>NC_141687.1:865837983-870637983 GCF_964263255.1 Lissotriton vulgaris | reverse complement strand
GGGGAGGGGCTTTGGCCGCTGGACGCAGGTCCTGTACGCTGAGGCAACGGCCAGGGTGCGACTGGGAACAGTGATATCGCCCGCGTATCCAGTGCACAGAGGAACAAGGCAGGGCTGCTCGCTGTCCCCTCTCCTGTTCGCCTTGGCGATGGAGCCCCTAGCAGCGCTGGCGCGAACGGGAGTACTGTACTCGGGAATTCAATGCAACGAGGAACACCATTATATCTCATTATATGCGGATGACCTGCTGCTCTATTTAGAGGACACAGCAGATGCCCTGAAGGGGGCGACGGAAATGCTCTCTCGGTTTGGCAGCCTATCAGGCCTCAAGGTAAACTGGAATAAAACCTGCATTTTCCCGCTACGGAGGGACATACAATACCCCCCTCCAGTGACCGAAGTGGTCTGGGAGGACACATGCTTCACCTACCTGGGGGTCAGGGTTTATCATGACGTTGCGGACCTACTAGAGGGCAATATAGGTCGTTGCATAAGGGCGCTGCGGGGCTGCATGACTTTTTGGGCCACTCTCCCTTTGTCGGTTCTAGGCCGGATAGCACTGCTGAAAATGGTGGCTCTGCCGAGGTTGCTCTACTATTTCCGCACCCTTCCGATCTGGGTCCCTCGGCGGATCTTTAAGGAGCTGCGATCATTGATCATTGCCTTCCTTTGGGGCCGTGGCAGGCGTAGAGTGGCGTTGCACACGTTGTATAGGCCTAAACTCGAGGGGGGGATGGCAGTCCCAGATTTTGAATTATACTACTTAGCGGCTCAGCTTCAGGTCTTAACGCAAAATATCGCGAGGGAGTTTAGAGGCCCTGACCAGGGACGGGGAAGGGGTGTTCAGAGGCACATCTTGTCCTACATTGTAATGCAGCAGCAGCTGAGATTGGGCGACCTCACGACTGAAGAGAAAACCCTTCGGATGTGCTGGCTTAGGAGCATAAAGAGGGCAGGGGCTGCCCGCCCGTACGCCCCTGAGATCCCCATTGGGATGTTGACAGCACTGCCTCATGGAGGGGATTGGTCTCCGTTGGCGGAATGGGAGGACCTAGGGCTGCAGATGGTGGGAGACCTGTATGCCGACGGGGTACTAGTTCCCTTTCAGATCTTACAGGACCGGTTTGGACTCCCGGATGGGAGCTACCTCTTGCATGCCGCAGTGACGACGGCGGTGCAAAAACACTGGAGGGGGGGACGGGCAGAACCAGACACGACCAAGGCCTGCCAATATGTGGTGATGGCTGCGGGTACTGTAAAGGCCGTGGCCTGTCTTCATTCAAGAATGTTGAACGAGGGTCTGGCTCCGTTAGCGACGTTAAAGGAGAGATGGGAAGAGAGCATAGGTAAACCCATACCTGATCCGGTTTGGGGCCACATCTGGCAGAGAACATGGAAGGGTAGCAGGAACGCCCGCTTTCAACAGATACATTTCTTCATACTGCATAGGGCGTATCTGACACCAGGGAAAATTAGAAGGCACTTTCAGGTACAGGATGCTGCGTGTCCGAGATGCTTGGCACCTGATGTTGAGCTTGAACATATGTTATGGGACTGCCCGCGATTGGGGGCATACTGGGCAGAAGTGGGGGAGCTCCTGAATGCAGTGACAGAGAGAGAAGTGGACTTTGATATGGCCGCCTGTATATTACTGTGGTTTCCGCACACGCCCAAGACTAAACTTACGAGTAAGTTTATTGACATGGGACTTATGCTGGCACAAAGGGAAATTACATGGCGCTGGAAATCCAAGGAGGGCCCGTCAGTCCGGAGATGGACGAATGAGTTGAGGAAATGGTCCAAATGTGAGAGTGGGATCAGAATGCGTCAGGCCACAAGATCTGGTAATGAGAGGAGTTTGGCTCTTGCAAGAGCATGGGAAGCGATTGTGCAGGACCTGAACGACCTATTGATCGGGGATGAAGGGAAAGGGTAATTGGAAAGGGAGGTTCCATGAGGCAGGAGAGGCCGAATGTTCGACCCCGATAGGCAAGCTGACATCGCTTTGGAACTCATAAGATGCCACCCACATCATAGGCAGCGGGAGAGGGTGGGGTTGGGGGGGGAGTTACGGGGACACCGCAGACATACTAGAGGCGGTAATCACGGTGGGGAGAATCTCCAGGTTCCCCAGCAGACGGAATGAAGGGGGGCACATAGTTATTGATAAGGTACTGGAAGAAGCGCATGGCTGCTGAATGATTGAGTTGAGAAAAGTGTGTGCATACACCTGGCAGCTTGGACACTGGGGATCAGGGCGCAGTTCGAGGTACAGAATGGAAAGTCTTGGCGGTGGGGAAAGGGAGGGGGGAGTTAGATAGGGTAAAAAAGCGGATACAAAATTGTGCTGTTGACCAGGTGTCCCTCTGACCGGGGCGTGCGAACTCCTGTTGGGGCAGCTTGATGCGCCGCCCGGCCTCCGGGATGTGGGCTAAATGGCTGTGTACCATTTTCTTTAACAGCGATATAGTGCCTAACACTGTAAGAGGAAGCCAGGTCACCTGACCATGTAGATTGTTGATAATTCTGCAAGAAAAAAATATTTCAAAAAAAAAAAAAAAAATGATTGTCTTAGCGTTGCACACCATCTGGATATTCAGTGAGTGGTAGGACTTGTGGTTCCGGTACATGTATTCTGTTTGTGCAGGTGGGCCGATGTGGATGTGGGTACAGTCAATGCATCCAATTACATGGGAGAATTGCGGAATGTTGTAAAAATCAAGCTTGGTTTGATTCAAGTC
Source organism: Lissotriton vulgaris (assembly GCF_964263255.1). Classification (NCBI taxonomy): domain Eukaryota; kingdom Metazoa; phylum Chordata; class Amphibia; order Caudata; family Salamandridae; genus Lissotriton; species Lissotriton vulgaris. Next base: position 870,635,242 of record NC_141687.1, on the reverse strand, counting down.
CTGTTGGGTGGTCGGGAATGTGATGTAATGGTGTAGCCGGGTCAGCATGGCCTCCAGGAAAGTCCTTAGGCAGCGGGGCATGGTGCTCTGGGAGATCCCCCTTGCATATGCAACTATCCCCTGGAAGCTTCCCGAGGCCAGGAGGTGCAGGCTGCACAAGACCTGGACATGGGTGGGCACGGCATTGGTCCTCCTTGTTGGGTGCTGCATCAGGGGGTCAAGGTCCCGGATGAGCTTTGTAATCATTGCCCCATTCAGCCGGTACCGGCCCAGAAGTGTGATCCGCTGGTGGAATATTCGCTCCTGGATCCTGCGTCTGTTCCGTGCTGCAGCCTGGAGCCTTTGCCGCCTAACCACCATGTAGAGTCCTGGCATTGTGAATGTCCTTATGCTCCTACTGTGTCTCCTTAAGTTTGTTTGGTCAGGGCCGCACCTGTGGCTAGTTTGTGATTAAAACATTTTTTTTATTGACTTCAAGGTTACCACCTGGTTTGGGTTCTCCTTAAATTGCGCATCGCAAATAGCGATTTTGTGGTTTTTCACAATTTGCGATTTTTGATGAATTTGGTTTGCGATTATTTAGCGAATTCGCAAATTAAATCGCAATATCATTGCTTTCTCGCAAATTCCGATACGCTCAGGGGGTTCCACCTAGTTTCTGCAATTTAATTTGCGATTTCGCTAAATCGATTTTGCGTATTCGCTAACTGGTCTTTTTTTTCATGAATTGCAGATCATTGAATTGCGACCGCAATAGCTAATTCGTAGCTATTGCGAACGCAATTTTGGTTGATGAATCTAGCTGACTGTCTCTAGCGCAGACTAGACATCTCTCGCTTACACTCTCACTTTGAAAGAGCATGTCTCTAGCAGCCTATACGTCTCTCGCTTACACTCACACTTTGAAAGAGCATGTCTCTATCACAGACTAGACGTCTCTCGCTTACACTCACACTTTGAAAGAGCATGTCTCTAGCAGACTATACGTCTTTCGCTTACACTCACACTTTGAAAGAGCATGTCTCTAGCACAGACTAGACGTCTCTCGCTTACACTCACACTTTGAAAGAGCAAAGAGCATGTCTCTAGCACAGACTAGAGGTCTCTCGCTTACACTCACACTTTGAAAGAGCATGTCTCTAGCAAAGACTAGAAGTCTCTCGCTTACACTCACACTTTGAAAGAGCATGTCTCTAGCACAGACTAGACGTCTCTCGCTTACACTCACACTTTGAAAGAGCATGTCTCTAGCACAGACTAGAAGTCTCTCGCTTGCACTCACACTTTGAAAGAGCATGTCTCTAGCACAGACTAGAAGTCTCTCGCTTGCACTCACAGTTTGAAAGAGCATGTCTCTAGCACAGACTAGAAGTCTCTCGCTTGCACTCACAGTTTGAAAGAGCATGTCTCTAGCACAGACTAGAAGTCTCTCGCTTGCACTCACACTTTGAAAGAGCATGTCTCTAGCACAGACTAGACGTCTCTCGCTTACACTCACACTTTGAAAGAGCTTGTCTCTAGCACAGACTAGAAGTCTCTCGCTTACACTCACACTTTGAAAGAGCATGTCTCTAGCACAGACTAGACGTCTCTTGCTTACACTCACACTTTGAAAGAGCATGTCTCTTGCACGGACTAGACGTCTCTCTCTTACACTCACACTTTGAAAGAGCATGTCTCTTGCACGGAGTAGACGTCTCTCGCTTACACTCACACTTTGAAAGAGCATGTCTCTAGCACAGACTAGACGTCTCTCGCTTACACTCACACTTTGAAAGAGCATGTCTCTAGCACAGACTAGACGTCTCTCGCTTACACTCACACTTTGAAAGAGCATGTCTCTAGCACAGACTAGAAGTCTCTCGCTTACACTCACACTTTGAAAGAGCATGTCTCTAGCACAGACTAGACGTCTCTTGCTTACACTCACACTTTGAAAGAGCATGTCTCTTGCACGGACTAGACGTCTCTCTCTTACACTCACACTTTGAAAGAGCATGTCTCTTGCACGGAGTAGACGTCTCTCGCTTACACTCACACTTTGAAAGAGCATGTCTCTAGCACAGACTAGACGTCTCTTGCTTACACTCACACTTTGAAAGAGCATGTCTCTTGCACGGACTAGACGTCTCTCTCTTACACTCACACTTTGAAAGAGCATGTCTCTTGCACGGAGTAGACGTCTCTCGCTTACACTCACACTTTGAAAGAGCATGTCTCTAGCACAGACTAGACGTCTCTTGCTTACACTCACACTTTGAAAGAGCATGTCTCTTGCACGGACTAGACGTCTCTCTCTTACACTCACACTTTGAAAGAGCATGTCTCTTGCACGGAGTAGACGTCTCTCGCTTACACTCACACTTTGAAAGAGCATGTCTCTAGCACAGACTAGATGTCGCCTCCCTCCACCAGGACACTAACAGTGCTTCCCCTAGTGCAGACAAGGTTTCTCTCACATACACTGGTATACTGACAGAGCTTGATCCTCACAAAACTGGATTCCCCAGCACACTGACAGTGCCTATCCTGTATGTATACATTTTAATAGTAAATTGGGAGGGACATAGGGGAGTGGTTGGAAAAATGTGAATACCTACTTGATAACAGACCTAGTGTTGTCATGCATAATAGGTAGGTGTAAAGTGTAAGCGCCTGATTACGATCTTGGCGACCAGGGTCACTATCACACACATGACGGATATCCTGCCCTCTATTACAATTCCATTATATCCTATAGAACTTACAAAACGGCGGACAGGATATCCGTCACATTTGTGATGGAGCATACCATCCACAAGATCTCCTACGCCCCTAATCGCAATGGTAATTCATGTGTTTTGCAAGCCAACTTTGAAAGAATCACATCCCTCTTTTACTTGTATATTTATCAGGCATCTGAGGGTTTTGAACAGAAACGTTTTACATAGCCACAAAGTCAGTGCAAAAGAAGTGGTTAATTGAAATAAGAAACTTAAGTGAAACAGTTTGAGCTTGGTTCAAGATGTGCCATTAATACACGCTTTGCTCCCAGAGCCAACAATTATTTCGCAAAACATGTGAATAATGTTTCCTTTTCTACAGTTTTGCATGCAATCTCAAAGAGCCTCCACAATAATACTACAAATCCTGCATGAAAACTGACTTTGACTTAAAACTTCAGATTGCCAACTCTCCATTTCCTTTCAAATGACTCTTTCATTTCCCTCCTCTGCATTCCTCCTCTCTCTGAGCACAGCCCACTCTAAGTCACATATATGTTTGCATTAACCCTTATTATTGTATCTGTGCAAATTGCTCACACCTCATTTCAAAGATCACAACTGCTCCTTTATAAGACATACTGCTGAATTCTAATGATACCTAAACTCCAGTAGCTCATATATTAAAACTGCCAACCAGCATAGGAATCCACATACTGAACACCTCCACTAAAGGTCACAGATAACTCTTATTAATTAAATCTACCGTATAGAAACAGGAGTAAATGCATAGCATGGTTTCCTTAACTGGGCAAGACTAACTCCAATAACCAAGAATAAACCAAAAAATACAAAAAAAACTGCTAACCTTGGGTTCAGGAGCAGTGTGCTGCCCCGTGTAAAGCACTAAAACACCTGGTCAGAGATAGTAAGTGCTATATAAACGTGATTACAATTCAAATTTAATATATAACCCTCACTAATAGAAGGGCAATTAGAATTATGCTGCAGAGGGCCAAATTATGCAGCAGGGTCGACTAAATTATGCAGCAAGAAAAGGCAAGGTATGCGGCATATTTTTGATACTGTTATTTCATTATTTTGTAATTTTATACTTAACAATCTCTGCGCTTAGGTTGCACTTCATTGATACCTGTTTAATACCTAAACATAGCAACAAAAAGGGGACTAGTCAACATTTACAAAGGACCTTCTACTGCGCGGCAACATGTGTCACTAATTATTTATTAACTTTTGTACTGTTTGACAGGAAGCACTTTTTTGTTGTCAAAATCTGTAGATTATGCAGCAGATGATGGATTATGTGGCAAATGCGGCAAATCCCAAATTATGTAAAAAATTCCACTGCCGCACAATCACACAATTCCAGTTGCCCTGACTAACAGTAACACCATAACACTCATCATTTGGGCTGTCAATTGTAGTTCACATAGCTTGCATAATAATTCCCTTTTACTGCTTGACACACTCACATACAACACAACTGCTATGGGTCAGTTCAATCACCCAGCACTATATCAGTTCACAGCAATCATCAACTGATCCAGCATTGAATACCTGAACAGATCTGCCACATACTGCTGGACAACGGAGGATTTTAATTTAGTCCACCACTGCAGGTCCTAATTAGCTACATACTATGACAGCTTCCTCACACCTGGCGATGACAATCAGATATGGGATGATGTTAATAAAGTGCATCTCAGCAGATCTCTCCTCCTTCTCTCCCTTTAACCTATACCTCTTCAGGATCATAAATATTGTACAACATTTCTCAGAATGAACCACCCTGTGCAGTAATCAGCTAAGTGGAATATCAGCATAAGAAAAATTATAAAGGGATCTGCACAGCTGCTTAAAGCTGTCAGTTTACTAAAAACCATAAACTACTTTCATCCATCACACTGCTAAGCTGTGTGTCTCATAACACAATAACCGCACCTCGGTAGTCAGAACGCGACATGGAAACACGTCCAGGACAGGATCAAAGTGAAGACAACATACTTTTAATCACACACCCTGCATGGTGCAGCATGCTACCCATGTCAGCAAGCGCTTCAGGGCCCCACATGGGGGTATTAAGAGCTATATAAGTACTGCCATACAATATTACTCGCATTGTTCAAGTCTCACACCGACACTTGCACAGTGTCTGTCTCTAGTGCACACTGGATGTAGGGTCTCCCAATTGCACCAAGATCTTGACAGTCGCTTTCTCTGGCACAGACTGGATGTCTGCTCCAAATAATTGTAGAAAGACATGCTGACAGGATTTAACATCATGTCCCGACAAATGGAGCAAGGCGTGTGCAGCCGCTGGACTCGGTTCAGGCAATTAAGGTTGAGCCTGAACAGCAGCCCTGGGGCTATGGCTAAGGTTTAAAAGTACATCCGAAAATAGCTGGAACCTCAGTGTGTATTTATGCTATTTAAGTAAATTGAGGAGAGGCTGCAGGAGTCTGTGTGTGTCTGCTTGTTATGAGTTGCAGGAATGTCCAGAACAGGGGTTACCACTGAGGAAATTACGTGAGTAACACAGTGTGTGGTCTGCAATACAGAACTGTATAACCAACGAGGCGGCTTTTTTACGAGCTCCTTGCGCCGCCGATACGTCACTTTTTCCCATGTTAAAAGGTGTGTGAACTGCCCCCCGTTATCACCATTTACTAACAAATAAACAGGTGGGTGCCCTTCAAATCTACGTAAATAATGGATATTTCAATTTGGCTCAAAAAATCAAAGCGTCCCGCCTTCCAGCTGAATCTTGTCCTGTCAAAACCCATCATTTCTCTCTCTTACTCAGGGCCGAACTGAGAACCAAAACCGGCCCTGGCAAAGTGCTCGGCCTGCCCACTGGGGGTGGTACCGAGCTCTTTGGCGGGGCTGGTTTTCGGCCGATTTTGTTACAGGGCCGATTTTGCAGCTATGCTGCATAAACGGCCCTGTAACAAAAACGGCCCCCAGGGCCCAAAACCGGCCCCCACCCTTGCGGCGCACCAGGGGATTGCCCGGTGGCCGCAACGGCCAGTCCGGGCCTGCTCTTACTGCCGATTTCACATACCTGGACAATGAAACAGTGCACAGGTTTGCTTCCAAGCTCACTAAAACTTGCAGTCACCAACCCATCTCTGAAGTAAACTGGGAGCAGAACCTATTCATTGTGACCATGCTTTCAAAGACGCAAGTGCTGGAAATCTGCTGGGTCCATTTCGAAATGTAAGTGCACAACACTCAAATTCTTATAAATCGGAAGAAACATTCAAATTCTTATAAATTGGAAGAACAATCAATCTAATGCTTTCAAAGGCGTCCACAACCAACTATGCATGCTGTTGAAAATTCATCCCCCCCTCAAACCCACAAACAGAGTAAAGTTAACAGTCTAAATCCCGATATCCGGGCTTTCCAAACCACCTACTGAAAGGCCTAAAGCTCAATAAAAGGAAATTGTTTAAAGATGTCCTTAAATTGAGCACGCTCAAGAACTTTGTTTAGTAATGTCTTGCATACAGATATACTCTAAATGCCCCGCTTTTGTGCTTTTCAGCTCCACACAGTTCTACCGTATTGTTATAAATTAACCATATTGTCTACAGAGCTCGAGTCGGGGTACCACGCGGGTGGAAGGCGTCCCCCCACTTATTTTATCGGGGGGACACCATCCCTCCTGCAAACAGCTGGACTTCAGTCTTTGGCCTCTCTGGGATGAGGAGCTCGGCACCTTTCATGACGTCACTTCCTGTCGTGACGTCACTTCCGGTGACAGCATCCCCCACTTCTTTTTTTACGACTTGTGCCCTGGTTGTCTAGCACTCCTATGTGACCCTAAGATGACACTGTAGCTTTACAAGGCTCATGAATGAAAGACAGAGAGAGAGAGAGAGCTGGTGTGATCTGCAGGAGTGTCTATCCTCTCTGGACCATGGCCGGCTTTAACGCTGCTGGCACCGGTGCAACAATGTTTACTGGTGCCCACCCCCCAATTCTTGGTGGAGGTGGTGGCCACCTCCACCACGGATTTCCTCACCACCACCTTTTAACAATGCCCCTCAAGGCTCCAGGATCACTCACTTTCAGATGAAGTTGATTAGTTATATAGTGCCACTCATACCAGTGTAGGGTTTCAGAGCACTTTGCACACACAAAGAGACAATCAATCATAGGTGTGTAAATCAGCATATAGGAAATGTTACATATGCCAGTGGACTACAAGGTGTAGGAGTGACATGTCATCCGTACTGGTAAGCAGTATAGTTTAAGAGTGCTTGGGCTAGAGAAGCTCAAACTCAGAGTTGAAAATGGAACACCATAGTTAGGGGTTCTCTTTAATAAAAAAGAATCAATTTCTACTCAAATGAACACTTTTTGCAACATTAATCTATGGTCTAATCTATACTTTGCTGTGTGCATGCATTTCTTTGATGGCACTTAACAATTCACTTTTCTATATCAGGATTTTAACTTAAAAACTGCAGGTAACAAAAGCATGTCTCTTAGAAAACTGTAACCCACTGACCTATTTACATTATATGCATTTTGTGATCTGCATGGTACACTTTCTTTGCAGCAGGCATATTAATCCTATATGCTATTTTATGATCAGTTAAAACCTTAACTAAACAAAACTCGGTTCCCTCTCCAGGAAGAACCTTAATCAACAGAGTTATCTTGACATTTTTATTGTTGCCTGAAGCAAGGAAAGCGGTAGCAGGTGCTTTGCAAACATGATGCCCCCTGAAGTCAGCACCCGGTGCGGTGGCACCTGTCGCACCGTCCTAGAGCAGGCGCTGCTCTGGACTTCGGAGAACTTACGTGATGTGCCAACCGCAAACACATCCTGTCTCTGGTCCAGTGGAGGAATCATTAGAATGAACGGGATGAGAGTGTTCCTGCCACTAGGTTGCCACCTGACCAGAACCTTGCAGGCTTGGCAGGTGTTTCAATGTCAAGACAGGTTAAAGAAATCCCAAAAGTCATTAAAATCCAGTATTTTCTCCTCTGAAATATACATTTAAAGCAATAAATACAAGATGAAAACATGCAAAAATAATTTAATTCTGTCTAGACTATTCCTAAATGGGTTTTAAAGTACATTGAGGCAGAATTTCTGTGTTAATTAAGAATAACGAGAATGTTATGCAAACTCCTAGCAATTCCAAAAACCCCAAAGCAAGAGCAAATGTGCAGTGGATGGCAACGCTACCCGCAACTTACAATAGTATCCTGCCAGGGCTCCCGTACACCAGTGGCATAACATTAGCCAGCGCAGCTCCCACAGTGTGGGCGGGAAGGGGGGGGGGGGGTTCGGCCCCGAGCTCCAGAGTACCCCCCTCAGCAAAAGTGGTAGGTGGGTGGCTGGGGGGAGGACCTCTCCATGTACTGTGCAGTGGGGGACCCTCAAGTATTGTTACGCCATTGCCATAAGCAGAGCTAACATGTTGAGTGAGCTGCTGTAGTCTCCTGTCTGGGCTCCCATAGATAGGCCAACTTACCATAGAATAAAATTACAATATGCTCCTCCCTCCAGTAGCTGGATATAGTCCCCTCATCTGCTTGCCTCCTTCTGAATTGTCCTAAGCTCTAACAATTGTCACCTCCATCCATTTTAATTATTATTTAAATTTATTGAGCGAGAGCGTTGGGAAGGATGTAATAATTAGAACAAGAAACTATGGACTATGGCAGTACTGGTAAGTAATTTACCATTGCCTCTTTGCCCCGTCTTGTTACGTATGAGGCATGCCCAAGCTATAAATCAAATGATTATAGTGGAAGACATGTAGCTCTGATCAAAATTAGTCATGGAAATAAATTTCATTATCTAGTAATTACTTCATAGCAGATAGAACTCTCACACCAAACATCCTGTTGGCTAATATCGCAAATCCTGTACTGCGTGACAAACGTGGATGGATTTGTCCATGTGGCATCCTTCAGATCTCTTTATAAGAAGCCCCTAGATACTCTACCCATGAAGCAGACATAATTCTAGTTGATCTCTCCTGAATACCTGCTGGAGGAGAAACTCTTTCAATCTGGTATGCCAATCCAATAACCAGCTTTAGCCACCCATCTAAAGTCTGAATAGACAGACAGCCTCCTTTGTTTTCTGGGCCAAAATTAACAAATAATGCGTCCGTTTGTCAGAATGGAGCAGCTCTCTCAATATAAATAAAAACTGCTGCATTCACATCTGGTTTATTCAAATCAATGTTCTCATGAGTAGGAGGATCTGAACAAAATTCTGGCGAAATAACTTCTTGTTCAAAATTAAATGTTGATGTATTGTTAGGAATAAATCAAGTACCCAATCTTAAAATGATGCTAACTGAAAAGATCTATAGACACAGATGCTTGTAACAAAAGGACCTGTTTCTCTATCGTCTTAAGAAACAACAAAAGTCCCTAATCAGAAGTTCCCTTTTTCTTAGAATCAGGGTATTTCCCTCTTTGTTTGACATTCCTATCCTCTTAGCCATTGTTATTGCTACTAGGAAAAAAAGCTTTCAGTGTCAACATCTTTCATTGTACATATGCTAAAGGTTCAAGAGGAGGATTCTTCAAGGACTCTAAGAGCAACAAACAGATTCCAAGTAGTTAATGGTGGTTTAAGATCATGTCTGATATTATTAACACGTTTAAAAAGACGTGAGGCCACAGTTTCAAACTCTCTCAAATCTGCCATGTTCTCTCTAAAGGCCTTGATGGCTGCCCACCAAAGCTTTGATGTAGTCAATTTGAGCCCAATAGAAAAAACATCCCAAAAAAACCTTAGAAGGTCCATATTATCGCAAAACAGTAGCTCCAACTCTTTCCTCTCTCTCCATTTTCTAAATTAGGAACAACGATTCAAACAGGACTTTCGAGTATACAATTTTCTGGAAGCCTGAATAGTCAAAGCTAAACCATTGGAAAGTGTAAGTTTCTTAAACCTACTTGCTCAACTTCCATGCCTTTAAAGTTGGGACATCCGAGACAACTCTGGGGCAAATGAGAAGGATAAATAAGAATAACCCATTCCTGCCACCTTCATCTGCACTATCAGACGATAAGAGGAAGAATGAACCCAGGCTGGGGAAATAAAGATTACCGACACAGTCTCTGCCATTACTTGGATCACAAATTTCAAGATCAGAGAAAATGGGGAAAAGGCATACAATATCCACTGAGGCTATGGGCAAGAAAAAAGCATCTATATTTCATGCTTTCTTTTCCTTCATTGTTAAACAAAACCAGGGTAGGTGGTTATTTGGTGATCTGCAAACAAGTGTAGGTCTGCACACTACCTTCTAGCAAATTGTTGCAAAAACTAGAGGGTTCAATTGATAATTTCGGAATGAAGGAAATATCCTGTTCAAATGACTAGCATTCTGATAATGAACCAGTTGAATGTAGACTGCTAATCGTGTCTCTAAGTGTACCTCTGCACACTGAAAAATTTGATTTGCAGAATTTAGTAGGGATTTCAATGTTGTGCCGCTGTGTGTTAACATATGCCTTTGAAGACATATTGTTCATTCTTATCAGTGCTCATTTGTTCTCAGTTACAACTGAAGAAGGGATCAACAAATTGCTTCCATCTCCCTGCAGATGGTTTATCTTTTCTCTCCTGAACAGTCTGTGTATCCATCCAAGCTCCCTACATATTCTCTGGCATCCAAAGATATTGCTGTCCGTTCAGGAAGAGTCAGCTGAAAGGTGAGTCTTGTTCAACTACCATAGAAAATCCCCTTTGCCATTCTGTGTGAGGATCAATTTGGTTTCAAAATTGCTGAAAATCGGAGACTATATTTGCAGAAATTGATCAACAGATTCAGATTAAGCCCCCCCCCGCCCCCCTCCACAGGTAAACAAATTAATTGCTGTCATGTCCCTTTGAATCTTGAACCACACTGTGGCTGTTGGATGTTGTTTCCAAAAAAAAGTTGGATAAATTGCTGGTCATCTCCTAATGTGTCCTGGGTTGGTAGAGAGTTGATTGCTACATCTGTCTGGAATTTACCCCGTTGAGTTCCAAATCCTGCGAAGGGGTGAGATGGGATTTTTTCCAAATTATTAGAAATCCATGGGACGGCAATACTTCTACCTCTACCACCCAGTCTTTTTCCTTGTTGATCTGTTTTCTTGATTTTGCATTAATATGCCAGTTCTCCAAATAAAGAATCGAAACCATCCCTTTTTTGTGCAGAATGCCCACCAAAAAAGCTTTGAAGACTTGAAGACTATTGGCGCCAAGTTGTTCCCAAGGGAAAGAACTACAAAACTGAAAATGCGGCTCATGGGCTACAAAGCTAAGATGTTTATGTTGACGCTGAAAATTGGAAAATGAAAGTATGCCGCTCGCAGATCTAAAGCTACCATGAAATCTTTTGGCATCATGTTCTGTTGACTGTTTTTTTTTTTATGGATAGCTATTATTTACCAATTTACTTTTTTCAAATCCAGAACTGGTCTGAAGGCTCCTGAAATTTTTTTCAACAGTAAGAGAATTGAGGAGAAACCCTGACCTCTTTCCTCCATGAGTACTGGGATGATAGCCCTTTTCTGTAAAAGGGCCCTTATGCCATCCATCAACGTTGAGGATTTCAGCTTATTTTTGGGAAGGGAAGAAAGGATGTTCCCTGAATTTGGAGGCTTGAATTAGAATTCTATCACACAACCTTTGTGAATGATATTCAGGACCCACGGGTCCGTCACATCGGATTCCGATCAAATTTATAGGAAATGCTGCGGATGACCTTCATTGGAAGCACCTCCCCTTATGAGTAGTCAGGATCTGTGCTGATCTGTCCTGGTCTGAAAGATGAGAATTTGGCTGACAATCCATTATCCTTTCTTTTTTAAATATAAAATTGACTAAGCTATTTCCTTTTCCCACAATATTTTCCTACTAGAAGCAGCCAGGGTCTGAACCCAGATCCTTAACCATTGTAGGTAAGCGCTCCACCAAAGAGCTATTGCTTCCCGTTTAACTGCTAGCCCACAGGCATAGCAGGAATACGTGTGCACCCCTCGTACGACACGATTTGTTTCCGTGAAACAGCCATGCCGCTAGGATAGACCAGCCAGACTCAGCAGCTAAGAACAAGCATACGCCCACTCCTCCCATTCTGCTATCCTGGAAACAAAGGTGTTGAGCAGGGCGCCAGGTCTCCTCCAATCATTGCACTCTATCTAGCTGTGGCTCTGACCTTCCTGCTTGAGGCTCCACAATGCACCTCTGTAAAAAGGCATAAACAAAAAGTCCAATTTTAAAATGCCTTACCTTTTGTGCATGTGGCTTCCTGGTCCCGCGGCAAGCCAGCCACCCTTTTCTACAACCCCACCCGCTCACTCCCGACCTGCACACATCAACTGCGGCCAAAGCCCTGCGAATGGGGGCCTAAGTTTCCATAAAAAGGCTGTATCCTGTTCTCGAGTTTAACTAAACTGTCAGGAAGACGAAAACAATCAAAAGGAGGGAAGCAAATGAGAGAACTATATTCACGTGTTGGGGAGAACATGTTCTAGTTTCATTCAGTGAGATGTTGGGCTTAGAACTTGTCCATGGAGAAGTAGGACGGCGTGAGTCGTGCAGGTTGAATACATAGAGAAGCAGAACCAGTAAATTGGAACAATGATTGCGATAGCCTCTACAAATGGAGAAACAGAGGTGATAAATACAAGAAGAACAGAGACCTCGGATATAGCAGGAATCACCAGTCTTATAAATGAAGCTACAGAATAAATCTCTTAAACTACGCAATCGTGCGCTCTTTTGGAAGGAATGGATCGACAAAGGAATTTTCACTTATAGGCAACTCATTTCTAATAATTCCTTATTAACCTTTCCAGCACTCCGTGACTCCTTTGGTATCTCTAACAAATACTGTGCACATTTTCACGAACTTCTCCCTAAACTATCCATTATTATCCTGCAGAACATCCCTTCACCCTCTTCACCTCCTCTTCTTGCCTCTCCACCAAACTTCCAGGTTCCCCTTAAGGCCTCTGCTATTTATAGACTACTTTCTCCCTCACCTACTGATAGGCCTAAAACTAACCTCGAACTTACCTGGGAATCAGGCCTCAATCAAACTTTTCCCTCACTCACCTGGGACTCTATTTGGTCCGCTAGTACCACACAAACTCTTTACTTTTTTTTATAATAGATCATTTTATACTCCTTGTGACTTGTTCAAATTTAAATTGTTAGATACTAAGAAGTGTTGGTCTTGTTCATGCATTTCTGGTGATTTGTTTCACATCTTCTTTCTTTGTCCTAAGGTTCAACTTATGTGGTCCCACATTTGGTCTACACTTAACAAGAGTTTATCCACTAATGTTCCCTTTCTTATTTCTTCTGTATTTCTGGGTGGTTTGGCCCCAGTTTGGGATGTCCCGCTTCATACTCGTAAATTCATTGACCTTTGCATTGCTATTGCCTTTCAAATCATTACAACTAACTGGAAAGATACCAAAAATGTGGTTTATAATGCCTGGTGGAATTTACTCTGCCATCATCACAGATTAGATCGTGCATGTGCTTCTTCTATTCCCATGTTGATTAAACGTGATCTACTTTGGTCCCCTTTAACAGACGTTTTGTCTAAAAGTGCCTCATGATCACCTGTCATTGTTATTATTAGTTTTTACTGGTATTACTATTATTATGTACTTTTATTATTTTATACCTCTTTATTCTGTTTACCATTTCTTATTTATTGCTGTTCTCCTTCCCTCCCCCTTCTCCCTTCTTCTCTCCTTCTTTCTCTCTTTCTTCCCCCCACAAAATGAAAAGTTATAAAAGCATTTTTTCATTTGTATAGTGTTTTCCCCTTTTGGGGCTTTTCTTATTATGTTGGTACAATATTCTCCATAATTATTTTCATCCCTGCTTCTTTTTATTTGTGCTGTTGTACTGATGTTTTACATTGTTTTATTCAACTCAATAAAGCTTTTCAAACTTAAAAAAAAAAAGAACTTGTCCATGGAGGAATAATGTCTTGTATACAATGATAGGAACAAGGACGGGGCGAAGAGGTAATGTTAGAACTGATGTGACATGTGAGCTGCAGAATATTCTGTCCAGGGACACATCTAGGTAGGGGTTCAATTGAGACAGACCCAAATGCACCCGACCACAGCCCAGTCATCATAGCCGGCTTTAGGGCATTACAAGCGGTGCGGTCGCACTGGTGGCTGAGCTGGAGAGGGGGCACTGACATCAAGAAGTGTTTAGCAATACCTTACAATTTAAAAGCACCTACTGCAGAGTTCTTTGTATGTCCAGCTTTCAGGCAGCAATAAAAATGTCACAATAACTCTTGTGCTAATGTTCCCTGCTAGAGAGAGAAATAGAGTTTTGTCTAGAGGCATTTATGACTCGGATAAAGTAGCACAGAGGGTTAATATGCCTGCTGCAAAGAACAGATTTGTATCTTAGGTGGATAGCTAAGTGGATTAGTTAAGCCAGCCTTTACCAGTGCTTTAAAACAAATGAAATGCATGTGAGAGAGGAGCTATGGAGAGAAGAGGGTCACTTTTGCCGGGTGGTAGTGAGGGAATGCGAGAAAGAGGTCACAGGGAGTTGAATGTGCAATGAGGCGGTGCAGAATAATTGACAGTTGCTGGGCTGCTGCCAGGCCAAGGCAATTTATTAAGCTATTCTTTGCGCTCACAGCTGCTGGCTTCAGGGCAATTTTTGCTATGGTGACTCATCAACTGTGTCAGTCCGTCATACATTGTTTTCACAAAGACTAGAGCAGGGCAGAAAAATCTGCTGTGGTCAGGACCAGCCTCAGTCTCTGGGACACATGGATCTGATCTATCTCACATGGAGGAGAAGACAGAATCTGCTCTGCAACATTCAAGAGCAGCAAGCACGCACTGGGCCCAAGTGCACGTGAATATAAAAATTCTAACAGGGACATGGAGGTGAGAATTATGCTTCTCTGTCTTTGCTGTATTAATGAACAGCAGTCAATACCAAACAAGAAAAGTAAAAACAACATTTGCCATTACCCACATCATTAAATCAGATATCAAATTGCATTGTACTGTATTGTAATTGCATTTACACAGCGCTTACTACCCCTGATGGGGCGTCAAAGCGCGTTTTCGGCGGGTATTGCTAAATGGGAAAATGGGCAGCATTTCTTGCCCTGGTCCTGGTCAGTCTTGAACAGGCTCAAACAGGCAGCAGCCCTTGTCCTTTCCGCCCTTAGCCTCGACGCCCGTACTGAGACGCCCTAACCCTAGCCTTTTATAGCCATAGTAATCAGGTGACCCCTTCAGCCAATGGGATACCTAGCCCTAACACTATCCAATCACAACACTAGCCCTAATATCTAGAACAAATAGTACACCAGGACCTTACAGCCAATCTTAGCCCTATTCCAAGTACCCAATCAGTTCAAAAACCCTGATCTCTATGTCCAATAGAGGCCCTAGCCCTAGCCTAGCCCTAGCCCTACCAGTAGTCCCAACCCAAGTCCAAGCAACCAATGGTACAGAAAGCCTACTCCCTATTTCCAATAGAAAGCCTAACCTTACTCTTAGTCCCACAACTAGCCAGCAACCAATCAAACCAGAAGCCCTAATCGCGACTTCCAATTAAAGGTCTAACCCTAGCCCTAGTCCCGCACATCTCCCAACAACAATCTTGTTTCCTCTTTTTTGCTATCACATACCAACATCCTTACCACGACCCATTTTGAAGATGACTCGCACCAAGTCCCACATTTCAAACCAGGACAAGCACGTCCAACAGTGAAACTCCAACAACAAATGGTCTTCAAATTGGACCTTCACCACGAGCTCGGACTTCCAGACTGACGATCAGGAAAGAGTAACCCTCTTTTCATCACTTTCAGCCTGCTTCTGCCCTAGAAGAATCCATCTCATGTACGTTTTGGATCAGTTCCTGAAATGAAAATACGTATAGCCATAAACTCTGCTCCTTCGAGTAAAGAATCAAATCATTTTCATGACACAGGGTTGGTAAAAACATAACATTGCATATTTATCACAAGTGAAACTTTACAAGCACAACATCGTGAAGTCAGAACATATATAAATTCAAGCCTGCCAGGGTGGGATAATTCTTGCCCCCGTATCCTTTAAAGAATTGAAAATTCTTGAAGCATAAGCTAGAATTTTTTTTATTCTTTGTCAGGACAGGAGGCTCAGATTATGCTTGTTTATAGCTGTGCTACCACCACTGATGCAACATCCACAATACGTTTATAATAGAAATGTTTGAAAGTGGGCTCTGGGGGCCAATCTGTGACTTTCATAATATCATCCAGACGTGCACCTAATGAAAATGATTTGGATTTCTTGGCTCCTCTAGCAGAATGAGCACCAAAAGTATAGACAGCTCGTCCATACTTGCTTCTGTTAGAAGCCAACGCATCGATCTGGCTATCATAGCTGTCTCCACCTGATTATGAGGTTTTTGTAAGGCAATAATCAATTGTCCTCTCTTAACCCATCTCACCTCGCTAGTAATGCCTCGTATTCCTTGAGACATTGCAGTACACACAACTTCAGATTACCCGGGGATGCGGGATAAGAAACTGATCTCAAATTTTCTTATAGCAAAAGAACCCCCCTCTGGGGAGAAAGTCCTACCAGCTAGGCCCAGCATATGGACATATACGATATTCTCTTGCATGAAATCAAACTTAACTACACGATGAGCTTAGCTGAAATTTGCATGCGGAATAAATATCTTTTACCCGGCCATTGTTCCAAAAACCTAAGAACAACGGGACGGTTTAATAAACTAACACCACTCAAGAGTTTGCACACCAAAGATGCGGAAAAGACGGAGATTCATTTTTTTGGCAATACCCATTCAGATATTTGGCAGACCTTTTTGCCTAAAAATGACCCGCCTACAGGCCCTCAGTAAGACATTGCTAAGAACATAGGGGTCAAATTTGATGATTGCATGTCATTTAGGCCTCAAAATAAGTCAGTGGTGGGCACCTGTTTTGGGGTATTACACGCTTTGAAACAGTTTTTTAATTTTATGCCTTTTTCTGCAACAAAAAAAAGGAATTTAGACCCTGGTAACGTCAAGGCTGGATTATGGTCATGCTCTTTGTTTTGGCCTGCTGAAGTACCTGTTGGAGAAGCTTCAGGTCGTTCAGAATGCAGCAGCTCGTTTCTTCTTGAAACTGCCAGTTAGAGCATATGTATTTGAGTGCCCTGCACTGGCGTCCTATCAGGAAAATAACCCTGTTTAAGGCTTTAGTGCTAGTGCATGGAGCATTATATCTGTCTTGTGCAGAATATCCTGGAGCAAGGTTTCAGCTTTCACGTTCCGCAAGAAACCTGAGGTCTGCCATTAAGCTATTGGCAGTAACCCCCGGAATTTGTCGGGATATAGTGGAAGGCAGATCTCTGGCTTATCTGGGATCTACAGCATGGACCAAACTCCCTCTAGAACTCTGTGCTGTTAGTAATTCAGCAATGTTTAAAAAAGTCTGAAAACCTGGCTTGTTAGACAGGTCGAAAACGATAGAACATACATTCTTTTCGACCTGTGCAGTGCGCCGAGACACTCTGCAGAGTCGATTTCATTATCAGCATCACCATCAAGAATGTTCACCAATCGGTTTCACTTCAACTGGAAGATGCCCTGCCAAAATAGCCAATCTGAAATTGTTTATGGAACTATAGGCCAGGCCGGAACTTGTCAACTCGGTCAAGAAATTAATCACCAGATAACATTCAGCCCCCAAGGGATCAACCCCCATTTGTTACAGCAACCACACCATCACCTCCTTGCCGAAGCATAACGTTTGTGGGTGCTTGTAGACCAAGCCAGCTTGAGGTAGTCAGCGGCCTGTGGCGAAATGCCTGGCAGACTCCATCTCTCCCTGATATTGGCCATGCCAACAACATGCGCTTGCTTGAAAGGAACAATGGGTGAGGGCATCTCATCGGGTCAGTCAACAGATTCTGTCAAGGAGGAACTTTCTTCGGCAGATGCATGCTAACTCTAGAGCTACCGGGAACTTTGGTTGTGCTTTCCACAAAGGAGTCACATGAATGAGCTCTGCCTTCTGACTTGAGAGAGGATCCTGGGAATCACTGTGAAAGGAGGGAATGAAAACCTCAGTAACTGAGGCCAATCCTTGAGAAATGCATCTGTGGCCAAAGCGTTCGGGTCCAGGCATCAGCAGAAAAGATGTAACTCTGACAATTGAGTTGTTACGTAGAAAAGTTCCACTCAGCATGGACCCCGCAAGGAATTGAGGGACTTGAAGCACTTCGGGTGAAGTCTACTGGTCTCATCAGTTTGGCGAAGCACCTGGGGGCCGTGAAAGACCGAAGGGCAGGACTTTGAACTCGAAACATCAGTCTTGCCATCGGAAATGCAGGAATCTTCTGTGTGGAGGAAAAATGGAGACTGACAAATAAGCGTCCTTCAGATCCAAACGGAGCATCCAGTCACTATCTTGAAGAATATCTTGAAGAAGATGGATCACTCCATCTTGAAATGGCTACAAATAACCCAGGCGTTGAATTCCTTTAAGTTCAAAACTTGGAACAAACCACCCCCTTTATCTCCATTAGAAAAACTGTGCTGATGCATCTCTTGGGTGCAGAACTGAAGGGCAGATCTCCCTTTGAGAAGGAGTATTTGAATCTCTGATGTTATAAAAGTCTGCTTGTTTAGAGAAAAATAGAGCTTGGTAGGGGGAAGTGACTGGCACAGGGTTTTGTAAAAACTTCATTTTGTACCCTCAACAGATCTCAATGTCCCATGCGCCTTTGGTAGTATGTTGCCAGTTCTAGAGAAATAAACAAATTCTACCCACCAAAACCACTTTTGAAAGAGGAATAATTCTCACCTGTTAGTTCTGAATCCAGGATGACTCCCTACGTTCCTCTTTGATGCCGTCTGCGGAAATGGTTCCTACCTCCTTGTGGGGGGGGGAGGGAACGGAAGTGGTACCTGTTGAGGCATCATATCTGCCCCCTCGTCCATGGGGTGCGAAATTTCGCTGGAAGCTGTGGATTGCACCACGGCCTGACGAGCACCCCCTGCCATGCTCAGCCCTGCCAAAAAGGGTTTGCCTGAACACTTTTTTGAGGGACAGTTGAGCTTTTGTCAAAGTACTGTAAATGGACACAAACTTAGCAAGCCACTTCACAAAAGGACTCCTGAAGAGAAAACCTTCTGCCACAGAACCGGCTTCTGAGGCAGTCAAATACTTCAACTTTTGGTCTAGGCGACTTAATATAAAGTGTCAGCGCTCAGTCGAAATGGGACAATTGACATTCCCCAATTGGCAAAGGGTTCTCTGAGCCATACCTACCAAGATGTCTGGATCTATGGGTTCCCCGGAGTCCTTCGCCTGGTAGGTGAGTTTGAGGATTTATATCAAGGGACTGGACATACCTAGCAATTTGACTTGACAATTGGTCCAAGCCCTATCCAAACCTTTTAGTATCCCTGGATAATTGCTTCAAGAAGGTGACCACGGAATGGTCAACATCCAGGATCTCTAGGAACTTACAGGGTAGGTCTAATCTCGTTCATTCGACACAAAGCTGAGTCGTGACTTCTTTCTCAACACTCTGTTGAATGTGAGCAT
This sequence comes from Lissotriton vulgaris, assembly GCF_964263255.1. Classification (NCBI taxonomy): domain Eukaryota; kingdom Metazoa; phylum Chordata; class Amphibia; order Caudata; family Salamandridae; genus Lissotriton; species Lissotriton vulgaris. Next base: position 870,615,924 of record NC_141687.1, on the reverse strand, counting down.
GCACGTAACGTGCCACTTCTTGCAGCAGAACCCAGCTGGAAGACTGTGGATGAATAAAGTAATTGGGTTCAAAGGATTTAAAGGGGGCTGTCAGTATATTCAGCACACTTCTTTTGGTGGGCCCAGGTGCATCATCTAGGGCGCTATTGCTGAAGTGTAAGGAGGTTGAATCAGTTTCAATAAGGGAATCGATATTGGATGTGTTGGACAGGCCTCGTGAAGAGGCCGCTCCCTCCCCGCATAATAAGACCCGAACACCGGCTCTCCCGGTGTCTCCAGAAGAACCACCCCGGCAACCCACAGAAGCAACCCGCAACCCGTCCCCAACGGGACGCCTGCTCCCGAACACCCCGACATCGGCCGGCCCGGGCCACCATCAGCAGCATTGCCCCGGCCGTCGCCATCTTGGACACTGCACCACGAGGCCGCGTGGCCTCAGCTCGACCCCAACCCTGGGCCTGGCCAGGCCCCAACATCGAGGCACCACCATCCACCCAGGAGGTGAACGGACCACTTGGCAGGTCAATGGGAGAGAGGAGTGTCGATGGCTCTCCCCCGTCAGGTGCTGATAGCCCCCAGCCTCCCCGGGCGCTGGCTCCACCCCCCTGCTGGGTGTCTGGACTCCCTCATCCCGGACCTCCCGACCTCCAAGAGCGAGGGTCCGGACATCAAAGGAGGCCAGACCTATAACTGGGGCAGCTCCAGAGCAGGAATGCAGTTGTATCCTGGAGTCGAGAGACACCTAGAAGAACTCATCCTTGACGGACTGCTGGCGCTGCCGCAGCCCTGCCTTGAGAATCATCGTTCCTGCCTGCTGGCGCTGCCGCGGCCCTCTGCAACCTACACCTTCGTCGGGACCTGCTGGCGCTGCCGCGGCCCATCCTCGTGAACCATCGTTCCTGCCTGCTGGCGCTGCCGCGGCCCTCTGCAACCTACATCCTTGTCGGGACCTGCTGGCGCTGCCGCGGCCCATCCTTGTGAACCATCGTTCCTGCCTGCTGGCGCTGCCGCGGCCCTCTGCAACCTACATCTTCGTCGGGACCTGCTGGCGCTGCCGCGGCCCATCCTTGTTTGAACCATCGCCTTTGCCTGCTGGCGCTGCCGCGGCCCTTCTCAAGTGAGACTTATCATCCTAGCCTGCTGGCGCTGCCGCGGTCCGACCTTCCAGAACTCCGAGCTCGAGGATTGTGAGCTACCCATCTTGCCACCTCAGTACCAGGCCGGTACCAAGACTGTCCCACTACCCTTTCCCCTTCAAGAGACTAGAATTGAGAGGACCCTCGTGTCCCGACCTCACTGTATCGCTGATAGCCTTTCTTCAAGAATCATATATAAAGAGTGTTGACCTTATCCTTGTGTGGTGTCCGTCTGTGGGGGGGAAGTTACTTGTCTGTACGATCGCTGGAGACGGTCCTCACCGGAGGCCTTTCCCCTGTCCTCGGCCGACCCTCCGGGTCCCCGTCTAACAGGATGGGACATTAGGATGGTTTAGTAGGGGCGGCAGTGGAGTTCCCTGCTGAAGGCCTGCCAGGAAGCCAACCCTGTTGTTGAACATAATCATGAAACTGCTAGGTAAAAGGCCCAAGAGCCTAGGCCCAAGAGCCCAGGACAGGGCCAGATTGTTGGATGCTGCATTCCAATGCATCCACCAGGTCCTGTTCGAGGCTGTCACCTGGTTCCTCCTGATAATAAGCCTCCATGTCGGCTTCATAAGAGTTATCATGATCCATGACGACTCTCAACAATATTTAACCACTCTTTTAGAGATGTTTTGGAGGCGTGGGGGAGTTAGGCAGTTATGAACACAAATGAATATGGAGGAAGCAGCCTGATGAGAAACAGTCTACCCAGAGCCTTTCAATGTTACTACCCTAATCAGTCTCTGATGACCAGGGCATCGCTGGGAAGCTGAGGGAGTCAAGGAGAGCATCATAGTTTCAAGGGCGGTATTGCCACGATACTTGTGTGCTCGCTCTGCGCAGAAAAAGCGCAGGATTGCAGCGCATGTGCTGAGAGGGCTCGACCCCAAGGCAGCGAAACAGGACTGCGTCTGTAGCTCGAGACTGGTGTGGCCCAACCTCTGCTCCAACTCCAATACAGAAACCTGCCAAAATCGGGCAACTGCTGGAAACACAAAAAGGGTGTCGAGTCTTCGCCGGGACGGTCAATATTCTGTGATTCTGGGCAAATCAATTAATCTCCCCATGCCTAACATAAAAATTAATTTGTCAGTTTGTAACGTAACTGGTGCTCATATAAAGTGCTCTGATACCTTTGGGTCTAGTTTGCGCTACGTAAAACTCCACACAAAAAAAAAAAAAAGCAAAGCTGACGAAGACTTGCGAAGCTGGACGTATTGACCACTGATTCACAAGGCTCCTGACTACAGAATGATATCGTTGTGACCCGGGTATTACATCACCATAAGTATAAGTAAAAACATGGTGTACTTAACAGGCTGTGCAGCAGCAAAGACAGAGGAAACAAGATGGAGGACTCTATACTGAAAGGACTGGCTTCCTGGGGATTGGAGCATGCGATGTGTGATATAATGATGTTGGTCATGGGAAATGTTTTTACTTTTCTTATTTGTTATTGGCTGCTGTTCATAAAAGCAGTAACAACAGAGTAGCATAATTGGAGCCTCTGGTCCTGACATATTCGACTATGCTTTCTGTTGTTTTCCGGTACACAGCGCATGCCTCGTTGATTGTCCAGGCGGCAGCTTCAGTGTGGATTCACCCTATTTACTTACCCTGCTGCTGTCCCATGGCCTAACCAGGGTCGGATTGGGATCACAATTCGGCCCGGGCACTGACGAAAAAAGTGGCCCACATTCAAGAGGCGTGGCCCATATTTGAGGGGCGTAGCCCACATTCAAGGGGCGTGACCTTTCATGAAACACCATTTGCACAGACAAGGAATGAAAGTGGGAGGATACTGTTCTTTCACGTGACACAGGGCCAAGGTGACAATGGCCTACATGCTGAGCAACTAAAAAAAATAGCAAGGCCCCTTTTTGTCACAAAATTATTCCAGCCCTCCAGCCCAGGAGCACCTGAAAAGCAGCAAAGCCCCTGCTATTACTAACCTACTCAGCCCTCCCCAGACCTTCAGCTCAGGAGCACATGAACAGAGGTAAGGCCCCTGCAATTAGTAAATTAATCAACCCCCCAGGCCTTGGGAAAATGTCCTGGCAGGGGAGCACAAAACACAGCTTTCTGGGTCATCCAAGGTAGCCAGGTAGCCAGGGGGGAGGCGGAGGTGAAGCTGGTGCATGGGAAGTGCCTTCCCAGTGTGTTCTGGCAGTTTGAGTGTTTACCATTCACTGTAGTATTACCCTTGTACCTGTGTATGGTACCCTTTTGTAACTTGCACAAGTCACTTTTCTCTTGTAACACACTGTTTGCTCCTCTCACTTTTGTTTGCTTTAGATACTTGCACAAGTGCCACCATTGCCTACGTAACGTTTGTTCTTGTGCTGGAGTGTCTGCCATTAATTGCAGTATTATACCTCTACTTGTATTTTGTACGCTTTTGTAACCTGCACACATGTCACTTTTTCCTCCTGTAATGTATCGTTTGCTCCTCTTGTATTTTGGTTGCTCACTATTGTCACTTTTGATTCATGTAACTTAACGTTTGCTTTTGTAATTTGTCCACTTATAATTTTCTCCTCATGTATTATTGCTGTTCCTACTGTGAAGCGCTCTGACACCTTCGGTAAAGTCCGCGCTATATAAATTCGCATAAATAAATAAATAAAACAAAAAAATTCCAAACATCACCAGGCCCCCACAGCAAGACCCATTCTTCCTCGCCCACTGTGCCCTGAATGTGAAGGGCTGTGGGCGAGGTGTTAAGACTAAAACCGTTTCTGGGCTGCATGGGCGCCAGGGGGCCGAGGTGCAAATGGCTCAAAGGCCTGAGAAACACCTGGCCCCCAGGGAGGCCGATTATTGCAAACAATCACCCCTCCCCAGCCCAGCCTCAGCTTGATTGCTTGGCAGGGCAGGGGTGAAGGAGAGCCCACAGCTGAAAATCGCTGTCCGGCCGCACAGCGAGGCTGCTTTCATTTTCTCAGTCTCTGTGCACTCTGTGGGCCGTTTTTTTTCTCCCCTTTCCTAGTCCACTCTCTGTGGACTGGGACAGGGGAGAAAAAAAACGGCCCACAGAGGGCACTGGGGCACCGGCCCTTCGGCCCATTCCCGAATGCCCGCCTTGCCAATCCGCCCCCCTGGGCCTAACAAATAGGGTTGCACATGGCCCAGGTTGGTCAGAATGGGCATTGCTGCCACCTCAAATAATGGCTGCTGTCTCTGGGCCCACCTGCTGCTGCTGTTGCACCAGCCCCATGACATCATGGTATCACCAGCCGTCTGGGTCTGTGTTTGTTCTGGCCGGTGCGGGCGGATTTAAGTGCCCTCAGCTGACTGCTCTGGTCAGACAGCACTTGAGTGGTTTCTACAGGACTGACTCTCCTGTCCTCCAGCCCTGACTGTCTCAAGGCAGGTCAGCTACCTGGCACTGAGTATGGAGGCGCAGCACTTCTGCACAAAGTGTCAATTGAGTCCAGGGCAGACTTTAATTCTCCACTGTGTTCTGGGCTCTCTACCGTAAAGCAACATGAATATACACCAGCTTCAAATGAAGCATTTGATTCCTCATATAGTGATTGAAATTATTGTAATACCATGGTTGCCCCTTGGAATATATAACTCATGAAATGTTTTTGAATTTTAACATTGTTGGTAATTAGTTTTCTGTTCGGAGCCGGGCAGGAGAATTGCATACACATTTATCCTGTGCGCGGAATAACATTGTGCTCCTGTAGGTGATTATTAATGTCAGCGCTTGAAAGCAGGTACCAGCAGTTATGTTAACTCCAGTAGCAAAAATAAAAAGACTGCTCTTTAGGTCGAGAATGGCGTAGGCTGCGCGCATGCGCAGTCTCGCCACCAAGACTTAATGTCTAAGAGTAGCGAGGGTAAACTCCGCCCTTCTTCTCCATTGGCTGGCCTCCTAAACGGTGGCCAGCCATAGGAGACGAGGTCTCTGTGACGTTCTCTTTTCGCTGTAAGCCCTGTCCTTTTCAGATTGAGGGGCGTGTTTTTTTCGTTTCTTTCTCTCCTCTCCTCCAGCCAATGGAGAAGAGGGGAGAAAGAAAAACACGCCCCCCCAGTCTGAAAAGGACGGGGCCTACAGACTCCTGCTGCCCGTCTGCCCGTTTTCCCATTGAAACCATTGCATGCAGTGAACTAAACAGTACGGTCCTGTAAAACTAAGACCTCTGAAAACATTAAGAGTATGAAAACAGACCTGTTGTGTCATCATGCAGTGCATTTTTGCATGTCCCTGTTTAGCCTCGTCTTCAACTGAAATATTCAGTTTCTTTATTTTGCATTTTCGTTGCAACATAATAGCCGTCTGCCGCTCCTGGCACGTTCCTACTGTAATTATATGGGCCGCCTTTGCCAACATTTCAAGGAAGAAGGCCCTCCGAGCCGCATGCCTACTGTCGATACTTGCTCTCCATCTAAGCAGACCTTCTTTTCTCGAAGTGCGTAGGAGGAGAGGTCTGTAACAAGGGACAGGCCGCGTACCCCCATTCTTTTCTGTGCTCCGTGGCACTCCCAAACAAAGGGTTTAATCTCCCGAGCCCCACGTGTTGTTGCCCGTAAACTGTAATGACATGGTACAGTTACATTTCAAAATATCGTCCTCGTGCAAAAGCGCAAAACAATAAAATAACAATTGCAAGCGTTAATTCCAGTCGTAGATTTAGGGTAAGTCTGTTTAGAGCGTCCCTAGGTTGTGTCACGTTACGTTTGCCCCTGGAGTGGTATCGAACGAATACTGATGTGCGCAGCAATTTTCAGGAACACTTCCTGTAGGCAGCCATGTTAGGTGTACACAAACTGAATTCAACTCTTACTAGCGCGCACTCAGATGGGAAATCTGGTGTACGCACCTGCTTTGTAACGGGAACTGTTAGTATTTGTAGTCCCTAATTACCTGTGTGACCGGGCACTGTCGTTGAGCTCGTGACGCATCCCTGCAGCGGCCACTGATGACCATCTTGGAATTGGAGGGAATAGGACCTGACCCCAGAGTTCGGACCACTCAGAGTGCATGAAAAGGTGCGGCACCCGCGAGGACGGGGTCGGGAGAGACACAACGCGGAGGTGGGTGGTTATTTGGCCTATTGAATGCTAATATGCTTCTTCAAGACAGGTAGTATGACTAAAGCGACCCTTGGTTGCAGGGTGTAATCTCCGATGGTCAGTGCCTACTTCCCTGCACTGCCCTCTGACAGTGACCCTGTCATCCTGCCACCCCTCCCACTTTTCATTCGTGCATCACAGCTCCATCATTAAACGGTCATAAAGGAGGCGTGTGCCATCTCTCCAGGAACTGAGGGATGTGTACAAGTCAGTGTAATAAACGTATACAAAGACATTTATTCCAAGGTGCTGGTGGGTGTGTCCTCCACTCTTCAGTACCTTATTACAATTTGGAGACTGGCACGTGTGCAACCCAGTACCTCCCTGAAGTTATGAAAAGTACCACCCGCTAGTAAAACTGCTGTAGTTAAATCTTAGGAGGTGGGCCCATTCTCTAAGGTTAGTCTTGCTGTTCAAGATATTTGGGGTGATATGTTGAAATGATGTACGTTTCTCCAATATGTCAGTCTCCTTCTGTATAAACTTTTGATCCACCAACCTGTCAAAGAAACCCTTCTCTCCAATACGATTAAGGTGACCAGATTTTGAGGAGTTAAAACTGGGATTGCCCAGACAATAAAAAGTAGGACTAGAGCTTTTTAGCTTTGTCAATGTGATTGTTTTAGACATGTTGTACAGTGTGGCTCTGTGTGTGTGTGTGGTTCTGTGGTGTGTGTGGCTCTGTGTGTGTGTGGCTCTCTTTGTGTGTGTATGTATGGCTCTGTGTGCGGGTGGCTCTGTGTGTGTGTGTGTGTGGCTCTGTGTGTGTGTGGCTCTGTGTGTGTGTGTGTGTGTGTGTGTGGCTCTGTGTGTGTGTGTGGCTGTGTGTGTGTGTGTGTGTGTGGCTATGTGTGTGTCTCTGTGTGTGTGCATGGCTCTGTATGTGTGTGGCTCTGTGTTTGTGGGTCTCTGTGTGTGTGGGTCTCTGTGTGTGTGGGTCTGTGTGTGTGTGTGTATGTGTATGGCTCTGTGAGTGTGCCTCTGTGAGTCTGGCTCTGTGTTTGTGGCTCTGTGTGTGTGTGTGTGTGGGTGTGGGTGTGTGTGTGTGTGTGTGTGTGTGTGTGGCTCGGTGTGTGTGTGTGTGGCTCTGTGTGTGTGTGCGTGGGTTCAAATGCAATAGGTCTCGCATTTGCAAGAGATTAAGCTGTTGGCATTGTAAATGACAATGCCATTTATTTATCTGCGAGACCTATTGCTTTCACCTGCCGGAACTGCAGCTCCACAAGCATCTGCCCCACCACGCTGCCGACCACGAAAGAACCCAACCACCTCAGATGCATCCTTCTCAACACCCGCTCCGCCCGAAAAAATGCTGTTGAACTCTGGGACCTACTCAACTCAACCTCCCCAGACGTCGCCTTCCTGACGGAGACCTGGCTGAACCTCTCCTCGGCACCCAACATAGTCATAGCCATCCCGGAAGGCTACAAGATCACACGCAAGGACCGCACCAACAGAGCGGGAGGAGGAATCGCTATCGTCCACAGGAACACTCTCACTCTCAGAGTCTCGACCAACACCGACGACACCCTCAGCACCGCTGAACACCTGCACTTCCAGATCCACACCGACCCCAATACCACCCTCAGAGGAACCCTCATTTACAGACTGCCCGGACCCCGACCACAGTTCAGTGACTCCATCGCCGACTTCGTCAGCACACACGCCCTCGCCTCCACGGACTGCATCCTCCTCGGAGACCTGAACTTCCACCTCAAGAACAATGACGACACCAACTTCACAACCCTGATCGACAACCTAGCCAACCTCGGACTCAGACAACTCGTCACAACACCCACCCACCCCGCCGGTCACACGCTTGACCCCCATCTTCTACGCAAGCACCCACGTCTCCTTCAACCATACCACCAAACTCCACTGGACCGACCACCGCTGCATCCACTTCACCTTCAAGAAACCCACCACGCACCACCACACCCAACAGATGCCTCACCGCTGCTGGAGCAAAGTCACTGAAGACCAGCTAACTACCACCCTCGCCCAAAGCCCACCCGCCGGCCATACTGACCCCGACACCTCCGCCCGCAACCTAAGACAGTGGATCAACAACTGCGCCAACACCCTCGCCCCGATCAAAAAACCCTCCAACAATCATACCAACAAGAAAGCCAGCTGGTTCACTGACGACCTCTGGGCCTCCAAGCAAACCTGCCGAAAGTTGGAGAAGATCTGGCTCCGTGAACGAACACCGGACAGCCACGCCGCCCACAAGAATGCCACCCGCAGACACCATCACCTCATCAGATCCGCCAAAAGGGCCTCCTTCAAAGATCGCCTAGACAACAACGCGCAAAACAGCAAAGAGCTCTTCAACATCGTGAAGGAACTCTCCAATCCCAGCTCCAACACCAATGACGTCCCACCCTCGCAAGACCTGTGCGACTCGCTGGCCACCTTCTTCCACCGCAAGATCACAGACATCCACAACAGTTTCAATGCCATGTCCGCCCCGACAACCACTGAGACCTCCGCCTAAGCATGGGCGAATTTTGCGAATCTGGCGTTCGCGAATTTTGCGGATTTGCGAACTCGCAATCCGCAAAATCCGCGAATTCTCGCGAATTTGCGGATTTTTTTGTGTGTGTTTGCACGGGTTTCTGCCAGTTCGCGAGGGTTTTGTACACTTTCGCAAATTGCGAACTTACCTGTCGGGTCGCAAGTTTCGCGAACTTGTTGTTTCTACGTGTCCAGCCTGTTTGGGACACTCTTCTTCATCACTGCCACTCTCTGTCACCACTGCCACTCTCTGACTACTCATGCCACCCTCTGGCCCACCCATGCCACCCTCTGTTTCATCACAGCACCCTCTGGTTGTCCAGTCAGTGTACATTATTGTGGCAACGCAAGCACACCTTCCCTGCCTCAAGTGACCTGAATTAATTTGGGGCTGATTAATGTGTCACAGAATATTTTTTTAGCTGGCACCTGCTTCCTTAGTGCTTCCTGATTAGTGATCTTTCGCACTTGCTAAGTGCTTTCATTGTTGCAAAATTAGTTACAACACCTGCCCTGCCCCAACTGACAATAATGAATTAGGGGCTGATTAATGGATTTGAACTTCCAGCCTGGCTCCTGCTTGTCTCCCTTAGCTGTAATTCAGGACCTTTGTGGCATATGTGTAACTATTCTGAGGTTCAGAGCAGGGTCACATAATAGTTGCAACTGCCAACTGAACTCTGGAGGGGCCCCTCAGGAAGCACTACAGGAAATGGCTACTAATGATGAGCCTGAACTTTTGAACCTGGTAAGTAGTTTCAGTTTTGCTAAGATCGTATTTCTGCAATTTTGCACTTATTCGCGGGGCGCGAAGTTGTACTGGGAAGCCGCGAACTCACGCGAACAGTGCGAGCAGTGCGAGCAAAATCCGCTGCTCGCGGATTTGCGGATTTTGCGGGAGATTCGCGAATCTCGCGGATTGCAAATTTACCGAAAATCCGCAAAATCCGCGAGCGAAACGTATTTTCCGCCCATGCTTACCTCCGCCCCCGCGACCACCATCTGCACCAACCGCCTGCTCTACTGGACCAACATCAACGACGATGACACCGTCAAAATCATGAACACCATCCACTCCGGATCTCCTTCAGATCCATGCCCACACCACATCTTCAACAAAATCAGCACATCCATCACACCCCATCTCCGGAAAGTCATCAACACTTCCTTCGAGACAGCAACCTTCCCGGAGAGCTGGAAGCACGCTGAGATCAACACCTTACTCAAGAAACCTAAGGCGGACCCCAAGGACCTCAAGAACTTCCGGCCCATCTCCCTGCTCCCGTTCCCGGCAAAGGTCATCGAGAAGACCGTCAACGAACAACTGACCCGCTACCTCGAGGAGAACAACATCCTGGACCCTTCCCAGTCCGGGTTCGCAGGAACCACAGCAACGAGACTGCCCTCATCGCCGCCACCGATGACATCAAGTCCCTGCTGGACAACGGAGAAACAAATGCAAAAACCACAGGTGATGGACAGAATGCAGAACAATGTCATACATTCACCCCAGTACAGAGATCTGGGCCTAAATCCATCGTTTTTTTGCATTCAACACCACCCCAGTTCAGACATGGCCATATGCAAATCAGTCTGACCCTGTGCCTCATGGGAACAGTCCAGCCCGAACTGCCAAGCCATGCCTTCCCTGGACCGGAATCAAGCTTCCGAGGACCGGTTTCTGGCATTCCAGCTGTCTTCAGCCCGGCTTGCTTGAATCCAGTGGTGTGGAGTGCATGGGACTCACATCTGAGCATACCCATCCCACTCGAGGTGACAAATGCAAAAACCACAGGTGATGGACAGAATGCAGAACAATGTCTTACATTCACCCCAGTAGAGAGATCTGGGCCTAAATCCATTGTTTTTTTGCACTCCACACCACCGCAGTTCAGACATGGCCATATGCAAATCAGTCTGACCCTGTGCCTCATGGGAACAGTCCAGCCCGAACTGCCAAGAGAAACGGCGGCCCTCATCCTCCTGGACCTGTCAGCCGCCTTCGACACGGTCAGTCACCACACACTACGAACACGCCTCCACAACGCTGGGATCCAAGAGAAGGCCCTGGACTGGACCACTTCCTTCCTCTCCGGCAGAACACAGACCGTCCTCCTTCCCCCCTTCTGCTCCAAAGCCACCGAGATCATCTGCGGCGAACCCCAGGGCTCATCACTCAGCCCAACTCTGTTTAACATCTACATGGCACCGCTCGCCCACGTTGCCCATCGGCATGACCTCAACATCCTCTCCTACGCCGATGACACCCAGCTGATACTCTCCCTCACCAAGGACCCCCACACCTCCAAAACCAACCTTCACGAAGGAATGAAGGCCGTTGCTGATTAGATGAGGAACAGCCGACTGAAGCTGAACTCGGAAAAAACGGAGGTCCTCATCCTCGGATCCAACCCTTCGGCATGGGACGACTCCTGGTGGCCGACCGCATTGGGAACTGCTCCAACACCCACCGACCACGCACGCAACCTAGGGGTCATCCTCGACTCCACCCTCTCCATGACTAAACAGGTCAACGCCGTCTCCTCCTTCTGCTTCAATACCCTCCGCATGCTCCGTAGGATCTACAAGTGGATCCCCACTGAAACGAGAAGAACAGTCACCAAGACAGCTGGCAAACCTGACATGCGCATTTATAAATGCACATACCACTCCTCCTCTCCCCTTTCATGCCCTGGCCCCGCCCCTCCCTGCAAACACTGGCTAACATATCGTTTTATTTTACAGCTGCTGGCTCTGAGCAAGAGGGTCGAGGCTTCTCTGCCATTGCAGTGGAGCCCCTGCTGCTCAACAGGCAGACAAGACATGGTAAACCAAAACACTGCCTTTATCAATCTTAGTCTATATCATACGTGAGGGAAAAATGTGGAAATTGTTGATTTGTGTCAGGCAGTTTGTCCTGTTATTAGCACACATTTGAAAGCTGCACTTCTGAATGCTTACCCAGCACAGGGTGCGCAAGGCTGTTTATTAAGTCAGGATGTATTATTATTCTTTATTTCGTATTTGGTCTCACCAGTAGTGGCCCGTGGAGGGATTTCCGTGGGGCGGTGGGGAGGGGCTGGGGAGGGTCATGGTGAGCGGTGGGAAACTACAGAATAGGGTTGAACAGAGGTAATTAAACAAATAAATAAATAAAACAAATTTTGTTGCACGCGCTGCATCACATTTGGCAATGCAGCGCACATAATGAAATTCGTTTTATTTATTTATTTGTTTACTTGCATCTGTTCACCCGTATTCCATAGTTTAAACCCCCCAACCGCCCCTCCCCCGCCGCACCACCCGGCGAAAATTCCTCCACAGGCCGCTACTGGGTCTCACTGCTACAGTTTACCCAGTTATATGGCTGTTTCTCTGGTATTTCAATTGCAGAATATATTTTTCACTTGAGCAACCTATTTGTGTTTGTTTTTCCCAGGTGTGGTCGGCACAGTTAACAGCGGTGGGGCGGGGTGGGGAAAGTGCACAGACAACGGGAAAGTAAAATAAAAAAAATAGGTAAAACCACTTACCTTGCATTCGCCGCATTGCCCATTCCTCGATGCAGCGAGTGCAAGGTAAGTAAGTGGTTTTATTATTTTTTTATTTTACTTTCCCTATCACGTTATCACTTGTCCCCGACCCGCCCCGCTTCACCGCTGATACCTGTGCTGGCCGCGCCTGGTTTTTACATCATTTTAAAACATTATGAAGTCTGTAGGGTGTTCCCAAAAATGTGTCTTGCAGTGCTGAGCTGCTGCTTGCTGCTCTGTGCAGCGCTGATCTGCTGCCTACTGCGATGTGCGGCGCTGAGCTGCTGTCCAGCCTTTGGTAATTTCTGTCACATTTAAGCTGTGTCTGGCCGGAAAAGCGGTAGGTTTGTGATCTTCCCTTTCACGGTTTGACATCTGTTTTTGAGAACGTTTTAGATCTTTTCATTGCTCAAGAGGGTGTATTTTTGAAATTTATCTGTTACCATGGACTTTATTGCTTTGCTTTACTCGTGAGAAAGTGCCAAACAAAGTGTTACACATTTGGTTGTTGAATGTCACTCATAAGTACACTGATACCAAACAAATGTCACAGCCCTAGACTGGATCATCTCATTCCTCGCCGGGAGAACTCAAAGAGTCCGACTTCCCCCATTCAACTCAAAGGCCACTGAAGTCATCTGTGGTGTACCTCAAGGATCTTCACTCAGTCCCACCCTCTTCAACGTCTACATGACTCCACTCGCTTCCATCGCTCGTCAACACAACCTCAACATTATCTCTTACGCCGACGACACCCAGTTAATCCTCTCCCTCACCAAAGACCCCAACACCGCCAAAACCAATCTCCACGAAGGCATGAAAGAAGTAGCCGAATGGATGAAACACAGCCGCCTCAAACTCAACTCAGACAAAACGGAGGTGCTCATCCTAGGATCTTCCCCCTCTGCCTGGGACGACTCTTGGTGGCCTTCCGCTCTGGGCACAGCACCCGCACCCACAGACCATGCTCGCAACCTTGGCTTCATCCTAGACTCCTCTCTCTCGATGTCCAGCCAAGTCAACGCAGTCTCATCCTCCTGCTTCAACGTTCTTCGCATTCTCAAAAAGATCTTCCCCTGGATCCCCCTCGAGACAAGAAAGACTGTCACCCATGCACTGGTGACGAATCGACTGGATTATGGTAACACACTATACGCCGGAATCACAGCAAAACTACAGAAAAAACTCCAACGCATCCAAAACGCATCAGCGAGACTTATTTTAGACATCCCTCGCCAAGATCACATCACCGGTCACCTAAAAGACCTCCACTGGCTTCCCGTCAACAAAAGAATTACTTTCCGCCTTCTCACCCACGCACACAAGGCCCTCTACAGTCTTGGACCTGAATGCCTCAACACTCGACTGTCCTTCTACAAACCCACCCGCCAACTAAGATCGTCCAATCTAGCCCTCGCCGCAGTCCCGCGCATCCGAAAATCCACCATGGGTGGCAGATCCTTCTCCTTCCTTGCTGCCAAGACCTGGAACTCACTCCCCACTCACCTTCGCCTTACTCAGAACCACATCTCCTTCAGAAAAGAACTTAAAACCTGGCTATTCGACAAATAATGAACCCCCTCCCCAAGCGCCTTGAGACCCTCTGGGTGAGTAGTGCGCTATACAAATGCCCGAACTTGAACTTGAACTTGAACTTCATAAGTAATACGAAAGCTAGCAGCTATGTCTTGTATAGCTCAAGAGTAAGGTAAGCCTGCAAAGCAGAGTTTATAACAACTCGCTCAGCTACCTTGCCGGGAAGTAGCATTGTTATGGCAGTGAGTCACCAGTGGGATATGTGCAAAGTTATGAACAATAACCAAAAAGAATGGAGTTCTGTTACTTAAATGTAGGTCTGTTTCAGCGCACATTATTGTAGCTAAAACTAGACCTACTTTCACTCAAGAAGAAGTTACAAATGTCAGTGTAATAGTTATCATTGATAATAGAGATTAGAGGGTGCACCATAGACTTGCTGCTGAGTTATCTTGCACAAGTGTGTGGTAGAGGCGAGCAAGCCACCAAAATGGTCGGGAGAACTGAGTCAGGGGTCTGATGTGGCAATGAAACCGAAAACAGAAGCCAATCCATTGAAGAGTTACTATGTAAATGCCACAACAGAGGGCATAGTGACATATAATGACACTCCTTAAAATTTTAAATATATATATTTATTTAAAATGTGCGTTTGGTCCATTACAATGTGTAATTGTATTGAGTAATTTGTGTTAAACTGAATATTTTGAACAGGAACCTATATTAAACAATCCTCCTGAGAAGGTCTGGTGATGCCCACTAGACTGATACAAAAAGGCTAATATTATATTATGTTGGAAGAAATGTTAGTGTCAAATAAACCACAAAGAGGAGATTTTGTATGTAGTCTGGAACACCCTGAACTGAATTATTTCTAGCTGTTCACTGATATCACAGTTCAATAAGGCATAGTGAAATAAAGTGATTTGTCTGGCACACACAGTCGGTCTGAAGTTGGGAAGTTGAGATTTAAACCCAGGCTTCTTTTGTGTGCAGTCCTCAGTTTAAAGATTGGCAATATCTCATCTCATGGTTTAGCATCGAAGTACAATGGGGAGAGGAGTTGGCCTAACGGCTAGGGCGGTCGACCTGGAATCTAGGGAACTGGGTTCGAGTCTTAGCAGTGATGCTGAACATCCTGTGATTCTGGGCATATTACTTAACCCCTTCGCCCCACAGTGCGGGGGGCCGTGGTGCTCGCGACGAGCCCAGCTCGTCATGAGTCACAGTAGAGCTGTGCTCATGACGAGCTGTGCTCATGACGAGCTGGGCTCGTCACAACCCCGCCCACTGATTAATTCTCCAGCACAGGCGGGGAATTGATCGTGGGTGCGCCGTGGCAGTTATGACGAGCCTGTTGTGTCGGGGCAAACTACACTCAGGGGGCACCTGGGATAGTATAGGCCTAACACGTGGCCG
This sequence comes from Lissotriton vulgaris, assembly GCF_964263255.1. Classification (NCBI taxonomy): domain Eukaryota; kingdom Metazoa; phylum Chordata; class Amphibia; order Caudata; family Salamandridae; genus Lissotriton; species Lissotriton vulgaris. Next base: position 870,600,695 of record NC_141687.1, on the reverse strand, counting down.
TATATAGGAATGAAACACACGGACACTGGGGAACTGTTGGTGGCTCTGCACGTCGTTGCCAACTGGCGTACGTACGTGCGGAGACCCCTTTTATTAAGCAGGTCACGTGAGGGCTACGCTGCACGCCTGTTACGCCACAGGCGTGAATAAGCTGGAACACAACATTCCTTCCCAAACACAAAAAAACCAAAGGAATGAAAATGCACCAAGTACACTGGAAAAAACAAGTACTGCAGATAATCACACTCGGTCTCTGAAATTCACTTAACAGTCTCTGGTTGATAATTCACTTAAACATGCAGTGGAGGATCACTGAAATAATATCGACCTCACAAATATCGAGTTGACAAAATATCGTTGTCAAAATATCGATGGACAAAATATCGACTGGCTATCTTTAAACAGGTAAGTACAAAAATATCGACTCTAAAATATCGAGTTACAAAAATATAGACTGTAAAAAATATCGTTTTTTTAAAATGTCTTTAAATTAAGTTAATACTAATGTAGTAATAAATATATTTAGTCTAAACTTACTTTAAATTATTAAAATAATGTTATATTAATAAATATTTATTTTAAATTAAAAATAAATCAAAAAAAATAATACATATATATTTATATAATTTTTTTATATTACATAAACATATATAATAATTTTACCGTAGCATAGCAAAATATGTAACAATTATTGTAACAACTGTAGTGAATTCTACAATAGCTAAAGCGTTGGATAGCGTAGGGGTAAAATTTACTATTCCCACTCCAGTGGGTGCAACAGTAGGGAAAGTGTTGGATAGCGTAGGGGTAAAATTTACTATTCCCACTCCAGTGGGTGCAACAGTAGGGAAAGCGCTGGATAGCGTAGGGGTAAAAATTACTATTCCCACTCCAGTGGGTGCTACAGTAGGGAAAGCGTTGGATAGCGTAGGGGTTAAAATTACTATTCCCACTCCAGTGGGTGCAACAGTAGGGAAAGCTTGGACAGCGTAGGGGTTAAAATTACTATTCCCACTCCAGTGGGTGCAACAGTAGGGAAAGCGTTGGATAGCGTAGAGGTTAAAATAACTATTCCCACTCCAAAGAGTGCAAAAGTAGGGAAAGCGTTGGATAGCGTAGGGGTTAAAATTACTATTCCCACCCCAGTGGGTGCAAAAGTAGGGAAAGCGTTGGATAGCGTAGGGGTTAAAATTACTATTCCCACTCCAGTGGGTGCAACAGTAGGGAAAGCGTTGGATAGCATAGGGGTTAAAATTACTATTCCCACTCCAAAGAGTGCAACAGTAGGGAAAGCGTTGGATAGCGTAGGGGTTACAATTACTATTCCCACTCCAAAGAGTGCAACAGTAGGGAAAGTGTTGGATAGCGTAGGGGTTAAAATTACTATTCCCACTCCAGTGGGTGCAACATTAGGGAAAGCGTTGGATAGCGTAGGGGTTAAAATTACTATTCCCACTCCAGTGGGTGCAACAGTAGGGAAAGCGTTGGATAGCGTAGGGGTTAAAATTGCTATTCCCACTCCAGTGGGTGGTACAGTATGGAAAGCGTTGGATAGCGTAGGGGTTAAAATTACTATTCCCACTCCAGTGGGTGCAACAGTAGGGAAAGCGTTGGATAGCGTAGAGGTTAAAATAACTATTCCCACTCCAAAGAGTGCAAAAGTAGGGAAAGCGTTGGATAGCGTAGGGGTTAAAATTACTATTCCCACTCCAGTGGGTGCAAAAGTAGGGAAAGCGTTGGATAGCGTAGGGGTTAAAATTACTATTCCCACTCCAGTGGGTGCAACAGTAGGGAAAGCGTTGGATAGCGTAGGGGTTAAAATTACTATTCCCACTCCAAAGAGTGCAACAGTAGGGAAAGCGTTGGATAGCGTAGGGATTACAATTACTATTCCCACTCCAAAGAGTGCAACAGTAGGGAAAGTGTTGGATAGCGTAGGGGTTAAAATTACTATTCCCACTCCAGTGGGTGCAACATTAGGGAAAGCGTTGGATAGCGTAGGGGTTAAAATTACTATTCCCACTCCAGTGGGTGCAACAGTAGGGAAAGCGTTGGATAGCGTAGGGGTTAAAATTACTATTCCCCCTCCAGTGGGTGCAACAGTAGGGAAAGCGTTGGATAGCGTAGGGGTTAAAATTACTATTCCCACTCCAAAGAGTGCAACAGTAGGGAAAGCGTTGGATAGCGTAGGGGTTACAATTACTATTCCCACTCCAAAGAGTGCAACAGTAGGGAAAGTGTTGGATAGCGTAGGGGTTAAAATTACTATTCCCACTCCAGTGGGTGCAACATTAGGGAAAGCGTTGGATAGCGTAGGGGTTAAAATTACTATTCCCACTCCAAAGAGTGCAACAGTAGGGAAAGCGTTGGATAGCGTAGGGGTTACAATTACTATTCCCACTCCAAAGAGTGCAACAGTAGGGAAAGTGTTGGATAGCGTAGGGGTTAAAATTACTATTCCCACTCCAGTGGGTGCAACATTAGGGAAAGCGTTGGATAGCGTAGGGGTTAAAATTACTATTCCCACTCCAGTGGGTGCAACAGTAGGGAAAGCGTTGGATAGCGTAGGGGTTAAAATTACTATTCCAACTCCAGTGGGTGCAACAGTAAAGAAAGCGTTGGAAAGCGTAGGTGTAAAAATTACAATTCACACTCCTGAGAATACAACATTAGGGAAAGTAAATCTTTCATATATAAATTAAAAATCTAACAAGAAATATCTAATAATAATTAATAAAAATCATATAAAAATGTTATGTAATAAAATAAATAATAATTGACTTTTAATAATTAACAATAATTATTTTAATTATTCACCTATTAATACAAATTCATTAAACATAAACAATTAATTTTTTAATAATTAAAAATTATTTCACTATTATTTCCAAATAAATAACGTGTATTTGATTTTATTATTTAATTAATTATTAATATATTACTTTCCACCCTATGCCCCTATATACTCACAACCCGCTACAGAAATTAAATTAGTAACAATCACATAATAACCAATTAATCAATTAATATAAAATAATTAACAATTATTAATAAATTAATTAACACATATAAATTAATTAACAATTAATTACTAATTACTATCAATAAATATATTTACATATTTAATTATTTTTTATTAAATTACTTCCCACCCTATTCCCCTATAATCCCACAACCCGCTACTGCATTAAATTAGTAAAATTTACATAATTACCAATTAATCAGTTATTACTAATTATTTTGCAATTACTATTAAATTAATTGACACATATAAATTAATTAACAATTAATGACAAATTAATATCAATTAATACATTTACATATTTAATTAATTATAATTAAATTACTTCCCACCCTATTCCCCTATAAACCCACAACCCGCTACAGAATTACATTACGCAATAATTATAAAAACAAAAATCATTTAATAAAATTATTTATAACATATATACACACTTTTCACAAATAATATTACATAAAAATACACTATAAAATATTATATAATATTAAAAAATCAATATTTTTGCTATCTATATTTTATACAGTCGATATTACTTCACTTACCTTAAAAACGATATTTGTGTAGTCTATATTCTGTCCAGTCGATATTTTGTCCAGTCTATATTATTTACTCGATATTATGTCCAAACGATATTTTGGACTCGATATTATGTCTGTGCACCGCAGTGGAACAGTATTACGTGAGGTAGTCCCGGAGACGGCAGTAGGGCTCTGGGTTTCTCCTCAGCCGATATTGGGAGGCCCCTCTGGCCGGCGTGACACTACCCCCAGCTGGGGATAGTGGTTCCTTGTCGTGGGTGACAGAGTCATCTCAGCCCCACTCAGCACTGACGTCTTCTGATTCTTCGGGGCAACCATTACTTTCACCTGTCGACTCCTGAGGCCTTTCCCCTTGGTAACAACCTCTGGATGTCGGGGAGCTGACAGCCACGGGGCCCGATGGCGCCTGGTTCTCTGGCGACTCAGGCGCGGCGACCACCCCGGTCTCGGGATGATACAGCTTAAAAATGGGACACATTGCGAGTTACAGTTTCTCGGCCTCGGGTCGCTATGACGCGTGTTCCCTTCACGTTGACCACCTTCCATGGCTTCTTCTCATACGTCAATCTGAACTTCCTGCTGGTGATGCGATTCTTCAGCAATACTAGGTCTCCGTGGGTGATCTGCGAGGCTTTGACTCTCCTACGCTGGCTGGCTTGGGCATAGGCTTTCTGCCGTTTGGCCTCGATCTGGTCTTCATCAGATAATTCTGGCTTCCAGTGGGGTTGATGTGGAATGGAGTCCGCAACCACTCGCCCCATGAGAATATGTCCCGGTGCAACCCCAGTGGTTGTTTGGGGTGTCTGTCGATAGCTCCTCAGAAACATGAATATCGCCAGCTCCAATGACTGTCCTTTAGCATGGGCAATCCGTATCACCTTATTGAGGGTTCGCATGAAACGTTCCACTTCGCCATTGGCCTGTGGTCATCGGGGAGTTATTCTGCGATGCCGGATTCCCAAAGCACTGAGATAGCTGGCCAGTTCTTGTCCCTGAAAAGGAGGGCCATTGTCCGTACGTAGTTCTTTCATCACTCCATGAGCGGCTATTATCTTCTCGATTTTGGGAATAACTTCCATAGCGCTGGTGTTGGAGACTATTTCTACCTCCGGGTATTTGGAGTGATCGTCAATGGCTACCATGGTGTGTCGCCTATCCGGGAGGCTGCCAAAGTCCAGGCTGACACACTCCCATGGGTGTCGTGGCCGGGGTTCTGTTATGACCGTTGCCTCTCGCGGGGAATCCCCAGTGACCTGGCAAGCTGCACACGATCTCACCGTGGCTTCCACAAGGTCGTCCATGAGGGGAAACCACACCTTGGTCCTCAATCGAGATTTTGTTTTGACCATCCCTTGATGGCCGACGTGGGCCAGTCGTACCACTTGGGCTGTTAGAGATGATGGTATTACCAGTCTGTGACCTCTCAACAGGCATCCGGTGTCGTCTTCATTCAGTTCCCCTCTCACGTGATGAAGGCTCTCCATGATGCGCTGCGCTTCAGGCGTCAGTATCTTCCATTCCTCCTTGGCTCGGTGCCAGTTCCCGTTCTGTAGCGCCATTCGGGCCCTTTGTAGGCAGTCGTCCTTCCGGATGGCCTCCGGAATGCTCTCCAGCGATATGGGCATCGGGCATGATCGGGCAGTGATGCACCTCACGTATGCTTCGGTGTCTGCCGCATCCTCCATTTCTTCTCGAGTGGCGGCTCCCGGGTGTCGTGAAAGGTAATCTGCGGGATTCCTGGACCCGGGTTGATACTCCACTTGGCAGTTATAGTCTTGAAGTTGGAGCATCCACTTCTCGATGCGAGGTGGAGGTTTCGTGGAGGTGCTTGAGAAAAGAGCAACCAATGGCTTGTGATTGGTGGCTACTACAAACGGTTTCCCGTACACATACAGGTGGAAGTGCCGGCACCCCCAGTGGATTGCTATTGCCTCTTTCTCGATTTTAGAATATCGTTGTTCAGTCTCAGTAAGGGAGCGGCAGGCGAAGGCCACCGGGGTCCAGTCTTCATCAGCCCTCTGCCGTTGCATCAGGACAGCTCCTAATCCTACAGGACCAGCGTCCACGGCTACAAGCGTTAACTTACGGGGATCAAAGAAGGCCAGCGTTGTGGCGTCTGACAGAGCTCCTTTGATCTCTTGGAATGCTTTCATCTGTTCAGGCCCCCATCTCCAGGGTGTGGTGTCTTTTGTGAGTTCTCTCAGCTGGAGTGTGAAGTTGGCGAGATCCCGGATGAACCTCAACAGTAGTTTACCCTCCCCAGAAAGCTGCAGACCTCGGTGACTGTGGTGGGGGGAGCAGCTTCCTTGATGTCCTTTACCTTGTCCGCATCCGGGTTAACCCCCTCCGCGGAAAAAGTGTATCCAAAAAACTGCAGTTTCCGTTTAAAAAATTCACACTTTTTCCGATGTAATGTGAGGCCGGCTCCACTTAGTTTCCGGAACACCTGCGCTAGCCGGTTGTTGTGCTCCTGTATGGTGCGGGCGTGTATCATGATGTCATCACTGACGTGGATCACACCTGGTATGTCCGCGATTAGTTCTTGTATGGCATTTTGGAATACCTCGGCCGCGCTGGACACACCAAAGCTGAGGCGGGTGTACCTCCGGAGTCCTACGTGGGTCGAGAAGGTTGTGATGTTACATGACTCTTCATCGAGCACCAGTTGGTGATATCCGGAGCACAAATCTAGCTTTGAGAACCAGCTGGCTCCGGCCATTTCTCCTATTATGTCATCAATTGTGGGCGTTATGTGGCGCTCCATCTTGATGGCGGCGTTGGGGAGGCGCATGTCCACACAAATTTGGAGGGCTCCTGGTTGCTTCGGTTTTCGTGTGACCACTATGGGTGAAACCCAGGGAGTAGGGCCTGTCACCTTTTCTATTGTTCCTGCCGCTTCTAGCTTCTTGAGCTCCTCTTCTACAAGAGGTCTAAGATGGAAGGGAATGCGGTGATGCCTTAGTGCTACCTGCTGAACGGTATGGTCGATGTGGAGGTGTACTTTGCTCACTGTGAATTTTCCAATGCCTTTGAAAATGTCGGAGAATTCTACTATGAGCTGTTGAATCCACTCCTGGTGCACTCCAAACGCAAATTTGACTACTCCCAGGTCCTCCGCTGCCCGGCACCCGAGCAGCATGCCTTGCCCATCTTCTGACACGAAGATGTTGGTGGTGAAAGATTGGCCTCCATGCGAGACGGATGTGTTGATCTTCCCTCGGATCCTGAGAGGTTTGTCCTGTCCGTATGCAAATACAATGATGGGTGACAGACTCAGGATCGGTGGCGGGTCCAGCGTTTGATGGAGGGTGGCAGCCATGAGGTTAATGGTCGTTCCTGTGTCTACCACGGCCATGAGCTCTTGTTCACCCACACGGATGCCACACTGAGGCAGTCGTCTAGCTTGGCGGGTCGCGGTGCCAATCATGTGCACCTTGTGCACGACCCTCTCCTCTTCCTCGTCATCGTCCATGTCGCTCTGACTGGGGTTTCCTTCGGGCACAGCATTGACCACCTGCCGAGGTTTGCGATATTTCTTGGACCGGCAGACCATCTCGAAGTGGTTGAACAGACCACACCCGGAGCATCGCTTCCCCTTGGCAGGGCACTCCGCTGCCTGATGGGGTGTTCCCCCGCAGTATCCACAGGTCTTCCCTGTCGTCCCCATGGCGGCCCCGTGTTTTTCTTGTTCCACTTCATTGGTGACTTGACTGTTACTTTGTTGACCGGTTCGGCTTTCACCGGCGCCTGGAGGGCGGTTCCATATGGGCTGCTCGGGCCTTCGACAATTCTTTTGTTCGACCTAATGTTAGGATGTCCGCCAGGGGTTACTCTTCTAGGATGCGTTCCCGGAGTTTGGCTGAGGCGCATCCGTGGATGATCTGTCCCCTTATTTCCTCAGTGGTGTCCGCATACCCACAGGTTAACGACAAGCTTTCCAACCGTGCATGGTACGTGTCCAATGATTCTTCCGGCAGCTGCCGTGCTTGCCTGAAGATGAACCTCTCATAGTCTTGATTGGCCATGGGCTCGAAGAAGGCGTTCAGGGCGTTTATGAGTGAATGATGATTTTTTGGCGGGACCTCTACTAGAGTTTTGGCCATGTTGTGGACATCCTTTCCCCCCAGGTGGAGAACCATGGCCCGTTTCTGGTCCTTGTGGACCTTGGTGGCTTTGAAGAAGATTAACAATCGATCCACCCAGTCCTTCCACTTTGGGGCCAGCGATGATGGTGAGACCTCCACCAGGAATGGCTCGATCAGGGGTATCGTGGCCATGTCTGTGGTGAAGGTGCGTGGTGCAGTGGGTGAATGCAGCACCTTTGTGGTTGTTCCCTGGTTCTCCTGTCTACAGTTGGATTTGCAGGTGCCAGTGCTTGTTGGCAGTTGCAGATTGCTCGGCCTTCGAGTGATGAACACACAGATTCTACGTGTGGAGGCAGCCTTTTTGTTCTTGTGCCCCAGTGATTTGTCTTGTTGGGCGCCCCTGTGTGCTTTCTCTGTAAGGAAGTGCTTTTCCTCTCCTGTGTTTTGTCCCTGTGGTTTCTAATCACTTCATTTGCAGGGCTCTGGTGCTCTCAGCTCTCTCCCTCGTTTTCAGGGTCAGCACCCACCACGTGGGGCTCTTCTTCCCCCTTTTGCGGGACACTCGGCACTCCCTCTGCCGTGTTGCGGGCCTGGAGACAGAGCCTGAGGCTCGGGAACCTACGCACGGCTTACACGGAGTTAGAAGGGGCGTGGCCAGGGCCTTGTGATGTTCCCTCGTGTCTTTGCCTGGCAGCGCGCTTCATGCATCGGCTGCCTGCCGGTATGCGGCGCTGCCCAGGACTTGGACGTCGGGGCACGAGGGCAGCCGGTAAGAGCGCCGGAGGCCTATACCCCTGGGGCCCCGCCACGAAAGGATGCACAGTGATGTGGGAGGCAGCACTGAGCGAGCGGGCGCACAAGCGGAGCACAGCAGCTCACCTGACGCTACCACTGCCACCGAAGTACCGGATCAGGTTCCCAGTCACGTAGCCGCACCGTGTGCGGGTCTGCAGGGCACGAGCGCCATGAGCGGATGGCAGAGCTCGCTGCCGCCCCAGCAGGGCAGATGCGACACACACAGCGAGGGCACGCCCACCCTCGTCGCCAGCTGTTGTGTCCGGGCGATCTGCACTCAGGGGGCACCTGGGATAGTATAGGCCTAACACTTGGCTGTATATAGGAATGAATCACACGGACACTGGGGAACTGTTGGTGGCTCTGCACGTCGTTGCCAACTGGCGTACGTACGTGCGGAGAACCCTTTTATTAAGCAGGTCACGTGAGGGCTACGCTGCACGCCTGTTGCGCCACAGGCGTGAATAAGCTGGAACACAACAGAGCCCAGCTCGTCATGAGCACAGCTCCACTGTGCCTCATGACTAGCTGGGCTCGTCATGAGCATGGGAGGGGTTAATCTCGCCTTGCCTAACAAAAATCATCAATCTGTCCTCGTGTAATGCAACTGGTGCTATGTAAAGCGCTCTGATACCCGATTCGGGACAAGTTTGCGCTATATAAAAATCTGTAATTTTTAAAAAAACGAATTCTGCTTTGGTATACATGTTTCTAGACATGTTAGCTTGATTTGGTCTCAAAAGGGGAAAATCACAAAAGAGAATTACTAAATGGAACAAATAACCCTCTAAAAATATTTTAAATACTTTATAGATTAAACTAATATTATGGACACTATGTCATATAAAATGTACCAACTGCATCACTGCTTCCTACAAATTACACGGAAGAAAGTCCACAACGCTCTTAAATAAATGTATTTTCTACATATCCTATTTATTATGTGGAACGAAACTGATAATCCCTAGGCAGGCATGCCATGCCCTACGTTAATACGCACATTTTTTTTTTTTTTTAAATAAGCAAAATTAAATTTAATTGTTATCCGGTTTTCACCTATGTGCCGAGGCCGAAGCGTTTTAAAATGCACCATTTCTTTCCTCTTATTCAAGTTTTCCCTTGCGAGAAAACCAACGAATCCCTTAAAAAAATATTAACTCATGATCAGTGTGTTTGATTTGGTGTGCTTTAAAATGCAGCTTTTGTCACTGGGGTTCCTGGTCATTCCTTGTGGAAAACTCCCTTCCTCCTCCAGCATCAGCCTACCCCTTCCCCCAACCCCCTCCCCCCCCCCCCCCCCCTCACCCACCCAGCCCAGAAAACGTGTTAAAATCTTCAGAACATCCAAGTCCCCAGGAAAAGTACTTTGCCAGCACAACCCCTTAGAGTCGCAGCTCAGTCAGTTAAACATTTTTGGCTGCAGTCCTGATCCTGCCTGGGACACCTTCCACCCATGGGATATTCTGGGTCTTGCGTGGAACAGCTTGATTGAAGCCCTGCATGTGGTGGGGACAGAGGTTTCTCTCATGAAGGGCTTGTTGCGGTGCCTGGCTTCTGTCCTCGTCTAACCCCGCCCTCTAGTGGTGGAAACCACTGGTGATTAGCGGTCGGTGTGCAAGCGTCTCTGTCAGCCAATTACAGGGCAGGCGTGCTATTTTCTGCTTCTGTCAGATGTTCTCACGTGCCGAGCGCGCAGTGGGAGGAGGACGGGGAGCGGGATTTATATAGATTCGGCCTCCAGGGCCGAGAGCGAGGGATGACTGAGTGGGTGAGACTGAGAGAGAGCTTAATATAGGCTGAGGGAGAGTGGCATTTCGATAGACTGGCCCCCGAGATCTGAGAGACTTGCAAGCGTCCTATAGACTGAGCGCCCACAATGAAAATTCGGAAATTATTTAGACATCTCTCAAATACTTTTTACCTAGGGTGACTAACTGGCATGGCTGCAAATTCAGGATGGTAAGTGTAAAAATTCATGACAAAGGGTTAACATTTGGAATAAAAATTCAGGACAGAAAGTCAAATTTCAGGACAAAACTTCGGGCCAATAGGTAAGTTTTACAGACACATTAGAGGAAGTTGCACAATGGTATCAAAGTAGGTGTATAGACAAAATGAGTTTATATTAGGTTGCGACAATTGTGCACTTCACGGTTTTTCGGTATGTGCACAGCTTTGAGCAACTGTGCAGGTCTTATTGTGGTATTTCATATGATATTAATCTATTTATATGGTTACTTCACTGGGTTTCCCAGTCTGATATTTTGTTTACAACTCATGGTCCTAAGTAGGCATGTTTGATGAGTGAAGTCTGCAGGAAGATCTACTGGGATAGACTTTGTTAATAGCATTTCATATCTGAGTGGCATTGTGAGGTGTAAGGCGGCACGTGTAGGTGAACTAAAGGGAGGATTGCGATGAGGAACCCATTATCGGAAACACAGTATGGGTGTTTCAGCAAGTGGAACTTAAGATAGGAAATCTGACTTTGCTTATGGGGGCTTTGCAGAGAGTTGCACCAGCTGCCGGAAATCACAAAGGTGCTTTTCCCTGCAGCTTTATTAAAGAAGACACTGTTGATACACTATTACATAGTTTATTTTTTACGCCTTGCCTATTGCTATAATCTCAAGCACATCTCAAGCACACCTCATGGCACCCTAAAACCTTACACCTAAAACAATACATGCACACATTTACAATTACTAGTGTAATATTCAAGTAGCAGTTGGGTGTCACTCAAAATGTCATATGCATGAAGTATAGATCTCACACATAAGCACACAGCAAATACATAATAGTAATACATAGGCAAGGGAATAGCCAGAAATTTTAAATACCTCCCACTTTGAAATAAAGCTCTTATGGCACCAAGAAAGCAAAGTAAGTCATCACAAACCTCCCCTGAAGCGCTCCCTTGTCCAAGGATCTAGCCATTCATCCTTCCATCAAACCCCTGATATCCACTATTTAAAATGTATATTCTGTCATTAATAATTCTTTCATCCAGCATTTAGTCTTTCACCATTCATTCGGCCCTTCCATCTGTGTGCCCATCCATATCCAAACCTTTTCAACCATTTGCAAACTTATTCATCATTGTATTGTATTGTAATTGCATTTATATAGCGCTTACTACCCGTGACGAGGCGTCAAAGTGCTTTTTCGGTGAGTAAAACGCTACTCCGGAACTCATTAAGGATTAGTGGTGAATTAGTATTGTGAAATATGAAAGAGAAATATGAAAGAGATTTGAGTGATGGATATGTTAGTCAGTTATTTGGTTTGAGAAGGATAGTGGAGGGATAGAGGAGGGAAAAAGTGTTGTATTTATATAGCGCGTGTTATGCATTAAGGATTAGTGGTGAATTAGTATAGTGAAAATAAGGAAGTAATCATCCATCCTTCCATCCATCATTTCACTCATCCATCCCTCCATACACCCTTTCACTCATCCATCCATCATCCATCCACCTGTTTCACCCACTCCATCCAGTCACTCATCCATCCAAGCATTTACCCTTTCACCCAAGTAATCCTTTCACTCATCTATCCACTCTTCCACCCATCCATCCATTCACTCATTCATCCAACCATTTACCCTTTCACCCAGCCAGCCATCCTTTCACTTACACAACCATTAACCCAGTAACTCATACGTCCACCCATTCAACCTTTCACTCATCCATCCATCCATCTTTTCTTCTAGCTCTCCATCCTCCCTTTCACTCATGTCTGCATTTTCTCTCATCCAGCTTTACATTCTTCTTTTCACTCATCAATGCACCCACTCTCCCATCCATTCTGTCAATCATTCATCCATGCTTTCATATATCCATCCAACCTCCCTTTCTCTCTCCAATCCCCTTTCATTTAGCCACCCATCCTCTTACCCACCCTTCAGCCATTCACCCATTAGTAGGATTAGTGGTGAATTAGTATAGTAAAAATAAGAAAGTAATCATCTATCCTTCCATCCCATCCTTCTATCCACCCTTCACTCATATACCCACTCTTCCATTTACTCATCCTCTCATGAATCCATCCATTGACCTTATCACTCATCCATCCTTTCAATCATCTATCCATCTTTTCTCTCATCCATACACCCTTTCACTCATCTATCCATCCTTTTGTCATCTACCCTCCCTTTCACTCACTCATCCATCCACTCTTCCACCCATCCATTCACTTACTCATGCTTCCAACCATTTACCCGTTCACCCATCCAGCCATCCTTTCACTTACTCATCCATTCACCCAGTCACTCCTCCATTCACCCATTCAACCTTTCACTCATCCATCCATCGATCCATCCTTTCTTCCAGCTCTTCACCCTTCCTTTCCCTCATGTATGCATTTTTTAACTTATCCATCTTTGCATTCTTCTTTTCACTCACCCTGCACCCATTCTCCCATCCATTCTGTCAATCATTCATCCATGCTTTCATCCATCCATCCATCCATCCATCCTCCCTTTCTCTCTCCATTCCCCTTTCACGTAGCCACCCATCCTCTTATCCACCATTCACCCACTCATCCAGTTACTCATCCACTCATGAATTCACTCATGGATATAATCACTCATCCATCCTTTCACTCATCCATCCATTCCCTCTCTCATCCATGCACCCTTTCACTCATCTATCCATCCTTTTGTCATCTACCCTCCCTTTCACTCACACATCCAACCACTCTTCCACCCATCCATAGATTCACTCACGCATCCATCCAACCATTTATCCTTTCACCCATCCAGCCATCTTCTCACTTACTCATCCATCCACCCAGTGACTCCTCTGTCCACCCATTTAACCTTTCACTCATCCATCCATCCATACACCCATTCTTTCTTCCAGCTCTCCACCCTCCCGTTCACTCATGTATTCATTCTTTAACTCATCCATCTTTAAATTCTCTTTTCACTCACCCATGCACCCATTCGCTCCTCCATTCTGTCAATCATTCATCCAGGTTTTCACTCATCCATCCATCCTCCCTTTCTCTCGCCATTCCCCTTTCCCTTAGCCAACCATCCTTCTATCCGCCCTTCACTCATCCACCCACTCTTCCATTTACTCATCCTCTCATGAATCTATCCATGAACCCTATCACTCATCAATCCATTCTTTCTCTCCTCCATCCTCCCTTTTACTCATCTATCCATCCTTTTGTCCATCCACCCTCCCTTTCACTCACTCGTCCATCCTTACATCCACCCTATCACTCATCCATCCATCATCCATCCACCCGTTTCACTTAATCCATCCTTTCACTCATCCATCCACTCTTCCACCCATCCATCCGTTCACTCATCTATCCAACCATTTACCCTTTCCCCCAAGCAATAATTTCACTAATCCATTCACTAATCCACCCATCCATCCATTCACTCATCCATCCAACAATTTACCCTTTCACCCAGCCATCCTTTCACTTACTCATCCATCCACCCAGTAACTCATCCGTCCACCCATTTAACCTTTCACTCATCCATCCATCCATCTTTTCTTCCAGCTCCCCACCCTCCCTTTCACTCATGCATGCATTCTTTCACTCATCCATCTTTACATTCTTCTTTTCACTCATCCATGCACCCATTCTCCCATCCGTTCTGTCGATCATTCACCCATGCTTTCACTCATCCATCCATCCATCCTCCCTTTCTCTCTCCATTCCCCTTTCAATTAGCCACCCATCCTCTTATCCAACCTTCACCCACTCATCCACTTACTCATCCACTCATAAATCCATCTATTGACCCTATCACCCATCCATCCTTTCACTCATCCATCCATTCTGTCTCTAATCCATCCACCCTTTCACTCATCTATCTATTCTTTTGTAATCTACCCTCCCTTTCACTCACTCATCCATCCACTCTTCCACCCATCCATCCATTCACTCACTCATCCATCCAACCATTTACCCTTTCACCCATCCACCCATCCACCCATCCTTTCACTTACTCATACATCCACCCAGTCACTCAACCATCTACCCATTCAACCTTTCACTCATCCATCCATCCAACCTTTCTTCCAGCTTTCCACCCTCCCTTTCACTCATGTATGCATTCTTTAACGCATCCATCTTTACATTCTTCTTTTCACTCACCCATTCGCTCATCCATTCTGTCAATCATTCATCCATGCTTTCACTCATTCATCCATCCTCCCTTTTTCTCTCCATTCCCCTTTAACTTAGCCACCCATCGTTCTATGCACCCTTCACCCATCCACCCACTCATCCCTTTACTCATCCACTCATGAATCCATCCATAGACCATATCACTCATCCATCCTTTCACTCATCCATCCATCCTTTCTCTCACCCATCCACCCTTCCACTCATCCACCCATTCATTCAACCTTTCACTTATCAATTCATCAATCCATCCATCATTTCTGTCATCCATCCACCCATTCACTCGCCCATCATCCACCCTTTCACTCACTCATCCATCCATCCATCCTTTTACTGATCCTTCCACCCTTTTATCCATCCATCTATCCTCCACCCAGACATCCATCTACTTACCCACATCCATCCTTCCACTCACGCATCCATCCATCCTTTCTCTCATTCGCCATCCATTCTCCCTTTCACTCATCCATTTATCCTTTCAATAATCCATCCAGCCATTTACCCATTCCTTCACTTATTCAGTAGCCCACCTTTTCACATTAATTATGAGCTGAGCTTTTGTCTACTGAGATGCAGACAGAAGAGGTCCATAAAGATCTTCATCCTCGCTATGGTTCCTAAGGCAAGGGGTGGGTAGGGTTCACTGTGCCCCTGTACATAGGCAATCGGAAAACGTAGAAGTCATGAGTCATGCATGATGCACAGTGCCAGGAGGTGAGGTGACTGTGACATGGTGTTGTTTCCAGCTCTTTAAGTGGGATGAAAAAACTGGGGGTCTCACCAAGGTGCATGTCTGAGTTAATTAAGGGCGTGGCTTAAAACACCTAAGCTAAGAATACGTGCTGAGCCTAATGTGCCGCCTGACTGGTATTTTGCTGTTTCTATCATTGCATCCAGTAACATTAGACTTACAATAAGCCACGACTGTTGGCTTTGTCAATGGATGTTAGTTGCATACAAAAATTAAAAAAGCAGCAACTATGGCTTCATTGTATATAATATTGAAAATGCTTCAGCTCTGAAATGATGTGACTGTGTAACAACTATAACCTCTTCTTTTTAACTTCTTTCGCCAGCTTCTGTTCATGAACTGGCATATAGCAGCATGGGCATTTTTGACATTTCTTCCATCTAACCCTAACTGAATGCTCTGCCCTAGACCACGGCAGGATGGGGCCACCACATGCTGTAACAGCTCAAACTGGCCATTGTCATTCTGCATGTGAAAATCAGCCGGCAGACAGAATGACAATAGGCAGGGTGGGGCTGCTCTTGTGCTCCCAGGATGAGTGCTAGGCAGCCACAGCAGGGAGCTGAGAATTCCTGCAGGGGAACAGCTCTGCTCCTTGCAAGGCCCATAATTACGGACAAAAGGCGTCCGTAAAAGGGATCCTTAATGGACGTGAGGTCCAAATTACAGACGGTCTGTGAAATTTACGGATGGTTGGTCACCCTATTTTTAACCGATTTCTTTTTGTGTTTGCTGTTTTAGGTTTATGTTTAAGAACGGAAACAGGCCGAATTTCATGCTTTTCTCAATGTTTTACCTGTGTGGACATAAAAACAGAAATAAAAAAAAACAGGTTGCAACCCTACCCTCGGAGAGAGGTGGTTCCTCCGCCTATGCGGAGGAGCATCGCCCCACTGCTTTTAAGCAGTGCGAAAAAGGAAAAATAAAATTGTAATAAAACAATGTTATTGTTTTATTTTTCAGTGTGAGCCAGGTTAGGGCGGGGCTGGGCTGTCAGAGCTGGAGGAGTAGGAAATGGCCAACTTGGGCCGGCCAAACAGTCATGCGCACTAAGCGTGCTCTCCACCAGGCTGCATTGCACAACCTGAGTTGAAGACATGCACAGGCTCCAACTCCCTGTCTGAGCACCGAACCAGGTCTTTCAGACCAATCACGACGCTGCTGTCATGTTGGCGACAGCAGTGTTGCGATTGGCTTAGGGGAGCCTGTGTGCTTCCTGGACTCAGAACGTGAAGCAGAGGAGAAATGACAGAGGAGAGATGGCTGTCATGCAGAGGTAAGCGTTATATTCGTTTTTTCACCCCCACCCTTCCCACCCCCCGCTTGCCACCCCCGTTCGAAACCAGCTGTCACTGCCCCTGGAGCAGATCACTGAGAAGGCAGATGCTTTCTAGAGATGGGGTCAGAGTGAAGGACTGTGGAGAAAGGGGCTTTGGAGATCCTGGGCACTGAGGAGTGAGGGGGCAAAAGCTTCATACAGACAGCTCCCAGAGCTGTGATGGCCTAGGCTTGCTACAAATTTTGCCTCCAGAGCCAAGAGGCCAAGAGGAGGAGACTGAGGGAGCACGACTGCGAGCGAGAGACATTTCTAAGAAATGGACATCGAGACCTCAGGGGACTAAAGCCTTATATAGACTGAGCCTCCACATTGAAAACTGAAGAGGGAGACATTTTTAATATAGTCTGAATCCGGAGCAGATGACTGATGGCCGCAGTTTTCCTGCCCGGATCTCCTTTACTTGTGATAATATTATACACCAGCCCAGTCGCTCCAATGTTAAGTGGTCATCACAAAGTGGGCTGGTCCATGTGCTTGTACTGCAACAGCTAGCTTACTGTAACATCATGCACATAGATCTCTAAAAGCAGGGTTTACATTATCTTCAGCTGGTATAGAATCAAGCAGCAACAAAAGGTCTAGTGATTAAAGGACTGACTAAATCACTTCTGGTCTTTAAGCGTTACTTTGACTTCCTCTAACAAAGGGGGTAACCTTGAAGCTGTCTCACATAACCCACAAAGCATGCTGGTCTCAAGGTCTAACAGCATGAAGTACAAAGAGCTGGTCGGAAACCAGTTTATTTTTAGATACTGACTAGTTTATGACGTGCCTTCATTTTGTGATGTGATCAACATACCAATCAGTCACATTACAAAAATGTACATTAGCAGGAGATTGCCCCTGCCTCCTTATTATGTATAAGGCAGCAGTCCTTTTTTGAACCCCCTGCTAATGTGGAGATGGATGCCTATGAGGGACAGTTGACCTACATCCATGCATTTGTGTTCTCTCCATGCAGACATTTTTTATAAAGCATTTAGGAAATGATATCCAGTTGGTTGGGGGGGGGGGAGGTTTGAGGCCTAGGGGATGGCGGGAGAGTCACGCAGTGGTCCTTGGAATACTGTCTGCTTCCTTAAAGGCCGCCTGTGATATTGTAACAGATATGAAGACAATACAAAGACGTCTTTATTGTTACCTTTAATACTCTGCATGAGAGCGGAGGATAAATGTGTACATCTCAACAAAAAGAGGGAGATAAGGGGAAAAAACTCAGAAGGGCTCATACTCCTGCTGAAATGCACAAAAACAGAAGAGCCCATCCACTTTACATGGACTAACCTTCCACACGACAAAGAAAATGCTTGGTTTCTTATATAACCCACCAGGTTTTCCCTTGGCGCCATGCTTCATCATTGGGTTCATCACGTTCCTCTGCTGAACGGGGCATGCTGCGGCCTACGAGTTACGTGGGAGCACGTATGGATGTATTATAAGTGATGGAAATAAGAGTGGGGGGTCTTATGTGAAAAGTAAAAGTTAAAAATACCTGCCTTGTAGGTAAACTCTATTTTATTTTGTCCTCCAGGCGGTATGGTTAAAAAATGGGAGAAATAGAAAGTGTAGGTGATAAGGAACCTGTCTTACTAGTGGTCTACATGTTCATGTGTATATATATATATATATATATAAAAAAAAATATATATATATATATATATATATATATATATATATATATATATATATATATATATATATATATATATATATATATATATATATATATATATATATTGTATGCTCCTGCTTGTACCTTCACATGAGAGTCACTCGAACAGAAAACACGACCTTCAAGCATAGGTCAAATTAAAGGTATGAAGGATTACTGCGTGCTGTTCTATTTTACAGTCTAAACACCAGCTGCCTGACGCGTTTCGAATTTCTTCTTTCTGAAAGGCTGTTTGGTGAAAGATTTGCACAAACCGGTTTCCGATTTCAGCTTCCAATTTATACATAATGACACGCCCTCTATGGGCTGTTCAGGATGAAGCTGCGCCTAGTATTCTGGAATTCGTAGTCCCGGTTCCTTTCAGTGCTCATTAATCCTGCTGATTTAAGACCCTGGATGGGCCCCAGCCGGCAGAACCCTTCTCAATCCTCTGCTTTCTGCCCCACAAAGTAGAGGCCTGTGGATATTGGTCACCGTGGCCCCCAATGTAGGTGGAGAACACGAGCAAAGATCATTTGTTTCAGGTGAGCCCGCGACCATTTGGAAGGCGGAGCTTATTACAAAGACATGTGGGAGCTGACACTGCTTACGGACAAAGGCGTTGTGAAGAAGGCACAAGCCGAAACCGGTCACATATATATATATATGTATGTATGTATATATATATATACATACACACATATATATATATATATATTATATATAAAAATATAGTACTGTGATGTTGAATCTTAAACTAACTATACATTTTATTCTTGAATTAACTCATAGCACTTGCTATACATTTAAACTAATGTACTTAATTTTTGTGGGTTTTGTTTGTACCTGAGTCTCTAAACTTACATCATCCTCCTCGAGTAAGTCTAGACTACTCAATCTAACTACTCCAGGGAATTCAAAAATTACAAGCAAAGCCTATAGATGATGTCTTGGCAAGTTGATGCGTTGGTTAATGTATTTACATTTTCTTAAAGGCATAATATAATGCATAATATAATAATTAAAAAACAATAAATAAAACAATCCATCACCTAAATGTGGCAGCTATATCCCTATAAAAAAATGCAAATTTTTACAAAAGTAACCATCGCATACATTTTTATTAGAAATACTTTTTTAGTTTTAATGCACAATAAATAAACATTTCTTATAAGGGGAAAGAAAATGTACTATTGCCTTTTTATTGCTTACAATGATGAGTAAAAAAATAAAAATAAAAAAAATCATAAGGAATAGAAAGAAAAAAAAGGCATTGACAAACTTAAGTGCTGAGCCAGAAGCGCAGGCACTGAACGGCACTTTTTTAGGCATATGTGCACACGTCATCAGCAAAAATGCAGCCACTCACAGTGCAAGTAGGCAAATGAATGAGATGGGGTGGTCCATTACCTCATGCTCTATGTGGAGGACAGCAGCAAAATGTGAATGACAGATGAACATATCAGTGGATGAAGAGGGCTCACCAAAATTACACATATTCATGTATGTTTAAAATTCATTAGTATTTATTTTAGATTACTTTCGTCTGGTGTGCCAGAGTTGTCTCTCGGACAGGTGTTAAAAAGGGGTACTTGCCCACACACTGCCAAGAATTACCACCAAATTGTATTTTGGGGGGATCAATGAGAATCATTCCATGGATGTCCACAATTGCCAGACATTACACCAATTCTTGCAAATTGTCGAAATGACTGGCAATCACTGTGGGTATCAGTCTCATCAGTAAGTTATAGAAGGGATCCTATGGCATCCTCACACTGCGGGCCACAATTTGCAAGAATTACCACAATCGTGGCAGGGCTTGCACTTTGCTCGGGTGAGCAGTTAGCATTCAGACATGAATGACCACTATTTCTAAGAAATTACCCCCATTGTGCCAGGACCAGCATTTTCCAAGGATGGGATGGGCTTTATAACTTGGGTGTCCACATGTTGCAAAGAACTACCACCATTATATCAGGAGAGATAGAGGGCATAGAACTCACCCGCTCACAAATAGACATGCACATGTGCCAACAGATACACAAGCGTGCACACATGATGACATGCACTCACACACAGGTACACAGACAGGCATGCGCACACACACAGTAGTACATCCTCAACATATTTGGCCTTTTAAAAAACAAAAAAACATACCTTTCAATTGGCTGTAATCCTGACTCTTGCTTCTGCTCTGCTCCAACGATCTACATAGCCAGATACAGCTCCTGGCAGGAAGAAGGAAGGGTTGGACGGGAGTGTCTCAGACAACCTGGGCAGGGGTGCTTTCGGAAGTACTTGGCAGTGGGGCGACAAACACGAGTGCCCCATGTGGAAGGGGCAGAACAAAGCAGATGATAAAGCAGAGGAGGAGTTCCTTGGGTGGGGTTGAGGGTGCCGTCAGGAGAGAAAGAGTCATGGCAGCAGTGGATGGGCTCTCAGAATTCTCCACAGTGGGAAAAGCTTTCCCATTGCTAAAAACACTAGCATGGTGACTCTCATGTCTCACCTATAAACAGCTTTTGCTCCCCATGGCCTATTTTCTGCATTAAAATTAGCTGGGGATCAGCCTCTTGCATGAATAGATGTCTCTCAGTTTGATACTTCTGATTTGATGACTTTTCCTCCATTGTTGTTTTTGTCCTCCCCCTGGAGCAGAGCTACTTTACCATCATTTTGACTGGCTGACTTGTACCTTCTTCTGCTTATATTCAGGAACTATTTTTTTTCATTTCTGTTTGAACACTTCATTGCTTTCTCCCTCTTTGTCCGGTCTCTTCATACTGCTTACAACTCTCATTCCTCTGTGGCCCATGGCTCCCCCAACTCTTTTCTTTCTACTCCTTGCATCATTGTTTTATTTATATTTTAACATTGGTTTTGCAAGGGTCTACCAACTGCATACTCCTTGTCAGCCACCGTCTTCCCCGCTCATCCATTGCTTCCCCAACCCTTCCTGTCCCACCACCTGTACTTTAATATTTTGTTATTCTTAGAAATTAGTTGTGTGAGTGCATTGCAGCTACACACTGCCACAGAGCTGCTTGCATCTGCCTTTTTGTTCCCTGCATCGTCCTACCTACATCATTTTCTTAATTTCCCATTCCAAGATGGCCGCACACCATCTTGCAACAGTAAATTAATAACTATAAGGTTTTTAAAAAATCTTTGCCAGATAGCCGCCATGGCTGAGAACACACAGATGCTCATCTTGTAATGGGTTTGTTTACAAACCGTGCCAAAAAAACAAGCACAATGCAACAAGAGCTGGGACAGCTCTAAAGTATGAACCTGGGCATCTGTATATTTTACAAAAGACAATGTTTCATTAAAACACGTATTCGATAGGTACAGTTAAAAAATGTGATTTAGGATATTAAACATTATATTATCGATTATATATTCAAAGGCATCTA
The DNA here is from genome assembly GCF_964263255.1 of Lissotriton vulgaris. Taxonomy (NCBI): domain Eukaryota; kingdom Metazoa; phylum Chordata; class Amphibia; order Caudata; family Salamandridae; genus Lissotriton; species Lissotriton vulgaris. The sequence continues at coordinate 870,578,947 of NC_141687.1, read as the reverse complement.
AGATTTTTTTAGGTGAAGTTGCAGAACAATGTACAGAGGAAATGCTAAAATGTGGTGCGATAGCAACTAACATTACCTACAAGTGACAGAGAATATTCCGTTGCCAATTTGAGCAAGCGGCCAAGTCTCTAAACCAATCACTGGTGTTCTGAAACACGAGTCCACTTGTTTATGCTGACCTTTCAACCCTGGGGAATCCATCTGTGGGTCATCACCGAGATAAAATATATTTTAATTATTAGTGCATCTAATGTTGATGAAAATATATAAGAGAATGCATAATAAAGGAATGATTATGACCAATATTGGCAAAAAAAGCATGAAGCATCAGGACTAGCATAAGTGAGGATGGACGGTATTTCTAGCGGATAAGGGACACAGAAAATACATTTACACCTTTGGGAATAGTACAGAGATAAACCTAAAAGTAACAGAGGTGGGAAGCATTTTAGGGTACATGGGTATGTAGATGGCAAAGATGTCCAACGGGCCTAGTGCGTAACGGGCTGACCTCCAGGAAGCTGGAAGCGGGTCCACGGGAATACATACACAAATTTATATGGACCTGGCCAGTCAACAGAAATGAAGAACAGAAATAAATGGCCGTGTTCAGGTATTATGAAAGGACCGTTTATAAGGCTGTCATGCCAAATGGACAGTGGGTTGCTATGTGGTAATCCTTCAGAAACAGAGATGTCAGCTGCTTAGCTTTGACTTTCAAAGTCCGGGCGCAACAATCCGCAATGGATGCCGCTCTTTCTGAGCCTGGATAACACCGTGACTGAGGACGTGGTGTACATTTCAAGGTCCTGAAACGTAAACCGCGATCCAGCATTCACAGCCGACCAATTTCTTTCCAAGGTTGAATTATTGAACAAGTGTCCTCTGTCCTGATGGTTTACCAAGTGTCCTAGTTTTTTAACTGTACCATGTGAATAATTGTTTGAATGAACCATTGTTTTTATGTATCAAAACCATTCGAATCGAAGTGTGGTTCTGTGCCTACATTTAAAAAGAGTCCAATTGGCTTTACCAGTGCTTGTTTTGTATATTTCTCTATGCAGTGGAGTGTTTCTTCTACCTGCTTGGTAACAAGTGAACTTAGGCCTAGATGTACAAAGAGGCAGGTCGCAATAGTGGGTACAAACTTCGGGGAAGATTTACAAGAACTGGCGCATCTCTGCATACTTGTAGAGATACGCCAGTTCATTTGAATGACGGAAAAATAGCCTTTCGCCACCATGGATGCGCCGCACTGTGGCGCAAGACAGATGCGTGATGGATCTTTTGTCGGAAAGGCAACGCATTGCTGGAGTCGTGTCGTAACGACACAACTCCAGCAATGGTCAGGAATGCCTATTCCAACCAAGCTGCGTCACTACTTACGCCTACTTCAAGCAGGCGCAAGGTTTTGACGCAGTGGCATCGTAAAAGTCATTTTTACTAGGCTTCCTTGCGATGGAACGCCCACCCTGCATACATTATACCTGACGCAGGTGTATTGTAGCGCAGGGCTTTACAACATGACACATCTCCCAAGATGCGTCACATTGTAAATATGTCACATCGTGGCACACTGTTTACAACGCCACTGCATCACAGATGTGACACAACGGCAGTGTAAACTTGGCATAAGGGGCCACCTGTCAGTAATTCTGCGATACGACCTACGTACTAATAGGTCACCTCACACACTTTTATTTGCAGAGAGTTGTGGAGCGGCCTACCCAATGAATTTAGTTGGGCAGGTGACTATTTTGCGAGGTCCTGTGATTGGCTACTACGAACACATATATGGTGGAAAACAAGGGACTGCTAATCACCATTCCTGCGTTCAGCGATTTTTTTTTTAAGCAACTTGTGTTAATTATAGTAATGGGTGCACCTCTAAAAAATAATGGTTCCCATTTTGAAATACATCTGTATGGTTTGGGGGGAGCAGGCAGTGGTCCCAACTTCCTACTTCCTCTGCGGTCGCCGGACTTGATTCTCAGAGAGGCTGCTTTGGGATGCAAAATTGCCACCTCCTTTGAGATGTAAGTTTTCAATAGTTTTCAATTTCGGTCACAAACCTTTGTAGCATACAAGTGAGAATATTAATTAAAGAGCATGTTAATTTAATTTCACACACCCTTCTGATAGGAGTCGGAATGGTACTCAATACCGCTTTTGCGATGCAGAATGCACCACGAGGTGGCATACTTCAGATGAAACCTAAAAACATGTATGTTCTTTGTAGCCCTGACTTATCTACGCACTGTACGGTCAATTGCGTCACCTAGTGGCTTTTTGTGGAAGCACAGGACAGATCACACGATCTGCTCCTGTCGCCTGCAGGAGAAACGGGACTGAATAATAGATGTAGGATTACATCGAGCCCTACCAGCCACAGATGCCTACTGAACATGCAACAGGCAGGGCCAGACTGGGAACTCAAAGCAGCCCTTGAAAATTTAGAGCACTTTACATCACACACACATAGAGAAAATGTTACATGAGACATATAGGACTGGGAGGTGTTGGTATTTCCAAAAGTGTTTGCTCTGGAGAAGCACAAACTCAGGATTCCAAACATAAAACAGTGGTTAGGGTTGACTTTACGAGTGAGAATTTATTTCTACCCAAACAAACCTTTGTAAAGCAACATTAGGATCATGTATGTCAATTCACCTAAATTCCAGGAGTAGTGGAAGTGACATCACACGCCATATAAGCTTTATTTTCACTCACACATGTATGCTTACACATATACTCACATTCACATATACACACTCGCTCTCACTTAATCACATGCTCACCTGCAAGCACGCACACAGCATATATTTAAAAGCATTTTATACTTACCTTGGCTGCAAGAGAGAGTCATATTCCAGCTAATTGTAATCAATTTTTTATTACAATAATAGTGACAAATAAAACATTATTCACTATTTGTTGAGTAAAAAATTGATAGAAAACAAGGGAAGTGGATTTGCAACCGATGTCCATAAGCGAGCTGCCCTTGTATTCCTGGCACTGATTTTGCCACCTCTTATGCCTGTGGTTGCAGAGGCTGTGCCAGGGGACCCAAGGGGCAAGCCAGGGGATGCAGCTGTGACAGGTAAATGATGTCTATGATTAGGATAACGAAAGACTGGGGAAAAAACATACATTTCTTACCTGTACCATACAGTTTGCTTGTAGCTCTTTATTGGCAGTTTAGAGCTCACTGAGCTAGATTACGATTGCAACTTCTGAAATCCACAATAACAAAAGGGTCTCTGTGACAAAAGCAGTAACCCTCTGAGCTATGCAGATAAAATACAGTTATGTGATCTGTGTGATACTCATGTATTGCAGCAGGTGTGTTAATCGTCTACGCTACCTTAAATGAGTCAAAACTGCCACTAGACAAAACCCTGAACCCTCTCCAGCAGGTGTACTAATCACCAGAGACATCTTGACATTTTGCAGCTGAAAAGAGCTGATAATACGAGAAACTCTGCGCTTCTAAAACCGTAACATATTTTAAAACACAAGAGTCTAGAAACCTAAGTGAATGCTGAGTGGAGTATGCTGGTCTTCGGATTTTGGTACTGGGGCAGATATTGCAGCACTGGTGCAAAACCAGCCCCCCACCTTTCCAGCCTCTCGGGGAAATGCCAGATGTCTGGTACGGACAGTGTGGCCCAAGCAACAGGTGAGAAAAGACGGAGCTGTAGCGACTGTTCAAGAGGCGATGTTAAATTAAAACAGGTTTATAGGAGAGACACTTTAAAACCCCATCTCCTACAGAATTTTGTAACATCCGCAGCTCGCTCAAAGCCACCACCTATAAGGATGATGTCTTACCAGTGCCCTTCATCAAAGCATTTTCTGGAGAGTCTCCCTGAATCGCTACCCACAGTTGTCAGTGCCTGCCTCATTCAAGGCGACTTACTAGACTTCCTTCTCAAGATAGGCCATATCCGCCTACTTCTGTAGAAGCCACCCAAGACCATTATGACCTCACCAACTACCAGCTCATCACTCACCCCTGTCATCTGCCTACGCACCATCTTCTGCATGGCTTCTCGTTTGGCTTTAGGTAATTGTGCATCATGGGGGCAACTACATTAAATATGCCTTTGTGAATAGAGATAAAGGTGACCCCTACACCTTCTATTGTTGGACCACTTAGCCACCTTCCACACCATTTATCATCCCACCCTGATCCAAACCCTGAAGTTTCAATTGGCTTTCATTGGCAGCATTTTTCATTGCTTCTCCTGCTTGTCCAGCCAACATGTTTGTTCACATGGGCACCTCCAGGCCTAACACCTGTACAGACCTCAGGGTCCCATCCTGTTCCCAAATGTATCAATACACAAGTGACACATACCAGTACTTGAAAGTCTCCTCTGCTCCAGACTGAGTGCTGTAAGCACTGCTTCTCATCCAGAGTTGAATGTCCTGCAGCATCCTGAAGCTGAACCCCACTAAGACAGAATTCCTATTAATCAATAATAAAAAGCAAGAGGAAGTCCAAGTCTGCCTTAGCAACTTGAATGTGGACAGATTTGAACCCCAACTTTCCCCCAATGCCAAGACACTTGGAGACTGACTTCACTGTCAAGGAAGTCCACAAAAATGTGATGGATGTAAAGCCTGAATTAACCTCAGCCATTGGTAATTACTCGGGGATGATCCCAGTCCATCGCTATTTTGCACACCATGCTGTCACAGATAGGACCCATCCATATGCAAATCAGTTTTGGCCATTCTCTAGTACAAACACCTCAGCCTGAACTGACAGGCCACGTCCTCCATGAACCAGAACACAAGCAACCCAGGACTGCTTTTGTCCTTATAAGGACCAATAAGCCTAGCCCGAACTGCCAGGCTAGGCTCTTCCTAAACCAGAACACTGCTGCTTGATTGCAGCTGTGAACGAGTGTGTGCAGCACAACTGGAAGAAAGTCCAAGCAGTCAATACAGTGAAGTGCAGAAGGAAGAGAAGCAACCGATAAGTGGTGAGAGACTGAAAACCAGTGCAACAGAAGAACAAATTCCAGAACTAGATCCAACTGAACAGAGTGCTAGGGACGCTGAACAACCAGAAGTCAAAAGAACTAAGAGACAAAGAGCATCAAACTGTATTTATTCAGCTCCTGAGTGGACCTGCTCTGTTAAAAGAGATTCTGATTTGAGAATTTATGAAACTGAAAATCATTGGAATATGCTTGAAAATCCCCATGGACAATGTACCACAGCTAGGGATTGAACAACATTTTGATTAATAAACTCAAAGGACGTACCTCCTATGTTGAAAATTCATGATTTCATGTGAAATTAAGTTCTCATAGGTATCCAGTTGTATATTAGAATTTCATTTTAGTATCCAGTCGAAGTTGTAGGATCCTTACTCCTAAAGTTAACCAGAACTAACAGGTTCACAGTAAAAGGAACTGAAAGTTTTGCTCAGTAGTCTCAAGTAGGTCTGATTTTTCCTTTTAGACTTGAATCAAGAGAAACCATGGTGTAAACCACACAGAAAGGTTGAAAAAGTATATTAGTAGTTCTGGCATTAGCCATAGTTATATTGATTGCGGGCTTGTTAGTGAATCTTAACTCTCCTATAGAGCATGCTTCAGCGAAGATTAGCTCTCACGAGATATAACTGTCTATTTAGATGAGCAACATAAATATATCATGAAAATATTACTCAAGGATGGGTCTGAAGGAAAGTTTTGAGACATTGTTTATTTTATATTATTAAATGAGTACTCCACGTAATTGTGTTACAAGATATTTATATTTGCATCAATCTTCCTGCTTCTACAGCTGCTGGTGTCAAGTATCACCACTTGACTCTCACTTATTCTCTTTCTTGCAATGTGATTCGGAATTTGATTTATTTTCAAGATCATTTTGAGTATTACTTTTCAAATTCTTGTATACCTTTGAGTGGTGCGATTGCAAATATGTTTAAGTCTTTACATTCGCAAGCAGGGGCAAAGTCCGTGGGTAGCCTGTATCATTATATAAGGCCTATCGCACAAATTAATTTGACTCACCTGACTCATTTTGAAGCTCCATGTAAGGGGAATGGATCTGAGAAAGATTTCATAGAGAAATTGAATGAATGAAAATCAAAGGCTGAAGAAGGAGTAAGGAAAGGAGAAAGAATTGTTTGAGGAAAAAGAATAGGAAGCAGCTAGGGAGTTATGAATATATCCTAAACTTGGCCTGAATATACAAAGGAGGAAACATTTACGTATTGTAAGAAAGATAGATCAGGCTCAAAAGGTTGAAGTGATTGTGTACAAGAGTTCAGAGCTAGTGAAGCAGTTTTTCAGGGGAGGAACCTATAGCTGGAGGAGTTTATTGTGTGTGGTGAAAGAATGCCTATTTTCAGCTTCCGCCAAATTGGGTAGGAAGTTGTTATTTAGCTTTAGTGTTTCTGGAGGTATGTCATGCCAATGACATATAAATACCAGTATTTTTAAAGTGCACAGCTACCTCCGGAGGAGTGTCCCTGCGATGTGGACCATTGAAAAGATAAGCAAGTTATTGCCCAGAGTCACAAGGTGCTGGGCTAAACTGCCACCGGAGATCGAACCATGAGCCCCCGTGTTCCAGAGTCAGCCGTCCTGTCCACTGCACCACACCTCTTCCCAAGATGATGGGAATGGAAAGGCTCCTGAAAAAGCTAACAGTAGTGATTGACAAGTAGTAGGAGATATATTTGAAGCAATAATGCTTTCTATGGAGGAAGTTTTAAATGATTTGAAGATTAGAAAGCTATCTACTTTGGTAGAATGTTTGCCTCCGAACATGGCTGGTGCTTTAACCACAGTAACTAATGAACTTATGGCCATACAACCAATGGTCTTGCAAAATTGGCTTGCTTTAGATATCTTATTAGTGAAAGAGGGAGGAGTCTGTTTCGTGCTTTGTGTATGGCAGTGCTGTACTTACGTGCCTGATGCAAATGAGCAGATTAACAAGGTAATAACTAACGTGACAACTTCTGTGTAATGGGAGAATTTGATTAGTGAAAATGTGATTTGTGGTGATTCCCAGAAACACTAGAGGGAGAGATGTGTTAAAATTGTTTAATATATTAAAATGTTTTCATTAAAATGACATTAGCGCATAGTCACGCTAATGTTATTTGTAGAGCCAATGACAGGCTTCTGCGCACTAGGCAAACAGTGAGCTCCTCTCGCAGAAAGTCCAGATTTTAAGTGATGTCCCCTCAACCCTAGGAGAATGGCTATCAGGCAAACATCAGTCCTGGCTAAGCAGCAGTCTTTTAAGTTCTCTGTGGAGCACTCCTTTCCTTGGTCATGAAGCACTTGGCATGGGAATAAAGTGTGTATATTGACTCAACGGTAATTCACATTTTATAGAAAGGGTGTACATCCACTGCCTTAAACTTCAGAAACTCTTAGCTGTGGCTCACTTTTAAAGTGCCTGTCTCAGACTTCAATCCAGACACAGCCTTTACACGGAATGCTGCATCTTTCAGTTGTTAGCACTGGGGCTACATCTAAACTGGAGCACCCACAACCTGAGCACAACGAAGTGTGGGTTGTCTGCACCTGGCAGTCATAAGCCTCTCAGAAGTAGTAATCAGGGATAGACAAAGGGGAGATCTGACCTAAAAACTTCTTGCCAAACACAAAAGAAACTGTAGCCCCACTTCTCAACCCTACCATCACCCAAACAGCAGTGCTCAGAAAGAACAAATCAGAAGCCCCTGGCTAACAAAATCCTATATGGAACTGCTAACGGCAGCTCCGTCTCCATCCTTCTCCTTTGAGTGTTTTGATCTCCACCCTCCAGAAAGAATGCTGGCAATACACTGGAGCTGTCCTCATCCTCTGTTTAGTGCCCTGCTAAGACAAGAGGCATCCAAAATGGGTTCCACTGGCTTCAGTATTTATATTAATATACACATAGAGTTGTCCTACTACAAATGTACTACACTTATAGCATACACACACTTGCCCTCGACATACACCCAAGATGTCAGTGCAAGGTGCTGGGTTTCACATAACAGAAGAACTTTACTCAACAAGGCTCAGTAAGTCACATTCTGATTGACAAGGATAAAAAGGGCTGATCAACTATAACTTCAGAACAGACAGTACTCTGCCACCACTGTAGTAATAAACCATTTATTTAGGGCACAGCCCATAAAACGCAATTGAAGTACAACATCAGTGCCCTAAAATACATTGTACAACTTACACAATAAAATTAATCATCAGTCAGAGAGTCTGTAGTGATCAGGTCCACACAGAAGATGATGTAGAGATGTTTATTAGAAGTCAAGTAGTTAAGATGGTAATAACACCCCACCAGGAACATCTAGCATGATGCTCAGCCCAGAGCCAACTGTCATCCACAGCCGACAGAGCCCCAACATTCTACCAAGCATCATTGCTGCAACATTCTACAAGCAGGAGTAGAGAGGGAGATAACATGCAAAGCATAAACAGGATGCAAGAACACTACATTTTCCCCCTTTGTCCGAAATGAAAACAAACAGAGAAAGAACACCAAACGGAAAGAAACCCGGTAAGAAAGAACCAAAGAAAAGTAAAACATACGGAAGAACATACCCATCCTCCTTTAGAGAAGAAACATGAAAAAGTCAGGAAGACAAAAAGAAACAAGCAAGAAAAACATACAAGAACCCATCCGCTTTCCCTTCAATAACAGAAGAAAGATAAGAAAACGGCAGACAGGAAAACCAAGCTTGAAAGTACCAACGGCTAACCGACATACATACCTACTGGCCAGACAGGAATGCAAGACGGATAGACAAAAGTACAAGAACCAAGATAACGTTTAAAGTCCAACCCTCAGAGAAATATGGTAAAGAACCCAACACGAGAGTGAGAACAATATAAAAACAAGAGAAAACAGATAAAATTGCAACATCAAAAGAAGACAAAGTTACCCATCCTCCAACCAGAAAGTTAAACATAAGCATGTAGAAATAACTTTTACAATGAAGAAAAACTCTCCCACAAGAGGGATCTATGGGATTCTAAAGCAAGAGACGGAGAAAACTTAGGTGAATTGAAAAAACAAAAACCAAACCCAGCGTCTCAAACAGAAGAACAATAAATGTAAGACATAGGATAATGGGACTTAAACCCAAATCCAACCCCAATAGAGGGACAGAAAAGGCTCACCATATAGAGAAACAGCATATAGACTGCGAATATGGGACTAAAACCCAACAAAGCCCCTAAACACAGAGTAAATGGGACTTAGACCAAAAATTAGAAACTTAGGTGGGACTAACACCCCCTAAACAGGTGGGACTGACACCCCCAAGACCTAGGTGGGACTGACACCCCCTAAACAGGTGGGACTAACACCCCCTAAACAGGTGGAACTAACACCACAAAAAAAAACGAGTAAGTAGGATTTAACCCAATATTAATGCATAGGTGGGACTCAAACCCCCTAAAAACATACAAAAGAAATAAAAGGAAAAAAAAGGTTAGAAACCCAGTGAAACCACAAACTTTAAAAAAAATAGGATGTGGGACCTAAAACCCACCCCTAAGGATTATGGGACTACAAACCCACTCCTACATTAAAAAAACACACAGAGCCAGCTCAAAAGATAGCAATTTACATCAAAAACATAACCCAAACTGTAAAGTACACTTTTGCAAAAGTGAAAAACACAGTGCTTAAATAAATAAATGAAATAAGATGAACGTTTTCCACTTAAAACACCACTAAGTGGCAGCGTAACCTTTTGCTTTGCCTTGTGAACCGATCGTGTTCCAACATCAGCCTTGTTAAAATAAACTTATTACTCTATACTAAAACCGAAGACTCAAACAGCAGAATGTAAACTCTTCGAGGAATAAAGTACAAGAAAAAGACTTTAAAAAAAAATTAGACTTTGTATGAAAAGTACTCTGATGACCTTCCCAACTATGTCTTGCCAAGACTAGAAAGAAATGTCTTGAAGCAGCAGAAAGTACCTTGAAACTCCAAGGTGTGCTACGGCAAATTTCCCTCTTTTCAAGCGTTTGCGAAGCATCTTGACCAAAATAACTGCTAAGATACACGGAGTTGTCAGCCACCGATTGCGCCCGTTAAGATTGTAGATAAGCTTCATAGCGATGCAGGTCGATCCCCGGCATATACACTCTGTTACGTCACTATTTTTGCAAGAAAGACCATCCTCATAGAAGACCAACCACAAGGAAAGATGGCAGCACGTAATGGACGTAATGCCGGTTGGCTCAAGGCAGCAGCGTGCGCCAAAACGCTTAATGGCAGAGCTGCAGCCGATACGTCACACTGTCGACTGTCGAGAAGATGAAGAAGTCTCCAGAGTCTGCACGAGACTTGCTCTCAGGTAAGCGCGAGCATAATTCTTTTTAAATTTAAGAGTGGCAGTTGGAAAATGCGACACACTTGAAGGACTATTAAAAAAAATTTAAATATATCTAAAACAAAACTAAAATACGTCTGTTTGGCTCGAGAGTCTGTACACAATGCTTGTCGTCTTGCACTAATCTTGTGTGAATCTCGCACTGCCCCCGAACATTAACGTTAATAAGCTTTACTGTTAAGGTCGCTGCTGCGTGCCCCCAAACCTATCTTGTGACCGGGTTTCACTCTTCACGGTACACAACAGATAAGATGAGGGAAACAGACAAGGATCAAGCGGTTTCTTTTGGAAGTCTGTTTGAAAGCTAAATAGTCAACAGCCAAACACTTTGGGAAATGCGAGTCAAACAAATAAATAGGCTTACTATACATGAAGAGTGTCTCTTTGAAGTTCCAAACACGCATGTATAATTAAATTGTTTAAACAGTGAACAGCACACATCAGCTAACGCAGAATATCTATTAAATAACGTCCTTGCGCAGGTTTCATTTGATTTATAGCAGACACAAACAAGGAACAAAAACGTGCTTACTCTTGTTGAATGGCAAAGAATGAGCATATGTCCAGGTGAACCTCGTACAACACGCTTGAGAAAGGCTGTCCGATCTGAAGGACACTGGTGGGGCTTAAAAGCGTGCTGATGTTTCCTTAGTGGCTCCTTGTTTTTTTGCTCTTTATGTTCCTTAGTTTCTTCCTTTGATTCATGTAGCTCACGCTTGTTGTGACATCTTGCTGAAAACTGCGCCATCTCTAGTTGCTGTAAACTGCGCCAGTAGCTTTTTAGAAGTAATGTAGAGGTTTCTTTTTGTTTGTAAATCCAAGTAGAGGTGACAGAAGTAGGTTCTTTTAACAGGATCGTCGCCATGAATAATGTAGTGATCAGGTCCACACAGAAGATGATGTAGAGATGTTTATTAGAAGTCAAGTAGTTAAGATGGTAATAACACCCCACCAGGAACATCTAGCATGATGCTCAGCCCAGAGCCAACTGTCATCCACAGCCCACAGAGCCCCAACATTCTACAAAGCATCATTCCTGCAACATTCTACAAGCAGGAGTAGAGAGGGAGATAACATGCAAAGCATAAACAGGATGCAAGCGAGTCCTACTATAAATACAAATTAAAAATCAATGGTCAAAAGAGAGGAAAAGTCATCACCTAACAGCTGGGTTAAAAAGGCTAATGATACAAAAAAATTTCTTCAGTTTAGTCAGTATTATTGTTCTTACTCTGGAAAATTCATATATTTACAGCAATGGAAGTGCGCAAGGAAGCAATCATTAAAAGTTTACACAAGATGGAAAAAGAAGACAAAATGCAGCAAATATGTATATAACTGCACACCTTTTTCCATAGCCATATGGTCATGAATAGATAGTATAAGGGATGCGATGGGAGGTTAGGGCAACACCAATGTACAGAGAGGATGTCATGTCCAGCCAGATTCTTATCAACTCTCTATCAGGCTTCAAGATTGAGAGTGGATTCCTTCTTAAAGCCCAAGCAATGTGCAAGTACTGTGAGACCGCAAGTGCTAATATCTCTCTGGTGTCACTCTTAAATAGCCTCTCCGCTTCCCAGTAAGGTCTCACACCCTTAAGGTTGCAAGTGGCCACCAACGATTTTTTTCGGGCCTCTCTATATCGAGGACAAAATAAAAGAAAATTGGTCTCCGTTTCTTCTATGTTTTGACAGTTTGGCAGGAGCTAATCTTGGGAGAAGTGGTGGACCATTTAGAAGTGAGAGATCTCACGGGCAAAACCCGGCACCTGTATTGGACCTACAAGCATTTTAATTTGTGTGGGTGTATACACTTATGATTCAAGAACATGCCTGTGAGGGTGTTAGGTTGGTGTACAACCCACTTTTGGACTAAAACTACTTCCCAATAGGATTGTTTTGCTCTTTGGGCATCAGCTTTTACTATTGTTTCCGGGGCTGTCCATAGCTCAGGCATGCCTAATTTGGATGCTAATTCGTAGATATATTTCATCCAACGTGTATTCAGACATCTGTCCAGGGCCAAAAGGTCTTTCACACACTCTCTATAAGGTGTCAGTTTGTGCCTGGTCCATAATCTGATCCAGTATAACAAGGGTTTTAAAACAGCTGTTAGGTGGATTGGGTTAAGAGATAAATCAAGACGTATGGAAGTGGGATGGGAACTTTGGGGAAGTTTAAAAAGTGATTTAATAAATCTATTTTCAACTTTTGTTAACCTCTCATCATCAGCATAACCCCAAATCTCGGCTCCATATAGTACTTTCTGGGGAAGAGTAGTTTTGCTTTTTTCCATCATGGGGCCCCCATGCTTGGGTATCACTTAGCCTCACTCTGAGGTAGTCAAAATGATAGACTACCTCTAGGGGAGATCCCTCTGCAGTCATTACACCTCTGTTAATCAACATAACTTTAGATTTAGATGGGTTTAGTTCAAGCCCTCTTTCCCCGCAAAAGTTAACAAAGGCATTTAATTCTGTTTGGAGGCCGATGGGAGCTCAGGAAATTAACAGGGTGTCATCTGCAAACATTAATATTGGGGTTGATATTCCCACAATTTTGGGGGCATCGTGTGTGCATGCCTTCAAACTCTTGACAGCTCCGTTAATAAAAAGACTAAATAGAGTTGGGGCAAGGACGCATTTCTGTCTAACCACTTTCAAGATCTCAATTTTCCTGTCAAATCCCGAGTCGTGTTCCATCTCACCCTCGCGTAAGTGTTTTCATGGAGAAGCCTAAGTATTCTGAAGAGGTCTGGGGGAATACCATATCCATCTGAGACTTTCCATAGTAGGTTTCTTGGTACCAGTTCAAACACCTCTCTTAAATCAATAAAAGCGACGTAAAGATGATCATGCAACAAGGTGATATATTTCCAGGTTATCACCTTGAAGTGGAGGACCTGACCCAATGTGCGGACTTTCATATGAAAGCCTGCTTGTGATTCCTCCAGAATGTTATTTTGTAACATCCACTCATTTAGTCTGTATAAGACCTGTCTACAAACATTTTAGGGGAGTTGTTCGAAGGCTTATGGGCCTATAATTTGAGGGGACCACCACTGCTTTAAGTGCTGTACCCCGGACAGGTACAGTAGTCTTCTGTCCACTATGAGCGTAAGCTTGGCTCACCCCTCAAGGGCACAGGGCAAATCCTGCACCTCACATTGTAAGGGACTGACTTAGGCTAACATGAGTTATGGATTAGTGCTATAAGAGCAGGCTAAATACGTGTGGCACCATGGACAAAATAAAATCAGGAGGCCTCCATGAGCTCTTCCCAGGGTGTGGGCTGAGGTTCTATGCTTGGTCCGCCTCCCGCCGAGTAGTCTCCTCACTCCTGGAGACAGCTCTTTGATTTGCATGTGCCCAGAGGCTGTACCTACACTTGAGTATTCGTGACCCCCAGCGAAAATCTTCTGTTCAATCTTTTCCCATATCTTACATTTAGCGGGCTCTATGACTGTGAGGTGGGAATTTTTGTATTCTATGTCAGGACCGCAGGATCCACTTATGTTTCTCAAATCTTGACTGCAAACACAGCAGCCAATTAAAACATTTTTCCCATCATTGCTTAACACAGAACTACAGCTTTCTCCAACAATCAGCATGTAGACCCCTTCCTTAAATACGAGGCACATTCTTTTTCTGCCTCTTTCATTGCTGCTCATGCAAGCAGCCACGTTAAGTACTATATATTGCTGTATCACTTAGTGCATCATTTGATACTAGTGTATTGAATGATTAAGCACAGGTGCTATGCTATGGTCCTTGTGATTGTCAAGTTCTTCCTGGAATGTATTTAACAGAATCGCAGCACGTTTGTCGACTGCTCTGGATTTAAAGCTGATTGCACGCTTGAACAGGCGTCCCCCTATGCCCTTAACAGTTGACCTGTGGGGCTGCAATAATTGTTGAATGGGATCTCTTCTATGATCGAAGCCCGCTCCTGTAATGTTCTATAATTCTTCCCCCACAGAGACCAGGACGCCAAGGTGAGTAGAACAGTGGTTTTATTATCCTTAACAAATACGCTACACAAGAGAGCGCCGAGCGTCTATTCTAGCCAAGCTCTGGTCGCTTCTGCCGTTTCTTTCTCTTCACGCGCTTCCTTTCCTCCTCTGCGCGCATGCGCTAACGTTCCGCTCTTGCTCCGGTGCGCCGCGTCATCACGCCGGGCGCCGGAGACTAGAGCGCAACACCACATATCTCCTTCCTTTCCAATAACATAAACATGCAATCAAGGTCCTACTTCAAAAGTCACTCATATCATAGTCTTTGAATCGAGGGGGCAGGTTGACTGCCCTCCCGGCACGGGTTCGCCTTACCGGTGTGGGCTCTTCTCTTCCACCTTCACTTGAAAGATTCCTCGCTCCCTCACGTGTGTCATCTTCCCTTTCCCCAGCCGTGGTCGTATTCACCACTGCTCCTTCGTCAACCCGTGTTTCCTCATTCTCTTCATTGTCCTCTTGAGCAGGCCTTTCTTTCTGCCTCTCATTCCTTATCACCGTCTCTTCTTCTCCATAGGTGTGTCTCAGGTCTTTAGTCTCTTCTTCCTTGCCGGCCGGCAACTGCATGATCTTGTTGACTTTTGCCATGCGGTCTTGGGACCACACTCTCCCATCACTGAGCAAGGCCGCTCTTCCGTACACTTCTTGGACTTGCAAGGGTTTGCTGTACTTGCTTTCGCCTTTTCTTTGGAGAGTTGCAAGTTTAACTCTAACCCATCCCCCTTTTTCTAGGGTGGTGTCTTTGGTGTTGTGCCTCTTATTGAAATGTGCAGCGTACACTTTTTGGGCCTTTTCCAGGTTGTGCTGTACCACTGCCGGCGACCATTTGCTCGTCACTGTTTTTTCTCTCCACACCACATTGTCTCTAGTAAAAGGGAACCTGCCTCTCAGAATTTGGAAGGGGCTGTATCCTAGTACTGTCGGGGTGATTCTGTATGCCCACAGCATGCCCTGAACTTCCGTTTCCCAGTCTTTCCCTTGCATTATGGCGGCCTGTATGGACCCCATCAGCACACGGTTGAACCGTTCCACTTGTCCATTGCATGCGGGATGGTACACTGCTGTGTGTTTGGACTTAATCCCGTTCCTCTCCATGTACTTGTCCCATTTATCCGAGGTGAACTGTGGCCCATTGTCACTCAATATTGTCCTTGGTATTCCTTCCCTCAAGAACAGTGAGGTGAGAAATCTCAACACCGTGTCCGTGTCCATGGATTCTTGCACATCTATCTCAGGCCATTTAGAGTATTTGTCTATGACTACGCACAGGTATTTGGCAACCCCTTTGTTGTCGAGGACAGGACCTAAAATATCCACAGCTATATCTTCCCATGGGTTCTGGGGTCGTTCAAATTCTCCCAACGCAGGCCTCAGCGGTCTCAGTACTTTATCCGCTCCTTGGCACTGGACACATTCCCTCACTTGCTTTTCTATCTGACTGTCCATTCCCGGCCACCAGTACATTTGTTTCACTCTCATCTTCGTTTTCACAATGCTGAGGTGACCTTCATGAAGTTGATTCAGTAGCAGGGGTATTAGAGTCACTGGAGGTATTACTTAATCTCCTCGGTATATGAAAATGCCAGAGTCACTCATTGATATTTCCCTCCGTATCTCGTAATATTTCCTCTGGTCCGCTTTGAGGTGCCTTTTTTCTGGCCATCCAGATATCAGATATTGTTTGACTACCTCCATTTTACCGTCCTTCTCATAGGCTTGGGCCCAGTCATGTCTGCTGATTGTCCTCTCCGCGTCCGCCATTTCTGCCACCATCTCATCAGTGTCAGGTGGAACCACCGGTGCATCCTCCTTGGCAGAGGCTCTGCTCAAATAGTCCGCTACTTTATTCCGTGTCCTCGGCAAGTATTCCACGTCATATGTGTAGTCTAGTAACTTGAGTGTCATCTTTGCGATGCGTGGTGTGGCTGTATCGTGGCCGCAGGAGGTTAACACCTTGACCAATGGTTTATGGTCCGTTTGTAGTTTGAAGCGGGTGCCCCAAATGAATTGTCTGAATTTTCCCATGGCCCATGTGACCGCCAGCATCTCTTTTTCTATGACACTATATTTCTGCTCGTTGGAGGACAACGCCCGGGATGCAAAACTGATTGTCTCCACTGTGCCATCTCTCCTTTCCTATGCGAGTACCGCTCCCAATCCTTTTTCACTGGCATCCGTTGTCAGTATGGTGCTGCCCGTTGGGTCGTATCCGTGCAGGGGTACTGCTCCACTTATGTCGGTCTTCAGACCCTCGAATTCACTCTGTGCCTCTTCATCCCATTTGAACGGCGACTTGTCCCTGATGAGCTGACGGAGTTTGTGAGTCTTGGTAGCAAAGTGTCTTACAAATTTACTATAGTACTCAGCCATTCCGAGGAATGACCTCACTTCTTCCTTGTTGACTGGAACTCTGGCATCGCAAATGGCTTTCACGTTTTGTCGTTTGGGGGATATACCTTGACTTCCTATTTCATGACCTAGATAGGTGACCGATGACATGCCCAGTCTGCACTTACTCCACTCTGCGGTGAGACCCTTTTCTTGCAGCACCGATAGCACCTTTGTCAGTTTCTTGTCATGGTCTTCCTGGTTTGTTCCCATGATCAGGATGTCGTCCTGAAAGTACTGGACGCCTGGTAGGTCCTTGAACAGGCGGTGTATTAACTTCTGGAACACCGCGGCCGCTGAGGCCAGCCCAAACGGCATGCGGCGGAACTGATAACACCCGAAGGTGTGATGAATGAGGTTAGCTTTCTGCTCGATGGGTGCAGGTCAATCTGATGATACGCTGATGTGAGGTCAATTGTTGAGAACCATGACACTCCTTTTGTTCTTGCCAACATTTCTTCGATACGCGGTAGGGGGAACTTCTCCACTATTTAACATTTGTTGAGCTGGCGGAGGTCCACACATAAACGAACCTTGCCATTAGGTTTCCTGGCTACGACTAAGGGGGCCAACCATTCAGAGCTGTCAATCGGTTCTATTATCCCTTGTTCTTCTAACCTTTGGAGTTCTTGCTGGACTGCGTCTTTAATAGCGATAGGGATGTTCCTGACCTTGTGGGACACCGGGCGGGCGTCCTCCTTGAGGAGTATTTTGTGCACAAACGTATCCAATTTTCCAACCGTGCCTCCAAACACTTTGGGGAAGGCCTGCTTCAATTTTTCTTGCTGTGGCTAGCGGCTGTCTTCCGTTAAAAGGATTTGCTCCTTGCCACCCGGATCTAACTTAATTCCCAGGTCACCTTGGTCTCTCCAGCCCAGCACCGAGGGTCCCCGCTCCGCCACATATAGCTTGCAGATCGCAGATCTACCTCTGAATTCAAATTTCAAGACGTGGAAGCCCACCATGGGAATTGCATTGCTGGTGTATGAAATGGGTCGTATGTCTGGTGGTTGTAACTGTGGACCCAGGGTGGGCGCAAAGTCTTCCTCCCATACAGATCGCTGTACTATGGAGTACAGAGATCCCGAGTCAATTGCTATGTGCACTTTCACTCCCCCTATCAGCATGTCCGTGCGCGGCTTGTCTGAGCGCTTGCCCGTCACATCCAACACTTGGTCCTCGACGCATAAGACCATGTCGTCGTCTTCCGGGTCTTCTTCAGTCTGGTCTTCTGACAGGGATTGCCTGATGCACTTCACCATGGCTTTCTTCCCTTTCTTACGGCATACTTTTTCAAAATGGCCGACCAGGCCACAGAAGGAGCATTTGGCGCGAAACGCTGGGCACTGTTTGTCTTGCGCAGAGTAAGCTGTACTCCCGCACCTGTAGCATGAAAATTTGCTGTCCGTGGACTGTCTTCCTGGTGATGCCTGTTTCCCCGTTCACCTGGAATCCTGCCTTCTTTCTCCTATGGATCCCTTTTGCCTATTGGCCGAAGGAGCCTCGTCTATTTTGTTGACCATCTGCCTCTGCAAGCTCTCCTTTTTGGCTGCTTCTGCGCAGCGTTTTGAAAGTTCCGCTTTCTTTACCATGGCAATTACGTCTTTGAGGGACGCTTCTCCCTGTGCCCACAACTTGTCCTGGACTGACTTGTTCGTGGTGTGCATGACTATTTGGCCTTTGATATATTCGTCTTGTAGTTGCCCATATTTGCACGTGATGGCCAGACGCCTCAAAGCCCCACGTAATCATCTATTGATTCTCCTTCTTCCTGCTTCCTTTGTTGGAAGTTGTACCGGTCAATGGACACGCACACCGCTGGGCGATAATGGTTGTCTAGGTCTTCTAGAGCGTTCTTGAAGACGTCATTATCCGTGTCTGGTCTCACTGCTGGCACGATGTTCGCGAACACACGTACCCCCTCCGGGCCCAGGTTATGCAGTAGTAACCTCTTCTTCCTAGCGCTGCGGAATGGCTCGCCATTCTCATCCTCCAAGGCTTCCACATAGTTTTTGAAATACTCCCTCCAGTCCTCCCACTTCATCAGGGGTTCACCCGGTCTGGGTAGGAAGGGGATGGGCGCTGTTAGAGATGTCATTTGGTTGCTCATTCTGGGCGCTGTTCCCGGACTTCCGTCTCGGTTCCCCGGGCTGCCTGGTGTGTTGGGGCTTCCTTCTCTGTCTGACTCGTCTCCCTGGCTTTTGGGACTGCTAGGTGCACTGGCACTTCTACCTTGTGTGGTGCTGGGGAGGTGTGCTTCTCCTTCCTCCCTATCACTGTCCCTTCTTTCCGCCAGGGTATCCACTGCGTGCCCCTCTGCGCGCTATGCTGGCTATGACCTGCGCTTTATGGTTTGGGGCCACGTGTTGCTGGTAGCTGGGTTCATGCGCTGCTGCCACGCTCTCTTGTAAACAGCGCTGTGAATCTGGGCGTGCTCACATGTGGTGCCCTTCTACACTGTCTCTGACCTGCTTTGTTCCTTGTCTCTTGTAGCTGTTCCTCTCTTGTTGCTGTGTAGGGGTTGGTGGGGTGATCCCAGTCCTCGTCGCCACTGTAATGTTTTATAATTCTTCCCCCACAGAGACCAGGACGCCAAGGAGAGTAGAACAGTGGTTTTATTATCCTTAACAAATACGCTACACAAGAGAGCGCCGAGCGTCTATTCTATCCAAGCTTCGGTCGCTTTTGCCGTTTCTTTCTCTTTGCGCGTTTCCTTTCCTCCTCTGCGCGCATGCGCCAACGTTCCGCTCTTGCTCCGGCGCGCTGCGTCATCACGCCGGGCGCCGGAGACTAGAGCGCAACACCACAGCTCCCTCCACATTTGAAATACTGTTTTGTACTGGGTCGTAAGTGGTTGCTCCCCCTTAAACCCTTCTGGTAAAACATATAGGATGAGTTTACCAGGACTGCTATGACGAGCCTGCTGAGATTATTTTGATTGAGAGGCATGTTGAAGCCCTACATAATCAAGAGCAAGATTCAGTCAACAAGCATTTGCAATGCAATAGGTCTCGCATTAGGAAAGTGTGAGCTATTGGTATTCTAAATTAAAAAAATTTTAAATATGTGTTGGCTTTGAAAATATATAAATTAATAGCATTGTTATTCACAAAGCAAATAGCTTACACTTTCCTAATGCGAGTCCTATTGGCTATGGCAATGCTTGTTGGTAGCAAGCAAGGACAGTGCTGTTGTGGTGCTGAGTGATGATGTGGTCGGGCTGAGTGATGTGGTGGTGTATTAGAGTGATGTGGTGGTGTCCCAGAGTGATACGGTGGTTTCACGTCCCAGAGGGATGTGGTGGTCTCCCTGAGTGATGTGGTGGTGTCCCTGAGTGATGTGGTGGTGTCCCTGAGTGATGTGGTGGTGTCTGTGAGTGAAGTGGTGGTGTCTGTGAATGATGTGGTGTTGTCCCTGAGTGATGAGGTGGTGCCCCTGAGTGATGCCCCCGAGTGATGTGGTGGTGCCTCTGAGTGATGTGGTGGTGTCCGTGAGTGATGTGGTGGTGTCCCAGAGTGATGTGGTGGTGTCCCAGAGTGATGTGGTGGTGTCCCTTAGTGATGTGATGGTGTCCCTGAGTGATGTGGTGGTGTCCATGAGTGATGTGGTGGTGTCCCTGAGTGATGTGGTGGTGTCTGTGAGTGATGTGGTGGTCTCTATGAGTGATGAGGTGGTGCCCCTGAGTGATGCCCCTGAGTGATGTGGTGGTGCCCCTGAGTGATGTGGTGGTGTCCCAGAGTGATGTGGTGGTGTCCTAGAGTGATATGGTGGTGTCCTAGAGTGATATGGTGGTGTCCCTGAGTGATGTGGTGGTGTTGTGATGCGTGCAACAGTGTGAGACGTGCAGCAGTGTGTGGCGTGCAGCAGTGTGAGGTGTGCAGCAGTGTGCAGATTGCAGCAGTATGAGTAATGCAGCAGTGTGCAGCATGAGAATAAGTGTTAATGGAGAGTGAGGGGCAGAGGTATTGGCACGGAGAGTGTGGCGGAAGCGAAGGTAAAGCGTGCGCATATGTGTAAGTGGCAGAATAGAGTGCGTGGCAGAGTAAAAGGCAGAGCAGGGAATAACAATAGGATAGGTGGCAGGATAGAGTACAGGATATAGGAAGAGGCAGGGGGGGGCTAAAATATAAGAATAGGTGGCAGAATAGAATGCATGGCAAAGGGAACAAAATACTGACTGTTGTGTGTTATGGCAAGAAAAGTAAAAACAAAACGACGCCACTGGAAGCGTATAGCAGTGCAAATGCTTGTTACATGAGGGGGCACTGCGGTGCATTAGCCAGCTCAATGGCATTGCCTCCATAAAAATGTATAGAAAGCCCAACCATATGCAAACAAAAGTGAGCCAATGGAGAGAATAACGTGTGCATGCAATGCATATACACCCCAAAAAGAATTACTGGCAATAAGCACTGGTAAACAGACAGAAAAACGGAGGATGGGGGTGAGAGTTTAGGATTAAATGAGTTTATGCTGGATGTGATTTTTTAAAACAGCAGTCCTGGCACCGAGCCCAAAAATTGTATGGGTAGGAGCTTCAAATAACTGATTTAGTCGTAGGCAGAAAGGGTACTGTGGTGAACTGGTATTCAGAAGGTTTGTGATTCGTGGTGGGTATGCTGGGCACAGAGGGAGACAGGATTGCAGGAGATATGTGATGGGAGGTGCGCTTCCTGGGGATGGAGGATGGGTGTTGTGGTGCTTTGTGACGGGCTTGGAGGGTGGTTGGGCACGCTATGTTGGTTCTAGAGGGTAGGTGCCGGCGGGTAGCAGTGAAGTGGCGGGGGCTGCTGCGGGAGCATCGGCTTGGTAGTAATGCATTTGGTGGTTGGATGCAGGAGCAGAGGGGCCCTGTGTTCAAAACTGCCGTCGTTGGAGCGGGGGAATAATGTTTAGGTATTGGCGTGGCTCATCCACATCCGGTGATCCTGGGCAGAGTATTAATGACCCACAGTTCCAAAAAAGAGAAATTCGGTGTGGTGTGAGGTGAGGCAACGGGGTGACATAAAGGAGCCTGGAACAGTGTTTAAAGTCCCACTGGGAGTATGGGTGTCACCTGACGGGGTCGCATGGCAGGGGAGGAGGCGCAAGGGGGATGGGTACAGGAGGAGGCCTTTGAAGTGGATTTTTTTCCCGGACGGCAGGAGGCTCAATGGAGTTGAAGGAATGCTGGGGGGTGAGGAGGTCAGGGGTTGTGAGCACGATGTTGTGGAAGACCGAAAGGAGGGTCGAGTTTCAGGGCGAAGGGAGGGCGAAGTAAAAGCATGAGTATAGGTAACAGGACAGAGTGCGGTGGAAAGTTACAGGCACGTAGATACAATACCATGTGGCATATAATAAAACACGAGAAAGAGGCACAGGGAGATAAAAACATATTGATAAGTAGCAAGATAAAGTGCAGGGCAGAGTGAAACGTCGAGCGAAGCTAGAACATGAGTATAGGTGGGAGGATAAAGTGCGTAGTGGAATGTAAGCATTGCGAGTTATAGAGCATGAGAATAAGTGTTAATGGAGAGTGAGGGGCAGAGGTATTGGCCCGGAGAGTGTGGCGGAAGCGAAGGTAAAGCGTGCGCTTGTGTGTAAGTGGCAGGAGAGAGTGCGTTGCAGAGTAAAAGGCAGAGCAGGGAACAACAATAGGATAGGTGGCAGGATAGAGTACAGGGTATAGAAAGAGGCAGGGGGAGGCTAAAATATAAGGGTAGGTCGCAGAATAGAGTGCATGACAAAGGGAACAAAATATTGACTGTTGTGTGTTATGCAGGAAAAGCGAAAACAAAACGATGCCACTGGAAGCGTATGGCATAGCAAATGCTTGTTATGTGAGGGGACACTGCGGTGCATTAGCCAGCTCGATGGCATTGCCTCCATACCTCCATAAAAATGCATAGAAAGCTCAACCATATGCAAACAAAAGTAAGCCAATGGGGAGACTAACCTGTGCATGCAGTGCATATACACCCCAAAAAAAATGACTGGCAATAAGCACTGGTAAACAAACAGAAAAACGTAGGGTGGGGGTGAGAGTTTAGGATTAAATGAGTTAACGCTGTTTGCCAATTTTTTTAAAACAGCAGTCCTGGCACCGAGGCCAAAAATTGTATGGGTAGGGGCTTCAAATAAATGATTTGGTCGTAGGCAGAAAGGGTACTGTGGTGCACTGGTATTCAGATGGTTTGTGATTCGTGGTGGGCATGCTGGGCACGGAGGAAAACCAGATTGCAGGAGATATGTGTGGGGAGGTGCGCTTCCTGAGGATGTGAGGAAATATACATTTTATGGTCAAGAAATGTTCCCTAACGTGTACCCCACCGTCTCCATGTACGAGCTTAAAGTGCATGTAACTTCCCTCCTGTGCCAGCTATGAAGACGCAAATACATTTGCGTCCAACGTTAACATGTCCTCTTTCAGATCCACCCTGAATGGGTTGAATATTCCGTTCCTAAGTATGCCATGCCAACGTCTTTTTGTGGTGTACTTTACACGTTTTTCAGCTCTGGCGAAGTAGGCCCTGAATTCTGCCATCGAGCCTTTTCCTGCCTTCTGACTCTGAATGCCTCAGCCTGGGCTGCCTCTGTACCCGTGACCTCTGCCTTACTCCCTGTGCGGCTAACGGCGCTTAGCTCAGCCTGCTGCCTGCCAAGACTGTATTCAACCTTCGAATTATCTGCTCCGCTCCTCAAAAATACATTCCTGCCTACTAGTTCAAGTAAACATCCTTCCAGCTGCAGAGCAAAGGGCCCGGCCTCACTGTCTCCGTGCAAGTAATTCATAGCTTCTGTTACCATGGAAGGCCCATGCCCCCTCGCATCTCATGCAGACACGTAGACGCTTATACACGCACTCACAGTCAGTATAGAATAGCCTCTGCCCAAGAGACCTTTCCCTCTAGATAATATGGTTCCCAAACATCAGATATCAGATATGATATAGGTACGAGTTGATCTGACATGCCAGACTTCTGTCTCTTTCCGCTAGTGTAAATGTCAAGTCCCCTGCACCCTCCAGCTCCACGTCAATCACACGTCATGCAGCTGCGCGCGCATCCAAATCTCAGATTTCTGCTGACATTGCAAGATTCTGCTATGTACCCACCCACTTGTGACACTTTCATGTGACGTTTCTAGCACACACCTCTATGTTCACGCCTAGTTCACGCCTTCTGATTACGTATTGCTAACACGTGTGTGCTTTTATCTTGTTTCTCTCAGCTGTTACGCCTACTGTATTGGTTTCCATTATATGATTTAAGTATAAAAGTTATGTCTTGTCAATAAAGTACGCTCTATCCCTTCCTGAACCCCAGTGGTGTCAGGAACCCGATATCCGGTTCAAGAACCATTCCTTTTTAAGGAATAAAACCCCTAAGAACTCTAACACCACGGACTCTGCGTCTTTCTTTCCGATTGAGTTATTTTGTTTTTAGTACTTACCTGCATAGAAATTAGGACGGTAATTAAATATTTACCACATTATTTTGGCGCCCGAATAGGGACCCCTCCCCCACCTTACGCGCCGGTTGGTGCGTTGCAACCTTTGCCCCCTGCCATAAGTCAAGACGGACAATTACGCGTACCCGCAGGATTTCCTGTATCTCCCTCAGGCCTACGGAGGTGACGGAGACTGCGATCAGCACCCAGACGAGGCGGTGAGGAGTGCGGAGGATCCCGACCAGAGCCTAGCCGAAAGAAGCAAGGTCCGAGGTGTCAAGAGGCCCACCAGTTCCGAAGTATCCACGTGTCGAGTCGAGTCGAGTCCAGTCCGGTCCAGTCCAGTCGAGTTTTCCGAGGCCTTCTGTTCCGTGCTTCCCGGTGAGTACCATTGCTGGGGACGCATCTAGACGGGTGCATTATTATGTATCCGGTAAAGACGGGTTTGGGTACACAAACACGGTCTGCACTGTTTAAGACAGTGTATCTGTACTGTTTAGCAGTACATCAGGCATTCAAGTTCTTGCACTGTTCTCGACAGTGTATCTGTGCTGTTTAGCAGTACATCTAGTGTCAAGGGTAGTCATATGTGTTCAAAATGTTTTCATGTGATTAATGTCGTGGTATGAGTGATTGTTTGATGTACACTACTGTGTTTTTGTGTAACTAGCTGTGTTCAGAGTAAGTAACAAGTATCGAGTATCCAGTACTAAGTAACAAGATGCCGTTTTTCAATAAATTTAAGACAGATAGGAACTAGGAAAGGGATACTAGAGGAAGAAATTCCTATCCCCCCTAGGGACACTCCTGGAAGTTTTATGTACCATAAACATGGCTTAGATGCCATACTGTATCTAGATGTATGGGCCGATTATACCAAGCACCTAGAAGAGAGACACAGATGGCCCGTTACAGGAACATGGGATGCCGAGTGCATCATGAAAGTAGAAGAAGCGCTATGGAAAAAGAAAGCCAGACAATCCCAGAAAGATGCCATAGAGTTGTGGCGTAAAGAATCACATAAACGTGCCGAAAAAGCACTCCGAAAAGAAGACAGACATAGAGAAGAGTCGGATAAAGTCCGAGAAAACGAATTAGTTAACGAAGGGATCCGAGTAAAAGCAGAACAAGTAGACCGCATGCGAAACAATCTTGTAAATGGTATGTACTTTGTGGCCGAGGGTTTGCCTGAAGCCACTTCAGAAATACCGAAAGATCTGCCGCCGCCATTGGTTCCGACTAAAGTAAGTCACAGGACCACCAAAGACATATTCCTTGCTTCCTATCTAGACGATGTAGCTCCCGCTTACACCAATCCACGTGCCAACGTACCGCCTACTGACGGTGACGGAGGTGGCAACCCGCTCCGAGACGATGTCCAGCCATTGCCGCAACAAAGTTCACCCGTTCGACAGCCTGCTCCACCTGCTCCTCCACCTCCACCACTTCCCACATCTAAGATTAATATACCAAATCCGATTGCGCCTGATCCTAATAAGAGACAAGTTCAGGTACAGATACCGATTCCACAGACATACAATTTTCAAGCCCCCGCTACAGGAGGTGCCACAGGAGGTCTCCAGACCCCGCCAGCAACACACAGATTGAACATTAGGGACCTAATGAAGCAACGTACACCGCAAACACCAAGATTAGACATGCTTAAAGAACCCCTTCCAATTTGCAGATACGATCCAGTACCCGGTAAAGACGATAGAATGTTGTTAGCATCCCTACGTTTACGAAAAGTTGCAGATTACCTCGTGTTATTCCCAGGAATGACTGAACACCTAGATAGAATATATCATTTTATCCAGACTGGGGAAAATCCTGAAAGTATTAAGGAGGCCCTGGCTCACCAGAAAGTTGACACTCAAGGTTGTATATTACGTTTCTTCATAAATTGCTTAATAAGAGAACGAGACAGGCCTGGAGTAGACCAGGAAGAGATGGAAGCACTAAACAGGTGGGGTCAAAATATAGCCGACGGAAACCATGATAAACTAAATTGTATAGCAAGTATGTACAAGAAAATCAGAAAAGCAGTAATAGAAATACACGAAAAAGAACAAGAAAAGGAAAGTGACAGGAATGACTCCTCCGAGGAGGACGAACCTGAAGAACATGACACGGCTAAAGAAATGATAGCATATGTGGGTAAGGGAAATTACCTTAGGAAAGGCATTCGTCCAGAAAGCAAGAGAGTTTTTCTCTCTGGTATATCAAAACCGAGTTCTCCTGAATATCTGTTTCAAGGTACCGATAAAAGTCTTCAAGAACGAATGGGGTATCATGTACTCAATTCTATGGACGAACAAGAACTAGCCCGGTCACTATGGGCTGACAATCCTAGCACATACAATGATGATACAGTAGCACAGACATTTCTGAACCTTTCCCCAGACGAGCAGAAATTAGCTGGTGTATACATGATTCAGCATCTCATCACGTTATACAGACAACAACGTTCTGATCCAGGTCCCTTACCTGATACATTAGAAGCACTACTTATGAATAGATGGAGAGGCCTAAGTACCAAGTTAATTCAAATAATTCTAGAACAACGCCACAGATATAACACTTTCTTAGGCCCACAATATGTTTCAGCTCCGCCCCCAGAAAGAAAAATGTTTCATTTTGACAGGCAGAATCCTTTACGAGAAGTACACCCAGTTATGAATGCCAATCATGCCTTGGAACGTGTGTTTGTGTACACACCTTTAACAAAGTTAGAATTGTTAGAAATGAAGAAACTAGTACCCTGTCATGATAAAGACCCTGCAGGTTTTCACTGAGAACTTAAAGACATGTTACTCATGGGAGATTACACGTATACGGATATTATGAAATTGTTAAAAGTACTGCTGCCCACCGGCATTTACGAGAAACTCAAGGAAAAAGAATGGGAGGTGGGAGATAAAAAGATTATTTGGACTGAAATAGAAGACGAGGAAAAAGGTCGTACTCCAGGGCTAGGCCTTGGGGACAAAGCTAAAGCATTACCAGGTTTAATAGTACAGGTTTTGCCAAGATTATTGACAACTAAAAAGGAAGACTGGGACGCAATCTCAGCCTGTAAACAGAAACACGATGAAGATACTAGTGATTTCTATTCAAGATTCGAGAAATGTTTCATTATTAATAGTGGCCTGAAACCAGGTAGCGAGTCATACCCACATCTTTTTGTAACAAAATTAGTTGAGAATTCCCTGACACAAGTTAAGAATCGTGTATATAAGGTTGAAAGTACATGGCAAGCAAATACGCCATCCCAGATGTTACAAATGTTACAATACCACCAGAACAGAATTAGAGAAGAACAGGATCACGAACAGAGACGTATGAAAGACACGAAAATGAAAATGTTAGTGGCCCAGTCGGTTCCAGCCGACGGTCAGAGAAAGGGTGCGACCCAGACAGGTAATTCAGCAGCTCCCGTTAAAGGGACATGCAACTATTGCAAACAGCCAGGTCACTACGTACATGAATGTCCAGTCCTGAAACACAATATAGCAACAGGTAAAACTAAAGAAAGACCGCATCAGCCTAGACAAGACCAGGTCCAGCAACAGACTTCCCAGAATACACAGCCTATGCATGCTCCACCACATACAGTACAGACCGCAGCGGTATCACAGCCACAGCCACAGCCTATTGCCGCTACGCAGCAAGTTTCACGGCAGATGAACCAGTATGCCCAATCTGATTATCCCGATTATCAGCGATACACATGAAACAGCCTAGAGAGGGAGGTTGGCTTGCCTCTTATTGAGATTCCTGTAGATCAAGAGGGTCCTTATGTACACAGTCAAGTATTGGGAAAAGACAGAAAGTTTTTAATTGACACAGGGGCAAGCCGTACAACAATCAGCCATGATGAAGTCCCAGGGGCACCCCTCTCAGGCTCACAGAATGTTTCCCTCGGTTTTTCAGGACAGCCTATCGTAAATGAAGTATCGAAACCAGTCCCCCTAGCAGTAGGTCCATTATCACGCGTTACAGACTTGTTACTCACGAAATCATGTCAAGAAAACTTGTTAGGTATCAAGACATTGAAGGCTCTAGGAGCTGTGATATGTTGTTCTCCGGAAGGAGTTAGACTTTTTCTACGTGACTTTAAGGGTCACTATGTATTACGAGAGTTTGATGTCTGATTGAAAAATGTACCGAAACACCTGTGGGCACAAGGCCCAACCGATGTAGGTTGCATGCACATCACACCATACCGTGTTACACTCAAACCAGGAGTTGTTTTACCGCGAATCAGACAATACAAGTTACCACCCGATGCTGTAGTGGCTTTACTGGAAATCATTGAAGAGCTCATTGCCCAAGGAGTGGTTGTAGAAACCGACTCCAATATCTGTAATTCTCCTATCATTCCGATTCTTAAACGTACTGATCCCAATGCATCGCCAGTATATCGGCTGGTGATTGATTTACGAGAACTGAATAAATGCATTGTTCCACAGTATCCTGTGGTTCCCGACATCTCATCCTTATTGACTGCTATTGATTCAGAAGCAACGTTCTTTACTGTAATTGATCTCAAGAACGCCTTCTTCAGTGTACCCATTGATCCAGAGAGCCAATATCTCTTCGGATTCAGTTTAAATGGACGAAGTTTCAAATTTTCACGCGCACCTCAAGGATTCACAGAAAGCCCCAGCATCTATAGCCAAGCACTGAAAAGACAACTTGATTGTATCCAAATGCCAGTTAACACTGCCTTACTACAGTACGTCGATGATCTGCTGATCACCGCACGAAGTGAACCCGAATGTGAACAAGCATCACTGACAGTTTTACATTTTCTGGCCGACAAGGGACACAAGGTGTCTCCTTCGAAGCTACAATTCTGTGTTCAGCAAGTTGTGTACCTGGGTCACTTGCTGTCCAAAGTGGGGAGACAGCTCACTCCTGATCGCATCCAGTTAATTGTAAATATGCCACAACCTCAGACACAAAAGGAAGTGCGGGCCTTTATAGGCCTCACCTCGTACTGCAGACAATGGATTCCTCAGTATGCATTTCTAGCTAAGCCACTCATTCAGTTGACAACACAGGAGGCAGCGACTTCGACTGCCCTCCCTTGGACTCAGGAACATACACAGGCCTTTGAGGAATTAAAGAAAGCTTTATGTCAAGCACCAGCTTTAGCGACACCATGTTACAGCAAACCTTTTACACTTTTTGTTACAGAACGTGATGGTACAGCGTTGTCTGTCCTCACTCAAGATCAAGCAGGTTCACATAAGCCTTGTGCTTATTTTTCAAGTACATTGGATTCAGTGGCCCAGGCTCTGCCTGCGTGCTTAAAATCAGTTGCAGCGACAGCCCTAGCAATCAGACAAAGCGACTCAATAGAAATTAGGACGGTAATTAAATATTTACCACAGATGGAGGATGGGTTTTGTGGCGCTTTGTGACAGGCTTGGAGCGTGGTTGGGCATGCTATGGAAACAAGCTCTTGGCATTGCTGTGGTGGGGCGGGGCGGGAGCGCATTGACGGGGGAGCAGCAGCCTTTGATGTGCGAGCGCGTGAATGGGAAGAGCAGCCATGGGAGGTGGGAGGGGAAGTCGGAGAGTGCGAAGTGCAGGTGGGGGGCGGGGAGCGGAGCCTTTGAAGTGTGTGAGGCACTGAGAGACAGATGGTGGTTTGTGATGTAGCTGGTTTGTGAACGCGCACGGAGCACATGCACTGTGGCAAATCCGCCATTGGTTTCAAAGCTTATTTGGCCCTCAATACTCTCGTCCATTTATCACTTAAGTGATAAATAGTCGAGACCTAAAAAGACAGTAGTAATTGCACTTAAACCATGTACAAGACTGGCATAGCGCTATGAACCACATTTGGAGAATGGGGAGGGTCCGGCTGCTTCCTTTTAGCCAAATGTGTCTGTTACTAATAGTCCTGGTAAAGCTACGGCAAAGCCGGCCAAATGGCCACATTCAAAGGCTCTAGAATTACTGTCTCAGACCAATCTGAAGGATCATGAGTATAGTGCCTCAGGCCCGCAACACAACATGGCGGAGCTGCATTCTCCCTCAGGAGTTGACACTGAGGACTTACAGTCAAATTACTCCTATTCGGACCTAGAAGACCGACCCTGAATATGGGTAAAAGAAACAGAAAATGATCTGATCTTCGGGCGAGGAACACTCTTTAAAAACAGTTTTGACTCAGATGACATGCTAGATGCTACATCCTAGGTCTGCAGATTGGTTGCCTATCCATGAAGTGGCAGTATATGTCCAATTTAGGCTTTGGAAAACTTTTGAGAAGGAGGTATGAACACACCATTTGTCAGTATGCCCCGACCTGTCCTCACAGATAAAGTGGCTGTGACACAGCCACACTCATAATAATTTTTACAAAAGATCCAAAGAAGGGTACAGACCAGTCCTGGAGGACATGTCAGGGCAAGCTTCTGGACCTTTCTGGTCCTGTAACTGAGGTTTTAGAGATGGCAAACCAAGCAGCAGATTTTGGGACGGAATCCCTTTTGACTCGGAGGTACTCGCAGGTCGGGCTCAGCGCGAACTAGGACAGCTAGGGAACGCCAATTGCGCAATCTCTGCATAAAGGCGCATGTCAATTCTGTCAAAGCTGACACAGCTGGCTACTGCAGAAGCAGGTCGCGTACAAAAGGGTTTATTGTTCAGTCATCAGTTTGTGAAAGATTTTAGACATTTTGACCCACTGTTTATCACCTTGTATAAGGCCCAAATGTCTCTCAAAAGGGGTTTTCAGCCCAGGCTCTTTGGTAGGGCCAGGTGATTGTGGAGATGTTCATCAGACCAGTCTTCCTGGCAAGGTCCCCAAAGAGGTTTGCCTCCCATCAGGATTGGTCGTGGTCACTTCCAAAGAGGAGTCTACAGAGGTGGTGCCTCTAGCACAGCAACATTTTGTTTTGGAAGGGA
Source organism: Lissotriton vulgaris (assembly GCF_964263255.1). Lineage (NCBI taxonomy): Eukaryota > Metazoa > Chordata > Amphibia > Caudata > Salamandridae > Lissotriton > Lissotriton vulgaris. Next base: position 870,547,800 of record NC_141687.1, on the reverse strand, counting down.
GCTTTACTCATTCTTATGACATTATTCTGGGGGACAGAATTAGAATTTTTTTGCACATTTACAGATTAATAATTCAGGATACTGAGGTATGCGAAACAGTTTAGGGGTTCATACTGGATTTTTATGGAACCCGGGATCATCAAATGATTCGTAGACAACTGTTTTTTACAAACAGAGCAGAGTTTTATGAACTCCAAAGTGAGAGAGTTTCAGAACAAAGGAGCGGTCTATGTACTCAGACCCATTCCAAGGGTTTTGCCCCCAATATCTTCCTTTTGGAGAAGAAAGAAAGAGGGTTCACACTTGTCTTAAATATTCAAAACACCTGGATGTTGCACAGGCATTTAAAGATTGAAGGCATCCATCTCTTACACGATCTGTTACAGGAAGGAGATTGGATGGTCTCGTTGGACATCGAAGATGCGCACCTGGCAGTCTCGATTTTTCCGACCTCACTGATGTATTCCTTCAGTTTTTCAGGGGCACAAAGTCTTAAGAGTTCTTGGGTTTTCTGTTTAACCTGTCTTCAGCTCCATGGCACTTTACCAAACTAATGAGGACAGTCATCGAAGCTCTGAGAGCCAGAGGTGTACGTTGACGGTGTACCTCCACATTCAAATCATTATGGCTTGGAATCGCACTCAAGTGCTGATTCACTTGTCCTGGACGATTCAGTTACTTCAAGAACACTGGTTCATGTTCAATGCCAAGAAATTCACCTTGATACTAACCCAGAATATACAGTTCTTAGACTTCAGAGTGGACTCGGTAACCGCACAGCTGCCACTTCCTATGCACTTAGTATGAGCCTTCAAGAGAGAATTGAGGTTAAGTGTTGTACAGCCAGATTGAGGACACTGGTGCGGATCATGGGCCTTTTGGCCTCTTGAATCCAAGCAATTTTCCTGTGTCTGTTACCCTACAGAGTACCACAATGACTAGAGAGCCAACAAATTTTGTGAGGCTCTGTCATATGTGGATCAGACTCTTCTATCAGAGGAAGTCAGGACAGAGTTGTTTTGTTGATTGATTTGCATATAGCTGGGTCTGAACTGAGGTGGCGAGATGAGCTAAAGAATGATGATGGATTCAACCCAGATCTGTGACTGGGGTGAGTGTCTGAAAAGTTTCAGCACTCCATCCATTATCTCCTTGTGTTTGCTTTGTTCGCCCTAAGTTGGCAGGGTATATCCAGACGTGGGTCCCTTGCTCACTTTGCCACTGGATTCAAGCTAGCCTGGCAGGCCCGGACTGGCTCCCGGGCAGTTAGGAATGCTGCTGAGCTGGGGACTGATTTCGTTAATGGGGACCTGCGTGAGGTAAACAAAATTCATTTTGCTTTCAGTATTTATAAGCACACGCAGGTCTCCATGGACGAAATCAGCCCCCACTGCAGTAAAATCAGGCAGCAGCTCGGCAGCATTCCAAACTGCCCGGTAGCCAGTCCGGCCCTGTAGCCTGGCTGATGAAGGGTGTTACCCAGAAATAGGTCCCAGGATGCTTGTTTTCGGTTCACAGAAGTCCTGCTTTGGCAGTTCAGGCTGGACTGTTCCCATGAGGCACAGGGTCAAGACTGATTTGCATATAACTGGGCTTGAACTGAGGTGGTGAGGTGAGCTGAAGAATGATTATGGATTCAACCCAGATCTGTGACTGGGAGTGACTGTCTGAAAAATGTCAGCACTCCATCCATCATCTCCTTGTGTTTGCTTTGTTAGCCCCTAAGTTGGCAGGGTATGCCCATACGTGGGTCCCTTGCTCACTTTGCCACTGCATTCAAGCTAGCCTGGCTGATGAATGGTGTTACCCAGAAACCGGTCCCAGGATGCTTGTTTCCTGTTCAGGGAAGACCTGGCTTGGCAGTTCGGGCTGGACTGTTTACGTGAGGCGCAGGGTCAAGACTGATTTGCATATAGCTAGGTCTGAACCAAGGTGGCGAGGTGAGCTAAAGAATGATGAAGGATTCAACCCAGATCTGTGACTGGGGGTGAGTGTCTGAAAAGTTTCAGCGCTCCGTCCATCATCTCCTTGTGTTTGCTTTCTTTGCCCTAAGTTGGCAGGGTATGCCCAGATGTGGGTCACTTGCTCACTTTGCCACTGGATTCAAGCTAGCCTGGCTGTTGAAGGGTGTTACCCAGAAACCGGTCCCAGGATGTTTGTTCCTGGTTCAGAGAAGACCTGGCTTGGCAGTTCGTGCTGGACTGTTCCTATGAGGCACAGTGTCAAGACTGATTTGCATAAAGCTGGGTCTGAACTGAAGTGGCAAGGTGAGCTAAAGAATAATGATGGATTCAACCCAGATCTGTGACTGGAGGTGAGTGTCTGAAAGGTTTCAGTGCTCCGTCCATCATCTCCATGTGTTTATATTGTTGGTTCGAGAACATGAAGACATGGAATGTTGAAGGGTGTTACCCAGAAACCGGTCCCAGGATGTTTGTTCCTGGTTCAGAGAAGACCTGGCTTGGCAGTTCGTGCTGGACTGTTCCTATGAGGCACAGTGTCAAGACTGATTTGCATAAAGCTGGGTCTGAACTGAAGTGGCAAGGTGAGCTAAAGAATAATGACGGATTCAACCCAGATCTGTGACTGGAGGTGAGTGTCTGAAAGGTTTCAGTGCTCCGTCCATCATCTCCATGTGTTTATATAGTTGGTTCGAGAACATGAAGACATGGAATGACAGGGCCATATTTGGATGTCATCTAGAGGTAATTATAAAGTCAGACACTAGGAGATGGGGCTGGTGAATGCAATATGGTCCAACATCCACAAGAGGGAAGTGGTTTGAATCAGAACTGGACATCCATATCAATTGCATGGAGCTTTAGCCGGGTCGTTTTTGCAATCAAAACGCTTTCGGTTGTATACGATTAAAGACTAACAATATATCAGCTGTCCATTATAATAACCGCCTGGCGGGAATAAAATCCCAAATGCTGGCAAAGACAATTAAGATTGTTGTCATTTTTGTCTCCAGCATCGCATATAAGTCATAGCAGAGTCATACCAGACAACTGAATGTGGGGGCTGACTGGAATTCCAGAGCCTTCGGGACAGCAGCAATTGGAAGCTACTTCCACAGGGGTTTTCAAGCCTGAATCATTTTGGGTCCATGTCTGGTGAATTTATTCACCTCAAGACTGAACAGATAGATAGGTTTTTTCAGTTGTAGGCTGTGTCTTTGTGCGTTTCTGCCTTTTGTGATGATACCACTGGTGGCAACCCAGATTATGAAGCAGAGAGTAGAGTTGATTCTAGCAAGTCCGATTTAAAATGCTCAATCCTAGATCTAGTTCTAATGGAGATCACTCAAGACTGGTCAGACTATCTCGCAGCCCAAACCTGCTGCAGGACTCAGTCGGGAATTTATATCCTCTGATTCTCTCACAACACCTTGGAGGGCTTGAAGAGACACCGGAGTGTGCCAGTATGTTGTAGCAAGCTAACACCTATATGCAGCAGACTTAGTTATCCAGCACCCATAAAAGATATTTTTCTGCTTGGAGAAGATGGATCGGTTGGTGGCATTAATGAGATAGGGATCCTGTGGGGACAGACTTCTATGTGGTGATCAATTTCTTCTAACATTTGGCTGATCAGGTGTTCATTACAGGTAAGTAAACAACTTTCGTTATGCCATTTTAGCAGGAAATTTGCAGTATATGGTAAACCGATTGGGGAGCACCTTTTGCTGTGCACCATGCTGATAGGATCCAGATGCCAAACCTGCCTAAGGCTAAGTATCACACTTTTTGGGACCTAAATGTGGTGTTGAGTTGCTTGACCGCTTGGCCAGACAGCAGGGATTTATCTAGAAAGCAGTTGTCAGCTAAGCTGGCCATGCTTCTATGTTTATTTTCCTGTGAGAGAGTGGGTGATGTTCAGACTCTAGACCTAGTGGGTAGAGTATTTTCTTCATCTAGAATTTCATTTACGATTACAAGAAGAACTAAAATGAGTTTGACATGTATTTCGTATCCTGTATTTCCGGATTCTCCCAAACTGTGTGTGACTCAGAGGTTGAAAGTGTATCAATCTTTTACAAGAGAGCTCCAGCAGGGTTCTGCAGGGCACTTATTGATTGCATTGCAGAAACCAGATAAACCAGTTTCAAAGGAAATGATTGCTAGGCATGCTTGTAGGTTGTTGTCAGTTGCTGGAATTACAGGATTTGATGCTTCCTCTTTTTTCCCCCAAAGTTATATATAGCGTGAACTTGACCCGAAGGTATCATCAGAGTGCTTTACATGATCACCAGTTGCGTTACAGACGGACACATTCATTTACTCTTTTGTGGGTCACTGTGCTGAGAGGGGCCACAGCATCCAAAGCACTTGCTCTGTGTTCTAGATTTAAGGACATTATGAGAGCAGCTGATTGGTCAGCGATTTCCACTTTTAAAACTATTTGTCATTAGCCTACTGCGGAGGTTGGTTCTGTGGTTGTGGGTCAGCTTTAATAATTGGAGCCTCCTGTCCTGACATATAACAGAAAAAATTCTCTATCTCATCAAGAATTTTCATTTCTATTAAGGACACAGATGTAAGGATTATCCCACTGAGTATTGTTGATGGTGTAATATTATCTCTACAAGCCAGTATTGTGAATTTTTTAATGATTTTTCCTGCCCTATATTCCTTATAGCATGTTGAGTGAACATTCTTTATGGCGAGAAATTTATATATTTCCATTCATGGATCAGAAGCAGGAATTAGGTTGTCCAGTCACATATGAATGGAACATCTAAAAGCTGCCGCACTTGTGGGGATTCTTGTGTCCTGAGATGTTGAGCTTTTTTCCATACAAGTACTTTCGTGTTCAATTTCTTGTTACTTCAAATTCTGTTTCCATGTACTGTGTGGCTACCTGATGTTGACAAAGAAGGAGGCAGAGAACTGGTGTGCCTCATATTTAAGGAAGGGAGATGCAAGCTGATTGGTGGAGAGATTGATGGGACATGTAGTTTGTAATTTAAATCATTTTCATTGGCTGCTGTGTTTGCCTTAAAGATTTGAGGAGCATAATCCTTGCCTCTGTGTCCTTAATAGAATTGAAAATGCCTGACACAATACCAAGAAGATTTTTCTATTTTTTCCTGCAGCGTGGAGCTAGCTTGAGGTTCCTCCTTTGTGTTGGTGATGCTAGGAGGCGTGGTGCAGTGGTCGGCTCACATTTCCTGCTTAAAACAGAAACCCCGGCAAAACCAAGGTTTTGCTCACGTGCACTGTCTGTTTGAGCTGGGGTTCGCTGTTTTAAGTGCAAGGCTTGGCCGGCACTTTTACCAGCAGTGGCAATTAGGCCCACTTTGGTTTTTTTATAGCGCGGTTCTTAGTCCATATTAATCGACGCTTTACAAGCGGTGCAGGGAGCATACTCTTTTATATTGTGACAGATTGTATTTGAATTTTGGGTATCTGATGAGCAGGAGCAGGCGAGGAGCCTGCTATCTGTATTTTTTCACAATGCTGGGCTTGCAATATACACATTTTGAAGTGTTTGGGGTCTTGAAGGAACTCCCCTGAATGGTTCTGCTGGGAGATCTCTGGCAGCATGACTGGAGTGAAGGCAGGAATGTGCCTTTCAATTTTTCAACTTATCTGCATTAGGGGGTAAACAGAGGAGCAGGTTTTGACACTGGACTCAATTCACAGAGGGCCTTCGGACTCATGGCGGCAGACCCCCATTAGTGGGTGGGGAGGGGGCCGCACTCATGGCAGAACCTTCGTACAGCAATTACCCTATGCGGAGATCCTGTCACGAGCTCACCCCCGCCCCCGCCACAACTGCAGGGCCTCAGCTACGAAGAAGTATGAGGCCCTTTGTGAATCACCCCTATGTGTTTTTGGGCCATTTAGTAGCCTGGTCCTCTGCATGTTCCTCTATACTGTTTTACGGTGTCTATAAAAGGGTCTATAGCCTCCTCTCAGGCTGGGATAGTTGTCTCTTAAATTGAAGATTCCTAAAAAAGTATTTCGTTTTATTTGCCCTTTTCTTTTTGTTTCTCATGTCATGGAGGGTAGGGCAAGGGGGAAACATTATTCTGTGGCCCTCTTGGGGAGTATATAGGCAGGATTATTTGTGTTTCTCTTGTTATGGTAAGAAAGCAATGGGGAAGCATAAGCATAAACACTCTCATATCTCTCTCGCTCTCTCTCTTTCTTCCTGAGGCCCACGGAGGGAATTCCAAATGCTAACGATTAATAGGTCTATTTCAGGCACATTTTATAAGCAACAGGAAAATGAAGGTTTGTCAGGAGGTTCTCCTACCAGGTCTGTCTTATTCTCCAGCTTCTTGTTCCTTTCCATCGCCAATTTTTAAAAATGGGTCTCTCCAAATTATGACAACGATGATGGCGGGAACCACTCCTGGAGGGAAGTACATTCAGAAAAAAGAACTGCAATGCTTAGTCTGTTACTTGTTATCTAATTTACATCTTCCACCCATGCTCCAGCAATGAATGGCTCAGGAAATTTAATACACCTCCAGTTCCTAAGACGCCAATTAAATCCGCTATTTTCAACATTTTAAAGAGAGAGCGGAATGATTCGGCCAAAACTCCAGTTCCATGTTTCATGGGGACGTTCTAGCCTCTCATCAAAAGGGGGATGAAGCTACCTCAGAAGTTAAATATTGATTCTCCATTTACAAATCAGTCTCAACAGAATTCCATGTTGGCTGACTCAGAATATTTTACTCTCAGTTGTGGTAGACAGAAAAATGAGAACCAGCTCATATCCAGCTTTGGATTTGGCCAGGAGGGCTTGCATATATGCTGTTTATGCTTCCCCGTCTCTTGTTAATTATTTTCAGTCTGTTTTTAAAACTATTCAGAATGATTTCTCTCAATTTCCGGCAGCCACGAGGGCTCAGGTAAAGACATCGCTTTTGATCTTCAGTATCAGCAAGCAGATTGGTGGGACTTAGGGGCAAATGCCCTTGAGACAGTAGAAATTAAATTACTCTAAAAAAGCAGCTCTTTTGTAAATGCCATTTTCAAGTAGTAAACTGTTCATGGAAGATTAGAATCAGTCATTCACAAATCTTTCATGAATCAGAAACATACTCAAACTTTTTGACAGTGTTCAAGATACTTTTAGAATTTCAAAAATCAATATGACAGAACTGGGAAGAACATGTTTGATCCATTCTCTTTCAAGTCAAAGATTCAACTAGTCCAGTTGGTTTTGGAGTTATTCTTGATGCTAACAGATTTAAGGGCCATCTTCTTATATTTGCTGGACCATTCATAGTACTAATTTGCAAAGGAATGAGAATTCAAATTTTAAAACATGGCTTGAAAGCTTATCAGAGTTTGGTGAGTAGCATTTCTAATTGGTTCATATAATTCATATTGTGAGCCTATTCCTGAAGGTGTTGTTTTCCTCTAGGTGGTTGAATTTTGGGAGAGGATTTAGTCTTAGCTTCATGAGTTTCTAAGGGACTACTTGTGATGGCGGATGGGCATCAGTTCGCCAGCTATCATAGCGGTGCTGGGACCGCCTGCCAGACGTGCGGCAGTCCCACCAGCCCAATTAGGATGCGCCTACTAGAATGGTGGGCACATCCTGGCCTTTTGACATTGCGGACGGTGCTGCTGGCTGCAGCATCATTTGTAATGTTAAAATGTTACAATGTGCATTTCCATGCACAACGTGGCAGGCACCACGCCATGCCTGCCACCGTGTGCATTGAAATGTAGGGACATACCATGGGTACCCCCCAGTGCACCTACACCCTCCCCCCACACAGAGGGGATACGCAGCGGCCCCCCAAACCCAATCCCCACCAGCCTTTCAATGGTGGCATCGCCGCCATGGAAAGGCCTCTACCAGGGCACATCCTAATATGGTGGACGGCACCTGCAAGGCTCTGTCACCATATTGGTGTCCTTTTTCCGCCCGCCAGGCAATCAGTGCGATTGCCACCGGTGGAAAAGTGGCAGACGGACTTTGCGTATGCCACGATACCCACCGCCATCCTAATTTGGCGGTGGGTAAAACTTATTGTGATGGCGGGAGGATCGCCACCGTCGGGCCGGCGGTCGTGGTCCTCCCGCCATCATAATGAGCCCCTTACTTCACATCTCAGGTTTTTAACACAGGATATAGCGTACCCTGTTCCAGTGATTATCGCTGGAGAAAAATGACTACAGTGGTTGATCCTAAACAAGTCTCTGTCAGTCCGGGGTCGGTGTTCTATTGAAAGGACAATTACATTTTTCAATACAAATCTAACTAACAGGAGGATATTGTTGTGAAGGCTTAGAATTAGGGGGTAAATTGCTCTGAAATGTTAAATATGACAAATCTTTTAGTTCATGATGACTTTCTCCCAGTCCAGTTCACATAAGGAACATCAGCTGTATTCTGTAGATCATAATGGAGAACATGATTTAATGGAGCTCCCTCCTTGTAAATGCTGGTTCCAAATTTCTGGTTGTTATATTCTGGTGGGTTCTGTTTCGGTTCCGCAAGTCTCAACCTTTTTTCTTCTTTTAGATTTAACTTCCTTCATTCTGAAGTTTTGAGGGGGGAAAGTGAAGATGAGGTGGCCTCTCCTATTTTAGGACTGGCTGTTACTCTGTAATCTATTCTGGGGTCCCTTGACTTCCTTTCCTCCAGAAACAGGACACCCGAGTTTAGAAGTAGAAAAGGAGGTTTTTTAGGTCGAGCAGACCTTACTCTCAATGCGTGAGCATTGAGAGTGTCTGCTTCAGACCTTTTGTCGCCCGTTATTGGGAATGAGGACACCAATCTGTTACGAGCGTTTTTCCTCGCAGTTTTCACCGCGGGAGCGCGCGTCTGACCCGCGCATGCGCAGAGTACCCGCATATGCGCAGAGTAACTCACAGCCCTTGCTCACACAGACGCAGGCAGGCAGCCCCCACCCCTCTGCATGCACGCACGCACGCACACACAGGCGAGCGCATGCACACGCAGGCACACACATACAGGAACACAGACACTCGCTCACACACACACACCCCCCTCCCCCACAGTCACACACACGCACGCACACATACATACAAAGCCCGCCCGCCCGCACTCGCGCGCACATGCTTCCCCCCCCCCGCACTCGCGCGCGCACATGCTTTTCCCCCGCCCCCCCCCTCCCCCGCTCAGCAACCCACTCACCGGCTTCCTTCGTGCGGCGGCTCTCCTCAGCTGCAGGGTCCGGCAGCAGGACTCTTCTTCCCTCCTTCGGCACCGGGGCGCAGGGTAGGCTCCTGCCTGCTCCGGTGCTCCAAACACGGCTCCGTCCAATCGCGGCTCTTCCGTGGGAGGCGGGGTAGGCTCCCGCCCTCCTACTTCCTGTTTCCTGTTGTCGCGCCGGCCTGCCTGACTTCCTGGTCGCAGGCCGGCAGAGTGACGGCGGTGATTTGCGGTATTTATTTATTTAGTTATTTATGCATTTTTATATAGCGCGGACTTTACCCGAAGGCGGTATTCATTTATTTATTTTTTTGGGACGCTGCGTGCTGTCCCGCACCACCTCCTGCTGCATTTCCTGCTAGTCGGCGCCCGTTGCCATTGACAATTCTTTTGCATGTCCTATGTGAAAGCTGCAGTATTTGTCTTTGGTCAGTATTTGACACTTACTGAACACTGTTTTTACGTCAAGAATCCACTTGATAACATTGCACACGTGTTTTGTATTTTAAATTTGCTTTCTCTAGCTGCATTCCTCGCAAACAGCATGCACGCATTTAAAACTAGTTATCAAACTATATTTCTTGAGAAATAATATTTTGTAAAAGAACAAGCCCAGTTGATACATGTTTTTTTATTCCCCACCATCAGCGCATCAGACCCGCCCCATCCTGACAGTGCGGAATCAACTGTTGCGTGTCTTATCTTGCACTCTTTCTGCATGCAGTAATTGTCAGTGAAACTATCAGATTTTTTTCCAGCGTTTCCTTCTTGACGCTACTGAGTCAGAATTGCATTTGGACCTGCGATTGCATTATGTGAAAGTTGTCCTGTAAGTCCCTGTTTAGCCTAGCAGTGTACGTTTGTTTCAAGATGAGTTTGCATGTTATAGAGACAAATGCTATAGGTGTCACGTTTGCGAAAGTTAAAACTATTGGCATTGTAAATGACAAAGCTATTAATTTCGCAATTTTCAAAACCAACACATAAATAAAATATTTTCATTTACAATACCAATAGCTCAAACTTTCCTAATGCGAGACCTATTGCATTGCAAATGCTTGTTTTTTAGGGTAGTTCATTTGATTCCTGTTTTGGCTCCCATTCAAGCGTTTAGGAGGGAAGCAACCCGAATAGCCTATAGCCATCATTGGGGCTCATCTGATACTTGGTGTCAGAAGAATACCCTTTCTCGAAACAACATATTACAATATTTAAAGAGAGTTTTGAACAGTGGGCATCTATTAAAGCCTTTCGTTATCTTTGGGCAGAGGTGGAAGGCTGCATTTCAAGACTGTTTGAAGGAGTTGACTCTTTGAGGCCAAGACTTAGAAACTTGTTTCCTTCTCAGGATTTACTTTTGGTCCTACATATTTTTAAAGATACCCATTTGAACCTTTGCAGGAGGTTTCAGAGAAAATCTCTTCTATGAAGGTCTTGTTTTCCGTAGTAATAACGTAAGCTATACATTTAGGAGAGTTGAGGGCTCTGATGTGTGTCCCTCCTTATTCAAGAATTTTGAAGATAGGATGGTGTTTCTATTAAATACCACCTTCATTCCCAAGGCAAATAGAGCATTCCATAGGAGCCAGAAAATTGTCCTTCCTGTTTTACATTCTGTTTCAGGAGAATACAATCCCAATGGCTCAACATTGGATGTGGTAAGGGACGTAAAATGGTACCTTCAGAGGTCCTAGTTTCGGAAATGTAATCTTTTTTTGGTCGTTTTTGGTGTGGGCAGATAGACTGTAAGTCCTGTTTATAGACACTTACCAGTAGATCAAGTAAGTAATCATTCTGTCCGGCTCTTTGTAAAAAAAGACAGTTGCCTGGAGGTATTCAGACATGTTCAACTAAAGTGATGGCTGCTTCATGGGTATAATGAAGCAGTACCTTAATTGTGAGTATTTGTGCAGTAGCAACATGACCTAATCCATCTATATTTGTGAAACATTATAGTTTTAATTTAGCTCAAAACACAGAAATGTTGATTGCTTCCTGTATTTTGAAAGGTGCTCAATTACTCCATATGTTATGTGTGATTAACAGGGCTATGCCTTTCCCTTGCAACACTATACTATTATCATACTCAAAAAGGAGCTTACACTGGAATAGGTAGGAGAAAATTGGACAAAATGAATACCTGCAGACTTCTTTGCAAGACAGCCACGTCATTTCTGTTACAACATTGTGTGTCTAATGTAACTTCCAGCCTTCCTGCGGGGGAGGGGTATGCTAGTATGCAAAACTCCCTCATGAATTGATTACACTGAAGCTTAAAACCTTTGCCTAAAGTGACTCTCCTGCAGGCAAAATCCTCCTCCAAGAGGCTTGTAACATTGTGATGCACAAAAAAACAAGAGAAGGCAGAGAGAACAGAGGGGTTATATCACACCCTCTCCCTGTTAATTTATAATTTATAATGAAGCGTTGTGTGGAGTCGGGATAGAGAGACATTATACAGAGAGGTATGAAGACTAATTGAAGTACGCTTATAAATATCAAGCCACAGCTAATGGCTCAGCTTTTGCACACAGTGCTGTAACCTCCCATGAGATGAATAACAAGCATTGGTAAATGCAATAGGTTTCACCTATGTGATTAATAATCAGCTAATTTTGATGTAAGTTGCAGATTGGTGAGCAGTTGTGCAATATAAGTTACTGAAGCTCTGTTAAAGTGTTATGAATTGCTTATTGACAAAAGGCAATATATTGTGCTGTTACTGGTAGTACTATAAAGTATGTTTTAAAAGTGATAGTGTAAACATGGCGTTAGAACCATTCCTGCTTCACTCTGACGACAGTGCCACTAGTAAACTAAGGGACAAGACAGTTGGCATATAAACCATGTGTATGGACCAGTTTGTTTTAGATAGAGCAGCATTATAGTCTATTAAATCAAATACAATAGGTTTTTGTGCAGATGGTTTGCTGTATTCACGTAGTTGAAGGTGCTTTCATATACAATACTGAAGAGGATTGGTAAAATAAAATATTTGCATAAGATCACACTATTTGTTTAAAGTAAAGCTGTGTTTAATCCTGATTTTGTGGTTTCACTTTGTACAAAATCAGCTACTAAATTGGCGTCTCTTTGTCTGTCCTTTTCACTTCAAATCTTTTGTGCATTAGGGTAGAGCGATAGTGGTGGGCAGAAGCAATATCAAAGTTAGGCCTGAGGTTGCAACAGCCTTATTGCTCCTGTTTATAGGTTTACAAAACTTCTTCCCACTAATCCTACTTGTTCATCCCTGTTCGTTTTAACTTTTAGAACCACCCACCATAGGCCAATACTGCACCTCATTTAAGAAGTCCCTAAGGGGATCCTTGGACCTTTCTTGAAAATGGCTAAATGGCCCCTTTAAAGTTTAGGGCACTCTTACTTTATTGCATGTGCACGGTCCATCGCTGCGTGTGCAGTTTGTGTGGAGGGAACGCTGCAGGGTTACAGAGCTTTCGGAAGAGGATAGCTCAAAGCTGTTCCATTTTACGGCGGCCATTACTGGGAGTTAGCGGTCTAGCTGCTCCAAGGAGGGTGAAGGGGAGGGTATTTGAGGACACACGAAAGCGGACGCACGCGGCACGCGCGCGTGGTGGGCGCGCCTAAGGCCGTTCTCAGCGCCAGCTACCATGCCCAATGTCACAGGTATTTCACCCCTGAAGCCTTGCTACACCAGAGAGGAGCTCCTGAGGCTACAACTGTCCTCATATATATGCCCAGGACCTAAACATGGGGGTCAACTGGTTAAGGGGGTGCAACGATGCCCGAACTGTTGTCTGACATTGACAAATCTAAAATGCTGTATTAGCTCTCAGTTCTGTCCACCTGAACCCCAAAGAAGGACTCCCCAGTCTCTTGATTCTGGAGACCATTTGTCTGGTGGAGTCCTACATGGTTAGAGCTCCCCGCCGGAACTAACCTGTGTCTTAATAAATGCCAGATTGATGATTAAACACAAGTTGGAACTAAATGAATTCATTTGCTCATTTGCCTTTGATGTGATTTTTGTCGTTGAAACTTGGGCGGACGATGCTTCCGGCCCAGATATGGCAATTGCTGTCCCTCCAGGCTATGGGATTGCCAGGAGAGATAGAATAGGCAAAAAAGGAGGGGGACTAGCGATCATCTATAAACAACATCTTAGAGCCTCCTTTAAGGACTCCTCCAGTGATTCAGAGGCCGAGGCCCTTGCTTTTAAAATTGCTATCAACCACACTTACTCCTTCAATGGGTTACTAATCTCTGTAAAATAAATAAATAAATAAATAGGCCTCTGGTATCGCGATCTAAATTTCTTTACACCTTGGACATTTTCTTGAAGCTAAGGTTTTAGCTCAAGATTTTACCATCCTAGGAGACTTAAATTATCACTTAGATAACTCAGAAGATAAAGACTCACTGGCCCTATTAGACCTGTTGTCAGGGGCAGGTATGGAACAAAAAGTACAGGGATCCACGCATTTAGCTGGTCATTTTTTAGATGCAGTTTTTACTGATTCCCCCCGGCTTGAATCCAGGGAACTATTGTGTCTCCACTGGTCTGATCATCGGGCAGTATCCTTTGTCCTATCACCACCCCCGAGCTCAGGAAACACAATAAGGTGTATGCTTCCAGCTGTTATTCCTGGCACCAAGTGGACAGGGAGTTATTTCTTTCCCATTTATTGACCACCATTCCCTGTTGGGCTAGCGACCCTGAATCTGCCTCATCTCAAAACCATGTTTAGCTAACAAATGCTGTACAGCTGGCAGTTCCCCTCAAGAAGGGTAGGAACAGCAGATCGGCACCTACTGAACCTTGGTTCTCGGAAGAACTCAGAGCCTCTAGAAGGCACTGCCGTATAGTGGAAAGGCGCTGGCGTAAATTTTATAAACACAGCGATAGAGAAGGATTGGTGTCACTACAACGCATGCTTTTACATCGCATGCCTTTACAACGCGGTTTTTACCACGCAGTCCATTACAACGCATAATGCTTTTAGGCGCTGGATAGTGAATTATTTAATTTACTATTCCACCTCCAGTCCCCGTGGATAGCAGGGAAGGTGTTGGATAGTAAATTAAATATATTCCCTATCCTAGAGCGCCCCCCAGCGCAATGCGTAGTAAAGGTATGCGTTGTAATGGTTGCGATGTAATGGTAGTGCGTTGTAAAAAATGCGTTGTAAGTGATGTTCCCCATAGAGAATCCTACAAAAAATGTCTGGCTGAGTATAAAGACCTGAAGAAAAAAGCACTAAATCTGAGTACTTCACGGAAAGGATAAATCAGGCAAAAAAGAATTCAAAAGAATTATTTGCTACTGTGCTCAAATTAAGTAATGCCCCGAATATTGAGTATAACTCAATAGATCAGTCCTTCTGTAACCAACTGGCCTCAGTCTTCCGCATGAAAGTGTCTTATATCTTTAATACCTTCTCCAGTCAATGATTATCTGACCCTCAAAAATTAAGCACAGCTTCCTCCACCACACAACCCTCTCTTAATCAATGTTTTAATCACATTAATATTGACCCTATTTTTAACGAATTCCCAGCATTATTTCCTGAGCAAACCTGTAATTTGTTAACCACCATAAAATCTGGCTCCCCTCTGGATCCCTGCCCCCCCCCCCCCCCCAGGTGACTGGCCTAGTTGCCGATTTAGTATCACAGCAATTGACACCTGTTCTTAATATGGCTTTGGAGCAAGGCGTGTTTCCCTTAGCCTGGAAACAGACCTCAGTCTTGCCTCTACTAAAAAAGTCTAATCTGGATAAATCAGACGTAAGTAACTATTGCCCAATTGCTCGGCTTCCTCTACCTGCCAAGGTACTTGAAAAATGTATGAACTCTCATTTATCTTTATACCTTGAGAGAAACCAGAAACTGGACACCACTCAATTTGGTTTTAGAGCATCTCGCAGTACCGAGTTGGCTCTTATTACTGCCACTGAGGATGTTAGGAAGGCGGGACAGCTGTTCTGATCCTTCTCGATTTGTCGTCCGCCTTCGACACGGTGGACCATAATCTCTTGATCCACCGCCTCCAAGCAGTAGGAGTAGGAGGAGCTGCCCTTGCTCTGCTGACGTCCTTTTTAGCCCACAGGAGTCAGTATGTGGAAGTAGGAGGGTTCAAGTCCGAAGAATTTAGGCTTCCCTGCGGGGTTCCTCAAGGCTCCTCCTTGAGCCCCACTCTTTTTAATGCCTCTGGCTAATCTTATAAGAAGGTATGGTTTTAATCTAGTTTCTTATGCTGACGACACACAGATTATTGTGTCTATTTCTAGTAATATCGCTGACACAGCCTCTAATTTTCAAAACTGTATGAGTGACGTCAGCAAGTGGATGGATATGAACTGTCTAAAGTTAAACTCCACTAAAACCGAGGTATTAGTGTTCGGTAGGGATGTTTCATTGTGGTCCGCTGATTGGTGGCCTACTGAGCTTGGACCCACCCCCCTTCCTGTAGTAAAGGCCAAAAACCTTGGTGTTATTATTGACAGCTCTCTCAGCTATTCTCAACATATAAATATGCTGACATCTTCCACCTATTACACTCTTTGTATTCTCCGCAAAATCTTTCAATATATTCCGGTCGACCAACAAAGAACAGTCATGGCAGCTTTGGTTATGTCCAAATTGGACTATTGTAACGGGTTACTGGTGGGTGCAAGCAAGTTCGTTATAGCCAAGCTGCAGGTTCTTCAAAATTCTGTGGCACGCCTGTTGTTTGGTCTAACCTTTCTTCGGCAAAACATGCCCTAAATGAACTACATTGGCTGCCTATTGTAAAGCGAATTAGCTTTAAACCTTTATGTATTGCCTTTAAAGCTTTACACAGGAGCGGACCGGAGTACCTGCAGAATCTTTTCCAATGGTATATACCCTCCCGAACGTTACGTTCCTCTTTTGCCAATAACGTAAAGGTTCCCACCTTCCGCCTACAGAGATGGGGGGGGGGGGGAGCTTCCACTACACCACAGCAAGGTGATAGAATGCAATCCCCACCCAGCTGAAATCAGCCCATGGCCTTCTAGTGTTTAGAAAGGATTTAAAAACATGGCTTTATACCGTTTCGTTTTCTCAGTGGGGGTCGTAGCTGGTGACTCGTTTTTCTCTGTTAGTGCCTTGACGCCTTCGGGTCATAGAGCGCTAAATAAATAAATCAATCTGTAAAGTGGCACACAAGCAAAGGTATGCCTTTATTTGCATTGGCACGCCTTTACACAAATGAGGGATGCCCCCTTCACGCTGAATGTGTGCAAAAAGTGTGTATTCTCGTGGCATATTTCAGAATGGACTAAAAAAGCACATGCAGAGCCTTGGTTGTAAGTGAAATCCACACACATATGTTAACTGAAATACCTAAAAACAAAATTAGAAATCACCCTATTATTAAAAAATGTTAAGAAATAATATTAGAATGTTTGACCAAACAGCTGCCATGGTGCAAAAAACTATATTTTAAGACACTTTTAAAATCTGCTATTTCATTATGTGGAAATAATGAAAATAATTCCTCACTGCGTGTAATAATAACTTAGATGCGTTCTGCCTCTATGGTGACCAGGAGCCTTTTAAATTGTACCCAAGAGCTATGTCTTTTAAAATGCAGCACGCTGTATTCCAGGCCTTGCTTTGAAAAGCAGCATCATCAAAATAGCAGCTTTATGAGAATGGCATTTGTAACAAAGGCTTTGTTTGCAGGGCTCCAATCTCTCTCAGAATGCTGACAGCTTCATCGAGCCCACCATGCTTGCTTCAGCTAGGCCCCAATTTTGTAACACCGTGCTCCATGCCAACAATGCGGAGTGGAGCAGCAGAGAAAATGTATCATGGCTTCTGCAAATCAGATTTCACCTGCGCTGCAAAGACTGGAAGGTCCAAAGCAGCGTGACTGCACCAAAAATAAAGCAAGGAACAGTGTCACACTTAGAATATAAATAATTCAGGGAGTAATTAAATAATGGAAACAAACACACCAATACTGTTGATAGGAGATTACTGTTTATGGCGTGGTCAGATGTATAAAGGAAGAAAGACTTTATGGAGGACACTGCATGATAGCATTGGTGAGATAATATGGAGAGAGTTGTTTTCCTCGTTAGAAAGTATTTCAAGTAAAATTAGATTTTGCCGTAATTAGCTTCAAATGCGTGCAGTCATTGGACAAAGTAAAAAGAAAATGCTTTCAGAAAGCATGATTTCAATGCATGCAGCCAGGGGAAGATGGCGAAAGGTAAACCCTCTGTGTAGCCTTAAGCAAATTAGTACTTGGGCCATGAAAGACTGAAAAGAGAAACACACAAGGAACAATAAGAAATAAAACACCTACAGGCAATAGAAATGTGGAAAAGTAAAGTGACAAGCACACAGACCAATAAGAAGCGAAGGTGGAATGTAAGCCCCTTTTAAGATATATTAAATACAATAGATTTCAGAAGCACAGGGCAAGCGCTGTGCAGGCCAAACCTAAAAATGTGGCTGCTCAGCTGTTGCAACCCCTGCAGCCTCTTCTTGAGTGGATAAAAAGGAGAGGGCTCAGTTACTGTAACCTGTGCAACCTTCTCTGGGGTTGATAAAAAACAGGAGAGTGCCCTGCTATTGTAACTTCTACAACCTCTTATGTGGTGGAGAAAGGTGAGTGCTCATTTCTTGTACACTGTGCGGCCTCCCGTGGGCTGGATAAAAACCTGAGGGCTCTGTTCTTCCAATCAATGCATCATCCATGCTGGATATAAAAGCTAAGTTGAAGTGACAGGGATACTTGGTGTTATGATTTTACAACCCTTGTAAATATGGGCCACATAGACTTTCACAGGGCCCTGGCAAGCACAGGTATGAACCAACTTGCCAACATGAGCAGCAAAGAGACAAGCTGTGACCCTTGCATCTCCCATGACTTACATGGAGATTAAACATATTGATAATGATCATTATTGTCAGAAACTGAAGGATTACCATAATTAGTGAACACATGAGTCCCTTTCCTTAAAGATGGACACACACAAGAAACTTACACTAAATATACTTTCAAAGGATGTATTACATTTTAAAGCTTTATTCTAGTTGCAAATACATGAACGAATGTTATTGAAAAAATGAAAATAATGATGAAAAGCAACAATGCGATAAATGTACATATGATAAAAAATGGCAACCTATCAGATAGTAATTACTGACGATTCAGACCATTGATTTTTTTGTTTGAATGTGTTAATTCGTTTTTGTCAAGAAGAAATAATTCGGTAATACAGCAAAGGCAATTACACTTGTAAGTATGGCATAAAGTACTAACAGCCAATAATCTCATGGGATAAATTAAATATGTGGCATCAGAAAATGTTACAGAGAGCAAATAGCCATACTATAGCTAACAAATGTCATCTTGAATTAAAAATCTTGTCATAGGGGAGAGGACACAGTACGATTGTGTCAGCCCCATTGAGGGACCAGTTGCATGCGCTGCAATGGGTAGGTGAGCGGTTGTGTTTTTAATGAAGTAGCACAACTATTAAACAAAACTATAGAAAAAACAAGCCCTGATTGCATACTTCTCCCATGCCGCACACACAACATGATTAATCAGGAATACACATAATTACACTGATTAACTGGCAAATTGAAAAATCTTGAGGAATCTAGGGCTTAATTTGTAAAGGGCTCTCATAAGGAGGCCACTGAAGCTTACATCACCCACTGCTAACGATAGTAATAACACAACTAATATCCATTGCACTCCTACAAGCGTGACAATTTGGCCAATTTCAAGCCTCCAAAGGTATAAGAATGGCTGTGGCAGAAGGTGATGGTCCTTTCTAATGTAAATAGAATTCCTAATTACCTGTTGCTGTGGTCATCTCTAAATTAGCCAGACAGCGCCACCTTGTGGCAGGTGGTGTTAACAATTAGGTGCCAGTGCCAAGCACTGGATACCACCAGCTCAATTTAAACACTGGGAATGCCTCTTGAGGGGATGCCATGCAATCAGCAAGGGATATGCTCAATTGCCATTCAGTCTCTGCCTTCCAGCTGATCCACACGAAGCCCCAAGCTGGTGGTGTGCATTAGTCTGGAAGTCAATCATGTTAGCATCCCAGTACATGGCTATAGGATGTTTGCGCAGTCCTAGACTATCTTCCCTATGTAGCGCAACGCCTTCCCCCTGTGTCCATGTGAGGGGATGTTGTGTCAAGGCTGCTAGGCTTGGGGGGTTGATGTGATTTCCACCGACAGGTGATGAGATACTTGGCTATCAGTAACCCAAATTCGAGATAGATTGTTCAAGGCTTGTTTGTATTCCTCAAGGTTAGTGACCGTCTTGTTTCTTCGCTGCTTTTACATAGGAATCCTCTTATTTTGATTTTCGCGATTAGGATACAGGGTGGTCTCTGTTATACTTTGAATTCTTATAATGCATCCTTTCCCTGGTTACCCATTCCCTGCTGCTCAGCCAGTATGAATGTAATGTGTATGTGGAATGCTAGTAGGCTTGATGAGGGAGTGGAATGTTGGAGTTCCTGTGGAGTGGAGAGAGAGACAGTTGGAGTGTGTGGGCTGAGCAGCAAGGATACTGCTCCTGGTGGGGCTCAACTAATGAACTACCATCCTTGTAACTACCATTCTGCAACTAAGCTAATAAACCTCTTACTTACAACCTACCTCATGGCTACCTCTGGACTTCTTTTGGTTTACATCCGTCTCCAAGGTTAAGGATGCGAGGCGGAGCGGGGAGGGTGCACAGTTGATGATAGGGGCTTATCCGTTCATAATAAAGGCTTGTTTCACAGCGCTGTTAAAGTGATTGAATTAAGTGTTCCGTTGAGTGTAGTGAGGCCATTTTTAATCAGTTGCAGGAATGCTCATGGGAGTGTTTCTACTTGGAGACAGGAGTGTTGGGTTGGGGTAGGGGTACTTGGGGAGAACAGTGACCAACCGGTCTACAGGTTTATTAAATCATGATGAAGCGTGAATGGACTACTAGTGGGTTTAAAGTGAGATGGTGAGTTGGACACACCTATAAGGTCTGGAGGCTTCCACTGGCAGTGAGTTGCTGTGAAGTGAATGTTTTTCAGGGAGGGGTAAGCGAGGAGTCGAGAAGATGAATAGTGAGAGCCATGTTGTAATTTACTAGTAGGGTAATAGTAGCGGAAGTGAATCAGTGACACTGGCGAGCTTGACTGTGCCGAGTAGGGGCGCTAGACAATCATAATGTTATGTGTGAAAAAGGATACGAGCGATATTCAGTTGTATTCAAAGGTAGGTGGGAGGGTGATTCTTTTGGGAGCAGGGATAGTTGTGAGCGATTTATTCATGAGAATTCCCACCACATCTTGTTGGTTATTTTGGAGTGTTTGCGTAAAACGGTAGCAAGGTCAGTGTAAAGAGCAAAGATTCTTTAGCCCCTTCGGTGCTCATGACGAGTTCAGCTAGTCATGAGGCACAGTGCTCGTGTGCTCATGACCACACCCATTAACATTATGGCCCAGCACAGCAGGGGAATATCTTCAGCAACCAAGGTGTTAAGGTCAATTCAGGTCTCTTTGATGGCAAAACGTGGAGTGAGGATGTTACAGTCAAGATGGTCAGTGTTAAAACTAATATGTGTCAGTGTGTGTTAAGTGTGTGCTCTATAGGCAATATATAAGACAGTGTTTGAATTGCTATATCATACTGGGAAGAAAAGGTGGCTTGTGGTATGCTTAAGGGTGCATTGCTGCCTGTTGACATAGGATGAGCTTGTGCAAATATGGTGTTGGGAGATTATATGTAGTAGTGGACAGTGAGGTTGACCATTTTGACCAAAGGTTTTGGAGAGCACAAGACATACAAGGAAGAGGGATATGAATATGGTGAGTAGTGTGGTGATAGAAGATGTGGTAGGTAACAATGGAGTGTGTGGGGTAGATAGCAAGACAGAGGTTTCTGCTCTTGTACACAATGGATGGACTGAAAGGCTGTGGGATCAGCTTTGTAACCTGTTGTGATTTCCCTTTTAGGCCCACTTTGGTTATGCCTTAGTTGCATGGATTAGCTGTTTTAGGCTGCTGTTGCTTTGAACAGCCACACATAATACATTTGTTTTTGTGACATGATATTATTTTAGAAAAGCGCTGCACATATTATTTGTTATTCAGTGACTCTTCCTGGGGTTAGTCTGAACATTTCGTACAATGTCGAACATGGTGTACTGTTTTCTTGTGCCTGGTCAGTAACATCTCCTAGAGTTTTTAGATATAATAGGGTAGCACAGCTGCAGTTTTCCAACACAGTAGTTCTTATCATATAAACCGTTTCTCGCCTCCTTGGGAGGTAGAGAGGAGAATTCCAGCAGAGAGACTGGTCCTGGAACGGAGGCAGCAGCCTTGCACCTATGATGCGAACCACCTAGCTACATACACCAGGTATGGGGTTCAGGTGCAAATCCCAGAGATAATTTCTATAACACTGTGCAAACATAGTGTGAGTAGGCCTAGATAGCTATATTAGTTGCCATGGTCGGGTGGTTCATTGTGTACAGCCTGCTAAAAATTTTGATTAGGTTGCTGAGCTGTATCTGTTCACTAATCGCAGCACACTTGGTCAAAATGGACTATCATAGTTTCAATAAATATATTGTAAACTTCCTTTGCGTCTTTTCTTGTTTACTATGGACATGCATGAGCGAGAACGAAAGGTGATGATCTCTTTCCACAGTTCCCTTGGGGGCTGAAGGTGTGTGTTCTAGGTTTGCCAAAATCACCCGCTACTCTGGTAAGGTTAGGAGTTCAGGTGAGGCACTGTGAGCTAGTCGGATTTGGGACTGTAGGTACTGATGTGGTAGAGAGGCTCTACATTCTGACGTCCTGTTCTCCCAAGGCACAGTTCTGTTCCCCAGCAGAATATCTGCAACAAACCTGTGTTGTGGATGGATGGGCTAAGGACTCAGCTCTTGAACACTTTATAGCTTAGTCTGGGGCGAATGTAAAGACGGAGGGCCAAGATCTTCCACATAGTGCAGTCTCCTCTGGGGGTGAATGGAAAGGTTATGGTTTGGCTATTGTACACTGAGCAACCTAGTCTGGAGTGGATAGCTCTTGATTCTCATATGCAAGACCGCCACGTCTTGGATGGATGGAAAGACCTAGGGTTCAGCTTTGTAATCTGTACAGCCTCCTACAGGGGTGAATGAAAGGGCTTTTGTACAATGCCCAGCTAGAAAGACTGAGAGATCAGATCTTAAACACACTGCAGCCTCCTCCAGGGTAGATGGAAAGGCTAAGGCTCTTTTCTCCTACAATTTCAGACAATGGAAACAAGACTCACAGATCAGCGAATTGCTGGGCTAAACAATTAAGAAATGTTGGTGTCCTAGCTCAAACATTGGTAGTAGGGTGAATCTCCTTTTGTTGCATTGTTTAATTTTTTTTCAGTGAAATGCCACTCCCTAATAATAATGAAAGTGGAAATGTCTAGGAAACTTTAGAAGTGCAGTAGGTTGCCCGACTCACGTAATTAGAAAGGGGGAAGTTCTCTGAGAACAGAAAAAAAGTGTTTGGCTTGAATGGAAGACTGAAGTCAGGATGATAACACAGGGTGGGCCAATTCAGTGTTCTGCCTGGGCAGCAACCTGCCAAGAACTTTATGTATCAACCTCACATGTGCAAAGTGGGAGTCAGGTGCAGTGCGTCCTTAAGAGCAGAGGCCCCCCTCCATTTTTGCAAACATAAGGAGTATCTGTCAGGCTGAGCAAAGGGCAGCATGACAGGTACTCTTCATGCTCAGTTCGGGCAGCCAGGAGATTTATATGTGCTAAATGTGCAGGTGCCTCAGCTGAACTTTGCCGGGCTGAGGATTTCACAGCTCCTGTGAATGACTTCTTCAGCCCGGCAAATCTCTTGGAGGTCCTCCCCCTCACGACGATGGGGTGCGTCCAGTGGCGGCTTGTCCATTGGGGCGGTGGGTGTTGCCTCACAGCCGCCGCTGCCGCCGCCACAAAATGCCGCCGCCACAAAATACATTATGTGTATTGTCAATAAATATAAATAATAATGCTCGCAAAATGTTTAAAGCGCGTGGTGGCGTCACGTCACACCGGCTTGGCTTGCTTTCCACGTACACAGACTTTGCACCACTTCATACCGCGGCCCGCACATGCGCACTATGCGGCACAAGCACACTGTATGCATGGCGGGTTGGTTTGGCCGGGCGCTGCCTTTCGCGACCTAGATCCCCCTCATATGCACAAGTTGCACTTAATGAGGAAGATACTGAGGGGCGTGGCGCAAACCACAGACCCCAATGTTCAGAAAAGGGCGGCAACATTTTCAGCACAACCCAATCCTGGCGCTGCTGTCTTTAAGAGAGAGCCTCTCTCTGTAATAGAGCAGTGCCAGGATTGGCTGCGGTGCTGCAGCGTCATGGCAGTGCAGGGCGGTGGTTCCGCGGTTGCCAGTCTAGTCTGCACTCAGTAGCAGGCATGATTGACTTGGCACAGCGTGGGAGGTCCCGCCCAGCGTCCACTAGCAATGCCCAATCACTGTATGGCTTTATTGTTAAGCCATGCAGTGATTGGGTCATTTCTTCCCTCCTCGGTCACCACCAGTACTGTAACAGTCACTCAGTCTGCAGTGCACCAAGTTCCGACACTGTGATCTCATCGATCTCTCTGGGCCCTGTGGAGTGCGGAGGGCACGTGGCACCTTGAGCCGTCCCGTCCCGAGTCCCGACCACTGTGACTGAGTGAGTTGTTTCTCGTACTATACAGCAATAACACAATAATTATCTGGGGCTTGCCTGTCACAGCCAACTTGAGTTTTTAAATGTATTTATTTGCCTTCGGGGACTGACTTTGGCAACACAGAGACAATGCCAGTTCAAGAATGGAAGTTCGATTATTTAAGGTAGGATAATATAAGGGGAGAAAATTACGTAAATTTGTTCTTTTTTCCCAGGCTGCTCCAGTGTAAATCGACATTAAAGTGGGTAGGACGAGCAGTGGCTGTTCTAAGTAGGTTACAGATGATTAAAAGGAAAATCGATTGATGGCAAATTGATTGAAAGTTTTCGCACTATTAAGAAACTGGATATAGTAAGAAAATGTCAATTTACAGCTGCAGCTTTTCCACTTAAAATGTGTCCCACTTGCTACATAATGCACACCAGCTGCTGCTTAACTTTCAGATTTAAAAAAACGTTTCCATCACAAATGGATCGAAAAGGATCGAAAGTTATTAAAAAATATGCACATATGCCACAATACTTCTCATAAGGATTAGCAAAATAGAATGGACCACATTTTACTGTTTATTTTTGTATTTAGGTGTTTAAATAGCTGTGGTTTTCTGAATAAATGACACAAGAGGTGTGCACACCAATGTTTGTTCTCTGCAGAGAGCAGCGTTGTATATGGCTTAGACTGACAATCTATTTCACTCGGAGGTGTTAATAAAATATTATTAAGAAAATTACAGCCCTGTGACTGCTGCAAGATAAAACTATTAATTTGTGGTGAAAAGCATTTTTAATAGGATCTGCTAAATGTGTGTTGCTTTCTTTTTGAATAAATATGTGCATTTTTAAGCACTGGGCTCCTTTAATATCAGTGTGTTAAAATGTCAAAATAGCCAGACAACAATACCATCGAGTTTCTGTGCATTATGGGATAATTGATTAAGTGTAAACACTACAGACATGTGATAGAACAATTCAATTGTGATTTATTATGCATCACATACTGGCGTTTTCATGTGTTCGGATGTCTGTGGTGTTAACCTCTAGGGCAAGGGAGGTGCATGTGACATGAACTAAAGCGATTAAGACTCGTGGTAGGATTTGTCAAGAACGGGTCTGTGCTCCAGTTGTGTAGGGCAGCTTCAACCTCTTGTAGAGGGAAAATCTCGAGTTTTTTCATATTAGATAACAGATCTTGCGTTTTGGGGCAGGTGGATTTTCACATTTTTCAGCCTAGTATTTAAATCACAATGTAACGATAGCCATCATACAGTGCAATTTAAAGACAATATTTAAGTGAATAATCCGAACTAACAGGAGAAATGTCCCAGACCGCCCGGTACACTTTTGCACCAATCACACACTTGATAGTTACATGCTCTGTGTAGAGGGATGAAGCAAGCCAGTGCTATAGGTATAATATGTGTCCTGTTGTCTTCATCCTTGTATGTGGATTGGTCACTAATGCCTGGCCATGGTAGATGCACTCACATTGTACCCTTTTGTTATGTAACCAGGGTTTCTCGTAAAGTGCTTCAGGGTTAAGTTTGTGGTTGTGCTATATAAAAGTGCACCAAAAAGTACAGAGGATTGTTTTTCCAGAGAGTTTTTATTAAGAAGTCAGAAGAGACAATACATCCAGTTAAACATCTGAAAGAGTAATATCCCCATGATAAAATGAGTGCCATTGAGTTGGGTAACAATTAACATCTGTGCTAAGAGACCTATGGGTGAACGTGCGCTTTACAAATACACATTATGTTATGTTACTTAGAAGCCTGTAGGCTGCACAACTTGACACTGATGTCACAGGATTAATCTTTTTTATATATGATCCTAGGCCTGTGGTTCTTTATTATTAACAGCTACCTATGTTATATGACACCACTTTATTAATGTGATAACTGCACTTTCACAATTGCTTTATTAACCTTCCTGCTTTCTCAAATTTGCTTGAAAATACACCATTTGTCCACTCTTTTTAAAAAAAATTCTCGGGGAGAAATCCCCCAGAACCCTCCTTAGGTGTTCGGCTCGCTCGCTACGGTGCAGTATGATTATCATTTTACGGTCTACCACTTTCAAATGTCACCAACCGCCACTGGGTGTGTCACTGATAGACTCAGACCTAGGCACATAAGCTTTAAGACCTGATACTCATCAGAGAGTGGGTGGGGTTAGCAACTCTCACTGAACCTATCCCACCCTGTGATGAGTAAGAGACTGCCACCTCCTCTCATTGGTTGACCCAAGGTCAGCCAATGAGAGGAAACGATAGTCTCAATCCTCCAGTAACCTTAGAGGTTTCTCTCCTGCTAACTGAGGTCACCACTGGGGCCCGGTAAATTTTTCTTTTTTTGTTTTTAATGTTTGTTGCGTGAATTTATGAATGTATGTATATTAGTGCGTGCATGCTGTGAATAGGTGTGTATGAGCTTGTGAATGGAGAGTGTATGTGTGTCCTTATGAATGTATTTGTGTGAGTGAGAGTGCATGTAGAGGGGTGAGTGTAAGTGTAATGCCTTTGTTCAGTGAAATGCAATCTCCACATACATAGCCGAAGTCATGCCTGTTATCACAAGACTTCGGCCATCTTGGTTAGGCTGTCTAGTTAGATGCAGAGAAAGCTGGAAACGACGCTTATCGTTCCAGTCTTCCATCATGCTGTGTGTGAGATACACCTCCACCTCTCCTGACTTCCTGATTGCCTCAGCGTTCCTGGCTGCTGTTCTTCAGCTGCTTCAGCCAAATTTGTTCCCTGCAACCTTTTTTCTGCCAGAAACAAACAAGTATTGAAAATGCAATAGGTCTCGCCCTCGTTTAAGTTGAAGCAAATATGTTTGTAATTAGGTGGCTTTTTAGCTTTGCTTTTATTAGTGTTTTTCAAACTTTCATGTACATAACATGCATATGTATGCATATATGTATATGTATGCATGCATTCATATTTGTATTTATATAGATATGCAGATGTATATATATGTTTATATATGTATCTATATATACACATACATATATATAAATGCATATGCATATATATAAATATATATATATGTGTGTGCGTAGAGAGATAGAGGTAGAGAGAGATAGAGGTAGAGAGAGAGAGGTGGAGAGTGAGTAGTAGAGAGTGAGTACTAGAGAGTGAGTAGTAGAGAGAGTGAGTAGTAGAGAGTAAGTAGTAATGAGTGAGCATTAGAGCGTGAATAATATAGTAGAGAGTGAGTAGTAGAGAGTTATGGAGAGTAGTAGAGAGCAGTAGAGAACGAGTAGTAGAGAGTAGCAGAGTGAGTAGTAGAGAGTAGTAGAGAGTGAGTAGAGAGTGAGTAGTAGAGTAAGTAGTAGAGAGTAGTAGAGAAACGGGTTGAATAATGTTAGGCGCTATGTATACACTAAAAAAAGGTATAATTAATTTGATCTGATGAAGTTTTCAGTGATGAAGATGAAGATGAGGCAGAAACATCTGTAAATCTACAAATTCCTGCATCGCACAATGCAGGCTGGGGGGGTGGGTGGTCGTTTTGCAGTGTAATTCATAATCACATAACAAAACAATCTTTACCGACAAACCAAGTAAACACAGTAAAGAAAACTGTCAACTATAATTTGCACTAAAAGGAAGCATTTTCTATGACCGTCAGCCGTACAGCACAGAGCCCCCTTGCCCTGCAGCTATTCATCAAGAGATTTCAGTCTAGGAGCAAGGAACAGGCAGTGTCGCCCCTTATAATCTTCAACAGTTATTTGAAAAATCTCCGAGTCCTGCCATAACCTGCTTAAGTACTGTCACTTTACATATGAGATTGTGACAGCCTAAGAGTGGCATCTCTCAAAGATGCTCAACCATCACAGACGTATTCTGCCCTGTTTGGAGTTCTTTGCTTTGATGTAGTTGACATGCTCGCAGGAGAGCCACACGATGCTTCATTTGCACATCCAATGAGAGAGAGAGAACACAAAAACCTTCACTGATACAGACACACCCAGATACATCACTGACAAAGAAACACGTCCACGCTCTCCTCACTAATACATAGAACCGTGAAATACACCTATACAAGTGTCACAGACACACCTACACACAGGATCTCATACACCAATACCCGTCATTGACACACAGCTACACAACACAGTGCTACTGAAACCGATACATCAATATGCTTCCAGCATAGCTGACAGTAACACGCAATAACAGAACTCGCATGGTATAATACTGAGCAGTAACACAGGCACAGCATCACCGACAAAGGCACACAACATAGTACATTACACACAACCACACAGTTACAGAACAGGACACAACAGAACAGCCTCTTTGAGACAAACACACCTGCACACTCGCTATATTGCTGTCAGTGACACAAACTGCACACAGAGCAGAACCGAGGAAAACAAGCATACTCAACCTCAAGTGACACAAGGCACAAAACACGAACAGCGTCACTGACGGTAACGTAGTCACCATTCATACTTCTTCACTGCCAGCAACAGACCCACCAACGTATCATCGACTGCAACACTAACAAACACATACAGCATTCCTATCATTAACACGCACGCACAGTAACAGACATGCTGGCGCACATGCATTGCTGCGAAGACACAGACTCACACATAGACAGCAACAAGCCAAATGCTCTACTGCCAGCACTAGGAACCTGGGCACAATTTAAAAACCCATTTACAGCATCACTTGATAACACAGACATCCATCAACACACACGCGGCATCTGGCAGGAACAGCAAAACACTCAGGCACGCTGGTGCACATAAAGCAGCCACAAAGAAGCACAAAGACCCAATAATACACCTCCTCACATACATCACTGTTAATCGCACAGGAACATTCGTTCCAGTAACACACACATACAGTAGCTATTGCAGTAAACACGAATCAGTACAACAACATTAAGATTACTAGCCACATCTACATGCATGTGTGCATACCAACACCTTCACAACATCATTGACAGTGACACACACACCAAGACCCGAATTACCTCAATTAGAGACACACACGGGCAGCAACCCACGTCCGCCGTAATATACTCACAATAAAACATGTCATGGCAGAAGAAAACATAACTACATGTGCTGACACGCTTGAGTGGATAGGGAGGCAGGCACTGGAAGGCACAAGTTTGCATGAGGCTGCGCACACACGCGTCCCTTGTACTGCACTCACACGGCAACCACACACACAGTCTCACGCAGACATAGTAATAACCACACTGGGTAAAACAAAAGAGAACAAGTACATTCAAGTGTGTAGTGTGACAGGTGCACAGTGAGTGAAACGGTAATCCAGATTTCAGTCGCAGTTAAAAATAAAAAAAAAAAAAAAATATCACTATTCCACTCAAAGCAGAAAGAATTCCCCAGTGACGCGCAATCCGCTTCAGCAACACAATCACATCTTGGAGTCCACCCCATGTCCAGAGCCGGAGTAAATCCCTTACTCCACCAGAAAGGTAGAGCTTCCGCGGCCTCTACACCAATCATCCTCTCCGGAGACGCCAAGACACGAAGAAAGCGGGGAGGACGAATTACTCAAGCGGCGGTGGTGGCAAAACTTACAAACTGCCACGACTCGTGTGTTTGTGTGTCGATGAAAAAGGCGGCAACGGCGCGTCTGAGGTCCCGCTGTTCTGTCGCGTGCTTATTAGTTATCTTTATTGTTCAAAGTGTCATGTTTTGGACGCACCTTTGGCGGAAGTGTCCCTGGCACCCAGTACTCTAATGAGGTGGAACCCTCTCCATGCCACCCCCATGTGCCACCACGGCTCGCTGCACCTCAGTATACCACCGCCACACACCCTGACCCACATGTCACGTCCCCACATGCACCCACTGATGCGAGGGCAGAAGTAGCTTTACCCACATTGCACGCCACAACACTAGTTGGTAAACCTCACTTAGTAGCACCCAAGTAAATCAACACCTATTAGAGACAATGTATTTTATTTTGAGGGGAGGGGGCAGCAAGGCATGGGGTACTTTTTGGATCAGCGAAGGTGTAACTACTGATTTATTTTTCCGTTCGGACCACTTACCTCGTTTCCTCGTCGCCAAATGTTCCTGTGTCTTCAAAGCAAGTGAGGTCCGGTGTACTTGCTGAAAGAGTGAGAGCCAGCAACAAGGCACATAAAACAAACAATGCTTGCAGGGAAGCCTCACACCATGACGTATAGTTTTCTCTCTGTCTGCCGTCCCACTTGGTCTGCCTTAGCCTGACTTCCTGCTGGTGTAAAAGGTTTATTATCTTCTTTATGGGGCCATCTGTTTGGACCCATAAAGAAGATAACGAACCTTTTAGGCTAGCAGTAAGTCGGGGAAGTGCGTCCGAGTGGGACGGACTACCAAGAGAAAAGTGTACGTCAGAGGACGCTCTTTTCCAATGGCTGGCCACCGTTTACCCTAACGGTGACGCCAGCCAATGGAAAAGAGGGGTAGGGCTTAAAGCCCGCTAGTGAAAGTCACCTAAAATCATAAAGTCTCGGAAGCGAGACTGCGCATGCACAGCCTACGCAGGCTGAGACCTAAAAATTAGGCTTTAATTTAAAACAGGAACCATGCTCACGCACACTAGCATGACTTACCTGTATTTGAAGCCATTTCATCGCCTGCAAGCTCCGACAAGCTTTGTTATTTCCTTGCCGGCACCATTAAACTGTTACCTGCAGCCAAACAGATACAGATAAGCCACAATTGAAGATTGGCCAGAAAACTAAGATATTGTGACATTGTGTATGTTATGCATATGTCTGTTTCTAAACTTATATGTATGTGTGTACTGCATGCAAAACATTTTAATACACTGTTGGCAAGACTGTAATTGCCACACAAACAATAAATAACCGTTTGATGTTAAAAGGCATAATATTTGTGAATGATGAGTGAGGTTAACTTACTGAGTCACTGGCAGCCTGAGCCCCATATCTTCTTGGATGTTTAAAGCTTTATTTCTGTTTGTTGTAATCTACTTTTACTCTTCACAAGATACTGGTATGTATGTACACGTCGCATTCTAGAATACCTTGTGGTATGTACATTGTTTTATGCCATCTTAGTATTTACATAAAATATCAGAACAGTGAAGGAGAGGCTAACCTTATACTACTAATACCTATACCTGCAGGTTGTCCAGCTCCGAGGTTTCCTGTTTCTTTCTGTAGTTTGAAGTCTCTACAGATAGGTGGGAAAGGGGAGTAATCAGGTATAGGCTTTTACACACAGGGTTAGAGTGGGACATTAGTGCGTTCACATCACTATCTTAAACTCTCACCCTTTAGGAAGTGGAGCCCAGCCTATTCCCGGCTGAAGCTGTCCAAGGGTCCGGAGCCCTGTTTTTTCTCTCCCACTTCCCTTTTCCCCATTGGGTTCCAGTTTCTCTTATTCACCAATGAACAGTCAAAAGTGGCAATTGTATTATCCTACTTAGGTGCAACTGCAGCTTAATGGTCAATAACCTTGGTTGAAAGAGATGATCATATGCTCTACGATTAAGCCTCATTAAAAGCCGAGATGAAGACACTAATCGACAGACATGCATTTATGCAATCAGTAGATACAGAACTATTAAATCTAACACAAGGTGCTAAGGATCTTTTTACCTACATCACTACATTTAATTGATTAGCAGCAGAATCTGACTGGCCTGAGACCAAAAGCTCATTGTTTTACACGGGTCTAAAGGACGGATTGAAAGACTTAATAATGTAGGTAGTGAATCCTCCAGAGTCCTGTGCTGACTTAATACATCTAGAAGTTTAACTAGAGCTCCCCCTTAACTAGAGCTCCCCCTTATTGTACACTGTGTTTCACCCTTGCTGCCCGCCTACACCTGTCTTATTGTATTACCATCATAGTTGTATTTTGCACTGTATTTTCTTTCTCTCCCTTCCTCTTATGGATATTTGTTAGACATGGCACCATTGGCGTGGGTCTCCCTTCCATGTTTCGCTGTTGTCTCCTCAGTTTTTGCTGGTATTAGATGCTCTGGGCGCTGTGCCACTGCCATTCAGTG
The DNA here is from genome assembly GCF_964263255.1 of Lissotriton vulgaris. Taxonomy (NCBI): domain Eukaryota; kingdom Metazoa; phylum Chordata; class Amphibia; order Caudata; family Salamandridae; genus Lissotriton; species Lissotriton vulgaris. Next base: position 870,515,934 of record NC_141687.1, on the reverse strand, counting down.
CCACAGCGCGAATGCTCCCTGTGTAAATGTAACTGTGAATTGATATATCCCTGATTGGTTTGTTTGGTTTACCTGTCAGTCCCTAGTAGTGTGGCCTGTGTGTGCCCAGGGCAGGTAACCCAAATGCTGTTGGTGGGCCCGCAGCGCTGGTTTGCACCACCCACAGAATCAGCTAGTAAAGTGTACCTCAGACCTGCCACTGCAGTGTCTGTGTGCAGTCCAGAACTGCCATCTTGGCTGTGAAGTGCCCACACTTCCCAGCCCCTGAACCTTCCCTTGGCATCATATCAGTCACCCCTATGGTAGTCAAGTCAAGTCAAGTCAAAGAATTTATATAGCGCGCTACATACCCAGAGGGTCTCAAGGCGCTTGAAGAAGGGTGGGGAATTACTTGTCGAATATCCAGGTTTTAAGTTGCTTTCTGAATGCTAGATGGTTCTGAGTGAGGCGAAGGTGAATGGGAAGTGAGTTCCAGGTTTTAGCCGCCAGGTAGGAGAAGGATCTTCCTCCCATGGTGGTTTTGTTGATGCGAGGTACAGCAGCAAGGGCTTGATTGGAAGAGCGTAGCTGGCGGGGGTGTAGAAGGAAAGTCGTGTGTTGAGGCATTCGGGTCCAAGATCGTAAAGTGGTTTGTGTGCGTGGGTTAGGAGGCGGAATGTTATCCTCTTATTGACGGGGAGCCAGTGGAGGTCTTTCAGGTGACCAGAAATGTGGTCTTTACGCGGGATGTCTAGTATGAGTCTGGCTGATGCGTTCTGGATGCGTTGGAGTTTATAGTGCATTGTATGTGTAAGGTGGACATGGCTTGATATGTGTAGCATGTCCTGGTAGTGAATTACACCCCATTTTTCACTGCTGCAAGGCTACCTGTTCTCCATAGGCTAGCATGGGCAGTCTGACTATTACATCTTATAGTCCTAACTAACTCCGGGAACATGGTAGAAATTCAAGTTTAGTATGCCTGAACTCAGAATGATAAAATGCATCTTTTAGCGAAGTTGGTTTTAATATTCTGTGTTTGAAAATACCACCTTTAGAAAGTAAGTATTTTCTTGCATAAGCCTTCCAGTGTACTCTGCTGTTATGTGTATTGACTGTCTGGGTTTAGAGGGGCAAGGCAGGCTGAGTCAGACCTGGGATGAATAGAGAGATCTGCATTGAGTACTGGGGAGGCTTAGCTCCTTGACCTGAATAGGGCTGTGCCTGGCAAGGTGAATGCTGGCTCTACTGTGCGTCTGATGGCAGACCCCCTCTTTCTGAAAGGAAGGATGAAGCCTGGTAAACAAAGTGCTCCAGGCTTGAGCAGAACTGGTTCTGGCTGGGTTCAGTGACTAGTGACTTTTTAGAACAAAGACTTTTGGGGTATAAATATCTGTGCCCAAACCCCTGATTTTTTGTATTGCTCCTGGATGTCAAGAAGAACCTCTGTCCATTTCACTGGAGTAATCTGCAGTAGAGGACTGTCCTTGTGCTTGTGTGCTATTTCTTGTTTTGGCCTGCAGTAGTTCCCCCTGGACCTGGAAGAAGAGGGAAAAGGACTTTGAGAGAACTGTTATTTTGCTAAAGAAATCACCAAAGGGCTAGACGAGACCTAGCCTCCTGCTGGAGTCACAGGCACATCTGACTCCACCACCAGCCTCCTGATTCCTCCCAGCTAGGATTTCTATCTGAATGTGAGGGTCCTGTGACTTCCAGGGCCTCTAATTCTACTACAGAGAAGAGAGTGCTGAAATCATTGCTAAAGCCCGTTGCGAGCCGCTGCAGCTGAAGAGCGTAAGAAAAATCACTGCGCTGCTGCCGCCAAGCGCTCACAAACCAAGAATCATCGCATTGCACGCTTGTGGGCCGCCGAGTGCTCGCTAACCCCGGATCATCGCATCAAGATCGTCGCATCACGACATCACAGTGCGGGCGCCATGCGTCTGCCACTTTCATCGCATCGCACCTGAATCACCGCTCCCTCGCGGGGTGCCATTTCTTCACATCGCACAGGGTCACACATGCTACAGGACCAGCACATCATCCCCCCTTGTGGCAAGGATTCAATGCATCGCTGGCCTAGTGTGAAGAAGTTTGTCGCTTTGTACCGCACGCATCTGCAGACCGGCGCATCATCCTCCCTTACGGCAAGGATTCAACGCATCACCGGCCTCGTGTGAGGAAAATCATCGCTACAGCTCGTTTGCTACATTTTGTTGGTTTTTCTACGAAATCCAGGTACTTTGTAAGTAAAAGGGTCGGAGAGACCACTGCCTTGAACTGAATTCCTATTTGCACACTATTTTTACAGCATTTCAAGAATGACCCTATTTTACAGTATTGTGGCTTTTTAACACCTTGGCTGCTATGGCCTCCTGTGCTGATTATTTTTGAGCCCCATTGTTCATGACGAGCTCAGCTCGTCATAAGCACAACTCAACCGTGCCTCATGACGAGCTGAGCTCGTCATGAGCACCGAAGGGGTTAAGGTTATTGTGTTATGTCTATATATAAAGATACTTATTTTTTATAACTACTTGTGGGGTGTCCATTTGTAGTCTTCCTCACTGTGTTACTGTGTATGATCATAATTGCTTTACACACTGCCTCTGAGATAAGCCTAGCTGCTCGTGCTACGTTACCACACGGTTGAGCAGGGGTTATCAAAGGGTGTAGCCCCCTTACCCTGACTCAGGAAGAAGGGTCCCTACTTGGACAGTGGCCAGCCATTGCCAACTAGAGACCCTCATTTCTAACAATATTGTTGTAGATATTGCTTTTGTCCTTTCTCCCATCATATTGTAAAGCATTCTGTTATCCCTTGGGGGTCTTGTTTACGCTATATAAAACTTTATAAATAAATAAATAGACCATTGCTTGTCTGAAAGACGGTATGATCAGGGGAGTTCTGAAATTAAAGTAATGGTTATCAGAGAAAAAAAACCTACATCACTACATTTAATTGATTAGCGGCAGAACCTGATTGGCCTGAGAGCAAAAGCTCCTTGTTTTACAGGGGTTTAAAGGACGAATTGAAAGACTTGGTAGTGTATATAGTGAATCCTTCAGAGTCCTGTGCTGACTTAATAGATCTAGAGGTTTAACTATACCATTGCTTGTCTGAAAGACGTTATGATCAGGGGAGTTCTGAAACCAAAGTAATGGTTATCATGGAAAGAAAACCAAAGGCTAGTAAAGCCCCAGGTGGCGTAGAACCAATGCACATAGGTAGCATTAAAGGACCTTTTACAAAAGAGGAAAAACAGAGGCACAGAGATATAGATCTCTGCCTGTGCTGTGGCAAAAAAAGGCATTTCCTAAGAGATTGTAACAGCAAACCTAAGTGAAAGAGTGAGGCGGGAAACTAGGAAGCTCTGAAACAGGGGGACAAGTTTAGAGAGATTTAATACTTCTGTCTCCTAAACATTGGCTCAAACTTGTATAGATCAGGACTACAATCATTTCTTTGCCTCTGCCCTGCTCCAATGGGGCACTAAAACTATGACTTAAATATTCTGATAGACTGGGGGGCCACTCCCATTTTCCTTGACATACATCTCGCCCATTAACATGGCATACCCCCCCTTCCTAAAAACTACCTGGAAATCATAAAAACAACTGATGGAAGTGAATTGGTATTGGGATCCATCACTCATGCTACTGGGAACTCTAACTCTACAAAGCTCTCATGTAGAAACTATTAGGTTTGACTTAATCAAGGCCCCAAAGTTCCAAGCTATTCTCGGAATACCCTGGTTACAAACACACAATCTTGTGACCAATTGGGTTGCATGCACTATTACCTTGCATTCTTCGAATTTTAACCAGCACTGTTGGAAAATGTTTTCCCAAATCATCCCGTCACTGAGTGCAAATGATGGTGAGACCGGTATGTTACCAGACCCTCCCCCTTGTTACAGAGATCTAGCTGAAGTAGGTGATAAGATAAAAGCTACTGTCCTCTCTCCTTACAGACCCCATCATTGTCGTATCGATGTACAACGTGGTGTGCAAATACCATGTAGTAGACTATATTCCTCAATGGAAAAAAGAGAAACAGCACTTAAGGCAATATCTGTATGAGATGCTAGCCATTGGGTCTATTTGGTCTTCCAGGTACCCAGCCTCTTCTCCTCTATTTTTTGTCTCTTAAAAGGAGGGCGATCTTAGGCCCTGTATAGACTACAGAGCCCTGAATACCGTAACCATTACAAATGGGCACGCCCTAACCCTCATACCCATGCTACTAAATCAGGTCACAAAGCTTGACAAACAGAGCACATCATTTGCTGCGTGTGAGAGAAAGGTATGGATGGAAAACAACATTTCCCACCAAATTTGGTTTATATGAATATCTTGTGATGCCTTTCGGGTTCTGCAATGCACCTGCAGCATTTCAATACTTTATTAATGAAGTCCTCCGAGAGTATCTAGATGTTTGTGCAGTAGCATATATTGACGACATCCTTATCTGCTCCAATACACATTGTGAGTGTGAAGAACATATTAGGAGTATACTTGAAAACTAAGAGAAATAATCTACACATAAAATTTCCTAGAGTATGTTATATCAGCACAAGGGATTGAAATGGTCCCCTTAAAGGGTAAGGCCTTGGTACAACGGGCCTCACCAACAAACACAAAAGAGTTACAAAGCTTTTTAGGTTTTGACAACTTCTACCAAAGGTTCATTGACCATTTCTCCACTTTAGTTTCCCCAATTACTGGACTGTTATGAAAGGGAGTCACATTTCAGTGGACTGAGGATGCAGAAAAGGCTTTCCAGAGCTTAAAGGTATGTTTTATGCAGGCTCCTGTGTTACGTCATCCTGATTCCACACAGCCTTACATAGTTGAGGCTGATGCATCACAAGTAGGGGTCAGTTGTGTACTTTTACAATGAGATAACATGACAGGGGAACTGCATTCCTTCGCCTACTATTCCCACAAGCTAAATCCTGCAGAGATAAACTATCTGGTGGGCGATAGAGAACTTCTATCAATCAAGAAGGACTTCAAAGAATGGAGGCACTATCTCCTGGGTAGTTTGCACATGGTTACCATATTAACAGAACACCGAAATCTGAAATTCTCGAAATTTGAGAGATTTGTCCACATGACAATTAAGTAGGACTCAGTTTTTTAATGACTATGATTTTGTTATTCAATACCAGCCTGGCTGGCATCATGGCAAAGCCAACACACTTACCTATTTAATTCATGAATACATGGAACAAGAACAGACAAGTCAATCACCTTATATAATCCCATTGAAACATATTCAAGGAGCTTTATTTACAGGCAAGTATTTCATGACATAAGCAGAAAAAAAGGGACACTGCCAACTCATTCACACACATGAAGGGGAAATGATTAATGATCTAGAATATATGCACAGAGCTATGTACCTACCCACTGTTGATGTTCAGCAATAAGCATTAGACTGGTGCCATTCACAATCATTGGCCGGATATCCTGGGGAGAGGAATTCTCTTGAGCTGGTCAAACATTATTTCTGGTGGCTGACCATTTCCAACAATACCAAGAGTTACGTCCAGAATTGTGTCATTTGTGCCCAAGGCAAAAGCTCTCATCAAGGGCCTGTGGGAATACTTACTCCCTGCCCACTCTACCAGCACCATGACACTCCGTTTCTTTTGACTATGTAGTGAAATTACCCAGAACTACAAAAGGTTATAGCGTTGTCTTGGTCACAGTGGATCTTCTAACAAAAATGGCTTACTTTACCACTTTGAAGGTACTCCCCACATCCAAAGAACTTGCTGCAGTATTGCTACAGGCCATGGTTAGATTGCATGTACTACCATCAGTGCCATATCAGATAGAGACCTCCAATTCATTTCTAAATTCTGGAGGACTCTTTGTAGTCTGTTGGAGATGAATGTCCGGTTATCCTCTAGTCATCATCCTCAGACCGACGTGGCCGGCTGAGAGGGTTAACCAATGCCTGGAACAATATTTATGATGTCAGCTATTACAAAGTGAATTGGATTGGGTTGAATTTTTCTGGTTTGTTGGATCCGCATTGAACAATGCAACAAACAGTTTCACTGGGTTTATGTCTTTATACTGTAATTACGGTTACTATACCCGAATGTTGGCCATTAAACAAACCTCAACTTCCACAATTCCTGCAACCTTAACGGAGTCAAAGCTCAGTATAGGTCCAATGCTGATAAACATCATCGACCAAGCCCTGTATTACAGGAAAACCAAGAAGTGTGGCTTTCGACAAAAATATTTATTTGAAAGGACCCAAAAATTCTAACTGAGATGCATCAGACCCTTTAAAATCATCAAAAAGGTGAATGCAGTGGCCATGAAGTTGGATCTTCCTATGCCCCTAAGGATACATCCGGTTTTCCATGTTTCTCTGCTAAAGTTAGTTAACCCAGGAACTGTCCTCCCTAAAAAAAACACTTTTGGTCCAGATAGACAGTGGGTCAGAATTCAAAATCAAGGCCATTCTGGACTCAAAAAGGGTTGGGAACAGGTTATTCTATCTCATTGACTAGAAGGGTTATGGGCCAGAGGAACCTGGGAACCCGCTGGTCACGTACATGCTCCCCGATTGTTATGAATATTTAATCAAAAGTACCCCGTGAAGCCAAAGCCCACAGGAAGAGCACTGGGGGGATGTACTGTCACGCCTGCCAGTTTGGCGAAATGCAATCACTGCATACAAAGCTGAAGTCTCGCCTTGTATCGCAAGACTTCAGCCATCTTGGTTAGGGTGTCTATTTAGAAGTGGAGGAATTCAAAACAATGCCTGTCATTCCAGCGTTTCACCGCGTTTTGTTTCAGAATCGCCTCACTGACTACCTGATTGCCTTGGCTTTCCTGGCTGCAGTTCTTAGTCGGCTTCATCCGCATTTGTTTCCTGCAGCATTCTTGCAAACTGATATGAAAAACAAGACTTTAATAAATTTAAGACAGTAACCGCACTTGCGTGCGCTTGTGTGACTTAACTGTATCTAGAGTCTTTTTTCTCCCGCAAGATCAGAGAAACTTTGTTATTTCCTTGCTGGCACCATCCTGATATTACCTTCAACCAAAGAGATACAGATAAACGGTAATTGCCTATTGGCCAGAAAACCAAGATATTGTGATATTGTATATGTCATGTATATGTCTGTGTGTACTTCATCTAAAAAAATGTTAATACACTGTCGTAAATTCTGTCATTCCCAATCAAACAATAACTAAATGTGTTATGGTAATGGGCCTAACATTTGTGACTGGTGAGTGAGGTTAACTTGTCCCATCTCTTCTAGGATGTTCAGAATGAATGGGCCTCATAGAACATAAAGGTTTATGTTTAAGCATTATTTCTGTTTGTTGTAATCTACTTCAATTTTTCACTTCAAGAATACCTTGTGGTATGTACAATGTTTTATGTCTATGTTTATGTTTTATGTTTGTATTTACATAAAATATCAGAACAGTGAAAGAGATGCTAACCTAATACTTCTCATACATTTACCTGCTGACTGTCCAGATCCGAGGTTTCCTGTAGCTTCCTATCCTTGTCATTTGACATCCCTTAAAGAATATACAGATAGGCAGGAAAGGGCAGGAACCAGAGATAGGTTTTTTTCACATGGGGTTAAGGTGGGATATTAGTGCGTTCACATCACTATTCTTAAACTCTCACCCTCTAGGAAGTGGAGCCAAGCATATTCCCTGCCGAAGCCATCCCAGAAGGTCCCAGTATTCGGAGCCGTATATTGTCTCTCCCATTCCCCTTTCCCCCATTGGGTTCCAGTTGTCTTTATTATCTAAAACACTGATAGGAAACTTTAGCCTATTGGGGGAGTTGGGACCCAGCAACGTGTGTCCAGGTCACACCTGTAGAAGCATTAGGTGAGTGCATGATAGTAAGTATGTATGTATGTAAGGCAAAGGCAAAGGCAAAAAGCTTTATTTCGATAAAATTTCATTATCATAAAAGCAAGTTAAAAAGAATTGGTAGTTAATAAAATTAGTAACACATATCCAGTTAATAGCAAAAAATATGACATTTACTAGAATTAATATTGTTTAAAAAAGAATTAAACAGGGTATTTAAGCTTTCTGGCTCGAATGGCCCAAGCCCAGAATAAAAATTTAGCTAAGGCACAGGCATAGGGTACATAGCTGTCCGAAACAAGTATCCTGATAGCCACATCATGGCTCCTGGTTCCCACTTGCCGGCACAAATTCTTCAACCACGCCCTTCTTGGATTGGCATATTCATTGCAGACAAATAAGAAATGGGCTAATGTCTCTGGGTGGGCTAAACATGATGGACACAAGTCAGTTTTGTGTGTACAGGATTTCCATGTTTTGGTGAAAGTATTCAATGGCAAAGTACCCGTTCTGAATTTAAAATACAAAGACCGGGCAAACGGTTTCCCGATTATATCTAAATAGGGTTCTCGCCTGGGACTGTCTTTAAACTTCAAAAAATCCTCTGTGAGCCTGCCAATGGATGTGCTAGAATGTCTTTGGGAGCAAATCCAATCCCGATAAAGGTTTTTAAGTACTTGTTTTGGAGGAGAGGTTCTGCTTGACCAAGAGTCCAATAGGCCCAAGTTCGACAATAAGGTTTTCATGTCTGTTAGCCATTTGACTCTGGCCCAATGTGGCGACGCCATTATTTCTTCCAGACCTCTGGCGTAGGCACTAAGTTCCTCTACCCGCCAAATACGGGCCCATAATAGGAGAGGACGAAATTTCGCGATTTCGCCAATCTGGGTACAGCCAAGGTCCATAAATAAGGGTAAAAGTGGGGTGCTTTGAGGGAGGGACATTATTTGTCTGCAGAAATTATTCTCAGATTTTTGTAGAGCTTGAGAAGATGCAAAGCCCCAAAGTTCAGCTCCATAAAGTGCAGAGCTGACACCCTTGGCAGCATAGATCTCTAGGACTGTTCCTATTGGTTTGAACGAACTGGAACGTTGCTCCCTCAATAGGGCACCTGTGATCCTTTTATGATTCAACAGCATCTTATCTAAATGGGGAGTCCAATCCATTTTGTCTGAAATGCGTATCCCTAAATAGTCAAATACTTTTACCCTTTCTAGGGACTCGGTGTTTAAAATAGGGGGACGCACTTGCTGTTTAGGGGGATTAAGGACGAGGTATTTTGTTTTATTGGTGTTTATAACCAAGCCCCGGTCAGTACAAAAGGATTGGAAATTGTCCAAGAGTTTCTGTAGTCCCATTGGGGTTTTAGAGATTAGGAGCGTGTCGTCCGCGAAGAGGAGGGTCGGTATGCGTACCCCCGCCAGGGATGGTTCGTCAGATGGAGATTTAAGTAAGTGCTCAACCACCCCATTGATGTACAAAGAGAAAAGGGTGGGAGCCAGGACACATCCCTGGCGGACCCCTCTCTCGACCGGAATACAGCCCGTTTTCTCCCCTCCAGAGCCCCACCTAATTTGGGCAAAGCTGTCCTGATGGAGCCTGACTAGTAGGGATAGTAGATACTGTGGGAGCCCCATGTTGGCCAGGACCTTCCATAGCAAGTCCCTGGGGACAAGGTCAAAGGCAGTCTTTAAATCGATGAATGCGAGATAAAGACTGCCCTTGCCTATCACTACCACCTTCCAGTAAATCATCATAAGCCTAAAGGCCTGCTCTATCGTTCCAGTGCCTACTCTAAAACCGGCCTGAAAATCGGTAAGTATTTTGTTTTCATCTACCCAGTTGAGTATCCTGAGTAGAATAACTTTGCCGACAACTTTTTGGCTTACATCTAGCAAGCTAATCGGCCTATAATTGGACGGATCATCCCTTGGGCCTTTCTTGTGGATGGGAACCACCTCTGCCCCCTTCCATGACACGGGAATGGGGGCACCCCTACAGATGGCAAGAAGGAGGGAGTGGATTAATTTGCCCCAATTAACACCATCGGATTTTAGCAGGTCCCCCGGGATACCATCAGGTCCTGCAGCTTTTTGTGGAATGATGGAGTTAATAGCATATTCTACTTCCTTCAGTGTAAAGTCAGGATCGCTGGGGAGAAGAATATAATTAATGTAAGGAGAGGATTGGACAAACCCTCTTCCATTCAGGTCGTTATGGCAGGAATAAAGTTTGGCAAAATGAGCCTCCCATACCTGCCCCGAAATGTTGCAGGTTACAAGGTCGCTATCCGGTCTGTTTCGTGCCCTTATGGTGTCCCAGAAGGATTTAGAGTCTTTTTTCATACTGGCTTCCTTAAGGGTTAGCCAGTAGGCATCCTCCCACTCCCTTTTAGCTACCTGTAGGGCCTTTTTATGGTCTCTTCTGGCAATTTGGATTAGTGGGGGAGAATTCCCTTTGACTGCCTCTATTAGGCGAGATTTGGCCTTCCTGCATGTTGCCGAATACCAATCGTGTTTACCTTTAGGTTTAAGTAAAGATTTTTGTTTCCCTGAGGGCAATTGTACCCAAAAGAGGTCCCCTATGATTTTTACGGCAGCTTCAAATATAGCGGTGGCCTTGTCTGCTGCTATAGTTAGATCAATAGAGCCAATTTCGGCTTGCGTGCCCTTAACCACTTCGTCTATTGTGGATAGTTTGTCGGTGTTACACATAATCTTACTCCACTTTAGACGCCTGCCACAAGCGGCAACAGTAATCCCCTGTGGGCGGCTTAGAGAGACTGGCAATACTTCGATGGGCCAAGGATTTTTTAAGGATAAGGAGAGTGGGTTATGGTCGCTCTCTATGGTATTAGTAATAACCATGTTGTTAACATGGCTCCAGAGGCCCCTATCCAGCAGAATATAGTCAATCCGTGTGCATTGACCAACTCTGTTAAATGTGGGAGCACCCTGGAGGTCAGATCGAGTGCGACCGTTGGCAGCTCTTAATCCAAACTCCAATGTGAGTGCATTTAGATGGATTGCACTGCGAGTCCAGCGCTTGATGGGTGGGATAGAGAGGGTAGGGATACCCCATCTGCTATCCTCTTCTCCTAGGTCTGGTATTCCTTCTAGGGGGAGTGGTTCATATGTACAATTAAAATCCCCTGCTACTAGGATATGCCCAAGTCCACTCTGCTCTCCTAGCTGAGCCTCAAGCTCCATCATTGTAGGTGAGATGCACCCGTTTTTTGTTCCCCTGATATAAACATTATAGAGGTCAACAGTTATACTTCCCCGTAGGCCCAATAGGGAGACACCAAGAATATCCGGGGTTCCTGCCTTCTTAGTAATTATCCTGCAGTTGAGCAGGACACTTATCCAAATAATAAGCCCCCCCGATGGCCGCCCCTTCCCTGCCTTGGATTTTACTGCTGGTGTAGAAAAAGTGACAAACCCCACCCGGTGCAGTGGTTCAGTGGCCCATGTCTCTTGAAATATACAAATTGTATGGGCATCGACCAGGGCATTCCACTCCGTGGAGGCCTAGTTTCCTTGAGATCCCAGCAAGGTTCCAACTAAGGATTTTTAACTCGCCATGTGCTGAGTTTCCGTCTGAGATCACAGTACATTGGGGGTTAGATGAATCTCCACTGTCCCTAATTAATGTAGGTGGTGACACCTCTAAGTTTATAGGGAGAGATGTGCCCAGCACTGCATCCTTCATAGCGATATTAACAAGAGGGAGGTTAGTATCTAAGCCTCCCTTAGAAGAAAGTCAATCAACCTCATCCAATACACAGTACCTGTTTGGATGGGCAAACTGTGTATAGGAGGGGTTGAAGGACAGAGATGGAGACGGATCCTGCCATGGCTGTTGCCATTGATGATTAGCAGTGAGTGGTGGCTGAGGAAGTTGTTGCCACTGCTGGGTAGGTTGGAAAAAAGGTGGTAAGGGGTGGAAAGGTTGTTGCCACTGGGGGCCAACATGGTGCGGGACAAAAGGTGGAAAGTTAGGCGGCTGCTGCCAATGGTTAGGGGCATATTGAGGGGGACGTACAGGCCCTTGATTACTTGGAATAATTGGCCGGTGGAAGTTGGGTCTTGTCGAGTTGGGGAGGAAGTAAGACAAGGGGAGTGGTTTGATCTGGGTGGCAGGACCGCTGTTGGGTGCATTACAGATAAAAGTCGCAGCCCCCACATCCCTAAAATTAACAGTAATTACATCCCCTGATATTGTTTTCTTACTCCTACCCACCCAATCCCCTCTACGCACAGTAAGAATTTCCCCACTCATACTACTGGGTAGTGGTCTGTGTAGTTGGAGCCACTGGGCACATTTATTTCTTAACTCTACATAGGTCTCTTTAACTCCTTCCTTCAGTGGGGGGACAGCAGTCAACCCAACCACAAAAGGAGAAACTTCTGGTGGCAGACTAATAGACTTATAACGAGTCTGCCTTGGCTTAGGGGCTTCAGAGTTATTGGTAGAGTGAGAGGCTAGGATATTCGTAGGTTTCCCTTTGGGGTCCGTGGCTTGGGAGGTGGTAGATTTGGTACCAACAGCTAGTTGCTGAACAGATGAAGGATTGCTCACCGCTTTTGTAGTGGAGATAGGTGGTGGTTGAGCAGGGTTGTTCCCTGAATGGGGAGAATGTGATGCAGGTTGGTCTTTGGAAGATGGGAAGATTTTCGCTTTATCAGTTGTGGACTTAGTGACCTTAACTGGCGGTTGGGGATTGGGTGGTAGTTCTCTGTACCCTTGTTGCTGAACAGGCCCAAGCTCATTAATCTTGTTGGGCCATTTAGTATTAATGAGCGATGTTAGTCTATCAAGTTTAGAAATCAAGGGTTTGATTTGGGCCGCTATTGTAGCTTCAAGATCATGCTTGAGGTCCGTGACCATGTTTTCGACCCAGCATGGGATGCCAGGCGCTGTGTGTGGAGTAGGTGTCACCAAATTATGATTGCTAGCTTTGGCTTTGGTCTTCTCCTTAGGTTTAGACTCCTTAGTTTTGGACTTAGTTACTTCTTTTGTGGGGATAAAAGTAACCTTTCCCCTGGAATCACTGGGCACGTAAGGGGTCGACTTGGCAGTTAACCCATCCAGGCCCGGCTCCGTCTCTCTGGGTGTCCGACAGGCTTCTAGGTCTGGGGTCGCCTCCAGATCCACAAAGGACGGGTCCGACTCCGAACAGGTAACTGACAAGTCGACGACACTCGGTACTGTAACAGTGCCTATGGTGGTCAAGGGCAAGGGCAAGGAGCAATTGTTCGAAGCTTGCTGAGAGGGTGAATTTGCATTTGCAAGGGAGCCCAGGGAAGAGCGCTTGGCATTCATAAGGTCCAGGGAGACTCTTTTCTCTAGGAGTACAATGCTCTTGTCGATTGTCTCATTTACCCGTGAGATGAAAAGGTAATGGGGCCAGTCACTTGTGCTACCTCCATAGCTTTTTTGGTACAGCTTCTTGTTTTGTGCCGCATGGTTGGCGTTGACAATGAGAAGGCTATACCAGGTATTGGGTGGCTGTGGCCTCAAAGAAGGCTAAGTAACAATCGGCCTACCTGGATGGTGGTTTCAGGGCGGTGAGACAGGGATTCAGGGCCTGGGCCGTCCTCTGCCGTCCTTGAACGGCCTTAAACGGCCCGCTCTTTGCCCGGTCTTCGCCCCGGTGGCCGCCCCGCGCGCGTCCCGCGTGCGCGTTTGGACTGCACGAAGTTATAGGAGGAACAGGTGAGGCGAAGGGGGCGGGAAGAGGACCAGCTGCGGCCGATCAGCGCCGCGCTGCATGCTGGTCCTCGCAGTCCCGCCTCGAGGAGAAGGGTTGATGTTAAATCCCTGGAATCGCGTTGGTGCTCCTGTGCACTCCGAGGTGTCCTTGGGCAGATTGGTCAGCAAAAGTCTTGCCTTCGAGCGGCTCCCGCGGAGCGGGGGCCGCGAGGCGTGGAGATTTAAGCAGGCGCTGGAAACAGGGAAGAAAGGCTGAGCGGCAAGCAGGCAGCGCTCTCAGCGTCCCAAAGGCAGAACCCACACTCCTCACACACCGCTTGATCTTTATCGGTGGAGGGGGCGGGAAGAGGACCAGCTGCGGCCGATCAGCGCCGCGCTGCACGCTGGTCCTCGCAGTCCCGCCTCGAGGAGAAGGGTTGATGTTAAATCCCTGGAATCGCGTTGGTGCTCCTGTGCACTCCGAGGTGTCCTTGGGCAGATTGGTCAGCAAAAGTCTTGCCTTCGAGCGGCACCCGCGGAGCGGGGGCCGCGAGGCGTGGAGATTTAAGCAGGCGCTGGAAACAGGGAAGAAAGGCTGAGCGGCAAGCAGGCAGCGCTCTCAGCGTCCCAAAGGCAGAACCCACACTCCTCACACACCGCTTGATCTTTATCGGTGGAGGGGGCGGGAAGAGGACCAGCTGCGGCCGATCAGCGCCGCGCTGCACGCTGGTCCTCGCAGTCCCGCCTCGAGGAGAAGGGTTGATGTTAAATCCCTGGAATCGCGTTGGTGCTCCTGTGCACTCCGAGGTGTCCTTGGGCAGATTGGTCAGCAAAAGTCTTGCCTTCGAGCGGCACCCGCGGAGCGGGGGCCGCGAGGCGTGGAGATTTAAGCAGGCGCTGGAAACAGGGAAGAAAGGCTGAGCGGCAAGCAGGCAGCGCTCTCAGCGTCCCAAAGGCAGAACCCACACTCCTCACACACCGCTTGATCTTTATCGGTGGAGGGGGCGGGAAGAGGACCAGCTGCGGCCGATCAGCGCCGCGCTGCACGCTGGTCCTCGCAGTCCCGCCTCGAGGAGAAGGGTTGATGTTAAATCCCTGGAATCGCGTTGGTGCTCCTGTGCACTCCGAGGTGTCCTTGGGCAGATTGGTCAGCAAAAGTCTTGCCTTTGAGCGGCTCCCGCGGAGCGAGGGCCGCGAGGCGTGGAGATTTAAGCAGGCGCTGGAAACAGGGAAGAAAGGCTGAGCGGCAAGCAGGCAGCGCTCTCAGCGTCCCAAAGGCAGAACCATGTATGTATGTGCATGTGTGGCCCACTCGCCCTCCCCCCGCCTGCTCAAATTACCGGCCGCCACTGTTGCCATTCTGGCTTGGCTTTCAGCAGTGACCCAAATTAGCTTGCACAACTGACGCTTGTCTGTCTTTTGGAATCTTGGGATAGCATGAGAGGTGCCTGGGGAACAAACCTATGTTCAAAATGTTGCCTCCTACAGCCAAGTAGGAGTAGGTGAAGACTGAGCTTTTAAAGGTTGTTTAATTAATGTTTGGTTGCCAACTTTTATTGCCATTCCAGTTCTTTCTCACTCATGGGCTGTATATGTACAGCTCTAAGCACTATCCCAGCTTTTAAAATGCTGTATCATATTCATGTCACCAACTTTCTCTACTGGTCCATCTGTTATTTCACTCTTTTTGCAGCCACTTTACTCATTTGGAGGTATCCATGGATGTCAATTAAGTGCAATGGAATATAATATACTGAATTCTTTATTTCCCCAAACAATACGACCCTTGCCCTTCGTTTGATATTAGGCTCAAACTAATAAGTTGGGCTGGACAACAAACTCAGCTCAGCTGATGGAATTTGCAAAGTTTTTGAACTCCGCAGTCTGTTTGGAACGTGGAGTTCAGCAAAAACTCTTGGGCACATGCATCATTGTTACATCATTTTGCGATTCTTTATTTGCGAAAAATAAGGAATCGCTAATAAAGAATCGCAAAATGAGATGCATCATTTTTTTCGCTTTTTTTTGCGATTCGGTAAAAATCGCAATTTTAACCGAATCGCAAGAATAATGCAAATTCTTATTTGAGAATTCGCATTTTGTGAATTCGCAAAATGCGAAATCGCATATTCATGCATTTCAATGAAGACACACCCAGGAAGCCAGAAGACTGATTGCACAAACCTGTAGCCTAGTTCAAACAGTAGGAGTGGCAGTTGGAGCTCTGCTTGCAGCAACAGGAGGAGTGTTTTTGGTGTGCTTTTGGAGGAGAAATGGATCCTGAAAGTGCTGTTGAAGACCTGTAGGCCAGGAAAAGGAAAATAAAGTTCAGTGACCAGGAGCTTGAGATTTTGATTGAAGAGGTCACTTTGAGGCAGGACCAGCTTTTTGGGAAGCAATCCCTTAAGGTCCCTGAAGGAGTGAAAAGCAAACTTTGGCTGGCAATACAAGCCAAAGGGAATGCTGTGGGGGTTGCCCACCGTGATATCACCAATCTGCAGAAACGCTGGTATGACCTACGCAGTCGTGCCAAAGATAAAATTGCTAACAGGATTAAAACTGCCAAAAAGACTGGTGGTGCCCCCCCCCCCTCAGGGATAGACCAAATACCCCCCTTGAGGACATGGTTGAGGGGCCCCTTGTCACAGAAGCAGTCATTGGAGTGATTCAAATAGACACCTCTGAGCATGCAGGCACATCACAAGGTAAGTGATTTCATTTTTATGTTATTTATTCAATAATAATTGAGAGTGTAGAAGCCCATGATTCATATCTCGGATTCTCATGATCAACCCCCACATTTTACATTTATTACATAGAAGAAGTTGGTCTAAAAAGCCAGTTTTTGTGAATGAAGCAATTCATCATGGGAGTTGTAGTTTAATGTTTTAGGAAAATTTATTTTTCAAAGATAAATAATTTTTTTAACATCAAAATATCATATCAGCAATGACAGTGTAGGATTCCATGCATGAGGCATGATTATTACAATTCTCTTGTACATTTTTTCAGAACTAAAAAAACTTATAAATTAGACATTTCAACACTGAAAGCATTCTTTTATTCATAGATGCAGAAAAGGAGAGTGAAACAATTAATTTTGCAGATGATTTTACTATTGAAATGCAGAGCACAGCAGAACAAAATTCAGTGACATTCTCACCCACTTTGCTTACAAAAAAAACAAGGAACAGAGTGCGCAAACTGCAACACTCAGATACTGAGGAAGAGTGCAATGTACATGCACAGGAGCAGCAGAGAGCTGAAATCCTTGCCCCTCAAAATCCACAAACAAGTCGTCGTAATAGAATCCAGCAATTTTATAGACGGAGGGCACGTTCTTCTAACCAAAGATCATCCTCACAAGATGACATCCATGCCAGTGTTGTTGAATTGAAGCTGCTCAAAGTACAATGCCTGCAAGGGAAAGATATAAGGGTAATGAAGGGCAAACTGAATCATATCAGTCAAGACATCAGTGCTATGAGTAACAGTCTGTGTCAATTGACTAAGGTGATTGAAAGAGCACATATGGCATCATGTGATAAACTGGACCACATGGCAACAGCCATGGAAACAATGTGTGAAGCCATACAGACACAGAACATTACCAATTGCAATAGGCATATGAGATCAATGACAAGCATGCACGCTTACACCAGAGCATTAAATTGTGTGACCAGCAGCAATGCTCAACTAATGAAGCATACATTTTGCATGCAGAAGGACTTAAGTCAATGTTGTGGGGAGCTTTCTGATGGAATGATGTCACTCAAAAGTGCTGTAGAGGATTTGCAACCTGATGTAACCATTGAAAAGTCAGTACAAGGGGGGATTACTGATTATTGCGGAAAAATCAGTAGCCAAGGTAAACCGAATCAAGTAGGTGAACACCGTAGCTCCAGACATCAAGAACATAAGCCTCCCTCTGAGCTCAGTTGGAAGCTACAAGGCAACGACGGACAGAGCGGGGCCTCATATTATCCTGAGCAAGGTTCCAGGAGAGGTGAGGTTTGTTCCCTGTACAACACAGATAAATTCGACACTGGTTGCTACAGAGGATTGAAAGAAACTTAACACGACACAGTTGTATCCTTTGATTGATTTAGTCATTTTTTCACATTTTTACACACAGTAGCAAACGTTAAGGACTGTGGCACTGAAGAAAGCCGCGGGATTTGTTTCCCCTCAGGCTGAAACATGTTGGCCGAATATATGCAGTTATATGGTTAGACTGCATCTTTTCACTGTTCTTGTTTTTATTAAGGGAGTGATCAAGTTATTTTAAAGTTTTGTATTGATCTTCTATCCTTTTTTAAATTTCACCACACATTATTATTTTGCACTGCACCGGACTCCATCACGATCCTTTGCTCATATGGTCTTCACTGCATTTGGAGATGAGACCCAGACAAGTTTAGGTTATGGACCAGTCTCAATGATCATGGGACACACCATTCCTATCTGGATGACCAAATGAGAATATATGATCTACATCTGACGTTGATGGACATCCATTTCTCTCTGTATGGGTCTATTCTACATTTTGAAGTGAATCCCAATACACGGTTTGTTCTGTTAGGCACCTTATGAGTTAGCTAAATGTTTTATGGCCTCAGCAACGCCCACTGACTTGGTTAGCAGTGTACGTTTGTTGTCTGGAGCACATTAGGCCCAGTTGCAGACCCCCAGTGTGTTTTTTGTTTTCGCATCAAGAACATAAAACCAGCACATCCATGGGTGTGGGAAATTTAAAAAGTAAAGCTTTGGGTGTGAGAGGAAGAAAATAATTATTTTGCAAATAACTTGTCTGCTTTTTGAATCACTTCTAAATTTACAATACTGTGCTATGACTGATGAAAGTCCAAAAATAATAATTTCTACGCTTTCTTTTCACATGCATTAATGTGTTCGGAGTAGCATGATCCTTATTTAATTTACTAAAAATAAAAATTAGTGAAATGTGAACAAAACTGACATGCTTCCTACCTCTTTTAAAAGTAATGTTGAGTAATTTCTGCCCTTCTTCTCCTCCCTTCTGCAGCGTCAGGTCCATGTACTCTTGCATGGGATTGTTGAGGCTGGTTATCAATGTTTGGTAGTATATCCTTAAAATCCAGTTCTAGGCCTCTCCTAGTAGCTAGGTTGTGCAGTATAGCGCATGTTGCTACTATTTTACAGCATACATCAGGACGATATTGCAATGCTCCACCAGTCTTATGCAGTATACGAAACCTAGACTTCATGACACCAAAAGTTCTCTCAATTACATTGCGGGTTGCTATGTGGGCATGGTTGTACTACTGTTCTTTGCGTGTTGCTGGAGTTAGATATGGTGTGAGTATGTATGACCTCACAGCATATGCACTATCACCTATGGTGTGGGATAATGGGAAACAGAAAGTATCAATGTAATGCCACAGCATGGTGCAAAGTGAATTAACATATAATTTAAATGTATTTACCAAGCAAATAACCATCTCCAAATTCTCCAGAAAGCAGTCGATCATGGATGGCACTATGTCTAAAAATATAGGAGTCATGGGCACTCCCAGGGTAACTTGCAACTAAATCAGTGATGAATGTTTTAGAATTGCAAATTGCTTGAATGTTTAAAGAATGGTAACTTTTCCTGTTGCGGAAAATATACTCATTTACAGATGGGGGACAAATGGGTACATATGTGCCATCTACACAGCCTATAACATGTGGGAAATTGGCCATGTTGTAGAAGTCTAACTTGGTTGGAAGCAATTCTTGTTGTGTGCTTGGAAACATAATGTGATGCCTTATCCTTTGTAGCATTGCATTGAGAAAATTATTGAAAAATCTAGATAGTGCACTCTGTGAAACCCCACCAGCAACCGCTATTACACCCTGGAAGGACTCCGAGGCTAGAAGGTGAAGAGAACATAATACCTGTACATGGGTGGGTATGGCTTGGGTCCTACATGTTTGTCTATGCAAAATGGGGTCTAATTCAGCTATCAGGTCTAAAATGGAGTCTGCATTTAGCCTATACTACTTATAAATTTCAGCCTGTGTCTGCCCAAGCAAAGTGATGCGCAATCTGAAAATTCTTTCATTCAGCATCCTTCTCCGCCTTGCTGCTGCTCTCAACCTCCACCTACGTGCCAGGACAATGACTGCTGTCTTCCTAAAAGAGTTTTTGGACTACTGTGGAACCCCTTAAATACTCTCCAAATTAGTTTCACAAGTTTACGTTGAAAAAAATAAATACCACCTGCTCTCACTTCTTCTAAATGTAAGAATTTTTATTAGCGATTTCTATTAAAATCGCAATTAGCGATTTTTCATGCATGTCGTTTTTTGGAAAAATATTGTGATTCCTTACGATAGCGAATATTTAAGGAATCGCAAATCCATTTGCGATTCTTAGATTTGCGAAAATACTGTTTCAGCATGATGCATCCCAAAATCAGAAATTGCATTCGCAAACGGCCAAATTCTGTGATTCGCACCATTTGCGAATGCAATTTCTGTTGATGCATGTCCCTGTCTACCTCTGCCGCGTGGCGGAGTTCACCAGTACCCACCGCTACCAGAAAAAAGCCTTGCTGTGTAGCGTGCCTCGCTGAGGTGCATAAATGAAGGTGAGCTGAGGACTGCATAGCAGCCATGAGAACGTGATATGGAATTCAATAAAGGCATTCCTTTATTCTGCCACATAAATTGTGGGCAGTGCGGCGAGTGAACAAACATAGTGTGGAGCTCTGCTCGAGTTACAGGTCTAAATTCATGTAGGTTTCCACATAATCTGGGATTTGGGACCGGATCCTGCAGCCCCCTGTGACAAATGGTTGGGGGGGGCACCCAAAGGTTATGAATATCCATGAGTGTCGGATGCCCCTTTCCAAATTATGCCAGGGTGCGGTAGGCGTTATTATCTGTTGCGGCACTGCACTTAATCATCACTGCACGGAGGCTTTTTGCAAGGATCGTTTTAAAGGTAAATGTGTGATTGTGATTCCAGAGCTGCGCGAACATGACAATCTTATAGGCAGGTTTTAGGACAGTTTAGAAACAAGGGCATACAAATTTCATATTAGCCAACTCTAATGATTCCTCTTTGTAAACTGCATGGCCTCACTGTGTGACTGTCCCCATTTGGGTCTGTCTGTGATGAGGAGGCAGCCTTCAGAAAAGGTGTTGTCTTCCTCTTTTAGTTTTACCCTCCAAAGCGGCCCTCGCTCGTGTCTAATTATTTTTTCTGTTGTCTTTCCAGTTTTCTGCCGTATAATTTAACCATATAGTCTCCTGAAGGTTGCTCATTGGCCAATGATGGGCTGAGTTGACGCTTAGCCAATGAGTGTTGGAACACCAAAGGGCACTCTCTCTCCCCCCACGCCTTATGATTTGAACCAGACAAGTGCCTTGTAGGCGGGTAGTGCACAGCTGACTATCCATACGTTTGTCAGCTGTACATCACTGTGGTATACTGTTTAGATTGTTCCCTGTCGCACTCTAGGGCTCGGGAGCAAGACTCCCTCCTACGCAACCTGTTGACCTCTCTGGTAGTGGAGTGGAACAGTGGCTCATCGAAAATCACCCAGATGTGTGCAGCGTAGTCCCAGCATCAGTATGCAGAAACATGACAAAAAGCAATCTTTTGAATGGAGGCACTTTCTAGACTGCAATGCACAAAGAAAGCACAACTTGCTATAACCTGCCTGATTGCGGAATATGGCTGAGTTTTTCTGGTACTCCGCAAACTCCATCCAGGCCTACTAATAAGGAACCAGGCCAACAATTGTTAAGTAAAGCCTAGTCCCTGGGTTTCATTTATGACATCAGACTATCGTCACTAGGTTATATTGACATCACTAAAGACCTAATGACAAATGGTTACTGTTCACAACCTTAGAGACCTGATCTCTGAACCAGACCTGCAAACAATAGTCCAATCTTTATGTATCCACAGGCTGCACACTAAAGAGCTGCCTTTTTCGCTTTCCATTCTAAAACATAATGTCCCTAAAATTACCATTAAACTCTGCAGCAAGACTAATCATAAAAACAAAGAAAAGCAAGCCCATCTCACATGTCTTGAAATCTCTTTATTGGCTCCTTATTGGGAAACAATGCATATTCATGACAGCATGCAATAATGCCCTAAACCATAGGTACTCGCAAACATTTTCCTGAAGACCGAAAAGCTTGGTCTTTGGTGTGACCGAGGGCCGCACTGATACCAGCAGGGTGGTGGTCGGAAGGGATGGGAGGGTTGTGAAATAGGTTTAGGCGTAGCCAAGCACGTACATCTAGTGGCTAAACTGAATTGCACAATATGGAACTAGAAAACCTGGGATGAATCCCGGCCTCCACACTTCAATGAATTGTGTGTTCCTGGGCAATTGTTTTATTTCAATTTTCCTCCTTTTTCTTCTATCACATCTAGGAGACCTTGAAATACATGACTTCAGGATGCGGGCTGTACAAAACCTTACCCCATGTTTGGATTTAATTACTAATGACATTGTTGTCAGGGTTGGGGTTGGAAGCAAAACGTTTCTAAATTCATGTTTAAAAGCTTTCACTTAAAAAAATACTTCTGAATGCACTGCTACGATCTGATTTACTAAGGTGAAACGTTTATGCAGGTTAATGAAATATACTTTTTGAATTTTGAAGTAACTATCATATTTTGAAACTTTTGCTGTCTTTAAAAATGAAGGTGTTTCTAAAGTTAAGCAGTGCAGAACAACCTAGTTACTTCATTTCTTTAACTGCAATTAACCTTTAAATAAATGATTGCTGTTTATTTAATATTTTTTTAATATTCCGTCTGATTCGAGTATACAACAACCCTGTGCTGTTGCCCAGGGGGCCTCATGTAAACATCAGGAGGGCTGCATGCTGCCTTCGGTCTATACTTTAAGTATCATTGCCCTACACTATAACATTCCAAGGTACCTGAAACCAAGTATGTATCTTTGTTAAAAACACCAAATTCAGCAACAAGAAGGACTTGTCCTTTATATGCTGAAATTCAGAAATCATAAACTCTTGATCAGCCTTATGGTGGGGTTTACATCAGGAACAGGATGGAGTAAAATCAGACACGCTAAAAATTTGAACAACCTAAACAATTACCTCATCTGGTTATCTCACAGATTCAATTGCATGTCAAGGCACCCCCAAAACATCAATTAACAGAGTTGAACAGTTAAAAAAATAATGGGACCTCTTCAAAAATTGAGTTCAAGATCAATAAAAGTTAAAGGTTTTTTACAAAATGTCAAAATAAGAGGTACAGTGTCAATGCCATGAAGGTTTTCAAATGCAAAATTATACGGAGTATATACAAATCTAAAATAATTCTAAGCCCCAAATGAACAGCATATTTAGAAAGACATTGGGCAGCATCCCTCGCAGCATAGGCAAGTCTTCTCAAAATCTTCAAAAAATTCTGGCTTGCCCCTAAAACCAAGGAGTTCTTATACACATTTCTTGGATAACAAATTAGGAAAGCTGAGAAATCATTGTGGTGTGAGCAAAAGTATAATTTCTTTAGCAAACCAGAATAGAAGAATAATACATGTCATTACCTTAACATAGAAGCACCGTTCCATTTCTGAAAAACTTTTCAACACCCTCTATACTAATGTCATCATTCGATGGTATAGCTAATTTAAAACATTAGCCAAACTACATTACATTAAAACGTGCCCCTCCTCCATGCAGTAGCCATACCCTCGCTTATTACAAAAGTTAGAGCATATAAAATTACTGCATTAATAACACTTATGACTTCTCAGATTACATGACTTGACTGAACCCACTGCATGGTACAGTGGTAAGTTACAGTTAATGTAGTGTGGCAAGTGTGGTGAGAAGACTGTGTACAGAGGTGCGCAAGTTTTCTGAATTTTAAGGCGGTAAGTATAAATGTGAGTTATAAGTATGATATATAACTTTATAATGTCGCTTGAATGAGAAATTAAATATATGATCGTTTAAGGTGGGTTTGTATACCAAACATAAAGAAAGATGTCCTAACTACAAATTATCTTTAACCCTTTGTTTTTTTGGGAATATATACATATTATATATATATATATTCACTGAAAAAAACACAGGTTTGAGGGGTGTTATAGTTAGTTGGACATTTCATTCGTACAAAAACATTGAAATTCCCCCGTTATAGTTAGATGTACTAACTATAACTCACGCGCCCGCAATCCACTGCTGGTGATATCACATATTACATCATTCATGACATGGTCAGTGACATCACTGATGACATCTCAAATGACATCACTGATGACGTCACTGATGACATCATCCATGTGACAAACTGATACACCTCATCATACAAATCACTTAATACTGCTGTCTTTAATTTTTTAAGTAGTGCGCCACGTGCTGCTTCCTCCCCATGTACAGCACATGTCACCGATTGACCAATGTCGTATTTTAGCACGCTCTCCATGTTCTTTAACTGCATCGCTGCGGCAGCTTTTCCCGCTGTGTGCGGCAAATTACAAAAAGCAGCTTTACCTGACAAGCTCAGCTCGTCATCCGCACACGACCACCGTGGCTGAGAACGAGCTGAGTTTGTCATCAGCAGCAAAGGGATTAATAACGTTAAACTTGACTTCTTATTGTTTGTTCTGTGCAAATCACTTAATCCTGCCACGTTTCTTTAATTTGCCAAGCGCCACGTGGCTGTTCCCGCAGCATTGTACTAAATGCTGTTCAAGTTAATGCAATGTAGTTTTTCTCGTGTAAGAAGTGCGACACATGCCCCATGCATTGCAAAAGTAATGTTTTCGACAATAGTGTATTTTAGTACGGTTTCTAGCTCTTATATATCGAATAAATTACCTTGGTACCCGTTGTTTCTTGGCAAATCACTTAATCCTGCCGACTTTACATTTTTAAATAGTGGGCCACGTGCTCCTTCCTCCCCATGCACAGCACATGTAATCGATTGAACAATGTTGTATTTTAGCATGCTCTCCATGTTTTTTTAATAACGTTAAACTTTATTTGCTATCCTTTGTTCTGTGCAAATCACTAAATCCTGCCACGTTTCTTTAATTTGCCAAGCGTCAGGTGGCTGTTCCCGCAGCAGTGTACTACGTGCTGTTCAAGTTAATGTGATGTCGTTTTTCTCGTGTAAATAGTGTGTCACGTTCCCCATGCATTGCAAAAGTAATGTTTTCGGCAATAGTGTATTTTAGCATGGTTTCCAGCTCTTATATCTCAAATATCTTGCCTTGGTAGGCAATGTTTCTGGGCAAATAACTTGCAGCCCGATTCATCATCGGCATGTTTTGCGAGTCTGTAATAGCAAATAATAAGGAATTGCTATTACAGACTCGCAAAACGGGATTCATGTAGGAATCGCAAAATAAATTACGATTCCTACACATTCCTTATTTGCGATTAGCAAATTACTAATCGCAAATAAGGAATAACTCCCCATTCATTTCTATAGGCCTAAAGGCCCATAGGAATGAATGGGGAGTTATTCCTTATTTGCGATTAGCAATTTGCTAATCACAAATAAGGATGCAATTTCAAGGGTGCTAGGGGTGTCCAAAGGACACCCTGTAGCACCCCTGAAATGTAATTTACATTGGTGTTGCGCACACACATGTCCAAAGGACATGTGTGTGTGCTACATGCAACTTAATGCATTTAAAAGCATTTTTCTAAGTTTTCGCTATTTACCACGAGGTTTAACCTCGCGGTAAATAGCGGCCCGAAATTGCGATTTCGCAATTTAAAAATGGTTAATGAATTGCATTTAAGGAATCTCAAATAGAGATTACTTAAATGTAATTCCTCGCAATTTAGCGAATTTGCAATTACCGATTTTTGCATTTGGGATGATGAATCCCAAATGCAAAAATTGCGCTCGCAAAGGGCCAGATTCTCAGAATCTTGCCCTTTGCGAGCCGATTTTTCAATGATGAATTTACCTGTTGATTTCTTATCCTTTCTTCTGTGCAAATCACTTAATCCTACCACATTTCTTTAATTTGCCAAGCGTCACGTGCCCATTCCCGCAGCAGTGTGATACGTGCTGTTCAAGTTAATGCGATGTAATTGTTCTCGTGTACGATTGGCCAATATTGTACTTTAGCACGCTCTCCATGTTTTTTAATAACGTTAAACTTAACTTGCCCCCTGTTTTAGCTCATTATACAGATGTCTCAACCATGGGACGTATTGGTCGCCACAAGCTGTTTATTCCTGCCCATGCACTATCCCAGGTTGTAGTCAACAACCCAACACACCAGATCCACTGACTACTCTCCATATGCTATCAGCTGAACATTGCAATGGACCTAATGGAGTTATCAGGTTTTACTTCAACATTTCATGATAAAAAAGCATTCTGAGATTGTGGAAAAGTGGGTCTATTGTCTTGCCATTCACTCCGCCATTTTGTGATTCACTCCACCATTTTGTGCTGTGTCCTTGTGACTAACTTTCTTTCTGTATCACGAACACACTGAAGCTCCACTTTTGACCTGCTACATTCCTGCAAGGACACTCACACCCTGTTCGTACTTTGGCCTGCTACAAACTGACCAGCCCGTGCTCAACCAGTCGGACAGGGAGTTTCTCAGGTGTTTATCGTCCTCATTCTGTACATTACGCCCTGCAGATGTCCATCAACAGGCCTATCCCTGCTTGCTGTGTAATCATACCTCTCACTTGTGCCCTGCAGTGGTCCAAACAGCTAATATTATGGACTTATTGTATAAAAAACATGCTTTTCGCATACACCCAGCAGGGGCCTCACCGTTACCTGTGCTTATCAGATTAACCTTTGTTTGACATGTAATCATGGTATGCCCTGCAGTACCTACAAATCAGATTGACCTCTGTGTACTATGTAATTGTAATGTTTTGCCCATGTCAAGCAAAAACCCCCAAAGGCAACTCACCTGCTGATTCTCCAAATTGACTATTTGTTTAGGAATGTAATAAAGTATTATTGGTACAACTCCCTTACATGCCTGGGGCAGAATAGAGTGTATATAAGCTGTAAAGTAAGACCATTGTGCAGACTGCCTCCTCAGACAGCTATGGGTGTCTGTTCTTGATGCACCTCTCCATATCATGAGATTGTAATAAATATCCTTTCTCTCTGGCTCCAGCGTTGGTCTCAGTTTGTATTCCGGACCCGTGGACTATAGGGTGACCCTGACACCTTTGGTGATCTGCCCAAAGACCCCCAAATCCACAAGATGAGGATTTGTGTATTTCATGCGAAATAATTTACATAACCATTTGTATGTCTCTAAAAGGTTTTCCTACAGATATTGAAGCGTCCCGAATATAACCAATGGCAGTTAGTGATAGAATCTAACCAAAGATAACAGGACAACTACAATTGTGGTGTTTTTTGCATGGTGGTAATGATACTTCCAAAAACATTAATTTGTTGCAGATACATTACTTTATGTTATGTTATGTTAATAACTGTTTTCGTTAGAATAGTTGTAAATAGGATAGAGGGCTATTAGGGATGACACATATGAACGCCTACCGAGCGCGTCCATAGTGCCCCTCGAAAGCATATTGGTATTCGCATATGATTTTGTCTAAACACTCGTATGGTCCTAAAGAGGTTGGTTTGAAACCTCTGATGATTGCTTTTCAACGCCAATCTTATTAAGAACACTTGCTTTTATGTACATTACAATTAAGCTTGGACATTTGTACAACATATACATTTTTAACTCTTTTTTTAGTTTGCAGAAAGTTACATAAGTCAGCAGCCAATTGCCGACATTGAAGAATATCCTTCTGTTCTAGTTCATTACACCGATGTCTCAAATATGGAACATACTAGTTGTGAGAAGCTGAATGAAAATTGCAATGGAACTAATGGAGTTTGACTTTAACATTTTATGATAGAAAATGTATAATACCCTAGTGGTTTCATAAACTTCGGATTACTTGGTACTTTGTTTTGTCTTTGAATTTTTTTTATAAAAAGGCACAGCTTAAAATTTGTGACTGTCCTATGTACTCGATTGGTAAACCCCTGAAAACATGTAGAAAATATTGCAAATTAGGTACTAAAGTTTGTACCATTGCTGTTATGATGCGCTAATGTACTTCTTTTTAACATTTAGACTCTTTCCGTACTGTAAGGACCCAAAAAGATTCACAAATTTCTAACGGATAACATGAAGGTAAATACTCTCAATATGACTAGTCGATGAAGTTAAAAAGTAACGGATATAACTACTTGAGGGTTATTGGTGTCAGATAGTCTCCAATTCACACTTGTACGGATGGGTCTGATTGATACAGGGTGGATCTCTGTATAACTAATGGATGATTAGGTATTAGGATGGCATACAGAGCTCCCAAACTTCTTACTTTTTCTCTTAAAGGGTTCCAAATTGGGGATGAATATTAGGCTGTGCAATAGAGGTTGACGGTGTTGCTCCACTGGTACTTGGGCCTTCTCATGAAGCAGGAGGATCCTCTCTCAATCTCCTTAACTCTTCCCTTGCAAAGTTGACCGGATGCTTGATCTGCAAGTGCTTCCGCATACTTGCAGTTCTACACCAGTACTTTTTATTGGGGTCTCCTCTTGAAAGCAGTCTTGCATATGCGGCAAGTAATTTTTCTTGCATTCACCTTTTTTAAGACTTGTGGAAATTAATTTCAAAACATTCAATATTGTCGTAACGCACACAGCCAGGCAAGAATAAACACTGCAACTGAAGTGCATTACAGAAAAGTAGCATGCAAGAAATTACATGATTGGGTATTAGGATGGCATACAGAACACACATATGAAGTGGTTTCCCAGCCTTCTTACTTTTTCTCTTGAAGGCTTGATAAGGTCTTTCCAAGAGAATTTGAAAGGAGAAAGTAGGAGATGAAGAACACAGGTAGGACGTTATATCTCAAAGTGCAAAAATGGATAAAAAGGGTGGACCAAAGTCTGCATGTTCAATGGCCAGTGGAAGCGTTTTGAGAGCGGGTACACCCAAGGTCAAGTGAATAGATTTGATTGATAAAGCATAGCAAAGAAGGTGGCAACAACGGGGAAGAAGCTCCATGGGTGGTGGAGGCTGGGTTTGTCACTTTAACTTGCATGATTCACCTCATTTAGTCACATCAATCTAATTTTAAACACTAATTTTCTCTTTTGTTTTGCAGATTATCTACCGTACTTATATTTCCCGGCCATATCACATGTTGTTTATTATATTGTTTTGTTAAAGTTATGGTTCTAGTTATTTATTGTATTGTTATCTTTTAGTTATGTTTCCAGTTATTTGTTGTTTTAATAAAAGTTAATTTTAAAAAAGTATATACGTCTTTTTTTTGTGAGGGTAGCAGCCCACAATAGAAATGATATTTATAATTTGAAGTATAATCCTGAGGCTAACTCTAACTCCTTACCAGAGTCTACACCTATAGTATGATGAACTTCTAACCTCTGTGTTCACGTAATTGTTCCATGAACTGTTACTATGGTAACAGGCAGAAAGCCGTTTGTGGGTAGGGTTGAAAGGTACTGGCTGTACAAAAAACATTATGTTTACCCTGGATCCTCTACAAGACCAAAAAGGAAAGCAAAGTAAAACAAAACACTGTGTTCCAGATTTACAACCCCCTTGCACCACTTTCGCGTCCAACCCCCCCTACAAAATTACAAGTATGTGGGCCACAACGACCCCCTCAAGCCCCTCGAATCACCACCCTCGGGAATTTGTGTATTACGGAAGGCAGACTGCGTGGCCCTCCGCCTTGTGCCCTCGAGGGTCCTGGGAACTACCACGACCGGCTCCTGCAGTGTCCCGGGGTGCATACAATATGCATTGCATCCATAGAAGAGATAGTGTACATTTTACAGATGAAGAGAACATATTCTTCCTCATGAACTTTAGACTCTGCATCGGTACTTACTTGTAAGTACTAAAATCTCTCAATAAACACAAGAGCTCTTTTTAGAGTTAGAGTGCGGCTTACATTGGACCCCCCCAGAGAGCCTTGATTTATAATCCAGCGGCCGTCCAGCCGCTAAGCAGCACCACCCCATGGGAGAACCACGGGGGTCATGGAGTCTCCATGTGGGCTCTGCAATGAAACGCGCCTTTGGATTTAGGCGCACAGCCTACCTTGGGGGCTCAGGAGACCTTGTTATGAGCATGCATTTAAGAGGCATCCATTGATGGACATTAAGAATGGACTACACCTCCCATAAAACCATACACACAGTCTCATTGGAGCAGCTGAATGTCAGCGGATGATTTAGTTATTTAAATTAGGGGTGTGGCCCGCAAATGCCTCTTTCGACCCAGAAGCCTCTGATGAAGTGTAACCGTTATGTTATGTTATGTTAAACTCATTTATTACGCGCACAGATGCTCCAGCAAAGGAGCGTCCTGGCGCCCGACAAGGTAGCAACACAACACAACAGGACAGAACAGAGCAAAAGGAAGGAGCTAAGGAAACAAGAAAGTTTTAACAGCTCGACGAAAAGAGAGCAAATCCCTGAGGGCACGAATCTCAAGGGGAAGGGAATTCCACAACACTGCGGCGCGTACTTGAAATGAGCGGCCGCCAGCCCGGTAGCGCTTGAAATGGGGGACGACAGCAAGTTCTAGGTCCGAAGATCTTAAAGCACGGACCGGGACAAAAGGTTGGAAAGAATCAAGGCAGGGGATCCCTTGAGAATCTTATAGGCTACACAGAGAATATTGAACTGGATCCTTCGCGCAATCGGTAGCCAATGCAGCGTGCGCAAAGTGTTAGTTGTGGGACAGAATCTAGGTAGGCCCACGACAGCTCTCGCCGCTGCATTCTGTACGCGCTGCAGGCGGGTGATTTCGGCCTGATTTAATCCCACTAAAAGGGAGCTGGCATAATCGAGCCGAGAAATCACTGTTGCCTGAATCACAAGTTGCCTGGTGGTAGCATCAAAGAATTTTAATACGGACCGTAGTCCACGCAAGATGCCAAAGCAGCAGGCCGCCGTTCGCTTAGTATGGCAGACAAAGGTGAGAGTTGGGTCGAGCCACACCCCAAGGTTTTTTAACTCAGCGACCGGAGTTGGCGTAGGACCCAAATCCGACGGCCACCACCTGTCTCCCCAGAGTTCCGTATGCTTGCCAAAGATCATAATTTCCGTCTTGCTTGCGTTCAGCTGGAGACAGTTGGAGGTCATCCAGCTGGCGACCGCCCAGAGTCCATTCTGGAATCTAGGGGCATCCACATCCGCATCCCCGCTGATCGTAACCGCTAACTGAGTGTCATCGGCATATGACACCATGGTCATACCCCAGTGCCTGACAACCTCAGCCAGCGGTCTCACGTATAGGTTGAATAACGTGGGACTCAGCGAGGAGCCCTGGGGGACCCCAAGATCCAGAGGATGGAGTTTGGACTGATGGGGCGGGACGGCCACGCAAAAAGAACGGTTGGCAAGGAAAGAACGGAACCACTGGAGTGCAGGGCCGGTAACGCCAGCTTCCTCCAGGCGTAGCAGAAGGATCGGGTGGGAAACGGTGTCAAAGGCAGCGCTCAGATTTAATAGCACCAGCGCCGCCGTTTGACCCGCATCAAGCACGGAGCGCAGATGCTCCACCATATAGAGTAGAGCTGTCTCCGTGCTATGCCCTGCACGGAATCCATTCTGCGTACTGTCTAAGATGTTAGCCTGTAGAAGATGGTCCGAGAGGACAGAGTTAACATGCGCCTCCGCAACTTTGGCAGGCCACGGGAGAAGTGAGATTGGGCGGTAGTTCTCGGGTTTACCAGCATCCAAAGTTGGTTTCTTGAAGATGGGCATGACTACCTCCTGTTTCCACTTCACTGGAACCACGCCGGATGCTAATGAGGTGTTGATCAAAGAGCAAACCGGCGAGAGACCGTGAGATGTTAGGTCTCTGAACAGAGCTGGCCGTAGAGGGTCAGCCGGAGACCCTGACTTGACCTGCTGAGCCAATTTACCGAAGCTTTCCGGTGTTAAACTCGGGAAAGAATGTAAAACATCCAGAGTTAGGGGCTTAAGAGGGTACAACCATGGGAGAGGCTCTATAGATGGCATGAACCTTTTCCAAAAAGAAAGCCGCCAAGGTTTCACAGTGTGAAATGGAATCCTGATGAATCGCGACCACCTTTTTAGCTATAAGGTCTTTCAGGGCCTTAAAAATAGTTTTGGAGGGGTTAGTACTGGTACGAAATTGCAGGGCGTAATAAGCCGTGCTGAAGGACTGGGCTAATTTAAGGCCCAGCGGTGCCAGGGAACAACACCTGAAACCTTCGTGGGATACCTGTTCCGGCGTACAAATTACAGAGACACGGGACACTTCCTTCGGCGTCAAAGATCAGCGTTTATTTACTGCAGGGACACAGAAATCGCTAGAAGTACAACATAGTGTAGGTTCAGAGAGTCTGCTTCGACTTGCAAAAGTGGATCGCTCCTTTTATACACATTTTCGCCATAGCACAACATAACAAACAAAAGGTTACAACTCAGTTCCCACAGTAAACTTCAAAAGGATAGCATTCATGTTTTCAGAAGCCTAGAACATAATTACAGTAACATGTCGGTTCCCAACTGTAAAAGCACACTATCCCACCATTAGGCACATTCCATTCTAATCATAAACGACCTAAAAGAAGGGACAGAAACAGGTGCAGGAAGACAAAGACAGACAACAGATTGAAAAGAGTGTGGGGGCAATATCGGAAGCTTGATCACAGGATCAAAGGATTCGAGCCTAACGTATGCAAGGCTGAAACAATAGACCGGCACGGCAAGATGAGCCTCGAGCGGAGCTATCTGCTACTGCCGTGTCATTCCCCTAGTCATAAAGGCACACTCAAAGGAATATGCATCTTCCGCAAGAGCTTGGGAATCCCAGGGTCATCAAGCGGACATTGTCCGTTCGCCGGCTACGTGAGGGCAAGAAACAAAATGGATGCCATATCTAAAATGGAACCCGAAGGTTCAGATGAAAAACCCGTAAATAAGACGAACCCTTCCAAGTAGTGTAGTGAAAACACGTACATCTACTAACCTCGTCATTTACGGTTCATAGATACCAAACTCATCCATCTACGAACAAGCCCAAAACGTCGTTCCGATTCTTACCGAACCTCAGACGCTCCTTTTGCCCTCATGTAGGCAAGCACTAGTCGATATCAGAATCAATATCGATATTCATCAGATCATTTAGATGTTGCTGGAACATTATTCTATCCATCAATGTCTCTCTGGTAACAGATGGCCTTCTTATACACGTTGTAGCACAAAGGCTACATAAGGTAGGACCACACTGTACACAAAGACAATACGTGAACAGAAACGTCACAACAACCCCTACAATCATCAGAATCTTCCAACCCCAGGTCGACATCAGATCCCAAAACCATCCTAGAAGCGTCCAATCACCTTCGTCCACGTGTATGGACTCGGAGATTTTATGCAACTTCGAGATGGCTTGATAAACAGTTGGAGCATTATCAGGTATGAAAATACAGCAGCTCGAATGGATCACCTTGCACACACCACCTCTATCTGCAAGAACAACATCTAGAACCATACGGTTCTGTAATGTCATCAGTCTATCCGCTTGAAGCTCTGCTGTCAGGTTACCAAGAGCACTTGCAGTTATATTAGCAGTTGATTCTACCACACGAGTCAACTGTCTCAGGTTCCTACTATTAACCATAGGTCCCCAAAACGGTAGGAAACCCTTAAAGAAGTCTCCTGCTTCTTGACCGGCAGTGTCCTCTTTGCTAATAACGCCTCTCACAACTCTTGTCTTGTGATAGTCTGAGGCAACTATAAAAGTCGGTGGCAAGAGATTCGCGATATAACAGGTGCCCGAGAAGTCACGGGGCAACCACGTATAAGCGCGATTATAGCACACAAAATAGGTACCCTTGGCAGTCAGAAATACAGGGGAAGAGAGCATCGGTAAAACGAATGTCTCAGTACAAGCACTCTTCCCAAGCTGAGCTCTCGGATTTCAACCAAGACCTTGCAGACAAAAATGACCAAGGTGGGGTACAATCCAGATTGGAGACGAGCTCTTAAGCTGTCTATCACCTACTGAAATACTGTACTCAGCCTCACTCAGATCCTTGTAAGCTCGCACCTCTTCCTCTGGAATAAGCGATGCATCAAAAATATCTCTATCCAGATCAGCAATCGCTATCGCCAAAGACTTGTGGTACGGGCCAGAACCAGGGTCTGTGGAACGTGGCTCTCGACGGGGGAAGGAATCTAGTGCACTACGAAACATGGTTTGGAATGCCCGAGCTGACCCCTGGGAGCTGTAAGGAAGAACTAAATACGGAATACCCTTATCCATGGTATAAGCATTAACCCACACACCCAACAGTTGGTAGTGTTCATCACCAACTGATGCTGATGCAAAAGTTGGACAAAGGAATTTTTCATGAATTCCGCACGTCTGACCTGTTCATGTTGGGGCAGAAGATGAAAAGAATGTGGAGAGATAGTGGGAACAAGAACAGAATTCAGATCATGAGAAGGAGGAGTAGATGAAGTGGAAGGCAGCAGTGACTGAATCCCAAAATACACTCCACCCACCAATAACATAGACACAGTTAGGAACAACATGAAAATCTGAAACAAAAAACACTTTGTTTGTAAAATCTTACGCAACTTAGATCTTTGCGCCAACATCATCTCTCTTTCTGACAGCTTAGAGAACTCCATCCTCTAAAGACCATCTGTAACGTTCTTGACGCACCTGATTCTGAGTAGCAATTGTCAATTCCCAGGAGTTCCAAAACACAAGAGGAAGTAGAGAGGTACTGATAGAATCACCCTCCAATTAGATATGCATAAACAAATGGATTCTATCAATGTGAAGTGACAAAAAATATAATATTAATTTCTGTGAATTGTGGGAAGATTCACTCTCTCTTAAGGTGGTAAAGATGAGAGCACAATGTGCTTGTTAAAATACCCCTCACACACTAAAAAAATCCAATAGTGTCATGCTTCATCATTGGGGTCTTCCCGTCCCTCTACGGGGCGGGGCGTGCTACGACCTGGCGAACTACGCGGGAGCACTGATAATGTGACAAGGCTATGTGATGGTGCAAGGTGAGGTGTGTCAGTGAAGTGTAGGGACCTAATAATGTGTGGGAAAAAACAAAAAGTTAAAAATCCTCTGGCTAGTGGAAAAAAACAATTTATTCACTTCCCTAGCTGGGGACGTTAAGAAGGGGGTTTTGGGGTAGAGCAAATAGCCACTACCTGGTCTACATGTTTCGTAAGCAGTCCCCTACTGCTTACTCATCAGGACCTTCTAGTGGCCACTACTAAAAAATAGCTCAGTTGCTAAATATAGTAAGCCTGTCGTCCTAAAAACTAACAGTAAAAATAAACTGATAGTTTTATGCTTCAGGGCATGAGCTGGCCCAGGGAAGCTACGATTCTCAAAAAGAACCTAAATAGGTCTCTGTAAGGAAAAGAGGAGGAAACAAAAAGGACAAATCTTTACCAATTGTCATTCAATTCGAGACACGACGTATATGTAGCGCCACAATGCCCACGGGTCATTCAAGTTATGCCCAACTCATAAAGGTTATAATTAAAGCTTTATGGACAGAGTGATGATGCAATCTGCCATCCCCTGTGAGTCCGTTTGCTTAACGAACATATTGTTGCCCCACATAATTGAGGGCGGATTCATATTATCACACACATTCATTCATAACTCGATGCCCACATAGGCTCACACACAAGGTTAAAAAGAGGAATTCGTTTTTCAATTAGTCACCCGGCAAAATTATCTACCGTGCTGATATCATGACCCATGTTCGTTTAAAAACCATGACACACACACAAGATGTCATTACGGAAATTCATACATACTGCTGAGGCGGAATGAATGTGCCTCATGAGCTGGCAGTCGATAGGTGTTTCAATGCGGTAATCTGTAAGGAAAAAGAGCCGCGCCCATAGTGTCAGAGCACGCCTCCTTACTGCAATGTTGCCGTTTTTTAAGACCAGGGTTTAACGACGTCTGGTAGCGTCTTTTACTTACAGTAGCCGCGCAAGGTTAATACCTTACTTCTATCCGTCCTGCCGCTCTGGAGAGTGCTCGCGTTAGAAGACCAGTGCTGCTTATGACTTCCCTGAGCGCCGGACACGTGTGGAAAAACTTGAGGAAGTGTCTTTTGATCCTAACTCACAACTGTTAATCAGCTGTGATGTAGAAAGTCTATATACCGGCTTGCCCCACAATGAAACGCTGGCAATCATAGAAGATGTTCTCTTCACGGATGACTGGGAGTACCACACCCCACGGAACGTGGTGATGGAGTGTTGTTCTTTAGCACTAAAAGACAACTTTTTTGAACACAATGGCACCCTATATCTTCAAAAGCATGGGACCAGCATGGGAAGCACATTTGCTCCCAGTATAGCTGGTCTCTATGTCCACCATCTTGAGGAGACAAGAATCCTGAATGCCTCCAATCCCTTCCGACCGAAGATCTTAACTTGGAAGAGGTATATTGACGACATCCTCATCATCTGGGATGGAGATGAGAGAACTGCCCAGCAGTTCCTCACGTGGTTGAATTATCAGGACGAGTTCCTCAAATTCACCAGTGTCACCTCTAACACCAACTTGGTATTCCTGGACTTGAATATTTTCCCAAAGAATGGCAGACTCATGACGACCACACATTTTAAGAGCACCTCAAAGAACTGCCTCTTAATGTATCAAAGTTTCCACCCAAGACATCTGAGGGACAATCTTCCCTATGGGCAGTTCCTGCGTCTCCGCAGGAACTGCACCGAAATTGACAACTTCAAATCTCAATCCGACGACCTAAGGATAAAGTTACAAAAAAGGAACTATCCACAAAGGATCATCAGTCAAGCGTACAAAAGAGCCAGGAACAATTGTAGGGAGAGCCTACTCGAGGACAAAGTAAAGAAGGCGGACATACAGAGACCAATATGTATCACAACATACAACACGAATTCTGATCAAGTCACCAAAATAATCAATAAGAATTGGAAAATTCTGAACAGTGGTGACCTCGATATTCCAAAACCCATGTTCTCTCACAAAAGGGCTCAAAGTGTCAGAGACATCCTGGTACATACTAGACCAAAAGAGGCCAAGATCTCTGGCAAGTCCAGCTTGGCACAAGGACACTACCCCTGCGGTGGATGCAAGGTATGCTGTCTCACCAAGAAAAGTAAGAAACTGACTTTCAAGAATGGAACTACATGGGAGCAGAGAAGCTTCAGTAACTGTAACAGTTCAAATGTCGTCTATATGATCACCTGCCCCTGCAATCTCGAGTACATCGGCATGACGAGCAGGGCGGTGAAAATAAGAATAGGCGAACATAAGAGCACTATCAAGTGCAAGAAGTCAAGCACGAAACTGACCAACCACTTTCTTGAAAGCGGGCATAAACCTGAAGATATAATGTGGACAGTGATTGAGCAGATCGACCACGAGAAATATCTACTGGAGAAGGAACAAAGATGGGTTTTCCGTGTCCAGTCAAACAAATATGGGCTCAACGATGACATTCCGTGGGCCCAGCTGTAGACTACCATAACCACTTTATCGTCCTACAGCAGTGCCAATATGGGACCAACTATCATTTTGTATCCACCCTGAAGGACTGATGAATCTGATAACCATCGCACTCACAATCACCCTCTTTCCATCAAAGATTATGGGTGTACTTTTTTTAACATGAAGCGCGACCTTCGGGTTTAAGATTGTAAATAATTGTGAATTATTTAATAATGCCACTGCAGATACAAAACGGAATAGACATAGTGAAGAGACTACCTAATTTGCACACCCCGCGTTCCACCAGGGGCGGCCATCTTAGGTGAGCGTTCTAGTTTTTCCACACGTGTCCGGCGCTCAGGGAAGTCATAAGCAGCACTGGTCTTCTAACGCGAGCACTCTCCAGAGCGGCAGGACGGATAGAAGTAAGGTATTAACCTTGCGCGGCTACTGTAAGTAAAAGACGCTACCAGACGTCGTTAAACCCTGGTCTTAAAAAACGGCAACATTGCAGTAAGGAGACGTGCTCTGACACTATGGGCGCGGCTCTTTTTCCTTACAGATTACCGCATTGAAACACCTATCGACTGCCAGCTCATGAGGCACATTCATTCCGCCTCAGCAGTATGTATGAATTTCCGTAATGACATCTTGTGTGTGTGTCATGGTTTTTAAACGAACATGGGTCATGATATCAGCACGGTAGATAATTTTGCCGGGTGACTAATTGAAAAACGAATTCCTCTTTTTAACCTTGTGTGTGAGCCTATGTGGGCATCGAGTTATGAATGAATGTGTGTGATAATATGAATCCGCCCTCAATTATGTGGGGCAACAATATGTTCGTTAAGCAAACGGACTCACAGGGGATGGCAGATTGCATCATCACTCTGTCCATAAAGCTTTAATTATAACCTTTATGAGTTGGGCATAACTTGAATGACCCGTGGGCATTGTGGCGCTACATATACGTCGTGTCTCGAATTGAATGGCAATTGGTAAAGATTTGTCCTTTTTGTTTCCTCCTCTTTTCCTTACAGAGACCTATTTAGGTTCTTTTTGAGAATCGTAGCTTCCCTGGGCCAGCTCATGCCCTGAAGCATAAAACTATCAGTTTATTTTTACTGTTAGTTTTTAGGACGACAGGCTTACTATATTTAGCAACTGAGCTATTTTTTAGTAGGGGCCACTAGAAGGTCCTGATGAGTAAGCAGTAGGGGACTGCTTACGAAACATGTAGACCAGGTAGTGGCTATTTGCTCTACCCCAAAACCCCCTTCTTAACGTCCCCAGCTAGGGAAGTGAATAAATTGTTTTTTTCCACTAGCCAGAGGATTTTTAACTTTTTGTTTTTTCCCACACATTATTAGGTCCCTACACTTCACTGACACACCTCACCTTGCACCATCACATAGCCTTGTCACATTATCAGTGCTCCCGCGTAGTTCGCCAGGTCGTAGCACGCCCCGCCCCGTAGAGGGACGGGAAGACCCCAATGATGAAGCATGACACTATTGGATTTTTTTAGTGTGTGAGGGGTATTTTAACAAGCACATTGTGCTCTCATCTTTACCACCTTAAGAGAGAGTGAATCTTCCCACAATTCACAGAAATTAATATTATATTTTTTGTCACTTCACATTGATAGAATCCATTTGTTTATGCAATTCCCAGGAGTTCCCAGAAACCGACAAAAGTAACCGACCTAGTGTCAGAAACCTGCCAAACAGAAGTAGGTACCCGTACGGCCCTACGGCCAACCCAGATGGTAGGTTTAATCAATTAAGCATTCAATTTCATATAAGTCTCCTAGCTGCACAGAAAAGAAACAGACGTAATATATAAAACAAAATTAAAGAACTCAAGATCAGGAAAAATGCTAATATTTACAATGTTCATAGCAACAGAAAGGGGGTAATGTAAGTTCAAAAACAAAAGGGAATTTTTTATTTGTCCTTAATCACGCGATCGAAGGAAATATCAACATTTTCCAGGTCGAGTTTGTTCTTCAAACAATGGTTCAGGTGGCAAGACAGAGTTCGATTGTTCAGGTGACTGTTCAGAACTTGAATTCTCCAATGCTGAGGACAAAGGTACAGTTCCAGATGATTCAACAGACGTATCTGGCTGAGCTGGATCGATCTCTACAGGTTGAGCATCACTAAATGGCACATACTTTGGGATGACATCGGTTTCAGTCGGGGCAAATCCTTTCCTTATCCAATTATTTGCTGGCAATGGAAGCGGTACTCTCTTCGTGTGGGTGGCATGCACCCAATGCTTCCTGCCGTCCAACCGAACTGCAGTCCTCGTTGCCAACAAGACTTGGTAGGGTCCCACGAACCTTGGCTCGAAATTTCGTTTTCTCCCAAAATTGCGGACTAGCACCCACTCTCCAGGTTGGAGTCGATGTCCAGGTCCTTCTGTTTGTGCCGGTAGAGCTT
This sequence comes from Lissotriton vulgaris, assembly GCF_964263255.1. Lineage (NCBI taxonomy): Eukaryota > Metazoa > Chordata > Amphibia > Caudata > Salamandridae > Lissotriton > Lissotriton vulgaris. Next base: position 870,476,402 of record NC_141687.1, on the reverse strand, counting down.
CAAAAACCTGTTGATGAATCAAACTCAATTTAGCAGTCAGATCGTAAAGATAGTCAATCAACATTGGATATTCAATTCTGCTAAACTCCTTAGGCCTTGGAACTCCCCAAATGTTCGCAGGACGGCCGAATCCAATCTCATATGGGCTAAGCCCTACTCGAGAGTGCACAGTCGCCCTGGTCGACAGGAGAGCTAGAGGCAATGCATCAGGCCATGATAACCCAGTCGTTGCTTGGATTTTGGCAAGTTTCAGTTTCAGAGTACCATTGTACCCTACCACCAAACCCGCCGATTGAGTATGGTTAGCGCTATGAAATTTTTGGCGAATACCCAAACCCGCACACACACTCTTCATCACACTTCCCACAAACTCACTACCATTATCCGACCATACGATCCGTGGCATTCCATATCTTGGGAAATATTCTTTGAGTAGAACTTTTGCTGTGGACAGGGCAGTATTATTCTTAAGAGGGTAGGCCTTAATCCATCTGGAGAACGCACAAACCACAATCAATACATATTTCAAATTATTGCATCTCATATGGATGAAGTCCAATTGGATAATTTCAAAGGGGCATGTAGGAGGAGCAAAATGACCAGGTGGAGTGGGAGTGCCCTTGCCAGGATTATGCATCAAACATACCATACAGTTCTTGACCACTCTCTCAGCACACTTAGCAATCCCATCATTCTTCCATACAGGAGACAACAATTTACATATAGCTTTCGCGCTAATATGTGACTTGCCATGGGCCATAGTAACAACGGCAAGCACATACGCATCCGGTAACATCCATCTCTGATACTCAGACAAATCAACCCAACATCCATTCATGTCTAACTTCCCCATGCTTTCTTTCCACTTAGCCTTTTCAGTTTCGGTGGCCTCATTCTGAATCGCTTTCACACTCTCAACTGTGTCCTCACACATACCAGTTTCCGCCGGCCATCTCACTGAACTCGTAACATACATTCGATTTGTCAGATTCTTGGCCGTTTCCTTAGCAATCTCATCTACAAACGCGTTATTACCACGACCAACATCATCTGTAACCTTTCGATGCGCGCTACATTTAATGATTGCCACCTGCTTAGGCAACGTAAGTGCATCCAAAAGATCATTCACGAGCTGTCCGTGTTGAATCTTCGTGCCATGAGACGTCATGAATCCTCTCTCTCTCCACAATCGACCAAAACTATGTGCTACGCCAAACGCATATTGACTGTCAGTAAACACATTCACTCGCTTTCCTTTAGACAAAACACATGCTCTCGTTAAAGCAATCAACTCTGCCGCTTGTGCCGAATTCTGACTCAATCTCGCAGTTTCCACAACCGTACTCAACGTCACTACAGCATACGCAGTCGTCACATCACCATTCGTTAACTTGAAGCATGAACCATCAACATACAAAGTACCATCGGGATCTACCAATGGAGTGTTTTTCAGGTCAATACGACCCTTTGTCTCTTCTTCAGTTCTTAAGTAACAGTCATGTGGTGCTACATCACCTGATTCCATATGAATCTGCAACAATGTCGCTGGATTCAACACATTACAACGTTTTATCTGTATATGACTTGCCAGAAGTATCAACTCATAGCCAGACAACCTTGCACTCGTCAAGTGTTGAGTCTTCGTTCGATTCAAGGGAGTGTCAACTGCATGTGGAACCATCACTGTAAGCATATTATCCATGACCAGACCTGCGGACTGTCGAATGGACACCGCAGCTGCCGCTGTCGCCCTTAGACAACTCGGCAATGCTCTAGCTACTGGGTCTAAAGTCGAAGAAAAATATGCGCATGGACGCTGTTTGCCGCCAAATTGTTGCGTCAAAACACTTAACGCACAACCTTCTCTCTCGTGAACGTATAGTGTAAACAGCTTACTGTAATCAGGAGTACCTAGCACAGGAGCCGAACACAACGCATCACGCAATTCAGAAAAACTTTTCTGACAATCTTCAGTCCATGGCAAAGGAGTCGGAACACCTTGCACGTGAGAGCTAACAATGGCTTCGCTAACAATGAAAAGTTTGAGGGCGGAGCCAGACCGGCGGCCAAGATGGTCGCCCGGGCTCCCGGCTCCGCCGGCTCTCCTCTCCCGCCTCCTGATTTCTTCGCCCGCCCCGCACAGCTCCGGAGCTCCCGTGTGTCGGAAGAGGCGCTGAGCAGATGAGTCCGACCCCGAGCGCTTTCTGTGCCCCGAAAGCGGAGTTACAGACCTCCGTGATTTTGGCCTGCGCGAGACTTCCAGCCGGGCCCTAGCGTGACTACGCCGCCGCCAGCGAGAGCAATAACAAAGGCCGCAGGGATCCAGGAGATACCGATCAACCACTAAGCAGGTCAGCCCGCCCCTGAGAACTTGGCTCCAGCGCTACCCCGTATACCGGGAGGTCAGAACACGTGCTATTTTTCAGCGCTGGTTTGGTGTCTCCCCCCCCTTCTCCCCTTGATGGGCTTGCTCGTCCACTACCTGCCGCTGGCTACTCGGATGGAGCGCTGTTTGGTCTGCAATGTACTGCCTCCTCCCCGCACTTCAGTTACGTGGGACTGGCTGCGGCGCAGTACCACGTGGCGCCTTTTGGACTGTGGGGGCCTGAATGTGCTTATCCGCCACGCAGTGGGACGAAGACACTAATGGGTAGTAACGTGGGGGTACTGACGACACCATTCCCTCTTTATCGGACTCGGGGCGGGCGGCCCTGGCATTTGCTTAAGCGGCGTTCGGGTTTGGGGTCCCCCCTGTGAGTAGTGCTTTAGTATGGTGTGTCCACAGACGGCGCTGGAAGCGCGCACGGTGGATCGAGGGGAGTGGAGCGGATGCCTCCCGTGCGCTGAAATGATGGAATTGGAAACGGACTGCTACAGGGGGGGGGCCCGGTGTCATCAGAATGGGGAGAACACTTTGCCGCAGATATCTTGGTTGCGAGACTTTGTTCATGTGGCCCCTGCTCAGCCTTCGTTGAACAGGTTTTGTGGTGGGACCCTGCTCAGTCTTTCCCGGCGGCGTGGAAGAATGTTCACGCAAGTAAAACTCCTTGTATGCTTTTAATTGATTGCCTCTTCGACACCTGATTCCACGGATACGTCATTTAATTGGAGCGTCCACCGGCTATGTTTGATTATTTTCCCTTTTGCTCGCCTTTCCTGGTGTCGAGCTTGAAACTGCGAAATGGCTGCCCTGGTTCTCCTACACATTGTTCTTTGGATTAAAACGGTTAAAATGGCGGCGGATGCTCCTGACGGTGCAGTTACTCCGAACATTGCAAAGCTTCCTATTCCTTTTGAGTTGGTCTGCCCGATCACTGTGTTGTTCTACTTGCTTTCTCCCGCTTATAATGTTTGCGAAATGTTTCTGACTCGGGACATCGAAGTGCATGTACATCAATGGCACTCAGTTCCTTTGTTCTAGCATGGGGAGGTTTCCATCTTGCCTGGGTGGCTTGCGGGGTTGGGCTGTAACTGTGATTTTGAATCTGCTTATGTCTTTGACATTTCACCATCCATTACGGTATTATTGCAGGGGTGCGAGGCGGCGGGGGGGTGGGGGCCGGGGGCCTGTACTGGGGACCCTCCATGTTTCTTTTCCCCTTTCGTGGGGTTTTCGTTCATTTCTTTTTCTTTTCCTTCTCTTACTTCGTGTGGAATATTGTCTCTTTCTCTCCTCTTCGTCTCTTTCTTCCTATATTTCGGGTTTAGATACTGGGCGACAGGCACGCTGCTAGGGGGTAGGCCGTAGCCGTATGCAGGGGTGCAGGGTGGGGGGATGGGGGTGGGGTATTGTTTTTTGATTCACCTTTTTAGTTCTATGGCCTTTATTTTTCATGTTAATATTTTGGTTTTTCTTTCCTTTCTTCTTTTCCTCTTCTCCTTTTTCTGTGGGTCTGATTAGAGGTAATTCTCCGTGCGTTTTCCTAGTTCAGTAAAAGGGTTTATGTTTTAATGCTCTATGACTGGCGGACAGGTACTGTTTGGGCGGGGATATGTAATGTTTGTTGAATATCCTGATTTTACGTCCTGATGCGAATATCCTGCCTATGATGGTCCTGCCGTAAATATGCTATTTCAGGTGAAACCCTAGCATTGGCAAGGTCTAACTGTGCGACATCAGATCCTGCTTTCTCTTAATTTAAAAAAAAAAAAAAACCTTCCTTAATCCTGTGACCATGTTCTACTGAACTCTCCTGGGTTACGCATAGATACTGTGAGGTACACTTTCGCATTGATCCTGCTCTATATTGTTTGACTGCACTACCTCTGTACCTTTGTTCAACCGTGACGGTTGGTAGACTTTGAATGTAACTGTGAAATGCTAATAAAGGTTTACCAAAAAAAACAATGAAAAGTTTGGAATCCATTGTCTGCAGTATGACGTGATACCTAGAAAGGCACGTACGTCTCTCTGAGTTGTTGGCACAGTCATTCGAGCGATCGCTGCAATTCTTTCTGGGGTCAACCTTCTTCCCTCCTTTGACAATAAGTGACCTAAATAGGTTACTTCTTGACAGCAATACTGTAGCTTAGCAGGTGACACCTTGTGATGTAAATCACATAAATGCTTTAACAACGATACCGTAGCAGTTTTACAAATTTGCTCAGTGTCGGCAGCCACTAACAGATCATCGACATACTGGATCAAGGCCGCAACAGCAGGTAACACAAATGCATCAAGTTGACTCTTAAGGGCCTGACTGTAGATCGATGGACTCTCGCAGTAGCCCTGTGGTGCGCGTTTAAACCTAAAACTGCGACCACCTAATGAGAAGCCGAATAGATCTCTGCTTTCCTCAGCAATCGGAATACTAAAGAAAGCATTCTTCATATCTATCACCGAAAACCAAGAGGCAGAGGCTGGAATCAGGGTCAGCAAAGCTGTAATGTCAGGCACCACTGGAAACTGTGGAATCACAATTTTATTCACTTCTCTCAAATCAATTACAAAACGGTACACAGGAGGCTTGGATGGGTCAGTTCGTTTCAAAATTGGTAACACCGGACTATTACACACATTTCCCTGAGTTTCTTCAATAACATCCTTTTCGATCAAATCATAAATGATCGCTAATAGCGCTCGCTCGCCATCAAGAGAGATACGATACTGGGGGATACGTGGTAATCTCACATGTGATTTTAATTGGACTACATAAGGTGGTATGTCCAGTAGGCCCACATCATTGGGACCTGTTGCCCATAAAGACTCAGGAAGGGAACTCAATTCCGACGGGAGCTTATCAGTTGACAAGTACATAGGAGAGATCACTCTCTGACCTAATGTAAGCTCCACTCCCGAAGGAGAGCAATACAAAGTCGCATATAACCGTTTTAACAAATCCAGACCCAAGAGATTCTCACCACAACCAGTAGTTAAAATCAAAGGAGCCTCTAGCTCACGTGTCCCGATCGTAAGGGACAAAGGGCTAGAAACTGGATTGCTAACCAGGGCGCCAGAGAATCCAACAGAAACGTTCGTTAAGCCAGACAAAGGTGCGCCAGGGAGTTTCGAATGCATGATGGAACTTTTTGCTGCACCAGTGTCCAACAGAAAAGGCTCAACTACGCCCGATGTGGCAACTGCGACGTAAGGCCCTCTCTGATCAACCGGAACTGATACTACTCCCTCTCTTTGTCTATGGCTGTCCTAATAATCATTGTCTGCACCAATCTCATGCTCAACATAATAGTCATCCACATGATACTGTGCAGATCTACCAGACGATGTATTTCGCTGATCAAAACAATTGCTCGTGTCCGATGGAGAGGCAGAATGCTCATTTTGATTTTGAGGGGTGCCACGACCTCTACCCCGAGAGGCTTGCTGATGACCACCACGACCTCCTCGAACCGAGACACCATTCGTTCGGTCACGTAAAACAGGGCAATGAAATTTATAATGGCCCTCACCCTTACAATATGCACACTGATTATTCCCAATCATAGATCTGGATACAGAGTATTCAGAGCGCGGCTGCATCCTAGAAGACTGTGCCTGTGGTCGATACTGCACATGCTGCTGTTGCGAATCATTCTTATTCGAGCGCGGAGGATACGCCTACTGCAGCAAGACCTTAGTTTTTAGCTCCTTCGTTTTCTTTTCTACACGATCAATCTCCTCTTTTTCCCTATTCTCATAATATTGAGCCGTTGCTAATATTTGAGCTGTGGTTGAAACAGCCCAAGCACTTTCAGAATTTTTCAATTTATTGCATAACTCAGGCAACAGATTGAACACAAACTTATCGACAAACAATCGCTGACCTCCCTCAGTGCTCATATCCTGACCACTATGATCAATAAATGCCTCCTCAAACCTAGTAAAGAAATCGGAGACACTCTTGTCTTTCTTTTGTTTGCAAGCAGACAATTTATCCCAGTTCACCCTCATCGCTGGCATGAGTGTTTTCATGAGCGTAATGATTCTTTGGGGCAGATCCGTAATTAACTGTTCAGGCTTAGCCCCACCAACCTGCTGTCCATCGGCCGCTACAATTGCAGCCCAATCACCACCTAACTCAGCTGCATGATTCTCGTGAAGAATCTTCGCCCAGATCGGTTGCAGTACGACATTACCAAACAACATGTCGATGTCAGCAAGGTTCATAATAGAAGCATCCACAAACTGGGATAACTCCTTGTAATAACCTGCCGGATTCTTCTGCGGGTCAGGCAAGGATTGTTTCACCTGCAAGACTTCTGATCGCTTCCATGGGAGGTGTATCCAAACTCTCTGGAAGTGTGGCAGAACTGGAGGAACGGCAGCAGCATCACCTGGCCTCCACACTGGGGGGACCTCTTGCATGGGGTACTGACCAGATTTCATTTTCAGATCATCGGAGTCATCGTCAAACGACACTCGTGAAGGCACTATGGACCTGAAAGCTAACAAACGCTCTAATGCACGTCGAACATCGCCACCTACAATCATACCATTCGAAAACTGACTCTGAAGTTCAGTCATATCGGGCGGTACGATATCTAACTCATCATTATCCCACTCTTCTCTCAATGATTTGCACATCTCTTCGAACACGAATCTCTGTGTGGGCTCATTAAACTGAGAGAACGTATCGAAAACTATGCGTGAAGTGTACTTAGCAGGGTGTCTAATCCACCTACGCGCCATAGTTACTAACGTCTCACTCTCCCTTACACCAGGCATTTGACTTCGTCTCTGAGAGATTTCAGAGACATCAGATTCAAATAACGATCCGAAAGGTGGAGAATAGAGATTAGCAACAGAATTAGGTATACATTTACGAACAGAAGGAGAAGAGGAGAGAAGAACAGGAGCAACGATATTAGGACTAAACGTAGGAGCAGTGGGAGTAGCCAAGATAACAGGAGTAGTAGTAACAATAGACTGAGAAGTTACGGGCAGAGGAGCAATAGGAAGAAGAGGTAGTAAAGGAGCAGGGCCCACTTGAGGAACAAGGGGATCTGGAGGAACAGGACCAACTACAGGCTGACCAACAGCCACCAGAACAACAGGCGGAAGAACAGGAGGCACTATAGGGGCTATAGTACCCTGTACATAAGTGGGTGGTAACTTTAGTAAATAAGATAACAAAGGATCCTCTTTCGATTCGTCTTCCTTCTTTTCAGAACTCGACGGTAAAACCGGATAACATTTATCCACCGCCATGCTATGCTGTCTGATAGAAACTTCCCTTTCCTTCTCTGCCTTGTCTCGCTGATGCTGTTCTGCACCTTGCATTATCGAAAGGACACTCTCTTTCTTATTTTTCTTAGTCAGCTTGATTTCTTTCTGTCTGGCCTCTTTGCGCCATAACCGAAAGGAATCAAACATTGCTGGCCTAGCTTTCTTTTTAAACAATTTTGCTTCGAGATTATCTAGAATCTCAGTTTCAAAGCTACCATGGGGTGGCCAACTAAGGACACCATCTTTTCTCGTATAACGGATCTAAAATTCATTATATACAATGGGGCCCACTCCATGTTGACTATAGAGCTCATAAATCGGAGTTCCAACTGGAGGTATCGGACACGAGTCCTCCAACCGGGAATCCGTGTAGCAACATCTAAGGAAACCAAACAAGATACTACGGCCAGGCATCATGCACACTAACCGAGTTTCAAACTTCAAGGGTTATCGAATTACGATATCCTCGCAAAAATACGAGACCCTCGGTTTTTGGCAATTGCAATTGTCAAAGAAAAACCCAACAACTAAGAATCAAAAAATGCAATGGAACCATGCAATCAACCAAGTTTCAACAACAACAACCAAGTTTCAAAGTGTGAAGCAAATGTCAAGCAAATGCAAAGTTTTCAAATTTGAAGCAAATGTTCCTAAAAAGGAACCAAAGAGCTGACTGGGAGCGACCCACAAATACTTATCTGAAAGAACAATGGCGTCACCAGGAAGGCCCGTCTATCGTCTCGCCGTACAAAGGACTACGCCAGGCGCCAAAACAGGTCGACAGTCAGGGCATCAGTCCGTCGCAGCCGTCTGGAAGCGGGAATCTTCGCGGGAAAAATCTTCGGACCACTTATTTCGACAACAGGATCGATGAAGCGGGGTGCACCTTCCCTCAGAGATTTCACACGAAGTTCCTCACGATCGTCAGGCTTTGGACAGGTACCGCATGATGTTGCCCCACGTTGGGCGCCAACTGAAGGACTGGGCTAATTTAAGGCCCAGCGGTGCCAGGCAACAACACCTGAAACCTTCGTGGGATACCTGTTCCGGCGTACAAATTACAGAGACATGGGACACTTCCTTCGGCGTCAAAGATCAGCGTTTATTTACTGCAGCGACACAGAAATCGCTAGAAGTACATCATAGTGTAGGTTCAGAGAGTCTGCTTCGAATTGCAAAAGTGGATCGCTCCTTTTATACACATTTTCGCCATAGCACAACATAACAAACAAAAGGTTACAACTCAGTTCCCACAGTAAACTTCAAAAGGATCGCATTCATGTTTTCAGAAGCCCGGAACATAATTACAGTAACATGTCGGTTCCCAACTGTAAAAGCACACTATCCCACCATTAGGCACATTCCATTCTAATCGTAAACGACCTAAAAGAAGGGACAGAAACAGGTGCAGGATGACAAAGACAGACAACAGATTGAAAAGAGTGTGGGGGCAATATCGGAAGCTTGATCACAGGATCAAAGGATTCGAGCCTAACGTATGCAAGGCTGAAACAATAGACTGGCACGGCAAGATGAGCCTCGAGCGGAGCCATCTGCTTCTGCCGTGTCATTCCCCTAGTCATAAAGGCACACTCAAAGGAATATGCATCTTCCGCAAGAGCTTGGGAATCCCAGGGTCATCAAGCGGACATTGTCCGTTCGCCGGCTACGTGAGGGCAAGAAACAAAATGGATGCCATATCTAAAATGGAACCCGAAGGTTCAGGTGAAAAACCCGTAAATAAGACGAACCCTTCCAAGTAGTGTAGTGAAAACACGTACATCTACTAACCTCGTCATTTACGGTTCATAGATACCAAACTCATCCATCTACGAACAAGCCCAAAACGTCGTTCCGATTCTTACCGAACCTCAGCGCGGGTTCTGCAAACTGCTCGATGGTAAAGTTTTACAGCGGCCAAATACAAAACTTTTTTATCACTGTCATAAGTTTTGCGCCAATCCCGCTCAGCACGCCTACAGGTGCTTTTGAGCACCCGCAGCGAATCATCGTACCAAGGGCTCGGGTCCCTTGACCCACATTTACACGAAACTATCGGAATAAGGGAGTCAAGGGCCCTAGTAACCCACTCACAAAAGCGGTCGTAGCCCACATCCACGGTTTCAACTGGGCCTAGCGGGTCAGAGGACAAAAGATGGAAAAAATCATCAAGTTGTAATTTATTCCAACACCGTCTAGGGATAGAGCGAACCGTGGGTTTACGGTGCGGCTCGTACAGTGGACACTGGATACGCACCAAATAATGGTCAGTCCAGGCCAGAGGAGATGGAGTGGAGATACTGGCTTCTGCTAGATTTGTGAAAAAAGGGTCTAAGGTATGACCGCCTACATGGGTGGGCTGCAACACCAACTGAACTAGCTGAAGAGCCTCGAGATCGGCAACAGAGCTGTTTACCGCAGGTATGGACAGGTTGTCGTAGTGGAGGTTTAAGTCGCCGAGAATGGAAAAATTGGAGCAGCCTGCTGCCAACGTGCTGATAGCCTCCCTGAAAGCCACATCGCTACCAGGGGGACGATAAATCAATAGGCCCGAGAAAGCAAAGTTGGGCGTAATTGAAATCTTAAACAGCGCGCTTTCACAGCCAATAATTTTTTGCCCTTGCCAGTCGCACGGGTAGCAGGATTTGACCGCAAGCGCTATTCCCCCTCCTCTAGAGGCTCGGTTAAGAGTGTAAACCGAGTACTCGGGCGGGAAGGCCAAGTTGATAACGGCCGTGTCGGTCTCCTGTAACCAGGTCTCCGTCACACAGAAGACATCCGGCGACTCCTTACCTATCAGGTCGAAGATATCTTGGTGATGTTTTACCATCGACCTGACATTCAGGTTCCATATGCTGAAGAATGGGCGGGAGCTATTTACAGCAGCAATAGAGACGTTGCTCAAGCATGTAATGGGGGCGGAAAGGTCCAACATTCACCTCCCGCAGACACATGAGTAAGGGCCACACAGCGGCCCTACCCGCGGAGCATCACAGCTCCTGTTACATTGCCCGATGGCAAGTAGAGTGTCCCTAGAATAGCGCAGCATTAAGATCTGGCGTAGCATCCACCGGTAAGGGCCAGGGTCCTGCCCCGCCCAACGCGTCCTAGCGCGGACGAGCGCAGACGGGCAGGACTCTGGCACGACTCAGGCTAAGCGAAGGCGCACCCGCTGCGCTAAGGGAGGAGCTTTAAATAGATGTCCCTCGCTGGCTCCTGCGCAGTAGAGCGCACGCCGATACTGGCGCCTGTCCAAGCCCCACACCACTCCAAGATGGCGGCGAAAAAGCGTCCCACCCCAGGTACCGGACCCGCTCAAATGGTGGTGTTCAACCGATTAAGGTGCAGGCAAAGTGGGCAGATAAAAGCAGGGGATACTAAACCAAAAATAAAGCAAATGAGAGAAAAGGAAGTTTAAAATCTATTACAGCAGTAAAAGCGCGAAGCGCTACAGCAGCAATGCGCTACCTTGTCAGGTAACGAAACGCTAAAGGCAGTGGTGGTGTGCCTGTACTTAATGGATTGAGGAAGATTGTCTGCATACCTTAATAAAGCTTTATTGGGGAAAACTAAGTCGTGTTCGAGTGCTGTTTACATTGGACCCCCCCGGCGAGCCTTGATATAGATAGATAGATAGATAGATAGATAGATAGATAGATAGATAGATAGATAGATAGATAGATAGATAGATAGATAGATAGATAGATAGATAGAGATATATATATATATATATATAGATAGATAGATAGATAGATAGATAGATAGATAGATAGATAGATAGATAGATAGATAGATAGATAGATAGATAGATAGATAGATAGATAGATAGATAGATAGATAGATAGATAGATAGATAGATAGATAGATAGATAGGTAGATAGATAGATTGATAGATAAGATAGATAAGATAGATAAGATAGATAGATAGATAGATAGATAGATAGATAGATAGATAGATAGATAGATAGATAGGTAGATAGATAGATAGATACATTGATAGATAAGATAGATAAGATAGATAGATAGATAGATAGATAGATATAGATATATATAGATATAGATATATATAGATATATATATATATATATATAGATAGATAGATAGATAGATAGATAGATAGATAGATAGATAGATAGATAGATAGATAGATAGATTGATAGATAAGATAGATAAGATAGATAAGATAGATAGATAGATAGATAGATAGATAGATAGATAGATAGATAGATAGATAGATAGATAGATAGATAGATAGATAGATAGATAGATAGATAGATAGATAGATAGATAGATAGATAGATAGATAGATAGATAGATAGATAGATAGATAGATATAGATATACAGGTTAAAGATGTATATATATATACTCTGAAAAAATTAAAGGTCAAAGTAACGTTATAGTTAGGTGACTTTGTCAGTGATAACATTAACCTTTTAAACCAAAAAAAACACTGAAATTTATCAGTCACAGTTAGCAGCGCTAACTATAACTTGCACCCCTCCAAGCACCACCCATTTATGACATCCTTCATAACATGGCATTGTAGTGTTGTTCCTATATTCCCAATAGGCTCTGCACATTGGAATAGTATATCCTATAGATTAGACGTAGGACTGAGGTCGACTAGGTCTCTATCGAATATACTAGACTTAATTGTGTGTGCCAGCAAGCTCAGAGGTCACTAGAAACTTTCTCGAATTCACAAGAAGGGATTAGTCTCCGACAACCGCATAAACATGACAACTTTGTTTCCCCAAGATAAAACGTATCTTCTGAGTCGTGGAAACAATAGATAGATATTTCACTTAGTCAATCGTGCATGCTTCGTTTCACTAGAGGTGCAGAGAAAGTAGAAAGACGGGTGTTTTCAATAAAAGGATTTATTGAACGCTTCTTTTATCAAGCATGAGAAATTAACTGCTACAATCGTAAAACTGGTTGTGAAATATAATGCATACAGTAGAAATAGTAGAATAAAATAATACTGTAAGAGCATTGTATGGTTCCTAAACCATAGATAAATAATACATAAATAATAAAGGCTAATAGTACTCAACTGGTGCTTCTAAAATACGCCTACCCCGGTGTACCTAACCTAAGCTTAGTATGAGGAAAGAAGTAAGTGAGGTGTAGCATAAATTTAGTATTCTTATGCCAAGAATCTGCCCAAGATTTCTCTAAGGGTCTAATGAGCTCTGTACCTTAGTTTAGAATGAAGAAGGTCAGTCTCGGGACTCGATTTCCCAACAACCCGCAAGGGTAGCTTGGAAACACTGGAGCTGGATTTCTCTGCAGGAGAAAAGACAGCGTCTCTCTCAGTGCGTCTGCTGGAGGGTCGTCTTACTTCGGCACTTGCTGCAACAGGGCACGTTGGGCAAGTAGATAGTCAAACTGCTTCAAACCACTGTGTGTTTGCTTGGGCGAGTGTGGGCATATTTATACCGTGAAGGTGCCGAGTTTGATGTGCAGTTGGGCATAGTAACGTCATCAAAGAGTCTCAGTTCTTTGACAACTCCATGAGTTCTTGGACATATCAATATTCAAGCAAGGGGAAGTCCCTGGCTGCTGAATCTGAGTTTTCCAAGAAATCGCCTAAATATGGTTATGATTTCTATGCATATATAAAGATATGGTGATTTATACCTATATAAGGGCATGAATCGGGAAACTTACAATAAGGTCCTAAAATAATACATAACACCCACTCCACGTTATCATGTTCATCTAAGTTCAAGCACTAAAACATATAATCTAGAGCATGTGTTTACAACCCCCCAAAAATCATATAAAATGCATTTGAAATGGTTGTACACGAAAAAATTTAGCATTTTGTATAGTACACATTTAAGGGAAATGACTTCATTGTAAGCATATGATATGATATTAGCAATGCTAACTGAATGAATCACAAACATTACATTTATGAAATGGCTCTTAGTTACAGAAGAAAAAAGATTGAGACCATCCCATAGCACAATATACAAACTGTTTTGGTTTGTGGATTAGGCTAATATTGTTTCTAGGAAGTGTTAAAGGAATTTGTGTTCTCTAAGAATAGTTCTACTTTAAGCATATTACTTTTTTTGTGGCAAAGTTCATTTTGTTTTTTGGAAAAAGTCAAATAAATCTGTCGTAAAAATAGAGTTCCACACTTGGTAGCTTTGTTTTGAGAAAAAAAAAAGAAAAGTTGAAGGTCGAATTTTCAGAGTTCGAAAGAAAGCTGTGTGCTAATTTCAAAAGTTATTCTCGGTGTCAGGAGAAAACATTAAGTCATCAAGGCTGGCAAAAAAATCGTCTACAGCAGTAGGTGAAAGTTTGACTACTTCATTAAGAAGGTCAATTGTGCACAGATGTGAAGCATCGCCGTCAGCATCAGCCGCGTTAGCAATGTTGTTCATAGCAGATGGTACCTTGGTGCCTGATGGTCCACGTATCTCACTTCCAGTTGGATTTGCCGGTGAGATCTAAATGAATGCCGTCATCAGGATTGGTAGCCGCTGGGGGCAACACAACACATGAGCCGTTACCGGACCCAGTAATGTGTCAGCAACCGTGGCATAACCGATGGTAATGTTAGATAGACATCTAACACGCATTCCTCTCCACAAAGCAGGCATCGTAGAACAGGTAAGATGCAATCTTGCCAGATCGGTCTGAATGACAGGAACCATGTGTTATTCAGATCTCTCAAACGAGCCAAGCCATAATCTGTGTTATTCTGTAACGGTATCTCATAGCCTGCAGCTCATTTTCCATGCTGGCTTGGGTATCGCCGGTGACCGGATGTGCCATAACGGAGCAGGAGGAATAAAAATAAGATCCCTGCTACAAGTCCCACAATGAGAGGCAGACCGCCGAGAATGTATGACGTTACAATGCACACTTTTACAATGCATACCTTTACAACGCATTTTTTACAACGCAACATCCATTACAACACATGCCATTACAACAAATTTTTAATAACTACCTTTACAACGCATTCCATTACAACGCATACTACCTTTACAACGCATACCATTACAACGCATACCATTACATTGCATGTATGGTAAGTATTGGATAGTGTAATTACTATTCTAACTCCAGGGGGTGCAACAGTAGGATAAGTGTTGGATAGTGTAGGGGTAAAAATTACTATTCTAACTCCAGGGGGTGCAACAGTAGGGTAAGTGTTGGATAGTGTAGGGGTAAAAATTACTATTCTAACTCCAGGGGGTGCAACAGTAGGGTAAGTGTTGGATAGTGTAAGGGTACTATGCGTTGTGAGGGTATGCTTTGTAATGGTATGCATTGTAATGACTGCGTTGTAATGACATGCGTTGTAGTGGTATGCGTTGTAGTGCCGTGCGTTGTAATGGTTGCGTTGTAATGGCATGCGTTGTAATGGATGTTGCATTGTAAAAGTTGCGTTGTAATGGTATTGTGTTGTAAAAGTTGCGTTGTAAAGATTGTTTCCCACCGCCGAACACAGAGTGGACGAAGTTAGAAAAAATGCCCAGGAATGCTTCAAAGAGTGCTAACAGTCCCAAAAAAATCATCTTAAATACATGTGCAATACCGCTGGTATCAGACATGTTAAAGATACGACCTAACATTTCTGCGAAATGTACTGGCCAGTTTGTTGATAATAATGCATGTATCTCTGCAGAAGTCCTTGCAAATTGCAGATCATACGTCTCTTTGGAAGAGGTCAGTGGCACAGTTTTTTGTAAAAGAATGGCTTTCATTTTGCTTAAATTATCAATTTGTATAGAAGAGATGTTCAGGGAAGGCCATTGTGGCGAATTCCCGTCTGTCTTGGTATTAGGAAACAATACTTGCATACAGCAAGTGACCCTGGCTAACACAGTAACGAGATAGCTTATTCCTGGCATCATTGCACAACAGCTGTGATCATTTAACATAATGTAGCTACCATTGGAAAGCTGCCTGAAAATTGGATCTATCACCGCTGTGGGCGAACCCTGAAGGTGGCAAGAAAGATTATTGGAAGAACCTTCGCAGGCTCCGTGTAAATTAATACCTTGACACAATAGTGTACTGCTTAGTGAGTTTTCACAATTCTTAGCACTAAGAAATACTTCCTTTCCCCCACTCCAACATTTGTGTGTGTATGGTAAATCCCAGGTCGACCTAATGTTTTCTTTACCCAACCTTTCATACAGGCCTGCTGGTATGTGTTTTAAGCAATACTGAAACTGGAAATTCGTCACTGGTATTGTGATGGTGCCATGTACTATCCATTCAACTGATGGTTTCTCAGAAACGGTCAATGGTAATTTCTCCAGTTTTTCAATGCTCAGCACCGTATAGTCTGCCCCCCTCTGTTCCAATGAGATTTGTTTATCTGTAAGGTTAAATACAGTAAACAGTGACATAGTGTTGATTAGATGCCAAGGCACATAGCCTAAACAAAGGTTTTGCAACATCCAGCCTAATAGCATTATAGAACTTAATTGAGACTGGCCATGTTGTAGCAGTGGCAAGTCCTGTTCCATTATTTCTATGGCAGATGATACAATGCTGTCCAAAGAATACATTCAGGACGACAGAGTTGTTAACCCATTGTCAACTACAGAGACTGATTTCTCTAAATTAATATGATCAATTTCTTGTATTCTTTCAGCTGTTTCAATTTGCATGACTTTCCATGCTTCATTGTATGCAGCGTATATACCGGCAAATATGAAACGTTTATGACGTGGATTACGAGGTCCCAGTAAGAATTCTCATAAATCCACGCCATCTTTAAGCAAAGATACGTGTTGTTTTATTTCTGTAAGTTTAGATCTCTGGAGCCACTCAAGGCATAGTTTTCCTACACTATCATTTGTTATTATCCCTGGACTGTTGTCTTTGGATATATCTTGGATCTGGCCGAGTTACTGTGAACCCTTGTGTCTTGTTCAGGAATCTATCTTGACAGTTATTTGTGTCTGTGGGCCAGATTAACCATTTTTTCCATTCATGATTTGTTCTGTTCTGTTGTAAAATATCATTTACGTCTACCTCCTCATCTGAAGTTAAATTACTATCAGGTGTGGGCTAAGGTATGGACGGTTTGTTTAAATCTTTTATCTTAGCAATGCCAAGACTAGGCCTGGGCGAAGCACTACGCTACGCTCGCGGAGTTTGCGAAGTTAGCGCAACTTCGCACTACGCGAGCTGCACGTAGCACAGTGCGAACACGCGTAGTGCAGCGTAGCGTAGTGCAGCGCTCATTTTTTTCTTGTTCGCGGTCCTGAACGTCATGTTCGCGACCGCGAGCAAGCAAAATTACATCCCGGCGAGATTCTCAACGCGGGGAAGTAAGATTTCTCATTGTGAGTGGTTGCGCATGCTCGCGACCGCTCTCAATGAGAAACTACCAGTTCGCGTTGAGAAAGCTGCAGCTCGAGTAATAATCTACTCGAGCAGCAGAAAACTACAGCTCGCACTGTGCAAGATGCCGTTTTCAATGATTGCACAGTGGCGGATGCTTGTCTGCACTGTGCAATCATTGAAAACACATCTTGCACAGTGCAAACATGCTAATACGCAGCTCGCGTAGTGCTACGTGAAGTTCGCGTAGTGCGAAGTGCACTTCGCGTAGCTTCGCGTAGCGCTACTTCGCGAACTACGCCCACCCTTAGCCAAGACAAGATGTCTGTTGAACAGTGTCATTTAGGAATATCATTTGTTCTGTGATGATGCAGGCTCTGAACAATGCTTCTAAACCTTGTACCTGCCAGTCGTTTGTGCCCCAAACAGTTTTTGTCTCAATGTTGTCTTTCCAAAATTCAAAGCCTAAGGTAGAAAATTGAGCATAAAAGGTTGCAGCACAAATTTGCTTAGTGTTTGTCAACATACTTTTCATGCCTGTCTTATTCATATTTTTAAATTAAAAACTTTCTGGGTGTGTAACATTAAAACCTTTAAAATATGGAAATTTTCTAAGAAACATTTTAGAGCTACCTTTTGGTGGAGTTGGACAATGTTCCCATTGATCATAAGTTAAAACATTTCTAGGGTTTGCAGATTTATGCAAGTAATGATGGCCAAAATGATTAAAACAATACATTTCTTCATAATTTGCTGAATCGTCTAAGTATTCATGTTTTGTAAATTTTGCTGACATTTCAAAGTCTGCCATCATGTTATTAACAGTCTCAAAGTCCCAATCATCAGAAATGGTGGGTGAAACAAAATCACTCAAGGAAACTTTAAACTGGTGGGGAATTTTCAGCAGCTGGACATGGCCATAAATGTCATAATCAGTTGTATCCCAAGCTATTCCACCAGGTAGAGGAACCGCTGTGATGTTCACTGATGAAAGGTCTCGTTGTTCACGATGAGATGATTTGTGTGGTTTCAGGAGCAAGTTGATGTTGTGCTGTGTCCATTTTAATGTGCTTTCCATCTATCAGCTTTCCCAAACTTAACACAAGAATGAGCCATAGCAGGAGATAAAGTACACCTAACACAATCCAAAGTTCAACCCAAGGTGAAACCAGATATGTATTTGTAAGCTCTTGACCAATTTCCTTTATTTTTTCCTTGAAAGTTTTATTTGCTGGCGTAGTTTCAGGTTCACTGGGATCCTCAGAAAAGTTATCGAAGTTGATAAAGCAGCCAGAGGCAGTTCTGTCAATTGTTGGTATTGCATCCGTATTCTTTGAAATCGCTGGAGTTGCTTGTTCCCTTGACATGTTTGTATAGTCAGATGCTACATCATTGTAGACAGGAGTTTCTTGACGAACTGTTATTTGGGTTTCAAGAGGCACAAGTTCCATGGCTTTATTGCATGGTCCTTCTTTTCTCACTTCAGAATCTTCAAAGGTGATAAGTCTTTCAGTTTCAACCTCTTGGATAGTAGCAAGATTTGGTCGTCTGCTACATCTTGGGAGTCCACAGGGCCTACTACTTATTAACGGCCACATGGTGTGGTTTTACCAGGTCAATTGACAAAGACCGGTTCTCCTTTTTTCCAGCAAGGGGCAGCAGTAGTACTGTTCTTGATTCGTGGATTGCTAGTACAGGTACTGGTTTTCTGTAAGAAGGCCCAAATTCCTTCTTGTCCGCTATTTTCTTCCTGACCAGATCCCCAATCTTTGGAATCCAGACAGGTCTTGATGGGACAGGTGGTTTTTCTTCAGTGGTCGTTGGCTTTTCGCTGGTATTGCTTAGACTTCTTCTTGTTTCATTTAAGTCCTGTAAAACAGCCAAACGGTCTTTGATATCAAAGGGTTTTCGTTCCACCACTGAAGTGTGATGATCGAGGTCTTCAACCAACATTCTAGTACCAAAAATAATTTCATATGAAGTGATTCCACCCAGAGAATTTCTTGGCAGGTTATTAAGACTACGTTGGACATTTATTAGATGTTTGACCCACCTATCACCAAAACCTAATGCCCTAGCTGTTATAGATTGCTTTATGTCACGGTTTTTTCTCTCCACAACCGAATTTCCCTCAGGATGGAATTGACTCGAAAATCGCAATGCAACGCCCAAACTGGCCATGGCCTCCTTGTAAGCCCTAGAGCTAAACACAGGACCTTGGTTAGAGTGTAGCGTGTCGATTGCGCATGTGCCGATAAAGACTCGCAAATCTTTTATAACTGTTCAGGCGTCAGCTGAGCGCTGAGGCCACATCCAAATGAATCTTGTGCATGAATCCACTGTGACCATGATATATTTATAGTTGCCATCCCTTTGTAAAGGACCACAGTGGTCCAGGTAAACACACGCTAGTGGTTTATCTGAAATCAGAAGGGGCGTCTTCGCCGGGCGTTTCACTATTGAAACTTTAATTTTTTGGCATATTTCACATTCCAAAACATAGTTTCTGGTTTGTTTCCTCATGCGTGGCCACCAGTATTGCTGTTTTAATAATGAAACTGTGGCTGAAACACCTGCATGTACTTGAGTGGAAAGCGATTCGGTAGTGTTTTACCACTGTCTTTTATTGAAGCAGGGACTGCTTGCATTATTTCGCTGTCTATTTTCGTTTTTGAACGAGTAATTGCAGCTACGGAAGCCGTTTGCACAGCTGCCTTTGCGGCTTCATCAGCCAATGAATTGTCTTCAACGTGAACGCCATCACGCTGATGGCTCAGTGTATGGATCACATGAGTCTTTTGGAGTTCTTTCTGTAAAAGAACTACTTGTTCCCAAAGCATTTTTATCTTGATTGTGCCACCCTTTGCATCTTTAAAACCATTTTGAACCCAGGTCTGCAAATATTCATTGTATGACTGGACGCAGTAATCCGAATCGCACACTATGAGTGTGGGGAATTCGCGATCGGTATTTTCCAGGGCCATCTTGAATGCTTGGAGTTCAGCTCGCTAAGCTGTACAGTCTCCTAGTGATTGAGTTTTTGTTACCCTAGGTCTGAATTTACCATCGCGCCAGCGACCTTTAACAATTGCGCACGCAGCACTGTAAGCTTGTTTGCCCCCAATCGCGGGCTGTGCTGATCCGTCTGTATAAATTATACAGCCATAATGTTCTAGAGGTAGAATTTCAGTAGGCAGAGGACATTCTTGTTCAATTTGGAGAAATTCTTGTGTCTTCAAGTAAGAGTCAAGAACGTATTCAAAGTCTGTTGCAGCAAGAGAAGTAACCCATTGTATCCATCTTGGATGTAGAGCTTTTGCATTTGGAATGCTTGCCTTCATCACTGCCTCTAAGGCCGGTACAGGTGTAAGACTTTAATGCGTTTACCCTGTGCTAGGGCTCTCTCCGTTGCTACTGCAGTCTGAACCGCTGCCAGAATTTTTTCTGTTGAAGTGAGTTTCATTTCAGCTTGTGTGTACAAGTGTGATTTGTAAGCTATTGGTACCTTTTCACCTTCGTTAAAGGTTAGGTATGTGAATCTGCATCTCCCTGGGATGATTCGGATAACAAGGTTGCGTACATTGTCGTGTGTAATTCAGAATGTAAGTTCTTCCAAAGTTTAGGAATCCTAGAATTGACTGTAAGTTTTTCAGCGTTCTTGGAGTTTGGAGCAGCGCACATTTTTCTAAAAAGTTTGCTGCCAGGTTTTTGCCTTCACTTGAAAGTTCGTATCCTAAGAATAGGACGTTGAGGTGGGCAATTCTTGATTTTTTAAAGTTGAATTTGTACCCATTAGAGGCGAATCCAAGTATTATGGTGTTCACCCTGTTCAAGTGCCTGTCCAAATCATCATCTGTAAGGTAGATGTCATCGACATAAGCTAATGCCTCATCATCATACGTTTGTAATAACTCTGTTACTCAGGCTGAAAATAGCCCAGGACTGTTCTTAAATCCCTGGGGGAGACGACAGAAGTGTTGCTGTGTCCCCATTATTGAGAAAGCGGTCAAGTGCCTGCTTTCTGGTGCAATGTTTTGACAGTAGAAACTGTTTGAAATATCTAAAGTAGTTTTATATTTCTTCCGAACAATATTATTCATTAGTGCTGCACTGTGTGAATTTTGTACTGCAAAAGTTTTGCAACAAGTTTAAATATTTAGTTTAAATATCTGTAAAGTTTAGCCCCTTCGATGCTCATGACGAGCTCAGCTCGTCATGAGGCACAGTGGAGCTGTGCTGATGACGAGCTGAGCTCGTCATGCTCACGGGGCTTTCCAATAATTCAGCACTGGAGGAAAATTGCTCTAGCAGCCAAGGTGCTAGATATCTGTAATCCAAAACTAGACAATATGTTTCGTCTGGTTTGGAGACAGGAAACAAAGGATTGTTCATTGACGAGGTGTATGTTTCAAACACCCCTTGGTATTCAAGTTGATCTTAGATCTCTCTGACTTGTTTTTTAGCTTCCTGCTTAATTGGATACTGCCTCTGAGCAGTTGATTGATTTTTTTACTGAATTGTATGGTGAGGAGAGTCCTCATCCCATCCCACATGATCTTTATATAATGCTGGAGCCTGGGCAACAGCCCATTTTCTGGCATAGGTGTATTTTTTATAAATAGAAATATGATTAGAGAAGGCTGGCATAATAATCTCTTCACCATGTGGGCACTCCCTGACAAATTCAGGTGGCCAGTCTTTTTCAGCTAGAAGAATGTCATAACCTTTAGATGATTTTTCCCAAAAGAGTGCTTTTATTTTCCTAGTTATATCCCTCTCTATTCGGAGTGTTATTTCATATAACGTATGGGGTACACTAACCCTGGTGTCTGCAGTTTCAAACTGAGTGTATTCATTCAGATCCACTGTCTCCAGATGATCTTTCAGGATCCTGCGAGCTATGGTGACCTCTGCTGCGCTGTCCAGCATTGTCTTGGCCCACTCCCCGTTTTTCAGTTGTGTCCTCAAGATCCTCGACATGTCTGATTTTAATACTTGCTACCTTCTTTTTGGAGAATTGAGTTTTCTTATTTTTTGGAATGTGCTGATCGTCTTTGGACTTCACGCGTTCTTCCTGACCGTCCTCTTCTTTCTGATTTCTGAGAGGAAGTCTGAAAGGTACGAGAGGAACGTGTATCAGTATCTTGATATCTATCAGGTTTTCTCAAATTATCCCTATTTCTGAGGTTATACCTCTTTTTAGAGGGCTTCTGTGGAGTAGACCTTCCTCTGGACTGAGAAGGCTTCTCTTTAGGTAGTGACTGTCTACTATTTTCCCATTTCTTTTTAGGAGTAGTTAGATTGTTTTTGATAAAAACTTTTTCAGGATTTTCTATTAGTTCAGGCTTTACAGGTTTCCCTCCCAAACTATCTCTTCCTAGTTCTTCATAGGATTTTTCAATAATTCTGGCAAGTTCATGCGGTTGCTCAGTAATATCGAGTTCTTTTAATTTCTGGCGGATTGCCACTGATGCTGCTTCACCTTTAATGTTAGCTAATAAGATAGCTGAGACCTGTTTGAAATCTTTCAGTAATTTCATACCTAGATTCAAGGCCGGTTCTCGACCGATTTCATTTTGAATCTGTCTCAGAACGTCTGGTATTACCACCGTAGACGGGACACCATGTGTTTTTGTGTAGATTGAAGCAAACACTGTACCTCAAGTGTCACAGTCCTCCACGTGTGGTGCAATCCCCATTGGTAAACAGATTGTTAGAATCCTGTGTTTCTCATGAGGTGTACTATCGGGAAATACTGCCTCTATGTGAGTAATTTTCTGGGCTAACCAGAATGGAATTTGTTCCCTTTTCGCGGGCAACTTACAGATTACTGACTGTATAGTCTGTGGTGTGATTTTGTTTGTGTTCCCCTGATAAGGGGTGTGGTGTGGAATTCTTATAGCAGGTTGGACTGTTAAAGTCCGCATGACATATTGAACCAATTGTTTATGTATTTTAATTAATTGTTTTAGCTGAACTAACAATTCTACATCTGTCATTCTTTCAATGTCAGGATGTGGTGTATAGCTGGCTAGTACCAGCCATGTAGCTCCTGGTCTACCTAATGAACCGAGCCTGGTAATGTGATTTTGATGTTGTAGGGCGCCTTTAAACCAGAGCTGATGCTCTTGGTAAGTTAGTGGAATTTCAATGTCCTCGAAAGGAACGTATTCCGTTGGAGGTTCCTCTATCTTATAGTAGTGGAACACATGTGTTGTTGGATTTGCCTATGGAAAGACAATCCATGAATAGAATACCTCTGTCTGCCGATATTCATGTGCCTCTATGACAAATATGACTCTACCACCTCTTGCTGATAGGCCATTTTCTATAAGCTTAATAGCTATAGTTTTCCTCACGTTTTCCGGGATGATTATAGCATACGGGTCATTTTGTTGGAGACTTGTCTCGTCTAAACCTGGTCGAACTGCAGTCCTTGCAGCTCCACTGTTCTCTTCGTCGCTATCTTGCATTTTGTTGCAAGTTTTGCAGAGAAAGTTTCAAGGAAATAAACATAAGTTGCACAATATTTTTGGAACACTGTATCCTTCAACTTTGAACAAACCCAAAACTAATACATAGGATTTTTCGTCCTACTCAGTTTATGGCGGATATTTTATCCTTTAACCCACTCCAGACGTCTATTGGAGTTTTTCCGGGATAAAGGGGTCTCTGTGAAAAGCACGACTGAGTTACTCTAGCATCTAGCATTAAATTAGTGCTTTACCAAACGTTGGGCGCTATGTAGTGTAGTTCCTACATTCCCAATAGGCTCTGTGCATTGGAATAGTATATCCTATAGATTAGACGTAGGACTGAGGTCGACTAGGTCTCTATCGAATATACTAGACCTAATTGTGTGTGCCAGCTAGCTCAGATGTCACTAGAAACTTTCTCAAATTCACAAGTAAGGATTAGTCTCTGACAACCGCATAAACATGAGAACTTTGTTTCCCCAAGATAAAACGTATCTTCAGAGTCGTGGAAACAATAGATAGATGTTTCACACAGTCAATCGTGTATGCTTTGTTTCACAAGAGGTACAGAGAAAGTAGAAAGACGAGCGTTTTCACTAAAAGGATTTATTGAACAGTCTTCTTTCTCAAGTATAAGAAATTAACTACTACAATCGTAAAACTGGTTGTAAAATATAATGCATACAGTAGAAATAGTAGAATAAAATAATACTGTAAGGGCATTGTATGGTTCCTAAACCATAGATAAATACATACATAAATAACAGAGGCTAAAAGTACTCAACTGGTGCTTCTAAAATGCGCCTACCCCGGTGTACCTAACCTAAGCTTAGTACGAGGGAAGAAGTAAGTGAGGTGTAGCATAAATGTAGTATTCTTTTGCCAAGAATCTGTCCAAGATTTATCTAAGGGTCTAATCAGCTCCCTACCTTAGTTTAGAATGAAGAAGGTCAGTCTCGGGACTCGATTTCCCAACAACCCGCAAGGGTAGCTTGGAACCACTTTAGCTGGATTTCTCGGCAGGAGAAAAGACAGCGTCACTCTCAGTGCGTCTGCTGGAGGGTCGGCTTTCTTCAGCACTTGCTGTAGCAGGGCGCGTCGGGCAAGTAGATAGTCGAACTGCTCCAAACCACTGTGTGTTTGCTTGGGCTAGTGTGGGCATATTTATACCATGAAGGTGCCGAGTTTGACGTACAGTTGGGCATAATAACGTCATCAAAGAGTCTCATTTCTTTGAAAACTCCATGAGTTCTTGGACAAATCCATATTCAAGCAAGGGGAAGTTCCTAGCTGCTGAAGCTGAGTTTTCCAAGAAATCGTTGTGGATTTTCGGAACTAGTGGAAGTAGCCCTGCCATATTTGGACTGCATGAGCTATGCCTTAATATGGTTATGATTTCTATGCCTATATAAGGATATGGTGATTTATACCTATATAAAGGCATGAATCGGGAAACTTTCAATAGGGTCCTAAAATAATACATAACAGCATGTTCTATGACACCATTTATGACATCACTGATGACATCTCAAATGACATCATTGACCTGTGAGGTCATAAGCAGTGCATTGCAGGGGTGAAAGTTATAGTTAGCACTGCTAACTATAACTGGTGAATTTCTGTGTTTATTTTAGTTCAAAATGTTGCTGTTGTCACCGACAAACTCCCCTAACTATAACATTAATTTAACCTTTGTTTTTTTCGGTGAATTTCCAAGGGTTTTTTAAAAACAAAAACGGATCTTTTTATCCCACCTTACTATAATGTTACTTCAACCTTAGTGGTTTTTTTTTGAGAATTACTAGGGTTCTTTTAAGTAATACTTAATTACGATACATAAATCTGTATCCCCCGCGCAGACCTGCGACCAGGCCCTGTAGCCAACTCCTCTCCAACATTCAGCCACCCGCACTCTGGCCATGCACAGTGGAGCGTTAGCCATAGGGCCTGGCCCTGTGGACCCCTTCCTCATGGACATTTGCTTTCTTTAATTGAAGGACAGGGGGTTGTGCGGTCCCCATCCCTGAGTCAAATCCAGCCCTGAGGACCCTATCCCCTGGAGCCACATATTTACCTAAAGGGGATGGGACCAAGTGCCCCCCCCCCTCCCCAAACCTTGTTAGACCTTGGGACCCCATCCACCAGGGTCACTCTTCCGTACCCATCCCCAGAGACTCGGCGTGCTCGTTTGGGGGAGGGGGCATGTGGCTCCTCTCTCTCATGCCTCGGGAACTGGCATGCTTGCCGTGGCCCCCTCCTCCCCAGACGGATTTCAGCCCCAGGGACCACATGCCCGGGGCCTAACATAATTTTTATGTGAATGGAGGCACACCGCTCTCCTCCCAGGGCCAATTTTAGCTCCGGGGACCCTATCCCCCAGAGCCCGGAAATATATTCAAAGGTGAGGGGACACACTGCTTCCCTCCCCAGGCCGATTTCTACCCTGAGACCTGCCAGTATATTCAATGGGAAGGGGGACACATGCGGTCCTCTCTCTCCTGGACCAATTTCGGCCCTGGGTACCCCTTCCCCCGTGGCCCGACACTGTATTGAAGGGGGCATGCAAGGACCCCCTTCCCTGGGTCAATTTTGGCCCTGCGGACCACATCCCATAGGGCTTGGCACTATATTGATGAGGGCACGTGGCCCCCTCCCCACTCCAATTTCAGCCCCGGTGGCCCCACTCCTCCAAAGCTGGGTGTCCTAGGGGCCCACCCCGGCCACCCACCACACTATTGTTGAGGGCCCTAGAGGGAGCCTCCAAGCCCCTGCAGCCTCAACCAGATCCTTGCAACCAGAGGGAACAGATATTGCTCCAGGTTGCATGGAGCAGCTAATAATGCTGCTCCCTGTGGGCGAGAGCAATATTTAGATCTGTATCCTTGCCTGCATCACTGTGGCAGGGAAACAGATGTCTGAACAGAAGTCTGCTCCCAGAGGGTAGGCACATTTTTGATGTTCCTGCCAGCTGGGAGTGGACTTGGTGATTGCTCCTCCTTGGCAGAAGATTTCAAAATGCTACTGCCAAGTGAGAGCAAACACAGGCTTCTCTTCTCGCACTATGGTGGGCAGCGAAACCGCTATGTCCCGGGGGTGGAAACAATTAATGGTTCAGGCAGGGATATTACATAGACCCCTTCCGTAAAAGGAATCGGCCCCGAGGGTGGGTGCCCCAGGGGCTTTTTAGGCTCGGGGAGGAGGACTGCATGGCCCACTATACATTTTCTGCATTTGCTTCGTCATGGGTGGGCTCCCGAGGCCTTTAGAGGCTCAAGGAGGGGATAAAATGAATGTTGGCTGCGCGTCCTCCCTCCCAGAAAAAATGTTTTTGGCCCAGGGTGTAGGCTCCCCAGGGCTTATAATAAATAAATGCGGTCCAGCTTTTAGATTTTTTTTTGATCCTGGAAGAGTCTCGCTGGATCACAGCTTTTTTTGACATTTTTCTTTTTCTCTTTTTGGCCCCGGGGTCCCTCTTTTTTTTTTACAACTTCAGGACAGGGACTAAGTCCCCGAGTCCTGTATCATTTTTCTAATGTTGCTGGAAGCTAATCAGAACGCTTGCTCTTGCGGAAGTCTGACTTCCACGTGAGTGAGATGGCCCAAGGGAAAGTAGGCTCCCTGGGCCAATCAGAAACCTCTATTTTTTAATTGCCACTCCCGCGAGTCTCTGAGACTCTTGTGAGCCCAACTGACAAAATAAACAATTATTTTTTGCCCTTAATATCTCGAAAACTACTGAACGGATTTACTCCAAATAAAAAAAAAGCACAGTCTGCGAACCACGATCTAGCTTCCAGGTGAATTTGCTGTAATTGTGATTAACAGATTTAGCTATAACCTGTCTTAAAGAGTGCATGGAAAATACATGGGGATTTTACATTTTGAGACCCTCCTTTTTTCTCAACCCCTGCTTGACGGATCACCTTGAATCTTTCCAGGAAGGAGCTGAGGTGGATGAACTTTGTTTTGAGTAAGTTTTGTGAAGATTCATCAAATGGGGCCAAAGTTATTAGCAAATCAAAAAAGACTAAGCCTATGGAAAAGGAGACCTAACTAGTGGCGACCGCCACTAGGTAATCTGTATTTAACACATACCAACTTTCGAACATCTGCCTTTTTTATAGGTTTTTCCCCCAATAAATTTCAACACATATTATCTGCCAGAACCTGAGAGGAAAACTGCAAGTGTGCGATAAATATCACAGAACACATAAATCCGATCCCTGTGAAAATTCATGTTTACGCATGGATCTAAATTTAGCCATTTACTTCTAAAGAGGGCCTTAAGCCTCAATTAAAAGTGCATTGGAGGCCAGGTGCTATTTATCACACCCCTTTAATGCGATTAATAGCACATATTACACTGACCCCTTCAGTCGCTGCCGGCATTATTCACGGGTGGGGGTTCTCGAGGGGAAGAGAGGGGGGTTAATATATTAATAAAGAAAAAAACGTACCTGTCCGCCGGCCGGGTAACATGTTTTCTCTGCACCAGTCCTGCTCTCCTGCCTCCAGCAGCAACAGGAAGCAGGCAGCCTTCCTCCGCTCCCCCAAGCCAATCACAACGCTGCAGTGGCAGCGTTGTGATTGGTGGGGACGCTGCCCAGCCAGGGGCTTACGGGGAGGCTATTTTCTCCATGTAGGCTAAGGGCAGAGTGTTCATGACTGGTTTGGGTGGTCTCAGAGTGCCGACCAAACAGTCATTGCGCCCTCAGGAGTGGGCACACCACTGCTCTCCTGCTCACAGAGCAGCCCCGCCTACCCGCCCGCCACTACAAAACCCTTCTGTTCGGCAGAAACATAAAATGGTAGTTATTACCATTTTATGTTTCTGCTTCTCACACTGCGAGAAAGCAGTGGGGTTACACTCCTCTGCCCTAGCGGAGGAGCCACCCCTGTACCCCTCCTCGTTGACATTTATTGCCCTGGTGCGGGTTAGGTTGTGTTAGATTGTTTTTTTAATCTTTGAACTGCTTTTTATGAGTTTATATATGTTCATCAGACGCTGTTTGTTTGCTGTGGGGTTTTGGTCTCGCTGCTTGCTCTCCCGTGGCCGGGCTTGGCTCCGCCCCCCGCTCCTCTGGGCTTCCATTCACAGTTGACCGGCCGGGCTTGGCTCCGCTGGTCCACCTCCTGCTGCCTACAAGCCCCAGGATCCCTTGGGGCAGGACGATTCAACTGCACGCGCCAGGAGGTGCATAAAGACCCGCCTGGGGCCGAGTTCCCTGGTGTTCATCAGACGCTGTTTGTTTGCTGTGGGGTTTTGGTCTCGCTGCTTGCTCTCCCGTGGCCGGGCTTGGCTCGCCCCCCTCCCCGCTCCTCTGGGCTTCCATTTACGTTTGACCGGCCGGGCTTGGCTCCGCCGGTCCACCTCCTGCTGCCTACAAGCCCCAGGATCCATTGGGGCAGGACGACTCAACTGCATGCGACAGGAGGCGCAAAAAGACCCGCCAGGGGCCGAGTTCCCCGGTGTTCATCAGACGCTGTTTGTTTGCGGTGGGGTTTTGGTCCCGCTGCTTGCTCTCCCGTGGCCGGGCTTGGCTCCGCACCCCGCTCCTCTGGGCTTCTATTCACCGTTGACCGGCCGGGCTTGGCTCCACCGGTCCACCTCCTGCTGCCTACAAGCCCCAGGATCCCTTGGGGCAGGACGACTCAACTGCACGTGCCAGGAGGCGCATAAAGACCCGCCTGGTCCCTCGCCCCGCGAGGTCGCGCGCGGGTCGTGCCGGGAGAAGCCCGGGACAAGGGCGGGACCGTCTGTGGCCGTCAGTGGCCAAAGGAGGCCGGGCCGCGGCCCCCCCCCTTGACATTGGATTCGTGGGACATATTAAGTAAGACACAAACTCATCATCAGTGACAACTATGTTTTGATATGATCTGTGTTAGTTGTCCTGTGTTTCATTATATGTAACATAACACTCCCTGAAATTGATACTATCTTTGCACCTGACCTGAGCTTGGTAAAACATCGTTTAGAAAGATGAATCTACGCCCAAGCACAAGCAGGAAATCCTTGCTGGGAGGGTCTGTTCGAGGGACTTTAGATCAGTTTATAACAAGGGCTGCTAATGTCCTGGAACGCGAGATAGCCATCACTGAGCGTTGTTTATCCTCAGAACCTTTGTACAATAAACGCTCGTCTCTGGGTTCTATACAGCTAGCTACCACCCCACCAAAATTAGGCACGGAAAGGGACTCAAAGGGTGACATTGGTGTTCTCCTACAATTACAAGACCTAAGCGTATCATCTGACACAAGTAGGGAGTCTGATATTGATGATTCAAATATAGAACCCCCAGTAATAATTAGCTCCAAGGGGGACAATCATCCCAAGCCTATCCTGAAGACGAACACAGATAACAACCTACTGGGGCCAGGGCAGGTGAATAAAACAAAGTGCGGGGGGAACTGTCACACGGGTAGGCGTGCTAAAACTGCCAAAACGATCTTAAGCCCCTTGAAGGGCCTAAGAAAAGAAGCTTAGAAAACACCGCCTCATTACCTACCCCCGTCCCCTAACTCTCTGCAAGACTTAATAGGAAACATTGAACATTTAGTTAAATCCCTTATATTACCACTTGTAGAGAGAGTAAAAAGAATGACTGAACAACTGGGGTCTTTAGAGGAAGCAATAGCAACAAACACTAAATTATTCAGGGATCTGGCAGCCCACAAACCGAATCCGACTTTATGCGTGCCACCGACAGGGGGGGAAACAATTAATCTAGCGAATAGCGAGGACAATACAACTTCTTCGCACAAGAATAATTTGGCCCCTGCGGAATTAGATAGTGCACATACACGTGCTAGGGAAGGAAGAGAGGGAGGACTAGCAAGTAAACCGGATGACATACTTGGAAAAACTGTCAGGGCCCATCCCTTAGCTAAGAATGTAAGAGGAACCTTGCAACAAATAGACCTGCTGCCTGAAGCAGCACCATGTGTCATAGTTCTCACTGGGGTCCCCGAACTGGCAGCCGGAAAAATAGAAGGCTACCCAGAACTTAAAAACAAAGTAGTCCACTGGCTTCGAAATAACAGGCCTCTACCGCCCAATATAGATAGTGAAATCTTGCATGTAAGAAGATTGGGCTGGGTGGGGCAAAGACCAAAAGACACACAGGGGTTGTTATTATTATTAATTTTAGGGATCGTAGGGTAATTGCACACATTGGAGATTGGTATCTGGAAAGTGGTGGGGTGGGAATATCTACCAGTGATTTAAGTTATTTCTACCCCCAATCTGTGCTGACCAAACCACTAAGACCCAGGAACCCATTTATAAGTAATGCAGTAGGCCCCAGTTTTAACATCCCAAATTTCAATCGATTTTCTATGTTGTCTGGACTAGAAGGAAATATTTACAAAAAGGGGTGGTGAGGGACAGAGTCTCTGAATTAAGCAGAAAGCTCTCACCCAGTCAAAAGATCAGGGCTAGATCCAAAACCGTTTTTTAGCTCACTGCACCATCCCAGTTTCAGAACCTGGCTGTATGCAAATTAGCCTGTTCCTGTCCCAGTGCATGATGGGAACAGGACAAACCAAACTACAGAAGCCAATTCTTACACTGGGAAGGAAACAAGCTCCCGGGGACCGGTTTCTGGCATTACAGCCGTCTTCGGCCCGGTTTGCTTGAATCCTGATGGTGCAATGAGCAAGGGTCTCACATCTGAGAATACCCTTCCACGCTTAGGGTGGACAAAAATATTTACAAAAAGGGGTGGTGAGGGACAGAGTCTCTGAATTAAGCAGAAAGCTCTCACCCAGTCAAAAGATCAGGGCTAGATCCAACACCGTTTTTTAGCTCACTGCACCATCCCAGTTTCAGAACCTGGCTGTATGCAAATTAGCCTGTTCCTGTCCCAGTGCATGATGGGAACAGGACAAACCAAACTACAGAAGCCAATTCTTACACTGGGAAGGAAACAAGCTCCCGGGGACCGGTTTCTGGCATTACAGCCGTCTTCGGCCCGGTTTGCTTGAATCCTGATGGTGCAATGAGCAAGGGTCTCACATCTGAGAATACCCTTCCACGCTTAGGGTGGACAAAAATATTTACAAAAAGGGGTGGTGAGGGACAGAGTCTCTGAATTAAGCAGAAAGCTCTCACCCAGTCAAAAGATCAGGGCTAGATCCAACACCGTTTTTTAGCTCACTGCACCATCCCAGTTTCAGAACCTGGCTGTATGCAAATTAGCCTGTTCCTGTCCCAGTGCATGATGGGAACAGGACAAACCAAACTACAGAAGCCAATTCTTACACTGGGAAGGAAACAAGTTCCCGGGGACCGGTTTCTGGCATTACAGCCGTCTTCGGCCCGGTTTGCTTGAATCCTGATGGTGCAATGAGCAAGGGTCTCACATCTGAGAATACCCTTCCACGCTTAGGGTGGACAAAAGTATTTACAAAAAGGGGTGGTGAGGGACAGAGTCTCTGAATTAAGCAGAAAGCTCTACCCAGTCAAAAGATCAGGGCTAGATCCAACACCGTTTTTTAGCTCACTGCACCATCCCAGTTTCAGAACCTGGCTGTATGCAAATTAGCCTGTTCCTGTCCCAGTGCATGATGGGAACAGGACAAACCAAACTACAGAAGCCAATTCTTACACTGGGAAGGAAACAAGCTCCCGGGGACCGGTTTCTGGCATTACAGCCGTCTTCGGCCCGGTTTGCTTGAATCCTGATGGGGCAATGAGCAAGGGTCTCACATCTGAGAATACCCTTCCACGCTTAGGGTGGACAAAAATATTTACAAAAAGGGGTGGTGAGGGACAGAGTCTCTGAATTAAGCAGAAAGCTCTCACCCAGTCAAAAGATCAGGGCTAGATCCAACACCGTTTTTTAGCTCACTGAACCATCCCAGTTTCAGAACCTGGCTGTATGCAAATTAGCCTGTTCCTGTCCCAGTGCATGATGGGAACAGGACAAACCAAACTACAGAAGCCAATTCTTACACTGGGAAGGAAACAAGCTCCCGGGGACCGGTTTCTGGCATTACAGCCGTCTTCGGCCCGGTTTGCTTGAATCCTGATGGTGCAATGAGCAAGGGTCTCACATCTGAGAATACCCTTCCACGCTTAGGGTGGACAAAAATATTTACAAAAAGTGGTGGGGAGGGACAGAGTCTCTGAATTAAGCAGAAAGCTCTCACCCAGTCAAAAGATCAGGGCTAGATCCAACACCGTTTTTTAGCTCACTGCACCATCCCAGTTTCAGAACCTGGCTGTATGCAAATTAGCCTGTTCCTGTCCCAGTGCATGATGGGAACAGGACAAACCAAACTACAGAAGCCAATTCTTACACTGGGAAGGAAACAAGCTCCCGGGGACCGGTTTCTGGCATTACAGCCGTCTTCGGCCCGGTTTGCTTGAATCCTGATGGTGCAATGAGCAAGGGTCTCACATCTGAGAATACCCTTCCACGCTTAGGGTGGACAAAAATATTTACAAAAAGGGGTGGTGAGGGACAGAGTCTCTGAATTAAGCAGAAAGCTCTCACCCAGTCAAAAGATCAGGGCTAGATCCAACACCGTTTTTTAGCTCACTGCACCATCCCAGTTTCAGAACCTGGCTGTATGCAAATTAGCCTGTTCCTGTCCCAGTGCATGATGGGAACAGGACAAACCAAACTACAGAAGCCAATTCTTACACTGGGAAGGAAACAAGCTCCCGGGGACCGGTTTCTGGCATTACAGCCGTCTTCGGCCCGGTTTGCTGAAATGCCAGAAACCGGTCCCCGGTAGCTTGTCTCCTTTCTGGTGAGGAATTGGCTTGGTAGTTTGGTCTGCCCTGTTCCCATGATGCACTGGGCCAGGGACAGACTAATTTGCATATAGCCAGGTTCTGAGCTGGGATGGGGCAGTGAGATAAATAACGGTGATGGATCAAGCCCTGATCTTTGGACTGGGTAAGAGTGGTCTGCTTAATTCAGACACTCTGTTCATCACCACCCCCTTTTCTGTATCGTTTTTGGCCACTATAGGTGTGGCAGGGTATACTCAGACATGAGTCCCTTTCTCACTGCTCCATCAGGATTCAAGCAAGCCGGGCCGAAGAGGCTGAAATGCCAGAAACCGGTCCCCGGTAGCTTGTCTCCTTTCTGGTGAGGAATTGGCTTGGTAGTTTGGTCTGCCCTGTTCCCATGATGCACTGGGCCAGGGACAGACTAATTTGCATATAGCCAGGTTCTGAGCTGGTATGGGGCAGTGAGATAAATAACGGTGATGGATCAAGCCCTGATCTTTGGACTGGGTAAGAGTGGTCTGCTTAATTCAGACACTCTGTTCATCACCACCCCCTTTTCTGTATCGTCTGGACTAGAAGGGGCGGACTGACTTATTAAAGGGCCACATCGGGAGTACCATGTATTTAAGTATATTGATACATTAGCGGCCCCTAAGGGAGTGATTGATAGGCAGCAAATCAAACCAATGGATCATAGTAGAAGCAAGAAGGGAGACGCCAACACTTCTCTCCCTATTATGGGCCAGATTGATATGAGGGAACCAACTCCCGATGGGAATTACAGGCTAGCATCATGCTCTACTGTCCAGTGCATCCTACCTGTTGCTCCAACAGGGACCCAAGTGATGCCTGGTAATACCCCCTCAGGTAATCAGTTGCAGGCTACTGAGTGCACTAGTAACATCATAACAGCACAATCACTGGTTTCCTGGAATATTGCAGGATTTAAGAGCAAACTAATGTCCTTAGACTGGTTAGCATTTATAGACA
This sequence comes from Lissotriton vulgaris, assembly GCF_964263255.1. NCBI lineage: Eukaryota > Metazoa > Chordata > Amphibia > Caudata > Salamandridae > Lissotriton > Lissotriton vulgaris. Next base: position 870,442,202 of record NC_141687.1, on the reverse strand, counting down.
CATATACAGTCATATTACTCCAGGAAACATGGCACATGGTGCCCCAGTTTAGGCAGGGGTATTTAAATTTCTTTATCCCCGCAATCCAAACCACAAGAGGCAGGCCCATGGGGGGGCTTAACAACCTGGATCAAAGAATGACTGGTACAGAGCTACTCAGTTGGACTCTGGCTTTAACGACATCCTTATCATTAGGTTACAGCACCTAAATTGTAGAGATCTGTACATTTTTTAATGTATATGCAAGAGGTAAACCAGGAGGTAAACCCTCAGAGGTAGTTTCTAAGCTGGGTTCCCATCTTGATAACTACAATGGTAAAGCGAACTTGCTGATTGCGGGAGATTTCAATTGTTGTTTTGAACCTCTAGACCAAAATGATATTGATTTATCAATGGAGGAAGACCTCACTAGGCATATCCCGCAACTGACTATTCCTCCCATTAAACGATGGACCCAGGCTGCACTTCAGCTCAAAGCCCTATGCCTAGAGCAGGGACTAAGTGCTGTAAATGGCAGGACTAGATCGGACAAAGAGGGGGAACAAACTTTTGATAATGGGGTCCGTAGCAGTCGAATAGACTACATACTTGTCAACCTAGAGTTTTGGACATCAATCCAAGATATGGCCATTGTAAAAAGAGTGGAGAGTGACCATAATCCTCTGAGCTTAAAATTGGACTTGCACAGAGGCAAGCAGGCTGACCTTAGCTTAACAACATTGATATATTTCCCACAAATGACACCCGGAGGGTGAAATGGACAGAATGTCTCCTGAAACAGGAACACATTACTGCAATGGGTGAACTAGCTGTAAGGGCATCCATGAAGCTTTAGGGATGTACAACAGATCAGGATCTTATGTCTAAGGTTGTTCCAATCCATTTAACTCTTTTTAATAGTCTTAAAAACTTTTTTATTAAGGAGGTTACTGGATCTAAACAAAGTTATAAAAAGCAGGCAGATTCCTGGTATGGCAAAAGTTGTAGGGATGCATATAAATCACTAGCTGTGGCTGTAAGATCGAAAAATAGGAACTTATTAAAAGATGCAAGGTGTAAGTATAAACTTGCCCAGCGGGAAGCAAAACAATCCTGGGACGAACAATACTGGCATGAGTTATATGTTGCCAGTAAAACTAGAAATATGGCAGGTTTTTGGGACCTGGTTAAATGGGGCAAGGGGTGACCCAGGGTCCATCCGCAAAACCATGTCTCCCCATAACTGTGGGTGTCGCATTTTAAGATGCAGTTTGCGTGCCCGGATTCTGATATGGGGATAAGCTTTAACATCTTCCCCACTGATGTAACTCCTATGCCACTACAATTTAGTATAAAAGAAGTTGAACATGCTCTAAATTCTGTCCCAAAGGTTAGAGCACCAGGGCAGGATAGCATACCTGTGGATCTCTTTATACACGGGAAAGAGGTATGGCACCGTATATAAAGTCCCTTGTAAATGCCATCGCAAAAGGCTCCCCAATCCCAGATACCTGGAAGGGAGCTGAGATAATCCCTATTTTTAAGAAAGGGGATCGCTCTGATCCCGCAAACTATAGGCAAATTAGCCTGATGGATTGTATCCAGAAGGTGGTAGCCATGCTTGTGTTGTCTAGGATCCTAAATTGGATAGATGACGTTGAGGTCTTGTCACCTCTGCAAGCTGGGTTTGTGCACACACGAGCACTGTGGATCAGGTTTTTAGATTTGTTGTTATTTATTGGAGGTGGGTAGTTCTTGGAGGTGGCACACTATACGCGGCATTTGTCGACTTAAAATCGGCCTTTGATTTAGTATCGCGTATGAAGATGTGGAGAGTCTTCCAGGAACAAGGCATGCCACTGGAACTTCTCGCTTTCCTAATTAAACTTCATGACAATAACTTTTCTCAGGTCTGGTGGGGTGAACAAGGCCAGGTCACAGATAGGTTTCCAACCTTGAGAGGTGTAAGACAAGGGTGTGTCTTGGCACCAACGTTGTTTTCTTTGTACATTAACAGGGTTATCGACTACTACAAGGATTTTCCTATGGATGCCCCAAAGCTTAGTGGTTTGCCGATACCCCTGTTAATGTTTGCAGACGACACCCTTCTAATTTCCAAGACTCAACAAGGGCTCCAGAGAGCAATTGGGCGCTTTGAAACCTTCTGTATTGATTATGGCCTCACTATTAATGTGTCAAAAACAAAATTTATGGTCATGCATAGGTACAAGTTTGCGAAAGGGGAGTTGCTCGAGCAGACCCAATCTTTTACTTATCTTGGAATTACATTGGGTTCAAGGCTCGAATGGAAACCCCATATTAACCATTTAGTTGTTAGACACGCCCAGTTGGCAGGGGTACTCTTAAGAGAACTGCGTTCCTCGGCCACTAAACCTATAGCTCCAGCACTAAAAATGTATGATACTAAAATACGGGCTTCTGTATTGTATGGGGCTGAGCTATGGGGGCCATGTAATATTTCAGCTTTGGCAATTTCCCAAAACAACTTTATGAGAGGACTAGTGAGGCTTCCTCCATCCACGCCGCTCTTACCCCTCTATTTAGATTTGGGATGCCAGAGAATTGAGGACGTAGCATGTTTTAGACCGGTTGCATACTGGCGGAGGATCTGGGTCACCCCGGAACTCTCCCAGTATGCCCAGGCACTCCTTGAAGCCAGGGATAAGGATACAGCATGCAGAATAACCTGGTTCAGAGAAGTCAAGGCGACTTACAATGCCCTGGGCCTGGGCGAATTATGGTATAAACCCGCCCAAAATGTCTTCCCCTCACGTAAGACATTAAAAGAGCTCTATTGGTCTATGGTGTCATCACGAGACTTTCAAAGATGTACTTTTACTTCAATATTAAGTGATTTTTTGGAGCTCAAGCATTCACCGGCCTAATTAACTCCTTTACCGGTAAATGGTCAACTGGTAGCGGTGTCTCGTGTCCTTTTTTAGGGCGAGGGACCTATAAGCTGCGCAAAGCGCAGCTTCTGGTCCGCAGATTTAATGTTTCTTAGTAGGGCTTTAGAAGCCGCTTCCCTGCCCTGTCTCTCCTCCATTGGCTGGCTTCCTAAACGGAGGCCAGCCATTGGAGGAGAGAGCCGTCACTCCGATTTAGCCCTGTCTTTTTCGGATTCGGGGGCGTAAGTGTTGCTGTTCTTTAGCTCGTGACGTTGTCCGTCACTCAGGACAGCAAAACACGCCCACGAATCCGAAAAATTTTGGAAGCTTGAAGCCGCCATTTTGCTGCTGGTAAGGTTGAGGTAGGCTGCTCTCGCTTTCCTCGTTCCCGCCGTCTTTTTTACCCGGATCGCCACCTCCGCCGCCATGACCTGCTGCCGCTCCACCACCAGCAGGCAGTTAGCACACTGACAGTCCCACCAGCGGCAGAAGCGCTTGTGCCCCTTCAGGCAGGACACCACCTCCGTCAGCCTTCTTTGCTCTCCGCAGCCCTTGTCGGTGCCCGTCGGGGTGCCCTGTGCCGGGGGCGAAACCCCGGCGGCACCTCCTCCTCTTCGTCGTCTTCCTCCTCCTCGCAGGTGTCCCCGGCCGGCAGGGGGCTGAGGCTTGGGGGAGCGTCATTCTCCTCGTCCAGCTCCAGGCTCTCCACGTCGATCTCCGAGTCCCCGGCAGCCGCCTGCAGCTCGTACATGGCGCCCAAGAGAGAGACACACAGACAAGAGAAATACAGAGATATAGAAAGAGAGGGGAAGAGCGAGATACAGAGAGACATGCAAATTTCCCGCGTTAATTTGGGCGATTAAAGGGGGTTTCAAGGGAGCTTTGTGGCCGGGCCTCACCCAGCGGAGAAGTTGGCGATGTCTGCGAGATTAATTAGAGATTTGATAAAACACGAGCCCCTAATAGGGGCGACAAGGCAGAGGGGGCTCCAGTGGGCTTCAAGTCGAAATTAATATCATTTTACACGGCTTCCATTTGAGCGTGAAATGTGCGTGGATGCGGAGCGAGCTGCGGTGATTTATACACCGGGGAGACAGCCGAGTTCTGTCTGTCACAGTGTTCCTGATTTCGCGTGTCTCTGTCCCTATCTGCTTAATGTTATCTGCCTTTCTATGTTTAATACCCCTTCATCTCCGTATCTATTCTCACTGTGTCTCGTTCTGTCCCTGGGTCTGTGTTGGCATCCCTGGCCCTATCAGCCTATGTTTAATGTCTGTTAATCCACCTGTGATCCCTCGAGGTGGCCGAGGCAGCCAGCGGCTGGAGCGGCTGCTGTGACCGCGGGAGAAGGGCGCCGGGAGCGGGTAAGTCAGTGAGTGTGTGTGACGTCAGTGTTAATTAAATATACCATTATTCCTTAAGTGTTAGCGCAAACATTCTAATGTTCTCTGTAATAAAAAAATAGCCTGTGCGCCTCAAACAGAAACGTCTCTGACTTCTAAACAGAGTCTGTGCACGGGCAGATCGGTGCAGTGCCTCCTCCTCCTATACTTCGGACCAGTGACTGTTACACCTAAACGGTTACTCTCTCTCTTAACCAAAAGAGTAGTTACAGGACATTACAGTGTCCTAATGCCTGCTCCTGCTGCCGTATGCTAACTGAGAGTCAGCCCAGTTAAACAGCTTTATCAGATTTGAAAGGGGTGGGTGGACAGATGCTCGCCAGATGCAGTGAGCTGCAGAGCGGGCAGTTCATGACTCCCAAGCATCCCGTGCGTCCAAGCTGAGGCGGCGCAGGACTGTGCAGGAAGAGGCAGCCCAGGTAGGTAAGGGAAACGATCTCTCTCCTCTTTGGGCACCTAGTAGCTCCTGCAGCCCCTACAATAGAAACTTGGAGCAGAGCCGGGCGCTAACCTGCTGTGTGCTGCAGAGCCCATGCACGTATTTCTGTAACTGTTGCACATATGTTTGTACTCCTTGGCTACATTTCTGCCATGCTTTTGCCTTCCATGTGCAATGTCTTGTCGTTACTGTCACTCCCTTGCAGTCCTATTATGCCTGTCCGTCATGCCTAACATTAATGGGCACATTTCTGTGACCATGGGCACAGTTTGCAGTCTTTCACCACTCGGCATACTGACATACTATTAGTGTTGCATTAATATCTGCCGTTTGTGTTACTACAATACATATCTAACTATGTAAATAACTCTGTATGTATATGTAGCTCTGTGTAAATACATTTTTTAGTAAGTGGCTCTATGTGTAAGTGGCTCCATCTGTCTAAAAGTAGCTCTATATAAGTAGATCTGTGTGTGTGGGTAGCTATATGTAAATAACTGTATAGGTGGCTATGTATGTAAATAACTCTGTGTGGGGAGATCTGTAAGTGTCTAGCTCTGTATGTGTGTGTATAGCTCAGTATGTGTGTGTATAGCTCTGGCTCTGTGTGTGTGCCTCTGAGTGTGTAGCCCTGTGTACATATATTTTTGTGTAGGTGTCTCTATGTGTTGGTGGCTATGTCTGTGTAGCTCAGTGTGTGTGACTCTGTGTATGTAAATCTGTAAGTAACTAGCTCTATGTGTGTGTATAGATCTGTGTGTGTATAAAATTGTAGCTCTGTGCATGTGTGGCTCTGTATATATGTGTATGTGTTGCGCTGTGTGTGTCTCTGTATGGAGCTCTGTGAGTATGTGGATGTGTAGCTGTATGTGTGTGTCTGTGTGCCTCTGTGTTTGTGTATCTCTGTATGTATGTAACTCTGTGTGAATAAATTTTTTAGTGAATTACTCTATGTGTAAGTAACTCTCTCTGTCTAAAAGTAGCTCTATGTGTATACTTAGCTTTATGTAAATGACTGTATAAGTAGCTATGTATGTGAGTAGCTCTGTGTGTCTACATCTGTATGTGTCTAGCTATGAATGTGTGTGTCTCTCTACATGTATGTATGTATTGCACTGTGTGTGTGTGTGTGGCTCTGTGTGTATGGCTCTGTGTGTATGCCTCTATGTGTAGCTCTGTGTAGGGTATCTCTGTGTAAATAGCGCTGTATGTGTGGGTGGCTCTATGTAAATAACTCTATGTAAGTAGATGTGTGTGTATGTGTGTGTGGCTCTGTGTAAGTATAACATGTAGGCACACGCACCCCCCCAAGCACACGCAACACCCCCAAGCACACGCACCACCCCCTACAACTAAGCCCCACCCGCCGGGCTACAAGCTCCTTCACGCAGGGTTCCCTCACTTGCATCGGCGGCCTATGCTCCTACTATGTGCCTACAGCATTTCACAGCCTCCCCTGGGGCGGGACTTCCACATTCTGCCCTTCTCCTCCAGTGACATTGTAGGCACAAGTTCCCGCAGAAGGCGGAAATCCCGCCCCAGGGGAGGCTGTGAACACGTAAAGCACCTGTGTGTGTGCCTATGTCTGTGTGTGTGGCTCTGTCTGTGTGTGGCTCTGTCTGTGTGTGGCTCTGTCTGTGTGTGGCTCTGTCTGTGTGTGGCTTTGTCTGTGTGTGGCTCTGTCTGTGTGTTTGTAGCTCTGTCTGTGTGTTTGTGGCTCAGTCTGTGTTGCTGTCTGTGTGTGTGTGGCTGTCTGTGTGTGTGGCTCTGTCTGTGTGTATGGCTCTGTCTGTGTGTGTGGCTCTGTCTGTGTGGCTCTGTGTCGGTAGCTTTTTTTGTTAGTAGCTCTATGTGTGGGTGGCTCTGTGTAGGTGGATCTATGTGAATGACTATGTGGGTGGATCTGTGTGGGTGGCTATGTGTGTGTGAGTAGGTTTGTATGTGTGGCTCTGTGTACGTGTAAATGCAATAGGTCATGCATTTGCAAGCAATTAAGCTATTAGCATTGGAAATGACAATGCAATTTATTTCACGATTAAGCTATTGGCAATGTAAATGGAAATCCCATTTATTTATGATTAAAAAAAAATAATGAGCAATGCCAATAGCTCTACCTTTAATAATGCTGAGACCATTGCATTGTAAATACTTGTTGTATTATCCAACCGGAAAGCTACGCTCACATCCTTTTTATATGCCCTGAATACAAACCTCCACGTCATAGGTGGCTAAGGCCCATATGTATGCAGAAGGGCATTAAAAAAGGAACAGGGGCACTAAGGATTTATAAAACACATTCTTCTGAAAGTTTAATAATTGCTGTTGCTAAACTCCTGAATTGGATGTGGGCAATACGAAGGAAAAAACTAAAATTAGTTAATGCCCAAATAGATTAAATGTTTTTATTTAGGATCCTTTTACTACCACTAATATATTGTAAATAATGTTTTTTAACTTATCTAATTTGCTTTTAAAATATTTATGATCTTAAAGTAATTACAACTAATGGGTATGGAACAACCAGAAGACAAGATCAATTAGCAGGATCAATGTGAATATCCTTTCTCTTTTACCACTGTATATGAACCAATTTTGTATATTGTATCATCATGGTATTGTTGTTGTTTTTTTTTTAAAATATGTTCGTCTTTTATGACATGTTGTCGAAATAAAGACTTTTTTGACTTTGACTTTGAGTTTATATATTTAGGTGTTTTTTTATGATTTTACGTAATCATATAATTAATTCCTTCTTTCATTATCTCTTGGATATATATCTGCTGGGTTCAAAATAATATTCATCTCCATTCTGCTGGGTGCGCAATAGAAACCCACAAATACATAAATCAAGTACAAGTGTCAAGTACACCGTGCAGCCTCCTTTGAGTGGCAGGGCAAGCTGTGCGCACGGCTCTTAAACAATGGGCCGCCGCCTCCGCAGTGTGTGGAAACGTCGCATTCTTGTGCAGTGTGGGTGGACGGGCTGGGTCCCAGCAGCTATGTGCTGTTCAGTGAGGGAGGAGGAAACTGTTTGTCATAGAGGAGGGGGAGGGTCGGAGGGACAGGAGGAAGACAGTGAATTGTCGTTAACAGACGTCATGCTGCCGAGTCCTGACAGTAAGCAGACGCAAGAAATATTTGCACAGAGTGAATAAACAGTCTCACGAGGCTCGTCGCCTGCAGGTGGAGAGCGTGGGCAGGACGTATGTGAGCGAACAAGGGAGTGAAAAGCAGGTCTAGGCATGGAAGACCTCGAGTATTTTATTGATTTCAATGGAATGGGACCGCCAGCTCCCTGGGGGCCCCTTCCTCTAATGGCGAGAACTCACTCACAGCCTGCAGCTTCAGCTAAGGCAGGCTAGGAGCATTTAGGATATATTATTTCACAATCCCATGATATACGCACACTCGCTAGCAATTAATGGTTTGTTCGCAGAATTTATTTGGTTTAATAATAAGTCACACTTTGATTGGTATTTGTTAGTCTGCCATTGAAATGTGGCCCCGATATATTCGGGCATATGATGAGGGCATTCACTGAAGTGACATATTCCCCCTTCCGCCTTAAGGCGGTGCTGGATCTGAGAGGCTGCGGTGGTTGAATGAAAAACTGTATTTATGAGCTGATAAAATAGGGCAGATAAAATGACAGGGTTTATAGACTTTTGGAGGGTGTTGATGGGGGCCGAGAAAGCATGGGCAATAGACATAGATCATACTGTAGCAGGGGCAAACTCGAGGGTGGCATATAAATGAGCGAATTAATTTTATTAACCTCATCGATGCTTGAGATATTCTTCTCGTGTGCTGGGCCATATTAGAACTGGGTGTGGTCATGACGAGCTGAGCTCGTCATGAGCACACGAGCACCGTGTCTCATGACGAGCTGAGCTCGTCAAGGGTTAATATGGTACCATTAAATAAAACCTTACATGATAAAAATTACTTTGCATAAAAACGAGAAAGGGATAAAAAAAAGTCTCTTCAGATTGTGCAAAATGATATGATAAGCCACCTAAAGGGATTTGGGGGGAAGCTGATCTTTGGGAAGTCTGCCTACAGGCAGATTGGGAGGGTGGTGTAGTCCTGTGACTGCTATATAGACCGAGGTATATTTAAGGGGATAATTTGGACTCCTTGCCACCATTTTAGGTTATGGTGACTGGTGGCAGGGAGCAATATGTGTCTCTTTTCATTAGGAGTAGTTATTGCTTTGCCCTTTATTGATCGCTAAGCTTAAGTGCCTTAATTTTCTTAATTATGTCCGCTGACGCTCATGAGGCAGAGGTGATGCAGCTTCTGTGGGAGGCCGGGAAGTTGGACCTCGTGGTAGGAGAGGAGGCTGCTGTCGCTGAGGCCCGCCCAACTCAATGGGCATCGGCAGGCATGGCTGCCACAGTTTTGGCCTGTTCCATGCCAGGGAAGTGGTGGGAGGCGGAGGCTAACGTCAGGGCCGGCTCTAGGCATGTGCAAGCTGTGCACCTGCACAGGGCCACCAAACCCCAGGGGCCACCACGCCAATATATATCCTTAATATATTAATCCTCTGAGGATGGATACATATTTGCGTGGTGGCCCCTGGCAGGGATTTGGCGGCCTCCGGCTCTGTTCCACTTCTAAACTCCCTGACCCCCTCCCCTCTTTACTGACCTGCACGCTCCGCCCCGCCCGGACCCCCTCTTCCGGGCCCCCTACCTATGCTGCCTGCCCAGGGCCACCATGAGCCTAGAGCCGGCCCTGCTAACGTGGACGAGATAAGTGCGCAGGACCATGCTGCAGCTAAAGGAGCGGCCCCTCGAAGTGTTGTGGAGTAGGGGCAGAGCTTTCTGGTGTGGGCTGGGCTGCAGCCCAAGTGAGCGTTGCGAGAGGGGCGCTGGAGATTCCAGCGTTATTGGGGCCTTGCCCGTGGGGGCCTAAACAAGGGTTGTCGAGCGCAGAGTGATCCCACCGTGCAGTATGTGCATGCATGGGCCGCAAAAAGCAAAGACGCCACGAAGTGGGCAGCATCTGTGGAGCAGCCCACACGTTAAGTGGTGGGAAGGGCTTATATAAATGAGTGGCATCTTCAGAGCCGCTCGTGGAGCCAATTCTTGTTGTGTGGATGTTTTTGGGGCTTTCAGAGTGTCAGAATTGTTGGGGGGTAGGGGAACAGGTGGAATAGGGTGGAAGGACATCTCTAAGAGGACAGGAAGATGGAAGATATGGCTTAACCACTCCAAAACCGATCAAAGAGCCCAGGGGAAGAGTGTCATATTACACCCAGTGGGTTCACCAGCCCCTGTTTAGTGACTTGTGGTGAGCGCTGGGCGTCTTGTTGTGAAGCAGACTCTGGTCTGGTGTTTCAGCACAACATCGGGGGAAATGTAACGGATATCAGCTGCTAGCATTGCTGAGAAAGGGATTGGTTCAGCTAGGAGTAAAGGCAGCAGATTACAGCACACACTCTTTTCGCATTGGCTCAGCATCGGAAGTAGGAAATAGATGGGTGCATGAAGATGTCAAGCAGCTGGAATGCTGGTTGTCAGAGTGCTATAAGCGCTACGTGCGGGCTATGGTGGATGAGGTATGCGCAACGGGTCAGAATGGTGAATTGCCTACTGCTTGTTTGTTTCTTTCCAGGTGTGGTGGTGGGCCCAGCAGCGGAGAAAGAGGGTATTTGAGTGGTGGGCCATTCGTTCATCAAGTGGGCATCTATCCAGGCTCACCAGAGGGGTTTGGGGTCCGATTTAGATTTTAATAACCATCCTTGTATGGTCACGCAGAAGGGAAAGGGGGTGAAGCTTTGGAGAGAACTATTACAGACATTGGATGTCATGATGGTGTGGGAAAGGTTTCAGAATGTGCTGCTTTTTCACCTCAGGAGAACGATTTGGTCAACATGAAAATGGACTTGTTGGAGATTAAAGAGAATTGGGAAAGGTGTTATATTTTATGGACCAAGTTTGTGCCACAGCGGTCTTGGAGAGGAGCATGCAAGCTGGCTGCTACAGATAGGGCTCGGAGGAAATTTGATAGGGAGCGGTCACGTTTTTGTAGGGAGATCAGTTTTGGTCAGATTTGCAATTCAGTCATTAAATTTGAGACCACAAAGTTCATCAGGGTAGATAGGGTACATCTGTCTTGGATGTGCATGGACTATACTTGTTGAAGATTAAAGAAGTGTTGGCTACGGCTTTTAATATTAGGTGCTAGGCAAACGGATCAGCCACCACACAGGAAAGAGGCAGGGGGCCAGAGAAGGTGGGAAGGTTCCAAAACCCCTTATTCTGGGTGGCGTGAGCATGAAAAGTTTGCCAGGAGTTGACAGAAGTTGGTTGGCATTGACAGTTGGGGATCCATGTCCAAGCCAGGGGAAGGGTAGGCAGGTAGTTCAAGGTTCAGTTTAGTACATTTGGTTACTTGCAGGTTCACACATAGGATGCAGGGGGGAATAGAGAGTTGGAAATGCTGAAAAGCAATACAGTTAAATGAGTTAGCTGCAGGGTGAGTATGTTCGGAGAGACCGCAGGAGTGGTGGTGGGGCAAGGGTCTGCCCCACCACCAGCGAGGTTTTAGTTTTGTAAGGTGGTTTGTCAGGAAAATGTGTGATGTGCACTTATTTCAATAAAGCAGCCTTTTTCGTACAGCAAGTGGTCAGTTTTCTGTGCTGCGCCCCTCCCTCCCAAGGGAGGGTTAGGGGCAGCTGACCATCGGGAAGCCCACCCCCCTCCTGGGCAGATTGGGAAGGTGGTGCTGTCCAATGACTACCTTTTTATATTGGGCTACATACGTGGCCCATGTATTGCCCAAGGTATATTTAGGGGATCACTTGGGCTCCCTGCCACCATTTTAGGTTCTGGTGACTTGGTGAATGGTGGCAAGGAGCAATTTGTGTCTCTTTTACCCACCCTCCTGTCAGCTAGGGTTTCCTGGGGTATCATTTTATGGTATTTGATTTAGGGGCTCAGTTGTTGAAACAGGTGTGCAGGGACATAGTTGTGAACATTGTGGATTGAAACAGGTGCACGATAGGTTTGCCAGGAGTTTCCAGAAGTTGGTTGGCGTTCCGAGTCGGGGAACCATGTGCAAGGGGAGGGTAGGAAGGTAGTTGAAGTTTCAGTTTAGGTATTTGGATACTTACAGATTCATACATACAGTCATAGGATGTACGGGGAATCGAAAGTTAGAAATGTTGAAATACAATACAGTTAAACGAGTTAGCTGCAGGGTGCATATGTTGTGGGGAGGACTGTAGGGTGGGGGTGGGACCAGGGGCTAGTTCACTGGCTGTATAGTGAGGTTTTAGTTTTGTAAGGCTATTTGCCAGAAACATTTGTGATGTGCAACTGTTTCAATGAAGCAGCCTTTTTCATACAGCAAGTGGTCTGTTTTCCGTGCTGCGCCCTTCCCTCCCAATGATAACTATTATGCCAGTTGGCTGTACATTGCAGTGACTGTCTGGTCATGGTGCGATCATGCCACACAATTAGAGTCAGTGTTTGAAAAGTGCAACAAGGTGTATATGGAAAGCCCAACAGGGGCTCTTAGTTCAAGTCTAAAGTGCACTCAAGAAAAATCGGATGTGTAGTAACTCCTCTAGCGGTTGAATGTTCATTAGGATAGTGAGGCCTGCTTCATGGCATATGATGCAGTGTGGGAAGCTCAAATGAAGTGGTTTCAGGCATACTACAGTAGTAGGTATGGGTAATGAGTGCCGGTGTAGAAGATCAAAGGGGAACCAGGAAGATCAGAGGGGGTTATGCGCAGTGCTTTAAATGGAAAAAATGAGTGCAGGTACTCACCAAATTGAGATGTGGACTAGAGGGCGGGGTTTGGAGTGGGGCTACAGTGCGGAGCTATGTGCAGCACAAAGGGATCCGGCCAAGGGCACCATTTAAGCATTCATGCAAGCAGACAGGGAATTCAGTACATGTATTTTAGAAACACTTACATTTGTTGTTGCCCTCATTACTAAACCTTGATCCCACTTGCTGTGCAACAGCCTCAGTATCGCCACCTTCCTTCTCAGTCTGGTTGAAAACAAATGCTGCTGTACTCTGCTATACCAGCAGGAAGCCTTTTATTTCGATTTCCTGAGAGTCACGAGATATGCCTGTTAGCAAGCCCTGCTCTCACACCTACAGTGCTATGGACTATACAGAGCCTGAGGGGGTTGAGCCCCTCCCAAACTTCCTGCCAACTCTGAATGAATGCCTACGGGCCGCGGCTCAATTAGCACATTGAATGGGGAGATTAGCACTCGAACAGAGTGCTTCAGGAAAACTGACCCACTCGTTGTCAGCTGTGTTGCGATTTTTTGTAAATGCCAATTTCACTGAGCTTGGCTTACATTCCCATGAGTACCGGTACTCTCTTTGGACAAAGAGAAGTTCTGGTACTCAATCGCCGAAAATTTAGGAGTGCCGGTACTCAGTACCGGTGAGTACCAGCCCATTTAAAGCACTGGTAATGCGCAAATGGGAGGATAGAATGTTCAGCTAGTGGTAGAAGGGCAGATTGAATGCAGCATAGGCAGATGAGCGTCTTTATATGCATATTATGGGTAATCTCAGGGGGAGAAGGGGATGTGCAAATCAAACAAGTAAAATAAGGAGATAAGCATGATACATATATTCGTGAAGCGGAAATCCACCCCTTGAAATCTTAGGTGAATAACAAGTTTTATTATTACCCAACCCAAAGCCCTAATTTTATTGACATCGGAATGATGAGTGGAACTGCAAGGATTTGAATTTGTAACCATTGGGTCTAAAAGGCAGGGTTGGAGTTGATGCATTGGTTGATTGAGACACCTTACAAAGGTGGAATGGATTTTTGGGGGGAGTATTCACAATTAAAGGGAGTTTTGGGAATGTCCAGAGGGTCGTATGGGCAGATCACAGGAGGTGGATCAAAACAACTGTAAAAATAGTAGCTCAAGAAAGGAAATATAAAAGGTCATAGATGGTATGTGGGGGCCAAGGTGGATCAGTGATGGGTATCAGCAGATTAAAATGGGGTTTGAACTTAAAGAAAAAGTAAAGGTAGACCATAGGGATCTTTAACTGATCATTGTGTATAAGCAGAATAGTGATATTTACTGGCAGATCAGATGAGGTATGGGCAGGGCTTTAAGTGGGATGAAAAAACGGAGGGTTCTCTCAAAGGGGGATGGCCAATGTAATTACGGGTGTGGCTTAAAACACTTAAGTGAAAAATATGTGCTTAGCATAGTGTGCCCGTAAGTGAAAAATATGTGCTTAGCATAGTGTGCCGGCCGACTGGTATTTTGCTGCTTCTGTCATTGCATCCAGATATATAATACAAGTAACATCACACTGACAGCAAGCCAAAACTATTGGCTTTGTCAATGGTTGTTAGTTGCATAAGCAACAACTATGACTTTTTTAATATAATATGACAATCATTCAGTTCTGAAATTATGGAACTGTGAAAGAACTTTAAGGAGTCTTTTTGAAGCTACCCCAAAGGCAGCGAAGGGTGGTACTGCTGCAGGGTTAAGATTTTTTTTTTACCCTGAGGGTGAGGGCAAAGAGGGAGAGCCCGATAGGGACCCGTCTCCACACCTGCATTTAAAACTACCCGTGATCAGCACTGGCGCGACCCGGCCCACTTAAAGCCCTGGATATCGGTAGATGTAACTGCAGATGTTTTACCTGGCATGTTTACATTATCGGGAAGATCGTATCTAACTACATTTGTGCAACTGCTCTAGGCACACACACACCAGGAAACGGCCCCTCCTCTAAAGTCAGCCGACGGTTCCCGAAGGGTTCCAACGTCGTTAACCTCTGCCTGTCACAGCGGCCCCGCCCTCTCCGACCAGCCAATCAAAGCTTGAGGGTAGTCGCAGTGCGGAGCCTCGCGCTCTTCACTCTTCTAGAATTAGACTTCGCCCGGTCCCGCTGGTGCACGCGCTCCACGAAGTTCAAGTGACCAACGTACAGCAACGCGGCCGTGATCACCCCATAACCCCGAGAGCGACTGCCGGACTCCGTGCCTTGCTACCATGCTGCCCTTCGTCCGCACCCTCGGGCTCCTGAGGAGCGCACCCCGCCACCCGTTTCTCCAGAGAGCTCATATCTCTGCCAAGCCCGCCAAGTCCCCCGTGTCCCCCGCGGTGAGTACACCAGCCCAGTAGGCGGTGCTGAGACGGCCTGTGGGCTCTACAAAGGGGTGATCCTAAAGTTACATTTTGATACAGAAAGAGGTGTTTGACGTGCGTGGGAGTGAGGCTCATTTAGGACGGAGCAACTAACACACATTGGAATAGAAAGTATATTGCATTTTTTTTAATCTCAAAATTAGTGAGTAATTTTCCTCCTAAAGTGACTGTTGCATTATGTGTTCCTGAATGCCGTCTTTTGACCCAAAGCTATTCTGTTTTCCGGGTCCATTCTTAATGGAGTACATTTGGGGGTTTTTTCCGATGAAACTGACAGTTTAAACCCGGAGCAGGTGCGCTTTGCGCTCTAGAGACCGGCGTTACAATCACACCCAGACAGGGAAAAAACACACTATGCAGGGAGCCAAGAGAACCGCGTGGTTGCTAGGATGACAGCTGCGGCGCCTGAACGGGTATCATGCCTCCTGCCTACAGGACCGGAAGAACACATTTTATATGAGGGTGTCTGTTTTCAGTTTTTTTCCCCTTTAAGTTTAAAATTCGGTTTTGTTCTTTAACGTGCTGTTAGCACTCAGTCGTGCCACACATCGAGTGCGTGAAAAACACACGGCGTCAGGAAGTGCCTAGCATTTTATGGACATTATGATAATACTTTGAAATGCTTGAGCCACTTTACGATAGTTTAAAACTGTTTTTGATAAGGAGCGCTTGGTACTGCTTCGCGTTGCTGACATTCACAATTGTCTTGAGTGTTTTTTTTCTTTCTTTCTAGTGCGATATGGTTCGTTATCCAAGGTCTGTTAGCGCTATTGGCTAATAACTAGGCACTTACATTTCACTAGATCAGCAAGGCTAGTGTGTTCTCGATGTTCGTCATTTCGAGCTTTCCCAATCTCGGGGGGGGTCCAATATGTGTTTTGTTGGTACTTGACTTTGCCTACTAGTGTGTTCGTGTCAGTATCTTCCTCCTGTACGCAGACAGTTGTCTCCTGGTGTGGAGCCGTGTTGTGCCTAGTTTTTGACACGAGTTGGTTTGCAGATGTCAGGGTGGACTGCATGTGTGGTTGTGCAGGATACTAAGTTGTATAAAATACACAACGCCTTGTCTGCCTATCCAACCTCTCAAAGACGACTTGGAACTGCGGGACAAATTTTTCTGTTGGTCACCGGTGACCTTTAACCGGCACGTCTACATTAGTTTGCCCCTGCGCGCCACCTGGGACCCAACCCCAGGCCACCGCGCACCTGTGAGTGAGCATTTCCTCAGACTGTTTATTTTGGGCTTGGCTTTTTATAGTTGTATCTCCGCGGGGCCATGACGCGGCGTCCTGGTAGCACGTACCAGGAAGAGGGCGAGGGCAAGGTTATCTTACAAATTCCGGATTGAAGAAATGTCAGACCTAGGCGACCGTGAGGGTTATTCTTCTCCACTGACGATTCGGGTCTGTCAACGCACTTCATCCAAGCCTATAGCATAGTCCAAGGACCACTCAAAGGACAATCCATGCAGCCCATTCTAGATGGGATACTGGAAAGCCCCGTCAATGGACGGCAATCCTGTTATCTAGCATGGTTCGGAGAACAAAGAAAATTCGCTGAGTGCGCTTCGATCCTGTCCTACAGCTCAATTCGTTTCTAATTTATGGACCACGCATCATTCACTGCACTTAACTTGTATCCAACAGCCCTGCCGGCCGAACTACTGATGTTCCTGTGCATACCGCTTTGAGCTCCAGACATTCAAGTGTTATTATGCAGCAATTCTGCTGGAGCCTTGAATCAGCTCTGCAAGATACTTTTACCATGACCCACAGCATCTTAACCTTAACGTGCACCTCTTCAGCTGTAGTAGAGGGTCCAGCACTTAAGCTGTGTGTTATACCTCCATCTCAACACGCAACAATTCTGCTATGCTGGGCCCAATACATCACCTTGCCAGCAGATCTGTATCCTCTCAGCGCCCCACACTCTCAGCAGTATTTGCTGCCCCAACACTGAGAATTAGGTGCAACTCTGTCCAAGAAAGTCACACGTGACTTTAAGCACTGCCCGACAAATCCGATATTCAAGTAATAGGGTCGACGCACTCCTCAAGGATGCACGCAGTCTTTAGCTTTTAGCACTCCTGCAAGTCTGGTGTTGAGGACCCCGCCCCACACACACACACAACTCTGCCATCGCGCCTCCCTCCATCTTGACCAGCAGCACTATGCTCACAGCCGTGTGGTGCTTCTCCTCTAACAACCCTTCTCCCTTCCCTGCTTCCCTGGGGGAGAGCATCACTAGCTGCAGTGTGGGGGAGGGTGTTTCAAAGATAGCTTTACATGCCCGCCCTTCGCGTCTCTACTTGAGCGGCAGAAAAGCAAGCAGTTAATCAGTAACGGCACTGCGAGGCTAATGCATGCTGGGATCGTGTATTGCTCGCCAGCACAATACGACTTTGCAAGGTCATTTCAGGCAAAGTCACCTTGTCAGCGTTTCTGTAACCATTTCAGAGACAAGCCCAGTAGGGTGACCAACTGGCATGGGTGCAAATTCAGGACGGGGAGTGTAAAAATTCAGAACAAAGGGTCAAAATTCAGGACAAAGGGTAAGTTTTACAAACCCATCAGAGGAGGTTGCGCAATAGTATGTAGGTAAATAGACAACCATTTAGGCCCTAGTCAAAATAAGTTTAGATTAGGTTGAAACAATCGTGTACTTCAAGGTTTTTCAGTATGCACGCAGCTTTGAATATATTACAGCTCTGGGTTGTCCAGTCTGATATTTTGTTTACAATTCATGGTCCTGAGCAGGCATGTTTGGTGAGAGAAATGGTCAGGAAGATCTGCTCGGATAGACATTGTGTGATGCAGTAGCAGCTCCTGAAGGGAGTGGTGCGGGGCAATTGGGTGGGGAGGGGCAGGGTGGGTGGTAGTAAACTACGGCGTAGGCAGCACAGAGGTAAGTAAATCCATTCACCCTTTCACTTATCAATTCATCATTCCATCAATCTTTTCACTCATCCATCCACTCATTCTTTCTCTCATCATCCATTCACCCTTTCTTTTATCCATTCACCCTTTGACTAATGCATCCAGCCAGCCACCCATCCCTTCACGTACAGAAGAGACCCACTTGGAACTCACCCCTTGCTGTAGTTCCTAAAGCAAAGGGAGGGGTTCAAGGTGCCCCTGCACATATTCAATCTTTAAACCTTGGATGTCATGAGTCATTCATGCTGCACAGTGCCAGGACGTGAGGTGACTGTGGCATGGTGTTGTTTCCACGGCTTTAAGTGGGATGACAAAACTAGGGGGTCTCTCCAAAGGGGCTGTTCGATGTAATTAAGGGCGTAGCTTAAAACACCTAAGCTAAAAATCTGTACTTGGCATAGTGTGCCGCCGAACTGGTATTTTGCTGCTTCTGTCATTGCATCCAGATATATAATACAGCAAGTAATGTTACACCTACAACATGCCAGAACTATGGGCTTTCTCAATGGTTGTTAGTGGCATAAAATAAAAAAGCAGCAACCATGGCTTCCTTG
Source organism: Lissotriton vulgaris (assembly GCF_964263255.1). Taxonomy (NCBI): domain Eukaryota; kingdom Metazoa; phylum Chordata; class Amphibia; order Caudata; family Salamandridae; genus Lissotriton; species Lissotriton vulgaris. The sequence goes on along the minus strand of NC_141687.1, from coordinate 870,423,817 downwards.
AATATAACGTGTATCAGTTTTAAATTGATGAGACTGAAAGAACTATAACCCTTTTTTTATTATTATTTTTTAATACTTGTTTCACAGCCTTATTTTGATTAACTGGATTCTCTCGTAGCAGCATGTGTTATCGTGAATTTCTTCCTTCTGACAAGACGCCAGAGGTTGGAGGTGGCCCACCACATGCTTTACCAGCCAGACTGGCCCATTGTCATTCTGTGTGTGGCAATCAGTCTGCATACAGAATTACAATGGGCGGGGTAGGGCTGCTTTTGCAAGGAGTGCAAGGGGGCCCCATCAGGGCGTTGAGGATTCTCACTGGGGAAGAGTGCTGTTCCCCAAAGGCCAAAATAACAGACAAAAGGCGTCCGTAAAAGGGATCATCACAGACAACGGACATGAAATCCCAATTACGGACGGTCTGTGAAATTTACGGACGGTTGGTCACCCTAAAGCCCAGCCAGGGTCTGTATGAGCTTGAACAGTGAGGGATTGCGATGGGGAGCCAGAAGCCTGTTTTGGGGTCCGCAAGTGAGCCTAGGGCAACCGGACCTTGAACGACCCGAGACAAACGATAGACAGAATCCTGGCTTGTGAGGCACAAATTAAGTCCGGGCCAAAATGACCTTGGATGGACACAGACAGGAAAGGATAGGCCTGACCACCATTAGGCAGGGAACGTCCAAAACGAGGTTTAATTGTATCCAAAACACAATCCGCACTGCATAGTGTGAAGTTTTGCACGAGAAAGCCAAACATTTTTGGCAAATATTGCTAAGATCACTCAAAGGCCGGTTTTGGCTTCATAAGCCCAAATAGTGTGAATAAAGCTTGTTCACTAGTAACAATACAAAACAGTCTTCAGTGATCCTTCTTTGAGGTGGTAGCTACTAGGCCTGGTTGTGAATTTCTGTTCCTCTTGCAGAGTTGTTCTCACTCCACATTGTGCAGAGTTCCGAAAAGCTACGTGTAGCAGAGTGTATTTTCCTTGCTTGCGCTCGCCAGCGTTAAGCAAGGAAAATCGTACTTCAAACCACCTCCCGGCAAGATTTCTCAACACAGGTGGTCATAGATGGCTGCTACTGCTTGCGTTGAGAAACCTTTTTCATGTTGAGGAAGCTGCCGCTCGAGTAAATCTACTCGAGCAGCTGAAAGTAAAAGCGCCCTCTTGTGCTGCGCATGGTGCTGTTCATGCTGAAAAATTCCAGTGTGGTACCAACACAAAAAAAATCAACGCGAATGGCATGACCTAATGCGCTCTGTCGCTTGTGGAACTCTGCGTCGCAGAGTTTTTTGGTCTCTTGGCAGAGTTCCAAATAGTGGACCTCTGCCCAGGCTTAATAGCTACGCCTTCTAGGGTTGGCTACATCGAAGGTGCATTTATACCTAATAACTTTACCTCTTTTCTCTGCATTTTAATTGCCGGTACTATAGTGCTTCCAGCAAAGAAATTTGGTCAAAATAAGTACACTGGGGTTAAGTACAGGCACATGTACAAGTGCACCGCACGCACATTTTCAAACCAAACCGGTTAGGTAGTCTGAGCAGGGGTAGGGATACGGGGACCCCTTTACTTCGGATGATTTAACCTCTACCCATTTGTTGGCTAGTTTATGCACCAGACACGTTGACAGATAAAACATCAGTGTCGTAACACGCCTGCGGTCAGCTGGGACAAAAAATAGTCTAGAGCACCAAAATAAAAGGGCTCACCATTAGCAACTTAGGCAACTCATTTTTTCTGTTTACGCTCCATGGAAGTATTTGTATTTTCTTGCTACCCCCTTCCCCCCCCCCCCCCCCCCCCCATTTCCACTAACACTGTATTGCTCACTTACCCTGCCAGCTCCTTTATGCTTCTTCCATCCTACTCGGTCCCACTCAGCTTCTCTTCATAACCTCGCCAACACAACCCCTCAACTGCTCTCCTGCTTGACTCGTATTTTCATTTCAATTAAATCTCCTTTTGTTCCTAAATATTCTTCCTTTTCTTGTGCCACTTTTTTTTCTTTCATTTACGGCTCTCAAGGCTTTAACCGTCTTTGAACTGCAAAAAAAAAAGTATATATGTGTGTTAATGGGCTGCATGAGTTCTTCTGTAATCATATGGAGGCTGCCAAACTGTCATGACGTATTCCAAGCAGGTGTATCCTCACACTTGTTCAAGCATATTTACAGTTCCACTATTTGCTGATGTGGTAATCTTAACCACTTATATGCAGTGGAAAGATTATTGATAGGTTGTCTAGATTTTCTAGAAACACAGATCAATCTTTTATTTAAAATTTTATTTTTTAAGTCCAACAACAGCCCCCCCCACCACCACCACCGAGAACTCAGTCCGTGTGCCAACCCGAATCAGAAAAACGGATTTACTTCACCCACAACACACTGAGCAGTATTTGAGCAAGATGTGTTTTCAGGTAATGATCAATTCCATGAGACGTTACAGGAATAATTAAGGGAATTCCCCAAACTTTCTTTCATTAAAAAATAACATACTCAAGAACACTAGAAAACGAAGGATACACTGTAAAGATGTATTTGAAATCAAAATCTTAGTCTAGGGTACATGATATAAATTGTATCTTACAATGAAGGCAATTAAAACAGCAGCAGTGTTTACCAAAAACATAAATAGGAGGAATCACTCCACGATTGATTTTATAAATCTAAAGTAATCCTACCCTTGGTCTGCTACTTATATGCTTTGGTCTAGATCTAGCACAGCAGAAAAGAAAATAAAACCTGTTTTAAGCTTTTTAGAGGGTACACGCCCACATAACTGTTTTGAACAATAGAGTTTTATGGTCTATGAAATCGCAAAGTCTGTAATGCTCATCTCACAAGACCAGCTGCATTGATGAGTCAGCGAGCAAAGGCTAAGTGCATCCCGTCCCGGCAGTGTTCAATCGAGACCAGAGGTCCGATTCTGTACGCCTGTTCTTGTATCACCCGGTGAGACGAATCTTCTCTTCCACTCTCGTTGTGCTTGACTTTTATTACCTCATCTCTTTGTTGGAAACTCTTAGCAAAACAATTAGGACAGCGGCCTGATGCTCTTTTAATTATTTTCTCTCTACTACATGATGATCTTTTAAATAACTACAAAAAACTAGACACTTTGTTGCCCACCTTCTAATAACAAGCTAATGTAAAATTAAGCTATCACAGGCCTCGAAAAAATCTCTGTACCCACTATCTTAGGGCAAGTCAGTATTTTTTCAGGGTGAGCTCGTTATCGGCCCTACCTGCCTGTGCTGACAAGATCGCTCATGATGGCAATGAAAAGGTAGACTGTTGGTTCAGAAAGCGAATAAGCAATAAATATGCCTTTACATTTTGTTTTTATCTGGTCACGTTTTCTAGTTGTTCAAGACCAAGATCAATTGTCAGATTCTTTCTTCTTACAACTTGTTGCTTATTTTATCACGGAGATTGGTGTTTACTTTTTATGCTATGACTGCAAAGTTAGAGGATTTTGTTACTTGAACTGTCTGACGATTGTACATGGAGCGTGAGAGGAAAGGTTTTAACATGTTTAGTTTTTTTTCTAACACTATTTAAATACATTGTGAATCAAATATTTCATAATCTATAAGCTGTTAGTGTCCAGCACACAAACTGTTTTCCTATCATTTTAATAGGATACAAGAACACTTTACTTAGTGATGTGCAAATAATAAATATTTGCTGACACATGATTTGCACCTTGTTTGCCCGTTGTGCCGTTTTATCAGTAAAATTGCAGGTCTGGGCTGATGCCCAACATTCAAATAAATAACCAAATAAAATTTGTTGTTTAAAAAAAAAAAACTGCAGGTCCGTGGCAAGTTCTGTCTTCATTTCAATGCAAAATGTGCTGTCTAAATCCGTGTGCTAGCAAGTCGAACAGACTTGACTTCGGAAACTCCCTCTACGCGGGAGCACCGACCAAGCTCATCAAACGACTACAACTCATCTAAAACGCTTCAGCACGACTGATCCTAGACATACCACGACACAGCCACATCACCCCCAACTTGAGAAACCTGCACTGGCTCCCCGTCAACAAGAGGATATTCTTCAAGCTCCTCATCCACGCACACAAAGCACTCCACAAGACCGGCCCAGCCCAGTGAAGTAGTGTGGCTCACTGGTTAGAGGCGGCAGACCCGAGAGCAGAGGACGGCCCGGGACCAGGGTTCGATTCCCGGCGCGGCAGGTTTCTGGACCAGGGTTAGCGGACTCGATAATTCTCTCGCCTCGGTGCCCACTCTGATCAGTGATCACACTCGGCAACTCTGGGCATTAGCTTGCCTCATCTTCACTAACGGCCCCACCAGACCGCCGGGGATGCCTGGTCTCACCCTGGACATACCCATTAAGGGACCATCTCTCAGGGAAGCCAGGAAGGGTTTCGCAACGGTCGAAGCGCCTTGGGACCCTACGGGTAAGTAGTGCGCTATATAAATGCCTAAACATTTACATTTACATTTACACATCTCAACAGACTGCTGACCTTCTACATCCCCAACCGCCAGCTACGCTCCGCCGCCCTCCCACTCACCACCGTCCCACGCATCCGAAGAACAACCACCAGCGGGAGATTCTTCTCCCACTTCGCCGCCATGGCATGGAACACCCTCCCACTGAGCCTACCACAGACCCAAGACCTGCTGACCTTCAGGAGGATTCTCAAGACCTCGCTGTTCGATCAGTAGCTGAGCAGTCATACATAGATTTTAACAACCTCTTGTTTCCAATTTGTATCAGAGTCAAGTGCGCACATTGTATTTGTACATACAACTATGACATAACTGGAGACTTAATGTTAGAAATGGGGGTCTCCAGTTGGCAAGGGTTTGCACCTTTGTTAAAATAGGGGAAATCTCCTGCCCCCTCCCCCCTCCTACTCTAAATGCAGCCCAGGTCTATTCAGCCCTTTCCTGACCCACCTAGGCTATCCTGAGCCACTCCTGCTCTCCAGCCCTCTGTCATCCAAAACCCAGACAGTCAATCCACATCCTAGCAGAGGCACACTGGATGACTGATCAAGAAAATACCTACTTTCTAAAAGTGGTATTTTCAAACACAGAATGTAAAAATCACCTTCACTAAAAAGATGCATCTTTAGATTGAGTTCAGGCATACTAAACTTTATTTTCCTACATAATTCCCCGGGCCAGTTATGTTTATAAGATGTTATAAACAAACTCCCCATTCTGTCCTGTGGGGAACAGGTAGCCTTGCAATAGTGAAAAACGAAATTGGCAGTAATTCACTATCAGGACATGCCACATACACCAGGGCATGTCCTACCTGCACCCTTCCCACAGGGGTACCTTGGGCCTACCTTAGGGGTGGCTGACATGTAAGAAAAGTGATGGTTAGGGCCTGGCAAGCGGGTACACTTGGCAAGTCGACATGGCAGTACCAGACTGCGCACAGGCTTTTCAATAGCAGGCCAGAGTCTCATTTACTCTGTTTGTGTGGGTGGCACAATCCAGTGCTGAAGCCCACCAACAGTAGTTGATTTACAGGCCCACGCAGTGCACTCTACTAGGGAGTGACACATAAATGAAATAGGCCAATCATGGAAACCTCAATCCATAACACATTTTACCAGAGGAGCACTTGCACTTTACCACTGATCAGCACTGAGAAAAGTGCGCAGAAACACTTTGCCAGCAAAAACAGAGTCCAAACCGGGACGTCAAAAAGGAACAAGCATTTGCAATGCAATAGGTCTCGCATTAGGAAAGTTTGAGCTATTGGTATTGTAAATGACAATTTTTTTATTTATATGTTGGTTTTGAAAATAGCTAAATTAATAGCTTTGTCATTTACAATGCCAATAGTTATAACTTTCGCAAATGTGACACCTATAGCATTTGTAATGCAATATGTGTTGTATTTACGTGACTTAGATGTATTGATATTGCAAATAACAATGGCTTTTATCATTTTTTTAATAATTAATACTTAAATAAAAGTTATTGTAATTTATAATGGCAAACTTAACTTAAACTTTTGTAAATAACTTTTGTGAAGATTATGTTCAGTGTATTTTATTGTGACGAAAATCCAAGAACAGAAGTTAAATATTGACTTTTTTTGTGACATTTGTAATAAAGTTTGAAACATTGAGAGAACATATTTGAACCAGGTGTTATTGAATGGTTGCACAGATTGATGCTGTGGTGGGGCTAAGTCATGTTGTGGTGGCGATGAGTGATGCTGTGGTAGCGCATAGTGATGCTGTGGTGCCCCTGAGTGATGCTGTGGTGCCCCTGAGTGATGCTGTGGTGCCCCTGAGTGATGCTGCGGTGCCCCTGAGTGATGCTGCGGTGCCCCTGAGTGATGCTGCGGTGCCCCTGAGTGATGCTGCGGTGCCCCTGAGTGATGCTGTGGTGATGCGATAGATAGAGTGCAATAGATAGAGGGAGGGTGATAGATAGAGGGAGGGCGATAGATAGAGTGAGGGCGATAGATAGACAGACAGACAGATAGGTAGATAGAGTGAGGGCGATAGACAGATAGAGTGAGGGCGATATATAGACAGATAGAGTGAGGGCGATAGATAGATAAACTGAGGGCAATAGATAGATAGAGTGAGGACGATAGATAGATAGAGTGAGGACGATAGATAGAGTGAGAGAGATAGAGTGAGTGATAGATAGATAGATAGATAGATAGATAGATAGATAGATAGATAGATAGATGGTTGTGTGTGTGGTTGTGTTTGTGTGTGGTTGTGTGTGTGGCTGTGTGGTTGTGTGTGTGTGATGGTGTGTGTGTTGTGTTTGGGGTTGTGTGTGTGTGTTTGGGTGTGTGTTGTGTTTGGGGTTGTGTTCTGCTTGTGGTTGTGTGCATCTGGTTGTGTGTGTGGTTGTGTGTGCGTGGGGATGTGTGTGGGGTTGTGTGTGTGTGGGGATGTGTGTGGGGTTGTGTGTGTGTGGGGTTGTGTGTGTATGGGGTTGTGTGAGTATGGGGTTGTGTGAGTATGGGGTTGTGTGAGTATGGGGTTGTGTGAGTATGGGGTTGTGTGAGTATGGGGTTGTGTGTGTGGAGTTGTATGTGTGTGTGGAGTTGTATGTGTGTGTGGGTTGTGTATGTGGGGTTGTACGTGTGTGGGGGGTGTTGTGTGTGGAGGGGTGTTGTGTGTGGAGGGGTGTTGTGTGTGGGGGTGTTGTGTGTGTGGGGGTAGTGTGTGTGGGGGGTAGTGTGTGTGGGGTTGTGTGTGGTGTGGGGTTGTGTGTGTGGGGGTTGTGTGTGTGGGGTTTTGTAGTGATCTCAGAGTAACAGTATAGCTGAGAGCAGCATGGTACAACCCCGGCCGGGTCCCAGGAGCTAGCGCGAGGCGCGTCTGAACGCTCTTGTCAGAGTGCGGCTCAGCAATGACTCTGAGGTGCATGATGGCGTTTTTGACACAGGCATTTAGGGGAATGGGCAAATCGAATGCCCGGACATAATGTCAGCTGCATGACTATGTGTGAGAAAAAATATACTATGTTTAAATGGAGATGAACTGGGGATGTAGATCGATATTACACCCATGTGCATTTTAATAACGATCAAAACTCATAAGGAAGATACATGCCTTAAAAAAAATAATTAAAAACATGATGAGTGTACTCAGCACAAAAAAAAATATTCTGTTGCGAACATGTGCTTTTATAGGAACTGGATGTTCTGCCATGTTGAGTGCCATTGTTAAATAGAGAACCCTGTGTAGTGTCAACGTAGCAGGGACACTGTGACCTCCTACTGCTGATATAATACAATAGTGCCCCCCCAAGTGCCCTTTTGATAGAAAGGATACATCTGAGCTGCTCCAGTGAGGTACATCCTCTATCCTTTGAAAACTGATCTGAAATAACATGTTGCACTAGTCTTAAATACGGCTTGCGGCTGGGTGCACCACATTTTAGGTCAAGTTTTTTTTAGTAGTAACGTAAAGGTTCCCTAAGTAATATGGGAGTTAAAACTGTAGCGCGTTCCTCAAAATGTTATACTCGCAAACTACTCCAAAAATTGTGCTGTTTAAAGCTGTCAGTTTCAAAACTCAAGAACAGGTGGCAGAAAACACAACACTATAAACACGTTTAAATATGCGGTCTTTCTCGCTTCTCTTTAAAAGAAAATTACAAAAAAAGGCTTCCTACTACATTCCAAGAAAGAAAAGGGATCGCGGGTTCCTACTCAACAGAGGTATGCCGAACTATCTCCCGAGGCCATACATGAGGAATGCACCTACATGCCAATGTTTTCGAGCACGCAGAGATAGATGTTATGCAGGACCCACTGAGCTTCTCCGCAGCCTTCTTTGCAGTGAATGCTATTTTAAAAGATGCGGGTTAAAGAGCTGTATAGGCATGAGCGCCATAATCATAACATGATAAGCTCACATTCCGTTTGCTATAAAAACACAGCATGTAATTTGAACAACATAAAATTATTACAAACAAAACATCTATATTAAATTTGCAAAAAAATTTGCAATACAGATTTGTACGACAAATTAAGCCTAGGCGGCGGCGTAGAAAGTAGTACACTGAGCAGTGGTTATAACGGTATTTTGCAACAAGGTTCAGCGAGACAACCGAAACGACAACGTAACGGAGCCGTGACCACCCACTTAAAGGAGGGAGGCAAAGCCACAACCGACAGGTGTTTTCAATGCGCACACGTCTAAAATATACAACAAATAAGCAATGACCACGGAAATGGCTGAGGTCCTCTGCAGGACTCCCTCGCACCCGCCCCAAAGCATACAATTCAATAATACATGCACCCGTGAAATTACCCGCAACAAAAAGTTTACTAGCCGAAGACAATGCGGCGAATTAAATAAATAGTGGCTTTCTTACCTCACTGTCCTGGGCGGATCAATAATTTAAAACTTTAAAATTCGTAGCGGGCGTCTTTACCTTTAATGAACCAGCCCTAACAGTCTATGATGCAGTCAGTCTCTGATGGAAACAGCTGTAAACCAGTGAGCCATTTTGGAGCATATGTCACTTTAAGATGTGCTAGTAATAAATAAGACATTAAACCCATATCTAAGTAGTATACAAGCATCAATTTAACACCTCAAGCAACACATGAAGCAGCTGTGCTTTTATTTCCAAGCACACCTCATTTTAGCACCTAAAGAAACAGCGGTGCATAGGGTGAGGCATATTAATTCATCCAGGAGTGCATGATGTGGTAAATTGGGAGCAGGTCAGAGACCATGGTCTGCTCACCACATTAAAACCTCCAGTGTGTCTTAATTACAAACTTTTTGCCGATCGCGGTATTGAGTTGTGCTTTAGTACCGCACTCCTGCATATTTTACAAGCATATTCTAATACATATTAGATGCAATGTGGAAGAAAACAGAACACCTTCTCATGAGTGAACTACGATCAATCATCAGCATTAACAACTTAAACAAGCAAACTCACCGCCACAGCCCGGCTTTAACAGGAAGCCAGGCAACCTTTGTTGGGACGGGGGCGGGGCCGGACAAAAACAGGAAGTAGGCGCTCCTGTGCCCGCCGGAGGATTTCCGTGTTAGCTAGTGGGGCTCCCGTGCTCGTGGAGAGCCCCGCGGCCCCCGCCTGTTAACCGGAATGACCCGCTGGCTGCCGAGGGACACGCAGAAGAACCTGGTGAGTGGGGTGTGAGGGGGATGTGTGCGCGCGCGTGTGTGTGTCTCTGGTGAGGTAAGGGGGGGAGCGTGTGTGTATGCAGTGTGTGTATGCAGTGTGTGTGTGTGTATGCGACGGCGGGGGTGGGTTCTCTGTATGTATGGGTGCGTGCATGGGGGCTTGTGTGTCTCTGTGTATGCGCATGCGTGTGTGGTGCTGTGCGCGGCCCCGAGGAGGAATCTGAGACAGCGACGCTCGTGCTTGAGCTCCGTCTCAGATTCCTTCTAACACGCCAACAACAGTTGTCTTCGCAGACAAAGCAGGCTCCGCCTGCTTTTAGGTCTGCTCGCCCTAAAAACTCAGGTGGAACACGCCAAAAGATGCCAAGCCTAACACTTAGCATCATACATGACTGTGGTTTTACACAGTTACAAAAAATACATATCGATACTGCTGTCAGATTCATTGTCCTGACCGTTTCAATTTCCTGTTGGGTTTAGTAGCTCCCTGCATAGCTCTCTCCAGAGTGCAATGTCCTCAGCTAGTTTCTCGTCTTTCCGACAGGCTTTCATATAAAATTCTTCTGCAAGAGACCACTCTCCAACATCTCTTAACCAACTTTCGAATGCCAGGGCCCGTGTACTCATCCAGCATATAGCCACCCTCCGTTTAGCCACTACTAGAGTTAATTGTATTAATTTATTGCCAATTTTCCGCTACTTGGGTTGTGGAACCAGCCCCAGGAGGCAATGCTAAGGTTTGGCCTTCACTGATATCCCCACCCCTATGCGGATCCTCGCTGCTATATTAGTTCAGTACTGCTGTACTCCTGGACACTCCCACACCTGGTGCATAAACCTGACATCTAGGACATTCATGGGGTCGGCCAGCATTTGTACGATGGAGCCTCATATGGGTCATGTATACTCGCTGCAAGGAGTTCTAATGCAGCAGCTTCAGGCTGGCATTGCAGGATACCTTGCTTGTTGATGCACTTACACTCGCCCAGCTTTATTCTGATAGTGGAACCTATAGGTCCGCATTTGATATCTGCACTTTGTTTTAATGGCATGGTTTCTGACTTTGCATCCTTGTCTGAGAACCCATATTTAATGACAGTGGGATTCTGGCCTTTGGTCAGCACGTGGCCTTCAGTTTGTTTGGAAGGACACAAGTGAAAGGCCACCCGAAAGCTAGGGAACTGAAGCAGGCAAACTATTGGGGAACTCGAAGCATGTTTCTAATTAAGCTGTATAGTTAGAAAAAGAGAACATGCTAGGTGAAACTGTTGTGCTTCCTTCTGCATCTTTTATTTGTTACGTCAAAAGCAGCTGCTGCAGTCTCCCAGAGTAGGATGAATTGGCTTCAGATCTCTGAACACCCAGGCAGCCAGCTCAGGGACACAGACATAAGTGGGAAGTCCATAGCTGGTGATTGGTTTTAGGCCAGAGAAAAAAGGAGTGAGGGGGTGAAGAAGGTCCAGCTGTGACGAGTATTGTATTAACTATTAGTGCAATGCCTTAAACTGGTGCTCCACTGTGACAAGTAAACATACCAGAGTACAAGGGCAGTGTAGATTTAACATCAAGGCCAGACCAGGTACAGAATTTGTAGTAAGGCACAACTCCAGTGTAGAATCAAGAAGGTAATTTTACTGTAGATAGGAGAGCGAGAGGCACATACTCCCTATCCCCCCGAACTGCGGCTTTTCCCAACTGTCCCCACAACAGTTTACCCGACCTTTCAATGTCCCCAACATTCCACCCACAAACTCGTGATGTCACCACCAGATGGTTTCTAGAACCATCTGGGCAATGCCAGCAAACACCATAGAATTGAAACCATTACAGCACTGAAATAGCCAGGACATACCCGTCTTGCTAATTGCGGTGATGAGTGCGGGCATCACAATCATGCAGTGCAAGTCCTAAACAAATCTATCTCACTCCGGTTACCCTCTTGGAAATTAGTTGCAACTCTTAAATTGGATACCGGACTAAGCAGAAGTACAAGACCACTCAATCACACTGAGTATCAGACACAAATAGCTCGGTTATATCTCACCAGCTTAAGAACTTGGTTTCAGAACTTGTGGGTATGGGACAACCAGCTTTAGAAACTTTTAACTTTGGAGCCAATTGATATGCACGAGGGACCATGGCTAAAGGTAGCTTTTGATTTTGCAGGGCCTGTGAATGAGCTACTAAATAGAAAAAATATCTAATTGTATTAGTTGACTATTTCATGAAGTCGGTTTATTTGATTTTGTATAGTCAACTACTGGTATTATAATAGATTTTTGGGGAAAAATAGTATTTGCTATAGAAGGCCAGCCCTGTGGATTGGTTTTGGATAATGCTGTCCATCTGGTCTTTGCTAAAATGACATGTTTCCTAAAAGACATGGCTATTTCTCATTGCACAGTAGCCTTGTATATTCCTCAATCCAATGGGCGTGTTTAGCGAGTGAACGATTTGCTCAAAGAAGGCATACAAACTGCATATTTATTGTGGAGATATATATAGCGCGACTCAAACCCGAAGGTATTGGGTATGTGGGGCGCTTTGTACGAGCTGCAGTTGCGTTTTACATGCGAAACACATTCATTTTTGTTACGCACGGGGAGATGAAGTGATTTGCCCAGAATCACAGGATGTTGCGCGACCTTGCTGAGACTCTAACCCGGTTCCCCAGATTTGAGGTCCAACGCCGTAGCAGGTAGGTCAACTACTCTCCCCATATCCCTGTTTGTCACCATTTTGTTATTGGTATTGCATCTTTCAGGTTCATGAGGATGGTTGCTAGACTAAGTCTAAATTGGGGCCACATTGGTTGAGTGATTAAGTGGATAAGTAGATTTTGCGGGTTGACTTTATCAACGTAAAAGAGAGAATTTCTAAATATCAAAGCAAAACAAAGGTTAACTATGGCAAGAGGAAGGGGAGTAAGGAAGTCTTTGATATGGGAGTATTTTCTGGAAACAATGGTCATCCTAAGGTGTTGTTACATTTGAGGGTCTATTCTTAATAAAGAAGGTTGCCTGTAATTATGTGATCTTTGACGTTGGTGGGCGGTGTTGACAGAAAGACACAGAGTTCTCAGGAGTTAAGGTGCACCTCAGGAGAGAGGTATTTTTTTTCCTTGCCTTACCAATGGGTGGATTGTTGGAGGAATATTGGTGAAGTTGTGAATAATTGAGAGGATGAAGCGCATGATGGTGTTGCTTAGTGGCCTGCTGTTGTAGCCAGAGAAGGTTCCCCTGTAACACAGTATTCGTGTAGACAGTTTGTAGTGCTTTCCAGAAGTTGCACGCATGTTTGTGGAAAAAATCCTTCTTTTGAAGGAAGTTGATGTTATAGTGATATCTGTCATGCATGTGTGCATCCTGAATTAATGTAATTCAATGTAAATGGTTGGAACTTCAATTGGATATTATTGGTGCCTTTTTTTTTCCTGCATGAACATCTTTCAGCGCAACTGTTTGATGCTGAATTTTCTTAGGGTTTTTTTTTTGTAGCAAATGTTTTTTCTCTCAATTGTAAGAAGGGGAGATGGTGTATTCTGGTGGTAATTTACAATTAATATCTAGTCTTTCACACCTTTACTGTTCTGCATGCTATAACATCGATATTGTATTTGCATGCTCCACCATATTTTAACAGTTGAAGCATCGATGGACGCAAATCATTTATTAATATATATGAAAACATACTCCGAAGTGTTTCTTGTTCATGATGAACCCTGCCACTGCAGCAACCGTTAAGAAGGGCTGCATACTGTAGCACAGCGTTGCTCGCTGGTGTGAGACATCTAACTTGTACTCTCTGCAATCAGAACTTTTGAATTTCCTTAACTTGGCTTTTTTTGCTTGCCTATGGAGACTGAAGGGTTGCCTAGTCGCCATCTTGGCTTATGTTTTTGTCTTTTTGCCGGATCAAGTAACCATCTTTAGGTTGCCTGTCATTGCGAGGTTTTTAAAATCTTAAAGAATTCATTGCCTTATTCCTTCAGGGTACTTTGCTGTGACCTCTAGTTGGTTCAGACATTTGTCACAGGCACCCTCACACAGCTTCCCTTGAGAAGCTGCAGGTCCTTTTAGACTTGCACCATACATGGTTTTGTCTTAGGACAAGATAATCTTGGGGGTTCAATCTTAGCCAAGAATGGTCTGGTATGGGGACCTTCAGCACTTCTCCACGTGTCACCTGCTCAACAGCCATTCAAACAGGAGTTGAGGGTGGGATCCTGTACCTTAGCCCAATCACAGAAGCTTCCACTTTAATGCCTGGAAATTGAGGCAGGGGGGAGGACATCTGAACTTTTTCCAGCTGCCACTGGAAGTGGTCTTGTCAGTTCATTGTGCCGCCACTAAATCGGCTCACTCTGGGAAATGAGCTAACTTTGTTGCTTGGTGCGCGGACAACAATATAGATTCTTTAGAGGCTAAGTTGTCCTAGGTTTTTCAGTATGCGGTTTCTACTGATAAGGGATATTTGTCTGTGTTTTCTGGGTGCCCCTGTATCCTAGACAAGCCTTCCCAAATTCAAATCTCCTTTTGCAATGTATTTTATGAAAGGGTTGACTAACCTATATTTGCCAACTCCTTTTGCTGTAACCAGTGGGACCTTAAACGTGTACTAACATTGTTTATGGGGACTCCGTTTGAGCTGTTCCATAGTTCACAGTTGTGAATGTTTAGCTGCAGGGCCTAAGTATCTCACAAGTCTTCTCACCCTATGACCCAGGGCGTTCCCTACGCTCCAGTAACCTCCAGCTTCTACAGATACCCAGAATTAAAAGATCTAGGCAGGGAGGTCGTGCCCTTGTTTACACCGGACCTGTCCTCTGGAACTCCTTGCCCCAGACACTGAAACAAATTACCAACCACCTTACTTTCCGGAAAACCCTTAAAACCTTTCTTTTCACAAACATTTAAAAATCACTTATTCATTCCAATCAGTTACTTCCTGAACATGGACCAGCATTTTCTGTATTCCTCTCACTGGCAAAGCGCGGAGATACCCCTTCGGGGGTCGAATCAGGTGCTCTATAAGCACATAAAATAAATAAAATAAAAACAAAAGCTGAAAAAAACATGGAAATGGGAACAAATCCCGAGAGAATAGAAATGTAACAAACATGGAACTACTAAAAAAAACACAAAAAAAAATTACAATAAAATAGACACTAAGATCTAATCTAAAAAGAAAGACTAACTCAATGTACTAAACATAAATCACATTAAAAATTACTCTTCTAATGATTTGATTACTGTAATTTAAATAAATAAATTTTCACTTAAACTGAAAATCTTGTAAATAACCATGCATGATGTAAACAAGCACTACGTTTCCCACAATGCCACTCCCAGGCAATATGTGTGTGTGGTATGAATAGTGAAACAAAAGAGACTCCCTAACCGTGACAAAGGCCTCGCAGGGCTGAAACGCGTTGGTGTGAGCCAGTAAAGCTAAGAATAAAAGCTTAAAACTGGAATTGAAGTGCGTCGCATCCTTGTTTGTATAAATAATTCTGGGCTTGGATTCAGCCCCACCCAGATTGCACTCGTCGTCTGTGCGTGCTGCTGAAGGGATCTGATTGTTTAAAAAAATATATATATTATACACACAGAGAGGGGCCTTGGGTCAGCTGTCTTCTGCCACTCATTTCCGCTCTGCTTCCATCTATGACCACATGAGGTATTGGGTCATCCCACGTGGGCCATTCTTTACTTGCTCATTGGGCGACCACATCTCATGTGCACATCTGCCTGAAAATAAGGTTTCCTTCCAGCCAAAGATGATGGGCTAGTTTTTTTTTGTGTGTCTTTTTTTTATAGGCTCCCTTTACATTGTTTTCGTGTCTTTATTTTTATTTAGAGTATACTAAAGCTGGCAGGACAGTACTCGTGGATAGTTTGCTTGCTTCTCCTTTCATCTGCAGCCAGTGCCTCTAGACCAGGTGGTCATGATGGAATGGTATTGTCCATAGTTTATTATTTTACCATTTCAAGATGGCTAGGACTTTGCCTCTAAATGGCAGCCTTGTTGGAACTTTAAAACAGTGATGCATTACAAGCAATAGTGGTAATGTAAGTAGGTGATTGCAAAAATAAGCAGTGGATAAATGGATGTAAAAGCTCAAGGATGAGTGAGTGCATGTGTGATGGCTTGAGATACAAAACCCATAAAATAACTGAAGAAACACTTTCATTTAGAAGTCCGATATATCGGCATAAACACTGATTCATATACCTTTAGTGAAACCCACATGCTCCGTTGAATCTATATGGAAGCACTTTGTTCAGGAGTTTGACATCAACTTTGGTTTCAAAGGAATGCTAAATTCTTGTGCCAGCTCTGTGCTACAGAGATTACAAATGTTGTATTAGTCTATGATAGAACAGATGTGCAGTCAAAAATGGGATGGTCAGTATATTTTGCCACCGCATAGTAAGTGTTGAAATTTGTCAAATGGTTTAATTAAAGCCTGCCCGCAGAATAGACCATTTATGTCTGGATAAGATCTCCTTTTCTTTCCTGTGAACACTCTTGTTCTTGTAGTCCCCAGGGCAATCGGAACTATAAGAGTGATTGAACCGAACATGGGAACAGAATTGAGTTGCAATTGCTTGAGGATTTCTCCAAGAGAATTAGACGATGAGGGCACTTCTGTGATTCTCCTAAATTAGTCCAAATAGACATATTGATGTGAAGCTTATATTTTACTTCAGCGCCTCTCAGTTGCATTAAGAAAAGTAACTAATAGACTAGATTACTCTGGGGTCTTTCGACCTTTAGAGGAAAAAGCACCAAGGGTACAAATGTGGATGCTATGGTGAGATCCCGTCATTGTAGGACCAGCCACAGAGGATCTGAGTAGCATTGGAGCCACAGTCCTTAAAATCCGATATATGAAGGATACCAAGGAGTTCTGGAGTACTCCCCTTGAAAGAACTAAATAAAAAGACTCTGGGTTTACTTTGAGGGTAGCAGGCAACAACCACCCATCTGTTCAAATGGAGAAAGGGAAACCAAACAGACCAAGGATCTGTGCAAGCGTCACTGCAGTGCATGGGCTCAGGCTCTATTTTTTTTCTCCTATGTGCAGGTTCTGGTCTGGGCAAGTGGGTACATTTGTCAACCACATGTTTTCTTTGGGGGGGGTGGGGAGGACAGGGCCAAGTTTGATGTATCCTGCTGTATTTAGGGTTCATATCCTTATCATAGAGCCTACAACAGGCACCAATGATGATTACTTGAGAGACACCAATGTGCCAAACTCTATATAGGGTTACTATATTGGCTGAAGGTGGGAGGCTGGATCTAGACTCTAGCGGTGGATAGTGATAGGTAGAGAGCGGGGTACAAGTTATCTGCTGTAACTGATGTCCGTCTGTTCTCTTCTTTTGCAGCAACAAGCTGTGGCTCTCAGTGCCATGTTCCTCACATTCCTAATCCCCTCCGGCTGGATCTTGGCTCACTTGGAGGACTACAAGCACCATCCAAGGACTTAAAGCAGGAATTGAGAAACCAGGAATATCGCAAAGCTATTGTGTCTTCATTCAGCACTGGGCAGCGAATGCAGTGTGTTGTCACTTCTGTATATTTATAATTAAAATCTCTAATACCATTGCAACATCTCTGCTCAGTCATTGTGTCCCAGCAACGCACAGTTCTACTTGGCCTTATTCTCGCTTTACAAGTGACAGTGGCATGGTGAACCACTGTCTCAAGACCATCTGCATATATTAGTGAGCACAAACTCTTCGTCGTTCAAGCTGAATACTCCTCTGTATATGATGATCAGTTGTTCTACTTCCCTTTCATACCACAGCATGCCCCTTCCTCACATGTTGTTTCTCCCTGCTTTTCCTGCAGTCTGCCTCTCTCCTGTAGTAAATATTCACACCTCAAAAGGAATCTTATACAGTCCTTTTATCCTTTTATTGGAGCATCCGGCCTCAACAAGCAAGAGAAGGATAACCACCCGGAACAATCTTCAGAGTTCCAAACCTTATTCCAATACAAACACTCCTAACAAGCAGTTCCTAGAACATTGGTCTTTCATTGGAATACTGGAACACAAGAATCGGAACACTCCAATATTCCAGCACGTAGAATGAAGACTACATCTATTACATATCTTCCTTCCTTAAATAAAACAAACCGAAAATGAAAATACATCCACAAAATACGTTAACTAAAACAACACAAAATCTTTAAAATTCTTAGGTAACACTCGGACCCTGTTCCCGAAATTCGAAACCTCATGAGAATCAGTAAAAACAGTTTCCAAACAGACTAATTCTTTGTTAGCAGATTTCATAGCAGACTCCCTTCCAAAATCAGGCTCAGAAGTGAAATTTGACATCCTTTGGAATCATTCTGTTCACTTTTGCTAATCTTGTAACATCCTACCAAGATCCAATGCAGAAGACCTCCCAACTTTAACCCTTTAAAGACACCTGAAAACTTAGATTGACCTTTTTTAATGTACACTGGTAACTTGATCTTAACTGAGTCTCCAATTTGTAATGGCCTCCTTTTTTTACTTTTGACAATTGTTTTTACATCCCTTTTAACTCTCAACTCACAATTAGACCATGCTTGTTTAAATATTTCTCTTACATCAGCGTTTTGTCATTGTTTACAATCCCATTTAAGTTCAGTTCATGTCTTGGCTTCCTTCCTTTGAGTAGCTGAAATGGAGAAAAGTTTGTAGTGCAATGCGGAGTACAATGATATAACCATATCAAATCTGACACTTGTTTTTTTAACATCAATGCACCTCCAACGCCAATTGAATACCCTCTACTAAAGTCTTGTTAAATCTTTCTACTAAGCCATTCGTATTTTCCGAATCAAGTGCAGTTTTTACATGTTCAATGTTAAGATCCTTCAAAAATTTTGAAAATACAGGAGACCTAAATTGTGTCCCATTAGACACAAGATTTCCTGGGGAAACTTTATTTTCTAAAAAATATTCTTTAAAAAATCAACAATTACAGGGGCATCGTCCTGAGAAACCCACTTTGTTTCCATCCATTTTGGAGAAGTAATCTATCACAACCATGATGTACACCATACCAGGATCCATTCCTTCACATGGCCCTAAAATGTCAATGGCCAGTTTTTTCCATAGCTTCTCTGGCATTGACAATCTTACCAAATCAGAATATTGCACTTTGTCAGAATACATACATAACAAACTTGTTCTTACGAAACTTCACTGTCCATATAAGTCCACAAAAAGAAAACCTTGAGTTTCTTACTTGTACTCGTTTGACCTGTATGACCAAAATGAGCAATAAAGATCAATTTCTTCCTTATACCAACCGGTGGCACAAACCATTCACCCTTCATGACCAAATAATTATTGAACGAAAATTCATCTCTCACCTTCTAAAAAAAAACACAACCTTCTTTAGACAAGAACTTCTCCAAAGGCCAACCATCTACAATATACTTTATCATATTCAATATTTCAGCCTCCAAACTTGCCTTTATCAATTCCTCTTTAGAAACTACCTGTGCTACAGCCAAAATAACATCTTCAACAGTGGCAACTACACACTTTTCCTGCTGAAATGTACGCTGTAGTGGTTGCAACGCATGAGAAAGTCTTGACAGTCGGCTCCTACATTCTATAATCCAGGTATATGTCACTACAAAATTATACTTTTATAGCTTTGCCAATTACCGCACTAATCTTGACGCCTTTCTTACCCCATTTTTAGACAACAAAGATATTAACGATTTGTGATCAGTCTGCAATTTGAAAGACTTACCCCATTGATATGTCTTAATGCTCTACAGCCCAGGCACATCCTAAAGCTTCCGGTTATGTAGTGGAATACTTTGTTTCTGTTAAAGTACAAGCTCTGAAAGCAAAAGCAATCTTGTTTTCCACACCTCCTTTACCTTGAAACCACACCAAGGCCAGTGGCACTGGCATCAGCATTTGCCACGTTATTAGCAAACTGCGAGAATGGTGAACGTTTTACATTCCACAATAGCACTTTTTATAGCACGGACAGCTTGAGCATAATCCTTAGTCCACCCAAATTTGGCCCCTTTTTTAAGCAACGCTCTTAAAGGAAGAGCAACATCAGAAAATGTGCATACAAATCATGAACAATATTCACATAACCCTAGAAATGACAGTTGTTCCCTGGTTCTCCTAAACCACGAATTGCCTGCAAAAGAGCTTTCTTAAGTGAAATACCTTGACAATTAATCTGATGACCCAAGTATTCTATCTCATGGAAATTTTTCTTACATTTGTACAAACAGATTGTCATTCCCTTCTCCTCTAGAATTGACAGTACATTATTGACAATTTCACGATGTTTGTCCAAAGAATCTGAATAAATCAACATATCATCCTGGAATGCCACTACCCTGTCAGTATTTCCAAAAAGACAATTCATATGTTTTTGAAATGCTGACGTCGCTGACGACCGTCCAAAAGGCATCCTAACATATCTGAATGTGCCTTCAGGAATGATGAAAGTAGTAATATGTCTGGAATCTTCTGTCAGTTCAATTTGATGATACGCCAACTTTAGAGGTCGAGCGGTACCTCATGGCCATGAAGTCCCTCCCTCCTCAGCCGGGTTCCATGGCGCCTCCGGGCCTAACGGCCCCTAGCGGGTCGGGTGCTTCGGCTCAGACGCGGTCGGGTGCTTCGGCCCCGGTGCCGACTTCGGTCCCGGCGCCGCAGGCCGTCCCTGGATCCGCTTCCGGATCGTCACCGGTCGACCTCCCGACCTCACTGGTGCCGGCCCCGCGGGTGTCACCTCCGGCGCCTGCTATGGGGGCCGTCCCCGATCCTACTCTTGGTCCGGTTCCGGTGTCGGAGCGGTGCCACTGGGCGCCGCTACCGACGGCCTTTGGGGATTTCTATTTCCATGAACTAGCCCCATCTGCTGATCCTGAACTACAGGAGATGGGTGACGAGGGTGATTGGGAGGGGTCTGAGGACCCTCTGGCACGGGAGTGCCAGTCTCAACAGGACTGGACATATGAGCTTGGGGAGGCCAGTGGTATTGACACTTTGCCAGACACTGGATTTGTCTCCCCTCCAAGGGTGGCTACGGAGGAGGGGGCTGCTTATAGTGTAGTGTTGACGAGGGCAGCCAAGGCCCTAAACCTTGAGCTCCTTGTTGCAGCCGTGAGGACTAACCTCCTCACTGAGGTCCTCAAACCGCAGGCAAGCTCCAGTGAGCCTCTACTGCCGTTCAATGAGGCCTTGTGTGACGTTCTTGTGGGCCTTTGGTCCAAGCCCACCACAGGTCCGCCTGTGGATATGAACGTGGCCAGATGCTACCACCCGGCCCGTGCGACCCATGCTTTTTGTCCACCCATCCCACCCCCGAGAGCCTGGTCATCCAGGCCTCCACTTCCCAGATCGCATTCCCGACGGCCCCGCCCGATCGGGAATCCAAGAGGTACGAACAGTTCAGGAAGGTGTTCTCGTCCCTGAGTTTGGGACTGCGGTCAGTCAATACCGCATGCCTCTTGGGCCGCTACACCCACACCCTGTGGGAGATGGTCGCGGACGTGCTGCTACAATGTCCGGAGGAGGTCCGGGCAAACCTCGCCCAAGCCCTTGCGGAGGGTCGAGATGCAGCACGGTATTCCATCTGGTGTGGGCTGGATACAACAGACTCACTGGGCAGGGCGATGGCAACGACAGTGGCGGTTCGACGCCACGCCTGGTTGAGGTCCGCCAACTTTTCGGCCGATGTCCAGGCTACCCTCCTGGATATGCCGTTCGATGGCCGTCGCCTCTTTGGCGACAAGGCAGACCATGCGCTTGAGCGTTTTAAGGACTCCAGGGCTACGGCCAAGTCCTTGGGCCTCTTGGCCCCACGCCAGCAAACTGGTGCCTTTCGCTCCTTTCGTGGCCAAGGAAGGGGCGCACCCACACGTGCCGCCAGCCACGCGCCGCAGAACGCTCAACAGCGCGGTGGCGGCCGTGGAAACTGCCGTAGTGGCGGTCGGGGACCACGGCAAGGCCAGTTCACACCTTCCCCCGCAGCACCTGCCTCAAAACCCTCCTAGTCCGTGCTTTCAGGCCCATGTGACGCCAGTGGGGGGGGTCAGGGTTCGCCGTCACCTCTTCCACTGGCGCACTGTCACATTGGACAGGTGGGTGCTGCAAATCGTCCGAAGGGGCTACCCCCTTCCCTTCGAGGTGACCCCTCCAGCCATGCCACCGCAATTCCACCGCGTGTCGGGGGGTCACTTGCAACTTCTGCAAGAGGAAGTCACGGCCCTCTTGGCCAAGGGGGCCATCGAGCGCGTTCCTGGGCCGGAAGTAGGATGTGGTTGTTACTCCCACTACTTTCTGGTACCCAATAAGGGCAAAGGGGGCCTACGCCCTATCTTGGACCTACGGAACGTCAACGGCTTCCTCCGACAGGAGAAGTTCAAGATGCTGACTCTGGCTCAGGTCTTAGCTGCCCTGGACCCCAGAGACTGGATGGTAGCGTTGGACTTGCAGGACGCTTATTTTCATATCCCCCTCCTGCCGGCCAACCGGCGATACCTTCGGTTCACGGTAGGCCATGAGCACTTTCAATTTACCGTGCTCCCCTTCGGCCTTACCAGCGCCCCACGGGTGTTCACGAAAGTGATGGCAGTGGTCGCAGCCCATCTGCGCAGGTTGGGGGTGTCCGTCTTCCCCTACCTCGACGACTGGTTGTTGAAGGCAGGCTCGCCCCAGACAGTCGTCTCTGGCCGATCTCCTGCACCTGCTGGGGTTCTCCATCAACGTGCCGAAGTCGCACCTGTGTCCCTCCCAGAAGCTCCTCTTCATCGGAACGGTTCTGGACTCAGTGCAGTTTCGGGTTTATCCTCCCGAACAGCAGGTTTGGGATATTCAGGCTATGATTCCGATCTTTCAGCCTTTATCCCGAGTCTCGGTCAGGTTGGCGCTGCGACTTCTGGGGCTGATGGCCTCCTGCATCACGCCCGGTGGCGGGTGCGGGCTCTACAGTGGGACCTGAAGTTTCAGTGGGCTCAGCATCAGGGCAACTTGTCCGACCATGTCTTGATCTCGGAGGGCACTGCGAGACAGTTGCAGTGGTGGCTCACGGACTGTGATTGGGTCAGTGGCAGATCCCTCTCCCTACCCCACCTGGAGCACGTAGTTGTTACGGACGCGTCACTCCTGGGCTGGGGGTGGGGGGGCCACATGGGAGAGGCGTAGATCAGAGGCCTCTGGTCTCCGGCGGAGTCCCGGCTCCACATCAACCTTCTGGAGCTGCGGGCGATCCGTCTTGCACTGAAGGCATTCCTCCCCTCTGTAAGGGGGAGTGTAGTGCAGGTGTTCACGGACAACACCACCGCCATGTGGTACTGCAACAAACAGGGCGGGGTGGGGTCGTGGACCCTATGCCAGGAGGCTCTGCGCCTCTGGCAGTGGCTGGAACATCAGGGCGTGACCCTGGTGGTTCAACACTTGGCAGGTTCCCTGAACGCCAGGGCGGACGAACTCAGCCGCCGGTGCATGATGGATCACGAATGGCGTCTGAACTCGGACATGGCGCAAGGCCTCTTTCAGCAGTGGGGAGAGCCTTGGTTAGATCTATTCGCCACAGAAGAGAACGCGCAATGTCATCAGTTCTGCGCGTTGGAGTTTCCAAGGCGGCACTCGCTCGGAGACGCTTTTCGTCGTGAATGGAGTTGTGGTCTATAGTACACCTTTCCGCCTATACCACTTCTGCCCAGAGTGCTGAAGAAGATCAGGTGCGATGGGGCCCAGGATATCAGTCGATCCCCCGATTCGTCTGCCTCTTCGGGAGGACCTTCTGTCGCAGCAACAGGGGACGGTCCTCCACCCGAACCTGTCCAGTCTCCACCTACGAGCTAGGAGATTGAGCGGCAACAGTTGAGGCCATTTGACTTGCCTCCCGAAGTCTGTAATGTCATTTTTGGCAGCCAGGCGTCCCTCCACGAAGTCGGTATACGCCTGCAGGTGGAACAGATTTGTGGCATGGTGCACAGCAAATGCTGTGGATCCACTCTCTGCACCCCTTTCTGAGGTTCTCCTCTTCCTTCTTTCTCTTGCCCAGCAGGGCTCTGCTCTGGGCACTGTCAAGGGCTACCTTTCTGGCCTTTCCGCCTTCTTAAGGCTCCTTGATCAGCCTTCCTTGTTCAAGTCCTCTATTGTAAAAAGGTTTTTGAAGGGCATCACACACATGTTCCCTCCTGTTCCCTTCGTGATGCCCCAGTGGGACTTGAATCTTGTGCTTACCTACCTAATGTGTGCTCCCTTTGAGCCGCTCCATAACTGTCCTCTCCGTCTTCTTACCTTGAAGACTGCTTTCCTGGTTGCCATCACCTCTGCCAGGAGAGTGAGTGAGCTCCAGGCTCTTTCTTCTTCACCTCCTGTCTTCTCTGTTCATCCGGACAAGGTTATGTTGCGGACAAGACCCTCTTTCCTGCCCAAGGTTGTCACGGCCTTCCACATCGGGCAGTCCATTACCTTGCCCACCTTCTTTCCGCCTCTGCATCCCTTGAAAGAGGAAGAGAGGCTCCACCGTCTGGACCCAAAACGTGCGCTCTCTTACTATCTGGATCGCACACGCCAGTTCCGGGTGGATGACCAACTCTTTGTTGGTTATGTAGGCGCTAAGAAGGGAAAGGCGGTGCACAAGAGGACCATCTCACGGTGGATCATCTTGTGTATCAAGGCGTGTTACTCCTTGGCTAAGAAGGAACCCCCTGTTGGACTGAGGGCTCATTCCACTCGGGCCACGGCGACTACCACTGCCCTAGGCCGAGGAGTGCCCTTGCAGGACATTTGGCAGGCAGCTATGTGGGCCTCGCTGCACATGTTTGCAAGACACTATTGCCTGGACAGCCAAGTCCGGAGGGATGGCTTGTTTGGCCGTTCCGTACTCCAGGACTTTCTGGTGTGATTATTGGTTCGCAGACCCACCACCGGGGTTGGTATTGCTGGGATATCTATTCTAAGGTAAGGAATCTATCACTCACGTGTCTCTTTCAGATGCACAAGTTACTACTTGTGTAACGATATATCTGTAAGAGACATTAGTTAGTGATAGATTCCTTACCGACCCACCCATCTTCCCCGTTCTGCGAACCGATATCTAGGGTTAAGGTCCTCCCCTTTCAGGGCCCTAGTTTCATGGCATCAGAGTTGGTTCTATCATGGCTCTGCGTATCTGGCGCGGAAAAGCTGTGTATCAGAACTGACGTCAGCGAGCATGGGCGGCGTCTATGTACTCCGACGTCATTCCGGTGCTAACGACGACTGACGCGGAGCCGCGAACGACGCCTGCCGGAACGCAGGGATATTGCTACGCAAAATTTTCCAGATCCAGTTTGACCCCTGGGGATATTCTAAGATAAGGAATCTATCACTAACTAATGTCTCTTACAGATATATCGTTACACAAGTAGTAACTTGTGCAACACCTTCCTTACATAACATAGTAATCCATTGAGACAACTTATGTCTTACTGATAATGGTACATTCCTTAACCTATGCTTAGTAGGCATTGCATTTTTTTAAATTGAATCTTGTGTGTGAATTCTTTGACTCTTCCTTAGTCTTCTCTCAACACTTCTTTGTGTTTATTCAAAATAGAACCCCCCTCTTCATTATACATCCCCTCCTTATTCTGTACCATCAAAAAATATTCTGCTATGCTCACCGGTTTCTTAGAATTAGATGCAATATAATGTTATACTTGCCTTGATGTCTCCAACCGAGTACTTGCAGTTCTTCTATTGCAACATACACTTTGCCAGTTCTTTTTTTTTATGTTTAAATGGAGTTTCTGAAATGAAATACCCTAACATTTGAATTTCTTTACCACCAAAACCAAAAACGTTAATTTCATTTGGTTCCGATATCTTGTTCCAATTTCTGTGAAAAAAAAAATATTAAAAAAAGAATCTGAAATAATGGTATACGGGAATACTGAATCTGCCATTACTTCCAACTCTTTACTATCCATAGTAATTTCACACAACGAAGGCCCACCAGCAGCTTCAACAGAAGAGTACACCACCGCACTTACTATTATTTTTTATTTTTTTACATCTGTAATCGAATCCTTTTCTTCCATAGAATTTCACTCCATACTATGCTTTAGAGTTTAATTCATGTTTGCCTCTCACACAACTGTTTCCATCGCACTGGATACTTGTCTATTGCTGTTCTGACACATTACCCCAAAGTGCTCAATTTTTTTACACTTCAAACACACTCAGTCTTAAGCAGGACAATTGTTAAACTGACTAGAATGAGATCTTGAACCACAACGCGTAAATAAAATTTTCCCAACAGTAACATCTGGACAATTTCTTTTGCCACCTTTTCACTTTTTGTTCAGGAGGTTTCTGCACACCTTTAGCAGCTAAAGCGCCTACACCCACAGACATATTATTCACATTGATAGTGTTAAAAGATGTAAGAGAACGTTCTACACTCTTCGCCACTTCTATGGCTTCTTGTAAACTTCGACTGTGTTGACGCAGCAACTGTTTCTGAATCTTATTGTAACAGTTTATAATTAACTTATATCTGAAAGTGTCCACCTGTGCACCAAACTCTCAATTAGCTGCTAAATTCCTTAAACTAGAAACATATGAATCAACAGATTTGTTCACTAACTGATGTCTAGTATAAAAATGATATCTTTCGAACACAATATGTGGTTTTTCTGGAAACCTTTTCTTCAATCTATCCAAAGCCTCCGCAAAGCAATCATAATCACCTGCCTCGATGCCATGTGGTATAGGAATTACAGGTAAAGGCTCAAATATATCCAGCATCTGCTTCCATCCGATTCAACAACAATGCTCTTTTCGTTTCTGGGCTAAAACTACCACCATTCACTGCCAAGTAGGTCTTAAACTGTCTAAGCTATTTCTCTCCACTTCACACAGTTCAAGTTCTACATTTATATAGCGCACTACTCACCCAGGGGTCTCAAGGCGCTTGGGGAGGGGGGTAATTACATGTCGAATATCCATGTTTTTAGTTTTTTTCTGAAGGAGAGGTGGTTCTGAGTGAGGCGGAGGTGGGTGGGGAGAGAATTCCAGGTTTTGGCCGCTAAGTAGGAGAAGGATCTCCCCCCCCCCCCTCCCCCCCATGGTGGATTTATGGATGCGTGGAATTGCGGCAAGGGCTTGATTGGACGATCGAAGTTGGCAGGTGGGGGTGTAAAAGGACAGGCGCGTGTTGAGGCATTCGGGTCCTAGGTCGTAGAGTGCTTTGTGTGCGTGGGTGAGGAGACGGAACGTTATTCTCTTGTTGACGGGGAGCCAGTGGAGGTCTTTGAGGTGACCGGAAATGTGAGCTTGGCGGGGGACGTCTAGTATGAGTCTGGCTGAGGCGTTTTGGATGCGTTGGAGTTTTTTCTGTAGTTTGGCTGTGGTTCCGGCGTAAAGGGTGTTTCCGTAGTCCAGTCAGCTTGTGACCAGTGCGTGGGTGACCATCTTTCTTGTTTCGGTAGGGATCCAACGGAACATTTTTTTGAGCATACGTAGGATGTTGAAGCATGATGATGAGACGGCGCTGACTTGTCTGGTCATCGAGAGGGAGGAGTCCAGGATGAAGCCCAGGTTACGTGCGTGGTCCGTAGGTGTGGGTGCGTTTCCCAGGGCCGGTGGCCACCATGAGTCATCCCAAGCGGAGGGGGATGATCCTAAGATGAGGGCTTCAGTTTTGTCTGAGTTCAGTTTTAGACGGCTGTTCTTCATCCACTCGGCTACTTCTTTCATCCCTTCGTGTAAGTTGGTTTTGGCGGTGTTTGGGTCTTTGGTGAGGGAGAGGATCAGCTGGGTATCGTCTGCGTAGGAGATGATGTTGAGGTTGTGTTGGCGCGCGTTGGAGGCGAGGGGACTCATGTATACGTTGAAGAGGGTGGGACTGAGTGATGAACCTTGTGGTACGCCGCAGATGACTTTGGTGGCCTCTGACATGGAAGGGGGTAGACGGACTCTGCGTTCTTCCTTTGAGGAACGAGATGATCCAGTCCAATGCTTTGCCTTGTATTCCGACGTTGCTGAGGCGTTGTATAAGAGTGCTATGACAGACTGTGTCGAAAGCTGCGGAGAGGTCAAGTAGGATATGGGCAGTTGTTTCTCCGTTGTCCAGTAGTGTTCGAATGTCGTCTGTTGCTGCGATGAGGGCGGTCTCGGTGCTGTGTTTGGCTCGGAACCCGGACTGTGATGCATTTGTTGGATTCGAGGAAGGCGGCGAGTTGACTGTTGACGGCTTTCTCAATGACTTTGGCGGGGAATGGAAGGAGCGAGATAGGGCGGTAGTTCTTAAGTTCAGTGGGGTCTGCTGTGGGTTTCTTCAGGAGGGCGCTGAGTTCGGCATGTTTCCAGCTTTCCGGGAAGGTAGCGGAATTGAGGGAGCAGTTGATGACGTCTCGAAGATGGGGTGCGATAATGGAGTCTGCTGTTGAAAATGTGGTGGGGACATGGATCGGTTGGTGAACCCGAGTGGATGGATTTCATCAGGCGGATGGTGTCTTCAGTGGTGACTGGGTTCCAGGCGCAAAGGTTGTTGGGGGGAGTGTTTTATTTCAGATGTGGGTGTGGTGGACTGGTCTTCGGATTGGTTTTCGAAGCTCTTGTGTATGTCTGTGATTTTGTTGTGAAAGAATGAGGCTAGGGAGTTGCAGAGGTCTTGGGAGGGAGTGAAGTCGTTGGTGCCGGCGGTGGGGTTGGTGAATTCCTTGACTATGTTGAATAGTTCCTTGCTGTTGTGGGCGTTGTTGTCGAGTCGATCCTTGAATGCTGCTTTCTTGGTGGATCGGATCAGTTGGTGGTGTTTGCGGGTGGCGTTCTTGAAGGTGGCTAGGTTTTCAGTGGTTGGGTTTTTTCTCCAGGCTTTCTCGAGGGTGCGGCAGATCTTCTTGGATTTCTTAAGTTCATCGTTGAACCAGGGGGCTTTCTTGCTTCCTTGCTTGATTTGATTTTTTTTCAAGGGTGCTAATTCGTCAGCGCTGTGGGTGATCCATTGTGTGAGGTTGGTAGCTGCGAGGTTTGGGTCTGATGATTTTGCAGGAGGGTTTTGGTGAAGTGATGTGAAGAGCTGGTCGGTGGTAATTTTGTTCCATTTTCTACGGGGATTGGTTGCGATCATTTTAACCTTATTTGTGTGCTATGCTGCTTTTAAAACAACACTTGTTCAAATAGTTTTTACTTGCCTGCTGCTACTCGTGTATTTGCACTTCCTCATCCTGATCACGCCCACACCTCGGTCCACCGCAGGGTTTCCCTGTTTGATGTGGAGGGTGCAGGCGTGTCAGATCTTCTGCCTCTCTGGTTGGTGGGGGTTTTCGGGGTGGAGCTTGGACGGCCATTGACCCAGTGCTAGCTGCCTACTTAACCCAATGCCTTCCCTCTCACGCAGCAGACGTGCCACTGGTGCGCCATAGGCATGCCCGACCGGGACCAGGGGCCACGACCCCTGGTCCGAGTGGGACACGCAGACTTGTTTACTCATCAAGCCCATTAATGGCTTATCGCTCCCCCCCCACCTCCCTCCATGACTGCACATTACTACATCTATGCAACAGGGAGGAAATCTGCCTATGTTGTGGTCTCTCTCATTCGACACAACCCGAAGACCTTCAACCTATTTAAAGGGCAACATAAATAATCATAATAAACCTGCCGCACCTACCATAAAGGAATTATCTTTCCTTAGCACAAATTGCTGCTCCCTCCCAAAGCATAAAACCAACATCTTTGAACTTTTGGTCAATAACCAACCAGATTCCTTACTCCCCACGGAAATATTGCTCCTTGAGAGCTCTGGCCCAGATGTTGCTGCCGCCCTGCTGCCCAACTACGCTATAGTTAGGAAGGATAGGGGTCACAAAACAGGTGGGGGCATAGCCATCATTTGTAAAAAGGATTTGCAGTGTAAATTCAAGCCTTTAACATTTACGAATTGTGAAGCAGCATTATTAACCCCGAATTTCACCCTCTCGAATTGTGAAGCAGCATTATTAAACCCGAATTTCACCCTCTCTGGAATACTTATGTACCATCCCCCCTGGGCCCTCCGTTCCTTGGGCCTCCTCCTTTCCCACCCTCATTACCCCCTTACTTATGAGCTCCACCAATTTCTCAATTGTGGTCGACCTAAACCTACACCTGGACGACCCAACATGTAAAATCAGTACTAATTTCATCTCTGATTTGGCAGGCTTAAACATAAACGTACACAATTGTGGCCCCACGCACGAGGCAGGTCACTTACTAGATCCTATTTTCTCCAACCTACCCAACATTTGCTGCTCTTCTGCGCTCCCCCTAAGTTGGTCGGATCATTTTATCACCAGGTTCTTTCTGGTACCTCCCTGACAACTGTGTTCACTAGTCCTACCATAAGGACATCAACAAGAGACTGGAAAAAAACTTGACCTGACTGTCTTAAACAAAATCTTGTGCTCTAACTTGCCCATCACCAAACATGGGTGGATATGCTTTCTGACACTGTGCAAAAATGGATCCTACATGCCATAGACAACTGTTTTCCTCTTTAAAAAAGAATAAAAAGGTCACCAATCATCGCCACCCCAGCGCCCTTGTTCACTGACACTCTAAAAATAGAGAAAAACAAATGTAAAGTGCTGGAGCGTAGATGGAGAAGGAGTTATGCTCCAGAGTCTAAAACTACCTATATAAAGGCCAAAAAGGTTTACCACAATCTCTGCAAATCAGCCCGTGCCGAGTATGTTTCAACAACTATCTGACGCCCTGAACTGCTCAAAAACACTTTTTGGTATGGTAAAGGAGCTCGCTGGTTCTGCCACCCGTGCTAGGCCCCCCCCCCCCCACTCAATAAATGACAGTGTGAGGATCTAGCGTTCTTCTTCGTCCAGAAAGTTGAAAAACTTTACTCTGATATTCTGAGCTCACGGTGCGCCAACACCCCTCCTCTGCAACCTGCAAGCTCCCCACAAACAGCATCTCCACTACCCGTAGTGGACCTTACCCGTCCTGACCAGGACATGGTGTCTTGCGCCCACTCAAACAACCTGGACACTTAGCCCCTACTCAATGCAGCCTCCTTTTTAAAAGACTCCTAGGCCAACTCCGACCCTAATTTACCCTCCCAACTATTGGCCTATCTCCTATTACCAGCTTTTTCCAAAATCTTAGAGAAACCCATACACTCAGCTTTCGAATTTGGTCGAGACCAATAAGCTTCTTCACCCATCACAATCTGGCTTCACAGCTGGTTTCTCTAAAGAAACAACTTTACTGGGGGTAACAAAGGCTGCGACGTCATCTGGACGCTGGGGATACAGTCGCCTTCATTTTACTAGACTTGAGCGTGGCATTCGACACAGTATCCCACACCATACTAGTAAAAACGTTAAGATCTCTAGGCATCAGCCGCTCAGCCTTGAACTGACTCATTTCCTTTCTCGCCAACCGTAATTTTCAAATCTTTCCCCCAACATCCAGCTCAGACATCTATCCCTCACCTTACGGGGTACCTCCGGGCTCCATCCTTAGCCCTTTACTCTTCAACCTATACATGAGACCCTTAGCCGACGTCGCAGAAGAGGCTGCGCTGTTCCGGTTTTCCTACGCTAACGACTCCCAGATCATTTGTTCTCTCTCCATGGAGAGTGCCGCTGGGCCATCCTCTCTTCAGCTTGGCTTGGGTAAAATTGCATCATGGATGCAGACTAGCTACCTTAAGCTCAACAGAGAGAAAACTGAGGTACTGATCCTTGGAAAAAACAAAGATCTCTGGGGCCAACAACACTGGCCCAGTAAAATGGGAGTTCTCCCCAAGCGCTCCAGTCAAGTCCGCAAATTAGGTGTCATTATCGATGACTCTCACTATGCACCATCGATGACCCTCTCACTATGCACCATCAGGCAGTCAAGGTAACCGCCACTTGCTTTACCATCTTGAAATGGCTAAAAAGATCATCTAGATGCTACCCAAGTTCACTCAGAGAACAGTAGTCCAGGCTCTTATCACCTCAAGAATGGATTAAGACAATGTTCTCTACCTCGGATCCAACAAAAAAATGACTCGCAGGCTGCAGTTGGTTTAGAACTCTGCAGGGTCCCTAGAGCTGCCTCTGTCTCAAGTCATCTGCGGGACCTACATTGGCTCAGGGTGAAAAACTGAATCCAGTTCGAGCCCCGAGCTACATGTTCAAAATCAAAACTGGAGTTTCCCCTCAATATCTGCAGTCTCTGGTCATCCCCTATGCCTTACCGTAGCCTTCGCTCATCTACTCACGAGAAATTCTCTGTGCCCAGAATCACATTTTCTCGGATGGGAGGTAGATCATTTGCATACCTAGGTCCCTCAGTATGGAACTCACTTCCCACAGCCATCCGGCACAAAACGGTATACACACTATTTTACAAATCCCTTAAGACCTGGCTTTTTAACCAGTAACCTAATAAGCTGCGATACATTTTTCTGATCTGCTCCGGTGCCTGGAAACCCTTTTTGGGTAGCTGCCACGCGTTACAAGATTAATTTATTAATAATAATACTAGGCTGATTCGGTCCTTTAAAAAAAAATGGAGGTGGTGGATTCCCACACACATTACTCATGGTGTAAATACAGCCCAACTAATGACCAAACCGGGAAATAAAATTGAAAAAAAAACCTAGATTAGTATCCCACGACTCTGTAAGAAATGTTCCGCATATAACCTAGTGTTTGAATTTTTACTCTATAATAAGATAAAACAATTTCCTCTTTCATAGTCATAGGAGTGTTTGCATCACTGAAACGCACGCCTAGAAATATGCTTTGAATAAGTGTGCGCGTCTCTAGAACGCACACTCCACTCCTTCTGTGATGCTGATAATAATCCTTCAATAATCTGCGTGTGCTACACTGGAACACATGATCACCACCATCGCCATAGTAACAGTGTGTATCACTGGAACTCTCACTCCACCCCTGCTGGGGTCCTGGCAATAATCCTCATTTCTGAATTACGGCACATGTCACCTCAACGCAGAATCCTTAGTGACGTCACCTCTTAGAAATGGATTCATAGGACAGAAGCTGTTATTCCTTCTTACACTCATGCTGGCACTTCCTCGCGTGCACAGCTCATGAACAAACGTCCCGCTCCTCACGCTGATGTCCACTAAAAGACAGTTGTGCACCAATCCACGTATTCCGATCAACGATCTTGTGGCCGCAACTCATAAAATCCTTTCTGCTTCACCATACGACATTCACCAGGGAAACATCCTTAAAAATCACTGTTTACCCTTGACAATTAGTCTGAGTCATTCATTGACCCTAACATATGTGCGTCTCACTGAAACCAAAGTCGCAGAACCAAGGGCCAGATATACAGCCATTCACTTTTACGAGTTGCAAATTGCCTCGAATTGCGACTCGCAAAAATAAATGTACAACAGTGCCTCAGACACTGTTTGCGTTTCCCAAGGAGGTTGCAAATTGCATGCCTCAATAATATTCACGAGGCAAGCGCAATTTGCAACCCCATTGGGAATGGATAGCACTCCCAGGGATGGTGGCCTGCTGGGGGTCAGTTGGCCACAATGTCTGTGACTGCTTTTTAAATAAAGCAGTTTTTGTTTTTTTAATGCAGCCCTTTTTCCTTGAAGGAAAAATGAAAATTTTCAGTTTTATTTTTTAAGGGCAGACAGTGGTCCCTAGGACCACTGCCTGCCCTTAAAAAATATTTTTGCACACACTCGCAAAGGGTAAGGGATCCCCTGGGGACCCCTTCCAGTTTGCGAGTGGTAGGTGGTAAACTGTGAGTGTTTTACGACTCCAAATGCGGTCGCAAAACAATAGTACATGGCATTGAGACTCGTTATTAAGAGGCGCCCCTTCCTAATTGCAAGAGTCTCAAATGCTGTTTTGGGTGTTAGTGACTCTCAAAATAGCATTTGCACATGCGTGGACCAGTTTTTCCGGTCTCAAATGGGCCGATTTCCCATTTGGGACTACAAAAAAAGGGTTGAACATCTGACCCCAAATCCCTCTATGTCAATTACAAGTGTGATAATTCCCGAAATTTTTGTTGCTCTTTACACGACCCACACTTGAACACTCATTTCCAGGGTGCTCCGACAGTTTCCGCAAGTTCACACAAATCGCCAACATATAGTAGTAAATATTCACACCACAACAGGAATCTTGTCCAGTCCTTTTATTGGAGCATCCTTCCTCAACGAGCAAGAGAAGGATAACTGCCCGAAACATCTTCCAAGTCTTATTCAAATACAAACACTCCTAACAAGCAGTTCCTAAAACATTGGTCATGCATTGGGATATTGGAACACAAGCATCAGAACATTCCAACACATAGAATAAAAACTACTGGCTCACGCCGGGGACTACCAGCAACATCTAAGGAAGTGAAGTAAGGATCCAGAAACAAGGAATATCTCAAAGCCATTGTGTCTGCATTCAGCACTGGGCAGCGAATACAGTGTGTTGTCCCCTCTGTATATTTATAATTAAGCCCCCTTGTTTTTCATTTTTACAGATCAATACAGACAGAAAACCATTTATTTTTAAATGTGGATAAAAACAGAAACTGGGTGCTTTTTGAGTGATTCTAAATACACTTTGCCATGACTGCCAGGCCAATAACTGTGTGGATTGATAGGGAAGGGGGTTAAAAAAGTAATTTTTTTAAAGAGGCTTCAACAGCAGTAGATATTCACAAAGCTGATACTGAAAAACACATTTATTGCATATAAGGGCATTGATTTATCCTCTGCTGGTGTTCATATCACTGAAACCTGGCAGGCTATCAAGCATGACTGCATATTTATTGGTGAAATGTATCAGTTTCAGCTTTATTTTTTTCAGAAAACCCATGATAAATATGTTTGACAAAAATAAATATGGATAAATACAGACGGAAATGTCAAAAAGTGACTGTGGCATGATGACCCCCTATGTACATGAACCAATGTGTCAAGATCTCTACATATATTAGTGAGCGCAAACTCTTCGTCGATCAAGCTGAATACTCCTCTATATATGATGATCAGTTGTTCTACTTCAATTTCGTTCCACAACATGCCCCCTCCTCACATGTTATTGCTCCCTGCTTTTCCTGCAGTCTGCTGCCCTCCCCACAGCAGACCCTAGTTCCCATGCTTCTACTGTATGGCACTCTATCCGCATCTCCTAGCACTTTTCCATTTACTTTACCCATTGATCAATAGTTCATGGTATCTTCATGGCTTCCAAATGTAACGGATGTTATGGTACGGTATTGATGCCTCACCCTTGGGGGACATAAGTTGTTGAATCTGTACCCAGACATGGGCGAGACCCTGTACTGTGCTATACGCAGTAGAGCACTTGGGGCACCCTAAAAGTTAAATAAATGCCTGAAATTACACTTCGATTCAGAAAAGGGGGTGGTGATGGACAGAGCATCTGAATTAAACAGAACACTCATACCCAGTCAAGAGATCAGGGCTTGATCCATCACCGTTTTTTAGCTCACTGCACCATCCCAGCTCAGAACCTGGCTACATGCAAATTAGTCTGTCCCTGGCCCAGTGCATCATGGGAACAGGGCAGACCAAACTACCAAGCCAATTCTTATACTGGGAAGGAAACAAGCTTCCGGGGACCGCTTTCTGGCATTACAGCCGTCTTCGGCCCGGCTTGCTTGAATCCTGATGGTGCAATGAGCAAGGGACTCACATCTGAGTATACCCTTCCACGCTTATGGTGGACAAAACGATTCAGAAAAGGGGGTGGTGTGTTCTGCTTAATTCAGATACTCTGTCCATCACCACCCCCTGTTCTGAATCATTTTGTCCACCATAAGCGATTCAGAAAAGGGGGTGCAGTGTTCTGCTTAATTCAGATACTCTGTCCATCACCACCCCCTTTTCTGAATCGTTTTGTCCCCCATATGCGTGGAAGGGTATGCTCAGACATGAGTCCTTGCTCACTGCACCATCATAATCCAAGCAAGCCGGGCCGAAGACGGCTGTAATGCCAGAAACCGGTCCCCGGAAGCTAGTTTCCTTTCCAGTAAAAGAATTGGCTTGGTAGTTTGGTCTGACCTGTTCCCATGATGCACTGGGCCAGGGACGGACTAATTTGCATGTAGCCAGGTTCTGAGCTGGGATGATGCAGTGAGCTAAAAAACGGTGATGGATCAAGCCCTGATCTGTTGACTGGGTATGAGTGTTCTGCTTAATTCAGATACTCTGTCCATCACCACCCCCTTTTCTGAATCGTTTTGTCCACCATAAGCGTGGAAGGGTATGCTCAGACATGAGTCCCTTGCTCACTGCACCATCAGGATTCAAGCAAGCCGGGCCGAAGACGGCTGTAATGCCAGAAACCGTTCCCCGGAAGCTTGTTTCCTTTCCAGTAAAAGAATTGGCTTGGTAGTTTGGTCTGACCTGTTCCCATGATGCACTGGGCCAGGGACGGACTAATTTGCATGTAGCCAGGTTCTGAGCTGGGATGATGCAGTGAGCTAAAAAACGGTGATGGATCAAGCCCTGATCTGTTGACTGGGTATGGGTGTTCTGCTTAATTCAGATACTCTGTCCATCACCACCCCCTTTTCTGAATTGAAATTACACTTCAGCATTGATGCAAATATGATCCATTCCATTAGGCGGCACAATCCTTATGAGGTCAGTGGCGGCTGGTGACATTTGAAAGTGGTGAGCGTAAAATGATTGTCATACTGCACCACAGTGAGCGAGTATAGCCCAAACAACCTAAGGGGGGTTAGGCCGGGGGGGGGGGGGGGGTGAGGGGGGGTTCCTACCCTCAAGGACATTTTGAAAAAATAGTGGACAAATGGTGTATTTTCAAGCACATTTGAGAAAGCAGGAAGGTTAAAAAAGCAATTGTCAAAGTGCAGTTACTCCAGTATTGGAACTTTCATAGATTCACATGCCTGAATTATTCCCCGTCGTCGAGACAGGAGTCTCCGATATATAAAAAAGCAATGCATAGCAGTATAGCAAACTGAAAAGAGGCCTAGGCCCATTTTCCTTTTGCAACCCATAGCCTTTGTTATGTAAAAAAGGCCCAAACTTTTTCCTGAACCAATCAGCTGTCCTCGCCCTCTAGAACACTCCTGAGAGAACCTCTTGCCCCTTAGATTTTCTAACGCACGTTGTGCTAGGGAGTCTCCTTTGAGCTCTGCTCAAAATCTTCATTTTATACTCTTTGACTGAAATTTGGGGGTTCCACTTTTTCTAGATTGAGTTTTTGGAAACTTCTCTATTTCTTCTACCATGGCTGACAAGGAGAAGAATAGCTTATTTGGAGCTTGTCACCTGCTCTAGGAAAAGGCTTTATACAGATGATCCTCATGAAGGATGTATATATTGCCTTTACCCAGATCATCAGGCGAAGGAGTGTAAGATTTATCGCACTTTCTCCAATAAGACCTTGAGAGATCGTGAAGGAAGGCTTCTACTCTGGCTCCAGAAGGTGAAGGCCAGGAAGGAATCCTCTCAAGTGACAATGAGGAGTCAACATCATCCAGGAGATCTCAAGAGGAGCAGATCTCCACAGGCTCATACCTCAGGTGAGAGGCCGGAAAAAAATCCTAAAAAGACCACACCAGGGTCTTCGGGTCGCAGTCCCTCAAAATCTCCTTCAGGAAAGTCTAAGCAGAAGGGTCATGCTTCAGAGGAGAAACAGGCTAAGAAGACTTAATCAGAGTCGTCAAAATCTCCTCCAAAGGTAAAAATTATCATCCAAAAATCGTTTTCTACACCTTCTGAGGTGAAAAAATCTGCGTCGTCGACGAAGAGATCATCATCGACGAAAAAACCATCGTCGTCGACGAAAACTGAGGTAAAGGCTGTATTGCCGTAGACGCTTCCGAGGACATTGATGACTAGCCCTTGGTCGACGAAGGCAGTGATGACCAGGTCGTCGACAGGATCGACTACTACATTGACCATGGGACCGTCGACGATGACGGTGACGCCGTCTACGATAGCGTCGACGGTTATGATTTCGCGGACGACGGCACGTCGACGACGGAAAAACACCGGAGAAAAGTTTTTGGGCCTGAAAAAGAACAATAACGCAGAAGTTACGTCGCCAAGTAAGTTATCTCCATTAGTTCCTTTTCACCTTCTGGAGGAGGAAGATTCGGAGGAAGAGGAGGATGGTGGTCCTTTCAGATATGCTAACCGCCCATCTCAACTAAAGGTTAAATACCAGGAAGAAGACTCACAAGATGAGTATGAGGTTGTTCAGAGTTATCCCCAACATCACCATCACCAGGAACAACGAGAAGAGATGACAAGTGTGCCCTCTTCGTTGTTGAGAGATATTCAATCCATGCTGGAAGATTATAGAAGGAGATATCCTACACCTCAAACGACTAAGGAAATCCCTGATGTTACACCTCGGCCAAGCTCTGCACGGGGTACGCCGGTGCGCAGATGAGATATCTTGCCAGAGCCTTTGCCTAAGTCTCCGCCATCGAGACCTCAGCGGGATCCTGACACTATTGATGAGGAACATGAGTATAGGGAGATTATGGATCCTAGCAAGGAGTGGGACGATTACCTCATTCCTTCTCCTTCGTCCCCTTCACCGAAACCCGTGGATTCCCCACCAGAGGACATTGGGGGGTTTCATAACCTGATGGAAAGGGCCACTAAAAGATTCTCGCTTTCCATGTCGGAGGATAAGGCTGAATGCTTTTTTTATGACTTTAAAGAAACCTATCGCAAATTGGTTCGATCTTTGCCGATTGTGAGTCATATTTGGGAGGAAGGCCTAAAGGTGATGGAATCACCGGCTACAGTGACCCCAGTACTCGCGACTTTAGATAAAAAGTATAAAGCACCAGCAGATGCCCCAGCCTGCCTTTTGGGTCACCCCAAACCGGATTTGGTGATTACACAAGCGGCGCAGCAGAAATCGAGAAACCCGTCGACTCCTATTAAAACACACCCGGACAGAGAAGGAAGAAGGTTGGACAACGCAGGAAAGAGATTTTCCTCGATGTCAACTGTTAGTAAAGGCCGCAAATGCTCGAGCCATCATGGGACGGTACGACAGGCAAATGTGGTGCGACCTGTCACCTTATATTGACCATGTGCCGGAAGCAAGAAGACCAAAAGATTCTTTTGGAGGGTGAAAGGACTTCCGCGGAAATCATAGACTGCGCTATGGATATAGCGACTACAGCTTTCAGGTCTCTAGGAGAAGCGGCGGTGCTGCGCAGACAAGGGTGGTTAAGGGCTACGGCATTCAGATCAGAGGTCCAAAATACAATCTTGGATCTTCCGTTCAACGGCAAAGACTTATTCGGCAAGCACGTGGATGACGCGCTGCAGAGTATCAAGAAAGACACTGATACTGCCAAAGCTTTGGGAACTCTGCAATACAGAAAGGTTTTTTATCGTGGTTCTAAGGTTAGGGGCCAAACATCATGCAGAGAGGATATCAGCAAGCGAGATATTCTTCTTATACCTCCACTTCTCAACCCTACCATCAGCAGTACACACAGCGACAATCATGAGGTTATTCCAAATCTGCTCCAAGAGGTAGAGGAGGTCGTAAGGGTAAGGACGCCCGACGACCATGACAACCTGCGAATGCTGATCACACCGGATACACTGTGATCGTATGTTTCCCTGGGTGGAAAAATTTCCCGTTTTCTTCACAATTGGCAAATAATAACCACGGACCGTTGGGTCCTCAACATTATTCGATTCGGCCACACTCTAGAATTTCTTCAGACACCCCCTCGGACGCCACCGATGCATCACAAGGTCAATCATTTGCATCAAATCCGGAAGGAGATTCGGACAATGCTCCGAAAGGGAGCAATAACACCGGTACCGAATTCTCAAAAAGGAGAACGATTTTACTCCAGATTTTTTTCTAGTCAGGAAAAACATCCTACAATTGCGTCCTATACTGGATCTCAGATCCCTGAATACCTATCTCAAAAAACAGTCATTCCGGATTATTTCTCTACAGGACATCCTTCTACTTATAAACCCAGGGGATCATATGACCACCTTGGACTTACAAGACACGTACTTTCACGTCCCGATCCATCCTGCACACAAGCAGTACCTTCGTTTCATGGTGGCTGGGGAACATTACCAATTCAAGGTACTGCCTTTGGGCCACAAATCAGCCCCAAGAGTGTTCACAAAATGCCTGGCTCCAGTAGCGGCTGTTTTAAGGAAACAAAAACATCAAGTTATTCCTTACCTAGACGACTGGTTAGTCGAGGCCCCAACAGAAGCACTAACCAGAGCGTCAACGGGGGCGTGCATAGACTTGTTCACCAAGCTGGGATTGACTCTGCACGAGGAAAAAAATCATCCCTTCAACCAAAGAAACCAATAACCTTTCTCGGAGCAATCTTAGACACGGAGAAAAACAAAGCTTTCCCCTCCACAGAAAGACAACAACAAATAGTGTCCCACTTCCAGAGATTTCTAAAAAGAAAGTATCTTTCAGTACGCAGGTACAAATCCTTGCTGGGAATAATGTCATCTTGTATTCCCCTTGTGCATCGCTGCAGATTACGAATGCAGCCGTTACAAGAACAGCTCGACCTCCAATGGTATCAAGCACAGGGATCCTTTGAGGATGTGGTGCGAGTGAAACCGATCATGCTGCAGGCAGCAGCGTGGTGGACGCAACAGCAAAACGTCCCTCAAGGAATCTCATTTCTCACGGCTCCAGCCCCATTGGTAGTAACTACAGATGCATCCCTGGAAGGATGGGGGGCATTTCTGCAGGACCTGCATGTCAGCGGTCGATGGAAGCTAGAAGAACAACAACTGCGCATAAACGTGCTGGAATTAAGGGCAGTGTGCCTCGCGTTGATGGCTTTCCTGCCACGAATCAGAGGTTCGACTGTGTTGATAAGAACCGACAACACGACTGCGATGCACTACTTAAACAAGCATGGAGGCACAAGATCTCTCTCCCTTTCTCAAGAAGCGCAGAACATATGGAAATGGGTTCTACAACAAGGAATATCCATGTCTGCAGAACACCTACCAGGGAATCAGAACACCAAAGCAGATACTCTCAGCAGGCTCAAAACTTCCTGCCACGAGTGGGAGTTGGACCAGGGAGTCCTGGACAGCATTTTTCGAACATGGGGCAAACCAACAGTGGACCTCTTCGCCACAAGGGAGAACAAGAAATTCTGGTTCTTGGCAAGCTGGCTTCCCCAGTGGGGATCCTGGGGAATGCGTTTTCGATGGCATGGTTCGACGTCTTTGCCTACGCTTTTCCCTCGATTCCCCTCCTGCCAAGGGTCCTCAGGAAAATAAAGAAGGAACCGTGCAGGCTGATCCTGATAGCCCCTTGGTGGCCCAGACAGCACTGGTTTGTGGAGCTTCTGCTGCTGTCAGAAGCGTAACCGATTTGCCTCCAGCCTATACCATCGCTCCTGACAATGGCCCGGGGACAG
This sequence comes from Lissotriton vulgaris, assembly GCF_964263255.1. Lineage (NCBI taxonomy): Eukaryota > Metazoa > Chordata > Amphibia > Caudata > Salamandridae > Lissotriton > Lissotriton vulgaris. The sequence continues at coordinate 870,382,745 of NC_141687.1, read as the reverse complement.
GTGCTCCATCCGGACCCGAAATCCTTGCACTTAGCAGCCTTTCTCCTGAGCACTGTGAGTTCCAACATCTGAACGTTTCGCAGGAGTGCAGAAACATCTTATCGAAGGCTAGGGCAGAGAGCACAAACTAAACCTACAGGATGAAGTGGAAGAGGTTTTGGCTCTGGTGTCAACGGAATGGTGCCCATCCTCTGACGGCGGCACCTCATGAAATCATCCCATACATCTTGCAATTGGCAAAGTCTGGATTAGCTCACGCGTCTTTAAAAGCGCATTTAGCTGCAATATCCTGATACAGGAGATCTGCATCAGGCTCTTCCTTATGGTCAGCCAGGATCATCAAGCAGTTTATGAAGGGATTATTCAGGTAGTGCTTACTACTGCTTTCGGGAAACTCTGTGAGCGGTTTTGAGGCACAGCCTGGAAACTTAGAAATGCGTGTGCCTCTCAGCCAATCCTGGCGCTGCTCCAGCAGCGCAAGGATTGGCTTGAGCAGGGGTGGCAAGTGGAGTGTGGCTAGATAGGTAGTAGCCATTCTCACTTTTTTAGAGCCCGCAACCAACACGAAAGTGACAGAATAAAGCTAAGTTCCGTGTTGTTTGTGGTTTTTATATGTTTGTTTTTGACTCGATCTGTGTTGTTCGTGGTTTCTTTACACTGCACATCCTCACAAACACTGTTTTGTTTGTTTTTGGACACATTTCTTTCTTTGGAGCTTGATGGTGCCAATGATGAGATCAGTGCAATCCTGGTAAGTACCTGCCAGGTTCCCGTTGGTGGTGCGCCCGTGAGGCGCCATCTCGCTCTCACACACTTTTTCTACCTATCTGAGTTTGGCACATAGGTGTGTGTTATTTGTTGTCTCACAACTGTCATCATTTTTTCAAGGGATTGGGCATATTCTTTTAAATATGGCATAACATGGATGTACCTCCTACACACACACAGCGGTTCTTAACCTTTTGACTTTTGTGCCACCCCATCCCCCCACTGCCGTCCACTTAATTTCTGGAACCCAGGGGTGCTGCAATCTAGTTATCCTGAACAGAACATGCCTGTAAATAATGTATAATATTGCTGTTCTACTGATCTGACCCATTACAAAAATATGAGACTGAATATACCACTGCCTATACATATTTATGGTATTCAAGCTGTATGGAAACTTAAACGAAGTTAAAAAAGAAAAAACATTTTTGAAGCTTATCCTGTAGTGTTCAGCTATCAATGAGCCCTGAATGAAATCTGAAAGTTTAAGCTTTAATGAGCCCTAATAAAGAGACTTTTGCATATTCATTTAGTGATGTAAAAAAACTGTATGAGGATATGGAATTGCCTCAGCTCATGGTAGAATGTTGGCCAAGAGGAGTTGGGAAAAGGTGTTGAATGGAGTGGAGCTCATAGGGAGAGCTGCTGGAGTATATGGGCAAGGACAAGGAGTTACTGTATTAGAGTGAATGTCTGTATATTACAAAATAAATACTTTGTAATTAGAAACCTATGTGGAGTGTGTCTACTATTGAACACAAGATTTTAGTTTAAACAATAAACAAATCTGAAGCTCTGTAGTATGGTTTCAGGCTGCAATCTAAATGCACTGTTATGCTTGGAGACCAATTAGCTGGAGGGAATGAAAATGGACTGCATGCAGTCTTCCGAATGGGACTATGGCATACCCATGAAATTATGTTATAGGTTTATTTTTATTCAGGGTTTTCCCTCCAATAAAACCTCTGCCACCGCTCTGGAATCTCAACATAGTATTGTCTCAATTGATGAAACAACCTTTCGAACCCATACACAGAGCGGACCTTAGATTTTTATCTTGGAAAGTGGCGCTTCTCCTCGCTCTAACTTCAGCTAGGAGAGTAGGAGAACTACAGGCACTCACAATTCGAGACCCACTGCGGGAGCCGGCATTAGTTTTGGGCAGAGGTAGCTGCAAACTGTCCAAAAGCAATTCTGCTCAGCTTCATGGATGACAGAGCATTTTCAATGCTCTTGCTTCCATGAAGCGGACCAGAGTTTGCTATGGCATGGCGGGAGCCCCATAAATCCCCCTCCTTCATGCCCCTGGAATTCAGCCCACCTGGGGGCTTTAAAAGAAAAAAGACTCGTGGGGGACCACACGTCTTTTATTTGTTTATTTTTTTTATTTTGCTGTGGATCTCCCTTTTCTTTATTTTTGACCTCTTGTCTGAGACTTGGATTCAAGCAGAGTCCCAAGATGGCTGCCAACACTTCCTAGTTGAAGTGTTGGCAGCCAATTAGAGCAGTGTATTTCCCTTCACGAGCTCCCTTTGTTCGCGAATGCTCCACGGCCAGAGATGTCACTATATAATTGTAAACTTACATTTCTCAAAATCTACTGCACAGATGTACACCAAATAAGCAAAAGTCACTTCCCTGAACTGACATCTGCATCCCTGCCAAATTTGGTGTTAGTCCGTTCAGCAGTTCGGGCTGTAGAGGTGGCTTAAGGTTCCTATGTGAATTAACATTGCAAACGCAAACTTATCTCATGCCCCAAATTCTCTGTCCCCACTGCACGGATCACCCCTAAACTTTCCCAATCAATAGTACCCACTGTGACACTTTTTTGGAAAGATTTCATGCAGATTGGTCAAACGACGCCAAAGTTATAGCCAAGTCATAATATGCCTTTCCTATGGAAACTAAGTCCTAACTATAAATACCTACTGGTAACCGCCAGTTGGTAATAATTATATCTATATCATATATGTATATGTATATAGGTAGATCAGTAACCTATAAGGAGTTGAGTGTGTGCTTATGGGTTTATTTTCCTACAATAACACACCCGTCACAATGTGTAAATATGATTATAGCAATTTTAAGTGCTTCACTATTGCAATTTGGGGGCCAATATAAACTAAAAGAAAAATTATAAACGTGTTTTTAACGGAGCATATACTATCCCTTTATTAAAAGGAATTCTCGAGGTTTGGGAATAGTTATAACTCCTTTTAACCATCACCCTTTCACCATATGGTACTAATTCACGTACCCACATCAAGGACCCAATGAAGATGATTGGTTACTGACTTTTGTCGGTACCTGAGAGTTCTCTGTTTCACAGTGTTTACTAACTCACCTTTTATTATGTTCTTTGAAACAAGTTTTGGTTGTGGTAACTGATTCTATTTATCCACTTCCTAATTTGTGCTTTCAGGTTACTCTTTTGCTGTTTATTCTACCTGAAACCAAAATAATGCATAGTGGGAATTTTTAAGCATTTGGGTTGTTGGTTGACTGTGGGTGTGAACCCTGGTCAAGCAACAGCCACAATCCCTTGCAGGGTGAACAACAAAATGGTCCTGTGCTTAACCCTGCTTAGCCGGGCACAAAAAGCAGCCAGGCTTAACTTAGAGCCAATGTGTAAAATATTTAGGCAGCACACAAACACTAATACAGTGAAAACTCAACACAAGAAAAAAAGATGCCATTTTAATAAATTACTTGACACTAAAAACACAACAATCCAATCAGTAGAACTGGAGTAATTAATTTGGAAAGTTTTTAGTAAAAAGGAGCTCCTAAAAGATCAAATTGCCAACTGTGGATATCTAGTGGCGTGAGACCGGGTCAAAGTTGAAAAATAAGTCTGACCACGATGGAGCACGGTTCGGATTCAAGAAGTGGATTGGGCCTGGTCAATTTTGCCTTTGGACTAAGAAAAATGATTGTGAAAATTCTTCTGAGATGGTAAAGTTCAGCAGGGCAAGGCTGCAGAAGTGTCTGAAGAGGGTGTGTCGACAGCAGATAGACTTGGGTTGAAGCTGCGGTGAACATTTTTACATTCGGGCTTAGTCCCTGAAATGGAAGTCGAAAATCTCCAGCAGGACGAGGCAAAGGGCTGTAGACAAAGACCGCTTCATACTCCTTAAGCGAAGGACCACTAAAACTGATTGGCTGCTGTGGAGAATAATGTATCGGGAGAAGCCGTGAAGTCAATTCGACGGTAAACAACCATTACCACAAATCTTTTATCCTGCATACCATCACCCCGCATACCATGACAACGCATCTACCATGACTCTGCAATGCCATTACAACGCATGGCATTACATTTTATATGCTTTTACCGCGCATGCTTTTAAAATGAAATTCATTGTAAATGCATGAATGGTAAAAGCATATATTTTAAAAATGTAAGTATAAGGTAAGTATACAGTTTGGGGATGGGGTATATGTTATGGGGATTCAGGGGTAATTTTAGCGTTATGTGTATGTTTGGGGTGCTGGGGTATTTTTAGAGTTCTGGGTGGGTTTAGGTTTCGGGGTGGGGGTTTTTAGGGGTTCTGGGTGCATTTAGCTTTCGGGGTGATGGGGTTTTTTAGGGGTTCTGTGTGCGTTTAGGTTTTGGGGTGCTGGAGTCATTTTAGGGGTCAGGGTGGGTTAGGGTATTGGGAACTGGGGGTAATTTTAGGGTTAAGGGTGTGTTTTGGTTTTTCGGGTACTGGGATATTTTAGGGGTCAGGGTGGGTTAGGGTTTTGGGGTGGAGGGGGTATTTTTAGGGTTCAGAGTGCGTATCAGGTTTCGGGGTGGTGGGGTTTTTTAGGGGTTCTGGGTGCGTTTAGGTTTTGGGATGTAGGGGTAATTTTAGAGGTCAGGGTGTGTATAAGGTTTCGGGGTGCTGGGGTATTTTTGGGGTTCAGCGTGCGTTTTGGTTTTGGGGTACTAAGGTATTTTTAGGGGTCAGGGTGTGTTAGGGTTTTGGGGTTTAGGGGGTATTTTTAGGGTTTAGGATGCGTATAAGGTTTCGGGGTGCTGGGGTATTTTTGGGGTTCAGGGTGCGTTTCGGTTTTGGGTACAGGGTAATTTTAGGGGTCAGGGTGGGTTAGAGCTTTGGGGTGTAGGGGTAATTTTAGGGTTCAGGGTACGTTTTGGTGTACAGAAGTAATTTTAGGGATCAGGGTGGGTTAAGGTTTTGGGGTGTAGGGGGAAATTTTAGGGTTCAGGGTGCGTTTAGGTTTTGGGGAGCAGGGTGCATTTAAGGTTTTGGGATGCAGGGGTACTTTTGGTTTTGGGGTACTGGGGTATTTTTAGGGGTCAGAGTGGGTTAAGGTTATGGGGTGCAGGGTAAGTAATGTTTATTGTTTAGTTAGTTAAAACCATAACAATTTTAAAACAAGTAGCAAAAGCACAGTATTACGATAAGCAGTTAAAAGCAGAAATTTAAGTATAAAATAATTTTGTTTCTTAAAAGTTCAATGCAGAAAGTTAGACCTCGTTTGCCCAGCTTCCGACCCTTTTAGCAAAGCTTTTTAAAGGCTTTAAGAAATGTGATCAGTCTGCCATGCAGTGGGGGGTCTGAGGGGCTTAGGCACGCCATTATTGCGGCTCTGCAGGATCTAATACCTCTTTCGTTGAAACTTGTCTGGTAGTGTTCCAAAACACAGTGCCATAAGTTGTTTTTTTACGTTAATTGAGTAAGTTTCGCATAAATAAGCCACCGGTGCAAGGGACTTATAGTGGTTTATCACCATCCAGGCGTGCGACCTTGATCTTAGGATATTTTTGTCCAGTAGCAGTGAATGGGTTTTTGATGCTTTATTTACAACTTGTTTAAACGATTGGTATGGCAAGTTTTTGTTCCATATTTCCGTCGTACATGTGGTCGAAAGGGATTTGCAAAGGTATTGATTGAAAGGAGAAGGTTTGTCTTGATTTAGTTCAGTCCAGATGGCCTCGTTGATTTTTGATGTAGCAGCGTTTAGCTTGAAGCGATACCAGGTTTCGCCGTTGCGTACATTCTGCCAATTTCTTCATTTGTAAGGCCGAATTCCAGCCGAACCTGAGCTGGGGAAGCTGACCTTGGAATCTGGAATACTTTTTTGTAGATGGATGCTATTAGTTGGTTTAGGAGCTCTCCATCCTCGCCATGGAAGGCCGCGCTGGCATATGTTAGAGTTGGCAGGGTTTTTGCCTTCATTACGGCGAGCAAAGGTTTATAGGAGGGGCCCTTCAGCTTTTTAGCTAATAGGCTGAAAACAAATGTTGTTGTTTTTTCCCGGGCGTTGGGCTGCTTTTGTCCTGACGGCATTAATGTTTTTAGCTCAGCTGTGAAGCTTTCCCATGCTTGTATTTTGTCCTGGGCTCCAATTTTGCTAGTAATTAACAAGTTTTTTATTTTTATCTGCAATATTTCAATTGTATCATTTGACCATTTTAGACGTTTTAGGTCCACTGTGTGTATGTTGGTGCAGGGGGAATTTTTAGGGTTCAGGGTGCATTTAGGGTTTTGGAGTGCAGCAGGAATTTTTAGGGTTCAGGGTGCGTTTAGGGTTTTGGGGTGCAGGGGTATTTTCAGGTTTCAGGGGGCATTTTGGGGTGCAGGGGTATTTTTTAGGGTTCAGGGTGCATTTAGGGTTTTGGGGTGCAGGGGTATTTTTGGGGTCAGAGTGGGTTAGAGTTTTGGGGTGCAGGGTTATTTTTGTGGTAAATGGGTGCGTTTAGGTTTTGGGTGTAGGGGAGATTTTTTGGGGTCAGGGTGGCTTAGGGTTTTGGGGTGCTGGGATATTTTTGGGGTTTGGGGTGAGTTTAGGAGAGATAGAGATAGAGATAGGGATAGAGAGAGAGAGAAAGAGATATAGAGATAGAGATAGATACATAGATAGAGATGAGAGAGCTATAGATAGAGAGACAGATAGAGAGATATAGATAGATATAGATAGATAGATAGATAGATAGATAGATAGATAGATAGATAGATAGATAGATAGATAGATAGATCGATAGATAGATAGATAGATAGGTTGATAGATAGATAGGTTGATAGATAGATAGGTTGATAGATAGATAGATAGGTTGATAGATAGGTTGATAGATAGATAGATAAAATAAAGGTAAAGCACTTTTACACAGTTTATGACTTCACGCATGCATTTGTGTTGTACAGGCATGTGTGGTATAGTCATATGAGGAGTGAAAGTTTGCGGTGTAATGGTATCGCGGAGAAATTGCAATTTCGTTGTGAAAAATGCGGAGTAATGGTATGCAGGATGAAAGTATGCGGGATAACTTCATATATTCCAATTCGACCGGCAATGCACCTCGGTCAGATAGGTGAGCAGGTTTGTCCTGGTCTCCTCCTGGTTCTCAGAGCAGTTTTTAGCCCCCACTTTTGGATTTTGCCTATCTGGGCATTTCAGCACCACTTCAAAGGGTTCTGGACTGAAGAGGCACCACTTGGAAGATCGGGACTCACTCAGTGTGCGTCCAGGTGTGGGTTCATGATAGAGGAAGTCTTTTGTGCCCCTGTGATTCTGAACGTGAGGCCGGCAAACTAGATCTTCTGAGTCACTCTGGAGGTCCTGGGACCAAGGCCGGACTGGTCATTCCAGCCACCGAGCAGACCCCTGGTAGGCGGATGGGTTGCGGGCCGGTTTCGTGACCGAGGGCCGATTCTGTTGTTGGGGCCTATTTGGACCGACCGCGGTCGGTCCAAATCGGCCAATAACAGAACACAGTGCTGTGAGCTGCGGTGCCGCGCGGCGGGCCGGGCGGCCTGATCAGAATGGCATAATTTATTTGAAATCGGCACAGGCCGCGCCGATTTCAAATAAATTGTTATTTCAAATAAATTATTATTTCATGTTTGACCAGGCCCCCGCTGCCCCACCTGGCATTAATATATTAAAAAACCACTACGTCACCACTGACCTCACCTCCTGTGTCACCTGACCATGAAAATGTTTTTTTCCTAGTTGTTAAAGACGCGTGCAGATGTCACCGCCTCCGCGGCGCCGCTGTTTTTTTGGGGTGGGCAATGATGCTCATGCGCATTGAGAAGTGTGCGTGACTGAGGCGAGGTCTTGGCAAGCTTTTAGAGCAGGACAGGTCAGCCAGGAAAGAGATCGGCCCCCCCTGCGCACCCCGTAATTTAATCTTCCCTGTCTGCCGCCAGCAGCGCAGGTGAGTGCTATTTGTTGTTTGCAGCCTGATCCTGTGTACTTATAATTTTTTCTGAGGGTGTGAGGATGTGTAAATAAGATAAATTTCAATTAAGCAGTAAAGAAACCAGGTAAAGTCAGTAAGTCTCGGCCATCAAACCAATTAGCTTTACGTTCAATTTTTGTTTTATCCTAGCTGGTTGCTGCCAATGTGCATGCGTACGCAGTGGCAATCTTTATTTGCGTAAATAAGGACACTCCACACAACTCTGCTATGTAGCATAAAAGGTCACTTTATTATTAGGACAGCCAAAGACAGACTCCGAACCTTACGTTTATTAAACAAACACCTTTGTAAAATTTTTCCAAAACCTTTTCCCCAACTGGTTTTTACATCACCATTCCCTAATGATTTCATTATTTGCCAAAACTCCAAAACTGTTTTAATACCAATCCAATGTTTTTCCTTCCACTTTTCCACCTACCCTCCCCACCCCCCAGAGCGAAAGGATACGTCCGCTTTAGACTATCATATCCCCTAAAAGCACGCCTGAACAAAACTATAACACAAACGGAGAACTGTCAAGACTGCCCTAGAGTGACATTTCTTTTTTTTTTTATTTAAATAAAAAACAAAAGCTGACAACATATACAAAAAAAAACCCTCACCGACCTACCAAAAATTAAGGGCGGGTGGGTGGGACAAAATACACGACGCCACCACTCCCTCACTCTTGTCGAGTGACGTCACCCTCCCGCTCCAACCCCGAGCACGAACCAGCCCCTCCCCATTCCCCCAACCAGCCAATCGCGCTGCGTGGAAAATCCCATTGCGCGAAATCTCCCAGGGGGACACCGGCTCGTGCCAAGTCCCCCCGGGACCCATTGTGGAAATAGAATAAAATGCTTGGAGCGCGGACAGCCACAGGCAAACGCATCCAAGGGGAAAACATTTAAAGATGTTTTATGTTACTTTTTTACTATTCCAGTCGGAAGACAGCCATCTTGGTTGTGCACGCATCCATGTTGGCCGTCTTGAAGGATGAAGCAAAACCATTTAAAGATACTTAAAGCATATACATGCACATGCTTACACCTGGACCAGCCTTTTAAATGGTAAAAAAGATACGGCTGTCAACTCATTGGGTGGTAAAAAATAAGAGAGTGGGCTGAGGGCGAAAGGAGTTGTAAAAGTTTAGAGTTAAATAAAAAAGAAGGGGATAAGATATGAGTGGGAAGAGGGAGCAGGGTTAAGGGAGGAAGCATCTGGAGGAAAGCCTTTAAATCAGGAGCAAGGAAGTGAGATAGACGATAACGCCATCAAATTAGGAGCAAGGGGCTGATCTTAAGCCCTCCCTATGGATAGGTGATGTATTGGAATCCGTGGCCAAGATCTAGAAATGACGCTGAACGTTCCAGTATCTCCATTTAAACAGATCCTGTATTGTAATCCTTCGAAACCTTTCTAGAGTCCTCTTGATGTAAAACTGTATAATCAAGTAAGGCATAGCCAGATCGATTCATGATACTAAGTACATGGGAACCTGCAGTGCTTGGTGATCAACTGACCTGAAGTACGGTAAAGCCCCAAACCAAGAGAGCTATGTGAAATGTTGTCTTGTTGCATTACAAAAATCTACTCTGGTTTTGTGAAACAAAATGCCACTAGTTGTTGGTAAGATTAAGTAGCATCCTACTTTGATATTTCCTAACAGCCCAAACTGGTCCAATGAAAGAGGTTGCTGTGGAGAGATGGAGTGCGTCCTAGTTGCAATTCACATTGACAATTCAAGAATTTTCGCTAATAGTTCCTTAGCTCCCATCTCTCTGTTTTAAATTACTGAGTATGCGAGGAGCAGATTTTGCTTAACGCAAATTAGGGGGGGGGTGTCACTCTTCACCAATACAACATTTTTCATTTGAGAAATTAGACCATTATTGCCTTTGTTAGTAAATTTAGTGAAGTTCAGCATCATAATGTAAGAGTATATTATGAAAAGTCAAGTCAAATGCATTTATAGGGCACCAAAGCTCATAGGTATCCAGGCACTGTCTAAAAATATCATCTCCTGCCTTACGTGCTCCTAATATTGCCCGTTTTTTATGTTCTCTTGAAGTGGGCGAACTCTCTTGTCTTCATCATCTAATCTGGAAAGTATTGCCACCATCTAGCACCCCGGTTATCTGGTAAAGCTTGCCCAGATGTTTGTGTTGTTTTTTTATTTTTTACTTTTTTTTTTATACTCTCGGTATTTCTGGCAAACCCTTATGTAGCAACCTAAGCATACAGACAGGGTCACATGATTTAATTCTGGGCCTCAGGTCAACTTAGATGTATTATTAAAGATCCTAGTCAGAGCCCTATAATTAACACTTCATCATCGGAAACCAGTGGAGTCTTTGTATGGTCGAGATAAGTCAACCTTAAACTAACTCCACTTTGGTTTAACATAAAGGATAAAAATAGTGCAGGGGGTGAAATGTGCTGTGAGTGCATCCTCCCCTTTTGACTGCCAGGTGAAGATAGTCCAGCCATACCACACACACGAAGCTCTAGGGCGGCATTGGGAAGTACCTCTTGCCTAGAGAAAATGGCACCCCACAAAAATTCCACTCTATGGACCCACACCTGCAGAAGATCTGTCCTCTTGGGAAATCCCAGACCTGTTTGGAGGAGCCGGAGAAAGGAAGAAGTTATTGAGCATGGATGCACCTATCACCAGTACTGGCACAGCAGCAGAATAGATCCGTTTTAAAATGTTTTATTTTATGACTTCATTTCTTTTGCAGGTTAAAGTGTGGCCATGTGGATTTTTAAATAAAAATGAATTATTGAGCGTAATCACAGAGACCAGGTAGCCAGGCACAAGACAAGGCACTCACTGATACTATCTGGGATCACGGGAGAAGCAAAGAGTAACAATTTGGTAGTGCTCTAGAGCAGGGTCTGGCTACCCGATAACCCCCCAAGATTAGGGGCTAATCAATGCCAAACAAAGATCTGAGCACTCAACGTTCAAGTGAAGGTTGGATGTCTAGTTCACAGAGTCGTGAGGTTTCAAGTGGTTTTGTTTCTGGTTTATTGTTCTGTTCATACAGCATTGATGCATTGCAGGAATTGCCAACACATGTTTTGTTGTGTGGCTTGTGGGCACTCGACTTCCTCATGGCTCGAAAGTGGCAAAATGGAGTGTACTTCTGGTAATTGACCATTGAGCCCAAGTGTCCATTCCAATATCCAGTCGTCTCAGTGGTATCGAGACGTTGAAGTCGGAGAGTACTCCCTGTGGCAATATGGGCATGGATGATTGGATATTGGAAGTGACACTTGGCCTCAGGGGCCAATTTTAGGAAGTGCATTATGTTTTGCTGCTTACCAGCCCTGAGGAAGTCGAGGGCCTACAAGCCATATGATGAAACACGTGTTGACAGTTCTTGTGGTTCATCAATGCTGTACAGCCACTTGAGAGTTTACGACTCTGTGAGTTGGAAGTTTAACTTTCTCTTGAACTTTGAGTGCTCAGAAATTTCTGTTCATTATTGAGTGTTTTGTTGCCTGTTCAATTAAGAAAATTATATATTTCCACGTATACAGCCTCTTAATGTTAACGGTCAGCATGTAAAAGCTGTACCTCTTGCAGAATGTGTCATTATGCTGCCTGGCTGTTAAAACGGAATCCTATAACAGCAAGGGATCAAAACAATCTGTGTTGTCTGATTGTATGTCAAAAGGACAGGGTCAGAACCTTCACCACATGTCATCAAAGATGCTGTTTCCACTCTTATGTTTTTAAACCTGCACATCATTGCTATCTGGTGTGCTAGTGTAATGAATTCAGTGAAAGCCACCCAGGACTACAACACCAAGAATGCTTGCCACATGAAAGCCCAATACTGGTAAGTGTCTGTCATGGCATAGTGAGCTGGCACCCCAGGGCTGACCTCCATAGACTTAGTTGGATCCTTCTGCTGATAATGAACCTGTATGCTCCATTGTATAACAGTCTGTGAACCAGTGGGCTGTAAGAGCCAAAAACACAAGCATTTCTTAATTCATCATTTTGTTCGAAACTATACTGCCTGAAATGTGCGCCTCTTGTACCAAAACAGTGCATGAGGCAACTTTGTATTTTAAAACATAAGTAGAAAAAAATATAATTCTTAAAACATCTGATCTCACACCGTTTTGTTGATTAATAGTGCACTGTAAATGCACATGCTTACACAAGTGGCTTTATTTGACTTATCGAAACACACTTTCTGATGGCATTCATAACGCGGATTTGGCCGCATGTCAGTGATCCCTTTTATCATGTAAGACACAGTTATGTCTCTGACGCATGTGGTTTCAGCGCATCTCCCAGTTCTCATTTCCGTACAGTGGCTTCCCCTAGATGCCAGATAGTCACGAAATTGCCTGCTTGGTGCACAGAGACTTTTACTCTCTCTGTATTTTCCCTGGTTGAGAACTTGATTCTCTCTGTGGAACAGCACTTATTCACTGTGCATAAAGGTGCCTGCCTTCAAAATACAATATACTGTATTCTATATCTTCTCAAGCTATCTCACAAGAAATTGACGCTTTGTGCTTCCGCCCCCTGCTGCACCCTGAGCTTTGCCTGACCCTGTGTGCACACAACCCCCCCTCCACCGCCTTGGGGAAAGATGGGGAAAAGGGTTCTGTTGACATCGAGTTTGTTACGAATCACCCCCTCTTTTCTGAGTATATAAGTTTGACTCTCTCTAGCACCTCCTGTACTCCTTTTCCTCTCCTTAGTGATTTCATTTGCTATCTTGATTTAGGTACCTGTAATTAAACATAATTGCTCCTCTTACCCTATTGCTATAGGCTGTATCCACTTTTGAACCCAACCCCAGTAATGTTTTCCCTTTTGTATTTTTATTATTTTGTGAATTGGTATATATTTGATATCTTTATCTGCCTACCTAGTGCGCTCTTCCTAGCAGTACCAACTTTACCCCCCTGCTTCTCAACACTGTCTGGTACTTGCAATGCTCTGAACTATGACTTTATGTTGTTATTAGTGACAGAACTATGATATTCAGTTGTTACTGAATTTGAAGCGAATTTGATAATACTGTTTCTACTACTCTGCTCACAGTAAAGCGATCTGATACCCGCAACAGTCATGTTTGCGCTATAAAAAACTAATAAATTAAAACAAAAAGGAATCTTATCAGCATGTCTATGCGGGAGCAGTCCTAATCTGTTTGTGTGTAAGGGTTAGACGTTTACAGATCTTATACAACGAGTTCAGCTTCCCATAACTGCAAGGGTCTGATGAACAGAGAGCCCAGTTCATAAACATGTTAATAAATCTTGCATGGGTAGCAATTTAGGAACTTCAGGGAATGGCAAACTTTTCTAAGAACACCCCAGCAAAGCTGTAACAGTAGCATGTTTTCCAAGAGTATCCCAAGAAAGGGGTTTTATCTTTCTATACAGGTGCATCCGAAATTATTTATACCAACATCACTTTACATATACACAATTGAACGTGAGAAAATGCTCTTGAAAGAGTGCAATTACACTATTCCTATTTTTTCCACAGTTTAAGTATTTTTCTCTTGGCGAAACCCCTTCTCTGACAATCTCAACAACCTTCCCAGGCACACCCTTTAATGGGGCTTACCGTCACCCTTTACAGGAGTGAATTTATGAATATTTCCAAAGGTGAGATGGAGTATTTGGAGAGTTTGAGAAACCCTGGAGTTCCAAACGATCTTAAAATATTTTGGATTGACCCATATCATACTTGTGAAATAACACTTGTGGGTATTAAAAAATAAAATTACACTCATAAGGCCTGATTCACAGAGGCATTGCTCTGACTCAATCTTCCCTCGTGATTTTCCATTTGGCCATTTGACATCTGGGATGTCTTTGTTCATTATTTCTCAATGTAACCCTTCTCCGAGTGCTTCAGCTAATTGTATTATGGGCAGATTAGTTGTGAAACCCTTTTTGGCAGTTTAGTCTACAGTTGCGTCAGAGGTATATTATGTATTAAAAAAATAAAAGTAAAATTCAGCAAATTCCGCTGGCACAGCACTACTCTGCTAAAACGACATTTTTAGCAGGAGTGCATCCAGCCAATGAAATATTCAGCATGCGGGCCCGCACAATTTTTTTCCTTTCATGATACAAGTTACATGTACAACTTGAACTCAGTGTAAAACTGCATTCATGCCTATGTCTATGGGTACATATGACTGGGTGGGTAACCTGATGTTCCTTAAGGTCATCATCTACTATTTACTGTGCTTTTAAAGTTGACACAATTTGAATATGTAATGAAAAATGTGCTGTAAAATTCACCATTTTGGTCTGTCGTTTTCCAAAATTTTCTTGGGGGGAAGAACCCCCCCAAACCTCCCCTAGCAGCGGTCGGGCTCGATCACTGCGCACGCTCGCTATGCGCTAGATGGGGGCTGGTCTGTCAAAATTTGCCAGGGCTGCTTTCAATTCACAGTATGGCCCTGCCTAGGACAATTAAAGATCCAGTCCTTGTCCCTAGGTAAAAGGTAGCAGAGCAACAGGACTAATAGGGGAGCAATCCAGCAGATCAGCAGTATTGTAGACAGACTTTAGTTTCTGTAGGCATTGAGAGGCATCAGAATGGAAGTTGGTCTGTGTGGGCATGTTGCTGAAGCTGGAGTCCCACATCCATCCATGAGCTGAGCATGAGACTATAGGAGCAACAGTGACCCGGCGCAGCAGATCTAAGCAGGTCCGGGCGAAAGTTGGTGGCTGCAGTGAGACACAGGCTGCAGTGTGCAGGTAAGGCCTTAGTTCTGCGAAACCCCCAAATAGGCAGGGAAGTGTCCAGGGTTATGCCTGTGCTGCTTGCTCCTAAGGGGGAGAGACGCACGCCACGCTACAACGCCCAAAATTGATTAACTGCACAGGCAGCCATACGGGCACAACATAATCTGCTAAGTATTAATGCATGCTGAAAATTCAACAAGCTCATCTTGACCTGGCCGTCTGGCTCCCTCCTTCCTGCATGCCAGTACAACAAACCGCTCTTCACTCTATCAGTTTTCATTAGCCTGTCTGACGGCAGGCAGTACAAACTTGACCGTATATAGTTTGTTTTTGGATAAATCAAGCAAGTGTTTTCTCATCATAACTCAGCTGTACAAGTGCACCTGGAGGGTGGTATAGTGGCATGGAAAATTAAGGGCAGGGCTGGTGGGCTAATGAGGAGGCAGGAATTGGCCCATGTGCGGCTGGTCCCCCCTTGAGAGTGATCACGCCTGTCGAGTCATCAAGAGAAGCAAAAGCGTGCCTATTTGTGCCTGAAGTGCAGAATTTCATCACAGTGAACAATACTTCGATTAAAATAAGATCAGGTAGAATAAGGCAACAACTTGTTCAGAAACGACTGAATCATAAGAGGAATAATAATGCTACTAATTTAAATAATCCAGCTAAAGCAAGTTTATCTCGGAGTAGCCCACTGTTGTCACCAATCGTGAAATTCTTTGGGAATGAGGACTTGAACCAAAAAATTACCTTTCTTAAAGACCTAGGAGCCGATTCCGATGTCAGACGGACTTGGGTCTGTCCGTCCGACATCGGTCAGGAGCCGTAACAGGCTGACCTGCTGTCGTCGTTTACGGCCCTGCAAGTACGATGCGACCGCACTCGTATACTTCACAAAGGGAGCATGCATTCCAAGTGGAATACATGCCTCCATTGCAAAAAGCAGGGGTGCAGTTCATCCCTGCACCCTGTGGCCAGCACCCCAAGGAAAGGAATCCAGCCAGCACATTCAGAGTCAGTCGGAAGGGCTCCGACCATCGTTTGGAGCCCTTCCGGCCAAAATCGGAATCGGCCCCTAAGTCGCAGTGATTTGCTCAACTCCAGAGGACCTTCCAGGTCTACCAAACTCATTAGCTACTCAAAAATAGAATTGACAATGGAACCAGCAAGGAAGCAATCTAAAACCAGTGGCAAAATTACAAGTAAATTAATTGAAAAAGAATGCTCATGTGCATGTTTTAGATCCAAGCTCCAAATTAATCTCATTCTGCTCCACAATTTCACATCTCAATACAGCTTAAATCAATAAATGAAACCCCTTGCATATCTACTGACTGTAAAGAGGAAAAAGACAGACATTTGCTGCACTCAATCTCTATATCCAACAATACAGATCTAGCTCAGGCCATGGAAGTAAGGACAATCAATCTGAATAATTCCACAAAAGATCTTTGAGCAGCACGCAATTAAAGCAACAAATACATCCCCAATGAATAATGGACTAAGAAACTTCAAAAACAGTAGACCCTGTATTAAGGACCTTGGAATACTCTCATTTGAAGTCCCTGGGTGGCACAGTAAATATTTTATTGCATCACATTAGAAGGAATATAAGCAGGTCAACAATTACTTTGCAAATTGTGGCACCAAATTTGTTCCATTGGAATTCAAACCCAAAACTGGATAATCTTCCAGGTCTTTATGAGTCGCTGTTATCTACTTTACACACCTCTACCGATGCGCTTAGCTTGAAGTCTGATAAGCTGAATATCCAGATTGACCTCATGAACTTGATGGCCGCAAACATTTCTGGCATCAGTTAAACTTAACGGTCTTAATAATCAGGGTCCAATTAATCCATCTGCCTTCTCCTTGTGGCCAATAATAGCCAAGTTAAATAGTCCCAGCCTAAAAAAGGAGCCAGGTAAGCAGGAATAAAAGCCCATTGTTGAACTATCAAGAACAACATGTTGATGCCATAAAAAAATAACCATAATCAAGAATGGAAAGGTGAATCGTCTCACTCTTCCCAATTGCTACCATCAAGTGTTGTAAGTTGAAACAGGGCCGCAGTTCCGAAATTAACAAAAAGGCAAAGGAAACCTGCTAGGAAGGCCAGGAATAAACTTCACCACACTATAAAAAAGAGCCTACCAGATCATATAAGATATTAGGTTTAAAACAAGGCAGTAATGATGCCACCATTATGAACACGTCAACTGATACACGGATAATGAAGCTGATGCGGACCTTACAGTCCCTGACTCACTGAACACAACATTAATAACAAATGACATTACAAATAACGCTGCCAGCAGAGGGTAAAACAACCAATTAACGGATATCAGCAGTACTCAACAAGAGAAGTCAAATAAAATGGCCAAAGGTCCCCCAAGAAAATTGGTAACCACAGGATCAGCCATGGTTAAACAACCAAGTACACATGGAAAAGTATAAGCCTGAGCTGCAAAATTATTCCAGCACAAGTATCGTACATACAAAAGCTGAATAAAGTTGGGGACAACTCCAGCTAAGTTTTACACCCAGTAGACAGACAAATGGGTTCAGTTTAATTTGGAAACAGAATGCCTCAAACCATATCTTCTGGAAGCACTGTCCCTGACTGGAATGTGACAATAGTCAATAATAATCAGGCTGGAGCATCATGGCGGTGTAGACGTGCTTCACGAGAGCTCCGCTGGCACTGCTCGTGATTCTGTTGTTATCTTTCTTCTCTTTGCCGTCTGAACGGCTGACCGGCAGGCAGAAGCCCGTCGGAGTGCGACGGAGTCGCAATCGGGACCTCCGCTTATATCCTGTTCCAGAACTGAGCGGTTTTCCGACGCCCGGGACCGGAGTGCGGCCGCTTCCAAGATGGCGGCGCTGGTGCATTGAATTAGACCCGGCTCTGAGAAAATGCTGAGTGGACGTAGTGACCGTCGAGGGAAGGACCACGGCCCGCCGTGTGAACCTTGTGCCAGGTGTGGACTCCTTCCACGGTGAGCGGTGCGGCAAGACGACCCCCCCCTGGTATCGGAGTGGATGTTCAGCTGAAAGGTGGTGGCTGCTCCGGGGCATGGAGGTGGCGCCCGCGTCAGCATTGTTGAGCGAGACAGACCGCCGTGGTCAGGTCTGACTGGCGAGGGCACGATCGGCGGTCTAACGCTCCCTGGGGGTGGACTACCCTGTGCGAGTTTCGGCCCGCATCCCTCTCCTGGGCCTCCCGGAATCTAGAAGGAACCTCTGCTGTCCGAGGTGTGACTCCAGGGATTAGCGGTGAGACGGGGCACCCCCCCCCCCTCAACCCGAATGGACATGAGGGCCGCTACCCCCGGCGGGGTGAGTTATTAAATGTGGCGACCCTGACCGAAGCGCTGATTGGATTTTGAACCCCACTCGTCTGGGCTGCCCCCCAGTGCTGCTGCACTGGGACACCCCCCCCCCCACCCTCACACACCTTTGTTAGACCGTGCCGTGATCGACGGCCGGTCTCGAAACACTCATTCCCTGAAGGTTGCGTGAGTGCATTGGCAGCGCGTTGGGCAACCATCTTGGCGCATGAGTTGTTACGTTTCCACCCGTGCGTCGGTCATCCTGGTTGGGCCCTTGCGGGATTTGGAATCTGGCTACTTCGCCGTGCCCTGGAGCTCGGGGAAGACAGCATCTGCGAATGGAACCTCTGTACCAGGCTCTGCGTATTGATTGATGGAGACTTGAGGGACACAGCTGCTACTATTAGCCCCTCTTTATAGCACAAGCTACAGTTCGCTCGTCCCCCTGCGGCCTATTGGACGGCTCCTGCACCCCAGTGCCTCCTTTTTTGAACTACTGAAGAAGTTTGTCCCCCCTGACTGGAGAGCCCTCACTTGGGTTGCGAGATGGTGCTGTAGGAGGGGACACACTGCTGGTTCGATCAATTTGGAGAGGTACCGTTGGACCCCTACATTGCCCGGAGACTCTCCACAACAGCTTGGCCGGGGTTTCGGCCACCACTGCCTCGGACCCGGTCGGCCCAACACCAGCGACTTAGCGGTGAACATAGCGGCCCCTGTTGACGTTGGCTGGATTGCCCCTTCCCTGTGCCTTCCCACCATGGCGAAAGACAAAGACAAAGAACCCCTGCAATCCAGACAGGGCAAATTAGATCGCTTCGCCAAGGCACTACCAGCTGTGCAGGGTGCAGAAGGTGGACCCGCCCCTACCCAGGATACAGCATCCATCCTACAGGCTTTCCCCAAGGCCAGGGAGAGTTTAGAAGGGCGGATAGCAGAGGTCCGCTCCAAGGTGATGTTGCTGTGTCAGAACCTCCGCAAGGTCTCGGACTGGGTGAAGGAGACCGAACATCGCATCTCAAAGCTAGAAGACACTACGCAGGTCACACGCAAGGATGTTGCGGGGCTTTTGTAATCTGTAGTGGAGGTGGCCTGGAGAGTCGATGATGTGGAAAACAGGGCCAGGAGGAACAATCTCTGATTCGTTGGCTTCCTGAAAAAGTGGAGGGTGGTAATCCCGGACAGTCTCTTCTGACATTCCTGAAAGATGTGCTACCACAAGCACCGTTCTCGACCCGTTTCATTATAGAATGGGCGCATAGGATGCCCAGCTTTGCTCTGCCACCTGGGGCCCCCTCCACAACCCCTGATAGCACGCTTTCTGAACTTTCACAACAGAGACTTAATACTGAGAGAACTCCAGAAAAAAGGGGAGATCCGCTATGACATCACTTTACGAAACCGGAGATCGGGTGGGAAACTGTTAGCGTGGGAGGGGCGAAAGGAAATTGAGTCACAATGAGTACTGTCTATAGAGGGATAAGAGGTTGTCCATACCACTCAGGAAAGTATTGCGGGAGCTTTAGAACGATATTACAAGGCTCTTTACGAGGCCCGTACTCAGGCGGGAGACTCTCAAATATGCCAATATCTTCAAGGTATTGACATGTCCTCCCTTACACCCGACGAGTGAGATAGCCTAGAGGGTGACCTGACACTGGCGGAGGTTACCGAGGCCATAGGTCAACAGAAGGCAGGTAAGACTCCAGGCCCTAACGGCCTGCTGAGTGAATTTTTCAAAAAGAACACTGCATTGCTTGCGCCCCATCTTCTTAAGATGTTCCTGGAATCAAAGGAACAGGGGTGTCTCCCACAGGACCTTCGTCTAGCCACAGTGGTGTCATCCACAAAGAAGGGAAATCCCCAGAGGACTGTGGGTCCTGTCGCCCCATATCCCTTCTTAATCTTGAAACAAAACTCCTGGCCACAATTCTTTTGCATCGCCTGTTGTATGTGATTCTTTCGTTGGTGCACAAAGACCAGTCTGGCTTTATGCCTAAGCGTGCTACCCGTCTCAATTTACGCCGCCTAGCTAACTGGATGGACACAGTACGGGGTCGCGACAGTCCCCATTTGCTTCTCACACTCGATGCGGAGAAACCGTTTGACACGATTCACTGGCCCTTCATGTGGCCAACTCTGGAAACAATGGGCTTCGGCCCGGTTTCCTAGAGTGGCTGGCGTTGTTATATAACATGCCCGAGGTGGGAGTCCGTGTCAATGGCACTATCTCCGCTAGTTGGCCGATACAGCGTGGCACCAGACAAGGATGACCCCTATCTCCTTTATTGTTCGCACTCATACTGGAGCCCCTGGCATGTGCGGTTCGTTCCCGACCTGGCCTGGGTGGCTTCCTTGCCGATTCCTGTTCCCTGGAGCAAGAACTCATATCATTATATGTGGATGATATTCTGCTCTATGTCACGCGGCCCGCTGAAACACTCCCACATCTTTTACACATCTTTGAGGAATATGGCAGCTACGCTGGCTACAAGATTAACTGGACTCAGTCCACCCTCTATCTGTTAAGTCGAGATCCAGAATCTTACACTTATCCCAGCAGCCAGCGGCTGGCCACAGAGGAATTTCTTTATCTGGGCCTTAATTTTACCACCGACCCGTGCTTCCCTGGATCGCAATATACGACGAGTGTTGCTTAATTTTCAGGCAGATGGGAAGCGGTGGAGGAAGCTTCCTCTGACTATCATGGGAAGAGCCGCCATGTACAAAATGGTGACTTTCCCTCAGCTTCTTTACGTTCTCTCAGAACACATATCACAAACTACCTGATACTATTTTTATTTCCATTGATAGTGAGTTGCGCCTCCTTCTATGGGATGGTGCTCATCCACGGATAGCATTGCAGACCCTACAACGCAATCCCTACAGTGGAGGGTTGGCCATACCGGATATCAGAGTCTACGATAGGGCGGCCCACCTTATCATTATTAATGAACGAAATCCCGAACCAGGGGACCACCCGGCATATAGGCTGGAAAGGCTCCAGTTCCATGAACATTCCCAACTGCACTATTTATACGGGGGTGCTGGGAAGGCACAACGTCTTCCCGCTACGGAACAGGTGACAGAGGCCTGGAAAACTGCAGGAAAATTGATGAGACGGGAGGGGAAACCTACACGGGAGACCCCCTCATGGGAAGGGGCTAGTCTGCTTAAGATCAAGAAATTGAGGGGTTTCAAGAAATGGGACCTTATTTGCATTTCGAAGATATGAGACCTCCTGGAGAGAGGCTCTCTGGCTTCTTTCGTTTTCCTTCAATCCAAATATCAACTTCATAGTTCCCAAACTTAGGCATATCTTAGGCTTCGTCATGCCTGGCTGGCGGCAGGGTAGGACGACGTGACGCTGCCAGAATACACCCCACCCCTTGAGGGCAGATCCCTTCAGGAGGAGAGCCCGACTCAAGCGATATCTTTGACATACCAAACGCAAATCAATAACATGCCGGACAATCTTGGCCCACTTCATGCACAGTGGGAACTCACCACAGGGCCACTTGAAGATATAGACTGGGAAGCAGCCCTCATGCGCTCACGCGAGGCGGCGATCAAGTTAAGATTGCGTCTTATTCAATACAAGATCCTTCATAGGGTCTACTATGATAGGGAACGACTACACAAGATGGGGAGCGGGGTGGAAGACCCTGCATGCCTCAGATGCCGTGCCGAACATGGCACGTACATCCACACTCTCTGGGAATGCATTCACATCCAGCCCTACTAGCACACAAGATTGGGAGAACTAAACAGAATACTCGGGGCAAACATTGGGATGGACGTGAAATTCTTACTCTTAGGAATTCCCACAGATATTGACCTGCCACGCTATGGGCTCTTACTGGCTAATCTTGGGTTGGTGGTGGCTAAAAGGGACATAGCCAGGTATTGGGGTGCACAACACCTTCCTACACTTACGGAGTGGAAGTCCAATATGGATCTATTTATGGCTGCAGAGAAAGTCGTATATGAGGCGAGGGGCTGCCCACGCAAATTTCGGAACATTTGGTCTCTGTGGTTGAAATATTATAAGCTGGATCTTGATGTAGAAGAGGAAGCCCTCATGCTATCTCATGCGAAGTCTGGTCTGGCCTGCAAGAAATGCTTTCCCACCTTATGTCTGAGACTGGAATTCTAGAGGGTTTGCCTTACGTACTTACTGGACTGCCACTGTCGATGTGAATGTGTTTTTTTCTTGAGCAACCTTCTGCAAGATTAATTGACCATTGTTGTACCTCCATGCCTAATATTGATCTATATCTTGCATTGATGACTTATTTTCCCATTGTCACGAAGCGGAGCTTCCTGACTTAGATGAACTCCCTGACTCGGACGG
This sequence comes from Lissotriton vulgaris, assembly GCF_964263255.1. Classification (NCBI taxonomy): domain Eukaryota; kingdom Metazoa; phylum Chordata; class Amphibia; order Caudata; family Salamandridae; genus Lissotriton; species Lissotriton vulgaris. The sequence goes on along the minus strand of NC_141687.1, from coordinate 870,360,352 downwards.
ACGGGGTGTCCTTGCTAATGCTTCTTCCTTTCCACCCCGTCCGCAGGATCCTTTGGACGTTTCCTGGATCTCCCCGGCTCTGCCTCAGGGACGTGTACCTCTGTATCCAGACCCTGTGACGCTAGGGGCATGTCCACCTGCACTCGCCCAATCAGGTCAGACGACGTCACCCGATACTGACCAACCGGAGGAGGCGGGGGCGTTTAAGGAAGCTCCGTTCTGGATTGCCGGCGCGAAACCTTCGGAACGCCAGTTGGAACACGAGGAGGACGCCACGGAGGAAGACGGAGCCGCTGTCGTGGAACCGCTGCTGGGACCCCTGAAACTGAGTGACGACAAGCCAGGAGGCCAACGATACCACGAGCCGCCCCGCCACACTTCCAGGGGAGAAGTGTGGCTCCACAAGGTACGGGGGCGTTTTCAAGGGTTGTTCAAATCACGGGGTGGGACGGGGTAGTCTGAGGGTGGTCACTACCGTCGTATCTTGTCGGCCGCCTACACTCCCTGACTGATAGGTTTGGTGTTAGTAACCTGGTGAACCCTCACTACCCTACCCTCCTCCCACATTTGTATATGTCGAGCCCAGCCCCTAACGTGGCTGTTTTTCTTTCCTTTTCTCCGAGTGATCTCCAGCCCTGTGGTCAACTTCCGCTTCCTCAAGACTGGAACCGAAGACCCGGACCCTTCCCCAAAGGAGAGGACCCTCGTGCATTGTTTGTTTCCCAGGAGACTGTACTTTCAAACCTTGAACTTATCTCGGTGTTGTTAAACCGAATAAAAAGAGTTACAGACCTGCTTCAACTCGTAACGATTCTCATTCTCCCGTCCCCGTTCCCCACAAGTTGTGCCGTGACTCGGATCATCCAGTGAACCACGCCATCCGATACAAGATGGAGAATCTTTTGTCCCAAATGGAAGCAGACCGGACTGCGTTTTCCCAAGCCATTCAAACTCAGTCCGATAATATCCTAAAATTGGCGGAAGGACAAACACAGTTGATGAATGTCATAGGACAGGGAAGGGCTACAGCCCCACCTCCAGGTACTGTCGTTCCATTACAGAAATTTAGCACAGGTGAAGACCCCCTTGCTTTCTTTTTGAACTTTGAAAGAGCGGCGAGAGCTAGTTCCTGGCCAGGTGATAGGTGGCCCTTCTATTTGGCGCCGTTGCTGACTGGTGAGGCCCAGGCAGCATATCAGACAGTAAACCGGGATGGAACAACTGCATATGCGGTTGTGAAACAATACATCCTCGATAGGTTGGGGTTAGACGAAGAAACCCATTGATTAAGGTTTCGGCAAGAGAAGGGGTCACCAGGGGATCTACCCAAAACCCTGTTCTTTAAACTAAAGGAGTCTGCCGACTTGTGGTTAAAGCCAAATGAAGGGAACCTCGACGCCATTATGAATAAAATATATCTCGAACAGTTTATCGAGTCCCTTCCCTATAGTACCCAAAGGTGGCTCAAACAACATGCGGGGTTAACCTTGGAGCATGCTATCGAAATGGCTACTTGTTATGCCCGGGCTCAGGGTAAGCCGTACATGAAGGAGCCCGAAAGAAATACTAAAATCATTTCACCTGTCAAAACTGAGAAACGGTTTCAAAAACCCACTCCTGAACCCCCGAAAATCCGGTTCCAACGACCTGAACTTCCCAATTCAGGGCCTCAATGTTATGACTGTGGAGAATGGGGACATATTGCTCGATTTTGTCGAAAGAAAAAAGACAGAGAAGACGAACCTATGGATGTGAGCTATGCTCCCAGGTCTATCCTGTATGCACAAGAAACCGGAACCACCTTCTATGTACGTGTCATTTTAAACGGTACTAGTATACGAGCCTTGCTAGATTCCGGGTGCAAACATTCAGTAGTAAGGGAAGAGCTAGTAGACCGCCACTCTCACATTCCAGGGAAACGGGTTAGTATCCGTTGTGTCCATGGGGACGTCAAGGAATATCCCGTAGCTAAAATCACCCTTCATACACCTTCAGGAAAGAATATGGAAGTCGTAGTGGGAGTTATGGCGGGTTTACCTGAGCCCATAATCATAGGGACTGATAATCCTTCCTTTAGTACTTTGCTGTTGGAAACCTTACAACATCTATCTCTGCCCCATGACACCTTGTTGGCCGCAGAACCTTGGGCCCGGGATACTCACTTCAGGACTGCCCAATTGAATTACGCAAGTCTCGCCAACGCATGGCAGGTGGCACGAAGTGGGCAGGATCCAACCACTAGAACTTATCCCACGTTTTTAGAAAAAAACGGTTTATTGTATAGGCTTGCCAAGGCTGACGCTGAACCCCAGTTGCTGGTCCCAATTGACTTTCGAGAGCAGATACTGTTCTTTGGTCATGCCCATTTGCTAGCTGGCCATTCCGGGGTAGAAAAAACGAGCCAGTCTATACTACGACATTTTTTTTGGCCTGGTATTTATGCCCAGGTTCAGAAATACTGTCAGGAGTGTAGAATATGTCAGAAACGGAATCCATACACTCCACCTCCTGCCCCATTGGTGCCCATGCCTATCATAGGGGTTCCGTTTGACCGTATCGGAATGGACCTCATTGGGCCTTTACCCAAATCATCCCGCGGGCATCAGTATGCCTTGGTTTTGGTTGATTATGCTACGCGGTATCCCGAGGCCTTTCCTCTCAAGTCAGCCACGTCAGTAGCAATAGCCCAGAGGCTTGTTGAAGTCTTCTCACGCATGGGCTTCCCAAAAGAGATTGTTACAGATCAGGGCACCCCTTTTGTGTCCCGTTTGATGCAGCAAGTGTGCAAACAGCTCAATATCAAACACATCAAAACCTCTGTATATCACCCCCAAACAGATGGTTTGGTTGAGCGTTACAACGGCTCCCTTAAGTTGACACTAAAGAAACTGTTATCGGGTGATGGAAAGAACTGGGATCAGTTACTACCCTTGGCCCTCTTTGTACTACGTAGTCAGAAACAATCCAGCTTAGGGACGTCCCCATTCGAGTTGTTGTTTGGGAGACCCCCTAGAACGCTCCTCGAGATCACAAAGGATAGCTGGGAAACAGAAGGAGCACAAGAAGCTGAAGCCCTGTTGGATTATACTAGACAACTCCAGAGTAGGCTACATAAACTCAGAACCCTAGCTCACGAACACTTAGCGGTAGCACAGACTAAACAGAAAACCCTGTATGACCGTGGTACTAAGTGGAGAGTGTTGGATGTAGACGATTGGGTTCTGATTCTGTTACCCTCTTCTACGCACAAAATGAGGAAGGAGTGGCAGGGGCCTTATAAAATCCTGAAGAAAATAGGACGTACCACGTATCTGGTACAGTTAGGAAGAGGCAAAACCCAAATGTATCATATTAACATTCTAAAGAAATGGTTAGGTCCACCCCCACAGTCAGTCAATGTGGTCTCCCCTGTACTTCATACTGAGCATACTGTTGATGCTGCCCCTGTGAATCCTGACTTATCGTCGACCCAACAGGAAGAAGTCAGAAAACTACTTTTGTCACATTCAGCAGTTTTCTCTGATCAACCGGGTCGTACTCACTTAGCGGAACACAGCATACCTACTCTCCCAAATACAGTGGTGAAACAGAAGCCCTATCGTATTCCTGAGGCCAGACGCTCGGCTTTCCAAGCCGAAGTAGACGGCATGCTGAAGGCTGGGATCATAGTTCCTTCCCATAGCAACTGGTGCTCGCCGGTGGTGTTAGTTCCGAAACCTGACGGTAGCATCCGTTTTTGCATCGACTTTAGGGCCGTTAACCGGGTATCCAAACAGGATGCGTACCCTCTACCCAGAGTCGATGAGTTATTGGAACGCCTTGGGGAGGCTCGGTACATCACCACCATAGATCTCACCAAGGGATACTGGCAGATTCCCCTTGCTCCCAAAGACATGGAAAAAACAGCATTTTCAACGCCATCTGGTCATTACCATTTTACAGTACTCCCCTTTGGTTTACATGGGGCGCCAGCTACATTTCAAAGAGTTATGGACACGCTGCTGGCACCTCACCTACAATATGCGTCTGCTTACCTGGACGATATTGTAGTGTTTAGTAAAACCTGGGAGGACCATTTGTCTCACCTCAAAAAAATACTGTCCAGTCTTGGGGAGGCCAGTCTCCACATCAATGCGAAGAAGTCCCGGTTTGCTTTCCAGCAGGTAAAATACCTTGGGTATCTTTTGGGTGATGGACAAATTAAGCCCCAGATGGAGAAATTGGAAGCAATTAAAGCTCTGCCTTACCCGACTTCAAAGAAAGAACTCAGGGCCTTCTTGGGACTGGTGGGCTATTACCGCCGATTCATTGCTCAGTTTGCTAGCCTGGCCGCTCCTCTCACCGACCTCCTTGGGAAGAATACCAAATCTGCTGCACTTCCTGCACCCTCTCTAGCACAGTCTTCGGCTTTCCAAGCCTTGAAGGACGCTTTGACTTCCTCGTCTGTCCTCATTTCCTCTGACTTCCTTAAACCCTTCGTCCTCCAGACTGACGCTTCGGGGGTTGGCATTGGTGCGGTCCTTTCCCAGGAGGATGAGACTGGGGCTGAACGGCCCGTGCTCTTTATCAGCCGCAAGCTGTTTCCGAGAGAACAGGCATATTCAACGATTGAGAAGGAGTGTTTGGCTGTTCGTTGGGGTGTTGAAAAACTGAGGTACTATCTTGAGGGGAGGCCATTTGTGTTGTACACGGACCATGCTCCTTTAACTTGGCTTCAGCGTAATAGGGGGAACAATGATCGCATTTTGCGTTGGTTCTTGGCCCTGCAGCCCTTCCAGATCGAGGTCCGTCATCGAAAGGGTACTTTGCAGGGGAATGTTGACTTTCTGTCCCGCTATCCGATTTCCCCCGATCGGGTCAATCCTGGGGGTGGGATGTGTCACGAAGCGGAGCTTCCTGACTTAGATGAACTCCCTGACTCGGACGGACGGGGTGTCCTTGCTAATGCTTCTTCCTTTCCACCCCGTCCGCAGGATCCTTTGGACGTTTCCTGGATCTCCCCGGCTCTGCCTCAGGGACGTGTACCTCTGTATCCAGACCCTGTGACGCTAGGGGCATGTCCACCTGCACTCGCCCAATCAGGTCAGACGACGTCACCCGATACTGACCAACCGGAGGAGGCGGGGGCGTTTAAGGAAGCTCCGTTCTGGATTGCCGGCGCGAAACCTTCGGAACGCCAGTTGGAACACGAGGAGGACGCCACGGAGGAAGACGGAGCCGCTGTCGTGGAACCGCTGCTGGGACCCCTGAAACTGAGTGACGACAAGCCAGGAGGCCAACGATACCACGAGCCGCCCCGCCACACTTCCAGGGGAGAAGTGTGGCTCCACAAGGTACGGGGGCGTTTTCAAGGGTTGTTCAAATCACGGGGTGGGACGGGGTAGTCTGAGGGTGGTCACTACCGTCGTATCTTGTCGGCCGCCTACACTCCCTGACTGATAGGTTTGGTGTTAGTAACCTGGTGAACCCTCACTACCCTACCCTCCTCCCACATTTGTATATGTCGAGCCCAGCCCCTAACGTGGCTGTTTTTCTTTCCTTTTCTCCGAGTGATCTCCAGCCCTGTGGTCAACTTCCGCTTCCTCAAGACTGGAACCGAAGACCCGGACCCTTCCCCAAAGGAGAGGACCCTCGTGCATTGTTTGTTTCCCAGGAGACTGTACTTTCAAACCTTGAACTTATCTCGGTGTTGTTAAACCGAATAAAAAGAGTTACAGACCTGCTTCAACTCGTAACGATTCTCATTCTCCCGTCCCCGTTCCCCACACCCATCTTTCAGTATTGTTTTTTAATTGCACAGAAAATGAAAAATAAAGTTAAAAAACAAAACAAAATCAGTAATAACTCCACCGTGGCTCAAGCAGGCAGGTCCTTCTGAAGACTATTTAAGCATAGAAAGAATAGTAGGTGTAGCATCCTGTATATATAACTGTGCTATGTAGCTCTTTAATGCTTTAAGGTTGTGTCATTCCAGAATGTATGGTTACTTGGCAACTGTTGCAATTGCCATTGGGTTGGTTGGAGATGTTGATGGAGCCGGTGCTGCCCGGCTCCACTGACCATGTAGCCATTAATAAACCAGTTTAAAACGTCTCCATGTGCCTAGTTACTACAAAATATTGACGACAATCTTTGGTTACATGCTTGAACCCACGTGTGTTGGAAGTATGTTGTTACAACGCATACTTTTACAACGCATACCTTTACAACGCATTTTTTACACCGCAACATCCATTACAACGCATGCCATTACAACGAATCCTTTGAAACTACCTTTACAACGCATTCCACTACAACACATACTACATTTACAACGCATACCATTACAACGCATACCATTACATTGCATGTATGGTAAGTATTAGATAGTGTAGGGGTAAAAATTACTATTCTAACTCCAGGGGGTGCAACAGTAGGGTAAGTATCGGATAGTGTAAGGGTAACATTACTATTCTAACTCCAGGGGGTGCAACAGTAGGGTAAGTGTTGGATAGTGTAGGGGTAAAATTACTATTCTAACTCCAGGGGGTGCAACAGTAGGGTAATTGTTGGATAGTGTAGGTATGTGTTGTAATGGTATGTGTTGTAATGACTGCGTTGTAATGACACGCGCTGTAGTGGTATGCGTTGTAGTGACATGCGTTGTAATGGTTGCGTTGTAATGGCATGCGTTGTAATGGGTGTTGCGTTGTAAAAGATTCGTTGTAAAGGTAGTGCGTTGTAAAAGTTGCGTTGTAAGTGTTATTTCCCCGTGTGTTACATGTCTGCTGTGGAATCTGCTTTCGTTACTGGGGACCCCGGTGAGCCAGCACTTCTTTCTGTGAAAATTTGCCAGGCTTCTACTGTGAACATCAACGTTGGACCGCTACTCATGATGTAGGATCTTTTCTGTTTTGTTGCTCTTGGAATGCCCCCAGCCCCAAAACTCAAAACTGTAAGTTGTTTACCTTTATTTGGGGTCCAACCATTAATTAATGTCTCGTGCTCCCTCCTCGCGCCACCATTGTCATTCTTGCGGCCCAACCAAGATCCTTGTCTCGCGCTTTCCTTGCTCCTCCATGGTGCTGCTTGTGTCGCCCGCAGCTCTGCTGCAGCTCCCAACCACGTAGACTGCACGTTACATGTCACAACGTTTGTCAACGTAGCGGCCATCTTTATTCATTGGGAAGTTTTTCATCCATTCAAATGGACTCCACAGCATTCGGAACAACGTTTTTACTGCTGCAACGTTATGCTCGTAATTGTGGATAACCTGCGTGCTAGCCGATAAACTTATGGTGATGCGCACACCATACTGCATATCATTTCTTCAAGGCATTTTAAACAATGCTTTTACTGCTGCAACGCTAGGTTTCTAATTGTGGATGTGTGTGTAACGCTCGTGCATGTTGTTCTACTCATGGTGATGCATACACCATACCACACATCATTTGTACATGAAGGAACACCAATAGAGCATTTTTTATATATAATATATATCTATATATATATATATTCACTGAAAAAAACCATAGGTTTCAGGGACGTTATAGTTAGTTGGAGATTTCACTCGTATAAAATCAAAGAAATTGGGCCGTTATAGTTAGTAGACCTAACTATAACTCGCGCCCCCACAATGCACCGCTGATGACGTCAAATATTACATCACTCATTACATCACTAGGGCCAGTGCACTGCTAAAAGACACAAGGAATACAGTGAAAACACCTACATACACTAGGGAACACTATGTGTTGGGGTACCCCTGTGATTAGCACGACCTCCTCTGTAAGGCCCTAGTACATAATAGGGCAGGGGGATTAAAACTACCTCTAAGTCAGAGGTGCAGAAATATGCTACTTTAACTAGTGGTCGTGTTTGCAGAGTGGTGGAGAAAGGGTGCTGGGTGTCCAACTAACGCTCAGGAATTCCGCTGCGTCGGACTTACAGGAGGAACCAGCAGGGATTCTTGGCCCCCAAACTCCCTCAGGACTAAATTGGACTTCATCCCCCATCCTGTAGTCTGCCACGAGGCACGTTTGCAGAGTGGTACAGAAAGGGGGCCAAGGCCTCCAAAGACGTCTTAGAAATTCCACTGTGTTGGACTTACTGGAGGTAACAAGAGGGGGGTAGCTGGCCCCCAAGGTCATCCTTGGGGGCCACCTTCCCAAACTATTACCACCTGTCAGTCCCACACAGGAGTATTGGTAAGTACTTGTACCAGGCAACGCCCACTTTGCCCACCACTCTACAAACACACTCCCTGGCATGCTCTTGGATGGGAATGAAGTCCCCTTCAGTGCTGGGGGACCTTTAGGGGCCAACTAGCCTGCCTTTTACCTCAAGTAAGCCCCACACAGTTGGATTGGTGAGAGGTAGACAAAGACCATGCCCCTCTCTCCACCATTCTGCAAACACGCCCCCTGGTGCATTGTAAATTGGGGGAGTAAGATCCCTTGAATCCTGAGAGTCCCTGGGGTCCAACTAGCCCCAATAGGTACCTCCAGTAAGCGCCACAGAGCTGCATTGCAGAGAGGTGTAAAAAGTGGCGTGGCCTGGACCACCTCTCTGCAACGTAGGCCTATGGCGCTTACTGGAGGTACCTGGTGGGCTATTTGGCCCCCTGGGGTCCTCAGGATTGAAGGGGAATTAATTCCCTAACTTAAACTGCACCACAGGGCGTGTTTGCACATATGTCACCTCAGGCCCCGCATCCCTCCCTTCACCACTGTGCAAACACGCCCCGTGGTGCGTTTTAAGTTGGGGGATTAAGCCCCCTTGACTCCTGAGGGTTCCTGGTGTCCAATAACCCCACCGGGTACCTCCAGTAAGAGCCACAGAGCTGCGTTGCAGAGAGGTGTAAAAAGGGGCGTGGCCTGGACCACCTCTCTGCAACGCAGCCCTGTGGCGCTTACTAGAGGTACCTGGTGGGCTAGTTGGCCCCCAGGGACCCCCAGTATTGATGGGGAATTAATTTCCCGATTTAAAACACGCCACAGGGCACGTGTGGCGTGTTGCTGGGAGATCGCGGTCTTTTTATTTTTTTACAAAGGGATTGTGTGGCCCCCTTCTTTTCCCTTTTTTTGGGCCTTGGGGACCTCATCCCCCAGGGCCTGACCTCTTTAAAAAAAAAAATGAACGGGGCATGGCCAATTTTTTTTTGTTATGGAGGGGGCTGCGTGGCCCCCCTCCTGAGGCCTCTATTGGCCCCGGGGACCCCATCACCGGGGCCGGCCTTTATTTTTTTAATTGTCTTTTTTTAATTTTGGGGAGGGGGCAACGTAGTTCCCCCTCCCGGGCCACTTCTAGCCCTGGGGACCCCATCCTACGGGGCAGGCCCTATCCGTTGGGGAACGTGGGGGGACGTCCCAATGCCCCCAAGCTCGTGGTCGGGAGGGTCCGCGGATCCACTGCACCTCTATATATTGAAACTTTTATTTTTTGATTTTTCAACAACTACTGAAGACATTTACACCATTAAAAAAAAGGTCTCTTTCCGAACCGAGGGCTACCTTTTTGCCAAATTTGGTGTAATTCCGTTCAGCAGTTCGAGCTGGAGCCGTGTCTGAAGTTTCCTATGTGAAATTGATTTTTCGACCTCTGTTTTTTTAATTTCTCAGGAACTACTGAACGGATTTACACCATTTAGCAAAAACGTCTCGTTCTGAACCAAGGGCTACCTTTCTGCCAAATTTGGTGTAATTCCATTCAGCAGTTCGAGCTGTAGCCTTGTCTAAAGTTTCCTACGGAAAATAACATGGAGAAAACACATTTTGGGACCCCCCTTTTTTTCTCGGCCCCTGCTTGCCAAATCACCCCAAAACTTTCAAGACAGGAGCTGACCGGAGCGGCCCACGAGTTTTAAAAATGTCGCAAAGATTCTTCATCCAGCGCCAAAGTTATAAGCAAACAAAAAATGCTCTTCCTATGGTAACATGGTCCAAACTGTAACTATCTACTGGCGACCAACAGTAGATAATATATATATATATGGCTGGGTCCAACCTGGAATGGCATATAAAATCACGTGATCAAGGCTCCACGGAGCTGAAACGCGTAATGGTGACAGGGAAATAAACATACCTTAAGCACAGAACTGTGTCCGTGTCCATCATTGTGGAAGACAAGGGGGCATATTACCTAGAAATAGTGATATTTATCACTAAGCAGGGTTAGCGGGAATAATTTTATCGCCGCGCTCCAACGCTTTTTATCGCTGAGATACCTTGCTATCATCAAAGTTTATCCCAAAAACGATAAAAATCATTCGAAATGCGTGAATATCGCTGGAAATATAGCGATATTCACACATTATCGTGACAATGCTCTTAGGCATGTTATCCACCTCCCATTGGATAACATGGCTAAGAACTGCTCTGGGCAGGTGTTAGCTTTTCGAGATATGCGCGCTTAGCGCGAATATTTCCAAAACTATGCCTTTGTAGGTAATAGGAGATAGCGATGTTAGCGACTGTTTTCAGTCGCTAACATCTTGGCACGCCCACTTTGCATGTCATTAGCGATAAATATCGCTGACATGCAAAGCGGGCCCCAAGATGCTCGCTATCGCCTATTAGCTGTCCCTAACTGGTGTTAGCGACAGCTTAGTAATAGGGCGATCAAATTATCGCCGCTTTAGCAGGAAAAAGTCCTGCTAAAGCGGCGATAAGGGCCCTTGGTAATATGCCCCAAGATTTCCAGTTAACGGAGTTCTCTCGATATATATATATATATATATATATATGCTGCCATGAAGGAATAATAAAGCACTCTGCACTTTGAACCTACGTTGTGGTCTGTACCTGATTAAGCGTGACTTGCTTCCTGTCGGGATTTCTGTTTCATATATATATATACACATATATATATATATATATACACATATATATTTAGTTATAGTTAGGACCAAGTTTCCATGGGAAGAACATTTTTTGTTTTGCTTATAACTTTGGTGTCGTTTGATGAATCTTCATGAAATTTCCCAAACTAATTCTTTGTTTATAGCAGCTCCTACGTTGACAGTTTGTGGGTGATTGGTCAAGGTGGGGCTGAGAAAAAAAGGGGGTTCCCAAAATGTGTTTTCTCCATGCAATTTCCATAGGAAACTTTAGACAAGGCTACAGGTTACAGGTTAAACGAGTGAACAGAATTACCCCAAGTTTGGCAGGGATAAGGGTCTTGGTCTAGACAGCACACTTTTGTTTATGTGGTATAAATCCGTTCAGTAGTTTTGGAGAAATATAGAAATTTACAGATATCAATATTTGGGAATTCTGCCATCTGATTGGCTGGTGAGTTACAATAACAAGCTTGCTGCTTATTGGTTGTGAGCGCTGCTAGCGTTTGCAACTAGGAAGTGTTGGCTGCCTTTTTGTAATTTTGTTGAAACCAGTAAGGGGAAAAGGGGCTAAAAGAGTAGGAAAGAGGAGGATATGAGCAATGTAACCTCTGTGGGGGAGTGCGAAGCGAAGTAGTCACGCCTACCGGTCTGAAAGTGCGGTCTAGCTCAGAGTGAAATGGTGATGAGATGCTGCTACACCCAGGTATGAAACCGAGAGCCTAAACCATGAGCTTATTGCTGTAAAGTGATGTGCTTTGGTCTTTGTAGCATACGTGTGCAAGTACTGTTAGTAGGCATTTATACCATCCATGGAGTGGGATGCGAACTACTGAACGCTACCGTGCGTTTATACTATACCGGAAGTGAAGTACTCAAGCCTACCGGTGTGAAGTTTCAAGGATTACACCGAGCTGATTGCTGTAAAGTGATGGGCTCTGGGCTCTATAGCATACTGGCGGCAGTAGTATAACTGTGTAAGTAGTGTTAGTATGCATTTATACTATACAGGGAGAGGGAAGTGAACTGCTCACCCCTACTGGTCTGAAGACTCTGGGATTAAACCGTGAGCCTAAATCGTGAGCTCATTGCTGTAAAGTGATGTTCTCTGGGCGCTGCCAGCATACCTGTGGAAGTAGTGTTAGTTTGTGCTTATACAATACAGGGAGTGGGAAGCGAGCTACTCACCCCTACCGGTCCTAAGACTCGTGGATAAAACCATGAGCTCATTGCTGTAAAGTCATGTGTTCTGTGTAGTATTCTAATGTAAATCATAGTAGAATGTTAGTATGTAATGCTAGTAGAATGTAAGTATGTAATGTTAGAATGTAGGGCTGTCATGAGGGGAACTGTGAGGAGTTTGTACACGGTGCCGTCTGCTCCTGTTGGTGGCTGTTTAAGCTGTCTTGTTTTCCTGCAATAAATCTACTTATAGGATCCACTGCTGTCTGCCTCTTCAGTACATAGAGCTGGCAACGAGTGGGAGAGGGTAAAAAGAAGGCAGCACTCACCAATATTTCGAGTTTGATTGCGATATGCTGAAGAGCCGTTTTCTTCGTGAAGCTGTTTTTACTCATCCCAGGGTCGCGGCTCATTGAACTATGTCATCCGAACTCTGGTAGGATTTATATTTTTAGATTTTTTGCTTCCTCTGCCTTTTCAGTATACACTGGTCGCTGTACTACACATGTACAAGCAGTGTTAGTATGCGTTTATACTAATTCTGTAGTTATGTAGTAACCAATGCATCATGGTCCTAGGGAGTGCCACCTCTTAGGCGCAGCTCATACAATGTCCCGGGGTATGCATCAGCGGGACATTTATGTTTGCTATTCCAGGGCGGGTGCATGGCTTCTGCCCTGTGATAGCAAATCCTTGTTTGCCTCGTTAAAACGAGAGGAGGAAAACCTTGTATCGCTTTAATAGAGCGGATCCGGATGGTAAAAATGGAAAAAGAAAATTGAAGCGGGGTCTCACCCGTTCATTTAAATGAGCCCCCTGGTGGGTAATATTCCGGGGACAATCCTATCATTATATTGCAGGGTCTCTGCAGCACTGTGGACCTTAATCTTACATGTAAATTAGGAGCGGGAGGGCACAGAGACGTTTTGCAGCCTAGAGGAACGCCACATCCCCGGGTAGTGTTTACTAATTGTTCGGGGGGTTTCAAGGCCAACTGAAGTCCGGGGATCGCCACCCTGTGGGGCTTTACTTAAAAATGCATGGTGGGCCTCGCTAGTCCCTGAAGCCTCATTGGTCCTAGGTAGTGCCTTATTGGTTCTGTAATCACACGGGCAGTACTCATGGTGTTATAAAGTGATACACGCATAGAACCATTGCAGTTGTAGAATTACGCAGGCTTCATTTATGTAATAGTCTGTTGGTTTATATTTGGTAGGTGCACCGCAAAATTTCAAATGTTTTCCCCCATAACTAAGTTTGGGCGAATTTGGCGGATTCGCGGTCCGCGAAATGGCAAAAAAATCTGCGAGTTCGCGGATTTTCCCGCGAACCTGCAGATTTTTTTGCCATTTTGTGACACGTGTGTCTTGAACTTTGCCACCGCGCCAAAAGGTGCCGTGGTCCCTCGAGTGAGCTGTCCATCATAGTGAGGAAAGGGCGGGAAGATGTTGCATACCCTAGTGTGTGTGTGGCAGGGCCAAACAGGCTTGGCTTCTATGTGAGTTCACATGCATCTTGTTCATAAAGGGTCAGAGACCAATTAGAGCAGCAGATGATTCGGCGCCAAGGTCCCTCGAGTGAGCTGTCCATCATAGTGAGGAAAGGGCGGGAAGATGTTGCATACCCTAGTGTGTGTGTGGCAGGGCCAAACGGGCGGAGCTTCTATGCGAGTTCACATGCATCTTGTTTATAAAGGGTCAGAGACCAATTAGAGCAGCAGATGAGAAGGAAGCAGCCTCCTGGTCACAGCAGTACACAGGGATTGCGCTCGAGAAACTCGTGGATGCATAGACCTCCATCAAGGATTACATCCAATTGTAGGAGGTAGATATGGGGAGAAAGCACACCTGCCTAGCCTCGTTCGTGCTCAATAGTTGTTTGGGCACCGAGGTCCCTCGAGTGAGCTGTCCATCATAGTGGGGAAAGGGCGGGAAAACATTGCATACCCTAGTGTGTGTGTGTGACGGGGCAAACGGGTGGGGCTTCCATGCGAGTTCACATGCCTCTTGTATTGGTCAGAGACCGATCAGAGCAGCAGATGAGAAGGAAGCAGCCTCCTGGTCACATAAGTACACAGGGATTGCGCTCGAGAAACTCGTGGATGCAAAGACCTCCATCAAGGATTACATCCAATTGTAAGCAGTAGATATGGGGAGGAAGCACACCTGCCTAGCCTCAACCGTGCTCACTAGTTGTTTGGGCACCGAGGTCCCTCGTGTGAGCTGTCCATCATAGTGAGGAAAGGGCAGGAAAACGTTGCATACCCTAGTGTGTGTGTGGCGGGGCCAAACGGGTGGGGCTTCCATGCGAGTTCACATGCCTCTTGTAAGGGTCAGAGACCGATCAGAGCAGCAGATGAGAAGGAAGCAGCCTCCTGGTCACAGCAGTATACGGGGATTGAGCTCGAGAAACTCGTGGATGCAAAGACCTCCATCAAGGATTACATCCAATTGTAGGCGGTAGATATGGGGAGGAAGCACACCTGCCTAGCCTCGACCGTGCTCACTAGTTGTTTGGGCTGATTATAATGCGTGACTGAATTTGAGCATCAACTGGGGCACCTGCTTTATTTATATCTGTAAGTGCTTCCTGATGAGGTTTAATTTTTGTGACAGGAGCCCCGTGCCAGAATGAATCCTGCCTGCCTATATTTATCCACGAAGATGCTACCCTCTACTGCAAAAAAATGCACACAAAAAAAATGCAGCGTACAAAACATGCAAGACAAAAAAGAAACATAAGTATGTGTGCCATGTCTAAGAGAAAAAGAAAGATAGTGAGAATGAAAGGAAGATAGTGAGAATTGGGACAGAGAGGGAGTGGTTGGGAGGAAAAAGGGGAGGGAGAGTCAAAAGAACAGAGGGTGGAGGAGACAGAGCATCGGCCTACTGCACCCAGCCCTCACTGTTTACCTCCGGTCACCCGTGCGTCTAGGATGCTGGGGTCCACGAGAAAGAGTGCGGTGCAGCAAGTCCTTAAAATGAAACAGATATGAATGAGGCCCGAGATTACATTATTATCTACAGCAACATCGCTTGCCTGCACCTGTGCACCCAGGCTGCTGCACCCCAGCCCCTTCCCTCGTACTGTGGTCAATTGCAGCTGCTGCGCACCGAGGCTTTACTGCTCACCTGCCACCACCGGTGTGTCCAATAATGTGCCTGTGCAAGCTCCGACTCCGGGGGTGCCTCTCTAGAGGGGCACAGTAGGTCTCCGGTCGGGGACGGTTTCTTGATACCACGATGGAAGGTGTCAGAATGCTCAGGGCATCGTCACAGGGTGAGCACCCGCTCCGCCCATTTTGGCGCAAACAATTCAGTGTCTGAAAAGGGAGAAATAATATAATGGTGGAAACGTCTGGAGGTAAATAAAGGTTTATTTCAAGCTTAATAGAGAACACTAGTTGAGTGTATCCTTCCTTCTTGAAGTACGATCTACCAACTGTTAGTGGTAATCGTGGTTCAAAGAGGAGTTGGAGTGCACGAGAATACACAAGGTTAAATAATAATATTTTATGCCAACGTTCACATACAAAGGAACAGAGCGCATGCTAGAAGCATAATGTGCGTGTGTAATGCAGTGGCGCAAGCCTGTGTGCATGTACACTTAGTAATCAGCTCACTACAGTGCCCCACACGCCATGTGTCTGTAGGGCAGCGCTGCCCACTGGCTCAGGCCTACAGTACGGTCCAGCAGGTCCTTAAAATGAGATAGAGATGTGACTGAATGAGGTCAGAGATCACATCATTATGCACAGCAACATCGCTTGTTCGCACCTGCGCACCCAGGCTGATGCAACCCACTCCTCCTGCAGCACCGTGCTCAATTGCAGCCCCTGTGCACCCAGGCCCCACTGCTCACCTGCTGTCATTGTTGTGTGTCCAAACACGACGGGCAGCAGTGTTCACAATTCATGTTCAGTGTTGATTGCAGGATGGAGTACACCTCATGGATCCCTTTCAAAACACGACGTCCAGTAGGGTTCACAATTCATCTCCAGTGTTGATTGCCAGGATGGTGTACACCTCATGGATCCCTTTTTTTTATTGTGCATTGTGATATGCAGGATGGATGCGGCCATATCATCTGAGGCAGTGTGGAAGACCTGGGACATGTGGTGTCGTTGTTATCCTATTTATACGTACCCAAAGTGGGTTGGGCTTGCGTACGCCAGGCCAGCGTAGGGGTGTGAATGATTGTTCCTGCCTGGCCAGGAAGTGTAGTTATGTGTGTTTCTGTTGCAGTTTTGACGTCACTGTTCGAAAACATTGAATGGACAACATTACTGACTAGGTGTGTGAGTAACTCTATTGATGAGTGGCAGAGTGTCACTGCATGTATAGATGTATGAGTGCATATTATAGTCCAGTATTGATGAGTAACTACATGTATAAGTGACTGGATGTGTGGGTAAACCTAGGAGATATAGTGAGTGGTATGTAGTATATGGCATTCTTGTGTGTATGGTTTCAAAAAAAGTAGACTGCATTTTAGAATGGGTGTATCAAAGTTTATATTAGGGCATCAGTATATCCATCAGGTTACCATGTGGATGATGTCATGAGTGATGTCATGAGTGATGTCATTTGAGATGTCATTAGTGATGTCACTGACCATTTCATGAGTGATGTAATATGTGACATCAACAGCAGTGCATTGCCGGTGCGTGAGTTATAGTTAGCTCAACTAACTATAACAGGTGAATTTCTCTGGTCAAATGTCCAACTAACTATCTAACTATAACGTCCCTGAAACCTATGCTTTTTTTGTGAAATATATATATATATATATATATATATATATATATATATATATATATATATATATATATATATGCAATATATTTCGTCCTCAGCTTACACCACCACAACACATGTAGTAAGTTCGACGTAGAGACGAGACGAGACCCAAATCTTGGTGTTAAAGTTTTGTTGCGCCCAACACCAGTCTGCCATGACGCGTTTCGGCTACAACAGCCTTGATCACATTATATATATATATATATATATATATATATATATACATACAAACAGGTTTTCCCCGATCCCGGGGATGCGTGGAGTCGCAGATAAGAAACGGACTGCAATCGCTTGATTTAGTTACTCGTGGTGTTTATTTCACAAATCCATGGGGGGTCAAAACAAAAAACAACCGACGCGTTTCGACAGCGTCCGCTGTCTTGGTCACGGTCAGTTTTGTGCAAGGGACTCACAGTTTTTAAAGGTCACAATACATTGTTTTACACCCCTTGTTCATGTTTACTCAAGCCCTCCCACTTTGGCCAAGCATTCTGGGACCTGTAGTTTGAGTATCACAGTTAGTTAGTCCTTTTACTTAGTAAACAATTATAAATTAATTATAACTCAAAGGGGCTGAGCGGGCGTACTGTTGTGCCTGATAATGATACCGTTTTACATTTTACATGGAATAAAGGGCAATCAAACTACAGGTCCCAGAATGCTTGGCCAAAGTGGGAGGGCTTGAGTAAACATGAACAACTTGCGTGCTCACCCAACCAAAACCCTACGGTGATGCACACACCACCATATCAGTTTACCAGTATATTTTTCTAAATGTATACACTCACAGGACGACAATGATATATATACACTGTGAGGTTGTTTTGGTGTTCATTCATGTTCATTTGTGTTGTGCTCTCTCACAGTTAACAGCGATATACACAAGTTTAATCATCCTTTCACTCCATATTGTTCTTCATTGTCTGTTTTTCTTTCATTGTTCTCTTGTTATTACCAGCTTCTTTAGTTGATGTCTATTTTTTAGGTATGTGCACCATGCAAGCTGTCAATCCTCCACCCGCTTTTCTAGACTCACCTGATGAACCTGCGGGTAGGTGGGAAGTTTGGCATGATGCACTTGAAACCTATTTGTGTGCCATCAGTGCTTTAACATTTAGTGCAGGAAGAAAAAAGTGCCTGATATTACTCTCTCCAGGATTTGAAATAAGATCTATTTACAAACATCTGTCCCCACTATCACAAGAGTAAATGCAGGGTATGGATAAGTACTGTGAGACTGTCCTTAAATTAAGATTCAGGTTCCATAAGCTACCCAGCCTTGTGATTTTGAGGCATAAATTCTTCAAAAGGAAACAAACTGAATCAGAAGATGTGGACTCTTATGTCTCTGCTTTACGTAGGCTTGCTGCTGAGTGCAGATTTGAGAACTTCACAGACCAACTTATTAGAGATTGGTTTGTCTGCCACTGTAAAGATAAAAACATCAGGCAAAAATTATTGAGCATAGGGGATCGATCCTTGGACAAGACCATCAAAATTGCTAAAAGCATTGAAATATCCATCGTTTGGTGAAGGACTTGGATGACAAGCCTAACAATACTGTTAACGTAGTTAATGTCAACAACTGTCAAACGTCAAATTAAGTTGGAAACTCAGAGTGTTGCTAATACATCTTCTAAGCCTAAGCTTTATATGTTTAACACCAACAACGTGAGTGGTACAAAAATGTGCCTCAGATGTGGTAACCCTCCACATATCAAGGGATCCAGGTGCCCTGCCATTAACATGTGCAACTATTGCAAGAACATGGGTCACTTTGAGAAGCTCTGTCTTAAGAAAAGGATGGTCAGGAAGTCCACTTTGTGTGCAGTTAAGTCTGATGAAGATTCGGATTCTGAAGTCATTTCTGTGATCAGGAGTGAAAATTATGGAAATGTTGATACAAAGCATTATGTTGCATAGGGTGTGGTTGAGGGGGATCCGTCGTCCTGTGTTGATCCTATTGGTGACATTGATGTAGGTTGTCACACTGTAAGGTTGTTGGTGGATTCTGGGGCAAAGATCACCATGATCACTCAAAAACATTTTGAAGAAACGTGTAAGGGTTCACAATCTCTTTCTCCACCTGATCGTTCGCCTGTTTCACATGAAGGGCAAAACATTTATTTGATGGTTTTTTTAGGAAGAAATGAGATTCAAGGGGAGGAGAATCAAAGGGAATGTGTATGTTGCTGTGAAAAGGTTAAACATTTTAGCGTGGTTTCACCAATACCTTTTTGGAATGATGCTAAAACCAGATGCGGAAGAACAAGTGTTGGTAGTGAGTAATGAGGAAGAAGGACATGTATGGATAAACAAATTTCCTGAAGTTTTCGGGACTGGTTTAGGTAGAATAAGAGGATTTAAACATAAGATCATTCTGAAAGACAGTGCTTTACCAATAAAAACAAACTCAGAGGAGTTCCATTTAGTGTTGGAAAGGATTTGGAGAAAGAATTAAAGCATCACTGTGCTAAAGGGATCATTGAGCCCAGAGATTCTTCTTTGTGGCTTTCTCCCTTAGTGGTAGCAAGGAAAAGGGGAGGGTAGCGGAGCATAGAGTCTGTATGGACTCTGATCCTATTCCTAAAATCTGTGATTGGTTTTCGCCCACCAAGGGAGCGTGCTTTTTCATCAAACTTGACTTAGCCAGAGCATACCACCAGGTAGAACTGGAGCCTGAATCCACCAGGTGGAACTGAATCTCATCATCTGACTGCATTTGTTTGACCCCTATGTACCTTTCGCTATTGTGGCATGCATTTTGGGCTTGCGTCAGCAGCCTCTGTTTTTCAGAGAATTATGGGGAATATGCTTAAGGATTCTTTGGAATGATACTAAAACCAGATGCGGACGAACAAGTGTTGGTAGTGAGTAATGAGGAAGAAGAACATGTATGGATAAACAAATTTCCTGAAGTTTTCGGGACTGGTTTAGGTAGAATAAGAGGATTTAAACATAAGATCATTGTGAAAGGCAATAAAAACATAAACTCAGAGGAGCTTCATTTAGCGTTGGAAAGGATTTGGAAAAAGAATTAAATCATGACTGTGCTAAAGGGATCATTGAGCCCACAGACTCTTCTTTGTGGCTTTCTCCCTTAGTGGTAGACAGGAAAAGGGGAGGGGAGCGGAGCTTCGAGTCTGTGTGGACTCCCATCCTATTCCTAAAATCAGTGATTTGTTTTCGCCAACCAAGGGAGCGTGCTTTTTCTCCAAACATGCCTTAGCCACAGCATACCATCAGGTGGAACTGGTGCCTGAATCTCATCATCTGACTGCATTTGTTTCGCCTCTAGGTACCTTTCGCTATTGTGGCATGCATTTTGGGCTTCCGTTAGCAGCCTCTGTTTTTCAGAGAATTATGGGGAATATTCTTAAGCATGTTCACCTAGTTTTCGTTTTTCAGGACAATGTTCTCAATTTTGGAAAACACGTTACTTCCACGATGCTGTCCTTGATAAAGTGTTAACTTTGTTTAAATGCATGGTGTTGTGTTAAGAAAAGAAAAATGACAATTTTTGTGTTCTAAGTAGAGTATTTGGGACATGTAATTTCACAAGATGGAGTCAGTCCCAGAACTGGGTTGTTAGAAGCTATTATGGATGTTCCTGGACGAGTAGACAAGTCAGGTGTGAAATCGCTACTGAGGATTTGTGAGTACTACTCCAGGTTCATTCCTGCATCTGTTGTGCTACCTATTAGTAATATTTTTTTTTTAAAGGTGTGAAGTTTAAATGGTGCAATGAGTGTGTCACAGCTATCAATGCAGTCAAGTCTGCATTAAAGAATTGCTCTGCTCTCAAGCCTTTTGATCATAGTCTTCCGTGCTGTGTCACGTTGAATGCCAGCCAGGTGGGTCTTGGGCCACTCTGACTCAGTTGGAAGATGATTTTGGAAAGCACTGTATGTTTTGCTTCCAGGTTACTAAGAGCAGCTGAATTGCAGTATTCTGTCATCAAAAGGAACTTTTGACATACACCTGGGCTACTGAGGAATCCCCCCCATATATTTGTGGTAAACGTTTTCTTTTACAGACTGATCACAAACCTTTGGTGAGGATTCTGGGTGATGGCATGAGTAAGTGATGCACACCTAGAATAATGTGAATGGTCACCAGACTTCTCCAATACCAATTTGAAATGAAACATGTTTTAGGAGGGAAAAATGGGAGAGATGATTTTTTATCCCATTTTCCTGTCAAGTCTAATTACCAAGAGGATGTCAAGCTTGATGATTTCACCTGTGAGGATCTTGATGACTGTTTGGTGACTGTACTGGAAATGCCATCTTTGAATCTTTGGTCTGAGACTGAATGGATGCAAGCTTTAGAAACTGATTGTGTGCTGCAGGAGGTGTGTTCGTTTGTGAAGAATGGATAGCCCAGAAAAAAGGTCCCGTCATCACCGCTTCAACCATTCGGGAAGGTTGAAAGTGAGCTTTCCCTTGAGGATGGTTTGCTTCTCAGAGCTGAGAACTTTGTTCCTCCACATGTTTTCTGCAATATCATTGTTCAAAGGGCTCATGAGGAGCATCTTGGTTCCACTCGCACCAAACATTGCATTCGGGGCACGTATTGGTGGCCGGGTATGGGTGCTGATATTAATGATGCTGTTTCTGGTTGTTGTGTGTGTGGTGCGGCGGACAAGATCCTAAAAGTGTCTGTTCCCCCTTTGATGCCAATTGAATGTCTACAAGGTCCGTGGTTGAAACTGGGCATTGACGTCATGGGCCCTATGACATTCTCCCACGAGGATTCTGATTCATTTTGGTCCTAATACATTTATGCATCTAAATGGCCAGAGGTCAAGCTGGTAAAAGAAGCCAATGCCAAAAGTGTTGTGGGATTTTTAAGGGAGGTGTGGCTGAGAGAAGCTTTTCCTAAAGTTTTAGTGTCTGTTAATGGGAGACAGTTCATGAGTACAGAATTCCAGTCTTTCCTTCTAGAATCTGGTGTCAAGCACAAGAAGAGTTCTTTATATCACCCTTAGCCAAATGGTCTTGAAGGGAACCATGATGTACATAAGGATTTGGATAGTATGGTGTGGTTTTATAGAACAATGCCTCACTACTCCACGAAGGTATCGCCTTTTGAGCTGGTACAGTTTCAGGCGTGGATGGTTGGCTAAATGGGTCAAGTCAGAGTCAGATGTTGCTCAATGAATGTCCATTGTTAGAGAAAATATGTCTGGTACTCAGAATAAACAAAAGGAGTGGTATGGCGCAAAAAGGGGAGTATAGTTGGTTCCGCTCGAGGTGGGGGACATGATCAAGATTAAATCTCCGGTTCATGCAAAAAAGGGTGACAGTAAGGTTGGTGATCCTGTTAAAGTTCTTAAAATTGTTGGCAATGCTGTAAATGTCGTGGGAGGTGTTTGGTGGAATCTCAACAAGGTGGTGAAAGTTCACGTTAAGGGGGTCATTCCTTTGTGTGAGAATATTGTTCCGCCTTGCATTAAAAAAACAATCTCAGAAGGAGTTCCAGAGATGTTATTAAACCTGCAAGATATAGATCGTAATGGTGGGTTGCATTTCTTTAACTGTTTTTTTTGCTTTGTTTGTTGGGTTTTTTCTAGATGAAGGGAAGACATGTAGTACCCTGTATATGTTCCTATGCTATGTATCTCTTTAATGTTTTAATGTTGTGTCATTCTAGAATGTATGGTTACTTGGCAACTGTTAGAATTACCACTGTGTTGGTTTGAGCTGTTGATGGAGCCGGTGCTGCCCGACTTCATTGACCATGTAGCCATTATTAAACGAGTTTAAAACTTCTCCATGTGCCTGGTTACTACAGTAGGTAATATCATAAACATGGGTTTAGCCCCCAGCCAACAGGAGCAGATAGGAAACTGAGCCTACAAACGGCCTCTTGCCAAGAAAGGTCTCAAAAGCTTCAATTAAGCAGGAGTCTGGACCCACTTAGGGAGAGAGGGACATCGCTAATTTGAACAGAGCGGCTTCACAGTCAGGGAAGGTGAGAGCTTCCAGATGACAGAGGTGGGTGGCCTTAAAAATAATCGCTAACCCTCCACCAACTGACATTATCAGGATTACTAATTTATCGTCCCCCCCAACATACCTACCCAGTGGCTACAAAAGTTTGCGGAGCCAGTAGCCTCACTTGCTCTGAAGTCAGCCAATTTCACTATTTTGGGAGATCTGAACCTCCATTTAGAAGACACCCAATATAGTGTAAGCAACACGTTTCTATCTGACTGCGAGGCCATCAACCTAATTCTATGCAATCAAGGCCCAAACCACCAGGCTGGATACTTACTTGATCCAATCATTTCTAATATCCTGTTTGATTGTAGCGTTCCTGCTCTTCCCCTTGACTGGTCTGACCACTTTGCCATTCATTTCAGCCTGGTCGCAGGGAGTGCTAAGAAAGCGACTTTTTCTGTCGCTAGGGGTATTTATAGGGCTTGGACCAAGCTGAACATCCCGGCGTTTAACGCCTCACTGTCGGCTAGCCGCCCAGACATTAAGTTAATGTGTACCTCTCTGAATCAGGAAGTCTCCCACTGGTTGACCTCTAACATTAACCGCCATCTGCCATTATGTTCTGGACGATTCATCACCCACCTCCCTCCGGCCCGTGGTTCACGGATGACCTGAAAAAATTGAAGTCCAAATGCAAACATCAAGAGAGATCCTGGAGGAAAACATACACTCCAAGTGATAAACTGATATATCGCCCAGTTCTCAGGCAGTACCACCGAGCCTGTAGAAAGGGAAAGCCCTATATGTTTCGGAGTCCATTAATAGTGCCACTCGTCGGCCGAAAGCCTTTTTTTCTATGGTGAAGAAGCTAGCTGGCTCAAACACCTCTCCTACTCCACCGGC
Organism: Lissotriton vulgaris; assembly: GCF_964263255.1. NCBI lineage: Eukaryota > Metazoa > Chordata > Amphibia > Caudata > Salamandridae > Lissotriton > Lissotriton vulgaris. Next base: position 870,336,707 of record NC_141687.1, on the reverse strand, counting down.
TTTGGGGGAAACTCAATGCAACGAAATCGCCTACTTTTTTATATCTAAAGTCGACACAATCTATAACTCTCTCTCTACTGCTCCCCCTGGGGTACTTCATGACTCTTTGGGAATACATGGATTTCCATCTTCTACGGCACAGTTTACGGAGTGGCCCCAGTTAGATCAGAGCTCGCTTCGGGATTGTATGGCCAGGGTAAATTCAGGCTCTCCCTTGGATCCAATCCCTATCAATACTCTTCGACAGCTATCTCCTGATCTACTCCTGGTCATTCAAGAGCTCCTTAATTCCTCATTACGGGAATCCATCGTCCCGGACGAATGGAAAAGAGCCATGGTGGTCCCACTCCTAAAGAAACCCGGCGCTGATCCTAAGACGCTTTCTAACTTCCGCCTCATTTCTCTGCTGCCAATGTTCTCAAAGATCCTGGAGAGGCACATTAACACACATCTAACCTCCCACGTGGAGACCACTGGATTTTTGCATCCGTCCCAATCTGGGTTTCGCTCCCACTTCTCCAAGGAGACCATTCTCCTGGGGTTCAGTGAGAGCCTACGCTCTCGCCTCGATCATGGCGAAACCTCAGCGCTTATACTTTTAGATTTAAGTGCCGCATTTGGCACGGTCTCGCACCCTGTCCTCTTAAACGCTCTGAAGGTGGCTGGGGTGACCGGTTCTGCCCTGGCCTGGCTGTCCTCCTTCTTGAGTGGCCGATCATATCAGGTTGTTTCCTCTAACTCCTCTTCCTCTGCCCGTTTGTCTGCGCATGGGGTGCCCCAGGGGTCCTCACTGAGCCCTATGCTCTTTAACATCTATGTGAGGCCCCTGGCAACCATCGTGGAAGACGCTGGTCTTTCCCTTTACTCCTACGCAGACGACACCCAAATCATCTTTTCCCTTTCCTCGGCTGAGTCAAGTGCTCCATCTGCTCTCAAACAGGGACTCAGCCGAGTGGCAGAGTGGATGCAGTCAAACCTCCTGAAACTGAATGGTGACAAGACGGAGGTGGTCATCTTGGGCAAGCATAAACATCTCTGGGGCCCCCAACATTGGCTGCCGGAAATGGGCCCGCTACCCATGCCTGTCGCGCAGGTACGAAACCTTGATTTTGTTCTGGACGACTCGCTCTCCATGCGGCACCAAGCGGTCAGAGTGGCAGCCTCCTGTTTTTCCATCTTAGGGTGGCTCCGGAAAATCCTCTGGATGCTCCCGGACTCGACAAGACGCACTGTAGTCCAGGCCTTGGTCACCTCTCGCCTGGACTACGGCAATGTGCTCTACCTTGGAGCCACTGTGGAAATCCAGAGGAAACTCCAGCTTGTCCAAAATTCAGCCGCTCGTCTCCTGTGCAATGTTCCCTGGAGATCCTCCATTTCCCCCTATCTCAAAGACCTACACTGGCTCCGTATTGAAAGTCGAGCCAAATTTAAGGCCCTCTGCTTTATGTTTAAGATCAAGCAGGGGTCTGCTCCAGCATACCGCCAGTCCCTGGTCCAACAATACTCTCCACCTCGTCTTCTCAGATCTTCATCTTTAGGGAACTTTCTGATTCCACGTTTCAAGCTGACGAGAATGGGCAGACGCTCCTCTTCCTGCCTGGCTCCGAAGCTGTGGAATTCTCTCCCTGTTGCGCTGAAATTCGAACCTTCTTGGATGAAATTTCGTAGAGATCTCAAGACCTGGCTCTTCCCTCAGTGATAATCGGGACTTTTAGTGCCACCTCAAGCGGCGCCGGGATACCCCATGTGGGTAGCTGAGCGCCTTACAAGTTTAGCTACAATTACAATTACAATTAGGGAGAGAGAACACCAGCAACCTCTTCTAATACCTGAATATGTCTCAATTGAAAGCTCAAAACAGCCTGAGCAGCCCGTTACTATGGAGAATTAATTAAATAGCAACGTCAATTCTGAGGTTGGTCAGAAATTCTGAAACACGGGGTATAAATGAATTATGCACAGCATTGCTATACGCTTCTGCTGCTGCAGGACACAGGGAAAACAGCTGCCCCAGAAAAAGCCCTCGTTTACTCAGTTCTGCAGGGCGCCCAGGGAAACTCGCCCAGCAACCATGCAGCATTAATTAAATAAAAACTGACTAATAATTTAAGCCTGTATCAGTGGATTTGGATCTCATCAGCATTAAATGCCCCTCACAAAGAATGACTTCCATCTCTTTAGACATGCAGCATTACATTTCCTTTCATGGAACATCACAGGGGCCAAAACATTGATGCACGACGGAATCCTGCCAAATATTTGGGAAACATTGAATTATTGCATTACAAGAGATCTGGTCAATGGGAACTCTGCCACTAGAAGGCTCACGCTAAGGCCACAAAACAGCAGCGTTTTGGGAGACCAGAAGGTGGGCTTCCTGTCACTTGCCCTGAACATAATTTATGAACAGCTCCCTTATGTGGACCCTTGACTACAAATGATTAAGTTTAGTAAGTGGAATAAGTAAGTGGAACAAGCATGACACAATGCCCATTTAAATATCTGCACAACCTAATCCGAAGAAAAAACAAGCGTTCTGTGCAATGTTAATTTCCAGAATAATCTACTTTAGGCTAACAAATCCATTTTGGTAGATAATCCCGACAGGAGATTTTAATTAAAATGTAATTCATACCCCAGAGGAAGATGAAAAGCTGACAACAGAGAACCTATAATGGAATGTGCAATCACAGTCTTGTTCTGCATCAAAACAGTGTGATCTAAAAATTCAAGCTAGTGATAGTCTTGGAATTTGTAGGCATGAGTGTTAAGTAGAAGATCGCAAGACAACAATCCACCTAACGGCGCCGCGCGAAGATGGCGACTCTACCGTGAGCTCCGTGTCTTCACTGAGCTTCTCATCGGATTTCAGCCGCATTTGCCATCAACGGGAGTCGCAAATGTCAGACGCCTGCGTCTAAAGGTGCGGGGAAGGCTCTGATCCATTTTCCGCTTTTAAAAGCTGAAGGAGACACAGAGAGGGTTCCGGATACCTCTCTCACACCAACGCGAGTTGCGACTGCCATTTTGTCTACGCCTGCGCTACGAGCTTAATCTGAGGTAACCGACATTTCTATTGTTACCTCACAACAACGTGATCTTCTCAGTTTTGCTCCTCATCTCTGCATATATTCGACAAATGTGATTCTTCAATTTAAAGTGATTTTGCCAGCACCAGCAACCAAAATGACTTTTTTTGTTCCTTTTCTCTTTTGCAATTACTAATATATGGCTTGTGTTTTTCTTCTCATGCTTCCTCATGTTAACTCATTCTCCACCCTTATGAATGAGTGGACCTTATCTCAATGCAATTTTGCTTTGGAAGCTCATGGTGGTTTTTTTCCTCTTTTTTTTCAAATTTAAGCCAGTTCAAGTTACCTTTACTGTACTACATTTAAGTCACACCCCTTGGCCTCATGACAAATTGGCTTGTGATTTACTACTTGCCATATCGCTTCTTATATATTATTTATATAGCGATTATTTGAGTGCTGACAGGTGGGTGACATTCTCCTTTTTGTTCTCATATATATCTTTGTTTGCTGCTGCCATATCTACTTTTGTAGTATTTTTGTATGTTCGTATGGGCAGATTGAAAACTTTATTAAAAATGTCTTCACGCCCACTTCATCATTTCAAGATGGCAAGTGAATCCTCAACTTCTGCTAGAGCCTCTTCAACTGGTACCAAGCCCAAAAGAGCCAAAAATGATCCTCCTTCACCTATTCTTTCCTCTCATAATCCTGTTCTTGATATTATCTTTGATGAAGTTAGAGGTCTTAAATCTTTCATGACCACGACTAACGAGAAGCTTCAACAAATAGAGGATAGATGGATTAGTATGGAGGCTAAGGTGTTGGATATGGAGCAACGTATCAGTGATTTACAAGATGTTTCTACTAAAATTCCGTCTTTGGAACAGAAAATCCAACGCCTAAAAAGACGGAATAACTTATGTCTTTATGGTCTGCTGGAAACTATTGAATGTACTGATATGCTGTCATTTCTCAAGAAATTCTTGTCAGAACTTTTGGACCTTCCATCAGAACCTGCATTAAATATCCAACGTGCCCATAGACTTGGTCGTCTACAACCTCATGCCTCCAAACCTAGAGGAATCATTATGTTATTTCTGGAATTTACAGACTTAATGCATGTCCTCTCCAAAGCCAAAGCTAAGCGTCACCTCAAATGGACTGGTCACAACATCTTCATAACTCAGGACTTATCTAATGCTACTAATGCTAGAAGAAATGTGTTTTTGGCTCTACGTCCCCAGATGAGACAATTGAATATTCGATATGGTATCCTGCATCCTTACCTGTGTAAAGTCACTCACAATGGCTCCACGTGTTTATTTGATCGTATCAATTGGCAATTTATGTTTAGAACTCTCCAATGGTTTGGTTTTGGACCTACTTTTATTTCCTATATTAAATTATTGTATTCTTGCCCACGAGCCAGTATTTTTGTTAATAATCATTTTTCCAGATGTTTTCCTTTATCCAGAGGTACACGACAAGTCTGCCCTCTCTCACCTTTATTATATGTTTTATGTCTTGAACCATTCCTTGAGTGTATCCATGTTAATCCACATATTTCTGGCTTCACATATAATTCCATGGAAACCGAAATATCAGCTTAAGCAGATGATATATTGATTAACATGTCCAACCCTATTACCTCCCTTCCTCCATTTTTAGATGAGGTTCGCTTATACTCCAGTATTTCTGGTTATAAATTAAACCTCGCAAAGACAGAAGTGTTACCTCTAAATCCCTTATGCTACCAATTTATGTTTAATGACACTGATTTCGCTTGGTGCCCCACAAAGATTAAGTACATTGGTATCTGGTTTTCTGCCTCTTTGTCCACCACAATTAAATACACGTTTAATGCATTAATTACTAAAATCTAAACACTCCTCCTCACTTGTACTCCCCTATTTCTCTCCTGGTGGGGTAGGTTAGATGCTATCAAAATGATGATTGTGCCTCATGTTCTTTACACATTATCTATGTTACCTCTTTGGATCCCCATTTCCTATTTTTCTCAAATTAATTCCATTTGTATAACATTTTTATGGAACAAGAGGCATCCTCGAATTGCTCTTACCAAATTCATTTGTCCTAAGAATGAAGGTGGGGTAAGTTTTCCAAATTTTAAAGCTTACCACTCGGCCTTTTTGATTAAACAATCCTTTGCTTTATCCTATGACTTTGCAGATATCCCCATTCCCAGATGGATTGTTTTTAAACGCTCATTATTAAAAGGCTTTTCTTTTCAGAACATAATATATATGTCCAATAGTACTTTCATGTTCAATAACCCTGTTTTAAAATATTCCCGGAGTCTGTTATACAATACATTTTCTAATGGTCTCACCCCTTTTCAATGTTTTTTATCCTCCACAATTTGGTATAATAAATCTCTTAAATATAAAGGTAAATCATTCTATTTCAAATACTCAAAGGAGAAGGGAATTATTTTTGTACACCAATTAATTCACCAAAATTCTGTTATTCCTTTTCATGACCTACAAGTACAATTTCAGTTACCTGACTCTTGTATTAATAAATATACCACAATTTCAATTGCCTTACAATCACAATTCACTTCTTTTGACCTTCCAACAGATGCACCTTCTCTTATCCCACCCACTCCTTTATATCTTTTATTTATGTCACATAGACCTAAAGCTCCTCTTGTATATAAGTTATTGTTATCAAACGTTATTGAGAGACCTAAATCCTCTATTGAAACTGCAAGGGAAGCTAGTTTTTTATTCTATTACGACCTTGGATAAACTGTGGTCTAAGTTATTTAAAATGTCTGCTGCTGCACGTATAACCCAGTCCTTGTATTTTATTTACAATAGGGCTGTTATCACTCCTGTTTGCATTTCTAAGTTCTCCCCATCCTCTTCTCCATTATGCTGGTCGTGTTCCAATGATACTGGCGCTTTGAGACATCAACTTTATGACTGTTCAAATGTATTAACTTTTTGGAAATCTGTTTGGGCTATTTGTATGAAATGTTTTAATTGTGATCGTACATTATCGTTACAAATTGTTTTTCTAGGTTCTTCTTCGCCTGATTTTGATGACTCCTCTTCTGTTTCCATGTTATTTGACCTTTTTGTTGAAGTAGCCTTGAAAGTTATTTTATCTTCCTGGAAAGATAATTCTACAATATCTTCACTAACTTGGTGGAATTTAATCTGAGATGAACATAGAATTGCTAATGTTTCTTCCATCCCTCTCTCTCTCAAAAAATTAAATATGATCTTCTTTGGCTACCTTTTACAACTTATCTCTCTACACATGCTCCCTTACACTAGTTCTTCTCTCCTTTTCTCTTTTTTGTTTTCTATCTTTGTTTTCTTTTCTTCCTTCTTTTTCTTTTCTCCTTCTTTTAATTAGTATGCTCATATGGTTTATATAGGCTATTTGTTTTACCTATAATTTGTAATATGTTTCATATATTTATGAATGCTTTTGCCTTTAGTTTTTTATTCTCTTTTTTGCCTTTTGTACCTGAAAATCCAATAAAAATTCTTTAAAAAAAAATCCACCTAACAATCCTTACCATGGTTCAAAGTCCCTATCCTTCACAGACTATACGATCTTATCATTACTGTTAACTCAATTTTTACGGCAATATTCAATTAGATACACCACCTTCCATGATCAATCCTATCAGATGTTCCCACTTGGACTCAGCCCACCAATGCACAACCGTGCCCCAGTAGATATTGACTTAATAAAAACAGCCAACTTAAGGCACCTGAGGTGGAGTAATAGCACAATAGGCTGCGCTTTATGTACTTAGCCAAGGATTTACTGAAGACCTACATCAAGGCTACAAGCAACCAAAGAGATGCATGGAAGGATTTTACCATCAGCCTGCTAACATGCAGTCCCAGTGAAAAATAAGATAAGGCAGTTGGAAAAAAGGCAAACAAAGCTGTAATACAATTTTAAAGTCTTAAAAAAGAAGATAAGAAAGACAGTCAGACTTTCAAGGAAAATGACCCATCAATCATTTCTATGGGAAACAGTAAGAACACTGAGAAAACAATATAAAAAACAACTTTTGGAGGTTTAGAAGTCGAAGACAAAGGCAAAGCTAATCTATAGTGCCAAGCAGTCCAACACCAGGATGTTCTGGGAAACGAACAATGGGCTTGATAGACCAGTTAACGTAATAAACAACTCCAATGTAATGGAGGAAGCATGGGTTCTATATCTGGAGGAAATGTTCGGACCACTCTGAAGAACAAATGATTGAAGAAGAAAACCGAAAAGGCGAAATGATCATTGCAAATGAAACTGATGATTTAAATGACACTGATAGAGACCACCTAGAAGAACCGGTGATTGAAGAAGCTAACGAAAGAGTGAAATGTCAAGAATAAATTAAATTGATGACTTCCATCCTATAGAAAAAAGAGAGTGCCTCAAGAGTCCAACAATTGTATTATAGAGTTTGTTCTCTTTTTTTTTGTTTTTCTCTCCTCCTTTAACAAAATACACATAATTCAATGGTGTCAATCCCAATATACTCTTCTCCAATACCAAAATAATGTGGGAACTGTAGTGTGAAGTCTCAAAACAGTTTTTCACTACTAGGACATGTAAAACTAAAAAGTACATGTCCAACCTTTTAATTGCATAGTATCCTGCCCTATAGGCTACCTTAGGGGCGGTTTACATGTACAAAAAGGAAACAGGGAGGTTTGAGGACTTGCAAGGGGGTTTAAATGCCAAGTTGACATGGCAGTTTAAACTGCTTTCAGGCTGCAGTGGCAAGCCTGGGACATGTTTTAAGATGCTACTTAAGTGGGGGACCCATTATGTGCTGAAGGCTCATTAGTAGCATTCAATTCTTAGGCCCTGGGTATATGGCATACCACTCTACAAGGGTCTTACAAGTAAAGTAAATATGCCAATTGGGTATAAGCCAATGTAACCATGTTTTAGGGTAGTGAGCACACGCACTTTAGCACTGGTTAGCAGTGGTAAAGTTCACGGAATCCTATGGCTAACAAAGAATAAGTTCAGCAAAAATGGAGGAGGTGAGGCATAAAGTTTGGGGAAAGACATCCCTAAAGCAGACAGGTCTAATAGAATGTGCAACATATTTTTCCAAATCTGGTATCTCAGACCCCTCCTCTATCACAAAGGAATGTATGTCTTTACAACGCATATTTTTACAAAGCATACCTTTACAACACATTTTTTACAACGCAACATCCGTTACAACGCATTCCATTACAAAGCATGCCATTAGAATGAATTTTTAAAAACTACCCTTACATCGCATTCCATTACAATGCATACTACCTTTACAATGCATACCATTATAACGCATACCATTACATTGTATGTATGGTAAGTATTGGATAGAGCAGGGATAAAATGTACTATTCTAACTCCAGGAGGGTGCAACAGTAGGGTAAGTGTTGAATAGTGTAGGGGTAAAAATTACTATTCTAACTCCAGGGGGTGCAACAGTAGGGTAAGTAGTGTAAGTGTAAGGGTACTATGCGTTGTGATGGTATGCGTTGTAAAGGTATGCGTTGAAATGACTGCGTTGTAATGACATGCGTTGTAGTGGTATGCGTTGTAGTGTCATGCGTTGTAATGGTTGCGTTGTAATGGCATGCGTTGTAATGGATGTTGCATTGTAAAAGTTTAGTTGTAATGGTAGTGTGTTGTAAAAGTTGCGTTGTGAAGGTTGTTTCCCATCACAAAGTAGTGCTAATCTTAGTTTAGCCTCTCGTTTTGTTCTCCCCATTTCGGTCTGGACAGCAAGGATCCCAACTTGGGAGGAGAGGTATTTACCTAATGGGTTAGGGGTATTCTGGAACATCTATGCAGATCTAGCATTTTAATTAAAGCCATTCTGGTTGCTATGGACATTAGTAGTGTTCTCCATGTCTCTGTCTGTTTGCTTTATCTCTGTACTGAGGTGACATTGTTCTGCATTCTATCCATCAATTGCTCTTTTTGCATTTGTCACCCCGACTAGGATGAGTATACCCAGACGTGGGTCCAGTGCTCTCCATGCCACTGGAGTCAAGCTATCATGGCTGATGAGGGCTGAAAGCCCGAAACCGTTCATAGGATGCTTGTTTCCAGTCCAGGGAGGACCTGGCCTGGCAGTTTGAGCTGGACTGTTCCCATTGGGTGCAGGGTCAAGACCGATTTGCATATGGCTAGGTCCAAACTGGAATGGCATGGTGAGTAAAAAAACGATGAATTTAGGCCCAGATCTCTGTACTGGGGTGAATGTATGACATTGTTCTGCATTCTGTCCATCAATTGTTCTTTTTGCTGTTTGCTTAATCTGTCAGTTATGGAACTATCATTATCCTGAATTACTAAGTGTGAGGAAATGTGGTTTATTACATGGTGTGGTTGTAAGACGTCACCGAGTAACAAACTCTCAACCCTGTCTTGGGTCCAGACAGGCTTGTTTGTCAAGCCTTGTCTCAGCCCTGGGTAGCTGTGGCTAGCTTAAACAAAGGAACATGTGTAAAGCATTAAACAGCACTACAACAGTTGAATAAAAATGAAATGCAACTCTCAAGATATCCAGCACCAATTTATAAAAATATTTGATGTATTTATTTTTATTTATTTTTATTTATTTAAGCAACTTGTAAAGCGTGCAAATACCCTTGGTGTCTCGATGCTGTGGACTAAAAGGAAAGGCAGTGGAGCGAGTGACTTATTGGTTGAAGATCCAGGTTTTTACTTGTTTCCTGAAGGCTAGCAGGGTAGGACTAGTCTTGATATGAAGAGGAAGCACGTTCCACAATCTGGTGGTGGCAACTGTGAATCTTCTATCGCCCCATGAGGCTTTCTTAGTTCATGGGACAATCAGCAAGTTGGCTGCTGATGAGCGCATAGACTGTATTTTTACGATAGACTGTATTTACGAATTTGTAGATACCAAAACAAACAAGATCCACCGGAGCGTTCTCAGAGATATAAATACTTGAAAAAACAATAAATCACAGATTTTCACTCAACTACAAATAAGCATTGACAAATTCAATTAATTTGACCCTTTTTTATTTTTTGGTTTAAATTTGTTTATTGTTTTTTTGTTTGCAGTTTACATTTCACGAAAACGTTTGTCAAAGTTGAATGCAGTCACTTCCAGTTATTTTAGGTGACCAACTCCATCAGGGAGCCTGTCAAGGCGACTAAAGAACAGTTACTTGCAGGATACTGAAGATGCTGTGCTGTCGAAAGGTGACTTCCTAGGGCTACTCCACGGTCCTTGAAGCATGACTTTGGACACACAGGTCAAAGTCCCTTTCAGTCCTCTTTGGTCCAGCAAAAGTCCAGTTGCCACTGCACCTCTGGTCTCCGGCCACAACGAACCAAGTGGTTCCCCTCTTCTGGCAATAACTCTTTTTTAGGTGCAGCTGTTGAGTATTGAGTCTAGGTCTCCCATGCTGCACTGTGGTGGTGAGCGACGATCCAGTGATCTGGGCTCCCAGCGCACCAAGTCAGGCTTCTCTAGCTGTTGTTGCCCTGGTGTTGGAACAGGAAGTCAGCCAGCTGACTATTGGAGTCTCTGCTTCTGTGTGGGCTAGGCGGATGACTGCTTCATGAGTGGGATACTTAATGTAAATAACAAGGACCCCTTGTAAAGAAAATAAATTCATAGTACAGGGAAATATACAGTGTAAAAAACTTTTTGGCATAGTGTCAACACAATGGGAGGGAGAAATTGCACAAAGGAAACAAAACTCAATGATTATAAAAAGCTGATTTTCATTTAATAAGTATATAAATATTCATATTAAAAACAGTTAATAAAAAACATACATTCAAATCAATAATACAAAGAACAAGATAAACAGTATTCATATAGTACATAAAACATACATAAAAAAATTCCTATAACAGTGACAATCTATATTGTTCTAAAAAAATTCCTATAACAGTGGCAATCCATATTGTTCTAATAACAGAAAACAAAACAGTACCTAAATGACAATAACTCCCTACTTGTATAGCTGGTAGAATGCAGCTAAACAAGGTACAGACTAGCTTTGCTAGTATTTGAGCAGTAGTAATTATGGGAAGGGATAGATCCCATAAGGCAAGCCAATTGTAAAAACCAAGGGGAAGATATAATTGCAATGAACCAAACTAATAGGTAAGCTCTAACTGTAGGAGGAAATATGTTACCATAATAGGTGGGAAGGTATGACTCACCCATTCGGCGTGAGTAGGTAGATAGGAAAGTATAGAATAGTTTATCACAAACCTATCTATCTGGCAACCAGGAAGTGGATGGAAAATTCCTACATGTACCATCTGAGTGTGAAATCAAGAATCACAAACCTATCTGACTGACAGCCGTACTTAGGTTGGAATAATCCTACATATACTCTTCTAGCTGCTAGCATATCAGGTACAAAAGTGTCTAAGTAAGATAAAGACAGTTCTAACCAATAGGTTTAATCAGTATAAGGCCTCAATGGTCAATGGACCTACACCGGGGAGGCGGAGAGTCACTTACCCAGTTGCAGATGGCGAGGGCGGATGTTTACAAGGACAAGGCTTATCCTTTTCTCTGTATATATACCTGTAATCTGAACGCTGGAATGGGGTATTACAATGGAAAAAGAAAAAATTAATAAAACTATCAATAATAATTACCGAAGTTCAAAGTATCTGAAAGAGGGAATTTGTAGAAAGAATTCATTATTTGAAAAGGGATGGGAGAAATAATTCTCCTTTTATCAGACACAATATTCATAAATGTTGCTGTGGGGCCAGCCTATTGATGATGTATAAAACAGCTTTTCATATAGGAGAGAACTAAGTAGGCGTGCATTCATTTTCTGCTGTGAGAGCATAATTTAGTTATGATGTAAAAGATTCCTAAATTGAAGGATCAACTCAGTGCAATATACAGCATATTTATTGACTTGTGCTTACCAGGGCACTTAATCGCCAAATTCTCTCAATGTAGAAAAACTTTTCTGGGTTGAACGATAATAAATCCTTTCAACCGAGCAACTGGCTTGCATACAGATTATCTTTAAAGCTAGAATACAAAACAGGGAAATATAATGATATTTCAACAAGGGATGAAACGAGTAAGCTAGTCCTGAATGTGATACCCTGCTATGGTTATATTATCGCATTAACATTAAAAAATGGACAATACAGAGGGGTATCTTAATTGTTATAGACCGTGACATGGTGTTAAGATATTTATCTAAGAATACTCTCTATCCTATACAAGATCTAATAACTTGTTATACAGAAAAGCGACCTACCGTTAAGTAGAATCAAAGATAAATATTCTGTATTCTAGAACCAGTAGTGGAGGACATCAAGGAAATGAAGTCATTAATGTATTCACTTCAAAAACGTTAATACAGAGTGTCCGTAAGGATGCTAAAAAGAGAAAGGGACAACATCAAGAGGTGAATGCCCAAGACTTCAAAAGCAAAGGGCGATAATAGTGCTATGCTCAAGAATTCAGAAATCTTAAAATAAACCGCAATTTAGACTAAATTCGGAATATCCGACACGTTAAGGCTGATCATATTGTCTTACCGGAAGCAGGAATAGATTACTGCTGCCGTTTTCGTTTAATTTATTGGGAAAAGCAGCTGAAGCCTGCCGTTGTTATAAAGCTGTGGGAGGGTATGTCACCACGCCGTGTTCATACTTCTGAAAATAAGGGTAGATACAGCAAACCCATTTAAGTTATAAATCACTAGTGGATATATAATTTTTAAAAGGTAAAGGAGATTTACCCTCAAACAAGAACCAAGTTCTTACCGGAAAAAAAGTTTTCAGTTCCGTGTATATCAACCTGCGGGAGCCGCATAAAGGATAGCTGCTGGCGTCCCGCAGCCGTTGGAAAAGCAAAATTACCCAATTTGCTAGCACAAGTCTCCTTTTATATGGACCAATCGTTTTGCTTAATGCATTACGTGTGGTAGCTAAAATGCCGCCTATTAAGGGAAATCCCTTAAACATGGAAATTCGAGGGCCGAATGACGGACAGAAACGCATAATGGGTGACGTGAAAGAGATGAAACCACGTCCCTTGAAAAAGGGGAATCCCTGCGAACTTCAATTAAAAGGGGCGGCAGGTAAACAAGAGGTCGCACGAAAGGGAAATTTGGATCTATCGATAAACATACTTCGTGTGTCATATGCGGACATGACATCCACCTAAATATTGTAGGAGGCACTTGGATAAATAATAGTGCAAATATAATATGATCCTCAACGGAAACGACAGGAAAATGTTGTTTAACATGTCCTATTGGAAGTCATATGTATAACCGGCGATAAATATACAAGAGAAAATTCTCAAGGGGGGGGGGGGAAGGGGGGGAAAAAACTTTCAGATTAAGTCAGAAATATCGTATTTGTGTCCCATGAACTACATAATCATGAATAATAAATAATAAGGAAAAATGGTCTCAAAAATAAACCTGGGGTGTACTAGTGATGATTACCATGTAACGGCAATCACTATGAGAACGGTTGAGCCATTGTTAAATATTTATAATGAGGCCTGCTGAAAAGATCTCATCGTCAATGTGGAACCATTGTTTGCTAAAGGAAATTCAATACTGCTCAAATACTAGCAAAGCTAGTCTGTACTTTGTTTAGCTGCATTCTACCAGCTATACAAGTAGGGAGTTATTGTCATGTAGGCACTGTTTTGTTTTCTGTTATTATTGGTTTCTATATTTCGGTGTAATTTATTATGTAACCTTTGAATGTATCCTTTGAATAAAATTGCAATATACGTACTTTTGATTAATTATGAATTAACTATGTTTTTCAGATATTATTTGTGGCTCCTGAAGAAGGCGTTTCCCATAACGCCGAAACGTGCGTCGAACAATATAGATTGCCACTGTTATAGGAATTTTTTTAGAACAATATAGATTGTCACTGTTATAGGAATTTTTTTATATGTATTTTTTATGTACTATATGAATACTGTTTATCTTGTTCTTTGTATTATTGATTTAAATTTATGTTTTTTATTAACTGTTTTTAATATGAATATTTATATACTTATTAAATGAAAATCAGCTTTTTATAATCATTGAGTTTTGATTCCTTTGTGCAATTTCTCCCTCCCATTGTGTTGACACTATGCCAAAAACTTTTTTACACTGTCATGAGTGGGATACTACAGGCACAGTCCTCTCTTTGCTTGCCCAAGGAGAAGCAGGTGTAGTCCATCTTCGATGCAGTCTCTCTTTGCCATGTCCAATGTCAGTAAGGCAGTCCTTTGGTCCTCTTCTCCAGTCCTGGAGGTCAGGGGTGCCTCTTTTATGCGCAAAAAGTACCCTCAGGAGAGGTTGCGGTTACTACACAATGGGTTACGCGGCTCGTCTCGGGGTAGGTCTCCCGAGAACGTCCACACTCTGACAGGACACCATACCTTGGGTGTTTGGAGCCGGCACGACCGTGGGAGAAAGTTTCTCCTTCTAGATAGGATACTACTAGAATCAGCGGGACACTGTACCCGCACCCAGGAGAAGTGGTAGGTAGGACTTTTTCCACCCACCACCGTTGTGTAGATAGTTTTGCACTTAGGTCCTGATGAAATGCTAGGGCCTAGTATTGGCCGGAAAGCATGAAACATGTTGACCATATCACACGAGTTGAGCGTCGCTCTACTGGAGCATTAAACCAGGGAGCAGCCACTCCATTTCCTTTTTAATAAGGTGGAGAACCATCCCAATAAATTAGCTGTTTGGGATTTTCCAACCTTTTTAACACCACTTTTTTCACATCTACACTTCCCTCTAGGGCCCTCACACCCACAGCACCATACGGCAGGTACAAAACATCTCCGCTAAAGAGCCCTTTTATGGGTGCCCATCGGGTATTGCAGCGCCGACCTGACGAGGAGCAAGTCCATATGATGAAGCATGACACCAAGCTTGCTGGGTGTGTGAGGACTCTAGTTCCGGAAAGGAGAATTCCCTCCTTCTGCCTCTGTGACAATTCTCTTTTTTCTCATTTTTACTTGGGGAACAGTACACTCTTCCTGTTAGGCACTACCTGGATCCCTCACACCCGATGACAACTTCCTGTGAAGCTTGGCATCCAGCTATCCTAGAGTGCACTATTCTAACTACTCCCAAGATGGCTGAACTCCTCTGTGTGTGGAGCTTGGTAGCCAACCCCAAGGGTGTGGCTACCTCTGGGCTATCTGCACACAGGAAAAACGGTCTGACCGGTGTTTCCCCCCTCAATGACTCCAAAACGTTCCTGTCTACCTCAACAAGGAAGAAGCTCCTCTCATATGTGCTTGCCATTTGACCTTCAAAGATGGCTTCTCATTTGAAGCACACCTTTTGGACTTACACCCTGTGAAGGTAGCAGGGCTGAGATATCAGCCTTTAGCTCTGTATTTGCCAAAAGAGCTACTAGCCTTTTGACTAAAAAGTGACAACGTTCGTTTTTATTGTTAGGACCTTAGAAAAACATGACACCATGGGCTCAACCTTTTAATATAAGGCACCCTACCTTTAGGGCTCAAGAGTCCTGCTGTTGGGGTGACTTACAAATATTAAAAAGGAAGGCTTGGGCTTTGCCATGGCTTGCAATGGCAAAGTCGAGTTAGCAGTGTAAAATTGCTCTGCCCGCCGACAGTGGCAGGCTGGGAGTCATGCTTTTGCCTTGTCACACTTGTGGTGGAACAAGGGGAGCTGCTGTCCACTAGGGGCAAATTAACTTAGGACCTAGGATGCCCTGGTAACAAATACTAGGGACTTATAAGTAAATCAATATATGCTAATTGGGGATAAGCCAATTAAACATGTACCTTTCGAAGGGTCAGAGCACATGCACAGTGTCCTGATTATCAGGGCTCAGGGCATTTCAGTCATTAAACCAGTGGCTAATAGTGAAAATGAGCCCAAAAAGTGGGAGAGAAATGCAAAAAACCTGTTTCCTCACACTAGGTACCTGTCCCTGGTAATTAGAATTCCCCCAAACGATGCTCTCACACTATCACAGTGGAAATCAAATTGTCCTCTGTTAAGAGAAACATTTTGGATTTTGACCAATTGATGCGCAAACATGGCCTTTCTCCATAGCACAGTATTTCCCCTATAACGGACTTAAGGTGTGCCTCAGGGTCCTTCAGGTATAACACGATGTCATCTATGTATGATGACAGTAGTATACACTTGTTAGGAAAGCAACACCTCTATGAAGCGGTTGCCTACGCAACCAGGTTGCCAAGGGCTGTATGGCGAAAGCAAAGGAATTTAAAAAATGCTTGACATATGTTGATGACTGTATACCATTCTGCATTTGATGGAATTTGGAACAAACTCACTGCTAGATTCGGTACCATAGGACAACATGAGATGACCATTTTGTTTCTTTCGAATGTCTTGCACAATTTTCCATTGAGCACTAAGCTGCCTTATTCCCTTCACAAGAGAGAAACAAGAACTACCAAGTACCTCTCATTGGATTCCCTGCTCAATTATTTTCTCAGTCACCAGCTTGATTCCGCCTTTTTCTTCTTTTGAGAGTCTATACTGTTTAGTTCTGGAGAAACTTGTATCCTGTCTCACCTTTATTCTGACTAGCTAAGCACTTTTTGTTTAACCAATCTCTTTTCCAGAATAATCTCATACTTCAGTTTTGACTGGATGTCTTAAATTAAGAGGCAGGTCATCTTTTGTTAAAGCTAGGAATAACAATTTTTGTTTCTTGTGATTTTATTTTTAGGTATCGCCTGAGCCAGTGCGCATGCGCTGCCCTGCGAGGCTTTTAGTATGGGCTATTCCACACTAAACACACATTCGTGCGTGTGCTTTTTTTTTTGGCACCTGCAATTGGCCTTTGCATGTGTCGTTATAAGAAAGACAGCACGCAATTGGTCCAAGGCGGGTGCATGTCCTGCCTTCTCTGTGCCCTGGCCTAGTCTTCTCGGGAGCGAGCAGCGGCCTGCTACATTCCTTAAATTGTTTGCAGTGCGCATCTGTTACCAATAAGTATTTGCCGCGCTGCCCCACATGTCAGGTAATGCCTTAAATATGCGCTGTGTAGAGATTACGTGATTTCATTCAATATTGTGAAGTCACTAAGTGGGGTTGGGTCACTTAATAGTGCCACAAAATGCCAGTGTTTCCATCGGCGAGATGCCGATTTCCCCCCAAAAAAACAACATCTGCGTTTGAAAGGAAAAAGTTTCCGATTTTTTTGTGTGAATATTTTAGCCTTCTGCTGGGCACTGCATGAAAAACATATTTATGCAGCATGACTTGTATTCGCATCTGCCCTCAGTAAGTGGAATGAATTGTACCCGTCTCAAGGGCACTTCATATGTTCTCCCGATCCTTTCTCAAGGTCGCTGGTAAAACATTTGCTGTTTTGAGTCTTCGAGATGCTACTTTTACGGCCCATATCTGTCCCTGCTATTGACCCTGAATATAGATTCTGATTCCTGCCCCTGCTCGCAGCCACATGGGCAGGCAGTAGAATATGGGGGAAAGAGAAACAGATTGGAGTCACAAGGTTTGCCAACTGTGAACTGTGGTGCCCAAAGATCTTGGGCAGAAATCATGAAACCGGTGTCCTTAATAGTGCTCAGAGGCGCGTTTCCACAAGAAACCTAGATACACTACAGATGTCATGGGGTAAAAGGGGCCAGTGCAGACTGACAGACGTACGAGTACTGGGAATGCTGGAGACTTCTGCCCCGATGTAACCTCTCACCTTACTGGCGAACAATGACTGAAACCCACCCTAACCGAAGATTTTAAACAGACTCAGAGCCTCTGGAGTTACGGCCTAAGAATACATTAATCCCTGCTCCATAGCAAAGTGCCGAAGGTTACTGCCAGATGCCAAAGGTCACAAGCTGCGAGACGGTCCATGCATAGTAAAGAGCGTATGGACAATTACACGCCCCTCCTCACTTTCTTTGCAAACATTACCACTGGCTAGAAACAACCCCCAACCAAACATGAAATACACATCTCTCACTCCATGCAGAGACAAAATACACATCACACCATGCACTGAGGTCGAATGCACACATCTGCCATCAATATAGACCAAATATAACTCATATTAGATAGACCTACCTCCCCCATGCAGAAATCAAATAAACAGCTCTTACACTACTAGAAAGAAAATAAGCTATTTCACTAGAAGTTATACAAACTACACACCTCTACTACAGACAAAATGCACACCCCTCCACAGGATAAAATACAACATACACATCATTAGGCATACTAGAAGGAAAAAATACACGTCTTTCAACTCTATTTCCATCTCACTTCACTTGCAGCCTTTAATCCCTTCAGTTGCGCTGCACACTGTCTGAACCTCTTTTAGAGGTTCCTTTCCACATTGATTTACCTCCCTTTTCTCACAAAGAAACATGAACTAGCTTTGTATGGAACCCTATAAAAAAACATTGGCATAGCCAATAGGTCTTGCCTTTGGGACCTTATAAGTAAAAAAAAAAACTAAAGTATAAGACTTCACATTTACATATACTACATCCTAAATCCGAAGTAAATGTAAACGTGAAGTGTTATACTTCAGTTTTCTTTTTTACTCATAAGGTCCCAAAGGCGAGACCTATTGGCTATGCCAATGCTTGTTAATAAAGAGCCTTCATCTTGTGTCTCAATTGCAACACCATTCGGTGTGCAATAAATTGCACAATTCATGTTGCACAACAAGTCTTTCTCGCAGATTCACAGGACTTGCATCACTCAAACTGAACTGATGTTTATTCTCGGATTGGCCAATTTTAACTGCATCTGCTGTAACCTGATTAACAATGTGTTTATTACTAATTCCTTCAACTTGGACTTCTGTTCCAGAGAGGGGTAGAACAGGTAGCCCCGTATCAATTAAAAATAAAACGGGGGGGGGCGGGGGGGGAGCTTCGCGCGGATCCTAGATGGACGCGTGAGCACAGGGCTCCTGAGACCCTCTTTGCCTCCCGCATCTATCCTGCCACAAATCCTGATTTGATCGATGGGTACTTGTTGACTATGCCCTGCTGATTCTGAGGACTTTTTCAGAACCGAAATCGGACGCCGTGATCAGGACTTGCTGCATCCTGAAGTTTGTGGCCTACATCGTAGACCGTCCCCGGCCTGGAGTCACCGAGGTACCCAGGTGGCAAGTCAACAACAACGGCCAGTTAGGCATGCCCACAGCCCCTGTGGTGCTTTCGGTTTCGTTTTGGGCCATTGTCGCAACGCTCTACGGCTGCCCCATTCATCTTCTTGTCCCAGCTGCGGATCCTGAATCTGCTCTGGTTTTTTAGCCCTCTCGCCCTTGAGGTTCATCGAAAGCGTGATCATTTTGACCAGATGGCAACGACTCCGTGGGAGCTCGAAGCCCACTATGGCGGGCAGGCTGGATGCCGAAAAACGGAACACCAAGGGCACGCATCGTGGGGGCCTCATCCAAACCCAGACTATAGAACGCTTTACCCGCCAGAAAGGATCCCCAGGTGGAGCGAGTAAGGCTCTTGAAGGGACCGTGGATGATACCCCGCCGTCGGAGGAACCGACACTGAGTGACATCATGGGCACCATTACCAGTGTTCGGACCGACATGGGCCATCAGTACGAGACTCTTGCTGCCAAGATCGAT
The DNA here is from genome assembly GCF_964263255.1 of Lissotriton vulgaris. Taxonomy (NCBI): domain Eukaryota; kingdom Metazoa; phylum Chordata; class Amphibia; order Caudata; family Salamandridae; genus Lissotriton; species Lissotriton vulgaris. Next base: position 870,317,040 of record NC_141687.1, on the reverse strand, counting down.
ACGGTGGCGATTGAGGTTAATCTCATCAGAGCTGACCTGGGGAAGACAAATGAACGGGTCAAATCTCTGGATATCAAAACTGCGAGTTTGATCACTGATGTCTCAGATCTTCAGGCTGAGGTTCGCACGCTTCGTATTTCCAACGACCAATTTGCCCGCCGGCTGGAGGATTTCGAGGGCCGGGCCAGGCGCAACAACGTTTGTATTGTGGGGGTTCCGGAGACCCCGCCGGATGTCTCCACGGACCTTCTGGTGGAAGATCTGGTCCTCAAACATCTTGCGCCTAAGGGCCTCAGTAACTTTTTCACAGTGGAATGGGCCCATAGAGTTCCCGGCGGGAAGCCGAAGCTGGGAGCCGCGCCGAGACCCATCATTGCCCGGATTTTTAATTTGCTTGACAGAGATGTTATCCTGCAAGCTTTGAGGACCATGGGTCCTACCAAATTTGACAATGCCTCGGTCAGTTTGTACCCGGACTTTACCCAGGCAATTCAGAAACAGCGCATGGGTTTTACCGGGGTGAAGAGACGACTCAGGGATATTGGTCTCAAATATGCCATGCTTTTTCCTGCCCGGTTGAGGATTGAGTATGAGGAGCAGGCCTTCTTCTTCGATCGCCCCGAAGTGGCCAGTGACTGGTTGGACACTTTGCCATCACATCGTAATGGCGACGAGGGCCCTGAAGGTGCCGAGGGCGGCACAGCCGAACAGGAGGAGTGAGTCTGCAGTGGCGAACTGGTTACTTTGGACCTCTAGCAGTGGCTTTTTCATAGACTTGCTACTACTGTGGGTACCCGGGGTGGGGGGATTCGGGTTTCCTCTTCCTCCTCTGGGGGCTTTCTCTCTCTTTTCGTAGGTTAGTTTTATGGGGCGACAGGCACACTGCAAGTTGGGGTGGCTTTTTGGTCGAATGCAGGGGTGCAGGGTGGGGGGGGGTGTTTTTCGGGGTTCCCAGGGGGTGGTGGGGGAGTCCTTTTCTCCTTGTTTTGATCGAGGCTGCTACATTTCCTGTTGTTGATTTTGTGTACTTCTTCCCGGGCGTGGGGGGCTGGGTGTTCAATGCCGGGATGGGGGGGGGGGGAGAGCTTAGAATGCGGAGTTAGAACGTTAATGGTCTTGGAGATAGAATAAAGCGGGGTGTTGTCTTGCAATATTTGAAACGTTATACCTAGGCTTTCCTGTTTTCAGTTTCTATTTTTGGTAAATTCTGGTGGTGTTTTTTCAGTGTTTTCCAGTGATTTCCATACCTCAAAAAAACAGTGCTTTTCAGTGTTTACTCATTTTCGCGCCATAAAAAACAACTGAAACGGTGTTTTGACGGTGTTTATGGAACGCTTTGCTTTTATGATTGCTTTTTCAATTTTTCCTCAAACTGTATACTGCTCTACATTTCAGAAGCTTAATAAAGTCATGAAATACTTTCCATTGTCCTTTGATTCTGCAGCTCAGATTTAACAAGCATTTGCAATGCAATAGGTCTCGCATTTATGTGAGTTTAAGCTATTGGCATTGTAAATGACAAAGCCTTTTATGTTTTAAAAACGAAAACAAAAATAAAAGGCATTATTTTCAATGTGAATAGCTCAAACTTGTGTAAATGCAAGACCTATTGCATTGTAAATGTTTGTTTAAAATGAAAGCGTGCATTGGTCACTCAACAAGTGTTTGTCAAATATACGCAGAGAACTTTTTTAAATGCTATTACAAAATTGCAATGTGGCCAACGTGGTGTGCTGTTGATGGCTGCCTTCTATTGTACAGAGACGCCTATGAATAATATTTATAAAATTACATAATACATGATGTAAACAGCTAAACATTATTGCACTTAGTAAAGATATACCCTCCCCACCTTAATAAAACAAAGAACTCTTCCCACTGTAATAAAACAAAAACTATGTTGTGTGCCTTTTTTTTGTAGAACTTTGCACAGAAGGCCTATTACTTAGCGAGTCACATAGCGCCACTGGAAAGGAAGTTCCCTGTATCAGTTCAGCACTTTAAAAACAATGTTTTGTAGCGTAACGCCATACTCAGTACCAATGTACTGCACTTTGAGATCTTACATGTGCCACCAGTTAGACGTGTTATAGGTGCCATCGCGCACTGCACTCTGATATGTCACATGAACAGCCAGTGCACTGCAGTCAGATGTTATATGCAACACTGTGCAGATTGTTTTGCTTTTATAAATATCACACGCAGCAACAACCAGAGATAATGTGATTGCTGCCCTATTTGTAGTTAATGTGACCCCCTCCTTCTGTCCTACAATCTCAGGTATTCCAGTGCAACCCTACGCTACGCTACGTACAAGTGCAGCTGGGGAGATGCGCCCAAATGTTAGTGCAGTTACTGCCTCTAAGTGCTGATTCACTAGAATGGCTGCCCTTCAGACATTCCCAGTACTGTCTGTATCAATACTTCCCACTTGCTGGCACCGGTAACACTGGCCTGTGTTTGAAGGACTGCATGCATTCCCTAAGAACGAATTCAGAAATTTTTGGGAGGGTGGGCCTGCCTGCTTGACCTCTGGGGCTACTCCTTGCTGTGGTAATAAGCGGTGTGCCCCATGCCGTCCTTGGAGGACTTTTATCTGGCTTCAAAATGATTCAGGTGGAAATATGTTATTGTTTTCTCCTTGTGTTGTCCTTAAGTTCAAAAACGATGTTGCATTAAACAAAGGGCAGAAACTGTAAAGGAAGACTATAGCTGGGCTCTGCAAGTATCGGCTTTTACTCTGGTAAAACATTTGAATAGATTAAAATAAAAGTGTGCTGGTGTCGCCTGGACATTTTAAACCCCTGCCGTGTAAGCAGCCTTTCCCCCAAAAAATGTGAAGGCCATCATTATGTCAAAGTCGTAGAAATTATGAATTTCCTATTTTCTCTGGCAACCCTGCCAAACACTGAGCTATGGGTCTGGAACGATGGCAGGGAACTCTACTATGGCAGATACTAGGAAAAAAACAAGCAAAAATTCAAAGGCTCCCTCACAGCCCCATGAAAGTGCAGCTGAGATAAAGCTGGCACCAAACGAGAATAGCACTTTTTGGCTGGGGTTTTGATGAATCACAGGCTTGGCACTCGGCACGCAGCTGAAATAATCACAAGGCCAGTGATACTTTGACGCACAATCGGGCACTCTTTACACATATGCATAGCGTCTGACATTCTGTCACTGACACAATTAAACATAGACTTGTGTAGAGTGCCTGACACCACATGCACATTTGTCAAAGTGTCCACGTATAAGCAATCTGACTCACTTTTCAAATACAGGATGACAAATGCCAATTTAATCATACATGCATGCACCAAACAATCACACAAAAAGTGACAAGCACACTGAAAACATGGTACACTTGCACAATCTGACAATCACGCACAAGACTTCACCTACACAAATATCACACACACATCACATAATACACAAGCACAGGCTTGTACTTCTACTAGGGTGACCAACTGGCATTGGTGCAAATTCAGGACGGTGAGTGTAAAAATTCAGGACAAAGGGTCAAAATTCAGGACACAAATTCAGGACAGGAGGTCAAAATTCAGGACAAAACATCAGGACAATTGGATAAGTTTTACAGACACGTCAGAGTTCGCGCAGTAGTATATAAGTAAGCCCAGCCATATCCAAACATATTCAACCATTTGCAAACCTATCCATCATGTATCCTTCCATCTATCCTTTCATTCATCCATCCCTTCATCCAACCTTTATCCGTCCATCCACCCTTTCACCCTAGCCATCTGTTCACTCATACATCCACTCTTCTACCCATCCATTCATCCCTCCACCCACCCTTTCACTCATCCATCCATTATCCATCCATCCACCCTTTCACCCTATCCATCTGTACACTCCTTCATCCACTCTTCTACCCATCATCCGTTCACCCATCCATCCAGCCATTTACCCTTTCACCCATCCAGCCATCCTTTCACTTACTCATCCATCCACTCAGTCACTCATCCTCCCTCCCATCCACCCTTTCAGTCATCCATCCATCCTCCCTTTCTCTCTCCATCGACCCTTTCACTTAGCCATCCTTCCTTCCATCCATCCATCCACCCACCCATCCATCTACTCATCCACTCATGAATCCATTCATTGACCCTATCACTCATCCATCCTTTCTCTCATCCATTTATCCTTTCACTCCTTCACTCATCTATTCATCCTTTAGTCCATCTACTATCCCTTTCACTCACTCATCCATCCTTACATCCACCCTTTCACTCATCCATCCATCCATTCACCCTTGCACTTATCAATTCATCAATCCATCTTTTCACTCATCCCTCCACCCATCCACTCACTCATCCACCTTTTTACTCATCCATCCTTTCCCTCATCCATCCACCCTTTTACCCATCCAGCTACCCTTCAACCCATACATCCAGCTATTTACCCTTTCTCCCTTCCATCCTTCCACCACTCACTCATCAATCCACCCATCCTCTTGTATTATCCATCTATTCAATCTTTCATTCATCCATTCACCCTTTTACTAATTCATCCAGCCATCCACCCATCCCTTCACTTACTCTCTCGCCCACCTTTTCATATTCATTTTGAGCTGAGCCTTTTTGAGCTGCAGAAGCCATTCCTGGACCAGGACAGAAGCCACCCGGGGCAGAGACAGGATCCACCACAGGTGGGTGGGGGGGGGGGGGGGGGGGGGCAAGGGACAAGAGCCATCACTGGGGGGAGGGTGGGCAGGATGGGGACCAGGATCCACCAGGGTGGGCATAGGGGTGGGCATGCGGTATTCTAGTATCATCTTGGTCTCTTCCAGGGTGGGGTAGGGCTCCTCACCCCTTCCTGGACAAGACAATGAGAAGTCAGTCTCTCTTTCCAAAATGTTACTTTTACCAGCCCCCACTGTGATGTACAGTACTTAAAGGAGATACTCCGAGAGAACTGATTTAACTGATTGTCCGCCTTACTTTGTTAATCAGATGTGGGTGCGATTGTGCCATTTCTTTATTTTATTACATTAAGGACTGCATGTTTGAAGAATCGAGGTGTGTTTACAATTTAGTGACAGTTATTAAGCTCTGTGCTGTGAAGAGAACCACGTGCTGCCTCGGTGTAATCCAGGGTTGTAGGATGTTTGGGGCCCTGGACAGAAAGGGAATGTCTCACACAAATTGAGAGCCATGCTGCATTCAGGGCTGTTTGCATCTGAATAGATGCCCCCCTGCTCCTGAAGCTGCAGCCCCCACCCCCTCTCTCTCACCTTCGAGCACCTCTTAACAGCTCATCAAGGGTTGGAGGTGTGAGGGGTGGGGGCTGCAGCTTCAAGAGCAGGGGCATCTATTCGGATGCAAACAGCCCTGAATGCGTCATGTCACCTCAAGAAGGGAGTTGAATGGAAGCTGTGCCGGCTTTAGGGAGGTGCGACCGGGGCCGGTTAAAATTACGGACAAATGGCGTCCGTTAAAGAATCCTTCACGGACAACGGACAGACGGCCGAAATTACGGACTGTCCGTGAAATTTACGGACGGTTGGTCACCCTGACTTCTACAGGTGTATGACCCTCAATTACCATGGTGAGTAAACATCAACGGAGCTGGGGAGAGTTCCAGACACTCGGCGGCTGTGACCTCCGCACTGGCTCGGGTCACCTCTAGGGGTGAAGGAGAGGACTGGCACTGGCAGGACGAGAGAGTGACTCGATGATTCTTTGATACTGACAACAGTCCTGGGAGTAGAAAAGTACAATTCTTGCTTAAGCTGCCAATCAGGCGGAGAGGGAGGAAGCTGCAGTGTGCGCCAGACAGCCTTAGCGCTGCCTCCTCGTTGACACACAAACTCTGGGGAAGACTTCTCCCCCATCTGATGAGAAGGGGGCCGAATATTCCCCAGAAGATCTGGTCCACTGCATGGCCGCTCCAGTAGCAGCACAAGGATCTCCTGGTCGACAAGACCCCTTGAAAGGAGGCACAGCTTTGCCTCTGACACCATTAAAAAGTCTGCTCGCTCCTCACGCCCCCGGCTGCTGGCTGCGAAAAGAGAAGTTGCTGTCTTTGTAGCTCCTTTGTCACACTCTGCCCGCACTGAATGAGGGTCAGTATTTTCAAACATACCTGACTCCACTGCGAACACACAAATACCATACTTTATTTGGTCTTTCTTATTTTTAAATTAACTTGTACCTTTCAATATACTCTTTCTTTTCTGGCTCCCGTTTTCTTTTCTCCATTTTGAAATGCTTCTAACTACACACTGTGTCTTTTTTCATGCCTCTTTCCAAGCCATGGTGAGGCATTGTTCTGTGCTCGCACCTTTCCTAGTAGATAGTGCCTGCCTCAATGCTAGCAAAGAAAATATCTGTGGAATAACGCTATCCAATGGGATTTAACTGGTCACAATGCACGCATAATATCAGGGCTACCGATGTCTGGTCCTCTTTCTTTTTTTTTTTTCTCTCATAAAGGAAAAAAAACACAAAGTCGTGGCATTGCGGACATACAGCCTCGCCTGCAGCAGGGCTCGCTCCAGCGCCTCTGCACTTCTGAGCCGAACACTGTCTCTTTGAAGTGGCTGCAAATGTTACCTCTCCTTTCCACTCAAAAACACAGCAGGGCGGACCATCTGCTCTGCACGGCCTCCCCCGTGCCACTCTCGGCTGATGGTTTGTACAGCTACAGGCAACACGCAGAATCCTTGCGCTCACAGCCCTTTGCTACAGATTCCACAGTGAAGAGATTTGTCTGAGTGATAACAAGTGTAAAGTGAAGTGTGAATAGGTCACAGTCTTCCCAAACTGAAATGTTTAAAAACTTTCATTAGCATATATTTGCAATGCAAGTGAGCTCTATATGATGCTGATGGGGTTGAAACCGTTATATAACAATTGAAATCCGTGAAGGAAGAGGGTGTGGTCCCGACAAAGATCATGTATATTTACAGCTGCACCATCTTCCACCTCAGCAGCTGTCCACGCGTCTCCCAGGGATCTCTGAGATTGCCATGATTTTTTCAGGTGTTGATGTCACGAAATAACCAATCCCAGTCCTTCCAACGGTGTATTACAACATGGGCGGCATCCCAACTAACTACAGACGTGAAGTATTAATCTATGAAGGCAGGCAGCATCAGGTGATGCCCCGATTTTTTCAGAATTTATCAGGGGCAGCATTCACTTTCTCCTCTCGTCTGTCCCACGCTCTGACCGCGTGACTGTGTGACATTGGACTGCAGCAGACCCTGCTCTGTCCTGTCACTGTTCTCGAGGATACCGGGCCCCTCCCTTGGCTGTCAGGGAGCTAGCGGCTGCAGCGTCCCCCCTCGCCTACCTTTCTCTGGCTGTCACTGAACACGGGATCGCTGAAATACTGCTATTCCCACCTTTTAGCCCCCCCCAACCCTCGGCTCCAGGGATCCTTGTCCTGCACTTTGGCACGCTCCCTGAATATTTTACAAAGATGATCGTGCGCTCCTGGAAACTGAGAGCGATTCTTTCCTTAAAGCAACAGGAGCATTCCTAACGTCACCGGCCAGGAGTGAGGTTGGGGGTCTTCGTGCACTGAGCCCCCCCCCCCCAGCCCCCCCCCCAGCACATTGGGCTCTGCCTGCCCCCCTGCACCAAACTGAAGATGAGGGGCAGACAGGGTGGGCCCTTTGAGCATGGACCTGGGTACCCTGGCACAGCAATTTGCCGATCCGGGGTGGATTATTTATTCTTAACCTCCTTGAAGTCCTGTATTAAAAAAGAAAAAAAAATATATTTAAAGCCTAAAGTCTGCCCTGGCTAACAATGCGGGTGGGGTCCATCCCAGTAGGACAGTTTGTTGTGTTGTGTGGCACAGATCTAGACTTCCCTTGCTAGTGAAGTGTGCATCCGAGGCCTCTCACCTCCGCGCCCGGACTACCCTTGTGGAATCCGAAGCCTTCTCCTGTCGTTCCCGGGCTATCCTTGATTACAATGTGCGGTGCCCGCCCCCACCCCCCAAACCCATCGCGCACTGTTCTATTAACAGAGTCATTAGTTAAATGGTCTTTTGAAAGACCTGTGAAGTACTCGGCCGCTGCAGTAAAACAGCAGACCACAACAGCTCCTCTTCCCCCACGTGAGCCAGACAGGCGGTCTGGTGTTACTCTGGCCCTTGGGCCATTCACACCTCGGCTTCCCATTTGCATAAGCAGTGTTTTTTCCCTGACACCTCCGTGCCAGACGCCCCAGACAGGCCAATGGTTTCTATTACTTTGTCTCCATCAAGTGGACAAGAGACGCAACAACAATGAAAATCAGTCAGACTCGGTTTAAACCGGTCAGCTGATTTTTCATTCGGTAGTGTATTGTCCAGCATAGTCGGTTTAAACTGAATTCCGAACAGCCTAGTTATACCCCAGATGTGATTTTGCTTCAGGAGACACACTTGGTGGGTAATGCGTGCCGTGCATTAAACAGACATGGTTATCGTATGGTAGCACACTCGGGGTTCACCTCCGGCTCGAGAGGGGCGGGGGTTATGGTACGTACTTCCGTCCCCCTGGAGATAGATGATGTTGTGCTAGACGACAGGGGCTGCTATGCGGCCATTACGGGGCGGTGGGAAAGGAAAACTGTCTCCTTTTTGTCTGTGTATGTTCTCCCTGGCCTGCAGTCTACCACGTTTGCTGATCTTGGTGATGTGATCCTGGGGCTCCCGGGAGACATGTTGGTGGTGGCCGGCGACTTTAATTCAGTGGTTAGTGGTGATGTAGATCGCAGTCCCCCCAGGACTTTGCCTGCGACACAGCTCTGGCTAGGGAAGCTGCTGGATATGTTGGGACTAGCTGACTGCTGGCGGCAGCTAAACCCAGATCAGCTCCAGTACACCTTCTACTTAGGTGCGCACAAGAGCCTCTCGAGATTAGATTAGATTCTTATGCCAGCGGCACAGATGGTCTCGGTGCGGGAGGTCAGGCATTTGGCCAGGGGGATCTCTGATCACTCTCCGCTTTTGCTAGTGATTGATGTGCAACTAGGCACCGAGGGCCGAGTCGCCCCAATTAACCCCTGGTGCTTCCGTAATCCTAAAATCAGGTCAGAGATAGTGAAATGTATGGATTGCTATTTCGCTGAGAATGATGGATCGGTCTACTCCCCGGTTACATTGTGGGAGGCTTATAAGCCGGTGATTCGTGGTCAGGCCCTGTCCCTCATTGCCAGCGAAAGGAGGCATAGAAATGCCGCGGTGGTGGAACTAGAAAACGAGATCACTGCTTTGGAAGGACAGGTTGGGACTGGGGACACTCCGGAGGTGTTGCATTCCCTGGCCCTGAAACAATTTGATTATAAGACCCTGGTCACTGATGCAGCTAAGGCGATGCACCATGAGCAACAGGGGCGCCTGTATGATGTGGGTGATAAGGCGGGAAAGTTGATTGCATGGCTGGATAAAAGGGATCGATTGAACAGAGTGGTGCCTATTATTGAGAGTGTGGATGGTGTTAGAGAGGTGGACCCGACTGAAATAGTCCGAACATTTGCCCGTCACTTTCAGACGGTTTATGCGCCGGTCTCGGATCTACCGGAAGAGGATTCGCATCTTTTGCTCCGAGATATCACTCTGCCCGGCCAGTCGGGCTCTGACATGGAGCTTATGGAGGCGGATTTTTCAACCGATGAAGTAGCGCTCGCTATCCATTCACTTCGGTCCGGGAAGGCCTCGGGCCCCAACGGCATACCGGTAGAATTGTATAAACTCTGCCCGGACAAAATGGCACCGTATCTCCGTAAGATGTTTTTGTCATCGCGAGATCTCGGCTCTCTTCCTCGTGATCAGAGACTGGCATCCATTGTCGTCATTCATAAAGATGGCAAACACCGTGACCAATACTCATCATACCGGCCGATCTCGCTTTTAAACGTCGAGCCCAAGATTCTTGCTAAACTGCTGGCGAATCGGTTGGTTACAGTGATAGCAGACTTGATCCACCCGGCCCAATCTGGGTTTATACCCCACTGAAACACCGCGCTCAACCTACGTCGCCTCCATGGCGTCTTGGCAAGGGCGGGGTCTCTTCGGGGACCGGCCATTTTGGTTTCCCTTGATGCCTCGGTGGCCTTCGACACGGTCGAATGGCCGTATTTGTGGGCTGTTCTCGCCAAGTTTGGGTTCGGCCCTAAATTCATCGGCTGGGTTAGACTCTTGTATGAGCAGCCGCTGGCACAGGTGGTGGTTAACGGAAGGGCTTCCGAGCCCTTTACCCTTGGGCGGGGAACGCGACAGGGATGTCCCTTGTCGCCGCTCCTTTTCGCACTTGCCCTTGAGCCCCTGGCTGCATGGCTGCGTTGGGAACCATCGCTCAAGGGCATCCGCTGGTCGGCTGATTTCGAGGACCGTATATCACTCTATGCGGATGATATATTGCTGTACCTTACCTCTCCTCGTAAGTCGCTGGGTGTTCTGTTCGACGTGCTGCGTTCCTTTGGGAGGAATTCTGGTCTGGTTATTAATTGGGCTAAATCCTGTATTTATCCACTCACGGACGATGAGCTTCTTCTTCCTCGCCATTGTCCGATACCGGTTTCTAGGGACGGTTTCAAATACTTGGGGATCTACATCTCACTGGACCCCAGGACCTGCTATGAGCGGAATTTGCTGCCTCCGCTTTCCCAGCTTCGTTCGGATGTTGCGGCGTGGTGTGACCTGACGCTATCCCCTTTGGGAAGGGCGGGCCTGATCAAAATGATGTCTCTCCCCCGCTTTTTATATGCCATTCAAAATGCACTTGATTTGGTACCTGCTAGCTACTTCCGAGAGATCGAGGGCTTGCAGAGGCATTTGGTTTGGGGTGGGCGACCACGCATTGCACTGGCAAAATTGACTTTGCCCTGGTACGATGGAGGTATCGCACTGCCCAACATCAAGCGCTACTACTGGGCCTCCCAGTTGAGTGCTGTAAACCACGCCATGTATGGCCCCATCCCTAATCCCGCTTTTGAGATGGATAGATGGCAACTCCCTGGGGGAGATTACAATCGGGCATTCTATTCCAGAGCCGACCGCAAGCATCTCACGGGCCCTACGGCAGTGGCTGTGCGAGTTTGGGGAAGCGCGACCGCTGCCACGGGTTGGACGGATAGGTTGACGAAGTCTACCCCATTGTATGCCTCGGAAGCCCTAGGTAGTCTGTGGAAATCGAAGGGTTTCGCCAGCTGGGACCTCATTGGTATCAGCAGGGTGGGCGACCTCTGGGCCAAGGGTGCAGTCAAGACCTTCGAGGCACCACAGCTAGAATATAAACTGAGTGATAGAGAGTATTTCCGGTACCTCCAGGTCCGTCACGCGATTCACTCGGTTTTTCCGGCTGACGCTACTATTCCGGAGGCCTCCCCTCTTGAGGATAGGGTGCTTGATGGATACGTCCCCGATAGCACTATATCTCTCATCTACAAGAAACTTATCAATGACCGCTCGGATCTACTTTTGCAGTTGCGGACTGTCTGGACCGGAGACGGATTAGAACTGGATGATGAGGATTGGCAGGCGGCGATTTCTTCTCCTAAGGAGGTTGCGATCCCGGCACGTCTCAGACTGGTGCAACTTAAAATATTGCATCGGTTGTATGTCACGGGCCCTCGACTGATGCATATGGGTTTCTCTGTGGACGGGTTGTGTAGGCGCGGATGTGGTATGCTAGCTACTTTTTTGCATATCCTCTGGCAATGCCCAGAGGTGGCGGCATTTTGGCGCCGAATGCATGTGGTTATGGGTGAAGTGACGGGGGTAGTGTTGTTGCCTGAAGCCAGGCGCTGTCTGTTGAATGTTTGGGAACCGAATCATTGCACTGTTGCTCAGACTCAATGGGTCACACTGGGTAATATGGTTGCTAAACGTGACATAGCCCAGTTATGGGGTTCCCCAAGGCCACCGACGCTGCTGTACTGGAAGGAGAATATGGACTGGTCCATGTTCAGAGAGAAAATTGTGTATGTTTCCCGCGGCAGACCCAAGAAATGGGGTAGGATATGGGGACAATGGAATGCATACCGTGGTCTGTGGGTTGGGAAGCTGGGGTTTGCACAACCTTACTAGCATGGTAGCAGGGTGGGGGAGGAGAAGAGTTGTTTGCTTAGGGAGACTACAAGGGAGATGATCAACATCCAATAGGAATACATTGCAACTTAACGAGGCGAGAGCACGCAACAATTTACTCAGAGACTGTCAGGTATTTTTGGCTGTAAGACAACGATGACACCCTTGAAGATGTGTTCTTGGCATGTGAATGGACTGAATGGCAAGCTAAAATGTTCAGTGGTCCTACAATATATCAAAACATATTTTCCAGATATTGTTCTTGTACAGGAGACATACTTGAAGGGTAACCAATGTAAAGCCCTAAACAGATTTGGTTATACTTTAGTGGCACATGGAGGGTACACTACCGGATTCAAGGGAGTATGGGTGCTCATCAGAAAGACACTTCCATTCATTCAAGGGAGGGTATGGGCCGACACATTTGGAAGATATGTAGTGGTCAGTAGCACATGGGAAGGTAGGAGGTTAACCATATGTTCCGATTATGTTCCACCTGGGGTACAAACTGCCACACTGGAGACCCTAAGGGGGAGATTTATTAAGCTTTTGTGCCATGTTTGCATCACAAAACAACGCAAAATCTTTTTTTTGTAATTTACTTTGCAGCGCTAACCTTGTTTAGCACTGGAAATAACGTAAAAGGTTTCTCAAGCTAAACCCAATTTACTAAAAACAGTAGATTGGGTTTAGCGTGAAAAAATGCACCCTTTTCAACTAGGCGCAAGGAAGGAGAAATGCTTTCATTTCTCCTTCCTTTTCCGACTTTGAATGCGTGCTGCACTGTGCAGCATGTATGCAAAGTGGGAAAAGCTTTCCCTTGTGTCTAGCATAATATAATATATAAGGGTATCCTTCCTGTACAAAATCTATGCTAGACTTATGCACACAACCTATCGCTGCGGCGCCAAGGTGTGTGCATGGTGCACGTCAGCTGTAATCAGCGCCGGAGCAAGTGAAATGGGAGGAGAGAGCCATCTCTTTGAAGATATGGTGCTTCCCTGCTCCCTCGCTGTTGCGCAGCGCAGCCTCGCGGGGACAGCACTGCATTTGTGACTTTTTAGTAAATCTCCCCCTAGGTCCTCTACTTCTGGAGCTCCCAGAGGATGTTTGATTCTGGGTGGCGACATGAACATTACATAAACGGAGATGGATGTGGCCGAGCAGGCAGCGTCAGGGAGAAGAGTAGGCCCATTGAGGGGTTTCTTAGGAGCGATGCACCTGGGTGACATATGGCAACACTAATACCTCATCGAAAAGCAGTATACTCAGCTGTCGGCCGCAAGCGGGAGCCTTTCAAGATTTGATTACATGATAACACAACTTACAGGTTTAGAGGAATTCATAGGTGGAACTCATAGGGCCCGAGGGGAGTCTGACCACTCCCTGGTAGAAGTGGAACTGATTGGCCCACGGAGGGACTATACACTGCCCCCACTGATAGACCCATGGCACTTTAAATACTGTGACTTTAGGGAAGACATGAGTAAGGGAGCAGAGTTATTTTTTGCTGAAAACGTGTGATCTGCAGACTTCAAAGTGACTCTTTGAGAGGGGTTTAAAACGGTGCTTCGAGGCAGAACCCAAGCACGATTGGGCGCCTAGAAGAAGGAGAAACTACTAAAGTGCCAAGCCCTTGAGAACGACATAATGAGGCTGGAGTCTCGGTGACGGAGGGAGGGACAGACTCAGAAGAAGAGCAACATCGGCAAAGGCTCCGTCAGAAGGAATTACGATAGCTGCTAGAAGACAGGCCAGGGCTCAGGCGCTGGCCACACAACACAAAGTATATGAGGCCGGGGACAAAGCAAATAAACTGATAGCTTGGTTAGATATGAGGGTAAATGGCATACGGGTTCCCGGACTGGTCGATAAAGAGGGCCATAGATAATTCACTGGGAAGGACGTGGCAGAGAAATGTGCCCCCTATATGAGGAAATATACGCTTCCTTGTCAACGAAAAGAGAGCAAGACTGTAGTGACCTTTTACAGGACATTACCTTGCCACGACTGTCAGGGGAAGACAGAGAGATGTTAGAGGGAGACTTAACGATCGAAGAGATTAAGGCGGCGTTCCACTCCCTGCAATCGCGTAAAGCATCGGGACCCAACGGTCTCCCTGTGGAGATGTACAAATGCATGCTTGGAGAGACAGCAGACCACCTGTTGGACATGCTAGAAAAGAAGGTATACTCCCCCCCTGATCAGAGGACGGCAGTAATAGTCATATTAGCAGAAGATGGTAAGCCACCCTCAGACTCTAGTTTAGACAGACCAATATCCTTGCTTAATTAAGAGGTAAAGGTTCTACCAAACCCTCTGTCCCTGCACATGGGAAGGGTGATTACCTCCCTCATACACCCGGATCAATCTGGGTTTATGCCCCATAGGGGAGCTAGACTAAACCTGTCCAAGTTGTTTGGGGTCCTTCATCTCACAGAGGCAATCTCCGACGATCATGTGGCGCCTCTATCCCTACATGCCAGAATGGCCTTCAACAGCCTGGAATAGAACTACTATTTGCAGTGTTGGATAGGTTTGGCTTTGTACCAGGGTTTGTGGGATGGGTTAGGCTGCTCTATCAGCAGCCATCGGCCAGAGTACAAGTCAATGCTACATTGTCCAGGGTATTCTCTCTTCAGAAAGGAACAAGGCAAGGATGCCCATTTTCCCTACTCTTATTCACCTTGGCCCTGAAGCCCTTGGCATCATGGATATGTCAAGACCCTCTGATTTGGAGGATCCCGATTGGGGAGGAATGGGAAGCACGTGTCTTGTTGTATGCAGATGATATCTTGCTGTATGTTAGGAAACCACAGCAATCAACTGACAGGATACTGCAAATATTCTGAATCTGTGGGGAGTATTCTGGATACCGAATCAGTTGTGGTAAATCACTGCTTTTCCCACTGGCTGGGGGCTCCCCTAGGTTAACCTCTAGATGTACGATACCAGTTGAGGAGAAGGGTTTCAGGTATTTAGGAATATACATAACAAGAATTTGCAGTAACTTGGGTTCACAGTTAGACAGCCTCCTCGTAGATGCCAAGCACTGGCAGACCCTGCCTCTTACATTGATGGGGCGGGCAGCATTGTTTAAGATGATGGCCCTCCCCCGATTTCTATATGCAATGCAAAACACGCCTTATGAAGTACCACCCCTATTCCTCTAAAGAGTAGATGCGGAGTTGTGATCCTTACTGTGGGGCTAGGGCTTACCACGGATAGTGCTACGCAAACTGCAGAAAGGGATCTATGATGGAGGATTTGCAGTACCTGATTTCCGAGGCTACTATTGGGTGGCTCAATTAGTAACATTAAATGGGGGGATATTCGGTGATCGAACGAACCAGCATACAGAGTAGACAGACTGGCCATAGGCAAAGGGGGTCCCTTCTCAATACTATACACCAAGCAACTGGTGAGAAATCTACCACAGCACACTCGGACAGTGGCATTGACATGGTATGCTGCAACAAAATACCTGAGTTGGGAAAGTAAGCTCACAGTGATGACCCCACGCTGGGAAGGCACTCAACTGAAAAGGGTAAGCGAACTATGGGGGTTTGCTAAATGGAAGCTGTTGAGCATTGAGACCTTGGGAGACATTTGGAGAGGTCAAGCTTACATCATGTTTACGACCCTGCAAACCGAATTTTAATTTGGGATAAGCAAAATGGTTGAGGTACTTGCAACTAGGACATGCCCTACGAAATTATATCTGTGAGAGGGAACCGTTGGAAGAGGCCTCACCTTTAGAAGGCACCATTACACGAAAAGGTAATTTCTTTGCTAAATAAAAAAATTATTAACGACCCGGAAATATTGGGTTCATTGAGAGGAACTTGGGAGTGTGATGTCGGTCTGCTTGAAGATGAGGAATCGGGGGAGGCACTACAGGGCCCAAGAGAGGTGGCGATAAGGGCAAGGGTCCGACTAATCCTGTTATAGGTCCTTCATCGAGTATACTACACCAGAACAGTGCTACACCGGATGCGAAGGAGTGAGGATGCACGTGTCAGAAAGGCTGCGGACTGGATCGGACTTTTTACCATTTGATATGGGAATGCCCAAAGTTACAAGTATATTGGCAGAGTGTTGGAGAGGTGTTGGCAGCAATTACGGGTGTAGAAGTGCCGCTAGCGCCTAAATGGCTTCTACTTAAGATCCGTGGAGGAAGATTGGCCGAGACATACAAGGTAATGGTTGGTGTTAGCAACGGGAATCGCAATGCGAAATGTTACAAGGAGATGGGGTAACCGGCATTCCGAAAATAGTGGAGTGGAAAATTGATTTAGACTGGTGCTGGCAGGCAGAACAAATGATATACGAGAGTAGAGGGAGCTTGAGGAAATGGGAGAGGATAACGGGGAGCCTGGAAGACTTATAGGGGAAGTAGTGTAGGCATTGACGGATGTATGATGTTACAACGCGTACTTTTAGCACGCATACCATTACCACGGATTTTTTACAACGCAGGTCATTTTACAACGGAAACCTTTACAACGCAATACACTACAACGCAGATACTATTACAACGCATACCATTACAACGTAAGTATAGGTAAGTATATAATATTAATATATACTGTAAATAATTATTTTTGTATTATTTAATTTAATTATTTATTATTTAATTATTAAATAATGTTATTAATAAAATTAATTTTAATTTTATTATTTGTAAATATATATTAAAAATACCCCTGTACCCCAAAACCCAAACCCAGCCCTAAAACCTAAAAATACCCCTGTACCCCAAAACCCAAACCCAGCCCTTAAACCTAAAAATACCCCTGTACCCCAAAACCCAAACCCAGCCCTAAAACCTAAAAATTGCCCTGTACCCCAAAACCCAAACCCAGCCCTAAAACCTAAAAATACCCCTGTACCTCAAAACCCAAACCCAGCCCTAAAACCTAAAAATACCCCTGTACCCCAAAACCCAAACCCAGCCCTAAAACCAAAAAATACCCCTGTACCCCAAAGCCCAAACCCAGCCCTTAAACCTAAAAATACCCCTGTACCCCAAAACCCAAACCCAGCCCTAAAACCTAAAAATACCCCTGTACCCCAAAACCCAAACCCAGCCCTAAAACCTAAAATACCCCTGTACCTCAAAACCCAAACCCAGCCCTGAAACCTAAAAATACCCCTGTACCCCAAAACCCAAACCCAGCCCTAAAACCTAAAAATACCCCTGTACCCCAAAACCCAAACCCAGCCCTAAAACCTAAAAATACCCCTGTACCCCAAAACCCAAACCCAGCCCTAAAACCTAAAAAATGCCCCTGTACCCCAAAACCCAAACCCAGCCCTAAAACCTAAAAATACCCCTGTACCCCAAAACCCAAACCCAGCCCTAAAACCTAAAAATACCCCTGTACCCCAAAACCCAAACCCAGCCCTAAAACCTAAAAATACCCCTGTACCCCAAACCCAGCCCTAAAACCTAAAAATACCCCTGTACCCCCAAACCCAAACCCAGCCCTAAAACCTAAAAATACCCCTGTACCCCAAAACCCAAACCCAGCCCTAAAACCTAAAAATACCCCTGTACCCCAAAACCCAAACCCAGCCCTAAAACCTAAAAATACCCCTGTACCCCAAAACCCAAACCCAGCCCTAAAACCTAAAAAATACCCCTGTACCCTAAAACGCAAACCCAGCCCTAAAACCTAAAAATACCCCTGTACCCCATAACAAAATACCACTAATAAATGTTTTTAAAAAAAGATAAACTTACCTATAATTGTACTTACGTTGTAAGGGTATGCGTTGTAATAGTATCTGCGTTGTAGTGTATTGCGTTGTAAAGGTTTCCGTTGTAAAATGACCTGCGTTGTAAAAAATCCGTGGTAATGGTATGCGTTGTAAAAAATCCGTGGTAACAGTTACATACCGGCATTGACATGAGCTGTTGTGAGTTGCTATCGTAAATACCTATGTACTATTGGTTGCACAGAAAAAGATGATTTGGTAATCTGATGCAACTGTTTCCTAATTGTACTGATCACTGAGCATGTACTAATAAAAAGAACTTTAAAAAAAATGGGAAATCCATTGATTTCTCCATCAACGTATGGGCCACTTTAGTATACCTTGAGAACTGCTCCAAAAAAGCAATCCTCCTCCGCTCCAGACACCATCATTATGAATGGTTCCCTGCCAAATCATCTTGCAGAGTGAATGGATTCTGTTGGTATCCTGCACTATAGATAATTTTATTTCTGATATTTTTCTGCATAATTGGAGATGAAGGCATTGACTTCCAAAATGATCTTGGATTCTGCATATCCTGCTCAGAATTTGAAACATTTGGGACTGTCCTATTTCTCTGCACTTGCATTTGGAGAAGACCATCACCCTGAATTCTCTGGGGATTCCCACAACTCTCCGACTTCCAGTGCTCAATTTTTACCACATTAGGGAACAGAAGTTTTTTTTTCATCATTTTAAAACTCAAATTAATTCAATCATTGTTCAACATTTCTCTGCCATCACCTTGCTTTTGCATCATTCTATTTCCCATCAATACACCCTGCATTTGATCCATTCTATTTATATTTGCACTTGAACCCACCTGATTTCGAGGTCCTTCTTCAAACTGGTTTGACTGATTAATCACAACTTCTGCATGATCTTTTTCTGTTTACATCAAACTAACTACTACTAAACTTAGCCAACTTCAAGATCTTATCAAAACTCTTTGTCTGCCAACACAGTTCCCTTTGCTGTGTATGATTACTAAACTTCAGTCAAGAAACAGCTGACACCATATTTCTCAGATTCATTGACTTCACAGTGCTTCTTGAAAATTTACATAAGTCTCTCATTAAAGGCATGCACTGACCCGTTCGGCTCTTGTGAGGTTTTCAAATTCTTTACCCAATTGATATCCTTCTCCAACACCTTCCTTCACAGGTACTCAATCACCTATCTGAATGTATTGGCTATTTTCTCAGAAGAATCATTATTAGGAGCAACACTTTCTGAATCTTCATTTGGCCAAGCAACCACTGTTTTACATTCTACCCACAAATCAGTAGGAGCCATGATTTCAAATAATGAATTCAAATCTGTGCACATCACTTGTGATATGTTTGCCAACCTATGCACCTCTTCTTACCATTTTCCTGCCTCTTCTCGCAATTTAGGAAAGTTTGTAGTGAAAGCATAAAGATCGGCCCTTGTCCATGGCACCTGCACCAAATTTCCTCCATGTACTTTTCTCGAAGGAAACACCCAAACCATTTCTGCCCCAGCTTCTGAATCACGTGCCACTCCCCCTACTTTGTCCTCGGCTCCCTTCGATTTCATTTTACTCGCTGTCCCTTTCTTCCACCGCTCTTTTTATTTCTTTAGATCACTCCAGTCCCTTGTTTACTCAATCAAATCTTTAATGTGAGGACTGGAGGTAATCAAACCATTTCTCTAATTTCATCATGAGACAAATCTATTTTGGTGATGTCAACATCACATTCATCAGCTAGCTAATGTTTGCACATTTGGCTGCTTTTTTAATTAAGTATCTAATAGCATTGTATGTGGTCAGTCTGTTTAAATCAATGTTTCCCTGTAAATTTCCCCTAGATTCGATTTTCAACTGCCAATGTTAGTAGCTTTAGGAGGCTCTTCGACCACGACTATTCTTTTATGGCCTAGGTAACAGGTTGGCTAGTACTAGCTATTGCTGCCTCAGTCGGTGCACTCTGTACCACAGCTTTAGGAGCAGAGTGCCATCTACTCGTGCTCCTATGTCAAGCCCTGAACCAGACCCATGTGTCCCTGCAGCTCTAGCAGTATACCGAAGAGGTCTAGAATTCTAAAGATCCTTAATGGGTGTGCGACCATAACGAGGTCCCATGTAGACGAGTGCTCAATGAGCTACGCAGGCTGAGTGACCGCTCCACCACCCACACCCAGTGAGGCTCAACCCATAAATCCGCACAACTAGCTGCCTGGATATTGGAGAGGTTTCGGCATGGGGAAAATGTAGTTCGAATGGCCCTGTAGCCCCTGCTCAATGCCACGAGGCCAGAAGATGTCCCCTCTCTGGATCACTGACATAATATCAAGGGACATAATATCGAGTATCAAAAATATCGGCGACAAAATATCGACAGACAGAATATCGACTTTGTATCTACAAACAGGTAAGTACAAAAATATCAAGTAAAAAATATCGTTTACAAAAATATAGTTTGTAAAAATATCGAATTTATTAAAAACAATGTTAAATCAAATTAATATTAAAAATTATTTACTAAAATATACTTAAAAATACTTAAATTACCTTATAAAAATTACATAATAATTAAAGTTATAAAAAAATATTTACAATCATATTTGTTAAAACATATATATATAGTAACATATTATAATTAAAATATATCCAATATTATTACCGTAGGATAGCGGAAGTATAAAATTACTATTCCCACTCCAGAGAGTGCAACAGTAGATAAGGCGTTGGATAGAGTAGAGGTAAAAATTACTATTCCCACTCCAGAGAGTGCAACAGTAGGGAAAGCGTTGGATAGCGTAGGGTTAAAAATTACTATTCCCACTCCAGAGAGTGCAACAGTAGGGAAAGGGTTGGATAGCGTAGGGGTAAAACTTACTATTCCCACTCCAGATAGTTCAACAGTAGGGAAAGCGTTGGATAGCGTAGGGGTAAAAATTAATATTCCCACTCCAGAGAGTGCAACAGTAGGGAAAGCGTTGGATAGTGTGGGGGTAAAAATGACTATTCCCACTCCAGAGAGTGCAACAGTAGGGAAAGCGTTGGATAGCGTAGGGGAAAAAATTACTATTCCCACTCCAGAGAGTGCAACAGTAGGGAAAGGGTTGGACAGCATAGGGGTAAAAATTACTATTCCCACTCCAGAGAGTGCAACAGTAGGGAAAGCGTTGGATAGCGTAGGGGTACAAATTACTATTCCCACTCCAGAGAGTGCAACAGTAGGGAAAGCGTTGGATAGCATAGGGGTAAACATTACTATTCCCACTCCAGAGAGCGCAACAGTAGGGAAAGCATTGGATAGCGTAGGGGTAAAAATTACTATTCCCACTCCAGAGAGTGCAACAGCAAGGAAAGCGTTGAATCGTGTAGGGGTAAAAATTACTATTCCCACTCCAGAGAGTGCAACAGTAGGGAAAGCATTGGATAGCGAAGGGGTTAAAATTACTATTCCCACTCCAGAGAATGCAACAGTAGGGAAAGCGTTGGATAGCGTGGGGGTAAAAATTACTATTCCCACTCCAGAGAGTGCAACAGTAGGGGAAGGGATGGGTAGCGTAGGGGTAAAAATTACTATTCCCACTCCAGAGAGTGCAACAGTAGGGAAAGCGTTGGATATCGTAGGGGTAAAAATTACTATTCCCACTCCAGAGAGTGCAACAGTAGGGAAAGCATTGGATAGCGTAGGGGTAAAAATTACTATTCCCACTCCAGAGAGTGCAACAGTAGGGAAAGCA
Organism: Lissotriton vulgaris; assembly: GCF_964263255.1. Taxonomy (NCBI): domain Eukaryota; kingdom Metazoa; phylum Chordata; class Amphibia; order Caudata; family Salamandridae; genus Lissotriton; species Lissotriton vulgaris. The sequence goes on along the minus strand of NC_141687.1, from coordinate 870,295,512 downwards.
TGGGATAGCGTAGGGGTTAAAATTACTATTCCCACTCCAGAGAGTGCAACAGTAGGGAAAGCGTTGGATAGCATAGGGGTAAAAATTACTATTCCCACTCCAGTGAGTGCAACATTAGAGAAAGTAGATACTATAAAACACACTACATTGAAGGGGGTCCAAGGGCTAGTTTAAAGACTCACTACTAGATACGCGCCCCTAACAAAGACATGAATTACAAAAGAAGTATCTAGGAGTCAAAAGAAGGGGAACTCTAATCACAAACAGACCTTGACGTGACAAAAAACAAGTATTGTGAATTAGATTATTCGGTAACACCACGCGATTCAATGTGACACAGTGCACGTGATAACTCTACTGGGAAACACAGACCCAAGGATAGGTGAGAATTTTCCCATCAGTTGTCGGTCTGTTACGCCACTTTTACATCATATGGGTTCTCCTTACCCAGGAGCTAGTGCAATCACAGTCACAAGAGTGTAGAAGGACTGTGAGGGCCGAAGACCCTATTGTTAATATCTAGTGGGTGATGTCAGTGTAATAGGACAACTGAAAAAAGCAGTGCAAATATGTGATTAGTGATGGAATAAAATTGGGTAAGACTGAGTAGAAGTGAAAATTTTTAATGGTTTCTCTCAGCTCCCCAAACGTAAAAACAATGGTGAATAAACAGATTTGACAAAATATCTGTTCAGCAAATAGTGGTCAACATGTTTCTGCATAGATGGAAAGTACCAATGCATTCATCAGGACCTAGGTGTTGCTACTGCTGTTGAATTAGTGAAAAATATAAAGATAAAATGGAATCATATCACCTGTTTTTCAGGTTCTGAAACTCCGCCACAATCTAAAATATCGTCACATCAAGAGGGAAGAAAGTAAAAAGAGACACACATTTTTTTGAAAAATACACTCATCAGTAATTGTATTTCTTTAGCGAATATTCATTAATCAGCTTTTAATCATGTCATATGTGTATGTATCAACATGTTGCCACTCACCCAGTTCATGTGGGGATCGCACCTAACCTCACCTGGCTGCAGCTCAGGTAATGAGGAGCACCGCTCTGTTTTAAAAAAAAATATACATATATATATACGTAAGCATTCAACTGTTTATCCCATGTAGAAGTGAGAATCAACCTTACTGAAAGGTATTCAGAATCAAATTCCAAAGACACTAGGATCGCATGTAGTGTCTTCTATGCGTCATGATATATATGATCTAGTCTAGATGATACAATCCTCATCCCACAGACTCCGAAGGGCCTTCAAAATCTGGTGAACTCATTTTATGGTTACTGTGTAAAGAAGGTGTTGGAAATAAATTCTTCTAAAACAAAATATATGTCAATAAATCCACAAAAGTCCTTTAGGAAGAATTTGTCCTTAAACAATCAAAAATTGGAATATGTGGGGAGTTTCAACTATCTAGGTATTACAATGGATAGTAATCGCTCATGGAAGGGACACCTGACAAAAAGTAGGTTGGCTTATAAGCAAAACTCGATGCCCAGTCTAAAAGTGCACGGAGCTAGTTATTCCAAAGCCATTACGCCGGCACTGGAAGTATTCAAGGCAAAGGCCCAATCAGCTGCACTTTACGGTGCTGAGGTCTGGGGGCATTGCTGTAAACATAATTTTGAACGGGAAGAAAAACACTTTTTGCGCAGGCTACTAAAATTACCAACTAGAACCCCTCTAGTTCCAGTATTTTTGGATTTGGATTTTAAGCGGACAGATTACCAAGCAGCTCTTAGGCCATTGCTGTACTGGGTAAGGTTATGGTCAACCCAGGAGTTGTGTAACTATAAAAATGGACTGATCGCAGGGTGTACGCACCGTACACCCAGCGAACATGGGGTACGGTGCATACACCCCAAGATCGCGGGGGTACGCACCATACCCCAGCTATCATGGGGTGTACACACCGTACGGTGTGTAAGTGATTGTGTGCTTTTCCGTACAAATCGCCCTTACCTGACGTGGACCGTACGAATCTCGTCCTCATACCCCGGTCCGGATCGTACACCCCATGATCGCAGGGTACGCACCATACCCTGGGGGCCGTTCCGTACCTGTTTTGGGCGAACTCTGCTTTTATGGCTGTTTTTAGCTCCCGTAGAAAAAGGGTCGTACGGTGCGTACCCGACACAAATCGTACTTGCCGGGTCAGAAAAAGCAGCCGCGAACCATAAAGATGTCGCGTACAGCGGGTTCCGAGGGAGATTTGTATGGGGATTTCATTTGTACGGTCTCTGTACGATTCGTACGGAGTCCAGCTCCTGGTACGAATCGTACTTCGTTGTACGTACGGGGGACGTTGCAGGGTACGATTCGTATGGGAAAGACGCTCCGAACGGCTATTCGGAGCGGTTTTTCTCGAATCAGAATCAACCTCTAAATGTTAATATACATTGTGACTGTTTGTGAGGAGATGCCTATTTGATGCGGGACAATGGACATTTGTTCTACATCAAGGATGTGAGGTTGTACTCGTACATTGTCATCTCACCATTTTTCTCTCTGTTTTTATGGTGCATTTTCACACAGGACGCGTGGTAATTGCAGACCTGTTGCTGATTATCGCTGATTTTTGTCTCACAGTTTGGGACATCAGCACTTTTTTTCGCGTTCGTGCTTTGCATTTTTGCGGCATTGCGTTGATTTTTACACAGTCTTTTAACACGTTATCGTGAGACTGTAGCGTGGTATCACCGTGTTGAGAATACCACATTAACACGCTGTTATTTTCCCGCGATAGACTGCGATTATTATCACACATTCTTGAGAATATCCCCCATAGTGTTTTGTGTTCGATCCTAGCTTTATTCCAGGAGATCTCTACAATGACAGTGGACAAATGGAAATCCCTAAAACTAGCCACTGACTATCTCAGAGACCACAAAATATCATACCATTGGGAATTTCCAAAAAGTCTTCTGTTTGGCTGTAAGGAGTATAAGGAGAACTCCTCACATTCTCAGATGGTTTATATAACATTATAAACTTTCTCCATGAGGACCCTAATGGAGACTAAAGTGATAAACACCATGTAGGGGCCCTACAGGATGTGGTCTGGTGGGATGATACCCTTCTCAGCCCTGAGCAACTGGTGTCATTGTAGAAGCTGGTATGGTGCACACTTCCTTGCTCATTTTTCTTGGCCCCCTTTTGTCATGGATGTCTCACAAAGGTGAGGACAGCACCTTAATAAGGGGGCCCTTTTGTATTGTTTCCAAGATTACTGAGTACTATATAGTTTTGTTTTTCTCCAGGTCTGGCCACAAACTTGGTAGCTTACAGTGCAGCACCATGGGTTGATCCCTTCAGTACCTCTCCTGTCAGGGAGGGGTGGGATATGGCCTGGCTTGTAGTTCTCTACTAACCATCCTGATGCCGAGTACCCTATAGACGCTGAACATTGAAACCCTAAATGTGCAGGGCCTGAACTCCCTGGTTAAGAGAAATTGTTGGTTCATTGGCTTCATTTGAAGAGAGTAGATACCAAACTCTTATAAGAGACTCCCCTTCTAGCCACTGACACTAAACGGTGTTCCTAACAGTACTTCCTCCAACAATTCCACTTTACTGCCATGACCAAAACAAAGGGCTTAGCAATCCTGATAGGAGCGTCTGTCTCCTTTTGGCTGGACTCCACCCATTGAGACTGAGAACGAAGGCGGCTCACGATAGAAGGGAGCATTGGAGAAAACGACGATGGACTTGGTCTATTGCCCTAACGAAAATAAGGAACGTTTTTTGCCTGGCTGTACCCCTGCTTGACCTAACACTCAGGCGAGAAACTGTGGGGGGAGACATTCACGTGGCACTACAGCATAGATCACACCTCACCTGGCAAACATTGACCCCTCCATCCTACCTGAGTCTGGGCCTCAATGACTTGAAATTGATAGACGTTTGGCGCATGTAGGAGAAAGGGACACAATTTCGATATACACCGATCACACTTTAGGATTAACTTCATATTTGTTTTCCCATCAGTCTCTCCCTAGATAATATCCTCAATAATAGGTACCCAAGTTCTGTCTGGCCACGCACTGGTATTAATATCAGCCCACATAGCTTCCCCAGACGATCCGCCATACAGACCTAGGAGGATGAATGAGATAGCGTTCTGTGGCCTGGTCCTTCAAGACAATGTGTGAGAAACAGTTGATAATTATTTCAAAGAGAACAAGACTGAGTAACTGCAATGGGCAGCTATATGGGGTACCACTAAAGTGGTAATTAGAGGGGAATTTATCAACCATACCTCTGGTTTCTTGAGGCTCTTCTGGACAAAACACCTAGAATTAGAGGCTGAAATAGCAGGACTAGAGGTGTACTTACAAATCGAATACTGTTCTAGGACCCAGAGGACATTACAGGAAGCCAGGGAAAAGCTAGAAGCTGCCTGACCAAGAATGCCACTCACAAATTGTTCAAGACAAAACAACTATATTATGAGAGGGGGGACAAGGCCGACTGTCTGTTGCCTTACAAGATACGAGCACGTAGACTAAGAAACCACATATGCTCGATGGTAGACATTCCGGATAATCTGCAGATGACAAGACCATGGGATCTTAGAGACCTTCACACAGTATTACACCATTTTGTATAGCCAAGAACATTACTCCTTCGAAGTACAAGATGAATAGCTGGTGGAAATCTCTTTGCCAGAGCTTGATCAGGAGGTCAAAGACAAACTGAAACAACACATAATTGAGAAACTAAAACTGTTAGCCATTAAAACTCTCCAGAATAAAATGGCACCGGGCCCAGTTGGGTTTCCAAACTCCTTTTACAAGGCCTTCACCGGACTGCTGGCTCCCCACCTGACTATAGTGCATAACTTGTTCCTGCACTGTCGAAAGGTGACCCCGCGATGATGGAGTCCTACCTTATGTTGATTATTAAGCCAGAAAGGGATCCCCAACAGAGGGTATCGTATCACCTGATCACACTCCTCAATAATGACATGAAAATTCTCGTCAAACTTTTGGTGTGCCACTTAAGAGAGGTCTGGCCACGACTGGAATCCCCTTACCAGTCAAGGTTTGTCAGGAACAGACAGACAGGAGATAACCAACAAGCCCTAAATATGGTTGATAAGGCCATTACAACGGATATGCAAATCCACCTTCTCTCGCTTGATGCAGAAAAGGCTTTTGACCACATGGACTGAAGATTGTTCACCTCTTTTTTGACAGCCTTGATTTTCAATAAATGTCCAGCATGTGGTGGTAAAGTGTTTACAAAAGATGACTATGATATGTGTGTGGTCTGTCTCCCTGAAACGTGTTCCATCTGATTCTGTAGCCAGCTCATCTGCAGATTGATTTGTTTTCATCAGTATTATTGGAATCTGCTCTGTTAAGTGTTTCACCCACTGGCAATCTCATATCTTCTATTACACTACAACCCCAGAGGTGTAAATAGTCATCTTTGAAACTCTTCAAAGCCTCAACCTCGCCCAGTAATTCTTTGAGTTCCTGAACTTTTGGAATCGATGATGGTGATTTTCAGTCAACTCTTATTCTGTTCATCTAGTAAAAATAAAAAAACGATAATAGAAGTAACTTTGTCCTGCAGATTCTGATCCAATTTGTTTTTTTAAAGAATCATTCGACAGACTCAACTATTTTGTGGTTGCTCTGCAAAGAAGAAATGTAATGCAATAGATTCGAGTTCATCAAATCAAGGCCTCTGCAAAGAGTAGGAAATGGGATGCTTTTGAAAGGCATATGTTCCAGACATCATCTGGGAATGTCAAGGCTCCACTTTCCTCCTCCTTTAACTGTAATTATGATCAATCCTTGGGAGATTCGTGGAACCAATTTGTGGAACTTATTCCAAGAGACAAGAAAAGACTTTCAGGAGATGAAAGAAGGGCTGACCTCCCTTGACAGTCTTATTAATCTAGGGAGTAATATAGCTGACATCTGCCTTGCAGCATCCTTTATATGCTCAAATTAAAACGCCTGACCCCCTCAAGCGCAATAGAAGATACTAGAATTACCATTTAATCGATCTGTGTTTTTCAGGTCTCACTCTGATAAAAAGATGAGAAGCCCCAAGGTCAGTAGGATTGAAATAGAGGAAAGCATTCCTAAAAGTTCCCTTTCAAATCTATTGCAAGACCAAGCAACATCAATATATTTGATTCTGCAAAAGGGAGCTGTGGGACCAAAAACAACAGAAAAAGACTCAATCCTTTCAGCGCCAGAAGTCTTCCAGGGGCAAAAGGAATTATCAACAACCTTCACTGCCACAGGGAACCCCACCACAAAGCTGAGATTATCCTGCTGCTCACAATTATTTGCACCCCAGACTGCAGGAGTATTTACAACAATCTCTTGCATGGTAAAAGAATCCCAGAGGTGCTAGGTATTGTGCATAATAAGTGCAAAATAAGGTTAAACAAATTCCACTAGTGAAGAAGAATCTTTCAATGCTGCATTAGTGATTCAAGAAACAATATGCTTGTTGGAGAAGAGTGCTCTAGTGCTTGTTCCAAGATGTCAGTGGAACAAAGGGGTTTGGCCAAATATTAGACCTTGGGAAGGCACAAAAAATGGGTCAAGAAGGAAAAATTCCTTTCTCTCTAACAAGGGGATGGGATGTGTTTCTCGGATCTGCAGAAAGCTTATTGTTATGTGCGGATCTGCATTAAGCACTGGAAGTTCTTGCATTTAAAAGTTGGCAGCATGTATTATCTATACAAAGTACTGCCTACCGGGCTAGGACCACCTCTCACAGCATTCTCAAAATCATAGCAGTGGTACCAGCTGTTCTTTGCAGACAATGGGTCTTCATTTATCCTTATCTGCGTGATTGGTTGATCAAGGCAGTCATGTCAGGAACCTCTGTGTGATCTCAAACTGACAATCAACCTCCTTCAAGATCTGAGGCTTCACATCATCTTCAAGAAGTCAACACTCATGCCAACTCAGTCCAATATTTTGGTACGAATCTAGACATAAGGTTAGGAAAAGTTTATTTTCCAGAAGAGGTTTGCCTTTATGTAAGAAACCCCTTCAATTTCAAGGAAAGCAGGGCAGCAGGGCGACTTACAAGACCTAGAGCATAGGTGGCAGAAGTCAGGAAATTAAGTCAACAAATATCAGATTTCGTCCTGCAATCCCTGAAGTGGTGGTGTTAGAGGGAGAAAACCTCTTGACAGGTGGTGTTCTGTTTTGTTTGTCTGTTCCATCACAGGCTGTGATCACAGAAATACATTGCGGAAACGTAGGGGGTACTTGCATCGTTTACATCACAAGGTGTGCGATTTCTTACAGAGACATTTTACTGTATAATATGGTGGGAGTTGAGACTGGTGCATCTGGGTCCAGTGACTGAGTGTTACTTCGACAGATAAAGAATATATCCACAAAGTACAATCAGTGTGGGACAAAATCCAGAGTTCTCTCTCAAGAAGCTCAGAACAGCTGGCTTTGGATCCTACAAGGGGCTTTCATTTTTCAGTAATTCAACTTGCAGGTACACAGAACTCAAAAACAAACAAATTAGTTTGACATTTGTTAGAACAATATGAATGGGTCTTGAACAATGATGTGTTTAGACATCTTTTTAGACTGTGGCATATCCGTGATCAATCTTTTTGCAAGCGAAGAAAATGCAAAATGCCCCATTTACACCTCGATTTCAATAACCCCACTTTCTGAGAAATGCCCTTTCAATGACTTGATCATAAAGATTTCTGTATGCCTTACCTCCAATTTCTCTGTCCCCCAAAGGGCTTCCCAAGTTTGGATGCAGCAATTTCGGGATGATATTGCTTGCTGCAGATTAGCCACGTCAGTGGTGGTTTACAGACCTTCTTCAGTTGTCTCTACTTCTGCACAAGAGACTTCCAATTAAAACAGATCTGCTCTCAAAGATACCAGGCAGGATTATTCACCCCAGCCTTCACTCGCTGAACGTGACTGCTTGGCTCTGGAGGTCTTGCAATATGCACACTTTAAATTACCTGATTATTGCATGACCATTGCAGGAGAGGCAAAACAGCCTTGCTCAAGGTCTGTTTAAGCCTTCAAGTAGATTGGAATCTTTCTTATGGTGTATGCCAGGACAACCCGTACGGCCATACCTGGGTAAGTCTGGTTTATGGATTTTCCTTTAACCAGAGTGTATTTGGCTGATATCACTACTTGCTGTAAGTCTGTTTCTCTGGCATCTTTTACCACCATTCTATTTTTTTATGTCTTGGCCTAGCGTACACTGCGCAGCAGTGTTCGCGCAGCTAGAGACCTTTTCTCGGGGTTTGGAAAACAGACCTGGAAATTCCATACGCTCGTGCATGTGAATTTCCAATTGCGGCCTGCGATTGGCCTTTCACTGCTTGCAGTTTTGTAAAGTAGACACCAATAGGCCAGAGGCGGGCGCGTAGCTCCGCCCCTGGCCTACTGGTGTCTATTACGTGCATTTCTGGCATATGCTTTCAATTATTGTGCCGACACACGGGCGCAATAATTGAAAGCATATGTTTTGCCATGACGCGCGCGCGTGCAGCATTGGCGATTGTCTCACCTTCTGAAACCTATTGCTTTCAGTTTCATCATTGCTCCGGGGGACCTGCTGGACTGCAGTCGCCTGGGTGTTACGGAGCTGCTCGCCCTCTGCCTTCCTGGACTAATGGGATTTCTACATTAATTTACATAGGCAACAGTTAGGCGCCAGCCCCGTTAAGAGCCGCTACCTTGTGGCTTTGCAGGCTCCTTCTTTCTTCTAATGTTGTTCCATGTGTAGAGACCCAGCCCTTTCAAGGAATCCCGCGCGGTGCAGCAGGGGCGCCGGGGGCCTTGTTTGTGTTTACAGACACGTTTTAAGTAATGGCGCCACCCTCTGTCGCAGTTGCGAGGCCGCGCGCCGAGGCCGCCCCATGCGGCTCGCGCTTTTAATGGGGCTGACAGTGCATTGCTGATTACACACAATGCACTGTGGCCGCACCGGAGAGGTCATTTCAATGTAATGGCTACCTGTGCTGGCTGTCGGAATATTAAAAGGCTAATGGAAAAGCTCCCTGGTACACGGGAGAGACCTGGGAGAAGACAGCATTACTGAGGTTCTCTATTCCTCCCAAACAGGGTCATTGTAACCTAGGTGTGGGCTAAGAACGGACACTACTGTTCCTTCCACCCATTTTAGGACAGATGCCTATTAGGTGAGCACAAATACCATACATATTTCTATGTATGGGAGCACTTGTCAAAAGGTCCTAACTGCCTATGCAATAGGTAACAAAGCGCACAAATGTCGTTTGTGCATATAATTCCCCATTTTTTACATGCTGGTCTACATCAGCTTCAAACAATACATCAGCCTCCCCAAATCCCGAGATATTTTTGGTGCCACATTCTGCAGGGATGTCCAAGTAGACAGGCTGCAGACCTCTGGGGGGGAAGGAGGGGGTGCTAGCTGAGACTCAACTGCTTCCCTTCAACACATTTCCCAATCGTTTCTTCTGAAGTGTATTACGCACGTTTGTAAACCGCGTGATTTCACCTGGTAGCTATAGAGGCACGTTTATGGACGAAATAAAGTAAAACTCGCCAAATTCCGAGTAATGTGTCCACATTAGGAGCTGACCACATCACCTGGGATGGTTTGCCACTTATCTGAATAATAAACATTTCCCAAACCAGCTGAAGCCTTAACCTCACACCGCTGCTCGAGAGGCTGCACAGCTTGGCAGCTTCAGCACTTCTGACTTTCTTAGAAATAAAACAAACCACAGACTTACTCTGTTCATAAACAATATGTGGACCAGAAGGAAAATGCTTTCCTCAAAACCTTGTGTGCTGATCCTCGTGCCGACTCGAATTCTGCGGTACTCCTATATGGCGTAAGTATTGGTGCCTTGTGGTATAACTATTGGTGCTTAGGGAAGGCTTTAAGTGGACAGGAGCACATACGTCAACCTGCAGCACTACATACAATAGAAAAAGAAACACCATCACATTTTGCATTAGTTTCCACAAAGTTAGTTTAGGGAATGAAATAGCACATATCACCCACCAGCACATAAGATCGCTTCACCCGGTGCACAATAGAAATCAAAAACCATATGTTCTCCATGTTTTGAGGCCATGGCTGCCTCTACAGACTCTTCTAGGTCGTGGAAATTTCAAGCATTAAGGACACCCTGGCTTCTGCCACTCTTTGTTGTATTTTGGAATATAAACAGAATGAAACATCCGTGCCCCCCCACCACTGATTGGTGCATGCCCGACAAGGGTGGGGAGCCGATAGCCAGTGGCAATGCATTTGTACGTTTTGATTTTCGTCGGTAGGCCCCTACAAACCCCCTAGACATCCGACAGGGAAGGCAGCTGCAGAGCGACAGGCCAGCTTAATTTAAGACAAGGAGGCCTTGGAGTTGGCCTGTTACTATCTGGACACCCGACAGCTGCCTCCTGCAATAGTGCCCCAAATGCCTTTGCTTTTTCACCCCATCCTGTGTTCTTTTTATCTCTGCAAGGCATGCAAACCAGGGATCAGCGGTGGCCATTGCGTTGGTAGAGCTGTGGACTGGAGGCAGTACCAATGCCGGGTGCAGGGCTCTGTTTTCGAAACAAACATAGCGTCTTCTTTTTGGTCACCCAGGGGCAGTGGTGAGTAAGGCCTTGGCGTAGGCCTCCGCTGCCGGGGAAAGTGGATGCATGTGGAGTCCCTTCCCTAGCTCGAGTTTCCCATCTTGGTTCATCAGGAGGTCAGTCGGCGGGTGCAGGCCATACCACAGTACACTGCCACCGAGGACTGAGCCGAGAAAGTGTCTGCAGCTGCTGACAGGCTGCAGGTCCGTTTCTGAGTCCACACAAATTTAGAGATCTTTTGAGGTGAGCTTGAAGGCGAATTTGGAGTTCAATGATACTATGAATATCATAACAAATTCAGGGTTTGGTCTCATAGGAAATTTCTAACTAATAAGAAGCACATATTTTATGAAATGCTACATTAAGTACCCTGGTCCTAAATATTAATGGGCCTTTGGAAGAAGTCTCACACATTAATTTTACGATTTCAGTTAATAACAAGCATTTACAATGCAATAGGTCTCGCTTTATTAAAGTTTGAGCTATTGACATTGTAAATGACAATGTCTTTTATTAGTTTTGCTGTAGGCGTTGCGGGTTGAGTGGTGCTGTACGCGGTGGGGATTGAGCGGTGCTGTAGGTGTTGCGGGTTGAGTGGTGCTGTATGCAGTGGGTATTGAGTGGTGCTGTAGGCATTGCAGGTTCAGTGGTGATGTAGGCATTGCGGGTTGAGTGGTGATGTAGGCATTGCGGGTTGAGTGGTGATGTAGGCGTTGAGGGTTGAGTGGTGCTTTATGCTGTGGGGATTAAGTGGTGCTGCAGGTGTTGCGGGTTGAGTGGTGATGTAGGCATTGTGGGTTGAGTGGTGCTGTACGCGGTGGGGATTGAGTGGTGCTTTAGTTGTTGCGGGTTGAGTGGTGATGTTGGCGTTGCGGGTTGAGTGGTGCTGTACGCAGTGGGGATTGAATGGTGCTGTATGCGGTGGGGATTGAGTGGTGCTGTAGGTGTTGCGGTTTGAGTGGTGCTGTAGGCGTTGCGGGTTGAGTGGTGATGTAGGCGTTGTGGGTTGAGTGGTGATGTAGACGTTGTGGGTTGAGTGCTGCTGTATGTGTCGCGGGTTGAGTGGTGATGTAGGCATTGCAGGTTGAGTGGTGCTGTACGCGGTGGGGATTGAGTGGTGTTGTAGGCATTGCGGGTTGAGTGGTGATGTAGGTGTTGCGGGGAGAGTGGTGCTGTACGTGGTGGGGATTGAGTGGTGCTGTACGCAGTGGGGATTGAGTGGTGCTGTAGGCGTTGCGGGTTGAGTGGTAATGTAGGCGTTGTGGTTTGAGTGGTGATGTAGGCGTTGCAGGTTAAGTGGTGCTGTAGGCGGTGGGGATTGAGTGGTGCTGTAGGCGTTGCGGGTTGAGTGGTGATGTAGGCATTGCGGGTTGAGTGGTGATGTAGGCATTGCAGGTTGAGTGGTGCTGTACGCAGTGGGGATTGAGTGTTGCTTTAGGCGTTGCGGGTTGAGTGGTGATGTAGGCATTGCGGTTTGAGTGGTGCTGTAGGCTTTGCGGGTTGAGTGGTGCTGTAGGCGTTGAGAGTTGATTGGTGCTGTAGGCGTTGCGGGTTGAGTGGTGATGTAGGCGTTGCGGGTTGAGTGGTGATGTAGGCGTTGCGGGTTGAGTGCTGCTGTAGGCGTTGCAGGTTGAGTGGTGCTGTACGCTGTGGGGATTGAGTGGTGCTGTAGGCGTTGCTGGTTGAGTGGTGATGTAGGCGTTGTGGGTTGAGTGGTGATGTAGGCATTGTGGGTTGAGTGGTGCTGTAAGCATTGCAGGTTGAGTGGTGCTGTAGGCTTTGTGGGTTGAGTGGTGATGTAGGCGTTGCGGGTTGAGTGGTGCTGTACGCGGTGGGGATTGAGTGGTGATGTAGGAGTTGCGGGTTGAGCGGTGCTGTAGGCATGGCGGGTTGAGTGGTGCTGTAGGTGTTGTGGGTTGAGTGGTGCTGTAGGTGTTGCGGGTTGAGTGGTGCTGTAAGCGGTGGGGAATAAGTGGTGCTGTAGGTGTTGTGGGTTGAGTGGTGATGTAGGTGTTGCGGGTTGAGAGGTGATGTAGGCGTTGCGGGTTGAGTGGTGCTGTACGCGGTGGGGATTGAGTGGTGCTGTACGTGGTGGGGATTGAGTGGTGCTGTAGACGTTGCGGGTTGAGTGGAGATATAGGCGTTGTGGGTTGAGTGGTGATCTAGGCGTTGCGGGTTGAGTGGTGCTGTAGGCGGTGGGGATTGAGTGGTGCTGTAGGCATTGGAAGTTGAGCAGTGCTGTATGCGGGGGACATTGAGTGGTGATGTAGGCATTGGGGGTTTGTGGTGATGTAGGCGTTGCGGGTTGAGTGGTGCTGTACGCGGTGGGGATTGAGTGGTGCTGTAGGCGGTGGGGATTGAGTGGTGCTGTAGGCGTTGGGAGTTGAGCGGTGTTGTACGTGGTGGGGATTGAGTGGGGCTGTAGGCGGTGCACGTTTTCAGCAGGCACACTCCTCCAGCAGTCAGTGCACACTTTCACCAGGCACACACCACTATCCGTCACTGCACGCTTTCACCAGACATACACACCACCAGCTGTCAGTGCACGCTTCCACCAGGCACACACACCACCAGCCGGCAGTGCACGGTTCCACCAGCCACACACACCACCAGCCGTCAGTGCATGCTTTCACCAGGCACACACACCACCAGCCGTCAGTGCACGCTTTCACCAGGCACACACACCACCAGCGGTCAGTGCACGCTTCCACCAGGCACACACACCACCAGCCGGCAGTGCACACTTCCACCAGGCACACACACCACCAGCCATCAGTGCACAATTTCTACAGGCACACACACCACCAACCTTCAGAGCACACATCATTTGTTAACGCATCCACAATTAACTATTGTAGCAATCACAGTATGGCGCACTTTACTTTTAAACATATTCATCTAAAGCGCAGCATGCCACCATTGCTACAAAAATAAATACACTTTTTTTTGGCCTACAATTTATAGACTGTTGTTGCAGGTGGTACACAGACAAAATATCGATTTTTAAATATCGACATGCAAAAATATCGAAGTTTAAATATCGAAATACAAAAATATCGAAGGTAAGTAATATCGATAGTCTAAATATCGATATTGGTATGATATCAGTAATATCGAAGTTGTAAATATCGATGTTAATAATATCGAAATTAATAACTTTGATGTTATTAATATCAATTTTAAAATAAATTTAGTGTATATTATATTGTATTTATTATGTTTTATTATTTATTTTTAATGTTATTTTATTAAATATTGTCTTTTACTACTGTAGCGGGTTGTGGGTTTATAGGGGAATAGGGTGGGAAGTAATTTAATTATGTTAAATTAATTATTCATTAGTAGGAATTATTAATTAATTAATTGAGAATTAATTTGTTATTATTTTTAATTAATTTATTAATTGATAAATATGTTCTGTAGCGGGTTATGGGTTTATAGGGGAATAGGGTGGGAAGTAATTTAATCATAATTAATTAATTGATATATGTTTGTACATATTTTAATTATTAATTAATTGGTAATTAATTTCTATTAATTAGTTAATTAATTATTATAATTTTTAACATATTTATAATTATTAATTAGTTTGTAATTAATTATTATTAATTATTTAATTACATTAATTATAGTGATTTTTTATATATATAATTTATTGTTATTCTTAATTAATTAATTGTGCAAAATAATATTAATTATTAAATTAAAACAATTACAGCAAATGTGCTAATATATTTACTTTATTGTTATTGTTAATTAATAATTAATTGGTAATTAAATAATATTAATTAATTTTGGGTACAGGGGTATTTTTAAGGTTCAGGGTCAGTTTTCAGTTCATGGGTACAGGGGTATTTTTAGGGTTCAGGGTCAGTTTTCAGTTTTTGGGTAAAGGGGTATTTTTAGGGTTCAGGGTCAGTTTTCAGTTTTTGGGTAAAGGGGTATTTTTAGGGTTCAGGGTCAGTTTTCAGTTCATGGGTAAAGGGGTATTTTTAGGGTTCAGGGTCAGTTTTCAGTTCATGGGTAAAGGGGTATTTTTAGGGTTCAGGGTCAGTTTTCAGTTCATGGGTACAGGGGTATTTTTAGGGTTCAGGGTCAGTTTTCAGTTCATGGGTAAAGGGGTATTTTTAGGGTTCAGGGTCAGTTTTCAGTTTTTGGGTAAAGGGGTATTTTTAGGGTTCAGGGTCAGTTTTCAGTTCATGGGTAAAGGGGTATTTTTAGGGTTCAGGGTCAGTTTTCAGTTTTTGGGTAAAGGGGTATTTTTAGGGGTCAGGGTCAGTTTTCAGTTTTTGGGTAAAGGGGTATTTTTAGGGTTTAGGGTCAGTTTTGGGTTTTTGGGGTACAGGGATGTTTTTTGGGTTCAGGGTCAGTTTTGGGTTTTTGGGTAAAGGGGTATTTTTAGGGTTCAGGGTCAGTTTTGTGTTTTTGGGGTACAGTCGTACAGGGTAAAAATAAAATAAATTTAAATTAAATCAATTAAATGAAATAAAAAAATATAAAATTACATTTAATTATTAAGATTTTAATTTATTTTAAATGTATATGTATTAGTTTTAATTTTTTAATTATGTTTTAATATTTTTATTTAATATTTGTAACATTATATGTATTTTATAATTATTTTTACATTATTATTAATACATTTAAAAAAACGATATTTTTAATTACGATATTTTTGTACTACGATATTATTTTTTCGATATTTTTGTACTTACCTTGTTGGGGATAGGATTCCGATATTTTTGACTTCGATATTTTTGTCCCGATATTTTTGTACTTCGATATTTTTGATTTCGATATTTAGTCAGACATTCGTTGCAGGTGGTGGTGCAATATTTAGCAATGCCAATAGCTCAAACTTAATTACCCCGAGACCTATTGCATTGTAAATGCTTGTTTTATATATATTTTTTGGCATTTATAATCATACATACTTATATTGACATAATTTAAATCCAAAGATAGTAGTTTTCTGTCGCATAGTTACTCTTCTGTTTGTCTGTGCAATTGGTTTATAGACAGTAGTGGTTCAGGCGTACAATATACTTCAGAGGAAAAACAGTTCATTCCATTTCTACGTACAATTAACAGCAAAGTCTGCTGTATCCTGTGTATAACCAAAGTTCCTCTTGGAACCACCCCCTTTGCCTCTTATACGCTTAATTATTCACTCCTGGGGCCAATCATGAAATCCACTGTGATGTGCCATTTTTAATCATTGTCGATCTTTATCGTATTATGCAAGTCTTTCCTTAAACAACTAAAACAGTGCCAGCCTGTGCATGCGGGTGTCTTTATCATTATCTCCATCAGCGGTGGAAGTCAGTCTCTCATTAGGGAGGTCCGGGGGGGTGAGGGACCATCCAGATATCAATGACGTAACATATATCTCAGGGTCTCATCAGTCATTTGTGGGGTGAAGAAAAGTAGAAGGAAGGGGGAAAAGGGTGTGAGGGGGACCTCCGGTGAGAGAGGTGGCATGAACTAGAATTTGTAAGTCTGAGCCAGTCAATGTATCTCCACCCCCCTCCTCGCCGCTAGTAGGGCAACTCGGATGTTCCCAGTTGTATAAGACTTCCCTCCACACCTCTGCAATCGGGTGTCTGCGCAGGCACTTCAGCTCTTTTCTATATAAGGCAGTGGTGTAATGAAACTTGAGTCCCCCCACCGCCCCCCCCCACCCCCTGCAAAGATCATGGAGGGCTCTCCCGATGCTAAAGACTCAATCAGGAGCTCTCAGGCCAGGGGTGTGGCTGCTGGTGGATAATAAAAGTTGTGCGGCAGAAAGCCGAGATCTAAGTTGAAGGAGCAAGTGAGTACAACAAGCACACCAAAGTGAAAGAGTATAGGCCTTCCTGAGTGAGCCCTCCCCCAGTAAGAAATAAGTCCCCCAGCAAGAAACCAAAAAAAAAGTTCAAATGGCGCATTGCATTTACAGCATACCTATCAAGAAATCTTGGTATCACATTTTGAAAAACAGGAGTTCGAATGGTACAATCTACAACACAAGGTTCAAGACATTTCACTAGAAACAAGCCAAAAGATACAAATGCGTAATACTGAATAGCCTGGTTCGGAAAATCCTGTCCCTTCACGGCTCAGTACAGAGCTGTTACTCACAGGACACCCTTCTGAGTACATATCTCCATCCATACTTATTAGAATGCAGAGCTTGAGTTAGGATAAAGCTGACATCCCCAGATACTAAGTATAGGACTACTCTGCTAAGATGAATGAATGAAGGGGATTTATAAAGCGCAAAACAACTGCTCAAGCAGGAGCCTCCTGGCGCTAAGTGCAGTCCTATCTGTTCAGTACATGCTACATGTTAAGTTCAGAGCTCTCCACTCATCAATTCACAGGTCTCATTGCTCAGCACACAACCCATTGAACATTATGGGCCCACCTCTTCTAAACAAGACCCATTACTCGCTAAAGGGTTTATTGGTGAGTACAGTGCTCCCCATCAGCACAGAATGTCCTTCACAGCTCCAGTTTCCATGCACACTCCTATCTCTACATTGGCTGGTTGATTCATGTTAGACTTGGCATCCTTAGCGTGGACTCCCCTGATTTTTTGCATTTACCTCCAGCATTTTTGAATGTGTACGAGATTTTGTTTTTGCTGGTTTAGATGTGTTGGGCACTTTGCCACTGCTGATCAGGGTCAAAGTGTAAATGCTCCTTGTTGGACTTGGCCCTTCTGGCAGGTTCACCCCTAATCTTTTTGCTTTTAATATATGATCTGTGTTGATGATTTGTGGTCTGTGCGCACTTTTTCCCTGTGTCCCAGAGTAAAGTGCGTGCATGTAGTTAGGCTGGCCTGCTCTCCCATAGGAATGCATGGGGAATGTCTGTGTCCCTGGTAGTTCCTGATGCGTGGGGAGTGCAGACTCGAATTTGGTATGTGCGAACTCGTGAGAATGAATGCTTCGCAGTGATGTATGTGGAATGAGTGTATCTTGTGTAGAAATGCCACTTCTAGGACTTGGCATATTAGTATAAAATATGCCTGGCGTGTGATTGGCTGGAGCGGGCTGGTGAGCCTGGCTCCAGAAAGGCTGGAAGGGTCTGCCCGGTAGTGGGTGTGAGATTAGCATGTTGATGGCTGGGGAGGAGTGCACCTGGTCCCTGATGGGGCTGGACTTTCCCCACACAATGCTGGCTCCACCACCTGTGGTGCAGCTGATGACCCTAGCCCTGCCAGTGAATGAAATGGGTGGTTGGGCCATCAAGGGTACTTGAAAACCAGCTGCGACTGGTTTCTCCCCCACCCTGCACCTACAGACAAAGGAATTTACAGTATAAGAAGGGGCTGTGTCCCCATACAATTTGTTCTCTTCCAGGATCTTGCCAGAGGGGGCTGCTGCTGCTGCTGCTGCTGCTGCTGGGGCCAGGAGGACCGCCATTTGGATTGTCTCCCTGCCTGGAGACCCAGTGAGCTGGCTCTGGGCCCAGCCTTGCCCCCTGCCTGTCTCCAGACCTTGCTGGAGCTTTGCTTTTGCCCATAGCACTGAGAGCGCTGCTCTCTTGCCTTTCAGCGCTGGGAAGCGCTGTGATTCCTTGCCTAGCGCTTGAGAGCGCTTTATTTTGTCCCTAAGCGCTTGGGAGCGTTTTTTGTGCAGCCGGTGCCCACCTGGCATTTGCCCGCTTTAATTGCCGATTTGTGGCAGAGCGAGTACCCACCTCGCTTTATATTTTAATTGGAAGCCGGTACCCACCCGGCATTGCCCCGTATTATTTAATTATTTAAAAGCCGGTGCCCACTCGGCATTGCCCCGTGTGATCACCGCCGCAGCCTAGGACAAAGAACCGCCGAGAGAAGCTGTCGGGAGAGCCGCGCTGGGATTGGCCCAGCCGGCCAAGCCTTCCGCCGCGTCATCGAAGGAGGAGCAGGAAGCGAGGCTCCCCCGAGGAAGCGTGCCCGGTGTCCGGCAGCAGTTGCGGAATCCAGGCGGAGGGGGCCCGAGGCACATTTCCGGTGCCTGCCCCCACCGCGTTGAGAGGAGACGCGCGGCTCTCCAGAGGCCGCCCAGGAGACCGACCGAGTCCCGCCGACCGGTGAGTGTAGTCCGGTGTTGTTGTTGGGAGGGGTCTCCCTGACGTGCCTTGTGGACCCCGAGTCTCCCGAGCAGAGGCTCCACCAGTTTCCTTTCGTGCTAAGAGCGGCCCCGGTTGACAGCGGGCCGCTCCAACGGTGCAGACAGCCTGAGAGGCTCCACCGATCCCGGGGGCAGTTTGATTTCTTTCCGAGCCCCGAGAGGCTCAGGGCATTCCCGTTTTTGAGCCCACGAGGCTCCAGGCCCGCCTTTTGTGTATTTAGAGCCACGAGAGAGGCTCTCAGCCCATATTTAATTTACGAGCCAGAAAAGCTTGTGGGGGCACATCTGTTCTCAAGCCCATGAGGCTCCACGCCCGCATAATTGTTCTTTAGAGCCCAAGAGGCTCCCACGTGGTGTCCCACCCCAGTGTTCTTGAGCCCACAAGGCTCCAACGTTGACCTCATCAGTATTTACAACTGTCCAGCACTTAGTGGACAGTTGCTACGTTTAGGCTTTGTGTTCTTGGCTGCCTGCGCCGCCCTCCCTGACATTTGACTCAGGGCATTTCAGCCCTTGCGAGGCCAGTTGGCCTGAGAGACCGTTCTAGTGTTGTGCTATGTGCACCCTGCGCATTGTGAGTTACCTGCTTATTTTGATTCCTGCGCAAATGTTCTACCTGCATCTCTGAATGTGTTTTAATGCCTCATGTGCAATGTGTTTTATGTTTTATCGATTAACAATAAGGAGGGTCAATGGGGAATGTTTAGTGACCATACAGTGATATCATCCCCTGTACCGTAATTATAACAAGAAATACCAGTAGGTCAAAGAAAACAGAAAACTGTCTGAAACTATGTGTTGGTTAGGGAACAGTCACAAAGTCCATATTGGAATGATACGTGGTGACCATCAAATGATTCCCATCAGATACCCATCCTGTACCGCCCTACATCATTTGGGATCCTTCAGCCGAAGGAAGTGATGTACAACCACTGAGATTAGGTGAACTGTAACCCAATCAAGTGGAAAGAAACTCAAATGTGGTAGCTTAATTTGTGTGGCATAAGGAGGGTAAACTGACTCACAGTGCAAAAAGTGTGTTAAAGTAACAGTGCTTGAAAAGTGAGTGATTTAAGATTGAGTTGTGGAAGTGGAAAAAATATGTTTTAATTGCATCCTATCCACACCCAACAATAAAAACAGTGCAAGATAGTGTTATACAAATAACTACTCAGATGGATTAAAGGTCAACATGTTTCTGCGGTTGAATGGAGTCTCGAGATCTCCTCCTGCTTCATCAGGACCTTATATCAATGCTACTGCGTAATGTGAGCAACTAAATGAAGTGAAAATTGTGTCACCTGAAATTCGCCTGTTCAGAGATCAGAAAATCACTCACTTTTCAAGCACTGTTACTTTAACACACTTTTTGCACTGCGAGTCAGTTTACCCTCCTTATGCCACACAAATTAAGCTACCACATTTGAGTTTCTTTCCACTTGATTGGGTTACAGTTCACCTAATCTCAGTGGTTGTACATCACTTCCTTCGGCTGAAGGATCCCAAATGATGTAGGGCGGTACAGGATGGGTATCTGATGGGAATCATTTGATGGTCACCACGTATCATTCCAATATGGACTTTGTGACTGTTCCCTAACCAACACATAGTTTCAGACAGTTTTCTGTTTTCTTTGACCTACTGGTATTTCTTGTTATAATTATTTTATGTTTTATCCCCTTTGCTAAAAGTGACCTGATTAGAGGATTGTTTATGTATTACCTTTGCTAAAAGTGACCTGCTTAGGTGATTGTTTAGGTTTCCTTCCCTTTGCTAAAAATGACCTGCTTAGGTGATGGTTTTCCTTCTATAGGTCCTGATGATAAGGCCCTAGTTCCCTGCGTGATTTTCCTACAGTGTTTAGGGTTGCGTAGGAGGTATTTACTCTTTACCAGTAATTACTGGTTGTGTGCTACATTTACTATTTTAGTGCTACAGTCATTATATGTTTATGTGCTAAGTGTTATACCTACAAGTATTATTTCTAACAAGTGCCTACCCTTGACAGTGGTCCATGTGGCCCTGTCCTGTACATAATCCCTTGTACATTCTGCCCGTGCCTGTTGACACATTGTAAAGTGTGTGTGTTATCTAATGTGTTTTTACTATAATACAAAGGCTATTTTTTATATAACCTTGGGTGGAGTTTCCTTTGTGGTGGGCCTCGGGTGTTGTTGCTGGGTGCGCGCGCAAACGCTTTAAACATCGCCTCCGAGATTAGCCTTGCTGCTCGCGTCACGTTACCTAGAGGGTGAGCAGGTGTTATCTTGGTGTGTAACTCCCTTGCCCTGACCTTAGACATGGTGGTCTCTGACTGACTTTGGCGTGAGCCTTGGCCAGCCCGGGGTCCCGGGTCTAACACTCCTTGATTGTGATTATGATTGGTTATCCATTATTGGCATATTTGATTTACTAGTAAGTCCCTAGTAAAGTGCACTAAGTGTTCCAGGGCTGGTAAATCAAATCCTATTAGTTGGCTTGCAGCACTGGTTGTGCCACCCACATGAGTAGCTCTGTAAATGTGTCTCAGACCTGCCAGCGCAGTGTCCGTGTTTGCAGTTTTAAACTGCCATGTTGACCAGGCAAGTGCATTCACTTGCCAGGCCCAAACCTTCCCTTTCCCTACATGTAAGGCACGCTTCAGGCAGGCCCCAGGTGCAGTGTAGTTGAAACTTAGGACATGTGCTTGTGTGTTTTTCCCTGTTGAAAGGCTGTCTGTCCCATAGGTAAACATAGGAGCTGCCTTGTCACATTTTACAAGTGTAACTTGCCATTTAGACAAGATAATTCAGAATTTAATAACACACCTTTTAGTAAAGGTGGTTTTTAATTTCTTTGCTTGAAAGTGGAACGTTTAGAAAGTAGGCATTTACATGTTTAACCATCCTGTGTACCCTGCCTGTTTGTGTACTCACTGTCTGGTTTTTGCAGTTACAGGTGCTGTGGATGTACATTCACATTAGACAGTCACAAGGGGGTTTGAGGTGTGTCCTGCCTTGGCTGGGTGACTCCTATCCAGGTTGAATAGACCTTGTCTGCATTTTGATTGGTGGGAGGGGTTTAACCAGCACCTGAAAAGGTTGTGTCTCCTTTTCACAATGTTGTCTCCACCTCCTGCAATCAAGCTGGACCAAGTAAGCCAGGACTGGGCTCAGAGACCCTTGCCACAAAGAGAGCAATGAGAAAAGGGGGTATAAGTATTGGTTCTAAAACCCCAAGACTTCAGATCACTTCTGGAAACAAGTGTACCCTGCTAAGAAGCAAAGCTGAGGAGCTGTGTGAGGAGCGCTTTTTTGTGTGAGGGATGGGTCGGCCTGAAGTTGCTGTTTCTGTCTTTGACAAAAGAAAGGGACTGACTCTTTTTGCCCTGCTGTGGTATCCTGCTTGTGAAGAATCTCCAAGGGCTTGTGTGTGCTTGCCTCCTGTTTTGGAAGACTTCGGGACATCAAAGTCTTCAATGTGCTTTACAGGGAATTTCCTTGAGCTGTGCTGGAAATTCCCTTGTGCTTTACTGAGAGCTCCCCTGTGCTTTACTTATTTGGGGAGTTTTGCTGCTGTTTGCCTTCGTAGAAACCTCCCTCGGCTTCACTCATTGGAAGCCGAATGAACGTTAATCTTTCTTAAAGTTCTGGGCTGAGCCTCCACCCACTGTGTGCAGAGTCTGCAGTTGGAGAAGATCTGGAAGTGCAAACACGGCCACTCATCAGCAAAGCAAAAGCAAAGGGTCCTCAGCATTGCCAGCGAGCGCAAAGGATCCTCAGCGTTGCCAGCAAACCAGCACAGCTGACCGGTGTTCCCAGCATTGCCTAGCAACACCCCCGGAGGCTGAAAGAGACACAGCATCATCAGCGGCCGTCCAACCAGCCAGCACCCCTGAGTAGAGTCCACGGGGCTAGGCGGAGCAGGATGCTCTGCTGCTGACCGGAGCAGGGGGCCAACACAGCGCACACCACTACAGGAGCGGTGGCTCAAGCCTTCCGCCTCTGTGCAAATCTGTTGGGGGCGTTTTCTTTATTTGCCTACATTTTGCTGTGGTGTACGGGCAGGCGACCCGAATATCTGAAACAACAACCTTGCACCGAAACTGTGTGCTAAAGGACCTTTGGCACCAAAGTGCTGACAATAAAGTGGTAATCCTGGTGTTGTTCGTTTGCTACACGTGGGCATTGTTGATGGTGATACCTGTTATTTCTTTTTCCCTTCTGAAGACCGTTGAACAAGTGTCTGGTTTGCAGTGGAAGTGATGTTATGTGATAAGCAACCTAAAAGTGTGTTTACAATGTTCTAACTGTTATGCTTATGATAGTTGCCTAGTTGGCAAACTGATAGTGATTTATGTGATGTCTATGTAATCTGTTATTATATATTAAAGGGGATATTTTTATATACTACTGAGTGGAGTCTCTCTTGTAGTGTGTCTAGTGTGTCACTGGTGTGTGTGTGTGTGTGTTGCACAAACGCTTTGCACATTGCCACTGGGATAAGCCTGACTCCTCTGCCAAGCTACCAAGGGTGTGAGAGCAAGGGTTATCTTGGGTGTGTAACTCCCTTATCCTGAATGGAGTGGTGGGTTATGCCTGACTTGGGTGCATACCTTAGCCAACCAGAAACTCAATTTCTAACACTTCATCTCTTGAATATTATACCTATTCTTTAGGAAGTCTTCCAAGATTTAGGAGATTCAGAGAAAAACCAATCAAAAAACAATCAAACACTTCACACAAATGGCTTCTAATCTGAATAGAGAGACACAGATGCACAATTACATACACACAGAGAATAGAACATTTGTCTATGGATAAAAGCAGCTTCCCAAAGGAATCAGGAGACGTCAGAGACAACATTTGGAGGGATTCTGGCACAAGGAATATCTGTCTAGAATTGAGGGAAAAGTTTAGAACATCCTAAAGTTTTAGGTGATTGAAATGCATGTCCAATCAATTGAAAAATGTGAAGACAGATGGATCAGGTACAGGAAGATGCACTTTCAAGTATTACCGAACATGTTCAAGGAGAGGGAACATGCCCAAATACATGGAAAGCATGTGTCTCAACACCTATGAAATCTCTGAAGGCAATGGCGATAGAGTTTGTGTTTAGTCATGGTAGGTATTTGCTCAGAAAATGCATGGATTGTAAAAATGGACTGGGGGAGAGAGGGCCAAACTGGATGAGGGCACCAACAAGATTTCAAGCCAAACGGCCTAGCTTAAAGCAATAACTGCAATAACTTACTGCTCTTTAAATAAATGTGCTTCACACAATACACACATCTCTACAAATGCACACACTGTAATGAAGTACCTCAACTTCAAACAAAGCTCTGTAAATGCACTGCTGCCATGCTCTGTATCAGTGCACTGCTGCTCAAGCACTGAAACACTGGTACAGCTCAGGTAAGGTACTTCAAGAAACCCAAGCTGAACCCAGTGGTACTAAGCCCAGGTAAAGTTCAAGCAATTCATCTGTTCTGGCTTGTAGCTTACACTGATTTCAGAAAAACCCCTCTGCTCATATTGACCTCTTAACATCTTGGAGCTTCCCTGCTATGCAGAATCTTTTAGGAGCAAAGCCCACAGGTGTGCAGTGTGGGCCGTCACAGAAATGTTGGAGTGACTGGAAGTTACACATGTAGTGGAAGGAGAATGGTTGAGAGAGAAGTTGCTGATGAGGTAAAGGAGCCACTGAAAAAGGAAAGAGAAGTCAGGATGTTGAGGGAAAGTAGTTCTATTTGTTTTACATATATAGACAGCTACCCACAGACAGCTGCACATGAACAAACACACCTCAGCCGTGACAACCTCATGTGTCACAAATCTTCTATTATTTGGCAACTCTGGATTTACATTGATGTTGTGACGTACGATTCTAAGTCACCAAAGAAGGTGACATCAAGGAAATCTGTGCAGCTTGCTGTAACTCTGGAGTAGGAAAGGAGACTAGTATGTCAGAACTATAATCTGGGACGGGGCAGTTTTGTGGAGGAGGCCTATCATACGCAATGTTGCCAGCCAGCAGTGAATTGTAAATAAAGAAAAAGTCTTTATTTTGCACTTTCTTCCAAACTAGACCCATATTGCATTCTGTGACTCGTTGGCTTATGGTTATAAAAAAATTGAAATACCAAGCCCGGATACGCAGAATGCTAACGGCCGAGCAGCCTGCTAATAAAAAAGTATAGCAGGTGTCATGAGATCACTTTACATTTCTGTGTTCTAATATCAGACATAGAGAGGCGTAGCTGTCTCTAGAAAAGTTTATTTCAATCCTTAACCTGTTTACCGCAGCCGTTATTTCGGCGCAGTGTGGGCGTTCTAAGGAGTGGGCCGGGCCGAAAGGGGTAAATCCATGCTTATAAAGTAAAACAAGCATTGGAAATGCAATAGGTCTCGCACCATTAGAGTTAGTGTTTTTAGAATTTTTTATGGGTTTTTTTTGTAAATGTTTAACATTTTTGTTTCCTGTAGCCAATGCTAAAGAATTACAAATAAAAAAAGCCATAAACATTTCTAAAAGCTCTAACTGAAATGGTCTGAGACCTATTGCACTGTGTGAGGGTGAGGGGTTGAGGGTGAGTGAGGGTGAGGGTGAGGGTGGGTGAGGGTGAGTGAGGGTGAGTGAGGGTGGGTGAGGGGTTGAGGGTGAGTGAGGGTGAGGGTGAGTGAGGATGAGTGATAGTGAGGATGAGTGAGAGTGAGGGTGAGTGAGGGGTTGAGGGTGAGGCGTTGAGGGTGAGTGAGGGTGAGGGGTTGAGGGTGAGTGAGGGTGAGGGTGAGTGAGGGTGAGTGAGGGTGAGTTAGGGTGAGGGGTTGAGGGTGAGTGAGGGTGAGGGGTTGAGGGTGAGTGAGGATGAGTGAGAGTGAGGGTGAGTGAGGGGGTGAGGGGTTGAGGGTGAGTGAGGGTGAGGGGTTGAGGGTGAGTGAGGATGAGGGTGAGTGAGGGTGAGTGAGGGTGAGGGGTTGAGGGTGAGTGAGGGTGGGTGAGGGTGAGTGAGGGTGAGTGAGGGTGAGGTGTTGAGGGTGAGTGAGGGTGAGTGGTTGAGGGTGAGTGAGGGTGAGGGTGAGTGAGGGGTTGTGTCTTAACTTTGGTCCCAGCACCATGAAACAGGAGTCTCTTGAGGGGATAAAGGTGGGCCTGGCAGTCAAATGTGTGCTGTCATTGGCGAGGAGTCAAATAATCAGTGATGCCTCTCGTTGCTCTTAACTTTGGTCCCAGCACCATGAAACAGGAGTCTCTTGAGGGGATAAAGGTGGGCCTGGCAGTCAAATGTGTGCTGTCATTGGCGAGGAGTCAAATAATCAGTGATGTCACTTTCGCTATCCTCAGCGAATTAATGAGCTGATGTCCATGTGCATATACATTCCACTCTGTACCGCAAGGATTGTTGTGGGTGAAAAACGCTCTTAAACTTATATCCTGGAGGCGTGATCCAAACCAGGTTTTCTAGACGCACAACAAAAAGCAACGGTTTATAAAAAATATATAATTGGAGAGGTTAAAATGTGATTCAAATAGTAATTCAATTCCCCCCCCCCTCTCTCGCGGTCCTTGCTTCCTGGAAGGGAGCCAAGCCCTTAGGGCGGGGTGCTGCAAAGCAGGACAGGCTGTGGTATGCACGTGCAACAGGAAATGAGGCAGCCTGCGCCCACGAGGACTCTCTCGAGCAGGGTTAGGTGCACAGTTTGTTTAGAATGTGTCCGTCCTGTAAGCTGAATGTTGCACCTTTGAACTTGTCGCGGGAAAGGCAGAGTTTTGTTTTTAATATACAAAATGTTTTACCTCTGCAGAGACGTCTGGTCCTCGAGGAAGGAATGCATGGTTTCCCAAAGTCCAGCAGCATGCCCTACTCCCAGAGTCGAGGCGAACATCCATCACCCCATAAACCGTTTCCCACGGCTTTTTACGAAAGTCAATAGATTACAGATATAAACAAGACGGAGGGAAGGAAGATAAGGGGAGGGGGGAGGAGAAATGCGACACGGCGGGCAGGGGAGGGGGCGGAGCAGGGAGAAGGAACAGAAGAAGGAACGGCAGATAAGGGGAGGGGGGAGGAGAAATGCCCCCTTGAGGTCTGAACCTGGTGCTTACTTCTGGAGGGCGTTGGAATCACCCTGTGAGAAGCGGCTTATTGTGGCTCGAGGAACGGAGGGAGAGAGCAGCAGCCCGGGTGGGGCTTTTTCCTGTGCGCGGGATGTTTGTCAAGCATGGTCGCATTTCAGTTACAGGAAACGGTAACCACGTGAGAGCCGGCATACTGACCGCGTTGCTCAATGTGGGAAGCACGTGGTGGCTGACGGGGGGTGGGGGGGGTATATGGGATGTGTGCGTTTGAACATTGTGCACCTAAAGCAACTGCTTTCAGCGTTGATGAAGCAATAAATGTTCACGCTCTTGAGCAGTCATCTGTGCAACTCCCAAAATGCACAGTAATCGGCCGAAGCACACTTGCGTGCAGTTGTGACATTAATAACTCCCTTTTAGGGTTGGACGCTTTGCTGTGAACTCCGTGAACTGCAAATTATTGTAATGTTGTTTCTGAAGAAAAAAAGCAAAACTCACGCTTTTTTCAATGAAAAGTAACAATATAGATACTTCAAAGTTCTGCTCAGACTGTGGAGTATTCCCCAATCATCGGTGTGCTTATACATTGCGAATTCAGAGCTACAGATTTATCTATACTGGCCGTAGGCTGCTTTGGAGCGACACGGCGGGCAGGGGAGGGGGCGGAGCGGGGGCCTGGCAGCTGGCAGGGGTCAGGGCATATCTAAATTTGAGTGACACAAAATGGGACTATAACTAATGTGGCAGAGATATGGGGAGTGGGTGGGCGAAGCTAATCCCCATATGTACGTTAAAAATGGTAAAAAAATCTGCTGCTGTTTTTATCTCACCATTAACCGATTTCCAAACTCAAAAACCGTGCAAGAAAATAGCAGCAAGGAATTATCACAAGCACTCAGTGGGATTCCATGATGGCGGTACATCAACTACTGGGCTGAGGTGGACTGGAACTGACCCAGGAGGGGGGAGGAGGGAGGAGAAATGCGTCTCGGCCGGAGCAGGGGGCGGAGCAGGGAGAGCGGGCTTTTAAAATGTACTTCACACGGCCGGCCGGTCGTGAAACTGAAAGCATGGCCGGCTGGCCGTGAAAGCCTTTGATGCCGCAGGGGGTGGAGCGGCACCAGCTGGGAGAGTAGGCAAGGCAGGCGGCTGGGGGCATGTGCACGCGCTTTTAAGCTCAATGCGCATGCGCATTGAGTTTAAATTTCTCGTGCACTGCAAGGAATCGCCACGATTCCTTGCAAGTTGGATAAAGAGTGGATAAGCCACCATAGTCTCGCTTGCTCGATGCGCATGCGCATCGACAGGCGAGACCTAAAAATGTGGGTCTTTGTCAACAGCAGGTAATATTATGCCTCCTATTTGGTTTCAAATTGTGGTCTATGAGGGTGGCGTCTCATGGTGATAAAGGAATTTCTCACCAGTCCTCACATGGTCTCACCAGTCCTCACATGGAGATGCACACCTCTCCTGTAGTCCAAGCTACCACAATGCCAGTTATGCACTGCTGATGAGTTCCCAGTCAGGAAGTCATCCAGGGCCTGGGGGCAAGATTCAACAGCTCTTAAAAGTGACACAAGGTTCTTATAGCGCCAGGGCTATGAGAAGAATGAAAAAACTGAGAGGGGGGCTTTCAAAGGGGTGTGGCCAATGCAATTAAGGACGTGGATAAAAATCTGTGCTTAGCATAGTGTGCGGCCCGACTTGTATTTTGCTGTTTCTGTCAATACATCCAGATATATGATACAACAAGTAACATCATACCTACAACAAGTCAGGACTATTGGCTGTGTTAATGGTTGTTAGTTACATAAGAAAAATAAGCAGCAACTATGGCTTGTATATAATATTGAAAAGCTTCCACTTAAAGCTCTGGTGACACCACGAAAATGTTGCTGCTCCTGCGTTTCAAAAAGAGAAAGGAAATCCAGAGAGAAAATGACTCTCTTTAAAGGATTTCCCTTTCCCTACAACGCTCACCTGGCATGACATCATGCCGTAACTTCTCCACTAGTGAGAAGTGAGGATTGTAAGCAGCGCACATCAATGTGCTTGCTGTCACTGCAGTCTGGAAAAAAAACACAGACCGCCTGTGCCAGGTTACAAAATGGAGCCCGACAGAGACCCATTTCAAGGCCCCTTTTAAAAAACTGCTGGAACACACATGGACTCAGAAGAGTGGAATAAAGTTTTGGAGGATATGAATACCAAATTGGATGTATACTCTAAGAAATTACAGGAAGGGAAATTAAGAAAATACAAATGGGACAGTCTGGACTATAAGTTGAGCAAGGTGTATACCTGGGCTGAGGTATATGCCCAGAGAATGGTTTTCTTCAAAAAAAATCACTAACACCTCTTATGAAGAAAGTGTGGCAACAGAAGGTGACACAACCATCAATAGAGCACCACCTAGGATTGACAAAAGTAGTGAAACACCACGCGGACCAACAGGTGAGACAAGAGTGGACCATGCCTCTACATCAAAGTCTTTTTTGGCCCAGGAGACAAATACCAGCCAACCACCAGGCAAGGCAACAGGAAAACCAGGAGAAGTCAAAGAAAAACCAAGACAAAACCTGAGGAGCCAGAAAAAGGCTCAATAGTCAACATCTCATCTGTTGTGCTTACCCCACAACAAACTCATATTTTGAACCAAGAACTAGGATTTGTTCCCACTTATCAAATAAACACTCTGGAGAACGAAACTGCATTGTTCAAGTTTATGAGAGTGATACACTTACAATACTCTTTTTCTACTATGAACATTGGAGACCCTGCTCGTCCTGAACCTGAATTAATTGAATTCAAAAGCCCTTACATCACATAAAATCCTGGATGCGTTTGAAAACTTGGTGAAGAATGATTTAGCTAAGATTGATGTCAAGGGATCAAGAAGAACTAATTTATCTAAATATGAAAAGAATACTTTGAAATCTCCAGCATTAGACACTTGCATCGTCATACAAAAAGCAGACAAGGGAGGGGCCATTGTCATAATGGACAAACAGTTCAACGTGTCAAAAGTAATGGAACATATTTCAGACTCTAGCACCTACCTTAAATTGGATCAAGATCCCACACATGATTTGATTTCTACATTTGATACTATAATAAATAAAGCCATTGAGATGGAATGGATTACGACCAACACCCGATCTTATCTTACTGTCATCAATCCAAAAAGACCTGGATTATACATGCTACCAAAGATCCATAAGAATTTACAAGATCCCCCTTTTCGACCAATTGTCACGGGGTGCGGAACCATCTTTGAGCCCATTGGTCAATATATAGACTACTTTTTGCAACCTTTTATTCAGGCTTGGAATTCGTATGTAAAGGATACCCCCCATTTTCTTCAGAAACTCAGTACTGTCAAACCTGACAAGGACACTATTTTGTGTACCCTGGACGTCAAAGCATTATACACCTCCATCCCCCATTCCAGGGGTATAGAGGGAGTAGAATGGGCTTAATTGAAGCAAAATGCTATAGGTGCTGACAAAGTGTTTATACTGGAGATACTATAATTTTGCCTTCATCATAGGTTTTTTGAATGTTTTTTGCAACTGAAAGGCACTTCAATGGGCTTTGCCGGGGCTCCGGCGTATGCAAATACGTACAGGGCCAAGTTTGAGGATTCTTTTATCTACAACGACAAAGAATGGTCTGAGAATCTGCTATTATATTGCAGATATATAGATGACATTTTTCTATTGTGGATCAATCAATCAAATAAATCAGTTCGACAAGAATATTGAATTTACAAGTACAATGAATCGAATCGAAAATCTCTACCGTTTCTGGATGTTTTAGTGATCTTGGAGAATGGGAACATACACACGGAAGTGTATCATAAACCAACTGACAAGAACAATGCCTTATTATTTATTA
This sequence comes from Lissotriton vulgaris, assembly GCF_964263255.1. NCBI lineage: Eukaryota > Metazoa > Chordata > Amphibia > Caudata > Salamandridae > Lissotriton > Lissotriton vulgaris. The sequence continues at coordinate 870,264,831 of NC_141687.1, read as the reverse complement.
GTTTTCATCCACTAAGTTTAATTCATAATCTTCCTTACTCCCAGTTCCTCAGAGCTCTTTTATTATATTTATTTATTTTTATTTATAGGCTTATATAGCGCTAGACTCGACTCCCGAAGGAGTATCTCTGCGCTCAATTCACCCTACAGACAGAAAAACAATGCTCTCAAGATCTTAAAGAAATGGAGGCGCTACATTTGAAACAGGAACGTCTTCAGCAATTACCTGAAGGCTAGATGATTAGTACAAAGCCTGAGGGTAGCAGGCAGATTGTTCCAAAGACTAGGACCCAAGAATGAGAGAGCCCTTCCGCCCAGTCTCGCCCTTCTGATGGGAGGAATTGTAGAAGAGATTGGTTGCTGGAGCGGAGGGTACGTACAGGATTGTAGGGGACAAACTTCTCAGCCAGATACAGAGAGCCTAAACCATGAATACCCTTGTGGATGATACAACAGGTTTTGAATTTAACCCGTTGTCGGATCGGTAGCCAAAGAAGCTTTTCTAAAAGGGGACGAGAGGGGGTTCTGGGCGGAGCATTTAAAACTAGCCTTGCGACGGTATTCTGAGCCACCTGGAGTCTACTTAGTAAGTTGTCATTTGCTGATATTAGTAGCCCATTACAGTAGTCCAGGCGGCTGAGCACCAGAGCCTAAACAAGAGTCTTTCTAGATGAGTCTGGCAGTAAAGGAAACACTCTTCTAAGTAGTCCAATTACATGGAAACAAGACCCAGCTGTTTGATTGACATGCTCCTTCAAGGACAGCCCTTGGTCCAACCGAACACCCAGGTTTTTTACTACCTGCTTAGGACTGGGAACGGGGCCCAGATCTAATGGCCACCAGTCCGGCGACCACAGTAATGAGGCCTCCCCAAACAGCATAACCTCAGTTTTCCCTACATTACACTGCAGGAAATTCAAGGCCATCCATCGAGACACAGCCCTCATACCTTCTGAGAAGGAGTGCTTAACTGCCGCAGTCAGGGACTGGAAAGGGAAGAGCAGCTGAGTATCGTCAGCATACGACACTGGAATGAATCCATATGATCGCATAAGGTCAGCCAGGGGGGCCACATACATGTTAAAAAGCATGGGACTTAAATACGAGCCCTGTGGCACCCCTTTGGTGAGCTCCACAGATGCCGAACGGAAGGAACCCAAACTGACACTCTGCGAGCGGCCAGATAAAAAACTCTTCAACCAGGACAGGGCCCTACCCCTAACCCCTACCTCCTGCAAACGACTGGGCCAGATTTCGTGCGATATCGTGTTGAAAGCTGCGGACAGGTCCAATAGCACCGGAATCACAGAGCGCTCCCCTTATCCTGTGATATTCTGATGGTATCAGTCACAGAGAGGAGCGCCAATTCCGTGCTATAGTTGGGCCTGAGTCCGGACTGGGAATGATCTAAACCTCCAGTTAGCTCAATGAAATTCGACAGGTGGATATTGATATGCTTTTACGTTATCTTGCTCAGGAATGGGAGGAGAGATATGGGGCGGAGGTTGGATAAATCAGTCCAGGGAAGAGTAGAGTTTTTACAGATAGGAGTTACAAGAGCCTTCTTCCACTCCTGTGGTACCTGACCCTCAGCAAGAGAGAGATTCACCAAAGTCTGGATCATAGGACCAAGATAATTGCCCAAGGAAGAAACAATTCTGGAAGGAATAAGGTCTAATGGGGATCCTGTCTTAATTTGGCCTATTAGTGTCTCAATGTCACCCTGACTAACTGCCGTCCATCATCCCCTTTGGTTTCTTTGTTCGCCCTAAGTTGGCATGGTATGCTCAGACGTAAGTCCCTTGCTCACTTTGCCACTGGATTCAAGCAAGCCCGGCTGAAGACGGCTGTAATGCCAGAAACCGGTCCTGTGAAGCTTGATTCCGGTCCAGGGAAGACATGGCTTGGCAATTCGGGCAGGACTGTTCCCATGAAGCGCAGGGTCAGACTGATTTACATGTGGCCATGTCTGAACTGGGGTGGTGGAGTGAGCTAAAGAACGGTGAAGGATTAAACCCAGATCTTTTGACTGGGTGTGAGTGTTTGATTGATTCAGATGCTCCGTCCATCACCACCCCCTTTTGTACCGCTTTTGGCCGCCATAAGTGTGGCAGGGTATGCTCAGACGTGAGTCCCTTGCTCACTTTGCCACTGGATTCAAGCAAGCCCTGATGAAGACGGTTGTAATGCCAGAAACTGGTCCTGGGAAGCTTGATTCCGGTTCAGGGAAGACATGGCTTGGCAGTGCGGGCTGGACTGTTCCCATGAGGCACAGGGTCCGACTGATTTGCATATGGCCATGTCTGAACAGGGGTGGCGGAGTGAGCTAAAGAACGGTGATGGATTAAACCCAGATCAGTTGACTGGGGGTGAGTGTTTGTATTGTCAACGCTTTATCCATCATCCCCTTTGGTTTTTCTTTGTTCGCCCTAAGTTGGCAGGGTATGCTCATTCGTGAGTCCCTTGCTCACGTTGCCACTGGATTCAAGCAAGCCCGGCTGAAGACGGCTGTAATGCCAGAAACCGGTCCTGGGAAGCCTGATTCCAGTCCAGGGAAGACATGGCTTGGCAGTTCGGCCTGGACGGTTCACATGAGGCACAGGGTCAGACTGATTTGCATATGGCCATGTCTGAACTGGGGTGGCGGAGTGAGCTAAAGAACGGTGATGGATTAAACCCAGATCAGTTGACTGGGGGTGAGTGTCTGTATTGTCAACGCTCCGTCCATCATCCCCTTTGGTTTTTCTAACTGCTGGGAAGGCCATAAGTGTGGTGGAATTGATGGTGTGGGAATAATATGGTGGTGTGGGGGGGGCAGTCCATAGGGTTTGTTATCTTGATGATTTTATCATAAATAATCTCTATTTTACTACTAAAAAAGAGAGAGATGTTATCACATAATGATTGTGAGGATGAGTCAAGACTTTCACAAGCCGTAGGTTTAGTAAATGATTGTAGAATCCGGTATAATACCTTAGCGGAATTGCCTGCCTCAGTTAGTTGCGAGGCAATGTAGTTTTTCCGGGCCGATCTAATGTTTTTATGATATATAAACAGGACAGTATAATAACCATTTTTATCTTCCTCAGAGTGAGTTTGTCTCCAGGCTTTTTTTAACTTTCTACAAGCCTGTTTGTCAGACCGTAGTTGATCAGTATACCACGCCTCTTGACAGGACGTAGGGCGCTGTTTACATAATTTCATGGGAGCCAGAGAGTCAACCACAGTTAAAATGGCAGAATTGAACTTAGATAGGGCCAATTCGATATTGTCGGAGGCTGTAATAAGAGGCTCGACTAGTGCCTTCTGAAAATCATCTGATGTCACTTTGTACCATTGTCTACGCCAAAAAGGAGGAGGGAAGGGCAGTTTACTAGGTTTGTCCAAGCCCAGCAGGGAGAATTCAATAACAAAATGGTCTGACCAATTCACCTGAGTTGAGGGGCGACATACAATCTTAGAGGAGTTAGAAAAGATCATATCCAATGTGTGGCCTGCTAGGTGAGTTGGGCCTTTGTTGTGTTGTGTAAATCCTAGTATAGATAGGTCCGCCAGAAAAGACAAAGTCTCCGGATTATTAGGGAGGTCGCCATGCACATTAAAATCCCCTAAAAGTAGAAAATCGTTTCCGGATTTAAAATGCGGGCCAATATTTCAACTAGGGAGAGGGCAAAATTGGCACTCTGCCCTGGTGGGCGATAGACCAGAGCCCCCTTCCAGTGGGCTTTAGAGGGATTATTGATCCTAAAGATCATAATTTCCATCATGGCGGTACTCCTTTGTTCCAAAATAGAAACAGTAATCCGCTCTTTATGAATGATAGCAATGCCACCACCTGTTTTAACAGGTCTGTCTAGCCTTATCATTTTATATCCCACAGGGATACCCAAGGTAATTGCAGGGACCGTGTGGGGTTTCAGCCAAGTCTCGGCCAGGAAACATAACTCAGGCTGTGCGGTGGAAATGAGATCCCAAATTTCTGTGTGGTGTTTAGGTAGGGAACGAGTGTTGCATAATAAACTCTTCCACCCATTCAACGAGGGTATTTCTCCCCTGTGACACCCAACTGATGTATTTATATGGGAGGCCTGAAACCGGCTACACGAAATAGGACCTTCTAAGCATGGCCAAGTGTCTCGTGCGCAACCTTGCAAAGGTGCTATCTGAGGGCTCAATAGTTCCTGAGCTGAGTAGCAAACACGACTTACTACATCGAGGTCTCTACTGACCTGGACAGAGTCCATGGCCCCTGGTCCCGTCCAGTCGCTAAAAGGATCTGTTCGGACAACTTCTCTTTACAAAACAATTTATAACAAAATAATCAAATTGAAATTTAAAACAAAATAATCAAAGAAAGATTCAAATCTAAAGGCCATCCAGAGTCGATTTTGGACCGATCAATTTTGAAGGTGAATAGTAGAACACGGAACAGTCTTTTAGAGACAAAAACTAAACCAGAAGTTAATAGAGAAGTATTCGTATAAAAAAAAATGTCCACCTGTTCGCGGCAGGTCAAAAGGATTATCAATCAACGATGGGAAATTTTTGCTAATGAAAGGGACTTCCACGATCCTTTTAAGAACAAACCCATGTTTGCCTACAGAAGATCAGGGAACTTAAAAGAAATTCTAAAACCCAAACCCATAGAAACCATGGGAAACTTCAGCGGTACTAGACGGTGCCAGAATTGTGTCCATTGTAATAATGTAATTTGCAGCAACAGCACACAGCACCCCCAGACGGGGGAGACAATCAAAACGAAACACAATGCGGATTGCAATTCCACAAACTTGATCTATGGAATTAAGTGTCTATGCGGCCTATTGTATATAGGTAAACCTGAGCGAAAAATCAAAATACGTATTTCTGAACATAAAAGTACCATCTGTAATTGCAACATGAATAGTAGTTTAGCTGTTCATTGGACCAAAAGTCGTCATAAATAGCTCAGCTGAAATTTCAGGTCACAGAGATGGTTAAACCCGTACCCTGGAGAGATCTCACAAGAACTTTACTTTAAAGGGAAATTTACTGGATAAGGAGGCTTAACACTAAAGATCCCAAAGGGATCAACAATAAAGTTGATCTAGAATGTTTTCTGTAGTTTCTCTCTAGATGGAAAGCATTGCAGGCTGCTTTTTTGTAGGCACTCACATGTTGGTTTATGCTTATCATTTTTGACATTCATACAGTTATCAGAAGGGCCATGCAATCATCAATATGGATGGTATGTGCATACTTAGGTTCATTGCAAGTGAGTATTTGTTCCCGTGTCACGTTTTTTCACTTTCTTCTTTTCTGTATTTCTTTTCATAACGTAGATTCAATTTCACAAGAGTACTTCCCTTTCACTTCATGGATTTGATTTTATAAGTGCTCCACCGCGCACATGTGTATAGCGCATTCGGGTTGTCCTTCGGGTTTACATGAGATTCCTGTTATATTCTGTGCAATATTGGTGCAAGTACGCTCCATTTCACCATTTAGATACGGCGCTCGATGTAGTTGAATCACTGGTTTGTAGTCCATCATCTGTCTCTGAGATTTATTACATCGCCGTAATTTGAACATGCGTCGGTTTCACCAGCCGCGAAGTTGGAGCACGGCCGCTTAGACGGGGAAGTCGTGTTCATCGGTTTGAAGTCCGGATAAAGGTTAGTTGTCAGAAGGTGGTTTCCGCCTCGTTGCCGTTATCATAGGTTTAGAATATGGTAGTGGGATGGTAATTTTTGAGCATCTGTACGCATTTGTTTTTACAGATTGGAACACTTTGTTAGTATCAGGCCGGTTAGACGAGGAAGCTGCATTCCACAGTAAAAAGCTTGAAAGAAGGTCAGTTGACAGCGTGTGTCTCAGTACCCCACGTTTTACATTGTTAATGTTGGTTGAGCATACTACAGTAAGGATACCATTGTTTAAGCATTTGAATGTATTTTTTACAGATTTGGAGTACCGGGTTGTTATGGACCCGGCGGTGCCAGGGAACACACCTGAAAACTCCGAGTCCTTCCTGTTTCAGACTACAGAAACACAGAGTCTTCTAGGTGAAGTCAAAGATCGTATTTATTGGCTGCAGCCAGTAACAGGTATCCTAGAAGTACAACGGCATGTATGTTCTCAGGAGACTGCTCGAAGTTACAAAGCCAGCCTTCTCCTCTTATACAAAATAATATGCTTCAGGCAAACGTTCCTTATTTTACAGTTGACCATACAAATATTTTCATTACAAAGAAAAAGCAGAGTCATGATGACAAGCCCACATTTCTGTTCGTCCAGCTCATAATTAATTACAATGTCCAGTATTTCCATCAGATATCGACGGACCCCCAATAAAATAGGGCACCTCCTCCTCGTAAAGCAAGTCATAAAGCAAGAAACAGGGACAGGTGTGTGCAAGATTAGGCATGGTTTGTGTGCGATGAAAGGTTTTATGATATGTTGTGCCTTGATACGAATCTAGCTCGGCCGCTGGGAGAGGACCTGGCCGAACAGGTTTGGCTTTGGGCAGTGGAGTCAGCTTGCCCAGGTCACAGAGGAGTCAGCAAAGGTGTACGTGTCCTTCGGATCGAATTCGGCCTTAGTCATTTGGCTATGTGAGGGCAATCACAAAATGGCTGCCGCTCACAAAATGGAACCCGAGGGTTCAAGACGAAAACTTCGATTTAAGGGTGATTTTGTCAATCAAACGTGACGAAAATGGTTATGCATAGTGTTTAAACCATTACCGGTCTGCTAGTACCAAAATCATCATGAAACGACAATGTTTATGACACAAGTCCAGAATTTCGGTACCACAGACACCCGGGTCCAGAATTTTCAGTACCACAGACCCTCCTTTTGCCCTTACATAGGCAATAACCTATACTCACGCTAATCTGAGTCCAGGTCTGTATTCATAAAGTCATTGAGATGTTGCTGTAGCATCATCCTATTACTTAGTTCGTCTCTTGATACAGGTTTCCTTACACATGATGTAGCACAGAGGCCACATATTGCAGGAGCACACTGTACACACAGACAGAGCAGGAAAAGAATGGCTAAGACCATCCCAGTGACTATCAATATCTTCCAACCCTAGGCGGATATCAGTTCCCAGAACCACCACATCAGTGACCAGTCTCCTTTATCCACGTGAATAGATTCGGAGATTTTATGCAGTTTGGAGATGGCCTGGTATACTGTTGGAGCGTTATCTGGGATAAAAATACAGCAACTTGATTGGATCACTTTACATACCCCACCTCGGTCTGCAAGTATGACGTCTAAGGCGACCCTGTTCTGAAGAGTCATAAGGCGGTCCGACTGGAGCTCCGCAGTCAGGTTACTAAGGGCACCGGCAGTTTCAACTATGGTAGATTCAACTACCCTCGTCAATTGGAGAATGTTCCTGCTGTTCACCATGGGCCCCCAAAACGGCAGAAAACCTTTTACGAAGTCTCCAAATTCTTGTCCCGCAGTGTCGTCTTTACTCACGACACCTCTAACTGTCCTTGTCCTATGGTAATCTGCCGCGGTCGTGTAGGTGGGAGGCAATAGGAACGAAATGAAGCATGTGCTCGAGAAGTCGGGGGGTAGCCATGTATACGCTCTATCATGGCAGATGAAGTAGGTGCCCTTAGCTGCTAGGAATGAAGGGGAGGTCTGAGACGAAAAGACATACGTTTCAGTACAGACACTCTTCCCTAACTGAGCTCCGGGATTCCTGCCATTACCTTGTAGACATAGGTGACCCTTATGGGGTACAATCCAAATTGGGGAGGATCTCTTTGCTTGCTCGTTTTCATTCAGAGAAACCCTATATCCAGTTATGTTCCATCTAGTGTATGCTTGCAACTCATCTCCAGGAATGGTTCTATACGAGTCAATGTCTCTACTCATATTCGTGATTCCTACCACTAATGCTTTGTTGCTAGAGTTACTTCTCGTGGAACGTGGGGGATATGGTTCGATGGCAAATAGGAACATCGTCTGAAACGCCCACAAAGAACCATAGTAGCTGAATGGCAAGACAAAATATGGGATACCTTTATCCGTCGTATGTGGCATAAGGCCGCACACACAACAATTAGTCGTGTTCATTACTAACTGGTGTTGGTGTAAAAGCTGGATGAATGAGTTATTTGCAAATTCTGATCTTCTAGCGGTCTCGTGTTCAGGCAGAGGGTGAAAAGAATGTGAGGAAACAGTAGGAGGAGGTATGGGCTGTGTAGTAGGTGCGAACGCCATTTGAAAAGTGAATAAAACATATTATATAAAAAATTTCATCACACTTAGCAACATACAAATGCATAATATCAGAAATCGTGTTCTTGTCATTAATGTACACATTCTGGCTTTAAAGTTGTTCATTGGTTTGGCAGGTCTCTCCATCTCGGGAAACTCCATCCTCTATAATTGCTGCCCGCGGCGGTAGGGTGTTCTATGCTAAGGAATGCTTCTGTCAGTCCAGGGCAACTCCCTTAGACCAACCAGAACTGTCGCCCTAACGTCTTCAGCTGCACCCCAAAGACTTTGGCAACCGCGACCCTAGCAGCAGAACCCGGATGGCGGTTCGAAAAACAAAAATAAGCAAGTTTCTCAGATGAGAGCGCTGCACTTTCAAGAATAGTCAAAAAGCAATATTTTATTTGTCCATAGTCATAGTTCTCGGCCTCAAATCGTAACGTGTTTTCCAGGTATTATCTGGTTTTCGAACACCAGTTCAGGTTCTGTAATGTTCAATCGCATTGACGGTGGGACAGATCCTTGCAGAATGTCGTCACTCTCGCGTACAGAGTTTGTTCCTTTTACCTGTGCATCACTAAAGAGCAGGAAGCGAGGCAAAGTTTCGGTCTCAGAATCAGCAATCACCTCCTGGACCCACCGGTCGTGAGGCAGAGGTAAAAGGACCCTCTTGCAATGGACCCCGTGGATCCAGTGTTTCTTTCCTTCTACTCGAACAGCTGATCTTGTGGAGAGAAGTACTAGGTGGGGACCGGTCCAGCGGGGCTCATCAGTCTTTGTCCGCTGAAAATTCTTTACGAGCACATAGGTTCTAGGATCGATAGGGTGTCCTGGAGCTTCAGTAGCTTGAGGTAGAGTATCATGTACCTGTTGGTGTAAAACACGCAATTTAGACGTCAATTTGTACAAATAATCAAGTAGTACAGGGTGCTCTAACTCGCTGAATTTGGCTGGCCTTGGCACTCCCCATATGTTGGCCGGACGGCCGAACACTATTTCGTAGGGACTAAGTCCCACCCTCGAGTGTACAGTCATTCTTGTTGATAGGAGTGCCAAGGGCAGAGCGTCAGGCCAGGTGAGACCAGAACTCGCTTGAATTTTGGCCAGTTTTAGTTTTAGCGTACCGTTATAGCACTCTACTAATCCAGCTGATTGGGGGTGATTTGCAGTGTGGAATTTTTGGTGAATGCCTAGCCCTTCACACACTTTCTTCATCACTCGACCCACAAATTCACTCCCATTATCACTCCAAACCATTCTCGGCATTCCGAATCTGCGGAAGAATTCTTTGATAAGGGGTTTAGCTGTTGATAAGGCACTATTGTCTTTCAGGGGATATGCTTCTATCCATCTTGAAAAGGCACAAACAACAACAAGTACGTATTTCAGATTGTTGCACCTCTCCATGTGGATGAAATCTAACTGCAAAACCTCGAACGGGTATGTAGGAGGAGCAAAATGACCAGCTGGGGTTGGGGTTCCCCTACCAGGATTGTATTTCAGACACACCATACAGTTCTTGACTATATTCTCTGCATACTTAGGAATTCTGGTGTTCTGCCATACTGGAGCCAATAACTTGCAAATCCCTTTCACACTGATGTGTGCCATTCCATGCACCATTGTAACCACTGCAGGCACATACGCATTGGGTAGCAACCAACGCTGATGCTCCGACAATTCAACCCAACAATCATTCGCGTCCACTTTACCCATGCTTTCTCTCCACACCTTCAGTTCTTTCTCTGTAGCTTCAGCTTGGATGGACTTCACACTCTCAATCGTATCTTCACACATACCAATGTCACCCACCCATCGTGCAGGGCCTGCAACATACATTCGACTCATTACATTCTTTGCTGTTTCTTTCGCAACTTCATCCGCAAACGCATTTCCACGACCAACATCATCTGTAATCTTTTTGTGTGCACTGCATTTCACAATCGCCACTTGCAAAGGCAAGGTCAGTGACTCAAGAAGCTCATTCACCAACTGACCATGCTGGATCTTAGCTCCATGTGAAGTCAGGAACCCACGATCACGCCACAAACGCCCAAAACTATGAGCCACACCAAAGGCATACATGCTGTCAGTATATATGGTCACTTTCATTCCTTTCGATAAAACACATGCTCTCGTAAGTGCAATCAATTCTGCTGCTTGCGCTGAGTTATGTGGGATGCGTGCAGTTTCGACAATTGTATGCAAAGTCGTAACAGCGTATGCTGCAGTCTTGTCACCATTCGGGAGTTTGAAACATGAACCATCAACCCACAACGTACATTCACATTCAGTAAGAGGAGTGTTCCTAAGATCTACTCTCCATTTAGTTTCTTCTTCTGTCTTAAAGAAACAGTTGTGCTGCTTTTCAGCGTTCTCTGTCTAAACTGGAATTGGCAACAACGTAGCTGGGTTTAATGCATTGCATCTTTTAATGTGGACATGACTTGCTAACAATGTCAGCTCATAACCTGACAATCGAGCACTAGTTAAATGCTGTGTCTTGGTTCTATTTAACAAAGTGTCCACCGCATGCGGGACCATTACAATCAACATGCTATTCATCACTAAACCAGCAGACTGTCGGATAGAAACAGCTGCTGCTGCCGTGGCTCTTAGACAACTCGGCAACGCCCTAGCTACCAGATCCAAAGTTGACGAGAAATACACGCATGGACGTTGCTTGTCCCCAAAAGACTGTGTCAACACTGATAATGCACAACCTTCCTTCTCATGGACATATAGTGTGAAGGGCTTACTGTAGTCGGGGGTACCCAACACAGGAGCCGAACACAATGCATCACGCAATTCGGAAAAACTTTTCTGACAATCTTCAGACCATGGGATGGGATTCGGTGTATCTTTCCAAGTCAATGCTACCAAGGGTTTGGGTAGCAAGGAAAAATTCGGTATCCATTGTCTGCAATAGGATGTAATACCTAAGAAAGCACGTACTTCTCTCTGAGTTCTTGGCACACTCAACTTTGCAATTGCCTGAATTCTTTCTGGGGTCAGTTTCCTTCCCTCCTTCGATAAGAGGTGACCTAAGTAGGTCACTTCTAGTCGACAATATTGCAATTTCGAGAGAGAGACTTTGTGATGCAAATCAGACAAATGACGCAACAACGACAAGGTAGTCTCTTTACAAATCTCCTCAGTATCTGCGGCGACTAATAAATCATCGACGTACTGAATAAGGGTAGCACCACCAGGTACAAGAATCGTATCAAGCTGTGTCTTTAAAGCCTGGCTATATATTGATGGACTTTCATAGTAGCCTTGAGGAGCGCGCTTGAAGCGGAAACTTCGGCCTCCTAAACTGAAGCCAAAAATATCTCTGCTCTCCTCGGCAATCGGGATGCTGAAAAAAGTGTTCTTCAAGTCAATCACTGAGAACCAAGCCGCTGAGGCTGGAATCATAGTCAATAGGGCAGTGATGTCAGGGACAACTGGGAACTGTGGCACAACGATCTTATTCACCTCTCTACGATCAATCACAAACCTATAAACAGGTGGCTGGGAAGGATCAGTACGCTTCAAAACAGGCAGAACAGGACTATTACAAACGTTGCCTCTTGTCTCTTCAATCACATCCTTATCAATCAGGTCATAGACGATCGCTAACAATGCCTTTTCACCTTCGCTAGAGATTTTGTACTGGGGAATGCGTGGCATTTTAACATTGGCTTTCAATGTTACAACATATGGCGCTATTTCCAAGAGACCTACATCGTTAGGACCAGTAGCCCAAAGAATATCCGGGAGAGAAGACAATTCTGTCGGAACTTTATCCTTCGACAAATACATTGGAGAAACCACTTTCTTACCTAGTGTGAGTTGTACTCCCGAAGGAGAACAGTACAAAGTCGCATATAGTCTTTTCAACAGATCCAACCCCAACAAATTTTCGCCACAACCTGTTGTAAGAATAAGGGGTGTTTCGAATTTACAAGGTCCAACAGAAAGAGACATAGGACTAGAAATCGGATTCCTAACCGGGGCACCCGAAAAACCTACTGAAACATTCATTTTGCCAGACAAAGGTGCGCCAGGGAGTTTTCAGTGCATAATAGAACTCTTTGTAGCACCAGTATCCAACATGAACGGCTCTGACACACCTGATGTAATCACCTCAACATAAGGTCCACTCTGATCTACTGGAACTGAAACAACTCCCTCTCTTTGTCCATGGCTGTCCTAGCAATCATTACCTACCATATTGTCATCCTCTGCATAGTAGTCATCAGCATAGTACTGGGTGGTCCTACCAGATGCGTTATTCTGTTGTTCACAACTGTTCATTGAATTCTGTGGTGGAAACGAACGTGCGTTTTGTGGGAACGCACCGCGTCCCCTACCTCTAGGCGTTTGTTGAACACCGCGGCCTCGCACACTGGAAGCACCATTCATGCGTTGTAACAAAACCGGGCAACTATTCTTAAAATGGCCTTCCTCTTTACAATACGCACACTGATTGGGGCCATACGGTAAACGCTGTTGAGGAGACTCGTTTCTCGGCGAGTTTCTCGAATATTGCTGAGGCTGCTGATAATTGCGCTGATTATTAGTGCGGGTGGATATGCTGGTTGCATCAGAACTTTAGTTTTTAATTCTTTAGTCTTTTTATCCGCTTTTTCTAACTCATCTTTGCGCCTATTTTCGTAGTATTGGGCTGTAGCTAAAATCTGTGCTGACGTTGAGACAGCCCAAGCAGTCTCGGAATCCTTTAACTTAGCACACAACTCCGGAAGTAAATTATGCACAAATTTGTCGACGAACAATCTGTGGCCACCTTCGGTAGCCATATCCTGACCACTATGGTCTACAAAAGTGTCTTCAAACCGTGTGAAGAAGTCAGACACAGTCTTGTCCGTCTTCTGCTTACACGCAGACAACTTGTCCCAGTTTACACGTAATTCAGGCATTAGAGTCTTCATATAAGTTATTATTCTACCAGGGAGTTCCGCAATTAAAGGTTCGGGTTTAGCACCCCCAATTTGTCTGCTATCCACAGCAGCAATATTAACCCATGTATCACCTAACTCCTGATCGTGATCGGTGTGGCAAATCTTTCCCCATAAAGGCTGTGGAACCAAGTTCCCAAACAACATGTATATATCGGCTAAGTTCATAATGCATGAGCTTACAGTCTGCGATAACTCCTTATAATACCCTGCAGGATTTTTACGGGGGTCAGGCAATGTCTGTTTGAGAGCCAAAACTTCAGATCTCTTCCAAGGAACATGCACCCATACACGCTGAAAATGCGGCTGAATGGCTGGATTAGCATTTGCGTCCCCTTCCCTCCAAACCGGTGGAACCTCTCTCATGGGATACTGTTGCGCCTTCTTCCTACCGGATGTGTCACACTCAAATAGTGATCGAGAGGTGCCCCCTTTACTCCGATACGACAACAATGTCGCACCCGCTCTCTCAACATCGGTGCCTATGATCATGCCCTCTGAGAACTCGAACCGCACACGGCACAATTCAGGCATGTCGTGTTCCGGATCATTTCCCTCCAAATCTTCACAGAGAAATACACACATTTGCTCGAAAACATATCTTTGCTTCGATGCTTCCCATTGACGGAAGACTTCCACGATAGACTGTACATCATATCTCACAGTATCGACAACCTATTTACGTGCTAACCGATTCAGTAATTCTCTCTCTTGATAGTCGGGCAGTTGACTCCGCAACTTTCTTCGTTCTACGCTAGGGGTTGTATTAGCCGATCCAAAGAAAGGGGAGAAAAGACCAGTAACAGTGTTGGCCATTCTCTGTCGAACTGAAGGAGAAACTGACGGAAGGACAGAAACACCAGGAAAGACATGCTGAGGTAAAGCAGAGGTGGAGGCAGTAGCAGAGGGAGTATTAGGATAAGCAGTCGGAACAGTAGGCGAAGTCGTAGGGAACACAGAAGGAGTAGGTAGCAAAGGCGGCGGCCCTTGAGGGGGCTGCGCCGGAGGAGTAGGAACCAGCTGAAGAGGAGCTGGTGATTGAGGTAGAACCTGTGGTCCAACACTGGGCGGTTGCACAACCAAAGGTTGCTGGGGTGCTGTAGCACTCTGCGCATAAGGAGGTGGTGAACTCAGTAAATGAGACATTAAAGGATCTTTATCAAGTTTTTCCTTAGATTCTTGTCCTTTACGTGGCAAAACTGGGTAGCACTTATCTACCGCTAACTTCCTACTTCTAAGAATTTGTTCACTTTCTCGCTCTTCCTCATTATCCCGAAACGCAACGGCAGCTTGTACCATTGACATACCTCGTTTATTTTTCTTTGCTAATTTCATTTCTTTCTGTTTTGCTTCTTTGCGCCATAGGCGAAAAGAGTCAAACGTTGCCGGCCGGGCTTTCTTCTTAAAAAGTTTTACCTCTAGATTATCTAAAATCTCTGTGTCAAAACTACCATATTGGGGCCATTTTAAAACACCATTGTTTCTGGTGTATTGGATCCATACTTCATTATATGTGATGGGGCCCACGCCGTGTTTCACATAGAGCTCATATGTTGGAGTTCCAATCGGAGGAACTGGACACGAGTCCTACAATCGGGAATCCTTATTACAACCAAGACAAAACAAATTTCCAAGTCTGCTAAGACCAGGCATCTTCGCTCTCTAGTCTAGCTTCAAACTTCGAAGGATTATCGAATACGATAGTCTCGTGAATACACGAGTCCTTCGGTTTTGGCACTTGCAAGTTCCAAACAAAATGGTCCCGAAGGATACCCAAAACTAAGAACCAAACTAAGGACTGGGCGACGCTCCACTTATACTTAACTGAGGTATCGATGACGTCACCAGAAGACTCGTTTATCGTTTCGCTCTACCAATCATCGAGGGTCTAAAACAGGGCGATAGTCAGGGCAGCAGTCCTTCGTAGCCGTCGGGACGCGGGGAACCTCGCAGCAAAGACCTTCGGACCACGTCGACATACAGGGGTCGCTGAAGTGGTTGGCCGTCCTCCGGAATTTTCACACGAAGCTCCTCACGAACCGCTGGCTTGGACCGGTACCGCTGATACCGCCCTACGTTGGGCGCCAACTGGAGTACCGGGTTTTTATGGACCCGGTGGTGCCAGGGAACACACCTGAAAACTCAGAGTCCTTCCTGTTTCAGACTACAGAAACACAGAGTCTTCTAGGTGAAGTCAAAGATCGTATTTATTGGCTGCAGCCAGTAACAGGTATCCTAGAAGTACAACGGCATGTATGTTCTCAGGAGACTGCTCGAAGTTACAAAGCCAGCCTTCTCCTTTTATACAAAATAATATGCTTCAGGCAAACATTCCTTATTTTACAGTTGCCCATACAAATATTTTCATTACAAAGAATAAGCAGATTCATGATGACAAGCCCACATTTCTGTTCGTCCAGCTCATAATTAATTACCCGGCAAGGTCCAGTATTTCCATCAGATATCGACGGACCCCCAATAAAATCGGGCACCTCCTCCTCGTAAAGCAAGTCATAAAGCAAGAAACAGGGGCAGGTGTGTGCAAGATTAGGCATGGTTTGTGTGCGATGAAAGGTTTTATGATATGTTGTGCCTTGATACGAATCTAGCTCAGCCGCTGGGAGAGGACCTGGCCGAACAGGTTTGGCTTTGGGCAGTGGAGTCAGCTTGCCCAGGTCACAGAGGAGTCAGCAAAGGTGTACGTGTCCTTCGGATCGAATTCGGCCTTAGTCATTTGGCTATGTGAGGGCAATCACAAAATGGCTGCCGCTCACAAAATGGAACCCGAGGGTTCAAGACGAAAACTTCGATTTAAGGTGATTTTGTCACTCGAACGTGACGAAAATGCTTATGCATAGTGTTTAAACCATTACCGGTCTGCTAGTACCAAAATCGTCATGATACGACGATGTTTATGACACGAGTCCAGAATTTCGGTACCACAGACACTCGGGTCCAGAATTTTCAGTACCACAGATTGCCATACTTTGCGTTAAACACACAGATGGAGTTCAAGGTTCGTCTGACATTTGCATTGTTAAGTTTTTTTACTTTGCAGTTGTATTCAATTTGCTGACACATTATCATGGGTATATTGATTTGGTGCACTGTGGGTGGTATGTTTTTTGCATTACGCAATTGAGTGTATCTGTTTGGATTGTCAGCCAGTCACTTGGCACTTTTTCATCACATATTTGCTTTCAGTCTATTCACAGGTCTTTATGGAGTTGAGTGTATTAGTTTGGATTTTAACCAGTTACTAGGCACTTTCTCGTTACATATTTGTTTTCAGTCTATTCATGGGTCTTTGTCTATCTTTCTTTACAGCCTTTACCCACATTCTTGTTGTACTCGCATGGTTTGACTTTAAAGTTCTATCTGATGATATGATGTTTTTTTTATGTGCACATTGATTAGACTGCTCACCCATACTTGGGTTCTGTTTTATATGAGAGTATGTTTACTTTGTTTACAGATTAATCCCCTGAAGAAGGACCGATGGGGCCTGAAATGCTTTGGGCGGTTCTCTTGAAACATTGAATTTGTGATGTAAAGCATGAAACTCCACAAAAGAAACTGATTTGTGATTTGAACAAATTAAACATGTATATGTTATAAGGACATTCATTGATGTTTGAACAACTTATTGTTTGTTACTTCACATGTTATTGAGTTTATTAGTATGAATGCTAAAAGTTAATTTGAAAATCTCACAATTGTTTGTAATAGGTAACAGTGCACAGAGGCCAGGTCGAAAAACTTTAATCTTGAATAACTTCCAGTCACTCCCACATTTCTGTGAAGGCTCACACTGCACACCTGTGGGCTTAGCTCCTAAAAGATTCTGCATAGCAAGGAAGCTCCAAGATGTTAGGAGGTCTAGATATGAGCAGAGGGGTTTTTCAGAAATCAGTGGGTGCAACAGGCCAAAACAGAGATACATTCTTTGAGCTTTACCTGGGTCTTAGTACCACTGGGTTCAGCTTGGGCTTCTTGAAGTACATTACCTGAGCTATACCAGTGTTTCAGTGCTTGAGCAGCAGTGCACTGATATAGAGCATGGCAGCAGTACATTTACAGAGCTATGTTGGAAGTTGAGGTACTTGATTACAGTGTATGCATTTGTAGAGCTTTGTGTAGTCTGTGAAGCACATTTATTTAAAGAGCAGTATGTGATTACAGTTATTGGTTTAAGCTAGGCCATAGGGCTTGAAATCTTGTTGGTGCCCTCATCCAGTTTGGCCCTCTCTCCCCAGTCCATTTTTGCAATCCATGCATTTTCTGATCAAATACCTACCATGACTAAACACAAACTCTACCGACATTGCCTTCAGAGATTTCATAGGTGTTGAGACACATGCTTTCCATGTATTTGGGCATGTTCCCTCTCCTTTAACATGATCCGTAATACCTGAAAGTGCATCTTCCTGTACCTGATCCATCTGTCTTCACATTCTTCAATTGATTGGACATGCATTTCAATCACCTAAAACTTTAGGATGTTTCTGAACTTTTCCCTCAATTCTAGACAGATATTCCTTGTGCCAGAATCCCTCCAAAGGTTTTCTCTGATGTCTCCTGATTCCTTTGGGAAGCTGCTTTTATTCATAGACATATGTTCTATTCTCTGTGTGTATGTCATTGTGCGTCTGTGTCTCTCTTGTCAGATTAGAAGCCATTTGTGTGAAGTGTTTAATTGTTTTTTGATTGTTTTTTTCTCTGATTCTCCTAAATCTTGGAAGACTTCGGAATGAATAGGTATAACATTCAAGAGATGAAGTGTTAGAAATTGAGTTTCTGGTTGACTAACGTATGCACCCAAGTCAGGTACAACCCACCACGGGAAACATCCATTACAACGGAACCGTTACAACGCGGTACCGTTACAATGCAGGATTTACAACGAAAGGCGTTACAACAACTTTCGCTGGAGGGGGCTCTAGGATAGGAGATAGTTTAATTTACTATCCAACACCTTCCCTACTATCCACGGGGACTGGAGTTGGAATAGTAAATTAAACTATTCACTATCCAGCGCCCCCCAACGCAAGTCGTTGTAACGACTTGCGTTGTTAAACCTGCGTCGTAAAGGTACGCGTTGTAACGGTACGCGTTGTACCGTCATACATCCACCCACCACTCCATTCAGGATAAGGGAGTTACACACCCAAGATAACCCCTGCTCACCCCCTTGGTAGCTTGGCAGAGGAGTCAGGCTTATCCCAGTGGCAATGTGCAAAGCGTTTCTGCAACACACACACACACCAGTTACACACTACACACACTACAAGAGAGAATCCACTCAGTAGTATATAAAAATACCCCCTTTTATATATATATAAGCAGATTACATAAAAATCACATAAATCACTATCAGTTCGCAAACTAGGCAACTATCATAAGCATAACAGTTAGAACATTGTAACACACACTTTTTGGTTGCTTATCACATAAAATCACTTCCACTGCAAACCAGACACTTGTTCGACGGTCTTCAGAAGGGAAAAAGAAATAACAGTTATCACCATCAACAATGCCCACGTGTAGAAAACGAACACCACCAGGATTACCACGTTATTGTCAGCACTTTGGTGCCAATGGTCCTTTAGCACTCAGTTCCGGTGCGATGTTGTTTCATATATTCGGGTTGCCTGCCCGTGCACCAATACAAAATGTAGGCAAATAAAGAAAATGCCCCCTACAGATTTGCACAGAGGCGGAAGGCGTGAGGTACCGCTTCTGTAGTGGTGCGCGCTGTGTTGGCCCTCTGCTTCGGTCACCAGCAGAGCATCCTGCTCCGCCTAGCCTCCTGGACTCCACTCGGGGGTACTGGCTGGTTGGGCGGCCGCTGATGACGCTGTGTCTTCTTCGACCTCCGGGGATGTTGCTAGGCAATGCCGGGAACTCCGGTCAGCTGTGCTGGTTCGCTGGCAACGCTGAGGATCCTTTGCGTTTGCTGGCAACGCTGAAGATCCTTTGCGTTCGCTTAGCTGATGAGTGGCCACTTTTGCACCTCCAGATCTTCTCCAACTGCAGACTCTGCACACAGTGGGTGGAGGCTCAGCCCAGAACTTTAAGAAAGATTAACGTTCATTCGGCTTCCAAGGAGCGAAGCAGAGGAAGGTTTCTATGAAGGGAAACGGCAGAAAAACTCCCCAAATAAATAAAGCACAGGAGAGCTCTCAGTAAAGCACAAGGGAATTTCCAGCAAAGCTCAAGGAAATTCCCTGTGAAGCACATTGAAGACTGTAATATCCCTGAATCTTCCAAAACAGGAGGCAAGCACACACACGCCCTTGGAGATTCTTCACAATCAGGATACCACAGCAGGGCAAAAAGAGTCAGTCCTATTCTTCTGTCACAGACAGAAACAGCAACTGTAGGCCGACCCATCCCTCACACAAAAAAGCGCCCCTCACAGAGCTCTTCAGCTCTGCTTCTTGGCAGGGTCCACTTGTTTCCAGAAGTGATCTAAAATCTTGGGTTTTTAGATCCAATACTTATACCCCATTTTCTCTTTGCTTTCTTTGTGGCAAGGGTCTCTGAGCCCAGTCCCGGCCTCCTTGGTCCTGCCTGACTGCAGGAAGTGGAGACAACATTGTGAAAAGGAGACACAACCTATTCAAGTGCTGGTGAAACCCCTCCAACCACTCAAAATGCAGACAAGGTCTATTTAGCCTGGATATGAGTCACCCAGCCAAGGCAGGGCACACCTCAAATCCCCTCGTGGCTGTCTAATGTGAATGCACATCCACAGCACCTGTAACTCCAAAAACCAGACAGTGAGAACACAAACAGACAGGGCAAACGTGATGGTTAAACAAGTAAATGCCTACTTTCTAAAAGTGCCACTTTCATGCACAGAAATTAAAAACCTCCTTTACTAAAAGATGTGCTATTAAATTTTGAATTATCTTGTCTAAATGGCTAATTACACTTGTAAAATGTGACAAGTCAGCTCCTATGTTTACCTATGGGACAGACAGCCTTTGAACAGTGAAAAACACACCAGCACATGTCCTACGTTTCACCTACACTGCACCCTTCCCATGGGGGTACCTTGGGCCTGCCTGAATCGTGCCTTACATGTAGGGAAAAGGAAGGTTTGGGCCTGGCAAGTGGGTGCACTTGCCTGGTCAACATGGCAGTTTAAAACTGCACACACGGACACTGCGGTGGCAGGTCTGAGACACATTTGCAGGGCTACTCATGTGGGTGGCACAACCAGTGCTGCAACCCACTAATAGGATTTGATTTACCAGCCCTGGCACACTTAGTGCACTTTACTAGGGACTTACCTGTAAATAAAATATGCCAATCATGGATAACCAATCATGATCACATTTACACAAGGAGCACTTGCACTTTGACCCTGATCAGCAGTGGCAAAGTGCCCAAAGCATCTAAACCAGCAAAAACAAAATCTCGTACACAATCAAAAATGCAGGAGGTAGATGCAAAAAAGCAGGGGAGTCCACACTAAGGATGTCAAGCCTAAAATGAAGCAACCAGCCAATGTAGAGATAGGAGTGTGCATGGAAACTGGAGCTGTGAAGGACATTCTGTGCTGATGGGGAGCACTGTACTCACCAATGAACCCTTCAGTGAGTAATGGGTCTTATATAGACGAGGCGGGCTCATAATGTTCAGTGGTTCTGTGCTGAGCAATGAGGCCTGTTAATTGCTGAGTGGAGATCTCTGAGCTTAACATGTAGCATGTACTGACCAGATAGGGCTGCACGTAGCGCCAGGAGGCTCCTGCAGTTGTTTTGTGCTTTATAAATCCCCTTCATTCATTCATCTTAGCAGAGTAGTCCTATACTTAGTATCTGGGGATGTCAGCTTTAGCCCAACTCAAGCTCTGCATTCTAATAAGTATGGATGGAGATATGTACTCAGAAGGGTGTCCTGTGAGTAACAGCTCTGTACTGAGCCGGGAAAGGACAGGATTTTTCAAACCAGGCTATTCAGTATTACGCATTGGTATCTTTTGGCTTTTTTCTAGTGAAATGTCTTGAACCTTGCGTTGCAGATTGTACCATTCAAACTCGTGTTTTTCAAATGTGATACCAAGCTTTCTTGATATGTATGCTTTAAATGCAATGCACCATTTGAACTTTTTTTGGTTTCTTGCTGGGGGACCTATTTCTTGCTGGGGGAGGGCCCACTCAGGAAGGCCAATACTGAACACTCCTCTTTCACTTTGGTGTGCTTGTTGTATTCACTTGCTCCTTCAACGTAGATCTCAGCTTTCTGCCGCACAACTTTTATTATCCACCAGCTGCCACCCCCCTGGCCTGAGAGCTCCTGATTGAGTCTGGAGCATGGGGGGGGCTCCCTCCATGATCTTTGCAGGGGGGCTCCCTCAAGTTTTGTTACTCCACTGCTCGGCCCACCCACTTAAAGCTCTGTATAGCGCTCTCTCAATGTTTGATCATCAGGAGCAAATGAATGAAGGGGGATGTAACACTGTAACTCTAATCCAAGTTCCCAGTTCAGCAGCAAAGTCGATCTCTTGCTAGACCTTTCTTGCAGTATAAAAAGACACCAAAGTGCAGACAGAACAGAAGAAAAGTGCACACGCAAGCAGCCCTGTCTCTGACCAAAGGGCCATACTAAATGTGTGCACAGAAGTAGCTTCAGGACTCCACCATTTTGTCATCTCACAGCAACTAAACCACAGGGCGGGTGGAGACTGCTCTATGGTGCATGCAGTTGCCAGACTCTACATTGACTTTCCTTGTCCTGCCTTTCGTTCTGCTTTACTTATCTTGACTTGGGCCACATCAGCCAAAGCCCCTGTAGGACCATGCATAAAATGGCCACGATGGTAGCATCGTGGCATCATTAATCCGCACTTTGCCTCAAAGGTGAATCACTCCACCACATGTGTACCTGCCCCAACCCCAAAAAAACTCGAGGAATGTTTTTGATAGTAATACAGACAGACAGCTCTGTGATGAGCATTTTCCCTGTATTTGACTTTTGCTGCTGACTCCCTGGTAACTTGTAGAGCAACGCTGCTTAAGATCCCTATCACTAATCTCCCATGCCATGCCAGAGGGGGCCCCCTGTAGCTTGGAGCCCCCCCGCACCGTGGGGGCTGCGGGGGCTATTGTTACACCCCTGCCCAACTATTCACCTCCTGATTCCAAACCCCAAACTGTGGTCCCAGTGCTGATTTCCATGTTATTGCAATGCGCCTCCTGGCCAGGGCCAAGGACAGATCAATAAAATGGTGTCCCTCCTTGCGTTTGGGTTATAGCCTGAGTAGACACCCCAGCTGAGCGTGCTAGTGTGCGTCCCAGTGTGTTATTAATTTTAGTCCTTACTGGGTCCCAGAATCCCTGCATGGTCATACAGCTCCATGTCATGCGGAGGAAGTCCGCATCTAAGTGTTTACATCTTGGGCACTTCATGGGTCACCCACTAAATGCAGCCTGGTTGCGGTGTGGGGTCCTATGTGTCATATGGACCTAGTTAAACTGCAGGTATTTCAGGCGGGTATTGCAAGATATCCTTTTAGGCGTTTCCAGAACGCGATGCCAGTCTGCGTCAGTGAGTGTTTGGTTAAGAGCTCTCTCCCATTTCCCCCGGAGGCTGAGCATCGGGGACAGGGATGTTTCTAGGAGGGAGGCATAGAACCATTTAATTTGATGGCCAGCTGTACCCAGTGTTATCAAGGAGTGGAGAACCCCATGTGTAGTTGGTTCCTCTCTTCCCACACCCCACAACCATTCAAATGTACTCCCCAGTGTTTCATACATAAGGAACTGGCCAGTAGGGAGTCTATAACTCTCCACCAGGTCCGCAAAGGGGAGTAAGCAGTGTTCCTGAAAAAAATCCCCGGTCGTGTTAATCCCCACCCCATTCCAGGCCAGCAGCTGTTACCCCCCTAGGATCATCTGAGGTTCTCCATATGGTAGCCCTATCAGTGGCAACACCGGTGTGTACCCACTGGCAGTCTAGCCATGCACCTTCTCCAACACTGCAAAGCCGTAGCCTGCAATACCGAGATGTTGGGGACTTTGGTGGCTGAGTTTAGCAGCTTAACGAGCAGTAATCGCGAGTGTTGTCCAGGCTCCACCAGATACGTTCCCTCCTGATTCACCCCCTCCAACCACTTCGCCACCCACTGAAGTTGTGCAGCCAGCTGGTAGAATTCGTAGTCTGGAACCTCCAATCCACCCTCCCTCATAGGGTGCTGCAAGGTTCGCTACGCAACCCTACGCATACCATCTGCCCAAACAAGATTTCGCACCAGTGCATCCAGGGGTCTAAACCAACCTGCCAGCATCAACACTGGTAAATTTACGAAAATATATAGCAACCTAGGCAGCATAACCATCTTCGTCAGCGAGATCCTAGCCATCAACGGTAGTTGAAGTGAGCCTCAGAAGGCCACACTAGAGCGCTAGGAACCTGCCGGCCTTCCCAGGTTACCTTCTCTCATATCTTACAAACAATGGAAAATCTGAATGCCCAGGTACTTAAAGGAAAACGAGGAACAAATATATATTTCTGCAAGGTCCCTGACTTCCTGGAGAATAACCGGTTCTCGCAGTTCCTCCCTAGTCTCCTCCTCAACCGCCATCAGGGCCAGAGGGGCCAAGGCAGCATCAATCTCTTCTTGTGAGGCACTCATCGGGCCGTGTATAATTGTTCATAGTATGTCTGGAAGGCTCCATTTATCGTAGCTGGGTCATACTCGGTCCTATCCTCCACCATCCTAATTCGGGTGGTCGGGGATTCCAGCGATTTAGGCTTAATGATCCATGCCAGTAACGGCCCAGCTTTCCCCTCCTCATTCTGTACTCTATCCATGTAGGCTCTACAGTCATGTGAGCGGAGCCTCTCCAATGCCTCACCGTATTGCATTCGTTATGCCAGCAGTTGCTTACGAGCCTGTAACTCCGGCTCCTGCAGTTTAACCAGGATCTACAGTTCTACCTCAATCCCGGTGAGCTCTCTATGAAGTTCTCTCTGTATCCCAATGGTCTGACACATGCAGGGTTATTTCCCCATGTGGGGATCGGAAGTGTGCTCCTCTGAGGGCAATAGGTCGTACCAGGGGGCTATGATCTGAATATGTGTGGCCCAAATATTTGGTAGACTGGGTGAGGGAGCCAAAGGTCTGCGAACACCAAAATGCATCTATTCTTGTGTGGAGATGGTGCAAGTGTGAGCGGTAGGAATATTCCCTAATCCCACTGTGCTGTACAAGCCATATGCCATGAAGACCCCAGTGTGCCATCCAATCTCACCGCCCCGCTGCTGTCTTATGTGCTTGTATTCCTATCAGAGGTGGGTGAGACCAGAACAGTTGGCCATCTGCCACACAATTAAAATCTCCCCCAGCACCAGCTGCCCCGTTGCTATACTTGCTACGTGTGCTGAAAGGGAGGTCAAATACGCCAGTTAGTCATGATTGGGGGCATAGCAACAACAGATTGTTATCTCCTGCCCTAGAAGGCACCCCGCCACTAGCACATACCACCCCTTTACATCTATTAGGGTGTGGGTTGTCTCAAAGGGCACTCCCGGTCGAACCCACACCAACACCCCTCGGGCGAACGCAGAGAAACCAATAGCAAAGATTTGACCCCGCCATCGCCGTTTCAAATTCTCAACCTCCCCCTTGGTCAGGTGACCCACCTGCAAAGGGGCAATCTGCACTCCCCGTCTTTTCAAATAGTTATAGATCTTATAACATTTGAACATTGAACCCATGCCCCTGATGTATTATGTGAGCAGTTTCACCCCGTGTTGCACCATTGCATACCTTTACATTACTGATCTGCCTCTCCCAGCCACCCCCATCCCCATAAGAGAGCAGAAATCCTCAATATGAGACCTTTGCATGCACTGAAATCAGGACTGACCAATTGTAACAATCCCAAACTTAAAACAACTCCCCGGCCCAAGGGCATACTAGCAACGGACATCTGCCTAAACTTTCCCTTTATCAAAACGACTAAGTGATGAAGGTCCAAACCATATGCAATCAAGACCTTCATGGGGGTCGTGGTTATGCTACTTTAACAAATTTATCACAACCTGTAATAGGCCAATTCTCTCTGTGCACTACTACACAATCTGCAGCACCGGCCCAGTCTCATATAAACTCAGAGCAGCCATTCTCTATTATATAATGTCGTCCGCCGTGTGTGGGGTCACCACTGGGAGCTCCAGACTGCTTTTGCCAGAGGACTTTGATTCCGAGTCACCAGTCCCCTTCCTACATCTGGAACCCTGTTCCGACAGGGATGCTCAATCCTGAGCAATCTCCACCACCACCTGCAGTGCTACTGCTCATTCAAGTTCAGTCTGTGAGGAGTTCGTCTTCTTCACTCCTATCCTTTCAGATCATCTTTGGGAGCGCTTTCCAGATCTCCGGTCCCTCACCGTCCGCTGGGGTTTCAGTGCATGGCCTGGTTTTCCCATACGGTAAGACTCAATCTAATCCCAAGCCATTTGGCGAGTGTCGCTGAAGTGAGTCCTGCCATCTAGAACAATGCGGAGTTTGGCCGGAAACATGAGGGAGTACTGGACCCCCTCCTCCCCGAGTGCCTTCTTGACTTCGGAATACGAGACCTGCTTCCGCTGGACCTCCAGCGTATAGTCTGGGAACATGGAGACCTTGGTGTTGTTGACCATGAAAGGGCCATTCATGCGGGATTTTTGTGGGATAATGTCCCTATCTCTGTGGTGGAGCATCCTAGCCACTACTGGTCTTGGGGGGCGGCCTGGCGCCACCGGACATGTAGGCATGCAATGCGCCCTCTTTAGTGTAAACAAGTTGTGTCAGCGCTCCTGGGGCTACCACATTCTCTAGCCACGGCTTGAGGTATGCAACCATGTCTCCTTTTTCTATCCAACCTGGAAGGCCCAAAATTCTTACATTGTTGCGGCGGCTGCGACCTTCCCCATCCTCTGCCCGTCATTCCAGAATGTGGACTTTGTCCGTAAGTTCCGTTACTCGTTGGGAGAGGGCCTTATGTTCGGGCGTTAGTTCTCTTAGTCCAGTTTCCACTTCTTTTACCCTCTCGCTGAGTTTTTGATGCAGGAGGCCCAATCCCACTGAGACCGTGCTTATGTATTAATGGAGCGTGGCCTTTGTATCTGAAATAGCTTCCAGTATTTTCGCCAGATGTTGCTGGATGGGATCAGGTCGTGTTTGAGGTTCAGGGCTACACCTCTGCCCGTCGGAGGGCTCTTCCTCGTGCTCAGGGGCAGTGCCTGTTTGTTTCCCCTCCGATTTTCCCATCACTACAGGTTCTGGTATTAGGGGGGTTTAGTTTCTGTGCCAAACCTAAGCCTTCACTGGCTCCACTGGGTCGCAGATCGCTCAGCCACCAGCCACTACACAATATTCTGACTGCATCCAGTGCCGCAAAACTGCACTGGGTTACTCCATGGGCTCCAGGCTGCCCGACGTGCTCCTCCAAGCTTCTCACCCAAGTTCCCACAGGTTCAAGTTAGCTACCACACTTGGGGTCTTCAGTGGGGTCGCCTGACCAGTCCTCTGTCCAATTAGAGGGACGCCCACCTCCGCAACCAGTGTAGTCCAGTATGGCCCGCCATGCACGGCTTGTTGCTGCACAGCTGGATGTCTTCTGCCCCCAGTGGGCCGCTGTCACCCTCCTGCCCACTAGGGTTGCAGCACTGTGTCTAGGAGCTCCCACTAGCTGCCAAGTTCAGTGCACAAAGTGTACCCCTAGCAGGGTTCCCAAAGGGCTCTCACTTAGCCCGCCATGTGATAATAGCCCCCGCACCGTTCCTGGGGACTCTGTTGCGTGTCACAGTTTGGCTCTACTGTAATAAGGCTGCTGAGCTTGATGCATCGCCGCAGGCCTCTGGTGTCTGTCAGTCCTCCCCTCTGTGGCAGTGCCCAGGGGGTCCGATCTCGGCAGACCTGCCTACCCAGGGCCGAGCCTGACAGCCATGCCGCTTCCACCGTTGGACGGCTCAGTCGGGCCTCATCGGAGGTCCAAGCACGGGGGTCCTGGCTCCGCCACTCGGCCAAGCTGCGTGTCACCAGCCAAACCGTGCCACTTCTAAGTGCACTGGCCGACTCCTCACCTCACAGGCAGCATGTAGGCAGGTCTCCGGCGCAGCCTACCCATCTCTGGCAGCCCCGGCCTCAGGTGCGCCGTGTCTGCCGCCACTTAGTGCCGGTGGGCCCGCCCCAGTCCAGCACTCGAGGCCGGGGCTTCAGGCTACTCTGCGGTGTCCATCCGTTTTTCACCAGCCGTGGACGCTGCACATCCAATCTCCCTATTGGGTCAGCGACTCAGGTCCCAGCATCCAGACCACCACTCACAGCTCGGTGATCTGGATGGTGCCACTCGTTCGTGGAGGAGAAATGCAGGGCCAATGTGGAGCACTGCGCTCACGTGTTCACCATCTTGGGCAGCTCGCCACGTCCTCCCCCCCCTTTTTATCACCATTCTAGTGATTAAGGTTTTCTTTCTAGGTTGGAAGAAAGTATTTTCCCTAGTTAGGAAGTTGACTTCTCTTTTGGAATTTATATTATTATCTCAAAGTTAATAGGGCTCTCATTTGAAGCAATGCACAAAGCAGAGTTGCAATACCTTTCTTGGCAGGTTCCTTTCTTAGTAGTTATTATTTGCGCAAGAACGGTGAGTGAGGTACATGCTTTTTATACTAAAGACCCATATAATTTTCCATCGAAATAAAGTTTTGTTGTTTACCCACCAATCTTTTGTTCCTAAAGTGGTTTAAGATTTCCACATGAATCAACTATTTCTTTACCAACCTTCCTCTGGAATCACTTTCTATGATATTTAGAAAGAACTAAGGATATTTTTAAGGTGAAACAGCTTTTTGCGAATTGTGCTGCTGTCACGACTAGTCTGGCTTCTGAGCAGATTCTAGCTAAATGGATTGTCTCCTGTTTAATTACTTGTTATTGGTAAACAAATAGCCTATGTGTCATTTATAATCCAAGGTTAAATCAAGACTCCAGGAGGTTGGAAAAAAGAATCCAGCCTCCAGTTCCAGCTCTTAGTCCCAACCTCCTCTAGGCTTCAAGCAATAACAATTCCAACACAGAATCAAGAATGGAGACCAGTATGACAACAATGATTTTACCTATAAGAACAATATATATGACACACATCTTACCTCCATAAAACAAAAAACATATCCATGACATAGAACACAGGAAAGGGGAGAAAGAAACACACATAAAAACACAGAGGAGATCATAATAACACAAATAACTGTTAGATCACAGCAATACCTATGATAAATTCTTAAAGCACTGGTATAAAATAGTTTCAAACTAATTTACTTAGAATTGCTGTGAGAAGATGGCTGACATATGCTCTCCACTAGTTATAGTGGGCAGCTTGCACCAGTCAAACAACCATTATTGATGATAGGTTTAAGACAACCTGTATTGACAGCTATCCTAATGGTAGCAATGGAGAGCAGCCTTCAGGCTAAATCTTGAAGGAGTGTAAAGCAGCTTGGTTGACTAGATTATAACCTTTTGAATGACCAAACGAAAGGAGAACCACACAAGGTATATATATACACCACCTTACACAGGCTGCTGAAGCAGACCTGTTGTTTCATTTTGAGTGGTCTCTCAGGGGTGGCATAATACATGCTGCAGTCCCTGAGAGGCCTCTGGGGTACCTATGCCCTGGGTATATAGATACCATATACTAGGGACTTATAAGGGTACCCCAGAATCCAATCTGTTGTGTACCTAAAGTACATGCAATTATTTTAGAGAGGAAGCAGCTAGGCTGGGGTCCTGGATAGCAGGGCCCCAGCCAGACTAAAGTCGAAAAACAGTGAAACATCAGAAAAAAGTGGGGGTAACTATAAGAAGCAGATCCTACTCTCCTACAATTGCTGCAACAATTTACAGGTAACTTTGCTACAACCATGTCACCAACAGCAATTTTTATATCAGACACACCTTTGCGTGTGTCATACATAGCCTTTCTTTGCAACTGTTTGTTCTGCTCTCTCCTCAAGAAATCATCAGCAATTTTCTGATAAAGCTCCTTCCATCCATTCTAACTGTGTACCCTACTCTTTCTTATCCAAAAAAGGGACACACTGGTATTTGGTCTTCTACTTCTAAATAACTCAAAGGACTTTGACCTGTTGTTTGCATGTGGAGTAAATCTATAAGCTTCTGTTGTTCCACATTTCTTCATTTCAGTATCTACCACATCTTCTAGACAATTTGGATTCCTTTGTTTAGTGTTCTAGTGAACCTCTCTACCATCCCATTGGTTTGTGGCTAATAAAGAGACCATTTTGTATGCTTGATACCTCTCTTCTTCAAAAATGTCTCCATTTCCCATGATTGAAATGAACCACAATATCAGTCACAATTTTTCGACGATTAGTCTAATTACTGAAAACCTTCTCCAGAAACCTGGTCACGTAAACTGTAGTTATTTCTCTCACCATTGCAACTTCCGGACACTTAAGAGAACATATTCTTCAGTACCAGCAAGTAAATGGGAGCAGACCCCATTGTCATTGGTCCCAAAATGTCTAAGGCTAATTCTTCCTAGGGTCACACCAGGACTTTTTATACACCATTGGTGGTGTTCCCACATTTCTAATCTTGTAACTTTAGTTTAATTGTAATTTGATCTCTAATTACTCGTTCATTCTTGGCCACCAATATTCACTTCTTAACATCAGCTTGGTTTTACTCATACCTAGATGACCAGCACTCACTAAATCTATCGATCATACTCTGAGATCAATTGGGGGTACTAAATGTAAAGCTCTCATGACCACTCCATCGTTCACTGGCAATTCATTGTAAACCTTACTGAAATCTTTCCGCTTCATTACTGATTCCTCCAACACCCCTATTAAGTAGTTTGTTGCCTCAACTTGCTCAATAATACATTACTTGCATAATTGACTTACTTCTTTCTTTTCAGATTACCTAACATTGGATGGGATATTTCTTGTTTTACAAGAAAGGCGAACTGCACTTTGTTTAAGTTTTTTATCATGTAAATAGTTCATCAAAAAACCTATATTCCCTAAAAACACCTTAAGAAACTCAGCCACAAGATCTTTAGGTATCTGTTTGACACAATGTACTTGAACTTGCTGAGTGGGATTGGGATTCAAAGACAAACCTACGAACTTCTGCTGCCAGTTTAGGACAGTGTCACCTCCCTTAGGGACATAGACTTTACCTTCAGTCTTATTACCTTTGAAATTGAAATGTCCTTGAAAGTGTCTGGCTAATTTTATTGACCCACTTCCATGGGGAAAGGGTCTGGCATCTGATTCAGACAGTATAACTTTCCCTTTAAAGTGTTTTTGTCATGGGTCACATCTGATATCAAAGTCAAGGGTGCGCCATAATCAATCATTATGTTCATACCAGTGGCATTAACTAATACAACATCAGAAGGATGACCATTATCTTCACTGACTCCATTAATGGTGCCAATAATTTGCAAAATATAAGGTTTGTTAACACTGGTAAATTCATTAACAGTAGTAATTTCATCAACCTTCTCAATGACGTTAGAACTACTCCTGCCATAGTGTCCTTCCTTTCCACAGGTATTGCACCCACTTTTGATGGCTGGACAATTTTTGCTATTTTCCGAGTGTCCTACATTATTGCATCTAAAATGAGCTCCTTTGTGTTTTTGTTCATAGAATTAGTATTGAATTTAACATTAGCAGCCTGGACAGATTGTGGCTCATTTGTCTCCCTATGTAACTCAGCTACACAAGCCAAAGCGTGCTGAATTTGTTTGACAACATTTATTACATCACTGAGTTTTGGATCACTCTTTAACCACAACTTTTCTTTCACTTTATCAGTTCTATATTTCAACATAAATTGATCCCTTATGAGCTTGTCAGTAGTTTCTCCAAAACTTCATGAAGCAGAAAGTTGCCTTAATTAGGCCTGGGCGGTAAATTCGGTTCCGCTCGTGGAATTTGCGGAATTTGGGTAATTTTGCATTCCGCAGAGAAAGCAGAATTGCCAAAAATTCTGCCATCTGTGGATTTGTAGATTTTTTTGCTTGTTCGCGCTTTTCACAATGTGTGTTCGCAAGATATTTCCCCTCGAGCACGCAAACAGCGTTCGCGAACAGGAAAAAAGCATTGTGAACGAGCGGAACAAGCAATTTCGCGTGTTTGGGGAACTCTGCGTGCTTGCGGAGATTTTTTTATCATTTCACAGAGCTTTGCGTAGCGCAACTATGCAAATTCCGCCCACCCCTAGCCTTAATGCAGTAATGTAGTCCTCAACAGATTAGTTGGTTTGCTGAGAGCGCATTCTGAAGTGATACCGTTCTAAAATTGTAGAAATTCTAGGTAGGTAATATTTATCTACTTTTCTTAAACAGACTTCATATTCATTAAGACTGGGCATAGCATCCCCACCTCCTTCATCATCTCACAATGTTGTACGATTTTCAAACACCCTCTACTCTTCAGGTCCTAAGCAATGAAGAAGTAAAGAAGTTTTCTTTTCAGCAGAAAAATTAGGACCACATACTTTAAAATAATTATTGAACTCCTTTTTCCACTTTGATCACTTTAAAATTGGTTGGCCGGGAGTTGATAAAAATGAATAGAGGATCGTAGTATAGTAAACAAGAAGGAATGAAAATAAAACCAACAAAAAACACCGGTATCCGAATTGATACCCTAGAGGAGGAATCCCGGTGCTCTCTACACGGTACCCGAAATGCCAAATACCTGGAGGCAAATAGCAATCCTATACAGAAGAATAATCCAATGTATTCAGTAGATGGCAGGGTGGTGCTACATTTCTTAATGAACAACGATGGAAATTACAAAACAAATCCTTCCAGTAGCAATGATCCAATAAATCCAGTAGATGTCAGTGTGGTGCTACATTTCTTCCTGCAGTATGAAGGAAATGACAAACTATCTGTCCGGTATGACAAAGAGAAGAAAAGGCCATCTCTATGAGAAATACCAGTATTATGTTCGAGTCAAATGAGATGCAGCATTTTGCAGATGCGCGTTGACGTGCACAGCTTAGTTGCAGGTGGGAGCTGTGTGTACCTCTGATCATGAGGAGGCAATTGGCAGTTAGTAACTACAAAAAAATATGCCCACTTAAAGGAAAGGGAAGTCAGCACTTTACCTTAGGATGTATAAAACTGTGTACAGTTCAAAGAATAGCTGATGGAGGAGCATAAAAATGGTCAGTATCACAATATGCAGCACACAAAGCCCAGCTCTACGCTTGAAAAGTTTGTAAAGTAATATGAATGTCGCCCAAAAGCAGACAATGTTGCTGAGGGGCTAGCGAACAATAGGTATAACGATTAGCTGTAAACAGTACCGCTTCCTAAAATGATTCAAAGTTGTTGTTAGAGTCCACAAGGAGACACAGGGTAGGATTCTGTAGTGATATGATGCTGGCACAGATCAGCGAGAAGACTGTGATGTCATCTAGAGTGATTTCAAGGTTTTTTTATTAACTGTACAATTAATTAAAATCTTTACAGTAAAAATAGAAAGTACAGAAAACAGTAATTCTAAAACTTCTTTGCTTGTTTAAAAAAGGTGTACGCCTGTACTGTTAAAAGAATGGTATAAAAAAACAAAATAAGGAAGAAGGGTACAGC
Organism: Lissotriton vulgaris; assembly: GCF_964263255.1. Classification (NCBI taxonomy): domain Eukaryota; kingdom Metazoa; phylum Chordata; class Amphibia; order Caudata; family Salamandridae; genus Lissotriton; species Lissotriton vulgaris. The sequence goes on along the minus strand of NC_141687.1, from coordinate 870,232,002 downwards.
TCCCCCAGTCTTAGTGCCATTTGATTGGCCTTTCCCAGCCTTGTATGCGTAGGAATAAGTCTTTGCTTTCTTTCATAGGGGGGCGTACAAGTGTCACTGTCAATGATGCTATGTGACAAGTTCACTTCAACTCTGATCCGTTGCATTTGGGGTGAACTTCCTGAATGATGAAATGCTCATGTTATGGGTTTTTAGTGCTAGTCTAATTTGGTGAACAAATTTCGCCGATCTTGCTAGTGTCGTAGTGGTGGTGGTTGACAAACACAGGGCTGATGCTTCCGAGCATGTTGTTACGCTCCGATTGAGGCAGATCGGGCGCAGCAGTTGCGGCGTTCATTCTTGAAATGAGGACAGCAGCAGAGAAGGTGCAGCCAGGATTCCCTTTTGTACGTACATAGCCTGCAGGATATGGAGTCCCCTCTTTGGGCCCAACGGGGTTGAAATCTACTATCCCGACAGTGATCAGCCTCATAGATAGAATTTTGCTTCGGGCCTGGGTTGAGATAGCCTCGCTTAGATATGATTGTGATTTGCCCGCAATGTATGAATTGTTTAGGGGTTCCAAATTGGAGCTTCGGCGAAGGGATTTGTAATCAAGCTCAAAGGAGATTTCTTACACTTGTTTGTTAATGGCTCTCTTTCAAACATTCAGCTGGATATCCTGCCGCGCGAGATTTTCTTCCACTAATTTAAGTGCTTTAGTTGCATTTCCCAGCCTAGTGTGCCATATCGATACTGGGTCTTCAAAAATGGATCTCAAGTGCTGTTTTAAGGAGTTAGCCGGGGCCTTTAATACCCTTAGGTACAACTTGATAAGCTCCCCCTGGCGATCACATCTGGCCTTGCTAGGCCAAGCTCCAGTCTCAGCCTGGTTCTTCTTGCAGACCTTGGTATCTGTAACACCGACCAGTAAGACTTTGCTTGGGCAGATTTGAGAAGGGCGTCCAGCTTCCCAGGGAAAGCTAAATGTCCATAGGAGATTGCAGGAAGAAGCTTTGCTCTTAAAGCTATCAGTATTGGGCTTGCAGAGGGGCTGATAAGGTTCTGGCTAAGTTGTCTTAGCAAATGTGTTACCTTGTTGGCTTTCGAAGCCAGCTGATTGAGGTGGACATTTGCTTTGGCCCGTTCCGAGAACCAGACCCCAGGTAGTTGTAAGAGGCCACAGAGTGTATTTGAGCATTTCCCAACTGCCACTGTGCTTGCCGTTTCTGATGGAAGGATCTGAAGATGATGACCTTAGTTTTCCCTTTGTTGACTGTCAGGCTATTGGCGATGTTGAAACTGTTTAGGGCCGTTAAAGCTCTTTGTAGGCCTATCTTTGGTGGTCCATTATGGCTGTATCATCAGCATACTGTAAAACTGGTAGCCTCAGTCTTCCTAGTCTGGGGGCTACTAGACTGGCACCTTTTAGGGCCTCACCCAAATCCACGGTATATAGATGAAATAGGATGGGGGCCAGCACGCACCCTTGCTTCAGCCCGGCGACTGTTAATGCGTACTCGCGCCCAGTGAGTGTGACCATGGAATCATCCACCCTAGACGATCTATCTGTATTCTTGGGACAATTACCCGTTGACTGTAAGATACTGATGGGTGGGGATTTCAACTGCCACTTCGAACCACTAAAAGGATTAAAGGAGGGTGCTTTAACGGCTGAGGATGATTACTGGGGGATTCCACCCTGTCAATCTCCAAACCCGAAATCATGGTCCCCCTTAGCGTTGCAAATTACGTCCCTTACCTTGAATTATGCCCTGAGGGCCTGTAATGGGCGCACACCATCTGATGCCCCTTCAGTGTGTACCTTCAATAGGAAGGACCACGAATCGCGTCTGGACTACATTTTTGTAGATACAAGCATGTGGCCCATGGTTTTGGACTTTAGGGTGATTGGAAGAGCAGATAGCGATCATAATGCTCTCTGCTTGGATATGGTACACCCAGGGCCCAAAGAAGGTACGCCACTTAATGACCCAAAGCAAGACACAGGGACCCTAGTTTTATCTAATAACAGACGTAGGGTAAGATGGGGGAAATTGGCTAGATCAACAGAGTGCATTACGAAAATGTATGACTTGGCGCTCCCTAAGTTAGTTGAATTGGATGAACTGATTAACAAACCCAAGGCTACTGACTTTAACGAGAAATTAGGCCAAATTCATGCAGACCTAGTGGGAAGCTTAGGAGAGGTTTTCTACCCTGAGACCGTGAGTAGGAAGAAGAGGACACCAACCCCAGCTTGGTACAACTCCACGTGTAAAAAGATAAAAACAGAGTTGATCCTTATGGTCAAGTCAGGCACTGATAAAAATAAAGTATCCGAGCTGAGAAGAATATATAGGGAAGCCATCGCCCATGCAAAGTCCGAATGGGATTGGGATAGATGGCATGACTTATCATTGGCACTGGAAACTAGGGACTCAAGAAAATTCTGGTCATTAGTCCATACAGGTACAGGGGAATCAGCTGTGGAGCCAAATATCGCTGCCTCAATATGGGAATCCCACTTCAGTAAACTGTATCAAGACACTTCTGTAAGTCCCACAGAGGCAGTTTTTGATAGCCCCTCTGAGCCCAATGAAAAACTAGAGTTGACACTGGGGGAGGTATTAAATGCTATAGGGAGATTAGCGACGGGGAAGGTCTCGATAAACTCCCCGGAGATTTGTTCAGACATCAACCAGAGATCTGGGGTCCCTATTTGCTTATTATTTTCAACTCTATTCTAAGAGGGATGGAGATCCCCTGTACTTGGCTGGGGCAGAGATAGTACCGATTTTTAAAAAGGGCTTTCCTCTGCTCCCGGCCAACTACAGGCCGATCAGCCTTATAGATGTACCTCAAAAACTATTCGCCCGTCTTCTGCTGGACCACCTCCTGGACTGGATGGAGGACAATGCGATCCTTAGTCCTCTCCAGGCGGGCTTCAGGAAGAACACGTCCACCATGGACCAGATTTTTCGCCTCGTCCTCCTCTACTGGAAAACGGTGAGGATCGAGGGGGGAGACTGTACATGGTGTTCGTGGACCTGAGGTCCGCATTTGACTTGGTACCACGCAAGAAACTATGGGCGGTGCTCAGGGAGCTAGGTGTTCCTCCACAGCTACTACAGGCAATAATCAGGCTTCATGACGGAAATTTTGCCGAGGTCAGGTGCGGGAGGGAGGGGGCGCTGTCATCTAGATTTCCAGTTCGCAGGGGGGTAAGACAGGGTTGGGTCCTCGCACCGACCCTGTTTTGCCTCTTTGTTAACAGTGTAATATCTTACCTTGACAATGTCAGGAACAAGGATGCCCCGAGGTTGGCAGGCAGGAGGGTTCCGGCAATTATGTTTGCCGATGATACCCTCCTGCTCCTCCAAATCCCCGATGGGGATCCAACGGATACTGGATGGGTTTGGGGATTTCTGCTGGGCGCCTGGCCTTGAGATCAACGCGGAAAAAACAAATTCATGGTATTCAATCCCTCGACAACAACTAGGCCCAACCCAATCCTGGGATCCGATAGGCTGGAAAGTGTCAGGACGTTCCAGTATTTGGGAGTAACTTTACATGAAAATCTATCCTGGGGTCCACAGATAGCAAGATCCCGTTTAAAGTTATCCCAAATGTTGGGGGCAATTCTGAAGGTCTCGAACTCATCAACCTTCAAACCAGTTAGTCCAGCCTTGGAGATGTACAAAACCCAAGCCAGAGCAGCTTCATCCTATGGTGGTGAGCTGTGGGGTCATACTGTCGGGACAGAACTCGTCAAGGTGGAAAACAACTTCCTTAGACGATTGTTGGCTCTACCACAAGGTACACCCCTGCTACCACTGAGACTTGATCTGGGGCTCCCTTCAATAGGGGATGAATTGGCTCTAAAGCCACTCAGGATTTGGCATAGGCTTTGGTCTACTAGTGAACTCTCCCACTACAGGCAAGATCTGAAGCACGTTCTGAGTCTTAATTGTTCTGACAGAATTCCATGGGTGGCATACGTAAAACGAGATTTCTATCGACTGGGACTGGCTGATCTGTGGGATGATCCCGAAAGAGGTTGTCTAGGAGGTTGTCCCGCAAAATGCTCACTAAGACTTTAAAGGACAAGAGCCTAACTTTGCTTGTGTGTGCTTCGAAAAACGGCACCCTTACTGAACAATTTCTGGCCACCAAAAGTTCTTTTTATTTCGAAGGATATATGGATATTATCTTCTCAATCACTGCAAGGAAACTTTTTATCCAGTGGAGGTTTGGCACATTGCCCCTTAAAGCCTTTACAAGTAAAAGGACAACGCTGGACGATAAAATCTGTCCTGGATGCAGCACGAATGTGGAGGACAAACAACATGTGCTGTTTTTTTGCCCTGCTTACAATAGACCGAGAAAGTACTGGCTAGTTCCACTGTGTAGGAATCTGGGCTTCAGGAACCATCTACAATCCTTCAGAATTTTGAAGACAAGTACCCTGCACTATATTGTTTTTGCTGTAGCCAAGTATTTAATGGCTATGTGGCAGATAAGGGGAAAAATACTGAAAGGGTAACTTTTAACTCTTAAATGTGCAATGAACTGTAATGAACTGTAGCTAAATGGGCCTTTAGTCTCCCAGATTTTTATATGCACTGATTTAATTAGTCCTTCGCTTCCTTGCATTGCTTTTATATTGTATGTTGGCATGTGTTTTATATGTTTTTATTGTATCTTTTATGGTCTTAAATGGCCGAAATAAAGAATTATTGGATAAAGAGGATGGGGGCCAGCACGCACCCTTGCTTCAGCCCGTTTGCTGTGGCTATTTTGCGAGTGACAGTACGAGTGCTTGTTTTAACTCGCACCCAGGTGGCCTCATATAGTGACATAATTGCCTTCAAAAGTTTCGGTAGTATCCCCACTTTTATAATTTCCACCATAGGCGTTTTCTGTCCACTTTTTCAAATGCTGTACTGTAGTCCACAAAGCAGCAGAATAGTGGGGGGTGGTTCTTCAAGGTTGCCTTGACTGAAAGTTGTGCTAACGCCAGGACGTTGTCCATTGTGGATGCCTTGGACCTGAAACCAGTCTGATACGTAGGTATTATATTTTCCTCTTCTGCCCATTTTTCTAGGTCGCTGAGTAGTAGGTGTGCATATGCCTTGGCCTCCAAGTCGAGCAGGGCGATGAGTCTGTAGTTCGAAGGCTCTGTGCGGTCACCTTTTTCAAAGATTGGAAACAGTATAGAGCCCCTCCAAGAGTCGGGGATTGTAGCGGTCAGGTAGGTGTGGTTGAAGAGCGGAGTTAAGAGTGTCGCCCAGAACTCTGATGCCTGTTTAAAGGCCGGCGCTGGTATCCCGTTGGGCCCCGGCGCAACGTCATACCTCATTCGCTTGATGGTGTTGATGACCTGTCTGATGTTTGTCCAGGTTGGTGTGGTATCATCAACGTCGGCCGGGGAGCTACTACCCCTTGGGTTGTTGCCTGGGCTTGAGATGGCTGCTTCTGGCTGGAGGTAGAACTGGTGGAAGTCCTCAGTTAGCTCTGCCTTGTCCGTTGACGAGAGTTCATTACTGGGGACTGTTTCGTATAGCTGTTTCACATGTTGGATCCAATCTTTTTCAGCTACCCCATTTTCTCTCGTTGGCCCTCGGTTGCTCAGCTGAAAAATGAATCTCCAGAGTCGTGCAAGGTTCTTTTGTTTGAGGAGGGAGAAAACTTTTAGCCATTTGCTTTCCATGTCTGTTTTTTTAATTTCCCATAGCTTCTTCCTTAGGGAGGTCCTCAGTTCTGATATTGATGGCCTTACTGTTTGGCAGCCCCCTCTTTTCTTTGCTGCGCGAGCCTTGCGCAGGAGTCGTTTAAGTTCCCGTACGTCCTGAGGGCAGGTGTTCCAATTCTTGGGAGGCACTTTTATCATTGAGTTTTGTGGTTTGGAATTACCAAGTTTGTTTTGTATTTCCACAATGATTTGCTCCAATCCTATTGTGGGGGAATCAAATGCAAGCTGTCTCCCTTGCTGTATATGGCCCAGCCATGATTGAAGTTTCCCTTCTGTCTTGTCTGTCCACTTGATTCTCCGCAGGACGGTGTGTGTCTCCTCCCCACTTGACTCCCCAATGGGTTGATAAAGGGTGGAGGCCGGTATGACCAGCTGGAATGAAGCTCTTAATGGCCTGTGGTCGCTATCCTGCCGGTTCACTACTTCAAAGTCAGTCATTCTATCTGCCAGTACTCCACTTATCAAGATGTAGTCGATTCTGGACACGCTCCGAAAAGTGGGCTGTGGCTGCCAAGCACTCGAACGAGATGTTTTCTGTGCATGAGTTGATGTCAGTTTATAGCTGAAGAAAAGGTCGCGCAGGGGAAAAGGTCGCGCAGGGGAGCTGCCCTTCCTGATCCTTGTGGAAGGGTTTCCAAATTGTCTAGATCTTTTAGGTTGAAGTCCCCTGCTACAATGACCTGGTGTGTTTTGTATTTATTTAACAAGTCCTCCAGATTTGATGCCAGTGCCTCCAGCTGGTCTTTCATTAGGGTCTGTGCGGGGTTAATGTAGCAGTTTAATACTAGCAGATGGATTGGATGTTTGGTCAGACTCAGACCCCTTATCTGTAGCGCTTGTAGACCGAGTAAATTGACGTTGATGGTGGTAGCAACGAGGGCACACTCGTGTTTTATGAAAATTGATAGTCTGCCCGCTGGATGACCGGAGATGTTCCTTTTCGTTGCTGGTACTTGGAATTCGTAATACCCGGCCAGAGGGGTGGGGGTCAGGGCCCAGGTTTTTTGGAAACAGATTAGGTCTCCACATTCCAGGAACTGCTTCAGGTTTTCATTGTTGCAGATTTTACTAATCCCTGCTATATTCCAGGAGATTACAGTTAATTGTGACTTCGCAGTAGTACCGAGCCTGACGTCCCCGTTGGGGGGCAGACTTTTGTAGCGGCTAGGAGTGCTGTGTCCTCCTGCTTCCGAGACCCCTTTGCTCAGGGGAGGGAGAGATGTTGTGTATGACTCGTTGATTATTTTCACATAGGATTCTGATTCCTGAGGGTGCGCTTTGGCCCGTCTGGCTTCTATTTGGGGGACCCAAGCTGGTTGTCCCTTTTAGGACAGATCGGGTGGCCTTTATCCCGCTATCTGGGACCAGGACGAGTGGATATTTTGGGGGTGATAATATCTGAACTTCGATGCCCCACTCCGCGAGTAGGATGGAGTTTTGCTCGATGGCTTGCTGTGTTTCTTTATTCTTCAATCCCACCACGGTGGAGTCTCACCCATTCTATGTCCCCTGATTGTGTCTTGTCCAGGGTGTCCAGGTGTTTGAAGAGACGTAGGAGGTTGCTCCGGTTCAGGATATCATGGCGTCCTGCGCTGGAAAATCTTGAAGTAAGAACCACCTCATAAACGGCTGCAAGTGCGCTCAAATATTACTCCCCAGCTCCCTTTTTGCTTCTACTGGAGTGGGCACTGACCTGTAACTGCCTAGGAGGATTGAGGGCGAGCCTCCTTGTGGCCTCTTGGTTTGGTCGTCATTGATCCTAGTTGAGAGCTGGGGGCTTGTTTGAGGTTGATGCAGATTGGCTGCTTGTGGCACTGATATCGACGGAGTTGGCTGTAAGGGCCGTCTTGGCACTAGTAGGCGTGTTCTGGCCATTGGCTGATTTACTATTGGGGTAGTTTGCATTACTGGTGGCTTTTCACCTTTTGAGCTAGGGGAGCTTGATGGTGTGGTTTGTTTGTGTTGCGCTCCCTTTGGTGGGGAGACCGGGGGAATCCTTTTGCCACAGTTTTTATCTGTGAATATGGATACAGCTGAGTTGCTTTTGCTTTTGTCCCCTCCTTCGAAGGTGGAGGCTTGAGCTTCAGTAGCTGTGGTTGTCTCACTTTTAGCTTTAATTATTTCTGTTGCTTTTTTAGCTTCCTTTTTGTTCTCCTTGACAGTGGGGGATTCTGCGTGTATGTTATCCCTGACGAGTCTTCCGGCCTAGCTGTTCCGATGTCATCACTGTCCCTGTAGTTTGGGCTTTGGGCAGTTAGGGATTCTGGTGAGCTGCTGACTGACTTGATGGACGTGTGCTCTAAGCTTTTGCCGTTGTCGGCTGTGTCATTGTTCCCCGTTGGGGCCCATAGTGTCTGTGTCACCTTCGGGGTGTGACTGTTGTGCTTTGCCTGCTCTTCTTTGTTGTTTGACGTTGGTACCGCAGATCTCCCTTTCGCTATTTCCATTATTTCAGCTAGTACCTCAGGCAGAGAAGCCCACTTCTCGATGAGTCGATGAGGTCTGAGCAGCGGCAAGAGCAGCCCCCCCAGTTGGAAAGCTCGTACTGGGAGATCCTATTAGCCAGGGCCTCCACCTTGAAGCTTATATCTGCTAATCGCCCAGTTATTGCCTGTAGGAGGTCTATCTGTAGTTCCATCTTAGTGGACTGCCACAGGAGCGCTTTGTTAGTGGCACTGTTTGTCTCCGACTGAGATGGGTTGTCTGTAGTCGTGTCTGTACTGCTATTGCGGGCATGATTCTCAGCTTTCGTTTTGTGGGCCCAAAGAGATTCTTGGGGCCACGATGGAATAGGGGTTAGATCGAGGGTTCTTTCGATCTTTTGTTCGAGGTTATAAATTAAGGAGCCTGTAAGCTCCCCAACGGCTGGCAGCACTGAAACAGGGGAATCCGGTTGGAGGAACGTTACATTAAGATTCTTAAACTCATGTTCATGATCGTACTGGGAGATGCTTGAGCCCGGATTCTGAGGAGATGGGCCGGAGGCTTTTGACTGGTGAATTTGCACTATTGTAGTTACAGTGGGGCCGCTTTCAGTGGGGACTGTAACTGTGGTCTTGTCACTTGTGATGTCCTGCGTCTCATCTGTAGACTGGGGGGAAGAGCTGACCCATTGTTGTCCTGCTGTTAGCTTTGGGTGTGGATGGCCATGGGCTATGCTGGCCTATGCACTGGCCTGTTCCTGGATGGCCCTGGGTTCCTCGCGGAAGGGCGTCGCAACTTCAAGAGTGCAATTGGAGTTGGACAGTCGTCCACTGTGAATGTGTGTGCTGCTGTCTTGAACCGGGTCTGGGGTGCCAGAGGTAGTAGTCTAGCTGGAGCCGTGGCTGCTATTTTGGCGATCCCTTTTCTTGAAAACGTTTGTGATCGTTCCTCTTTGGTCTGCCTCTTGTGGCCTTTCGTTTGGGCTGACAGTTAGTGATTTACTCCTTGTCATCCGAATTTTCTTACTGGTTGGTGATTGAGTCGTGGGGCTTTTTTCCGGAGACGTCGCCAGGCGGCTCTTCTTTTGGCCCCCATGACCAAGTGTCCTCCTGGTATTTACCTTACAGCGTTACTCCGGGGCTTTGCCTTCGCTGTGGTATGGCCTTGCCTTGCCACGATGGGAGAACAGCTGAGGCGGCGTGTGGTCGTGAAGGTAGGAGGTAGGAGTGATTGCTGCTGCTACTGCTTGGCAGCCGAGGCTTGGCTACCGAGGGCGGTGGCAGCTTACTTAGTGTTTTAACCTGGCCGGTTCAGCGTATAGGGGCCATGACAATGAGGGGCTGAGGTCAGCTCTGGGGGAGACTCGGATGCCACTGATGTTGCCGGTTAGCGCTTGCGTCATGGCGTCCTTTTTTCCGTTTGAGTGTTGATAAGCATCCTGCCCTGAGTGTTCCTTCAGTGGCAGTTACTGCTTGTGCCTTGGCTGTGCCAGCTGAGATGGCTCTCTTTACCACTTCAATAAAGTCTGCTACAGTTTCTACCATTGTGTCCTTTCTACTTTACATCAGTGGCGACAGAAGATGGGATTCTACTATCTACAGCCACCTTCGTTTCCTGATGATTCACGTGAGCTGTGTCACAGGTATCCTTTGCTGTAATCTGAAAGCTCAGCGGTGAGTATTTTTTTTTACTACTCCCTCACCCAGGCACATCTGTGCGATTGGTACAGCGAGCCGTGCCCCTCTTTATCCTCTCTCCAAGCGTTTCTTTTGCACTCCGTTTCTACTTGCTGCGAGGGACTGCCTGTTACGCTGCTGCTCTATTGTGTCTATGCTGCCCGAGTTTGCTGTTCGTATACTGCCCAGCGTGACTTGAGAACAGCGAGATTTTCTCTTTATTTAACAAAGGGGCCTACTCGTTTGCCTTTGAATTCTGAGCTTTGATCGTGCGCTACTCCACAAGCTGCCTTCACAATAGAGCCTTTCTCTCTTGTAATGTTGTATAATGGTCCCCACAAAGCACAGGAAGCATGGGTAGATGAACTGCTTACTTTATTCACTGTTAAACAAGATTCACTTTCTCATAGAGCGCCGAGTGTCTATCCCTGTCTAGCTCCGGTCGCTTCTGCCGTTAGTCTCCTCGCGCGCTTTTCTTAGCCTCTACGCGCATGCGTCCGTCTGCCGCTCTAGCTCCTGCACAGCACGTCATCGCGCTGGCCGCCGAAGGCTAGAGCGCAACACCACATATCTCCTCCTTTTACAAATCAAACAACAACACTTACATAGAGTCTCAGCTCAATAGTCACTCATGTCATAGTCTTTGAATCGAGGAGGCAAGGTGACTGCTCTACCGGCACGGGTGCGCCTTACCAGGTAAATTGTAAATTGAGTTGTAAATTGAGTGTGTCTTGTAAAGCGCACTTCTACCCGCACCGCAGGCCTCGTAGCGCTATAGACCACTGGGGAACCCGTCCTGGCTTTCCCTGTGAGATAGTCCCTCCTGGGAGTCTCCAAGGTGAAACCAGGCATCCCCGGCGTTTGTGAGGGGCCGTTGTGGAGATGAGGCAAGCTAATGCCCAGAGTTGCCGAGTGTGATCTCTGGTTGGAGTAGGCACCGATGCGAGAATTATCGAGTGCGCTGATCCTGGTCCAAGACCCTGCCGCGTCGGGAATCGAACCCTGGTCCCGGGCCATTCTCTGCTCTCGGGTCTGCCGCCTCTAACCAGTGAGCCACACCACTCCACCAGGTTAGGTTCTTCACTGTTACCTCCACCGGGGAGACTCCTGGTGTCCACCTAGGCACCGTTCTCCATTTCCCCAGCCGGGGCTCCGTTGCTTCCTGCTTCTTCCACGGTCCGTGATTCTCCATTCCCTTCATTGTCCTTCACCACAAGTCTTTCCTTCTGTTCTTCCTCACTTATCTCCATCTCACCCTCTCCACCGGGTTGCTGCTGCTCTTCAGCTTCCTCTACCTTGACCGCCGGCCATTGCATGATCCTGTTGACTCTTGCCATGCGGTCTTGGGACCACACTCTTCCATCGCTGAGCAAGGCCGCTCTACCATACACTTCTCGAACTTGCAAGGCTTTGCTGTACTTGCTTTCGCCCTTCTTTTGGAGAGTTGGGAGTTTGACTCTAACCCACTCCCCTTTTTCCAGAATGGTGTCCTTGGTGTTGTGCCGCTTGTTGTAATGTGCAGCATACACTTTTTGAGCTTTTTCCAGATTGTGCTGCACCACTGCTGGTGACCATTTACTAGTCACTGTCTTCTCTCTCCACACTACATTGTCTCTTGTGAAGGGGAGCCTGCCTCTCAGGATTTGGAAAGGGCTGTATCCTAGCACCGTCGGAGTAATCCTGTATGCCCATAACATGTTTTGGACTTCTACTTCCCACTCTTTCCCTTGCATTATGGCGGCTTGTATTGACCCCATCAGTACGCGGTTGAACCGCTCCACTTGTCCGTTACACGCTGGGTGATAGACTGATGTGTGTTTAGACTTTATTCCATTTCTCTTCATGTACCTATTCCATTTGTCCGAGGTGAACTGTGGCCCATTGTCACTCAATATTGTCTTAGGTATTCCTTCCCTCAAGAACAGTGAGGTGCGGAATTTCAGCAACGTGTCCGTGTCCATGGATTCCTGCACATCTATCTCAGGCCATTTCGAGTATTTATCAATGACCACACACAGGTATTTACCAATACCTCTGTTGTCGAGAACGGGTCTTAGAATGTCCACAGCAATATCTTCCCATGGGTTTTGGGGGCGGTCAAATTCCCCCAGCGCAGGTATCAATGGTCTCAGTATTTTATCAGCTCCTTGGCACTGGACGCATTCCCTCATCTATCTGACCGTCCATTCCCGGCCACCAGTACATCTGTTTTACCCTGACTTTCGTCTTCACAATGCCTAGGTGTCCCTCGTGAAGTTGTGTCAATAGCACTGGGATTATTGCCCCCGGTGGTATCACTCTGTCACCTCGGTACATGAAGATTCCTGAGTCACTCAACGACAACTCTTACCGAATCTCGTTATACTTCCTCAGGTCCGCTTTGAGATTCCGCTTTTCTGGCCATCCGGAGATGAGATATTGTTTGACTTCCACTATCTCACGGTCATTTTCATAAGCCTCAGTCCATTCTTGCTTGCTTATCGTCGTCTCCGTGGAGGCCATGTCTGCCACCATCTTGTCCGTCTCTGGTAGGGTTGCAGGTGCGTCTTCCATGGCGGAGGCTCTGCTTCGGTAGTCCGCTACCCTATTCTGTGTCCCTGGCAGGTACTCTACATCATACGTGTAGTCCAGCAGCTTAAGCGTCATCTTGGCTATGCGTGGTGTGGCCGTGTCGTGGCCGCAAGATGTCAGCACCTTGACCAGTGGTTTGTGGTCAGTTTGTAGTTTGAACCGGGTGCCCCAGATAAATTGCCTAAATTTTCCCCTGGCCCATGTGACCGCCAGCATTTCTTTTTCAATGACGCTATATTTCTGTTCGGTGGGGGATAGTGCTCGGGACGCAAAGCTGATAGTCTCTACTGTGCCGTTCCTCCTTTCTTGAGCGAGCACCGCTCCTAATCCCTTGTCACTGGCATCCGTTGTCAATATGGTGCTGCCTGTGGGGTCATATCCATGTAAGGGTACTGCCCCACTGATGTCCTTCTTCAGTCCTTCGAACTCGCTTTGTGTCTCTGCATCCCACTTGAACATCGATTTGTCTCTGATGAGCTGACGAAGTTTATGAGTCTTAGTGGCAAAGTGCCTTACAAATTTGCTGTAGTATTCGGCCATCCCGAGGAATGACCGAACTTCCTCCTTGTTGATTGGGGCCCTGGCATCACAAATGGCTTTCACGTTCTGTCTTTTGGGTGATATGCCCTGACTCCCGATCTCGTGGCCTAGGTATGTGACAGATGACATGCCTAGCTTGCATTTACTCCACTCCGCCGTGAGACCCTTTTCTTGTAGTACTGTTAACACTTTTGTCAGTTTACTGTCGTGGTCTTCTTGGTTCGTTCCCATGATCAGGATGTCGTCCTGGAAATATTGGACTCCCGGTAGAACCTTAAATAGACGATGCATCAGTTTTTGGAACACTGCGGCCACAGAGCCCAGTCCAAAGGGCATGCGGCGAAACTGATAGCACCCGAAGGGTGTGATGAACGAGGTGTATTTTCTACTTGATGGGTGCAGGTCGATCTGATGATACGCCGACGTGAGGTCGATAGTGGAAAACCATGACACTCCTTTCGTTCTCGCCAACATTTCCTCAATCCTCGGTAGGGGAAACTTCTCCACTATTAGGCACTTGTTGAGCTCACGGAGGTCCACACATAAACGGACCTTGCCATTTGGCTTCTTGGCTACGACCAAGGGGGCCAACCATTCGGAACTGTCAATCGGTTCGATGATCCCCTGGTCTTCTAATGTTCGGAGTTCCAGCTGGACTGCTTCTTTAATGGTGATGGGGATGTTCCTGACCTTGTGGGACACCGGGCGGGCACCATCCTTGAGTAGTATCTTATGTACAAACTTTTCTAATTTTCCTACTGTGCCTCCGAAGACTTTGGGGAAGGCTTGCTTCAGTTTGTCTTGTTGGGGCGATTGGCCATCTTCTGTTAGTAGGATTTGCTCTTTGCCACCGGGATCTAACTTAATTCCTAGGTCGCCAGCATCTCTCCAGCCTAGTACAGAGGGCCCCTTCTCCGCCACGTATAGCTTGCAGGTGGCTGATCTACCTCTGAATTTGAACTTCAGTGCGCGGAAACCCACTATGGGGATTGCGTTGCTGGTGTATGAAATGGGACGGATATCTGGTGGGTGTAGCATCGGCCCCAAGGTAGGTACAAAGTCTTCTTCCCACACAGATCGCTGTACAATGGTCCACGGGGAACCTGAGTCGATTGCTACGTGCACCTTTACTCCACCGATGAACATGTCCGTGCGCGGCTTGTCTGAGCGCTTGCCTGTCAGATCCAGCACTTGATCGTCTACACACAAGACCATGTCGTCATCCTCCAGGACTTCTTCCGTCAGGTCCTCCGACTGGGTTGGCTCAATGCACTTCACCATGGTCTTCCTCCCCTTTTTGCGGCACACCTTCTCAAAATGGCCGACCAGGCCACAGAAGGCGCATCTGGCGCGAAACGCCGGGCACCGTTTGTCCTGCGCCGAGTGGGCCGTACTTCCACACCTGTAGCATGAAAATTTGTTGTGTGTGGGTTGTCTTCCTGGTACCGTTTGCTTCCCTGTCCACCTCAAATCCTGCCTCTGTCACTAGTGGACCCTTTTTGCTTGTAGGCCGCCTGAGCATCGTCGATCCTGTTGACCATCTGCTTCTGCGCGCTTTCTCTTTTAGCCGCATCTGCACAGCGCTTCGACAGCTCCGCCTTTTTCACCATGGCTATAACGTCTTTGAGTGACGCTTCTCTTTGTGCCCATAGCTTGTCCTGGACCGACTTGTTTGTTGTGTGCATGACTATCTGGTCCTTGATGTACTCGTCCTGAAGCTGTCCGTATTTGCATGTGATTGCAAGGCGTCTCAGAGCTGCAACGTAGTCATCTATCGGCTCTTCTTCTTCCTGCTTCCTTTGCTGGAAGTTGTACCGGTCGATGGATACACACACTGCCGGGCGATAGTGGTTGTCTAGGTCTTCCAGAGCGTTCTTGAAGACATCAACGTCTGTGTCGGGCCTTTCTTTAGGTACAATGTTCGCAAACACTCGCACGCCCTCCGGGCCTAGGTTGTGCAGTAGCAGCCTTTTCTTCCGAGCACTAGGGAATGGCTCACCGTTCTCATCCTCTAAGGCTTCCACGTAGTTCTTGAAGTACTCCCTCCAGTCCTCCCACTTCATCAGGGGTTCACCTGGTCTGGGTAGGAAGGGAACGGGAGCTGTTAGTGAAGTCGCCTGGCTGGCCATTCTGGGCTCTGTCCTGGGTTCCCCTGACTGGCTCCCCGGGCTGCCTGGCGCACTAGGGGGTCCTTCCCCGACTGAGACGTCTCCTCGGCCTCTGGGACTGCCCGGTGCGCTATTGGTAGCACCCTGTGTGGCGCTGGAGGGAGGTAGTCCCCCTTCCTCCTTCTCAGTGTCCCTTCTTCCAGCCAGGATCCTGGCTTAGGGCCCCTCTGCGCTCTGGGTCTGCACTGACCTTTCTGTTCTCTGTGGTCTGGCGCCACGCGTATGTCGGCCACTCTGGAGTTACGCTGCTGCCACACTCTATGAGAAGAGCACTGCTGCACTGACCAGGTCGTCTCTGACCTGCTCCTGAGTTCTGGTGCTCCGGTCGCCGTTTCCCAGTGAAGCTGTGTGGAGACAGTGGGGTGCTCCTAGTCCTCGTCGCCACTGTAATGTTGTACAATGGTCCCCACAAAGCACAGGAAGCATGGGTAGATGAACTGCTTACTTTATTCACTGTTAAACAAGATTTGCTTTCTCATAGAGCGCCGAGCGTCTATCCCTGTCTAGCTCCGGTCGCTTCAGCCGTTAGTCTCCTCGTGCGCTTTTCTTAGCCCCTACGCGCATGCGTCCGTCTGCCGCTCTAGCTCCTGCGCAGCACGTCATCGCGCTGGCCGCCGAAGGCTAGAGCGCAACACCACATCTCTTCGCTCCGACAGCTCACTCACGAGCTACCTTCCACTGCTCTTCAAGAACATTCTGTTGCCAAGCAACCAAGTCGCTTCACTGAGCCATGTATTTCCAAGGCTTTTTCACACGCACGTCCAGTGATTTTGTTTTTCGCACTGACACACACAGCACATACCATTGTGTATCCACTCCTCTTCAGTGTTCTTCTTCCATGCTACACTTGAAGGAAAGGCACCTTTCTTTCCCAGAAGGCACTCTTCATGGATATCCCACCTTCTACTTCCTGCTATTTTCTTATTGTTTGGATGGAACCGACAAGTTTAATGTTCTTCTCTGTCTCAACGTTATCCAATGCTGCCATCTAGTGACCAAGTTAAAGATGAACAATTGATGTGGAATTTTTTCTGTGTGTTACATCTGTGATACACACACACACATTTTTCTTTTTAAATGTCTATATTATTACACACAGCTTGGCTGTTCTTGTAACAACATGCATTAATATCCTTCTAAAGCACTGCCACAAACACCACAGTCTTGTGTGATGCTCGTCTTGATTAGCAATCATTTGTTTCCATCTCGTTTGCCGACTAAAAACTTTGATGATTTCAATACCTACCAGTAATTCAATGTAGAATGGTGTAAATGTAATATCACTGAATGTAGCACAAAACATTGATCAGTACATATTTCGACGACTGCTCTATTCCTCATGAATCAGTGGAGTACAGAGTTTCATTCCTGGTGCACTTTTGTCGAACACCAACTCTCGGGTAAGAAATGCTCTGATGCAGAACTCTCTTTCAAGTTAGTGGGGCTTTTAGGTACCTAGCTCTGATTGTCTCCTCTTGTGAGTTTTGGAATCCCAATGTTTTAGATCTACAATGATCCCATGAACACAAAATGAAGAGTTTGATACTTTTAATCTAGGAACTGAAGCATCAGCTTTTTGCAAGGCTAGGAGTAGATCATATAGGTCTGCTACTAGAGCTTCACATGTAAATACTTTATTCTATATTTTTAATCCTCATACAACTTGCATATCTGCAGAACAACGCTATTTAGCGCTTACTGCAGGCTGTGCTGATCCATTCATGTACAAGACACCACAGTATTCATGAAACTGTTTTACTGACATTTCAGGAATTTGTTTGTTGGTATTGGAGAAGATCCTGTGTTTTTATTGACAAATCATATTCAAATTGTACAGTGTGAACATTTGGTATCCTTGCTTTGATGGCAGCATCCATTTACGTTATAGATGCAACCACAATCATTTTCTCAGCCTGTGCTGTCTGAATTGCTGCAAGAACTTTCTCTATTGGAGTAAAATGCTCTTTTACAGCAGGATCTTACTGCTCTGAATTATTTCTATCACTAGGTTGTATGTTATATCACGTGTGCAAGCGTGCGGTTTCAAACACTTATTTTTGCAAGTCTTAAAGGATTTGAGTGAGTTCTTTCCATTCCTTCCCTGTATTTGTAGGTTTCATCAACTGGTTTAGAAGTTTTACACGCTGACCATTCAGAAATCCCATTTATGCTTGAAGTGATTCTTCATTCATGATGACTGTCATCGACAGGAGACCACACTCAAATCACCTTATTATTCTATGGCAAAGAGCGGCCCAAATCTAATCCTCGAGGATTAGACTTGAGCCGCACTTTGCAATAGACATACTGTCAAAAAAGGTTACTGACATCAGATGTTAGTGATGGATATCTTTTACTTCCAACCTCTATACACTTGTTTGTTGCTTAGCCCTGAAGAAGTCGCTGCGCACAACCAATTAGCACGACGTAACACGTGTTTGCTAAGGATTTCAGGATTAAACTGAAGTGACTGTTTCAACTGAGTTTTTTGTTACTGTTAATGATATAAAATATAAACTGTTGGCGTGTGCAAGGGATTGTTGTTTTATAAATTGTTCCTTCTTGTTTGGCACACCAGTCCATTGCTCTTCTCCAGGTGGCCAAAGAGGGCGGGGATAGGGAATACCAGAATTTGGCAATGTCTCTTTTGGCAAGTATTGTCCCAATCCCTACAAGGTGGTGTTCTGTACTCATGGGATGATGCTATATGTTCAGGAACATAGTGACGGTTGCTAAGATGGAATTACTGAGTCAGTATGATTCTGACCCAGCTGACTGTTGGATGTTGCTATGGCGGGGATCTCTGCTACATGCAACTTATTAGGGAAGACTTCTACAAGTCTTCCAGAGATGTATGAACCTTTCTGTGACTTTACACTGGCAACGTGCTGCTACCGGCATGAACACATGTCCTAGCTGAAAAAGCTGCACACTGAGACCAACACTATGGAACACTTCCACACTTCAAATTGCTCAGGCATGTGGTACTTACTTTTAAAGACATAAAAAGGAATTCCTACCTTTCTATGATTTGGATTACGTCTGTTTAGTTAAATTTCCTCAGTGCGACCCCTCACGTTGCATAATGGCTGTGTGAGTCTTGAGCGTCAGGAAAGCCTGGGAGTGCACCACATGACGCTGTGGAGAAGAGCATGGCAGTGATGTGTGCGCACAAGCGTCACCTGGCAAAGGTATTCAACAGTGTGCGGCTCAAGAGGGTGCCTAAGCATTGCTTGGCAATCACTACGTCAGCGGCTGCATTACACCAGCAGCAGGATAGGATGGAGTGCTCAGATCGTACCAGGAAGCTGTCATGCCTCTCTTTAGCAACCAGCCAAAAGGATTGAGTGCTCGGTTCGCTCCAGAGAGTGGTCACACCTCACTTTACGAATCACAGTAGTGTTAAGGTGTTCCATGGCTAGGACGCTAGTTACCAGCAAGATAGCGCAAGGATTCTGTACTGTTGCCTTGCTTTGGCAGTATTAATGGCATTCAAGCAGTATTTACAGATGGCTCTATGTGTGCAATGTCAGGAAGGTGACCTGTTGTTACTTGATTCTGATGAATGTGAAAGAACATTGTGAGTGGGGAGCTGAAAATCATTCATGCTGATTGTAGGAAGAGGCTAGCAACTAAAGTACTGCAGAGGGCATTGATTTACCAGATATCATCTCAGTTAAGGCTGTCCTTGGGGTATTGAGGTTGAATACCATTGTCGTTTAACAATAGTTGTTACAGTGTACATTTTATGTGAACTCTGTTGTACTACTGTTGTTGGTATACTGCTTTATTTAGTTGTTTTATCTTACAAAATGTTACTGCCCACCATTTTTCCTAACAACGCTTTATGATTTTACACCCCACCCCCCCACATACACTGGTAAAAATGAAGAAAGGTCTTCTGTCACCATGCAAGGGTCTGTGGCACCTCGCTTAGTGCTGGAAGGAAAATGTTGTTATTAATGAACTGTTTTGGGCCTGAAGGTCAGGAGGCATGTGAACATCTTCCTGATCTGACAGTGATTCAGCGTACCTGAATGGAAATAAAATTGTACATTATCTTCCCAAAGCAAGCACTGTCTTTGAGCGCTACCAATTTGGGAAGAGAATGCAATCAGAAAAATGTAATTTCAATGTCAAGATCAGGGAAAGGCAGTAGCCCTGAATCTGCTAGACCAATCTGCAGCTTTCGACACTGTGTCATACGGTCTTTTGATCAAAAGGGTGCATGAGGCAGGTTTTCACTCCACCGCCCTCCAATGGTTCAGTTATTTTCTATCTAAAAGATCCTACTCCATCCAGTTGGACAAATATAGATTGCTCCCTCACAGTTCTAAGTATGGTGTTCCCCAGGGCTCAGCCTTGAACCCCACGCTATTCAATGTGTGCATCGCACCTCTACTACACTGGTCAAACAATGGGGCTTTGACAAAAAAAGCAGCAAAATATCTTGAAATCATTATTGACCAACCCTTCACAATGAAAGCCCAGGTGCTATCTACATGTGCATCTGCTTTGAACTGCTAAAACATCTCAGAAAGCTATTCCAGTGGATCCCAACGGACTGATCATAGGGTTGTCCGGGCTCTGATAGTCAGTCACTTGGACTAAGGACAGCTGCAAATCTTATTTTCAATACAGGCAGACACAATTCTGCAACTTTGTGTTTAAAATCACTACACTGCCTGCTAATACACAAGAAGGCATAGTTCAAGCTATTCTGTTACACATATAGATCTTTACATGATTCTGGCCTTTTGCTCATCAGGAATGGGGTTGAACTTTTTATAAACTAGCAAGAAATTTAAGATCATCCACCTTGACCTCAGCTAATGTAATAAGGATCAAAAAGGCCAAAGCAGGCAGCCGTTCCTATACTTTTCTGGCGGCCACCCACTGGAACTCTATCCTTGGACATTCGATGTACTGAGGACTATCTTCTGTGCAGTAAAAAACGGAAAGCATGACTCTTCCCTCATTAACACAGCTCTGATTTCAATCTTTAGATCTGTACATCTGCTGAACTCAAAGGGTAGTTATTAGCACTGTGATATCCCTGTGGGGATGCGTGTCTGCGCTCTACGAAAACTTTCAAATCAATAAATGTGAATTTTTAATATTTAGGTCGCTTGGTTACAACGTCCAGTATTCGACCTAAAATTGTTTTGGTTGAAGACATCAAAAATTTGCGTTCGCCTCAGAATAAGGAGGAGCTGGTAAAGCTCCTTGGCATGACTATTACAATACATTTGTGTCCCAGTTGGCTGAAAATACAGAATGTTTGAGAAACTTGCTGATAAAAGGCAAGGAGTTTGTCTGGTTGTCTGGTGTAAGTTGTGTGAGAAGGTCTTTGAAAGTGTAATATCTTACTTAGATACGGTTCCAAATTTAGGAAGCTTTGAGCCCAAGGATGAAACCTTTGTGACGATCAATGCTAGATCAAAATGGTTGGGGGCTGTCCTTATGCAACGATAAAAGGGACAGGACTATATTGTTTGGGCCATGAGGGTGGAGAGTAGCAGAGCTCAATTACTCAGTGATCGCGAAAGAGGTATTGGGAGTCTTCTGGGCGGTGAGAAAATTAAAGAAATTCCTCCTGGGTGCAAGTTTGAGATCGAGACAGATCACAGGGAGGTATTTTCAAAGAATGGTGTGGATTTTGTTTCTAACAGGATTCGCAAGAGAGTGGTTGCCCTCCAAGAATTTAAAATATCATTTACACTTGGAGCAAACAAATTACTGGCAGACTGGTTTTCAAGGATGTGTGATATAAATTATGAGGTTCCAGAAGAGGGAGATTTCTTTGTTGGTGAAGAGTGTGAATAGAAGGCAAGTATTAGTCTGATAACCAATGGTATTGTACTGGAAGGAGAGCTAAGGAAAGAACTCATGGAAGAGACAGTGTTGCAGAAGGTAATTGGTAGGATTTCAGGGGGCTGATGTGGTAAGAATGAGTGTGAGGACGATCTCAGAGGGCATTGGCAGGTGAAGGAGGATTTGACTGTTGTTGATGGATTGTTGATGAGGGACCAAACTGTTACCTTCCAGCAATGTGAGAAAGCAATTGGCGAATAATGCACAAGCTAGGCACATGGGCATATCCATGGCCAAGGAGAGGATCAGAGAGAGCTATTTGTGGCCGGCAATGGACTTGATGATCGAGAGAAAGGTAAGGAACTGTATAAAGTTTGTGCACAGTGATAGGGTGTTGAAGTGGCAGACATAACCTATGGTCTTGAGAACATAAGCCTCTGGTCCATGGGTGGACATTGCGTTGGACATTCTTGGTCCCGTCTAGAGCAAACCCTGTGATATGTAGGTCCTTTTTTGCATTGACATGTTCTCACATTGGCCAGAGATTAAGATTGTGAACTCTGGAATATAGGTTGGTGATCACTTTTCTGGAAGAGATGTTTGAGAGGGAGAGGTTTCCTTCAACACTTCTAATGGAGTACAGGTGACTTATGTGATGTTGGAGGAGTTTGTTAGGTACCATCTCCTACCTATATGCCATATGAGACACCCAAGTACCTTGTAGGTAATTGTCACAGCTAGACTTTCTGGAATGTTGACAGAACATGCACTGGAGATGAGCAGAGAGGAAGTTAATCGGACGTTTTTCGGACAGTTCCTCTTGAGTATGTTAAAAATACAATAAATACATGAAATCACACTATTTTATGTTACATCATCTTAACAGAATGGGCGATGATCTCCAACACACTGCACTCATCAGCGTGCAACCGTTTCCAGTACTCCTCCGCACCCTCCTACCGAAAAACTTTAGAAATTCATGTTTTACAAACATCAGGCAAGTACTAGCTATTTTAACAATCTTCGTATTAACTTTGGAAAATTGCATATCAGGAGGTAAATACCTTGTGTCGATTGATTGTGGCTTTTGCGTTATCGGTGACAGCTTAACCGTCTCAACAGCTTCAACCCAAACCGTCACTCCAACACTTCATAATTACACTTTACGCATGGCCGCCATCGTACGATAACAATCTTAATGCATAGAGCGCAACTTTTGCTACACTGATGCACGATGTAACATACGTAGTGCCATATTGGATTTTACAATTTGCTGTTTGTGCTACGTGGAGGTGTGCCTTTGCAGGATTGGTCATCAGACACTGAAGATGTACGTCATTGGTTTCCGCTTTTGGCTTTCACAACAATCTAATGACCCTTCTCAGTGGCACGCCCATTAGATATTGGGTGCTTTCCAGTCTCTTCAGCAGACCTTAATTAGCCGAGACACACGTCCTGTTACTTCTGCAGGCCGTACCTAGTCAACGCGCTGTGTGCATCTTCCACCTCAACTCTGCAACGCACTTACAGTATTTATTGTGACATGGTTTTTGACAGTAAGTGCATGTTTGCTTTGGGTGTATACTACTGACAGTATTGTTACAACTCAAATTCCTAGCTGAGGCTTTGGCAGCAAGTTTTAGATACTTTAAATACCATTTACCATGAACTCATATCCACTGTACTGTAAAGGTTATTGGTTTAATGGTGTCAAGGAATGTTTTGAATCTTTCCCCACCACAAGCCTTCCTCCTCCCTTCTGCTGAACCAGTACTAAAGTGGGTGGAATGGCATGAATATTTCACTAACTACATGTGAGAAGCAGCAGATGGCAGCCCCGAGTGTACACTCCCACTTTGGGAGGGAAAACCTAGGAAAAATAGGAGGTGTGCCCAACACTCCCAACTTCACCCCTAAAGTGAAGCACACCTTCCAATCCCTTGCATCTTGAAGATGGGGTGGACCCTCCAATCAGGGCTAGGACTATGCCCCCTCCCACAGGAGGGTGGCATATTTGAGGATGTAGTCACCCAGGTAAGGTGCCCATTGGCCCCAACTGACACACCCTTAAACCGCCCCTAAATCTAATTTAGGTACCTCCCCATGACACTAGTACCAGCCGACCTAAAAAGAAATAGGATGAAGACACCACGCAGAAGAAGATTCCTACTAACTTTGCCCCAGCCATACGGGCCTGTCGGCAGCCCTCAAAAATCCTGCAAAGAAACAACACTTGTGTAGCAGTCGCTAACCTGCACAAACGCTGGGAGGTCTGACTGTATCTGAAGAGTGAGGTTTTGCAGTTACATATACATAGATCGAAATCTTCGATCCTTATTCCTGGTCCTGTGTGCCCTACTCGCATGTATTCCAAGTATGAACAAAAAATGTGTATATATTTCACTTTGGTACCTTTATATATTTTTATAATTTGAATCATTAATGCCTAAATCTTAGCCTTTAATGTTAATCCTAATAATTCAGCGGGGTCGGATCTGTTTTTTGGTTGCGGCACAATTGTCTACTATCTGCAGTCCGTCCTTGAGCAAGAATAGCAAAGTCATCGGTGGCTTGCCATGTCACGGAGAGCCTTAGCCGAGTAACTGTTTAATTTCATTGCTACCGGCTCAGGGGCAGACGTGCTATTTCTTGGTTGTCACATTTTTTTACATAATGGATGATTGAATAAAGCATCTTTAGCTTTAACTAGTTGCTTTATTCATATAACAATCGGACAGGCTCAATAACTAACTTGGTCCCTTTAAACAACTGGGGAATCAGACTACCATGTGATCAGAATCGACGTGCATTACGCACACATTTAAACAACGTCGTTTCCGTTCTCTGGTTGTTTTCGGACCGTGGATTTGAACGTTTTTAAGTTCCTGAGAGGGGAGCCGCCAGGGAAAAAGTAAGTTTACCTTGGCGTTTTTAGGTCTCGCCTGTCGATGCGCATGCGCATCGAGCAAGCGAGAGTATTGGCACTTATCCGCTCTTTATCCACACTGCAAGGAATCGTGGCGATTCCTTGCAGTGCCCGTGACTTTTAAGCTCAATGCGCATGCGCATTGAGCTTAAAAGCGCGTGCACGTCCGTCTTCGTTTACCCGCTCCGCCCCCTCCCCTTCCCGCCGTGTCGCATTTCTCCTCCCCCCTCCCCTCTCCTCCGTCCGTCTTGTTTGTTTAATTTAACCCGCTCCGCCCCCTCCCGCCGTGTCGCATTTCTCCTCCCCCCTCCCCTCTCTTCCCTCCGTCTCGTTTGTTTAATTTAACCCGCTCCGCCCCCTCCCCTTCCCGCCGCCTCTCCCTACCCGTCTTTTTGTTTCTTTTCTTGTTGTTGTTGTTGTAAATCTAACCCAGTAATAACAGTGGGATGGAAATTGATTTTGGCTGTTCTTGGACGACTCCTAAACCTCCCTAGGTCATCACGGGCAGCTTGAGTGCATTATGATTTGCACGATTTCAAGGCAGGGCTGCCATTTGAAACGTAAGTGCCCTGTATTTTAAATTGATTTCGCTGAGGTTTAAACCCTCTTTTCGGACTACTCAGTCTTGTTTTTCACTTGAATATAAGGCGTGTGTGTGTGGAAACTTTGTCCTCCTGCTTCGATGTATATCTCCAAAAATACGTGGTTACTTGCATCGTTTGGTTCATTCTAGGTATGTTCTTAACTGGGATCTCTTGTGACAGTCCACGCGTTTTAAGTGGCAACCCCCATGCCAGATAGCCCCCTCCCTCTCCGTGACTGTGTTTTTATATTTTGTCATTTGGAAACTACTGCTACTCTTCCTTGATTAGATACGTATTTTCTGTCCAAGCCTTTTGGATAAAATGCTTGTATAGCCGCATTTCCAGCTTCTAACCTAATCGTTCATCAATTCCCTCAAACGTTTTGCGTTGTATATTTTCACACCTTTACCTACACGAATGTATGCTCTTAACATTCGTTGAGGATTATCGTTTTACTACATTTTGATTGAGTTCCCAAGCCCATTGCATTTTAGATTATATTTGGGATAGTTGCTAAACGTGTTTTTTGGATGCTTTGGTATGTCCACTTTTTAGAAATGGAATGAGAATGTAATTAGCAAGAAAGTGGACTGGGTGAATGGGTTACATGGGACTAAGTCACTTGAGTTTTACACCCCATCGGATCAAGATGTCACCTAAAGATTTGCATTTGCAAGGTTTGATTGGGCCAAACAATATTGCTGTATTCCTGCTGGAGTATATAGCATTATTTTGTTTCAGCCCTGTTGCAGAATATTGCACTTCTCTATTTTATTAATACCCCCTGTGTTTTGTGGCACAAACATTGAAATTGTGCTGCACACATTTGCATTTTTTTGCAGCAATATTTTGGAATTTTATTTTACTGATGTCCCTTAGTTTACCACAGTTTAAAGCCCCCAAAAAGTTATTCTCCTGTCATTAACTTACCTGCCATAACCCTCCTATATCACCACCATCCCACTTGTCACCATCCTCAGCAAGCACCTCCTGTGATAGTGTCTTCTTCTGCCACCACAGTCATGTCATCACCTTTCCTTGCCATTCCCGTTATGTCACCACTCCTCCTCCCATGACCTGTCACTTAGCTTGCTCTGCCATCACCCTCCATGCTTCTCTGCCTTTACATCTCGCTAGTAATCATCTCGCTCTGTCCTAACCTCCCTCTATATCGCCTTCACCGTCCCGTTATCACACTTTTATGCCATTGCCAAGCTTTTCAGCCATAGTAATACAACATTGATTGGAACGCACAGTAAACACTTAATATTTTAGCTAATTTTGTGGTAACTCATCTTATACTGCATTCACCTGCCTTTTGTACAGCGTGCGATAACATTTTCTATTTTTATTGTGGCAGCCTATTTTATACAGTCTGTAATACACTGTTTAAACTCCTGGTATGTGTTCATAGTACTTTGTCAGACGGGGCCCTCATATAACCATAGATACACAATGCTATTCCCAGGTGCACCAACCAGGATTCAGATCTGCGACCCTCCGGCTACACTGACAGAAACCTGAACTGATTGCAATAACCAGCTGGGTTTTCCTAGCAGATCAATGCATTTCTCAAAGATGAGTCTAACTTGCATTTGTCATTTTAAAGTGTGTGCATCACGTGCTATATACAATTACCTCTAGGTGGAAGGCCAACAAAATAGTTCCCAAATATTTTGTTTGTGTCTGACCCGCCCCCTTTGTGTTCAGTATCAGTATCATAGTCCCATACATTTTTTAAAACTCTTTAACCACTGCTTATAAGTTAATAATCAAATTATACACTTTTGTTTTGTGTGTGCACCATATCACAGTAAGTTAAAATAAATATGCTGCACAGATAAGAGGCGGGTGCAGTGCTTGTGCTCTGCCCAATGATCATTTTAGGAGGGAAGAGGTGTGGAGGAAGTCCACGTCTTGCTTGTCCGACCTGCACGCATACCTGCAGTGAGAACTGAGCCTGTCCTATGCAGGTAAACAGTCTGTAAAATATGAAAAGGCGTGGACATAGCGGCAGCTATGACACTTAGACGCGCTGACCTGCTCCTGCAGAGAACAAAATTGTACTGATTTATTAATTTCGCTACTTTCAAAACAAAACCCATAAATCAAAAAAATGTCCCTTACAATACCAATAACTCAAAATTTCCTAATGCCAGACCTATTGCATTGCTGTGCGTCTCTCCTCTGCTGCACTCTCCTGCTCTCTAGAGATGTGGCCTAACCACCAGAACTGCAATCTAAGTAACGTAAATACAAAACATGTTGCATTCCAAATGCTATACGTGTCACATTCGCAAAAGTTAAAACTATTGACGTTGTAAATAACAAAGCTATCAATTTAGCTATTTTAAAAACCAACAAATAAATAAAAGATTTGTCATTTACAAAACCAATAGCTCCAACTTTTCTAATGCTCACCCTCACTCACCCTCACTCACCCTCAACACCTCACCCTCACTCACCCTCAACCTCACTCACCCTCAACCCCTCACCCTCAACAACTCACTCACCCTCACTCACTAACGCTCACCCACCCTCACCCTCACTCACCCTCAACACCTCACCCTCACTCACCCTCAACCCTTCACCCTCACTCACCCTCAACACCTCACCCTCAACTCCTCACCCTAACTCACCCTCACCCTCAACACCTCCCTCACCCTCACTCACCCTCAACACCTCACCCTCACTCACCCTCACTCTCACTCACCCTCAACCCCTCACCCTCACTCACCCTCAACCCCTCACCCTCACTCACCCTCACCCACCCTCACCCTCACTCACCCTCACACAGTGCAATAGGTCTCAGACCATTTCAGTTAGAGCTTTAAGAAATGTTTATGGCTTTTTTTATTTGTAATTCTTTAGCATTGGCTACAGGAAACAAAAATGCTAAACATTTACAAAAAAAAACCATAAACAATTCTAAAAGCACTAACTCTAATGGTGCGAGACCTATTGCATTTCCAATGCTTGTTTGTCTTCTTTCTCGGCTTTCTAGCGTATGGGTGCCGACAGTCAAGATCATTATTCTTCTAAATCTTACGCTTTTGAGTAGTCGGCATAACGGCGATTCGCCTGCCCGCTCTTTGCTTTGCAGATGACCCGGGCGTGAAGAATTGCCCCCAACCACGCGCCCATGAGGCTCGACTTCTTAATAAAACGAGTGAGTCTTTGGCCCAACCTCTTTCCTGTATGAAGGTGTAATAATGTTGTAAATATATTTATTTCAAATCGGACACTTGGGTAAACTTCTATGCGCCTGATTTAGGCCGCTTCCTCTTGCTTCGTGTACCAAAAGGGATCACGTTAGCTTACAAGAGGCTTTGTACTTTAGACATTCTCCTTGCCAATAATACACAGTGGAGCTAATGATTCCTTTGGGATAACGATAGTAATACTAAACAAAACAGTGATGAAATGTCGTAATTGGGTACTATTAACATCATTATTGATTTGTAAAATTTGCGTTTAGTTATTTTTGAACCCAGAAAGTGATATGTTACAGTTCATTCTTTGTTTTTCTTTTTTATATCTATTGATATATTTCAGAAATCACTTCTCTCACGATTTGGAGAGGACGCACAAGGAAGTCCCTGTGCCTTGACTGCATACAAGTTTGTATGTGTTTGGTCTCGCTGTAGTTGGCTTTGGTGCCTTAGTGTGCACCAACCTCCAAGCGAGTTTCTTTCTTTCTTCATTTTCTTGTTTGGTCCTGATGAAAGCTGAGCTTATTTATAGCTCTGTATAGCAGAAACATGTCATGTCGACCATTGTTGTTTTTATATGTATAGGACTTCTTGGTTTGAATTAACATGACCAAATGTATGTCCGCCTCCACTAATGTTTTTAATGGAGTTAGAACTACCCCTCATTAAAATAATTTTCTTATCCTGGGAGTAGTCCACACTCCTTTTAGATTCACTTTTTCCAGCACTTGTGGTTACCATATCACTTTTTCTTTGTAAGAACCCAATGAAGATAACTGGCATCCGACTTTGATTTGGTGCCTGAGGGTTCTTTTTTCATCACTGTTTAACTGCAGTACTTATTGTTTCCTCGCTTTCTACTTTTTCTTCCTTTTTTCAGGTGGTAGGAATTACTTTACTGCTTCCGGCTTTACACCTAAGTAAATGTCGCTCTTTTGCTGGTTTCCATTGATTATCTAAAGGGGTTTAAGAGTGGCGTGCTGACCCTTCCTCTCCTGTTGATTAGTTGACTACGGCAGCATGCAGCTGCGAGAGTATAATTTTAATTTGTTGACAAGTGTTCCGTTTACACCTTCATTATGGAAGACTCGGGTCTTTCCTACTCTAGAGAAGAAGCAGATGCAATCCTTAATGATTCCTCTCTTTGCGGACCCTCTTGTGGCCCAAGCAATATCACAAACTTCTGAGTGGGACTAGTTGGGTGAGCAGAAGAGGAGGAGTCGCATTAGGGCTATTTTACATGGCACAATGATGAAAGAGTACATAACGAATAAAATGGCGCCCAAGGGGCTAATAGTGACAAACGCACCACAAATTTGTTTTAGATGACAGTGTGTTTAGAAAGGAATGGGCTCAAATTGCATGGCACTGCACGCATGATTGGGCCATTTTGATTATAAAAACTGCCTTGCGTTTGTCAGAAGCCCTACTTATTGAGATACAGGCCACCAAAACTCATATTAAAACAACAATAACCGGTTTCAAGAAGAAACTTGATGAGTTTAATAAGGAGGTTAAAGAATATAAAGAGAACCTAGCGCAAACTAAGGTTGTGAAATTCCAGAAGGATTTTAAAAAGTGGGCGTATGAGAAAACCTACCCTTATGCCAGCTCAGACTTTACCCCTCCAGATCAGACAAATTACAACTCTGACACATCTGCTGACTCTGACTCCAGTGGCTCCAGTTCGGGCAGCAGAGGTAACAAACAACGAGGTAGGGGTCGTGGTAGGAAAAATCAAAATGCCCCACACTGGTTTCCATATCCACAACCAGGGAATGAGGGTTTCCACCCCAACCCTTTTAACCAACCACCTTATCCACCACAGTTAGGTTGGAATCCTTTCTTTGCTCCCCCACCACAACATTATCAACAAAATATGTACCCTCAACCTTTTTTAGGGTTTGGCCAGAGGGGGAGGGGCAGGAGGAGAGGAGCGAACCAAGTGCACTGGGGACCAACAGACTCCGTGGGCGACAACACACGGCGCAAAACTCAAGAGCAGAGAGCGGGGCCCAGCAGTGCCAAACCCTAATCGCCAATCTATCTAAACACATTTTAAGCCCTGACGAGACGGCTGTCTTAGAGAAAGGGCTTGGTTTTATGCCAACACCACGCCTTGATCGCTTCAAACTACAATGCGACCTCAGGGATTTCTTTAGAAAACTTAGGCTAAAAACCTTCTTTGAACATCAAGAACCAATGGAGAGCCAGATGACAAACAGTGACACAAACTTCAGAAAAAAGTCTACCTTTGCTCCGCCACTACATACAATACCACCAGACATTATTGCCTTTGAACGGCAGTTGTTTATGAAGTGGACTCATTGGTTGAACCAGTTCCCTTTAAGAATCTAAAAGCGGGCGAATACAAAGCTATCAAAACGCTCAAAAACAATAGGGAAATTGTCATCAAAAGTGCCGACAAGAGGGGTGGCATTGTCATTCAGGATGCAACTGCCTATGACCTTGAGTGCAGGCGCCTCCTGAGTGACAGTAACAATTATACTGTATTACCTCAGGACCCCTCCCCTTTCCTTAAGGGCGAAATTATCGAATTGGTCATGACAGCTGAAAGAGACGGGTATATCAATAAACATGAAGCAGATTTTCTCACCAACTCTGAGGGCAAGATCCCGTATTTTTATACTCTCCCGAAAACTCATAAAAATAGTCTCCCTCCTCCTGGCAGACCGATAGTTTCGGGCATTGGCTCTTTACTAGAGCCTCTCTCAAAATACTGCGATTTTTTTCTTCAAACCTTTGGTGCAGGCAACGAGTACCTACATAAAAGACACAAAAAGCCTGCTTGGTATGCTTCTAACAGTCCAGATGCCGGTCGAGCCCTGTTTTCTTGTCTCATTGGACATCGAAAGTTTGTATACCTGCATCCCGCAGGATGCAACTATTAAAGTTCTAGCTGATGTCCTAGAACAGACTCCGTGGGACTATACCACCTCCCGGACATTTGTAATTGATTGTGCTACTTTAGCTCTTAAGCGCAATTTTTTTCAATATGAGAATACCATCTACTTGCAGAAAACAGGTACCTCGATGGGGAGTACTTTTGCTCCTAGTATTGCAGGATTGTATGTACATAATTTTGAAAAAAACTCACATCCTAGCTAATACCAATCCTTACACTCTCAATGTTATCCTGTGGCAGAGGTGCATTGATGATGTGCTTTTAATCTGGCGGGGCTCTGAAGAGAGCCTCCTGTCCTTTTTTGATTGGGTGAACACATGCGATCCGCATCTGAGATTTACGCATCATTACGACCCTAACTCTATTGTCTTTCTAGATGTGACCATAACCAGGGAAGGTAATCATCTCACTACAAAAACTTTTTAGAAACCAACCAGTAAAAATAATTTGCTCCACTATTCGAGCTTTCATCCGCGGCCCTTACGGGAAAATTTACCCTTTGGGGAATATCTATGCATTCGTAGAAATTGTAGCAGCGTGAGGGATTTTAACACGCAAGCAGCAGACCTTACCAACAAATTAAGAAATCGTGGTTACCCTGAAGAAATTCTCCATAAAGGTCGTAAAAGAGCAAAAAATCAAAACAGGGAAGCCCTTCTTGAGAACTATGCGAAAGACAAGGAAGCTGAGCCACCCCTAACGTGTGTAACAACATACAGCAATGTATCTAATGCTGTGAGCCGCTGCATAAACAAAAACTGGCGTATTTTAAATAGCACTGGGCGGAACTGGCAGAGACCACTTTTCTCTTATAAACGAGAAAGGAATTTACAAGATGCATTGGTCCATACCCGTCCAAAAACTGATTGTACCATTGTGGAAAACAACATACTTACCACATGGGGTTTACCACCTGTGAATGGCCATTTCCCTTGTGGAGGGTACAGTGTCTGCCATCTCACCACAGCAACCAAGACACTTAACCTGCCAGATGGTAAGCTCTGGCACCTTAGAGGACACACTAATTGTAACTCCAGCAATGTTATTTATCTTGTGACTTGCCCCTGTAGTCTACAATATGTGGGTATGACCACTAGAAAAATTAAAGTACGCATTGGAGAACACCGTAGTAATGTCAGGTGCCGGAAGAGCACTACAAAACTAACTGCTCATTTTTTGGAACAGGGACATTGTCCAAACGATATAAGGTGGACAATAATAGAACAACTGAACCTAACCAGTGAACATACCATTTTTGAAAAGGAACAGAGATGGATTTACCGCCTTTCGACGCATACACATGGATTAAATGACGAAAGACCATGGAGTACAGTGATGCGGCGGTAAATCCATTCCCTCCTTGTGAGACAATTACAAATTTCCCAAGTACTGGTGATACATTGACATGGTTGCATCTATCTGTCCCAATTATGTGGATTAAAAACGTTACACGCAAGTGATCTATGTTAACTAATTCCCCTTGTACAACTGGCAGCATTTTAATACCTTTTGCCCAAACCTGACATCATTAGAACCTAGCTCTGTCTCCTGATTTTTATGCTCTGTTAGGTAATTATATAATTTTGAGTGAGGTTTTGCAGTTACATATACATAGATCGAAATCTTCGATCCTTATTCCTGGTCCTGTGTACCCTACTCGCATTTATTCCAAGTATGAATAAAAAATGTGTATATATTTCACTTTGGTACCTTTTATATATTTTTATAATTTGATTCATTAATGCCTAAATCTTAGCCTTTAATGTTAATCCTAATAATTCAGCGGGGTCGGATCTGTTTTTTGGTTGCAGCACAATTGACTACTATCTGCAGTCCGTCCTTGAGCAAGAATAGCAAAGTCATCGGTGGCTTGCCATGTCACGGAGAGCCTTAGCCGAGAAGTGTGGCTCACCGGTTAGAGGAGGCAGACCCAGAAGCAGAGGTCGGCCCGGGACCAGGGTTCAATCCCCGACGCGGCAGGGTTTGGAGCCCAAATGTCCACGTACCTGATCATTCTCGCTTCGGTGCCTACTTGAATCAAGGGTTCACGCTCTGCAACTCTGGACAATAGCTTGCTCAATCTCCACTACGGCCCCCGCGGCGGGATGCCTGGCTTTCACCTTGGGGGTGCCCAGCTGGGCTATCCCACAGGGAAAAACCAGGACGGGTTCCCAAAGCAAGCGCCGAGATACCCTTTGTGGTGATACATGCGCTATATAAGAAACTACATTACTGTTTAATTTCATTGCTACCGGCTCAGGGGCAGACGTGCTATTTCTTGGTTGTCACATTTTTTTACATAATGGATGATTGAATAAAGCATCTTTAGCTTTAACTAGTTGCTTTATTCATATAACAATCGGACAGGCTCAATAACTAACTTGGTCCCTTTAAACAACTGGGGAATCAGACTACCATGTGATCGGAATCGACGTGCATTACGCACACATTTAAACAACGTCGTTTCCGTTCTCTGGTTGTTTTCGGGCCGTGGATTTGGACATTTTTAGGTTCCTGAGAGGGGAGCCGCCAGGGAAAAAGTAAGTTTACCTTGGCGTTCTTTGTCTTCTTTCTCGGCTTTCTAGCGTATAGGTGCCGACAGTCAAGATCATTAATCTTCTAAATCTTACGCTTTTGAGTAGTCGGCACATTTTTATTAACGGCGATTCGCCTGCCCGCTCTTTGCTTTGCAGATGACCCGGGCGTGAAGAATTGCCCCCAACCACGCGCCCATGAGGCTCGACTTCTTAATAAAACGAGTGAGTCTTTGGCCCAACCTCTTTCCTGTTATGAAGGTGTAATAATGTTGCAAATTTTGTAAATATATTTATTTCAAATCGGACACTTGTGTAAACTTCTGTGCGCCTGATTTAGGCCGCTTCCTCTTGCTTCGTGTACCAAAAGGGATCGGGTTAGCTTACAAGAGGCTTTGTACTTTAGACATTCTCCTTGCCAATAATACACAGTGGAGCTAATGATTCGTTTGGGATAACGATAGTGATACTAAACAAAACAGTGATGAAATGTCGTAATTGGGCACTATTAACATCATTATTGATTTGTACAATTTGCGTTTAGTTATTTTTGAACCCAGAAAGTGATAATATGTTGCAGTTCATTCTTTGTTTTTCTTTTTTATATCTATTGATATATTTCAGAAATCACTTCTCTCACGATTTGGAGAGGACGCACGAGGAAGTCCCTGTGCCGTGACTACATACAAGTTTGTATGTGTTTGGTCTCGCTGTAGTTGGCTTTGGTGCCTTAGTGTGCACCAACCTCCAAGCAAGTTTCTTTCTTTCTTCTTTTTCTTGTTTGGTCCTGATGAAAGCTGAGCTTATTTATAGCTCTGTATAGCAGAAACATGTCATGTCGACCATTGTTGTTTTTATATGTATAGGACTTCTTGGTTTGAATTAACATGACCAAATGTATGTCCGCCTCCACTAATGTTTTTAATGGAGTTAGAACTACCCCTCTATTAAAATAATTTTCTGATCCTGGGAGTAGTCCACACTCCTTTTAGATTCACTTTTTCCAGCACTTGTGGTTACCATATCACTTTTTCTTTGTAAGAACCCAAAGAAGATAACTGGCATCCGACTTGGATTTGGTGCCTGAGGGTTCTTTTTTCATCACTGTTTAACTGCACTACTTATTGTTTCCTCGCTTTCTACTTTTTCTTCCTTTTTTCAGGTGGTAGGAATTACTTTACTGCTTCCGGCTTTACACCTAAGTAAATGTCGCTCTTTTGTTGGTTTCCATTGTCTCTGAAGAAGACCAGAACTCACAAGGACAGTGGTTCTGTCCAAAATGAAAACAACACCAAGGACACTGGTGCCCTCCAGTTCGGCAATCTTGGACCACTGTGCACCTGAAGCCTTTGGGCTGTGTCCAGGTGCCCCACCAATCCAAAAAAGGGTCCCCAGAGATCCTAAGTCCAAGTACAGCATTGGCTGACCACTCCGGGACTCCACAACGATGCTTGCATTATGAATCCAAAGACTCGCCTTACCCATGAGGGGCTCCAATAAGAAGAATCCGATGTCAAAGGTACTGCTGCACCCATGGCCCTGGGCCTTGGGGAGCTTGATCAACTGTGTCCCTTTGACCCTCAACTTACCTTTACTGTCACTTGTTTTCTTTCGTACAGCCTTGGGTTCGAGAACTGCAGCCTTTTTGTGCAACCGACTTGCTCTATTGAAAAGCATTGGGTGCTGGATGCCTTATTTGCACCCTGCCGCCCCTGTGCTGCTGGTAGTATATGTTTGGTGCTGCCTTGTGGCATCCCCCCCACCCCTGGTGCTTGCCCTAACACCCAATGTTTTGCCCCTGCAACCGATTTACTTACCTGCAAGCAATGTTGCTTCATGTGCCCGCAGTCTCCATTAAAAAGCTTTGGCCCTATCTTCAAATTTGACATCGACACCGTGCCACCTGTTTGCCGCTGGTGGTTCAGACGTTGTGCTTACCTGAATATTGCACTGTGCTGAAAGACTGAAAAAAAATCCTGAAAAACGTACTTACCTTTTTTGCGAAGATCTTGGTCTTACAATAACATTCAAACAAAGCTTATTTTTAAAAAAATGGTGTGGATCTCCTTTTTGAGCAGTGTTTTATTTATTGGTCATTGTGGGCACAACAAATGTATTGCACTCCTCTCTTAGGCTGCTCTCCCACACTAACACAAATAGAGCACCTTGGGTTTGTATTGAGCCTGTACACTTCTGAACTCTGTATATGGTATACCACTAGGTGGGTATACTGTGCAGAGCCAGCTTCCTACACTACATCTTTACTTTTAATAATGATGAAGATTTCACTGCGAAGAAGAAAATGAAAATACTAATACACTGTTTAGGGTTAAGTGGGGTTAAACTATATAATCGGATACATAAGAAATAAAGACCAAAGGACCAAAGAGATGTTTACTTCAATGCCTTGGAGAACTTTCATTCTTACTACAAACCCACTGTGGAAAAAGGTAGGGCCGATGTCGATCGGGAACCTTTTTCAGTATTGCCTGGCGCTAACCGCCTCTCATACCACTCGAATCCTTCAAACAAAGAGGCAGGCGCTAGAGACTGGAAGGCAGGAAACAGAAGTTTTTATTCCGATGGAGCAGAACACGTCAACTCAGATAACAGGGTATCTTCTCGAGGTGCTCTAACCGCATCTCTGAGGCCTGGCCTCTTATACACAAGTTTATTGCTTTATTGCATAAAACACATCTCTGTCAACACTTTGATGTACGGACAGACATCCTCGGAATCCCCGCTTCAAGCCCGTTCCCACACACATTTACAGTAGAAGTCCCCAACCCGGTCACAACAGGTGACGATTGTCGTGCAGCTGGGCATTCCGCCGATTCCCGGAATGCATGGGGATGATCGGATCTCACGGGGTGGGGGCATTGATCAGTTGTGGATCCTTTGATGGGGGAAGCTTCCTACTGTATGAGGGGGGGAGGGCAATAAATAGCATCCGCAGAGCCAGGTGGCGGCCTGGGAGTAAGCAGGACAATCGGGCACAGAGGAAAATGGGGTTTATCAAAGGATACGGGATCATGAAAGGAATGGAGGGAGGTGTTGAGCTGGGAACAGGATGGGATTCCGAGGCACAGTTGCGCTGAAGAGGGGTTTATGGCCCAAGCATGTGAGAGCGGGGGCTGTCAGCGAGTGGGGATGCCTGCGAGGTTAGGAGAGAGAGAGAGAGACGCGCTGGCTATCGGCAGTGGGCAGAGAGGCCATGGCATTCAAAATGGCTGCCACTTACGCGCACGAATGGGCCCAAAAAGGGACAAGATGGCGCCGATAATGTTGATGTCGCAAACTAGATTTTAACAGTCCTCCCTTTTCAACATATCTAGCCAGCTTGTCTAATCGATATCTATCTTCATCAAGTTCCTAACTTCGACGTCGTACAATGCTCTCATGCGTTCTTTTTCGAAGTCCAAAGTCTTAGGGCAGATACAGTTTGCACATAGTGAACACAGAGGTGGCAGGCATTGGATCCCTAGGCAGAACCCACATATCGCAACAACAGGAATCAGTATAATCGTAAATAACCTCCACCCCCAGCTCTTTACAGTACTCCAGAACCAACCACCAAGCGACCATTCTTCTTCTTCCTGGTGAACTTCTGAGGAAAGTCTGTGGAGGTGTTCAATGGCCTTGTATACTGAGGGTGAATTGTCCGGTATATATGTGCAGCAGCTGGAACCAATGATGTGGCATGCTCCTCCACGATCCGCTAGAACCACATCTAGAACAAGGCGGTTCTGGAGAGCCACCAGGCGGACCGCTTGGAGCTCGGCTGTATTGTTCGTGAGGATGCCAGCTGTAATGTTCATCGTTGTTTCAACTGCCTGGGTCAAATGTCGGATGGCACGGCTGTTCGCCATCGGGCCCCAGAGTGAAACAAGTCCCTTCTTTGCATCGAGGAACTGTGCTCCGGCGGAGTCAGCTTGCTCAATGTCCTTGGCTCGTTTTTGTCTGTGATGATTCGCTGGAGCCACATAGGTCGGAGGAAGGATGAAGGCAATGTAACAGGTGCCCCCCCAGCCTTTGGGGAGCCAGGTGTAAGCCTTAGTACCACAAACAAAGTACATGTTCGGAGAGGAGACAAAAGAGGGTGGATCAGTGGAGTCCAAAGTTCTGGTGATGCGGCAAGCGCTGCGGCCGACCAGCTGTGTCCCAAGCCCTTCGATGCACATAAGGCCTGTGACGTTGATGACGGATAGGGCCACAGTCGGGGTGGCAGCTGTTCGTTTCCGGAGGTAGGAGAAGGTGGGTCTGGTCGGATTGTTAAACACCTGCATTTCAATCCGTTCTTTGACGGGGATGTCCATGTGGATAGAATCGTTGGATGTCTGTGGGCAGAAGTGTGCAGCAGTTTTCTTCGTTTTGTTCTGCCAGACCCCATGAAAGAAAATTGTCATAGTTCTGCTGGAAGTGGCATTATCCCTGTAGCTTTCTTGCAAGAGGATCAGCCAGGCAAGGCAGGAGCCGTGAACTGAGAAGGGTGAAGGGATGAAGGGTATAGAGTGTCCAGTGGCGTGGGGTAGCAACCCACAAATCCAGCAGTTGGTGGCATTGGTAGCAAGATTGTGCTGGTGCAGCTGTTGCACAAAGGAGTTGTTCCAAAACTCCTTACGCCTTTCTCGGAGCTGGGGTGAAAGAGAAATCAGATAATGTTCTTTCATTGTGGTAGGCTGTGCAGTGGTCAGGAATGTCTCATGAGCTGGTGCGCTCTCTTCCACAATCCAGAGGGTGGTCATGAGGAGGAGGCAAAAGAGAAGGGCGATAAAAAGAGCAATAGTCTTTGAACTATGGATTTTGTCAGTCTTTGGGTTTCTGTAGCGAATTCTCGGATGTCCGGTTGCTTCCATCATCTTCGTGCCGGGTGCTTCCATCATCTTCTTATCGGGCGCTTCCATCACCATCAAGGGGGCTCAGTAGCGGGCAGAACCACAAACTTCGTCTGGCTTCTCTCCTGACAGCCTTAGTAGTGTTAGGCCACCGCTCTGAGAATTATGACTTAGTCAGTGGTCTGCTTAGCCGCAGCTCCCTCCTTTCGTCGCAGGTTATACCCTTCTCTGGATGGCACAGTGAGATCGGGAAATTTTGCTAATTCAAGTGTCTCTGTATCAGGATAGCAGTTCAGAGATGGTCGGTCTTTGTTCAGGAGCTCTTCCTGGGTAGCCACGTCTTCGGTCGTCGTCAGAGTCGAGGTGATTTTCTTGCAGTGGTGTGCATGCACCCAATTGCGCTTTCCCTCCACTCGAAGAGCTGTTCGGGTGGTGATCAAGACTTGCCAGGGGCCCGTCCACAGGGGTTCCAGACTTTTCTCACGCTGGAAGTTTCGAATCCGTACGAAATCCCCGGGTTGGATGGCGTGTCCGGGACCCCTGGAAGCATCGGGAATGGCATGCAGCACCTGTTGGTGGATAAAAGACAATGTCTTAGTCAATTTGTGCAAGTAATCAGACATTAGGACGTCCGGGACGTCATGAATAGAAGTCGGTTTTGGTGCAGACCAGATGCTCATGGGCCGGCCGAAAATGACCTCGTAGGGTGTCAAGTGGTGTTTGGTGGGGGTGGAACGCATTGATAGCAATGCCAGTGGGAGAGCGTCTGGCCATTTCAGTCCTGTGGTAGCCACTATCTTAGCCAGCTTGAGCTTCAATGTGGCGTTATGTCGTTCAACTAGTCCAGCAGATTGGGGGTGGAAGACTGCGTGGAACTTTTGTTTTACACCCAACCCCTTCAAAATGAGTTGGATAACTTTCGCTACGAAGTGGGGGCCATTGTCGCTCCACAAAATTCGACAAAGGCCGTAACTGGGGAAGAATTCCTTTAGTAGTACCTTTGCAGTGGCCATGGCAGTGTTGCCACGGGTTGGATAGGCTTCCACCCACTTGCTAAATGCGCATACTACAACAAGTACATACTTCAGGCCTTGGCATCTTTCTAGCTGGATGTAGTCCATCTGCAGGACTTCAAATGGATGATTGGGAACCCCAAACCCTCCCCGGGGTACTATAGTTCCTTTCCCAGGGTTGTGTTGCAGGCATATCCGACATTGTTGGACCAGACGTCTGGTGGAGTCTGCGATCTTGTCATTGTGCCAAACTTTGGAGACAAGCTCGGTCATAGGGGCTGATCCTATGTGTGCAGGAGAGTGTGCTATGGTCAGTATGGGGATCAGGTATGAATCGGGTAGCAACCACTTGTTCGTGTCCTTTGTCCGCCAGCAGCCTTCATCGTCTTTCAGTCCCACCCGTGCCCATTCAGTCAATTCGTGTTGCGAGCTGGCCATTTGGATGTCCCTAATAGTTTCCCTAGCGTCTGTCCATTTCTCTGCTTGTGACCTGGTCATGTACATGCGTGTCATCGTCCTATTTTCAGCTGTAGTTCGGGCTGTGAGGCCGGCTAGTGCATTCCCCTGTCCAATGATGTCTGTCACCTTTTTGTGTGCTTGGCATTTTATGACTGCAAGTTGTTTGGGAAGAAGGACTGCCTCAATTAAGGCGGAGACTAGATCTCCGTGTAAGATGGGGGTGCCGTGTAAGGTCAGGAATCCTCTCTCCTTCCAAAGGAGCCCAAAATGGTGAACCACCCCGAAGGCGTACTGGCTGTCGGTGTAAATGTTTGCTGTGGTTCCTGCTGCCAAGATACATGCTCGTGTGAGGGCAATCAGTTCTGCTGCCTGTGCAGATCGTTGTGTGATGCGGGCTGTCTCTACTACAGTTCGGGCTGTGGTAACTGCGTAAGCAGCTGAGGTGGTGCCATCAGGGAGTTTGATGCAAGAACCGTCCACCCATAGCTCTTCGTCAGGGTCATAGAAAGCTGTGTCTCTGAGGTCAACCCTACCCCTAGTCTGTTCGTCCGTGAGGGTCGCGCAGTCATGTACAGGGGACACATTGGGATCTTTCTCTGGTAGGGGTAACAAAGTCGCTGGGTTCAGTGTGGTGCATCTTTTCAGGGTGATGTGGGGTGCGAGCAGAGTCAATTTGTATCCAGTCAGTCGTGCACTCGTCAGGTGTTGGGTCTTAGTCTGGTTCAGGAGGGTGTCAACCGCATGGGGTACTAACACCGTGAGGGAGTTCGAAAGCACGATCCCCTCACTTTGTCGGATAGAGATAGCAGCGGCAGCTACAGCTCAAAGGCAGGCAGGCAAAGCTCTGGCTACGGGGTCAAGAGTGGCAGAGAAGTAAGCGCATGGTCGTTACTTTGGGCCAATGGACTGGGTCAAGACAGACAAAGCGCATCCCTCCCTTTCGTGAGTGTAGAGGGAGAAAGGCTTCGTGTAGTCGGGGGTTCCTAGGACAGGGGCCGAGCAGAGGGCATCTCGTAGTTCTATGAAGGAGGATTGGCACTCAGGGGTCCAAGGGAGTGGGAAGGGGACATCTTTAGCCAGCAGAGAAAGCAGTGGTTTCACAATGAGGCTGAAATTTGGCAACCACTGTCGGCAGAAGGAAGTGAGGCCTAGCAGGGAGCGGACTTGTTTCTGGGTCTTAGGGACAGGGTTCTCTAGAATGGTCTGGATTCGGTCGGGAGTAAGTTTCCTTCCGTCTTTTGACAAGAGGTGGCCTAGATAGTGACCTGGGGTTGGCAGAATTGCAACTTCTTCTTGGAGACCTTGTGGCCATTTTCCGCAAGGAAGTGCAGGAGTTGGATGGTGGCTGTGACTGCAAGTGGAGTGGTATCGGCCGCCAAAAGGATGTCATCGACGTAATCAATCAATCAATCAGT
This sequence comes from Lissotriton vulgaris, assembly GCF_964263255.1. Classification (NCBI taxonomy): domain Eukaryota; kingdom Metazoa; phylum Chordata; class Amphibia; order Caudata; family Salamandridae; genus Lissotriton; species Lissotriton vulgaris. The sequence goes on along the minus strand of NC_141687.1, from coordinate 870,191,171 downwards.
GACACTTATAGAGCGCGCTACATACCCGTAGGGTCTCAAGGCGCTGGGGGGGTGCCGCTACTGCTCGAACAGCCAGGTCTTCAGCTTCTTCCTGAAGGAGAGGTGGTCTTGGGTCAGGCGCAGGTCGGGAGGGAGGGAGTTCCAGGTCTTGGCGGCCAGGTAGGAGAAGGACCTTCCTCCTGTAGTCGCTCTTCGGATGCGGGGGACGGCGGCGAGGGCGTGGTTGGCTGATCGGAGGTGGCGTTTGGGAGCGTAGAAGTTGATCCGGCTGTTGAGGTAGCTCGGGCCTTGGTCGTGTAGGGCTTTGTGTGCGTGGGTGAGGAGGCGGAAGGTGATTCTTTTGTTGACGGGGAGCCAGTGAAGGTCTCTCAGATGTCCGGTGATGTGGCTGGTTCGTGGGATGTCGAGGATGAGTCTGGCTGAGGCGTTCTGGATCCGCTGGAGTCTCTTCTGGAGCTTGGTGGTGGTACCGGCGTAGAGGGCGTTGCCGTAGTCCAGTCGGCTGGTGACGAGGGCCTGGGTGACGGTCTTCCTGGTCTCGGTGGGGTACTGTATCGAGGGGGTGGTCTCGGTGGGGTACTGTATCGATACCACTCCATCTGGTAACTGGACTGCGTCCAGTTGTCTCTTGAGGGCCTGACTGTAGATGCTGGGGCTTTCAGTGTAGCCTTGGGGTGCTCGACAGAATCTATATGAGCGGGCTTTTAGGGTGAAGCCAAAGAGGTATCGGCTATCTGGGTGGATGGGGATAGAGAAGAAAGCGTTCTTTAGATCAATGACAGTGAAGGCAGTGGAAGGAATCAGGGTCAGAATAGTGGTGATGTCTGAGACTATGGGGCACTGAGGTACAACTACTTTGTTGACCTCTCGTAGGTCGATGATGAAGTGGTACGCTTTCTCATCTCCCTCTCCTTGCTTCTTTATGATGGGTAGGATAGGGCTGTTGCAAACATTGCTCACTACTTCCTCTACCACTCCTGCGTCTATCAGGGACTGAATAATCTTTACCAATGCCTTCTCGCCCTCGGGCGATATCCGATATTGTGGAAGTTTCGGGAGTATTGCGTCCTGTCGAACGGTTATGTGCACTGGGTCAATCATCATGCGTCCTACGTCCGAGTCAGTTTTGGCCCACAGATACGGAGGCAGAGTGTCAAGTAGGGATGAGTCAGCGTCAGTGATGGAGAACATGCGTCGGGAAGGACAAAGTCTGAGCAGAGCCGGGTTGTCGTACAGGAAAACCCGAACTCCATCTTGCGAACACCTAATAGTGGCTCGGAAATGCTTTAGCAAGTCAAGTCCCATAATGGCGTCAGGGGTATTTGAAGAAAGCAAAAACGTAGTGTCAGTGATGTTATTCTCTAAGTCAAAGGAGATCGGTGAGGACAAGGGGTTAGTGGAGGGCGTCCCATTGAAACCTATCGATGTTACAAGTGAGCCAGACAAGGGTGCCCTTGGAATCAGTCGTTTAGATAACGCACTACGTGTCGCGCCAGTGTCTACCAGAAATGGAGACTTCGTACCCAGGACCTTAGCGGTGACATAAGGACCTTGCTGGTCAACATAGAGCTCGACTGGATCCCTCCCTTGCCCTAGGCAGTCCTATGCGAAGTCGTGGGTGTCGTCACAGTCAGACTGTTGGTACTGGTTCTGTCGGGGACGGTCAAATGTATTCGGTCTGCCCGATCTGTCGTTATTCGTAACATTCGTGGACCCTCGTCCCTGTCCTCTATTTCTCGGTCCTCCCGCTACGTCTTTGGGGTCCCTATTCTTATTCATCTCTAACAGAACCGGACACTGGGATTTCCAATGGCCGAATCCCTTGCAGAATGCACACTGGTCTTCGCTAATATCTTTACGTCCAACATACGGTGCGGGAGAACGGTCTTTAGGGGGTGGATTCCTAGGGGCATTCGTCTGGTAATTTCCCTTGTACTGTTCTCGTCCTATGGTCACCCCTTGCAACTGTGCAATCATCACCCTCTCCTTCAAATCCTTTTTCTTTTTCTCAGTTGCCCTATCATTTTCGTTTTTCTGATCATAATATTGGGCCATCAGGAGGATAGCCGCGGGTTTGGAGGCTGCCCAACTACTCTCGCTGGCCTGCAGCTTCTGAGAGACCTCCTGCGACAGACCCTTGACATAATTCTGGACAAACAGATGGTGTCCAGTTGCAGTGGTCATGTCCTGACCACTGTAATCGGAGAACACCGTTTCAAACCGGGAGAAGTATTCTGATACATCTTCCTGGGGTTTCTGGTGACAGGCCGTCACTATCGACCAGTCTACTTTCTTTTCTGGGATCAGGGTTTTTAGTTTCTGCACAATTTTGTCTGGGAGTTCTAGAATGGATTTCAAAGGCTTTTGTCCAGGCTCTCGTTGTCTATCTATGCCATCGAGTTGCGACCAGGTATGCCCAAATAGCTCAAGGTGGTCGACTTTCTGGATTTGCTTCCACACATCAGCTGGCAGACATAACCCGAAAAACAAATCGATGTCAGCTAGGGTCATAATCGTTGAACCTAGGGCTGTACCTAGTTCGGTATAGAAGGCAGTGGGGTTTTTACGTAAATCGGGCAGAGACATCCGAAACGTCAGAATATCTTGCCGATCCCATGGTTGGTAGACCCAGTTGTACACTAACCTCCCTCTTGCATCTTGGTGGTTGACCTCATCGTGTGTTCCCTGACCTCGTGGGGGAACCCAGTAGGGGGCAGCCTCTCTTATTGGCATCATGGTGCTAGCTTGTTCTATTCGTGGTTCGGTCGCTACAGGTGTCGTAGGTTTAGCTTCCAACCCTTGTTCAGTGAGGTGGCGGAAAACCTCAAGCGTATGCACAAGGAGGTCCATCACGTCACACTCGCCCTCATCCCCTATATCACCTTTCTATACAGAGCCGTTAGGCTTTCTGGACCTTTGTCTCGGTATCGGTCCTCATACGCATTTAGGGCATGATAACATAATCGTACAACAAAGTGCCGTCTGTGGCTCCCAGCATATGAGTTGAACATATCCATGATGTGTTCCTCACTCTCCTTTCGTTCTACTAGTGTCCTTACTACCTTGTCAATCCCTGTTCGCTCATCTTTGCTCAACCTGTTCGTTCTTGTGGAATCTGTCTTTCGGGCCTCAGGGTCATCTAACATCGCTGCTTGTGCTGTATCTAGTACAAGAGGTTCGGTCGGCGCGGAGGCCATGGGGACTGAGGCCCTGGTACTACTCTCGCCTGTGCTTGGGGGCAGCGGGTGCTGCGCTAAAGGTTGGGAAGGGGCATATGGAGGGGGCATGTAGATGATCGGGGGACCTAATAAAAGATCATCGTTGGCTCGCTGCTTTATAGGGTAATTCAGGGTAGAGCGTAGAGGGTGTTCTAACAGGACACTGACTCGATGTTTCGGATTCTTGTTTCCATTTGGCTTCCTCTCTCTCCTTTATCTCCTCTTCTAATTTTCTAGCAGCTAGGTGGGCTGCCTTTCGTAGCTCTTTCTCTAATCTAATTTTGTTTCTCTTTTTACGTTCCGCTTCTTTGCGCCACATGCCGAGACTATCAAGCATAGTGGGCGTTGTCTTATTGTTACAAAGGGCTGTTTCTAGCACGCCTATCTTATCTTCATCGAAGGATCCTATCAGTGGCCACTGACTTTTCTGATCCTTTTTCGTATATTTATGCCATAGTTTGCTATAGGCTATGGCGATTAATCCATGCTTCATGAACATGTCCTTATTAGGGGTGCCTTCCAGTGGAGCTGAATGGTTCATCTCTAATAAGCGGTCCGGGCTGAACCAACTACCAATCAGTGGGGAGAAGATAGGCATGACAGATTACAACGGGGGACAAAGGTCCGCACTGCCTATCCTTTCACTACTTGCAAAGACTAGACAGAATATTTCTATTCTTCGTTATTTGCAAGCAGAGAATATCTCAAAGACCCAGTATTGAACAGTCAATGTTCGGACAATCAAACAATCAGTGGGGAGAAAGAATAGGCACGACGGATTACAACGGGGACAAAAGTCTGCGTTACCTACCCCTCACTATCTGCAAAGGAAGAGAGAATATTTCTATTCTTCCTCGTTTGTAGACAGAGAATCTCAAAAGAACAATCCTCGAACAAACAATGTTCGGGCAAACAATCAATCAGTGGGGGAGAAAAATAGGCACGACGGGTTACAATGGGGGACAAAAGTCCGCGTTACCTACCCTTCACTACCTGCAAAGGAAGAGAGAATCTTTCTATTCTTCTCCGTTTGCAGACAGAGAATCTCCAAAAAGAACCAACAATTTGAAGAGTAATACTAGTATTTTCCAAACAATCATTTCGCAATTTGTCGTGTTACATGACATTACCCGGACCGCATGGACAGTTTCTTGTCTTCCGAATCCAGCGCCCGATCGTCCTCTATTCTCCGTGACTGTCGCGGCACTCCTGATGGTTCCCAGTCAGGACTGTAGATCACTCGAGAGAGAGGTCTGTTCGGAACCAGTAAAGTTCGGATGATCGGCTGTCAGACGAGGGTCTATCGGACAGGAGCTCTCCCGATCGTTGCAGGCGTTCACTCTGTCGTCAGGACCTCTCCCACTGGATCCACGTGTCACTATGGGCCCCACGTTTGGGACGCCAATTGTGGAAAAAGGTAGGCCGATGTCGATCGAGAACCTTTTTCAGTATTGCCCGGCGCTAACCGCCTCTCATACCACTCGAATCTTTCAAACAAAGAGGCAGGCGCTGGAGACTGGAAGGCAGGAAACAGAAGTTTTTATTCCGACGGAGCAGAACACGTCAACTCAGATAACAGGGTATCTTTTCGAGGTGCTCTAACCGCATCTCTGAGGCCTGGCCTCTTATACACAAGTTTATTGCTTTATTGCATAAAACACATCTCTGTCAACACTTTGATGTACGGACAGACATCCTCGGAATCCCCGCTTCAAGCCCGTTTCCACACACATTTACAGTAGAAGTCCCCACCCCGGTCACAACAGGTGACTATTGTCGCGCAGCTGGGCATTCCGCCGATTCCCGGAATGCATGGGGATGATCGGATCTCACGGGGTGGGGGCATTGATCAGTTGTGGATCCTTTGATGGGGAAAGCTTCCTACTGTATGGGGGGGCAATAAATAGCACCCGCAGAGCCAGGTGGCGGCCTGGGAGTGAGCAGGACAATCGGGCACAGAGGAAAAGGGGGTTTATCAAAGGATACAGGATCATGAAAGGAATGGAGGGAGGTGTTGAGCTGGGAACAGGATGGGGTTCTGAGGCAGAGTTGCGCTGAAGAGGAGTTTATGGCCCAAGCATGTGAGAGCGGGGGCTGTCAGCGCGCGGGGGATGCCTGCGAGGTTAGGAGAGAGAGAGAGAGACGCGCTGGCTATCGGCAGTGGGCAGAGAGGCCATGGCATTCAAAATGGCTGCCACTTACGCACACGAATGGGCCCAAAAAGGGACAAGATGGCGCCGATAATGTTGATGTCGCAAACTAGATTTTAACACCACTGCGTGTGTAGCGGTGGATTGTTGCAAATTGTACCATCGAAAACAAGGGAAAGAAGAGTCATAGAAGATTATGTATCTGCGTTGAAGAAACTTAGACCTTACGTGTCATTTTGGGAACCGGCATGAAGATCTTATTAAAGATCACATTGTAATGCAAGCATCTAATCCAAGTATCCAGTACAATCTATGGGCCAAAGGAAAAAGTCCTCTCCAGGACATCATAGATCTAGTCAAAAGAGCTAAATTGACTGGATGGTGTGCAAAGGCAATGTTATCAGAAAAGAAAGAGGATGCAGTAGTGGCAAAACAAAGTGGTACCAAATGTGCAGTTCCTTACAAAAAAGAAAGGTTCAGAGAAAGTGGATGCCGATAGTAAAAATTTCAAAGAAATTGGGAAGAGAAGATGTTAAAGGTGTGGCAGCGCAAATCTGGCTAATGATTAAAATAATGCTCAGCGCATAAACAGAAGTGTTCTAAATGTGGAATTGTTAGACACTTAAAAAAAATATGCCATAGGAGGGCGGGGTGAAATGAGATGGTGGACCAAGAGGATGGATGTCATACTAGATTGTTGAAAGATGAAGAGTTAAACATGTGTGTGCTGAGGGTAGCAGATGTCCAAGTGTTACAAATCGATAATGAAGAGAATGGAAAGAAGAACAAACCTATATGTGAAATGTTAATTGGAGGGGTCAACATTTCAATTGCGGCTGATGCGAATTCTACTTACGTAACAGTTAATAAAGATTTGTGGGAGGGAAACTTCAATCCAGCTTTAGGAAATGAGTTGGATCAATCTAATATTTCTATCAAAATAATCATAGGCGCACAAATAGATGTTGTAGGGTACACGAAATTAGAGTTCCAATTCAAGAACCGAGAGGGTATGCGTAAACTGTATGTCTAAGCTACTGGTTCATTTGTTTTGGGCTGGAGGAGCAAGGTAAATTGGGCATGACCTTGAATCTAAATAGTCCTGAACCCGTTCAATGGTTCAACCTGAGGAGGAATTTGGCAATGCAGTACTGAGCAAATTGCACAAGGTTTTTACAGGGAACATTGGGAAATTAAGTGGTTTCAGACTTGAGATACAGGTGAAACAAGATGCCAAACAGTGTGTGCAAAAGTTAGAAACATTCCATTTACCGTGAAAAATGAGGTCAAAATACAGCCGAATACATTACAAAGGGAGGGGATCATAGAACAGGTGGAGTCCTTGGAGTGGATAATACTCTTGGTTTTGGTCAAGAGGGCCAATGTCAAACTGAGGCTATGCATAGATTTGTGCGACCTTAACAACAAGATTCTTATCGACTGTCCATGTCACTTAAGGAATCTGCAGGAGTGGACTGTCCTTGTGCTTGAGTGCTGTTTCTTGGATTGGCATGCAGTAGTTTCCCCTGGACTTGGAAGAAGAGGGAAAAGGACTTAGAGAGAACTTTTATTTCGACTTGCTAAAGTAATCACCCAAGGGCTAGAAGAGAGCTAACCTCCTGTTGGAGTCACAGGCACATCTGACTCCACCTCCAGCCTCCTGATTCCTCCCAGTGAGGATTTCTATCTGAAGGTGAGGACCCTTGAGTTCCAGGGCCACTAGTTCTACTACAGAGAAGAGTGCTGAAATCTTCGCTAACGCCCGTTTGCGAGCCGCCACAGCTGAAGAGCGTAAGAAAAATCACTGCTCTGCTGCCGCCGAGCGCTAGCAAACCAAAAACCATTGCATCGCACGCTTGTGGGCCAAGTGTTCGCTAACACCCAAAGATCATCGCATCGCACGTTTGCGGGCTGTCGAGTGCTCGCTAACCCCGGATCCTCGCATTGAGATCATCACATCACGACATAACAGTGCTGGCGCTGTGCGGCCGCCATTTTGGTTGCATCACACCCGGAGCGTCGATCCCTCGCGGAGCGCCATTTCTTCTCATCGCAACAGGTTCGCACACGCGACAGGCTCGGCGCATCATCCTCTCTTGCGGCAAGGATGCAACGCATCGCTGGCCTTGAGTGAAGAAGTTTGTCGCTGTGTCCCACACGCATCTGCAGATTGGCGCATCATCGTCCCTTGCGGCAAGGATTCAACGCACCGCTGGCCTCGCGTGAGGAAAATCATCGCTACAGCTCATTTGCGAAATTCTGTTTGTTTTGCTACGATATCCAGGTACTTTGTAAGTAAAAGGGTCGCAGAAACCACTGCTTTGACCTGAACTCCTATTTGCACACTTTGAACTATTTTTACAGCCTTCCAAGAATAACCCTATTTGACAGTATTGTGGCTTTTTATCGTAATTGGTCTTGTGTTAAGTCTATATATAAAATTACTTATTTTTTATGACTACTTGTGTGGTGTCCCTTTGTAGTGTTCTTCACTGTGTTACTGTGTATGATCATAAATGCTTCACTCTCTGCCTCAGAGATCAGCCTAGCTGCTCGTGCTACGTTACCGCAGGGGTATCAAAGGGTGTAGCCCCCTTACTCTGCCTTAGGAAGAAGGGTCCCTACTTGGATAGTGGCCAGCCATTGCCAACTGGAGACCCCCATTTCTAACACTGGTGGTCAGCTGTGAGGATCTGGACTTGCATTTATGATCTCATACAGTAATTATAGTGTACACTACTAGTGAGTGCAGACCATAACGCAACCACATACATTTTTGAGGCTTTTGATTCTATTTTTGATTGATATCGCTAGTTATTCCTACAATCGTCAAGCCCAGATCCAATGACTTGGAAGAGCTCTCCTGGGAAGAGAAATTAGAAACCTACAATGGCAAGCAGCTCAAATATTTTTGCAGAAAATGCACAGTCCCTATCACAGGTCTCACTAAAAGGGAGGAGTTTTACAAAGCACTGAAGGCCTGGTTAGAAGCCAGGGATGCCCCTAAAGATGGGGGGAGCCTGTGGAGGAGGGAGAGGATGCAAGAGAGCAGCAGGTGGAATTAGAAGACTTGGTAGGTGGTAAAGCACTTTCTAGCCTGGGCACTAGTGTGTCCACAAGGGGTCTGTCTCCAGAAGAGATGGAGGACAGGGAGAGTGAGGGAGAAACGGCATAATATGGAGATGGCTAAGCTCAAGATGGATGGTCAGAGGCACCTAGAGAACAAGAAGTTAGGAATGAGATAATGAAGATGAAATTTAAACATGAGAGAATATTGAGGGAGTTGGAGATTAAGGCAAAGAATGTAGAGATCTCCCCCTCTGTGGCAGCATACCTGTGGTGCATACTGAGAATAGAGTATACATACCTAAATAAGTAATAAAGGATTTCCACAAAAGGGAAGATATTTGGCAGTGGTTTGCACCCTACGAATTAGCCATGGTATCCCACCGGATCCTGGAGAAGGATTAGGGAGCAGGTTTGTGGGGGAGCTTTGTTAGTGAGGGAAGGGATATCTTTTTGGACCTGCCCCAGGAAAGTAGAATGGTTTATGCCCACATGAAGAAAGCTTGGATGACCTGCTATGGTTTGATCCCCTAAGATGCATAGGCAGAGGTTTAGGACCTGTAAGAAGTTAAAGGGTACCACGTGGGTTGAATATGTGTTTTCTTTTTGCCGAGCAGTGGAGCGCTGGGTAAGAGGTAGCAAAGTAGAAACTTTTGAGCAACTTTATGATTTGATTGCATGGGAGCATTTATCTAATAACTGTTTTCCTCAGCTACGAAGCTTACTGAGGAGGCGGACTGCTGGGTTTGCACCCGGGTTTGCAAGGGTCTGATGGGAGACTTCGCCAAAGGTGGGCAGGGTCCCCAGCAGAGAAGTGGGGGGGGGGGGGACAGGGGTAAACAAAGGGAGTTTCCAAGAGGACCACAAAGTAATTCCCAAGAGAACCAAGCAGTGGTATCCCAGCCTCCCAAAAAGCAGCGGTCAGTGCCCTGACAGGTAGGCCTGTTCAGAGGGGGCCCCTTACTTGTTTTAAGTGTGGCTAAGTGGGCCATCGGTATTTTGATCCCCAGTGTCCCCTGAAGTACCTCCCTGAACCAACCCATGCACCCCCCTGCCAGCTTGCTAGTGTAGCCCTGGGAGAGGAAGAGATGGGCACCCCAGATATGTGGGATCCCATAGAATTGACCCTTGTTTCATTAGGAGACTTTGAGATGGTCCCTAAACCTGCACTGCCTGAAAACACTAAGAGGTACAGGCAGTGGGCGACCATCAATGGTCATAGAGTGGAGGCTCTAGGAGATGCAGGAGCCAGTGTAACTGCTGTCAGCTCCCGGTTGGTGTCCAAAGAGCAGGTTGTCCCTCATGTAATCTACCTTGTAGTGTCAGCAGACAACTCAGAGAGCCAATGTGAGGTGGCTCAGGTTCCCTTTGAGTGGAGGGGGGTCTCAGGAACTCTTCAGGTGGCTGTGAGGCCTGCCATGCCTGTAGACTGTCTGTTGGGCAATGATTTAGAGAACTCCCCGTGGGCTACGGTGAAGAGGGGAGCTCACTTACAAATGTTGGGTCTGCCTGAGTGGGCGTGTGCTACCACTAAGTCCATGGCAGCCAAGGAGGGGGTTGAGAAGGATCTGGAGCCCGAGAGCATGGCCCAGATCCCTGCCTTAGAGAGAAGGGGAAGAGGCATGGGAAGCCGGCCCCCTTGGTTCTCACGGCTCAGGAGGAATCAGACCCTGAGGGAGATGCCCTGGAGCCTACCGGGGAGCAGAGTGCCAACCTGGGGGACCTACCTGAGCTGACCCATTGGCAGCAGGAAGGAGGGCCCACCAGGGAGGAGTTGTGTGAGCAACAAAGAGTTGGTCTTGCTCTTGAGGGTATGCGGCAACAGGCAGCAGGTGACCAGTCTGGTGATTTATTGGAAGAACGGTATCCTGATAGCGAGCCTAAGGTTGCTGAGCTGGGGTCAGCCCGTGTGCTGGTGGTACCCATATGCTTCAGAGCCTTCCTACTGGGGTTGGCTCCTGACATTCCATTGGCAGGACATTTCGGGCAGACCAAGATCTTTAAAAGGCTGGCCACCCACTTTTGGTGGCCCCAGATGCGCAAGAGCTCAGACACTCATTGCAGGACATGTGAGACATCCCTGGCAAGTGGGAAGAGTGGGGGGGGGGATCAAGGCCCCACTCCAACCCTTTCCAGTTGTTAGTACCCCATTCAAGCGAGTGGGCATTGACATCGTGGGGCCTCTGGATTCCAGGACAGCCATGGGAAACAGGTTTGTCCTGGTGGACCATGCCACCCGGTACTCTGAAGCCATCCCGCTCAGGAAGCTGATGGCCCCCGTGGTGGGACGTGCACTGATGGGGATTTTCTCCCATGTGGGGTTCCCCAGAGAGGTGGTGTCTGACAGGGGCACCAATTTCATCTCCCAGTATATGAAGTCTCTGTGGAAGAAGTGTGGGGTAACTTATAAGTTCACCACTCCCTACCACCCCCAAGGTAATGGTCTGGTTGAAAGGTTCAACCGGACCTCGAAGGGCATGATTATGGGCCTAGAAGAGCCACTGAGGCGTAAGTGGGACGTCCTCTAGCCATGCTTGTTTGACTACCGCGAGGTGCCACAGAAGTCCTTAGGGTTCGGTCCCTTTGAACTGCCCTATGGCCATCCGGTAACATCTGAGTCTGATCAAGGCAGGCTGGGAGCAATCTCCCAGGAAACCTCCCCAAGATGTATTTAACTACATATTGGCCATCAGGAACCAGACTCGGCGTTTCAGAAAAATTGCTGAGGCAAATCTGGAAGCCAGCCAGGAGGAAATGAAACGCTGGCACGACCAGAATACCAGTCTGGTCGAGTTTCAACCTGGTCAGAAGGTTTGGGTACTGGCCCCAGTGGAGCCTGGTGCGCTCCAAGATGAGTGGACCAGGCCATTTGAGGTGGTGGAGCGCAAAAGTCCAGTTACCTACTTGGTCGCATTTCAGTCTCCCAAGAACTCCTTACGGGTCCTGCATGTGAACCGCCTGAAGCCCCACTTTGCGAGGTCTGAAGTGGGCATGCTTCTTGCCACAGATGCTGGAATGGAGGAGGAGAGTGAGCTCCTTCTTGACCTCCAGTGTGCAGGAGAGAAGGATGGGTCAGTGGAGGGTGTGGTCCTCTCCGCCAAACTGACCCCTGAGCAGCAGAGAGACTGTCACCAGCTGTTGGGGCAATTTTCTGTTTCGTTTTCCCTGGTGCCTAGTGTCACTGAGTGGTGCGTCCATAACGTGGACACCGGGGACAGTCCTCCTGTCAAGCACTGACAGGGTCAGGGCCTACATTAAGGAGGAGGTCTCCAAAATGTTTGCCCTAGGGGTGATTAAGTCCTCTAGTAGCCCATGGTCCAGCCCCGTGGTCTTGGTAACAAAAGCTGTCATGCCTGGTGCCACTCCTGAATTTAAATTCTGTGTGGACTACCGAGGACTCAATTCAGTCTTGAAGACCAACGCGCACCCCATCCCCAGAGCTGATGAGCTCATAGATCGGTTAGGGGCTGCCCAGTACCTCAGCACGTTTGATCTAACGTCTGGGTTCTGGCAGATCACCTTAACTGATGGGGCCAAGGAGAGGTCAGCATTCTCCACCCCAGATGGGCACTACCAGTTCTGTTTAATGCCCTTTGGATGAAGAATGCCCCTGCCACCTTTCAGAGGTTGGTCAACCAGGTGTTGGCTGAACTACAGGATTTCAGTGCCGCCTACCTGGTTGACATTGCAGGGTTAAGTTCCTCCTGGTAGGACCACTTGCACCACCTCTGGGAAGTGTTGATGGCATTGCGCAGAGCAGGCCTCACAATCAAGGCCAGTAAGTGCCAGATTGGGCAGGGTTCTGGGGTGTACTTGGGACACCAGGTTGGGAGTGGCCAGGTGGCATTCCTACAGCCCAAGATTGAAACCATCCTGGCATGGGAGCCCCCCAGGACCCAGACGCAGGTGAGGGCCTTCCTAGGTCTCACTGGTTATTACAGGAGGTTTGTCAAGGGGTATGGCAACATTGTTGCACCCTTGACTGAGCTGACTTCCAAATAGCAGCCAAATATTGTGAACTGGACTGACATGTCATAAAGCTTTTGATGCCCTCAAGACTGCCATGTGTACAGCACGCGTCCTCCAGGCGCCCAATTTTGCTAAGGAATTTATTGACCAGACAGACGCTTCAGAGCATGGGGTGGGGCTGTTCTGTCACAGATAAATGAGGAGGGACTAGACTAACCTGTAGCCTTCATCAGTAGAAGGTTACTCCCCTGGGAACAAAGGTGGATTGCAATTGAGCATGAGGCATTTGCTGTGGTCTGGGCACTGAAGAAGCGGAGGCCATACCTGTTTGGTCCATTTCCCTACAGGGTATGGATTTCACTGTGGAACATCGCCCTGGTACAGAACACGTCACTGGTGAAGGTCTGTCCAGATTTTTCCGCCTTAGTGAAGAGAACTCCCAAGGGGATGGGTAGTTCTCCCCACATTTCAGCTGGAGGGGACACGTGTTAAACCTGGCACCATTGGCATGGGTCTCCCTTCCATTTTTCGTTGTCTCCTCTGTTTTTGCTGCCATTAGATGCTCTGGGTGCTGTGCCACTGCCATTCAGTGCCACAGCGCGAATGCTACCTGTGTAAATAGGACTGTGAATTGGTATATCCCTGATTGGCTTATTTGGTTTACTGGTTAGTCCCTAGTAGTATGGCCTGTGTGTGCCCAGGGCTGGTAACCCAAATGCTGCTGGTGGGCCTGCAGCACTAGTTTGCGCCACCCACAGAAGCAGCTTGCAAAGTGTTCCTCAGACCTGCCACTGCAGTGTCTGTGTGCAGTCCAGAACTGCCATCTCGGCGGTGAAGTGCCCACACTTCCCGGCCCCTGAACCTTCCCTTGGCCTCATATCAGCCACCCCTATGACAGGGTGCATTGTGTGTGTAAGGTAGGACATGGCTTGATATGTGTAGCATGTCCTGGTAGTGAATTACACCCCATTTTATTTTTCACTACTGCAGGGCTACCTATTCTCCATAGGCTAGAATGGGCAGTTTGATTATTACATCTTATAATCCTAACTGACTCAGGGAACATGGTAGAAACTAGAGTTTAGTATGCCTGAACTCCGAATGATAAAATACATCTTTTAGCAAAGTTGGTTTTAACATTCTGTGTTTGAAAATACCACTTTTAGAAAGTAGGCATTTTCTTGCCTAAGTCTTCCAGTGTACTCTGCTGTTATGTGTATTGGCTGTCGGGGTTTAGAGGGGCAAGGCAGGCTGAGCCAGACCTGGGTTGAATAGAGAGATCTGCATTGAGTAGTGGGGAGGGGTAGCTCCCTGACCTGAATAGGGCTGTGCCTGGCAAGGTTAATGCTGGATCCACCTCCTACTGTGCATCTGCTGGCAGACCCCCTCTTCCTCGAAGGAAGGATGCAGCCTGGTAAACAAAGTGCTCCAGGACTGAGCAGAACTGGTTTTGGTTGGGTTCAGTGACTAGTGACTTTTTGGAACAAAGACTTTTGGGGTATAAATATCTGTGCCCAAACCCCTACAAGTTGTATTGCTCCTGGATGTTAAGAAGAACCTCTGTCCATTTGACTGAAGGAATTTGCAGGAGAGGACTGTCCTTGTGCTTGTGTGCTGTTTCTTGGATTGGCCTGCAGTAGCTTCCCCTGGACTTGGAAGAAGACGGAATAGGACTTTGAGAGAACTTTTATTTCAACTTCCTAAAGCAATCATCCAAGGGCTAGAAGAAAGCTAGCCTCCTGCTGGAGTCACAGGCACATCTGACCACCACTAGCATCCTGATTCCTCCCAGAGAGGATTTCTCTCTGAAGTTGAGGCCCCTGTGAGTTCCAAGGTCTCTAGTTCTACTACAGAGAAGAGAGTGCTGAAATAGTCGCTAATGCCCGTTTATGAGCCGCCGCAGCTGAAGAGCTTAAGAAAAATCACCGTGCTGCTGCCACCGAGCACTTGCAAACCAAAAACCATTGCATCGCACGCTTGCGTGCCACCAAGTGCTCACTAACACCCAAAGACCATCGCACGTTTGCGGGCTGTCAAGTGATTGCTAACCCCGGATCCTTGCATCGAGATCATCGCATCACGACATCGCAGTGCGGGCACCGTGCGTCTGCCATTTTCGTCGCATCACACCCGGAGCGTCGCTTCCTCGCGGAGCGCCATTTTTTCTCATTGCAACAGGGTCACTCACGCAACAGGCTCGGGACATCATCTTCCCTTGCGGCAAGGATTCAACGCATCGCTGGCCTTGCGTAAAGAAGTTTGTATCCCGCACGCATCTGCAGATCGGCGCATCTGCCTCCCTTGCGGCAAGGATTCAACGCATAGCCAGCCTCGTGTGAGGAAAATTATCGCTACAGGTAGTTTGCGGCATTTTGTTTGTTTTGCTACAAAATACAGGTACTTAGTAAGTAAAAGGGTCACAGAGACCACTGCTTTGAACTGAACTCCTATTTGCACACTTTGAACTATTTTACAGCCTTCCAAGAATAACCCTATTTGACAGTATTGTGGCTTTTTAACGTTATTGGTCTTGTGTTAAGTCTATATATAAAGATACTTATTTTTTATAACTACTCGTGTGGTGTCCCTTTGTAGTGTTCTTCACTGTGTTACTGTGTATGATCATAAATGCTTCACACACTCCCTCTTAGGTAAGCCTAGCTGCTCGTGCTACGTTACCATAGGGTTGGTCAGGGGTTATCAAAGGGTGTAACTCCTTACTCTACCTTAGGAAGAAGGGTCCCTACTTGGACAATGGCCAGCCATTGCCAACTAGAGACCCCCATTTCTAAAAAACATGAACAGGATGTGTTACTTGTGAATGTTTGCAACAGGATGTCAAGGGATTGGCCAGAAAAGAGGTTAATTCCGATAGAGTTATTGCCCTTTTGGAAAGTGTGAAGTGAATTATCTTTTGAAGGAAGTTTGATCTTAAGAAGTGGTAAAGTTGCTCGTCCTAGAGGAATTAGGAACCAACATTTTAGAATTGTGTCACAAAGGACATTTAGAAATCATCAAGACCTAAAGCAGAGTGAAAATCTGGTACTGGTGACCAGGAGTGGATAAGGAAAGGGAAAGGAAGGTCAGAGAATGCATACATTGGGAAAATCTGGACAAATCACAGATTACACTTAGACAATGCCTAGACCCCATTGCTGGCCTTAGTATGCCTTGGGAAAATGTGAGTGTGTCTATAATGGGGCCTATTAGTGAAGAAGATAAACAAATACTTGTGATTGTTACAATGGATAAATTTGCTAAATGGACAGAAATAAAAACTGAGTGGAAAGCTGACTCCTGTAGTATTACAAAAAAAAATGTTGATAATATATTCATAAGAGAATCTTTACTTAACCCCATCATGCATCAGACACGCATGAGCTGTCCGACACAACGGTGATCGTGTGCGTCGGATGGCTCCTGCGTGTCTGCGCCCACGGCACTGAAAATCCCCCTGGTGTGGAATTTCCAATATTCCAAAAAAGCCTCAGGAGCTGGGCAACAGCTTCCATAGCTCCTGATGCTGTTCTGGGTTTTCACTGAATTGACAATCCGCTCGCTGACGTCATTTCACTGAAAACAAAAGTGAAATGAGCTGTACGGGTTGTTTCACTTTCACTACCTACGTGCTCATGGGGCTATCTCAGCCCCCGAGCATGTAGGCAGACTGGAGCGGTATCATATTCAGGTGCCCCCTTACAAAACCAGGCTGTTTTGTGATAGATGGGTGGCACATACATTTTTGGTCCCAGGCTTGGCAGTGATCTAGGGAAATCTACCAAACCCAGACATTTCTCAAAACTGAACACTCGGGAAGTTTAAGGAGGTGTCACTTGCATGGATCCCCCAACGTTTTCATGCCCAGAATCCCCTGAAAACCTCAAATTTACCTGGAGAAAAAAACATTTTCACAAAACCCACAGCTAGGCACGTTTCAAAAAAGGGTCAGTTTTCACTGGAAAAATGTGATGCTTCCACGTTGCATTTTGGGCCGTTTCCTGTCACAGGCACAAGGCCTACCCACACAAGTGAAGTACGGTTTTATCGAGAGACTTGGGGGAATGCTGGGTGGGTGGAAGTTTGTGGCTCCCAGCAGATTCCAGAACTTTCCATGACAGAAATGTGAAGAAAATGTGTTTTGTTTTGACCAAGTTTGAGATTTGCAAGGGATTCTGGGTAACAGAACTTTGTGAGAGCCACACAAGTTACCCCACCCTGGAATTCCCTGGGTGTCTAGTTGTAAAAAATGTACAGGTTTCCTAGGTTTCCTTAGGTGCCAGCTGAGCTGGGGTCCCAAATCCACAGCTGGCCATACTCTAAAAAAGGGTCAGTTTTCTGTAGAAAAATGTGGTGTCCACGTTGCGTTTTGGGCCGTTTCCTGTCGCAGGCACTAGGCCAACCCACACAAGTGAGGTACCATTTTTATCGAGATACTTAGGGGAACACAGAATAGTAGAATAAGTGTTATTACCAATTGACTTTCTATGCATTTCTGCCTTCCAAATATAAGACAATGTGTAAAGAAGAAGTAATTCACATGATAATACTGGTAGCCACAATTTCGGGATGTGCAAATAAGCCCTGCTTCTAAACTCTATACTTTGTTCCCATTTCAGACATACAAAGGTTTCCTCAATACCCATTTTTCACTCTTTACATTTTACCAAATGAATTGCTATATACTCGGTACCCAATAAAAAAAACATTGCAAGGTGCAGCTTAGTTATTGGCTCTGGGTACCTTGAGTTCTTGGTGAACCTACAAGTCGTATATATACCTGCAACTAGAAGGGTCCAGCGGATGCAACCGTATATTGCTTTTAAATATCTACCATACTTAGAAGTTGTTATAGGTGAAAACATTGGCACAAATGGCAGTGTTGTTCAACTCTATTTCAATATTTTTTTTATTTCTACTGTTAGTTTCCATAGGAAAACCTTGAAGGATCTACATAATCCACCGTATGCTGAATTTAGAATTTTATCTAATTTTCAGAAATTTACAGCTTTCTGGAATCCATTATTGCTTTATACCCACTTCTACCACTAACCAGAAGACGGTTGAAAGCCCAGAAAATAGGACAAACAGGCTATGTCCCAGTGAAATGACGAAACAGAGCAGAAAATGTTTGATTTTCAGACAAAAGTCTGCCTGTTCCTGAAAGCTTGGAATATGGTGATTTCCATACCACAAATCCTTTGTTGGTACCATTTGCAGAGAAAAAAACAGACCGTTTCTCCTGCAGCACTTTTCCCCCATTTTTCCATCCAAAAACCCTCAGGATGTTGGAAGAAAAGGATAAATATTTGGTGAGGATACCTTAAGTGGACAAAATGTCACAGGCCCGAACTACCCCCAAATAGCCATAAAATAAGCCTCAACACAGGGGGGTAAAGGCGGAAGTCCTAACAGCAAAGGGGTTAAGAGTATTTTGAGTGACAATGGGCCACAATTTATGTCAGATTGTCTACAATCCAGTTTGGAACAGTGCAGTTGACGGTTTAACAATGTGATCAAAGGAATTATCAAATGATCTAGCAATAACAGCTTAGTTCAGAGGAGAGAATTAACTAAAACTGTGTGGGCATAAAGAATCACTGTGCGAGAGCACTAGTTCAAGCCCTTTTTAACTCATGAATGTCTAAAGACAACATTGGTGCGTTGAAAGCAGCTAAAGGGTGGATTGGGCACCTCAAGTAGTTAAAGGTAATTTGGAGAAAGCTCAACCTGTGTGTAAAAAATGACATTACTTGAAGCATACCAGTGCCAGTAAATGGAGGGGATTTGGTAGGGGTTAAAAGAAAAAGTCACCTTGGAAAGAACCACAGCAAATACTCACAACCTCTGGCAGTAATAAAATGTATTTCAATGCAGCACTTTTAAGTGACTGAAAAGTTTGACATTTATCTGCGATCCCCGTATGTAGGAATAGAGAGTTGAATACAAAGTCTTAGGTAAAGGGCACGGAAGGTGGAATGAGACAAAACTAGGAGTGATGGTTAGACGATGAATGCGATTTACCCAATCAACCTGCGACATCAGATCAAACAAGGTCAACTGGTGGGATGGGGCATCTCTACACCAGTTAACGAAGGTGCCACCATTAGCTATAAAAATTATCATGACAAGACGTCCTGTAGTCATACCAAGAAGATTCCAAGATTATTTTTGAATAGTATAGTTGGCTGAAGTTATTTTACCTTGTGGTGTATAAAGTAATAAAAAGGTTTCCATAAACTGTTAATGGGAATTATTTATATTAGATGTTTGCATTATTTAGTTTTGGTTTACCCATCATTTCTCTGTTGTATTAGTTAAACCTTTCTGTGTCAATAAAGGGGGAAGATGTGTTAGGTACTACCTCCTGCCTATGTGCCATATGAGACACAGTATCTGAGGTTAACTTTGTAGGTCATTGACACCAGTTGGACGTTCTGGAATGTTGACAGAATGAGCACTGGAGACTGACCAGAGAGGAGGTTAAACGGAAGTGTTCCTGACAGTTCCTCTCGAGTGTGTTGGGAATATAATAAATGCATGAACTTAAACTACCGTGTGGGTGGAGTCATCTTTACAGAGTTCTTGAGGACAAGAAGCATAAGACATTAAAAAAAAATAAGCAGCACTGTACCACCCAGAATGCAATGGTGTCGTGGAATGTTTCATAAAGAAGTTGAAGGAGAGTTTGCAACAAGCTTTAGTGAATAGTGTGAATTGGGATTGTGAGGTGAGGAAAAAGGTGTGAAAATATCCCCGTCCACGGGTGTCAGGCCAGTTAAGCGGTTCAAAAAAAGGATTAAAAATGGCGAGGTGGTTCATGTGTGGTTGAATGAGAAAAGATGATCAAATAAGCAAGGTGGAACGAGAAGGAAAAAGAGAAAATTGAAAAAACTTTATGATGATGAGAGTAAAGCTGTCAAGAAAACAACTGTGCAAGTTGGATATAGGATAAAAATTAAGGGCCAGATGTAGGTCGCCCAATACCGGTCGGTAACGGCCGGAATTACCGAATTTCGGCTGTTACCGACCAGTATTAGGTTTTTGAGATGTAGGTGGCCATTTTCCAGATTCGGTAATTTACCGAATCAGTATTTTAAGGAATCAGTAAATTGCCGATTCCTTAAAATACCGATTCAGTAAATTACCAAATCCTTAATGTAGGGAGCACTCAAAAGAGTGCTTTTCCCATTTCAGGATTCGTTATTTACCACCAACTACAAGTTGGTGGTAAATATCGAAAACCCTAAAAAAAGCTAATTTTTGCAAATTATAACAGTGCCATGTGGCAGACATACATGCCCTAAGGGCATGTATGTGTGCCACATGTGCACCCATGCACTATTCAGGGGTGCAACAGGGTGTCAAAGTGACACCCTGCCACCCTTGAATGTGTTCCCATCTTACAGAATCGGTATTTACTGATTCGGTAATTCCAATTCATTCCTATGGGCCTCCAGGCCCATAGGGATGAATGGTAAATACCGAATTGGTAAATACAGATTAGGTATTTACCGAATCGGTAATATTTACAGAATGAATACCTACATCCCATTTACCGATTCTAAAATACAGAATCGGTAAAATTCGGTATTTTAGAATCAGTAAATCTGGATAGCCCTTGAACGTAATAAAACTGTTTAATTATGCAGTGAAGACGAGTGATCATAGAACTAAAACCTCAACAGGGTGGCTAAATATCATCTGGTGGAAGGGGAGTCTCTATGTCCTCCTATTGCACAACCAGTGGAAAACCGTGTGGTGAGAGCACAACGTATCAAGAAGTTGCTGCAGCAGCTACAAGACTGCTTTTGAAACAACTCCCCCCGTGACTGGGTCTGTGATAGAAGTGTGTCTATATAGCACCTGTTAACCCTGATGGGATGTTGATGCGCCTTTTTGGCGAGTAGCACGCTACTCCTGAACCCATAAAGGATTAGTGTTGCATTAGTACAGTGAAATTTGAAAGTTGTTTGAGTGGTGGATACTTTAGTCAGTTATTTTGATTGAGGAGGGGAGGGATGGAAGAGGGGACAAGGTTTGCATTTCTATAGCGCTTGTTACCCCTGATGGGGTGATGAAGCTCTTTTTTGGCGAGTAGCACGCTACTCCGGAACCCAAAAAGGATTAGTGTTGAAAAGTAGTATAGTGGAATATAAAAGGAATTTGAGTGGTGGATATGTTGTTCAGTTATTTGGCTAGAGAAGGGTAGCGGCGGGATAGAAGAGGGGAAAAGGTTTGCATTTATATAGTGCTTGCTACCCCTGATGATGTGTTGAGAATAAACGTTTTGACGCCTCGTCGGGGGTAGTAAGCATTATATAAATGTAAGTGCAATACAAGTTCATTATATAATGTTGTTACACTTCCCTTATTTTTCTGCTGTGTAATGTTTGGTGAGGAAACTGATGTTTTCTATACTCGTGGGATGATGCTATATTCTGGAATGTAGAGATTGGTGCTAAAATGGAATTACTGAGCCAGTTTGATTCTGACCCAGTTGACTGCTGGATGTTTCTGTGGCTGGGGTCTCTGATACACATAACTTATTAAAGAAGACTTCTACAAGTAATCCAGAGATGTGCGAGCTTTCTTTCTGGGACTTAAAGGGAGCAATCCCTTCTGGTTCCCCCAATAATCTCCATAACGCCCAATAGTGCCACCCATTAGGAAAGGGTTATTGACATCCCCAATACTCATGATAAGGAGTTAAATATAGCTCGTCAGTACTGTCCAAATGAAAGGCAGTCGCACACTTTATGAAAGAAATGGACTTGAGCAGGGGCGGGTGGTGTTAATTGACAAAAGCCTACACCTATAAAGGTTAAGCCCGAATTGAGCCTGTTAAAGTGGACTGAACCACCTTAACTACCTGGAAGTTGGGAGCTGTGAAATAAGTGAGATAAGTAATTGAGCAGGGGACGAAAGAAAGAAACTGCGGAGGAAAGTAAAATAACTGTCTGAAGGAAAATACCCCGCACGTGAGAGTAAGAAGAGAAAGAGACCAAGAGAAACTGGTCGGGGGGGGGGGGGGGGGGAGTCCTTTCTAATTGATGCTGAGGTTGCTGGTGTTAAGCTATTTCATTTTCCCTATCTCCTCTGTGGACTCTGAAAAAGTTTCAGAGGATCAACAAAGGCTAAGATACTAAGATGGCAGCAAAAGCAAGAGGTAAACAAGCTAAGGCAGAGGCAAGAGATTTACTGCTGAAGTCTGATGTGTTATCCTCAACGGTACCAATACCTTCCCTTGTGTCAAAAGGACTAAAAAAAAGGGAGAAGAAACACGCAGCAAAGAAATGCTCTAAAAAATAAAGTAATGTTATTGGCGGAAAAAATAGACAGAACACATCAAATAAATCTCTGGAAGAAGAAGAGGAGGATGAGTTAGAAGAAGACGCAGAGACCCTATCGGAGCTATCGGCAGAGTTGAGCATGCTTGCGATTGGGGACAAGTGCGAAGGAGATGGGGTGGATAAAGCGTAGAAATTAGAGAATTCGGAGAAAGCCACAAGTAGGGGGGCAGAGAATCAAACAGGTGCTAAGCAATATCCTCTTTTCTCGAAGCCTGTGGCATTACAGGGGCAGCTTATGAGTACCCCACCGGACACCTCGGTCACCCCGGGCTTGTCGGGAAGAGCGGAAGGGGTCTAAGGAGCAGGAAGAAGAACATACGGAAGACGGTAAAGAGGATGGAGGCAGGGGCGGGGTTGGGGACGGGGAGAGAATAAATGCACAAGTATTACAAGCACAGCCAGTGGCAGGGGCAGTGTTAAACGATAATGTACCTTACCTGGTTCCCCAAACTCAGTCACCACAGCACCACCCCATGGCTTTGGTCCAGTCTACATTGCAACCTCACACACAGTTCGATTCGGATGTGCTCACAGAGCAGGTGGAAGTGGTATCTATGACTGGAAACCTCCCCCCCATCCCTAAGCACATCATCCCCAAGAGATCCATCAAAAGACCTGTCAGGCTTAAGCCCACAGAAGTTACAAGAAGAGGCTTTCACATCTTGCCGAAAACAACGAGCATAAAAGAAAGCTCAGTACAGGAAATGCTGTCAATTATTCTCCAGGAGATAAGGGATCTTAAAATCACCCAAGCACAGGAAATTTCTCAGCTCATTAGAAGGCTTACAAAGTTGGAAGAATATTTCGGTAATTTGCCTAGAAGACTAACGGAGGCTGAAGCTCGGGCCTCAACTTTGGAGGATACCATCACCATTATGCAAAAGGACATCCGCGCAGCAACTAAAGATAAATCTCAAATGGAGGCAAAATTACAGGATTTAGAGAATTATAACAGGCGGTCTAATCTACGATTAGTAGGTGTTCCGGAAGGTTTGGAGAGCACAGACACGGTAAACTGGTCTGCGTCACTTTAAAAAAAGGTAAAACCCGAACTTCAAGGTTACTTAACAATTACAAGAGCACATAGAGTACCCGCTCACAAGCCTAATAACCTTAAATACCCACATACTATACTAATGAATTGTTTGGATTATAGGGTCGAAGAGAAAATCTTGAATATGGCATTTTTAAAGAGAGCCTTTACTACAGATAAAGTAAAGAATTTTAGGATTTTTTCGGACATGTCAGCGGCATCGGCCCATAGACGTAGAGACTTCTAAGGGTAGTAAAAAAAAGCATGGAAATTATTGAAGAGCTAAGATGTTATAAATAGATACTGCTACCAAGGGGGCGGTAGCAAGATGACCCAGGGAGCGCGCACGGATGCTATAAAATGGTATCCAGAAAGAAGAAAAACAAACTGAAGGGGACGGAAGTGGGACACTGGGGGTGTCTGTTCTCTCCGAGATGGGTAGGGAGGGGGGTTGGTGAAGGGGGTGCTGCAGAGGGAAAAAAGAGAGTTCATATTAAAAATATGCACAATACTTGTAAGGGAGAAGTTAATAGAGATCAGGTATATAGTTTGTACTCTAAGGTACTTTTTGCATTATATAACGTATGTTGGTTGGTTTAAATAAGATAATATTTGAAATATTCTTTCACTTTACTGCAGTTTTACACAACCAGATGCCCGTTGCCGATACTATTTGCACAGAAACACTGATTTTTTATACTTGTATGTTTTTCGTTAACGGAGGGCATAGTTTTTGAAACAATGTCGGGACGTCTTGTTATTTTTCAGTCTAATACAGGTTTTATATGCTATGTCTTTTCAGGTTCTTGGTTTGCACATTTTGCACTTAGCAGGATGCTAAATTCTTATGCTATATGCACTTTAAGGCTAATTTTGCACATCTTTTTGCTGCTTGGTCATAACGTTTGCGTACTTTGCACACAGAAGGATGCATATTTTGCACATAGTAAGATGTCGAATCTTTATGCCGTATGCACTTTAAGGTTAACTTTGCACATTTCTTGCTGCTTGGATATATGGTTCGCGTATTTTGCACATGGAAGGATGTTTGAATTTAACGCGATTTGCACCTTGAGATTCATTTATATATATTGACTCTGTTAATTAATGAGAAATAATTTGATTTTTTTGTCTCTCAATGCAAATGGGTTGAATAACGTTCGTAAAAAAAATGCTATAGAATGTTGGTTAAAGAATCTCTGCCCAGATGTGGTTTTTATACAGGAAACTCATCATAGAACCGTAGCAGACGCTGATAAATTTTTAAAGAGCTGGGCAGGCTATGGTTTCTCGTCAGTATCTGGTCTGGCACAGAGGGGCGTTAGCATATATATAGGAAAACATGTGAGGTTTTTTATTGAAGGGTCACACTCAGACCAGAGCGGAAGATGGGCCTTTGTTTATGGGAAAATAAATCAGAAAAACAGAATATTAACTACAATATACACACCAGTTATCGATGACCCTCTCCCAATATTGCAGCTTAAGCAAGCACTGACGGGTATACCAGGACAAATAATATGGGGAGGCGATTTAAATGGTTTACAAAATCCCACAATTGACTCATCTAAAAAAGATCGGCCCCAAAATAAACCACAAGTAGCCATTGCGCTCCAAAGCTGTAAAACAGATTTGGATATTTTTTATTGTTGGCGTTCAAAAAACCCATTTAAACGTGAAAACTCCTGCCATTCTGCAAAATACAATTCATCTTCCAGGCTAGATTTCTACCTAATATCGCATGGTCTTGAAATGGGTACCTATGAATGTGAGAAGTTGGCCTGATATATAGTGCTCACTATTCTAGTGATCACTGTGTATCATACCAAACGACCCTTATTGATGATTGGTTGTGAGTCAACCTTATAGGCCAGCTATCCTAGTAGCATGGACAAGAGCAGTCTTTAGGCTAAACTCTAGAGGGCGTGTTAAGCCAGCTGTTATACCATCACATATACCCCTTGAACACCAAGTGAAAGGACACCACACAAGTTGTTATGAAAATAAAAGGATATTTATTTATAACAAGTCTACCCTGAACTCTTTATGAGTCAGGGAGCTAAGCACAATACAAAACTCTTAAGAAAATACTTCAAGTTGCACAATTTACACAAATGCCCGAGGGGCACGAATAACCATATACACTAAAAGTGGAATGCGAAATACTAGCAGGTAAGTAACGAGATCCAGAGGCTTCAGGATCGCTAGGACTACACTACTGAACCCTAAGGTTAGGAGCAGGAGGCCTAGGGAGATCGGGTGCAGAGTGTGCACTCTCACGCGGGATGCGGGACAAAGTCTATGGATGCTAGTATTTGTGAAGTTACTGTTTCCGGACGAATCCGACTAGGTAGACTGAAAACGAAAAAGGCTCTGGACACTTAGATAGTGAACCTACGTTGGAGCACCGAAATGCTCAGGTTACCTAGCCCAGGGGCCGCGGCTGCATAGGGTTCAAAAGACGTCGGGAATCCTCGTTGTAGTCTATGGAGCCTGAAAGAAGAAGTTGCTGGCAGGCGACCAGTGAAGATGTTCGGAGTGATCCAAGCCTGGATCGATGATGGAGATGACCTGAAAGCAGAGGGGACTCAGTTCTTAATCACTAGCCAGTGATTGTAGGTGACCTACATTGGCTCCCCATCGCCCGACGCATTCAGTTTAAAATCCTGATCCCTGCCTTTCGGGCCATAAACACAATTGGCCCAGCTTACCTGAGCAAAAGACTTAAATTATCCAGGTCAGAAAGACACCTGAGATCAAACAGCCTCCGCCTACTGACTGTTCCCAGATTTAGGCTCTCCCGAAGTGGCGGCAGAACGTTTGGCGTGACTGCGGCCAGGTACTGGAATGGCCTTCCTCTGGACCTTAGGTTCATTGAGTCAGAACGAATTTTCTGAAGCAAATTAAAAACCTGGCTATTCACCAAACTCTGATCAGGCCAGCCCCTGCAGCTTCAGGTTTGGACGGTTTGTTCCTGGCAACCCCCTCCGGTGATTAACTTGTACTTTCAGAGCCGGGACACCCCCGTCGGGGGTAGCTGCGCGCTTTATAAGCTTCTCAAATAAATAAATAAATTGTGTGGGCACCAGGATGGCACCGGATGAAGTCACCTCGACCAGGTGAGTGGGCGACGCTGGACTCTGCTGTCTCTCGGACCAGGAGGCGTTGTCCGCGACCAGGCTGGAGGTGCGAGCTGTCCCACGAAGGTGTCTGCTGTTGCGATGCTGGGACCAGGATTGGAGCAACAAGCCTTGGCAAAGGCAAGCCCACTTGGTGGAGTCAAGATGGCGTCGGGAGTGGACCACGAGGGTCCGGGGTGCTCCTCTTTTGGGCGGGAGCAAGGGCCAGTCTGGAGCAACCAGACCAGCGGTGAAAACGTTGTGGTGCGTCGTCAGGAGGGCCACTAGCCAACGGGCAAGTGACCGGATAACGCGGTGAGCAGCAAAGAGCAGAAGGGCCCCACGCAGATCTCGTGGATGCTGGGGGGCTGGACTTCGGTGCTGGAGCTGCTCAGGGTTAGGGCTTCTCAAACCCCAAAGCACTCACTCGAGGATCTCTCGGCGGTCGTGCTGGTTAAGCGTCGTGCAGTTTTGAAGATGGCCGGTCCCTCAGGTCTCGTCACACCCACGGATCTCAGCTGGGCTGATGATGTAGGTAGAGGTCAGAGATGCCAGGGAATCCGGGTCTCGTCGAGCTGGGCAGTCTTGATCCGGAGGATGGACTTACAGCAAACTGCGATGCTTAGATGGTGCCTGCGGGTGCAGGGTGGCTACTCCTTATCCACAAGGGAGAGTCTTCAGAAAAAGTCAAGAGTTCCTTTCGTGGAAAGTAGTTCAAGATTCAGAATTATCTAAATTGGGAAGGGGGCCTGCTCCTACCTTTATCCTAAGAAAAGGGGCTGGCACGCGACTAGGTCCTGCCCATGGGTGGGACCAGGAGGGGGGTGGTTACACCCCTCTCCCTTGTCCGGACTTTCCCCAGCTCAGGGGCTGGTGGCCCCTGGAACTGGTTTAAGCCGGCATATGCACAGTGAGCACCGGGGTGCCACTTGCAGTCACCTTCCTCTCAGCCCTGCCTACCTGGGATACACAAAACCCTGACTGGGATGGTGCTAGCACCGCCCCTGACAGGAAACCCTTTGCCCGAGCTCTCCTCGCTGGAAGGACTCCCAGCAGCAGGAGGTCAGACTTGTGTCTGTGGTGGCAGCATCCATTTTGTATTGCTGAGGCTCGAGTTAGCTTTAACCGGGGTTCACAGTTACATACATGTCGTGTCCCTCTAGAAGGGTGGAATGCTAACCCCGTCACCAGTATTGGCGAGGGGTTAGTATTCCAATTCGTATGACACCTTACTCGACATGTTTTGATAAAGCGATACCAAAGTTGGCAAATAACCGCGAGGATTATAAGGCACTTAAGAGTATATGGTACGCGTTATCATGGAACAGCCATCTCACATAATTCCAAGCACTCTGCCTTCAGGATTGATAAGGCCTGCCATAGGAGTGACTGATAGGAATACATGTGTCCATTTTAGGGTTAGATATAGGAATACTACATCTAAAGCAAAGGGTGATTACACCACCTTGCCCCAGCTGTCATGCAGCCAGTTGTGTCAGATTTGGATGGCCAGCCAGGGGTGGCATAATACATGCTGCAGCCCCTGGTAGGCCCTGGGTACACCTATGCACTGGGTACCTAAGGTACACTGTACAGGGACTGGTAAGGTGACTCAGTATCCAATTAGATATGTTCCTAAGGTACACGGAAGCCATTTTACAGAGGGCCTGGGGTCCTGAATAGCAGGGCCCCAGGTCAACTAAGTCAAAAAAACAGCAAAACACCAGGCAAAAAGTTGGGGGCAACCATAGTCAGATATCCACCTTCCTACAATGAACATCTCCCAAACGCATTCTCAGACCATGCATTAATTAAAATGGAAATAAATATAGGAATTCAGGAAAAAGAGGGACCTAGAAGATGGCATTTTAATAAATTGAACCATGCAGAATCACAGTGGTGCACAGATATCGAGGAGGAGATTCAGGCATTTTTTTAATCTGAATAGAGGTTCCGCCCCAGTTAATATAATATGGGATGCATTTAAGGCCACACTTAGAGGCATAATTACGTCCAAAGAAATCCCTAAGCAAAAGGCCAAAAAGGAGGAGAAAACTACTATTCAGAAGAATCTTATTCATGCAAACCAAGAGCATTATAGAATTAAATCTTTAGCCACTGGGCAAAAGGTATTAGAAGCGAAAAAAAAAAGAAAGAATTCTATTACGACTTAGGCGATGCAGCTAGCAGTCTATACGCTCAGAAGCTTTATGAAGAAAGCGAATATACAGGGAGACTCCTAGCTTGGCAAGCCAAAGAAAATCAAGTATGTAATAGAATAGACCATCTCTATGACCCAGTTACTAAAACACATGCGAAAACTACTGCAGCTATAGGAGAGATGTTTTTAAAACACTATGCGGGAATCTATCAGACTTATGAACAAGAAGCAAGTGAAACAGTTCGTGACTTTCTAGCTGAACTACGAATTCCAAAACTAGGAAATGAGTACAAAAACTTAATAGAGGAGTTAACAAAAGTAGAATTGGATGAGGAGTAAGCACCCTGCCTAGCGGTAAAGCTACCGGGGAGGACGGCATCCCTGGGGAATTTTTTAAAGATATTCTCAGGAACATTACGGAGTGAGTTCTTGATATTAGCTAATTACTTACTTCAAGGAGGGCTACCGCCAGAATCATTCCGTACGGCAGTGGTAGTTAGCATTGAAGAAAGTGAAAGATAAAGAAAATATGAATTCCTACAGGCCCATAAGCCTTTTAAATACAGATTATAAAATGTTTATCAAACTCCTGGCGAACCGACTTAATA
The DNA here is from genome assembly GCF_964263255.1 of Lissotriton vulgaris. NCBI lineage: Eukaryota > Metazoa > Chordata > Amphibia > Caudata > Salamandridae > Lissotriton > Lissotriton vulgaris. Next base: position 870,162,497 of record NC_141687.1, on the reverse strand, counting down.
AAATGATAGGGCCACTTATTGGACCAGATCAATGCGGTTTTATAGCAGGGAGACATCAGTATACTAACACAAGATTCTTATTAGAGGCCCTAGATTTTTTTAATGTTAATAAAGTCAAAGCACAGATCTGGTTTTTAGATGCAGAAAAGGCTTTCGACCTCGTTTCATGGGACTGCCTATTTGCGATTTTGCACAGTTTTGATTTCCCGATTGAATTTGTATCCCTTTTGAAACAATTATATCAGCATTCTAAGGCACAGATTATGATTAATAATGTAAATGTAGGGACATGCAATATAAACAGAGGCACTCGTCAAGGGTGTCCTCGATCCCCAATTTTATTTGCCCTATTTATTGAGCCTCTAGCTATTGCAATTAGGGGGAAAATGGCCCATACGGCACCAATACCTGGAATGACGAATATAAACCTTTACGCCGACGACATTATGCTTTTTTAAAATCCTGAGCCTTCGAGTCAGCTGGAAATTGTAATTTTTTTCTTCAGATTTTCAGAAATTGGGAGGCTATAAGTTAAAAATACAAATAAAACTGAAATCATTTTATGTAATTGCACTCCAGACACTTTATTAGCAGAATTCAGGCAGACATACAATACGGTCCCTAAGAGATATTTGGGAATTTAAATAACAGAAAAGTTGGAAGATCTTTATGCCCTAAATTATATGCCATTATTAAAAAGGGTTAGTTCCCAACTAGCTCGCTGGAATAACCTCCCACTATCAATAATGGGCCGGGTAGCTTTAATTCGCATGTCTATTTTACCACTTTTTAATTTTCTCTTCAGTGCAGTTCCATGTGCAATTCAGGCTTCTTTTTTTAAGGAAGTGGACGGTATGTTCTCTTCTTTTTTTATGGGCAAATAAGATTCCAAGGTTGGCACTCAGCACTTTGAATTGTTCGATCACAGAGGGCGGTTTTTCTTCCTAGACAGTTATGAGGCAGATCATTTTTTTTATGAGAAAGATCTCAATTGAACTTAAGGGTAATGACCCAGTAAGAGTGACCAAATACCCAAAGAAGGTTCGATATAAGTCTATACAATGGCTATTCAAACAAAAAATCCAGCTCCTGAAATACTTTGATATTTATTTATTTATTTTATGCAATTTGTTGAGCGCACGATTACCCATGGGTGTCTTGGCGCTTGACAGAAAAAAACTGAAAGGTTGTACCCGAGAAATGATGGAATCTAATGATTCAATAACCAGGTCTTCAGCTGCTTTCTAAATTATATTAATGTAGGGATGTTCTTTAGATCACCTGGCAGGGTGTTCCATAGTTTAGCCGTGGCTACTGCAAAGGATCTGTCTCCCCAAGTGGCCTTATTGGTTTTGGCTTCCTTCAGAAGGTTAGCATCAGCAGATCTGAGAGTGCGTGATGGTCGATAGGGACAAATGGCGACTTTGAGAAAAGACGGCGCTTTCTCATGAACGCTTTTAAAAGCGATACACAGGGCTTTGAATTTAATTCGCTGTCTGATCGGTAACCAATGAAGTTTGCGAATGATATTTGAGATGGGTTTGTATTTGGGTGTGCCAGTCACGATTCTTGCGGCCGCATTTTGGACCAGCTGAAGTTTATTGACTACTTGTTCTTGAGCATTAAGCATAAGGGCGTTGCAGTAGTCGACTTGAGACATTAATAGAGTTGAGATCAAGGTATTTATGGTGTTTAGGGGAAGGTAAGGTTGGAGTTTTTTAATCATTTTAAGTGTAAAAAAGGAGGCAGAAACTATTGAATTGGCTTGATGAATCTATGAAAGTCTGTTGTCAAAGATTACACCCAGGTTTGTAACCTTGGTGACCGGGTTAGGTGTGGGGCCAAGGTCTTGAGGCCACCAAGTGGGAGACCATGCAGGAACGAGTTTCCCACACACCATCACCTCGGTTTTATTTGAGTTAAGTTTCAGACAGTTTGAGTTCATCCAATTACATATGGCAAGCATTCCTTTTTGGAAATTATCAGCAACTTCCATTACATTGTTGTTAATGGCCAGGACAAGCTGTGTATCGTCTGCGTACGAGGTTACTGCTAGACGATAAGCTTTAATAACCCTCGCTAAGTCCGCCACATAAATGTTAAAAAGTGTTGGACTCAGCGAGGATCCCTGGGGGACTCCACAAGGTAGTGAGAAGGAGTCAGAGGAGAATGCACCCATGGAAACCGATTGCTCTCGGTCTGTCAAGAAGGAAGCAAGGAGTGAAACGGCATTTGATGAGACTCCAGCTTTTCCGACACGGTCGATGAGAATAGAATGATCGACCGTGTCGAAAGCCGCGGAAAGGTCGAGTAGTATGAGCACCGTAGCACCTCCTTTATCGAGGATCATTCTTATCTCATCTGAAGCTTTTATTAGTGCCGTTTCCGTCCCGTGTCCCTTCCTGAATCCGAATTGGGAAGCATCTAAGCAGTTGTTAATATCCATGTATTCAGATAATTGAGTATTCATGATTTTTTTCAATGATCTTAGATGGGTAGGGAATACATGATATGGGTCTGTTACTAGTGACTTTGGAAGGATCTAATGTGGTTTTTTTAAGTAGTGGCTTAATTACTGTCTTTTTCCATATGGTAGGGTAAGTGCTTGATGTGATCATGGCATTGAAGATGTCTGCAAGAACAGTTGAGATCGTTTCTGGAACCATTTTAAAAACTGAAGGTGGACAGGGATCGTTGGGTGAGCCAGAGTTGGTGGTCATCATAAGTTTGTGAACTAGCTCAGGCGAAATGTGATTGAAAGAAAAATTGTGAAGATTGGGGGGTGTGAATTGAGGTGTGGTCTGAGTATGGGTCTGATGTGTATCATTAGTAAGTTTATTAAAGTTGGAGTAGATGTCACAGACCTTTTCTTGGAAGTAGGTAGAAAGTGCATTGCACATAGATTGAGAGGCTTCTGTAGTTGGAGATTTGTCGTGTCCGGAAAGGTGGGAAACAACCCGAAAAAGCTGTTTAATTGAATCTTGAGCTGATTCAATTTGATTGTTAAAGAAAATGCTTTTCTGAGTGATGATTGAGGATTTGTGATTCTTTAACTTCTCTTTATAGCAGCTTTTTTCATGAGGGTCGTAGTTACTGCGCCACTTGCGTTCCTGTTGTCTGCAACTTTGTTTTTCTAACCTAAGGGCTTCAGTAAACCATGGGGCAGAATTTAAAAGTCTATTGGTAGAGCGTTCTTTTGTGGGGACAGAGATATCAGTTGCAGTCTTGATACATGTGGTGTAATCAATGGCCGCGGCTTCTGGATCAGAGGTATCAATATCTTTTAAGGGGCCTAGTTTATTAATAAATTCAGGAACATTAATGTTTTTCCAGGATTTAAAAGTGTTGGGTTTACAAGGTTTCGTAAGGGTTGGGGTGGAAGGGAGAATATTAAAACAGACAGCGGAATGATCTGTCCATGTAAGTGGTATTATATGCTCTATAGTTAAGGAATTAAGATTGGAAAAAATTCCATCTAAGGTGTGTCCAGCTAGGTGCGTAGAGGAATGGACAAGTTGGATGAGACCTGCTGCATTCATTTCAGTGAGGAGGGAGTGAGTGTCAGGATCCTCATTCCTCTCTAGGTGAAAATTAAAATCACCCAAGATGGTAAAGTTATTCCCAGAACGAATGGTTCAACTAGCTTAATGAATCTGAGTATAGGTGAGAAGGGTATTTTGTATAAAAACATTGAGACTTTGGGGGGGGGAAATGGCTTTGTGAAGATTCAGGATTTTGTCCTAGGGAATAGTTGGAAATCCTGGGAAGAAGTAGAAAAAGAAATTCAGCATTCAAATACAATTTTAAAATTGCTGTTTATTAGCTTACATGCCTTTTTGAGATAATTAGATATAGATAATCTATTCTATAAAACATATATAAGTGAAGCATTAAACAGCCAGATACAGAGGAAGATTAGCACTTGGATCAAAATTTTTAATGAAGATAGATCAGGTACGGCATATGATAAAGCAAGAGACAGGTGGAGAAAGCGAGAAGATGTGGAGATTAACAGATCCACTTGGGATAAAATTAATACATTTAAAAGATCATTATTCCGAGGTGCTAACTTCAAACTGATGCAATTCTTTTCTAAATGGCTAATCTATAGAACACCTTTGTTCCTTCACAAAGTATACCCCCAAGTAGAGGATAAGTGTTTTCGGTGGTAAGAAAAGGGTAATTGGAGACATATTCTATGGGAAGGTACCGAAATACAGAAATTCTGGAAAGATATCGAAAAATACCTTAGAAACACTATAGATACCCAAATTTCTATTAACAAATTAATTGCGATTATAGGTTGTTCACTTAACTCCACTCCCTATGATGAGTTACTATTTATGGTATCCCTGGTAACAAGATCACTTATTCTACAACTATGGAAAACAGAGTACCGACTTTTAATGCTTGGAAAGCTAAAATACTAAAAGTTCAGGGAAGGGAAAGAAAATATGCACTAAGGTCAGGGGCAATCAAAAAATATGAAATTCTGGAGTGTTTTTGAATGCTAACTGGTTTCTATATTATATTATATTATATTGTTCAATGCACATTGCACCTTATATGGAATATGCACTTTGCACTTTATAAGAAATATCTTCTCCCAGTATTAGTACTTATGTGCTACATTTTTACCTTGTTGTGTATGTATTTTACAGTTTCTCTTAAATTTTAAATGAAACTGATATGTACTGTTTTTATGCTTATATGAACTCTCAATAAAAAAAAAATTAAAAAAGGGGCGTTGCCCTTCCACCCTAAGGGAAGAGGAAAGAAGAGAATTAAACACCAAGCATCTGAAAAAGAAATTACTATGTGCTGCCTGTGCTATTTTAATTTGGGCAACTGTGATAAACTACAGACGTCCTGCTGCGCATGTGCCTGCCAGGCGAGATATTCGTCTTGCAGGCACAAGCTGCAGCAGAGACATAATCGCAGAGGGTGTGCGAGTTAGAATGTCGTGTATAAGGGTGCTTTACACAATGGCCCTAGGAGGAGTTCATGGAACTTCTTTCATTTCAATGGCAGAGAGCGGGGCAGTGTGATAGAGGGGACGAGGTAAGGGGTGGCAACAATTTAACAGTCATCATGAGAGGGGTGGGCAGTAGGAGAGGTGATGCTGTCTGCTCTCTTTGCTCCACGTGTAGTATGCTTTCACTTATTAAAGCGTAATATAGCTAAAACAGAGCCTTTGTTTTTTTGCATCACAGGCCCAAAAGAATTCAGGTATGTATTGTCTCTTTAAACTGCATTTATTATTGTGGATTATAATTTATGTCCGTGTAGTTCAGCAGCCTCATGCTGTTCACGTAGGAAAGTTTGTTGTTTTGCAAACTTGATTAAGAGATACTAAGAAATGGGATGGTCATACAACTGAGTACTGTTCCTGGTGTAATGACCAAAAGGAGAGTGTGGGTCATCTTTTCTTTGCCTGCCCAGCTTATTCAGCTGCCAGGAATAAATGGATTAGTCCTATTTGTCGGCAGCTGAATTGTGGAGGGAGTGCTGAGGCACTGTGGGTTTTAAGAACAAATACCTCAGAGTTAGAGGTTACAGGAGTAGCGAAGTTCTTAGGGTGGGCTTGGATAATCAGAGCCAGACACCTTCATGTTTAATGATCTCAAATTTTTATATCTTATACTAAGTCTTTCTTCACTGTTTAATTCTTGTCTTAGAAATACATTGTTGTAAAAAAATTTATACCAATATTAATGAACTGGTTTTTTAATCCTTTTAATCTTTTATTTTTTTTGTAAACTGTCTTTTATGATGTAAAAATCGAAATAAAGACTTATGAATCTGAATCAGAATCTGATACTGCTGTGTATTACATGAAACACGTGGCTACATTACACAAGGTCAGATATTTTTAAGTACCACAAAGCTAAGCGATTTGTCCAGAAACACAGGAACTCCCAGAGCCCGTGCCAAGACTCGAACAGTGTTCCATGCTTTTATCTTTTTTTCCCCCTCGAACCTCCAGTTCATTTACTACATGTATACATATTTTCATGCAGACTATAGCTCCCTAAAGTAAACATATGTATACATGTTGCACATGAGGCAAACCGGAAGTTCGAGGAAAAAAAGGAGAAAAACACTAGGCACTGTGAGCCTTGGGGTAGCTCCCTATTCATCAAGATAACAAAGTCTTGTAGACAAAATGTGCTTGAGCTGGCAAAGTTTTTGTGTCACATTTTTGATAATAAATTATAAGAATGTGGATGACATCCACATTGTCTCCACTTATGAAAAATGTGAAATAAAAACGCTGCCAGCTCAAGCACATTTCGTCTAGAAGACTTTCAAATATCTTAATTAATAGGGAGTGGTGCAGAATCAGTGTCGGCCTCATGGGAGAGCTATGTTGGCTAGATGAAGCAGGAAGTGGCCATCCTGGTGCCGAGCCTCAGGAGTGAGTCTCCCCCACACCAATCATGGCTCATTCACTTGGCGGTATCTAACATAGTTGCTTAAAATCCGATGTTGGAGAGAACGGATGGGATACCCCAACAGGTAGCACCTCCAGTTGCAGTGCTGGTGATTGGCACAAATAGGTATAGGGGTCCTCGTTCCACCATAGTGTTGAAGTATGTTACTGTGCTCACGTGAAAAACAGCCACAGCTGAGGACTGGTGCATTTATGAAGTATTATGGAATGTAGCTCTGCAATTTCCAAGTGTTTTATTTTCTTCATTTAAAAGCAATAAATCTAAATTATAGATGCAATTAATGAATAAGAACAGGCACGATACTTTCTCATCCATGCACACCAGCATTGCCAATATTTCTGGCACTACAGCAAGGATCTTTTTAAACACAAGCAGCGCTATCGCTCGAGCTTTGTGATTACAATCTTCAATTTTCAGCTTAAAAATACACCGAATTCAATTGTAATCACGAAGCTACAGTGTTATTTCGTCAGTAGCCGGACTGTGCTTATGTGACAGGGCTGTACTGTCTTGAGTGTGGGATAAAAGTAGGCCTGGGTGTAGTTTTGCTACGCGGAACTTCGCGAAGTGACAGAAAAACTCAGCGGAGTTCCGCAAAGGGAGTGTGAACTGCTGATTGTGCTGGTTTTCCTGTCGCTCTGGTAGAAATCCTACCCGAGCGATAGCTTGCGAACTTAAACTCTGCGGCAATACGCAAAGCAGTTATCTGCACTTCGCACGCTGCAGGGAGTGCAGAATGCAGAAAACATGGCAAACGGAGCGGAGTTCACCACCCAGGCCTAGATAAAAGAGCTCCTCATATGATGCGCGGGAAGCTTAAATATTGCAGGCTGGAGAGTGTTGGGAGGCTAAAATATTTCATTTGTGTGAATGCTTGAGAAGGTGCCTGGCATTTGTCCAAGCCGGGAACCCTTGACCGTTGCAACCAAAAGCTCTGTAAATTACTGGTTTGATTGTTGTGAGGTCATAAAATCGTGAGCTGGAATGCATATGTCCATGTTGACTACTGCCTGTTGGTGTGTGTAGAGCAGAAATAAAGAAGGGAAAGCTGGTGTTAGACTTGGCATCTTTTGGCGTTTAACCTCTGAGTTTTTTTGCTTTCTAACCTCCCGGTTCTGACTCTGTTTGTGCTGGCTTAGTGTTTCTGCACACTTTTCTCACTGCTAATCAGTGGTAAAGTGCAAGTGCTCCTGTGGTGAAAGGTGTTATGGATTGGTGTTTCCACGACTGGCCTGTTTGATTTATGTGTCAGTCCCTAGTAAAGTGCACTGTGTGTGCCAGGACCTGTGAATCAAATGTCTTTGGTGGGCTGCAGCATGGGATTGTGCCACCCACACACGGCCCGTAAAAGGTAACTTAGACCCGCCATTGCGAAGTCCGCACGCAGTTTGTAACTGCCATGTCGACTTGGCCAGTGCACACATTTGCCAGTCCCTCACCTTCCCTTTTCTTACATGTCAGCCACCCCTAAGGTAGGCCCAAGGTACCCCTGTGGGCCAGGTGCAGTGTATGTGAAAGGTAGGACATGCCCTGGTGGGTGTGTGTGTGTGTGGCATGTCCCGATCGTGAGTAACGGCCAATTTCGTTTTTCGCTATTGCAAGGCTACCTGTTCCCCCATAGGACAGAATGGGGAGTCTGTTTATAACATTTTATAAACTTAACTAGCCTGGGGAATTAGGTAGGAAAATAGTTTAGTATGCCTGAACTTAGAATCTAAAGATGAATCTTTTAGTGAAGGTGATTTTTACATTCTGCGTTTGAAAATACCACTTTTAGAAAGTAGGCGTTTTCTTGCTCGGTCATCCGGTGTGCCTCTGCTGGAATGGGCTTATAGTCCTGGGCTGCAACTGGGGAAGGGGGAGGAGATTTCCTTGCACCTCAAAGGGCCTGGTCTGCCTCTGACTATGCAGTCTCCACCTCCTGCCGGGAAGTCACACCAGATAAGGCAGAACTGGTTCTTGCTGGGCACAGACACTCTCTGCCTAAGATATCAAAGGATTTTGGGATATAAATATTAGGGCCCTGACTTTTGGAACTATTTTGGATCATCAAGAGGACAGCTAAGAGCTGGAGAAGCTGTGAGGAGGGACTACCACTTTTCTGTGTGATTTGCTGTGTAGGCCTGCAGTGGCTGCTTCTGTCTTGGGCAGTGAAAGGACTGGACTGAACTTTCTGCAATCTACTTTTGTGAGTTTCTTCAAGGGTTTGAGGTAGAGCTTTTCCCCTGTTCAAGGAGTCTCAGGAACAGCAAAGACTTCAAGCTTTTCTGCGCTCAGCACTGGGGACTGTGTGTTTTGTGCTGCAACAGTGGAAAAAGTATCAGACGCTGCTGCTGACTCAGTGTCCTGAAGGCACTGCAGAGGGCACCGCCGCAACACGACCCTGGTCTCACCAACGCCGCCTGCTGATGACGCCACCAAGCCACTGCTCGCACCGCGACCTGTGGGCACTGCACTCTGCACCGCCTCGCGACGACGTCTTGGTATCCCGGATGACGCGCTCCACGGCAAAATCTTTGCCGCTGCTTGCACCGTGGTTCGAGGGTACCGCTACTACAGTCACACGACGCACTGCCCTCATCCCGCACCGCAGCCTTTGCCTGCCGGCACCATCCACTCCAGTTCGTCAGCCGCCGACAGTGCTTCAGCCACTAGGACGCCGCTGCTTGCATCTTGACCTGCCAGCACCGCAACGAGCACCGCCTTCACCTCCTACCGTGACCCTAGTCTCACCGACGATGCCACAAAGCTGCTGCTCGCACTGCGTCCTGAGAGCACTGCACGCTGCACCGCTGCACTTCGCATTGCAGCATCCGGAGCCTGCCGACGCCAGCGCTCCTGACTTCAACAATGGGGAATTCGACCTGCAAAGCGGGTGACTTTAAGGGCCCAGACGACTCCTGCACCGACCTCAGGAACCGACACCTGCGTACGCCGTGCTTTCGGAAGCTCAACGAGTGGTTGCCGACGCCCTGCATTTCTAAAAGGTATTGTTTGCGGGTCTTCCCGACACCGTAGCTGGCCCGCAACGCCGCGGTCAGCCTGAACTGTTTGGATTTGTTTGCTTACGATGCCGTGATAGCTCTGGGATCGACTCCGCTATCGACATCAAGGAACTATTTTTCAAGTATATTTTGATAATTGAAGATTTTTAAGTACTGTATTGTGGATTTTTATCGTTTTTGGTCGTCTTAAGTATATAAAAATATTGGATATTTTTATAAATTGGTGTGGTGTCCTTTTGTGGTGCTTACACTGTATTACTGTTGGTTATGCGCAAATGCTTTACACACTGCCTTTAAGATCAGGTTGACTGCTCGTGTCAAGCTACCAAGGGGGTGAGCAGGGATTATTTTAAGAGTGTAATTCCCTTATCCTGACTGGAGTGGTGGCATCTGCCCGACTTTGGCACATACCCTAGCCAACCAAAAATCCAATTTCTAACATTGGTTGTCAGCAGTGAGGATAGGACTTGCGTTTGCACTTGACTTATAGTGATTGGTGTGCACTACTACCATATCGCAGATCATTACGTACCACATACTGGTTTCTTTTAATTTTTGGCCTATTTTTGACCTTGACTGTTTGAACTTGCTACTTCATCATACTTGAATAAAGAGCATAATCTGTTGCATCCCTGGAAATTGCCTTTGAGGATAGGTTAGAATCCTATAATGTTAGGGAATTGAAATCAATTTGCAAAAACCTAAAAGTCCAAGTCAGAGGCCTCACTAGGAAGGAGGAGCTACAAAAGGCACTGAGGGCCTGGGTAGCAGCCAGACATGCCAGCCAGCAGTCTGGGGATCTCAGTGGAGAGGCGGAGGAGCCTACTTCTAGGGTAGATGTGCTTTTGGGGAGGGGGGATCTCTCCAGGCCAGGCAGCCAGTGGCCTGTCTCCAGAGGAGCTGGAGGACAGGCGGTAAGCAAGGAAGTTAGAGTTGAAAAAACTCAGGATAGAAAGTGAAAAGGAAGAAAAAAGAATAACCTTGGAGGAAAGGAAGATGATCTTAGCTCATAAGCAACGTCTTAAGGAGCTGGAGCTAAGGAATAGAGCAAGCTCAGATGGTGGCAGCAACTCGTCAAGACAGGCAGACAGAATTGTGCTCATGCCTAAGAATGTAGGCAAGGAATTCAAGAAGGGGGACAACATACAAAGGTGGCTTCAGGGTTACGAGACAGCGATACACATGAATGGGGTCCCTGAGGAGAATTGGGGAGCAGGATTGTGGCCTCTATTGCCAGAAGAAGCAAGGGATACTTTAGAAGCTTTGGGTCAGGGGTATAACCTCACGTATGCTGACGTGAAGGAGGCCCTTCGCACTAGATATGGTCTCCCTCCTGAAAAATACAGGGATCAGTTCAGGTCCAGTAAGAAGTCTGATGCCAACACTTGGTTGGAATATGTAGATATGTTTTGCAGGTCACTGGATGAAGTAATGGGACAGATTTTGAGGGGCTCTACAATTTGATTGCATGGGAGCACTTTTCAAGTCTATGTTTTGCGCCCGAACCTAGTCGATAGTAAGCTGGCTGACTGACTGACCACAGGAAGCTTGCTATGGAGACGGACCGCTGGGTGAGTATCCGGGTCCACAAGAAAGTGTTTGGGGAAGACTCCGCCAAAGGTGGGCAGGGTCCCCAGCAGAAAAGTGCAGGAGAAAAGGCTAAAATACAGGAGTTCTCGAAAGAGCCCCAAACTAACACCCAGGGTAAAGGCTCCCACCCCCCCAGAGATAAGAAGCAAGGGGTCTTCAGGAAAGCCTGCTGACACCGTCCCACAAGTGTTTTTCATGTGACCAGGTGGGCCACATGAAGGGGGACCCCATGTGCCCTAAGAGGGCACAGCTACCCACCGGTGGGGACTCAAAGGTGTTGGCTAGCGTAGCACTTGGGGAGGAAGAGAAACCCACAGGAGGGTGGGGATCCCTCAGAAATGACCCTCGTCTCACTAGGGAACAGTGAGATGGTCCCAGGAAACCAGGTGCCCCCTAACACAAAGAAATAAAGCACCTGAATGACCATCAATGGGAAAATGTTAGAGGGTCTCAGAGATACTGGAGCCAATGTGACCTCAGTCCGGTGTCACCTGGTCTCTGAGAAGCAGGTAGTCCCGGGGCATTCCACCAAGTAATTGCTGTGAACAATTTAGAGCGCCAGTGTCTGGTGGCGCAGGTTCCTTTCGAGTGGGTGGGGGTCTCGGGTCCCTTGAGGGTGGTTGTGAGCCCTTCCATGCTTGTAGATTGTCTGCTAGGTAACGACCTGGAGCAGTCCTTATGGAAGGATGTTGAGCTCAGGTCTCACTTGGAGATGCTTGGGTTGCCAGATTGGGCATGCATATCCACTTGGTCAATGGCGTCCAGAGAGGGTGATCAAAAGGACTTGGAGCCTGGAACAGTGGCCCAAGTCCCGGCCAAGAGGAAGGGCAAAGGGCGCGTGTAACCGGCTCCTAAGGTTCCCATCGACAAGAAGGAGGCGGACCTCGAGGGGGACGCCCCGGTGCCTACAGGGAAGCAGGTAGCTGAACTGGGAGACATCTCAGAACTGACCCATAGGCAGCAAGAAGGGGGTCCCACCAGGGAGGAATTCTGCAAGGAGCAGAAAGAGAGCTCTTCTCTAGACGGTCTGCGGCAGTAGGCTGCAGACCAGGTAGTTGGTGATCAGTCCGGATCACATTGGATCTACTGGAAGAATGATCTCCTGTATAGCGAGCCTTAGGCAGCAGAGCCTGGGTCAGCCCGTGTGCTGGTGGTACTCCAGTGTTTCAGGACCTTCCTACTGGGTCTGGCTCATGACGTCCTTTGGCAGGACATTTGGGGCAGGACAAGATCTTTGACAGGCTTGTCACCCACTTCTTCTGGCCCCAAATGCGAAGGCAGTCAGATGGACATTGCAGGTCTTGGCAAACTTGCCAGGCAAGTTGTAAGAGCGGGAGGAAGGTCAAAGCTCCTCTCCAGCCTTTTCCAGTCATTGGAACACCCTTTCAAAAGGTAGGGATGGACATTGTGGGGACCCTGGATCCAAAGACAGCCAAGGGCAACAGGTACATTGAAATCAACTCTTGTCTGGATGTAGCCCAATTTGGCTTTAGGCCGGCCCATGGTACTGAGACCGCTCTGGTCGCCGTGTTGGACGATCTACGAACGTGTATCGGCAGGGGTAAGTCAGCATTTTTAGTGCTGCTCGACATGTCGGCCGCGTTCGACACGGTGGACCATACGGTTCTACTCGGCCGCCTTCGGAGTGCGGGGGTAACTGGCCTGGCTTTAAGCTGGTTAACATCCTATCTTTGCAATAGACAGCAAGCTGTGGCGCTACCACCGTTCCGATCAGCCATTCGACAGGTGAATCAGGGTGTACCCCAGGGGTCAGCGATCAGTCCGATCCTTTTTAATCTATATCTTCGACCCCTAGTAAGTCTGATAAAGTCATTCGGCATATCAGTCATCAACTATGCCGATGACACTCAACTGATCTTTTCATTTGAGGGTAAAGAGTCAGTTTCGAGGGACACCTTTCACCGGTGTATGTCAGCAACAGCAGAATGGCTGCGAGTCAACTCGCTTCAATTCAACGGGTCAAAAACCGAGGTCCTTCACTGTTCCTTGGATCGACTCCCCCACCCGTTGCCGGATGACTTCTGGCCAGCCTCTATTATGGGCACGGTGACTGCCGCGGAGTCGGCTCGCAATTTAGGAGTCTTGTTTGAGCCTAACCTGCAGCTTGACGCCTCTGTCAACAGGACTACGGCGACGTGTATGGGCTTGCTTCGAGCCTTACGAAAAATCTTGCTGTTACTTCCCCTAGGAGCCAGAGCAGAGGTGGTGGGTAGTTCCATTCTCAGTAGGTTAGACTACTGCAACGCCCTGCTTCTGGGAGCTCCTAAGATCCTGATACTAAAGCTGCAGAGAATTCAAAATATGGCAGCCAAATTGGCTCTATCTCGCCCACGTTCTGCAACGTCATCTGTAGCACTATCTGATCTCCACTGGCTACCTGTCCAGCAGCGGATTGCCTTTAAGGCCATGTGCCTTGTTTTCAGGGCTTTGCATGGACTGGGACCAGTGTTGCTCCAAAATCTTTTTTCCTGGTACCAAGCCGCTAGGCCCTTGAGATCCTCTTCAGCGTTCCTGGCGATGATCCCCAAGATTAACAGAGTGAGCATGGGCAGTCGTGCCTTCAGCTTCACGGCCGCCAAATTATGGAACACCTTACCTCTAGCGCTGATGAGTAGGCAGGATCTAACTTCTTTCAGAGGGATCTCAAGACCCACCTCTTTCCAAGAGCAATGTAGTGTATTACATCCGATGGAATGGTATGGTCACAGCGCCAGGATACCCTTTGGGTGGCAGCCGCGCTTAACAAGTACTCATACATTACATTACATTACATTACATCCTGGTCTTGGTGGACCATGCCACCCGGTGGCAATCTATCTCAGAACTACGAGGGCGCCAGTGGTGGGACGGGTGTTAATGGGGATATTTTCCCGCGTGGGGTTTCCCAGAGAGGTGGTTTCTGACAGAGGGACCAATTATATGACATCCCTGTGGAAGGAGTGTGGTGTAACCTACAGGTTCACCACCCCTAACCACCCAGAAGGTAACGGTCTGATTGAGCAAATCAACCAGACCTTGAAGGGCATGATTAAGGGTCTAACTGCACCCATGAGGCGTAAGTGGGAGGTCCTCTTGCCATGCCTTCTCTTTGCATACAGGGAGGTGCCACAGCAGAAGTTTCTTGGGTCCAGTCCCTTTAAGGTTCTGTATGGTCACCCTGTGAGAGGAGCCCTGAGTTTGGAGAAGGAAAGCTCTGAGTAAAACTCCCCAGGATGTGTTTGGTGCTGGCCTTCAGAAACCAAACTGCCCGCTTCAGGAAACTTGCTCAGGCAAATCTAGAAGCCAGCCAGGAAGAAATTTATAAGTGGTATGACCAGAATGACACTCTGGCTGAATTTCAAATGGGGCAGAAGGTGTGGGTTATGGTCCCAGTGGAAACTTGTGTCTTGCAGGACAAGTGGACTGGGCCGTTTGTGGTGGTGGAGCGCAAAAGTGATGTCACCTACCTGGTGGATTGGCAGGGTCTGTGGAATGTGTGACCCCTCTCCTCTACCCTGACCTCCGAGCAGCAGAGCGACTGTCGCCAAGTGTTGGGTTAGTTTGCTCCACTGTTCTCTCTGATCACAGGTGTTACTCACTGGTGTACCCATGACGTGGACACCGGTGACAGCCCTCCTGTGAAGCACAAGATTTACAGGTTGACTGACTGGGTCAAGGCTAACATCAAACAGGAGGTCTCTAAGATGTTGGCGTTAGGGGCGATCGAGCTTTCCAGCAGTCTTTGGGCCAGCCCAGTGGTCTTGGTTCCAAAGGCCGCTGCACCCGGTGCCACCCCAGAACTGCGGTTTTGTGTGGACTATCAGGGGCTCAATGCCGTCACCAGGACTGACGCACACCCCATCCCCAGAGCTGATGAGCAGATTGGTTGGGAGCTGCAAAGTTCCTCAGCACGTTTGATTTACCGTCTGGGTACTGGCAGATTGCCATAACATACGAGGCCAAGGAGAGGCCAGAATTCTCAACCCCAGAAGGGCATTACCAGTTCCGGGTAATGCCCTTTCGTTTGAAGAATGCCCAGGCCACCTTTCAGAGGTTGGTCAACCAGGTGTTGGCTGGACTGGAGGATTTCAGTGCCGCCTACCTTGATGACATCGCATTGCTCAGTTCCAGCTGGACAGAGCAATTGCAACACCTCCGTAAAGTGTTGAGAGCTCTGCAAAGGGCAGGCATCACGAGAAAGGCCAGCAAAAGCCGGATCGGGCAGGGTTCTGTTGTGTACTTGAGACACCAGGTAGGAAGCGGCCAGGTGGCGCCCCTACAACCCAAGATGAACACCATCCTGGCCCCCCCTACCCAGACAGAGGTAAGAGCCTTCTTAGGTCTCACCGGGTACTGCAGGAGGTTTGTAAAGGGCACCATTGTTCCCCACTTGACAGAGCAGACTTCCAGGAAGCAGCCCTAGAAGGGGATCTGGACTGAGTCCTGCCAGAAGGCTTTTGATGCCCTGAAAGCCGCCATCCGTGCTCAAGGCACCAGACTTCTTCAAGAAATTTGTTGTGCAGACTGACGCTTTAGAGCATGCTGTGGGAGCTCTCACCTGAACGAAGAGAGCCTAGACCAGCCTGTAGTCTTCCTTAGCAGGAGTTTACTCCCCAGGGAACAGAGGTGGAGCGCCATCGAAAGGGAGGCTTTCGCTGTGGTCTGGGAACTGAAGAAGCTGAGGCCCTACCTGTTTGAGACTCACTTCTGGGTTCAGACAGACCACAGGCACCTCAGATGGTTAATGCAAATGAGGGGTGAGAATCCAAAACTACTGAGGTGGTCCATATCCCTACAGGGAATGGACTTTACGGTGGAACACCGTCCTGGCACAGAGCAGGCCAATGCGGATGGTCTGTACAGGTTCTACCGCCTTAGTGAAGAGAACTCATAAGAGGGTGGGTAATTCTCCCTACTTTAAGCTGGAGAGGACATGTGTTAGACTTGGTATCTTTTGGCGTGTTTCCCCGGAGATTTTTGCTTTCTAACCTCATGGTTCTGACTCGGTTTGTGCTGGCTTAGTGTTTCTGCGCACTTTTCTCACAGCTATTCAGTGGTAAAGTGCAAGTACTCCTGCGGTAAAAGGTTATGGATTGGTATTTCCATGATTGGCCCGTTTGATTTATGTGTCAGTCCCTAGTAAAGTGCACTGCGTGTGCCAGGGCCTGTGAATCAAATGCCGTTGGTGGGTTGCAGCACGGGATTGTGCCACCCACAAGAGCGGCCCGTAAAAGGTAACTCGGAACTGCCATTGCGGAATCTGCACGCAGTTTGTAGCTGGCATGTCAACTTGGCCAGTGCACACACTTGCCAGTCCCTCACCTTCCCTTTTCTTACATGTCAGCCACGCCTAAGGTAGGCCCAAGGTAACCCTGTGGGCCGGGTGCAGTGTGTGTGAAAGGTAGGACATGCCCATTTGTGTGTGTGGCATGTCCTGATAGTGAACTACGGCCAATTTAGTTTTTCGCTATTGCAAGGCTACCTGTTCCCCATAGGACAGAATGGGGAGTCTGTTTATAACATCTTATAAACATAACAGACCCTGGGAACTAGGTGGAAAAATAAAAGTTTAGTATACCTGAACTCAGAATTTAAAGATGCATATTTTAGTGAAGGTAATTTTTACATTCTGTGTTTGAAAATACCACTTTTAGAAAATAGGTATTTTCTTGCTCAGACATTCCGTGTGGAATGTGGATTGCCTGCCTGGGTTTTGGATGAAAGAGGGCTGGGGAGCAGGAGTGGCTCCAGATAGTCTCGGTGGGTCAGGAAAGGGCTGAACAGCCCTGGGCTGCAATTGGGGAAGGGGGAGGAGATTTCCTTGCACATCAATGGGCCTGGTCTGCCTCTGACCATGCCATCTCCACCTCCTGCCAGGAAGTCACACCAGAAAAGGCAGAACTGGTTCTGGCTGTGCACAGACACTCTCTGCCTAAGAGATCAAAGGTTTTTGGGATATAAATATTGGGGCCCAAACCCCTGCCTTTTAGAACTCTTTTGGATCAACAAGACAGCCAAGAAGAAGAGCTGGAGAAGCTGTGAGGAGGGACTACCACTTTGCTGTGTTGGCCTGCAGTGGCTGCTTCTGTCTTGGGCAGTGAAAGAACCGGACTGAACTTTATGCAATCTACTTTTGTGAGCTTCTCCAAGGGCTTGAGGTAGAGCTTGCCCCCTGTTCAAGGAGTCTTAGGAACGGCAAATACTTCAAGCTCTCCTGCCCTCAGCACTGGGGACTGTGTGTTTTCTGCTACAACAGAGGAAAAAGCAACCCAACGCCGTCTACGATGCCGCTGCGGTCTCAGTGTCCTGAAGACACCGCAGAGGGCACCCCCCAAAATGGGACCCTGATCTCACCGACGACTCCTGCTGACGCCGCCACTGAGCTGCTGTGGGCACTGCACTCCGACGCAGTCTTCGAATCCCCAGCGCCGCCACTCCACTCTGAAATCTACGCCGCAGCTTGCACCGTGATTCGAGGGCACCACTTGTTAAGTTACACGACGCACTGCCTTCACCCACACCGTAGGCTTGGCCTACCGACGCCGACACCATCGACTCCAGTTTATCAGCTGACCACAGCGCTTCAGCCACAACAACGCTGCTGCTTGCATCGTGACCTGCGAGCACTGCGACGAGCACCGCCTTCACCTTGGACTGCGACCCTGGTCTCACCGAAGATGCCATCTGATGCCGCCACTGAGCCGCTGCTAGCACCGCAACCTGAAGGCACCGCTCCTGACTTCAACAGAGGAAAGTTCGACCTGCAACGCGTGTGACTTCAAGGGCCTGACGGCTCTTGCACCGACCTCCGAAACAGACGCCTTGCTTTCGGAAGCCCAACGAGAGGTCGCCGACGCCCTGCATTTCTAAAAGGTACTGTTTGCGGGTGTTCCTGACACTGTAGCTGGCCTGCAACGCAGCAGTCAGCCAGAACTGTTTGGATTTGTTTGCTTACGACGCAGTTATAGCCCCGGACGGAGCTATCGATATCAAGGAACTATTTTTCAAGCATATTTTGATAATTGAAGATTTTTAAGTACTGTATTGTGGATTTTTATCATTTTTGGTCTTGTCTTAAATATATAAAAATATTGGATATTTTTCTAAACTGGTGTGGTGTCCTGTTGTAGTGCTTACACTGTTGGTTATGTGCAAATGTTTTACACACTGCTTTAAAGATAAGCCGGTCTGCTCGTGCCAAGCTACCAAGGGGGTTAAGCAGGGGTTATTTTAAGAGTGTAACTCCCTTATCCGGACTAGAGTGGTGCTTTCTGCCCGACTTTGGCCCATGCCCTAGCCGACCAAAAATCCCATTTCGAACAGCTGGTCTCAATTTTAGACAATTACAACCACATTTAAAGCAACTGAGGTTGCTTTTTGTGAGCTTTTATTTGTTAATTGACAATTGTTACTCTTCCTTTGCAGAGGCACCTCTGCTTTCAATGGCAGATTTTGCGCTATGGTGATCTGACAAAGTGTTTATTTATAGCTGGCAGGTCTTCAGATTGCTTATGTGCAACATTTCCATAATTTCATTTCTATAGCACTTGTGTCCAATTGTACAGTAACTGCTGAATGTAAGATCTGGCGCAGTTTCTGATGTAGTTAAACATTTCAACACTTTCTTTAACATGTACAATTTGCCCCGGTGTTCTTCAAAATTTTCTATGGGAAAGAACCCCCTCCCAAACACCCTTTCTATTGTTCAGGCTTGTGCGCTTCGCATGCATGCGACTTAACGCTTATACCCACCTTCTACGCTGTACCACTTTCAAATGTCATCGGCTGCCACTGGTCATAGTTTAACCATGGTAAGTATTTCAATACTGAATGAGTTGAGCTGAAGATGCTATTTCATGAAGATTGTTTAGGTTTCAGGATGACCTGGGTTAAATCTGAATAGTAGTAGCCGGTAAAAGTGTTGATGTGGTCAGGATACCTGTGAAGCATACAATAAAGGGAGGCACCACCTCAGGGGTTAATATTGAGGATCAGAACTCTGGAAATGTGACAATTTGAGAACAGTCCAAGGATTCTTTTCAAAGAAGGTTGTTCCCTAGATTCCTGTGTTCCATAGTTTTTGTGCCAACAATTGGTGATCTACAGGGCTAAATGCTCAAGACAGATTAAGAAGGAGCCATGGTGCAATTCTACTTAAGTTTACAGTGTGCTTGAGTTCAACCCAATGGAAATTAATTCTAACTGCATAAGGTTTCCTTCTCCTAACCCTATTTTACTAAACCAATCTGATGATCTAAGGGAACGCTGCTTTCACAACAAATTTACCTTGGGCTGGTATTCTGGATCTTTGGCCTGTAATATGCCAGTCTGACTGATCTTTTCCCTATTTCTTTTAGGTATCAAATATTTTTAGATTCCTTGGAAAGTCTACAGTTGATAGTGACGACCAGATATATCTGAAATGAATGTGCAAAAGCTTTTTCGAAAAATACTGTGTAATATGTAAGGAGGGCAACTATCTTAGAGGGATCCTGCTATTGGCAGGTTTGATTAGTTCAGTAGCTGTTTTCATCGCTAATCAGTTATCACACAGTTTTATGCTTGCTCAGTTTGTAGTTGTGGGCTGTTAATGCCTCATTGTAGAAGAAAACAAAATGGGATTCAAGGCTATCAGTTTTTTTTGATGAAGTGTCCTGGCAAACAGGTACACAGCTCCAGAATGTGGCTATATACCAATGGGAGCTGTGGAATGAGTTGCATACAGATTTGAGATCATATTTTGAAGAGCTCTTTTGTAGGGCATGTAGCCTCTGAGGTGCAACCACCATTGTCTTTTGAGGCTTCTGGTTCCAGTTTCACAGTTTATGTCCACTGTGAAGGTCAGTGATAAATTGTTTTGAATGGAGTCATTGTGTTGAGGACTTTTGTCAGCCATAGGTGTAATTGTGTTATGGTTGCTGCTAGATTCGTGCATTGATTACCAACATGTTTTCCTTTGATGCTCTTTAGGTTCTTCTAGGGTCTAATTGATATAACTGGCAGTGTGGTCCTGGGAAGGTTTACATTAAAGGAGGTGTGGTGATCGTTGCAGGTAACAAGGTTGTGTCCTGTGTCTCAGGTGTGTCTTTTTGAGACGAAGATAGAATTCAAAGCATAGCTTTACTAAAGAGAGGGCCCATTACTAGTTGATGGAGGTCAAGTGCTTCAACGTTAGCGAGGAGACAGGAGGTCTCAGTTAGTGCTGGTTTGTCGAACCAGTTATCAAGGTCATCTACAATACAGGGGTTTGGATATTCAATATGGATATATTAAGTTCAGAAGAGCAGCAGCCAAAGATGGACTGTCTGTGGGTGCTTGATGAGCGAGAAGAAACCAGGCAGAGCACATGGAGGAGAGTGAGAAGACAAAAGGAGAAGGTTTTTATTGCGAGGCTGAGTAGTCGTTAATTCAGGAGCCCATAAAGTGTTTTTCTAAACCATCACTTGCCTGCTGCAGCACCTTCTGTGCAGGTGATTTATATTCTGGCCTAAGTAGCAGTCGGAGAAAGCCTCATGTAGGATGGACTCTAAGTATTAATCCAGAAGAATCCTGCCAGTATGTCAACAGAGGTGGGACTGTTGGTTGCTTCTGCAAAAAATGATATTTATTCCCTTGCAGCATTCTTGTCAAGGCGTTTTCCAAATACAGACCTGCACTCATAAAATATCTCATGTATGAGACCCTGAACCTTTGGGCAAAATATGTTATAAAGAGCCATGCTCTGAATCTTTACGACTCCCAACATAGTCTAAAAAAACGGGGCTGTGAACTTTTTATGCAATAAGAGCTACTTATGTTCAATAAAAATCATTCAGAGCTACTAATAAATACTATTAGAGTTGTAATAGTGACCAGATCAGTCAAGATTACATTAGTGGGCACCTCAAGCAAGATTACCAGCAGTGATCTACTCCGTGCATCAGGCATGAAAGCCAGCAGTAATCTGAAAAAAGGCTCTGCCAATCTGGAACACAGAATGACGATACTTGCAATACCTCCCTCTACCCCAACTGACCCACCTTCCCCGGCACAAAGGCAACAAGTCTACCCAATACCTTATATTTAAAGCTGATATTTCATAGATAAATCATATTTTGGAGACCCAGCCATTTTTCACCACACATCTTGTAAATTCTTAAAATACACACATTTTCATCTTGAAAACACACAATTTTTGTATACATAAATTCAATGAAGCAAAAAACGTCTTTAGTAGACTGGGCTGCGCACAGAACAGTAACTTAAAACAAGCTGAGAATTACCAGTAGCACATAAGCTACTTGTTGGAGAAACCTGGCCTAAATCTTGTATATGAGAGAGAGAGAGAGAGAGGCCTACATAGCTGCATCAATCACAGCTGCTGAGGGCAAAGCATGCTCTATCACTACAACCTCAGTCCCCACCAATTTGTCTGTGTGAAGCATGCCCAGTAAAGACAATATGTCATGCCGCATCAGAGGTGCTAACATCTTAAAATCACAAGAGAGCTAACAGCTTAAACCACAGAGGTGGGCTCACAAGAATTATATACTGGCTGTGGCACTAGAAATTTGAAAGCTGCACACTGTGTTCTAAAGGGATGAGAAGCTACCCATGGCCCTCTCTCTTTGCACCTCTTCTTCACTGCCATCCCCCTGATAAAGACTCCAGGATTTGTTGCGAGGGCTGCAGAGGCATCCTAATTTGTGATGCCAGAGACGTGACAATAGATACTAGAAGTATCGCAGCAATGATCCCAGAAGCATTTTTAGGACCACCTTAATGTTTATGAGGTTGCAGATTTTTTTTTTATACATCCTGCATGGACAATTGTGTCATCGAACGGGACAAATTTGAGGTGGTTGACATCTTCATTAATGAGGTGCCATCATGGCGTTTGGTCAAAGACGATACAAAGTAGACAAAAACACTAACAGTGTTGTTCTTAACAGTGCGGCAGTGGTAGCGTTTTACTTGTTGGTAAAGGATCTAAGGAAGACCAGGTTGAGCGTGTTAGTGAGATTTTGTTTGGAAATAAGTCATATCTGATGACCAAGCACTAGAAGATGAGGACGATAGAAAGTTTAGTACCAGTGTCCTTTAGAGCTTTTCTGGAACAGTAAAGCAGATGCATGTGATTGAGAACAGATTATTATTCAGAAGCTACCTCTGTAACTTGCTCTTCTAATTATTTAATGTCCATTCGAGAAAGGAGAATGTGCTTCCTGTTTGTGCCTTTGACAAGGAGTCCAATATCCATTTGGCCCATTTCAGCTCTAAGTGCCATCAGTCTAGGACTGGAGTGAGTGCTGAATGCTCAGACAACAACTCATTCTTCTAACAGAGCAATCATGCAGGCATGGACTTGGCTAGCACAGGTGTGGTGGCACCTTAGCCCACTGCACTCCATTGAACAGTTTCTTTTACCTTCCAATCAGGAAGCAATGGGTCAATTTCTCTTATTTGCATTAGCTACCATACCACCACTGCCAATCCCCAACTTAAAGGTGATTACAAAAACATATCTAACAGGAAGCTGGTCTCCAGAAGGACAAACCCCTCACTCTGATGCTAACAACTATCGAACTAATGGATTACTTTTTTTATTTTTTAATTGAATTCAAAGTAGACTGCAACTGAAGGAATTTCGGGGAAAGCGGCTTTCAGAAAAATAAATTGTTTGTGTGCAGACCTCAAGCACGGGGGTATATTATTTAGTTTATGCCAGTATAAAGACAGGATTATTAAAATGTATTGTCCTATGTACTAACAGCAAGTTAGTATGTATATTCCTGTTGCCCAGCTTACAAACAGGTTTATGTGACATCTCACGAGTTGTCTGCATACCTGTATAAGCAATATTCACATGGGGCTCTGCAATGCAAGCCACTTGCAGTGTCTTTATAGGAGTAGAATTTCTTTAATAATAATCATACACAGCAAACGGAATTCATGTATAGTACTTAGGAGAACCCAGTTAACCCACTTCAGATTAATGAAGGCCTGTGTTCCACAGCAGGTTAAATGAGGCTGTTTGTAGTCAGTGGGTGAAAAATGCACCAATCTATTTTACAAGGATTGTGCCTTGTAATGAAAATGGTACAAACAAGGCAACACGTGCATTAACCCCAAGCTACCTTACATAAAACACATATGTTTGCTACACACTGCTTGCAATGTGTTGCAAACACAATGCTTTGGTTCCAACAGGACTCCAAGGCTTCCGGGTGTGGGGTATTTTGCCACTTTGTTATCCAAACCCTGGAGATAGAGAGCAGACTGAATTTGAGCCTAAAATAGTATGAATAACATAGCGGGCAGGGATTTCCACCTAAAAAGGGACAAATGGAAGCAGGAACAAAGCTGGCCCTTTTGTATACTATCCCACATTACACTCCACCTCTCTACACACTGTTTTCTTTTTCATCACCTCATTTTAGAGATGGTCTTCCTACAGTGAAATCTTATTAGAGTATTTTATAACCCTGGAAAAGATCCAGCACGTTTGAGACACTATAAAGAATTACATTATTGTTAGACCCGGCCTTGTGGAGTGGGCCTCCCTGACCCGTAGCGTCCCAACCCTGACCCGTGCACCACACCAGACCCCTGATTATCATGGCCTACCCGACCCACTCCCTCCATGACCCCACAGATAGGACAAGACTTCCCCGTCACCACCCTCTATCCTCCCGGTACCAGGTGCCCCCACACCCCATCACACCCGTGGCCTCCGGTAACCATACCCATGTACCTAAAATGGCTGACCCCGGCGAGACCTAGGCCCTAGACGCGCCATGCCCGGCTGGGGGGTAGAGAGTTTCCCGTGAGCAAGATAGGGAGGAGAAGTTTCGCTCACACCTCTGACCTCCTCTCGGGAGGTGGGTTTCGATTACCCCTTCGGCCTCCCTGGGGGTTGGCTCCACACATGCTGGGTGTCTGGGATCCCTCCAGACCCAACTTCAAAGGATCAAAGGGCCAGGTGGCAGGAAACCCCGACAAGCGGCCCCCAGGCGCTAAGACCCCTGCCTGCGAGGACTCCAGACTTCAAAGGAGAACAGACCTATAACAAGGGGCGCTCTGGAACGATCAGGCAGTTGAATCCTGGAAGAAGAGAGCCTGCTGACGTGGTCGCGGCTCAACGGAACATCGAAGAAGAAACGCTACCTGAACTCTTGAATCTTGGCGAGCCCTGCTGACATTGTCGCGGCTCAAGCTTGGCAGATATGGACTTCTGCCTGAACCATCTGAGCCCTGCTGACGTGGTCGCGGCTCCCTTGAACTCTGAGAACACCGGAGCCCTGCAGATCGTAAGACCTCCTGTTCATTCCTGCTCGAGCCCTGCTGACTTGGTCACGGCTCGGAGACTATTCTGGTCCGACTGGACCAAAGATCTTACCGTATCCCCTGGCTCGAGGATTGAGAGCTGTGCGCCGGATACACTGTTGCCTTTGACCGTGAACAATTGAGACTGTCCCGCTACCCCTATCCTTACCGAGACTCTATGAACCCTTGTTCTGCTTGTACATGCGTGACCTGAGGATCATAAAGATCCAGATATTCCGATTGATAAAAGAACCGTTTCTCAGAACCTACTGTGTGGTGTCCCTTTGTCGAGTGGTGCGAGCTCAGGGCGTGCCATCCTAGAGACGAGACTCTTCACCTGAAGGGTCTCCCGCCAGTGCTCGGCAGTGTTCCTGGGAGAGGTGTGTCTTGGGGTGGTCAGGAGCATATTCTGTGCCCCCCTGGGATCGCCCCTTCTAACAATTATTTTCAGAAGAAGAAGAACCAACACTAATAATGATCCACTATTAAACACAAACAATTAACACAGGAAACACAAATGAGCTACTAAATACACATTGCTGCACTGTTGTTCATGCAAACTAGTACCGTTTGAGTTATTAAGGACGTTACTGGTGCTTTCCCACCTGATAATAGGTAAAGATTTAAGCTTGTCAACTATGAAAGGTCCAATGACTGAGAACAGTTCCCATCTGCATGCTTCAACTTCAAACATCAAGGGTGGCCCCTCCTAACCACCCCTAGCTCACTTTAACCTCTGGTAAGAAATTGACTGTGCACCAAGTACGAGATTGCTCACTGCCTTTCATCTTAGTGCCTGTTCCAGTTAGGGCCCAGGCCATACTTTTGCTCTCACCTCAGCAGTCTTAACTGAGAAGCATATTACTAGCAATACCTTCCTGTCAGTTCAGCTGCAGGACATCTATCATTTTGCCAATGGGTCAAGCTACTGAAGAACAGGGTGTGAGCAAAGTTATTACTCTACTTACACCACAGCAAACGGCTCCAGGCTGTCTCCAAACAATGAATCCAATGCTTCATTTGGCAGGTCCCAACCAGTGATTTTGTAGCTTTAGCTGAGCTGTGACACATTAAGCAGTAGATTTATCACGAGAGGAGACGTATGCCAAAATGTCCACAACAATTGAAGGTCAGACCAAGTTGATTTCACCATATGCCTTTTTTGTTGATGGACCAGGAAACAAAAGGCAGGTGGTGGTTAAGTAGTACAGACTTCCAGAACGGTACACCTGCATGTGCCATTTTAATAGATTCAGAAAGATCTAGTCCTAAAATTTCTAGGGGATTCACACCAATGACACAGCAGGAAGTGGGTATGGGAATGAATGCAGATTCAAAGGAGACAAGTGAGCAGTACAGAGCCGGCCTGATAGGAACACAAGTATAAAAAATGAGGTACAGCCTATTAGTGGATTCACGTTTATAACAGCAGAGACCAGTATTACCAAAATTATGACTTAAAGACAAAGATTTATAAAACAGTTTTATCGTTACTGGACATGCCTTATCAGTGCAACAATAGTAGGTCTACTGATATACTCCTGAAATAAGCAATTAGGGAAAAATCGAATAAACAAGGGATATCAAATGATGGCATGATGCATCCAGGGTAGAACTACATTTAATATAGCAGCCTACCAAAATGCTTCAAGACGTATGGAGCTGAACAATTTTCACCGACTCAAGTTCAAAACCTCAGAAGCATTCAACAAGTGTATTCTTGTCAAATGCTTCCTCACCTACTAAGAACAGCACATGAGTCCGCCTGGAGCCGTGGAAGACGACATCAATTCGGAAGGCTCAACAATGAAGGTGTCTGATGTGTCTAAGGCAAACTCTCAGCAAGGTATTGTACATTATGATAGAGCTCTTGTGGTGGAGTGCAAGGCAGGAAGGACTCCAAACAGCCACTCTCTGGACAATGCAAAAGAGCGGTATCTTGGGCTATCCAAACGCTACATTACCCTTCACACTAAAACCAATTTGGTTTCGTTGACAGCTGCTGTTTGACTAGATTTCCTCATGAGGAATCACTCCAACCAAATTTATAATAGGCAAATAGGTCAAAGTGAAAGAACAAATCCCACAGAAGCTAATGGCTTTTAGTTGTCATTCTAGTTTTAGATGGTGAACAAAGACAGTTCAGCAGCCCTACAATGTCCTTTCCCTTAGCGTTGGAAAGCTACTGAAGCAACACTTTAGGTTAGTATGTCATGGGCCTGGTGCTCAACAAGCAGCTCCATACTCTTCACATCTGTGCACCAGAATTCCAGCCGGTCCTTCATGCTCTTTATCTGTAAGAGAAGCAAAATTCAAGCCAACAAAAAAGAACTTTCATCAGGACTGGTCTATGAGGAAACCAGACAAACAAAAATTCACACAGTATCCAGTGCCTTAATGCATAATTCTCCATGGGAAAACGATGCATTAAGGCACACAGCAGAATAAGCCAATGGGGGAGCTAAACAATATATACATATAACAACAAATATCAGGACTTCTCCACTCCACACATTCAAGGCTAAAGCAGGACTGGTTTTAGAGGGAACAGCATAAACACAGAAAGACATACACAGACATAAAACAACTCCCTAAAGCTCCTCAATATGCAGCAGACCCCAACAACTGCTGAGCGGATAATTAAAATGTATACATTTAACATTTAGAACATCATAGACATTTTAGCTCTCTGGCAAGTTGGTAAGTTAATACCCAAATGAACAGTGCCTTGGTAGGGACCCAGATTGACACATTATGATGCCGGTCTTATACACATTACAAATTATGGTGTTTACATTGATGACACTACTGACTGTCACCTCCTTTGAGCAAGAGAACCACCATCAGAGCCCTAAATAAAACAGGGTTGTGTCAAGATTCATGGTTGGCTACTGCAACACACCTAAGAGGATCAGATTAGGAGTGAATCCAGTAGCAAAAAGGTCGTTAGGGGAAATAGACCCCTATGCACAAGCAGTATACATTTTTAACTGGTGAACCAGTGAAATCAGAGGCGCCCGGTGTAAAAAAAAAAAAATTTAAAACATGAACAGCCACACTCTAAATGTGGGTTGGGGCGAGCTGGGTAGGAGCAAGGAAAGTGTTTTTTGATGCCTGCTACTCGCAAACTAACTCCCAAAATACTTATTCCCCCATCCACAACAGCTCTTCTGAAAGGCTCTACCCAATTCACATAGCCTTAAATTAGAGATGCCACTACATGGAAGAGCATATTACCTGCTGTAGGTCCAAAACACGAGGCTGCACCCAGGTCATGTGCACACGTTTGTCCACCTCATCAATACTGCCTTTCAGCAGGCCGACAGACAGCGCCTTCATCACCAATAGCTCCACCTGAAATAGGAAGTTGGAGGTTTAGAAAGAAAAGGAGGTGACTGCTGGAATACACATATCACAATAGAATGGTGTTTTTTGATGATGGGACCTCTAAGCAAAAATGTGACCTCTTTAAAGGGAATCCGTAACAAAAATGACGGAATGCATGTGAAGAAACCCACACACTACCATATTAAAGGCTTGGAAAGGGGCTTTTACTACCAGCAAAAACATGCTTCAAAGACGGATTTGAAACAAAGAATTCATGAACACACTGTGGCGGACAAAAGCAGCGTTACAGAGACATATGAAGGTGTTGCCTTCATCTAGATATACCAAAAGGCTGAGCGAAGATCTGCTTACACAGGGCATCAACATTTCTGTATGAAGTCCATTTGTTAAACATTTCATCTTCCAATTTAATCTGGCTTTGCCATATCAGTTCACATTTAATCAAACTCTTCTCTACCGTATCACATAATTCACGTTTTTTTATAACCAAACTACAAATATCTGAATGGCTAGAATACCTCAGCAAAAACCTTCATAACATATGTTTCTAGAAACAGAACAATGCCCCCCCCCCCTCCTGAGTAAATCAAGCATCCGTCCCTTTCATCTCCTCAGACCTGAGTCTGCCAGCGTATGAAGGAAGAAATGAATAGGTAGTGTTATGCAAATTACACAGTCTTGTCTGATTGGACATCATCCTCCCTGTCAACTGTCCCTAAAAGCTATTCAGAACGTCAAGCTCCTGAGCAAATACACAACCTTGTAAGGACATGAACAAGACTGGCAATTCACACTGGAACTGTAAGAAGTCTGTCTGTTAAAGTATGAAGATGGTACTGTCTTGATATGAGCTATGGCAGGTGCTCCAATAAAGTCAAAACAATTACGCTGCTAAAAGTATAGGTTTCTGTGAGGAATTCTGAGCTTATGCGTGGTAGCTTAGCACAATAGCGGTGCCTTTTCATACAATATTCTGTGAGACACTGGAACAGCCAAAACAAAATTACAGTTAAGATATACACATTTTCAAATACATTTAGTTGAAAGGAATACATCTTAATGATTAAAATGACAATATTGAAATAAATGTCATGCAGCGATCAGGAGATATTCAAAAACATACTGCCATATTTGCAGTCTTTGAACTTGAAAAATGAATCATGCCAATGAGCTAACCTCGATTTATATATATATGTGTATTAAAAAAAAAAAACATCTCACAGGAAATGGTTTAACAGGGGAGTTGCTTAACAAAATGGATTCCATGTTTCAAAAGACATGAATGCCAGGTCTTCAGACTGGCTCTCCAAACATTAGTTTCCAAAGTTTCTTAACTTTCCACTTGGTGCTTCAAAGGTTCTTAACTTATAGAAAACAGACAAAAGTTAGCATTTCTTTCAAGTCCATAAATTACTACCCCTTTTTAGGTCTCGTGCCTAGCGTTGCAGTACACAGCACTGCTCGCTCAGCGAGAGACTTCATGTAGGGAGTTTCAAAACTAACCTAGGAATCGCACACGCTTGTGTGTGCCTTTTGTTTTGGCGCATGTTCGGTGCATTGCTCCGCCCATGGCCTATTGGTGTCGGTTACCCACACGGCCGCCATGTGGTTTCAACTATCGTGCCCAGACACAGGGGCAATAATTGAAACTAGATGTCTCGCTGTGGAGCGCGCACAACTCGCGGGCTTGTTCTTTTTTATGGATCCATTTCACAGGGAAGCAACTAAATAAAAGAAGGAAAGAGGTTGTGAACCGTTTCTTTAAGTCACGGTTTTCAGTAATTCCTACATGTTGCTTTTTTATTATCTTCATGAAAAGTTTGCCTATGTCCCAGCTTTAGACTGATCCTTCTATCTATCCGACAAGCAGACCTCAGAGTTTTCATTCTCACCGCTGCAGCTCTTTGTTTAACTTGCATTAATGTCACTTGGCTTTGTATGAAATGTTGTAAAACTCCCACACTTCGAGATCAAGGTATTGGCATAGCAGGGGACTGATTCATACCACACACAGACTGAGCGCTGGGGTGATGAATGCTCATCTGGCACACCATCAGGTGTGATGATTTATGTCAGAGATGTTCTGTTAGTTGCTGCCGAATTCTGCACGTGATGGAGATGAGAAGGTGTGTGTGTGTGTGTGTGTGTGTGTGTGTGTGTGTGTGTGTGTGTGTGTGTGTGTGCTTCTCAAATGCTGGATCTGAGGTAGAGGGCGATGTCTCGACCCCCACACTGCACTCGTACACTCAGCCCAAAGTGAGACTTGCTCCACGCTCTGTGCACTTGCTTGCACAGTAACATCCAAGAATAGAGATTTTATCTGCAGTCGTGTGTGTTTGGTTTTTCAATCAGCTTTCAGTTTTATCTGCAATTGAAGAGGGATAGTTGGGTGATACCTACCGAGGTACTGTGGGGCGGGCAGGCAGGGTGTGGTGCTTCGTATTAAAGAGAATCTGTTTGACCCTAAAGCAGAAGTTGTGCGCTGGGGATGGGAGGCGCTATCCTTCATTCCACGCATGTAACCGCAAGCCCGGAGCTGGAGTGTTGGTTTTTGTTGAAGAACGCTCCTAGCACCCGTTGCTTTTCAGGGGAAGTGTCCATTCGCAGGTCGGTGAGCGTCAGGGTGTGGAGCAGGATTAAACACGCTCTGGATGCTGTATTTAGACAGGTCAGTAAACCCTTGTTTGTGTCATTCTATCGTTACCATGGATCAAAAAGTTTGCCACACTAAACTACACAGGACACGCACGACTCTCCCGCACGCTTTACACTTCTTACTACAGTGCTTATTTAGAAAGCCTCTCATGCCAGTAGCTTGTAACCTTTCTTGTTTAATCTGTACCCGTATTGAACAAGTCTTCCGCTGTTTAGGTTTTAAATACTTTTTCCAAATTAATCTGATGATCTGAAGACTGCAAGGCACCCGATTGCTTGTTCTTCAGATAGTTGTACGCTTTCAGAAAAAACACACAGCAAGGTACTGTTTTACCGAGCCGGAGACTCGAACCCAGTTTCCCCAGCTCCAAAGTCTGCAGCTCGGGAGAGTACACCACATCCCCAGCCCTGCCTAGTGCCCAACAGAGTAGGTTAGTCCAACGCATTTTTAGCGTTTCCCCGCATCACTGCACTAAAATGAATTGTCGCGCATTATAGCTTCTCTGTCTGCAGGTCGTTGTGCTTTGCTCTCAGTGCAGCATTGTGCCCT
Organism: Lissotriton vulgaris; assembly: GCF_964263255.1. Classification (NCBI taxonomy): domain Eukaryota; kingdom Metazoa; phylum Chordata; class Amphibia; order Caudata; family Salamandridae; genus Lissotriton; species Lissotriton vulgaris. The sequence goes on along the minus strand of NC_141687.1, from coordinate 870,131,589 downwards.
GCCGGAGCAAATCAGAAAAATATTTGTACATACTTGGCATTGCAAGCCAGGCCCACAGAAGAGGTTACTGTGGTTGTTATGTAAACAACCCCTGGGCCCGGCTTGTTACAACATGCACCTTGTGGCTTCTCGCTGGGATTGGGTCATACTGCACATGCAGTTGGTATGGGTGTTGGACTCTTTCCTGCCCGGACAGGATGGCGCCATATGACCCCTTGAAAGAAACGTGATCATACCAGCGAGACACAGCAGTCCTTTGAGTAGCATGCACCACTACTCAGGAGAACAAGATTTGGAAGTGAACCTTGCAGGACCGGTCGAAGCCGGGACAAGACCCAGCACCACCTGAAATGTGAGGTACTCACTGAAGTGATCAGAGCTCGTTCCTCGTGGTCAGAAGATTACTTTCTTTGGCTGAGTCCCACAACGACATCGGAGCCAGCAAGCCTAATTGTAGCAGGGGCAGTCCGTGGGCTAGTGGATTATCTAAATCCTTTGTTCCATGAGTCTATTCTCCATTCTTTTTCGTTCCTCCTACCCCTCCCGACCTGCCTCGGTCTCTACAATCTCAAACTAAAAAAGCACTATGAAGTGGATTGCACTGGCTACTTTATAGCGCTTTAAAAAAATCTTCCTTCTTTGATCACATGTACTGGCAGCAATATCTGCTCATGCAGGTATGTCCACACATGTAGTATAGTGCGCTTTGCCTTAGGGCCGCAAGGCCTGATGTAGGGGTGACTTCCCTAAACAGCATGCAATGTCTGTAGATATAGCACATAGGGATGCGTGCCATGTAGTGCTTTCACTTCTGCCTTACACTAAGACACACAGCCTGCAGTGGCAGTCTGTGTGCGTTTGGTGAAGGGTCCTTAAGGGTAGCATAACTCATGCTGCAGCCCTTGGGGATCTCTTTGGCCTCTCTGCCCTAGGTACCAGGGCCACCATTTACTTGGAACATACAGGGAGTGCTAAAGGTATTGCCAATTTGGGTACAATTGCAAAGCTTTGGGAAAGAGACCCATTTAGCAGGAAATCAGTACACTTCCAGTCGAAATCACATCAAATACCAGGCAAAAAGTAGGGGTGACCATGTCAAAAAGGGGCACTCTCCTACACTCCTGGATAACGGTGAATCGCAGATTGGGCCGATGGGCCTGCAGGACGGTGGATATGGAAATAAGTGTCCTGTAAATCCAACACCATCATCTAATCTACAGGAACGAGGGCAGACAGAACCTGGGTTAGCGTGAGCATCTTACATGTGTCCTGTCGCAGAAAGGTGTTGAGAGGGTGGACAGCTAATAGGACAGAGCCCCCTCTTCGGCACAAGGAAGCAGCAGGACTAACACCCTGCTCCTACTTCAAGGCCGGAACTCTCTCTATTGCCCCTTTGACCAAAAGGCACTGCACTTTCTGCTGCAAAAGGGACACAGGATCCTCCATCAGCCGCTCTGACAGGGGTGGAAAGTTCTGCGGGATAGAAAAAAAATGTGAATAGCCCTATTGGGCCTCGACTGGACTGTCTTGAGGACGTGACGTGCCGTGACTTACGTGGATATCCTTACTTACATGAGGCTTGCATTAAGATTGAAGCATACAATACCTGGAAATATAATAATAAGAGCCCCTATGAACAACATGGAGATATCTTAGGAGGAAAGTGTTGTTGTTTGAGTTTCTACATGCATCTCTAAACGACGTCAAATGGTATTGAGCCGCCCATGGTACTGAGAGCGGTGTTTACTAGCGACGGGCTGAGGAGTGTCCAGTCCTCAGATATCTAGAAACATCTGGTTGCTCCCAAATAGAGGACTGTTTTAACTGTTCTCCTAGTGCGAACATTTTTTTTTCCCGGGTGGAGTGGCATTACATCTGGCAGGTCCTGATGAAGGTGGCACCTTATCTCCCAGCCACCGAAACGCGTCAACCACTGCCCTGAGAACATCCTGCTCTCTGCAGTCTTTGTCTTTGATCATTCCAAATACATTGCCATCTTGTAGTTGTGTTCCCCAGATATGTTTAGAATGTGAAGGTTTGGCTGGGTGTGTGTGAGTAGGGTTTGAATGAGTTGGTGTGTATTTGTATTGCTTTCCTCTACCGGGGTTTACTTTATTTGATCTAGTTGTATGTATTGTCTCTTTATTCAGTGATTTTTTATGAATTTACAATGTATGTTAAAAATACTAAGAAATAACAATGAAAAAAGTTTTTGATAAAAAATGAAATAAAATAAATATTTTTGATAACTTTTGGAATTTTCTGCCTAGTGGGTTCAAAATCTGGGTTGGGTGCTCACTGTATGTATTGGGATTGATTCCGTTGTATAATTATTTAGGTCATGAGGGAGATTCCTGTTGTATGTTGATATTTATTTCCCCTCTTCTCCCTGACAGCTATTTGTTCTTTTAGAGGGGGTCCCCTATTTACTGCATTAGCCCCATTGGGCTATACACATCTGGAGATCGCTCTGAAACGCCTATAAGATCTGAGTGACCACGTCCCATAGTGCGGAATTGTAGCGACCAAGGAGACCGCTGGCATTTATGGAAAGTAGGGCAATGCTAGCAGAGGAAAATGTATTTGCCACAAATAACTATATATTTGGATTCGCAGACAAGTGGAGTCCTAGGGAAAGTATATGGGCTGACTTTACTGGTGGATTCCTGAACCACCAAGATTGCTGCTGGTGGTGTGTGAGAAATTTAGGGTTGTGTAGATATGGTCTGTGGGGGATAAGCGGAGGACCAGAACTGGATCTTGCCCAAGTACGTATTTGGAAGTGCCTCACTAAATGGCAGGAAAGGTTAGGAAGGCGCCTTGCCAGGCTGCAGTATCTCCGTTAGAACGTTGGTTTTAACCTTACAATGGGGAGTTGCAGGTCACGGACCGAGGCCTCCCTTCTAAATCAGAACTGCAAGAGATGCACGCACCTCAGTGACAGTATCAAGGAGAGACACAAATCCAGTGTCTGGGGAGGTGTCTATGCCACTGCCATTCTGTAATTCCTCATACCAATGGTCTTCATTACATTGTGGAACACATTTCTCGCCAAATGTATCACCATGATTCTGGCTTTAATCCTGATCTGAGCCAAAACGCTGATTTAATGTATGTGAGCGGCTGTGGTAAAGGTAATGTGTTGGAATCGGAAGAATTGCCAAAGGGCTCTGTTTCAGTGGGTTCGGAGGTCAAAATGAGTTAGGCTTGGAGTCAGAGACCACTATAAGGTGCTGTACCTCCTCCAACACCGGTGAAGTGTAGGGCACTGTGACTAAAGTCGCGCTGATGCAGAGACTGAGGTGGGTTTGATAGACACAAATGGTGCGGAGGGGGAATCTGCCGGCAGAAGTTCAACTTCAACCCCTTGCTGGTACTAGGGGCCTAAACATGCAGCAGAGGGAGCTGAAAGTGTGGCAAAAATGTGCACTTTGGGCTTCCTAAAAGCTTCGATATGCTGCAACATAGTTGACAGACCCGGAAGGTTTGGGAGCATCGGGACCAGACGCTGAATTGGCACCTCAGGAGTTTGGGGGTGAGCCCAAGTGGTACATTTACTCCCTTGCACCTTCTTTGGAGATCGAGACTGGTGGGAATGGGCTGATTAGATTGCTTGTATTTCTGCTTCGACTTACCCAAAGACTTAGACCGATTTCGGCATGGAATCATGCAGTATTTTGACATGTACAGCTATGACTCACAATCCCATATGTCCTTTTTGTTCAGTTATCGCAGGTTTTGGAGTTCTGTTCTGACCCCAAACACCAGAGTCCTACCTAAAGTGGATGTGCCAAAGACAGCATGTAAATAGTTTATACTCCTATTATGGGATTGGACATTTCCCTTATACACTCATAAAACTTTGAGAAAAAGATTATAAAAATCTTGTCACAGATGAAAGGAGTAGAGCTCTAGATCGACATCTGAAGGTGTGGAAATGAAGAAAAACATTAGCGCGCATGGGTGGAATCTATATATAAATTAATTGGTGAATTCCAGAGTGGAATGTAGTAGACGCAAAGTTGCACGAGAATACAGTACCGCTTCTTAGATTACCAGATCCAGACTGACACTTTGGGGAATATTCACAAAGTACAGAATCTGCAGTAAGAAGCATCTATCAGAAGGGGGGCGTGGCCAAGAGCGCTATGTAAGAGGACGTGCCCGGGTAGAGCTCCGAGCGAGGCTCCCCTTCCACGGGCGATTTCTCCTTCAATTCCGGAGCATTCGGGCCCAAACTCGGACCGAGTGCACCCGGGGACCTGCACTGCCATCCCTGAAAATTTCAGGAGGATCGGAGCACCGGACCCCCCGACCGTCGGCTGCTGCTGCACCTGCCCGCCCAGGGCTCACTTCCGGTCGGCGGCCCCATCTACCCAAGACCGGGGATCCGGCCCAACGAGGTAGGCCGCAACACGTGTGCACTCCCCGGCGCGATCGGGAGGGGAAGGAGACCGCGCCACAACGCCGGCCGCCCACCAGCGCTCCAGCCGTGCAGGAGCCCCAGATTCAGCTGCAAGGCATCCAACCCTGGCCCACGGCAGGCGGTGAAATCGGCCCGCCCTGCCGACCGACCCTGGAGGCATCCTGCCAGGCCCTGCGAGCACCGGAGAGGGGGACCACTCGGACACCTGGGGGTCCATTTGATCAGCGTTGCCCCTGGCTCCCGGCAGACCACAGCGAAAACTGACCCGCTCTGCCCCCCTGGACCCTCACACTCGCCAGCCGCCTTGTCACTGGCCCAGCGAGGGGGACGAGACAGTACCACAGCGCCAGGTACCCCCGGTGAACCCACGGCGCGGGGATCCCAGAGACTACAAGCAGGCACGCCACACTGACCCGCGGTGCCCTGCACTGCTGACCCGCCCTGCCTGCCGGTGCTGGGGACTTCCCGCCAAAACTAGCGGGAGCCGGAGGACTATCGCACTCCACTACTTGGTGACCCGCACTATCGATGTCGCCCCTGGGCCTGAATGATCGGCGACGGTAGCTGGGCGGCCCCACCTCCTGGACACCGGAACCCACCCGCTGTACAGATACAGCCGCTGGTCAACGTCGGACCCATCCAGTGCTGAAGAGCCCGGCCCACGCGACACACGGACCGCGATCACGTCGAGACAGCCCATCTAACAATCGGCCTTACACCAGGGGACCTGCCCAGGCCCACGCGGGTGAGAACCCAGAACAGCTCCGCATTCTCCACCTCAGCTAATCCGGCACCGAGCTCCACGGTGCCCCACGCAACGTCAGGTGGCATCCAGGATCCCGCACACCGCCCGGCACGGGCTGAGCGGACGGCCTGACCAGGAGAGGCTAGTACGCACGGGACCCAACAGCGTTCACCGTGAAAGCTTGCCTGACCGGCTGCCTACCCGTGACGACCACCCACATGTCAGGGGGGACCAGAGCGAAGACCGGCACCGGTGGGACACTGAGCAAAGGAAAGATGGTGAAGAACACAGAGGTTGACCAAACCGCCTCCAAACTGGACACTATGCTGGCGGCCATGGAACGCCTGGAGGAATCCATGCAGCTCACCCGTACGTCACTGGAGAACAGGATCGATAAAGTGGCTGTGGACTTAACACTCCTTCGAGCGGACCACAAGAAACTGTCTGACCGCACCACGGCCTTGGAGCAAACGATGGCGGAGACCACACCCAAGCTGACGCAGACAGATAAGCACGTCCGTGACCTACTCAACCGGGTGGAATTCCTCGAGGATAGAGCGGAGGATGCTGAAGGTCGGGCCAGAAGAAACAATGTACGCATAGTGGGCCTGCCGGAACGATGGGAACGGAGGGAGACTGCGGAACATATGGAGATCTGGCTCAGAGAGCTCCTACCAGAAGGCACCCTGTCACCGCATTTTGTGGTGGAAAGAGCGCACAGAGTGCCGTCCCGCCCACCCCCGGAGGGCTCCAGCCCGAGGCCAATGCTCATGCGGGTGCTGAACTACCGTGACCGGGACGCCATTCTCCGCGAAACGCGGAAACTGTCGGACATACAGGTGGACAACGCCAAGGTGATGTTCTTCCCTGATTACACCATTCAGGTCCAGCGCCGGCGTCAATCGTTCCTCGAGGTGAAACAACGGCTCAGGCGCCTGGCTCTCAAGTACTCCTTGCTGTTCCCAGCACGTCTCAGAGTGGTGGCGCAGGACAAAACCCACTTCTTCGATACTCCAGAGGCGGCGGCGGCCTGGCTGGATTCAGGAGTGGATGCGAACTACGTACCTGCACCGAAAAAGCAGCGCCGAAATCGAGGTACCCGCAGGCGGAGACAACGACACGTCTCGAGGCCCGGGTCGCCGACCACAGACGCAGAAATCGGACCCACCCCAGAGCAAATACTGATTGAACATCGAGAGGCCATCCGGAGAACGGCTGAGATCAGTGGTTCACAATCGCCCATCCTGATCTCCAACGCAAGCCCAAGATCAAAAGGGAGCGAGGACGACGATTTCATGTACGGACTGCCAGATGACTCAAACACTGAGGGCTTGCCGGATGTCACACCCCAAACATCGGATCTGATAGCATAAACGACCCTCCTCAACCTAGCCCAGGCCTGGGCGTTGCAATTGGCATCCTGGGTCAGTTTGGTCACTTTTAAGGCTGCCCTGTCCGGGAGTCCACAACAGCACTTCTGAGACCCACGGCAGCTACATACAGCCCCATCTCCGTGATCTGAGCTCCACTCCTGATCCCCCCACCTACCGGCCCGGCACGGCCCGCCGTGACACCGAGAGAGGGGCTGGAGCGGTCCCATTGACACGTCACTGGGAGCAAGCATCTGGTGGGGTGGACGGACCCCTAGAGGTGAGTGGCCCCCCCTGTGGAAGTAGCAGATGGGATCCCCCCCCCCCAGGGGTGGACTATGCGAGACCAGCGACATTGGGAACCATGACTTGTCTGCGGACACTGCCACTGACATTTGGTGCCCCTAGACATACTGCCCGTGGAGGGGAGCTGCCACAGCTCTCTTGGCGACTTGAACTCACTTGCTTTACTCACGTGCTGAACTTTGTCATCCCCCCATTGAACTCACGGATTGATTAAGCTCGATAGAGCGTTTGGGCGGCGACTCGTTCTGTCGTTGCCCTTTTGGTATTATGTTTCTGTTAAAGTTCTTCCTTTTGAGACTAGTGTGGACATTACAATGCTACAACGTGCATCCCTGGGACTGTGGGAGTGGGCAAGGGGTAACAATAGCCACTGTCCGCGGCCGCTGTGTGTGTGTGTGTGGGTGGGGTGGGCTGGGGGTTGGGGGGGTGGGGGGGGGGGGCTGGGTGCTTGAGCGCGATGCATACTGTGATGGCTACGGTTAAATTTTGTACCTGGAATGTCAGGGGCATGCACACACCCTCACGTAGATACCAGGTGTATTCATACCTTAGGCGACATCAGGTCCAGATTGCACTACTGCAGGAGACACACCTAGTCGCCGCTGAGGTGGCCGCACTTCGCCGTAGGTGGAGGGGGCAGATATATGCCACGACCTTTTCAGCGTTCGCGCGGGGGACCCTGATCTGGGTCAGACCTGGGGTTCCATTCGCACTAACACACAGCAATATCGACACCGAGGGTCGCTACGTCTTCATACAGGGTAGACTAGACGGACAGCAAATTGTCATAGCCTCCATATACGCACCCAATGTGGAACAGGGGAAATTCTTCATGCGCTTGTCGGCAGTAATTGCGCCCTGGCCAGACGTACCCTTGATGGTGGGCGGGGATTACAACTGCGTACTAGATGTTTCCCTTGACCGCTCGTCCCCCCCAGCGGCGATCGCCCCAGCGCAAGCGACTTCCAGGGCCCTAACCGATTGGGCGACGCAATGGAACCTGCACGACGCCTGGCGAGTCAGGAATCCCACCGCCCGGGTGTATTCCTATTACTCGGGAGCCCATTCTCTGCATGTTAGGTTGGACCGATACATGCTGTCCCACGACCTGATTTCCTCCGTGACTGACGCAGACTATCTGGGACGGACGCACTCGGACCATAACCCGCACACACTGGTCTATGGATGGCGGCGCCCACGTCCGCCCGTACCCACATGGCGCTTACAGCCGGACCTCCTACTCGACCCGCCATTCCGGGAGGAGATGTCCAGGAGAATCATTCAATATTTTGAAGACAACACCGACTCGACCTCCTCCCCGAGACTTGAGTGGGACGCCTTCAAGGCGGTCACCCGGGGAGGCTGCCTCAGTGTTCAGGCGGGCCTACGAGGCCAGGTGGAGAGGGACCTGATAAGGGTGGAGGAGGCGCTACTGGATAAAGAACGGGAGGCGACGGGAGGCGATGATTCCCAGCTGATCTCGACCAGGGCAGATCACGCTGCGTTGATGGAGCGCCTGAAGAACATTAACTTCGCTGCCCACTCCGCGCGCACTCACAACGCGGGGGACAAACCTGGCAGACTGCTATCGTGGCCGATACGGCAAGACACGCAGTCTGCGCCGGTCCTGTCGATCCGTACGCCCCAAGGCGTTGAGGTCTACACCCAGACACAGATCCACGAGGCGTTCACGTCACATTACAAGTCCCTGTATAACACACGGCTGCAGGCCACCGTGGCGGAGATCGTGGACTATCTGACAACCCTACAGCTCCCAACAGCTACTGCTGCCCACCAGGCGGAGCTGGGTGCTGCAATTACCGGTGAGGAACTACGGGACGTGATTTTCTCCCTTTCCAATAGCAAAGCGCCGGGCCCTGACGGGCTCCCGGCAGAGTTCTACAAAGCCTACTCACTGGTGCTAATACCAGAACTGCTGAGAATGTATAAGGCGGCATTGGAAGATGCTGAGCTCCCAGCGTCCCTAAACGAAGCTAACGTGGTCTCTCTGCTGAAACCAGGTAGGGAGGCGACCGAACTTGGCTCATACAGACCATTGGCACTCCTCAACACCGATTATAAAATATTAGCCGCGACGCTCGCCCGGAGACTTGCACCGCTGGTCCCCACGCTGGTGCACGCTGATCAAAATGGCTTTGTGCCCACCCGGAGCACGTCCTACAACCTACGCCGGTTTTTTAAGATCCAACGGTATGCAACCCCTACCTGGCCGCGTTCAGGGTGCATTGTGCTCGATCTGGAAAAAGCGTTCGACTCGGTGGAATGGCCGTATCTCCTCCGAGTCCTTGAGAAATACGAACTAGGCGAAGCCTATATCCAGATGGTGGGGCTCCTCTATCAGGCGCCCGAAGTGCGTGTCCGGACTGGGCGGTTGTTTTCCGACAGGATCCGCATTGGGCGGGGTACCAGACAGGGCTGCCCCCTCTCCCCTATGATATTCGCCCTGGCGATGGAGCCATTGGCGGAACTGCTCCGCACCTCCGGCGCCACATGGGGCATCCCACTAGCGGACGGCATACACTCGGTGTCTCTATATGCCGATGATCTACTACTGTATGTCAGAGATCTCACATGCATACCTGAGGCAATCGCGGACATCTTCCGTACATTCGGAGATATGTCGGGGCTCCGTGTTAACTGGGCCAAATCGGGAACCTACGCATTCAGTAGCGAGATGCCGCAATGTGAGGTGCGCATGATGGGGGAGACGCTCCGATGGCACCCGACGGTATTCAGGTACCTAGGGATCTTGATATATCGAGACCCCGTGGATCTCCTGGAGGGTAACCTGGTAAGGGCTATATCCTCACTCACGGCCCAGGTCACGTTCTGGAACTCCCTCCCGCTGAATGTGCCGGCCAGAGTGGCACTGACCAAAATGATAATGCTCCCCCGGCTCCTCTATTATTATGCTAACCTGCCAGTGTATGTGCCAGCGCGCATATTCAGAGGGCTGGAAACTCTCACCAGGCGCCTTATTTGGAACAAAGGGAGACCACGGGTAGCGTTAAAGACTCTATATGCGGCCACGGACGCTGGAGGCTTAGCCGTCCCCAACCAGGAGCTATATTACTTAGCAGCCCAGCTACAATGGGTCACTTACTGGCTGAGCGGCAAGAACCTGATAGACACGGCCACGGCTGATACCACTCTGCCCCCCGTGCAGGTGCTCACACTCTTCCACCCCCTAACGCAGGGGCGACGCCCCACACAAGTCCATGTGGCGATCGCGAAGCGGTGCTTTGCGCGGGCTCTCAGACTTACCAAAGGTACAGTGCCCTACGCTCCGAACCTGCCACTACTGGGAACTCCCTTGGGCACTAGCATACTTTCCTCGACTGCGCTACGCAGCTGGACGGCGGCAGACCTGGACGACCTGAGCGGCCTCTATAGCGACGGAGTGCTGCTGCCCTTCGAGACCCTGACCGCAGACACCGAGCTGCCAGTGGGTCAATTCCTGGCACATGCCGGACTCCTACATGAACTGACGAAGGCATGGGGTGACATGAGCCAAGAACCGCCCACTCATCTTCTCATCCAGTACCTGCACGTGATGGGCAATGGGTCTCATAGTGCACTGGCTGGCACAGGCACTACACACCCATACCCAATTCTCCTCCCAAAGGCTGAGGGGGAAGTGGACGACCGACCGAGGCTCCGACTGGACGGACAAACAATGGACCGCAATATTAGCGGGCGCTAGAAATGTTCCCCGAAACGCGCGATTTAAAACCATCCAATATTATATCATTCATCGAGCATATTTGTCTCCTGACAAACTGAATCGCTACTTCGGACTCACTTCGTCGGCATGTCCCAGATGCGGCCTCCTAGACTCAGACTTCCTGCACGCACTCTGGAACTGCGCCCACCTCGCCTCGTACTGGTCAGTGGTCACTGACACGCTGACGGCGGCCTCGGGCGAAACTCTCCCCAAGACGTGGGAAGTATGCCTACTGGGGCTCTACAGGAGAACCAAGCAGACCAAGCTGCGGGCATGCTTTTGGGATTTAGGCCTCATAACGGCTAAACGCCTCATTACGAAACGGTGGAAAAACGCCAACCCACCGCGCCCTGCAGACTGGCGTCGCTCTTTTGGCAACTGGGCCAGTGCGGAGAGTGTGTCACTACACAGAGAGGAGACCACTGGCCTACGGAAATACCAGATCGCCCAAGACTGGGACGCTACCCTGATCGCGTACCACAGGGCATGCGCCCGGGCCGGTATAGAATGCCAACCTGGCGCGGAATAGAAGGGGCCCTGTCGCTTGCTGTCCATATAGGTCACGGAATTTGCCCCCCCCCCCCACTGCCGCGTCCCCCCTCCCCCACCGCTGCTGCGCCCCCCCCCCCCCTCCCCCCCCCTCACTGCCCCCCCGCCGCCAGCCCCGACTACCGGGCTTTTGCACACCGAGCGATGTCCCCTGCCGCCCCCCTGCCGCTGCCCTGACCCCCCCCCCCCCCGCTGCCTCCTCCCCCCCCGCCTCCACCCCCGCGGCCGCAGCGACACCACATCCTCGATCACCCCCGCCCCTGCGCAGCCCGTACAGGGTGCACCACACACGGCTAGGATTCAAGACACACTACCATACGCACATGCACTAGTCCAGCAGTTGTTGAACTGTTTCTCCCTCCCCCTCCTCTTTTAATTCCCAGTTATACCTTTTGGTTGACACAGAGACTGTTGATTTTGTACACGCGCTAATGCTCGACACCCCCCTCCCTGTTTCCGTATCATACAATGGCAACTGGGTGTTTTCATGTACAGGCAGCGGAAGCCCAGCGATCCATGTGACAACGGGGGATATGATCCTGCTCCAGCTCGCTACTGTACTGAACAGGGAACATAACTCAATGCAATGACTGTCGGATTTCTTACAGCACCCTGGTCCTAGCGCAGTGCCATGAGCCGCAGGCACTGCGGCACGAGACATTTCCTAGCACCGCTGCTTGTGAACTAATGCATTACTACTGGCTACTGTTTATTTTCACTCGTATTTAATTGCCATGTCATTCTGTACTGACAGCCGAGTACCGCTTGTAGTAGTGGTTTATTGTTATGACACTGTGTGACTGCTGTTTAACTCATCTGTGAAACTAAATAAAGTTTGGGACCATTGGTCTTCAAAAAAAAAAAAAAAAAAAGAAGCATCTATCAGAATAGAAGAGTCTGTAGCTGTAATGAAAACTTGACTGGACATCATCATGCCTTCATTCAACACTTCTACAAAGTCTCTACGATCCCATGGAAGATATTCCACAAATTGCTGGAGGGTGTCACAGAAAGGCAGTAGCACTTGCCGACTTTATAATGGTTGAACCTCTACCATATATTCTTAGCTTCACAGAATTACGTTTTCTGCTCTCATTGTCTGGTGGAAACGTCGGCGATGATAAAGTGGCATGAAATATTTTCACTGATATCACCACGAGTTAGTCAGGAAAAGGATCTAAAAGAAAAGAAATGGGATCCTGATCTGGAGGCCTGTGCTTTTGCTGTTGCCTGGATGGCTCAACTTTAGCATGTGAGGAATAATTCCAATGCTGGCTTTAAGAGAGATGCGAGAAAGCGAGAGATGGCCGCCGGGTAGGAGCTCTTGGTCAGAGCTCCTAGTGCTTGGGATTCCACGTGTGGATTTAATCCCTGTTAGCACCCTGTTAGCACCCAGCCGTCTGTGCAACTAAGCTACCTCAAGTAACTGGATCATAATTCGTTAAAAATAACTTTTTTCAACAAGATCGGCGCAAGAAAGGAACGAGCCGCCCCTGCCCTCTCTGGACACCGGGCTGCACCTGGACATCGTCGCAGCCTAAGACGGACACTTGGCTGCCGGGAGCCCGCTGCGGCGCTGGCTGGAGCCCCCACCACCACGGAGACTGGGATCATCGCGGGAGAAGACTGGAGCTCTCTGGGATTCCCTGTACGTAGTGGCGCTGATGAGAGCCTGCTAGGGGTCCCTGCGCGCTCCGGAGGTTGGGACCGCCGCAAGTGAGGACCGAGGCTCCCCTCCCCACCCGGACCCTGGGCTGCCCCTGGACATCGGTGGATTTCGGCGAAGACTGACTCGTAACTGCCTGGTTCACGCCGTGATTGTACAACGCCCTGGCAAGAGAGCGGCTCCTGGCCATGGGGACACTCGACATACAGCCTTAACTGAGCGGATCAGGAGTGATGCGACGGAGTGGAGCCCCGAGGCAAACCGCAAACCTGGATTGCCCTGAAACTGCGACCCATCCCCCCCCCCCTTTCTAAACTGGCAGATGCTGGCCGCTACAGGGGTACAACGGACAACACGCGCAGCAGGGGAGCACCGCAGGACGAACACCGGACCCCGCCTCCACTCACGAGCTGAAACAACGGACCCCCCCCCTCCACCCAGAAGCCACCGTTTGCAACGGACCCCCCCCCCCCCTAGAAGCCGCCGTAGCCGTCGAAACAACGGACCTCCCCCCCACCCAGAAGTCACCGACTGCACACCGGGATGAGGACAGCACCCCCCCTCCCCGCAGTAAAGGTACTCTCCCACCCGCCCCGCAGTAAAGGAACACCAACGGACTGAGGGCTGAGAGGAGCAGCGGACGCCGGCATGGAAATAGTCTGTAGTCACTGGTGGAGCACATGAGCGCGCAGCGTTCACAGTCCTTAACTACAAGAGAAGGTATTTATGTACATTTTCTTTGATTCTGAACTTTGTTGTACTTGCACAAAATGGCGGGGGTCGGAAAAACAAGAACCTAAGGCCATAAATCACCTACTGTGCCAACGAGAGTCCATCGGGATGAGTCTCCCCCACAGAGGGAGAAACGAAACTGATCTCTCTGCTCACAAGCATGGAAATAAAAGAGGACTAAATGTCTGATCTCACTGCCCACAAAGCATGGAAATAAATAGTGGACTAATGTCTCTTCTCCCCATATGTGGTGGCCATCTTGACACAGTCTCCCCCCTCGGACCACCATCGTGGCTAATCACTCTTTTGCACTTTATGTACTAAGAGCTGGTCTCCTCAGGCTATCTCTAATCTTATTTGGCGCTGTCTCCGTAACCTCCTTTCCTTCACCTGTGTCACAACGAACACTACCTCACACCTAGCTTGGAACTGGGCTTGCTTCAAACGGAACCTGGAACCTCTCCACCCATGCTCACAAGCAATAACAACAAATAAAGGACTAGCGTCTCCAGTCTCCCTAGATGGCGGCCATTTAAGACTGACCTCTCTCTCTACTCAGCGGCCATCACGGACTAGTCATTGCCTTTTACTGCAGGCTCTAATGATTACTACAATGTATGCATTGCTTTCACACTGCCATCGTATATTCTAGTGTTATATTGTTATTGTTGCAATATATATGCACATTTATGGGACTTAGTAACTCATTAGTAGCTTAGCCCTATTCTAGCCTGTATTTTATTGTATTTTTATTGTAGTGCTATACTGTTATTACTGCAATATGTATGCACATTTATGGGATCTAGTAACTCATTAGTTGCTTAGCTCTATTCTAGCCTGTATTTTATATGCGGCAAGCTGCACATATCTCACCTTTATCCCCATCATTCGCTGTCCGCTTCCGCATTTACTTATTTCTTATTGGGTTTTCATTGTAAGCTACGTCACGATTTTGCACTGATTATTACTACCTCATCCAACTCTCTCTGGCAAACTGCGCCCAGCCACTCACTAATGTCCTCCTTGGCCCTGTAACCAGCGGCTGACAGCGTGTACTATCGCCCTAGTTCAGACACCTACCACCACAGCCTTTCTAAAATGGAGCTCAACGGCAAGCACACTTTTAGAATCAAATACCCCTCCACCCCTCTCTCCAAAAGTGCCACTAAACGTTTCAAACACAACTTCCTGAGGGCGCACCCGGAAACACCCTTTGCTGACACCTACTTCTCATCGGGCAATGGAGCCCTGAATACTGATTTCATCTTCCACACCTCACGCAGAGCCCAATGGAGAAAAACTTTCCTATCTCTACTCACAGTCTCCATCACCAAGAAAACAGCCCATGGCTCAACTCTCACCATCACACCTTCCCACCTCTTCCCTGGCAGGTCTACCATTACAATCTACAATACCGGGATTGTCCTGATCCAAGCCACGGACAAGAACCTGGAACTACTAGACAACCTGTTCCCCAAGTTCAAAGAGCACCTCTCCAAACTACGGACCCGAACCCAGAAGTCCGCCAGCACTATCCCCCCTGACTTCGTAGCCACCACCTACTACACCTCTACCACCAGTACCCCAGTAAATGGCCCACCTGCTGTTAACGCACGCCACTCCCCAAGGACAGTCACGAACATCCCCACCGCACATACTAGTAGCCCCTCCAACATGACACTTCTTATCCCCACACACACCCCCTCCATCCCTCTCCCCTCGGACAGATCATCCCCCACCCACAACACTCCACCATTTGAACAAGCCACCGCCCAAAGTTTATCCACCCCCTCCCATCTCCCCCTCGACAGACACCTCTCCCATCTCCCCCTCGACAGACACCTCTCTCTCCCCATCTCTCTCTCCTCTCCCACCCACGTGTCTCTCACACCCGACACAACAACTCCCACCCACAACACGCCTACATCTGCACACACCATCACTCGGAGTTTATCCACCCAACCACCCCATCCCCCCCATGGCAGACACCTCTCCCTTCCCCGCTCCCTCCCCACTCCCACTCATAACGTCATCCCCCTCCCAACACAAGATACAGAACATACCTCCTCACCTACCCTATCACCCCCCTCTCTCCCACCTCCTATTCTTAGCCCTCACTACCCTTCTGTCTCCCCCACTGTCTTTAATCTTCACTCACTCTTCTACTCACCTGTACCGTCTCCCACTGAAGTCACTATCTATGCTTCCCACCCTTCGCCTGCCTCACCTTCACCACTCACACCCCTCGCCCACAAACACGTCCACACCTTGAATACCATCCCACCCATTAGCACCGCGGAACACCTCATCAACCCTCCTGACTTGACCTTATCCACACTCCAACAAGTCAAGGAGGAAATTTTACTAATCAAAAAAGACATCCACGCAATCAAAGACCTTCTCTCCTCACAGCCCAGTCAACCTCCCACCATCCCATTACCTTACAAACGACGCACCCTTCCTACATGCACTCGCCCTCGACGACACCAGCAATGGTCCACTATCCCCGTTCGCAATAACTCCCACCGCCCCCGTCGTGTTCTCAGCCCCTTGTCGGACCTCGACCTTTGCTCTCTCCTACGCTCTTATGGCCCAGGTCCGGTAAAAGGTTCTCCCAATTCGCACATCCCCATACCCACAATTCCCACAAACGCTCTGAGGCTCCCAACACTCAACAACAGAGGCTCCGTCCCTAACAACCTCAGGAAAGTTCCCCTCACACTAGAAAGCTCGACCACCCTTCTCTCTCCCAAACTCAAATGCATCCTACTAAACTGCAGATCGGCCCAGAGACACTCCTCTGACATCGCGGATCTAGTCACAAATAGGGAGCTAGACCTAGCCTTTCTAACGGAAACGTGGCTCACTGAAGCCTCTACCCCGATTATGGACATACTAGTCCCCCCCAATTACCACATCATTAGGCTGGACAGGTCTCCTGGCAAGACGGGCGGGGGAATTGCATGCATTGTTAAGAGCAACCTCTCCGTTACTCAAGTCACCTCACCTTCCCTCTCCTCCTGTGAACTCCTCTGCCTAGACATCATCAGTGAGGGCAAACAAGTATGTACTCTACATCTCATTTATCACCCGCCTGGTGACAATCTCATATTCTCCCAACAAGTCATGGACCTGATCACTTCCAACGCCGGTCGGCAGACCACTCAAGTCTATCTGGGTGACTTCAATCTCCGCTGGAACGATCAGAAAGACACTTCAGTGAATAGTCTAAAAACTTTCCTCAATGCGCTTGACCTCACCCAATTATGTGATAAACCAACACACGACAAAGGAGCGATACTCGATCTCATCATTGCCAAAGAGAACGCTATTCAATTGGAAGCGATTCTACCCTGCGATTGGTCAGATCACCACATTATCACCTTCTTTATCAACGAAAAAGTTAAACCTAACCCTATTCAACCAATCAAATCCAAAACATGGAAAAGGGATTTGAAGAATCTTAACCCCTCCATCATACCTCCCCACATCGGCAACCTCCTCCTTCCCCCTTCAGGGGCCTCAGATGTTCAATCACTGACTGACCACTACCTTGACTCTATGAATACAATAGTCAATGAAGTCGCCCCTCTGCAACTGAAGAGAGTCTCCACCAAAATCTCTAACCCCTGGTATGATGACAGTCTCAATGACGAAAGGCGTAATATGCGAATGGCAGAGCGCACCTGGAGATCGGACCCTTCAGCACTGCATCTCAAAAAGCTCAAGAACAAGAGAAATGCCTACTTTAGGAAAATAAAGCGCACAAAGTCGGACTTCTTCAGCCGCCAGTTGGACCAAGCGAAGAATAGGCCAAGAAAACTGTTCGAGCTAATTAAGACCCAAACAAAGGCACAACCCACACAATCAAATAACACAACAAATGACACTCCACACTGTGAAGCCTTCTCTGCTTTCTTTAAACATAAGACTGACAACATAAGAAATGACCTCATCATGGATGTAAATCGATACTCCAACTACACCGGAATGGCTGACACTCAACCTAAAAACAATGCATCCTGGCAGTACTTCGACACCTACTCGGAAGAAGCTATACACAAACTGCTCTGCACTCTGAAGCCCTCTAATCACCTCACAGACCCTCTACCTGCTAATGCTGTAAAAGACTTTATCCCCTTGCTCCTCCCTCTCTGGACCAAGATCATTAACAGCTCTTTGCAACAAGGACACATTCCAGACTCCCTTAAGGTGGGTCAAGTCACGCCTATACTCAAGAAACCTACAGCTGATCCGTCTGACCTAAACAATTATCGGCCCATCACCAATATCCCCACCCTGGCCAAACTGTTGGAGAAATGTGTCCAACTCCAACTAACAAAACACATTGACCATTTTGACCTCCTCAACCCTCATCAATCAGGTTTCAGAGCGAAACATAGCACGGAAACAGCTATGACACACATAATTGATGACGCCCTCCAAATTCTGGATCGTAATGAGTCCTGCCTCCTCATCCTTCTTGATCTCTCGTCAGCATTTGACACGGTCAAACATGAGAACTTGTTGGGGCTACTAAGTACTAGGATGGGGCTATCGGGAACTGTTCTCAAATGGTTTTCGTCTTTCCTTCACAACCGGTCTCAGAGGTTCAAGATTGACAATGTACTATCTACACCTGTGCCTGCAGATCTAGGGGTTCCACAAGGATCCACCCTCTCTCCTACACTGTTCAACCTCGTTATGGAACCCCTCGCCACCTTGCTTCAAGCATCCAATGTTCAATTCCATATGTACGCTGATGACACACAACTCTACCTAAAGTTACAGTCCCCGGAAGATATCAAACAGCTGAATTCCACGCTTATTAACACCCAATCCTGGCTGGCCAATAATCACCTCAAACTGAATGCTCTAAAAACTGAGTTCCTACTCATCTCACCTCCGGCGAAAATCTCCACCACCCAAACCTGGCTCAACAACCTAACAGCACTCAATGTCCAACCTACCATCGTGGACTCGGCGAAATCCCTAGGCATCACACTCGATGCCAAGCTCGACATGCAGCAGCACGTCAGCAAAGCCACAAAAGCAGCTAATTTCCAAATTAACACGCTGAGGAAAATTAAGCCCTTCCTCCCGGCCAAAGACTTCCAAACTGCTGTACAAGCTCTAGTCATCCCTCGAATAGACTACGGAATTGCGACCCTCAGCGGTCTCCCACTATCCACAACAGCACCCTTAAGAGCCTCCCTGAACGCTGCCGCGAGACTCATTACTGGCTCTAGAAAGCACTCGCACATATCCCCAGACCTAAAGTCTCTAAAATGGCTGCCTTTTGAAGCCAGAATACAGCTAAAAATTGCAACTATGACACACGCGGCCGTGCACCACAAGGCACCCAACTACCTCGCTCAAAAGCTGTCTATATCAGGAGGTTCGAGATCCAATAGGAGTACTAAAAATCTACTCTTGAAACCTCGTAGATTTCGGAAAGCGAAAACTTACAAACGCTCCTTCTCTGGAATGGCACCCAGGATCTGGAATGCGCTCCCTCCTGAAACAAGGCTAATCACCTCCACTGCACTCTTCAAGAAAGAGGTGAAAACAATGCTTCTGGCCAAGATCTCCTGATCGCTACAGATGTTGGGTCAGAGACTCTGCATTGCTTGTACCGCTGCTCTGCCTTTCCCCTGGCACTATACTTGACTTGTTGGGGCACTATTACGCTACTCTCTTACTACCGACCAAGATATGATACACGTTGGTTTACTGATCCACCTGTACGCCAGTGTAGTCGGACCAATGACCTGTGCTGCTCTATACTACTCCCTTACCTTATCATATATGGATTGGTTTTATGTTTGTTTTTATCATCCATGTTATTACCATGTTACTTACCATGTTATTACCATGTTATTATCATGTTATTACCATGTTACCATGTTATTTACCTGATCATATATGGATTGGTTTTATGTTTGTTTTTATTATCCATGTTATTACCATGCCACTGACTATTATACTGTTCCCATTATCTCTGTTTACTCCTTTTGCCCCCCCCTGTCTTTGTGAAGCGCTCTGATATCTGTAAGGATCCTGTTCGCGCTATATAAAACTTTGAATAAAATAAATAAGAGGCCTGGAACTAATGGAAATAGTGACCTTGTGGATTAAAACTCGTGAAGAGTCTCAGAAATCACTGACTTGGTCGCTCTAGGAGCTGGCATAGGAATATCACTTTTGTTAGCACAGAGGATGAGCACCTCCTGAAAAGTGTTGCTATCAACTGGGGAGATCCTTGCCTGTGGAGAACAAGTCAAGGGAGGCAAAAACCATGTGGTTGAGGATCTAGAGTTGTAGGAATATGTTCTAGCCCAATGTTTATGCCTAGAAGAAGGTCTAAAAGATGTGTATCTTGAGTAACCAGAATGGCGTTTTGATGTTGATCTTCGTCTGTATTAAGATATGGATCAAGATGGAGGAGAAATATCTCCTTGCTGTCTCAGGTATCTTGATGGAGGATGAGATTCCAAAGACACCAACTAAGGAGGCATAGCAGGAAGTGATGTAACTGGAGAAATTAGGTGTTGTGGAGGTGAACTCCCCAGAAGGCTGAGCAGCAGGAGCTGCAGAGTCCGGTATGACCACAGAGAAATAAAGGCAAATACGCTGTAGCGTATCCAGAGTATGATATAGCGGGCAACCTTCTTGCCTTCATCTTCCTTACCCAGTCTGCAGATTTGTGCATTGAACAAAGAAATACCAGTATTTCTCGACATCAATGTGTTTTTCAAGTCACTTTGTTTCTCGACATCAAAGTCTTCTAGTTTTCAATGATGCAAGCTTCTGCTCTTCGACCCAGTCATCAAAGGCAGTGTGCCTGGTCTCAACACTGATAGGAAGTGTAGTCTTTTTTTCATGGGGATACCTGTTTTTTGACCTACCGGAGGAGACATCACAGTGACTTTAGCTGTAGACCATTACAGCACATTCCTCCACCAGTCGCTAATGGAGGGGGCACGTGTTGCCTTCCAGGCTATACATCGCTGTACGTCGCTTCGTCAGCAGAAAGGCCAAGTCTATCAAAGAGCAGACATGTCTCAACAGCTTCGGCCTCACCATCATCCCCAGTAAGCAAGCCTCAGGCTCCTCCACAACAACCCAATCTTGTTCACGTGCTCCACACAAGCAGACTAGTGTTTATCACTGAATTCCACCCCTTGCCACTGCTCCCACCAATCCTTCAACACCCACATGTGCAATCCCACTGCATGCAACAGGGCCACATTGAAGCAAGTGGCTAACCAACGTCAGTTTTTAAAGTTAACATAACTGCAGCCTATTTTGCCCTGAATCCTTCAACTTTATTTTCTTTGAGAAAAAAAAAAATACAAAAAATGTTTTGTGAATGAGGGATTTTTTGGGGGTAGAGGGGGGCATCTATTTTCTAGTGACTTTAAAATTTTTTATTATTGTTTTGGCTTCTTAAACGTAAATTAGTGGAATTGGTAAATATAGCCTATTTTATAGGCTGAAAAGATTTGGCCTTCCAGAGGTAGGCAAGGCAAAAATGGAACATAAAAGATATATTTGAAGAAGTGCTCTGGTATCCCACACATGAAGCAGGACTATTCAGTACTGAGGATACTCAATGGAGATCTCCTGAAAAACAAAATCAGCTATCCTGAGCACACAAAATCTATGGACAAATAACGCACAGCAAACTACAAAATATAGCTATGCAAAAAATGTCTCAAAGTCCTGCACATGGACAGACTGTGCTCCCCCATAAGATGGTTTGTTTCAAACTACTACTAGACTTTCCAGGGTGTAGCTTACCACTGACACCAGTAAAAAGGTTACTGTGAACCATTTGTTCACGACTGGGTAACAGCTCAGGCCCCACTACCTATATACGAAACATCAAAAGTTAAACAAAAAGTCAACTAAGACAAAACTGGTCACCTGACTGGGTAATACATTCTAAAAGTCTAGCCTTCATGTGTGTGCTTTACAGAATGTATTTCAGCATGGCATTTGACAGTGCATAGTGGAGCGATTAGGTAGAATTTAAAGACATTAGGATTTCAACTACTCTGCTCAGGGCGGTGTACTTTGAAACACACGTGGAATTTTAGGAGGGGAACAGCTCTTGGCTGTTAAAAAAATAGGGCTTTAAACAGGGATGGGTGTTGCCATACTTGCTTATTTTTCTGTACATAGTCAATACTGGAGCAGCTCTAGCCTCTCTAGCCATATTAAGTACATAGTCCCATACAGATTATGCTGTACGTGGACGATACTCATGCACAGAAAGGGCTTCATGTCAATAAACTTCTTACAGGCACACAGCTCACAGAGCAGTCTTCATATTAATTTATCAAAAATGTAGGTAATAATGTCTGTAGGGAAAAAGTGCCAGTGTTGCTGAATGGTGGGAATAAAGCTCAGGTGGTGCCATCCTTTAATTATCTAGTAATTTAGACTAAAAACAAAACATCACCTAAATCACATTTTATTAATAGTAAATGAAAGGTCTGTACTATTATTATGTATGCCTTTTATCTTTTATATGTAAATATAAGAAATCTAAATGAGGAGTCCCTTTTCAAGTAGTGTAATAGCACAGGAGCAGCCCAATATTTAACCAAGATCCAGGGACAGATACATGTAACAACAACAGTGGTTACTGGCGGAAGCAACAATATTTTCATATTTCAAACAAAAACCTAGACCAAAAAAAGGCAAATGTTGTAAAACATGTAAAACTGATTAAAGCACAAATGTATCAACACGAAAATAAACAAGTGCTCCGTGCTCCAAGGATCACACAACGTACAATGCCAGAACCAGTACAGGAGTGTGCAGATTGAAGCAATGGAACAATGCAATGGTATTATATAAGGTAAAACTTCAAGTTCAGCCCTATGGTGAGAAATAAAACTGTGTTTAGACAGATATTAAATCAATCGTCAAACTTCTTATCGACTGTATTGAGGAGTTTGCAACAAAAAAAAAAAAAAGGCATGCCTGGTCGGTCATTAATTTGTTTAATAAATTGTAACCACAACCATATCTTATTTCCTATTTAAAACCCTTTTTTAAGGGATACACTTCTTTTGTTATGAGTCGTTCGATATTCCACAAAGGATGGAACTCCAAATGGGTACAAAATTGGTCAACAAATAGTTGTAGACTATGTGGCTTTTATAATGAATCATTATTGCACATTGTATGCATTTGCCACCGATTGTCAATATTTGGGTGGTCCAGTCTGGGGAGTACAGGACCCAAGCCTTCCCTGTTTTCACTGTCAAGAGGGGAAAGCACTGTTAAAATCTATCCTCAATGAAAACAGAGTGAGAACATGTCACCAAGCAATTATAACTAGCCTTTCTGGGAATTCAGCCATTTTAACAACTCAATGTGTAAAGTTAATCCTCATAGTAGAAACCAAGATCCATTAGGGGTGCCCTTCAGATATAAAGTGTAGTCTGTAATGACCAGTAATCTGTTTTCACTTATTTTATTTTTCCAACGGTGCTGTGCAACCTGAGCATGGTGAGATTGTTAATTGTAATCCCTTAAAAATCAATGTTGAAGATGTTATGATAGCTCAGGAATGGAAACTTCATATGATTGTATTACATTATAGTACCCTGTAATAACTTTCATGATTAACTATTTGTTCTACGTGGTGTATTTTGACTTGTGACAATTTTAATTCCATTTTAATTTTACACAATAATATAGAAAGACGATTCAAGAAAAAATGGTACTTCTTGAAGAAAATGCACAATGACACTTTAACACAGGAAATTTATAAATTAATGATAGTTTTATGGAAGATTTTTACTAGTACATAAATAAGCGTGGTCTTAATAAAGAAAGAAATATGATTTGTAAATTGTAGAATGAAATGCCATTCTAGTAATGGACTGTTGTGACACCAATGATTTGGCACGTTATGTTATCCCCAAATTACCATAACACTATTAATACACAGTCCTGCATTTGATGAATGAAGAAAATACAATTGCTCGATGTATTTATAATTCTATTTTTTTTAACCAAATTCAATGTATTTTATATATTCTTTGTTTGTGATGATTTTTATTAATTGACAAACATTTATTAACTTCAAAAAAATAGTAAGAGGAAAACAGTGCAACAATTCAATGTCCCAATTGCTAAGGCTGTCAACAGTGTTTCAATCCCAAACTATTTAAGGGCCATCATCAGGACTAGGAGACAAATTAAAGCGATGCTAGAACAAGAAATTTATCAAAGCAGCAAATGAATAAGTGGCAGAGAAAACAATATCACCGTAAAGTTGGAGGCGGATGTCCAGGTTCAAGTCAAGGAAAACGTGTTGCTTTCCATAACAGATAAAGCAGGGTCTCCTGAATGATCGGTTCACCACATACATTCACAAAGGATCAAGATCTGCTTTACAGACCAGGTATTACTTCTCAGAATAAATCACCTAACCTCAAGCAATTCTCCCCTTGGTTGCAGTCCTTAAGGCTATAAAGACATGGGTAAGGAGATATCACACAGAAATGTTAATGCTAGATTTCAGAAACCAGACAGTTGCGTTGCCAGATTTGTCAAAATTAGGTTGGGAGCTGACACTGAAAGCTCAAAAATATATTTTGAGAAAACCAACTTCAGGTCAAGTGCTGAAATAGTAAAACTTTGTGATAAGGTGATAAAAAAGACTTTAATACCAACAGTATTTTTTGTAATTGATTTTGGTATATAATTTGTGTTAATAGGGTATCCTTTTAATGAATGTGTTTAACTGCACTGACACTGAAGTAACAAGGTATAGCCTATAAATCCTCCAGTGTTTGCATTTTAGTTTTCTGTGTGAAGTTCTTTAACACAAGTGAACTGATCAATAAGCTTAAAGGGCTCTCTAAAGTTTGTGAGTTTCAGAAGGTTATTTTTCCAGAAAATCCACCATACCTACCCAAAGATGGAGGAGGGGCCAGGAATAACAAGTTCTGGATTACTGCCAAGATATTACAAACAGCAAACAAGAATAAGATAATTGAAGGACAGGTGCCACCAGTAGGAATCTCCAGCAATGATAGAGAAGCGGATCATATACGGACAGGGATTAAATCAACAAAAACGAGCAATGTCAGGGTTAATGATGGAAACAACCTGCAGGAAGCCATTCACATCAAAAGAAGGCAGAATTAGCAACCAAGGTTAACCTTCACAACCGTTTTTGAGACCGGCAAACAGGTTAATGAGACACAAATATTGTCTGGAACCCCAATTTCTACTAGATGTCAGGATTATTGGAGTACATACTAAAGGAACATTACCATTCCCTATCACCAAAAGATAAAAACTTACATCATTAACTGCCACCTGTGAACTCTTGGCAATTTCCTCAAAGGTCAGCTGACGGTGGTTTGCGGGCCGGGTAAATGTCATCTACAGAACGGCAAGACATGGAGAATCAAGTCAAATTACATCACTCCCCCCACCTTAACCACAATGAATATCAAATGAAAGAATGTGGTCAGAAAATACTAAAACTAAGTGCGACACAGGCAGCACATGACACAGGGAATACACGTACAACTGCACCAAGGACTGAACTTCTATCCTTAAGGGCTCATCTCTTGCAGTAAACTCATGTAAATCTAAGGTTCTCCATTCGTGAGATTCTGGCATTATACTCCTGATATTCATAGACTCTTGATTGTTTGCTCTCTTTTTATCTTTCCCACCCCTCACAGGTAAAGAATCCTTTCTCCTCATGACATAGGCTTTTGTGCCCACACCTAATGGCTCCAGCCTACAACCTTCTCAGTCCAGCCTCTTAACATTATTTTCCATTCATTCATTTTAGCTAAACAATTCTGATCGACCCCCCACATGAGGCTCACCTCCATCAAACACAGAAGCTGAATCTTTTTCAGAAGTAGACTTTCGTTTGCGGCAAGGTCCGGCTGTAATATAAAATATAAAATACTCCGTAAATAAATGCACTACATTTAGGATGCAAGTTAAATTTAGAAAGACAAACTTGGGTCTAAAACTAGCGAACTGTAATTGATGGTGACTGACTACACGTGGACAGGGATGCACTTTAGGCTCTGGCAGTAAAAACAGGTGAAAGCAGGTCATGTACCAAAGCCACAGAGTCAGACCGAGGCAAAGCAATGGCCAATAGCGGTCTTGCTGGTAACAGTGCACACCAGGGAGCTCAGCAAGGGTGTAGGAGAAGCAGCACATGAGAGAAAACGTGTGGAAGCCAGTCCAAAAAACAAGCACTGTCTCAGCACAACAGTGACTTGCATCCCATTCAGATCATCAAGGATACATTACACTTCACTCACCATATTGAGTCCCAAATGCTTAGTTCTCCAGCCCACTTGAGACATAACCCATGGACATTTGATCTCAAGCGTCATGATCTTGGGATGTGCCTTATCCTGTACCACTGATGTACTAGTTGGACATCAACAGCTGCAACTTACTAATAAGATTTGTAGGCACCTTCATCAGGCTTTTTGTCACATTGCACCTAATCATACTTATCATATGAGCAATTCTCATGAGGTTGACAACATCTCCCATGACTCATTAAAACTTATATCCCCATAATATCCATCTTCCCCATTGCTGATGCTTAGGTGCTCAACACCTTTATGTTGCTCTTCTTCACTGTCCTCCGGACACTTGACATGGGATTGAGTCATGCTCCAAACGGGGAAATTGCATCCTTGGCATCTCAAGCTCTGAAGACAATGACAGTTTGAACTTTCAAATCCCATGTCAAACAGCATACTGACGATATCTCATTGTACACTAAAAATGCGTTCATTGCAAGAACTAGAGGCAAAACAGCTTCAGGTGTCCTGATCTTTCAAAAATCAAATCCAGATCACAAACAGAATCGAGGTGATGGTGAAAAGTGCTCTTCAACATGTCAAACGGATTGTACTTACAGTCCCATCAAGCTCACTTTGTAATAACAACCGACACATGACTAAATGATTGGGGATCTCATTAACGGGATCTAGCTGGCAAAAGTCATTAAACAAAGAAGCAAATGCAGCTAAACATAAACATCCTGAAGCTTAAGGTGGTCAGAAGTGGCCAAAGAGAGCCTGTTCGTTAAGTGTGATTATCTTTCCACTTCTGATATTCAGTAGAAAACAGACCATTATCTTTAAATAACTCTCACCCACCGGGGTTTCCTCTTGGTGTCATGCTTCATCATTGGGTTCTTTCACTTCTGCTGCGGAACGGGACGTGCTACAACCAATGGGTTATGTGGGAGCACTTTCATCATATATTATAAAGGATGGAGAGACAAATAGGAGTTGGGGGGTGGGGGGATAATTTAAAAATACCTAGCTTTGTAGGAAAACAATTTTAAACTTGCCTCTAACCGGTATGAGGAAAAAGGGGGGAATCACTTGAAAATCATGCAATTAAATACATGAATTTCTGTGGTCTATATGTTTCAAGCCCTACCCCAATGGTTTTCTTCAGGACCAAGGAATGATCCCCGAATGAAACTCAAATACGAGTGCACTCTGATTTAGATCAGTGGATAAAAAATAAAAAATATTTACAGTAATAATTTGGCAAAACTAAGGCCTCATGAGCTCAAACAAGGGGGAATGGACGCCTTTAGTCAAACACACGGAATGGGAAGAACCCAATGATGAAGTATCCCACCAAGGAGAAACCCTGGTGGGTGAGGGTTATTTCAAGAAAAATATCTGTTTTCTACTTAACATCAGAAGTGGAAAGATAGTCTCATTTGATGAACAGGCTCTCTTTGGTTACTACATCACGTATAGGATGCTGAGTCCTCTGTTTTTTTTACCTCTACCTTCCCTTTTTTAGGCCTTCAATCTTTTCTTGCAAGGTTGCGCAACTCTTCAGTACTGATCTGAACAGACAATAACATTAGGTTTGATATATACAAACAAGGGGTGCCAACTGCCCAGCCCTGTCACAGACGTGTTAACATCAATCAAACTGGACCATCAGTAAAATAATTTTACTGACATAGGGGTCGTTTAACTGAAATAAACTATTTATGGGCTGATGCACTCAACACAGTAGCTGGCTTATGTCATTAACAGGAGCTAAACCAAGATCCGGGAACAAGAATATTTCATCAGTGGAGCAGCCAGTGTTGGATTTGTTTGCAGTAGTTCAGAACAAGAAATACTGGTTCTTCGCAAACATTTGGCTGCACCAACACTTGAGAGGGAGATGTGCTTTCAACATCATAGTTGCAGACCTTTGCCTAACCCTTTCTACTGCTTCCACTGGCTCCATGGTTCATTAGAAAAATAACAGGGTACCCGTGCGTATTGCTTTTTGTGGTGTCAGCATGGCCTTGCCAGTATTATTTTACAGATCTTCTCCATCTACCAGAATCCCCCTACATTTGCTTACGCAGGATCTTCCCTCCAAGGATATAGGGCAGTTTTTGCATCACCATCTGGGCTCTATTAAATGGACAGCTGTAAATTCTGAATACATAAAACTTTTGAACCTAGATATCCCTTCCGACTGCCGGGTGAACCGGCATTAGGAGAGCACACTCACTCAAAGAACTTACCAAGGCAAATGAACGAGGTTCTGATGTGAGTGCAGATGCCAATCTTTGCTCCCTATGACTCCGCAGCAGTGTTAGGTTCTTTCTTATCAAGATGCAGAATGAAAGTCATCTACGAAGGTTTATCAAGTGGCCATCTTTAAATTTCCGTGCTCAAACCACTAATTTCTTGAAGGCCTTTTCAATGAGTTTACAAGCATATTGCATCCACCAACAGGATGGGAACTGAATACAGTATCTGCACAACTGATTACACCCCATTTTGAACCCATACATAGAACAGACCTCATATATGTAGGATGGAAGACTGCTCTCACATTGTTCTTAACATCAGCAAGGAGAGTTATTAATATACAAGCATTCTCCATAGAAGAACCATTTTTACAAATTCAGGACAGGATGATGTTTGAGTGCTACATTCCCCCCAAAGATACCAACAGACTTTCACCTAAACGTGGCTGTGTTTTCCTAAATCTTACTTTTAAAATTCTATGACAATGGGGCAATTTTTTCACACATTCAACGATGTTTGAAATTTTACATTGACTGAAATAAGACCTGCAGAAGGATGGACTTATTGTCTATGGCCTTTGGCCTCCTTCAGAAAGGTCAGCTTATTTCCACACAAGATATTTATTAATAGGCATGTAATAGCATGGTAGACAGCCTTGGCTATTTAAGGCTTGTTGTACACTAAAGAAATCCGTGTCGGCTCATTCCACAAAAAATGTGGGTGGAATAGTAAGTAGCCTGTATGCTGGTATTCGTATAGCTAGCATCTGTAGAGTGGCAACAAGGAAGCGCTGCCACCAGTTTGTGAAACAGTGCTTGGACACAGAACCATCTAGAGACTCAGCAGTGGGACATGGTTCCTCGGTCATCAGTTTATCTACGATGAGCTATCTGCTTCCATCATTTTATTACTCCTTGTTCATAATGCAGATGTTGCATGGTGTGGTTTATATTATGCATTTTGGACATAGAAAACAGTTTGCTGTTGTGACTCAAGCATACATATCGATGATAGATCTAATGCTGGAAAAAGTTACCTAGCTGTAATTGTTGTTCTCTGGTGTTGATATCTTTCATAGATTCATACCTGATCCTCTCTTACCCAGTCAGGGACTGTTAAGTTTATCCTTTCACACTAGTGCTTTGAAAATCTGAAGTATGGTGTGTAGGAAGGTGGATATCTGACTATGGTTGCCCCCAACTTTTTGCCTGGTGTTTTGCTGGTTTTTCGACTTAGTTGGCCTGGGGCCCTGCTATTCAGGACCCCAGGCCCACTGCTCTCTCTGTAAAATGGATTCCATGTACCTTAGGTGCATTTACCAATTGGTACTGGGCTACCTTATCAGTCCCTGTACAGTGTACTATAGGTACCCAGGGCATAGGTGTACCCAGGGCCTACCAGGGGCTGAAGCATGTATTATGCCACCCCTGGCTGGCCATCTTAACAGACACAACTGGCTGCACGACAGCTGGGGCAAGGTGGTGTAATCACCCTTTGCTTTAGATATAGTTACCTATATCTAAACCTAAAATGGACACATATATTCCTATCAGTCACTCCTATGGCAGGCCTTATCAATCCTGAAGGCAGAGTGCTTGGAATTATGTGAGATGGTGCTCTGGCATGAGCTGAGCCCGTTTGAAGCTTGCGGAACCAAGTCCTAATAGCTGTGGCGTGATAACGCTATACCATATACTCTTAAGTGCATTATAATCCTCGCGGTTAAATGCTAACTCTGGTATAACATTATCAAAACATGTCGAGTAAGGTGTCATACGAATTGGAATACTACCCCCTCGCCAATTCTGGCGATGGGGGTAGCATTCCACCCTTCTAGAGGGACACAACATGTATGTAACTGTGAACCCCGGTTAAAGTTAACTCGAGCCTCAGCATCACAAAATGGATGCTGCCACCACAGACACAAGTCTGACCTCCTGCTGCTGGGAGTCCTTCCAGCGAGGGAGGCTTGGACAAAGGGTGTCCTGCCTTGGGAGGTGCTAGCACCACCCCAGACAGGATTTTGTGTATTAGGTAGGACAGGGCTGAAAGGAATGAGACATGCCTGGGGCACACAAGGTGTCCCTGTGCATACACCGGTCTAAACCAGTTCCTGGGGCACTCCAACCCCAGAGCTGGCGCAAGACCGGACAAAGGAAAGGAGGTGTAACCACCCCCCTTCCTGGTTCCACCCAGAGGAGGGACCTAGTCGTAGTACAGCCCCCTTTAGCTGGATAAAGGTAGGAGCTGGTCCCATTCCAAATTAGATTATCCTGAACAACTTTACAAGAAGAAACTCTGGACTTCGACGCTCTGCTCCACAGAAGACTGAAGAAATCTCCCTTGTGGGCAAGGAGTGTCCACCCTGCAACTGCAGGCACCATCAAGCGTCCAGCGGCTTCACTTTGTCGTCTTCCCTCGAGGATCCAGACTTCAGAGCCCGACGACACCCGGATTCCCAGACCTCTCCGACCTCTACCTACATCTGCAGCACAGCTGAGATCCGTGGGTGCGACGAGACACGTGGGACCGCCCATCTTGAATGAAGCAGCACTTCGCTCCAGCACGACTTCAGAGGCATCCTCGTCCAAGTGCTATGGGGACTGAGAAGCCCCGACCCGAGCAGCTCCTGCACCGAAGACCAGCCCTCCAGCATCCACGAGATCTGCGTGGGGCCCTTCTGCCTGGTTGCTGCTCGACGCGTTGTCTGGTCACTTGCCGGCTGGCTGGTGACATCCTTGACAACGAACACCGACAACTTCACTGCTGGTCTGGTTGCTCCAGACTGGCCCTTGCTCCCTTCCAAAAGAGGAGCACCCCGGACCCTCCTGGTCCACTCCAGACGCCGTTTCCACTCACTGCGTGGGTTGCCTTTGCCAAGGCCTGTTGAACCCGAATCTGGAGACGACACCGCTGACAGCGAGAGCCTGCGTGGGACAGCTCGTGCCTCCATCCTGGTCGTCGAAGACACCACCTGGTCCACGTGGCTGCAGAGACAAGCGTCCACCTTCACCTGATCGCGACGACGACACCTGGTTCCACTCCAGTCACTGGCTAGTGACTTTGAACATTGTCCCCTCTGCTTTCAGGTTCTTCTCTTCACTGATCCCCCCCTTGGATCACACCGGACATCTTCCTCCTGGTCGCCTGCAGCATCTTTCTTCAAGGCTCCATAGACTTCGACGCGGATACCCGACACACTTTGACACCTATGCTCCCTCTCTGGACCATGGTATTACTGATGGTTGCATGAGGCAGTATGCTGTGGGTCTATCGGCTGCTTGACTGGCAACGAGAGTCAAATACCTATGGTAGCAGCAGGATACAACTGCAGCTCCAGCGAGGCATTTATATAGCGTTAAGAAATCTGAGAGGGCTTGTACGGGACCTGTACACCATTTGGACGCCCGGTACAATGGCGCAACGTGGAAGACAAGAGAAAGAGACTTTTGCCGGCCCCTGTCAGCGCAACTAAGGAACGGGCACAGAGGGACGGGATGGGCGCAGGAACTAACCCAGGAGCGATCCTGAAGACATTAAAGCCCACATCAGCTAAGCGTCCAACCCTGACAGTTCCTGTGCCTTCCAAAGCACAGCAGCGAAAGCTGGACGAAGAGAAAAAGCTGACCGAGGACGTGGCAGCCCGCAGTGAGCAGATTCAAAACTCGCGCGGGGGCAACAAAGACACCGTGGACCCCAGTAGAAACTTGCTGTCAGGGAAAAAAGATGGGAGAGATCCTACCTTCAGGCAGCCCACCCTGACGGAGGTATTCGAAGCAAAGGTGACGGTAACGGCAACTGGAAAATCCCCGGCGGAGCACCCTTCTCACCAGGACGAAACTAAGGAAGGCGCCGTCCTCGAGGACGCAAGTGAGGTTGCTAAGCAACAGGCTTCAGTGTCAGAGCATACGCGGCGCGCTGGGGTGCTCAATGCAGCTGTTCTGGAGCAGGAGAGACCGAGAGGAAGCCTCGAGCAAACGGTGAGAGAGGATGTCAGTGTGGGGGCCACAGAGGGAACTGAAAGACATAATGTACAAATGTTGAATGCGTTGTCACAACTAGAAAATGAAATGAGAGAGGAGAATGCACAGCGGCAGGGAGCAAAGTGGGGGAGTCTGGCAAGTCTGGCAAGTACCGGGTCACTGAAGGAACACACGGAGCTTGAGGGAGACAGATTTTACTCTGTCAAAGAGGTTCTGAAACCACGGCAAGTAGTGGGGAAGACAAAGCTACAACAGATGCAAGCTCTGAATCAGAGGACAGTGGCTCTAACGGGAAAAGCACACAGAAAAGGTGCAAGTCAGCAGCAAGACGAGGGGGGGGATCCCCTTCTAGCACCCACAAAAAACTACAATGGGATTATTCGGCCACTTCTAGCCTGTATCAGGAGGATGCATCAAAAGAAGAGGCAGCAGGTGGTAGTGATAAGGGCTCTCCTCAGCGTATAACACTGGACATGATGTTCACCACGTTAAAGCAAATGCAGGCAGAGGCCAGAGCTGAGAGCCGGAGAGCTAGGCATGATACCAAGAAAATTCAAGCTGCAATCAGGAAAGTTAATAAGAAATATGAAGAAGTTGAGGTGAGAGTGGTAGAGGTGGAAGTAAGAACTGGCAGGTTGGAGGACGAAGTTACAGACTGGCAAGCATTCAAATTGGAGCAAACTAAGGCTATGGAAGATATGAGTTGGAAAATTGAAGATTTTGAAAATCGCCAGAGGCGTAACAATGCGAGACTGCTTGGAATAGAGGAAGGATTGGAAGGGCAGGATCCAAGAGGATTTGTTATCAAACTATTAAAAGGGGCCTTTCCAGATGTACATTGGCAGTGGGAGCTGGAAGTGCAGAGCGCGCACAGGTTTCCATTGACAAGGAAAAAAAGGCAGGAAGGAGACTCTGCTACTCTTCCAAGAGCCATGTTGGTGTTTTTTGGAAGCTTCCTGGCTAGACAAGAAATAATAGAGAAAGCAAGGCCAGACTCAAAGAGAACATTCGAGGGGGTGACTTTTTTTTCTAGACCAGATTTCTGCCACGCGACCGTGGAGAGGCGGTGGCGGCTCAGACAGTTAATTGCGGCTTTTCAGCGTCAAGGGGCAGAGGCATATCTAATGTTTCCGGCCAAGCTTAAGGTTATTATGGGCGGACATACCAGGATGTTCTTCTCCGAAATAAAGGCGGGGGAATTCCTAACTGAATTGACAGAGCAGCACAGGGGGAGAAGCAATAACGTGTGATAATGATCAATCACCAAGGGTTACTTGCTGATCAGGTTTTTGTATTATGCAGCTAGATAGTAATCAGAGGTTATGTAGGGAAGGAGAGGGAGGCGGCACTACAGCACGTAGCGGTCACATATAGGTCATGGCCTGACCTATTTTCCAGTGGACAGGGGGGGGGTGGGCTTACAACGGGAGGGGGGGGGGAAGGTGGGGGGGCGTGGGGAGGGGGGGGGAAGCGAAAGGGTGATGGTGGTGGATGCAAAGGACTTACGGAACAAGAATTCAAAACACACATAGTAGAGGATAGATGGCTAAATAGACACAGAAAAAGGAATAGAAAAAGAGCTAAATGGGCGACCAGTAGGGAAAAGGCCAACAAGAACATATAGCGGTATGGATAGCTTCATTGAACATATGCGGTCTCAATAATAGTGTGAAGAGGCAGAAGGTAGCCGCCATGATAACAGTGTGGAGAGTGGACGTAATATGTTTACAGGAAACGCATGTTGCGAGAAAGGATAAGTTTATGTTAGATCAGATGGGGTTGGAGCTGCTTGCCTATACAGGACAAGAAACCAGAACTAAAGGGGAGGCCATACCAGCTAAAAAAGGTGCTGTTAAACTTAAAAGGAAGAAAGAGGACCAAGATGGGAGGTGGATATTGATGGAAGGGGAGACAGCTGCTGGGAGCTTCACGATTGCTTCTGTGTATGGCTATACAGACGATGAACCTGGATTGCTGGAATTTCTTGATTTAGAGCTGCTGCTTTGGCCAGAGCCTGTAATATGCTGCGGGGATTTTAATATTAACGGTCTGGATGGCTTGGGTGTAAGGGGTGGGGCCGGGGGAGGTTATAGTGGACGGAAGAGGAAGACTCAAAGCACTACAGAATTTAATTCGACATAATGCTCTGGTGGATGTGTGGGCGGAGTATAATTTAGTAGGGACAGGGAGCACTTTTTACTCAGCACCCCATAGGATGGTTGCCAGGCTGGACTACTTTTTCACTTCGAGCTCTCTGGTTGGCAGGGTCCAAATAGAACGCTTCCCGAGGATAGTATCGGATCACAATCCGTTGGTGCTAAGTATCCCAATGTTTAATAGAGGGGAAAGGGTAAAGAGCACATGGACATTTGAGCAGGGTCTCTTGAAGGAAGAGGATTATGTTACTCGGATGGAGGAATGGATAACGCAGTTCTGGGATGTCAATAGGGACTCAGCCCCAGCACATATGGTGTGGGATGCGTAGAAGGCAGGAGTTAGGGGGGAGACCTTGAGTTATACGCTACAGAGGAGTAAAAAGGAAAAAACTAGGATGGAAGAGAGGGGGAGGAAGTTGGGAAAGCTGGAAGATGATTTAATTGCAGCCATAAGTAGCCAAGACCCTATAGAGCTGATTTTGCTGGAAATAGAGCTAAATAAAGCAGAAGCAGGCGAAAGCCTGGCACGGAAGGCAGCAGGGAATTTTTTTGCAAAAAAAGAAAAGTGTTATGAATACAATGAAAGGGTAGGTCACTTGCTGGCAATCCGGACTAGGCAAATGATAGCAGCAGGGGAAATAAAAGATTCAAAATGAGATAGGAAATATAGTAAACAAGGTGGAAGAGGTGCAAGAAGTTTTTAGGAGATTCTATGAAAAACTATATGAACAGAACCTAACAAATATAGAGGTAGGAATTACGGAATATCTGTCACAAATACCACACGTAGGGCTATCTATGGAGGATAAAGGAAAGTTGGATAGCCCTTTAACTATCCAAGAAGTAAGAGAAGCGGTATTTAATCTCCCATCAGGGAAAGCAACAGGGCCCGACCAAATTCCTGCAGAGTTTTATAAAAACATTTTGGGAGGTAATAGGGGAGGACATGTGGGCTAGTTTTAGACAGGCACAGGGAGGCAGGTCAATACCACACTCCTGGACAGGGGCGGACATAATAGTGCTCTTAAAAAAGGATAAATCACCAGTAGAGCCAGGGTCATACAGGCCAATAACACTTCTGAATGCGGACGCAAAAATGTATTCGAAATCACTGGCATACAGGTTAAGTAAGGTCATTGAGGGTTTAGTAACTACATCACAGCACGGATTTATTCCAGGGAAAGGGACCGCCCAGCATACAAGGCAAATGATTACCATCCTGGATGCCGCAGAGGTTGCAGGAGACCCTGTCACGGCTATTTTTCTGGATGCAGAGAAGGCTTTCAACAGGGTCTCCTGGGACTATTTGTGGAAGGTCCTGGAGTGGTCCGGAATAGGCATGGGGTATATAAAAGCAATTCAGGCCCTATACAAACAGCCGACAGCAAGAATAAGAATGAATACATCTTATACAAAGGAAGTACAGATAAAACGAGGGACCAGGCAGGGCTGCCCAGCTTCGCCTCTATTGTTTGCTTTATACCTGGACCCGCTGTTAAAGAGACTTGTGAGTAATCATAATATCCCCCCTGTCAGGTTGCATAATGAGGACTACAAACTATTTGCTTATGCGAACGACGTGGCCATTATAACTCCGGAGCCAGGGAGAGCAATAGATGAAATAGAGCAAGAGGCCAGGAATTTTGGTTTAATATCAGGATACCTTATAAATAAAGGGAAGACCCAGATAGTGCAGAATAGGTTTACATCTTATCAGGATGCCAGGGTAGTATCTGAAGCGACATACTTGGGAATCAGAGTGACAGCGGACCTAGAGAATCTGGTAGGGATAAACATGGAACCACTGTTAGGGAAAGTAAAAAGAAATACTGAAAGGATTAATAATTTACACCCGACCTTAATGGGGCGAATCAATGTCATCAAAATGGTCACATTCCCCAAATTTCTGTACTTATTCAGAGCTATACCTCTCTTCTTCGACTGCGTGTGGTTTAACAAATTAAAAAAAATACTAAATAGACTGACATGGGCGCAGGGAAAAACAAGGAGAGCCTATCGCTTCATGACACTTCCCAGGGACAAGGGGGCTGGGGGGCACCCGACTTTAGATTTTATTACAGGGCGGCTGCACTGCAATACTCACAAGGGTTGATTGGGGGGGTAGAGCTGGGTCAGGAGCTGACAGATCTGGTTTTGTGCATGTTTATAAAGCTTTGGTGGGCAGAGAGGCGGAGAATGCACTATTAAATACAGTAGATTATACCTACTTCAAGCACACTAGGTTCAAGACCCTAAGAGCAATATTTAAAATCTGGAAGGTCGTTACAAAAAAATTGGGAATAGGCAGATACAATAGATATATGAGATTGTACACAAATCACTCACTTACAGGAGAGATTTTTAGGGATGCAGTCATGAAAGAATGGGATAGGAAGGGAATCCGGAAACTAGGGGACTTAATGGATTTGGATGGAGTATTTCTACAATTCCAGGAGGTTCTAAGTAAATTTGAGATACCAAGAAGTAACTTTAAGTATTTGCAAGTAAGGAGCTATTTTTATAACAAACAGGGTGGCCAACTAGGGTTTAGCCACATTAGGCTATTGGATTATATAGAACGAGGTAATCATTGTAAAACCAGACAGATATATGCAGAACTCTGTGCACTAAAAGGGGATGACAGGGGTAAATATGCCAATAAATGGGTAGAAAAAGTGGGCTCGTGTCCAGATGGCCTACAGGCTTCTTTAAACTTAGGCCGGTCAGTGCTGTGCTCGGCGACACTACAAGCGCAGCATTATAAAACAGTATACTTATTATACCACACCCCGCTAGAATGGAACAGTGGGGAGGGACTACCGGAACAACCTGCCCGCGCTGCAACTCGGATAATGCTGATGTTGTACATATGTTTGCGCAATGCCCGCAATTGCATACATTAAAATTGGCAATAGAGGAATTCTTGGAGGATTCCCTTGGGATTAAGACCAAAATGACGGACGAACTAATAATGTTAGGGGTAATTACCAGAGCAGAAGGCCTCCCCACAGAATTTTTATTCATGGTAATGGCAGTATATAGGATTGGCATCGCAAGAACATGGCTTGATAGAACAACTCCTACATTTCAGATATGGATGGCAAGGCTACTATCGACGTATAATATGGAGAAAGCTATATATAACAGGAAGGGTGGAAGGGCAAGAGCATTGGGCGAAAGGATTTGGATGCCCATTGAACAATGGAAGAACAGGGTGGGCCAGGGGTGAGCAATCCTTCACTGAAAAGGGGAGGGTAGTATATATATATAGGTCAAGTAAAGGGTAATATGTATATATATTAACTACAGGAAAGTCGTATGGGAAGCTGTTTGTTTTTTGTCATTGTTTGCTTCTACAACCATTACAAATGTGTATTTTGAAATATGTGTAATGTAACATGTATTGGAATTTTTTTTTGAGGGGAAAAAAAGGTGTGAAAAACGTAATAAATATTTAAAAAAAAAAAAAAGGCTCCATAGACTTCGACGCGGAAACCCGACACTTTGACACCTATGCACCCGCAGCCCGTGGGTGAGGTAACAAGAGCATTTCGGTGGTCAAGGGTAGCTTGACTCTCCTAGTGTCCAGTTCCATTGTCGTTTTAGTCCTATCTAGCCAGGAACGTCCGTACTCACCTTTTTCTTAAACTGTACTGTCCATAGACGTTTGTACGCATCTCGCGTGTGAGTTCACACTCTGCACACGCGCTCCGTGGGCCTCCTATTACTTACCTCAAGTTAGTATAGCGTGGTCCCAGCGATCCTACAGCCTCTGGACAGCTCCATTCCTATTATTGACTTTCACATTCTACTTACTTAGTATATGGTTTGTCGTGCCCCTAGGGCACCATTGTAATTTGTGCAACTTAAACGTATTTTTCCTAAGAGTTTGTCATGTGCTTAGCCCTCTGATCTCATAAAGAGTTCAGAGGTGTATGTTAGTTAATAAATATATTGTTTATTTTTATAACAACCTGTGTGGTGTCCTTTCATGTGGTATTCAAGGGGTTATATGTGGTAAAACAGCTGGCTTCACATGCCAAAAGAGTTTAACCTAAGACTGCTTTGTCCATGCTACCATTAGGATAGCTGGTCTATAAGGTTGACTTTACAACCAACCACCATAAGGGTTGTTTGGACTGATACAAGGTGATCACTAGTTCTAGTGAGCATCATATATCAGGCCAACTTCTCACATGGTGGTATCGGGGGTGTGGATGTCAGTGTTCTTTCACCTCAATGGTTGAACTTTGGGTCATATTTCGAATGATGTGAAAGGGGCTACTAAAATAAATATTTGCAACAAATTTCTAAGGGCATTTCACCTTATTACTGTTGTAACTTTACTGTGGGACAGCCAGCCAGACTATGGGGAATTTCTGTAGCTTCTGGTTTTAAAAGATTTTGAGGGGAACTTGGTGATGGGGCTAGCGGGCGGAGCAGGTATTATTGAGTTTTTTATGCACCTTTCATGGTAATTCAACTTTTTACCAAACAAAGGAAATTTTAATTTGATTCAAGCATGCGAATCTATGAAAGATACCCATGCTAGAGAACTGCAGTTGGAGATAAGTAACTTGTTGGTTAGGGTACATGTCAGCATTCCTCTCTCTAGCCCTAGCCCTAGTAAATTCACCCTCTCTCTAGCCCTAGTAAATTAACAGGCAAGGTTTGAGGAGAGGTAGAAAGAACGTCCAGAATAAGTGTAGCCTTAAATGTTGTCCAGTTTGGCCTCACCAAACTGGGCCAAAACTCCACATCCAAGACAAAACATGAATGATATTTGCAGAAAGAGCAGTTTAGGTAGCAACCTTGCAAATAGCCTGAATCTGAATGAGTCACTGAATAGTAGCAGTAGCCTCACTTATCAGGGGGTGGGGGTGTTCTTCCTCAAAAGAAAGATTAGGATAATTATCTCTGCATTGCAACCAAATGTAACAATTCGATCAATATCTGTAAATATGGTCAGCAGTTCTCACTCTCCCTAAATAGCAAAGCTATCTTGCTTGAGACAGATGTGACAAGGGACAAAGTAACTGAATATTTATTTTGTCTCAGGTTACATCCATCTCAATGTACCTTGAAAATTCCATCTAGTCTGCAGTTTATATCTTGGTTTCTTTCATAGAAAGAAAAGGTTAAACATAGTTAGCTTTCCAGGGCTACTGTTTCATGTACTGACCTCACTTCACACAAGAGGGGAGTTAGGACTGCATGGGTACATCTCATTCCTGGGCTCCCAATAATGGATTTAACCACTTTCTTGTGGATAGTGTTATTCACGCATCATGTAAGGAGGGCATTTGAGTAAGTTAGCCCCTGAGCACGTATTATAAAGCATTTCTAAGGGATTGCTATTTCAATGTGGTTTTGAACATGTGGCCTGCATCAGTGCTATGCAAAGACCCATTATAGCTCCTTTGCATAATGATTAGGACTGCAAATCTGATATTTAGTAGTTACAGACAGCTGTGTCACAAAGGGGTTAACTATTGATCTAACCAGTCTTGTGGTGTCCGTCCAAAAGGAAAAAAAAGTATTCTCAGTTGGCAGAGACATCTGGAGATTACTTACACCATGCGGTAGCCCAACCACATTATAGATTTCCTATAGCAGGAAAAAGCATTTTCTCTCTGACTTCAATAGGGCCATGCATTTGTAATGTTGAACTACATCTCCGGGGTGAAGCATACTTCTAAAAGGAGGGACAATGAGGTATAAACGACCATTTGTGATAATGGCTGAGCCAATGATATTTAAATTTCACCTTTGTCTGCAATGTTGAAAGGTTTACCTACTTGTTTGGATACTCCCTTTTAATACCCTAGATCCTGCAAACAGAGAGATGAACTACAGATTTCGGTTGAAAGGGCTGTTGAGCTCTTTTAGGCCTTAATGTCACACTATTGCATAGACAAACTTACCTAGCCTGGCTCCTAGCTGCTACCTACTTTATTAATGAGGAGCTTTTGGGTTTGGTTCGCACTCTGAAGGAAAGTACTCATAAAGATCTGATATGAGAGGCATTGGTTTGGCTCAATATTGGGAATGCTTTGCATTGAGCTAGTGGGACGTTGGTTCATTGCCAGACAATAGCGGATATCTGTAATATGGGGAAGCTTACATCCACAATGGAGGGCTGGTATGCATAGTATGAACTTACAACTGTAAGTTACTCATCAAGGCTAGGCAGACACCTGTAACGCATACTATGGATCACAATTTACATATTGTTTCTTATGCAGTTTGTTTCTTCCTCAACAGTCTAGACTTAAGGGTCTCCCACAACTAAGCAGATGTGGAGGGCAGGATAACTATTGTGTGTTTCACTTATGTTCCAAAGCCGTTCAGGAAGCATACTGCTCTAGCCTTGTTGCTGGTCAACTGGCTGGTGACTCATATCCTGGAATGACTAGCTACCTGTGTGACTTGGCAGTATAGAGGTGCATATCATGGATCTCTCATTACAGACCACCAAGCAGCTTGTACACCAATTACATTCAAAACCCTTACTCATCTATTTCCAAAATCAATAGGTGATTGTGACATTCTCTTTTGAGTCAGTATACATGATTGGCTGCCTATCCAACCATTTTTTAGATACTTTTGTCAGCACTCGCTACCAGATCATTTACTGACTGATTGTACGGTGGCCTCCCATGCACAAAAACAGAAATAGAAGGACATGCCTAAACAGTCAATAGAAAAACTGAGACAAACATATTCCTCTAAATATGACTGACAAGGTCTCAAGCCAGTGGTTGACGGTTCCTCAGCAAGGGAAGTCAATGCTGAAGGAGGCGGAATCAAACCTCTTAAAACAAGTATGGAGTAACATAAGTTACCTTTTAACAGTGGGGAGGAGGGGCCTGTGAGGGACAGAAACATGTGAGAGTATGTGACTGTACGATGTGGGCTTCTGACACTAATCCGAGCCCACAAACACAAATTGAAGATTTGCCTTCTCAATCAATCAATCAGGGTTTTTGTAAAGCGTGACTAATCACCCGTTAGGGTCTCAAGGCGCCTCTTGCACACAAAATTAAAAAGGTTCACATTGTACATGCTGGTATCACCTTAGTCTGGTATTTTATAAATGTAGTTACATCAGAAGGGTATACTGGCCCTTTCGGTATATTTACACACAAATCTTAAAGATCATTACAAAGTAAATGATGGGGCAGACTAAACCTCTCTATACTTGCAGCAATAAAGTCTGTCACTGATAAAAATGCCTTAACTTGCACATTTGTGTTGTTATTCATGAATGGACAAAGGATGGAAAACTGATAAAACAGAGATTGGAAATAAGAAAAAATGGGGAAAGGAACACTGAAACACCCCAAAAAATGATTTGCCCGGCACTGACAGAAAACGAAACTCTAGTAATTCAACAATGCCTAGTGGATCCCCAGAATACTCACAGGATTATCATTACATAGTGTGATACAATCACTTGCATCACTCCAGCCTTTATGCTAAACTCCCACAAAGGTCAACCATGCTACCTGCTGCCTCTGTAAAAGGGGCTACAATGTTCAATTCAGATTTCACTCTCTTCTTCACTTACTCACCTGCTGACCCCAGGCAGTCTTCATGGCTCTGAATTTTTCGACGTTGCCACTGTTAAAGGCGTAAAGTGTGTCAATCAACCACTGCCTGTCT
Organism: Lissotriton vulgaris; assembly: GCF_964263255.1. Classification (NCBI taxonomy): domain Eukaryota; kingdom Metazoa; phylum Chordata; class Amphibia; order Caudata; family Salamandridae; genus Lissotriton; species Lissotriton vulgaris. The sequence continues at coordinate 870,089,661 of NC_141687.1, read as the reverse complement.
GTTGTACGGAGAGATTCCAACACAGGGTGCATGAGCTAAAGATTGGCATAGAAAGAAAGCAGAGGTATGAGATAGAAACCAGTCAAATTACGTTCCAACCAGATATTCAAGCGCAGAGAGACGAACTGTGGTAGGCTACAAGACCACTAGTAATACTCTACTAGCTTTATAGTCCCATCGCCAAAGATTTCACCACAATCATTGAGTCAAGAGGCACACCCACAAGAAATTTAGTTGTACAGTGAAAACAAAAACTTAAAAAATTAAAATAAATGTAAATGTAAATGTAAATGTGTGTGTCTTGTAAAGCGCACTGCTACCCGGAGGCGTCCTGGCGCTATAGACCGCTGGGGAACCCGTCCTAGCTTTCCCTGTGAGATGTTCCCTCCTGGGTATCTCCAAGGTGAAACCAGGCATCCCCGGCGTTTGTGGGGGGCCATTGTGGAGATGAGGCAAGCTAATGCCCACAGTTGCTGAGTGTGATCCCCGGTTAGAGTAGGCACCGAGGCGAGAATTATCGAGTCCGCTGACACTGGTTCACGACCCTGCCGCGTCGGGAATTGAACCCTGGTCCCGGGCCGTCCTCTGCTTCCGGGTCTGCTGCCTCTAACCAGTGAGCCACACCACTCCACTAAATAAGGTGCCACTCTTCCCTTCACAGGCAATAAAGCTTTTTATTGGAAGGCATTTTCAGCAAAAGTAGATGGGGTTTGGGGATCCAGCCTTGGAGAGATTTAACAGCAAATAGCATAACAGGTTTGTCATAAAAAGTAGTCTTACCAATTCACCAAAGTTGTAAACTCCTTCGCCGAGAAGACCAGCAAGGCCAAGGGTGAACGCTCTCTCCTGCTGCTCAGAAACTGCATGGAGAAGAACATGGTATCGTAAGGACCCCAAGGCAGGAACCTCCAATCCCAACAACCACCTTTAAACTCAGTCTACATCTGCCCACCTCCGGTTCCTCCAAAAAACCCTCATTTCCTATCCACTGCCCACTGTTTTCTCAAATATGTGCAAGGAAGTATCCTCTTGTGACAAGGTGCATTGGTGCTGTAGTATGTGAAAGAAGAAATGTTTTACAGGAGAAAAACAATTGGTAAATGGTTAAGCGTGAGATAGACCGGCACCGAGGTTTCGGAAGGGAAGCATTATGATTAAAAAAAGGAAATATTACAATTTCTAGACTAGTCTTTATACAAAGAAAATAATCACACTATTCTATTTTGCGATTCCCTTGATAACTACAATTCTAGCCAAAACAAGCATCAATGGTTCATTTTGTGTATCGAGGCAGTTTATGCTGCAAACTGTAGGTCTGACATTTGTATTAGAACCTTGAAAAGTCCTGTGAATCCCAAGAGGCAAACTAGGTTTGCTTGTAGAAATTTGCAGGACTTATCACTGTCCACAGACTAATACAGATATACAATTGGCATCCAAATTGCTTTGAGAATGCAAACAAACTAGTAAACCCTATGTTGACTAGAATAGTAACAATAAACACTTAGTATGAAGACTTCAAGTTACCCCAGTAGTATTTTAAAAAACTAATTTGCTTCCAGTGTCTTTTGATCATATTGCAGCACTGCACGCAGGGGTGATATATAGAACTACTGAGAAGCATATAGTCCTGGGCACTTTTCCTCCTACAGCCACAATAAACATTACAGCAGAAAAACTGTTCAATTGTGCAGCATCATAACTAAACTGCGTGTCCCTATGGTTACATTTACCTGGAAGATCTTTAACATCTATACATCCCAAGAAACGTAGGGCGTCCTTGTAGTATGAGGCGTGGTTGCCAATGGTCTGGTAGTATTTGCTGGAAAGGTCATAGAAGCGACTGTGCACGGAGGTTACACCTGCCAAGTTCTTCAGCATCTCATCCACCTCCTCAATTAGCTCCTATCAGCAGGGATAACATATTGACTCGAGAACAATAACAAACAACTACTAAGAACAGGTCTACAATACTCCAATCATCTTACCCCATGCAATCAACAAGAATAGACAACAGTCAAGCAGGAGCTAATTACCTCTAAATGTAGTTCTCTTATGATGGTATGTTTCGTAGATTCACAGTGACTATTGACAGTTCCCCAGTTACAATCTGGAAATCCTGAGAACGTTTCTAAAATACCAGTTTTCTTTGATAGGCATGTTTTAGTTCACTCGGCTTTCAGTAGCCAAAAAAGGAAGTGAAAGATGGCCTACCTCTCACAGCCATTTTGTATTGACAAATAGCATACCATGTGTACATTAACCCCAAACGGCTTCCCAAAGAAGGTAGGGCTTATTATCAACACTTGAAAAGCATAGGTCTTCCAGAGACGTTTCTGACTGCAATTCAAAATAGTGATCATCTGGAATGGTGGGAGTGAGGGTGGTAATTTTTTCCAGCAGCGACTGCCTTATATTCATGTTTGTTGCCCTCACGCCCATAACCTCTCAGAGTAGTCTTTCTGAAAGTATTAATAATTGGTGTGGAAGATTTCTCAATAGTGCAACATGTAATTTAAAGGCTTGTTGAGGAGGTCAAAGGAAAAAACGTGGATGGTTTAAAATAATAGGTTATATAGACAATCACTAATCTCATGTTTGGATAGTATTTCAGTTTTTTTACTGATTACTACTGTCAGTCAGTCAGTCACTTCAACTTTATTCAGCTAAAAATAGCCATTAAAAACCCATAGTAAGGACAATACAAACAAAAATACATACTAAGCCTGTCTCTACATGAGCTGGTTTGAAGAGGAACACATCTGGAACAACCCATACCAAACAGATTCGCCTGGGGCACAGGTATATCCAGGGATGTGGAATTCCAATTGCTTGCTGCACAGACATATTGTTTGGGGTCAAGGGCAACAGGTTTTCATGTGTATTTTGTCCTTGGGACAAGTAGGGCCAATCCCTGCAGCACAAACACTTTGGCTGCCAGTTTGAAGTACCACATTATGGATCAGGGATGGGCACTGTCTGCAGTTAAAGTACACTTTTTGTCCATATGTTAATGCTGTTAAAACTTGTAATCATGGTTCACTAATTGAAAGCATTTGTTTTTTGGGTGAGAGCTCTAAGTAAATGTTGTTTGCTCTGACTGTACGACTGACAGTGGTTCCTGTATAAAAATGTGTACAAAAGTTTTCAAAGTTTAGCAATATGAGGTTTTGTATAATGCTCTCCGATTTGATGCAAACATTTGCAGAAACTTGAAACCAAGACTGATGATTATTTGCTTTCAAAATAAAATGTTCACAAAAAAAAAGGGAAGCAGGAAAAATACATTTCGCTAAACTAATGTAAAATTTCAGGTACCATGTATTTGAAGCATCATTTAGTAACATGTCTATTCATGCTAGTATTTCCCAAACATATTCACAATGGAAAATCAGTGTAACCAGCTTCAATAAGATTATGGGAAACTAACAAGCATTGGCAAAGCCAGCAGGTCTGAAATTTGTGGTCAGCTTCCTAGTTTTGTCAATGTGTGAATTGTTTTGGCGTGGTTTTTATAAAACCTTACTAGTGTGGGAGCTTCCCGGCCCTCACCATTATAACACACATTGGAAAAAGCAAAAATTGTTTTTTGTCTCAAAAAGCACACACTGCCACAGTAGAGACTGGCACGGAAAAAAATTACTTTGTGTGCCGATATGCTCCTTGTGAAAGAGCAGAATGCGGTCACTAACAGTGAAGACAGCTGATAAAGAGTGAGAGAGAAATTTAATAAACACAAAAGATCATGGTCAACGCCAGACCAAATTAGTGGCAAAATTATTTTTAAAAAGTCTCAAAAGTGCACCCTTGGTATATACCCTTGCATCAAGTTCAGCTATACGGCTTTCGAGAATTCCCAAGAATTTACATAAGTAGGACTAGAAATAGTACTTCTAGAAAATATTTCTGAACTGCATTTTAGCATGAGCAAATATGTATTTGTAGATTTGCTCATGCGCAAATCTGAGTATTTGCAAGTTCACTTTCCCTTTCACCACTTTTTTAATCTCTCTTGAAGACAGTTTACGTCAGCCATTGTCAGGAGTAAATTTCCAACATTTCTCAGTATGGGAAAAGATTAGAAAAGAGTTGTTGAAAACCCATAAACATGCAAGTTAGTAGGTCTCCATAGACTCAAAAGGGCATTCAAAGCCTTGAACTATTGCTTCAGCCCCAGTATGTAGATAAGCAGAAACATGGCAACATAAGGGGATTGGTAGTATTCAAACACTACTATAGTATGAGCCCTGTCATAATTAGAGAGTTTATATCAGAGTTTGTATATAATGAGACTGCTGCCATAATTTGTCGAAGCACTACATGGCACCAAGAGGGACAAGTGGATTTTGTTACAGAGTAGATTTATGAAACAACCTGCTCCATGGACAAGTAGGTATTTTATTAAATTTTACACCCTTGTATATGGATAATAAACTGATAATATACCAAGGGAATAATGACACCATGCACGCCTTTAAAGAATGGATGGACCAACAAAACCCCTTCCTACGGTTTACTATGACCAGTAACAAAGAAACAAGTCCCTTGCTGGATGTAACCGTCCGAACAAAGGATGGAAAAAAGACAAGTACTCTCTACACCAAGCCTAGTGACCGGAACAGTCTACTGCACTTTAATAGCGCCCACCCACAGTCACTAAGAGAGAACCTACTGATAGGACAATTCATACGAGTCTGGCGAAATTGGTCTGAATTACGCAATTTCAAAAATGAATCAGCAAAACTTGCCATCAAAGTAAAGGAGAAAGAATACCCACATAAAGTGGTCGAACAAGCACAGAAAAGGGCACGGAACACTCCACGAGCAGCATTACTTGGAACCACGGTCATACCTGAATCAGATGGCCTTATATGTGTAACGACATACAAAAACACATTCCAATACAATCAAAAAATCATAACAAAAAATTGGAGAATACTAATGTCAAACAAACTCACGTTCAAGTCTCCCCTGTTCTTCTTTCGAAAGAATAGAAGTATTAGGGATATGTTGGTATATAGCACGAATATGTGATGTTATGTGTGATGTTACCACGCTGTAGGTAACAGCGCGGTGGTTACAATGTCTGCGTTGTTACCACGCACGGCATTACATCGCAAGTTGTTTCAACGACTTGCGCTAAATGGCGCGCTGGACTTAGGACTACTCCAGTTAGCGCGACAGCAGGGAAGGTGTTAGTTTAAAGTCCAACACATTCCATGATGTTGCGCGCCATCTAGCGCAAGTCATTTCAATGACTTGCGATGTAATGCCATGCATGGTAACAACACGGACGCTGTAACGTTCGCGGTATCCTACCCGCATGGTACTACCAGCGGTGTAAACGCGGTTTCCCATATAGCACTGTGGGTAAACCTCATAGTAAACAACAAGTGAAACTGTGGAACCAACCCCTTGTCAAAGGAAAGTTCTCCTGTGGATTATGTACAGCATGTGTATTTACCACACAAAGCAAAGTTATTGATCTTGATCTTCCCACTCCTTGGGAGCAAAGACATCACACTAACAAATAAAGCTACAATGTTATATACACTATCATATGCCCTTGCAACTTACATTATATTGGGATGACGACAAGGAAAATAAAGATCAGGATTAATGAACCTAGGAGCACCATCAGGTGTAAGAGAGGTGCTACCAAACTGACCACACTTTTTATGGAAAAAGGACACACCGATATGGACCTTAAATGGAACATAATAGAGAAAATTGTTAACCAGGGACTCTCAAAACAGGTTTGAATGATGAAATTCAGTGGGGCCAGCCGAGATACTGATAATAGCCCACCTACCTAGAGATCTGTTAATAGGTAAGGATGTGTTCAGGCTATACTTATTATACAATGAGAGCAACAACCAATCCCAACAGCCACTTTATCAAATATATACCTATATGTCCCCCCTTTGCTTGAGAACATGCTTTTTCAGTGGCCCACAGTTAACATTTACATGATGACTGCACTAACATGAGAGCTCACTATGTGAAATGCAGCACAGGTCTAGGTCTTGAACCTGCATATTACACACTTTTTAGGGCTCCCGCCTTTGCTCCGTCCATTTCCGACTGTGGCTAGCAAGCGCAGAGGCACGCGTTCGCCTCGCTGCAGCACTCCCTCCCCCCACTCCTCTGTGGTGCGCGCGCACCACTAGCTGGCAATGATGGTAGCGGTCACCCACTGTACCCGTTTCCACTGCCAACACTTTTGCAGCTGCAACGCTCACGTCGATTGCCTTGTGCTGGTTAAAAATACAGTCAGTTTTCTCACATTTTTGTACGATTCCGCAAAATCCCTCTGTCCATTTCCCACTCACTCCCTTTTCCGCTCGGTATCCACGGATTTCCTTTTAAATCCATGGTTAATGTTGTTTTCTGCACAAACTTCCCTCCCCAATAATCATCATCCGTCAAAAAGCTTCCACATACCACGCAAAGTTCCCTCAGATCTATTCAGCAGTTGTTTCCCTCTGTCCCGCTTGAAACCATCCCCTAGCCCACCAACCCTACACCCCGCGTCTCACCCCACACTGGAAAGCACAGCATCACAGTTTACCAGGCTGGGATCGTGGTGCCCTCCCCTATCACATCCCTCTGCTGCACCAGCCTGGACTCTCTCCTGTCCGTGACAGTGCTAGAAAAGGCGTGTCCTGTGACGTCGTTTCAGTCTACCTGAATCCTTGCTAGCCGCTGCGGCTTCAGCACAGTAAAGGCTTAGACTCTCAGAGGGAAGATATGCGCATCATGGGGACCGTTCCAGTCCCCCTCTGCCTCCTTTTGTATGCGGGGACTACGCTCGCTGGATACAGCGAGGTAAACAAAATATGTCAAACGAATTTTCGGCTGAACCGGAGACGCGCTCTTGAAAGGTTTTTGCCACCAGCAATCACCTTTTTCTGGTCCGGATTTGGTGCACAGAAGACTGCACAGGCAGGCACAGACCAGGAGTGCTCCACTTTGGTCGGCAGGTGGGAGGAGTACACTAGTTACCTGCTGTGAATACCCACAGTTTCTAGAATGGTATCGCCTCCCTTTGTGTGCTGTGTGAGTCAGGGCTGGCTCAGCTGGAGAACAGGGGTGTTGCTATTAGCGCACCTTTGATTTTGCAGCTAAAGCAGTATAGAGGCAGTTGTTTGCTAATGACCCTGTTACAGTTAACACCCCTTTTCTTTGCGTTGCTTTTAATCGTTGCAGGGTAGACTGAAGGACAAATAAAGGCGTAGCCCCAGTAGACCAGGAATACGGGGGAGTTACCCCTTCAGTCTTAAATGGAATGTACCATTGTTCTCTTTAGATGTGATTTTTTGTGGTCTCGCAAAACTGAAGTGATTACCCCACCCCATCCCAATTAAAGATAGGTTTAGAAGTCTGTATGTACATTCACCCATAATAAGACTAGACTGCATGCAATCTACAGATAAGGTGATTGACAGGTCATTGAGGTCCTGTGGTTATATTAGAATGTTACATCCAACCGCCCCATTGTCAGTATATCAGGAGCTATGATTTCGACTGTAAATCGCTTGTTTGGCGAGGGCTAAACTTAACTGCTCCTACCTTTAATTGTTGCAAACACCCCCCAACCTCTTGCGACGATGCAGGTGATATGGTTGGCCTCTGCTTTCCTGGATGGATCCTTTGGCTGTGCTCGTCCCACTTCTTGGAGAAGGGTTGGGACTGTTCCCTCACCTTACCAGATGGTAGAGTGTGTGCTCCCAGTAGATCAGGCAGTGGCGGCATTGCCCTCTTTTCCCTTACATAGATCAGGCAAATTGGGTATTGCCCACACGGTCGTTGGTAGATTATACAGGGAGTGTCAGTCCGTTTCTCTTAAATCAGGCGTTGATGGTCGACGGTGGGTTCTCCCCAACACGTTTCAATTGTGTTTAACAACATTAGTGGTTTAAGTATTGGGGTATCACGGTCTCCTAAACACATGCTATAACTTTGGTCTCTACAAATTACTAGATCATTAGGTGGAACATTTCCCCTCACGTTGTTCAAAAATGGTTTTGTTTCGACATCGGGTTCCATTTAATAAAGTCTTTCGAGGGTGGCACTCTTCGGTTCTTTTAGATGTATTTGTATTATAGAACTTTTTTGTCCTTTAATGTGCTGGATGGGATTGCCATGTCTTCTCTCACCTGAGTTAAACAACTCTGCTAGGGTGGTTCCATTGCTCTCAGACCTTGTCTAGTTGGATGCCTTACCCCTCTTTTGCGGGCCAGTTGGAGCCGGGATAGCTAATTACTTGGCACCCCTCTTGGACCTTAATTAGCCAATCTCAACTGGGTGGTGGCATGGGTTGGTCATATAAGGGTCTCTTGGTATGGTGTCATCCTTGCGATGTGGTCTAGCCGCTAAGCTGCTGACACTGAACCCAGTGATCTGGGTTTGAGTCAACCCTGTTGAATTTGTGTGTTCCTAGGCATTAAACACATATCTGTATGAGATGTCATTTTTGTGTAACTCACAGATGTCAAAGATATTCCCGCATCATGATATTTGTACAGGCCCCATTGCTTCTTAGCTCAGTTCCTACCAAATAAATAGCTATACATGCTGCTATTGAGACATTAACATCTGAGTTAGAAACATTTGCCATCAATGAGACAACTAAACGGTGCCTGCTTTTTTGTTTGTAAACTCCAGTAGCTGTGGATACCATCAGTATTTTATTTGCTGCCAATCATGGTTAGGTAAGAGAAAAAGTGGTTGGATGGAATGCTTGATTCAATCTAAATCACTAGAAATAATTTGAACTACATAGTTGATTTTTTTTGCCACTGTTCTTTAGCCGTGTCTAACCAACCGTCAACTCCCAAATCACAGTTGTAGCGGTCATTGGGTCTTTTTTCGTGATTGCCCTCCTTTGCCTGAAATTATGTAATAGCCCAAGCAAAGCGATGTGGTCACTGTGAAGCAGATTGAGGAAAATAGCCTGCTGTACACAGAGGCTTAGCGCAGATCTATGGTCGTCATCCAAGTGCTAATCCCACCAGGCCTCGATGCTATGTGACAAATACCTCTGATTTTGGGTGCTGGGTGTAACTTCATTATTCATCGACTTCATCACACGGTGGCCAAGGGACTGTTCAGTATGTTATACATAGGTATTTAATTTCTTTTTGACAATGAGGGCAGGGATGAGTTTAGTAACCTTCAATTGGTGCAAAACTAAGTCAGCCGTGCCTGTTCAGTTTTCTTTTCCTCATTGCTATTTATTCTATAGTTTAAGATGTTTGGTGGCTCTCAGAACAAGTAGTAGGGTGAGCTCAATTTATGTGCGAGGCAGACAGCTAGCTATTTTGGCCTCATTTCTTTCATCTTTATGGGTCACAACTTTGAGACAGTTTTCCCCTTGCATGTGTCGGATTGTTAAAATGACAGGTGGGGTTCTCTGTGCTGGCGTTGTGCGCTTTGACCTCTGCATTCTTTCTACAAGACATGTGAATTTCTTCAGTGAGCTAGAAAGTTCCAGCGCTAGTCCCGCCTTTCGAGCAATCCCAATTAAAACATGGTTGCTGATGACGAGCTGGTCTCGTCGTTGAAGAACGTTGAAGCCTATTCCATGGAGTGGGGTATTTGTCTCACTTGCACGTGTAACCATTTCAAGAATCTAGTGAGATGGCTCAGAGGGGTGAGATCTCAGGGAAGGCTGATCTAATTCTACCCGAGCTGAGGTAGCTTATCATCCCTTCCAGGGTCCTGGAGCTTCGTGTTGGGTGATGGCATGATCACGCCAATCTTAAGTTGTTCGTTGTTTACATTTTGAACGTGGTACTCATCATTGAATGTGTGCTCATAGGACTGTAATGGACAATGCCAAAAGAGTTTATTATGAGGAGGCTTGTATGGCACTACAAACAGTTGCACCTAGGCACTGCACAGTTGATAGGAGAATGACTAGTTATGGGTGTCAGTTTAATTTCTAATGGACAGGTAGTGTTCCCTGGAGCAAAAAGTTATAGGTTGTTGTTTCAACAAGATTCAACCCCAGTCTAGGGGCCCAGCTCCCTCCAGTGGATACGTTTTGGAAACTCGGCCCTCTCCTTGATCAAAATCTGTCCGGCCCTTTTCTTTTCTTTTTTTTTTGGAAAACCTTTATTGATACTTCAACCAGTTACAAGTATGGGCCTACAACCACCAGGGCTGGCCGCTAATCGGTATCATTTCAACCAAGCAATTAGAACCAGACTCGGCCTCCCGGGAGGCGATTACAGCACTACTTCAATTAAAACTGGCGGCATCGCATACTATACGAATAGCAAGATAATAAAGGTTCCATTTTATAATATAAAGATAGAACGATCAGGTGCCATACAACATCACAAAGGTGCATAAAGGGCGGGCAAAACAGTAGGAGGTCCACAGTTAGTTCGATATCATTCAAAACAGTGCCGCTGAGGCATACGATTCAGGATAAATAAGCATACAATTAATGTTCGCACCAGTGGAGCGCCCGCCCGATGGTACTGAAGTACCGTGAAAGTATAGGCACAGATAAAAAGTCGACAATTGACAAAAGAATAGACTCACTACGCTGACCCAAAAAAGAAGAAACATAAGAAAAGGCGAAGATAGATAAGAAGAAAAAAGGCCATAGAAACAAATAGTAAAAACAAAATACCCCCCCTCCAACCCCCTACCCTGCAGATGACTACGGCCTACCCCCCTAGCAGCGTGCCTGTCGCCCCATAAATGAACCCGAAATATAGAAGAACAAAGGGAAAAAAAGAAAAGGGAAAGAAAGAAGGGACTAAAACCCTGCCCAAAAAGGAGAAATGGAGGAGGGCTATGTCATACGCATTCCCGGACTCTCCCCCCCGTCTTAACGAAGAATCCCCCGCAATGCTAACACGATCAAGCAGACCACAATAAAACAGTACATCAGAGGAAACTAGAAATCCCGCCACGGACTCCGTTAACCAAATAAAGCAGTCCCGTTACCGATAAATCAATATTGTGAAACCTCAAACAGTCGCAGCCTTGGCCCCATCGATCAAATTTGCTGATCCCCTCCGATAAAGAGAGCCCCACCGTAAAATTGTCAAAGGTCAAACAGAAGTTGTCGAAACATAGTCTATAAGTTGAAGAAAGAATGGCAAGTCCCAAAGTAGACGCTCGAGTCCAACGATGCCCCTTCCCGACTCTAAGACCAGGCACTATCCCATCCGCCATCTTGATGGACCAGCTGGGAAGGGGGTGCGACAGTCCCACACAGATCACAATTACGAGCAAACGTCTCCAAATCGGGAAAAGCAGTGAAATGTTCCGCCAATTGCAGTTCCAAAGATTCCGACTTTGTAGGTGCATCGCCAATCTCCACATGTTCGAACCGTTCCACTTCTGTAGGGGCATGGAAAGCTCCAAGCACCGGGTCAAATTGCATCGCTGGGGTAGCAATAGGGAAAGGAACTGGCCACCGGGTCTCGGGCAGCAAATCAGAGTCCGGTCCCGATCCTCTAATTCCGTCCGCCACCAACATCAGATTCCAGGCCTGGGTCTTCATAGTCGCCTGAAGTGCCTCAAGGGCCGCCATCACTGACCGCAATGACGGGCCGCACTGAACCCGCTCCGCCGGGTTTCGCATAGCATCAAGCATATTGACCCCCACGGAGAAGCGCCTTCCCCGGGGTAAGATTAGGCGGAGCAGGAATGAACCGTGAGGGACCGATCGTCAATAGGCGTTAGTGCGCACAAAGTCTCCGATCCAACGGCACCGGCGCTACGAACGCCAGGCCCCCGGGTCTCGGACCCCCACACATACCACCTCGGGTGTCACTCGTCTCCTCACCTCCGGTACAGTTCCAGGCAGCAGATCGGCAGCAAAGCAATCAAAGATGTCAGAAGTTCCATGGACCGGACCCAGCCGCTCTCTCCGGTCCGCTGTTGTTCAACTAGGACCCGGCTAGACCAACACTTGAGACCCCGGCTTCCAGACTGGGCTAGGCCTCAAATTAAACCTCAACATAACTCCACTCCACCATGTCGGAAAAATCTCGGGATTGCACCATCAGTCCGCAGAGTAGTTCATGCACCCGGATATGGGGCGAGAAATCAGGATATACGACAGGCTCTTCGAGCGAAAGACGGGGGTCAGCGGAGCCGGGAAGTTATGCTGCCATCTTGCTTGCTGTCGTAGCTCCTCCCCTCCGGCCCTTTTCTTATGGCGGCAGAGGCATGGGCAGAATGGAGTCAAGCAATAGCTTCGACTTTTGACTGAAACACTAATGTTTACATTCCAGGAACTTTTTAAAAAAAAATATTGCTTCACCGATAATTAGAAAGATGAAGTACATGCCACGAAGCCCCTCCAAACCCAGCCAATCAAAACAAGCATTTGCAATGCAATAGGTCTCGCATTACTGAAAGTTTGAGCTATTGGCTTTGCATTATTGTTTGTAACAGCAATAGCTCAAACTTTCAGTAATGCGAGACCTATTGCATTGCAAATGCTGGGTATATAATACTTTCAAACCTTCTTGTTATGTTGAGTGCTGTATACAAATATATATCAGTAAAAAAGTATTTTTTTAAAGTATTGGCTTGCACTCCCTTCAAAAACGCTCCATGGCGGAGGTAAACATAACCATAGTCCCTTTCCATAGATTGACGCAACAAGAATAATACAAACCCGAAAGTTTCTTTTTGTACGTGGGTATTTTAATTCCTTATGTTCAACCTGATAATATTAATACAACGGTCTCCCCCACAACTCCATCCACGTTTGTGATTGATCATGGCGAACATGCAAGCCGATGCACGCAGACCACGTGACGCAGAAGTCACCCACTCTCGTGAGGAAGGAGCAGATAAATGTTGGCGTCCTCCCGGCACATCTCCACCTAAGCTGGAAAATGAGGGAGAGTTTAGGCAAATGGCCAGGGAAATCCCTTGACGAAGTAAGTGACGAAATGTTAGACCTCCGGTCGGAGTAGAAAATCTCCTGTGATTCGAACAAGGGCGCTTTAACATACAATCTTTCTATCACTAACTCCTTTTTTCTCCTCCCTCTTTTTATCTCAACAATTCCATATAGTGTGTAAGTACTCCTGAGATATTTGACATCCATCAGTTGTGGGCGAGTATCGGTACATGAAACAAAACTATGCATTTGTATACAAACTAGAGGATACTATTTTATAAATGTGTGTGGTGTCTGTCTAGGTTTCTAAGCATATGTTTTATGTCGCAAAATACGCCTGATTTACATGGTTGAAAATAGTGAACAATCACATACAAGGTCAGCTAATATACCGCCCTCAGATGTATCCACACGAGTAATGTGGGCGATTCAATGGCTGCTGATTGAGAATAATCAGGCACTCCAGAATATCAGCAACAAAGGTGCACAGGGAACAAATGCACTTGCCTCCAGTCTGAGTTGGTGTAGTGCACACACATTCAGTGGGATATGCATGCACCATCTTTCTCGCATATGTGGTTTATACCATCACCTGTCAACAATATAGATTAAAAGAAACTCCATATAATGGTTGCCATTGATTTTTATTGAGTATTAACACTGCCCACATATTTGAGTGCAATACATTGTTCTGCATTCTATTCACCTGGGAGGTTTTTATTTGATACCCTGATGAAAGCCCTGACCTTGTTAGGCCTTAGAGTAGGGCTGAAACATGTCGGTCAACAAAACATAGGGTGATAGGACCAGAATAGTCCACATTACCCTTTATCTTATTTTAGCTTTCCCACTATTTTTCCACTAATAAAGGGATACCTAGGAGAAGGTGAGGAATTTTTCATTCCTAGTGAAGCCCACTGGTCACCCTCTATCCTTGAGTGCTCCCTGAAATACGACCAAGCCCACTCGGACCTTTAGAAGTCAGGGTGAACCAGAGGATGACGCATGACACTATTAAGAGTGTGTGAGGGTTATATATAAAAAAGTTTATTTGTTCCCCACATCAATCATGCGGAGCCAGCATACCCGCTAGAGGTGTACCAGATAGCCCCCCTTCCCGTGCCTTGTGTAGTGTTCCCTGCAACCTCAGGCGGTATACTCTTTGGTAGTTTTGAGCTTAAAAGGGAAAACTTATCCCCCCCCACCACTGCTCTTCAACAGTTGAAGAGACCTTTCAACCCTCAGGGTCCCACAGCTCGTTTCCTGTAAGTACCCAGTTTTGGCTATCAAGTTTTAAGCCAATTCTTAGGCATTGTAAGTGCAGTAATGCCATTCAGAGTATATGGTGCTGAGAGTTTGTCATTACGAAGTCCACAGTACCATAATAGCATAACTGAAAAATGAGAAGTTTGGTATCATACTTCACAGCACATTAAACCCACACTGATGCCAGTGTGGGATTTAATGAAAAAATGCAGTGAGCTTCTTAGAGATGCCCCCTGAAAAATGACCTAACACTGGTGTCCAGGACGAGTGGCTGCGCCCCAGCTGCCACCACCAGACATGTTTCTGCTGTTGTCGGGGGCATGAAACAATACACATTCTGGGATGAGGTGCCAAGCCTCCTCCCCCGGGATGGCCAGGTTCCACAAAGGGGAAGTTTCAAAGGCTTGCTGCCTTTGTGAGCTACTCCAGGCCATTTGCTGCTCCCAGCAGCTGGTCTCCACCGGTTCTGACCCCACTTTGGGCGGTTGAACCGGCGGGAAAACCAAGTGAGGAAGGGACTTGTGCTCACCTTTGCCAACCCACCCCTCAGGTGGGGAGGAGCGGTGAAGCACAACTCTGTCCCCGCCATCTCGCAGGAGGGTGGCATAATAGGGGGTGTACAATCCCAAGGAAGCGACCCATTGGTCCCAACCTTTTACTTACCCGGAACACCCCAAAATCTAGTATTTAGGGGCACCCCTGAACCTTGCCTCCTCAGACATGCAACGATGAAAAAGAAGAAGGACCGGACAGCCATGCTGAAGCTAAGAAGAGTAGGACTCCCGCTGAGTTAGCCCTATCCCCCGGACTATCCCCACTTTGTACCTGCGGGAGCGAAACTCTGGTGTGTCCTGCAGCCAGCAACCTCAAGAACCCCGACCTGCGCTGCCTTCCAAGGAAAAGAATTTGTCTCTAGTGAACACCAGATTTGTTCACCCACAGACTCCAGCTCCAGCAAAATCCACGAATCTGCACCACTCTGCACCAGTCGCCCATGGCCCGCGTTTGAGTGGCCCAACACGACAAGGAGGTCTCACCCGCGATCCAGACCTGTGATCTAGTGATCCCTGGCCTGCCCCAAGCCTCCAGCAGACACCTGCAGCCTCAATACGGAAGGTCCCCCCAACTACAACCAGGAGCTGGTAAGAAGATCCAACCCGAAAAGACACCCCTGCACCAGACGCCCCACGGCCTTGGGTGGCCCAACAGACAGTGTCTAGCCAACACCCAGCATCCCAACTTACCTCTCCAAGTGGTGGTCGCTCCCAGAAGACCTTCGTCCTCAAGCCTGCAGTGTGTTCGCAAACCGGAGACTGCCCACTGAAAGTTACAGGGCACCCAACAATAATCTGCACCCTGCACACGGCCGCCTTAGTGCCGCTGAGGGTGTACCTTTGGTGCTATCTTAAACCCCCATATGCCCGGAGCTTAATTCCAGGAGGTAAATGGTTTTAGGGTTAGGTAGAGGTGAACGGAGGCTAGTTTGACTGGAGGTTATGGGGTGAGTAGAGGTGAAGAGAGGTGAGTGGGACTTGATTGGATAGTAGGATATGGTATGATGTGGTACATACAGCCTGCAACTGTACAGTGTGGCCTGTCATTTTGTAGCATGTTTTCGGGCTGTTAACGTATAGTATGGCCTGTTATTGTAGAATAGGTATATATATATACACATACACACACATTTAAGCAAGCGCTATCATCACCAGTTGGTATAATTTAAAAACATCTAACTTACGATGGCTTTCCCAAATTGAGAAGGAAAGGGGCATAACATGGAATGCGACTAACAGGAGACAGGGTTATAAACAAACGCACTCTTGGTGAATACTTCAACATGTAACTTTATACAAATTTAATACATTGTGTTTTGTATTTGAAATGCAGCTCGGACAAGAATGGCTGGAGAAAAGAAGCTTACTGGAAATTAAAGTTTTGAAAAATCTAGAAACAAACAACGAACCAGGACAGCAATGGGTCCAGAGCAAAGGAAGTGCATAAAAGCAGCTAACAAATGAGAGAGTGTAAACATAACACAAAACAATTCACATGTACAAAAATAAAAAAGTGCCACGATCTAAGTGCAAGAAGAGTGACAAAACACTACTAAAAAAAATCAATCTGTACTTAAATCCAAGAAAAAGTGAAGGCAAGACCTGCAGAGACACATATCAATGAAAAGGAAGAGAAGACAAGTGACCATGAAGCCAATCAATGTAATGGGCAGGCTAAAAAAAACATTTTAGTTTTTTGTTTTTTTTAACCAACAATAGATCGTCACATGCGTCAGGGCGCTGTCTCAGTCGAGAGCTAATAAAAGTGACCTTTATCCTAATGTTAATTTTCGCTTTCCCACTTACTAAACTTTGTGAAATTGTTTACACAGCAGATGGAAGCACTTCAAATTTCCTTGCCAAAGGTTGGTTATTTAGAGGACTGCAGTACAAATCTCTGCACCACATGCAGGTTCTTTAAAAGTCAACGATGCTGACTGACCTAGAGGAAATAGGTAAGTCGTCTCTAAAAAGACTAGGGAGCTTAAGATGTATGATTTGGATAAGCACAAGCCTATCCAATTGGCAATAGCAGCCTTTTCACTTAATTGCCTGGGGGTAAATCTCCAGAGGTGCTGAAAAGGTGATAAAAAATCACAATGGTAATCATGCTTTCCAAGTGGAATTTAGGAGCCCTAAAACAATCCAAGCTGTGTAGATTTTCCTCAATCGAGTAATTATGAAATCTTGCCGGGACAATTTAAAGGGCTTTTTCCTGGCTTGGATGAAATTGTGGTCATACTTTAGGAACAAACTACAGAAATTTCCTCAGTGCCACTTTGTGGGGGAAAACTCAGAAAGAAGGAACTTATCCTTTTTGTTTTCCCAAGTCAAGAAGTCAATAATACAAGATACCATTGGTTCGAATAGTTTGTGCATTCAAGATGCAAAGACTAAACTGTAAATTAGTATATCACACAGGAGAATGAAAATAGAGAAGATCAAGGAACCACCTAGCTGCCCCCTCCATCCAAACCTCACCAAAACCTTGTTGCAACCCACCTGTGTGCTTGCTTGTATTCCAAAAGGCATAGCTTATCCAAGAAAGCAATCCTTGCTTTGCAGCTGCAAGTAGCTCCTGGTGTAGCTTTGCTCTGGGATGTAAATACATGCAAATAAAAGTCTGAAACCTCTACCCCAACACCAAAGCCCACTTGCTAATTGTAACCTGATTAGTTGGTAGGCTCAACCACAGCCACCCTACGCTCAGCATGGCATCAGCTGTGAAATGCTGCTCCTTATACAAAAGATGACCTAGGCACTCACACTCTACCTCCAGTTTGCAGCTTTATCTTTTCAGTCTTTGCCAGAGCAAAATATCTAGAAAGTCTATGCATGCATTCACTTCTTGCTTAAGTTTGTGAAAAAATGGAGTGCACAAACTTGATGTTTTTCTTAGAGGCCTGCTCATGGTGCTGTCAAATGCTAGGGTTGCCTAGCTTTGATTCAACCTCATACCTTGCTTCTAACCAACACTCCATTTCCCAAGCTCATTTTTACAAGATTTTTCATTGGTCATTGTTTTCCAATCTTCTGCCTTTTTCTCGCTTGCTTAGGGTAAAAGTCTGATGATGAAAAATAATTACAGGAACTAAAAATTAGTGTCCACTACTTGCAAACACAGTATGCACTTAGTGAGGTCAATCCTTGCTACATTTAAAATAGTGAATTTGTGGTGCAAAAACTGTGGATTTAGATGGGATGACACAAACTGGATTCAGAATGCTGTGTTTTTGGAGCATTTGAAGAACGAAGCTATGCAGGGATTCAAAGTATACTGTGTAGATAGCATGCATATATTTTCAGCAGGTGTGTAATCCACGTAACTATTTCTCAGGATTGCAACTTTTGATGTCTAGGTAACACGAGCAGCTCTACAATAACTACAATAAGTAATTTAACTATCTCTCTAGGGTCTGAACTGGTAACAGCTAAGTTACAGGCACTGCCCTACATTGGGCACATTAGCATGGCTACAAAACGGATTGACTGTGCTAACATGTTACATGTAAAAAAACAAAAAAAAACACAGTTAATAGAGGATAAGAGAGCTGGCTGACAGGCAGTCACAAGTTCTTTGAGAGCAGCTTACATAACACACTGCGAACCACAAGGTAACACTTACATTTCATTCATCACCTCTCTATTCTCATTTGCAGATTGTCAGTTCTGAAATTATTCTAAATAAACTCTGTGACTTTTTGATTATTAACTGACAAACAGGGTTGGAAAATGTTTTATTAGTCCCTATTATTTCACAGGTTTTCCTAAGAGAGAACACCTCTTGTTATGATCTGTCGCACTTACTCTGCTCGAGTAGCGCATTAGCAGCATACTTAAAAAGGTACTAGGGAGTCCTGTAGATATAGGAAGAGATCGAGAAAACAGGAGAATTTACCCAGCTAATTTATAGATCAGCTCTTACACAATCTTTAACCAATGCCAGAAAAAATGAGCACTAAATGTGAAAAATCTCTACTTCTTGAAGCAAGAGAAAAGGACCGTGTAATTTAACTGCCAGTCTTGAGGTCATGTTTTTAGGTCTCGCCTAGACGAAAGCAAAAGCGAAGCTTTTGCTGTCTATGCAGGACAACTTATGTTGCCACTTTTCTGGGAATATTGTGGACATCAGACTGTTACGAGCTTTTTCTGCTGTAGTCAGGCTGTCACGAGCTTCTCCTTTGGAGATTTGACCTCGTGAGCGCGCCTTGACTGCATCTAATGGGCCTTGCGCTTCCTTTAGTCAGTTTCACTTTGCCTGCACTTTCAAAGTGAAATGAAACAATGTGTCTGGTAGTTGTTCATGTGGAGTGCCTTCTGACCTCGTGAGCGGCCTTGACTGCATCTAATGTGTGTGGCTTTTTTTTTCAACGTGGCCCTGGCGCTTGCTTCAGTCAGTTTCACTTTTAAGGTGCAGGCGTCAATGGGTCTGGTACTTGTTTTATTTCCATTTAATGCTCTTTGGAGCAACAATTTTATATTACTTGTGTGTATTACCACTGGCCAGAATTTCAAAGACTTATATTCACGCAGGTGAAATAATACTATTGTGATTAGGGCCGATTTTTGGAGTCTGACCGTTCAGAGTGCAGAGTGGAGCTTCAGAGTGGAGCTTCAGAGTAGAGCTTCAGAGTGCAGAGTGGAGCTTCAGAGTGGAGCTTCAGAGTGGAGCTTCCGAGTGGAGCTTCCGAGTGGAGCTTCAGAGTGGAGCTTCAGAGTGGAGCTTCCGAGTGGAGCTTCCGAGTGGAGCTTCAGAGTGGAGCTTCAGAGTGGAGCTTCCGAGTGGAGCTTCAGAGTGGAGCTTCAGAGTGGAGCTTCAGAGTGGAGCTTCAGAGTGGAGCTTCAGAGTGCAGAGTGGAGCTTCAGAGTGGAGCTTCAGAGTGCAGAGTGGAGCTTCAGAGTGGAGCTTCAGAGTGGAGCTTCAGAGTGGAGCTTCAGAGTGGAGCTTCAGAGTGGAGCTTCAGAGTGGAGCTTCAGAGTGGAGCTTCAGAGTGGAGCTTCAGAGTGGAGCTTCAGAGTGGAGCTTCAGAGTGGAGCTTCCGAGTGGAGCTTCCGAGTGGAGCTTCCGAGTGGAGCTTCCGAGTGGAGCTTCCGAGTGGAGCTTCAGAGTGGAGCTTCAGAGTGCAGAGTGGAGCTTCAGAGTGGAGCTTCAGAGTGCAGAGTGGAGCTTCAGAGTGGAGCTTCAGAGTGGAGCTTCAGAGTGGAGCTTCAGAGTGGAGCTTCAGAGTGGAGAGTGGAGCTTCAGAGTGGAGCTTCAGAGTGCAGAGTGGAGCTTCAGAGTGGAGCTTCAGAGTGCAGAGTGGAGCTTCAGAGTAGAGCTTCAGAGTGGAGCTTCAGAGTGCAGAGTGGAGCTTCAGAGTGGAGCTTCAGAGTAGAGCTTCAGAGTAGAGCTTCAGAGTGGAGCTTCAGAGTGGAGCTTCAGAGTGCAGAGTGGAGCTTCAGAGTGGAGCTTCAGAGTGCAGAGTGGAGCTTCAGAGTGGAGCTTCAGAGTGCAGAGTGGAGCTTCAGAGTAGAGCTTCAGAGTGGAGCTTCAGAGTGGAGCTTCAGAGTGCAGAGTGGAGCTTCAGAGTGGAGCTTCAGAGTGCAGAGTGGAGCTTCAGAGTGGAGCTTCAGAGTGCAGAGTGCAGAGTGGAGCTTCAGAGTAGAGCTTCAGAGTAGAGCTTCAGAGTAGAGCTTCAGAGTGGAGCTTCAGAGTGGAGCTTCAGAGTGGAGCTTCAGAGTGGAGCTTCAGAGTGCAGAGTGGAGCTTCAGAGTGGAGCTTCAGAGTGCAGAGTGGAGCTTCAGAGTGGAGCTTCAGAGTGGAGCTTCAGAGTGGAGCTTCAGAGTGGAGCTTCAGAGTGGAGCTTCAGAGTGGAGCTTCAGAGTGGAGCTTCAGAGTGGAGCTTCAGAGTGCAGAGTGGAGCTTCAGAGTGGAGCTTCAGAGTGGAGCTTCAGAGTGGAGCTTCAGAGTGGAGCTTCAGAGTGGAGCTTCAGAGTGGAGCTTCAGAGTGGAGCTTCAGAGTGCAGAGTGGAGCTTCAGAGTGGAGCTTCAGAGTGCAGAGTGGAGCTTCAGAGTGGAGCTTCAGAGTGCAGAGTGGAGCTTCAGAGTGGAGCTTCAGAGTGGAGCTTCAGAGTGGAGCTTCAGAGTGGAGCTTCAGAGTGGAGCTTCAGAGTGGAGCTTCAGAGTGGAGCTTCAGAGTGGAGCTTCAGAGTGGAGCTTCAGAGTGGAGCTTCAGAGTGCAGAGTGGAGCTTCAGAGTGGAGCTTCAGAGTGCAGAGTGGAGCTTCCGAGTGGAGCTTCAGAGTGGAGCTTCAGAGTGGAGCTTCAGAGTGGAGCTTCAGAGTGGAGCTTCAGAGTGGAGCTTCAGAGTGGAGCTTCAGAGTGGAGCTTCAGAGTGGAGCTTCAGAGTGGAGCTTCAGAGTGCAGAGTGGAGCTTCAGAGTGGAGCTTCAGAGTGCAGAGTGGAGCTTCAGAGTGGAGCTTCAGAGTGGAGCTTCAGAGTGGAGCTTCAGAGTGGAGCTTCAGAGTGGAGCTTCAGAGTGGAGCTTCAGAGTGGAGCTTCAGAGTGGAGCTTCAGAGTGGAGCTTCAGAGTGGAGCTTCAGAGTGGAGAGTGGAGATTCAGAGTGGAGAGTGGAGCTTCAGAGTGGAGCTTCAGAGTGGAGAGTGGAGATTCAGAGTGGAGAGTGGAGCTTCAGAGTAGAGCTTCAGAGTGGAGCTTCAGAGTGCAGAGTGCAGCTTCAGAGTGGAGCTTCAGAGTGGAGCTTCAGAGTGCAGAGTGGAGCTTCAGAGTGGAGCTTCAGAGTGCAGCTTCAGAGTGCAGCTTCAGAGTGCAGCTTCAGAGTGCAGCTTCAGAGTGCAGCTTCAGAGTGCAGCTTCAGAGTGCAGCTTCAGAGTGCAGAGTGGAGCTTCAGAGTGCAGAGTGGAGCTTCAGAGTGGAGCTTCAGAGTGCAGAGTGGAGCTTCAGAGTGCAGCTTCAGAGTGCAGCTTCAGAGTGCAGCTTCAGAGTGCAGCTTCAGAGTGCAGCTTCAGAGTGCAGCTTCAGAGTGCAGCTTCAGAGTGCAGCTTCAGAGTGCAGCTTCAGAGTGCAGCTTCAGAGTGCAGCTTCAGAGTGCAGCTTCAGAGTGCAGCTTCAGAGTGCAGCTTCAGAGTGCAGCTTCAGAGTGGAGCTTCAGAGTGGAGCTTCAGAGTGGAGCTTCAGAGTGCAGAGTGGAGCTTCAGAGTGCAGAGTGGAGCTTCAGAGTGCAGAGTGGAGCTTCAGAATGCAGAGTGGAGCTTCAGAGTGTCAAGAGCAATGCCAATAGCTCTAACTTTAACAAAGGCAAAACCATTGCATTGTAAATGCTTGTTATTTTACCGAATCACATGCTCATGCTGCTGCCTGGTTTGTCTACATGC
Organism: Lissotriton vulgaris; assembly: GCF_964263255.1. Lineage (NCBI taxonomy): Eukaryota > Metazoa > Chordata > Amphibia > Caudata > Salamandridae > Lissotriton > Lissotriton vulgaris. Next base: position 870,067,584 of record NC_141687.1, on the reverse strand, counting down.
ACACAGGCAGAATCACTCGGTACAAAATGGCTCCTGTTCACTCGTCAGTACGGTCTTGCGCCGCCCCACCTTCCCCCTGCCAAATACATTCATTCCAAATACTGCTTATTTTCATATCAGACTGACTTCTCACATCTGGGATAGCAGGGGCACCTTCCACAGTGATTAGTGCTTCACAAAAAATAATTCTCGGCTAGCGCTCAGAAGCCTTGAAGCTTTGATTGAATGACACTGCAGTTTGATGCCCCGCTCGTTTTTTGATGCTATGCGTTCCAGACACTGATTTTATTAAGACTCACTTGGAGCTCTAAACTGTCACTTGATCTTTCTTTGGGTCATTTCGTTTGCCCGGAAGGACTAACATATCTGTGAAACCCTCTTCTTTTATAGTTTGAGCATCGTCTTCGTTTAGCAGGATAACATTATACATTTGAAAATACAAATATCCGGGAAGAGCAGAGAGCAAATCTCCGCGATGTTGGGCATTCTCCTATCATAAAGGAAGCGTGTTGGTGGGACCTGTGGCATCTAACGCATCATTTAACCCTATATGCGTGGGCACCTACCACAATAATGTATAGGATGAGTTTGTTCCGTTCCCGTTTTTAATTTGATGTAAAACTCAAATCACTGCACACTCTCTACTACACACTCTCTACTACACACTCTCTACTACAGTCACTACTCTCTACTACACACTCCCTACTACAGTCACTACTCTCTACTACACATTCTGCTACACACTCTCTACTACAGTCACTACTCTCTGCTACGCACTCTACTCTCTACTACACTCTACTACACACTCTCTACTACACACTCTACTACACACTCTCTACTACAGTCACTACTCTCTGCTACGCACTCTACTCTCTACTACACACTCTCTACTACAGTCACTACTCTCTGCTACGCACTCTACTCTCTACTACACACTCTCTACTACACACTCTACTACACACTCTCTACTACAGTCGCTACTCTCTACTACACACTGTACTACACACTCTACTACAGTCACTACTCTCTACTACACACTACTACACACTCTCTACTAGTCACTACTCTCTACTACACACTACTACACACTCTCTACTAGTCACTACTCTCTACTACACACTACTACACACTCTCTACTAGTCACTACTCTCTACTACACACTCTACACTACACACTCTACACTACACACTCTACACTACACACTCTACACTACACACTCTACACTACACACTCTACACTACACACTCTACACTACACACTCTACACTACACACTCTACACTACACACTCTACACTACACACTCTACACTACACACTCTACACTACACACTCTACACTACACACTCTACACTACACACTCTACACTACACACTCTACACTACACACTCTACACTACACACTCTACACTACACACTCTACACTACACACTCTACACTACACACTCTACACTACACACTCTACACTACACACTCTACACTACACACTCTACACTACACACTCTACACTACACACTCTACACTACACACTCTACACTACACACTCTACACTACACACTCTACACTACACACTCTACACTACACACTCTACACTACACACTCTACACTACACACTCTACACTACACACTCTACACTACACACTCTACACTACACACTCTACACTACACACTCTACACTACACACTCTACACTACACACTCTACACTACACACTCTACACTACACACTCTACACTACACACTCTACACTACACACTCTACACTACACACTCTACACTACACACTCTACACTACACACTCTACACTACACACTCTACACTACACACTCTACACTACACACTCTACACTACACACTCTGCTACACACTCTGCTACACACACGCTCTACTACACACTCTACTACACACCCTCTACTACTCTCTACTACTCTACTACACATTCTCTACTACTCTACTACACACTCACTACTTTCTACTACACTCTACTACAGACTCTCCACTCTCCACTCTCTACTCCACACTCTACTCCACACTCTCTACCTCAATCTCTCTACCTCAATCTCTCTACCTCAATCTCTCTACCTCAATCTCTCTACCTCAATCTCTCTACCTCAATCTCTCTACCTCAATCTCTCTACCTCAATCTCTCTACCTCAATCTCTCTACCTCAATCTCTCTACTTCAATCTCTCTACTTCAATCTCTCTACTTCAATCTCTCTACTTCAATCTCTCTACTTCAATCTCTCTACTTCAATCTCTCTACTTCAATCTCTCTACTTCAATCTCTCTACTTCACATTCTGTATTACACACTCTCTACTACACACTCACTACTCTCTAGTACACACTCTCTACTACACACTCTACTACACTCCCTACTACACATTCTCCTACACACTACTACACACTCTACTACACACTCACCACTCTACTACACACTCACCACTCTACTACACACTCACTAGTCTCTACTGCTCACTCTCTACTACACACTCTCTACTATACACTCTCTACTACACACTCTCTACTACACACTCACTACTCTCTACTACACACTCACTACTCTCTACTACACACTCACTACTCTCTACTACACACTCACTACTCTCTACTACACACTCTACTACTCACTTACTACTCTCTACTCACTCTCTACTACTCACTACTACTCTCTCTGCTACTCTCTCTACTACTCACTATTACTCTCTCTACTACTCTCTCTACTACTCACTCTCTACTACTCACTCTCTACTGCTCATGACAATGCCATTTATTTATCTGTTTCCAAAACCAACACATAAATAAAACATTTGTCATTTACAATGCCAAAAGCGCTAACTTTTGCAAAGGCGAGACCGTTGCATTGTAAATGCTTGTTTAAGACAGCAGTTCCATGGCTGAACAGCTAACTGACATAGGAAAAAAGAAAGAATGTGTTACTCTCTGCAACTTCAGTTAGTAATGGCTGTTGTGCGGTCTTTGTGTAGGAGGTCAATATTTCCGCTAGGAGGAAAAAAGGAACAGTCCTAAGGTTAGTGTTTTATACTACCAATGAATGATGTGCAGTGCCATTTCCTGAGCCTGTTTAACTGTAAAAACTCCGATACTATTGGTGAGCTCATCAGCCTTAATGTTTTTCCACTTGTGTGGTCACTGTTGATCCCAATGTAGCACCAGATCCTGTTGCAGGGCTCACATTTGTTTTTGCCAGAGGAGCCACATAGATGCGGAAAGGCCGTGGGCCTGGAAGCCTCTAAACGCCATCGGCCATCTGCATTTAAAGTGGTCAATCTTTAGTTACAATGCATCTGCCCACTGTGGTCAAGGATAGGACAAGTCATTACCTCCTCATCCTGTCTTCCCGTCCCATTCCTTAACAGTGAGCAGCTTGTCGGCTTCACAGAAACCTACTACCTAGCAGAGCTTTTCGCACTTCCTCCAATATGGCACCACCATCAGGTGACAAAGGGGAAAGTGCATCACAGAACATACTGTTCTTTTTTTTTTGCCTTCGCAGTGTACTTCGTTTCCTAGCAGGAGCTGTTGGGGTAAGTTTTTCTATCTTTTTTTTTATATGTTGGCAGCCGCCTTTTTCTTCACTTGCATTTTGTTATTATGCCTATCCTAGGGAGCCTGACATTGACGCGGTCCGCAATAGCGGCCGTTTGTGCAGGTTTTTCCGCCGCTCTCACCTGTGTTGGTCGGTCTGCCTTAGCGGCAGTTTCTCTCCGTGCGGGTCCCACTGCGCCCTGCTTCAGCGGGCGGAGATTCTTCCGCGGTGTTTCTCGTGGAGTGCAGACTCCGCTTCCCTGGGGATTTTTGGGGGAAACCGGCCGGCCGGCCGCTTTTTCAGCATCCGCCTCCTTTTCCTGGTCCCGCGTGAGGTCGGGTCCTCGGGACTTCGTTACTTTAAATGCGGGTCCTTTTTTCTTGGTTCCCTTCCTCTGTGAGTGCCTGTTTTAGTCCTCTGTGTTTCGTGTGGTGTGTCCTTTGGTGCATTGCTGCCATGGACCAGAGTGCCTCTTCTTCCACTCCTCCTATGGATGCCCTGCGCCTCCTTATTAATGAGGCGGTTGCTGCTGCCTTCCGGGCTGGAAAGGATGCTGGCCCTCCTGCCAAGGTGTTCGACCATGTGAGTGATAATTTGGGGTTCGCTCCTCCTGTGTCTGATGTCCTAGAGGATGACTTTTTTTTTTTACACAGTATCACCAGCCGACTCCAGAGTCCTTCCCCTTGCATGGTGCTGTGTGCAAGGTGCTGGATAATGAGTGAAAGGAGGTGGATAAGTCCGCCTTACCTTGCTTTTTGTCTAAGTAATATCCTTTGGAGGGGTTTGCTGCGGAATTTCCCCAGTCTGTCAAAGTGGACAATTTGATGCCTGGTCTTTCCTCACAGGGTTTGGGTCTGTCTGATGACGCCCTTCCTTCTGACGCTGTGGATAAATGTGTTGAAGGGGCGGTGAAGCGTTCCTACGCTGCTTCCAACTTTTCTGTCAGGGTAACGGCCTATTCCAATTACATGGTCCAGTCCCTACTAAAGGATTTCCAGGCCCTGGCTCTTCTTTTGCAGGATGGGGAGGATGCCTCCTCTCTCTTGGCCCTCATGGAGTTGCAGGTGAGCTATTTGTCTGACATTTCTTTTGACAATTTGAGTGCCGCTGCAGCTGCTTCTGGTGCTTTGATTGCTGCACGGCGTCATATCTGGATGCGTTCCTGGAAGGTTGAGTCTCAGAAGGCGGTCCTGCTTAGATTGCCCTTTGTGGGTTCCAAGGTGTTTGGGCCCCAGCTGGAGGACATGGTCAAGCAGTCAGCGGAGAACCGCAAGCTTGTGGCTCTTGTCCGCTCACCTTCTCGGGCGTGGGTTTGGCTACTGCCTTGCCTTTGGGCCCTCTGCTTGGGGTGCTTCGCAGCCCTTTCGTGGCAGGGGTCGTGTCCGTGGGACCCCTGCGCAATGGCTGTCTGCCTTTTCCGGTTGGTGGCGGGGGGAGGGGGGTGGAATCGCCTTTGTTTTTTCTCCACCACTGGTTGGCGGTTCCGGGCGCCTGGGCGGTGCAGGCTGTGTCCGGGGGTTATCAGATTGAGTTCTTCTCTCCTCCCCCTACCCCCCACCCCCAGTCTTCAGGGTGACCCCCCCTGCCCCGTCCTCTGCGGCGGGAGGCCTTGCTGGAAGGTGTGCCCCTTCTGTTGGAGAAGGCTGCTATCGTTGAGGTGCCACCTCTGGAAAGGTTCAAGGGTTGTTATTTGAACCTCTTCCCGGTCTCCAAGAAGGGTACGTCGGATCTGCACTCTGTCTTGGATCTCAAGAGTGTCAATCTCTTCATACCCAGAAGTACGTTCAAGATGGTGACTTTGCTGTCCATCCTGCATCTGGTGCTTCCAGGGAGATTCCTTGCGTCCCTGGACCTGATGGATGCTTTTCTGCACGTCCCTATCCATCTTGTGGATCAGCAGTATCTCCGGTTTGCGGTTGGTTCCTGGCACTTCCAGTTCCGGGTGCATCCTTTCGGCCTTTCATCGGTGCCAAGGGTTTTCACAAAGCTCTTGCCCACTCTGGTGGGTATTCTCCATGCCAGAGGTCTTCAGGTTTTTCCCTATCTTTTTTTTTTTAAATTTTTTTGAAAACCTTGATTGTGCAATCAAAAGCGTACAAATACGGGCCTACAACCCATCAGGCCGGCCACGACACATTATGGACGCACGAAATCAGTATTGAATTTCTCCAGCAGTTTCTCAGCAGTACATGAACAATCAGACAACATTAAAAGACCCAGTATAACCGCTAGGAGCAGGATAAAAGAAGGTTGATTTTATATTATAGTAGGAAGTATAGCAGGACCAGTTGCAACTGTTAACATCTGAGTTCCTATTACGGGCAGTCGGTAAAGCATCAGTACCAAGGAGCAGTGAAAATCGGAAATAGTAGCAACAATTGGCGAAGTCAAAAACAGTCTCCCCGTTTCTAATCAGTTCACTTCGCAGCTCACCGTCCACCCGGCACCACCTGAAGATGTGCTGGTACAAATCAAAGGAGTCAGAGCAGCAACGCAAAGATAACCATCTACTATACTAACCCAAAGAGAGGGAAAAGGAAAAAGAGGAGAGAAACAAGGAAGGAATACTAAAGACAATAAAGAATGAACGCAGCGTCGCAGAACGCGCCCCATGGCGAGCAAGGCAAGCAATACTAGAGACCCCCGGTAGGGGTGGAGGCGAGTAAGACTTATAAGCGTGCTATCATTATCTTGAAGCGAAGAAGACATACCTTACACTATCAGCTACTATCCCATGGAGTACGTGCGCGGTCACAGCGTCCCGATAAAGGTATACAAAAAGAGCCATAGAACTAAGAAAAAAAGAATATACAGACCCCATCCCACCCTCACTACCCTGCACCCCTGCAGGCGGCTACGGGCTAACCCCCAGCAGCGTGCCTGTCGCCCTAATTAGAACCCGAAATGCAGAAGAATCAGAAAGTAAGAAAAGAACACAACAGACAAAAAGAGGAAGAAAAGGGGGAAGAAAAACCCCCTCCAGTGGGGGAGGAGACAAGCATTCAAACATCCAGCTCCCACCCCCCGCCTGAATACAGTTGAAACCCCCGTCAAAACAAGATCGCCACAAACTTAAACATCAGGAACATGAATCAGAATCGGTCATACTGTTACAGCTGCGAGCAGTCCTCATCTCCGTACATTAATTAGCAGTCCACCGATACAAGACCATCTCACCCCTGTCCACTCCTGATCATTACTTTAGCACACAATAAAGAGCAATAAAGCAAGCAGTTAGGCATGAAGTGTATAGGATCGGAACAAACTAGGCCAAGGGTACAGAACAGGGGATCCCAATCTCGAGCAGCAATGCAAACAATGGCGGCAGCGGACCAAACAGATGAAGAGCAACGTCAGGAGCAGCAAACAGCAAGGGTGCAGTCCCGCCGACCAAATTGGGGAAGTGTCCCCCACGGAACAACCGTGGGACCCCATCAAAGCAGTTCGAGTCAAACAGCCGCTGGGTACCCCAGCCAGACTGACCCAGACGGACCCCAGCGTGGGGCCCTCATCCATGTCCGCCACAAACAAAACCTCCCGGAGACTCGAGGCAGCAGGTATGTTGGACAGGTCTCTTGAAGGGGCCGCTCCCTCCCCGCATAATAAGGCCCGAACACCGGCTCTCCCGGTGTCCCCAGAAGAACCACCCCGGCAACCCACAGAAGCAACCCGCAACACGTCCCCCACGGGACGCCTGCTCCCGAACACCTCGACATCGGCCGGCCCGGGCCGCCATCAGCAGCATTGCCCCGGCCCAGCGGCCATCTTGGACACTGCACCACGAGGCCGCGTGGCCTCAGCTCGAAACCAACCCTGGGCCTGGCCAGGCCCCGACATCGAGGCACCACCCTCCACCCAGGAGGTGAACGGACCACTTGGCAGGTCAATGGGAGAAAGGAGGGTCGATGGCTCTCCCCCGCCAGGTGCCGATCGCCCCCAGCCTCCCCGGGCGCTGGCTCCACCCCCCTGCTGGGTGTCTGGACTCCCTCATCCCGGACCTCCCGACCTCCAAGAGCGAGGGTCCGGACATCAAAGGGCGCCAGACCTATAACTGGGGTAGCTCCAGAGCAGGAAGGCAGTTGTATCCTGGAGTCGAGAGACACCTTGAAGAACTCATCCTTGACGGACTGCTGGCGCTGCCGCAGCCCTGCCTTGTGAATCCTCGTTCCTGCCTGCTGGCGCGGCCTTCTGCAACCTACACCTTCGTCAGGACCTGCTGGCGCTGCCGCGGCCCATCCTCGTGAACCATCGTTCCTGCCTGCTGGCGCTGCCGCGGCCCTCTGCAACCTACACCTTCGTCGGGACCTGCTGGCGCTGCCGCGGCCCATCCTTGTGAAACATCGTTCCTGCCTGCTGGCGCTGCCGCGGCCCTCTGCAACCTACATCGTCGTCGGGACCTGCTGGCGCTGCCGCGGCCCATCCTTGTGTGAACCATCGCCTTTGCCTGCTGGCGCTGCCGCGGCCCTTCTCAAGTGAGACTTATCATCCTAGCCTGCTGGCGCTGCCCGACCTTCCAGAACTCCGAGCTCGAGGATTGTGAGATACCCATCTTGCCACCCCCGTACCAGACCGGTACCAAGACTGTCCCGCTACCCTTTCCCCTGCAGAGACTAGAATTAAGAGGACCCTCGTGTTCTAATCTCACTGTATTGCTGATAACCTTGCTTCAAGAATCGTATATAAAGAGTGTTGACCTCATCCTTGTGTGGTGTCCATCTGTGGGGGGGAAGCTACTCGTCTGTACGATCGCTGGAGACGGCCCTCACCGGAGGCCTCTCCCCCGTCCTTGGCCGACCCTCCGGATCCCCGTCTAACATGGTATATGGTCTCCCAGATGAGCGGCGGTAGTATTCCTCGCAGCAGCCGGGAGAGGCAAGGCAGCACACTCCCTCAGTCGGGCCGCATGTGTGGGGGGCGGCCCAGCAGGCACTGCGGCGGGACCGCTATCTTTCACAACTGCGTCAAGGGCCATGGACGCACGCCAGGAACACAGGGCAGCGAAGATATCGCCAATCGTGGGCTCAGTCCCACAATCTTCAGCCGGAGTGCAGTTCGACAGAACAGAGTCGCCTCCTCCAACAGGCACTAGACCCAGGACGCCGGCCGCCATTTTGTCAGCGCCACAGGGGCGCTCTGTTCCTCAACCCCGAACCGGGCCGACGAACAGGGCCCCGAGGAGTCTCGCCGGGTCCCGCCAATGGCAATCTTGGTGCAGAAAGATGGGCCGCCAGGAAGCAAGGGGCAGCCGGCGCCACCTAACCATGGGCGCCGCCCGCCGAGTCCGGGCGAAGGGCTTCAAGATGGCCGGACAGGACAACAAAGGGGGGGACAAGCCCTCCACACGGTTCACCCCTGTCCGAGGCAGGCCGCGCCACGCAGCCGAGCCCCCGGGCCACCAGACCGGGCCCGGTCAGTCGTTACCGGTTCAATCGCTCACTGGCTTCTTCAGTCGACCCCTCCCCTCCATCAGGGGTTGGCGTCGATACCCCGCTCCGGCCGACCGTCGCAGGCGAGTCCACGGCCTGCACGCCACGGAGGCCCCGGAGCAAACAAGGGCACAACTCAAGATCCGCGGCACCCAGGAGCTCCCGGGACAAACGGCGAGTGCAAGCAGCCTTTCATCTTCCCTTAGGTCGTCGAGTGCGTCTCCTTGGGGCAGGATAAAGTACAGGATCTGTGATTCAGGCGGGAAGGTTGACGGAGCCGAGCTACAGTGCGGCCATCGCGGTCGCGAGCTTGGCTCCTCCCCCCGTTTTTCCCTATCTTGATGATTGATTGATTGTTTCTCCTTTTTCTTAGGCTCGGTCGGATGTGGACCAGGTGTTACATCTTCTGGGGTCCTATGGGTTCCTCATCAATCACCCAAAGTCCTCCTGCTACCCTCCCAGACTCTGAAGTTCCTGGGGCTCTGTTCTGCATGGATCTGAGGATGGTGTTCCTTTCCCAAGAGCGACAGTTGACTTTGTTCCATCACCTTTCTTGGGTTCAGTCCCAGTGCCAGGTGTCTGCCCTGCTCTGGTTGCGGAGTCAAGGGGAGATGGCTTCCACTCTGCATCTCCTCCCTTGGGCCCGGCTGCATTTCTATATCCTCCTGCATCATGTCCTGGATCATTGGGATCCTGCCTCTCTGCATTGTGTTCAGGGCCATTCTTGGCCTGGGCCCGGTCCCCTTGCGGAAAATGTTCGCCTGGTACCTTCCACCCGAGCCTTACGCTCTTCTACATCCAGGCTACTTGTAGTACCGCGCTTTCAGAGAGTGAGGATGGGCGGCCGATCGTTCAGAGTAGCGGCGGCCAAACTTTGGAACTCCCTGCCGATTTCTCTAAGGAGTCTTGAGGATCTCTCAGCCTTTAGGAAGGTGTTAAAAACCCACCTTTTCCCCAGGATAGGCTAAGTCGCTGAAATTGTTGGCTCATCGTTCAAAGCGCCAGGATGCCCTTGGGGTGACAGGTCTGCGCTCTACAAATATACCACAAATACAAAAAAATGCAAAATACTACGATGCTCTGATTCCAGTCACTCTGGGGATTTGGGCTGCTCTCCAGTGGTGGTTGTCCCCTCAGTCTCTTTCCCAGGGGTTCGACCTTCTTCCTCCTCAGACTGTGGTTGTGTTGTCCACCGATGCCAGTGCCGTGGGTTGGGGGTTGCTGTCCTGGGTGCTTCCAAGGCTCAGGGCGGTGGTCCTGTTTCGAGTCTCTCCAGTCCTCGAACTCGAAGGTGTTGCGGGCAGTTTGGTTGGCTCTTCTGTGGTTTGCTCCTCTCCTTCGGGCCGTGGGGTCTCAGTACAGACCGACAACCGGGTTGTTCAGGCTTATGTTAATCGTCGTGAGGGGGGGGCAAGTGCCGGTCTCGGTTTCTCCTTTCCAGGGAGATCGTTCTTTGGGCCGAGCGGAATCTCTCGTCTGACAGCTGTCTATCTTCCGGGAAAGGAGAATGGGCCTGCGGACTCTTTGAGAAGGGTGTTCCCTTCCTCTGTGACTATGTGTCTGTCCCCGGCTCTGAACGATCTGATTGTCCTCCAGTTCCACCTTCCATGGCTGGATCTTTTTGAATCAGCCTTCTTCCTCGGTTTTGTAGCCTCGTTCCCTCCAGGTTGGCCTGGACGATCAACACTTTCTGTTCCATGGTCGCTGGGGTTCCTGTTTGCCTTTCCTCCGTTTGCTTTGATTCCCCAGGTCCTCCGGAAGATTCGGTTGGACTGGGCAGAGTTTCTTCTGGTGGTACCGGAGTGGTCCAGTCAGCCTTGGGTTCCCCTGCTTCTGACCTTGTCTGTATGCCACCTTGGAGGTTTCCCCTGTGTCCCGCCCCTTTGCGGGCTCCTCTTCTCAGAGTGGCCTCCCTGTGCCGCCTCCGGTTTGGGGTTTGGCACTTGAAAGGTTGCATTTGTGGGGCAGGGTTGATCTGTTGAGGTTGCCCAGTGCATCCAGTTGTCCCAGCGCTCTTCCACCTCTAAGTCCTATGACGGTCATTGGAAGAACTGCTCATCCTGGTGTCTAGTGAAGGGTCTCACTTCTTCCTCCTGTGGGGTACTCACTGTTAAGGAATGGGACGGGAAGACAGGACGAGGAGGTAATGCCTGGTTACTCACCGGTAATATTCATTACTCCGAGTCCTGGTCTTCCCGTCCCATTCCTGAGCCTTTCCCTCCCTCCCTGGTTTTTGTCTTTGGTGATTGTTTTCTTTGGTATTCTCAGGATGTTTTGTGATGCACTTCCCCCTTCATCGTCACCGGATGGTGCCATATTGGGGGAAGTGCGAAAAGCTATTAGGTTTCTGTGGAGTAGACTAGCTACTCACTGTTAAGGAATAGGACGGGAAGACTAGGACTCCGAGTAATGAATATTACAGGTGATTAACCGGGCCTTCTCAGAGACTTGTCAAAGAAAGATCCAATAAAGTGAAGACTTTGATTAACCGACAAATCATTTTGGGGTTTACGCAAGTACTTACGATGTGAATCCAATTGCAAATTAATTGTTGTTTGAGGGCTGCTTCATTCGGGTCTAGGTTTTTAACGGGCAAGATATGAAGGTACATGCCCAGAAGACACAATTAGGGAGGTCACTACAGAGATCCTCTCTGAACACTGCTCAAACAGAGTTTAGGGTAACTGGAAGGCACGGTCTTGATTAAGCAAAACACACCGGGCTCCTTGCTCCCCTTTATGCAATCCTTTAGTAGCTCTTGATGCTTTTTTTACCCGGAATATAAATGTAGGCATCTTAGTGGACTACAATGCTAACCTGTCCCCTGGATACAAAGCCTTCAGAATTGTGGCACGGTGTTCAAGTCAAAGTGTCCACAATGACACAATTCTGATCTTGTAGGTCTAAAACAGATCTGATGCTGCTGATCTAGGAGCTGAACCCATAAGAATTCTGCAACTCAGACTTCTGGAAAACATTTGAGATTTTTCAAAAAAAGAGGCACCCATTCCCCAAACGTCACAGGCATCTGGTCGTATTTAAAATCCTACACCGTTAAACATGTAGCTCTATTTTCAAAATAATAGGCAAAGGAGTTTTGGACTCAACCCCCACTTTTGAAGGCATAAAAGACTATGGAGAACAAAAACATTAGATACCGTCATCCAATAGGTGAAGGAAGAGGGTAACCCTTGGTCTTTTTCAGACCACCACACACCATGGTTCTGTCTGCAATTGCTCTACTTCATGGAGGTAATGATCTTCCCCCTGAAGAGCTTGGATATATATTTTAGAACCAATGTTGCAGATTATAGAATTCCAAGAACTAAGATAATTTACCCCATGGCAAGACAAATTGGTTAACAAAAGTGTGAATAAAGTATTGAGAGTTTAGATTCTCTCACTTGTGCAACACCTCTTCCTGACAATTGTGCCTTTCAACCAGGTCTGTGAGATGTATTCGGATAGGTCTGATGAGACAGGTCTGATTTTACTAATATAAACACATGGGTCTCCAGCACCAAATTATTGTCTCTTATTGGCCATCAAAGTTGGCACACATTCACCTCGTACTCAATCCCATAGTTATGGTCTTCCGAGTCCAGTTGGTGGAAGTCTAATAGAATGGATAAAACAATTCCCTTACAGGCCAGCACAATCAGTTATTTTCTTTTTTTCGACATGCTACTGTTTTGGGGATTAGAATCAATCCCATTCCAGCTCTGTCTTGAACAGCTGCGTTGTTTAGTCTGGAGGGCAAGGCACCTTTATTTCTGCCTGAGTTTGTCCTCTTGAATAAATTTAAATATGGCTTTAATTTTAGACCACCTGTTAGTCATACCTGACTGGTACAGCTATATTTGGTGCTATGATCATGTTCTCAATGCTATTCTGTAAAGCATTAATCTTACTGTTCCGTTTTTCATAAGCTTTTGGTGGGATGATGGCCATATGGACAGGAAAGGGGGAGAGAGATTTTGAGAGATCAGATTGGTGGACTAAGGGGAAAGAATAAGACGAGAGGAAACAAATGGAAAATACATACAAATCGCTAATGGTGGTAAAAGAAGGCAAGTCAGATGCAACCAACCTATACAGAATGGAGGCTGACGAGGTGAAAAGTTCAAGAACCAAGTGAAATAACCTGAAATGTGGGGCTTCCTGGTCCAATCTAGAGGTTACAGGTTTTCTTTGAGTTCAATGTGAATTTCAGACTCCGGGGCACGTCAACGACACTCTACTCCAGTAGGTCACAAGATTACATTAATTTAGCTCTCCAACCCGGTTTGCCGCAAGAATGAGCTCACTTTCTATTTCAAACACCAAGTTAAGGAATGGGCGTCATACAAAATGAGGCTATTACATCCTTCCTAGGAAGCTTTTTGTAAACAAAATGTTTTTGAATTATTCACTCAAAATGATTCTTATGATGTGCACTGACTCAGTGTGGCATTTGTGCTTGAAAGGTTAGGATACTTTCGTTGAATAAATAACAATAAATAATCTGAGGCCACTGAAATATAAAAACAAAATACAGATTTTTACAGTTCCTGTCATAAACTTGCACTTCCAAAAGATCACCCCATTGAACAACCAGAAATTGTTTGACAAGAGTTTTCAGCTAAAAGCTACCATATCTCCCAAGTCTTACTCACTTTTGTGGTCTGCAGGTCCCCGATATTCAACTTCAAGGCCCCAATGGCGGTTTTACAAAGAATGACAGCCTCATCGCTGCTTTTCACCTTAAAATGAAAAAAAAATGCTAAGTGACAAAAGGCACACAATAGGTCTCATACTAAGTCAGTCTATGCCCACAAGACCCCTCAAGCTGCATCCATTAAATGAGACGGTGCAAACATAAGACAAGAGGCGCAGCCGTCAAAAGGCATAAACAAAATAAAAATGGAGTATGGCTTAAGTGAATATGCTGCCATTACAAGGAACAGATAAAAATAACATTTTACATTTTCCTCTTTAAAAGCCTATGTTTGCTGTTGTGCTGAAATCATCTGCAAATAGGATGATTTGAGACTCACAAGATAACCTACCCTGTCAACAGAGACCCTACTCATATTCAGACAAATCTGCTCAGAAAGTTATTGGATGTCCCTTGTGTCTCAGAAACTCATTTTGTGCAGCAATCCCCTCACTCATAAATCCGATTTTAATCCCAGCAACATGAACAGCATTTTACTTTCAATAATACACTATTTCACTATCGGCATTATCCCGTGCAATATATGGCCATCCCTTCTTCTGAGAATTCAGATATGAAAATCTTTGTTTTGCCCCCTGTCACATACAAATTTGTGATCTTGGCTTTAAGGTGGTGCTCATCATCATTTATTTGATGTAGGAACACCAGCTCTTTTCTGCAAAGGGGCCACAAAATTCGTTTATTCCGTCTTGACATTTCATGTGAGTTAGACTGAAAGATTCACAGAAAAATGTAAAATATTTTGAAGTGAACAAATTAAGCATTTGAAGAGAGCTTTAGAAATTGGATTATAACATCCTTTCCTAGATCCTAAATTATAATAAGTATTGGATGTCCTCCTGGGGTAATGCATTATGCACTCACAGCTTTTATTAACTACTAATGCACAAGCAAAAGGCTTTTTTAAACATAATGTCTACCTGTGGACATACAGTAACAAAAAAAAGCTATTCCAAACTCACTGCTGCTCCCAGAGGGTGTCTGAAATGAACCACATTCATGCATATGCATCTAAATGGAATCCAACGTCAACAACCTACTTGCAAGGGTCTATAAAACGGACTGAAAACTTGAAAATACCCCTACACACAACCACAGACTCCATATAAATACAAACACACCATTAGCATATATATATTTTTTAAAACGAGTACACAATAGGTCTCTGTTCTCAAGAATAGAACTTAAAACTAACTTTTTCACGAGTCTTTTCCAGAAAGGTGAGGGCCTCTGCAGGGTCTAGATTGAAAAAAGAGAGAAGAAACATGTTCAACATATCTCTATAGCACAGTTTATTTACTTGAAGAATTGACCATCATTATTCAGCACTACGGAAAGCGCAACCTGAATTTCTTCTACAAGATGAGGTGGCAAGTTGAGGCAACACCCGACACTAAACTATTTCTCACTAGGAGTGCCAGGTTTGGGGAGCATTAACAGAGGACAAAATAGCACACATAAGTAGGTTAGGGGTGTGCGTGAGAGAAAGAGCGAAAAAGAAAGTTAGTGAAGCAATGAGAGAAAGAGAGAAGATTCTGTTCCAAGGGTGAGCATGTCTCTAGGGAGATGTCAAGCACAGACCGAATTAATAGAGAAATAAGTGCATACGGGGAGCAGAATGCACATAGTCAGGGCTCGTGATGTAGTATAAAGACTATGGGCCCACAGCAATACATTACACAATATTTAAAGCAAATGGTTCTTATGTGCTATAGAACAGCAACTACTGCTCCAATAATAGGTCATAAAAAATAACAAAAAGGAGGATTTTTTTCCTCACAGTCCACTGACTCACCGGTCATCTGTCGCACCACATGGAGAATGATTTCAACCAGCGACAGAGGATTCACCCTATTATGTGGAAAAAATTAATGTAATTTAATAATTTTACTAACTAACTCTTAAAACTATGACCATATACATAGCAGCGACTTACTTACCTGTGTTCAAAATCATTGATAAAATTCTCATATAACTGCAAAATAAGGAGGAGAAAGGTCAGTTCATAAATCTTCTACAGAGAAACAAAACGTTACTTATGAGTTTATATCCATGTGGAGCAGCAGAAAACAGTATGTAGGCAACCAAAGGCATGTGCTTCCAGGGCCACAAATAATTTATACCACAATGACAGCAGGAAAACTTATTCATTCTGCATTCCCCCATTTTATGGAAGCCGCAGTTTACAGGAATTGGCAACAGCAAAGAACTTGGCTAGTTCCTGATATTCTTAAAATGAAAAACAACTGCTGATACACTTAATCACAAAGCACAATCAATGCAAGAGCTAAAATATGACACATTATGCACAAAAGTACAAGATGCTACAAAGCTCCACAAAGTAGGCACCATAGATGAAAGATGTTTTAGACACACAAACGAAGATAGTATATGTAACCACATGGCATGTACAACAGATCCAAAGTGCGCCATTTAAAACCGGTCCAAAGAAGAAAAAAATCCAGCCCATGTCTGCAGTCAAGCCTGGGCGCTGGCCACAAGTATAATTAAAGTCACTGTGCACTGTGACAAGCAGTGTGGAATGCTAGGCATATAACAAAAAATGAATCTGCTTTGTCATGATTAATGAAACCCTTGGGTCTGCACTAATGGAAAATAATTGACAGTGTTCAAAGTTACTGGCCAGGAGCAAAGGTTGCACATAGCGAACATTAAAGGTTATAAGAGACTATCTACAGCGCTTTGTTACAGAAACAGTAATGTGCGGAGAGTGACGTTAAAAACAGTATTAGGACTGCATAGAACATAAATACAATTACTCTAGATGTGGAACTATCAACTATCATAGAGAGACAGTCCATGCTCTCGCTGTGGACCCTACCAAGCAGACCGCCTGCAAGCCCACTAGGAGCAAAGCGCCTCGCAAGCAACTAGCTTCCAAAAATGCCTACAAGAGTGCTACTGCCACCATTGGCATCAAAAAGCCTCACCGCCATTACCCTACCTTTCTACATTCCGCCCTCATACTTTACTAAGCTAGAGACAAGGGTTAGGGATTTCCTTTGGGGCACGTCTCGGGACAGAGTCTCCATCAGGATGTTATCCATTTCGGTGGGACAAGGTGGGTTGGCAATGCCTAATTTTGAGCACTCTTTCTTGGCAGCTCAGCTGCAATGGATAGCCAGATGGCTAGCATCGCGACAACTACTAGATATCGCCTCTCTGCAACCTCCCATGGCCCTCCATGACTTGCTTCAAATGTTTTACCAGTGCAGCAAGCCCAGGAAATTGGACTCCTTGTTGCTTTCCATAGTATTCAGATGCTATCACAAAAGCTTATACATAACTTGCACTACTGCACATTAGGCCCCTGCTATCCCTTTACTACGATCTCCAAAGGGTGGGTCGTACGTCACAGCAGCAGAGTTACTGCTGAGTCATGAGGCTGTGGGCATTCATGACACAGGAGAACTTTTTAGAGATGGCGCCTTAATTCCCTATGCAGGCCTTATTTCAGAAGACGGGCTTCCACCGGGCCAATTCCTTATGCACCAGACACTCATAGCCTCACTTCCAGTAAGATGGGGCAATTTAGCAACAGAACCACCCTCTCCCCCCCCCCCCCCATCACTTGTTGCAATTATCTACATGTTATGGGACACGCTGGTTCGCCTCCTCTCTCCACCAACGCACTGCAATATCACTGACCCCTGTGAGGCTATGCTGGGAGGATGACCTGGGTTGTGCCCTATCTGAAAAAGAATGGATGGCTATACTAGAAAGTCCTACCAGGGTCCCTCGCAACCAGCGCTTCTGGCAGATCCAATATTTTTTTCTCCACTGCACATACCTTCCCCCTGCACAGATAAATAAGTTCTTCCTTAGGGACTACTCTGAATTCCCCAGGTGTCACCTGCGCAACGCAGACCTCCTACATATGCTCTGGCATTGCCCTACCCTAAGGGAATACTGGACAGGAGAGACGGACTTCTTGGCCCGCTGTACTAAGCATGTGGTTCCCTTCCACTGGAGGTGTATGTATTACATCTTTTTAAAAGGAGTAAGAAGCACAAGGCTACTGCGCGTTTCTTAGACCTGGGCGTCATCACAGCGAAGGGCCTGATCACTAAAAGATGGACAGCTCCGGCAGCACCTCATGCGTTCGCCTGGCACTGTTCTATGCTCAACTGGGCCAAGGCAGAGGGTACGGCACTGCAAAGGAAAGACTTACTGGGACTCCGCAAGCTCCCTCTTGCCACAGACTAGGGGGCTATGGCGATAGAATCGTTTAATTCAGCTCCACCTGCAGCAACCACGCAAGAGGTGATGGAGGTCGCTTCAGCGCCGAGAGGGCTCTCCACACTCTCTAATGCGTTGCCATAATGGGAGCCGCCTTATACAATCCTCACGCCCAGTAGACCCATGGCATCTTCATGCACTACACAAGCAGTTATTTAGCCGTAGCTACATTTCAGGGCCTTGGGTCATGGGCGGTTATTCCTTTCCCCTAGTTAAGTTATTTTATCCTCATTATGTTGTATCCTCCAGCCATTGTTCATTACTACTCAACATCTCACATAGTGGGGCATCACAATGCACAGCGCTGTGATCATAAATTCATTCACACTTCCTCCTAAGTGTTCTGACATTATGGACAACCCAACTACACCATACCAGTCGCAGTGATCCCATGCTACTGTGGCTAATGCCAAGGATTTATCTGCTACAGAATCCTCACCTGGCATTTGTGGCTAGTGGTATATTGTTACGCTCTACTGTTGAAATATAAATGTCAATAAAAAAGCTTTAAACAAACAAAAAAAAAGCCTTGCCGCCATCAAACCACGACCATCTCTCTCCGCAAGATCTGCCAGTACCAGAAGTCCACAGAACTGCTCATCCGCAAACTGCTGTCGGAGATCACTCACAATTTCAAGACAGACCTGCGCTTTCAGAGCTCAGCTGTCATGGTCCTGCATGAAGCCAGCAAGACCTACCTGGTCAGGCTCTTTGAAGACACCAACGTGTGCACCATCCATTCTAAGAGGGTCACCATCATGCTCATGGGCTCCTAAAGCCAACAAGCATTGGCGTAGCCAATAGGTCTCGCCTTTGGGATCTTTTAAGTGTTTGGCCATGTAGCACATTATCCTGGGTTCTACAACGTCTACAGTTAAGAGTCTGATTTATTGTGTAGAAGGTGGCAGTGTATACCTCACACATTGCGGGGGACTCCCACTTCGTGCTGGTCAATGGGCACAGGCTTGTCTGCTTACGGTGTGCTAGTGAACCTCCTACAGAGTTGTGTGTATTTAGCAAGTCTCAGGACTGAAAAAATGTACAAAGTGGATGCAGCGTTAGTTCTCCGCAACGAACGCAGAACCTGTTGAACTATCTCCCACCCAACAAACACAAGGAAAACTGTACAAAAGGAAAATGTTTCGTACAGACACATCTGATAAAAACAATATATAAAATATAATCTGAGGTCTTGGAAGCCACCACATCTTTTGATAAAAGCTCTGCTGAAAAGACAAACCACTTTAAAAAGAAAATGATGAATTGGAGAGAAGGAAAAAACAGCGTTATCTTGTACGCCCTCTGATTGGATGACTTCTGTTGACATATCTTCAGGATACAAAACTTATGAAGATGCAGCCATGAATCATGACAAGAAGTGGCAGAGCTTTCAGAGAGGGGGCAACAATGCCAGAATCCAGTCCCAGTTTGAGGTGATGGGTGGTCACTAATCAGCAGAACCCGAACACGGGGAAGAGGGCTGACACATGTGCAGCAAAATAAAAACATGCTCACAGGTAAGGTAAAACCCTGGTTCTGTCTACCTGGAGCTTCTGTAATTAGTGGCACTCTAGAAACAGATGTGCTAATGGCTCAGTGTTGGCAAGACACTGCTATCCAGTCCCTTGCTTCTGTTTTACAAAAATTCATCCGGTGCATTAGTCCAGTTGGACCAATTGGAGCAAAGTAAGACTACAACTCCCAGAAATCACTGCTATGTTAATTAAAATGAGGCGGCTTGAAGTGAAATGTCAACACTACTTGGATGTCTAAATCAAACATGAAAAAGTGCGGGAGAAAAGTTCTGGCTGGTGTCTTATCTATGTCCAGTCTCAGCAGCTGGCTGCCGCTCTATCCACAGGTGAGCCAGTGCCCTGAGGACAACTCACAGGCTGACGTCTTTGCATAAACAGGTGTTAAGTTACTGGGTTCTTGCTCTGTTCTTCTGCAGAACACGACTCATGCTCGCATGGGAGGCCAGAGACAAAGCCTCACAAGATGGGTCTATCCCTGGCCGTCATCCATCAAAAAAAATAAGGGTTTCACAGCAGAGCTCTTCGGATGTCGGATATCAATTGTGAGTAAAGCCGCCAGATCACTCCATGTCACAAGGGCACTCAGCTCCCAACCTATTCTTTTGCAAATGTGTTTTCTAGTGTGCTAATTCTCTTCAAAAGTACCAGATACTACAAATCCCAGAAAGCATTTCTTTGTTGAAAGTTCCGGCATGAGTACGTGGCGCTCCTGACCCACTGTGTGAGACATTTAAAAAGTCCTAGATTTTTTTATTTCAAAAGTTTTCATGTATTTTCTTAGACTATAGCGGAATGCCAAAGGAACACAATACAGGCCCCTTTCCGCTTGTTCTGGTCAAAATACCATCAGACGGGTGCGCAGCGCCCTGTAAACAGCTATTTGTAGAGGAAATAAGTTGGAATCATTGTGCTAACCAACGCGCTCGGCAAAAACCATTTAGGTGCCAGAGTTGGTTCGAAATAAACACTGGAGCCGAGCTTCAGGATTATAATGTAGAACAAATGCAAACACCCCCGATCTTCAGTGACGTGTCATGTCACCTGCGCCATTTTCTTATTTTCAGTCTGACCAGGTGTTCAACACAGCAATTAATCAGTACTTACTCCCTGCTCCATTGAGGGAGAAACACGTGAAGGCGAAGTAAAACTCATATGCACTGACCAAAGAAAAGCAAAATAAGAAAATTAAAGCATGCTGGCGCTGTTAATTGAATAAATAAAGGCGAACGGCAAGCGCTGCTCGATGCTGCTTGGGAGGTGTGTTCTTTGCAGGCAAAACAAGAAAAAGACAAAGCGTGCCCGCGAAACTGAAAGCGACCGCGCTGTGTTTAATTAGTAACATGAAACACAACTTCAAAAGGTAATAATAAAATAAGCAAATGCTCATTTTGGAATAGTTGCAGTTTTTTCAGCTGATGCCGCGTTGAGCTCAGAAGGCGGCGCACACCTGTCAACCCTATTGCAGCTCTCTCTGACAGGAACATGCTTCGAGGCACATACCTTGTGCGTGAGGCCTGCTACGTACAAGTTGTGTTCTATGAAGAACTGACGACAAAAGTGATGGCCGCAAGATATGCTGAGAGTGACGAGGCATAATGTTTAATCATATCTTGCGTGCTCCATGGCAATAGGCGAGGTGGCAAGATGTGGCATGAAAGCGGTCAGCACAGAACTGCTGCAGAGCAAGTGGTCATTTTGCTTGTAGGCCAGGATCTTAATGTTTCTATCCCTCAAGTAACTGTCTCCCTCAGCTGTGTGTCTCAAATCTCCCCTTATCGCCCAAATGTTAGATCCGAAATGAGGCTAATGGCTGAGAACTGTGCCAGAGATGACAAGTTTTACTAGGAGAGGTGTAAGCTGCTCACTTAGTCCTTATGTTACCTTTGCCTTGCATATTGCCAAGCAGCTACTGTGCGATAAACGTGATTATTTCGTGATAAACACATCGCAAGTAAACACAATACACAGACACGAGTTTAATAATGATACATGCCAGGATAGGGGTGTTGAGGCTATTACTTAATTACTTGCCAAGCTAGGAAGAAAGAGGCAGTCGTAACGTAGTCTTACCCAACTCTCCTTCGAGATTGCCTTTAAACTATATATCCCAGTCAAGCTGCACTTCGGCCCTCAAGGAAACTTATTGCCATCTATGAGGTCACCCTGGTCGAACTCGCCAGGCATTCACAGGAGCTACAGACAGCTCTTCCGGGTTGAAATAGACAATGGACTTACCAATTGGCCACGACAGCAAAGATTTTTTTTAAAAAGTGAGCGAAGTAAAGTGACACGGCCGCGAAAGTGATCGCGATGCTCTTAAGGTAAGATACATTAAGATACATTAAGCAATTCTGGAGTAGTACGCAAATGGTTAGTACTACTAGGGAAAAAAAGGCACATTTTTCTGCTGTGTTCACTCCCCACACCTCTTCAAGCTAAGTTGTCAGATTTTTGTTAAAGATATTTTTATTGAGAGAATAGAAAGATAGAAACAATAGAAGAGAAGAGAAG
Organism: Lissotriton vulgaris; assembly: GCF_964263255.1. Lineage (NCBI taxonomy): Eukaryota > Metazoa > Chordata > Amphibia > Caudata > Salamandridae > Lissotriton > Lissotriton vulgaris. The sequence goes on along the minus strand of NC_141687.1, from coordinate 870,045,594 downwards.
GGGGATGAAGGCACATGATTTACAAATCAAAGAAGGACCCACGCAGGGGCCAATGCAAAAGGCCGAGCAGCGGTAACCATAACGGAGGGCTGAGCAGTGTCGTCACTCATGGCAGGACAAAAGAGTTCAAAAAAGAAAAAGTGCAAAAATCAGTTCGGAAGAATGTCTAGCCCCCAGAGAAATCCGGAGGGGAAAGCCCGTCCGGGCATCGGGCATAGCTATCCAAGGCAAAGGCAGAGTCGACCAAGCCCATGCAGCCTCCATGCAGTTCGGCCATAAGAGAACCAACGTGCCAAGCAAGATCATAAAAAGCAAGTCGTCCACATCCCCCTACAAAAAAGAAAAACAAACTCGAAACCCCCCTCCCCCCCCCCCCCCCCCAGAGGCTCCAAACTCCCTGTTACATCCATCCCCCCCGATGGTGGCAGCCAGACAACAACCATTCACGCTAGCACAGTTCACACCTGAAACAGATGTAAGGCACGTACAGTGGGCGGGCAGACTGCTGATGGTAACCCTCGTGAGAGAAAGCGGACCAGTGGGCCCCATCTGAAAGCAAAATTCTTAAAGTTATTCCTGAAAACATCTGCCATACGCTCCATACTCAGCAGCCTCCACAACCTAGCAAACTAGAAGGACAGGGCTGGGGCCTCCTTCTTTTTCCATGCAGCAGCCAGAGTCAGTTTAGCCGCACCCAAACAAAGCCAAAGGATGTGTTTATCAGCCCTGGTTTGATGCTCCAGAAGCGGGTCCCGAAGGCCAAGGAGCACAAAGCCAATGGAATCTGGAATCGGGTAGCCCAGGATCTCCTTAATGTGAGACAAAATTTCCTCCCAATAAGGGCGTATGATGGGGCAATCCCACCAGATATGGCGAAAATCACCCAGGAGACCACAGCCCCGCCAACATCTGTCAGAAGTGGATGGAAAAATCTTATGCAATCGGGTCGGGTACAGATACCAATCCAGCATGGTCTTCATATGTGCTTCTCTCAGATCGACCGAGTGATTGAATGTGTGAAGATCTCGCCAAAGATGGGACCACTCGTCGTCAGAGACGTCGCGCCCCAAATGCTCCTCCCATAAACCCATGTATCTAGGACGAGGTGAGATGGCCGTGGATAACAATAAGTCGTAGACAAAGGAAATCACCCCCTTCATAGATGTTGTGCGAGTAATATAGGATTCGAAATCTGTGGGAGGCCTCGTCGCAGCGTCCCGCACCTCAGGAGACAGTGCCCAATGTAGCAGCTGGGCGTGCCGGTAGCGCTCAGTAGGAGGCACTCCATAATCACGCATGCAATTTTGGAAGGTGAGCGGCTCATAGCCATGAAACAAATGAGTTCGCGCGCAGCAGATCCCTGACCTCCACCCATCAAAGGGCCCCTCAACCAGAGCCGGCGGGAACGCTGGATTAAAGTGAATAGGTGTGAAGGGGGAAGGAAATGAGGTCCACCGGTCATCATGAGAGACCGAGTCCCAGACCTTCAAAGTGGTGCTCGTCGGGGTGCTAATGTATGCATTGCGAGGCCGATCCCCCTTCGCCTTCCAAGCCAGGTCCCAAATAGAGCGCCCCGCTACACTCCTATCCATATGCAGCCAATGCTTCTCCGATTCCATTTGGGACCATTCGGCCAACACCCGGAGTTGCGCCGCCTTGTAGTAAAGAAGCATGTCTGGAAGGCCCGCCCCACCCTTCCTCAAGGGTCGACGGAGCGTGAGAAAGGAAAGTCTAGCACGGCCCCCCTGCCAGATGTAACGCAGAATCATAGTCTTCAGACGCCGAAAGAAACCCCCATCCAAGGGAATGGGGAGGGCCTGAAACATATAGAGAAGCTTGGGAAGCAGCGTCATCTTGACAGCATGCACGCGCCCGAGCCAAGAAATAAACATAGGTTTCCAGCGATTCAGCTCAGCTTGTATCCGAGTCAGCAAGGGAGGGAAGTTGGCTGCATACAGCGTAGCGACGGAAGAGGTCAACTTAACCCCGAGATATTGAATGGAGGAGCCAGACCAGGCCAGGGGCGTGAGCGGCCGAATGCGCTCCACCTCAGAGGTCGGGAGCGTGAGATTAAGTATATATGATTTGCCGGGGTTCACCCGAAATCCCGCCACTGCTTCGAACCGAGAGAGCACATCCTGTACCCTCGGAAGGGAAGTCCCGGGATCAGCTAGCGATAAAAGGACATCATCAGCAAACAAAGATATTTTGTGCTGTTCTCCTGAGAAGGGAAGGCCCACAATATCCGGGTCCTCCCGAACCCTGATGGCAAGAGGCTCTATGCTAAGCGCAAAGAGCAAGGGGGATAGGGGGCAACCCTGCCTCGGGAATGAGCAAAAAACGGTGAGACGTGACCATTCACCATGACTCTCGAGCGTGGGCCCTGATAATTAGCCCGAAGCATATCTATAAATTTGGAAGAAAAGCCAAAGGCATGTAGAGTACTAAAGAGAAAGTTCCAGTCCACTCGATCGAACGCCTTCTCAGCGTCAAGGCCTAGTAGGACAGCTGGGATTTTAAAGCGTTCAGCTTTCTCAATCAGATGGATCAGTCGTCTGGTGTTGTCGTGGGTCTGACGACCTTTTATAAAGCCCGACTGGTCCGGGTGGATGAGGGCAGGCATAAGGTCCTTGAGTCGGGTGGCTAAGATGGAAGAATACAGCTTGGCATCAAGATTCAAGAGAGCTATGGGCCGATAGGATGCACACCTGAAGGGGTCCTTCCCCGCCTTGGGGATAATTGAAATCATAGCCTCCTCCATAGTGCCCGAAGTGTGACCCGTTTCCCTCATGGTGTTGAAGAGGAGCACTAAGCGGTCACTCAACTCGAATGCGAACGTCTGATAAAAGGTGGCCGTATAGCCGTCCGGGCCCGGGGCCTTCTGCGGCTTAAGAGACCGGATGGCCGAAAGCACCTCCTCCCTAGTAAACGGGGCCTCCAGAAGTTCATTCCATTCCATGGAGACCTGCGGGAGCGTCAGGTCCTCCAAGTATGCTTGCTGAGCGGCCGGCACTAGGCGGTCCGCTGAGTATAGTGCAGCGTAGAAGTCGCCGAAAAGCCCTGCCTTGACCGCATCCCTGTGTTCCACCACCCCGGCGGGGGTCTGGATGCCACCCACATATTCTCTTTCACGTTTATCACAGAGCTGCCGCGCTAGGTGCTTCCCCACTTTATTGCCCTGGGCATAGGAGACGCCGCAGACGCAGGAGGGTGTATTCAGCACGATTACTATAGTGTGCCCTGAGCTTCCCTCGCACCGCAGCAAGTGGGCGAAGAGTCTTTCTAGAAGGATTCAGCTTATGTGCAGTTTCCAACGTGGTCAACTCCGCCTCCAGCGCCTCCCTCTCCTCACGACGAAGCCTATTCAGGGCGGAGTTCAAAGCAATGCACGTGCCCCGTGTCGTCGCCTTGAAAGCGTCCCATTGGGTAAAGATCGAGGTGTCATCAATCTTATTCAGCTCAAAAAATTCACCAATGGCCGCCCTAAGCCTCTTGCAGGATTCCTCATCCCGCGTGAGGGATGCCGGGAAATACCACTTGCGCTGAGGGGGCGACTCCGGGGCCCAGACCAGGCATGTCGCCAACAGGCTATGATCTGAAACTGAAAGTGGAAAGATTTTGCTATCGCGCAGGTCGCCCTGGAGAGACTGATGTACAAAAACATGGTTGAGACGGGAATATGTGTGATGAACATGTGAAAAGAATGTGTAGTCCCTAGTGTGGGGGTGGAGAGAGCGCCAGCTATCAATAAGGCCCAAACTCAAAAAGCCATCCCGCAGCTCCGGGGAAAAGAGACCCAACTCCGTCCTCTGCTGATGCGAACAATCAAGACTTTTATCCCAAACCAAATCCCCCAGCACAATCAACACCCCCTCTCCAAAGTCCCCAATCACACTCAGAAGGGTCTCAAGAAACCCATGCTGCCCTGTATTTGGAGCATAAACCACCACCCAGGTGCAAAGTCTGCCCATGAGCACTCCCTTCACCATCAACCACCTCCCCTCCTTGTCCCCCCGCACCCCCACAGGCTGAAAGTGAAGGGCAGATTTGAACAAAAGCGCAACCCCACGGTGTTTAGTAGTGGCTGAGGACCTATAAATCAGAGGATACTGCCTGTGCTTGAGCCTGGACTCATCTTTGCGGGCCAAATGAGTCTCTTGCAGGCCCACCACATCTAGTTGATGATCTAAAATATACTTCCAAACTTTCTGGCGTTTTTGAGGCGAATTAAGGCCTTTAACATTCCAAGAGCCTATTGTAACAGGCAACATCGAGACCAACCACCCCCCTCAGCTCTCCAGTCAATGCGGCTCCACATAAAATACAAACCATACACACCGCTGCCATACCAGGTTCCCGTCCGCCACCACCGGGATCCATCCCAAACAAGCCTACCAGAACCCACAGGAGCCTCAAAAACAAACCATAAAAAGGGAAAAGCAAAAAGTAGAAAAAGAACAATGAAAGCCGGACATGACCGTAAGGGTCGGGGGTAGAAGACCCAGGTAATGCCCCCCCCTGAGTCCAGGGTCGGGGTAACCCTCCACCGGAGAACTGTCCCACAGAGTACCTGAGGTGGTAGAGCCCCCCGGCTCCCACGGGCCGCTGTCGAAGGGGCCTAAGCCGCCGAGGAGCTGTCCACTCGGCTCGATTCAGTCACCTGGGCCACCGAGGCCAAAGCGTCTCCCCTCTCAGTCTGGCTCGCCGACGGGGATGGCCCCTCCGCTGCGCCACGTCGACCCACTCTCTGCCAAGGTGGGGATCGGGAACGGCGACGCCGTCCCGGCGAGGCGCTGGCGTCCGCCGATGCTGATGTCTCCTCCATGCCAAGCAAGTCCTTGGCGGCCGACACTGTTCGCACCTGCACCAGTCTATTTTGCCAACGGAAGATCAGCCGAAAGGGGTGACCCCAGGAATAGGACACCTCGTGCTCCCTCAGGAAGGCCGTGACTGGGCGAAAGTCTCGTCGCTTTTGCAGGGTGGAGGCCGCTAGATCCTGGAAAAGTTGAGGGCTGTGTCCACGAAAAAGCAGATTGTTAGTGTCTCTCGCCTTCCGCAAGATTGTCTCCTTCAGCTGAAAGTCGTGGACACAAACCAAGATGTCGGGAGGCGGCGAGCGCGCGCCACGCGGCAGGCCTACCCGATGGACCCTGTCCATCCTGACTTCAGTGCGATCGTCTTCCGCCAAGATGTGCAAAAAGAGGGCTTCCACATATTCCCGCAGGTTTCCTCCGTCCCCATCCCACGGCACCGCTCTTATGCGAATGTTATTGCGACGGGACCTATTCTCCAAGTCTTCGCAATGGGTCTGGAGGTCCAGATTCTGCTCACGAAGTTGGAGCAAGTCTTGCTGCAGTTGATGGACATCGCCACTGAGGCCTAGATCGTGGTCCTCCAGGGTCGCCACCCGTTCGCCGATGCCGTCCACATCACGGCGGACCTCCCGGAGGTCGGAGGCCAGTTGTGCTTTCAGCTCCGTGATATCTTCCTTGATGGAGGAGAAAAGTTCAATCAGAAAGGCCTTCGTGACCGGGCCATCAGAGTCGTCCTTGGTCGGCGATTTGCTAGGGCCGGGGGGCGATCCAGAAGCCCCCTTACCGGGCCCTTCCTTCCCCGATTTAGTCAGGCGATTCCTTGTCGACATGGTGCGATGCTCCAGCGCAGATGGCGAGAGGCAAGATGGCACCACCTCTCCGCCCGGATGTCGTCTGCGCTGTCCAGCAAAGCCCCAGACAGGACGGCGCCTCCTCGTCGCCTCCGAGTCGCCGGCTAGGACCTCGAGTCACAGGCAGGCTCGTTGCAACTCCAACGCAGGGAACTCACACAGAGGCGCCACTCACGATCACCCGTCAGAGTTCCGAGTCCCCTCTAGCGATGAGTCGGCGCCGCCCGGACAAAGCCCCGTAGGCCGCTCCGGTACAAGTGCGTCACCAAAGTCACACCTCGGCTAAGTCCGCCGTCCCGCGTCGTAGCTGGACGGGAGAAGGGACAAACCAATGCAGGACGCCTCGGCGATCCCAGGCGAGTTGAAAGCCGGTGCTGAGGTCGCCCCAATACCGCTAAACAAAGCTATGAAGAGCTCGGGGTGCCGGAGGAGCTCGCAGGCACGTCTTACTCCGTCGCCATCTTGGCCACGCCCCCCCAAGTTGTCAGATTTGCTGTTCCCCGTTAAAATAAAGAGTGCTTTACTGCCCCTTGGTGGCTAATCCATAAGGTAGGTGCCGTAACTAGCCTTATTAAAATCATACTACTGCAGTGAGCTAGTAGCAAACTCTGTCACCCCTAAAAATAAGGTTTGCAACTCCCAGATGCCCTTCAAAGATGAACCCCGTGAAACATGAAGCTTCACACCTAATTAAAATGCCACTTTTAAAGCCCGTGGAGTGATGCGTCAGCGTCATTACCGCGAAAGTGATCGCGCGATGAGCATGACGTAGAAAGCCAGATGGCGCCTCTGCTCATAAGCGCACGTAACCGCAAGCTCTAGGCCACCACAAGCAAAAGCGCTTGATAGCATTTTCTGGAGCCACACACTAAATGTCTAGCAGAGTATCACATGTGCAGGCTCAGCGAGACCTAAAAACGACCTGTTGCTACACATTAGGGACGCCTACTCAATTATTTAATTCCACAAGGAGCTGAAGACGTGGCTCTTCAAATAGCTTTACTATCCGGGCCTGGCCCACCCATGCTTCAGCGCCAGGCTACCCTTCAGGGTAATAGCGTGTGATACAAACACTCATAACTATGGGTCTAATATAGGGATCTGATGTTGGCATTGGGTGAGGGTTTCTAATGTGTAAACATTTTTGGATAAGTAATAACTGTGTGATGTTCTATTTGGATATCAACTTCATTTCACTTTATTAGTCCAGATAAAGTTAAATTTTTAGCACAAGCACGCATCTGCAGGTTCTTTACTCTGGTTGTTTTACCCTTGGAGGGTCCCAGTTAAGGGCAGAATTATTGTTTCCCCAGTCTAGGTTCTCTCTACACCTCCATACACACACACACCTACCTCCAGGGCTGCTGCCTCCTAGGCAGTTTCCTCCTTAGAGCAGCTAAGCAGCCTTAGACCACAGTCAGGTGTGAACACAGTTCTCACCACTAGCAATACTACCTGTCTGGGAACTGCCGAATATCCCTGTGGATTATCCCTCCTGGCATCCCCGCTGTTCCTGGTGTGCCAGTTTCTATTGTATTGGAGGTACAGCTAATGATGGGAGAGATCACCTAGATCCTGGGTCCTCAAGGAAGCAGGGACTGGGGACAAAGTACAGGTGGTAATCCAGAGAAGAATCAACGGTCTTGTCTCAGGACTTATCCTGGTGATCATTGGTGAAAATATGGCAACAGTAAACTACAATAAAAATGGCCACTGTCCTTCTCAGGACAACACAGAACGCTGTGTCTGCTCTAGGAGGGCCATTTCTGACGGACCATTGAAGTGCTTTTCATGGCAGATGCTTCCTGAACAACCTTTTTTCCATGTTTCTTTCATCTGCTCAAGGCTATTTGAAAGGATTGATCTCATTAGTGCAATTGTTGCGGGTGGGATCCACCGGTGTAAAAGAAAGCCCAGCACATTTTCCAATGTGGTGCATCTAAGTGAGTTCAGCCCCCCCGTGGGCTCCCGAATATTGTTGAACAGATGTATTCCTGTAATTGGTTTATGATCTAACTTTTTTTTCCACCACACCCAACCACCAAACACTGCTGTTCGAGGTAAATGGCCCAGGCCACCCGGGTTATGAACTAAAAACTCTATATAGCCCTTAGAAATGTGCATCGCTGGTTCACTTGTAAACTATAATCTCAAGGAAATTTATCCTAAAACAGGCACAAATTAAACAAAAAAATACTGTCTTATTATTCAATCTTTCGCAGTGCACCAGTGAGTAAGCATCAGTGGAAACATAAGATCACTAGACAAGCTGATACCCTAAATAATGCAGTTACAGGTTTCCCTTCGTTAATGATTTTAGCAGATTCTTCTGGACTAAAAATGTTTGAGGATCAATCATGCAAAAAAATGGCCAGCTATTAAAATGTGTGCCCACCACACAACAGAAATACAGTGATCACAGCTGTAATAGAATCAAATCTTCACTACGACAACTTTCAGCTCACATATGCAAGATAAACAAAGGCCACTTGGACAGTCTGTAGAGTTGGCCCATGCATAAATGCAGCAAGTGCATGTACAAGCATACAAAGCCACTTTGGGGTAAAGCAGATATGTCGACACATGCCTTGACATTAAAGGACCTACACGAGTCCAACCAGATGAGAAGAAAGAAAGTGAATACCCTAATGTCTGGTAGTGATAGTGTGCATACACAAAACATATTTTTGAATTAACAAATTGATAGAGTTAGAACAGAACATTTCAATAGAACTGTAAACTTGTGGGCCTGCAATACTTCTAAATTTATTGTGGATACTGTGAGGAATTAAATCAGGACTTAAAGAGCCATACCAAGTAGGTAAGCATGTAAGGGAAAGATTAAGTATTTTACCTCCACCATTAATTCTGATAGCCAGGATCCAGTACATTCACATGACAATATATTTCTCAGAAGGGTCTGAGAAAAGTTAAAGTCGAGTCAAGTCACGGTGAAGCCCACCTTCACCAACTGAAAAACGAAGGAAGCTTGCCCGTTTGCCTCGTTGCTACATGTCCACACAGGCTTTTACACCATAAATCCTTTAAAAAACTTACAAACTTAAGACTATAATAAGCCCAATTTTCACAATCTTCAATAGGATTCATCCTCAACCCATACAAAAAGACCTATGGTGACGTCAGAGTCAATGAAAGCTGAAGTGAAGACTTAACAGACCCATCAAGCCACCGTAGAACCAATGATTCTGATATACAAAGTGTCATATTCCTTGAGTACGACCAGAACCCTCCGTCTGCATGCCACCATAAAGATTGACTACAGGTAATTTTGTTTGCAATGACCAGATACCCCCTTGCTTTATTCAATAACTACAATGGGACATAGAGATGAATTGAGTGCATGTCGTAGAGAGAACAAGGTTAAAGGCCACTGTATTGGTAGTGTGTTTCATCCTGCTATCACTGTGACACTCACCTTGATAAGTCCATCTCCTTTGGCAAAGTGTGGGTCCTGCACAAACTCCAGCAGCAGCAGAGTCAGCTGGTGCCACAGTCTGCAACGGTAAAAGGCAACAGTGAGTCCACACCAACAGTGAGGACCTTAGCAAACAGTGAGCGAACAGTCATCATGAATGACTTCAGCAAATAGCCAGCAGCAAGCTCCATAAACAGCACGCACAACGCAACATGAGGACCTGAGCAAACAAATTAGCACAAAGCAATCACTGGCGAAGTTACTCGATCATAACAGGGTGGAAAATGCCTAAAGTAATACCCAGGAAACATTGTTTGCGTTCGAAGGAGAAAGGGTCTTTCTGCCTATATTGTACTTTATACAAGTAACAAATCTGAGACTCTTTTCTACAAGCTTCTACCCGCCTTCCCTTACATAACATAACTTCATAAGATACAGTGCTAATGGAACAGGACTACTTTCCTATCACCAAAAACTGATTGACTTTACCTCCCTGTTTACCTGGAAAACTGAAGGCCAGATGAGCAAAAAAACAGGGCTTTTCCACCATCAGACAGACAATAACCATGGCCTCATTTCATTAAGTTTGCAGAAATTGATGAAAACAGGACTGTTTGGTTCCAGCAGAACCTTTAGTGAAACAGCTGAGCAACGAGAGTGGTTTTAGCAATCTCGGAAATATAGCCCCAAAGAAAATAAATCTTTAAATGTCATGGAGAGAGATTTTGCATGCGTAATTAGTTAACTATTCAGAAGGAAAGGGGCTGCTGCAATGACACCGTTACACCCATAAATCAGTATATCCTGATACCACAGTTTTGCCAATTAAAGGGAGCACGCCTTAAATTATCTTTCTCCAGTTAATAAAAATGATCTTTAAAAAAAACTATGAAAAATTGTGACGAAGTTTAAAGACTGCAGACAGTTTTGTCCTACAGTCATGCATTTTTTTAACAAGACCTTCAAATTTCATTTTGCTAATGCATACACTTCATATATATTCACTCGGTGGATGGCATTTTAAAGATTCAATACTGAAAAAACTTTAAATTCACATGTAACACTTTATGGGCATAGTATTTTGGTTCTTAATGGACGTTGCAGAGAACATCTACTCATAAAACACAAATGTAGATATTAAATTAGTGCTCAGAGCCAGTTGTAATTTCTAACTAAAAGCTAACTGAGATAAGAAGTCAGTGGCCTCGATCTTCATTTGGGAACGTAGACAATGGACAGTTAGTACAGTATGTGCTAATTTGTATTAACTTGAAAAATTCATTAAATGTTGTACAGTAAATAATTTCCTCTGTAAGAGCGAGTCAAACTAAAGTGAGAAAAGAAATATGGAATAGCTATATCGAAAAACTGTCTATATTACTCATTAGAACTCTCGCATGACAGGGCTGGTATATTCAGTTCCCCAACCAGAGCCAAACTCTGACAAAATGCGCCCCATAATTAGGAAAAACAATGGTTCATATGAGGCCAATCGACCCTAGTAATAATACATTTTATCCAAATGAACATCAATCCTGTATCCTATGGTATACGGCAATTTTTTGAGCAAATAAAGGGAGGGACACATATGAACATTGTAAGACAAGTAATTTATTTCACAATATTCAAAAATATAGATCCTGTGCTCACAAGTAAGTGAAAAAGACGTGTGCTGTAGTGAGCGAAAGAAAGTTTATGTTGTGTTGCTTACTTTTGTACTGCTCCTTTAATCACACACATTCTTTCTTATGTCATTGCTGAATGTGGAATGTTACATATGTCATCTTGATGTGTATCCTTTGTAAGAGTCAGTTATCCTTGATGCTGATCTATGCTGGATTACTTGTACTGTGCTCTTCGATTAAACAAGCTTCTACCTTAACCATCCTTGGATTCATCTTCATTTCACTGGCGACGGGATTCGAAGAGCAGAACCCACGTGGATACCTGATCTAATTTGGGATTTTTATCTGATTTCCTCATTTCTCTAAGAAGGACATTATTCAACCTTTGGACTTGGTAATTATACTGTATACTCCATTTACCTTTGGATTAATCTTATATGCTCTTGCATATCTTAATTTTGAGCGTTTAACTTTAAATACGAGCTTTTTTGCGAATAGAAAAACAAGAACTTTAACTTCTCCTTTAAAAATCAGCCTTTCGTTTAACTGAAATGACATTGTGTTAATGGAATTGGTAACTTAAAGAAAGTGCTTTTTTACCGCTATTATTGAGAAGTGTCTTAACTTGTATAAGCGTTACCGTTATTTAATACGCTTGCCAACTCGCATTCAGCTCGCTCCAGCGCTCGCACCAATTCTGAAGGTAAACAATTCTGAACGACGAACTCGCTCCAGCGCTCACACCAATTCCGAAGGTAAACAATTCTGAACGACGAACTCATTGCTGTTTCACGGCGTTCCCTCATTGAAGCTGCTACAACGTTCCGCTGTGAATTCTGGGAGTTCACGTGTGACGTAACACGTTGCAGCGTAACGGCGGCCATTTTAGTAAAACTTGAAGGCGCGGACACCGTCGTTTCAAGTTTTCTTTATAACTTCAAACAAAACAGTTCTACCTTGGAAACGGAGTGACTATTTGGATTATTTCAACAGCGGTTTACCTTAACGGTGATTCGCACACCTTGTCCTACCTGATCAGCGTGTTACTTTCGGCGGTGACTCGCAAAAGAGAAGAAGAGGATTAGAATAATTCCAACAGCGAGTTACAAGTAACAGTGATTCGCACACTTTCTCTACTTTCAAGCGAGTTACCATCCACGGTGATTCGCACACCTTGTTATTTTAATATTTTATTATTGATTTACAGTACATTTTTATCTGCTGATTTACAGTACATTTTTATTTGCATAACTTTCATTTTAATTGTGTTCTAGCACAGTTAGTGATAGATTTAAAGCATCTAATCCAGCAATTTTCATCATCTAAGTTTTTTTTTAATTATTGTAGCAGTAGGTTTAATTTAGGATGACTCAACCTAACTACAATATTAGTCCTCCTCAGGCATTTTGGGTTTCTGGTAATGAACCACCACTTAAGTGGTTGGAATGGAAGCCTTATTTTTGTAATTACATTGCTGCATTAGATGAGGATGGAAAAATGTCTCATGCTCAGAAAAAGAGACTTCTTCTTCATTCCTTAGGTCCTGTTGGACTAAAAGTTTATGAAACTATGACTAAACCCTCCTTTCCTGGTGATTTAAATGTTTATATGTTAGCACTTTTACATTTAGACACTTATTTCGCTCCTAAGGTGTGTATTGGCGTAACGAGGTATAAATTTTTCTCTAGGAAACAGACTAAAGAAGAAAATATTGATCATTTTTTAGCTGATTTGAAGAAATTGTCTTTGGATTGCAAATTTGGTGTTCTACAAGAAGAGCTAATTAGAGACCAAATCGTTATGCATTCTTACAATACCTCCATACAGGATAGGTTATGGATAAATGGGGACTCTCCTCTTGATGATATTCTTGCCATTGCACGCAAGGCAGAAATGTCTGGCAGATGCGCTAATGTGATAAAGAATGATAATAGTGCAATGACTAATGATGCAGTTTGCAAAGTTAATGCTACTGATAAAAAAAAGTATAACTATAGTTCTAGGCAGTCTTTTAGTTCTAACAACAAGTTTTCTTCAACTAAACATCCTCAATCCTCCTCAAATTTTAAACTTAAATGTTACAGATGCAACAGTTTAGACCATTTGGCTGACTTCAAAGGATGTCCTGGGTTGAAAACCAAATGTTCTAGTTGTGATTTGAAAGGTCATTTAACGAAAGCATGTAATAGGAAAAAGAGAAGTAAGGTAAATTTCGTGAATGACATTGATGAGGAAGAGAATTTTGAAAATGATGTTGAGGACAATCTAGTGATGAATGTTCATGACAAATTAGTTCTAAGAATAAGAGATGAGGACATGGTTAACAAACCTATTTGTACAATGAGTATTGGTGGTGTAGTTGTAAAAATGTATGCCGATTCCGGCTCACCTTATACCATTGTCAATGAAGATATGTGGAAATCTTCATTTATTCAACATGTGGGGGAGAAATTGTTACCATCAGATATCCACCCTGAAGGTTATTTAGGAGACCCTATTTCCATCTTGGGTTATCATTGATTTGTTTTCTAAATGGCCTGTGGTCAAAGTTGTAGAGAGAGCAGATACTGATTCCGTTTTAAGTTTTCTGGATGAAACTTTTGTTGCTGAAGGTATTCCCTCTTGCATTCTCACCGACAATGGTGTTCAGTTCTTATCAGTTAAGGCGAAAAGGTATTTTAGCAAACTTGGTATTAGACATAGGACTACGTCCCTTTACAATCCTGGTGGCAATGGTGTTGTGGAGCGTTTTAACAGGGTACTAAAGAATACTATTCAACTTTCTATTAGCAATAATCTGGATTGGCAAACTCAGGTTGGAAAGGTTGTTTGGAACTATCGCATTACTGTGAATGATTCTACGGGTATTTCTACTTTTGTTTTAATGAAGAGTAGGAACCCACGTTCTAGAACCATTCCCACTTGGTTATTTTCTGGTGAAATTGATCCCTACTCAAAGGATTTAGTTAAGGCACGGTTAGTTCAGGTCCATGATAAAAGTAAGAGATATCATGATTTGAAGCATGGATCAAAGGAGGTCACAATAAATGTCGGTGACTGGGTTAGAATTAAAAAACCTTTTAAGGTACAGAAAGGTGAGTCTACCTTTTCTGAACCTTTCCAAGTATTGGAAATTTTGAAAAATTCAGTTAAACTTAGTAATGGGAAAGTTTGGAATTTAAGTAGAGTTGCCAGATGTAATCCTGGTTCTTCTTCTAAACTTGAAATTTTTAATCGCATGTGGAAACCTGAAGATTTGGAGGTTGATGACTCTAATGGCAATTTGGATTCTTCTCATAATTCTGGAGTGGTTAGTTGCCCAAGTTCGTGTGAGGTTCCTGATCCTAGTGTGGTTGTTACTGAAAGCAATAACTTAAATTCCCATAGCGATATTTCTGAGGAGTCTGTTGTCACTCCTATGGATGATTGTTTTGTTTCTGGTGAGGATTCTACTCTCCGCCATTCCTCAAGGAAGAGGGTGGTTCCCTCGTGGCTTAAAGATTATATCACTAATAATGGTTAAGGGGTTATCACAAATTTTGTTATTATCTGTAGTATTTGTTTTCACTCATTGTATGTTTCTTTTTCTTTTCTTTTTTTTCTTTTTATTATTGGATAGGGGGATGTGTTGTGTTGCTTACTTTTGTACTGCTCCTTTAATCACACACATTCTCTCTTATGTCATTGCTGAATGTGGAATGTTACATATGTCATCTTGATGTGCATCCTTTGTAAGAGTCAGTTATCCTTGATGCTGATCTATGCTGGATTACTTGTACTGTGCTCTTCGATTAAACAAGCTTCTACCTTAACCATCCTTGGATTCATCTTCATTTCAGTTTATAAAAACATACATCACATTGACAACATAAAAACTCCTTATACACAAATCAAAGGGGTTTGGTTGTAATAGGGTTGATGGCGTTTCGATCTCAAATATTCAAAACCATCATCAGGACAGGTGTGTGAGCACCCAATATCTTAAAAGTAAAAAATAAAGATAAAGCATGATTCAAAAATAGTCCCGAGAAAAATTGCCAGCTTGCAGTGTTCTTTAAAAAATTGTGTAGGAGGTTTTGCTGTATACAATACTTCAACCCGCCAGGCCAGGAAACAGAACTGTGAGAACAATGGAGCGGTGCACTCCCAGAATGATGTAACATTAATAAAGAAGCTCGATCAGTGTCTGCTGAATGGTTAGCTGACACGCTGTGACCATCTATTCAGGTCATTTCCTGCTGGCCCTTATCAAGGAGGCCCATGTGTCTTCACAGTCATCATACTGCGTGACGCTTTCCAGACCTTATGAAAGCACTAGTGACACTTTCATCCTATACATTTCTTGGCCTGACGAAGTTCATTTCATAAACAAAAAACGTTGGCTGGTGTATTTTTCTATGCATTTGGATTTTCCAAAATAAAGACTGTTTCAACGAAGACACTGATCGAGCTTCTTTATTAATGTTACATCATTCTGGGAGTACACCGCTCCATTGTTCTCACTATATTCAGACTCTTGTATAATTATAAAGGTGGCAAATTCAGAGCCTTGCTACAAGCCAAACCCTTCCATAATCTGTTATATATAGCTCTGATACAGTCTAGCGTTCATTTCAATTTCTAAATCTGATCACTCACTGTTATGACGTAGCAGCAGCTCATAACAAAACTCGTTATTCACTGTTGCCTCATCATAGAGGTATTCCAGACCAAGCTGACAGTGTTCTCTGAGAGACGGAAGGCATGGGAGGTGCTGGGGTTAGTCAACGATGGCAGGTGATATAATCATTGCATCCAAATGAACTGAACATTACTGACAATACAACCTGATTACTGCATATCTCAAGAACTCCCAGGACTGCATTGATTCCACATTTCAAATGGAATCTTCACTCGATGCTTTTTGAAAATTCAGCTGTTGTCATCTGTGCAGCCACTGAGCTTACCATCTTGAAACTACCTGAGGAAGGCGGAAGCTGAAACGTTGTAGTGGAAATATATTTTTGTTCTTTTGGTAAATCTATCTGTTTGAGTCACTTCTTTCTTGGATATTTTATTTGTTTGTGACTCATTGTATCCAGATTTTTGACCTGGCTGATATATATATATATATATACACCTGGCTGGCTGTTGTTTTCTTGTGATCTTTCATCTTCAAGTATATAAGTATATATAAGTATATATATATATATATATATATATATATATATATATTACTTTACCATTGAGACAGCAATACATAACAGACACCATGTTATATATAGCTCCACCGTCATTGCTCTGTGTAGTATGCTAGTATTTGCTGGTAATGTACCTTTCCTAGTTATCTGCCTTGCTGCTCAGCCAGTGTGAGTGAGCTTGGAATGTTGGTATGTGTGATGAGTGTATGGAATGCTGGTATGCCTGTGTGTGGAGTGGCAGTTGAGAGGATGGGCTGAGCGGCAAGGAGGCTGCTCCTGGTGGGGCTCTCCCTTTGGGCTTACTTTCCTGTATTACTTATGCTTGATACTTACCTCCATCAAAGAAACGTATCAATAAAGCATACATCTTTAAAGTACACCTGTAGCCCATTGGACTTATTACACTCTGCCACTGCTTAATTGTGGAGGGTTCATACATAACATATAATCGGAGTTTGTTAAAAGGGAATTACAGGGATGTTTTTCATCTTGGATTTACCATCTATGATTCTAAATGTGACACGCCAAACACTGTATTAAGCTGTCATCTCAATGTACAGACCTGCTGAGAAAGGTAGATTTTACAGTTCGTTGTTCAGTCAAACGGATGGTTTCTAAAGTTCCACAACCACACCAACCATGCCCACTTTGTATGCATTTAGCAGGTGCTCTCTAGTTCCCTCAATCCCTGAAATCATTCTCTTTTTAACCCCATGCCTGGAACCAACCACTGCCTACACTTCGATTAGCTTTAAACCTTCCTTCTAGCACGTTATGGCCCACTCGTTCCTTCTACCGCCAGTCGCTCAACTATACCAACACACCCAGTCCCCAAAAACCCTTTAATCCTAACCTATTCACTGCGTCACTCCTACTGTATTTATAATGTTCTGTCACATATTCCCTAACACTCTCTCCCCAGCCAAATTCATGTACTCTCCGCGTCTCTCACTTCTTTCCATAGAACTCCTCCAGGCGGTTCCATACCGCTGCTTCCTCTGGGTCCGAGCTCAGGCTCTGCTGCTGCTGAAGGAAGCCCGACACATCTTTCATGGCTGAGCCGCTTGAGGGGAAGTTGTTCTGGAACCGTATAAACAGGTTTCGACGAATTAGTTGATATCTATTCTGTCTTCACTTCTCACAAATGACTATTCAACAGACCGGTGCGGCACCCGGAAGAGAACAGTGAAGGATGCTCACTCACTTCCGGCAGACCTGCAACCAACGGCATGCCGGGAAGTCCCGTAACACTTCGAATACAGGAGCACTCAGATTAGGTATCATAAAGACGAGGTCTGGCACTACAGAAAATAATGTTTTTTCACACTTAACACATTTACGCAGCCTGTGATATATTTATAACTCCGAATATTGTAAGTAGTGTCCGCCTGATTTACGGTATAGTGGATTTATTTTTCAAGAAGACACTGGCGATATCCAATATTTAGCGGAGTTCTGGATCGAGAGACCTAATACAGGAAAACAAACTAGTATGTCGAATGTTTGTCAACGAGGAGCTTGCTGAACGATTAGATACCTTAAAAGCGTGTGTCCCTCTAATACAAACATTGTGGGCGCGCTAGTCCTAGAAGCTGGGGCAGCAGTCAGTGGCAAGGAGAGAGCTTCCGTCTGAAGAGTACAACAGGTAGAAACAAGCAGTGCTGTCAGATGCACCAGTACGTTGCCCCAGAGTGCACTTACCCACGTTATAAGTATGCACATTCCTCAGTGTTAACGGATTTATTAATTGGTTCGCCCAAGGTTTAAGCAGTGGATTTATTTATTCATTCATTTATGCATTTTTATATAACGCGAACTTAACCCAAAGGCGTCAGAGCGCTTCACAATAGAACCAAGAACGTTTCATGAGGAGAATGTTACAAATGTACATGTTACAGAAGCAAACGAGATATAAGAAGAGGCATAATATAGCAATAGATGGCAGTCACTTAAAAATTACAAATACACTAGGATGACGCTTGTACAGGTATAGAATACAAATTTTCAATAGTGAAAGAACTTCATCGAGGGACTTGAAAAGGGGTGTATTAGTTCTGGAAGTGTCTTTGGAAGAGAAGAGATTTGAGGTCAGTTTTGAAGGTCCGGGTAGAGGAGGTGGTACAGAGCAGTGGAGGAAGCGAGTTCCAGATACTCACCGCATTGCCTGAGAAGGATTGAGCCACCGATCTTTCCCTTTTGAAAGTGAGGGCTCAAGCTGTACATTTTCCACATTTTGAGAAGGTCTAGAGCATGGGTACTCATAAACTTTCTCTCGGCGCCCTAATTTACAGTGTGGTTTGTGTCAGAGAGCCGCACTGGTGGGGACGGGGTCAGTGGGGATGGGGGCGGGGCTAGAGCAAAAAAAAACTGTGACCATGAGGTTGATCACAGGTCCCTGCAGCGGACGCCTTCGTCCACTGAGCCACCAGACCCGGCATACACGCATCTCTCTCTCTCTCTCTCTCTCTCTCTCTCTTTCTCCCTCTCCCTCCCTCTCTCTCTTTCTCCCTCCCTCCCTCTCCCTCTTTTCCTCTCTCTCTCTGTCTCACTCACTCTGATTCTCTCACTCCCTCTCTCCATCTCTCCCTCTGTCTCATTCACTCTTGACTGTCTCACTCCATCTCTCCCTCTGTCTCATTCACTCTGACTGTCTCACTCCATCTCTCCCTCTGTCTCACTCCCTCTGACTGTCTCACTCCCTCTCTTCCTCTGTCTCACTCACACTGACTGTTTCCTTCTCCTTCACTCTTATTTCCCTCTCCCTCACTCTTATTTCCCTCTCCCTCACTCTTATTTCCCTCTCTCTCCTTCCCTCTCCCTCCTTCCTTCTGTCGCCCCCTCTCTCCTTCCCTCTGTCTCCCTCTCCATCACTCTTATTTCCCTCTCCCTCACTCGGAGGTCTCCCTCCTTCTGTCTCCCTCCCTCTGAGGTCTCCCTCTCTCTCCTTCCCTCTCCCTCACTCTGAGGTCTCCGTCTCTCTCCTTCCCTCCACTCACTCTGAGGTCTCCCTCTCTCGGATGTCTCCCTCTCTCTCCTTCTGTCTCCCTCACTCTGTCTCCCTCGCTCTGTCTCCCTCGCTCTCGCTCATTCTCTCTCGCTCTCCCTCCTCTCTCGCTCTCCCTCCTTCTCTCTCGCTCTCCCTCCTTCTCTCGCTCCCTCTCTCTCCCTCCCTCTCTTTCCCTCCCTCTCTCTCCCTCCCTCCCTCTCCCTCCCTTGCTCTCCCTCGCTTGCTCTCCCTCGCTCGCTCTCCCTCGCTCGCCCTCCCTCGCTCTCCCTCCCTTGCTCTCCCTCGCTCTCCCTCCCTCCCGCTCCCTCCCTCGCGCTCCCTCCCTCGCTCTCCCTCCCTCGCTCTCCCTCCCTCGCTCCCTCTTGCTCTCCCTCCTCCCTCGCTCTCCCTCCCTCGCTCTCACTCGCTCCCTCTTGCTCTCCCTCCCTCCCTCCCTCTCCCTCGCTCTCCCTCCCTCGTGCTTCCTCTCCCTCCCTCCCTCGCTCTCCCTCCCTCGCTCTCACTCGCTCCCTCTTGCTCTCCCTCCCTCCCTCTTCCTCTCCCTCCCTCCCTCGTGCTCCCTCTCCCTCCCTCCCTCGTCCTCGCTCCCTCCCTCTCTTGCTCTCCCTCCCTCCCCTCCCTCCCTCGCGCTCCCTCTCCCTCCCTCCCTCGCTCTCCCTCCCTTGCTCGTTCTCCCTCCCTCGTTTGCTCTCCCTCGCTCTCCCTCCCTCCCTCTCCCTACCTTTCCCTCCCTCACTCTCCCTCCCTCCCCCTCTCCCTCGCTCTCCCTCCCTTGCTCTTCCTCCCTCCCTCGCTCTCCCTCCCTCTCCCTCCCTCGCCCTCCCTCGCTCTCCCTCCCTTGCTCCCTCTCTCTCACTCTCCCTCCCTCCCTCACTCTTCCTCCCTCCCACTCCCTCCCTCATTCTCTCTCCCTCACTCTCCCTCCCCCCTCCCTTGCTCTCCCTCTCTTGCTCTCCCTCCCTCGCTTGCTCTCCCTCGCTCTCCCTCCCTCCCTTTTCCTACCTCTCCCTCCCTCACTCTCCCTCCCTCGCTCTCGCTCTCCCTTGCTCTCCCTCCCTCCCTCTCCCGCGCTCCCTCTCCCTCGCTCTCCCTCCCTTGCTCTCCCTCTCTCTCCCTCGCTCCCTCTCTCTCACTCTCCCCCCCTCGCTCTCCCTCCCTCCCGCTCCCTCTCCCTCGCTTGCTCTCCCTCTCTCTCCTTCCCTCTCCCTCACTCTGAGGTCTCCCTCTCTCTCCTTCCCTCCACTCACTCTGAGGTCTCCCTCTCTCGGATGTCTCCCTCTCTCTCCTTCTGTCTCTCTCCTTCTGTCTCCCTCACTCTGTCTCCCTCACTCTGTCTCCCTCGCTCTCGCTCATTCTCTCTCGCTCTCCCTCCTCTCTCGCTCTCCCTCCTTCTCTCTCGCTCTCCCTCCTTCTCTCGCTCGCTCTCTCTCCTCCCTCTCTTTCCCTCCCTCTCTATCCCTCCCTCTCCCTCCCTCCCTCTCCCTCCCTCCCACTCCCTCCCTCGCTCTCCCTCGCTTGCTCTCCCTCCCTCGCTCGCCCTCCCTCGCTCTCCCTCCCTCCCTCTCCCTACCTTTCCCTCCCTCACTCTCCCTCCCTCACTCTCCCTCCCTCCCTCGCTCTCCCTCTCCCTCCCTCGCTCTCACTCTCCCTCGCTCTCCCTCCCTTGCTCTCCCTCGCTCTCCCTCCCTCTCCCTCTCTCTCACTCTTCCTCCCTCCCTCCCTCTCCCTTCCTCCCTCTCCCTCCCTCGCTCTCCCTCCCTTGCTCCCTCTCACTCTCCCTCCCTCCCTCACTCTCCTCCCTCCCATTCCCTCCCTCATTCTCCCTCCCCCTCCCTTGCTCTCCCTCCCTCGCTCTGCCTCCCTCGCTTGCTCTCCCTCGCTCTCCCTCCCTCCCTCACTTTTCCTACCTCTCCCTCCCTCACTCTCCCTCCCTCGCTCTCGCTCTCCCTCGCTCTCCCTCCCCCTCCCTCCCTCCCTCCCTCCCTCTCCCTCGCTCTCCCTCCCTTGCTCTCCCTCGCTCCCTCTCTCTCACTCTCCCCCCCTCGCTCTCCCTCCCTCCCTCTCCCTCCCGCTCCCTCTCCCTCCCTCGCCACCTCGCTTGTTTTCCCTCCCTCGCTCTCCCTCCCTCACTCTCAATCCCTCCCTCCCTCACTCTCCCTCCCTCGCTTGCTCTCCCTCCCTCCCTCGCTCTCCCTCCCTCTCTCTCTCTCCCTCCCTTGCTTGCTCTCCCTCCCTCCCTCCCTCGCTCTCCCTCGCTTGCTCTCCCTCCCTCCCTCTCCCTCCCTCACTCTCCCTCGCTCCCTTGCTTGCTCTCCCTCCCTCGCTCTCCCTCTCTCGCTCGCTCTCCCTCCTCACCCTGCCTGTGTGTGCCCGGGCTGTGACAGCTTCCAGGCGCACACACACAGCCGCACCCAAGCACTTCACAGGTCTTTAAAAGACCATTGGCATGTAAAGGAGGCTTGGTTCACCTCTCAGTGCCCCTGCAGCCCCACTCTGACTATGGCGGGAATCACCCGGCCCCCACAGAGCAGCAGAGTCTGAGTCGCGCTCTGGCTGCAGACATCTTAAAAAAATAAATTAATAAAAACTCGGGTACAATGTCTGCAAGGTCCGCGGGCCGCCAGGGAAGGCTTGCCGGGCCGCCACCGGCCCGCGGGCCGTACTAAGAGTACCCCTGGTCTAGAGCCTCCGGAGATTTTCAGTTTATTTGCCAGGTATCGAGGGGAGGAAGTGTGCAAGGCTTTGTGGGTGTTACAGGCAGTCTTGTAGACTGATCTTGCCTCGATAGGAAGCCAACGGAGGGAAGACATAATGGGTGTGATGTGGTCACTTCTTTTGGCCCCAAATATAAAACAAGCTGATGAATGGAGACCGGATTTAAGAGGGGACAGGTGGGATTTGAGAAGGCCTGTAAGAAGAGAATTGCAATAGTCCAATCTAGAGAGAACCAGCATTTGGACCAGAGTTTTTAGGTCTTGCTCCGGAAAGAAGCGTCAAATCCCCCGAAGAAGGCGCAGTTGGTATTGAGCATTCTTTGCAATGGAATTGATATGGGAGAGTAGATTCAGCCTTTTGTCAAGTTAGACACCAAGGGATTTTGCACTGTAAAAAATGATAGGTTTATTGTTAAGTAGATTCAGCTGATCCATCCAAGATTGAACAGGAGGAGGAGATAGTGGGTTGTATGATTTTACAACGCGATCTTTTAGATCACGGTACATCAAAACGCATCTTTTACAACGCAAGTCGTTACCACGACTTGCGCTGTAAGGTGCTGGACTTAGGAATAGTAAGATTTACTATTCCAACTCCAGCCTACGTACAGTAGGGAAGGTGTTGGAATAGTAAATCTACTATTCCTTAGTCTACAGCGCCCTCCAGCGCAAGTCGTGGTAACGACTTACGTTGTAAAAGATACATGTTAATGGCAGCGCAGTGTTTTGGCCGCATTGTTATGTATATTCGCCAGATAGTGAGGTAGAGAGGAGGAGGAATTCCGTTTTGGAGGGATTCAGAATGAGTTGATGAGCTAAATCCAGTTTTGAATAGAGTAGAGAGTAAAGTTGAGGATTGAGATATCGTGTGTGGAAGACACCTTAATGGTAGATTTGAGCGTCATCCACATAGAGATGGTAGAGGAACCTAAATTTACTTAAAAGATTTCCCAATGGTTCCAGATGGAGATTGAACAAAGTGGGTGCAAGGATAGAGATTACCCTGAATTGAATATACACAGCGCATCGTCGATCACTTGCAGCAGGGCTGTTTCAGTGCTGCTGTTTTGAATTAAACCAGACTGGAAATTTTCAAGAAGATCATTATCCTTAATATGACAGGAAAGTTGTTTCGCAAGAAAAGGGAGGTTAGTGATGAAGCGGAAGTTGTTGAGGTCGTTCGCATCAGCGGTGAGTTTTTTAAGAAGAGGGGTAACGTGTCCTGTTTTAAGGGCAACAGGAAGGAAGCCTTGACTGAGGAAGAGGTTAACCAAACTAGTCCCATAGGAAAGAGTATGGGTGTAGAAGTCAATGTGAAGGTCACTAGGGATGGGGTCAAAAGAATGGTTAGAGGGCTTTGTTTCGATGATGCATTTGAGGAGGGCATCTTCAGAGATGATTTCAAAGTTCTGCCAAATGACTAAGGATTTGCGCTCCTCTAAGAGGTAGGATGATTGACCTGATCCACCAATGATTTCACTTTTCTGCCCAAAAATATAGCAAATTCTGCTGCTTTCTTTGGAGAAGTATTAGGCTTGATGGTTGGGGAAGAGCAGTTTGGATTTTTCATGAGGTCAAATCGTTTTTTGGGTCTGTTTTTGGCTGAGTCGAGGAGGGTTCTGAAGTGTGATGTTTTTTCATGGAGGATGTGTTGTGGTAATTTGATCTTGCTGAACGTAGAGTAGCAAGATTAGTGGTGGATGGAGATTGTCTCCATTGTTTCTCCAGGATTCTCAGGTTCTTCCTTTCTTCATAAAGGGATTTGTTGAACCAAGGTGCTGAAGGAATAGGCCTTTTCCTTTTGCTTTTAAGTGGACCGACATTATCGATTTCGACTGCAAGGACTGAGAGGCATTGGGAAGTGAGTTTGTTGACATCCAAGTTAGGGTCAAGCCTTGGAAGTGATTGCATAGCAGAATCACAGAGAGTGTCAAGGTCAATGTTTTTGGTGTTATGGAACCAGGTAGTAGTCATTTTAGGTTTGCCAAGAGTTATAGAGTGTGATAGGTGAAGAGAGAAGGGAATGAGGAAGTGGTCAGACCAGTCTACATGAATTGGGATAGCAATAAGAAGCATGTCTGCTTTAGATATAACAAGGTCCAGAATTGAGCCTTTAGAGTGTGTTGTTTCAGTACAGTGTTGGAAAAGATAATTTGCTGAGAGAAAGGTGGCAAGTCTATTAGCAGAGGAATCTTCAAAGAAGCCCAGGTGAAGATTGAAGTCTCCCAGGAAGATCTGTCTGTTACTTTGCGAGTATCGGTCGCTGATGAAGTCGATGAGTTCCTCCAAAGAAGAAGAGCAGCCACCAGGTGGGAGATAAATGGCATGAAATCTGAAGGGTGAGCAGTGTTGCACTTGAAGCTCAAGAGACAGGCATTCAAATGTACGGAAGGAGCTGTTAGGAAAATCCTTAAGTTGAAGAGCGTTTCTAAAGATGATTGCAACACCTCCCCCAACTTTGTCTGTTCTGTCATTTCTAAAGATAGAATAGTCGGTGGGTAACAGAAAATCAAACATAGAATGATAGGTGTCATTGAACCAGGTCTCTGTGAGGAAGAGAATGTCGAGATTGTAGAGAGTGACGGTGTCAGAAATTTCCAGTTTGTGTTGATTGCAGATCTGCAGTTGTGGAGCAAACAGCATAACTCTAACAAGACTGTTTTGGTGACTGGGGCGTTTGGGCTTTGAGGGGTGATAGGGATAATGTTCTTGTAAGAGGGTCCCAGGGAGGAACACGCTAGATGATTAGCTCTGACAGAAGAGATGGTCGGAATAGTGTACAGAGTAGACTTACTTGGAGAGGAAAGTGGATGGGATGGAATTAGAGGTCTTGTAACTAGCCAGTAGGTTAGCGATGTCTGCAGAAGACAGATTGTGATTGGCTTTTTTGAGGCGTGGGAGCAAGGTGCTTCTCTGGAGTTTGGGGAAGTGAGTATTTGCCAAGGGAATTGGAATGTTTGGAAAGGTGGATATCTTAGTGCTTAAGAGTGAGATGGAAGCTTCAAGCTGGGAGATGGAGGCGATGAGAGATCCTAACTAATTTTCCAGAGAGAGTAGGGCTGAGCTCGGAATGTTAGGTGGCTCGATGGATACAGGAGGGAGTGCAATTGGCGAGGGAGGGCAGGGAGAGGTGGGGGTTTGGGGGGTATTGCGGTACAAGGATAAAAGGTGGAGATAAATGGTGGTTGAGAGTGGTTATTGGTGCATCTGAGGAGAAAAGAGAGTTATCTACGCTGATGTTGAAAAGAGGAGAAGAATTGAGGTCATATTTAGGAGGAGACAGGTGAGGGACGAGGAGGAAGGGTGGAAAGCAGGGAGGGGAAATGGAATGGCAGAAGGTTCGGGGAGAAGAGAGGTGAGGGGGCTTAAAAAGTCCCGTACGCTAGGAGAGGTGAGTGTGAGGGGACAGGCACCAGTGGAAGGGATTGGGCTAGAGAGTAGTTTAAGAAAGAAAATGGTTCTGATAGGTCCAAGGGAGGGAAAAGGAAGAAATTACCGAGGGAGGATAAGGGGTTTAGCAGCATTACTGGAGGAATGGGAAGATGAAGAGAGATGCAAGGGGTGTGTGAAGAGTTCAGGGTACAAGACGAGGGGGGGAGCCAGTAGGGGAGAAGAGAAGAGGAGAGAAAAGGGGGAAGTATGGAAAGTTAGCTTGTAGAACAGGTTGTAGGAAGGGTGGATCAACTAAGGGGGTGGTGGGTAGGGGTGGGGGGAGGTAACATTAGAGTACCGGGAAGGTGCAGAGAGGAAGAGGGGAGAATTAGCTAGCGGTATGGCTGAAGTGTTATGTGTAAGTGCACAATGGGAGGGGGAAGAATGGGAGAGGGGAGGGCAGGGAAGGGGAAGTGGGGGAGGAGGGTCGGCCTGTGCCTCCGGGGGGGAGCGGTCTATTGGAGCATAGGGGGGCAGGGGAGGAGATAGAGAGTAAAGGATGGAACTATATGAAGAATCAAGGGAGATCACAGTCGCAGGGGTGGGGAGTAGGGATGGGAAGAGGAGGTCAAAGAGAGCGAGACAGGTGTCTTTAGCTTGAATCAAGACAGTATCATTGTTATAAAATGAAATAGTGAGGGAGCCATTAAAATAAATAGAGGGGGAAATTTTTAGCTGTTGCCCATGTGGGATAGATAAGGAGGAGGTGACGTTGAAGGAGTTATAGAAGCTGGTGGACCAGGAGGGGATGTCGTGAGTGAAAAAAATGCTATAGCGACCATTGTGGAATTGGTCATGAAAGAGGCAATCAGGAAATTGTTCAATGGTCTTATGCTTGAACTGTTTTGCTTAGGCTTTAGACAGATTTGGGGGATACATTATTTTGAAGCAGTTAATTCCAGACTTAACTCGAGTGGTGGCCATGTTAGGAAAATGAGGAGGTGGAGGGTGGTGGGAAAGAAGCGGAAGGTGCCACTAGGGTAGCGAGGAGAAGTATATAAAGAAGAGGGCACATATTCCGGTCATCGAATGAAGTTATACGATTAATGTGCAGTCAAGAGGCGTCAAGGTTAGCAGGGCAAAAGACTCTGGTCCAACCACACATTTACTGCGGCATCAAGGTGGGGTATTAGGCCCTTAGTAATGTAATCGGCGGATAACGGTCATAGAATGTATTAAATCATGCCAGCATTGGGACCTCCCCTCTTTATCCACCACCAAGCTGGCTGGGGTGAAGAAGTTAAAGACCTTGGTGTTGTGTGCTTTCTTTGGCAACATAGGGACTGGAGCACGGCATCAATCCGGGGCCTTTCTGTAGAAAGGTGATGGAGCGTAGTGGTAGCACGTTGGGAAGGCGCAGAGATCGTGCTGTATAATGCCAATGACTGCCCCCCCCCCCCCCAACTCACGGTAATCTGGGCGTCCCGTAACTCATCTGTGCTCTGAAAACTGCCACTGGACGGCGAACGGGGCAATGGGTGGCCTGCCTAGGTTGGGGAAGGCGGGGAAACGTAGGGGGCCTGTTCTGCGGCCTAGGCCAGAGGCTGCATGCCTAAGCCTGAAATCACCTGACTGACGCCATTTTAAAGTCAGGCAGTCCTGTCACAGGGCTTCTGCAACCGTTGTGGGCAAATCAAGGGGACCCCTCTTGACACAAGAGGTATTGTGTTGGCTGATGCACCCCCTGGGGTCTGCATTTTTGAAATATGGGCTCCCTCTGCTCACCTTGGGGGCCACAAGGGGCCAACGCCTGGAATTCGCCATACCGACGCCATGCAATGTCAGCCTTTTCATTTAGCATCAAAGGATTAAGTCCTGTTCACAGGAACTGTTCTGTTAATGTGGATATACTTTTTATTTATTCGGCAAAAATGTTTCATGGTACTGTTGAGAAAACTAGAAGGTCCGTAGGCCTAACACGTTCATATAAACTGCTTTCACGCTTATATGTGTGCAGCTAGTCATTTATATTGTTCAGTGCTAGGGCCTAGGCAGCTATGATTCAGCCAATCAACTGTCAAAACTATGAATCTTTAAAACTCGAGGGCTTATTCTGTGCTAGGCTCTGATTATGCAAATAGTTTAAGGGGCAGCCGGGTTTGTAAATATATATTCATTATCTATTAGCCCAAATTTTATAGAATTTTGGTACAATCTCAATTTTCTGTGGCAAGAGAGTATTTTTAGCTACCCTGATTTCTGCAAAACCAAAAGTAGTTTTTATATTTTTATTTGCTGATTTGTAGACTGATAAGATCTAGTTTCACAGTAACTACTCGTGTTGGTATTTTGTTTTGTGTAAAATGATGAATGTAGCCCTTAGGCCTAAGAAAGTTACAGATTTGGTACTGCAGATTAACCATCTTGATGGGTGACCTGAATGTTTCTTAGGGTCAGCACTCATCAACTAAAGGGGCTACACTCGCTATCCACCACAGAGTAGTGCTCTGAATTAGTATGACTGTCACACAAGTAGCCAGTGCTGGAATTGGAAAAACGTTACTCCGGCGAACCCATAACTTGGGGTCAAGATGTGGCAACAAATAGGGGCGGAGTCATGAAAAGCAACCTGGCAGTCAATTTATCCATTTATTTTTTTAAATCTCTGCCACAAAGAAACTTGAAACAATGAAACCTGTGACTTCGAATCTGTTCTGGCTCCATTGCTTGAATATTT
This sequence comes from Lissotriton vulgaris, assembly GCF_964263255.1. Classification (NCBI taxonomy): domain Eukaryota; kingdom Metazoa; phylum Chordata; class Amphibia; order Caudata; family Salamandridae; genus Lissotriton; species Lissotriton vulgaris. The sequence continues at coordinate 870,017,858 of NC_141687.1, read as the reverse complement.
AACAACAAGGGGTGGTGATGGACAGAGTCTCTGAATTAAGCAGAATACTCTCACCCAGTCAAGAGATCAGGGCTAGATCCAACACCGTTTTTTAGCTCACTGCACCATCCCAGCTCAGAACCTGGCTATATGCAAATTAGTCTGTTCCTGTCCCAGTGCATGATGGGAACAGGGCAAACCAAACTAACAAGCCAATTCTTACACTGGGAAGGAAACAAGCTTCCGGGGACCGGTTTCTGGCATTTCAGCCGTCGTCGGCCCGGCTTGCTTGAATCCTGATGGTGCAATGAGCAAGGGACTCACATCTGAGTATACCCTTCCACGCTTAGGGTGGACAAAATATTTAAGAACAAGGGGTGGTGATGGACAGAGTCTCTGAATTAAGCAGAATACTCTCACCCAGTCAAGAGATCAGGGCTAGATCCAACACCGTTTTTTAGCTCACTGCACCATCCCAGCTCAGAACCTGGCTATATGCAAATTAGTCTGTTCCTGTCCCAGTGCATGATGGGAACAGGGCAAACCAAACTACCAAGCCAATTCTTACACTGGGAAGGAAACAAGCTTCCGGGGACAGGTTTCTGGCATTTCAGCCGTCGTCGGCCCGGCTTGCTTGAATCCTGATGGTGCAATGAGCAAGGGACTCACATCTGAGTATACCCTTCCACGCTTAGGGTGGACAAAATATTTAACAACAAGGGGTGGTGACGGACAGAGTCTCTGAATTAAGCAGAATACTCTCACCCAGTCAAGAGATCAGGGCTAGATCCAACACCGTTTTTTAGCTCACTGCACCATCCCAGCTCAGAACCTGGCTATATGCAAATTAGTCTGTTCCTGTCATATAGCCAGGTTCTGAGCTGGGATGGTGCAGTGAGCTAAATAACGGTGATGGATCAAGCCCTGATCTTTGGACTGGGTAAGAGTGGTCTGCTTAATTCAGACACTCTGTTCATCACCACCCCCTTTTCTGAATCGTTTTTGGCCACTATAGGTGTGGCAGGGTATACTCAGACATGAGTCCCTTGCTCACTGCACTATCAGGATTCAAGCAAGCCGGGCCGACGACGGCTGAAATGCCAAAAACCGGTCCCCGGAAGCTTGTCTCCTTTCTGGTGAAGAATTGGCTTGGTAGTTTAGTCTGCCCTGTTCCCATGATGCACTGGGCCAGGGACAGACTGATTTGCATATAGCCAGGTTCTGAGCTGGGATGGTGCAGTGAGCTGAATAACGGTGATGGATCAAGCCCTGATCTTTGGACTGGGTAAGAGTGGTCTGCTTAATTCAGACACTCTGTTCATCACCACCCCCTTTTCTGAATCGTTTTTGGCCACTATAGGTGTGGCAGGGTATACTCAGACATGAGTCCCTTGCTCACTGCACTATCAGGATTCAGGCAAGCCGGGCTGACGACGGCTGAAATGCCAGAAACCGGTCCCCGGAAGCTTGTCTCCTTTCTGGTGAAGAATTGGCTTGGTAGTTTAGTCTGCCCTGTTCCCATGATGCACTGGGCCAGGGACAGACTGATTTGCATATAGCCAGGTTCTGAGCTGGGATGGTGCAGTGAGCTAAATAACGGTGATGGATCAAGCCCTGATCTTTGGACTGGGTAAGAGTGGTCTGCTTAATTCAGACACTCTGTTCATCACCACCCCCTTTTCTGAATCGGCCATTGCTTGAATAGGCTGCATTATAAAATAAAGTATATCATGTGGTTAAGGCACCTGCAGCACAGAGCTTTGTGCTCCCAGTAAATGGTAAGATAACTCTGGTGGATAGTGCACTTGTTGGAAAGATCTGTGTTTTTTCTAATCATAGTTTTGAGACACAAAGTAGCAATAGAGGTTTTTTGTATCTCATGCAAAGTACATTATGTAACATGCAGATTACAGATTTAAGTTTTTTGTAGATTGGTAAGTGGGTTACTGCTTTTGATATAGAGATCCCTTTATTAGTACAGAGAATCCCAGGCACTTTATATTTCAAACCTTGACCTTGTGTTTCTCTCAGCTATGCACTCTGAGCATATAAGGCTCTGTGTGACTCTTATACCTTAAAACCCTCATTGTCTTATGCAACACCCCGTACATTCACAATGAATCATAAATGTGTGTAAATTAATGTATTGTGTGTTCTTTGACACTGAATGACTCTCCTCAGGAAGATAAAACCATATATATACCACCTCCAGATTTCAAGATAGCAACCCAGCCCCTAGTCATCTCCAAACTAAAACACAGGAGTGCTACTTTAACAAGCCTGCTAAAAGCAAGAACAGTAACTCTTGAAGCTACTCTCAATGCCGGAGCTTGACTGTTTACAGGATTGAGGTGTTTCACCCACATCTCTCCCTCTCTCAAATCTCTCCCTTTCAAAGCCAGGATCCAGTTGAAGATAGCCTGCTTGATACACAAGGCCCTCCAGCTCAAGACTCCCGTATATCTGGCACAAAACTCAAGACATCAGGAGGCGGCTCCTCTCTTAGGAATACCAGCTTCCTCCTATTGGAACCTCCAAGATTTAGCAAAAAAGGAAACCTTTGACAGCAGCTTCTCAGGTTCAGTTTCAGGAATTTTGAATTTGCTGCCCCCCGAAACTCGTACACACAGCTCATTCTCTGCCTTCAAGAAAGAAGTAAAAATTATCTTATTTAACAGATTTTTTCTGTAGGATCTATAGTTGGAACTAGAACTGACCTATCGGTAACAGGAGACCCAGGAAGGGTAGCTAGGGAAGCCACACACACTATATACAGACCACTACAGAAACGTGAACTGTGACTCCTCGCCCAGAGTGGATTGGGACAGTGTACAGATAGTTTCCTTTTCTTCTTCCGTCGATCTTATTTTCAAGTTGTTATCAGCGTTGTAATGAGGTGGGGGGGGGGGGGGCATCGTTGGTGCGGGCAGTGTTCCTTCCCTAAAATCCTAGGGAGGGTGGATGTTGCTTTCGCAGCCTTGTCCTTGCCCAGTAAGAAGCGCCTTCAATGACTCCACAGCAGCAGACCTGATTTTGGACACCCCTGGCTGCAGAACGCTAAGTCAGCAGACACGTCCCGCCTCTATAATTCTCACCCTGTTTCCAGGCACTTTCATTAAAGGGGCCTCCCTACTTCCACCCTACCCGGTCTCGTCACACAATGGCCTCAGTGTCTTGTGTCTCAGAGACACAAGGAGGCACTAAAAGATGAACTGGGCCGCCCTGCATAGCTCTGCGCTGCCAAGGCAATCGTCTTAGCGAGGAGCGGCCCTGTCACTAGCAGGGCCCTGGAAAGGACCCTTCATAGACAACCTGCCCACTTTTTGTTTTGTTTCTTTCATGCATTGAATTTAATTACATTAAACAGCAGTTGAATTAAAAAGACATCCTGTGCATTTGAAGGCCGCAATCACTGGAGGAACGCCTGGCCCACCTTTCAACGCAACCACGGCACAAGTTTTCAAGTTTTACAAATTATGCTTCATTTTTTTGTTATTATGCAACGATACTGTATCCTGGCGTCGAGACGGAGAGAGTAACTGAAATATTTTGCGAATGTTCGACCTGGCACCCCGTGACCCTGAGGTTAAGCAATTCCATTGGTTGGCATTGGAGTCTCGAGCTTGTTGCTTTCTATTGAGAGTGATTTTTGTGTTGATCGTTATTTTTGGGTATCTGTCTGTTGGCAATAGGCCTCTCATTACAAAAAATTTGAGCTATTGGTCTTGCATTATTATTTGCAACGCCAAAACCTCAAACTGAGACCTATTGCATTGCAAATCCTTGTTTTTGCATGTACTGAATCCTACTATATGACTGAGCACAGACATTATTTCAGGGCATTGTCACTGAATTCAAAGGCAGGGCAGTGCCTCCATAATGGCTGAGGAGCGTTGCCCCACGGTCAGTCAGTCAGCAGTCAAGTGAAAAAAAATGACTGCTGACTAACTGAGCCAATGCCAGCAGTGTAGATAGAGGCAGGAAGGAGTGTTAGGTGCACTTAGGTTTCTCCAACCCAGTTGTGTTGCACAGCTGGGTTGGAGAAACGTCACAGGCTCCTAGGTACTGTCCGAGCGGCAGGAACAGACTAATTTGCATGTAGCCAGGTTCTGAGCTGGGATGGTGCAGTGAGCTAAAAAACGGTGATGGATCAAGCCCTGATCTCTTGACTGGGTAGGAGTATTCTGCATCATTCAGAAACTCTGTCCATCACCTTTTCCACAATCGATTTTGTCCACACTAAGTGTGGGAGGGTATACTCAGACGTGAGTCCCTTGCTCATTGCACCATCAGGATTCAAGCAAGCCGGGCCAACGACGGCTGAAATGCCAGAAACCGGTCCCCGGAAACTCCTTCCCAGTATTAGAATTGGCTTGGTAGTTTGGTTTGCCCTGTTCCCATCATGCACTGGGACAGGAACAGACTAATTTGCAAATTTGCATGTAGCCAGGTTCTGAGCTGGGATGGTGCAGTGAGCTAAAAAACAGTGATGGAACAAGCCCTGATCTCTTGACTGGGTAGGAGTATTCTGCATCATTCAGAAACTTTGTCCATCACCTTTTCCACAATCGACTGTCCGAGCGGCAAACCACGCCGCTCAGACCAAACCTGGCGCTACTCCTAATGCTATAGGGAGCAGCGCCCTGATGGGGTGGGGAGCCTGTGCCCCAATGCATGCTAGGAGGAGAGCTGGAGAAGAGGACCGAGGCAGACGAGTTATCAGGTAAGTTTTATAAAATATATTATTCGTCGCTAACCCACCCGTCCTGGCCCCCCACCTTAGTATTTGGGGCAGCCACCACTGTTCAAAGGTGTTTGTTTCTATATGTTAATGCTTTCAGGGCTTTGTTTGTATGTCATGGCTAAGGAGGTGGATGACAAAGCTCTATGTTTAGCAGGTTTGGGGTTATTGATAGGCATCCATTAGCCTAGTCTGTTATGTGAGAATATGTTTCATATCTTGGTTCCTCAGGCATGTCATTTTTACTGTGACCCATATAAATCTGACGACGAGATGAGTAGAACCCAGGGAGAAATGCAAGAGTTAGTAATCTAGACTTAAGAACATTCCTTGGGCCACATCTTTAATTTCATATACAACTTCAGTGCCAGTAAAAAGTAGTCAGATTGCTGTAAAAAAATAACTAAAAAAATATATACTAGGCTGCTATATTTAACATCTACAGTAAACATTTTTTTAAAAATCAGCTTTAGAAAATGTTCGGGAATTTAGGTTAGGTATAGGTCCTAGTTTTAGATAAACTGAAGTATTAATGCAGACATTTAAAAAATGCCGAAAAAGTGGTGGTTTCTGTTGTTCATTCTGAAAATAATATGGCCGTTGCTCCTAGAGCCTCTGATGTTTGCGTATAGAAATATGGTGATGATGCAAGCCTCTTTCAGGCTGTAATTGTGCGGTTTGAAGAGATAGTTGATTTGGTTATTCAACAAAAAGTTTATTGTTGAAAAGAATGCTTACATTCTGAAGAATCTGCTCAGGGATAGATGGACTTTTCAAGTCTTCAAGCCATTGTCAAGATGAATGGTATGCATAGAATATTGAAGAGGACCAAGGTTCACAAGCTCTGGCAACTGGTGAGAAAGAGGTTTAGCCAAATTAATCCAGGGACTGATATTTCTATGCCGTGCAAGGTTTTCATAGAGAACCGTTAGTGTGAATGACTGGATTCTAAAACGAGTATTTCACTGCTATGTTGTAGCATTGGTGTGTAACAGAACCTGTTAACTACTGTTGCTACGTACTAGAGGATTGCCAGGCTGCAGTGGCTGCACTGACTGGGTTCTCTGAGAGGCGTTTAGAGCAGTATGGGAAAGCAGGGAGCACAGCTTCTGAAGGAGAGGAAAAGTAAGGCACCGAGAATGGCAGGGGTGGGTGGCAGGAGGCCATGATTTTATTTTTTATGTTGGGGACATGGAGGTGAGGACATATTATGTATACCTCCCCCCTTACTCCTCTCTCCATGCATAGTTAGTGAAAACAGAAGCAGCTGATTTTGGGGGTGTTAGACCTGTCTGGCTTTTCGCGTAGTCCCTCCAATTTATTATTTATTTTGTCCCTTTTTTGCCCCTCATACCCTTAATAATTTTTGTCCACTGACTTTTTCTAGGTGTTGGCCAAGGGGATAGGTGTTCTTTTTCCCCTCATAATTTTTCACCTCAGGCCCAGAGGCCTGTTCTGACAGGAAAAGTTGGAACCACACAAAATGGTGGCTACCAACTGCCCTAACTGTCAAACTCAGAACTTGCCCATAGCCTAGCATAGGGCGTTCCAGAACCTTCTGGTCCATTCTGGACCACTGAGGGTCAGCCTATATAAGGCGGAATGCGGGGCAGCCATTTTGTCTACCTGAGAGAGCCAGCTGGAGGACAAGCTGTAGCTAAGGGTGGGAAGAGGCTAGTCATAGGGTTGACCTCCTGGACTGGGAAGCTGCCTTACTGAATCACCACACTGCCCCCTTTAGGTTACTTGTCCTGACCCCGCTGTTGAGGATTACTGGAGACCCTGGGCGCCTAGCTTGCCCCTCATCTAAATTATACAGGGGGAGACTACAGGAGAAGGAGACTGCAGCGCTGCGAAGCGCAGTCCTCTGCCCAGTAAAGGGACTTAAGGGAAGCGATCCCCAGGACATCAGTACAGTGATTGTGGGGATTGTGAGCTGGTGAGGAGCCTATCGCCACGTAATACAAGTTACCCCCCCTTTCCCCTGTACCTGGGACTGCCCTTGTCCAAGTGAGCTCCTGGTGACTGAAGTGGAGCCGGGTGCGTGCTCTCCTCGAGGCGCTTTGAGGGGCACTGGCTGTTTGATCAGCCTGCCTGCGTGCCTGTGCCCTGTATAAGCAGTGTGCGCTGGAGTGAGAGATCGTTTCCTGCGCTGTGTCCTGTCAGCGCTGATCCGGCAAAAGGAGCGAGTGAGCCGGTGTTGGAGGGCGGAGCCGGAGGAAGTAAAACCGAGCAGGCTCCAGCGGAAGAGCCGGCGCGAGCGAGAGGGGGGAACTGAGGAGCCGTCCGCCTGCTGTGAGAGCTGCCAAAATCCTTTCCCCGCTCGAGCGCCACCAGAGGAGCTGGCTCGAGTGGGAGAGGGGAGCTGAGGTGCCCTGGAGGCTGGTGAGCCTCGCCGGCGCTTGGCCCATTTATCCTGACACGTGGTTTTCCCCACTCTCTCTGGCAATACAAGACCTCAACCACAAGTAAGGAGAGTAGCGAGAGGGCAGGGGAGCGAGACTTGACCAGCAGGGGGATATAGAGATCATTCCAGAGGGTAAAGCGCTCTTGGGAAATCCCCGGATGGCCTAAATGTAACGTGGCTCTAATTAGATTAGTCATTTTATCAGTTAACAGAAGGGAGGAGAAAGGAAAGGAGTCCTCTTTGCTAGAGGAGTACAGGCTTCGTCCAAGGAATAACTGATCTTTGATTGGGAAGGTGACAAGCCCAGAAAGGGGAATTGTATGGTTGTCAATGAAATGATCACTAAATATCTGACCAAATGTAAAGTGCTGACACTGCCTCTTTGAAAGTAAGGTTTGGGGGGAAAGTCATAGGAAGTCATAATAGCAAAGTTTAAACAATTATAGAGCTTAATGAGATGTACTGCTAATACTGTTTAAGGTGGTAATTTGATACTTTTGAAAGTGCCATTATTGATTTCCTGACAAATATAATGTAACTTGGAATCTAATTGATAAATTGCTTAGCAGACTAAGAGTATACTTGCTTTTCCCAAGACAACCTGTAGTAAATAAGTTGTGAATTCCAAAAGTAAAGAGCAAAGAGATATATTTTTATAAAGCAGTACTTATTTTTCCACATTTTGGTGTAGCGTTATTTTTGTGTGTTATTGCGTGGTTTTACTGTTGGGTGGTTGGCAACCTTCACACTTGTGCCTCTGAAATGCATGTCTTGCCCTAGGCCAGGCTACCCTAGGTGACCTGACATCCCAGGTTCTAACAGATTGGTGCCTAGCGGTGGGATCCTGACTTGGTTGCAGCTACTCATTAGTAATTCAACGCAATACACTGACCTACACCAGGAGTTTTCTCCTTGCGGCCCTCCTAATTTGAATTTTGATTTTTTTCAAATTTGTTTCTGGTGGTGGGTGGAGGTTAACCTCAGGTCACTTCTTGGTTTTCTCCTGTGTGTCAATTTTATTCCAATAGTAAAAGATGGAATTAAATTTTGAGGAGCTGGAATCCTACACCGTGACCCAACTCAAGGAGTGGTGTCAGCAACAGGGGGTATTCTTTAAAAAAGGTGCCAGGAAAGGCGAGTTGCTGACCAGCATAAGGGCATGGGTGGAAGCTCATTCAGGGGAGGAACTGGAAACGGAAGGGAGTGACAGGGACACTGTCCTTGAGACTGCAATGTTGTACCAAGCTGGAGGGGGGAACTACTGACAGGTCCCAGGACACCTTCAAGGGTGGGCAGCAGCGTCTCAGAGAGGGGTTTAACTGACGCCGAGCTAGAGGATAGGAGGGAGGAGAGGAGAATGAGGTTGGAACTAGCTAGAATGGATATGGAAAGGGAGGACAAGAGTTTAGCCCATGAGCGAACCATTAAAGAAATGGACCTACAAGCTTTAACCCTAAGGTCTTCCAATTCAGATAATGGTGGCAGCGAAACTAAGGTGAACACCAGGGAAACCAGACCCTATTTACCCAAAGATGTCGTCGCCAGTTACACCACAGGCGATGACATTGCCAAATGGTTGGCCGCCTACGAAGTTTCTCTGAGGGCTCACGGGATCCTAGAAACTCACTGGGGGGGTGGGCTGTATAAATACATGCCACCTGCTGGCAGAGACACCTTGTTGGCTCTGGAGCAGGAGGAGCAAACCCACTACCCTACGATGAAGGTGGCTCTGGTGAAGAAGTTTGGACTTACCCCTGAAAAGTACAGACAGAAATTCAGGGGAAGTCACAAACTGAGTACCCAGAATTGGGTAGACTTCTTAGACTACGCCAAGAAAGCTTTGGAGGGTTGGGTCAAGGGCAGCGAGGTGAAGGATTATGAGGGGCTGTACGATCTGTTTTTGAAAGAACACCTCCTCGAGAAATGTTTTCCCGAGCTGCGCCAACACCTGGTGGACAGCAAGCTGACCAATCCCCGGAAGCTTGCAGAGGAGGCGGACACTTGGGCAAGTACCCGGGTGTCCTCAAAGGGGACTGGAGGGGATTCTCAAAAAGCCGGACAGGGCGCCCCCCAGAAGAAGGAGGGGGGAGATAAAAGAAAGGAGTTCTTCAAAGGTCCCCAAAATAATTTCCAGGGAAAGGAGCAGGTTTCACCCCTAAGGCAAACCCGCCCAGAAACCCTAATCCTGGCCAAAGCCAGCAGCCAAGGGTTCTCCACTGTTTTGAATGTGGTGGTGTTGGACATTATAAGGAAGATGTCAGATGCCCAAAGAGACCACCCCCTCCCACCGGAGGAAAGTCACCGGGAGTAGCTAGTGTAGCGCTCGGGGAGGAGTTGCCCTTAGATAAGGGGGGTGAGTGGGCGGGTGTCACCTTAGTGTCCCTGGGAGAGCGGGAGATGGTTCCAAAGATCCAGGTGCCCCCAAATACTACAAAGTATGGGCAATGGGTCACCATCAATGGCCAGAGAGGGGAGGCTCTGAGAGATACAGGAGCCAGTATGACTATGGTGAGAAGTCAACTGGTGTCTCCAGAGCAGGTTGTTCCTAATGTACTCCACCCCGCCGCGATGGCTGACGGCCGAATGGGCCACTATCCAGTGGCTGAGGTTCCCTTTGAGTGGGAGGGGGTTGCAGGTTCACTTCCAGTTGCCGTAAGCCCTGCCGTGCCAGTCGATTGTCTGTTGGGGAATGACATGGAACACAACACTTGGAGAGAGGTGGAATACCGGACGCATTCTGCGATGCTGGGTACACCTGACTGGGCCTGTGCAAGCACACGGTCTGCGACTGCCCGGAGAGGGAGTTCGCCTGGGTTGGAGCCTGGAACAATGGCCCAACCCGCTGCTAAAAAGGGACAGACCCGGAGTCAGGGAGAGCCTGCTCCGGCTTCCACACCCCATGTGACAGATCGGCCACCTGCGGTGGTGGACCAGGAGTCCGTGGAGGGGGAAGTAGACTCCCTGGAGAATTTACCCATCCCTGCTGAGTGGCATGTGGAGGGAGGTCCTACCAGAGAGGAATTCTGTAAGGGGCAGAGGGAGTGCCCCACCCTTGAGGGACTGAGGCGACAGGCTGAAGCCCAGGCAGCAGGTGATGTTACGGGACACTACCATATTTACTGGGAGGATGGACTCCTCTACAGTGAACCCAAGGTACCCTTGCCTGGTTCATCAAGGGCCTTGGTAGTCCCGCAACAATACCAAGCCTTTCTTTTGGAATTGGCTCATGCCATACCCCTGGCAGGACACTTAGGCCAGGACAAGACCTTTGCACGGCTTGTCCTCCACTTTTACTGGCCTCAGATGAAAGTGGCGTCCAACACTTACTGTCGGACATGTGTAACCTGCCAGGCCAGTGGGAAAACAGGGGTGAAGCTAAAGGCTCCCCTGGAACCACTTCCAGTCGTTAGCACACCCTTTGAGAGGGTGGGCATCGACATTGTAGGGCCTTTAGATCCACCAACAACAGCTGGTCACAGGTTTATCCTGGTTCTGGTGGATCATGCCACACGGTACCCAGAGGCAATTCCTCTGAGGACAATCACTGCACCTGTAGTGGCTAGAGCTCTAATGGGGATCTTTACCCGAGTGGGCTTTGCCAAGGAAGTTGTGTCCGACAGGGGGACCAACTTCATGTCAGCTTACATGCGGGCAATGTGGAAGGAGTGTGGAGTGACCTACCGGTTCACCACTCCTTATCACCCCCAGTCGAATGGACTGGTTGAGAGGTTTAATAAGACCTTGAAGGGCATGATCAGAAGTCTGCCCGAAAGCCTGCGGAGGAAATGGGACGTCCTCCTACCCTGTTTGCTCTTTTCCTACAGGGAAGTGCCACAGAAGGGAGTGGGCTTCAGCCCCTTTGAGCTTCTGTATGGGCACCCTGTACGCGGTCCTCTCAGCCTGGTGAAGGATGGTTGGGAGAAGAGTCCCAGGAAACCCCCCCAGGATGTGGTGAGCTATATGCTGGCCTTCAGGAGCCAAATGGCGAAGTTGTGGAAGCAAGCTTCTGACAACTTGGAGGCCAGCCAGGCAGTCATGAAGGAGTGGTATGACCACAATGCTCACCAGGTGGAATTGGAGCCTGGCCAGAAAGTGTGGGTGATGGAGCCTGGAGAGCTTAGTGCCCTCAAGGATCGCTGGACAGGCCCCTTTGAAGTGTTGGAGAAGAAGGGTAAGGCCACATACCTGGTGGACCTTAAGACCCCTCGACAGCCCCTACGGGTGCTACATGCCAACCGTCTCAAGCCCCACCATGAGAGGCCCGAAGTCATGTTGATGATGGTGACTGACGGGGAAGAGGAAGCGGAAAGCGAACCTCTCCCAGATCTATTCTCGTCTCAAGAGAAGGATGGGTCAGTGGAGGGAGTGATTCTCTCTCCCACTCTAACTCCTGAGCAACGGGAGGACTGCCGCCAGATCCTGGAGCAGTTCTCTACGTTGTTTTCCCTTGTCCCGGGAAGGACTCACCTGTGTACCCATGATGTGGACACAGGGGACAGCCCACTAGTGAAGTCGAAGACCTACCGGCTGTCCGACAAGGTGAAGGCTAGCATCCATGGAGAGGTTGCCAAGATGCTAGAGCTGGGAGTTATTGAACCTTCCAACAGCCCTTGGTCCAGTCCGGTGGTGCTCGTGCCAAAAGCCGCACCACCAGGCACCACACCTGAACTGAGGTTCTGTGTGGATTACCGAGGACTGAACTCAGTGACAAAGACTGATGCTCATCCGATCCCTAGGGCGGATGAATTAATTGACCGGCTAGGAGCTGCCCAATATCTGAGTACCTTTGACCTCACTTCAGGGTACTGGCAGATCTCCTTGACAGATGGAGCAAGGGAAAGGTCAGCCTTCTCCACGCCTGAGGGACACTTCCAGTTCTGTGTGATGCCCTTTGGGCTCAAGAACGCCCCTGCCACATTTCGGCGGCTGGTGAACCAGGTCCTCTCTGGAATGGAGAGTTTCTCTGCTGCTTACTTGGATGACATTGCTGTCTTCAGTAGCAGTTGGGAGGACCATCTGCAGCATTTGCAAGCAGTTCTCCAGGCCCTGAAACAAGCTGGATTGACAATCAAGGCCAGCAAATGCCAGATTGGGCAGGGGTCGGTTGTGTACCTTGGACACTTGGTGGGTAGGGGGACTGTGCAGCCCCTGCAGGCGAAGATTGAGGCAATCATGGCCTGGGAACCCCCCAAGACACAGACTGAGGTCCGAGCTTTCCTGGGCCTCACAGGCTACTACCGTCGCTTTGTGAAGGGGTATGGCACTATTGTAGCGCCCCTCACAGAGCTCACCTCAAAGAAACAACCTCAACGGGTAGTTTGGACGGGAGCTTGTCAGCAAGCTTTTGAGAAATTGAAGCAGGCAATGTGTGCGGCACCGGTCCTGAAGGCCCCAGACTTCTCCAAGGAGTTCATTGTCCAAACAGATGCATCAGAACATGGCATTGGGGCAGTGTTATCGCAACTAAATGAAGAGGGCCTGGATCAGCCTGTAGTCTTCTTATCCAGGAGACTGCTTCCCCGGGAACAGAAGTGGAGTGCAATTGAGAGGGAAGCTTTTGCGGTGGTGTGGGCTCTGAAGAAGCTGCGGCCATACCTCTTTGGCTCGCACTTCCTGGTTCAGACTGACCACCGACCCCTTCGTTGGCTGATGCAAATGAAGGGGGAAAATCCCAAGCTGTTGAGGTGGTCCATCTCCCTACAGGGAATGGACTTCCGTGTGGAACATCGGCCTGGAGTGGACCACGCCAATGCAGACGGTCTCTCCAGGTATTTCCGCCTTAGTGATGAGGACTCCCAAGGGGTTGGGTAGTTCTCCCCACTTTCAGCTGGGGGGGACGCGTGTTAGACCTGTCTGGCTTTTCGCGTAGTCCCTCCAATTTATTATTTATTTTGTCCCCTTTTTGCCCCTCATACCCTTAATAATTTTTGTCCACTGACTTTTTCTAGGTGTTGGCCAAGGGGATAGGTGTTCTTTTTCCCCTCATAATTTTTCACCTCAGGCCCAGAGGCCTGTTCTGACAGGAAAAGTTGGAACCACACAAAATGGTGGCTACCAACTGCCCTAACTGTCAAACTCAGAACTTGCCCATAGCCTAGCATAGGGCGTTCCAGAACCTTCTGGTCCATTCTGGACCACTGAGGGTCAGCCTATATAAGGCGGAATGCGGGGCAGCCATTTTGTCTACCTGAGAGAGCCAGCTGGAGGACAGGCTGTAGCTAAGGGTGGGAAGAGGCTAGTCATAGGGTTGACCTCCTGGACTGGGAAGCTGCCTTACTGAATCACCACACTGCCCCCTTTAGGTTACTTGTCCTGACCCCGCTGTTGAGGATTACTGGAGAACCTGGGCGCCTAGCTTGCCCCTCATCTAAATTATACAGGGGGAGACTACAGGAGAAGGAGACTGCAGCGCTGCGAAGCGCAGTCCTCTGCCCAGTAAAGGGACTTAAGGGAAGCGATCCCCAGGACATCAGTACAGTGATTGTGGGGATTGTGAGCTGGTGAGGAGCCTATCGCCACGTAATACAAGTTACCCCCCCCCCCCCTTCCCCCTGTACCTGGGGCTGCCCTTGTCCAAGTGAGCTCCTGGTGACTGAAGTGGAGCCGGGTGCGTGCTCTCCTCGAGGCGCTTTGAGGGGCACTGGCTGTTTGATCAGGCTGCCTGCGTGCCTGTGCCCTGTAGAAGCAGTGTGCGCTGAAGTGAGAGATCGTTTCCTGCGCTGTGTCCTGTCAGCGCTGATCCGGCAAAAGGAGCGAGTGAGCCGGTGTTGGAGGGCGGAGCCGGAGGAAGTAAAACCGAGCAGGCTCCAGCGGAAGCCGCTGCTCGCTCGCGCATGCCCGGTCGCGCTGCCTCTCTTCAAGTAGGCGGAGGCGGGTCCAGTCAGAGAAGCGTCAGAGCTTAGAAGCGGCTGGGAAAAGCTGTGAAGTCATCTCTCCCTAGCTCAAGTGCCACACGGAAGAGCCGGCGCGAGCGAGAGGGGGGAACTGAGGAGCCGTCCGCCTGCTGTGAGAGCTGCCAAAATCCTTTCCCCGCTCGAGCGCCACCAGAGGAGCTGGCTCGAGTGGGAGAGGGGAGCTGAGGTGCCCTGGAGGCTGGTGAGCCTCGCCGGCGCTTAGCCCATTTATCCTGACACGTGGTTTTCCCCACTCTCTCTGGCAATACAAGACCTCAACCACAAGTAAGGAGAGTAGCGAGAGGGCAGGGGAGCGAGACTTGACCAGCAGGGGAATAAAGAGATCATTCCAGAGGGTAAAGCGCTCTTGGGAAATCCCCGGATGGCCTAAATGTAACGTGGCTCTAATTAGATTACTCATTTTATCAGTTAACAGAAGGGAGGAGAAAGGAAAGGAGTCCTCTTTGCTAGAGGAGTACAGGCTTCGTCCAAGGAATAACTGATCTTTGATTGGGAGGGTGACAAGCCCAGAAAGGGGAATTGTATGGTTGTCAATGAAATGATCACTAAATATCTGACCAAATGTAAAGTGCTGACACTGCCTCTTTGAAAGTAAGGTTTGGGGTGAAAGTCATAGGAAGTCATAATAGCAAAGTTTAAACAATTATAGAGCTTAATGAGATGTACTGCTAATACTGTTTAAGGTGGTAATTTGATACTTTTGAAAGTGTCATTATTGGTTTCCTGACAAATGTAATGTAACTTGGAATCTAATTGATAAATTGCTTAGCAGACTAAGAGTATACTTGCTTTTCCCAAGACAACCTGTAGTAAATAAGTTGTGAATTCCAAAAGTAAAGAGCAAAGAGATATATTTTTATAAAGCAGTACTTATTTTTCCACATTTTGGTGTAGCGTTATTTTTGTGTGTTATTGCGTGGTTATACTGTTGGGTGGTTGGCAACCTTCACACTTGTGCCTCTGAAATGCATGTCTTGCCCTAGGCCAGGCTACCCTAGGTGACCTGACATCCCAGGTTCTAACAGGGGGCCACGCATAACATAAAATTATAGATTAGAAAAAAGTGAATTACAGAGATATTTTTCTCTTTGAGGTTATGTTGGGATGAATTTCAGAGTAGAAATTGACTTCTAGGAAGGCTGCAAGGGTAAACATTTGGGGGCTCAGTGGCTGCAGCACCATACGCAATGTTAAAATGTGATGCTGTGCATTTCCCCGCACTTTCTGGCAGGCACCAAGGGTGCCCCCCAAGTGCAGCAACACCTCCTCCCTACACAAGGGGGGCCCGTAACAGGCCCCCTAACCCAATCCCCGCCAACCTTTCAATGGCGGCATCGCTACCATGGAAAGGTAATTTTTTACCCTCATCCTAATTTGGTGGACGATGCCTGCTAGGCACTGCCACCATTTTAGGCACCCTGCACCGTCCGCCAGGCAATCTGAACAATTGCCTTTGGCGGTGAAGTGGTGGACGGACTTTGCGTCCGCCGCGGTACCCACCGCCTTCCTAATTGGGCAGTGAGTAAATCGCTGTGTGATGGTAGAAGGACCACCTTTGCAGTGCCGGCTGTGGTTGTCCTTCCACCATCCTGATCGGCCCCTTAATGTGGATTTATTCATAAATACCAAGAAAGACCAACACATGAAAGTGGCTGCAAGCAAGATAATGCTCTCGTCCAACTCTCGTAACTCCTTTAAACAATCATATAAAGATTCTAATGCTTATTGAACATTCCTAATAAAGGTTCCATAATTGACAGAAAATACGGATAACTACATGTATGTACCACATCTCTTTCCTCAGCAAAACAATATATACAATGCAACAAGCATCTCCAAATGTATTACACAACAATTTAATTGCACACAATGTATTTAAAATGTTTTGCTGGTTTTTGCTTGTTTTCGTGCTCAAATTTCCAGTAGAATCAGAAGTTGTTAAATCACAGTTTCCTTCATTTTGGCCAGATTATTTTCCTCTCCTGGTTGGAATGTTCTCAGAATAGAAAACGTGTCCCATAGTGATTACCATATTCCAACCTCAGGCGTATTAAGTTATCTAGAAGCTACTGCAGAACATGCTATGCCCTTAGTCAATGGTTCAAATTATGTCATATTTCTACTGCAAGGAATTGTTCTTGAGCCTTCTTGTTAAAACATCCTACACCACTTTGATCACCTAAATATTGATCCTTCAAACTCACAAGTTGAAGCCAAAATAATTTGTTCCGCTACATAGTTATCGATGGATTTGTGAATGAATTGTCTACATGTGAAAAAACAATGTCTGTCCACAATTATGCTAGGTTTTTGAGCAAAGTGTCTATCAAGTCTTTCAATAGCCTCTGAAGTTAAAAAATGTGTTGTTCTTCTGCTACTAGACAACTGTAAACATTGCTAATTTACATTCGTTGTCAAATTTGTTTCCATCAGTGACAATTAAATAACATTTAAAACGTATGTGCCATTGTCTCCAATCCACACTTAGGGTCCGAAAAACTGCAAAAAAAGACTGTTGGCATGCAAACACCTTGCATTGTCTACAAGAGGAAATGATTTGTGAAACAATAAGTTGCAGAAATAGCTGGGTTTTCAAATAAGGACAAAAGTAGATTATCCTCCCCTTAAAAAAAGTTATTTCATTAATTTAAACTAAATCTGCAAAGTTTGTAATAGTGAAATGCATAACAGCATGCTTCTAACTGTTTGTACTCGCAGGATGTTGCAGAATCTCTGAGAGATTGAGTTAAATGGAATGTAAAATGTAGCTATACTCTGTGAGTAAAGTTATCCTTTATTAAACAATAAAATAAAAACAAAATAAAACGTATCTCTAGAGAATAAGTTGTTAACGCGGAGCATGTACACAATGACTAGCAGGCTCTGACGCTGTCAATTTTCACTCTGGTTCATCATGACAGGCGCATAAAAAGAAAAACTGTAAATCGTTTGAATATAGTGCCGCGTTACTATCACAGCCATGTGATGATGCAAGTGCATAAGACGTGATGATGTGCAATGGTGTGAATATGTGGAATGTCACCACACATCACTTCTATGTTATGTTTTAAGATGCTCAAACATCTGGAAAGTGCTGCTTTACCTACACATCATGAAGATCCCAATATCAATAACTCATAGGAATGGAACTAAAACATGCACAAGTCCACATGCAGATGCTTCCATTATTCAATGAATCAATCAATCAATCAGGGGTTGGTAAAGCACAACTACTCACCCATGAAGGTCTCAAGACGCTGGAGGGCTCCGTTAAGTGCTGGGGTCATCCGAAGAGCCAGGTCTTAAGGTCCTTCCTGAACTGAAGCAGTGGGGGGCTTGCCAGAGGTGGAGGGGAAGGCCATTCCAGGCCTTGGCTGCGAGGTAAGAGAGGTACTTACCACAACACCACATAGCTCTGCTGGATCTATGATACCACAGGGCCACACACCAGTGCCTTTAAGTATACTCCCAAAGTTTGTGGGCGCAAATCGTTGCCAATGTTGGGATGAATCTCATAGTAAAAGTGGACTTCCGAGAAGACTGCTGAGGTAAAAATCTAGTGTTGATTTGTTCATAAATAACGAGAAAGAGCCACTCTTGGAAATGGCTGCAAGCAAGGCAACACTGTCCTCCAACTCTTGTAACTCCTTTAAACAATCATATGATGATTCTAATCCACATTGAACATTCCTAATAAAAGTTCCATATTTGACAGAAAAGAGGATAACTACATAAACGTAACAAGTTCTGAGAGACATTATAGACGACTTGAGCTTCGCCCTTTTGCCTATTTGATGTCCCTCAAACCCCCTTGATAAAAACATCTCGGAAATTCATTATTATAATAATAAATATGTAGTATAACTCATGTAGCACATACAAGGCTGGAAAGTAATGTCTTGGTCCCTCATCAACCCCGCAGGCTTCTAGTTGGTCCTCATAGTGCAAGATAGCATCATATTTTGGAAATAGGATCTGATTATAAAGATATATTGGTCTTTCAAAAATATTGCCCAACAATAATTAAAAATGTGGATTCATGTAGCTAAATGTCATAATAGTGACCTGTGAATAATGTCCTGTGCGAATATTGTAACAGTCTTTGCTTTCCACATGGGATACACTTCCCTATGGTAAGATTCAATTTGCTGGGGGCGTTGAAACCTGCCTGAGCACAGGTGAAAGTGGGAGAGATGGATCTGAGGGGCACGACATACCCATACTTTTCTACTAAAAAACAGTTCCCCTACTGTAATTAAAAGACAACCGTCCAAGAACGGTTATCCGATAGTCGAGTTGCTGAAGTCGAAGGAGAGAGAACCGCCTGTGCTGTGAAGTTGATGTAGGAATAGACACCCAGACAAGAATCAAGCCTTCTTGCAAGGGGTGCCTGCTTCTGAAAGAAATGTAAACGTATGCAGTTCGTTGATCTGCATATGTAAAGGTTGCTTGGAAGCCAGATTGACTTTAAATGAGGGACTCACTTTCACAAGCTTATTATTTTTTAGATGTATTGCAGGGATGTTACCAGCTGAACTGGGGAATTAGTGTTTTTAATGGACAGTTATAAAACAAAATTGCTCTACATAAAGTCTGCATTTTACTAAAATGTATATTTTGGGAGCACTTTTCTTTAAACCTAAATCTTTTTGGGCATTTTGTGGCAGTCCATCTTATAATGTATGCAATAGTGAATTTCA
Organism: Lissotriton vulgaris; assembly: GCF_964263255.1. Lineage (NCBI taxonomy): Eukaryota > Metazoa > Chordata > Amphibia > Caudata > Salamandridae > Lissotriton > Lissotriton vulgaris. The sequence continues at coordinate 869,999,117 of NC_141687.1, read as the reverse complement.
AACTTATGTAGATACCTGGAGGTGGAAAAACAAAAATATAGTTATAGAATATTTTGAGGTTTTCTTTGCCATGCCTTTGACTCCACTCCCACACTCACTGACCTTGTCCCATTGTACTCGGCATCACAGTTTCCATAATTTGTTTAATGCACTTCGGTCGCTGGTTCCAACCCCTGCACCAGCTGTCAATTGTCTGTGACACTAGTTTCTGGGTGTGCTAACTGCATGTTGAACAACATTCTGGGGGCTTTTGTTCTCTAGCTCAGGTAAAGGAAGACAAACGTACTACATCTTTAACTTACTCATTTTCATTTTATTTTATTCATGTTTAGTTACTTAAAACCTTTGCATGATCAAATACAAAACATTAACAATTACTGTACAACAGTGCATTATACGTTGTTCTGAAAATTACTATACAACAATGAATTATAAGTTGTTTTAAAACCGATGGAAGATCAAAGTACATTAAAAAAAATATGACAGGCTAAGAATGCATATTTGAAAATAACTCTCAGTTTTATGCTATGTTGCCTACTCAGCTGTTCAAGCATTTAGTTTCTTTCTACCAACAGAAGACATTTCACAATACACATGGTTAGAATAGGGTCATTTGGGTTTAACCAGCAAATGATAGTTTTCAAGCACATTTGTATACGCCTTATATTAAACTACTGTCTTTGTGAAATTCAACACCGATTTTCATAGGCTGCACAAAAAATTACTAAAGGTGAGGGATACTCAATATCAAAACGATGGTGGGTTGCTCTAGCACTTTTCAACAGTTAACCAAACACTGGAGCATTGCTAAAAAAAATTGACTATTCCATTTTTACAAAGATCTCAGTGCAGCTCTGAGTAGTCCTCACCATTAGAGAGATATAGGTTTGCATTTTTTCTTGGTGAATTCATTTGTACATAAAATAAGTAGATGTACAGGAAAGGCTGGCATATCACCCACACCCAGTCCATCAGACTATAAAAAAAGAATGAAAACCTGGCCACCAACATTTTCTTGAGACTATTTGACCCACAGTAACATGGCAGCTTTGTTGAGTGGGCTGACACAAAAACTGAATCTGAAAAGGGTTAAGTGGACACTTCTGCCATATTTATCCCACTCCTTTTCCTATCCAAAACATTTCCTCTCTTTTGCTCCTAGAAAAGTGGGTAATAAAATGTTCTCATACATCATAAGGAAGGACTGCATGTGTAGAAACTCAGTTTATAAGTTGTCAGTACAATGTGGGTACCATCCTATCCTTCTTTCTCCACAATCCCACGTTACATTTGATATAAGGCATCCTTTCCCTTGCACCTAACTCTGTATGAGCACACAAGGGCTTCATACAATCCATTTGGGTCGCTGGGATGTCTGGATAACTCTCTACAAATCCAGCAATTTTGAAGATTTAAAAATTGGGCGTTTTTCTAAAGTACTGCAATGAGAGGATGTTCATCTGGTGCACATAATACAGGTAGCACACACAAAATTAAGGTAGTAAAAAATATTGTTTATACTATGCGAGGCATTCTTGCGAAAGTGATGTTCTCTTTCTGTCACTCAGTTCTAATACACTTGCTCTAATAGTAATGCAAAGGCACGCAGTGTGCTGTCCCCTTCTTCGCCTCCTGGTCCGCTGTCTTGTTCATGGTTGGTTTAATTGACCTATTCTGTGGTGTCCTCTTCAGTCTATCTTTCTGCAGGTGCAGACCATCACCTTTCTTTGAGACTTTGTTGTGTTTTGTGTTCTTCACTCAATAGAATCAGTTGGTGTTGCCGTCCTGGTAACACATGGTAATTGGCCCCCAGTGTGGCTCCTGGAAGTGGTCTGGTCTGTTGTCCCCTTTACTGGTGTGTTGCGCTGCTCTTCTGGTAACAGATGCTCCTCAGTTACTTGTGCCTCCTTCTCTGGCACTGTTGGCACAGCTCTGCATCTTGTCTCATGAGTCTATTCCACCTTTACGGCTGTCTGCCACCCCAGAAGCATGAGGTGTGGTCCAGTCTACCTAGAACTAAGAGAAACGTCTTTTATTTTCTCACCATGACCAAGTCTCCAGCTTTAAAAGAGTGTGTGGGCTCTTAGGATACATGGGGTAAAGCTGCCTTCACCTGGAGATGTTGATGCCTCAAGACCACTGAGAACTGCACAGTGTAGTCAGAAATGTTTTCATCAGTCCACAGCAGACATGGGCCACCACATCAGTACCTCATGGGGGGACAAAAGAGTTGTTCTATATTGTGTCGCCCTTATGTCATGCAACACTAAGGCAGAGCATTAGGCCATTTAAGATCTGTTGCATCAGTTGTCTTAGCTAATCTATTTTTTATTGTGGAATTCATCCTCTCCACCTAGCCTGACCTTTTGGGAGTATGGGGCATGCAGTTGCCACTCTATTCCCCAACACTCACACATCTTTTCCACAGCAGCAGCTACCAACTCTCCACCTCTGTCACTATTTATGCCCTGGGGGACCCCAAACCTGGGTATGATGTCTTTTATTAAGCATTGGACAACTGTTGCTGCAAAACACCTCCACCCATTTTTAAAACGGATCCACACACATCAGCGAATATTTCAATCCATTCACTAGAAGCAAATAAGCAAAATCAATCTGCAAGTTGGTCAAGAGACCCTGTGGTACCGGCAAGTGATCATGTGTAACGGGTACTGACCTTTAGAATGTTGGGCACAGACAAGACATTGTGAGCAGAATTGTGCAGTGAAAGCTGTTATTTCCGGTGCAAACCAACCATGTCTAATTAATCTACCCTTGCACCGTGTGTGTAGGTAAATGTGCAAGCCCTGTAAGGGGAAGGAACGAATACATGGAGCCACAGGCCTCCCATCACAGTGGACCCACAATCCCTCTACAATGTTCTCACATTCAGCATCAATCCACACTGGTATTGCAGTTCATATTGTGCTTCCTTTATATCAGTTAGCAATAATTGTTTCTGAATGTACAGTATTTGTCGTATGCTTTTAGCCATTGAAAGCTTGATCTGTACTGGCTGTAACATGACTCTCTTGCTGCTGTGTCAGCCATGGCTTTACCTTTGGTGATCTCAGTATTAGCTCCTGTGTCGACTTCACATTTTATTATCGCTGTCCTGTGGGGTAGTAAAATTGCTTTTAACAAGTTATTTTTCGAAAGAAACATTTTGGATGGAATGCTCTGCTGCTTTTATGAAAACACAATATTGCCACAATTGGGCAAAATGATGGACAACTCTAAAGGCATATTTTTATTTAAGACGTTTTCTATAGCGCTGTCAAGACCCAAAGGTAGCAGAGCGCTGTTATGGCTGGATTTTCTGAGTAGGTGGGATCAGCCCCCAGGGGCCCCTCCAACCCAGCCAGAACGTACTCACCTTCCCTCCTCAGGACCACCTATCCAGGCACCTGGTACCTACCTGAGGATGGGGAACTCGCAATATACAAGCTCATATTATTAAAAACACCACTAAATCTATAGGGATACTAAGAATACTCACTGATTACTAGGGATATCCATACCCTACACCACACTTATTCACATCAGTTGGTCTCGCGGCCACCCTGACCCAGACCGTTCTACCCTAGGGCAGATATGACACACAATCCGGTGCGTCTACACACGGGCCTGCAGAACCCAATGCTCCCTTTTCCAAACTGTTCGCAATCCTGCGAAACTACACGTTAGTTCGACCTCCTAACGCTCTCACTTATTCAAGCCACAATCCAGTGGGTATCCACACTGATCTCATATTCAGTGCTCTCACTAACGCCGCATATCAACGACGACCACATTCCTATGAACACCTATACATATATATATATATTGGGAAGTCTCTTCACTAAGGGTCTGCTACTACAATAATATTATGGGATGGTGTACTAACTTAGTCCCTTGGTTGCAAGTCTCCTCTCTCCCTCACTATTACTTACCTGATCAGGGGTAGCATCTGTTCAAACAGTAATAACTACCAGGAGTGATTACCCTCACTGTATGGGGATAAAGATATACACACTATGTGACTGAGTTATTTCTTGATTTAAGCGCTCCTACCCCCCTTTTGATCCATCAGTGGCTCAACAGCAACTGGCTTGAAGCCAGGATAACTTTATCATAAAAGAACTCATGCACACTAATTCACTAATTAATGGGGTCATTTATTATTAGTACAATATAAACCTTTACACAGATCTGACAAAGACTATAGGTAGAACACACCGCTTGAAAGAGAAGGATTAAACATAACAGGAACACTCCGCTGAAAGGGAAAAGATTAGACATAAAGTGTAAGTGTAACTAATGTGATGAAAACAATATCACCTGATTAGTGTGAAGTCTTGTTCTAGCTGTCATCTGGGTTCCTCTCTCGTCTGTGCCTTGGCTCATCTCAGACTCTCTCTCTCTCCTGCACTCTTGGGTACACCTCTGCGCTGATCGCTCTGTCTCTGGACTCCTCTCCCCCACACGGACTGTCTCCACCTTCTATCTTCAATCTTAATGGTTCCTGCCGCTCTGATCACCGTTCATTCCACTAGCTTATTCACTCTGTCTCTGCGCCAATGTCCAATTAACTCCATCTGCTCCCATAGGTTAGTCCACGATCTCTCCTCTGTCTCTTCTAAAAGGCATTACTTCAGACTCCAGCTATTCACACCTCCTCCTGATAAGCAACTGCTTCTGACTGCTTCCTTCAGTTCCAGCTCACTATTCAACTCAGCTCTTCTCCAGCTTGAACCCTCTCTGCTTGACTCCCTCTGCTCGACTCTCTGGCTGACTGACCCTCTGCTTGACTGACTGACTCCGCCTCTGCACTTCACTGATATAGAATGCTGTTTCCTCATGGAAAGTTCCAGCCAGCAGCTTCCTCCCACCAATCCCATGCACCAGGCTCCTTGCGCTAGACGCTCCCACAGTGACCAGTCTGCTTGTTTCGTCTAGAGACCTGAGCCCAGGAACAATTCCTGATTAGATTCAGCTCTGGCCGGTTCTCTCCGGTCCGCTTAGGGCGAACAACAGTTATAACTATAAACTTTGCCTTTGCCCTGAAAAGCCTCTCAGCTTCATCAAGATGGAGTCCCTCTAGCTCTAGGCCTGTAGGCCTGAAAGGGGTGAAATGCTCCTTAGCTCTGTCAGAATACCTACATAAACCATACCAATGTGTCTAATATGTCAAAGCCAATAGGCAATAGACAGGTTAAAGTCAAGAATAAAGGCATATTAAGCAGCTATCCTCTTCTAGGTCTGGAAAAAGGGCTTAAAAGGGCCAACACAGGCTATGAATACCTATACTAGATGCGAGCAAGATTAATGATCTATATCACTACTAAATAAAGCCAAAAACTCTGCCATTACAAGCGCTTTACATTAAGAGAATAGCATATAATCAACAGAAACATGACATAAGAAAGGTATTAACAATCAACGAGTGTTAGAGTAAGAGCTGCGTAATTGAAATGCAGAAACTTCTTTGGTTTCAGGAATCATTGCGGTTGCATAGCTCTGTGGTTGCTGTCTGTACCGTGTTATCCACAACCAAGAGAACGGTTGAGGAACAGGGATTTGAGTTGTCTTTTGAATTCCACAAAGGACGGTATGGTTCTGATGTGCGGGGGGATGGAGTTCCAAATTTTGGGGGCGTTTCCTGTGAAAGAGCAGTCCGCTGTTCTTTTCTTTCTGGTTTTAGGTAGGATGAGTAGGAGGGAGTTAGAGCTTCTCAGATTCCTGGATTGGCCTGCTTTTTTGAGTTTTTTTGCCAGGTATTCGGGTTTGCCGGTATGGAGGGCTTTGTGGGTTAGGCAGGCCGTTCTGAAATTACTTTGCATTTCTACTGGGAGCCATTTGAGTTCTTTGAGTGCAGGGGAGATGTGATCAGATCTTTTGACGCCGGTGATCATTCTGGCTGCCGCATGTAACGTAGTTTTGATCGGTGCCAAGTGCTATTTAGGAATACCTGTTAGGACTGCGTTCCCATAGTCCAGTCTTGACAGTACCAGATATTGTGTGGCCAATTTGAGATCCTTGTTTGGAATGTAGGGTTTGATTTTGTTCAGAAGTCTAAGGTTAAAGAGTGCACTTTTGGCCGAGTTCTTAATGTGTTTCATCATGTTTAGTTTAGAATCTAAGGTGATGCCTAGAGATTTAACAAAGTCTGCTAGAGTAAGATTCCCTTTGAGCGCATCAATTGCTTTTAGCCATTCGGTGATTTGTGGGTTGTCCTCCTTGTTCGAGATGAGGAGTGTCTCGGTCTTGTCCGCATTTAGTTTCAGGTGATTGTTTGTCAGCCATTCTTGAACATCTTTCAGGACAACATTTAGTCTTTGGATGTCATTGAGAGAGGAAGTTTCCAGATAGACCTGTGAATCATCTGCGTAGAGATGGAAGCATATGTTGGCTTTTGTGAGTAGCTTGGAGACCGGTTCCATATAGATGTTAAAAAGCTGTGGAGAGAGCACCGATCCTTGGGGGACGCCCTTGTTGACTTGCTGGGTTTCGGAGGTGAAGTTCTTGATTTTTATTTTTTGCGTGCGATTATGAATAAAGGAGGAAAAACACTTGAGCACTACCTCACAGAGACCAGCTCTTTCTTGAAGAGCCCTGATGAGGAGTTTGTGGTCCACCATATCAAATGCTGCAGAGAGGTCAAGGAGAATGAGGAGGCAGCATTTGTCAGAGTCTAGTGATCCATGGATATCATCTATGATGTTCAGAATCGCGGTTTCTGTGCTGCAGCCTTTTCTGAAGCCAGACTGGTGGGGGTCTAAGAGGTTGATGTTGTCCATGTGCTGTGTTAGTTAGTGAAGTACGCAACATTCAAGTGTTTTTGAAAGCACGGGGAGGTTAGATATAGGTCTGAAATTGTTCAGATCTGTCGTATCTAGACCGGGTTTTTTTCAGCAGGGGGGTGAGTTGCCCCATTTTAAGGCAGTCAGAGACCACTCCATTTTTTAAGGAACTGTTTATGATTTTGCCCCATAGAGGGGCAAAAGCGTGCTTCATTTTCTTGATTAGTAGGGGAGGAATGGGGTCTAAGATGTGTGCTGATGGTTTGGAGGTGGAGATCAGCGAGATTATCTCTGTATCTTGAACGGGACGAAAGCTAAGCCAGGGGGTGAGAGGAGATCCAGGAGAGAAGGCATGAGGTACAGCTGTTCTTGAGGCGCGATTCGTTGATGTCTAAAGATAGTTCAATTCTTGCGATCTTGTCGTTGAAGAAGTGGGGGTAGTTGTCGCATAGTTCTTTGGACGCCTGTACAGATGAGGACAGTTGCTTGGAGGTTTGTTGTCTAATAATGCTGTAGAGCTCCTTCGGTCTGTTTTTGGCATTGTCCAGTGCCTCGCAGAAGAAGCTGGATTTCTTATTTTTGATGTGGTTGTCTTACTTCCTACGGGCTGATTTCAGTTGATCGTGCAGGATGGCGGTCGGGTTGTTTCTCCACTTTCTTTCTTTGGCTCTTAAGTTTCTCCTTTCTGCGTTGAGGTCAGTGTTAAACCATGTTCTGGATGGAGTGGCTCTGCTTCTTTTGAGCTTTAATCGGGCTAGTTTGTCGATTATGGACACTAGCTCGGAATTGTACCGGTCAATGAGGTAATTGGAGGAGAGGTGGGCTTTGTTGTCCGGGAGAAGTGAGCTTAGCTGAGCTTCCAGGATATCAAGGGGTACTTGGGAGAGGTTTCTCATCCATTTGGGGGGGGTGGGGGGTCTTGTGGAGGGTGATGGGAGATAGTGGGGTGATTGATATGAAATAAGATCATGTGGTGGTCTGACCATTCGACGGGAAGTATATGGTTGACCGTGATTGGGTTCTTTTGCGCAATGATGGCATCCAATGTGACTCCTTTGTAATGAGTCTCCTCAGTACAGTATTGTTTAATGTTGTTATCATGGTGGAGGCTGGATAAGGATAGGATTAGAGGATTGTTTGTCTCGTTCCATCGTAGGTTCAGATCACCAAGAATTAAATTATTGGTATCACCGAGTGCACCTTGCGCTATCAGGTCGGATAGTTGTTCTCCAAATGCGGCATTTCTACCTGGGGTGTGATAGAGCAGGTGACACAGTAAAGAACCGCTATCTTTGGTCTTGATGATGAAGGATACACATTCAAATGAGTCATAGTCAAAAGAGGTAGTTTCCGAGATGACCAAACTATCCTTGTGGATGATAGCAACCCCTCCTCCTCGCTGCTCTATCCTGTCTTTGGTGATAAGGGAGAAACCAGGTGGTACCAGCATGTCTAGGAAAGGAGGAGATATCTTATTGAGCCAGGTCTCCGTGAGGAACGCAATGTCAATGTCATTAGTGTGGATAGCCTCAGCTAGTTCCGTTACGTGCAGTGAGGCCAATCTGCAGTTGATTAGTAAGCAATTGGTGAAAAGCTCCTGGTTGCTGGCAGTACTTTCTTTAGTCGCCCTAGGTATGGCGGTGAGGACAGGATGTCTCAGTGGTTTAGTGTAGGGAAGGTCTTTCCTGTGACCTGTGATCACTTGGATTTTGGATTTAGGAGGGTCTAAGGTGGGAGTGTCGTACACGGCGGCTAGTAAGGCTTCTTCATTGTCTGACATAGGTGCTTCTGTTCTGATGGGTCTTGAGGACAGTTGTTTTGTATCAGATAGTATTGGGATCTTGGTCCTAGGGGAGGGGACTCCGGTTTTTGAGGCCTTATGTGAACATGATCCCGAGACCCTGGAGGGGGGACTGTGAGGCTGGGTATTGGGGGTATCTGTGGGCCTAGGGGGGCTGTTAGTGTTGACAGTGTGGGAGTCCAGGGAGGGGAATTCAAGGGTCTGCGTGCATCTATCTGGCTTTCAAGAGCCCCGAGACGCTGTGACATGGAATCAAGGGAGGAGTTGGGGGCCTCTAGGGCAGAGGTCTTCAATCTGTCGGGCGCGACCTCCAAGGGGGTCGTGGAGTCCTGGGAAGGGGGTCGCAGATTCTGCCAGAGTGCATTTCCTGGCGTCGGGCTGATCGAGGGTGCTCAAGGCGGAGGCCGCCTAATTCACACCGAGGTGTGAAAAACATCAAAGCCTCGTTAACAAGTAAAGGTCTTTTAAAGACCTGTGATAGTACTCTGGTGTGCCTTTGTGTGTGTCCAAGCTGTTTCAGCCAGGCTGACGTACAGGAGCTGGGGGGGGGGGGGGGGGGAGTAGGCTGTAGCCCTTTGAGTTCAATGGTCTTAGCTGTGGGTTTATTTTTACTTTTAACGTTTTATATAGCGCTAGTTTAACCTGTAGGTATCAGAGCGCTTTACAAATACACAGTAAACAGCAGAAGGACAGCAGAAGGACACTACAATCATATCATTGGTTCAAGTCCCACGAGCCCTCATACCTGGCGCCTGTGCAGGAGAAATGTGGCTGAGAGTCTGTTCTTCATGGTGAGATGTTTTCACAGCCGGCTGCCTCCCCCCCCCCCCAAGCAGGGAGGCACAGAGATGCCCTCCCATGAGAGAGGAAGATGAAGCAGAGAGATACTGACCCCCATGAGAGAGGCACAGACAAGGTGGGTGAATGAATGATGGGTGGATGGATGGATGAAAGGGTGGACGGATGAAGGATGTATGGATGGATGAAAGGGTGGATTGCTGTATGGATGGACGGATGAAAGGATGAAAGGGTGGACGGATGTGTGAAAAGGTGGGTGGATGAATGATGAGTGGATGGATGTAAAGATGAAAGGGTGGATGGATGGATGAAGGATGGATGGATGTGTGAAAAGGTGGGTGGATGGAGGATGGATGGATGAAAGGGTGGATGGAAGGATGAAAGGGTAGATGGATGAAAGATGGATGTATGGATGGATAAAAGGTTGCATGGATGGATTTGTGAAAAGGTGGGTGGATGAGTGATGGGTGAATGGATGGATGTAAGGGTGGATGGATGAAGGATGGATGGAAGGATGAAAATGTGGATGGGTGGATGAAGGATGGATGTATGGATGGATAAAAGGTTGCATGGATGAATGATGGATGCATGGATGGATGTGTGAAAAGGTGGGGGATGAATGATGGATGGGTGGGTGGGTGGATGGATGGATGAAAGGGTGGGTGGATGAAGGATGGATGTATAGATGAAAGGGTGGATGGATATATGGATGGAATAATGAAAGGGTGGATGGATTAATGAAAGGTTGGATGGATGAAGGATGGATGGATGGATGGAAGGATGAAAGGGTGGATGGATGAAGGATGGATGTATGGATGGATGGATAAAAGGTTGCATGGATGAATGATGGATGGATGTGTGTGAAAAGGTGGGTGGAAGAATGATGGATGGATGGACGGGTGGATAGGTAAAGGATGGATGTATGGATGGAAGGATGAAAAGGTGGATGGATGAAGGATGTATGGATGGATAAAAGGTTGCATGGATGAATGATGGATGGATGGATGTGTGAAAAGGTGGGGGATGAATGATGGATGGATGGGTGGATGAATGGATGAAAGGGTGGGTGGATGAAGGATGGATGTATGGATGAAAGGGTGGATGGATATATGGATGGAATAATGAAAGGGTGGATGGATGAAGGATGTATGTATGGATGAAAGGGTGGATGGATGAAGGATGGATATATGGATGGATGGATGGATAAAAGGTTGCATGGATGAATGATGGATGGGTGTGTGAAAAGGTGGGTGGAAGAATGATGGGTGGATGGATGGACGGGTGGATAGGTAAAGGATGGATGTATGGATGGAAGGATGAAAGGGTGGATGGATGATGGATGTATGGATGGATAAAAGGTTGCATGGATGAATGATGGATGGATGGATGTGTGAAAAGGTGGGGGATGAATGATGGATGGGTGGGTGGATGGATGGATGAAAGGGTGGGTGGATGAAGGATGGATGTATGGATGAAAGGGTGGATGGATATATGGATGGAATAATGAAAGGGAGGATGGATGAAGGATGGATGTATGGATGGAAGGATGAAAGGGTGGATGGATGAAGGATGGATGTATGGGTGGATGGATAAAAGGTTGCATGGATGAATGATGGATGGATGTGTGAATAGGTGGGTGGAAGAATGATGGATGGATGGACGGGTGGATAGGTAAAGGATGGATGTATGGATGGAAGGATGAAAGGGTGGATGGATGATGGATGTATGGATGGATAAAAGGTTGCATGGATGAATGATGGATGGATGGATGGATGCGTGAAAAGGTGGGTGTGTGGATGGACGGGTGGATAGGTAAAGGATGGATGGAAGGATGAAAGGGTGGATGGATGTGTGGAAGTGTGGGTGGATGAATGATGGATGGATGGATGTGATGAGGTCTAACAGGCGCATTTATGGTTGTCGATAGTTGTTTATGATGAGGAGTACCAGTTTCTAGAATCTTTTGTCGGAAGGGGGTCCTTACGCCTAAAAAGGTTTTACAAGGGGGTCTCGGCATCAAAAAGTTTGAAGACCTCTGCTCTAGGGTAACATCTAGTGTGCTGTGGATCGGGTTGAGGGATTGAGGTATCTTGATGGTGGAGCAAGTCGGATTATCTTTTTTTGGGATCGAGGGAAAGGTCGGAGGAAGGGGAAGGGTAGGGACAGGGAAAGGCTTTGAGTGTCTGAGAGCTGGGATGAGGCTCGTGGGGATAGGGGTCCCTGTCGTCGTGTCGCATCTGTGAATTTGCTGAGGAGGAATCCAGTAGGTGGGCGAGGTAGTGTTTTCTGTAAGGAGCTGTGGGGTACGGAGGGTGGGGGAAGTGTGGTGGTTGGAAGGGGGATTTGAAGGTGAGGTTAGAGTTTCCTCTTGTGGATGGCTGGCTGGAAGCGTGTGTTGGGATGTGGCGGGGAGAAGGGGAGCATAGCGGGCCATGACGGTATCGTGGAAGAGAGGATCATAGGCTTCGCTGTTAGCTGTGGATGAGGGTGGGGTAAGGATTGAGGCGAGGTGAGGTAGGGTTGGGAGTGCTGATCTTAATGCGGGAAATAGGGAGTCGAAAGCTTCAAGGTTCTCATTGTTTGCCTGAATTAGGACCGTGCCATTCGTATAGATGGTCACGGATGTGTACCCTCTTCTGGCCGAGCAGTTAGGGAGTATAGAAGTTAGTTTGCAACTGTGGGAAGTGGATGTGGTTTTGGCGATATACAGTTACGTTCTGATCATGGAGATCCAGACTTCCGGTCTCTCAGTGTGGAATATAAGGTCCATCTTAGTCGGGCCTTTGGAGGCCGAGTGGTAGATGTCTGTGATTAGGGTTTCTTTGTGTTGGCGGATAAGTTTCTGTTTGAAAATGCGTCTCAATTTTGTAGAGAGATTGGGGGGGGGCGGGGGGGGGGGGAGATGATGGTGAAGGAGTTCCGGCTGTGGGGTCTCAAGTGGGCAGGTAGGACTTGGGTGGGAGGGGAAGGCGAGTCACAAGCCATCGTTGCGGTAATGTGAGCGGAAGGGTGCCTGAGCGGGGGGGGGGGGTGACAGGGTGAGTCAGGGCGAGATGGATGAGGGGATGGTGAGTGTGAAAATATTGCCCGGGGACTGATCGGTTGTGTTGATATGCGTAGCTAGGGTTGCCGGGTTTGCTTCCGAGGTGCTAACAGAAACTGTTCATTTTATACACAGATCCCCTTTGATCACCCAGGGGTGACCGTGTTCCGGTTTTAAAATAGGGGGCGTTAGAAATCGACACAGTTCATTAGGTGAGGGGGGAGGACGCGCGTGTTGGCAGGTGTGGGAGCGGTTCAGCCGGGTTAGGACTCCAGAGAGAGTGTGGCCTGACACTACCGGGCAAGTTGTCTTCAAAAGAATGGCTGCTTGATGGCTGGATAGGAATCCGTGTGGGGTCGAGGGAGGCTCGGGCGCGTGCCGAGGAATGAGCAGTCACCCGGGCTTAGAGCAATCTTTACTTTGCTTCAAAAGAAGGGGCTGCTTAGTGGCTGGAGAAGGCAGGAGTCAGGTCTCCTAGGCTTAACGCCGGCACGACTCACCTGTGCCTGTGCCAGGGAGTCCTGTAGGTAGTTATAATTGGAGTCCTCGGGCCGGAGTGTCCTTGTGGTTCGCCATTTTAAGGACAGGCGCGGGGTGTGAGGCTGTATTTCGAAGACGGAGCTGGTTAGTGGTGGGAGAAGGCAGGAGTCAGGTCGCTTGGGATTAGCGCCGGCGCAACTCACCTATGCCTGTGCCACGGAGTCCTGTAGGCCGTTATAGCTGGTGTCCTCGGGCTGGGGAGTCCTTGTGCTCCGCCATTTTAAGGACAGGCGCGGGGGTTAGAGGTTTTTACTTCCAAAGAGGGGGCTGCTTAGTGGCTGGAGAAGGCAGGAGTCAGGTCGCCTGGGCTTAACGCCGGCGCGACTCACCTGTGCCTGTGCCACGGAGTCCTGTAGGTCGATGTAGCTGGTGTCCTCGGGCTGGAGGGTCCTTGTGATCCACCATTTTGAGGTCAGGCGCGGGGGTTTGAGGTTTAATTTCCACAGAAGGGGCTACTTGCTGGTGGGAGATGTTATGTTCCTCCTGCTCCTCAGGGTCAGGTTGATGCTATAAGGGTTCCGCTTCCAGATCGTTCCGAACTCAGAATGAAAGACACTGAGTTCAGGTCAGATCATGCAGGGGATATAGGACGGGAAGGGACTGCAGGGACATAGGATCTGCAAAACATAAGCAGACAATATTAGCATACACTCCCCCCAAATGCTACTCTCATTAGGTCTCACTAAAACCATAAGTACCTTAGCATTCAGATCCTCTTGCCAATCAATTTCTCAATGAAACCCAAATCCTAATATTCAATTATAGAAATGAAAAAAACATGTCCTGCACAAACACTCTGATTACTTCATAAGAATAACCTTGTATCCTTAACACCTTCCCTGGGGGATTGTCTCGTAAATGTCACCATACTGCTAAAAAGCCATGGACACAAACATGTTAGTACAGGCTTCCACGGTATAACAACCGCTGCCTTTAATCCCAATTATTTCAGCGCTCCTTCTCTCTGGGGGGATCAACACGCTGTCCTCGCCTTACAACCAAGGCGTTCTTAATCCTGCAGCGTTCCTCCTCACGGGGGATCAACACTCTGCAAACCTAAGCATGTACACCTCCACGGCGTTCGTTATCCCAGGAAAGAAAAATACTCCACTCCAGCCCTCTAGAAACCGAAAGGCAGGGTAGCGGGGCTTGTCCGTTTCTTCACGGAGTCCCCTGCCAAGTCTTAAACAATATACGAAAGTAAGGGTGGTAGCGTCGAGAGACGGAGCCGAGCAGACTCCTCTCTCCCTACCTGTCGGAGGTTGAGCCTCTGAAACGTCGGAAGTTTCCACGGGTGAATCCTCTCCCTCTAACTTCCACGTAGGTGCACCGGCTCACGGCAAAGTCGACTCGTCTCGAATCCTGACACGGGTCGTCACCAAACAAAGAATTACGCACGCGCGGAATTGCACGCCTCCTCCTTTTAACAGCTCCTCCCCCTGAGCCTTCTGGGACTCGTAGTCCGTTTCTCTGCCGGCACTTCTTAATTTCTCGGCAGGTGCGTCAGCTAGTTCTTGACAGGAGAGGCAGAAGTCAGGTCGCCTGGGCTTAACGCCGGCCCGACTCACCTGTGCCTGCGCCACGGAGTCCAGTAGGACGCTGAAGCTTGAGTCCTCGGGCCGGAGTGTCCTCGCGATCCGCCATTTTAAGGATTGGCGTAGAGGTGGCGAACTGCGAGGTTCAAGCAGTTCTGTTCGTGTTCCAGTCTGTGCGGTGGCCAATTTCTTTCCTCTGTGTGGCGGACGTCTTGACGATAGCTGAAGTCGGTGTAAATGTTAACAGTTTTCCCCTCAGCTAGGACTCATGCTCTTGTTACAGCATACAGTACAGCTTGCTGGGCATACTTGCCAGGTGGCAGAGCTACACTTTCAACTATGGTGTCTACTGTTGTTAGAGCATACCCTGCTCTGTAATCTGTGTCTGTTAGTCTGCTGGAGGAACCATCGGTGTACCACTCATAGTCTGCCTTTTGTAATGGTGTCTGCTGTAAATAAGGTCTGGGTGTGGTGCAAGTTTCTACAACATCAATGCTGTTATGGTGAGGGGTCTTATATCATTACCTATTGCAGGTAATAATGTTGCCAAATTAACAGTTGGGCATCTATCAATAGTGATATTAGTGTTACGACATCAAGGTGACTTCATAACCTGTCCCCCTGGCAGCCGAAAAGTGATTTGTTGCTGCAGATGACAACTGCACCGTATGTGGCACATAAATATTACAAGAGAAGTGGAACACAATGGGAGCCGTCTTCTCTACCATCACAGCTGCTGCAGCCATTGCTCTCAAACAAACCAGATGCCCAGTAACTGCTAAAGGCTAAGTCACGCCGTAGTATGCCACAGGTTGTTTTCCAGAGCTATGGTGCTGTGTCAGGACACCATTTGCTATGCCATTTTGCTCTGATACATAGAGATGGAAGGGCAGTTTGTAATCAGTCAGCTCCAATGCTGGCGCAGTACACAATGTCTCTTTCAGTTCCTTCAAACAGCCTGCAAGTTCATTAGTCCATACCATTTTGTTGGGTGCATCTTTTAGTGTACATTGTCTCAATGGCATCATAATATCTGTATTCAGGTTTCCATTAGTTTCAGTAGTTCATCATCTCCAGGAAGGACATCATTCCTTTCTTGGTGGACGTAGGCTGCATGCTCTGAATCAGTTGTATTCTGTCAGGTGATATGCTGCTTGTACCTTTGGATACCACATAACCCAAATAAGTCACCTCATTTTGGCAGCACTGAAATTTGACAATGAGGTTTGTGTCCTCTCTCATGGAGGTGGTTCAGCAGAGCTACAGTGTTGTTTTCACAGGCCTGTTGTAATGGAGATGCCACAAGGAAGTCATCAGCTTACTCCAAGATGATGCTACCACCTTCGAGGTGTAGGCTGTCCAAGTCTCTCTTTAGTGCCTGTGCATAAACCGCGGGGCTCTCAGTGAAGCCTTGGGTCAGTCTTGTGAAAGTTTACTGGGTATCTTTTAGTAAGATGTAGATATAGAAGATAATATAGTATTGGTGTCAGGCACAAAAGGCGCTAAGGGAACCACATTGTTGTTTATCTGACGTAAATCTTGTATGAACCTATATTGTCCTGTATTGCCCTTGGGCATGGGATAATAGGACTATTATAGGGGCTAGTGTTTTTTGAATTATACCCTGTAGTAAGATGGACTCAATCACTGTTTTTATCCCGCCCCTGCCTGAGGTGACAATCTATACTGACGCGCATAAGGTAATTCTACGGTCTCCTTAAGTGTCACTTTATGAGGAGGACATTTTTTCAATAATCCTGCCTCATTTTTGTGTATTGCCCAAACCTCTGGCTTCACTAGTTCTAGAACCTTGTTGTTAGTCATCTGTAAATTTATATCACCTTTAAGCTTGTCAAAAGCTGCAGTCCTGTCATTTCTGGTCATGCACAAAGTCAAACACCTTCCTTCACCATCTCTCAACACAGACACAACTCCCAGTTTAAAATGTACAATCCTTAGTTCTTTGTAAGTTTTGAAGAGTTTGACCATGGGGCCCAAATCTTTAGATTAAAAAGCTGGTGCTACGGCTATAGATATGTGGTTCAGAAGCTGGCACTTGAAATAATCTTTCTTCCTGTACTCCTAGCTCAATGCTCATTTGTCACCATTCCTTGCCTACATATAATGTGTCTTCTAACAACCCTGTTGTCCAGTACAAACGTTTGTTCGCCATGTAGGCGTATCATTCAGGTGCTAGGCCCGTGAAAAATGCTGCAGTACAGTGTACAGGCCATGGTAATAATGTCAATTGTACTAACAGCGTTACCAAATCAATCTTAATGTCAGGGTTGTATTTAAATAGTTCTTGAAACATCATTATAGAAATCTCCCTGCAATGGAGTCCATTGGTATTGTGTTGGAGAGAGAGACTAGATGGGGGTTGCACATAACAAAGAATCCTCACTTAATTCGCAAGCAGTTAGCACTCTACTAGCCAACTGTAACCTGTCCTCAGGTACTTGTAAGTAAATCCCTTATTTGTGAAAAATATAATGTTGCATTCAATTTGCAGAGGAGGTCTCTCCACAGTAAACTGATGGGCTCATTTGGCGACAAGAGAAACTGGTGGGTCATTTTATAATCATCAACAGATATTGGTAGGGGTCTGTTAATTCTTCATGCATTAGCATTCCATTCAAAGCCACAGTGGTCACTTTCTGGCCACTGCTGGGACCTAATTTGTTCCTTACTGCTGATATTGTGGCACCACTATCAATAAGGAAATCAATCTCTTCACCTCCAACCTTCATTGGAAACATGGTATTCTCCTCAGGCATGTCTAATCATAAAACACTGGGCTGGGGTTTCTGAAATCTGGGTCACTGTCTCTCTCTCTCTCCACGTTGTCCTATGGTGATCCTTGTTATCGCCGAAAAGAGTTACTCATGTAATGCTGTGTCCCCTGAAAGTGTTCTGGGCATCGGCAAACAAAAAACTGATCCCTACTCTTGTCTCATCTCTGGTATCCTTGTCCTCCATCCTGTCTACACTGGCATCTAGTAATGTAATTCTGTAAAGTAAGCCCCACCTTGATTTCCTCCAAAAGTGCTACCCTTTAAGAAAGCAGAATCTGCTGAATTGAAAACAGACCTGTGGTGTCCAATCTAGTTCCAGGAGGGCTGGCACAAGGCCAGAATTTCATTGCAACCACTATGGAAATGCTTCTTTTCATATTAGTTGCATTTAGATTTATAATGGCAACATCCTGAATATTTAACATGAATTCAGTATCAATTTGACCCTCTTTTTCATTGGCATATGAAAGCCCCAAGACATTATGAGGACCAAGTTCAATTTAACATTTCATAAATTAGCACTTTCGAACAAGTGCAAAAGTATTCTTTCTTCCTAGCCCTGGCTCCATAGTATCTGTGGAGAGTATATTGAGTACTCTTTGAAGGACAGGACACTACCTATTCAAGTTAAGTGTTATCTCCACCCTCCCTTCCTTCCCAGGAAGGGCCATATAAGTAGTCAGATACACCCAACCTTCCTGTGTTTGTGGCTGTCTAGAGGGAATGCACAAAGTGAAGCTGTCACCCACCCCAGACATGTGTTGGAGACAGCTGCAGGCACCCATAGCTAAGCTAAGAGCAGAGGATTGGCCACTTTGTAAAAATAGCATTTCTAGAATAGTAATGTTAAATTCAACTTCACCAATAAAGAGAATCTATCATTTATTTATTATTTATTTTAGAAGCTTGTAAAGCGCGCGGCTACCCCCAACGGGGGTGTCCCGGCGCTGCAGACGACCGGCAACCAGAGGGATTCGGTGAGAGCTAGATCATGGAGAAGAACCAGGTCTTAAGTTTCCTACGAAACTGAGGCTCAGATGTAGTAAATCTAAGTTCCATCAGTAGTTGATTCCAAAGTTTGGATGTGACCATAGCAAAGGCCCGGCCCCCAGTGCGTGCAAGACGAAAACGTGGGGCATGCATCAGGCGAAGATGATTTGATCTGAGGTCACGTGCCGATTGTGTAATTTTAAGTCTGTGCCTCAAGTATGCAGGGCCTGGTCCGTTTAGAGCCCTAAAGGCAAGGACCAGGGCCTTGAACTGTATGCTGTACCTCACTGGTAGCCAGTGCAGTTTAGCCAAGTAAGGTGTAATGGAGTGGCGATAAGGAATATTGGGTTAATGAGATACGCCGGGGCTCCTATATACAGACTATTTGCGTAGTCCAAGTGGGACGTAATTAGGGCATGAACCACTGTCGAGTGGGAGGAAGGGAACGATTTTTTTAATCATTCCAAGCTTTCCAAAGCAAGATGCCGAAACTTTATTGATTTGGGTTTTACAGGATAAAGCTGTATCAAATTGGAAACCCAAATTACGGACAGCTTGGACTCGTTCCGGGAAGGGGGGGGGGGTAAGTTCAGACGGCCACCAAGCATTGGCTGGAATTGGAGATTTCTGATTAAAAAATAAGACCTCCGTCTTATCTGTATTCAATTTGAGATTGTTGGAGGACATCCAGGAGGTGATGTTCACCAGGCAGTGGCGGAAATTAACCATGGAGCTATCAGAGTGGTCTTTAAAAGAAAACACAAGCTGAGTATCATCAGCATAAAAGACCACTCTGACACCCCAGGATTCCACCACTTTTGCTATCGGAATCAGATATACGTTAAATAAAAGAGGGCTGAGAGCAGAGCCCTGCGGGACCCCCATGTCAATGGTTTCTCCGTGGAGACATACGGCCTGAGGAAGACCTGTTGAGTTCTGTCCTTCAAGAAGGATTTCACCCAAGCAAGCAGAGTCCCTCCTATGCCCACCTCACGCAGACGATCCAACAGGATATCGTGCGAGATTGTATCGAATGCTGCGGATAGGTCGAGGAGGACCAACATGGCCTCCTCTCCCCTATCCACACACTCGCGGATTGACTCAGAAACTTCCAGTAGGGCTGACTCTGTACTGAAGTCTGGTCTAAAGCCTGACTGGGAGTCATGTAGCAACTGGTTAGATTCTAGGTATTCGGACAGTTGCTCCTGTACCACCTTCTCCAAAACTTTTGCTTGCTTGGGGAGGAGTGAGATAGGCCGGTAGTTACTGAAACATAGTAGATCAGCATCTGCTTTTTTTAAGATCATTTCCATTCCAAAGATAATAAGGATATATATCTTAATAATATATAAAGAAATTCCCAATGCTAACCTATGAGAGCAGTAGGCCTCACAGTAATGAAACATGAATTTAGATGTTTGTCACTACCAGGACATGTGAAACATAACACGTCTTACCTTTTACCTACACACCACCCTGTCCTATGGGCTACTTACGGCCTACTTTAGGAGTGGCTTGTGTGTAGTAAAAGTGGAGTTTGAGACTTGGCAAAACGTTTTAAATGCTACTTCAAAGTGGCAGTAAACTGGATACACAGGGTCTGCAGTGGCAGGCTTGAGAAAAGTTTGAAAGGCTACTTGTGCTGGGAACTAGAGCAGATGAAATGTATTTGCATGGTACCAGTGCTTGTTGGCCAGCAAGGGAGAAGGCAGTACACGCAATCCATGCATTCAGTTTCCGTCTTCCTTAAGTGATCAGTCTCTGTGCCTTATATACAGTACAGAAATGCATCATCAGCATAAACTAAAGGCACAGTACAAATATGGGCAAAGCTGTAAAAATGCAAAACAAGTATAAGCTAAAAGAAGGGACTGCGCCAAATATACTGAAATGCAGAGTACAATGAACAGAAAACAAGTGTACATTTTTATGCTGCTAAAGGAAGCTAGTCCTTGGGTGTGAAATGACCTTGATGAGTTAAACTAACATGGGAGACAGGAAAGCATAGCGATCTCTAAGGGGTCGCAACTGTTGGAGCTGTCAAGGCAAGGTCAGAGTGGAAGCCATCCAGGGCTGGAATACAATCTGTGAAGGAGGGGGAAACCACTCTATTAAGGAGGGGAGAGCACTGCGGAGGGGGGAACATCCTTTACGACGCAGATGTTACCCCGCGCTACCATTACGACGCGTCTCTTACAATGCAAGTCGTAACCACGACTTGCGCTGGAGGGCGCTCAAGGACAAGGAATAGTTAATTTACTATTCCAACACCTTCCCTACTATCCATGGGGACTGGTGTTGGAATAGTAAATTAAACTATTCCTAAGTCCGCACCCTACAGCGCAAGTCGTGGTAACGACTTGCGTTGTAAAACACGCGTTGTAACGGTACGCGTGGTAATAGCCCGCGTCGTACCGTCATACATCCCTGCGGAGGACCTGGCTGCCAGCTCGTACAGAGAGAAGTGAGATAACTCAGTAGATTTGAGACAGTGTGGATGAAAATTGGAACTAACTATGTTTTCTATGTAGTACATACATATGGATATATATTTTGTTTCTGACAACGGGAATGCAGGTATTACACTTTCCACTGCCTGGCACATTCCTCATCCTTCATCTTCTGAAAAGGCAGATCAGTGGTATCGAAAATGGATTGCATGTGTTTCCATGACTCTGGCTCCCTCACACTTCATATATGGGCACACACGCTTGACAGGCACACAGAATGTCAGCGCAATAGTCTGGGCATATACATAAATGCAAAAATGTGCCCACATAGGCCAGTAGGCCTCAACCCCAGTGATGCAGATAAAAACGTCTGGTCACAATATTGATTTCTCTTAACCACAGTATGCTATCGCCACTACTACATGTGCTGTACCCATAATGGAGACAGTAGTCCAATGCCAATCAATCAATTAATCAGGGGAATTGTATGCACGCTACTCACCCTGTGGGGGTCTCAAGGCACTGAGGGGGTCCGCAGATCTGTTAGCCGTAGATCCAGGTCTTGAGGGCCTTACTGAAGGTTAAGTTGTTCAGGGAGGGGGCGCATCTACTGTCTGTCGGTAGTTCGTTCCAGCTTTTGCCATCAATGAGGGCATGTTTGGTGCACCCCTCCAGATCACAGGACAGGGCTAGGACCTCACATAGTCAGGGGCAGCCCCAGGCCTCTGATCATATGCTTAGATAATTGTGATGGTGGGGCAAAAATGTAAAGAAGTATGCTATACGTACCACGCACCTGGGCTCGCTGGGCAAGAGATCCATCCGTATATCATGCAGGGGACATTCCCTTCCCAACAGTGGCTATACAGAAGCAACAAATTAAGGAGCAGATTTAGAAACTGATGTTTATCCTAGGACTTCCTTCTTTTGGGAGGTCTCTGGTAGTAATGGATTGCCGATGTTTGAAGATTCTGGAGTGAGAGCATTTAGGAGTTGAAGTTAGCACATCACATCTTTTCTGTTGCAGTATGTCCTCTTGTTTCTGGCAGCCTTTTTGCGTATTGCGTTTGTTTTTGCGAATATTGTCAACTTCTCTCTCCTCTCCTGCAACTTCTCTCACCTATCTCCTTTGTCTTTTGCAGTCTCTTGACTTGTCGGCTGCGGGGACAGTATGATGACGTCTGCCAAGATGTGTGTTCGTTCGTTTAGAGAGCTATTGAGGCATCAAGGACTTGTGCAGCTCACAGGTGAATGGCGTAGTTGAGTTTTCATCTCACCTGGGGTGATGTATCACTTAACATTGTCTTTAAAGCCAGTGATTACTCATAAAGACCACCGAGATTCCCCAAAGTGACCGAATTCCCTGAGATTCGGTGGCAGCAACAACAGCCTTGGATTTACCAACAATCTCTGTGAATTTCATTTACTAATCCAACATCTCCCACGAAGCTGGTGTGATTCATATCAGATCTCCTTGCAAGAGCCCATGGACGTTACTGTAAGTGTAGCTCCCTGGCACTTGAAGATGACAGCTCTGGGAAACCAATAGTTTATCATCCTGGAACCTGCCATGCGCAGCCTCGGAATTCTGTCATGGAACTCACAATTTGAAGCCCTGGGATTGCAGCTGTACATCTTTTAGGCTCCCTATCCCAGCGACTGAGCACCAGACCATTTTATGCAGCTGTGGAATTCCCATACAGTACATCCCTGCAGGCTTATTAGCTCACAGTTGGAAGCAAATCCCCTCCCCTCCTATGTACTTGGCTGGTGCTTAGATGCTGTGTGAATGTGAGGTCCACAATTAAAGTTAGTAGTAGAAACTAAAAGTTCACAATGTAAGGTCCTTGGAGGAAGTCATTAGATTGGCAACATGGACCAGCATCCCATTGAAAATCAACTAGGGCAAATCATGGCAGGTTCCAACAAATCTGCACAGCTGCAGGAAACATGTACCTATGCTCTAAAGAGAACTGCAGAAGACAGCCTGACTCATACCTGGGAAGGCTGGAGAAAGATCCAAAATGTATAACCATGATGGAGAAAGCTTGCAGAAATTGATCCTGTATGGTAATTCCCGTTACCATGAAGGTGCCAAACCCAGTGCCAGTCACAATAAATAACATCTGGACATGCCACTGTTGTAGGAATGTGACATTTCAATGATTAGTTACTAAGGTTGGCCCTGTTGCATCAGTACGGTTAGGATTAGCTATCCTCCTCTGTCATGAAGGTATACTTTACCTTCAGTACGTCCCTCTAACTGCTGGCGCCCAGAATTAAATGGCGAGTTCAGTTAAAATACGGTCAATATTTCATGGCCTTGTAGAAATTGTGACAGATTACTTTTCACCCCCTGTCCTCAACCCTTTTTGATGTTTGGGCCACTTTGTACTTAAGCCTTCATAACTTTTTTCCACAAAAGGTATCCAGGCCAAATTTGTGTTCTTCGAACATCCTGAGGATACTTAAGGTTTGTGGATTCCCTAGAGGGCGCACAGATAATAGCTAAAATATAGCTAAATTGTGGCCAATTTTTGGAAAAAATGAAAACAACATACTGTTCAAGAAAGTGTTTGTTTTTTATATGACATCAATGAAAGGTTTGCTGTACTAGGATCACCATATTCTAGCTAGCAGGCATAAACAGAGTTGTATAAAAAAAGATTTTTACAGCTTTTCACCGTTTTTATATTCTTCTAAAAGGTAGTAAATTTTTCCTAATTTTTGAGGTTTCCACCCATGTGCAGTTTATAGTGGAAAAAGGTGTGGCATCCTTGGTTTATCCTGAAACGCTACACATTTCTGTGAAGTAGACAAGATTATATATTCAGCAAGGAGTCATTTGGGTAGGTCCCTGAACTTTTCCTCAAGGAAATTAATTATTGAAATTAAAAAATAAGTAGAAACAATAGCAACTGGCAACAACATTTTCCTCTGCTTTTTTTTTTGGCAATGGCTGATTTAGAAATGCATTGTATCATTATGTCTGGCAGACCGTTCTGGTCACAAGGATAAATAGGGTTTGTACATTTTCCAAAAACTCATGATACCCAGATTTAATAAATGAGCTGTAGCTTATAATGATATTTCATCGTGCCCAGCTGATACAGCAATTCACGTTTAAAGCTCATGAATGAAAATGGATAATAAGAAAACCTACATATTTCTGAAAAATGCACAAGATACTTAGTTTGGGAGCGTGGTTATTTGTACACCTCTGAATTTGTGATTACCTAAATTATCTTTGTGTTTGTGGGCATTTTGCAAGATGTGTTCTTTCTTGCACATTGGTTGATATTTTGATTAAAAAATCCCTAGGAAGCGTATGGATAACAAATGTTCTACTATTCTGTGTTCCTACGCATCACTCGCCAAAAACAGTACCCTACTTGTGTGGCTGGGCTTGGCGCCCGTAATGCAGCATACCATAAAATGAACCTGGAGGCATTACATTCCACAGAGCAAAATCAACAATTTTTTTACATTGTACATAGTTGCGGAATTTGGGCCCTAGACCAGCCACCACCCAGAGAATCCTACCAAACCCAGACATTTTTAGGTCTCGCCTCAGCCACCGCATGCGCTGCTCTAGCGAGACATTTAGTAGCTGCTTTTAAAAGTGCTACCTTGCCGGCCACCAGCTTGCTATTACGCGCACAAGGGCGCACGCGATGTGCACAGCTGGCATTTGGCTTCTTTGATCGCGCGTGTGAATGCTCTCCCCTACCCCCTCCCTTCTCCGACTCCCTTCTCGTTAGCTTCATGCATCGGTGCACAGCTGGCATTTGGCTTCTTTGATCGCACGCTTGAATGCCCTCCCCTACCCCCTCCCACTCCCTCCTCGTCAGCTTCAGTGCGGGCTTGTTTTCTCCTCTCATTCTTCTGCTGCCTTCATCAACGTCGCTGATATATTTCCTGACCACCATTTCCCCTTACTGCTTTTCCTCTGTTGCCCTCACCCAGCTGTGCTGTCTCCTCGCCGCATATTATTCCCCCCTTTCAATTGCCTTGCTTTCTCCACCGACTGTACATAGTAACGTCTTTGGTCACGCGCATGAATGCCCTCCCCTACCCCCTCCCACTCCCTCCTCGTCAGCTTTAGCGGGCGCTTGTTTTCTCCCCCATTCTTCTACTACCTTCATTAACGTTGCTGATATATTTCCTGACCACCATTTCCCCTTTCTGCTTTTCCTCTGTTGCCCTCACCCAGCTGTGCTGTCCCCTCGCCGCATATTATTCCCCCCCTTTCAATTGTCCTTGCTTTCTCCACTGACTGTACACAGTAACGTCTTTGATCTCGCGCGTGAATGCCCTCCCCTACCCCTTCCATTCCCTCCTCGTCAGCTTCAGCGCGTGCTTGTTTTCTCCTCCTATTCTTCGACTACCTTCATCAGCGTCTCTGATATAATTCCTGTCCACCATTTCCCCTTTCTGTTTTTCCTTTGTTGCCCTCACCCAGCTGTACTGTCCCCTTGCCGCATACTATTCCCCCCTTTCAATTGTCCTTGCTTTCTCCACTGACTGTACAAAGTAAAGTTTTTTTTTTGCCCAGTACCCTCACCTCTTCCTCCATCCTGTACCCTGCAAGTGATTTCAGACCTCGCAAACGTGGACCGCCCCAGACACCTCTGGAAAATTCCCGCACCGCACGTCGCTCTTAAAATGATGTAAAAGGCAGAAGCTTAGACGTCCCCTACTGACAACGAAAACACATATACGCCATCTATTAACCACGCCTGCGGAGGTCTTCCTGATGTAACAAGTGGCACATACCGGATAGCGGCTGGTCCTCGACGTCGCTTCCAGTGATCTCGTTCAACCAATGTTTAAACACGAACGAAAAGACGATGTGTGGCCATCAGAATAAAGTAGCGACTAAGGCTTCCGTGCAGAGTGAAAAGTCTTGCGACTACACTGATGGCCTTATTAAGGTCATGAGAGGGCCTAACAGTTGGTATTACGAAGTGAATGGCAATTTAAAACAAATTACTACTGAAAGGGAAAAGACTCACTCCTGAGGCGGAAGCCGGGAGCAGGAGATATCGCGCTTTATTTTTAAAATTGAATTGTCACTTGATTTTCTGTGTTTTTAAAACAACTCACACCATTCAAAGCACTTGTGGGGCAGAAGCCCGAACTTCACTCACCCGCACAGCCGATATTAACGCTGTTGCGACTTGAAGGAAAACAAACCCGAGCTGCCGCCATCGCAGGCGTGCACCCTGGCCACGCCCCCTCGAGGCCAGGCCCCCTCCCGCCCAGGTAAAAGGCTGCTGACTACGAGCACCTAATCGGAAAAGACTCACTCCTGAGGCGGAAGCCGGGAGCTGGAGATATTGCGCTTTTTTTTTTTAATTGAATTGTCACTTGATTTTCTGTGTTTTTAAAACAACTCACACCATTCAAAGCACTTGTGGGGCAGAAGCCCGAACTTCACTCACCCGCACAGCCGATATTAACGCTGTTGCGACTTGAAGTAAAACAAACCTGAGCTGCCGCCATCGCAGGCGTGCACCCTGACCACGCCTCCTCGAGGCCACGCCCCCTCCCCTTTGCAATAAAATGTGCATCTACCGGAAGCGCAGCGGACGAGCGCAGCGGGAGCGCCTAAGGCAAGCCCGTCTGTGCCCGTCCGCATCCGGCCGGGGACAGGGGCCACCCCCGATGATCCTCCTCACAGGACGCAATATAACTCTGCCACCCTTCTCTCATTGAGACACCCCCTGAAGGATAATTGCCCTCACCAATATCACCCCATTAACCTTCCCACTTTCTGTCAACATTGCTACGCGGACCTAAAAACGACTCTTCCCAAGCAGTCACAGAAAAACTTTACCCTGTTGCTTTTAAACTGCAGGTCCATGCCGAAACACAAAACAGAAATCTCACTCCTTTTAGACGAACTATCCCCTGATGTCCTCTTTCTAACCGAAACCTGGTTAACCCCAGACTGTGACCCAGATATAATTCAAACCTTGCCATCGGACTGTCACATCGAACGCCGGGACCGCCCATGCGGGAAAGGAGGAGGCCTCGCCATAATTTATAAGTCCATCTATCAATGCCATTGCACCAGCGACCCTATCCCAGACTGTGAAAGCCTATCCTTCTGCCTCAAGCTCACTCCTAACGATTCCCTTACAGGTGCGCTAATTTACCGCCCCCCAGGCTCGTTGCACAATTTTCCCTCCTCCTTACCTTCGCTCGCTGCAGAAACCGCCATGTCCTCCTCGAACTACACGCTGCTGGGCGACCTCAATATTCATTTTGATGTCAGCACCGACTGCACCGCAAGCGAGCTCACCTCCAGTTTAGCTGCAATCCAACTTCTACAGTTGGTAAAGGCGCCCACCCACGACAAAGGTCACCTACTCGACCCAGTCTTTACCAACTGCCCCACACTATCAGTCGGCTCCATTACCCCCCTACCCTGGACGGATCACCATCTAATCCACCTAAACTGGTTCATAGAAAACGCCATCCCGCCCCCCCCTCCCATAACTCGGAAGATGAGAAATTGGTCTAAACTTCCGCTAGAGGCTTGGTCTAGCCTTTTCTCTAACTCCAAACCTATCCTCTCCAATAACCCGGAACAAAATAGCATAACTTTTAATAAATGGCTAGAGGACTCCATCGACACCATCCTCCCCGCAAGAAAAACCAAACTAAAAAGAACCAGAGAAACCGCCCCTTGGTACACGGACAAACTCAGGGAGTTAAAACGACAGTGCAGAAAAATGGAGAGGAAGTGGCGCCTGGGATACGCCCTACCTGACAAAGGCAGGTATAGAGAAAATATCAGAGCCTACAAAATGGAAATAAACGCCGCTCAATCTATCTACTACAATGAGAAAATCATGGCAGCCAGGTCAAAACCCAAAGAAATTTATCAGGTAGTTAAAACCCTTTCCAAAATTCCCCCTCCTACAATCACAACCCCCGATCCCATCTCCCGCTGCAACGAATTAGCCGAATTCTTCTTCCAAAAAATAAATAAAATATACTCCTCATTTACAAACCCCAACCCAGAAACTGTTTCATCACAATCTATATGCGCGATTGAACACCCTGTGCAAACCCTCCTGAATGATTTCCCATTATTAGACCTGGAATCACTCAAATCACTGGCACTTCAGGTAAAATATGGCTCCCCCCTCGACCCCGCACCCCCTAAGATGATGAATATGGTCAACCCAATTATTCTTCCTGCTCTCCTGGATCTACTCAACAGTTCAATCTCTTCAGGGTTGGCCCCCCCGCCTGGAAACAAGCAATGGTGAAAGCACTATTAAAAAAGCCTAATCTCAACCCAGCAGATCCTAATAACTACCGCCCAATCTCTCTGCTACCATGAGCAAGCAAAATCCTGGAGAAGCATGTCAACCTCCATCTCACTAACTACCTCGAGGAGAACCTCCTACTGGACGCCTCCCAAACAGGGTTCCGCCCCAGACACGGCACTGAGACGGCGCTGTTAGCCGTCACAGAAGAAGCTAGGAAGATCTTGGATCGAGGAGGGACAGTGGCAGTGGTCCTCCTCGATCTAAGCGCAGCATTCGACACGGTATGCCACAAAACTCTACTAGCTCGACTCTCTGATCTCTGCATATCAGGAATCGCCCTAGACTGGCTGAGTTCGTTTCTCAGCACCAGAACCTTCCAGGTCTTTGATGGCGACTCCTACTCTAAAAAACGACCCTTGGACTGTGGTGTGCCTCAGGGTTCCTCACTGTGCCCCACGCTGTTTAACGTGTACATGAAGCCACTGGCGGATGTCGTCCAAAAATACGGTATCAAAATCATATCGTACGCGGACGACACCCAGCTGGTGGTCTCCCTGACACAGAAAGGCAGCGTGTCCCCCCAACCCAATCTGGCAGCATGCATGGAGGAAGTCAAAAGATGGATGACAATGTCATCCTTAAAACTTAACGGTGATAAGACCGAGATTATGATCCTCGGTCCTTCCCCCCCCACAACCTATCACCAGCTCTGGCCCTCAAGCTTGGGACCAATGCCAACTCCCAAAGAAAATATAAAAAGCCTAGGAGTTTGGCTAGATAACAAACTCACATTAAACACCCAAGCAACCAAAACAGCTGCAACCTGCTTCGGAATTATCCGAATGTTGAAATAAATCCTTCCACTACTACCCTTCGAAGCCAGGCAAGTGGTCATTCAGGGCCTTGTACAATCTAGGCTGGACTTCAATAATGCTCTATACCTAGGAGCCCCAGAGTATGTGTTGGAAAAACTGCAAAGAACACAGAATTGTGCCGCCCGCACTCTCTTACAGATTCCTCGCAGAGAGTCAGTCAAGGCAGGGATCAGAGCTCTTCACTGGCTCCCAGTCAGAGAGAGAATAAAATTCAAGGCGCTCTGCATATCGCATCAAGCATTTCACAGAGCAAGTCAGAAAATCAATCATTCACTTCTCTCCCCATACTGCCCTGGAAAAATCCTGCGCTCCACGAATGCACTTCTCGCCGTAGTCCCTAGAATCAAAAAAGCTAGAGCAGGAGGCAGGTCCTTTTCTCTGAACACTGCCAAACTCTGGAACTCGCTCCCCTTCCCACTTAGAGCCAACCCCACCCTTCTACACTTCCGCAAAGAACTCAAAACACTCTTATTTACAAACTAATCCCCCCTGCTCCCTCCCACCCTCAGAATCTTCTTCTTTTCCATTATCAGCGCTTGGACGCCTTCGGGCAGCAGTCGCGCTCTACAAAACCGCTTCACTTCACTTCACTTCACAAAGGATACATTTCCCTGTCCAGAAAATTACAAGAGCATCTCTGCTCGGTCTCCAACTTGCGTTTATGGTGATATCTGCTAGGGCAGCATTGACACCTATGTGGCCAGGCATGTGGCACGGTAAAGCGTTTATAACCCTTGAGAAATCTCTGAAGCACTTTCCAGGCATGTAGCACGCACGGTCTTCAACTGCTGTAAGTCGGAGATTTTAACCTCTGCTGCTCAGATGTACTATCGCTTTTAAAAGTTTCTGTATTGTGTGCTGCTATTTACTGAATCTCGACTTCTGCTTTTAAAATTGTTTTAGTATTTCACTTGCACTTGCACTTTTGGCGCGCTTGCTAACCTGTTGCCTGTCTGGCTTCCCCGGTCCGCCACAGTTTGTACCGTTTGTTGCGGAGGGAAGACCAGTTAGTTTACAATCTTCCGGGGTCGCACTTCCTCCCAGGTTGACGCTCTAGTCCCCAGCTGCACCTACTTAAGGGACAGGCTGGAGAGGATGTGCAGCGGGCGCGCCAAAGGCGCGCCTAAGGCAAGCCCGTCTGCGCCCGTCCGCGCCTCGTCCGGACCTAGCGCCAGAACCCCTTGACCTTTCATTGAAGGTAGCAACTTTCTAACATACTCAGGAGATATTCTTAACGCCCTCCGCCAACATAGGAGTAAGGCATGTGTGCTGCTCCCCTGTGAAGCGCCTCCTAGTGAAAAGGAGTTTCAATGTGCTGAATGTCTAACTAAAATCTCGAGGAGCACCCGGGTCTTGCCTAAATCAATCAAAAAATTGACCATCTTAGCCCCGGAAATTATAGAGCTCCAGCTAGCACTCATCAATGCTAGTTCACTGATCAAACACTAGTACGAAATTGCAGATTTTATCACTGATAACAAACTGGACATCCTGTTTGTCACTGAAACATGGGGTGACCAATCATCTGATTCAGACTTCAACTTCGCAGCCCCCCATGGGTGTAAAGTTGTCAGACAGGATAGACAACTTAAAAAAGGGGGAATACTTGCAATCATTCATAAGGGTGAGCTTAACACCTTCTGCTCATCCATACCTACACCGGAATGTGAGGCAGTACATTTTAAAATTTCCATTGGTGACCAAAAGACATTTAATGGTATACTAATATACCGTCCTCCCGGCCACAGAAATAGTTTCCTTACTACTGTTAACTCACTATTAGAGCTGGGGCTCCATTCGGAATTTTTCACTATCCTAGGGAATATGAACTTCCATCTTGATTTCCCAGAGGGGAGAGATACATGAGAACTTCTTGATGCAACCACTGAATTAGGGCTACAGCAGATCATACACTATCCCACGCATGTAGCAAGTCACACTTTGGATGGGACTTTTCACCAACAATCCAGCCATCTCTAAGACATCGTCACTCCCTTTGACCTGGATGGATCACTATGCTGTCTTGTTTAGCTACAACCTGCCCCTATCTTATGCTGGTAATACTGCCAGCAGTAAGACTCTCGGCAGAGCATGGCATAAAATTGACCAGAGTACCCTAGAAGCCAAGCTAGTACAAAGTCAACCTGCTTTGCACAGGAAAATAGAAGACTCAGCCATAAATTACACTGCATGTCTAGATTCAAACTTTGCAATGATAGTTACGACCTTAGTGATAAATCAAAAATAGTAAAGTTCCATCTGCCCCTTGGTTCTCAGAGGCCCTACGATTAGATAAGCAAGCTTGAAGAAGGCAGGAAAGAAGATGGAGTAAAAGCTATGAAAAAGCAGAGAAAGAACTATATAAAGCCACACTGGCTGACTATAAGAAAAAGTTAATTGCGGAAAAAAGTCAGTATTATAGGACGCAAATTGAAGGGGCTGGCACGTCCAGCAAGGAACTCTTTAAAAGACTATAAAGAACCTAATCTCAGCACCCAAGTACGACTCTGCCAACTCTAACCAAGATTTCTACAACACTCTTGCCCACTTTTCAAGTCCAAGGTGGACCAAATATAAGACCAATTCACTACACACAGTCACTTATAACGCAGTACAAGTACCAGCAGGCAAAGTGACTTTCTTAGATTTCCCCGGCCTGCTCAGAGCAACTATCTTCTCTTCTCTCTTCTACCAAATCAGGATCCCCGGATGATCCTTGTCCCCCCAGGATTCTCAAAAGCATCAGCCACATTATTAGCCCATTGCTAACTAACGTGTTTAATCAGATGCTATCGCAAGGGCACTTCCCTTCAATATGGAAACAGGCTTGTATTCTGCCTCTTTAAAAAAAAGTTCATCTAGATATAACTGATCCTGCTACGTACCGTTCTATTGCTAGACTTCCTGTTCCCACTAACATTTTTGAGAAACGGCTAAACACTGAACTCTCCGCCTTTATTGCGGAAAACGAAATCCTGGATCAGAGTCAGTTTGGTTTCAGAGCGGGACACAGCACTGAGACGGCTCTAATAAAAAACACTGAGGAGATCTGAAAAACACTAGACGGCGAGGGGTCGGCAGCCCTTGTTCTCCTCGACTTGTCCGCGGCATTTGATACCATGGACCATACGAGCCTGGTCAAACGTCTAAAAACCACCGGGATAGAAGGAAGGACCCTTTCCCTTTTAACATCATTCCTTTCGGACCAAACACAAACTGTGCAACTGGGCAATTTTAAATCTGCATCCTTCATCCTGCCTTGTGGGGTGCTGCAGGGGTCCTCTTTGAGCCCCACACTTTTTTAATATTGATGTCTCTGAACTAGCCTCTCTGATTAGAGGTTTTAACCTATGTCCCACCTCTTAAGCTGACGACACTCAGTTGGTCATCTCAGCAGTGGATAAGGACATCAACTATTCAACCAAACTTCATGATTGTATGGTCTCCCTGAATGACTGATGGGTAGGCACTGCCTTAAGCTGAACTCAGGAAAAACCGAGGTGGTGCTTTTTGGTAACCTCTCCCCTCAGTGGTCACCAGTTTGTTGGCCGGACACAGTGGGCATTACTCCTACATCATTGGCCAAGGCTAAGAATTTGGGGGTCATTATATATGATAAACTTAACATGAAGTCCCAAGTTTCAAAGGTGGTCTTTTCCGCATTTCTCACTATTAAAATGGAACGGAATATTCTGCCTTTCATTCCTATAAACACTAGAAAAACTGTGATGACTTCCCTTTTGTTATCCAAATTGGATTATTGTAATGGACTGTACATCAGTCTACAATCCAATTTACTGAAAAGGTTGCAGGCAGTACAGAACGCTTCTTTCAGCCAATGTCTTCCTTATGCTCACCCCACCCCCCCCCAGAATTAAAAGGACTAATTGGCGGGAAGAAGTTTCAGTAACAACACTATTAGGGAGTGGAATGCCCTTCCGCGCCCTCTCAGGAAGTCCTCCTACGTTTTAGAGTTCAGGAAACTGCTCAAAACATGGCTTTTTAGAAACTAGCTTTTCTGACACATTATTTTGGAGACCATGAGCTACTAGACACCTCCGGGTAGTAGTGCGCATAATAAATTGTTACACCATAACATAACATGGGTAGTGTTGGAAATGGCCCCTTTTGCAGGGTTATTCCCAAACATTTTGCTTCTTCCTCCCTTGTTTTTCTTGACCTGTGGTTATTGGCAATAGGACTCTGGGCACTTTACCACTGCTGATCAGTGCTAAAGTGCTTATGCTCTCTGTATAAATTGTTGTTGTAATTGGTTATCCATGATTGGCATATATGTGTTACCAGGAAGTCCCTAGTAAAGTGCACTGAGTTTGCCAGGGCTGGTGATTCAAATGCTACTATTGGGCCTGCAGCACTGATTGTGCCACCCACATGAGTAGCCCTAAAATGGTGTCTCAGGCCTGCCACTGCAGTGCATGTGTGCAGTTGCTAACTGCCATGCTGACCTGAACAGTGACCAAACTGGCCAGGCCTAACCCTTCCCTTTCTGTACACCCCTATGGAAGGCCCTAGGTACCCCCCTGGGCAGGGTGCAGTGTATGTGAAAGGTAGAGCATGTACTAGTGTGGGTGACATGCTCTGGTAGTGAATTACAGCCATTTTCGCTTTTCGCTATTGAAAGGCTATCTTGCCCATAGGCTATACTGGGGAATGCTGTGTATAATGTTTACCTGCATATCTTCCCATAGGAGCAAGATAGAAAATAAAAGTCTGGTATCCCTGAACTCAGAATTTAATAACACATCTTTTAGGAAGGATGGTTTTTAAATCCTGTGTTTGAAAACAGCACTTTTAGAAAGGGGCTGTTTTCTTGTCTGACCTTTCTGTGTGCCGTGGTCTGTTTGTGAATTGACTGTCTGGTTTGTGAGTGGCTGGGGTGGCTCCTAGAGGCTGAGTGAGTCATCCCTGGGCTGAATAGCTCCATCTCCATCTTGAGTGGTGGGAGGGGATAGCACCTGGGCCTGAATAGGGCTGTGCCTGCCTTCCACAATGCTGGCTCCACCTCCTGCTGGGCAGCTGACGACCCTGCCCCTCTCTCTCAAAAGAATGAAGAAGCCAAGTAAATAAAGTGCTCCAGGACTGACCAGAACTGGTTCTGATTAAGCCTAGGCCTCTGTCCCTCAGAGAACAAAGAGAAAAGTGGTATAAAAAGGGCTACTCAGACTACAGAAAATTAGCTCATCCTGGAATCAAGATGAAACCTCTGCCAGGGAGAAAGCTGGAAGACTGAAGAGGAAGGACTGTCCTGCTGTGTTCTTGTGGACTGACCTGCAGTTGCTTTGCTGCCAAGGAGAGGGGAAGGACTTTGCTGTTGCTTTGTCCCCTTGCTTGAAGAGATCTCAAAGGGCCTGAGAAGAGCTGGCCTCCTGTTACGAAGTCCCAGGAACAAATGAGCTTCACCCCCAGCCTCCCCCTGAAATCTACCGAGAGAGTTCTGTCCTTCCCAGAGTGCTTTACCCAATTGTGGGACCTCTGGGAGTTGTGCCTGCTGTTTGGGAAGCTGGACAAGGAGAAACTAATACAATCTGCAATTTTCACACATCGCTCGCTTGCGGAGCGCATCCCTGACAGTGGGAGGAAATTCCTGCCACCGCGAAGATCGAGATCATCGCAGCGCCTGTTGCCGCTGCAAGAACCGATGTTTCGTTCACTTGCGGAACGCATCTCTCCGGTGTAGGAAGATTACTGTCGCTGCGAATATCGTCGCAGAGCCTGTCGTCGCTGGGTGAGATGGCCGCACCGCCTGCTTGCCGACCGCATCATGTCGCTGCGAACATTGTCGCAGAGCCATCGCATCGAGGGGCAGCGAGAGGAGAAATCGGCGCTGCACATCGCCGCCGCACCTGAGATCGTCGCCGTCCTGAAGATTGTCGCATTGTGCCTGTGCGAGATGCTTCCTACCGAACCTGCGCACCGGAATCCATACAAGGTATCGCATCCCTCACCATACAGGCCGGATTCGTCGCAACACGTCCGTTGCGTGCAGCGGGGCTGTCACATCGCCTCCCCAGGGTCTCAGGAGTGACACATTGCTTGTTTTTCAACACTGCAGCTTCCATTTGGAAATTTTGTCGCCACTGTGTTACTGTGAGTGTTGGTACAAATACTTAACACATTGCCTTCGATAAGCCTGTCTGCTCGTGCCAAGCTACCAAAGGGGTGAGCAGGGGTTATCTAAAGAGCGTATCCCCTTACCGTGACTAGAAGCAAGGGTCCCTATTTGGACATTGGTACCTACTTCTGCCAACTAGAGACCCCCAGATCTAACAGGTAGTATTTATTTATGCGTTTTATATAGCGCTTACTCAGGGCTTTAAGTGGGATGAAAAAACTGGAGGGTCTCTCAAATGGCCACTGTAATTAAGGGCATGGCTTAAAACCACTAAAACTAAAAAGCCTTTGCTTAGCATAGTGTGCCGCCCGACTTGTATTTTGTTGTTTTTGTCATTGCATCTAGATATATCATACAACAAGTAAGATCACACCTACAAGTCAGGAGTATTGGCTTAGTCAATGGTTGTTAGTTGCATTAGATAAATAAGCAGCAACTATGGCTTGTTGTATATAATATTGAAAAAGCTTCCACTTAGAGCCCTGGTGACACCAGGACAGTGTTGTTGCTCGCGAGTTTCAAAAAGAGAAGGGAAATCCAGAGAGAAAATAACTCTCTTCACCTACAATGCTCACCTGGCATGATTTCATGCCGTAACTTATCCACTAGTGAAAAGTGAGCAGTGTGAGCATGCCACATAGCCAATAGGTCTCGATCTTGGGACCTTATAAATGTTAACCAAAAGTGAGACCTATTGGTTATGCCAATGCTTGTTGAAAACTAGACATCCAGGGGAGTGCAGGGTCATGTGACTCATGTGCATCCCATGAAGTTGTCTTATTTATAAAGCCTTGCAAATCTCCAGTAGTGGCTAAAAACATGCATTTTTCTCACTTTTCTTCAAGAGCAGGTTCCTGAAGTTGCGGAGATCCATAATATTCCTGCCAACCAGCATTTCTACACTTCTTTCAGTAAGAACAGGCCTTCACTTAAGTGAGTAGTGCTAGAGCCCACAACTCAGAAATTTCTAAAACACGACGTAGAGATATTAAAAATCTGAGAGAAAAATGACCCAGTGTGGCGATGTGGCTACCCTCGAAATTTGGGGCCTCGTCTCCACCGCCACCCAGGGAAACCTATCAAATCTGAACATTTCTGAAAACTAGACATCCCGGGAAGTCCACTGTGGTTTTACTCATATGGATCCCAATATGTTTTCAGACCTATAAAGCCTGTGAAAGAAAGTTCTGGAGTCTGTGGGGAGCCACCCAGCATTCCTGCACTTGTCCCAATAACAACAGCACCCCACTTGTGTGGTTAGGCCAGGTGCCCGTTAAAGGAAAGGTCCCATAAATGCAACATGATAAATCAAAATGCCACTCAAAACAAAAACATTTTTTTTGTTTGCATTGTGGGTACCTGTGTAGTTTGAGCCTGAGCTCAGCCGCAACCAAGGGAAACTTACCAAACCCATAAAATACTGAAAACTATACACCCAGGGAAGTCTAGGATTGTCTGACATGCATGTATTGCCGTACCTTTTCTTACCCACAGAGCCCTTTAAACTTCAAGCTTTGTCAAAAAAGATGCATTTTCCTCATATTTCTTTGAGAGAAAGTTCCGAAATTTGCATGGATCCACACATTTCCTACCACACTCCATTCCCGCACTTGCCCTAATAAAAATGGTACCCCACTTTTGGGAGTGGGCCCAGCGGCTGCAGCTGGAAAAAAAATGCAACACTACATTACATGAAAATGTGCAAAATAAAGAAGGCCGGGCATTGGGCGCTTCCTCTTGAGACTGGAAGGGTAGGGGGCCGCTTTTGTTACAGGGTGCTTGTTTTGTAGCAGTGCAGCAGTTTTAAAAGCCCTGAAGAGTTCCCTGCAAATCCAACAGTTTTCAGGCAACAATAAAAGTTCCAAGATAACTCTGGTGATTAATGTACCTGCTGGAGAGAGATCGGAGTTTTGATGAGTTGCAGTTTTGACTCATTTAAGGTAGTGTAGAGGGTTAATATGTCTGTTGCAAATAGCGTATACTATGCAGATCACAAACCAGTATTTTATGTGCGCAGCTCAGTGGGTTACTCCTTTTGTCACTGGGCAGGTCATATGTTACAATCGTAATCTAGGTTAGAAAGTTGTTTTTTGCCCTGTCTTTCATTATCCTAATTTTGCTAAAAAGGGTTTGTTTGGTTAAAAATACATTCTTATTGGTAAAGTCAACCCTAACCACTGTGTTACGTTCTGAATCCTAAGTTTGTGCTTCCCAAGACCAAGGACTTTTTAAAAATGCCTACCAGTATGTATGACATGTGAATCCTACACCTTGTAGTCCCCTCTGTCTTACGTAACATTTTCTGTACACTGATTTACACACTTATGATTTATTGTCTCTGTATGCGTGTGTGATGGTAAATGCTCCAACTCTCCCTGCAGTGGTATGCGAGATGCTATAAAACAAATCAAATACATATGAGAGAAGGGTTATAGAGAGATGAGAGGCACTGTTGGAGGGGGATAGTGATGGAATCATCGATGAGACCAATAAAGATTGCTTTATACTGGTGCACTGTAAAGTCAGCATTTACTATGCTTTAAAAATGAATACATTTGAATGTATAATAAAAAATCTGTTGTAGATTGCACAATTTTCCCAAATGTTCTTGGGGGAATAACCCCCTCCAGCTTACTTATATTGGTCAGGCTTGCTTTCTGTGCTCGCTCACTATGCACCGTATGGGGGCTGGTCTGACAAGATTTGCCAGGGCTGCTTTGCGTTCGCAGTCCGGCTCTGACCACCATGGACTAATCTGGGTTTCTAGCTTTTAAAAAATGCCTGCATATGCTAGGTTTTTCTGTATGTCGGCCGAGCCCAAATATCGTAGCTATGTCTATTGTTGATGTTGCCATGTTGTGTTTTGGAGCCAATTGTCTCACAGCAATGGGCTGAGCCATACAGGTGAGGGTAGCAGTTTTATCAGGAGAGGTGTGAGTAGTCGGAATGTGTTAGATCTTTGCAGATTCTGGAAGTTTCGTTCACAGAAATTTGATGAAAATGTGTGATTTTTGGCAAAGTGTAAGGTTTGCAGGGCATTGTGGATTATACCATTTGGTTGGTTCCATACAAAGTAAACCATTCCGAACTCCCCTGGATGTCTAGTTTTCAGATTTTTCTTTGTTTAGTAGGTATCCCTGGGTGATGGCTGAACAGGTGCCCGAATAGTGCAAACATTCAGCATGGTAAGAGGAAATTTGGATCTAACCCTACTCTGCCAGTCCATATTTTAGAACTGTGTCCAAAAGAATCCACATTTCCTCTTACGTCCATGTATCTTTGGGGGCGATGTGAGAGAATGAGCATCTTCCTGCTTCTGCATGCCAAATGCAGAGGATGTGGGTGATGAAAAGGCCAGCAGAATGGAGGTGCCCAGTTGGGACACATAAGCAGATGTGGTCGTTGAGGTAAGCTGGGCCCAGGCTGCGTAGTGCCTTGTAGATGAGGAGTTTGAAGGTTGCGCTTTTCTAAATCAGGAGTCAGTGGAGGTCTTTCAGGTACTTGGTGATGTGTGCTCAAAGCTCAACGACTTTAAGTCTGTTGGTGTGCTTGGTAGAGAGGCCTGTGTAGAGGGTGTTGCCGTAGTCAAGTCTGCTGCTGATGTGTCACAGCTGCTCTTCTGGTGTCCAGTAGGAGCCATTTGATTATTTTCCTGTGCATCTTAAGAGTGTGGAAGTTAGTTGCTGCCATGGTATAGACTTGGTTGGATATAAATATCTGGCTGTCAATTAGGATGCCCAGGTTCTTCCCGTCATTGGTGGGGATGTGTGCGGGTCCTTGCCCAGCAAGCCACCAGGCCAAGGTTCACAGAGAGGTGTGCTTGCCAAACAGTACCATTTAGGTTTTATCACCATTGAGCTTCAGGCAGTTTGTGTTCATCCAGGCTCTTACGGTGGACATGCATCATCTGTGCATGAGGCAGTGCTGAAGCTGTGGGGAGGGGCGATACTGGTGAGAGGGGCCATGTAGACATTGAGCAGGGTGGGACTGATGGAGGAGCCTTGGAGTGTTCCACAGGTCAGTTTGGTAGCATCTGACTAGAAGAGGGCAGGCTGACTGTTGGAGAGCGACCAGTGAGGATGGAGCGGATCCATTTAAGGGCAGGGACACATGTCTTGTGGACTCTCTGGTTGAGGATGGGGTAAGAGATTGTATTGAAGGCTGCCAAGAGGTCTAGTAGGATGAGGGTCGGCATGTCTCTTGTCAGTGATCAGGTGCATATCATTTGTGGCGGGACTGAGGCCTGTCTCTGTACTGTGGTGATTGATAATAGGCCTGTTGTGAGTTGATCAGTTTTTGCAGAACTTTGGCTGGTTAGAATAGGAGGAAAAGGGCTCTCTAGTTGAACACAATCAGGGGTTTGTCAAATGGTTTCTTGAAGAAGGGTAGAATAGTAGTGTGTTTCCAGGATTTCGAGATGGTAGCAGTGGCAAGCGATAGGTTGAGTATTAAGGTAAGAGTTGTGCAGATGGGGTCAAATGCTCTTACAGAGATGTAGTGAGGGCAGGGATCTGAGGTAGTACTGAACTTGATGGATCCCATGATGTTGGCGGTTTTCGTGGTAGAGATTTCTGTCCAGCAGGTCAGGGAGGGTCCTGTTTGTGTTAGTCTCTGTAGGTCGAAAGTCAAGGGATCCAATTGGGGGGCAAAGTTGTTTTAGGTGGTCTTGATTTTCTCTGAGAGGTAGATGCATACTTCCTGAGATGGTGTGAAAGCTGTGAACCTGGTGGGTGGGCAAGTAAACTTGTTGACAATGACAGAGAACTCATTGGTAAAGTTCGAGTTGTTATGTTGTGGGCTTATAGGGCCAGAAGTTAGGCATCCGATTTGTAGGAGGCTAGGTCAGCGTTATTGGTGTGATACCAATGCTGTTTCAGATGTTTCACCCGACGCTTCAAGAGTTGGAATGTTCTCGGTGTACCAGCTGTCTTGCAGCGTGGCTCAGGGTTTGGAGTTGACTTGAACAAGGGCCAGCGAGTCAGCACAGGTGGTTATCCATTCATTTAATTTGGAGATGCTTCTGGTCAGACTGTGGATGAGGAGTTTGGGTATCCATTTGTTGTTTGCGATTCTGTTCCGTTGTCTTCAGGCAGTCCGGATTTTGATGGGTTTTGTCTGGTTGAGTAGTTGTATGGCGAATTAAATGAGGTGGTGGTTGGTCCATGTTAGAGGGACTGGGTTCTCTACGGAGATATTAGGGAAGTTGGCAAAGACAGGGTTGAGGACACACATGGCATACTACTCTGGTGAGTGTGTTCACGTGCTGAGTGTGGCCCATAGTCCTAAGGTCTTTGAGGTTTGAGGAGTTAGTGTCCGTTTGTTTATCTTGGTGAAAGGTGCAGTCAGTGACAGCAGGGTTGAATTTTGATCTAGGTCTAGGGGGAGCAATCGAGGAGGGAGCCACTGAATTTAGGAGTGTTGAGAGTGTTGAGTTTGAAGGCCAGATGTTCCAGACAGCTGTTGGTGTCCGCTGGTGTGGCGGTGCAGTTGACTTGTTCACAATGTATGATGTCTATTCCACCTCTGGGTCTGTAAAAACTCCCTATCAGCCCCGTGGGGTGCTGCTCCCCCATAAAATCTATAAACACATTATTCTCTGGTGTCTAGTGGGCATATTGCCTGCCGTGGGTTTTAATGCAACAGTAGAAATAAATAATGCTTACTTTCGACATGTTTCTCCTGTATGCATTTTATCATTTGTCTGAATTTTAGATTTTGCACATGCCGATAAACCACAAATCGGGCAGTTCAGCAACTCTAAAAATTGACAGGATATTCCCAGAATTAACCAGCTTTTAAATATGCCCCTTTCCTTCTCCTCTGCAGTGGAGCAAATTGGAAATAGTTTTATTTGTGCAGAAAAGTTGTTGTGTCGTCAGTGTGCAGTGCTCGCTGGTTGTGCATTAAATCAAAAAATAAACAAACTCTGGACAGGAGGAAAGCTGAGGGTCCCTGAGCATGCTAGAGGTTTCTGGATGCACACCAATGGTCTCTGAAGACATGCTAAGAATGATTACTGAGGGTAACAGAGAGGTCGACTAAGCATGGTTACGGAAAGTTGGGAGTATGTATATGCAGGTAGAGGGTCTTAAGGGTACAGCCGAGGCTCCTTAGGGGTCTGCTGAGGTTGTCTAAAAACAATGCAACATTCTCAGCATGGCACCTAAAGACCATTTGGGGGTATCTGAATGCAGGCTCAGGGTCTCTAGTATTGTTTAAGAAACATTCAGTTAAAGGTGGGCAGAGGGACGACTGGGGGTGGGGTTTGATCTATTAGTTTGGCAGGTTGCCAGCTGAGGGACACAGAGGGCCGGCTTACAGTGTCAGAAGGTATGCAAAGAGTTTCTGGGGGTAATGAGTAACTGGAGGTCATACCCATTACCTCCAGAAACAATTGCCTTTGAATGTTGATTGAGGGCTGGCGTAGGTCTGTAATGGCTGGCTGAGTCTTACACCGCTGTTGTCATGTTGGCAATCTCTAAGAGCTGGTCAAGAGAATCTCGGATGGGAAAGAGGTATTTGAGAGTCGTCTAGATATGTCCTTTTTTAGGTCTCGGCTAGCCTAGGCGGCGCACATGCGCAGTCTCGCTGGCGAGATTTAATGTCTCTTAGTAGCGAGGTTAACCCCGCCCCTCTTCTCCATTGGCTGGCCTCCTAAACGCTGGCCAGCCATTGGAGAAGAGGTCCCAGTGACGATCTAAGCCCCGTCTTTTTCGGATTGGGGGCGTGTTTTTTCGTTTTCTTCTCTCAGTGACGTCCTCAGTGAAAAACACGCCCCCAGTCTGAAAAGGACGGGGCTTACGGAGTCTACTGCCACCGCATCGCACCAAGCGTATATCCGCAGCTGCTGCCACCATTTTGCTTGTTCTAATAAGACCTCAAGATCGCTGTCCAGTTCTGGCACAGAATCCTCCCTGGGCCTTCTCAGCTCCTTTTTCGCCTGACCCAGTGGCCTCATTATTCCCCAGGTGACTCCCTAAAGCGCACCGGCAATCTTCTTTCCCTGTGTCTCCCTGCCATAGCTCGGATGCCTGTTTTGTCTTTCCTCTAGTGGGCGGGGACTCTACTCGGCTTTGTGCTCTGGCTCCGCTTCATGGCTTCCTCTCGCTGTGCTCTGCGACTTGCTCTGCTAGACAAAGAAAACTCCTGAAGCTCCTCTACCACATGGTACATTACAGCTGCTTAGATGGACTCTCTTGTATCTTCCCGCCTGAATCCCGTTCAGTAGTCGGCTATCGCAACTCCCCATTTTAGTTGGATCGTGCTGGTAACGCCCTGTTGCTCGCCTTCGTCAAGCGGCTGAGACGGATCGCATCCTTTAGAAGTAACCGATGCGGTAAGCCTGGCCGCGCTTGTCCTGGGTTCGTGCAAGCCGCGATGGGGTCTGATGCACACTGTCCCCAATCACAGTTTTCCGACGACGATACTCGAACCTGCGCCCCCAGTTCAAAGTCGGAAGATCTTGCAGGATCTCCACGTCCTCGAGCAGGCC
Organism: Lissotriton vulgaris; assembly: GCF_964263255.1. Classification (NCBI taxonomy): domain Eukaryota; kingdom Metazoa; phylum Chordata; class Amphibia; order Caudata; family Salamandridae; genus Lissotriton; species Lissotriton vulgaris. The sequence goes on along the minus strand of NC_141687.1, from coordinate 869,956,597 downwards.
GCCTCCGCACTCGTTGCCTGGTTGCCACAGGAAAACTAGTCAAAGCGTTGCACGAAATCCAGTCTGTTGGTGACAGACACTGGGTTCCTCAAGGTCGAGGACCGGTTCCTGCGGGTTCAGAGCTATTTCATTCGCCGTTCACCACTGTGCTGCCCGTGCTGGTTCGCTTCCTCACCGCCCAGAAGTCCTGCTGTTCGCGTGGGGCCGTACTTCCTCCTTCCCGATGCTCCTTCTGGGTTCTCTACGTGCAGGGTGCAGCGACTCCAATGCGATTCTGGCAGCAACAAGGTGATTCCAATAAGATGGGGGTTTCTATGTCCCAACAGGAACCTAACGTCCCTTTTTGAACCCCCCTGCCACTTGCCTCTCTGCTCCGATTGGACGGCTAGCTGCTTGTGTGGGGCACCCAATCCAGAGCATCCCCCCTCCACTTTTTGTGGGCTTATGAGGTTCCCCCCCTTGGGAGGTGTTTGACACAGGACCCTATTGTGTCCGGCTTCACCTCCCCGGCCAGTGTTTCCATGATGCACTTCTAATATGGTGTCCAAAATTAACATGTAAAAAGTCTGAACAAGTCAGCAGACACTGCTGATTGCTATTTAAAGCAGTGCCGGACTACGAAAGACGTTTTCTAGGGGTTCTGAGGCAGTCAATGGTTATCATGCGTGCAGTAACTTCCGTCCGTGGTACTGTCTCTCCATGGTGTCCCACAGTACTGGCGCTCTCAGGTGCGTAGCTGAGTGACTCACCTTTAGCATTACATTTACTCATGCATTCAGAGCAGTAGTAAGATTGTCATTTATTAGTACCATTAGACTGGCTCTGTATGTGTGTGTGTGTGTGTGTGTGTATGTGTGGCTCTGTGTGTGTGTGTGTGTGGGTGGCTCTGTGTGTGTGGGGGGCTCTGTGTGTGTGTGGCTGTGTGTGGCTCTGTGTGTGGGGGCTCTGTGTGTGGGGGGCTCTTTGTGTGTATGGGGGGCTCTGTGTGTGTGGGGGGGGCTCTGTGTGTGTGGGGGGGCTCTGTGTGTGTGTAGGGGGCTCTGTGTGTGGGGGGGAGCTCTGTGTATGTGGGGGGCTCTGTGTGTGTGTGGGGGGGCTCTCTGTGTGTGTGTGTGTGGCTCTGTGTGTGTGTGGGGGGGCTCTGTGTGTGGGGCTCTGTGTGTGTGTGTGTGTGGGACTCTGTGTGTGTGTGTGTGTGGGGCCTGGGTGTGTGTGTTGGTGAAAATGCAATAGGTCTCGCATTTGCAAGAGATTAAGCTATTGGCATTGTAGATGACAATGCCATTTATTTTTTTCCATTCTGTTTTCTCCCTTGCCACTCTTCATTGGCCATCTCTTTCATTTTCGTCTCCATGTAACTTCACTCTCTGTCTTTCTCTGGCGCACACACTGTTTTTATCTTCCCTTCTCCCTGAAGAAAAGACAAAACAATTGTTCAGTTTAACAAGCATTTGCAATGCAATAGGTCTTGCATTTAGACAAGTTTAGGCTATTGTTTGGCATTTTTAATGCCTTTTATTTATCTGTTTTCAAAAACAACATATAAATAAAGATTTTGTCATTTACAATGCCAATAGCTCTAACTTTTGCAAAGGGGAGACCGTTGCATTGTACTCTACTACTCAGTTTATAATACCCTACTCACACTATACTAATAACTATATCTACAATATACTACTCACTCGCCACACCTCAAATACCCTATACTACTCACTCAAATACTCTATGATACCCTAATCCTAATACTTTCTACTACTCTTCTCACTAATAATAATTCTCTACTACACACTCTCTACTACTCAGAATAATTATACTACTAACTTTCTACAATATTAATACCTATTACTCTATAGTACTCACTACTACTCTACTACAAACTATATAAAACTATCTACTACTCACTATTACTCACTCTACAACTCACTCTCTACTACTAACTGTCTAATACTCAGTTTATAATACCATACTCAAACTATTCTAATAACTATATCTACAATATACTACTCACTCATTACTACTCCCTATAATACTCTGTATTATAACTATCTAATACTCTACTACACTTTACTAACTACTCACTCTACAACTACTGGAAGCTACTCACACTTTACTCAATCTCTTCTACTCTCTAATACTCTCAATTCACACTCTACTACTGACTCAACTAATTGCACTCTAATACACCCTCTAACTACTCTCTTCTACATACAAGTCACACTCCTCACAACTCACTAAATTACATTATCCACAATTTTATACTCACTCTCTACTACTCTCTACTACACTCTAATACAAGCAAGTACTAACTAACTACTGCTCTCTAATATATACTCTATTTTAAAAGTAATTCGCTACTTACTCTACTAAATAGATATACTACTCCATATTCTATCTATAACTCAATACACTTCATCTATTTCTATCTAGTACTTTTCATTACTCACTACTACTCTGCCTCTACTACTCGCGAACTCCTACACGCTCTCTTCACACTATCTACTACTCACTCTATACTACTCTTCACTAATCTAAACTACTCATTAACTACTATTGCCTACAACTCACTCCTACTCTACTCTATACAAGTATACTCTCTATTAATCAACTAGTCACTCTCTACTAACTAATAATCACTGCTAATACGCTCTACTACTCTCTAATACTTACCTATCGCCATTGTAAATGACAATACCATATATTTATCGGTTTAAAAAAAAACAATAAATGAAAAAAATGACATTTGAAATGCCAATAGCTCTAAATTTAACAAAGACGAGACCATTGCATTGTAAATGCTTGTTACATTTTATTTTACATTTTAAAGTTAAATACCTGCGTATTGGCAATACTTACAGATATTTGTTGTTTACTTGCAAAGACAGGCTTATGAAGGGGGCATGTAAGTATGGTCATTCCCTCCCCGGCCCCCCCTCACCCCCCCCCGTCAGCTCTTCTGAGGACCCCATATCTGTACATCATTTTCACATTCAAAAGCCAGCAGGATGTTAAGAGTATATTTCTCCTTTTATCCTAGCCTAAGTCTTGGCTGACAAAGAATGTCCCAAAAATAGCGAATGTTGCTCAAAATGTATTTCTGAGCTAAGCATGGGCGGAAAATCCGTTTCGCTCGCGGATTTTGCGGATTTTCGGTAAATTCGCAATCCGCGAGATTCGCGAATCTCCCGCAAAATCCGCAAATCCGCGAGCAGCGGATTTTATGGTTTGCTCGCACTGTTCGCGTGAGTTCGCGGCTTCCCAGTACAACTTCGCGCCCCGCGAATAAGTGCAAAATTGCAGAAATACGATCTTAGCAAAACTGAAACTACTTACCAGGTTCAAAAGTTCAGGCTCATCATTAGTAGCCATTTCCTGTAGTGCTTCCTGAGGGGCCCCTCCAGAGTTCAGTTGCCAGTTGCAACTATTATGTGACCCTGCTCTGAACCTCAGAATAGTTACACATATGCCACAAAGGTCCTGAATTACAGCTAAGGGAGACAAGCAGGAGCCAGGCTGGAAGTTCAAATCCATTAATCAGCCCCTAATTCATTATTGTCAGTTGGGGCAGGGCAGGTGTTGTAACTAATTTTGCAACAATGAAAGCACTTAGCAAGTGCAAAAGATCACTAATCAGGAAGCACTAAGGAAGCAGGTGCCAGCTAAAAAAATATTCTGTGACACATTAATCAGCCCCAAATTAATTCAGGTCACTTGAGGCAGGGAAGGTGTGCTTGCGTTGCCACAATAATGTACACTGACTGGACAACCAGAGGGTGCTGTGATGAAACAGAGGGTGGCATGGGTGGGCCAGAGGGTGGCATGAGTAGTCAGAGAGTGGCAGTGGTGACAGAGAGTGGCAGTGATGAAGAAGAGTGTCCCAAACAGGCTGGACACGTAGAAACAACAAGTTCGCGAAACTTGCGACCCGACAGGTAAGTTCGCAATTTGCGAAATTGTACAAAACCCTCGCGAACTGGCAGAAACCCGCGCAAACACAAAAAAAAAATCCGCAAATTCGCGAGAATTCGCGGATTTTGCGGATTGCGAGTTCGCAAATCCGCAAAATTCGCGAACGCGAGATTTGCAAAATTCGCCCATGTTTATTCTGAGCTGGGCTGTGTTTAATTCCCAGCTCTTTCCCTTTCTTTTCCAACCATTGTAATGTAAGTAAACCCTCGTTTTCGGACGGGTATTTCTTTGAGGTATGATTGTGACTTTCTGTCATAGACCCAGTTCCCTGAGTTTATTTGATAATATATAATTTCATGTTTTAGCAAAGGAACCATTTCAGTGATATGGCAGAGGAACATATTTAAATTAATTGTGTATTTTAATTTGGTGTCTAGTGAATCCCTTTATTTCTAATTTTATTAATCTAATGACTTGCCTTGTCTGTTCATAAGCATTTATGTGATTTGTCTCATCATACAAGTCAACACCCTCTGTTTAAATGAAACTTCCCCTTCTTTAAGCTAAAATATTATTTTAGCGTTCTTCCTTCCAGAACTGCATTAGTTGTAATGGAAGTTAAAGAGAGAATTAATCCCCCCCTCCTCCTTCATTTTATTCCCTAAAGTTCTTTGTTAAATTCATTTTTACACAAACAGCAGCATTACATAAGTCCCAGCATACAATCAGCATTGCTTACTGAATGCAGCGTGAAACCGGTCACCCTTCTCACAAAACATACCTTTCCAATCATACTGATAAAACCCAAGACGTTATCTGGGCTAGCATAACATTCTCCATTGCTAGAAAACAGGCAGCCTCTGTCCCCGAGGCCTGTGCAAACGTAACAGTTTATTTCTAAAGAAAGAGGAAAGGTGAGATGGTCCACAGAGTTCCAAAAGCCAGCCATATCCATCCTAAAATAGCCATAAGGATTAATGTCATCGGTAGGCCCTCTGTCCGAGGTGGACTGGGCATAGTTGATGATGTCACGAATTAGCTGAGTGGTCCCGAAATATCCCTAGGCTCCACTGTAGGTATGGGCTTTAACATGGCATATGTCTCAGATCAATCTTTGCATACACCACATCTTTCAGCCAATCATCTGTTGTGGGTGCTGCAAGTCTGTACCAATAGATATCAATTCTGGGCTTTGCCAGTAACAGCACAAACACTGTAAAATGTCATTGAGCGTATGCTTCACGATCGAATATGGAACAAACTGCGATGTAGGTTAGATTCTTGAAGCTGTTTCTACCATTGACCCAAGGAGGTCTAGTGGTACCCAACCTGGAGCATTACTACGATGCATCCCAGATCCATGGGTGGCCTGCTGGATGTCGGGGTTACCTCTATCGGACACGGCAGTGGATGTTCCTCCGTATAGACTGGACAATCGTCTTTACCTGTTCCTCGCCTGTACTAAGGCATCCCGGCCTCTCCCCCTATTGTTACAGTACTACTGTTGTTGTTTCCGGCGCTGCTTATTTCTCACCAAACATATAACACCATATGCCCCAGCAATTCCATTATTGGAAATGCCCTGAGGCAACAGATAGGCACTACTAGCTGAGCTTTCAGCATGACATGCAGCGGGCCTTCACAGATTAGGTGACCTCTATGGGGACAGCGCACTCATGATACGACATCCTAACCTCATTAGCCACGCCTCTTGGACTGGCACACTGCAGCACCACTGGGAAGACATTATGCAAGAACCACAAACGCACCTCACACTCCACTACCTACACGTCATGGGCGCGGGCGTCCTCTCACCCGGTGGATTGCGGACGCACTTCATCTGTAGACTGCCACAGACTTGAATTCCCTGCAACACTGCTAGAAGACTGATTTGGCTCGTCCATGCACACCTGGGAAACGGAATATGATCCTGGCGAGCCCTGTGCATGTCCCTCACAATGCTTGGTTCCCGTTAGTACATACACAGGGCATATCTTACCCCAGACAGAATTAATTGTTACTTTCACAGGCCGGATGCGGGCTGCCCCCGATGTAGTCAATATGATGCTGATATCTACCTATGTCGTGGTCATGCCCCAAACTACGTCCGTCATAATAGGAAGGGAGTAACGCATCATGTATTTGAATGCACCGACCGGCACCTTACAAACATATGGGAGGTCTGTAGATTGGGCATATTTCCAAGCGAGAAGAGACATGGCCACTACTCGTTTCTTGGACCTTGGCCTCATAGTGGCCAAGCACCTCATTTGGAGGCGTTGAAAATCCAGCGAATCACCGTCATTGCAGGCCTGGTAACATTCCATCCTGAATTGGGCTACACCAGAAGGAGTATCTATCTCTCCACAGGGAGTACACCCTGGGCCTACGTATATACCCCATTTCATCCTACTGGGTCGGTATCTTGGCGGCCCTCCAAACTGCATTGTGCTCTGAAGAGGAAGCAGATGATACCACCGAGCTATAACTAGCACCCCACCTAGTAGTCCCCGTAGGCCATGATTCCACTGTCTGTAATGATTATTTGTGTACACATTGAGACGGGTAGGAAGTGAAACAGAGTTACATTGCATTGATGGCACTTTACTCCAGGCAAACAGGTACTGCAATGAGCGATAGGGAACCTCTTTGTTTACTCCCTTGTCCCCGTCCCTGCTTATTTCACCTCGCCCCTGTGTTGCTTATTTCTGTTCCCCCTGAGCTAAATGGTTGCTCATAGTTCCACAGTTTATATATGTTTGATGTCATTACCATGGACTCTTGCAGAAAATATGATTATATTCTGACTGGTCACCTTAAGGAGCATTTCTCACACTTACTCCAAACCATACAGGCTAATTATTTCCTTCATTACGAGGATGTAACCTGGACTAGCAATGTCATGCCCATTCAAAGTCATTTATCAACACCCTTGTAATATTCTTATGTCTGTATGCTGTAAGTATCCGTGTTCTGAAAAACCCGTAATAAACAGACCAAACAAAAAAAAAACACCGTAAAATGTCACACAGCATGTGGACTAAGTTTAACATGTTCTAGTAAATCTACATCTGACAACAGCTCCACTTTTCTTCCAATCATGGTAGAAATAATGGAAAGTATCTTACGCCAAACATTAGGGTTAGGCAGACAAGCCCATTGAGATGTGTCAGCCCTGCATAATTGTGGACTATTGTGCCGTCTGAGTGGATCGATCTTATACTGTTTTTCAGGGTAAAATAAGCTCTTTCTAAGAAGTTAAAATGAAGCAGTTAATGTTTATAGTGTGCAGACATCATTTTAGTCTGGAAACAGCAGTAACCTCATTTGACATCTCTAATATCAGACCCTGTGTCTAGCCCCAAGGCGTGTTTACTTAGATTAGTATTGGCCACTTTTAAGATGGAGACTGCTGTGTATAGTCTGGATGCCCATCTGGTACAGTTAGGAGATCTGGTTATCTGTGTCAGTGGTTTAAATTCCAGTGGCTCCTCAGGGAAACTCTTCATCACCTCATGAATTCTGTATCTCCACCTGAACACAAGCCGTGCAAGGGTGTAGTATGGCATGTATTTTTGTATTGTTGAATAGTGAGGAATTTACTTGCTGTGATCAGATGGTCAGTCCTACCTCGGATAACACCTTCATCACTCCGTGTTCTTGGGTTAATGTGTGAAGTGGATTTTGAGTTAGTAGGTAACCGGGGGTGTTCTGCATCTAAATAAATAGCTGTAGCTTCAATTGTATAATTGAAATGGTAAAGAACTGTAAATATCGTACAGAAATGTACTGTTTTAGACCTATGATGTTTACATTTACTTTTTAGATGTTGCCAGATGAGGACATATGTGCGAGAGGTTTACTTGTGTGGTGAGGATCTGACCTGCTTTGATTTAGGCTTCGTATCTGGTGTTCTATTTAAGAAAGCACACACTCATCCTTCCAACTGTCTAAACCTGAGGATGGAGCGGTGGGGGAGGAGGGACAAAGCTAAAGCGATTGTGTCACTTGATGCTTAAGTTGAAGGTAGAGCGTAGGCGTTGGCGAACGTTGCCACTATCCTTGCTAGGCATTATTTTAAATGTTCTTGCTATGTAGAGATTTCTGGACGCAATGCAGGACACCCCATATTATCTCACAGACTCATTCTTTAAGGAAGTGGGGTAGAGAGAACTGAGACGTATATAGTAATGGCATGGGGATAAGCTCAGATATCACTATCCACCATGTACAAACCACAATCCCTGGGTGGAATTGCCTTCCCACACTTTGGATGCTATTACTGGGGCTCCCAGCTGGTGGCTTGTGCAGAGCATGACGACCAAGCATTTGATATTGAATTGGTAGAGCTGTTGGGAAGAAGACCCTCCTTCATCCCTTCTATGGGGGGCAGAGGGTGAACAAGCTCCCTCCGACCACCAGGGCAGTGGTGCAAGTTTGGAAAATGGCCATAGCGACACTGGGGTGGCATAATGTTCGCAGCCTGAAGACGCTACTGTGGAAAGGCACCTTAAAGGGGGAGGTGACATGTTTGTAAGGTTTCATAGACTGACATGAAATTGGAATATCAGAACTGGGTGATATACTAGCCGTAGACCGGATAAAAGTCTTTAAGACCGTCCAAGATGAGTTTGACTTATACCAGACACAACCTTATTGATACTGAGACACTCACTGCAAAGAATAGATGATGCCTGGACAGAGGTATAAGAACTCTAGTGGCAGAGCTAGGTAGAGGGGCCCTTTCCCTGACTAGCAAAACACTAATCAGCAAAATCCCGGATAACCTACAACAGCTTGGAGAGGTGGCATAGAAGCAGTAGGGGAAATAGAGGATGAAGACTGGTTTGACATACTCTAACACCCAAGGAAGGTTGCTATCAGATCAAATGCCAAGCTATTCCACCTTAAAATACTGCACGGAACTTGCTACCTTAGAACTTGCATTTTTGAGAAAACTGCAAACTGTTTCAAACGTACGAATTGAGACATCACGTTTATAAATGGGTTTGGCCTGTGGCCAGATTCAGGGGTTCTGGAAGCAAGCACATAGAGAAAACCTGAGACCGTGGTAGACAGCTTCCTGCTCACAGTTAAACAGGTCGTGCTGGGGGTTTCAGGTGAGGACAGACTCACTAGATACAAGGCAATATTTGGTTCCCTGGGGAACATGGTTAAAAAAAGAGACCTTTTGAGACCCTGGGGTGCCCAAACCACACCGATGACTGTGCAATGGAAGTAGTGATGGACATCTGCATGGAAGCTGAAAAATACTATATGAAGGAAGAGCTTTCCCATGAAAATTAAAAAATGGAGGCCCAAGGAGGGTCCACCTGTGCCCGAGGAATAAAGAGTAGCCCAGGCCAGGGCAAAACCTTAAGTGGAGGAGACTGACAGAGGCAAGAAGCAGGGGCGGGTCTAGGCTCATGGTGGCCCTGTGCAGGGAGCGTAGGTAGGAGGCCCCGGAAGAGGGGATCCGGGTGGGGCGGTGCGCAGAGGCCAGTGAAGAAGGGGGGGGGGGGGAGGGTCAAGGTGTTTGGAAGTGGAACAGAGCCTGAGGACGCCAAATCCCTGCCAAGGGCCGCCACGCAAATATGTATCCATCCTCAGAGGATTATTATATTAAGGATATATATTGGCGTGGTGGCCCCTGGGGTTTGGTGGCCCTGTGCAGGTGCACAGCTTGCACATGCCTAAGGCCGCCCCTGCAAGAAGGAAGAGGCTTCTACTGAATGTCTAATCTGTGGGGATGGGCCAGCCCTAACTTTGCTGAAAATACTTTTTGGGAGTGAATAGAACCAGACTGCAATGCCACAAATATTTATGATTAATGCAATGTACATGCCCCAAAATAATAAAAAGATATTTTGCTTTAAAAAAAATATGAAAACACACACTCTTTCCGTGAAACACTCCTATTTGCAAAGTGGTCATGTTCCATCCAAAATACCTTTTACTATTTCCTGGCCTTTAGACCATACTTAAAATGTTCAAAATGAAATTAAAAGTTCCAGCATGCTCATGCAGTTGTCTAAAAAGCCAGAATTGACTGATAAGTTATATGGTAGTTGGCATGTCTTTGCATGATCATCTCTGCAGACATCCTTTACATCATGAGATGTATCAGTTTCGTTTTGAGTGCTTTTCTTTGCCACGGTGGGGTCCTTTCTATCAGCTGCCGTGTGTATAATGAGCCTGAGTAGATCTACTTGCGCAGTGTGGATGGCAGTGCCTGTGAGAGTAAGAGAGCCAGATTCAGGCGTGTGCATTGAATTTCCTTGCCTCCTTGGTACTGTTTTACTGCAGTTGTTAGTTTTGACCTATGTTGTATTTTCTGTCATTGGATAAAGTGGTAATGGTGTGCGGTATCACTTCATTTGAATATATATGTGTTTAATCTCAATCATAAAAAGAGAACTTTAATAACTTAAAGCACAACTACTAGGTAGCTAAAACTAAGTAGTGTAAGGTAATACTATTTGAATTACTGGATAATTAAGATGGCATGTTCAGGTCTGTGACATCCAAATGACTTAGCAAGGTTGCTGCCTTTTTAGCGGACACAAAAGAGACACCAAATTACAAGAAAATAGCAGTAAAATACTGGTTTCTTAGTTAAACGTTGGCCCTACATTGTTTTGCCTGGAACAACAATCATTGCACTGTTCCCAGTGACATGACCTTTTCAGTATCTGTTCTCCTTTATTATAGACCTGGATATTTATGTAAGTACAGAATGTTACGTGCAATGAGATTATTTTATAAAGCAGGTGGGCTGTCAGCGAATGCTGGCCGGCGCAAGGAAAGGGAGGCGCAGATGGTAACCATTGAGACTGATCTCATTGGGCTGAAAAGGGCAGCGCAAACTGATGGAGACCCTGGGGTTACCCACCGGATGCAACTCAAGGCAGCGGAATATAGGGCCCTAGCCACTGATGCCGCAAAGACTTTAGCAAGAGACAGGGAGGGCAGAATATACGGCCAAGGCGATAAGGCGGGTAAGCTCATTGCCTGGCTCGATGAAAAACAGCAGGCGCGTAGAATGGTGGCTGAGCTTACTATTGAATCTGGAGCCGTTATTAATGAACTCCGCGAGATAGTCACTGAATTTGCACGACACTTTCAGAGGGTGTATAGCAGCGGGTCTGACCGCCCGGAAGAAGATTCTGTGGCCTTATTAGCTGACATCCGGATGCTGGCTCTCTCGGACGTCGAGAGAAACACCTTGGAGGCGCCACTTACCATAGAGGAGTTGGGGCGAGCTATCAGAGATCTTCGCCCGGGAAAAACCCTTGTGCCCAACGGCCTTCGGATTGAGCTGTACAAGCTCAAGCCTGACGGCATTTGCCTTTACCTCAAACGTATGTTCGAGGAAAGCAAGGAGAGGGGAGTATTACCGCGAGATCAGGTTTTAGCCACAATTGTGGCCATCCCAAAAGAAGGAAAACTGAGAGATTCCTGCTCCTCCTACAGGCCCATATCCTTACTAAACGCAGAGCCCAAAATACTGGTCAAGGTCCCCGTCAACAGGCTCCAGCCAGTCTTAAACACACTGGTCCACCCAGACCAGTCGGGCTTCATGCCCCACCGGAACACCGCACTTAACCTCCGTCGTCTTAATGGAGTGATCGGGAGATGCCACACTATTCAAGAAGTCGTGGTATCACTCGACGCCACAATGGCATTTGACACGCTTGAATGGCCTTATATGATGGCAGTGCTTCAGAAACTAGGCTTCGGCCCTAGTTTCGTCGGATGGGTGCGTCTCCTTTACTCGGAGCCCCTGGCACAGGTCACTGTGAATAATAAGACCTCTGAGGTATTTACACTGGGAAGGGGAACGTGACAGGGATGTCCACCCTCTCATCTCTGCTGGTTGCCCTCTCTCTTGAACCTCTCACCGCCTGGATTAGACAGAACGGTTCTCTGAAGGGGCTCAGGTGGGCCGACGGCTGGGAGGACAGGATCTCGCTATATGCTGACGACATCCTCCTCTATCTCTCGCGAACCCGGAGATCCCTCATGGAGCCTTGGACATCTTCACCAAATTTGGGAAGATCTTAGGAGTTTACAGTATTAATTGGAGTAAATTCCTCCTATATGTCCTCCAGGGCGACCCTCCGGTAGTTCCTAGGGACTGCCCGATTAAGGTGGTCACGGACGGCTTTAAATATCTGGGAATCTTTATCTCCAAGAACAAAGCAACCATGTACGAGAGAAATCTTTTGCCACCCCTTCAGCGGTTTAAACAAGACTCCGCAACCTGGCAGAAACTCCTGCTGTCCCTGCTGGGCCGAGCGGCTCTTTTTAAAATGATGGCGCTGCTAAGATTCCTCTATGCCCTACAAAATTACCCTGACCTGGTCCCGCAGTCCTATTTTGCGGCCGTCGAAGCCGCACAAAGGGACCTCCTCTGGTCCGGCACACCTAGAATATCCTTACAGAAACTAACACTGGGATGGTTCGACTGGGGTATAGCGCTCCTGGACATCCGTAAATATTTCTGGGCCGCACACCTCTCGGCCATCAACCAGGGCACATACTGCGATGGCGACGACCCGGGTTATACAATGGACCGGTGGCTCCTTCCAGGCGGAAACTTTGAGGCGGCACTTTACTCAAAACCTGGGAGATATTTACTCACAGGACTGACAAAGCACTCGGTTCAATTATGGCATATTGTTCAGCGCAAACTGGGATGGGCCAACATTCTTACAATGGCTACCCCACTATGGGTCTCCGAGCAGATAGGCAATCTGGGCCGCACCAAAGGATTCCGCAACTGGGATCTAATTGGCATCTCCCACGTTCGGGACCTATGGGGTCCTGCCAGAGTTAAATCATTCACCTCACTTCAAAGCACGTATGAACTAACACAAACTGAATACTTCCAATACCTGCAGGACAGGCACTCCCTTCAGATGAATATTCCATCAGGGACCAAACTCCCAATAGCCTCCCCCCTGGAGGATAGATTGCTAGATGGACACCTCCCAGAACGAGCAATTTCCCTCACAGATAAAAAACTCATAAATAATTCTCCGGACCCGTTGCTAGCCCTTAAAGGGAAGTTGGGGGCTGACGGACTAGTACTAGACGACGAGGAGTGAAAAAAGTGCGCTCGCTTCACCCAAGGAAGTGGCTATATCAGCCAGGCTCAGACTCATTCAGCTCAAAATACTACACCGGGTCTATATCTCTGGCACACGACTGAAGCTGATGGGACGTAGTGAGGAGGGTCACTGTAGAAGGGGATGTAGGAACCTTTATTCACATAGTATGGGAGTGCCCAGTGATACAGACCTATTGGAAAGGTGTGATTCGGTGTATGCAAGAAGTGTGGGGGGTGGAGCTGCGAATGGAGGCTAAGAGGTGCCTTTTAAACATCTGGGAGCCCACAGAGTTACTGGCGAAGGGAAGGCTATAGGTTACCCTAGAGCAAACAGTGACAAAGCGAAACATTGCTAGGCTGTGGGGGGCAGTCGCGCCTCCGAAACTTAGCTCCTGGAAAAAGGATATGGACTGGTGCATGGTCCAGGAAAACACAGTGTACATGGCACGAGGGTGCCCCAAAAAATGGGGGGGCGGTGTGGTCGAACTGGAACGATTACAGAGGCAACATATGTGAACCCCCCCAACCCTTACAAACAGACGGAGAGGCTGAACTGTTAACTGTTTCATGATATGCTAATGTACGCCCTAAACTGAATTGTTAATAGTTTGTTCTGTGTTCTACATGGTGCACTGTAAACACTGTACTGCAAGACTGTGTTGACCACCACTTGTTTCAAGCTTTTAATAAAAAGAATTAAAAAAAAAAAAGCAGGGGCGTGGCCAAGATGGCGGCGGAGTAAGACGCCTTTCCGAGCCGCTCCAGCGCTGATCCAGCAAAAGCATCTAATAGCACGGTCCTGAGGGAGCGGCCCCGCTTCAAAAGTGGTGTGGGAGTCTCCCTGGCGTGGCGGAGTGGTTTGGTGCCGTCGGTGGGGCGGAGAAACTCCGAGATCGCCCACAAGATCGATTGAACTCCGCGGCCTGCGCGCCCCCGGCCTCGCTTGATCTCGGTGGCCGGTGTAGGAGGAGGGCAGAGCTCCTGAGAACCCGCCTGGTGACCCCGGAGCTGGCGGAAGGTGGAGAGTCGCGTTGAATCGGCGTAGCGGAGGGCTTTGCTACGGAGGTGGCTTGGAGTCCCCTGGCTTGTGAGGTGCAGCAGACCCATGGGGATTGGCTGAGAAGGCTCCACAGCGGCCGGCGGTGGTCGTCGAGAGGTGGCCCGAGACGTCTGAACGCCGGAGGCGGTGAACCTGGGCGGTGGCGATTACGCTGGCCGAGACCGGTGGTGGTGAGCGGTGCCAGATCAGCGGATCCCGGTGAAGCCCAGGCCACGTGTGGGACGGAAGCAGTTTAGGGCATAGCGACGGCACTCATGCATGGCCGCCATTGGACTCCTACTCATCCGCGGGCCTGAGCTTTGCCCCGTGCACCTGTGACGCCTAAGACACGAGCTGCTGTATATGCTGTGAACGTCGCGTCAGTCATATCAGTCATATCAGGGGTGCTGCGGACTATAGTTTGAGGCCTGGCACTTGAGATCGCAGGCCGAGCGATCTTGTTTGGCCGCGTGGCGCTTGGGTGGAGCGCTGCTTGCCGCCATGTCTAACGCGCAGCACAAAGGGCGCCCGGGGAAGGATGGCACTTCGAAATTCTCCCAACAGCCGGCGTCCCCTGGAGCCAGTGGGTCGTCGAAGCAGTCGGACGATGAAGCGCCGGCAACGAAAGCTTTCATGACTGAACTCTTTGCCTCCATTAAGGAGGATATCTCCGAGCTCCGGGCGCAATTGGCCTCTGATCTGCGGGAGGTGCGGAGAGATGTAGACGGTTTAGGCGAGAGGGTGGCGACCCTGGAAGACCATGATCTAAGTATGGCCAACGACGTGCACTTGCTGCAGCAGGATATCATTCGCCTCACCGAGCAGAACCTGGACTTACAGACGCACACGGAAGATTTGGAAAACCATTCCCGCAGGAATAACATTCGTATCCGGGCCGTGCCCTGGGATGGTGAGGCAGGGGACCTGCGTGGTTATGTCCAGGATCTGTTCCTCCAAATACTGGATGAGGAGGATACACGGGAAATCCAAATGGACAGAGTGCATAGAGTGGGGCTGCCCAGGCGCGGGGGGGGGCCCCCCCCTATATACTTGTGTGCGTTCATGACTTCCAGGTGAAAGAGCGGATCCTCCGCAAGGCCAGAACACTCACGTCATTGCAATTTAGGGACCACCGCCCCCAACTGTACCAGGATTTGGCGGCCTCCACCCTGCGGAAAAGAAGGGAGTTCCGCCCAGTGACTGCCTTTCTGAGAGAACGGGGCATCGCTTATTCCTGGGGGCATCCATTTCGGATCATCTTTCGGTGGCAGAATCGTCTCGCACAAATTCGCACACTTCAGGCAGCAAAAGACCTTCTGGACCTGGAGGATGTGCCGCCCTCGCAGGACACAGCTACTTCTCCATCTCGGAGGCGCCACCGCTCGTCTTCCTGGCATAGGGTAGGCGCTTCACCTGACCGGCGGTGGCCGGACCTCACTACCAGCCTGCAGGAGCGGGGCAACGCTGTGGCATCGGTGGCTTTGGCCACATTGGCTGATACGCAGCAAAGCTCCGGAGCGGCGTGACCTCCTTCTCATTGATGGATAGGCGCCGGAGGGGTTCGGGCCTTCTGGTCTGGGGGTATGAATGTACTCTTGGAGGAGACACCCTCGACTGTGGCCATGGGGGATAGTGTATTAGTCCCCCCGTCCTGCTTCCTGGAAGGAAGGCCTCTTACGGACTCCGGCCTTCTGGACACGATGAGTACTGTATTTGCTTTCACACTTTTGCTTTTGCTCTTGTTTTTGGTTGTGTTTCAACTGGGGGAGGGGTGGGAGTTGGGGAGTTTGGGGTGTGGGGGGGGACCCGTGATGGTTGGAATGGGGGGTTGTTTGATGTGTGGCTGCGGGTGTGTGGGTACAATGGCGTGGTAGATATCATTGCAATGGTAGGCTGGCGAGTGTTGGACGTCTCTTGTATGAGTGTTGGTTTAGTTGTGGGGAGGGGGACACTTGAAGTGATGAGAGCAGTTTTCTGGGTTCGTCTTTGTTATGCCGATTAGCATAGGGACATGGAATATTAAGGGAATGAATTCGCCACAGAAGCGGCAGAAGGTTTTGAAGTATGTAGTGGACCACCACCTTGACATTGTTGGGTTGCAAGAAACCCACCTGGCGCGGAAACATGAGATGCGGCTCCGCCATATGGCCTATCCCATTATTTATAGATCTTCCGCTGCTACAAAACACAGGGGGTGGCACTCCTTTTCCGGGCTGCGCTGCACTTTCAGCCTGTGGAGGTCCGTCACGATAAGGAGGGCCGTTGGTTGATGGTCAAAGGGCTTATACAAGGTAGATTGTGCACCTTCGTGGTGGTGTATTTACCCAATGTTGGTCAAAATACGTTTTTGCAAGATCTGTTGGTGAAGGTGGGGGACTTTGCAGAAGGTCACTTATTCCTGTTGGGGGATTTCAATCTGGTGTGGGACAAGGATCTGGATAGCTCTGGGGGACATAGGGCGGGCACGGGAGTGTTTTCTGATTCGGCACAGCAAGGGGTGGGGGAGCTGGGACTAGTTGATGGCTGGCGATTTTTCCACCCTACCACGAAGGATTACACATTTTTCTCCCACGTGCATCATTCCTACTCCCGTTTAGATTTCATTTTCCTTAGTCAGTCCCTACGCGGGGACGTGATGGATGCCGCCATTCTTCCAATCTCGGTGTCGGACCACAGTCTCTTGGTGCTTAATCTTCGTTGGTCGCCACCTGATGCTTCGCATCGGAAGTGGTATTTCTCGGCGTCGGTGGTCAGGGACGATGTATCTAATCAGGCATTGCGCCTCGCTATCCGAGAATTCTTTGACCTCAATCCCCCATCGGACACCTCACTGTCGACCACGTGGGACGCCTTTAAGGCTACGATCAGGGGCACATGCCTGGGACTCAACTCGCAGATTAACGCATTGCGGAGGAAGGAAAGTGAGACATTGGAGGCTGAGGTGGTCGAGCTCGAACGAGCTCACAAACTCAACCCCTCGAGAGTGACTCTCCACCCGTTGACGGCAGTGAGGGGCAAATTAAAGGCACACTATGCCAATAGGGCCGAGCTTACGCTTCTGCGACTGGGGCGTCAATCGTATTCTTGCGGCAAGAAGGTTGGTAGACACTTAGCGCGACAATTGCGGGACAGGAGGGAGCGGGAATACATAGGAGGGATCAGAGATGCCGCAGGAGTGTTGCACCATCGGGATGGAGCGAAGGCGGACATTTTTGGGCGCTTTTACGCCGAGTTGTATACGGGCGACGCCCTGGATGCGGAGTCACAGCGGGAGTTCCTACAACGTTTGCCGTTACCCCGAGTGTCTAGGGAATGGAACGAGCTGTTAGAAGCACCGATCTCGAGAGAAGGGGTTCTCTCCGCCATCAAAAATTTGAAATTACACAAGGCCCCGGGTCCGGATGGTTACACAGCGGTCTTCTACAAGACGTACGCTAATGAGTTGTGTGACTTTCTGGTTGCCCTCTTTAATGATATGGCGACGTCCGGGATGAACGCGGGGACCCTGGCGGAGGCGGTGATTACGGTTTTGCCGAAACCTGGGAAGGACCCGGAGCAATGTGCTTCGTTTCGTCCCATAGCCTTGCTTAACATTGACGCAAAGCTGTACTCGGCGATTCTGGCTGGCCGCCTACAAGATCTGCTTCCGGCGATCATACACCCAGACCAGTCTGGCTTTATTAAGGGTCGCCAGACCCACGATAATACCCGTAGAGTGGTTCACCTCATCGAAAAAGCGGACAGGTTCCGCATTCCAGCTGTGTTGGTGGGTCTGGACGCGGAGAAGGCCTTCGACCGCGTGGATTGGGGCTTTCTGTTTAACACACTGCGAGCTTTCGGCTTCTCTGATAAATTCATTACCATGGTGCAGGCGAACTTTTGCAGCCCACGTTCGAGGGTGGCAGTGAATGGCCACCTGTCGGCCTTCTTCGCACACTCGCGGGGCACCAGACAGGGGTGTCCCCTCTCCCCCTTGTTATTCGCGCTCAGCATTGAGCCCCTGGCGATGGCGGTGAGGGAACACGAAGGTGTGAAGGGCATACCGTTCACGGGAGAGCAACACAAAATCTCTCTCTTCGCGGACGACGTCCTGCTCTCGGTGGCTGATCCGGTTGGTTCTCTGCCCTGTGTTAGGGACATTTTGCTTGAATTTGAGGGTGTGGCTGGATTTAAAGTAAATTATGGCAAGTCTTACATTTTGAATTTGACTTTATCGCAGGCTGAGGTTGCTCAGGTGCGGGCGTTGACGCCGTTGGCTTGGGCTTCGGGTTCAATTGTCTATCTGGGAGTCCACCTGACTCCGACGGTGGGTAAGCTATTCGCAGCCAACTTCCCGCCCCTCCTGGCGAAGACCCGGGCGGAATTGGAGAGGTGGAAACCTAAATTCCTGTCCTGGTTAGGTAGGGTGCATGCGATTAAAATGGTCCTTCTCCCCAAATATTTGTACCTATTCCAGGCCTTGCCTATTCCGCTGGATAGCGCTTACTTCCGGCAACTCAAAACGATGGTATTGAAATTTGTCTGGCAAGGGGGCCGAGCGCGTCTGTCCTTCGCGGTTCTACGCCGACCTCGGTCGGAAGGTGGGGTTGGTCTCCCGGACCTGCGCCTCTATTATAAGGCTGCCCAACTGAGGGTCATGGTGGAATGGTCGCAGCAGTTCTCTGAAAAACACTGGCTGCATATGGACCGAAGCATGGCGGGTCGGTCCATCTGGGATTTAGCCTGGAAACCGAAGAAAGATCGCTCAGTGAATGCTTACATCAGTACCCCCACGGGCACTACGCTGAAGGTATGGGACACCTTGGCTGGCGATGAGCGATGGACGACCTTTCCATCTCCGTTCACACCATTGCATTTCAACCCGGCCTTCCCGCCGGCGCTTGCCGAGGGGCCCTTTGACGCATGGAGGGAGGGTGGATGCAGGGCGCTGCTTCACTTGTTTCATGGCTCTGATCCTTTGACCTTTACTAATTGCGTGCGGGACTACCAGGTGCCGCAAACTGATAGATATAAGCATGTCCAACTGCTACATTGGGCCACGTCGCCAGGAGTGCTGGAAGCAGCCACGAGGCCTCCTTCGAAATTTGAGGCTTTTCTGCTAAGGACATCCACCATGAAGGGAGCCATCTCCTTCCTGTATCAGCTGCTGCTTCAATCTGAATTGTCACCTAGGCCACGTTATATGGAGCAGTGGGAGGAGATGGTGGGGAGGGATATCGCCGACGCCGAATGGTCAGCGCTGTGGAGAGATATGACCCAATTCAATCATTCGATCCAGTTACGGGAGGCTCATTTAAAGACTCTCACACAGTGGTATATGGTTCCGACTCGGCTCCATCGTATCTACCCGGCTACCTCGGACAAGTGCTGGAGGGGTTGTGGCCTTCTGGGGGACTTCCGCCACATTTGGTGGGATTGCCCAATATTCAGGCCGTTCTGGGATGAAATTCTTTCCCATATCAAGGATATCCTGCGATACCCTATTGAGAACTCTTTGGCCTTTGTGCTCCTGGGCCTACAGGACCCCGGTCTTGAGCACCAGACGCGCGCGGATAAGAAAATCCTATGGCTGTGCTTGGGAGCAGCCAAGCTTACGCTGGCGGCGGCTTGGAAGCGGAAGGAGGCACCGGCGATTTCCCTTTGGCACGCGAGGCTCTGGAGACTCCTGAGCCTGGAAAGAATGGCGGACATCTTCCTCGGTATTTACAAGAACTTTAAGCACGTGTGGGGCCCCTTGGTAACCTTCCTATCTACTGGCCTACCTTCAGCGGTTTGCCCAGCATCATTGAGATCCTTACACCTCTTCCAACTTTAGTGTGCCTACTGAATGAATGTGGTAGGTTTGTGTCGCCGTCACGGGGGGGGAGTGGGGGGGGCTGGGGAGTTGTATTTTCCTTTCTTTTCAGTGTTGCAACCGGGGTACCTCATTTCAGCGGATGGTGCATTTTTGTGATCTTTGGATTGCTCGAAGACCTGCTTGAAGGGACAATTTGATTTCGCAAGACTTAGCTCCTAAGGGGCATTATTTATGGTTTTTCTTTTTCTATAGGTGCTCGGACTCATTGCCTGATCTTTCTCTTAGCGTTGTGGCATTACCACCGTCTTAAATTGCTTCATTTCCCACTGTGCGGGAACATGTGTGACGCCCCGGTGCGGCTTACTGTGTTTTCTTGTCCTTTTTGTTAATTGCAAAATAAAAAAAAATGACAAAAAAAAAAAAAAGCAGGTGGGCAGCCAGGTCTTGTTACTGTGTCAGTTTATTAAATATGTTGAATCCTTAGCATGATTACATACTCAAAATGGGCTTCATCTCGCTTTGTCGTGAAGCAGTCTGTTGATTGCTTTCCCACACTGAAGCTTTTCAGGTTTTGGAAGATGGGTAGGTTTGTAGTAGAGACTTCTGAGTCAGTAGCTATTTTCAATTTTTGCAGTGGGGAGGGCACTTTCTTGCTTTTATTTTAAGATGCCCTTTCAGATAAATTAATATGCCAAACGTATATGCTTACAAATGTAATAGTGCATTTTTGTTTGCTTTTTGTAGGTCAGCTAATATTGTAGTATGGTCTATAATATTTGCTGGTCTTAATATTCGGTATGCTGTACATTCTTAGCTGGAATTGAAAGCAAGCTGCCATGGCTTAAAGAACATTTTGTGTGCACCTATTGTAATAATGGTCAAGGGAGACAGATTGGCTGCACATATGTACAGCAAGTATACTACAAAGAAAGTTAAAGAGAAGATCGACCTTCTTGATTTCAATCAAGTGGTGAGACTTTGGAACTTGTGCATCAAAACTGTGGTGTTTCTCAAAATGAGCCGGTCAATGGGATTTTGAAAATGCAGCAGGGTTTGAGACCTTTACCACAACAAAAGTAGAAACATTGGATTAGATAATCCAAGCAAGCATTAGGTGATTTCTGCTGCCCATGAAACAAAATCCTCACAAAATAATGAAGTTGAAACGAAATTACTTTTGTTTATTGTGGCAGGACAATTTTATATAACTGCTACCCCTACTCCCTGCCACACTGATAACGCTGGTAACACTTGCAGACAACTAGAGGTATTGGGATGCCCAGCCTTTCGGTCACTAACATTCCTGCTGTGCCCCTAGCGACTAACATATACAGACTGCTTGTACAATTTGAGCCATTCCAAGAAGAAGGCAAATGAATTTAACTAATGAACAATATCCTAAATATCCTCCAAACAGAACTCTATGTCTAGCCTCCCAAAGCTCTCAGATATTAAACACAATAAAACAAATTCAGATTGACCATTCTGCAGATGCCCTCCTTAGGTTAGTTATACAGCGACAAACTCTTTACTAGGGTCTATGCTTAAACGTCAGGTTAACCCATCTATTTGTTGCATGCCTGTGGAGAGAGAGAGAGTGTGATGACCTGTTTAAGAGTAATCTTAAGAGTAATCTTATTCTTTTCCCTTGTTCCTTAGGATTCTCAAGTCGAGCACCCCTGTCTGTCAGCATTGCCAAGACAGGAGCACAGGGACAGGATGGAGGGAAGGAGGGAATGTCTCTGCGAAATGTTGCAAAGCTGCTGCGTGAGAGACAGTACCAGAGAGTGGTGGTGATGGTGGGTGCCGGCATAAGCACTCCCAGTGGTATTCCTGACTTCAGGTAAAACCCTCAGTGACATCTTCTAAGTGGAAACAGATTTGTCTGCTGGGGCATCAGGAGAACCCTGAGCAGTGTGATGAAACCCAGACTGTTATTATCCTCCATCAGTTTAGAACTCTACCCTTGCATACTGGGGCTTGAGTAGTTCTGATTGAAAAGCAGCACAATTACCTAGAGGCTAGAACATCATGGCCTGCTTTGAAAGTTTTCACAGTCTATCAATAGCGGTGAAGGATCCACTGTCTCTCCCAGATTTAAGGTTAGTCACCCTATTTCAAACACCTCTGCAGTTCTTCATCAGATGCATTGACTTGTACTTTAGAAAGTCCTGAGAGAGGTGACGTCTTTTAGCTGATGACCATGTACACCTGCAGAGTTTCAAGACTACACACCTCCTTAAATTGGCCCCACACTAGCTACAAGGAGGTCCCAAGTAATCTGTTATGAAAGTTGCAGCCAGATCCTGCAACTCTGTAAACTCCTCCACTTATTCTAGTGTTGACCCTACTCGCTCCTGCGTTGGCCTATATGTTGTAGGGTGTTGATATCTGCAAGTTTCCATTCATTTGGGAAGGTGGCGGACGTGATGGAGGTGCTGATGATATGGGTCATCATGTTGTTGATTGGTGATGTTCCAAGGTTGCAGCTGTGGTGGGAGCATGGAGCGCTTGGGGCCTCTGAGCGGATTATCTGCATGATTATAGCTGTGTCATTTCTGTTGATGGTTGGTTGTCCATTCGTTGAAGTGGCTGTCTTGGTTGGTGGTGGGTAGGTTAGCAATGAGTTCTCTGGGGTTGGGTTGGTGTGAAAAACTGCTGTAGATGTTTGCTATTTTGCTGTGGAAGAAGTTGGATAGGTTTTCATAGTGTTGTTGGGAGGCAGTAATGTTGTGACAGTGGCTTAGGGCGAGGTGAAATTCTTGACGATCCAGAAGGTTTCCTTGCAGCTGTTGGAGCTTTCTTCGATACTGTCCACTAGTGCTTTTTTCTTGGTGTTTCTTATTTGCTGGTGATAGCGTCAAGTGCAGCCTTGTAGGTTAGGTTGACGGTGGTGTCGTGGCTGGCCCTCCATTCCCTTTCTAGTTGGTTACAGTGTTGTTGTTCACTTTATGTTGCCTCAAACCATTTGATAACCCAGCACCCAATTTCGTCAGATTCTTTCACAGTTTTACTTTTCAACCCCTGCTTGTCTTGCTCTCTTTCTTCCCTTTCAACAGGTCCCCAGAAAGTGGCTTGTACAGCAACCTTCAGCGTTATAACCTTCCATACCCAGAAGCCATCTTCGAACTGAATTACTTCTTAAGCAATCCCAGACCCTTCTTCACACTGGCCAGAGAGCTGTACCCGGGAAATTTCCGACCAAATTATGCTCACTACTTTTTGCGGCTCCTGCATGACAGAGGGCAGCTCCTCCGTCTGTACACCCAGAATATTGATGGCCTAGAGAGAGGTGAGTCCTTGTCTTCCTGTAAAGCGCTTTAATCACTTTTGAAACACATACGCTTGCCTCCAATTCACACTTCTTTCGTTTTTGCGCACCTACTTTGACTTCTTCCAGGTTTCAGCCTTTCAGTCTGTATTTTGTTGCATTCCTTGTGGTATATATTTCTAACTAAAATGATGTGTTCTGCTTAGTTTATGTCTTACTTGGGGGATGTGCAGTAATTGTATTCTTTTGTCTTTTTTGTGGCGCCACGTGCTCCTTTCTCATCTTCCTTTGCACTCTTTTACTCTGCACCTTTCCCAGTTTCCATATCATCTCGGTTAGTGTTAAAACAAAGTTTTTGTCATGTAAATTTTGAGAAAATTCGTTTTCTTTTATTATAATTTTTCCTAAAATAGAAAAGAGGGTTTTTTTTGTCTGCAAAGGGATAGTGTCAGTTGCCACACAGCATGCATTCCCCTAATGAACTGCAAATTACATAAAACCAAACACCCATATGGGATGCCTATGAACTGCTTTTGTATGGTATTGATTTGAAAGAGTAGTGGTGAGGTGGATTTATGAATGTCCCCACAACATCCTAGCTGACCGACTGACTACTATGGGAGATGTACTGTTTTCTGTAGATTACAGATTGGTCCTCCCAGAACATTACCGTCAGTGAAAACTTTTGAAATCACTCACTCTCTTTACTTTATGCTGTTGATTCAACAGACAGCCGTAATCTGCCGTTTTTTCATGGACTGTAATGCCTAGACGTAGAGTAGCCTATGTTCAGCATTGACAACACTAAGATTTCCATGGTGGTGTTAAAATAGTGTTTTTTCTTGCTTGTGTGAATCGTTCATTTTAGCCATGTGCGCTATGCAACAGGAGATAATGTAATTGTGACATTACACAGTTGTACAGCTGTTGTGAAGAGTTGTACGGCAGTGAAATATAAAGGACATGTTTGATGCGACTGGTTTCGGTCTTGATCTTAGACTAGGATGCTTGTTTCTGAAGGGGCACGAACAGCTAACTGTCATGGCTCCCTTTGCAAATCCGCTGTTCATTGTCTTCATGAGTATATGCACTTTTTCTGCTTCTCCTATTCTGTCTGCCCCACTGGTAAGCGTCACTAATGCCATTGACTCTTTGGGACAGATTCATAAATAGTTTAACTGATATCTCGATACAAAGTTCTTTTTAATGTCCAACATTTGGGCATTGGAGGAAAAACCCCAAAACCTTTATATGTTATTTTTTTTTAATCTGGTCCAAATCTGCTTTAGCAGTGTACTATTCTGCTACTTCGTTGTCTACAGGTTGTTGTGGATACCCCAAAAAACCTATTGCTGCTTTCCCTCCTAAGTACATTCAGTTTTCACAAAATAGTATTAGGGAGAAGTGTTTGAAAAACACTTGTTTTTAGATTTTTTAAATAGACTCATCTTTTATGTAATAACCCAATTAATTCTATTTGCCTGTGGCTTTGCTTACATCTCCGGCTTTGAAAAGGCTGGAGGCAGGAGTGTTTTAAAGTGTTTTTTTTGTTAATATCATTAAAGACTAAGCTGTGAAATCATGTTTTGCAAATGTATATTTTGAAGATCTCCATTTCTGAAAATAAATCGTGACCAGCAGTGGAACACTTTTGTTCCTGTTTGGCAACATTCTTGTGGGTGATTACATCTCCCTTTAGAAGGTGTTCCCAAGAGAGAGGAGGTGGATTAACAGGACTTGGATAGATCAGTAGGGGCTTCTGGAATGAGTAGTTTAATCTTCCACAATAAATGATGTTGATAGATTTCTGATTTAACAGTAGAGTGAACATGGTTGGGCACATATAAGCCTGTCTTTAGAGTAAAACTGCAACATTTAGCAGAGTCTGCCAGAGAATTTAAAACATCATGACAGGTATGGATGTATAGAAAAGAGAATAGCGATTCTCCAATTAACATGCAAAGAGAATCTTGATTTCATTAAAGACAACGGAAGCTGACATTATGCAATAACCTTTGATTGCTGACCCAACATTCAACCCTTTAAAGAGCAAAACAAATGCATCATAAACCTCTACATCCATTTTAGAATTTTCAAACAATATATATATGTCCAAGACACATAATCATCCTCCTCTTTAAGCTGTGAAGAAACAAGATATTTTCTTCATCCTCAGCCAAAACGTCTATTACAAATTGTATGTAAATAAAAACACAAATTAATCCACACATTTCATCATATAACGAAACATGTTTTCACTCAGATTAGCCCTTCACATCTTATTTTATTCGTTTTTATTCTTCATAATGAACATTTAATTCATCTTCTCATATGGAGAGGGGGTGGGATAATGTTAACACCCACTGAGTTTAATGAAATCACTATTCTCTATGCATGTTAATTGGAGAATCGCCATTTCATTACAAGACCAGAGGCTACCATTATGCTTCTTTGAATCCATTCAGCGCCAGACTGCTCACATGCTCCAAAGGTCTTAAAAAGAATTTTGCAAAATCATTCGCATTAGACCAGTCTTCCATCTTCAGGATCTCTATTAGAGAACGGCCTGCCCAGAAGACTTTGCTAGCCATTGAGTGAGCTCCAAACCCTGAAAGATCTACTCCTGCTTCACTCATCACTGTTCTTACCCATTTAGACAATGTAGCTGTTGAAACTGCTTTATAAGGTTTCACATAAGACCTTAATTACTATGCCTCCCAATCGGCTCTAAATTCCAACAATTTGTTCTCATATGACTTCATACAATTTACCGATCCACTGGATTAGGGGACCCAGGATGGAGCCCTACAAGGGTAGAGAGGTCCTCACTGAAGAGGTTAGAAGAGATACGTCTCCTTATCATATACTCTACAAAAACAAAAAAGTATCCCTTTCGGAACCAGGCTGGCATAAAAAACACAAGAGGTTTAACCAACAGTACGTCAATTGTTTACCGACTCACGTTTGTGAGTAGGAAGGGAACAAGACCCTTTTCTTAATATAACCCTCACTTACTGTAGTTGTGGCATGCTTCATCATCGGGTTCACCCCAACTGCCAATGATGAAGCATGTCACTAATACAGTGAGTGAGGGTTATATTAAGAAAAGGGTCTCTTTCCCTTCCCACCCACAAACGTGGGTAGGTAAACAATTGGCATACTGTTGATAAAACCCCTTGTGGTTTTTTTCCCTCTTTTTTTGATTTTGGCAGGAACCAGCTTGTTTCCAGAAGGTTTACTTTTTTATGTTTGTGTTTTTTTCATACAATTTGCTTCACATAACTTTGCACATTTATGAAAATAGGGGTAAAAGATTGTCTCAGACATGGTTTTAGTTATTTTCCAAATGTCAAAACGTACCCCTTCTGGAGAATAATATCTATACCAAAGTTCCAAAACCATTACATCAGAAACCCTTCTAAAGAAAATTAAACAAAGTAAAGTTGCTAGTTCCAAATAAATCTATCTAAGCGAAAGGTAATTAGTGTCGGGCCATGAAGTGAACAATCTGAATACTGAACCAGCATCTCATAACAAATCATAACGAGCATTAGGGGGTCTCCTAATCCTAACTCCCTTCAATACTTTCATTATCAAAGGGTCACTCACTAGTGCAGAGTTATTGACTAAAGCATGTCCAACAGACACAGCCGATCTATAACAATTAAGTGTCTTGTAAGAAAGACCAGAGTTGATCAAATCCGCTAAATGGGTTGATACTAGCGCTAGAGGAGCTTTCAAGGGATCCTGAGTCTACCCGAAGACCCAAAGAAGCCAGAACTAGATGGGGTATCTCTACAGCGAGTTCTATCTAAGCATGGGCGAATTTTGCGGATCTCGCGTTCGCGAATTTTGCGGATTTGCGAACTCGCAATCCGCAAAATCCGCGAATTCCCGCGAATTTGCGTTTTTTTTTTTTTTTGTGTGTTCGCCCGTGTTTCTGCCAGTTCGCGAGGGTTTTTACAATTTCGCAATTTGCGAACTTACCTGTCGGGTCGCAAGTTTTGCGAACTTGTTGTTTCTACGTGTCCAGCCTGTTTGGGACACTCTTCTTCATCACTGCCACTCTCTGTCACCACTGCCACTCTCTGACTACTCATGCCACCCTCTGGCCCACCCATGCCACCCTCTGTTTCATCACCACACCCTCTGGTTGTCCAGTGTACATTATTTTCGGCAAAGCAAAGCACACCTTCCCTGCCTCAAGTGACCTGAATTAATTTGGGGCTGATTAATGTGTCACAGAATATTTTTTTAGCTGGCACCTGCTTCCTTAGTGCGCCCTGATTAGTGATCTTTTGCACTTGCTAAGTGCTTTCATTGTTGCAAAATTAGTTACAACACCTGCCCTGCCCCAACTGACAATAATGAATTAGGGGCTGATTAATGGATTTTAACTTCCAGCCTGGCTCCTGCTTGTCTCCCTTAGCTGTAATTCAGGACCTTTGTGGCATATGTGTAACTATTCTGAGGTTCAGAGCAGGGTCACATAATAGTTGCAACTGGCAACTGAACTCTGGAGGGGCCCCTCAGGAAGCACTACAGGAAATGGCTACTAATGATGAGCCTGAACTTTTGAACCTGGCAAGTAGTTTCAGTTTTGCTAAGATCGTATTTCTGCAATTTAGCACTTATTCGCGGGGCGCGAAGTTGTACTGGGAAGCCGCGAACTCACGCGAACAGTGCGAGCAGTGCGAGCAAAATCCGCTGCTCGCGGATTTGCGGATTTTGCGGGAGATTCGCAAATCTGGCGGATTGCGGATTTCCCGAAAATCCGCAAAATCCGCGAGCGGAACGGATTTTCCGCCCATGCTTAGTTCTATCATACCTGGGAACCAAACCTGAGATGTCCAAAACGATGCTATTATAATGGTATTGCATCTCTCTAACCAGACCCTCATTTATACTCTCTGGAGCATTGAGAAGGGAGCAAATTCATATTCTCCCTCTCTTCCCCAATCCTGTAGAAAGGCGTCTACCGCCATTGCCCAAGGATCCGGTCTCCAACTGAAGTCTCTGGCTACTTGGTAGGTGAGTCTGCTCACAAAGAAGTCTACCTGAACTGGACCCATAACCTCTGAATCAGATTAAAAACCTTTGGAGTCAATTTTCAGTCGCTGAGATTCCTGAGGTATCTGGAATTCCAATCCGCCCTCACATTCTCCTGCCCTTGAATATATTCTTATCTCAAAAATATTTTGTGACTTCAACAAAAATGCCATTTGCCTTTAGCTAAATCTGCCAATTCTTTTGATCTCAAGCCACCCAAGCAATTTATGTATGAAAAGGCTGTAAAATTGTCTAAATGAATCAGTGTCACAATGTTCGCCAATAAAATCTTGAAGCTCATCAATGCTTTTAAACCTGCTAACATTTCTAAACAGTTTATGTGTAGCAATTGTTCCACCTTAGACCATCTTTCCCCTGTTTCCAACGTATTCAGCTGTGCTCTCCAGCCAAAATTGCTGGCATCCGACTCTAAAATAAATTGAGGAACATTCCCAAAGATGGCTTTGGCATTGCAAGTTTCTAAATTCTCTGACCACAATTCCAGATCCTCCTGAATATCCAATGGCAATGAAATCGGATCTGCATACCACCAGCCTTTCCTCAGTCCCAAGGCCTTCAACCTCTGAAGAGCTCTGTAATGTAATGGCCCTTGGGGAATGGCCTGAATGAAAAATTCTAGGTCCCTCAAGGAAATCAAATTATTTTCCAGAACAACTTTTATCTGCTTCGTTATCTTTTTTTGTGGAAGTATTAACTTAGATAGTTAAGTATCCACCCGAAAATCCAGGAATTCTATGCTATGCATAGGGACCATAACAGACTTTTCCATGGTTATTATAAATCTAAACTCTCTAGAAGATCCCTTGTCCAAGCAAGATGTTTCAGCTATTCTAACCTGTTTTGAGACATTAGCAGTATGTTATCCAATTAGATTATCAGTTGGACCCCTGTCTCTCTCAGGAAGGCTACTACTGGGTGCGTCACCTTGGTGAAGCACCAAGGAGCTGAGGACAAGCCGAAGGGTAAACTAAGAAACTGATACAGAACACCTCTCCACCTGAGCCGTAAATATTTCTAAGAGTCTTTTGCCATGCGTAGTGTAAAATATGTTTCTTTTAAATCCAAGGTCACCAACCAGTCTTTTTCCTGTTAAAATGTCCCTCAGTACACTTGGATCAGTAGAGGCTTCTGGGATGAGTAGTGTAATCCTCCACAATAAATGAAGTTGATACATTTCTGATTTAACAGTAGAGTGGACATGTTTGGGCACATATAAGCCTGTCTCTAGAGTAAAACTGCAACATTTAGCAGAGTCTGTCATAGAAACTAAAACACCATGACTGGTATGGATGTATAGGGAAGAGACTTTTTCTGCTTCGAGGAAAAATTCTGTCTTTAATAGGGTTCATTAATATAAAATGCTAATAGAAGCAAGGTATGTATGGGGTCCCCTCTTGGGTGGAAACCCTCAAATGTAACTGAATATTGCTGTCAATCAGCATTAGAGAGATTCACGGACACAGCAGATGGAGCTACCAAACATTTGGAAGCATAGGGGGCAGTCAACAGGTGAACTGAGCAGGGAGGTGAAGGTGACTGACGATAGAGGAGAGATGCTTGTGATGAGCACAGGTAGATACGTTTAAGGAGGGTGAGAACTCCTTTAGTGGAGTAGAATATGCGGAAGCCATAGTTTAACTTGTTTAGTAAGTTGTAGGCACGGGGGTATTGAGACACTTTATTAAACACCAGGCTCTCAAGGGTTCTGTAGAAAAAGGGATTTAAGATATGTGAAAGTTGAGGGATAGAAGCATCACTTCTTTCGGATCGAACAGACAAC
The DNA here is from genome assembly GCF_964263255.1 of Lissotriton vulgaris. NCBI lineage: Eukaryota > Metazoa > Chordata > Amphibia > Caudata > Salamandridae > Lissotriton > Lissotriton vulgaris. Next base: position 869,926,622 of record NC_141687.1, on the reverse strand, counting down.
CACAAACCTATAGTAGTCACTATCCTGGAAGGGAGGAAATAGTTAAAACCAGTGGTATGACGGAGCAGGATAATTGATGAAAGAGCTAATGTTTCAGATATTTGAAGACAAAAGGGGCACAACAGGGATAGCTAGTGTGGACTATGAGGATTAATTCTGAAGTCGGAGTGAAGGACTGTTTAAGTTGCTTAGTGGAAGCCTCCTGATTGAGGAAGGTGCAGAGCATGATTTGGGCGGTTACAACTTACGAAAGAAAATACGCAGCTCTCATTTCCTGTGATGTTTGTCTACATTGTCTTTGACTTGGATGTATGCAGTTGTGGGATGATTTCTGTTACTCACTTCTGAAGGTGGAGATAAATTTGGGATAACAGTTTTATTGGAGTTAAAAAAAGTCAGTACATCCAGGGTGATTTGTGGGTATAAAGATTATCTTCATTGCTAAATGTTCACCATCTGTGTAACAGCCTCAGCATTTCCGTGTGAGGAGCAAAGAAAGTTAGGAAACAGACCACGTCAAGAGATTAATATTACTGTAATCCCTTCTTTTCCTCCCTTTGTTTTCACGATTTTCTTTTTAATATTTTCCTTGCTCCTCCTCCATTTCTTCAGTCTTCTGCTTTTTTCTCTTCCTTCCTTAATTTCATGTATTTCCTCTAACTCATTCCCTCTTTAGTCTCTTGCATGTGCTTTGCTTTGTTCTCTTCCTTCTCTTCCCTCTTTTCTAATCTTCCTTTCTATCATTCCTTTTTTACTATTGACATTTCCCTCAGTTATATGCCGTTTCGATTTTTCATTTATATGTTCCCCTTCGCATTCCTCATTTACACTTTTGCTTTTTGTTACTTCGTTTTCTCCTTTGCTCTTTCCATGCTTTATTTTCTCTTCCTTTAATTATTACTCACTTTCATCACAGATACTCTCTTCCTTCCCCATTTCATTTCCTATAGTATCTTAACTTACCTCTTCCCAACTCCCTTTTCTCCCTTTTGATTTGCTTTGCCTCTTTCCCTTTTTATCCTTCTTTTTCTATTTTCCTTTGTTTTCAGCCTTTGATTTTCTCTCTACATCTCTCTTTTTTCTTTCTGCTTGCCCTTTTTTATTTTCTTCTTTCTTCCTTCCTATTTCCTTACCCTCTTTTCTGTTTCCGTTTCTGTTTTTACATTCTTTTTCTTTCTTCCTCTATCCCCTGTCCCACATTACGGTTCCTTTTTCTGCTTTCCGCTTTTCCCTATACTCTATTTCTTTCTTCTTTTCCCTCTCTTACCCCCTTCTTTCCATTTTCTCCATTTTCTTTTTTTGCTCCTTTCTTTGGTTTGCATTCTCTTCTTTCTTTCCCTTGCGCTTATCCTATTTTCCTCTCTTACTTTTCCGTTATCCCAATTTTTTCACCTTATCTCTCTCGTTTCCTCACTTTTGGGCTCTTATTCCGTCCTTTGTGTTTCATCTTGTCTTTTCTGTCTATCCACTTCCCATTCCTTCTAATTTCCCTCTTTTCATTTTTCATCCATTAATTTTCCATTCATACATAAGGTTTCCCACTTTATTTCATCTTTCTTTCTTTCCATTTTTCAGTCTGCTTTTCCATCTTTTGATTCATTCCTTTCCACTTTTCGTTTCCTTTTTAAGTCTCTTTTGTTCTCCTTTTCCTCCCCTCTTTTCTTTTGTCTTTTTTCCTTTTTACCTCAAATCTTTTCCCATTTTCATTTCCATGTCTTCTGTTTCCCTTTTCTCTCTTTCCCTACGTACACCATCCTCCTACCTTTACCTCATTTTGGTATCCTCTTTTCATCCCCACTCTCCTCTTTCTCTGTTCATGTCTCGATTTCCCACCTCTTTCCCTCCCTATAATTGTCTCCTTCCTTCCTTTTTACTTTTCACTTTCCCTTCCTCTTTTTCTTTACTTCCCATTTCCCTTTCTTTTTCCCTATCCGTTTTTAGTTTCCTTCCTATTACCTTTGTGCACTTCCTCTTACACTTTGCCTTCCTCTTTTCCATTACCCCCATTCAATGTTCTGTTTTCCCTCTCTTCCTCCTTCTTCCTCTTTTCCTAGCCACTTTCCTTCTTTTCCTAGTCCACTCTTCCTTTCCTGTCTTTTCCGTCTGTTGCTTGACCTCATATGTCTCAACACTTACCCTTGTTACCTCTCATTTTCTTTCCATTTCTATTTTCTGTACACTCACATTTTCTCTTCCTCTAACATATTGCCATTCTTGTTCCAGCTGCTGGAATTCCCCCCAGTAAACTGGTCGAAGCCCATGGCACTTTTGCCACAGCAACATGCACTGTCTGTCTCCGCTCATTTCCTGGCCAGGATTTTCGGGTGAGTGAGAGCATATGCCCTGACTCTGACTTTGATCTGGGGTTTAAAAGGCATGGACTTCTGAACTGCCTCTCTCTATTTTGCATTGAATGAACAAGGTACGAGAATGATATTGAGCACGTCAATGACACACACTACATGTTGAATTGTCTCTTGGTTTAAAAAAATATAGGTTATTATTACCCAATGTAATAATTATTTATCTTCCAGGGGATACTCATTAATAGTCATAAGCACTGAATAATCTCCGCCCATGAGCGGGAACCCGGAACACATAACCAAATACATATATATGTGTAAATATACAAACAAATTATACACATATACATGTATAAACTTATAATATGCAGCCCAACCATAACCTATAGGCTAATAAGGCCATAATTACATACTTTCTGGAGAATGAAAATAAACTATAGAAAACAATTCAAGAAAAAGGCATGAGCCTAAAATGCATTCCATAGACAGAAAAACCATTTATTTTCATCAAAGAACCTGTAATAAAAGGCAATGAACTCAAGTAGGCTGCATAAAGAAATAATATCCCTGTACAGAAAATCAGACTGACACCTCGCCATTAAGGCCTCAGGGAATCTGAACACTTTGCCTTTAAGGCCTCCAGGGGGACCCTGCTCCCATCATGCCCCACAGGTGACAGTTAGGTCAGTTCTTTTGTACGGTACAGGAAACCTTGCAGGTATCTGCATATACAATTGCAATAATAACGTATTAAACCATAATTGCATTGTTTTCTATAGTTTATTTTCATTCTGCAGAACGTATGTGATTATGGCCTTAATAGCCTATAGGTTATGGTTGGGCTGCATATTATTAGTTTATTCATGTATATATGTATAATTTGTTTAGTACTATGTACTCTATTTATATATTTACACATATATATGTATTTGGTTATGTGTTCCGGGTTTCCGCTCATGGGCGGAAATTATTCAGTGCTTATGACTTTAATGAGTACACCCCTGGAAGAGAACTAGGATTACAGGTAATTAACTAATCCTTTATGTACCTCGGAAAAGCGAGCGATTGAGTTAGACACATTGAGATTCACATCTCTGATCTGCAGTTACCCACGTGTCTCTGCTAGAGGCGCGTTGTATTTCTGAGCTGCCTTACCAGCAAATTAACCCTTGATTATGCTTGTGGACAAAGGTTTCAAGGCAAAACGGTTGGTACTTTAGCTGTCCCTTACCATAATCTAAGCCTTAACCCTAGCGCTAAATGTTTACACTAACCCTAAATACAATTCAGTGACTAAGTTTTGTGATTGAATATTTCCTAGGCTCATTTGTGTCCGGGGCTTGCTTCTCAGTTTCTAAACTAATACAAAACCACCATCACTGTACAAAGGGCCAGAAAACCAGGGTCGGATTGGGATCACAATTCGCCCCGGGCACAACTTAAAAAAGTGGCCCACATTCCCGGATTTCACCCATTTATAAAACAGCATTAGGCTAATCGCATTGGGCACATTTTTGGAGAAATATTTTTTTAATTACATATTTTAAAGCACATAGAGCCAGAAAGATTAATAAAAGCTAGAGGCCAGATGTAGGTAAGTATATTTTACCGATTCATAAATACCGAATTTTACCGAATCGGTATTTATGAATCGGTAAAATAGAAGGGGGGAGATTTAGGTGGAAAAAGTAGGGTCATAGCAGCATTAGTGGTTTTGGCATCATACTTTTTAAAAAATGGTTTAAGATAAGCAATTCTAAAAGACAGGTACAAATTGCATTAAAGTTAAAAGTGCAAGGTGCTCTGCTTTGTGTTCCCGTCACAAGGGCATGGGGAAACGGGGCGCTGTTTTATCGTAGGGTACACAACTAAATGATGCACAAGGCCTAACCGCATTCTGGTTAAAACATAGCAGTGGGAAGGTCTCGTGACAAGTGAAAGGTATGTTTGAAGCCCTCCGTATCTATATGCAGATGATAAAGTTGATACGTGGTTTGCTTCCTTACTATTTTCAGCCTGCTTTCATTCTTATGGGACAGGAAGGTACTCTTTAACTCCTGTTTGGACAAACCAGATACTTCATTTTGATTTTCCAAGATAGTTCGATCGAATATGACCCCAAAGGAATTGGCTAAATAATTAAGCCAGGGGATCTTTAGGTAATTATCCATTCACAGGCAATCATTAATAATAGACTTGGTAAAAATGGTCTCCTCTTTTAATCATATTGCTCTCCATAACTGAAGTGGTCTCAGGGATATTAAATCCATCAGATAATTAAGACCATCTTCACAACGAATAAGTTCAGAGGAGGCTGAGACCAGAAAGACATAAAAGCTTTTAAAAAAAAGATTTCTCTTCCATTTGTAAATCACAGCAAGATTGGTATCCCCAAAGCCCAGCCCAAATAGAGTGCAACCGATGTGCATCTTGCTTTATAAATATTAACCATGTCTTTAACACGGTCTATCCCCCAAGTTAGAAGCAAATTTAAAAACACCATATAAGCTTTTCCTCAATTTGGCCCAGACATGAGAATTCGTGGTTCCATTTTCCATCCGAAGAAAAGGAAATACCTAAATAACAAAAATTATCCACGTTTTGTACTTTGTTGGCTTCAATAAAAAAAGGTTTCAAACTCTTGTATTTCGGGCTGCATACCATTGTAAAAGATTTAGCCTTATTTATCATCAGCTTCCTCTTACTAATAAAAGCCGCAAACCCATCGATTAACTTCTGGAGGCCTAGCGGCGTTCTAGATAAAAGCACAGCGCGTCTGCTTAAAGCAGGACTGAGACTTCCTTGCCTTCCACTAGTGGGGAATCCGCCTGTATCAATTTAAGTGCTGCGTCGGCTTCATTAATAAATAAGGTAAAAAGCAGCGGGGCTAGAACGCAGCCTTGTCGGAATTCACGTTTTACGTTAACATTGGGGGTACATTCACCCTTCTGGCCGTACCGTACTTTGGTCAATACATTTTCGTACAGCCTAGCTAAAAAGTAAACAATGTGTTTCGGGGCGCCAAGTTTAAGTAAAACTGGCCATAAAACAACATGATCCACTAAATCAAAAGCGCTGCTCAAATCTAGAAAACATAAAAAGAGCCAACCCTGTTTAGCTTGTGTATATTTTCCAACTAAGAGCTCCAGGTTAATACTCTTTTCTAACGTACCTAACCCCTTTCTAAAACCATATTGTGCCTGGGTCAAAATACCATTTTCCAAAACCCACTCCTCCAATCTTAACAATAAAACCCTACTCATAATTTTAACTGAGGAGTTGAGTAGGGAAATGGGCCGATAGTTTTTGGCTTCGGATTTGTCGCCCTTTTTGTAAATGGGAATAATGACAGATTCCCCCCAAGAGTACGGGCAACCCTCGATTACTGCAGCATTAAAAACCCTTGTTAGTATAGGCCCCCACAGTTCTGGTACGGATTTATATACATCAATAGGAACACCATCCGCACCTGGTGCTTTCCCCCTTTACTATTTCCTATGCCTATCAGGACCTCATCTAGAGTGATATCAAGCGTAATAATGGGCCATTTATGTTGATTTATTGGATATTTTATAAATAAATGGCTTGGGTTAAAAATACTAGTAAACTGAGCCACCTATTCCTCACAGCTCACATGAATTAAAAGTTCTGGGACGGATTCATTTTTAAGAAGTTTAGAGTTCACCGTATACCAGAACAATTTATTGTTAGAAGTTTCTGCCGCTAATGCAAGGTTATCCCAGGTCTCCTGTAGAGCTCCATCTACCTGCATTTTAGATTGGAATTATATTCTGCTCTTAGGTCATAGACTAATGCATTATCCCTTGGTTTATTCGAGAGTGCTTTTTTCAACCGATTCAAAGAGACACTACATGAATGGTCGAACCAACCCCTTGCCTGTGTTTGTTTCCTAGATGGCGACACAGTAAACATTTTGGAAATAGATTCATTAATTGTAAGGAAGTTGGTCAGGATCTTAATTGGTTCGGTCTCGACCAATAAGCTATCTTCAATTTCGTTACCATAGGCCTGTAAAATATTTTTTGTTATTTCACAAGAGTTGGCACCCTTCCATTTAATTGTAGTACCGTTTGAGCGGCACGGAGCAGTATTATTAATAACGATACATAATTCAACAGTCTTGTTCCCCCATATATGCACTCTCATAATAATTGAATTGTGGTCACTCATTGACAGGTCAACAATCCACAGGGTAGAACATAGTTTCACAATGTTGGCAGAAACAATAACATGATCAATAATACTATGTGCTGACCTTCCTATAAAGGTTGGGATCTCCTGCCCACTCGCATCCTTTGCACACTGCAAAATGTCTAAATCAAATTCTGCCAGAACGGTATTTAGAGTATCACCGTAGAAAGTATGTGGGAAATGTATATAGTCATTACCTTCATCGTTTTGAAACCCACAGACTTTTGTCATAGACAGAGGGCAGGTATAAACATTAAAATCACCAAGCCAAACAATATTCAAATTAATAGTATATACAATAGCCATTTTATCTAGTTCCTGTTTCAATTTTTAACTACACTATGACGGGTGGGATCAAATACATTATTATAAAAATGAATCAGTAAGACATCCTGGCCATCCCTATGATGTAACCAAAGTAACTGCGAATGGTGTCCTATATTAATAGTTATTTTAACTCTCAAGGGCAAATTATTTTTTAGTAGTATTAGCAGTCCTCCGTTTGCTCTACCAGAAGGGGATGGGGTTGCAGGCAGATTATGTGAGGTAAACCCATCAAAGTGAACCTTAACGGTACTTCAAGTTTCCTGCAGGCACACTATATCATGTGAATTAATAAACTCCTTCCATGCTAACATTTCGTTCTTTCTTGCAATTCCAGCTATATTCCAAGTGACAATAGTATATCCCTCAACAAAGGGGGTTTCTTGATGATATACAGGTAAATCAATTCCTGTGCTAGTAGGAGCATTGGCAGCAACTTCACTAAAATCCTCACTACAATCTTCTAACAATACAGGGAGGGTTGTGTTCACTGCAGTTCTATGCCCAATACTCCCATCTATTTTAGCCCCCTTTTTTGTGACTTCACTCTCTCCTTGATGGACAGTTTCATCATTGACACTTGGTAAATGTTTAGGCATGGTAAAAACATCAGAGTTCTTATTAGACCCACTCCTTAACGATAACCCTGGGTCCAGCAGCCTAATATCTCCCCCTGGGATAGACAAGCTGTATCCAGTCAATCGTTAGTATCTAGTGTGCTTAAAATATGGAATCTGTTGGATATAGGTAAAGCAGGGTATAACTGTGGATTGACTACTGTATTAAATCTACAATTTTTTTGATCCCTGCCCCCATTTGATAGGTGACTTAAGTGTCTATAAAAGTAACCAAGGGGATAGAGTGAGGCAATACAATCTGTATGCGGGCTAGTTGCTGCTCTTTAGAGGGAGATTTGTGCCCAGGTGGGATTCTTAAAGTTGATAATTATACAGTCCCCTTGTAGAGTACCTGGTTGGCATGACCCACTGGAAAAATCACAATTTTGATGCAGCCAGTGCACCACTTTATTTTTTAAGGTACCATAGCTTTATTTTTGTCCCGTCTCTAGTGGTGGTACATTAACCAGTACTGCCATTTATGGACTACATTCAGGCGGTAAGTTAATCGGTATGTCTACTGACCCTACTTGCACTTCCCCCTCCTTAAATTTATTGGGGGCATGTACTACATTTTTATTTACACCTATATCCCCTCCATTAGGGCGTAGATATCTATTCTGTGGCCCTATCTGTCTATCACCTGTTACAGTCGAATTATTAGCAACCATAGGTGTTGGATTAGTGGTTCCTTGACCAATGCCACTCTTAGTAGGGCTGTGTGGGTGACCTATATTACTAGCAGTTGTATTTACTGTGACTACAGTATTTGTTGGACTTAGATTTTGCCCACCTTGTGTATCATTTACCTTCGTCCTTATGGATCCGCTAACATCTTTTAAGATATTGCTAAGTTTAATAACCTCTCCATTTAGTTTATTTATTTTATCAACCAATGGTTTGATGGTTGATTCCATTTTTTGTGTTATAATGGTTACAATGTAATTAACTTGCTCATTGGACATCGGTTATGAAATAGGGTTTTTCCCAGGTACCTTACATATGAGACTCGAAGGGGGCCCTTTTTTAGTTTTCCCAATATTCCCTGGTTTAGTATAGTCTTTCCTACAGTTTCTTTTTTCTTTTTGGGGTAGGAGACCCACTAGGTAGTGGCGAACGGGGAACCTCAATTTGCAAAGATAGATCTTGAATGTGGGTAGGGGTCTCCATACTCACAAATGGGATAGGTTCTTGAACATTATTCATGGTGGCCTCTACCTCCGGGGCATGTATGTTCTCTAAGCCAGTGCCCACTCCTAGAGATAAGTGGCGCTCCGCCCTATTGATTTCAACGTTAATGGTGCTAACCGCCTTAACTAAATAGGCATCAATAGTTGAACCAGGGGGATCCACATTTTTAGGAGTTTTCAATCCTACCACTTAATGTCTATTAAGTCACCCAAGCACCACATCCCAATATATAAAGTGCCAGGGGGCCTGGAGGGGCTAATGCTGTGGATAAATAACGTTAGATATAGCCACTAAAAGCTAGAATATGTGACTATTGTAGTGTAGTTCCTATATTCCCAATAGGCTATGACTGCACCACCTCTCGATGATACACCACTATTTATTAGTTTGTAAGTTACACTCTTTCTTACATTTACTGGGATGATTACTGCATCCGGGTTGTTTTGCTGAAGACTTGTGTCTTCTTCTAATAGTTGAGTTACTATTCTAGCTCTCTCCCTTTCGTCGTCACTCTCCGTCATTTTGCTGACAGAAAGTTTGCAGAGCAAGTTTCAAGGAAACAAAGATTAGGTGCACAATATTTTGGAACACTGTATCCTTCAACGTTGAATAAACCAAAAAACTAATACATAGGATTCTCGTCCTACTTAGTTCTGGCGGATACTAACCTTTTACCCACTCCAGACGTTTATTGGAGTTTTTACGGAAAAAGGGGTCTGTGTGAAAAGCACGACTGAGTTACTCTAGTATCTAGCGTTAAATTATCGCCTTACCAAACGTTGGGCGCTATGTAGTGTAGTTCCTATATTCCCAATAGGCTATGCGCATTGGAATAACATAAACGATAGTTTAGACGTAGGACTTAGGTCCACTAGGTCTCTATTGAATATGTTAGACTTAATTGTGTGTGTGCCAGCTAGCTCAGAGGTCACTAGAAACTTTCTCGAATACACAAGAAGGGATTAGCTTCTGACAACCATATAACATGACAACTTTGTTCCCCCTGAAATAAGGAATATATCTCCAGAGTCGCGGAAACAATAGATGGCTATTTCACTCAGTCGATCGTGAATGCTTCGTTTCACCAGAAGTGCAGAGAAATAGAGAGGCAGGCGTTTTCAATAAAAAGGTTATTTATTGAGCAGTCTGCTTTCTCATGCAAGAGAAGTGAATTGCTACAATCATAATACTTGCTATGAAGTAAAGTGCGTACAGTAAAAGGAATATTATGAAATAATACTGTAAAAGCATTTATATGGTTTCTAAGCCATATGATACTTAAAATAGATAAAATACATACAATGATAAATAATGACTAAAAGTACTCAACTGGTGCATCTAAAATACGCCTACCCCGGTGTATCTAACCTAAGCCTAGTACAAGGGAAGAAGTAAGTGAGGTGTAGCTTGAGTTAAATTGTTTCTGCCAAGAATCTATCCAAGAATTCTCAAAGGGTCTAATCAGCTCCGTACCTTGGTTATAGAATGAAGGAGGTCTTGTATCTCTCTCTCAGGACTCGATCTCCCAGTAACCCGCAAGGGTAGCAGGGAAACACTGGAGCTGGATTTCTCGGCAGGAGAAAAGACAGCGTCTTTCTCAGTGCGTCAGCAGGGAGGGTCGGCTTCCTTCGGCACTCGCATACAGCAGGGCGTCGGGCAAGTAGTTAGTCGATCTGCTCCAAAACCACTGTGTGTTTTGCTGGGGCAGATGTGAGCATATTTATACCTGGAAGTTGCCGAGTTTGACGTAAGGGTGGACATAATAACGACACTAAGATCTCGAAGTTCTTTACACACTCCAGGAGTTCTGGGACAAATCAATACTGAAGCAGGGGGATTTCCCGGGCTGCTGAAGGCTGGTTGTCTTTAAGAACTCGTTGTACTCTGGGAGCTTAGTGGAAGTAGCCATGCTGTATTTGGACTGCATTGGCTGTGTCTAAATATGGTTATGATTCAAATGCCTATATAAGGATATGATAAGTTATATCTATATAAGGGCATGAATCAGGAAATTTACACTAGAGCTCCAGATACGTTACAACACTATATCGTAAGTGAAACAACACACATATATATACTAGCACAAAAAACCTTGATAGCTGGAGTACTACCACAAGACATAGAGTTCAAATGATACAAGATTATAAAATGGATAAAATGTCCAAAATGGAGAACGCTTAAAATCTAGTAATGATTCAGAAAAGGGGGTGGTGATGAACAGAGTGTCTGAATTAAGCAGACCACTCTTACCCAGTCCAAAGATCAGGGCTTGATCCATCACTGTTATTTAGCTCACTGCACCATCCCAGCTCAGAACCTGGCTATATGCAAATCAGTCTGTCCCTGGCCCAGTGCATCATGGGAACAGGGCAGACTAAACTACCAAGCCAATTCTTCACCAGAAAGGAGGCAAGCTTCCGGGGACCGGTTTCTGGCATTTCAGCCGTCGTCGGCCCAGCTTGCTTGAATCCTGATGATGCAGTGAGCAAGGGACTCATGTCTGAGTATACCCTGCCACACCTATAGTGGCCAAAAACGATTCAGAAAAGGGGGTGGTGATGAACAGAGTGTCTGAATTAAGCAGACCACTCTTACCCAGTCCAAAGATCAGGGCTTGATCCATCACCGTTATTTAGCTCAATGCACCATCCCAGCTCAGAACCTGGCTATATGCAAATCAGTCTGTCCCTGGCCCAGTGCATCATGGGAACAGGGCAGACTAAACTACCAAGCCAATTCTTCACCAGAAAGGAGGCAAGCTTCCGGGGACCGGATTCTGGCATTTCAGCCGTCGTCGGCCCAGCTTGCTTGAATCCTGATGATGCAGTGAGCAAGGGACTCATGTCTGAGTATACCCTGCCACACCTATAGTGGCCAAAAACGATTCAGAAAAGGGGGTGGTGATGAACAGAGTGTCTGAATTAAGCAGACCACTCTTATCCAGTCCAAAGATCAGGGCTTGATCCATCACCGTTATTTAGCTCACTGCACCATCCCAGCTCAGAACCTGGCTATATGCAAATCAGTCTGTCCCTGGCCCAGTGCATCATGGGAACAGGGCAGACTAAACTACCAAGCCAATTCTTCACCAGAAAGGAGGCAAGCTTCCGGGGACCGGTTTCTGGTATTTCAGCCGTCGTCGGCCCAGCTTGCTTGAATCCTGATGATGCAGTGAGCAAGGGACTCATGTCTGAGTATACCCTGCCACACCTATAGTGCCAAAAACGATTCAGAAAAGGGGGTGGTGATGAACAGAGTGTCTGAATTAAGCAGACCACTCTTACCCAGTCCAAAGATCAGGGCTTTATCCATCACCGTTATTTAGCTCACTGCACCATCCCAGCTCAGAACCTGGCTATATGCAAATCAGTTTGTCCCTGGCCCAGTGCATCATGGGAACAGGGCAGACTAAACTACCAAGCCAATTCTTCACCAGAAAGGAGACAAGCTTCCGGGGACCGGTTTCTGGCATTTCAGCCGTCGTCGGCCCAGCTTGCTTGAATCCTGATGATGCAGTGAGCAAGGGACTCATGTCTGAGTATACCCTGCCACACCTATAGTGGCCAAAAACGATTCAGAAAAGGGGGTGGTGATGAACAGAGTGTCTGAATTAAGCAGACCACTCTTACCCAGTCCAAAGATCAGGGCTTGATCCATCACCGTTATTTAGCTCGCTGCACCATCCCAGCTCAGAACCTGGCTATATGCAAATCAGTCTGTCCCTGGCCCAGTGCATCATGGGAACAGGGCAGACTAAACTACCAAGCCAATTCTTCACCAGAAAGGAGGCAAGCTTCCGGGGACCGGTTTCTGGCATTTCAGCCGTCGTCGGCCCAGCTTGCTTGAATCCTGATGATGCAGTGAGCAAGGGACTCATGTCTGAGTATACCCTGCCACACCTATAGTGGCCAAAAACGATTCAGAAAAGGGGGTGGTGATGAACAGAGTGTCTGAATTAAGCAGACCACTCTTACCCAGTCCAAAGATCAGGGCTTGATCCATCACCGTTATTTAGCTCACTGCACCATCCCAGCTCAGAACCTGACTATATGCAAATCAGTCTGTCCCTGGCCCAGTGCATCATGGGAACAGGGCAGACTAAACTACCAAGCCAATTCTTCACCAGAAAGGAGGCAAGCTTCCGGGGACCGGTTTCTGGCATTTCAGCCGTCGTCGGCCCAGCTTGCTTGAATCCTGATGATGCAGTGAGCAAGGGACTCATGTCTGAGTATACCCTGCCACACCTATAGTGGCCAAAAACGATTCAGAAAAGGGGGTGGTGATGAACAGAGTGTCTGAATTAAGCAGACCACTCTTACCCAGTCCAAATATCAGGGCTTGATCCATCACCGTTATTTAGCTCACTGCACCATCCCAGCTCAGAACCTGGCTATATGTAAATCAGTCTGTCCCTAGCCCAGTGCATCATGGGAACAGGGCAGACTAAACTACCAAGCCAATTCTTCACCAGAAAAGAGGAAAGCTTCCGGGGACCGGTTTCTGGCATTTCAGCCGTCGCCGGCCCAGCTTGCTTGAATCCTGATGATGCAGTGAGCAAGGGACTCATGTCTGAGTATACCCTGCCACACCTATAGTGGCCAAAAACGATTCAGAAAAGGGGGTGGTGATGAACAGAGTGTCTGAATTAAGCAGACCACTCTTACCCAGTCCAAAGATCAGGGCTTGATCCATCATCGTTATTTAGCTCACTGCACCATCCCAGCTCAGAACCTGGCTATATGCAAATCAGTCTGTCCCTGGCCCAGTGCATCATGGGAACAGGGCAGACTAAACTACCAAGCCAATTCTTCACCAGAAAGGAGGCAAGCTTCCGGGGACCGGTTTCTGGCATTTCAGCCGTCGTCGGCCCAGCTTGCTTGAATCCTGATGATGCAGTGAGCAAGGGACTCATGTCTGAGTATACCCTGCCACACCTATAGTGGCCAAAAACGATTCAGAAAAGGGGGTGGTGATGAACAGAGTGTCTGAATAAAGCAGACCACTCTTACCCAGTCCAAAGATCAGGGCTTGATCCTTCACTGTTATTTAGCTCACTGCACCATCCCAGCTCAGAACCTGGCTATATGCAAATCAGTCTGTCCCTGGCCCAGTGCATCATGGGAACAGGGCAGACTAAACTACCAAGCCAATTCTTCACCAGAAAGGAGGCAAGCTTCCGGGGACCGGTTTCTGGCATTTCAGCCGTCGTCGGCCCAGCTTGCTTGAATCCTGATGATGCAGTGAGCAAGGGACTCATGTCTGAGTATACCCTGCCACACCTATAGTGGCCAAAAACGATTCAGAAAAGGGGGTGGTGATGAACAGAGTGTCTGAATTAAGCAGACCACTCTTACCCAGTCCAAAGATCAGGGCTTGATCCATCACCGTTATTTAGCTCACTGCACCATCCCAGCTCAGAACCTGGCTATATGCAAATCAGTCTGTCCCTGGCCCGGTGCATCATGGGAACAGGGCAGACTAAACTACCAAGCCAATTCTTCACCAGAAAGGAGGCAAGCTTCCGGGGACCGGTTTCTGGCATTTCAGCCGTCGTCGGCCCAGCTTGCTTGAATCCTGATGATGCAGTGAGCAAGGGACTCATGTCTGAGTATACCCTGCCACACCTATAGTGGCCAAAAACGATTCAGAAAAGGGGGCGGTGATGGTCCCTTGCTCATTGCACCATCAGGATTCAAGCAAGCCGGGACGAAGACGGCTGTAATGCCAGAAACCGGTCCCCGGAAGCTTGTTTCCTTCCCAGTATAAGAATTGGCTTGGTAGTTTGGTCTGCCCTGTTCCCATGATGCACTGGGCCAGGGACAGACTAATTTGCATGTAGCCAGGTTCTGAGCTGGGATGGTGCAGTGAGCTAAAAAACGGTGATGGATCAAGCCCTGATCTGTTGACTGGGTATGAGTGTTCTGTTTAATTCAGATACTCTGTCCATCACCACCCCCTTTTCTGAATCATTTTGTCCACCATAAGCGTGGAAGGGTATACTCAGATGTGAGTCCCTTGCTCATTGCACCATCAGGATTCAAGCGAGCTGGGCCGAAGACGGCTGTAATGCCAGAAACCGGTCCCCGGAAGCTTGTTTCCTTCCCAGTATAAGAATTGGCTTGGTAGTTTGGTCTGCCCTGTTCCCATGATGCACTGGGCCAGGGACAGACTAATTTGCATGTAGCCATGTTCTGAGCTGGGATGGTGCAGTGAGCTAAAAAACGGTGATGGATCAAGCCCTGATCTGTTGACTGGGTATGAGTGTTCTGTTTAATTCAGATACTCTATCCATCACCACCCCCTTTTCTGAATCATTTTGTCCACCATAAGCGTGGAAGGGTATACTCAGATGTGAGTCCCTTGCTCATTGCACCATCAGGATTCAAGCAAGCCGGGACGAAGACGGCTGTAATGCCAGAAACCGGTCCCCGGAAGCTTGTTTCCTTCCCAGTATAAGAATTGGCTTGGTAGTTTGGTCTGCCCTGTTCCCATGATGCACTGGGCCAGGGACAGACTAATTTGCATGTAGCCAGGTTCTGAGCTGGGATGGTGCAGTGAGCTAAAAAACGGTGATGGATCAAGCCCTGATCTGTTGACTGGGTATGAGTGTTCTGTTTAATTCAGATACTCTGTCCATCACCGCCCCCTTTTCTGAATCATTTTGTCCACCATAAGCGTGGAAGGGTATACTCAGATGTGAGTCCCTTGCTCATTGCACCATCAGGATTCAAGCAAGCCTGGCCGAAGACGGCTGTAATGCCAGAAACCGGCCCCCGGAAGCTTGTTTCCTTCCCAGTATAAGAATCGGCTTGGTAGTTTGGTCTGCCCTGTTCCCATGATGCACTGGGCCAGGGACAGACTAATTTGCATGTAGCCAGGTTCTGAGCTGGGATAGTGCAGTGAGCTAAAAAACGGTGATGGATCAAGCCCTGAACTGTTGACTGGGTATGAGTGTTCTGTTTAATTCAGATACTCTGTCCATCACCACCCCCTTTTCTGAATCATTTTGTCCACCATAAGCGTGGAAGGGTATACTCAGATGTGAGTCCCTTGCTCATTGTACCATCAGGATTCAAGCAAGCCGGGCCGAAGACGGCTGTAATGCCAGAAACCGGTCCCCGGAAGTTTGTTTCCTTCCCAGTATAAGAATTGGCTTGGTAGTTTGGTCTGCCCTGTTCCCATGATGCACTGGGCCAGGGACAGACTAATTTGCATGTAGCCAGGTTCTGAGCTGGGATGGTGCAGTGAGCTAAAAAACGGTGATGGATCAAGCCCTGATCTGTTGACTAGGTATGAGTGCTCTGTTTAATTCAGATACTCTGTCCATCACCACCCCCTTTTCTGAATCATTTTGTCCACCATAAGCGTGGAAGGGTATACTCAGATGTGAGTCCCTTGCTCATTGCACCATCAGGATTCAAGCAAGCCGGGCCGAAGACGGCTGTAATGCCAGAAACCGGTCCCCGGAAGCTTGTTTCCTTCCCAGTATAAGAATTGGCTTGGTAGTTTGGTCTGCCCTGTTCCCATGATGCACTGGGCCAGGGACAGACTAATTTGCATGTAGCCAGGTTCTGAGCTGGGATGGTGCAGTGAGCTAAAAAACGGTGATGGATCAAGCCCTGATCTGTTGACTGGGTATGAGTGTTCTGTTTAATTCAGATACTCTGTCCATCACCACCCCCTTTTCTGAATCATTTTGTTCACCATAAGCGTGGAAGGGTATACTCAGATGTGAGTCCCTTGCTCATTGCACCATCAGGATTCAAGCAAGCCGGGCCGAAGACGGCTGTAATGCCAGAAACCGGTCCCCGGAAGCTTGTTTCCTTCCCAGTATAAGAATTGGCCTGGTAGTTTGGTCTGCCCTGTTCCCATGATGCACTGGGCCAGGGACAGACTCATTTGCATGTAGCCAGGTTCTGAGCTGGGATGGTGCAGTGAGCTAAAAAACGGTGATGGATCAAGCCCTGATCAGTTGACTGGGTATGAGTGTTCTGTTTAATTCAGATACTCTGTCCATCACCACCCCCTTTTCTAAAATCTAGTAATAGCGCTGATGCCACAGGTAAATAACACTATCAATAGGAGAAACAGATGATTAGGAAAAGGCGCATTGCAGTTCGAGTTGTCTTACCACTCACAGCCCCATTGGGGGTTCAGGCAATTCCTGCAAGGTCCAAGTTCAAATTGCCCTTTGGAACTTGATTGTTGGTTTTAATGGGGCTCGGTATTCAAATATTCAATAATGTGGCTGTAGAAAGTGACCACTCACACCACTGTAGGTAGAACACTTTATACAAGTATTGAAAACAGGACAACATCCATAGCCTGCCAGTCAGGTACAGACAGGGAGTGCGTCTTGGAATGTTGACAGCACAAGGGTCAGCCCAACTGGGGCAGAACAGAGGGGGGGGGGGAAACGGAATATACCAACTTACATTTTAGGTAATTACAACACATCTCCTACCCCATAGCGGAACAGCAACCAGGGTATTTGCTTGAGATGTAGATTTTCAGTCTCCCACAAAACTTAGAATATCCCGAGTGGACTGATCTGAGGAACTAAGGCTTTACCTTGTCTGCACCCTTACATGTCCCTTTCCAGTTCACTTAGGTCTGTGAGTACATCTAGAATACCAATCCTGATATTTCCTGTTCCTTCCTGCTTCTGTCCATTGTCCTCCATCTCCTCCTCCGTCCCCTTAAGCCTTAATGGACCTATAATAGTGCCTGGTTCTCTTCTTTTTTCTGATTCACATGGAGATTACCTCGTCACGCCGGTTGGCATGATTAGGTACGACAAAATCATTTCTTCAAAAGCTTTTCTCACATTAGCCCTACTCTTGCTATACCATTGTATAATCTCTTGGATCATCGGATTTCCTCTCTTGAACATTACATTCCCTCTAGGACGGTACAGTGTTGTATTTTGATAAGATGTGGCCAAACTAATTAGTTCCTCACTCATCTGAGGTAGACCAATCTGGACCTCATTTCCCAACACCAATGTTTGAGAGGCTCCTTCCATCCTTAACATTTCTGGACAACACACAATTATTGACCTAAAAGTCACATTTTCTACAATCTTTATTTCCACTCCGCTGGAGTGGTAGTCAAGCAGGGATTTTGTGCTTATAGCCTCCCCTTCCTTTGCTTCCCGGGGTCCCACTGCTGCTTTCTCCCCTAGGGTGGTTGGTACCTCAAGCGCTGATATGCAGTATTTCCTGCTAACTGTAGTCTTATTACAACAGAAACAACTCCTGCACTGTCTGGAATATCTCCCTACCATGGTTTCCACTGCGAGCCACCAGTCATGTACTCTGACTTTGTTTACCATTAAGTTGCAACTTAAATGTCCACCATAGATCACCGTCACAATACCTCCTCTCATGACCTCCTGTGGTACTATTTCCCTCTCACTGTACACATTCTTTCCTTGGAATATTAGTTTGTTTCTGTTCTCCTTCAATTCCTTCTCCTGCTCTCCTAGATCAAGAATTTTCTCTTCTTCCTCTTCTACACCTTTGCTAAGGGTGACCCCTATTCCCTTAGTGTTTATATCCATTCATTACCTTACACTTGCTTTCCTCACAGCCTAGTCCCTTTTTGTTAGTGCTCCCTTCCGTTTTTATTTCTATGGGCGCAACTCCTTTAGAAATCTCTGCAGGTTCTATCCCCTCCTGCTTTACATACTTTTTTTGAAGTACACTTGTGATTTTCCTTCCCCCAAATAATTTCTCCTTGCCAATACTTCTTTGCTCTTCTTCCACCTCTTCTTCACTCACCCTTCTACCTACTGATATAACTGGCTCTTCCGCTGTAGGGTCTAATATCATCCATAAGTCTTTTTGTTGAGCCCATCCAAGTAGGTTTAAACCGTCCGTTGCCACATAGACTTTTCCCAAAGTACTTCTTCCCTTAAAAGATATTCTCCCTGTGAACATACCTTCTTACGGTATTCTTTCATTATTGTAACCAATCGGGCATGCATCTGGTTTTTCCAACTTTATACCTCTTTTCTTCGATTTCTCCTTGTATGTCATAACATTGATGAAAGTGAATTGCGAACAAGAATCTGTATACACTTCTATCGCATCGCCATTTAGATCAATCATGCATTTAGGTAATTCTATCTATCTCATATCGGGCGCCGCGGAAGGACAAATAGGTCCAAGAAGGAACCAGACCAAACTACTCGGTCTCTTTCTCTGCCAGGCGACCCCTGAGGCTTTTTACAAGAAATAACAGATCAAGCTTGAGGGAATCCCCCTCTAACAGTTATAGCGCCTTAGTGTGCGCTAAACTGTGGAACACCCTCCCTCTGCAGATGCGAAACAATACAAATCTCACCAGTTTCAGGAAACAGCTTAAAACCCTCCTGTTCAACAACTAGTAACCTCAGTGGTCAGGTTTGTTTGGTTTAGCTCCAGCGCCTGGATGCCTCAGGGCAACTGCAGCGCTCTATAAGCCTAATTTTCATTTCATTTCATTTCACACATAGCCAAAGAATTACACAAACACTTAAATTAAATGTATTATTATTTAATTTGCACCTTTTCACATATCCTATTGGTCCTGAGGAAAGTCAGCTTAAAATTTACAAGGCACTGGCTGAAACATGTAGACCACACTGGACGCTGGAGGTCATTATAACACTCCAATCTACGTCCCTTTGCCTTTTTAATCCGTTAACAGAGGCCCAGTTTATTAAAGATTGATAACCCTCGGGTGCTGGGACCTCTTGTATAGCATTTAAAAACTTCACATTTCTCACCTTTTCACTGCACACTCAGCAACATACCAGCTCCGCAGTCTCCTGGCGTTGTAGCACACCCGGGGCACATTCGGTGCCACTGTGGTGGGCCCGATGATGAAGCATGCCACCGACTAGGTCGGTGGGTGAGGGATTTATAAGGAAAACAGTGCTATTTCCTTATTCATTGACGTACCTATCTGAGTCTCCTTAACTCTTCTTAAATTAGCTAGTCCTTATTGATTTATACAATTCTAGCTTCTTGACAGTGTCTGCATCTTTGCTGTTTATGCATAACACATACCCTCCTTCACATACATCACTATTGCTTACTAGATTCACAGATTTTTTGGGATTATCTTTGCATGCTCTTTCAAAATGCCCTTTCCTGTTACAATGTCTGCAAGTAGCTGTTCTTGCCAAGCATCTGATACTGTTCGCTAAATGTCTTGTACTGCCGCATCTAAAACATTTAAGTCTGTTTTCCTCCCTGTATCTCTCTTCAATTTGTTCCTTATCTAATTATTTTCCTTTTATATTCTTTACAGCGTACACTTCTCTGTAATTCTCCTTACTGTCACCAATTTCATTTACCTTGCTCCCCTCATTTATATCCATTTCCTTCACACATTCCGCTGTGTGTTCCACACTCTTGGCTATATCTATGGCGTTTCTCAAATCTGGATTACCTACCAACGGCTTCTCCTGAATTTTCTTATTGTTGGTGCACCTCACCAACTGGTCTCTTATGAGTGACTCTGTTAAATCATTAAATTCACATGTGTTTGCCAATCCTCTCAAGCATGCTATATAATTCCCTTCCTTCTCATTTTTCCCTTGTACTCTTCCATAAAACTTGTGTCTTTCTAACACTACATTTATCTTGTCAGCATATTGCAATTCTAGTTTCTTTAAACTTTGTTCATAGATATCCACATCTTCTCCTTCCCCTCCTTCCAAATCCGGTAAGCTGTCAAAAACTTTCCTTCCCTCAGTTCCTAGATTTATTAGGAGTATATTCTTCCTTCTTATAGCTGCAAACCCACTTGCACCTATGGCAACCACATAGGATTCAAAACCCTTCCTCCAATCCTTCCATGACAGCACTGGTTCCCCCTCCTCTGTTAGGAAGGGTGGCGGTTGGCTCATGCTAATGGCTGCCATGCTTCTGAAGATTTACAGAGATGGAACTCTCTCTTCTAGAACGTACTGCAACTGCACAGGTGCACCACTTAATACCTATATCCCTAGGTGTGCTAATTCACTCTGCACTAGTTTACCTACTACACTGCTAACTTCCCTTGTTCTTTTCCCAGGTAGGGTGCTAGCCCACTTACATTTCACAAAGTTACTCCACACTGTCCTTACCCTCCTTAACTCCCTTTTGACTGGCTATGTTTCACTTCTGCACTATATTCTATCACATTTCACCACAGCACATTTACTCCTACGCAAGATGTTAGGTTTACTCTACTTAAAATCTTCTCACCTACCACCTCTGTCACACGAATTTCCACCTATGGGATACTTACTTATTCACTACACATTCCCTACTATGTATACACTCCCTGTTTATTTATTGTACCACATATCCTTTTTCCTGCATTTATATACTGTTGCACATCAACTCCCTTATCCTTTTACCTCAAGACTTAAACAATTTCCTCACAATTTCCTTCTGTAGCACAAAATACTCCACACCGCTTTGAGAGTTATACTCTATTCTCCCACAATCTCTTAGTGTTGAATCAGCGATTCCTTTCCTAAAGTCTGCTTTTTCCCTCGAGCTTGCTCCCTACTTGCTGCTTCTGTAGAATCTGCCGTTACTGTCCAAAGTCAGCTTTCTTTCGTCGATGCTGCCGCTGCTTTGAAACTACTTCCTCACTGCGTGATTCACTCCTTTCCTCAGAGCCGCTCCGTCGCTGCTCCTCACAATCAAGACGTGTTCCACTCCAAATCGCGCCCCGAAGCTTCTTCCTCCACACCCAGTCTACAGCTACGCAGGCGTCTCCTGAACGATCGTCGACTTGCTCCTTCCGCGCCGTCACCTTTCAGGTACGTCTTTCCCTTCCGTCACCGTCTATCACCATGCGCTGACTAAACTTCCTCACAGCTGGCTTCTCTGCCCCCTGCACAGCAAACTGCCTCTTTCTTTCATTCACCGCTCGACTACACAGCTGCCTCACCTTTTTCCGTCCCTTCAGTGGCACTGCTGCTTTCAATTGTTATTTTCTTTATTTATTTCCCCTCAGCGCTTCCTCTCGGCTCTCCCCTCTGGTAGCTCCAGTGTACTGCCAAGGATTTTTCCTTTTCAAGTGCTAGTTCCGTACATTTCATTCCATTTCCATGACTGTTTTACAATTTCCTCCAATATCCGCTCTTTCTGCCATACGATTCCAGTCACTTTAAAATGTGCTTTTTTCTCATTCACGATGCGAGAACCTCACCGCACTTCACTCTTTCCTCCCACCTGGTTCACAAGGAGGTTACACTGGCCGGTTCTCCTCACACCGTGCTCTCTTCTTCTTCTCCCTTCACCACATACAGGGTCACTCCCTTAAGTGTTCTTTACTCCTTTTTCCTCTTCCCGTTCCTGGACCAGTCTTTTGCTCCACTCATTATTCACAAAAGTTCTGGTTACTCACTCAGCGCTGGGTTTCTTGTATTTTCCTTTACTCTTTCCAACTCCGGCACTTCACTGGTCCTGGGCAACACAAGGAGGGGATGTCGCCGTTGGCCTCCTCCCAACAGTCGTCGCCAGTGTAGAAAGTGACCACTCACACCACTGTAGGTAGAACACTTTATTCAAGAATTGAAAACAGGACAACATCCATAGCCTGCCAGTCAGGTACTGACAGGGAGTGCGTCTTGGTATGTTGACAGCACAAGGGTCAGCCCAACCGGGGCAGAACAGAGGGGGGGAACGGAATATACCAACTTACATTTTAGGTAATTACAACAGTGGTCCTGCCTTGCCACGGTCTGAACGGGCCGCGGGGGGCGTTGCGCTGCTCTTATCGCGCCTCCTGGCACACTGTCGGCGTCACTGGTGGGGCCTTATAGGGGGGATGTGGTGCCAGATGTAGCCGTTCCCCTCACGGCGCGATGTCAGGGCAAGTGGCGGTGGCTGGCCGATCCCCTCACGGCGGAAAGCAGATAAAACGACTGGTGAGCTTTGTTGGCCGTTTAGAACTACTTTGCCGGGCTGCCTTTGAGGGCCTCAGTCGCCTCCTGGGAAATGGAGTCTCCACCAGGCTGTTCCCCTCATGGCGGCGTGGTTGATGACCCTATGCTTGCCGTCTCCCTTAAGGCACAGGAATAGTATAAGTGAGGTGGGAAGAGGGAAAAATACAGCCGGATGGAAAGGTTTCCAGCACATCCCAATCAACGAACCTTTTAAGATCAGAGTATTGCCCGCTTGTAGCAAAACCTGCTAAAATTATAGGCGAGTAAGATAGTAAAAAAATAACAAATTACAAAGCAGTTTCTAATCACTAAGAGTTCCACAGAGGCTCTCTGTAATCTTGGAACGCTGTGGTAAGTTATCAGGGCCAAGGTCGGGCAGCCGCAGTGTTAGGCGTTTTCATAAGCCACCAAAGCCTCGGGAAAGTGTAAAGCATAGAGCTTACAGACAGCTTAAACAGCGTAAAGGAAACGCCTGACCGGAAAGCCCAGGAGGAGAGTCACTGTAGCGAAAGCAGGCCGTCACTGAACGACAGCGTGGCCACGATCTGCAGGAGAGAAGATCCAATTCGGCCGGAGGAAATCAGCTGATTACGAGGCGAGGCAGGCAGTCTCCTGGCACCAGCATCCACACCCAGCAGTCACTGGGAAGGGCATCCGACTTTGACGGAAGAAATCTTCTCAGAAGTACCAGTGCACACTTCAAGCTGGCCACAAGTCCGAGCTGCAACACAGCAATCAATCGGTCGGCGTCAGTGGGAAGTCAGCAAGCTGCGAGGATGAGCCAGGTGCAGCCGCTTTCCCCTCACCTCCCTGGTCTTCTCGCTCGGACCCCTGCTGACACCTACCGATATTGCAGAGGCCGCCGCATCCCCCCCGAAGGGGGGGAGGAGGCTCAAGGGCCGGCGCCTTAACCCACGCCGAGCCCCAGTGGAAGAACCGGTTCTGGGCGCCCAGAAGCGGCAGGAGGACTTTAACACCTCGTATGCGGAACATCCTGTTGACACCAAGGACCCCCCTCAGCCAATCGGGGGGGACAGCATGGTACAAACCCCCCAATGGGGTGGCCAGCTACAAGGAACGGACGTACAGTAGTGGGGGGATATAAGCCACCGCTCCCACCAGTTAGCTCCCAATTTTTGCGGAGCGGGGGAAGCGGCGCACCTTGAACTTTTGGACGACGAAGACGGTACCCCGTGGGTTGGTACGAAGCAAGTTTCGCCAGAAGAAAAGGAGGAAGGCACCCGCCTTAGGAGGAGGGAGAAAATCCTGAAAGCCGAAAGTCCAAGAAAGTAGGCAGAAAGCAAGGGAGGTGCGCCTGCTCCCCGCCCGCTGGAACCGACAAAAGCACCTAGAGCCAGAACGGCCTGGGGCAGGAGAACTCGAGAGGAGAACTCGAGAACCCCCCCCCCTCCCCTTCTCGCACGAGGCGTAAGGAGAGGGACGATGGACCTGACAGACGTGCAGCTGGGCGGCAGGGCGATCGAGGGAACCGAAGGTACTAGCGAAGCACCTAGAGCCAGAACGGCCGGGGTCGGAGAACTCGATCTCTGTCTCGCACGAGGAATAAGAAGAGAGAGGGTGGACCTGACCGACTGCACAGCAGGATCCAGGGATGGGCGGCCATACGGAGCAAGACGCTGCGAACGAGTCGCGGGCGAGGAAGTACAGAAATTGGCTCCGAGGCTGCAACGCTCGAATGCGAGCGCATACTGGTAAGCGGTAGCTACGTCCAAGGGTAAGGCAGCTGCGCTCCGGTGGGCCGGAGGAAGGCCCACGTCGTTAGTACAAGGAAGGCAAGCACAGCCGCGTGCGTAAGATTTCTTGTTGAATTCCAAAGGCGGCAAACGGCAAAAAAAAAAAAAAAAAAAAAGAATAGGTGTCACCGCTCGCCAGCTAGGGGGAAATGGCGCTGCGATATCAGGGAAGTTCCTGACAGACACAAAAGCTTAGCCCGCACGGGTAACGTGGCGGTCCATGGGGCGCGTGTAACGCCCCAGTCTCTATAGACGCGGGTTCGGATCCCGGTGTCGCAATGGGCCGGCTTTGGGCTACAGCTGCGAAGGGGTAAAGTTATTTAGGCAGAAGGCTCGCGTGAGGTGTGCACACCGAGTCAGTCACGCCACGGTGGAGCTCCCCTGGGTTGAATTGTGGGGAGCCCACTGCTACTTACGGGGTCCGCAGGGCCTCCCGCAGATGGCTGTGGTTCCTTTCAGGTCAGGGACACCTCAGCTGGGGAAGGGAAGAGGGACGGCCTAGTTGCGGCTTATTGGCGGAGTTTCATTGTGGGACCTGAACAGCAAGGCGCTCCTCGCAGCAGACCCACTTCATTCGATAACTCTGCAATCTTCCTTGCATTAGCCCCCCCCTTTTGTTGAACAAACTTGGGGAGCAATTCGAAATTATGTGAAAGATCAGTACTAAAGGATATAACAATATCTCTAATGTTCATTTTTGGTTCAGCGAGGGGTCTCCGTGGTTTTACTTTGGCCTCGTGTTGTACCAAAGCCTGGCAAGCTGTGGGATGCAGCACCTTGCTGCCGGTAAGAAGACAAAGCCCGCGGGATATAGGAGGGGGTCGGCCGGCTTTAGAGCTGGAAAACCAGGGTTTCGCGCCTTGGGCCGACTCCCACTTTCAAAAAAATAAAAAAATAAAAAAAAGAGAAAGAAAGACTGCGGGCGGGCTAGTTCAATAGTAATTAAGACCCGCTATAGGGCCGTGTGTAAGCGTAAATGGGTAGGGAAGAATCCAGATTAGCAGGCGAGATACATCATAGACAGCACACACGATAGATTGGGCAGACGGAAAGGCACGCTAGGCCAGGCAGGCAGAAACGCTCACCTGTCATAACCTCGCAGGGCACCGCGGAATAATTGCCCGGGATAGGGTGACTGCGGTGCGAGGGAAGGGTGTAGAATCGAACGAGAAGCACCAAGGTATGGTCATGCTGCGTGCAGAGTCTCCCAAGGCCATAGAAGCGGTTTACATGCACGGAACCCGGCGCCGAAATAGCTCAGTTGAAGGAGCGTTTGACTGCGGATGTAAGGGTTCCAGGTTCGATCCCGGGTTCCGGCAGATGCTCAATCCGCATCGCACTGCTTAGCGACTGGTTATTGATGCATCACAGAGTCAACTGACATCAATACGGTATAGAAAAAAAAAAAAAAAATGTCTACGAGTAGAAGTGCAGTAGTTAGAAAAGGCCACGCACCGTGAGAGGTGACACCAACAGGCATGGATCGGCACGAGAAGTCTAATAATATTGGCCAGTTCCGGAACTGGGGCCACAATTTGACTATCACTCTTGCCACTCTCGCACGGATAGCAGAATTGACCAAATCGACACGCACTGGTCTTAAATATAAAAAAAAAAAAAAAAAAAAAAAAAAAAACCTTACTCGTGCCTTAAAGAAACGAGACGCGGGTTAAAAGGTATCACACCCGCGAGGCAGGCTGTGTCCGTCGGTAGACCCGACTGTTGTACCAGCGTATCGGCACACACATTTTGGCGTGCCAAACATGCTCCGACAATGTAAGTGTAGGGCCTCTCACCTGGCATGATAACCGGCGAAGCACGGTGGGTGAAGCCAGGCGCACGTGGTGCGCA
This sequence comes from Lissotriton vulgaris, assembly GCF_964263255.1. NCBI lineage: Eukaryota > Metazoa > Chordata > Amphibia > Caudata > Salamandridae > Lissotriton > Lissotriton vulgaris. Next base: position 869,900,434 of record NC_141687.1, on the reverse strand, counting down.
TTTCTTTTCAAAAGATGAGCAACACCGGCCTTGAATAATGCCTTTTTCGTTTGTGCGATGGGGGATGCCTGTCAACAAGTGGGTAATTCATTTATTGGCGCTGACCACCACCAGTTCCCAAGTGTCACGCTCGTAGAGGCACCCATCACCGGGGCCTGGGGGGTTCGACATCAGGGTCACAGGTTCTAATCCCGGTGGGGCCTAGCCAGCCTCTCATGCATCTGGGGTCGATAAAAAGTGTACGACCAGGAAACAGCGGTCAATCAGCAGCGAGGGAACGCGCTTTCGTAAATACACAGGTTCGGATATGTCATGCTAAGGAATTCCAGAGCAATGGCAGTGTTGGGCAGAACGGTAACAAACTGCCGCACACCACCGCAGGCGCTCCAGTGGTACTGGGTTTGTAACGCCTGACATTGTTTAAAGGGGTTTAAAGTAGGCAAGGCTTCCGCCGGGCCCAACCACGTTAACTTAGCAAGCAGGAGAGCGGTGCCTCAGAAATAGGGCGGTCGTTAGACAGCCGAGTGAGACTATGTCGCGTGAAGAACATGACATACCGGTTGCGGCCTGACCGCCCCACGGATGTGAACTTGGGGGCCCTCAGACCAAAAACAGTGGAAGGGGAGCACTGGGGATGAATACTTATGCTACAGAGCGGGCCTTTGTGGTGCAAACAGTGCGCAGCCTATTGGCTTGGTTTAAGCGAGGGCGGCCGCCTGAAGCCTGAGGCGAATATCACGGCATCTAAGGCCGGCAGATTTCATTGTTAAGCGCTGGAACGCGCAAAAAATCACGGAAGGGCACAGTTTCGGGAAACCCCCGTGGAATATTAAGTTCACTAGGAGTGGCTAACCTCCAGGTCGGGCTGGGAACGGCCGGGCAGCTAAAGGCAGCATAGGGGTGAATCGACCTGACGAGGAAGGTGAAGATAAACGCGCCGCACACAGGCGGCTTCCACGTGGCTGACAGAGCCAAGCAGCGTAAAAAAAAAAAAAAAAAAAAAGGTGGAGGGGAAGGCAGACGGCTGCCGGGCACGTGTTGCCATTGCATACCGCAAGGAAAACAAGAGTTGATTGTCGCGCTGGGTGCGAGGGGCCCCGGCGCAGATCCTGCGCCCACCGCGGCGTGGAAAAGGAGGGCCGGCCTCACAAATAAATGGAAAAGCACAGCTGCGCAAAAGTACGCAAGGCCGGCTCAGGATATGTGTGGCGGTTGTCCACATTGGGTGTTGTGCAAGGTCGCACAGACCCCCTCGGCCACGACCGAGTATGGCTGACGGAAGAAGGGGTGAGAGTCAGCGAGGTGCCGTCCGGTGGCGCAAGTGCGCACTTAAGCCACAAGAATCACGGGAGCTGGGGGGAGCCGCAGGAAGACGTGCGCCCCCCCTGCGGCGTGGCGGGAATGGTTACAATCGGATGGCTAAGGAGACACACCAACAGGGCGGTGTGTAGAAGTAGGCCACTCATTTTGGGATGCCGCACGGCAGGGTGAGGTGGCCTGGCCAAGGAGGGGAGTAGCGAACGGAGACGGCGCTCGCGGCCCAGACCCGGCCGGACGGCAGGGCACATAAAGGTAGCGAGTTGGGGCCTAACTCCTTGGAGAAGCTACCCCTCCATACACGCAAGGGCGTGGGTGACCAGCCAAAATGGCGGTCCCTGAGGTAACACGACAATGAGGAATACCAACGGACCAACAAAAGAACTGGTTTGGTAGGCGTGCCATCTACGAACTGAATGTGCCACGAAATGATCTGCACAATATGTTGATTGACATGTTTATGACCCAGATATGATTTTTGAAAATGATGATGTCATGTATGATTTATGACCCAGAGATGATTTATGATGATGATGGCATGTATGATTTATGACCCCGTTATTATTTATGACCACGGCAATGGCATGTATGATTTATGACCCAGACATGTTGTATTACACATTTATGACCCAGATATAATTTTCGGGATATTGTGTTGACATGTTTATGACCCAGATATGATTTATGATCCCAATAAAACTGCGGCCAACAACCACCACAACAATTACGAGCTTGTTGGCTAAGTGTGTTGGGGTTAACATTGGTTTGGGTCTTTGGGTAGAGACTTCCACGGTATGGGGGAGTGCGGGGGTTATTGCAGAGGCCGCCGCATCCCCCCCGAAGGGGGGGAGGAGGCTCAAGGGCCGGCGCCTTAACCCACGCCGAGCCCCAGTGGAAGAACCGGTTCTGGGCGCCCAGAAGCGGCAGGAGGACTTTAACACCTCGTATGCGGAACATCCTGTTGACACCAAGGACCCCCCTCAGCCAATCGGGGGGGACAGCATGGTACAAACCCCCCAATGGGGTGGCCAGCTACAAGGAACGGACGTACAGTAGTGGGGGGATATAAGCCACCGCTCCCACCAGTTAGCTCCCAATTTTTGCGGAGCGGGGGAAGCAGCGCACCTTGAACTTTTGGACCCACCCACCCACACCTAGGAACCAGCAGTTGTCGCAGTGCTGGACAGGAACACAAGCATTGACGGGAATGGTTACAATCGGATGGCTAAGGAGACACACCAACAGGGCGGTGTGTAGAAGTAGGCCACTCATTTTGGGATGCCGCACGGCAGGGTGAGGTGGCCTGGCCAAGGAGGGGAGTAGCGAACGGAGACGGCGCTCGCGGCCCAGACCCGGCCGGACGGCAGGGCACATAAAGGTAGCGAGTTGGGGCCTAACTCCTTGGAGAAGCTACCCCTCCATACACGCAAGGGCGTGGGTGACCAGCCAAAATGGCGGTCCCTGAGGTAACACGACAATGAGGAATACCAACGGACCAACAAAAGAACTGGTTTGGTAGGCGTGCCATCTACGAACTGAATGTGCCACGAAATGATCTGCACAATATGTTGATTGACATGTTTATGACCCAGATATGATTTTTGAAAATGATGATGTCATGTATGATTTATGACCCAGAGATGATTTATGATGATGATGGCATGTATGATTTATGACCCCGTTATTATTTATGACCACGGCAATGTCATGTATGATTTATGACCCAGACATGTTGTATTACACATTTATGACCCAGATATAATTTTCGGGATATTGTGTTGACATGTTTATGACCCAGATATGATTTATGATCCCAATAAAACTGCGGCCAACAACCACCACAACAATTACGAGCTTGTTGGCTAAGTGTGTTGGGGTTAACATTGGTTTGGGTCTTTGGGTAGAGACTTCCACGGTATGGGGGAGTGCGGGGGTTAACAGGCGTGCGGGCATGCAGGAGAACAAACGAACACTAAAACCAAGAAAAGCTGGTTACGCAATTTCAGAAAAATTGGCACCTTCAGCAGCACTCAGCATGGGCCTCCAAGAGCGGCCGCACTCCCTGCTAGGGTGACCAACTGGCATTGGTGCAAATTCAGGACGGTGAGTGTAAAAATTCAGGACAAAGGGTCAAAATTCAGGACACAAATTCAGGACAGGAGGTCAAAATTCAGGACAAAACTTCAGGGCAATAGGTACGTTTTACAGACACATCAGAGGTTGTGCAATAGTATATAAGTAAGCCCAGCCATTTCCAAACATATTCAACCATTTGCAAACCTATCCATCATGTATCCTTCCATCTATCATTTCACTCATCCATCCCTTCATCCATCCCCTCATCCATCCTTTCACTCATCCTCCATTATCCATCCATCCATCCACCCTTTCACCCTATCCATCTGTACACTTATCCATCCACTCTTCATCCCGGTGACCCACTTGTGGGACACCCCCGCGCCGCACGGCCACCAGCTGCTGCGTGTGCCCCTTGCCTGCCCTCTGCCTCGCTGCTGCCTCGTTTGCCGGCTGCCGCCGCTGCGAGTGTTTTTGCCCTTGTTTTGACGTTATTTTGTGCTTGCTTGGTTTAACTCTCTTTTTTTCCCCTGTTTTAGCGTTTATTTGTGCCTGTTTTATTGTATTTTCATTTTCCCCGTGTTTGCTCTCCTTCCTTGTTGTCCGCCTACCTCGCCGCCCCCCGCCCTCCCTTCCCGCCACCGCCGCTTGTCCCCGCCCCTTTTTTGTCTTCTGTAACCCTCCCCGCTCCCGCCTCCCAGCTGCTCCGCCCACCCGCGCACTTGGCCTTAAATGGCGACCGTGCGACGCAGGTGAGTGTGACCCACTTGTGGGACACCCCCGCGCCGCACGGCCACCAGCTGCTGCGTGTGCCCCTTGCCTGCCCTCTGCCTCGCTGCTGCCTCGTTTGCCGGCTGCCGCCGCTGCGAGTGTTTTTGCCCTTGTTTTGACGTTATTTTGTGCTTGCTTGGTTTAACTCTCTTTTTTCCCCTGTTTTAGCGTTTATTTGTGCCTGTTTTATTGTATTTTCATTTTCCCCGTGTTTGCTCTCCTTCCTTGTTGTCCGCCTACCTCGCCGCCCCCCGCCCTCCCTTCCCGCCACCGCCGCTTGTCCCCGCCCCTTTTTTGTCTTCTGTAACCCTCCCCGCTCCCGCCTCCCAGCTGCTCCGCCCACCCGCGCACTTCGCCTTAAATGGCGACCGTGCGAACGCGCAGCGGTCACGCGCAGCTGGCGCGCCGATTGTGCGCCAAAGGTAAGCCCGTCTGCGCCCGTCCGCGACCGGATCGCGACCAGCGCCAGGACCCCTGGACCTCGAAGACCTCGACCTACCCGCCTGACGTACTCAGCCGCCACCCTCATCGCTCTCAACACCGGCCGACTCCCAGAATGCCACCAAGCCACTCCAAGACGCACCCACGGACCTTTCAGCTGCCACACCTGCAAGTTCTCCTGCATCCGGACCAGCCCCGCACCAGCACCCGCCAAGTCGAACACCAGCAGCACCCACCTCAAGTGCATCCTGCTCAACACCCGCTCCGTCCACAGACACGCCATCGAACTCTGGAACCTCCTAGACGCCACAGCCCCTGACGTTGCCTTCCTCACAGAGACCTGGATGAACGCCTCTTCAGCTCCCGACATCGCCATCGCTATCCCAGAGGGCTACAAGATCGTCCGGAGGGACCGCAACGCCAACCAGATGGGAGGAGGCATCGCCATCATCCACAGGAACACCATCCGTCTCACGACCAGCACCGACAACACCCTGACCAGCGCCGAACACCTGCATTTCCAGATCCACACCAACCCGAACACCACCCTCAGAGGCACCCTGATCTACCGACCCCCTGGACCACGCACGCAATTCAGCGAGGACATCGCCGACTTCATCAGCCCGCATGCCCTCCCCTCCGCTGACTACATCCTCCTCGGAGACCTCAACTTCCATCTGGAGAACAACAACGACCACAACACCAGCACCCTGCTCGACAACCTCGCCAACCTGGGACTCAAGCAACTGGTGTCCACCCCCACCCACCTCGCCGGACACACACTCGACGCCGTCTTCTCATCCAGCACAGACATCGACTTCAGCCACGCCACAGAGCTTCAATGGACGGACCACAGCTGCGTCCACCTCACCTTGAAGAGAACGACGACCCACCATCACCAGCAACAGACCGCCCGCAGAAGCTGGAACAAGATCACAGCAGACCAGCTCGCCACCTCCCTGAGCCAGCACCCTCCTGCCAGCTCAGCGAACCCCAGCCTGGCCGCCGACAACCTCACGAAGTGGATCAGCAACTGCGCGGACGAACTCGCCCCGCTGAGGACCCCGCCTAGCAGACCCGGCAGCAAGAAGGCCCCATGGTTCACCGACGAACTCAAGAGCTCCAAGAAGAACTGCCGAGCCCTCGAGAAAGTCTGGAAAAGGGAACCGACACCGGACAACAGGACCTCCTACAAACTTGCCACCCGGAAACACCACCAGCTGATCCGCGCCGCCAAGAAAACAGCATTCAAGGACCGGTTGGACAACAACGCACACAACTGCAAGGAACTCTTCAACATCGTGAAAGAGCTTTCCAACCCCAGCGCAGGAAACAACGACATCACCCCATCGCAAGACCTCTGCAACTCCCTCGCCTCATACTTCCACAACAAGATCACGGACATACACAGCCAGGGCCGGACTGGGAACCAGAACCGGCCCTGGCAAAGTGCTCGGCCGCCCCCCCCCCCCCCCCCCCCCCCCCTCCGGGAGGAGAGGGGAGGGGGGAGAGGTGCGACCGCGCTCTGTGACAGGGCCGGTTTTCGGCCGTTTTTGTTACAGGGCCGTTTTTGCAGCATAACGGCCCTGTAACAAAAACGGCCCCAGGGGCCCAAAACCGGCCCCCAACCATGCGGCCCACCGGGGAATTGCCCGGTGCCCTCAACAGCCAGTCCGGGCCTGTACACAGCAGTTTCAACAACCAACCAACGCACACCATGACCGACCAACCACCCCCCCCCCCACCACCACCCTCCACGCCTGGACCCCGATCAGCACCGAAGACACCATCCGCACGATGAACTCCATCCACTCCGGATCACCGACCGACCCCTGCCCTCACCACGTCTTCAACAGGGCCGACGCTGTCATCGCACCCCACCTGCGAGACATCATCAACACCTCCTTCGACACCGCCATCTTCCCTGAGAGCTGGAAACACGCCGAACTCAGCGCTCTACTCAAGAAACCAACAGCGGACCCCACCGACCTCAAGAATTACCGCCCCATCTCGCTTCTCCCGTTTCCAGCCAAAGTCATCGAGAAGACCGTCAACAAGCAGATGGCCGCCTTCCTCGAGACGAACGGATCCCTCGACCCCTCACAGTCCGGCTTCCGAGCCAAACACAGCACCGAGACCGCCCTCATCGCCGCCACCGATGACATCCGAGCCCTGATGGACAATGGAGAAACAGCGGCCCTCATCCTCCTAGACCTCTCCGCGGCATTCGACACGGTCTGCCACCGCACCCTAGTACGGCGCCTCAGCAACATCGGAATCCAGGACAAGGCGCTGGAATGGATCATCTCCTTCCTCGACGGAAGAACACAGAGAGTCCGCCTACCACCGTACAAGTCAGAGGCCTCCGAAGTCATCTGCGGCGTCCCCCAAGGATCATCCCTGAGCCCCACCCTCTTCAACGTCTACATGAGCCCCCTCGCGGCCATCGTACGCAAACACCACCTCAGCATAATCTCCTACGCCGACGACACCCAGCTGATCCTCTCCCTGACCAACGACCCCGCCGCCGCCAGAGCCAACCTGCACGAAGGGATGAAAGAGGTAGCCGAGTGAATGACGACCAGCCGCCTGAAACTGAACTCGGACAAGACGGAGGTCCTCATCCTGGGCTCCTCACCCTCCGCCTGGGACGACTCCTGGTGGCCTCCCGCCCTGGGCACCGCACCCAAACCGACAGACCATGCACGAAACCTGGGCTTCATCCTGGACTCCTCCCTCTCCATGACCAGGCAAGTCAACAACGTCTCCTCGGCGTGCTTCAACATCCTACGCATGCTACGGAAGATCTTCTGGTGGATCCCCACAGAGACCAGGAAGACCGTCACCCAGGCCCTCTTCACCAGCCGACTGGACTATGGTAACGCCCTCTACGCCGGTACCACCGCCAAGCTCCAGAAGAGACTCCAGCGGATCCAAAACGCCTCAGCCAGACTCATCCTCGACATCCCACGATCCAGCCACATCTCCGGACATCTGAGAGACCTTCACTGGCTCCCCGTCAACAAGAGAATCACCTTCCGCCTCCTCACCCACGCACACAAAGCCCTACACGACCAAGGCCCGAGCTACCTCAACAGCCGAGTCAACTTCTACGCTCCCAAACGCCACCTCCGATCAGCCAACCACGCCCTCGCCGCCGTCCCCCGCATCCGAAGAGCGACTACAGGAGGAAGGTCCTTCTCCTACCTGGCCGCCAAGACCTGGAACTCCCTCCCGTCCGACCTGCGCCTGACCCAAGACCACCTCTCCTTCAGGAAGAAGCTGAAGACCTGGCTGTTCGAGCAGTAGCGGCACCCCCCCCCCCCCCCAGCGCCTTGAGACCCTACGGGTATGTAGCGCGCTTTATAAGTTCACTGATTGATTGATCCCATCCATCCATTCACTCATCCATTCAGCCATTTACCCTTTCACCAATCCAGCCATCCTTTCACTTACTAATCCTTCCACCCATCCCCTCTTTTAGTCCCTTTCTCTCCCCATCGACCCTTTCGCTTAGCCTTCCTTCCATCCATCCATCCACCCATCCATCCATCTACTCATCCACTCATGAATCCATCCATTGCCCCTATCACTCATCCATCTATCATTTCACTCCTTCACACATCTATTCATCCTTTTGTCCATCTACCCTCCCTTTCACTCACTCATCCATCCTTACACCCACCCTTTCACTCATATGTCCATTCATTCACCCTTGCACTTATCAATCCATCAATCCATCCATCATTTCACTCATCCACCTACCCCCCATCATCCACCCACCCATCACCCACCCACCCACTCATCCATCCTTTCACCCACCCACCATCCAATCCACTGATCCATCCTTTCACCCACCCACCATCCACCCACCCACTCATCCATCCATCCTTTCACCCACCCACTCATCATCCATCCATCCTTTCACCCACCCACTCATCATCCATCCATCCATCCATCCTTTCACCCACCCACTTATCCATCCATCCATCCATCCTTTCACCCACTCTCCATCCATCCATCCTTTCACCCACCCATCATCCATCCAACCATCTGTCCTTCCCCTCATCATCCATCCATCCATCCATCCCCTCATCATCCATCCATCCTTCCCCTCATCATCCATCCATCTTTTTCCCTCATCATCCATCCATCCTTTTCCCTCATAACCCATCCATCCTTCTCCCTCATCATCCATCCATCCTTTTCCCTCATCATCCATCCATCCTTTTCCCTCATCATCCATCCATCCATCCTTTCCCCTCATCATCCATCCATCCATCCAACCTTCCCCTCATCATCCATCCATCCATCCTTCCCCTCATCATCCATCCATCCTTTCACCCACCCCCTCATCATCCATCCATTCCCTCATCATCCATCCATCCATCCTTTCACCCACCCCCTCATCATCCATCCATCCACCCTTCCCCTCATCATCCATCCTTTCACCCACCCCTTCATCATCCATCCATCCATCCTTCCCCTCATCATCCATCCTTTCCCGTCATCCATCCATCCTTCCCCTCATCCATCCTTCCTTTCATCCATCCTACCCCTCACCCATCCATCCATCCCATCAATTTATCCTGCCCCTCATCCATCCATCCTTCCCCTCATCATCCATCATTCCCCTCATCATCCATCCATCCTTTCACCCACCCCCTCATCATCCATCCATTCCCTCATCATCCATCCATCCTTTCACCCACCCCCTCATCATCCATCCATCCACCCTTCCCCTCATCATCCATCCTTTCACCCACCCCATCATCCATCCATCCATCCATCCATCCTTCCCCTCATCCATCCATCCATCCATCCTTCCCCTCATCATCCATCCTTTCCCGTCATCCATCCATCCTTCCCCTCATCCATCCTTCCTTTCATCCATCTTTCCCCTCACCCATCCATCCATCCCATCCATTTATCCTGCTCCTCATCCATCCATCCTTCCCCTCCATCCATCCATCCATCCTTCTCCTCATCCATCATCCTTTCCCCTCACCCATCCATCCATCCCATCCATTTATCCTGCCCCTCATCCATCCATCCTTCCCCTCCATCCATCATCCTTCCCCTCATCCATCCTTCCTTTCATCCATCCTTCCTTCCTTTCATCCATCCTTCCCCTCACCCATCCATCCATCCCATCCATTTATCCTGCCCCTCATCCATCCATCCTTCCCCTCCATCCATCCATCCATCCTTCCCCTCATCCATTTATCCTTCCCCTCATCCATCCATCCTTCCCCTCCATCCATCCATCCATCCTTCTCCTCATCCCTCACCCATCCATCCATCCCATCCATTTATCCTGCCCCTCATCCATCCATCCTTCCCCTCCATCCATCATCCTTCCCCTCATCCATCCTTCCTTTCATCAATCCTTCCACTCACCCATCCATCCATCCATCCCATCCATGTATCCTGCCCCTCATCCATCTATCCTGCCCCTCATCCATCCATCCTTCCCCTCCATCCATCATCCTTCCCCTCATCCATCCTTCCTTTGATCCATCCTTCCCTCACCCATCCATCCATCCCATCCATTTATCCTGCCCCTCATCCATTTATCCTGCCCCTCATCCACCCATCCTTCCCCTCCATCCATCCATCCATCCTTACCCTCATCCATTTATCCTTCCCCTCATCCATCCATCCTTCCCCTCCATGCATCATCCTTCCCCTCATCCATCTGTCCCCTCATCAATCATCCAGCTACCCTTCCACCCATACATCCAGCTATTTACATTTTCTCTCCATCCTTCCCCTCACTCATCAATCCATCTATCCTCGCTCATTATCCATTTATTCAATCTTTCATTCATCCATTCACCCTTTCACTGATTCATCCAGTCATTCACACATCCCTTCACTTACTTACACGCCCACCTTTCCATATTTATTTTGAGCTGAGCCCTTTTGAGAAGAGGCCCATCAAGAACTTCACCCTCCCTGCAGGGGCCTTTCCAGGACTGGGACAGAAACCACCCAGGGCAGAGACAGGATCCACCACAGGGGGGGACAGGAGCCATCACAGGCGGGGGGGGGGGCTGGGAAGAGGGGACAGGAGCCATCACATGGAGGACACAGGAGCCATCACTGGGGGGGACAAGAGCCATCACAGGCGGGGGTGGACTGGAGCCACAACATTGGGGGACAGGAGCTGGAGTCAATACAGGAGAGGGAACGTGATCCACCAGGGTGGGCACAGGGGTGGGCATGCAGTATTCTAGTATCATCTTGGGCTTCTCGCCCCATCCTGCACAAGACAACGAGAAGACAGGCTCTCTGTCCAAAATGCCATCCCCTACTGTGATATACAGTACTTACAGGAGATACTCAGAGAGAACTGATTGAACTGATTGTCCTCCATACTTTGTTAATCAGTGTGGGTGCGATTGTGCCATTTCTTTATTGTATTACATTATGCATGTTTGAAGAACGAGGTTTGCTTACAAATTACTGACAGTAATTAAGCTCGGTGAAGAGAAGCAGGTGCTGTCTCGGTGTAATCAGGGGTGTAATCTGGCCGAGTCTAGGATGTTTGGGGCCCTGGGTAGAAATAGAATGTGTGAGCCCCCCTCTAAATAGCAGATACAAGACGCATTCAGGGCTGTTTGCATGTGAATGGATGCCCCCTGCTCCTGAACCTGCAGCCCCTCCCTCTCAGTCACCTTCAAGCACCTCTTAACAGCTCATCAAGGGCTGGAGGTGTGAGGCCATCCCGCTGTGCCTCTACAGTGCTGCTGGGGGTCTGAGCTTTCATACAGCATAAGAGTCAAGAAGGGAGGTGGGGGCAAGCTGTGCCCGGTTAAAATTACGGACAAATGGCGTCCGTTAAAGAATCCTTCACGGACAACGGACAGACAGCCAAAATTACGGACTGTCCGTGAAATTTACGGACGGTTGGTCACCCTACTCCCTGCACCTCATGGCGTAGTAGGTTTTACTAATTACCGTATTCACTGCAGCCAGCAGAGCCCCTCGGTCGGTCGGCCTCCCCTCAAGTTCCAGAGTTTTTGCTTCAGTGTGCTCGCAGGGTCTAATTATTGTATGTGCCCGGTGAAATGTAAAAAGAGCATTAAATTGCATCACTATCTTAAGTGTAGTTTACTCCTCTCCGCTACCTCCAGTTTTTTGGGCAGGCACTGCTATAAGCAGTGCTTTAAATGGGAAAAAATAGGTGCAGGTACTCACTAAAATGAGCTAGAGGTGTGGCAAGTGGGCGGGGCTAGGGGGCGGGGCTAAGGGTAGTACATAATTATTTATAATAACTTCTATGCAAGTTGGAGTACATATTAAAACATGAGAAATGTGTTTATGTAAACAAAACAGGTGACATCATTACACAAAATGAAAGCCATACAGGATATATATATATATATCCACGATCCATCCTGCTCCCATCAGAAGAAGACACGCACTCAAGGGCTGAAGGTAAATGCATTCTTTATTTTCTCAGGTCTCCCTCGACCCTACAACTGAAGAGAAAGGTTTCGGCTACCAAAGCAGCCTTTCTCAATCTGGCCTGCGCCATACACGTGAGTTTAAATAGCTCTTCTCCCACTGTTAGACATGGTAAACATAGAAATGAGACGTTCTGTGGTGCTTCAGACACATGAAGTGAATAATTCACAACTCGGCACTCAAATAGTGTGGCTATTTAGATGAAAAATCATCAAAAACATAATTAAACTGCAAAATTATAAAATACATTTGACTGCGTGGGACGTAATTAGTCCACATTACCAGTAAACATGAAAGAGCACATGAACGATCAAATTGCCTGCCAAAGGGTTGGGCATATACTATTAAAAACACAAAAATGTGTATGAATGGAATCATAAGATGGGACTGACCCCTTCAGTGAATGTAACCTCAATAAAAAACATGTGTTAAAACATGTAGTAAAAACATGCTGCTGATATATATTTAGACCAATTAAGAGGAGACAGTATTTCATGTGGGATAAAATCTGAAAATGACATACCAATAAGACTTACTGTCTTATTAATGCATTGCAGAGGGGAGCGATATTCTGAAGCATCCAATAAGCAGCGCGCTACAAGATACTACACATACTCACTCAACAGGTAGAGGCAGTCTAATATTAAGCTTAATGAACAACATGCAAGAGGCTGAAAAACACAAATTGTGTAATCTTATAGACAAAATTGTCGGCCTGCATGTTAACATTCATTGCACGACCGGGACTACTAGTCCCATAATGCTTCAGGTTAAGTTATGCAAGTCTCAACCTGAACAAAAGTAAAATATGAGGCATAACCTACTGCAATTTAACATATGCCTTATGTACAGGGCAATTTTATTATAGAAATAACTCAGGAGAAGCCGAATGTTAAACCGCATTTCCTCAGGAAACATGATTGTCTCATTAAGTTCCTTATGCCGGTAATTGGCAAGCAATCATAGCAGGAAAAACGGCGCCTCACAACTCCGACGTTTTCAGGTGAAAGGCCAAAATGTCTCAGTGTCCCACTCGGAAAAGTAGCATACAAAATGGCATTTGTGAAGGTCATAAGTACGGGCTCGAAGGAGGCCAGTAAACAAACAAATTAACTTGGAAAAAACGCTTCCACAGTGCCCAGTCACCAAGAAGCCAGTTTGCTGTGGCAGGCGTTTCTAGACAAGGAGGTGCAGACCTCATGCTGGCAGTTAGTACTTTCACCTGAATGCTCGCTGCACGCCTAATTAACAGTGCAGGGTCTGCCTAGACACTGCCCTGTTAAACACAGCTTGAAGCAAGCCCTCTCAAACCCCAGCAGTGTGGGGACATTCAAAGGGGCGCCTCTGGACTTTAGCAGCCTCTCTGCCAATGTCGACTTCAGAGGCTCAGTTCGACTTCGAGATCCTGAAGCAGAGCGGCATCTGGATGAGATACGAGCCTGTAGTGCCTTCAGGCAGAGTACCGGTACTCTCCCTGACTAAAGAAAAGTGCCGGTACTGACGGGTAGAACATTTGGAAGTGCTGGTACTCAGTACCGGTGAGTACCGGCCAATTTAAAGCACTGGCTATAAGCAAGCAAATGGTGCCTTCCCATCCAACCAAGCTTAAGTATGATTATTATTATCTCGCTGCCCTTAGTATGAAGTTATGTTACTTCTTCGACTTTGTTTTTTTTTAAAGACTAAGACGATACACAGTCATAAGATTATTTCACATTGCTTTTCTTGGTTTTTTTTTACACCGAAAGACCCCAAGAACTAGGAAAATGAATGTTGGTGACCATCCAGTGGTGTTCAAAAAAAATGCAGGAGAATTGCACTACCAGGGACATTTTTAATTTCAAGTTTATGTATTACAAGTCCAACTTCCACTCAAGGAGGGCCTTCAGCAGTCGTGCCTAAACAGTAAAAGCCGCTTAACGGCTTACCCCAACATCAAAGATCCTCAACGTGAATACATAGGATCAAACACAGTTTTTTTAATTTATATATTTTTTATCATTGATTTTATTTAAAAGTCCGCAGCAGTGTACATAATACATTGTCAGTAACATTATAGCATGGAGAAATATCATAAAGTCTGCAAGACATGAGTGAAAATAAACAAAGCAAGAAAAATGATCCATTAGCTATGCAGAAGGGACAGCGGACACATATTGAATAACACTCTACCATCATGGGTATTTCAGCAACCGACATCAACCTAACTGAAACAATTTTACCTCCAATGACATATCACAATTTAAGAGACTAGTTCCTGCACAGTAAATTAAGCACCTTCCGTTCCATTCTCATCCCTTGACAACAATATACAGGCCCCAAAAATTCTTGGGGCGACTCTGTAGGGGCATTAACTCACTATGGCCTAGATGTAGGTAATTTTATTTTACCACTTCTTAAATACCGAATTTTACCGATTCAGTATTTAAGAAGTGGTAAAATAGAGGGGGGGGGGAGGGGGTGTAGGTATTACAGAATCTGTAAATACCGAATCGTTGAGATTCGGTATTTACCGATTCTGTAAATACTGATTCGGTAATGCTTATTGATTCCTATGGGCATTGAAGCCCATAGGAATCAATGGGCATTACCAAATCGGTATTTACCAATTCGGTAAATACCGATTCCAGCAAGGGTGCAGGGGGTGTCACTTTGACACCCTCTAGCACCCCAAATACAGGCATGTGTGCCATGTGGCACACAGACATGCCCTAAGGGCATGTCTGTCTGTCACATGGCATAGGTGTGCATGCACACATGTGCATGCACACCTGGATTCGGTATTTTACCACCCAATTGGATTGGGTGGTAAAATACCGAATCTGAAAGGCCTTTGGGACTCAGAAGAGTCCCACCTACATCTAGAAGTTACCGAATCTGTAAAAATACTGATTCGGTATTTTACCGAATCGGTAAATTTACCGAATCGGTAAATGTACTGAATCGGTAAATTTACAGGTTTGGTAAAATTTGCCCCCTACATCCCAAAAACCCATTTACCGGTCGGTAACGGCCGAAACCGGCCGTTACCGACCGGTAAATGGCCACCTACATCTGGCCCTATATGTTTTGGACTGCGTATTACAAAAAATCATATCTTTTTCCCACTCAGATTTTGAGGGAGGAGGTCCACGTGCCCAGCGCATAGCTATTCGCCTCTCATCCAGAAGAATTCCCAATCCCAGAAGCTTCCTAACCCCTTTAGGGTGAGGTTTAGTATATCCCACAGGGCTAATAGGGGATCTGGAGTAAGTGGAGTACCAACGATGTTCCCCAATTCCATGAATATCTGTTTCCAAAATGCATCGATCTGTGGACATACCCATGCTGTATGGAAAAAATCTGCTCTGCTTGCCCCACAGCGCTCACATCTGTCTGACTCACGTAAGCCATATCCGTGGAGGCGGGAGGGTGTATAATATGTTCTATTTAAAAACTAAAAGTGTATTAATCTATGCCTACCATTTAAAGACACTGATTGGGTGAACTTGCACCAGTAGTTCCATAGACTATCACCAATGGGAACCTCTAAGTCTAACTTCCACTGAGCTCTTGGCGGGGAGTAATTGGCTCAGCAGTATACCTGGGACATGATGTATTTGTTAGAGATCAACCTATGCAGGGTTTTGGCATGCAAAAGGTAAGTGAAAGACGGGAGTGCCGGAGGCTCTAAATATTCATCTCCCAGCAGCACCCTCAAAGCGTGTCGTACCCTGATGTATTGAAACTGTACCAAGGAGCTAGCACCGTGATCAACAGTGGCAACCTCTTACGGGGGGTAGGAAATAGTAGTTCATGGGGTTTGGTTTGTATGTTTTCATTTGTTTTTTTGTCACGTTTTTGCAGTCTTTTTTAAGTTGCTGGTTTTCACAGACTAAATTGTGTGGGCATCTTTTTGACATTATGGACAATTATTGTGGGAGCTTATGTTTCTCTTATGTCGGACTGTTTATCAGCTCTGCTACAATTTCCGCTGGGGGAATCTCTGAGTTGTTTGTTCCATTCCTCTGGCCTGTGGGGTTTCGGGGACCCATTCCATCTTACAGTATGAGTGCGGTTGATCAAGTGGGTCCGTCATTGGGCCACCTCAAGCTTCTTTCCTGGAACGTTAATGATTTGGGTGATCGGATTAAGAGGGGTATAGTGCTACAGTACCTGAAGCGACAGTCTTCTGACCTGGTGCTTCTTCATTAGACTCACATTCAAGGCCCTACTTATTATGCGCTTAACAGGTGGGGATATAAATGTATTGCCCACGCCGTTTATACGTGAGGTTCCAGGGGGGTTGGTATCCTGATGCATAATGCCCTCCCTTTTCAAATTCAAAATACTGTGCGTGACCCGCGGGCGATTAGTTTCAGTCTCTGGGACATGGGAGGGGAGGTCTCTTAATGTCACATCCTTGTATATCCCCCCTAGGCTACACTCCACCGCCTTGAATGATCTGGGTGCACATAATTTTGGGATTGCCTGATGGAGATATGCTTTTGGGTGGTGACTGTAATGCAGCATTAGATGGGTCACTGGACCGCATGCCCGCTCTTTTGAGTGATTCATCTGGGAAGAGTTTATCTGATTTTCTGAGGGCACTTGGGATCATAGACGTCTGGCGGTCTGTAATCTGGCGGAGAAACAATACACCTTTCACTCTGGTGTGCATGGTAGATTGTCCCGTATTGACTATTTTTTTCTGCAAGGCTGATCAGCTCTCCATGTTTTCTAAATTGTCTTTCTTGCCATGGGGTATCTCTGATCACTCGCCAATTGTCGCTTTTTATGGCAGTACACCCGCCGCCAGTCATCAAGACATGGTCCTTAGCCCTTGGTATCTTAAAATTCCCGAAATTCACTCTAAACTGACAGAGGTGGGGGGAGGAGCCAAGCCGGCGACCGCAATGGCCGCCTAGTCCCTCGGCTCCGTTCGTCATCTCCTATCGAGACCGCATCCCGCGTGAACTACCGCGGCAAGACGGAGGAAACGGGGACATGAAAGCGCCCGAACATCGAGGGCGCAATCCCGAGATCCGTGCCTGCTGCTAGAGGCGAGAAAACGTCGGCGACACTAGCGGCCCGCAGCAGCCTTAAGACCGGGGACTCGGCCATCTTGCGAGGCTGGTCCCCGAGTAAACAACAACGGCCGCCGCTGGCCTGGAGGGACCGGTCAGCTCTGGGGAGGCGTGTGGTGGCGATTCTCCTGGCAGGCCTGGATCGACGGTCTGTTACTGCGCGTGAAGATTGACACTCTCCTTGTGCCCCCGTGTAATCGGACAGTGCAACATTGTATCCACCCGCCCTCCGCCGAAAGGTATTCTTCTAATCGTCCCGCGTATGGCGGGAGGCTCCCTAATCTCTTACGAGCTGCCCTTCAGCTGTGCTATTTCCAGCGGTGCCTTTTGCTGGATCTTGGTGGCCCTGCCGGGGGAGCTACACTGTTCGCCGCCTTGCAGCCTTTGCCACGGCCCCACATCGGTCCTGATCTGACCCGTGCTACCATGGAGGAGGAGACCACAATGCACGGGAAGCACAGAACTGGTTTGCACCTCGACGCATTGCAGGCTTCTTTGGCTGCCCTTCGCGACACCTTGGTGCAGGGCGCCCTATTGCTGGGGGGCAAGTTGGATACCATGATCCTCGCGGTGGAGCCAAGGATATCGGCTGGCCCATTCGTACGCAGTGAGACGCCGTCTTCAGCGCCAGGAGGCTTCAAGATGGCGCCTTTTATCGCAGTTGGAGGGTCGGAAACACGGTGTCTTGGGACTTTCCGTATGTGTACTGTTGGATGCACTGGACGTTCTGGACTTGCTAGTTTGGATCTGGCTGCGACATCCTTCCCCAATGGCCTGTTGCTTGATATCCTGGTGTTGTTCCTGCTATATTTTGATATCGGATTGGGGTTCTCCTGTGTTGCTTCGTGGCATCGAGTTTGGAAGGTTTGTTTCACTGACTGGTCTCACACGCCGCACTTGCTGGAGATTGGTATTGTCGCTGGTTCTGGTACTTTCAGCAAGACTGGACAAGGATAAATATCTCCCCTCTGGGTCATCGTCCTTTGTGCTGATACTGTGTGGGCTGCTTGATACGTTGTCCTCTTTGATGTTGCGCTTAGTTGACTCTGTCCCTGGATATGTTGATTTGACCTGATTCTTGCTGCTCTAGTTCATATACTGTGCACATATAATATCATGTACGGGATGGGCCGAGGGACTGATATAGGCTAGCTTTCATTTTTGCTTGTGATTTTGGTGGCAAGGGGTATTGCTTTCATGACGTTGTTACTCCAGTGGGTATGGATGCTTTGGGAACGTGACCTGTACAGCTTTGTGATTAATCCTGTTTCTGGTGTGTTAATTCACACGCTCTGCTCGTAATTTTCCCTACTTTGCGTATTTTGCTTAATGTTTACCCCTTGTACTGATATGTTTTAATTGCCGGCGAGGGGGCACTGGGTGCCCGGGAGCAGGTCTGCTCCTCTCCTCCTCCACTCTTTATAATTTCCCTACTGTGGGGCAGTTCCGGGGCGACAGGCACGCTGTTAGTGGGTTAGGCCGTAGCCATTACAGGGGTGCAGGGTGGCGGGTGTGGGGGGGGTTTGTTGTTTTAGTTTGTTTTGTTCTATGGTCCCTATCGCTCTTTTCCGGCTTTGGGAGGGTCTTCCTCTTTAGTGGGGCTGACTGTCACTGGGTCTCACACCTTTGCTCTTTTTCTTATTTTCGGCATCTCAATATTCTATTTCTCGCCTTCTTAGGGGTGGGCTCCTGGGGATCGGACTTGGTAAAATTGCTTTCTGTATCGTTGCTATTGTCTAGTTTCTCGCTGCGGCTGCTTTGATTATATAGTTGCTGTACTTATAGCCTACCTCCGATTGTAATTGGGGTATATCCCCCCTGCTTCTTCTCTGTCTTATATGTAAGGTGTGTAGTCCTTGTTGTTGCAGCCCCCTCTCTTCTTCTAAACTTAAAAACGAAAACCTCATATCCTATATCGCGCACCCCGCAGTCCTCACAATGTACTTTGAAGTATCCTGTTTCTATATTGACCTATTGCATAGTACTCTCCTGTTTTTATTGACTGTCTTTGCAGCCGGCCATGATGGTTGTGGGCTTGCGCATGTATCTCCTGATTTTCCAATAAAGGTTTTCAAAAAAAAAAAAAAAAAAAAAAACTGACAGAGGTTACCAAATAATACTTCTCAAAGAACGATTGTTCGGTACAATCCGACATGATATTATGGGAAGCCTTTAAAACCGTGGTCCGTGGGTGTGGGGTGGCGGCTGTAGCGGGGCACGAGAAGGAAAAGCATCACCAACTGGAGGCTATTGAAGCTGAGATTACAGCCCTTGAATGCGACTTAGTGTTGGAGGCGTCTCCAGAGATCTCGAATAAGTCGGGTATCAAGCAAAAGGAGTACAGAGATATATTGAACGAAGCAGCTAGGGCCCACTATAGGGCCTCTCAATGTAGGATTTATGATATTGGCGATAAAACTAGCAAGTTGTTGGCCTGGCTCGACAGGAGAGACCTAGTTATTAGATGGGTCGCCGAAATTGTGGATGAGGGTGCCGTTCAACATCATTGCTGAGCTGGTATTGCAGACGCCATCGCCACTAATTGTATCCTGATAAATTCTCCGGTGTCTACTTCCACTCAGGAGGAGGCTGCTGAGCTGCTGGCTACAGTGCTGCTGCCAAGCCTGGACTCTCAGGAGATCGCGGATCTCGATGGGGCACTAACAGTTGAGGAAATTTCTACGGCTATTTCCTCTCTACAGTCCGGCAAGGCAATGGGCCCCAGTGGGCTCCCGATTGAACTATATAAAGCTGTGACTTCACACATTGCCCTTTACCTACTCCATATGTACAATGCAAGTGTGCAAGAAGAGGTCCTCCCGGCTCCGCAGCGGCTGGCTAATATTGTCGGGTCCCTATTGCTGTGCCTGTGGCTGTTTGTCACTCGATACTCCCGCTGGGGTGCGTTCTAGGGAAAGGAATGCCCTAAGTGCACGTACTAATATTTCAGAGCGGGTACTTAGCATATGGAGTCTGAACGTGCGATCATTGGGTAAGCACCATCAGTCCTTACGTGACATGATCGAAATGGACTCTCCTGACCTCATCTTTCTCACAGAGACTTGGCTCCAGGATGCGGACACTACAATAATCAATCTGGCATTCCCTTCCAACTATACTGTCAGGTTCCGCGAGCGCAGCGCGCCTACCACAATGGGAGAACTACATTTCCCATGAGCAGGTGGGGTTCACAGGAAGCATATCACCGGTCCTGATGCGCTTCCTGTTGCGCGTTATTCTGATCGTTTGCTGCCTTCGGCGTGAGAGCGGACGCTCTGCACGCCATCCTTCCCGTGCCTCTCCAGCTACTTCCTTATTCCTGTGGGCTCCTTGTTTCCCGTGGGCCCGTAGGGACTCCGCCAGTATCCTGTCCTGGCTTGAGACGGAGTCCGCGCCCGCCAGCAGGTACTGTTGTCCTTTGCACCGACCGCTCCTGCGGTCAGCTGTTCGGTAGCCTGTCTCCTGGGGCTCGGAGCCTGGGTACTTTACCGTTGGGTCTTTCTTGGCTCTGTAAACTGATATGGGCATTTAGAAGTGGCGGAACACAGTGGCGGTCGAAACCACGTGTTACCGTCCACTCGGCATTATTACTGAAACTGCACTAGCGGGGCGCTTTGGTGAGGAAACCACGCGTTCCGTTTTATACTGCAAATCTCTGTGGAAACAAGGATCAGGGTGTGTAGTGAGGAAACTACAAATGTTCCCTGGTCTTGTGTACTGGCTTCCAGTGGGGTTATTGTGTGACAGAATACTGTGGTGGTCGCAACTACGTGTTACTGTTTGCATTTTCCATGTACTTCTTCTTTGAGTTGTTCTATTGAGAGCGGAGTGTTGTAGTTCTTGCTTCCTACACACTACCGTATCCTGATTTACTTTTGGTGGAGATCTTTACTTCTAGTGGATGCTTTGGACCCCCCTTGTACATTGAGTCCGCTGACATATTCTGTGGTATGTTGTGAGTGTTGGGTTAGTGTCTCAGTAAGGTGTGTATGTGTATGTTAACATAGGACTGTGTTCATTTACCTTATATCTATGTGTTCCTTAGGCCTTCCTCACAGATTATGGCAGAAGGATTGTAGATGTTTTCTAACCAAGGTCGGGTTTTCTTTCAGCCCAGGTACTTATTCATGTGCATGTTTTCTTAGTGAGACCATATGAGAGTAGTAGTTCATGCTAATAAGCACTTGACTGAAATCTGTCTTGTCTTCTGTTTCAGGCGTCCTTTCCCTGCTGACCCTACCTTTACCCACCCCACAAATTTTTTATTTTAGTTTGTTATTTTTCTCCCTCACCTAATGGCTCGAACACCCTGTGTTTATACTTCGGGGTGTTGGTGACATTTGGAGGTGGAACCATCTTTGCATCGGCTGGATCCCGCGGAGTAAACCTGACAGAATAACGCGCCCACGAACGTTGCTCTGCCCGGTCCAGTTGTTGCAAAATGGCCACCATGGATGATGTACTGCAGGCTCTGCTAGTAGTGCAGCAGGAGCTGGCCTCCTCTAAAGCAGAGGCAGCAGCACTCAGAGAAAAAGTAGATAAGCTATCTAGGAACCCCTTTTCTACGTCTGTACCTCAGGTACAAGTAACGGTACCCCCCCCTATTCCTCTAGCTAGTCCAGAGAGGTACTCCGGGGATCCTTCCAAGACTCAGGCGTTTATAACGCAAGTCATGTTGCACTTTTCGTGTAAGCCAGCCTCGTTCCCTAACAACCATTCTAGGGTGGCTTTTGCGCTTTCATTTCTGACAGGGGATGCAGCCAATTGGGCTGTACCCTTGGTTCGGAATGACGACCCCATGCTCTCAGATTGGGCCACTTTTCGGACTGAATTCGAGAAGGTGTTCGATAGAAGGGCAACCACCCTTAGTGCAGATAGGGAACTCCTGGAACTAAGGCAAGGGAGGTCGGATATAATTACGTATCTCACCAAATTTAACCGACTGGTGGCTGAAACTTCATGGCCAGAGGAAAAGAGGATGTCCTTATTCTACCAGGGATTGAGGGACGGTCTTAAAGACGTCATTGCTCAGATAGATCCCCAACCAACCACTTGTGTAGACATGGTAAACTTGACTCTAAGATTAGAGGGTAGAATGGCAGACAGAGGAGGGGATAGGAGACGATGGGACAGGGGGCCCCTCCGGTCCGAATGGAGTCCACGTAGGTCTTTGCCTTCTGCAGATGCTCAATCTGAACCGATGGAAATCGGTGCAGTCCGGTCCCCACTAACCAGGGAAGAAAAAGAGAGCCGTCGCGTTGCAGGTCTTTGCTTGTACTGCGGCAAAAAGGGACATTACGTAAGGAACTGCCCTTCCAAATCCAGAAACACTGGTTCATGGTCTCGCAATAAAAGTGTAGCCATAGCAGCTGGCAACGCTCCAGAAGAAGCTGGTGCTCAGGGGGAAAGAGATCGGAAGGAACCGCAGCCCTGGAAGGTGCCATCGTTAACTGTGGTCACCCTACGTGAATCCGAATCTCACATACTGCTGCCCATGAGGCTGGAGTGTCAGTTGCAGGTTTACAATGTCATGGTTATGATAGACTCGGGGGCCACAGGGAATTTCATTAATAGCGGGCTTGTGACCTCCTTGTCCATAGACAGGGTACCTAGGGACACCCCGGAGGAAGTATTGGCAGTTGATGGGAAACCATTAATTTCCGGTCTCATAACGGAACAGACAGAGAGGGTAACTCTTTCAGTTGATGTAAATGACGGCAGGCATAGGGAAGAACTGGTGCTTAACATCATCGAAGCCCCTCAATACGAGATTATTCTCGGTATGCCTTGGCTTAGTCACCATAATCCCTCAATCGACTGGAAGGAGAAGTCGATAAGTTTCTTGTCTGAGGAATGTAAAAAGCATATGGAAGAGGGTGTTGGGTTCTCTCCGTCTGTTCTTCCTTTGGTGGTCGCAACAGCTGCTGAGAAAGACGTGTGTCTACCCCTGGAATATAGGGCTTACAGGGATGTCTTTAGTGAAAGTCAGGCTGAGAACCTCCCTCCTCATAGGCCATATGATTGTAGGATTGATCTAGTGGAGGGAGCCACCATACCATCCTGTAGGGTTTATGCCTTGTCGGACCCTGAGACCGCTCATCTGAAGGAGTACTTAGACCATTATGTGGATATCGGCTTTATACGCCCATCCCGGTCCCCTGCGGCCTCGCCCCTCTTTTTCATCAAAAAGGCCAACGGAGATTTAAGGGCCTGTGTGGATTATCGTATGCTTAATAAAAACACCATCCGAAATCGATACCCACTGCCACTTATCTCTGTTTTGTTAGACCAAGTACGGTATGCCAAGGTTTTTACCCGATTGGACCTAAGGGGGGCGTATCACTTGGTCCGGGTCCGCGAGGGGGACGAATGGAAAACCGCCTTCAAAACGAGATACGGATTGTATGAATACACCGTGATGCCGTTCGGGCTGTGTAACGCCCCAGCGGCATTTCAATACTTTTTGAATGATGTGTTGAAGGAGGTGGTGGATATCAGTGCTGTGGTTTACATTGACGACATCCTGATTTACTCGGAAAACGTCAAGGACCATACGCAACATGTAACTGAGGTACTCCATAGACTGAGAGAAAACCATTTGTACTGCAAGCTGAGCAAGTGCGAGTTCAGTGTGGACAAGGTTGAATTCCTGGGAGTCATGCTAAGCCACGAGGGACTGCAAATGTCCGATAGAAAGGTACAGGCGGTACAGGAGTGGTCTACCCCTACCTGTGTGAAGGACGTGCAAAGATTCTTAGGCTTCGCCAATTATTACCGCCGATTTATAGCGGGGTTCTCCCAAGTGGCAGTTCCCTTGACGAGACTGTTGCGTAAAGGCGTGCAATTCGAATGGTCACCCGAAGCCACAGCAGCATTCCAGTATCTGAAAGAGGCTTTCACAACGGCTCCCATCCTGGCACATCCTAGACCAGAACATCCGTACGTTGTTGAAGCTGATGCCTCCGACGAAGCGATAGGAGCAGTGCTGTCTCAAAGGGACAAGGACACCGGTCAGCTCCACCCTGTGGCATATCTGTCCAAAAAACTAAGCCCTCCTGAACAGAATTATACCATCTCCGAGAAGGAACTGCTCGCCATTAAGCGAGCGTTTCAGGAATGGAGACAGTACCTTTGGGGGGCCAGATTCCCTGTCACTGTATACACCGACCATCGCAACCTCCAGTACATGAAGACCGCAAAGCACCTCACACAGAGACAGATGAGGTGGATGCTCTTCTTTGCGGAATACGATTTCACCATTACCTTCAGACCAGGGACAGACAACCTGAAAGCCGATTCCCTATCCCGGCGAGATCAGTCAGAGGAGAAGGATAAAGGAGACGCTAAAGCGTCAATAGTCAGTCCCGAGAAGGTGATTTGTGTGATACAGGCCAATACCTTTTTGGACCTCGTTCGACAAGCCAAGACTCATGACGCCTGGGTCAGTTGGGTCACATGTGGGGGGAATCGCACGCTGGTAAAGGGGTTGCCTTTTCAAGACAATAGATTGTTTCTTCCTTCTGTAGCATTGCGCAAAAAGGCTTTCATGTGGTGTCATGAGTCCCCGTTAGCAGGACATCAGGGAGTGCAAAAAACCAGGCGGCTCATGAAACGGCATTTCTGGTGGGACTCAATTAACACAGATGTCTCTGTATGGATAGGGCAATGTGAGACCTGTGCCAGGGCTAAAAACACAACCGGACAGAAAAAGGGGTTGTTGATGCCTTTACCTTCCCCTAGGAAACCTTGGCAGACCATTAGTTTGGATTTCGTCACAGGACTCCCTCCTGATCAGGGCAAATCAGCGGTGTTGGTAGTTGTGGACAGCCTCACTAAGTTAGGCCACTTCATACCATGTGGCAATTTGCCAACAGCAGGGCAGACGGCTCAATTGTTGCTAACCAATGTCATACGCTTGCACGGAGTTCCAGAGGTCATAGTATCTGACAGGGGCCCCCAGTTCATTGCAAGGTTCTGGAAGGCGTGGTGTCAGGCATTGCACATACAGTCTTCCCTCTCGACCAGTTTCCATCCTCAGACGGATGGGCAAACAGAACGGTTGAACCAAACCCTGAAAAAATATCTGCGGTGTTTTGCTGAAGAGGCTCAGGAGTCCTGGGTTTCCCTATTATGGATGGCTGAAATAGCCTATAATAACGCTTGGCACTGTTCTGTGGGGATCTCGCCTTTCCATGCTACCTATGGATTTGATGCACGCATCCTTCCTGTGCACATCCCAGAGGAAGTGTCTCGACAGCCTACGGTCTTAGGGCAAGTACGGAAGCTTCATGTACTGCACAAGAAGGTCAGAGAGCATCTGGAGAGGGCTAAAGCAGGGTACAAGAAATGGGAGGACACACACCGTAAGGAGGGCCCCTCGTTCCAGGTTGGGGATAAGGTCTGGTTATCGACTCGCAACATTCGGTTCAAACTGCGTAGTGTGTTTCATCCACGATACATTGGGCCTTATACCATTGTGAAACGTATCAACCCTGTTGCCTTCAAGTTGAAACTGCCGGGTACTCTGCGTATTCATCCTGTGTTCCATTGTCACTTGTTAAAACCGGCTCATTCGGCAAGACGGAGGGCTACGCCTCCGGTGGTTGGAGATGCTGGGGCGGAATACGAGGTGAGGAGTATCAAGGACTCCAAACTGTGCAGAGGCATCCTCTGGTATCTGGTGTCTTGGAAGGGCTACTCTGTAGAGGACGATTCCTGGGAGCCTGAGGGGAACATTCATGCACCGGCGGCTGTGCGTACATTTCATCGCCGATTCCCCCTGCGACCTGGTCCTAGGAGGCGCTAGGGGAGGGGGGATGTACTGTCAGGTTCCGCGAGCGCAGCGCGCCTACCACAATGGGAGAACTACATTTCCCATGAGCAGGTGGGGTTCACAGGAAGCATATCACCGGTCCTGATGCGCTTCCTGTTGCGCGTTATTCTGATCGTTTGCTGCCTTCGGCGTGAGAGCGGACGCTCTGCACGCCATCCTTCCCGTGCCTCTCCAGCTACTTCCTTATTCCTGTGGGCTCCTTGTTTCCCGTGGGCCCGTAGGGACTCCGCCAGTATCCTGTCCTGGCTTGAGACGGAGTCCGCGCCCGCCAGCAGGTACTGTTGTCCTTTGCACCGACCGCTCCTGCGGTCAGCTGTTCGGTAGCCTGTCTCCTGGGGCTCGGAGCCTGGGTACTTTACCGTTGGGTCTTTCTTGGCTCTGTAAACTGATATGGGCATTTAGAAGTGGCGGAACACAGTGGCGGTCGAAACCACGTGTTACCGTCCACTCGGCATTATTACTGAAACTGCACTAGCGGGGCGCTTTGGTGAGGAAACCACGCGTTCCGTTTTATACTGCAAATCTCTGTGGAAACAAGGATCAGGGTGTGTAGTGAGGAAACTACAAATGTTCCCTGGTCTTGTGTACTGGCTTCCAGTGGGGTTATTGTGTGACAGAATACTGTGGTGGTCGCAACTACGTGTTACTGTTTGCATTTTCCATGTACTTCTTCTTTGAGTTGTTCTATTGAGAGCGGAGTGTTGTAGTTCTTGCTTCCTACACACTACCGTATCCTGATTTACTTTTGGTGGAGATCTTTACTTCTAGTGGATGCTTTGGACCCCCCTTGTACATTGAGTCCGCTGACATATTCTGTGGTATGTTGTGAGTGTTGGGTTAGTGTCTCAGTAAGGTGTGTATGTGTATGTTAACATAGGACTGTGTTCATTTACCTTATATCTATGTGTTCCTTAGGCCTTCCTCACAGATTATGGCAGAAGGATTGTAGATGTTTTCTAACCAAGGTCGGGTTTTCTTTCAGCCCAGGTACTTATTCATGTGCATGTTTTCTTAGTGAGACCATATGAGAGTAGTAGTTCATGCTAATAAGCACTTGACTGAAATCTGTCTTGTCTTCTGTTTCAGGCGTCCTTTCCCTGCTGACCCTACCTTTACCCACCCCACAAATTTTTTATTTTAGTTTGTTATTTTTCTCCCTCACCTAATGACTCGAACACCCTGTGTTTATACTTCGGGGTGTTGGTGACATTTGGAGGTGGAACCATCTTTGCATCGGCTGGATCCCGCGGAGTAAACCTGACATATACAGTGTTTACCCTTAACCGCACTTCTAGAGGGGGTGGCATAGCTATGGTGATAAAATCTTGCTTCCCGGCTGAATGGAAAGCTCTTGATTTACCAGCGTGTGAGAGCGCTTCTTTTAAGGTAGCCTTCAGTCATCAGTTCACTCTTAGCGGTATGCTTATTTACCGCCCGCCAGGGAACGACACTGTCTTCAAGGCCGCTTTTGGTTACATGGTCAGCTCTTTAGCTCCAAGATGTGCTAATTTTAACATCGTAGGTGACCTTAATATACATTTTGATCAAAGGTCATCAGCACCTATTAACTCCCTGCTAGCGGACCTTGAAGCCATGCAACTGAACCAACTAGTTACTTCCCCTACCCACATAGGAGGTCATATCCTTGACCCCTTCTTTACCACACTGGAGCGGGCTATGGTATCTGACCCGATGGTGGTAGGTTGGACTGATCATCTGTTGGTCAAAGTCTCATGTCCTATAGAGGACCCACAATTTAAACCTGTGGACAGACTGATCCTCAAAAGAAAATGGCATAAGCTCAAACTGGAGGAGTTTTATAAGATCTTGGAGGCGCATCCCCTGGGCAATCTGCTGAATGTGGAACAAGGATATGAGCAGTTTTGTAACTGGGTCCTAGCCGCCCTTGACTCTCTTATACCGATGCGCTGGTCGAAATGCCATGCTAAAATTCCCAGCCCTTGGTATAATGATACTCTTGCCGAGCTTAAGAGAACGTGCCGGCAAGCTGAGAGGGCGTGGAGGAAATCCTTTGATCCCACCTTGAAATCTCTGTACTTTGCCCAGCTTAAGATCTACCACAGGGCAATCTGTCAAACCCGGGCCCCATACTATGCTTCGGAGTTTCAGAATAGCCCCAACCCATCCAAATTAATCTTTAAGGTTCTCAAAGACCTTATGGGGAAACGGGCCACCTCGATGGAAATCTGCACGGACTCTCACTGTGAAAGTCTGGCATCCTTTTTCGTGGAGAAAGTGCAGGCAATCTACCGAGGATTTACGTCATCTGTGCCCGGTGATGAGCAAACTGGTGTGATGGCTACGGTTCATGAAACCCTGTCCTCCCTGCCAGAAATGTCTGACGAGGTCTTCGATACTCTGAGCCTCAAAATTAAATCTAGCTCTCCATTAGATCCGCTGAAGCCAGAGTTATTCAAACTTCTTCCGCCCCTATGTCGTGAGCCTTTACTGGATCTGATCAACTTATCGCTCACATCGGGTGTGGTCCCCTCTTCCTGGAAGCAGGCAGTGGTTAGCCCCATTTTAAAGAAGCCTAACCTGGATCCCCTATTACCAGAAAACTATCGGCCCATCTCCCTCCTGCCCTGGACCGCTAAGGTTACTGAGGCACACGTGAACTCCATCTTGTCTGCCCACCTCTCTCGAAATAACATTCTAGACGAGAGCAAGAATGGTTTTCGTGCACAACACAGCACCGAAACTGCATTGCTCATTATGACCGAGCACTTGCGTCCGGTGCTAGATGCTGGGCAGACAGCGGCGCTGCTCCTGTTAGATCTGAGCGCCGCGTTTGACACGGTGTCTCACGACATCTTGATCCGGCGTTTGGAGGAAGTGGGAATTGAGGGGATTGCTCTCCAATGGTTTCGCTCTTTCCTCTCGGACCGGTCTTTCAAAGTGGCTATTCCACCTGGTCAGTCCTTGTTCCATCCACTGGGGCTGGGGGTTCCGCAGGGCTCTGCGTTGAGCCCCACTCTGTTCAACCTATATGTGAAACCGCTGGCTGTAGTCGTCAGACAATGTGGCCTAACCATGACATCGTATGCCGACGACACGCAGCTGGCGGTGACACTCAGTGGTGATCCCGAGGTGAACGCTCCCAGTTTCCGTGCAGGACTCATAGCCGTGGCAAATTGGATGCGAACTAACTGCTTGCAGTTAAATGCCAAGAAAACCGAGGTCCTGATCTTAGGAAAGCAGGCGGAGCTTTGGGGAGATCAGTGGTGGCCTCCAGAACTGGGGGTGACCCCCATCCCAGCTGCCGAAGTTAAGAACTTGGGGGTTTGGCTGGATCCTACACTCTCCTTCACCAGCCACACAAAGAAGGTTGCAGCTACCTGTTATGGTATTCTGCGAGGGCTGAGACCGGTCCTCAAATTCTTCGACCCCCCCCTACTCGGCAACTGGTGGTCCAAGCCTCCATTCTCTCTCGGCTGGACTATGGGAGTGCGCTGCTGCTCGGAGTGAATCAGGCAGAGGCTACTAGATTGCAAAGGGTGCAGAATGCCGCGGCGCGTGCCATCGTTGGCCTGCCTAGACAGTGCTCTGTCTCAGCAGTTCTGACCTCCCTCCATTGGCTGCCGGTCAGACAAAGAATTAAATTTAAGGCTCTTTGCCTGACATTTAAAATCTTGAAGCTCTCCTCTCCTCCAGACCTCGCTAATCTTGTTTCCGCCTATGTTCCTACGCGGTCTCTTAGATCGGAATCTCTCTATCTGGCGGTTAATACACGGTTTAGATTGAGTAGGATGGGAGGTCGCTCCTTTCGAGTATTGGCGGCAGGATTATGGAATTCTCTCCCTGTCCATATTCGAGCCTTGAACAGCCTTACTCTCTTTAGGCGCGCCATAAAAACTTTTTTGTTTCCAACTGCTGACTGATTCCCTTTTTTCTTTCCCAGCATCGATTTGTTGTGTTGTGGTACCTGATCAGGCGCCGGGACGCCCCTTGGCTGGGGCAGCTGCGCGCCTTACAAAAGCTACTAACATAACATAACATAACATAACATATAGTTGTTATTCATAAACAAGGAAAGCCCCCGGATCAATGCTCTTCGTATCGACCCATTTCCCTTCTTGACCCCAGTTCAAAATTTTGACTAAGATCCTGGCTCTTCGCATTTCCCCCCTTCTTCACAAATTGATACATCCGGAGCAAAATGGCTTTATGCCAACCAAAAATACGGCACTTAACCTGCGCAGATTTTAGATAAATAATGTCCTTCATATATTTACCCTTTTTCAAAAATATTTAGGCTATACCATTAACTGGGATAAGTCCCTTATATACACCCTCAGTGGCCATCCCCGCCCCCACCTCCCCCCTGCTCCCGTCGGGTTGTGGGGCCAAAATTGTGACTGAGGGCTTTCGATACCTGGGTATATATATATCACACCAGACGCAGATATTTTCTATCAACGCAACTTGCTGCCCCCCTTCTGCATCTCAAAGCTGACGTCCAACATTGGACTCTTCCTCTTACACTCTTGGGGCGGGCAGCTCTTTGTAAGATGATGGCACTCCACTGCTTCCTATATGCACTAGAGAACACACTGCATCCTGTCCCGCCTCATTATTTTACCTCCATTGAGTCTGAGGTGCGTAGTCTGCTGTGGAGCGATGATCCACCCCGAATCGCACTGGCCAAAGCAAACCAAGAGCTGGTATAATGGCAGAATTGCCCTGCCGGCCATCAGGTCTTATTACTGGGCTTCACAACTTATTGTTCCCAATCATTGGATGCACCGACCCATTACTGATCCGGCATATAGAATGGACAGGCACAATATGCTGCCTGGCCCTTATTTAAGGGCGCTGTATGGCGGATCAAAATTAGAACCCAAATTTACTCCGACCTCGACGACTGTCTCCATCTGGCACGTAGCGAGCTCGGCCCTCGGCTGGAAGGGTAGACTTACACAAGCGACACCATTGTTTGATTCCTGTCGCCTGAGTCTGCTTTGGTGTAAACCTGGGTTTAATAAATGGGACTTGATTGGATTGTCAAAGGTGGGTGATTTATGGGTAAAGGGTAAAATAATGCCTTTTGGTGACCTGCAGCGGAAATTTGACTTGCATGAGAACTAAACTTTCCACTATCTTCAGGTGCATAGTGCACTGACTAAGGTGCTCTCCAGGGGGGACGTATTGCCGGTGTCCTCCCCTTTGGAGGACAGGCTCTTTAATGACTACCTTCTGGACAAGGCCATCTCTCTAACCTATCGTAAACTCCTTAACAACTCACCTGACCTTTTCGTCAAAGTCTGTGCAAAATGGTGTTCGGATGTGGGTAAAATTGATGATGAGGACTGGAGGGAAGCCCTCGCCACGTGAGGTTGCGATTTGGTCCCGGTTCAAATTAATCCAACTTAAGTTGCTGCATAGGACCTATTATACAAGCTCTTTATTGGTTAAAACGGGTCTTCTGAACTCTCCTGTCTGTCCGCGGGGCTGTGGACAGGTGGGCACTTATCTGCATCAATGGTGGGAGTGTCCTATTCTCCAGAGGTACTGGGGAGAGATTATTACCGCTTTATCCCAGGTCTGCAGGAAAGATATTGAAATTACTCCGAAATTCTGTCTCTTGAATATTTTGGAGGCCACTGATGTGACTAGGCCTGAGCGACTGTGGGTCTCCCTGGGGTGCTTGGTGGCTAAACATAACATCGCCAGAAAGTGGAAAGGTGGAACTGAATAGAAATGCTCAGATTGGGAATCTGATATGCATTTGGTGCATGCAGGCTGACAGAGCGGCGTACGAAAGCAGGGGTTGCCCGGGTAAGTGGACCAAAAAATGGGCCCCATGGAATGAAAGTAGAGGTTGGTTGTGCACTTCTTTTGAGGATACCTCTGCGTTTGCGGTTGACAATGAACCACTGTAATCTTGTGCTTTTTGTCCACAGTCCTAATGGAGACACCCGGATTTATGCTCTTGTAAAACGTGCCCCTTATGTACTGTGTATGATTCGTTATTGGCCACATTTAATTTTATCCTTATTGTATATTTTCACGACTGCTTTTTTTATTTGTGTTGATGTGTTTGATATTATTTGATTTGATTTTCTTAATAAAAAGATTCCCCCCCAAAAAACAGTGGCAACCTCATCCCACGTCCAGGCTTTGCCCTCAGAGAAGAAATCACCCATTTTAATAATCTGGACATTTCTAAGCTTCAGTGCCCAAAGAAAACCATTGGCACCAATCCAGTGGAAGTAGTGGAGAATGAAGCAGAGTGCCCGCCTGCCTTTTTAATAGTTCACTCCATGCATGAACCGTAGAGTTTACATAGTCATGAATGCCATAATGTCTGTTGGGAGGTTGAGTGAGTTGCCGGGGAGGATCAAACACAGTTGTTATAATATGCACCGTTCTGCACAACCTCCACTAAGAAGAGACCACCCTTACTTGCAGAGGGGCAACTCCTTGGCAATTTCTCATCCCTTGGGCGATGTAAGCCATATGGTGCCCATTTTTCGACAAAGGTTTCTACAACCAAGCTCTCTTATGAGTTACATTTCTCTGAAGTGTCCCATTCTCGTCTTCCTTTGTTTAATTGTGGACAAGGCTCAGAGGCCTTCAGCAATTCGCAGCCAATCGCACCTTTTCTTTACGCTATCAGGAACCATATTTTCCTTTGGTGGGCAATAGAACCTAAGTTTCAGTACCTGTTCTAAGTGCACCAGCATGCTTTGAAGCATCTACACTCTTTTATTGCAAGCATTTCTAAAGGTTATTCTATTTCTGATGTTCAAGTTAGTATTTGGGGGGGATGCACCATTTACACATTTACAATCGGAATTTGTAGTTTGTAAGTTGCCCTGTTTTTTGCTGATAACCAACCAAATTGATGATGTAGGTGTGTGCTTAGGAAGGTTAAAAAGATTTTATGGCAAAGCTTAGGACTTATTCCAATGGAAGGAACAAGTGCTGAGGAATGCTATCTAACAGGTTGTTGTAGTAATCCAACTTGTTCAGAGTAGTGTTCGGACTGTATGAAAGGGTATCTGGGAACACATTTTTCAGATATATATTACTTGGCATCTTGTAGTTGTGCCATTGAATGTGATGCAGGAATCTATGGTCATGTTTGGCATGAAATAAACATAAAGGTTTCTGAGTTAAGATATAGGGATGAGTGGATGAAAGGGTCAGGGGGAATTAGTATAGGAATTGAAAGGGACATGTGTAGCTAAACACAATATCTTGGGTGTTAGCATAACGGATGGGTGGATGGCCATCCAGAGATAAATGGAAGTAAAGCAGTCATAGACTTTGGATTGAAGCTCAAAGTGTTGGACACAGAAATAAATTGCGAGTCATTGGACAATTGATGATAAGAGAATCTGATTGACAAGATGATGTCTCTTAAGGGTGAGGTGAAAAGAGAGACAAGTAGAGGATCTTGAACAGGGGTACTCATAGTACTACCCGCGGCAAGCCTTCCCCGGCGGCCCGCGGATCTTGCACACATCATACCAGTGTTTTAATTATTTTCTTTTTTTTTAAAGAGTGTCTGCAAACTAAGTTACAGCAGCGCGACTCGGAGACTCTGCTGCTCTGTGGGGGCCGGCCGGGCGATTCCTGCCATAGTTAGAGTGGAGCTGCAGGGGCGCTAAGAGGTGAACAACACAGCCTCATTAACATGCTAATGGTCTTTTAAAGACCTGTTAATGCGCTCAGTGCGGCTATGTGTGTGTGGGTGCTCCGAAGCGGTCTCAGCCCGGGCTGACACAGAGGCAGGGTGAGATGACAGAGGGAGAGGGAGGGAGAGGGAAAGAAAGGGAGACAAAGGGAAGGGAAATGGAGAGTAAGTGAGGGAGTAAGAGATGGGAGGGAGGAAGGGAAAGGGAGGGTGAGGGTGAGGGAGGGAAAGGGAGTGACAGTGAGTGAGTGAGGAAGGGAAAGGTAGACCGGGTGAGGGAGTGAGAGAGGGAAAGGGTAGGAGGGGGAGGGAGGAAGGGAAAGGGAGGGAAAGGGAGAGACAGTGAGGGAGGGAAAGGGAGACTGGGTGAGGGAGTGAGAGAGGGAAAGGGAGATAGGGAGGGAGAAAGGGAGGGAAAGGGAGACAGTGAGGGAGTGATGGAGGGAAAGGGAGACAGAGTGAGGGAGGGAAAGGGAGTGACAGAGTGAGGGAGGGAAAGGGAGTGACAGAGTGAGGGAGGGAAAGGGAGTGACAGAGTGAGGGAGTAAGGGAGGGAAAGGGAGATAGACCGAGGGAGGAAAAGGGATACCGTGTGAGGGAGTGATAGAGGGAAAGGGATGCAGGGAAAGGGAGGGGGGGTAAGTGATGGAGGGAAAGGGAGTGACAGAGTGAGGGAGGGAAAGGGAGACAGAGTGAGGGAGTGAGAGAGGGAAAGGGAGACAGAGTGAGGGAGTGAGAGAGGGAAAGGGAGGGAGAGAAAGGAAGGGAGGGAAAGGGAGTGACAGAGTGAGGGAGTGAGAGAGGGAAAGGGAGGGAGGGAAAGGAAGGGAGGGAAAGGGAGTGAAAGAGTGAGGGAGTGAGAGAGGGAAAGGGAGGGAGGGAAAGGAAGGGAGGGAAAGGGAGTGACAGAGTGAAGGAGTGAGAGAGGGAAAGGGAGAAAGAGTGAGGGGTGAGAGAGGGAAAGGGAGACAGAGGGAGGGGGACAGAGGTAGGGGGACAGAGGGAGGGTGACAGAGTAAGGGAGAGGGAGGGAGAAGGAGGGAGAGGGAGGGAGAGGGAGGGAGGGAGAGAAATAGAGCGAGAGAGAGAGAGAGATGTGTGTATGCCAGGTTCTGGTGGCCCAGTGGACGAAGGTGTCCGCTGCAGGGATCAGTGATCAACCTCATGGTCAGGTTTTTTTTGTTGCTCTAGCCCCGCCCCCATTGGTGCGGCCCTCGGACACAAACCACAGTGTAAATTTGGCCCCGAGAGAAAGTTTGTGAGTACCCATGATCTAGAAGATAAAATTGTGCAACATCAACTAGCAGAGGAGTAGAGCAGAGAATGATGAACACATTACAGACAGAAGAGTGTCAGTCAGTGAGACACGAGTGAAACTATTTCAGTGCTTGGTAAACTATGCCTAAATGTAATGAAGTTGGACAGGTGACAAAGTGTCATTTAAGTGGAGCGTAGAGTTCTAGGGCCAGATGTACAGCAGTTTTTAGCGTGTGCAAACGGGTTTTAGACCCGTTTACGCACGCTAAAAATGTTGGGCCCATGTAAAAAACCTATTTTGGAAGACGCTAATCAATTAGCGAGTCGCAAAATAGGTTTTGCAACTCTCCTATTAGCAAGGGGCGTTCCGTTCCAATAGCGACTCATGAGTCATGTATGAATGTTTTGCAACCACCATTGCGGTCGCAAAACACTCGCAAATTACCCCCTACTTCAAGTAGGTGGTAATGCAATTGCAAATGGAAAGATGTCCCCAGAGGCCCTTTCCCCCTTGCAAATGCATGCGAAAATATTTTTTAAGGCAGGCAGTGGTCCCAGAGACCACTGCATGAACTTACAAAATTAAATGGAAACGTTTCATTTTTATTTTTTTTAATGCATCCTGTTTTTCTTTAAGGAAAATGGGCTACATTTTTTTTAAAACTGCTTTATTTAAAAGCAGTCCCAGACATGGTGGTCTGTTGAGCCCCACATACCACCATCCATGGGAGGGCTAGCCAATCCCAATGGCTTCGCAAAATGCGAGTGCCTCCTTAATATTAATGAGCCTCGCATTTTGTGACCCCATTGGGAATCGCAAATAGTGTCTCCGACACTTTTGTGCATAGAAATTGCGACTCACAAATTGCGAGTAGCAATTTACTATAGACGTACATCTGGCCCTTTGAGCCACAAAGGAAGGGGCCAATTTGTTTATAGGAAATAATAACTATGGTGAGTCTGTTTGGAACAGGCTTTCTAAACATTTTGAGAAGAAGGGGAGCTTTAGGGATCCATCCACTTGGCAGTGGGACCAATACTCCACAGTCGAACTGCAGCAATTATCAATTGTATTTGGATAACTCCGGAACCCAGATTGTCTGTCATCGATTCAGTATCCATTTTATAAATATGAATCGATTATATAATGGTTTCAACCAGGGATTGGAGGAGGGTGAAAGACTTTAAAGTTATCACCAGATATGATAGTGATCACAATCTGCTCTCATTAAAATTTGAGATCCCTTACCGACAATCAGATAAGGTAGACCCTAATGCACCATCACAGCCCGACTTAGTGCTATCCAGCAATAGGCGTAGGATAAAATGGACCAAATTGCTGGAAAATCAGAATAATATTGAGAGACTCTATGCACTAGTCGCCCCCGCCCTGGAAAAAGTAGAGTGCTCCATGAACCATCCAGCCAGCGAATCCGAGACCAAAATCACGGGTATCTTGGGCAATCAGGCACAATTGACTGTTCTTGGTAACATCCATTCGGAGCTATGTACAAATCTTGCAAAGGTACTGAACCCAGTTGCCAGGCCTCGCAAGCCCAAACAGAGAAGAGCGACCTGGTTCAATGCCTCTTGCAGGGAAGCAAAAACCCTACTGTTGGAATCACTGAAAGCACGAGATACTCGGAACACAATTAGGGAGAGACGAGTAGCCTATAAATCTGCCCTCCACACTGCAAAAATAGATTGGGACGAGGAGAATTGGACAAAAATAACAGCTGCCCTCGCTTGCCAAGATTCACGGACCTTTTGGCAAATTGTCAGGCACGGCTCAGCCGAACCACTTGCAGCAGTCGAGGCCTGTATAGCACCATCTGTATGGGAGGAACATTTCAAAAACCTATACCATCCACATAGCAGCGATAGTGGAAGAAGTGAACTCGCTGGAGAGTCCCCCAAAATCAAAAATAGTCTAATTGACATGGATGGTTTCAGCTTAGAAGAAGTCACCCTGGCAATTTCCTCCCTGTCTGCAGGTAAGGCGCCGGGCCTAGACAGGCTTCCAGGCGATCTTTACAAGCACGAACCCAAAGTCTGGGCTCCCTATCTTGGGGTATTATTCAATTCCATTCTGAAAGGTCTGCCAATCCCTTCCACCTGGCCAGGGGCAGAAATAGTGCCAATTTTCAAAAAGGGGTCTCCCCTTCTCCCTGCAAACTATAGGCCCATAAGCCTAATCGATGTTTCCCAGAAACTCTTTTCTAAGCTCTTGTTAAATCGCCTACATGAGTGGATCAGGGACTTCAACATCCTCAGCCATTTCCAAGCAGGCTTCAGGGAGAAGGTCTCCACAGTGGACCAGGTCTTTCGTCTCGCCATGATACACTGGAAAACAGTACAGCTGGAGGGTGGCAGCCTCTACACTGTATTTGTGGACCTGAGGGCAGTGTACGACCTGGTCCCGAGGAACAAGCTGTGGGAGGTCCTTGATAAACTGGGGGTCCCCGAAGGTCTCTTGAATATGATAATACGCCTCCACACTAGTAACTATGCCCAGGTTAGATGCGGTAGGATGGGAGAGTTGTCTGAGAAGTTCCCCGTTGGCAGGGGGGTAAGGCAGGGTTGTGTGCTTGCACCAACCCTGTTCTGCCTCTATGTCAATGGTGTAAACTCCCACTTAGCGGGCGTATCCAACTCTGACGCCCCAAAATTGGCTGCTGAGAGGGTATCAGCCATCATGTTTGCCGACGACACACTGCTTTTATCCAAGTCGGCAAAAGGCATCCAGCGCATCCTTGATGGCTTTGTGGACTTCTGCGAAGCCCATGGATTAGAAAACAACGCTACCAAGACGAAATTCATGGTCCTCAACCCCCCACTGAAATTCCACTTCAGTCCAAGCATCGCACATACCAAGCTGGAAAGGGTAAAAACCTTTGAATACCTGGGAATCGTATTAAATGATAAATTTACCTGGAGCTCTCACCTGGAGAAAGCTGCACTGAAATTGACCCAGCATTCGGGAGGTATAATGAAGCTCTTGGCAAACAACAAATCCTCAATCAGGCCGATCGGCCCCCCATTACAGATCTACAAATCCCAGGCCAAGGGGGCTGTCATCTATGGATCTGAACTCTGGGGCCATGAAAATACATCAAAGCTGCTGAAGGTGGAAAACAAATTCATTCGTAACCTTGTTGGGCTACCACCGAGCACCCCCCTTGTCCCCCTGAGGATGGACCTAGGCCTATGCCCGCTTGATGAGGACCTGGCTCTACGCCCACTGGCCTTCTGGCGTAGAATATGGACAACTCCAGAATTGGCCAGTTACAGGGAAGGACTCCGGGAGGTTCTTGCCACTCCAGGTGCCGGAAAAATTAAATGGCTCAATTCTATTAAATTAGAACTGGAGGCCTTAGGTCTCTCAACTATGTGGTCTGACCCCCAGAACATGTGCCATATCCTCTCTAAAAAGGATCTAGCCAGGTCATACCGAGAATGCAAACTTTCCCTGATACTCAACCACCAACACCTCGGGTCCTTGACAGCTTCCTTTTTGTCTCACAAGGTGAATTACAACATGGAACCTACTCTAGATAATATTTATCCTTCCGTACTGAGAAAATTATATCTCCAGTGGAGACATGGTTCTCTCCCCATCAGAACTTTCACAACCAAATGGAGCCATGACCCAAGTAGTACCTGTCCGGCATGCAGAAATTCGGACGAAAGTGAGCTCCACATCCTTTTTTTCTGTCCAGTTTATGATGGGATACGTAGGCACTGGATTCTCCCCCTATGCAGGAATCTGGGATTCAAGAAGTGTCTGCCCGCCTTCAGAGTTTTAAAAACTGACTTGTCAGACCATATTGTGTTCACTATGGCCAAGTACTTGGGCGCCCTCTGGTCCATCAGAAGGAAATGCCTCAAAACATAGACTTGAGTACGGATCGGTTTTTACAATATAAGGATTTCTTTCTAGCATTGTTTTTATGAATTTTACAATCCAGTGTATAAATCATGTAAATGAATTGTTTTATATGATTGTCTTTTATGGTAAACCTTTACCGAAATAAAGATTTTTGAACTGAACTGATAAATATGAAGGAGACCAGATTACAAAATATGTGCCAACACAATTATAAGGTGGAAATTGGAGACTGTGAGAGATGGATCTTGCAGATATAGGGAAAACCTTGTGGTAAATCAAGATGATTTTCCAATACAAAAGTCCTCCCCGGGACAGTTTTAAAAATCATGTGGATCATTTAACATTTGGGTGTGTAAACTTGTGAGTTTATCTGCACACGTTCCGTTTTTTCCAAGTGGTATTGTTTTCTTCCTTTCAGAGGAGTCACCATAACCTATGCTACCTTCCTTATTTTTCTCCCTTTTTGCCCTCTTACTTTAGGACTTCTAAATGTTATTCCAGACCTCACCCCTTCTCTCATTCTGCATTGTCCAGTTTTTCTTTTGATATTAAATTGTACTTCTTTCCTGCTCCATTTCTTCCGTTGCTCCACCTCCTCCTTGGCACCACTCCTCACCCTCTTTGCACATTTAGCATGGTGCTGTAATTCGGGCTGTACACCCCGGTGTTTCCCTCAGCAGTAGAAATTGTGAAAAGACTTACACCTCGGTAGCTGAAGCAAGGCGGTTGTACTGAGTCTCAGTTAGATTAGCTTTTCTTTCTACATTCTGAATAATTATTAAAGCCAATCTAAATACCTTTATGCTTTATTTTGAAAATGTTGCCAATTATTGTGTTTTTCATCTGGCCCAGTGATTTAATGCTTTGGCCCGCAGATTTTTTACTTTAGTTGATTAGGAAAAACTATTTTGACAGTCATGCTTTACATTAGGTTTTTCATCAGTGAAGGTTACTTCAAGTTGGATTTCAGTTAACACAATTCTTTTATTGGCCTTAGATGTTATTGTTCATACAATAATTGTGTACGTAATAATTCATCTCGGAATAGACCCAGAGAGATCTATATGCTGCTGCAGATGTCTATATTTAAATGTATCTAGGTGTCCATACCCTCTTCTCTCCAACCTTTCAAGGCACAAACTTTCCATCTTATTTATTTACACTGATATCACACATATATCATTATGTGTTACAGTACTCAAGGGACATCTGCGAGTGTGCCCAGATCATGATTGTTGCTCCCTATAACAAATGCACAAAAGGGGGTCCTTTGGTCCTGGGTTCTCATTTTAAGCAGCATTGTGTTCTATATTTTTTTTAAAATATTAATATTTTAAAACAGTATACAAATTAATATCAACTACAAAACTGTGCAGTTACTCATTACTCCTGACAGCAGTATCACTTCTTGTGCCTCACATTGATTATTAGGTATGTGAAGAAGATGGAGCTTGGTGCACATAAGTCTGATGGATGTCATCTGCGCTCGTGCTCTTCTCGGTCCAATATGCTCTGACATCTTTGCAGATGTCATGCGTTTGCTATTTGGGATTTCAACATATCCGTTGTCTTATACTTCATATGTGTACATTTTGGGTCAGCGAAGCAGTCCGATTGTCGCATTCAAAGCACTGCTACATTCCTTCAGGCCAGAGTCACATCGAGCATAACACATTGCAACACATCATATTTGGTAAGAGACTTAGAAGGCCTCCAATGTAATAAACATTTATTTTGTGGCTGTGTAATTTTAGTTTGTGTACCCATCGCTTCTTCATGACACGTGGCACTTGTTTGGCAAGTGTATGTAGTATGCTAGGACTAGCTAGGCATCATCTCGGGTAGGCATCAGAATTTGTTAAATTTGTAGATCTGTATAGTGGATTTGTAAATTCAATGAAGAAAGTTAAAAGATATGCATATTCTGGAACTCAGTGATTGGTTTCTAATTAGTCCTTTTGTTTGCCAACATTGTTTCTTAGAGATAGTAATGCATCACTGGGAATGACTTTCAGCGGTGAATGGTGATTTCCAACATTGCTGTTATTTCAATTTGTGCGTGTAAGCTGAAGATCAGCTTTTCATTGTCAAGTGGTAAAACGATGTCAGCAATGCTGCAGTCATCTTTAGTGGTTTTGGAGGGGGGGTGCCCAGCTACACTGTGGTGCGCTACTACCTCCAGACTACGCCCGTGGCAATGCCCAACCATCTACTGAGCCTTGGAACAAAGAGGGGTTTGGCTTGAGCGCAGTAAGGCTACGCCTATAACTCTATGAAACAAAAACAACTGCCAGTACTGCTCGGGCTATTTATTCTTAGACGCAATAAGTTGAGTATACGCTTCCCAACTTAGAAGGACCAGTCATTCAGTCCACACCAAATGTTATTGCGTATGAATTTTTATTCTCTACTTACAAAATTATTTTAAGTGCTTTTTTTGGATTATTCTTCAACCAAAGAACAACAAATCTCTATATACACAAAATGAAATTTTTCACGCTGTACAATTCAATTCACAAAAAGGGTCACTGTGTAAGTGGTGTAAGGGGTAAGAAAGGCACATACACACCATTAATGTACAGTTCTACTCACTCGACAAAACCTTCAATCATACCACAATCAAACCACAAACCGCTACTCATACAAGAAGGGAAGTGCAAAAGTGAATATTTACAAGTGGGCGAGAGAAACTATCTACTATATACACTAAGATAAGCAAACAGAAGCTCAATTTTTTCTTTTTTGAAAACACAAACGTACAGTCACTATGCAACTTAAAGATAAAATTGCTCTACTCAAGTGCAATATATGCAAACAAATGACTGAATAACAATCACTCCGGTGACACGGAGTCACCGTGAGAGGGAATTTTAAAGAGTTATTATTCAATCTAGAGGGGTCGACGCGTTTCGAATCCCATTACTCCTTGGGATTCTCCTCAGGACCGAAAAACAGAAAAGATCTGAAAAACATAAAACCAACATAAGAAACACACTCAGTCGGATGTAAGCATACAAAAGAGACTCTCAACTTAACATTCAGCACGACAAACAAACGTAGTACCTGTCCTGTTTCTTCAGGTTCTAATCCTTGAAAAGCTGTGGGGAAACAAGGGAGAGGATCCATAAGTGTTTGTTCGGAGGCCTAGTATGACCTAACAGAACGGGGGAGGTGGTTTGCTGGCTGACTTACTTGGTTGTATTTAGAATACCCTTGAAGAGTTTCGTGGTGGTCCGGTCAGTGACAATGGAGTTGAGGGGGGACTTCCGTTCCAAGTCAATCTGTTTGAAAAAATGGAGACTTTCAGCATTTTTGTTAAGAAGGGAAGTCTTCTACCAGCTCCGTTTATCAGGTTTCACTTTGGGTCCTTACCGTCCTTAGTCTGTAGCCACAGAATTCAATTGGGCAAATATTTCCGGCGCCGTGTTGGTACGTCATCTACGAAGCGCTTATAACGGATGTGGCCCCTGGGGATTCTGGTTGTTGTAGTTTATAGATGATATAATTCTGACATTTCATTCAATCCTCTTGTGGTAGTGTTGAATTTGAGTATCAGCATTGCCTCTCGTTGTCTGAGTTTTGCTTCCAGATCACCCCCTCTTTTGTCAGGTTCGATTTTTGAAATGACTGTCCATTTTAAATCACTTTCTGTATGTCCATTATCTAGCCAATGTTGTACTAGTGGCGCCGTAAGGACTTTGGTCTTAATTCTTGATTTATGTTGTGAGATTCTTTGTCTCACCTCTTGATTAGTTTTCCCGATATATAGCTGGCCACAGGGGCAAACTATGCCATACACAACATTACGGGTTTTACAGTTGGTAAAACTGTCATGTTTCCAGAAGATTCCTTCGTGCTCAAATAGTGTTCCTTCCATCGTTAAGGCGCAATTGACACATGTACCACATTTGCGATGGCCTTTTATAGGTGGTAAGCCTACATATTCTCGCAGTGTTGGGTTTGTTGTTTTTGGTACCATTGCTCGTACGATCTGATTGGCAATGCTCTTGTCTTTTTTGAACGCGAACAGTGGTTTGTTGTTAAATTGGGGGTCCA
Source organism: Lissotriton vulgaris (assembly GCF_964263255.1). Taxonomy (NCBI): domain Eukaryota; kingdom Metazoa; phylum Chordata; class Amphibia; order Caudata; family Salamandridae; genus Lissotriton; species Lissotriton vulgaris. The sequence goes on along the minus strand of NC_141687.1, from coordinate 869,857,592 downwards.
GTTCTTCTATTAGGTGCCAGTTTCGGTTGATGGTTTTCTTTAACCAATTTGATGACGGGCAATAGGTCGACACACAGACAATTTTGGACAGTTTGTTACGAGATTTTCTTTTCAGTAGTTCTTCCCGTGGTGTCCACCACGCTCTTTTTTGAGCTTGTTTTAAAAGTTTGGACGGATAGCCTTTCTGTAGAAGTCTCTCTCTCAGTGCATTGGCGTGTTCGGTGTATTCCTCTTTGAATGTACAATTCCTCCTGATTCGGAGGAATTTCCCTACCGGTAGGTTTTGTTTTAGACTCAGAGGATGGTTGCTCGAGAAATCCAGTGCCTTGTTTCTATCCGATTTTTTCCGGTATAGAATTGTCACTAGTTTGCCATTTGTGCAATAGACTTCTACGTCTAGGAAAGTGAGTCTCGTCTCAGAAACTTGAATACTGAATTGAATGTCTTTAGTGCGGTTATTCAGCCATCCATGGAAAGACATTAATTCATCTTTAGATCCTGTCCATATTAGGAAAATATTGTCGATGAATCGTATCCATCCTCTTATCCGATCTGTGTATGGGTTGTTGTTATACACAAAGGACTCTTCGTACTGGCTCATGAAAAGGACAGCAAGTTCCGGGGCGAAAGGGCACCCCATCGCTACTCCCTTGATTTGGAAGAAAAAATCTTCTTTGAACTTAAAGTAATTTCTAGAAAGGGCCATTTTTGCAAGTTCCAAAATAAAATATGTGGGGATCTTCATTGGTCTGTTCCTTCGGTCAAGATATATTTCTAAAACTTCCAAGGCCTGATCTTGAGGAATTTGTGTGTACAACGACACTATATCCATACTTACGAGAAAGTCTTGATTCTCAGTAAATGGCAAGGTGTTTAGCTTGGTGATAAAGTCAGTAGTGTCTTGCAAATAGGACTTGACTTGTGGCATAAACGGTTTCAGAAAAAAATCAATACATTTTGAAATGGGTTCGAACAGTGATTCGCAACCTGAAATAATTGGTCTCCCTGGTGGTTTCTTCTCATCCTTGTGTACTTTGGGAAGTACATAAAATAAAGGTGTTCGGGGGTGTCTATTTTGCAAATACTCGAACTCATTTTTACCGAGGAAACCTTCTGCAAAGCCTTTGTTTAAAATAGAAAACAATTCCTTCTGTAATTCTTTGGTAGGGTCATAATCAATTTTGCGGTAACATTCCTGGTCGGATAACTGACGTGTGGCTTCCGCAATATATTCATTCGTGCCCCAGACTACGATTGATCCGCCCTTGTCAGCTTGTTTTATTATGATGTTATTATCATTTTTCAGGGTGGATAACGCCTCTTTTTGTGCTCTTGAGAGATTCGGTTTAATGTAATTATGCTTCTTTTTCTCCTCGAATGTAATGGCTGAGAGTACCGTTTTTTCGAATGTTAATACCTCCTTTGGGACCTTGTAGGCTGGTGGGCAGAATTTTGATTTTTTTCTCAGTCCTGTTGTCTCTGAGTTCAAAGTTGTTTCTTGTCCCGAGAAGAACGTGGCTAATCGAATTTTCCTGCAAAATTCTATGAATTCTGTTTTAAGTCTCACAAAATCCATAGTTTTTGTTGGTACGAAGGTTAATCCTTTTTCCAAAACACTTTTCTCAATCTCTGTGAGAGGTCTCTGTGATAAATTATAAATGGATGACTCTTTTAATTTTTGTAATTTTGCCGTCTCGTTGACATTTCCCATGGTTGATTGTACCGTGTTTTGCCTCTTGGTTTTGTGTGATCCTGGGCTAAAAAAGGCTGTTGTTGTTGGTGTTGTAATTGGGAAGTGTTCTGCTGGTAATTGGACTGAAAATTGTGTTGATAGTTCGGTTGGTATCCTCCTCTGCGTTGAAATGGCTGTCTATAATTTCCACTTTCTGAATCACTGCCTCCGGAAGATGATGTATCCGAGAAGGAGATATATTTGTTCCGTGATCTGCCTTGATTGTCCGGTAAAAATCTTTTAGCCTCTGGTCTAGAATAGAAATCTGGTTGGAGGTATGGGTACGCCTTTTCGAAATTGAAGTTTTTCTTATCTCTCTCGAAGTTGTTTTCTTTTAGGGTTACAGTGTAGTCTTTAAACTCCAATATTTCTTTGTCGATTTTTTCCAGTAGAGTTTTAGAATCAGTGATCTGTTGGTTGTTTTTAATCGCTGCTTCAAGTGCCTCAATCTCTTTCAGTTGTTCTTTTGATAGTCTCTGGGCAGTCTCAATAGTTAGTACCATGAGGTCCCTACTGCATTTGGTTTCTATGAAACTATAGCCCTTTTTATACAGCGCGTCTTCTGTGAAGATTACCGGAATGTTTTTGACTATTAGACCCGTTGGAATTGTGCCTGCTCTTAGGTGTTAAAGCAAATAGTGTCCATGAAGGTCTGTCCGTATTTGTTTTTTCTTTAATCGAATTAATTTGTCAGATTCGTTATTGCTTTGTGCAGTACTACTGAGTGTAGCCGAGCCGAATGAAGGAGGGTCTCTTAGAAGCTTTTTTATATGGTCTTCGCTGTATGCGAAAGTTTGTTCCTCACTCATCCTAAGCGTGTCCGAATGACTAAGAAAGTGTGGCCTCTAATTATTGAATATACACAGCACACATGTAACAATCTTTCATACTAACAAAAAAGAAGGGGGAAGCAATAGAGAGTAAGTAGAGAAAGTAGGATTTCCTAAAGACAAAAAGGATACAAAACTGTATCAAAACAATGAATGTTGACAAACCAATAAATGTGAAAGAAGGGAAGTCTACCCGACCGAGTAGACCAACGCAATTAAGCGTTAAAGGTAAGAACCTCGCGAACTTGGTGTCCGCTATACAAAGCCTTGGAACAAAGAGGGGTTTGGCTTGAGCGCAGTAAGGCTACGCCTATAACTCTATGAAACAAAAACAACTGCCAGTACTGCTCGGGCTATTTATTCTTAGACGCAATAAGTTGAGTATACGCTTCCCAACTTAGAAGGACCAGTCATTCAGTCCACACCAAATGTTATTGCGTATGAATTTTTATTCTCTACTTACAAAATTATTTTAAGTGCTTTTTTTGGATTATTTTTCAACCAACGAACAACAAATCTCTTTATACACAAAATGAAAATTTTCACGCTGTACAATTCAATTCACAAAAAGGGTCACTGTGTAAGTGGTGTAAGGGGTAAGAAAGGCACATACACACCATTAATGTACAGTTCTACTCACTCGACAAAACCTTCAATCATACCACAATCAAACCACAAACCGCTACTCATACAAGAAGGGAAGTGCAAAAGTGAATATTTACAAGTGGGCGAGAGAAACTATCTACTATATACACTAAGATAAGCAAACAGAAGCTCAATTTTTTCTTTTTTGAAAACACAAACGTACAGTCACTATGCAACTTAAAGATAAAATTGCTCTACTCAAGTGCAATATATGCGAACAAATGACTGAATAACAATCACTCCGGTGACACGGAGTCACAGTGAGAGGGAATTTTAAAGAGTTATTATTCAATCTAGAGGGGTCGACGCGTTTCGAATCCCATTACTCCTTGGGATTCTCCTCAGGACCGAAAACCAGAAAAGATCTGAAAAACATAAAACCAACATAAGAAACACACTCAGTCGGATGTAACCATACAAAAGAGACTCTCAACTTAACATTCAGCACGACAAACAAACGTAGTACCTGTCCTGTTTCTTCAGGTTCTAATCCTTGAAAAGCTGTGGGGAAACAAGGGAGAGGATCCATAAGTGTTTGTTCGGAGGCCTAGTATGACCTAACAGAACGGGGGAGGTGGTTTGCTGGCTGACTTACTTGGTTGTATTTCGAATACCCTTGAAGAGTTTCGTGGTGGTCCGGTCAGTGACAATGGAGTTGAGGGGGGACTTCCGTTCCAAGTCAATCTGTTTGAAAAAATGGAGACTTTCAGCATTTTTGTTAAGAAGGGAAGTCTTCTACCAGCTCCGTTTATCAGGTTTCACTTTGGGTCCTTACTGTCCTTAGTCTGTAGCCACAGAATTCAATTGGGCAAATATTTCCGGCGCCGTGTTGGTACGTCATCTACGAAGCGCTTATAACGGATGTGGCCCCTGGGGATTCTGGTTGTTGTAGTTTATAGATGATATAATTCTGACATTTCATTCAATCCTCTTGTGGTAGTGTTGAATTTGAGTATCAGCATTGCCTCTCGTTGTCTGAGTTTTGCTTCCAGATCACCCCCTCTTTTGTCAGGTTCGATTTTTGAAATGACTGTCCATTTTAAATCACTTTCTGTATGTCCATTATCTAGCCAATGTTGTACTAGTGGCGCCGTAAGGACTTTGGTCTTAATTCTTGATTTATGTTGTGAGATTCTTTGTCTCACCTCTTGATTAGTTTTCCCGATATATAGCTGGCCACAGGGGCAAACTATGCCATACACAACATTACGGGTTTTACAGTTGGTAAAACTGTCATGTTTCCAGAAGATTCCTTCGTGCTCAAATAGTGTTCCTTCCATCGTTAAGGCGCAATTGACACATGTACCACATTTGCGATGGCCTTTTATAGGTGGTAAGCCTACATATTCTCGCAGTGTTGGGTTTGTTGTTTTTGGTACCATTGCTCGTACGATCTGATTGGCAATGCTCTTGTCTTTTTTGAACGCGAACAGTGGTTTGTTGTTAAATTGGGGGTCCAGTTCTTCTATTAGGTGCCAGTTTCGGTTGATGGTTTTCTTTAACCAATTTGATGACGGGCAATAGGTCGACACACAGACAATTTTGGACAGTTTGTTACGAGATTTTCTTTTCAGTAGTTCTTCCCGTGGTGTCCACCACGCTCTTTTTTGAGCTTGTTTTAAAAGTTTGAACGGATAGCCTTTCTGTAGAAGTCTCTCTCTCAGTGCATTGGCGTGTTCGGTGTATTCCTCTTTGAATGTACAATTCCTCCTGATTCGGAGGAATTGCCCTACCGGTAGGTTTTGTTTTAGACTCCGAGGATGGTTGCTCGAGAAATCCAGTGCCTTGTTTCTATCCGATTTTTTCCGGTATAGAGTTGTCACTAGTTTGCCATTTGTGCAATAGACTTCTACGTCTAGGAAAGTGAGTCTCGTCTCAGAAACCTGAATACTGAATTGAATGTCTCTAGTGCGGTTATTCAGCCATCCATGGAAAGACATTAATTCTTCTTTAGATCCTGTCCATATTAGGAAAATATCGTCGATGAATCGTATCCATCCTCTTATCCGATCTGTGTATGGGTTGTTGTTATACACAAAGGACTCTTCGTACTGGCTCATGAAAAGGACAGTAAGTTCCGGGGCGAAAAGGCACCCCATCGCTACTCCCTTGATTTGGAAGAAAAAATCTTCTTTGAACTTAAAGTAATTTCTAGAAAGGGCCATTTTTGCAAGTTCCAAAATAAAATATGTGGGGATCTTCATTGGTCTGTCCCTTCGGTCAAGATATATTTCTAAAACTTCCAAGGCCTGATCTTGAGGAATTTGTGTGTACAACGACACTATATCCATACTTACGAGAAAGTCTTGATTCTCAGTAAATGGCAAGGTGTTTAGCTTGGTGATAAAGTCAGTAGTGTCTTGCAAATAGGACTTGACTTGTGGCATAAACAGTTTCAGAAAAAAATCAATACATTTTGAAATGGGTTCGAACAGTGATTCGCAACCTGAAATAATTGGTCTCCCTGGTGGTTTCTTCTCATCCTTGTGTACTTTGGGAAGTACATAAAATAAAGGTGTTCGGGGGTGTCTATTTTGCAAATACTCGAACTCATTTTTACCGAGGAAACCTTCTGCAAAGCCTTTGTTTAAAATAGAAAACAATTCCTTCTGTAATTCTTTGGTAGGGTCATAATCAATTTTGCGGTAACATTCCTGGTCTGATAACTGACGTGTGGCTTCCGCAATATATTCATTCGTGCCCCAGACTACGATTGATCCGCCCTTGTCAGCTTGTTTTATTATGATGTTATTATCATTTTTCAGGGTGGATAACGCCTCTTTTTGTGCTCTTGAGAGATTCGGTTTAATGTAATTATGCTTCTTTTTCTCCTCGAATGTAATGGCTGAGAGTACCGTTTTTTCGAATGTTAATACCTCCTTTGGGACCTTGTAGGCTGGTGGGCAGAATTTTGATTTTTTTCTCAGTCCTATTGTCTCTGAGTTCAAAGTTGTTTCTTGTCCCGAGAATAAAGTGGCTAATCGAATTTTCCTGCAAAATTCTATGAATTCTGTTTTAAGTCTCACAAAATCCATAGTTTTTGTTGGTACGAAGGTTAATCCTTTTTCCAAAACACTTTTCTCAATCTCTGTGAGAGGTCTCTGTGATAAATTATAAATGGATGACTCTTTTAATTTTTGTAATTTTGCCGTCTCGTTGACATTTCCCATGGTTGATTGTACCGTGTTTTGCCTCTTGGTTTTGTGTGATCCTGGGCTAAAAAAGGCTGTTGTTGTTGGTGTTGTAATTGGGAAGTGTTCTGCTGGTAATTGGACTGAAAATTGTGTTGATAGTTCGGTTGGTATCCTCCTCTGCGTTGAAATGGCTGTCTATAATTTCCACTTTCTGAATCACTGCCTCCGGAAGATGATGTATCCGACAAACCAATAAACCACTGATTCTAAAACTCTACTGGAAAAAATCGACAAAGAAATATTGGAGTTTAAAGACTACACTGTAACCCTAAAAGAAAACAACTTCGAGAGAGATAAGAAAAACTTCAATTTTGAAAAGGCGTACCCATACCTCCAACCAGATTTCTATTCTAGACCAGAGGCTAAAAGATTTTTACCGGACAATCAAGGCAGATCACGGAACAAATATATCACCTTCTCGGATACATCATCTTCCGGAGGCAGTGATTCAAAAAGTGGAAATTATAGACAGCCATTTCAACGCAGAGGAGGATACCAACCGAATTATCAACACAATTTTCAGTCCAATTACCAGCAGAACACTTCCCAATTACAACACCAACAACAACAGCCTTTTTTAGCCCAGGATCACACAAAACCAAGAGGCAAAACACGGTACAATCAACCATGGGAAATGTCAACGAGACGGCAAAATTACAAAAATTAAAAGAGTCATCCATTTATAATTTATCACAGAGACCTCTCACAGAGATTGAGAAAAGTGTTTTGGAAAAAGGATTAACCTTCGTACCAACAAAAACTATGGATTTTGTGAGACTTAAAACAGAATTCATAGAATTTTGCAGGAAAATTCGATTAGCCACTTTCTTCTCGGGACAAGAAACAACTTTGAACTCAGAGACAACAGGACTGAGAAAAAAATCAAAATTCTGCCCACCAGCCTACAAGGTCCCAAAGGAGGTATTAACATTCGAAAAAACGGTACTCTCAGCCATTACATTCGAGGAGAAAAAGAAGCATAATTACATTAAACCGAATCTCTCAAGAGCACAAAAAGAGGCGTTATCCACCCTGAAAAATGATAATAACATCATAATAAAACAAGCTGACAAGGGCGGATCAATCGTAGTCTGGGGCACGAATGAATATATTGCGGAAGCCACACGTCAGTTATCCGACCAGGAATGTTACCGCAAAATTGATTATGACCCTACCAAAGAATTACAGAAGGAATTGTTTTCTATTTTAAACAAAGGCTTTGCAGAAGGTTTCCTCTGTAAAAATGAGTTCGAGTATTTGCAAAATAGACACCCCCGAACACCTTTATTTTATGTACTTCCCAAAGTACACAAGGATGAGAAGAAACCACCAGGGAGACCAATTATTTCAGGTTGCGAATCACTGTTCGAACCCATTTCAAAATGTATTGATTTTTTTCTGAAACCGTTTATGCCACAAGTCAAGTCCTATTTGCAAGACACTACTGACTTTATCACCAAGCTAAACACCTTGCCATTTACTGAGAATCAAGACTTTCTCGTAAGTATGAATATAGTGTCGTTGTACGCACAAATTCCTTAAGATCAGGCCTTGGAAGTTTTAGAAATATATCTTGACCGAAGGGACAGACCAATGAAGATCCCCACATATTTTATTTTGGAACTTGCAAAAATGGCCCTTTCTAGAAATTACTTTAAGTTCAAAGAAGATTTTTTCTTCCAAATCAAGGGAGTAGCGATGGGGTGCCCTTTCGCCCCGGAACTTGCTGTCCTTTTCATGAGCCAGTACGAAGAGTCCTTTGTGTATAACAACAACCCATACACAGATCGGATAAGAGGATGGATACGATTCATCGACGATATTTTCCTAATATGGACAGGATCTAAAGATGAATTAATGTCTTTCCATGGATGGCTGAATAACCGCACTAGAGACATTCAATTCAGTATTCAAGTTTCTGAGACGAGACTCACTTTCCTAGACGTAGAAGTCTATTGCACAAATGGCAAACTAGTGACAACTCTATACCGGAAAAAATCGGATAGAAACAAGGCACTGGATTTCTCGAGCAACCATCCTCGGAGTCTAAAACAAAACCTACCGGTAGGGCAATTCCTCCGAATCAGGAGGAATTGTACATTCAAAGAGGAATACACCGAACACGCCAATGCACTGAGAGAGAGACTTCTACAGAAAGGCTATCCGTCCAAACTTTTAAAACAAGCTCAAAAAAGAGCGTGGTGGACACCACGGGAAGAACTACTGAAAAGAAAATCTCGTAACAAACTGTCCAAAATTGTCTGTGTGTCGACCTATTGCCCGTCATCAAATTGGTTAAAGAAAACCATCAACCGAAACTGGCACCTAATAGAAGAACTGGACCCCCAATTTAACAACAAACCACTGTTCGCGTTCAAAAAAGACAAGAGCATTGCCAATCAGATCGTACGAGCAATGGTACCAAAAACAACAAACCCAACACTGCGAGAATATGTAGGCTTACCACCTATAAAAGGCCATCGCAAATGTGGTACATGTGTCAATTGCGCCTTAACGATGGAAGGAACACTATTTGAGCACGAAGGAATCTTCTGGAAACATGACAGTTTTACCAACTGTAAAACCCGTAATGTTGTGTATGGCATAGTTTGCCCCTGTGGCCAGCTATATATCGGGAAAACTAATCAAGAGGTGAGACAAAGAATCTCACAACATAAATCAAGAATTAAGACCAAAGTCCTTACGGCGCCACTAGTACAACATTGGATAGATAATGGACATACAGAAAGTGATTTAAAATGGACAGTCATTTCAAAAATCGAACCTGACAAAAGAGGGGGTGATCTGGAAGCAAAACTCAGACAACGAGAGGCAATGCTGATACTCAAATTCAACACTACCACAAGAGGATTGAATGAAATGTCAGAATTATATCATCTATAAACTACAACAAACAGAATCCCCAGGGGCCACATCCGTTATAAGCGCTTCGTAGATGACGTACCAACACGGCGCCGGAAATATTTGCCCAATTGAATTCTGTGGCTACAGACTAAGGACGGTAAGGACCCAAAGTGAAACCTGATAAACGGAGCTGGTAGAAGACTTCCCTTCTTAACAAAAATGCTGAAAGTCTCCATTTTTTCAAACAGATTGACTTGGAACGGAAGTCCCCCCTCAACTCCATTGTCACTGACCGGACCACCACGAAACTCTTCAAGGGTATTCGAAATACAACCAAGTAAGTCAGCCAGCAAACCACCTCCCCCGTTCTGTTAGGTCATACTAGGCCTCCGAACAAACACTTATGGATCCTCTCCCTTGTTTCCCCACAGCTTTTCAAGGATTAGAACCTGAAGAAACAGGACAGGTTCTACGTTTGTTTGTCGTGCTGAATGTTAAGTTGAGAGTCTCTTTTGTATGCTTACATCCGACTGAGTGTGTTTCTTATGTTGGTTTTATGTTTTTCAGATCTTTTCTGTTTTTCGGTCCTGAGGAGAATCCCAAGGAGTAATGGGATTCGAAACGCGTCGACCCCTCTAGATTGAATAATAACTCTTTAAAATTCCCTCTCACGGTGACTCCGTGTCACCGGAGTGATTGTTATTCAGTCATTTGTTTGCATATATTGCACTTGAGTAGAGCAATTTTATCTTTAAGTTGCATAGTGACTGTACGTTTGTGTTTTCAAAAAAGAAAAAATTGAGCTTCTGTTTGCTTATCTTAGTGTATATAGTAGATAGTTTCTCTCGCCCACTTGTAAATATTCACTTTTGCACTTCCCTTCTTGTATGAGTAGCGGTTTGTGGTTTGATTGTGGTATGATTGAAGGTTTTGTCGAGTGAGTAGAACTGTACATTAATGGTGTGTATGTGCCTTTCTTACCCCTTACACCACTTACACAGTGACCCTTTTTGTGAATTGAATTGTACAGCGTGAAAAATTTCATTTTGTGTATATAGAGATTTGTTGTTCTTTGGTTGAAAAATAATCCAAAAAAAGCACTTAAAATAATTTTGTAAGTAGAGAATAAAAATTCATACGCAATAACATTTGGTGTGGACTGAATGACTGGTCCTTCTAAGTTGGGAAGCGTATACTCAACTTATTGCGTCTAAGAATAAATAGCCCGAGCAGTACTGGCAGTTGTTTTTGTTTCATACAACCATCTACTGAAGCAAGACCGCAACATGGAGCTAGCTCTGTGATCATTTTGATGTTCACCATAGCACTAAGAAATTTTGTCTTGTAAGTTTTTGATATTGCAGGAAAGTGTGACCTCAAAATATTTAACTTATTCATTTTTTATTGACTACAACTATATATTGTATAGTTCCGTTATAACGCATCGGACACATTTCCTCTTCTGGAATAGCTACTGCAGCATTCATCTAAGAGTTGAAAGTGATTTGACATCACTCAGTCACTCTGATTTATTTGCTGAGCGTGGCCTGGAACAAACGAAGCTGCTTGGGCTGCATAATGTGGGGCCCTTGTTTTAGAAGCCTTTTTATAAGTTATGAGTGTGTTGTGTTATCAAAGTTTAGACTTGTAAGGGGCCATTGGGCACTGGAAACATTAGCCTAGTTGTGAGGTTCAACTAGAAGTTTAATACTGGTTTTGTTGTACATTTCTAATAACTTGAGGTCTACTATTTTGTTTGATGTATAATTTATAAACATTTATCTGTATGTCTACGCCAGTAAATTGGTGCCCTCGGTGATCCCAGACAACCCCTTTATTTAAACTATTTTAAGCAACCCATCCATGGAGTTTATGATGCTCTGGCCGATTTGTGATAGCATTAGCTGCTTTAACCTGTATATGATTTTGTCAAACCCCTATGCTTCTATGTACACGTTTGTAGTATTCCAACAAGAGCTGTATTTATTAGATTGGGTTCCATGTTTTTAAAATGTATTTACTATGGATACCCAGATTGTTTTTTTCTATCCTTTTTACGAACCAGTTCAGTGTCCTGGCATTTTCAACATCAGTGTATCACAGAACAACAACATTGCAGCTAGCCTCAGGCCGTGCCCTTTGTCCAACACAAGGCTGCCCACAGCAATGGGCATCTTCCGTATTCACTAGTTATAGTTAGCTCCATCAACTATAACTCTCGCCATGCACTATTCATACCCTCACATAATACATTACTCATGACATGTTCAATGAATGCACTGACAACTGCAATGACATAGTTGATAACAACACTGCATGGCAAGGGTTACATTTAGTGTAGGGAATGTGGTACATTAGGTTTTAACTGACATTTTCACCTAACTATGACATTTCTTTAACCTTTGGCTTTTTCAGTGAATTTCCAAGGGTTTTTGGATGTACAGTGATATATTATCACATTTCCGATCTATAACATCACTTTAACCTTTATTAAAATGATATGGGTGAATAAGGGATATTAGACGCACAAGAACACTGTAACCATAGGGATCCTGAGTAACTGATACCGCTAATCTGCGTTAAGATATCTGAAACGCCGGCCCGCGCAGGAGGTGGTATTTTACCATTATCCAGGTATACGCTCAGATACTGTAACTATATATGATATGTTAGTCACAACTGATAAGGATAGGATGCAGTGTAGACAGTGACATACCTCTTGAAGAATAAAGAAGGAAACTACAACCCTGAGGAAGTCGTAGGGTGACTTAATCCAAAGACAAAACACGTGTTGGCTGGTGTAAAATCTGCGATTAAAAAGAAGATTTGATAGATTTGGAAGACTACTGGAGTACTCTTATTTGGACTTAAAACTGCATGTGCTCAGAATATGTGTTTTATCACTTTAACTTTTTTTTTTTTATATATATGTATATATAATATATATATCCTTACGTAGAGTCCTCCTTCCAGACCACTAATATGACCGCACAGCACAGAGATATATATATATTTTATTACTATTTAGTATGGGAGTGCCTAAAAGCCTCTTACGAGTCATGACCTCCCTCAACAATGCTAAGAAATAGCATATTAACTCAGAGCAGCTGCCTATATAGCCTATGCCAAGATCTTTTTCATGTGTATGTTTTTTTAACAAAAGGTATTTAATCAAAACCACGATGTGAGGAGTTAATCTGTGCACTTTGGGAGAATCACGCTATAGAGACCTTATGACTATTAGAAGAGTTGTTTCCGTGTGTGACGTAATTGTTACATGCAGTCTGTGAGGTAGTAAAACGTGTTTTTCTATTAGCAAAGGTGCTGTGGGAATAATTTCGAATTTGACCTTTGGATTGTAGTGATAAATATGTGAATCGGGTCACATTTATTTTCACTGCCATGGCAAAAATATATAAAACTCCTAATTGATTACCTCTTATGTACCATGGAACTATTGTACGTACATCATGTGCTGTTGAAATACTTTTTCTGCTGCAGTGACAATAAACAAACAAAAAAATAAAATAACGCAGCATTGTGTTGCTGAAATTGCAGTGTTTTTTCTGTATTGAGTTGAGTCCTCTATGATTGAATAGATAGTGCATTACTGACTGTGTTCTATTTATTGCATGTGTGATGTGTGTATTCTTTCTGATGGTCCTCAGGTCTCAATCTCATGTGATCTGTGCCACCATGTGATGCCATGTGACAATCCACAACTTGACCCCTCATCTTCAAAGAAACAGGCATATAATGTTTGAAAGGTCATGTGGACTGTTGCTGGCAACTGAAGGACACTGACACAAACTAACTACCCATGCAATACTAACCAGAAGTGTCTGCGAAGACTGGGGAGATCTGCCACACATTGCTGGCCTCCTGAAGTCTCACAGTCCTCCATGCAGTTCCCAAATAGTCACATATATGAACCAACAGCATCCTATTATAATAAATGGAAGTTAATAACACAGTGCATCTTGCCAAATCTTCTGGTATCTCCACCAGATCCAAAAGATAAATGCTGCCAGCATACCTTAAACTTTAGAAATGCACTCGGACACGAACTGGCAGGAAATCCTTTATTGGCACACTCGCATTCCATGTGCATATTCACATGGAATGCGAGTGTGCCAATAAAGGATTTCCTGCCAGTTCGTGTCCAAGTGCGTTCTTAACTGAAGGGGCAGTTTGGAGCTGGATTTATAACGCGGCAGCCCTTGCTGCAAAGAACGCAACACCCCATTAGCCTCGGGGGGCATGGGGCTCGGTATACAACCCTGCCCTGCTTATGGGACATGGACTTAGGATTTATCTCGCACCCATCCACGGAGGCCCATCCGAGGGCTTTGAATGAAGTCAGCAGCAGAAACGAGTGCACCCATTCAGAGGAATATCATTGGGACATACTACGTGAACCAGAATTCCTTGCCTATTGAGGGCCTGGTATGAAGCAAATTAATAGGTGCCTCCCACATCGCACACAGAATGTCGAGCCTTTGAGAAAGGACCTACAGGCTTTGAAACGCGTCAGGCGTAAGTGACTGTGAAGCTGCAAGACATCTGCACATTGAATTTGAGTGTGCCAATACAGGCTTTCCTGACAGTTCGTGTCCGAGTGCGTTCTTAACTGAAGGGGCAGTTTGGAGCTGGATATATATATAATGTGATCAAGGGCTGCACAGCCCGAAACGCGTCGTCGTGAGAGGTGATTAATAAAGTTCTTTTTGCCTGAAAATCTGCTGCAGAGGCCTGAGTCTCCTTCCTCGCCAGGCGCTTGCTGGAAGTGGTCGGGGTAATCTTTGGATATATATATATGTATATATATATATATATATACACACACATCACACATATATACGTATATATAATGACATTACAGTACTGCATATTGTGTTACGTGTTGTGTCTCAGTGATTTGTGTTGGTTTCTTGTTTCATTTGTTATTCTTGTTTCAGCTGCTGATCCTGAATGGCGAGATTCCATACTGTCCTGTATGCCGTGGCCTCATCAAACCTGACATCATATTTTTTGGCGAGGAACTGCCCAGGCGCTTTTTTCTGCATCTGACGGATTTTCCTCTGGCCGACCTCCTCATCATCATTGGGACCTCGTTGGAGGTGTGAGAGGGGGCTTTATCAAGCATAGGGGTGAAAGAGGGTTAGAAGAAGAAAGTCATGAATGAGGGGATTTCTCTCATATTTCCAGGGTTAATTCCCTAGACCCACCAGGTGAGCAAGCAACGGAAAGGACCGGATTGATGCATACAGCCAAAATGCGACTGGTAGCAAAAAGTGTCCCAGTTTTACTTTGTTCTCGACTTCAGTGAAAGTCAAACAATAGGGCAAAAGGTTTGTGAAAATCATTAATGCACTGTGCCTTTCTAGGATTGAGGGAGGGTCCCGTAGTGACAAAAAAGAGCATACACTCCACATCTAGCAATATATCACAAAAGCGTCTTACCTGAGCAGACACCAAACTGTAGATGTGTTCGAAGTAGAAACATGTGAAAACTCTAGGAACCTCCAGTCTTTACCACTATAAAGATGGATATCATAGGCTTCTTTTGGGTGGGATGGGGGAGGTGTCTTGTGGGTAACATTATCTGAGGTTGTCTGTCGGTGCTGGTGACCCTCATGGGTGAGTAGTTGTGCTTTACCAACCCTTTATTGATTGGTTGATTGATTGGTGGTGTCATGCAGCAGGAGTATGTACTTACATGGCTTGCAGTTTTTCACTGAGAATGGGGAAGGTCAGGCAGAAAAGGTTTTACTTAGGATTTTCCTATAACACTTAGGCGTCTCCCTCATGAGGCACTGCAGCTCCTTGAGTCAAGTTCAGCCTCAGGTAGAATCCAGTCTAAAACGAGATGTTGGAGCTGCATATTTAATCTCCTGTCTTCACATTTAGCAACGTTAGCATTTACCTATAGCACCAAAGTGTGTAGCAGTAGTTTCTGGGAGTTCTCCAAGGAATGGATCTGGCATGAGTTTAAAACAAAAGCAAGGATCCAATTGTAAAGGAGGCTCTGACTTAATTCTGCCTTGAGTGCGTCACGAACATAAGGGGTACCAGGAACAAAAATGATATCCCTGGAGGAATTGATCATTTTCTGTGTCATGTAGGGTGGCTATTCCAGGGTAATCGCTTACACCTCATTACTGTCTCTTTCTTCTGTTCCACTCTCCATCTTGCACTAATCTGCCTCCACTTGTATTTTCCCTGATCTCTGTCTGACTCCTGCTTAACACATGCTTCACCATCTCTCTTTGCATGTTTGTAAGTAGTATTTGTAAGGCACAAGCCTAGTTGGAAGGCAGCAGAGCATTGTGCAGGGTCAACGGTAATGACACATTTGTAGGTTAGCTGGGATCTGAGAGCGGAAGTGGACTGTTACTGCGTCATGGTGTAGTTATCGTTAAATTGATGCATCTTCTGCTCTTTCCTAAATTGAAGCAGGGTTGGGGCTGTCCTGGTGGACACCGAGTGTTGGTCCAGATCTGGTAGCATTTAAATCCCTTTTCTTTCTCTTCTCCCTATTTTGTCTTCTTTGGAACGTTCCCGCTCACGTTCTCTGAGCTTCTGTTTTTCCTTACCCTTTTTGAATTTGTGATGTGGCTCATTCCACTTTCCTCTTATGCTCTTTTCTAGTAACACCCCCCTTTTAACTGTTCTATTTTTCCTGTCCATTCTCTTATTCCCTTCTCTTTTCTTCTTTCTCCTTCACTCTCATAATTCATCTCTACCTGTTTATCTGTTCCCGAGTTTCTCCTCGCAATTCAGTTTATATAGTGATATATAAGTGTACACGCTCACTGTCCTCTTGCTTCCCACCTACCTTTTCCTTCTTCCACTTCTTAGTTTGGAAGCATCAATAGACAAATCAGTTACCAAAGCCATGCCATACGACTTTCTTTATTTCTTTATTCATTCTTTTGTGTCAGGTGGAACCTTTTGCTAGTCTGGCCAGTGCAGTTCGTGGCTCAATTCCACGGGTGTTGATAAATCGTGAACTGGTGGGACCATTCGCATGGCCAACCCCGCGGAACCAAGATGTCGCAGAACTGGGGGATGTGATCCAAGGAGTGCAGCGCATGGTGTCCCTTCTGGGATGGACCGACCAAGTGCTGGATCTCATGCAACAGCACACGAAAAAGGTACCTTTTTGGGTGATGCTTCACTGTGTATTTTAAATATTTTTTTATTTTTTTTAAACCAAGTGCCATTGAGGAATGGGTTCTAAGATTATACAGATAACAATTAGTTGAGATTTAATTTAACCTCAGACACTTTTCATACCAGTTGTACCTTTCCTTTTTCCTTCTAAGTGCAAATTCAAATAATCTCAGATTGCTGGGGACAAGTTAAACCTCCATTGGAGTTATTTTTAAGGTTTGTAACGTGATGGGAAGGTTAACAGAAATGTATTTACGTTCACTTTGTTTTGTCATAAAGTAGTTAAAAGCAGTTTGTCACCATACAAAAGCACCAAGGTGGAATGGTGTGGTGGAAGTTTGTTAATGGTATGCAATAACACTAATAGTATGAGCAAAATCATTTTTGGGTTGTGAAGCTTGTCACGGTTGCATAAGTGAGAAATCTCTATAGCTTTTCTGTGTGATTCTTGAACATCATACTTCTAAGACACTGCCTTCAGTCAATGGAATTATATTGTATTGTAGTATCTATACAGCACTCAGTACCCCTGTGTGGCGGCGCCAAAACATTTGCCTTCACATGTAGAACACCACCTGGTTTGAAAGGCATTGTATTTATTTTTGATCCTGTGTATTAAGGGTTTTCATGTTGTGCGTGATGATGACCCCCATGTTATTGTGTTGTAGGATGCAGAGCTTAGTGGTATTTGGATGAAGAAATGCTAACGTGTGAGAGGAAGATGCACAATTCTGGTTTGTGATATGCAGTTCTACAGGTTCCTTTCTGATAATTATGATTTCCTTGTGCACTCAGTCGTTTGTCTGTTATCAGCACTCTTCCACTCTCAGGTCATATGGACCTGAGTAGTCATGGGTGCAAGGGGGAGAAGGGTCAGAGATCTGTCAGGATGAACTGTGTTACTATCATCCCTTCCATGAATGTCATTATAAGTTAGCAAGTGAGGATGGGAGTTTGTATTTGGGCAATATCTGCATGCGGGGACTTTTGTAAAGTCCACTAGTGGGCAGCAATGTGTAGTAGATCTCTTCAGTTATGATTTGCCTGACCAGTTGGGGTGAAGTGGTTAGTTGCCATGGACCAGTAGTGGTATTGGATGAAAAATTTGATTTGAAATAGATTCATCTTATGTCATTATAGTGTAAATGATGTAAAGGTTTATCATGCAGCCTGATTTGAATTCCAATTGGCTGCGGTGCCACTGATTGTTGGAGCGTTAGGAGAAGCCAGGAGGTGATAAATACCCAGAAGCAACAAATCCAGTGAGGATCCTTTCTGGCACTAACCAGGAAACATATTTTCAAGTATTAAATGTTGGCTGGTACATCTCATTTTGGGTGGTGAGACATAGCATGTGGGTAGACTAACTTGTGATCATATTCCATCCTTGTGCCTGGATCCTTGCTAGGTCATGGTTTGTGGACCAAATCGTGATTGTGGGAGGGGTCCCAAAGGTCGTGCTCTCGGCGTGGTGTGCTGCAGGACACTGTTCCTTAGTTCTAGTGCTTCTGTTGGTTGCTGTGCCTTGTTTTAACCCTGGATAGGCAGGTAACACAGTTATCTCAGGAACAACCAGGCGTTTACCTCTCTTCTAAACTTTATATATTCCTGAATGTTTCAGCCATTAGCTGGTAGGGAGCTCCAGAGCTTGGCTGATTGGACCACGATAGTTAATACTACTAGCAATTTCTTATTTTTAGTTGGTTTGGTGATCCGAGATGCCAGCCTGGAACGTACTCTGTATTGTTTAAATTTTACTTGGGAGGCTTTGTGGATGATGCAGAGTGCCTTGAACATTGGTCATGTACCAGAAGCCAGTGAAGTGTTTGCATAGTGGTATGATGCGTTCCCTGAGTCAAGGTGGAGGAGGAGTCTTGCAGCAGTGTTCTGGATCCATTGTTCTTTGTGTATGATGAAGCAGGGTGTGCCAAGGTAGAGAATATTGCTGTAGCAGAGTTTGGAAATCACAATCATGAGAGCTTGTAAGTTCTGTTGGTATCCAAGATAGGGGAAGACGCATTAGTGCGTTTTCGTTGATTAGAAACTGCTCCTAGTAACCTCATTGAACATGTGGTATCAAAGATAGACATGAGTCCACGATCACTCCCAGATTTCCAAACTTCTCTTGCTGTGCCTAACAAAGATTCAAGTTCCTTGGCTCAGAGAGCTATACGTTGGTGTTTGTAACATTTTCCACAAGTCATGATCTTTGTCTTTGTGTTGTTGTGTGCTATGTGGTTTCTAATCATCCAAGTGTTTACGGTGTGAAGGCAGACATGTTTTGATTTGTAGAGGCTACCTGGGCCGTCGATTTGTAGTGTTGTTTGCATATTGCCCTATAGTTGTAACACATAAGGTTAAATGAGTGCAATAGGTTTGGTAAGGGACTTAGGTAGTTGCTGGATAGGAAGGGTAGAAAATGGATCCCTGAAGAATATTACTATGTTGTGTGTGAGGGTGGATGTGAATGGTGGTAGGCATACTAGACCTTTTCTTTCATTGGGGTAGGATGGGCCTCAAGAGTAGGTTGGCTTTTTAGTATGGTTGTTCATTAAACACATAAAATTGTTTAATGAGAAAAAGTTGTGATAATAAAATATTTTTAAACATAACTACCACCCCAATAAAATGTTAGCTGATCTCTCAACACAACTAATACATTCTCAGGACTTGAAAAGTTAGGAATCTGCAGTTATAAAGAATGTAGGACAATGCAAGGGATTTAAACACTACCTGAAACCAAACATATTCCTCTGACCCTTGTACATCGTTTTTATACAGCTCATTCCTCACAGAGGTATGCCGCTTACCCTTGGACTGGGGGACAATGAGGTGAGTACCAGAAAGTTGCATGCCGGGAAAGTGGAGAATATGCCATGCGGATTAAGGGAAGTTGGCTCAGAAGAAGAGCGGTGTTAGTCTACAGAAATTTGATGTTAGGTCAAGGTTTTTTCCACCATCTACATTCCTTCTGTTGGCTGCTAGGGTGAGATTTCTTCCACTTCCTGGTAGTCTAGTCACAAGCTTCCACACTTCATGCTTGTATCTGTTGCTAGTCACAAGTCCCCTCTTCTAAATCCTGGTATACTTTTCCAGCCCTAGTTCGTCTGACTCCAGGTATGCTTCTGATACCAGGTCTAGGTCTCCCATATCTAATATGCTACTTTCCCCAGTTATATGTCTTGTATCTCCAGGCATGCCATTGTTCCTAATCCTAAATGGCTATTTCTAGGAATGCTCGTTTTCCAGCCCTATTTTTTCCAATCTCTAGGTATGACTCATTTACCAGTTCTAGGCCTTCCACCTGTAGGTATGCCACCTTTGACAGTCTTAGCTCTGGTCTCCCATCTCTAGGTATGCTCTTCTTCCCAGCCCTAGTGGGACCTTACATTGAGAAGCTTGGTCTACAGTCAACTCTCATTCTAGAGATCCTTTAATTTCTTAGGCTCCCTTGACCCTCCATCCTCCAGTCAATCCCATCCCTCGTGACCTCAAGAGCTCTTATTCCATCTGATCCCTCGGATTCTTAGGAACTCCTATTCTGTATTGGCCTCTAGTCTCCAACCATCTATGTGCCACATCATACCTTTGATTTTGGTGTCCTCGGTCCCTAGTTAGCAGTCAGCCATAGCCATCCCTTGCTTTCCTCAGTCAGTGCGTTCATCAGTTGCTTCTCATCTGTCGTAATCCCATACATTTCACTTCTTCATTTATCACTAATGCATTGCTTTTGATATTGCTTTAATTTACAGGTGGATCAGGAAGGTGGGGAAGGATTTTGACTCAACATGATTTGAACTTTCATTCAACATGATTTAAAGAGGAAAGCCAAAATAGCGAAGGCACTGAATCAGGTAAAGGGTACCAAGTCCCTCTCCTCCGTCCCCCCACCTCTCATCATGGCTATTTACCAAAAAGGTTGTCTGAAGACTGTAAGAGTTTATGAGCCACATCAAAGGACTGAATGTGATATGTAAAGAAAGAAAACAGGGCACAACCTTCCACCAGCCGTTCTGCCTTCTCCAAGCATCACCTCTTGTCCACATGGGAAAGTGTGGGGATGGAGGAGAAGTGAATGCCTGACCACAGGAAATGGGAAGAATTCCTAACTGATTTGTGCTTTTGATTGGCAGGCAAGGTTGGGCGTAGGGACTTTTCCTTAAAATTTTGGGTCATTTTCACCTGCTGAAGCGTCTCCAGCTCCACATTGTCCTGACTGGTCTCTGCCTCCTCCTAGTGATGAACTTTGCCCTGCATCGACATCACAACAGCAGAAAAAGGATGGAAATAATGCAAAAGGCACACCAAGAAGTGAGAGTGACAATGCATTATGTTTTATCGGGGGATGAGCCCCCATCGTCCTTCAAAATCCGCAGAGGATTCGGGCTCATGCTTTTCAAGCTGGGAAGATAAAATGGAGCCTAGGTATTTTGGATATTTTAGTTACAATAGTGTACCTATTGAAATCCGTGTTGTATTAAACACTTCAATTTTACGTTTGTTTTTTAGTTTCTTATTGTTTGAGACATCGGTGCTCCATTAACCTTATGAGATAGCCACGTAATTAAGTGCCCCCTGTTCTCATCTCCTGTGAATTCTGAAATACTGTGTTAGATTTATGGGAGAAGATAAAAAGAATGAGTGGCGTGTTGCTCAGAAAGATAGCCATAGATAAAGGTAATTATATTTTCTTTACCAGCATGGGATTCTTGGACCATTCTTTGGAAATGTGGATTTTTCTAAATAAATTGTGGTCCATCATTATGATTATGCATCTTTCCATTTTGCTTGGACCTGTTAATAAGCATTCTCTCGAACAGAAAACCATACCTAGTGACTGACTTGTGGTATAAAACCTACCTATCAATCAATCAATCAATCAATCAAAGCATTTATATAGCGCACTACTCACCCAGAGGGTCTCAAGGCGCTAGGGGAGGGGGGTCCGCTACTGCTCGAACAGCCAGGTCTTGAGCTACTTCCTGAAGGCGAGGTGGTCCTGGGTCAGGCGGAGGTGGGTCGGGAGGGAGTTCCATGTCTTGGCGGCGAGGTAGGATAAGGACCGTCCCCCTGTGATGGCTCTTTGGATTCGGGGGACGGCGGCGAGGGCGTAGGCGGTCGATCGAAGCTGGCGTTTGGGAGCGTAGAAGTTGAGGCGGCTGTTGAGGTATCCTGGTCCTTGGTTGTGTAGGGCTTTGTGAGCATGGGTGAGGAGACGGAAGGTGATTCTCTTGTTGACCGGGAGCCAGTGCAGGTCTCTCAGGTGTTCGGAGATGTGGCTGCGACGGGGGATGTCCAGGATGAGTCGTGCTGAGGCGTTCTGGATCCGCTGAAGTCTCTTCTGGAGTTTGGCGGTGGTTCCTGCGTAGAGGGAGTTGCCGTAGTCCAGACGGCTGGTGACGAGGGCCTGGGTGACCGTCTTCCTGGTCTCGGTGGGGATCCACCGGAAGATCTTGCGTAGCATGCGCAGGATGTTGAAGCACGACGAGGAGACGGCGTTGACTTGTCTGGTCATGGAGAGGGAGGAGTCCAGAATGAAGCCTAGGTTGCGTGCGTGGTCTGTTGGTTTGGGTGCGCTGCCTAGGGCCGGGGGCCACCAGGAGTCGTCCCAGGCGGAGGGTGAGGATCCCAGGATGAGGACTTCCGTCTTGTCCGAGTTCAGTTTCAGGTGACTGTTCTTCATCCATTCGGCTACCTCTTTCATCCCTTCGTGGAGGTTGGCTCTGGCGGTGGCGGGGTTGTTGGTGAGGGAGAGGATCAGCTGGGTGTCGTCGGCATAGGAGATGATGTTGAGGTTGTGCTGGCGTGCGATGGCTGCGAGGGGGCTCATGTAGACGTTGAAGAGTGTTGGGCTGAGCGAGGAGCCTTGAGGAATGCTGCAGATGACTTCGGTGGCCTCCGATCTGAACGGGGGAGGCGGACTCTCTGTGTCCTTCCGGCGAGGAAGGAGATGATCCACTCCAGTGCCTTTTCCTGGATTCCGACGTTGCTGAGGCGCTGTACTAGGGTACGGTGGCAGACAGTCTCGAAGGCCGCGGAGAGGTCCAGGAGGATGAGGGCCGCTGTTTCTCCGTTGTCGAGCAGGGCTCAGATGTCATCGGTGGCTGCGATCAGGGCGGTCTCGGTGCTGTGGTTGGCCCGGAAGCCAGACTGCGAGGGGTCTAGGGATCCGTTCGTCTCGAGGAAGGCGGCCAGCTGCTTGTTGACGGTCTTCTCGATGACTTTTGCAGGGAACGGGAGCAGCGAGATGGGGCGGTAGTTCTTGAGGTCGGTGGGGTCGGCTGATGGCTTCTTTAGTAGAGCGCTGAGCACCTACAGTGAAAAATCATTGTGACAGTTAATGTATTTGCATACAGTATCATTTCCTTTTCAGAGTTACAGGCTTAATGTTGCAAAGAAGCCAGCAGACTTGTCCAAGGCACACAAGCACTAGGGAATGAGGGTATAGAAGAAGTTATAGATCTGAATGTATGTCCAATATAAACCAACGTAGACTTGCCGCAAAATACCCTTACCTACCTTCCAGGTATCATTCAAAGTGTGTATACGCTGGGACAGGTCTCTTGAACCTAAGGGTCAAATAAATGAGCACCATAACAGAAAATGACCACATCCAGTAATGCGAATACATTTAACATAAGAAACATGTTACCTGTAAGAATGTGTTCGCAGCTTAGCGCTGTCATGGATTTCCATATGCATAATTATGCAATCTGGTAGTTGAACTCTAAATAGAACATTTCTTTTATGATGGATACCTTTAACCAAGTTTCCTCACCTTGTGAATCTCCCAAGTTGTCAGACTGGATGCAGAAACCCTTGCAAAACCTCCTCGTCGCCCACATGTGGCACCATGGTCCTCTGTTGCGCCTCCATCCCACCAATAGACATGACCCTGAAACGACCCTCGAAAGGCTAAGTAGTTTAATATTCTTTTGTTCATGTTATCTTTGGCCTGGCAGAGCTTTGCTGTGGGTACTGTCATGGGCTACTTATCAGCACTTTCGGTCATCCTTCATTTGCCTGATCAGCTCTCATTGTTCACATCACGTATCTATTTAAAAAATGTTTACTTTCTTATATAGCTCAGCATTACAAGGTGGTATTAGCACGCTTCACAGGAAACCAACCATGGAGGAAAATACAACCTCTTACAAGTAGCTTTGATTATCACAACACAGATGAACAAGGATAATCGGTCCAAAACTGAACACGTGCAAAATAAAACCTCAATCCGAAATATAAGTGTGATAGCAAGAAAGATGCAGGGTAACATAAACAAGAGTGTCAAAGAGTCAAAAATCATTTCAACAGGTGAGAGGAGAATGAATTATTGATTATAGTTGAGGAGCGGGTACATTGGGGGGCAGACAATGGTATCACAGAAAGCCTTGAAGTTATCAAGGACTCTGTATACCCATTGGTGACTTTGAAAGCAGGAGAGTGTCATCGGCAAACATCATGGCGGGTACTTTTTGGTTTGCCATCTTGGGATCATCGTTATCCTTCCCCACATTCAGTGTGTCTACCAGTGCAATTATAAATAGACAGAAGAGGGTGGGCGCTAACACACATCCCAGCCATACCCCTCTATCTATAGCTATTGGAGTGGTGAGTTCACCATCTTTGCCAAACCTGATTTGGGCATAATTGCCTTTGTGCAAACGCCTAAGCATATAACACAGATAGGGCGGCACCTCCAGATCACTTAAGACGGCCCACAGTTTGTCTCTTGGTACCAGATCAAACACAGATTTTAGATCCACGAAGATCAAATAGAAGCTGCCACTCTCTATGATCACCGTTTTCCAGTACAAGAGTTGAAGGCTGAAAATGTTATCTATAGTGGATGTGTTTTTCCTAAGGCCAGCTTGGAATGGGCTCAATACTTTAAATTTATCTATCCAGGTCTGGAGACAATCCAACAGTACACGGGCAAAGATGTTCTGTCTAACTTCAATTAAACATATGGGTCTGAAATTGGAGGGAAGAAGTGGTAAACCCTTCTTGTAAAACAGCAGGATTTTCCTCGCCAGCCCACGTTGCAGATATTGCCATTCCCTGCAATATAGCATTAAACAATGTCCACAAATAAGGGCCCCAAACAGCAGGCTCGGTATAAAAGAGGTCCCCAGAGGTCGTATCGAGTCCTGGGGCTTTGAAGGGGGCAATTTTACTAATGTCATTGGTTACTTCTTCGTGGAGAAGTGTGGCTCAGGGGTTAGAGGTGGCAGACCCGGAAGCTGAGATCGGCCCTGGACCAGGGTTCAATTCCCCGCCTCGGCGGGTCTTGGGCTCAAAAAATTCCACGGACTCGATAATTCTCGCTCCGGTGCCTTCTCGACTCACGGGTTCACACTCTGCGACTCTGGGCAATAGCTTGCTTAATCTCCACAACGGCCCCTCGCGGCGGGATGCCTGGCTTTCACCTTGTGGATACCCTGCTCGGGTTATCTCACAGGGGAATACCAGGACGGGTTCCCTAAGCAAGCGCCGGGAAACCCTTTGTGGGTAGCTGTGCGCTATATAAGCTCAAATACATTTACATTTACACAAGCCTAAACTTTAGAGCAGATAACCTGCGGTAGGGGTAGGTCTTTAGCTTGGCTGGTTCCATCATCTTCCAACATGTAATACAGGGCCCTGCAAAGTTGTTTCCAAATATCAGCTATGATATATGGTTCAATGGCTGGCTTTCCTTCACTGCTACCTGTTTCAACTAAACACCAAAAAGACTTCATATCACCAGTAGAGGGTGTAAGTTTCAAGGTATCCCACTTGTACAGCTCCCATAATTTTTTTGCTTCAATGATTCTAGCTGTGTATATCACTCTCTTTTCTCTGATCAGAAGTCTATTTCGTGTTTTAATTGCCTCTATCAATGCCAACTTGACCCTCCAACAGCCGTCCTTAAACCAGTGATGCTTAGGCTTTTTACAACCTCTTGGATGTGATTTGGGTGAAAATATATCGGCCAAAGGGGAAAAAACATGTCATGGATCTCTGCAGCTCGCCTAAGGGAGATGGATGTACCATCACTGGATATAGATGGTTCCGCTGCCACTAGGCACAGAATTACTAGGTCATATAAGGAAGCCAACCATGGGATTGCTGTATGGTTGTCCACCTGACTCTTCTTCTATTATTTGTTAGGGTGATTCTGTCGTCTGGAGGAATATTTATACTAGGGACTTCCTCATTGACGGTAGTTCCAGCTCCAAAGCTAGAGCATTGTGGTCGCTATTCTGTCGGGTCAGAACCTCGAAGTCCACCACTCGATCCCATATCCTGACATCTATCAGAATATAGTCCATAATAGAAGAGTGTTCTGTTTGGTTAAAGGTGTGCTTCCCTGGTAAATCTGATTTGGTTCGACCATTATAAGCCCTTCGGGAGTGGTTTAAGGTGAAAGATTTAACCTGGAACACCAGCGGTGTTCAAGCCCTTGTTGGCCTCGGGGATTGACCAATATAGGTCTGCTTCACTGGGGGTTCCTCCAATAAAACTGTTTAGGGGCTCAAACTGACAGTTAAAATCGCCTCTAGTAATAATCCAATATCCACTTTGGATATTGAAAGTGGTAACGGCCAGTTGATCAATGGTTGGTGATTCACGCTATTGCTTGGAGGCCTGTAGTAAACGTTGACCAGAGCCATTCTGACCTTAGATGTAAGTGTCAGCAAAATGCACTGGACATCATTTGTAAAGTGCTTCAGTTGTTTGGCTGAACAGCCAAGATTGGACCCAACCCATATTCAGAGACTACCCGATGGCCTGGCCATACCCCTGGTGGTGGCAGCTATCCTGAAAGCTTCAAAGCCCAACCGGGCTTAATCCTCCCTGTCCCAGCTTTCTTGGAACATGCAGGTGTCGTGTTGGTCCACAAAAGCCCCCCCAGTCAGGATTATCTAGTTTATTTCTAAGGCCCGCAACATTCCATGATATACCCCTCAGCTTTTTAAGATCAGTGCATCTACCTGGAATGGGTGGCAGAGAAACAGTGCTGGATGACATAGGTTCACCCTGTGGTCCACTTGGCCTGATCACAGGTATGGTATTAGTTTCCTTGTTGCTGGCATCTCCGGACATGTGTGTACTGAGAATAGCGTTAGTTGAAGTAAATTCCCTCTATTGTTCCCTAGACTTGATTGCTTCAGTATGATTGGGAACCTTACTGCTGTCAGCTGCAGGCACTAAGAGGTTGCGGTCTGAAAGAGATACTAGGGCTTTAGCCTGAACCACATGACGTGACGATCCCATGAGTGGGCTTGTAAGGACATTGTTGGATGGTGGCCCCGGGGTAGTTTGACCTGTGTAGCTTTACCTCTTGTCCCAACCTTGTATAGTTGCGCTCAGGCACTCCTTCTTACCACCAACCCCAATCCCGAGTATAAAGTTAGGGGAATAAATCTTCCTAATGGAAGTGGGCCACAACCTTCTTTCCTCCTAGCATTTGATTGACTGTTCTGGGTGCTTAATTGCTGTGAGCCTATCAACTTCTTCGAGGACCCCAAATCTGTTTGCTGTGGGTAGGTTGTATAATAGAGGTCTGGGGGTTGGGGCCACCACCTTGAGTGCTGATGGTTATGCTTCCACAACCCCTGACCAGGGCTCCTTTGCGCATTAGTTGCTGCTTCCTGATATGGAATATAAAAATATCCTAGAGGTAGGGACCTAATTCCTGAGTCTTGTCTGTGATCATTTGGACATAAAATTCATTGGACAGTCATTGGATTTTTTAAATTAATCACTATGCAGTCCCCTTGCACATCTTTTGGTCTGTTTTCTACCCACTGAACTCTGCGTGTCATAAGAATCTCACCTGCAACTTCATAAGAAAATTGTCTACTCCTTGCTAGCCAGAACATACACTTATTCCTCAGGTCATGATGCATTTCCCTCTGCCATTGTTTAAGCTCAGGTACGCCAGCTAAAACAATAACTTACGGAGAAGAGGCTGGAAGCATGTTAATAGAAGGTAAGTCCCAACTATCTTCCCTATTCTCTGTGGTGGAATTTTCTCCCCCCCACCTCCTCCCGATTATACCTGAGCCCCCGCTGGTTCAGAAAATCGTGCTTGGTTACCTTTCTGGTATGTGTTGTATCTCTACCCTTAACCTCATTTTCAGCCCTGTTAGAGTTGAAGGTGGAGATGGAGTTTAGGGCATATAGGGGTTCGGACATGTTGCTAGATGTTATGGTAACTTTTTCTTTTTTTTATTAATTCTTTTTATTAACAATCATCGACTTCAATTATTAAATTTGGCACATTATAGTTACGTATACAATTTGGTCAGGCATGGGCAAAGTAATTCACAACTAACCATCGTACACACGAAGGGGTAAATCAGGGAGAAAGCATGTCATCAAGGGTTAGCTGCATTGGAGGGGTACATTTGTTACCGCTATATCGATTCCAGGGTCCCCAAACACGGGACCATTTCCTGGGGCAGCCACGGGCCACATACACAGTCTTTTCACGGAACATGCACCAGTCCATGCTGGTCTTCCAGTCTTTCAGCGTTGAAGGGGCAGCCGCCCCCCAGGCCTGGGCAATATTCCTTTTGGCAACCATAAAGCCCAGCGTGGACACTGTGTTTGGTGTACATTCAGGTCAGTAGGCTCCCATATATTGAGCAAACAGCTCCCCACCTCTGGGAGCAGGGGGATTCCCAAGAACGTACCCAGTTGGCCACACCGCCTTCGATAGTACCCCGTGGGTGCCCCTCCCATCAACACCAATCTAGGTCCTATCTTGTATATTCTGTGTAGAATTTTAAGTTGGACCAGTCGCAGTCGTGCAGGGATAGCCACCAATCTGGGAGATGAAACGGCCTCCCGCCAGTCCTCGTCATCTAATTCGATATCATCTGCTACCCATTTTCGCCAGAGCTGTGTGAGGGGGTCTTCCATGTTATTTATCATCTTATTGTAGATCAAGGAGATAGCCTTCTCTGGAAGGTGACCGTCTAGTATCCTATCTTCCAATGGGGAGGACTCGGGCGGGGGGGGGGGAGGTGAGCCGTCGGGGAATGCCGAGCGCAGGGCATGTCGCACTTGTTTGTAACGGAAGTGCTCTGAGTTGGCCAAGTCGTGTTGTTCTTGCAGGGAAGCAAATGTTTTTATGTCACCTTTTTCCCACATGTCCTGTACATGGGAAATGCCAATTAGATCCCACTTATTGAATCCCTTCGTCCCCCATAAATTCCCTAGCTTCTCAGAGTCTCATAAGGGGTTGGCTAATGTCAGTTTGCCCTTCCCAGAGAACTGGTGGCAGTAGGCCAGGTGGTTATGGAGTGTCCGGTGGGACCAGTTAGAGCAGGCCGGGCAGGTTTAGAGTATAGTGTTCTATTGTAGTTCCCGCCCGGGAGTAGCCATCTATCCATTCGATACCCAGGGTCATCTGGTGTACCATAAGTGCAGTGATTAATGGCAGCCAGTTGGGCGGCCCAATAATATTTCTTGATGTCAGGGAGGGCAATGCCACCGTCGTACCATTTCAGGATCATCTTATTAAGAGGTATGTGCGGTGGCCCATTCCACAGTAATTCACGCTGTAATCGCTCAATTTCTTTGAAATAAACCAGGGAGACTACATCCAATGAGTTCTGCAGGGCATAGAGGAAATGGGGCAGGGACATCATTTTAAAAAGAGCAGCTCTCCCGAGAAGGGACAGTGGGAGAGTTCTCCAATTGATGATGTCTCTCTGCAAACAGTGCAGGGGGGGAAGAAGATTATTGTTATATCAGAGTGTAGAGTTCAAGGATCTAAATATGCCTGGGTATTTGAACCCGATGTACTAATTTGGATTGGGCAGTTGGAGGGCAAGGCTGGTATTTCCCCATGAAGGGGGTAGAGATGAGACTTAGCCCAATTACTGCGGAAACCAGAGTATCTCCCGAACGCTGCAAAGATGTCCAACACGGCAATTAGAGATTTCCGAGGATTTGTTAAATATAGTAGGACATCGTCGGCATAAAGTGATATTCGATCTTCCCAATCCACTGACCAACGGAGACTCGGATCATTAGGTCTTGCTGGATCCAGGCCGAGAGCGGCTCTAGTGCCAACGCAAATAAGAGGGGGGAAAGCGGGCAACCCTGGCTGGTGCCCTGAGTCAGAGCGAAGGTGTCTGATTGCTAATTATTATCAACAACCTTGGCCAGTGGTGCCGCGTAAAGGAGGCAGACCCAGCTAATAAATTCTGAACCAAATCCCAATTTCTGGAATACTGCAAAAAGGTAGGGCCATTCAATCATATCAAACGCCATGGTGGCGGCAAGGGAAACTAGGACCTCGGGTTCACATATCGTATCTGCCCTACCACGCACTCCGTGAACATGACAGAGGTTTAGTGCCGTTTTCCGGTGCGGTATAAAGCTAGATTGGTCTGGATGTATAAGAGTGGATATGACTTTAACCAGGCGATTGGCAAGAGCCTTTGCAAGGATTTTCGGCTCGGAATTAAGAAGGGAGATGGGCCGGTATCATGCACAGTCCAGTTTTGGTTTTCCTTGTATATCACTACTATGTTAGCTATACGTTAGTCAAGCGGGAGTTCCCCTGATTCCCTACTGTCCTCAAACATGGCTTTGAGGTGGGTTGATAATTTGTCAGGACAAAGTTTATATAGTTCTATGGGTATCCCATTAGGGCTAGAGGCCTTACCGGATTGGAGCGACCTAATAGACTGGCCGATTTCATCTGCGGTCAGAGGACTATCCAGTAGTTGTTTATCAGTCGGTGTGAGAGTAGGCAAGCTAATATCTTTCAACAGTGTGACGGAATCTAACTCAGTATAAGGCGTCCCGGCTCTATTGTGGTAACTTTTTCAATGTCTGCCTGGCAACTGACATTGATGCTTTCCCCTACAGTTGGTGCTCGCCTCCCCACAAAAGATGTAAAGCCAGTTTATCAACCTGTGCTAGTAGGGAACTGAGCTCATCTTTAATAATAGATCTAATTTGGACCTGTAAGTCCACCACAAAGTTTGTTACCCATACTGGGTAATCCAGTGTCACTTGGGCGCTGTCCGAGTTGCTCGTGCTTGTGTGGGTTTGTCTAAGAGCCCTTCGGTATCAGGCGTCCCATCGTTAAGCTTCTTCCTCTTCCCCCCGCTCTGTGTGCTTGTCTAAATTTGCCAATTTTGACAGGGCCAGGGCCAGTGGTCTCTTTGTGCACGATGACTTTTAGTACTCCTCTCGCCTTGGCAATATCAGCCGACTGTGGTGTATGGGAATTAGTTCCTGTGACGAGAGTAGATTGGGGGGGAGGCCATACTTGACACGGAAAGGTAGAGGTCAGGGGTTAAGAGAGCCGCCTTTCTGTGAGTTCAATTTCTGTTGACACTACAACAGTAGCCCTCTGCAGCATCTTGTTGACTGAGGAGGCAAGATGTTGTGGCATGGATTTCTGCTTGGGATGGCAAGCCAATTTTGCCATTGTGTGTCAGGGTAGTTGTTATTGAACAGTGATCGCTTAAATAGGGCAAAACTGGGCTTGAAACATATAGTCCACAGTATCACTAACCCCAGTACTGGGGCCAGAAACAGATTTAATTGACTAGGTGACTCCTATACTTAACAGAGCAGATAAAACACAGAATAAAGCGCAGTACCTTATGTGGTCTGTTCCAGCCGAAAGTCTCAAGGGTAGAATCTCCTGGGGCAGACGTCAGGGGGGTGGCCCAGCCTCTTCTGGGCAAGGACGGGCCCACCCTTGGCCTGGGCACGGCCCGGGCGCATCCCGCACTGTGGGGGTGAAGGCAGCGCTAAAAGCGCGAGATGACCACGCCTCTCCCCTGGCAGCGGTAGCAGGTTGTAGGCCTTCGGTGCACCATGAACATAATGTGCCTCCAGAGTGTGGAAAGCGGCAGCAGCAAACCACGGCCCCAATAACAATGGTGTCACTTGCTGTGGGGGAGAAGGCAGCACTAACAGTGCGAGATGGCCACGCCTCTCCCCTGGCAGCTGTAGCAGGTCGTGGCCCTTCAATGCACTCTGGGACCTGATGTCCCAATAGGATGTGGAAAGCAGCAGCAGCAAAACACGGCCCCAACAACAACAGCATCCCGCGCTGCGGGGGAGAAGGCAGCGCTAAAAGCGCAATATGCCCACGCCTCTCCCCTGGCAGCTGTAGCAGGTTGTGGGCCTTTGGTGCACACTGGGACCTGATGTCCCACCAGGGTGTGGAGAGTGGCAGCAGCAAAACACGGCCCCAACAACAATGGCGTCCAATACAATTACACCTTAGTGAAGTCAACGACAGAAGACAGATGCAGCACTAGTTATATCCGATATGCAATAATGTTTAGCCTCCAGCTGAATGGTAACCTCACCCGATGGGCCTGCACTATGGGAAGCCGTTCACGTCAAAATTACAGATCGCCATATACCACACCTTCTGAAATGCATATAGAGATACAAAATGATTATGACACACACCAGAATAAATATAATATCTGTCATGGTAAATATGATACCTGGCAGAGTGAATCTGACTTGAACCAAAACAAATTTGATACCTGGCAAAGTGAATATACTACTTAGTGATTAATATGAATAACACACACTCTGAATTGAATATGAGATATATTGAAATATTCATCAATGATACTGTAATGAATATGGCCCTCACTATAAACAATATAACAATCAGTGAAACAAATACAAAATGCATCAAAAAGAATGGGACAATCCTTGAACTGACTGACATATGCCAATAGGAATATGACATACATTAAAATGAATATGGCAGATTGAAATAAATATAAGTTACTGAAATAAATATATTATATTCTGAAAAGAATATAATGCATATTGAAATTGTAATAGCATACACTAAAATGAAAATAACAAATGTTGCAATGAATATAAATTGAGTTGAAATAAATATTACCTAGATTGCAATGAATATGAGATATATAGAAATGAATAGGAGATGATTTCAAATGAATTTGGCTTGTGTTGAAATAAATATAAGCCACATTGAACTGAATTTGACATACCTTAAAATGAGTATGAACAAAGCTGAAATTCTCATGAAAGTTGTCTAAATTAATATGGCATGCATAGAAATTAATACGATACATATTCATATGAATATGATATATGTTCAAATGAATAAGTTACATCTCAAAATGAATATGACAAGTGTTACTATGAATATGACATCTATTGAAATAAATATAACATTGATTGAAAACAATCTAACACATGTTAAAATGAATATGAAATTAGATGAAATTAATATGAGGTCTATTGAAATAATTTTGACATGTTTTAAAATGTATACGAGTAACATCAAAATGAACATGACATTTATCAAAATGAATACAGCTTGCTTTAAAAGTTATTTGATACACATTGACATGATTATGATACGTGTTGAAATGGATATGATTCATGTTAAAATTAATATAAGATTTGTTATTTTGAATGAGACATCCATTGAAAGGAATTTGATATATGCTAAGATGAATAAGACTATGTTTGAAATGAATATGAGCCCCATTGAAATTGATTCAAATTAGCTTAAAATGGCTGAATATAAAACGAAGCTTGTCAAAATGAATACGTTATGCTTTGAAATTAATATGATATACATCAAAATGAATATTTCATGTATTGAAATGATTATGACCCATGTTGAAATGGATGTGATCCCTGTTAAAATTGATATGACAGGTGTTAAGCTGAATCTGACATTCATTGAAATGAATATGACATTTATTGAAAGGCATATGACACATGTTAAGATGAATATGAACCACTTTTAAATGAATATGACACCTATTGAAATAAAGATTACCACATCAAAATGAACAAGGCCTTTATTAAAATGAATATGGATTTTTTTTATGAATATGAAACTATTTGAGATAAATGTAGCTTGCTTTGAAATTAATAAGCCATATCAAAATGAACCAAGCCATGTTTAAATGAATATGACCCCTGTTCAAATGAATATGGCTTCCAATGAACTTATGTTGATTTGTTTTAAAATTAATATTACATATTGAGATGAATATTACATATTCAGAAAGGATATGAGAAGGACTACATTGAATTAACTAAAATTAATATAACAGAATATAAAACAAGGAACCAGCATTTACCATGCATCCGTTACATCCGGGAAATTCCCCAGGAGGGGGCTGTAACCCCTCCTACACAGGAAGGGGCCTTGACCGCCTTTCCTCTTCTTCCGGCGACCCATCCTTAGAAGGGACCGCCTCCCCGTTGAGGGGCCAAAGGCCACCTCCCCCGAGCGCTCCCATCCGTGTTGGGTGACGCCCACTCATAGGGATCTTCCAATTAGTGCTCACCGATCATGACCTTACCGCCTACCGCCTGACCGAAATAAATACGACAAGTGCTAAATAAACGAAACTACATTGGCCACTATGACCGAAAACCTGTGTCCAAATGGACCTCAAATCCGACATTCTTTAATCACCAACTCGTAACATTATACCAATCTTTATTACACATTCAATATCAATATCACACCCAAAAACAACCTGAAAAACAAAATAGAATAACTGATCAACTTTATTAAAACAACTAGCTGTCCTCAGGGGCTGGTGGGTGGGTCAAAATTGGCTCTTCGTTCCGTCTCGAGCTCACGTGCAGCGGGGAGGTGCAGCTTCAGAGCACAGGAACAAGAGGATGTCTTCTGGTCTTGCGTCTCTTTTTATCCATCTTCAGGGCGGGCGTAAACCCGCCCCTGCCTGCCCCGAGGGCGTGGCCGGCGGCGTCCGTGTCTAGGCCAGCCCACTCAAGGGCGGGAAAAAGCGCGCCCCGGCTACGCCGCTTCGGGCATACCAGCCGAGACGCGCCTCCCGCCCAAAAATGTCTTCCCGGGGGGATCGAGGCACTCTGCCATACGTTCGGGGGGACCGAGTGGTCGCCCCTTTCCATATGGCTGAGATACCCGCCACCCCCTCTCAACACAATCCCCAAATGAGGGAAACCGGAAACGGTTCTTGAAGTTTTTGGAAGTGGGAGGGAGTGACCCTCCCGGCCGTATTTATTAAAACAAAAAATTAGAACATTTAAACATTAATGTACAATTTCATACCACACTGCGATGTTTGGCTAACCTTAACAGATTCTCTAATACAGAGGTTCTCCTAGCCGATCTAACATCCTACAAAAACATTTACTTGAAATATTGAAATTGTACATCCTAACGTTTAAGGGCCAACGGCAAGATCGTAACCGGTGTCAAGATCCCTAACCAGACATACCCCCCCCACTTGGGAGGGGCGACAGCACTGAGGCGTACTCACGTGCAACTACTACAATTTCCCTTGTCTTGACGGGGGCACTTATCAACTCGACGCCAGTTAAAGGTCGTTCGAAAACTCGTGTGAGGTATCTAGAAGGTATCGTAGACCTCCCCCCAACCCCACACAACTTACCGCATCTGCCGTCGCAGATGTCACCGGCCCCGGGAAATTCCCCAGGAGGGGGCTGTAACCCCTCCTACACAGGAAGGGGCCTTGACCGCCTTTCCTCTTCTTCCGGCGACCCATCCTTAGAAGGGACCGCCTCCCCGTTGAGGGGCCAAAGGCCACCTCCCCCGAGCGCTCCCATCCGTGTTGGGTGACGCCCACTCATAGGGATCTTCCAATTAGTGCTCACCGATCATGACCTTACCGCCACAGGCCGGATAGTTGACCGGCTATCCGGACCCCCCACAAAAAACTCCTACCTAAAGGTCATGTTTCAAAGATTTCAACCATGCTAAAAAATCTCCTAAGAACAACTCATTCCCCTCCCAAGACAAATGCACACCATCCCCCGAATACATCCTGTCATCAGTAATACAGCTATGAGAAATAGAATGCAATGTCCTGGAACGGAACAACCTACTCACTTTATTGTTAAGCTTTCTAACAGAGTGATTCAAAGCAGGTATAGAGACAGCCCCCCGCCACACCTTTCGTGGAATCAAATGGGACCAAGCAATCGTGCACCCCGGAACTCTCCTCGCCAACCAACTTACAGTGGAAAGCAGTGCCTCCAGGAGTAGTCGTCTACCGATGGTGACCAAATCATTGCCCCCGATATGCACTATAACTATAGCCGGCGGTGACCTTGTCCGCCCTAACAAACCCTCAAAAAATGTTTGAAACTGGTCAATACAGAGACCGCCCCTTCCGTAGAAGGACATCCTGTACCCGTATTCCCCAGCTACGTGAATCATGTCACCTGCTTTGAATACGTCTGCGGCACGCCTCACGTATGAGTGGCCCACGACCCACACCTCCTTTTTCACAGCCGGTGATGTCAGACCGCTGGCCCGGTGTGAGGTCGACTGCATAGTCCGCCCCGCCTCGTAGGCTTGCGTAACTGAAACCAAACAAAAACAAGAAGCGTGAGTACAGAGTACATAATTACAGCTTCACAACATGTGCAACCGCACATATCTTTTATAACAATTGGAGGACCAACGCCCCACTCGTTTCACTTGCTCAACATTAAGACCCCTGGCCGTAGCTTCAGTAGCAGCCCCTATCCGAAAGGAATGGGTCCCAAATTCGCCCGGGTTCAAGCCCGCAGCGGCAACAGACATCGCAAGCACCCGCTGAAACTGAAATTTCGTCAGTGGGGTGGCGTCCGTGTGTCTTAACAAAGTCCCCCCCCATGATGCCACCCTTCGTGCTAGGTAATCCTCTAAACACTTTACCGGACATATGGAGGACCCAGGAATCCTGCGTATGATGACGCAGTCACCCATCCCATCCTGGTCAGTCTTCGACCTTACAAAGGAGATAGTCATTGTTTCTCCCCTGATCTGGACGTGTTCCCGGCACAAACCCCCCGCCACATCTAGTTTGTTCCTTGCCACTAGTTCGCTTACCCGCATTGCTCCGTGAAATGCTAACGTAAACGCGGCTCGGAACAGCACTGCCTCAAACTGAGATGAACATGTGGCAGGAAGTGTAGCCAACAACTGGGACAATCTATCCAAACCTATCGGGCGCCTTTCATCTACTCTGCGACCCTCCAGGCGTTGCCACCCACGCAGCGCTTTCTGTACAACGAAGGACGCTGTTGGGTCTTGGATAGCGTGTGCTCTGGCAACAAAGGAAATGGCGGCACGATGCCTCTGGGCCGTAGCCACCGATTTCCCAGCCTTACGTAAGGACATCAGGAAATTCACCACCCATTCCTCATGACCCCAAAGTCGCTCTCTATCACTCCCCAAAAAGGCTAAATAGGCCCGAAACGCCCCTTCATATGCCTTCCTCGTCCTTGGTGCTAGACTCTCTCCCACGAGGTGACGAAGTTCGGGGCACCGAGAAACCAGAGAGCCTCGGTAAAGTGTGCCGGCTCCGGGTCCGCTGAGGGAAGGAAACCAGCAAAAGCCTGCATTTGAAAACGAGACAGTGCGTCAGCTGCCTGATTCATCACCCCTGGCACGTGTTTTGCTCTGAATAGCACGTTCAATTGCATACATAGTAAAACAATTTCTTTAAGTAGTCTTAAGATCAGTTTACAACGTGCTGCCTGACTATTGATGCACTCGACCACAGTCATATTGTCCGACCAAAATATGACCGAGTGATTTTTGAACCCATCGGGCCATGTTCTCAAGGCCACCAAGATGGGAAACAGCTCGAGGAAAGCAATATTACTCGGTAGACCCTTCTCATGCCACCAAGTCGGCCATCTTTGTGCTGACCATTTTGTGCCGAAAATGGCGCCAAAACCTATGCTTCCCGCCGAATCTGTCCACAGCCCCAGCTCCTCAGAAGACACGGCTGGTTTATTCCAGACGATTCTACCATTGAAATCCGCCAAGAATGCTAACCAAATACGCATGTCCTGGCGGATCTCGGCCGATAGTCTCGTGCGATGATGGCCTTCTTTAAGGCCGACCATCGCTTGGGCAATTGAACGGGAAAAGGGGCGGGCCATTGGTATCACCCTCAGTGCAAAATTCAACTGTCCCACCACTTGCTGTAATTGTTGCAGCGTAACTTTTGATGCATTTATACACAGTTGCAGCGCAGCCCTGAACTTCAACACTTTCTCGGCTGGCAAACGGAAACACCCCTCAATGGAGTCCAACTCGATCCCCAGAAACTCGAGGCAAGTCGTAGGACCCACTGTTTTACCCGGCGCCAATGGCACGCCTAACTGTTTCATCAACACACAAAATTCGGCCAAGGCCCGGCCACATTCAAGACCCCCAGCTGCCCCAAGAAATAAGAAATCATCAAGGTAGTGCATTACATCTTGGAAACCCGTTTTCTTTGTGAAAACCCATTGTAGAAAACAACTGAATTTCTCGAAATAGGCACAGGATATAGAACACCCCATTGGCATACACCTATCCATGTAATAACAACCCTGAAACATGAAACCTAGGAGACGCTGGTCGTCTGGGTGTACCGGGAGCAATCGGAACGCTGACTCGATATCTGACTTCGCCATCAGCGCCCCGGGCCCCAGGCGATTAAAAATGGCTACGGCCTCATCGAAGGATGCGTACCGCACCGAACACACTTCTGGATCGATTGCCTCATTTACGGAAAGACCTCGTGGAGCTGATAAGTTATGAATTAGTCGGAACTCTCCAGGGACTTTCTTGGGTACTACCCCCAAGGGAGAACAAACAAAATTCTGAACTGGGGGTACACTAAACGGGCCAGCGACCCGACCTCCAGTCACCTCTTTTCGGATCTTTTCCTGTACTACGGTTGTATGTTGCAGGACGGAAAGTTGGTTTTTACACTTTTCCACACCCTGAAAGTCCCCTACCGGGATGCGGAAACCATACGAAAAACCGTTTCGCAGCACCCCAGCAGAAGTACGATCCGGGTAATCACTGAGCCAAGGGATCATTGCCAGGGTATCAATGGGAGTGGGTAAAGGCGCCCCTCGGACTATATTAGACCTGTTTGGCACCTCCTCTCCCCCCGTTATCACCCGTTCTGGCTCTGCACGAGACCTCAGGATGGGACGACCCACAACCA
This sequence comes from Lissotriton vulgaris, assembly GCF_964263255.1. Taxonomy (NCBI): domain Eukaryota; kingdom Metazoa; phylum Chordata; class Amphibia; order Caudata; family Salamandridae; genus Lissotriton; species Lissotriton vulgaris. The sequence continues at coordinate 869,819,158 of NC_141687.1, read as the reverse complement.
CTACATTCATGTTTGAATTTACACGATCCCTGCGGTCTCGTACATTTCCCTCTGTTGTAATTAAAACAGAAACCCTTTCTTCCGGTATTGCCGGTATGTTTCGAGTGATCGTCGGACCCCGAACCTGATCGAAAGGGCGTCCCCGCATATTGTCGAGAGGATTCACCCACATTACTTCCTACCAACGGCATTTTTAACATTCCTGACTCCTTCATTTTATCCCAGGTCAAGGCATCATAACAATCCCAGGTTAAACTTTTATTATGCTCCTTTTCCTTTCTGAACATATTATCGTAACAAAACCAATGGTTCCCCTGGTGCGATGTCGAGTACCCCATGATTCGTGATTGGTATATTGGGAACTCGGAAAGCAACTCAGGCCTACGTTCGCCCAGGATTGATGTAAAAATTCCCCAGGCATTGCCCCAATTGGCGATATTCTCATTCACTTTAAAGGCGGCCATCTTTGCGCGCCAAACACTCGGGTGCATTAGGTCCTTCTGACTCTTTACATGCTCAACCTCATAATGATCAACAAGTAACGAAAAAATGTTCACATACTCCCCCGCCCAAATCTTTTCCTTAATTGCCAAAGGAACATGTTGCCCAAACTTTTCTCTCCGAGAGGGTGCTGACTCATCCCTCGCGATCGGCAATGGCCGCTTACCTGCACCTGACGCTGCCTCTGTGGTCGCAACCGTCCCTGGTGTCTTGTCCCCTACTGCAGCCGGTACGGGCACCTTGGCTGCTTCCCGTTTCTCACGCAATTGCTTAATCAGCTCCTGCGCTTCGACAGCCGTGGCGCCCTCGTTACCTTTTCCCAACCACGCTGCCAATTGTGCTGCCAACTCGGGAGGCATATCATCCTCGGACACGGGGGTGATCGGATTCCCTTCCCCTGGCACGGGAATTGGAGCCTCGAGCGGAGCACTGGGACCGGGAATCTCTTCTCCCGCTGCCCCCCTCCTGGGCCTCTTGTTTTTCCCTCCCGGGGCTGCTCCCGCCAAAGGACGTTTTGGACCCCTTTCTTCATTCATGTCCACCCGCTTCCTTAGCTCGGACATCTCCTTCATGAGAACACGCAGCATCTGGTCGGTATTCATACGCTTTCCAACCTTCTTCGGCATTCTCCAACAAAGTAACTGAAAAACAAACAAGAACGATTAAAACGCTCAAAATTGGCTCTTCGTTCCGTCTCGAGCTCACGTGCAGCGGGGAGGTGCAGCTTCAGAGCACAGGAACAAGAGGATGTCTTCTGGTCTTGCGTCTCTTTTTATCCATCTTCAGGGCGGGCGTAAACCCGCCCCTGCCTGCCCCGAGGGCGTGGCCGGCGGCGTCCGTGTCTAGGCCAGCCCACTCAAGGGCGGGAAAAAGCGCGCCCCGGCTACGCCGCTTCGGGCATACCAGCCGAGACGCGCCTCCCGCCCAAAAATGTCTTCCCGGGGGGATCGAGGCACTCTGCCATACGTTCGGGGGGACCGAGTGGTCGCCCCTTTCCATTTGCAACGCAAGTAAATATTTCTACATTTGTCACACTGTAACACAGGGGTCTCCAAACCGGTCCTGGAGGGCCGGATCCATGCCAGATGTTTTAAATAACTACATGTATCTCAATGGGGAAATCCCAAAAATCTGTCATGGATCCGGCCCTCCAGGACCGGTTTGGAGACCCCTGCTGTAACACATAGGTAAGTATTATTGCAAATAACATAATTTTTTATGTGTGCGTAGAGATAAAGGGAGATAAGGAACATTTTTGGGTTTAAAGGAAGGTAATAATAATTTTAGATTTTAGGGTGGGTAAAGGTAAAGGGAGGTAATGGTGATTATAGGGTTTAGGAAGAGGATAGAGGCAAAGGGAGGTAAGGAATAACAAAGGGGTACTCACGTACAAAATAAAAAAACACACATACATATAAATCCATATACATGGGTGTGCACATATATGTATATATCTTTATCATTACAGGATTAGAGTGCCGTCTAAATTATGCAAAAGAGGAAGCAGGGAACTATGGGTAGTTCCCAAGTTTACAATGGAGTGCAGCTCCTTTCTAGGGGCACTCTACAACACCACTGAATCTGTTTACATCAAATGTCCATTATTCTAGCAAAGTTTTGAAGCATAGGATTTGTACAGTTCCATCCACTCCAAGCGAGAAGGTGACTAAGGGCCTGATTACGAGTTTTGCGGTCTTGGAGCGGGCTGCCACGCCAGGCCATGCTCCAAGACTGCCATACCAGTAGTCTGGCTGCCTTCCGTATTCCGATTGGAATACAGGTCGAGCAGTCCTGCAGCGGGCCCATGGCGGTGCCTATCAAAGACTCACATGTGAGCCTTAGAAAGGCAGCGCCATGCAACCATCACAGGGCATTTCAGAACAGCATGGATTGTGAAGTCCATGCCGTGCTGGAACAGCGGGTGCATACTGACAGGGGTGCAAACCATGTTCCTCCCAGCATGCATCCCCTGGCCTGGAGGCAACAGGGGGCTGTGTAGGCCCCCTTAGTTTACTCACCACCACACTTTTCATGGAGGGCTTACCACCATGAAAAATGTAGCGGTGAGGAAACTCATAATTTGCTTGCCCGTACCGCAGCGGCACCACCAGTATATTGGGGGCCAGAGGGAACATCCTTTACAACGCGGATGTTACACAGCAGTTCCCTTACGACGCAACTTTTACAACGCAAGTTGTAACAACGAATTGCGCTGGGGGGCGCTCCAGGATAGTAAATAGTTTAATTTACTATCCAACTCCTTCCCTATTATCCACGGGGACTGGAGTTGGAATAGTAAATTAAACTAATCACTATCCAGCCCCCAACAACGCAAGTCGTGGTACCGACTTGCGTTGTAAAAGATGCGTCGTAAAGTACTGCGATGGATCCGTGTGATAACAGCGGTCCTATGCCTGTCTGACCATCAAACTTGTAATACGGCAGTCGGACCGCCGGTAGCCGCACCGCCCCTGTGGGTTTGGTAGTCCATCAGACTGCTAAATTCGTAATCAGGCCCTAAGTCTTTTGTCATTTCTACAGCAAAGTCTTTTAAACATAGGATTAGCTAGTGTCAACCATGCCAAAATATAAAATAACCAACACGTTTTATCACTCCAGGCACTGTATCACAGCTTTGAATTGAATAAAAGCGACCCTTGACACATGAGTTTATCAGTCTATCATGTGACTTGTAAAGTGCGACTACTCACCCATAAGGGTCTCAAGGCGCTGTTGGGGGGGACTGCCGATTCATCGAAGGCACTGTGGTTCAGTCGAAGAGCCAAGTCTTGAGGTCCTTTCTGAATTCCAGGTATTTGCTGCGAGGTAGGAGAAGGATCTTCCTCTGGCTGTGGTCTTGTGCATAAGTGGCTAGCGCCAGTTGGGCAGAGTGGAGGACTCAAGTGGGTGAGTGGAGTGCGAGGCGGTGGGTGAGGTGCACAGGTCCCACATCGTATAGGGCTTTGTAGGCTTGTGTGAGGAGCTCGAAGGTGATTCTTTGGTTGACTGGGAGCCTTTGGAAGTCTCTTAGGTAACCGGTGATGTGGCTGTGGTGGGGGATATTGAGGATTTGTCTGGCAGAGGCGTTCTGAATGTATTGCCGTTTCTTGAGGAGTTTCTGATTGATGCCGGCATAGAGTGTGTTGCCATAGTCAAGTCTGCTGCTGATGAGTGTGTGGGCGACCATCTTTCTGAACTCAGTGGGGATCCACTTGAAGATCTTTCAGAGCAGATGTAGCATATGGAAGCAGGATGATGAGACTGCGTTGATCTGGTGGTTCATGGTGAGCGAGGAGTCCAGATTGATGCTGAGGTTTCATGCATGATTTGGGAGTGTGGAGAGATCCAAGATCTGTGGGTCACCAGGAGTCGTCCCAGGGGGAGTGGGTGGAGCCCAGGATGGGGATTTCAGTCTTCTCTGGATGATCTTGAGGCAGCTGTACTTCATTGAGGTGGCCACTGCCTTTATCCTGTCATGGAAGTTGTTCTTGGCGACTGTGGGTTCGTGGGTGAGGATCAGCTGTGTGTCATTGGCGTAGGTGAAGATGTTGAGTTTGTGGTTCCTGAGAATGGCTGTAAGCAGGTCCATTTAGATGTTGAAGAGAGTGGGGCTCAGGGAGGAGCCCTGAGGTACTCTGCAGCTGATCTCTGTGGGTTCAGAGTGCAATGGTGGTAGTCTGACTCTCTGTGTTTTGCCAGTGAGGAAGGAGCGAATCCATTGCAGGGCTTTGTCATGGATGCCGGCTTTGTGGTGTCTTGTACATAGGGTGCAGTGGGAGATGGTGTCGAACGCAACCGAAAGGTCCAGGAGGATGAGGGCTGCAGTTTCACCTCAGTTGAGGAGGGTGCAGACATCATCTGTGGCTGTTCGGAGGGTGGTCTCAGAGCTGTGGTTGCTTCGGAAGCCGTATTGGGAGAAGTCCAGGATGTGATTCTCTTCAATGAACTCAGAAAGGAGGGCGTTGATTGCCTTCTGGATGACCTTGACTGGGAAAGGGAGCAGAGAGATGTGCCTGATGTTCTTGAGGTCCTTCGGGTCGGCAGAGGGTTTCTTCAGCAAGGGGTTGATCTCTGCCTGTTTTCAGTCTTTCAGGATGGTGGCGGGGTTGATGGAGTAGCTGATGGTGCAGCAGAGTTCGGGGCAATGGAGGTGGTGGCTCTGTTGAAGATGTGGTTTGGGCAGGGGCCCGAGGGGGCTCCAGAAAGAATGTTCTTCATGATCTTGAGGGTATTGTCAGCAGTGAGGGGAGTCCAACTGAGCAGGGTCTGCTGGGGTCCGGTGTTATTGGGTGTGGTGGTAACAGGTAGGGTGAGAGGGTTTTGGGTATTGAGGCTGTTGAAGCTGTCGTAGATCTCCTTAATCTTGCAGTGGAAGAAGGTGCTGAGGCTGTTGCAGAGGCATTGGGAGGGTGGGATGCCTGCTGTCTCTGTGCTGGGTTTGGTGAATTCTTTGAACATGGCGAAAAGTCCTTTGCTATTGAGTGCGTTGGTGGTGATCCCTTCTTGTAGGGCCGCTTTCTTTGTTCTAATGAGGTGGTGTTGTGGAGTGACATCGGTTTTAAAGGCAGAGTTGTCCTCTGGGTTCTTGCTGCTCCTCCATCTCTTCTCAAGTCATCTACAGGTGTGCCTGGACTCATGAAGGGCGGGAGAGAACCAGCTGGATTTTTTGGAATGTTGCTTGCCTGAATTTTCTTTGAGAGGAGCCATTGTGTTGGCTCAGTTGGAGAGCCACATGTGATTGCGTGCTGAGGTATTAGTGTCTGCGGATGTTGGAGGTGGGGTTTCGCTGAGGGAGGTGGTGAGGTGTTCTGTGACTTTTTTTCAACTTCTGTAAGGGGAGCAATGGACGCAGTGGTGTACGGTGGGTTTGGACGCAGTGGTGGTCGGTGCAAATGAGATCGGAGGTGTGGCTGAAGGTGATGTTGCTGCTGGTGGAGATGATGGGGTTGAGACGGTGTCTTGCTGAGTGGGTTGAGGAGGTGAACCGTTGTTTGAGTCTGACCGTGGTGATGTTCTCCAGCAGGGACGATGTGTTCTTGTCGTTGGGGTTGTCCAGGTGAAAGTTGAAGTCGCCGAGGAGGATGTAGTCTGTGGAGGCCAGAGCTTGTGGTACAATGAAGTCAATTATGGAGCCGCTGATGGGTGGACGGGGTCCTTGGGGTCTCCAGGTGAGGGTGCCGCAGAGGATGGTGTTCGGGTTGGCCTGGACCTGGAAGTGGAGGTGCTCCATGTAGGGCAAGTGGTTGTCCGAGTGGTGAGGCAGAGGGTACGTTTGTGTATGATGGGGATTCCTCCACTCGGTTTGTTGATGCAGTCCTTATGAATGATCTTGTAGCCATCCGGGATGGTGGTGGCAATGTCCGGGGCAGAGGTGGAGTTCATCCAGGTTTCCATGTGGTCAATGGAGTAGAGTAGGTCCCAGATCTCCACTGCGTTTCTGTAGAGGGCGCGTGTGTTGGACAGGATAGAGCTGAGATGGTTGGGTCCGGTACCTGTCAGTTGTGCAGTAAGTGAGGATGGTGTGCGTGGCAGGCAAAGGTACAGCTGCAGTTTCTGTAGGAAAAAGGGCCCTGGGTGTCATTTAGCGATGCCCGGAGGCAAGCAGTGTGGTGTCTGATGTTGAAGGCATGGAGGGTGTTGGTGTCATAAAGGTGGCTGGTCCGAGGACCAGGCACCGTGGAGCTGGCGTGGTCCAGGTGCCTTCGGCGGGCAGCAGTTCGGCCTCGCAGCGGCCACCATTAAGTAGCATGAGGAAGATAGCTAAACAGCTGGGAGGCGGGAAAATCAGGTAAGCAGTGCTGGAGGGAGGTGGGGCCAGGGGGTACGAGCAGAGGCAGGGACATAGCGAGGAAAAGGCACAAAAGTGACGAGGAAAAAGTTGAAAAGCGTAAAATGCAAAAAGTGAAAGAAAGTGACAGAAAAGCATAAAAAATGCATAAAGCAAAAGAAAATATTAAAGGAGTAAAAAAGAGATTGTGGCATTCCCAATCAGCGCGTCCCAGTAGCTTGTGTCAAGAGTCACTCATAGGCAGTCTCTGGGTGGATTTTCAGGCTCTGCATGGTGCAGCAAGATGGGGCCACAATAGCATACCGGGGCCACAAGATATCAGCCAGGTTGGGTGTGAATGGATTCCAGGGCCGCCACAGGCCACCTCACAGCGAGAAGCGCTGGCCAGCCTTGGTAACCCCACACCCAAGAAGGTGGCTGCATCCGAGGCCAGCACTAGGCACAGAAACCTGACCTGCAGAGCCACACGGGTGAGGCATGGCTAGCACATCACACCCCGCGACACCCCCAGCAGGTAGCCTCTCACTGCCCAGGCTTCCCACCATATCAATCAAGGCAGTGTGTGGCCACAGCAAATCCAGGAGAGAGGTAGGAAAAAATGGGGGGAAGGATGCCCCAGGGAAGTCCGGATAAACAAAGGAACAGCTACTCTGGCCGGCTCAACAAATGTTTAGCTCCTATTAGAGCTCTCCGGACAGATATAGCTCTGTCCAGACACAAGACAGCATCCAGTATAGGTGTCTCACACACACTTCTGAAACACATCTATTTGTGTACTTATATAAATATATACATATAGTACATATAGGAGTGTGCGCGCACACATATGTATAGATCTTATACATATATATATATACACACACACACATTTATATACATATATATACAAAAAAAGAAGCAGAGAACTCTGGGTAGTTCTCAAGTTTAGGTGGAAAGCAGCTTCTGTACAGAGCACCCTCAACACCAGCAACACTCTAAATGTGCTCACCTCAAATGTCTGCTTTTCTATCAAAGTCTTTAAGGTTAGGATTAGCAGAGTGCCATCCACGCCGAGATAGAAAGGGGCAAAGTATAGTGCCATTTCGACAGCAATGTTTTAAAGCATAAGACTAGCATGGTGCTATCCAAGCCAAGCTGTAAAATAGTAAAAGCCTTTTACCACTCCAGGCACAGTATTATAGCTTTGAATTGCTAAAATACCAACCAAGCCAACCTGAAATGAATAAAAGCAACCCCTGACACGTGTTTTGCTCTCATTAGAGCTCTTCAGAGAGGTATAGCATTGTCCAGACACAAGGGAGCACCCAGTATAAGTCAAAACAATACAGTATCAGGCTTAGAGTGGCACATAAATTATACAAAAAAGAAGCAGAGATACTGGGTAGTTTGCCTGTTGAGGTGGAGAGCAGCTTCTGTACCAAGAACCTTAAACACCAGTGACACTCTAAATGTGCTCACCTCAAATGTCTGCTTTTCTATCAAAGACTTTGATAGAAAAGCAGACATTTGACACAGTAAATACAACATCCAGAGTAAGAACACATGTAAGAGGGGCAGTCCTTGTGGGAGGCTACAACAGGAGGAAAGGAGGTACAAAAGAGGGACTTAGAAACAAATTAATCAATGAACAAAAACAATTCAAAAAGACACTCAAAGGAGCCAATTAAGTAAATAGCCAGTAAATGGGCAGGGCAAGCCCATATTCTGAATACAGCATGTCTCAAAGAGATCGCTCAAGCACTGCCTAAGCGAGACCTAGAAATGTTAAAAGGAATACAACACTCAATAATTCATCACAGAACCTATATGCACAATGTGGGGATGAAATGTTAGGGAAGAGTTGTGAAAGATAAATCAGGGATGATAGAGATCAGAAATGAAGGGGTGATGGATGGGGATAAGGACTGAGACTAAGGCATGAAGAGTAAGTATTGTGAGATGAGGGCTACTGCATGATGTATGAGGAGCGAGAGATGAGTAGTGAAAAATTGGAAGTGAGTGAAGGCTGAGAAATTAAGACTGAAAAGAAAGAATACAAAACCAAGGATAAAGGGTGAGGGATGAGGAGTAAGGGATGACAGTTAAAGAGTGAGAAATTGTGAGTGAGAGATTAAGACAGAGATGTGAATGGTTATTGAGGGACAAGGGGTAATGAGTGAGGAGTAAAGGATGAAGAGTAAGAGAGGAGAAGTGTAGAATAAGCAATGAGAGAAGAGAGATAAAGAATGAGGTGCGAAGGTTGAGAGGTGAGAGGTGAAGGATGAGGGCTGAGGGTTGAGGCCCGAGCAGTGAAAAATGTGAAGAGTGTGGGACAAGAAATCTGGCACAAGAAGTAAGGAGTAACGCGTAAGAGTTGAGGCATGAGGAAGAAAAGAAGAGAAGTGAAGGTCTCATGATGAAGAAAGAGAAGTGAGAAATGAGAAATGAGGGGTTAGGGACAGGAAGAGGCACAGCACAGAGGCATGTGGTGTGAAGTATTAGATTGCCTTAAAATAGACCGGGTGTTTAATATTTTAGGACATCATCATTTATTAATTGCACTTATCAAGCAAAGCGACAAGAAAAGGTGAAATCCAAGAGATATAGAATGAGCGATTAGGGGTAAAAGGTGAGGAAGAATGAAGGGAGCACGAGGGAAGAAGGATGAGGTTCCAGAGCTTCTGGAGCCTTGGATTGTTGTTAAGGACACACCGAACCCACAAAAGGATCTTCTTGGAAGAAGATTCAGAGGTTTGAGATCATTTGGAGCATTTTTGTCAAAAGCCTCCATAACTTGACCGACATGTCGTCGAGAGCCAAGCCGGTGACGTCAATCCGTGACTCCCCCTCGTCATCGTATTGTGCCCTATCACCTTGGAAAGTTCTCCTGCCCTTCCCTAATCAGGAGCATAATCAGGCAAAACCATTCCTGTCAGGGGCTAGTCAATCCATCCCATCCATGGCATCAAAACGATTTGAGGTGGGAACTGTAAAACCAACAGGCCTCATCACTTGCTCTATGGGAGTCCTTACAGGGCCAATGCGAAGACATGACCTTTTTTGGGGGCAAAATGATCACATTCCCTAACACAAGATAGTTTATAAAAAATACCCAAGCTGGAATACCCCAATAATAGGCTCTCTTCTGAGTCAGGGAAGCAGGCCAAATAACCTCTGCACTACCTGGGGGATCTGAAGTTTATAACTATACAATCACTACAATGATCCTTGGATCCTGACCCCAACCGCACCACTCTCCATGTGAGCAAAATCTCAGTAGCCATGTAATAGGGGAACTTCCTCTGTTGGGCTAGCCAATTTAAACATGTATTAGTCAACTCGTCCTGACCCTCCTTCTGATTCATTGATTCACATTCAACTCAGGAACTCCTACCAAAACAAGTACATACGGGCAAGATGCTGTGGTGAGATCGGTCACTAGTTGCCTCAGTATAGATACTGGGGTATTTAGCATAGGTAGCTGTATCCCCGCAGCTCCAGTGTTTTTTTTTCTCCAGATTTATATAGCGCAAACTTGACCCAAAGGTATTGGAGCATTTTACATGAGCGCCAGTTACATACACAAGGACACATTTATGTTTTGGTAGGCATGGTGAGATTAAGAGATTATTAAGTGATTTGCCCAGAATCACAGGATATGGAGTCGACCCCGGGGCTCGAACCTTGGTTTCCCAGCTCCAAGTTTGTCAGTCTAGCCGTGAGACCACACCCTCTCCCCTAAAGGACAACAAGGCCTTATTAACTCCTAACGCTTTTGATGTGTGCAAAGTACCCACATCCTCAGTCCATTACCCTGGCTAATTACAGCATCTCTAAGTAAAGCGGCTGTGTGGCTGGTGCTAGAGTCCTTAACCAATTTGAGTTGGCAGTTGGAGGTCATAACCTGGCCACCATTCTCTGCTACTGGTATTGAACATACAACTTAATTTTGTTGGGAGAAAACGCAATTGAGGCCCCTTTCGATGGCCTACAACCGCACTGTCAATGAGGAAAGTTCTTTATGCAGATATTCTTTAATTTTTCCAAAACAGGACTCCATGAGGTCCACAGCCCAAGGAGGTGTAAGCATGGTACCCTCTAGGATGGAATTATAAGGGTCAATAATGTTCGAGTCAGCATATGGGCTAGCAGGGGCTAGAGGTAACTGAGGTGTGTGCTGCTGTTTAGGTCGATTGGTGGCTCAAGAAGGTTGAGATGTAACTTTCAGGTGTGCCCCTGTTGGATTAGGAGCCGAATTTGCCTCTTCATCACTGGCTTGGTTGTTAGCCAACCCCAAATGGTCCACTGCACTATTCGTACCAGTTGGGCTGTGTGATAAGGAGCCATCCAAGCTTGAATCATTTGGGATTCCCAGAGACAAGGTCCTCTCAGTCAGGGCTATTTCTGTGGAAATGATCCCCCTAGCCCTCTGCAACATTTTATCGATGCTGGTATTCTTAGAGGGTGAAGGTGCTTTTGCATCAACCTCCTGGGGTTTGCGTTTTCCCATTGTAATTTGGCGTTATCAAAACCTCAAGATCACCAGAGGCAGTATCCAAAGAATAGCAACCAGGGTAGAGCTATACCCAAACATGTTAACAGATCCAAACTATTCAGCTCTCCATTACAATATTAGAGAGCATTGAACCCCGGATCACGATGTCAGAGGGTGGTCACACCCTCCTCCGGGCTCTGAGTAGGCATAGGACATGCCCGTCCCCGGCCTGCACTCCGGGAGTTTGGGATTGCTTTAAGCGCTAGATAGGCTCCTACCCCAAGCCGCAGATGCAGGTGTGCGCCTCTTGGAGCGATGGCAGCTAGGATGTGGAGTCCCCAAAGAGTAAAATTGGGGAGGGATGGAGGCATTATGGGAATGTGTATACACACTGATTCCAAGACAAAAGCTCCAAATGCAATAGTATCTGAGTGCCATCTCAGCCCCATTCCAGCTTTAATAAATGCCATTATGATTTGGAGGTACCATCCTGATGTGGAAAAAAAAATCTGAGTAAAGAGGGATACTGCTGGACTGTTAATCTATTAAAATATATGCTGCCCATGTGTTAAGGTGCTGTCATTTACTGTAGGCAAGTGTACTGTTTGTATAGACTTGATATAACGCAAAAGCTCATTTAAAAATAAGTAAAAAAATTAACATTACAGAATGGTTTAAATATAAGAACTCTTGAAATTGATATAAATAACAGTGAGGCAAATAACACTGCTCTTGAAATGAATATGAGCATCACTGAAATCGGATATGAATCACATTGTGTTGCATAGAATGATTAATGAACTGGATAAGGATGTGAATGAATTGGATATGGTGAATTGTGTGTATAAAACATACTGAAAAGCACGTGACACTGACAGCCAATCACAGTGGTCTCCTCTGACGCCGCTTTTCGGCGCAGGGAAGGTACTGTTCCTGCCACCGTCGGACGTAGCGTGAGGCTGATCCTGCTGAAGGCCTTGGGCACTGTGACCCATGCTCACCACATATCACAAGCTCCGTACGCATTTATGAACTGCAGGCAAAGGCAGGAGGCCTGGGGTGTCCGTGCCCGTTATCGCCACTCGGTGCGGAGCTTTGATGACTCTTGCCATCAGCAGCTGGAGGAGTGAGACGGGCCTGGACCGGGCTTGCTCCGTGTTTACTTTGAAGCCTCTTTGGGCCCGTCATCCTGGTGGTGTGCCTCTCACTGCCTTTGACACGGTGCATGTCACAAGAACTGCGCTTCCCATGGCTGTGAAGCACCGCGTCCGCAGCAGGGGTTACGGGCTCTCAGGTGCTCATCAGCCCCCCTCCCTGAGATCTAGCTGTGCGTCGCTGTTGCCTCGTAGCGAAAGCCACAGCTGCCACCCAATCATATGTTTTTAGGAGTAGGCTGCGGTGGTGACGGCGTCTGGGGCTCAAAAGAAACGAGGGAAAGAATTTCTTTAAAAAATGCTCACTAGTTCAGCTTATCAGCCCTTGAGCGATGAGCTGGACAAATGTAGACAACAAATGGGCTAAAAAACAGAAAGCACGCTAGTGTTTAGAGGCTAGCAGAGGCCTGCAGTGTGTACCTATTCAAATAAATCAGTAATTTGGAAGCCGTTTTTAAGACCCTCTGCAGAAAATAAAAGAAGATGCTTTGGCATCAAAGCTGAGAAAACTTATATTGACATGATGCTGGAGAACTAACTATATTTGCGGTCTGGTAGTGGAATCATGACTTGCACTTTTGTAATGGTCCGCGGAGTGAAAAACGTTCAATGTAATCCTAATCACTAATCAGCTGTTGTTCTTATTTCAGTTTGTAAAATGTGTACGGCAGCTCTGTGATCAGAAAAGAGGTATTTTTAAACCACACTGCTTACGTTTTTTAATGCTATAAACAAAGGACATTGAAACGGATCCCTTCCAGACAAAAACATTAATTCATTTCTGAATAATGAATGTAAAAGGGTAAAGGTAGCCATGTTGTTTACATTTCACATGCTTTACTTAATATTGCATTCAATGTGTGCTTTGTCCAGGATGGTGGTACTTTTCTTTTCAGGCAGCATATTACTCTTGTCTAGTGCATAATTTTAATTGAGAGGCATCCAGGTGTTTATAGTGGGGCACATTGAGTTGTAGCTGAAGGCAGTGTGAGTTTCTCTGTAGAGCAGTATGGTGTTCAGTGGGGGAGAGGATGTGTAACTATGGCCAGAGCTGCCAAATTTTGAACTGAGGAACCTGGTTCAGCCTTCATAACCAGTCCATCCGACCACTGTCCTGAGGGAACACATTCCCGTGCTAGACTTTAGAAGGCCCGCTAGACCATAGAAGCCCTGGTGTCTTAGCACCAGCAGGGTTAACCTAGTGGTGGCAAGTGTGGCTTGTCCACCACAACCCACTCTGAAGTTAAGCCTCCGGCCTTGTGGGCAGGCCGAAGCAGTACACACTAGAGCAACAGTGACTGTCACTGAGGTCACAGGACCCTTGAGGCCAGTCCGCCTCACACATTGGTACTTCCATTGGCCTTGTTTTATCAGTATTAGTGCAACTCACCAGGGATCGGCAATGCAGGATTTGCACGCACACCAAATAGGGGGCATATGTTCAAGCACCTATCGCCACCACAGTGTCGCTTTCACTGATGTTCTGATGGCGATAGTGGCCTCGCCTTATTTACAAGGCAGCGTTAAGCCACTTAAGTTGGCTTAACGCTGTCTTGTAAATAAGGCACCCTTTTACGCTGTATTTAGCTTGAAAGGGAAGGGCAATGGGTGTTGCAGTGGGCGTTCCACTGCAACACCCATTGATTTTGATGCTGCCCCCTATTTATAAGGGTTGCATAAATTGGAGGCAGCGCCAAAATGAAGACCAAGTAAAACCTGGTCTTAAACAGGCGAAACAAGACGAAATGCTTTATTTCTTCCAGTTTTTGCTGTTTCCATGAATGCTACCTTGTGCAGCACACATAGGACCAGCAAATTGCCTATGATTGTTTATGTGCAGGAAGGTATCCCCTCCTGCACATAAACATTCATAAAAAAAAAAGAAATTTTATAACTTCAATGTGTGCCGCATTAAGTAGCACACATAGAAGTTACAAAACGGCCCTCAAAGATTGTTTATGTGCAGGAAGGGGGACCTGCACATAAACAATCTTCCCCAAAACACAAGCACCCTTGCACTATGGTGTAAGGGAGCCTGCGTTGGTGCTATGGAGCTAAAGTAGGCGTCAGCGCAAGGGGAAACAGAGGGCGGCACCATATTCTACTAAATATGGTGCAGCCCTGCGTTTAAAAGTGATTAAGCGCGTTGTTATCCATCTTGGCTTAACGATACGCTTCGCCATATTATTGAAAATATGCCCGTACATGCACAAACCTCATGGTCTCTCTGCTTCATGCACAATGTGAAATGCCAAACAAATACTAGAAATTGGGATGTTTTGCTCTTTCTGGCCGCACCTCTTACTCCGCCCACTGACCCAGTCCTCAAGTTATTTCCTACCTCTGATTCTCCACAGTTCTACTTTTTACCCTCACTTTGACCACTGCATACACCCAGAACTCAGTGGCAGTTCCTCCCTGGCAGAAGTAGTGGACTGAGAGTGGGGTATAAAAAAGAAATCACTTCTCTGCCGGCTGCCACCTCTCCTCCCTCCTCTTCCTTCGTTGCGAATCGCATCCAGGAAGCACCCAGGTTTCCCTATGCCAATCACAATGCTACTGTCACCATGACAGCAGCGTCAAGGTTGGTCTGAGCACCATGGTTTTGTGCTCAGACAGGGACTGGGAGCCCAAGTGTCATGCCTGCAGTACGATCGGCAAGACAGGCTAGAGTACGTTCCGCTGTCCAGACAGGTTATTATTGGTTGGCATGATTGGCAAGAAGCGTCAGAGACACATGTGCGCATGCGTTAGCACCACGCATGCGCTACGGAGTAGTATTCGAGTGATAAGCCCGCCCCGACCTACAGGAAGTGCTTCGCGTTCAGTTAGAGTGTGTTATTCCGTTCCGGGTTCACATCGGCGTCCGAGGAGCTAGGAGAAGTTTGGCGTGCAAGTACTCGTAGGTGCATTCGTTCTTCCGTGTAGCGGCTTGCTTCTGGAAGAGTTACATTGTTTTGCTTTATCCCGTTTGAATTCTGTTTACCGCGGGTTGCGGTGGTATCTTTAAGTTGTTTCCGAGTTTTTTGCCTCAAGGATTTGGAGGCTTACGTTTACGTTTCATGCACATAGCAAAGTGTGTTGTTCGACCCCTCTGTGGGTATTTCGTATATATTGAGGCGCACCTTGAAGGTGTGCAGGGTGAGTGTTTGCGCCTTGTCCGCTAAGTATTTTGAGTTGGTTAATGTGGGGAAAACAGACATGTAATAAGTGTTGTTGTGATTTAAAGGTACAGACATTCCGTACACAGTCCGTTCCAGTTTTCCTCTAGAGTTCCTGTCGTTTCATTTGTATTCCTTTGGATTCGTGGTGCCTTACACTGTCCCTAAGGTACATTAAGATACACAGCACATATCATTACTGGGGCAACACAGGGAGGGGTTTCTTCTCATGATTGTTTCTTATATATTCTTGCAGTGTCATACAGAAGACACCATATACCCCAGCGTGGACGAAGACTGTGGAGTGTCTGTCTTTTCCTCCCCCTCCTACCCTTGTTTTGTTCCCCTGTGTTCCTCTTAGTTACTTTTTGGGTGTTAGTGCTACTTCCTGGCACCCGGAGGGTGACGAGGGGAAAGCAGGGTGATTAGCAGCGTGGATCCAGGGCACTTCCGAGACATAACAGGTGCGTGCATGACAGAACGCGAAGCCTTTATGTACAGTGTCTCCTAGGTGTCATGGAACTTACGCTGCAGGACGTTGCTAGCATGGTGGGTAATCTCCAGAGGGAAACCCAAAACATCTCAGACAGGTTGGCTGCTTTGAGCACTCAAGACGGAGATAGAGCCGGGACCAGCAATGCAACCCCAGTAGTGCAGGTTGTCACCCCCCAGTCTATTCCTTTAGCTCCACCTGAAAGGTTCTACGGGGAACCTTCCAAATGCGCTGCTTTTCTGACGCAATGTCAGTTACACTTTTTATGCAAGGCTGCCTGTTTTCCCACTGACCAAGCTAAGGTGGCTTTTGTACTGTCATATCTTGGAGGGTCAGCAGCTAATTGGACCATCCCTTTAATAGAAAAGGATGACCCTATGTTGTTGGATTATGAAGCATTCAGACAAGCATTGCGAAAAATGTTCGACAAACACACCTTTACACATGCTGCCGATACGGAGCTTCTACATCTGAAACAAGGGTCTAAAGATTTGGTCACTTACATTACCACCTTCAACCGATTAGTGGTAGAGGCAGATTGGCCTGAGAATAAGAGAAGTGCTCTTTTCTATAAAGGGTTACGGGAGGACCTCAAAGATGAATTGGCTCATGTAGTTGATCCTCCCTCAACATGTCCTGAGTTAATAGATCTTGTGGTTAAGTTAGATCACAGATTGGGCGAAAGAAGGAGAGATAGAGGAAGATACGAATACACTAGATACAGTCCTAAGGAAAAGAAAACAGAAACTGATACTAAGGTAGAAGAACCAGAACCCATGCAGATAGGGAGTCTAAAAGGTCCCTTAAGTGAGACAGAAAGACAAAGGAGGAGAGTCAATCGACTATGTTTAGATTGCGGTAAAGCAGGGCATTTCGTACGTGAATGTCCTGTCAAACCTAAAGCCTACCGCAAATCGGAAAACTAGAAGACCCTAAGGTAATAGAGACCGTACCGCAGGGTCCTTTGGTTCAAATGGTCTCCTCATTGGTGAACAATAAAGGACATTTTTTTGTCACAGCCATTCTAACCTGGATGACACAGTCAATAACACAGTCGATAATGATTGATTCTGGCGCCTCAGGCAATTTCATGGATTATAGTTGGGCCATTGCTCATAACATTCCTACGGAACTCAAAGAGACCCCTGAGGAAGTATATACCATAGATGGGAGTCCTTTAAGATCTGGACCCATCACACATGCCAGCATCCCCTTGGAAATGTGTATCAATTCCACACATAACGAACGTTTAACGTTTGATTTGATAGAATCCCCCCAGTTCTCTGTGGTCCTAGGCCTTCCATGGTTGCGTCTTCACAACCCTTACATAAATTGGAAGACCACTAGTATTACATTCCCGATACAAGATAAACAATCACCTCCTTTAGAGAATGTTCATAAACATTCGTCGTCTGAAAATCTCTGTGCCACGCCCGTACACAAAACTGTACCCGTGGTGTCGGAGTCCCTTATGATCGCACCTCAGGAAGAACAACCCGATGTCACCCTACCCCCGGAGTATCAAAGGTTTCATACCGTTTTCGATCAGAAACAGGCCACCTGCTTACCACCTCACAGGGCGTATGATTGCCGAATTGACCTCCAAACTGGCGCACGCATCCCCACCAGCAGGGTGTACTCCCTTACGGAGAAAGAAAATCTGTACTTGAGAGAGTATCTTGACAACATGTTAGAACTTGGGTTTATACGACCCTCCAGGTCCCCTGCCTCTTCTGCTTTATTTTTTATTCCTAAACGGGAGGGGGGTTTACGTTGTTGTATTGACTACCGCTCATTGAATGACATCACTATAAAAAACAAATATCCTTTACCGCTCATCTCCTCTCTGCTCGACCAGGTGAGAGATGCTGTATGGTTTACGAAATTAGACCTGCGGGGAGCATATCACCTGGTCCGGGTAAGAGAGGGCGATGAGTGGAAGACAGCTTTCTGTACTAAATACGGGCTGTATGAATATTTAGTGATGCCCTTTGGCTTGTGCAATGCTCCTTCAGCATTTCAATACTTCATCAATGAGGTGCTGAAGGAGTATCTTGACAAGCACGTCATAGCCTATATTGACGATCTACTGATCTATTCAAAGTCGCTAGAGGAACATGTGGAGCATGTAACGTCGGTTCTTCAGCTATTACAAGAGAACGATCTGTTTTGTAAATTGGATAAGTGTTTCTTTCATCGCCATCAAGTGGCCTTCTTAGGATTCATAGTGTCCTCTACAGGTTTGCGAATGGACCCGAATAAAGTCAAAGCTGTTCTGGATTGGCCCCCTCCCAAAACTGTGAAGGAAATCCAGCAATTCATTGGGTTTGCTAATTTTTACCGACGTTTTATTCATCAGTTTTCAGATTTAGTGGCTCCTATCACGAGATTGTTGAGGAAAGGGGTACCGTTTCAATGGTCGGAGACTGCAGATAAGGCTTTTCACCTCCTTAAGACTTCCTTTACACAGGCTCCTATTCTGAAACACCCCGATCCTTCCAGCCCCTATATTGTTGAGGTCGATGCGTCCCAAGTGGCTGTGGGAGGGATACTTTCTCAGGTCGATGCTTCCTCTGGTGAATTACATCCGGTGGCTTATTATTCCCACAAATTGACACCTGCGGAGGTGAACTATGCTGTTGGTGAGAGGGAACTCTTGGCCATAAAAAAGGTATTGGAAGAATGGAGACAATATCTCCTTGGAACGAATCACACAGTCACTGTCTTGTCTGACCATCGTAATCTCCAGTACCTTAAATCTGCCAGAGCTCTATCCATGCGTCAGTTGAGATGGACTCAGTTCTTTAATGAGTACGATTTTAAGATCCATTTCAGAGCAGGGAGGCAGAATGGGAAGGCGGACGCCTTATCCCGTCTGGGGTTCGATCCGGTCTCGCCAGTAGAGACGCCTCCCTGTATTATTGCTCCCAATAGATTAATTGGAGTGTTGCATAATGAACAAGACTTCTTAGCACAGGTTAAGCATGCACAGAAGGAATCTACTGCTAGAGCCCTAGCACAGCAACATCAGGCCATTGTCACAGACGATCTCCTGTACATACAGGGAGGGGTGTTTATTCCCACAGCATCATTACAGCAACAGGTCATGGAATGGTGCCATAATCATGGGGTGGCAGGTCATCCCGGATATAAACGGACATTAGAATTAATCAGAAGACATTGTTGGTGGTCCCATATGGCTAAGGACGTACAACAGTTCGTGCAAACTTGTCATGTTTGTGCACAGAGCAAGTCCTCCCATGAAGGGGCGGTGGGTTTGTTATTGCCCCTTCCTACACCCACAGCACCCTGGCAATCTGTATCCATGGACTTCATTGTGGAATTGCCTAGAACACACAGGGGCAATACTGCTTTATTAGTAGTAGTAGACATGTTCACCAAGGCAGCTCACTTCATCCCGCTTCCAGGGTTACCTACCTCTGCAGGGCTGGCAACAAATTGCACGTCTCCATGGTCTTCCATCTGTCTTGGTTACTGACAGGGGGTCCCAGTTTATCTCCAACTTCTGGAAACAGCTATGTAAGACATTACAAATCGAAGTGCGTCTATCGTCTAGTCACCATCCACAGACCGATGGACAAACCGAACGTGTCAATCAATGTCTTGAGCAATTCTTGCGATGTCAACTGTTACAAGAACAAAAAGAGTGGGATGAACTGATCTGGTTGGCAGAACTGTCCTATAACAACAGCCATCACTTTTCCACCTTATATACACCCTTTTATGCTTCATATGGGTTTCATCCTAAGGTGCTGCCTTTCCCCCCATTGAGGCCTTGTGCCATTCCGGCCGTTCAAGAGTTGGTAGCACATTTACAGGTGGTTCATGCTAACATACATACCAATCTTGACAAGGCCAAGACAGAGTATAAGAAGTCTGCTGATGCTCATAGACATACAGGACCCGTGTACCATCAAAACGACAAGGTGTGGTTGTCCACCAAATACTTGGCTTTGAAGGGAACTTGCAAACTAAAGCCCAAGTATATTGGCCCCTTTTCTGTACTCAAGATTGTGAATCCAGTAGCCATCAAATTGAATCTGCCCCCTTCGATGAAAATACATCCTGTCTTCCACGTCTCCTTATTGAAACAGGTATTGCCTGGTACCCGCCTTCCTCTTACACCTCTTTCAGTGACGGTAGATTCTGATGTGGAATATGAAGTGGGTGCTGTTCTGGACTCCAGGAGAGTGAGGAGCCGTCTTCAGTATTTGATACACTGGAAAGGGTTTGGTGTGGAGGAAAGATCTTGGGAACCAGCGTCTCACGTCCATGCGCCCCGATTGTTACGTGCTTTTCATAGGCGGTACCCCCACAAGCCCAAACCAGTGGGGGGCGTTGTGGGGGGGGGTGTTCTGTCATGCCTGCAGTACGATCGGCAAGACAGGCTAGAGTACGTTCCGCTGTCCAGACAGGTTATTATTGGTTGGCATGATTGGCAAGAAGCGTCAGAGACACATGTGCGCATGCGTTAGCACCACGCATGCGCTACGGAGTAGTATTCGAGTGATAAGCCCGCCCCGACCTACAGGAAGTGCTTCGCGTTCAGTTAGAGTGTGTTATTCCGTTCCGGGTTCACATCGGCGTCCGAGGAGCTAGGAGAAGTTTGGCGTGCAAGTACTCGTAGGTGCATTCGTTCTTCCGTGTAGCGGCTTGCTTCTGGAAGAGTTACATTGTTTTGCTTTATCCCGTTTGAATTCTGTTTACCGCGGGTTGCGGTGGTATCTTTAAGTTGTTTCCGAGTTTTTTGCCTCAAGGATTTGGAGGCTTACGTTTACGTTTCATGCACATAGCAAAGTGTGTTGTTCGACCCCTCTGTGGGTATTTCGTATATATTGAGGCGCACCTTGAAGGTGTGCAGGGTGAGTGTTTGCGCCTTGTCCGCTAAGTATTTTGAGTTGGTTAATGTGGGGAAAACAGACATGTAATAAGTGTTGTTGTGATTTAAAGGTACAGACATTCCGTACACAGTCCGTTCCAGTTTTCCTCTAGAGTTCCTGTTGTTTCATTTGTATTCCTTTGGATTCGTGGTGCCTTACACTGTCCCTAAGGTACATTAAGATACACAGCACATATCATTACTGGGGCAACACAGGGAGGGGTTTCTTCTCATGATTGTTTCTTATATATTCTTGCAGTGTCATACAGAAGACACCATATACCCCAGCGTGGACGAAGACTGTGGAGTGTCTGTCTTTTCCTCCCCCTCCTACCCTTGTTTTGTTCCCCTGTGTTCCTCTTAGTTACTTTTTGGGTGTTAGTGTTACTTCCTGGCACCCGGAGGGTGACGAGGGGAAAGCAGGGTGATTAGCAGCGTGGATCCAGGGCACTTCCGAGACATAACAGGTGCGTGCATGACACCAAGCTTGTTCTCCACCCAGGCTGTAGAATACAGCTAGTGGAGAACATGTAAAGTGCGCATGACTGTTTGGCCGGCCCAAGACAGTCAGACAAACAGTCATGCACACTTGGAGAGGGCCAACAAACCCCCCCTGCTTTGCCCCCCTCAAAACTGCCATAGCACAGAAAAATAAAATGATAATTACATTGCACTATTATCATTTTATTTGTCCTTTTTTGTAGTGCTGAAATGCAGTGGGGCGACGCTCCTCTGCCTGAGCAGAGGAGCGGAACTTCCATAGATCTGGGATTTTTAAAGAAATGGCCAAAAGTGATGGTGATTTTCGTGTCTGTTGGAAACACAATCGCTGTTCTAAGTAAGGGCATTTGAGTCTGTTCATAATGCATCTTCGATTAGACAGTCAGGTGATCAGTGCACACCTACCCTGAAAAAGAAAAGGATGTAGACAGATCACAGCCATCCTCCTGCATCTGCAAACAAACGTTCTGATGCCGATTTCTCCAGTGTATTAGTACATGAATCGGAACTTGCAGGATCACCCTGTTCTGGCATCAGTAAATGAACTGCTTCCAGGTATTAAAGGCTCTTCAGCTTCTTTTTCGGAGAAGGAAAAAAATGAGGAAACGCAACAAAGCTCTCCTGTTGAACACTCAGTGGCAACACCTCCATGGGAAGCACAACAGTCACATTTAGGGCGTTTCACTCTCCCCATTAGATAAAGATTGAATTGAATTGAATTGAAGAGGGTCTTGTATAGCGCATGGCTACTCGGAAGCATCCCAGCGCTTGATGTTGAACAGAAGTAGACAAGGATCTGAGATATGGGAGCCAGCTCATCTATGTCTTGGGAAACAGTGCTGTTTTAAGTTTTTTTCGAAATGCAAGCAAGCTGGGTTCTTGGCGAAGTGGGAGAGGGAGGGCATTCCACAGCCTTGCTGCATTTTGCGAGAAGAGACGGTCCCCAGATCGGGCTCTGTTGGTCCTGGGTATTATGAGGAGGTTTTGCTGTTTAGAGCGAAGATCCCTAGGTGGAATATATGGTCTGACCATATCGTTTAAGATGGGAGGGCCATTCCCATAGAGAGTTTTATGGACCAAACAGAGGGTTTTGAAATGGACCCGCTCCTTTATATGGAGCCAATGCAGGGTCCTTAGTGAAGGTGCTGCTGAAGTACGATGGTTGGTACCAGTAAGTAGCCTTGCAGCGGAATTTTGGGCCATCTGAAGTTGTCGGGTGACTGAAGTGGGGGCTCCTAGGTAGAGTGCATTCCCATAGTCCAGCCTTGATAGAATGAGGGACTGGACTATGGTTTTCTTAGCAGTTTTGGGTAACTGGGGGAGGATTTTACGGATGGTTTTCATTAAACCAAAGCAAGTAGCCACTATCTTTCTTGCCTGGATTTTGAAGGACAATTCCGTGTCGAGCCAGAACCCGAGGCTTTTTATCTCAGATTTTGGGGTGGGCCCGGGTCCCATACAAGGAGGCCACATAGAGGAGATGCTGGAAGTGGCCTTCCTTCCGAGCAGCATCAGCTCGGTTTTCCCTCCATTCAATTTCAGGTGGGACGCATCCATCCACTCTGCAACCGCTCCCAGGCAGCTGCAAAAATTGGTCGGGGGGGACTCCACCTGGTTAAGGGAGACTACTAGCTGGGTGTCATCAGCGTAGCTTACCAGCTGTATTCCGAAGGGGGCTACTACCTTTGCTAAAGGTGCCATGTACACATTAAACAGTGTGGGGCTAAGGGAGGAGCCCTGTGGTACCCCACACTGTAATGGCACTGGGAGGGAGCAGTTGGTGTCTGAGAAGACCTTAAAGAATCTGTTACTAAGGAAGGACTCGAGCCACTCAAGGGCCTTGCCTGTGACTCCAATTCTCTCTAGACGGGCTAGGAGGACACGGTGGTTAACAGTGTCAAAGGCGGCGCTGAGGTCCAGGAGGATAATGGCCGCGCTGCCACCTGCGTCCAGAATCCTCCTGGATGCCTCGACCACCCTCAACAAAGCTGTTTCGGTTCCCTAACCCTTCCGGAAGCCTGTTTGGGTGGGGTGTAGCAGGTCATAGGACTCCAAATAAGATGCTAGTTGTTTGTTCACCCATTTTTCAGTAAGCTTACTGATGCCAGGAAGGAGGGAGATGGGGCGGTAGTTGGAAAAGTCATCAGGGTTGAGATTTGGCTTTTTCAACAGGGCCTTTACCATGGCTAGCTTCCAGTCTTGAGGTACTATGCCAGATTCCAGGGAGGTGTTGACAAGGTCAATGATGTGTTTGCTAACATGGGGTAGGGCTAATTTCAAAATGGACATGGGAGCGGGATCAAGTGGAGAACCGCTTTTTATGGAGTTGAAAAGGGAAGGGAAAAGTTTGTCACTAAGCGGATGGAAGTATGCAAGGTGAGGTAGGGTAGAATTGATGTCATCCCTCGGAGGAGGGTTGGATTCAGCTGCTGGAAGTGGAGGAAGAGAAAGAAGAATCTTTTCGATTTTCGTGGCAAAGAAACTTGCTAGTTCGTTGTAACGAGCACCAGATTCTTCAGGTGATAGCTCAGATGAGGGGGGTCGGGGGCCCTTACCAGCATAAAAGGTGGATTTGTCTACATTAAGAGCAGATTTATATTTCTTTATTGTAAGTTTGTATTTAATTTTCTTCTCCTCGTCGAAGTGTTTTCGCCATTGTCTTTCCTCTCGTTTACATTCCTGTTTAAGGGACCTTAGGTCTGAGTTGAACCAAGGCTGTTTATTCGGACCTTTTTTATTTGAAATACATTTTTTAGGGAGCACACTATCCAATGATTGTTCTATCCATTGGTTGAAGTCTGTATTGGCCCTATCGATATTCTGATTGGCCATAGGTTCGTTCTGCTTCCTAGATTCTATCCAGTCGCTGGGTTCTAACTTTGTCCAGCGCCTACCTAAGGTTTTATGGGAGGGTTGTTTGGTGCAAGGTCTATTAATTTTCCATGAAAAGGGGATTACCATATGGTCTGACCAGGGGATAGAATATGGTTCAGATGTGGACAATTCTGCAACGTTGGAGAATATTGGGTCTAAGAGATTCCCTTTAGATTGAGTAGGGTGCCGAACAATCAAATTGAGTTGGCATGCAGCTAAATCTTTGGTTAATTCCAGGGCAATGGTGTCCAAAGGATTGTTAAAATGGAGGTTCAAGTCTCCTAGCACTATGAAATTAGAGACCATACTGGCTGATTCCAGAATAGTTTCAGTTAGCCCTTCTATAAATTGACCAATCAGGCCAGGTGGACGGTAGATTAAGAGACCGGAGATTGACAGTTCTGAGGAATGGGTGATGGAAAATTGTGTACTCTCGCAGTCTGGGATGGTGTTGTCGGTCAAGCGACAAGCTAAGTGTTCCCTGTATAAAATGGCGATCCCTCCACCAACTTTAAGTTCTCGATCCCTGTGTTGGATCAAATATCCAGCAGGTAGGACTCGGACAATGTTGGGGCCGGAGGACGATCCGAGCCACGTTTCTGTTAAAAACAGAGTGTCCACGTTCAAGTCTTCGATTAGTAGGGCGATTTCCGTGGCGTGCTTTGGTAAAGAACGGCAATTAACCAGTGCCATCTTTAAAGCAGTCTCTACTGTCCTATTTTTAGGAATTAGTGTAGTATTGGTGGTTTCCTCCGTAGCCCTAAAAGAGCAGTGATTGCAAGAGAAGCCACCGAGCCCAAGGTCCATCGAATGGCTGCATGATGATGGAAGTACCCCATTGAGCGAGAGTAGTATCAGGCGGGAGTATGTTAAAGGGCATGGGGCTGATGTATCAGGGGTCTTGGGCCATGGGCCCGACTGTGCGCGAACGGGCGCAAACGGGCATGACTCTGGCACGACTCCGGCGCAGGTCCGGCGCGTCCGCAGTACGCGTCCGCTGCGCGGAGTCATGACCGTTCTTTTTATAGCGCTGCTAGAGCGCGCAATTCGCCTGGCCCACACCCAATATGGCCGCCAAGATCGAATCCCAGCCCTCGGCGTCGATGTTCAGCCGAGGGCGGTCCGGGGTAGGGGAGGGGCACAGAGCGCTTAGGAGCGCTGAGGAGTCTCTATTCTGAAGCGCTTTTTGATCAAGCGCTAAAGAGCACGCTAGGGAGATGCAAGTTTTAAAAAGTGCTTTTTAATCAAGCACGAGCAAAACAAAGTTAAAATAACAATTCCTAGTGTGTCAGGCCAAAGTGAAAGAGAGAGAGAGAGACCTCCCGGCTTCCGCCTCAGGAGGGAAAAGGGTCCTTCTGTTGATGAATCCTCTGCCCTGAAAGCTCAGCCAACAGCTGATAATTAATATATTCTTGCTGATGCCGATGCTGCGCATCTAGATGCTCCGCGGGCATCTACTGTATTAAACAAGTTAACAATCTATATTCCAACGAGAGCAAGTGGGAAAGAGCCCAGAGGCACTCCCATCTCATGAGGGGAGAAAACTATACGAGAGACTACAGACCTAAGCATTAAAGCTGTGAAAAATATACAATCATTCAGAAACGTAGTGCGCAAACATGCCTGAGCTCCCTATATTATGCACTGTATACAAAAGCTGTTAGCACTGTAAAACACCCGGAAATATACAAAGCGGTATATACCTCAAATGAGCAAAGAATATCAAGATCCTTCAAATCCCATGCGCTTATTACGAAAATGCACAATAAGTATCATTGCAGACTATTATCCAAAGCTGATTCTGGGCCAGGATCATATATAAAGGAAACATACCAACAATGATACATCATTCCTAGACCATGTGCCTGGCCTTGGACAAACTTCCCTTCTCTCGACAGACCCCAGGATTGGAGGAGGTGCAAGGGAACAAGAAATGGCGGGAGGGAGGTGCACGAAACAGGGAAAGTGCAACAAAGGGAAAAGCAGTGACAGGGTTGGAGGAGTGGGTGATCAGTAACCGGGCATTAGGCGGGTGGGAGGAGACTGAGCTTTAAAGCATGAGCTCTATGTAGAGTGCTGAAAAAGAATTGAAAAAATTAGGTCCAAAAGTGCGTGTAAAAGTGGGAGTAGTAGTTGTTTTTAAGTACTTGGTCCAGGAACTGGGTGGAGGGTTGAACACTAAAAGAGGCATTACCATGAATGCCAGGGACAAATGGTGACAATGAATATGAGATAGACAATGGAGTGAGCAAACGGGAAGCATGTGGGTGGGCTGAGGCCCATATATTCAGTACAGCAGTCTCTTCAAGACAGTACGTGCATTGTCTAGCCAAGACCTCAAAAAAACCTGGTGTGTGAGCCTCAGTCGCACCAGCGATCCCTGGCTTGTCCGGAGTAGAAATTAATATACTATACCTGTTGCAGTTCCTGCAACGGGTGAGTGCTGCTCACATCAGAGGAAGGACTTGTCTGTGCTGGCTTCCGAAACTGATGAGATGCACATAAGAAATACCCTCCAAATAATAGAAGAGATGAGGGTTTACTACTCTAGAATAGTCCTTCTAATACTTGGTGAGTGTTTGCCAACCTTGCAGTACTTCTGACAAATGGGGATAGTAAACGGCATGTTACATACATGCAAACATTTTAGAACAGCAAAGAGGGAGATTTTGAAAACAAAAATCGAGCAAAAGTTTTTTCCACATTGACTTCTGATGATGCAGAGGAAATTTCAAGATGGAGACACCCCAAATAATGCCTTTTGTGTATTCAGAATCGGGAGTCTCCAAGTCTGTTGGCATGTATGTGTCAGTACGTATTAGGAGCTTGAACGATCATGGGCCCACAACCCTGGACATGTGGGCTTCTGTTTGTCCCTATCTATAACTATTTTGGTCTTGGGCACAGAGGAAATGTCAACTGTACTCGAGCGAGCGATAAAGTACCATAATGCCCCCTCTGCCTTGTGTCTAAATTTTGAAAAACCTGCCAAGTAGTCTTATGCCATGTGCTATTCCTTCAGCCAACCCTGACTGTTTATTACACTATACATTGTGAGCATTGTAGTTTTATTTTTAGAATTAAAGAATGGCCTTAGATATTACAGCATGCTTAGCGTGGATGCCCAAAAAGCCAGGACTTAGGGATTCTGTCGACAGGGACTGCTCTTGTGTGAGTCAGACAACATGTTTGTCACGTTCTCTCTCCCTTTCACAGCGCTTTCTCTGTGCTCCTGACAGGTACAGAAAAAAAAGTATATTTACATTTCTGATATCTGATCCTGCAGCAGCACACTTGCAAGTCCCACACATGACAATAGACCCGATTCAGGCCTCATTGGAAGTAAATGGGAGAAAAACATTCTCCCTATTATTTTTTTAAAAATCTCCCACTTTCCTCTTCTAAATTATTGCCATGTATGTGAGTACTTTGATAATATGTACTCCTCGTCGGACTCTCAGTGCGGGATTCTGTCTGTGCTGCCACCATGACTCCTACCTCATGATAGGGGTTAAATGCTTTTCCCTTTTGACCGAAGGGCTGAGACATACCTGCTGCCTACACTCTCCCTGTAAAGCTGTTTACTAGCCCTCTCTAACCTCGCTATAATTTCCTGGCCTCCCGAGCATCAGGTGTTTATTTTTAGGAGGCACACTGGGTGTATGAGTACCTCTCAGACTGTGCCTGGCACCACTGGGGTATCACAGGCCTTACATCCTCTTACCATCGCCAGTGGAGGCATTGGTTCTACTAAGTTGCTCCTGTTGAAAGATATCACTGGAGGACCCTTGATGAGTGTACTCTACTTTCCACAGTGCTCTCTATTAATCATATGCACCCAGCGGCTGGTCCATTTAGGGCTCCAGGGATATGCTCCCACTTGTAATACCAATAGTGAATAATATTTTATTCACTTTGGTATAAAAAGAAAATGCAGTCTAGCTGCAACATAAGGCAGCTCTGTTAGAGACTGTTGGCAAACGAGGCAGTATCTGTGAGGCCTACACAAATAACATGTCTACATTTGTCCTTCACTGGGAACCAAACACCCCATTGTATCGCTTCACTCTCAGAGGATAGCATTGCAGAGCAGTGTAAGTCTAACTCAAGGGAGGTGACGTGGGCTAGTAATCGCCATTTATCAGTACGCAGAACTAACCCTCAATAATTGATTGTCCAGTCTGTACTATGCTTTATAAAAGGAAGAGTACATTCATTAAACACACACACTAATCAATATCATGCAACAATTTACAAATATACATAAGCTGTTGGAATTACTCTGTGACATTGCATAACATTTCCCACCTTTTCTTCATGGGGGGTGGGGTCCAGTACCACCACTCTGATGTATGCACATCATCTTGTCCCCAAATGCATTAGGTTGACCATAAACTAGAGTAAGGACCCTGCCCACTTGCACCATACCAGTGGCGACCTACCCAATTATCTCAACAAGCATATTTAATGGAAACACCTGCCATTGTGACACATAACCCTGACTGAGCATCTAATACTGACCATACAGTATACACCCCTGAATCATAGTGGCTAACAATCTGGGTGGTTCATCCCTTAATGCAGTAGCAAGAATACATGTGTAGGCATCACTTAGAATGACAGTAGTTATCATATCTGGTCACACTGATAATGCAATGAAATTAAAGCCCCTAAAAGGCATCCAGTTATAATCATAGGATTACGCATGTACAACCAGGCACCCTAGCAGGAATACCTAGCAATCAAACCCACTTTGTTTATGTTTTCACATTACACATGTGACTTCCAGTCCCCAAAAGAAATGCTATTCGGGAATGCACCACCTGTGCAAGTATAACTTCCCTCTTCTAAGGGGATCACCTCAGTGACAATCCATGTTTGACTCTGCACACTTCAGTGCAACCCTAAGCGTCAGCTCCTGAGTGTAGAACAAAAGTTCCAGCATGAGATGGGTTTTAAAACACAGATGAACCCTTGAAAGGTAGTCTCCTTTGAGTCCCCCTGAGACTGAGGGTGGAAACGTTCCATTTTTGTGCTGGGGAGTCTGCGTTGCTCCTGCAGCTACCTGCACCTTTGCATGCATTTTGCGATGACCCCATCTTCCTGGGGCCACCGCACGCCACCAACAAGCCGGTTTTCTCTGCAGGCCTTCCTGGGCCCTGGAGGGCATTTTGGGGTATTTTCCTCATGCAAAGTGAATAACAGAGCAGCGGCTCCCCCGCTGCTCGGGGAGAGCTGTGCTACCATCATTGGCGGCCTCACGCCGCTTCTGCACCTCATTGCGGGCCTGGTGCCTCCTGGGCCCCTTTCTTTACAGGTGAGGTGATTGCAGCTCGGGAGCCCACCCGGCGGCTGGCTCCCGTTTGGCCCGCACCCTTGTTTGCAGCCGCGGGAGCCAGTGCGACCACCTGGTGTGCCCGCTCCTGCGGGAAGACACAGAGGCTGCTGATGGTCCGGCGGGACCTTGGGGGAGTGCGACAGCACTCCCCTGCCTTCCTCCTACCACGGGGGGAGTGCAGCAGCACTCCCCCTTCCAGCATCACTGAGGCCCGAAATTGGGGGTCCCAAGCCCCTAGGAGGTTTTCACGGGGAGCGCAACGGCGCTCCCCAACTTTACCTTTGGCGGGGCCCAGAGTTGGGGGTCACGGGCCCCTGGGGATCACTTCACATGGAGCGAGACAGCGCTTCCTGACTTCTGCTTCTTCGGGCCAGGGTAGGCTCCTGGCACCCTCTGGGCATCTTCACTGGGAGGGCGTCAGTGCTCCCTGTCTTCTTCATCGGGGGAGGGGCAGGCTCCTGGCCCCCTCCTGGGTACCTTCACGGGGAGCGCAATGGCGTTCCCTGACTTTCTCTTCTTCTGGGGGCAGCCCCCGGGACCTTACTCACCCAGGGGGCACATCTAAGACCGGCAGCGGAGCCCGACATGCTCCGTCGTCGGTCAGCTCAGGAGCCAAAGGTCGCCAACTTTCTGGGGGGCATATCTTCAGGGGACCAATTTCTACCATTTTGGCCTCTTCGTGCTTCTGGTGGCCTGCCCTAGCTACTTTGGGCACTCTTCACCACATTCCTGGACTTGGCACGGAGCGGTCTTCACTGGCTCCCTGTGCCAGCCTTTCACCTGGCTCTCCTCCTGGGCCTCTCTTCTTGCGCAGAGGCCCAGAATTCTCGTCACTGGCCCTGGACTCCCTCAAAGGCGCAGTCCAGAGTCCTGGGACAGTCAGGAGGTTCCTTCTTCCAACTGCCCATGGCGCCAGGCTCCATCACAAGTCTTCCTCAGCACAGAGAGAGCTCCTCTTCCTGTGCAAGACCTTTTAAAAGAATTGTGAGGGTGCTGGCAGGAAGGCCCTTCTGCCCTAATCTGCAGCAACACATCACCTGTCGGCCCCTGCTCCCTCCTTCCTGCACAGGCCTCTGGGATACTTAAAAATGGCGCCCAGGGGTCTCATGCCACATGGTCTCTGAAAAGCCCCCTTCCCCACTTGCTGCCTTCATGGGCAGGGCCCAGAGCATCCCTGGTGCTTTGAACCGGGTGACAGCTGCTGATAGATAACCCGCAGCTCCACCCCCATCTCTTCCTCCTGGAGAGGATGCCTTTCCCATTTGGAATGCTTCCAGTGAAAGGCTAGACCTCTGATGCTGCAGCTTGGGGAGGAAGGTCATTAATCCAGCCTGGCAGGGTCACACCCAGCCAGGCTCCAATTATTTATTTATTTTATTTATTTAAAGAGTTTTATATAGCGCTGGTTAGACCCGGAGGTATCAGAGCGCTTTAAATGAGGTTTCACAAAATTACACGATTACATCAGTTTCGATTTACAACAGTTGCTAGACAAACAATTACAGGAGCAGATCTGAGTCAGAGGAATCTGACATTTCTGGATGACCCATAAGCAGTACAGATATGGCTTTGGACTCAGCATAATACTTCTTTTCACACATCTTACAGTGTACTTTGGGGCGTGTCTGTAATTTGTAGGCCCTAGGGAAGTGAAACTACCCCATGTGGTCCACATCTTCATAGGAGAGTAATGGAGTATTCTAACAGTGAAAACAGTAAAGCACATTGACTTTCCCTACCATGTGTCTTCCCACATTATAAAGCCTATTCCATGTCACCACCCATCTCTGCATCATTCCTGCCACACCATTCTATTTGTACCTGCTCCTGGGTTGCGCACAACAGGAATCTTCCCCCGTGCAGCCCCTAAATGTGTGTACACGCATGTACACACGTGTCTATATGTAACCAGTCCGGTGCCCCTTACTCCGGCTGCAGTGCAGCGGCCTTCTCTCACAAGGGGGACACCGGTAAAATCCACATGCATTCTCCTTCATCATGAGTTAAAAATGAGTTGGGAAAGGGTGGAGTGAATGAGCAGAGACTGAAAACACGAGTCTGCGACTGCGCAGGTTTGAGTTTTGAGTTTCAATTTTCCGAAGCTGAAAGGTTCAGCAGCAAACAGGACGTGCGTAGACAGCAAAGTAAGTAAAAATGCTTTTAAATAATGTGTAGTATATGTGAGAGTGTGTGTCCGCGAGAGTGTGTAAATGTGAGCATGTATGTGTGATTAAAAGAGAGTGTCAATGAAGGAGTGAGTCAAAGTGAGGACTGTGAGTGATAAGAAGAGTGAGAATGAATGAGTGAGACAGGGAGTGTAACTGAATGTTACTGTTTGTGAGACTGAGTGAGTCAAGTCTGAGTGAGTCTTAGTGAGTCAAAATGAGTTGGGCAG
Organism: Lissotriton vulgaris; assembly: GCF_964263255.1. NCBI lineage: Eukaryota > Metazoa > Chordata > Amphibia > Caudata > Salamandridae > Lissotriton > Lissotriton vulgaris. The sequence continues at coordinate 869,787,579 of NC_141687.1, read as the reverse complement.
TGAGTCAGTGTGAAAGAGAGAGTGAGACTGAATGAGTCAGAGTGAGCAAGAATGATTGTGTCTGAGTTAGGTTGAGTCAGAATAGCTGGAAGACCTTTGGGGTTTGTAGAGGTCTCTCTGCGGCAGGATGAGACAGTCTTTACTGATTGTCAAATTTGACAGTGGCGGGTAAGGTTTCGCGCCCAAACGTCCACAGCAGGTTCTCTGTTCTTGGGGTCAACAGCTCTTCTTTGCCCTTCTCTTACCTCCATCAAATCTGAAGTTCAGGGCTTTGGGATGCTGCTTGAATACTAAATTTAGGGGCATTAAATGTAGTGCCAGGTAATGGCTATTGGGCCATCTACCTTAGGTTGACTACAGCCTCAATATGACCCCTCCCACAGGGGAATGGGCATAAGCCCAACATGACGGTTTCCCTCCAAATCAAGATGGATGGGATTGAAAATGGGTTTCACCTCGCCTGCTACAACTTAGGGGAGGTGCTAGCTGAAGGTGGGCACGCCTCCTATTCTTTCTAGTTTTCCCACCTGTCCTCCCACCAAGAGTGAGGTCATGACAGGAGGGTTGGCATCCTACACTAGTTGGAGCTGCCTGGGTTACATTTCAAAGATGGCATGGCCTTTGACGCTTCCCACCTTGGAAGGCTGTTCCTACCCAGGGAGAGGTTTGAAACACCTCCACCCAGAGACTTTGTTCCCGGCCTCTGAGAGCACAGGCTCTCATCCCATGAGGTCAGGTAGACATCTAATGGTGGCGGCTGGCTGAGAAAGATTAGTAACCACACAAATAGTCAATAGATTTTCAGGGGGCACCTGATGTTTTGTACCAAACATCTGTGGGTACAGTGAAGCCATCATGGAGCTAGGAAACTAGTAATGACGTTGATCCTGCATTAGTGCTGGTAAGGTCTGCTGTGAGGATGGCTTACCTATATCACAGGCAGTGTCTGTAAGTATGGCAGACAGAGGTGTGTGCAATGTTGTCTCTTTTAGTTTTGCTTGCATCAAGGCATGCAGCCTGCAGTGGTAGTTTGCATAGCCTTGGGTAGTGGCCCCTAGGATGGCACAATTGGTGCTGCAGCTCCAGTGGCCCTCTTCAGTTTCTATGCCCTAGGTACCAGACGTACCCTTTACTAGGGACTTGTAAAGTGGTCTGAAGCTGTACCAGTTGCGTTACAGTTTAAGGGAAGGAGCTCTGGCCCTGGGGCCCTGGTTGGCAGGCACCCAGTATATTTACAGTCAAAACTACAATCCCCTTAGGTTGGCCTACCGAACGCAAATCAAAATAGAGACAAAAACTGGATGAATTAAAAAGAAAAAGCCAGACCCCCCCCACCCTTTCCCAACTTCCCCGAGTAGAAAATGCACCGAAAAATATGCACCAACTACCTGCCCTTCATAGTCACAATGAGCATCAGCGTAAACAGCTGAGCATCAGAGATAGTGGACTTCCCATATTCAAGGCCTAGCAGTCCAAAAGGAGTTCGAAAAGAGTAAAACAGAATTTGCTACTTGAACAAAATAGAATAAAACTTCCCACCCCTGTTCTTGGTCAGCTAGCTGACAAGTGTGTTTCCTGCTTGCCTCATTTGCTATGATGGTGTGTAGGGTGGCTGAGGTTTTGGACCTTCAATGGCAGCCAAGACGAATGTCTTGCCAGAGGTGCTTCAGTCGTGAATCACCCCATCTGAATCCAGCTTTTAATGAAGCCCTTACTCGGGGCCTGGTCTGAGCCCTGCACAGTGCCTGTTGTGCATAATACAATTGCCTGCCACCGTTGTTCCGCTCCTGGGGACCCCAGTTTCCTTACCCAGCATTCCACCCTGGAGAACTTCATGGCCTAGGCCGCCAACTCTGGAGTTAATTCTGATGTGTTCCATACCACTCCACCGGATTGGAGATACAAGAGGTTGGATATCTTTGGGAAGACGGGTTGCATGGAGGAACCCCACATGCATTTATTACACATGCCTTTAAAAGCAGTCACTACCCGACTGACGTTACCACACGTTACTTTACCATGCAAGTCATTACGATGACTTGATTTAGGTGGCGCTGGTCTTTGTAATAGTATGAATTACTATTCCAACTCCAACTTATGCATCAATAGGGAAGTTATTTGACTTAAAATTCAACACCAGTCCAACAACGCGTCCCCTACAGTAAGTCATTGTAAAACTTTGTGGGTTAAAGTAACATGCCGTAAAGTCACAGTCGGAGTTGTGTTGTATAAGCGGGTCTTTGTTGAAACTGCAAGGTAAAGGATATTTCCTCGAAGAGGATGTCCTCTTCTGCCAGCCTTGCACTGTGGTCAGTGAACAACGCATGCCTCTTGGGCCGATACTCCCATATGATCTGGGACTTGGAGGAGGCCAAGCCATATTTTCCAAAGTCATTACTGAGGGAGAGATGCCGCAAAATTCAACATACTGTGTGGACTGAACACAACAGACTTGCTGGGTAGAGTGATCTCATTGTCCGAGGCCCTTCGGCGCCCTGCCTGGCTGAGAAACACCTGCTTTTCAGGGGATACCTGAGCCTCACTAATGGACATGCCCTTTGAGGACTCTTGTCTCTTTTGAGAGAAAGCGGGCTCAGTGCGGCTGCACTTTAAAGATAGCAGATCTATGGCCAGCTTCTCCATGGCCCCTCAACAACCTCAGTCAACCTTCCGCCACAGAAGGGGTTTTTAACCGCATTCATACCTTCCTAGCCTTTTCATAGCCTTGGACACGGGTCCCACAGACCTTGTGGGAGAGGAAGCCAAAGTGCACTGCCCGAGCAGCTGCAGCCTCCAAACCCCTTTAGTTTGCCCTAAGGCATCCAGTGGGGGCAGGATAGGCCATCACCTGCGCCACCGGAGTTTAGAAACATCAAATTGTAAAAAGGGGTTATTCCATCCCCTTTATGACAACTCCTACACCCATGTCACTCTCTTACAAACAGCTGATGGAGGACCACCTCTCCTTGTTCCATCTGAAAGTGTTGACTCTCTTGGCCAAAGGAGCAATCAAGAGGGTGCCGGCATCAGAAGTAGGTCACGGTTTCTATATCGCTACTTTCTGGTGCCCAAAAAGGACAAAGGCCTGCGGACTTACATAGACCTGCGCCTACACAATTTATTTCTGATAAAGGAGAAATTCAAAATGCTCATGCTCCCTCAAGTCCTGTGTGCCCTGCACCCGGGATACTGGTAGCGTTTGACTTGCAGGACACATTTTTCCACATCTCCGTCTTGCATGTCCACAGATGTTACCTGCCATTCACAGTGAGCCAAGAGCACTTTTTAGTTTGCAGTACTCCCCTTCAGTTTTACAAGCCCCCATTGAATGTTATCCAAAGTGATGACGGTGGTTCCAGCACATCTAGGGAGGTCAGGGATAACAGTTTTCCCTTACCTCGGGAATAGCTGTTAAAGGCGGGCTCACAATAGGCAGTTGTCTCCCACCTCAAGACTATGTTGAACCTCCTGCAATTGGTGATGTTCACTATCAATGTGCCAAAGTCATACCTGACTCCCTATAATGCGCTTCCTTTCATCAGAGCTGTTTTGGACAAAGTGCAGTTTTGGTGAGACTAGGATATTCAGGCTTTCATATAAATGTTTCAGCCCCTATCCTGGATTTTGTTATGAATGACACTGAGGCTGTTGGACCTCATGGCATCCTGTATCCTGCTTGTAACATATGCCCATTGACATACAAAGACTCCGCAGTGGGACCTGAAGTTCCAGTGGGCACAGCATCAGGTGAATCTCTCCAACATGGTCTACTTCTTGGTGGGAATTGTGAAAACGTGCAGTGGTGTGTGACGAACCACGATTGGGTCAGGGGCAGATCTCTCTACCTTCCTCAACCAGAGCTGACTATAGTGACAGATGTGCCACTATTTGGCTGGGACAGACAACTGGGAGTGATGGAGATCAGAGGCCTCTGGTCTTCACATCAGTATGTTAGGGCTTCGGATAATCCACTTGGCATTGAAAGCCTTTCTTCCTTCTAACAAGAGAAGAGTAGTATCTGTGTTCGTGGACAATATAATTGCCATCTGGTACTGCAACAAACAGGGATGAGTAAGGTCGTGGATCCTTTGTCAAGATGCACCTACGTCACTGGACATGGTTGGAGCACCAGGGTGTTTCCCTGGTGACTCAACACTTAGCTGGATTTCTGACGGTCAGGGTGGACAAACTCAGTAGACGATGCCTAGTGGATCAATAATGGCATCTCCATCCAGAGGTGATGCAAGGTCTCTTTCAAGACTGAGTAGAGCCTTAGCTAGATCTGTTCGCCATTGCCAAGAACTTGCAATGTCTGCAATTTTGTGCGCTGGACTTTCCAACGCGTCTTTTGTTCTGAGACGCTTTTAGTCTTGAGTGGAGCTCCGGCCTCCTGTATGTCTTTTTATCAGTACCACTTCTGTCCAGAGTTCTCAAGAAGATCAGGAATGTCTGGGTCCAAATCATTCTTGTGGTTTCGGATTGGGCATGGAAAGTCTGGTATTCTGAGCTGTTGAGCGTGAGCATCAGTCCCCCGATCAGTCTGCCTCATCAAGAGGATCTTCTGTTGTAACAACAGGGGAGGGTCATGCACTCAAACCTGCACACCTTTCACCTTTATGAGTGGAAATTGAGTGGTGACAGTTGACAGCTTTCAGACTTACTCATAAAGTCTGTGATGTTATTCTAGCACCAAGTCGGTATACACCAGCCAGTGGGATACATTTGTGGCATGGTGTTCATATAGGAAGATCAGTCCTTTATCTGCACCCCTTTCTCAGGTTCTTCTGTATGGTCTATCCTTGGCCCAGCAGGGTCTTGCTCTCAGCACAGCTACCTCCAATTCACCATTTCTGTCTTTTTGTGGTTGCCAGAACAATCTTCTTTGTTGAAGTCACCTGTTGTGGTTAGGTCACTCAAAGGTTTGCAACATATATTTCCTTGCAGGCCTTTTATGTTGCCGCAAAAGGACCTAATGGGCACATCATGTGAGACACTGCACAATTGCTCTCTGTTATAAATGGGGGTCTCTAGTTGGCAGAGGTAGGTACCTTTGTTCAAGTACGGACCCTTGCTTCTAGTCAGGTTAAGGAAGTTTCATCCTTAGACAATTTAGATCATTTGGCACGAGCATGACAGGCTTATCTCAGAGGCAGTGTATAAAGCATTTGTGCACATATACATTAATACAGTGAAGACACTACAAATGGACACCACATCAGTTTAGAAAAATAAGTAATCTTTATCTAAACCAAACAGGACCAAAATGACAAAAATCCAACATACAGTTATCAAGATTTGACTTCTAAAAGGTAAAACCAGTTTTGTCTATAGCACACTATAGATGGAACACTTTCAACACAAAGTACCTAGGATGTGTCAAAATCATAATCAAAAATAGCCGCAGGGAAGGTGATGCATCGGTTCCTTATGCACAGGGAAGGTGATGCGCTGGTTTCTTTCTCCAGGGGAGGTGATGTGTCGGTTCCTTCCAATGCAGCCCCGGCATTGCTGTAGACTTGGCTCTCCGATGCGATCCGTTGGTTCTCGATGGGGCCGCAGCCGTGCTGCATTGATCTATTCAGCCGCGGTCCCACGATGCGTTGGTTCTTGCAGTCGCACAGCAGGGCCTGTATCAGAGTTGGTGCTGTGATATCGGACATCAGGAATCGATACACGAGACTCGGCGTGCTGCAATTTCTCCTGCCGCGGGCAGGTGCTGTGACGGTTTCTTCAGCAGCACGATGGCAATGCGTGGACATTCTTCCCGCACTATGGTGTTGCATTGGAAATGGGTGCTTCACGCTTCCGTAGTTGCTTCTCTTTTCCCAGCTCCAGGCAGCAAGAACAACCCCCAAAGGCCCAACCCAGGAACAGGCACCTCTTGACAGGTCAGAACTTCCAGCAAGGAACTTCAGGAGAGCTGGTGGTGAAGTCTTTGTGTCCCTGAAACTTCAAAACAGGAGACAAGCTCCACTTCAAGCACTTGGAGATATTTTTCAAGCAGATACACAGCACACAGCAAAGTCTTTGTCCTCTCCTTGGCAGAAACAGCCACTGCAGGCCAACCCCAGACAGCAGACAGCAAAGGGCCAGTACTTCTCCTTCAGCTTTCCCAGTTCTTCTCCATGGCAGATGCTCCTTTTGAGTCAATAAGTAATCTATAGTCCTGGGGTCTGGGCCCTAATATTTATGTTCATTTTCTCTTTGTTCTCTTGTGGCAGAGGGACTCTGTGCTTAGTCAAAACCAGTTTGGTCCTCTCTGGCCCAGCTTCCCAGCAGGAGATGGAGACAGCATTGTCCAAGGCAGGCCAGACCTTTTCAGGTGCAGTGAAATCTCTTCCCACTACTCTAAATGCAACCCAGGTCTATTCACCCCAGCTCTGACTCATCCGGGAAAGGCAGGACACACCTACCCCCCCAGTGGCTGTCTGAAAAGAATGCACATCCGCAGCCTCTGTCAATCCAAAAACTGACAGTCAATTCACAAACCAGCAGAGGCACACAGAATGGCTAAGCAAGAAAATACCCACTTGCTGAAAGTTGTATTTTCAAACACACAATAGAAAAATCATCTTTAACAAAAGATGCACTTTTATATTCTGAGTTCAGAGATACCAAACAACACCTTTCTACCTTGTCCCAATGGAAAGTTATACTTATAAGGTATTATAATTAAACTCCAATTCTATCCTATGGGACAGATAGCCTTTCAATTGTGAAATACGAAAGTCACTGCATTTCACTATCAGGACATATCACACATATTAGTACATGTCCTACCTTTCACCTACACTGCACCCTGCCCATAGGGGTAACTTGGGTCTACCTTAGCGGTGACTCACATGTACTAAAAGGGAAGGTTAGGGCTTGGCAAATGGGTGCACTTGCCTGGCCGACAAGGCAGTAGAGACTGCATGCAGACGCTGCAGTGGCAGGTCTGAGACAACTTTTGAAAGGCTGCTTGAGTGGGTGACACAATCAGTACTGCAGGTCCACTAGCAGCAATTGACTTATAGGCCCTGGGTACCCACAATGAGTGCATTGAGTGCATGAGTACTAGGGACTTAGTAGTAAGTAAAAAAAACAATCAGGCAAACACCAATCCATATGCACAATTTACATAGGGAGCCCTTGCACTTTGGCACTGATTAGCAAGGCAAAGTGCCCAAAGCATCTAGACCAGCAAAAACGAAATCCAGTACACAGCAAAAATACAGGCAGCAGAGGCAAAAAGACAGGGGGAAACCATGCCAAAGATGCCAGGTCTAACATTTAATCCATTTATTAACTATGAAGACTGCTTTTCTAATGCCTATTACAAATCGGCCAGAAGGGTCAGCGAATTGCAGGCACTCTCTGTACACCCTCCTTAGAACATCTTCAATCCGGATAACCTGGTACTCTGGACACATGATTCCTTCTTCCTGTAGGTAGTGATACCTTTCCCTGTAGGCCAGAATATCACACTGCCTAACGTTTTTTTCCATCTCATACTTCAAAGGAGGAGAGACTCCACCGTTTGGACCCAAAGAGAGAGGAGTAGCTCCACCTTGATCGCACAAGAGAGTTCCAGGCAGACAATCGACTCTTTGTGGGGTGCCTAGGGGCTAATAAAGAGAAGGCTGTACTGAAATGGACTATCTCAAGAGGGATAGTGCTCTGCATAAATATCTGTTATGCATTAACCAAGTAGCAACCCCCTGAGGGCTTACGTACTCATTCTGCCAGAGCTAGATAGATATGGAGGTCAGGACTCATTGGGACCAGGTGTTAAAAATTACATTATCGTGAAAAACGAAGGTAGGAAGCATGAGAGTGTCTAGGAGTCCAGTCACAAAAGCACAGCAAAGTAAGGACAAAGCATGAAAGGATATAGGGATAGAACGGTACAAGCAAAGAATAGAGAAGGAAAGGAAAAAAAGAGACTGCATGGGATACACCCAGTGTGTGCAGGAGAGTGAAAGAAAAAAATTGCACAATATTAACGGGTGGCCAGGAAGAGAAGTCTACTAGGGTTCATAACCTGTTGAGGTGGGTTGAAGCAACAATGTCAGGAAGGGGTACACATAGGAAGGAAGAGGACTAAATGCGGGATATGGATCCAGGTAGGAATGGGGTCCAAGGAGAACTGGTAAATGCAAGTGTACAAGAATGCGGGGAAATGGACAAGTCAAAGTGGTCAAGGCTCTGTAGGGCAGAGGACTGAATGGAAGAGGTAGCCCTAGCATACAGAAAAGTAACCAGAAAAGTAACCACTACACCCGGGAAGCTGGTAGAAAAGAAACAACATGTTAAATTCAGTGCCGGAGGCTGAAGGAACAGGATACTCCCATAGGCTCCCCTCAAAATTGTCTGCAAACCTATTAACTGAATTGTCTTTATTAAAGCTGTGGGCTGTTTGCCCTTGCAAGTAGATTGAAAACAAAAATGTCATATGACCCGCCATGGATCCAGGTAGTAGGAGGCACCTTCCAGTCATCATCCCACCCCACAATCCATGGTTAAAAAGGGGAAGAGACAACTGTGCCACAAGATCAGAAGCTCAGGACTAGGGGCTGATTTACTAACAATTTATGTAACACACTGCAGCAAGGCAAGTTTCTATGCTGTGTTTTGTGAATGGGAGAGAGCTGAGAAGGGCCATATTTAAACTATATGGCACTCTTCTGCTCTCAAGGGCTTGCACACTTGTTGCTGCTTAGCAACAACGCAGGCACCCTTGCATTATGCTAGAAGGGGGGCTGTGTTATGGGCAGGAATGTTTACGTGCAGGATCCTACAAAAAAAACTAATCAAAGAGGCATTGTCTTCTTTCTATATGTGAAAATGTGGGAAGAATTTGGTCTCATTTCTGGTTCTGTTCTCATTGAAGCATGAAAAAAGGACATCTGCCCTTGTCCTTTACCCTCTTTTAGCTTAATCACCTGTGGAAGAAAAGCATGGCCCGTTTACGATGCCAGCATCAGTGCAAACCATGCCCTTACAAAAATTACACTTCCCCTAGCTAGCTACATACTCACTGCATAATTAATGCAGGGCATTGGAAGAAATATGTGACTGCGTTGATGTCTATATGCAAAAAGAAAAGATTTAGAACTATGATTACTAAAGAAGTCTTTACTGTCCCTCTCTTACCTAAAGTACATATCAGTAGACCCAGAGAGAGCAAGAGACTAGCCAACTATTGACAAACAGAGGCCTTGACAGGAGGGCACTGCATTAAAAATGAGGGGCATTTCATCAGATAAAGTGTTGTACATTTTAATATCAGGGCTGCCTCGCCAAGCTGGATACACCAAGTGGATTGGCCCTGCTCAGGCCTGGAAGTAGGGAAGTCTGAAAAAATTTCCAAGTCCAAAGTATTTTGCTTTCTGAGGAATTTTAATCTCAAACTGTGGAACTGCCAATCCAATACATTTTGCTGTTGGTCCCCTTAAAGCTTTGGAGCAAAGTTCCCAAACTTCTTTGGTGCCTGAACTACTACAGGAGGCCAATTATAAGGTCCATAGGACCCCATGTGGAGTAGTTTTATGTTCTCAGGGGCAGATTTATCAATGGGTTGCATTGCCTTTGCACCACCTTTGCGCCATGCAAGGGGGCGCAAGGGCGGCACAACCACTAAATCAGATTTATCAAGCCATGCAAGGTGTGGCTTGATAACTCTAGACTAACAAAATGCAGCACAATTTGCTATGTTGCATTACTCTGCCCCAGGGAGGTGGATCATGGCTGGAGCATGGACTTTCCCACCCAAGGATGTTGGGACATACCCAGCTTTACCATTCCTGGTAGACCCGAGAATGGAGCAGAATGATATGCCTTCCCAGGTCAGGCGTAATGAGGATAAAAATCTTTATTTTTCCTCTTTTGTTCCTACATAGAAAGAGGAAAGACCTCAGAGGATTGTTTTTGCGCAGGAAGGTGTCTGTTCTTGCACAAAACAATCCTGTCTGCAAAGCAGGCACCCATGCACCACAGCGCAAATATGCCTGCATTGAAGTTTGCCAGCACATGTGCACCAGGGCAAGCAAGTATAGGAATGTTCTATATTATGTTAAATATGGTGCAATCCTGCCCTTTCTCTTTCACCTAGCAGGTGGCTTGCTGCACTGCTCTGCATGAAACAATGATGAATCTGCCCCTCAGGGTGACTGGCATATGGAAACAACAAAGTCCAGTCCAGTACAGTTGCCACTGGTCAACTGGCATTCTTCACAGGAATGTCCTCTTCAGCTTTTTTAGGTTCATGGAGCCACCCAGAGGATCAGCTTCATGATCCTTGGGGACCTTTCTAAACTATTGTTTCAAAAGGAAGGGGGTCCAAACTACTCGGTTCCTTCCTGCCGGTCTCAAAAGCCAAGTGCAGCAGATTCAGTCTGCCTGGCATCCTTTTGCAAATTCAGCATTTTTCTAAGCAATGACTAATGATGAGGGTCCAGACTTGACCAATTCATCAGCCTGAGGGGGGACACCCTATGACACTCCTAGTTCCTCTATGACCAATGGAGTAAAGGATCCCAGGTCGTGACAAATCTATTTTTGCTGTAGTTCCTGTTTGCGTTACTCTAATAAGGCCAAAAATGCATTGTGTCAGGACACATCCCCTATGGCAAAGGTCTTTGGCCACACAAAACTTGGGCTCTGAGGCTGTGGGTGTGTGTGGGGAGTGTACCATGGTAAGCATAGTGCGTCCCACATCTAACACTAATTGCAATTTGAAGCACTCTCTGTGACCACAACAAACCCAGAGACTGAGGCCTGATAGGTCACAACAAAGCAAAGTCTTTCAGTGAAAGGCATTAAATACACAAGAATTGTCTTGGCATCTTGTTCTCTCTCTGTCAAGTGTTAGATGTGGCTCAACAGACCTGTTAGGCAGGATTGGACATTACAGTGTCAACAGGATGCCCACAGCCTCCCTTGTGAATATTCTGTGGAATTCCGAGGGGTCATCTCTGCCCATTCAGGTCAGCCTATTGTTTGCTCCTGGGATGCAGTTCACACATTTTGCACACCTATTACCAGGCTTGAGAACAGGTCGGGAGTTGGCAAAAGTGAATGCTGTTTAGCCTTGTGACAGCTTAGGCAGATTAATGGTAACTTTCTATTTATTATTTCTATTTAATAGAAATTCGAAATCACTATGGTTTTATATAGAGGACAGCAAGACCTGTCACACCAAAAATAGCTTTTAGGGATTTATTGCTTTAGGGACGTTGTCATGTTTATTTTTAACATGTAACACTTTTAAATTCCATCCACCGAGCCTTGTTGGCTGCAACACCAACATAGGAGTGACTAATATTTAACAGGGAGGTTTTTACCTATTAAAAAGGGTTAGTTTAACCATTTGCTCGGCAAGCTTAACACTGCAGCAGTCAGACTACAATGCTAGCCCTGATGTCATGTTTCCTTGTCATACTGAGTGGAGTGTACAATAAGTTCTGCAGATCTCAGGTGACTTTTCCATTTCCATGCCTTGGGTGCAGTTTCTACATCATACACAATGGCCTTAACATGCCAATCAATGATTAGTCAATGACTAAACGTTTTTGGGTTCATAGCATATACACTGTGCGCTGACAGTAGTGCCATGGTGAGCCATGCCATCTTAGTCAACAGGCTTTCAGAGATAGGAATCAGAGGCACAGCCTTCAATCGGTAGAGGCTGGAACCTTTCCCTCAGAGCAATTCATGCTCCTGTGTGTGGTACCACACAGGAACTTTACGTTCTGGACTCAATGACATTGCCAAATGGATGCACAACAACAAACTCAAACTTAATGGGGGAAAACCGAACTCCTTATATTTGGAAATAACACCACACTGTGGGGCCCCAACATTGGCCTCCTCAGATGGGTCCTCTACCCGTTCCCTCCAAATCTGCTCGCAATCTCTGCATCATTTTTGACGACCTCCTGACTATGAAGCAACAGGCTGTCTGAGTTGCCTCTACCTGTTTTGTCATCCTCAAGTGGCTCAGAAAGATTATATGGATGCTTCCCCTGGACACTCAAAAAACCGTAGTCCAAGCACTAATAACATCTAGACTGGACTAAGGTAACGTTTTGCACTTAGGTTCCAGTAAGGAAGTAATTCGCAAACTTCTGACAGTACAAAATGCCGCGGTCAGATTACTCTGCAAACTTCCCAACAAATCCCCTAATTCAACCTCCTTAAGAAACCTCCATTGGCTCAAAATTAAAAATCGCACTAAGTTCAAAGCCATGTGCTATATGCACAAAATCAATTCTGGCACCGCTCCTCTTTATCTAAAATCCCTAGTTCACCACTACTGTCCCCCTCGCGTCCTTCGTTCTTCCAATCAGCACAAGTTCCAGATACCCAGGATAAAAAGAGCGAGAATGGGGGGCCACTCCTTCTCGTACCTGGCTCCAGCACTCTGGAATTCCCTTCCTTTTCACCTCCGTACTGAACCCAGCTACCCTAAATTTCGCAAAGATCTTAAGAGCTGGTTGTTTAACCAATAAGCTTCCTAATTACTTGGCCCTTTTCCTGCATTGTCCTTCAATCGTCCTGTCTCTAGCGCCGGTAAACCTCAGGGTAGCTATGCGCTCTATACATTTAAATATAATAATAATAATAATATCACAGGGTTTGGCCTGCACTGTTCAATCTATATGTTCCCCTCAGGCTAAAATCATCAGGAAGTTCGGCTTCTCAGTGGTCTCATATTCTGAAGATACACAGCTAGTCATATCAATTTCCAGCAACATTGAAGAGTCAGCAGATCGTTTCAACCACTGTATGACACAGGTCCCTCAGTGGATGAGTCATAACTGTCTGAAATTGAATGGGGAAAATAGAGGTTCTCCTGTTTGGCTCGGACACCTCAATTTGGACAGATGGTGGCCGTTCTTTCTGGGAGACCTTCCTGTCCTGGTGCAAAAGGAAAAAATCTAGGCTTTATTTTTGACGATAAATTGTCCTTTAAAACCCAGATCAGCTCCCTCATCCCTTCAATCTTCTTCATCTTAAAGATGATTAGGAAAATTCACTCCTTCATTCCTCTGGAATCCTTAAAAACCCTGGTGACGGCACTAGCCTTGTCCAGACTGAACTACGGAAAGGCGCTGCACGTAGGGATCCAAACGCAGCACCTTCAAAAGCTGCAGCATCTTCAGACTGCAGCTGCCAGACTGCTGCTGGATAAACCAAACTTTCAGCCAGTCTCGCACAAATTGAGAACTTTGCACTGGCTCCCAGTGGCCAAGAGGATTACTTTAAAATCCCAATGCCTAATGTTTAAGGCACTCCGTGGGTCTGGTCCTCACTATCTGAAGGTCAACTGAACTGGTACTTACCTCCTAGAAATCTGGGCCACCGTAAACCGCTACTAACACCCAGGATCAAGAGAGCTCGCTGGGGTGGAAGAAGTTTCATGGTCGGGACTGTTAAAACCTCGAACATGCCCCCAGACAGGATAAAACACAGCCCTACACTTCTGGCCTTTAGAAAAGCACTAAAAACATGGCTCTTCGTCAACTAACTCTCACACACCTAGACACAGTGGCAGCCATGCTGTATTTCAGGGTACTAGCGCCTAGTCGCCTCCAGGCAGTTGTGCACTCTATAAATGCTCTAAACAAATAGTGTTCAGAGTCTAAAACAGCAATACATTCAGGAAACAAAAAGGTTGAGCATGTAAAAATGAGCAATTCCTCATGCCCACTTCATCATTTTAAACAAGAGCTTGTCTTGCAGCCAAATCAGGTTTTCATCATGTTTCAGATTAAGTTCAAAACATGCCATATTCATTACAATGGAAGTATATGCAGTTCAAAGCTTCTCATATTACTTAAACGTTGACCATATTTGTTTTGAGGCATAACAAAATCATTTCAACTGCGGTCACATTCATATCAACATACATCAGATTCAGTTCAGTGTAGATCATTATCATTTTAACACTAGTTTGATTACTTTCAGTGCATGCCATACTCATTCAATTGGGTATCACACCCATTTAATATAGGGCAAATTAATTTTAACAATTGTTATAATCATTGCTATGCCTTTCTTATCCATTATGACATGAGTAATGTTTATTTCAACAGATCAAGACTTATGGCAGTTGTCATATTCCTTTGAAAGTGTGTACTTTCAAATTCAATGAACATGTTACTTGTGTCAACATATGTCATGTATGTTTCAACATGTGTCAGAAATATTTCAAGATGTGCAATATTCATTTCAATGGATGTTGCACTTAATTCAAAGCTTCTCATATTCATTTAAGAGTGGGCCATATTCCTTTTAAGGCATGCCAAATTAATTTCAACTGTAATCATCTTCATATGAACGTATGTCATATATAGTACAGTGTTAGTCATGTTCATTTTGACACTAGTCATATTTATTTCAACCTATCTTATATTTGTTTGAACATGTGCCATATTCATTAGACCATGGCTTGTATTCATTGCTGATTGTCTGACATTCAGTTCATGTGTGTCACAGTCATTTGAAAGAGTGTTGCATTCAATTTAACATGTATCATATTCATTCCAATGGATGTTGATTCTGTTCGAAGCGTCTCATATTCAATTAAGTGTGGGCCACATTCATTTTAATTTACATAAAAATAATTTCAACTGCAATCATATTCAAATGAACATGTTTCATATTCAGTTCAGTGTTAATCATATTCATTTTGAAACCAGTCATATTTATTTCAACTTATCTTATATTCATTTGGACATGTGTGATATTTATTTGAACATGGCTTGTATTCATTGATGTATGTCTGACATTCATTTCATGAGTGGCACAGTCATTTTAAAGAGTGTCAGATTTGATGTAATGTTTGACATATTCGTTCCAATGTGTGTCATATTCATTTCAGCACTAGTCTTTATCATTTCAATAAGGGTTATATTCACTGCAGTTTTTGCTGTATTCTTTTCAGCAACAACATATTCCTTTCAACATAGTTACTATACATCTCAGTATATATTTTATCCAGTTCAGAGTGTGTTATTTCAATTGTCTACTAGATAGTATATTCATTCTGCCATGTTGCATATTTGCTTTGACACATGTTACATTCATTCTGGTGTGTGTCAAATACATTTTGCAGCACCCCATGCATTTCAGGAGATGTCTTATAGGGGGATCTGTAATTTTGACATGAACGGCTTCCCATACCTGCACATTCTCAAGAATTAGGGCGCAGTTTGTATATGTGCAACTTGTACGCACAAGACTAACATCGCTCCTAGGAAAGTTCCCCGAGAACCAATAATAGACTTGGGGAAGATGCACGGCAGGACCAGACTAGAGATCCAAAGCAGCCTTGCCTATTTTCTCGGACTAACCCTTGGGGAAGCACTGCCTGGCCCTAGGAAGCTCCTTTTGTTCCTGAGGGCCGATATTGCAGCAGCGCTGGAATAACCAGCTCCCACTGCTGCAAAACCAGCCCCTACCCTTCCAGCCTTATGGGGAAATGCCAGATACCCTGTAGGGCTAGCCCAGCCCTGGTGCACGGGGTGGGGGGGATTCAGGTGTGAGAAAGTGGGAAATAACTTCCGTGGGATGGTGGCGGTTGGTCTCTACAGTGTTGCCTGTGCCTCAGCTGTTGGATCATGGACATCAGAGGGTACAAGCAGGGCAAGAATGCCAATGGGACAAGGAGTGCAGATCTCAGGTATGTGCGAAATGGAGAGGGGAGATCTCTGAGAGGTCAAAGGCTGAGTCAGGGTGATAGTTGATGGGGTCCACTAAGGAGAGGTTGGGGGTTTAAGGGCTCCTGGAGTGGGGAGGGAGTATAGGCCCCAGGTGGTGTGTGCAGGCAAAAGTGTTTGAGTAATGTGTCTCAGGCGTCACAAATTGGAATCTTGTTTCAAAGAGCATCTCCTTCAGCCTCCACCCATTTTAACACTGCTCTGTGCTATGCCACCTTCCAGTGCATAGTCAAGGTCTTTTTGCCAACAGGAGAGCCAGGCTAGCAAAGTGAGCGTGCACCCTGTGGCGTTTACGATGTTTGAAAATACCCGGGGAACAGGTCTCCCATGTGTATATATCTTAAAGTTCTGTAACTTACCGTCGCGTGTATGGTAGGCCAGTAAGAGGAGAGGGAGGAATAGGACCAGAGCATGTGGCTCATATCCGCTGATGATGATTGGCACAGAGGAGAGCGCAGATGCGCCTGAGGAAAGTAGCGGTTAAGTTGGTTAGGTGTAAGGTTGGTCCGATTGAGGATGGAGAATTCAATGTTTTCAAATCATACATTCAAAGACACTGTCTGGGGGAATTCCCGAGCCTTCTCTAACTCCCTATCATGCAACGCCCTCCCAATATCGTCCTCCCATCTGGTACATAACTCCGTAAGTGAAGATTGGGTATGCTTCCTGATCGCTTTGTATATCAAATTGATGTGGTGCCGTCCAGTTCCCATTTAAAGCAGTGTCTGTAGAACTGCATAGTTTGGGAGTTCTATGTCCACTGTGGACCAAAGGGTATGATAGGTGTTACGGAGTTGTCCATACATTAGGAATTGGCCTGAAGGTTCATGGTGGTCTGCTACAATTTGTTCAAAGGTGAGCAGTCGACCATCCATATTAGATCTCCTATTATGTCTAAGGAGTGCTGACGCCAGTGGCAGGGGTCTACTGCAGTGTATACCCCTGGGGTCGCTTTATGCCCTGCAGAGGCATACCGCAGCCTGGTTAGTCAACGAAACAGACAGTGTAGCTGAGCTGCCAAGTATAGGCCTCACAGGAGGGTGCACCCAGTCCACCCATGCCCGTGGGTAGCTGTAATTTGGCCAACACAATGACTCTTGTCACTCCATATGAGTTCCCTTAGGAGCACGTCCAGCTCCCAGAAGAAGGATCAGAGAGGTTCTTGGGGGAGATGATTGAAATAAAACAGAAGCTGGGGGAGAATGAACATTTCTGACAGTGGTATTCTTCCTGTAATAGCTAATAGGATCTGTTTCAGGAATTGCACCGAGGCCGCAGGGACAACAGGGCCCTTCGAAGGTTCCCTTCAAAGAGATCGGTGGTTGAGTGGTATAGGTGCACCCCGAGGTACTGGGCTTTGGTGCCCTAACAGCTGAGTATCTATCCTCCTACTGACACATCCTGTGGGGGCGCATTGGGCACATCGGATAAACGTTGGATTTGATCCAGTTGACGTGAAGTCCTGCTGAATGAGCAAAGGCCTCCAGTATGGTGTTGATGAATGTAAGTGGGCTGTCCGGTTTTAGGTTTAAACCTATAATAACAGATAAAACCCCTGGAAGGGAAATAGCCCTCACCAGTGTAAACATATAAACAATGGAAAAAAACGTGCACAACCACAAACTAAATGCCATTCAAAGATAAGAAAAGGAGAGTGAAAGAGTAATTTTTATTTCTTCCAGAAGGGGCCAATATAATGTAACTTTGTTATATAAGGTAGCAGTAAGATTGACTGGGCCAACATTATTCTACTTGAGTTTTGTTGTTTAGGGAGGGCACTAAAATATTGTTTCTTCTTCCTTTTTTTCAGTTTTGTGGTCTTTGGTCTAAAGATACAGGGGTTAGAAGCATGTTTTAGGTGTTTATTTATTTTATAAACTGTTTAGAATCAGGAAATATCAAAATCATATTTTATATTTTGGCTACGTTTGAGTCTTTTACTTATAGGAAAAAGTAGGTTTTATAAGAATCTTTCCCAATATGTACCATCACATTTACCCTCAGAGAATGGGTAAAAAACCTTGATACATCGGCTCTCTTTTCTCGTGAGTCAGTATTGATAGTAGGTGAATTGCCTAGTGCCCCAGGCTTTAAACATTCATTGCAAGGTATAGTGACAGGTATATGTGAAAAGAGTGCAGTCACTAAGCATCTGGGATACTGGTGAAAACATGACACTGGACTTTTGGAAAACATGGCACGCAGTGTCACTTGGAATGCTGCTGCAAAAAGTTCTTACCAAGTTCAACAAAGATTGGAGTTATATTGTTTGTATTTACAGTGATTCAGCTACGTATATGAAAAAGTTGTGTGATGACCTTTCAAAATCGATACCTGGGCTGAAGTACTTCCCTGTAAGAGTTTCTTGCCACTTGTTAGATGGTATGCTGAAAGCATCTTTACAATCTTCAGAGTTAATGAAGAATGTTATTGACTTTTTAGTCCATTCTGGTGCACTGTTTTGTTATGCGTGGAAACTAAAGCGCAAATATTTCTCATTGTGTGCATTGTTGTGGCATCAACTCGGACAAGACGGAGGTCCTCATCCTCGGATCCACCCCTTCGGCCTGGGACGACTCCTGGTGGCCGACCACACTGGGAACCGCTCCAACACCCAACAACCACGCACGCAACCTAGGGGTCATCCTCAACTCCACCCTCTCCATGACTAAACAGGTCAACGGCGTCTCCTCCTGCTTCAACACCCTCTGCATGCTCCGCAGGATCTACAAGTGGATTCCCACTGAAACGAGAAGAACGGTCACCCAGGCCCTCGTCAGCAGCAGGTTGGACTACGGAAACGCCCTCTATGCAGGAGCCTCGGCCAAACTCCTGAGACGGCTCCAACGCATCAAGAACGCCTCTGCACGCCTGATCCTCGACATCCCTCGCCGCAGCCACATCACACCCCACCTGAAAGACCTGGCTCCCGGTCAACAAGAGGGTAACCTTCAAACTCCTCACCCACGCACACAAGGTACTCCACAACACTGGACCAAAGTACCTCAACAGACGACTCAGCTTCAACACCCCCACCCGCCAGCTCCGTTCCGGCGACCTCGCCCTCACCACAACCCCCCGGTTCTAAAGAGCGAGTTCCGGTGGCAGATCGTTCTCCCACCTCACCGCAAAGACCTGGAACACCCACCCCATCCACCTACGGCAGACCCAAGACCTGCTGACCTTCAAAAAACTCCTCAAGACCTGGCTTTTCGAGCAGTAGCAGCATTCCCCACCCCAGCACCTTGAGACCCTCACAGGTGAGTAGTGCGCTTTACAAATGATATGATTGATTGATTGATTGATTGAAAGTAAGAGTCATCCCAACTGTGTCACGTAGCCGGTGGTTCCTAGTCCTAGAGGCCATGAATGCTATATTATACATGTGGCAACCGTTTACAGAACTTTGCTGAGTGATGAAGCCAAAGGCAAGAAATGTGAGGATCTTTGGTCATATATTGATAGTAATTTGAAAGAAGTACACTCTACTGCATTTTTAGATTTTTACAGGAAAGCATGACTGCTGTAGTGGACATAATAAAAAAACGAATCTGAAAACACCCTTGTCTACCAAGCGTTCAGCATAATTGGTGTAGATGTGAAACATCTCATTGAGAGTAGGATGGGCGACACTTTTAGTGACTATGGCACTGCAGCATGTTCCATGTTATAGTGCTTGCCACTTGGTAAGCAAAGAAATGTTAGGGAGTGTTAGATCTGGGGGTCTCTAGTTGGCAGAGGTAAGTACCTTTGACCAAGTAGGGACCCTTGCTTCTAGTCAGGGTGAAGAAATTCACACTATAGATAACCCCTGCTCACCCCCTAAGTAGCTTGGCACGAGCAGACAGGCTTATCCCCAAGGCAGTGTGTTTAATATATGCACTCAACACATACAATGACCCCAAATCCACCACAAACTGAGACCACACAGGTAAGTATATATAAAAATATAGCTTTATCTAGTTGCAGCAGTAAAAATCAACAGTTACACGATGATTGCTCTTAATCATAAGGTTGCACTTAATCTTGATGGTTGCGCTTACTTTGTTAGGAAGTTCTTATTTAAAACAGTCTCAAGTCTCTTAATATTATCATCAAAACTAGGCTGCTGTATTGTGGGCTCAAAATCAGCCCTTTGCTACTCTGCGCAAGCCCTACTATGGCGCCTCACCGTATTCTTCCACTGGGGCACCCTCGGCAGGAGAGAAGCCTTGCACGAAGCCCAGCTCTCCGCCCGCTCTCGACAATCCAGCGAGCGGCGGGGACCTGACCTGGCACTCTGATTCTGGGACGGCAGGCCGGGGGCAGTAGCACACTCGCGTTGCTCATGGCTCCCTTGGCGAGGACGGGTCACTCTTCCGCTTCAGACGCGGCTCCGGTGTCTTCCAGCGAGGTTCTCGGGGCACAGACCAATGAGGTCGCGGCTCTTCAGGCGAGCCCCTGCAGCCACCCGGGAGTCAGCCAATGGCAGTGCGGCTCCCGGGACAAGCCCTTTACAATGCAGACGCCGGCAGCCAATCAGGACGCGCCCTCGGTGATGACGCGGCGGCGCTGGGCCAATCCTAGCGCGGCGTTCACTGAGGGGGCTCGTTCTCTTTGGCTAATGGGAGCGCGGCGGCTTCGTTCTTCGTCTCCGCAGCTCCCACCAAGGACGGCAGACTTCGGAGGGTGTTTCTGGCCCCGGGCAGTGGCGGTGAAACGGCGGCAAGGGATTTTCAGGGCCACAGGTCGCGGCTGGACCTCTTACAAAGCAACCAGATCGTCGGGGATGATTCTCTACGCAGGGAGGCACCACAAGCCTCCTGTCACCCCTGAATATGTGCCGATGAGCACAGCGATCTTCTCCCACGGCCAGCAGTCAGAAACACGCGCTGGGGGCAAAGCCCCACACAATCTTTTACAGCAGTTTGGCAATGCTTGGAAACCTTTTAACCCTGGGTTCCAGACAGGAGGCCAGCTCTTCTCAGGCCCTTGGAGATTCAGTTAGAAGACACAGCACACAGCAAAGTCTTTGTAGGTCAAGCAGGCAGGGTCACAGCACACAGCAAAGTCCCTCTTCTCCTCAGCTTCAGTTGACCAGCAGAACAGGTCAGCCCTTAGAGCACACCGCAAGGCAATCTTCCTTCAGTTCTTCAGCAGTCCTTCTTCCAGCAGAGGTTCCTCTTGATTGTAGAAACTAGTTTACTGTTGTCAGGGGTCCTTCTCTTATACCCCTAAAAGTCTTTGAAGTCTTTGTGCAAGTGGGCCCTGAGCCCGGTCTAAACCAGTTCTGGGTGTTGCTGGAGCCCTTGGGCTTCCTGGCATCCTTCTTATTTTCAGTGTGAGGGGTAGAGGTGACAGTCACCCAGCGGGAGGTGGAGCCAGCATTGTGGCAGGCAGGCACAGCCCTATTCACTCCCAGGTGCTATCTCCTCCCACTTCCCTAGATGCAGATGCAGTCATTCAACCAAGGGCTGACTCAGACAACCTCCTGGGGGCTCCCCAGCCCCTGTCACCCTCAAACCAGACAGTCAATCCACAAGCAGGTCCAGGCACACAGAAAGGTTAGACAAGAGAACAGCCACTTTCTAAAAGTACTGTTCTCAAACACAGAATTTAAAAACAACCTTTCCTAAAAGATGTGTTCAGGGATACCAATCACTTATGTCCCATCGTGTTCCTATGAGAAGATAAGCTGGCATCCATTGGGACCAGTCTCCCCCATGTTAGTCTATGGAGCAAGATAACCTTGCAGCAGTGAGCACACAAAATGGCTGCTGCTCACTACCAGAACCTGTTACCTGCACTAGCACATGCTCTACCTTTCCTATACACTGCACCCTGCCCAGGGGGGTACCCTGAACCTTCCATAGGGGGGACCAATGTGTACATAAAGGGAAGGGTTAGGCCCAGCCAGTGGGGACACTCGCCAGGAGGACATGGCAGTTCACTGACTGCACACAGGCACTGCGGTGGCAGGCCTGAGACACCATTTTAGGGCTACTTATGTGGGTGGCGCAATCAGCGCTGCAGGCCCACTAGTAGCACTTGTCATCACCAGCCCTGGCTCACACAGTGCACTTTACTAGGGACTTCATGGTGATACAAATATGTCAATCAGGTATACCCAATCAATATGATAATGTACATAGGGAGCACTTACACTCTGGCACTGATCAGCAGTGGCAGAGTGTCCAAAGCATCTAAACCAGCAAAAACGAAATCCAGCACAGCATAAAAAATACAGGAGGCAGAGGCAAAAAGATGGGGGAAAACAATGCCAAGGGTGTCAGGTCTAACACGTGTCCCCTCCATCTGAAAGTGGGGAGAACTACCCAACCTCTTGGGAGTCCTCTTCACTAAGGCGGAAGAATCTGGACAGACCATCAGCGTTGGCGTGTTCTGTACCAGGACGGTGCTCCACCGTAAAGTCCATTCCCTGTAGGGAGATGGACCACCTCAACAGTTTTGGGTTCTCACCCCTCATCTGCATTAACCATCTGAGGGGTCTGTGTTTGGTCTCAACACGGAAGTGAGTCCAAAACAGGTAGGGCCTCAGCTTCTTCAGAGCCCAGACCACAGCAAAAGCTTCCCTTTCAATTGCACTCCATCTCTGTTCCCTGGGGAGTAGCCTCCTACTAATGAAAGCTACAGGTTGGTCTCTGCCCTCGTCGTTGATTTGTGAGAGTACTGCTCCCACGCCTTGCTTCGAAGCATCTGTTTGCACAATGAACTCACTGGAAAAGTCAGGTGCCTTAAGCACTGGCGCTGTGCACATGGCAGTTTTGAGGGCATCAAAAGCAGTTTGACAGGCCTCGGTCCAATTCACTTTCCTGGGCTGATTTCTAGATGTCAGTTCTGTCAAAGCGGCCACAATGGTGCCATATCCTTTGACAAACCGTCTGTAATACCCGGTGAAACCTAGAAAGGCTCTCACCTCAGTCTGGGTCTTGGGGGGTTCCCAAGCCAGAATGGTATCAATCTTTGCCTGTAGGGGCGCCACCTGGCCGCTCCCCACCTGGTGTCCCAAGTACACCACTGATCCCTGCCCTATCTGGCACTTACTGGCCTTGATAGTGAGGCCTGCCTTCTGCAGGGCCTTCAACACTTCACAGAGGTGTTGCAGGTGTTCCTCCCAAGTGGAGCTGAACACAGCAATGTCATCCAGGTATGCAGCGCTGAATTGCTCCAGCCCTGCTAATACCTGGTTGACCAGTCTCTGGAATGTTGCAGGGGCATTTTCCAACCCAAAGGGCATGACACGGAACTGGAAGTGCCCCTCTGGCGTTGAAAATGCTAACCTCTCCTTGGCCCCCTCGGTTAAGGCAATCTGCCAGTACCCTGAAGTCAAATCAAAGGTGCTGAGGTACTGGGCAGCTCCCAACCGATCCACAAGCTCATCAGCTCTGGGGATGGGGTGTGCGTCAGTCTTGGTGACCGCATTGAGCCCACGGTAGTCCACGCAGAACCGGAGTTCTGGAGGGCCACCAGGCGTAGCAGCTTTCTTAGGCACTAAGACCACTGGGCTAGCCCAGGGGCTGCTGGAGGGCTCAATTACCCCTAGCGCCAACATCTTGGAAACTTCTTCCTTGATGCTAGCTCTGACTTTGTCAGCCACCCTGTAAAATTTTTGTTTCACAGGCAGACTATCTCCAGTGTCCACATCGTGGACGCACCAGTTGGTGACACCTGGGGTCAGGGAGAACAGGGAGTCGAACTGACCCAAGACCTGGCGACAGTCCCTCTGCTGCTCTGGGGTCAGGGTGGGCGAGAGGACCACACCATCCACTGACCCATCTTGCTCCTTGGTTGCCAGGAGGTCAGGGAGAGGATCACTATCCTCTTCCCCTCCAGCATCTGTAGCCATGAGCATAGTCACTTCAGACATCTCAAAGTGGGGTTTAAGGCGGTTCACGTGCAACACTCTCAGGGGCTGCCTGGGAGTCTTCATGTTAACCAAGTAGGTAACCTCGCTCTTGCGCTCTACCACCTCATATGGCCCGGTCCACTTGTCACGGAGCGCACAAGGCTCCACAGGCGCCATCACCCACACTTTCTGACCAGGGTGGAACTCAACCAGAGAGGTGTTCTGGTCGTACCATCTTTTCATTTCCTCCTGGCTAGCCTCCAGGTTCTCTTGAGCGAGCTTCCTGAAGCGCTTGGTCTGGTTGCGGATGGCCAGCACATAGCTGAAGACATCCTGGGGAGTTTTGCCACGGGATTTCTCCCACCCCTCCTTCACCAGAGTGAGAGGTCCTCTGACAGGGTGGCCATACAGCAACTCAAAGGGACTGAACCCTAAGGATTTCTGAGGCACCTCCCTGTATGCAAACAACAAGCATGGTAACAAGACGTCCCACTTCCGCCTCATGGGTTCTTCTAGGCCCATAATCATGCCTTTTAGGGTGCGGTTGAATCTTTCAACCAACCCATTTCCTTGAGGATGGTAAGGAGTGGGGAACTTGTATGTCACCCCACACTCCTCCCACAGAGACTTCATGTACCCTAGAGATGAGGTTTGCACCCCGGTCGGAGACCACCTCTCTGGGGAACCCCACACGGGAAAAGATCCCATTAAGGCACAGCCCACCACGGGGGCTGTGACTGTCCTGAGAGGGACTGCTTCCGGGTACCGGGTGAAATGGTCCACCAAGACCAGGATAAACCTGTTGCCTAAGGCTGTCTTGGGGTCCAGGGGCCCTACGATGTCGATGCCCACCCGCTCAAAAGGGGTGCTCACCACAGGAAAGGGTTGGAGGTGTGCAACGCACTTCCCTCTGCTCTTGCCACCGGCCTGACAAGTTTGGCAAGACTTACAAAAGGCCCGACGTGCTTCTTCATGTGGGGCCAGTAAAAGTGGGTGACAAGCCTGTGATAGGTCTTGTCTTGCCCCAGATGTCCTGCGAGAGGCACGTCATGAGCCAGACCCAGTAGGAAGTTCCTGATGCGCTCGGGTACCACCAGCACACGGGCTGCACCGGGCTCAGCGAACTTAGGCTCACTATAAAGTAAATCATCATCCCAGTAAATCAAATGTTCCTTGGACCCCAGGCCTGCTGCCTTGTCTGCAGCCTGTTGCCGCACACCAATGAGAGAAGGGCACTCCTTCTAAGCCTGGCAGAATTCCTCCCTGGAGGGACCACCCTCTTGCTGCCAATGGGTCAGCTCAGGCAATTTCCCCAGTTCGGCCACCTGCTCCCCTGTAGGTTCCAGGGCATCCCCCTCAGGTTCTGCTTCCTCCTGGACCGTGGGAACGGCGGGGGCCGGTTTCCCGCGCCCTCTGCCCCTTCCTCTCTTGGCAGGTCCCTGGGCCATTGTTCCAGGTTCCAGTTCTGCTGATTCACCCCTACTGGCTGCCATAGCACGTGTGGTTATGCAGATCCACGCAGGCAAGCCCAACATTTCCAAATGAGTTCTGTGCTCTACATCCTTCCATGGAGAGCTCTCCAGGTCGTTACCTAATAGACAGTCTACAGGCAAGGCATCACTGACAACAACTTCCAAAATACCAGAGAGTCCTCCCCATTCAAAGGGAACACGTGCCAACTTGCAGAGGCGCACTGAACTGTCAGCTGCCACCACAGGACAGAGTACATTGGGAATGATCTGCTCTTCAGACACCCACTGACACCTCACAGATGTCACGCTGGTCCCTGTGTCTCTCAGAGCCTCTATCTCTTTTCCATTGATGGTCACATTCTGCCCATATTTTTTAGTGTTAAGGGGCAGCAAGGTTTCCTGGGCCATCTCTTGCTCTCCTAAAGAGACAAGGGTCATCACTGCTAACTTCTCCTCCCCACTGGAAATCAAATCCCCTCCCAAATCTACACTGGCTAACCCTGGGGTTGGAGCACCAGTGGGTGCTGGAGATTTGTTGGGACATTTAGGGGCAATGTGCCCCACCTCCTTTCATGCATAGCAAGTAGGTGGAGATCTGTAGTCCTGTTTGCCCTTATGGGGCCAGGACTTCTTAGGCTTGGGGGGTTGGGACTCTTTCTCCTGGGAACTATTTGGGGGCCCTTTAGAGAACTCCTTTTGATTACCCTTGTCCCCCCCCACTCTTCTGCTGGGGACCCTGTCCACCCTTGGCTGGGGTACTTACCACCCCCTTGTGGACCCTGGTGCTAGTCCAACGGTCCGCCTCCTTAGCAAGCTCACTGGGATCAGTTAACTTGCTGTCTAAAAGATGCTGGCGCAGCTCTGGAACACAGACTACTCAAGAGCTCCCAACTAATCAAGTGACACAACCCCACATAATCAGTTACTTTGCTGCCCTTTATCCAACCTTCCAGTGCACTCGTGTACATACTCACGCACTCCACCCAAGTACTAGACTCAAGCTTCTTGAAGTTCCTAAACTTCTGGCGGTACTGTTCTGGAGTGAGGCCATACCTGAGGCCTAAGGCCTCCTTCATAGTGGGGTAGGTTAAGGTACCTGCTGCTTCTAAGGGTGCCAAGACATCCCTCCCAGAGGCCTCAAAATGGTTCCACAAACCTGCCCCCCCAACTCTTCTCAGGCACTTCATTAATCTTCAAGGCAAGCTCATAGGATCTAAACCATGCATAGATATCCTCACCCCTCTGATAATTCTGCACCAAATCTTTGGGTATGTATACCTTACCCGTCTGCACTGGCTGCGCGCTGCCACCATTAGAACTGGACTCCATTTGTTTAGCTTTCAGGTCCAGCTCCCTCAGACTCAACTCATGAGCCAACTGGAGTTTCTTCTCCTCAAAAGCGAGAGCATTTCTTCTCTCCTCCGGCTTCTTCTCACTGTCAAGGCGTAACTTTCTGTCTTCTGCTTAAGCCTTGAGTTTAAAAAGCTAAATCTCATGGGCCCTAGCCCTCTGATTGTCCTCCAGCTCCTCTGGAGAAAGACCCCTACTGGAATGGGTGCTGCCAGCCCTAGAAGCTGGCATATTCACTGGCAAATCACTGGATCCAAAAGCATTCTCCTGTGTGCCTCCCTCTCCAGTAACATCTTCTGAATCAACATGTTTGGCCTCCCATCAGGCCCTTGGAGCTTTCTGTAGCTCTTCCTTGTTTGCGCTGCCCTTCACTGGGCATCCAAGCTGTTTGCAGAATTGCTTTAGCTGCTCCTTTTTATATGTGAGCAACTCCTGAATTTCAAATTCCAATTCAACTCCTTCGCTTGCTGCTTTCTGAGACATGATGCTTCCTAGCCTTTTCAAAAATAGGTTTCACCAAAAAGAAAAATCTTGTGCAGGTCAAGTGCAAATATTAGTTCAAAATCCCACCGCTGCCACCAATGTTAGGTCTGGGGGTCTCTAGTTGGCAGAGGTAAGTACCTTTGACCAAGTAGGGACCCTTGCTTCTAGTCAGGGTGAAGAAATACACACTGTAGATAACCCCTGCTCACCCCCTAGGTAGCAAGGCAATGTGTTTAATATATGCACTCCACAGTCACACATACAATGACCCCAAATCCACCACAAACTGAGACCACACAGGTAAGTATATATAAAAATATAGCTTTATCTAGTTGCAGCAGTAAAAATCAACAGTTACACAATGATTGCTCTTAATCATAAGGTTGCACTTAATCTTGATGGTTGCGCTTACTTTGTTAGGAAGTTCTTATTTAAAACAGTCTCAAGTCTCTTAATATTATCATCAAAACTAGGCTGCTGTATTGTGGGCTCAAAGTCAGCCCTTCGCTACTCTGCGCCAGCCCTACTAGGGCGCCTCACTGTATCCTTCCACTGGGGCACCCTCGGCGGGAGAGAAGCCTTGCACGAAGCCCCGGCCAGTCCCGGCAGCTCTCTGCCCGCTCCCGACAATCCAGCGGGCGGTGCGGAGCTGACCTGGCACTCTGATTCTGGGACGGCAGGCCGGGGGCAGTAGCACACTCGTGTTGCTCGTGGCTCCCTCGGCGAGGACGGGTCACTCTTCCGCTTCAGACGCGGCTCCGGTGTCTTCCAGCGAGGTTCTCGGGACACAGACCAATGAGGTCGCGGATCTTCAGGCGAGCCCCTACACCCACCCAGGAGTCAGCCAATGGCAGTGCGGCTCCCGGGACAAGCCCTTTACAATGAAGACGCCGGCAGCCAATCAGGACGCGGCCTCGGTGATGACGCAGCGGAGCTGGGCCAATCCTAGCGCGACGTTCACTGAGGGGGCTCGTTCTCTTTGGCCAATGAGAGCGCGGCGGCTTCGTTCTTCATCTTCGCAGCTCCCACCAAGGATGGCAGACTTCGGAGGGTGTTTCTGGCCCCAGGCAGCAGCGGTGAAACGGCGGCAAGGGATTTTCAGGGCCACCGGTCGCGGCTGGACCGCTTACAAAGCCACCAGATCGTCAGGGATGATTCTCTACGCAGGGAGGCACCACGAGGCCAGCTCTTCTCAGGCCCTTGGAGATTCAGTTAGAAGACACAGCACACAGCAAAGTCTTTGTAGGTCAAGTAGGCAGGGTCACAGCACACAGCAAAGTCCCTCTTCTCCTCAGCTTCAGTTGAACAGCAGAACAGGTCAGCCCTTAGATCACACAGCAAGGCAATCTTCCTTCAGTTCTTCAGCGGTCCTTCTTCCAGCAGAGGTTCTTCTTGATTGTAGAATCTAGTTTTCTGTTGTCAGGGGTCCTTCTCTTATACCCCTAAAAGTCTTTGAGCCCGGTCTAAACCAGTTCTGGGTGTTGCTGGAGCCCTTGGGCTTCCTGGCTTCCTTCTTCTGAAGGACTGGGTTCTTTAAGACCCAGCGGTGCCAGGGGACAACACCTGAAACCTTCGTGGGTAACCTGCTCCGGCGTACGAATGACAGAGACACGGGACACTTCCTTCGGCGTCAAAGATTCAAGGTTTATTTACTGCAGGGAAACACAGAAGTCACAGGAAGTACAACGAGTGTAGTTCGGGGAGACTGCTTCAAATTGGTTCTGTGGATCGCTCCTTTTATACACGATTCTCCCATAGGTTTACACGGTACACAAAGGTTTACGACCCAGTTCCCACAATCATCCCCCAGAGGGGTCGCTTTGGTCTCTTTGATACTCACAAGGTCCGGAACATAAGTGCGGAAACATTTGGCGGTTCCCAACTGTAAAAACCCATCTTCCCACCATTAGTACATTCCAATCAGCAGTAAAACAGATCGAAGAAGGAACAAGAACAGGTGTGGAGGAAGATGGAAACAGTGGGGAGATTGGAAAAGGTGTAAAAGGGGAGGTATCGGGAAACACGAGCTACAGGCATCAAAGGGACGTGCCTAATGAGATGCACGGCTGAGACAATAAACCGGCACGGCGAGATGAGCCTCGAGCGGGGCCATCTGCCTTACAGTATCATCCCCCTCATCATAAAGACACTTACAAAGGACATGTGTCTTCCGCAAATATCTTGGGAGTCCCAGGGTCGCGAAGCGGACAACGTCCGTTCGCTGGCTACTTGAGGGCAAGAGACAAAATGGATGCCGTATCTAAGATGGAACCCGTGGGTACAGATGAAAAACCCACGTATCAAACGAACGGTTTAAGTTAGCACAGCGAAACTGCGCACACTTACTAAACTCGTCATTTGCGGTTCGTAGATACCAGACTCGACCATATTCGTGCGAGTCGAGAACACCACTTACAATTGTCACAGAACCTCAGACGCTCCTTTTGCCCTCATGTAGGCAAGCACTAGTCGGAATCATACTCGATATTCATCAGACCATCTAGATGTTGCTGTAGCATAGCTCTGTCCAACCGAGTTCCATTGGTAACAGGCGGCTGTCTCATACACGTTGTAGCACAGAGGCCACATAAGGCAGGACCGCACTGCACACAAAGGCAACACGTGAACAGGAACGCCACATCGACTCCGATAATCATCAGAATCTTCCAACCCCAAGTCGACATCAGGCCCCAAAACCACCCAAGTAGCGTCCAATCCCCTACATCCACGTGTATGGATTCAGAGATCTTATGCAACTTTGAGATGGCTTGATAAACAGTCGGAGCGTTATCAGGAATGAAAATACAGCAGCTCGAATGGATCACCTTACATACCCCACCTCGATCTGCTAAGATCACGTCTAAAACCATACGGTTTTGTAACGTCATGAGTCTATCCGCCTGAAGTTCTGTGGTGATATTACCAAGGGCACTGGCAGTAATATTAGCTGTCGACTCTACCACTCGAGTCAACTGTCTCAGGTTCCTACTATTAACCATAGGTCCCCAAAATGGGAGGAAACCCTTGAAAAAGTCTCCTGCCTCTTGACCGGCAGTATCCTCTTCGCTAATTACGCCTCTCACAACTCTAGTCTTGTGATAATCTGCATCTACAGTGAACGTCGGAGGCAACAAGTTTGCGATAAAACATGAGCCCATGAAGTCAGAGGGCAACCATGCATACGCACGATCATGACAGACAAAGTAGGTACCCTTGGCAGCCAGAAAGACAGGGGACGAGATCATCGGCAGCATGTAATTTTCAGTGCAAGCACTCTCTCCAAGTCGGGCTTTCGATCTTCGGCCACGACCCATTAAACAAAAATTACCAATGTGGGGTACGACCCATATCGGAGGCGAGCTTTTAAGCTGTTTATCACTCGTGAGCGCACTGTACTCAACCTTACTCAGGACCCTA
Source organism: Lissotriton vulgaris (assembly GCF_964263255.1). Taxonomy (NCBI): domain Eukaryota; kingdom Metazoa; phylum Chordata; class Amphibia; order Caudata; family Salamandridae; genus Lissotriton; species Lissotriton vulgaris. Next base: position 869,757,307 of record NC_141687.1, on the reverse strand, counting down.
TAGGCTTGTACCTCTTCCACTGGAATGAGCGACGGCTCATAGATATCTCTATCTAAGTCTTCAATCGCTATAGACAAAGGCTTATAGTACGAGCCAGGGCCAAGGTAGGGAGAACGTGGCTCTCGATTGGGGTGAGATTCTAGTGCGCTTCGAAACATTGTTTGAAATGCTCGAGCAGACCCTTGGGAACTATACGGTAACACCAGATATGGAATTCCCTTATCCGTGGTATGTGGCATCAACCCACACACCCAACAATTAGTAGTGTTAACCACTAACTGGTGCTGGTGAAGGAGCTGAATAAAGGAATTGTTGCGGAATTCTGCACGTCTAGCCTGCTCGTGTTCGGGTAAGATATGAAAAGAATGGGGAGATGCAACGGTGGTAAGTTTAGGGTCAGGAGTAGGAGTAGGAATGGCAGGAGATAGGAAACAAGACATCATGTAATACACCCCACCCGCCAATAATGCAGAAACAGTCAAAAGCAATACGAAAATTTGAAACATAAAACATTTGGTACGACTAAGTTGTTGCAACTTGAACCTTTGCGCCTGAGCTTCTTCCAAGTCCATCAGCTTCGAAAATGCCACTCCCTACGACCGTCCGCAACGTTTCTTGACGCACTTCGTTCTGTGTAGCAGTAGTCAATCCCTAGGAGTTCCCAGGAACCGACGGTCTTTAACCTAGTGTCAAGACCTACTAACCAGAAGGAAGTACACGCGCGGCCCTACGGCCTTTATTCACAATTATGTGTATGCAAAATGTCTCTCAGCTGTGGAAGCAAAAATATGAGGAACGAAACTCAATGTATATATACAAGAATAATTACAATGATACGAGTGTTCAAACTGATCGTGGAAAACGGGATAATGCAATTGTCAAGGGACAAAACAGGATCTTTTATTAGTCTTTAGTGCTGGATCGCAAAAAGTATCGGGTTTTCCCAGGACGTGTCTGTTCGTCAAACAAAGGATCCGTTGAAGAAACAGCGTCCTGTTGATCAGTTGAATGTTCTGGTCTTGAGTCTTTTGATGACAAATGTTCAACAGTGTCTTTCTGCTGCACTGAGGATTCTCCGATAGGTTGTGCGTCGCTGAAAGGTACAAATGCCGGCAATCCTTCGGTTTCAGTTGATGCAATGCCTCTCCTCACCCACGAGTCTGCCGGCAACGGAATAGGGACTTTTTTCGTATGGGTGGCGTGCACCCAGTTTTTCCGACCCTCTAGACGAACAGCAGTTCTCGTGGCAAGGAGGACCTGGTAGGGTCCAGTGAATCTGGGCTCCAAATTCTTCTTGCGCGTAAAATTGCGCGTCACCACCCAGTCTCCGGGCTGGAGCTGGTGGCCTGGACCCTCCGTCTGCGTCGGCAATGCTTCGTAAACCTGTTGGTGAATTAACCTCAGTTTAGCAGTCAAGTCATGAAGATAATCGATCAACATTGGATACTCAAGATCACAGAACACACCCGGTCTAGGGACCCCCCAAACATTTGCAGGACGACCGAACACTATTTCATAGGGACTGAGCCCTACTCGGGAGTGTACGGTTGCCCTTGTTGATAGTAATGCTAAGGGTAAAGCGTCAGGCCACGAGAGACCAGTCGTAGCCTGAATCTTTGCTAGCTTCAGTTTAAGGGTGCCATTGTACCCTTCAACCAAACCAGCTGACTAGGGATGATTGGCGCTGTGGAATTTTTGATTAATTCCAAGGCCCTTACACACACTCTTCATCACACTCCCCACAAACTCACTTCCGTTATCCGACCATACAATCCGAGGCATTCCATACCGAGGAAAGTATTCCTTCAGTAGGATTTTCGCAGTTGACAAAGCAGTGTTGTCCTTGAGGGGATAGGCTTCAATCCATCGGGAGAACGCGCAAACCACAACTAAAACGTATTTCAGGTTATTGCATCGCTCCATATGGATGAAGTCTAATTGGATCACCTCAAAGGGACATGAAGGGGGGGCAAAACTACCAGGAGGAGTTGGGGTTCCCTTACCAGGATTGTACAACATACATACCATACAGTTCTTAACCAAGCGTTCAGCACATTTCGTGATACCATCATTCTTCCACACAGGAGACAACAACTTACAAATACCTTTCACGCTAATATGTGCTAACCCATGCGCCATTGTCACAACAGCTAGCACATATGCATCCGGCAACATCCATCTTTTCTGTTCCGACAAATCAATCCAACAACCATTCGCATCCAACTTTCCCGTACTTTCTTTCCACTTCATCTTTTCAGTCTCGGTGGCCTCATTCTGAATTGCTTTCACACTCTCGATAGTGTCCTCACACATACTCGATTCTGTAGGCCACCTAACCGAACTCGTCACATACATTCGAGTGCTAAGGTTCCGGGCAGTCTCCTTAGCAGTCTCATCCGCAAACGCATTACCACGACCAACATCATCCGTCACCTTACGATGCGCACTACATTTAACAATCGCTACCTGCTTAGGCAACGTAAGTGCATCCAAAAGATCATTCACAAGCTGACCATGCTGAATCTTCGTACCATGCGATGTCAGAAAACCTCTCTCTCTCCACAACCGTCCAAAGCTATGGGCGACGCCAAAAGCATATTGGCTGTCGGTAAACACATTCACACGTTTCCCTTTCGCTAACACACACGCTCTAGTTAGAGCGATCAGCTCTGCAGCTTGGGCAGAATTCTGATTTAATCTTGCAGCCTCAACAACAGTATTCAACGTTACAACAGCATATGCAGTAGTCACATCGCCATTCGGTAATTTAAAACATGAACCATCCACATACAGCGTTCCATCTGGATCTTCCAAAGGAGTGTTTTTAAGGTCCACTCGACCTTTTGTTTCCTCTTCCGTTCTCAAATAGCAGTCATGGGCTGCTATTTCATCTGACTCTGAGCTAATTGGTAACAAAGTCGCCGGATTCAGAACATTGCAACGTTTTATCTGAATGTGGCTTGCCAACAGCGTCAGCTCGTACCCAGACAACCCTGCACTCGTCAAGTGCTGAGTTTTCGTACGATTTAAAAGAGTGTCGACTGCATGCGGAACCATCACCGTAAGCATATTATCCATGACCAGTCCTGCTGATTGTCGGATGGACACCGCAGCTGCCGCTGTTGCTCTCAAACAACTCGGCAATGCTCTAGCTACCGGGTCCAAGGTCGAGGAAAAATATGCACATGGACGTTGCTTACCACCAAAAGGTTGCGTTAAGACACTCAAAGCACAACCTTCCCTCTCGTGAACATATAATGTAAACGGCTTACTGTAGTCAGGAGTACCTAACACAGGAGCCGAACACAATGAATCACGCAATTCAGAAAAACTTTTCTGACATTCTTCCGTCCATGGTAAAGGAGTTGAAACATCCTTGCATGTGAGAGCTACCAATGGTTTCGCTAGCAATGAAAAATTTGGAATCCATTGCCTGCAGTACGACGTGATACCTAGAAAGGCACGCACATCTCTTTGGGTTGTTGGCACAGCCATTCGTGCAATTGCTGCAATTCTCTCTGGGGTCAACCGCCTTCCCTCCTTTGACAATAAGTGACCTAGATAGGTTACTTCTTGACAACAATATTGGAGTTTAGAAGGTGACACTTTGTGATGTAAATCGCAGAGATGTTGCAGCAACGACACCGTAGCAATTTTGCAAATGTCCTGGGTATCTGCAGCTACCAATAAGTCGTCGACATATTGGATTAAGGCCGCACCAGCCGGCAATGAAAACGCATCCAGTTGACCCTTCAAGGCTTGACTGTAAATCGATGGACTTTCACAGTAGCCCTGAGGAGCGCGTTTAAACCGGAAGCTGCGTCCACCAAGAGAGAAACCGAAAAGGTCTCTGCTCTCTTCTGCGATCGGGATGCTGAAGAACGCATTCTTCAAATCGATCACCGAAAACCACGATGCAGAAGCTGGAATCAGAGTCAGTAGCGCCGTGATGTCAGGCACAACGGGAAACTGAGGAATCACAATTTTATTCACTTCCCGTAAATCGATAACAAAACGATAAACAGGTGGTTTCGAAGGATCAGTATGTTTTAGAATGGGCAGTACAGGACTGTTGCACACGTTTCCCCGCGTTTCTTCGATGACATCTTTCTCGATCAAATCATAAATGATCGCTAACAATGCTCGTTCACCATCAAGAGAGATACGATACTGGGAAATACGTGGCAACCGCACATTAGATTTCAACTGAACAACATAAGGGGAGATGTCAAGCAGGCCCACATCATTGGGACCTGTTGCCCACAAAGATGCAGGAAGAGAACTCAATTCCGGTGGAAGCTTATCGAGAGACAAGTACATAGGAGAGACAACCCTCTCTCCTAAAGTAAGCTTTACACCCGCAGGAGAACAATACAGAGTTGCATACAAGCGTTTTAGCAAATCCAGGCCCAAAAGATTTTCACCACAACCCGTAGTCAAAATCAACGGAGCTTCTAGTTCACGAGGCCCAATTGTAAGGGGCAAAGGGCGCGAAACTGGATTGCTAACGGGGGCGCCAGAGAATCCAACGGAAACATTCGTTAAGCCAGACAAAGGTGCGCCAGGGAGTTTCGAATGCTTAATGGAACTTTTCGCGGCACCAGTGTCCAACAGAAAAGGCTCAGCGACGCCCGATGTAGCAACTGCGACGTAAGGCCCTCTCTGATCAACCGGAACTGATACCACTCCCTCTCCTTGTCTATGGCTGTCCTAGTAATTACTGTCGTCAGTTCCCTGATCGACGTAATAATAGTCTACATTATACTGCGCAGATCGTCCTTGCGATGATCCACGTTGATCAAAACAATTATCGGAATTTGATGAGTTATCTGAACGGTCATTTTGAACACCACGACCTCTACCGCGTGATGTCTGCTGCGAACCACCACGACCTCCTCTAGATGAATTACCGCTATTACGATCGTTTAGAGCAGGACAATTGAATTTTAAATGACCCTCCTGTCTACAATAGGCACATTGATTGTACCCCAATGAAGATCTTTGGGAAGAGGAGTCATTTCGGGATTGTGATCGATTCGATTGCGACTGCGGTCTATTTTGTTGCGAAGTATTCTGATTCGAACGCGGGGGATAGGCCTGCTGTAACAACACTTTAGTTTTGAGTTCTTTCGTCTTTTTATCGGCGCGGTCGTTCTCCTCTTTTTCTCTGTTCTCATAATACTGTGCCGTAGCCAATATTTGAGCCGAGGTAGAAACGGCCCACGCACTTTCAGAATTTTTCAATTTATTGCTCAAATCGGGCAATAAGTTGGAGACAAATTTGTCCACAAACAACCGTTGACCACCCTCAGTGCTCATATCCTGACCACTGTGATCAATGAATGCCTCCTCAAATCTCGTAAAGAAGTCGGAGACACTCTCGTCCTTCTTCTGTCTACAAGCTGACAATTTGTCCCAATTCACCCTCATAGCTGGCATTAGAGTTTTCATTAGCGTGATTATTCTCTGAGGAAGAGCAGCAATCAACTGCTCGGGTTTAGCACCACCAGTTTGTCGACCATCCGCTGCTATAATGGCCGCCCAATCACCACCTAATTCATTTGCGTGATTTTCCGGACGAATCTTAGCCCACACCGGTTGCGGTACAACATTACCAAAAAGCATGTCAATATCGGCAAGATTCATTACCGTAGCGTCTACGAGCTGCGATAATTCTTTATAATACCCTGCAGGATTTTTGCGAGGGTCAGGCAGAGATTGCTTCACCTGTAACACTAAAGAGCGTTTCCATGGGAGGTGTATCCATACTCTCTGGAAATATGGTAGAATAATGAGATTAGCATTAGGATCGCCTGGCATCCACACTGGTATAACTTCCCGCATAGGAAATTGACCAGACTCATCTGGCTGTCTTTCAACATCTTCAACAAAGAGGGCTTGAGGTATAGGAGTGGGACGGAAAGATAGCAACCGCTCAACAGCACGTCGAACGTTGGTATCTACTATCAGTCCAGTCGAGAACTGAAGCTGTAGATCAGACAAAGCGGTCAGCACCTCGTCAGGTGCATCGGCCGATATCTGATCACGAAGGACCTTACACATTTCTTCGAACACGAATCTTTGGGTTGGTATATTGAATTGACAGAACGTATCGAGTACAACACGTGGTGGATTTCTAAGAGGATGTGTCATCCAACCCATCGCCATATTGTATAGCGAAGCACGTTCCCTGTTACCGGGAAGCTGACTACGTCTCTGAGGACCATCTGAACCAGCGGACCCAAGAACAGGTCCGAGAGAATGAAAGAAGCTAGCCGCAAGAGGAGAAGTACGACTACGAGTAGAGGGAGAAGTATAGGACACAGGACTAACAAGCGAAGGAGTAGAAACAGAGGCAACAACAGGAGTTAACAGAGCAGGAGCAGTAGCGGGAGCAGGAGTATGTGGAAGCGGAGGAGCAGTAGGGATAGCAACAGGCAAAGGAGCAGGAACAGTCGGAAGAACGGGTGCAGGTTGAGGAACAGGCTGAGGAATAGGTGGGAGAATAGGTACAGGGGGAACCACAGGAGCTGCGGCACCCTGCACATACGGTGGTGGCGACTTCATAAGATAGGACATTAAAGGATCCTCAACTATTTCTTCCTTCTTTTCCGACTCCGTAGGCAAAGCAGGATAGCATTTATCTATAGTCATACGCTGTAGCCTATCAAACACTTCCTTTTCCTTAACCTCCTTGTCACGCTGAAATTGCTCTGCTTTCTTTACAATGGTAGCAACACCATCTCTCTGATTTCGTTTAGTCTGTCTGATTTCTTTCTGTCGGGCTTCTTTACGCCACAACCGAAAGGCGTCAAACATGGCCGGCCTTGACTTTTTCTCGAACAATTTAGCCTCAAGATTATCTAAGATTGTTGTCTCAAAACTACCATGAGGTGGCCAACTAAGGGCACCGTCCTTCTTAGTATAGCGAATCCAATAATCATTAAAAGTAATCGGGCCTAGCCCATGTTTGCTGTACAGTTCATAAGTCGGAGTTCCAACCGGAGGTATCGGACACGAGTCCTCCAGTCGGGAATCCGCACCACAACGTCTGAAACAACTAAACAAAGTACTGCGACCAGACATCTTGCACACTAGCCGAGTTTCACAAACTTCAAGGGTTACGGGATTTACCAAGTCCCAGCAAAGAGCAAAAACCCTCGGTTTTTGGCGACTGCAGACGTCAAATATCACAACAAAGTACCAAGAACTACAAATGCAATGGAACCATGCAACCACTAAGCAACCACAACCAAGAACTCTGGGAGCGACCCACAAATACTTAACTCAAAGATCGATGGCGTCACCAGGAAGGCCCGTCAGTCGTCTCGCTCTACCAAGGTCTACGCCAGGCGCCAAAACAGGTCTACAGTCAGGGCAGCAGTCCGTCGCAGCCGTCAGGAGGCGGGAATCTTCGCGGAAAAAGTCTTCGGGCCACTTGTTTCGACAACAGGATCGATGAAGCGGAGTGCACCTTCCCTCGGAGATTTCACACGAAGTTCCTCACGATCGTCGGGCTTGGACCGGTACCACTGATGCAGCCCCACGTTGGGCGCCAACTGAAGGACTGGGTTCTTTAAGACCCAGCGGTGCCAGGGGACAACACCTGAAACCTTCGTGGGTAACCTGCTCCGGCGTACGAATGACAGAGACACGGGACACTTCCTTCGGCGTCAAAGATTCAAGGTTTATTTACTGCAGGGAAACACAGAAGTCACAGGAAGTACAACGAGTGTAGTTCGGGGAGACTGCTTCAAATTGGTTCTGTGGATCGCTCCTTTTATACACGATTCTCCCATAGGTTTACACGGTACACAAAGGTTTACGACCCAGTTCCCACAATCATCCCCCAGAGGGGTCGCTTTGGTCTCTTTGATACTCACAAGGTCCGGAACATAAGTGCGGAAACATTTGGCGGTTCCCAACTGTAAAAACCCATCTTCCCACCATTAGTACATTCCAATCAGCAGTAAAACAGATCGAAGAAGGAACAAGAACAGGTGTGGAGGAAGATGGAAACAGTGGGGAGATTGGAAAAGGTGTAAAAGGGGAGGTATCGGGAAACACGAGCTACAGGCATCAAAGGGACGTGCCTAATGAGATGCACGGCTGAGACAATAAACCGGCACGGCGAGATGAGCCTCGAGCGGGGCCATCTGCCTTACAGTATCATCCCCCTCATCATAAAGACACTTACAAAGGACATGTGTCTTCCGCAAATATCTTGGGAGTCCCAGGGTCGCGAAGCGGACAACGTCCGTTCGCTGGCTACTTGAGGGCAAGAGACAAAATGGATGCCGTATCTAAGATGGAACCCGTGGGTACAGATGAAAAACCCACGTATCAAACGAACGGTTTAAGTTAGCACAGCGAAACTGCGCACACTTACTAAACTCGTCATTTGCGGTTCGTAGATACCAGACTCGACCATATTCGTGCGAGTCGAGAACACCACTTACAATTGTCACGGAACCTCACTTCCTTTCAGTGTGAGGGGTAGAGGTGACAGTCGCCCAGCGGGAGGTGGAGCCAGCGTTGTGGCAGGCAGGCACAGCCCTATTCACTCCCAGGTGCTATCTCCTCCCACTTCCCTAGTTGCAGATGCAGTCATTCAACCAAGGGCTGACTCGGACAACCTCCTGGGGGCTCCCCAGCCCCTGTCACCCTAAAACCAGACAGTCAATCCACAAGCAGGACCAGGCACACAGAAAGGTTAGACAAGAGAACAGCCACTTTCTAAAAGTACTGTTCTCAAACACAGAATTTAAAAACAACCTTTCCTAAAAGATGTGTTCAGGGATATCAATCACTTATGTCCCATCGTGTTCCTATGAGAAGATAAGCTGGTATCCATTGGGACCAGTCTCCCCCATGTTAGTCTATGGAGCAAGATAACCTTGCAGCAGTGAGCACACAAAATGGCTGCTGCTCACTACCAGAGCATGTTACCTGCACTAGTACATGCTCTACCTTTCCTATGCACTGCACCCTGCCCAGGGGGGTACCCTGAGCCTTCCATAGGGGTGACCAATGTGTACATAAAGGGAAGGGTTAGGCTTAGCCAGTGGGGACACTCGCCAGGAGGACATGGCAGTTCACTGACTGCACACAGGCATTGCGGTGGCAGGCCTGAGACACCATTTTAGGGCTCCTTATGTGGGTGGCGCAATCAGCGCTGCAGGCCCACTAGTAGCACTTGTCATCACCAGCCCTGGCACACACAGTGCACTTTACTAGGGACTTCATGGTGATACAAATATGTCAATCAGGTATACCCAATCAATATGATAATTTACATAGGGAGCACTTACACTCTGGCACTGATCAGCAGTGGCAGAGTGTCCAAAGCATCTAAACCAGCAAAAACTAAATCCAGCACAGCATCAAAAATACAGGAGGCAGAGGCAAAAAGATGGGGGAAAACAACGCCAAGGGTGTCAGGTCTAACACGTGTCCCCTCCAGCTGAAAGTGGGGAGAACTACCCAACCTCTTGGGAGTCCTCTTCACTAAGGCGGAAGAATCTGGACAAACCATCAGCGTTGGCATGTTCTGTACCAGGGCGGTGCTCCACCGTAAAGTCCATTCCCTGTAGGGAGATGGACCACCTCAACAGTTTTGGGTTCTCACCCCTCATCTGCATTAACCATCTGAGGGGTCTGTGGTTGGTCTGAACACGGAAGTGAGTCCCAAACAGGTAGGGCCTCAGCTTCTTCAGAGCCCAGACCACAGCAAAAGCTTCCCTTTCAATTGCACTCCATCTCTGTTCCCTGGGGAGTAGCCTCCTACTAATGAAAGCTACAGGTTGGTCTCCGCCCTCGTCGTTGATTTGTGAGAGTACTGCTCCCACGCCTTGCTCTGAAGCGTCTGTTTGCACAATGAACTCACTGAAAAAGTCAGGTGCCTTAAGCACCGGCGCTGTGCACATGGCAGTTTTGAGGGCATCAAAAGCAGTTTGACAGGCCTCGGTCCAATTCACTTTCCTGGGCTGATTTCTAGATGTCAGTTCTGTCAAAGTTGCCACAATGGTGCCATATCCTTTGACAAACTGTCTGTAATACCCGGTGAGACCTAGAAAGGCTCTCACCTCAGTCTGGGTCTTGGGGGGTTCCCAAGCCAGAATGGTATCAATCTTTGCCTGTAGGGGCGCCACCTGGCCGCTCCCCACCTGTTGTCCCAAGTACACCACTGATCCCTGCCCTATCTGGCACTTACTGGCCTTGATAGTGCGGCCTGCCTTCTGCAGGGCCTTCAACACTTCACAGAGGTGTTGCAGGTGTTCCTCCCAAGTGGAGCTGAACACAGCAATGTCATCCAGGTATGCAGCGCTGAATTGCTCCAGCCCTGCTAATACCTGGGTGACCAGTCTCTGGAATGTTGCAGCTATGTCAGTGGCCATAGTTAGCAAATTGTGTACTGGCTATTTAGGCTTTGCCTGTGCCCAGTGCCAATGTTGAAGAGGGTCTTATCACAGATAAAAGTTTACATGGGAAGGAAAGAGCGAGTGTGCATTTATTTATTTATTTATTTTTGAATTTTATAAAGCACATAGCTGCCTCAGTGACGAGGCGTCCCAGCGCTACCCCAACAAATGACACTGAACCACTCAAACCCAAGAGAGAGGCCTACGCAGGGAAAAGCCAGGTCTTTATGGCCTTTCAAAATGCTAGATGGTTCTGAAGGCTTCTGATAGACGTAGGAAGAGAATTCCACAATTGCGCCGCCTGGACCTTAAACGAGCGGCCACCTGTTCTGGCTCTTTGGAAGCGAGGAATACAGACTGAGCCATAGTTAGCCGAGCACAAAGGGCGATTTGGCACATATTGGACCAGAAGATCCGCTAGGATCAGTGGACCTTTATGTCTCAAGATTTTATGGGCTACGCACAGCGTCTTAAAGTGGACTCTTAGCTATCGGCAGCCAATGGAGTTGAGGCAGGAGGTTTGTAACTGACTAAGATTTGGGCAATGCAAACAGAGCACGAGCTGCCGCATTTTGGATTCTTTGGAGACAAGAAATACAGGATGATAAGTAGAGCAAGTTCCCATAATCCAGTCTCAATAGAATTGTAGCTTGAAGAATAGTTTGACGCACCTTAGGGGAGAAGTAACCGAGGAGCGGTTTCAGCCCTCTCAAGAGACCGAAACATGAACCCGCTAAGGCTTTTGACTGTACGTCCAAAGATTCACTGAAGAAGTATTGTATGGTGTACTATGGTAAGTTTGATTTGTAAAAATGTATTTGGACCTCATATACACTGTACGTACACTGTCTATATACCAGAAAGCTAGCAATAATAAAAGCAAAATGTTCTATAAACGCCGGAAAAAACTGTTTCTATTGTTTTTAATGGCGCGAAAATGTGTATCCACTGATAAACACTGTTTTTTTAAGGTATTGAAATCACTTGAAAACACTGGAAAAAACCCATCAGAATTTACCAACAATAGAAACTGAAAACAGGAAAGCCTAAATGTAAGATTAGAAGGCACATATCGAAGGTAAAGCAATAGATTATCTGGGTGAAACTGCATGCATACCATCGTCTAGGGAGATTCCCCAATCCCGCCCCTCTCCATGGACATGGATCTTGAGGGGCTCCATTGCCATTGAGAACAGTAGGGGAGACAAGGGGCACTCCTGTCTAGACTCCCTGTCCACCAAAAAGGTTGGGGAGAGGAGCTTCCCAAGCCTCACCCAGGATGTGGGTTTTGTATAAAAGTAATCTTGTGCACTTTAGGAGAGGGCTGCCCACTCCCATGCGAGGCAATGCCTGAAAGAGGTAGTCCCACACAAGCATGTCAAACGCCTTTGTAATGTCCAAGATCAGATAGGCTGTTTGGTGGACCTAGCTCGAGGCTTGGTCATCTGCGTAAAATAAGTGCCTGATGGTTTGTGAGGTGCTGCAGCTAGGCACAGAGCCATTCTGGTTGGAGTGAATGAGTTCAGGGAGAACCTGTGTATACCTATCTGCTCGGATTTTCCCCAAAATCTTGTAGTCTGTGCGGAGGATGGCAGCATGCTGTTTTGTGGCTTCAGCTAGGGCTGGTCCCTTAGTGCCATCACTATCTGCTTCCCTCTCCAATGCCTGGAGCATTCGCTCAATACCCTCGATCTCCCATTGTAGGGTTCTACAAACTCCTGTCACCTCCTTGAATACATCCCATTCCACTGCCCTAGTGGCTGCAGAGGTGTGTTTGTCCGCAAAACTACTGGTGGATATGGGAATCTTGGGAGTCGTATAAGATTGGGTCTTCCAGGCAGTCTCTGGGGAGACACCATGTGGGTTTCTGGGGAAGTGGGGCATTCCACCGCACTTCGAGCATGTGGATGTCATGATCAGGTACCACCCACCCTAGCTAGTCCGCATGTTTCACCAATCACAGTATGGTGTGCCAACAGAGGATATGTTTGAGGTGTACATACAAGTTTGTGGCGCAGAATAGAATGAGTAGACCGGGGCGTTAAGGTGTTTTTCGCTCTAGGTATCTGCCAGTGGCAGACTCAACCCGTAAAGCGCTCCGTCTGATGGTGCTGGGCTGACGGGAGGAGTGGTGAGTGAGACTGATCAAGATGTGAGCCGAGTGCATGATTATAATCACACCCCCAGAATCCATAGCATGTGCTAGGACCTCAGAGAGCATGTTCCAGAAGGGTCCTTGATTCACATTTGGAGCACAGATGCTTCCCAATAGGGCCTGAGAGCCAGCTAGCCAGCCCTTCATGAGGAGGAACCTGCCCTTGCTATCTATGGGCGTGTCATGGACTTGAAAGGGAACCCCTGGACGGACACAGAAGATCATCCCATGGGTATATTCTGAGTAGGCAGTGGCGTATACCATCCCTCTCCAGCTTTTTTGCCAGTTCTCTAGCAGTCTCTTGGAGAAAGATTATGTGTGCATGTTGCTGTTTTAAATAAGAGGACACAGCATATCCTTTCTGTGGCATTGCAACCTTGAAATCTACATTTTCCCCCTTATAATAAATAAATACCTTTGAAATGATATAACTTAACACTATTCTGATTACTAAATATAAAAATTGCTTAGTATTACTGTAGCCGGGGCAGGGGGGCTAGGGATACTCACAGTGGTAACAACAGGCTCAACAGACACTTGACCAGTATACCGTTTTAAACTGGGTTTTATTTTTAAGGTTCTCTTGGTACGGAATGTAAGTCTCTCCCTCGCAAACTCAATTTTATCCGTGGTGGTGGTCTTCGGGACACGCAGGTTTACAGCTCGAATTTCCAGGTCACGCAAGATGGTTCAGCGTCGTGACTACTCCAGGAAGGCTACAGGCTGCTAGATGATTCTCGTCTCCCGGTCCGGCAACATGGAAGAGAATGGACAGAGGGAGTCCGTTAGTCGCTATATCTGATAAGTGTTTGCACCCAAGGGATTCCCGTGAATGTGAGGGACACCGGTGTATATACAAACACTCTAGTGCGAAAAACGTGGCTGAGTAAGGAGAGGAGTGAGGTACGAAGGGTAGGTACGGTAATCGGAAAGGGGGGGAGCTGGAAGAGAAGGGAAGAAGGGAACACAGAGGATAGAACGTACAGGGGCTTTTTACACTATTCTCTCGGGGCACTCTTTCTCCCCACCCAGGCTGCCCAACGCCTCCGTACCTGGTTAAGCCACACTCCTCCCCCGGGAGTGTGGCACGGCGAATCGCAGTATCGTTGGCCTCCTGGCTTTCCGTCTTCTTCTCGTCCTCGGTTTTCTCCCACGTCTTCTTCCTCCGGTCGGTGTGCTTCGCGTCCTCTGTCCGTTGGCTCGCCGATGACGTCACACGCCGCGTACAGGGCTTCCCCTGTTTTCAACCATCCAGGACTCTCGACGTCAGTAGAAGGCGGGGCTTCTTGGAAGTCGTCGAACTCCCACTTAAAGGGGCTTGAGCACGTTTCTTCGGACTGATCTACTTCCCAATCATTCTTCTGAGTCGCAGTCTGTAGATTAGAAGGGTCACAGTCAGGGTTCCACCATTCCACACGACCACTCATCCCGACCCTGTTACACTGCTCCCCCCTAGGATTCTCCCGATCGGGGAGAATAGGAGTTCTCGACAGGAAGTCTGCATTACCATTCTGGACCCCCTTCCGGTGCACTATATGAAATGAGAACGGCTGAAGGAACAGAAACCACCTCAACACCCTGGAGTTTTGTGACATGTTTTTTTGCATCCACTGTAACGGAGCATGGTCCGAAAACAGTGTAAAAGGCTTCCCTTCAAGATAGTACCTCAACTTGTCCACAGACCAGCGGATCGCCAAGCATTCCTTTTCCACCGTTGGATATTTACATTCCCTCGGGTGTAATTTTCGACTGATGAAGAGAATGGGGTGTTCAATCCCATTGTCATCTGTTTGCGACAGCACTGCCCCTATTCCTACATCAGAGGCATCGGTAGCTAACGAGAAGGGTTTCTCAAAGTCTGGTGGAATCAAGACAGGACTTGAGTTAATGGCTGTTTTTAAGTTTTCAAAAGCTTCTTTAGCCTCCTTGGAAGGGCAGTTCCCTAGGTTGTTCTTGGAGGTATGTTTCAGAAGGTCAGTTAAAGGAGCTGCAGTCTCTGCAAAATTCATTATGAACCTCCTATAGTAGCCTATCAATCCCAGGAAAGCACGAAGTTCTTTTTTTGTGGATGGGAAAGGGGTACCTGTGATAGCTTTTATTTTCTCCTCTTGAGGAGTGATGACCCCCTCTCCTAGCATGAACCCCAAATACTTCACTCTGGGAAAGGCTGCACGAGATTTTTTTAAATTTATGTGCAGTCCTGCATTTTGTAGGTCTTGTAGTATATTGGCAATATGATCTAGATGATCCTTCCACGTCCTGCTGAAAATGACGATATCATCTAGATATACCGAACTATACTTGGTATGAGGGGCTAATACGGTGTTCATGAGTCTCTGGAAAGTGGCCGGGGCTCCATGGAGCCCGAATGGTAACACAGTAAACTCGAACAACCCATCATCCGTAGCAAAAGCTGTTTTGTGCCTGTCTTTTTCTCGTAGCGGTACCTGCCAGTACCCTTTGGTCAGGTCTAGTGTTGTTATATACCTGGACTCTCCTATTCTCTCAATCAATTCATCAACTCGGGGTATTGGGAAGGCATCAAAAGATGAAATAGCATTTAATGCGCGAAAATCCATACAAAACCGGGTTGACCCATCTGGTTTTGGTACCATTACTATGGGCGAAGCCCAGTTGCTACGGGATGGTCTGATGACCCCTAGTCGAAGCATGTCTGATACTTCTTTTTTTACATCGGCTCTCCTAGCAGCTGGTATACGGTAGGCCCTTTGCTTCACTACCTTGCCTGGTTCAGTGTCGATACAGTGCTCAGCTAGGTGAGTGTGTCCAGGTACATCCGAAAACATAGGGGCGAACTTTTGTAGGGTATGCAAAAGTTCATTTCTTTCGGGTTCTGTTAGATCAGGGTTTATAGGAAGTTTATCAAGAGTAGTACTTGTGTCTTTTGATGGTAAGGCTAAATTTGCTGATTTGGGTGGTGGCCCTATCCATTTTTTCAGTAGATTTATATGGAAGGTTTGTTGCCTTCCCGGGGTGATTTGCAACCTATAGGTTGTTTTGCCAATAGTTTCCACCACCTCGTAGGGACCCTTCCACTCACTCCTGAACTTCTGGCTGGACGACGGAAGGAGCACCAATGCCCAATCTCCTTTGTTCAGCACCCTCCATTTTTTTCCTTTATCGTATTGGTGTCTCTGATTCACTTGGGCTCTTTCAAGATTGGAATACGCTAGGTCCCTGAGTTTACCTAGCCGAGATTTCAACTGGCTGGTGTATTCCAGTAGTGACCTCTGTTCTGTCTCCTCTTCCTTTTCCCAGGCCTCTTTAGTGATCTCTAAAAGTGACCTCGGTTGTCGTCCATACAACAACTCGAACGGGGAGTACCCTAAGCTACTCTGTACTTGGGCCCGCAACACATAGAGAGCCAGAGGTAACAGTTTGTCCCAGTCTTTGTTTTCGGCAGTTAACATTTTTTTTAGCGTGGACTTGAGAGTTCGATTGTATCTCTCAACCAATCCATCTGTCTGTGGATGGTATGCCGAGGTGCGTATGTGTCTCAGTTCCAGGGTCTTACATACTTCCGCCATCATTTTCGAAACAAAGGGTGTCCCCTGATCTGTGAGGATCTCCCTAGGAAACCCCACCCTCGAAAACAATTCAATTAATTTGTCGGCTACATTCCGTGTTGTTGGAGCACTGAGAGCAAAGGCCTCGGGGAACCTGGTGTTGTAATCCACCACAACGAGTGCATCAGTATGCCCTCTAGATGTGCGGGGAAGGGGACCAATAAGGTCCATCCCTACTCTTTCGAAGGGATTACCAATGATAGGTAAAGGTTGGAGGGGCACTGCTGATGGTCTGATCATGTTTTTCTTTTGGCAGACCTCACACTGTCGACAGTATTCCTCCGACGTTTTATATATTCCTGGCCAAAAGAACAGTTTTGTTATGTTCTGTAGTGTCTTTTCAGATCCGCTATGTCCTGCCGTTAGATGTGTATGGGCATAGAACAGTATCTGATCTCTAAAGTCTTTGGGAACGACTAACTGTGGCGAGTCGCCCGCTTTTCCTTCCCTATACAACAGATCGTTTATGATTCTGAACTTAGGATAAACTGAGGTCGGTGTTGTTTCATTTACATGGGCTGCCTCCCATGCGTTCAAGAGTGTCGGGTCGTTACTTTGGGCAAACTTGAAACTCCGGTCTAGCACCCATGGTTCTGTAGTAAGTAGCGCTTCTTTTGGACGTTCCAATTGTTTTCTGAATAGACTCAGGAAGTCGGGATTATCCACCCCCAAAATCAGATCCTCGGGTAAAGACTCTACTACCCCTACCCTCACTACACAAGGTTCTCTACCCAGAGGCTTGATAGCAAGTTGGGCTACTGGGTGCGGTTTCACATCCCCGTGTACACATCGTATGTGTACGACTGAATCAGGGCCCAACTGGGAGGGAAGAATGTGCTGTTTTTTTATGACCGACTGTTTACAACCAGAGTCTAAAAGAGCTTTTATACATTTACTGTTCCCAAGTACCCTGGCATAGAAGGACGGTCCCATCTCCGCTGTATACATCACGGCCTTTGGGATGTAGCCAACCTCCATGGGTTCATCAGGTGGACGTTTCCGGGGGCACATCCTTGCTATGTGTCCCCACTCTCCACAGTCAAAGCACTGCGGACCTCTTTGTGATGGAGGTTCGAATCTTAAGGGCCGTGTTTTCACCTGCTCTGCGGCTGGTTTAAGTTTCTTTTCTTGTTTCACCAACCCTGTGGGTCCTTTAGGGCCTTTGTCAGTGTCCCAAGGGAATGTACGTGGCATAGCTCTATTAAAGTTTGAAGCCATTTCAATTGCCTGTTCCGCAGTGAGACCTGAATGTTGTCTTAGCCAACGCTGTGTATTGTAAGGCAGGGCTTCCATAAACTGTTCCAGATATATACTGGTCATCACTTCTTCTTTGCTTCTACTCTCTGGTTTTAACCACTTGTCGGCGGCCATCTTTAGTCGTAAGTATAACGTTTTAGGGTGTTCCCCCGCTATACCCTTTTCTTTCCTGAACCGGAGTCTATAGGCCTCTGTATCTAGTCCCAGATGGTCCAATATTACTGCCTTAATAGTAGCATAAGGCGTTACTCCTGCATGGTTAGCTACTTGGTAAGCTGCTTGTGCCTCCCCGGAAAGTAAGGGAGCCAAAAAAAATGGCCATTTGTCCTCGGGCCAACCGCAAGCTCTGGCCGCTCGTTCGAAATTGAGAAGGAATGCATCGGGATCTTCCCCCGGTACGTATTTCTGTAGTTGCATTCCTGAAGGGTGAGGTCCGAAAGCTCTTCTCTCGGTTCCTGAGGATACCCCGGGGTTCTGTACTACTTTGTGTAGTCCTTCGAGTTGGGCAGTAATGGTGTTTTTAAACATGTCCCGATCAGCGTCTGCAGACGACATTTGCTGGCTGATAGCCCATTCTAATTTCTGTTGGCCTTCAATAAGTTGTTGAACCACTTGTTCCATGACTGCTGTTGGTATGGAGGGACTTGATCCCATTTCTGACAATACTGTAGCCGGGGCAGGGGGGCTAGGGATACTCACAGTGGTAACAACAGGCTCAACAGACACTTGACCAGTATACCGTTTTAAACTGGGTTTTATTTTTAAGGTTCTCTTGGTACGGAATGTAAGTCTCTCCCTCGCAAACTCAATTTTATCCGTGGTGGTGGTCTTCGGGACACGCAGGTTTACAGCTCGAATTTCCAGGTCACGCAAGATGGTTCAGCGTCGTGACTACTCCAGGAAGGCTACAGGCTGCTAGATGATTCTCGTCTCCCGGTCCGGCAACATGGAAGAGAATGGACAGAGGGAGTCCGTTAGTCGCTATATCTGATAAGTGTTTGCACCCAAGGGATTCCCGTGAATGTGAGGGACACCGGTGTATATACAAACACTCTAGTGCGAAAAACGTGGCTGAGTAAGGAGAGGAGTGAGGTACGAAGGGTAGGAACGGTAATCGGAAAGGGGGGGAGCTGGAAGAGAAGGGAAGAAGGGAACACAGAGGATAGAACGTACAGGGGCTTTTTACACTATTCACTCGGGGCACTCTTTCTCCCCACCCAGGCTGCCCAACGCCTCCGTACCTGGTTAAGCCACACTCCTCCCCCGGGAGTGTGGCACGGCGAATCGCAGTATCGTTGGCCTCCTGGCTTTCCGTCTTCTTCTCGTCCTCGGTTTTCTCCCACGTCTTCTTCCTCCGGTCGGTGTGCTTCGCGTCCTCTGTCCGTTGGCTCGCCGATGACGTCACACGCCGCGTACAGGGCTTCCCCTGTTTTCAACCATCCAGGACTCTCGACGTCAGTAGAAGGCGGGGCTTCTTGGAAGTCGTCGAACTCCCACTTAAAGGGGCTTGAGCACGTTTCTTCGGACTGATCTACTTCCCAATCATTCTTCTGAGTCGCAGTCTGTAGATTAGAAGGGTCACAGTCAGGGTTCCACCATTCCACACGACCACTCATCCCGACCCTGTTACAATTACATTTAAACTTTAACCCCTTCACTGCGGCGGCTATTCCGTCGCAGTGCTAAGGGGGGCGGGGCGGCCGCGCGGCGGCCGCATGCTGGTGACAGAACCGCTCCGTCACCAGCGTCGGTTGCGCTGTGCTTATGACGGAGCGGTTCCGTCATGGCCCGCCCCGCTCAATGGAACGCTCAGCGCAGGCGCGGAATTCACGCCGCGCAGGAGCGCCGGGCGGGCCATGACGGAACCGCTCCGTCATCAGCACAGCGCCACCGCAGCTGATGACGGAGCGGTTCCTTCATCAGCAGGCAAGGGGTTAAGATGCACATCTACATAATAGAATTGCACATGAAAATATAACAATGAAATCTCTCCATTTTACTAGCCATGTTCACCAGGTTTGTTGATTTTACATACAACCAGAACTCTACGCAGTTCCAGCATCCAAAATTACCACATTACGCTTCACTTTCTTCACTCTGTGGAGATCAGAGTATCTGCTGTCACCCTTTCGTAAGATTCCTCCTTTCCTCACAACCACCTGATCTTCTTCATTGAGCCACAATTTGTTTAAATTCTGTTTCGTGTTATAATACTCCTTTAACCCTTTCTTTGATTTCACCACGATCAAACCATGCATCTTTCTGTTCAACCAAACAGGTCACTCCTTCCTCTCTGGCTCTCTCCATTTCAGAGACACAAATGGAGACACACCAGTTATGGAATGGGGAGTCATTCTATGTGCCCATACCAGTTCCTCAACTCCTTTATCAATGGAAGGTGGTTATCAAACCAGAGCTATATGTTTTCCATCACCAGCTGATTTACCCTTTCTATCAAAACATTTGCCTGTGGTCTAAACATGGCCACCTTCTCATGGACAATTCTCATTCTGGTAAGATAGTCATTTTCCTGGAAATAAACTGAACACCATTGATACCTTCCTCCATAAAAATCTTCTCAAAGAATTCAATGACACTAACAGTATTAACCTTTTCCAAGGTCTCTACCACGAATCACTTGGGGCCAGATGTAGGTAATCTCAATTTACTTATTCTTAAATACTGACTTTTACCGATTTGGTATTTAAGAATAGGTAAATGGGATGTAGTTAATTTTTCGTAAAAAATTACAGAATTGGTAAGATTCAGTGATTACCGAATTGGAATTCACAGATTCGGTAATTGCCATTCATTTATATGGGCCTGGAGGCCCATAGGAATGAATGGCAATTACCGAATCGGTAAATACTGATTCGGTAAAAGGCCGAAAACATTGAAGGGTGGCAGGGTGTCACTTTGAACCCCTGTTACACCCCTCAATTGTGTATGGGTGCACATGTGGCACACATACATGCCCTAAGGGCATGTATGTCTGCCACATGGCACCTTTAAAAAATGCACAGATTTGCATTTTCAAAGGTATTTGTTATTTACCACCAACTTATAGTTGGTGGTAAATAATGAATCCTAAAATGGGAAAAGCACTCATTTGAGTGCTCCCTACATTTCAGATTCTGTAATTTACCGACTCTGTATTTTTGAAGAATCGGTATTTTACTGAATTCATAAATACCGATTCCGTAAATTACCGAATCTGAAATGTAGCCACCTACATATGAAAAGCCTAATTCCGGTCGGTAACGGCCGAAATTCTGTAATTTCGTCCGTTACCGACCGGAATTAGGCTTCCTACATCTGGCCCATGGTGTGATAATCAGCCAATATCAAGATGCACTTACACCTCGGACCCAGACTACTAACTTCTCATTGTCTCAAGGAAAAATTCAACACACTCTAAAGGAGGTTGTCTCACCACTTTGTTTTTTTATCAGTGTTAACACATGTAATTGCATTTTCACCACTTTCTCGATATCACCATCCAACCCAGGCCACCAGTAAGACTGCCATATTCTTCTTTTAGTCATGTTGCAACCAGGATGGCCTTCATGGGCAATGGCAATTATGCGTGTACGAACATCAGAAGGAGATATAATTTGATTCCACTCATTATTCTTTCACCACTCAGGCTTAGCTCATCTTTCACCTTGTAAAACTCTTTTCACTCCCTAATCATAGTATCTTGCTCACTCCATCTCCGAACAACTCTATCCTTGACTTCAATCAACACCATATCCCTTACACTTAGTTTGCCCCCTCTTCCCCAATTAGTGCAGCCTCACCTTTCCCACTGCCATCTATCTCCTCACACCTTTCCTCTTCTCCTTTACACAGAGGGAGTCTAGATAGACAGTCCACTATGACATTCCTATAACCCTTCACATATTCAACTTCAAAATTATAATCCAGCACAGACAACATCAACCTTGATATGCATGGAGTAACATTTCTTTCCAATCCTCTTATTCCCTTAAACAGATTAATGAATGGTTTTGGACAGTTTTGACTTTGAAAGGCACACCCCATAGGGAAAATCTAAATTTTTTAATTCCCCAACAACAAGCTGGTGCTTTTCTGCCGATCACTGAATATGAAACCTCTGTACCTCTTAACCTCCTAGATGCAAAACCAATCACTCTTTCTTCCCCATTCACAACTTGCATTAATGCTGCCCCTAATCCAACTTCACTAGCATCTGTTGCAATGTACGTTTTTCCAGTTACCTCAAAATGTCCCAGATTTTGTGCCTGCACAATGTTTCTTTTGATCTCGTCAAACGATTTCCTGCACTCCCGGTGCCATTCAAATAGTAAATTCTTTTTTATGATTGATCTTAATGGCTCTATAATTTCTGCAAAGTTTTTTACATATTTAGAGCAGTATTCCTGCTAATCCTAAAAATGATTTTAGTTCATCTTTATTAGATGGTTCCCGAGTTTTTTCAATCGCCTAGACTGTGCTTTCCTCCTGCACCTTTCACATCCCCTAAATAGGTCACTTCTTTCCTTCTCAATTGACATTGCTCTCTCTTTATCATAAGTCCATGTTTCTCCAGCCTACTCATTACCTCCTCAAAAATGCAATCATGTTCCTTTTCATCCTTCCCTACATTGAGAATGTCTTCTTGAAAGCACAAGACCCACTCAATATCTCCAAATATATTCTTCATTACCCTTTGGAAAACAGCCAAAGCTGATGCATTCTTTTGTACCGAAACGCACCTAAAGGTGTTAAAAAAGAAGTTAAATGTCTTGATTCATGCACATTCACTTGGTGATAGGCAGCTGACATGTCCAATGCACTAAATACTGAACCACTTCCCTTAACTGCAATCATCTCAGAAATGTTGGAAGTGGTTGCCTGTCGACCCATATGTTCCTGTTCAAATCTCTTAAATTAATACAAAGCCAAATCTTCCCACCACTCAGATGCCTCTATAGGCTCAATTAGTCCTTGTTTTAGCAATGTATCCAATTCCTTGCATAGAGGTTCCCTCAACATATTAGAACCATTCCTTAATTTATGCACAGTAGGTCTAGTTCCTTTTTTCAGTATTATTTTATGGGAAAAACCTTTCAATAACCTCAACTACTCCATGAATACCTTGGGGTACTGTGAAATGAAGTCATTCTCAGCGTCATTCACCGCATCCACAGCTGCCATCACGTCAAATACCATGACAGGTTCCTTGACATTAGGACAATGTTCAGATCCTTCCGATGGCACCAACCCGAGAGGTTCGACTCAAAATTGGTCACATAAACCCGCCCTTGAACACCCTCTTATTTAAATCTAATGGTCATCCATCTCATTCCCAAAATCTCAATTCTTTTGTCTCCATAACTGACAGAATTAATGCAAGATTTTTCCAATGACATATTTCCACCTGACAACAATTCTTTGTATGATTTCTTGGATACTGGAGTATAAAGACTTCCTGAACTACAAGCACTTTTAATGCCTTATTATCAGAGTTGACCAGACAGTGCGATTTCTCAAATCTGTCAATACTTTCAGGTTTAAACATTTGTTCCCTTTGCTCTTATGCCTTTTCATTTCTCTCACTCTTTAACTCACACTGGACACGGTTTCCGAGAGAGCAATTATGATGGCAGGTTCGGGCAGCCGTTTGCCCGTAATGAAACAGTTGTTGAAATCGTTCTTTGGGGGACTGTAGCAGGCCCCCCTTCACCCGAGGCCTTCCAAATGGGGCCGTGGGGGTACTCATGGGTCCCCCGTTTCCTACCTTGCACAGTGTGGCAGGCACCAAGTGGTGCCCGCCACAGGGTGCACGATTTTCCCCAGCCACCCCTTTCTTCAATGGGAGCCTGTGTTCTCGTTCGGAACACAGGTTCCCATTGAAGTCAGTGGGAGTTTGACCAGATCGTATCCGGAAACATCCAAAAGCATCTAAATCGCTCGTTCGGAGTCGAAAGCATTCCAGAACTTATTTGGTCGGAATGCTTTCAGGACGAGATAATAATCGGCCCCTATCTCTTGAATACTTTCACATACATCATCAATATCCTGGTTAACTTCCTGTATTCACTTCCCTTGTAAGTTCCTTCTGTACACTTTAGCTAAAAGTCCTCACCTTCTACAATTCCTGCAAAGCACATTCCTGGCAGCCCACCTAGAATTAGATGCTATGTGCCTTGGTGCCCCACAAAGAAAACACCTTATTTCTCTGCCTTAGAACTTTGTATGCTTTCGCTAAAGGTGTCATAGTTTTATTTGCGGACCCCATCTGAAAAATCTGTTCTGGTCGAATCTCTGTTTTCTGGTAATGCTTATTTACTGCTTCTTCCTGTGCTTTTACTGTAGGTTTTCTATCTTTGACTGTCTCATTAACTACACTTTTTAATGTCTGATCACCATCTTCCATCTCTTTTATCCATACAGCGGTAACGTTGATACCCCTTGCAATTTTGATTGTTTCATCTAAATTGTATTCCTTCGTCAAAAGCTTTTCTTTTATACTTTTACACTTGGCACAGCTCACAACTTGATCTAATAAGTTAGTCTGTTAGCTGCTCAAACTGACAAGATATGGCTAAACCTCTTGAAGCAGCTATATAAGATCCAAATCCTCATAATTTCTTTGTGTTCTTGAAAACACTTGTGTCGTTTGAGCACCACATTAGTTTTAGGAGTAAATTTTAAATCCTTGTATTTGTAATGACGTCTCATAAACATTACAAGGTTGTCCATCATCCTTCCTAAAAACAGTTCTGAAAGATCTTCATACAATCGCCTCCCTTTGACTTCTAAATTATGTAATAATATTGCCTGCCTCCTTACTGGTCCATGTTTGTCTGAAACCACTGTCTAAAATAGATGTTAAAATAAATGTTTCCATTGTTTCCAAGGTCCTGGAGGTTCAGCAGGAATAGGTAAAAATGGTGGTGCTGACGCCATACCGTGATCTCCCATGACCTGAAATGAAAATTAAATAAACAAGCTAAAAGAAGAAGTTAAAATTAAAATGTTTTATAAAGAAATAACAAAGTAACAATCGAAGACAAAAACGTTGCTGTTGACTGCTCCATTAAATGTTCCTTGCATAGACTAGTCTTTTCAGCTATAGGATTCGAAAAACACAGTTTAACTACAGTGAATTTACAAATCTGTTTTTTTTTTTTTACGATAGCTGCTGTACTAAATAACAACGAAAAGTTTTGTTTTGATTATTGTAATTTATATAGTGTGTGTGATTGTTGAATGGGAAATGAAACAGATAGGAAGTATGAAATAAGGATGTGGAGTGTGAGGATTTTGTGTAAAAACAAGATGTTTTTTCTTGAGGAATAATGTTAAAAATGTCATGATATTTGAAAAAGAATGTATAATTTTGTGATACAAACAATAAAAGAAAAAGAAAAAGATTTAGTCTAGACAGAAAAAGGAGTCCTAGGCTTATTGTTGGGTTTTCAACATGCCCTTTGAGAAATGAAAATTGAAGATATGTAGCAGTACCGGCATTTTTTCAGTTTGTTGTCCATAAAATGTTCCAGCTTACACTCATTTCTTTAATCGGCAAACAGGAAGTGAATACCCTTCCCCTAGTCGCATTCCTCTAATTGGGAACAGGAAGTGAGTGAATTCTCACTCATATGGAATACACATGAGGCACAAGTTAAGTTGGTGATTTCTTTTAAAGTTATGTTTTCTAGAATCCTCGTGAGGCAGTTAGCTTGATATCACTTTCACTTTTCGTTCCCTATATTTTTTTTTTCTCTCCTCTATATGCATGTGCTGGGCGGATTGAACTCGATAGCACATCAATAGCACATCACCCAAACTAGTCGAGAGAGCATGGAAGAGCATGCGCAATGCCAGGTTCCAATTGGTTCCCTTCTATATATTACATAGATCTTATTTAACCCCAGCTTAGATCAATGCTCGCGCTGCAATTTAGAAGGAGCGGAGTTTCACCACATGCTGTGGAATTGTCCACCATTGGGAACGCACTGGAGGGAGGGGGTTGACCTGCTCTGCGAGATTACAGAAAGACAGATAGATCCGGACATGGGTGTGTGCCTACTACACTGGTTCCCCCATACATCTCAAAATAAAAATCACAAGCAAGTTCTTGGACTTGGGCCTGTTGCTAGCTAAAAGGGAGTTCAAAATGCATTGTAAATCCAGGCGGGGGCCTAGCCTTGCACGGTGGAGGGCAGAACTACTTAAATGGGTGACAATTGAAAGCACAGTTCGGTTCCAGCAAGCTAGGAGATCTAATAATGAAAGAGCGATTGAGACTGCGAGGGAGGCCTTAGTTGCGCTATTGCATGACCTTGAAGCGGACTCAGATGAGGACATAGAGCCAGCAGTACAGATGGAGACGCCCTGAACCATTGAACAATAGTGGAATCACTGATTTGCCCATGCGACACAACAGCGCTAATGGGGTAGGGATAGGATGAGCAGAGCAGCCCGGAAGTTGATGAGTTCTTTAACTTTGAATATTACAGAATGTTGTTTCTTTTATGTCTGATATACATCGACCAAACACACCGGTGGCAAGGGGTGGGGAGCAGTGGCGGCTCCCCCAATGGGGCGCGGGGGCGTTGCCTCACTGCTTTCTCGCAGTGCGAGAAGGCAGAAACATAAATGGTAATAACTACCATTTTATGTTTCTGCCTTCTCGCGCGGCGAGAAAGCAGAAGTGCCTGGATGGGGGTGGGCGGTCCTGCTCGAGGGCAGGGGGGATGACTGTTTGGGCAGCCTCAGGCTGCCCAAACAGTCAGTATGTACAAAAGTGGGCAGGCCACTCCCCCCTGCCCTCGAGCAACACCGCCCACTCTCCCTGTTCTCTATGTATGCTGCTGCATGACAGCATACATAGAGAAAATGACCCGGGTGGGGCGCGCTCCGCTGCGGCCACCAATCACAACGCTGCCATTGCAGCCTTGTGATTGGTGGACAGGAGGGAGGGAGGCTGCCTTTCTGGGCTGATGACAGGAATTCAATTCGGAAAAGGCAGGATGGTGGGAGTCGGTCGGTGGACCCATCCAGAAGCTGAGGTGGCAGCGGCGCAGGACGGAAGTTAAGTTTTAAATTATTTGATATATATGGTTTAGTTTTTTAACTAAACAAACCCCTCCTGCCTCCCCCCATACCCCTGGGACGACCCCATTTCCACCCCCTCTCCCCCATCCACCCGTCATGCCGGCCGCTACTTGCGGCATGTTTAAAACGTGTGAAAAGAAAGCTTTATGTGTACGTTTATGTGTACGTACTACAGTACTATGTATAAGCAATCGGATTTAATTGCTTGCTAATGTGTTAAGTGTGTCTGTGAGTTTCGGGCCAGCTCTGCACAGTGCGCATTTAAATTTACTCGATACACCTGCATGACCGTTTCTGTTCATTTTGTGCCTGCGCACACACTGGACAAGGATTTCACAAGAGAGATGGGATGCACGAATGACGTGGATCTGAGCCTGCCTAACGCTTTTAAAATTCTTGAGCATGGGAGTGGTGTGTGTGCCCATTAATTTACACACAAATCATTACGGTTTGTGTATGCAAAAATGTGATTTTTGTTCAATGTGCTTTAGCATAGATAAAGAATAAAGTTTGTGAATTCAAGCCCTCTGGTTTATTTTGTTTCAAAATATTTACCAAAATGTGTCACTAATTGGTTTTGGAAATGTATTAATGTAGGGGTTAGTCGGTACAACACATTTCGATGTCTGGTACAGCTGCATTAACTGAACTTAACGCATAATATATATATATATACACACACAAAGTGTTGTATATGTGATTCACAGTTAGCATGACTTTAACAGCCCACAGCGACCTCCTAAAACAACATTGAAAAGAACATTAGATTTCGGCATCTCTGTGATGTAAATTTAAATCAACGTTCAGGTGGTTATGGATTGAAAGTTGAAATCATGTTCAAAACTATGTTGTTAACCAGAAAGGTGAAAAATCTGCTGTAATTCCAAAGTACTTCCTTATTGGTTCAAAGGCTCGAAGCCTCTTGACTCTAGGATTGCAGGCAGCATGTGGCTTAAACTTTTGATGGCGAATCTTGCCTTGTGGTAAGTGCGTTTGATTTCTTTGCCTACAGCTGTCTGCCTGTGTGTTTTGGCTTTAGTGTGCGGGCATCGTGCATTGCACAATGCACACAGTTATCCACATCAGTCCTGATGCACATTAGTATTCATTTTGCTTCCCACCGCAACTTTTTGTACAGGCCGAGTGAGAACACTATGACCAATATATCACAGCAGGCTAGTCACCCCATCCCCTCTTTCTGCGCCAAACGACTGCAAAACGTTACTTGCACAAAGATGAGAAGTGCGAACTGTGGTGGGGGAGATGACAGTCACGACCGTCCCATTTGAAATGCTTTAGCTAAAGTAAAAGGCATGAGTCTCCCTGTGCTGTAAACCGAGGAGGGGGCAGGTTGCTAAAACAAGCCTTCTTGCCTGGGTACTTCCTTCCCAGAAACTCCCTGATCATCAATTATCCCGCAAAGAATTTAAGGGCCGCTGTTTTTACTGTTTCTAACTATGATTGTAACCATCTACTTGTGGGAGTAAGGGTAAGATGTGTTAATATTTATCTGCATTATGTTTGGTTTGTAGACCTTGTATACCATGTAAAGCGCTCTGATACCCTCACGGGTCAAGTTTGCGCTCTATAGAACACTAAAATAAATAAATAAAGAGTGCTTGGAAGCCCATATCGGCTTTTATTGAAGCTTTCTGCTACAACTTTATTATTTTTTAGGGTTATTGTAAGGGAGCTACTACCTAATCTGTGAAGTGTGGGCTTCACAAAGACAGTTATAAAAAAACCTGCACAACGTAGAGTCTGCACAAATATCTATATTTTGGTAATACTTTTTTATCTTAAGCCTTTTTGTGCATTCTGTAGCATTGCAGCCAATGTTATATTGTGTGTGTAATACAATTTTAAAATAATTACCTAAGTGTCACAGTGCTTACTGCCGCAGACTGAAACCTTGTAGCACTAAACATATACAAGTCACTATTCTACACTGCACCAACCAGGATTCACTGCTGTGGCTCTCTGGTGCACTGCATTAATAGATGTTTCATAATGCTCAATAGTGCTCAATTTCCCACTGATTTCCTTTTAATTTAAACTGTGGGTATTTTATATGTAGTTACGAGAGTGTGAAAGACCGAAAAAAGTTACAGATTATGTTGGGTTTTTAGCCATGCCCACACGCTCAGGTATTCCGCCTCAAAGGAGGCCTGCGTTGCGCTCAATTCCGTATGAGTGCCGATCACACACAGTGCTTTAACATAAACCATCTTTTTTATTCCCATTATAGTGACGGGTCAGAAGGGAAAATCATTGGGCACTTACCATCATGTTCCTGTAATTTGTGTTCCTCCCATGCACCATTTGCCCACTTTTTTCCAAATTTTCCAAATTTTCTGGGGGGGGGTCCCCTGCTCCGACACCCTATATGTCGTTCAGGCATGCTTGTTGCGCTCGCTTGCGCAGTGCACTCTGCTACAGCTTTTATGCACACCACTTTCAAATGTCACCAGTCGCCACTGGTGGGGAGGGAGGGGAAGTAGAGGCTGGTTTAATTTTTTTTATTTTTTTTTAATTATGCGAATATCTGTCAATCAACAGTGACTTGGTTTGAAAAATGGGAAGTTAGTGACCCCGTATGTGAACATTGATAATTACAAGGAAAAGGAGAAATGGGAAATAGATTAGCATTGTGGAATGAGTTACCATTTCATCGCAGGGTAAGGGGATCGAACACAGTATGTTGAGTGCTGTTGTCATGATGTATATTGACTTATTTATATGTAAATTGAACCACCAGATTTTTACTTGTTTGGAAATGTAATAAAAATATATTGAAGAAATCAATAGCACATCACCAGGAATATCCGTGAGGCAGTTTATTTCAACTTTTTTCTCCTTCAATATGAACGTGCCAAGCTGAATTAAATTTAATGGCACATCACCGAAATACATCGGTGAAGCGCACTACATTGATTGAGGTAGGAGCATGCTCCCAAACTCGCGGCCCCATCCTGCACAAGCCAATCAAATTGTAAGTCGGAGCACGCTTGCAAATTCACTCTGCAACATTGCCAAGGAGTACTGCTCTCTTCTTCACGGACAAGCTGCGCGAGCCAACAGAGTTTGACAGAAACGCTGCAGCTGTGACAAAGAAATTCACAGGCTTGCAGAGTACTCACACAGCAGCCAACTTCGCCACTCCTATAGTTCTCATGCCAGTGCTGTTACATTCAAGAAAATAAATCATGAAAAATAACAAAAAAATAATCCATACAGCTACATGGATCACATACCTTGTGCCTTCAAGAAGTCTTAAAACTACTTTTGCACCTTGTAGTACGAATGATACTCTTGTCCTCGTAAGTTTTCATATAGTACTTTTTATGTTTTTTGACACATCCAGGGGTGAGGATGCCTCAATGTCCCTACCCTGCACAGACAGTCGTCACTCGTCGCCATGTAAAAAGGTACTGGACACAGGATTTCTTCTTCGTTATCTTCTTTAATTCATCGCATCTCCAGCTTGATACAACGGTCTCATTATCAATCTCTCCCAACTCCCCTACATTCCAATGTGATGTCACCCTTACATGGATCAAACACACACCAAAATTGGCGTGATACCCCCAGAGAAATGCTATTTGCTTAATCAGCAAGTCATCAGGTAAGTACCAGAGACCCAATGAGTTCTCTGTGTGCTGCTAGTTGTTAGTTACCTAAATTCAACGCAATTCTAAGATTTGGACTAGGATGGCTCCCTCACGTAATGTGACATGCTTCATCATTTGCCACCTCGTCCCATGTTACTACCAGGGCAGACTCGACCTCAGAATGGGGCTTTTCTGAGGAAGTTCTTAGATATTTCTTCTTTAAGGACAATGATTTAGGTCCAGTTTCCGACTTTAAAAAACCATGGGATAATCCGCTAAAGTATCCTTTAATTTGGTGGTAACCCTAGTTGATTAAAAGATTACCAAGGGGTAATTACAGGAGGCATACTTAGGTGTAATTACCTATATGCGTCACTTTACAAAAATGAGGCCAACAGGTTTCTGCATCTAATCAAACGTGGGTCTAAGGCATTTGTCAGGGCTGAGTAATTGATGGAACGAGGTACAGAAGATTTTGTGTGTACCCCATTCTGATCACTCACCCCCATAACAAAGTAAATATATTAATTTTGATTGCTGTGTATTAACCAAAACACACACATTACATGTGGGAAATGCTTTGCACTAACTGCTTTGAGTAACATATTAATTAATTATGTAAAACACATGTTTAATCTATTTTGTGCATTTAAGTGGTGTAATAGTGCATGTCTATGTTGTAATGTACATTGTGCATTGCATGCTGCTTTTCTGCTTCATTGTTTAATGGCTTGCAGTGTGATGCTTTTCTGCTAGGTAACAGTTTTAAAGGACTGGTGGGTGGGGGGGACAGAAAACACTTATATTCTGTGTATCTACATTTTCTTTTTGTGTTTATCGTAGTTTTGGCTGGTTGCCAATTCCAAAATGGCTTTGCTTTTCCAGGTTTTGCGCAGTAGAAAAAGCTTAAATCATCTTGCTGAGAGAAACTCGTCCATGCTCTGTGC
The DNA here is from genome assembly GCF_964263255.1 of Lissotriton vulgaris. NCBI lineage: Eukaryota > Metazoa > Chordata > Amphibia > Caudata > Salamandridae > Lissotriton > Lissotriton vulgaris. The sequence continues at coordinate 869,726,239 of NC_141687.1, read as the reverse complement.
TTCACTGAAAAGTTTGCAACCTCAGCTGACTATGTTTGAGGCCATTTGATATGAACGCTGGTGAGTGGCTAAGGGCCAAAATGATAACCATGAGAACAGCTGAATGTCTGCCAAGGAGAAAAGTCAAATGCCTTCCAAAAATGACCACGTGGAAACAGCTGAATCACTGCCAATGAACATTTAAAGGCCTGATGATGAACGGAGACAGTCGAACTTGTATTTATCACTTTGTCAAACAAAGGTATTCACGGACATCCTGGAAGTTGAGAAATGCATGGACAGACAAATTTGTATCTGTCAGCTTTTTAATCAGGAAGCTATTCATGGACATCCTGAAAGTTAAAAAATACATTGTCAATTAACGGACATCCTGAGAGCTAATAACTGCAATGTCATGACCAATCAGAGAAAGGGAAACGGCAAGACTTGAAACATTTGAGGGTGGAGAGCCAGCAAATACAGTATAAATATCAGACCAAAATTGGGGTTTAATGTCAGAGAAGCTGATCGCGGAGAGAAGCTGATTGCACTGCAGCTGTTTGCAGAGATGCTGGGAGCCTGAAACTATGCCAGAAGGCTCACTGATAACCCCTGTAGGTTGAGAACGTTGCGGGACACTATCCTGGGAGATTACGCCCGAGGAGGCCTAGGTTAGTAAGTATAGCTGGGGTTTAGTGCTGGGTAGGAAGGTTTTAGTGTAGAAATCTTTAGAATGAAATACATGTTTTAACTATGGTTCTCTGATCTTTTTCATGAAGAATTGAAGAATGAAGAATTTCTCTTTCAGTTATATGACCAAGGATTGATTGACGTTTATTTTAGAGAAAAATGGACTTAATGTGAATCTACATTTTCTCTTCATGTCTTTTATTAACAGTTTCTTGGTTTATTTCCTGAATAAATGGCAATGGCAATGGTTAGTGAGAATAATTACAGAATAAATGCAAATTTTCTTTTATGCAAATTAATTATATAAAATCTTTTAAATTATTTCAGGTGTGTGTGATTCTTTTAGAGTCAATTAATTATGCAAATCAATGTATTGTCGTAGTGAGGTTAAGCTGGTCTTGATCAATCACCAAAAACTTACTCAACTAATTGGTCCATCGACCTAATTGGCGGGGTACATTGATGCAAAGATTAGTTGGTAAAATTATTGATTAAAACAAAGGTTGGTGTTAAAAATCTGTGCTAAAAGGTATCCTATCACAGGAGAGAATTTACTCAACCCATTTTGTTTATATATATATTTGCATGGGTCTGGGGTAAAGTGTGTGTGTGTGATTAGGTGTGTTGTACTTCGGTGTTATGGGCCCCACCGGAGTGACCTGGACCCTGGGTTGGTGATATTTCTGGGTGAGCGCTGCGTCATCTTTGCCCCCTATACTACAATTAGTTAGTGCTGGGTGGACTTAGATATAAAAAGAGGACCTACCTCTCAAATGGTATCATAATTTGCGATAACCTAGAACTATTTAGCTAGGTGCTTCATGGTCTGTTCGGGGTGGGTCAAGTTAGGTGACAAGTCGGTTCTCTACCTTGATAAAAATATGACTACAGGAGAGACCATGAAGCACCTTGCTAAATAGTTCTAGGTTATTACCAGGGTGGGACGAGGTGGCAAATGATGAAGCATGTCACATTACGTGAGTGAGCCATCCTTGTCCAATACTTGAAATTGCCTTGAATTTAGGTAACAAAAAACTAGCAGCACACAGAGAACTCACTGGGTCTCCGGTACTAACCTGCTGATTTGCTGATTAAGCCAACACCATTTCTCTGAGGCTATCATCCCAATTTATGTTTTTGTTTGAGTCAGTAGGGGCAGGTGTGAGCCCCATAATGCCCCTCTTGTCTCCCTTTTGTGATAGTATACCCTTACATGGCTGACATTCCAACCTTGAGATCTCTACACTCGCCCTTTGCTAAGTCCTGCGCAGCAATGCATGACAGGGTCACAGGATAAAAGCATATACACAGCCTAGGGTCCATTGTAGTTTGAAGTCATTGCACAGCAAAAAGAGAATGGCATTGTGGTGCATACAGTAAATTAGGAAATGTGAATGTGCAAAACACTAAAACACACAAATGTTGTGAAAGTGAGTTCTGTGTAGCTGTACTCTTGTAGGAAATATGACACGACTTGTATTTATTCCATCCCCCTCTGGATATTTTGTAATATGTGGTATTCTTTGAGGTCTGTACTGTATATATATTGTCTGTAATTGTCAATTCTATATTTTATATTTTATATTTTATGTTTTCTTCTATGAAATTGTATGAAATGTCTGTATTATTTGTGCTTTTATGGACATGTTTTTCAAATGATCCGAATAAAGCTTTATGAAATGAAATGACACGACTTGCCAAGAGCAATGAATGAAGTTACATTTAGTGAGGCAGAAACAGCACGTCCGTGACATCGATGCCTCATCTGATAAAGGCCTACAGGTCACATCGTTGGAACTCACCCTGCACATGGTTTAAGGTCGCTGCCAGTGCTTTAAATGGAAACACAGAAGAGAAGGTATAAGATTATATTATTAAACCATGTGCGGGTGAGCAGGTATAAGATTATATTATTAAACCATGTGAGGGGTAATATGATTATATTATTAAACCATGTAAGGGGTGAGTTCTGATGATGTGAACGGCAGGCTTTTAACAGCAGAGAATATGTTCCTGTCTCCGTGGGTTACCATGCTGAATCAATCATATCCATTGGATCTGCGGGTATTCCCCTTGCTTGTTTACATAAAGTGTGGATGTAATGCTGTCCGTGCTGATGGAGACTGATCACTTTGAGATCATGGGAAGGAAGAAAGCAAGCCTTTTTCATATGAATCTTTGCACATATATCTGCATCTTTGAATCAGCTTGGGTCGAACTCTCTTTTATGGGGAACAGCGTTTACAACGCAACGTTTACCACGCAGTACCTTTACCACGCAACTTTTACAACGCAAGTCATTACAACGACTTGCGCTGGGAGGCGCTGTAGGATAGGGAATAGTTTAATTTACTATCCAAAACCTTCCCTACTATCCACGGGGACTGGATTTGGAATAGTAAATTAAACTATTCACTATCCAGCGCCCCCCAACGCAAGTCGTTGTAACGACTTGCGTTGTAAAATCTGCATGGTAAAGGCATGCGTTGTAAAAGCATGCGTAGTAACAACATACATCCCTCTTTTATTGAGAGCTCCGGGATGGGCACTTCCCAAACTTCTAAAGAGGCCTCTGTGGTCTTGACAAAAACATACAGTTGTATTTCGGAAGGGAGATCTTTTGAGATGATGTTTCTGTCAGTCCACCACCCAAGAGACAACTTCACTTGCTCCATTACCTTAAATTGTCGTCGAAGGAGACATGGGTTTCCTCTCATTATTTATCCATATCTTCTTCTGAAGGCCTCATTCTAAGTTGGGAACAGTTGGGGATTCTAGAGATCATTTACCTTAAATAGTTTCAGAAGGAGCCTTGGGTTTTTACTCGAGCCTTATTTTTTTCTAAGGGTCTCTTTTTTTAGGTGGCAGTTTGGGAGTTTAGAGATGTAAGGGGATATAATGTTTAGTGCAGACTTGTAAGCACATATCGTCACCTTTTTTATGAGCTGGAAGAGGTGGGAGGTGATTTCCTCAAGGGAAAAGGCTTTTCTTCTTTCGTGTCTAGAATATCACCTAGGAATTGTATTCTGGTGGTTCAGAATCATTCTGATTATCTGGAACAGTTGTAGGCAAACATTTGTGGAGGCTACTGCCTTGGATCGTAATCTCTCTTTCATGAGCCAATCATTGAGGTAAGGGAATAGTTAAAGCCCATGACGTCAGAGATGGGCCACCTCCGGAGCAATATACTTTGCAAATATGTGGTGGTGTATTTGAGACCAAAGGGCAAAGCTTGATATTGAAAATTGCGTTTTGATTCTTGGAAGTTAAAATACATTTGGCCTTTGGGATGAATAGGCATGCGAAAGTATGCGTCCTACAGATGAAGCAATGCCCATATCCTTTTTTTCTTTGGGAGCAGAAGGATCTCTTGAAGAATTATTATGAAGAACAATAGATTTTTTTAGGTAGCACCAGAACTGGTTACCACACTGCTAGATTCATAATCTTCACAAATAATTTTGTATCGAATCCTTTGTTTTACTGAGATTTGGAGACAGGGTTGAGGGCCCTCTTCCACAACATGGGAAGGAACTTAGCCTACAACTGTTTAACATGTTGATGAACTTATTGCTGAAGTAACATAAGAGGTGTTTTCTGGATAAATGTGGTGGCATGCCCCCACTGGATAAGGTCCAGAACCCATCTGTCGCAGGTGATGTGGGACCATTCCAGAAAGTAGGGAGTCATACTTCCACCTATACAAGAGGGGCCAGCGGGCAAAGCAGCTGAAACCAGTGGTAAGACAATTTTGCTTTGAAACCTGGGACTTAGGGAATCTGCCTCCACACTTCTTTGAATGAGAGGAGTAGGGCTGGGGGTCTCTGGTAGACCCTTGGTGTTCCTGAGGATGGTAACAGAACCTGTTGATGTTGATGGTACAGCTGGTACACTAGTCGGGATGGCACAGAGTGCATCAATGTACTCATCAAAAGTATTGCTGCTGTTGACCCTGCTAGATCCTTTAGAAAATCACCGTCTCTGTATGTGTCTCATGGTGTTGAAGAGCTTCTTCAACATGGCTACCAAATAGAGAAGGGAATGTCGAGGATGCAGCTCTAAACGTCCAGGCAAAACATATACAACAGAGCCAGCCCTGGCATCAAACAGCAAGTTGGACGAATCTGGCAACAGACACACCCATCAAAGCATCAATATTGGCAGAGGAGGCTCTTCTTCCTCATACAGGTTTGCTCTTGTATTCTCTTTTATCTGCACGGAAATAGAGAGCATTGTCATTTTATATATCTTTCAGTCATACTGCCTTACTTTCAGCAGGCAATTTGCTGCACATTCATATGCTCTCCATTTCTTCTGGTGGAGCAGTGCATGCATAAGTTGTGTTGCAGTGGTGTCAAAGTACTGCCTGGACTATCACAGAATCCACCATGGAATGACCATCCAAAGAAGCAGCAGTGCTTTCTGGCGATCTGTAGTTTTACCCGATATGGGGCACTGCAGTCAGGACAGAGGGTGGTGTCTGCACTAACTTTTTTTCCCTTACAACCAGATCTGATCCACTTTTTGGAGGCCCTTGAATGCCTTATGTAGGATAATCTTGATACAGTATTCCTGTTTTATTGCCAAAGAAAGGCGAATCCTTTAAATGCTCTCCCACTGAGGGTATGGAAATTCACTTTGTTGTTAGACAGAGGCTCAAGTGTTGGAGGCTCAACTTGTTATGGAGGATGTGTCACATAGTTATCTCATTCCTGTTAGTCTCTGGAAAACGTAGCCATAAAGACCTCCCCTGTTTCCTTCTCACCATCTGCTTCACATTCAGTATGAGATCTGGTGGGGGGGTAGGAGGCGAGGTGGAGGGGGTGTCAATTGAGGTAGCAGCCGTTGTGGTATTTCCAGCTATAGTAGATTAGAAACACAGTAGATGACAGTGGAATATAGAAAGTTTGCATAATAGTCCATCATCAGGGGCTGTTAGAAGCATATTAATTCAACAGGACCCTGCATCATAGATGACTCGTGGTTTCTACCCTGATCATATCTATCCTCGTCGTAGTAGTGGATGTAATATGTATATCATAGTGTGGGTGGTGATAATACTAACCACAATCATCTTTTCCCAATGGTATGATGGTGCTTGGCCATGGAGAGTGTGAGAAGCATACTTATTTGGGGCATCATGGTCATCTTTGCATTTTACACTTGAGTGAGGCCAGCTACATGCTGGTACAAAGGCACTGGTGTCTTCAAAATCCTCATGACCTCCCTTGTTTATCAATTTTCTAGAACTTTGCAGGTAGAGCTAGAGAGCTGGAGATACTTTGCTAGGGGCTGTGTGTGTGATGTCAGTAGTACTGTTGGTGTTTTTTTCATCAGTTTAGGGGCAAGTGATTGTGAATGATTTTTCTGTCGTGGCGGATTTTGTTGACAGTATAGACGCTGACAGCATGGTCACTAAAGAGAAATTCGTCATTGGGATGGTCAGCTGGACTGTCATCGACAAGGATGTTATTGATGGAACATTTGAGGTGGAAGTCAATGAAGAGATAGTAGTCAAAAAGACAGCATGGCATGGCCATTGGTGCAGTCTTTATTGATGACGGATTTCCCGATATTAGCAGCTTCGACAATGAAAAGAATTTCTGCTCAATGCTGAGCGTAAGATTCTCGCCAAGGTCCTCGCTAATAGGCTCAAACCAGTTTTGCAGTCCTTGGTGCACCCGGACCAATCGGGCTTTATGCCGCACCGCAATACTGCGCTTAACCCCCGCTGCATAAATGGAGTAATGGGGCGATGCCATAAAGTCCAGGAAGACGCGGTTGTGGTGTCCCTGGACCCCACGATGGCGTTCGACACACTTGAGTGGCCCTACATGATGGCAGTCCTCCGGAAACTGGGCTTCGGCCCTAATTTTATTGGATGGGTGCCTCTCCTATATACGGAACCCTTGGCTCAGGTTAGGGTGAACAATAAAACTTCTGAGGCTTTCGTGTTAGAAAGAGGGACGCGTCAGGGATGCCCCCTGTCGCCTCTGCTATTCGCCCTCTCGCGTGAGCCGCTCGCTGCCTGGATCCGACAGGACGTCTCACTGAAAGGGCTCAGCTGGGTGGACGGGTGGGAGGACAGGATATCGCTCTATGCTGATGACATCCTCCAGTATCTCTCAAGACCTCGGAGATCCCACCTGGAAGCTCTGGACATCTTCACCAATTTCAGGAAGAACTCGGGATACAGTATCAACTGGAGTAAATCCCTACTGTATGTTCTTCATGGCGACCCCCCTATCATCCCACGAGACTGTCCGATTCAGGTGGCCGCCGATGGTTTTAAGTACTTAGTATTGTATTGTATGAAGGTTTTATACCGCGCGTACTGTCACCCTACGGGTATCCTGGCGCTTTAGATTTTACAATATCAGACTCAGATGAAGAAGAATCATGGGCGCAGGGAAGCACTAACAAGTCGGCGGGAAGAGCCAAGTTTTCAGGCTGCGCCTGAAACTCATAAGGGACTGACTCCGTCTGATGCTCAGGGGAAGTTCATTCCACAGGCGCGCCACAACCACCCGGAAGGCTCTGCCCCCCAGCCTAGCCCGCTTGACTCTTGGGACTTCCAGCAGACCTGCACCAGCCGATCGGAGTTGTCTCTGTGGCCGGTACCAGGAGAAACACCCCTGCAGCGGGACTGGGCCTTGTTCATGCGTTGCTTTGAATACCATGCACAGAGACTTGAATAGTACCCTCTCCTTGATCGGCAGCCAGTGCAGATCCCGTAGAGCTTGGTGTGATGAGGCACGGCGATTTCTTTTTAGTGCCAGCTTTGCACTCTCTGCAGCCTGTCAATGACAAACTGAGGCGCCCCCAGATATAACGAGTTGCAATAGTCCAGCCTGCTCTGGACAATGCTCGTCACCACAAGCGACCGTTTGTCGTCTGGCACGATCGGGAGGAGCCGGCGCACTGTGGTTCTGTGAAAACGGGCCTTGTCTCGTAAGGTCATGGTTTCATCACGATTTTGGTGATGTCGAACCGAATTTAGTGAGTTTGGCTAATATGGAGTGAATTCGTCACGTTAACTAGCGAGTTTATTACGTGTTTGGAGATTTCGTCTCGAACATGGGTTCCATTTTGTTTTTGAGTCTCCATTTTGTGTTGCCATCACGCAGGCCGACGAATGTGGTCAAACGAACGAAGCGGCCTGGCTTTCCTATGTTGGTATACATTAACAGGGTCTTTCTTGACTTCGAGGTGAATTGTAAAGATCTGACTCCTTCACCTGAAACTGACCCTGCCGAGTCAATTTCCCTGGTTTGATCATTGTCTGAGATTGCCAATCACTGTTCAGGACATCGTTAACTTTTAGTCTCCTTACACATGCCTTATCTTGCTCGCTATCAGTCATTGTTTCCTTTTCTATGCTCTTTACAACATGCATTGTGCCATTCAATTATGGGTTTGTCCGGCTTTTGGAGAATGGGTTTGGGACATTCCCAATTATTAACTTTGGGTTGGGATGTTGCAAACTGAGCTTTTCGTCATGTGATACTTTGTTTGGGAATGTACCCCATTGGTTAGATTTTTGCGCAGTGGGAGTATGTTCGAAATGTGAATATTGTGTATTAAAGGAGATGTCTTGCTCTACAAATTCGAGCAGTCTTTAGGATCACTGTTACTGGCTGCAGCTAATAAATTTGGTCTCTGACGCCACCCAGAAGTATTCTGTGTCTCTGTATACCAAGACAGGTGAATCCGAAGACTTTGGGCGTGTCCCTCGCGCCGCTGGGTTCTAAAAGCCTGGTTCTTCAACTGGCGCCCAACGTGGGGTGACTTCAGCGGTACCGGTCCAAGCCCGAACATTGTGAGGAGCTTCGTGAGGAAATTCTGGAAGAGGGCCCCCACTTCATCGACCCCGGCATGTCGAATGTGGACTGAAGGTTTTTGCTGCGAGGCTTCCCCTTTTCGACGGCTACGAAGGACTGCTGCCCTGACTGTCGCCCTGTCTTGGACCCTTTTGTGATGATTTGTAGAGCGAGACGATAGACGGTCTTCTGGTGGCGTGACAAGACATTTTGGTTAAGTATAAGTGGGTCGCTCCCACAACTTGTTTTTTTTTCTTGGGTTCTTTGATTTGGTTTTTGCAAATACCAAAGCCGAGGGGTTCGTACATTTGCGAGTATATCGTGTTAGATAACCCCTTGAAGTTTGAAGCTAGATTAGTAAGCGAAGATGCCTGGTCTTAGCAAACTTAGAAAATGGTTTTGTTGTAGTTGTAACAGGGATTCCCGATTGGAGGACTCGTGCCCGATACCTCCGGTTGGAACTCCGACTTATGAGCTCTATTCATAGCATGGAGTGGGTCCCATTACGTATAATGAAGTATGGGTCCGCTATACACGAAAAGATGGTGCCTTAAGATGGCCACAACATGGTAGTTTTGACTCAGATGTTTTAGATAATTTGGAAGTTGTGCTATTTAGGAAGAAAGCCCGGCCGGCGATGTTTGACTCTTTCCGCCTCTGGCGTAAGGAAGCCAAACAGCGAGAAATTACGCAAGCTAAAAGAGATAGGAAAGAGAAGAATATATCGATAATGCAAGCTGCTAGGCAGTTTAAGGAAGACGAAGAAGATCGTGCGATTGAGGTGTCAGATAGACAACATTGTATGGCCATTGATAAATGTTATTCGGCCTTGTCACCTCTTCTTCCGAATGGGACTAAGGACCCTGAAAAGGATCCTTTGATGTCGCATTTGTTGAGATTACCACCCCCTTATGTGCAGAGTGCTACGGCACCTCCACAACCTCCAGTTGTTCAACACCCTGCTGTTGTTCAGCCACCCGTTCTTCCACAGTTGGTTCTCCCACCTCTGGCGCAGCCTTCTCTAGGGCCGCCAGCTTTGCTTACAGCTTTGCCTCAGACTCCCTTGCCTTCTTCTCCTTTGCCTTCGACTTCTTTTTCTACTGACCCTATGTCTTTGTTGCCTCAAAACACTTTGTCTCCTGTCCTCATGTCGACTTCATCTCCTTCTGCTCAACAACGAATGACTGAGACTGTTAAAAGCCTTTTGTCTCCTCTTTTTGGGTCACTGATCCCAGTTTCTGTAAGGAAACAAACGCGTAGTCAGCTCCCGAGTTCCGAGGAGAGGACAGTGTTATGGGTGTAATGGGTTTTGAATACCTCCAGGTATGATTTGCGAATGGTTATGGATGTTCTCCTACAGTGGGAAGCACCAAAACAAAGGTATGTTTTCGATGTTATGTGTACTTTCCTCCGTGAGGAATGGGATGATACTGAATTGGGTCCGATTCCATCGGAGTTACTTAATGTTCAGTCTGAATTTGCCAAAGGGACGATAGTGGGTCCCGATGTTGAGGAAGCGGTAGAGACGCTTCTTGCGTTTAGGTGTAGACTTCCTTCTCAGTCGTTGTTTGAACCTGATCCTTTTGTTAGGAGAAAAGTGAAGCAGTATCCAATGAGAGAAGTTCCCCCTGTATGGAGAGAGGAAGTTGTGGCTAATCTTAATCAGGGTATTCAGGGAGTATCGGCTCGTTTTCAGCGAGTTTGGGTACATGTTCCTTGGAAGAGAGCTGAAGTCCTGGCTCTTAAGCAGACTTTGCCTGACCCCCGTAAAAATCCTGCAGGTTATTATAAGGAGTTGTCCCAGACAGTTGATGCGTGTGTGATGAATTTGGCTGACATAGATATGTTGTTGGGGAATGTAGTCCCTCAACCTTTGTGGGGGAAGATCCGTCACGAGTATCATGCAGTAGAATTGGGAGATACGTGGGCTAATATTACTGCTGCAGATGGTCGGCAAGTAGAAGGGGCTAAACCTGAGCCTTTAGTTGCAGAACTCCCTGGTATTATCATTACTTTAATGAAGAATTTGATGCCTCCTATGAGAGTGAATTGGGATAAGTTACCAGCATGTAAGCAGAAGAAAGATGAGAGTGTGTTTGATTTCTTCACTAGGTTTGAGGAAACATTCATTGATCATAGGGGTCAGGATATGAGTACAGAAGGTGGTCAAAGGTTGTTTGTAGATAAGTTTGTCTTTAATTTGCTTCCTGAGCTTTCTAATAAGTTAAAGTACTCTGAGAGTTCATGGGCAGTTTCTTCAGCGGCCCAGATATTGGCTACTGCACAATATTATGAGAATAGAGATAAAGATGAGAAAGATAAAGCAGAGAAGAAGACTAAAGAATTAAAGACGAAGGTTCTTTTACAGCAGGCGTATCCGCCTCGCCCTAATCAGCGTCAGTTCCAGCAACCATCCCAGTTTCAACAACCTTCACAGTTTCAGAGATTGTTGCAGAAGCCCGAGTCTTTTCCTCAGCGACTTCCACTAGTCCTTAATCAGTGCGCTTATTGTAGAGAGGAAGGTCACTTCAAGCATAGTTGTGCGATTCTGCTACAACGTGCGAATGGTATGTCTGGTGTGAGAGGTCGCGGTGTCCAGCAAGTGCCTAGGGGAAGGGGACGTGGTGTGTTCCCCAAGAATGGACGTTCCTTTCCCCCTCAGAATTCAATTTATTGTTTTGATCAACAGAATGTTTAGTCTGGTCAGTCTGCTCAATATTATGCTGATGATTATTATGTCGAAAGTGAGAATGCTGATTTTCATGATAACTAGGACAGCCAAAGACAAAGAGAGGGAGTAGTGTCAGTTCCAGTAGACCAGAGTGGACCTTATGTTGAAGTGGTTACATCAGGTGTTTCAGAATCTTTTCTTTTGGATACTGGTGCGGCAAAGAGGTCTATCATACACTCTAAACTCCCTGGCGCACCTTTGTCTGGCTTGACGAATGTTTCGGTAGGATTTTCTGGCGCCCCAATTCGTAACCCGGTTTCTTGTCTTTTGTCTCTTTCTGTTGGGCTTTGTGAGTTGGAAGCACCTCTTATTCTAACGACAGGTTGTGGTGAGAATCTGTTGGGTTTGGACTTGTTGAAGAGATTGCATGCGACATTGTATTGTTCCCCTTCTGGAGTACATCTTACGTTGGGTGAGAAAGTGATTTCTCCGATGTATTTGTCTAAAGATCGGCTTCCACTGGAATTGCGTTCTCTCCCTGATACGCTTTGGGCTACGGGCCCAAATGATGTGGGTCTGTTGCAGATTCCACCATATGTTGTTACCCTCAAGGCGAATGCTAAGTTACCTCGCATTCCTCAATATCGAATATTGAGTGATGGTGAGAGAGCTCTTTTAGCGATTATCTATGATTTGGTTGAGAAAGATGTGATTGAAGAAACGAGAGGTAAAGTGTGTAACAGTCCTGTTTTGCCTGTTCTTAAACGTACTGACTCTTCTCAGCCACCTGTGTATCAGGTTGTGATCGACCTTTGTGAGGTTAACAAGATCGTGGTGCCACAGTTTCCTGTTGTTCCGGATATTACTGCTTTATTGACTATGATCCCTGCTTCAGCTGCTTGGTTTTCTGTTATCGATCTGAAGAATGCTTTCTTTAGTTTTCTGATTGCTGAAGAGAGTAGAGATATTTTTGGCTTCTCTTTAGGAGGCTGAAGTTTCCGGGTCAAACGCGCTCTTCAAGGTTATTGTGAAAGTCCTTCCATCTATAGTCAAGCGTTGAAAACTCAGCTTGATTCTTTTGTTTTACCTTCTGGTGCCACTCTTATCCAGTACGTGGATGATTTGTTGGTTGCTGCTGATGATGAAGAAATCTGTAAAGAAGTTACTCTTTCTTTGTTCAGACATTTGTCTGACCTCCATCATAAAGTGTCACTTTCGAAGTTGCAATATTGCCGCCAAGAAGTGACCGACTTAGGTCATCTCTTGTCGAAGGAGGGAAGACGATTGACCCCAGAACGTATACAAGCGATTGCGCAAATGACTGTACCATCCACACAGAGAGAAGTGCGTGCTTTCTTGGTATCACTTCGTATTGTAGACAGTGGATTCCGAATTTTTCTTGGTTGGCGAAACCTCTGTTGGCACTTACTCTTAAGGATACACCGAATCCTCTTCCTTGGTCTGACGAATGTCAGAGAAGTTTTTCTGAATTGCGTGATGCATTGTGTTCTGCTCTGGTGTTGGGTACCCCCGACTACAGTAAGCCTTTTACGCTTTACGTGCACGAGAGAGAGGGTTGTGCGTTGTCAGTGTTGACACAACAGTTTGGAGACAAGCAACGCCCATGTGCGTATTTCTCAGCTACTTAAGATCCGGTAGCTAAAGCGTTACCAAGTTGTCTGAGAGCTACAGCGGCAGCGGCTGTTTCTATTCGACAGTTTGCTGGTCTGGTATTGGATAACACATTGATTGTGATGGTCCCACATGCAGTGGATACCTTATTGAATAAAACGAAGACTCAGCACCTGACTAGTGCACGTTTGTCAGGTTATGAGTTGACGTTTTTGGCTAGTCATGTGCATATAAAGCGGTGCAACGCGTTGAATCCAGCTACGTTGTTGCCGATTTCTGTAGAGACAGATGCTCAGGAACAGCATGATTGTTTTCTCCGGACAGAGGAGGAAACGAAGGGTAGAATTGATCTGAAAGATACTCCTCTTTCGAATTCTGATGGTACTTTATGGGTAGACGGTTCATGCTTTAAGCTCCCGAATGGCGATACGACTGCAGCGTATGCGGTTATGACTTTGCACACGATTGTTGAAACTGCACGTATTCCACAGAATTCAGCTCAAGTAGCAGAGTTTATTGCACTGACGAGAGCGTGTGTGTTGTCGAAAGCAAAGAGAGTGACTGTGTATACCGATAGCCAATATGCGTTTCGTGTTGCTCATAGTTTTGGATGTTTGTGGAGAGAGGATTTCTTACTTCTCATGGTGCGAAGATTCAGCATGGATAGTTGGTGAGTGAACTTCTTGAGTCACTTACTTTGCCGATACAAGTTGCGATTGTGAAATGCAGTGCACATAAGAAGGTTACGGATGATGTTGGTCGTGGTAATGCGTTGTGTGGATGAAGTAGCAAGAGAAACGGCGAAAGATGTGACGAGTCGAATGTATGTTGCAGGCCCTGCTAGATGGGTTCGGAAAGGGACAATGTGTAAAGATACAATAGAGAGTGTGAAATCGATTCAGGCTGAAGCTACGGAGAAAGAATTGAATGTGTGGAGAGAGACTACAGGAATGTTGGATTCGACTGGCTGTTGGATTTAGTTGTCAGAACACCAGCGATGGTTGTTGCCTGATGAGCAGGTGCTTCCAGTGGTTACGATGTAGTACAAAAGGGGGTGGTGATGGACGGAGCATATGAATCAATCAAACACTCACACCCAGTCAAGAGATCTGGGTTTAATCCATCACCGTTCTTTAGCCCACTCTGCCACCCCAATTCAAACATGGCCATATGCAAATCAGTCTGACCCTGTGCCTCATGGGAACAGTCCAGCCCGAACTACCAAGCCATGTCTTCCCTGGACCGGAAACAAGCTTCCGAGGACCGGTTTCTAGCATTCCAGCCGTCTTCAGCCCGGCATGCTTGAATCCAGTGGCAAAGTGAGCAAGGGACTCACGTCTGAGCATACCCTGCCACCCTTATGGTTACAATGGCACATGGTTTGGCTCACATTAGTTCGAAAGGAATATGTAAGTTGTTGGCTCCAGTATGGCAGAATGCTGGAATTCCCAAATGTGCTGAGAATCTGGTGAAAAACTGTATGACTTGCTTGATGCATAATCCTGGTAAGGGAACCCCAACTCCAGCAGGTCATTTTGCTCCTCCAACATATCCGTTTGAGGTTCTACAGTTGGACTTTATTCATATGGAGAGATGCAACAACCTGAATTATGTCCTTGTGGTTGTTTGCGCCTTTTCAAGATTGGTAGAGGCTTACCCCCTTAAGGATAATACAACCTTATCTACAGCCAAAGTTTTGTTGAAGGAGTTTTTCCCTAGGTATGGATTGCAGAGAATGGTATGGAGTGACAACGGAAGTGAATTTGTGGGTCAGATTATGAAGAAAGTGCAGGTTTGGGAATAAGGCAGAAATGTCATGCTGCGAATCACCCCCAGTCAGCTTGTTTGGTTGAATGCTACAATGGCACTCTTAAGCTTAAGTTGGCTAAGATACAAGCGAGCTCTGGCCTTGCATGGCCTGATGCCTTGCCATTGGCACTTTTGTCAACGAGGACGACAGTACATTCTCGTGTGGGACTTACCCATACGAAATTGTCTTTGGTCGCCTGGCGAATGTTTGGGGTGTGCCGAGGCCAACTAAGTACAGCGACATCAAGTACCCTATGTTGGTTGATTATTTACATGATTTGACTGCTAAATTGCGTGTTCTTCACCAACAGGTGCACAATACCTTACTTTCAGCTTCTGTGGATGCAGGCCACTCAATTCAACCTGGGGACTGGGTGCTAATACGGAACTTCCAAAGGACAAAGAACCTCGAGCCGAGGTGGATTGGTCCTTTCCAGGTTCTGCTGACGACCCGAACAGCTGTCAAAGTTGTCGGCAAGAAAAACTGAGTGCATGCCACCCATTGCAAGAAACTTCCAGTTCCTTTACCGTATGACCGATGGATTGATGGTCCTGCTGATTCAGAAAGCGAGAGAGCTTTGGAGTTTGTCCCCTTTAGTGATGCACATTTGAAATGGACTCAGTCAGAAAGTGCGGATGTTGAAGTTTTACAAGAAGCTGTGCCGTTCCGTTTGAGACTTGACACTACCAATCCCGAGACGCTTTTCTAGGATCAGACTGTGTCTGGTAAAGAACGTTATAACCTGCAAACCAGATTGGACAAATAAAGACCACTTATTATTTTGTGAATTATACTCTTTCAGACAGAAGACTTTTTTTTTTGTCTTTTTCTTTTTCGAACCACCATCCGGGTTCAGCTGTAGGGTCACGGTATAAGTTCTTGAGGGGTGACCCGCGTATTGACACAAGGTCTGCGGTTCCGGGAATGTCTAGGACGCCTGGATGCACACTTAAGTGAAGAGGGAAAATTGCCGTGAGCAGCACGTTAGAGGATGGAGTCTTTTGTAACTGATAGAGTTGTTGAGAAAAGAGATTTTAAGATGAGATTAAGTACATTTGTTCGTAACAAATGTTTTATTATATTGTGTTCTTTTGTGTTTTTAAGTATCACATTAGCTTGTGTGGGTTGGATTGTATATGCTACATCACTGATTTCTGCACCCACCACTCAACCTATGCTTTCTTCTACTACTATTTCTTTGCACCCATTCGATACGTTGCCTGAACATGAACAGATAAGTAGATCAGAAATTGTACATTTGTACAGCTGTTGCATCAGCATCAGTTGGTAGTCAATACTACAAATTGTTGGGTATGTGGTCTTATGCCTCATATGACAGATAGAGGTATGCCATATCTGGTTTTGCCTTTTTCTTCCAATGGGTCTGTATGGGCTTTTCAGACTATGCTCATCTATGCGAATGAGGTATATCCTTTGCGTTCCATGAGAGATAATCCGAGTAATAGTGCCTTGATAAAGGGAATAGTAGATATGATCCGAGATATTGATGCATACAATACTATCCCTAAGGATGAGGCACAGGCTTATATTGGTTGGAATGTCACTGGATATAGCACTAGTTTGACAGAGGAGAGACGGAAGGGGTCTCCCCCGATTTGGATCGTACCCCATCGAGGCCACTTTTGTTTACGTGGTACTGGTCGAAATCCGAGAGCTCAGCTAGGTGAGAGTGTATGTGCTCAAACCTGCGTTTTTGCATCCCAGACTTCTCCTCCGTTTGTGCCAGCTAAAGGTACATATTTGGTATGTTATGACAGAGCCTACACATGGTTGCCACCTGATTTTTCAGGCACATGTTATGTGGCGTTTTTGCTTCCCCCTACATACACGGCTGCTATGGATTATCACAGAACAAGATATGTTAGAGGTGTCTTCAATCAGGAAGATACCGCAGTACAGGAAGTAGGAGATTTTTTCAAGGGTTTCCTACCCTTTTGGGGTCCAATGGCCAATAGCAGGAATATACAACAGCTTACGAGAGTGGTTGAGGCCACCATAAATGAGACTGCAGGTGCTCTCAGTAATATTACAGCGGAAGTTCAAGCTGATCGTGTTATGACATTGCATAATCGTATTGCGTTAGATGTCATACTTGCAGATAGAGGAGGGGTGTGCAAATTGATACAATCTAGTTGCTGTGTTTACATACCAGATAATGCCCTGACAGTATAACAAACAATTTCCAGATTGCATAAGGTTTCTGAGTCTATTCATGTAGACGAAGGAAACTGGTCGTTGATTGGATGGTTTGGGGAACTGCTGTCCAAATGGGGATGGAAAGTTCTGATTTTCCTTGGTATGGTTTCAGCTATTCTCTTCTCTTGTTGTCTTTGCATCCAGTGTGCTCCCGCCGTTTGTAGTCTTTGTGCTACTACGCATGTGCTGAGACCTGTCTCGAGAGACGTAGAAAGTAATAGGATGATGCTCCAACAACACCTTGATGGTCTGAAGAAGATTGATATAGACCTAGATTCAGATTAACGTGAGTTTAGGTTATTGCCTACGTAATGGCAAAAGGAGGGCCTGTGGTTCTGTGAAAACGGGCCTTGTCTCGTAAGGTCATGGTTTCGTCACAATTTTGATGATGTTGAACCGTATTTAGTGAGTTTGGCTAATATGGAGTGAATTCGTCAGGTTAAGTAGCGAGTTTATTACGTGTTTGGAGATTTCGTCTCGAACATGGGTTCCATTTTGTTTTTGAGTCTCCATTTTGTGTTGCCATCACGCAGGCCGACGAATGTGGTCAAACAAACGAAGCGGCCTGGCCTTAATGTGTTGGTATACATTAACAGGGACTTTCTTGACTTCGAGGTGAATTGTAAGGATCTGATTCCTTCACCTGAAACTGACCCTGCCGAGTCAATTTCCCTGGTTTGATCGTTGTCTGAGATTGCCAATCACTGTTCAGGACATCGTTAACTTTTAGTCTCCTTACACATGCCTTATCTTGTTTGCTATCAGTCATTGTTTCCTTTTCTATGCTCTTTACTACATGCATTGTGCCATTCAATTATAGGTTTGTCCGGCTTGTTTTTTTTTGATTTGGGACATTCCCAATGATTAACTTTGGGTTGGGATGTTGCAAACTGAGCTTTTCGTCATGTGATACTTTGTTTGAGAATGTACCCCATTGGTTAGATTTTTGCGCAGTGGGAGTATGTTCAAAATGTGAATATTGTGTATAAAAGGAGATGTCTTGCTCTACAAATTCGAGCAGTCTCCTGAAATAGACCATGCTGTATTTTTAGGATCACTGTTACTGGCTGCAGCTAATAAATTTGGTCTCTGACGCCACCCATAAGTATTCCGTGTCTCTGTATACCAAGACAGGTGAATCCGAAGACTTTGGGGGTGCCCCTGGCGCCGCTGGGTTCTAAAAGCCCGGTTCTTCAGCATCCGTAGGAGACCGAAACACACGCCAGCTAGCCTATTGGCATGTGACTCCATTTGTAGATTTTTATCAAGCAAGACCCCTAGATTTCTTAAAGTGTCAGACGGGGGCACTAGCTCCTCCTCCGGGGTAAGTCTAAATTACCTCGGTAGGTGCTTAGTTAATCCTGCTGGAGCACAGTACAGCACCTCTGTTTTCTCCCCATTGAACTGTAAGGAGTTCTTCCTGAGCCACCTAGTTGTATGGCGCATACATTCCTGGAATGTGTCCATTGTGACTGCGTGTTTCCCTTCTAGGGAGAATGCCAGCTGCGCGTCGTCTGCGTAGTTAACTACCTCTACCCCAAATGATTTAATGAGGGGGAGGAGCGGCTGTAGGTATACATTAAATAGAATGGGGCTGATGGACGACCCCTGAGGGACCCCATGATCTATTGCCGTTATGTTAGCAGAGAAGGTTGCCAATGTGACCACCTGCTGTCGTCCTGAGAGGTAGGACCGCATCCATTTTAGTGCACACCCCTCCACCCCCATACTCTCGAGCCTTCCTAGCAGAATAAAGTGGTTAACTGTATCGAATGCGGCCGACATATCAAGAAGCACTAACACTGTGACATTCCCGCTGTCGGCCCGCATTCTCAGTTTGTCCGGCATCAGAGTCAGCGCGGACTCCGTCCCATGTGCTGGGCGGAAGCCGAACTGATCTCTGTCCAGCCTCTGGTTTTCCTCCAGGAAGCCGGAGAGTGACCCGCCCACTGCCCACACCAGTATTTTAACCGGGTAGGGGAGCAGGGAAATGGGTCTGTAACTCTCTGACTTGGCAGGGTCCAGAGATGTTTTTTAGCAGGGGTGTCACCACTGCCTGCTTCCAGCCATCCGGAACCGATCCCTCCTCGAGGGATTGATTACAGATGCGTTGCAGCCATGGGAGGGTTAAAAGACCAAATGTGTTCCAGAGTTTTACCGGCATAGGATCATCCGGAGAACCCGAGGATGCACCATCTGCCATGCTGTTAAATGTACAGTCATTAAGGCTAGGAAATCTATCCAAGGTGGCTGACTGGAGAGGAATTGGTTCCGCCTTATATTCCGCGGGAACAGGGTCACCGGGATCTTGACCTTGAAACCAGTCAACAATCTTTGCCACTTTATCTGTAAAGTGGCAGGCTATATTGTTGCACAGGTCCTGTGACGCAGTAGTCTTATTACCAAGACAGGCCGGGGCGGAGAGCTCCCTAACTATTTTAAACAGAGCTTTCGTGCTGTTAGGGGCTTGTAGGATAGAATTGGCGTAGTACTCAGCTTTACACTCCAGGATCAGCTTCTTATATTTGCCCTGTACTGCTTTTAGTTCCTGTTTTTCCCCCTCTAGGTAATTCAGATGCCACTTTCTTTCAGCCTTCTTACATACCCGTCTCAGCATTCTCAGCTCATCCGTGTACCAGGGAGAGGATGGTTTCTTCCTACTTCTTATCCTTTTAATCAGAATCATCCTATCCAGAGCTCCCGTGACAAATTCACAGTAGGCGTTATAATTCCCTTCTACCGTAGCCTGGGGATCGAACATGTCAGCATTGGGGAGGGTCAAATGGGCATCCATTCTATCCAACTTTGCCCACTCCCTGCCTGTTCAGCCTGCCGCTTAGTGACTGATGGGGCCAACTATCCCTCCTACCAAGATTTTAAAGCGGATTAGGTAGTGGTCCGTCCAGCTTTGCGGGATGATATCTACTACTTCGATCTCCTGCGGGTTGGCAAATTGGAGGTCAAGCATGTGACCACCCTGATGAGTCATGGAGTTTACCAATTGTGCCAGATTTAGATTGTTACAAGTATCCAATAAGTCTCTCAGATGGGGCCCCAACGCGCCATTGTCCCACAGGTTGAAGTCTCCCAGAATCACCATTCTGGAATGGCTTAGAGCAAGGCTCACCACTACATCTAGGAAGGCCGGAAAGGATGTGGCACTCCCTGGCGGTCTATAGCAGACCAAGCCTGTGAGCAAGTTACCCCCCTGTCCCTGAAACGTGAGGCCCATCATTTCCATCCCCACAACCTCCTCCACCTGCAGGGCGGTGCAATTCAGTTCCTCCTTAAAGATAACACCAACCCCCCTCCTCTGCCCTTCCCTCTTGGGATGTGGCGGATATTATACCCTGAGGGACAGGCCAACCCTAATTCTACCCCATTATCAGCGCTAGTCCATGTTTCGGTTAGGAACAGGGCGTCTAACCCCAGATCTTCTATCAGGGAGGCCACTTCCGTGTGATGTTTTACAAGCGAGCGTGTGTTTAGTAGCCCACATATTAGTTCTGAATTCCTGATATGCCCTTGGGGATGCCGCAGGGCTTTCATTGGACCTCCCCTCTTACCTACTTCCAGGAGTTCTTCTCTAGAATATAATATTCTCCCTGTCTCTACAGTTTGATGGGCAGCGTGACTGGCCCTAGGGCCATCCGAGGCGCGGACGGCGCAGACGGGCTTGCCTCTGGCGAGCCTCCCGCGTGCCGCCGGCACGCACGCTGCACGCAAGCGCTGCGCGTTTGCATCTCCCGCCTTAAGTAACTCGGGGCTGAGGACCAGGCACTAGAGCGCTCACCAAAATGGCTCCCGTCAAATGTCCCGTCCTCCCCCAAGATGACAGCCCACAGGTGCTAAGGTGCAGGGCCTCCCGCTCTAGCAGCAAAGAGAGATGTTCAGGGATCGTTTTTAAAGTGCAGGTGAGTGGCGGTAACTAGCAGCACCTATAGTACAGTACAAACAAGCTATTTAATGGTACACTTTTTTAAAAATAATAAAACACAGTTACGAGCTGCCTTGCTTTAAAAGTGCTTTTAAAACTAATCAGCAGCAGTAGAGCGGATCCGACCCAGATGAGCCCCCAAAACAAGTCAGGATCACTCCCTCAGCCTCCCAAACCTAGATTGTGCAAACGTGGCCCGTGAGTCAGTAGAATCGTATAGACCCGGGCGCTTGCAACTCCTGCCTTAAGTAACTCGGGGCTGAGGACCAGGCACTAGGTGTGAGCGGGAAATCCGTTACGCTCGCGGATTTTGCGGATTTTTGGGAAATCCGCAATCCGTGAATTTTGCGGATTTCCCGCAAAATCCGCAAAAAAAAATCCGCGAACGTAACGGGTTCAAAAGTTGAACCCACACTCATGCAACTATTTTACAATGGCGCCAGCAAGCTGCCAGCGCCGTTGTAAAATAGTTACAAAGTTAGCTTGCACAGGAACCACTAGATAAAACGAAGCAGGTGCTGCTTTATTTTATCTCAGTGCTTCCTGTGCAAGCTAACTTTGTAACTATTTTACAACGGCGCTGGCAGCTTGCTGGCGCCATTGTAAAATAGTTGCATGGCTGGGCACAGGTCAGGTCTGCAGCTCACTCAAGGGACCCCTGCGCCCTTCGGGGCGATTGCATAGTAACACACACATGGTCGCTCGAGCTAGTTGATGCTCAAATTCAGTGACTCATTCATTAGCCCAAAAACAACCGTGAGCGTCGTCGAGGCTGGACAGGTGTGCCTTCTTCCCAAATCTACCGTGGAAAATCAGCTGTGATGCTGGATAGGCTTTGCATCCTTGACTTTCACGAGCAAAATACCCGAGCTTCTTTCTCTTCATCTGCTGAACTGATCTTTCTCTGACCTTTTATTCACACAAGAGGCACATACCCTACTGGGCACATTGTGTTCGCACGGGTTTCTGCAAGTTCGCACGCGTTTTGTACAATTTCGCAATTTGCGAAATTGTACAAAACCCTCGCGAACTTGCAGAAACCCGTGCGAACATAAAAAAAAAATCCGCAAATTCGCGGGAATTCGCGTATTTTGCGGATTGCGAGTTCGCAAATCCGCAAAATTCGCGAACGCGAGATTCGCAAAATTCGCCCATACCTACCAGGCACTAGAGCGCTCACCAAAATGGCACCCGTCAAATGTCCCGTCCTCCCCCAAGATGGCAGCCCACAAAGTGCTAAGGTGCAGGGCCTCCTGCTCTTAGGTATCTTTATCTCCAAAGATTAAACCCTTATATACGAAAGGAACCTCTTACCCCCGCTACAGCGGCTCAGGTGGGACTCCGCCACCTGGCAGAAGCTCCTGTTGTCTCTGCTGGGCAGGGCGGCCCTTTTTAAAATGATGGTGCTGCCACGATTTTTATATGTCTTACAAAACTATCCGGATTTGGTGCCACAGTCGTATTAGGCGTCAGTTGAGGCTGCGCAAAGAGAACTCCTATTGGCCGGAACACCCAGAATATCCCTGCAGAAACTGACACTGGGGTGGTTCGATGGAGGCATAGCACTCCCTGACATCCGTAAGTATTATTGGGCTGCCCACCTCTCCGCCATTTATCAGGGCACCTACTGCGATGGGGCCGACCCGGGCTACGGAATGGATCGCTGGCTCCTTCCGGGCGGTAACTTCGAGGCAGCGCTTTATTCAAAACCAAGGCCGTTACCAGCTCACGGGCCCCACAAAACACTCGGTCCAAATATGGCACATTGTTCAGCGAAAATTGGGATGGGCTAATGTACTCACACAGGCTACCCCGCTATGGGTCTCTGAGAAGTTAGGTAACTTAGGCCGCACCAAAGGATTCCGCAACTGGGACCTCATTGGCATTTCCCACGTTAAAGACCACTGGGGCCCGCAGGGGGTGGTGTCGTTTGACTCACTCCAACAGACATATGCACTCGCACACACAGAATACTTCCGCTACCTGCATGTCAGGCATTCCCTCCAGACAAACATTCCCCCGGGGACCCAGCCCCCTAGTTCCTCCCCTATGGAGGACAGATTATTGACGGCCATCTCCCAGAGCGGGCAAACTCCCTCACATATAAAAATCTAGTCAACAACTCCCCAGACCTGTTACTAGCTCTCAGAAGGAAGTGAGAGGCGGACGGTCTGGAAATAGTTGAGGAAGAATCTGCCAGACTGAGGCTTGTCCAGCTCAGGGTACTTCACCGGGTGTATATTTCCGGCACTAGGTTGAAGCTGATGGGGCGCAGCGAAGAGGGACTCTACAGGAGGGGGTGCGGGGAGGTGGGAACCTTCATCCACATAATATGGGAGTGCTGGTTGCTACAGCCCTGTTAGAAACAAGTGATCAGATGCATGCAGGAGGTGTGGGGGGGGGGGTAGAACTACGGGCTGAAGCGAAAAGGTGCCTCTTGAACATATGGGAACCCACAGACTTGTCAGCAAAGGGAAGGTTGTGGGTGACGCTGGGACAAGCGGTGGCAAAGCGTAACATTGCTAGGCTGTGGGGAGCAGCAGCGCCTCCCAAATTTCATTCCTGGAAACAGGACATGGACTGGTGTATGCTCCAGGAGAAAATAGTTTACACAGCGCGAGGGTGCCCCAGGAAATGGGTGGCGGTGTGGTCGAACTGGAATGACTACAGAGGCAATATCTGTGATCCTCCCCAAACGCTGCCCAATGACGAGATGCTTACTGTTTAACCCTCTTTCTAGGTTGTGCTGTAAATACTTCAGATGTAAAGTGTGTTGCAGACCCTGTGTTTCTATGGTACAGATTGATGACTGTGTGCGATTTTGTGATGACGTCACTTGTTTTAAGTTGCAAATAAAAAGAATTTAAAAGACAATGAAAATAATTGGGATTTCTCTGTCACAGGGAAGAGTGTAGATTTCTTTGTGGAAGACGTAGCCAGATAGGAGGTTGACACCAATGAAAGAATTGTTATTATTACTTAAATCTGCAGAATATTAGGCCAGATAGCTTCTCAGGGAAAGTTATCCTCATGGGGTTTTTATTTCTCTCCCTTTCTGGGAATGTTTTCAGGAGGCTTCTTTGGACCTAGATCATTTGTTGAAGATGTTTTAAAAGGCAGCATACTTTAACGTGTTTGTGCCCTTTTTTAAGGATAACAGAGGAGCACTGCAATTACATTCCTCATCTGAGAAAATGGCTTTCTTTTTCTTCAGGCAATAGAATACACTGCTTTCTCTGTTTTGAAGTGTCTTGAGTGTGTATTGTCTACTAAATGTGCACTCCTGTGCTGAGGGTACTCTTAACATATACGGCTATCATGTGGGTCCTCCAGATGTAAACGTTTTTTGCCATAAACCCTTATCTCTACAACATAGCTTTTTGGGGGGTTTCTGACATAGTCGAACAAGTAGAACCTGGTCCAATCTTCAGAGGCAAGAATTTCAAACCAAAAAGCTGCCAAAGGAGTTGGGTGGCTTCTGATGTAGAAGTACAACTAAGTCAAGAGAAACAGAGCATAGAACCAACTAAACTCTCTCCATATATGAAGTGAGGTAGAGATCTAAGGTAGGGTGGCCTCTAGGGCAAGTAGAGTTCAGAGCATTTCCACCTCATTAGCTAAAGCATGGATCATTTTAGTTATGGTGGATGTGCTACTAAATTGACATGTGTATGCTAATCTCTCTGTACTAATTACTGTCCTGCGCAGCTAGCTGTTGTATGTTACCAAAGGCTTTCACCTCGATGACGGGTAAAGATTCGAGAATGTGAATCCATGAAAAATCAAGGCTGCATTCTTATGGTTTCATTGAATGCAAGATATCTTCAATACCTCATAGAGTGCAAGATAGCCTCTCCACAGAAGAGAAATAATCCAATTATTTTCAGAAAGTTAGCGTAAAATGTTTTTTTTGTGTTATTTTTGTGTACTCATTAAAAAGAAAGACATTCAGTGAGTGCACTGTGGTCAATAGGTATTGTGTTGAGGGCTTCAGGCATCAGCCGAAGAGCTACTTGGTTCAAGAATTCAGTTTTCAAACCATCAAATTGGCCCTGACTTCAGTTCCTTTATAGACCCAAATAATCCCACAATGACCCATACTGACTGGGATCCCAGGCATTTGTTCAAATAAATAATATTCAGCATCAATTAGATTTGCGTTTTTCGTTTTGTGCACATAATTTATTTTTTCTCTAACTTCATTAACCCCATGGCTGCTAGGCGTTTTCCCGTCCTGCGCTGGGGATTATTGTTTTACATTATTTTATGACGAGCTGGCCTTGTCATCCGCGCACGGCAGGTAAGCGCCATGACGAGCCCAGCTCGTCATTAGCCTCGAAGGGGTTAAAATACAGTTAAACAGTAGAAAACAATAAAACATTTTAAACATCTGAGAACAAATTTCACGCAGATCCTGTCCCTAAATGTCTTTTAGACGGGGATTTGCGATGGCTTGGAAGGGCAATGCTCTCTGAGTGGGATACATCGTGGTACTACAGCGATAATCTGTCGGCATGGCTCTTGAAAAGAAGTCGGGAGCATTCAATGGATGTGCTTTACTCGGTGTGAACTATAAAGTAGGACAGTGCAGGAGTGGGAGTCTCTCTCAAATGGGTAATATGGGGTAGAGGGATTCATAAAGTTCATATGAGATAGCCACCTTGTAGTCTCTGCAAAACTGCCCTTCCTTCCCTTGACCCTGTTGTGCACAGCTGACGCTTCTGGAAATTGGTGGGGAAGGTTTTGTTTGACTGTAAGGACGGATGGCAGACTTTTGAGCCTAGGACCATATGTACAAAAGCATTTTTGCGGGTCGGAAATGGCCCTTTTCGCGGGTCGTTTCTGACTGCAAAAATACTCTTACATATGTACAGAGCAAATTGCTATTACGTAACATGTTACTGAATATTAATTTGTGTTTAGCGATTCGGTATTTGGAAGGGCTGTGGTGGGCGTCTCTTCCAAATACCGAATTGCTGTGCTATGAATGAATGTTTTGCAACTAAATTACCACGGCAAAACATTCATTATTTACAGACTCCTCAAAGGTAGCGGTCACCATTCGCAAATGGGAAGAGGTCCCCATGGGAAGTCTTCCCCTTTGTGAATGTTGAAACAAATAATTTTTTAAGAGCAGGCAGCGTGCAGAGCCACTGCCTGCTCTTAGAAAATGAAACTTAAACGTTTCATTTTATTTTTTGAAACGCATCTCATTATCCTTTAAAATAAACGGTTGTATTTTTAAAAAAAAGATTGCTTTAGTAAATAGTCATTGCAAACTTGGAGGTCAGCTGACCGCAGCAGACCACCACTTCTGTGATGGCTGTAATTCCAAATGGGTCTCAAATTACAACCTCAAAAATATTCGTGAAATAGGTCTATTGCGACCCAATTAAGTTTCAAGTTTATTGTTTTATTGTGTTTGATTAATTAAAATCTTACAAAAATAGCTAAAATATCAACAAGGTTTAAAATTATAAAACAATCAATCATTCAGAATTAAATCCAAAGACTTGACCCCATTAGGAATTGCTATTACCAACTTGTACGTTTTTGTACATTAGGAAATGCGCTTTCCTAAATATGGATCACTGAGAATCGCAATTAGCCCAAAGTTCTGCTGTTTTATGGAACAGTGAAATGGGAGACTGTTTTTGAATTGCTGCTTATTGGCTTGAGAATTACTGAATGCCTCAGAGTCTGAGAGATGCATTGGTAGCAGACTGTATCTGTATCGTGACCACCAGGTCATTGCACCCAGCACTTGAAAGAATCAGTGAGAGAGAAATTTGAGGCTAGAGATGGCAGCTTGTTACACACACACAGATAGTTCATGTTCCTTCATCGCTGTTCTCGGCGAGTCATGAACGACAGAAGAAGAAAGGTCAGAGTGGCCGAGGACAACAGATTAGGCTTTAAGAGAGCACTTGGAGCAAAGGCTGTAATCTCAGTCTAGGTCTGAAGTGGAAGGTTTTTTTGGGGGGGAGGGGGGGCAGAAAGAAGGGGAGGGGTTTTAAAGAGCACTGGAGAGCAAAGAAATTCTGTTAGTGGTGAAAAAAACAGGTTCTCAGTAAATACAAGACAGCATGTGATGGATGCTAAGTGTTTGCAGCAAAACAATGCATAGCCTACTATGCTGGGGACAAAAGGCAGAATGCAAGTGGTATATTACAGAGCATGCATACTCAGTGAGAGCTCGAGAGCAGAGGATGGCCTTCTGAGTGAACGTTAAGGAGTAGAAAGGAGTTTTCATTCAGTGCAGGGGATTGGAGCAAGAGAGCTGGTTTTAGCAGGGTTTTCTATTAATGGGACGGGGACAACCTATAACTCCTAGGGGGCTAGTTATAATAATCACTGAAATAGGAAGAAATGCCATGGGCTAGGGAGCCTAAAACTTGACCCTGAACCAAGTAAATCTTTACATTAACTTAAGTCGCTTGCCTAAGAAAGCAGGGGGATGGTATACAGTCATTATGGACATACTTTTTCATGAGCTAAACAATAGATAACTGGTTTCCTTTTAAATCCTTCATTGCCAAAATGCCTAATCTGAGTCACTGCAGCACTTTACAACTTGCCTTTTATTCGTTTCTAGATGTGTATCATGTATCTTTTTTTAATGTTTTTTTCTCGCAGATTCAATAGTACAGTTTTCAGCTTTACTTTGTGGCTTCTTCAGGTATATGTTTAAATGTCTCTTAATTTTCTCTTATCGATTCTATGCTCATCAGATCAGTTCGACTCTGCTTAAAATATCTAAATGATATTGAAGTGATAGATCCCACCCAGAGTAGGGTCATCTTAGTGAGGGCTAGGAATTACAGGGGTTTTCTTTGAGTTCTGGGCAACAAAGAATGGAATCCCATTCATTATAGGGAGTGGACGAGGGGGTTTCAGATCCAATGGGGCAGGCACAGAAGAGCTGAGGTAAGAAAAGTCCTTCCCAGCGCTGCTGAGGGAGGAGCACAGAAGAGGTTAGGCAGGGAAAATTATTCAGGCACCCTAGTGTAGAGCTGAGAGACATAACAGGCATGAGCGCCTCCATGCAGGTGTGTGCTTTGCTTTCTTGTTTTCTTATAGACACTGCTAACCCAAAATACCTCACCTTCAGACTATCCCCAGGTGCCAGACTCAATCCAGAGGATTTAATAGCAAAGCTCCCACCTGCCGGTAAGGTAGCATTGTGTTGCCTGGTTACAACTTTGTTTTACCCCAGAAGTGACAAACGGAGCTGCACATAGGCACACCTGAGTGCTGATATCCATTATTTTCTTTCTGCTCCTTCGTACGCTGATCTGGTACATTTTCCTCGTGTTTTGTCGAAAAAAAAATTCTCAAAATTTTATTTTCTCCAGTGTGTCCTAGGTCCCTTTCTAAAACTACAGAGTTTAAGCCTGGTAGTGGTTGTCACAAACAAATGTCTGTAAAGATCCCCACAATGTCTGCTTTTTTCCCGAAACACAAAGCCAAGCTGTACATTGCCGAACACCGAAAGAAGCCTTGGATCCCCCACTCAAAGTCAAGGGCACAGATCTGTTCCCATTCTCGAGAATGTTCCTATGACAGGTCATCATTGAGGTCCAAGTCTTCAGGTAAGTCAAAGTCCAAAGTCTCATTGTCAGCTGAGGGAGAATGTCAATGGTTTATTGACACACCCAGACCCATTCCATTCAGATTCAGGCAGAATATATGTATCCCAGGGCCACACCCTGGTACTTGACAACCTTTTAGTTCAGTTGGAGGAATTACAATTGCAGTTGCGTACTATGGAGGCCAAAACCATTGTTCTCATAGAGGTTTTACAACCTGTTCATCCTGGGCAATCATCATCAGAGCCTTTACTCCCATTTAATGAGGCCCTAACAGACACCCTCATGGGCACCTGGTCTAAGACATGTTGCTATGTTCAGGTGAGCAAACAGATTGCCAGACACCGTAGGCCTGCAGCAGGCGACCCTGCTTTTTTCACACAGCACGTTATGACAGGAAGTTCGGTGGTTCAAGCTTCCATTAGTAGGGTGAACCCCAACTCTTTTCCCTTGGCTTATCCTGACCGAAAATAAAACCAACTTAAGACCTTTGAGAAGAGGGCATGTTCCTCGACAACCTTAGCGATCCATTCAGTCTGTGCCAGCTGCTTGATGGTGAGGTAAACCCATGCATTGTGGGACATGGTTGGTGATATCTTGCCTGCAGTCCCAGAGAAAGGAATGCCAATCTGGCTCAAACCATCCAAAATGGCCAGTAAGCAGCTTAACCGATTACCACCTGTGGAGTGGGCACCACTGACTGCTTGAGCCGAGCTCTCAGCCCTAGAGTGACTTGAATGTGATCCACAGACTTCTCTGCAGATGTGCACGCCCCATTTATGGGCGTGCCATTTAATGTGTCCCACCTGTTTGGTGAAAAGGCTGATTTAGTGTTGGAACACTTTAAAGCAGTGGTCTTCAAACTTTTTAAGTGGGAAAAAAACAATCAGGATCCCCCCTTCCAAAAATGTCAATAAACTGGCAATATTTAAATATGTGTAGACTTATTAAAACCTTGCAGTAAAATTCTGTTACTATTTTAAAAATGCAATCAAATACATGATTGCCAGACACACTATTCTAGTAAGGCAGGCCTTACTAACATGTAAAAGTATCCACAGTGTGATTACTTGAAATGGGGGTGATGGTTTGATGAATATTTGGACCCCCTTCCCTTTAGACACCTCCTCCCAGCCAGGATATAAATGCCAAAAGCTGTTATTGATGGCCCATTAAAGAGTGACTTACTGCTGCTCATTTTGTTCAACTGAAAACAAAGTGCTGTTATCAGCATAATGCTTCTTTTGGCCAGAGCTTGTGCCCCCCTGATATGACTTAAAGCCCCCCTTAGGAGAGCACAATCCCCAGTTTGAAGACCCAGCTTTATAAGAAAGCAGTGAGACATTGCGTTCCCTAGGCAATTCTACCCCTGGGAGACAGTTTGCTCATCAGCTTTGCCCCTTTCAATGAACTCCTGAGGTCTGGCAAGCCACCCACACCAAGACCACCACCCCCACATCAGGCAGGCTAGTCCTTTTGGGTCAGGACAGGGATCCAGCATGGAATGTCAAGGTCATCAGGGACAGCCATCCCCCACCCCACTCCGGCATCTGCTTCCAAACTGCTTTAGTTTGCCCTTAGCAGCAGGCTCCATACTGTAGGAGGCAGGATCAAATATTTCCTCCATGGCTGGCAAAATATACCATCCCTAAGGTGAGTCCTCCAGGTCGCCAAGCGGGGCTAGTCCCTACAGTTCCTTTTCTCCCTCCTACATCCAAACATCTTTCAGACAAACACAGGAGACATAGAGCCATTTGATAACAACTTGGATGCCACTAAACAGCTGTTTACAGAGGGTATGCATGCAACTTCCAACTAGATGTCAAGTAACTTCCTCCAGTTGAACGCCAACAAAACAGAAGTCCTCCTGTTTGGCAAAGCTTAACTTCTCTGGTCTCCGGAGTGGTGGCCAGCAGAATTAGGCCCCGCTCCTGTGCCCACTAACAAGGCTAAAAACTTAGGAGTGTATCTAGACCCTTCTCTATCATTGAAGGAGCAGGAGGCGGCCGTCTCAGGTAGTTGTTTTGGTATGGTAAAGCTCCTAAAGAGAGTGTTTGATCTTCTCCCCCTATCCGTCCGTAAGACCCTGCTCCAAGCCCTGGTAGTAAGTCGACTGGACTATAATAATGCACTTTTGGGAGCAGCGAATGAGGGAGTGCTTAATAGGCTCCAGGTAGTGCAGAACACTGAAGCTCGACTGGCCCTAAATCAACCACCCAGGACTCCTTCCCAGCCATTACTAAAACGCTTAGACTGGCTTCCTATTCGTAATCTAATCAAGTTTAAAATCTGCTGTCTGATTCACAAAACCCTTAACGATAGGGGACCCAAGTTTATGAACGATAGTCTTATCCCCTATCGTCCCAACAGAGATTTGCACTCTAGTGGTAAGGCTCTTCTACTAGTGCCCGAGTAAAGAAACTTCATGTAGGAGGCAAATCTTTTGCCTATGTAGCCCCGCGCCTTTGGAACTCACTCCCCTGTGTGTTGCATATGTGCCCGGACCTGCAAAAATTCAGAAAACTACTGAAGATGGAACTCTTTTAATGTTGTTGCTTCCACCTCTTTGTTTTTCTGGTTTCACTGTTATGTTATGTTATGTTATGTTAGGGGGAGTCTTGTAGAGCGCTCAGCTACTTGGGCAGAGTGTCCCGGCGCTATAGCACAGAGATAACCCGGTAGTGGTGAGTCCAGCGCTTTATAAATCCCTCATTCATTCATTCATTCATAGAGAGTGTCTCAGCCCGGGAAGCGGGGACTGGCGGTTACTTCTATTATTTCCTTGAGCTGAAGAAGAACAGAGGCCTTCATCCTATTTTAGATCTCTGCCCTCTGAATGCCTTTTTACGGAGAAACACATTCAGAACGCTCACACTGGCTCATGTTCTGTATCCCCAGGATCCAGGCCACTAGATAGTGGCTTTTGAGCTGCATGATGCTTATAATCATGTACGTGTCCTGCAGTCTCATAGATTCTATTTGCAGCTCAAGGTGGACCATGAGCATTGCCAATTTGTTGTGCTCCCTTTCAGTCTCACCAACTTCACTCAGGTGTTCACAAACGTGATCACAGTGGTTGCAGCAATCCTCAGGAGGTTAGGAACTCCATTTGTCCCCTACCTCGATGACTGGCTCTTGAAGGCGCCACAGCCAGTCGTAATCCAGCTCTAGATGAGGGCGAACCTCCTAACATTGTTGTGATTCATGATCAACATGCCAATGTCACACCTGACTCCTTGGCAGAGGCTCCCCTTAATTGGAGCCATCTGGATACAGTGCAGTTTCAATCCTTCCCTCCACCATAACGAGTCAGACATTCAGGCAATTATCTGGATGTTTTAGCCCTGGTCATGGGTCTCCTGAGTGTGGGTCGGTGCCTTCTGGGCCTCTTGATACCCTCTATCCTGCCAGTCAATTATGCCAGGTGGTATATGCAAGCTCTGCAGTGGAAGCTTAAGTCTCAGCAGGTCCAGTACCAGGTGACCCTATTAGATTTCACCCAGGTTTCTGAGGAGATAGCAAACGACCTGAATTGGGGGTTCAACCACAAATGGACCAGCAGCAAATTCCACTCTCTGCCTCACCCACAGTTGAGGGTGATGCTAGATTCATCAGTATTGGAATAGGCAGGTCATCTGGGAGAGGTGGCGATCAGAGGACCGTGGTCTCTTGTGGAGATACGTCTTCACATTAAGCTGTTGGAGTTGCAGGCAATTTGCTGAATGCCTTCCTAACATCTATCAAAGGATGTTGTTCTCTTTGCTAAGGGCCCTCTACCAAGTTTACACACCAGAAACTGGGAAAAGTTTGCAGCCTGGTTGTGGCACATGTAGTACTGATCCACACTGAAGGATTTCCTGTTTATTTTTTGACCGTAAGGACTTGAATTAGACACCATTAAAGGTTTTCTGTTGGCTCTTTCGGCCTTTTTACATTTACTCTGCCAACCCTCTCTGTTCAAATCACCAACTGTGATGAGAGTTTCTAAAGGTTTGACTCATATTTCCTCCAAAACCCTTAATGATGCCACATGGGGATTTCGATTTGATTCTCATTTTCCTTATGTGCATGCGATTCAAGCCCATGCACAGCTGCCCACTTTGTCTCCAGACTGTGAAGATGGTGTTTCTTGTTATGGTGACTATGACTCATTCTATGGGTGAACTACAGACTCTGTCGGTGCAGCCACCTTGTACCACCTTTTTCCCAGACAGAGTGGTTCTGTGGACTTAGACAGCTTTTTTTCTAAGGTGGTTACTGCTTTTCATGTCAAGCAATCCATCACTCTTCCAGTGTTATTTGCGCCACCTCGACCCTCAAAAGAAGGGACAAGATGCTCTCTTCACTCGGCTGGACTCTAAAAGAGCTTTGATTGCACCTCAGGTGGACGATCAGCTCTTTGTGGGATTCTCTGTGGAAAAAATAGACAAAAAAGTACAGGAAAGGACTTAGTCAAAGTGGATAGTCCTCTGTATCAAGATCTGCTACCTACTAGCCAAGTAGCAGCCTCTGGAAGGAATAAGGGCCCACTTCACCAAGTTCAAGACTGGTACAACCTTGCTGGCACATGGAGTGCCTATACTTGACATCTGTCAGGCTGTGATAAGGGCAAATGTACAGACATTCAATAAGCACTATTGCCTTGACAGTCACCTCCGACAGGAAGGGCAATTTGCCCATTCTGTCCTGCAGGAGTCATCCCACAGGCCAACCTCCGTTTGAAGGTATTGCTTTGGTATCTATTCAAAAGGTGAGGAATCTGTGGTTAGAACAAGATATTTATCTTTGGTATCGCTCTTTCTGAAGGACATGCTAGCGAACCACAGATTCCTCACTGCCCTTCTTCCTTCTGTGCTGTGGAATGTCATCTCTGAACCAAAAAGATCCCACTCAAGGAATCTACACACTGATATTATTGATTATTGCTGGGCTCTACGTTCGAGGATACGGACAGAGTCAAGAATGAAACTTACATCAGCACACAGTTGTGGCGCTTATATGCGGCTCAGTTCATCACTTCCGGGGTGGAACAAAGTTGTTGTAGAGCCGCACAGGGCCACCTACATCTGCGCAGGAGCATTGAAGTTAAACCTCCTGAGTATATTTTGCAGTCTAAGGTGAGGAATCTGATGTAGACCAAGTATCCACCAGAAAGAGGATTACCAAAGGTAAGTAACTTGTTCAATCTAGCCACATCAAGTTCTAAAAGTTCATGGGGCACACTTCTGGATATAAAGGCTTGAAAGAGAGAGAGCACCAGGTATCGCTGATTGGTCCTAGGGGCTGCTCATTTCATATCTGAACCAGAGGATGACGATGATCTCCGATCCTCCATTCTGTGCATGACTTCATTCAGCGGGGTCAGTTTCCCATCAGGACCCACCGCCATCGGTTGAATAACACACTGCCTGTGGAAGAGGAGAAGAAAGACACATTTAGAGCGTAGCTTTATTTACACAGTTAATTTCTTTTCTCTCTCATGATCAAACATTTTATTTACTCTATCCTTATTTACTGTCCTTTTGGCCTTTAGTCTTCACAACCAATTTTCCAAATTCAGACATCATTTCGTTGTTTCTAATTGGAGACGAGGAAGCCAGGGGATTCACAGTTTCAAAACTGGAATCACCCTTGACTGGTTTGATAGTGTGTGTTATTACAATAAAGCCTGGGCAACTAACAAAATAATTTCCCCCAAATCTGCCGTGACCTTTGATGTGTAATGTGCCCTACTGTTTACAGCTAAGGCGGCTGAAAAATGATTTGGCGCTGCAAGTGATAAAAGGCTGCCTGCAGACAGCTTGGGTCAGTAGTCTATTAACGCTAGGGCATACTTCTGGGTTTCCAGTAATAATTGTTGAGCACCAATTCTCAAGGAGCTGCTGCAAAACTACTCTTAGCTGTGGTAATATTATGGTTTGTTAAATGTTTCTATTTGCCAGAGTACAAATACTACATCTCTGAATTCGAGCATGGCTAATGTTATGCCTAGGTGTACGTCCATAATTGACAAAATCTAAAAGTATACTAGCAATAGCCACTGGTGGTTCCCAATGAATATTTCTCATCAAAATTTGCATTTCACAAGACAATTCGTACACTTCACAAATGGGCGAATCTTGTATGACATACTGTGGTCCTTCAACTTTCAGTCATCCCATTGTGTGTGTTGCTGTATAGTTGTGTGTATCACCACCTATTTGAGCACTTGCTCAGCATCCACACCTTCCTGGCATCCATAACATTAGCAATTGTGTTCCACCATTCCTTATCTTCAGTCAACATTTCTTGCTAGTCTGTTTGAACAGGCGGCAGTGAAAAACACTCGGCTTGTATGTTTGTGCCTGAAGATTCGTAGAGTTCAGGCTCATAATGTGATACCTAAGGATCTCATCTTTGTAAAATGTTCACATGGTGTGTGTGATCAGTTCTTGTTTAAAAACATCTTCTCAATTAGAAAGATTTAGAATAGTGTATCTTCGAGGCAGAGTAAAAAAAACAAATGAACCACCACTGTAACAATCCTAGATTGTAAATTGTCGGAAAGAAGGGTAGGAAAATTAGTATTGATGAGATCACTCAGATTATACACAGCCTTCCCTGGAATGATGGTAGCGACTAGCGAGCATCTTCTTCAAAAGACATATCAATAATCAAACAGGAGCATGGCCGTAATGTCATGGGTAGTTAAACATTGACAATAAACAGAATCTGTATGTCTGGAAAGATACTTGATGTGTAGTCACTTATGAGAGAATCCAGGTATAGGATTTTTGGCATACATAGAGAAGGATAAACACTATGTTGAGCAGTCTGTCATGATTAGTGGTCGCTCTTTTTTTAGATACAAATAGAGCAGAGACCTTGATTTAACTTTGGCCAATTAAGGCACCTGAACATGCTGAAGAAGAAGTAATGCGTTGGTCAAGTTTCTCTGAAATATACAACTCTAACGGGGTGGGTTACAGTCTGAGTTTTAGGTTATTGCCACATGAGTTAAGGTGAAAGCAGGCAAACATAATTGACCTGTTTTATAAGTAGATTGGAAATCACACCCAAAGCAATTGGCAGTCGCCTTTAAGAGGGCCATTTGCGGGTGAGCAAAGACATGCATAACATATCAACAATATTGATAGTGTAAGTTTTAAGTTGCTGTATTTTACACAAGAGTAAAACGCATACACATTTTCTAATGTTTAGATTGTAGCAATGAATATCCAAAGTTATCAGTGCTTAGTCTGAGCCAGTGTTTTCAGGTGGGGCCCACCAGCACTCCTTTTAGGGGCTTATTTTTAATTATAAGGCTTTGACCCAAGAAAAGCAGAAAGGGAGGAAGAAGGAGGAAGAAAAAATTGGAAAAGCTGTGATAAAGGGAGGAGCCATGCTAATAAGGAACGTAACACAGTGTAGTATAGGGAAAGAGATAGTATATTGGTGAATAAAAGAGACATGAGGTGAAATAAAGAAGAGACAACCTTGGTATTCGTCAACCTTGACTTTCAGCAGTGATGCTGGTGGGGCAATGCCGATAGGCCTGACTTTAAAGGATTGTTTTATGGTAATGTGAAGCATTACAAATAGAATAAGAATTAATACATTTTTGTGTAGAAGCACAAAACTGTAGAATAATATTGGTGTAAGTTACAAGGTCAGATGAAAGTTGCATCATCAAGCCAGACCTAAAAATCCATGTAGGTTAATGACTGCCTATCTCCCATTTGTGCTGCTGCCAGAGAAAAACACCATAAATGATCTAGTTATCTAAGACACTTTATTTGTTTTTCAGTGTCATGTGTGTGTCCCAGAACATCCAAGTATTTATGCCGCTCCAAAGCAGCAATAAAATCAAAATACCAAACAATAAAAATCTCGAACCAAATTAGAAATTCAATAAGGGGAACAGGAGATGAGAATTATTTTTTTGTGTTAACTTTGTTTTATTGAGTTTCAGACAATGAAAAAGGAACACAGTACAAGCCCCACATATTTCGGTATCAAGACGTAAGACCTTCTCCAGACCAGACTCAACTACGTAGCGTCCTAGCAGTTCAAAGCTAGAGTTTGTCTGTGTGGTGAAAGTCTGGTCCTGCCTGGCAAGGCACGGGCCCCTGCCAGGCATGCACTAAACATACTCATTTTGGCAAAAGAACGAAACCCCAAAGTCCCTTCCCCCTTGACCCACCCCCTCCCGGAAATGGTGTGCTGAAGTTTGTTACGAGTTTGTTTGGTGTCAACGATGATCAGAGTGCGCCTCTTCTTCGTTGGCGTCTCTCGAAGATGAAGAGCTAGTGAGTCTCAGGATGCGTAGATATTTCGGGCATGTGACAATTAAATTCCTGCACTAGTAAATCTAGTAACGGGTGCCAGATTGTGTTAAAAGAGGACATGGACTGGGTGAGTGTAGCCTTGATGCGCTCCATACCAACTATGTACCATAACTTGTGTAACCACCCTGTAAGCGAGGGTCGAGTCTGTGTACCCCATAGAGATAAGATGTGTTGAACAGCCGCCCACACTGCCAGTCTCATCTGTTTTCCCCTGATTGATTTCAAAGGAAATGTAAGTGCGTTGGGCAGCCCCAAGAGTGTGTAAGCTGAAAAACGAGGGAACTCGGTGTCAAATTGTTTATCAATGTCGTTGAGGACCTCCGTCCAGAATCCCGTCACTTCTTGGCACTCCCATAACAGATGAGTCAGTGTGCCTTGCTGCAGTCTGGATTACCCCTGTTAGGTACCGATAAGTTGTCCGTAAACCGCCGCTTCCCTGCTTGCAGTATTCCTAGCAGTATGGTTTGCCCTGTAGTCTATGGCCTGCCAGTCTTTTGCAGATAGGGCTCTCCCCAGCTTCTTTCCCCAGCGTTTCTGCCCTGCTGATGAGTAGCATCCGGTACAGCTCGGTGATTAGCTTTCGGTTTGTCTGCTTGGTAACAAGCCATTTTTTGTAAGTCGTTTGTTTCCTACCTACTTACGGGCGTATCTCCGGGTGCATCAACCAGTGCCTGTGTTGAAAGTACAGGTATCTTTTCGGGTTAGGGAGATCGAATAGCTGTGAGGGATCAGAGAACTTAAGAAACCTGGCTAAATTGAATAGATGACCTGCAGATCTGCACTCTGAGGCGCGCCATTGCAAAAAAGCCCCTCTATCCATCCCGGGTTCAAACTCAGGATTGTCTAGCAGAGGCATAAGCGGTGAGGGAAACGAGGTAAGTCCCCTCTTTGTCGCGACTATATTCCATACCCCCATCACTGTGCGGGTAATTGGGGATCTGTTGAGATATTTCGGCCTATCTGAACGCCTCAGGAAAGGCATTCTCCATAGGGCTATCTGCACCATCTCTCTGTCTTGGAAGAGCCACCTCTTCTCCGATTCAGGCTGGCTCCATTCCACTAAGTATCTAAGTTGGGCGGCCTTAAAATATTGCTGGATGTTAGGAATCCCTAGCCCACCCTCGTATGGCGACCGGTGAGAGAGATCTCTTTGCGTTCCTGGACTCTTTCCGGCCCATATAAATTGCTGTATGGCGTCTTGCAGTTTTCGGAGTGTACCTGCAGGGGCTCCAACTGGGATGGTTTGAAAAACATAATATTTTAAGTAGGATGGACATCTTTATCGCCGAAATGCAGCCCAATAGCTACAATGGATGTTGCTGCCATAGTCTCAGGTCACATTGTATTTGAGATATGAGTTTTGCATAGTTCAGGGTGACCCCGACTTAGGGTACGACCAGTTCTGTCACTGGATCACCCAAGCATTGGACACCCTGATCCCACTTAAATGGACTAAGGCCCACGCCCACGCTGCAAGCCCCTGGTACAATTCAGAATTAGCCACTCTGAAAAAAGAATGTAAAAAAGCGGAAAGAGGCTGGAGAAAGAACTACGACACCAACCTTAAGCAGATATATGTCCAATCCCAAAAAACCTATCACCGTCATGTCTGCAGAACCCGGGCAGCGTACTATGCTGCCGAAATTAACAGCAGTACCAATACCTCTAAAGCAGTTTTTAAAATCTTAAAAGAACTAACTGCAAAAAAAACGGCAGTCACCGCCGCCACCTCCCCTGATCTATGCAATAACATGGCTAATTTCTTCACTGACAAAATAAAGAAAATTTATGATACATTCCCCAATTCTCCCCAGATCTCTGTTACAATGGACCCTACCAGACCCTGTCTCTCTTCCTTCCCAACACTTGACCGTGAGAGCTTCCAAAAAATTGGTAATAAAATCAAATCTGGCTCCCCGGCTGATCCCCTTAAACCTGAAACCTTTAGCAACGCTAGTGACCTGGTCACTGAACCCCTACGGAACATTATTAACTTGTCCCTCTCCTCAGCTAAAATACCCTCCAAGTGGAAGCAGGCATGGGTATCCCCTATCTTAAAAAAGCCCACCTTGGACCCAACCCTTCCTGAAAACTTCAGGCCTATTTCACTTCTTCCTTGGCCGGCCTAAATAATAGAGACACATGTCAATACCATACTTACCAATTTCCTTTTAACTAATACCATCTTGGACAACTCCCAACACGGGTTTAGAGCTGGACACAGCACTGAGACAGCTCTGCTCAGTGTTACAGAGGACCTCCGTGCTATTCTTGACACCGGCGGAACGGCAGCACTGATCCTGCTGGATCTCAGTGCTGCCTTCGACACGGTGTCACACGAGGTCCTTCTGACTAGATTGGAGGAAATTGGAATCTCGGGAAATGCCCTGGGATGGTTCAGAGACTTCCTCTCCAACAGATCCTTTAAAGTCTCCACCCCTCCTTACCTATCTAAAGAACATAATATTGGACAGGGGGTGCCCCAGGGGTCAGCACTGAGCCCCACCCTTTTCAATGTTTCTGTTCGGCCGCTAGCAGAGGTGGCCAAAAAGAATGGGCTGACACTAGTATCCTACGCAGACGACACCCAGTTGGTGGTAGCTCTCAATGATAACAACGGTCTGAAGGCCCATCATTTCAAACAGACCCTTACTGAGATCACCAACTGGATGACGACCAACTTCCTCCAACTCAATGCCGGGAAAACAGAGATACTGCTCCTGGGTAAAAACACAGAATCCTGGGGTAACAGCTGGTGGCCTGAAACTTTAGGCCAACCCCCTAAGCCCAAAGAATGTGTCAAAAATCTGGGAGTCTGGGTGGACTCAACACTGAAATACACCCACCACACCAAAAAAGTGGCAGCCACCTGTTTGGCATCCTGCGCAACCTAAGACCCATCCTGAAGTTTTTTTATTGCCACACACGCCAGCTAATTGTCCAAGCTACCATCCTTTCTAGGCTGGATTACGCGAGTTCCCTCTTGCTAGGTGCCAACCTAGCAGAGATTACTAGACTTCAGAGAGTGCAGAATGCTGCCACCAGGGCTCTGGTTGGCCTTCCCCGCCACTCCTCAGTGGTTGGAGTCCTGAAGAAGCTACATTGGCTCCCGGTGGGCAAAAGGATTCAGTTCAAGGCACTCTGTCTGGCCTTCAAAATCCTTAACACCGCCTCCCCCCCATGCTATGCCCCCTCCTGACAGAGTACATTCCCAGGAGGTCACTTCGTTCAGAAGGACAACATCTTGCGGTCATTCCCCACACTAAACTAGCCAGGATGGGCGGCCGAGCCTTCAGCCTGCTGGCCGCCAAACTCTGGAACAGCCTACCGGAAACCATCCGTGGCATGCAGGACCTTCTGGCCTTCAGGAAGGCCATCAAGACTCACCTCTTTCAATGACCTTTCTCTTTACCCTCTTCTGTGTCCTTCCCTTCTGCCTCCAGTCTTCCATACAGCGCCGGGACGCCCCTTGGCTGGGGCAGCT
Source organism: Lissotriton vulgaris (assembly GCF_964263255.1). Lineage (NCBI taxonomy): Eukaryota > Metazoa > Chordata > Amphibia > Caudata > Salamandridae > Lissotriton > Lissotriton vulgaris. The sequence continues at coordinate 869,686,083 of NC_141687.1, read as the reverse complement.
GAGCGCTATACAAATCCCCATAACATTAACATTAACATAACTGTCTGCTCTGTAGTCGGGGTCAGAACAATCCCCAGGTATGGGATCGAAGCAAATGAACGGGGATCCCTGTACACTGGGGATGCTTTTAGTGGCATCAGGGCGTTGCTCCCAGTGTTGATTTTAAAGCCAGACACCCTCCTGAAAGTCTCCAGCTCTCGCAGGAAGGCCGGCACCGACCTTTGGGGCACGTCTAGAGCCGCCAGGATATCATCTGCATACAGATTGATGGTATGCTGCTCCCCTTCAAAGGGAATGCCTAGTATGTCGGGGTTATCCTGGATCTTCTGACCTAAGGATTTTCTGTATAGCACGAAGAGGAGGGACGATGGAGGTTACCCCTTCCTCGTGGCCCGCCTAATGTCAAACGGGCGTGAGTTTATACTGTTCACCCGTATCAACGCCCTCGGTTTGTCATAGCAGCTCGCGACCCAGGCCTGAAATCATTCCCAGATGCCAAAATGTGCCAGCTTTTTTTTCAGGAACCTCCAGTGAACCCTGTCAAATGCTTTTTCAGCATCAATCGATAGAACCATAGCATCCATCTTGTTGTAATGGGCCTTATCGATTAAGTGCTTGAGGCGTTTAGTGTTGTCGCTGCATTGTCGGTTCGGGATGAAGCCAGAAGCCCTGTGAAGAGTTTTAAATCCAGATTGAGTAGGCAGATCGGTCTATACGCGGCGCACTGAGTGCCATCCTTCCCCGGCTTGGGTAGTACAATTACGTCTGCCTCCAGTGTGTCCAGGGGTATCGAACACGGCCCCTGTAAAGAGTTGAAGAGTCGGGTTAAAATTGGTGCTAGAAGAGGGCAGAAAGTCTTATAGAAGCCGGCCGAGAAGCCGTCAGGCCCCGGAGACTTCACGGGCTTAAGGCGGAAGATCGCTTGCATCACCTCCTCGATCCTGATTGATGCATCCAGAGCTGCTGCTTCAGATGCGTTATTGGCTGTGGTCGCCCGCTTGGCTGAGGTAGGCCTCCCCGTCCGCATCTATGGTCTGTTCTTTGCTGTAGAGAGAGGCGTAAAAATCCCTAAAAGCCTCTGCTATCTCTTCATAACTCTCCATTTTCTCACCCCCAGCATCATGGAGGGTGGTGATTTTGGAGCGTTGAATGTGAGCTCTGAGTTTGCTCACGAGGAGACGCCCTGTTTTGTCACCCCCTACATAATATGTGTGCTTCAGCCGCAGGGCCGCATACTCAGCTCGATAAATGTCCAGGCCTGCGAGCTGGGCCCTGGCCACCTTTAATTGCCGCCATACCCTGGGAGCACCCATGCGAATGTGCACCCTTTCGAGTTCCAAAACTTTGGCTGTGAGTGTTTCCCTCTTTTCTTTCCATTCTCTGGTTTCTACTGCTAAAATCGCTATTAGTTCCCCTCTCACCACCGCCTTAAGGGCCCCCCACAGCGCGGATAAAGGAGTGTCAGGCTTGTCGTTTGTTGTGAGATAGTCTGTAATGCACTTGTGTATCTGCTGGGTCACCTCTTTCCTATGTAGTAGGGATTCGCTTAATCACCACCTCCCTCTAGATGTTTTAGTGTGAGGGACTGTGAGAGACACCACCACAGCGTCGTGGTCTGAAAGTGCTGCCGGGACCATGTCCATCTCTTCCACTTGTGCGTTAATTTCTGAGGAACCAATAAAGTGGTCTAACCTGAACTATGTGTGGTGCACATGTGAGTAAAAAGAGTAGTGCATGCTCCTATGATGGGCCTCCCGCCACAAGTCCAGCAGACTCCCCTGACTCAAACATATCTTCCCCTCAGTGGAGATTGACCCTGCAGAGCCATAGCGGTGGCCCAACCTATCTAAGTCTGGATCCATAACGAGGTTAAGGTCCCCTCCCACGAGAACATGTTTATCCTGAAATCTTAGAAGCTCGGACAATGCGCCCTTGAGAAAGGATTCCTGGTCTGCAATAGGGACATGGAGAAACCCTATAACAAAGGTCTTCCAAACTATTGTCGGCTGAGCCCCCCCATCTGAAACTTTTTACACGTCGAGCCCCCCCCCCCACCATCACCACCACCTGACAAAAATGTTCTGGAAGCTGGTACTCTGCATCATTGATGGCCATTCCCTCCTGCAGAGCCCAGGTCGCATAGGGCAAATAATATTAAATAAATTAAGAGTGTTTAGTACACTGAAATTTGCTTGCTGGAGGATGTCTGGAGGACCCATAGGACATCTTGAGTTCCCTACAGAGGACTGCCTTTAGGGGGTGCACTGACAGTGCTGCACCACCTTTTGTAGCCTACTGATGGCTTATTCGCCTTTTTAGCCAAGTCCATTTTATGGCACAGGTGGAGAGGCAAAGAGATTCACCCCCCTGCAAATGAGGAACTGCAGACTTGAGATAGCACTGGTGTTACATGTTCACCAGTATTAGAGAAGGGGCTGCACAAGTGTCTTCTGTAAAATATGAGTATTCTCATTGCAAAGATTCCACCCGAGTGAGTAGACTGCCCCCGGACTGCAGGGCCTCTGCCACGAAGGTGTAGGCCCTTTGTGAATCAGTCCCATTGTGTATATGTGTTAGGTAGGGTTCTCCAAGCTGCATCATGATTTGAAGTCAGACTTCGTTGAGACATTTATGACTTAATCCATTCTCCTGCAAGAAATGTTACATTATGGGAAATGGTGAAGATCTGCACATTTTACGTAACACAAAATTAATTAATTTTACAAGAATACACTCAGATATAAGAAGTTTCACACAGTCCCACCCAGGACGCAGAGAATTTGATTCACAGATAACAAATTAATTGTAGACACAGCATCGACCCTACGTGTATTCAGACCTCATAAAGATGTCAAATAAACGGCGGACAGGACCTTGAAGTCAGCATGAGCAACATTTCACTTTTTACTTTGTAACATGCTAAAAGATCCTTAAATATACATTACACAACTTTCTAAAATTCCATTGCAATCAACATTCAGAAGAAATGTAAACCTCAGTCAGTCAGACATTCAATTACAAGACTGGTCTCTGCTGAAGCTTGAATGAACCCCATTTTTTCTTGGCTGTAGTTTGTTTAGTTTCAAAGCTATTGCTCCCGCAATTATCTAAGAGCTTCTTTAGATCCTCACTCTTATGTAAAATCCATTATTAACAAGTTGTGCTCTAGCTTTCACTGTAGCCCATTTAGAGCTGAAATAAATTTGTCTTTGCTCGTGTCTAGTCCAAAACATATGTGGCCACACAGTGTTAAGATAATTTGCACCGAGAAATGTATTTTTCTGATTTTATCATATAGGGTTAAATAATTGCTCAAAAGATTTAAGAGGGGACTCCAAACCATGCTGTACTCTTGAATTAAGGACTAGCACAAGTGAAGGATTGAAACTCTTCACTAACCACTAGCAAACTAATACTGGATTTGCTGATCAAATTACAACAGCCAGCTAAAATAACCTGACCGCACCCCACCTCTCACTTCTAATTCCTCCATCACACGGCTAAGCTTTCAAACCCAAGAGGCAATAAGACACAGCTCTGGTCATCCTCACAAATGACACAAACCAACTTCTTGAAACTTAGGCTCACAGCACCTACAACACTTTTCCAACCAAGCACACCCCATAGCGAGCCACCCCTCTGGTAAAGCGCTACGGCACTCCGGAGTGGAGCATATAGCGCTAATAAATGCATTATCATACATATTATAAAGGGCATTTGCATGCACAATCTGTGAGATTAGTCTTTTGTGTTGGAAGAAAATTCAACGGGTTGTTTTACTTTTCTTGTAACTAAAATACTGTAGGAGGAGGAGTAATAGATTTTCATTCTGGGTGTTATGGACTTTAAACAAAAAGGGCAGTATAGGATATTTGAAATATTAGGGAGCTCAAACTATAGATGGCAATTGAATACCTTCTCTAGGCCACTGTATTTATTTAGGATGGGCCGGTTAAGAGAAAAATAACACCACTAGATTCTTTTTGAGCTGCCAGCCGCACCCGAGTACTTCACAGGTCTTTAAAAGACCATTCATGTGTTAACAAGGCTTTTTTGTTTTTTTCACCTCTTAGCGCCCCTGCATCTCCTCTCTGACTATGGCTGAGACACACAACTGGCGCCTGGAGGCAGCAATGGAAGATGAAGTGGTGGGGTGTAGTGCGCGCCCCCCTGAGGGGATGCTGCCCCCCCCCCCAGGGGTGTGCTCAGCATCCTGTGGCCCCCCCCCAGGGGGGGGGGGCACCCCACAGTTTGAAGACCTATGCCCTATAACCATAGTCGTTCCACTGACGTACACCGTGTGTGCTAGTAGTCTACCCTTGATCTCTGCTACCTTGTCTCCCACGGTGTCCTGGATGTGTCTAGCGACCAGTATAGCAACCCCTGCTTTCTTGTCCATTGTAGAGGAGTAATACTGTTGGGGAAAGGCCAGTGATCTCATTCTATGCCAGTCTTTGGACAACAAGTGTGTCTCTTGTAGGAGACAGATCGAGGAACCAGAGTTCTCTAGATATGATTGGATATCTCTTCGTTTAATGGGGTTGTTCAACCCCTTTACATTAAGGGTGAGAACTTTCAGAGTAGATCCCGCCATGGTATCAGTGTGAAGTGGAGCGACAGTACCATCGGATTCCTGTCACAATTACACGCCCTGCTTGAGGTCACACCCTGGGTAGCACACGGTTCCTTCCCTCCCTCCTCCCCCATCCACACCCGACTCAACTCCTCCCTTTCTCTTGACTCTCCCTCAACGCGCCCCCCCCCACCACCACCCTAACCCCAACCAAACAATCCCAACCAGTCACCATAGTCCACAGCCTGCTGTCCCAAAATACAGGCTTATGGGAAGAAAAGAGAGTAGGGTCCTCGTGTAGCCCAGTTGACCCTGACCCCCCCATCCCTCCCCAGCCGACATTTGTTATGTGTGATGAGATCCCCTGGTGCACTTTTTCTTTCACTCTGGAGTCGAGGTGTCCCGCAGCACCGCTTCCAGGGCTGATTCCTTCCCTTGGGTTACTATATCTGGGTCTGGCTTCATTTCAACTGTGGGTGAGCATCGACGTCGCACTCTCTTCCACCCATTCCCCGTCGTCCGCTGCAAGGGACTAGGGGAGGACGCCTGGCTATGGTGTGTTAGGCCCAGAAGTTCGCAAGTTTCTTGGAGTGAGCGTAGTTGCTGTCTCCTATCCTTCCATTTAAAGATTAGGCGGAAGGGGTGACCCCATGAGTACGGCGCCCCTTTATCTTTCAAGTAGGTTGTCACTTCCTTGAATGCTTTCCTCTTCTGCAGAGTGATGGAGGCCAGATCTTGGTAGAGCGCCACAAGGTGACCCTGATATTTGAGAGGTTGTTTCTGCCTTGCCTCCATTAAAATACGTTCTTTCATAGGGAAGTCCTGCAGGAAGGCGAGAATATCCTGCGAAGGAGCCGGCGCTCGTCTCCCAGCTCCCACTCTGTGTGCCCAATCAATGCGAATCTAGAAGTCTGGTGATTCACGGAGGATGTCTCTGAATATGGCCTGGAGGTATCCGGTCAAGTCCGCCCCTTCCTCTCGCAAGGGAATTCCTCTGACGCAGCTGTTATTGCATCTGGACCAATCTCTAGGTCCTCAGTGTGAGCCTGCAGGTCCACCTGATGATCTTTGAGGCGGATGACTTCTTGCTGTAGGAGTTCTAGTTCCTCGTTTTTGGACTGTTCTCGATGGCAGCTACACACTCACCGAGGTCGTCGACATCCCAGCGTATTTCTCTGACTTCGCCTGCAACCTCCTGTTTCAGTGTCTGGAAGTCGTCCCTGAGAGTGTTAAAAAAGCATTTTAAAAAACTCTCTGGTGATAGGTGCGTCTTTGGAATCCTGCCCAGGAGGAATTTGTGATGCCGGTGAAGCATGACCCCCTTTGTCTCCTGTGGAAGGGGTCTTGATGAGCCTTTTTTCAGAGCAAGCTCTCACCCTTTTTCCTCATGTTCACCATCTTGCGGCCCCCCACCAGCTCTGTTGATCCGCCAGTCCACAACAGCGCAGGGGGAGTCAACGGGCCAGTCTCCCACTCCGGTCTGACCTGCCATCACCGTCCTGCGTCGCCTCCTCGTAACTGTCCACTTTCCGTGGGCCTCACCGTCCGGGCCTCCTACCACTAGCTTGTCATAACAAGCCCACCGCGTTGTAATACAGGGGGTCAAGGCCCCCCCGCGGGCTCTGGTGTCGGGTCAAGGAGGGATGTGCAATTAGCAGGAGCTCTCCAGTCCGGGCCACCCACCAGGCCTCACCACATGTCTGTTTGCTGTACCTGCAGCCCCTTGTTCGCAGAAACACTGCCTAAGCTGTGTAAAAGTCTTGATGGGCCCCAGTCAGGCGGGCTTTCAATTCCAGTGTGTTGATGTCCATGCCGGTGATGCGGTTTTGCTCCTTGTCCAGACCCCAGGTAGGCTCCGAGTCTCTGTGGCCCACTGCAAGTAATGGGGCCCAGACGTGAAACATCCAATGGCGGCCGATGTCACCCTCTGCTGAGGCTAGCCCTGTCAGTACAGGCGTTGGCCGCCCTAGGCTGCCCAGCCCTAAGCTGCCATATTGCTTGTAGCTGGGGCTTACTTGCGAAGCCTACCACTCATGTGGACCTCGCTGTGCTAGCTGTTGGTAGGCCTCTGTGACGGGCTCGACCCCTCCAGATCGGTGAGAGTTGGGTCTGTATGTAGGCCACGAATCCACCACCTCCACCGCTCCTGTCTTCAAAGGGGGTCCCCGCTTGCAGCTATGCGGGCGCCCCAGGGGGTTAATGTCCTCAAGTCCCCCACCGGCCTACAACTGCATGGCCCTGGGGTGCCACCAACATGAAATGCTGCTCCCGCCCCGCTTCCTCGCCGATTTGTGAAATCACGCCGGAGTCGATATGCAGGGGGTGTGCAGGCCTCTGCCTGCTCGCTCCTCTCCTGTGGTGAGCGCGTGGCCTTTCCTGTGACTACGTTTGCTGGGGCCTGCTTTTCCAATCCCCCGCTGCCTTCTCCAGTGCGCACCTACCAGGAGTTACATCTGGGCTCCCCGGTGCAGCGCCAAAACAGGCAGAGTCCGACCACACCTATGTAGGCCCGACAGCCCCGGCCTCGATTTTTGAGCCTCCATGCAGGAGCACCTGGCCGCTCAGCTCTACTCGCCTCGCTCGCTTTGCCGGATCTGCCGCCCGCCACTCCGCTGTTGTTGCCCACTCACTGACCGTTAGGATTGGCTGTCGATGGTCAATGAGCTGTCTGTCTCCAGAGCCTTGGGGACCCCCTACTGGGCTCAATCGTGTTCTCGGCGGTGCCTGCTTGGCTTGGGTGCCATTTTTCCTTTGCGAGTTGTCTTCTGCTGTGGTGTCTCACGGAGGCTGCCTGCCCCGAAATGCTCCCAGTCACAGCGCTTCATCTCCTCTCAGCTCTACGCCAATTTCAGCGCATATCAGGGGATTTTTATGCGTAAATTGGCAGAGGAAGGGGGTCCTGTCCGAGGAGCCTCAAGGTCCCGCGTCCTCCTAGGTCGCCATCTTGGCCACGCCCCCAAGATAAGAATTTTTAAAGTCTTAAATATCAGATAATCTTTACTCAATCAATTCCAAAAGATCATAAAAGACGTACATGATTTAAAACACACATGATTAATATAAAACCAATCAAATAATTTACATTTGTAAAATGCATCAATAAAAATAGAATACATACCAGGCACAAAAGCCATAAAAAAAGACATGCTCTAAAAATGTGAAATAATGTAATGCAATACAATCATAAAATCCAGGACATAAGGTACAAGTAAAATTGAGTATTCATTGCTTAGAATAACATTGCCTTTCTCACAAGAATTCTGGACACAAGTGATACAAACAGTGGGCGAGGTCATAGACAAAGAACTAACATGCACTCAGCATGCTGCCTACTGGGTTGGTTCCCACATTTGGCCACAGTAAAGGTTACAAGCAGTTTCCAAGACCTGGCATACACCCTGGCTAAGAAGGAAATAACCAGAAATTGGAAGGCGAGAGGGGACCCTAGGATAGCAACCTGGAGCAGGGAGTTCCTCAGGTGGGCGAGCAGCGATGGTCAAGTGATGATGCAGGAGGCTAAAAGAAGGCTATGAAATATAGAGATACCGAGGGCCTGGGAGGCATTGGTACACAACCTAGAATATCCAGAACTAGAGCCCCCAGATGATGAGTGAGAGACCGCATAGGGTGGAATCCCCTGACTCGAACACGCCAATCATAAGTAACAGAGGCAATAGAAATTTCCTGGTTACTAGGTAGATAACAATTACAAAAGTAAACTAAGTGCAATAAGGTCTGGTTTGATTGCTCATCACACGGGTAAATTCAAATATCGTTTGGAGAGTATTGCTCTAAGGGAAACCACAACACCCAGCGTATCGTTCCTAACTTAAAACGAGTCAGTAAGTTGCATTCGTACACGTTCTGCACAAATAATAGGTATGAGGCGATCCTGGCTGTCATCTGAACTAACCAATTATCTTTTACAGACGGCTTCACCACTTCCACAGCCTCCTTAGAGGCCTGTGTGTGTGTAGAAAAGCATTACTGGGTCCAGCTTTTGTCTTTCTTGGTGATACTTTCCAGGTTCTCAAACAAGTGCGCACAACCCAGAGCCGAAGTGGTATCTCTTATATACTTTAGCCACAAAATGTTCAATCCATGGTCGCAAGCAAGACAATCTTCAACAACTGCACGGTTGAGCTCAGCTCCCTTTTTTGACCAAAGGGAACACCAAAGGGCTACATGGGTGGCACCAATAAGGTCCTGAACATACTCACAGCCTAATTCTTGGTATTGGGGAAAGTGGGGCCTCAAGGGAGAAACCCCCAACAGACAGATGCAACATCTATTTTCCTCGACTTGGATGGCAGCAACATCCCTGTAACCCCATACACCCATGCCATACCTCAAGGTGGCACGGCATTTCCTTTTATACGTTTCTATTAAGGGGGCCAGTGGCTTTCTACCAATGCAAACAGCAAGAGAGAAAATGGTGCGGACTGCACAAGAAAATCAGGTTAATCTACTTTTAAGACACATGGACCATGTGCAAGCATCATCGAAATCCAAGTCAAGATAAGGAAAAGAGGGTACTCTGTAAAAATGATCCCTTCAATCGTTTGGGTACTATTTTGTGCTCCTAGGACTCCATAACGAACATTTTGGAGTAATTTGTTTCCAAGTCAAGACCCTTCATGAATTTCACATAGTTACTGAGTAATATCTTCATACCGTTCGCCGTTAAAGCAAGAAGGAAACGTCTTCTGCATATAAGAAGGCGGGCACAGCTTTATTTTCAACCAGCAGTACATCTGCTCCAGCAACATCTAGTGTCCTCTCCAAATCATTATTATATAATAAAAAGAGGATGGGGCAAGTACGCAACCTTGGGGTACTACTCGATTTACTTTAAATGGAGAAGTACACTCTCGGCTTTGCCAAATCTTACTGAGGCTATGAGATCTCAGTGTAGAAGTCACCAGGTCTGCCTCAAGACCCATAAATTCACGGATTGCCCACAATTTTGACCTTTTTACGCAATCAAAGGTGCTCGATAGGGCCATAAATGCAAGATGGATTGGGAACCCCTTGCATATTTATATTTGGCCAAGATGAGATTTAAGTTAAAACTCTGCTCAATATATCGGTCCTTCGGGAAACACATTGAACCCGCAATATGTTGCTAATCTCCCTTGTCCACTGTAAAAGTTGATCTAAAACCACTCTACTAATTATTTTAGTGGTGGAGTCAAACAGGAAAATTGGTTAGTAGCACCTAGGGTCGTTGGCATTGCCCATTTTAAAGATAGGTATGATTGAAAGGCTCCAAGAAGTAATATTCCCTCGCTGCAAACGGTATTAAAGACAGAAGTAAGGACCGGTGACCCAAATCCAGGGACCTCCTTAAATAAGTTCATGGGCACCCCATCCGGCTCTTAAATAGAAATAATGCCAAAAAGCACACAGCACCAATGTTAGTCAATGGTCACAATAAACTGGTACCTAGGTGCCATTTGAGGTTTATCAAAACGCAGCAAATGTCGGATACACCAACCAGGTTCATCCTGGTCAACAATTTTGTCATCTGGTTTGGTCTTTTAAGTTCCAATTCATCCAGGAGTACACTGTTAAAGCCACCCCACCCCCCAGGACCTCAGGGGAGGGACTTAGATACTCAAAGGTGTCCAACAGCAAGGACCAGGTTCCGTTGCTACTGGTCAGCTGGGTAATTCCAGGAAAAGGCCTCTTGCAGAATGTTGTTGATCTGTAGCCACATGGGAGGTTAGCCAACGGACACCAGTAGTCCCCTTTGTTTTCTTTTTTTTTAAACATGTTTTTATTTGTTTTGATACACAAATCAGAAAGACAGTAGGCATGTGTAAAATTCAAGGTTACAATCAGTAGGAAGTACTTGAGAAATTGACTCACTTCTTTCCCCGCTCTACCTCTTGTAGCCATTTTACCGATCATTTAGAACCCCCCCCCCGCTCCTTCAGCCCTCCATAGAGTCATCATCTGAGCTTTCATTGTCTGACTCAGGGACAGGGTCGCAGATGTCCCCCCTGTAGGTATTCCAGATTTTGGTCCACTTGCGGGGGCATTTCCTATTTACATAAACAGCTCTTTACGTAATCATGGCGATGTCCATGTCTCTGCACCAAGCCTCCAAAGAGGGCGATTCAGCTGATCCCCACTTCTGAGCCGCATTCCTTTTGGCCACCAAGAGACCTAATGTCGCCCAGGTTTGCCCATGCCGAGATAAGTCGTTTGGTTCCCAAATATTGAGAAGGCATCTTCTCGGCTCAGGCAACAGTGAAACATGCAGTGTTTGGGATATTGTACGTAATATCTTGCGCCAATAATCCGCTAGCGGTGGACAATCCCAGAGTGTGTGGAAAAAGGAGCCCTCATTCCCACAACTCCTAAGGCAATATGGATGCTGCGCCTTACCGATTCTGTGAAGTGTAGTTCTAGTGAGATAGGCTCTATGTAAGATTTTAAACTGTACAAGTCTGAGCCTGGCCGAAATTCCCACCTCTCTAGGTGAAGCGAGCGCCATCTGCCATTCTGCCTCATCCATGGCATCAATATCTGCTGTCCATCTCTCGTTCAGTATTGCTGTGGGGTCTGAAATATTATTAATTAATTTGGGTATGTGAAGGAGGTGGCACGCCTAGGCATAAAATCAGTGAGAAGCCTATCTTCTAGTGGGGAAGCCTCGGGTATATTCTCGGTCTGAGGCAGAGCTGCTAGTAGTGTGTGTCTGATTTGCATGTAACGGAATGACTCAGTTGGCACAAGCTCGTATTGTTGTCTAAGCTATTCAAACAAGATGACCGTCCCTTTATCCCATAGGTCGCCCACTGTGGAGATACCAATGCTGTCCCAGTGTTCAAATCCCTTGTTGTTTCTAAGGGTCCCTAGCTGCCTCGCATCCCACAGGGGCGTGAGTTTTTTCATGGCCTCCTTCCACCCCAATTGTGCCTGATCTGTGTACCATAGTGTGACAGTGTGTTTCGTTGGGCCTTCCAGCTTCAGCGCTCGCCTTCTGTTATACAGGGCCGCCAGCATATTGTCTGTTCCCAGCTGCGCCCTATCCGCCTTGTATGCTGGGTCCGTCTGAGGGGCGTGTAGCCATTGATTTATAACTTTGAGGTGTGTTGCCCAATAGTAAAGGCGTATGTTAGGGAGTGCTATGCCGCCATCGTACCAACTGCGATGCAGTTTGACTTGAGCAATGCATGCTGGTTTGTTGTCCCAGAGGAGTGTGGATACTTGTGCTGCTATCTGTCTAAAATACCTCAGGGGTACCTGATATGGCGTGTTTTCCAGCGCATACAGAAATCGGGGTAGGGCCATCATTTTAAATAGCGCAGCTCTCCCCAACAGCGTTAGGGGCAGCGACTCCCAGTGTGTCACGTCTCTACGCAGTCGCTCCAGTGGGGGTGCCAAATTCTTAGTGAAGAAGGTTGCAGGGTCTCTTGTTATGTGTATACCTAGATATTTAAACGTGTCTTGGGACACCGCCAGTGGGCAGTGAAGGGGGAGTCGTGGTGTCGGACCCTTTAATGGGTATAAAACTGACTTAGTCCAATTTATGGTATAACCCGAAATTTTCCCAAACGCGTCGCACAACTCGAATAAGACCAGCAGAGTATGTTCCGGGTCTGTCAGGTACACCAAAATGTCGTCCGCCCATTTAATACCACGTAGAAGAGGGGTTTCACAAATTTGCGCCGCTAGGGGTTCCAATACCATTGTAAAAAGAAGTGGCGACAGAGGGCAGCCCTGTCGTGTGCCTCTTGTCAATGTTATAATATCTGAAAGTCGCCCGTTTACTGCCACGCGCGCCTCTGGATCTGCGTATAGGAGTCGGATCCATGCGCAGAATTTAGAGCTGAAGCCCAGGCGTGGAAGAACTGCAAAAAGGTATGGTCATTCCACCATATCAAAGGCCATTTTTGCATCTAAAGAAAGGACCGCTGACGTCTCCGACAGAACATGTTCCCGTGCCAGTACACTATGCAGACTTCTGAGATTGAGTGCAGTGTTCCTGTTTGGCATAAAGCCCAACTGATCCGGGTGGATTAGGTTGAGAAGGTGCGCCTGTAATCTATTCGCAATCAATTTGGCCAAAATTTTTGACTCTGCGTTGATCAGCGATACTGGGCGGTATGAAAGGCATTTCGTTGGGGGCTTCCCCGGTTTCAGAATAGCTACAATTGTGGCTACTCTCTGGTCCAAAGGCAGTAGTCCCTGCTCGTTGTACATTGCGAGTAAGTGTGGGCAGAGGGTGTGTGTCATTAGTTTATAAAGTTCCAGCGGGATTCCATTGGGACCCAACGCTTTGCCGGATTCTAGGGTTTTAATTGCGGCTCCGACTTCCTCAACAGTGAGATCTGCCTCAAGCTCTTTGGAGGTCTCCGGGTCAAGTCCAGGCAGTTCTACCTCGCGCAAAAAGGTTGCAGCCTCCTCCTCCGTGGCCACAGAGGAAGAAGCGTACACCACACAGAAATGCTCAGCTAGGGCCTTCACAATGTTCCCTGGTCCTGAAGTGAGACGCCCCTCGGCCATACGCAGCTGTGCTATAGTACGGTTCCCCCGTTCCCTCCTGTCCAGCCAGGCCAGTAACTTCCCAGGCTTGTCTCCTACATCATACATTTTATGCCTGGTTGCTGTGATGGCAGTCATCGTTTCCTGTCTAAGGTGTTCCTTGTGTTGTTGCTGCTTTAGCAAAAGAGTGTGAGCTGAGTCTGGTGTCGGGTTGGCCGAGTGGGTAATGTCAGCTGCTTGCAGCTCCTGTTCGAGTGTTATGAGGTCTCGGTGTTTCGCGCGTTTGTGTCCTGTAATGGAAGAAATAGCCTGACCTCTTTGGACCGTCTTATAGGCCTCCCACAGTATGGTTGGGGAGCTGACCGAGGCCTCATTTTCAGAAAAGAAATGTTTAGTGGTTTTACGGAGCTCCTTCCGTATTTGTGAGACATGCAGGTAGCCTGGATAGATTGGGTTGAGTCGATTGTGCGAGGTACGGTGGGAGGAGAGCGTCAAAGTCACTGGGGAGTGGTCAGAGATACCCCTTGGTCCAATAGTGATATTCTCTACACAGGAGAGGGTGGACTCAAGGGTCAGGAAATAATCTAGTCTAGATAAACTGTTGTGCACTGCAGAGTGGAAGGTGTATTGTCTATCTATCGGGTGCTTATGTCTCCATACATCCGTTAGTCCGAGTGCCTCCACGAAGCTTCGCAGGCGGGAGACTCCAGGCGCTGCCGCCCTCACCAGGTGTCTGTCTATGGTGACGTCCATCGTGGTGTTAAAATCCCCACCGATAAGGAGGTCCCCGCTGGGCAGAGACATCACTGAGGGCCGGAAGATCCACCGTCTGCAATGCCGGGGGGATATATACCGATACCACATTCACAAGTCTGGCCATGTATTGCTGCAATCCTACCCTGATCGTCACGTTTAGTCTGCTTAACTATAAAGGGTGAGTTCTTTCGCAGTTAAATTTCTAACCCTCTAGACCCCGTGGAGAACTCTGAATGCACCACCATTTTGAACCCCCATCTGTCCATTGCTCTACTTACCGCTACCGTGAGGTGAGTCTCCTGTAGGAGTACCAGTGTAGGGGCCTGGCGTTTCAGGGCTCGTAACACTAACCCTCTTTTAATTTTATCGCCTAACCCGTGGACGTTCCACGTGATCACTGTGAGTGGGGCCACGGGGGCTATCTGGTCCTCCGCCTGTGCGCTAGCTCAGGTTGTGTCTGTCACCATGACTGAGTGGAGTGGGAAACGGGTAGTGTAACCTTGTCATGTCTTGTAAGGAGGTAATATGCAGTAAATACCATGCTCTGAGGTCTTTTCCGATATGAACCACAACTAAAAAACCAGAACTCCGAACTTCCCCTCCCCACAATACCACCCCCCTCCCTGCCTCCCTGCCTGACGGACTTTGAACTGCCCGCCACCCCAACTTAGCAGAGTGCTCCATCCCTACCCACAACAGAGTACTTGCGTGTAGGGGTTACGAAGTCCAGTGAGAGCGTGACACCTCCTTTCCGGCTGGGCCCGTGTCTACCCAGTGTCCAGAGCCGGCTTATAAGAAATGCCATGATGCACCTGAGGTGTACTAATTACAGTTCGTTCCAAAACGGTCCAGTTCATTTCAAGCCAGGGTCTTCCGTTTCCATTCTTTGTGAGTTGTCTTCATCAGGTGGAAAGAGTTCCGGCTGCCCATTTCCGCTTCGTCGGTCCTTCGACGCTGGTCTCTATTTCCACGACGGGGTCCGTCCTTTTTTATCCAACCTTCGAGCCAATCATATGCCTCCTCAGGCGTCTTGAAGAACCATGTCTTCCCCTCAGCTACTACTCTTAGCCTTGCTGGGAACAGCATCGAGTAGGGTACCTCACGTGCTCGTAAAGCCTTTTTGACCTCAAGAAAGCTGCGACGTTCTTTTGAAACCGCTGCCGTGTAGTCAGGGAAGAAAGATATCGAGGAGTTCTGCAGGCGAATTTGTGGGGAGACTCGCGCCGTTTGAAGAATAATATCTCTGTCTCTGAAGTTGAATAGGTGCGCGAGCACCGGTCTTGGGGGCGCCACCGGCTTGGCCTTTCCGCCTGGGACCCTATGCGCTCGTTCCACCGAAAAGAATGTGGAAAGTCCCTTAGGCTGCAGTCTAGTTTTTATCAATTCTTCTACAAATAGGTCCGTAGCCTGGGTGCCTTCACTCTCCGGAATGCCTAAGATTCGAACGTTATTCCCGCGAGAGCGCCCTTCCTGATCGTCCAGCTTCTCGCCAGTATTTTGTTTTCTGGTTCGAGTCGTGAAACCGTTCTCTTCAACACTGCTGTGTCGCATGCCAGTGACTTTGTGGTATGCTCAACCTCCGCAACTCTGGTGGAGATTTTCTGGAAGTCTGCACGAAGTAGCGATACATCTGCAGAAATGGAACCCACTGTAGTCTGCACATTAGCCAATGCCACTATTATGTCCTCCTAAGTTACTTTTTTGGCAGTGCCCTCTCCTTGCGCTCCACTCGATGACGTTCTCCCCTCCTGCAATGGGGGAAAGTCCTTATTATACGCATATTTGTCCAATTTGGCTTGTGTCGTTAGGTTTCTGGGGCCTCTGCCCGACATGATGGTACTCCGAGTCGGCAGGAGGGATCGTTTTGTTACTATTATAATTGACCAGTTGACCCCAAACTCGCTTCAGTTTTTTCCCCGTGCTTCCCTCCGCTTCACTCCGGGTCTTCAGTATGATCTGCACATATGGGGGGTGGGGGTATGAGAAGGTGCGCTCGTGTTCCTCCGTGTCTCCAGTACTTTTACCAGTGAGAATGTAGGTCTTCCTCCCAGGGGGGTTGGTATCCTTCGACAGAGGCAAAGATTCCTCTCTCCGGGGTTGCACGTAGGGCGGAATGGGGCACACACATCGGGCGGGGGTCTCTCTGCACACCACGGTGCTCCGTCTCAACTCGACTATCAGTGCTCAGTCGGTAGGTCAATGTTCATATGTTTGGTCCCCGTGGTTCGCGCGGCCACTCTGGACAAAGACACCTCTGCCGCGTCCCAGTCTCTCCATGTGTCTCTTTGCGAAAGTTTTCCGGCGTGCGCGGTAACTCCTGGCCCTGGTCTTATATATTGCTGGGCCTCCCTGTCCCTCGTAGTAGGCCCCCTGGCCGCGCCCCCACCGCGGTGTCCCCGCAGAGCCCCAGGAGCGTTGGGTGCCGACTCGCTCCCGCCCGGAAATAGGCCTCTGTTGCTGCACTGTTCATGGAGCTCGTCCGGGCAGGCAAATCACTCGAGGCCCCGGCTTCCGCCGCCAAAGCAGGCCGCCAGTCGAGGCTGCGGGTGTCCTTGGTGATCTTCGATGCAGCCGTGCCGCGACCGCAGCACTCAGCGCCGTCTGGCCACATCGGGTACCGGAGTCCCAGCCTCCCGATATTTATACGGATAGCAGGTCTTTTATATTGCCAGGCCTCCCTGTCCCTCGCTTTAGGCCCCCTGGCTGTGCTCCTACCGTGGGGTCTCCACGGAGCCCCAGGAGTATTGGGAACAGGTCCGCTTCTCTGCAGATATGGGCCCCTTGCCGCCCCGTCGAGGCCACCGCTGCTGCACTTTCCTTGGAGCTCTTCCGGGCAGCCGAATCACTCGAGGCCACGGCTTCCGCCGCGGAAGTAGGCCGCCAGTCTTTGGTCTTGGTCGTCACTGGTTTTTCTGTGACGGATTAGCACCGGGACCGTGGCATTTAACGCCGCTCGGTCACGGACGTGTACGGGTGCTTCAGCCTCCCGTTAATTAGCAAGATATGTGGTCGGATTTATAGGGAAGGGCACCTCGTCTCCGGAGCTTCCTCAGCAAGCAGCCATCTTCGCCGGCCGCTAGCCACGCCACTCCCCCCTTTGTTTTCTTTGATAAAAAGGGAGCAGGTCCAATCATTCAGAGCTCCTCTCAGGTCACAGACAGCAGGCCCAGTCCTCTTCAGATCTTCCACAAGTCCAGAAAGTGTTCTTAAGTGGGAGCCAAATTTATGCTTAGAACCAGCTAGAATGATATGGTGATTCCTGGGTCTGCCTAAACCAATGGGGGTAAAAGTTCCATGGTCAAATCTTATCCACTGTTTTAGTAGTTTCTGACTGCTTTAAAGGAAAAAAAACCAACATGCCACGACGTGGGCATTTTTTCGAGATGGTGAAAATCGTAGCTCCCACTTAACCTCAACTTGGGCTCTGATGGCTGGGCGTGTGCGAGGAGATACTATGGAAATTCAGTTTTAGGCAAGCACTGTACCCACAACAAACCCAGAGACAGAAGTCTAGTAGGACAAACGGATGGGCCTTCAGAAATCATATAGTGGATACACAAAATTTGCCTTGGCATCCTATTCTCTCCCCTTCAAATGTGCCCAGGTGTTACATGGGGCTGGCTAAACAGACCTGTCAAGCATGATTTGACACTGTGCTGTCCAAAGAGGACTCGCAGCCCGCACCCTGCATATTCTGTGGAGATTAGAGGAGTCATTGATGCCCATTCAGGTCAGTCTATTGTTTGCTCTTTTAGACATTTCACACCCTTTTCACACATACTCAAGTGTGGGCTTAGGCTGAGACCTGGCAGTGGATTATACTAATTAACCTAATATTTATTAAAAGACCGACTTCACTGTTGAATTTGATTTTTAATAACTATTAAAAATAGTAGTTTGATTATTTTTGTAGCTGGTCACTTTCTCAATACACAGTATTAGCATTTAATATTTGCTTCTCAATATTTCTCTATGGGCCAGCCAGCCTTCCTATTGTTAAAATAGCTTTTGAGTGCTAGTCACTATAGGGACACATTAACTTTAAATTTCTAGATGTACTACTTCTAAATACCATGCACCCTGCCTTGTGGTTTACAAGCCCTACATATGGGTGACTAATATTTAAAAACAGGGTTTTTACCTGTCTAATGGAGTTTATTTCGATAGGTCGCAGTGTGGTAGACATAGGATAGGCTGGAAATCATATTTGCACTCAGGCTATAGTTGATGGCACAGTAGAGAGTGCAGTCCATTAGTGGCATTTAAAATTTCAGGCCCAAGGTATATTTTGAAGTTGAGTGTAGAGCGTACCCACCCAAAAAATTCAAAATCTGATAATAATCCTGTGCAATCACAAAAGGAATTATTTTCAAGTAGCATTTGACAAAACTAGGCTTTTTCTTTTTTCATAAGGTCACTTTTATTCTTCTTAGGTGTTCTCTTAATTTACATCACTTACACTGAACAATGTTTACATCGTTATTTGGAAGGTACACACGTTTTTAAATACTCGTATACCAGTGCCTCTCTTAACTAAAGTAAATTAATCTTAATTTCGGCACGTTAATAATAAAAGGCACACTGAAATTAGTCTTTACTGTCACTTCTAATACGTTCACTAAATAAACGGATATGGACAAAGGGTATCACTAAGATAAGATTCTTTTCAAGCATGGAGCTGGATACGTCACATGACAGAAGAACATATACTCATGATTGCCTTAACATTACAGCCTTGAAAAAGCCCCAGGAATTCTTAGACATGTGGGGGTGAAACAGGTGTTGGTGCATCCTGAATGTATGTGATACAATCTGAACACATCTTGCATATGATATTGATGAACCAACATTGGAATACATAATGTGGAATAAGTCATATTATCAACATCGTTCATTAAGTTATGTAATTAATGAGAACACTTAAGAGGAATACAAGTAACCTTATAAAAAAGAAAAAGTCTAATTTGGTCAAATTTCACTTACAAAAGAATGCATTATGTGATTGCACAGGCTTATTACCAGATTGTGCATTGTTGGGTGGGTACACTCTACTCTAATCTGTAAACTTGGAAATTTGAAGAGGTGCAGTTGGCCCCAATCTCAAGATTGCACGACCCCCAGACAAAGGGTATTACTTAACCATATAAGAGTGTCGGGTAAATCTTGTTCAAAGCAAGGCATATTTTGTACAATATAATAGTGACTTGTAGGCACTGTAATATACCAAATAGGAGTATGCCATTTTGATAATGTTAAAAGGGGGAGCACAGGAACTTTACGATTGGTTAGCAGGGGTGGAGTTCTAAATCCAGCACAGCTATAGGATCCAGAAAAAGGCAAAAAATCTGCGTTGATGACGCAGCAAATGCAGATTTCCTACAACCATTCAGTCAATATTTATTGATATAATTATAGCATTAAAAATGAACATAAAAATACAAAGGTCACAATCCTTGTTCAGTATATGATTAGATCTCTACAACTATATCCAGCTTGTCTCCTTTTGTCTCAAACAGAGTTCCCAGGCTCCACTCCTGATTTTCTGGGGTATGCTCTAAATGTTAATTTCTCTGGTATGCAATGGTATAATTTTTGTCTTTATTTTCTATTGCTCTCATGTTTCACAGCATCATTTTAATCTTCTGATGGTACTTACAAAGCACTGTTTGCCAGATAGACTTTCAATAATAAACACCACAAAGGCTGTCCTCCAGTTAATAGATGAAGAAATGTAATTTTCGTATGATTTAACATTGTTGTCAACAAATGTTGTTGTGGAAATGTGCACTAAATGGTATCTATTATACTAGTACATAGTATATACTTCCCCAGAAACTCACTGTTGTGGTTTCCTAATTGTTTGTTTTAATTATGTGAAGTAGGATGTACTTCACCAAACACCAATAAGGGAGGAATGCACTCAGGAGTCAAATATTTAATTAGTTTAAAAGGTCGAATTCTGGGCGCACAAGAGAGAGCATCACAGCAAGATGTCGGCAATCTAACCTGGCTCTGCCGGCCAACAACAATCCACTACAATCCTACCTCCAGAGGGCTCATGGCCCTTAAACACTCGGCGGCCACACTTGTGGAGGACAACCCAAGCCAGCTCAGATGAGACGGAGCTGGCTTGGGGAAATGCCTGAAGCTGGGGTACTATAGACTGAACCCCCTGGGCGGCACGGCCTGCCTACAGCGGTGTGGCCTTGTGGGATCTGGCTCCTGTATCTTGGGCCCATCGGCTCGACGTCTGTGACGGAACGCCTGCTGCAACTGGACTGCTCTTCATTGCCCCTCCCCTGGGACATGTTGGCAGCAAGCCAAGGCCAGTGTGTTGTCCATGTGGGGTGCTGCTCCCCGGCGGGGGTGGCAAGTCTTGCCAGGCAGGGCAGTTGAGGCGGTAGGCCTACTATTGCCTGCTGCCACCTGGGGGTGTGGGGCAACGTTGTTTGGTACTGGCTGAAGTGGCTGCCAACCCCACACTGAGTACTGTTTGGGTGGTGGGTGATTCCCCCTGATGCTGGTTGGCCCGGGGACGAGCTGGAGTGGCTGCCTTGTATGGCACATTGGTGACAACCATGTCTGCTCGTGCCACCGCCCCCCTGCTATAGGGGTGTGGCAGACCTGAGGAGTTGGACTTGTGCACTTTTCTTCTTATATTGGGGGGGGGGGGGGGGGTAACGTGGGCTGCCTTCCTGGGCACTGCAATGATACCTGGGTGTGCTCATGTACCCCAGTCATAGGGGCAGGACCCAATATGTTGGACTGGTGCTTGCTTGCTCTGTTGCTCATCCCACTTTGTAAAGGGAAGCAGGATGGTAGGCAATTGAAACTGTCCTTCCCAACTGGCAAGAAAAAGGTACCCCCTAAAGATACTTGTAGGTCTGGGAGAAAAAGGGAAATACAATGAAAAACTAGAATAACTCCCCCACAAACAGTACTTCTTCTGTATCAGCCTGCTAGGGTTTCATGGGCTGACCAATACTTGGATCTTAAGTCATAAATATTGTGTCTCAAGCGTGTACATACTTATCATTTTATTAGAGTATAAAATTACTTTCTTTTTTCTATAGTACAAAATTACATCATTAAAAACATATTATGGAACCACATATACACCACAGATATTAGCATACAGTGTTTCCACATACTGATACATAGGATAGAGACAAAACAGATTGAAAAAACATATATCTATTGTTACGGGTAACAACAAAACAGCTTCCAGCGTCCTTCACATAAGCTCTACATCCAGCATTCTCACGCCGTTGGCTGGGATGACTGACCTTAGATGTTCAACCTAGAACGTACGTGGATTGAATGATCAGCGCAAGTCCTGCCAAGTGCACACTTATTTGTGCCGATGTTTGCTTCTTGCAGAGCTCCTCCCCACCAGTGTGTCTCATCCGCGCCTTCATGCGGGGTGGCAGAGAAACATGCTGCAGTATATTCTAACTATGCTCGCGGAGTTACCATTTTCATATAGGGAGGACTACAGTGGCACAGAACCACTTGCCTGTGCGACACGCAGGGTAGATACATTTTCATACATTGAGAGACTCATGAGCAGGCCCCTCATGCATGTCGCTGTCTAAGGGCCCAACATTGATAGGCCCACTTTCTTTGCAGACCTCTGGCATCGCATCACATCCCCAATGCGGGCCTGCCACGGTCTGGTCGGGAGGCAATTTTAATGTTATACTTACCCCCATTTGGACACATCCAGCGACACATGGGAGCCCACATCCTACAGTGGCTGCTCAACTGGGAATTACAATGGATGACCATGGGCTTATTGACCTGTGGTTGCACGTCCAC
Organism: Lissotriton vulgaris; assembly: GCF_964263255.1. Taxonomy (NCBI): domain Eukaryota; kingdom Metazoa; phylum Chordata; class Amphibia; order Caudata; family Salamandridae; genus Lissotriton; species Lissotriton vulgaris. The sequence goes on along the minus strand of NC_141687.1, from coordinate 869,664,440 downwards.
ACCCTGGATGGTGACAGAACTTGTACAGGATCTACACATAACACCTGGTCTCGAATCAGCCTCTGGCTGGCGACCCTGGATGCGGCTCCCTGGCTGAGGTTCATCGTGCATCTCCCGTGCACACTGTCAGCTCACACCCCAGTCTTTCTTGAAGTCACAATCCCTGACAAAGCGCTCGCTCCTTCACTTGGTGACTCCCTGCCAATGCTCTATGTGACAGGACGTTTCGTGACGAGGTAATATCAAGTATTGTAGAATATATTTCCCTTAATTCAAAATCTGTGTCATCTGCTGCTACACTATGGGAGGCCTTTAAGGCTTACATTTGTCGTGTGTACATTGTCAAGCAGGCTGGGGTGCTGAGGGCAACCCAAACGCATCTTTCAAAGCTTGACTCTGATATTCAATCCCTCAAGTTTGTCTTCTTCATCCTGAGGGATCCGGGCGCTCTCGCCTCCCATCAAATGGAAGCTTGGCAAGTATGAGGAGGAGGCACAGCAGGGGGCCATTATCTTAGCAAAGAGGCTACAGTCCAGTGCTAATGGGAGGGTGACAGAGCGGGCGGGTGCTGGCCTGGGCATAAGACTACATTACCGAATTGCTTGATGACCAGCAGGCTTCCCACTCAGATCCAGAAGGTATGAAGCACACTATGACGACCTTTTTACACTTACCTCTACATCTCCAAGATTAAATATGACCCAGCATGATTAGATGAATTTTTGGGCTCTATTCAGCTTCTTTGGATCGACCATTTGCATCGGCTGTACATCAATGTCCTGTTCTTGGCCGAAGACATTGTACAGGCGATACAGAGCATGCCTAGAGATAAAGTGCCTGGACAGGATGCCCTGACAACTGCTTTTTATAGAGAATATGCCCAGATTCTCCACCTCCTCGTGGTATATGATGAGTCTCTAAGGCTGGGGCATTTGCCTCCCACATTGTGTAAGGGGGTGATCTTCAGTATTCTGAAACTATGGGAAAACTTCCAAACATTGGAACTCCTATTGTCCCCAATGATAAATGTTACGCCTATCACCAGGGGCACCAGGCAGGGTTGCCGCTTCTCATCTATCCTTTTCACCATTGCAATGAAACCCTTGGTGGCCCGCCTGAGACAGCACAATGCAGGCAGGGGGCTTGTCTTCCACACTAGAAGTGTCCTAGTCTCCATGTACGTAGACAATGTCATCTTATACTTGCGTGACCCATGAGACAACATATTCCCAGTGATCCATGAGGTGCTCCTGTTTGGTGGTCTTACTGGTAGCCACATAAACTGATCTAAATCACTTATTTTCCGCTTACATCCATGACGGACTGCTTTATCCCTTAACAACCCATGTAATTGGTGGATCGACCATTCTGCTTCTTAGGCATATGGATCAGGGGATACATTGACGAGATTTGGAAAAACAATTACGGCACAACTATGATGTGGCTTGAGGCGCACGTCTCATCCTGGATCTGTTTCCCCTCTTGATGGCAGAAAGAATCGCCATTGCAAAGATGCTCATTCTTCCGAAATTCCTGTATCTCTTCATTAATATCCCCATGCCACTTACTGCCCACTTATTTAAACAACTCTATGTGCAGCTATTGACTCTGACCTTTGCTGGAAAGCATACAAGGGTCTCCTAGGAAATGCTAGCTCTTCCCTTCGAGCAAGGCGGACCGTGCGTCCCTGACATGGAACTGTACTGTTATTGTGCATAAGTGCAATACGCACACTTTTGGATGCACCCACCCCATCTGGCCGTAAAGGTCCGTGCCACAGCTGCATGCCCGCTAAACATCACACTATACTTGCCTGCCCGCCACCCTGGGCCAAAATAGACAGCGTTACATACAGGGTCTGGGCAGGGCCGGCGCTAGGCATGGGCAGCGTGGGCAGCTGCCCATGGCCTCTCACCAGCATGGGGCCAGGCACTGGTGATGTGTCCTGTTGGTTCCCTGGCGATCCGTTTCAAAGAAAGGTGTCACCTTTCTTTGAAATGGAGGGGTCCCCCTCCCTTGGCCTCTCAGGGATGGTATCTGGATACATAAGGGAGGGAGACACTCCCTTCAATTGAAAGGAGACCCATTCACAGACACTGTGGAAGGCCCATTGTCCATCATTTTGGCGCCCCCATAGTTTTAACTTTTAGCCCACAAGCAATTCTCACATCTATTGGACTGAAGGTGCCACTGCGTAGCTTTTATTACCTGTCAATAACACCATCTTTATTTGTTATTAAACCACCAACTTTTGACCAATTTTATTAACCATCAAAACACCATTACTGAACATAAGGAGGCGCCGTATCCATCTACGCCACAGGTTACCATGTATTTACAATTAGTCAGCTCTAGATCCACTCGAGGCGTGTTGTACCAGCAGGACACAACCCAACCCCTTACCACTTAATACCATTACTGAACATAAGGAGGCGCAGTATCCATCTGCGCCACAGGTTACCATGTATTTACAATTCGTCAGCTCTAGATCAGATCCCCTCGAGGCGTGTTGTACCAGCAGGACACAACCCAACCCCTTACCACTTCGTCAATATGAGATACCATGTTGCTTCATCCAAGCACCGGCTACTAGGGTAGGGCCGGAGAGTCCAGGACCACCAGCAGGACGGCCCCCTCTCCCGCCAGCCCAGAGCCCCAATGACTCCCTCCTTGTTGCAAGGTCAGGCAGTTTCCGCATAAAGAAGTCCCCGGGCCTTTTCCTCTTGTCTGGGATCCCGCCAACTCTACTTAAAACTTAGGGATGGGTGGGTGGGCAACTGTTCCTGCTGCGCCTTTCCGGCTACTCTACGAGGCGAGAGGACAAAGAGGGCTACTCCCTTGATTCCTGGCTATTTTATCACCTAAGGTGAGGGACCGCCAATGCACCTCCTTCTTTGATTGCATTTCCGGCATCCCTCCCCTTGCCCACTTTCAGGGAAACGAAACCGTTCCCTCGGCACTGAAATCCCACTAAAGGCACCCCTCCCCTATACGCGGGGGTGCCTCTCATAGTGTGGATATCCGTGCCATTCGTCCACCACACACACACCCCCACAAAGACACTTTACACGAACTTGGTGTTCACTGCGTAGCTTTTATTACTTGTCAATAACACCATCTTTATTTGTTATTAAACCACCAACTTGTTCTGTACCTTCTCATGGGTCAAGAGAATATTGCCAGACCCCATTATCTTATGGTCAGAGGAGTCTGGGGTGATGGAGTATTTTTAGACGCGGCGAACACGTCTGTGAGAAAACTGAATCGAGAGGTAGTGAAACTATAGCGGGGTTTCCAAATTCATCCCAGTAGGCATATTATGCTGCAGGCATTAAACTTGAATTTGTATTGGGCAGAGGGATTGCAGCTGTCCAGGGCAGGATTGGAGCTGTTTGTCCAAACTATACTGGGGGGCTATGGAGTTGCTTTCAAAAGTATAGCCCAGAGCATCACAAATGGAAGGTGGTGCAGCTAGCTGGGGGAGGGCAAGAGCGCCAGTAGGCTACTTGCCCTGTGGCGGGGTCCCGGACAAGAGGAAAAGGCCCGGGGACTTCTTTATGCGGAAACTGCCTGACCTTGCAACAGGGAGGGAGTCATTGGGGCTCTGGGCTGGCGGGAGAGGGGGCCGTCCTGCTGGTGGTCCTGGACTCTCCGGCCCTACCCTAGTAGCCGGTGCTTGGATGAAGCAACATGGTATCTCATATTGACGAAGTGGTAAGGGGTTGGGTTGTGTCCTGCTGGTACAACACGCCTCGAGGGGATCTGATCTAGAGCTGACTAATTGTAAATACATGGTAACCTGTGGCGCAGATGGATACGGCGCCTCCTTATGTTCAGTAATGGTGTTTTGATGGTTAAAAAAATTGGTCAAAAGTTGGTGTTTTAATAACAAATAAAGATGGTGTTATTGACAAGTAATAAAAGCTACGCAGTGAACACCAAGTTCGTGTAAAGTGTCTTTATGGGGGTGTGTGTGTGGTGGACGAATGGCACGGATATCCACACTATGAGAGGCACCCCCCGCGTATAGGGGAGGGGTGCCTTTAGTGGGATTTCAGTGCCGAGGGAACGGTTTCGTTTCCCTGAAAGTGGGCAAGGGGAGGGATGCCGGAAATGCAATCAAAGAAGGAGGTGCATTGGCGGTCCCTCCCCTTAGGTGATAAAATAGCCAGGAATCAAGGGAGTAGCCCTCTTTGTCCTCTCGCCTCGTAGAGTAGCCGGAAAGGCGCAGCAGGAACAGTTGCCCACCCACCCATCCCTAAGTTTTAAGTAGAGTTGGCGGGGTCCCGGATAAGAGGAAAAGGCCCGGGGACTTCTTTATGCGGAAACTGCCTGACCTTGCAACAGGGAGGGAGTCATTGGGGCTCTGGGCTGGCGGGAGAGGGGGCCGTCCTGCTGGTGGTCCTGGACTCTCCGGCCCTACCCTAGTAGCCGGTGCTTGGATGAAGCAACATGGTATCTCATATTGACGAAGTGGTAAGGGGTTGGGTTGTGTCCTGCTGGTACAACACGCCTCGAGGGGATCTGATCTAGAGCTGACGAATTGTAAATACATGGTAACCTGTGGCGCAGATGGATACTGCGCCTCCTTATGTTCAGTAATGGTATTAAGTGGTAAGGGGTTGTGTTGTGTCCAGCTGGTACAACACGCCTCGAGTGGATCTAGAGCTGACTAATTGTAAATACATGGTAACCTGTGGCGCAGATGGATACGGCGCCTCTTTATGTTCAGTAATGGTGTTTTGATGGTTAATAAAATTGGTCAAAAGTTGGTGGTTTAATAACAAATAAAGATGGTGTTATTGACAAGTAATAAAAGCTACGCAGTGAACACCAAGTTTGTGTAAAGTGTCTTTGTGGGGGGGGTGTGTGTGGTGGACGAATGGCACGGATATCCACACTATTGAAGAGTGCAGGTCAAATGCATACATACAACACAATTAAGGCACAGCACCAGGGTATGTTTTTTCTATGATTTAATATTGCCCCACTGCCTGGTTCAAGGTCCTTGGTGCAGATGTTACTGTGTGAGACATCCATCCATCCTGGGAAGGCATTGCACTGCACCTGAGCCATAAGCACCGGCATCAACATTCAAAACACAAGACACATGCTCTTCAAAAGCTCGCTGAGAAAATGCATCTATGATCACCGGTTTGATTTTACTTGTATGCCAAACAAAGTACCTTCGTTCAAAAGCTTCTATAATGGCACCATTCACATGGGATGTATTATTTATAAACTCACATAGTCCTGGTAGAGATAAGCGTTCTTCACAATGTTTTTGCTGATGGAACGTTTTGTTTGTCCTTTTATGTAATCCTTAGCTTAAAACGAATATTCTGAAGAAATCACAAGGCATAGCTATTCAGCGCATGCTTTTCTGAATGCACGCATGTTCCCGCACTTTGCCATGCCTCTACACCCTTGGCAATACTGTGTTCTTCCGTGTGACATTAGATTCATAAATTGGCCTGGAAAGAAGAAGAGTTTGTGCATCTGCAGCAACGCTTCAAAGAGATGATATGTCGAGGAGCACGCAGACTCTCAAACTACCATTTGTTTTCTAAAATCTATATGGTTGCCTCAATAAGCTTTCAGCACTTTCACAAGCTACAAAGGTACGTTCATTGAAAGCTCGTTCACTGCGTGCCAGGGAGTCCCAACCCCTGATATCACCCTTCATAATTCACAGATCTGGCATTCTAACGAGGCTGATTCTTCCCTCCCTTATCGTGAGCATATATGAGCCGGTTTACCATGTGCATGCATGTGCTCAATTTCTTTAACTTCCCTCAAGCATAAAGCTTGTTCTTTTACACTGATCCTAATTGATGTATACTGCCATGAGTCCAAGTGTCTCTGCGTGCTACACAGATTGTTTGTTTAAAAGTAACTTTATGTAGACACCGCTTCAGCCCACACTTATGTTGTTTCATCAGTGAGCACTCAGTCATCCCATGGGGCATTCCTCCACAATTGCACCTCCCTGTAATGAAGTAACCTACTCCTTTCATCTTTATCTCTTCGAATGATTCAAAAGACTGTAAGACAAATGTAACTTATCTGTAACCAGTGGCGTATCTCGGGGGGGGGGGGGGGGGGGGGGGGGGACGCACGGCGGTACACCCCGGATGGCACGAGTTTTGGGGGCAGCGGCCTCCTAATCCTACCTGCTGTCTCAGAGGCAGTAATCGTCCCCTTTACATTTCGGCCGTAGCGGGACAGCAACCACCACAGAATCTCACCAGCACCACCCCCCTCTCTTCAATGGGGTCGCAGCGGGGAGAAAAAAGAAGGGACCGTCTAGGGCGGCCATAAGGCTAGCTAAGGCACTGTCTCTAACCATCCTTTTATTGATTGTTTCAGTTGCTAGTTAACATTGTGCAGAATCCCGCCATCCAGTGGTGGGCTCCGAAAGTATACATTGTTATTCCAAACTTTGAGCCTCATGTACAACACAAATTTGTGTTTGCAAACACCGAGCTTTGCGACAACAAAATATTTTTTGGTATGTGCAAAAACCAAATTGTGATTCAGCACCATGTTATGAACCACAAATAGGTTTCCAAGTGCATACCAAATCGCAAAATGGAAGGGGCATGTTTAGGGTATCCCTTACAATTTGCGATTCCTTATGTTATGTATTAATGGCTTGCAACTGCAAAGGAAGTGGTAACCCCTTTACAAACGTGACAAGGTCCCCTTTCTAAATGTTTTTAAAAAAACATTTAAGAGTAGGCCGTGGTCCCTGGGATGAATATATGATGGTAGTTCACATGCGATACATCGCATGCCATTACAAAGCGGTCATTACAAGCAAGTCTTGGTAACGATCACTAGGCTGAAACATGTTGATCACTTTCTAGTGCACCTGCCTCTAATGTCTGCAGTTACACTACCCACTACTTGTTTTTAATACTAGCACCAGGTAGCAATATTAAACTGTGTCTAGCTTACCTCGTAGCTAGTATTAATCACTTTTTAGATAGCATTGCACTCCCTTCACCACACAATACGCTCACTTTGGGTTTATAAATACCCACAGTCTTTGAAAACATCCCTGAGCTCCCACCTCGCAATGGGAGGGTTGTAGCCTGCGTCACGACTGGGTTCATGACCCGAGGAGGTATCCGGATGATGAAGCATAACACCTCTGGTGTGTGAGTCCTTAAAAGGGACACCTCCCTTCCCAGCATAGTTGTTTCTACTCATATACTCGCCCGGGTCGACCCCGGACCCGATGGCTCTGTGTGTGCTTGATATCATATATATTAGGGAGTTTGCCCTCGCTGGTCCATTAAACCGCCTCAGGCCCCCTTGTTGTGGTTTCTCTAAAACATTTTGGCCTAGGGAAAACAAAATTTAAGGCGAAAATTATGAATAGTTCTTATCTCCCAATGGCGTCAGTGTGGGTGAATGGCCATATCTCAGAGACCTTTGAGATAGGTAAAGGTACCCGACAAGTTTGTTCGTTATCCCCTCTCTTATTAGTTTTGTGTATGGAACCCCTAGCTTAGCACGTAAGAGACAATACCCGGATTACTGGTGCCGTCTTTCAGGGGGGGAACATTGCAAAAAAAGTCTGTATGCAGATGATATATTGCTCACCTTGGATAATCCCGCCTTCACTTTACCAGCCCTTCTAGAGCAACTGAAGGAGTTTGAACGGGCCTCAGGCTTTCGAGTCAATGTAGAAAAATCACAGGTGTTAGGCCTCTCAATACCCCAAGCGTTAGTGTCACACTTACAATCGCAGCACCCTATTCAATGGCAATCTGCTGCGCTCCCTTATTTAGGATTTAAACTGGCACCTGCCCTCCACAGACCTCATCAATAAACTATCAAACAATATACCAGCAGGTTAGAAGTGATCAACTGGAAACACAATCAGATATCTTGGCTAGGCTGATTCGCTGTGGTCAAAATTACTATACTTCCCAAGGTACTCTATTTAATCCAAACACTACCTTTCGCCCATCCAAAAGGAATGCTTGCCAAATTACAAGCTGAAATCTTACAATGTATCTGGTCTGGAAAGAAACCGCGCATGCAAAGAGAGCTGTGTTATGCCTCACCTACCATAAAAGTGCAAGTGCAATACGATTCATAACTGGCAAATACATTAATAGCCTAGTAAATATATCAATCAAAACTTGATCTGAACTTTCTTTGCAACTAATATAATCTTTGGTACACAATGTAAGTCAAGGGCAACAAAATCATACGATATTCCAAAATGGACAACATGGCCCACTAAGGTGCCCTTGATCTAAGAATGCACTACACTCATGCTCATTTTGATGTTAATCATTAGGTTATGTGATAATAGCTTAATATTGTTTTTCTTTAAATGGTTAAAAACAAAAGGCACAACTGGCTCACTCCTTCAACAAATTCCTTCTAATAGCTCTCATACAGCCCAAAAACTTGGCAACTGAGCAAGCAATCGCCAGACTGGAGTCCGAATGCGAAGAGCTTCACCACAATTGGGTGCACCCAGATGCTTGCACATTGGTTTGAGTCAAATTGCTCTCGGGCGGGAGTAGATCAGACAGACAAAAAACACACGGGCAATTGACTCTGTTGCAAAAGCACAATTGGGACAATTCTGGACGGTTGCAAAAGGCTGTTGCCAGGAACATGTGAAAGTGTTCAGAGGCAGGGAACTAAATCTAAACTGCATATAAAGTTTCCTTTAATGAGGTATCGTGATAATATCTAAATACTCTTCATATGAGCTGTTCATTTTAAAATCCATAAATTTCATAGTTAAAAGGCCCCAAGAAGGATTGGTAAATGAAGTGCGAGCTACCCACCCCTAGTACTGCTTCTTGACAAGATCTTTACTGGGAAGTAATGCTGGATCCTTTACATCCCAGTAACCAGTTAATCCTATTGCAGTTAGGAGAGATGTTACATTGCGGTGTAGTGTAGTTCCTATATTCCCAATAGGCTCTGCGCATTGGAATAACATAAACGATAGCTTAGACGTAGGACTGAGGTCGACTAGGTCTCTATTGAATATGTTAGACTTAAGTGTGTGTGCCAGCTAGCTCAGAGGTCACTAGAAACTTTCTCGAGCAAACAAGAAGGCGTTTAGCTTTCCTGAATAGACAAGAAGGGATTAGCTTCTGACAACCATATCACATGACAACTTTGTTCCCCCTGCAATAAGGAATATATCTCTAGAGTCGCGGAAACAATAGATAGCTATTTGACTCAGTGAATCGTGCATGCTTCGTTTCACCAGAAATACAGAGAAATAGAGAGACGGACGTTTTCAATAAAAGGGTTATTTATTGAGCAGTCTTCTTTCTCATGCAAGAGAAATGAATTGCCACGATTGCAATACTTGTCATAAATTAAAGTGCGTACAGTAAAAGGAGTATTATGAAATAATACTGTAAAAGTATTTATATGGTTTCTAAGCCATATGATACTTAAAATGGATAAAATACATACAATGATAAAATAATGACTAAACGTACTCAACTGGTGTTTCTAAGATACGCCTACCCCAGTGTACTTAACCTAAGCCTAGTACGTGGGAAGGAGTAGATGAGTTACAGTTTTTTGCCAAGAATCTGAGTCAAGAATTCTCTATGGGTCTAATCAGCTCCGTACCTTAGGTATAGAATGAAGGAGTTCTTGTATCTCTCTCTCAGGACTCGATCTCCCAGAAACCCGCGAGGGTGACCGGAAAACACTGGAGCTGGATTTCTCGGCAGGAGAAAAGACAGCATCTTTCTCAGTGCGTCAGCAGGGAGGGTCGGCTTCCTTCGGCACTCGCATCAACAGGGCGTCGGGCAAGTAGATAGCCGATTCTGCTCCAAACCACTGTGTGCTGCTTAAGGCAGGTGCTGGTATATTTATACCTGGAAGGTGCCGAGTTTGACGTAAGGTTGGACATAAGACGTCACTAAGAACTGGCAGTTCTTTCAGGACTCTCAGGAGTTCTAGGACAAATCAAAACAGAAGCAGGGGAAATTCCCGGGCTGCTGGAGGCTTGGTTTGTTTAAGAACGCGTTGTACTTTCTGGGAGTCTATGGGAGTAGCCTTGCCTGTATTTGGACTTCATTGGCTATGACTTAATATGGATATGATTCTCATGCCTTTATAAGGATATGATTTATTATAACCACACAAGGGCATAAATCGGGAATATCTAATTAGGGTCCTAGATACATTCACAACAGCGGAACCAGCCTATCTTCTTAAAATGGTAAAGTGCGTTAACTTCCATGATAGCAGTGGCATACGGCAGCGACTCAGCAGTAGCGCTTATAGGCAACCTGAACAGTAAAGGGCGTAGCTTAGCCCTTTCCATGATAGGAACTTTACCCAGATCCAGCCTTAACAGGTGAAGTGGCGTACTCTGGGGTAGTGAGGCCAGAGCCCTCACAAACCTATTTTCTGAATTCAAGAAGGCATCCATCTCTTCAAAGCCCCCGGGGTTCAGCTCCATGAAGAGCTGAACTACTGCTTTGGCATCATAATTCTGGAGTAGAGCTGCCACTAATTTGCCGAAGGAGGTGCCATGTTCTTTTAACAGACCCCCTACTGATTGTCTATGCTTCAGGGTCTGCTTAGCTATGTGTGGCTTCAATGACATATCTTCCGAAAGAGTAATACCCAGATAATCAAAGGTACTCATTATTTCCAAAGGCACCCCTCCTAAGGTCAGTTTGCCTCTAAAATATTTGTGATGGTTAAGCAACAAAAGCTTTGTCTTTAAAATGTTAACCTCTAATCCTCGAGAATCACAAAATGCTTTCAAGCAATTTACAAGCAGCTGAAGTCCTCCTGGAGTTTTGGATACAAGCAACGTATCATCTGCAAACTGTAATGTTACCACTCTTGTCCCTCCACCCCCCCCCCCCCCCACCACCCCCCAAGTCGGAGCATCTGCAGGGGCCTTGGAGAGAAAATGGACAACATCATTCACATATAGGGAAAAGGGTGTAGGCGCTAATACACAAACCTGGCGTACCCCCTATTTACTTTTATTAGATCATTAAGCTGGCCTTGGTAACACCATAAAATCATGGCAAATTTTACCTCCATAGGAAAACCCATCTTTTTTAAAACATGCCATAGCTTGATCCTAGGTACAAGATTGAAGGCAGTCTTTAGGTCGATAAAGGCTACATAAAGACTCACACGGCCAAGTACCACAGTCTTCCAAGTCAACAGAGAAAAACAAAACACCTGATCAATGGTGCTTGTTTTTAGTCTAAAACCAGCTTGAAAGAGGGTCAAAATATTATGTTTGCTAATCCAGTCCTAAATCTTTCCAAGGAGTGCACAAGCGAACACCTTTTGTACACAGTCCATAAGACTGATAGGTCTATGGTTACAAGGTGAAGATCTTTCACCTTTCTTGTACACAGGGACAACCTTGGCTCCCTTCCAGGAATTAGGTATTTGGGCACCCTCTGCTATCGCATTAGATAGGGCCAAAATATTACTAGTCCAGTTCTTGCTGTCATATGCAAATACGTCGCCCGGAATACCATCCGGTTCGGGCGCTTTTGCCCTTGCAATTGAATTGACACAGGACTTAATATCACTTTTAGAGAAAAAATCCTTAGCTGTAACATGGACGAACTCAGGGGTGGGATCTTGCAGAGCAAGTTCACATGGCCCTGAATATAATAGGGAAAAGTGTTCATACCATAACTGATAAAAAATATTAGTATACAGAGGTAATGGCCTATTGGCGTCCACCCTGGTAACTAGGAGCCAAAACTTAGGCTCCATCGATTGTCATCCCACTCCCTTTTAGCTCTCACCTAGCCCAACTTATATGATCTCCTCAACTTCCTTACTAGGCCTAGATTTCTCATTCTAATCACCTGAGATAGTTGGTGTCTAAGGCCTCTACATTCCTGATTAAACCAAGCAAACTCAGATCTTGGCTTAGTTCCGGGATTGGATCTGCGCATTGGTTCAATAAAACATATAGACATCTGCTCAAAGAGGCGAGTGTGGCAGGCCGGAAACCCTATCAGCACCCCGGAATTGTTAGTTAAACTTTGGACCTCTGCTGTACTAATTAATACATTTCACTTAATTAATTTAAGCTTGCCTTCATCCAGAGCTACGTTCAAACTGGGCCATAACCTTATGTCAATCAAAAAATATGTACAATTAATGTGGTTAGTCCGATTGAAAGTATTTGAAACCATTTTGTCTGATCTAGTGCGACCGTTAGCAGCCCTTAAACCAAACTCCAATGCAAAAGCATTGAGTTGAAGTGCCACATGGGACCATTTTTTAAGGGGAGCTAGATCAAGGTGGGGAACATGCCACAACTCATCCACCTTCGGTATTCCACAGACGTCCTCCCTTTCCAGTGGTTCAAAAGTAGCATTAAAATCATCAGCTACAGTCAATGGTGGTGATGTGGGTCTGTCAGCTCATGTATCGCAGCCGACCTCCTGCCTACCCTGGTTCCCCTAGCATAGACAATATAGATGTCAAGCATGACACCATTCTGTTCTTTGAGTTGAATGCCTAAAATGTCAGGACTACTAGACGGGAGTTCACAGATTATGCAATGGAGTGCAATTCTAACCCAAATTAACAACCACCCCCACCCCCACACAGGGTGGCCAAGCTTGCTAGATGCACTGTTCGGTAAAATGTTACATACCCTGGAATGTAAACAGGGCAGGGTACTCCAGCTCTCTTGGAGTGTACAAATGTCAACGTTTTCAGTATATTCAATACAATGCTAGAGTGCCATTTTCTACCTTACCTCACCACATTCAAAGACACTAATTGGAGGTTGGAAAACCCTTCCTGCCTATTAATAGAATTACATAGTGACTCATCTACTGAATTTCATGGCTGCACATCGGACTGTGTTTGATTTATGAATAATTCTCCTCTCGACAGACATCCTTCAATAGGAGATAGCTCATTTGCATTCCAGTCGCCATTAGGCAGGGGTGGTATAGAATGATCTCTAGCAGTTTGGCTTCTGGTTGTATAAAAAGACTGGGTGTTCTGAAAGATGGACCAATGATCCAATGGGGGCTTTGGGTGGTCCTGGTTGCCTAAGTATTGAAGTCAATCATTGGCCGCTAAATTTGAATCTAAGCCAAGGTGGGGGACTGAAGGATGGACTAAAGATGGTAAAGGGCATTGCGGCAACCTGTACTTAAATAGAATGCATGTAGGGCTATCAGAATATGGACCACCTTCCCGTCTGCCAAACACAATTCAATACAATCCATAGGGTTGTTAGAGCATGTGAGCCTTCTGGCTCGCAGGATGCCTCCCTTATGACTGAGCGGCAACCCCTTACATGACAGATCCAGTGTATGGTTTTATTTATGAGGGAATCTTCCCCTTCATACCTTGAGTGATGCGTCTTGGTCATGTAAATGCGTCTTGGCATGCGTGTGGGACATTATCACTCCAAACTTAGGGATTTACTGGAGTATTGCGATCTAGGCTGAAACTTGAGGGTGATCATAGTTAGGAAGAGGGCTCCATTGCACCAGTGGGCCTCTAGTTGTTTGTGACTGAGCTGTATTCTCCCTCCTACCCTCATAGATCTTTACGTATAGCCACCTCAGTAACACTACACTTAGGATTTACAGTAGCAGGTCGCACTGAAAGTGGGTGTGACTCAACCCATGCTAAGTCAGTTATATTGGCGTGTTGGGTGGAGATCTGGTTCAATGCCTGCGTATCACCCTCCCCTCAAGCTAATAAAAATGTAACCTGTCCAGTTAGTTCTCCAATTGCAGATCTCAGCATACTAACTCCTGCCCTCATATCTTCTATAATCCTGGTCACAGTAGAGACAATCAAGGATAGCCCTTTAGTTAGCGCGTCCACTCCTGCTTCACCTCTTTTGGCCCCCGCCATTTCTCCCCCCATCCCATGACTCCCTCCATGTTGTCCCTACCCTCTTGGTCGTCACTCAATTTTTGGAGAGGTATAAACCTTTTACTGAGGATAAGTCCAGTGTCAAGTGGCCTTGGACTGTGTGGCTTACAAGTGGAGCTAGACTCACTGACTCTGTCAGCATCAGCATCAGTTGTCACTAATTGACTTGCCTTACTACTGCGCGTGTTTGGTTTCCTAAATATTGAGGGAATATGTTTTGGTGTCCTCAAATTATAGACCGATGAATGACCACCCGAGCTACAAATTGGAACAGATCTTGGCGGGTCTTAAATGTCCTCGGACTCCACCAATAGATCGTCAATGCGATCTAAAACACAATTACTCCCAGCATTCTTACGGGCCTGCTTGGATTTGATGGGGTTCACCTGTGCCTCCCCTACTACACCAACAGCAGATTTTCTTTTCCCCATTTATAATCCTAGATCTAGGTTTTACAGGTCTAGTAGGTACATAACTACCCACAGCTACACAGATAAAGCCAATAGGGCCTTAGTTCCAGATAGTCGCCACACTCAGATTAGGACACAATACTCCTTTCCACCGACCATAGTCCAATAGTATTATTAAATAGATGAAGGATAGTCTTAAAATCGCATCAATTGGCTGGCTGAGTGGCCTCTTGGTCCCCTTAGGCTTCCTGTTCCATATTGGTGGTGGTCAAAGCAATAAATCACAACTCAGAAGTGCTAAATAAAAACATAGTTGCAGTGGTACAGTACCTTAGGATGGCGTCGATATCACACGAACGGTCCTGACAAACAAAATCTAAGGGACTGGCCCTGCTCTGGAGGTAGGGGGTACAAAAGGGGGTGGTGATGGACGGAGCATCTGAATCAATCAAACACTCACACCCAGTCAAAAGATCTGGGTTTAATCCATCACCGTTCTTTAGCCCACTCTGCCACCCCAGTTCAGACATGGCTATATGCAAATCAGTCTGACCCTGTGCCTCATGGGAACAGTCCAGCCCGAACTGCCAAGCCATGTCTTCCCTGGACCGGAAACAAGCTTCCGAGGACCGGTTTCTGGCATTCCAGCCGTCTTCAGCCCGGCTTGCTTGAATCCAGTGGCAAAGTGAGCTAGGG
Source organism: Lissotriton vulgaris (assembly GCF_964263255.1). Lineage (NCBI taxonomy): Eukaryota > Metazoa > Chordata > Amphibia > Caudata > Salamandridae > Lissotriton > Lissotriton vulgaris. The sequence goes on along the minus strand of NC_141687.1, from coordinate 869,649,429 downwards.
ACTCACGTCTGAGCATACCCTGCCACACTTATGGCGGCCAAAAGCGGTACAAAAGGGGGTGGTGATGGACGGAGCATCTGTAGCAATCAAACACTCACACCCAGTCAAAAGATCTGGGTTTAATCCATCACCGTTCTTTAGCCCACTCTGCCACCCCAGTTCAGACATGACTATATGCAAATCAGTCTGACCCTGTGCCTCATGGGAACAGTCCAGCCCGAACTGCCAAGCCATGTCTTCCTTGGACCGGAAACAAGCTTCCGAGGACCGGTTTCTGGCATTCCAGCCGTCTTCAGCCCGGCTTGCTTGAATCCAGTGGCAAAGTAAGCAAGGGACTCACGTCTGAGCATACCCTGCCACACTTATGGCGGCCAAAAGCGGTACAAAAGGGGGTGGTGATGGACGGAGCATCTGAATCAATCAAATACTCACACCCAGTCAAAAGATCTGGGTTTAATCCATCACATTTCTTTAGCCCACTCTGCCACCCCAGTTCAGACATGGCTATATGCAAATCAGTCTGACCCTGTGCCTCATGGGAACAGTCCAGCCCGAACTGCCAAGCCATGTCTTCCCTGGACCGGAAACAAACTTCCGAGGACCGGTTTCTGGCATTCCAGCCGTCTTCAGCCTGGCTTGCTTGAATCCAGTGGCAAAGTGAGCAAGGGACTCACGTCTGTGCATACCCTGCCACACTTATGGCGGCCAAAAGCGGTACAAAAGGGGGTGGTGATGGACGGAGCATCTGTAGCAATCAAACACTCACACCCAGTCAAAAGATCTGGGTTTAATCCATCACCGTTCTTTAGCCCACTCAGCCACCCCAGTTCAGACATGAATATATGCAAATCAGTCTGACCCTGTGCCTCATGGGAACAGTCCAGCCCGAACTGCCAAGCCATGTCTTCCCTGGACCGGAAACAAGCTTCCGAGGACCGGTTTCTGGCATTCCAGCCGTCTTCAGCCCGGCTTGCTTGAATCCGGTGGCAAAGTAAGCAAGGGACTCACGTCTGAGCATACCCTGCCACACTTATGGCAGCCAAAAGCGGTACAAAAGGGGGTGGTGATGGACGGAGCATCTGTAGCAATCAAACACTCACACCCAGTCAAAGATCTGGGTTTAATCCATCACCGTTCTTTAGCCCACTCTGCCACCCCAGTTCAGACATGACTATATGCAAATCAGTCTGACCCTGTGCCTCATGGGAACAGTCCAGCCCGAACTGCCAAGCCATGTCTTCCTTGGACCGGAAACAAGCTTCCGAGGACCGGTTTCTGGCATTCCAGCCGTCTTCAGCCCGGCTTGCTTGAATCCAGTGGCAAAGTAAGCAAGGGACTCACATCTGAGCATACCCTGCCACACTTATGGCGGCCAAAAGCGGTACAAAAGGGGGTGGTGATGGACGGAGCATCTGAATCAATCAAATACTCACACCCAGTCAAAAGATCTGGATTTAATCCATCACCGTTCTTTAGCCCACTCTGCCACCCCAGTTCAGACATAGCTATATGCAAATTAGTCTGACCCTGCGCCTCATGGGAACAGTCCAGCCCGAACTGCCAAGCCATGTCTTCCCTGGACCGGAAACAAACTTCCGAGGACCGGTTTCTGGCATTCCAGCCGTCTTCAGCCCGGCTTGCTTGAATCCAGTGGCAAAGTGAGCAAGGGACTCACGTCTGAGCATACCCTGCCACACTTATGGCGGCCAAAAGCGGTACAAAACGGGGTGGTGATGGACGGAGCATCTGTAGCAATCAAACACTCACACCCAGTCAAAAGATCTGGGTTTAATCCATCACCGTTCTTTAGCCCACTCTGCCACCCCAGTTCAGACATGACTGTATGCAAATCAGTCTGACCCTGTGCCTCATGGGAACAGTCCAGCCCGAACTGACAAGCCATGTCTTCCCTGGACCGGAAACAAGCTTCCGAGGACCGGTTTCTGGCATTCCAGCCGTCTTCAGCCTGGCTTGCTTGAATCCAGTGGCAAAGTAAGCAAGGGACTCACGTCTGAGCATACCCTGCTACACATATGGCGGCCAAAAGCGGTACAAAAGGGGGTGGTGATGGACGGAGCATCTGTAGCAATCAAACACTCACACCCAGTCAAAAGATCTGGGTTTAATCCATCACCGTTCTTTAGCCCACTCTGCCACCCCAGTTCAGACATGAATATATGCAAATCAGTCTGACCCTGTGCCTCATGGGAACAGTCCAGCCCGAACTGCCAAGCCATGTCTTCCCTGGACTGGAAACAAGCTTCCGAGGACCGGTTTCTGGCATTCCAGCCGTCTTCAGCCCGGCTTGCTTGAATCCAGTGGCAAAGTAAGCAAGGGACTCACGTCTGAGCATACCCTGCCACACTTATGGCAGCCAAAAGCGGTACAAAAGGGGGTGGTGATGGACGGAGCATCTGTAGCAATCAAACACTCACACCCAGTCAAAAGATCTGGGTTTAATCCATCACCGTTCTTTAGCCCACTCTGCCACCCCAGTTCAGACATGACTATATGCAAATCAGTCTGACCCTGTGCCTCATGGGAACAGTCCAGCCCGAACTGCCAAGCCATGTCTTCCTTGGACCGGAAACAAGCTTCCGAGGACCGGTTTCTGGCATTCCAGCCGTCTTCAGCCCGGCTTGCTTGAATCCAGTGGCAAAGTAAGCAAGGGACTCACGTCTGAGCATACCCTGCCACACTTATGGCGGCCAAAAGCGGTACAAAAGGGGGTGGTGATGGACGGAGCATCTGAATCAATCAAATACTCACACCCAGTCAAAAGATCTGGGTTTAATCCATCACATTTCTTTAGCCCACTCTGCCACCCCAGTTCAGACATGGCTATATGCAAATCAGTCTGACCCTGTGCCTCATGGGAACAGTCCAGCCCGAACTGCCAAGCCATGTCTTCCCTGGACCGGAAACAAACTTCCGAGGACCGGTTTCTGGCATTCCAGCCGTCTTCAGCCCGGCTTGCTTGAATCCAGTGGCAAAGTGAGCAAGGGACTCACGTCTGTGCATACCCTGCCACACTTATGGCGGCCAAAAGCGGTACAAAAGGGGGTGGTGATGGACGGAGCATCTGTAGCAATCAAACACTCACACCCAGTCAAAAGATCTGGGTTTAATCCATCACCGTTCTTTAGCCCACTCAGCCACCCCAGTTCAGACATGAATATATGCAAATCAGTCTGACCCTGTGCCTCATGGGAACAGTCCAGCCCGAACTGCCAAGCCATGTCTTCCCTGGACCGGAAACAAGCTTCCGAGGACCGGTTTCTGGCATTCCAGCCGTCTTCAGCCCGGCTTGCTTGAATCCAGTGGCAAAGTAAGCAAGGGACTCACGTCTGAGCATACCCTGCCACACTTATGGCAGCCAAAAGCGGTACAAAAGGGGGTGGTGATGGACGGAGCATCTGTAGCAATCAAACACTCACACCCAGTCAAAGATCTGGGTTTAATCCATCACCGTTCTTTAGCCCACTCTGCCACCCCAGTTCAGACATGACTATATGCAAATCAGTCTGACCCTGTGCCTCATGGGAACAGTCCAGCCCGAACTGCCAAGCCATGTCTTCCTTGGACCGGAAACAAGCTTCCGAGGACCGGTTTCTGGCATTCCAGCCGTCTTCAGCCCGGCTTGCTTGAATCCAGTGGCAAAGTAAGCAAGGGACTCACATCTGAGCATACCCTGCCACACTTATGGCGGCCAAAAGCGGTACAAAAGGGGGTGGTGATGGACGGAGCATCTGAATCAATCAAATACTCACACCCAGTCAAAAGATCTGGGTTTAATCCATCACCGTTCTTTAGCCCACTCTGCCACCCCAGTTCAGACATAGCTATATGCAAATTAGTCTGACCCTGCGCCTCATGGGAACAGTCCAGCCCGAACTGCCAAGCCATGTCTTCCCTGGACCGGAAACAAACTTCCGAGGACCGGTTTCTGGCATTCCAGCCGTCTTCAGCCCGGCTTGCTTGAATCCAGTGGCAAAGTGAGCAAGGGACTCACGTCTGAGCATACCCTGCCACACTTATGGCGGCCAAAAGCGGTACAAAACGGGGTGGTGATGGACGGAGCATCTGTAGCAATCAAACACTCACACCCAGTCAAAAGATCTGGGTTTAATCCATCACCGTTCTTTAGCCCACTCTGCCACCCCAGTTCAGACATGACTGTATGCAAATCAGTCTGACCCTGTGCCTCATGGGAACAGTCCAGCCCGAACTGCCAAGCCATGTCTTCCCTGGACCGGAAACAAGCTTCCGAGGACCGGTTTCTGGCATTCCAGCCGTCTTCAGCCTGGCTTGCTTGAATCCAGTGGCAAAGTAAGCAAGGGACTCACGTCTGAGCATACCCTGCTACACATATGGCGGCCAAAAGCGGTACAAAAGGGGGTGGTGATGGACGGAGCATCTGAATAGGGCCTTAGTTCCAGATAGTCACCACACTCAGATTAGGACACAATACTCCTTTCCACCGACCATCTTAAAATCGCATCAATTGGCTGCCTAAGTGGGCTCTTGGTCCCCTTAGGCTTCCTGTTCCATATTGGTGGTGGTCAAAGCAATAAATCACAAATCAGGAGTGCTAAATAAAAACATAGTTGCAGTGGTACAGTACCTTAGGATGGCGTCGATATCACACGAACGGTCCTGAAAAACAAAATCTAAGGGACTGGCCCTGCTCTGGAGGTAGGGCGGTCTCAGAATATGTTCCAAATGTGTTTCTCATTTTATGTGCACTCTGCATTTCGGGACATATTGACTAAAATTTCCCTTCGTTTATAATAAAAAATAAAGAGGACAACACCACAAAGAGGTAGCATCGCAACATCTATAAAAAACACACCTTTGTTAATTCATGCTACAAATCCAGCAGAATGGTGGGGATAAGGGAGCTGTTGCATGGTGAAAGCACACAAGAGAGAAAGCAGTATACAGCACGGAATGGGAATGCAATATCTATTGGCTTTGTTATAATATTATTTTTTTAGACCTGTTGCACAGCACCACAGGCTGCTGTGCAACATGGCATAAAGTCAAACAAAAAAAAAGTGGTATGATGCGTAAATGTTGACCATGTCATAGCACTTTTTCTTTTTTTAAACCAAGCACCAGGGGTGGGTTGGTGACAGGAGGGAGGTGCAGAGGAGGACTGTGGGAGCAGCAACAACATAAGGACAGGAGGGTGGGGATGCTAACTTAAGCTCCCCATGCCTAAATGAACATCTCATTGTGCAATGTAACTGGTGGAGTGCTTCAATACCTTTGGGTCAAGTTTGCGCTGTAAAAAACTACAAAAAAAAAACATGAAAAAGAGGAGTGGAGGGTGGTCAGCAGGAAGGGGGAGCAGTACGAAGGAGGTGTGGGGGAGGGAACAGCAACAAAAGTGATAAAGGAAAGATGGTAGGAGAGGAAGCAACATAAGGGAGGGGCGTGAAACAGATGCGGCATTCACTCTTTGAAACTGTATGTCCAAAAGTTAAAAATGTACCTGCAGGAGCATGAGACCAGTGAAAGGACCATGAATGCAGACAGGAACCTGTACTAGGTCCATGCTACACGGCAGGGACCAACATAGGAAGTACCAGAAGTAGCGTTACCACCTTTCCAAGAATAAAAAAAACTGCCAATTTGTTGTTTTAAGAGTCTGAAAAATCCCAGACATGCTACTAAATAGAACTTTAAATGAAATTTTATATATTTATTTGTTACATTACTTTTCTTCATTTGTTTCCTTGAATTATTAGTCAGTGATAATTAATTAAAACCCTAGAACACATTTAAACGGGCTTTCTATTTATATTTGTTTAAAGTAATTACAGATGAAGGCTAAAAATACCAGCTTTAGATGATTTTGCTCATTTTTCTACTGGGTGGCACATTAAAATACCGATGTTACTGGTAGAAAAGTGGTTAGATGACAACTCTAGCCGGAAGGAACCAGGAAGGAGCCGGAGGCGCTGACCAATCAAAAGCTAGGAAACAAGAATGACACTGAAGCCTTGCAGTGGTAAGTAATAGGCAGGCTTTAAGCCCAAGCTCCAAGCTTTTTTTGTTAATAGATTTCGCTGACAGCACATGTACTCTGGTCAGGCGATACCTTAAAATGTAGTTCCCTAAAGTGAGCAGTTTAAGAACTCGAGTAAAGAGGTTGTGCTCCACAGGAGGTACAAATACATGATGGCCAAGGCAATCCATTGAATAAGAAACAAATGAGAGTGACAATAAAGCCAAGCAATGGCAAGCAGTGGATGGACAATAGATGTTTGACAATAGTTCAAGTTCAAGAATTTGTATAGCGCACTACTCACCCAGAGGGTCTCAAGGCGCTTGGGAAGGGGGTTCATTATTTATCGAATAGCCAGGTTTTAAGTTCTTTTCTGAAGGAGATATGGTTCTGTGTAAGGCGGAGGTGAGTGGGGAGTGAGTTCCAGGTCTTGGCCGCCAAGTAGGAGAAAGATCTACCTCCCATGGTGGATCGTTGGATACGCTGTACTGCGGCTAGGGCTTGATTGGAGGATCTTAGTTGGCGGGAGGGTGTGTAGAAGGACAGCCGAGTGTTGAGGCATTCGGGTCCTAGTTTGTAGAGGGCCTTATGTGCGTGGGTGAGGAGACGGAACGTTATTCTCTTGTTGACGGGGAGCTAGTGGAGGTCTTTCAGGTGGTCGGTAATGTGGTCTTGGCGAGGGATGTCCAAGATGAGTCTCGCTGATGCGTTTTGGATGCGTTGGAGTTTTTTCTGTAATTTGGCTGTGATTCCGGCGTAGAGGGTGTTTCCGTAGTCTAGTCGACTCGTGACCAGTGCGTGGGTGACAGTCTTTCTTGTCTCGGAGGAGATCCAGCGGAATATTTTTTTGAGCATACGAAGTACGTTGAAGCAGGAGGATGAGACGGCGTTGACTTGTTTGGTCATCGAGAGTGAGGAGTCAAGGATGAAGCCAAGGTTACGTGCGTGGTCTGTGGGTATGGGTGCAGTGCCCAGAGCCGAAGGCCACCATGAGTCGTCCCAGGCAGAGGGGGATGATCCTAGGATGAGCACCTCCGTTTTGTCTGAGTTAAGTTTTAGGCGGCTGTTTTTCATCCATTCAGCTACTTCTTTCATGCCTTCGTGAAGATTGGTTTTGGCGGTGGTAGGGTCTTTGGTGAGGGAAAGGATCAGCTGGGTGTCGTCAGCGTAGGAGATGATGTTAAGGTTGTGTTGACGCGCGATGGATGCGAGTGGACTCATGTAAACGTTGAAGAGGGTGGGACTGAGTGATGATCCTTGTGGTACACCACAGATGACTTCGGTGGCCTCTGATTTGAATGGGGGAAGTCGGACTCTCTGAGTTCTCCCAGTTAGGAACGAGATGATCCAGTCCAGGGCTTTCCCTTGTATGCCGATGTTGCTGAGGCGTTGTATGAGGGTGCTATGACAGACTGTGTCGAAGGCGGCGGATAGGTCGAGTAGGATGAGGGCTACTGTTTCTCCGTTGTCCAGTAGTGTTCGGATATCGTCTGTAGCTGCGATGAGGGCTGTCTCGGTGCTGTGTTTGGCTCGAAAGCCGGGCTGTGAGGGATCGAGGGAGTTGTTAGATTCAAGGAAGGCGGCGAGCTGGCTATTGACGGCCTTCTCAATGACTTTGGCAGGGAATGGGAGGAGGGATATGGGGCGGTAGTTTTTAAGTTCAGAAGGGTCTGCTGTGTGTTTTTTCAGGAGGGCACTGACTTCGGCGTGTTTCCAGCTTTCAGGGAAGGTAGCAGAGTTGAAGGAGCAGTTGATGACATCACGGAGATGGGGTGCGATGATGGAGTCTGCTTTGTTGAAGATGTGGTGGGGACAGGGGTCGGTTGGCGAGCCAGAGTGGATGGAGTTCATTAGGCGGATGGTGTCATCAATGGTGATTGGGTTCCAGGCACTGAGGTTGTTAGAGGGCGGTTTAGGTTCGGAGGGGGGTGGAGAGGGTTGTTCGTTGGAGATGTTCTCAAAGCTGTTATGTATGTCGGCAATTTTGTTGTAAAAGAAGGAGGATAACGAATCGCAGAGGTCTTGGGAAGGGCTGATGTCGTTTGAGGCTGCGGTGGGGTTGGTGAATTCTTTGACGATGTTGAATAGTTCCTTGCTGTTATGGGCGTTGTTGTCGAGACGATCCTTGAATGCTGATTTCTTGGTCGTTCGAATCAGTTGGTGGTGTTTGCGGGAGGCTGCCTTGAAGGTGGTCATATTGTCGGTGGTTGGGTTTTTTCTCCATTTTTTCTCGAGAGTACGGCATAGCTTTTTGGATTTCTTAAGGTCATCGTTGAACCAGGGGGCCTTTTTGCTGTCCTGTTTGTTGTGATGGTTTTTCAAGGGTGCTAATTCATCAGCGCTGTGAGTGATCCATTGTTTGAGTTTGGTGGCAGCTTGGTTTGGGTCCGATGAGAGGGCGGGTGGGTTCTGGTTGAGCGATGTGAGGAGTTGGTCGGTGGTGATTTTGTTCCAGTTTCTTCGAGGAATAGGTTGTGGGGGGTTGTGGGTCGAGGTGGTTTTGTAGCTGAAGTGAACACAACTGTGGTCCGTCCAATGGAGAGCTGTGGTGCGATCGAAGGAAATGTACTTTTTCAACCAGTCAGCTGTGCTGTCTGGTAGGCTCGACCCAAAATAAAAAAAGGTCTGTTTACATTACTGATTATACTGAACATAAAACAGGTATGCTGCAACCACCATGCTCATGTCACTTAACTCCAGGTGAGGGCAGTAGCCCTCTATCTTCACAAAGGTATCGCTTGGTGCACCCATTCATGTCTAAGCAGACTGTATTATCTTGAGTGAGGCCTAGGTCATGGAGTACACGCATGATCCGTGTTTGCTCATGATCAAAATTCAGTACCAGAGATCCAGATATCGAAGCAGCTGGAACACTCAGGGCAGGGATGCACATCCATCACCAAGCAGGGTACTTAACAGTCTCAACACTGCTTCCTCAAAATAAGAATTTGCAGCTAGTATGGTATCAGAATATCGAGTCTCTGATATGCTACCATAATGTCATAGAAAAAATGTTCATAAGCACAATATTGGTGGGGATATATATAAATGTAGGTTCACTGTGCTTAACTGCATATATAAGTAATTTGACAGTGTGTGTGTGTATAAGTATGTCTGTATATATATATTTATTTACATTAGACAGTGGCTGTCATTAGGTCAGACTTTAAAAAAAAGAATGTGTTTGTTTCACTAATAAAATTGGTGACATTTGATAAAAGTGCACAAAACTTTCCCCAAAAAAGTGTATCCACCTAAGCTCCTTCATGGAAAGTTTTACGCTGATTAATCACGCAGGGGCCCAAAAAATGGGGTCCCAAATGTACAGTACCCCACGTTAATTCCCACAGGAAACATTTTTTCTAATACAGAAAAAGTGACAGACTGGAATTACACCAAATTTGCCAGAAGTTAGAACTTTACTCAAAAGAAGTGCTCTTTGTGAGATATTGTTCATCTGTTTTTAGAAATTAATGTTTAAAGAGAGCTCGGATTGGGCATGAAAGGGTTAAAAGTTTAGGTATCTGGACCGTTGGTGTCCAGCTAGGCTTTCATTGACCTATTTGAAGGTGACTAGATAGTCATGATTGGCTGACCATAACATGAACCATGTATTGTGGCAGCCATTTAGGGACATGGATAGAAATAAAATATAAGGGTCCCAGGACCCTGACCCCAAGGAGCACATATAGAGCCTGATAACAGATTTTAGTCACAATATAAATCATTTATTTGTGGCGTCTTACTCATTTTTGGAATTCTTGGAGTTACCAGGTGATTTTACCACATGGAAAATGTTGACCATCTGCTGGGATCTGATCAAACATGCTTGAAAGAAAATTACTTTCTTTCATTATTTTCTCATAGAGGTTATGGAGGGTGCTTCAGAAGCTAAAATGATAGAAAATTTTCTGTATGTTCACATGATCTTCAGCCACGTGAGAATAAAATGTGGTACTCTAAGTAAAACGTAATTCCAGCAGCAGCCTGTCAGTTGATTTCCCAGTTTTTTACTTCAAGCTGTACCACAGTGTTCCAATGAACAAATTGAGAGCTAGCATTTCGAATCAATACCAACCAAGCACACCTGAACGACACCTTGAAGAAATCAAAGCTGTAAAATTGAAAGTATTTCCTTTAGAAACAAACTGAGGGGGTTCATGTTGTGATATAAATGATGGTTAGTGCTATAAAAAGTTAAAATGAGGACATATTTTCTAAGACTTATCAAATATTTTCCTCATCCATTTCGGTAAAATATTCTGACGTACTTTTAACAGAACAATACAAAAGGGGGTGAAGGCCGGAGCGTTTGAGCAAATCAAACACTCACCCCCAGTCTACTGATCTGGGTTACATCCATCACCATTCTTTAGCTCACTCAGCCACCCCCGTTTAGACATGGCCATTTGCAAATCAGTCAGACCCTGTGCCTCATGGGAACAGTCCAGCCCGAACTGCCAAGCCATGTCTTCCCTGGACCGGAAACAAGCATCCTGGGACCAGTTTCAGATTCATAATCCTCATCAGCCAGGCTATCTTGAATCCAGTGGCCAACTGAGCAAGGGTCTCACGTCTGAGCATACCCTGCCAACTTATGGCAAACAAAGCAATACAAAAGGGGGTGAAGGATGGAGCGTTTGAGCAAATCAAACACTCACCCCCAGTCAACTGATCTGGGTTACATCCATCACCATTCTTTAGCTCACTCAGCCACCCCAGTTCAGACATGGCCATATGCAAATCAGTCTGACCCTATGCCTCATGGGAACAGTCAAGCCCGACTTGTCAAGCCATGTCTTCCCTGGACCACTCACACACCCACTTGCAGACCTACACAGCCAGTCATACACACACTCACACACCCACTCCCTTACACACCCACACACACACCCATACAGCGAGTCACAGACCCACACAGCCAGTCATGCATAAACTGACACACCTACCACCCACTCACACACCCACTTACAAACCCACACAACCACTTACACTCCCAATCACACAGCCAGGTTACAGGGATATTATATTTGAGATATAGCATTAAAAACCTGTACAAATTCACAGAAAAAAACAAAGGTTACAGTGACATTATAGTCAGGAATATAGAATCAAAAAAATCTGAGAAATCCACAAAAAAAACAAAGGTTACAGGGGCGTTATAGTTATGTTCAGATTTAACACACACAAAACCATTGAAATTCAGCAGTTATAGTTATCTCAAGTAACTATAACCCATGCCTTAAGGTAATTAGAACTTGCGCTCTCGACATGCACTACTAATCAACTCACATATTAGACCGCTCATGATATCACTGATAAAACCACTCCAACATTTGTAGTGAAATTATTGATGAGAAAACTGTACATTGCAACAGTGCGAGTTAAGGTTACATTAGTGCATGAGTTATAGTTATTTGAGATAACTATAACTGCTGTACCTTCCTCTCTCACTCTCTCGATATATATATATATATATATATATATATATATATATATATATATATATATATATATATATATCCAACAAGTTGCCTGTCGAAGAGAGAAATCCCATGTGGGAGGTGAAATAATGTAGTTCGTTGGTACTGCTTTGTAATGTTGCTCCAACTGCGCTACCTGACCTTTATGCCACGGCGTCGTTGGGCGTCACGGCCGGTCTGCATACAGCAGCGGGGCTCTCTCGCGGCTCAGGCGGTGCCGCAATTTAATCCAACAAGTTGCCCGTCGAAGAGAGAGGGCCCATTCAGGTAGGTTTCATCTGCCAAACATTTATTGGAGGAACAGCTGATGCCAAACGCTCAAGATTATTTTCACTGCATCTTGAGTCCTCTCCGACGCGTTTCGTGCATTGCAGCACTTCTTCATAGGCTTTGGACTGTGCAAGCAAAACGTCACGGCTGTTTTCTAAACCACCTAAAGAACAGTCATTCCCGCCCCAATAGGAGTGGCCACTCTGTAGCCTGCTGGAACCTGTAGTGTTTAGTGATTCCTGCAGTGAGTCGCCGCGTGTGTGCTCCAATGCACGAAACGCGTCGGAGAGGACTCAGTGAAAATAATCTTGAGCGTTTGGCATCAGCTGTTCCTCCAATAAATGTTTGGCAGATGAAACCTACCTGAGTGGGCCCTCTCTCTTTGACAGGCAACTTGTTGGATTAAATTGCGACAACGCCTGAGCCGCGAGAGAGCCCCGCTGCTGTATGCAGACCGGCCGTGACGCCCAACGACGCCGTGGCATAAAGGTCAGGTAGCGCAGTTGGAGCAACATTACAAAGCAGTACCAACGAACTCGATTATTTCACCTCCCACATGGGATTTATCGGTATATATTGTGGCAAACACGCGGCGACTCACTGGAGGAATCACTAAACACTACAGGTTCCAGCAGGCTACAGAGTGGCCACGCCTATTGGGGCGGGAATGACTGTTCATTAGGTGGTTTAGAAAACAGCCGTGATGTTTTGCTTGCACAGTCCAAAGCCTATGAAGCCTATGAATGCACGAAACGCGTCGGAGAGGACTCAAGATGCAGTGAAAATAATCTTGAGCGTTTGGCATCAGCTGTTCCTCCAATAAATGTTTGACAGATGAAACCTACCTGAGTGGGCCCTCTCTCTTCGACGGGCAACTTGTTGGATTAAATTGCGGCACCGCCTGAGCCGCGAGAGAGCCCCGCTGCTGTATGCAGACCGGCCGTGACGCCCAACGACGCCGTGGCATAAAGGTCAGGTAGCGCAGTTGGAGCAACATTACAAAGCAGTACCAACTAACTGGATTATTTCACCTCCCACATGGGATTTATCGGTATATGTTGTGGCAAACACGCGGCGACTCACTGGAGGAATCACTAAACACTACAGGTTCCAGCAGGCTACAGAGTGGCCACGCCTATTGGGGCGGGAATGACTGTTCATTAGGTGGTTTAGAAAACAGCCGTGATGTTCTGCTTGCACAGTCCAAAGCCTATGAAGAAGAGGACTCAAGATGCAGTGAAAATAATCTTGAGCGTTTGGCATCATCTGTTCCTCCAATAAATGTTTGGCAGATGAAACCTACCTGAGTGGGCCCTCTCTCTTCGACAGGCAACTTGTTGAAGATAGATATAGATATAGATATAGATATATATATATATATATATATATATATATATATATATATATATATATATATATATATATATATATATATATATATATATATATATATATATATATATATATATATATATATATATATATATATATATATATATATATATATATATATATATATATATATATATATATATATATATATATATATATATATATATATATATATATATATATATATATATATATATATATATATATATATATATATATATATATATATATTCAGTGAACAGGGTACCTGTAACCCTGCACAATGTCACCCAACGATATTTCTGAGTTCAGAAACCTCAAGGTCACCTCGGGTAGTTTGCAAAATATGGTCTTTAACCGCCGCTGTGCGGCTGTTTTCAAATAACCGCGTTAGATGACGAGCTCAGCTCGTCATCCGCACACGCCACCCGTGGCTGATGACGAGCTGAGCTCGTCATCAGCATCGAAGGGGTTAATGGCTGTGCAGCCATTAAAGAGCATCTTTTGCAAACTACCTGAGTTGTCAGTGAGGTTTCTGAACTCAGAAATATCGTTGTGTGACACATATATATATATCACCATACTAGCTCTCTCAACAACTATTTACCTTAAACCTCGTAGCCCCCAAAACTGGTCCTATTGAACTAGTATTATATAATCTACCACTAAGTAGCTGGAATAAATGCATACAATTTGTTTGCTGTAGAGCACACGACTGATCACAATAAGCAGCAATAATCACTGGATTAACCACTAACCTTGGGTTCTGGAGTAGCGCGCTACTCGCACTAACACGCTTCAACGCCTCCTCGGACTAGTAAGCGCTATATAAATACAATTACTATATATATATATATATATATTATACATACATATATACATATAGATCAATATTTTTCAGGATGATAGATGTGGGGTTATGAATATATATATATATATATCATAGGGTAACATAGTACACATATATGTGGAGTTTTGAATAGTCAATCTATACTTATCTTTATATACTTATCTGTATGTACTTATCTTTTCAATATTTTGGCTGGTCATCGATATTTCTGCTTCAATATTATGAGAGCATAATATTAAAAACTCAATTTTCTGGAATGCAATCATGGCAGCATCCAAAGGATTGATTGAGTAGAAGAAAAACCACCTAGGTGGACAAATGCCATTGACTACTGTGACAGAGATAACTTAGTAAAAGTTATAGACACCATTTTCCCTTCTGCCAATAGTGCTAATGCGGCCTACAGACTCAAAGTATCTCTCCCTTAATCTTCTCCCAGTCACCCCAAATCCCTCCATTTAGATTGCTGTACCTAGATAGTTTGGTGAACATGTCCACCAGCTTCATTGCCTCATCTTCCTTCTGCTCCTCCGTCATGCCATCCAGGGGGTTGGGAGGTTTCTCCTCCACACGTCCGGTAACTGGGTTAATGCTGCAAGCAACCAGGAAAATATTTTTTTCAGATCTTGGCACAGGAAGACATGATTATATATTTTGTCCAGCAAGAACTGGGAACATATACACAGAATATGGCTCCCACTGCCTGTCTGCAACCTATTGACTCTACTGGTCTCTTGCACTATACAGACAATATGTTTTAGGAAGGTTTGGCCTTGAACAATCAGAACCCTGCCTTTGCACACCTAAAGGACTAAGCTCACTTGAGAAGTGAACAGGCATGTGAGATGTGGAAGAGGTACTCAGCGGGCGACTGATAGAAATCTCTTACTTGGCCTTTGCTTCCTTGTACTCTTCTGTGTCCGTATCTTCATCTTCGGAGTAATTACCCTCTGCCCGTCCTCCTGCCATCAGTCCACGGGCCGCGAGGAGACCTGCAGCATTTCCATAGCCGGTGTACTTGACAAACCGTGTCACTGAGGAAAAAGGATAATCGAGTTCTTTTCATAAAAGTCAACACAGATCCAGGGCACTGCCATGGTTTGTCAGAGCTCAAACATACTCACAGCACATGTGCTCCCAGAGAACACATGCATTTATTGTGATATTGAGTTCTTAAAAACCCCTAACATATTAATCGCACCTATGTGACATCTGAGACCTCAAATGTAAGTGTCCCGCATCTATGAAATCACAAAGCTCCCATAAAGCCATTACTGCAGGAGGTCTCAGAGCGGTCACACATCATATCATAAGCATGAGACATCATAGGGCATCCAGCCACTCAACACAGCTATATGGTACAGAGCTCATCATCTCCAGACACCCACTAATCATCATTCACATAGCAGAACACATGCACAAACATAACACAAAGGATTTTTTTGAGTTAATATTCCATCATGGCATATTTTGCAGGTGCAAGGACACAGAAAAGGAAGGCGACTGAGGAAATATATTTGAAGAGGTTGATGGGAGCTGGGAAGTCGAGGACTAGAGGCAAAGACCATACAAAGACACACGACAAGTGACAGACTGCCTCAGCCCTCCAATCCCATCAGAGACAATGGCTGCTCAGAGCTCGTAATTTTGTGGCAAGCCAGGCTGCTTCTTTTATTGGATGAATTGGAAGATATTGGGAGTGGACGAAACAGCCAGGAGCACTTATTGAGGAGCTGTCAGCAGACCTGTCACATGACTTCAGTGTTTGCTAGAAAGAAAGTAGGTTCCAGGTTTCCGAGAGGGGGCGTACATGATTAGTTCATTCACAATAAAGAGGACTCGAGAAGTCAACAGGGAACTACTATCAACCCGTTAGCCAACCTCAATGATGGCAAACTGATAACATCACTTCTGTACAATGAAATGGGGAAGAAATGGGGAATATGCAGCAATTTGACTTCAACTTATGCCATAGCAGAAGGCACTAAGAACAGCACTCATCATCGTAACTAGACACATTAGTACTGCAAAACACAGCCTCAAGAATTAGGTTTAATTCTTGTGCAGCCGAATAACTGACTTGTACACAAAAGCCTCAACAGTATCCTTACAGTGATCTTAGGGCTGAAAAGTGGTGTTTTCTCTCATTTCTTCAAAGGTAATACTATCCTTTAAAGCTTTTAGGCAGGACGACATCCAAGCAATAGTTTACTAATTTGAAGACCGACATTCAGTTAATGAATGTTGAGCGTTCCCTGGTGAAGCTGAATAATAATAATGTTATTGTACAGTTAATTAAAACTCACAATGTTAATAAATGTCATCATTAAAATTATTTTCAAACATATTGTACTTATGTTTTTTAAAAAGAAGAAAATATTTTACACTCAATAAAGGTCATATCAGTCTCAATTACATAATCTGTGTAGTCCTTTTCTAGATTGATAAAGTGCTTGTGGTTCAGTGTACAAGACGCAATTAAACTAGGCGAGATTCTTGACAGGCTGTCTCTTTATTTAATTGAAGTGATGTAACTGCTTGCTGTTCTTCATTACGCCTGCTACTAGCTCTTAAGTCTTCTAGCCACTGTGTCGAAGTACTTTGTTAGTCTGCAGTTTAGTTGTATCTCCTCTGGTTTAAAGCACAGCTTCACAGCCTGCCTACAGCTTCTTATGCCCTTTTGGTTCCATATTACTCGGAGTAAGGCGCGCCTTATATCCATCAAGTTTGAGCAGACACAAATTATGTGTATTAAGTCCTCTTTTCCTGCTCCACAAAAACGGCAGAGGTGTTCATCTGCTCTCCTTTTCCAAGGTGCCAAGTGAGGTAGAATTGGTAGGATGCTGAAGTGCAATTTTAGAACGTTTTTTTTTGTATTCTGTGTAAGTCCCGTTTTCAGATATTCTTGTGGCTTAAGAGCTTTATAATCATTCAGCACTGTCCATCCATGAGCCCTCTTGGCCAGAATTACTTTATCTTCTATGGTTGATACCATTTTAGTTACTTTTGTTACCACCTTTTTGAAACTTTTATTATCTGTGGATGACTCCCAGAGGTTTGTCCTTTCGAGATATTCCAGTGATTACAGAAGGTACTTCTTGGCAGGTGAGTTCTCTCAGGTAAACAGTTCGGTCCAGAGATGGGCATTTAGAGATCCTTGCTCTGCGCCTCTGATTTTACACCAAATTTTCATGTAGGCACCTCTTCTCTCCAAAGTTTGTCTCTGGAGACCAAATTCAAGACGGATTTGGACAGGCGACACGTAATTCGGCAGTTGAAAGATTGCCCTGTATGCTCTGCTGATTATTATTTTATCTAGAGCTGTCGCGTCTTTCCCTTGCATTGGTTCACTTCCATATGTGAGCATTGACTGCAATCGTGCTCTGATCACTTGTAAGAGAGGATCCAGTGTTCGATCAGGGAGGACTTTCTTTAGGGGCTTCATTGAGAAGTAGAATGTTGTGCCCTTCCGACGAATGGCCGCTAGCTGAGGTTTGAACACACCTCTGCTGTCTAATAGTAGCCCAAGGTATTTATAGTTAGTTACCCAGTTTAACCACTGTCCATCCAGGAACCATGAAAGTTTCTTTGTCTTATTATAGTTCACTGTAATTACTTTGTGAAGCTGAAGGATGCATGAGCCTAGAGGCAATAAGTCTGTGTTTTGAACTAAATGAATGTTCCAGCTATTACAGGTCGTATGGTGAAGATTAAGCAGACGGTCAAAGACTTGGCACCCACAACCAAAGACCTACAATGCGCTGTTAATCTCAGATATGGGCTCTCCTAAAATCTCTACGTTCTTGTTTTTGTTCTGTGGATGACATGACTATGTGGAGGTGCATTGTGCACTGGTACGGATTCCATGTAGGACATAGTTCTCCCTGTAGTTGTGTGATCTCTGGACATGTCCGTCTGAACAAATAGCATGAATTTCCAGGACTGACAGGAAAAATTTTATTCTATAACTTTTCTTCTATAACTTGTTTGCTTTCTGCTGATTTATTCCCAACCCTTGTTTAATAACAACCAGAGGACTCCTTGAGCTCTACCACATTCACAACATCAACAGATCACCCAAGTTCTCTCATTTGCTTCCTGTGTATATTCACACTCACCATTCTCCTTGCAAAGGATGAAGAGGAAGTCGGCTGCACAGTGCTTGACGTCGGTGTCGATGTGCGTCATGAGCCGCACAATCTTGTTCCGTATATGTTCTCCTACTTCGGGGCGATTTGTCACATCCCGCAGCGGGGGAAGCACCTGTGAGGAAAGGCAAGGGTCACTAGACAGACCAGAAAAATATTGCTCAAGCCCATGGATGCCTCCACCATGTTGTGAAACACTGCTCAGAACCCTTACAATGTCAGCCATCGTTCTGGTTTAATTGTGCATACTTAATGTTTTCTCACATAGTTCTCACTGTGCTGTCTGGTGCTGGTCTGTGTCCGCTGGTGCTGGTGGATTTAGTTAGTTATCGTTGCTAGTTTTACTGGATGACTCCATGTAAACTTAACACTGGTTTTCTAGTCCTGGGGTTTCTATTTAATAATCATTGTTATGAAGCGTGTTAGTATGAGTCGTTCTTTTGAATCAAGCGAAACCTCTAACATTGCTGATTTGTTACATGAAAACAGTATGGAGTAAATGCGGTCTCCTGTCCTTGACATGAGTTGTCTGATAACCCTAGTGTTGGCGCTTAGATTAATGTTTTGGTGCGAGTATACTTGTGTTTTATACACATTCTGGGACTTATTTACAAGCCCAATACGCCACCGGAATGTCACCTTTGTGATGTTCCGGTGACGCTCAGGGCGTAGCCATATCTACAAGGCTACGTTAAGCCACCCTGCTTTTCATGGCCTTGTAGACATGGTGTAAGGCAAAGCAGCGGAAGTTGCTACCTTGCCTTATTCTATGTCAAAGAGGAGTTCCATGGGTGTTGCAGTGGGTGTTCCTTCGCAACACCCATGGGCTCAGACACTGCCCTAGATTTACAATATCTTGTAAACCTCGAGCAGCTGCAAAACCTAGTGCCTCCCTAAAGAAGGCGTAATGAGGAGAAATGTTTTAATTTCTACTTGTGATTTCCTCTTTCTATGTGTGCTGCATTCTGCAGCACACACAGAATGAGGAAAACGCCTCTGGTGATTTTTTTTGTGCAGGAAAGGACACCTTCCTGCACAAAAACAATCAGGCCAACAACACAGACACCATAGCATTATAGTGCAAGGTTGCCTGAGTTGACACACAGCGGCCAATTGTGCGCTGGCTGAAAGTACGGGAATGCACAGTATCTTGTAAATATGGTGCATTCCTGCCTTTCTGAATTTACGTAGGGCAGTGCAGCAAAATGACTTGCGGCGCTGCCCTATGCCAATTCCTGGCAAATATTCCCCATAGAACGAGGAAACACCTCTCATGATGGTTTTTTTGCAGGAAGGTGTCCCTTCATGCCACCAACACAGACACGCTTGTACCATAGTGCAAGGGGGCCTGGGTTGGCGCACAGCTGCTAATTGTGCGCCGGCTGAAAGGGCAGGAAAGCATTGTATCTTGTAAGTATGTTGCATTCCTGCTGTTCCAAATTAACATAGGGCAGTGCAGCAAAATGACGTGTGGCGCTACCCTATGCCAATTCTTTGTAAATATTCCCCCCGTTGTTCTTTCCTCGTGGGTACTCTTAAGTCCTTTGCAGTGGGTACTCTGTTGTAAGAGCACACTACGCATGCTGCTTTTTCATGTAACACCTCGTCTGTGCTCCCTTTCACCAGTAGCTCCAATGTGAGCTGTTCCCCTCTCACCTTGGCTCTGAGGTATCTCCTCGCTGGTCTGTGAATCCGGGTGCTCTGGGTCAAAAGAGTTAGTACAGGGGTGAGACTCTCCTTGGCCTTATGCCCCTGTGAAAAGAGATTAAAAGATGGATCATGAAGGGCAATAATACCCCCACTCTCACAAGGACTGGAGGAGCAACATTCTCCTTTCCAGTGCTGTGTAAAGAGAGTACATACTTGACCAAAATATCCTCCCTGCCCTCAGGCTAGTAGTTGCTCTATCTTTTCTGGTATTACCCTGGCCCCACTGCAGGTCACTCCTGACTATGAGAAGTGGAATGGCACATCCATGTTGTAGAAGTTTTCTTTTTGGCAAGCCCTGCTTTTATGGTTCTGCTCTTTTTATTGTTATTGGAATAAAGTTATCACATACGTCCACCTAAAACCACTGGCCAGTGGGATTGTCAAGTCAGTGAATTAGCTTCATCCAATATATAACAAACAAAATAGTCAACAACCCATAAATAACTCCCTCCATCGGCTGATTTGTAAATTCTATATGTGACACCTTCTATTTCTTTACACTTAAATACACCTGCCCGGGGTCTAGCCGTCCAGCAGCGTGCAAGGCCTGCCTACGGAATTATCTGTCTACTGTGTGGAATGAGACTGTATGATGTGGAGGATTCTAAGACATCTGAGACAGGTGAGCTCTCTAAATTCTGCTGATAGAAAGTCAATACACTGTCGTCCCCAAGTTTTCTATATTTAGGCCTCTCGCTTTTCCAGGATTTCCAAGAGCTTTTTCATGCACAGGAGCCCCCAAAGCCTGTTGAGCCATGTCCCATATAATTTTTCCTACAGTGCTGCCGTTGCCTGTCTGGCGGGCATAGTTCCATAGTAATTGTCCTGTCTCTCCCGGAGCGTAGGAAATAGGTATGCCTATTTGAGAGACCCAATTTATGGCTTTGCCATAGCAAGTATATGAGTGTCCTGGTCAGTGTGACTGCTCTCCCCCTGCGCAGCACCACCACTAAGTGGTGCCCCCTGAGCTCTCGGTTTGCACGGTGTTCGAGACCCTCCTGCACTTGCAGGATTCTACCCGGGCCTCATCCCTGGTGGTCCAGTAGATGAGCACTCTGCTCTTCTGCTGTTCTGCCTCTGTCTCTGCCTCTTTTCTTTTCAGCCCTCTATTTCTCTTTCTTTCGATTTGCCCTCTGTCACTGTCACTTTTTCACTTCTCACTCTCCTCACTCTTCTCTTTGTTTTCTTTCATTTTCTCCCCGCCCCTGCTGGCCCACGGCCCCTCCCCCTCCGGTGTGGCCTCCCAACTAACCCGCCTCCCCCGATCCCTACTTAATGGCAGCTTCTCTGCAGCCGAGCCACTGGCGTGCCAAAAGCTCACCACAGGAAGCCTGTCTGCGCCCAACTGCGACCAGCGCCAGGGACCCCAGTCTTCTGACCCGCTACAACTCTAGCACCCTCCACTATCTCAATCTTAGACGCAACAACTGCCAGCTCGCGACACCGAACAACACCCAAAGCTCTCTCGCCTGTCTATTCTGTCGGCGGACCTTCACCCAACTCTGTATCCCAGCAGCATCCCCCAATCTACCGGACAACACCGCTCACAAACCACTCAACTCCTCCTCCCGAACGGACGATCCCTACACATAATGCCAAAGAAATCTGGGACCTCCTCAACACCTCCTCGCCTGACATCACCTTCCTCATGGAAACCTGGACTAACACCAACTCTGCACCTGACTACAAGATCTTGTGCCAAGACCACCCCATCCATCAGGAGGAGGCATCACCATCATTTAAAAAAGCACCCTACGCATGACCACGCTCATGGACGACATAACGACCCTCATGGAGCACCTCTACTTCCAGATCCAGCCCAACCCCAAAACGAGTCTCAGCGGAACCCTCATCTACAGGTTACCCGGCCCCTGCACTCTCTTTACCGACGCCATCTCCGACCTCATCTCACCCCACGCCCTCGCATCCACGGACTTCCACCTGGATAACCACGACAACTCAAACACCGCCTCCCTCCCAGAGAACCTCGCCAACATAGGACTGAAACAACTAGTTACCGCCCCCATGCACACAGCGGGACACACTCAACTCTACCTTCACCAAAGGAAACAGATCACCACTGAATCCACGTCTCTGTCAAAAAACCCACTGTACACAAGCACACCCACTGCCTCTCCGCAGAAGCAGGAACAAAGTCACCGAAAACCAGCTCACACAACACCAAAGAACTCTTCTCCATCATCAAGGAAGTCGCCAAACCCTTCAGCGAAATAACAGATGTCCCACCCTCCTAAGACCTCTGCAAAGGACTCAGCACCTTCTTCCACCACAAGATCAAGATGATCTACAACTACTTCGACAACCAAGACCACCGAACTATCTCCCCCTCATGCGACGCCACCCAACAGACCCTCTTCATATGGATCCGGGTCACAAAAGAAAACACCTTGAAGACCATGAAAAGCATCCACTCTGAAGCACCCTCAGACCCCTGCCCACACCTCATCCTCCACAGCGCAGCCTCTGCCATGGCATCCGAAACACGTCGGACAATCAAATGCTGCTTGTAGACCGCCACCTTCCCAGACGACAGGAAGTATGCCAAAGTCAACCCCCTCCTGAAGAAACCCTCCGTGGACCCAAGGGAACTCATGATGACTTTCAGGCCCATCTACCTGCTTCCCTTCGCAGCTAAGGTCATCCAAAAGGTCATCAACACAAAGCTATAAAACTTCTTGGAAGCTAACAATGTCCTGAACATCTCCCAATCCGGATTGTAAAGCAATCACAGCCATAGACCACCCTACTCGCCGCCACCGACGACATCTACTCCCTCCTCGATCAGGGCGAAATGGCAGCCCTAATCCTCTTGGACCTCTCGTCTGCATTCGACGCCGTCTCCCACTGCACCCTAACCACCAGACTCCATGACGCTGGCATCCGCAGCAAGGCCCTCAACTGGATCCTCTCCTTCCTCACCGGCAGAACTCAGCGGGTGAGACTCCCTCCCTACATCTCGGAGCCGACAGAGACCAACTGTTGAGTGCCCCAGGGCTCCTCCCTAAGCCCTACCCTCTTTAACGCCAACATGGCCCCCCTCGTAACCATAGTCAGGAACCTCACGCTCAACATCCTCTCATACACTAACGCAGTGCCTTACCAAGGCACGAGTTTTGGGGGCAGGGGGCTCTCCACAGCACCTAACTTTCCGTTTCGGGCGGCAGTCTGTCCTCCCCCCCTGCTGTTTAGTGCGGCCGTCGAGGGGGGCACCGCTCCTGCTCAATGCAGCCGCGGCTAGATACGCCACTGTGACAAAAACACCCAGCTAATCCTGTCCCTCACCAACAAACCCAATATCACCAGACAAAACTTCCAAGAAGGGATGAAAGCCGTAGCCACCTGGATGAAGAACAACTGGCTGCAGCTCAACTCAGAAAAGACAGAAGTCCTCATCCTTGGCTCCACCCTCTCCACATGGAATGACTCCTGGGGGCCCTCGGAATTCCCCCCACCCCAAAGGACTACGCACGAAACCTCGGCATCATGCTAGACTCATTGCTCAAAATGAACCGCCAGATCAACGCCGTCTTCTCGACCTTCTTCAACACCCTCCACATGCTTCCAAAGGCCTTCAGATGGATCCTAACCGAATCCAGAAAGACTGTTACACATGCACTCATTAGCAGCAGACTGGACTACGGTAACGCTCTCTACGCCGGATTCAACAAGAAACTCATTTGCAAACTCCAGACTGTCCAGGATTCCACAGCCGGACTGATCCTCAACATCCCCTATCACAGTCACATCACTCAAAACTGCTGCCATCTCCACTTGCTTCCAGTCGAAAGAAGAATAACCTTCAAACTCCTCACCCACGCATACAAGGCCCTTCACAAAACTGAACCAGCATACTTGAAAAGCCGCCTCTCTTTCCACCCACCCAAAAGACACCACCGATCAGCCCAGCTCTCACTGGCCATTGTACCATGTATAAGTAAGACAAGAACGGGAAGAAAGTCCTTATCCTACCTCACTACCAAAGTGTGAACACCCTCCCCCTTCACCTTTGGCAATCTCCCACATTGCCCCAGTTCAGGGAGGACCTCAAGAAAGGGCTTTTCAGGTGACCCCAGCACTCAACGGAGTAACCCCCTACGTTCCCCTAGTGCCTGGTAGGTGGGACTCACTCAACAACCCTAATTGAGTGATTGTACCTGTGCCTATACAGTTTCTCCAACACTTGGACAGTCTCGAAGGGTACCATTCCCACTCTGGTATGTAGTACCAATAAAGAGTAGTCTTTAAAAGTGGTTCTTTACTTGAGCTGCTTCTTGCAGAGGTCTGTATCCTGCTGTATGTATCCTCCCTTTCTTTGTCTAAAAGGGAGTGCTCAATTCTACTTCCCACCTCTTTTGTGCTGGCGACTTTCACTTGGAAATGATTTTCGCAAAAACGTGTAGATGTCCGAAAGCAGGTGTTTATTGTCATGTTTTGTAACAATCCACTGTTAGTTTTGCGTACATGGTCTGACGGGAATGGTCTTAATCGAGGGATGGGTGACCCAGTGTCGAATCTGTAGATAGTAAATATGTTCTGTCTTTGGAAAACTATAATTCACTTCAACTGTGCAAAGGACTGAATGTCCTCTGTGTTGTTGAAGTCTTCTAGAAGTTTGCAATTAGCGGTCTGACAATCCCTGTATGCTGTGCCCTCCATAGCTGGCGAGAATTCAGGATTATGGGAGCCATAAGGGAAGAAATAATTGTTAGACCCTTAGATACAGCCACTCTGTCCTGTGCTTCAACAGTGGCTCTGAGTGCCGGGGACGAGAATATGCCCCACAGTCTATAATTTTTGTCCAGCCATAGAACTTTCCAAACATGGGTACCAGCAACGGCTTGGTCCATAAAGTACCAGAGTCTCTCCATGAACAAATGATGCCACTCCATTTTATACAGAAACTGTCCAGTTAAGTAATAGTTTATTAAGTGAGGGATCCCCAGTCCACCCTTATCTAAAGCAAGATAAGCCTACTTTTTAACTATGTGGGGCTTCTTACCACCCCATACAAAGCATTTTAAGACCCTTTGGATTTCATCTGTTATAGTTGTGGGCTGTAATTGCACAGTATCCATCATAAACAGGACCTTAGGCAACAAGGTCATCTTGGTTGCCTTAATACGGTCCTCCCAAAACATACCCCGAACCCATCTGCCAGCTTTGTAAGTCTTTTCGGGCAACATCAAGGAGATCATTATAGTTTTTGAAGGCTATTTTATCTGTACTGGGGCAGATCTTAATGGCGAGGTAATGAATGTCATATTGTGTCCAGTCAAGTGGGAACAATCCCTGCAGTGTGTTTTGTATGCCCTGTAGGCTGTTGAGGCTCATGATTTGAAAATTTGGTATGATCATTTTCAACAGTGAAAATTGACCAATTGGTTTTAATTCTCGCGAGAGGACTGAGATGGCACTTCTGGGTTAAGACAACCTGACCATCATGCAGTTGATTCCCCACCCATACCTTCTTAATCTGGGGGTTTACTGCTTATGTGGCCAATAAATGACAACTCCCTGGAGTCCAGCTTCTTTCATGGTTCTTTTCTATTACTGGAATGAAGGTCTCGAAATTTAGGAAATTGCAAGCTGCTTGCCATCAACCTTCGTTACATTACTGTAGCTTGAGAAACATTTTACTATGCTTTTTCCAGCAATATTTCCAAGCAATTTACAGTTCCCATTTTGTACTGCATCGGTTACATGCACACCATACTGACAAATTGTAGCGATAAGACTTTTGGGTGAAAGGGGATGTAATTTTTGTTTAAAAATTTGCACAGTCTGTAAACAATCGGGGGACAAAAACTGTGACTGATGTGAAGAGTAATGATGGCCTCGGGTCATGCCAGCGCTATATAACACTCAAAAGACATACATTGATAAATGTGCAATACATTTTCATTTTTTTGTATTGTAATTTGTTATGGATTTTTAAAATGTGTATTAAGCACCTGATGATCTTCAATGGGTGGTCCATGTCACCGTCTCAGACACTTACTCTCACACACCCTTCCACCTTAATGGTGCAAGTTAAAGAGATCTCCCGTGCTCACTGTACGTCAAGACTCATTAGGTAAGTGTTGTAAATATGCCAACATAATTACCGCTCCTTTTCGTATTTCATTAAATTGTCCTTACATTCTCTGCAAACGACATTTCAACACTACCAGCCTACCTATGATTAGAGAGAGTTCACTTCTTCCTGCTCTTGGAAAATATCTCAAGGTGAAATGGCAAAAAAATGAGAATGTGGCTAAAATACACAGCTAACCTCGTTTGCTTGAAGTAATTCCTAAGAGGGACTTACCTTTCAGCAAATGTTGTCTGACTATCGTCCAGCGTGGTACATTAATTTCGGCTGCCACTTGGGAAGTAAGATTTCCTTGCTCAGACCCTATTTTCCTCTTTAGATATTTTAAGCCTTTAGTGCAATGAAACTTTTTTCCTACCATGACTGACTTCTTTAATATATAGGCTGCAGAATGCACGAATAAGGTCACACTCACCCTGTCCAGGCGCTGTTCCAAGAAGTCCAGCAGCATGCTGAGTGCGTCCATGTTGACTCCCATGTACTCAATACACCCTGGTTGCACCTTTGGGGTCAGCAAGACATTCAGGCACTTAAATGGCAGGTTCCCCAGGAGGTTCACTGTGTGACTTAATGGACACAAGGATATAGTAAATGTCATTAACCGAGCTGACCTCTTTTGACCCACAACAGGAAGTTCTTACTGAGCAGGGAAATATAAGAGCATATTTTAACTCTGAGAAGATCTTTCAAGGAAGAGCCGTTTTTGCATGGAGATGGGAGTGACAATGGGCCAGATGTTCTAACATTAGCAATAACCATTAATTGAGATTTTCTGTGAATTGTAATTAGGAAATGGCTATTTCTAATGTATGAAAGTTTTAAATTAAAATTAGGGACTCTTAATGGGTCGCAAATCAACCTACATCATAAATAATATTCAGGTGAGTCACAGTTTGCGACACATTAGGAATGATAGCCATCAGAGGGATGGTGGCCTTTAGGGGTCAGCAGACCACCATGTCTATGATTGCGTTTTAATAAAGCAATCTTTTTTTTCTCAATGCAAACGATTTTCCTGAAAGGAAAATGGGATGAGTTTAAAAAATAGAAAATGAAAAGTTTAAGCTTTGTTTTTTAATAGTAGGCAGTGATCCATGACACCTCTGCCTGCTCGTCAATGAGTCCCACAGGGACCCCTTCCCTTCGAATGGGTTACCATACTTTTGAACTGGTTATAAAATATTAATGTTTTGCGACCGAAATTCCATTGCAAAACATTATTACATACTAGTACAGATGGGTATTTGGAAATGATGCCCTAACACGCCCCTTCCAAATACAGAATCATAAATGCAAATTCCGATTGGGAAACAAGTTGGGTAACAAGTTATCGACTGGCAATTAGCCTTTTGCACACTAAAATAAGCTTTTTGTGGTTGCACATGGCCCGATTCTGCCAAACAAATTCCTACAACAACAAAAAATCTTTGTAGATCTGTTCCATAGTCTCTCCCGGCAAGAAAAGGTGACTTTGCAAATTTGGATCCTGGGTAGGAAAATATAAAAGAGATTGAACATGGCTCTTCACTCTGTACAGGAATGTCTAGTCAGGAAGAGCATCACCTTTAATCAGTCCCTAAAGGGCACTCTATGGTCAGGGTTTAGAGAAGCATGTTAATGGAGGAAAGAGAAGAGCTCTCACTGTGGAAGACCCGGATTTCTCCATGACAGAGCTCAGCACAGGCATGTTTTGGTGCACTCACCCATGGAATTCTTCAGATATATCTTCATCGTCTCCCCTCATTAGCAGGCAGTGGCGCAGGACAGCACACAGGTGTCTAAATGATGCAGCCTCCTCCTAAACTCAGAAAAAAAATTGTGATGTAGTAAACACAGGAAGGAGATGTGAATAGAAATAACATAGCCAAGTCAATGAAACCAACATCCTGATGCAGCGAAATCCAACACTCCTAAGAAGATTAGAACCACTCCCTGTAACTCACCTCTCTTCAGATGTCACAGCCACTCTCCGGACTGGCCGTAGCCGGCATTGGGCAATCCCCCAGTGCGCCGCACGGGTGGGGGTCGGTTTTGGGCCCCAGGGGGCCGTTTTTGTTACAGGGCCATTTTTGCAGCATAAACAAAAACAAAATCGGCCAAAAACCGGCCCTGGCAAAGAGCGGGGAGGCTGCCGGCCGAGCACTTTGCCAGGGCCGGTTTTGGTTTCCAGTCCGGCCCTGACCAGGACCACAGCCACATTCAGCTCTCTGTAACAGTGATATCTGCCTCCAAGAGAGTTCAAGAGCCTCACTACCTCGGCCTCTCTGCAGCAGTCACTGTCATAGTACAGGCAACTGCAGTGTCTTGTACATATGTATAGAGTACCTTTCTGGTCCCTGATGGACTCTGTAGAGTGACATAATCGTTTGGGTGTGTCTGGGTGTGGTTAATGAAGTTCATGACGCAATGCGTACAGTTAGTTAACGATAGCACTCTGAATAATAATGACGTTCACTACAGGGCTCCATGTGTGTCGTGGTCATTTACATGCTACCAGGCTGGGAAAGATGCTACTGCATCCAGTAGTCAGATTGTGATAGCACTAAGACTGGATCCTAGCCGCATCCAGGATACAGGAAAGATTACAGATTCCCCTCACATCATTCCACACAGGTGGAAATTATTAGACTATCTTCCATACAGGGAGTGGATAGACCATCTTGTATAAAGAAGTTGGCATGCCCTCTTGAACACTGGGTGTGAATAGGCACTCCTGAACTGTCCTCCTGTGCTGAATCCAGGAGAGACACAAACCACTTAACTCATCCATTGGAACAAAACCCTCTAGCCTTTGTTGTACTCTGAAGACCTACTCCCAAACCCCACCTAGCCAAAGGCAGTCCTAAGACCGCCGGGGATGCCTGGTCTCACCCTGGAGATACCCATTAAGGGACCATCTCTCAGGGAAGCCAGGAAGGGTTTCGCAGCGGTCGAAGCGCCTTGGGACCCTACGGGTAAGTAGTGCACTATATAAATGCCTATACACATACACATACACACATAATAAGTTCAGGAGAGAGCAATAAGAATAGACAGGTGAGAGGCTCTCTTATGCCAAAGTCCTTCATTCAACCACTGTAAATTCTTGTTTGGACCCCAAAACCTGGTAAAATATCAGCCCACACGACTCTTGAACCCTACACTGGCAAAAAAAAGAAGTTAACTATGTATTCCCATGTAAATCGGTGAATATTCTTACAATAAGATTGCCCATTAGAACAAGAATTGCAATTTAAGACTTAAAACCTCACTCGTTTTGGTCTTACCTCAGCGACAGTACCAAGTTTGGGTTTTCTAGTCTAACTTATTTACTTTAATACTCAAGTAAAACTCCCTGTTTTTGCCCAATGCTTGCTTTAAACTAAAACATATTTAATCAGCCTTTAAATGTAGCACAGTAAGTAATACGAGGTGTCTGCCAATGCCACATCATCCATTCTTCTCAGAATTTCAAAAGTCATTTTTCCTATCCAGTGGTGCTCGTCACTTTGTCCTGTTTCCACATTGAGTTCAGCTATCTCTCAAAAGAATTCCAGCACATAAAAGATGCCTGAATAGAATAATGGTAGAATCTGCCTACAGTACTTGAGAGTGGACGTAAAAGCATTATTTTGATTCAAACTTTTTACATCGTCTGATTATTTCCCATAATGCTAAAATTGTTTCTTATGCGGATTGTATTTTTCTTACCTCATAGATTTTTCTGCCCTGCAACTTCTCCATAGTCCTACTGCCCTCCCCATACCTCTTGCTCATTTTTAGGTCTCGGTCTAGCGTACACTGCGCAGCAGTGTAGCGCAGCCGAGATTTTATGTTTACAAGTATGGGGGCTTGAACCCACCCCTCTTCTCCATTGGCTGGCTTCCTAAACGGAGGCCAGCCATTGGAGGAGAGGGGCATCACTCTGCTCAAGCCCCGTCTTTTTCGGATTGGGGGGCGTGTTTTTTGCAGTTTTTAACTCTGTGACGTCATCCGTCACTCAACAGCAAAAACCACGCCCCGAATGCAAAAATGGCAACGCTTTTCTGATGCCATTTCTGTCCTACCGTCGCCGGTAGAAGTCGAGAAGCTGCAGAGTCCTCCGGTGAGTGCTCGCTTTTCTTGCCTCTCTTCACTGATTGTGCCCGTGTTATTGCCTCTGTCCCCTCTTGTGCGTCTGCCCCTTCATTGTGCTTGCTTTCCGGCCCCCCCTCGCTGTGCTTGCTCCCCTACCCCCTCATTGCTTGTGCTTGCTCTCCTGCCCCTGCCCCCTCGTTGGTTGTGCTTGCTCTCCTGCCCCCCCCTCGTTGGTTCTGCCGTTGCTTGTGCTTGCTGTCCTGCCCCTGCCCCCTCATTGCTTGTGCTTGCTCTCCTGCCTCTGCCCCCTCGTTGCTTGTTGTGCCTCTGTGCCCTGCTTGTGATCCGATTTTTCTGCCTCTGTGCCCTGCTTGTGATCCGGTTTTTGTGCCATTGTGCCCCCCTACCCCCACGTTGCTTGTGCTTGCTGCCCCCTCGTTGCTTGTGCTTGCTCTCCTGCCCCTGCCCCCTCGTTGCTTATTGTGCCTCTGTGCCCTGCTTGTGTTCCGGTTTTTGAGACTCTGCGCCCTGCTTGTGATCCGGTTTTTGTGCCTCTGTGCCCTGCTTGTGATCGGTTTTTGTGCCTCTGTGCCCTGCTTGTGCCTCTGTTTCCTGTTCGTGCCTCTGTGCCCTGCTTGTGATCCGGTTTTTGTGCCTCTGTGCCCCCCTGCCCCCTAGTTGCTTGTGCTTGCTGTCCCCTCGTTGCTTGTGCTTGCTCTCCTGCCCCTGCCCCCTCGTTGCTTGTTGTGCCTCTGTGCCCTGCTTGTGATCCGGTTTTTGTGCCTCTGTGCCCCCCTGCCCCCTCGTTGTTGTGCTTGCTGCCCCCTCGTTGCTTGTGCTTGCTCTCCTGCCCCTGCCCCCTCGTTGCTTTTTGTGCCTCTGTGCCCTGCTTGTGATCCGGTTTTTGTGCCTTATGCCCTGCTTGTGATCCAGTTTTTGTGCCTCTGTGCCCTGCTTGAGCATCTGTGCCCTGCCCTGCTTGTGATCCGGTTTTTGTGCCTCTGTGCCCTGCTTGTGATCCGGTTTTTGTGCTTATGTGCCCTGCTTGTGATCTGGTTTTTGTGCCTCTGTGCCCTGCTTGTGATCCGGTTTTGTACCTCTGTGCCCTGTTCGTGCTTCTGTGCCCTATTTGTGCCTCTGTTCCCTGTTCGTGTCTCTGTTCCCTGCTTGTGCCTCTGTTCCCTGCTTGTGATCCCTGTTCGTGCCTCTGTTCCCTGCTTGTGCCTCTGTTCCCTGCTTGTGATCCGGTTTTTCGTGCCTCTGTTCCCTTGGGCGTTACTGAGCAGAGAGCTGTGTGTGGCTCTGTCTGTGTATGTGGCTCTGTCTGTGTATGTGGCTCTGTCTGTGTGTGTGGCTCTGTCTGTGTGTGTGTGTGGCTTTGTCTGTGTGTTTGTGGCTCTGTCTGTGTGTGTGGCTCTGTCTGTGTGTGTATGTGGCTCTGTGTGTGTGTGGGTGGCTCTGTGTGTGTGTGTGTGACTCTGTGTGTGTGTGTGTGTGTGTGTGTGTGTGTGTGTGTGTGTGTGTGTGTGTGTGTGTGTGTGTCTCTGTGTGTGTGTGGCTCTGTGTGTGTGGCTCTGTGTGTGTGGGTGTGTGTGGCTCTGTGTGTGTGTGTGTGTGTGTGGGTGCAAATGCAATAGGTCTTGCATTTGTGAGAGATTGAGCTATTGGCATTGTAAATAACAATGCCATTTATTTATATGTTTTAAAAACAAAAATAATGTTATGAGCAATGACAATAGCTCTAACTTTAACAAAGACGAGACCATTGCATTGTAAATGCTTGTTCTCTGGGTGCCTCCCAGAACAGAGGTGGAAAATGGCAGGGCCAGAGCCATCGGACAGGTATCCTTAGTATATGGTGTAGAGAGCTTCCACTTCCAAGAATGAACTGAAGTGAAACCGAATTATCACAATTTAGGGAGAGCTGGGACTGGGTAGCCCCTAATGAAGTGAATGTGCAGGCTCTTACACTGATGCCGTCTCAGGGTGGAAAAAGCCTGATAATTAAAATGAAGGCTGAACTAAAGTAAAACTGAATTACCCTATCCCAGGGAAAGCTCCACCTGTAGAGTTCCTACTACATTGAATCGACAAGCTCTTATTCTGGTGCCAATTCTTTGGGAAAAACACCTGGTAACCAAAATGGAGTTAGGCTGACTGTCGCCACAGAAAGAGGGCATTGGCATTGATTAAACAGCAACAGCAGGAATTCCTGAAGTATACTCTTGACCTAAAGTGGGGTTCATCCAGAAAGAGAATTCATCTCTGATGTACCACAAATGCACTCCTTGACAGCAGACAAGATGGAGTAACTTTACCCACAATGGTTGTGACTCAGATCTTCATCTGACAGGTGTCTTGCTAGGATAAATAGATTACAAAACCATCTCTATCTCAAAGTTCAAAATGTAACCCAAAAAATACTTACAACTGTTTAGAAAATGTACCTGATGTTAGAACTTGAACTGCCTATACAACATTATGTTATGTTATTAGATTCTTGGTACAGCGTACTGTCATCCCCGAAGGGACATCCTGTCGCTGAACAGCAGGTAGGTGAGGAAAAGCAGTGGTTAGACCAGCCAGGTTTTCAGGCATTTCTTGAATTCAGCTAAGCTTGGGCATGTTTGAATGGAAAGAACAAGTTTACTCCAGTGGAGCGGAGCAAGCACGGCCTCCATATTTGGGGGTGCGAATACGTCAGGCATAAAAGAGATTGGTGGGTAGATCGGAAGTTTCTACTTGGAATATATATTAGCTCATTAAATGTGCAATGTTATCAACTCCCCCCTTGTGCTGCCATCATTGTCTACCAAAGCAGTGGTGTTGGATCAATTTTCAGAGTGGGGGTGCTGACATCAATGTTACATGACTGAAGCCATAGGGATTGTGAACAATCCATGTGTCACACAAAGAACAAGTCTAGCAAATAAGACAAGTTCATTCATCAGGAAAGTGGTCTAAGTGCAGTATTTACCTGGTGGTGGATTTTGGAGCACACTGTCACAAAAATATTACTAATGCCTTGTATGATAGAGCTCATTCATTTACAGACAGTACATTTTTCATTGAACTGGCCACAAAATAAGCTCTGACATGCAGTTATACTAATACAACTATATAATACATAAACAATAAATGGAAATCGGTTTTCAGAAAATATTTACAATTTGCCCAACACAAAGCAAAGGGTCTTGATTTGTTTTGATCCTAATAAAATCGTTGATTTCATCACATTTTAGAATTACGAAAAGAAAAAAATTGTTTCATTAGCGCTTACTTAACCCCTGGACCGCGGCCGGAATTCTGCGCCTGTGCGGCAGATTCCGATCGCGGGCGTGGTCATGACGGCTCCCGGCCATCATCAGCACATGCCCACCATGATGCATGACGGACGGGAGACGTCATCTGCACGCAAGGGGTTAATTGCTGCTATATTTTGAAACATTTACAGTTATTTTACAGGCATTTATATGTTGTGTGTTAGAAAACAAAATCCTACATCCTTTCCTTTGGCACTTCCTGTGCCCCACCAACATTATAAGATAGTTCCCTCTTCAAAACTTTGCAGTCAGAGAAAGAAAAGTAAATACCAGTCTCCGTGTTAGAACAATATGCAGAAATGTGTCAGAGACATAGCCTGACATTTGATCTCTGTCTTTAAACACACAGCAAATGTGACACGATAAAAAGAAAATGTAAAAACATATTTATTGCTCATTCACCTTTTAAACTCCAGCATGGTTATGGTGGGGGTGGTGCAGTACCTTCACTTCCAGCTGCCAAGTACCAGAGCATATTTCACTACACCAGAAACAGCAAAGGTATCCAAATATACTTGTGGGAAAACCTCCCTAGCCCTACTACCCAGCAGTACATAACCTGTAGCATCTATTATTCACAACCATCTTCATCAACTCTTAGAACAAACAAAAGCGGCAAGTCTCTGGCCTTTCATCTATTGGTATGTTTGGAGAAGCATGAGCCAAAAAAATAGCAAGGCATCCTAGGTGATTAGCTGAATCAATTTTTTCATTGATTGCTGCTGATCTCGTTCAGGTCTCGAAATTAGGTACCCCCTTCAGGAAGCAGTTGCTTGTGGCTAGTGTCAGCTTTGGGTGAAATTATTCAAAAATGTAAAATGTATTGTTGTAATACAGGACTCAAAGAATCCCACTTCAAATACAGGTATTTCGCAAACCTGTGTGTTGAGCATGTATGTATGATAATCCTCTGTGCACTGAAGGTAGTGGAAACCGAGAAATGTAATATAATCCATATAGTTTTCAGGAGTAGGAGGGGGTATGGTACTGCATTCAGCAGCAAGGATGTTGAAAAGCCCGCTACTTCATACCACCTCTTTGCAATAGATAGCCAACTCCTCCTAATTCCAAGTTCCCAGCCATCTTACTCCAAATTCCCAAACCTGCACCTGCAATTAAGTTTTCGACTGCCTTCTAGTCAACCCTCCTTGTCTGTGTCCCTCTCACTCTCAGCTGGCAAAATCTCTCAACCCTTTACTCCCACACTACCTTGGTATTTGTACGATCTCCTTTCCATCCTCTATCCTTCCCGTCATTGCATTTTTTTTACAGTCTTTTTTTATACAGCACGAACTTGACCCGAAGGTATTGGAGCACTTTACATGGGCGAGCACCAGTTATGTTACACTGGGACACATTAATTTTTGGTAGGCATGGGGAGATTGAGTGATTAGCCCCAGAATCACAGGGTGTTGAGCCGACTCCGAGGCTCGAGCCTGGTTCCCCAAATCCAAGGTCGGTGGCTCTGGCCGGTACACCACATCCTCTCCCCGTCTACAAAACTCAAGCCTCTAAATCCAAACTAGCCATGCTCTTATTCCAGTGGCCATAGTCTCCTGTCACCTGCTCCCTGCAAATCTCTAGTCTTGCACCATGTCTGGAGCGCTGATGAATTAAGATGACAGGAGCCTGCTCCCTCTCTAATGTCCTCCTATTTTATGAGCGTCATGCTTCATTGCCCACAAGGTGTTAAGTCCCCTCCTCTAGAGTTTGCCCGTTCACCACTGTTCTCTGGAGAGCAGGCCCCAACCCCAGACCAGTCATAGTTGTTACGTCACAGAGACAGTGGCGATCAGTGGCGGCTGTTGACATTTGAAAGTGGTGGGGCGTAAAAAGCTATTCACACTGCACCCTAGCGAGCGAGCGTAGTGAGCGAGCCCGAACCCCCTAAGGAGGGTTCGGGGGGAATTCCCCCCGAGAAAATTTTGAAAAAAGAGTGGACAAATGGTGCATTTTCAAGCAAATTTGTGAAAGCAGGAAGGTTAATAAAGCGATTGTGAAAGTGCAGTTATTACATTAATAAAGTGGTGTCATATAACATAGGCAGCTGCTTATTCATCTTCATCATAACCACAGAGCTTCATAACAGACTTTGAAACAATGCATTGCTGAGTACCTCACAGATGTACTTTAATAACAAACAAATAAACAGGACGCACCAATCCCTGCTACAATTCACCACCTTGCAGTGCTGGATACACTGCGTGGACAAAAAAACAAGGGCACCCCTGTATGCCCTGGCACTGGCAGTGCCCTTGATAGGCGTACTGCATGGCAACCTCAGAACGAAATTGACCTTTGACCAATTGTCAGCCTTGACAGAGGTGGATTTAAACACAGAAGGAGGCTGCTATCAGCAATCTACCCTTGCCCCGGTAATGACGCTAAACATCCTGCGATTCTGGGCAAATCACTTAATCACTCCATGCCTAACAAAAATGAATGTTTCCTTTTGTAACTGGTGCTCATGTAAAGCGCCATAACACTTTTTGCGGAGCCTCGAGACTTATCAAACTGAGTTTAGTTATCATCTTTATTAAATGCCCTACTCTGTGGTTTAAAAAAACAGTCCTTTGGCTTTCCCGTTACCTCTTTTTCAACAGATCACCGCTAAAGTTGAGAGGGAAGTCTTCTTTCATGACCATTCACTAATTGGCTTCTCTGTACACAGATCGGTTTAGGGGAAAGTCGGAGATTAGCCTCTGTGCCCACTGGTTCTTGGCCTCTTTGTCAGTATATCTGCACTAGGGACGAATGGAAAGTCTGTCTCTTTTAGGTGGGATGATAGACTCTGAGAAGAGACAGCTGGGTGAGGGGCTCAGTCTCACACAAGCAACAGCTGGGCTCGATATCTCTAAAGTGACAGCTAGCCAATGGGAGTATTTGACCAGAAGGTGGTAGAATAGATGCCGAGAAGAGACAGCTGGGTATGGGGCACAGAGAAGCAACAGGTGGGCTTGATGTATTTTATCTGACAGCTAGCCAATGGGAGGTTTATACAAAAAGGTGGTAGACTAGACTCTGAGAAGAGACAGCTCGGTATGGGGCTCCGAGAAGCTGCATCTCGGGTTGATTACTGTAAAATGACAGCTGGATAATGGGTAATGGTGGGATAATAGAGTCTCAGAGCATGAAACACACAAATGCAGCCAGCAAGTGTTTACATTTGTCCGGGGCAGCTCTCTTTTTCACGTTACTTGAACAGGTGACACCAGGGCTCTGATTATAAGTTGCAGGGTACTTGCGTCGTGCAAACTCGGCATAAGTTGGCATTTCATAGAGGAGTAATATGGGCACTAGCATGGCATTACCTGTCACCAGGGAGATACAACTAATGTGCAAAGCTGAGCCTGTATAGTAAACTGCACCAGCCCAAACACCCCCTAAAGTCAGCTCTCGGGTATAACATCAGTGAAAATTATACGAGCCTCAGGGTGATATCCTCAAAATTGGGGCATGGTGGGGAATGAAAGTAAACATATCTCCAGAAGCTCAAACTGTCCCTGCCATTTAACCAATGCCATTATTTTATCCCTAAAATGCAGTCGGTCTACAGGTGCAGCTCTAGTTAGCTCCTTACCCATCCACTTACATTTCTAAAACAGAGTAATAGGATTTTTTCCAAAAGGGATCGAGAAGAACGGTTTATCAGTTGCTTTATTACATTCTCAAAGCACAGACATAACCCATGAGCTGTTAATAATTTGAAAAATGCAAAGAGTCAGCTTAACTTGATTAATATCGCCATTCAATTTGCGAAAATAACTTATTGTAATAATTAAATAGACATTTCACCACTGGCACATTAATAGATGACTATTTACAGATCAGGAGGGTTGCACTTAATGTGCAAACATATAATCTAAACGTTATGAATCTGACAATATATATTGCAATAAACTCATCAAAAGGCTTATTCCTAGGATCAGTAGCGCTACAAATCAGTCTCACAAACTTCCATTCTCACCAGCCCCTTCAAATATTACAAGGAAAAATGTAGCAACATATGAAAATATATCCTCTGATTTCACAGGCATATTCATTTCGAATCAACATGCTTTAAATACACACTTAAAATTGCCACATAAGGTATTAGTTATTACATTTAATATGCCACGACTACCGTAGGCCTGCACTGTTATGTAAAAGAAAAATAACCTTGTGTGACAGTTTAACATTGATCGATGCATGTGTCTGCCAAATGCAGGGAGATAAATAAGCAGGTGTTGTGTAGATGAATAAACAACACTTCAAGTGAAGACATTACCCGGCGACGGCGTGCATAAAACGGCGCCAGACACCTAGGAACGGTGGGTGGCCGAAGGTTAGCCATTTCATGCCCACTCAGTAAAGCACGTGCGCCAACTTTACTAAATGAGGGCCATAAAGTCACTAAAAGCAACACGCGTCTTTCATGTGCTGTGGGGCTTTCAGGTAGATGACGTCTAAAATGTAGGTTATGCCATGGCCATGCCCAAGCGGATCTTTTCACTTAATGTGCCTGCAATAGCTCCTGAAATGAGGCTGCTAATGTTTTTAATCCCTTCATAAAATAAAAATCATCACAAATATGATCACTATAACCGTTATGTTTTCGCATGAACACGATGCAAACTGCTTACAGCAGCGCACACTCAGTGGGATTATAATCAAAGATCTTGCAGAGCTAGCACTGAGCAACTTTTGCGCGGGAAAGTTTTTATGATCTGAATGTCTCTGCTAGAACAGCATTAAATGCCATTGCGTCATGTAATATGAGACCCTATATAACAGATGCCAAGTGGGAATTGTGTTTTACTGATATCTCTGTAACCTAACTCTTGTGAGGCCCAAAGATCTTTCTTTGTGGTCATGTAAGGCCTATTCAACTGTTTTAATACTTGGACACAAAGAAGTATCACAAAGAAGTATAGTGCACCTGACTACACCAAAGAGGAGCCAGAGGAATGCACAAATCACATGTCCACAGCAGGCATCAGCTAGGCACATGTGTCTCGTATGTTAACAACTGAAGCAAACCGGGTCAGCTTAAATGAAAACACCAATGCTGTGGCATGTATCTATAACACTAAACCACAGACATATACGCAATTCGTGACCACGTCGGTCCTGCGCAACTCTGGAATTCGCTCCCTGTGTCCATCCGAGCCATTCAGAACCACCTTGCCTTTCGAAGAGGCAATACAGACCTGGCTTCTCCCTGTGTAATCTTTAGCTTTCTCTGGTTCTCACTGAGGAGTCTGTGGTTGCGCTGGGACTCCTCGTCGCTGGGGCAGCTATGCGCATTACAAATCCGACAAATTTGGACATTCAGCATTTGTTGGGGAGTCACCTGGTTTCCCTACAGCCCAGCTGTCTGGAAGATTTCTGATTTCTTTATTGCCATCTGTCAAGAAGTCTCCTGATTTCCCTGTTTCCTAGTCCACATCCCTCGGAGAGTCTATAGATTTCCCTAAAGCTTAATTGGACAGTGTGAGGAAGTTGCCCGATTTCCAGATCTCCTATTCAGCCCCTGTAAGAAAATTCCCTCATTTCCCTGCCTTCCAGCCTCTGTCCCAGAAGCCCCAGAATGAATTGTCTTCCAGTCGGCACATAAAAGGGAGTCTTACGATTTCCTTTGACATCCTCTATTTTCCTTCCTCCACTTTACGGCATACACATTTACTGACTCCCTTCCTCACTATCGTCAACTTCAGACTTTTCTCAAAACTTTCTTAAAATTAATTTTCCACATATTTTTTTACTGCTTTTCACCCCCTTCTAAGGTTCAACTGTAACCACATCTTCTCTTATCAACTTGCTGTCTGTCTCACACACACTCACACTGACTGTTTCACATCAGCAACTCACAAAACTTTGCCTACAGACACCCTCTCATAAATCCAACTTTCTTTCATTAATCCTTATCAGAAACCTCTTCCTCCTGAATCTTTGAGGCCATAACTTTTCTCAAACTCTTCCTTCTCTCTTTCCTGCATCTCTACTTCTTTTTCGCATCTCCTATTTCTCATATGAATTATCTATCCCTCAGTGTATCGGACTCACTCTGTTTCTCATGCTATCACTCCGGCATATTTTAAATGATGAATTTACAAACGTACACAGGTGAAAAAACTGTGCTGCACAATTAGATAAAACTGACCTAGTGCCTTGCTTTTGATGTCAGTTGAGCAAACCCAAGCACATGGCTGAAAATGTAAGTAATTGCAGTGATGATATCAAGCTAAAAATTGCTATTTACATGTAAAAAATAAAAAAGAAGCAAATAAACGTTCATGCCATTTTTAAATTGCTAGACTTGTGTATTCTTCCATTTTAGGTATTAAAGGGTTAAACCTATGAGGTCGGGGCGGGGGCCATAGGGGGGCAGTCTTATCTGGAGCAGCCCAGCTACCTCCTAAGTAAATACCCTCTAGACAGGGGGACAGGGATGGGGGTGCAACAACTGGTGCAAGAGAGTCAGGCCTCAGTGGGAGGCCAATCGTTTAATTACACATTAACCTATGCAGGCTCTCTTCCCTCCCACCCATTCATGCTGCACACATCACTGTGCCCCTGGCAGCCAACGACCCAGCATGGAGGCCTGGCAGGGGGTGGCTGAGGACAATGAGAGCTTCGGGGAGCAGAGGCCCACTTTCCCCTGTGGCAGGCCTCCACTCCACCAGGCGCCAAAACGGAAACATGCTGCCAATTGCCACGGCATTCGAAAACCCCTTTATTCTTTTATATTCAATCAATGTAGACACAAACACAGGCACCTTTATGCTGGCAGGCGGCTGTCAAATAGCACTGCGTGAGTTGGTCTTAAACTGTATTTAAATGCTAGACTTTATAAGCAAAGTCGAATGATGTTGCTATGGGTCAATTTAAGAAAAGTCTAATTATGTTGGCCCCAGTAAATTTTAAAGGCAAGATTTGGTTCTCAACCCACAACCCAAGCAGATAGAGTACCCCGTCTCCCTTCTGAGAATGCATTATCCAAAATAAACATTTGAATGGCCTGCCAGTGTCATCTTGCTTCACCTGCATACATAAAATATGATTTGTGAGCCTGCCAAGAAAAAAACGCAAATTAATGCTGCGCGTGGATGGTGGGGTTTTAGGCCTTAATTTTAGGCCCGATTTCGGTAAAACCCAGGCCACATTGAGCAGGTGCCTGTCCAGGAGCTGAGTGAGTGCGCACATAAAATATGATTCCTGAGCCTGCCGACTTGCAGAGCAGAAAGCGCAACATAATACTGCAGGTGGATGGTGGGTTTTTAATTATGCCTAATTTCGGTACTGTGCCTGGCCAGGAGCTGAGTGAGAGCATGTGAAAGAACTAAAGATCTGCAAGCTATTAAACGTTTATTCTCATGAAAGGATTTTCTACCAATCCAGTCTGAAGCAATATACAGATTCCCAATGGAGGAAAACAATTTGGGAAACCTGTCCGTGGGGGAGGCCACATCGCGGACGAGCAATGTCCACTGTCTCACACCCGGGGTGGCATAATTACAGACACATGCCCTTAATCACAAGGCAGCCAAGCCAGTATTGTACACAAGTCGACTACAACACCAATAACCAAAAAAAACAAAGACAACCAAGGCAGCCAACACCAATAATAAATAAGGCAGCCAAGCCACCAATAATAACATACAAAATTGGAATTACGAATCATGTCCTACTAACCTCCTGCAGTCGACTCGAGTCAGTCATGGCGCAAAAGCCAGCAAGCAGCAACTGGCAATAAAGATGATGGACTGTCTCCTCTGGGGGCACTCGAGTTGGAGAGGGTCGACTCTGCAGCCAGTGATTGAGTCCATGTCCTGTGTGACGCAGCGCCTTCCAGAAACTTTCACCAGTGCAGACAGACACGCGGGAAACAGTCTGAGCCTGAGGTCAAGTCTGCGCAGACTCACATCCTCGGCTTCCCCCCTACCACACCCCTTTCCCAACTCGTCACAAATGAAATAAATATGACTGAGAGGCATTTTGGAACCGGGGCGGAGCCCCGACGCCCGTGGGGAGAAACCGCCACTGGAGCTCATATAATTAATATGATCCAACTTCCTCCTCTTTGGTGTTCATATGGTCTACAGCATCAGCCCTGCACAAACAGAAGCAACATCATCTACCAACCTCCATTGTTCACTGTGACAAAGAGTAATTCTTGTGTCATCAAAGCTTAGCAGATATACTATTAGAATATCATCCAAGGGTTTGCTTCAATTAAAAAAGATCTTATTAAGCACCTTTAAAAAATAGTTTCTGGCAAAGAGACTATGTTTAGGGTGTGAACACAAAATGGTCAAACACACAGCACCTCAGAATGAGTATTTTTCGTATCAACACACCTACTCTATGAATGTCTTGTGCTAAACTTTTGGCTAACTAGCAGTGATTAATTTGTAAAAGAATAAGTGGCAGGCACAACGTTTTGCTCAGAACCTAGCGACTGGTGCTACTGAATGGCGGGCCCCACCTACAACCACTGGCTTAAATTAAGTACTATTAATAAGTAAGTGAATGAGGTCTGTCAATATTTACCATAAAGTGTGCAAACTAGTATGTGATCTCAAGCTACAAAGCATGCCTAAAAGTGAGTAGCAAGGCCCTTCTGTACAGCCCTGCTGGCATTAGGCTTGCGTTTACCTCACATTAGGAAGATGAAACCTTTAGTTTTGATTCTTTGAAATGTACATTGTAGTTAAGTTGGGAGAAACAGTGAACCCCAAGTCAAGATGAGGTTTAGCAAAGAGAAGAAGCCAGTGAACAGTGAATCATTTAAAATGATAGCAACCAAAGGTCTATTCATAGAAAAAGGACTTGCAGATTTATTTGTATTACTAAAATCTAGAGCTCAGACATTCAGCTCAGTGATCTATGAAGAGAACAGTGGAAAACTGAAAAGACAGCTTGATGGCATCATCTGTAGTGGTTTTGCTGCAGTCTTCAACAGTTTGTAAATTAATGAACTGTTGAAGACTGCAGCGAAACCACTACATGTTAATGAATTGGTGGGATTCACTTAAGAAAAAGGCAATTCTTCCCCCAACTTAAATGTATACTCATACATTTGCTGTAGTTGAATGACACTAAATACATTTTTCACAGTGATGCAGTTACCAAGTGTGTTGAATTCAGAAAGGTGTATTAAGTCCTTTTTTTACATGCTAGATGTGTCTTATCTTTACAGAAAAAAACATCATCTAAAGTGAAATCACAGGAAATGAAGGTCACCACCACTAAACAATGAAATGTTTCTATCTTCTAACTACACCCCTCAATCTAGACCCCCGGATAAGGAAATAATCCTCACAAACCATCCACAATACTAATCAAGTTCCTTAAAACCTGCCCCATCATCACAAGCTGCTGATTTATGACGGGCTTCTGTCTTTGCTCATCTAGGAGCAAGGTACTCACTGCAAACGTTTAATAAACCATCAGATGCTTAGGCCTTTTAATGAAAGATGCACAATTATTTACTGAATACTGTCAGTTTTACTTTTACGCAGCGTTAGAAGTGGGCGGGGACGGAAGGGCACGGCGTGCCCCTACTTCTTAAAATAATGTTAGTCCGTTCCCCTACTTCTTACTTTCGAAAGAGCGTACCGGGGACTGTAAAGTTGCCATACTTTAAAAGTACACTTTTTTTTTTTCGCCGCACGAGTGGTGCACCGTGAATATTCAGGACGCCTTGCAGGGCGCCCGACCTCCTCCCCTTCCCTGCTGTTTCTAATGGGCCTGCAAAGCGAGAGTGAAAGGGCCATCAGTGTAGCATGGTGCGAAAACGGCTACTCTGATGGCCCTGTGGCTACTGTGAGCCCGTGATTCACACCTCGCAAGGCTGCCAGCCCCCACTGTGACCTGTGACAATGATTCTTTGGTGTCAATCAGACTGAGGGACGCCACCTGGGGGACTTCTTGACTTGCTATATATCAGCTCGCCAGCCAGCCACTGAAAAGCTGACCCAGCCCCACCAGCCTCTCCTGTAAATTACTCTCCGTGCCTGCCCAGAGGTCCCCGACCCCTCCTTTACAGCTCTACCCTTTTGCTGAACCGGGGCCTGCACGAGCCTGGACTGCCTCTGAAGCCGAACTCCCCAAACATCAAGTAACTGGGGGGAATAAAACACCTGGTGCATAATTCTTTTCTTTGCTGCTTCTGTCTTCTTTCTCTCTGCCTTTCCTCGTATTTTATCTCCAAACCATTCTCTTTTCTTCACTCCATCACCTGCTTCTTACTCGCTTGTATTTTTCTGCCATCCTGCCAACGTGGGGTGTATACGGGTCACATCTCAAACCGTTTGCACCAAAGTTAGAGAATCTACTGATTAGGCCCACTTAGTAGTGACTTTTGGTGCTGGAAATTCTATAAGCTCTGACCCAGATTCTTTATAAGTACCCAGGTGTGCTCGTACTTATGGAGGCTCTATGGTGGAGTGTGCAGCATTCTGAAGCAAGGATGCGCAGAAGTGTTGGGTGGTGTGCAGGAGATGCTGGGGATAAATGTGACTTGCTTTGATTACCACCATGCTGACCGCCATGCCACCTGGCTGTGGGGTGCTTGAACTGCCGCTATGGTCGGACCTGATTTCTTCAATGTGCATGACTCGGCTTGGGCACTGGTCCTGTGATG
Source organism: Lissotriton vulgaris (assembly GCF_964263255.1). Classification (NCBI taxonomy): domain Eukaryota; kingdom Metazoa; phylum Chordata; class Amphibia; order Caudata; family Salamandridae; genus Lissotriton; species Lissotriton vulgaris. The sequence goes on along the minus strand of NC_141687.1, from coordinate 869,605,466 downwards.
GACTGGCCTCCTGGCTAGTAGGGACAGTGCGCTGGTAGCCTGCAATAATGGACGTATTTCAGGAGTAGGCAGACTGTAAACACAATTGGCCTTCCTCTAAGGCAGTATCTCCTAACTTATTTGCGGCATTCTTACTTTAAAAAAAACAATCTACATGCATGAACATTTTATTGTGTTATTCTCAATTATTTGGGGGGCTTGGCATCTAACGTAAAGCTGCAAAAAAGTTTTCACCACATGAAGCCACCTCTTAAATTACATCCAGTTTACAAACATGAGACATGGCAAACACAGTTGTGTAACAAATACTAGCAGGGAATGACTTTTCAAATGTGAGCACTGCAAAATGTTCTCCTCTTCTAAAAGGTGCCAAGGGCGGGGGAGCACGAAGGTTACAGTCATTCCTGGACTGTCGGGAGAAGGGTGAGACGTGGTCCAGGGCCAGTGTGGTAGTAGTGCTGGGTGTAAGCTGTAGTTTCCGCCTGCCGCTGGAATGGGTGTAAACATTAATGGGTTTTGAGTTGCCAGGTCCTGGACTGATGTGTGGATGGCAATTATTCCTCAGCTTTGCTATTAGGGTGGCTCTCATTCTCCAGGCTATCCATCTCAAGGCCGGCTTTTATTTACTCCTTGAACCGGCTCACACTGTGGAGAAGTGTGGCTCACTGGTTAGAAGCGACAGACCCTGAAGCAGAAGTCAGCCCGGGACCAGGGCTCAATTCCCGACGTGGCAGGGTCTTGGGTCAATGTCTGCCAACTCGATAATTCTCGCCTCGGTGCCTACGCTAACCATGGGTCCCACTCTGCAACTCTGGGCAATAGCTTGCTTAATCTCCACAATGGCCCTAGCAGCGCTGGGGATGCCTGGCTTCACGTTGGGGGTGCCCTCTCACAGGGTTAGCCAGGATGGGTTCCCCAGCGGTATACAGCGCCAGGACGCCACGTAACGAGGTAACAGTGCGCTTTACAAGTATACATACATTTCATTACCATTGGCATTGGTAAAACCTCAGGCACGGGCCGACCCTGCTCTCATTGTTTGCTGCATAATTAGCCTTTTCTGTGTTCCCACTTGATAGCACATGTCAAAGCAAAGCCCATGCCCTGAAAAGTAGTGTGCCGGTGAAAAGAAGCATTCACATCACTCTAATTCTGTTATTATCCCTATCTACAGGCTCCTGTAGCACTATACGTTCTTTTATTTAGTAACGTCACTTCCATCCCGTATGAGACCTAGAGAGCTCACTCCAATTCTCCTGATGCATGCACATTCATATTTCTCATTCTTATTTTACTTCAATACAGGGATCTTGACTCCATAATAGTGCCGCTAACAGCCATAACCCAAAACATCACTTAGTCATGATTTAATTAGCACTATCTCTGAGTAATGTCCAGCTTAGCTCTAGTCACAAATTATCAATAAGTAAATGCTTTCCTTGCATAATTGCTGATTGTAGTTATTTGGAGGGCTGCTTACTTTTGAAAATAAAACAAAGCAGGAGGCAAAGTCAAGCCCCATACTGTCATCAGGCCTCCCATTTCCGGTGCTTAATTTGACAAGGTGGTTGCAGGTGGTGGCCACCAGCACTCGTTTTTGGAGACTAAAACAGTACAAGAGAGTACAAAAGAGAAAGGCAGAATATGTGTAAAGAAAGAGGACTGGAAAAATAGAGACAAGAGCAGAAAGCAGGGATGAAAAAGAACCTGCAAAAGTAAAATAAAGGCACAGGGAGTGTTTGGTGGTAGCGGACACAACTGTCAACCCTGCATTCCGCAGCACTGTTAACGAGCTTTTGAGAAAAACTTTGAGCCCCGGCACATATTATTTGACAAATTAAGCACTGATTTCAGCAGCCTGCGGCCTCTGCTTTCAACAGAAGTCAATAGGGGAAATTCATTCTTCTGTGATTGGAAACATGTCCCACATTGTAAATTAATTAAATATGAACAACTTATATATTAAACCTCAAATAAACATGTTTATCGATTGTTTGAATTAAATAAAGTTATAAGCTGTAACTGGTCAGTGAAATGTCAAATGCACAAAAAATTGGTATGTTTTGCTATTTTTAGCCACACCTCCGACTCCGCCCACTGACCCAATACTCTGCTTATTCCCGCCCCCTGAGTCTCCGCCCACAGTTCCCCTACTTCTTTGTCCCCACTTCGACCACTGCTTTTACGTTACATTTCCATATTCCCCATGATGAGTAGCCCTTGACCTTTTATTACCCAAATGAGCACAATGTGACGTTTTCCAATTAACAGACTTCAAGAAATAACGTTCAGTCAAAGAATTGATGATTCACACACTGCCTGCCGAGCAACAAAACCTGGCGTGATATAATTGGTTGGTCCCCTTTGGATATTATAAATAAATATGGGCCTGGTAAGGACACATTTCAAGGCCCGCTTTTCTTAGAACCTAAATCATACATCCCATGAAAACCCTCTCTAAGCCCCCACCCGCACTTGCCTGGGATACTAACTGCCAGCTTCTCTGGTCCGAGCAACTTTGCTGCTTGCTTTTAATGAAGAGCACGAGTGCAGCAGCAGATCAGGTCGCCTCAGACAGCCTCGTGTCCTGAGCACCACAGGCCTTTCCCAGCTCTTCCCAGGGGGTGGGGCCATGGAGTCTTGCTCCCACCCCATGCTGACGTTGTGATAGAAAATGGGTAGGGTGCAGTGACGTACGTAGTGCACCCTCGCTGATTGACAAGCAGACTTTGAAACCCAGGGCTTCTGCTTAAAGCGCCCAGGCTGCTTGCAATCAGCGAGGCTGCATTACGTCATCAGAGGGCAGCGACTTCGATTGTTGGAAGCCACCGGGACGGGGCTGAAATAAGGCCAGCTCTTAAAATCCTGCGACGCCCGGCACATGCGCTCTAACACCACATGTGCCTGGTTTTGCCTGATCATTGCGCAGAGCGAGGGTCGCAGGTGTAATGGATTCAGAATTCTTCGAAATAAAAAGGAAACACTAAGAAGCAGAAATTTAAGCGGGGCGGAGCCCTGCCGCCCTAATAAGAAAACCGCCACTGGTGGCGATCCATTCGCTTCAGTCGCAAGCACTCAAAGCATTCAACACGCCCCCGTGGCCCGAGCCCTGTCAGAGCAGCGGGCACCCCCTCTCGTGCAGAGATTGGGGATGCATAAGCTCCTTTCGGTCTTTTTAGCCCACATGTGCCATTAATCTCATGCGTGCTGCTCTTCAAGCTGTCAAACCGCCCCCTTCCAGAACCTACGGGCCCTCACACTGCCACCGTCTCTCTAGTACTGTCACTCCATTCCAAAGCCTGTACCATCTGTCACCCCCGCCCCCTCAACATTCATCGCTCTATAGTGCGCGTGCTCCGCCTCGCTCTTACAGGAGCAGTCACATTGCTCTTTGAGAGTGCAACATCCCATTTACTTCCTTTATATCTCTGTAGCATTCATACCTCCATTGCCGGCTTTAGTGCTGGTGGCGCCCGGTGCGACAATCATTTTTGGCGCCCCCTCCCCATGACCTCCTTTTCGGATTTCCTCATGACCACTGGGCAAAAGTGACCCTCATCTCGCCATAGCCCCTCTCTCACATACATTTAATTTGTTTTAAAGCACTGGTAAAGGCCGACTTTACTAATAAGAAAGTATATCTACCAAGCAAACCCTTTTCAGCAACGTTAGGAACAGATAATGAAAGACTGGGGAAAAAACATAACGTCCTAAACTATTTTAAACAGTTTGAATGCAGCTCTTTGATGACAGTTTGTAAAAGTCACTATTCTATATTAGGGATGTATCTTATGAACTGCAGTAACAAAAGGATCTCTGTGACCAAAGAGGTAATCCACTCAGCTATCCACATAAATTAAACATGTGATGTGAACGGTATGAGTTCTTTGCAACAGGCATATTAACCCGCTGAACTACTTTATGGCAAGTGAAAAGTGCCACTAGACAAAACTCTGATCCCTCTCTGTAGCACACAGCTTTCCAAACTTTTCATGTTGGTGACACACTTTTTGGAGATGCATCATTTTGGGACACAGTAAGGCATTGGCGCCGGAGTCGCGCCCAAGTCCAGCCCGTCTGCGCCCGCCAGCGCAGAGGAAGCGCCAGGGGCCAGGGAGGCTGGCGCCATACATGCCCTTGTCCCAGTAAGTCCCCTTTACTCCCTACATGCACTACAAGCACTTAAACCCCTGGGGCAGCCCTGTCATCATATGCTCTTACCCGAGAAGTTACTTGATGCTTTTGAGTGCCGATGTACTGAGAAAGGAAGTTGCTCTACCACGCCTGACCCCTCACATAAGTTGCCCATGGCTAAGAAGCAAGAATTCTCTTCATTGAGTAAAGCAACTGGGCTTCTTATCAACGCACGGTCCCTAGTTAAAAACAACATTGCGTTCAGGGATTTTATCTCGGATAGAAAACCCTCATGGGCTTTCATCTCTGAAACCTGGGCTTCTGACTTTACAGGGCCTGAGCTTGTAAATGCCATCCCCGAGGGATATGCCCTGTCAAGAATGGATAGAGTGAGTCGCAGGAGGGGGGGGTGGGGGTTTGGGGCTGGGCATATTGTATAAAAGCTCAATTAGATGCCGGACCGAGCCCCTCCCCTCCCATCTGGATTCTTTCCAGGCAATGTACTTTGCTCTTAACTCCTCCCCTACTGTGTCCTTCTCTGGCATTTTGATCTATAGGCCTCCGGGCCCTAGGTCTGCTTTCAGCCATGATTTACTGAAAATTTTGGAACCGTATATTGATGGACCTAATATGACCAATCTTGGAGATTTCAATTTCCATTTGGAAAATTCGAATTCTTGTGATACTGCTCTCTTGTTAGACTCCCTGGATTCCTGTGGATTGTTACAAGGAGTAGGAAGTCTCACCCATTCAGCGGGACATACCTTAGACGGGGTATTCTCCAGCGATCCTAGGCTAGAAATAGGTTCCCCCCTTTCCCTGTCCTGGTCAGACCACATGGCTGTCCCACTTGAATTTACACCTTGACACCTTTCTGTGCCCATATTGGACCCCAGTAAGTGGGAACTGAAAAGGAATTTCAGGAGTGTGAACAATGAGACACTTGCACCATTGATGTCCAGTCTTAGGCCCCCCCGATGAGGGACACCGACAAGGCTGCCCTTGACCTTTTTAATACTATTGCGAGCGCCGTGGATACTCTGGCCCCGGTCAAGCAGCATTACTCCGCCAGGAAATGACCCTCGGCTCCCTGGTACTCAGATTCCCTCAGACTGCTAAGGCAGGGTTGCAGGAAGCAAGAGAGACTCTGGAGGTCTCGCCTTGACCCGAAAGAAAAAGAAAAACACAAAAGTCTGCTTAAGGGGTACAAAATTGCGGTCATGGAGGGAAAGAAAGCACACTTTGCTAAGTTGACTGCCTCTCTTAGCTCCCCTAGGGTGAGGTTCCGTGACAATTGTAAGTGGTGTTTTCGACTCGCACGAATATGGTCGAGTCTGGTATCTATGAACCGCAAATGACGAGTTTAGTAAGTGTGCGCAGTTTCGCTGTGCTAACTTAAACCGTTCGTTTGTTATGTGGGTTTTCCATCTGTACCCACGGGTTCCATCTTAGATATGGCATCCATTTCGTCTCTTGCCCTCAAGTAGCCAGCGAACGGACGTTGTCCGCTTCGCGACCCTGGGACTCCCAAGATATTTGCGGAAGACACATGTTCTTTGTGAATGTCTTTATGACGAGGGGGTTGTTACTGTAAGGCAGATGGCGCCGCTCGAGGCTCATCTTGCCGCACGGACTTATTGTCTCAGCCGTGCATCTCATTAGGCACGTCCCTTTGATGCCTGTATCTCGTGTTTCCCGATACCTCCCCTTTTACACCCTTTCCGATCTCCCCACTGTCTCCGTCTTCCTCTACACCTGTCCTTGTTCCTATTTCGATCTGTTTTACTGCTGATTGGAATTTGCTAATGGTGGGAAGATGGGTTTTTACAGTTGGGAACCGCCAAATGTTTCCGCACTTATGTTCCGGACCTCATGTGTTTCAAAGTGACCAAAGCTACCCCTCTGGGGGATAATGATGGGAACCGGGTTGTAAACTTTTGTGTTCAATGTTATCCTATGGGTAAAAACTGTATAAAAGGAGCGATCCACAGAACCAATTTGAAGCAGTCTCCCCAAGTTGCACGTGGTGTACTTGTCGTGATCTCTGTGTTCCCTGCAGCAAATAAACCTTGAATCTTTGACGTCGAAGGAAGTGTCCCGTGTCTCTGTGATTCGTACGCCGGAGCAGGTTACCCACGAAGGTTTCAGGTGTTGTGCCCTGGCACCGCTGGGTCTTAAAGAACCCAGTCCTTCAGTTGGCGCCCAACGTGGGGCTGCATCAGTGGTACCGGTCCAAGCCCGACGATCGTGAGGAACTTCGTGTGAAATCTCCGAGGGAAGGTGCACTCCGCTTCATCGATCCTGTTGTCGAAATAAGTGGCCCGAAGACTTTTCCCGCGAAGATTCCCGCCTCCGGACGGCTGCGACGGACTGCTGCCCTGACTGTAGACCTGTTTTGGCGCCTGGCGTAGACCTTGGTATAGCGAGACGATTGACGGGCCTTCCTGGTGACGCCATCGATTTTTGAGTTAAGTATTTGTGGGTCGCTCCCATAGTTCTTAGTTGTTGACACTTTAGCGAGTGTTTTTGTTGTTAGCGCTGTGTGAGTGTTTTTGTCGGTGACACTTTGCTAGCGTGCTTTGTTGTGTTGTTTGACGACTGCAGCCGCCAAAAACCGAGGGTTTTGTTCTTTGCTGGGACTTGGTAAATCCCGTAGCCCTTGAAGTTTGTGAAACTCGGCTAGTGTGCAAGATGCCTGGTCGCAGTACTTTGTTTAGTTGTTTCAGACCTTGTGGTACGGATTCCCGACTGGAGGACTCGTGTCCGATACCTCCGGTTGGAACTCCCACGTATGAGCTCTATAGTAAGCATGGGCTAGGCCCAATTACCTTTAACGATTACTGGATTAAATACACGAAAAAGGACGGCGACCTTCGTTGGCCACCTCATGGTAGCTTCGAGGCTCCGATCTTAGATAATCTAGAGATTAAATTGTTCGAAAGAAAGTCAAGGCCGGCCATGCTTGATGCCTTTCGGTTGTGGCGCAAAGAAGCCCGACAGAAAGAAATCTGACAGACTAAACGTAATCAGCGAGATAATGTTGCTACCATAGTGAAGAAAGCAGAGCAATTTCAGCGAGATAAGGAGGTTAAGGATAAGGAAGTGTTTGACCGATTACAGCGTATGACTGTAGATAAATGTTACCCCGCTTTGCCTACGGAGTCGGAAAAGAAGGAAGAGCCAGTTGAGGATCCCTTAATGTCTTATCTTATGAAGTCGCCACCTCCGTACGTACAGGGTACCGCAGCTCCTGTGGTCCCTGCCGTACCTATTCTACCGCCTATTCCTCCTCCGCCTGTTCCTCAACCTGCACCCGTTCTTCCGACTGTTCCTGCTCCTTTGTCTGTTTCTATTCCTACTGCTCCTCCGCTTCCACATACTCCTGTTCCCGCTACTGCCCCTGCTACTGCTCCTGTTTTGTTAACCCCCGCTGTTGCTACTGTTTCTACTCCTTCTCTTGTTAGTCCTGTGACGTATGCTTCTCCCTCTACTCGTAGTCGCAATTCTCCTCTTGCGACTAGCTTCTTTCATTCGCTCGGACCTGTTCATGGATCCGCTGGTTCTGATGGTCCTCAGAGACGTAGTCAGCTTCCTGGAAACAGAGAACGCGTTGCGTTATATAATATGGCGATGGGTTGGATGGTAAATCCTCTTAGGTGTCCACCCCGTGTTGTCCTCGAAACATTTTGTCAATTCAATATACCAACCCAGAGATATGTGTTTAATGAAATGTGCAAGTTCCTTTATGATCAAATAGCGGCTGATGCGCCTGACGAGGTGCTCACCGCTTTGTCTGATCTTCAGCTTCAGTTCGCAAATGGACTGATAGTGGATACTAACGTTCGACGTGCTGTTGAACGATTGCTATCTCTTCGTCCCGCTCCAATCCCTCATGCATTGTTTGTTGAGGATATTGAAAAACAACCAGATGAGTCTGGCCAATATCCTATGCGTGAAGTTCCACCGGTTTGGATGCCAGGTAACCCCGCAGCTGCCCCTCCGGTCCCGCCGTATTTCCAGAGAGTATGGATACATCTCCCATGGAAAAGATCGGAAGTGTTGCAGGTGAAGCAATCTTTGCCTGACCCTCGCAAAAATCCTGCAGGGTATTACAAAGAATTATCGCAGCTCGTAGATGCTACGGTAATGAATCTTGCCGATATCGACATGTTGTTTGGCAATGTCGTACCGCAACCGGTATGGGCTAAGATTCGTCAGGAAAATCACACAAATGAACTAGGTGGTGATTGGGCGGCCATTGTAGCGGCGGATGGGTTGCAAGTTGGTGGCGCTAAGCCTGAACAATTGATTGCTGCTCTTCCTCAAAGAATTATTACGCTAATGAAAACTCTTATGCCAGCTATGAAGGTGAACTGGGACAAATTGTCAGCTTGTAAACAGAAAAAGGACGAGAGTGTTTCCGACTTCTTTACGAGGTTCGAGGAAGCATTCATCGACCATAGTGGTCAGGATATGGGCACCGAGGGTGGTCAGAGATTGTTTGTGGATAAATTTGTTTCGAATTTATTGCCCGATTTGAGCAATAAATTAAGGAATTCGGAAAGTGCATGGGCCGTTTCTACTTCGGCTCAGATATTGGCTACGGCACAATACTATGAGAATAGAGAGAAAGAAGAGAACGACCGTGCTGATAAAAAGACGAAAGAGCTCAAAACTAAAGTGTTGTTGCAACAAGCGTATCCTCCGCGGTCAAATCAGAATAATTCGCAACAGAATCGGTCACAGCCACAATCGAACAGATCCCAAACACGTAATGACTCCTCCTCCCAAAGATCCTCGTTAGGGTACAATCAATGTGCTTATTGTAGACAGGAGGGACACATTAAATTCAATTGCCCTGTTTTGAATGAACGTAATAGTGGTAACTCATCTAGAGGAGGTCGTGGTGGTTCGCAGCAAACATCACGTGGTAGAGGTCGTGGTGCTCAGAATGATCGCTCAGACAACTCGTCTAATTCTAATAATTGTTTCGATCAACGTGGATCATCGCAAGGACGATCTGCGCAGTACAATGTAGACGATTATTACGTCGATCAGGGAACTGACGACAGTAATTACTAGGACAGCCATAGACAAGGAGAGGGAGTGGTATCAGTTCCGGTTGATCAGAGAGGGCCTTACGTCGCAGTTGCTACATCGGGCGTCGTTGAGCCTTTTCTGTTGGACACTGGTGCAGCGAAAAGTTCTATCATGCATTCGAAACTCCCTGGCGCACCTTTGTCTGGCTTAACAAATGTTTCCGTTGGATTCTCTGGCGCCCCCGTTAGCAATCCAGTTTCGTGCCCTTTGCCCCTTAAAATTGGGCCACGTGAGCTAGAAGCTCCGTTGATTTTGACTACGGGTTGTGGTGAAAATCTTTTGGGCCTGGATTTGCTTAAACGTTTGTACGCAACTTTGTATTGTTCTCCTGCGGGTGTAAAGCTTACGTTAGGAGAGAGGGTTGTCTCTCCTATGTATTTGTCCCTCGATAAGCTCCCACCGGAATTGAGTTCTCTTCCTGCGTCTTTGTGGGCAACAGGTCCAAATGACGTGGGCCTACTTGATATCTCCCCTTATGTTGTTCAGTTGAAATCTAATGTGCGATTGCCACGTATTCCCCAATATCGTATCTCCCTTGATGGTGAACGAGCACTGTTGGCGATCATCTATGATTTGATCGAGAAAGATGTTATTGAAGAGACTCGGGGAAACGTGTGCAACAGCCCTGTGCTGCCCATTCTTAAACGTACTGATCCTTCAAAACCGCCTGTTTATCGTTTTGTTATCGATTTACGGGAGGTAAATAAAATTGTGGTTCCTCAATTTCCCGTTGTGCCTGACATCACGGCGCTACTGACTCTGATTCCGGCTTCTGCATCGTGGTTTTCGGTGATTGACTTGAAAAATGCGTTTTTCAGCATCCCGATTGCCGAGGAGAGCAGGGACCTTTTCGGTTTCTCTCTCGGTGGACGTAGCTTCCGGTTCAAACGCGCTCCTCAGGGCTACTGTGAAAGTCCATCTATTTACAGCCAAGCCTTGAAGGGTCAACTGGACGCGTTTAGGTTGCCGGTCGGTGCGGCCTTGATCCAATACGTCGACGACTTATTGGTGGCTGCTGATACTCAGGACATTTGCAAGATTGCTACGGTGTCGTTGCTGCAACATCTCTGTGAGTTAAATCACAAGGTGTCGCCTTCTAAACTCCAATATTGTTGTCAAGAAGTAACCTATCTAGGTCACTTATTGTCAAAGGAGGGAAGGAGATTGACCCCAGAGAGAATTGCAGCGATTGCGCGAATGGCTGTGCCAAAAACCCAAAGAGATGTGCGTGCCTTTCTAGGTATCACGTCGTACTGCAGGCAATGGATTCCTAATTTTTCATTGCTAGCGAAACCATTGGTGGCTCTTACGTGCAAGGATGTTTCAACTCCTTTACCATGGACGGAAGAATGTCAGAAAAGTTTTTCTGAACTGCGTGATTCATTGTGTTCGGCTCCTGTGTTGGGTACTCCTGACTACAGTAAGCCGTTTACGTTATATGTTCACGAGAGAGAGGGTTGTGCTTTGAGTGTTCTAACGCAACCTTTTGGTGGTAAGCAACGTCCATGTGCATATTTTTCCTCGACCTTGGACCCAGTAGCTAGAGCATTGCCGAGTTGTTTACGAGCAACAGCGGCAGCTGCGGTCTCCATCCGACAATCAGCAGGATTGGTCATGGATAATATGCTTACGGTGATGGTTCCGCATGCAGTCGATACTCTTTTGAATCGAACGAAAACTCAGCACTTGACGAGTGCGAGGTTGTCTGGGTACGAATTGACGCTCTTGGCAAGCCACATTCAGATAAAACGTTGTAACGTTCTGAACCCGGCAACTCTGTTACCAATTAGCACAGAGTCAGATGAAGTAGCAGAACATGACTGCTACTTGAGGACTGAAGAGGAAACAAAAGGTCGAGTGGACCTTAAAAACACCCCATTGGAAGATCCGGATGGTACTTTGTATGTGGATGGGTCATGTTTTAAGTTGCCGAATGGCGATGTGACTACTGCTTATGCTGTTGTAACATTGAATACTGTTGTTGAGACTGCAAGGTTGAATCAAAATTCTGCTCAAGCTGCAGAATTGATTGCTCTTACTAGAGCGTGTGTGTTAGCGAAAGGTAAACGTGTGAATGTGTTTACCGACAGCCAATACGCGTTTGGTGTCGCTCACAGTTTTGGACGCTTGTGGAGAGAGAGAGGTTTCTTGACGTCGCACGGTACGAAGATACAGCATGGCCAGCTTGTGAATGATCTTTTGGATGCATTGACTTTGCCTACGCAAGTTGCGATTGTTAAGTGCAGTGCGCATCGTAAGGTGACGGATGATGTTGGTCGTGGTAATGCGTTTGCGGATGAGATTGCTAAGGAGACTGCCCGGAACCTTAGCACTCGAATGTATGTGACGAGTTCGGTTAGGTGGCCTACAGAATCGAGTATGTGTGAAGACACTATCGAGAGTGTGAAAGCAATTCAGAATGAGGCCACCGAGACTGAAAAGACGAAGTGGAAAGAAAGTACGGGAAAGTTGGATGCGAATGGTTGTTGGATTGATTTGTCGGATCAGAAAAGATGGATGTTGCCGGATGCGTATGTGCTGGCCGTTGTGACAATGGCGCATGGGTTAACACATATTAGCGCGAAAGGTATTTGTAAGTTGCTGGCTCCTGTGTGGAAGAATGATGGTATTACGAAATGTGCTGAACGTCTGGTGAAGAATTGTATGGTGTGTATAATGTACAATCCTGGCAAAGGAACCCCAACTCCTCCTGGCAGTTTTGCTCCCCCTTCGTATCCCTTTGAGGTGATTCAACTGGACTTCATCCATATGGAGCGATGCAATAACCTGAAATACGTTTTAGTTGTGGTTTGCGCATTCTCCCGATGGATCGAGGCCTATCCCCTCAAAGACAATACTGCTTTGTCTACTGCGAAAATCCTACTGAAGGAATATTTTCCTCGGTATGGAATGCCTAGAGTCGTGTGGTCAGATAACGGAAGTGAGTTTGTTGGAAGTGTGATGAAGAGTGTGTGTAAGGGCCTTGGAATTAATCAGAAATTCCACAGCGCCAATCATCCCCAGTCAGCTGGATTGGTTGAAGGGTACAATGGCACCCTCAAACTAAAGTTAGCGAAGATTCAGGCTACGACTGGTCTTTCGTGGCCTGACGCTTTACCTTTAGCATTACTGTCCACTAGGGCGACTGTACACTCCCGAGTAGGGCTTAGTCCCTATGAAATAGTGTTCGGCCGTCCTGCGAATGTGTGGGGGGTTCCTAGGCCAGGAATGTTTTCTGATCTTGAGTACCCAATGTTGATTGATTATCTACATGACTTGACTGCTAAACTGAGGTTAATTCACCAACAGGTTTACGACGCATTGCCGACGCAGACGGAGGGTCCAGGCCACCAGCTCCAGCCCGGAGACTGGGTGGTGACAAGGAACTTTTCACGCAAAAATAACCTGGACCCGAGGTTCACCGGACCCTACCAAGTGCTCCTGGCCACGAGGACTGCCGTTCGTCTTGAGGGACGTAAGAATTGGGTGCATGCCACGCACACCAAAAGAGTCCCCATCCCTTTGCCAGCAAACCCGTGGGTAAGGAGAGGCATTGCGTCATCTGAAACAGAAACATTGCCGGCGTTTGTGCCTTTTAGCGACGCACAGCTTGTTGAAGAACCCTCAGCGCAGCAGAAAGACACTGTTGAACAATTAGCATCAAAAGACTCAAGACCAGAACACTCAACTGATCAGCAGGACGCTGTCTCTTCAACGGATCCTTTGTTTGACGAGCAGACACGTCCTGGGAAAACCCGATACTTTTTGCGATCTCGCACTAAGGACAAATAAAAAGATCTTGCTTTTCTGTATTGACAAGTGCATTATCCCGTTTTCCGTGATCAGTTTTGAACATTTATATTACTGTAATTATTTTGTACATATATCGAGCTTCATTCCTTATACTTTTGCTTTTACAGCTGAGAGACTTTGTTTTTTGCATACATACATATTGTGCATTGAAGGCCGTAGGGCCGCGCGCGTACTTCCTTCTGGACAGTAGGTCTTGACGCTAGGTTAAAGGCCGTCGGTTCCTGGGAACTCCTAGGGATTGACTATTGCTGCACAGAACGAAGTGCGTCAAGAAACGTTGCGGACGGTCGTAGGGAATGGCATTCTCGAAGCTGAATGATTTGGAGGGAGCTCAAGTCCACAGATTCAAGCTGCAGCAACTCAGTCGTACCAAATGTTTTATATTCCAACTGTTTGTATTGTTTTTGACTGCTTCTGCATTATTGGCGGGTGGGGTGTATTACACGATGTCTCACTTCTTACCTGCTACACCTACTCCTACTCCTGACTCTAATCTTACCTCTACTGTTTCTCCTCATTCCTTTCATATGTTACCGGAACACGAGCAGGCTAGACGTGTAGAATTCCGCAACAATTCCTTTATTCAGCTCCTCCATCAGCATCAGTTAGTGGTTAACACTACCAATTGTTGGGTGTGTGGGTTGATGCCACATACTACGGATAAGGGAATTCCATATCTGGTGTTACCGTATAGTTCCCAAGGGTCAGCTCGAGCATTTCAAACAATGTTTCCAAGCGCACTGGGTTTCCACCCCATTCGAGAACCACGTTCCCCCTACTCTGGTCCTACCTCGTATCAAAAACCTTTGTCGATAGCAATAGAGGATTTAGATAGTGATATCTATGATCCCTCGCTTATTCCCGAAGAAGAGGTACAAGCCTATAGAGTCCTAAGTAGAGGTGAATATAGTGCGTTCACTAGCGAAAAGCAGCTTAAAAGCTCGCCTCCGATATGGGTCGTACCCCACACTGGTAATTTTTGTCTTATGGGTCGTGGCCGAAGATCGCAAGCCCGACTTGGAGCAAGTGCTTGCACTGAAAATTACATTCTGCCGATGTTCTCGTCCCCTGTGTTTCTGGCTGCCAAGGGTACATACTTTATCTGCTATGATCGTGCATACACATGGTTGCCCGCTGACTTCATGGGCTCATGTTTCATTGCAAATTTGTTGCCTCCGACGTTTACTGTAGATGCCGATTATCATAAGACTAGAGTTGTGCGAGGCGTAATTAGCGAAGAGGATACTGCCGGTCAAGAGGCAGGAGACTTTTTCAAGGGTTTCCTCCCGTTTTGGGGACCTATGGTTAATAGTAGGAACCTGAGACAGTTGACTCGAGTGGTAGAATCGACAGCTAATATTACTGCCAGTGCCCTTGGTAATATCACCACAGAACTTCAGGCGGAGAGACTTATGACGTTACAAAACCGTATGGTTTTAGATGTCATCTTAGCAGATCGAGGTGGGGTATGTAAGGTGATCCATTCGAGCTGCTGCATTTTCATTCCAGATAATGCTCCTACTGTCTATCAAGCCATCTCGAGGTTGCATAAGATCTCCGAATCCATACACGTGGATGTAGGGGATTGGACGCTACTTGGATGGTTTTGGGGCCTGATGTCGACTTGGGGTTGGAAGATTCTGATGATCATCGGAGTCGTTGTAGTGTTCCTGTTCACGTGTTGCCTTTGTGTGCAGTGTGGTCCTGCCTTATGTGGCCTCTGTGCTACAACGTGTATGAGACAACCACCTGTTACCAAGGGGACTCGGTTGGACAGAGCTATGCTACAGCAACATCTCGATGGTCTGATGAATATCGAATATGATTCCGACTAGTGCTTGCCTACATGAGGGCAAAAGGAGCGTCTGAGGTTCCGTGACAATTGTAAGTGGTGTTTTCGACTCGCACGAATATGGTCGAGTCTGGTATCTATGAACCGCAAATGACGAGTTTAGTAAGTGTGCGCAGTTTCGCTGTGCTAACTTAAACCGTTCGTTTGTTATGTGGGTTTTCCATCTGTACCCACGGGTTCCATCTTAGATATGGCATCCATTTCGTCTCTTGCCCTCAAGTAGCCAGCGAACGGACGTTGTCCGCTTCGCGACCCTGGGACTCCCAAGATATTTGCGGAAGACACATGTTCTTTGTGAATGTCTTTATGACGAGGGGGTTGTTACTGTAAGGCAGATGGCGCCGCTCGAGGCTCATCTTGCCGCACGGACTTATTGTCTCAGCCGTGCATCTCATTAGGCACGTCCCTTTGATGCCTGTATCTCGTGTTTCCCGATACCTCCCCTTTTACACCCTTTCCGATCTCCCCACTGTCTCCGTCTTCCTCTACACCTGTCCTTGTTCCTATTTCGATCTGTTTTACTGCTGATTGGAATTTGCTAATGGTGGGAAGATGGGTTTTTACAGTTGGGAACCGCCAAATGTTTCCGCACTTATGTTCCGGACCTCATGTGTTTCAAAGTGACCAAAGCGACCCCTCTGGGGGATAATGATGGGAACCGGGTTGTAAACTTTTGTGTTCAATGTTATCCTATGGGTAAAAACTGTATAAAAGGAGCGATCCACAGAACCAATTTGAAGCAGTCTCCCCAAGTTGCACGTGGTGTACTTGTCGTGATCTCTGTGTTCCCTGCAGCAAATAAACCTTGAATCTTTGACGTCGAAGGAAGTGTTCCGTGTCTCTGTGATTCGTACGCTGGAGCAGGTTACCCACGAAGGTTTCAGGTGTTGTGCCCTGGCACCGCTGGGTCTTAAAGAACCCAGTCCTTCAAGGGAACTGTTTAAAATCGAAGATTCCCTATCCCTCCTCCAGTCACCCGATCCCATAGTGGCAACCCAGGAACTGTGTGATCAGATCTCCTCTTCTTTTACACTAAGATAATGGATATTCACACAGCTCTAGAAGCTCTCAACTTAGATTTAGAGGCTTCACCCCCTCCGGTGGTACCCCCATTGGAATGCCAGGTTAATGGACCTTGTAGTAATTTCTCTAACGTTCCCCCTCTCACACTTGAACAACTGAGTCGGCTTTTGGATAAGCTTAAATCAGGGTCCCCTCTGGACCCCTGTCCTCTGAAGATTCTCAAAGAGTGCAGGGAAGTAGTGCTGCCTCCTCTTCTGAAGGTGATGAACTTGGCAATCTCCGAAGGTGTTTTCCCAATCTCATGGAAAATGGCGATTGTCAAGCCCCTTCTTAAGAAGGCTACCCTAGATCCCGGGATCTTCAAGAATTTCTGCCCCATATCCCTGCTTCCTTCCCCCGCTAAGATGTTCGAGGCCCATCTCAATCACCATCTGAGTGCCTTCCTGGATAACTCTAGCCTGCTGGACTCCTCTCAGCACGGCTTCTGCCCTTACTGTGGTTATCAATAACATCCACGCTAAGGTCAACAGTGGCCAGACTACCCTTCTGGTACTGCTCGACCTTACAGCTGCATTTGATACCCTATCCCCCTCCATTCTGGCTACTCGCCTTAGCGAGATGGGAGTGAATGGACCAGCACTGACCCTCTTGACATCCTTCCTTAATCAGCGAAAACAAAGGGTCAAGCTGGGTGACTTCCTCTCCTCTGTGAAGCCTGTGCAGTGTGGGGTTCCTCAGGGCTCGTCCTTGAGCCCCACACTTTTTAACATCTATGTAGCCCCACTTGCCAGGCTTGTAAGATCGTTCGGGCTGGAAGTTCTGTCATGCGCTGACGACACCCAGATTATGGTCTCCCTTTCTCAATTAGTGAACATCACGGCCCTTAATTTCAGAAATTGCATGGAAGCAGTTGCGTGCTGGATGATTAAGAACTTCCTGAAATTAAATGGAGAGAAAACCGAAGTTCTTATCTTCGGAGGCAAACAGGAGATCTGGTCGATGGACTGGTGGCCTTCTGCTCTCGGAGCCTGCCCCATGCCCTCCCAATCTGCCCGCAACTTGGGTGTAATCTTGGACACCACGCTCTCCTTTGACAAGCAAGTCAGTAGGACGGTCTCAACCTGTTGTGGTGTTATAAGAATCTTGAGAACGATCATACACTACCTTTCCCCCGAAGCACGAAAACAGCTAACGGTGGCTCTCATCTCCTCAAGGTTGGATTACTGCAATGCACTATATCTAGGTATAAACAAAAGGTTGGTCCAACGCCAACAAATAGTGCAGAATGCGGCAGCCAGGTTTGTTGTTGACGCCCCCAGACGCTCATGTGGCTCCTCAATTAGGAAAGATTTGCACTGGCTCTCTATGGAGGCCAGGATAAACTTCAAGGTCCTATGCTTCACTCATTGTGCTTTGCATGGGTCTGGAGCCGAAGATATCAGGTCCCTTGTGTCCTTCTATGCTCTGGGTAGGGCTCTCTGCTCTGCCAATAAGAACCTTTTGCTTGTCCCCCGAGTCGCTAAGGCTAGATGGGGAGGGAGGGCTTTTTTCTCCCTCGCTCCAAGACTGTGAAATATGCTTCCAGCTGAGCTCAAGGGCCAAACTTCCCTGGCACTCTTCCGCAAAGCATTAAAGACCTGGCTATTCTCAGAAGCCTACTTGTAGTCGGCGCACTTTCCTACATTCTTTTTTTTTTCACAACAAATTTTATTAGTTGATCAGGTAGAAGCAGGTATACAGCACTCCACAATCAGGAGGTCACTGCACGAATATCAGCAGAAACACATCATTATATCCCAATCAATATGAGAGAAACGTTTCCCCCTAACTTCCCCAACTCCCACAGCCACCCAAGACCCCACTACCCGCCCCTTATCCCTCCCTAGCCCCGTACACGCGATCATATCAAGCCCTCTTTATGCGCCATCCGAAAGTCCAGTGCCCTGCGCACTCTAAGCCTGGCATCCATCACCCACATCTAGATCCTCATCAGGCTCCGCCGGTGGATCAAGAGTCAAACCCCTGTAGTCTGCCCATCGCTTCCAGATTTCAAAATGCTTCCTGGGACAGCCTCTGGCCTCAAACACTGGGTGCTCCAAACCCATAAAATAGTCCAATCCAGCTTTCCACACACTCAGGGGGGGGCTCGCTCATTCTTCCACGCTCGTGCCAAGTCCCGCTTGGCCACTACTAAGCCCAATAGCAAGAGATGACGTTTGTAAATATTTCCACCCACCCCCTCTAACACATGGAGGAGACCCAGGCGATGGGTGCGGGGGAGATCCCAGCCCAGCACTTCCGACAAGCAACCCCATACACCATTCCAGAACCTAGTCAAGCCAGCACACGACCACACAGTATGTATTAGAGTACCCGTGTCGGCTCCACAACCCAGGCATTCCGGGGACCCAATGAGGCCCGCCTTCCACAGTCGCTCTCGGGTATAGTAGGCCCTGTGCAAGTATTTAAATTGGATTAATCGGAGTCGCACCGCAATAGCTGTTCCACGCGGGGACTCCAGTGCCTCCCTCCAGTCGTCTTTGTCCAGGGGCCCCACGTCTTTTTCCCAAGCATCTTTCAATGGGAGTAAGGAGGAGGAGCAGTGGGTGACCAACGTTTGATAAATGCGGGAAACCTTTTTGTCCCCAAGATCACCCATGAAGACCTTCGCTTCCACGGGGCTGAATTCCTGCAGCGAGTCCAACCCAACGAGGCTAGGCGCCAATGCATGGCAAAATTGTAAGTATCGGAAGAACTGAGTGCTGGGCATATGAAACTCGTCCCGCAAGTCCTGGAATGACTCGAGAGTTACACCCGACATAACGTCTCCAAGCGAGGAAATTCCTATGGAGTCCCATCCGCCAAACCCCGCAAGCGAGGCCAACGCAGGGAGTCGTCCGTTCCGCCACAATGGGGTCTCCGCCGTCAACCTCCCCCACCAGCCCATCCGACGCAGTGCCTGTCTCCAAACAGCAAACACCACTTGCGTGGCTGACGGCAGTCGCCTCCTAAGCCCAGCCGAGTATAGGGTGGTATGCAGTGTGTTATTCCCCATCAGGGAGCGCTCCAGCGCATACGCCGGATCGCCACTATCCCCATACCACCAATCGTTTAAAACCAGCAGATGCGAGGCCTGATAGTATGAGATGATGTCCGACGTGGCCAGGCCACCACAATATGTGGAAAGAAAGCACGTGCGTAGCGCCACTCTAGCAGCTCCCCCCGCCCACAAAAAGAGACCCAGGGCGGAATTGACCTGCTGGAACCACTGCGGTGCAATGGGGTGTGGATAGTTTTGTAATTGGTAAAGGAGACGCGGCAGGGCAACCATTTTAAAAATCGCCAACCTGCCGTATATGGTAAGGGGCATCCGAGACCAGGTTGTAATGTCCGTTTGGATCCTTTCCCATACTGGCAGCACGTTGCGCTCCCATGAAACTGTCGCAGACTCGGACAAGAACACTCCAAGGTATAATATGCCCCCGGCCGCGGTTCGCAATGCTGACGCCCATGGTCCTGTATCCGCTCCATCACCCAGCACCCACAGGGTGGACTTACTCGGTTTAAGGTAGAGACCCGACACCTCACCAAAGATGCGCATTATCTCTAGCACTCGGGGCCCAGATCTATTCAGGTCAGTGAGGAAAAAGAGGACGTCGTCCGCATATAGAGCAATTCGATCTGTAAGGCCCCCCCCAAACAAAACCCCGCAGCTGCGCATCAATGCGCACCCAAGAGGCGAGAGGCTCCATAATTAACGCAAATAAATATGGGGGACAGCGGGCAACCCTGACGGGTACCCCGGCCGATGGCAAACCTCTACGAAATCGCCCCAGACACACGCACAGACGCCGTGATATCAGTATAGAGAAGTTTGATATAGGATATGAACACCGGGCCCAGATTAAGATGAGGTAGAAGCGCGAATAGGTATGTCCAGCTTACAGAGTCAAAGGCCCTGTCTATATCGGCCAGGAGCAGGGCCGCCCGCTCTCCTGTGGCCCTTATCGCATCTACGGCATTCTGCGCCCTGCGTATATTGTGTCGCGTCGCTCTACGCGGCATGAAGCCCGCTTGATCCGGGTGAACCAGATCAGCTACATATGGGAGGAGACGATTTGCCAACGCTTTAGCCAACAGTTTAGCCTCGATGTTAAGTAATGATATAGGACGGTATGAGTCGTGGCGATCGGGGGGCCTACCTGGTTTCTGAAACACCACCACCTCAGCATGTCGCCAGTCAGCCGGCAGTCTGCCCGCCTCCCGCGCTGCCTCCAGTGCGATTCTATAGTGGGACCCCAGTTGGAGATGGAACTTTTTATAAAGTTCACACAGGAAACCGCTCGGCCCGGGCGCCTTCCCCGTGTTGAGCTGACTCAGCGTATCACCCAGTTCCTCGGCTGTGAGGGGAAGGTCCAATGCTTTCTTGGTCTCAGCGGAGACCGCCTTCGGGGGCAGGTCGGCGATAAATTTGTCAATCGCCTCAGCCGAGAGGCAATCCCGTGGGGCACACTGTTCCGCGTAATAGCTGGCAAAGCCAGCGGCCAGCGCCGCTGGGTCCATAATGGTGACGCCGTCTCCATCAGTAATCCCAGGCAGGGCAAGCGGCTGCAGAGTACGCTTGCACAGTCTGTGAAGCATAGTGCAAGACTTGTCACCCCATTGATACACCCTACTCCGCGTAGCCAACCACGCCTGCCGAGCCTCATCCAATAACACCGACGAATAGGACTGCTGCGCCTGCAGAAGCCGCCGCACCGCCATGGCCTCCTCCTCCCCCCGACAACGCTGCTCCAGCATCTCCACACGGGCCGCCGCCTCCACTATAGCTTCCCGACGCCTGCGACAGGCCGCCGCGCACCACGCGATATCAACGCCCCTCAGGGTAGGTTTCATGGCTTCCCAGACGACCACGGGGTCAGTACCCTCCACCAGGTTTTCTCTCCAGTAGTTGGCAATCGCACCGCGCATGTGTTGCACATACTCTGCCTGCTGAAGGTGCCAGGAGGACATCCTCCACCGGAAGGGCTGCCTCGTCCTATGCAGGTCGACTACTACGGCCACTGGGGAATGATCAGACAGTCCCCTGGGCAGGATGGCGGCCTCCCGTACTCTATCCAGGAAACCACTAGGCACGAAGACATAATCCAGCCGGGAGAAGGAACCATGGACCGCAGAGACATACGTGTATTCGCGGTCCCTGACATGCATGTGTCGCCAAACATCTGCCCAGCCAAGCCCCTCCACCATGGCGCGCAGCCGAGTAGGAACAGCAGCCGCAAGCGCCCCCTGCATCCTCCGACGGTCCTCACGCACGTCCATCACATCGTTCCAATCTCCCCCCAGGACTGCCAGGGAATCCGGAATGTCCGCCCATAACGCAAACAAACGCTCAGCCAGGGACCACTGCGGGGGGGGGGGGGGGGGGGGGGAGCATAAACACAGCCAAACACTATCGATTCCGTGCCCACCATCCCTTGAACAAACACATAACGTCCCTGGGGGTCTATCCACTGTTTCTCGTGCACATAAGCCAGCCTCCGATGGTTAGGATAATTACGCCCTTGGAGCCCCTGGAGAACCCCGCATGAAAAACTTGATGGTAGCCACATCTCTGCAGGCTCAACACTTTCGTCCCCATCATGTGGGTTTCCTGCAACAACAAAACATCAGCAGCCTCCCTCTTACCCCACCGCAGTATCGCCCCCCTCTTGATCTTGTCCAGCATCCCCCTGACATTCCAACTTACTACACGTATTGACTCCCTGGGGAGCCCTGGAGTGGAAGTTTCAGCCATTTTAATAAATACGGGTTGGTCATTATTAAAATAGGTATAAAGACTACAACCTAGTATTTTTTAATCTGCACTTATTATCACTACATTTTGATTTGGGCACTGTTGCATTCACCACATCCTGCTCCGCTGTAAACAGGCGTTGTAGCACGCTGGGGAGGTATTAGACCACCCCAGCGGGGACTCCATGATGAAGCATGTCACCAGCTAGTGGTGAGTGAGGGTCCTTCTACAAAAGGGAGATCCCTGTCCTGTTTTACAATGTGGGATACAGGTGCCCAGTTGTAGTTACAACCCAACTGGGGTAAGTGTTTGCTATTCCTGTGAGATGTGTGTGTTTTTTCGACACATCGGGTTTTATTGACACATTGTTTTTTGTAGTTTAGTATTATAATTTGAGCACTGTGCTATTCACTCCTCTGTTGTTATTACATATTTGACTGGGGGCATAGGAGTGTTGCCTTAAGCCCTTCCTCTCCTGTTGTTACATAATAGTTTCAACCATAGTCCCATGAGATCCAATACCAGAGCACCCCACACCAGGCCCAGGCGCACAGCACATCACAGAACAAGGCATTATAGGTCGCGTGTACCCCCAACCAACCCCCCCAACCCCCCCTGTCTCCTGCCCCCTACACAAACCCTTCAACTGCCCAACCCCGAACCTACACCCCCCACCCCAATACCTCATAGAACACTGAAGTACCTGTCGCGGCATGGGCGACCTCGGGCCCAAAACAGAGTGCCCAAGGCCTACCATACCAATGGATCCCCACTTACCCACTGAACAAACCCCCCCCCTCCCTAAGTAACTCCCACTCACGTAGGAGGCATGGCGCCTCTGTATTAAGGCACCCCGAGCCCTTCCCCACCGCCCCACCCATTGTCTGGCAAAAAGAAACCAGGTGTGGCAACACATAGTCAATGGTCAATCAGCAGTATAGCAGAACTCTGTTGCAAGATTCCTCTCCGCCGGAGCACGTGGCCTCAGTAAAGCGGCATAAATCCCCATAGGTGCTCAGCTGCCCTTTCCAGAGTGATCAGAGTCAGAGGGCGCAGCTGACCGAGTTGTACTGCGGGATGTGGAACGTTTCCGAGACCTAGATCTCCTATTTCGTTTCCCACGGGCGTTCTGGTCCCCCGGCTCCTGCGATGGATCTCTCGAGTGCCCCGGGTCCAGACCCGGTTGAGCATGGGGCCTGACTCTCACCGTCTCATCAGTCCACTTGAATACGTCTTCCGGTGTGTCGAAAAAATGGGTCCGTGATTGGAAGATCACCCGTAGGCGGGCCGGGTAGAGCAAGGAGTACTGAATTTTCAGGCCCCGGAGTTTCGCCTTGGCGGCCAGAAAGGAGTGCCGTTGTTGTTGCACGATTCTGGTGTAGTCGGGGAAGATCATGATTCTCTGGCTTTCAAAGAGAAGAGAGTCTTTGGCCCTTGCTTCCCGCAAGATTGCGTACTTTCCTACATTCTTAACAGCTGTTTCATCTTTTATGCGCCTTTATGCCCTTGGGCTAAGTTGCGCTTTATAAATCCTCACTCACTCACTCACTCACTCACTCACTCAGTGTAGCGAGCATAGCGAGCGAGCCCGAACCACCTAAGGTGGTTCGGGGGGGTTCTCACTCACTCGGTCTGTCACCCTCTCTCTCTCTCTCCCTCTCTCTCTCTCTCTCTCTCTCTCTTTCTAACTGTCTCCCTCTCTCTGTCTCCCTCCCTCAGTCTGTCTCCCTCCCTCGTTCTGTCTCCCTCTATCTGTCTCCATCTGTCTGTCGCCCTCTGTCTCCCTCTCTCTATCTCCGTCCCTTTGTCTCCCTCCCTCTCCCTCCCTCTCTCCCCCTCTGTCTGTCTCCGTCTGTCTCCCTCTGTCTATCTACCTCCCTCTGTCTTTCTTTGTCTGTCTCTCTCCCTCTGTCTCCCTCTGTCTGTCTCCCTCCCTCTGTTTGTCTCCCTCTGTCTCCCGCTCTCTGTCTCCCACTCTCTGTCTCCCTCCCTCTGTCTCCCTCCCTCACCCTCTCTCTCTCCCTCTGTCTCCCTCTCCCTCTCCCTCTGTTGGTGTCCCTCTGTCTCCCTTCCTCTATCTCCCTCTCTCACTGTCGCTCTCTGTCTCCCTCCCTCTGTCTCCCTCTCTTTCCCTCTGTCTCCCCCTGACTGTCTCCCTCTGCCTCCCTCGCTCTGTCTCCCTCTCTCTCTGTCTCCCTCACTCTCCCTCCTTCTGTCACCCAGTCTCCGCCTCTCTCTCCCTCTGTCTCCCTCTCTGTCTCTCTGTCTGTCTCAGTTTCTGCCTCTGTCTGTCCATGTCCCTGTACCTGCCTCTTTCTGTATGTCTGTCCCTGTCTCTGTCTGTCCCTGTCTGTCTTTGTCTCCCTCACTCTGTTTCCCTCTCCGTCTCTGTCTGTCTGCCCCTGTCTCTGCCTATTTGTCTCTGTCTGTCTCTGTCTGTCTCTTTCTCTATCTCTGTCTCCCTCCCTCTCTGTCTCCCTCTCTCTGTCTCCCTCCCTCTCTCTCCCTCTGTCTCCCTCCCTTTCTTTCCCTCTGTCTCCCTCCCTCTCTCTCCCTCTGTCTGTCTCCCTCTGTCTGTCTCGCTCCCTCTGTCACCTTCCTCCCTCTATCTGTCTCCCTCTGTCTGTCACCCTCTGTCTCCCTCTGTTTCCGTCCCTCTGTCTCCCTCTCTCGCTGTCTCCCTCCCTCTCCCTCCCGCTGTCACCCTCTGCCCCTCTCTCTCTCTCCCTCTGTGTCCCTCTCACTCTCTGTCTCCCTCTCTGTCACAGTCTGTTTCAGTGTCTGCCTCAGTCTGTCCCTGTCCCTGTCTCTGCCTCTATCTGTCTGTCTGTCCCTGTCTCTGTCTCTCCCTGTCTGTCTCTGTCTCCCTCCCTCTGTCTCCCTCTCCGTCTCTGTCTGTCTCTGTCTCTGTCTGTCTGCCCCTGTCCCTGTCTCTGACTCTATTTGTCTCTGTCTGTCCCTGTCTCTGTCTGTCTCTGTCTCTATCTCTGTCTGTCTCTGTCTCTGTCCCTCTCTCTGTCTCTCTCTCTCTCTCTCTGTCTCACTCCCTCTTTCTCTGTCTCCTCCTCTGTCTCTCTCTCTCTCTATCTCTCTCCCTCTCTCACTCTCTCTGTCTCCCTCGGTCTCCTTCAGTCTCACTCACTCTGTCTGTCTCCCCCTCTCTCTCTGTCTACCTCTCTCTGTCTCCCTCCCCCGCTCTCTCTCTCTGTCCCTCTCCCTCTGTCTCCCTCCCTCTGTCTCCCTCTTGTCTGCCTCACTCCATCTGTCTCCCTCCAACTGTCTCCTCCATCTGTCTCCCTCTATTTGTCTCCCTCCCTCTGTCTCCGTCCCTCTGTCTCCCTCCCTTTGTCTCCCTCCCTCTGTCTCCCTCCCTCTGTCTCCCTCCCTGTCTCACTCCCTCTGTCTCCATCCCTCTGTTGCCTTCCTCCCTCTGTCACCCTCCACCCTCTGTCTGTCTCCCTCCCTCCCTCAGTCTGTCTCCCTCCCTCGTTCTGTCTCCCTCTATCTGTCTCCATCTGTCTGTCGCCCTCTGTCTCCCTCTCTCTATCTCCGTCCCTTTGTCTCCCTCCCTCTGTTCCCCCCCCCTCTCTCTCTCTCTCTCTGTCTGTCTCCCTCTGTCTCCCTCCCTCTGTCTCCCTCCCTCTGTCTCCCTCCCTCTGTCTCCCTCCCTCTGTCTCCCTCCCTCTGTCTCCCTCCCTATGTCTGTCTCCCTCTTTCTGTCTCCCTCTCCCTCCCTCTGTCTACCCTGGACTCCCTCCCCCTGTCTCCCTCTCTCTCGGTCTCCCACGGTTTCCCTCTCTCTCTGTCTTCCTCTATCTGTCTCCCTCCCTCTGTCTCCCTCTATCTGTCTACCTCCCTCCCTCTGTCTCCTTTCCTCTGTCTACGTCCCTCTGTCTCCATCCCGGTCTCCCTCCCTCTCTCCCTCTCTGTCTCCCTCTCTCTGTCTCCCTCTCTTTGTCTCCCTCTCTCTCTGTCTTCCTCTCTCTATCTCCCTCTGTCTCCCTCCCTCTGCCTGTCACCCTCTGTCACCTCACACCAGCTTCCCCAGGCACACACACAGCCGCACCGAGTACTTCTCAGGTCTTTAAAAGACCATTTACTTGTTAATGAGGCTTTGTTGTGAATCGCCCAGCCCCCATAGAGCAGAGTGTCTCGGAGTCTGCGCTGCTGCGGCGGACTCCAAGACACTCTTTCAAAGGAATGCCTCTTATTTAGCAGCAGTTATGTGCTAAGTGCCCTTAATACTGGTGTCATCCCGCAACACACCCATCATTTGCAGGCGACACAGTACGGTGTCGGGACACACAGTTTGGAAAGCTCTGCTCTAGCAGGAACGTTAATCAAAAGAGTTATCTTGACATTTGTAATGCAGTATGAAAACTGGATGCACAAGGAACTCCCCTACAAGTCTTTTTAAATCATGTTATTTCTAAAAACAGCGCCCCTCCTGAGGTCAGCGCCCTCTCCCCTCCCCAGGTCAGCACCAAGTGCAGACACACCAGTCACAGTGTCCTAAAGCCGGCCATGCATA
Source organism: Lissotriton vulgaris (assembly GCF_964263255.1). Classification (NCBI taxonomy): domain Eukaryota; kingdom Metazoa; phylum Chordata; class Amphibia; order Caudata; family Salamandridae; genus Lissotriton; species Lissotriton vulgaris. The sequence continues at coordinate 869,579,216 of NC_141687.1, read as the reverse complement.
TCCCACCACCCACCCCAAGGAGCGCACGGCCAGCCCTATCCCCTCATCTGCATATTTGACGCAGTCATTGTCCTCTCCTAGCATATGTAGGTTAGGACACCTCTCTGAGCAGCCACCCCAACTCCCACACCCCTTGCAGCTCTCTGAAGCTACCACACCTGCCGGGAGCTGGACCCCATATGTTTTCCATTCTGCTGAATCGTCACTAACCAAGGGGCCAATTCACAGAACTAACTTAAGACAAAATCCTAAACTTACTACCATTCTGGTATTCACAGAAGGCACTTACTCATTTTAGTATTCACAGAAGGCACTTACTCATTTCGGTTTTCACAGAAGTTAGGAGTCCTAACTTTAGGACTCCTAAATGCCTTCTAGGAATACCGAAAGTCTTAAAGTTAGGATTTTTCTCAGTTTAGGAGTAGTAAAATTTTGCAGTCACAAAGTCTGAGAGTTACACAATCACAGAGTCTGCAACAGCTAAGTGCCTCTTTTTAATGTCGTGAACCCATTTTGCAATTCGCTCCAAGGTTACAGAATTACAAAATGGGTTTAGTAAGGCATAGTGAACCACTATTTGTAAGAGACAAGTTTAGGGCGTTCTTTCTAATCTGCAATTCATTTGGGTATATATATTACTGTTTTGCAACCAAAATCTCGTTGCAAAACATTGAAATGTTACCAAATCCTGAGATGGGGTGGTAACACATTTGCAAATACGAGTGAAAAATAAAAAAAAGGAGTGGGTGCAGCCAGGGGTCCAATATGATCACAGCAATAGTGGTCTGCTGACCCCAGCAGGCCACCACTCACCCCTGGGCTGGCATCCAATCATGGTGAGTTGCAATTTGGACCATACCTCATGAATATTGATGCGGAAGACCGGATTGAGACCCACTATTATTAGGAATTTTGTAAACAGACATACAAGAACATTAGTCGCTTTGCAAAATTATTTTTAATTGGTAAAAAGTTGGTTTGCAACTTACAACCACTTTTTGTCAAGTTTGGCTTTGAAATCTGTCGGAGTCTAGCAGAGAACTAGCAGGGTGATAGATAAGAGGACTAGCTGGGTGAGACTGGGACGAGACTGGATACTAGGTTTGTGTGTGGGCTCTGAAGGGAATACAAACAAGATTTCTAGAAGGCTGGAAGGGAAGCAGGACCAAAGCAGGTTGGAAATATGCTGTGTCTAGGGCACTGGAATTCTGCAAGGCAAACACAAGAACACATAACAGAAATATATAAGCAGGGAAACAATAGACAACTATCATAAACAATAGTTTGTCGGCTCCTCTGAAATGATCTCTCTGTGGGGTGAAAATATCTCATACAAAAGAAAGGGTCAAATTAATCTCACAGAGTTCTAGGAGACACCGAGCAGATCCGATGGAGAACGTGCGCTGGGTGGTTCTCTGTGCCAAAGGCACAAGCCTTGGAATTTAACTGGCACCCTTAAAAGCAATGAAAATCCAGATAACAGCACAAGACAAAACAACAGGGAACAGAACTAGAAACACCAAACAGAAGCTGGGCTCAGAAAAAGCAGGACTGGAAATCAGGGTTCAGGAACAGGACTGAAATTCTTAGAAAACGGTTATGAAAATTCTGCACTCAAACAAAGCAAGACAGAAATATGCCGACTAACAGTAACATATAATAACAAGCATTTGCAATGCAATGGTCTCGGCATCATTAAAGTTAGAGCTATTGGCATTGCTCATGACATTTTTTTTCTTTAAATCAAAAATAAAACTCTGCCCTCACCACTCTGCACTCACCACTCACCACTCTGCACTCTGCACTCACCACTCTGCACTCACCACTCACCACTCTGCACTCACCACTCACCACTCTGCACTCACCACCACTCTGCACTCACCACCACTCTGCACTCACCACTCTGCCCTCACCACTCTGCCCTCACCACTCTGCACTCACCACTCTGCACTCACCACCACTCTGCACTCACCACTCTGCACTCACCACCACTCTGCACTCACCACCACTCTGCACTCACCACCACTCTGCACTCACCACTCTGCACTCACCACCACTCTGCACTCACCACCACTCTGCACTCACCACCACTCTGCACTCACCACTCTGCCCTCACCACTCTGCCCTCACCACTCTGCCCTCACCACTCTGTCCTCACCACTCTGCCCTCACCACTCTGCCCTCACCACTCTGCCCTCACCACTCTGCCCTCACCACTCTGCACTCACCACCACTCTGCACTCACCACCATTCTGCACTCACCACTCACCACTCTGCACTCACCACTCTGCACTCACCACCACTCTGCACTCACCACCACTCTGCACTCACCACCACTCTGCACTCACCACCACTCTGCACTCACCACCACTCTGCACTCACCACCACTCTGCACTCACCACCACTCTGCACTCACCACCACTCTGCACTCACCACTCTGCACTCACCACTCTGCACTCACCACTCTGCACTCACCACTCTGCACTCACCACTCACCACTCTGCACTCACCACTCTGCACCACTCACCACTCTGCACCACTCACCACTCTGCACTCACCACTCTGCACTCACCACTCTGCACCACTCACCACTCTGCACTCACCACTCTGCACTCACCACTCTGAACTCACCACTCTGCACTCACCACTCTGCACTCACCACTCTGCACTCACCACCACTCTGCACTCACCACCACTCTGCACTCACCACCACTCTGCACTCACCACTCTGCCCTCACCACTCTGCACTCACCACTCTGCACTCACCACTCTGCACTCACCACTCTGCACTCACCACTCTGCACTCACCACTCTGCACTCACCACCACTCTGCACTCACCACTCTGCACTCACCACCACTCTGCACTCACCACTCTGCACTCACCACCACTCTGCACTCACCACCACTCTGCACTCACCACTCTGCCCTCACCACTCTGCCCTCACCACTCTGCCCTCACCACTCTGCACTCACCACCACTCTGCACTCACCACCACTCTGCACTCACCACCACTCTGCCCTCACCACTCTGCACTCACCACTCTGCACTCACCACTCTGCCCTCACCACTCTGCCCTCACCACTCTGCCCTCACCACTCTGCCCTCACCACTCTGCACTCACCACTCTGCACTCACCACTCTGCACTCACCACTCTGCACTCACCACCACTCTGCACTCACCACTCTGCACTCACCACCACTCTGCACTCACCACCACTCTGCACTCACCACTCTGCCCTCACCACTCTGCCCTCACCACCACTCTGCACTCACCACCACTCTGCCCTCACCACTCTGCCCTCACCACTCTGCCCTCACCACTCTGCCCTCACCACTCTGCCCTCACCACTCTGCCCTCACCACTCTGCCCTCACCACTCTGCCCTCACCACTCTGCCCTCACCACTCTGCACTCACCACTCTGCACTCACCACTCTGCACTCACCACTCACCACCACCAAGCATTGACAAACCCAATACCTTATGTAGACGAGACCTATTGGCTTTTCCAATGCTTGTTTTTAACTCTGTGGTCGCGTCCTTCTGAATATGTTTGAATATAAACGTTCACATTCTATCGCACGTTGGCTTGAGGGCTGTTGGAATTCACTGTATGCTTTAATCCAAAATGTTGATGCGGGTTCAACGAGAGAGAGACAGAATTTGGCAGTAAAGCAAGCGATTTTCTTGCATGAGTTCAATCAATGGGTGATGTAAACAAAGCGTCTTTCATCAGTGTCCATTTTGAGAACTAACAGCGAATCCCTGGAACGTTGCCTGTGTTGTATTTGTGTTGTGCAAAAGGGGATGATTGCATACTCAACCATTCATAATTTAAACATGTAAATTGTTGGCAGATGAAACACGGGTGCATACAACTGCTGAGCTTTGCTTAGCAAGGAGTTATGGTAACTTTGTTCTTAGAATGAAGCAGGAGCAGGATGCTCCGGGCAGAATTGTAAGCATTAATTTAAATCCTGTTTAAACACCGTTAGGTGAGGGCTTGGAAAACCTATTAATCAGCTATTGAATACAATTGCATTTATGGTATTTATTGCATTTCATTGAACTCGCGGCCGCCCCGGAAGTCAGGCACGGTCGCCTGTGACGGGGGCGGGGCCACGTTCACACCGGAAGAGGAGGCAGGCGGAGTCGTAGCGTCTCGCGGCCCGGGGCTCCTGTGAGCGGTGTAGAGCCCCGGGGCCGCGCCAGCAGGAGGTTGGGCGCCGCGTGCTGAGGTAAGGTAAGTTCTGGAGCGCGATTGGTGCACTTGTGTGTGTGTATGCTCGTGTGTGTGTGTGTATGTATGTGCGCGACGGTGACGGCGGGGGAGGGGGAGTTGGAGGGGGGTCTGGAGCGCGATTGGTGCACTTGTGTGTGTGTATGCTCGTGTGTGTGTGTGTATGTATGTGCGCGACGGTGACGGCGGGGGAGGGGGAGGGGGGGCCTCGGTGCACTTGTGTGTGTGCGCGCGCGTGTGTATGAGTCAGGGGTGGTGTCTCTGTATGTATGTATGTGCGTGCGTGCATGGGCGCGTGTGTGTGTGTATGCGCATGCGTGTGTGTGGTGCTTGCGCTTCCCAGGAGACAGCGCCTGGCCACAGCGCGCGTTCCAGTTACAAATCGCCTGGAAGGATGCGCGTGGCCAGGACTGTCTCCTGGGAATGATAGTCGCTGACAAAAGATCTCGGCGGAGACGCGCTTCCGCGCGTTGACGCCGAGACCTAAAAAGCAGAGGGTCTGCGTATAACAGGGTAGATCAAGACGAGTGCAGGCTGGAGACTATTGATAACACTGGAACAGAGATGCAGGAAAACTAGGTATGGAAACAGGATAGTATCAACTACGGCTTACACAGGAACAGAGACACAAGAACACTAAAGATAGGAAAAGATACTACAAGTAGCCAAAAGACAGGAAAATAGGCACAGGGAAAAAGGAAACAGAATCAAAGGACCCAACTGTAGTAACAGCAGCAGGAACACAGCAGAAGGAGACGAAACAGCAGTCATTTGCAAAGCCAGTGCACTCTCCACTCACAGGACTGAAGCAGCTGAAGGCGTAGGAGAGGAGCACAGTGCACACAGAGAGCTGGGCGCAAGTAATCAGGGAACCACCAATGAAGGTAAAACTGAACTGTGGCTTGTGGGAAAGAAGACTGTGGAAACCAGGAAACACAAGACAGGGAATAGAAAACCCTGGAAAGGAGTGTGGATCAGAGCAAACATAAAGACTGGTCCAGAATATAAAGATAAAGGGTTCAAAATAGCTATAGGATCAAGGAACAAATCTAGCGAACAAGAAACCATCGCCAGGCTGTGATCTAGGAAGGTCTGAAAACAGGGGGAACTACAAGGATCATGATGCATTTAGAGAGTGGAGTGCAATCTGGCACTGGAATACAAAGTGTATCTGGCAAGGCAAGGTTAGTGTTAAAGGCAGACATTCAGAGGACCTTAGTAACAGGATGGCAGAATCATGACACTATTTGCCAATGGATATTTGGTACATCATAGTTTAAGATAAAACAAGTGTATTAAACATATATATTTGTAGTAAAATTAAATGACACTATACCTAGTGCAATCCTTTTTAACAGGCTTCCATTAGAAGAATGCATTCCTGAATGCAGTTGATAACCCCCTTACATTACTTCTCAAAAAGAGTAAACCTTTGTCACCATTAAGCCTCGATTAAAGCCATAAACTGGCTCGGAAGCATCCTTTAGATTTGCTTATCAAACAGTTGCACACATTTATATTTATTTCAGGTAGAGGGCGCCTTAGCACAATTACTTCTCATTTTGCTGTTCTTCAATAATTGGGTTTTTACAGGTTTTTTTGTTAAGTATACAAACTGTCATTGTAAAAACATTTTTTAATGAAAAGAACGGGAATGTCAATCCTAATAGATCCTACCCACATCATCCACTTGGGTCATCTAAAAGTTATTTACAGGTGGGAAGCTTTTTTTTTTTTTTCATTGCTTCTCATGTCTCATGAAGTCGAGTTCTCGCTTACTCATCAGCTCACTTGCAAGGTGTCCATTGATTAGGAACTGTGAGGAGCATAATTCCTGTGTAGAATTCCGGTTTACAAAATTATAAGAGGTCCATTGATACTGCGCCGGGATTCACTGACTTCAGGAATAACAAGCCCAATTTAACCAGCCAGAATATCCAGCAGGTAAAATCACTCTGACAAAAGGCTGCACTGTAGGCAGGGTCCATTCTATGCCCTGACCAAACCTCAGACACACTAAAATATAAAAAAAGTGATGGATGAACTGCTTCAATTAATATCAGCCACTGGTAATAACTCGAGGCCGCATCCCAGCTCATCGTTATTTTGTATATCATGTCACTTCAGTTTGGACCCAGCCATATTCATATCAGTCTTGAACCATCACCGATTGGAACAATCTAGCCGGAACTGTCAAGCCAGGTCCTCCCTGAACAAGCAAACTAGGAGTAGTTTCACCCTAGTTATGGGCTCATCAGCCAGGTACAGCTTGATTCCATTGACACAGTGTGCATGGGAACCATGTTGGGGCACACCCGTCACGCATGGGGCAGCACCCTAAGTATACAAAAATTGATGGCTGGAATGCTTGCATTAATCTCAGCAACTGGTAATTACTCGGGCGGCATCCCAGGCCATCGTTATTTTGCACACCATTCCACCTCAGTTGGACCTAGCCATATGCAAATTAGTCTTGAGCCTGTTCCAATGGAAACAATCTAGCTGGAACTGCCAAGCCAGGTCCTCCCTGAACCCGAACACAAGCAACCCAGGACCAAATACCCCCAAGTTATGGGCTCATCGGCCGGGTACAGCTTGGTTCCAGTGGCACAGTGTTCATGGGACCCACATCTGGGCATACTCGTCCCATTTAGGGAGACACACTAAAGTAAACAAAAAGTGATGGATGGAAGTCTTGAATTAATCTCAGCCACTGGTAATTACTCAGGCCACATCCCAGTCCATTGTTATTTTGCACACCATACACCCCAGTTTGGAACCAGCCATATGCAAGTCAGTCTTGACCCTCCTCCAATGGGAACAGTCCAGCTCAAACTGCCAAGTCAGGTACTCCTTGAATCGGTACAAAAGCAACCTAGGACTGGTTTCGCCCTAGTTATGGGTCCATCAGCCGGGTCAGCACGGTCCAGACGGATTTGCATATGGTTGGGTCCAAACTGAGATGGCATGGTGGGAGAAAAATGAAAGATTGGAATGCGGTCCCAAGAGATTGCCAGTGACTGAGATTAAATCAAGCATTCCATCCATCACCTTGTTGTTTTTGCAGATCTCAGACAGGGCATTGGGGGAGCTTATACGGCTCCCCATGCCAGCCAATATTCTACACTTCTTACATCTCCCTCCATCTACTCCGGCCTTACATCAGCTCCCTGCACACTTTTAGCACAGCCCCCTTAATACTTTGACCATCAGTTCACAACAGGATAATGTTCGTGTTAAAGCTCACTAAAAAGGGAATTCTAAACGGAATACTGGCAGGTAAATCCAGGCCAACATGGTAATGTACCATTCCCTATGGTTTAAGCTTACAATTGCACAGTACCAGTAGGAGTTGCAGTATGGTATTGCAAGATTCCATCAAAATATAATAGAGAGAGGAAGTGGTATTGTATTGCATTGCCATTTGGATAGCACTATACTAATCCCGGAGAGGCCCAAAGACCAGATGAGACACAAACATTGCTTTGTTTAAACAGAAACTGAAAGAAAGAAATTATGTAATCTGTCTTAATGATTCTAATTAATGTCCTAACCCTCCAGACCCCATCTGCTTTCCTGATCCTGGTAAATGTATTGTGGGTGCTGTAAGGCCTGTTGTATTTTGAAGTTCATGTTGCTTTTTCCTTCAGCATAGACTGTTTTGGGCTTGACTGAATGCACTTTCGGGCCTTGTTTCTGCCTGAATCCCTGATGGTAGTTTCCATTTTCTCTGTGCACTTTCTTTGCTCAATATTCTTGTTGTTTGAACTGCATATACCGAGATCACTCCATAAATGTTATTAGATCTCGGAGCTGCTTTTGATACTGTGCCACATACAATGCTGCTGGGAAGACTAGCCAGTTTGGGGATACGAGATTCAGCCCTATAATGGATGGCATCCTTTCTGAGTGATCAAACCATTCAGGTACTGTTTGTGAATGGTGCCTCTGCCTAGCTGGCCCTTACTTCAGGTTTCCCCCAGGGCTCAACATCAACCACTTTGGCAGATTTGGTCGAAAGTTTCGGCCTGACTCTGTGTTCCTGGTGGCGACAGAGAAATGTTTTTTTCCTTGCGGTCCACTCAGGATCACAACGCTGAAGCCCTGAACTCCTGCCGGAGCCACGTTGCAACATGGATGAATAAGAACTCTCTGAAATGTAATGGCGAATAAAACGAGGTTTTGGCGTTAGGAAAACACCTGTCCTTATGGGGACCTCCTCACTGGCTTGGAAACCTGGGTGTTCTTCTGGCCCCCTGTTCAAAAGATGAAGAACCTGAGTTTTCTTTTGGACCCTAAAACTCCCTTTGAAGCCTCAAGTTTCAAAAGTGGCTACTATCTGCTTCACTGTGTTGAAATGGCTGGGGAAAATCCTCTGGATTCTCCCATTCCCAGCCCAAAGGACAATTATCTAGACCCTCATTCTCTCTAGACTGGATTATGGTAATGTACTGTATTTAGGAATTGACAACGCATCCATAAGAAAGGTGCAAGTTGTTCAAAATTTGGCCGTAAGATTGCTTTTCAAATTTCCTAAAACTGCATCAGCCTCCATCCTTTTGCAGGAACTGCACTGGCTTAGGGTCGAGAACATGATTCAATTTAAGGCTCTGTGCTTTGTGCACAGAGCTAGAACAGGAGTTAGTCCTCAATATCTCCACAGTATTGTGAGACGCCATCAACTGGCTTGCACTCTAAGATCCAGTGATCTCACCCTATATTCTGTTCCAAGGTTAAACCGACCCACATGGGTGGCCAGTCTTTTGCTGACATTGGCCCTAAGCTCTGGAATGAGCTGCCACCCATCTTTAAAAGATACACGTAACAGACCTCTTTTCGCAAACAGTTAAAGACATGGTTGTTTTAGGTAGTACCCTGGTTTGCACTCTATCTGGCTTCAAGTGCTGGGAAACCCTGTGTGGGTAGCTAACGAGCTATACAAGCTTAAATAATGAAAGAATAGATGGCAGATATTGGCTTGTGCAGCCATGTCTATACTCAAACGTCTCTCCTACACCCATGAGTAAGTCAAACCACACATTAGGTCAACTTTTTAGCAGTTTCAACCATATTTACACACAAAAATATTTCAGTCCTAGCCCAGATAGCCCATACTGCACTCACACACATCTGTCTATCAATAGGCAACCTACCACTCACACATTTTCCCTTCATGCAGAGGCATAGGAACAAAATCGGTGAAGAGCATAAATCTGGTCTTGACACATGACAGCAAAAAAGCTCTTCATGTAAGTCACAGAACACACACGCACTTTTCCATCTATAGCGCTGCATAGAATAGCATGCTACCCCTCGGCAAATGCCTTTAATACCTCAATAAGAGTATGTATTACTGTAAAAATACTCCTGAAATACAATTCAACTTACTTTTTCACAAAAACACTGTCATAATAATATAATAATGGCAACACAGAGCTAGTCAAACCTCTATTGGAATAACCTATCCCTACTTTTTCTAAACGGATAGAGTTTACTTAAATCCTGATTCAAATCTGTGTTTTAAATTCTAATTGAGATGCAAAGATATTTGCACTAAGATCTGTATTCTGGGTTCTGCATCATTACTGCATTCTGCAGTTTTCTCCTGATCGATTTCACATGGAAAAGCCTGAGCAAATGTATCCATATAAAATGTAAAGACATAAATGCAAAACTTGCAGCAAACAGTGTGGTAAACACAGATTCCACTAGTTAAGCTTCATTCTGGGGTGGGGGGTACTCAGGAGAAGTTAATTATCTTACCCGTTAAATATCCCACATTAGAGTAGTGGTAACTACCATGTACAATAATTGTAGCCCCAATACTAGTCTCCAAATTTGTCTTTGTACTTTTGTCATGATGATATACATATTTAGGCATATAGCATGTATTATATCAATCTCAGATTGGGGTCACCAAGTCCACTTATTTTCCCAATCTTCCTATCTGCTGTAACCTTTCAATTTGTAATAAATCTGAGAGAGAGAGAGAGAGAGAGTGTGTGTGTGTGTGTGTGTGTGTGTGTGTGTGTTGACGCGACCCAACAATTCTGTCGAATTCTTTGCAGTCACTAGCTCTGTCTTGCACTATGATTGTATCATATACAGAGGATAGCTAAATAGATAATCAGTATCATGCATAGACTGTGGATAGATACTGGTGATACACAAAGACCATCAGGCTTGTCCGATATGTCTACTGTAACGGGGACCTTTAGAACCTGGTGGACAGTTATCAGATCTGCCAGGGAGGATAATCCCATGGCCTTCACCACTCGGGCAGAGGACCATCCTGTTTCTGATCCACACCTGGCTAGCATTTCAGTTCTGTGTGCTGAGGCAGCACCCCCTTCAGAACACTGCAGGCTTGCTGAGCTGGCACCGTTTGTTAAGCACCTGCTCAGCAACCTTCTTTCTATTGAGAAAATAAACTCTCAAAGCAAGAGTTTGTTTTCTCAATACAAAAAAAACAGATAGCATCACGTGCAGGGGCACGTGCAGGGAGCTTTCTCCCTGCATGTGGGGGCTATTCTACATTTTCTCTGCATGTATCAACCATGTCTTGAGAAGGGAAATGGGTGGTGCTAGCCTTGCCCTCAATCTGGTGGGATGATCATCATTGTGATTTGGTGGCGCTTTGAAAGATGGGCCACCAACCAAGAGGTTTACACCAGCAGACAAATGAAGGCTGCACCGGTGTAAACATGGTCCTTTCACCAAATCTATATAGAACGGGAGAACAGCTATTTTGGTGGGACGGAATCTCCCACTGCGCAAACTCTAAATTAGGCTCTTAGTTTCACTTCTGTCTTTTCTCCTGGTGGCTTGAAGCTGCCAGAATGCCATATATAGTTCCAGAGAAAACACCAAAGTATAATTTGTTAGAGGGTAGGACAGGCTGCAGGTAGTTTGGGCACATCGAATTGAGGTCAGGGGAAGAGAAATAGGGCTGCAGTCCCTCCGCCCTTCTATTAAACTAAAGACAAACGTGGATATACACACACATCCGCACATATATCCAACTTTGAAAGCACCACATAAATGTCAACAACTCAGACATTACAAACTATCTCTCCCTGTTACTAAGATCTCTTTTACTTCAAATTCTATTTCTCACACTTCCAACTCTTCGAGGGCTCTTTTCCAGGCAGTCACTAATCTCACCAGATTGCCCTGGATCAAAATGACTATTGCCTCTCCCAAGTTGTTTGTGACAATTTAACCTCTTTATCTATGAGAAGATCAAGACAGATCATGCCGTAAGCTGCTCTGCTTGCCAATATCTAGAAAGTCACCCTGTTTTGCCCACAGAGCCTATTATAAAAGAAGTCCCACGTTGCTTATGGGTTTGCTTCCAAGTCTAAATGATCCCTTCATTGCGGCTCTACCTTCTCCCGATGAAGAAAGGTTCAGAGGGGGGGGGGAGGGGTAGATGGTGGTGGGTGTCTTTTATTGCTTCCTCTATTTGGAATGCACTCCATCGTGGTTTGCACAAAATAGAACCCCATTCTGTTAAGGGAGGTTTTTTAAATGAATCTTTTGATCAAATATCTTAATATCTTTTCTGATGTTGCTTGCTAGTTTACATCCAAGATGTATTAGGGCATTCATTACACTTTATAAGTAACAACTCAACTCAGTTCATATCTTGGGTATGTAGGTTTTCAATATATTTAATGGGTACCTAACACAGGCCTGGTGCCACTTTTAGAAATAATTGAGCAGAAAAGATGGGCTATGGCGCTTGTCCTTTGGTGATGGAGCAAAGGTGTCTGACGCCTGACCTGTGACTAGACTAAGATATAGCTTAGCTGTGTGTGAGGACACGGACTCTCTGGACTACCTGGAGGCACAATCGGGTCACTTTTCCCCTCACTGTTCTCCGCTTCTATATTTGCGGAACGTCCCCGTGGAGTACGGGCCCTTTAATTCCTCTGCCTGGGCCGGTCATGTGACGGGGTCACATGGTTTAGGCGTGCTGAAAACGCGAAGGAAGAGAGGCGTTCATTGGGACCCGCTTGTGAGGACCAGACGCTGGTGGCAACCTTTGAAGTACAGCCCTGGAATAACGGCATGTCGTCGAGGGAGTCCAAGGACCCAGCTGCTGGCGACAAACCTCCACTGCTGGAAGAGAAAACGGACGACCGACAAGAAGGGCAGCCAGACCCTAGCTGGCAACGCGCTGACGCCCACCACGGCCCAGGAGAAGGGTCGTGGCTCAACAAGGTACGGGGACGCCTTGGGTTAGCGTTGGGAGGAGACCGGGTTGAACGTAAGGGTGGGGGATGGTAAGGGTGAGCAGCCTAGAGCACGTTATCCGCTGCAGGAGCGCTCGCAGACACTGGTGACGGTAGTGGTAGTGGAATCTTGAAGAAATGTGTAATACATGTATATATGTAAATCTGTATGTATATCTATATATAACTATCTACTGGCGACCACCAGTAGATAATATACATACATATACATGTATATATATATACAGCCCTGGGATCAGGGTGAAACGCGTTATAGGGGAGGTACGGGCAAAATAAAACAGCTTCAGCACTAATTTTGGGTCTGCATCCTTTCTTGCTGGACAAGCGGATTTGGGAACGGAGTTAAAAATATATATATATAAAATATATATATATATATATATAATATATATATACACACACATATACATATATATATATTATAATATGTCATTTTGTATAACACGTATTGCATCTTCAGGATTTAAAAACAACATCTCTATTTGAGTGAATGTGACACTTTACGTGCTGGGGCTTCAGAACATAACTGAAAGCATGTTTTTGTTATAGCATAAGCTATTAAGATGAAATGATTTTGTTTCTGTTGGAGTGACCTCTTTGCGGGACACTGAACATCAGTCACACATTTTATGTGTTCTGATTGAATGATTAGTCTATCCTTTGCATGCTAGCCCACCATCTGTTGCACAGTTATTTCGAGGAAGCTTCCTTGTTTGTCAGTTTTGTAGGCCCTGTGGCTTCCATCATGGACGTAGGTCAGTCATCTCATATGGGAACTGCTCAAGGTCTAGTGCTAACAACAATAATTTTATTTTGATTTCGAATAGCGCAGATTTCTGGAAGAGTAATTAACAGGAAGTAATATTTTTAACTGATTGGTATTCACTTATTCAATCTCCGGAGCAACAGAATAATTATTAGAAATCGTACGCAACACTTGCCAGTGACACCCCCCAAAGTCAGGGATGTCAGACCACTAGGACCAGTATCCTGAGACATTTACATGTGCGACCTCAAAAAGCAAATGATGAGCAGACTGAAAGCATCCCTTAAGTTAACAGTCAGACAGAAGTGTCTTTCTGAAGACGGAATTAAAAATATTCCATGAGCTCAATGTAATTTCACACCAGGCATTTTCGGCGAATTGGCAAAAAGGACCCTTGTCTTGAGATAACTTTGTGGAAACTGATTCTAAAGTGCTTTGTATTGAAATCTGTAGAAGCGGGTTTTTAGCCGTCAAATTACCAATGCACAGTTTTAAAGATCTGTTGGTGGCCTATAAACAATGTCACATCCACTAAAACATGTTTATTGTCATCATATCTGGTTTGACCGATATGTTTAAAATGCACAATGAATCACTCTATTTTCCTGTACTGGCTATAAGGAAAGCTCCCCCTTTGTTTTTAGTACTACCCCGTCTCCATTCGCAAACTCTTAGCCTCCTCCCTTGCCCCCCCCCCCCCCCAACTGAAATTTGAGTCTCGTTGGCCCCTGGCTGGAACCCTCCCGCTGGGCATTTCTCAGTAGAAGTTAACCCCCTTACTTCTTAGGTGTTGGACCCCCTCACCTCGTCCAGCTGTTGTTGGCTGCTGTTGAAAGTAATGTTGAAGAGCACCTTGAGGATCTCCATTGCCAGCTCCATACCTTGTCGGGAGAGGTGCCCTGGGTTGCTCTCCCGGTCATAGGGATCCGTCCAGTGGGTGCCCAAGATTGCCTTCAGGGCATCAGTCATCAGGCTTACCCCACGGAGCTCCTGGGCCAGCTGCTCTCGTACGTCTACCCTTAGAGCGGTCAGCAGGAAGAGCAAACGCACATCCAAGAACTTAACCTCATGCATGAAGTTCTCCTCACGGTGGAGCTTGAGTCGGCGGGCGAGGCCCACAATGATGCCCACATCAGCACCCTTTTGCTGCCCCTCTGCACTGCTGAAGACCAGGTTGCACAGACACTTCAGTGCCTCCACCATCACATCCTGGTCTGGCACGTCGAGCAATGACCCATCAATACCAGCATGATGAGCCAATGTCCGCAGGCCTGAATGGGTAACAAAGGGGTCCAGGGCACGCTTGTCACGGGACAAGATACGCACAGTCTCCAAACAGGCTGCCTGGCAGGAAGGTTGTAGTTCACGTTCTAAGAGCTGAATGAGAAGAGTACCCAACACCTGCAGAATAACAGAAGAAATTATGACATTATTATTATTGTACACCACAAACTGAACTGTCTATTGTTGCTAAATTATGATTACTCAACATTGTATCTATTGTGAAAGGAGAAAAAAGGCTCTATTTACTGCCACAATTCAAACCTGCAATATGCATCTTACAAACACACTGACAGGAATGTCCCCTGCATGGTGAATGGACTTGTGTCCATACAATGTGTGCATCCCTTAAAGTGGTAGTGGCAATGACTAGACCATTTTCTCAGCCCCAAGGAGAAGGAAGCCTATTGACTCCCTTCATGTGAAGTTCCACTGTTATGTGAAACCAGAACCTTGCACACACATTACAAGTGTGTGTGATCACTTGTATGTATAATGAGTGTGTAGCAAATGGAAGGTAGTACAACTGTGTTGTGAGAATCTTAGTATTAGGGCCAATATGATCCATTTTGGATGTCGCTGGCTAAGTAGGCATTGTAAAAGATGGCGGATGGATGTAATTCCCGCAGATAGGGGAAGTGTATTGTATGCATTCCTGTGGCTGAACGATGGAGATTCAGACACTGAAGTGGGGAGGATGAAAACAGAGCTACCTTTAGAAATTCACTATGGAACCTCTTAACAAAAGGCTGTGGATTAGTTCTTCCTGAGCACTGCCATTTGACAAATGATAAAGCTAAGTGGTGGGACTGCAGTTTATTTTGTTCAAAGTGAGGAGGTATCTAGGCAGGGCCAACCCGTTTTTCTGTCCCTGATTACTGACTTAGGAAGGCAGATGACAGCCAGGTACAGAGATCTCACACTCCATGCCTGGAGCCCGCCTCATTGTTACCTTATGTAATTGTCATCAGCTTGCAAATAACGTATGTCTGAGAAACAGCCAGAAACCTGAAAGAGAACCAAACCATCACAAACCGTGTACATTAAAGCAGGACCCAAGTCACCTTGATATGTTCCATTTCTAAATTCGTATTGACCAAGGAACATAGGGCTACAAACATTACTCAAACAGCTACTATCTGACTAGGGCTGGTGTCTGCATGACAGCCAACCTGCCAAAGGATGAGCTCTGCCTAGTGCATAGAATAATGTCTGCCTACAGAAAGAGGAAGAAGAGTGCCGGGCAATGCAAGAGCTGAAACTGGCCTGAAGGAGTCCAGCACGTTCCCAGTGTGAAGAACACCCAGAGAAAGCTGACTGCCCTACAGTACCCCCCCCTGGTTTCTCTGAGCAATTCCTGTGTGAACTGCACCAAACCTCTCCAAGTACGAGCACCACTGTGTCATCTTGCAGTGTGCAGCTGGCATGAGAACTTAGGTTGCCACTGCAGATGCCAGGAAAGAGAAGCTATTCCATCGCTGAAGTAGGAGCTCAATCGCCTTTGAAGGTTGCAACTGCCAAAGACACATTACCGCTGACCAATCAGCATGGCTGTCATGCTAAGCACCCGTCTGTACTCAGCCTGGAGGGACGCAATTGCCAAAGACATTGTGCAACTGCCCAGGACTAGTTGCACTGTATTCACTGATTCCTGTTCCGAAGGGAGGTTACTGCTGAGCCGCATGCAGTGAGTATCCGATGCAGCCTACAGCGAGGAAAGGAGCTGTGCCCCAAGCATCACTAAATCTGTCACAATCATCAAGCAGGTAAATTGGGGTTACTTCTAATGGAAAATGGGACTGAAAGCCCACAGTGGAATCTAGTGTGCGGACTTGAGACTTTTGGTCCTAGTGAATGTATGTGGCAAAAACTGTTGAACTGAGTTGCACACTTAACCGATGGGGTACATAGCAATGATCTGTACCTGTGCTAAATTAATGCCTATGCCAGCATATTCCCGGGGGACAGTAGACATCAGAGATCTTCTAAAACATGGAGCGTGTACAGAGAAAGGGTGCAGCACCTTGCTGAAGATCGTAAATGAGATAACTCCTTGTAATTTCAATTCCTATCGAACTTTCTCATATTCCGTTTTGCTGTGAGATTAAAGTACTTTCTTATATGTAAATATATGCAATTGACAGGACTATACACTATTGTTTCTGGTGGCTGACTGTTGATTTCTGAATGCTTGCTCTCCACACTGTATCTCTGAGAAGCCTTTGACTGCTCACTCTTGCTACCCTGTGTGTAAAGGATTAAACATGGCCCAGCTTGCAGAACCACATTAGGACACACCCCAGAACACCAGTGGCAAATGACCTTAACCACTATGGCTGGGTCTAGTAGCCCCTGTCTACCCTGTGCGGCACTCCACCCCCCAATAACCTTCTGAACAGGGTCTGATGCACCCACTATCTACAACCTACTACTTCGGACATCTGACCTAAGTCTCTTGTACAAGGACGATGGGTGATATAGCAGGCAAAGGATGTGGCGCGAGTTGGTGATATTCAGTGCTAAGGTCAAACATGAGGGGGCTGTGCACTCTCAGATGTCAGCCAGGATGAATCCAAACGTGATGGAGATTCGCAAACAGTGGTCTTGTCAGGAAAGTGCATGTCCACACAAAGGTACATTTCACCCTAGTGTACAAGGTCGGACTGTTGTACAGTGCACTCAGGCAATTCCCAACAGTCTAGTCTGACAGGTCAGTGTGTAGGTCATTGTTTTGGCTGGCTGTGGGCCTGTTTTATGGTCTGATGGGCCGAGTTTTAATGTTGATTTCTCTGATTTTAAAACAATCATTGCCTGCAGCAAGCTCAAATCCATGCAGTCTCCCGTCACTTGCACAACGTTTATAGCATGTGCCTTTACAAATTCAAAACTGCCCCAATTTGTAAACTTGGGCGACTGTTTTAGTTCTCTAATTCACTAATTGGGGCCACTTTTATTTTGGTGCCTCGGTCTATTTTCTGTTCCAGTCCAACCTGGTAGTGCATCATCTTTGGGACGACTACTACTAGAGTGGTATCATTCACTATTTTAGTGTTGTCAAGCAGTTATAGTTTCCTACCAGCAGCCACACAAGATATGCTATGCATGCATCCGTGGCCTGATGCAGAATGAAAATCTGGTTGATGCAACGTAAAAATCTGTGTGTCCTTCAGTGTACCGTTTCTGACGAACAACAAGCCTGAAATTCCTGCACAAGTTCCTGGAGAATGGTGTGTTTAGTGTGAGGACCTTATAGAATTACATGGTTGTTTAAAAACCAAGAAATGTATTCAATCAATAGTCAATGATTTGAAAAGGGGCTGTGGTTGGTGCTATCGGAATGGCCACATTGCCACTGCAGCACGTGTGGTGAGAAGGGGTGGTGGGGGAGGTACTGCCGCACCTTTATGTTTTCATACAATGCTGAAAAATCTAGATGGGGTGGAATCTGAGTACAACACAAGGGGCCACTTCGTTCTCTGTGTCTAGAAGGATTGAGCCAGGAAAGTGTTTTACAGGAGGCAAGATGGCAGCCGCTGGTTCGGCTGTGTGAGCTGCCTGTGCCTCTGCTCCCTGGTCGGGAGAAGGGAGAAAAAAAAGTGGCCGCGGTACTCACCGCTGGATCTCATGCCGTTTTTGAGTGATTGGCTTTTACCCTTGAACCCTTGAACCCTGGAGCTCGTTTTGGGAGGAAGATAATTTCGGAGGTGCTCCGCTTATACCTATACTATGGTATCCCTGCTATTTCTCCCCGGCATTTGGCGTTTACCGGTCTGGCGTTATCCTCCTTTCTCACCCGGATTCTACGTTGTTTATACAGCCTGTACTAAGTCGGACATGCCGCCGAAACCTCCAGCGAAACCCCCGGTTACTCGGAGCGTCAAGACCAAGACGCCTGTTCAGATTGATGCTTCAGATGATGCAGACGACATTCAGGAGGCGGGTGAGTTGAGCCTACCGACTGACATGGCTAATTCTTTATTCCAGCCACAGGTCTCGACGAAAAAGGTGGGGGAGCGCGGCAATAAGTCTTGTAATTTCAATGCGGCATCACAAATAGTACCTGCCATGTTTGAAAAACAGTTAACTAAAAAAATGCAGGCTTCGTGTGCTGACAGCCCGGCAATAGATCCAAACGGGGTTCAGATGATTAATGTAACGGAGGAGGACTGTTCGAGAATTGTAGTCCAGGGTGAGCCCCCTATTGAAATTTTGACCTGCATTCAGGAAGAACTGCTACTACCGGATTTTGATGTCAGACCTGAAGGGAGAGAGCCGCCCAAAGGCATTCTGGGACCTGTAGCCCGTTCGGTTTCTCAAATAAATATTGAAAGTCCTGGCGGTTTAACTTGTTTAACTGAGTGTGCTACAGAGACAGCATCAACTGAATTTTCATGCCGTGATCCTATCGGCTCTCAAGAAGTTTTGGATACATTTTTTCCAATTCAATTCAATTGATAACTTTATTTCGGTCAAAGACCATAAAAGTGCACATAAAATACACACAAGCATAAAATATTAAAACAATAAACAATCATCAAATGTTAAGAAGAAAATTAAAAAATGAGTTGTCAAGAGCTGGAAAATAGACAGTGTCATATTTTCTGTAGTTAGGTTAAAAAAGTTTGTCTTCTACGCCACATGCCAAATAAATAACGGGATATGGCAAACACAATAGGGGGATGGGTATCATAGGTTAGTATCCTGCAAGCCTGATTGAATTTCAGAAGTTTGAGGTTCTTGCAAATTGGAGTCAGCCAACAGTTATTAATTGTAGAATAGGCAGGACAAAAAAACAGTACATGGGGTACATTTTCGATTTTAGAATCACATGCAGGGCAAGCTTCATTGTTAGATTTTAACCATTTACATGTAAATGACCTAATGGGTAAAGTGCCATACCTTAGCTGGAGATACAACTTTCTGGCAAGCGGAGGTTCAATTACATCCAGGAATTCCTCAATTTTAGATTCCAATTTAACTAAGAGTAACTCTGTCGTTAGCCTGCCCATGGTTGCAGAGCTCTGTAGTGTTAGAAAATTCTGCCTCCAAATCTGAGTATGGAGTTCCCTTTTTGATATCCCAGGGCAATAGGTCTCGGGTGTTTCCCAAAGTTCCGGAAGGCCTATCCGGGTACTAACAGCCCTTATGTGCTGCAGCCATGGGATCTTTTTACATTTAAGGGAAGTACAAACCTCAGATAATTCTGCTCTGTAATCTGCCAGTTCTGGGACTGACCAGAACCTCTTCCAATACATAATTGGCCTTGCGCTTGTAATCTCCTCTATAGGCTCCATCCCAAGGTCTAGTCTAAGTGGGATCAATGGAGTACTTGCCGGTAGTCCAACTAGATTTCGCATAAAGCTTTGTTCCACCCTTTTGAGGTTCAATATCTGTTTATGCCCCCAAAGTTCGGCACCATAAATTTCAGCAGTTCTGGCCTGATGACAATATATTTCCTATGCCTGAGACACCGGCTTAAAGACTGACTCCCTAAATACTTTACTTATACCCCCCGCTATCTGCGATAATTTGAGTGCCGACTTGGCAATCTGCGTGTTCCACTCAAGGCTCTCTGTCAAGGTAACACCCAAATATAAAAAAGTCTTGACCCTCTCGAGGGAAATACCGTTTAAGACCGGGTTTGGGCGTGTCCGCTTCGGGGGATTGAGAATCATGAACTTTGTTTTTTCCAAGTTGATTTCAAATCCACGCAGCACGCAAAACGCTACAAATCCGTCTAGTGTTTTTCTGAATGCCCGTTGATGTTCTAGACAACAGGTGAGTGTCGTCTGCGAACATCAGAGCGGGCACTCTCCCAGTGGCCAATTTTGGGGCATCGTTATCCACCACACCATTCAGATAATCCACAAGTCCATTAATATAGAGACTGAATAGTGTGGGCGCCAAGACGCACCCTTGGCGCACACCTTTCTGGACAGAAAATTGATTGTGAGGTCACCGTACCTTCCACACCTGACCTGCGCATAATTATTTGTGTGGAGCCTGGATAGAATGGCCAATAGATAGGGCGGGAGTCCCAAGTCTGCCAACACCTTCCACAATTTCGCTCGAGGGACTAGGTCAAATGCTGCCCGCAGGTCCACAAACACAAGGTAGAGGCTGCCACCCTCTAACTTAACTGAGTGTGCTACAGAGACAGCATCAACTGAATGCCGTGATCCTATCGGCTCTCAAGAAGTTTTGGATACATTTTTTTCTATGTCAGATCATTCGTCTGATGAGAGCATGGATAAAGAATGGGCTGGTTATCCTGGAGGTAGCCGCCTGGATGACGACGATTTAAGAGCTAGTGAAATATCGCCAGGATCTGTCATTACTGTTAAAAAACATAAGGTGAGAAAGACGCAGAGCATCAGAAATAAATCTATTAATACCGGTGAGGTATCATCTGAAATCGCGTCTCAGTCTGGTTGCTTGGAAGAAGGGCAGGTTTGCTCTGAAGAACAACCACTTGACCAGGAAGTGACATTAGCGATGATATATCAAACCTTGATGTCACACAGATCTGAAACAAAGACTGGGATTGCCCGCACACAAGCTACGTGTCGCAAAGTGTAGAACGCGGTAAGGCGAGTTATGAAAATTTGCACGGATATTTCTTCTAGGGTCTCTGAGGCTGAGACTAGAATTTCCGTCTTGGAGGATGAAGTAGCGGTGCAAAAAATCGAACTTAGTACTGTTAAGGCACAACGAGATGATATGGGTTTTAAACTGATTGAATTTGAAACAATCTGCACATTTTGGGGGTTCCCGAGACTTTGGGGAGTCTGATATGCGCAAATTTGTATGTGAATTGTTTTCTGAAGCATTTCCGGAACTAACATTATGTGATTGGCCACTTGTTATTGAGCGGGCACATCGCTTTCCCTTTACAATGAACAAGGCCAGACAAACTGAGGCTGATCGTCCGAGAGCCATATTGATTAGTTTTAATAATTTCTTAGCCAGAGAAGATATTTTTGGTTTAGCCAGGCCAGATAAGAAGGGAGTTGCCAAAGGGTGCAATTTTTTTGTCCGGCCTGACTTCTGTCAAGCCACTGTCTCCAAACCTTGGCATTTACGTCAATTAATTGCTGGTTTCCAAGAAAAGGGGGCAGTGGTATACTTACAAAATCCAGCGAAGTTAAAAGCCATTTGTGAAGGGTAAAACAAAGTTTTTCTTTTCCGAAATTGTGGCAAAAGAATATTTGATGACATTATGATGCTACTGAAACTAAATTTTGTTTGTTTGCTCCAGGGATAGGGGGGAGAGGGGTAGGACAAAAAAATGGGGGTGAATATCAAAGCCTAGTGGAGATGATTGTTTTTGAA
The DNA here is from genome assembly GCF_964263255.1 of Lissotriton vulgaris. Lineage (NCBI taxonomy): Eukaryota > Metazoa > Chordata > Amphibia > Caudata > Salamandridae > Lissotriton > Lissotriton vulgaris. The sequence goes on along the minus strand of NC_141687.1, from coordinate 869,557,338 downwards.
TCATGCTATTCCTTCTTCCGACCAAGGAAAGGGGTCGGGGGGTGGCGCTCTTTGTTCTCAGGGACTGACAGTCCTTGTGCCTCAGATGGTGGGTTGGGTGGGGTTTCGGTTAAGAAGGAGGGGGTGGGGGTGGAGGTGTGGAGTTGGTGGTGGGTTGGGTGTAAGTCAGCAGCAGCAGTTTTTTCTGAGTGGCAGTAAGGGCAGATTCTATTTATGTTATTCTTAAGGGCAAGATTTTGTTGGTTCATGAAAGGTATGATTGTTTTTTTGACGTATAGAAATGGATAGGAAGCTGAAAGTTTGCTCGCTGAATATTAACGGTCTCAACGACTCTAAGAAAAGGGGGTTTCTATGTAAAATGGTGCAGTTATTACAAATAGACATTCTGTGTCTGCAAGAAACACACATTTCTTGGGCAAAGAGAGATTGGCTAAAAAATCTTGGTTTAGATTTAATAGTATGTTCAAAACAGACAGGAATTAAGAAAGGGGTTGCCATCCTTATGAAACGTGGCTTAGGTACTAGTATTAGAACTATGGCAGATAAATAGGGGTGATGGGGGTTGGCTGAACTTATGATAGATGAAAAAAGCTTCACTATTTGTTCATTGTATGGCCCAAATATAGACGAGGCCGAATTAATGAATTTTATGGATCTGAAACTCGCCTCATGGATTCAACCCATAATTCTCTGTGGGGATCTTAATGTGCATATCGATGCAGGGTTTGATTTCAGGCAAAATAGTAAATATCTTGGTAGAAAGCCTCAGACCTTTAAAGCTCTTCGTGAATTAGTTTTAGGAAATGGGCTTATTGATGTATGGAATGCTAATCGTGCTACTAAACCTGGGTATAGTTATTTTTCTATTCCACACCAAAAAAGTGTCAGTTTGGAATATTTTGTTATTTCTAAATTTTTTATAGATAAAGCAAAAAATGAAATCCTCCCCAAACTAATTTCAGACCACAATCCATTAATACTCAAAATACAAGTACCTCCTAACATCCGGGGTGGAAAAATGAATTGGCCTTTTCAAAGAAACTTATTATTTGAAGGTGATTATTTGCAATATATGACTACAATCATAAAATAATTTTTTAATCACAATAATGGCACTGCCTCAGTCCCAATAGTATGGGATACTTTTAAATCAATAGTTAGGGTAGAGACTTTAAGCTTCTCGAATTTCCAACGTTAAGCCAGACGGATTAAGTTTTGTGAGGAGTCGAATAAGGTAATGAAGCCGAGTTGAAGTTAGCGGATAGTATAAAACTAGGCTGTGACATTGAAGAAGCTCAACGTGATCTAACTGTCAAACGGAATATAGTGTATTCTCATATAGCTGATCAGATTTCGCAGAAGCACAGACAATTTAAGTCGGAGTGCTATGAATTCAGTGAACAAATAGGAAGAATACTAGCCCAAAGTTTAAGACAGAAGGCAGCATTTAATGATATTCTAAAAATTAATGACTTAAACGGTGTCATGCAGCAATCGAAAACAGAGGTGCTTAAAGCATTTCGTGATTTTTATCAACTTTTATATGACGAGCCTCATGATGGTATAAACGTAGGCAGGAATGAGCTTTTGTACCTTGAAAAGCTCGATTGTGCTGGACTTCTCGCAGCACATAAAACTTTATTGGGTACCCCTATTTCATGTGATGAAATTGAATCAGCTATTCTAGGTCTAGCTCTTGGAAAGGCAATGGGGCCTGATAATATACCCCTTGAATTTTATCGCACATTTCGTGGGTTGTTAAAAAATGAGTTACTTAAAGTTTTTCATAATGCTTTTCTAGGTCATCCCCCCCCCGAATCATGGTCTTTTGCTACCATCGTTATTTTTTTTAAAAAAGGAAAGGTGCCAAGTGAGCTAGGGTCATATAGACCAATCTCACTTATTACTGCTGATAGCAAGATTTTTTCTAAAATCCTAGCCAACAGGTTGAATGACTTAATGCCCACTTTGGTTTCCATAAGACAGCATGGATTTATTCGTAATAGAGACACGACGGATCATGTAAAGAGGGTCATCTCACTCTTGGATTGGGCGCAGGCCACGGGATCTCCGGTTGCAGTTGCCCTGTTGGATGCTGAAAAAGCAATCGACAGGGTTGCCTGGAGGTTCCTGTGGTCTGTATTGATGTGGAAAGGATTTCCTAGAGAATTTATTACGGCAATTCAGGCATTATATAATCACCCTAGGGCCACAATCCGAATAGCCGGCGGGGTTTCGGATGACTTTGTAATAACGAGGGGGACGAGGCAAGGTTGTCCTTGCTCCCCCTTGTTATTTGCATTGTATATCCAACCCTTGTTGAAAAGATTGGAAGGTGAAGTCGAAATATGCCCAGTTAGGATTTATCAAACTGACTATAAAGTGTTTGCGTACGCAGACGACATTGCCATCACTACTGCTGATATCAAGCAATCTCTACCCAAAATGATTGAATTAGCTCATGAGTTTGGGGATTACAAATTGAATATCTCCAAAACGCAATTGATTTATTCCGAGGAGGGTTGCTCCAAAGATATGGGGCCCGATGTAGGTAATTCCGATTTACCTACTCTTAAATACCGAATCATACCGATTCGGTATTTAAGAGTAGGTAAATTGGAAGTAGGCAGATGTAGGTAATTTTTCTTTTACAATTACCGATTCTGTAAGATTCGGTATTTACCGATTCAGTAAATACCGAATCGGTATTTCCCATTGATTCCTATGGGCCTTGAATACCGAATCCTGGCAGGGGGAACGGGGTGTCATTTTGACACCCTGTAGCACCCCAATTGCAGGCTTGTGTGCCATGTGGCACACAGACATGCCCTAAGGGCATGTCTGTGTGTCACATGGCATAGGTGTACATGCACAGATGTGCATGTACACTGGAATTCGGTATTTTACCACCCAATCCTATAGGGTGGTAAATACCGACTCCTAAAGGGCCTGTGGCACTCTTTGAAGTGCCAGTTACATCTGGATTTACCGAATCGGTAAATATACCGATCGGTATTTTAATCAGCCAATTTTCAAATTCAGTACATTTACGGAATCGGTAAAAATGAGGCCCCCTACATTAGAAAACCCTAATACCGGTCGGTAACGGCCGAGTTCGGCCGTTACCGACCGGTATTAGGGCTCCTACATCTAGCCCTTGGTCTTTGCTCCAAATGCGCGGTATCTTGGTATCACGATTAGTGCTAAAATAGATGATATACCTCGTCTTAATATGGATCCTGTAATAAATTCTGCTCATGGAACCCTTGAGAGACTAAATAATCTCCATTTCTCATTATATGGTTGTACTAACATATTGAAGATGTTAATCTTTCCAAAATTTCTTTATTTGTTCCGTACAATACCTTTGTTGTTTCCATTGATTTTTTTCAGTAAGTTTGAAAGAATGTTTTCTAGGTTCTTATGGAGCTACCGCCGATCTGGAAGAGCTCTGAAGTGGTGCTTTCTCCCTAGAATGAAGGGGGGTTGGGGTATTCCGAATCTCCGGCGGTATTATTGGGCTACCCTATTGAGACATATTGGCATTTTAATTCTCCATGATATTAAGTTAAGAGATTCGGTCATCCCCTCAATTTATGAAATGTTGTTAGGGACAAAGACTAGGCAATGTTTAGTAAGAGTAATCGAGCCGAGTTATTACAAAAAAACTAAATTTAAAATTATGATAGTTTCTTTTGAAATATGGAAACATTTGAAAAAATAATTCTGCCCTAGCTCTGATTTAAATTATTACACGACCTTGATAGATAATCCAATGTTACCCGAGATTTTTAGGGATCAAGTTATTAAAAAATGGCATTCTGCATTCTGCAGGTATTCAGTTGTTAGGAGATCTTTATCAGGGTGTTCAGATTGCTGCTTTTTCCACTTTACAACAAAGATTCAATCTCCCGAGAACAGATTTTTTAAAATATCTCCAACTAAGAAGTTTTCTGGACTCTAAAGGATTGCTAGATCATCCCTCTATGAATAAGATTGATATTCTCGAATACATCAGAAAGGGAAATAAAATCGGCTTGGTGTATCAGATAATGATGAATAGACTGCAAGATGATTTATTTCTGGTTGAAAACAAATGGAAAAGAAAATTGGCAGTGGACAACTTAGATATGACTAGAGGCCCGATGTAGGTGGCAAATTCCGGTCGGAAACGGCCGAAATCGGCCGTTTCCGACCGGTATTTGGCACTTTGAGATGTAGGGGGCCAGTATTTACCTATTCGGTATATTTACTGAATCGGTAAATTTACAGAATCTGTAAAATACCGAATCGGTATTTTTACCGATTCGGTATCTTCCAGATGTAGGTGGGACTCTTCTGAGTCCCACAGGCCTTTCAGATTCGGTATTTTAACACCCAATCTAATTGGGTGTTAAAATACCGAATCCAGGTGTGCATGCACATGTGTGCATGCACACCTATGCCATGTGACAGACAGACATGCCCTTAGGGCAGAGGTCTTCAAACTTTTTGATGCCGAGACCCCCTTGTAAAACCTTTTTAGGCGTAAGGACCCCCTTCAGACAAAAGATTCTAGAAACTAGTACTCCTCATCATAAACAACTATCGACAACCATAAATGCGCCTGTTAGACCTCATCCATCCATCCATCCATCATTCATCCACCCACACTTCCACATATCCATCCATCCTTCATCCATCCACCCTTTCATCCTTCCATCCATACATCCATCCTTTACCTATCCACCCGTCCATCCACACACCCACCTTTTCACACATCCATCCATCCATCCATCATTCATCCATGCAACCTTTTATCCATCCATCCATCCATCATCCATCCACCCTTTCATCCTTCCATCCATACATCTATCCTTTACCTATCCACCCGTCCATCCATCCATCATTCTTCCACCCACCTTTTCACACATCCATCCATCATTCATCCATGCAACCTTTTATCCATCCACCCATACATCCATCCTTCATCCATCCACCTTTTCATCCTTCCATCCATACATCCATCCTTCATCCATCCACCCTTTCATTATTCCATCCATATATCCATCCACCCTTTCATCCATACATCCATCCTTCATCCACCCACCCTTTCATCCATCCATCCACCCATCCATCATTCATCCCCCACCTTTTCACACATCCATCCATCCATCATTTATCCATGCAACCTTTTATCCATCCATACATCCATCATCCATCCACCCTTTCATCCTTCCATCCATACATCCATCCTTTACCTATCCACCCGTCCATCCATCCATCCATCCATCCTTCATCCATCCACCCTTTCATCCTTCCATCCATACATCCATCCTTCATCCATCCAACCTTTCATTAATCCATCCACCCTTTCATTATACCATCCATATATCCATCCACCCTTTCATCTATACATCCATCCTTCATCCACCCACCCTTTCATCCATCAATCCACCCACCCATCCATCATTCATCCCCCACCTTTTCACACATCCATCCATGCATCCATCATTCATCCATGCAACCTTTTATCCATCCATACATCCATCCTTCATCCATCCATCCACACTTTCATCCTTCCATCCTTCCTTCATCCATCCACCCATAGATCCATCCATTCACCCATCACTCATCCACCCACCTTTTCACAAATCCATCCATCATTCATCCATGCAACCTTTTATCCATCCATACATCCATCCCTCATCCATCTACCCTTTCATCCTTTCATCCTTCCATCCACCCTTTCATCCATCCATCCTCCATCCACCCACCTTTTCACACATCCATCCATCCATTCTTCATCCATCCACCCTTTCATCTTTACATCCATCCACTCATCATTCATCCACCCACCTTTTCACACATCCGTCCACCCTTTCATCCTTCCATCCGTCCATCCATTCAGCCATCCACCCTTTCATCCATCCATCCATACATCCTTCATCCGTCCACCCTTTCATCCATCCATCATTCATTCACCCACCTTGTCTGTGCCTCTCTCATGGGGGGTCAGTATCTCTCTGCTTCGTCTTCCTCTCTCATGGGAGGGCATATCTGGGCCTCCCTGCTTGAAGGGGGGGGGGGGGGTGGCAGCCGGCTGTGAAAACATCTCACCATGAAGAACAGACTCTCAGCCACATTTCTCCTGCGCAGGCGCCAGGTATGAGGGCTCGTGGCACTTGAACCAATGATATGATTGTAATGTCCTTCTGCTGTTTACTGTGTATTTGTAAAGCGCTCTGATACCTACGGGTTAAACTAGCGCTATATAAAACGTTAAAAGTAAAAATAAACCCACAGCTAAGTCCATTGAATTCAAAGGGCTACAGCCTCCTCCCCCCCCCCCCCACCACCCCCAAAGGCGTGTATGTCAGCCTGGCTGAAACAGCTTGGACACACACAAAGGCACACCAGAGTACTATCACAGGTCTTTAAAAGACCTTAACTTGTTAACGAGGCTTTGATGTTTTTCACACCTCGGTGTGAATTAGGCGGCCTCCGCCTTGAGCACCCTCGATCAGCCTGACGCCAGGAACTGCACTCTGGCAGAATCTGCGACCCCCTTCCCAGGACTCCACGACCCCCCTGGGGGTCGCGCCCCACAGATTGAAGACCTCTGCCTTAGGGCATGTCTGTGTGCCACATGGCACACAAGCCAGTATTGGGGGTGCTAGAGGGTGTCAAAGTGACACCCACTGCACCCTTGCTGGAATCGGTATTTACCGATTCGGTAAATACCGAATCGGTAATGCCCAGTGATTCCTATGGGCTTCAAGGCCCATAGGAATCAATGGGGGATACCGATTCGGTATTTACAGAATCGGTAAATACCTACATCTCCCCCCCTCTAATTTACCACTTCATAAATACCGAATCGGTATGATTCGGTATTTATGAAGTGGTAAATATAGATTTACCTACATCGGGCCCTAGGGCTTTAGAAATATCCACTAAAACTTTATTCAATGGCTCACTAAAAAGTCAACACTTTATGTCCATTTTTGACCTATGTTATACACCCGGCAAATTGGCGAAATGGAAATCCGATAGTGGTGATAGGTGTAGCCGTTGTGGATATATAGCCGCTGAGGCTATTCATATGTTTTTTGAATGCCCCATACTGTTACAATTCATTAGCGATGTTCAATTTTTCTTTAACGACCAGTTTGGGGGTACAGGTACAATTGTCTGCAGAATTAGTAATATTTGGAATTCAGACACAAGAAATAGGGATCCGATCAAATCCAGAGGAAGGATTTCTTTTCATTTGTATGGCTATATTTAGATTCTGTATTACTTCACAATGGTTAGACCCTGACCCGCCGGTTTTTAATCACTGGCAACTTAAATTACTTTCAATTTACCAGCTAGAAAGTTCTGTTTATAAACTAAAGGGGATGAAAAGGAAGACGTACGGCAAGAATGTATGGGCACCAATGTCAAATTGGATTTAATTTTCTTCTTTTGTATGATTGATTATCTTTCACATTCATAATGCTACTTATGTACTTTTAAGATATTGTTTGTAAAGATTATTTCTTCTGTCCCGGTACGCGGGAATGTCAATTCTTATATTTATTTTTCTTTCAATATGCTTTTTTGTGCTATCTTTCTGTATTTCTTTATAACTGTCTGCTGACACAAAATAATTAAAAAAAAAAAAAAAATAGGAGGGTTGAGCCAGGCACATTGTCGATGGTTACAAGGCAGGGGTGTTGGGCTTCATTCATTTTCATCACATTGACGTTAGCTGTGATTCTTAAAAGTAAATGGGCTCACTTCCTTGCAGGCTACATAAAATTCAATGGGATCTGGAGCAAAGGGTTAGGGTGCCGAAATGTGTGCTGGGGCTGACACAGGTGCTGGTGGGCACTACAAGTCATCCTGACTGATGTTCATGCTGCTTTTGCTTCCCAGTCAAGTAGGAAGATGAAGAGATGACAAAATGGCGGAGCTTGCCACAGGTCCTGTGCTACAAAGCACACTTCTCTGTGAGATCTGGATTCTCAGCAATGATTGCACAATTGGGAGGGAATCAGAGCAGTAGGTACTGTGGGCTGAATCATAGGGGTTTCAGTCATATGGTGTTTATCTGTGCTTGTGTCCATGTGTGTAGTGTCAGGCAGCTGTCGGTGTGTGACTGCCCAGTTGCTGAGACAAGTGTAAATCTTCAGTTTTCCCTCTTCCCTCAGCAAGAGGATGTTTTCAGGTGGCATGCTGAGCTGGCATCGTATAATGTAACACTGTTTTTTAGTGACACTCAATAATGACCTGGTCTCGCACCATGAAACCATCATTTTCAAATTTCAAGGGAGGAGGCCGGGTACCCTAGTCGGGTGTGGTAGGTGCCCATCAATTCAATGAGGCCTTGACAGCAGCTGCTGAAACGACAAAACTAAGTCAAGTTTGCTGAGGGTTTTGAAGATGGCATTAACAGCTTATAGATAAATGTGGGTATGGAGACTAATTTTGCAGGTGAGTGACCAAATGGACTAACAAGTGCTTTGAAGGACCAGATGGCATTTCTTCAGTTATCAACATCGACTGCTGCAAAAAATTCTCTGACTGGTTCAGTTATTGGCCACAGCTTGTGCCAAGTAGTTGAAGCGGATGTGTATGTGATATATTATGCTCTGAACATGCAGTCGTGGAGTATGGGTCACTGGGAGTGACCATCAGGCGACAGTATGCTATGGATGCATATCTAGTGTGTGGATAATAAAAGTGGAGGCTGTCTTTAGTACCTCAAAAGCAATGGGACTGTTCGAGGTGGACAGCTGTTCTGCAGCACAAGCAAATCAACATGGTGGCCAACGTCTGGGGCTACTGGTGAGAGAAAAGTGTGCATGGTAGGTGGAGGTGGATTGGCGGCCAATAGTGAGTACACCATCTTTCCTTTCATATTACTGTATGAATATGACTTCACTAGCCTCTCAGTTACGCAGCTCTGTAGTGAGCAAAAGGACCCTTCTGTGGTGGGCTCCACAAGGGGCGAGAGGAAAATATTCCAGCATTGTGCATTGGTACTGGTACAATATTGATCTAGAAGAGGCTGCAAGGTAGTGGGGCCGGAGCTACGGATTCATGATGTGGAGCCGCTGCCAGAGTAGGTGTCCAAGGTGCCATGGGGAGACTGCAGTGGGGACTGGTGTAACAATCAGACAGCATTGCAAGAGCTTGAGGTCTTTGGTGTCAAACCTGAAAAGATGCTAATTAGAATCCAACTAACAAGCAGGCCCGAGCAAGGGCTCTGAAACCCAGTGTTGGACTTCAGCAGAAAGCAATGGCGCTAAGTAAAATTCCTACTAGAGGTTGGGTGCTAGGGGAGCCGTAAGGACATAGTGGAGTGTAGACTGCAGACAGCAAGCGCAAACTCTATAACTACAGCCTGGGGCGATAATAGCAAGTATGTTATGGGGGAACTCAAGTGGCTGGCCAAGTGGCGGAGGTGCTGCTGTGAATGGCCGGTGCCAATCTGGGACAGCACATTGGACGTGGCTTGTGGAGGTTGGATACCCCTAACTGCAGAGTCATGAGCTTTAGAATAATACCAAGGCATCAAACTGGAAACATTAAAGCAGTACTCTTGTGCACCAGTAAGTGGTCGTGCCTCTCAGCAACAACATTAATCTGTTCCAGAAGTGATGAACCGAGCCACTTATAAGCATGCACCTGACTTCAGTTCCTTTCGTTTGAAAACTTCAGATGTGGATTCAGAGCTTCTCCTTGAGACTTCAAGACCACTCATTTCATCACAAAATGTTCCTGTGCGCAAGCGAAAATGTAACACAACAGGATTCAAACTGAGTAGGTGGTGTCACAAACAAATGCCTATGACAGACCCTCACAAAGTGTGTCTTTGGTGCCTTGGGTCAGAGCACGACACCAGGACCTGTGACGACTGAATACAGAGGTAACATGGGATAGAGAGGCAAACCCTTATGCATCATGTAAAATATCATTGAGAGAGAAGCAGACATTTATTCAGCTTCCGGATTGTCAATCTTGTAATCAATGAGGAATGAATCACTTGTGTCAATAAACCAGAGTCTCGAAGAAATTTTATCGAACACCCTCAACCACACTTTCACAGTACGCAATATATGTCTTTTCTCTGCCTGTGTGGTAAGATGGGTAGAATCATCATAGGGTAGTAATCACTTGAGGGTTTCGTTTTCCAAGTGATTAAACAGACTCCTCCAGGAGGGAGACTGTCTGGGTGATGGCAGGTGTGAAAATTGGTTAAAAATATCCCCTTAGTAGGGGGCTACAGTACCATGTTGGTAGCACTGGGTGCACCTGTTCTGGACATTTGTCAGCAGCTAAGTCGGTGTCCTTTCATACATTCACGAGCACTACATTCTCGACAGTCAGGTCCATTGAGAGAGGCAATTTACCCACTAGGTCCTGTAGGGCAATTGGTATAAGTCAGTTCACAGACCCACTAATGGGAGAAATACTGCTTTGGTACCTATTCTAAAGGTGAGGATATCTGCAGTTAAAAGTCTCCATCAGAAGAACAAGTTACTTACCTCTGTAATGATTTTTCTGCTGGATACTCTATCTAACTGCACTGACCCTCCCACCTCCTAGTTCTGTGAACTGGACTCTTTTTTAAACTGAAAAGGTCCCACTTTAGAGAACTGCACACTGGTCAATCCAATATGGCGTTTGGCTCTGAGTCTGAGGATTGGGAAGGACTAAGAAAGCAAGTGACACCAGTGCACCTGTCAGTGCGCCTGACTATTTACTTTGTGGCTCCGATCGTCACTTGGGACACAGCGCTGCAAGACACCACCGCCTGGCATGCAGGAGTACTGCTTTAAAGTTTCTTGACACAGTCTGATGCCTGGGGAATATTCTAAAGGTGAGGAATTTGTAGTTAGATAGAGTATGCACCAGAAAGATCATAATTTTTTTTTTTTTTTTTTGGCTTTTGTTGGACAGGCCACGTGACGGGCCGCTCTCCCCCGGCTCGACCAAGCCCGAGCCAGTCATACAAGCACCACACCCCACCATTGCCCGTCCTACGTCCCCTCAGGGACACCTGCCCCCGAGCATGATAACCTCGTGGGTCCGATCCACGACCGACCCACGCGCCCAGCCCGGGCCGCCATCTTGGACACTTCGCCACGAGGCCGCCTGGCCCCCGATCGACCTCAACCCTGGGCCTAGCCCGGCCTCAGACATTCCGGCACCACCCTCCACCCAGGAGGTGAGCGAGCTACTTGGCCAGTCAATGGGAGAAAGAGGTGTCGATGGTTCTCCCCCGGCCAGTGCCGCTCGCCCATCGCCTCCCCGGGCGCTGGCTCCACCCCCCTGCTGGGTGTCTGGACTCCCTCATCCCGGACCTCCCGACCTCCAAGTGCGAGGGTCCGGACATCAAAGCACGCCAGCCCTATAACTGGGGCAGCTCCAGAACAGGAAGGCAGTTGTATCTTGGAGTCGAGAGACGAGAGAAGAACTCATCCTGGACGGACTACTGGCGCTGCCGTAGCTCTGTCCTGTGCACCATCGTCCTGCCTGTTGGCGCTGCCACAGCCGTCGTAACCTTCATTCTTCACCGTCGTCCGGATCTGCTGGCGAGGCCGCGGACCGTTGTAACTGTCATCTGCATCGGGACCTGCTTGGCTTCTCCACGGCCCGTCGACCATCCTTCATCCATCTCGGGACCTGCTTGGCTTCTCCACGGCCCGTCGACCATCCTTCATCCATCTCGGGACTTGCTTGGCTCCTCCACGGCCCGATCAGCAACCACGCCGAGCTCGAGGATTGAGAGCTATTGAACTCATTGGTAACTAAGACTGTCCCGCTACCCTTTTCCTCAACCAGAGATCAGAACCGAGGGGACCCCTGAGTCCAGACCTCCTTGTATTATATCAACGTAACCTAAGAAGTGCATATAAAGTCTCGTTAACCTTCAATCTTGTGTGGTGTCCGTCTGTGGGGGGGAAGTTACTTATCTGTACAGTCGTTGGAGACGGCTCTCCCTGGAGACCTCTCCCCGTAATCTCGGCCGACCCTCCCGGTCCGTCTAACATTGGTGGCCAGCGGCGCGATCCGAATCACCGCATAACGTACAGAGAGTAGCTCACCCCACAACGAACAACAATGTCAACTAAAGAGAGCGGATCAACTGAGAAGTTCCAAATGGAAAAACTCGAGGAATACAGCCATCGTGAACTAAAGCAGTTCTGCATCGAACTAGGTATCGCTACCACCGGACTAAGTACCAAGGACGATTTTAAGCATGCCCTAGAATCTTGGGCAGAGACCGGGGATGTCGAAGCCCCGGAGCAAAGCACCACGGAAAAGACCAACACGGCCCCTGAAGAGCAAAGAACGGGTCTCTCGCAAGACGAGATCCAAGAAAGAGAAAAAGCCCGACTACACGAACTTGAAATGGCCCGACTCAAGATGGACATAGAACTCAAATTGGCCGAGCAAAAAATAAACTTAGAGCACCTTCGCCTCCGAGAAGAAAGAGAGGAGAAACAGAGGCAAAGGGAGCTCGAGGAAAAAAGACTAACGTACGAGCACGAGCGGAACCTAGCCGAGATCAACCTGCGCAAACAGAATAAAGAATTAGGGGTGCCCGACAGACCGTCCACCCCCGGGACCACGGACAAAAAAGTGCACATCCCCAAGGATGTGGTCCGAGAATATTTTCGAGAAGACGACATCCAGCAATGGTTTAAAGCATATGAAATCGCGATGACTGCGCACCGGATCGATAGAGCCGACTGGGGAGCCGGCCTATGGGGCAAATTCCTCAATGAGGGCCGCGATACTCTGTTACAGCTCCCAGACCACCAGATGACCTCCTACGACCATATGAAAGCGGCCCTCCTCACTCGCTATGGCCTCACGCCCGAGATGTACCGTCAGAGGTTCCGAGACTGCACACGCATTCCAGGTACAACTTGGGTGGACTATGTAACGTACTTTAGCCGAGCCTTCGAAGGCTGGATCAGAGGGAACAACGTCACGACCTACGAGCAGTTGTTCAATCTGATGGTATGGGAGCATCTGTCCAACAACTGCTTCATTGAACTACGCCAACACCTCCTCGACAGCAAGTTAACCGATCCCCGGCAGCTCGCAGCCGAAGCTGACCGGTGGGAGATCACCCGAGTGGGCCGGAATGGGTCCTACGAGCAGAACAGGAACAACAATGGTCACCACCGATCCAGAGGAGGAGGAGGGGGCCAAGGACGAGGGAGAGACAACACTCCGGCCGCCCCCACTACCAGCACCACCCCCCCGGCCAACCGGGGCAGCACCCCGGCGCGACCGGGATACAGGACCAATGTTACATGTCACCGATGCCAACGAGTCGGCCACTATGCAAATGACCCAAGCTGCCCGCAGTATCAGAGCCCAAGACCCCGCCAGGTGGCCGCCGCGGCACTAGGGGAAGAACAGATCTCCGAGGAACAAGAAACAGACGAGCAAGAGTATCAAGGGTGGGAGCCAGCCGCCATGACTCTCGCATGCTTAGGGGGAAGAGACATGGTCCCGCGGGTCCCCCTACCCGCTAACACCCGAAAGTACGGCCAATGGGTGAGCATCAATGGACAACGGGCCGAAGCCCTTCGAGACACCGGGGCCAGTGTGACAGCCGTCCGCTGTCATCTGGTGACCCCAGAGCAATATCTACCGAACATTCTCTGCCCTGTACGATCAGCCGACAACTCGGAGAGTCTGTGTCGGATGGCCTGCGTCCCCTTTGAGTGGGGAGGGGTCTCCGGCATGTTGAAAGTAACGGTCCGAGACGACGCCCCCGTGGACTGCCTCCTCGGAAATGACCTGGAAAGCTCCCCGTGGGCAGCCGTGGAGCGAAAAGAACACTTGGGGATGTTGGGCGTCCCAGACTGGGCGTGCGTCACCACCCGGTCTATGGCCGCCCGTGCCAACCATCCCCCGGAAGAACCAGAATGGCCGGCGCCTCCGCCTCCGGTCGCCCCCGCCGAGACCCCCGACCAGGGCATCCCCCTCGAACCTGCTCAACCTTCCGACCTTGCTAATCTCGACCAGTGGGCTCAAGAAGGGGGGCCCACACAAGAACAATTTCGTCAGGAGCAGAAGACCTGTCCCTCCCTTGAGGGACTCCGACAACAAGCGCTCGCCCAAAGCGCAGGGGATACCTCCGGAACTCATTGGGTCTACTGGGACAATGACCTACTGTACAGCGAGCAACGAATCGCCGAGCTGGGGGCCAACCGAGTACTAGTGGTGCCACTCCGCTTTAGAGACTTCCTGTTAAATCTGGCCCACGATGTCCCCCTGGCAGGGCACCTGGGACAAGATAAAACCTACAGCCGCCTAGTGACCCACTTCTTCTGGCCAAAAATGAGAAACGATGTGCACCAGCATTGCCGATCTTGCCCCACGTGCCAAGCCAGTGGGAAGAGCGGCCGCAAATTAAAGGCCCCCCTGCAACCCTTTCCCGTAGTCACGACCCCATTTGAGAGGGTCGGAATAGACATTGTGGGACCCCTAGACCCACGTACAAGACAAGGCCATCGCTTCATCCTAGTACTAGTGGACCACGCCACCCGCTACCCTGAGGCTATTCCTCTCCGGACCGTCACAGCCCCAGTGGTCGGCAGGGCCCTGATGGGGATCTTCTCCCGTGTGGGGTTCCCCCGAGAAGTCGTCAGTGACAGAGGCACGAACTTTATTTCCAAATACATGAAGTCCCTCTGGCAACAGTGTGGGGTCACCTACCGCTTCACGACCCCCTATCACCCCCAAGGAAACGGACTTGTTGAGCGGTTCAATCGCACACTAAAAGGGATGATCGGGGGATTGGAAGAACCCCTCCGTCGCCAGTGGGACGTGCTGCTGCCGTGCCTCCTCTTCGCCTACCGGGAGGTCCCACAGAAGTCCCTAGGCTTCAGCCCATTCGAGCTGCTCTATGGGCACCCAGTACGGGGGCCACTCAGCCTGATCAAAGAAGGCTGGGAGTTGCCTCCGGCCAAGAGTCCTCCAGATGTCTTCCGGTACCTCCTCACCCTCCGCAACCAGTCCCAGCGGTTCAGAGACCTAGCGAAAGCCAACCTAGAGGCCAGTCAAGAGGACATGAAGAGATGGTATGACCAGAACGCCTCATCTATTGAATTCGAGCCGGGGCAACAGGTCTGGGTAATGTCCCCCACAGAACCGTGCGCTCTCCAAGACAAATGGACGGGACCCTTCAAGGTAATCGAGCGCAAGGGACCCGCCACCTATCTGATCGATATGGAGTCCGCCCGGAATCCGCTCCGAGTCCTCCACACCAACAGACTGAAACCCCACTTTGCACGAACAGAACTCAGCCTCTTGATGGCCACAGACAACGGGGTTGAGGACGACTCCGAGCCTCTCCCTGACCTCTTGCGGACCCAGGAGCAAGACGGCTCCGTGGATGGGGTCCGACTCTCGGAGACCCTCACCCAGGAACAACGCCAAGAGTGCCAAGCCCTCCTATCACGATTTGCCAGCCTGTTCTCCCTCACCCCAGGTGTCACTTCCTGGTGTGTGCACGATGTGGACACCGGAGACAGCCCTCCTATCCGCCACCGGGCCTACCGCGTACCTGATCGGGTACGGGCCTGCATCCAGGCGGAAGTAACTAAGATGCTCACGCTCGGGGTCATCGAGCCCTCCGACAGTCCATGGGCCAGCCCGGTCGTACTGGTCCCCAAAGCAGCCGCCCCCGGAACCACACCCGAACTCCGGTTCTGTGTCGACTACCGGGGCCTGAATGAAGTCACCAGAACGGACGCACACCCCATCCCCCGGGCAGATGAACTGGTCGACCGAATGGGCGCTGCCCGCTACCTCAGCATCTTTGATCTAACGGCAGGCTATTGGCAGATCGGCCTCACACCCCGAGCACAAGAACGTTCTGCCTTCTCCACCCCCGATGGCCACTATCACTTCACGGTCATGCCCTTCGGCATGAAAAATGCCCCAGCGACTTTCCAACGGCTCGTCAATCAGGTCCTGGCGGGGCTCGAAGAGTTCAGCGCCGCCTACCTGGACGACATCGCGGTGTACAGCCACCACTGGACCGAGCACCTCCACCACCTCCAAGCAGTGTTGCAAGCCCTTCAGCGAGCTGGCCTCACGATCAAGGCCAGCAAATGCCAAATTGGACAAGGGTCAGTGACCTACCTCGGACACCAAGTGGGAAGCGGTCTAGTGGCCCCTCTCCAACTGAAAATTGCCGCCATCCAGAACTGGCAACCCCCTAACACTCAAACTGAGGTGCGAGCCTTCCTGGGCCTCACGGGCTACTACCGAAGGTTCGTGAAAGACTATGGTACCATCGTGGGGCCTCTCACCGAACTCACGTCGAAAAATCAGCCCAAGAAGGTGAACTGGACCCCAGAGTGTCAAGCGGCCTTCGAACAGCTAAAGGCCGCCATGTGTTCCGCTCCTGTACTCCAGGCCCCAGACTACAGCCGGGAGTTCATCGTCCAGACGGACGCCTCCGACCAGGGCATTGGGGCGGTCCTGTCCCAGGTGAACACCGAAGGCCTTGATCAACCGGTGGCCTTCATCAGCCGGAGACTCCTACCACGGGAGCAACGCTGGAGCACCATAGAGAGGGAAGCCTTCGCTGTGGTATGGGCCCTCAAGAAGCTCCGACCCTACCTTTTTGGCACCCACTTCCGGGTGCAGACTGACCACCGACCCCTGCAGTGGTTGATGCATATGCGGGGGGAAAACCCAAAACTGCTACGCTGGTCCATCTCCTTGCAAGGTATGGACTTTACCGTTGAACACCGGCCTGGGTCTGACCACGCCAACGCGGATGGCCTGTCCCGGTTTTTCCGCCTCGACGAAGAGAGTCCCCAAGAGGATGGGTAACTCTCCCCGCCTTCAGCTGGGGGGGACGCATGTTGGACAGGCCACGTGACGGGCCGCTCTCCCCCGGCTCGACCAAGCCCGAGCCAGTCATACAAGCACCACACCCCACCATTGCCCGTCCTACGTCCCCTCAGGGACACCTGCCCCCGAGCATGATAACCTCGTGGGTCCGATCCACGACCGACCCACGCGCCCAGCCCGGGCCGCCATCTTGGACACTTCGCCACGAGGCCGCCTGGCCCCCGATCGACCTCAACCCTGGGCCTAGCCCGGCCTCAGACATTCCGGCACCACCCTCCACCCAGGAGGTGAGCGAGCTACTTGGCCAGTCAATGGGAGAAAGAGGTGTCGATGGTTCTCCCCCGGCCAGTGCCGCTCGCCCATCGCCTCCCCGGGCGCTGGCTCCACCCCCCTGCTGGGTGTCTGGACTCCCTCATCCCGGACCTCCCGACCTCCAAGTGCGAGGGTCCGGACATCAAAGCACGCCAGCCCTATAACTGGGGCAGCTCCAGAACAGGAAGGCAGTTGTATCTTGGAGTCGAGAGACGAGAGAAGAACTCATCCTGGACGGACTACTGGCGCTGCCGTAGCTCTGTCCTGTGCACCATCGTCCTGCCTGTTGGCGCTGCCACAGCCGTCGTAACCTTCATTCTTCACCGTCGTCCGGATCTGCTGGCGAGGCCGCGGACCGTTGTAACTGTCATCTGCATCGGGACCTGCTTGGCTTCTCCACGGCCCGTCGACCATCCTTCATCCATCTCGGGACCTGCTTGGCTTCTCCACGGCCCGTCGACCATCCTTCATCCATCTCGGGACTTGCTTGGCTCCTCCACGGCCCGATCAGCAACCACGCCGAGCTCGAGGATTGAGAGCTATTGAACTCATTGGTAACTAAGACTGTCCCGCTACCCTTTTCCTCAACCAGAGATCAGAACCGAGGGGACCCCTGAGTCCAGACCTCCTTGTATTATATCAACGTAACCTAAGAAGTGCATATAAAGTCTCGTTAACCTTCAATCTTGTGTGGTGTCCGTCTGTGGGGGGGAAGTTACTTATCTGTACAGTCGTTGGAGACGGCTCTCCCTGGAGACCTCTCCCCGTAATCTCGGCCGACCCTCCCGGTCCGTCTAACAGCTTTCAAACAAATAAGTCACATTTCTTGGTTTGTATACAATCATACAGTTACATTCGATATACATTCAATAGGAATCAGTAGTAAATCAGTCAATAAGTCCCATTGTTGTTCGGGTATTGTCAGTTATTGTCCCTCATCTCCATCTCCCTGGTAGGTGAGATACACAGTTCACTCTGGTATACATTCCACTTGCTCAATTTTTTGTCCCATTTTTTAGGGAAGCCTCTTGATTTAAACACCTCTTTTTCTGCTATCATACACTTGCCTAATTCCTTAGTCCAACCCTTCGGCGATGGCCTCTCTTCCACCCCCCATTTCCTTGCAATTGCGCGTTTCATCAGTGTGTATCCCAGCGTGGTCATTTGTTGCTCCACTTCCGTGAGGTCTGTAGCCTCCCATATGTTAAGGAGTCCCGGTTGGGGTGTTAAGTCAATCTCTTTTCCTAGCGCCCTCTGCATGTGTGTTGTAGCCCTCTCCCAAAGACTTTGTAAGTGGGGACACGCACATATTATGTGGTAGAATGTGGCTTTGCGGTTGCATCGGCAGAGACACTGCGCATCTTGTCTCTTTCCTATCTTTGCCAACGTAAACCCTGTGAAATAGGTTTGGTGTAGAATTTTCAATTGGATAAGGCGGAGCCTGAGGGGAATGGCTGCTTCTCTCGGGACATCAGTGCAGTTTGCCAATCATCATCTTCTAGGTGCCCCACATCGGCCTTGCCATTTCTCCAGAAGAGTATGAAACATATCTGGCAGGTTGTTACATAGTGTCTTATATGTTAAAGATACAGCTTTCTCTAGTATAGGTTCCTAAAGCTAACGGTCCTCTAAAGGGGATGACTCTGGTATATTTGCCATGTTTGTGAGTGCAGCATGAAGGGCATGTCGTACCTGTAAATAGCGGAAGGTCTCGCTAGTTGCTATTGTTCCCTTAGTTCCGCAAATGTTAATAGCTCCCCCTATTCACTAGGTGGCCTACTGTGGAGATTCCTATAATATCCCATCTGTCAAAGCCTGGTTGATTACAGAGTAATCCAAGCTTTTGCGATGACCATAGTGGGGTGGCCTGTGTCAGTACATCTGACCAGGCAAGACGCTCGTTAGTTTGGCGCCAAATCTCTACCGTGTGGGCTGTTGGGCCCAGATATCGACCTTTCCGGCTTTTAGAGTAAAGGGCTCCCAGGTAGCCCTCCCTTCCCATTGATATCTATCCAGCAGATATGCCGGGTCCAACGGGGAGCGATAGATCCAGTGGTTCACCACTATCAACTATGACGCCCAGTAGTATAAACGCATATCTGGAAGAGCAATGCCTCCATCGTACCAGCCCTTAGTCAATTTAGGTAATGCTATATGGGGAGCCCTCCCATTCCACAGTAGCGTTCGTACCTCACTCTCTATCTTTCTAAATTAGGACTCATGGACCTTAAATGGACAATTTTGCAGGATATACAGAAAACAGGGAATGGCAAGCATCTTAACCCCTTCGATGCTCATGACGAGCTCAGCTCGTCATGAGGCACGGTTGAGCTGTGCTGAGCTGAGCTCGTCATGAACAATGGTAAATCTGGGAATGCAGCACCGGGGGGGGGAAACCTCTAGCAGCCAAGGTGTTAAAAAGGGCGGCTCGACCCAGCAAGGAGAGGAGCAATGACCTCCAGTGCCTAAAGTCATCTCACAACCACTCCAGAGGGATGGCTAGGTTTCTGTCGTAGAAGATCTGAGGGTCAGGAGTGATATAAATACCGAGGTAACGGAATCCCTCAACTGCATGTCATAACCTGGCGGGAATTTAGGAATCGGCCCATGAATTGCAAAGATCACTGATTTGGACCAGTAAATAATTAAATAACCGGAGTATCTACCGAAGTTTGTTAATATATTTAAGATTCTGTTCACTGATATGGAAGGGGACACCAGATACATCAGGATATCGTCTGCGTAGAGGGATATCCTATCTTCATGTCCTTCTGCCCACTTCAACCCTCTGATCAATAGATCCACCCTCACCCATGAGTGCAACCTTGTCTTGTGCCCCTTTTTAGTGGAAATATCCTGGTTAGGCGATTGTTAACTATGACCTGGGCTTTTAGGTATATGTAAAGCATCTGACCCCAGTTTATGAATTTTGGACCGAACCCTAGGCGCTGAAGCACTTCAAAAGGGTATGGCCATTCCATGGAATCGAACGACATTTTGGCATCCAAGGACAACACCATTGCGTCTTCCTCTATTAGTTGTTTGCGGCCCAGATCATTATGATCATTATGAAGACGATGGATATTTGAGGCAGTGTTCCGGCCCAGCACTAAGCCAGACTGGCCCACATAAATCAGTGAGGGGATCCTTGAGATCAGGCAGGACGCTAGGAGCTTGGCGAGGATTATTTAATGAGATTGGCCTGTAGGATCCACAGTTATCAGCAGGTTTCCACCGCTTACGAATGACTACAATAGAGGCGTTGGCCCTCCGGTAAGACTCCTTTTTAATAGCTTTCATTATACATTTCTCGTAAGTGGGGCGCCACGTGTGAGGCCGTTGTTTTTAGAAATTCAATTTAGTTCCCGCTGGGCCCTATCGCTTTCCCTGACTGCACACTGTTCATTACTAGATGAATTTCGTCATCTGACAGGTCCTCCTCTAGTGTATTCCTATCTTCAGTGGTTAGGGTAGGCAAACGGATATCAGCTAGCAATTGTCGGGAGTCTTCAGCCGTAACCGTGGTCGAGGAGGTGTAGACCCTCTCGAGGTGATCTGCAAAATGCATCGGCAATGGCTTGCGGTTCTGAGATGCATTGCTTGTTGCTAAGCGTTATTCTGGGTACCCAGCGCTCTTCATGTTCCCTCTTTTCCAACCACGCCAGCATCCTTCCTGCTCTAACTCCCAGTTTGTAGAGCCTATGTCATGAAGAGAAAGATCATTATTGAAAGTAAGTAACTTGTTTAACTTGGAGGCTGCTGCTTGCTCGGGGCAATGCTGGAATCAAGCAAGGAAATGCAGAAATCTTGAGAGGCAAGTGGTCTTGCAATCCATTGTTGACAAACTGAAGGATAATGTGGCCCAAGGAGAAGGTGCTGAACAGACAACGCACAAACAGTGAGTTAGGCCTTGGAAGTTCTGCAGTGACTTCCACTGTGTGTACATGCAAATCAGTAGGTACAATGAGTGGAACAGTCAGGATCTGAACACACAATGAAAAACAGTTCTGAGTAGAGGTATTGATCTACAGATACTCCAACTAGCGGATAGGAAGTGGCAATTTGGGAAAATAGCAGAAAAGATGGGATGAGGTGCCATTTTCCAAGGGATGCACCTCCCTTCATTCTGTTACTGGTGTGTCATGGGACAAAAAAGGGGAGAGAGGTAAGAAAATTACTTTTTTAATGTTTGAAATGTTATATTTAGTGTGGTTTTGTGCTGCAGATTACACTTTTGCCTGCATAAAGGAAGCTCTTCGATTTTCTTCTACTTTGCCCACGAACTGAGCACAGAGTACAGTTGAGAAATCCTAGCCAATTTAAATTCTACTTTTGTCCCTCAACAAACATGTCCAGGGGTAGTGACCAGGACTGCTCTAGTGCCTGTAAACCTTCACTGATGAACAAGCACTTACCACACCCTAAATACCACAACATAAAATAACATTTCATAGGAAATAAAATAAGAAATTAGCCATTTTTATAATAAACAACTGTTTTTGTGCTTATTTCTAAATTACGCAAACAGCGCCACCATGTGGCAGACTGTCATAAGTGCTGGTGCAGGCAATTAAGTGCCGATGCCCAGCACCAGAAACCAGCAGCTCAAATTAAGCACTGGTGCAGGGGCCGCCTTTGTGCTTCGATAAAGTGAGGGGAGACTCATTTATAGCAGGAATGCTATATTTAATTTTGAACTATTTATTTGAGGCCGTTGCATTTCTGCACTTTGATTTATGCCTCACGAATGGTGCAGTGGCCCGTTTTGCTCTTTTGAAACATGAGGTCTTTCTATGGAGAGGCCAAGCAGGGGCCTCCTTTACTCCTTTTTAGGTTTCGCCTGGGCCGGAGCACTAGCTTCGCCCAGGAGAAATCTTATGTTCCTACAGTGTGGGGCTTAGTCCCGCCTCTGTCTTCCATTGGCTAGCTCCATAAATGGAGGCTAGCCATTGGAAGTGAGATATGTCAATCATGGTCCGAGGCGTTCCGGGGATGTTTTTCTCATCCGGCCCCTTTTAGCACGTCATGCGGCTGTGGTCGGATGTTATATATTTTATTTCAACTCCATGTTTTGATCATTTGACGGATCAATGTCCAGGTGAGTGCGCCCCCCTCCCGCTGCCTGTTTCCGCCCCCCTCCCGCTGTCCGTGTGCCCGCCCGCCCCCCCTCGCGCCGAATGTGTGCCCGACCGCCCCCCCTCCCGCTGTCCGTGTGACCAGTTTAAAGAAACCTAGAAAAAAAACGATTCTGTCCAGTGTTTCAAATACAGACAAATACACAACGGGTAGGTTGGTAGGTAAGCCATACTTAAGCCCTCCCCCCTCCCGCTGTCCGTGTGCCTGCCCGCCCCCCTCCCGCTGTCCGTAGCCGCTTCCTCTGCTCTTACGGGGACACGGGTAGTCAGGTAAGTTTTCTTTTTTTTAAATGGATTTTTTAACCCCCCCGCCAGTCCCGTCCCCCCGCGCCAGTCCCGTCCCCCCTGCAAGTTGTAAGGAGAGAGGAATAAGCCATACTTAAGCCCGCCTCCCTCCCGCTGTCCGTGTGCCTGCCCGCCCCCCTCCCGCCCGCTGTCCGTAGCCGCTTCCTCTGCTCTGACGCGGACACGGGCAGTCAGGTAAGTTTTTTTTCTTTTTTTTAAATGTATTTTTTAACCCCCGCGCCAGTCCCGTCCCCCCTGCGAGTTGTAAGGAGAGAGGATCCACCGGCGGAGACGCGTCCACGCAGACTGTGCAGTGAAAGGTTTAATGCTTCAGGTTAAAGCAACGGCAGCCTTAAAACCCCTTTTCAGTAAAATCCCGGGGTACGATTAGTTCAGTCACACTCTTCGAATTTACCAGATTGTGATCGTAGATTTTTTTTTCATACCAGCACGTTGCGCAATCCACATTTCTATGTTACTCTTTAGAAGGGTTTGTTTTTATGTATAACGTCCAGTAACGACGTTCTGTAAATGCAGAAGCTTTAAAATCATCAAATTAAATCAGTTACTTGTTTATTTGAAGCATTTCTCACGTCATGTCGTCTCGTTGGAAGTTTTACATACTTTTTTTACGTTTGTCAAAAAAAGTCTAACTGATTAAGCCAAATCAAGACGCACGAAGTGCTTAACGTGCCTTCAGAAAAAAAAGCCATTTCGACCCCGAACCTTCCTTGCTGGTTATGTGGCGCCGAGCCCTACGTTTGACAGTCTAGAAACAAAGCAGTGCAGAGTGAAATACAGTTTCAAACCTCTTCCCTTTTTACCGGCTTTGTTGACACTCCAGCATGTATTTGATTTTTATCCCTTAAGTGTAAATAAGTTGCAATCATTAGAATTCTGTGAGGTTTTGTTGTGAGTTTCATTGTTTCATTGGCGTGCCTCATTGGGCAGAGGAACATGTAATTGAGCTTTACTCCTTCAATAATCCTAAAAAAGCCTGTTACCCCGAAACTACTGTTTATTATACTAGACCATAGGGTTTCGGATCTAGTTGGGCGGACGTTCGTGGGCTCGGGTTCTGTTTTTGAGTCTGTGGCAGAATTGCTAGTACACAAGTCAGTTGTCCGTTTTGTTACTCTGCCTGGTCTAAAAAGTGTTGTGTACGTGTGCATAGTGATGGTGCAATTGTACGGACATGTAAGAGAGTCTGTATTTGACCAGACAGGTATAGATGCTCACAGTCCATGTACATCTTGCTATATCGGGACAGTCAGACTTCCACTGTAGACCCCTGTCGCAGCCTGTTAGATTACAGATCCAACAACACAAAGCTGCCTTAATAATCCTTCAGTCCAGAAGTAGGACTTGGCTTTGTGCCAGTCGAGTGCAGATGTCTGCACAACTACTTTCAGATGCTTGACCCCGGGCTTCGTGCATGTCTTTTAAAGTACAGAGAAAGATGTGTTTACAGTGTTTAAGTTTGACATAAAAAGTAACATTAATTGGAGGAATGAGTCTGGCAGCTGCATACGCTGGCGGTACTGATGGTGGAGTGGGAGAAGCTCAGCTTTGTGTAGTTGAGGAAAGCCCTACTTGTGTATTTAAATGCCTTCTCCTATTGGAGAGAGTCCTGAAAGCTGGAAGTCACCCCCCCCCCCCTTTGCCCAGGTCTTATTTCTGCCAGCTGGCAGTGAAAACCGCTCATTGCAGGACCACAGCGAACTGTTCTTGATGCCATTGTGCTGTTTCTTTGTACTCTTCATTGTGACCTCTTAATTCACCCTGGATGTTCATCTGGTGAACGTGTGAGCCTGGCAATGGCTGCCTTGAGGATTCGTATGTTGGGTGCATTCTGCTGTGCGCTTTTGCATTCCATCAGTTGTTGATGACGGTTGGAGTCCATTCTAAACTTTGTAGGAAATATTTCTACTGTGGTGGTGCTGTCCGTCAGCTAAGATGAAAGTGAATTTTTATGCCCCTGGATGCTGCTCAGCCCCAAAATATGTTAATTGTAGAGAATCATTTCAATGCTCATGCAAGTACTGATGCCTTTTTAGGAGATTTGAGAGCTAAGGTCTCAGATTGAGACTCATGCAGGTTGCTACTAGTTGCAATCCAGGAAGGAATTTCCTAATGTTAATAGAGACTATAGTCCAGACCTAGGTTGTTTTGTTTGATATCAGGGTCTGTTAAATGTTCTGGTTCTCAGAGCAACTTAACATTTAGTTCATGTTGTCTGGAATTTGAGGCTGATGTGCCAACAGGTGCTTATGCAACTGTTTGAGTCTCTGACCATCCATGACTCCTTTATGGTGGATACAAGAATGCTGCCAGCGGCATACAAACTCCTCAGAACTTTGCCAGTTATTACTATTTACATGGTGTGTACCTCTTGGGAATTTTATATGGCCTCCAAGGTGAAGAACATTGGAATTGTGATGAACTTCAAACTTTGCCATAAACAGGAAGCTTTTCATAAGACTTGCCCTGTTATTTATCTCTGAGAGAAAGTCCTCTTTCCTTGCTCGCTGTTCCCTTATACACAATCTTTGCAACCCCCCCGCACCCCAGTATATTTTGGACAACAAAGGGATGAAAAGATATGCACACTCCAAATCCAAGGACTCTGGCAGAGCACGTTGCAGCTTTGGGGGCAAAACAGTTTTAGTACAACAGTTGTTCTGTGGCATGCCTACCACAGGATTGCAGAAAACAGCAAGAACACATACATTTTAGCAACATTTTTTAAACCTTCCAGTTTAATGAAGCCTTTGATGACGTTCCATCTTAGGCCCCTTATCTCTCTCTTTATGGTACTTAATAACTTATTGGGTGCACTAAAGTCCAGCTTATTTTGATGTGGCATGTGTGCATCTTATTATATTGTTTTAACTTGCTTCTTGGTGCCTGTCTTTACCTAATGAACAGAGCATCAGGACTGGACAGGGCCTGCTCAAATCATTTGCTCAAACAAAAGTAAGGCCCACCTGCACCCTAAGCCAATGAAGACTTTTACACTGAAGGGCATCCTGAGGTTCTTTACTCCTCCCTTCGGTACATAGGCGATGATGATGTTTTTACAGTCATTAACCAGTGACTGGGTGATGGTAACTTTAATTGCGACATGGAATATTTTATTTTTAGTATTTTACTTTTAGTTCCCTGCCCCCTCGCTGTGCTTGCTCTCCAGAGTGTGTGTGTGGCTCTGGGTGGTTGTGTGTGGTTCTGAGGGGTTGTTTGTGGCTCTGGGTGGGTGTATGTGGCTCTGGGTGTGTGTGTGTGTGGCTCTGTGTGTGTGTGTGTGTGACTCTGGGTGTGGCTCTGGGTGTGTGTGTGTGGCTCTGGGTGTGTGTGTGGCTCTGTGTGTGTGTGTGTGTGTGTGTGTGTGTGTGGGTGGGTGTAGCTCTGGGTGTGTGTGGCTGGCTCTGGGTGTGTGTGGCTGGCTCTGGGTGTGTGTGTGTGGCTCTGGGTGTGTGTGTGTGTGGTAGATATTGGCACGGCCTGGGCAGCATGGAGGAACAGTGTGTTTGTGTAGCTCTGCTATCATATTCCAAAGAGCACCGTGTCCTTATGCGCCTGGATCCACTGTGCAGTTCATGACGACACACGTGGTGTTGAATTTCAGGCACATAAGGGGATTTGGGAAAGGAAGCTAGCTGTGAGTGCAACGCAACGAGGATGCACTTTACATAAGAGGGGATTTTCTGTGCTTTGTTAAGGGTTGTTTTTTCACATTGGGTAAACTTATACTTCGGCCATCAAAGATGGCCTTAGAAGGCGCATTTAAGAGATATTACCCCCCGCTGTCCGTGTGCCCGTCCCCCCTCCCGCTGTCGTGAGCCAGTACCCCCTCCCGCTGTCCGTGTGCCCGTCCCCCCTCCCACTGTCAGGTGATTCAGTTCACAAGTTTCTCTATGCAAGTCCCAGCGCCCCCTCCGCCCCCGACACGATTCTACTTGGATCATTTCTACAGCGCTGGCTGATCCGGAGTCAGTCACTCTGTCCCCAGCGCTGCAATCGTTTCCAGTCTCCTCTCTTCCATCTCCCATCTCAGCCCTCCTTACCCCCTCCCTCTTCCACCCACCTTCTCTCCCATGGAATCTCGTGTCTTCATCTTGGCAGGCTGCCCCACCTTCACCTCGTTTGTTTTGTCTGCACTTTCAGCTTTTAAGTGTTGTGTGAGACACGGCTGCTTGCACAGAGCTGGGTGAGGGATGGGCCTACAGCACAGGGCGAGGAGCTGTGTATGGAGACGTTGGTGTCCTGATGAGCAGGGTGGTAGTGCTGTGTGCAGGAGTAATGCTGCAGGGAGGAATGTGGTGCTGTGTGAAGCAAACTTTTTGTTATCATTTCGGAGGGTTCTGCTTGGTGGAAAACAGTAATGCTGAGGTGAGCAAATCCCAGTGCTGTGAGGAGCAGTGATGCTGTTTTGAGGAGAGTGGATAGTGCTGTGTGTAACAGTTATTGTACAGGGAGCACATTGCACCATTGCTGAGCTGGGAGTGCACCGCTCAGTTCTTCCGTAAGTATGGTGTGTAGTGTCCTGTTGAGCCTTCATGCTGTAGTTCCAAAAGTACATGCTGATGTACAGCACTGCAAGTGGATACGGCAGTGCCTGACGAGAGCATCCCATATTATCAAGCAGTATGCTTTCTGGAGGGAGCCTTATTGGGCAAACTGAAATCAAGATGATCGTCAAATGAAGCTTGCTTCCCTCCCCCCTCGCTGTGCTTGCTGTGTGTGGCTCTAAGTCCATGTGTGACTAGGGAGTGCAGAGTGACTAGGAAGTGCAGAGTGACTAGAGAGTGCAGAGTGACTAGGGAGTGCAGAGTGACTAGAGAGTTCAGAGTGCTAGAGTGTTCAGAGTGCTAGGGAGTGCAGAGTGCTAGGGAGTGACTAATGAGTGCTAGGAAATGACTAGAGAGTGCTAGGGAGTGCACAATGCTAAGAGGTGCGGAGTGACTAGGGAAGCTAGCGAGTGCTAGGGAGTGCACAGTGCTAGGGAGTGTAGAGTAACTAGGGAGTGCTATAGAGTTCTAGAGACTGCAAAGATTACGCTAATAACAATGTAAGTGACAATGCCATTTATTTATCTGTTTTCAAAACCAACACATAAATAAAAATGTTGTCATTAACAATGCCAATAGCTCAAACTTTTCCAAAGGCGAAACCATTGCATTGAAAATGCTTGTTAGGTTTTGCCAGCACATCAATTGCACTGTGCTTATGAAATCTATTGTATTTAATATAAATCTTAAAAGGGGCTTACACCCACCTTCAATTTTCATTGGTTGGTGTACTTGCCACTTACTTTTCCTCCATTTCTAATGGTTGTAGCATACCATTTCCTATTGTTCCTTTCCTGTGTTTCTCTTATTAGTTTCTCATGGTCCAAGGACTATTTTCATCTGCTTTTGTGCAACTATTTTGTTTTACGTTTTGCCTGTACAGCGCTTGTGCTGTGCTTGTTTTTCAAATGCTAGCATTTCTGTCAGGAGACTTAAGTGGTTTCGCTGTCCAATACGTTTTTTTTTTCATTTGTTTATCTTGTTTTTATCACTCCTGCTATACCTTTCATTTCTTCCATGCCTATTCTTGCTCACCTTTTGGCCAAGCCCGCCGTTCTGTCCCTCACAGGCACCTGTACTGCTGGAGCGCTCGCGCTTCACACCTTGTTTTATGTCCGGCTGTATCATAAGCATAACGGACACACCGCAAGTGTCTTGTCCATAGAGGCCACAGCGAGGCTGGATTACAGCCCTTGTTTTTCATCGGTTCGGATCATTCCCCCATCGTTGTATGGCTACATAGCTTAATATTTTCCAACCTTTCTTAAGAAGGTACGCCACATTACCAAGCGTACTGTTTTTTCTCCCTAAGTGTGGTCAGCAGCAATCTTTTATTACACGTGGCTCCCGTTTTCTTTTTCCGTCTCCTTGGGGATATGTGAATTACCGAGCATTGTATCCCTATATCTCAGTTTAAAAACTATTAGCTGTGATATACTAATGCTATCCCTTTTCTTTACACCTCATTTACAGCGCCCACAAAGGGTACCCCATGTGAGTAACCCTTTCCTTATATAGCACCTTGTGGTGTGTGCCGTATTCCTTGTCCGTCTTGTTATGGTTTTGTTTCTTCCAAGCTTCCATCAGATGTGTGAACTCGCACAATACCTCATAGCCTATAATCCCCGCTTTGGTCACCTTAATAGTCTTAGCCTATGTTCTTTACCCACAGGTGTATCCCATATCTAATGGTCCTGATGAGACCCCATATCGCAGATGGGGTTCAAACGTTGTTGACAGTGTTGTACAATGAATCAATTATCCAATTCCTTTCTTATTGTTAAAAGGGTTGAAGTATAAAAAGAGTCTTATTTGTACAAAATACCAATCATTGGTCCTTTGCCAGAATTTTGGATACCTGCCATTTTGTTTCTTTCTGTATCTGTATGTATTTTGTGTATTGCCTATTAGTCCTTTATCTTTAGGTTCCTGTTTTTCACGTGGGACACCATGCACTGCACATATTAGTACTGCTAATATATATAATTTTCTCACAAACAGTGTATGACTACTTTGTTCAACTTCCTTGTCTGTATCCTCCATACAGCTTTGTTATGCGATGGTGCTAAATGCAAATGAGAAATAAGCTGCCTTGCCTATCTACTCCACTTCATTCACCTCCTCTGTGTACTCGCAGCACCAAGATATTTCTGTCTGGTGGTGGCGCTTTATGTAAGTGGAAGCAGACAATTAGAGTGCTTTCAATGTGGCAGAGGCAGTGTTTCACTTTTTTTTTTTTTACAATTGTTTGCATTTTTATACAGCACAAACTAAACTCAAAGGTATCGGAGCACATTGCATAAGCACCAGTTGCAGTACACATGGACGCGCTGCCCAGTGCCAGCGGGGAAAGAAGCTTATTTGTTTTTTCCTCACAGTTTTATATAGTGCAAAGCCAACCCAAATCTTGCCAGAACGGCCCGTGAATAATGTCCTCTAAACACAAAAGACACACTTGTGGCTGCTGAAAGTGGATCTGAAATCAAAATATCTGAATTTGCAGCATAACTGAACAGAAGCACTTTATATTACCACCTGTAACTGCAAGTTATAGCACTTTCACAAAGTTTCTTTAAATTGTATTGCTCTACTGCTCACCAAGCTAAAACTTCTAAACAAGCATTTGCAATGCAATAGGTCTCGCAGCATTCAAGTTTGAGTTATTGGCATTGTATATGACAATGTGTTGCATGAATTTTTTTACAAACTCTGTATTGGCTGGTGGTGTTTGTGCCCGGTGAAAGCGTGCACTGACGGATTGTGGTGTTTGTGCCTGGTGAAAGCGTGCATGAACAACTTATGGTGTCTGTGCCTGGTGAAAGTGTGCACTGACGGCTGGTGGTGTGTGCCTGGTGAAAGGGTGCACTGGCGGCTGGTGGTGTTTGTTAGCGGTGAAAGCGTGCACTGATGACTTATGGTGTCTGTGCCTGTTGAAAGTGTGTACTGACGGCCGGTGGTGTGTATGCCTGATGAAAGCGTGCACTGATGGCTAGTGGTGTGTGTGCCTGTTGAAAGTGTGCACTGATGGCTGGTGATGTGTGTGCATGGTGGGAAAGCGTGCACTGACATGTTTAAAAGTAAAGTGCGCCATACTGTGATTGCTACAATAGTTAATTGTGGATGTGTTAACAATTGATGCGTGCACTGACGGTTGGTGGTGTGTGTGTGTGCCTGGTGAAAGCGTGCACTGACGTCTGGTGCTGTGTGCGTGCGGTGGAAGCGTGCATTGATCGCTGGTGGTGTTTAAATAGCAACATACTTGGGTCCAGCATAAAGAGCACTCTTTTTAAACAGGCATTAAGAGTGAGACAGCACACAATGATCCAATGGTAATTACTAGTTGAAGGCAAATCGCATATAGAACATTAGGAACACTGCAATTGTTTACATTGATTCAGACGGTCCTTGCTGCATTCAGGACATTATCAAAAATCAGTCTGTTTCGTGAGAAGTAATACCTTACATCCTAAACAGCTGTTTTAACAGAATGTTACCGACTTTAAAAAGAGAGATGCCTAAAACGTTGGCAGGGAGGCAGCATCCTGAATTTAGGCCGTATGAATGTCACTTCATTGTTTAACTGAAAGAAAAAAGCTCAACTATAATAAACTCCTAGCCAACGCTGCAACACCATTCTGCCAGCTAAGCAAGCGGAGTAAGAAGGGATGCGTGGACTTTACCCGAAGGTGTCAGAGCGCTTCACAATAGGAACAGAACTGATACATGAGAACATTACAAGTGAGCAAATTACAAAAGCAAACGTTACATTACATGAGGCAAAAGTGACAATCGTGAGCCAACAAAATACAAGAGGTAGCAAACGGTGCAATACAGGGGGAAAGAGTGACAAGTGTGCAGGTTACAATAGCGTCAATAAATGGAGGACACTCAAACACAAAAACAAACATTACGTAGGCAATGGTGACACTTGAGCAAGAATTGAAAGCAAACAAAATGTAAGAGGTAGCAAACGGTGTGATACAAGATAAAAGTGACGTGTGCATGTTGTAAACGAGTGCCAAACATAGGTAGAAGGATAATACTGCAATAAATGGCAGACTCTCACACCACAAGAACACACTGGGAAGGCACTTCCATAGTCATGGAAAGAAGAATTTTCTATAATGGAAGGTCTTCCTTCAGGTAAAAGAGAGGGCGTGAATTAAGTTTTGAAGTGTCTTTGAAGGAGGAGAACTTTGAGGTCAGTTTTGAAGGCTGCCTCTCTCACTCGCTCTCATACTCGCTCACACTCTCTCTCTCTCTCATATCGCGGCAGCAGCAAGCACTTGATTGTAAGGGCCAAAGAAAGTAAAGTAGTTTAAAAAGTCCACCGCACCATTCATGTAAGTGCATGAGGTGGCATCAAATTTACAGGTCCCTCTCGCGGCCTGCATGACTCCGGGGGTACGCGCGCGGTGGGGTAGGAGGTCGGGGGTAATGAAATAAATACAGTAATAAAAACATATAAACTAAACTTACGAGATGAGGGCACCTCCTCCGCCGGCGGCCGATCCTGCGTCATAACATCACGTCTCCCTCAGCCCCCCTCTCTGCCAGATGTCCCATCTGCTGGGGCCCCTCAGCGATGCTCTCCTCTTCCTTTCTCTCATCCTTCCGGCGCCAGACCACTCACCCCAGCCGGGCCCGGTCGGATTGGAGTGATTAGTTTGGCAGTACCAGCCTCGCACCCGCAAATAAACGCTGGCGTCGTTCTCCACAATGCACCGGTGTCCTCTGATTATTATGACCACCGCCACCACTTTGCCCAGAAAACCTCATATCTGCCAGCACAGAGATGCCACTCACTCACCACACCACTGCCACGTGCCCCGTACGCCCGTCTCGCCTGGTTGTACTTGGGTGTGAGTTGGGGAGGAGCCCTTCTGGGGTGTGGGGTGCAGCCTTCCTGCCACCGGCGCGCGCCTGAGACAGTCTGAGCAGGAGGGTTGATGTTCAAGGGCAGGGGCCGCCAGAGACTGCCCGGATTAAGCAGGGACGGCCTGGGTGCAGGGTGCGGCTTGTGCATAAGGATTGCCTCGGTACATGGGGCAGCCTGTGTGCAAAGCACGACCTGCGTGCACACGGGCAGCCGGTGCCTAAAACAGCATGAGCATTTATTGCATCATTTATGTATATGTATATAGCGCTATCACTGCGTGGGGCACCGAAGCGCTTGCCTACATAGGCAGCATGCTATGCCATGTAGGGTGTGGCGAGATGGGTGTTGTTCTTGGTTTCGCACCCATCCTACATGGTGTACACGGCGCGGCCTGCCTACAAGCAGGGGCGCCCTTTGCTATGCAGCAGGGACCGCTTCTGTTCATAGGTCGGTCTGTGTTCACGGGGAAGCCCGTGTGCAGCGGACAATCTATGCACAGCTGACCTCGTATGCAAATGAGGTATGCTGCCGAGGGCGGCCGCCCTGTGCGCGCGCGACAGTCTCTGCAAGAGGGAAACAACCTCTTTCCAAGTGGTACACTGTGTACAAGGGTCAGTCTGCGTCCCTTGGGCAGTCAGTCTCCTAGGGACAGCCTACGCGGAAGGGGCAGACACGCAGTCCGTTTTCATGGGCAGGTCGTGCTCAAGAGACAGCCTACGCACAAGAGGATACCACCGCGATCCCAAACTGAATCCCACTGTCCAACCCTGCCCGTTCCGCACCCACTGGTGTTTGGGAAGACCCCTACTGGTCGGTCTCCCCCCCTCCCCCAGGTAACCCAATGTTAGTGAGATGCACTCTACCGAGTAACCAAGAGACAGCCGTCGGCGCCAAGATACTGAGAACATTAACAAGACGTGTGCAAAAACTAAACCTGCCGTGGGGCGGGACTTCCGTCTTCGGAAGCCCGCGCCCACGGAGTGCCTAGACAGAAAAGCAGTGCTGGTGCCCCGCGGAGGCTGCAGAGTCCGGCGATGCGGTGAGTGAGTTTAGTTTGGGGGGGGGCGTGTGTGTGTGTGGGCGGGGGTTGTCTGTGTGTGCGCGCTCGTGTGGGCGGGGCACCGGCGGGGCTGGCTGGCTGGCTGGGCTGGGGAGGTGTGGTGTGGTGTGGTGTGTGTGTATGTGTGCACTCGTGTGTGTGTCTCTGTGTGCGTGCGTGATCATTGGTGACTGAAGAGCCTGCCAGAATCGGAGCGCGCGACCTGATCCGATTCCGGCAGGCTGCATGCGTGCGCGTGCCAGTCTGTTGTCCCAAACCTCGTTAGTCCTTGAAAGCAAAACTGACTACAATAGGACTCCACTGCGACAATCGCTTTCGCGATTGCATCGCAGTGCGAGCCCTAAAAAAAAGAATATTAATCACATAGGCGAAACCTATTGCATTTTACCAATGCTTGTTTAATACAAGCAGTGCATTACCTCCTTTTAGTTCTACAACTATGTGGTGCTTTTTCTCATTTGATATACAAGGTGGATTGGCCTGCTTTATTTCCAGGCTTTTGTTGTCGACCCGCCCTCTATCTCGCTAAGGTTAGGCGGTGGGTTGGCCCGCCTTGATATTGAAAAGGTTTTGCATGCTGCAGACTCAGGTGGTGCACTGGCCTGCAGCAGAGAGGTCGCTGCAGCACACAAGCCTATTTTCTTCATAATTTAAAGAGATTCTAGCAGAGTGTTAGCTTTACCTGTTCACAGTTTCAGTCTTGTCTTACAGAGATGGGCATGGCCTTAATTTTATTAGTAGCAGGTGGGCTGCTCTTGAGTTGTTGTCAATTACTTCAAGTCACAGTTTTTTTTTTGTAACACTCCACTGCATAGTACAGGCATTCCAGTATGCCCGGGGCAATAAATGAAGTTTTTACCGACTTCTCTGCTGCCGTGTGCTTTCTTTGCTGCGGAGCCTTTGAATGAAATTATTTACCATGACAGCTTCATCGTGGAAGAGATGCACCACCTGGACACGCAGGAAGGAGCCTTGGAGAAAGGGGCCGTTGTGCGGGGATCGACCTAGACATGTAACGGCATAGCAGAGCGCAACACTGATGTGGATGTTCGAGCTAACCGGGGCATACTGGAATGCCTGTACTACGCAGTGGAGTGTTACAAAACCACTGTGACTTGAAGTAATTGAATGCCAGTGTGGAACCCACTACGGCTAGTAAATGAAGGCGATACAAACTACAATTCCCAGCAGACACTTAAAGTCACGTGCTACTATAGCGCTTCCCAAGCGGATCTACTAAAGCTAGTAGGAACTGGTAATTGCACAAGCCATTCATATTTAAAACAGACTGCCATCCAGCCCCAGAGGAAAGTGCAGGATAGCACTGAAACGCGTCGGGCAAACAAGATTAAAGGACGGAAGCTGGGACATCCTCACGCAATAAATTACGTTTTTACCGACTTCTCTGCTGCCGTGTGCTTTCTTTGCTGCAGCGCCATTGAATGAAAACATTTAACACGACAGCTTCGTCGTGGAAGAGATGCACCACCTGGACACGCAGGAAGGAGCCGTGGAGAAAGGGGCCGTTGTGCGGGGATCGACCCAGACATGTAACGGCGCAGCAGAGCGCAACACTGATGTGGGTGTTCGAGCTAACCGGGGCATACTGGAATGCCTATACTACGCAGTGGAGTGTTACAAAACCACTGTGACTTGAAGTAATTGAATGCCAGTGTGGAACCCACTACAGGTAGTAAATTAAGGCTATACAAACTACAATTCCCAGCAGACACTAAAAGTCACGTGCTACTATAGTGCTTCCCAAGCGGATCTACTAAAGCTAGTAGGAACTGGTAATTGCACAAGCCATTCACATTTAAAACGCACTGTCATCCAGCCCCAGAGGAAAGTGCAGGATAGCACTGAAACGCGTCGGGCTAACAAGATTAAAGGATGGAAGCTGGGACATCCTCACGCAATAAATGAAGTTTTTACTGACTTCTCTGCTGCCGTGTGCTTTCTTTGCTGCAGAGCCATTAAATGAAAATATATATATACTAGCTGCCCGTCCCGACGTTGTCTCGGTATAAAAAAGATTTACTTGAAGGACGGCAAACTTTACCGAACGCTACCCCACCCCTTTCCAATGCAGCAGGCGTCTTAGAATGCACACGCCCAGACACAACAACGCTGAAGGGCACGCACACCTCACGGCGTGCACAAACGCTAATCTCATCACAGTGAGTGCGTTTATCCCCGGTTGAGATCGGTAACGCTTATGCCCTCAAAGGTTGCTTCGCAACATATGTTATTAACGCCGCCTGAATGGCAATGTGCGTGAATGCGGCGCACCTTGTGTCTTCTATACGGACATGTGAGAAGTGATTCTAACACGTGAATGGAAAGGCGTATTACTGAATGATGCGGACATTTTTTTGTTATAAAATTTGTTGCACTCCCCTCTGAGAACGCTGTTGTGGTACGCCCCTCTCAAAAAGTATAATGTGTGTACTTTGACACGGCTACGACTACGCCCCGACAAGCCCACCGTCCCTTTGAGTGTGCAGTTTGACACGCCCACGCCCCTCTGACAACGGTTATGGCCACAAAGTAAAATGTGTGTAGTTTGACACGCCCACGAACACGCCCCCGACACGCCCACGTCAATGCCCACACCCACAAGGGACTACTTTACCCCTAAGGTTCTTTGACGTTTCTAATGTATATGGTTGCCACCTGTATAGCCTATGTCCATCTGCTGCAACTCCCCTTTCGAATGCTGTATTGGGTGTTGTGATTGGTGCTGTACTTCTTGAGTATATCTATTACCTACTGGCGGTCACCAGTAGGTATATATAGTTAGGATTTTTTTGAATAGGGATTTCTGAAAATTCTATGTTGAATAACTTTGGCGTTGATAGACGGAATTGGCTGAAAGTTTCAGGACAATGGCACATTTTGTTTCTGAGCGTCCCCTGAAAGTTTCGTCAAGCGGGGGCCGAGAAAAAAGGGGGGTCCCAAAACGTGTTTTTAACATTGAGTTTTCCATAGGGCGATTGGACTCACTTTTAGCTCGAACGGCTGAATGGATTTCTATGAAACTTGGCAAAATTGTAGTGACTGTTTGCCCGATGTGCCTTTGCTAGGTCTCAAGATATGTGCTCCAGTGGATTTTGAGAAATTAACCTTCAAAAAAATATATAGGTCTGTGACAGCGTCCCAGGTTACCGCCCGGGTTCGCGTACCAGACGCGTAACGGAACTTCGCGAGGAGAAGCGGATTGGCTCTCCGGTGACTCTCCATTCTAAACAGTCCGGAGCGGCCGCCATCTTGTCTCTCGGTAGGATCGAGAGACAAGAGGTGGAAATAAACGAAGGGGGGAAATGAATGAAAGGGGGCAAGGTAGACCCCTCCTGACCCCCTACGATTGATGTGGGGGCTATTAAAGGGCCCCGCGGGGCAAACAAATAAAATAATTTTTTTTTCGATTTTTTGCGGTGGAAGCGCTACCCGGTACGCGAACCGGGTAGCTCACCGGTAGCGTAACGGGAGTCTGCCATCTTGTGTTTCGGACAAATTTAGTCACAAGATGGAGGGTAAACAATGTTGGGAATGGGTATAAGGGGGCACGGGAGACATATCCTGACCCCCTAGGTTTTCTGAGGGTGGCTGGGAAGGCCCATATATGTAAAAAAAAAAACCTTTTTATTTTAAATTTTCGCACGATTAGCGCCCGGTCCGCGCACCGGGTAGCGTTCCGGAAAGCGTAACAAGGGGAAAACCAAGGGAAATAGTAAAATAATATTTTAGAGTGCTTTGTGGTAGGGTAGCTCTGAATAGAGCTGTTGTGTTGTGTGGGTGATGTAAGTACCAACATGTAGGTACCAATGAAGAGTCTAAAATTCAATGTACACCGTCTCCTCTGTAGATATTTTGTATGTTCTAATATGGGTTATTTAAATGTAAATGTGTGGAAAAGCACTTCATGCTTTAAAGCAATTGTATTTTTGAACTGATTGTTCTTTCCTCTTAGTCCTCCTCTTTGTTTTTTTCCCCACACTCTTCTTCAGCATGATAGTTGATAAATTAGTTCCCTCAAAAAATGTATATACATAAAAAAATTATATTAAATACATATAAAATATATTTTTCCTTTAAAAGAAGAATACATTTTACAGCTTTTGATATTTGTTATAAAAAACCATTGAAATTCACTGAAAAAACCATAGGTTATAAACCATATATAGTTAGGAATTAGCATTTACAAAACCTTGAAAATTCACTGAAAAAACCATAGGTTATAGACCATATATAGTTAGGAATTAGCATTTACAAAACCTTATTTTACTCACACAAAACCATTGAAATTCGCATATATAGTTAGCTGCACTAACTATATATCGCGCACCCGCAATCCACTGCTAATCATGTCACATATTACATCATTCATGACATGATCAGTAACATCACTGATGACATCACTGATGACATCTCAAATGACATCACGGATGACATCACTGATGACATCTCAAATGACATCACTGATGACATCTCAAATGACATCACTGATGACAACATCCAGTGACTGTATGTTTCTGTAAAGTTAAAATGTCTTACATATTGAAGAATGAGTGGATGTATAAGTGTCTGGATGAAGGATTTAGTAGGTGCATGACTGACTGTATGAGTGAGTGATTAAATGTGTCTCACTGAGTGCATGGGTTAGTGACTAAACTGTCTTAATTTGTGCATCATTATGTCTGTTGTTCTGTAAACTGCTGCATGTGTTGATCAGTAGCTATATGAGTAACTATATGGGTTATTGATTGGTTGCCCAAGTATTTGTATGGGAGACTGAGTGTGTGTGTGGGTGGCTGGGAGGTGTGTGACTCTGTGCATAGATGTGTGAGCAGTTGATTCACTAGATGTATGGGTTCAAAAGTGCATGTGGAAACAGCTGTATGGGCGGTTGACTGTGTGCATGAGTGTATTGGTGAGTGAATGGATATCTCAGTGCTACATGTCAAAGTAAGTACATATGTAAAACACAGTACATGTGAGAGTTGACATATATAAATAACTGTGCATAAGAGCCAGTGAATGTGTGAGTGGCTGTATGGATCATTGTGAACTTGTATAAGGGATTGTATAAGAGAGTAAATATGTGTTAGTATATGTTTGAATAAGTAAGGTGTGTATAACTGTATAGTTGAGGAAATGGAGGTGTGATTGATTCTTTGCATGACTAACTAGGTGTGTGAGTAACTCCATGGATGAGTGACAGTCTGTGAGTGTCTGTTTACACTGAGTGTATCTAAGGTTATATTAGAGTCTGAAGAGGTTCATCGTATTATCACATGAATGATGTCATCAGTGATGTGATCAGTAATGTCAAATGAGATGTCATCAGTGAAGTCATCAGTGATGTCATTTGAGATGTCATCAGTGATGTCATTTGAGATGTCATCAGTGATGTCATCAGTGATGTCGCTGGCCATGTCATGAATGATGTAATATGTGACATGATCAGCAGTGGATTGCGGGTGCGCGATATATAGTTAGTGCAACTAACTATATATGCGAATTTCAATGGTTTTGTGTGAGTAAAATAAGGTTTTGTAAATGCTAATTCCTAACTATATATGGTCTATAACCTATGGTTTTTTCAGTGAATATATATATATATATATATATATATATATATATAGAATGGGACACTTAAAGTGAAGAGGAGGTAGTGTCTGGATTACTTACTAGTAATCCTCATTACTCTGATTCTTCCTTATTCGTCCCAGTTCTTATGGCCCTCCCTACCCCTCCTCAGTCTTATATAAAGGGTTTGTTACATACAGGAAGTAAGGCTGTGGGAGAAGGATTTTATGGCAATAACCCATGGAGTAAGAGAAAGTAAAAAAAGGCTTTTGAATTGGTAAGTGAGTGGCAGTAATTCTGTCTCGTTACTCACACAAGTACTGAGATGGGTAAGGAAGAATCGGAGCAATGAAGATTACCGGTAGGTAATCCAAGCAATATAGGCCACCTGTGATAGAAACACTATAGCGGGACAGAAGCTAAACAGTTTTCTTATCTGGGGATACTTTTTGCCCAAAACGAGATTTGGTCCCAAGCTGTCTCTGCGAAAAAACTTGAGCTTACTAGATCAACCGCTGCACTTAAAATCTTCTCAAGTAAATTAGGGACCAGACCCCCTGTAGAATTGATAAAAATATACAAAGCCAAATGTGTAGCAGGTGCCACCTATGGTAGTGAGGTCTGGGGCTTCGCAAATTCTTCTCCTATTCAGGTCGCTGAAAACTCTTTCTTAAAATATATATTGGCACTCCCCAAAAGCTCCTCCAATTTTAACTGTCACTCTGAATTAGGCCTTTGTTATATCTCAGACCTGATTAAAATAGAGCCAGTGCTGTTATGGCACAGAGACAACTCACTTAAACAGAGACGTTCTAACAGACATTTTAAAACTGGAGGGCGCTACTAAAATACCGTGGGTGAAGTATGTTTTTAACTTCCTGAAAGACATTGGGAGAGAGGAATATTTCTTGAATATCACAGATATTCCAGAAATCTCACGAAAAGATTTAAAGAAGCAGGGGTTAGCCCTCTTAGATTTCCTCCGGGTTGCTGCAGAGGTCCTAAAACCCTCTGTTCAGCAGCACCAATTGGTTTTAGCAACTTTTAAGATTCAGCCCTATCTAATTTATGTAACTAGTAACTATGAGGTTTTTTACTCTCACGCTTCAGATTTAATATCTTCCACAGATTGGTCAGTTTTCCTACGATTAACAACTGGACGCACGATCTACCATGTTGTCCCTGTGATAATGTCTCCTCCCAGAGTACCATTCATGTATTTCTATTCTGTAAATTTTATCATGAAATGAGGAAAAATGTTCTATTGTTATTTTTAAGAGTACTAGGATTTCGTCATTGCCGTGCGGCGATGATTAGTATGCAAGCATTAGACAATCATGTATCTGTAGCAACAACGACTTTGTACCTAAGGAATGTGATGATTATCAGGAAACGTATGACTACATAACTGCACTTTAAAACTGAAATTGTATTTTTAAACTGTAAATGTCTTATTTATGAATCCAATGAATTAATGTATTGTATATTCTTCCTTTATATTGTAATCTGTAATTTTTTGCTTGTACTTTTATGATTGCACACAACAATCGAATAAAGATATTTTGAATTGAACACTACAGTAACCTCCACAAACCTATAAAAACCCAAACCCTGACTAATCTCAGATCTGTACCTTTACACCTTGCTGCCCTTTTTCTTTTGTTTCTTTGTTTTGGCTTGAGGTCGTCCTGTCCTGCCCATTTCTAGTGGTCATGGGGCTGTCTGCGGACATCATTTATGGAACTTGCTAAAGATAAAGACTATTCAGAGCCCATCTCACTTCAGTGAAGTCTGAAGAGTGCTGCAAGATGACATGCAAATCCTACTCCTCTACTCTTCCTTACAGGTATTTTCCTCCTGTTAATATGGCTGTGACTTAAATTTTAAGGCTCTCACCTTTCTGGTCTCTGTGTCCTCATTTTCAAACGAAAAGCACAAGGAAGTCTGGAAAAGAGGCACAGAAAAATGAAATTAAACTTGGAAAAGCATTTCAGAGATTACAGAGTTAACATCGAACAGACAGGAGTAATTAGAGGGCCTGCAAACAAGCACCCACAGGCACATGGAGAGGGATATTTCACTCACTTTGTACCACAATAAACTCTGCACTAAAACAACACCACAGACGGATGTCACACTCGTCTTGAGCCACACGTGTTAACATTCGCCTGGGCCTCTTAGTGAGTCCTCAACTACCCCATACAACTAATGAGGACTGCCTGTACATGTTCTCTACAATAGTTTGATGCTCATACTTGCTTTGTTCCACTCATGGTGTCCACAGTCACCTGTAGCTGACATTCGCCCTGTACAACAGAAGCTGTAGGCATTCATCCTGCACCACAGATTTAGACCAAAATTGTTTGAACTATGGTTGGTGTCTATACTTACCCTGTACCGAGTGTAGTGTTGTGTGATCATGTGCAGTAGGACCCGTATGGTCCTAGGCAGATTCCTTACAAAGTTACGTAATCAGTTTGGAGGTATTTAGGTGTGTTTGGGTGTGGTCATTGTAAATGTAAATGTGTTTGTATTTATATAGTGCCTTCTACCCAGAGGTCTCGTAGCGCTGTATTTATACCGCTGTGGAACCCTTCCTGGCTTTTCCTGTGACATGTCCACTCCTGGGCACCCCCAAGGTGAAGCCAGGCATCCAAGCGCTGCTGGGGCCGTTGTGGAGATTAAGCAAGCTATTGCCCAGAGTCACAGAGTGGGACCCATGATTAGACTAAGGACCGAGGTGAGAATTATCGGGTCCGGGGAGATTGAGTCCAAGAGCCGCCGAGGCGGGAATTGAACCCTGGTCCCGGGCCAGACCTCTGCATCAGGGTCTGCCGCTCTAACCATTGAGCCACGCTTCTCCACGATCTCCATTAAAGTCTACTGATGCAGTACGTTAAAAGTTGCATACCGAAGAATAAAGACTGAGCTCCCTGTGGGCGTAGTCACTTGCATGCTCCAGAGCTGGGGTGGATGCTACAACTGGAGATGAGTAGGGGATACCTCCCAAGAAGAAACAAGACTGCTCTTCCTGAGAGTTTGACGAGGTCAAACAAACTGCTTGTGTGTGCCACGTGCGCCCCAAGAAGCAAGCTATGGTTGGCCTATGTAGAGTCAAAGCACTGCTCTAGTCTCGTACAATGCCCTTGAAGAAGGTGAAGGCCCTATGGAGGAGCACCGTCAGAAAGCCCGAAACAAGCCTACTGCTAAGGCCAAAAAAAGAGATGCTGTGCCACAGAGTAACACAAAGTCATCTAAATTTTTTAAAAAACAGCTCATGGCAGATACAACTAGGTACGAAGAAACACTAAAGGCAGCGACTGGCGGATTGGAGAGCGACACCCCTGAGCTGTCCCTTAAAGATGTGATGGATGCCATTGTCGGGGTGTGCACCTCCATGGAACAGCACACTGATGCCATCACAGTAGAGGTGACTCTGATTAGGGTAGACCGTGCCAAAACACATGAGAAGGCCAAGCAACTGGAAATCACTGCCCGGAGTCTTGTGGACGACGTCTCGCAACTCCAGACCGAAGTCC
Source organism: Lissotriton vulgaris (assembly GCF_964263255.1). Classification (NCBI taxonomy): domain Eukaryota; kingdom Metazoa; phylum Chordata; class Amphibia; order Caudata; family Salamandridae; genus Lissotriton; species Lissotriton vulgaris. Next base: position 869,515,102 of record NC_141687.1, on the reverse strand, counting down.
AGGCTCTCCACACCTTTAAGAAGTTCGCTGAAGATGAGCTGGATGACAATGAGGGGCGCTCAGGGAGGAACAATGTACGCATTATATGTATTCCAGAAAAATCGGAAGGACAACTGCCGGACCTCTTTGTTGAAGACTTTGTGCTCAACTATCTGAAGCTGAAGGGGCTCTCAAAGTTCTTCATAGTGGAAAGGGCACACCGGGTCCCGGGGCGTGCCCAAAGCCGGGTGCTCCACCTCGGCCCATTTTGGCAAGACTACTGAACTTCAGAGACCGTGACGTAATACTGCAAAATGTCAGGAACTCCTCGCCTCCCAGGTATGAAAATTCAACTGTAACCTTCTTCCCGGATTTCACGCAGGCCGAGGCAGCGGAGGTCGTTCTTGTCTGTCAAAAAGACTTTGAGAGATAAAGGGGTAAAATACGCTATGCTCTTCCCTGCCAAACTAAGAATTGAGGTGAATGGAATGACTTGGTTCTTTGACCACCCAGAGGCAGACTGGTTAGAGGGCTGGAGAGATGTCAGGGACCACAACTCACGCTGAGCCTCTGTGACGATTGCCACCTCTTGTTGCGTCGGACCAAAGGTTGTCTAAACTTATTCCGGGACCCCTGTGAATCCTGACTACTCTGGTACCGGACCCTGCAGGTGGTGCCTCAACGTGTAACGGTACATGCATACACTGATGACTTTATATCCTGGATTGTTTGACTTTGTCAGCCTCCTACTTCAGGACTAGTACAATAGGTTTCCTTTTCCCTTTCCCTTTCTTTTTGGGGGGAGGGGTGGGGTCGGAGGGGGGCCTTCATCCTTGCATTTGACTTGTATTTGTATTTTTGATGCAACAGGCGCTCTGCGCAGTTGGTTGAATGGGCTGGTTTTTGCCTGAGGTGCAGGGAAGCAGGGAGGGGCCGTTGGACGGTGCGGTTGGGGGGATGGGATTGTTCTTTGTTGTTATATCGGCTTCACTGATGCACATGGCTTTGGGCGTAATATCACTTATTAATATGGCTTTGGGATACGAGTCCACCTTTAACATTCCACTATGCGATCGCACTGGGACAAAAGATTCACCTTAATTAGTTGGAACGTGAATGGGCTGGGGGACAAGGTAAAACGCACTATAGTCCTGCAGTATATAAAACGGCATTCCCCGGAGGTGGTCCTCCTTCAGGAATCGCACCTGGTTGGAAATATGTGTAAAGCCCTAAATAGATGGGGATACAGGCTCCTTGCCCACTCGGGTTTCACTAGTGGGTCTAGGGGAGTGGGCATCATGGCTAAAAACTCCTTCCCCTTTTCTGTTCAGTCTTTGCACGCTGATGAACGTGGGAGGTATATCGCACTCACTGGGCAGTGGGAGGGTAGGGCATTGACTCTGGTGTCTGTGTATGTCCCACCAGGACTACAGGCCCAAACATTTATAGATCTGGGCACTCTGCTCCTCTCCCTCCCGGAGGGCCTAATGCAAGTGGGTGGTGACTTTAATGTTGTTTCATCTGGTATATTGGACCGCCAGCCCCTCCGTGTTACAGGGCCCTCTAATAGTTGGCTCCCCGATTTCATTGAGGCATTTGGCCTATCAGACGCCTGGAGGCTGTTACACCCAAGGGACTTGCAATACACCTTTTTCTCTGGTGCCCATCACAGCTAACTCCCGCATTGATTATTTACTCTTGCCGGCCTCTCATCTACTCCACTTACAAGACGTCCGTCACCTAGCACGCGGCATATCCAACCATTCCCCTATGAGGACTAGGTTGGTGCTGGGAGACCAACGGAATGACATGGTGGCGCCTATTAACCCCTGGTACCTGCGAAACCCCTCGGTTCGCGCGGACCTGCAAAAGACGATTGACTGCTATTTCCAGGAGAACATGGGCTCAGTAGATTCCCATCGGACGCTCTGGGATGCATTCAAATCCATTGTTCGAGGAGCAGCGCTCTCTCTCATGGCGGGAGTTAGGAAGGAAAACTCCAGGGAGCTTAAGACAGTCGACAGGGACGTCCTACGACTAGAGGCAGATGTTGGTAGAGGGGGCACCCCAAAAGCAGCGCATCTTTTGCGACTGAAGACAGACGAGTACAAAGCCATTGCCACTTATCGTGCCAAATCCTGGGATAGAGAGAGCAATGGTAGGATGTATGAATGGGGGGACAAAGCTGGGAAACTCATTGCTTGGCTGGACAAGAAGGAAAAGGCCAACCGCCTTGTGCCTGAGCTCACGACCGACTCGGGTGCAACGATTACAGAGCCAGTCCACATTGCCAAGGAGTTTGCCGCACACTACAACACTGTATATCAGACACAGTCATCCCTACTTGAGGCGGACTCAGCTGACCTCCTCAGAGACATCAAGCTCCTGGTCCTCTCTGAGGACAACCAGAGCTACTTGGATAGTGACATAACCAATGACGAGATCGCACAGGCAATCAGGGCTCTCAAGCCTGATAAAGCGATGGGGTATAATGGGTTGCCCATTGAGCTCTATAAATTGCGTCCAGACAAACAGGCCCCACACGTGCGGGCTATGTTCGAGGAGAGTAGGAAAGCGGGGGAGCTACCACCCGACCAGCGTCTGGCGTCTATAGTGGTCATCCTTAATGAGGGAAAACCAAAAGACAGATGTGTCTCTTATAGACCCATCTCCCTGATTAATGCAGAATCAAAAATACTCGCCAAACTTCTAGCCACCCACCTATCACGAGTGATTAGTGCCCTAGTAAATCCAGATCAATCAAGCTTTATGCCCCATCGCAACACTGCTCTGAATCTGAGACAAGTTCATGGGGTGATAGAGCGGGCCACAGCGGTTCAAGAAGATGCTGTAATTCTGTCCTTAGATACCTCCATGGCATTTGATACCATTGAATGGGCCTACCTCTTTCCAGTACTTATCAAAATGGGATTTCGCCCGCAATTTATATCTTGGGTCAGCCTCCACTATTCTGCTCCTCTCGCGCAGGTGGTCATCAACTACAAGCAGGCGAGCCCTTTGCTCTCAGTTGAGGTACTAGACAGGGGTGCCCGTTGTCTCCCCTGCTCTTCGCCATGTCCCTTGAGCCTCTGGCTGCCTGGATCCGGTGCGACCTGGCCATACGTGGTCTATGGTGGTCGGCAGAATGGGAAGACCGCATCTCGCTCTACGCAGACAACATTCTCTTCTATTTGGCCTCCCCCAAGAAGTCCCTCAGATGTGTTTTAGACATCTTCACATCCTTCGGTAGAGTCTCGGGCTACTCCATCAACTGGAAGAAATCTCTCCTTTACAGCGTATCTAGTGGGACTCCATCTCTCCCCAGGGAATGTCCGATACAGGTGGTGTCCAATGGTTTCTGATACATAGGAATTTTTGTCACCGCCGACCTCAGGCTCCGCTAAGAGAGAAATTTGCTCCTGCCTCTACAGCGTTGAGCCGCTCTCTTTAAGATGATGTCCCTGCCCCACTTCCTTTATGCCCTGCAGAACTATCCCATTCCAGTTACAGCGCAATATTTTAAAGAGATAGAAGATCTACAGAGGCAGTTGCTATGGGACGGGAGACCAAGAATAGCACTTCACAAACTAACCCTCAAATGGTACGACGGCGGCATCAGCCTCCCTGACATAAAGAAATATTACTGGGCGGCTCATCTTCCTGCCATCAATCGGGGTACGTCCCGAGTTCTGGGAGACCCGGGATATGCCATGGACAGTAGGCTGCTACCGGGCGGGACTTACAACTGAGCCCTCTATGCTAATCCCAAGAAATTTCTCTTGACTGGGCCCACTTCCCACTCGGTCCAAGTATGGCATGCAGTCAACAAAAGTTTAGGGTGGGACCGGAGGCTTACGCTTGCGACTCCCTGGTGAGATTCGGAACAACTAGGTAATCTACACTGCTCCAAAGTGTTTGATAAGTGAAACCTCATCAGTATCTCTCAGGTGGGCGACCTCTGGGTGAAGGGTAACATGCTCAGTTTTAGTCAGCTGAAACAACAGTACGAACTCGCAGACTCGGAATTCTTTCGCTACCTACAGATCCGACATGCACTAACCACCGCCATTAATAGGGACTTCCCCCTCCCTGACTCCTCCCCCCTAGAGGATAGGTTATTGGACAGGCTACTTCCACAGAAAGCTATCTCATTTACCTACAAAAAAACTTGTCAACACACCAAATCCCTTGTTTAAATTGTGTGAGTCGTGGGAGGCTGATGGCCTCATACTAGACAACAAGGATTGGAGGGAAGCGGTGGCGTCCCCCAGGGAGGTGGCGATCTCTGCACGTATCCGTCTGATACAATTGAAAATTCTCCACAGGATCTACATCACTGGACCACAGCTGGTATGTATAGGGTGTGGGGGAAACATGGACTTTAGGCGTGGATGTGTGCAGGTTGCCACCTTTATGTACATTCTTTGGGAATGTGAGCAAATTCAGAGATATTGGAGGGGGATACATATGGTCATGAGTGAGGTCCTTCATAAATCTGTCTACCCTGAGGCTAAAAGATTTTTACTTAATGTGTGGGACCCTACTGACTTGGAAGGGGCGGAGAGGTTGTGGGTCACAATGGGTGCCGCTGTTGCTAAAAGAGACATAGCTCCATTATGGGGAGGACTGATGTCCCCAACTGTTACAACAAGGAAGCGAAATCTTGACTGGTGCATGTTTTGAGAGAAAATGGTCTATGTGGCAAGAGGATGCCCCCAAAAATGGTCCCGGATGTGGGCCTAGTGGAACACATACAGGGGAGATATCTGTGTTGCACCTGCTGCCCTCCCAGACAATTAATCCTGGTTTCCCTGAGTACTCTTTTCGAAATAGGTACTGCTTCCCGCAATTGCTTTGTATCCTAAATGAAATGTCATACTCAATCATGCCATATTTCAATTACATGTAATTTGCTGATTGTTTGTGTGTTTTTGTTTATTAAAATCAATAAAAAGATACTTAAAAAAAAGAAAGAAGATGGTGCTGTACAACATCAGGCTGGGTACAACAAACCTTGACGGGACAGCATATACTCTCACTATCAGTAAGTCCCAAAACAGGTTATTGATGCTGCAGTGTTTCTGAAACCACCACCACCATTCGATACTACCAAAAAGCGGAATATTGGTGTCAGATGGACTGCATGGATCAAACGTTCAATGACTTCATAGATTCCCTAGAAGAAGTAGATGACAAAAAAGACTAATACTTAAAGAACCTTGCAGTTGGAGCTGTGAAAGAACCGATAAAGAAATACCACAAATTCACGAAATATCGTACTGTCACATCAAGGAAACGTTTGAAGACAAGTTCAATCCAATGCCAAATGTCAACTATAAAAGATATGGTTTTAACCAAGCAAGACAGCAAGCTGGTGAAACAATGGATGAGTTTGTCAAAAGACTTGATACCGTCATCAAGCATGGAAAATTCAGTCAATTCAATAACGAAGAATCCATCCATGTTAGAGTCATTGTGGGTGCCTCTACGATTCGTTCAAACGACAGATGCTGAGAGAGACGCTCAGTCTAGAAAAGGTACTCATGGCTGCGAGAACTGAGGAACGTGCAAATCGACAGGTTGCTGATATGGAAGCTGGAACCATCCAGAATGAATCAGCATTGATCACGAAAAATAAGTAGAACTACAAAGTAGAGGCCCAGAAGACGATGTCTCAGAAGAAAAAGAAATTATGTTTCCGATGTGAATATGCAAAGCAAAAGGGAAACTAATTATGGCACGAATATAAGAGAAAATAGGCACCAGAAACGTCCAGAAGCATTTTAGCCACACCCACAAGCCCAAATGCCAAATGGCAAACATCAATTGAGGCAAGTAGAGACTAAACGAAACGCACGGGTACTAGGACACCATTGGGCGTAGACGCGGACAGCCAGCTCTGACGTGTCCGTGGCCCACTCATACGAACACTGCCCCCCAACAGCCGCGCACACGACGTGTCTGCGTAAATGCACCCCCCGCCCCACCATATCCCACCCACCGACTGCAGAGATGACTGTCCATGGACAGGAGCGATGGAACAGGCCGTACGCAACAGCCACCTACAGCCCCCAGCGAGCTAACACACTCCCACCACACACCACACAACAAACCCTTCCAAGTTGACCCCCCCACCCTTATCCTTTTTTTTCTTTTTCCCTTCGTTTTTTTTCCCCTTCTTGCGTCCCAATTTCCCTTATTCTTCCTTCCACGTTCACTTGAATACATGGCCTGTTCTGGGCAATGACAGCCGAGACAGTTCCGCTGACAGACATGCTGATTAGGCATTCAAAGATACGTACACAAGCACACGGCAGCACTGTCATGCTTAACCACAATCACAATGAGACGGGTGTGCAGTGGATGATATGAAGGGGGAGGACATACACTGGTGCCTCTGGCCTGACAACGAGCATACTGGGCAAACAGACCTAGGCCGCGAGATAAGAAGGAAACGGGCCGTATCAGCCCCAAGATGTACACTGGTCTCGCCGCCAGTATTTGCAACTATTTCTGTACTACCACACAAGGCCGAGACACTGGGGTTGCGTCACATACCATGGGACGGACCCTCCCAGTGGCTGCTGAATAGCGGCAACCGCTGGAAGTAGTGACCATGACACCTGACATACTACGAGACCACTGTGACCAACCACATGCCAGTTCACCCGCTTTCACAAGATACGACACCAGTAACATCCAGAATGCAATGATACCATGTGATTGATGTAAAGACTTGTGGAGATAAAACGTATTGTTATGGCCTGAATTAACGAATGATGTTATATTCATGTTTCTTTGTAAAACTAATAAAATATATTCAAACAAAAAAAATCAATGTCATCTTCCAAAGCCTCTTCAGCATCATCATCGAGCGACAGTGAAGAAGATGGGTTTGCAATGGTGATGTTGACTGCAGAAAAACATGCACATGTAGGACTGGCTGCTTGCAAAGAAGAACACAAATCAAAGAGTGATCGCCATGTGAAACTACCCAACTCATTTGGCCAATGCCACAAGATCACGCAAAAGGTGAATGGTTGCCCTACAACTTTCATTGTAGACAGTGGTGCATTGAGCAACATCATGCCAGCAGAAAAATACAATGCACTGTCTGTGGTACCACGTCTAATGCCATTGAAAACAAAGGTGTAGACGTGGGCTCCTTCTACGCCATTACAAAGTCAAGGGTCATTTATAACGACCTTGAGGCAGACGAAAATGACAGTACAAGCACCAATTCATGTTCTCCAAGGTACTTTGTCAAGTCTATGTCTACTCAGTCTCAGCACTGATACTGACATGGGACTGTTATCCATTAACTACAATATCAATGCACTTTTTGAAATAGTATGTCAATTCCCGTTGTTATTTAATGGACTAGGTAAACTTAAAACAATGAAGGTGCAACTTCACATTAATGAGGACATTCGTCCTGTTGCTCAGCAACATAGTCAGATGCTTTTCACTTACAGGAAGGTGTTGAGAATGAACTGGAAACATTATTAAAGAATGACATCATCGAGCGCTCTACTAGTCCGAAGCCATGGATTTTGCTCATAGTGGTAGTACAAAAAAAGGACAGTGGAGGTGACATGCACATTTGTATTGATATTTGCCAAGTCAACATAGCCACCCAGATCCACACATAGCAGACATGATTACACAGCTGAATGACGCAAACGTTTTTGCCCGTCTTGATCTGAACAAAGGATATCATCAACTGGAGCTGGAAGAGAACTGTAGGTACATTACTATTTTTTTAACTCGTTTTGCTGTGTCATCGGCTGCAGAAATCTTTCAGGCTGCCATTCTCCGAATTATTCAACCTGTGACACATGCTTTTAAGTTAAGTGATAATATATTAGTGTTTGAGGCCACACCAAAGGAACATTACAAAGCTCTTCAGCAAGTGTGTCATTTGCTCGCCGATGCAGATTTCACGTTTAAATGCAGAAAAGTGTGAGTTTTACAAAACCAAACTCAAATACTTAAGGCATATTTTCTCGGAAGGGGAAATGACTCCTGCCCCTGAAAAAGTACAAGCATTGTCATCCACCTGCGACCTGCAAGATGTAAACATGCTGCAGTCCTTCTTAGACATGGCCAGCTATTGCTAAACATACATTTGTGATTTTGTCACGGTGAGCTCCCCATTACGAGAGTTGACAAAGAAAAATGTTCCCATCCAATGGGCTCCTGAATGTGATCCAAGTTTCAATAAAATCAAACGTGTCGAAAATGTAACTGAAATGGCTTACTTTGATCCAAAGTTACACACTTAGATTGTTGTAGACACAAGCCCAGTGGAGTTGGGCGCGATCCTTGCTCAACACAATGGACAGCCAAATGCTCAGAGACACACTGTGGACTATACCAGCCGAAGTTTATCTTAGACTGAACGTGCCTATTCTCAGCCAAAAAAAGAGGTCCTAGTTGTAGTGTGGGTCTTGTGAACATTTTCATTTGTTTCTGTACGGAAAACATTTCACTCTTGTCACTGACCACCAGGTATTGCTCGCCATCTTCAGAAATCTGAAAGCCAACATGCCCCCTCGCATCGTGAGGTGGGGGTTGAGATTGTAAGAGTATGATTACACTATTGTGCATAACCTGGGGATGGATCAAAAACAAGCAGATAACTCCTCACAAGTGCCATTACAGCATACCAGTGCAACGTCTAAAGCGGCTGAAGCATACATTAATGTCATAGTAAAGTCCAGCACAACTGCAGCTCTATCCATTAAGCAAATCCCTGCTGCTACTAATACAGACAGAGACAAGCTCACACTCAAGGATTTAACTGCAAAGCAATCATGGAGTAAACATACTCACCCTCTCACAGATTACATTGAATATATAGCAAAAATTCACGAATGTGCAGGAAGACCTTTCTCTCACACCAGGAAGACCTTTCTGTCATTCAAGAAGGTATCATACTAAGAGATTCGAGAATTGTCATACCTGAGAACTTGAGACAACAAGTTATTGAACTGGCACACAAAGGACATTGTGGCATTGCAGCCACCAAGAGAGCCCTCAGAGAATGAGTGTAGTTTCCTAACCTTGACGAACAAGTCAAGAAGGAACTGAAAGCATATCACATGTGTAACTGCATATTTCCCAAGACAACACAGCATCCGTTAAATATGTCTGACCTTCTTAAACAAGCATGGGAGAAAATTGCTGTTTATTTCTTTGGACCTTTAAACAATAGCCATCATCTTATGGTAGTTTTGGATGAGTACTCACGTTTCCCTTAGTGGAAGATTTATCATCGACCACACATGACAAAGTCATCGAGAGGCAGGATAATATTTTTTTAATGTGGGGTATTCCCTCCATCCTCCAATCTGACAATGGTCTGCCCTTCAATAGCAGATATTTAAAGACTTTCTTAATCGTTTAAACGTAAGCATCAGAAAAGCACGCCACAGGTAAATGGTGTTGTGAAAGATTTATTGGAACCCTAAATAAAGTGGTTCAGCGTGCTATGCTTGAAGTAATCGATCTCACATCAGCTTTGTGTCCAGCCCTTTATGCTTTTCGGTCAACTCCCCATTTCACAACAGGTGAAAGCCCTGCCACCTTGCTTTTTGGGAGAGCCATTGAGACAAAGTTGCCACAGTGGACCATGAGCAGAGTAATAGACATTGATGAGATTCGTGTCACGATCGATGAAGGCCTATGCAGATAAGCGCAGATGCGCTAGGGAAACAGTTTTCAAAGAAAGAGATCAAGTCAAACAAAAACAGAAAAGCAAGACTGGCGCTTCGTTTTATTCTGATACAATGAAAGTCGTGACAAGTAAAGGACATACATTAACCGCGAAAAGTAAAGGACATATGGTGACCAGTCAATGTCGCAGAAAATCCATTACGAGAGACTCATCTCATTTCAAACATCTGCCTCAATGTTCGTTGGATCCAGACCTCACGAGTGAACCAAGTCCACCTGAGTGACCACATCCAGCATCTGAGTCTACATCTACGATGCCAGATGGCAGTTCAACTCCACCTCCTACGACTCAATCTGGAAGATTGGTGGGAGCACCTCAACGACTCATTGAGGGCTCTAATATATATATGTTATTTGTGTTTTTAATTTAACAAAGGGGGAGATGTATTGTGTGATCATGCGCAGTAGGGCCCTTGTGGTCCTAAGTGGACTCCTTACAAAGTTACATAATCAGTTGTGAGGTATTTAGGAGTGTCTGAGTGTGGTCAATAAAGTCTATGACGCAGTATGGTCAGTTAACAGCTTCATGCGGAAGAATAAAGAAGTGTACTTCTGAGCTATCTGTGTGCGTAGTCATTTGCGTGCTCCAGAGCTGGGGTGGATGCTACACCAAGTATATAGCCCATATTAATTTTGTACCACAAATGGGACCGACATTTGCCATGTACAAACCCATCCCAGTACCACATGTTCCGGCTTTGGTGCTATGGCACGTGATGCACACTTCCTCTCTGTACCACTGATGAAATCCACACTGGCCCAGGCGCGCCCTCGGTCGGAAAATGTGCGCAGACTCGTACTGACATGACCACACACTCACTAGAACCACGGAATAGGCCCGTGGACCAGACGGGGTTCCCACCCACGACGTATCCCGAACGCAATTCTTACTGACGTCATGCCACAGATAGGCTCACCTGCTTGTTGTAGCTTTGAAGCGCCCGCTGTACCACATCCTGTTGCCCGCTCTCCAGTGTGGTTACTAGCCTCTTCAGGTCCATGGTCTGCAGGGGGGGGGGGGGGGGGGGGGGGGAAGAGAAGAGGGAGGGGCGCAGGCAGCAGTGAAAGAAGAGCACACTGGTGGCAGCGGGCACTGAGACAACGAGAGAGCGCGAGAGGAGGACGGCAGGGGATGATGCAGGGTAGGCCGACAAGGGCCCGAGCCGCAGGTGTTTCCGGGTCCCCTGACGCTCGGGTCCACGCGCGTCGGATTCTCCAGCGCGGCTCCTGTCCCTCGCTGCTGTAATCCCTTCCCTTCCGGATTTCAGGGAGCAGCTGGTACACCGCTGCCCGGAGCCGTGGAGAGGATGCTGGCTGGGGCACCGCCCGGGCAGGAGCCCCACCCCGAGAGTTGTGGCAGATATGACGGGCAGAAAACGCTGTGTTGCAGCGTTAGCAAATCCTAACAAAATAGCGACAGTGTCGACCCGCTAATTGCAAGGACTGCCTGCGACCTCAGCCATCCGCATGTATGGTTTGAAAATACAACGTAGACAGAATCCTCCATTTTGCACCCAGGACCTCACGTACACGTATCACCATGGAGATACAGCTTTAAAGAGACACTATAACCAGGGCTTTAAGTGGGATGAAATAACTGGGGGTCTCTCAAAGAGGCGTGGCATGTGTTTTTCAGGGCGTGGCTTACAAGCACATGAACTGAAAATCTATGCTAAGGGTAGTGTGCCGCCCGACTGGTATTTTGCTGCTTCTGTCATTAAATTCAGATATATAATACAGCAAGTAACATTACGCTTACAACAAGCCAGTACTGTTAGCTTTGTCAATGGTTGTTAGTTGCATAAGATAAATAATCAACAACCACGGCGGCGTTGCATATAAAATTGAAAATGCCTCCGTTCTGAAATGGTGAGACTTTGAAAGAACTATAACGAGTTTCTTTAAGTTACAGCACAGACAGACAAGGGTGGTACTTCTGCAGAATTAAGATTTTCTTTCATACTGAGGTCAGTGAGGGCAAAAATGTAGAGCCCCATAGGGACTCGTCTCTGTACCTGCCTTTTAGAACTGCCTGTGCCATGCTCAATAGGCAGGACCCGGTCCACTCAAAGCCCTGACTATCACATTAATAAGCAACCACAACATCGTCAGGTGCACACAAAGCACCAGGTACATACACTGAATCATTCACAGGGATGAACACAACACAAGGAATAAACAGCATCATGAACACAGAATCAAGCTCATAGTGTGGCAATCTCGGAGCAAATCATTAGTGTGATGTTTTCAGAAAGTATGATGATAGAGCAGTCAGGGCTTTAAGCAGGCCGGGTCCCGCCGGTTCTCAGCACCAGCAGTTCTAAACAGCAGGTGCTGGGACAGGTCCCTATCGGACTCTCCATTTTTGTCCTCATCCTCAGGTTGAAAAAATCTTAACTCTGTAGCAGTGCCACCCATCACAGCCTTTAATGTAACTTCAAAAAGACTCGTTATAGTTCTTTCGCAGTCTCATTATTTCAGGCCTGAAGCATTTTCAATATTATATACAACAAAGCCATGGTTATTGCTTAATTATATTATGCAACTAACAACCATTGAAAAAAAGCCAATAGTCCTGGCTTGTTGTTGGTGTAATGCTCGCAGTTGGATTCTGGATGCAATGACAGAAGGAGCAAAATACTAGTCGGGCGCCACACTATGCTAAACACAGATTTTTAGCTAAGGTGTTTGTAAGCCACACCCGTAATTACATTGAGCACGCCTCTTTAAGTTGCGTTGGGTTTTTATGTCCCACTTACACCCCTGGAATCAGTAGTGCTTTGGACACCTTACCTTCCTTGGAGAGTTCTGTTTCATAACTGTGTGTGGGAAGAGCCTCATTATAAGTGCTCTGAGGAATTGAAGGTGGCTCTTGATTATTCATATTCCAGCATGTATTGAGTTTGACTTTCTTATCTTAGCTTCCAGAATTGTAAAGTAGTTTCCACGAGTGTAAGACTTATTGAAGGAAGCTGTGGTCAGAAATAGGGCCAGTTTGGTTTGAAGAGATCCCCTTAACTTGGTGGTAGCTTATATTGAAGATAAAGAGGTCTATTACCAATGGCTTGATGTAAATGTGCATTGCTTTAAAGGTTATATGGCAGACTCACAAACAAGTAGCAAATCTACACTCAAAGGTTTACATCTACACCCAAGTGTAGATTTACTCCTTTGTGGAATTAGGTATTCACATGGCTAGCTGTGTTTCCATGCTGATTCCTGGAAAGTCATTTGATTTTCCAATCGAGATCCCAACCCCGCTGTGTAGAGTTCTTTGTAGCAGAAAGTCCAACAGAGAGGGAATTGGCTCTCCTGTGCTAATGCATATTTTTTTCCACCACAGGGAACACTAAGGAATACCTACATTTCCATCCCTTGAGTGGGATTTATGGGTATGGAGAACTCTCATGGCAAATATCTTCGCACTTGTAAATGGGCTCATACCTGTCAGAAATCTCTTTGGGAATTCCTGGCAGCTGTAAGGTAAATGTAGGTCCGGTTCTAAGGTGATGTGACCTGTGCAGCCGCACCTGGTGCTGAAATCAAGGAGCACCATGTTTAAAAAATAACACAGGTTTAGAAAGCACCTGTAGCAGAGTTCCTTGTGTCCAGCAGTTTTTAGGCAACAATAAAAATGTCAAGATAACTCGGGCGATTAATGTTCCTGCTGGAGAGAGATCTTTTGTCTCGTGGCGGTTTCCACTCATGATAAAGTAGCCCAGAGGGTTGCTATGCCTGCTGCAAAGAATGTGCACCACGCAAATCCCGACCTGTATTTTATGTGGATTGCTCAGTGGGCTACTGCTTTTGTCACAGAGATCCTTTTTCTACTTGTAGTTCATAAGTTACATCCCTAATATAGCACAGTGAGATTTAAACTGTTAATTCTTATTAGTAAAGCCAACCACTGTGGTACGGTTTAAATCCTGAGTTTCTGCTTCTCCATTCCAATCACTCTTAACATATACTGCCTACTAGCAGTGGTGACATGTGATTCCTACAACTTGTACTTCTCATTGTTTTATGTAAATTTCCTATGGACTGGTTAACACACATTGGATTAATTGCCTTTGTATAATGTGTAAGTGTTGTAAAGTGCTCTGAAACCCTACACTGGTATGAATAGTTCTATAAAACAAATGAAATACATGTAAGAGAGGAGCAATGGAGAGATGAGAGGCACTGGCGGAGTGTGGCAGTGAGGGAATTTGTGGAGAGGGAGGTTTTTGTGGAGGGGCACCAACTAAGATTGTTGCACGGGCATCACCAGTGCTAAAGCCGGCGCTGGGTAGGTTCAGTTGTAAACCTGTGTTTTGAATCAAATTCACCTTTGTGAATAGGGTCTCAAATGTCTAGTCACATACAGCCAATGTAAGGATTGAACAGTTGGTGAGGTGCAATCCCGGATAAGGAGGTTGTCCTGCAGCTGCTTTCTGGATTCTCTGTAGTTCACAGGTCAGGTGGTGAGAGGATCCAAGGTAAATACAGTTGGTGCAGTATGTATGGGAAAAGTAATAGGTCAATGATGGTTTTTCCTCATTTGGGAAGCCTAGATAATGGAATATTCTTTGCATTGCCTTAAGTAAAAAGACCTTTTGGAAACATAACTATAATCCCTAGAAAGAAAGTAGAGATCCATATTCACAAAATTGTTTGAGGTTAGGCTGAGCTTTTTTGACTAGGTAGAAGACGTGTGGGAGTGGTCCTTTTTCGCATACTCTAGAATCCTAGTTTTTAACAGGTTAATTTTGATGCAGTTAGTTACCATACAATGGCCAACCGCTTGGAGGTATTCACCTATGGCAAAGGAATTGAGATGAACAAGTTACTTACCTTTAGTAACACTGTTTCTGGTAGAGACTTTATCTACCCGCAGAATTCTCACCTTTTTTAAAAAATAAATTCTTTTTATTATAGACAAACAATAAACTATACAGATTGGCATTGTCGTCATCACATTTCTTTGGCTTTGGTAGCATATCATTACTTCCTTTACAATCCATAGGTCAACAATATTTTTGTAAGGCCGCCCCCTACATCTCCACGCCCTCCAGTGAGGTACAATCTGTCAGTTTGCGCACATATATCCTCTCTATAAGAGTTGCACATACCCCATATTTGCATTCACTTTTTGGGGCATCCCCTGGACACATACACTGTTTACTCTCAAAACATACACCAATCCATATCTTCAATCCATTCCCTTACTGTTGGTGTCTCCTGCGCTCCCCACCTTTTTGCAATGTATCTCTTTGCTACAATTCCCCCTAGGGTCACCCACAGCTTCTCTTTAGTTCCTATGTCCACTGGTTCCCAAATATTCAAAATGCACAACTTTGGATTTAGTTCTAGGTGAGTCCCCAATACGTCCCCCATGCATTTGAGGACCGCCTCCCAGTATGTCACTATCAGTGGACATTCCCACAATATGTGTGGGAACGTACCGTACCCCCTTGACTGCAATTTTGTCTACAACTAGCGTCCTCCTTATAGCCCACCTTAACTAATGTGCGTCCTGTATAGTATATTCTATGCAGCACTTTCAATTGCACTAACTTCAACTTCAATGAGATCACCACCTCTCTGGATGATGCTAAGGCCTCACGCCATTCCTCTTCATCTAACTCCTGTAGTTCTTGTTCCCACTTTGCCCGGAGCTGTTGAAGTGGATCCGGGGAGTTATTAATCAATTTGGAATAAGTTATCAAGATCGCCCTGCGTGGCATGTACACATCTAAAAGTCGATCTTCAAGTTGCGAGGCCTCTGGAAACGGTTCTTCACAAGGCAATACCTCTTTTTTTTTTTTTGTAAAATTTGGCAATACCTCTTTTAATGCATGCCGCACCTGCAAGTATCTGAATCTCTCCCTCTCCGCTAGCTCATAGTCTTGCTGCAACATCTCAAAGGTTACTACCTCTGCCTTTTTCCAAATATTTCCTACCCGCGATATCCCGATAGTGTCCCACTCAGGAAATCCTTTCATTTTCCAAAGGGATCCAATCTGCTCTGAGTTCCATAGCGGGGTGGCTAGTGTTACAGTCTTTGCCCATCCCATAATTTTCTGCGCCATGTGCTATATCTGAACTGCATGGTGAGTGGGTTTTGTCAGTCCCATCTTGGACGGGTTAGGAAAAAAGCTCTCGTGTAGATATTACCTGGCAATAGCCACCTGTCCATTGCATATCCTGGAACATCATGGGGCTTATGGATCCAATGATTAATGGAGGACAATTGAGACACCCAATAATACTTTTTGATATTAGGTAACCCAATACCGCCGTCATACCAGCTCTGCACAAATTTTGATATTGCAGTTCGGGGCGGGCTGTTACTCCAGAGCAGCGCTCTCTGTACATTTTCCACAGCTTTGAAGTAGGCCGCTGGTACCATATCTGGCGCGTTATGTAGGATATACAAGAAACGAGGCAGCTACATCATTTTGAATAATGCCGCTCTACCCAATAGGGAGAGCGGCAATGTCTTCCAGTGCTCTACATAGCATCCCAGCCGCTGCAATTGTGGCTGCAGGTTGGCAGTGTAGAACAATTTAGGATCCTTATTAATGTACAACCCCAAATATTTAAAGCCATTCTCAGCAATCGTCACTTGACAGTCTTTGGGGAGGCATGGAGGGTCTGCATGCAGTATGAATATCACTGACTTTGTCCAGTTTATTGCATACCTGGAGTTATTACCAAAATTTGTAAAGATGTTAAGGACTCGATGCAACAATGTAGTTGGCAAAGCCAAATATAGTAACATAGAGGGATATGCGGACCTCCAAACCGTCCATCAAAAGCAGCCCTCGGATTACGGGGTCCTTACGGATCCAACAAGCCAGAGGCTCAAACATTAATGCAAACAGCAGCAGGGATAAGGGACACCCCTGAGGCGTCCCTCTGTGAAGTTGGAAAACAGTAGATTTTGTATTATTGACCACGACTTGGGTGAGCGGTTCTGAGTACAGAAGCCGCACCCAGTCCATGAATCTAGGGCCGAAGCCCATTCTCTGCAATACTGCAAATAAGTACGGACATTCTATAGTGTCAAACGCCATGGGGGTGCCAGTGACACCACCACCGCATCCTCCCTCAGTGAGTCTACCCTCCCCATGACCCTATTTAGTCTTTTCAGGTTCAGTGACGTGTTTCTAGCTGGCATAACGCCGGACTGGTCTGCATGGACCAGTCCAGAAATCACACGCACCAATCTGGTAGCCAAAATCTTGGCCAGTATTTTAATTTCTGCATTTAGCAGGGAGATAGGCCTGTAGGAAGAGCATTTACTCCTGGTTTCCCTTCTTTATGAATGACCACCAACGTAGCCATTCTCTGATCCTGCTGGAGACATCCCTTCTCTAAACTCTCTTCATACATGGATTTGAGGTATGGGGCAATCCTGTCAGGTTTCAGTTTGTAGAGTTCAATGGGTAGCCCATTTGGGATTATTCCCATTACTCTTTATATATATATTCAACATAATAAGTTCCTTCTCAGGTAGAACAAGGGAAAACATTTTTTAGGAATACATACTATACTGGGGCACAGTGGGCAGTGGTTTCTGGATTTCTTGAGTTATGTTAGGTCTCTCTAGAGGGTAGTTACTAATGGAGCTTGAGATATATTAAATCTCGAATGGCAATTGGCATATAGAAACACCCAAAGACTATTCCTACAGGGGTGTCTGTATGAAATTGTGGATTTATATTACTTACTTTAAAAAGAACTCTCATTACATTAGAGATGTATTCCTCTGTAGTCAATTCGAGGAAAAATTCCATCAATCCTCACAAAACACCATTTAGTGATATTGGTGTAAAAGGTCCACACAAGTCTTTTTGTCTGAAATCAAAAAACCTAGCTTGAAACTCATATATTTAAATATCTAGAGTCTGTATATATAGTAATACTCTAAGGGTACTTCAATTACCTTCACTTTTTCGTGGAGTTCTCTTTATTAGAAGGAAAAAGGAGCCACCGTTATAAGGGACTTTTTGGAGTCATCTATATAAAAAATCATAGGATGTTACAATTTTACTCCTTTTTAATAGTATATGTCAAGTCGTAAATGATTACATTTCTACATCATCATCGCACACTTACCCTTGAGTACAGGGGATCAGCCTAAGGTGTAGCACGTGACTGGATGGTGTCAAACTATTTTTTTGCGTGCTGCCTTTTTGCGTAGTCTATTCGGGTGGTCTGTATTCAATTTACCGCCCTGAAAGAAACATATATTTATATGGATTTATATATTCCATCTATTTCCCATTCTATTCAATTTGGGACGCATATAATTTAAGAAGAACGTACTGTGTTCGTGTTTAAAAGCATAGTATATCTTTTAGACTGGTGATTATTCGTGCATCAAGACACCTATTTCTAAGCGTCGGTTTATTAATCCAAAAATGGTGATTAATTTGGACATGGGATGTTGTTTATACATATCAAGTATTACTATACATGTTCGGCAGTTCTCGTTCTGCATTTAAGATCTCGAATCTTGTATTATCCTCATTACAAACAGGTAGAGATCAAATCCTATTTTAATACTCCACAGGGACCTACACATTTAATTGCCGTTTACCTAGGAGTAGGGGACAAACAATACCATTACTAACAACATAACGCGGTATCAATTCGCGGTTGTAAGGCACACTCGAAAAGGATGCCCTAAGCCCGGCCGTTCCATATTAATTAAACAAGAGCGACTCAGGCAGTTTTAAAGTAATCGCGTACGGAGATTCCTCATTTATTTCTGAACGCTTATACACTATAGTCTTAATCAATCAAAATCTACAGTCCCTCTCTCGCTTACCTCGCATTCAGTATTCGGCCTCCCTGCTCCTTTTTCACTTCTTTTCGTCAGGTTGCAGATACACACGTACTGAGTGTTTGTTGATATTTAAGTGTTTCCGGTTCGCGCGTTTTACCAAAAATCTCGCGAGATCGTATGAGGTCGCTAGACGTGTTCTAGTGTGCGACTCCTTTGCAGAACTACCCTGGTAGTTTACTCATAGTTTTCTAAGTTTTAATCTCGCGATGCTAGGGTTCAATGGACGTATTCCCTGAAGCAAGGGTAATTGTGCGTTGCAGAGTTTAGAACTACCCTCGTAGTTTTAGTACCCGCTCAGATTAAAAAATTAATAGGGAAGAATTTACATATACGATCTACGTGTGCCCTATTATTAAGGGTCTCCATCACTAATGAGGAACTCATATTACCTATTGTGTTCTAAGGGGTAGAGCTAATCCAGAAGGCTTTTTAATATTATAATCACTTGGATGGGCCTTTATGAAGTTTATAAAATGCGTTCCCAGTCCTCTTTGTTATTTAACCCATTTCTCACAGTGTTAAAACGGGACATAAAAAATTGTTCTCGTTTTTTTCTTTTAAGGTCAATATCCCCTCCTCTTAGATTCATCTGGATACTCTCAACTCCACACCAAGACAGATCCTTGATTGTGTGGTTCGCTTCTTGCCAATGTTCGGTTAGAGGGGCTCCTCTTTTTTTTGTCCGAACGGCCGATTTATGCTCAGTGATTCTTAGTCGAATTTCTCGACTTGTTTCTCCTATGTATATTAAATTACATGGGCATCTTATCAAGTATATTAAATTTCTAGATCTACAATTCATAAAAGAATTTATTCTGTGTTTGACCTTATTGTGTTCAATGTGGTCTCCTTTGGCAATGTTTTCACAATTGCAACATTTTCCACAAGGGAAGGTTCCAGTAGGAGTAATTGTAGGAGCTTCTCTATATGTGTGTACCAAGCTTTTTTTTAAAGTGGGGTTGCGTCTAAATGCGTACATCGGTTTTGGCAATTTTTCTTTATTTGGTTTAGTCACAAGATTCCAATTACGATTTATTATATTTTTGATTTTGTTACTGATGCAGCTGTAGTTGGTTACCAATATTAAACGTTTTTCCTTTTGTTTATCTTCTTTTTTTGAGAACAAATTATCTCTATTGAAATATTTCGCTCTCTTGTATGCATGCCTAATCATGCGCTTCGGGTAACCTCTCTCCACAAATTTATCATTATAACAAAAATATAATAAATCGTAATTGGAATCTTGTGACTAAACCAAATAAAGAAAAATTGCCAAAACCGATGTACGCATTTAGACGCAACCCCATTTTAAAAAAAAGCTTGGTACACACATATAGAGAAGCTCCTACAATTACACAACCAAGTATAAATAATGCTCCCCTTCCTACTGGAACCTTCCCTTGTGGAAAATGTTGCAATTGTGAAAACATTGCCAAAGGAGACCACATTGAACACAATAAGGTCAAACACAGAATAAATTCTTTTATGAATTGTAGATCTAGAAATTTAATATACTTGATAAGATGCCCATGTAATTTAATGTACATAGGAGAAACAAGTCGAGAAATTCGACTAAGAATCACTGAGCATAAATCGGCCATTCGGACAAAAAAAAGAGGAGCCCCTCTAACCGAACATTGGCAAGAAGCGAACCACACAATCAAGGATCTGTCTTGGTGTGGAGTTGAGAGTATCCAGATGAATCTAAGAGGAGGAGATATTGACCTTAAAAGAAAAAAACGAGAACAATTTTTTATGTCCCGTTTTAACACTGTGAGAAATGGGTTAAATAACAAAGAGGACTGGGAACGCATTTTATAAACTTCATAAAGGCCCATCCAAGTGATTATAATATTAAAAAGCCTTCTGGATTAGCTCTACCCCTTAGAACACAATAGGTAATATGAGTTCCTCATTAGTGATGGAGACCCTTAATAATAGGGCACACGTAGATCGTATATGTAAATTCTTCCCTATTAATTTTTTTATCTGAGCGGGTACTAAAACTACGAGGGTAGTTCTAAACTCTGCAACGCACAATTACCCTTGCTTCAGGGAATACGTCCATTGAACCCTAGCATCGCGAGATTAAAACTTAGAAAACTATGAGTAAACTACCAGGGTAGTTCTGCAAAGGAGTCGCACACTAGAACACGTCTAGCGACCTCATACGATCTCGCGAGATTTTTGGTAAAACGCGCGAACCGGAAACACTTAAATATCAACAAACACTCAGTACGTGTGTATCTGCAACCTGACAAAAAGAAGTGAAAAAGGAGCAGGGAGGCCGAATACTGAATGCGAGGTAAGCGAGAGAGGGACTGTAGATTTTGATTGATTAAGACTATAGTGTATAAGCGTTCAGAAATAAATGAGGAATCTCCGTACGCGATTACTTTAAAACTGCCTGAGTCGCTCTTGTTTAATTAATGTGGAATGGCCGGGCTTAGGGCATCCTTTTCGAGTGTGCCTTACAACCGCGAATTGATACCGCGTTATGTTGTTAGTAATGGTATTGTTTGTCCCCTACTCCTAGGTAAACGGTAATTAAATGTGTAGGTCCCTGTGGAGTATTAAAATAGGATTTGATCTCTACCTGTTTGTAATGAGGATAATACAAGATTCGAGATCTTAAATGCAGAACGAGAACTGCCGAACATGTATAGTAATACATGATATGTATAAACAACATCCCATGTCCAAATTAATCACCATTTTTGGATTAATAAACCGACGCTTAGAAATAGGTGTCTTGATGCACGAATAATCACCAGTCTAAAAGATATACTATGCTTTTAAACACGAACACAGTACGTTCTTCTTAAATTATATACGTCCCAAATTGAATAGAATGGGAAATAGATGGAATATATAAATCCATATAAATATATGTTTCTTTCAGGGCGGTAAATTGAATACAGACCACCCGAATAGACTACGCAAAAAGGCAGCACGCAAAAAAATAGTTTGACACCATCCAGTCACGTGCTACACCTTAGGCTGATCCCCTGTACTCAAGGGTAAGTGTGCGATGATGATGTAGAAATGTAATCATTTACGACTTGACATATACTATTGAAAAGGAGTAAAATTGTAACATCCTATGATTTTTTATATAGATGACTCCAAAAAGTCCCTTATAACGGTGGCTCCTTTTTCCTTCTAATAAAGAGAACTCCACGAAAAAGTGAAGGTAATTGAAGTACCCTTAGAGTATTACTATATATACAGACTCTAGATATTTAAATATATGAGTTTCAAGCTAGGCTTTTTGATTTCAGACAAAAAGACTTGTGTGGACCTTTTACACCAATATCACTAAATGGTGTTTTGTGACGATTGATGGAATTTTTCCTCGAATTGACTACAGAGGAATACATCTCTAATGTAATGAGAGTTCTTTTTAAAGTAAGTAATATAAATCCACAATTTCATACAGACACCCTTGTAGGAATAGTCTTTGGGTGTTTCTATATGCCAATTGCCATTCGAGATTTAATATATCTCAAGCTCCATTAGTAACTACCCTCTAGAGCACGGGTACTCATAGTACGGCCCGCGGGCCAGCAGCGGCCCGGCAAGCCTTCCGTGGCGGCCCGCGGACCATGAGCCAGAGTACCCGTGTTTTCTAAGACTGTCTGCAAACACTCTGCTGCTCTGTGGGGGCCGGGCAATTTATTCCGGCGGAGCTGCAGGGGCGCCGAGAGGGTGTGAAAGACAGCAATGCCCCATTCACAATCAAATGGTCTTTTTGAAGACCTGTGAAATACTCGGATGGGGCTGTGTGTCTGTGCGCGCTGGGAAAACAGGCTGGGGAAGCGGGCTCAGCCCGGGTGACACAGGCAGGGTGGGGTGACAGAGAGAGGTAGAGGGACAGAGACAGAGGGAGGGAAATGGAGACAGAGAAAGGGAGACAGAAAAGGTAGACAGACAGAGGGAGGAGGGCGATAGAGGGATGAGGGTGATAGAGGGATGAGGGCGACGGAGTGCGGGAGGCACAGTGAGGGAAGGGGAATGATGGAGGGAGTGAGGGAAGGGGAATGAGGGAGGGAGTGAGGGAAGGGGAGTGAGGGAGTGAGGGAAGGGGAGTGAGGGAAGGGGAATGAGGGAGGGAGTGAGGGAAGGGGAATGAGGGAAGGAGAGTGAGGGAAGGGGAATGAGGGAGGGAATGAGGGAAGGGGAGTGAGGGAAGGGGAATGAGGGAGGGAGTGAGGGAAGGGGAGTGAGGGAAGGGGAGTGAGGGAAGGGGAGTGAGGGAAGGGGAGTGAGGGAACGGGAGTGAGGGAAGGCGAGTGAGGAAAGGCGAGTGAGGGAAGGCGAGTGAGGGAAGGCGAGTGAGGGAAGGGGAGTGAGGGAAGGGGAGGTAGTGAGGTTGAGGGAAGGGGAGTGAGGGAGGGAGAGGGGGAATAGGGGGAAGGGGAGTGAGGGGAAGGGAAGGGGAGTGAGGGAGGGAGGGAAGGAGAGGAATGGAGAGGGAAGGGAGAGGGAGGAAGAGGGAGGAGAGGGAGGGAGAATGAAGGGGAGGATGAGGGAAGGAGCTGAAGGGAGAGGGAAGGAGAGAGGGAGTGAGACAGTCAGAATGAGGGTGAGATAGGGAAAGAGAGGGAGATAGAGGGATGGAGGGAGGGATGGAGGGAGGGATGGATGGAGGGAGGGAGGGAGGGAGGGATGGAGGGAGGGAGGGAGGGAGGGAGGGAGAGGGAGAGGGAGAGGGAGAGAGAGAGATATATGTGTGTGTATATGCCGGGTCTGGTAGCTCAGTGGACGAAGGCGTCTGCTGCAGGGACCTGTGTTTAACCTCATGGTCACTGTTTTTTGGTTGCTCTAGCCCCGCCCCCCCCCACTGACCCCGCCCCCACCAGTGCGGCCCTCGGACACAAACCACACTGTAAATTTGGCCCCTGAGAGAAAGTTTGTGAGTACCCATGCTCTAGAGAGACCTAACATAACTCAAGAAATCCAGAAACCACTGCCCACTGTGCCCCAGTACAGTATGTATTCCTAAAAAATGTTTTCCCTTGTTCTACCTGAGAAGGAACTTATTATGTTGAATATATATATAAAGAGTAATGGGAATAATGCTAAATAGACACAAAAGAGTGATGAGAATGTTGTTCTTTATTAAAGAAAATGTTTTTTAATATTATGTTTCTTTACCGTATAGAACCCTGTCCTGATGAAGGTGTCATCATAAAAACCGAAACCCTGCGTCGACAACTTGTTTTTAACAGCCATCTGCTTTTTAATTCTGTTCTTGTGTGTTTAAAACATTTGCACCACTGAACCAATGGAAGTGTGCTTACACTCTTTTAACTATTTCACATTGTGGCACTGTAATTAATATTTGATACTGTATATTGTATGAAATAAATTGTTCAAATTTTATAAAAAATAGTTTTATCATTGTGCACATATTTTTAGAATGTGGTTTTACATGTAAGGATCTCTTGAGTTATGGTGGTACACTATAGATAGGATAACTCTTTTTGAGTTAGTAATAGGGACTGTTTGATTTCTCGCATGTCTTTCACTCCTCGTCCCGTCACTGGAATCGTGAGGAGACCTCCCTTCCTTTTTTTGATAGCCCATTTGGGCCCATTGCCTTTCCCGACTGGAGGGTTCGGATAGCTTGGGCTATTTCCTCCTGGGTGAGGTCACTGTCTACGGTGACCATGTCCTCCTCTGTTATCTGTGATAGTTGCATTTCTGACATCAAGTCCGTCACCTTGCTGTCCTGTCTCGTAAACCTGGATATATAAAGCATCTCATAGTTTCTGGCGAACTCATTGGAATTTCCTGAGGATCCTTAAGAATGTCACCTGTACTTCCCTCCAATTTCACCACCAATCGACTCACCATTTCCCTCTTATCGAGCCGTGCCAATAATTTACCGGCTTTATCTCCCAATTCGTAGATACGCCCAAGTTTATGCCTCTTTAACACTTTTGTGACTTCTCTCACCTCCTCCCTGTAGTCGGTTTGCTTAAGTTTACGAGTATGTGCTGGTTCCTGACCCCCTCCCAATGATGACCTCACTCTCCAGCGGTGATATCTCCTGTTCTAAACTGAGCAGTCTTGCGTTCCTTTCCTTCCTAGCCCCTGCCACTTGTGCCACTACCTGCCCCAGTATTACTCTCTTGAAGGCCTCCCAGAGGGTTCCTGTCGAGTCTACAGCTCCTTCATTTTCTTTAAAGTAGTAATCAATTTATTTGGTGACATTTTGCTTAATTACTGGGTTATGCAGGTGCCATGGGTTTATGGGCGCTACACGGGTATTGCTACTGTACCCCGTCACAAATTGCACCCATATTGGGGAATGATCCGATATGCCTCTCGCTAGGTGTTTGATCTGTTGAATATATAGGATCTGATTGGAAGAAGTGAGGATGTAGTCAATGCGAGAGAAGCTATTATGGGCCCCTGAGTAAAAGGTGAAATTTACTTCATTGGGATTATGTATTCTCCAGCTATCCACTAGTCCCATGGCATCCAGAAAGTGAGAGAATCCCGCCTGTGTCGTGTTAAGTTATCTGAGAGGGTGGTGATCTAAACTACCTGAAATTACTGCATTAAAATCCCCACCCAACATCAACTTTCCTGTAGGGAGTGTCATCAGCACCTTCCCCAAGTCCCCTAGGGCCACCTGTTGGAGGCCTGGCGGTGAGTACACTGATAGTAAGTTAAGCGTCTCTCCTTCCCAATTCCCCGATATTGCTACATATCTCCCCAAGCTATCCGTCTGTACCTGATCAATCATCATGGGGAAGGACTTTCTCTTCAATATGCCAACTCCACGTGACCCCGTGGTAAATCCAGAATTAGCCACTAAGTGGTACCCCATAAGTCCCAGGGCTTTGCACATGTTACCTATCAGGTGTGTTTCCTGAAGTAGCACTAGATCCGGCGCCTGTCTTGATAAATTGCAACACAACTCCTCTCTTCAATTTATCCCTCATACCATGTACATTCCATGATAATAGATTGAAATGCATCTCACACATAGTCCCCATATGAGTATTTGTCACAGTTCATAAGAAAGCGTGTACGCATGAATCCTCTCGCTATTCCGGACCGCTTCAAAGGGAGAAAAGGGGCAAGTTTGCTTTCCCATTTAACCGCTGGTTTTAGTCCCAGTGTGCCCAGTATCAGCCCTATGACCTCATGCAATTTGCAGCCTGAATCTGTAATAATGAAAACTAACAATAACACATAACCATATGGACCCCCCACCCTGTTCCCCTGCATTCTTGGCTTTGAACTGCCCAGGACCCCAACCATGCAGAGTGCCTGTCGCCCTACAAAAACTAAATAAAAGTAGATTAAGGGGGGTAGGCTTTGGGCCGGCTCCCCGGGCTCCAACCCCCGCAAGTGTAGCGATTTCATACCCGATCACCACGCATCAGGCTATTCACTGTTATAGTTCTAAACTAACTCCCAGGCTTAGAGCACGAAGGGGCATCCTGAACTACAATCCCCAGCAGGCAGTGGGGCGAACCAAGGTGAGGCAAAGGGCGGACCGAATATAAGCACCTCCTCCCCAAGAGGAAGGTGCTTGACAATCACTTAGAAGACCGGAATGGCGGATGGTATTCCCTGCCGGATACCAGCGAGAAGAATTGCTGCATCCATCCAGTGTTTCGAGTGACCCGTGGTTAACTCGTCTTTTCCCGAAAAACTTCCTGGAGTGTGCCCACAAGGTTCAGGTATTCCTTGAAGGAGTGCGGGATCCTCTCCTTCGTGTGCCCGTTTTCGTGTTTCCTGAAAGGGTGCGCCGCGGTAACACGAGAAGCGCTGGAGCGCTTTATGGTTGCCGCCCCTCCGTTACATTTGCATTTATTTGAGCTCGCTATCCCTGCGGTTGTAATAGAAAAGCCGGTACGCTTTCTTTTGCATCAAAACTAACTGCTGTCGGTTTAATTACAACACCGGTGTCAGCCTAATCCATTGGTGTTTCTCTGCTCCGCGATTTTTGCATTAATATTTTTCAGAGTATACCGGAAAGGGCTGGCCTTTAACTTTTGCTTCCCAGTATAGGCATGCCATTTTCCTATAAGTTTCTGAGCTGTTCCCCACAGTGCTGAGGGATTTATAACTTTAAATATCGATGGCACTTATTTCATAAAAAGAACAAACAACATTTATATCCTCACAAAAGTGTTTGTGGAAAAAACGACACTATGCATAGGGTATTTTGAACTACTGGAGTGACTTAAGAGTTCCAACTCTTGTTTGCCTTACTGCATATTATTTTGAGACGTTCTTATTCCTAGGTTTTCGGATTCCTATGCATTAGTATGTCTTTCTATTGTTGAACCTTGATGACATTATTCATTTTGTACCTTAGCTGCAGAACTACGGGTGAGTGGGTATAGAGAGATATTTATCTAGATAGCCTATGTTTTAGACCTTAGAGAGAGCTACTCATATTTGTTATGTTGTCTTCCTGTCCTTCAGGGTCACCTATCCACGGGTGTCGTACAGTCTCCTAGACCAGACCCTCAAGAGACCCAAGAACTCACAGCTAGTTTGTTATCTTATCCACTTAGCTTTTCCCCTGGGCACAATCTCACACAGCAGGATTTCTTCCTCTGCTGGGGGTTGCGTTAAAGGGAATTGGGTAGGATTTACATCTGTCATCATCTCTGCTGGCCACAAGAGAAAGGTTAGTGACATTTCCTATATTCTTGTGCGACTGACAACCTGACAGCAAGAGCCTATAACAGTGTTCATACACGTATCCTGCTAGCACAAATCAAGTCACTTATCTTTCACCCGGTATATCAGTGCCACAGCGCCTTCAAATGTTCGTAGGTCTCAGCCGTACATTCCAGCCCCTTCGATCTCCGTCCCCGATGTGTCTTGTCCTCTCCCCTGTTGCAGGGTTTTGTCCATGTCAGTGTGACTTTTCACTTTCCCAGCGTTGTGGTCTTTCGCTGGCCGCCATCCCTCCAGCCAGTCCTTGCCAGGCTTGAGTTAGTCGCAAATCAATGATTCTACAAATAGATCAGCCGTCCGTCCCTCCGCACTATTTGGACCCCAAGAATTCGCACATTATTCCGCCTGGATCGACCTTTGTAATCATCTAGCAAGCTCTTTATTTCCTTTTGCATCTGTTTACTTTTGCCGCTCAATTATACCGTGACCACCTCCACGTTCCTTACTTTTTCACTAATGTTATGCATATCTGCTCTCATCAGAGTCATTTCGGTCGTGATTACATCCATTCTCGATTCCAGTGCTGTGCAAGTTCCGACCAGTGCTTCCATGATGTCTTTTAGGGATAGGTTGTCATTCACTGCACCTCTTGGCACTCCATTCCCCTCTCGTCCTGGGTCTTCTATCTCTGATCGCTTCTGTGTCGCATATTTATCAAGTTTGGAGGGATCCTCTTACCCCTTTACCTCCAGACATTGCGTTGTATGCTTTGTAGGTAGTAGCTTGGCGGCTCTGATTGTAGATTCCGATCTCTGTGGTATTCCAATAGACCTTTACTGGCTTGCCCCGCCAGCTGTCTCCGCCTATGAATTCATTTTCTTAAAGCTCGTGAGGCCATGGTTTCCGTTTGCCACCACGCTTCGCAAAACCTCGTGAAGCAGTGGACCGTACACCCTCAAAGCGATCGGCAGCAAGAGCGCGATCGTGGCAAACGTGTCTGAGTAGTCTCTGTCCTATGGACTGCTGGTACAGTGTAGGTTAGGTGTTATGCAATCCGCCTCGCGAACCTATATGGCCACCCCCTCACTGCGGGATCTTGATCAATGGGAAGTTTCTTACTTTGGTGCTATCCCACACCGAATCCTGCGTCTTCTATGCTCCCAGACATTTAACAGCTCCAGCATATATGCACCAGTCTAACGCTACCTTGACTGTGCTGTTCTGCCCCCAGTCTCTCGAGTACACCGTAAGGTCGTCACGGATGCAGTGCCATCTTAGCTTCTGAAGGAGGTATCTCTCCAATGTACCTGGGGCATTTTCCCTCCTGTAATTCAGATGTCTCCACCAGTGTGCCACACACGTATTTATTTCCGTTCCACTGTTGAAATTAAAGTAAGAGAGGTAAATGATGGCCTTCTCGAGAATATCTACCTTAAATAAGGAAAGAGATATGGAACAAATATGTATATATTTTAACAATTCCGTCCACTCCAATAAGTCATTGGAGTGGCGTAATGTATATTCCTTTCAAATTATTATAAACAAGAGAAGTACCTGCTAATGCTAGTCTTCTCTGTATATATGTACACTGGAGCCACCGTCGAATTCTATGTTTGATATGCTTGAAAAAAAATAATATATATATATATATATACACTGACGAAGGCAAGTGCTGAAACGCGTCTGTTACAATTTTCTTTGCGCAAAATAAACCGTATGTGGTTTAACATCTGCTGCGAGTGCCGTCTTGTTGCTTTCTGCTGCCGGTTGCCGGTCGCAGAGTTGCGGAGCTTCGAATATATATATATATATATATATATATATATATATATATATATATATATATATATATATATATATATATATATATATATATATACACACACACACACACATATATATATATATTCACAGAAAAAAACATAGGTTTTAGGCCATATATAGTTAGGGATTTGCATTTACAAAACCTTATTTTACTCGCATAAAACCATTGAAATTTCATATATAGTTAGTTCCACTAACTATATATCGCGCACCCGCAACCCACTGCTGATGATGTCACATATTACATCATTCATGACATGGTCAGTGACATCACTGATGACATCACTGATGACATCATCCAGTGACTGTATGTTTCTGTAAAGTTAAAATATGTCTTACATATTGAAGAATGAGTGGATGTATAAGTGTCTGGATGAAGGATTTAGTAAGTGCATGACTGACTGTATGAGAGAGTGATTAAATGTGTCTCACTGAGAGCATGGGTTAGTGACTAAACTGTTTTAATTTGTGCATCATTATATCTGCTGTTCTGTAAACTGCTGCATGTGTTGATCAGTAGCTATATGATTAACTATATGGGTTATTGATTGGTTGCCCAAGTATTTGTATGGGAGAGTGAGTGTGTGTGTGGGTGGCTGGGAGGTGTGTGACTCTGTGCATACATGTGTGAACAGTTTATTCACTAGATCTATGGGTTCAAAACTGCATGTGGAAACAGCTGTATGGGTGGTTGACTGTGTACGAGTGTATTGGTGAGTGAATGGATATCTCAGTGCTACATGTCAAAGTAAGTACATATGTAAAACACAGTACATGTGAAAGTTCACATATATAAATTACTGTGTATAAGAGCCAGTGAATGTGTGAGTGGCTGTATGGATCATTGTGAACTTGTATCAGGGATTGTATAAAAGAGTAAATATGTGTTAGTATATGTTTGAATAAGTAAGGTGTGTATAACTGTATAGTTGAGGATATGGAGGTGTGATTGATTCAGTGCATGACTGACTAGGTGTGTGAGTAACTCCATGGATGAGTGACAGTCTGTGAGTGTCTGTTTACTCTGAGTGTATCTAAGGTTATATTAGAGTCTGAAGAGGTTGATCGTATTATCACATGATTGATGTCATCAGTGATGTTATCAGTGATGTCATTTGAGTTGTCATCAGTGATGTCATCAGTGATGTCACTGACCATGTCATGAATGATGTAATATGTGACATCATCAGCAGTGGATTGCGGGTGGGCGATATATAGTTAGTGGAACTAACTATATATGAAATTTCAATAGTTTTATGCGAGTAAAATAAGGTTTTGTAAATGCAAATCCCTAACTATATATGGCCTAAAACCTATGGTTTTTTCTGTGAATTTCAATGGTTTTTTAATACCAAATATCAAATGCTGTCAAATGTCAAGTACATGATAGGTAAAAACATTTTCGTGTTTATGCACGCTGATGTGCTTTGAACGCTGCCCCCCCCCCTCTTTTCTCTTAGCAGTACTCTCTCTTTGCAGATAGTGAAGGGTAGTTAACACAGGCCTTTGCCCCCGTTGTAATCCGTCGTGCCTGCTTCTCTCTCTGTTTGATTGATTGCTATCCAAGCATTTACTGTTTTAGAATTGGTTCTCTTTGGTTCATTCTGTATTTACAAACAAGCACAGAGTCGCAATACTCTGTTTAGTCTTTGCAGATAGTGAAAAATAGTTTAAAAAAACAAAAGGAATCGAGCAAAATCAGTAGGCCACTAATGGGATCTGTTTTTGACCTCGCTAAAATAGAAACATTAAGAACAACCCCTCATGAGAAATACGAAACTAGTGAGATGAACTTAGCTCCACACCATGATGGCTGCAAGACAGCTCGACTCCGCCGCCCACCCCACCCAAAATAACGACAAACCCTATGCAAATATTATAAATATATACAACACACCAGCAAAGTAACAGGGTAAAACGTTTTATTAAATAACTATATACATGGCAGCCTGCTGCAACATCGATCCAAATGCCTTTTGGTGACTCTTCCATTGTGAACATTGTCCCACAATCCGTTTGACCTGAAACGATTACACAAATAAAACATTTGTGAGTTTTAAATTTCCGGAGAAGTATAATTCACCAATAGTTTTCTCTGTACATCTTTTTCCATTAACAATCCCAGTTCCATCACCCGCCTAGGATATCACTACTGTTAGTTGTCATTGTTGCTTCTGTTTTAATAAAAAATGTTTTAAGGTGTTTACTGTTTTTGTTGCGATGTATATATTTATAAGTTATTAAAGTGTTATAATCCTACTATTTTTTTTATAGATTATTGCTGTTTGAGATATTCCCTGTCTACAAACAGAGAAGAATAGAAATATTCTGTCTCCCTTTGCAGATAGTGAAGGATAGGTAATGTGGACTTTTGTCCCCCGTTGTAATCCGTCATGCCTGATTGATTGGTTGGCTGGAAATTTATTGTTCAAGGAATAGTTCTTTCGAGGTACTCTCTGTTTGCAAATAACGTGGAATAGAAATATTCTGTCTAGTCTTTGCAAGTAGTGAAGGGTGGGTAATGCGGACCTTTGTCCCCCGTTGCAATCTGTCACTCCCCACTGATTGAGAAACTACTTCCACCCGGACCATTTATTAGAGGTACATCATCTGACTCAACCGGAGAGAACCCCTAATAAAGAAGACATATGTAAAATACGAAGTAATCCCTGTATCCTGTTAAACAGAAACTTTAGCATGAAACACACTTGAAAAGGAAAGGAAAGAAATCGAACAAAATCAGTAGGCCTCTGATGAGTTTTTGACTTCGCTAGAAATAAGAAACATGAAAATGGTGAAAGAAGCCAAGCTTGACGTTACGGCAGCCACAAGGTAGCTAGGCTCCGCCACCCCCCCACTGCTCCAAGCATGTCTGTCCCACCGCCCGCCACGCCCAATAACGGTAACATGAAATAAATACAAATCAGCAGATACCTACCCCCATTCCGGAAACTCCCGAAGTGCAACAGGTTCGCGGCTACGCCCATCCGGAAGACGAGGCCTTCGGCACGTGTAGGGCGAGTCCTGCTGGCAGCCGTCGGCCGGGGAGGTCATCCCGTAAGGTGGGCCAGGAGAGGAGCCGAGGCCGACGGGATTCTTCTTCTTTCTTAGATAATGACTGCGACAACGGGGGGATGTCTTGCATATGCCACCGACCCCCCCCCCTCGTATCTCCTGGTCTGGCCCCGGCTTGATATGAGCTCCCCGTTCGGGCCTGAAGCGGCGCCCTGCAGGCCACGGGGGGAGGATGTCTTGCAACTGCCTCCGACCCCCCCCCCCCCTCTTATCGCCTGGTCCGGACATCACGGATATCAACTCCAGGTGTCGGCGTGGGGTGCGCTGGGAGGGAGAGGCGGCGCGAACGAGCCTCTCCCACCCCCCCCCCAGGTGGGGGCCCCTCAGCTGCACCCCCAACGCTCCACTCACCCAACAAAAGGGTTCCTCCACTCTTGCGATACAGCGACGCTGCATTCACCCGACAAAAGGGTTCCTCCACTCTTGCGATGCAGCGACGCTCCACTCACCCAACAAAAGGGTTTCTCCACTCTTGCGATGCAGCGACGCTGCACTCACCCGACAAAAGGTCTCGTCCACTATTGCGAGGCAATGATGCTCCGCTCACCCAGCGGGGGTCTCGTCCACTGTTGCGGTGCAACGGCGCTTCTGAGTTCAACTAGAAAATGAGTCCTGCATCCAGAAACGTTCTCCTCAACTTTGAAGATTCTATAAGAGCCACGGGGGCCCCCGACCCCCGATGGGGAATGACTGCCATGATCACCCACGGAACGACCACGACGTAGCCGCGGGACGTCGGCGCGCTCATGCCGGCGCCGGCCTCAGTCTTGAAATCACCAAAATCCTGCAAGACTACCAACTTGATCAGTTCCGGTGGGACACCCGTATGACCCGGTAGGAGAGATTTTTGCCTCCCACCCCTCTTTGACTGATGGTTCATGTCGCCAGTCCCCTCTACTACCCTTCAACGAAAACTTTTAGACTGCCGAAAGAGGTCCCGGTCCAACCACGAGTTGGTGGAGACATTTTGACTATACTTGGACCTTCCTGACCTCACCCAAAATGGCGCCGGTACAAATGAAACTATTGTGCCCCGATTGCTCAGCCTTGATATCATGAGATATGTATGCAGTTTTTAGCACATGAATTGATATGGGATAAGACTGATTATATGTTCGGACAATGAATTGATCCGGGATGGGTATTGATTATACGTTCGAACAATAAATTGACATGGAACTTGTACTGATTACACATTCGGACAATGAATTGATATTAATTTCTAATGCATCATTGATTACTGTATTTATTGAAGGTTAGATTTGTCGACACTTTTGGTACTTGCTCACAATGAATTATCGATATGATTTTGTCGCACTTGTCGCACTTTTTACTGATTATATGTTCGGACAATAAATTGATCCGGGATGGGTATTGATTATACGTTCGAACAATGAATTGACATGGGACAGGTACTGATTACACGTTCGGAAAATGAATTGATATTAAGTTCTAATGCATCATTGATTACTGTATTTATTGAAGTAATACTGATCTCTCCGCATGAAATTAATTTTCCACATGCTACACAAGTCAATCTCATCTGCCCAAAGTTCTTTTGCAGATTTGGGACCGTTTCCCTTGCCTCTGACTCACTTATTGCTAAGTCATTGGTGGATGTTTTTGCCGGTCGGGGGTTATCCCCCAAATCTCGAAGTTGTGCTTTAGAATAATTAAAAGGGTGCCACCTCTCCATGTGCCGATGCAAGGTATGATTACCATAGCAATATTTTTTTTCGGTCCCTCTCGAGAGTTTTTTTTTGCAGATGAGGCAGGTAACGAACCTGGCTTTAACTTTCTTTTCATGCAAAGGAAAAGAAAAAAATTGCCAGATAAAATTCACTTTCACATGGGACGTTCTTGGCATTTCTTTTAGTTTTTTAATGTACATGTTCATAAAACGATTACACAAATGAAACATTTGTGAGTTTTAAATTTCCGGAGAAGTATAATTTACCAATAGTTTTCTCTGTAGATGTTTTTCCATTAACAAACCCAGTTCCATCACCCGCCCAGGATATCACTACTGTTCTATAACCACAATAGGTATCCAGGAGTCAGTGTTTTACTCAAGGCTTACTACTATGTGACTTGGGCTGTGCGCATTCAAGTGTTGACCAACATTAAGTGTGCAACTAAGGGCAGGAAATATTCCCATCAGTTGCCGTTCTGTACCACCATGTTTTCATCATTTGGGTACTCCATACCCTGGAGTTAGTACACAGAGCTGATCACACTGTGAGTGGTGTGAAGACCGTGTGAGTATGAAGACCGATGTGAGTGGTATCTTAAGAATGATGTCGGCAGGGTTTACACTTGAGGGAAACAGTGCAGTGAGGGATGAGTGAAAGTGAGTAAAATTAGGTGGACTCGAGTAGAAAAATGATTTATTGGTTTCTCTCGGACCCCTAAAACTAAAAACAGGTGCAAAGAGAGTAGATTTAACAATATATCTACATGCAAGTGGTCAACATGTTTCTGCATTTATCAGGAGTGTTCCCTATGCATTCTTCAGGACCATGGTATTGCTACTGCTTGCTTTCAATAGTGAGAAATAAAATTTAAAATGGAAAATTTCACCTGAAAAGCAGGTGTAGAATCTCCGCCACAGTCTAAAAACAAGTCACATAAAGAAAAACGATAAGAGAAAAACAACATGGAATTATGGAATGCACTTGCAACATTACGCTATTCCTGTGCTCACGTATATGCAATTTTGCACAAACATGGTAACACTCACCCAATACTTGTGGGGATGGCGCCTCACCTCACCTGGCGGGAGCTCAGGTAGAAAAGGAGCACTGCTCTGTTAGCAAAACAACAAAACAAACACAGGAACATTCAACCGTGTCAGTAGGACAAGGCAAGAGAAAACTAAGTTGGTAACATTATATTCAGTGTCAGACCGAGATAGCTACGTTCCCCATGTCATAAAACCTTAGGATGTTCAATAACTGAAACAGCTAATATGGGTTTACTTACAGGGGACATCTTTTGTTCTGTTTTGTAAAGTAAAACTATTGTGAACGCAAGTATTATACATAGTAAGTGTTTAATATAGCATTTGTCAGTCATTGGTTAAGCAGCTAGGACCTGTTCACTCTTGACACCCCAGGTGCTGTGTATGTTGCACTATAGTGCTGCATCGGGAATACGGACAACCCTATTGATGTTGATTTTTCATTATTGATTATTGTAAAGAAATGGCGACTCCCCCCTTTAGCAGATTAGCTAAATCTTTGCGTAATTTGGGCATAAAAGTTATATTATTGGAAGTAGATGGTTATAGTTCTGGTTAATTTCCATTCAGAATGTCCTACACAGCACCACTCTAGGTAAATATGCTGCCTTGGGACTATTCGCACAACAGACCGCTACTGACCATTGCTGCTTCTGTTTTATTAAAAAATGTTTTAAGGTGTTTACTGTTTTTGTTGCGATATATATATTTATAAGTTATTAAAGTGTTATTTTCCTTCTACTTTTTTGTGAGTGCTATATATTTTTAATGTGACACATAATTGTGAAGACTTTGATGTACAAAAAGGCATCCCTGGAATCTTCCGCTTCAGGCTCGGTCCCACACACCCTCACAGTGAGAATCCCCTCCCCAATCACAATACAGGATGGTTATCAGATTGTAGGAACGCGTGTAGTGTGACGGATCTCATCGGGTGGGGGCCTTGATCTATTGTAACTTCTTTGAAGAGGGGTGATTCTTTACAGTTGAGGCCATAAACTACATCTGCAGGGCTAGGTGATCGCCTGGGACGGGCCTGGACAATCGGACACAGAGGAAGAGGAGTGTCAGAGGGTGCGGTAGTGAATAGGGTGAAAGGCAGGTGTCGGGCGGGCACAGGGTGTGATTCTCAGAGAAGAACAGCGCAGATGGGAGGAGGTTTCTAGCCCATACATGAGAAAGAGAGCGGGAGTGACCAGTGCGTGGGGGAGATGCTTGCGAGGGTGCAGACAGTGGGTCTGGTCAAGGCATCTAAAATGGCTGCTGTGCTCGACAAAAGTGTGGCATTGCAAAAAAGGCAAGATGGCGCAGACAATGTTTATCAATAATGATTTATTTATAACAAATAAAATATTTACTCGCAGTGAAAAAATGGCGGTCAACACTTCCTGATTTCCATCGAATCGAACGTTAAAAGACGTCACGCAGCAAAAAAAAAAAACGCTCACGCACAGCCGCTGGAAGACATGTATCAACATATATGAGCCTCCTCAGCCACCCTCAGAAAACAAAAGGGGTCAGGATACGTCTCCCGTACCCCCTTATACCTAGTAATTTAATGAAATCGAAACACAAAATGGCGAATTCACGTTTCGCTACCAGTTTGCGAACCGAGAAGCGCTTCTACAGCGAAAAATCTTTTTTTTTTTATTTGCCCCACGGGACCTTTTAATAACCCCAACATCATTCCTAGGGGGTCAAGAGGGGTCTACCTAGCCCCCTTTCATTAAATTCCCCCTTCGTTTTTCTCCTCCTCTTGTCTCTCGATCCTACCGACAGACAAGATGGCGGCCGCACCGGACTGTTTAGAATGTTGACAGACACCGGACAGCCAATCAGCTTCGCTACGCAAAGCTCCGTTACGCGAAAAGTACGCGATCTGGAGCGCTATCTGGGACACTGTCACAGATATATCTGTTTTGTAAAACGTTAATTTTTAAAAATCCACTGGAGCACATATATTGAGACCCAGCAAAGGCACATCGGATTAACAGTCCCAATGATTTTGCCAAGTTTCGTGCAAATCCATTCAGCCGTTAGTTTGCGACCCGATTCGAGAACCGCTTCTACCGTGAAAAATCAATTTTTTTTTATTTTCCCCACGGAACCCTTTAATAACCCCAACATCATTCCTAGGGGATCAAGAGGGGTCTACCTTGCCCCCTTTCATTAAATTCCCCCTTCGTTTTTCACCTCTTCTTGTCTCTCGATCCCACCGAGAGACAAGATGGCGGCCGCTCCGGACTGTTTAGAATGTTGACAGACACCGGAGAGCCAATCAGCATCGCTTCGCAAAGCTCCGTGACGCGAAAAGTACGCGATCTGGAGCGCTACCCGGGACGCTGTCACAGATATATAAATTTTTTAAAACGTTAATTTCTCAAAATCCGCTGGAGCACATATATTGAGACCCAGCAAAGGCACATCGGGCTAACAGTCCCTACAATTTTGCCAAGTTTCGTGCAAATCCATTCAGCCGTTCGAGCTAAAAGTGAGGCCAAACGCCCTATGGAAATTAACATGGGAAAAACGCGTTTTGGGACCCCCTTTTTTTCTCGGCCCCCCCTTGACGAAACCCCCCCCAAATTTTCAAGGGCTGCTCAGAAACAAAATGTGCCATTTTCCTGAATATTTCAGCCGATTCCGTCCACAAACGCCAAAGTTATTAGACATAGAATTTTCAAAAGTCCCATAGGAAAAAAATCCTAACTATATATACCTACTGGCTATCGCCAGTAGGTAATATACATATACATACATATATATACATCCAAAACTAAAGTTTCGCTCTGAACCCCTGCCCCTTACAGCGGAGGGCCCAGACGGGGTAGAGAGTCCCCAATAAATCAAGGATTTTTCACAACTAAATGAAGAAGGAATGTCCGGGCCAGCTTGTGCAGTTTAACGAGCTTTAATTGTTAGCTCCACTCGACGCGTTTCGAGGAGGTTTTCCTCTTGGTCACGGACATTCCTTCTTCATTTAGTTGTGAAAAATTATATATATATATATATATATATATATATATATATATATATATATGCTCCAGTTTCTCCCAGAAGAAACACTGCACTCAGGACCCCTTCAGAGATGCTTTATTTAGACAAGAAACGTTTTCGGCGTGCTGCCTTCTTCAGCTCGTCATTAATAGCACAATCTGTCCTGCTAGCGTTTAAAAACAGGTGAGTTCATTTTCATTGGACATGGCAGTTCGGCAACGAAAGAGGACTTGCAATTCACCTGAAAATCCCCATGGTGCATTCTGGGATTCAGAGTCCAGTTGGAGCAGCTGGTAAGTATTTTTGCCAAGCTCCTCTTCTTGTTGTGGCTCTATAGCGCTGTAATGTCCTTCCCATGGAAGTTTGTACCAGCTGCTCAAATCATCCTAATTGAGGTAGATCCGTGTCCTTTAAAATCACCGACAGTCATGTCTTCAAAGTGCCGGAAATGCCATCTCCTCAGGGGGTCCGTCGTCCAACCCCAGGACCCCTGTTGCACTCGACGCTGGGGTCAGTCATATGGACTGTGTCACCAACAGTGTACATCACTGTCGACATTGTCGGCGGCGAGGCTCTGGATTCCGAGAGGGCGATGCCATTGCCATTGCACATTCCGCTCCAACTCCACCAAAGGCAATTACGCACTCTTGTGGACGGGTGCAGTTCGTGCGGTGGTGGACCGCACTCAATATGCCAGCTCCAGTTTCTCCCAGAAGAAACACTGCACTCAGGACCCCTTCAGAGATGCTTTATTTAGACAAGAAACGTTTTCGGCGTGCTGCCTTCTTCAGCTCGTCATTAATAGCACAATCTGTCCTGCTAGCGTTTAAAAACAGGTGAGTTCATTTTCATTGGACATGGCAGTTCGGCAACGAAAGAGGACTTGCAATTCACCTGAAAATCCCCATGGTGCATTCTGGGATTCAGAGTCCAGTTGGAGCAGCTGGTAAGTATTTTTGCCAAGCTCCTCTTCTTGTTGTGGCTCTATAGCGCTGTAATGTCCTTCCCATGGAAGTTTGTACCAGCTGCTCAAATCATCCTAATTGAGGTAGATCCGTGTCCTTTAAAATCACCGACAGTCATGTCTTCAAAGTGCCGGAAATGCCATCTCCTCAGGGGGTCCGTCGTCCAACCCCAGGACCCCTGTTGCACTCGACGCTGGGGTCAGTCATATGGACTGTGTCACCAACAGTGTACATCACTGTCGACATTGTCGGCGGCGAGGCTCTGGATTCCGAGAGGGCGGTGCCATTGCCATTGCACATTCCGCTCCAACTCCACCAAAGGCAATTACGCACTCTTGTGGACGGGTGCAGTTCGTGCGGTGGTGGACCGCACTCAATATGCCAGCTCCAGTTTCTCCCAGAAGAAACACTGCACTCAGGACCCCTTCAGAGATGCTTTATTTAGACAAGAAACGTTTTCGGCGTGCTGCCTTCTTCAGCTCGTCATTAATAGCACAATCTGTCCTGCTAGCGTTTAAAAACAGGTGAGTTCATTTTCATTGGACATGGCAGTTCGGCAACGAAAGACGACTTGCAATTCACCTGAAAATCCCCATGGTGCATTCTGGGATTCAGAGTCCAGTTGGAGCAGCTGGCAAGTATTTTTGCCAAGCTCCTCTTCTTGTTGTGGCTCTATAGCGCTGTAATGTCCTTCCCATGGAAGTTTGTACCAGCTGCTCAAATCATCCTAATTGAGGTAGATCCGTGTCCTTTAAAATCACCGACAGTCATGTCTTCAAAGTGCCGGAAATGCCATCTCCTCAGGGGGTCCGTCGTCCAACCCCAGGACCCCTGTTGCACTCGACGCTGGGGTCAGTCATATGGACTGTGTCACCAACAGTGTACATCACTGTCGACATTGTCGGCGGCGAGGCTCTGGATTCCGAGAGGGCGGTGCCATTGCCATTGCACATTCCGCTCCAACTCCACCAAAGGCAATTACGCACTCTTGTGGACGGGTGCAGTTCGTGCGGTGGTGGACCGCACTCAATATGCCAGCTCCAGTTTCTCCCAGAAGAAACACTGCACTCAGGACCCCTTCAGAGATGCTTTATTTAGACAAGAAACGTTTTCGGCGTGCTGCCTTCTTCAGCTCGTCATTAATAGCACAATCTGTCCTGCTAGCGTTTAAAAACAGGTGAGTTCATTTTCATTGGACATGGCAGTTCGGCAACGAAAGAGGACTTGCAATTCACCTGAAAATCCCCATGGTGCATTCTGGGATTCAGAGTCCAGTTGGAGCAGCTGGTAAGTATTTTTGCCAAGCTCCTCTTCTTGTTGTGGCTCTATAGCGCTGTAATGTCCTTCCCATGGAAGTTTGTACCAGCTGCTCAAATCATCCTAATTGAGGTAGATCCGTGTCCTTTAAAATCACCGACAGTCATGTCTTCAAAGTGCCGGAAATGCCATCTCCTCAGGGGGTCCGTCGTCCAACCCCAGGACCCCTGTTGCACTCGACGCTGGGGTCAGTCATATGGACTGTGTCACCAACAGTGTACATCACTGTCGACATTGTCGGCGGCGAGGCTCTGGATTCCGAGAGGGCGGTGCCATTGCCATTGCACATTCCGCTCCAACTCCACCAAAGGCAATTACGCACTCTTGTGGACGGGTGCAGTTCGTGCGGTGGTGGACCGCACTCAATATGCCAGCTCCAGTTTCTCCCAGAAGAAACACTGCACTCAGGACCCCTTCAGAGATGCTTTATTTAGACAAGAAACGTTTTCGGCGTGCTGCCTTCTTCAGCTCGTCATTAATAGCACAATCTGTCCTGCTAGCGTTTAAAAACAGGTGAGTTCATTTTCATTGGACATGGCAGTTCGGCAACGAAAGAGGACTTGCAATTCACCTGAAAATCCCCATGGTGCATTCTGGGATTCAGAGTCCAGTTGGAGCAGCTGGTAAGTATTTTTGCCAAGCTCCTCTTCTTGTTGTGGCTATATATATATATATATATATATATATATATATATATATATATATATATATATATATATATATATATTTATTTATTTATATGTTACTAAGTTTTCAGATACAGTGACGAAAAACCCAAAGGTTACATGTCAGACTTTCCAGGACTTACCGAATGCAATCATGAATGCAACCATCACTGCTGCCGCGATTAAATCATTTAGCCTTGGGCTGATATGCCACTCTAGGGGTACGCCTACACTTTAGTTCAATTTTAGTAGGTCACCTCCTTTGGCTTTTAAATTTGCCACCTATAAGTAAAATACGTTTTGTATCAATCATATTGTCTACATCAAGTAGGATTTATTGGCCTAATTCGCCTCTGTCTTTTATCCTATTACAAACCTCCCCTTTCTGAATGGAAGAACTTCAACAGTTTGAGTCAAGAGTTAAACGCTGGTCATTCCAGACGGCCAAAAGGTAAAAATCACGTCATCTTTGAATTACCGTGCCTTTAGCCAATATTAATCAAATTGAAGCATAAAACCAGGGCATTAAAGGGGATTACAAATGTTGGGCTTGTCGAGAAGGGGGGGAGAACGGGAAAGGCAGAAGCGGGCATTTTTTGGAAAAGCCGCGAAAGTAAAAGCGATTGTGGCCGCGCACACAAGGAAGCTATTGGCTTCAGAAATATGAAAGAAAACGCGTGTGTGCGCGGCTGAGAAAGAATTAAAGGGGATGGCAAATGTTGGGCTTTGCAAGGAGAGGGGAGAACGGTAAAGGCAGAAGGGGGCATTTTCTGGAAAAGCAGCGAAAATAAAAGCGATCGCGGCGGCGCACACAAGGAAGCTATTGGCTTCAAGAATATGAAAGAAAGCGCGTGTGTGCGTGGGCGCGAAAGTATTAAAGGGGATGACAAATGTTGGGCTTTGCGAGGAAAGTAAAAGCGATCGCAGCCACACACACAAGGAAGCTATTGGCTTCAGGAATATGAAGGAAAGCTTGTAAAAGCGATCGCGCATGTGTGCTTACTGAGCCTTGACAGAAAGCGCGCGTGAACGCAAGCTTGAGGCCTCTGGTAGCACTTCCAAAAAGCCACTTACTAAATTTCTCGCAGAGCAGCTCATGAGCTGGGTCAGCAAGACCTAAAAATGCCGGTCTGCATTGCTTAAAATTTAAAGATTTCAATATAGGAACAATAAAAGATCTCCTCAGATCAGTGTATAGTTTACAGAAGAACAAAATGTGAATTGTTGATTATTTGGACATGTTATCACAAGGAGATAACATTTAGGGCCATATATATAAAACTCTGATTTTGCGATTCTCAAATTGCGATCTTTTGAGAATCGCAAAATGAGATGTATGTAGGATTTGAAAAAAGATTTGCGAATCCTACATATTCCTTAATTGCGAATCGCAAAGTGCGATTTGCAATTAAGGAAACCCTCCCCATTCATTCCTATGGGCCTGGTAGGAATGAATGGGGAGACATTGTCAATTTGTGATTAGCAATTAGAGAAACGCAAATTGAGAATGCAATTTCAAGGGTGTCAAAAGAACACCCTGTTGCACCCCTAAAATAAGCATGGGTGCACATGTGGCGCACATACATGCCCTAAGTGCATGTATGTGCACCATATTGCACTTTGAAAATTGCCAAAAAAAGCATTTCTCAAAGGAATCGCAAATTACCACCACCTTGAAGTTGGTGATAATTTGCAATTCCTTAAGGCCAAATTGCACTTTTTCTGTGCTTCTTACATTAAATTTTAGGAATCGCAATTTGCCATTCCTTAAATGCAATCATAAAACAGGGAATCACAAATTTTGCAAGGCAGTTTTTCATTCATACATACCACTAATCCCAATTGCAATTGCAAACGCCTAAATTCTGCGAATTTCGGCGTTTGTGATCGCATTTTGGAATGATACATATGGCCCAAGGTCCTTTGACCAATTATTAACACTTGGATAAGTTGTCTAGCGATAGTAAATAACTAATCTAAAACGTGTTAAAACAAATCTGTCTTGTGCATTTAAAACGTTAAAAAGATATGGTTGTATTGAGCAAGTGGTTAAAATCATTTGGTTATGATGGACTGAAGGTTTAGTTAATTCCACTGATAGTCTCAGTTCTTCAAGGTGGTTTAGACACTCTGATTAAAGTGCTTTCGTGGTAATGATGTTCAAGGAGTCCGGTGGCTCAAAAAATTCTGGGTGACTAATATCTACCATGAAGTTCTTAATAAACATTAGCCAAGGAACATTGAATCGGTGGTCAGAATCACAGCAGTCCTTGACTAAAGAACAATTAAATTCCAGTTGTCTGAGGTCCAGATCTTGTGCCAAAGGGGGACTGGCTGTATTCTTATCAAATCGGTTAGATATTTAGTTTCCAGTTCAGAGTGGCACACAAAATTTGAACACCTAGAGGGGAGTGCCAGGAGGTTTTAAAAAAAAAAGCATTTTCAATCACCGGAAGTGGTTCCAGATTCATATAACCCCAACCCCACAACTCGGAACCATACATGGCAATAGTTCTACATTTTGCACTAAAAATTTAACATTTCTCTTGGCTGTTTACAACCTATTTTCCTTGTGAAATTACACAAAGCCGCAATGGATCTGATAAGTTGCACTTTTTTTACTTAATGGAGTTTTTCCAATTCCCCCCGCAGTCAAATAAAATACCCAGATAGGGGGGCGTGGCCAAGATGGCAGCGAGGTAGGATGCACTGAATCGAGCTCCTGCCCGCCGTCCACCATATCACTGAGTTTCCCGGGTTTCCTGCAGCACTGAAGCACCTGGAGCAGTCTCATTAGAAAGCGCCAACAGCGGGGCTTCCCTTGCAGCAGTCCAGCACGTCCGGCCTCCGCTCCATCTGGCGCCGGACTGCGAGGGCCCGGATTGCAGCAGCTCAGATCCCATCTCATGGACACAAGCAGCGGCCTAGACACTGCAGTGGTCACAGGCTCTGCACGACCGGGGCTGTCCTCTTCCTTCTCCGCCCGCAACGCCAGACTTCCAGGCGGGACTCGCTGGCGGCTTCCAGCATCAGCCCGATGCCCTGAGGCCTCATACGCCACTCTGCGCTTTTCCAATTCCCCTTGCAGTCAAATAAAATACACAGATAGGGGGGCGTGGCCAAAATGGCGGCGAGGTAGGATGCACTGAATCGAGCTCCTGCTTGCCGTCTGCCATGCCACTGAATTTCCCGGGTTTCCTACAGCACTAAAGCACCCGGGGCAGTCTCATTAGAAAGCGCCAACAGCGGGGCTTCGCTTGCAGCAGT
This sequence comes from Lissotriton vulgaris, assembly GCF_964263255.1. NCBI lineage: Eukaryota > Metazoa > Chordata > Amphibia > Caudata > Salamandridae > Lissotriton > Lissotriton vulgaris. Next base: position 869,471,044 of record NC_141687.1, on the reverse strand, counting down.
CCAGCACGTCTGGCCTTTGCATTATCTGGCGCTGGACTGCGAGAGCCCGGATCGCAGCAGCTCCGATCCCATCTCACGAACACACGCAGCGGCCTAGACACTGCGGCGGTCACAGTCTTGGCTCGACCGGGGATGGCCTCTTCCTTCTCCGCCCAGAATGCCAGACTTCCATGCGGGACTCGCTGGCGGCTTCCAGCATTGGCCCGATGCCCTGAGGCCCCAGACGCCACTCGGACTTGGAGTGGCCGGAAGACCGGTGGGCCGAGCTCATCCCCGGCCTCGATTGGCAGATCGGCGCCGGGCCTTGGGTGAGACACTGACGGCGACTGTAGCCCAGGCCGGAACTTGCTGGGTCGGAGGACACCCTCAGAGGCGCTTCGCCTGATCGATTGCCCGGTAAGAGACCCGCGAGCACTTGCAGCCTGGCACCATTATAACAACGCTACGCCGGAGCCGATGCAGACCCCCATGGACCCACTGGGGCATACCTTAACTTGAACTTGTGGCCCGATACTGGCGGCCTCGCTCGGCCCACTTACCATAACAGAAGACACTGCTGGGGTGACCCTGTGAGATCTCTCACGTCGCAAACTGCTGTGGCGGCGCTCATCTTACTGAGGGGCCCGGCGGGGGTGCGTCACGCAGGCCCACTCATCTGCTTCATTGGGGAGAATGCGGCGGGGTTGGCGGCGTCGCTGCATCACCTCCATCGCTGGGCCTCACTGGTGATCTGCGGATCCCGCCACCCACTACGCAACGAGGATTCTCCTCACGGAGCAGCTACCGCGAGCACAGGACGACCGTGATCTGCGGAGAGGGGGTCTGTTGACCAGCATGGACACCCCCCCTTGATAACATCGCAGAGGTGGGTGAGGTGAGCTCACTGCCAACACTGAGGTTGGCCCTGGGTGCGAATTGAGATCCTGCGGTGGCACGACCCGTTCCTCTCCGCCTCTGACTTGGCGCAGCAACCCCGTCTGCGGACCCTGCCAATCAAGGTACATCTCGCCCATTGGGACTCGCTGTGGTCATAAGACCCTCTCAGCACCCTCCCCTCTCCTGCACAGTCGACCCGAGTGGCCAGAACAATGCACCCCCTTACAATGGCGGGGCATCACATCTCTGACTCTCCCCGCCGATCATATTGATCTCAACTTCTGCCTCTTCCTACACGGCACCTGGGGCTTATTCGACGTCTCCTGCTGGCCCGCTCGTTGGCACCAGCGGAACCATCTAGGGATGTCCTCCAACAGGACAAAGAAGGTCAAACCCCTGAAGTATATCTTTGGCCGCACTCAATCCATCCCCAATATGGCAAGCAGTAACTCAAGAATCACTTCACTGGTCCCGGCGACCCCTACTGGAGAAGAACCAAGGCCTTCTTGAAATCTCTGTTCTCAGCCCTCAGAGAAGACCTTCAGACAGTGAAGAAGGACCTCACCGCCGAGATCAAGGATATGCGACGGGACATTGGAGAGCGAGTGGCAACACTGGAGGACTGAGGCAATAACACTGTGACCGAACTATCCACCCTTCAACAGGCAGTATTACGGCTGCATGTTCAACACCTGGATATGCAACTCCACTTGGAAGACTTAGGAAATCGCTCCCGCAGACATAACATCCGCATTCGGGGTGTTAAAATCACAGCAGCCACCAGCGACTTATTCACGTTCACTGGGGAGCTCTTCAACTATATCCTGGGTAATCCACCTGACACCAAGATCAAATTAGACGGAGCACACATTGTGGGCCCTCCTCGAGTGAACAACGCTCCACTGGCAGGCATTCTTGTTTGCATTCAAGACTTTAAAACGAAAGAGGCCATTCTCACCAAGGCGAGATCTATGCACCCCACCCAATTCAAGGACCAATCACCAGTGCTCTTTCAAGACTTATCTTCGGTAACACTGCAGCGACGCCGGCAGTTTTGCCCAGTCACAGAACATCTCTGACAGCTGGGGATCTCCTACTCCTGGGGACATCCCTTTAGACTTATCTTCCACCACAATGGCAACCTGAACCAACTACGCTCTCTCACAGATGCTTGTTGCCTTCTGGGAATATCCACACCCAGTGGGGAGGATGATCATCATAGCACACCCTCTAGGCTCGAGCTTTCACCCGCGGGTTGGCAGCGGCAAAGTAGAAGGAGGCGACATCGGCGTCCAGACAAAACAGAAATAGCCAGGGGACAGCAGCCCGCTCTCGAAACATGCTGGAAGCTCTAGCGGGGACACAATCCGAAGACTCGTGAGAGGGCAGGCGTGCCCAGTTTTTCTACTGTGCACCTTTAGGCGGGCGGCAGGCGGGGCGGGTGCCTCCACACTTGGCTACAATATGGACCCCATTACGAAGTTTTACTGTTCATCACACGATGACGGACTAGTGTTTTCATTGTTGTTCATTTTCTACCTTTTCGTTTTAGCTCATTGCTGGAGCTAGTTTATTTTGTATGGTTTTCTTTTATTTTGAGTTTGGGATTCCTCGTCCACCTCCTCCACCTGTCTTCTGACTACCATAAAGGGCCTTCCCCGGGTCCCCCATGCACCTCACTTATTTCCCTTGCTGACATTCGCGCTACCCTTCTTCGCTCTAACCTGAGCCTTTTTTTACCTGATGCCTCCCAACACACTTAAAATTCTCACTTTGAATGTGAGGGGGCTGAACAACCCTATTAAGCGCAGGGCGATCCTTTCCTATCTGGAACACACCAAAGCAGGCATTTGCCTCCTGCAGGAAACCCACCTCCTCCCCAAATATTGTCAGCGTTTGAAATCTCACATATTCCCGATGCAAACGTTTTCATCAGGCCCTAATAAATCAGCAAGGGTACCCAACCTAGTATCACGTCCTTTCAAGGCAAAATATTGCAGAAAGAAGCTGAGATCAGGGGTCGGCTTCTCACGTACCAATTCACGGTGTGGGGGGCCATCAATCATAGCGGAATCAATATACGCTCCAAACGAAGGACAAGAAAGTTTTCTCCATGATGCCCTCGCTGATGCAATGGCCACCACAGAATGTAGAATCATCCTGGGGGGTGACCTGAACTTAGTCTTTGATAATAGTGCCGACCGCTCCTGCCAGCGCATGGGACAGGCCGGTGCTCTATCAGCGGCCGGGATTACCAGAGTAGCAGACCTAGGTTTGATAGATCTATGGAGACAGTTTCACCATCAGAGCCGGCAATACACATATCATTCAGGAGCACATAAAACCTATGCCTGGCTTGACTTTCTCCTTAGCTCAACCCCCTTGCATGCACTGGCGATGGAGGTTGAGAATATGACCACCTCCTTATCGGACTACGCAACAGTCCATGCCACGTTCAAGCTCCCGCCCATGCAAAATCCCACCCGCCAATGATGCCTACGCGATACCCTTCTCCACAAGGCCACCGTAATACACCAGGCCCAGAAGGAGATAAAAGAGTATCTCACGCATAATGCAAACAGCGACACTACCTTGTCAACGCAATGGACAGCTCTCAAGGCGGTCATTCGCCAGGAATTTGTAGCCATTGCTACGGCAGAAAACACCGTCGTAAGAGAGCCGACCTCACCCAACAGGTACAAGAGCTTGAACAAATGCTCAGAGAACGGGGAAACATAGAATCTGGCGCCAATTACGCACAATGTGGCAACAGCTGGCAGCCCTATACCAAGATAGAGCGGAATTCGCAGCCCTTCGACTGCGTCACTCCTTCTACACCGGAGGGAATAAATGTGGTTGTCTGCTAGGACATAAACTTTGAGAGGCTAGGCAGAATCAGAGTATCCTCGCTATTCGCACGGATGGCGGTGGGTTAACTACGGAGGACTCCGAAATAACGGAGACCTTCCGTAATTTTTACGCACATCTCTATTCAGGTCAACGCCTAGATTTCTCCTTTAGTACTGACTATATAGCAGCGGCAGGCATACCCTCCCTCTCACCGGCACAGGCTGACCACTTAGATAGGGACATCAGAATTGAGGAAGTTATCACAGCCATCTCACATCTCAAATTGGGCAAATTCCAGGGGCCTGATGGCTATTCAGCAGCTTTCTATAAGACATTCTGCTCCCTGTTAGCCTCTCTGCTGACAACATTTTTCAACTCTTTCTCGCAGGTGGGGGCAATACCAGACTAAATGCTCAAGCCTCCATAGTGGTCATTCCCAAACCCGGGAAAGATAAAACATCCTGTGGGGCATATAGGCCGATATCCCTTCTTAATATAGATGTTAAACTGTACACCATCATACTCACCTCTCGTCTGGCTCCATATATGCCCACCTTGGTGGAGCCAGATCAAGCTGGATTTATCCCGCAATGCCAAACGAGCGACAACACCAAAAGTGTTATCCATTTGAATGAGAAGGCCTCTCGGACGCAAGGAGAGTACATGTTACTTACAATTGACGCCGAGAAGGCCTTTAACAGGATCAATTGGCCATACTTAGAACAAGTTCTCACGCAGGTGGGAATGGGTGAGAAACTATGCACCCGGATCTTTAACTGCTATCCATTCCCTAAAACCACAGACCGAGTTAATGGGTATACATCCTCGCAGTTTCCTATTAGCAGGGGCACTAGGCAGGGATGCCCTCTTTCCCCCCTCCTATTTGCCTTATATATGGAACCCCTAGCCCTGCAGATTAAACGTAATCCTCTTATAACCGGTATCAAATTTGGCAGGGACACACATACCATAAGCCTATACGCAGACAATATCTTAATTTCTCTTTCAGAGTCAATCCCTGCTTTGATCCCTTTTTAACTAGATGAATAGTTTTGCATTAGCCTCAGGGTTTAAAATTAACATGGACAAATCGGAAGTGCTCAACCTCTCTCTATCTCCATCCATCTTAAATAGCCTTCAAGAAGAACACTCCCTTCAATGGTCATCAAAATTAGCCTCATACTTAGGGATACACTTAGCCCCCACTATCCTATCCATAGTCGACATCAACTATGCTAAATTACGCTCACTTATATGCATGGAACTGAACCGATGGAAACATCACCTACTTCCCTGGCATTGCAGGATAGCTGGCTGCTATTCAAATGACTATCCTATATTTATTTCAGACTTTGCCTCTTTGCCCCCCCCCATTGGTTGGATTAAACAGACTCAATCTGAGCTTGCACAATTCATATGGTAAGGCCGTAAACCCTGTCTTAAACACGCCATAGCGATCCTTCCGACGGAGGAAGGGGGTCTGGGGGTTCCCTATATTCAACTTTACTTTTACGCCACACAACTGCAATATTTAGTGGAATGGTACCGCCCAGAATCTGAGAAATGCTGGCTATTTCAAGATCAAGCTGTGGCTGCCACACCCCTACAGAGAATACCATTTCTCTCCAAAGCATCACAGACCGCCAAATCTATATGCATCCCATATCACTTGCACGACACTGGAAGCCTGGGATCGCACTAATCTCAAGTATAATCTAACCACCTTCCCCTCCCTACTCACCCCATTATTCGATAAGCCAGATTTTCAACCGGGCATGGGGGCAAAGGCGTTCTCAGCTTGGGAGGCTACAGAATTCCGTTCACTGGGTCACCTATTTGACCTAGAAGGGATGATTTAATTCCCACAGCTCAAAGCTGAGTATGGCCTCGCAGAAGTGGAACGTCTGCGCTACCTGTAGCTCTGTCACTGGGCCCTCCACCAACATGTCAAACCTGAAGCACACCACTTCTTGACCACGTACGAAAAATGGCTCACTACGCGCACATCCGACAAAAAACTAATCTCAGACCTTTATAAAATGCTGTTAACGAATGACAAACATACTTACAATGCTGGCCGAGAACATTGGGAGCGGGAGCTGGGCAGTTCCATGACTCACAAGGAGTGGATAGGTATTTATTACAGGGCCCGACATTCAGCATATCATTCAGGACTTACTGAGACAATTACAAAACTAGCTACATATTGGTACTATACACCTGAGCGAATACACCGATATGACCAACGGCAAAGCACTGATTGTTGGAGGGGTTGCGGGAAGGTGGGGACCTTGACTCACCTTTTATGGGACTGCAAACATGTTCAACCATACTGGAAGCAGATTCATGACGAGATAGACACTCACTTAGAGACTCAACTTCCAAGATTCCCTGCATATATCTTGCTGGGGTTGTCTAATCCCCTCACTTACCCACTCAAATCCAGAAGAGGTTGTTTGATTGCCATTGCAATAGGCTCAGCCATCCAGAACATATTGACACACTGGCGTACTCCCCAAAATCCTACTTTCACAGGGTGGCTACACCGCTTGTGGCATGTCTTGGGTCGGGAGAAATTAACACTTACGCTAGCGGGTAAAGGAACCGACTTCAGAGAACTTCTCCAGCTTCACCTAGCCCTAAGCTATCAAACACATTGGAACTAGAATATGTGAATTTCAGTCTGCACGCTTGTATTTCGGTGCCTAGCAAAAAAAAACAGTCGGGTGACTTATTGTATTTGAATCCCTGTGACTGCCCCATTTTAACTTGTCCTAAAGGCATCGGAGCGCTTTGCCTCAGCACCAGCTGACGAGGTCACATTTTTTTTAGGCCCGGGCAGAATAAGTGATTTGCCCAGAATCACAGGATATTGAGCCTAAGAGACTAAACAGCCTTAAACCTGTTCCCCCAGTTACAAAGTCAGCCGCTCCGTTAAGCCACATTACCTCAATACTATTTCCGCTTGAGGCTTCAGGGCACATGCACATGTCAGATTTTTGCAGAGGGCACATCAACAATCTTTGAAGGTTGCTGGAATTGTAGCTTTTGGCCTCCAAGTGTACATATATATCTGCAAAAAGCACATTAACCCAGCCACCTCATGTACTATCTTCAGGAGCTTTTCTGATGATCCAGTGATGTCATAGATCCCAGCCTTTTCACCAAAATCTCCCAAAAAAGGAATAACGACTTTCTTTGCACTTCAGATAAAACTGGGTCCGTGTTCTGCTTCCATCTAATAGGAGATGCACACATGACACTTCTCTTAATAGCACATCCCACATCCCTGGCGCCTTCTTCCAGTATTATTACTTGGTGCCATGTCACTTGGAGCGCCTTCCGGCAGGTCTTTTAGGTAGCCAACAACCCTGGCTTTTGAGACTCAGGTTTCGATGCTTCTTATTATAAGTGTCTGACTGTCAGCCCCAATGTGCAGCGCGCTGTTCCATAAAAGTTACGGGTAATCCTCCAAACGTGGGGACACTTACACATTAAGGGTTCCCATTTTTCCATTATCGACAAGAGGCCTCACGTCCTGTGTGGCACCCTTAATCATAGCTTCCTTCTTTGCAACAGTAGTTTGCACGCTGTGAGCATATAACAGTAATGTGAAAAGTGAAACTGCAACTCCCGAAATACAGTGCATCACTGGCTTAAAAAGCAAAGACTGGCTACTATGTAAGAGGACATGGTTCCACTTGGCAGCTGTGCTTTAGCCACCTGAAACCCAAGATACAACCAGGGATGTAGCACAGCCCCTCACAGCCCCCCCCTTCAGCACAACACCAATAAATATCTGTGAGATATGAGTGACCGAGAGCACCCTCTTCCGTTCCGTGGGGGAGCCCCACCATCTTGCATTACAGTACCGTAGTAAATGCTTATAAATGTACTGCACAAAGAACATAAAACGGAACAATATATTTGACAAGTGCATTCTGGGATGTGCAACGTCGATCATAAACTCCACTGGTAGCACTCTGATTTAATTTTTAATTAAAGTTTCAATATTTGTTTGAAAATTTGAAAAATAATCACACAAAGAAACTTTACCATAATAAACATTGTTTTAAATCGATCACAGGAAGTATCTTGAAGTTTATTACAAAAAGAAGCCGTCTAACATGTGTGCCTGGAGACAATGTGGGCGCAATAAAGTTTGCTGGGCAAAACAGTAAACAGACTTGAAAATACAACATGCATAACTTGCCCTATTGAACACACCCACCCAGGGCTTATCCAAGCACCCGCTGTCTAGCTCTCACTGCACAAAGCACCCATTTTGCATCGAGTGGGACCCGGGCGCTGACGTACAGTGACCACATTGTGTGACATGAGACATGGGCTGTTTTGAATTGGTCTCGGATGTGGCTGGCTGCAGGAGGTGACCATGTGGTACTATGAAGAAACTGGGCCGAATAGTCAGAGTTGAGTTGCATTGGGAAGACATTTGCGAGAGTTTAAGCTATTGGCTTTGTAAATAACAATGCCTTTTATTTATGTTTTAAAAACCAACACGAGACCTATTGCATTGCAAATGCTTGTTATATATTGGTACTATATGGGACTCAGACCATGAGGAGGGAAACCCTATACTCCGACATGATTTAAAAACAATGGTCAACAAGCATTTACAATGCAATAGGTCTCACAGCATTAAAGTTTTAGTTACTGGCATTGTAAATGACAATGCTTTGCATAATTTTTTTTAAAATTTGCAATTGGTATATAACCATTGTTTGTGAATGGTTAGCTGTTGCTTACCCATTTTATCAGCAAAAATCCGCATGTTGCCTCTGAGAGCTGCCCAACTCCTTGGAAGGGAGGGGTGTCAAGCAGAAGCAGATTTGTTACTCTTTCTGCATCGCTCTGTACATTTATCGAATTAAGTCTGCCTAAAGAAGCCATATGGTCGAATTTAGAAGGAAAGTACAATTTTTTTCTCCACGTCAGTAGTCCAAATGCAAAATCCATCATATCGTAGGTGGTAAATGCATTCAGTCAGTACACAGTCCGCAGGTGTGCTCAATCCTCAGAGGAAGAGAAAAGTTTAGATTAAACCAATGCTAGATCGTGTGACAATAATAGGGTCTGAGGTCAGGACGGCAAGAGCCGCTTACATGGAATCTTAATGCGCTGCTTCAACGTCAGGTCTGCCACAGCTTACTTAGATATTTATAACATGCAGACTAGGTTTTATACAACACTTCTGTGTGTGTCACTTTTTTACATTAAATTATTGTTAATTAATGTTAATTATTTAAGGGTAATTTTCAGGAGTTGGTTTACAAAATAATCACAGGCTACACATACAATATATACAAGCATGGCGTTCTAAGTTTAAAGGACTGAAATGACATGGCTTGTTCTACCTGTAACCTATGTACAAGCAATAACATACTTCTAAAGAGAACACCAAGCCCTTCAACTCCTATCTTTACTTGAATAATACTTAGAAACATTTCTGTGTGACTTGTGTTTTCAATTGCAGGTTAGTGTTTAGCCATTAAACTATAACTCTAAAAAATATTTGAAAATGTGCAAAAAATATAAACTATGTGTACAAAACATTAAGAACAAACGAAAGCGTGCCCAGCAGGACCATGACCTCCTGCGACGTTTTCAGCAGGTGCTGCTGGTGGGGCTTGGGTCCTATTAGAACACTCAACTGCTTCAGCTTAGATCTGCGTTACTTTAAGGCCGGAAATCATGAATGCCTCTGTGAATCTGGCCTTGTGCTCCAGACCACTTTGAAGCGTGTTGACGAGAAGCCAGCCTAGCACCACCAGACAATGAGTCCACACAAGTAAGAGATGTCATGAATATATTAAAGATTATATTAAAGATTATAACACACTGTGCATGGATCGGGCAGCCTTCTTCTCTAGATATGCCAGTGTTTTGGGCCAATGAAAGCACCATTGTGGGTTTGGGCCTGTTGGTAACGTAAAGGGAGCTTGGCTATGATGAATATGCGTGACTGGAGGAAACAAGCATTGGAAATGCAATAGGTCTCGCATTAGGAAAGTTTGAGCTATTGTTATTGTAAATGACACTTTTTTTATTTATGTGTTGGTTTTGAAAGTAGCAAAATTAATAGCTTTGTCAGTTACAATGTCAATAGTTTTAACTTTTGCAAATGTGACACCTATAGCATTTGTAATGCAATGTGTGTTGTATTTACGTGACTTAGATGTATTGATATTACAAATAACAATGGCTTTTAATTTTGTAAATAATTACTACTTAAATAAAAGTTATTGTAATTTATAATGGCAATAGCTTAAACGTTTGTAAATAACTTTTGTGAAGATTATGTTCAGTGTATTTTATTGTGACGAAAATCCAAGAACATTGCATTTGCACCTAAACACACACAGAGCCACACACATATAGATGTGTTGGTGGTGGATCTGGGGGATATGGTGGTGGTGGATGTGGTGGTGGTGGTGATGGTGGTGGTGATGGTGGATGTGAGGGTGGACGTGGTGGTGGATGTGGTGGTGGTGGAGGTGGTGGATGTGGTGGTGATGTGGTGGATGTGGTGGTGGTGGTGATGTGGTGGTGGTTGTGGATGTGGTGAAAGTGGTGGTGGATGTGGTGGTTGTGGATGTGGTCAAAGTGGTGGTGGATGTGGTGGTGAAAGTGATGGTGGTGGGTATGGTGGATGTGGTGGTGGTGGATGCGGTGGTGGATGAGGTGGTGGATGAGGTGGTGGATGAGGTGGTGGATGTGGTGGTGGATGTGGTGGTGGTGGTGGATGTGGTGGTGGTGGATGCGGTGGAAGTGGTGGAAGTGGTGGTGGTGGATGCGGTGGAAGTGGTGGATGCGGTGGAAGTGGTGGATGTGGATGCGGTGGTGGATGTGGTGGTGGATGCGGTGGCTGTGGTGGATGTGGTGGTGGTGGATGCGGTGGTGGTGGATGTGATGGTGGATGTGGTGGTGGTGGATGCGGTGGATGTGGTGGTGGAAGTGGTGGTGGTGGATGTGGTGGTGGTGGTGGTGGATGTGGCTGTGGTGGATGTGGTGGTGGTGGATGTGGTGGTGGATGTGGCGGTGGATGTCATGGTGGATGTGGAGGTGATGGTGGATGTGGAGGTGGATGTGGTGGTGGTGGTGGAGCTGATGGTGGATGTGATGGTGGATGTGGTGGTGATGGTGGATGTGATGGTGGATGTGGTGGTGATGGTGGATGTGGTGGTGATGGTGGATGTGGTGGTGGTGGATGCGGTGGATGTGGTGGATGCAGAGGTGGTGGTGGATGCAGTGGTGGTGGTAGTGGTGGATGGGGTGGTGGTTGTATTGGATGTGGTGGTGGATGTAGTGGTGGTGGGTGTGGTGGTGGTGGATGCGGTGGTGGTGGATGTGGTGGTGGTGGATGTGGTGGTGGTGGATGTCATGGTGGATGTGGAGGTGATGGTGGATGTGGTGGTGGAGGTGATGGTGGATGTGGTGGTGGTGGTGGATGTGATGGTGGATGCGGTGGTGATGGTGGATGTGGTGGTGGATGCGGTGGTGGTGGATGCGGTGGATGTGGTGGTGGATGCGGTGGTGGTGGTGGATGCGGAGGTGGTGGTGGATGGGGTGGTGGTTGTGGTGGATGTGGTGGTGGATGTAGTGGTGGTGGTGGTGGTGGATGCGGTGGTGGTGGTGGATGCGGTGGTGGTGGAAGTGGTGGTGGATGTGGTGGTGGTGGATGTGGTGGTGGTGGATGTGATGGTGGTGGATGTGGTGAATGTGGTGGTGGATGTGGAGGTGGATGTCATGGTGGATGTGGAGGTGATGGTGGATGTGGTGGTGGATGTGGTTATGGTGGTGGATGGGGTGGTGGTTGTGGTGGATATGGTGGTGGATGTAATGGTGGTGGGAGTGGTGGTGGTGGTGGATGCGGTGGTGGTGATGGATGCGGTGGTGTTGGATGTGGTGGTGGTGGATGTGGCGGTGGATGTCATGGTGGATGTGGAGGTGATGGTGGATGTGGTGGTGGTGGTGGATGTGGTGGTGGTGGTGGATGTGGTGGTGATGGTGGATGTGGTGGTGATGGTGGATGTGGTGATGGTGGATGTGGTGATGGTGGATGCGGGGGTGGTGGATGTAGTGGTGGTGGTGGTGGATGTGGTGGTGGTGGATGCGGTGGTGGTGGAAGTGGTGGTGGATGTGGTGGTGGTGGAAGTGGTGGTGGATGTGGTGGTGCTGGTGGATGTGGTGGTGGATGTGGTGGTGGTGGTGATGGTGGATGTGGTGGTGGATGCGGTGGATGTGGTGGTGGATGCGGTGGATGTGGTGGATGCGGTGGCTGTGGTGGATGCGGTGGTGGATGCGGTGGTGGTGGTAGTGGTGGATGGGGTGGTGGTTGTAGTGGATGTGGTGGTGGATGTAGTGGTGGTGGGTGTGGGGGTGGTGGATGCGGTTGTGGTGGATGTGGTGTATGTCATGGTGGATGTGGAGGTGATGGTGGATGTGGTGGTGGTGGATGTGATGGTTGATGTGGTGGTGGTGGATGTGATGGTGGATGTGGTGGTGATGGTGGATGTGGCGGTGGATGCGCAGGAGATGGATGCGGTGGATGTGGTGATCGTGGATGCGGTGGTGGTGGTGGATGGGGTGGTGGTTGTGGTGGATGTGGTGGTGGATGTAGTGGTGGTGGGTGTGGTGGTGGTGGTGGATGCGGTGGTGGTGGATGCGGATGTGGTGGATGTGGTGGTGGTGGATGTTATGGTGGATGTGGAGGTGATGGTGGATGTGGTGGTGGTGGTAGTTGTGGAGGTGATGGTGGATGTGGTGGTGATGGTGAATGTGATGGTGGATGTGGTGGTGATGGTGGATGTGGTGGTGGATGCGGTGGTGGTGGATGCGGTGGATGTGGTGGTGGATGCGGTGGTGGTGGTGGATGCGGTGGCGGTGGTGGATGGGGTAGTGGTTGTGGTGGATGTGGTGGTGGATGTAGTGGTGGATGGGGTGGTGGTTGTGGTGGATGTGGTGGTGGATGTAGTGGTGGTGGGGGTAGTGGTGGTGATGGTGGATGTGGCGGTGGTGGATGTGGTGGATGTGGTGGTGGATGTGGCGGTGGATGTCATGGTGGATGTGGAGGTGATGGTGGATGTGGTGGTGGTGGTGGATGGGGTGGGGGTGGTGGATGGGGTGGTGGTTGTGGTGGATGTGGTGGTGGATGTAGTGGTGGTGGGTGTGGTGGTGGTGGTGGATGCGGTGGTGGTGGTGGATGTGGTGGTGGTGGATGTGGCGGTGGATGTCATGGGGATGTGGAGTTGATGGTGGATGTGGTGGTGGTGGTGGTTGATGTGGTGGTGATGGTGGATGTGGTGGTGGATGCAGTGGTGGTGGATGCGGTGGATGTGGTGATGGTGGATGCGGGGGTGGTGGTGGATGCGGTGGTGGTGGTGGATGCGGTGGTGGTGGTGGATGCGGTGGTGGATGTGGTGGTGGTGGATGGGGTGGTGTTGGAAGTGGTGGTGGTGGATGCGGTGGTGGTGAAAGTGGTGGTGGATGTGGTGGTGGTGGTGGATGTGGCGGTGATGGATGTGATGGTGGTGGATGTGGTGGTGGATGTGGCGGTGGATGTCATGGTGGATGTGGAGGTGATGGTGGATGTGGTGGTGGTGGTGGATGTGATGGTGGATGTGATGGTGGATGTGGTGGTGATGGTGGATGTGGTGGTGTATGCGGTGGATGTGGTGGTGGATGCAGTGGATGTGGTGGATGCGGTGGTGGTGGTAGTGGTGGATGGGGTGGTGGTGGTAGTGGATGTGGTGGTGGATGTAGTGGTGGTGGGTGTGGAGGTGGTGGTGGATGCGGTGGTGGTGGATGCGGTGGTGGATGTGGTGGTGGTGGATGTCATGGTGGATGTGGAGGTGATGGTGGATGTGGTGGTGGTGGATGTGATGGTGGATGTGGTGGTGATGGTGGATGTGGTGGTGGATGCGGTGGTGGTGGATGCGGTGGATGTGGTGATGGTGGATGCGGTGGTGGATGGGGTGGTTGTGTATATTGTCTAGAAGCCTTGTATCAGCAGAGCTGGGCATTATTGACATAACAGCAGTGGCACACAGGTGGGTAACATGCACGTGACCTGGTGACCCTGGAGGCGTGAGTGGTAGGACATTGTTACACCCCTACAGTGTGCGTCTGTGTGGTGTGTCCTGGTGCGTGTCTGTCCGTTTTCACGTGCATTTATTCTGGGAAGGTGTGTGTCTCTGTCAGTCTTTGTTAGAAAATGGTTGAAGGGACATCTGTTGTAGAAGTGTTTGTGTGTTTGCGACTGCTTCCGTGTGAATGCGTGCCTGCGGGTGTTCATCATCATCTGTGGGAGTCTCTTTGCAAAACGACATGTATGTTCGTGTGTATGTGTGCTCGCACGTGCCTGCGTTAATGTGAATGTGCGTGCTATTGTGTGTAGAGTGTGTCTATATGCGTGCGAGTATGTTTCTCTGTATGTGTCTGTGCACGCGCGTTTGCACCATTGTGTGCGTGTCCGAGGGCGTGTGTGCGCAGGTACCGGCTTGCTGTGCACACGGTACACACTAGAACAAGTGTTCCCCTGGAGTGTAAAATAAATATGTGTACACTCTTCGCAAATATCCGTCCCGTTTGTCCAAATGAAGCCCGCTATTCGGGTGTATTTTGGGAAAAGGCCGTTTCCTGGACACAGTCTGCAGACGTCTCCCAACAATAGCCCCTTTGCTTTAAAAGAAGACGATGACAGACGCGGGGCTCCCGGACACTTGAGGGCATTGCTGTGGGGAGGGGCGAGGAGAAATGCGACACGGGGGCAGGGGAGGGGGCAGAGCGGGGAGAGGGTGTGAAAGCAGCAGGGGCCTTTGAAGTGAAGCTAAGCTTCACTTCAAAGGTGTGGGAGGAGTGCGGCTGAGGGAACAGACGGTGATTTGGTGATATGCACGCGCATTTTAGGTCAATGCGCTTGCGCATTGACCTAAAAGCCACGGGCACAGCACCAAATCGCCCAGTAAGGTAAAGTCTGTTTAAGACGCTATAGTCTCGCCTCTTCAATGAGCTTGCGCATTGAGAGGCGAGACCTAAAAAAGAGGCAGGGCTAGGCCTGTCCCGCGCTTGACGGGCCTTCCTGCTCCCCTTATTAATGGCCTGGATGTGAAGGCGCCTGCCGTGACCTCCACACACAGTTATCCTTGGAGTGATGGCTCCGATAAGAGCAAATGGTTTGGCGCTTGTTGGGGAAAGTGACTGAGATGGATGAAGAACTCCCAGTGCTACTCAATCCATTCCAGACAAAGCTCTGGAGACAGCGACTTAACAGAGCGTGAAAGAGAAAACAAACACTGGGCGCTACCTGCAGGAGCACTATTGATTACCCCCTGGGCCGGGCACTTCCTACTCTGACTGAGGCGGGCTTCAAGCAGGCACCAGTCTCTGTGTTGTCTGTTGTATCCGCCAATGCAGGGTTGTCTGCCACTTTCTATCACTAGTGCACAGTCCCAAACGTGCGCTTACACACCCTAGTGACAGAATGCCATTTAGTGAGCACACTGATAGAGCGTTCATCTGGGCCAACTCAGTTTCGTCTAGAAGGTGATAAAAGGTATCTTGATTAATACCAAACTTAATAAAAGCTTACCTGCCAGCATTTAGGAGAACGTGCCCTCTGCTGAAATGGAGAGTGAGGTGCCTCTCACTGAAAAGAAACGTCTCTCTCTTGTGAAACACGCACCAGAGGAGCCTTGATGCGTGGTGTGCGGCGCTGGAAGTGTTTTCCAACACTGCCCGAAAGTACAGCTCATACAACCAGAAAACAAGCTGAAAGAGACGACGTGATCGTGCGAGCGTGCACATTGGCTGTCCAGATGCAAGCTGAAAGACAAGCCGTGCGCGTGCCCATGTGCTGTCCGGGGCCAAGCTGATACAGCACACACACATACAAACCGCCCATGCAACACACCGACGTACCACACACGGGCACGTGCAATCGCACGCAAAAGAACGCACATTCACGCACAGACGCACTTCCCGCTTCCCCTAAGCCCTGACGCCTTCCTCCCGAGGTCTGAAGCCGCCCCTGATAAGAAGAGAGCTTCGTAATTCAGCCGAGACTTTTACTTTGCAGCTGAGGAAGGAGACCCACTGGCGTGGGAGAAAATACTCAAGTCCCGTGTCCCAGGAGAGGGCCCGGGTGAAGACCAGTGAATAGCAGGGGCTCCCATGCCCCGCGTCGTGCTGCGTTGGAGGAGCTGGGGTACCGCGCAGCAGCACCGGGTGATTTTGCACGTTTCCTGGGGTGGGGGGGCTTGGGCAGCGGGCGGGGTGGCTGGCTTGGGCGGCGGGCGGGGCTGGCTTGGTCGGAGGCGGGCGAGCTGGCTTGGTGGGGGGGAGCTGGCTTGGTCACAGCCGGGGAGGCGGTCTTAGTGGCGCGAGGAAAATGCCATTGTGCTGGAGGCTTGCGAGGGAGACAGGAGATGGACACAGCACGTGCCTGTACGTGGTGAGCGCGCAACCTGATCCGATTCCGGCCTGCAGCCTGCGCGTGCCCATCTCCTGTCTCCTGGGAAGCAGAGCCAGTGACTATAGGTCTCTGGCGAGACCTAACAAGCATTTACAATGCAATGGTTTCGCCTTTGGAAAAGTTAGAGCTATTGGCATTGTAAATGACAAATTTTGTATTTATGTGTTGGTTTTGAAAACAGATAAATAAATGGCACTGTCATTTACATTGCCATTAGCTTAATCTCTCGCAAATGTGAGACCTATTGTACCCTACGGACGAGCTCAGCAGACAGCAATTACTACCACACACCCAGAGCCACACACACACACACACACACACACACACCCAGAGCCACACACACACCCACACATCCAGAGCGACACACACCCACACACCCAGAGCCACCCACACACCCACACACCCAGAGCCACACACACACGCACACACCCACATACCCAGAGCCACACCCACACACACACGCACACACCCAGAGCCACACACACACCCACACACACAGAGCCACACACACACCCACACACTAAGAGCCACACACACCCCGACCCAGAGCCACACACACACCCACACACCCAGAGCTACACACAACCCCACACACCCAGAGCACACACACACCCACACACCCAGATCCACACACACACTCAGAGCCACACACCCACACACCCAGAGCCACACACACCCAGAGCCACAGAACAAGACGTTTGAAGCAGCGCCGATATCCTCTTTTTAGAAACGTTATCGCTTGTTATTTTAAAAGTAATGCTAACATGTTGGCAACGTCATACCGGTACCCGACACCAATCCCGCTCGATCACAAATGACAAATACATTTACATTTATCCTTCATGTACTACATTTTCACCTCTGTATCCACGCTATTCCAGTTTAATCCAAAAAATGAACAATAAAGTAACTATTGTGCACCGTTTGCCTTATTCGTTGCTCTTTCTGTGTCCTATTGTAAAACACTTCTCCGTACGTTTGAAATACATGAGCATCGCCAAACAGGGAATGCTGGAGCCGTTCCCTGAATCTCAGGTAGATAAACGTATACATCAGTCAAGGCTCTTAGATTGGGATGCTAGGGGTTAGCTGAATTTTGCCACAAAGACAAACATCACTTGATAGACTTTCAGGTAGTGTGGTTTCTGCAGTCTACGGTTTAAATAAAAACTTCAACAACACTGGAGAATTAATTTAAAGAGAAGGCGAGTCTTGGCTGCTGCGTTGCATAATTTAGCTACACATCATGATAAAGGCCCTTTAAGGGGTGATTGTTTATGCTCGATGCATGGGCAGCATGGCTCCTAAACAGGCCCTACAAAAGGAAGCATGACTATGGTTCATGAAGGGCACACTTTCATTTAATAACATACATCACTGGACAGGACAGGGGGGGCGAAGTGATGTTTCTATTGCAGCGTTTAGCTGAAGCACACGAACACATTTCAAGACATACTCTTTAAAAGGAACAATGAAGGTACATCACAGATGGCAGTGCTTGTTGAAAACACATGGAGGTCTCCTGACATCTTTAAAATGGAAGTATGGGGGTGCTTACCGCCTTGCACAATTTAGCTAACCTCTGAAAAAATGAAACAAGTCATGCAAGCATAAGGCGGGGTGTTGATCGTATATTTCAGTTTAGAGAATAAATTAGCATAATGAGACGGACAATTTAAATGGAAGGGTGAACGTGTATTGTGCCATGCAGAGAACACCCTAACACGTGAACATCAGCAAACAGACCCTTTAGGCGAAATACAGAGGCGGTTCCGACTTTGCACAACTTAGTCAAAAATCTGAAAATCTCTTGACACACCCTTTAATAGAACGGCGTTGCGATACTTAGCAAGTACCATAACATTAGTCTCTAGACAGGTCCTTCAAATGGAAGCATGCTTGCTGCTCTTGGACTGCACAGATAACGTAAACAGAACCAGCAGACCTCCCTTTGTGAAGAAGGTTTGAAGTTGCCCACGATTTCAGAGTTTATCAAAACTGCAAGAGCACAGACAGTCATGAGAAGTGCAGAAACGAATCTTGGATTACACAGTTCATCAAAACACACATGACCATCAACACACAGCGCGTTTGTGGACAGTTTAGTTAGTTAACAGACGATAATGGTATGCCATTAGAGAGGAAGAAAGATGTGCCTCTTTAGCACACGTATGGAGACCACTTGGAAAGCCCTCCCAAACTGTGTTTATCTCACACGTGATTCGCTAACCACGGTGCACAGCAGTGAAACTAAACCGCATGCAACTCACTAGAACGGTCCTTTAAAAGTAAGCATGTAGTCTGTTATATGCATTTCACAAAGGACCCAAAAAAATGACAATCACTAGACACGTACTGTAATACAAAGCGCAGCACAGAGGAGAGCCGGATTGCACTCCTTAACCAACAACATAAAATTTACTATTCAAGGGGAATTGATGACTGCAATCAATGATGTTAGATTCTAATGTCAACATAACTACACAGATTCTTGGGAGGAACCAATGAGGTGGTTTCCTGTCTCCTTTTGTCTTAAACCATGGGGATTTTTAGACATGCTCTTTACGGTACAGTTAATTGGAAACAAGATCACAGACAAGCAGACACGTAAAAATAAAGCACGCCTGCGGTCCGTGCAGTGTATCAAAAACCAGTGAATTTCGGAATACAGAACCTTCACGCAAAACAAGGTTTGGGAGTTGCCAATTTAACCAAAGATTTAAACATCCAATAGACAACGAGCACACCTAAGGGGAAAGGGTGTTCCATCATTGCAGTGTCTGTGTGCGAAACAGTTTTCAGAGGCGACGCTGCAGCCTCTAGTCAGTGGAACGCTACCGTGTGCAAGGCAGTGTTATTTTTCATTATGTCTCAAGCGCCACATGCCTGCATGGACGGACAGCGGGAGGGGGGCGGGAAAGGCACGGACAGCGGGAGGGGGGGCGGGAAAGGCACGGACAGCGGGAGGGGGGGCTGGAAAGGCACGGACAGCGGGAGGGGGGTGCGGGAACGGCCACAATCAAAAGCACTCACCTGGACCTGGACTTCCTCCGGCGTCAGTCGGCCGCGGAATAACCAAAAGAAACATGGACGACCAAAAAAATAAACCCCGCCCACCGCCGCACTGACGTGATAAAAGGGGCTGGATGAGAAAAAATCCCAGGAACGCCCACGAGTCGCCTCGCAGAATGACGGACGCCTCTCTCTTCCAATGGCTAGCCTCCATTTATGGAGCTAGCCAATGGAACAGAGAGGCGGGAATAAGCCACATACTGGTAAACAAAAGTTGTCGCCTGCGCGAAACGCTGCTTGCGCAGCTGTTCGCCAGGCGAAACCTAAAAAGGGCCCCAAAGCTCCATATTAGTTTTGAAAAAGTCAATGGGAACCCCATCACGACCTGGGGATTTACTCCCCTTACTGGAGATCATGGCTAATAATTAAATAAAACCAGATTTTTCAATGAGTTTTCCTACAAACGGGACACTGCACATTTTCCAATACTTGCCCAACAGAAGTGCACTGCGAAGGTGAGACATTGATGAGGTGATGTGGACACCGCAGGATTTCCGTCCTTTGACATATTTTAATGTTCAAATCTAGAAATTGGAGATCGATCATGGACAAAATCTTGACCAATGAAATTTCCTCCATGTGTGGAAGAGAATGATTATTTGTCTTCTGATAAACTGCTAGAAAGATATTACAATCTTGGTAATGCAGCAGTTGACACCAGCTCTTGTTAAAACAGGCACTACAAGCACTCTGCTCCTCGTAAGAACTGGGATTCAACAGAATTGAGAACCCTAAAGCTCTCTTTGTGCTCCACTGACTGCAAGTGAAGGCAAACCTACAACGCTGAAACTAGCATTGAGTGGACCATTGCTAATCACATCTTTCAAAGTGCTACTCTCACAGGATTTTAAATGCCCTTAATACTTCTCGAGATTTGTTCTCAGTGATCAATGCACTACAAGCCCCCCATAATCCAAAAGACATATCTAATTCCCCGGAGAAATGGAATTGTGTTTCTGACTTCTTTTGTAACTAAATTGATAGTATCCAGGCAGCATTTAGCATCACCAAGAAATCCTCTCATTCTTTGTTCCCTCAATGTTAGTCAAACAATGTAAAGCCACTAACTCTGTTCTCTCCCTTATATGATAGCGATTTTTCTATCCACTGACGTGTAGTAAGCCATCTGGTTCCCCAGGGAACCTGTTACTAACTACTTTACATAAAGAATATCTGAAACATAACTTTGATGAGTGATAGCAATTATTTATTAATTCTTCTTTCCAAGAAGGGATTGCCCCAGGAATCCTAAAAATGGCATGTGTATCACCACTGCTTGAAAAGCCTACTCTAGACCTTGACAACATTTGTAATTATTGACGCACCTCACAGCTGTCAGTTTCAGTCAGAATTTTGGAGAAAGTGTTCTCCCAACAAATGACCGAATTTGTGCAATCAAGAAGTCTTCTTCATCCAGCTCAGACAGGTTTCCGTGCAGGCCACAGCACTGAACATACTTTAGTTTCTGTACTTAAAGATGTGCCGCAGATTTTTATATTCCTGCTGCTTTTATTTTGCTAGATTTAACAGTAACTGATACAAAACTCCATCCTATTCTTCTTACTAAACTGCCAGAGTTAGGAATGGAAGATAAGGCCTTAGCTTGGATTCCAGATTTGGTTAAAACACAGAACATTTTGAATTTCATGTCCGCCTTTTAGGTCTACATTAAGGCCATGCTCATGTATTGTTCAATCAATCAATCAGGGGTTTATATAGTGCACTACTCACCCGTGAGGGTCTCAAGGCGCTGAAGGCGTCTTCAGGACTCTGTGTTATCATCTTTACTATTTCATCTTTATAAGACCCCTCTCGTCCACCTTATCCAGTCTTTCAGATTAAAACTTTTTCTATACAAAGATGATACCCAAATTATTGTTACATTGGAATGAGAACCCCAGGTGATAGACTCAATTTAAAGAGCTTTATCTTAAGTCTCTCTTGGATGAATGCCAACGACCTAAAATTTAATGGCAACAAGATAGAAATTTTAGGCTCTTCCAAGTCTTATGATTTCAGGAAATCTTGTTTAGCCAGAATCTAGGCTCTCTGCCAAATCCAGCCTCTGAGGTGAAGGATTTACTTTAGATGAACAGATCACTTCTATGATTACATCCTATCTTTTCAAACTCCATGAAATATAACAAGTATATTTGCTCATTCTTTTTACCACAGAAAATCCAACAAATGCATGCTTTGATTTAATCTCACCTAGACTACTGTAATACTATATATATATCTAGTTCTATCAGCCTTTCTAATCCAGAAATTACAGTTTATTCAAATAATGCTGCTTGTAAGTCTTTGACTTTTATCGGTATACCCATATCACTCCAATTGTTGAGTTCCCTTCACTGACTACCAGTAAAGGGTTGTATTAGTTTCAAATCTCTCAGCCTAGTTTACAAGGCAGTTTATACCCTCCCCCTAAATGTCACAAAATTCAAATGGTACAGTCTTTTCTTCCTGCTCAGATTTTCTGATCAATGTTGATTAGTGGCTCCTAACTTTCGACTGAAAACCCAAGGCGAAATATCTTTTTCAGTGGCAGTGGCCCGAGATAGAACAAACTTCCCCTCTATTAAGAGGCCAGATACAATTAGCTGACATTTAGAAAGTTGCAAAAAACCTGGAGGGCCTCTGCTCAAAATTAATCTTGTGCCTGTGCTTTTGTGGTTAGGCACTGTCTTTGTTTTGCCCAGCACCAAGGTACCCTTAATAGGGTGTTCATTACACTTCATAAATACTTTCAACCTAAATAAAAAATATAAATGGTGGGCCACAATATAAGGCTATGATTGTTGTAAATGTCGTAGCGGAGCATCTGTAGTCATTGTACTTCTGGTGTTGTAGTTTATTGCCTTAATAATATGCTCAAGTAAAAAAATAAAGCAGCTTGAAGCGTATTTCTATTCTGGAATCAGTGCATGTCTGCAGTCTGGAGAAATTCCTTAATCGCCACAGCCCTGCGAGCCATGACACCGCGAAATACGTGTTAGACTTCTGAATCGGAACTATGATATAAAAGAATACAGCCAACTCACCAACTGCATATATTCTCTGTCATTCTTTCTTTCTTTCTTTGGAACCTTGCAATAACAATCAAATATATACGATTTACGCAAGTCTCTAACTTGTCCTTATACAATGTGATAGCTATTGTGCTGCCACCCCTACTTCAAGTTATAGATTACAAAAACCTATGTGAGGGGGTCTTACCCATGTGGCAGGGATACAAAAGGGCCACACCAAACTGAATTATCATTTCCACTTCAAAAATAAGGCATTCAAGTAAAAATCACTGAGTTTAAAGGCCCCCTCCCATCTTACCCTTTGGAATGTGGCTCAGTTTACAAAGGCATTGAGGCCTGCAAATGCCTATTTCAACACTCCAGTTTACAACTGTTGGGGCGGGAAGGTCCCCTACATGGCAAACAGGTGTGTACCCCTGCCCTGAGTGCCTGACTGCCTGACTGCATGTGAAACGTTCACCTTGACTTTTTGTGTAGCTCTGTAACCCCAGTAATCTACTGTGTGTACGAAGACCTAGGTCTGTCCATGATAATGCGAGGTCAAGGACCTGGGGGAAAGAAGCAAGCGTATCTTCATATCTGGCAAATAACTATAGCTCATGTCCTAGGTTAGTCACAAAAACTGATGGTAGCATACTGTCAGATTAGAAGGCCTTCGTGAAAAATACCGCTTAGTTGAACTCTACACCTTTCTGCAGACATTCCTTATGCTTGTCGAGCTCATATATGTGCAGTGGATATGTTGCATGTGTGGTAAGAGTCTGAGCAATGGGACCAGTGTGATTCTTTTTCTATGGGGTCCCTAGTTTAGCACAGCACACAATGGGAGGGGGGATGCAGCTTCCCCAGGCCCTTATTAGCAAAAAAGTACTGGTTATATTCCTGCGACTGGATGATAGTGACATAGACATTAAAGTGCGGGAGGATGGAAGCAGGGCTACCCTTAGAATTTCATTGAGGACCTTCTTAGCAAATTATTGCTGATTGATTCTTCCTGAGCACTGCTATTTGGTAGATGGTAGGGATAAGAGGTGGTACTGCAGTTTCTATTGTTTAAGGTGAAGAAATGTGTAGAAAAGGCTTACCATTTTTTTCTGTGCCTGATTACTGATTCAGGAGGGCTGATGACAGTGAAGTGCATCGCACACTTCAATGTGTTCTTGTTTTTGCTACTCCTGATTGAAGCCAGAATCACAGCTACCTGCTGTGAGATCTATCGTATGTGCTTAACGTCTAAGGAAATTACTTTTGAAAGAGAACCAACCTAAAATGGTTGCTTACTTTTGGTAACGCTCTTTCTAACTGCAGATTCCCCACCTTTTGAATATTACCCAGGCATTAGAATGGATTTGGAATTTTTTTCCAGCAGTACCTCTGCACGCCGGTAGGTGGTTCCATGCAGCTCCGCACTGTTGCTATTATTCTCCGGAAATGACCTGTGATATCAAAATAGGCATCACTACCACACCCTGGCGTCAGTTGCTTTGGGGCTGTCCACGCCTCCAGACACAAGGGACCCAATAGCAAATTAGTTATGATCAGTGTGCAGATTCCTAGACGTGGGACCTTATTAATGGATATAGTCCAATCCACAGAACAAGGTGGATGGGAGGGTTGGTGAGGTCTGCAATTAGATTGAGTTTCTACCAGAAAGAGCGTTACTGAAGGTAAGTAACTTGTTTTTTAGATAGACTTAAAAGTGCAGATTCCTCCCCTTTTGAATAGATACCGCAGCAGAAGCTATTTGGAGGCAGGTCTGTGAATGAATTGAAATCAAAAAATCCTCTAGGACGAAGTAGGTGAAATGCCCCTTCCGCCGATCCTGGCTGCCCAGCAGTAGTGGACCCCGCATCTCCCTGCCACATGTCCAGGACAGGAACTCCACATGCCAATGCAGTGGTGGTAGCTTTGGCCCTGATGGAATGAGCTTCATTTTCTGCATGGCCATGCCTTTTCTTGCTCCAGCAAACCACACAAAAAGCTGATCGTCCATCCTGTGCTCTCTGATATGATGGATGTAAAAGCTTAGGGCTCTTTTGGGATAGAAACTATGGAACCTCTCCTTGTCCTTAGAGGGATGAGGCAAAGCACAGAACGCCAGTAAAGTGATGGTCTGATGCGGAACACGTCACAACTTTTGGAAGAATGCTCGTATTCTCACAATCTGTTGGTCTGGGAAGAAGGTGGTGTATGGCGGGTCTCACCCGCCGCACCAATGTTATGGTGGTCAGGAGGATGGAGGAGACCACATCCAGAGCTTGCGCTGCAGTTTGGACAAGGAAAAGAGTGTTGAGCGGCAGGCGGTAGGCAAGCACTTTTTTTTGTAAATTTTTATTTATTGTCTGTTTCCCCTCCCTCATTCCCACATCCCCGTCATCCCCCTCACCGCCCCTCCACCCTGCTCTGCCACTCTGCCCGCACACCAGCTGCTACTGAAGTTAATGTGCCCCTGTGGTGTGACAAAGGGAGAGTGAGGAAACAGTTGCTGTAAACCTTTCAAAAACACATCATAACAGGTGGTTTAAATAATGAAGGTTAGAGAAGCAACCATAAAAAGACAGAAAGAGCTGAAGGTTCCCTTTAACTGTGCCCATTTCAAAGCCTTTCTGGATGAGGGACATACAACAGATAACTTTGCCTGGAGTGGGTCTTCTCTACTATGTGCCTCACTAAGCCAAATGTGTCCCAACAACAGGTGTATACAGTCTTTGACAAGGGATATCTGACTGCTAAGATGACAGCCAACACCTCTGGAGGAAGGTCGAAGGTGTTAAGCTGTCACTGCTCAATCTCTAAGCAAGAAGCTGGAGATTGTGAAGGCCAAGGTGCAGAACCCTGCCCCATTGTTGTGACAGCAGATCCTCCTGGAGGGGCATCCTGATTGAAGGGCAGATACTCATGCCCAGGAACTTGGGATACCATACCCTTCGTGCTCAACCAGGGCTTCTAGGATGACTTGGGCCCAGTCAGTCCTGATCTTCTTCAGAACTCAGGGTAGTAGAGGTTTTGATGGGAAGGCATACAGGAGTCCTGAGTTCCACCCTAGGTGGGATACGTCTTTTAGAGAAAGGTGCATCGGAAACTCCAATGAGCAGAACTGCTGACACTGTGTGTTCTCAGCAATGGAGAACAGATTGAGACACAGTTCTTCCCATTCACCGAAGGTACCCTGCATCACTCTCGCGTGCAGTTGCCATTCATGATCCGCTAGGCATCGAGGGTTGAGCTTGTCCGCCCTGGCATTCAAAGATCCTGCTAGCTGATTCAACACCAGGAAAATTCCTTGATGGTCCAGCCTTTTCCAGAGGCACGGTGCCTCCTGTTACAGGGTCAATTACCTCACCCCACCCTGTTTATTGCAATACTACATGGCAGTGGCATTGTACCAGCTTTCCCTTAATGGATGTAAGGAAGGCTTTCAACGCCAATTGTATGGCCCTCATCTCCAGAAGGTTGATATGGAGCCTGTCCTCGGCCAGAGACCAGACTCTGATCTCCACCTCTCCCAGATGGCTGCCCCAACCCTGAAGCTACACGTCAGTCTCCACTGTCGGCTCTAGGTGGCGTAGCGAAAGAGGTCTGTCTCCAACCTAATTGCAGTTCAGCAACCACCACAGCATATCCTTTACAACCTCCTTCCAAATCTGGATGTGATAGGAGAGGTCCCCGTGATGTTGGGCCCACTGAGACTTCAGATCCCACTGCAGAGCCTGCATATGCAACATGGCATGCATGACCAGCAGAATGCAATAGGCCATCAGTCCCAGCAGCCTCAGAGTCGACCTCACTGAGATCCAGGTCACAGGCTGAAAGGTAGGGATCATAGCTTGAATGTCGTGGATTCTCCTTTCCAGGGGAAAGGCACAAAACTGAACCGTGTCCAGAATGACTCTGATGAGGTGGAACATCTGGGAAGGAATCATTTGTGATTGTGGCATGTTGTTCGGTAACCCAGCAATGATAGGAGGTTCGCTGTAGTCTGGAGGTGGGTGATGACTGCCTGTTGTGAGCCTGCCTTCAACAGCCAGTTATCAAGGTAGAGGAAAACTGGGACACCTGACCTCCAAATATGTGCTGCTATCATCGCCATCAGTTTTGTGAACACTTGAGGTACACTGGTGAGACCAAAAAGAAGCACAGTAAACTGAAAATGCTCTTGTCCCACAGGTAGCACCAATGGGCCCTCAGGAGGGGTATATGGAGATAGGCATCCTGCAGATTCAATGCCACCATCCAGTCATCGCATCTCCAGGGTCGAATGCAGACAAGACCAGGGTAGACAAGACCTGGGTCAGTGTGAGCATTTTGAATGTGTCCTATGGGAGGAAGGCATTGAGAGGGTGCAGGTCTAAAATAAGACAAAGACCACCATTGTTTTTTGGCATAGGAATAACAACCATGACTTACTTCTGAAACAGACACCCTCTCGATAGCTCAGGTTATTCAAAGGGCTTTTATTTCTTGCCACAATGCAGACATATGGTCCTCTTCCAGCCGTTTAGGGAACAGTGAAAGATTCAGTGGCATTTCAGCGATAGACAAGGTCTGTTGCTTTTGACCTCATAGGTGTGGAGCTGCCGGTCTAGAATGTCAGCCACCCTCCTCATGGCCACTGTGAAGGAAGCACTCTCTTCAGTTGCAGGACCTGTGGGTGTTAGAAGACCAGAATCAGGGGAGTTGTGAAGGCCACCGGTCTCTCGAAAGTCATAGTACTTGTTCTCCTCATGGTAGTGTTGGTCGATTTCATCACATGCATCATAATTGTTGTCAGAATCTGTACCAAAAAGGAAGCTAGTGTATGGGATCTTCCTTGTGGTGGTGGGACATCAAGCGGTATAGGTTGCGGTTCAGTGGAAACCAAGCGTCGACTCAATCAAGGTTGTAGTGATGCAGACTCGGAGTCAGGGAGCATAATGGGCACTTCATTCTCTGGCATCAAAAGAGTCGGCATAAGTGTTGATGCTCGAGAAAGCAGTGTGGAATGTAGAGCTGGAGGCAGAGTTGAAACAGGAGCCAGGTAAGCCCAATGGTGTTTTCAGAGAGTTGGAACATGGCCTTGCAGAACTCTTAAATCTGCTGCAGTGTTGCAGACATCCTTGGAAACTCAGGTTGTGCTGTGAAAAGTTTCAGGATCAGCTCTGAAGTCAACCAACATCAGTAACAAAGCCCTTGTGCATCCTCATAAGTTTGACAGTGGCGGGAGTGGGCCAATTTTTAGTTTTATATTCAACTTACCCAAAGATTTGGAGCGCAACGACGATCAACCTCGGTATTAGCTTCTGTGACTTCTGGACGCAGGGCCCAAGTTCCAGAAGACATAGTTCCAAAGTATTCTTTATTTCATTTTATAATAGGAAGACCACAGCCACCAGGTTACGTCCCAAAAAACCATGAGCATGCTGGCAGAGTATTTTGCAGAATATCTTATAACCCCTACTTTAGAAATAACGTATCCCACCATGTTCCCAAGCACTTATCGAATAATTTCAGCCTCTAGTGCATAGTAAATATTTACATTCAAGCAATATGTTCAGTGGTGTTAGAAATCGGGATCTCTAGTTAGCAGAGGTATGTACCTTTGTCCAAGTAGGGACCTTTGCTTCTAGTCAGGGTAAGGGGGATACACACTTTCTATGTTATGTTATGTTAATTGTTTTGTAAGCGCAACAGCTGCCCCAGCAAAGAGGCGTCCCGGCGCTGCTAGATCCAAAGGTACTAACACAACTAAAGGCTAGCCCCTGCTCACCCCCTTGGTAGCTTGTCATGAGCAGACAGGCTTATCCAAAAGCAATGTGTAAAGTATTTGTACTCCAAGCACACAGCAACACAGTGAAAACACTACATATGGGCACCACACCAGTTTAGAAAAATAAAGTATCTTTATCTAAACCAAACAAGACCAAAACAACAAAAATTCAACATACATATATTAAAATAGCACTTAGCACTTGTACAAACAAATAGCTCCACCTGGGGCTATTATGACGTTGTGACAGGCATAAATTCAAAGCCCGGCGCAGACCGCGAGGTGCACGGCGTCGGGTATGAAGTCACACGGACCCCTAAACAACAGTACCTTGGAAAATGAAGTCTATGGACGATGCACAGCTTTGTGGAGGTGAGGCATCGATGCCGAGGTCGGTTCCCTGGTTGCTACAGGGGAGGCGAAGCATCATGTCTGTGAGGAGGCAACGTGTCGGGTCCAGGACAGGGGAAGACGGCGGCGTCAACAGTGAGGTGTCGGTTCTGGTGAGGTAATGCTAAGTCGAAGAGTACATAAAGTCACCCTTGTCAGTTATCAACTCCGCAATATCAAGATGCAGGTGCTGGCGTTGACAGCATTGGTTTGAGCGCTGGCATCGGGAAGGCCGATAACTGCAGGCGTCTGCAGGTGTCGAAGCTGCGTTGTAGGCAGGGTGGTGCAATGTGCAGTTCATTCGCAGTGCCCCTGGCCTTGGTGCAAGTCACAGCGTCACTGGCGGTGTCGCTGACAGCATCTGAGGTGTTTTTCTTGCTTCCTTTAAGTTTGTTCCAGCTGCCAACAGCAGAAACAACCTCCAGAGGCCCGGAACTGGAACGGGCACCTTGTGGCAGGTCAGAACTCCCAGCAGTGGAGTTCAGGGGAGCTGGTGGTGAAGTCTTTGTGTCCCTGAGACCTCATAACAAGAGGCCAGCTCACACAAGCTCTTTTTTGTCCTCTTCCTTGGCAGAAGCAGCAACTGCAAGCCAGCCCAGGAAGACACACAGCAAAGAGGCAGTACTCCTCCTTACAGTTCTCCAGCTCTTCTCCTTGGCAAAAGGTTCCTCTTGAGTCCAGAAGTGATCTAATTCTATGGGGTTGAAGGTCCGCTACTTATACCCCATTTTGTCTTTGGTCTCTTTGTGATAAGGGTCTCTGAGCCCAGTCCAAACCAATTCTGTGCACAGGAGGTGGAGACAGAATTGTGCAAAGGAGACACAGCCAATTCAGGTGCAAGTGAAACTTCTCCCATCACTCTAAATGCAGTCAAGGTCTATTCAGCCCAGCTATTAATCACCCAGGAAAGGTAGGACACACCTCAACCCCCCTTGTGGCTGTCTACAGTGACTGCACATCATTAGCCCCTATCACTCCAAAACCAGACAGTCAATACACAAAACAGCAAAGGCATACAGAATGGTTAAATGAGAAAAGGTCTACTTTCCAAAAGTGGCGTTTTTCAAACACTCAATTTTGAAACCATCTTCCTAAAAAGATGTGTTATTAAATTCTGAGTTCAGAGAGCCTAAACTCCACTTTTCTATCTTGTCCCTATGGAAAGTTATACTTGTAAGATGTTACAAAGTAACTCCCATGTTAGTAAATGGGACAGATAGCCTTTCAATAGTGAAAAACCAAGTACACAGTATTTCACTATCAGGACATGTCACACACACCAGTACATGTCATAACTTTCACATACACTGCACCCTGCCCATGGGGGTACCTTGGGCCTACCTGAGGGGTGCCTTACATGGAAAGGGAAGGTTGGGGCCTGGCAAGTGGGTGACCCCCCTCTCTATAGGAACTGCATACCTCTGGTTTCACTTCTAGGTTTTGGGGCATGTATGCTGGACCTACTAAACGTCCCTATCCCTCCTAGGGCCAGATGTAGGAACCCTAATACCGGTCGGTAACGGCCGAAATTACCAAATTTCGGCCATTACCGACCGGTATTAGGCATTTTGGATGTAGGTGGCTACATTTCAGATTCGGTAATTTACCCATTCGGTATTTAAGAATTCGGTAAATTACCGAATTCTTAAATACCGATTTGGTAAATTACCGAATCTGAAATGTAGGAAGCACTCAAGTGAGTGCTTTTCACCTGTAAGGATTCCTTATTTACCACCAACTACAAGTTGGTGGTAAATTACGAAAACCCTAAAAAAAGACATTTTTTGCATTTAATAACAGTGCAATGTGACAGACATACATGCCCTTAGGGCATGTATGCGTGCCACATGTACACCCATGCACAATTCAGGAGTGCAACAGGGTGTCAATGTGACACCCTGCCACCCTTGAATGTTTCCCCGTAATTCCCATTCATTCCTATGGGCCTATGGGTAAATACCGAATCCTACTGATTCGGTAATACTTACCGAGTAATTACCTACATAGCATTTACCGATTCTAAAATACCGAATCAGTAAAATTCGGTATTTTAGATTCGGTAAATGTAGTTTACCTACATCTAGCCCCTAGTGTGTAAGCTTAAAACTGCACACAAACACTGCAGTGGCAGGTCTGAGATACATTTACAGGGCTACTTCTGTGAGCGGCAAACCACTGCTGCAGGCCCACTAGTAGCATTTGCTTAAAAAGGTCATGGCACACTTAGTGCACTTTACTAGGGACTTACTAGTAAATCAGATATGCCAATCATGGATAACCAATTACCAAAACAATGTATACAGCGAGCACTTGCACTTTGACACTGATCAGCAATGGCAAAGTGCCCAAAGCATCTAAGCCAGCAAAAACAAAATCAAACACAGCATCAAAAATACAGGAGGCAGAGGCAAAAAGTCAGGGGAAACCATGTGAAGGATGCCAAATCTAACACATGGACATGGCATTTAGTATTGGATCATGGTCTAGTACTGTAGCTGCATCCATCTCATCTCCAGATGTGCTGTTGTCAGAATCTGAAGCAGACCATGTTGACTTCTGTACTTCGTGACATTTGCCAGTAATTGTGCTCTTTGCATTGTAGGGCTGCTCCCCAGCTTCCATATTGGATTTCAGTGAGACTGACTCTGATGCTATTGGGCCTCAAGGCCTCCTGCATCCTGCCTGTTTCTCATGCACGTTGGCATATATAGGTTTTACAGTAGTACCTGAAGTTCCAGTGGGCGCGGCATCAGGGGAATCTCTCCGAAATGGCCCAGTTCTCTGAGTAAACTGCTAAATATCTGCAGTAGTGGCTAACAAATTACAATTGGGTCAGTGGCAGACCCCTCACCCTTCCCCAACCAGATCTGACTGTGTTGAAAGATGCGTCACTCCTGGGCTGGGGTGGCCATCTGCGCGAGGTGAAGCTCATAGTACTCTGGTTTCCTACGGAGTCTGAGCTCCACATCAACCTTGTGAAGCTTCGGGCAATTTGCTTGGCATTAAAAGCTTTTCTTACTTAGATCAAGGGAAGGCTGGTGCTGAATTTCATGGACACCACCGCCATGTACTGTAACAAGGAGGGTAGGGTGGGGTCATGGACCCTCAGGTCAAGAGGCCCTGCATATGGCTGGAAAGTCAGGTCATTTCCCTGGTGATTCAACACCTGGGGGGCTCTCCAAACGCCAGAACTGACAAACTCAGATAAAGGTGCCTAGTGGATCATAAATGGCTTCTCTATCCAGAGGTGATGTAAAGTCTCTTTCAGCAGTGCGGAATACCTTGGTTAGATCTGTTCGCCATCGCAGAGAACGTGCAATGGCAGCTGTTTTTCAAACTGGAGTTTCCAAAGTGACTCTCACTCTGAGGAGCTTTTCGTCTTAACCCCTCCCATGTTCATGGCGAGCTCAGCTCGTCATGAGCCACGGTGCTCCGGTGCTCATGACGAGCTGAGCTTGTCATGCCCCGTGGAACACTCGCACGCTGGGCTAATTCCCCTGCTGTGCTGAGCGTTCCATTAAACGGGCGTGGTCATGACGAGCTCAGCTCGTCATGAGCACCGGATCATGGCGAGCTGAGCTCGTCATGAGCATGGGGGCGCTGTGCGTGCCCACTGTCAGATTGTCTCCCACTAGGAACCACGCTGCAGGAGCGACGATATTCCCAGCCCTCTTTCCCTACACAGACTGCAGCCCGCAATATGGATATCACTGCGCACTACAGCCTGCGCCAGGAGAGGAGGCAGGATATAAAAGAACCCGTCCCGGGGAAAAGGAAGACTTCAGAGGACCCAGTACGTCTCCAGTTCATATGGCTCATTAGGGGTACAGAGAGAAACACACCCTGCAGAGAAGAGATAAACAGAAAGAATACAAATGAGAATTCACACCCCCCTGTACTCTCTCTATGCACATCCAGGGTTTCGGAACCACAACCACCCCTCTCGTCTTACCCGCTGAAGGTGTCAGTATCGCTGGACAGGAGACTTCGTGCCTCTTCCTTAGTATTGAAGTCCTCTAGAGTTAACTCCACTCTATAGTTGCTTCCGGGATACTGTATACACTTTAGGGGAAAAAGTCTTCCGACATAAAAAACCCCTTCCGTCTTGAATATGTGTAAACAAACAAAACGTCCCGCTTCCCAACAACCCGAAAATTCAGTGGCCACAAAAAGCAAAAGGGAAAAAACCCACCAACTAGCAGCTGGTTCGTAAAATGAACCCGAATAACACAAAAGGATATCGAGTGAGGTCCAAAATCCGGAAATGATTGCACTGGCGTTTAAAAATGTCCGCACGCAGCCGGTTACAAACTCAAATGCCTAAATCAGGTAATTTACCCAACAAAGTCCGTACTCCCACTCCAGATACAGGAGGTATCCTTATCAGAGCGAAGCCTCGCTCAGCACGCAAAGTATCTCTCAGTAATCCAACACGAACACAGCCGATAATTCCACGTAGCTCGGTCACCAGAAAAGACAACGTGACCGGTAACTAAACCAAGCACTGACTGCCCGGTTTCTTGTCCTTAACTACGATCACATGGGTCAAGAGGGAGGGGTGTGATCGACAGCATGAGCACAGAGAGAGGACTGGACGCAACCCATTCTAAATCCCAACAGTACCTCCCCTCAAAGGCCTCCCAACAGGACGGGGCTTGGATGGGTGGCGCAAATGAAAAAGCCTCACTAATCTAGGATCTTGGACCCCACTCGCTGCCTCCCAAGTATGATCCTCTGGGGGATATCCCTTCCAGTCTATCAGATACATGAGTTTCCCATTCCTTCTCCTGGAATCCAAGATAGCACTAACCTCAAACTCCTCTTCCTCACCTACCATTACAGGGGGAGGAGGGGGCAAAACCTGTGTGGTAACAACATAGGGTTTCAAGAGGGAGGTGTGAAAGACAGGATGGATCCCATACTCATCAGGTAACCCCAACTTCATTGCTACAGGATTAACTACCTTGAGAACAGGAAAAGGACCCATAAATCTAGGCTGTAATTTTCGCGACCCCCCTAATCTCAAATTCTTGGTGGAAAGCCACACCTTATCCCCTACCCGATAGGAAGGAGCAGGGGCCCTATGTTTATCTGCCTGCCTCTTCATGTCAACCTTGGCCTTCTCTAGATGTTCCAAAGCCGTGTTCCAGATCTGAACCAAAGAGAGACCTAAGGCAGTCACTGCCGGTACCTGGCCTGAAGGCTGAATGGGGATTGCTCGAGGGTGAAACCCCATGGAACAAAAGAAAGGGGTAATTCCCACTGCTGAATGCACACTGTTGTTATAGGCAAATTCAGCCAGCGGGAGAGCCACAACCCAATTACAAGATAATGACGTTCCCAGACACCTCAAATACTGCTCCATGGTCTGATTGGTGCGCTCCGTCTGACCATCCGACTGAGGATGATATGTGGAGGACAGACATAGTTTCATCCGTAAGGCAGCACACAATTCAGTCCAAAAATGAGAAACAAATTGAGCCCCCCTATCTGAAACAATGGCCCGAGGCAATCCATGCAGGCGTACCACTGAAGACAAAAAGATCGTGGCCAATTCCCCTGCAGTAGGCAACTTAGCTAAGGGTATGAAATGTGCCATCTTAGTGAATGAATCAACCACAACTAATATGGCGGTAAAACCAGACTCCAGAGGTAAGTCCGTCACAAAATCCATACTTATTGTTTGCCAGGGAGCCTTGGGGACAGGGAGAGGATGCAACAATCCTGAGGGCTTAGCATGAGTTGGTTTATTCACTGCACACACAGGACAGGCCTTTACATACGACTGTACGTCTCTAGCCACTGACTCCCACCAGAACCACCGCAAACAAAACTCCATGGTCTTGGTGGAACCAGGATGCCCAGCAAGAGAAGAAGAATGACACCATTCCAAGACCATATCTCGAAGATCAGGGGGAATAAACAGTTTGTCCTCATGATAGAGCAACCCAGTTCTTAAGGAAATCAAAGGCTGCGACAACCAAGGTGTAAGATCGATCTTGGCCAGTTCCTCCCGAACCAATTCGTTAAAGTCCTCAACGGAAATGCTGCCCACTATTCTTTCAGGAGCTATGAAGGAACACCTCTCTTTCTCAACTGTCAGGTTAGTGTGTTTCCCATGGATACGGGACAATGCATCTGATTTTAACTGCTGCACCGCGGGCCTACAAGTAATGATGAAATCATACTCATTAAAAAATGAGACCCACCTCATTTGTCGAGGGGTTAAGGCGCGTGCTGACCGGAAGAACTCCAAGTTTTTATGGTCAGTGAAGATAGTTATCGGATGCCGAGCACCCCACAAATGATGGCGCCACTCTTCAAATGACAATTTGATGGCCAACAATTCACGCTCCGCCACGGTGTAATTCCTCTCAGCGGGCAGCAAGGTCTTAGAAAAAAATGCAATCGGATGCATGTATCCATTCTCCACGTCTCTCTGGGACAACACCCCCCCCCCCACAGCACACAAAGAAGCATCCGCTTCCACAAAAAAAGGCAATGTAGGGTCAGGATGAACCAAAACAGGTGCTGTAGTCAACCTTTCGATTAATAGATCTAGAGAAGATTGAGCATGATCAGACCAAACAAAAGGCACCCCCTTCCGTAACAACACCGTCATGGGGGCTATGATCTCTGAGAAATGCGAGATAAACCGCCGATAGAAATTGGCGAACCCAAGTAGGACTTGAATATCTCTCACACAGTTGGAGACGGCCAAGAAGTGATAGCTTCTGTTTTCTTGGGATCCATCATGATCCCCTGTTTGGAAATCACAAAACCCAAAAACTCCACTTTAGGCGTGTGAAAGCTACACTTTTCGAGTCGAACGTACAACTGATGTTCCTTCAGACGCTGCAAGACCTGCCCTACATGGACTTCGTGTTCCTCAACAGTGGTAGAAAACACAAGGATATCGTCAATGTAGACGATGACGCTAAAATCCAAATATTCCCTCAATACCTCGTTGATGAAAAACTGAAAAGCAGCCGGAGCGTTACATAGCCCAAAAGGCATAACGCAATACTCATAAAGGCCGAATTTGGTCCGGAAGGCAGTTTTCCATTCATCACCTTCACGGACGCGGATGAGATGGTAAGCACCCCTGAGATCTAATTTGGTGAAAAACGTCGCATGCTTCAGTTGATCAAGCAACACAGGTATCAAGGGAAGAGGGTACTTGTTCTTAATCGTACCCTTGTTGAGCGCTCTATAGTCTACACACGCCCGAAGTCCACCTTCCTTCTTCGGAATAAAGAAGATAGCCGATGACACAGGCGAGGAAGAGGGACGGATAAACCCTTTCTCCAGCATCTCTTCGATGTACTCCTTCAAATGCTGTTCCTCAGGGCCCGACAAGGCATAAACACGACTACAAGGTAACGTAGCCCCTGGCAGCAGGTCGATCCGGCAATCAAAAGAGCGGTGCGGGGGAAGTTCTCTAGCTTTCCCTTTATCAAATACATCACTAAAAGACGAATAGGATTTAGGGACTCCCAACTCTTCCCCCGTTCCCCCAGAACTCACAGCACAAGTCAAGGGGGTTATCCAATCTGTTGCGACCTTGTAACAATTCTGCAAACAATGAATGGAGTCAAGGGTCACTGTTCTCCTTATCCAGTCTATTTTGGGATTATGTGTCTGCAACCACGGTACTCCCAAAACCACACCGAAAGAAGGGGCATCGATCAAATCAAAACCTATTTCCTCTGAATGACCATTATCTCCTATCATACATAGAGGTTCGGTCTGACGTGTGATTGTACCAGATGACAATTCAGTACCGTCAATGGCCCTTACCGGTTCCGGTTGTTCCTTGTAAACCCAGGGAACTCCAATTCTCTCGGCCAACTTGATGTCCATAAAGTTCCCCGTAGCACCGGAGTCTAATAAAGCCGACACTGGAGCCCTATGGTTGTTTGATATAACCAAACAAACGGTGATAGTAAAATGTCTGGGGACCCTCTTCACTATGCCGGGTATTTGATACGGGGTACATGGAACCATAGAGTCCGTAAGCAGGGCGTCCCTGTGCACACAAGCCACCGCCTTACGCGAAGATTCCTTAGAGGGTTTCACGGGACAATCCCTTGCATAATGTCCCTCATGGCCACAATATAAACACAGGTTGTTGGATCTACGCCTTTACTTTTCTACTGATGACAACGGTCCTCTGACTCCACCTATTTCCATCGGTTCAGGGGTCTGTTTTACCTCTCCCCCTGTTCCCCGTGATTCACTCCGAATAGGCAGAGTTCGTGACAGAAAGTGTCTAGTTCTTTCTCCCTTCCTTTCCAATAACCGGTGATTCAACTTCACCACCAGATCAATAAACTCAGTACAATCAGACGGAGGATTAACCACCTGGGAAACCACATCCTTTAATTCCTCGCATAACCCCTGATAGAAAATGGAGGTACGTTTATCAACAGGCCAATGCGTTTCGGACACCAATCTATTGAAGGTGGAAACATATGTGAGTAGATCTTGTTTACCTTGCCGTAACTTCAATAGTTCAGCGTCACTGCTAAAGGGACAGGAGTAGGGGTGGTAACATTGACTGTCATAGGACCAGAGCTATTACTAGCGCCTCGGTCATATTGAAAAGTGGCGGGTTGTATCACAGGTTTACCTGCTCCCCAGCTTCCCTGTTCTCGGGACCTAGCCACATCCAACTCCCTACGCAACCCCTGATTCTCTTGTTTTAAATCCTGCAATTGTGTTTGTAATGCAGTTATGGCACCCATTAATTCCTGCATAGTGGGGACACTCTCTTCCTGCCCATTCTCCTCGTTCTTATCTACATCCATCCTCGCTCGGGCAGCGCAACTATTCGTGGGCTTGTTTTTTTTGTCAGATTGTCTCCCACTAGGAACCACGCTGCAGGAGCGACGATATTCCCAGCCCTCTTTCCCTACACAGACAGCAGCCCGCAATATGGATATCACTGCGCACTACAGCCTGTGCCAGGAGAGGAGGCAGGATATAAAAGAACCCGTCCCGGGGAAAAGGAAGACTTCAGAGGACCCAGTACGTCTCCAGTTCATATGGCTCTCTAGGGGTACAGAGAGAAACACACCCTGCAGAGGAGAGATAAACAGAAATACAAATGAGAATTCACACCCCCCCTGTACTCTCTTTATGCACATCCAGGGTTTCGGAACCACAACAACCCCTCTCGTCTTACCCGCTGAAGGTGTCAGTATCGCTGGACAGGAGACTTCATGCCTCTTCCTTAGTATTGAAGTCTTCTAGAGTTAACTCCACTCTATAGTTGCTTCCGGGATACTGTATACACTTCAGGGGAAAAAGTCTTCCGACATAAAAAACCCCTTCCGTCTTGGATATGTGTAAACAAACAAAACGTCCCGTTTCCCAACAACCCGAAAATTCAGTGGCCACAAAAAGCAAAAGGGAAAAAACCCACCAACTAGCAGCTGGTTCGTAAGATGAACCCGAATAACACAAAAGGATATCGAGTGAGGTCCAAAATCCGGAAATGATTGCACTGGCGTTTAAAAATGTCCGCATGCAGCCGCGTACAAACTCCAATGACTAAATCAGGTAATTTACCCAACAAAGTCCGTACTCCCACTCCAGATACAGGAGGTATCCTTATCAGAGCGAAGCCTCGCTCAGCACGCAAAGTATCTCTCAGTAATCCAACACGAACACAGCCGATAATTCCACGTAGCTCGGTCACCAGAAAAGACAACGTGACCGGTAACTAAACCAAGCACTGACTGCCCGGTTTCTTGTCCTTAACTACGATCACAGGGGTCAAGAGGGAGGGGTGTGATCGACAGCATGAGCACAGAGAGAGGACTGGACGCAACCCGTTCTAAATCCCAACACCCACACGCCCCCCAGCACAGCAGGGGAATAGCCCCAGCAGCCAAGGGGTTAAGTGGAGCTCTGGCTTCTTTCTGCCAATACCCCTCCTGCCGGACAACATGGTTCTCCGGACATGTGCCTCCTTCCTTCCAAAGGTTGTGACTCCCTTACATGTAGGTCAGAGCATCACCCTGTCTACCTTTTTTGCCCTGCCTTATCCCTCCAAAGAAGAGGAGAGACTCCACTGTCTGGACCCAAGATGAACGTTGTTGTTTTATCTTGACAGCACAAAAAAACTCTGATGGATGATCAACACTTTGTGGTCTATGTAAGAGCTAAAAAAGGAAGGCTGTGCAGAAATGGACCATCTCAAGATGTATTATTCTATGTATTAAGATCTGCTACACAATGGCTAAGAAGCAACCCCCTGAGGGCTTTCGGGCTCACACCATCGGAGCATCCCTGTTCTAGACAACTGTCAGGCACCAACATGGGCATCCCTGCACACGTTCACCAAGCACTACTGCCTGGACAGTCAGGTTCGTTGTGATGAGCACGATGCGTGTACTGTCTTCCTAGACTTTCTGATTTAATTGGCTTTGCAGACCTACCTCCGGAAAGGTATCGCTTGGGTATCTATTCCATGGTAAGGAATCTGGGGCTCGAAGTCTCTATAAGATGAACAAGTTACTTACCTTCAGATGAACAAGTTACTTACCTTCAGTAAAGCCTTTTCTGGTAAAGTCTCTATCTAGCCGCAGATTCCTTACCGGACCTTCCATCTTCCTCGCTCTGTGAACTGATTACAGTTTAAGGGCCACCCTCCTCTGGGCCTTAGATTGTCACACAGGGGTCAGTTCTAATCGTGGCTCCACACTCTTGGCATAAAAAGTTGCAAATGTAACCGACAGCAGCATACCAAGGTGGCGCCTATATAGGGACAATGCAGAGTCGAACAACGCCCCCTACCAGCACAGAGCAGAGGTACTGCTTGAATATCTTCCAGATCCAGTCTGACGTCTGGGGAATATTCTAAGGTAAGGAATCTGCTGTTAAGAGAGAGTCTCTGCCAGATAAGGCGTTACCGACAGTAAGTAACTTGTTCAATATGAATAATTCAATTTTAGAGTACAGTTCCAGAAAAAATTGGTTATTGTTGTAGACTCAAAATTAATAATCTTTTATATAAAGGAAAAAGCAGCAGCCATATTAAAGTAATTGTAAGTTTTTTCACAAATAATGATTTGGAACCTCCCTTTAACAGATTAGTAAAATGATGTTAAAAGCAACAAAATTCATATTCATATTACAGCAAAAGGACCAGTGGTCATATTAGAGTGGTTACAGTGTTCACAGAAGTTCTCCTATCAGTCCCTCAGTAAAAGTTATTTACAGTTTTTTAGATGTAGTAAACTGTTTTTTGCCATTGTTGGGTATATTTGGTCCTAAGTTGTGAGGAGTTGCATTTTTATTAGACGTCACTTCTATCGGTCCTTTTTTTTAATGGGACATGATCTAGCTCCTTTGGTACTGGTAATTGGTTATTCATAGATATTTTGTTGTTCATAGAAGTTTAGGCAGAAGCATCTGCAGCTTTGTATAGATACATTTTAGTAATGTCATTATAGTATGGACAAACACATCATAGTAAATATAGTACTGCATATGGTGTTCTTGAGAAAGTATTATAGATATTGCTACAAAAATTATGGCAGCAAGTATAGTAAAGAATTTGTGTCTAGTAGTAATTGTAAATCCTTGCTATAAGGGAAATAACTAATTATCTTTGAACAAGGAGACCTAACCCCAAACAGATATAGGTTTCTGCTACCACACTTAGGGCGAGTATGCATTTTCTTAGCGTTTTCAAGCAGATTAGTTGTTTGCAGTTTGTTATGTATCTTGCAGCCAAAAATGCTACCTTTTTTAAAACAAATCCCTCATGGAAACCATGGAGCAAATGCATATAATATTTCTTAATACATATTTATAATTATGTCTGTTGTTCTCGTTTTTGCCCCTCCTTTTTGCTTGTATGTAATGTTCATCTGTATTTATCATTTACTTCTACTTTTATTTTTTTCTTTATGTGACATATGTATGTACATAAACTGATAACATGTAATTCTGTAACTAATAATACTTACACAGCCTTAAAGAAAACAGCAGGCCTGTTCGCCATTGAGGGGTGAAACACATGTTGGCTGGTCTAAGTTTTCTGCTGCCTCGCAATTAAATAGAGGCTTTCATTTGTTTTCAACTGCATGTTGATGATTAGTACATAATCTCTGACCACTATTTTACTCAAGGAATATCAAATCACATGTTTATTATTATTATAATTATTGAAAATTGCTTGCTCTACCTTACTTAAATATCCTTTCATAACAGTTCAGGAACCCTATTATGTCACAGTCAAAGGAGAAGAAAATCCCCAAGAGAGGGCACAGGGGAGATGCCGCACATCTTCGCCCTTTTTAAATAAACAAACATTTACAGACATCTCAAGGAGAATAACAACAAAAAGAATTAAAGTTGACTTGAAGAAATATGATATACTAGAAACAGTTGAGAACAAAAACAAACCACAGTAAAAAAATTAATTGCTACAAAGTTATCAAGATATTTTGGTCTCCTGTGTATTCTTTTGCTACCACACCCACCACTTGCTCCTAAATCAGAGAAGGGACTAACCACCTCATAATCCCATTCATACATACCATCTCCAGTTTCCCACAACGTGACAGAAACTTCATCATATCCTGCTCATATTACAGATCCGTCCATCATTTGTTTGTACAGCCTCACTGAAAAATGTAAGTAGTTGAATGGGTTTGGAATATTTTGCCTAAACGGTATGGCCTGAAGAAGCCTTCCCAATCTCCCACTTTTATCTTGCAAACCTTGACTCCATGTCTCGTGGCATAATGTTCTT
Source organism: Lissotriton vulgaris (assembly GCF_964263255.1). Taxonomy (NCBI): domain Eukaryota; kingdom Metazoa; phylum Chordata; class Amphibia; order Caudata; family Salamandridae; genus Lissotriton; species Lissotriton vulgaris. The sequence goes on along the minus strand of NC_141687.1, from coordinate 869,429,816 downwards.
TTCTTTTCTCTTTTGCTGTTTTTTCATTCCTTCTCCAGATATTGTTAATATATACATTCACATACCCTTCATTTTGAGATATTCACCCAGGTGATAGCCTGGTGAATGGTCTCCTCCCGCAAAGCAAATCAAATGGGGATGTTCACGTAGTAGAAGGAGAAAAGAGCTGCTAATCAATTCCATCACTTCTACTTTCTGTAGGAAATAACCATCTTTTCTGTGGTGTACCCTTGAGATTTTACCTTAACTGTTTTTGCTGGCTGTAGGACTCTGTGTACTTTACCCCTGCTAACCACCGGTAAAGTGCCTGTGCTCCTCCTTTTAATATGATGAAATTGGGATTCTTCTAACTGGAATATTTAAGTTAATTATAACCCCCTAGTATATGATACACAGTTTACCCAGGGCCTGTTAGTTAAATGTCACTAGTGGACTGCAGCAACCAATGTGCCATGCGCTACAGTTAACAGTGTAAAACATGACTTCAGGCATACCACTAAAGCCTGACTAAAGCAGCTTTTAAACTGCAAAAACAGGTCTGCTGTTGGGGTTATGGGCACGCGCCCAGAAATTGGCATGGTCAAGGACGAGCTGTAGGATATGGGCTCTGGTAGTTGCTGCTCAAGCACTTGGTTTCAGTTTCTTTAAGAGCTTCTCCTTGTGTGCTCTTGCCCATATATTTTATTTCACAGAAACTTTCTTCTTCATTATTGAGCATGAAAACACTTTCAAATACGTGAGTTCAGAATACAGCACAGGCTGGGTCATAGCACTTTTTACACGACTTTCAGCCATGCTGAACAACAGCTGTGCTGCTGTTCAACTTGGCTAAAAGACATTTACAACGCCAATAGCTCTCGGGTTGCGGAGCACTATTGGCTTTGCCAATGCTTGTTTATGTTTGATGCCATTTTCTAGATGGATCATTCCTACTTCCTTGGAACACAATTGTGTACGATTGTTCATTGACATAGGTAAGGCCTTATGCTAAAAGATATCCCTGAGAAACCTGATACATTTGTGGATGTAATTTAACTCCCCCATATTACTTCTGACCACATCCAATATAAGTCCACCAGAACCAAGAAATACAGAGTTATTCTTTCTCCTCCCCTGGACCACAATGTTTTAAAGCTACTTCATCCCATGTATTGCTGGAGCTGCCAGACTATTAGGGGAAACGTGAGGTTTTAACATTTTACCACTCAGAGAACAATTACTACATTGTCTTACAAATCACTCAAATTCCAGATTCATACCTGTCCACCAAAAATCCAAACATATTCTGTCCTTTGACTTCAGCACACCAAAATGTATGGGCCAAATGAATAAGACTAGATCACAAAACCTTTCGTGGAACCAATTTTGTGTCTGTGTACAACAACCCATTCTCAACTGTCAGCTCTTTCTTAATTGTCCACAAGGGTTTAATCTCACCTTTAAACATGTTTAGTCGCAGCCAACCAGAATTCAACAAATCTTTCATTTCACATAATACTTTCCTGGAAAGCTACTTCTAACTGCAGATTCCGCACCTTTAGAAAATTCCCCATACACCAGACTGGATCCGGAGGTTTTCATTGTAGTGATCCAGCGCGCTGCAAGGTGGTGTCATGCAGCTTCCTATTGGCCTCGTTCCACCCCGGAAATGACAGGGCAGAGTGCATGTAAGCACCTGCCGTGCAGGCTGACGCCCATTCATCCTTTCTGCGCCTTTGTATGCGGGTCCAAAGCTTTACTCTTTCAAAAATGATTTCCAGTATGCAAGGCAACCCTGTCCTCATCGCAGACTACTGGGTCCAAACCGTGCTATGACTGTCGGAAACAGATGTTGGTGATAGAACGCATGAGATCTGCTTCTGGTGTTTGGCTCAGAGCACGAATCCAAATTGTGCAAAGACTACACCCCCAGGTGATCCAGAACTGTGAAATGAAGCTGTATGCCAATAGACACTGAAAGAAGTCATTGGCCTCTTGTTAGTCCCTGACCAGTTTGAGGGCGCCGCCTCGTACCCACTCCAGAGGCCATGCCTGCATTAGGTCCTCATCATGACTGAAGTTGATCGGCAAGTCCAGTAGCATAAGAAGTTGAAGAGGGCCTTGACCATATCCTGTCTAAAGAGAAGTCAGGAGGGGCATCATGGTGACAACTGATCGATCTCACAATACCCGACTGTAGAGGCCATTCCTCAACTGGGCTTGGCGCACCTCGAGGTCCTGAGCTATTGGCGATGCAACAGCATGTTTAGGCCTTCATGGAGGACAAGCTGCATATTTTGGTAACTTTAGCGACACCCTCTGGTGTGCCTTTGGGCCTCAAGGATCCACAGGGGCCCCCAATTATGTTACCGCTGGCAGATCCATTCCTGGCGCCATCTGTCACCCTCTAACCTGCCTTTGGGTCCACATCAACTCCAGTGCTGAGTATAACACCAGGTGGTTGCTCAGATAACAGGCGCACACAAAACAATATTGGTACAGAGTAATTTTGGCAAAGGTAATTAGGCTATTGTCCATGTATCTTGTTTGTTGGTGCTCAGGAGGAGGAAGAGCCACCCAATCTTCCTCAGTCGGGAAAGAAACTTCTCCGCAATGCTAAAATGAAATCTCTGAGCACTCAATGAATTAATGATGCTGTAATGGTTACGTATCCACTGTCCTTTACTTGAGCACCCAAACACTTGACATTGCCCTTTGTTCGTTAAGATTCTTGCCAGCACGTGTTTCGTCTGAAAATTAAAATTTTTACAGCAGACTTCATTAGGGCCTCAAAAGTAGTCTCAAGATGTACACAAGGGAAATGTCTGGTACCTTATCCAGACAACTAAATCATAAATCTAGTATTCCAAAGGATGAATGCAAGGACTTCGTGTATGACATCACTGTATTAATACATCATGCAAAGGTTAGCGTTCCTGGTGTGTTTCGGGTCCATGGCGTTCCAAGATCCTTTTCCATCAACGCTGATCTTGACTTTGCCGGCATTGGAGGGGGCACTCTTGCTAAATCCACTGCCACCCCAGCCAAAGTCATGGCATGATTCCATTCTGCTTACAGCTGTACATGTCCCAAATACACTCTGATTCTAATAAAACTTTTTCTCTCCTGCAATGCGTTCCTCAGAGGCTTCATCACCTTTTGGGCTTGAATTCAGATCAAACTGACGATAGTGATGGTGATTATGGGAATGATTTCCCCCATTCTATGATCATGATGATGACGGTGATGACGACATTTTTATGGACTTACAGGAGGCCAGTGGACAGGATACATTCTTAGACAAAGGGTTGTTGTTTCCCATTAGACCTCCCTCCAGAAGAGGGCACATCTCTTGCTGTGGTGATTAGGCATGGAGCTGAGGTGCTGGATCTACTGCTACCTTTAGTGAAGTCAAGACAAATGTCCTAATAGAGGATTTACAACCAGGGCCTGCTTCATCTGACCCCTTACTTCATTTAATGAATCTCTGACTGATGCACTGAGGGGTAATTTTGGTGAAGCCCTGCTCTTTCCCACCAGTAAACAGGCCGGTGAGGTGGCCCGGCATCATAGTCTGGCACTGGTTGAACCAGACTTTCTTACACAGCACCTGACTTCAGAGACTTTGATGGTGTAAGCATCAACCAGTAAAGTTAACACTTATACACTACCTACGACTCCTCCCGGCAGGGAATCTAAAAAAGACAGAGGCATACAGAAAGCAGATGTTTTCCTATGCCACTTGATGTTGAGATCTGTTGATGTGGTCTGCCTATTTGGCTGCTATTTGCACACTTTTTGGCCATAGCTGGTGAAATCTTGCCACTGGTGCGGAGGGGTTTTAGGCCTATTTGGCTCAAACCATTTACGATGGTCAGGATGCAGCAAAGTACGTCATTAGCCCTGGTCTGGATATGACTAACTGCTTGGGGCGTGCAGTGAGTACTATTGTGGTGCTCGACTGCCACACATGGATGCAATCCACAGGCTTTTTTGGAGAAGTACCGGTGTCTCTAGTGGATATGAATTTTGATGGGCCCTGCCTCTTTGGCAAAAAGGCTGATTCCACCTCTGAGCGTGTAGAAACTGGGTCTCTAGTTGGCAGATGTGTGTATCTTGTCCAAGTAAGGACCACATCCTAGTCAGGTAAGTCAGATAACACAACTTAAATTAACCTGTGCTCACCCTCTGGTGGCTTGGCACAGAGCAGTCAGGCCTAACTTACGAGGCAATGTGTATAGTATTTGTAGAAAACTTAAATTACAGTAACACAGTGAAAACACCACAAAAGACTCCACACCAGTTTAGGAAAATAGAATATTTTCATCTGAGTAAAATAATACCAAAAGAACAAAGATCCAATAAGCAGAACTTGGGATATGAATTTTTAAGGATTACATCCAAAAACAGTGCTTACAAGACAATAGTTCGGGCTGGACTGTTCCCATGAAGCACAGGGTCAGACTGATTTGCATATGGCCATGTCTGAGCTGGGGTGGCTAAGTGAGCTAAAGAATGGTGATGGATTAAACCCAGATCTGTTGACTGGGGGTGAGTGTTTGATTTGCTCAAATGCTCCGTCCATCATCTCCTTTTGTATCGCTTTGTTCGCCCTAAATTGGCAGGGTATGCTCAGACGTGAGTCCCTTGCTCACTTGGCCACTGGATTTAAGATAGCCTGGCTGATGAGGATAATGAGTCCAAAACCGGTCCCAGGATGCTTGTTTCCGGTCCAGGAAAGACATGGCTTGGCAGTTCGGGCTGGACGGTTCCCATGGGGCACAGAATTAGACTGATTTGCATATGGCCATGTCTGAACTGGGGTTGCTGAGTGAGCTAAAGAATGGTGATAGATTAAACCCAGATCTGTTGACTGGGGTTGAGTGTTTGATTTTCTCAAACGCTCCGTCCATCATCTCCTTTTGTATCTCACCCTCTGGTAGCTTGGTACAGAGCAGTCAGGCTTAACTTACGAGGCAATGTGTATAGTATTTGTACAAAACTTAAATTACAGTAACACAGTGAAAACACCACAAAAAGACTCCACACCAGTTTAGGAAAACAGAGTATTTTCATCTGAATAAAATAATACCAAATGAACAAAGATCCAATAAGCAGAACTTGGGATATGAATTTTTAAGGATTAAATCCAAAAACAGTGCTTACAAGACAATAGCGCTAAAAGGTTACTTGAGGTCACACTAGACCGGGTAAATCCAAAGTTGAAGCTGACTGTGATGGAGGGCAGGCCAGCTACAGGACCCAAACAGGGCCCACCAAAAAAGGACCTTTGTATGGAGCAAGCGTCAACGTTAAGGACTCAATGCTTCGGTTCCAAATCACGAAGTCGGGTAAGTGTGTCAGAGCCAAGCCTTGTAGGGGGTGTCGAAGGATAGGCACTGTGTCAAAGTCAAGCCTAACATCGGCGTCTTCAGATCGGTGCTGCGTCACTGTTGAACCTCGCAGTCAGGACCTGCGTCGTTGTCGAATCGGCACTGCGTCTGTTCTGATCGGCACAAAGGTGTCACTGTGTCGATATTTGTAGAAAACAGATGCAGAACCCACTTCTGAGGCCAGGAAAGTGGAGGGGGCACCTCAGGCAACGGTGGGACTCACAGATTGCAGGGTCCAGCAGCACCAGCAGCGTTCCAAAAAGTACTTTGTGACCCTGAGATTCCAGAGAACAGGAGGTAAGCCAACATGCGCTTGGAGAAACTTGGGTACCAGGAGGTACAGTCCTTCTCACTCCCAGGCAAGAAGCAGCAGGCAGCAGGCCAACACAGCAGAGCAGGTAGCAAAGTGGAAGTCCTCCTACAGCACAGTGATCATCAGGCAGCAAGCCAACTCTGCAATGTAGTTAGCAAAGTGGCAGTCGCTCCTACAGCACAGCCGCTCTTCTTTCAGGCAGGATGCCCTTGGTTCCAGGTAAGTTCTGATTTGTTGGTGTTAGGGGGCCAGAGTAATTATGCCCAAATGTGCCTTTGAAGCGGGGGAGACTTTATAGATGACTCTGAAGATCACAAGGTCCATAAAGATTTACCTGCCCTGGCTCCATACCCGCTGCAAGGTGGTATGCAGTAATTTGTGTGGGAGCAGGCATAGCCCTATTCAGTAAGAGTCAGCTCCTCCCTCCCAATCTACCTCAGGAAGGCCCATCAGCCTGGTGCTGGGCCATCAGGATGCAAATATCACACCAAGTTCCCTTTGTGTGTCTGTCTAAAGGGAATGCACAAAGCCAAGGCCTGTCAGCCAACTCAGATGGATGTATGATGGACCCACAAAATCAGTTATAAGGCATGCTGTTACAAAGTGCCAGTTAACAATGCCGTTACCAAGCATTACCATTACCACGCATGTTTTCCCAACGGTTATGCCTTTACCACACATGTCTTTAAAATGAATTTATTTGAAAAAACATGAATGATAAACACATATGTGTGGTAAAGGTTTTGCCAGTAAATATAAGTATTTAACAGTTAAGTATAATCCATATATATAAGCAGCTTTTTTGGAAATAAATGAAACTTGAGTCGAACTCACGGTGTCAGTGCCATCCTTGATCGGAAGGAAATACGGCTTGGTAAACAATATATATACGAGCATACGAGCAGCTATTGAGTAGCTGCTCGTGTGCTACTCAAAGGTGGACAACCTTGGAGCGATCATTTACATGCGGCCGTCCAGCCGCAGAGTATGCACCACCCCGCTATCCTTGGGGGTCACGGCAGTGAAGCAGCAGCCGTACATGGAATGAAGGACGGGCACTCTTGCGGGGTTCATACAGGACTTGATTTGTGCTTTCCGCACCACACTTCCCATAATGCACAGTCTCATTCGAGCCTCCCATTGGTGGGTGTGTCATATGGAAAATGGAGAAGTGGGTTAGCGGTCACGCACGCCGCTTGCGTTAATGCCCCTGAAGAGAAGCATATGGAGCTTCGAAACGCGTCGGCAGATCCATTACGGAGCGGCATCTGCAAGTGGATTCCTGTCCTAACCTACACATAAATCAAGCTGCTGCTCGTGTGCTACTCAAAGGTGGACAACCTTGGAGCGATCATTTACATGCGGCCGTCCAGCCGCAGAGTATGCACCACCCCGCTATCCTTGGGGGTCACGGCAGTGAAGCAGCAGCCGTACATGGAATCGAGGACGGGCACTCTTGCGGGGTCCGTACAGGACTTGATTTGTGCTTTCCGCACCACACTTCCCATAATGCACAGTCTCATTCGAGCCTCCCATTGGTGGGTGTGTAATATGGAAAATGGAGAAGTGGGTTAGCGGTCACGCACGCCGCTTGCGTTAAAGCCCCTGAAGAGAAGCATATGGAGCTTCGAAACGCGTCGGGCAGATCCGTTACGGAGCGGGATCTGCAAGTGGATTCCTGTCCTAACCTACACATAAATCAAGCTGCTGCTCGTGTGCTACTCAAAGGTGGACAACCTTGGAGCGATCATTTACATGCGGCCGTCCAGCCGCAGAGTATGCACCACCCCGCTATCCTTGGGGGTCACGGCAGTGAAGCAGCAGCCGTACATGGAATCGGGGACGGGCACTCTTGCGGGGTCCATACAGGACTTGATTTGTGCTTTCCGCACCACACTTCCCATAATGCACAGTCTCATTCGAGCCTCCCATTGGTGGGTGTGTCATATGGAAAATGGAGAAGTGGGTTAGCGGTCACGCACGCCGCTTGCGTTAATGCCCCTGAAGAGAAGCATATGGAGCTTCGAAACGCGTCGGGCAGATCCATTACGGAGCGGCATCTGCAAGTGGATTCCTGTCCTAACCTACACATAAATCAAGCTGCTGCTCGTGTGCTACTCAAAGGTGGACAACCTTGGAGCGATCATTTACATGCGGCTGTCCAGCCGCAGAGTATGCACCACCCCGCTATCCTTGGGGGTCACGGCAGTGAAGCAGCAGCCGTACATGGAATCGAGGACGGGCACTCTTGCGGGGTCCATACAGGACTTGATTTGTGCTTTCCGCACCACACTTCCCATAATGCACAGTCTCATTCGAGCCTCCCATTGGTGGGTGTGTCATATGGAAAATGGAGAAGTGGGTTAGCGGTCACGCACGCCGCTTGCGTTAAAGCCCCCGAAGAGAAGCATATGGAGCTTTGAAACGCGTCGGGCAGATCCATTACGGAGCGGCATCTGCAAGTGGAGTCCTGTCCTAACCTACACATAAATCAAGCTGCTGCTCGTGTGCTACTCAAAGGTGGACAACCTTGGAGCGATCATTTACATGCGGCCGTCCAGCCGCAGAGTATGCACCACCCCGCTATCCTTGGGGGTCACAGCAGTGAAGCAGCAGCCGTACATGGAATCGAGGACGGGCACTCTTGCGGGGTCCATACAGGACTTGATTTGTGCTTTCCGCACCACACTTCCCATAATGCACAGTCTCATTCGAGCCTCCCATTGGTGGGTGTGTCATATGGAAAATGGAGAAGTGGGTTAGCGGTCACGCACGCCGCTTGCGTTAAAGCTCCTGAAGAGAAGCATATGGAGCTTCGAAACGCGTCGGGCAGATCCATTACGGAGCGGCATCTGCAAGTGGATACCTGTCCTAACCTACACATAAATCAAGCTGCTGCTCGTGTGCTACTCAAAGGTGGACAACCTTGGAGCGATCATTTACATGCGGCCGTCCAGCCGCAGAGTATGCACCACCCCGCTATCCTTGGGGGTCACGGCAGTGAAGCAGCAGCCGTACATGGAATCGAGGACGGGCACTCTTGCGGGGTCCATACAGGACTTGATTTGTGCTTTCCGCACCACACTTCCCATAATGCACAGTCTCATTCGAGCCTCCCATTGGTGGGTGTGTCATATGGAAAATGGAGAAGTGGGTTAGCGGTCACGCACGCCGCTTGCGTTAAAGCCCCTGAAGAGAAGCATATGGAGATCGAAACGCGTCGGGCAGATCCATTACGGAGCGGCATCTGCAAGTGGATTCCTGTCCTAACCTACACATAAATCAAGCTGCTGCTCGTGTGCTACTCAAAGGTGGACAACCTTGGAGCGATCATTTACATGCGGCCGTCCAGCCGCAGAGTATGCACCACCCCGCTATCCTTGGGGGTCACGGCAGTGAAGCAGCAGCCGTACATGGAATCGAGGACGGGCACTCTTGCGGGGTCCATACAGGACTTGATTTGTGCTTTCCGCACCACACTTCCCATAATGCACAGTCTCATTCGAGCCTCCCATTGGTGGGTGTGTCATATGGAAAATGGAGAAGTGGGTTAGCGGTCACGCACGCCGCTTGCATTAAAGCCCCTGAAGAGAAGCATATGGAGATCGAAACGCGTCGGGCAGATCCATTACGGAGCGGCATCTGCAAGTGGATTCCTGTCCTAACCTACACATAAATCAAGCTGCTGCTCGTGTGCTACTCAAAGGTGGACAACCTTGGAGCGATCATTTACATGCGGCCGTCCAGCCGCAGAGTATGCACCACCCCGCTATCCTTGGGGGTCACGGCAGTGAAGCAGCAGCCGTACATGGAATCGAGGACGGGCACTCTTGCGGGGTCCATACAGGACTTGATTTGTGCTTTCCGCACCACACTTCCCATAATGCACAGTCTCATTCGAGCCTCCCATTGGGGGGTGTGTCATATGGAAAATGGAGAAGTGGGTTAGCGGTCTCACACGCCGCTTGTGTTAAAGCCCCTGAAGAGAAGCATATGGAGCTTCGAAACGCGTCAGGCAGATCCATTACGGAGCGGCATCTGCAAGTGGATTCCTGTCCTAACCTACACATAAATCAAGCTGCTGCTCGTGTGAAATTCAAAGGTGGACAACCTTGGAGCGATCATGTATATATATATATATATATATATACACAGGGTTTATATTTTCCTGTAAAATACTTATATTTTTGTGGCAAAGGCATGCATAGTAAAGGCATATGCTTGCTAAAAAGTGTACATCTACCCCTACACACCGCGTTTGGCCCTGCTGCATGTCATGGAGGGAGTGGGGGGAAATCTATATAAACGCCATCTCTTGCTACTGGGCCTCACACTAGCAAAAAGGGCTATTGACAGGGCCTGGAAGACGCCCCCCCCAAAAAAAAAAGGGGCTCGATTTTTGTAAAGGGCTTGAGCAGTCCGTTTTCCTTGCCAGGGGTGCCCATGCAAACATTATAAGATATGGAAGAGGTGGGCAGACTACCGGGGATTAGAACTGGACCCGCCACGGGAGGTGGAGGCACGGTTGCCGGACTGATTTATCTGTTGTATTTATGTTTAATTGGTGGAGGGGACAGGATGACCCGGAGAGGCGGTGATCTTCTGGTGTGCAGATACAAAGGTGATAGACTTCTGTGATATGGGCGCAATCGGGGGGAGGAGGGAGTTGGGGGTGGGGGGGTTGTTATCATGCGGTTCAATACTCTTCCTGAAAGTCAAAGTCATTATTATTGTGTAATTGCTGTGTTCAGAGGCCTCTGGACTGCAGAGCCCTGCAATCTATGTGAAACCAGGCAAATACAATTTGTTAAAAAAATAAATAAATAAAAAAGTGTACAGCTACAAACCATGGTACCATGAAGAGGGACACACTGGAGTATAATATACTGCAACCACAAGTACCATAAGGCCATGCGAAGCGGCTACGCCCACTGGCTACGCCCACTGGGGCGGGTGTTAGGAATATAAAGTGGTTGCAGGTGCCGGCCTTTTGAAAGTGTCATTGCCAATGATTAAGAGTCAGGAAGACTTGAAACGCTTCTGGTATCAAGAGAAAGATGTCTGTTTTGCTGAACCTGCTTGCAGCCTCCTTGAATAAACATACATAATTGAAACCTACCTGTTGAGGCTCTTCTTTTTGGGGCGAACTTTGTGTTGGATGTTAGCGGCCTGCTCCGGCCGCGGAGGAAGCCCAGCTGTAAGCGCAGCATTTTGGGGGACGCCACCTGGTGTCACCACTGTTACGGGAGGTTGTCGTTCATGGAGGATTGAATGTGCAGCAGTTTGAAAGTAAGACTAAGCATCATTCCACTGTGGCTACAATTTGAACTGACAATATCACGTTACCATGAAGACGGACTCACTGGAGTATAATATACTGCAACCACAAGTACCATAAGGCCATGCGAAGCGGCTACGCCCACTGGAGCGGGTGTTAAGAATATAAAGTGATTGCATGTGCCGGCCTTTTGAACGTGTCATTGCCAATGATTAAGAGTCAGGATATATATATCAAAACAATACCCTTTCAGGCATCGAGTGACACCTAAAGTATGCAAAAAAAGAAGCAGAGAACTCTGGGTAGTTCTCAAGTGAATTGGAAAGCAGCTCCAGTATAGAGCACTCTCAACATAAGCAACACTCTAAATTTGCTCACCTCAAATGTCTGCTTTTCTATCAAAGTCTGTAAACATACGACTAGCACAGTACCAGCAACACCGATATAGAAAGGGATAAAGTATTTTGCCATTTCTACAGCAAAGTCTATAAGCATAGGATTAGCACAGATCTTTAGGAAGGAAGTAAATTGTTGCATACTTCCTTCCTAAAGTGCATAAAAACCCACTAAAACCACCAGGGAGACCGATTGTTTCGGCAAAGGGATCACTCATGGAACCTGTGGCCAATTATATTGACTACTTTCTTATGCCTTTTGTTCTAAACTTAAGTTCATACCTACGTGACACAACAGATCTGTTGAAAAATCTCCAAGAACTCCCTTGGCAATCGAACTACATGTTAATCACTATGGACGTGATAGCCTTATATACGAACATTGAGCATAGCATAGTTATACAAGCATGTGCCTTTTTTCTAAAAGAAAGAAATATCCAATTCACTAACCACAACCAAATGCTCCTTGATATGATTGACTTATGTCTCACCCAGAATGTCTTTCTCTTCGGTGAAGAAATTTACCAGCAGATTAAAGGCTGCGCAATGGGCTTCTCCTTCAGTCCAGCATTCGCATGTCTCACCATGGGGTGGTGGGAACAACAAGTGGCTTAGCACCCGGACAATGATCATCATGTAAATAAAATAGCAAAGTGGCTGAGATACATCGATGATCTCTTAATAGTGTGGGATGGATCAGCGCAGGAATTTGAAACGTACTTTAACATCTTGAACTCGACAGATACAAACTTAAGATTCACTTACAACATAAGTCGAGATGAAGCAATATTCCTTGACACCAGAATCTACATACACAACAATAAAGTAGAGACCACACTATATAGGAAGGAGACCTCTACAAATGCAACACTCCATGCGGAAAGTTTCCATCAAACATCCGTAAAAGATCACATACCGTACGAAGAATTCTTAAGACTACGCCTCATTTGCTCCCAAGAAAAAGAATGGACAACAAATAGTCAAGATATGGCACGCAGATTCAAACGACGAGGATACAAACAAGGTATCATTACGAAAGGCTGGACAAGAGCAAATGAAAAGAAAAGGGAAGAAATCCTCCAGACTAAACCAAAAAAGAAAGACGAAATACAAACTGACAAACAACCAGTGAGACTGATATTGGATCATTCAAGGGAATCTTAACAGATTGTAAATACCTTAAGAAAGAATTGGAAAATTCTACATTTAGACGAAACTGCCGGAAAAATAATGGGAAACCATCCGGAAGTGACATACAGAAGAGCCACCAGTCTGAGAGATAAACTGGTGCATAGTCACAATCAAGATCCTGAGAAAAAGAAAAAAGGTATCCAATGGTTGAAAAGCAAAGGCTTCATAAAATGTCAACAATGCAAAGTCTGTCAGATTGCCATGAACAGAACAGAAGTAACTTTACCAAATAAAAAATCTTGGTTAATTAAACAACTGATAAACTGCAGAACAGACTATGTAGTCTACGTGATAGAATGTCCGTGTGCTTTAAAATATATCGGCAGCACTAAAAAGGAACTAAAATTAAGAATCCTTGAAGATGTACGGCCGACGACTAATAAAGACAGAAGTAATGCTGTCGCCAAACACATGGAGATTGCACACAATAGTGACTGGAAACTGTTAAAGTTCTATGGTCTGGAAACAATTGTACCTCATGAAAGAGGAGGAGATCGTGAGCGAAAACTGAGATGCAGAGAGTCACGCCAAATATTGAATTTTCGAACTTTGCACCCGGACGGGTTAAATCAGAGTGAAGAACTTTATGTACATTTGTAGATAATAAGAAGATACAAGAAGAACAATCAGAAAAGAATAAGGCACCTACTGTAAAATAGTCGTATAGGGAATGTCAGAAAGAAAGTGAAAAAACTTTTCCTGCAGTCTAATCATAGTACACAATGTAAACAAAATGGGGCGCTGAAAGAACACACGTAAAGAAAGTAACCAATAATTTGCTCTCTCATATAATATATCTGCCCACTGGAGGGCTACACTAAAGGACTCTTAATGACAATTCGATCTGTTTTGAGAGCGGTCTTATAAATAAGAGACAATTTAGGCTTTGACGAGATGGCCATGACTCAAGAATAATTTAAGTTAAAATTTGCGGAAACAACCTTAAAACCAATATGTAACAGTGTTGAATTGATTTATGGTTGAGAGAACGAATTTTGTACAATTTTGTGTGTCTTACAAAACAATCGTCATATTGAGTTAAACTACAAGTCCCATAACTCTTAGCATAATCGACAGGAAGTCACATGCTAATCACGTGGCTTTGGGGAAACCACTCCTTAAAAGAAGTTAGTGAGTGATGTAAATATCTACCGTGATCAAGCCGTCTGTTGGCGGTGAAACGCGTTGGTATATATTTTGGATATTGAGAACTATGGATGAATAAAGAATTGGAAAAGAGAGATCCTTCGAGTGAGTTTTCATTCCTTTCGAGGAGGTGATTGATAATTGATTTTGGCGGGGCTCTGCCAAGGAATCCGGCACCGATGGGAGAATCGCCAGGGGTCGACCAAACCGAGCCAAGTTGTTGAGAGATATATATACATATATACATATATATCGTTAAAACTAAATTTGTGATGATGGCATTCGTGGTAAAGGTAATGCATGGTAACAGCTGCGTTTTAATGGCTGTTTCCCAACCCAGATGTGTATTCAGAGACAGGCAAAGGCACAAAATAGTTAAAGTAAGAAAATGCTAACTTTCTACCATGAGTTGTGATTTTAAAATGTAATTCCAGAGACACCAAACTCCAAATCTCCATCTTTTCCCAATTGGAAATTTCAATTAAAAGATGTTTTAAGGCAATCCAAATATCAACCTATTGGAGATATAGGCCTTGCAGCAACGAAAAACTATTGTAATACTTTTTTACTACCAGGACATGTAAAACCCAAAAGTACATGTCCTACCTTTTAAATACACCAGCACCCTGCCCTTAGGGCTGTCTTGGGCTTACATTAGGGGTGACTTAAGTGTAATAATAGGGAAGGTTTGGGCCTGGCAAGTAGGTTAACTTGCCCGTTTGAAATGAAAGGTTAAACTGCACATACAGGATCTGCAGTGGCAGGCCTGAGCAATGATTAAAGAGCTACTGAACCGGGTGGCACAATCAATGCTGCAGGCTCACTAGTAGCATTTAAGTTACAGGCCCTGAGCTCCTATAATGCACTTTACTAGGGACTTATAAGTAAATTAAATATGCAAATTGTGGATAAGACAGTGTTACCACATTTCAGGGAGAGAGCACATGTAGTTTAGCATTGGTTAGCAGAGATAAAGTGCCCAAAGTCCAAAAGCCAACAAAAAAATAATTCAGCAAAAAGGGGAGGGGGAATCAACAAAAATTGAATGTGACCCTCCAGAAAGGTCCATTTCAAGATGACGGATTTCAAGAAAGCAGAGTCAAATCTCTTTCTTTGGGCCTTTCAACACCTGCCCGACAGTTTCCTCACTAGTTCTAGCTCTTTTGAAGCTACTCCAGAGGGATGGCATGTAGGCATTGCCAGGCCTCGCCACCTTTGCAACAGGCACCCCAGGACTTTGGAGGCCACGGAGGGGGATCATCCAGACATTAGGTAGGTCACCAGGGATACTGTACCACTTAGTCCTCCACCTTTGCAGCATCAACCTCCAAGCTACTTTCATTTGCACTTAATGGCACAAAGTCACCCAGTGGGAGGGAGGATCAGACATTTTCTTCCATGGTGTTAGACCATTACATCTAACAGATATGTCCTGTAGATCTTCCTGTAATATGGTTCATACTATATGAGTAAGACTGTGCTTTTGGACAACATAAATGTCAAAACTGTGCAAGACTAAGTCCCTGTCTGAGGCCTCCGTAACCACATGACACCCACTCCTTGGATGTAGGGCGACTAAAAGCTTCCTAAAACATGCGCTAAAATATAAGTTCAGATCTGTCATTTTATGCTAAAATCTCAAAAGCAATGTGCTCTTTAAAATTAAAACCACATAAATAAAGCCAAAAAAGTATTTAAAAGGAAATATAAAAACCGTATAACAAGATTGCATAAGAAGCTATTTTTGTAGGTAAAAACATCTCCGAAGTAAAGAAAATCTTCATACCCTGAAACTGCTAGTTTGCTTAAATGTGTCAAGAAGCAGACAAAACAATACTTTTCCCAGCTGCTGCAGGTGATGTTTCCGTTAGCTCCCCTCTCACAAGTTCCAATGAACAAATAAGAGTCAAATCCAACCCCATATGCAGCCGCTGAAGATGTGCCAGACAGTAGTGCATCCGCAGAGGAAGAGCCAAGATCCAGAAATCCAGGATCCAAAGCATCCCAGGATGGCTCATAATAAGCATATTGTAGCAACGGCAATCGCACAGGGCAACTTTGGAAGTGAGCTTTTGAATGGCCCATCAGCGGCTCTATATCCGTAGATTGAACTGGTTGCATTCTAAGGCATGCATCCAGGGCACCCTCGAAGGGCACAGAAGACAGCGGAACACAGGTTGCATGCAGTGTAACCAGATAGGCCGAAAGTGCAAGAAACCATTATTATTTAGTTCCTGTAGAAATAGTGAGACAAAATACAAATGTTCCCTTCTGGATACTGGAGCACATATGGCAGTGCCATCCCCATTTGACCGTGTCACGGAACAACCATTGCTGAGCAGAAAAAATAACATCAATATCCCGGCAATGAGAAACAAGACAAGTGGTAAGCCTTCAAATATGCTTCCGAGCACGGAGTGTCTGAAGGATGGAATTACTCTGAAGACAGTTGAGATTGGTATTGAAGTCTAAAGTGTCACTTCCCTAACCGCGCGGGCATGTGAAAAAGGCACTTGCGTACAACAGGTCACATCCATAGAAACCGTCAACAGATATGGATTCCCGACCTCATCCCACAGCAACCTTGGTCATTCAACATCAAATAGCTTCCATTCTAAAGCAATCTGAATGTTGAACGAATTACAGCGGCTGGCGATCCTTTCAGATAACAGGACAAGTTTGCCTTGGATGCTTTGGATGCCCCCAAGAAGTATAACTTCCCTGCAAATTAGAGACTAGCCTAAAGGGTTCTCACAGTCCATACAACTAAGAAAAACCTCAGTTGCACCATTTCCACATCTGTAAGTGAAAGCTAAGACCCATACAACATGTACAAATCCATCCTCTAGTGCTTCATTTATGCCTACTTGATAGTGTTGTAAGCAGTACTTAAAGTGAAAAGTTGAAATTGGCAGAAAAATAAAAACAAGTTATCCAATCAGTTGATGGTGACTGCTTCAGTGAATGGTATTTTTTTCTAGTTTTTCTATATGTAACATTGTGTATGTCACGTCTTTTCAAGCCATGATTTTCTGTTCTTTAGTCAAATTAAGTGGTAAAAACAAATTTGTTGTGTTTAAATGCTTCCATTGTGCAAAGCCCAGATCAGGAGCATAATAGACCTAAGCTGCATTGGTCAATGTTGTAAAAGGGACATGTCAGTCTGTATGATGTCAATAGCAGATGACACAATGTTACTCAGAGAATATATCCTAGTGGATAATGTTGTCATACCATTGTCTACTATCACTAGAGCTTTCTCTAAATTTGCTCTGTCTATTTCATGTATTCGCTCAGCAGCTTCCTGCTGCAAATGTTACCATTTAGTGTCAGTTGGCAATTTCAACCCCTCAAGAGTATTTAGGTGTCTACAAGGAATCTCCCCGACTTATCAAGAATAGAGAAAGAAGTAGCGTGTGAGTATACCATTAGTGGAGAGACCTATCCATAGTGAATTGGGAAGAGGTAAGGAAAACAGATGTTTGTATGGAACGTGTCAATTATTGTTTCTCTTTTATAGTAATCAGTTTCACTGCCGCACTCTCCATCTCTTACAAGAGGAATCCTGACAGAACATCTTACTTACTCTTCACCCACATCAACATATGCTTAGCAATAGAACAGTTGGTCGCAGGTAGGACATCAGGGAACACAGGTGTTGTTGTTCAGCATTGTAGATTGGAAGGCGGTTCGCATTCCAGGAAGTCAGAAAACGTGATAGTGCCTTCTTGTTGCCTCGCGGTTGACAACCAAGAAACATTAAAGCGTCTATCACCAGGCCCTCCTCCTTGAACCCTACTGTATCTCCCTTGTGTTACATTCCATTCACAGGCAGTAAGGTAGGGTGCTACGAAGTTGGTGCAAACCGTCTCTGCGAATCGAACAGTTCAGACTTTCAGGTAAGAACGCATTGTTGATCCTGACACAGGATCTGTAAGATGGCCCGAACACCTTCTTGTCTATTATTTTCTCCTGCAATAGATCACTGATCTTTCCAACCATGAGTTTCTGGTGCTGCCTTCAATTCTTGTGTAACCAGAGGGAAAAGGAGATACTTAAGACCAGGTCGTCCTCCTAAAGAGACGTATGAAGAAATGAGCCCAGTTTATGGGTTCGGAGACCTGTCTCGTGTGGTGGCTAACTACAAACTAAAGTCTAAGTGTAGCCAAAAAAGAAAGAAAAATGTCTTTCTTATTAGTCCCCTCACTCACCGGAGTTTCCTCACGGTGACATGCTTCATCATCGGGGCCATCCCAGTTCTCTACGAAAAGGGGCGTGCTGCGACTTGCGAACTACGTAGGAGCACTGTAGTTGTGAAGGACTATGTGTGGTGCAGAAAAAGTGGAGTGGGTGGATGTCAGAGTTAAAAATACCGTGCTAGTGGGCCTCAATGTTTTATTTTGCTCCTAGACTGGTATGTTAAAAATGGGGTTATACTGTACACCGACCAATAATGTAGGTAGGTTCAGTATATGGTCAACATGTTTCACGCTACCCCTACCGTTTCGTCAGGACCATACAGGGGCCAGCCCTGTATATGCCACTCCTAGAAACGTAAATAGGGTTAAATAGTGAAAAAAAGTGTTTAAAGTGAATAACGCTGTTCTACTCAGATACATGCGTGGTTCAGAATACATACGCGGGGCTTTTGGGGCGAATGTATTGCTCACTGAAGAACATTTGTAGGTGCTTAATAGCACATCATGGTCTCTGAGAGGGGCGGTGTCGCCTCGGTGGAAACAATGTTCCTATTCAGCAACGCCGGGCAGTATTACCTAGCTGCTTCCCCTCGGACCGCATCTTGTGAGCATTTGTTGACAAATGTCCCATTTAAGATTGGCCTGGTTTTGATCTCAGTGGATGGGTTACCTATAAATCCCATTATATCCTATTGGATTTATATTTTGGCAGATGGGATGTCGTTCACCGTTGTGACAGAGTAACCCGTCCAACGAGATCTAAATCAGGCCATAGTCTTTTGTCTGTTTGTATTCACCTGACCACCAGTAGCGCTGCTGCAATAGTGAAATTGTGGCTGTCACCCTTGCGAGAGCAGATGCTAGACCCTCTTCTGCTGCTAGGATTAATCCTTACCTGCGATAAGAATTAGGACTCTGGGAAGATGAGCAAACATAATGCTTCGCATACTTAACTGGTAGGAGTATTTTGCTGGAAACCCTAGATGCCCCCATTCCTTTCAGACACAATTCAACTCCCTTCTACATCAGAGAAGTTTTCAGAGGAGCACCTATCTATCTTGTTGCAAGAGGTGCAGGCTCTGTTGCCCAAAGAGGCCTTCGAGGTTGTTTCTCCCACTATTTTCTTGTGCAGAAGGACAGAGACCTTCATCCAATTGTGGATCTTTGCCATCTGTATGTCTTCCTCCAGAAAGACAAAATCACAATGCTCGCTTTGCCCCAAGTTCCGTTTGCACTGGATCCAGGAGAAGTTCTGTCTATACCGGATCCGGGAGATTGGATGGCTGTCTTCGACCTACAGGATGCATACTTTCATGTTCCCGTCCTGCAGTCGCACAGATATTCTCTGCTGGTCATGGTCAACCTGGAGCGATTTCTGTTAGCTATTCTCCCCTCCAGCCTTACCAGTGCTACACATGTGTTCACAAAAGTGAAGGGGGTGGTCACTGCCAATCTTCAGAGGTCAGAGTCATCAGTTTTCCCTACCTTAATTGTTTAAAGTGGGCTTGTCTCTGTTGGTCGTAGACCACCTCCAGACAATGGCGATTCTCCTGACATTTTTGGGGTCCTAGATCAATGAGTTGAAGTCACACCTGACTCCTTTGCAGGGGCTTCCTCATATAAGAGCTGTTCTCTACACAGTGCAGTTCAGGGCCTTTCCTCCATCACAAGAGTCCGGACATAGGGGCTATGATCCTGATGTTTCAGCCTCGGTTCTGGACCTCTGTGAGAGCAGCTCTGAGACTTCTTGGCCTCATGTATCCTGCTTGTCCACTACGCCAGGTGGCAGATCCGGGCTCTGCAATGAGATCTGAAGTCTTAGCGGGCCCAGCACCATGGAAACCTGTCAAACGTCATTCAGGTTTCAGAGGTGACTGCACTAGATCTGCATTGGTGGCTTCTAGACTGCAAGCTGACCAGCAGAGGATCCCTGTCACTTCTCACCCACAAGACCTGTCCATCAATGGAAGAGTGGTACAAGTTCTCACGGAAAACACTTACCACATTTGGTACTGCAACAAGCAGACTAGGGTGAGATCCTGGATCCTGTGCCAAGAGGTGTTGTGTCTCTGAAATTGGCTAGAGCATCAGGTCATTTCCCTGATTATGAAACACCTGGCAGGATCTTTGAACACCCTATTCAACCCTCATGATTTGCCCTGTGCTTAGCGGTCTGTGATCTCGTAATCTACTGTTGGCTGCATGTTACTTTACTCCGTTTTAACATGAGTGTTTTTATTTGATTCCCTGACTACTTTTAAAAATATCTGTATTCTTCACTTACCCTTACTCGCCACTTTTTGCCAGCGCCCCGGTCCACCAGGGGTTTTCCCACTTGCTGTGGAGGGCGCCGGCACACATTGTTGGTGCCTCGTTCATTGGAGACCGAGGGTCACGCGCTAGTTCCTACTTTAGGCGCCACCCTATTTAACCCACATGATTTGCCCTGTGCTTAGCGGTCTGTGATCTCGTAATCTACTGTTGGCTGCATGTTACTTTGCTCCGTTTTAACTTGAGTGTTTTTATTTGATTCCCTGACTACTTTTAAAAATATCTGTATTCTTCACTTACCCTGCTGTAAGGTTCCTTGCACTCGTCACTTTTTGCCAGTGCCCCGGTCCACCACGGGTTTTCCCGCTTGCTGTGGAGGGCGCCGGCACAGATTGTTGGTCTCTCGTTCATTAGAGACCAAGGGTCACGCGCTAGTTCCTACTTTAGGTGCCACCCTATTTAACCCTCATGATCTCTTCCATGCTCAGCGGACGCTCGCCAAAGTCAAGCCAGTCTTCGCCTGCCTACGATGAGTTCACGCCAGGGGCCAGGGAGGCTGGCCTATCCTCCGTCTGCTCTCAAGTAAGTGTCTGTTATACCAGACAGTTTCTGCATGTGCTGAAACCCTCAAATAAGCCCTGTCATCATATCACTCCCCCAGAGGCTTTTTCAGAGAGGTTGGGCTGTGGATGTCACTTCAGGGGCTCTGGAAAGGCGAATCCCCGAAAGGGACAGTCGACCACTGCTGTACCTAAGCCCTTCCCCAATATAATCATTGAAGAAGGGTTTCTTATTAATGCAAGGTCTCTAATAAAAAACAACATTGCTTTCAGGGACTTTGTCTCACTTAGAAAGCCTATGTGGGTGTTTATTACAGAGACCTGGGCATCAGATGCCTTGGGACCTGACTTGGTAGATGCAATTCCTTCAGGTTATGCCTTGGCGAGGATGGATAGAACTGGCCGTCAAGGAGGAGGAATAGGAATACTATATAAGGATTCCCTTATATGTCGTACTGAATTTCATTCTACTCCTTCAGACTCCTTTCAGGCTATGTACTTTTCTATCAACTCTACTTCTTCCGTCTCTTTCTCTGGCCTCCTGTTTTACAGGCAGCCGGGCCCTAGATCTGCTTTTAGCCAGGATTTGATCAAGCTGTTAGAGCCATTTATTGAGAGGCCTAATATTACTCTCTTGGGGGACTTTAATTTCCATTTGGAAAATATGGGATCTTACACTTCTGGAAACTCTGGATTCCTGTGGTTTGACTCAGCTGGTGGTAGGCCCCACCCACCTGGCTGGTCACACCCTTGATGGAGTCTTGACCAATGATTCTAGGCTGAAGGTGGGACCTCCGGTCCCGCTAGCCTGGTCCGATCATTTGGCCGTCCCTTTAGAATTGCCATATCAGCATGCAGCTCTTTCTCTTCCGGATGCTAGGAAGTGGGAACTCAGAAGGAACTTTAAAGCTATTAACAACGAGGCTCTCTCTCCCTTTTTTAATAAACTGATGTCCGTTGAAATGCAGGATGCTAAATCTGCTGCTCTTGAATTAGCAAGTACCATTTCTGGGGCGTTGGATATCTTGGCCCCCCCAAACAGCACTACACTGCGAGAAAGAGCCATTCGGCTCCCTGGTTCTCGGACAGACTCAGGCTGCTGAGGCAAGGGTGTCGTAAACAGGAGAGGCTCTGGCGGGCTCGGTTGGATCCCCTGGAGAAGGAACAACATAAACTTCTCTTAAAAGAATATAAGCTAGCTATCATGGAGGAAAAGAGGGCCCATTTTGCCAATATTACTGTTTCTCTCAACTCTCCTAGAGACCTTTTTAAAATCATAGCCACTCTTTCCTCCCCCCAGGCAGCTGACCCCATAGTGGAATCCCAGGAGTTGTGTGATATTTATGACACTCTTGAATCTTTGAATCTTGGGCTAGGACTTCCTATTACTTCTGCCCCTCCTATAGTGGGGAGTCTGCCTGATGGACCCTTTTAGTCTCCTGGCCTTTCCCCTTATTACTCCTGAGCTGATGACCCAGCTTCTTGATAACACCAAATCGGGCTCCCCTTTAGACCCTTGCCCGCTCAAAGTCATGAAGGCCTACCGGGAAGTGGTTATTCCCCCCTCATGAATGTCATGAACTGTGTGATTCCGGAGGGAGTCTTTCCCTCTTTATGGAAGATGGCGGTTGTTAAACCTCTTTTAAAGAAGTCCACCTTAGATCCAGGGGTTCTGAAAAATTTCCGCCCCATTTCACTTCTTCCTATCCCCCCAAAGATGCTGGAATCTCATCTTAATCGGCACCTTAGCACTTTCCTTGATGATTCTGCCCTCCTGGATGTCTCCCAGCATGGCTTTAGGAGATCTCATAGCACCGTATCCGCCCTTACTTTAGTTGTTAATAACATCCGCTCCCAGGTCGATAAGGGCCATACTACTCTCTTGGTCCTGTTAGACCTTACGGTGGCCTTTGATACCCTGTCTCCATCCATTCTGGTCGCTCGTCTCAGGGAGATCGGAGGCCCCGCACTGAGCCTTCTGGCTTCCTTTCTCAATAAAAGGGAAAAGAAAGTGAAGTTGGGCCAGTTTCTATCTGCCCCTAAGCCTGTGCATTGTGGGGTCCCCAGGGCTCCTCATTAAGCCCTACATTGTTTAACATCTATGAGGCCTACTTGCCAGGGTAGTCAGATCTTTTGGGCTGGAGGTGCTGTCGTATGCTGATGACACCCAAATAATGGTTTCTCTCACGCAACCTGTGAGGGACTCTGCCCTGAATTTCAGGAATTGTATGGAGGCTGTGTCTCAGTGGACGATACAGAACTTCCTGAAGCTAAACGGGGAGAAAACGGAGGTGTTGATCTTCGGGGGCAATCAGGATATCTGGTCAAATGACTGGTGGCCTCCCTCACTTGGGGATTGCCCACCTCCCCGCCAGTTTGCTAAGAACCTAGGGGTGCTAATGGACACTACGCTTTCCTTTGCCCGTCAGGTCAGCAGATTGCTCACTATCTCTCCCCCAATGCTCGGAAACAGGCCACTGTGGCATTAGTTTCCTCAAGACTGGACTACTGCAATGCCCTTTATGTGGCCATAAATAAGAACCTCATTCATCGTCTGCAAATGGTCCAGAATGCGGCGGCGAAGATAGTCCTTGATCTCCCTTGACTTGCCTCGGCCTCGCCAGGCAGAAGAAGCCTACATTGGCTCCCCATTCAGCCCAGGATCTCTTTTAAGATTCTTTGTCTTGCCCATGGGGCTTTTCATGGTACCGGCTCAGAGGGGACCGGGTCACTTGTACACTCCTATGCCCCTAGTCGAGCTCTTCGTTCTTCTAATAAAAATCTTCTTGAGGTTCCTAGGTTTGCAGGAGTGAGATGGGGAGGCCGAGCTTTTTCCTCGGTTGTACCCAGGCTATGGAACTCGCTCCCCCCCCGAACATTTAGGGCAACCTTCGCTTGCTCTGTTTCGCAAAGCATTAAAAACCTGTTTCTTCTCTGAAGCATGTCTGTAATAGCATGTATCAGCGGATTACAGATTAAACGACCTGCTTGGCGCCTTGATGCCCTTGGGCTAAGTTTCGCGGTAAATGACTCACTTCATTCATTCATTCAGGGTGGACCAACTCAGCCGGTGATGCCTGGTGGATCATAATTGCGATTTCACCCAGAGGTAGTACAGGGCATCTTCTGGCAGTAGAGAGGACCCTGGCTGTATCTTTTTGCCACCGTTGACAACACATAATGTAAAAACGTTTGCATTGTGAAGTTTCTAAGAAAGCTTTCTCTAGAAGAAGCATCCATGCTAGAATGTAGGACAGGGCTCCTAAATGCCTTTCCGCCATTGCCCCTCTTACCCCAAGTTCTGAAGAAGATCAAGAACAACTGGGCCCAAGTCATATTAGTGGTTTACAGATTTCACCAGGAGAGTGTGGTATCCAGAAATTCTGGCAATGAGCATTTGTCCTTTGATCAGGCTACCACTGACGGAAGATCTTTTGTCGCAGCAGCAGGGCAAGGTTATGCACTCCAACCTGCACAATCTAAACCTCCAGGCATTGGGATTGAGCGGCGACAGTTGAGTGTGTTTCATCTGCCACCAGAGGTTATGGATGTCATCCCCGTGTCCAGGCGTCCTTATAGAAAGGTCCAATTATGATGGACACGGAGCCAAATTTATGGCCTGGAGTGGAGTCTGCTGGACAGACCTCTTACATGTCAAACCGTCAGATCTATTGCTATGGCCCAGAAAGATCTTGCTGTGGGTACTCTTAAAGGCTATGTGTTGGCCTTTTCGAAATGTTTTCATTTGCCAGACCTACCATCCTTATTTAAATTACATGCTGTTGGATCCAAAAAGTCCCCTGCATGGTAATGGATTTATAACCCTGCCCTAAGCACTCAGTGATATCTGGTCCCTTGATAACAAGGTATTGGTCGTGGCCAAACATGGATCATGTGCGTGTGCCTGCCCTAAGCCTGTTTCATGGGTTACAGTCTTGCGAAGGACTGGGACAGGCACTCAAAGTTTTACCATTAAGTGGTGGAAGACTATTGCCTTCAGCAAGAGTGAGTTAAGAAGAATTAGGGCAGTGGTGGCAGCATATTGTGTTTAAAATTAAATTTAATTAATTTAGATTTAAAATGATGCAGGAGAAACAGCAGGTGTGAATGTGTGTGCTCCCTGGATTGTACGTGTGCCTCTGGAGTGGTACAGTACTTGGGAAACAGCACATGCAGTTGCATCTATGTGCTGGGCATTATGTGTGATTGTGAAGGGCAAAATGCCTGAAGGTATCTGGGTTCTTTTTTGGGAGAAGCAGGTCTTGCAAATAAGCATGCATAGGTAGAGGAGCCCCCAGACATATTTGTGGATTGATGTATCTCTGAGAGTTGGGTGGGACACACACTAGAGGGAAGAAAAGCTAGCCTCTTCGGTACACTTCAAAAGGGGTTCTTTGTTTCTAAAGAGGTCACTGGTCAAAGGAGACTCTGCACATCTCAGGAAGGAGAAGGTGCTAATAAGGGATTCCTAAAGAGTATGGCTATGGGCCTTGTGTAACCCCTCTGATACACATATCACTGAGGCTCACATCCAGGTCTTAAAGGTTTTCAAAGGTAAAGCAGGCAAAGTAATAATCAATGAAACAAGGTGGACTCATATAGATGGTTTCTTTCAAACGTAATGTATTAAGCCTCCCATTCTGGAAGGGTGACATCAAGACAAAAACAACCAGCCGACACGTGTTTCGTCAAGCGAGCAGTTGGCTCGTGACTCTTCAGGGCTGTTGGTGGTATAGAGTGTATCATTTGTATAGCTGGTGATAATTCCAACCTGGCATAAACGGGTCAATTATGCGGTGTTGAGAGGAAAAATATAAAGGAAAAGGACGACGGACGGGTGCACCCGTCGTCTGATGATCTGTGTGGAGCGCCAAGGAGGATAGATCAGTGGTGTCTCTCTTCCATGTTGAGGAACCCACATCCAGGTGTGATTCTCTAGTCACTCCCATTGCCTGTTATTTTATCAGTTTTGGAGACACTCCTTCTTTAATATACTGCTCTAAGCAGGAAGAGCTGGACAGAGAACTGGGCACTTGTAAGTGGGCAACCCCCAAAATATGACCTTCAAAAGCAGAGACATTAAATCGCATTTGTGTCTGGAAAAAGATTTTAAAAAGAGGAACTTGAGACTTATAAGGTGCAAAACTGAAGCTGTACATCAGCGTAGAGATGCTCAGCGCAACCTCTCCCTGTTTGGACCAGGACTGGGTACTCGGTCGGCCAGTCTTCCTGCTGCTTGAGGGACCATCACCCATGAGAATCAAGACTACATGCCCTGGAGCGCCAGCTTCTACCTGACCAGAAACCAGAGGGCCCTGCAGGTAGGGGCCATAGTGAAGGTGAAAGGCTGTCGCCCTGGTGCAGCACAGTGGGAGGAGGGCCGTCACCTTTTGGATTGTTGGGACCCGAAAAGGGACACCACTTTGACTATGGTTCACTAACCTATATGTCCAGTGGGGGGCATGGTGAATCTTAAGGGCTATAGGCCTACTGCAGTGCTTAGGAGAGAGGTGCTGTGACCTGAAAAGGGATACCACCTTAACTGCGTGGCTTGCAACCAACGCTTGCCAGGTGGGGACCTCTGTGAATCTTGAGGGCCGTTTCCCTGGTGCAGCGCTGTGGTGAAGAGAGGACTGTCGCCTTTTGCGGTGTTGTGACTTGAATAGGTACGCCACCTTGAGTGCTCATAGCATAACACCCACATGCCAATGGGAGCTACGGAGGAAGCTGAAGGCCTTTGCCCGTGAACTGTGTGCAACTTTCAATTCAGAGCTGCTATATAGTCATCGGAACATCGGGTAGCACCCCAGTTCTGCCCTCAGAGAGTACGTACTGCAACAACGGAGGAGCGCTGTGGAGGTCCATATCACGTACTGGCCATGAATACCACTCTTCACTGACACCAGCTGTCACCGACCGTGACCCAGGAATGCTCTGCACTTTCAACTTCATCTCCAGTGGGAGTGGCGAAAGCTGCAACTCAGCTGGGGGGGGGGGGGAGGGAGCCTGCCTTGACTGGAGTGCAAAAGGAGCTGGGACACTTTTGACAATGAATAGCCATTGTGGGACTTCTAAGACTAGTCTTCTCTAGGAGGGCCCAGCTAAGATGTTGGCTTAAATAAATGGGGAATAATCCAAGTCCATAGCTCAAAGAGTGGGATGCTGGTGCCTGAGCAAACAGTACTAGAATACAGACCTTATGAAGAGTGTGCTCTTCTTTGCCATGTACCATATTTCAATTTGTGTGTGTGTATAAATACTACTTTGTCTTAAAGGAATAGTTTGGCTGGGCATTCCTTAGTTGGTGTTGCTGAATGCATGTTGAGTTGTGGGCCTGTGTCCCTCTGCACCTACCTCATTCCTGAGAAGCCTTGGACAGCTTAGCTAGCACTACCACTGAGAGTCAAGTGTGGAAGGGGTACTTGACCCAGTTATTTGGAGTCCATAGAAGGCCAGGCCATGGGGCATCAGGAATAAAAGGCCTCAACCACCATGTTTGGGCCCAGTAGTTCCTGCTTGCTCCACGGCCCTCTGAAAGGGGTTCTGACAATTGGCAGAAAGCAGTGTGACACCTAACAATTAGTAGTCTAAGTTTTAGGTGTGGCATTGGTCTTTTCCAGTTTACCCCAATGAGACCAGTTTAACACACAAAGCCTGTTCACATAAATAATGGAGAACACAGGGTTGGAAATAGACCTCAGCGCCTTGTGAGATGTTGGCCTGGTATACGATGTTCACTATTCTAGTGAGCACCTTGCACCAGTCCAAACAACCCTTATGGTGATGGTTGTAAAGTCAACCTTATAGACCAGCTATCCTAGTAGTAGCATGGACAAAGCAGTCTTAGGCTAAACTCAAGATGGCATGTGAAACCAGCTATTTTACCATATGTAACCCCTTTAAATACCAATTGAAAGGACACCACACAGGATATATATAAAATATATATGTATTTATTTCTAGACAATCCCTCTGAACTCTTTATGAGGTTAGAGGCACAAGCACATAACAAGATACTTAATTAAAATACAATAAATTGCACAAAATACAGTAGGGCCCTAGGGGCACGCTAAACCATATACTAAAAAAGTGGTATAAGGACCACTACATGAAGAGTGAATAGGCCTAGGGCATCGCTGAGGCTACGCTGTACTACCAAGAGTTAGGAAGCAGGAGGCCCACGGGAGGCGTGTGCAGAGTCTTTACTCACACGCAAGTTACCATAGAGAATGAATGGGAACGTAGAAGTTAGAAACTAGTTCTTTAAGGGCACTTCTAACTGGACTTGATGAAAGTTACTTGAAATCTAGACAGTTGGATAGTCAATACCTACAGGAGTACAGGAGTACTCGCGTTACCTCACCCACAGGAAGCGGGTGCATAGGTGTCAAAGTGTGTCGGGTTTCGGTGCTGAATCCTATGGAGCCTTGAAGAAAGATGCTGCAGGCGACCAGGAGAGAAGTGTCCGATTGGATCCAAGGGCGGATCGAGGATGAAGAGTACCTGAAAGCAGAGGGGACAGAGTCTAGGTCACTAGCCAGTGACCAGGAAGGAACCAAGCGATGTCACGAAGCAATCAGGTGATGTTGTGAAGCTTGTCTCTGTAGCCACAAGGACCAGGAGGCGTCGACGACGACCAGGAGTCCGGCACGGACTGTCCCACGAAGGCTCTCGCTGTCGGCGGTGTTGGCTTCCAGATTGAAGTCAACAAGCCGTGGCAAAGGCAACCCACGCAGGAATCGAAGTTGGCTTCTTAATCAGACCAGCAAGGTCTGATGGGCTGCTTCTTTTCAGGGAAGCAGGGCCCAGTCTGGAGCAACCAGACCAGTGGTGTAAATTCGAAGGTTCGTCGCCAAGATGGCCACTAGCCAACGGGCAAGTGACCGGGCAGACGCGTCGAGCAGGAAAATGCAGAAGGGCCCCACGCAGAACTCGCGGAGTGTGCAGGGCTGATCTTCGGTGCAGATGATGCTCGGGGCTAGGGCTTCTCAATCCCTAATGCACAGCTTCGAGGGTGCCTCAGAAGCTGCACTGTAAGCAAGTCACTGACTTTTCAAGATGGCCGGTCCCACGTCTCGCGTCACCTCCACAGGTCTCAGCTTTGCTGGGGCTGTGGATCGGGCTGAAGGAAGTCTGAAAGTCCGGTTCTTGTCAGGCTCTGTGTTCGGGCTCTGGCGGGAGTATCGACAAAGCAAGCGGTTGATCGCTGGATGGTGCCTGCTTGTGCAGGGTGGTCACTCCTTGACCACAAGGGAGATTCTTCAGTCGTCTTCTTGCAAAGTAGATCGTTGAAGGTCCAGAGTATCGTTTCAGAGTTTCAGTCAGGATAATCTAAAGTCTTGGGACTCAGCTCCTACCTACATACCAGTTCTAGGGGCTGGATTACCTGCTAGGTCCCTCCTATGGGTGGGACCAGAGAAGGGGTGGTTACACCCCTTTCCCTTTGTCCAGTTTCGCGCCAGAGCTGGGGCTGGAGTGCCCCAGCACCGGTTTGAACTGGACTATGCATGGGACATCTTGTGTGCCCCAGGCAGTGTCTCCTTTCTTTCAACCCTCCCTGCCCTAATACACAAGAGCCTGTCTGGGGTGGTGCTAGCACCTCCCAAGACAGGAAACCTATTGTCCAAGCCTCCCTCGCTGGAAGGACTCCCAGCAGCAGGAGGTCAGACTTGTGTATGTGGCAGCAGCATCCATTTTGTGATGCTGAGGCTCTGCTTAACTTTAACCGGGAATAGTAGGAACAACATGTCTTCTCCCTCTAGATGGGTGGATTGCTACCCCCGTCACCAAAACTGGTGAGGGGGTAGTATTCCAAATCGTATGACACCTTACTCGACATGTTTTGATAAAGCCAAACCAGAGTTAGCATTTAACCGCGAGGTTCATAATGCACTTAAGAGTATATGGTATGGCAATATCCTAGAACAGCTATAAGGACATGGTTCCGAAAGCTGCAGACAGGCTCAGCTCATGCTAGAGCATCATCTCACATAAAACCAAGCACTCTGCCTCCAGGATTGTTAAGGCCTGCCATAGGAGTGACTTATAGGTATATATTGGCTAGATATAAGGTTAGATATAGGAATACTATATCTAAGCAAGGGGTGAGTACACAACCTTGCCCCAGCTGAGTGAACAGCCAGTTGTGTTAATATGAGTGGCCAGCCAGGGGTGGCATAATACATGCTGCAGCCCCTGGTAGGCCTTGGATGCACCTATGCCCTGGGTACCTATAGTACACTGTACAGGGGCTCAGAAGGTGACCCAATACCCAATTGGAGATGTACCTAAAGTACATGGAGTCCATTTTACAGAGAGAGCAGATAGCCTGGGGCCCTGATTAGCAGGATCCCAGGCCAACTAAGTCAAAAACCAGTTAAACACTAGGCAAAAAATCTGGGGTAACCATAGTCAGGTATCCACCTTCCTACACACCTTATCTATAAGTCAGATAAAGGACCTATGTAAGGGCAGAAGGTGGAGGGTTCCCAGGAGTAGAGACATAAAAGTACTTGCTGATTTCCTTAGTGACCCGTTTGAGACTTTGGGTGCACAGGAAGAGGCAGTGGTAGACTCAGGGGTGGGAACCATGTTAGAAACCCAGGAGAAGAGCGCTGTGGAGTCAGGCTCTCGGGTCCCCTTTGCACAGATCTAACCTAGACACACACAGAGTGTGTCCCTTCATGCACTTTATAGAAACACTCCCCTACTTTAGTGTCTAGAATGCCCCAGGTGTGCGCGCCCACCTCGGTTTTCTAGGGTACCACTGTCACCAATTCCAGGAGGAAATCCCTTGGGTAGGTTGAGGTTAGCAGAGACCCTGAACTTGCAGTTGGCTCTCTAGAAAGCTAAAGCTGAGCAAGAGGAGAAGTACAGAGAGTTTGAGAGGGAGAAAATGAGACTTGATCACCAGAGGGCAAGAGGAGAGGAGTTGGGAAAGACAGGCAGAACAGGCCAGGAAAGAGAAACAGAAAGAAAGGGAGGAGCAGGAAAAGAAAAGGGAAAGAGAGTTGGAGAAGGAAAAGATAGCCCTTGAGAGAGAGGAAAGCTTAGGAAGAAAGCTATGACAACTCCATCAGGGATAAGTGAATCTACCATCAGTTTAGGCCAGATTATGGGCAAGGTCCCAAGAGTTCTTGTGCATGGGTATGCGGCAGGTTGGGATATCTTTTAATGATCTGTGAGCTTTGAGGTCCCTTGTAAGCTGCAGGCCTTGAATGAGGTGTCTAAATCAGCTGCTTTAATGAGTTGCTTTCCATTGGCAGATACAGCTGTCATTGGAAAGATGCTCGTGGCAGACAGGATGGTCTATGAGTGAATAAAGTAAGCTCTGAGTTGAGCTATAGCCAGATCAGTACATTCAAAGGTTCAGAGAATACAAGTGAGCAGGTGGTGTTACGTTTGAGATATGGATTATGGTGAACTCTAGGATTGGAATGAGTGGGTGACAGTGATAAAGGCCAAGACTTTTCAGTCCCTTAACCAGTTGATGGTGACAGAACGACTCAAGGTGGAGTGTGCTAATCTACTTAAGCACAACCTGTCAAATCCGACAGATAAGGATCCAGGAAAGCTTGCAGTGTTTGCTGGCAAGTGGTTAGCTAACAAGGTGAACAAGGTGTTGGACCAGCACGGTTCTAACCCAAAGGGGGAGAAGAGCACTCCCCAGTCTGGTGCCAAATAAGAGGGTAAGGAACAATGTTATTCCCAAAGAATCCGAGGAAGGTCCAGGAAAATGTAATGGTAATAGTGTGTCCGATAAGGAGCATCATGAAAAGGAAGGACAGGGAAGTTCTTCCAAGTCCAAGGTGATAACTTATTACAAGTGCCACCAAGTGGACACATCATGAGAGATCGTCAGGTGGAAGACCCTGTACCTGCAGAGTCCGTAATTACAAGTCTGCTTTACATGGTGAGAGGGCCCGGCAGGGTCTAGTTACACTCAACCTGTTTGCTATGAACATTTGGGAGAGGGACCTGGATCCTCATCCTACCATGATTGGGTTGTGGAGAATGTTAATATCAATGGGAGGAAAGTTCCTGTCTTGGAGGATGCTGGACCCTTCCACACAATGGTTGAGAGGAGATTCCTGTAACTGAAATTGTATTTATATTGCGTTTACTACCCCTAAAGAGGAATTTATGTGCTTTCCAATGAGTACCATGCTACTCAGGAATCAAAGGTGGACTTGTGATGGATTAGTACAGGGAAATATAAGTTGTTAATTGGAGCGGTAGACAAGTGAGTCTGTTAGTTGGATTGAATAGGATAAAGGAGGGAAAGAGGAGAGAAGAATCTAGAAAGGGTTATTTGGGAGATCATAGTAGTAAAATAAGGTTTAAAATGAGTCAAAAGATGGATAGAAAAGGGGAGAGTCCAGAAAGGGTTATTTGGGAGATCATAGTAGTAAAATGAGGTTTGGGATAGAGCAGAGGTAGAGGATATATTGAAAAGAGGTATACGTTGAGTCATAGAGTAGGGAATTGGAGAGTTTATCTTTTTTTTTTTTTTTGAACCTTTATTTATGTTGCATGTAGTTACAGGTATGGGCCTACAACCATCCCGGCCAGCCGCTAAACAGAAGTAAAGCAAGCATTATGCGTGGTTAAAGCAGTGTGGCCCCCAGGGGAAAGGATAACAGTGCGCAGCTTGTATTCATACACAACATCTGAAAATCAGGATTTGAGGGGTTCATTTTTCAAATAAGAAACTAAGAAGGTGTCGCACAATCGTACACAGTCCCGCAACAATGTGCAAATCAGGATATCGGCAAACAGCAATGATACGAAGGAGTCATCGGGGGGGCAGGATACACAAAGCAGGAGAAAGGTGGGCACAGCCCCACCGGGTAACAAACCTAACCCCCGCCCCTCAACACCAAACATATCGCAAAGAGCATGCGCGACAACGACACTAAAAAGGGAAAGAAAGACTAAAGGGCCATAGAAACAAAGAACAAACAAACACCCATCCCACTATCCCTACCCTGCACACCCGCAGAAGGTCATGGCCTACCCCCCCAGCCGCGTTCCTGTCGCCCTAATGGAGACCCGAAATATAGAAAGAAAAGGAGGAAAGCGAAGAAAATAAGCGGAGGAGGGCCCTCATCGTGTCGCCCAGCCCCGCCCTTCACCCCTACGCCACGGAAATCCCAGAATGTAAGCAACACTATACTGGAGAATAACCAACCACAAGTATAAACACAATACAATATCAATTGAACATGCCCACTGCACCGTCTAACAATAATAGCACCAATAGACATGACCCACATCATCCCTGACACTGTCTAGCAGTAACACATCCTGAAGTCCTCTCGTTGATCAAGTTAGAGTACAATCCTAAAAGTCTGTACAGTACAAGTGGGTCCGGCTGTGACGCAACCATGGAAGAGTTCGATAATCCAAGCCCATCAAAGTGTAGACAGCCAAGAACAAACTATATTAACACCGGTCCCGGAAGATTCCCAAAGCTCACAGGCGACAACGCCATCCAGGAGAGGAAAGTCACACAATCCAGCCATCGCTGCGACACGACCATTCCATTCCAAAAAGAGAAACAGCACTCCATCTCCAGCCGCCGGCCAGGCAAATGTCCCAAGGTGACATCCAAATAAGCAATCGAGTCGGCCCGCACAGGAGCACGGACCTCAGGCGG
Source organism: Lissotriton vulgaris (assembly GCF_964263255.1). Classification (NCBI taxonomy): domain Eukaryota; kingdom Metazoa; phylum Chordata; class Amphibia; order Caudata; family Salamandridae; genus Lissotriton; species Lissotriton vulgaris. Next base: position 869,396,433 of record NC_141687.1, on the reverse strand, counting down.
TCCCCAGTGCCTACATGAAGCCGCAGTTTCCTCCAGTGGGTCAGCAGCAAGTTCACCGGCAGTCCCGTGGAATCGGGGCGTGGCCGCCAAGGAAGGCGAAACTGCGATGGCGTCCATTCTTCCGCCCAAGTCTCGGGCATGGCAAAGCATAGTTTCGTGCAAAACAGCTAAAGCAGCTATCACGTCCCGGGAAATGAACTCCTTTGTATGATGCGAGCATCTCAGCCCCACCTGCAGATCAGCCATCCGATCTGGACTTGGGTCATAGAGAAGTGCATCCGCCGCCATCTTGATCCAGCCGGCCCCGTCCCTCTTCACCACACTCAGGGACTAGGCCTCACCACGAGGGCTCCACGGAACGCGTCTCCAGGGCAAACAAACTGTGGACCAGGCCCCAGAAAGGAGAGCCACCAAAAGGCTAAAGTCCCGGCCGGGAGCCGCCCGCCTATATCGGGGGCAGACCTTGGTTATGCCCGAGCAACAAAATTTGGGGAGGGGGGGGGGGGGCAAGAGTCAAGCGCCCCCTCCGGTCCAATGTCTCCCCACTGCTCCTCAAGAGTCGCCAACAAGCGGACCGGGTCTTCACCGCCAGAAGCGGTCTTTCACGTCAACGGCACACAACGGCAGGCTCCTCGTCGCCATCAACGGCCGTCGACGCTACAGGCGTGGCCGGAGACCCCGCCGAGTCAACGCCCCGGTCTCGTAGCCGCTTAGGCCGCGGAGCAGACGGGGACGATTCAAAGGATCCGCTGCACACCGGAGCTCCGGGAACACGCGGTAGGTGTTCGTAGTTCTTCTCCTATCAAAGTATGTTCTCTCAGATCAGGATAAACGCCAGGATAGTTGTGTGGGGCGAAAGGGCTCACGGAGCCGAGCGACTATGCGGCCATTTCGAATGCCTGCTTGGCTCCTCCCCCCTGTTTATCTTTTTTTAAGTACAGTAATAGTAGTAGCAAAGTAATAAATATGTAGATACATAACTACATAAAAAATATACATGTACATTGTAAGACCTGACATTTCTTGGCCTGATTAACCTTGACTTTTTGCCTCTGCCTCCTCTATTTTTGGTGCTGTGATAGATTTTGTTTTGCCAACTTATAGGCTTTGGACACTTTGCCACTGCTAAATAGTGTCAAAGTGCAAGTGCTCCCTGTGTAAAGTGTAAGGGTAATTGGTTGTCCATGATTGCTATGTTGGCCTTACAAGTAAAGTCCCTAGTAACGTGGGGGCAACTGTTGTCAGAGGCTACCTGCAAGTAAGCACGAATGGCGGAGAGACCGCAGGAGGCCCTGTGATCGATGCCGGAGTGTAGTTGGGATTGCTCCATTTCTGCATAAAGGAGTACCTGATTGTTGTATTACAAATGGCATCATTTCTGCATAACGAAGTACCTGATTAGTGTATTATGCATTGCATCTTTTCTGCATAACGAACTACCTGATTAGTGTATGACGCATGGCATTGTTTCTGCATAACGAACTACCGGATTGTCGTATGGCGCATTGCATTGTTTCTGCATACCGAACTACCTTATGCAGTGCATTATTCTTCCCTAACGAACTACATGATTAGTGTATTACGCATTGCCTTACATCTGTATAACGAAGTACCTGGTGGTGGTATTACGCATTGCATTCTTTTTTACATTGCAAAGTACCTGAGTGTCGTGCTACGCATTGCATTATTTTTTACATCGCAAAGTGTTTACATCGCAAGTGCCTGATTGTTGCGTACGCATTGCATTATTCTCACGTTGCAAAAGTGCCCGATTCTAGCATTACAATCTGCATAACATGGTGTTAGGATTACAGTAGAATGTTTAGAAGTGCTCGTTAATATCGTCAGAACTTACAAGGGCTGGCTAGCCTAACAACCGGCCAGGAGAAATATTACAAATACGCATATGTTGGATTTATATTGGGTGGTCTGATCGTATATCTTTTTATATAAAGTTTATACTTGTTTTTATAAAACTCGAGTGAAGTCTATTTGTGGTGTCATCATTGGGTTGCTTTGAGCGTGGTTGCAAATACTTTACACATTTGCCTTGAAGATAAGCCAGTCTGCTCGTGCCAAGCTACCAAGAGGGTGAGCAGGGCTATCTCAGAAGGTGGCCTTCCTTTCCTTGACGTTGAAACATGGGTCCCTATTTGCCCTAAGGTACCTACCTCAGCCAACCAGGGATCCCGGGTCTCACATACATGGAAAATAATAAAGAGATATTAAATAGTATTATATAAAGTTCAATATGTACATGGAAAGAGGGATAGATATTTAGAAACTCAGGCTTTCAAGTGTTGCTGTACATCAAGCTCATTTATTTTTATATTTGTTAGTAATTTTTTTCCCTTTTAATTTATTTATTTAATTTGTGCCCGGCCTAAATCTTACTATAACTCGTGCACCTGCTTACAGAGTGTTGTCTACTCACTAGCCAGACTAAATTAACTATTACTCCGCCCTCTACCATGCACAATATTCTCATAAATTATGTAATTTGAGATGGCATGAGTGTTGTTGTTATGAATGCTATGATTTAACAAGCTATACGTGTGTAATATGAAAAGGTAAAGGGTATAAGTAGTGCATGGGAAGGCGAGAGTTATTGTTAATTTAGTCTGGTTAGTTAGCTGACAACATACCTGTACGGAGGTGTGCGAGATATAATAAGATTTGGGTGGAGCATAAATTATAACTTTTGATATATAGCTATAACTTTTGAATTTCTAAGGTTTGTGATATATATGAGTGTAGGTCACATATACTAATGTAGCTATTGGATACTGGTTATCTGTTTTGATTTCTCCTAGTGAGAGTCCTGTTCTCTGTCATTTGCGGGTAGTGTTGCCAAATATCTGGTCTTTTTTTACAGGCATGAGCAATATTTTTTAATGCCCAAACCCTACAAAAATTTGTGAAAATCACTTTAATCCCTTTATCATTAGGTACTTATAGCAGCAAATAAAAGATCGCACACGTGCTTCCTGTAGTGTAGCGGTCTAGCGCACGCACGTTGTGTAACAACGTGATGTGTGGCGGCGGCCATCTTAGGGTGCGCGCGCAGCCGCGCTGCAGTAGCGCGAGTGCCGGAGCACGGAAGACAACCGGCTCGGCGCTCTCTGGCAAATTTAAGTAAATAAACGGCGCAACCTCCCACAACTGTGTCCTGTCATCATTGGGGGCAACTACATACATTACAATGGCGACGAGGTCGGGATAGAAGAAAAAAAAGGAAGGACCCACCCAAAATAAAATTTTACTAGGGAAAGTCAACAGCCTGGTACCAGCACTACTACAGGTTGGCCTGAGAACAGCACTGTACACAGACGGGCAGACACCAGAGAGCGCGGCAGAGCCCACAGCCACACAAAGGTAGGCGAACCAGCACCGGGAAGGAGCAAACGGAGAGCGAAGGGGGCATATTGGTCGGGACACCCTTCAGCACAACTTAATTGAGGACAGGTGCGCTGGCTACCTCCAAGAAAAGCGAAGGGGCAGAACCAGAGACCCCCCATCTGCAGGCAGAAAAACGAGAGGAAAACAGTGCGCCAGGTAGCCCCAGTAGCCACGGGGACACACCAGCCACAGAAAGGCGCGAAAAGATGTGCGCGCAAGCAGCGTCAGCGACGACCCCTGTACAGTTCTTACCTAAACCAGGGGAACCCCTCATGAGGTGGGAAGATTGGAGAGACATATGATAATGGTTGGGTTGATGCACCGCTTATTTAGTTTTGGTTTGGTTTGTTTGTTGTTGGGTTAGTTTATCAATTTTGTGGTGCTCAAATAAGGAGGCGTCGAAGGTCCAACGACGTCGGTTTAAATATTTGTAATGTGAGGCCAGAAGAACTCTGGTCCCATCCCTAGTATGGCACTCACTTGTTTGCGTTCCCTTACTGAAAGAAAACAGCTTCCATTCAAAGTTCATTGATCATTCTTTCTTTTTATTTCATTGATTTTCGTGATGTTCTTTTTTTAACCATTTGATTCACATTTCATCGTGATTATATTCCTCATACATAATCAAGCATTATCGTAAGCGTGTCCAATGCATTTCGGGCATTAATGGCATGCCCTTCATCAGGGAATAGACACTAGAAGCAATGATATAAATCAACATTAAAATGGAAAATAATAATGTTTGCAAAGTAGCAGTAAAAAAACATAGACAGTAAATGTGCATACAAAAAATCCATTGTCACATCATATTGTGCCGTTTTAATAAAATTGGTAGGTGAGAGATTGTGAAACCTCATGCATTGTGGATGTAAAAGTGTGAGTAGCAGTCGTTCACTTACATGCCTGTGTAAAGTCGGTGTTGGGAATCTAAAAGAAAGCGGTAAACGGAGAGGGTACATCCGGTTCTGTAAATAAGGCTAGCAAACGCGGCTCTCCAGTATGTTGGGTAAGCGGTGAAACTAACCTGAATGGTTAAGAGTTGAGAGAATTCTATCCGGTACGTGTCTCCAAAGAACGCCGGTGAAAGCGGTGGCTTCCCGCGTTACTAAATTCAAAACATTGGGGGTCACGTGATGTGTCACGTGTGACAAGGGTAGAAGACATACTATGTTTACGATCAGATCGGATTGTGAGCGGTCGGATCCAACAGAAGAAGATTACCGTTTCTTAACGAGTAATATCGTATCTGTGATCACTGATTACATGATCAAAAATGTTCGTGTGAAAAAGTAGATGGGTAAAAAATAGTGAGTTGGATAAATAATAAAATACAGAACCTGGAATCGAACTAGCTACGCATGTGTTTACCAAATGCGGTAACCTATTCATGTAGCTACTGTGCTATTTAAGTGAAAGGGTGAGGGGTGTGTAGTGTCGAAAGGTGCATGGAATATACACAATAGTAATCAAGTCAGTCTGCAGAGCAATTGTATCAAAGGTAACAAGAAAATTCGATCCTCTCATTTAAACCCATGGGTTTCTGGGTTGACAATTTATGAATCCAGTAGTTCTCACGTCTCAAAAGGAATTTGTTGTTGTCTCTCCCTTCTTGTTTAAATACAGTTTCTAGGACGATGAACTTTACTTGTGAAACATTATGTTGTTGTTCTACAAAATGTGCAGAAAGAGCTGATTTCAAATTTTTAAGTCTGATATTCGATTTATGTTCAGTGAGACGCACCTTGATGCGTCGCTCGGTTTTACCGACGTACATCTTCCCACAGGGGCATTTGATCCCATATATTAGGTTACTGGTGTCGCAGGTGGCGTTTACTCGGAGTTTAATGGGATTGCCTTGACTGGGATGATTTATGATGTGCCCCCTGATGATGTTATTACAATGTCCGCAATTCAGACAAGGTTTAGTTCCTGTATATGTGATGGGAAGCCACCGCTTTCACCGGCGTTCTTTGGAGACACGTACCGGATAGAATTCTCTCAACTCTTAACCATTCAGGTTAGTTTCACCGCTTACCCAACATACTGGAGAGCCGCGTTTGCTAGCCTTATTTACAGAACCTGATGTACCCTCTCCGTTTACCGCTTTCTTTTAGATTCCCAACACCGACTTTACACAGGCATGTAAGTGAACGACTGCTACTCACACTTTTACATCCACAATGCATGAGGTTTCACAATCTCTCACCTACCAATTTTATTAAAACGGCACAATATGATGTGACAATGGATTTTTTGTATGCACATTTACTGTCTATGTTTTTTACTGCTACTTTGCAAACATTATTATTTTCCATTTTAATGTTGATGTATATCATTGCTTCTAGTGTCTATTCCCTGATGAAGGGCATGCCATTAATGCCCGAAATGCATTGGACACGCTTACGATAATGCTTGATTATGTATGAGGAATATAATCACGATGAAATGTGAATCAAATGGTTAAAAAAAGAACATCACGAAAATCAATGAAATAAAAAGAAAGAATGATCAATGAACTTTGAATGGAAGCTGTTTTCTTTCAGTAAGGGAACGCAAACAAGTGAGTGCCATACTAGGGATGGGACCAGAGTTCCTCTGGCCTCACATTACAAATATTTAAACCGACGTCGTTGGACCCTCGACGCCTCCTTATTTGAGCACCACAAAATTGATAAACTAACCCAACAACAAACAAACCAAACCAAAACTAAATAAGCGGTGCATCAACCCAACCATTATCATATTTACCCTTCAAGCATCCACCGGATTGATAGCACGCATTCTAAAACAAACTTAGGAAACAACGACATAATCATGAGTAACTACGAAGATATATCTAAAAGCACAGAGGCCAGAGCCTCCACTTTCGCATTTGAGGAAAAAGACGTGGATCAAATCTACTCTCTTATCAGGGAGGAATTAACACAAGAAACATCAAGTGGGTCAAAAGAGCAAAACATAAAACAATTATTGTACCTATCCAAGAGAAAAACAAACCAACAACTTCACGCCAGTACTCTCATCAAGTATCACAGGAACCAGCGCATACCTCGTGGGTTAAGAATTGCACTCAAACCATCCCTATGTAAACACTCCAAAAAATTCCAGGAACGCTGGTATGAAATCCTTAACAAGTGCTCACTGGACCTAATTCTTTTAATTATCCAAGAACTATCAACTATCTTAGAGGAAATTTCTGCCGAAATACAAGAAACATCCACGGAATTATCAAAAATGATGACGGAGGATGAACTCAAAACAACTTTGGAGGACATCAAAACCCAAATAGAGCGACATTCTAGAGAAATAAACGAGCGCAAGATTCGCAAGTTTAAACGTGACACCTTGGACTATAGACTGGGGGAGGTCTTTACATGGGCCGATGTGTATGCACAAAAACGAAGGAATCGCCCTTATAACTCGAATACGGACACTTCGTCCACGGACAGTGAATCTGCTCAAAGACCACGTAGAGGACCACCCACAAGAACACCACAGGAACAGACACCAACAGTAGAAGCCACTACCAGTCAAACACACGATAGCAGCCCTTTTTTAGACCAGGGCCAAGCTCAAAAAGGAGACCCAGGAGAGGGAAAAGAAAAAGAGAAGGAAAGGGACCCGCCCAACACTCGGAGTGCCGCGGCAATCACCAAGGAGAAGGAGAAAAAACCCAAGAAGAACCAACCACAGAACACTTAGTCATAAACATCAGTGACCAGCATTTCAATGAACATGAACTAAGATTACTAGGAAAAGGAACTTCATTCGTACCTACCACTTCCACAGACCATCTGGAACAAGAAGTCAGCTTTTTCAAACTAATGCGGAAACTTAAACTTAGACATTTCTTTGACAATACATTACCGGAGCGTCCACAACAGGAGAAAGACCAACTACTGGGACTACACCCACAAAGTTCATTTCAAGCACCTACAAGCCACAAGACACTAGACCTTTTTGAGAGTCTAGTTAAACAGGATCTCAACAAACTCAAACACACCAAACCTAAAATCAGAAACATCACACAAAAGGATTTGGACACATTGAATCGAATAGCAACCAATGAACACACAACCTTTACTAAAGCAGACAAAGGGGGCGCAATCGTTATCATGAATACCTCTATGTATAACGACAAAGTATCTCAACATGTCATGGACATGACAACATACAGCAAATTGGATTCTAATCCTACTCTGGAATATTCTAAAATCTTGAGGAGTATCATCGACCAAGCACATAAGCAAGGAACAATCACAGAAAGGACCAAGAATTTCCTTACAACAACCAATCCCAAAAGTCCCACATTAAGAATGGCACCAAAAATTCACAAGAACCTCAGAAACCCTCCCATGAGACCCATTGTCTCCACCAGAGGAAGTATACATCAACCAATAGGACAACTCATTGATAGGTACCTCCAACCATCGGTACAATCCACACAAACCTACATAAAGGACACTTCGCAATTCCTACTGAAGCTACAACAAACCCAACTTGACCCAACAGAGAAGATATTACTGTGTACTGCAGACGTCTGCAGTCTATATACAAGCATACCCCATGACATGGGAATTGAAGCAATGGAATCAGCTTTACTAAATACGGATCTAGACCAAGAATTCCAATTGTTCCTCATGGAACTTATGCAGTTTACACTATATCACAGCTACTTCAGAGTTCATGACGAGTGGTACCAACAACTTACAGGGATGGCAATGGGTAATTCGGCTGCACCTGTGTATGCCAATACCTTTATGTACTGGTACGAAACCCAACACATACTCAACAATACCAACTGGACCAAACATCTGAAAATGATACTGAGATACATAGATTATTTTTTCATCATATGGACGGACACAGAGGAAACATTGAGATTACAACTGAGCAGATTCAATTCCATTGACCAAAGGATCCAATTAACTTGGGAAATTTCAGATACATCAGTTAATTTCCTAGATGTGAAAATAACAGTAACACCCGACGGATTCACCACTGATCTTTATGTTAAACCCACCGACAGGAACAACCTGTTATTGCACTCCAGCTTCCATGAACCCAATCTGATAAGAAACCTACCGTATTCACAAATGGCAAGGGTTAAAAGAATCACGTCAGATGGAACAACACTCAACCAAAGGCTGAACGAAATGTCCAATAAATTTTTGAAAAGAGGTTACCCAAAAACCCTAGTGGAGGAAACCAAAAAGAGGATTGATAATGCTGAAAGATCCAAACTTTTAACACCCACCATGAGGTCTGAACAGACACGGACAGTAGTGGTTTCAAAATATTCCACCAGCAGCAAAAAATTCAAGCGAATCATTATGAAACATTGGACAATCCTAAACCTGGAACCCGATTTCAGAAATGCATTCAGCCAACCTCCACTATTTGCATATACCAGAGCAAAGAATTTGGGAGAAATTTTACAACACAAACCAGATGAAACCATCACATATACAGGAACTAAACCTTGTCTGAATTGCGGACATTGTAATAACATCATCAGGGGGCACATCATAAATCATCCCAGTCAAGGCAATCCCATTAAACTCCGAGTAAACGCCACCTGCGACACCAGTAACCTAATATATGGGATCAAATGCCCCTGTCGGAAGATGTACGTCGGTAAAACCGAGCGACGCATCAAGGTGCGTCTCACTGAACATAAATCGAATATCAGACTTAAAAATTTGAAATCAGCTCTTTCTGCACATTTTGTAGAACAACAACATAATGTTTCACAAGTAAAGTTCATCGTCCTAGAAACTGTATTTAAACAAGAAGGGAGAGACAACAACAAATTCCTTTTGAGACGTGAGAACTACTGGATTCATAAATTGTCAACCCAGAAACCCATGGGTTTAAATGAGAGGATCGAATTTTCTTGTTACCTTTGATACAATTGCTCTGCAGACTGACTTGATTACTATTGTGTATATTCCATGCACCTTTCGACACTACACACCCATCACCCTTTCACTTAAATAGCACAGTAGCTACATGAATAGGTTACCGCATTTGGTAAACACATGCGTAGCTAGTTCGATTCCAGGTTCTGTATTTTATTATTTATCCAACTTACTATTTTTTACCCATCTATTTTTTCACACGAACATTTTTGATCATGTAATCAGTGATCACAGATACAATATTACTCGTTAAGAAACGGTAATCTTCTTCTGTTGGATCCGACCGCTCACAATCCGATCCGATCGTAAACGTAGTATGTCTTCTACCCTTGTCACACGTGACACATCACGTGACCCCCAATGTTTTGAATTTAGTAACGTGGGAAGCCACCGCTTTCACCGGCGTTCTTTGGAGACACGTACCGGATAGAATTCTCTCAACTCTTAACCATTCAGGTTAGTTTCACCGCTTACCCAACATACTGGAGAGCCGCGTTTGCTAGCCTTATTTACAGAACCTGATGTACCCTCTCCGTTTACCGCTTTCTTTTAGATTCCCAACACCGACTTTACACAGGCATGTAAGTGAACGACTGCTACTCACACTTTTACATCCACAATGCATGAGGTTTCACAATCTCTCACCTACCAATTTTATTAAAACGGCACAATATGATGTGACAATGGATTTTTTGTATGCACATTTACTGTCTATGTTTTTTACTGCTACTTTGCAAACATTATTATTTTCCATTTTAATGTTGATTTATATCATTGCTTCTAGTGTCTATTCCCTGATGAAGGGCATGCCATTAATGCCCGAAATGCATTGGACACGCTTACGATAATGCTTGATTATGTATGAGGAATATAATCACGATGAAATGTGAATCAAATGGTTAAAAAAAGAACATCACGAAAATCAATGAAATAAAAAGAAAGAATGATCAATGAACTTTGAATGGAAGCTGTTTTCTTTCAGTAAGGGAACGCAAACAAGTGAGTGCCATACTAGGGATGGGACCAGAGTTCCTCTGGCCTCACATTACAAAGATTGGAGAGACTACATAGACAACTTCATTGAAGTGTTGGAGGATGAGAACGAAGAGAAGTTCTCCAGTAAACGGAACAGGCGGATATTACTACACAATCTAGGCCCGGAGGGGCTAAGGGTTTTCAAGAACTTGATACCCAAACCACGAGGAAGCACGGATGACGACGTGTATGCCCATGCAATTGAAGAATTGAACGAACACTATAAACCCACCGTCTGTGTGTCGATAGACAGGTACAACTTCCAGCAAAGGAAGCAACATCCAGGAGAGTTGGTGTAAGAATACGTGGCGGCGTTAAGGAAGTTGGCATCCACATGTAGATACGACACATTCAAAGATGAATTCATCAAGGATCAAATCGTAATGCACACTACGAGCGCCGCAGTGCAAGACAAGCTGTGGGCCAGTGGCGACGCCACGCTGCAGGAAGTAATGATAATAGTCAAGAGAGCGGAATTGGCGCGAAGGTGCGCGGAGGCGGCAAAAAGGGAGGCCGCGGTGAGCCCGATGGTGAACAAGATTGACGACGACGAGCACCGCAAGGACAATAGAAGCAAGGGGCCCACATCATTGAACAGGTGGCAATGAAATCCGGGACCACCAGGAAAACAGACTGGAAACAACAAGAAATCTTGCTATAGATGTGGGAGTTGGGCACATGAAGCCCATGACAGGAAGTGTCCGGCGTTTCGCGCCAAATGTCTGTATTGCGGAATCATTGGGCACTACGAAAAAGTGTGCCGTAGAAAATCCTCCAGGAGTGTGGTTAAGTACATCGACCAAGGACACGAGGACAGAGAGGAGGATGACCACGGAGACGAAGACACGGTACACTGCATCTACGACCAAGTATTGAGCGTGGACAATAAAAGGTCGACCAAGCCGGTACTGGACATGACCATTGGTGGCGTACCGATAAGTATAGTAGCAGATACTGGATCACCCTACACCATTGTCCAACGTGCAGTGCGGAACGAAACCTTCAAGCCGCACCTAGGCCCAGACCTGGAGAAACTGGACATAAGACCGGTTACGTACAATGGTGACCGCATACCCATGGTGGGGTTTAGACCGCTAAGATTCGAATTCAGAGGACGCAGCGCCAACTGCAAATTGTACATATCTGAGAAAGGACCATCAGTGCTGGGATGGCTGGACCAAGGCGACCTAGGCATCAAACTAGACCCGGGTGGCAAGGAGCAGATCCTACTCACCGAACCGGAAGCGTGGCCAGACTTGGATAAGTGGAAGAGAGAGTATCCCAAGGTCTTCGGAGGCACCGTGGGCAAGCTAGAAAAGTTTGCCCACAGAAATGTCCTCAAGGCAGGCGCCATACCGGTGTCTCACAAGGTGAGGAACGTACCGCTAGCAGTAAGAGAGGCGGTGCAAATGGAGCTACAAGAACTGGAAAGGAAAGGAATAATCGAACCAATTACATGCGCTGAGTGGCTGGCGCCACTTGTAGTGGTCATGAAACCCAGTGGAAAGGTCAGGCTCTGCGTAGACCTACGTGAATTGAATAAAAACATTGTGGTCGAGAAGTTTCCCTTGCCGAGGATCGAGGAGATGCTGACCAAAACAAGAGGCACTCTCTCTAATAAAAGAGAGAGGGACCCCAAGACCAAAGGGAAAGGGTTCCACAGTTGACACAAGTCAAAAATGAATTCCCTTTGGGCGAATTAACATAAATATATAGGTACTTACAGACAAACAATAAACTCACCAATATCAAAAAGTAACAAGGAAGCAATGAGAATAGTGAAAAATTCAATACACGTGAAAACACTATGGTAAAATTACATCTTTGGACAATTTATTAACATACATTATATTTTGTTAAAAACTGGGAAACACATACAGGACGAAACAATAATAAATAAAATCAACATTCCAATAAAAAGGAGCTACAGGAAAAAGGACTAAACTCAAACAAAACAGTTATTTTGAATTTTCCTTGTTGTCTTATTCCAAATTCACTCCTTAAGCATCGACGCGTTTCGGCGGTATAGTTAGTTTATAACCGCCTTCATCAGGACAATTGTACAAATGTTTCCCAATATTTCTGAAAATTTAAATAAAATCAGTCTTAGTTACACATAATAATCACAACAGATCATATTTAAGAAATACATATTTAAAAAAACATAATGTATATATCCTACTCCATCTCTAAACATACATAAACATTGCTTCCAGATTACAGAACAACATTCAACAATTACAAATAATAGAAGCCACACATAGGTCTGAATAGTAAACAATACATTTCAATTCATTTGGTCACATGGACACATTGCTCATGTTGACTCAGTTTCAAGAGACCTATATTATAACCACCTAAGAAAGGCCAAAATCACATAGCCAGGGTTCTAATCTCCATGGGAAATGCAAAATACCAGAACCAATTTTTTGATACGGAGGTGGTAATAAGGAGAACCATGGTATATCACCTACCTTGGACACAATAAGAGTCTTTCAGTGTATCATAAGGGGTATATTGCCTCCTTATCCTTTGCAGGAGATATTCGTCCAGCAAATTATCTTCTTAGCATGTGCAATTTTCCTATATATGATATAGATAAACACCTCATTTAACATTCACGGAGACCAACGTCTTCTATTAAGCAAGGTCATTAACTCATATCTTGCCCAAAAAAACATATATTAATTCGATACAGTGTGATTTAGATATGATTATATCAGATTTCACACTAACCTGAGTATTGACAAATCTATAACAAAGGGGTCAGGACTTCTAGTTTTCATAGCTTGCCCCTACCTATAACGAGTATCCAACATGCCTTTCAGATTGCTCAGAGATAACATGTTATTCTCCGATAATTATACCAATAGATGCACGCGACGCAAATGTGCTATCATAGATGGTAACAGGGTTCGCATCTATACCTTCAGACTATTAAAAGCATGATCACAAAATCGACGCGTCGATGCTTAAGGAGTGAATTTGGAATAAGACAACAAGGAAAATTCAAAATAACTGTTTGGTTTGAGTTTAGTCCTTTTTCCTGTAGCTCCTTTTTATTGGAATGTTGATTTTATTTATTATTGTTTCGTCCTGTAAGTGTTTCCCAGTTTTTAATAAAATATAATGTATGTTAATAAATTGTCCAAAGATTTAATTTTACCATAGTGTTTTCACGTGTATTGAATTTTTCACTATTCTCATTGCTTCCTTGTTACTTTTTGATATTGGTGAGTTTATTGTTTGTCTGTAAGTACCTATGTATTTATGTTAATTCGCCCAAAGGGAATTAATTTTTGACTTGTGTCAAAACAAGAGGGATCAAATGGTACTCAACCATTGACCTAACATCTGCATACCATCAGATCGCTCTGCACTCGGAGAGCAGAAGGTTAACATCATTCATAACCCCCTTCGGGTGCTACCAGTTCCGCCGCATGCCGTTCGGACTAGCTTCAGCGGCAGCGGTGTTTCAGAAACTGATGCACCAGTTGTTCAAGAATATGGACGGCATCCAATATTTCCATGATGATATCCTGGTGATGGGGCGAGACAAATTAGACCACGATCTCAATCTGACCAAGGTTCTGAGAGTACTAGAAGGGAAGGGCCTCACGGCCGAATGGGAGAAATGCCGCCTGGGCATGGAATCAGTAACGTATCTCGGACATGAGATTGGTGTGCAAGGCATCACACCCAAGACTGAGAATGTAAAGGCGATCTGTGATGCACCCCCACCTGCCAGTAAGGAAGACGTCAGATCCTTCTTAGGAATGGCGGAATACTACAGTAAATTCGTGCAGCACTTTGCAACGAAGACGCACCACATGAGGAAGCTAACAAGAGAAAGCTCAGTGTTCTGCTGGACGGAGGAAGCACAAGGGGAATTTGAGAGCATTAAGAAGGATGTGGTGGGAGCCATACCCTTACAAAGATATGATCCACAGGGAAGAACAGTACTCACAACAGATGCCAGTGATAAAGGTTTGGGGGCAGTGTTGATGCAGGATCGAGGACAGGGAGTGATGGAAACACTCAGTTTCGCCTCGTGCACGTTGAGTGATACAGAAAGAAAATACAGCGTCATTGAAAAGGAGATGCTGGCCGTGGTGTGGGCGATGACAAGATTCAGACAATTCCTATGGGGAACCCGTTTCCAATTGAAAACAGATCACAAGCCCTTGGTGAAGGTACTAACCTCCAACGGACATGCCAGTGCCACCCCCAGGATTTCGAAAATGACATTGAAGTTACTGGAATTTAGGTACGACGTGGAATACCTTCCAGGCATCCGGAACAGAGTGGCGGACTATCTGAGTAGGTCGGCGGCCATGGAACCAGGAGAAGAGGACCAAGCCGGTGGAGAAGAGATGGTGGCCCTGACGGATGACCAAGAGAAGGTCATCAGCAACCAGGAGTGGAATGAAGCATACAACAAAGACCCTACCATGCAGGAGGTGAAAAGATGCATAATACAGGGTTGGCCAGAAAAGAAACACACCAGCGAAAACCTCAGGATGTACTATGAAGTCCGGGAAGAATTGTCGGTGGACGATCAAGGAGACAAGGTCATTCCCCCTGAAGGGATAGTCACAAAACTACTGGCGATACTCCATGAAGGCCATCTGGGGATAGTTAATATGAAGCTGAGAACCAAGCAAGGATATTGGTGGCCAGGCATGGACCTAAGAACGGAACGATATGTCAGAGAATGCCCACAGTGCCAGGGAGCGGACAAAACACTCAAGCCACTGCGCCCGGCGCTGGGTAGATTTGACCTCCCACAGAACCCGTGGGAGGAGCTGTCCATCGACGTCTTGGGCCCGATCCTGGATGGGCAAGGTATACAAAAATACGTGTGTGTCCTCATTGACAGATACTCAAAGTGGCCAGAAATGAAAGTGAAAGAAGTAATGGACACTGAAACAATTTTAAAGTTCTTGAATGACACTTTCGTGAGAGAGGGAATTCCTAAATTGATCTTAAGCGACAACGGCCCTCAGTTCACTTTGGACAAATGGACTAACTTTATGGAAAGGAATGGTATCCTCTCCAAGCACACATCGATCTATCACCCGGCAGGAAATGGGTTAGTGGAACAATTTAATCGTGTAGTGATGGGATCACCCCCACAGGAACAGGATAAAGCCCATTTCAAATCTTGAGAGGACGTGACCCTTTCACGAAGGACAACCGAGTATGGAAGGAGAAGACCATAGTGAGCAAATGGTCCCCGGCGGTGGTCCAGGCAAACTTGGAGAAAGCACAAGCCATCTACGCAAAGCATTATGACAAGCGTAGAAATCTAAGAGACACAGGACTAGAGGAAGGCGAATGGGTGCGAGTCAAGCTGGCGACGATGCAAAGAAAAGGGGACAGCAAATACAGTAAACCCTTGCAGGTGAAGGAGGTGTACGACAGAGCAGCCCTGTTGAGTGATAGAAATGTGTGGTCTCAGGACCACATGGCGAGATGCAACAAGGTGCTACAGTGGAGCCAAGGGGGAAGAGAATCTGAAAATGCGGAGGAGCCTAGTGTAGGAAATGAACTGTGCAATGAAGAAGTGGACATGGGGGGGTAGAAGAATTTAGCGAGGAGCGAAGCAACAGAAGTAGCCCCAGAGTGGAGAAGGAGATGGACACGAGGAGACCAAGGGAGAGCCTGGCTGCGCTGAACAGTGGAGGAATCAGCGCAGAGACTCCCGCGAGAGAAGCCATGGCCACCCCGGTAAGACTTACCCGCAGGGGAAGAGCAGTGGTCAAGCCCGCCAGATTCCAAGACTTTGATATGAGCGGCGGACTGCAAGTTATCGTTTTCATTGTTTGGAAAAAAGGGAGATATGTAGTGTAGCGGTCTAGCCCACGCACGTTGCGTAACACCGTGACATGCGGCGGCGGCCATCTTAGGGTGCGCGCGCAGCAGCGCGGCAGTAGCGCGAGTGCCGGAGCACGGAGAACAACCGGCTCGGCGCTCTCTGGAAAATATAAGTAAATAAACGGCGCAACCTCCCACAACTGTGTCCTGTCATCATTGGGGGCAACTAGATACATTACACTTCCGAGCTTCATTCATCCCTGACTTATAGAGTAGGCAAATATAAAAGCCATTTTTAAAATTTTTTTTATTTATTTAATGCGATTTTATATAGCGCGAACTTTACCCGAAGGTGTCAGAGCGCTTTACATAAGAACCAGTTGCAAAACATACAGACTAAGGATTACATGAGCTACATAAAAGATACATACAGAAAAAAATTGCAAATGTACAAGATGTGGAGTCACACAAGGAAGAGATACAAACAGAAAGAAGAGATATGTCCAGGCCTTTGAAGAGTCTTAACACATGAGCAAATGGCCTGTAATCTTTTTCTAGGAAAGGTGGCAACCCAACCCTACTTTTTCAATTCACATCCTCGAAGCGCATTCGAAGTTCCCTCCAGGTAATGTCGCTTGGCAGCAGATAGTCATGTCTCTCACTCCGTTCATCCTTTACGTCGATGTCCGTTCTCTTCCCGGTGAAGCAAGAGCGTGAGTTCCAAGCCTCGATGTGATAATTTTAACTGCGTAGTAAGAAACGGATCTTTGATTGGACGAGAGCAAGAAGGGGATGGGCTTAGGTATCAGCCGGTTCGGTTCCACGTACCCGGGATCTAAGGGAGAAGAGCAGGATGGCAGAGTGGGGTAGAGGTAAGGAAAAGAGTTAGCGAAATCGGGGGGAAACGTTTCTGTGGTGAGTTTTAAAGTACAAAGAAAGGAGAGGGAATGTCTGTGGGAGAGTGGAGTGTTCGAGGCATGAAAGGAATGGAGGAGGATGAAATCATTAGAGGGCTGAGGTTTGTTTGCTGAAGTGCAGGGTCAGTTTCATCGCCTAATAGGCAATATAAAAACACCGCAAATTCCAGTCACTAAAGGTTGATACGAGTCGGACTAGGAAACCACGCATTATATAGGTTGGCGATTAAAGAGCCTTCCTTTATTATTTCAGTGTGTGATGATAAATAAAATAGTGGTGTCTGTTTGGGTCGGGAGGGGGTAGATGCAGGTGGTGGGCGCTCTGTGTGGGGCTGCCACCGCATAAAGTGGACTGCATTGTCTGTGTCTGAGGGAGTGACATCCAATAGCCACGATATTGTGCAGTTGCCTTGGAAGGGTACTCTCTTGGTCTGCCACCCCTGTTGTGGTTTAGTTGGAAATTGTAACTTTGTGACAAGTTTTTTAACCCCAGCGTTCTCATTTGGCCAAATATTGTGCATTGTGGATTATTGTGTGGTTAAAATAACGGATTTGGTTTTATGTGGCGAGGAAGTGCAGTGCCCATCCTCATAGCCTAGTCACTAAAATGTAACATGAAAGTAAAGGGGTCGCCTTTGGAGCGAGCAGTACTGTGCCTCTTATTTTAAACTGTTCATTCTAGTCAAACTCTCCTTTTACCTCTGTTCACTAATCATATGTGAAGTGTAGACAGATGTGACAGTGAAGAGATGCTAAGACCGTGGATAGATGGGATAGTGATTAGATGCTGGGCTATGAGGAAATAGGAGAGTGAACAAATGCATGAGATGTGACCGTGATAATTTGCAAGGGAGCGGAGAAATTATGAGGAGTCTGAGCAATGCTAGGTCAGTGGAGAAAAGGGGCAGTTAAGGGATGCAGGGACTGGGTAGTGGTGGGATAGTGAATAGTTGCAGAAGATGTAGCAAGATGTAACATAAGGGTGTTTTGAAGAGGAAGTAAATAAGAGAATATGGATTTTTACAGTGATGGTGAAGTGAAGGGAGACTCTACCGTACTTCATAATTGCTGTGGAGTTTTTTGCAATAAGGGTTTGACACTTTGTGATGTTTTCATGTTTGGTTTCAAGCATTCATATTCTACTCGCAATATCACCACCCCCTAATTCCCCCCCTACCCCCGGCAACCAAAAACGTTTTCCTTACATTACATTACCAAAGGACCTCATGTCACAAAAGATACAATTGTCTATTCGGGCGCTTTCCTTTTATAAATATTTTTAATCCGGTAGTATTGTCCAGTTGTGGGCATTCATGGGAATCAAAACCAAAAGTATCACAATTCATTATTTTGTAAAATAAAAACACAGGACTGGAGCATTGTGCCCTTGGTTCAAAGAGTCATCTGGTCACCTCTACACGTGCCACCATGTAAACTGCTGTGTGTACATACACATATATATTTCTGTGTGTAGAAATATCTGTTTGTTTGTATAACCTCACAAAATTAATGATTCAGATTCAATTTTTTCGTTGCCCTACCAAATGTAACTGTGGTCCTTTGTGTGCCATATAAAAATCAGGACTAAAGGTGCCACTAGTGATGCAGTCATGTTGTATATATGATGTCGGATTAAAAAGGAAATGCTGTAAATAACCAAGCTTTGGTAACATTGTTAATAAGTATATGATTAGGCTTGCTAAAGTGGTGTGTATTTGTTGACTGTTGGCAGTAGAATTATATCTATTCTATTCGATGATCTGCATTTGTTTTTAGGCCTCTTGTACTGTCTCTTTGAGACAAGGTGTATTCCGGTATGGGCTATAAGCTCCGCCCATTTTCTGCCCATCTTTTCAATTGGCTAAGTTATTGTCCTTTGCAAATGGTGGCTTTTGATTCGTCAATAGGCTTAGTAGTACTTTCTTAGTACCTCCTTTTCGCCTGTTATAACCTCCCATGAGGTCTGCCCCGTTACATGTGTTGTTACTCTGGATGTTTTAATTACAGTCTATGAGCACTCTTTTCTTATGACTTTATCCTGCCTGCTGTTGCAGGCAGGACATGCCCTCCCACAACTGCTTTGTTTAACCAGCGTGGCAGGCCTGTGAAATTTGTGCACAACTGACAAAACAATTCAGTTATTTCAGTAATTACTCCAATGCACCACTTAGCCTGAAGATTCAATAAATTAAAAGAATGGAGTTGGACTCTACTTTGATGTTTAGTAAAAACCACTGTTGCGATATGACCATCCCTGTCATTATGTAGAAGAGGGGTAACTTTCAGGCCCTTTTCTACAGGCAAATCTCGCCACTCCAAAATGAGACCTGTAATAGCTGCTGCAGAGTTGAAGGTCTGTTGTCTCTAAATTAGTCATTTGACAGTAAAATGACAGATATTGGTACAGGTTTAAAGATTATTTGCATATATGGAAACCTCTCATGTCCTGCAGTAACATTTCATCCTACAACAGCGTAGTTCAACGTGCTCAAGGAAATCAAGTTAGTGCTTATTTGGAAATATGGGCGTAGGCAGGCTAGTAAGCACCTTTTTGACATTTACCTCTCATTTACAGTAAAAAGGTACTGTCTGGTGCTCCCTCTTGTTTTTTTTTTTTTGTTCCTGATTTTACAACATGCCTGCATCTCTCATACACACTTGCCAGCAATGAAGATCGTCATGCAAGAACACATGGCGGGGTGCTGTGCATTGAAAGACTGAGTTGTGGTGCTTTTGTTTGTGCTTTTATTTAGTATTATTATTATTATTATTATTATTATTATTATTATTATTATTACCATGGCTCCTGTTTCAGGGGCTTCATGACCATAACTTTTAGATGCATGGGCGCCGTGCTTTGTTTCAGCACGGCACCCGCTTTAATCTTCACTACATTGACACCGCACTTTATATTTCAGCTTGCCACCCGGTTTTCTGTTGATCAAGCGAATAGCTGTAAGTCTTTCAAATGTGAGACCTATTTCATTGCAAATGCTTGTTTTCTCTCCCATCTGTTCCCCCTCCCGCTGCACACTCTGAGTATGTATGCAGTGTTTTTATAGTGCACAACTATCCAGAAGGCAGCTAGGCAAGCATACAGTCAACGAGTGGTCAGAGTCATAGCTGGATTATGGGTTGTTATAAAGTGTTCTTTAAAGAGGTTTGTCTTCAACTCTTTCCTAAATTGGAACAGCGTTGCGATAGGGATGTGGAATTTTATGGACCGGGGAATGGCACTGTCTGCAGTTAAGGTAATGTTTGTGTCCATATGTTAATGCTGTTGAAACGTGCATTTATGGTGCATTAATCGAAAGCCTTTATTATTAGGGTGAGCGCTCTAAAAAAATGTTGTAAGCTCCGACTGCACCACTGACTAGTTCCAGTATAAACATTTGTACACACGTTTTCAAAGTTTAGCAATATGAGGCTATGTATAATGCTCCTAGAATGTTTCTGATTTAATGCAAATATTTGCAGAAGCTTGAAAGCAAGATTGGTGATTGTTTGCCAGGAGCTGAGTCTGCACTGGACTCAAGACCAGGAATCCCTCTTTTCTATGTATTACATATGAGTCACAGTGCAATACACTGTACCATATGAAGACTATTTTGGAATATTTTTTGGTGATGCAAAGAAATTATAGAGGCACTCCAAATCACCTTTCCAATTTACCTTTGCTTCTGTGAAGGTGTATAATTTCCGTCATACTTACTCAAGTCACCATCCATCTTAGGAGTGTCCTGGTGATCACAACTGCCAATACCTGGTTGTTGACTTCTTCCCGTGGGGTCACCATATCACGGTTGTATCCCTTTTCCAGGTATCCAGTGGAAGTTCTTTCTGTCACATACAGCTAATACCTGGTCGTTGATCTTTTCCCGTGGGGGCACCTCACCATATTTGAACCCGTTTTTCCAGTTATCTAGTGGAAGTTCTTCCTGTCATGAGTAAAGAAGTTATTTTTCTAACTACACTGGCCTATTGGATTTCTTGAGCTGCGTACCCCCGTATTTTGCATTATTCTCTGATCTGGAGCACAGTGATGTCACTCAACAGCTGGCGTAGGGGTAGCTTGCACAGCGATCTTACATATAGGACATGGCACGAGGAGCGGCACACGAGGTCCGCCGTTGTTGCTTTCGGAAACTTGCAAAATAAAATGTTCATAAAAAAATGAAAGCAGGATAAAAAACATTTTGCTAAACTACTGTAACATTTCAGGTACCATTGCTTTGCAGCATCATTTAGTAACATGTGTAGATGCATGCTAATATTTCCCCAAAATTATTCATAATGGAAAATCAGTGTAACCAGTTTCAATAAGATTATGGGAAACAAAAATGTACAAGCATTGGTCTGAAATTGGTAGTCAGGTTCTCAGTTTTGCCAATGTGTGACTTGTTTTGGCATGCTTTTTGTAAAACCTAATTGGTGACCCTCACCATTCTACCAAACATTGGCAAAAGCAAAAATTGTTTCTGGTCTCAGAATGCACACACTGCCACAGTAGTTGCTGGCACTGAACAAAACTACTTTGCGTGCCGATATACTCCTTGTGAAAGAGCAGAATGCTGTCAGTCACAGTGAATCCAGCCGGTACACAGAGAGAGAGAGAATTTTAATAAATAAAAAAGGTCATGGTCCATCCAAGACCAAATTAGGAGCCCAAATATTTCAGAAAGTCTCAAAAGTGCACCCATGGTATATGTCCTTGCATCAAGTGCAGCTATAAGGCTTTCGTGAATTCCCAAAAATCAGATCACAATTTTTTTTTGTGTGTCCTCATTAGCCATATAGCCGATCCAACTGTGCTCCTAGCTGCAAAAAAACACGAGGCCCGACCCCTGAAGCACCGAGAAGCCTAGTACTAAGCTCCCGGTACCCAGAGAGTCAGTCCCGATGTCACCAGCAGAGCATGGATGGACATTCTCCCTTCGGACCAGTTCGGCCAGTTGTCCAATGACTGTGCGGTACCTCCCTTTGGACAGGAGATTTTAGGCCTAATCATCGGACCCGGGGGAAAAAAAAAAACCCTGGGTTGGCTAACTATCCCTTCTCCAATTGATCAAAATATCCCAGAATCTCAGAGATCAAGGGCTACATGTTCTAGATAAGTCGACCTTCGATGCTGCATATAGTGAAGACAGCCACTCTACATGTGTTGGAGGATTTGTATTGACCCAGTTTTTGCAGATTTCTCTTCTTGCTAGTAAGATGGCATAAAATAGAAACTCTCTCTCCAAACCCTTGATGTTATTGTTTAGTCCAAAGATAATTAAAGACCATGAGTTCGGGATAGATGATCTAAGAATAGATTAAAGTGTTGTCCTGACTTCTTGCCAAAGGGTGGCAATGCTCGGGCAGTCACAGAACATATGGAGGTCTGAGGCGGCTGGAAAAGAGCATTTATAGCAACACTTCCCGGGTTGGAATTTCGAAAGCCGTTTAGGAGAGTAATATGCTCTGTGAAGAAGTGATTACGTCTCAGCCATACTGGCTTGATGATTTTATAGAGGAGGGTAAAAGATTCTTCCCATATGTCCTCCATATGTAAGTCTCCCTCTGCACCCCAAAGTTTTTCTGGGAGATTGAAGTCACGCTCTCCATCCTCTATGATGTGCCAGTAGAAAAGTGCGACTTCCTTTCTTCCCGCAGGTCTCTCAACTAGGATATTTTCTAGAGGACTATATTCTCCCATCATTGCTTTCTTCTTAGTTTGAGACCGAAGCCAGCTACCTAGTTGTAAGTATACGATCCAAGAGAGTGATGATGTTACCCTGCGCTTAAAAATATCCCAATCCATAATTGATCCTTCCACCAGTAGCTCCCCCCACTGTGTTATACCTGCATCTAATAGGACTCTTTTAACTATGTTGGCTTCTTGTGATGATAGCCCAGGTAAGTCCCAAATCGGAGCATATTTGGATAAATATCCTATCCCTGCCTTGGATTTTATTTGAGACCATTCTTTTGAAATGCCCAACAGTGACTTTAGTCTAATTTTTTTAAAGAACTTTTGGTGGCCGAACTTGAAGAGAAAACCGTTCACTGGAAGGTCCAAACCCAATAACATTGCCTTGTACATAAGCCCATTTGCAT
The DNA here is from genome assembly GCF_964263255.1 of Lissotriton vulgaris. Lineage (NCBI taxonomy): Eukaryota > Metazoa > Chordata > Amphibia > Caudata > Salamandridae > Lissotriton > Lissotriton vulgaris. The sequence goes on along the minus strand of NC_141687.1, from coordinate 869,373,245 downwards.
TTTCCCAGGGGGTCTTAAGTAGCATCCTGGAATGGGACAAATGAAATGCCCAGGCGTAATAATCCAGGTCTGGCAGCGCAAGCCCCCCTTTTTCTCTTCTCCTTCTTAGTTTTTTCCAGGCCAGTCTGCTCGATTTTATATCTCCAAACAAATGAATTGATGTTTTGCTGACATTTTGTAAGCTGTTTATTATTGAAGGACAACGGGATGGAGTTAAAAATGAAAGTAAATTTCGGGAGAATACTCCTTTTTATCAGGCTGGTTCTCCCGTAGATGGTAAGCGGGAGAAAAGACCAAGCTTTCATCAAGGTTTGGGATTCTCGGGAGATCCGGGCTAGGTTATTTTGAGCCAGATGTTCTAAATCTTTGGTTATTGTGATTCCCAAGTACCTCATTGAGGATTTTACCGGGAGTTGAAGATTGTGGATGTTCCAGACCATAATTTCTGTTTTTCCTGCATTTATTTCATATCCCGAGAATTTTCCAAAATCCTCCGCTTTCTTTATAATTATAGGGAATGCCAACGCGGGATCAGTTGTATATCATGGGCATAGAGGCCGATCTTCTTTTCCCAGCCCGAAAAAGTAAAGTGTGGAATGTTAGCATCTTCCCTAAGAGACTGGCCAAACGGTTCTACATATAAATTAAAAAGAAGGGGGGATAGGGGACAGCCCTGCCTTTTTCCTCGGCTAATTTTGAAAGGAGTTGTTCGCGTACCATTTATTAGTAGGGATGCTCTGGGGTTATTATATAATAAGCCTATAGCCCTACAAAATTTGGGACCAAGATGGAATTTTTCCATTATTAGATTCAAATATGCCCAGTTTACCCTATCAAACGCTTTTGTAGCGTCAATTGTCATAGTAGCCAGGGGTAGGCCGAAAATTGAGGCGATGTCTACTGCTCCCACCAAATCATACGTTAAGTCGGCCAATTGTCGGCCTCTAATAAACCCCTTTTGATCTGGATGGATAATCGATCCAATCTCGCTTCCCAATCTCGCTGCGAAAATTGACGTGAAAATGTTGTAATCATTATTGAAAAGCGAGATTGGGCGATATGATCCACACTCGGCTGGGTCCTTGCCTGTTTTTAGTATTAAGGCTATATTCGCTTCCCCCCCAGGAGCTTGGTGGTGGCTTCCCACTAATCAGTATGTCATTGAAAAGGTTGTAAGAACTGGAGTGAGAGTAGGATTAAGTACCCTATATAATTCTCCTGGGAGACCATCCGGGCCTGCGGTCTTACCCTGTGTTAATTGTTTGATAGTATTAGAAACTTCTAATTCCGTGATTACTTTATCTATATTTTCAGTTTGGAAGCTTTCCAATTCAGGGAGAGTTATATTATCCAGCCATTCGTTCCTTTCATCTAAATTTGTATTGAGATCCTCTGTATAGATGTTCCAGAAGAACTCACTGAAGGCTTCACCAATGTCTGTCTGTTGACCTACTGTTGACTTCCCCGGCAACCCTCACTTCTTTAATAAAGTTTCTAGACTGTTCAGCTTTTATTTTCCAGGCCAGCAATTTTCCAGCAGATTCGCCATATTCGAAATGCGTGAGTTTGCTTGCCTGCCATCTTTTATTTAGCCTTTCTTGCAGTAGAGTGTCTAGCTTAGCTTTTAATTCTATTTTCTGCTCTTGATTATCTGAGGGGACTTGATCTGATGATTCCAAACGAGTCAGTTCTTGCTCTATGTGTAGAATTGCCTCCCCATATATCTTTCTCCTGTATGAGGCCCTGCCAATAATGCAGCCCCTTATAAAAGCTTTCCAGGCCTCCCATACAACGACCAAAGAGGCAGAGCCTAAATTTTGCTCTAAAAAGGAAACGGTTTCCTGCGTCAGATTATCTTTCTCCTCTTCCTCCAATAGAATTGTTCGGTCAAAGGACCAAGATGGATAAGTGGACTTCTGCTCTAATTTTACAGAGAAAAGAATAGCAGAGTGATCTGATAAGTGTATAGGCAGATATGTTATGTTTTTTACCTGATCTTTAATGGAGAGGCTAAATAGAGCATAATCAATGCGTGATTTATGTCTGTATTTGTAGTTGTGATAAGAGACTCCCATAGCTTTACCAGCTCTTTGTCTCCATAGGTCATTTAGACCAAGATTCGACATACATCTAAGCAGTGTATCCCTCATATTACTGTGCCCCACGGCCCTAGAAGTGGGAGATTTATCTAGCTTTGGATCGAGAACAAGGTTGAAATCCCCCACCCATATTATGGGATCAGAACAGGTAATCAATTGATTCTGCAGGGTATTCAGATAAGAAGGATCGTCCTGGTTAGGTCCGTAGTAACTAATGATGGTAAATCCCTTCGAGTATAATTGGACATTAACTATCAACCATCTACTGCTCGCGTCTGTTTTCCAGTCCGTGATCTGGGCCCTTACTGCTTTTTTAAAAATGATAACAGTGCCACGAAAATTAGCGTTATGGTCCGTGCTTACAAATTTATCGACCCATTTAAGCTTTTTAAGTATATCTGTAATCTCTTGTTTGTTTAAATGTGATTCCTGGATCGCGATGATCTGTGCGGGTGAGTCACGTAGATATTGTAAGATTCTATTCCTCCTCGCCCTAACACGCAGACCATTTACGTTCCAGGATAGGAATTTAATATCTAACATTAAAGTTTAGGCTATTTTAACATAGATTTCCAAGCCTCCTACTCTGATACTTTTTTTTTTTTTTTTTGCAAGACTGCCTGTCATTCGCTATATTTCTTTCTATTTTAACAAAACAGCGGCTTTGAAACAACATTGGATCTATACTCCTTCTTGATTATAGAATTCGGGTTATGAGGACTTTTGTATTTTGCCTTTCCCTTCCCACCCCTGGAACCCCCCCCCCCCCCCCCCCCCCCCAACTTACTCTGGCATGATGTATTGCCAGCTTGTCGTCTCTGGCGTGTTCCCGTTCCATGCTCTAATATCGCTCTTTATCGGTCAGTATGCTTACAGTATAAGCAGTGGCGATTGGTGGTTAGTAAAACTGTGGTTTTAATCCTTTATCCGATATTTATTTTATAACCTATTGTTGCTAGTGATACTTCTCAGATGAGTTTTTTGGGCGACAATGTAGGAGTTAAAAATAGGCGCCATTGCAGCCTAATGTAACTCAGGACTTTTGACAGTAAGTATAATGGGGATTGAGGTCTATGGTGAAATTCCCGTATTAATATCCATTTATTATATATCACCAGTACTATTTTGGTTTACTAAGTTTTAGTGAAAAGGTTGTGTTTGTTTTATCTTTCCCTCTTTGTATTTTTGTGTTTTTTTTTTTTTTTTTTAATTTATCTTTATTTTTTTTTTCCATCCCCCATCTATCATATATTTCCCCTTTATTATATATTATTTTTTCCCTTTCTTTTCCCTTTTTATCCTCGCCCAGGTGATCGTGATTTTCCTCTCCCCTCATTATTTCTTTTCCCTTTTCCCCCTGTTTATTTTTTTTTTATTATATCCGTTTTTTATCCTTTTTTTCCTTTTCTTTTTTTTTTTTTCTTCCTTTAATACCTTTATCACTCTTTTATTTATTCATTTTTTTTTTTTTGGCTCGTTTTACATTTCGTCTATTGTTTTACTAGGATTTTACACACGGTCTGGGGGGTTTGCGTGTTCACTAATAGTAACAAGTAGCTCATCAGCTTCAAAAGGAGACTTGACATAATACATTTTGTTATTGTACATTATCCTCAGAAAGGCAGGAAATCTCATTTGCACGGTGGCACCTAGGCTTCTGAACTTCTCCATCCGTTGACCTAATTCCCACTGCCTATCTAGTGTGGTTTTAAACAGGTCGGACCTCACTTCAAAAGAAAAATCTAAAACTTTCAAAGTTTTGGTTTTCAGGGCTAAAGTCAGAATCTTCTCTTTCAGTGAATATGTTAGAAAATTCACCAGGATCTTCCTTGGTTTATCTCTACCTGGTTTGAGACGGAATGGATCCCGGTGTACCCTCTGAATATCTGTTTCTATCTCAGACAAGGATTCGTCCAAATTTAGAGAGTCTTTTAGTATGGTGGCTATAAAATTCTTTAAGTCTCCTCCTTCTTTCCCCTCCGGAATTTTTAGAAGTCTCAGGTTATTCCTTCTAGAGAAATTTTCCAGAGACTCAACCCTCTCTTTAACTGTATTGCCTTCCCGTCTTAGCGTCTGAATCTTCACCTCAGCAGACTCCAATTTTGCCTTAAGCACTTCCACACAGTCCTCTAAGCCTCCGGTTCTTAGTGAGAGACCATCTACCTTAGACTCTAAGTTTTCGCACATCGTGCGAATCTCTGATTGAGTTTGTCTGGACTCCTCGAAGCATCTTTTCGACTCCTCGAACCCATTTCTAATTTCTTCCCTCATACTGAGAAGTATAGTTTGGAGGGTGTCGTCGCTACCATTTTCTTCGCAGCCCCCACTACATTGATCCGACTCTTTTGTCTCACTTCCCTCCACTATGGTGGAGGCTTGCTTGTCCGGAGGGAGAGTTGCATTAGCGACTCGCTCTACTGGGTCCCCCATCTTTACACCGCTAGCAGACTCTCCTGCTCCTGTTACTTCCGCTTCGTTTCCCTCCAAATTGCCAGGTATAGGTGTGGAAGTGATTGTAAGTTCAGTATCTTCAACTGACGTGGGTACAATTTGTGTGCTAAGAGTTTTTTGGGACTCTTGATTTATGTTTAAGATCTGGGGCAGGACCTTAAAATAAGACTTCAGTGAAGGAGTGATTCGGGAGGTTTTATTAGCTTTTGTTTTAGAATCACCCTTACTCAGGCTCGCCTTATGTGGTAGCTCCTTCGGAGCGGTATACCGTAGCTGATATCCCTTGCCTCTTCTCGGTGCCCTTGAGACTGAGGGTTGTGATGTATCGGTTGCTACCTCGAGCTAAAATTCTGGCTCCGACTCTGTGAGGTACTGTTCCCCTAGGCTTCTTTCGGCTGCTAACACTTGACCTGTGTCCCTGGGACCTGCAGGGGCAACTGATTCTTTATCTTTATTGCTACCTTTCCCTTTCCCCTTAGCCTTCCGTTTCCCCAGGATTCTAGCAGCACTTATGTAAGAAGCCTCACTATGTGCCTGGCTAGAGGCTTGAAATTGTGCCTTAAATCTGAAGACTCTGGGTGTAAGGTCTAAATTCTGCAAAGGGTGACAGTCCTGTACATCTATAGGCCCCTGACTATGAATAGACTGAGTCTCACCCCCCAAAGCACTCAACACCTTCCCGCCCAGCAGATCCTCCTTACCGTACCAATTGGCTGTTGCCACTCTTTTGGCAGAGACGCCGTACCCTGCTGCCCTTCTGCTTCTTCGAAGCTCCACGGCTGCGTCACCCCAGCAGTGGGGTGCAGGGAGGAAAACCTGCCCCCAACACATCGGCAGCTCTATCCAGCTTTGTTCTAGCGCAGTAGTGTTATTTCCAGAAGCTCAGGCTACCTCCGCGCCGCTGAACTTTAAGTCTTGTCTCAGCACAAGAATCCCACAAGAATCCCAGGCTCTCGTCTGCTCCTCTTCACACTCAGCACTGCACAGCGCTGAAGACCTCGCAACACTGTACTACTTGTCACACCCCCCGCCAGGCAGGATCTCGATGTTTCAGGACATGCAGCTCTGTCCACTGCTATGCTCCAGGGCTCTGTACCTTCAGAGCCGCCGCTGCCAAATCGATCACTGCTGCTTCTCAGAATTCACCCGGATCTGCCGGAGCCCCACCTGCACTCACTCGCACTCCCTTTCGCTCAACGGTAGGCTCAACGGTAAGCACCGCGCAGCACTGTGCAGCACCGAAATACGTGTAGTCTGATCTGAGCCTGCTCCGCTCGTTACCTCTCCCGCTCGTTACCTCTCCCGCAGGCAGGGTCTCTGTGTTTAGAACACAGGTAGCTCTATCCAATACTGGGTTCCGGGGGTCTGTAGCTTCAGAGCCGCTTCAGAGCCGCCGCTTCCGAATTGATTCCCGCTGCTGCTGGTCAGAGCTCAGCTGAACACAACACACCCGGAGCTCCCGGAGCCCCGCCTGTCCGCTCACATTCACTCCCTTCCGCCTGCCGAACCCGCTCTAAGCCTTCATCTCGATATCCTCGCAAATATTTAGTAGCGTCCTGTTTGCCGTCTCACCACTCGCCCATCCGAAGTGGTCAGAAGTGACCGATGTGATTAATTCGTTTTCTGAGGCATGTCGACAGGAACCTTCCGCCGAGGACGAGCGCGCCGCTCTAGCAAGCGGCCGCCATGTTTTCCCTCTCTCAATTCAGATCACTATTGGCACTTTATTTGTTTGTGTCATTGAACTTTCTTTTGTTTGTGTGGGATATAACTGAACCACAAAAATTGAATTTTGAGCCCTAAAGAAGTCTCGACAGGGACGAAACGCGTTGCCTAAAAGAATCAGTTTGTGATCTTTGGATTTTAAACGTTTGAATATACATAATCACTAAAGAACATTCATTTAAACTACAAGCGAACCTTGGACCTGCTTCTTCTACTATGTTCTTTGGACATGCTGTGCTTAAATGAATTCTGATATGATTTTCCTAATGATGGGTGCTAATTTCATTTTTTTTCTTTTATTTTATTTACCTACCATTAATTTCCATTACTTTGTCTAGTCTTCCTCTTTACTATCATAACTTGTTTGAGATAAATCCAATTCACTAGCAGGCACCCCAATGCCACCTTTTACTTAAGCTAAACATGGCTTCCCTCTTTACTCTGGAGCTTCTCTGCTATTGTGGCACCAACCCTGATCTTTCAGGCCTACAAACAAGTATCTTGAGAGAGAGAGATGGATTGACTTTAACACAAGGAGATTGTCGTCTGAGCAATGTAAGTTACTAATAAGTAGCTGAAAGATTCCCTACACTTACTCATTCCAGTCATTGATTGCTAGAGATTTACCCAATGTAGCTACTTACTAGATCCAAAAAAAACACTCTAAAACAGTACCAATGCTCAGTCACACCACCACCACACGTACACACCACCAGCATATATTTCATTGTTATGTACCAGAACTAACAGCAAACCATTACCACACATGTTCCATTACAGTGGGAATTTTAGCACCAAAAGTTCAAGTGCTAGCCGTTCACACTGCAACTGGCAATGTAGATTTTCCTAATAGATCATGACGGAAAGTCTTAATTTTATTAAAGACGCGGAGGCAAGTATTTTACTTTCTTATTTTGCTTTAATCCCAATAGCAGCCAAAATAAGTTGGAAACTACAGTTCCCAGAGGGCCAAGAGGAACAACTGGCCAATGGGAACACAATAAAAACGAAACTTTCTATCCAATCAGATCATAACGTGAATAACGTCACTTCTGAAACATCCTCTTTTCCCTGGCGAGCAGATCAGATAAAGTCACTAAACAGTGGAACAATCGCAAAAACAATAGAAAAAGCTAGAGTCCAAGAACAAAACTCTTGACCCAAATCTAACCAGGATAGCCGAACTGCAGGAAACGCCGTAGAAGACTCCGAAAAGGAAGGAGAGGTGTCCAGACGAGGTGGATGACGTTCTTGTCGGATGTTAGTGTCATCACAAAGATGCCGGCGGCAACTCTGGAATCGCTGAAGGGAGGGAGAACACAGATTAGCAGTGTAGAGGTGGGATAATACACTCCTCCGTGTCTTTAATAAAAGTATGACTTTCCGTCATAAACTATTGGGAAAATCTACATTTTATGGCAAGACCGGAGGCTCCTATTATTATGCTTGTTTAAAACATATGAACCACCACAGAAACAACAGTATTGACAGGTTTGCAATTAGACATACGAAAAACATTATCATTAGACCAATCTGCTGATGTCAGAATGTCCTCCAAACAGGAACCAGCCCAGAAGGCCTTGGAAGCCATGGCTCCCCTGGTGGAGTGTGCTCCGAAAACGAAGACATCAATACCCGCAAGAGACATAGCCCAACAAACCCAACGGCCTAAGGTAGCGGAAGAAACAGGAAGGTGGGGTTTATGAAAAGAAATGAGCAGTTGGGTGAGAGGACGCTCTGAGATCAGAAGTTCTTTGTTCATACACCTTGAGACATTGACCTACACATAATTTAGGATGGGAAGGGAAATAAGGGTAAAAAACAGAATTCTAATTTGTCTTTGTCCGTCTATTAACTTGAAACAAAACACCTGTAGGAGAAAACTGGCGGAAAGAAAATTCCAAAGCCTTAACAGCTGAGACACGTTTGATAGAAACCAGACACAGTAACATGGTAAGGTTAGCAGATCAAATTTTCAATGAAAGAGCAGAATTATCTGGCCAATCGGAGAACAGCTTGAGCACCACATTAACATCCCATAAACTTGAATACTTAGCCAACGGAGGTTTGGAAAATCAAACTCCTCTCAGAAGGCAGCAAATTAAAGGGTGAACACCCTCTGGTTTACCGTCGATCGGGGAATGATTAAGAGAAATTGCAGATCTATACAAGTTTACTGTTCTATAGGACTTACCTGCACTAGCTTCAGAAGCCAAGAACTTGACCACGAAATTTAGAGGGGCTGAAAAGGGAACGATATGCCTTTCCAGACACCAGCTTGCCCATAAAGACCAAGCTGATTTGTAAGCCTTGGAGGTTCCAGGGGCACAGGCTTTGCTGATAAAGAGAGACGCTTCTTGTGAAATGAGGATGTCAGGAGGGACAGGCCGGAAACTTTCCAAGCCGACCGAACGAACGAGTTGTCCAGGATGAGACTGCGCGTGAGACCTAAGAGACTCCGAAGCAGGTCTTTGCGAACGGGAAGGAGGACCGGAAAGTCCGTTGCCATCTGCAGAAGGGAAGGAAACCAAATCTGGGACTGCCAGAAAGGAACTACAATGACCAAAGTTGACAATTGGCGACGTACTTGGGGAAAATACCCTGTTGATCATGAGGAAAGGAGCAAAGGCATAGTTGAGGTGCAGGGACCAGTCTTGAAGAAAAGCATCCGTTGCTAGAGCCGTAGGATCAGGGCGCCAACTGAATAATCAAGGTAATTGGGCGTTGAGGTGAGAAGCAAACGGATCAATATAAAAAGGGCCCCATTTTTGAGTAAGAGATTGGAAGACGGATGGAAGAAGCATCCAATCGCTGGAGTCCCGAAGGTAGTGAGGATGCCAATCTGCTATGGAATTCAGTTCTCCTGGCAGATACTCTGCAGTCAGCGATAGTTTGTTTGACAGACAAAAATCCCAAAGGCTCTTCGCAAGTTCCGCCAGGGGCTTGGATTTGGTGCCACCTAGATGGTTGATGTAGCGCACTGTAGAAACCTTGTCCATTCGTAGAAGGATGGAACACCGAACCCTGTTCTTTGTGAGGCTTTGGATCAAAAAGGAACCTGCAAGCATCTCCAAACAATTGATGTGCAATTTCGACTCCTCTCAAGACCATGTACCGCCAGTCGATATTGGTCCACAGTGGGCACCCCAACCCGACAGGCTTGCATTTGATTCTAGTACAAGATCTGAGGCCGAAGCGAAGATAGTTTGCCCGTTCCAAGCATCTAAATGGTCGATCCCCCATTGAAGCTCACCGCAAGATTCCTGATCTAAAGCGGTAAGATCGACGTATGCTAAACCTTGACGTGGCTGTTTGATTTTCAGACGTAGAAGGGCCCGATAATGAAGGGGATCCGGAAAAATGGCTTGGATGGAAGCAGAGAGAAGGCCTACGATTCTTGCGATTGATCTGAGAGAGAGAAAAGAGGGAGGTCCGAAGAACCTGAGCAATTTCTGACTTGATGGTAGAGACCTTTGACTGAGGAAGGAGAGATGCTGTCGAAGAGTCCACGAGAAAGCCCAAGAACTCGATGCGTTGGGAAGGAAGGAGCATGAACTTTTCGTGTTTGAGGAGGAAGCCCAGATCGTGGAGAAGAGATTGCGTAATACCGAGATCTTACATAAGAAGTTGTTTGTCTGAGTTCATGATTAGAATGTCGTCTAGATAAATTATGAGTCTGATCCCCAGAGATCGTAGGAAAGCCACCACTAGTTTCATGACCTTTGTAAAGCACCATGATGCCGATGACAGACCGAAAGGAAGAGAGCTGAAGCGATAGATTATGCCTAACCATTGGAACTGAAGGAACTTGGTATGAGACGGATGAATCGGAATGGTGAGGTAGGCGTCCTGCAAATCCAGTCTGATCATCCAATCGTTTGGACGGAGGGTATCTCGTAAATTAATTATAGTCTCCATTTTGAAGTGGCGATAAACCGCTAATTGATTGAACCATTTTAGATTTTTAACTGGGCGCATCTTTTTGTTCTTTTTCTGCACTAGGAAGATGGAACTGAGAAAGCCTTTATGGTCTAAGGGGGCGATCTGAATTGCCTGCTTTTGGAGGAGGCTTTGAACCTCCAAAGAAATGAGTTGTGACATTTCCTCCAAGAACACTAGTGGAGGAGGGAACACAGTTTGGGAAGGCAACGCATAAAGCTCTATAAGATGACATTGAACTGTATTGAGGACCCAAGGGTCTGCGGTGAGAGTCTGCCACTTTGGAAGAAAGAACTTTAAACGTTCTCCCACCGGGGGAGGTGATGAAGGACCTACCTTGTTGATGGTTTTTGCGGAAATTCTTCTGGCCACGACCTCTGAATCCCCGGCCTATTTGCGGGTAGAATTGAGGTTTGTAGTCTTGGGAACCAGAGTTGAAGGAACCTCTTGAGCTTTGGTTGGAATAGGAACGCCCGGTAGAGCGACCCCTTCCTTTGCCGGCCCATCCAAAAACCCAAGGTGAAAAAACGTTCTTAATTGATTTTTGCGCCTTATCCATAGAGGCGAAGGTAGAAACGAACCTACTGAGGTCCTTAATCAAAGAATCACCAAAGAGGAGACCATTTGCCTTAATACCAGGATCCTGAGAGACCTAAATTGGCCAATTTGGGCTCTAGTTTAATCAAAGGGCTTTGCGGTGTTCGTGTGTGATTGCAGAATTTGCATTTTCCAACGGACAAAACGCTCCCTGGACCCACAGATAGATGACATCTGCAGACCGCTCTGTACCTTCCAGGCGAGCAGATTCAGCCAAGTCAAAAATGCGCGCCAAAGGGCCCACCACATCAAGCATTTTATCCTGGTAGGTAGACCAGGCTTTGTCCTCCCCCTTGCGCGGGTCTTTACCAAATTTAATAAAAGAATGTGAGTAAGGGTTGGTGAATGGAAGGGACAATGGCGATTTTCTCAGCCAAAGAGGGTTTGGGACATTCATATTTCAATCTGGATCTAGCAGAAGTTTCCAAGGGAAGGCGAAGCCTGGCTGAGATATACTCACCCACGTGTGAGGCAGGAAACCACTCGGTGGAATTAGGGTGTAGAAAGGAAGAAGGGTCAAACATGGGAACCCCTTCCGAATCTAAAACCGGCTCAAAATTAAAAGAATCAGATTTGGATTTTTTAGCGGGAGGGAAGGACGGGTCAGATACATCAAATAGACTAAACAAATCATCTGCATCATCCATGTCATTGTCTGTGTCCAAAATGGTGGAAATAACCAACTTTTTGGGTACCTCTATATGCTTTGATTTGTTTTTGCGTTTGCCCTATGAGCTTAACAACCCCTCCTTAGAAGGAGGCCTGGGAGGCACAAAGTCCTCAATCCCGTGCGAGGAAAGCTCGCTGGTCATGCGTGATGTAGTATTGGCCACAGGAACAGAAGCAAACGGAACCACCTTTCTTTTTCTGCTATTCCCCGCAGAATGGGCCAGTGCTTTGGACAACAAACTCAACCTGGAATTTTCCATGCCCTTTGAAAAACGTCTCGTAGACGTTTCCACAGCAGACTCCACCGAATTAATAATAAATGTATTCAGGTCATTTTTTAAGGCCCCGCCTTCTTCCTGTTGCTGTTCTGAACCAGGCGAGCTCTCAATTTCCTTGGCTACAGAAGGGACAGAGAAGCAGCGTAAGGAAAGGGTTAATTGAAAAATTAGAGGCAGAAGCAACCCCGGGACACTTCCCCCCCCCCCCCCCCCCCCCCCCAAGGGGCGGGACCACCGCACTCTAGCAGGAGCTCCGGCAAAGCTGAACGAGTCAGCAGAAGATCCCCAGGCGGCCGCCGCACGGTAGGAAGCGCGCACTGTGAGAGAACAGCAGGGAAACAGCGGACGGTAGAAACCAAAGGCAGCCCGTGCGCAAGGGGGAGCCAACAAAGCGGAACGATAAAGCGGCCGAGAAATGTGCTAACCAAGCAGCAGAGAGTTCCGCATGAGCAATATAAGGCAATATAAATAACAGCGTCACCAAAGAACGTAATATTAAGCAAATACACAAATATATGCGGAGCAAAGAAAGATATTCATGTTATTATGGTCTGATTGGATATAAGGTTTCGTTTTTATTGTGTTCCCATTGGCCAGTTGTTCCGTTTGGCCCTCTGGGAACTGTAGTTTCCAACTTATCTTGGCTGCTATTGGGATTAAAGCAAGATAAGAAAGCATAATACAAGCCTCCGGTCTTGCCATGAAATTGTACACAGAAGGAGATGGAAAAGCCAATAAGGCTTCCCTGAAATTCTCCACCAAATAAGCACCAGGAACCTTAAACCAAGTTAGTGACCTGCCTCTTGATGGCTGGCTCTACTGGTATTAGAGCGTATGCTCTGCAATAAGCTATTGAGAGAGCTAAACTGAACCTTTCCCCAGAAAATTGCTTCATCCCCTGCTGTTCGGGACTACAAATGGGCCAACCTTGTCTAGTAATCGATCACTGATGTACAGATATCCAAAGATATCTCTCTTTCTGAGGTGCAGTAGGATTAAAAAGAACTAAGGATCAAATTATATAAAGAATGGTCACGCTATTGCCCTTTGACTTCTGCAACCATGTCTTTCATTTAGCTATGCGACCTACATGGTAGTAGGTTGCATTTCAAAATGTCCAGTCACAGGGGATTGTAGAACGTCCTTGCTAATGGATGTTAATTAGGCGAACCCTTGTGATTGGCCAACCCTTGTGATTGGCCACAACACAGGGAGGAACAACAGATGACCATCTTTGCGTTTGCATTCCCAAGCAGAAAACCTCTTTTTATTTTTGTTTAATGTTGTCCTTTTGGGAAAACAAAGGTAGCAAGTAGTGCCCCCTTGGACCACTAACTATCCTCTTAATCCCCAGGCCCTCCCATACCTTCCCAAGCCTCTGGGGCTGTTGACTCCATTCTCAAAGAGGAAGGTGTGCCAGTAGAAAACTTTCCTCTTTTAAGAATCCATTATTACCTCCAGAGATGTAGGTAACTGATCAATATGACTGTGGCTTCTGTCACAAACCGAGGTGTAAGTGGTGTAAGTGGTGTAAGTGGTGTAAGTGGTGTAAGTGGTGTAAGTGGTGTAAGTGGTGTAAGTGGTGTAAGTGGTGTAAGTGGTGTAAGTGGTGTAAGTGGTGTAAGTGGTGGTGGAGGTGGTGGAGGAGGTGGAGGAGGTGGTGGACGTGGTGGTGGAGGCGGAGGGCGTGGTGGTGGAGGCGGAGGGCGTGGTGGTGGAGGAGGACGTGGTGGTGGAGGAGGACGTGGTGGTGGAGGAGGACGTGGTGGTGGAGGCGGAGGGCGTGGTGGTGGAGGCGGAGGGCGTGGTGGTGGAGGCGGAGGGCGTGGTGGTGGAGGAGGACGTGGTGGTGGAGGAGGACGTGGTGGTGGAGGAGGACGTGGTGGTGGAGGAGGACGTGGTGGTGGAGGAGGAGGACGTGGTGGTGGTGGAGGAGGACGTGGTGGTGGTGGAGGAGGACGTGGTGGTGGTGGAGGAGGACGTGGTGGTGGTGGTGGAGGACGTGGTGGAGGAGGACGTGGTGGTGGTGGTGGAGGACGTGGTGGAGGACGACGTGGTGGAGGACGTGGTGGAGGAGGACGTGGTGGTGGTGGTGGAGGAGGACGTGGTGGTGGTGGTGGAGGAGGACGTGGTGGTGGTGGTGGTGGAGGACGTGGTAAAATTCGGTATATACGAATCGGTAAATGCCATTTACCTACATCTGACCCTTAGTCCTTTAGGTGTCTATTTAAAGATAATTATGCAACTTATTTTCATTAATTGTTGTACGATTTTTATTGTGATGTGTTCTCTACTTATTAACTCTTTTGATACTTCTGAAGGCTTTACACTGGTCTTTTGTTTAAGCCTGACTGCTCTGTGCTACAGCTGCACAGGACTGAGCCAACGTTTTCTTAAACAAACCTTAACTGGACCTGATTTAAAAAAAAAAAAGATTTTTTTAATAATATATATTTTTATTGATTTCCCAACAGTCAAAACCGGTTTACAGCTATTCATCATCAACTGGATGATCAACAATATAAAATGTCAACTGCCGCTTCCCTCTGCACCACACCTATTCTCCCCCCCCCCCCTCCCGCCACCGGTGTGCCTAGTTAGCATGGTCTAACAGCAATTAAAATACATCAGAATTCAATGCAATAGTGAACATGATCAACAGTGAAACCGTACAGGTCATATCATATTTACTCCGAGATCACCATCAAGCCCAGTGATCATATCTCAGTTTGTTCCCCCGTGCCAAAGCACTATGTGAATCTTGCACCTTCTCAGAGTCTGAACCCTCCCCTGACTCTGGGGTCTCCAATATCGCAACCAAGGATTCCCATGCACTCGCTGCCTCTAACGCCTTTTCATTATTCGTTCGCAGAGCCTGCTGTAGCCAATGTGTGCCTTCACTCTGCACCCATTTTTGCAATTCCGCACACCATCTTCCCACACCTGGCCCCCTCGCTGATTTCCAATGCATTGTAATTTCCCTCTTGGCTAATACAAGGCCCAGGCCTATAAATGTACTTGTTACTTTAGTTTTGGTTGTATGCGGGAACCAATGCAATAAACAAGTGCCCATGTCTGGTTCTAATATCCAGTCAGTTATATTACACAGTAGTTCCAGCACCTCCGTCCAGTACACCCCTAACCTCGTACACCCCCACATTATTTTCTGAAAGTCAGCTCCCTCTAAGCTGCATCTCGGGCACTGAGGAGCCGCCGCAGTGAAGTATTGATTAAGCTTGGCCGGCGTCAAGTACGCCCTGTGCAGGATATAGAACTGTACTAATTGGAATCTAGCATTCCTCGTACACTTCCAGGCTCTCCTAATCAGTTGGATCCACGTGTTTTCCGGGATTTCCTTGCCGAGGTCCTGTTCCCACTTCCCTTGCAACGTGCGCAGTGGCTCCTGAGCCTCAGTTACCATGCGCCTGTAAAGGCACGTAATGGCCTTAACAGTTCCCGCCGCCATCACCACATATTGGCATACCATGGAGGTACGTGGTTCCGACAGACCGATCCCCAAATAACGCTGCATAGCTGAAATAAGTGCTGAATGAAGCAAGTAATCCCCCTGTGGAAGATCGTATCTCTGTTGAAGGGCCTGAAACGGTAACAGAGTTTCATTTTCGTAGAGGTGTCCCAGCACTTGTACTCCCAGATCCTCCGAGGTAGCCAACGGTGCCCAATCCCCATCATGCGGCAAGGCCGTGCACATACCCAGCGGTATCTCCGAAGCATATGGGCGACTGAATCTTGCAGACGCTGGCTCCGATTCTAGCACAACCGCAGCATCCTCTCCTCAGCAGTGAGCAGTTCAAAACTCATCTTCTGCCGGAGCATTAGAAAGGATAAAACATATCGTGGAATCCATCACCCTTCAGGGCCACGGAACTCCCGAACCACAGCCTGAGTAAGCCACTGCAACTGCGCCGCCAGATAGTACCATTCAAAATCTGGCACGGCCAAACCTCCGTCAGCTCTCGGACGTATCATTGTGGCCATAGCAACTCGCCATCTGCCCGACCCCCAGATAAATCCCACCGCCATAGAGCGGAGCTGTCGAAAGATTGAGCCCAGCACCCAGATCTGCAATGTCCGAAAATAATACAATAAAAGCGGGAGTGCCACCCGACCCTGAGCCCGGCACCCAGATCGGCAATGTCTGAAAATAATACAGTAAACGCGGGAGTGCCACCCGACCCGCTACTGATAGTGGCAACAAACTCCAAAACCCCAAACTACCCCTAAGTCTGCGTACGGCCCGACCCAAATCACCCTCCAACAAATCCGCTGGAGTGTGATAGACGTTGGTGCCTAAATAAGGTAAACACCGGGGTTCCCAACTGATGTCCGCCACAAGCGAAGGATTCAGCACAGTCGGCGCCACTGGAAACGAGCAGGTCTTCTCCCAGTTTACCTTCAGCCCTGAGTACCGCCCAAACACCCGAAGCAACTTTCTTGCACCCTCCAAAGCTGTTTCCGAGTTGGCGAGATAGATCAAGAGATCATCCACATATAGGGAAATATACTGCATGTCCCCTTGAAGATATAAGCCCGGATAATACCTCTCCGACTGGGCATGAGCGGCCAGTGGCTCAATGGCCAATGCAAACCGCAACGGAGAGAGCAGGCACCCCTGTCGCATTCCCCGCCCGGCAGGCCTAGGAGATCGTCACACCCGTCCACACGTCGCTGATTTATAAAGGAGTCCGTCCATCCTACAAAGGCATCCCCAAGCCCAAACTCGTGGATGATCCGGTATAAATATGGCCACTCAAGACTATCAAATGCCTTCTCAATATCCACTGAGAGCACCGCCGTGGCCTCACTGTGGTCTTCACCCAATATCCGCAACAGCCGCCGCACATTAGTCGCGGTATTACGCTTTGGGATGAAACCCGCCTGAACAGAGTGGACCAGTTGCGTCACATAAGGAAGAAGCCGGGTTGCCAGAATCTCACTCAATATTTTATAGTCAGCCGTCAACTAATATAATGGACGATAGGCCGACCTAGACAACGGGTCTTTACCCGGTTTTAGTAACGGGATAATGATAGCCTTGCAAGTGGAAACCGGTAACCTCCCGACCTCCCGGGCTTCTCAATAAACCGCCATCGAACGATAAAGGAACGATAAAGCGGCCGAGAAATGTGCTAACCAAGCAGCAGAGAGTTCCGCATGAGCAATATAAGGCAATATAAATAACAGCGTCACCAAAGAACGTAATATTAAGCAAATACACAAATATATGCGGAGCAAAGAAAGATATTCATGTTATTATGGTCTGATTGGATATAAGGTTTCGTTTTTATTGTGTTCCCATTGGCCAGTTGTTCCGTTTGGCCCTCTGGGAACTGTAGTTTCCAACTTATCTTGGCTGCTATTGGGATTAAAGCAAGATAAGAAAGCATAATACAAGCCTCCGGTCTTGCCATGAAATTGTACACAGAAGGAGATGGAAAAGCCAATAAGGCTTCCCTGAAATTCTCCACCAAATAAGCACCAGGAACCTTAAACCAAGTTAGTGACCTGCCTCTTGATGGCTGGCTCTACTGGTATTAGAGCGTATGCTCTGCAATAAGCTATTGAGAGAGCTAAACTGAACCTTTCCCCAGAAAATTGCTTCATCCCCTGCTGTTCGGGACTACAAATGGGCCAACCTTGTCTAGTAATCGATCACTGATGTACAGATATCCAAAGATATCTCTCTTTCTGAGGTGCAGTAGGATTAAAAAGAACTAAGGATCAAATTATATAAAGAATGGTCACGCTATTGCCCTTTGACTTCTGCAACCATGTCTTTCATTTAGCTATGCGACCTACATGGTAGTAGGTTGCATTTCAAAATGTCCAGTCACAGGGGATTGTAGAACGTCCTTGCTAATGGATGTTAATTAGGCGAACCCTTGTGATTGGCCAACCCTTGTGATTGGCCACAACACAGGGAGGAACAACAGATGACCATCTTTGCGTTTGCATTCCCAAGCAGAAAACCTCTTTTTATTTTTGTTTAATGTTGTCCTTTTGGGAAAACAAAGGTAGCAAGTAGTGCCCCCTTGGACCACTAACTATCCTCTTAATCCCCAGGCCCTCCCATACCTTCCCAAGCCTCTGGGGCTGTTGACTCCATTCTCAAAGAGGAAGGTGTGCCAGTAGAAAACTTTCCTCTTTTAAGAATCCATTATTACCTCCAGAGATGTAGGTAACTGATCAATATGACTGTGGCTTCTGTCACAAACCGAGGTGTAAGTGGTGTAAGTGGTGTAAGTGGTGTAAGTGGTGTAAGTGGTGTAAGTGGTGTAAGTGGTGTAAGTGGTGTAAGTGGTGTAAGTGGTGTAAGTGGTGTAAGTGGTGGTGGAGGTGGTGGAGGAGGTGGAGGAGGTGGTGGACGTGGTGGTGGAGGCGGAGGGCGTGGTGGTGGAGGCGGAGGGCGTGGTGGTGGAGGAGGACGTGGTGGTGGAGGAGGACGTGGTGGTGGAGGCGGAGGGCGTGGTGGTGGAGGCGGAGGGCGTGGTGGTGGAGGCGGAGGGCGTGGTGGTGGAGGAGGACGTGGTGGTGGAGGAGGACGTGGTGGTGGAGGAGGACGTGGTGGTGGAGGAGGACGTGGTGGTGGAGGAGGACGTGGTGGTGGAGGAGGAGGACGTGGTGGTGGTGGAGGAGGACGTGGTGGTGGTGGAGGAGGACGTGGTGGTGGTGGAGGAGGACGTGGTGGTGGTGGTGGAGGACGTGGTGGAGGACGACGTGGTGGAGGACGTGGTGGAGGAGGACGTGGTGGTGGTGGTGGAGGAGGACGTGGTGGTGGTGGTGGAGGAGGACGTGGTGGTGGTGGTGGAGGAGGACGTGGTGGTGGTGGTGGTGGAGGACGTGGTAAAATTCGGTATATACGAATCGGTAAATGCCATTTACCTACATCTGACCCTTAGTCCTTTAGGTGTCTATTTAAAGATAATTATGCAACTTATTTTCATTAATTGTTGTACGATTTTTATTGTGATGTGTTCTCTACTTATTAACTCTTTTGATACTTCTGAAGGCTTTACACTGGTCTTTTGTTTAAGCCTGACTGCTCTGTGCTACAGCTGCACAGGACTGAGCCAACGTTTTCTTAAACAAACCTTAACTGGACCTGATTTAAAAAAAAAAAAGATTTTTTTAATAATATATATTTTTATTGATTTCCCAACAGTCAAAACCGGTTTACAGCTATTCATCATCAACTGGATGATCAACAATATAAAATGTCAACTGCCGCTTCCCTCTGCACCACACCTATTCTCCCCCCCCCCCCTCCCGCCACCGGTGTGCCTAGTTAGCATGGTCTAACAGCAATTAAAATACATCAGAATTCAATGCAATAGTGAACATGATCAACAGTGAAACCGTACAGGTCATATCATATTTACTCCGAGATCACCATCAAGCCCAGTGATCATATCTCAGTTTGTTCCCCCGTGCCAAAGCACTATGTGAATCTTGCACCTTCTCAGAGTCTGAACCCTCCCCTGACTCTGGGGTCTCCAATATCGCAACCAAGGATTCCCATGCACTCGCTGCCTCTAACGCCTTTTCATTATTCGTTCGCAGAGCCTGCTGTAGCCAATGTGTGCCTTCACTCTGCACCCATTTTTGCAATTCCGCACACCATCTTCCCACACCTGGCCCCCTCGCTGATTTCCAATGCATTGTAATTTCCCTCTTGGCTAATACAAGGCCCAGGCCTATAAATGTACTTGTTACTTTAGTTTTGGTTGTATGCGGGAACCAATGCAATAAACAAGTGCCCATGTCTGGTTCTAATATCCAGTCAGTTATATTACACAGTAGTTCCAGCACCTCCGTCCAGTACACCCCTAACCTCGTACACCCCCACATTATTTTCTGAAAGTCAGCTCCCTCTAAGCTGCATCTCGGGCACTGAGGAGCCGCCGCAGTGAAGTATTGATTAAGCTTGGCCGGCGTCAAGTACGCCCTGTGCAGGATATAGAACTGTACTAATTGGAATCTAGCATTCCTCGTACACTTCCAGGCTCTCCTAATCAGTTGGATCCACGTGTTTTCCGGGATTTCCTTGCCGAGGTCCTGTTCCCACTTCCCTTGCAACGTGCGCAGTGGCTCCTGAGCCTCAGTTACCATGCGCCTGTAAAGGCACGTAATGGCCTTAACAGTTCCCGCCGCCATCACCACATATTGGCATACCATGGAGGTACGTGGTTCCGACAGACCGATCCCCAAATAACGCTGCATAGCTGAAATAAGTGCTGAATGAAGCAAGTAATCCCCCTGTGGAAGATCGTATCTCTGTTGAAGGGCCTGAAACGGTAACAGAGTTTCATTTTCGTAGAGGTGTCCCAGCACTTGTACTCCCAGATCCTCCGAGGTAGCCAACGGTGCCCAATCCCCATCATGCGGCAAGGCCGTGCACATACCCAGCGGTATCTCCGAAGCATATGGGCGACTGAATCTTGCAGACGCTGGCTCCGATTCTAGCACAACCGCAGCATCCTCTCCTCAGCAGTGAGCAGTTCAAAACTCATCTTCTGCCGGAGCATTAGAAAGGATAAAACATATCGTGGAATCCATCACCCTTCAGGGCCACGGAACTCCCGAACCACAGCCTGAGTAAGCCACTGCAACTGCGCCGCCAGATAGTACCATTCAAAATCTGGCACGGCCAAACCTCCGTCAGCTCTCGGACGTATCATTGTGGCCATAGCAACTCGCCATCTGCCCGACCCCCAGATAAATCCCACCGCCATAGAGCGGAGCTGTCGAAAGATTGAGCCCAGCACCCAGATCTGCAATGTCCGAAAATAATACAATAAAAGCGGGAGTGCCACCCGACCCTGAGCCCGGCACCCAGATCGGCAATGTCTGAAAATAATACAGTAAACGCGGGAGTGCCACCCGACCCGCTACTGATAGTGGCAACAAACTCCAAAACCCCAAACTACCCCTAAGTCTGCGTACGGCCCGACCCAAATCACCCTCCAACAAATCCGCTGGAGTGTGATAGACGTTGGTGCCTAAATAAGGTAAACACCGGGGTTCCCAACTGATGTCCGCCACAAGCGAAGGATTCAGCACAGTCGGCGCCACTGGAAACGAGCAGGTCTTCTCCCAGTTTACCTTCAGCCCTGAGTACCGCCCAAACACCCGAAGCAACTTTCTTGCACCCTCCAAAGCTGTTTCCGAGTTGGCGAGATAGATCAAGAGATCATCCACATATAGGGAAATATACTGCATGTCCCCTTGAAGATATAAGCCCGGATAATACCTCTCCGACTGGGCATGAGCGGCCAGTGGCTCAATGGCCAATGCAAACCGCAACGGAGAGAGCAGGCACCCCTGTTGCATTCCCCGCCCGGCAGGCCTAGGAGATCGTCACACCCGTCCACACGTCGCTGATTTATAAAGGAGTCCGTCCATCCTACAAAGGCATCCCCAAGCCCAAACTCGTGGATGATCCGGTATAAATATGGCCACTCAAGACTATCAAATGCCTTCTCAATATCCACTGAGAGCACCGCCGTGGCCTCACTGTGGTCTTCACCCAATATCCGCAACAGCCGCCGCACATTAGTCGCGGTATTACGCTTTGGGATGAAACCCGCCTGAACAGAGTGGACCAGTTGCGTCACATAAGGAAGAAGCCGGGTTGCCAGAATCTCACTCAATATTTTATAGTCAGCCGTCAACTAATATAATGGACGATAGGCCGACCTAGACAACGGGTCTTTACCCGGTTTTAGTAACGGGATAATGATAGCCTTGCAAGTGGAAACCGGTAACCTCCCGACCTCCCGGGCTTCTCAATAAACCGCCATCAATTTGGGGGCCAGGAGATCGACATAAGTAGAGTAAAACTCAACTGGTAGGCCGCCTGCACCTGAGGTCTACCTACGTGCCATATGTTTTATTGCCCTGCGTATTTCCCCCACTGCAATCTCTTGCCCCAACTTGTCTCCCTGGTCATTCTCAAGGTGCGGGAGCTGTATCTCCGCTAAGAACTCCTCCAACCACTCACCTTTTCCCCGCAGTTTACTCTCATAGAGGTCCGTGTAGAAAGCCAAGAACATCTCATTAATCCCTTGTTGGGTATATTCCGGTACACCCACCGGAGTGGTCAGTGCCAAAACCGGCATCCCCCTTGGGGCCGGGTTGGCCAACCACGCCAACAGGGAGCCTACCTTATCTCTCTCCACATGTGCCCGTACCAGATACTCTTTGTGGTCAAAGCAGCACAGTCTCTCTACCAGCGCCGCCACCCCCTCTCAGCAGCCAAAGCTTCGGCCTGCGCTCCCGGGTCCTCCGGATGAGCTCTCTCAGCACGACGCAATTGTAGTTCCCCCCGCTCTGTCTGTTAAATGCGTCTTCCGCACTCCTACTGTTTAGGCAATACACAGGCCTCGCACCACCACCACCATGAAGGCATCCCACTCCAGGGCCAGGGTCAAGGCCGTCCCTTCATTCTCAAGGAAATAATGTTCTAGACCTCCTGCACCTCTGTGCGGAATACCTGGTCTTCCAAAGCCTCTGGGCGTAATCGCCAAGTAGGGATTGGGGGTCATCCCCTAGACCAGGGGTACTCCTAGTACGGCCCGCGGGCCGGTGGCGGCCCGGCAAGCCTTCCTTGGCGGCCCGCCGGACCTTGCAGACATGTACCAGTTAAAAAAAAAAAAAATTCAAGAGTTTTAGCAAACACCACCGGATGATGCAGCCTGACTCGGAGAGGCTCTGCTCTAGGCGGGCCGGGAAATTCCAGCCATAGAGTGGAGCTGCAGGGGCCTCAGAAGAGGTGAAACAGAACAAAGCCTCATTAACGATTTAATGGTCTTTTAAAGACCTGTGAAGTGCTCGGCGCGCCAGGCAAGCTGACTCATCCCGGGCTGCCACAGAGGAGGGGGGGGAGGGGGAGGGGATTGTTGGACAATTACAGTGATCAGGACAAACCCCGTGACTGATTGAACCGAGCCGAGCATGAACTTGGAGATCACTCTGCGCAGCCTCGAGTAGCATTTGTTTTATCGACACTGAAGGGATGAAAGTCTGAATCAGCCCAGCCTTATTTGGAATCTCTGCCCTCCGGATTACACCTGATCTCTGCTGCAGTGGTCCAGCCAGCTCTCGTGCACCCTCTACATTAGGGAGTCACTAATATTGTGCTGCAGATTTTGGGAAGGCTGGGGAAGGTGGTTCGATGTGTGCAGCAAATAGCTCTTGCTTTTCGTGATATTTCTAATAGAATTAATACACCTTGCCTAGACAGAGATAGGGAGACAGAGATGGAGAGAGAGGGCGAGGGAGGGAGAGACAGAGGGAGGGAGAGTCAGGGGAGGTTGAGGGAGTGAGAGAGTCAGGGGAGGGCGAGGGAGGGAGTGAGAGAGGGAGGGGGGAGAGTCAGGGGAGGGTGAGACAGAGGGAGGGAGAGACAGGGGAGGTTGAGGAAGGGAGAGTGAGGGAGAGAGAGGGAGAGTCAGGGAAGGGAGACAGAGGGAGAGCCAGGGGGGGTGAGGGAGGTAGAGAGAGGGAGAGTCAGGGGAGGGAGAGAGAGGGAAAGTCAGGGTAGAGGGAGGGAGGGAGGGAAAGTCAGGGTAGAGGGAGGGAGGGAGGGAGAGCCAGGGCAGGGTGAGGGAGAGGGAGAGTGAGAGTCAGGGGAGGGTGAGGGAGGGAGAGACAGAGGGGGGGAGTGTGAGGGGAGGGAGGGAGGGAGTGTGAGGGGAGGGAGGGAGGGAGAGTGAGTGAGGGGAGGGAGGTAGAGAGAGGGAGAGTCAGGGGAGGGAGAGCGAGGGAGAGTCAGGGGAGAGGGAGGGAGGGAGAGCCAGGGCAGGGTGAGGGAGGGAGAGACAGAGGGAGGGAGAGTGAGGGGAGGGCGAGGGAGGGAGAGACAGAGGGAGGGAGAGTGAGGGGAGGGCGAGGGAGGGAGAGACAGAGGGAGGGAGTGTGAGGGGAGGGAGGGAGAGTGAGGGGAGGGAGGTAGAGAGAGGGAGAGTGAGAGTCAGGGGAGAGGGAGGGAGGGAGAGCCAGGGCAGGGTGAGGGAGAGGGAGAGTGAGAGTCAGGGGAGGGCGAGGGAGGGAGAGACAGAGGGAGGGAGAGTGAGGGGAGGGCGAGGGAGGGAGAGACAGAGTGAGGGAGTGTGAGGGGAGGGAAGGAGTGTGAGGGGAGGGAGGAAGAGAGTCAGGGGAGGGAGAGGGAGGGAGAGAGAGAGAGTCAGGTGAGGGCGAGGGAGAGAGAGAGAGAGAGAGAGAGAGAGGGTGAGTCAGGGGAAGGCGAGGGAGGGAAAGAGAGTCGGGGAGGGAGAGAGAGGGAGAGTCGGGGAGGGAGAGAGAGGGAGAGTCAGGGGAGGGAGGCAGAGGCATAAGGTGAAGGTGAAGTAGTGTGGCTCACTGGTTAGAGGCGGCAGACCCGAGAGCAGAGGACGGCCCGGGACCAGGGTTCGATTCCAGGCGCGGCAGGTTTCTGGACCAGGGTCAGCGGCCTCGATAATTCTCTCGCCTCGGTGCCCACTCTGATCAGCGATCACACTCGGCAACTCTGGGCATTAGCTTGCCTCATCTTCACTAACGGCCCCACCAGACCGCCGGGGATGCCTGGTCTCACCCTGGAGATACCCATTAAGGACCATCTCTCAGGGAAGCCAGGAAGGGTTTCGCAGCGGTCGAAGCGCCTTGGGACCCTCCGGGTAAGTAGTGCGCTATATAAATGCCTATACATTTACATTTACATTTACATAAGGAGGGAGGGAGGGAGGGAGAAAGAGGGTGAGAGGGAGAGAGAGAGAGGAAGACGGGGAGGGAGACAGTTAGAGAAAGGGAGGGAGACAGTTAGAGAAAGGTAGAGAAAGGGAGACGGAGAGAGGGAGGGAGACAAAGAAAGGGAGGGAGACCAAGAGAGGGAGGGAGATAGAGGGAGGGAGGGAGGAAGTGGGAGGGAGGGAGTGAGGGAGACAGAGAGAGAGGGAGAGAAAAAGAGAGGAGGGAGAAAAAGAGAGGGATGGAGACAGAGGGGAGGTAGAGAAAGAGAGAGGGAGGAAGACAGAGGGAGGGAGGGAGACAGAGATAGGGAGGGAGGGAGACAGAGAGAGGGAGGGAGACAGAGAGGGAGGGAGGGAGACAGAGAGAGGGAGGAAGACAGAGAGAGGGAAGGAGACAGAGAGAAGGAGGGAGACAGAGCGAGGGAGGGAGACAGAGGGAGGGAGGGAGACAGAGAGAGTGAGGGAGACAGAGAGTGAGGGAGACAGAGGGAGTGAGGGAGACGAGAGAGGGAGGGACGGAGAGAGAGAGGGAGGTAGAGAAATAGAGAGAGGGAGGAAGAGAAAGAGAGAGAGGGAGGGAGACAGAGAGAGGTATGTGTGTATGCTCGGTCTGGTGGCTCAGTGGACAAAGACATCCGCTGCCAGGGCCTGTGTTCAACCTCATGGTCACAGGTTTTTTTTTGTCTCTAGCCCCTCCCCCTCTCTCACTGACCACGCCCCCACCGGTGCGGCCCTCGGCCACAAACTACACTGTAAATTTGGCCCCTTAGAGAAAGTTTGTGAGTACCCATGCCCTAGACCATCGTAACACCAACAGTAGCGGGTTATGGTCCAATATTGTTTTAGCCAGGTACTCGCTATGGTGGACCAGCGCATGGACATCCGGAGAACACAACACTGCATCCAGCCAGACGTGCAAGTCATGTAAGGCAGAATAATAAGAATAGTCCCGCTCGCCCATATGCTGCGCTCGCCACGTATCAATCAGCCCCCACTCAGCCTGCCAGTCATTCCGGAGCTTCCAAAGCTTATGTATAGGTGCCCGAGGTAGTGGTGGATGAGACCTATCCATCCCAGTATCCGTGACTGAGTTGAAATCTCCCCCAAAAGCACAGAACCAGTCAGAATTGGCGCCAGTTTCCCTGATAACCAAGTGAAATAAGCCTTCTGGTCCACATTAGGGGCATACACACTACACAGCGTCACGTCCCTCCCATCTAACCTCCCCATTAACAGCCATAAACCACCCTTCAGGGTCCACTATCTGCCGAGTCGGCTGTAAGGGAACTCCCGTCCTCACCCAGAACAGCACACCCCTGACAAAAGCAGAATACGTTGTATAAAAAACCTTCCCCCTCCAGCGCCCGTGCAATGCCTGGCCTTTAACACGATCCACATGGGTTTTTTGGAGGAAAGCTATCTTCTCCCCTCTACGCACCAGATAAGCATGGACCCTGTGGTGTCCCAACATTGTATGCATCCCCCGTACATTCCTCGTGATACATTTTAACTCGGGTGATGTCCCCATAGCACTGGCTATGTTTGTTCCACAATTGCAATCCCTGCATTGGCACACGGCAGCTATAACTACCTCAAAAAAAAAACAACAACCCCAAAAATCACCCCCACCCAAACCGCCCACTAACAGTCTTCCTGGTAGCTACCAGGGATTCACTCTAAGAGTGAAACCAGGGGGGGGAGCTCTAGCACCTATGAGACCTGGACTGCCTCCCCACGGCATCCACCCATCAAATCCCACCATCAACCGCCCGGTGCGTACAATTCCCCACCCAAGTCTGCCAAATCAGTAAGCCTCTCCTAGGCAACCCCATCCCAAGACAACAATACCGGGAGCCCCCGACCCAACTCACTAGTTACGGAAACCATTGCATAAGGTCAGGCATCCACAATCTCGTCCGCCGTCCCTGGCGTGACAAGCGGCATAGTAACACTCCCCGCATCAGTTCCATCGGAGTCTGTCTCCTCATTCTCCTTTTCCAAGTCAAACGCGCCTTGAGGCGCTGTGCCGTTCGCCTGTGAGATCTCAGTCACGGCCTGCAGGGCTGCCGACCGCTCTCTCCGTCTGTGACGTGGAAGGTTTCTGAGTCCCAGGACGTCGTCCTCTGTTACACCTTGTGCGGCGCGATCTCGGCGCCTCCGCCATCTGCCCCTCAGCACCTCCCTTTCCATCCGTCCCTGCCCTGTAGGTCTCCAACCAGCTCCATGTTTCATCAGGGTTATTGTGGAAGAATGTTTTGCCACCCACCGTCACTCTTAAGCGCGCTGGGAACGTCAGTGAGTACTGTATACCTTCGTCTCGGAGGGCCTTCTTAACCGCCAGAAACGAGGCTCTATGGCATTGTACATCAAAAGTATAGTCTGGAACAGTGATACCTTATTATTGTCCCCTCTGTATGGACCCGCAGTGCGTGCTTTCTGGAGCAGCAGGTCTCTGTCCTTATAATGGAGTAGGCGAGCCACCACAGGCCTCGGTGGTCTCCCAGGCGTCAACGGTAGAGCAGGTACCTTATGCGCCCTCTCTAGGGTATAGAATGGTGTCAGGCCCTCCGGGGCAACTTCTGTACGCAGCCACTGCTCCAGGTAATCGATCATGTTGTCTCCTTCAACTCCTTCTGGAAGGCCAACCACCCGTACATTGTTCCTTCTATTACGCCCTTCGACATCTTCCGCCCTTCTTTCCAGTACTTGGAGCCTGCAAATGACCTCCCCCATCTGGACATCAATTGCCTTCTGCGCTGGTTCTAAGACCTCCAAAGCAGCCCCAGTGTGCTTCACCCGGTTGGTCAGTTTCCCATGATCCACCCTCAGGAGACCCAGTCCCAACGAAACTTAAGCAATGTCTTCTTGTAACGCCTCCTTCGTGTCCGTGATGGCACGCAGGATCTGGTCCACCTGCCGCTGCATCAGCCCCTCTGACGGCGGATCGACGATATCTTGCTTCTGCTGTTTCACCGCTCCATCCCTGGACTCCGGGGGAACCCCCCTGGCAACCTTGCGGTTTTTCCATGGCGACCAGCCTATGTGGCCCTCACTCTCGGTCTCTCCACCCAGCACTTCTTGTAGTCCGGCGACGCAGGTCTCTACTTCCACTGGGGGGAACGGGTCTTCCGGGGTCACCAGTCCTGGCCGTCCACAACACCTTGGAGGGCACTCGTCCGTCACTGCCGCCTCTAGGCAACCCAACCGCACAGACCACTCTCAGGCAAGACCCCCAGCCACCAGGCGAGAGAGCGTCAGGCCCAGCAGGGCCCCAACAACCTTGGTATTACTCCCCCGCTCCTGAGCCAGACCAGCGGGACTCTCCTCTCCAACCAACTAATCCCCACAGGAAGAGGGTCCAACAGGCTAGTACACGGTAAGTGACTCAATGCAGGCAAGTCTGTCTCCTCACAACAAGTATTCCTCCAGGCGCCCTGCTGAGAGCACTTGATTAATGCCTCCAAACGAGCCAGCAGGTTCCGCTGGGGCTCACTCCTCAGCCCAGGAATCTCCCACTGTTGCCATGCGTCGCAGCTCCCCGCAAGGTGTCCCCACTGCAGGTGTTCCCCGGGAAGGGAGGCGCCCCCCCTCCATCCAGTCGCTCTCTCCACTGCGCCGCCGCAGCCCCCTCCGCTGTCCCGCGCCCCCAGAGTGTGGGGGGGGGGGAACAAATCAAGGCTGCCTCACCCAGTGATCCGCTCGGTTTTCCCTCTGGGTAAGAACCAGCGCCAGCTGTATGGAAGTGCAGTAGAAGCCCTCAGTTCCCTGAACAATTCGGCAGCAGCCCCAGCCCGCAGTTATTAGCAGCAAGTCTTTGGCGCCACACCGCTATTTAGCGCGGCCTACGGTTGCCCCAAGGAGGTTCGGACCCTCCCTCCGGGTATCACACTGCTCCGCTTTCTGGTTGGGCAAATAGTGGTCCTCACAGGCAGCTCTCGTGCAACGCAGTCTTCGTTAGTAGGCTCTCATAGCCCCGGGCCGCCATTCCGTCCCCCCCCCCATGGAGTCGCGTCGTAGGGAAGCGCTATCAGCCCAGCACTAAGCGGCCCGGTCCCCCTCACCTCCAGGATAGTTTGCAGAGAGTCCTTGCCCAGCTGGGATGACTGCACCGGGTTCTGGCGCCCGCAATCTCTAAGGGCAGGGGCCGCGGCAGCACTCATGACGTGGCCGCCATCTTGAGCGCGGATATCTGGAGTCATGAAATGCCGCACAGCAATTTTAACCCCCCCCAGGGCTGCCACAACAGTAGCCCGGTTCCAGGGTCCTGGGGCTTTATTATTACTTTCTGCAGCGCACACCTCAGGGATAGAGCGCAGACGGCCCAGGCTAGTGTAGGTGATTCCGCCGGAGGCAGGTGTCCACAATCGCCGAGGGACCGGGGCAACCACAGCATTCACCGCGCGGCCGCCATCTTGCGCGCGGGGACAGGAATCACCGAGTTTAACTCCAGTCACATGGGCACAGCCCTCCGAGGCCTTGGTAAACGCAGCAGCCCCGTTTCGCAGTCCTGGGGCGTCACTTTCAGCACCTGCGGTTGCGGCAGAGTATCAGGATTAGCATTTGCGGGGAGACGGCGTCCGAAGCTCCTTAATTTGCGTCCTCCATTGGCTGCAGGCCACGCCCCCCTAACGACCTTATATACATTGTGATGACATTAATCGGTGAGGGCTCGCATTCACAACACCTAATAATCCACTTTCCTACAGGAATAGATTGCAAAAATCATTTTGTGAGTTTGGATAGGCTTTTCCGACTCATAAAATTGCTTTGGTACATAAAAAAGTCCTTTGCTTTGGCAAACTGGAACTTCGCAAATGACAGGTTCTGAAACAAAAAAAGGGGTTTGTATATCTTACCGTTAGTGCCCACAGCCTCCTTAATCCTTTCGTTATCATCACAGGAAAAAAACATTGAGTCAACAAAAATCAAGAGCTCAATTGGAGCACCTGGCGAGGCTATGAACCAAACCCTGTGTGGTGGTTGAAACATTGCAAATTAATTCAACAATCTGACGGCATAAACGTCTAACATTATTATTCTCTCTAACCTACTCTGTTTCGGTATGCTTTAAATTAGGACCTTAAAGTTGCAATTTTGTCTCTTCCAGTCTTCTTGCAGAATCTGGAATCTAGTTGCTGTGCCTCAAGTGATCCCCTAAAAAGAATTTCATAATAATGTATGCTAGGCTCTCTTCTGGAAATCTGTTCTGCAATGGAAGTTCCTAGGGCAAGCATGGTCTCCAATCCTAGTTTTGCAACACCAGGCCAACAAGTCGATGTGAAGGAGAGTTGGAAGAGCCTGATTCTGGATTCTAAGTGCAGATGTACCCAATGTGAAGTTTGGCCAAGTCAGAGCAGCTTGAACAGTGAGCTCCCATAACCCTCTGAGCCTGGAGCCACATCCTCACCATGAGGCATTTTGATGCAGAAGGCTGGACATAGATTTGAACAATGGTGCCTTGATGATCTAAGAATAGCGCACTGACTTGATCTATGCAAAATGTGTCCTTTATGAGTTTCAAATCATGCATGATGATTACATTGTAGATTGTGATCAGAATATAGTACTATTAATCAGGAAATATGTCGTTGCAAGTTATCCAACTGTTCAGACTTGGATGGAGCAAGATACCACTATCAAGCAGTATCTCTACCAAGGTGCCAGGATTGGATGTCAGGCCAGGTTAGAAGAGGCAAACTGGAATTAATACATCGTCAAAGTAAACCACAGAAATCATTTGTGTGACCTCTGAATCGATTTGGCCGGCTGTTTGCTTGCTGATCCAAATACGGTAGAATGTATGTCTTATTGGTATTAAAAGAATACACAATTATTTTAATATACTGCTTGCACCTCTTACAAACTCTGCTAACATATGAACAGGGCAAAAGGTGATTACAGGGCCATACAACTCTCTCAGGCCCAACTCAACAGACCTGTTGGCAGCATTGCATGAGCATTGGGAATCGGAGTTAGTGATCAATATTACTGATTAACAATGGACACAATGCATAAGCTACCCTAAGATAATATCCACAAACGCCAGGTTGAAATACACGCAGTTCAATTATCTCCACCATACAAACTTAACACTGCAGATAATGGCATGCATGTGCCATACCTCGGCTGACATCTACCCTAGATGCCTTGACTTGGACGCAACATTCTTTCATATGGTCTGGGTGTGCCCTTGACTCCGGACTTTCTGGAATGAGGTAGCGGGGTCATTGACAGACTTCACACACCCCTATAGTTGCCCAGGCATTGCACTTCTTGCTGGGTATAACAAAGCGTAATTTCCAATGCAAGAATCTAAACAAACTCTTGGACCTGGCGCTGGGATTGGCAAAACGCAAAATAGCCATGACCGGGAAGTCACCGATGGACCCAAATATGCAAACATGGCTCCTAGATCTACGTAAGTAACTTGTAGCTGAACACGAGACCCATCAAACCAATGCACTGCAGTTACCCCAGCCGGTTAATCCTGTACAATGGCGAGAGTATTTAGCTACAGTTGACTCAAAATTGACCGCAATACACTCCCCTGTGACATAGAACACGTCACTACCCTTCGCACTCAGTATAACCAGTCACAACAGCGTTGAATACATCGTGTACCTCTATTGCATGCGAACACAAACTCTGGGTCACGGGCATAGACACTTCAAATACAACTGCATGTATAACGGAGCTCCCCCACCAACTCCCGTTAATATATATGTACAAACATTTACACGCATAAACCTATTTAACCACACACGGTTGGACACTAGAGTTTCCGACATATCTCAGATAAATTCAGAAAACCCCGAACAGGTATCTGCACTGTAGATGCTGTTAGTTTATATTTGAATTATGGTATAATACGTTAACATTGTCGTAAGGAAATAGTTGCTGAAATGGTTTGGGCATCCCACCAAAGGTGCTTCTGTATTCCATTACATGATAATGCAATTGTTATTATTGACAAAGACTGTATAATCTGTTTGAAAACTAATAAAGATGATTTTAAAAAAAGTGGGGAAAAATGTACTGCTTGCTTCTCCAGTTTAGCTGCACTACAAGTAGTGTGGTCCTATTGAACAGCTTGTTCAGTTTGTGCCCTTGTCATACTCCAACAGACAGCTGCAGGCTACACATGATAGCTTCAAGTGCTTATCTCACTGGAAAGCTCTATCAGTTTAGGGTAACAAGTGCAACAGTGACATAAGCAAACCTATTTTTTTCCATGTCCTATGTCAAAAACGTACAGGTTTCATGCTGGCACTCAACTATGTGCGATTTTGTTATGTTGGTTATTGATATAGAGCCTTAGGTTGCATCAAAGCACAAAAGGAAGGGTGCGAGAATTGTTTAAAGAAGAACAAAGAGAGAAAAAAAGGAAGGGGCCAAGATGAAGTGAATGAGGCAGGAGCACAGCGGTTTACGTGGTCTCTCCCAAACGTTTACTAGAAAGGTTAGAGTTTCATTGGTCTTGTTTCAAGCAGCTTCATCTACAGATTAAAGTAACACTCTACCCAACACATTTGGGCATTGCCTTTAGCTAAGGTGTGTTATTGTTTTATTAATGATGGAGATTGACTGTATGCTGCTTACAAACAAGCCACGAGAAGCATATTCTCCCTCAGTCTTTTTTCCCGTCCATACTCCATTTTCTAGTGCCATTTTATACTTATTAGCTTTTACTTTGCATGTTTGACTTTGAATGCATTTCATCTTATCAGGTGCGAGCCCCGGCTCAGTGGAGCAGATGCTGGACGAGGAGAACAGGCGCATGGCAGATGGTTTAGCTTCCAAGGTCACCAGACTCAAATCGGTATGTTGCTTGTAGTGCCGGACTAGTTTGGCCTCAGCTTTGAAATGACCGTTGTGTGCTGGGAATTGCAGAAAATGGAGATGTAAATAACTCAGAGCGATGGTGCTGACTTTTTTTTTTTTACCACTTTTGAACTCCCTGGTAGGGGAAAATTTGGAATGCTTGAAATGAGAAGTTGAGGCATTTCCCATTTCGTTACCGTGTTCATGTCTTGTCCTCATATCTGTTGACATGAATATCACAGAAGCAAAAGTGCAGAGAAACGTTCCACTTCTCTTTAATGTTTCAGCCTATCCCTTTTAATTCCTGCTATTGGACAGTCTAGATGAAGGTATTTGAATATGCTAATCAAAGCTATTTCGCCTCTTCCATTGAAAAAGGTTTGCCCATGAAAAGACGTTCACAATGCATGCATGTGTTCATAATTTTAAGATGCCATTATTTTTTTAGCAAGTGTAAATGTTTACTAAGAGTAAAACCTGAGTATTGACTTGCCTAAATCTTGGTGAAAGTGAAAACATTTCCCAGCTTCAGCAGATCTTTGATAGCAATGGAGCATCACAACAATATTAGGAGCGCATGTTTTTTGAACTGCCAGTAA
This sequence comes from Lissotriton vulgaris, assembly GCF_964263255.1. Classification (NCBI taxonomy): domain Eukaryota; kingdom Metazoa; phylum Chordata; class Amphibia; order Caudata; family Salamandridae; genus Lissotriton; species Lissotriton vulgaris. The sequence goes on along the minus strand of NC_141687.1, from coordinate 869,340,318 downwards.
CAGATTGTGACAGTGCTGCTTAATGTTTTTCTTTTTTGTGTGAAATATAACGTGAACATGCCTCTAGATGATTGATTCAGCCTTTCCAAAGTACTTATATACACTGGGTTTTTTGCCCTCAGAAAGATGCTGCATCATTTTGCACTCGTCATGCAACGAAAACAATAATTGTAAAACCTATGTGAACCAATTCCCAGGCAGAAATGCGTTTTAGAGTGATTGGGTAGGCATATCCGAGTCCCCTAACATGTCTCTACCTGGGGCTGGGTCATTACATGAGCTTGAGTTAAGAAAGATCAGTTAAGAAGCCACATTAGTAGCTCCAGTATCCAGCTCCTAAAGCTAAAAGCTTTTACATGAAGAGCAGTACATTTGAATTAGTTACCTAACTAGAATCCCAGCTCACAGAAGGAACAATGGAAGTGTGTTCAACTGAATACAAGGTTACCATATAATTATTATGTGTGCCTATGTTTACATTCTGACAATGAGTAATAGTGTTCAGTGAGGAGGTGTTGGTTATATGTTACCAGTCTTCATTTTTCGTCTGTTAGACCAGGTGCTGGAAGCAAGTTGTAGTATTCACCGTCCACACATACGGAAGGTTCACTACAATAGGTAACTCATCTCTGTATAAACTTAGGTGCTAGTGTAATAAAGTTAAAGTTGCACATCTACAAAACTCCACCTTAAGCAAGATCAGCCCTTCTCTTAATGAGTTCCCTAACCTGCTCCTGATGTAATACTTGCACTTTAAATCTGTCACCCATTCACACAGCAAATTCCTCAAACCTACACACTACACACCTCCCTTTGCACAACAGAACAGTTCCTTGCAGCTAATAGAAGATACAATTAATTGAATGTATATCAGTCATTTGCACAATAGAGATTTGCCTACTCTTGAGAAAATGCACTGTTCACTCCCAAAAACGAATACCTAAATATTCAATACCTATGTACTCGCAAAACAAATCCATATTCCCACTGAAAACACTCTGTCAAACAGTACTGACACCGTCAAGGCTTACTCGCCTTTAAACAAAAACACCTGCCCATGGACTCGATATTCTACTTCTACCACAAACACTTGATAGCTGCATTATTTCTCTCTCTCTCACACGCACACACGTAATGTAAAGTATCTGCGTAATCTTTAAGTGCAGCACTATAATGCTCTCCATGTACATTTTTTTTAACCAGAAGAAGAAAATAGAAAGAAAATAAATGCTTACACATTGGGAACATACCCACCCTTCCTCTTCTTTCAACTTCTCCAGAATCCTATCCCAGGCCCGGGATATAAGTCTTTCCTCAGGCTCGCTCCTTCCTGTCTCTGAAGCAGTGTGCTGTCCGCTCGACCCCTGAAGACCAGTGAGTGAGCCCAGGTTAGTAAGGTAGGGGCAGTAGATTGTTTCCAACGCAGTATAATGGAGCACTTCACAAAAAACAGGTTAAGATCTAGGAGATAAATGCAGGCCTCTCCAATTTGGGGCACCCCATCCGGAGAATTAGCTGGGGGGACAACAGTTGTGGTACCTAGTACTTGTAGTACAGCGTCTTACAAATTATAAAAATTACCATGTATAAATAATAAATTGATCTCTTAAAAATATTAATATAGCTTCCCCAATGTATATTATCCGACTCGGTTCAAATATTGCACATTGTCTCAAGAAAAGTTTCTCTAAAGTGCCCTGGCATATTTGGTATTTCAAAATTCAATCATGCATATGTATACAGAAAAATTCATGTAATATTAGTACAAGAAGGAATACGATGTCCATTCATATCCCTTCATAGCAAGCTCATCTTGGCACTACCAAATTACCTAACTTGGAATTGTGTTCCTTGAGGAGCGCTAAGCTGTCAGCTGATCACTGCTGATACATTGTTGCTGTGCTTGTTGCGGTTATACCGCGTGGATGGGTCTGGCTCCATACTCTTTGGGAGCCATATTGGGAGAGGCTACCCTCATTGCTTTTAATGTGTTTATTACTTACTTTTCCCACAATTTTTTGTTTCACATTTGATTTGCCAGTACTTTTGCCTGGTGGGTGTTTTATTTTGCCTGGTGGTTGTTTTATTTTGTCCTCCCTGTTCTGGGGTTCGTCACCCCCATAGCCACACCTACCTTTAGGAGGTGGACTATTACACCATGCATAGTGCGGGACTGTGCTGGTCTTGGCTTCCCGCGCTGTAAGCAGATCACTGCTGATACATTGTTGCTTTCCATGTAGCAATTCTACCACGTGGAGGTGCCTGGCTCCATACTCTTTTCTGAGCCATCATGGTAGAGGCTGCCCTCATTGCTTTTAATGTGTTTATTATGTACGATTCTCACGATTTTGTTTGTTTCACATTTGATTTGCCAGTGCTCAGGCCTGGTGGGGAAGCCTTCCAGAAGGGAGGGGAACTGCTGGGTTCCAGGTTGCTTTATTTTGCCCTACTGATTTCAGTGTTAGTCACGCCCTTAGCCACACTCCCTTTTAGGAGGAGGGATATTTTACCATTCACGGTGCACGTCGGTGCAATGGCAAGTCCTTCTGCGCCTGTTCGTGCCTAAACTGTGCCAGGGGCCAAGGAAGGCCCCTGGTTGTTTAGGGCTAGCCTGTTTGCAGTACTCTAAATTAGAGCTGCTAAACCTTGCGACTTCCTGCCCAACGCCTGCTACTACACACTAGATATGATGTAACAAATGCCGATTCTCACATTCTACCTCTCTGGTCGCAAACACTGAGCTAAATACAACCTCCCTGCCTCCGTGTTCTGCCAAGTTCTTCTCCCTCATTTGCTAGTTAAGCATAAACTCGTGGTTTATGATTTTCTCGAACAGCGTCTGCTGGGTGCACTCTTTTTGACATAAATCTGGCTCACTAAGGACTCTTCCCTTGACTTAATGCAAGTCGTTCCCCAAGATTTTGCCATTGTAAGACTTGACAGGGAAACCCAGAGGGGGAGGGGATGCCATAATTTTCAAGCTGACACTACACTGTACATTCTCTGAGCTATCTATTGATGAGTGTGAAGCATTCCTTAGCTCAGTTTTTCTCTGAAAAGGTGGCAAATATTTGTTTCTTTTTCCCGCTAAGGTCAAAGACGCTCCTTGTCTAAGTATCTGGTTCGATCCATCAGATGACAGCCCTAGGCTGCTGAACTTCAAGTCCATTGAACCTGAGCAGCTGACCCTACATCACCCTTCAGTTAAGTCTGGCTCCCCGCTTGATCCAGCATCGCCCTCCATTTTGGAGTGGTGCCTGGAGGTTGTGCACCCCGTACTAAGTGAGCTACTAGATAGCTCCCTGGCTTTAGGCCCGTCCCCCAGTAGTTGAAGCATGCCATGGTGGTGCCACTCCTTAAAAACCTCTGTTGGACCCCACCAAGCCCGAAAAATATGTCACATTTTGCTGCTTCCACTTTTCTCTAAGATCAATGAGAAGCATGTCAATAAGCAGCTTTCTATCTTCATTGAGGCCAATGACCTGCTTCACATGGCTCAGTCAGGTTTTTGTCCCCCCTACAATACTGAGTGAGCCTCTACAGAATCAGTCTGTCAAATTTTGGACACTGGCGATTCTACAGCAGTACTAATGCTGTATCTCTGTCCTGCATTCGACACAGTATCTCATAGCATCTTGTTTGAAAGACTTTGGAACAGCAGTGACTGCCCTAAAGCCATGAGATAGGTCACCTACTTTCTGCAGTAGCGCACCTTTCAGGTTTCCTAAAAACCTATTCAGTCAAAGGTGCTCCCTTTACAACGGGCTATGAGCGTAGATATAAAAATGAAATATAAACCTTAATTATCTAAAACAGATGGCACTATTAGGCCGAGCAAAGCTGTTAATGTTGGTTTGACAATGTGCCCAACTCTGACGGTGATGGGCAAAAAGATATCTTGCCAAAGGTTGGACACCACTTCCCAAGACCAGAATACTTTTTCCCAATCCCCTTGGTTTCATTTAAGTCTGCATTGCACATCATGGGATAAAAAATTAAACACATTCAATCCGCTCCCCACCTTAGAATTTTGATGAACACACATATCAGGCAACATATACAGAATTTATATGCCACGTTTCGTAAAGAGCTTCTGTCAGGATTCCATCCACAAAACCCTCCAAATCCTGCTGTCCTGATTTTCCCAGGCCAGCCTTTTTTTTTCTTCATTTGTCTCAGACCACCCTCTGTCTCATTGTTTTGGGTAGGGCTCTTCAGGGTACATCGTCTGCCAGGCTCAACTATTTGCCCCAAATATTTGTGAATCTGCTTTGGCATGCTTTGGTGATATATAAATGTTCTTTAGCCTGCATGCATCAGTCCATATTAGCTTCCTACCTATCTAGTATCAGGATGACCGGAAAACCCCACTTCTGGTCAACTTCCCTTCTAGCCACCATGGAGTTATGTTACTGAAAAGAATCTTGTATCCATACCCCTTCTTTATCACATCTAGTGCATTTGTTGCTGACTGTGGGAAACATTTGATTTATTATTGGAGGAGTCCTGCTTCCCCATTTGGCACAAGATCCAGGATCGCTGAATTATTAATCTTTCATATTCCAAAAGCAGAGAGCATATTTAGCATTTTCTTTATATTTCCTTTTCTTACTATATTGGCTGACAGAAATATTTCAGTTGCTGGGAATTTGTGAACAATAGAAACTATCTGCCTACCCAAGCAGTTATAAAAAGATCCATAGAGTGCATCTACATACATGATTTAATTCTAGATCAGTTAAAGTTCCCTAATGTGTAGATCCTTAATGTGCTGCAACTATTAATGACGCCATCTGCTAAGCAGGAGAATAGAAGTTTACATTTAGAAAGAGGAGTTTCAGCGTAAATCTTAAGGATTTTATATTGCAAAAACAGCTTTCGTGTGTTATGCCACAAAAATTGCAGTGTTTTGAACCTAACTGTTTTGGGCACCATGAGTTCTATTATTGACCCCGGCGAACTGTGTGTGCCATATTTTTTAAAGATATTATGAACTAAGGAATTAAAGAATTTAGAAACGAACATAGAGAACCATTGTATCATGTATCTACAGGAAGCCACATAAAACTGCACAAAATTGGGTAGTCCCAGGCCGCCTTCTGATTTTGGCAGGAAGTAAGAATTTTTTCCCATTTAACAAAAAATGTAAATCCAGCATACAAAAAAGTTTGAAAAATAAAAATTAAGGAAGAATAGACATTTTCATCAGTAGAATTCTACCGATCACTGAAAGAGGAAGTGTTTAGCATATTGAAAGAGGAGAGTCAATTGTATTCATAAAAGGAATGTAATTTAGAAAGAATGGATCCACTAATTGTTCGAAGTAGTAGCCCCCTAGATACCTTAGGGGTTCTGATTATAATTCGCCCTCACTTTTCAAGGATGGTTGTCAGGGGTGGTATTAAATATTTTGAACTTGTTAATTCTGTATCCCCGTGTACCGTTTTATAGCTAGGAGAACCCTTTCCATATTGCTTCTGTGTTAAAGTAAAAAGATGGAGCAACGTTGTCAGCATATAGCTTTAGCTTCGATCCACACCCCCCAAATGTTAAATGACAGAACTCCTTTCAGAGGGCCACAGGGCACACAGGGGTTACATAACTTTTTAAAAGTTGAGTTGGTCTGTAGGCCTCACGGTCCTGCTCACTACAGGGTATACTGCCACCACCGTGCTTACGCTGCTTAACTCCTGATGAAGGCTGCAGCCTTCCACCTCTCTTGAGGTAGCGCTTTGGGCACCCCTCCCAGTCCAACAAGACTGCAATCTGTGAGACTGGCTTATGTCGTGGCGCACTCACATGGTCCATGTTCACCTATGACTAAAAAGCATTAGGGATCCAGACATTAGTACAGTAGGGCATTCAGGGCAGGGATAAACGTCCATTTATTAAGGGTACAGCAAATACAAAGTACTACAAACATGAGGACAAATCAAAGACATCTAGCAGATGAAGACCACTGTAGCAGTGCAGAGAGACAAGAAATTGGAGCGACCGCAGAACAGATCTGCCAACAGTTAACAATTGTAACCCAGTGGACCCACAGTATTTCTTTACACAAGTGCGGGAGCTGCTAGGTTCAGCAGGTCGTATGACTCCATGACAAACTGGGATCACACCAAATGAGTGCTGGGCGCAATAAAAGGAGGGAAGATTGGCTATAGAGGGGTGTTGACACTCTCGGGGGGGGGAAGCCTCCAAAATGCTCTGTGTTGAGGGAATTCTGGGCTCCCGCAGAGTCTGTACGGAATGAAATATATTTAATGAAAGAGGGCCAGATATCTACCAGGCGGGAACCTTGGGGAGCAGTTCCAGGTATTCTGTAAGTTGCTCTTGGCAGTAGGTTACATTGCGCAACCAGCTATCTATTTAAGGTACAGGACAACACACCTGGTGTGTTGCGACTCTACACCTAGTCAGGAGTAATAACTTTGTGGTCAGCATCGAGCTCCACTAAGGACGTCCAGGACATTGCCTCAATCACTTATTATCGGCCCCAAAAGACCCCCCCCCCCCACACACACACACACACACACATACTATTGCTCTTTTTGGCTATGACACAATAGATGAGGGACCAAAAGAGGAGTATTACAGGATGCATCATCTTAAAATTTTATGTGAATAAACTTGGTCGGTATTTGGTAGAGACTGTCCTAGTCAGCCCGCAGCAGTATCGCCACTGTGCTGCAGTGAGAAGAGGAGCAAGTACAGTCCAATTGGAGTACACTGTGGGGGTGCATATGGGTGACTTTTCTTGCATGATCCTGTACAAGGGTGTGGCCAATTTCTGTGGAGATGGGTTGGTAGGAAACTTGTCTAGCGCATGGAATGTATGAGGCGCAGCAAGAAACTTATTATGTAGGGCTTGGATTGTAGCCCGAAATCTGAAGTATGTGAAAACATTGAGCGGAGTATAATTTTAGAGTGTAGATATGTGATATGATGATAGGAATTGTACCTCTGGCTATAAATCACATAGCGTAGGGAGCCGCAACAGAGTTAATTGGCGGCATTCTCAATCTGCATCCAGGAGCTGCGGGTGACCATTCAGGAGAGTGTGTGGGGAATATAGGGTGCTTAAGAGGGCTCAGAGGTGCAGTCTATCCCGCGTCCACATTGTAAAAGCAATGCTCTTTATTTCGACCAGAGAGCGACGGGCAGGCAGATATAGCATGATGCTTAACATGCAGGGTTGAGAGGGGGTGGATGCATGCAGAAATGTGCATATTGCGCTAGCACTCAATAGTAATAAAGTTCCTTGTCCGGGGCGCACAGTCTGCCCTGCTCAAAGGGGAGGATCAGTGTTTCTCAGGAGACCCGTGGTTACTTGACAGCCCAGGACAGTGTCACGTGTTTGTGCGGAGTTCTTTGAAAAAGTCAGCAGAAAATGGTATGGGAATATTTATGATGAAGTACAGAAATTTTGGAAGGATAAGCTTCTTAGCAATAGCAATTCTCCCAGCCATGGAGAGCGGTAGGCGATGCCAGGCTGACACATGAACTTCGAGCCACGTCATTGTTGTGCCGTAGTTAGTTCTCCATAGCTTATCAGTATCGCTACTGATCCATATACCTAGGTAATGAACTGGGCCATTCACCTATTGTAGTTGGTAATCAGGAGTGAAACAGTCCATCACAGTGATAAGTGGGGAAAATAATTGATTTAGACCATTTGATATGGAAACCAGTGAAGCCACCAAAACAGGAGTTATGTTAGCATGCAGGTATCATAAATATAGGGTGACATCTGCATACATGGAAAATAAAATACTTCTGGCATAGAAGGCAAGACGTCTGTGTGCATGGTGCTAGAGTAAACGGGCAGCAATGCGCTCCACCGCAATGACAAAAAAGAATGGGTGAGAGGACAACCTTGCCTGGTACCTCTAGTGATCGGGGACAGGCCATACCAACGCCATTGATGCGCAATCTAGTGCACAGTAGCGTTTAGGAAAGTTTGACCCAGCTGATGAAGTGGGGGCTGAGACCCAAATGTCCCAGCTGCTGGAACAGAAAGGGATACTCCAGTGAGTCAAACACCTTGGTGGCGTCAAGCAAAGGAGCCACTGCCTTAAGCTGTGGGTTAATGAAGTGCCTGGGGGAATATATTGTATGTAACTTATGAGACTTGTTTCCCCCAGACACAAACACTGATTAATCTGGGCGAGCAATATCCTGCAGTAGTGGCGTCAGTGGGGTTGCAAGTAATTTGGTAAGGATTTTATTGTCCACATTGATCATTGATAGTGGGTGGTAGGAGTCGCATTGATCTGTGGGCTTTCCTGGATTCCGAATGATGACAATTACCGCCTCCCGCAGAGTGGGGGGCAGAAGACCCAGCCATACATTGCAAAGGGTGAAGAGCAAGAAACTGGGCATATTACTTATAGAAAATGACAATCAGGCCATCTAGTCCCGATGCCTTGCCTCCAGGCATGCCCTGTTTCACCTGTACTATGTCGTCGGACGAAAACTGGCTATCGAGATACTGCTGATGGGCTTCTCGAGCCAGAGGGGTTGAATAGAATCCAGAAACTTGTCTTGTCAAGCTGGATTGTGACAATCTTTGAGGTGTAGAGGTCCGTGTAAATAGTTGCCATAGTGTTCTTAAGGCCCTCTGGGTCCGGGGCAACTACTGGTCATCAAGGGGCAACTACTGGTCATCAAGTAATTTTGTAATATGGTCGCTAGCCAAAGGATGGCCAACAGTTTGGTCAGTACCTGCCCCGCACTTGCCTCCTACCCATATTGTCGGGCAACCACCTCCTTACTGAGATGGCGTTTTTCCTGCAGAGCCTCAATTTCCTATTTGCTAAGCTTCTGCCGGATGGAGGCAAGCATACTTGCATCTTGTGAGATGAAGGCTAGTTTGAGGGCATAAATGCCCAATTTGAGCTTGGTAAGATGTTTGTATTTCCCTTAGTACCACAGCCTGCTTAGGTATACACATGCCCCCGATGGAAACTTCGAAAGCCTCCCAAAGTGTGGAAGCAGAGGACACTGATTGTGAGTTAAGTGAGAAATATTCTGTCATATTCGATTGCACCTCATCCCGGAAGATTGGGTTATCGAGGGCATTAGTGGGGAGTCGCCATGAGTATGCTCGGTCTTGTGTGCCAGAGTTAGCGATTTCAGGGAGGACTGGTGTATGATCAGAAAATGTCCTGGGGAGGTGCTCAACGCTCCTCAGCCAAGGGACTACATCCTTCGTTGCCAGCCAATGGTCAGTCCTGGACCAGATATTGTGCATGGTGCCTATGCATGTACCCTCTCTGTCTCAGTGGTGTACGTGTCGCCACAGGTCAGTGAGTCTGTGGTCTTCCATTGCGAGGCATAATTGAGCTGCTTCACTTGGGTGCGGTGTCGCCGGAGCAGTCCAGGTGATGATCGAGCACAACATTAAAATACACACACACACGGGCACACACACACACACACACACACTCCCCTCACCCCTGTTGCCGGTACCCCACTGCAGACACAGTGCCATAATTCTGTAAAGTTAGCGGGACAGTCAACAATAGGAGCATAGACCGCGCCCAGTGTGAGAGACAGACTCAAAAATGTGCATTGCAGAACAATGCATCTGCTTGTGTATCACACATAAATGTGTTTGTGTGCCATTGTCGGCCCTTCCGGATGACAATGGTAACTCCACGTGTGAAATTAGAATATACTGCTGCATGTTTTTCTGTGAGCCAGCCAGCGCGCAGCTAGGGATAGGAGTCTCTGGTGAGGTGAAGCTTGTGCAGGTAGCAAATGTGAATGTGGTGTTGGCATAGGTAAGCGAACAGAACACTGGCTTTGCGCTGATCATTTAACCCGCGAACATCCTAAGTTAGACTTCTAAGGGTAGTCATCTCAATGTAAGAGGTTAGGAATGTTGGGTATGCAGCTTTTACTAGGTATGCTAGCATAGTAAAGGGCTCTGGACAGGTCACTGTACGCAGGTGTGTGTTTGCTCTGCAGAAATATGAAAAAACAAACACCATAACGAAAACCCTCCTACCCCCACCCACTTCAACACCTCCAAACTAGTTGAACCATCCAGAAAATACCCCCTTCCCTTCCAAAGGCAGAAATGGACAAAATAGATATAGGAATACATCCCAAATATCACCATAAGTACATGGGCCACCAAAGTAATGTAACCTGGTTTAGAGACCAGACGCCTGAAACATTGTTTGTCACCGCAAATGCATGAATCCTCACCTGTCCCCATAGTAGCATAGGTTGCAGGGCATCAGCCACCCTATTTGCCATTATTTGATAATACTCGGTTCCATGCGATACAGAGGAGCCCCAGTGTGCCGATTACTAACTATACAGTCGAGCTGCCCCTGAAATAAAGGTCTCCCTTGGTCCGTGGCAGACAACCCTCTGCTAGGCCCTTGAGACCAACAAGGATTGATGTACTCAGCCACAGGGTGAGGCACAAGACTTTCCAAAGCATGCATGGGACCTTCCTAGGGTTGTAAACGCGACCGCCTGCAAATGCAGTGTGTAGCAGTCCGACCACTGTACCTTCTTGGTGGGGGACCTCTCGGGTCAATCTGGGAAGTGGACTCTATAGTCCGCGCTACTCAATGGAAAGGCAGGGGCGACAATCCCCCGGAGCTTTGGCTTCTCCTTTGGGCGGTGGTTGCTGTAGTCGGCGGGCACTCCTGCTCCAGACAGTTGGCATAGGCCCAAGGAAATCCTGGATGTCTCTGGCACGAACCAGGGGGAAAGAGAATGATGTGTAAAGCGCCCTTCCTTCAGAGAGAGGCCGGTACTGGCGATCCCCATGCACTACCACCTCAGCCAGATGCAGCACAGCACACGCAATATGCGGGAGGGTGTAGAAGCAATTCCTCACTGTCCCAGGGCCAATGCGCAGCGCTCATCAGGAGCTAGTTTTCAAAGAGGTCAGGAGCAATAACCAACGCTTCCCACGCACTGGGAGAAAATAAAGGGCACACTGCGCGCTAGATGTGAGGCTGGCGAGGGACGGACTCCGAGTCCCACAGCCATTTCTGGGTTTGCTCAGTCCTAGGACAACACTTGGGAGGGGCACAAAGCAGGCAGCAGTAGGCTGGCAGACCAGCACAAGAAAACCAGTAGTTCTAATGGTGATCTATCCTGGCAACATCACAGTGCCATGGCAAAACAGAGTCTGGGAGCAGCTGGCAGCAGGGCAACAGCAGAAAAGCAATCCAGTAATTCCTATCGGCCCCCCATCAAGTAGCAGGGCAATAGCAGAAGAGCAGTCCTTCTGAATGAGCAGTGCAGCAGTCCTTCTGATAGAGATTCATTCCGGTTCCAAAAGTGCTCTGAAAACATGGAGTCAGAGTCTCTGTACTTATACTCAAAATTGTCTTTGTTCAAGGAGAACTTCAAAGGAAACCTTAGAAGTGCACAGCACTCCATTTCAACTCCAGCCCTGGCTCCATACATCAGTAAAGGGTAAATCAGCCCTTTGTGTGAGGGTAGCGCACAGCCTATGCAAATATAAAGTGTGAACACCCCTTTCTGTCCCAGCCCAGGAAGACCATATGTATGTAGATTAATGCAGATGTAAGCCTGTCACTCCCAACCCTTCCTGTGTGTTGGCTGTCTGGAAAGTATGCACAAAGTGTAGCTGTCACCCAAACCTAGACCTGGATGGGGAGTCAGGCTGCAAAGCACAAAGAGTCATAAGCACAGAGAAATGCCCACTTTCTAAAAGTGCATTTCTAAAACCTACATGTTACAAAAGGGACGTTTAAGGCTAGGCAGGTAGTTTAAAATGCCAAGCTAAAGTGGCAGTAAACTGTGCATGCGAGCCCTGCAGTAGCAGGCCTGAGGCAGGCTTGAAAGGCTACATCAGTGGGTGGCACAAGCAGTGCTATAGGCGCACTAGCAGCATTTAATTTACAGGCCCTGGGTATATGGTATGTCACTGTTCAAAGGATTTACAAGTAAATAAATATGCCAAACGAGTTTACACCAATCATATCATGTTTAAAGGAGAGAGCACATGCCCTTTTAGCACTGGTTTGCAGTGATAAAGTGCCCAGAGTCCTAAAACCAACAAAAAAAGATTGGAAAAGTTGGTGGAAAAAGGCAAAAAGTTTGGGGATAACCCTGCAAAAAGGGCCAGGGTCAAAAGCGAACTTGAGAAAAAACTTCAGGACCACCTTAGGGTCTCAGAAAAGATGAGTCTTACACTAAAGGAAAATGTGCAGCTTAGCAGTGTAGATAATCAAATATTGCACCTCAGCTTTCTGAGGTATGTGTTTAGCTGGGAAACATTTACAACTGGCTGATTGTACTGACAGCGTGAAATCTGGATAAACAGAAGTGCATTTCCTCAGTACTGGATATTCTGGCGCTCTCTTACCAACGTCAAGATAATGTCCCTGTCTCTATAGGATTGTGTACGCTGGGGCTCCCGGCGGGGGCCCAACGAGTTGTGAGCATGCTCGATTGCGAACATCAGGGATAAGGCCTCGCCAAATAAGAGCGGAGCATGCCCTCAACGTAAGCATCCATTCTGTCCAAGGCAATAGTTTCTGGAACCCCAAGTATGCAGTGATTGTTGTGCTGGGATCTGGCCTACATGTCCTCATTCTTGTTTTTTGTAACCTCCAAGACTTTTTCCATCCTCAAAAGATTTTTGGTGGCCGTGTGGACATCCCCCACCTCCGAGGCGTGTGTGAAGTCCACAAACATTTCCCAGATGTCATGATCAAACAGGGAGAAGGCTTCCCCAGTGGCCTCTCACCACAGTGTCTTTGGATATGCATCCGCCACATTTGTGGTTCGTCTGGTCTGGAATGACAGTTTTGTCTGCTTACTGTCGTGCTTACCCATTGCAGGTAATTGAGGGCAGTAGTATTAGCTTACAAAGGGAGGGGGACCAGGGGGGTGGATCCTGTGGCTGAAGTTCGCACAGGTCTTGTCCCATCACACCCCTACACTAGGGGGAAACATGCAGACCCAGAATCCGCCTCTGCCATGTCCAGGTGTAGGCGATCTGTCACTGTTCTCAGTGGGTTGTCTTGGGTGCTATGCCACCCCAGAGGCTCGCTGGGCCCAGAAGACCCTGCACTGCCCATGCGTTACTATAAGCGAGACACACCTTGTCCAGCATCAGAGCGGCTGCCCCCTCCCCAGAATATCTTCACCGCCCAATCGGAAGCACAGCTCTCCTCTATCTTCAAGTTCCCCCAAGTCACAGGTACCCTCTCCAGCAGCCTACGTGGCATAATGAACCGCTATCAAACACCACCAGGACTTGCTGCCATTACCCGTTGACGTGTGGTCTGCAGGTCAAATGCTGACTAGCTTCAGAAGGGGAGCTGTGAAACGTGGCCAGGCCGCGCAGTCTGAGTGAGGCCTGGAAATGGCAGACGGGACAAATTCAGGGCCCGGCATGTCAGAATTCACATGGTCGTCACTGCCCCAAGCAGGTTAGACTGCCTCTGGAGCAGAGTCTCCCGTTTCTCTTCTGGGTATGGCCCCAAGGCTGCACCACCCAGTCACGGCTGATCCAGGGCACCCTTGTGGGGTGAGGCCACTAGGTATTTGAGCGCCACGAGCCCTCCAGCCTAAGGATTCTGCTGGGTTGTCGTCTACCCGCAGAGCAGTGGCCATCCTGCTTCGCAGCTCTCTGGCGCACCTACAGGGGTTAACTTCTTTACCAAGCAGAGAACTTTTCTCTTCCAACAGTAGATGCATTTCATTATGGGAACGGATATATTGAGCTAAGGGGTAAAAAGGCGCAAAAAGGAATAGGGGACAGCCTTGACTGGTACCTGTACTAGGAAATAATGTGCCAGCACACTGATTATTAATTATAACCAGAGCTGAAGTGCCTTCATAAAGCTGACCTTGGGAGTTGCTTTGGAAACTTACATTTCTTACAACCAGTTTAATAGAAATTTCCAACTCACATGGTCAAAGGTTTTTTCCAGCATCAGGCAAAATTGAATTGGTAATGTCTGCTGAAACAAAGTTTATAAACTCAAAAAGATAATGTGTATTGGCACATAAGCTTCAGTCACTAACAAAACCACGTTGATCTTGATGAATGATATCATAAGTAATAGTGTTCATCCAGTTATTATTTGTATTAAAGATTTTATCAATGTTATTGGCTGGTACAAAGCAGGTTGTGTTTCTGGTTTCCTCTTTTTAAAGAAATTCATTAATACACCTTTTTTTAAAAAGAATTTGGGATCAATCGCCTTGAGAAATCGAATTAAACCATTTCTTAAAGCAATTTATATTATGGGTAGTTGATATATTGCCTCAGTGATCTCATCTTTAGACCTAGAGTTAGCCAAGGAATTTGTGTTTTTTTGGGATAGAAGCAGTCAGTTTCACTTCTTCTAGGATTGACCTGCCATTATGGGATCCTGCAAATGTGTTCTCATCTTCATGAAGTGAAGCATAATAATCTACAAAGATCTTTTTGAGGTCTGCAAACTTACTTGCCAGACGTCCAGTATTGGGGTTCTCAGCTTGGATAGTACATTCCAAAATTGTTTGTCCTTTAATGTCCAGGATATCCTCTCACCTTCCTCATAAACCTAACAGTTGAAAGTTTGGTTATTGGAAATCTCTCTACAGAAAAAGATTCTTACTCTTTTGTTTCTGTCCTACCAGATTTGACACTCTGATTCTGATTTTACCCTTAAAGCATTTTCGTATGCCTTCTCTGCTGCAGATTGTATTTCAAATAGTTCCTCCTTCTCTTTTCTCTTACAATTCTCAGACCGAGATCCATTTTCCACTAATTGTGCCTTTAAGACCTCCCAGACCATAGCCTTATCTGTTTTATTCCTATTTTGAGAAAAATATATATCTTGGGTCTTAATATCTGAATGTTCGTATCAGTGGTCAAAATAATTCCATCCATAACCTACCTTACTATTACTTTGAGAGAGCCTGTTGAAAAGTTGAAAATCAACATGGAATGGTCTAGAAAATATCTGCATGATATTGCATCGAAATTTTGGAGAGTGATAGGGGGCCTTTAAAAAGAAAGAAACACATTTTGGAGGCGGACCTGAATTGTTTCAAAAAGCAAAAATGTAAACTGCTGGCGACTAGGCTGGTCAAGGTCATTACCAATCTGATCCATCCAGATCAGTCTGGCTTTATGCTGCGCCGAAACACAGCCCTTAACGTACGGAGGTTGCATGGGATCCTTGGAGGCGCGTCTAGCATTCACGAGCCTGCGATCCTGTTGTCCTTGGATGCAACCTTAGCCTTCGATAGGGTCGAGTGGCCCTATTTATTTGCAGTCTTGGGGAAGATGGGTTTTGGCCACAAATTTATCGATTGGGTCCGCCTCTTGTATACGGATCCCCTAGCCAGGTTTGTGGTGAAAAACCATAAATCTGCTGACTTCTCTTTGGAAAGGGGTACACAACAGGGGTGTCCTCTGTCCCCACTATTATTCACGTTGGCGCTCGAGCAACTGGCTGCATGGGTTTGTTGGGATCGATCGATTAGAGGACTACGTTGGACGCCGGAGTGAGAAGATAAGATCTCGCTGTACGCAGATGATATTCTGCTTTATCTCACTACTCCCAGGGAATCACTGATTAGTTTTATAGATGTCCTGGCCATATTCAGGAGGTACTCTGGCTTCGCCATTAATTGGGCGAAGTCAGTGCTTTTTGTCCTCAGCGGAGACCCACCGGTCATTCTGAACTCCTGCCTGGGATTTCGGTACCTGGGCATATTTGTGACTATGGACCCGAAGTTGAGATATGATAATAACCTGGGTCCTCCTCTTGCCAGATTTCACAGGGATGCGGCGAGATGGAAGTCGCTGCTGCTCTACCTGTTGGGTCGAGCGGTGTTGTTTAAAATGATGGCCCTTCCCCGCTTTTTATATGCGCTTCAAAACACTATGGACCCGTTGGGTGTGGATGGGATCATTCTAAGTGTCCGTAGAGTTGGGTGGGTAGGGCAGGGAAAAAAAACTCAGGAGGGGGACTGCATAATAATAAATTTTCAAGACCCTAGAGTAGTGCCCTTCATCTGCACTCCAATTAAGAATATGGGGGCTCCAGGGGTTAAAGTAGTAGATTTATCCTACTTCTACCCCAGGCAAATTGTTAGCTTAACTGGAGAAAGTCTAAGCCCCCCTGATTTTTGTCAAAATTGGGAGACAGGTTGGGCAGGGGTTGCTGGGGGTATAGGGGCGAATCCTCTGTGGGCACCAGGGTCCTACTGACTGGAGGAGGTTGACCCCAGGTTATGCATGAACAAAGAATCTGTGAGTAGAGTAGATCCAATTGGAGTATCACTCTCCCAAATTGACTCTCTCTCAATTGAAGATACTAGCGGGATGATAGCCTTTAAAGATATTCCCCAAGATCCTTGCTCCCTTCAGGCATCCTCGATGAGGGCCACAGACAGGGATACTCTTGCGTCCAGCGACATTCCAGCTGTGACGGACCTAGTATTTAAGGTTTTCAGCTGGAATGTCGCAGGGATTGCAAGGAAGTTGGCTCTACCTGACTTCACTGCTTGGGTTGATGAGCACTCCCTGTGTATCTTCCAAGAGACATGGAGCTTGGTGCCGGTACACAGGGTGGGATTCTCTTCCTATTCCGTCCCTGCACGATCCTCGGAATCAGGGAGAGGGCGACCCTCGGGCGGCCTTCTCATTTGGGTAGCAGCCTCCCTAGACTGCAGTGTAGAGGAGCTTTACACAGGCTGCCCGGATATCCAAAACATCACCTTAACAGATCAAAGGGGAAGACTGGTTTTAAATGTTTATAATGTTTATGCCCGTGGGACTAAGGGTGGGAGAAAGTCACCTGTAATATCTCTCCTTGAGACCCTCCTAAATAAAACCCCACACAAGATGCGTACATTGGTTGCGGGCGACATGAACTGTACGTTCGAGCCTTTGGGCTCGGACGTTGCCCTTGACCAAGACGAGGAGGATACCAGGCTGGGGATTCCTGCATTGGAAATCCCATTCGTCAGGAGGTGGTCAGAAGTGGCGCTCCAGTTATACTCCCTGAGCCTCGAATTTAACCTAAGGGCAGCCAATGGGAGGACAATCTCGGATAGGGGGGGTGCTCATACGTACAACAGACCAGGACACACCTCCAGGATAGATTAATTGCTAATAGATGTATACCTATGGAACCATGTGAGGGACATGCTGGTGGTCCCCACGACTGAAAGCGACCACAACTCACTCTCCTTAAGCATGGATCAGTGGTGGCGACCCGTAAGAAAGGGCGATAATAACCCGGTAGTTGCACCCCCCGACGAGTCTGAAGTCTCGCCCTGTGGTAGACGATTAAAATGGGCCAAACTTGTCCTCTCCGAGGCAAGAGTTGGGGAAATTTCATCCCTCTTAAATCATGCGGTGACAACCCTGGGGTCCCCCCTATAAGGGGTGGGTGGAGTGAGGGGACTTTTTGTCTCCTTAGTAGAGGCCTTGACTAATGTGTTTACCACACACTCTAGTAAGTCGGGTAACAAGAGATCTAAAAAACTAGATAATGGCTGGTATACTCAAGTATGTAGGATACACAAGGCAAAGCTAGTTGAGGCAGTAAAGCACAAATCCCACAGCGACATACAGGAAGCAAGGAAGGCCTACAATAGATCCCTCAAAACTGCTAGGAGGGAGTGGGAAGATAAATTCTGGGAAGACCTGCTCCAAGCTAGTAAAAGTAGGGACCCAAGGGCTTTTTGGAATCTTATAGGCAAACGGAATAGGCCCGAGGCAGCTATGAGACCCTGTAACATCCCGCCTCAAAGTTGGGTAAAACACTTTGGGGCTTTATACCTCCCGGCAGATGGGGAACCGAATGTTAGGATGAACTTCCCACTAGCAATTGAACCTCACGCCTATGACCTCTTTACCCCTTTAGAGATTGAAAAAGTAATAGGGTGGGTAGCCCCCCGTAAGGCAGCTGGCCCAGACGGCCTCCCGGGGGACCTTATGAGGGCATACCCAGTGGAGTGGGGAAGGGTTATTGCTGCTCTCCTCAATGACATCATGATGGGAGGGCCAGTGCCTGAATCCTGGAAAGGGGCGGTGGTGGTCCCGATTTACAAAAAAGGGTGTAGAGAATCCCCGGGGAACTACCGCCCCATAAGCCTGATAGACTCCACCCAAAAGATAGCAGGCAAAGCTATACTCGGGAGGATTCTCCATTGGGTGGAGGAGAATAAAATACTATCGGACTTTCAGGCAGGATTTCGGGCAGGAATGGGGACAATAGAGCAGGTGTTTAGGTTGGCACTTCTGGGGTGGAAGGTGGTGGAGCTAGGCAAGGGCAGTCTATATTTGGCCTTCATAGACCTAAAGACTGCCTTTGACCTAGTCCCCCGGGAAGAGTTATGGAGGGTGCTTTATGAGTTGGGATTACCCCCTTACATCCTGTCCCTCCTCATTAGCCTCCATGCCCATACCTTTGCATAGGTCCGCTGGGGTAAAAACGGAGAGCTCACTGAGAAAATACCGGTGTCCAGGGGAGTAAGACAGGGCTGCGTATTGGCGCCCACCCTATTCTCACTATATGTGAATGGCGTGGTAGAACATCTCCAACTAGAACCAGCCGATGCCCCCTGTCTCAGAGGAGTGCGGATCCCCACCCTGCTTTTTGCGGACGACACGCTTTTGATCTCGAAGACTCCACAAGGCCTCCAGAAATTGCTAACCCGTTTCCAGGATTTTTGTGCTGCAAAGGGTCTAGTAATTAACGTGGACAAAACAAAATATCTAGTCCTAAATCCCCCAATGAAACTGGGCCGCCCACCTATGCTTAACTCTGTTGCCTTAGAGAAAGTATCCGAATTCGATTACCTCGGAATTCGGATAACGGACAGAATGTCTTGGGCACCTCACATCGACAAGATGGTCCTTAACCATAAGAGAGTAGGAGGAGCTCTCTTGAGGGAGTTCCGGGCCTCACCTAGGAGATCGCTTACCCCAGTAATTGATATCTACAAGGCCAAGGTAGTGACATCAGCCTTGTACGGGGCAGAACTGTGGGGCCATTGCCGTTTGGACACCCTGGCGACAGCGGAGAGCAAGTTACTAAAATCCATTATCGCCATCCCCCTGAGTACACCGTCCGTACCAGTGTTGCTGGACACAGGCTGCAAAAACATCAAAGATCAAGCCTAACTTCGCCCCCTCCTCTTATGGACACGAATTTGGAGGGGTGAAGAGCTAAAATCCTACGCTGATGGTCTGGGGGAAATAATGAGCTTGGGTGGCTGGGCAAAAATAAGATGGCTGAGAGACACTAAAAAGCTTCTGGAGAAAATCGGACTGGGGGACTGTTGGTCATCACGTTAAGCCCCTCCAAAGGAGGTTGTCAAGAGCCTTTTTTGGAAATGGGCTGCGGAGCATCTAATTACAAACCCGAACCATTGCAAGTCTACTGCTGCCTTTCTACTAGTTAAAGATATTGTGGTATTTGAGCCCTACTTGGACCTTATCACCCTCCCTTTCGACCGAGCCTTATATTTCAAATTTAGAGTTGGTTCTCTCCCGCTTGGGGCTGTGGTATCAAACTGGAAATCAGCGGCTCATATGTCCCCCAACTGTGCTTGCTGTCCGAGTAGGATAGAGTCCATCTCGCATGTCCTGTTTGAATGTCCGGACTATGCAAAGCCCAGGAGCTTTTGGTTGAAACCTCTTTGCCGAAACATGGGTACACGTAGCTACTTAGTAGCTTTACGCATCCTAATGACGGACACATCCCCCCCAGTTGTATGTGGAACAGCAAAATTTTTAAAACTGTTTTGGCTTATTCGTTGTAAGAGACTGTCAGTAGCGGTTTAATTCCTTTTTAGCTAAATTATTATGGGCATTCCATGTCCTTTTATCTTTTTTAACATGTGTTTCAATACTGACTTCTTAAAGTGATGCTTTTTGTACATTGTAAATGGCTGTTGTATGTGTGCTTATAAGATATCTTGCATATCGAATAAAAGCTTATGACTGACTGACTGATAATAACCTGGGTCCTCCTCTTGCCAGATTTCACAGGGATGTGGCGAGATGGAAGTCGCTGCTGCTCTACCTGTTGGGTCGAGCGGTGTTGTTTAAAATGATGGCCCTTCTCGCTTTTTATATGCGCTTCAAAACACTATGGACCCGGTGCCTCCCTCATATTTCACAGCAATAGAGTCCCCACAAAGACAGCTTCTTTGGGACGGCAGGCCCCGCATAGCTGTCTCCAAGCTTACTCTTCCCTGGTACGACGGAGGGATCGCTTGCCAGACCTCCGGAAATACTACTGGGCCTCCCAACTGGCGACGATAAATCATGCTGTTTATGGCTCTCCTTTAGACCCCGGATATGCAATGGACCGTGGCCAAATGCCGAGGGGGGGTGATTTCACTAGGGCTCAGTATGCTAGGTGGGGTCGGTTTCCCCTTGTCTGGCCGGCGGCGCAAGAGGTCCATGTGTGGCATGCCGCTCCTAGATTCCTTAAATGGGAGGGGATACCTACTCTGGCGACCCCGCTGTGGAGGTCTGAGAGACTGCGCAGCCTGTGGAAAACGAAGGGCTTCGACAGATGGGATCTCATTGGGATCTCACAGATTAAGGACATCTGGGGGAAGGATGGGATCCTTCCCTTTGACGCCCTGCAAGGAAAATACCATCTGCAAGAGAGTGAGAGTTACCGATACCTCCAGGTCAGGCATGCCCTACTTGCAAATATCCCCAGAGACACTACACTTCCGGAGCCCTCCTCGTTGGAGGGCCGGGTCTTGGATGGCCATATCCCGGAAAAAACGATCTCACTGATATACAAAAAACTGATCAATCACATGGGGGATCCATTGGTGATACTTTGGGAGCAGTGGGGCGCCGATGGCCTAGTGTTGGATGTCGAAGTCTGGAGAGAAGCAGTCTCCTCCCCGAAAGTAGTGGCTGTTCAAATGAGGCTTAAGTTGGTGCAACTGAAGATTCTCCATCGGTCTTACACCACGGGACCCTGGCTGGTGCGGATGGGTTTGGCAGATAGTGGGGAGTGTCGGAGGGGATGTGGGGAGACTGGGAAGTTCATGTACATTTTGTGGCACTGCGTGAAAATACAGGACTACTGGGTCAAAATCCATGATAAGATCCGGTAGGTAATAAGGGGGGAGTTAGGGCTGGAGCTCCGGCGATGTGTGCTGAATGTCTGGGAAGCCACAGACCTGACCTCACATGGGAAACAATGGGTGACCCTGGCGTGCATGATTGCCAAGCGTAACATTGCTCAGCTGTGGGCTGCCAGTCAGGTGCCCCAGATTGGGAAGTGGATGGAAGATCTAGATTGGTGCATGTTCAGGGAGAGATCAGTGTGCATTGCCAGGGGGTGCCCCGGCAAATGGGGGGAAGGTGTGGGGTGCTTGGAATGGCTACAGGGGGAATATATGTACTCCGCCAGCTGTTGAAGAACTGTTAGTGGCGTTAGATTCCCCATGATCCTGGAATGTTATTTTAAAGTTTTATTCACAATATGGTACTGTATACTTGACCACTGTGAACGTCACCTAATGCTTATACTTTACTTTGTTAATAAAAAGATTTTTTTTTTTTAAAGCAAAAATGTTTTTCCATGTGGATTAATCTTTCTCCAAACATCTTGTAGCCCCAACTGGGCACAAAAATCATTGAAAAGCGATTCTTTTTGGTTTTTATTTGGAGTGCGATTACGATTAGAAGAATCCATACTTTGCGAGGGCAAATAATTAAAAATTTCTTTCCACTGTGGATGTACCAAGTAGATTGCAAAGCTACCACTTTTACATACGTCTGGCATTGGCCCTTGTTGCTTCATCTAAGGTGTATTTCTATCTCTCCTCACTCTGCCCTGCTGCGTAATGCTGCTTCCCGTAGCCGTATCTAAGCAGTCTTTCTACATTAAGTCTTTCAAAGAAGAAACCCTCATTGGCAAAGTCAATAGGCCTCAGCAATCCGTGAACTATAAGCGTTGTCCTTGTTAATACGTTTGTGTACGACGCTATAATTGGGGATAGTTCACATAATAACACAGTCAAATAACAGAACTATCAGGGACACTCTTTCACACCGATTCTAGGTATAGTAAGTATATACGATTATAACACAATTCTGAGCCGCATAAAAGCGCTTGGGCCTCATCACACATACCAGCTAGGTGGGTAATGTTTTGCTGAGGCACAAGCCTTTGTGCCAAATGTAAACCAAGTCCCTGAACAACAACTGCTTAAGCCTAGCCTCACAGCTGCTCCCGGCCTCGACAATTCCCTGGCGTGTGCCCAACCCCCACAGCAGCCTGGCCAGATAAACAATATGTTCCATGGAAGAAGAGTAGTTGTAAAAGGCTTGTGCTGCATCAAAACATTAACCACATAGCTGGTATGAGTGACGAGACTCAAATGTTTGCCTTGATTGTGAATTATTTGAGAACAGACTATTGTGCTGGCCATTCTTGATTACATCGATTTGGGCATCTGTAACTTAGCTTGTTCTGCCATCAGTATTCACACACAAAAACCAGACATGAAACTGCACAATGACCAACCTGACTTTACATAGGAATAAACCATACAAGACGGGTAAACAGTAATTCATTTGAGTCATTTCATGTAGACACTTTGCAAATGAGGTGCTTCACATAATAAATTGCACAAATACATCTATGCCCCGACGGAAAGGGGCAATGTCTGTGGCGAAAGAAGCTGGCAGGTGTGGATCACCAAACTGCACCTTGAACCACAAGCAATCTCTGCATGTGAATAACGGATTGTTTTTTTAAAGACCGTATGCCACTTTGTTTCACACAGCAAACTTTGATTGACCAAATGCAGGCACATTACCCAACAGTAACATTTAGATAGTATTTGCCAACTTTACGACTCCGTTTTGAAGTACAGTAGTTTAATTTACGATCGATACTACACATGAACATAGAAGATGTATACTCTTCCAATAATTTGACTAAATGATTAAATCTGTTCTAGGGCAATGATTTTCGTAGCCGATATTATTTACACCATAGGGGCGGGAGGGTGAAGGGGGCTCAAGTTTACTGCCTGCGAAGCTTACTATTGAAGAGCAGCGTATAAAATACGTTTAGCGTCCCCAATGCCATGCTGCATGGTCAAAAATAATAATCAACTTTTGATATCGCTGGATGATTTTGTCAAGGTAATCTGTGTTTTTCAGGGACAATGCTAAACACGCCTTTATCCAGGAATCACATTTCTGGAGTGAACTGCGCAATAATGATGTGGTTCTATTCTAAAAGAGACATTCTGAAGAGTCTAAAAGAAACCTGCAAGAAGGAGCTGCATCTGACAGATTATTCAGAAAAGGGGGTGGTGATGAACAGAGTGTCTGAATTAAGCAGACCACTCTTACCCAGTCCAAAGATCAGGGCTTGATCCATCACCGTTTTTCAGCTCACTGCACCATCCCAGCTCAGAAATTGGCTATATGCAAATTAGTCTGACCCTGGCCCAGTGCATCATGGGAACAGGGCAGACCAAACTACCAAGCCAATTCTTATACTGGGAAGGAAACAAGCTACCGGGGACCGGTTTCTGGCATTTCAGCCGTCTTCGGCCCGGCTTGCTTAAATCCTGATGGTGCAATGAGCTAGGGACTCACATCTGAGTATACCCTTCCACGCTTATGGTGGACAAAAATTATTCAGAAAAGGGGGTGGTGATGAACAGAGTGTCTGAATTAAGCAGACTACTCTTACCCAGTCCAAAGATCAGGGCTTGATCCTTCACCGTTTTTCAGCTCACTGCACCATCCCAGCTCAGAACTTGGCTATATGCAAATTAGTCTGACCCTGGCCCAGTGCATCATGGGAACAGGGCAGACCAAACTACCAAGCCAATTCTTATACTGGGAAGGAAACAAGCTACCGGGGACCGGTTTCTGGCATTTCAGCCGTCTTCGGCCCGGCTTGCTTGAATCCTGATGGTGCAATGAGCTAGGGACTCACATCTGAGTATACCCTTCCACGCTTATGGTGGACAAAAATTATTCAGAAAAGGGGGTGGTGATGAACAGAGTGTCTGAATTAAGCAGACCACTCTTACCCAGTCCAAAGATCAGGGCTTGATCCATCACCGTTTTTCAGCTCACTGCACCATCCCAGCTCAGAACTTGGCTATATGCAAATTAGTCTGACCCTGGCCCAGTGCATCATGGGAACAGGGCAGACCAAACTACCAAGCCAATTCTTATACTGGGAAGGAAACAAGCTACCGGGGACCGGTTTCTGGCATTTCAGCCGTCTTCGGCCCGGCTTGCTTGAATCCTGATGGTGCAATGAGCTAGGGACTCACATCTGAGTATACCCTTCCACGCTTATGGTGGACAAAAATTATTCAGAAAAGGGGGTGGTGACGAACAGAGTGTCTGAATTAAGCAGACCACTCTTACCCAGTCCAAAGATCAGGGCTTGATCCATCACCGTTTTTCAGCTCACTGCACCATCCCAGCTCAGAACTTGGCTATATGCAAGTTAGTCTGACCCTG
Organism: Lissotriton vulgaris; assembly: GCF_964263255.1. Classification (NCBI taxonomy): domain Eukaryota; kingdom Metazoa; phylum Chordata; class Amphibia; order Caudata; family Salamandridae; genus Lissotriton; species Lissotriton vulgaris. The sequence goes on along the minus strand of NC_141687.1, from coordinate 869,315,822 downwards.
GCCCAGTGCATCATGGGAACAGGGCAGACCAAACTACCAAGCCAATTCTTATACTGGGAAGGAAACAAGCTACCGGGGACCGGTTTCTGGCATTTCAGCCGTCTTCGGCCCGGCTTGCTTGAATCCTGATGGTGCAATGAGCTAGGGACTCACATCTGAGTATACCCTTCCACGCATCTGACAGAGGGCACGTATAAATGCCACACTGTCCTTGAGTAATCCTACACGATGAGAAAGGTAGAACTAAGTATCCATTTATATGTTAATGGAAAATCGTTTAATAACGGAAAGACTCCTGTTGAAGGCTGGTGGCAAAAGTGGGCAAGGCACAGTGAGCATATGAGCAGGTCTAATATATGCTTCCATGCAATGGCTCTCAGGTCTGCAGACGAGTGAATAGAGCTTCGGCCTTGTCTCTTATTAGTTACTCCAATGACTGAAGGCACTAGTCTGAGGTGCAAGGGAATTTATGGCTGCACTTAAGGCTTGTCTAGTATGTGCACAGCGATGATGCTGTAAGACGTGCTCTTGAATGAACGGTGTTAAAACTCAATGAGCCTAGGCACAGAAAATGGGGCTATTCTAAAGCTATGTAAGTACTGCCATAGGCAGAGCTATTCGAATGACTGGTGCTGTGCTTACTAATGCTCAAATGTGAATAAATAGTTCTAATTTGATTGGTCATACTTAAAAGAATGATGCTATGCCAAGTACTCATTGGGACTAAAACATAGATGAAGGGTGCATTGGTAAGAGGCACAGTAAAGCCTATAAACATCAAATATTGTACAACATTGAATGGTGCAGAGTGCACCTTGAGACTATCATGTAAATAATGAGTGCTACTTGAAGAAAAAAAACTTTTAACAAGGCATTTTTTTTCTCTTTTTCTTTTTAGGTAAAAACCGAGTTGGTTCAGTAACTAACAAGAAAAACAGAATGTATTATAGTTTTTATAAAGTGAGTGTGAGGAAAGCAATATGGGTGTGGAAGGGGGAAAACAACAGGGAACTGAAGCCTATCAAAGGAGTGCTCATCTTTGCATCTAAGTGGCCCATTACGATTGCCCGCCCGCCTTGGTAATGGTGAAGGGGACAGACCGCCAGTGGTGCGGCGGTCCCGCTGTGCCCATTAGGATGCGGCTGCCACTCTGGCGGTCGCATCCTGCAAATTTAGCGTTGTGGTGGGCAGTGTAATGTAATGTAATGAACATTTCTATAGCGCACCTATCACTCCAAGGAGCATCTTGGCGCTTAGACCAAGCCGGGTCGCACAGGCTGGTCTTGCTGCTCTCATCCGGGGGTCTGAACACATTAAACCAGCGCTTTGCATGCTGAGTCCGTGAGATTGTATATCCAGGTTTTGAGTGATTTCCTGAACTGACTTTCAGAGGGAATTTGACGAACTTGGGGCTGGAGTTTATTCCACGCCCTAGACCCGATCACTCCAAGAGATTTCCCTCCCTTGTTAACCAGCCTAAACTTTGGGATCATCAGCAGATTCAAGTTTGAAGATCTAAGATTGCGTGATGGGGAGTAGCGTCTAAACCCATTCTGAAGGTATTTAGGCCCTTGGCAATGAAAGGCCCTAAATGTGATGACCAATATTTTTAACAGAATGCGCTTATGTATTGGCAGCCAGTGAAGGGCATTGAGCGCTGCCGAGGCCGACGACTTCCTAGGCCATCCCAGCACTTGGCGGGTGGCTGCATGTTGGACCATATGAAGCCTGTGTAGGACCGCTTTGTTCGATCCCGCATACAGGCTGTTACAATAGTCCAACCTCGATGTTATGAGTGCAACTGCCACAGTTCGTCTGGCTGCTAACGGGAGAAGATCAAAAAATTTCTTAAGTCCCTTGATGATGTTGAAACAGGTGCCTGCCACCGTTAGTGCCTGTTGTTTGAATGACAAAGTGTCGTCAAACTTGATGCCCAAGTTGCGGGCAGTGTCGATAGTGTTGGGGGGGACTTCTGCGTCCTCCGGCCACCATTGTTTTGGAACAAAACGGCAAACAGCAGGATTTCCGTCTTTCCCGAGTTACATTTAAGATGGTTATTCCTCATCCAGTCTAAGGTGGCTGAGAGGCAGTTTTTTAGATTTTCTTCCGCTCCCGGGTAATCATTGTCCAGCACTAAGATCAGCTGAGTGTCTGCGTACGCAATTGTACTGATTTTATAGGACGAAATTAGTTCAATCAGGGTGACCATATAAAGATGAAAAAGTGTTGAGCTCAAACTGGAGCCCTGCGGCACCCCTGTCGTCAGAGCCTTGTCTTCTGAACAGAACTGTCCTAGCGTAGTCACTTGCGGTCTATGTTTTAGAAAGTTCTTCAGCCACTCCAATACTGCTCCCGCTATACCTGATGTTACTAGGCGGTCTATTAATATGATGTGCGAGACCGTATCGAAGACCGCAGATAAATCCAGTAAAATCAGGACCGCCTTCTTGCCCTGATCCATGGCGGCCCGCAAGGTCTCCACAGTGAACAGGAGAGCAGATTCCGTTGAGTGCTGTGCTGTAAACCCTGATTGGTTAGCATGTAGGATACTGTTATCCTCCAGAAACTTGGCAAGTTGCCTATTTACAAATACTTCCGTTAATTTACATAATAGCGGGAGTAATGAGATGGGCAGGAGATTTGAAAGAGTTGTTGGGTCTGCTAATTGTTTTTTCTGAAGTGGCTTTACAGCTGCAAGTTTCCATTCCATTGGAATCTCAGAGGTGGAGAGGGAGGAGTTGATAATGCTAATAATAATGGGGTTTGCCGTATCCACTATGGCTTTTAAAAATATAGGGGGGCAGGGATCAAAAGGCGAGCCCGATTTGCTAGATAATATGGCCTGGCGGGACTCCTCCAGGCTAATAGAGCAGAATGTCTTAAAACAGGCCGTGCTGGTATCAGCCAGGCGCTCCTCATCAGAGGTGGATACCACCGGCTGTGGAAAATCTTTAGTGATGTCTAATCTTTTGCTCAAAAAAGTTGGCGATAGTATTACAAAAGGCCAATGAGGGTGGAATTTCCTGCGAGAGCACTTTAGGGTTTTTAAAGATATTTACAATCCTAAAGATCTCTTTCTGTTTATTTTTAGAGGAGTCGATGGCTGCCAAGTAATAAGCTTTTTTTAGCAAGTTTAATCAAGGCATGATACTGCCTCCGCGCCGTTTTATAGATACTAAGATCATCATTGTCATAAATTCGGCGCTACCTCTGTTCCAGCGCTCTGACTTCACCTTGTTTCTCCTTTAAAGACAGTGAGAACCATGGTGCAGACGCTTTCTCGCGGCGGGGTACGCTATTTAGACCTCCCGGCTCTGTCTGCCCACTAAGTTCGCAGATCCAATCGCAAAAACGTTTATTTTCTGTTTTAGTATGGCCTGTCATTATAGGTTTACTTTCAGTGGCTCTCCTCAGAAGATCCGGGTGTTCTATGATCTTTTTCCAACCCGGTTTGGTGCGCCCGCCAGGTTTGCCTGTACTGTTCACTGAGGCATCAAACGGAACCAGTTTATGGTCTGACCATGTTTGCACACGTGGAAGATTGACTTTCAGTGCATCTAGATTAGAACAGATACAGTCTAAGGTATGCCCTGCTTTATGTGTAGGATCTAGAGTGAGAAGTGTTAGCCCAAGTACATTCAACATGTCTCTAAAACAGATCGCACCCGGATCCGTGGCAGAGTCCAAATTAAGGTTTAAGTCCCCTAACAGCGTAAAGTTTGAGAACCTGAGAGTGAGGTTACTAAGCACCTCCCCAATGCTCTCCAAAACTCCTTATGTTGGCCTGGTGGGCGATATACTAATGCTCCTGAGAAAGTGAAGGACTCATGGATTTGTAGGCTGAAGCCCATAGTTTCTGCCCCTTTAATATCCAATAGATCGTATACAGTGCATTTCATGGTGTTACAATAGATAATTGCAAGCCCCCCACCGCGTTGTTTCTGTCTATCCACCCTTTGGATTAGATAGCCTTGTGGGAGGGCCTGTACAATATCTGGGTTGCACCAGGCCTTCAACCATGTCTCAGTAACGAAAAGCCAGTCAAGATTCCCCTCTGTAATTAAATCAAAAATGTGTAATCCATTTTTACACATTGACCTGGCATTTATAAGTCCTCCCCGTAGCTCTTTTTGCCCGCTATTTCCCTTGGGCGCTTGTTCAGGGACAAGTTCTAATTTACACTGGTGACAACTAACGGGTCCAACCCATTTGTCCACATTCAAGGTGTGGTGGCACAAAGATGACTGTTTATTCAGTGAAAGTATACAATCCCTCGTCATCTGTTGTTTGTGGTCCAAGGTCACAGCATGTTCGGCCCTCGGCCTGGCCACGGTGCGGACGGGCGCAGACGGGCTTCCCTTTGGCACACCCGATGCGCGCGTCCGCTGCGCGTCGGCCCCATGTGAGCTTTAAATAGGAGGCTGATACGGGTCCTAGTGCAACCACTAGACCGTCACCTCCTCCAAGATGGCCCCCGGAAGGGAGTGTGCTTCACTCCCTGTGTACCGCGCTATCTGCCTCCCTCCACACAAACAGCACCAGCTGCGGTGGAACGGGGAGGGAAGCGGTGCCCAGAACAGTCAGTTCCCAAAATAATACAATTTAAAATGTGCCCTCTAAATTCAAAAATATTAAAACAAAGTACTGTGCAGAATATTAGATCATTCAGCAAACCGTCAAGCGGTGATTTTTAAAAGTGCAATAGTGCCAGCCACGGCTTCAGCAGCGTGTCAGCGGTGTGTCAGGACTTCTGAGGCAGTAATACAGCCAGTGCTGTAAGCAACACCCGCCACAAGGTTAAATGTGCATGTTGTGCATTGGCATCCACAACGTGACCGGCACCGCGCGGTGCCTGCCACCATGTGCATGCCAATGTAGGACCTCCACCCCCCAGGGACCCGAAACGGGCCCCCAAAGCAATCCCTGCATGCCTTAGGCCTTCTCCGCTAGGCATCCTGATATGGATGATATAAGGCCCGAGTTTCGCCCAGCGGGCAATCGGAACGATTGCCTGCCAGCGGAAATGCGGCGTACGGTCTAACCCCCGCCATTGTAATATGGCGGGGGTAAAGGAGGGCTGGCGGGGAATGATGTCGGGCGGATTGCCACCTCCCCACAGGCGGTAGCGATCCGACCAACATCATAATGGACCCCTAGGAGGTGTCCTTACGTTGCCTTGTATAATACAGCACTGGTGCAACATGGACACTTACGGGTTGCAAGCTGAACAAAGATAACTCAATAATCCTGAAAAATAATGCGAGGTGCAGTATGCTATACTAAAGGTACTGATAAGGGCTTGGCCTAGGGCCGACATGGCCGCTTGGACTGCAGGACCAGGTTTTAGAACCTAGCGGCACCAGGGAAAATGACCGATGCCTTCGAGTTCCCCTGTCTTGGCAAACAGAGACACGGGACGCGTCTTGATGACGCCAAAGACCAAAGTTTATTGGCTGCTACCAGGAACAGAGATCTACGAAGCACGACACGGGTGGTTCGCTAGAGACTGCACAATTTCAATGAGCGGAGCATGGTCTTTTATGCCAGAAAATCACATTCCAAAGTAGCATCGATTAGATACAAACTAGCCAATCACATGGTGACATTTCAAACATATCATATAACGACAAACCCACTTTCCGTTGTCCAGCCCACCAGAAATGACCAAACACATTCCAATATCTTGTTCTATCAGGCCGGACAAACCCATCATAAAAACCTCAACCCAAATCAGTGATTATGTCGTAAAGGAAGGAGCAGAAACAGATTGGAAACAAGATAGAAAGGTGGGTGCAGTGTACTATAAACTTCGGCACGTCCTGCTTTTTGATCTTATCTGACCAGCTGCTTAACAGGGAACTGGCTCGGCGAGGTCGGCCTCGGGCAAGGGAGTCAGTTCGGCCAGGTCATTCAAAAGTCAGCTAAGGTCTACGTGTCTCAAGGACTCGTTCGGCCGTAGTCACCGGCCTATGTGAGGGCAACCACACAAAATGGCTGCCGTACACAAAATGGAACCCGAGGGTTCAAACGAAATCCCTAAATACGTAGTGTTCTCATTAATCGATTTAATACGCAAACACTCGTACACACCGCACTCGTGATTTGCGGTCCGCTGACACCAGAATCGTCTATTTCCGACTACCTTTATTGAACGGGTTCGGAACCACCAAACCTCAGACCCTTAAACTACGGAACTACAGGAGCTGAAGCTCCGTGTCGACCCCGCACTCCAGGCTGCAGAAAGAAGTTTTCCAGCACTCCTTTCCGGAACAAAAGGCAGGTTCTGGCGCCGGAATATGGTCGGAGGCGCTTGGGCATAACATCGCTGCCCTAACCTGAATATCTGGCCCAGAATCGAGAGTTCACGGTTCTGTGCCGAGCAAAGATGGTGGACTGATAGTTCTGCGCTCCATCGGAGGTGAGGCTTGGACCAGAGGTGTCTATGTTACCGTTCTCTGGATGGAGTGGTGACAGTCTGGCGGGCCGTCTTGTCTCTGGAGCTACTATTTGAATGCTGGGCTTGGGGAGAGGGAGGGAGAGGGGGGTGGCCACGACCACCACGAGGCGCCTGACCCTGCAATGGCCACTCTGAATTAAGGCTCCGTGTTGAACCCTCCCTCAAATCCTCCTGAGCGGCTTTCCTCCTCACTGTTATCCCATCAAAATTAACGTTTTCGCATTCGGAATATGGGCGGACCACCCGAAGTTAAATTTTGCCCTTTTCTGACTTTGCACCACAGAATTATTAACCGTGAAGCCCTACCTACGAAAACAAGAAAATGGTGCACTGGGAGCTGTTGTGAACTCGCCCGGTGCTGAACGGTGAGTGGGGGGTTGGGGAAGCGTCCCTACCACCCGTGAGAGTTTCTGGGTGCCCTAAAGAGCCCCCCAAGAGCTGAATAATTTTAGAAGCACAGTGAGCTGACCCAGGGCACCGCTTCCAAGCTGCCTGACTCCAAGATGGCGGCCGTCCACGAGAAGACTGGGGCTATCAATGAAGGCAACCCAAGTTGCTATAGCACTGCGTGGCCCTCAAGTCCTCTGAAGGGCATTCCCTAGGTTAATGAAGCAAAAGCCCGAAGTCACATATCTGCCGTAGAATGACTACGCGACGTGCCTTCACCTGTGACGACCTCTTACAATTCAATAAGATCAACTTGGACCACTTCACAGTGACTGGTAGTGCCTTACCTCTTGATGGCTTCTAGATCTCATTCGGACCATGGTTTCTCAACCCCCCTGCTACTCTGACATTCTCCGAGAACAAATGATCACTATCCTGACAGCGAAGTCCGAGCATTATGTCCGACGCCCGGTGGAGCTGCTTCTTTCAGATAATGAGATCGGCCCTGGTTAATCCCCTCGGCTGACACCTACCCAGCAGACTTTGGGCACAGATTCTCCCCGTTTCTCCCTTCCCTCCCATAACACATTTTCCGCAACTCGGTCCTTTTTCTTTGGTTACTATGTTTTGATTCCTTTTTATACAAATGTAACATGTTAGTTTGTAACTCTGATCCTCATGTAAAGCGCTCTGATACCTCCTGGTCTAGCCAGCGCTATATAAAACTCAAATATATAAAAAATAAAGGTTAGCGGATCTGTGCTGCAGGATTAAAAGTACATCGACATGCAGACTCTTGCTTCTGTGTCATTCTGCTGCCCAGTTCGACCAACAACCACAATTGTATTGTTTTCCCAGCCTGCCTTATATGTCATAGCAGCAGATGGCCATCATCACAGTGACTGACTTTGGCGACAGGCCATGGCGAAGCTGAAGTCCAATCCAATTACAGTGTGTTTTACAAGGATGGTATGTCTAAAGCAGAAGTGCCATGTGAGCTGGGTCCCATGGCATAAGACAACTATATTGGAGCAGAAAGAAAAGGGGCAGAGGGAAGCAGCAACTCTAGCATGTGCTCTAGGGGCAGGTTGGACCAGCCTGTTGGCAGGGCAAGAACTGGGTGTTACCAGGTTGATGTGACTCCAAAATCTGTGGAGAGACTCATTGACAGATGCAATACAGGGTGGTTTGGGGTGGGCGGGGGTGTGCAAAAGCCACTGGCTCCTAAAACAGGTGAGGGGCACGTTTGCATTAAAGCAAACATACAGACAGGAACACAAAACATGATGAAGGGAGCAGAGAACTACGTAAATAATGAAAAAAAATAAATGCATTCTTGCAACATGCAGCACATGCGCTGTCTTGTAGGCTTAGACCGAAATTAGTCCATGCTTTCAGCTGCATAGGTAGAGAAGTGTTTGTTTAGTCTATTGTGTGTCGCAAGAGAACTCTTTGCCAGTTCCTGTACTCTCAAACCACAAGGGTTTACAGTGTAGGCACTGCTGTTCGTAAATCGAGTTTGACATGAAAGTGTCCCCTCTGTTGATCGGATTATTCAAACAAGGTCAATGGGGTCTCACACCGGCCACACCTTGTATAACTTTGAAGGGCAGTGAAATATCTCAAAAGCAGCAAGCAGGAGCTACAAAAATAAATATGTGTATACGAAGGAAAGTCCCAGTCCTGTTATCATGCATCAAAAGATGGTACAGATAAGACTAAAAATCCACTGTGAATGCTACACTATGAGCTTGTGGAGAAGGTGCACAGATGCGTGCATGCGGAGGGCAGAAAATGGATCATTTGCAGTGGACTGTTAGCGAGACATTCACCAGAGAGATGAGCACCAGCATTGGGCAGCATGTGTAAGCTAAATTACAGCTTGAAAATACCATACGAGACGGTATGTAACTGTTAGCACACAACTTTTAGCACAAAGTACTGTTACCACGCATCTATTACCACGCAGGACCCATTACCATGGATACCTTTACAACGCATTACTCTACAACGCAGGTACTATTACAACGCAAGTTTAGGTAAGTTTATAGGTAATTTTATCTTTTTTAAATAACATTTATTAGACAGGGGTATTTTTAGGTTTCAGGGTTGGGTTTGGGTTTTGGGGTACAGGGGTATTTTTAGGTTTCATGGTTGGGTTTGGGTTTTGGGGTACAGGGGTATTTTTAGGTTTCAGGTTTGGGTTTTGGGGTACAGGGGTATTTTTAGGTTTCAGGGTTGGGTTTGGGGTACAGGGGTATTTTTAGGTTTCAGGGTTGGGTTTTGGGGTACAGGGGTATTTTTAGGTTTCAGGGTTGGGTTTGGGTTTTGGGGTACAGGGGTATTAGGTTTCAGGGTTGAGTTTGGGTTTTGGGATACAGGGGTATTTTTAGGTTTCAGGGCTGCGTTTAAGTTTTGGGGTACAGGGGTATTTTTAGGTTTCAGGGTTGGGTTTGGGTTTTGGGGTACAGGGGTATTTTTAGGTTTCAGGGTTGGGTTTGGCTTTTGGGGTACAGGGGCATTTTTAGGTTTCAGGGTTGGGTTTGGGTTTTGGGGTACAGGGGTATTTTTAGGTTCCAGTGCTGGGTTTGGGTTTTGGGGTACAGGGGTATTTTTAGGTTTCAGGGTTGGGTTTGGGTTTTGGGGTACAGGGGTATTTTTAGGTTTCAGGGTTGGGTTTGGGTTTTGGGGTACAGGGGTATTTTTAGGTTTCAGGGCTGGGTTTGGGTTTTGGGGTACAGGGGTATTTTTAGGTTTCAGGGCTGGGTTTGGGTTTTGTGGTACAGGGGCATTTTTTATATATATATTTAAAAAATAATAAATAAAAATTAATATAATTAATTAAAATATTTAATAATAAAATAATTATTAATTGATTAAAATATTTAAATTATTATTAATTACATTAATTACATTATTTTAAAATATTATATACTTACCTATACTTACGTTGTAATGGTATGCGTTGTAATGGTACCTGCGTTGTAGTTTAATGCGTTGTAAAGGTATCCGTGGTAATGGGTCCTGCGTTGTAAAAAATGCGTAGTAATGGTATGCGTGCTAAAAGTATGCGTGGTATCAACATATATCCATACGAGACATCCTGCTAGACCTGTGCTGGTTGAGCAGAGCGTTGTCATGCAGCTTCCTAATAAAATACTCTTCAACCTCACCTTTGAGAAAACAAGACTTGCCCTATGTGCCTGTGAGTTTGGAGAGAGCTGAACATGCACCGAAGACTGGCAAACAGTGTCTGACATTTGACCTCTGTATTTGAATGCACATCAAAGGTGAGGAGATAGGAACAAGATTTACCGACCTGTTTACAGAGGAGCACGGAGGGAGTGAAAACAGAACCGATTGTCTCAATTGCTTTTCAAGAGAAAAAAATAGTTCGTAAACAGATGGTAAGATGGTGACCAGTGGATTGTATAGTACTTAGTCCCTGCTTTCAGGGAGGGCTGAATACAGCCAGAAGCATGGCAAATGCTGCTATGAACAAATGGGGAGAAAGAATAAGAGAGCAATGATGGAGCCAGCACATTAGGAGCCTATGGGCGGGCTGAAGCCCACAAAGTATATACAACATGTCTTGAAGAGACCCTGCAAGCGCAATGTAGCTGACACCTAAAAAAGGCATGCATTTCTCATAGTGCTGTGAAATCTGTTACCTCCTCAAAGGATCCTCGCTCCTACATCGGTGCTCGACTAGACCCGTTGACATGGGGAGATCCGGGCAGTCGGATGAGCAGCGGTGGCAGAAGCAATGCTACTATTCTGAAAAGTAGAGGCACGGACCGAGGTAGAAGTGAGCATCTCAAGCTTCCTCTTTGCAAATGTCCATAAGTCTGCAAGTCACTTCCACTCAGCTGAAAAAGCCAACAAAATAACAGCCACGTTTTCTGCACAGGAGTTTCTCAGTCCTCTCTTCTCTGATATTACTCAGAAATGCGGCGCTCTCTCCTGCGCCCTCCTTCTGCTTTCTGACTGCATCCGCTTAATGAGACCATACAGCGGCGGTCAACCCAGCATGGTGGCAATAAAACTTTCTTAAAGCCCGGCCATTGCACCTTTGACTGATTCTTTCTGCTTCTCTCCATTTTCCTCTGCAGGATATAGGAAGACATTAGCTCGTCGTTTGTGCTCCAAGCCCCGGGTCGCCATGATTGATTCAAGCAAAGTGTCTGTTGGAAATGTCTCCCGTCATCCCCCATCTTGTACTCCAGACCTGTCTCCCGTCATCCCCCATCTTGTACTCCAGACCTGACTGGGGACTCCATGCCCAGCCAAACAATTACGCCAGCCTGAGGACTACATACCCAGGACTGATAGTGAACAGTACAACTACAAATAGAAAGCTGCAACTACAGCCTTCTCACACGCCTGCAGTCTTGCATGTAATTTTCAATTTACAGGGGTTTCTTTGTTCCCACCAATCAATGGAACTGTCTAGGGGTCCATACACTAGTATTGTACTAACTCCATATCCATTTACAACAGGAAAATGCATGACTGCATATTTGCTCTACCTGCAATCCAACCACACACACAAGACACTCAACCAGTCTTCTGCTGCAGCCACATAAAAAAGCCTCCAACCCAAGCCTGACGACAAAACATAACCAGCAAGGAACAACAACCTAAAAACAAAACTAGTAACAAGTCCTGCTTATTAACTGAAAAAACGCACAGACTATGCACAAAATCAAGTACCACTTGGGGAGAACAAAGTCAAATCACCCATAAATTAACAAGTCTTGTTTCTCAAGAAGCACAATTGACACATGAAAAAAGTACCATGCATTATCCAGAACACCTCTTTTACAAGCACTACACACACACCCCCAAACAGTAATTAGATGTATCACTTCAGCATAGTGCACTCATGCACCAGATGCACATCTGCACAGAGTACAGCTCCACGAAAATGTACTCAAGATATACATTGTGCTATATTTATAGTTGTATCAAAACGTATAACCATATGAGCTTTTCAGTTGAACCAAATATGAAAAATCCTTCAATTGTTTTAGAGAAGAAAAAACACCATCAACATCCAATTTGATGTCCTAAACGAGAAACTAAAACGAACTACCCAACTCCATTACCCATTTAACTATGCAAAATGCATCATCATTTGTCCATCGTCTTATGTATATATTTTGCAGTCTTTATACAGAATGTAACACTGCGCAGGATCGTGACACACGCCGTGACTGCAAATGTTTCCCTAAACACTTAAAAGGAATCAAAAAGAATTACTAAATAACAGAACATTTCCACAGCAAGATATACAGCACTTCAAAACAATCTGACTGAGAATGCCGTTGTCTGGCAACAAAACCTTTCAGGCTGGGGAACACAATCAGAATGTAAATGGGGTCAAAAAGTAAATGGGTGAACAGCTTCACCTCAGACCAGTCAGTGACCCTTAAATCTTTTTACTCATTGCTTCTCTTTGCCAGAAATAACACTTGTTTCCTTTTCCTTTAATGAACTATCCATTGGAGTCCATTTTCAGGAGATCTGTTCCAAATGGAAAGGCAAGCTATTTCTCCCTACTTTGCTGTAAAGCAGAGCAGTAGCACCTTCCCTTTCTACAGTGCAACTTTGAATAATTGAATAATGCAACACCAAACTGCATTTTTCTCTTTTCTCTTAATGCAGTTTAACTATACCTTTTCCACAGATGTTCTACGTTACTCTTCTTTCGGCCTACCATGAGTGCTTCAAAGGTCTGCAGGCCGTCTTCTCCCCATAAACCTTTCTACAGTGCAACTTTGAATAATTGAATAATGCAACACTAAACTGCATTTTTCTCTTTTCTCTTAATGCAGTTTAACTATACTGTTTCCACAGATGTTCTACGTTACTCTTCTTTCGGCATACCATGATTGCTTCAAAGGTCTGCAGGCCGTCTTCTCCCCATAAACCACAGACGCTGTTCTCGGGCTGCCATATGTCATAGTGGCACTGGTTGGGTTTTTTCCCCTCTTTTTTTCTTATGGCTATATTTAATTGTAGAGGTCCTTGATTCTCTTTGAGCTCTCAAATGCTATTGATGGTTCAAAATCCAGCATAAGGCATTGCCAAATTGTAGTATTCACTGTTCACATATAGGAAAGTTCCCTGCAATGAGTTTATTTAGCTGTGTACAAATGTAGGTAAATGCTTAATTAAGTATGGTATCTACTGAACTCCACCAGGAGCTGGGTAGTAATAGAAGCTCTGCTTTTCTCCTAATAGGTTTCTTAAGTGACTCCTGATGGGATACTGGCATACCCTGAGCATTCGCAGCACATTCTCCATCTCTAATTGTGTCTACTCATGCATGCTTTATTCACTCAAACTAAGACACTAAGCGCATCAGTGATGTTGTGCAGCTTGCTGGAGAAAAAGTGCGACACACAACTGATTCCAAACGTCTCTGGTCTCACCCTCTGTTTTCATGGATCTGCTGTTGAGAGCTTTACAAGAGAATTTTAGACTTTGGCTTTTGTGTTTTACGAGGTGGCAGGTCCACAAAATGTTCGAGGTGAAGTAACATCAACTGATAGACATTAGTGTAAGTGTGTGACAACAAACTTCAACGGAAAATTCCTATTTTTCCCCTCTGATTACTGTTGCATGACAGCGGGGTAGTATTAATCAAACCAATTACATGAAGGAAGTAAGCCAATTAGAGGGTAGATTAAAATATGTAATTGTGTGACTCCCCTCCACCTTCCAATAAGTCAGTGGGATTTTGAGAACAAAAAGTTAATAAATTGCTTCTTTTGACTTTTAACCATATTTTAGAGACATAAGTTAGTGTGGCGCTGCACCGGGGAAGACTCCGGCCGACAGTTGCTGGGGCGGGAGGGCCCCGACCGGACTCCGGGACCCTCAACCAGCCCTGGACTCTCAGATTCTGCGCCGAGCCGCCCCAAGATGACGGGTAGGCCCAACTTATCTCCGGCCTCCTCCACGCCTGGAACGGTCTCTGCTGTGTTGGGGCGGGTAGGAACCTTGGTGCCTTCAAAAGCTGAGGGCCGGTGTGTTAAACTGTCAAGTCAAGTCATAGGATTTGTATAGCGCACTACATACCCAGAGGGTTTCAAGGCGCTTAGGAAGGGGAGGAGGATTACTGGTCGAATATCCACGTTTTAAGTTGCTTTCTGAACGCTAGGTGGTTATGGGTAAGGCGAAGGTAAGCGGGGAGTGAGTTCCATGTTTTAGCAGCCAGGTATGAAAAGGATCTGCCTCCCATGGTGGTCTTGTTGATGCGAGGTACAGTGGCGAGGGCTTGGCTGGAAGAACGTAGTTGGCGGGAGGGGGTGTAGAAGGACAGTCGTGAGTTGAGGCAGTCTGGTCCGATGTCGTAGAGTGATTTGTGTGCGTGGGTTAGCAGTCGGAAAGTGATCCTCTTATTGACGGGAAGCCAGTGGAGGTCTTTAAGGTGACCAGAGATGTGTTCGTTGCGTGGGATGTCTAATATTAGCCTGACTGAGGCGTCTTGGATTCGTTGGAGTTTCTTCTGGAGTTTTGCGGCGGTAGTACCCGCGTAGAGGGTGTTTCCGTAGTCCAGTCGGCTCGTGACCAGAGCGTGGGTGACTGTTTTCCTTGTATCGGAGGGGATCCAGCGAAATGTTTTCCTGAGCATGCGATGAATGTTGAAGCAGGATGAGGATACGGCGCTGACTTGTCTGTTCATTGAGAGTGAAGAATCCAGGATGATGCCTAGGTTCCGTGCGTGGTCTGTCGGGATGGGTGCTTTTCCGAGGGCTTCCGGCCACCAGGAGTCGTCCCATGCAGAGGGGGATGTACCTAAGATGAGGACTTCTGTTTTGTCTGAGTTCAGTTTCAGACGGCTTTGTTTCATCCATTCGGCAACTTCTTTCATTCCTTCGTGTAGGTTAGTTTTGGCGGTGCTGGGGTCATTGGTGAGGGAAAGGATCAGTTGAGTGTCGTCCGCGTAAGAGATGATGTTGGGGTTGTGTTGGCGTGCGATGGCCGCGAGGGGGCTTATGTATACGTTGAAGAGGGTGGGACTGAGTGATGATCCTTGTGGTACGCCGCAGATGACTTCAGAGGCCTCGGACTTGAATGGAGGAAGGCGGACTCTCTGGGTTCTTCCGGTGAGGAACGAGGTGATCCATTCGAGTGCTTTTCCTTGGATTCCGATGTTATAGAGGCGTTGTATAAGGGTGCTGTGGCAGACTGTGTCAAAGGCTGCGGAGAGGTCGAGGAGGATGAGGGCGACTGTGTCTCCATTGTCCAGTAGAGTTCGAATGTCGTCTGTTGCTGCGATGAGGGCGGTCTCAGTGCTGTGTTTTGCTCGGAAGCCAGATTGTGAGGGGTCGAGGGATTTGTTGGCTTCGAGGAAGGCGGCGAGCTGGTTGTTGACAGCTTTCTCGATGACTTTGGCCGGGAATGGGAGAAGCGAGATGGGGCGGTAATTTTTGAGTTCGGTGGGGTCCGCTGTTGGTTTTTTCAGAAGGGCGGTGAGTTCAGCGTGTTTCCAGTCTTCCGGGAAGGTGGCGGAGGTGAAGGAGCAGTTGATGACGTCTCTGAGGTGCGGTGCTATGACGGAGTCTGCTTTGTTGAAGATGTGGTGAGGGCATGGGTCTGTGGGGGATCCTGAGTGGATGGAATTCATCAGGCGGATGGTGTCCTCAGTGGAGATTGGGTTCCAGTCGTTGATGGTGTTCACGGGGGGAAGATGATCAGCAAACTGTGCCAGCAGCCGGTCTCTCCCGGACCCGGGGTCCCCTCAGGCCGATCCCCGATATCTACTGCCAGTCGCTGCCGTCCCGCGCTACACCTCCTCGTGGTCCAGCTGCAGCACTGCCAGTTCTCCACTCTCAGCAGGAAAACAAGCCCCCCGGTAGCACACCGGGACATAACTCCTTCGGGTTCTTTCTCTCTCGATGGTGCAAATACGTGGTTGTCTTGTGGCTAAATACGCTGGCATTGGCCGTCGGCGGGAGCGACAGAGCAACACGTCTGCTCACACTTTCATCTTGGCCACGCCCCACCCTCGCCTTATAGGCTTTTTTCAGATACCAAATGTGATTAAGGGTTTGGGTCTTTGAAGTTTTATTTTGGGGCTTTGCTTTTTTTGAAGTACACTCTTTTCCTCTCACACTAGCTCTTGGAAGGCTGTCTGTCCTTGCAGGGAAGACTCTGAAGAGCTGATAGTCCCACAACACAGGCCATGGAAGGGTCACACCTGGATATGAGCCAAAGTGATAAGTTCATCTTTGATTCCCTTATCAGACCCATCTCCTCCTGAGATCTGGTCCTGCCCTTTCCTTGTTTTTGCTGTTATGGTGGGGAAGAAGTGTTGATACTGTCATGGAATGCCTTCCTACTTTCGATTCATCTTCTATTCATGAATGATGGAAAGCGGAGAAGATTGTGCAATGCTAGCAAACAAGGCAGGAAGGACCTTCTTTGCTCCGTGTTGGGCTTGAGAGAATGAATAAAACATATTCAAGGTAATTCACCTTGGTCGTTCTTGAACCTTTTAATGTATTCTTCTGTTGTGAATGAGGTTGACCCAGGATGAATATAGAGATCTAAACCGTTCATACACTGGTTCAGAAGATTGATATCTAGAAATAACTGAGAAGAAACTTTTCTTAATTGCGAGAAATTTCTAAACCCAAAACCAAAGAAATGTTTGTGTCTAAAGAGACTAAGCTACCCACAGAATATCTGCCAGCCTAGTTGTTTACTGCAATAGGAAGCGTCTGGACTCCTCCCATGTGTCTTTTTCGGATGCAGTAGGGTGTTTTATGATTAAAAAGAACCTGTGAATTTTAGGCCTCAGATCATTGGGCGTGCTGAATTAATCCACTTTGTAATCTTTTTGGTGTCTCTCAAGTCTTCAGAGTTTATTTGGGCTACTCTTTAGCTACTTTATATGTTATGTTACATGGTTTTTGCAACGTGCATGTTTACCTGGTTCTTGGCAGCATACCACTTTAATGCAAACCTTTGCTGTTGTGAGTTCATCCATGGGGGCATCTTAAGGGGGATGTCTATAGAAGTGCCCTGGCACTATGAGTAAGGGTGGTGTGAATAACTGTACGGTTTCCCTGCAGATTGGAGGGAGGAAAAGGTCTGAGACCTGCTGTCTATACCGTTGTGAAGTTGGCACAAGTTGGAGTTGTGTTTCTGGGGGCATTGCAGTGGGAGTGCAGGGATTCTGACCCTCTGCCTAAGTGAAGTCAGTTGTAGAGGTATATTCTGCTGCTTGGAGGCTCTACTCTCTGGACCATGTAGCTCATAGGCTGATTACTGCCTTTCCTGTATCGTGTTGGGTGATTGTACTGATGGTGAAGAAGCGATATAAGTTGCTGCTACCCCTTGTGTAGTAGTTGACAGAGCCTGAAGCTAGCATATTTATAGGGTGGCCTGGTCTTTTCTTTAGACATAGAATCAGTTGTGTTGTGTTGTGTTGCTTGCTTACCGTACTGAGGTTGTTCCTGGGGTTTTCATCGTTGCTGCATTTCCAAAAGGTCTCTCGCCCCGCTCGCTCTTTTTCCTTTGTAATCGGTCAATTACCAATGTTTTTTTTCATAAAGTGATGCTTACTGTGTGCGGTCTATCAGTGGTGAGTTGTGTTACTAAATGGCTTGTGAGATGTGCGATTGTGATTCATGAGATTCTCATTTGGGTCTAAGTTTAATGTCGTAAAGATTGACTAGTCAGGGCTATGGAAGAGAAGCATGGTAGGAAGGGCAGGTAGAGTAGATGCTGCAGTCCAAACTCATCACTACTTGTCTTGAAGCAGGGAAAGCAATTGAAATGAACAGAGCGTGGCAGACTGCAATGTCCAATGACAACTTGTAATGTGACTAATGTGGTTTTCAAGCCAGGTTCTACCAAAAGTAAGGATGTCCCGGAGGGTGGGGGGGGGGAGAATTACACAGAGGCAATGCAGGCCAACCTAGTCACTCATACACAGATCAAACTGCAGCACTTGTTTTAGTTTCTACATGCCAACAAAGTGTGAATCAATAAACATCCTAATTGTTGCCACCAATCATTTGATCATGATGCATTTGAGCAAAGGAAACCTGATGTGTGATCAACCTGCCAGGCCTAGTTACCCGGGTCCCCTGCCCTCAAGAAGTGTTGTTTCACTGTAGCTCACCTTCTCCAATTCCTGGTGGGTTTCACTGATTGTCCCAGAAGGCTGGTGACTGCATTCTCGGCTCAAAATTAGAATCAACCTGCTGAGCAGTGATGCTCGACATTCTTCCTCTTGTTATTCCACATGTCTATATGTGATGATATGCAGCCCATTCGTAACGTTTTCTCACTCATGTACACTGCAAACATTGTCTCTGAAGTCCTTGCCTGGAGAGAGCAATGTTGTCCAGTGATGGCCATTCTCTAAAGTATGACAGCATAGTGCAGGAGGGACCATGTATATTAGGCGGCAATGAGGCTTGCCTGTCTTTCCAGCTCCTACACCGTTTTACTGTTCTGTATTGTATTGTAAAAGCTACATAGTGAGGTTTCAAGGTGCTCCAGGTTGCACTGGGCTCCTGTGCTCGCTTTCAGAGTTTGTGGTTGAAATGTTGTTAGTGTTTAGAGGTCTTTCAGGGGGTGTTGAGAGACGTGCAGCGATATTCGGTGCAGATGCTCATATGGATGCCCAACCTTTTATTTCGGAGCTCATAGTAATTTTACTGCCCTCTAAAATTCAAGATTGTTGTAAAATATTCTTATTTCTAGACGCGATAAAGTTCCATAACTTAGACATCTGAGCCAAGAAGGTGTATCTACCATCCAAAAGTTTTGGGAGGGAGGAATAGTCAAGAGTGGAGCCCATCTGATCACAAACTTCTAAGTTAGAGTTAAGAATTAAGACCTTTTTGCTGAAAGAACAGGTTAGAAGCTGTGAATGGCAGGATAAACTACATACATTGGTTTGAAATCTGCCCATTGCATAGACTGAAGTGATGGTACAATGCAAGTCTTTATATGAAGGTTAAGTTCTTGTCTTGGAGCAGCTTTCTATAACTTTCAGTTCACATGAAGAGAGACTGTAAGGTATATACCACTGGTATAGACTAGTCTGAAGGTTACTTAAATGATGGTGGCTTGTATCCTTTGAGAGAAAGTCCTGCCATGGGAAAAAATAATGTGAGTTTCTCATTATGTAAAAGGCTACACATGTAACTTGATTCGTTGTGGCATAGGGAGAGGTTAGAACGCACAATAGCCCCTAGATTTCTTACTTAGTGCGATTGTTTTGGGGTGAGCCATGCTCTTTAGGCTGTATGGTGGAGGAGTGGCAGATGATCCATTTTTCACTGGCTATATCCTAGTGTGTGATGTATTAAGCTTGTGATGTTCCTTTTGCATCTGACTGTAAACAGAAAGCATTTGCCCAGGGCAAATGAATCGAGTTTAAATGGATTTTCAAGTTTTAGTATTCTTTGTGTGTGCTATTGGTGTAGTTGTATCAGATGAGTTTGAATGAGTTGATGAACTAAGCTAAATAGTAGATGAGAAATGATACAAACACGAGTAACTCTGGCAGTTGAGGGAAGCAGTGCAGAGTAAAGGGAGAAAGTGATAGAATGAAGTATTTGTCAGATGGGAAAGAAGCAATCCTGTAAAGGCCAGTTCTAAGACTGCGTCAAAGGCACAGGACCTGTCCCATGGCTGAAACGCTGCACCTTCCTTTGAATCCACTGTAGTACTGATGTTATCCCACATTGTAATTCATGCTGATTCCGCACTAAACCTAGACCAAAACCTTTTTGAATGTCAAGAGCAAAGGTTGTTTTCTTCGAAGGTGGCTGACCATTGAATGTAGGTAGCTCTTTCTTCCAGTTTACCAAGGCTTTTGCATATTGGGAGCAATGGGTTGCTAGTTAAATTTTAGATCTGGTCTAGAGACCTGTTTAGCTGTTTCACAAGCCTAATTTAATCAAAAAGCACTCCACGGTAAAGTAGTGACCACTCTGGTGATTACTGAAGATCCTTGAGATTTGCATGTTCCAAATCCGCTGAGTTCGACCCCAAAGATTCCTCATTAGTTGAATAACAGATGCAGCAAGGATGAAGAGTTTGGAAAAGAGAGCAGTGGATGTAGCCCAGGAAGGAGGTTATGTGGTTGCCATCAGGGTTTGTTCTGTTGACTCTGGCCTCCTGGCAGACAGTGGTGCAACATTATAATTCTAGTGCACAGTTCAGAAAAAGGTGAAACGTGAGGGAAATGTGGACATAAGTCAGACTCCGTGGAGAGATAGGGAACCACTGGAGAGGTATACCCACCCACCTGGATCAAGTGTGGTGTCTGGTATTAGGTGAGTGTGGCAATCACTAGCGAATGCAGATGATTAAGCAATTGAGAAGACCCCCTCCCCGGCATCCCTGCATATTTCTCACTAGATAGCCAACATGCACAACCTCTTATTCCTGACTCTAGCCAGGTGCCAGCTTTTGCAATACATATTGGAGATGACATCTGAGGCATCCAAGCTCCGTGTGCTGCAGACACCAGCACAACAGTTGAGTGAAGTATGTGGTAGAAAGAAACAGCACTTCTAAGTCTATGTCCACAGATCAGATATTCTACACTATTCCTTCTCTCCTGACTGTTTGCTCTTCAGGGTCCGCATACCTAAAGAGCTGCTACCACCCGACTCCACTTGGAGGGGGAAGGCCTCCCGGGCCACACTCCACTTTGATCAGGGACTCTCAGGTGTTCTCCCATTTTAATGGAGAGTGCACTTTGCACTCCTTCCAGGCTGCTCTTCCACCTCACTCTATGGGTGTCACAGAAAAAACACACTCACATCTCTACTCCCTACAGCGTGTCCTGCTCATAATGTTTACATTGCTGGGAACCACCATAACGTAGACCAAGTAAACACTACACAAATTTTCAATGCAGAAAAGGAAGCCCGAGAGTCACCTGAGCTATGAGACCCAACAGCAGAGGACGTTGGTGCAGAGCAAGGTATTGTGTCAGGTATGAGGAAAGGAGAAGACTGGTATTGCACGTATTCAAACAATGCACTTCTGTAGAGTCAGGAATGGTACTGATGGGGTTAGATTACTAGGAATAAGAGGGATATTTACATGACATTCATCTTGTTTAGTTTGCAGAGGGCAGGCTGTAAAATGTGTTAGCCGCAAAGCTGATATTGCCTTTACTCTAAAGGCCAGGTGTATTCTCTATTCAGTGTCCAAGGCACAAAGTTTATCGTGGTTTATGCTATATATTTGAACAACTTGTGCACACTGGAACCTTCCTGTACCTTGCTTTCAGGTGAGGATTGTTTTATGACTGCTATGTTGTTTCACTAGCTTTGAACTGTCCCAACATTGTCTTATGTTTCCTGGTCGCTATCTCATGTGTTCTGTTTTTTTGTGCAGTTGGCCCTGGACATTGACAAAGATGCAGAAGATCAGAACAAGTATGTGGATGGCATGGTAAGAATGCATCACTTCCAGGGCCTACTCTGAGGGGATGTTTATAGTAAAGTAACATATGGAAAGCAGTCTGTGTTTGATCCTTACATTTCAAAAGCACTGTATTGAAGATGGGACGTTTATTTTGTTTGGTTTCTAGTTAACTTTAGTGAACATGAGATATAGGTTGCGCCTGATCTTTTCATTTCTCTTCTGTCCTCTAGGATTCTGACTTCATGAGTGTGACCGGTTTGCTGACTGGTAGTGTGAAGCGCTTCTCTAGCATGGCACGGTCAGGCCGGGACAACCGCAAGCTCTTGTGCTACGTGTCAGCTGGGCTCATCGGAGCCTTCATTGTCTTCTACTTTTTGCTCTCACGAGCTCGGACTTGAACTGATTTGCAGTCTCCAAATCTGAAACACTTTACCAAGAACCTGCTAGTCCACTGAGTGGGCTGGGCGGTGTGTGTTGGTGTGTTACTACTATTACTATTTGCAACGTTGACCCTTACTTCTGCTGAGAGGATGCTTTTACCCACGTGTAACCGATGATGTGCCATCCATTGTGTGCGGGGAGGATGAGAATTCAAGCTTTCACTAAAGACTACCATTCTGGTAATTGAGCATTGCTGGGTAACACCGTTATTACCATTGCATCCTGCAGCTAACCTCACAAAGTTCCTCTAACTGAGATTTTCTGTGGGTTGCTCCCACCACAGTTTCTTTTTCATTGTTGAGGCATATTCACCAGCGTACATCAGGGCTTTGCCAATGTAGAAGATCGTTAATGTAGCATTTACATGGCTAGAGAATTCAATCTTCATCTGCAAAGCCGACCCTGTTATTTTCGTCCATCCTGCTCATGTAACAATAGCTTTTAGCCTGAGGTGATACTGGCCTGGTTGGCTCAGTTTTTTTACCACAGAAATTACGTGCACCTTTACCAATTTTCACCCATTGAAATTGACAAAACTGATTTGGTGTTAGAAGTGCAGCGCTTGGAGTTGTCCGATCTGTGTCTTTTCTTATCGGTCCTATCTGTGTTCAAGACATCGGTCAAGCAGCACAACGCTCAAAACAGGTGTCCCTGAAATGTGTCCAATGTTAAGAGCAGACCCAAATATCTGCTGATAGCGTTCTGTGTAAAAGGGCCTGTTTTTACTTTGGTGATTTACCTGGAGGTGCAGGCTGCAAATCCTAGCTCCCTATTCAGTGTGGTGATTAGTCTTGTTAGTCAACCATTGGCTTTAGTCACACTGTGCTTCCTATATTTTTTGCTGTGCTTCAGGTGAAGCGTATGCATCAAAACTTTGCCATTACCACCTGGAAATGTTAAGCTTTTGATAATGTTTGACAATGTAAGGTATACAGCTCTAAGTCTTGAAAATTGCATGTAAGGTGGAAGAATTTGAAAGTATCTTAGAATGAGACTTGGATAATAGCACCTAAAAAGGCAGAACATGTATCTCTGTTTTATTTAATCTTCAAGGATATATTGTTAATTGTAGGTTGTATCTTTCACATTTCATTCATATAATGGCTGAGGTCTTACAAACTATGAAAATTACTGCTCCGTGCACCTTCAAGCAAAGTGGTCTGTGATGGTACAGTACTCCCAACAGGACCAATGCCAACTGTAGACCGAGGTAAAACTGATGAACTGGATGAACCGAGTTATACAGTACTGATCACATTATCCAATAGATGCAAAACTGTCTTTTTACAACTCTTCAGACATATTTTAAATCATGAGGCATGTATTCTCCAGTTGTAAACTACCTTCCTTGGTCAGCAACCTCAATGTAGCAGCTCATATGGGGCTGGAAGCATTTCTAGATCAGCACAAAGGTACTTCTCCATTAACTGAAATAGAACTGTTTAGTTTTTACATCTTATAATGACTAGTTTAAAAAATATTTGAACATAAATTCAAAGATTTGACAACTGCTAAATTTCAACAAACTGAAATTGTGATCAGGTAAAAATATGTCTCATTGGGTATCTAATTGCTTCCCCTTTGCGGGTGCGTGAACAATTCTCTTTTCTCAAGATGGCTATCACTTTTATGGATGGTTTACCTGGAGAATCTTATTTTAGATTTTTTTTTTACTGTACTGGTGGGTTAAACAAAGATTCCTGGGAAAGGCAAAAAAATATGACTGTCTTTTTTTTCTTACGATTAATCCCTAACCCTGTATGGCAGACCACTCCGGTCTCCTAAGATGGAGGGGAGAGCTGAATTGTGAATTAAAAAGTATGACCCTCCCCTTCCACTCACCACATGTGTTACTGTTTATTTTTAATGTTGGTTATATTACTATTAACCTACAGTGTGTGTGTATGTATACATGCAAAAGTTGTTGATTCACGCACTCCGTGGTATTCAAATTGCACCAGTGTGATTTGATAATTAATCAAGTTTGAGGGCGTGCACTGAGGTATCGTCCCCTAAACCTGGGCATATGAAAAGAACTGCAGTTGCATTTCCCCACTGGGAAGTGTCCCTCAATGTGCACTGCCGGAGGTCCAAAAGTGGCAAGTTTGCTCAAATAATCCAAAGGTTGCAATCAATACATTCTTTAATGTAGTTTGCAATGGTTTATGCTCATGAATTTCATGAGCAGTTTACATGATTCTTATAGATCCATTAACCATTATCCATAATGCTGTAAGCGCATTAGTATCGGCCCCAATGCATTTTGGGCAGATACACCGCCCTTCTTCAGGGGTTAAATTCCTAAAGAGACCAGAAAGGAACGAAATGAGGTGAATAGATTCCAACTGGCAGTTAAAGTAAAATGAATGTAAAGTAAAGGTGCAGCGTGAATAAATTAGTTGGTCGGTTACAACCACAAAGTATCGTTTTGTGTCGAAGCCAATAAGGCCTCACATCTCTACTCACATCCAACACACTTCTCATACCATTGTCAGACTATAAAGCACTTACAAAGAAGACCACAGTTATATTTGAGTATGTAACAGAATTTATTTATCATTAAAAACAATACCCCTAGTACAAAATTTCATTAAAATTGCTCACACAAGTGTTTAAAAACAACTACATAAATTAAAAACCATATAAACTAACAGGAGAAAACATAGACAGTTAGCTTTCTCTTGCAAATGTTAATTCGGATTGTCTTGGTACAACAGAGGGCATGAGTCTTAATTCCCTGTCAACACAGTACTGTTGAACCTTCCAAATTTAACACAATATAGAGCGTCGACTCGTTTCAGTGGTGTTTATTCGATAAGACCACTTTCATCAGGACAAAAATAATATATTTCTCCTTATAACTGGTGTCACCCAATTCAAAATAAAGACAAAACATTCTTTTACCTTAAAACAAAATCATTGTCTACACATTTCTCAGAGTTCATAGAACACAAGACAATCAAATAGTTAAAATCAACAAGTACTTCTACAATATAATCTAAACATATCTCAAAAGTACATTCACTGTGCATGCAGTAGACCAATATATTGAGCGCCACATAGTCATTATTGACACATGATCAAAACAGATTTGTACCACAATACATATTACTTCACGGCCATGTAATCATGGCCCCTACTGGTTTTCTGTTCTTTGTAAGTGCTCCACCATTCAATAGGTTGCAAACGAAACAGTCATTCATCCTATCAAACCGCTTATCCTCAAGCATCATTGTTATAACTCAACAGCACATGTGTGAGAATCCTCCCCGATTTTTTTTTTTCACAACAAATTTTATTGAGCAAAAGAGTATCAAGAATGTGGTATCTTCACACACCAAGATCCCCACAACAGGAGCAATGTAATGGTGACATACATAGTATTCCATGAAGCAAGTGTCAATGAAGCTCAGCTTTAAAAATGCCCTAACAACCCATCCCAACCCCAACTACACCTCCACCCGTACCCAACACCCCCCCCCCCCCGCCACACATGTACAGAAGCAACACAAAGACGATTCACATAGAGGAAGCAGGTATAATGCAACCAGGGTTTTGCCATTTGGGCCAGAAGAGTCACTGCGATCAAATGTCCTCCTCCTGCTCCGCCGGGGGTTCCAAGGACAGGCCACGGTAGTCGGCCCACCGCTTCCAGATCTTGAAGTGTTTGCGTGGGCAGCCCCGCGCCTCAAAGACCGGTTTTTCAAGACCCATAAAGTAGTCCAGCCCAGCCTTCCACGCAGACAGGGGGGGGGCCCTCACAGATTTCCAGGCTCGAGCCAGGTCACGCTTAGCAACCACCAGGCCCAGGAGCAACAGGTGATGCTTATATATGTTGCCCCCAACCCCTTCCATGATGTGCAGCAGGCCTAGCCGGTGGGTTCGAGGAAGATCCCAGCCCAGGACCTCAGCCAGGCAACTCCATACGCCCCTCCAGAATCCAGCCAGGCGACCACACCGTATGCAGCAGGGAGCCAGGCACTTCCCCACAGCGCAGGCACTCCGATGACGCAATCAAACCAGCCTTCCACAGTCGTTCACGTGTATAATAGGCACGATGCAGGTATTTGAATTGTATCAGGCGGAGCCGAACCGCAATAGCGGTGCCGCGCGGGGACTCCAGCGCCTCCCTCCAATCGTCCTCATCCAAGGCGCCCACGTCTACCTCCCACGCCTCCCGAAGGGAGCTGAGAGTGGATGAGCAGTGAGTAACAAGTGACTGATAGATCCTAGAGACCTTCTTGTCTCCCAAGTCTCCCATAAACACTTTCGCCTCAATCGGACTGAACTCCGGCAGGGAGTCGAGGCCGGCAATGCTCGGGGCGAGGGCATGCCTCAGCTGTAGGT
Organism: Lissotriton vulgaris; assembly: GCF_964263255.1. Taxonomy (NCBI): domain Eukaryota; kingdom Metazoa; phylum Chordata; class Amphibia; order Caudata; family Salamandridae; genus Lissotriton; species Lissotriton vulgaris. The sequence continues at coordinate 869,289,772 of NC_141687.1, read as the reverse complement.
AACGGAAGAACTGGGACTGAGGCATCTGGAACTCCACACGGAGTTCCTCAAAGGACTTGAGGGTGGCGCCTGACACGACCTGGCCCAGTTGTGTAATTCCAATAGCCTCCCAACCCTCGAACCCGGCCAGGGCAGCCAGTTCCGGGAGCAAACCGTTGTGCCACAGCGGCGTTTCAGCCGTTAATTTGCCCCACCAACCCATGCGGCGCAGAGACTGCCGCCACACTGCAAAGACTACTTTGGTTACCGACGGCAACCCACGGCGTATACGGGCCGAATAAAGAATGGTGTGGAGCGTACGATCACCCATGAGATGTCTCTCCAGGGCATAGGCCGGGTCACTCCTATCCCCGTACCACCAGTCATTGAGGACAAGTAGATGTGACGCCTGGTAGTAGGAGAGGAGGTCGGATGTGGCCAAACCACCACAGTATGTGGACAGAAAGCACGTCCTCAGGGCCACCCTGGCTGCACCGCCATCCCACAGGAAGCGGCTCAGCACAGAGTTCACCTGGCGGAACCACTCCATGCCAATAGGGTGCGGGAAGTGTTGGAGTTGGTACAACAGCCTCGGCAGCGCCACCATCTTAAAGATGGCCGACCTCCCAAAGATTGTAAGGGGCATCCTGGACCATGTTTTGACATCAGCCTGGACCCGTTCCCACACCGGCAAGACACTGCGTGTCCAGGCCACGGCTCGCGAAGTCGAGAGGAAGGTCACGCGCAGGTCGGCGGCCCAAGGGTCGGCAACCACTCCGCCACGTAAAATCCACAGGGTCGATTTAGACAGGTTAAGGTGGAGCCCTGAGACTTCGCCAAACCCCTGCATGATCTCTAAAACTCGAGGGCCCGAGCGCCGCAGTTCGGTAAGGAACAGGAGGACGTCGTCTGCGTAAAGTGCAATCCTATCCGTTAGGGTATCGTTCCAGACAAAGCCACGCAGATGGGCATCCATTCGTATCCGCGACGCCAGGGGCTCCATGGCTAGGGCGAACAGATAGGGGGACAGCGGGCAGCCCTGCCGAGTACCACGTCCGATTTGGAAGCGCCCTGAGACCGCACCGGCTACACGGACCGACGCCGTAACATTGGTGTATAGGAGACGGATATAAGACAGGAAGACAGGCCCTAGATTGAGGCGGGCCAACAAGGTGAACAAATACGCCCAACTCACTGAATCAAAGGCCCGGTCCATGTCCGCAAGGAGGAGTGCGGCCTGTTCATCCCTAGCACCCATGGCGTCGATCGCTGCCTGCGCCCGCCGGATATTATGCCGGGTGGCCCTGCGCGGCATGAACCCGGCCTGGTCAGGGTGGACCAGGTCGGCGATGTGGGGCAGAAGGCGGTTCGCCAGGGCTTTCGCCAAAATCTTGGCCTCGATGTTGAGGAGGGAGATCGGCCTGTACGAGTCGTGCCGGTCCGGCGCCCTGCCTGGCTTCAAAAAGACTACAATCTCGGCATGACGCCAGTCAGGTGGCAGCTCGCCTCTAGTCCGCGCTGCCTCCAGGGCGTTGCGAAAGTGGGGTCCCAGCTGGACATGGAACTTTTTATAAAATTCGGCAGGATAACCGCTCGGGCCGGGCGCCTTCCCAGTATTCAATTGGCCAAGGGCCTCCCCAAGTTCCTCGGACGTAAGCGGGGCCTCCAAGGCCATTCTAGTCTCCTCCGGGACTGCCTGCGGGAGTAGGTCGTCCAAGTATGAGGCAATCTCGCCCTCCACCAATGGGTCACGAGGAGCGTATTGTGCCTCGTAGTAGCGGGCAAAGCTAGCCGCCAACCGACCCGGGTCGGTCATAACCGAGCCATCCTCCGCCGTAAGGCCGGGTAGCTCAAGGGGCTGGAAAGTCGCCTGGCAAAGCCTATGTAACATGGTGCAGGACTTATCGCCCCACTGATACACCCTGCTGCGCGTGGCGAGCCACGCCTGTCGGGCCTCCTCGTACAGGACCGAGGAATATGTCTGCTGGGCCTGCAGGAGCTGTCGCACGACGCCCTCGTCACCCCCGAGTCGACCACGCTGCTCCAGCTCCGCCACGCGGGCCGCGGCAGTCACAATGGCCTCCCGACGCTCCCGCCGAGCGGCCGCACACCAAGCTATATCAATGCCCCGGATCGTAGGCTTCAGCGCCTCCCACACAACAATGGCATCGACACCCCCCACCAAGTTCTCGCGCCAGAAGTGATCGATCTCTTCGCGTAAATGCGCCACGTACTCCGGCCGCTGCAGCTGCCAGGCGGACATACGCCAGCGAAAGGGTTGCCGTTTAGAGGGGAGGGTCACGGTGGCTAGGACAGGGGAATGATCCGAGAGGCCCCTGGGGAGTATCGTGGCGTCCCTGACACGGCTCAGACAGGCACCCGGTACAAACAGATAGTCGAGTCTCGAGAAGGACCCATGCACCGCCGATACATACGTGAAGGCCTGCACTGCGGGATGAAAATGCCGCCACACATCAATCCAGCCCAGACTACGCACAGTCGCACACAACCGGGTGGGGGCAGCCGCGGGGGGGGGGTCAGACACTACATGCGCTCGCCTCAGGCGGTCCAGGCCCACATCCATGACCTCATTCCAATCACCCCCCACCACAGTCAGGACCTCGGGGATTTCGTCCCACAACGCAAACAGCCGCTCAGACAATGCCCATTGCAGGGGGGGGAGGGGCGTAAACACTTCCAAAGACCACCGGCTCGGAACCCAGTAGGCCTTTAACAAAGACAAACCTGCCCTGAGGGTCAATCCATTGCTTCTCATGGACATAGGCCACCCTACGATGTATCAATATGGCCACCCCCCGTGATCCCCTCGTAAAGCCAGCATGATAGACCTGTTGATAACCGAACCTCTGGAGGCTAAGGGCCTTGGAGCCCAGCATGTGAGTTTCCTGGAGCAGGAGTACATCCACCATCTCCCTCTTCCCCCACCGCAGCACAGCCCCACGCTTGATCTTATCCAGGATACCCCGCACATTCCATGTCACCACCCGCAGGGTCTTTGAAGGAGACACAAGCGCAGTATCAGCCATTGTCAATATACAGTCCAGAATCTGGCCCTCCCTCCCACCCTGGTGCAACCCGCAAATCGACAAGAATCAAAGCCTCTGACATGTGTGGACCCACCCCCCCAGCCCGCAAACTCAGCGCCCCCTTCCCAACCCAGAACCCCCCCAACAAGTGCAACACCAGAACTCCCCCCCCACGCCCCACACCCACCACCCCAATACCTCAGAAAACATTGAAGTATCTGTCGCGGCATGGAGAGACCCGGGTCCAAAACAGAGGACCCAGGGCCCGCCATACCAATGGATCCCCACAACCCCACAATGACACACACACACCACCACCCCAACAACACTCACATCCGTGAGGGTCTGAGGCCCACAAATGGTACCCTCCGAGCCCCACTGCGTCCCCATGGCAATAACTGAAGTCTTCACATGGGAACCGACTGGCACATCAAGGACAGAATGAAACAGTCTCACCAGCCAAAGCAGAGCAGTTCAGTATGCAGCATACAAAGTGCGTGTAGGCCCAGCAATGTTCAGCTGCCCGCATCGGAGTGTTCCGAGTCCCTGGCACCACCCGATTGCGATGCACAGGCGGAAGCCGATCTTTTCTTGGAGCGAGACCTCCGATGGCGGCCCTTCCTGTTCGGGCGATCCGTCCGCTCCGGCGACGATCCTTGAGACCTGCCCGGGTCCAGCCCCGGCTGGGCATGGGGCCGGAGTCGCACCGCCTCATCGGTCCAGCGGAACACCTCCTCCGGCGAATCGAAGAAATGGGTCCGAGACTGATATATTACTCGCAGGCGAGCCGGATACAGGAGCGAGTATTGGAGCTTGAGGCCCCTAAGCTTAGCCTTAGCGTCCATGAAGGATTGCCTCTGTTGCTGCACCATCTTCGTGTAGTCCGGGAAAATCATGATAGTATGATTCTCGAAGGCGAGTGAGCCCTTGTTCCTCGCCTCCCGCAGGATAACATCCCGGTCATGATAGTTCAGCAGGCGAGCGATAACTGGCCGTGGGCGCTCACCCTCCGGTGGCCGCTGGGTCAGAGCCCTGTGGGCCCTCTCAATCACGAAGCACGTAGACAGTGCCCCTTCGGGGAGCCAGCTCTCCAGCCACCCGGTTAGGAACCGCTCCATGTTGTCCTTCTCGCACCGCTCTGGAAAGCCAATGAAGCGGAGGTTGTTGCGCCGCGCGCGCCCTTCTGCATCTTCCACGCGGGCCGCCAGTGTCTTTTGGACGCTCTCCACCTCCGCCAGTCGCCTCTTTAGGCCACTAATGTCCGCCTCAGTCTCCGTGATACGGGTCTCGGCCCCAGCGATCCGCTCCACCGCGTTGCGAAGATCCTGGCGCAGGAGCGTGACCTCCGCTCCAATCTTGGCATCGAGCATGTCTCGGGATTGGGTGATGGCCGCCAGTATAGCTGCATTGTCCGGCCCGGGGCCGCCGCTGCCACCGGCCTCCCCGGCGCCACCACTCGGCCCGGTGAATTTATCGATGGGGCCATGTTTAGGCGGGCCACCTCCTCTGTCCCTGGTCATGGCAAGCGCTGGGCAGGGCGGACACCACCCTCAAACCTTCGGGCACTGTCACAAGTCCTGAGTGGGGCGGCCCAGATGAGGCCCCAGGGAGGAATGAGCCGCCGTGATCGGATGTCGCGAAAATCGAGGTCCCGGCGTCACCCCGGCAGGACAGGCCGCACCCGCACTCGTCCCCACAAGCAGCCGTCCAAGGTACAACAGGAAGAATCTGTGGGTCCGTGGTCTGTGGGCAGCCGTATCCAGCGGGCCGAGCCAGGAGAGGCAGATCGGATGCCACTACCGTCCACTAGTCCATCACCGGCCGCCTCGGGGCACAAGGAACCCCGTCTCCAGACTGTCGCGGGGCCACGCCTCACCGCCACCGCTCGTTGGTCGTTCAGGGGGTGAGCCGATGGGTAGGAGCTGTTGGCACCGTCCCGATCTCCAGGCGATCGCGGCCGAAGCGATGAGCCAAGGGCGGCGTAGCGGATGCCACCCGCACCCGCCAGGTCGCAGCCGCCACCAGGCGTCGCGAAACTCGAGGACCCCGGTCTCCGGCCGGCCACCAGGCCGCACTCCGCCGCCGCCTCCCGATCACAGGAAGGGAAGAATTGCAGGATCAACACACCAAAGTAGACAGGAGACTTCACTAGATCGAAAGCAATCACTGGGCACCGGCAGAGGGCTCGGGGGTCAGGATAAATGATCGAATTAAGTCCGGGCCGGCGGGAGCTCTACAAGGCTGCGACCGCCATCTTCGCCCGCCAAGCCACGCCCCCCTCCCCGATTTTTTTAAGGGTATTTTGATGTCACAGTTAAGAATCTGTGGAATATAGCAGATATACTATTACTAATCCATCTATAATGGTAATGGACAATCCTTCATATTCTACTCCTTTTACATAATTTTTATACAAAAGGTAATACCTTTTCAGAAGATATGTGTTCTTTACAGTGGTTTCCTTGGTTAAAAGATGAATGGAAGAAATTTGGAGCCAACCCTGTGGGTCGACACATAAAAGCACATAAGTATTGTACTAAAAGGCATTTATTTTAACTTAAACTACATCTACTCCACTTAAAATCAAGATTTGAATCATTCTATTACCTTTATCGTTGTTGCGTGGTGATTATAAATTTACCATCGGGTGAGCTATCTCTTCCCAGGTTATTCCAAATTAGGGACCTTTTAAGAAAATAACCTTTATTATTTTAGTGTTTGACCCCCTGTTTAAGGAACAAATGAGTCAATAGACACCCGAACCCTCTGTATGATTATTATTCTGGTTCTTGAGAACGGGGTGTCATTTGGTCATGGCTGCATCCATCATAGCGTATATATGAAAAATCAGAAGGGAGAAATAATTACTCTCTATTTAGACCCATTGTTCATTTAAACTATATTCTTTTGACCTTCACAGTTCGTCCATTACTGTTAGATCCCTATTGGGTCCCCCCCGGGTTCTCATGACTCTCTAAATTGGGCTACTTTACACCTGAAATTTAACTAACAACAAACATTAAAAACATTACGGGTGCTGACAATCGTTTGCAGCTACTCAAAAATGAGGTTCGATTTCGTGCTTCCTAATGTATAATGCACATCGCTTGGCCACGAACGAGCCTGCTGACTTTGCACATCTCAAATCCTATTAATCAAAGTCAGGCTAACATTATGGTGACTGTAATTCACTAAAGTTACTCCCGTCTATTTTAACCCATGTAATATATCTCATCAGTTATGCCAAAGGTGTCCCGCTCACCTTTTAATTCCATACACTGGCTTTCCCCGTTGTCGGCTTGTCGCGTGCTCTGTGTCCCGGATAAACAACAGATAACCACACCTGGTGTTATCAAGTAAAAAACGGGTGATCAGACAACGAGTGACGAGTTGGTCAGAAAACGAGTGATGGGTTAACAAACGAGTGCCCAGGTAAAAAAAAGTCGGGTGAAAACAGAACATGTCTTGAAAATGGTGTTTATTTCTTGCATGCCGAGAGTGATACAAGTTTTATTTAGCCCAGTACATTTGGCCATCAGTTTTTTTTTTTTGCACCATTATACACTCGTAGCACGCCGCAATCTCTTTTAGCGTCCCTTACTGTGTTTCACTCCTTCATGCTTACCTTGATCAAAACACCATTTTCATGACACAATTCCGTTTTAACCCGATATTTTTTACCTGGGCACTCGTTTGTTAAGCCCTCACTCATTTTCTGCCTTACTCGTTTTTTACTTGATAATGTTAAGTGTGGCTGTAACCGACCAACTAATTAATTCACCCTGCACATTTACTTTACCTTTATTTTACTTTAACTGCCAGTTGGAATCTGGTCGCCTCATTTCGTTCCTTTCTTGTCTCTTTAGGAATTTACTCCCTGTAGGTCTGCCCGAAATGCATTGGGGCCAATTCTAATGCGCTTACAGTATTATGGTTAATGGTTAATGGATCTATAAGAATCATGTAAACTCCTCATGAAATTAATGAGCATAAACCATTTCAAACTACATTAAAGAATGTATTGATTGCAACGTTTGTATTATTTTGTATTATTTGAGCAAACTTGCCACTTTTGGACATCCGGCAGTGCACATTGAGGGACACTTCCTAGACTTAGGGGCTGGGCCTGGGTTTGCGGGGATTTTTTTTAGGAGTGGGGTGGTTTTAGGGCACAAGGTGGCAGGTTGTTGTGGGTTGTTTTATTTTAATTGAGGGCAGGGTTTTAGACCTCAGGGCAGTGGAAGGGGTTGGAATAGCTTAATGGACAGCGCAGTGGCAGGATTTAGGGCTCCGGGTGGGGGGGCTTGGGTCGGGGTAGTTTATGGTAGGGGGCAGGGTTTTAGGCCTCATGGCAGGAGGAGGGGATGGGGTCGTTTTAAAGTCAGGCAGGTTTTAGGTCTCTGGGTGGGGGGGGGGGGGGGGGGGTGAGATAGCGGGATAGAGTTTTAATACCGGGAGGGGGGGTCAGGTGGGTGACGATCTTAACCACACATACCCCCTTACCTCATGCCTTTACAATGAAATTGTGTTGTAAAGGAATGCATGGTTAAGATGCTTTCGGGGTGCGTGGCAGAGACATGCGTGGTTTATTCATGAATGCCTCTGTCATACAACCGTTGGCAGAAGCCTTGGGGCAAGAGCCATCAATATGCTGATAACACTCAGCTGCTGTTCTCCTGTGGAAGAGCAGACAAGATTGCGGGATAATCCATCAAACCCTGCCTTAGAGATGTATTCCACAGAATGACCACCCATCAACTAAAATGCAATGCAGACAAAACCGAAATACTATTCTTCTGGTATAATTTCCTGGAAACATGGCAGACCTTTTGGTCGGAAGACACACCATGTGCCCCTCCCTCCCACGGCCCTCAGGGAGGAATAGTTAAGAACCTGGGTGTCAAATTCGACAATGGTCTATCCTTAAAAGCTCAAATTCAGTCTGTGGTAGGTACATGTTTTGGGCTACATGCCTATGCTATAAAAGGTTCATTAACTTCCCTTCATTTTGAGCAAGGAAGTCGGTTGGCCCGGCACTTATGACCTCGAGGCTGGACTATAAAGGCTCTATATTTGGGACTTCCTGACTAGCTGCTTAACAGACTTCAGGAGGACCTGAACGCGCAGCCAGCATTCTTCTTTGCCTCTTTCCAAGAACACACGTGTCCCCACACCTACGCTCCCTCCCCTGGCTCCCAGTAAGGAAGAGAATTATGTTTAAAACAGTAGTTATGGTCCACAAGGCACACAGGTAGTGACTACCTTAGGACAAAAATCAGCTTTTATGTCCCCTTTAGAAATCTGCTGTCCGCTAACAGCCTTCTGGCTAAGATCCCTAAGATTTCCGCACAATAGCTGGGGTATAATGCCTTCTCCTGTCTAGTGACATCTATTTGGAATAAGCTCCCCCTTGAGTTACGCTCAGTGGATGCTATCTCGTTCAAAACAAGCTGAAAACATGTTTTTTTTAAAACCATAATAGACGGTCCGATTGTATTCTTTAAGGTTGCTGATGAGCGTAGTGCCTGGACACTCCTTGGGGATGGCGTGTGCTTTACAACTCACATTTCTTTCATTCATTCAAGGAGAGCAGGTCCATGGCTTGCTTCCTGGTCTTAGCTGCCCCACCTCAACAGCTGCATCAGCACTGCCGTTCCTTTCGTAGCTTTGGCAAAGATACCCCATACCGTCAGCCAATCCAACTCTAGCATGGCACCCAGCAGTTTAATGGTTGTGACTGTGGTGCCCAACACACCTGCGGTCAAGATCAGTGGGCCACCCATTCCAATCACCCTACCCCACATCTCCACCTGGTAAGCCCCTTTAGCGTGTCCTACGTAGAGCACATCCACCCAGTAGAAACCAGGGTCCAACGATTCTTGCTGGGTTGGGAGGCAATATCATCAGACAGGTGGGTCCTGCAAATAGTTCGGCAGGGATATGCCCTACCTTTCACACTGTGGCCACTGCACCTTCCACCGTCGCCCCAGCGTCTGATGGAGGACCATCTCTCCATATTGCAGCAGGAAGTGAAAGCCCTTTTGGCCAAAGCGGCTATCGAGAGGGTGTCTGCACCAGACTTAGGACATGGTTGTTATTCCCGCTACTTTCTGGTGCCCCAGAAGGACACAGGCCGACATCCAATGTTAGAGCTGCACCGTCACAATGTATTCCTCCACAAGGACATATTCAAAATGCTAACACTGGCCCAAGTCTCGTGTAGGCTGGATACTGGACACCCTTCTAGTCCCCCCACCACCTGCATATCGCGATTTTGCAATATGCACAAAAAAAAGGGAAATTGGCACTTTTGTAAAAGACCTGCAGACCTACAGAAATGCCTTTGAAATTTTTTAAACAAAATTAGGTTTATCCCCCTTTTATTGGCTCTGTGCTGTCGCCGTGCCAATTAAAGGAGGATGAGCAACAGGCTAGCTGGTGGCAGAGGTATTTACCCCTTCCATGCTCATGACGAGCTCAGCTCCTCATGCAGTACACTGGTCGTGTGCTTATGACGAGCTGAGCTCGTCATGAACAATGGTATCCATAGGAGGTCAGCACCCAGTGGGAATTGCCTTAGCAGTCAAGGTGTTAAATCCCTCTGTCATCTGCCTGTTAAGAGCTTTCCAAATGCAAGCTACGGCCCTGGTTCTCTACAGGTTTCCCCCTGGCTCCTCCTCCACTGCCCGTTGTCTCCTGCATCCAGTGTGCCAAAACAACTGTTTGGAAAACCACTTCTTACAATGCACAGGAACAAGTTAATTTTCTAATACAATTATAAACCGCAAATATTTTGGGACAGGTTCAGTCTTGGGATGTATAAAAGTTTTGACCGCAAACTGAAAAAATGCTGAACGACAAGATGAGACACAGGTGGGCATAGCAGCAAAGTTTTTCAGTGGTGGTATGCTATGAACCAATGCTTTGCTGACGCACATATGTCCCTTAAAGTAATCATGCTGCAAAATGCTTCCACACCTGCATGCGGATGTGATTGACGTTATATTACAAGAACATACAATAAAATACAATCCGGTTCAGGCAGTGAATGCAAGATAGTTATGTGTAACTGTGAGAAGCTGGCTTGGTATATGTTGTACAATTTTGTAAGCGGGCTCTTGAACCAATCCAGACACCCCTTATGGTGATTTTAGTGGTCTTAGACAACCTTAGAAAGCTCTCTAAGTGGTAGCTGTGGAGACCAGCCTTCAGGCTTAGTCCAGAAGGAGTGTAAAGCAGCTTGTTTTACCAGAACATAATCTTATAGGTATAGATTAAGTAAAAAAGAACCTAAAAATATGAATGTATTATAAGACACTCACTAACACATACTGATATCTCCTTGCCGGAGATATACACAATGCACACAATACTTTTCAATAGAAACAGGTAAGTAGCATGAAATACACAGTGGTCACAAGGGGGGACCAAACCATATACTAAAATAGTGGTATGCGAACCACAACTTATGTGAAGACTTTACCTAGAAGACATAGAAGTGCCGGGAACCCAAGGAACCACCCGAGGTAAGTAACCAGGAGCCCCGCGGAGGCAGTGTGCAGAGTGTGAACACGACAGCAGGATCAATGCAAGTCCATGGGTAAGTCAAGGTTGCAATTTTAAGGGAGAACTCTTTCCAGTGGACCCTGAAGAAACCCAGTGGAAGACAGAAGGTTGGAGAGCCACTCCTCCTGGGAATACCCCAGGAACCAGGATACCTACACCAGGGAAGCTGGGTGCATAGGTGTAAAGTGGCGTTGGAAACAGATGTCAAACTCGAGGGGAGACTTCAGGAAGATGCCTCTGCTGGAGAAGGTGAAAGTGTCTGGGGGAACCCAAAGGTGGATTCAGGATGAGAAGTACCTGCAAGCAGAGGGGACAGAGTCTATGCCACTCAGGAGTGACCAGGAGGCACGGAAGACAAATGGCCACCGATGTTGATTGTTGCAGGAGGGATGACGGTGACCATGGAGCTGCAGCTGTGAGGACCAGGCAATGCTGTATAAAGACCAGGAGCCGTTCACGAGCTGTCCCACGTCAGATTTCAAGAGTGAAGAGGGACGGTGTCTTTCGAGAGCACCAACATCCTTGGCAACTGCAAACAATGTGGAAAGCGAAGAAGGTACAGTGGCGGGTCCACCAAGACCAGGTGACTCCCCACAAGCACGGGAGTCAGGGCAAGGCCCGAGCAATCCGGGGAGTCCACAGAATTCAAAGATGACCCTACAGAGAACTCACAGGCCGAAGGCACTGGAGTCGTGAGGGGACCTCGAGCAGCTCCCCTAAGATGCAGGCCCACGGTGCAAGTGACGCAGTGAGGACAAAGATCTTTGTCACAGGAGATGCTTGAGGTTGGGGTTCCTTGGAGTCCGAAGATCTTGGTGAAAGGAAGCCAACAAGCATTTGCAACTGCAACTCGACGCAGTGCACAGGAGTTCAGTTCCTGCAGCTCCGTCAAGGGATACTGGCCTCTAACTTTGTGAGTGGTCAGTGTAGACCTTGAGGGATGTGAAGAATCACCACCTTCATTGCTGAGCCTTTCTGAGTCCGTGGGAGCCCTGGATCAGCAGACGTCAGTCAGTTACGGTGCCTACATATGCAGGGAATTGACTCCTTCGCATCAAGGGAGATTCCTTCAGGTGTCTTGAATCCCCACAGGCCTTGGAAGGTTCCTGTATGGTGCACAGGCATGGACGTTGCAGCAGACGAGCAGAGCGACAAGATCAGGAGCAGCAGTAGTCTTCCCAGTTGCAGCCTTGATGCCCAGAGCGAAGTCCACAGTGCCCAGACTGTTGAAGAAGTTGTGTCTTGAAATTAATCTTGTCCCACGACAAATCTAGGGACCCACCCTCAGGTAAGCTCTTAAGTACCCTAAGGAAAGGGTTGGGACGATTCAGGGTTCCCTCTCAGGGGAGGGGTCGGACAGTGTGGAGGATACTCCCATGTCCTTCGTGCCAGACCGGGAGCAAACGGGTCCCTGAGCTGGTTTGAACTGGATTATGCAAGGAGGGCACCAAGTGTGCCCTTCAAGCAGACTGAGTTGCGCTGGCAAGCTCTCCCACCTGGCCCCAATACACTAAACCCTGTCTGGGAGGTGGTCACACCTCACTATGACCGGATACCTATGGTTCTGCCTTCCCCTGCTTGAGCTTAGCTCAGCAGCAGGAGGGCAGAAACATGTCTCTCGTCGGCAGCTGCCCTTTTGTGCTGTTCGGGTCTAGAAGACTGGTACCAGGAGCACTGAGTGCCTCCCGGAGGAGCTTTACAGTGCATGGAATCATAGTGTGGGGGTACGATTCCAACATGTTTGATACGAAGAGATGGTCATCCCGTAATGACGCATGGCCACTCTATGTATGTATTTATTTATTTATTTATTCACTTATAGAGCGCACAACTCACCCCATAAGGGTATCTCCGCGCTTAGGACACCATAGCAAGCTAGGGGGACTTGTTAGAAGAGCGATGTTTTCAACAGTTTCCTAAAGGTCAGGTAGTCTGTGCATTGTCGTAGGTGAATGGGGAGATCGTGCCAAAGACTGGGCCAAGATGGTAAAAGGCCTTACCCCATTGTCGTGATTTTCTAATGTGTGGAACAGAAATCAGGGCTTTGTCTCCTGAACGGAGGGGTCTAAGGGGCACACAGTTAACAAATTTGCCATTGAGATAACTAGGGCCTAATCTGTATACAGCTTTGTAGGCCATACTACAGATTTTGAAGTGAATCCTTTTTCGTATGGGTAGGCAATGTAATTTCTTGAGCAGAGGGAGGGAGGCTGTTCTAGGGGGGGCATTGGCCACTAGTTGAGCCTCGGTGTTTTGGACCACCTGCAATCTGTTTATGTCCCTTTCATTGGCTGCGATCAGCAGCGCATTGCGGTAGTCCAAGTGGCTTAAAATCAGTGCCTGAATCAAGGTTTTTCTCGAGGACAACGGTAGGAAAGGGAATACTCTTCTGAGCATGCTGAGGCTGTGGAAGCAGGCTCCAATGGTAGCGGAGACATGATCTCTCAAGGTGAGTTTTTGGTCCAGGCGGACTCCAAGGTTTTTCACCACTGATTTAGGGCAAGGGGTGGGGCCCAGTTCCTCTGGCCACCAAGAGGGTGACCATACCATGGTGGCATCGCCAAAAAGTATTATCTCAGACTTGGTAGCATTTAGTTGGAGAAAGTTTCTTTTCATCCAATACGCTATAGATTTAATTCCTTCACAAATGATGGCTTGAAAATTTGGGTTGGATTTGTCAAGTGGAAGGAGTAGCTGGGTATTATCCGCATAAGATATGGGGATGAAGCCCAGTTTCCTCAACAGTTTCGCCAGGGGGCAACATAAACGTTAAACAGGGTAGGGCTCAAGCAGGAGCCCTGAGGTACTCCCTTGGTGACTTTAGAGGTCTTAGAGTGGTAGGAGCCTAGGTTAACGGTCTGAGTTCTGTCGGACAAGAAATTGGTTGACCATTTCAGAGCTTGACCTGAGATGCCTATATCACTCAGTCTTCTGAGTAAGACTTTGTGAGATATGGTGTTGAATGCTGCGGAAAGGTCAAGCTTCACCAAAAGCACCGCCTGACCTTTATCCAACAGCATCCTGATGTTGTCCGTCACTGCTACTAGGTATGAATCAGTGCTGTATCTGGGGCAAAATCCAGATTGTGAAGAATCTAGACTGTTGATGGATTCAATGTAATTGGAGAGAGATGTGTATTGATATGTTTTTCTAAGATATTGGTGTGGAGGGGACGGAGCGAAATCGGACGATAGTTTGTTACGTCTTCCGGTGGTATTTTAAGATTCTTTTTGATCGGAAGGATCTGCGCCGCTTTCCAGGCTGGGATGAGAGCTCTTTCCATCAGGGAGCTGTTAAGAATATTGCAAATGGGTTTGGGGAGCTGTTTAGCCAAGGTGGCAGTCAGTTTAGCAGGGATCAGGTCTAGAGGAGACCCTGACTTGGCGCTTTTCAAGTAAGCTTCTGTATCTTCTGTAGTGAGTTGTGGAAAATTTCCTAATGAACTGGTAGCTGTAGGGGTGTGTTGGAGCTCAATAACTGAATTAAGTTGGGGATTTATAGTGGAAGTGATTTTATTATAGATTGTATCTATTTTCAATGTGAAGTGGCTAGCAATCTCATCACACAATGTTTGGAATGGTACCAATGTCGTGTCACAAGCTGAAGGACTGGTGAAGGTTTTTAAAATCTGATAGAGGAATTTCTGAGAGCTCCCAGCTTGTAAGAGGGTGGCAGCGATATGGGATTTCCTAGCATTTTTTAGATTACGATGGTAATGGTTTAGAGCCTCCTTATATTTTTCTTTATCAGTAGGGTTTGGAGAGCGGCGCCATTGGCGTTCAAGTCTTTTACATAAGCCTTTTTCAAGTCGTAGGGGGGTAAAGTACCATGGTGCCTGGTGCCGTTTTACGGTAGTAGGGCATTGTTTCAGGGGCGCTAAACTGTCTAAAGTAGCAAGTAATCTAGCGTTAAACGAGGCTAGGCGTTTTTCAACCTTATCTGAATCCTCGTGATGAGGAGGACAAAATGTATCTGAGAAATGTTCTGGTATGATCAAATTCCACCTTCTGTTTAGGTCTCGCCTGCCAATGCGCTTGCGCATTGCTGGCGAGAGATATAGAGGGGCAACAGAAAATCCTACCAAGATGGCTTTGGAATGCGAATTAACGCCAGTGCATGTTCGACGGTCGCGCGCTCGCCATTTGCTCCCCCGCCCCCTCATCAGACTTGAAAGCAAGCCGCTCACACACCACCATTTCCCTGTGCCTCGCATCACACTTCAAAGGCTGCCACTCCCCCGCCCCCGCGTGCACATCAGACACCACCACTCTCCTACTTCCCCTCCCACGGCCGCTCTTCCCATTCACAAGCTCTGCAGGTCACCATTTGCCAGCATGCGGCCGCTAGCGCTTCCATCCCGATCACTCCCTCTCCCCCCCCCTCTCCTACTTCCCCCTCTCAAACAGCATCGAGCCGAGAAGACTTGTTGCTACAGACTTGTGGCAAGGGAATTACTCATTTTTTCATCCCAGGTTGTCGACCTTTCTCTAATCTGTTTATTCCGTATGAGGTTTTGCCTCTTTGCACATTTTTTGTTTACTACTTGCTTCCACTTTATCACATTTCCCTTAATTGTTCATCTTTTCCCTTTCCTCCTCAACGCTTTCTCACTCCTATCCTTTTGTTGCTTTTCTACTTTTACCCTCCTTCTCTTTTAATACTCTGTCCATATGTAACCCCCATTCCACTTTCTCCATTTTGTGGTCTTCCACTCATTTGTATTTGCTTTCTCTCTCTCCCGATAATGTGCTTACTGCAATCGTATGCTATTCGGATCGTTGGACGTGTACACACTATGTGGTTTGAATATTCGGCAGTATTCGATTAAAAGAAACAACCGTAATTTATGAAACATTTAGTTAACTGTTAACCTATCGAAAGGGTTCCCAAAAGCTTACATTTACAGTACTTTAGTGCTTTAAGCGGGTAGGTTCGGAGTACCTGCTCTTCTTAAATTAAATTTGAAAGGGAGAGTACCTACACTTCTTACCACTGCTGCAATACGTTTAACGGGAGAGTACGGACCTACACTTATTACCACTGCTGCAATACCTGTAACGGGAGAGTACGTGCAGGTTTCAAGAGCAAATAGGTATTCTGAATAGTGAGTACCTGCACTTCTATGTTTTTGTATAAAGTACTGCGGGTAATATAATGCACTTTACAAACTCTTACATAAGCAAGAAATTGGGCTTGCATCCAATGTGCCTCTAAATCTGGCCCTCCCAAGGGTCATAAAAGCGGCAACGAGCAGCTAGGTAATTTGTTTGCTTTCTGATCTGAAGGTCAGTCTGGGGTCACAAGTGAGGGGGCAGGCTCTCCACTGAGCCTCTCCTACTCCATTTTCCACACCAGTTGACTTGGGTTGTATATTCTAAGGACTTGCCGGTGTTGGAGCGGAGGTTACTCTCCATAGCAAAGGTCATTGCCCCAAGTCGCAAAGTCTGCCACACTACCCTACCCCTCAGCACGGTTCCAGGGGACTTGCGTCTTACTGCCCAATCCCCACAAACATTTCTTATTAGCTTTCAAGGAAAGTTTCCCACTCTAATGGGACAGAGCATACAGCGGAAGCGCCTCTGTGTTGGCCTGACTGGTCACTGGAGTGCTTCATGTTCCTAACAGGCATCCTGCCGCCGTACTGCAGAGAAGAGTTGAGGTCATTGGACAGGTTGCATCGGTGTCGAGGCAGATGCTTTTCCTCTGCTGCTGAAGACTGGGTTTGTAATGGTCCTGTGATGTGGCCTGTTTGACACCTGCCCTGTAGGTCGAGTGCAAAATCTTTCTTTCGGTCTCTTTCTTCTTTTAAGAAAAGTTACTTTACGTACCTACCTTCACTCTTGCTTCCCTCTCGACCACAAACACACACAATTACTTATTTTCTCTCTCGCTCTTCTCTTTTCTCTGTCAACATTTCTCCTCCTTCTGGGTATGTTTCTATTCCATTGCTCTCCTCGAATACCAACTAGCTCTGTCTTTGTCGCATATTTATTTCTTTGCCCCTACACAGACACTCTTACCTTGCTGTTTCATTCTCTATCTCTGACCTCAGTACTTCTATATATATTACATTATACTGATTTCGCACTTTGTCCACAAAGTTTATGATATATGCCCCTTACCACAAATTCAGTCTGACCTCAGAATATTTTTTAAACAACGAGGGATTGGGCAATATATACGCCCAAACAGCACCACCACAGCATCACTCGGCACCACCACAGCATTACTCAGGAACACCTACGAGCCAGGTATCTTTTAACTGTCACATTTCACCACCTCACCACTCACATTCAATTACCCTCCACACACCAGCACATAGTACACTTCAAGTGCTCCTACGCAGTCGTGAGTCGTAGCACGCCGCATCCCGTAGAGGGGTGCGAAGACCCCAATGATGAAGCATGACACCAAGGGCCTGTTGGTGTGTGAGGGGTATTCAAAACAACGCTGTGTGCTCCCCACCATTGTAGGGACCACTTCCACTACCAGAGTGGATTCCATTTTGTTTATGTAATCCGTATGGGGAGATCGAATCCACTTACCCTCTCCCTCCCTCCTTTGTTACACATTTGATTCATGCTAAAGACCATTATTTCTAACTGATCATTGCTTATTTGGTCTAGAATGGAAATAAACACTGAGTTTTTATAAACTATAGCTATTCCTCCCCCTGTCCTATGTAGTCTGTCAAGTTTTAGTATGTGATAGTTATTAGGGAGAGCCAGTGCTATGTCAGGGTTGGAGTATGGTTTAATCCAGGTTTTTGTAAGAAATCCTATGTGGGGATTGTTGGAGGACAGCAGGTTCCATATATTAGTAGCATGTTTGGGCAGTGACCTTACATTGGCCAGGCAACAGTTCCATTTGTGTTTGGAGACTGCTTTGGTAGAGTGCCTAATTTCTGTAAAGTGGGGGACCGAGTTTAAGTTCTGCTTTGACTTAGTATTGGTTCCTCTGGAGTGGGCAGGAGTGCTTTGATATTTGCAGTTGCTGCAGAAAAAAGGTCCCTCTACTTTAGTAGAGGAGGGGCAAGCATAGGTAGGTGTCACTATGTTGGCGTTATCGTACTTAATCGCGACCAGCTTCCACTAGTATAGGTATGGGAGGCCCTCACCTGTTTAACCTGGAGTTGGGCAAAACCGGCAGGGGTTCCTGCTCCTGGCGATGTCCAGGCGTGGATGGGCGCAGATGGGCTTGCCTTTGGTGCGCTTTCGGCGTGCCAGCTGCGCGTCTGACCAGGCATCAGCTTATATGCTTTGTGAGCTAGACCTCTAATCTCCCGTCAAGATTGGGCGGGAAGCAGTCAGGACTCACTTCCGGTTTCTGTCGCCTCCCTCCAGACAACCCAAACAATCCATGCTGGACCGGGGAGGCTACCGGGAAGGTGACTCTGAAGGTGTGCAAAGTGATTCAAATATGCAAAGAGGCAAACCGGGAATAGAAGTAAAATATCTTAAAACATCAGAGCCCTTTACCAGGTGCTCTCTAGAACAATGTACAGGTTTCTCAAACTTTTAAATTACCGTTTTTAAAATAGCAAGGAGCCCTTTGCCAGGCGCTCTGGTCAGTGCTTCAGGCAGTCTCCTCAGTCAGCGCGTCCGCTGACTGAGGAGACTCAGATTCTAAATCACATTAGATGAAAATGGACTATAAGAAGGGAATGTCGAGACCCCCAAAAGTGTCACCTATCAATCAGCCAACCTGGTTGTGCCAGGAGGAGAAGCTCTGAAAGACTTCCACCTATAATCAGGGCTTGGGGCTGATTCACTTACATCCCGGAAGAATGGACTCCAAAGGCTGTAGGGTGTCCTGCTCATTCAGGTGCACCCTCCCACTTAGAACCAAGCACCCTACCTTCAGGATTGAAAGGCCTGCTTTAGGGGTGACTTATAGGTTTCAAGAGCAGTGACCCTAGATATAGGTATACTTGTATGTTTCGTAAGTGGTGCTATGGCCAGCTTACACTGGCTGCAATGGCAGGCCTGTTGTTACAGTTTGGATGGTCCCTCATGGGTGGCATAATACATGTGTCAGCCCCGGGGGGACCCCTGGTGTACCCATCCCCTGTGTACTTCAGTACCATATAGTAGGGACTTACATTGATACACCAGTGTCCAATATGAGATGTACCTAAGTACTAACCATACCAATTTAGGGGAGAAAGCACAGAGACTAGGGTCCTGATTAGCAGGATCCTAGTCAGAAACAGCATAACACCAGGCAAAAAGTGGGGGTAATCATAAAAACAGATCCTACTTTCCTACAGTAACCAAAAGCGCATCCGATTTTTGCCTGAAAGAGATTTTACATTACTGTTTACTGCTGGGTGATGTTGAGCAGTATTTTTAAAGTGTCAAATTATATGCCTGCTTCTAAAATACCGCATATTTTGTGGATTGGGGTTGCAAATTGTGCATGTTTTTGCTGCAGAATTTGCTGTCCCTGGTCGCAGAATCCAGAGGTGAGGGGCTGGGGAAGGGGTCTGACTGGAATGTGGCGCTGGATCTGCAGGACGCCTATTTCCATAAACCAGTCTTTCGTTGTGTGGCTGGAGCATTCTCAGTTTTCTATGCTCTTTTAGTCTCACCAGTGCCCCTCGGGTGTTCACGAAAGTGATGGTGGTAACAAACCTTCAGGGCTACCAGTTTTTCCCCTACCTCAATGACTGGCTGTTGAAGGTGGGCTCGCCCCAGGCAGTTGCTGCCCACTTCCAGGCTATAGGGACTTCCTGTCATCTTTGGGGTTCACTATCAATGTGCTGAAGTCACACCTGCCTCATTCTTAGACGCTCCCTTTCATCTGAGCTATTGTGGACACACTTAGGTTTTGTACCCCCCACTTCCCCCCGAAAAGGAGAGTTCAGAGCCTTCAAGCTATGATCCAGATATTTCAGCCTAGGTCCTGTATTTCAGTTAAGGTGACACTTAGGCTGCTTAGACTGCTGACCTCCTGCATCTTGCTGCTCAAGCATGTCAGTTGGCATATGCAGGCTGTGCAGTGGGATCTGAAGTCTCAGTGGCCCCAACATCAAGGGGATCTCTCCGACCATGTCCAGTTCTCGGAGGAGACTGTAAAAAATGTGCGGTGGTAGCTAATATACTGTGACTAAGGCCACTCTACCTTCCCCACCCAGAGGTTACTGTATTGAACTATGCATAGCTTCTTGTATGGAGCAACCATCTGGGAGAGGTGGTGACCACAGCCCCCTGGTATCTGGCAGAATCCCGGCATCATATCAACCTTCTGGAACCAAGGGCCATTCGCTTGTCGCTAAAAGCCTTATTTCCACCCACCAATGAAAGGCTGGTGCAGGTGCTTACGAATGACACCACAACCATGTGTTACTGCAACAAACGGCGGGGTCACAAACCCTGAGCCAGAAAGTCCTATGGCTCTGGAAATGGCTGGACCACCAAGGAATCTTCCTGGCAGGAACCACCTGGCAGGATTGTTGAATATCAAAACAGATGAGCTTAGCCATCTGCAACAAGCGAATCATGAGTGCCAGTTACACCTGGTGGTGAAACAAGGTCTCTTCTGTAACTGGGAAGAACCTTGGATTGATATTTTCACCACCACTGAGAAAGTGCAGTTACAGCACTTCTTTAAAGCGTTGGAGTTTCCAAGGCATCTCTAGTTCAGAGACACGTTCCGCCTCAAGTGGAACTCTGTACTCCTTTCTTCCAATACCACCCCTGCCAGAGTTCTCAAGAACATCAGGATCAACCAGTCTGAAGTCTTCCTGGTGGCCCGATTAGGCACCAAGATTATGGTATCCATAACGCCTGAGCTTCAGCATCTGTCCTCCGATCAGGCTGCCCCTCTGGGAGGATCAGCTACCACAGCAGTAGGGCAGGGTTCTGCACCATGGCTTCCGCAATCTCTGCCTACACACTTGGAGATCAAGTGGTGACTGCTAAACATCTTTGACCTTCCTCAGGAGGTGTTTGATATAATTTTGTCAAACATGCGTCCCTCAAAGAAAACTGTATATGCCTTTTGTTGGGCTACGTTTGTACCTTGATGTGGTACTCTGCAGATAGACCCCCTCCAAGCAAAGTTATCTGAGATTTTGTTATTTGGTTTATCCCTAGCCTGGCAGGGCTTTACTCTGGGCACAGTTAAATAGTACAGTTCAGTGCTTTTTTATTTTTTAAAAAAAACATTTTTTGCAGTTGCCAGATCATCCCTCATTGTTTAGTCATCAGTTAGTATGCATTCTTTAAAGGTTTTCAAGATTTGTTTCCTCTCTCTTCGCCATGCCACAGTGGAACCCTAACTTGGTCCTTGTGTTTCTGATGTGCACTTCTTTCAAGCGTAAGTTCTATTGCTGGAGGGGATCGTGCCTGATACAGCACCTTGGAGAAATTAGCAAATCTCTCTGTTATGTCGCCTGTGTTCCTCTGACCCGCAGCAGAGTGGACCAATAGCACAATTCTATTCCCTTCCTTCCCTCGCAATAGCCAGTGCAGCAGCCTACTCGTTTTGTTACCATATTCTTCTATTTTATATCTGGATAGCAGCTAGGTTCGCTTTTCTGTACCCAGTAATTTATTTTTCAGCGTCTGTTGCAATTGCGTTAGGTGCCTAACCTCCCTAATCGATTCACCCAGGATCAGTGCTTAATGGACAGTATTTTCCCTCAAGGTCTGTTATTTCCTACTCCCCATCTTTCTCTGCCTCTAATGTAAGAGAAGGCTTTCCCCGGTGCACAGTTTTAAAGGCTTCCAACAATACACCTGGAAAGTAACCGAGGGGGCATTCAGCTGAAAATATTTAGTGATTACATCCCTAAGGGAATCCACAAATGCTGCATCCTTCAGCTACCATGCACTGAGACGCCATATACTCTTAGCACCTCATTGAGAATGAAAAATTTGCTCCTCAAGTAGTTTTTGGTCTGAGAGGCCTTTTGGAAAGATCATTGCCACTGTCGTAGCACTTAGGTGTGTTGCTGGGACAAAAAATATAATCTAATGCGAAGTGGCATCTATGTGGAACTGATTAGTGTGTATTGTCATTGATTGGAATGCTACGCGGACCAGGCGTTCTCCAGACCCAAGAAAGTGACCCATTTGGGGAGTACCATTGACCTGACAGTTTGGAATCTACATATGTGTGTCTGTCATGAAGTGTATTAAAGTTTCTCTTTATAACCAGCCTGCTTACTGGGGCACATAAGAGCAGTAATATGTTTCTAGGGTATTAATGTCCTTGGCTTGAGGGGAGGGGGAAAGGTGGGAATATATTCTATAATAGTGTCAATGCGGGACATTCTAGCATCCTTTCTAACTCAATAAATGGCCCAGCTCATCTCAATGGGCCTTGGAGACTACAAAAGAAAAGGATTTATGTAGCAGAATTGTAGCACCTCCTGAGCCTCTGGCAAATCTAGCATGGTGGACCCTACTGTACCAGTATCAGCCTTGAAACCTACCACTGGTTCCCAGTAAATGAGTCTCTTGGAGGAATAGTGCCACATGGCGTCTAAAATAGGACATTGCTGCCCCCTTTTCAATGTTATCAAGGAGCCTATTGATTTTCCAGATCAATAGCTTATAGTATCTTGCGTGATGCACCTCTTAAGTGTTTTGCAGCATATAACGGATGAAGTTGAATATCGCTTTTAAACAAACTCAGCTTATCAACCGTTCAAGGCCTGCCTCCCTATACTTCCTAACTACTAGCATCTGTCGCCTTAAACTGGTAGAAACACTCAAACCCCTAACTACTTGGAGCGAACCATGCTTCAACTGACTTAAAGTCCTTAGCGGGTCACCTAAAATGTGGAATGTATTGTGAGGTAGAATCCACTGTCCTCAATTCTTTATCATCTTGCAGGGGGCGGAGGCTGGCTGTATTGACACTGCCTCCATCTGTATCTGTGGAGACCTGTCTTGCATCCTTAGTATGTCCACCAGGAGGGCAGGATAGTCTCTGTGTTCTTCGCCTCCTACGGATGCGGTGCCTTTTCTCAGTCCACTTCACCAACTTCTTGTTACCTCTCTTGTCTTTCCTCAAGATGTGCTGCAAGGAAGATGAGGATCTTATGAGAATAAAGACAAAATTTGCTTCTACCTCTCACCAGTTGAAGTATTAAGTCACGGTCCCTGTAGTTGAGGAAGTAAGGAATTATAGGGTGTGTATGGGCACCTGGAAGAGGCTTCTGGAGGAGTGCTTGATGCACCTTCTCTATCAGGTAAGAAGGGGATATCCAGTCCACCACCAGGACAGCCCAGAGGTAATTCTCCCAAAATGTTTTAGGCTGCATGCTTTCGGTCTCCTCAGGGACCGCTACGAACTGAAGGCTGTTAACTTTTCAGTGGCCCTCTGCATCTGCCACCCTGCCTATTCGCACGCAAGTGGAGCTCCCTAGATAACGCATGGTCTGTCGTAGATTTTTCACTGTGTCTTTCAGGGGAGAGATGTGCATCTCAGCCAGTTCTGTTACAGAGATCCTGGGGAAGGTACAACAGAACACATCACCTTCCCCTACAGCTCCAGTCCTAAATTCAAAGACTTATCGGGAGGACTGAATTGCTTCCAGGACAGTGCTTGTGTGGGAGTAAGCCCCAACCCTGTCTTTGGTTCTCTTTGCAGTGATCTTGGCCACGGGTATGAGGATTCATAAATGTAGCAAAAAACGTGCAACAAAGTAAAAATGTGTTAGACTTTACTAGACCCCTACCCGGTTAAGGTAACTTCAAAACTGGAAAGCTCCAATAATGGCAACCAGGAGGTAGCAACCTTATGTACTGGTGTGATAACACACATCAGAAGGGGCAAGTCTACCTCTTTGTAAAAAGGACCCTCACTCACCACTAGTTGGTGACATGCTTCATCATCGGGTCCCCGCTGGGGTGGCCGAATGCCCCCCCAGCATGCTACAACGCCTGATTTACAGTGGAGCGGGTTGGTGATAAGTGTAACAGTGATTTAACTCAAAATGTGATTTTCAAATGTGAGTGCAGTATTAAAAAATACAGGGTTGGAACCCAAACAAAATTTTTTATGTGGGCCAACCTGTATTGGAATTAAAAACGCGTCCTAGAGATCTAACAACCAATAAACCGGATGCGACTGTTTTGAATGCGTGGGGTCTACCAGCTGTTACGGGCCATTTCCCATGTGGGAATTGCAACATATGTCACCTCACTACCCACACAAAAACATTGATCTTGACCAATGGACAACGATGGGACCAACGTTGCCATACGAATTGTAACACGGCCAACGTTATTTATTTAATAACGTGTCCTTGCAGCCTACAGTATGTGGGCATGACCTCTAGGCGCATCAAGCTGAGGATAGGGGAACATTTCAGCAATATCTGCTGCCGCAAATCTACAACCAAGCTGACTGCCCATTTTGTAGAAAAACAACATACCCCGAACGACATGCATTGGACGATTTTGGAACACCTGGAAGCTGGATCAGAGACCAAGTTGTTTGAAAAAGAGCAACGTTGGATTTATTGTCTAGCCACCAATGTAACCGGGCTCAATGATGATATTCCATGGGGTTCAGTGATGAGGCGTTGACTAAACCATTTGAGGTCCTCAATATTGTTGGGAATGTCCATTGGGGTCTTTTGTCCTTATATATAGGATGTTACCACTTACACACCACCTATTTTTTCCATTGACGTGTTGGACACTTCTGTATCCTGATGCACATTATTCTGACAAGGGTCTTTTGACTGTGCAGGGAGAGTTATTAAGCTCAATACATCACTCTAAGCATTATTCAGTACCCTCAGTGCTGAATTTTAAGTTAATGGATACTGTTATATCCTGGCCATAATGTAGCCTACTAGTGTTTGGACCAGGATAAACTATGCTCTCCTATTCGTTGTTTGTAGCGCAATTTCTAGTTTTGTAACTTTCGTTACGATCACGATTTATTATTTACAAAGATAACTTACAATTGCTGACCTCTAAGCCACTACCTTCTGTTTCTGCTTGAACCCCCTTTTCCTTTTATCTCAACTCAACATTCGAGGCAGAGCGGGGATTCGATCCGCGATCCTCATAGTAAGGTTAGTGGGATACTTCTCCTTTAAGAGAACGTCACCACGCCCACTATCGACCGATCACACTAGTCACGTGACCGGAACCATCTAGGATACTAAAAGACACTGCCCGGAGACTGCACTTACCTACGGGCTGACGGGAATCCTGATTGTAGGTAACACACGGGGTGTCGCGAGTGCAATAGTAAGTAGTTCAACCACTAGACGAACGAGCGGTTTGCTTTTGTTTTCTAGAATCAAAGGTAACGGAGGGGGAGGTAACACCCTGTCTTCTCTTCTGTTAGATTTTACACCGCGTGAAATTTACCCGCGCCGTCATAACCCAGGAAGAGGACATTTCTCCTTTGATCAGTGAGTGCTTACGTTCACTGCTTAAGCGCTACCGAATCATGAATTACAAAGCATGTTGTCGCATTGTAACAACATCGGGAGGCCCTTTAAGTTGCTCAAAAGTCTCTGCTATATATTTTCTAACTTCGCTTAAGTACTTAATTTGTGTGGGCATGGAATTTTCCGCCTTATGATGCTTAAGCCTAAAAAAACGTTGGTTAAGTTAACCTATAGTCTGTGTAGAATCAACACTTTTGGTTCCTCTTCCCTACTGCAATCAATTACGATTTCACACAGGAATGAGGCACCCCTCCAATTAAATGACTGACTTGGAGGGTACTCTATCCTATCACATTAATAGGACCATAGGAAACAGAGGCTATGTGGAAATGTCATGTCGCTTTAATACATTATCCAATGATGATCTACATGTTGGTTTATGTTATTATGTGTTAGTATGTCTCTTTTTTCTCCACCTTTTTTCTACAGGTATATTTGGCTGCTGTGAATCACAGTGGTCCGGCACGGGCAATATCCGTGAGTAATATCACTACCAATTTTCTCTTTTTCACATTAAGTGCCTCACGGTAGGGTGCACCTTAGCGCGTGCATACCACCGGAGTGCAATTTGTTAATGGTCCTGACGAATGCTGTGCGAACCTGCATTTTTTGACAGCAGAAACATGTTGACCTACTATTTTATCTGAGGACACAGGTCTCCTAATTTAGAACCTAGTTTAGTCCGCTCATACACGTTTTTAATTCCAATACAGGTTGGCCCACATTAAAAATTTTGTTTGGGTTCCAACCCTGTATTTTTTAATACTGCACTCACTTTTGAAAATCACATTTTGAGTTAAATCACTGTTACACTCATCACCAACCCACTCCGCTGTAAATCAGGCGTTGTAGCACGCTGGAGGGGCATTCGGCCACCCCAGCGGCGACCCGATGATGAAGCATGTCACCAACTAGTGGTGAGTGAGGGTCCTTTTTACAAAGAGGTAGACTTGCCCTTTCTGATGTGTGTTAT
The DNA here is from genome assembly GCF_964263255.1 of Lissotriton vulgaris. NCBI lineage: Eukaryota > Metazoa > Chordata > Amphibia > Caudata > Salamandridae > Lissotriton > Lissotriton vulgaris. Next base: position 869,263,782 of record NC_141687.1, on the reverse strand, counting down.
CACACCAGTACATAAGGTTGCTACCTCCTGGTTGCCATTATTGGAGCTTTCCAGTTTTGAAGTTACCTTAACCGGATAGGGGTCTAGTAAAGTCTAACACATTTTTACTTTGTTGCACGTTTTTTGCTTCCTATTTTTCACTGAGTCACTCCTTAGTTGTTTGAAGATATATCAGTAGGGGTACAGGAGTGTCTACTCACGCCCTTTCTCTCTCGTTGATATTGTTTGATTCATAAATGTAACCATTTTTCCCTGTCTGGGGAGTCTCTTGTCTTCACCATTAGCATGTAAAGTATATCAATAAGTCAATCCGCCAGGCTCCAATCATGGGTAGCGAGCCTTAATATCAGCGCATGCACACTATTCGCATGGTAGCCAATAAATCCTATTTCCCCCATCCCGGCAGGAACCTTACTTATAACTTAAGAACTGTATTTGGGGCTATACAACATACCCGTTGGGACACACAGGCAGTGTCTGTCTTCGTTGACATGGAAAAGGCGTTTGACTCCGTGGAGTGGAGGTGCATGGCCCATGTGTTGATGAGAATGGGGCTCGGGAGTGTCTTTCTACACATGGTGGGAGTGCTTTATCACTCCACCACAGCTAGGATTAAGATAGGAGACTTGGTTACAGATCCTATCTGCATTACTGGAGGGGCACGCCAGGGGTGTCCACTCTCCCCATTGTTGTATGCCCTGGGCGCTGAACCTCTCGCCTGTGCGATGCAGGAATATCATAGCCATAGGGGTTTATTGTTTCCGAAATATAACCTAATTATATCCACGTACGCAGATGATACACTGCTATACTTTAGAGATCCCGACCAGAATTTCTCAACAGTACTGCGTGAGGTGATTCTTTTTGAGACCAGGTCCGGCCTCAAGGTGAATTGAAATAAATCGCTAATTTTCCAGCTGACTGCATAGACTGCCCAGTTCACGCCGGACTACCCCCTTTGCCGGACGACAGAGCTAGTTTGATACTTAGGCATCAGAGTGCATACTGATTCGGAGATAGTCTTCAAAGAAAATTATGGGACGGCGGTGTCCAAATTGGAAGACGATGTGGACAGATGGATACGTTTGCCCCTGTCACTAGTGGGTAGTTTTGATCATGAAAATGATAGTCCTCCCACGGTTTTTATCTTTATTCACTAATATCCCCATTGTCCTCCTGAGGTCCTTTTTTCGGTTAGTGACAGCCCTGATGGTGCGGCTGGCGTGGGTTGGGAAACATGCTCGTGTTAAGTGGTAAATTCTCACGCTATCATACAGTTTGGGTGGACTTAGAGCTCCAAATATAGAAATATACTACAGGGCGGTGCAGGGAGCCCACGCGCACCACTGGATGCACGGCCCCACAGACGCTACGCATTTTCACATCAAGAACGTAGTGGTGGCCCCTGCCCCCGTTGCCAGTGCTTTTGTTTAAGCCCTCTGATCGCAGGACTGGCATCCTTGACTCCATCAATGCAACAACGCATGCCTGGCATCACCTACTGAAACTTCAGGCCGGCTTCATCCTATACTCCCCTAAAACGCTGCTGGAGTGGTTTTACTGGTTGCCCCGTGCAGAGAAGGAGGGGTTAGTAGGGCCCTTAACGCCATAAATATCCACACTATAGGAGAGTTGTTTGTCGAGGGTAAAGCAATATCATGGGGCGACGCTACACGTGACGGTCAGGCGGTCACTCCATTGACCCAATTCCACTTCCACAGGGTGAGGCATGCCCTAAGTGAGCTCTGAGGCAGCGAGCTGGACGAGCCGCCAGAAGTTGCTCCACTCTCATATGTCATTAAGGCTGAATCGCCAGTACGAATGGTGTCAAAGATTTATAACCGCGCGCAGGGCTACAGAGCCAACCATTATACCAAAGCTAGGCTGGCGTGGCAGGCAGACCTGGGCCAAGCTATTGGCGAACCCACTTGGAAGTATTGTTCTGAGAGTTCGAAACGCATTTCACTAAATGGGCATCGCAGGCTGATACACTTCACATTTTTAAATAGGTGTAGTATACTCCAGAGCGGCTTTGCAGGTATGGCTTGAGCGACTCAGCAACGTGCAGATTTTTACCATTTGACCTGGTTGTGCCCTGGGATCGCGACCTTTTGGGCATTGATATTTAAAAAAAACTGGGGGAAATCATGGGCACCACACTTGAACAGGACCCTATGCTCGCCTTATTGGGATATTCCAAACACTTGCCTAAGGGAATAAGACGACTGGTAGATATAGGGCTCCTTATGGCTAGGTGTAGGGTTGCGATTTGTTGGGCACATGGCCCAGACTATCACTGTAAAGGGCTGGACGCATGACATGATGTATGGCAGTACACAAACAGAACACTATAGTGAGTTATTACCTCCCCACAACCGACCCAAAACCTTCTGGGGTCTATACCAAGCCTATTTAGCTACCAAAGCAGGTGACTCAAACCATGCCGATTCCCTTGAACCATAGCACAGAAGAGCTGTTTGCATATGTTTCCTGTTGGTGATCTGAGAGTAAACCCTTGGCTAATGTTCGTCCTTTGTTGCCGCTGACATAGCACTGTGTGCTAGGCACATACATCATAATACCGCACTGTGCGTGTTATTGTTGCTGTACAGTGATAATATTGACATTGTATGCTTCATTATACTAGCATTGCCCCACTGTGTTAGACTTCATGTACTGTGTACATTGTGTTCCTGCTTTCGTTATAATAAATTTTTTTAAAAAAAAGTCTTATTCCCCCACATGTATTGTTGCAAGGAGTTATTTAGCGTATGATGGTTGTCCTGCTCTCCACTCAGTTCAGATATGCACTCGAGTAGTCTCCTGGGCACTCAACCAGCCTATCAGCTGGGTTTAATAGCCAGGGATTCTGGGATACCTACCTGCCATCTCGACACCTTCAGGTAGTGCCCACAGTCTGAGGCTACGTAACAGCAGAGCACACAAGCAGCCAGTCCCAGCCACACCTGGCCTGCCAACTACTCGTAGCGCAGGCCTACCACTGGGTCAGGGTTTACACACTCCACAGGCTCCAATGTCTCTGGAGCTGAGGATGAGTCAAAGAGGAGTCGCCCTAAGTGTGCCAGCCACCCGTGGCCACACTCCGGAACTGTCCTCCCAAAGACTACAAGTTTTGAAGCGCCGGAGTCCAGGGTGCCGCACAACTGTGCCTCCTGCAAGCAGAGTGCAGGGTTCCATGCTTCCTCTGTGAATGTCTCTGCAGGAACTGCTCACTCCAGCATTGGACCCAGGGAAGAGGTGGCAACCATTTTTCAGGCTCGGCCTGGAGCAGCTCACCGTCTCCACTCCACCAATACTGCCCCGTGATCCGTCAATGAGCTCGCAGCCACCATCAGCAGGTACCTTCTAAGTGTTATAGGTGCAGATTTTACCCAGGCACAGGATTATGTTTGATTGTGGATGGGGTCCTAGGAGCCTAGCCACAACGCGTGCCTGCGGCTACCTTGCCAGGCCATGCCCCCTCAACCATATTTCTTATCTCAGTCTTGACCAAGACTAGAGAGGTTCTCTTGCGTCTCTGACATTTTATTGTATTTACATGTAACTGTTGCATGTGTGACTGTAGATACACATGGTTAGCATACTTTTGCAATTTAGTGTTACAGCTGTATGTTTGCAACTTTTGAATCACAAGACCTGGTAGGACTCCATTCTTGGTCCACAATGCACCAGCACACTGGTTCGACCTCAGATTATTTTCTCATGCAATTGGGCTGGGACTATCAGGAATGCTGCTCCAGGAGCTAGATGTTCTACAATAACACAAATGGGCACTGGAATGACCCAGGTACCCTGAGGGTAAGAGAGGTAGTAACCAGAGTATATCCTCCCCAAAAAGTATCACACGAAAAAATACTCCAGTGGACCACGTGATGGTCAGTTGAGTAATATAAAAACCTGTACCTGTGGTCAAGAGAACAGGAAAGTAGGAGCGGCACGGGTAGTGATACTATAAGGTTGTGTCTAGCGCAACCATGTATGTGGGGGAAAAAACTAGCTTGTTTATATTACCCTCACACACCCTAGTGGTGTCATGCTTCATCATCAGGTCACCCCGACCCCTACAAGTCGGGGTGGGCTTGACCACCGTGTTGGGAAGCTCTTCTGATATATTCAAGGAGGGGGCTTTACGCAAGATAAAAACACCCCGATAGATCCCCTGTGTCCCTTTATTTTGGGGTCTATCTGAGAAGTTAAAATATTGTATAGAAAGTATTTATACAAATGGGTCTTATCAGAGTATTATGGTCCTATGACCCTAGTGCCAACACGTTTCAGTCCACAGTGGCCATGAAGGTCCGGGACTTTCTTCAGGGCAAAGAAGGCCCCCTATGTGAGGAAAATAAGGATGGGATTCCCTATCCTAACAATGTAGTGAGGGCAGAGTAGCTGCTCCTCAAGGTATATGTGCTGTGTGTGTCAACTGCCAGGCTGCGTCTGGGAAGAGAAACAAGAACAAACAACATCATATACTTCTATGCAGAAACTGTTTTCTGTAGTGACATAAGTGGGTTTGAACGTGTGCCACTTTTGTGAGCATGCACCATGACTGTAGTGCATGCCTGTATAGAGGTATCAACCCCTACCTGTGCCATTTAAGTACATGCCTCCGTGACATATGGAGAAGTGTGGCTCACTGGTTAGAGGAGGCAGACCTGAAAGCAGAGGTCAGCCCGGGACCAGGGTTCAATACCCGGCTCGGCGGGGTCTTGAGTCTTAAAATGTCCATGGACTCGACAATTCTCGCTCCGGTGCCTACTCGATTCACGGGTTCACACTCTGCGACTCTGGGCAATAGCTTGCTTAATCTCCACAACGGCCCCTCGCGGCAGGATGCCTGGCTTTCACCTTGCGGATACCCTGCCGGGGTTATCTCACAGGGGAATAACAGGACGGGTTCCCTAAGCAAGCGCTTAGAGACCGGTTGGTGATTTGCACTATATAAATACCTGTACATTTACATTTACATATCAGGAATTACGTGACGGAATGCGTGTTTCAGGGGCAACAAAATCGCATGCTGATATTATGCATCCATTAGCGACTGTTGTATATACACATATCAACATAACACATGCACCCAAAGGGTTAGTCTCAATCGTATCCACTCAATTAGTACAGGCTTAAATGTTCTGATACCATTCGTTTTATCACCCATTATGTCACGCACATATGCGTGGTTAATACTGTACCCAATTAGGGAAGTCGGCTTGCTGCACACAGGACTAGGAAACATGTGGGTGGTCCTAGTGATATGGAATTATGACGGGATTACCATGTAGCAATCGCAATCAAGAATTATGAATCAGGATCGTAGACAGTATCTCGCCGAACGCGCTGCATGTAGAGGCACTTACTTCAATTGAAGGTCTCACCCTGCAATGTTCCTATATCGGTTCCGGTCCTCGGCTTTAGTTCTGGGGAGCCGAGGTGATCGGAGCGTTTGTTAATAAAGACCGCTAGCGGCATCGGAGGGTGCCATCGGTCACGCCCCTGCGCGTGAGGCAATGACGTGATGCGTCTTGCGTATGCATCATGTGGGGGCGGAAACTGATGGGAATTGTAGTTTTTTATTATTTCAATGCGAAAGATGCGTGTGCATAACGTATAGAGCGGAACAGATGGGAAATGTACATAGGACTGGAGAATAGTGGCTGATATTCCTATGTACAGGCGGGTATATAACCAATGGTTATAACTTTATTCAGACTAGATGGCCAAGTCTGTGGAAACTGTAAAAAGTTAGACATAATTACAGATAAATCAAGGCAGATGTGCTCAATCCAAACAGACAGAGTTGGTCAGCGGGTGGTGATTCATGAGAACGTAAGGAGTACTCAGATTTACTTGTTGAGTTGGCTCCAGGGAATGCCATCGTTAAGACCATTAATATGGGTTTTGAAACGGTAAACCCAACGTTGTTGCCTTTGTAGGAGTCTCTTTTGAAGATTGCCAGTGCCTTTCACCTGTTCAATTATCGTCCATTGTAGGTCAGTGTCTTTGTGTTGTTTTTCAACATAGTGGGCGGTTAATCGGGTGGCTGTAATGGCTCTCCTGATTGTGCTCCTATGTTCACTGATACGTATTTTTATTTTTCGACTAGTCATACCTACATACATAAGTGCACAAGGGCACTTGATGAGGTAGACAACTGATTCCAAGTTACAGTTAGTGTGGGATCTCTGTTCCCAGACAGTGCGTAGCCCCAGATCTATAGTTTTTGTTTGTTCGGTGAACTCGCAGGCCACACATGAGCCACATGGACCCCCGAGTGGGGGTCTTTTATCGACACACAGGATGTATGCCTGTTTCAGGAGACTTGGGCAAGGGAGGATAAATGGCGATCTGGTTATGCAGCCTTTTCAATTCCAGCTAAGTGGGAGGGGAAGGGACGGCCTTCAGGGGGTCTCTGCATATGGGTGGCATCCCATTTGGGATGTAAGGCTAGGGTCCTTAAAACCAACCCTCTGGATGTTCAGTGCATGTTGTTGGAATTGTCAAACCATACTCAACTCGTGCTGATGAATGTGTATTCCAGACCGATGGGAATAACGAAGCCCTCACCCACCTTCGATGAGCTTTCCCTATTTCTGGCCACAATACCTCAGGGTGCTAGGATCCTCCTGGGGGGTGATTTCAGCTGTCAGTACGAGCCGCTAACTTTAACTTTGGAGGGAGCCCTTCTGGAGGAGGATGACCAGTGGGGAATTCCGCAATTAGAGGGACCCCCAGCAAAGCCATGGTCACCCTTAGCAACCCAAATCTTGGCACTCACCCTCAGCAATTCCCTGAGGGTTTGTAATGGCCGAACTAAGGGTGACATTCCTTCGAAACCCACCTTCAATAAACCAGGGCAGGAGTCTCACCTGGACTATATCCTTGTTCAGACATCTGACTGGAACAAGGTCTCTGACTTTGCGGTAGTGCAAAGAACTGACAGCGATCACAATGCGCTGATTATTTCGTTGGTCTCGCCCGGTGGTCCCACGGGTGATCAGCCGGCAGAGGCATCTTTAGATTCAAAACTAATTCTAACTAATGACAGGCGCAGAGTGAGGTGGGCCAAGCTCCTGGACAATCCCGCCCACATTTCCGAGCTCTATGCACGGATCCTCCCCACATTCGAACGCGTCGGGGCCCTTATTTCTCAATCCTCTCCAGCAGAATTGTTTCCCAAGTTGGGCACCCTCCACACGGAGTTGGTGGACACCCTTGCGGAACTTCTAAATCCAATTGCTCGGAAAGGGCCCCGCAGGAGGCAAAGAGCTTCTTGGTCCAACTCAGCTTGTAGGAAGGCAAAGGCTGACCTCCTCGCTCTATTGAAGCACCCTACGGACACAGGGTTAATCAAGATTAGGAGGGCGAAATTCGAGCAAGTAATCCATCATGCAAAGGTGGAATGGGACCATTCCAACTGGGAAAATATGCTGGCCTCTCTCCAGGCCAGAAATGCTCGTAAATTATGGCAGATAGTGAGAACAGGATCTGCCGAGCCGACTCCAGCCATGGAGGCCAATATAGCGGCTGCGGTGTGGGAGGACCACCTTCACAGCCTTTATGAAGAGGTTATCCCTGGTTTGGCTAAGCCCCATGATGGGCTCCCGGATGATCACCTCCTACTTTCTGATGCGTCAACCGCGCACTCTAATAATATGGAGCGTGCTGAAGCAATGCAATTCTCATTGGGGGAGGTTCTCAATGTAATATCTAAGCTGCCATCAGGTAAAGCTCCCGGGTTAGATAAAATACCGGGAGATCTATTTAGGCATCAACCCAGGGTTTGGGCCCCCTACCTTCTGGAAGTTTTCAATGCAATTCTTGGGGGAATGGCGGTCCCTAATACCTGGCTGGGGGCAGAGATTGTCCCTATCTTCAAGAAGGGCTCTCCTCTGCTCCCAGCCAATTACAGGCCGATCAGCCTCATTGACGTTTCACAAAAAGTCTTTGCGAGGCTGATACTTGACCGCCTGCAGGAATGGATGATAGACCATTCAATCCTATGTACGTTCCAGGCTGGGTTCAGGAGTAAGATTTCAACTACGGACCAAATTTTTCGTTTGGCCCTCCTCTTTTGGAAGACGGTGTGGGTGGAGGGCGGTACGCTGTACACCGTCTTTGTTGACCTCCGCGCAGCCTTTGATTTGGTTCTGCGGAGTAAACTATGGACGGTACTCTCCAACTTGGGTATCCCCCCCGATCTTTTAGATATCATTGTTCGTCTGCACACAACCAACTATGCACAGGTCAGGTGCGGGAGGATGGGCAGCCTCTCAAAAAGATTTCCCGTTGGCAGAGGGGTAAGGCAGGGATGTGTCTTAGCACCGACCCTGTTTTGCCTCTTTGTCAACGGGGTAATCGATTACCTAGATAAGGTCCCCAACATAGACGCACCAAGGCTCGGTGGCAGCAGGGTGCCCGCAATTATGTTTGCGGATGACACCCTGCTGCTGTCGAAATCCCCAATGGGTATTCAGCGTATCCTGGAGGGTTTTGAGGCATTCTGTGGAGAGCATGGTCTCGAAATTAATGCTCTCAAAACCAAGTATATGATTTTTAACCCCCCCAAAAGAACACGCCCCAACCCCTCTATAGGCCTGAACAGGTTAGAAAGAGTGTACACGTTTGAGTATTTGGGTGTAACCATGAATGACAAATTGGAATGGAGCGATCATCAAGCTAAGTCCCAGCTCAAACTAGCTCAAATAGCAGGGGGAATAATTAGGCTAGTTAACTCTAATAAACAACTACTAGACCGATAGGCCCCCCGTTGGAGATCTATAGACTCCAGGCCAGAGGTGCGATTTTCTATGGTAGTGAACTCTGGGGCCATGTGTGCAAAAAAGATCTAGTCACTGCTGAAAATAAGTTTCTCAGACAACTCTTAAAGTTACCGGGTAGCACCCCCCTTTTTCCCCTTAGGTTGGATCTTGGTTTGAAACCTCTGGACGAAGTACTGGGTGTAAAGCCCCTAACTTTCTGGCGAAGATTATGGTCCACTCCTGAGTTAGCTAACTATAGGCAGGAACTGCAGGAAATTCTTACTCTCCCTACTATAGAGAACATCTCGTGGTTTAAATATATAAAAACTGAGTTTCCCCGGCTGGGCCTCCCGACCCTCTGAAGTGACCCTGAAGCGGCTTGTCAGGCAATGTCTCGCACTCATCTGGTGGCAACTTTCCATGCATGCAATTTCAATTCAATTTATAATCTTTATTCGGTGCTTAAAAAGACACCATAAAAGCACAAATACAAAATACACACAAAATATTTAAAAAACGGAAAGTAATTTTCTGTATAAAAAGGTATGAATGTTAAAATTATCTGACATCAAGGAATAGACTGGGGGATTAAAATTTTAAATGTTCAAGGTATGTTAGGGGCCAGTTTCTCTAGTGTTCCTCAGTCTTATGGCTATTCGAATAAAGTTTATCGTACAGAACAGGGTATAAGCGTCCTCCGCTTCCTGTAGGAACCTCAGGGCCCGTCTTGCATGTTTAAACTTTAAGTCTTTCAGGATCCCCACCAGGAACTTGCGTCTTGGCATAGTGTAAAATGGGCACAATAAAACAAAGTGAAGGGTATCCTGCGGAGATCTAAGATCGCAGCCGCAGGTACCCTTCTCCTCCACTGTGTGAGTGAACCCTGATGGCACCGCAAGGAGATGATGTAGCATGTTAAGTCTAAAGCGGGTCATGAAATAGCGATCCTGCGCATTATGCATAACCCTCAAATAAGGTTCCATGCCCTGCTTCACAGTGAGTTCATTATAGGAGAGATTGGTGGGTTTGTGATTCTCTTTTTCTGCCCTTGATGTCTTCAACTGTGTAAGGAAGAGTTTTTTCACCAGGACCTTACTCTCCAAAGTTAGGGAGTCAGGGGATGTAAAGAAATTAATGCAATCAATCTCTGTTAGCGACTTCTTAACATATTTCAGCCAGGGGATGGTGTGACCTTTGTCTCTTTTAAGACAGTCCTCAATGATTTGTCTTGTTAGGGTCGCCTCTGGGTTAGTCCATACTTTAACCCATGCCAGGAGAGGTTTGATTTTGATTTTATCCTCTATGAAGGTTTCTCCTACTTCTTCATGTATGATGTGGGCCGATACGCTCTGGGGGACTTTCAATATTCTTCTCAAGAATTTATTTTCTTCCGTCTGGAGCAGCTGTGCTTTTTTGTCCAAGAAGCCCCACACTTCTGCCCCATAGGATACTTTCGCACAGCAGATTGACCTATATAAGTTCAGTATTTGTTCCGGGGACCATTTTCCTAATCTTTGTCCATACCCCATAATGGCTCCTACTGAGGCTGCCAATTTCGTAGAGTGCTTTTCTAACAAAGGTTTAAACGTGAGGTCATGATCAAATAGTACCCCCAAATACGTGAAAGTCTTGACCTGGTCTATTTTGTGTGACCCAATGTGATAAGTAAAGGTCCCTTTTGTGGGTTGCCCAGATGACATAATATAGGACTTTTCCAGGTTTGTCGCCAGGTCCAATTTATCCATGAACTTGACGAACCCGTCAATCAGTTTTTGCAGTCCCAAAGGTGTTCTAGCGAGCAAAACCGCGTCATCGGCGTAGAGTAGTACGGGAACTGCACGATGACCTATTTGGGGTGAGTCTACCTTGAGTTTGAGGAGATCTTTTTCCAATGAGTTAATGTAAATGGAAAAGAGGAGGGGCGCAAGGATACATCCCTGCCTTACTCCACTGTTGCAAGTGAAGGGATCGGTCTTTTTGCCCTCTTGGCTATACCTTACACTTGCGGTGGTGTTCCGATGGAGATTTTGCAGGGTGTCAACTAGCGATTGATCAACACCTAGTTCCCTTAACATGGACCAAACCTTTCTCCTATTTACGCGATCAAAGGCCGCTGAAAGGTCCATGAACCCCATATGGATGGACCCCTTCCCGGCGATGGTGTATTTGGCTATCAGGAGGTATAAATTTAGGCAACTTTCCATGCATGCAATCTTGCTTCCCACATACAGGGTACACGCCCAGATTCCATAACTAACATTTTCCTTGGGGTCAAAGATTGCTACAAGTTCGAGACAGTTCTTGACGACATTTTCCCGAATCTTGCCAGGAAACTATACCTGCAATGGCGGTATGGCACTCTTCCGCTAAGAGCCTTTTCCAGTAAATGGAAACAGCACTCCTTGGAAAATTGTCCTGGCTGCAATTGTAGGCTTGAAGATGAATTGCATTTAGTTTTCTTTTGCCCTGCCTACATTGCTGCTAGAAGGTTTTGAATAATTCCACTCTGTAAAAATCTAGGGTTTGTTAACTGCTCCGAGGCCTTCAGAATACTTAAGACTGACCTCTCAAGTGCAACTGTCTTTGCAGTGGCCAAATTTCTTGAAGCAGTATGGCACAAGAGATCGTTTTTAATTTCCAGGGCACCCCAATTTTGATTCAGACTATGCACCAATTAGTGTAACAAATTTTTATGTACCATGTCATTTTATGTAAGATTTTTACCTGTAGTGTTAAATTGCTTCTATTTTGTTTTTTATATAATCCGTAATATTATAGATTGCTTTTAAATAATTAATCAGTTCTGAATCATCCAACTCTTTTAACACTATAGATTGTTGTGTATTGGGGCATTGTCTTTGAGAACCACTAGCCTGTACCTGTGTGTTACCCCGCTACTGATGTAGCAGTGATGCCTGATTCTTCATTTGTATTGATTTTATGCTGTATCTTTTATGGCAAAATTGCCGAAATAAAGATTAACGAACGAACGTATAAATAATTTCTATACAATATTTTAACTTCTCAGATAGACCCCAAAATAAAGGGACACCGGGGATCTATCTGGGTGTTTTTATCTTGCGTAAAGCCCCTTCCTTGAATATATCAGAATAGCTGCCCAACACTGTGGTCGAGCCCAACCCCGACTTGTAGGGGTCGGGGTGACCCGATGATGAAGCATGACACCACTAGGGTGTGTGAGGGTAATATAAACAAGCTAGTTTTCCCCCCACATACATGGTTGCGCTAGACACAACCTTATAGTCTCACTACCCATGTCGCTCCTACTTTCCTGTTCTCTTGACCACAGGTACAGTTTTTTATATTAATCCTTTTCTGTAGGGTCCTAAGGAAGCGGTCCTGACGCAAGGGATACTGGATGATGAAAATGCTCAAGGATGCTGTAGGTGAGGTGTGGTCGACAGGTGTCTTTATCCAGCTACTCTGACTCGGTGAGGCAATCCTGGCCACAGGGGTCGATGTCTTCTTGGGGTTGGTAGAAGTCCAGTCACCCAGTATATCAGTCACAGCGAATTCCTTCTTTGGACTGTAACTCACCTTCTTGGCGACCAAGCTGCACACTAATGACTTTCCTGGGTTCAGCAAACTCGGGTGCAACTTTGTCCATCGAGTCCTGGTCTCTGGTGCTGCACGGCAACAAGATACAGCATCCTTAAGATTTGAGCTACCAACTCCTCCCAGAAAACTTTTTCAGCTGTTGTTTCCCTGTGCTGCAAATAGTTGGTCAGCCAACCGACCCATGAAGCCTCTTGCTCCGACTGGACTCCAGAGACGACTCTGCAAGCAAGCAGGACAAAGTAGGTACAGTCCCTTCTCCTTTGTTAGCCAGCAGGTGCAGTCCACACGGGTGGAGTCTCTCTTTGCCAGTTCAACAGTGCAGCAGGGTAGTCCTTCTTCGGTCCTTTTTCCAGTCCAGACGAGTTCAGGGTGCCCTTTTATGCTCAGAAAATGCCCTCCGGGTATGATGATTGGTAATCAATGGGCTACCAGGTTACCTCCAACCTGATGACCACTTCTTGCGAAGTGTGGCACCTGGCTGTCCCAGGATGTATCATTCTGCTACTTCCAATATGGCTAGATCCCTCTCTGTACGTCTGGAGCTCCCTAGTCCAATCCAAAGGTGTGGCTAGCACGGGGACTACATGCCCCCCTGAAAAAACAGTTTAACAACCGGTTTCTCCTCTTTCTCGGGTGCCAGCTAGTCTGCCTAAACATTGGGGCTGCCCCTCTCCCAAGTGTTCCTCATTTACTCTTAAAAGGCGGCTTTAGCTCTGAAGCTTGCCTTTTGGGCCAACACTTGTGTGGCTTACTGCAGGAGGAAGGTAACACCTCTCTTCAGTGCAGGCCACTATAATCTCATTTCCTAGAAGTCAGCGCTTCTCCCTATGAGGGTTGAAGGCAGTCTCAGGTTCAAGCTCCTTGTGTAACTTTTATGGGCACAGGAGATTGAAGGCAACAAAATTGGAACTTGGTAAAAGTTGCACAATATAGCATGTTACATTAATTTCGACTGGAGATTCCAATTGGGCTTAATGTCAGGAGTTATTCCTTGCAGTATCAACTTTTGTCGCACCGTTCACAACTTAGCACTGCTGAAGGGGGTCAGCGTGTAACCCTGTACTCTCCATGAGTAAAACAAACCGTTTTGCTCTTTTATTGTCGGAACATGTAAAATGCATGTTCTGCCCTTGAAATATGTTGCATCCTGTTTTAGGGCTCAATAGGCCTGCCATAGGGGTGACTTACACATATAACCAGGGGAGGCTTGGCTTTGCCACTGTTGGCAGTAAGGCCCGGCTAGCAGTTGAAAACTTTTCATCCAGTCTGCAAAGGTAGACAGGAGGTAGGGTTTATGTGGGCCACATCTAGGGTGGCTCAATCGGTGTTGCAATTTCTGGAGTGTCCCTGTGACTTACATACCCTGGGTACCATATACTAAGACATTACAAGTAATTTAGCTTATGCCAATCTGGTATAAGCCAATTTGACATACACAGTTTATGGTCATGGCACATGCACTGTCTGGTTGGCAGGCAGGCTGCAGTGTACTCTCAGAGCTGAAAAACCAGCAGCATCAGTTTAAAAATTGGGGATGACAATAGAAGAAGAGGCCTGCCTTACATAGCCACCTCCTTCCGAAAGGTGATAAGCAACTAACATTTCTCCTGGTAGTTATCATCATCTAAGTGGAAGAACCTGGAAAGGCCATCTGCATTGGCATGGCCAGTCCCAGGTCTGTGTTCCACTGTAAAGTCCATATCCTGTAGGGAAATTGACCACCTCAACAACATGGGGTTCTCTGATCAGCACCAACCATCTAAGAGGTCTGTGATCAGTAAATACCAAACAGGTAGGGTCTCAGATTCTTCGGGGACCAAACCACAACAAAGGCGTCCCTCTCAGTGGCACTTCAACGATGCTCTGTAGAGCAGCCACATGGCAACTGGCTGATCCTGGCCCAAATCATTTACATTGTGACCGCAATGTCTAATCCCATGTTTGGAGGCATCTGTCTGAACAATGAATTCCTTACTGAAGTCCGGTGCCTTCAGGCCAGGTGCTGAGCACAGAGATTCATTGAGGGTGTCAAAAGCCTTTTGATACTGCTCAGTCCAGATAATATTTCTGGATTGCTTCTTGGAGGTAAATACAATGTGCAGTGCCACTGTGGTACCATACACTTTCACAAATCTCCTATAATACCCAGTCAGGCCAAGTAGGTCTCTGACTTAGGTCTGTGTCATAGGCGCTTCCAAGGCCAGGAAGGTCTCGCAAACACTTGGTGGGCAAGGTGCACAACTAACCCTTGCCATACCTGGCATTTACAGGGGCTTAATAGGCCTGCTTGCGGCAGTTCCTAAAGCACTTCCTTGAGGTGGACCAGGTGGACCTTCTAGGTGGAGCTAAATACAGTTATGTGATCAATATAAGCTGCACTGAAACTTTCCAGTTCTGAGAATACTCTATTCACCAACCTCTGGAAAGAGCCAGGTGCACTTTTCAACCAAAGGGCATGACTATAAATCGAAAGTGGCCTTCAGGTCGAAAAGCTTTAAAGACCTGGTTGTTTACAACAATGTTTGTTTGAGTGTGTCCTCTCCTGCCGGCATATCGTTCTGCTGATAGCGCCTTGACGCCCTTGGGCTAAGTTAGCGCTTTATAAATCATATATTTATTCATTCATTCATTCAGGTGTGGAAAAAACCTACCTCTGCTTTGCTCCTGGATTGAGGGCTATTTACCAGTTACCTGATGTCAGATCAAAGGTCCTCTGATATTTGATTGCCCCCAATCTATCAACGATCACATTAGCTCTTGGTATGGTGTGTGCATCAGTCTTAGTGACTGCATTTAAGCCTCTGTAGTCCGCACAGAACCTCATCTTAGGCTTCCCACCGTTGGGATTGGGCTTGGGTCTAGAATGACAGAGCTCTATGACTCGCATCTCCAACATCTTGGCTACCTCAGCCTTGAACTGGTCAGACAGTTTGTATATCTTGCTCCTGACATGTGAACTGTCTCCAGTGTTCACATTATGGAAACAACATGGTCTCAGATCTTGGGTCAAGGAAAACATCCCGCTAACTGCTTCAGTAAGTGATAGCAGTCTGTAGGAAATTGGGTAACTGGTTGAGGGAGGTGAAGCTCTACTCAAGCAGCAGCCACAGTTTCTGTCAGGCTGAGGCCAGAAGCAAACGCTAAATTAACCTGTGCTTACCCCTATAGTAGCGTGGCACAAAAGCAGTCCGGCTCAACTAGAGGCAATGTGTAAAGTATTTATGCAGCACTTCAAACAGTAATAAAGTGAAAACACAACTCAAGGGATTCCCACACCAATTTAGAATAACAGAGTACATTTAATAAAGTATTTGAGACCAAAATGGCAAAACTCAAATCAGAAGAACCGGAGATATGCAGTTTTAAAGATATAAGTGAAAATTATGCCTAAAAGCACAAGGCGCCAACTGTGGTTATCTGGTCACATCGGACAGGGACACAGTCACAAGTTCAGGCTGAATGCGAAGGAGCAAGGGTTGGATACAGTGACCATGGTAGGCCACTGAGGATGTCCCACACAGTGAAGGTCCCAGGGGGCTGCGAGATGCGATGCGGAGTCCTGTGTCGAGGATGTGTCTCGCTGCCGTTGTTCAGAGGAGCTGTGGGGCTTTGATGTGAAGTTCTTTGTCAAGGATGCATCAAACAGTGGTGGTTCTGAGGAGCTGCAATTCGAAGTCCTGGACCAAGGACGCATCGTGGTTCTGAGGAGCTGCGAAATCCCGTGTCGGGGATGCGTCTCACAGTGGCGGTTCCAATGCTGGGCTGCAAGGTGGTGTCAGGCTGCATCGGTTCTGACCGCAGCTGAGCTGGCAGAGCACCTCAAGCCCACTTCCAAGAGTCCAGCACTGGAATGGAACCACTTGAGGGGCAAGACTCACACCAGGTACTGGGCTCAAGGTGGTTGGAGCCTTTTCTATCCCTGAGGCCCTCATCAGGAGGCCAGCCAACTAGCCCTTGGAGTCACTGGTGGTTCTGGGTTTAAGATGTATGTCCAGTCTTTCTCACTAAAGCAGCAGGGTAGCAAAGTAGCAGTCCTTCTTGCAGCAGAGCAGCACAGCAGTATTTCTGAGACTTCCACAGGTCTAGAGGGCTACTGAAGAGTTTGGTCTGAGGGTCCAATATTTATACTTGGTGCCAGCTTTGAAGTAGGAGAAGGTTCTTGAGGTTTCCATCCCCTGAGATGTCTGGAGCTTCCTCCCTCCCTGCTCTGGCCCCAGCTTGTCTGGGAGCACAAAAGATTAGTGTCAAACTGTTTGTGAGTGTGCTCGAGCAGAGACTTTGTGATGTGCAAGTGTGGTAGGTGACAGGTCCTCCCCCCCTTACCCCCTCCCCCCAATCAAGTCAGAAATGGCCCATCCTGCCAACCCTATTCACCCTTTGTCTCAATGTCTGGGAGCAGTACACAAAGACCAACTGCCAGTTACACCAAGTTATGCGCCCCAGGAGGCACTAAATAGTTGGGACAATAAATAGTGAAATTTCTACAAGTAGCATTTTCAGAATTGGGACTTAAAATTCGTCTTTACCATTGAAGAGGGGTTTAAATTACAATTCTTTAGACACCAAACTTGACCTTCCTATCTACCCCCAATTGAAAGTTATCACTTATTAAATGTGTGGTAACTCAAAGTTATTCTATGGGAGAGGTAGGCCTTCCAGTCGTGAAGAATGGATTTTAGAGTTTTTCTCTAACAGGCAATGTAAAAGTAAACATTATTTGTCCACTTTTTAAATACACTACACTCTGCTGTATGGGCTGTTTTGGCCTTAGGCTAGCGGTGACATATGTATTAAAAAGGAAAGTTTAGGCATGTCCAAAATGTTATTTTGTGAGGTGGTTGAAATAGCAGTTTAAAACTGTGCACACAGGCTGCAATGTCAGGCCTTAGACCTGTTTGAAAAGCTATTTAAGTGAGTCGCATAATAAGTGCTGAAGACCCACTAATAGCTTTTAATTTACAGACCCTGGGTACATGTAGTACCACTGTAATAGGGAATTAGAAGTAAAATAAGTATACCAGTTAACCCCTTCGCTGCGGCGGCAATTCCGTCGCAGTGCTAGGAGGTATGGGGGGGCCGAGCGGCGCTCTCATGCTGGTGACGGAACCGCTCCGTCACCAGCCTCAGTTGCGCTGTGCTTATGACAGAGCGGTTCCGTCATGGCCCCGCCCGCTCAATAGAATGCGCCGCGCAGGTGCGAAATCAGCGCCGTGCAGGCGCGCCGAGTGGGCCATGACGGAATTGCTCCGTCATCAGCACAGCGCAACCGAGGCTGATGACGGAGCGGTTCCGTAAGCCTATGTTAACCTGTTTAAACGAGAGAGCAGAAGCACTTTTGCACTAGTTAGCAGTAGTAAAGTGTACTAGGTCCTAAATCCAGCAGGAAAAAAAGTCCACGCCAAGGAGGTTAGGTCCAACATGTGCACCTACCTCCACCACCTCACCCAACTGAAAGCAGGGAAAATATCCCACCCTCATGGAAGTTCTCACCGCTAAGGCAGAAGAACCCGGAGAGACCATCGTTGGTTTATTGAACTCCAGGGCCATAAAGTTCATTCCCTTCCGAGAGAGGCACTACTTCTACAGTTTGGGATTCTCACCCCTCATCTGCATTAGACATCTGAGGAGTCCAGGGGTCTGTCTGAACCCGGAAGTGAGTCCCAAACAGGTATACTCACCTTCTCCAGTTACTAGACCACTGCAAATGCTTCCCATTTTATTGCACTCTGTTCCCTGGGAAGTAACTTCCTGCCGATGAAGGTTACTGGTTGATCTCAGCTCTCTTCATTTAGCCGTGAGAGCACAGCCCCTATGCCATACACCTGTCTGCAGAATCAACTAAGACTAAGATGAAACTGTTGCCCAGGGCTGTCTTGGGGTTCAGAGACCCAACAATGTCGATACCCATCCTTGCAAAGGCGGAAACGGGACGAACGGGGGAGCCTTGCGCTTCTCTCTGACCTGGCAACTGGGACATGACCTGAAGAACCCATCTTTTTGGGACACCACCACGCTGAACGGAGCATTGATTACCAATGCCCGGCTAACTAGCGCTACTCACAATTGTTTAATACTCGTATTAACTGTTTTTAAATCGCCGACGGAGACGCATTTAGAAGTGCCCCTAGCGGTTTTTAAAAAGTCACATTTCTTTTGCCTATGTCATGAATGTATTTTGAGTTGATAACTTACTTTGTGCTCTGTTAGGCGTGTTCCCCGGTCCACCACTGATCATTCAGATAGTGTGGAGGGATAGATCGCCCACCAGGAAGTGTGTAAGTACATTTCCGGTTTGCGCCGAGGTTAGCAGTCTAGCTGCTCACCACCACTGGCATAAAAACCACTGAATCACCCAGTTCGTGGATTCTTTTTGGGACACCACCACGCTAAACGGAGCATTGATTACCAATGCCCAGCTAACTAGCGCTACTTACAATTGTTTAATACTCGTATTAATTGTTTTTAAATCGCCGATGGAGACGCATTTAGAAGTGCCCCTAGCGGTTTTTAAAAAGTCACATTTCTTTTGCCTATGTCATAAATGTATTTTGAGTTGATAACTTACTTTGTGCTCTGTTAGGCGTGTTCCCCGGTCCACCACTGATCATTCAGATAGTGTGGAGGGATAGATCGCCCACCAGGAAGTGTGTAACTACATTTCCGGTTTGCGCCGAGGTTAGCAGTTCAGCTGCTCACCACCATCGGCATAAAAACTGGATGCCTTCTCGGACGCGCAGCGGACGTGCGCAGCGGGAGCGCCGAAGGCGCGCCTAAGGGTCCAAATAAAGGGTCCAGGGCCATACCCCCTGGCCCTATGACTGTCCACTCCATCTGCGCCCCTCTGCGCTATTCCTCGAGACACCTAAGGGATCTAAATACTGGTAAGGTCAATCCGTGGTGTAAGACACTACCACTACCTCAGCCCTTGAAACCTGCCCGGGCTGTAATTTTAAAATTCCTTCTCCCCTTTCATTCACCAGTCCCTCTACCAAGCCCCAGGATTCTAGGCCCCGGTATCGCATGGCACTGATCGATGCCCGCTCCCTTCCCAAACATTATTTGGAAATCAGGGAGTGCATCATTAACCAGGAACTTGATATCCTCTTCATCACAGAATCATGGGGGGGATGCGGCCTCTGGCCCTGACTTTTGTGCTGCCACCCCTGATGGTATCTGTGTGGCAAGACTTGACAGAGCTATGGGTAAGGGCGGCGGCCTAGCCATCATTTATAAAGCCACATATCCTGTTAAAATAGAACCCATCCATGGCTCTGAATGTGAGGCTTTGGCTTATTCTATCTCCCTCAACCACAACCAAGCCTTTAAAGGCATCTTGCTATATCGCCCCCCCGGACCACGCAGACGTTTTCTCTCCTCTTTAGATCAACTTACAGAACTGTCATTAGAGCCCCTTGACTATACCATTCTGGGAGATTTTAATTTTCATTTAGAAGCTACAGGTGACAAAGACACTATTCATTTAATCACCGATCTGCAGTCAGTTGGACTACAACAACTAGTCACTGGCTCCACTCATCAAGCAGGACACACGCTTGATGGCTTATTCACCAACAACCAGGACATCTCGCTGCTCACTGTTCTCCCTCTAGCATGGTCGGACCACTTTGCAGTTATTTTTACCTTACCAGCTCATAACCCTAACTCTCCTCAGGCCAAAACCCACGTTCCCAAGAGCACCAGAGTCTGGAAGAACCTTGATATCCCACTCCTTTCCACCACACTTATCAATTCCGCCTACGAGGCCTCCTCCGACCCAAGCCTAGGGTCCAACAGGTACCAGGACTGGATTCATGAGGTGGTTAATCAGTTAGCCCCGACCAAATGCATTTTTCCTAATCGTGCAGTGCCATCCGCGCCATGGTTTACCGAGGACCTTAGACTTCACAGACAGCACTGTAGGAACCTCGAGAGACATTGGCGCAAACACTATAGCCCCATAGACAAATTAACTTACAAAAATGCTGTAGCAATATAAAAAAGAGCTATCATTACACTCAAATTGAGTCTGCTCAGAACTCAGCCAAGAAGCTGTTTCAAGTTGTTAACTCCCTCGCCAATCCCCCCACAGGCCCTCCCATTGAGGCATCTCAAGATCTCTGCAATTCTGTAGCCACGTTTTTCGCAACCAAGATTACCAATATATACTCCACCTTCTCACCCCCTAAATCTCCTGAAATTTCTTATTCTCACCCCCATTCCTTTTCCCCTAGACCAACCTTCTCCGTTTTTCACTCGGTCTCAGCACAACAAATCAGTAAACTCACCACATCCATTAGGTCAGGCTCCCCCTTAGACCCTTGTCCACCCTCCATATCTAACTCCATCACGGAGGCCATCACGCCCCCCTTGACGGACATTTGTAATTCCATTTTCCAAACAGGAGTTTAGCCAAAAATATGGAAAAAAGCAGTTATTAAACCACTGCTAAAAAAAACCTCCCTTGACCCCGGGGAGTCAGCTAACTATAGACCCATTGCTTGTCTTCCCTTCCCTGCTAAAATCTTCGAATCTCTTATGAACCAGCAGCTTTCAGAGTTCATTGACATGCATCAACTCCTGGATGACACTCAATTTGGGTTCAGGAAGGGCCACGGCACATAAACCGCCCTAATAAAGGCCTCTGAAGAAATTAGGACCATCCTAGACCAAGGTGGGGCAGCGGTCCTTATACTTTTAGATCTGTCCGTTGCCTTCGACATGGTCGATCACTCCATCTTGAGCGACCGTGTCGCTGCCTTGGGGGTCAACCATTTGGCCAAAAACCTTCTTACACCCTTCTTGGCCAACCGTACGCAGGCGGTTAGGTTGGGGGAGTTTTACTCACCCTTCTTCACCTTACCCTGCGGGGTGCCCCAGGGCTCCTCGTTAAGCCCTCACTATTTAACATATATGTAGCGGACTTAGCGAGGGTCATAAAAGCACACGGGTTGTCTATAACCACCTACGCTGATGACACCTAGCTGGTGCTGGCTGTACACAGGGATGGACCAGTAGTTGCCTCGAGATTCCAGGAGGGGATGTTAGCCATCTGCTCCTGGATGTCGAGGAACTGCTTGAAACTAAATTCGGATAAAACCGAGGTTATGACCTTTGGTAACCTCTCTCAGGACTGGTCTCCCATTTGGTGGCCCACGCAAATGGGGCCTCCGCCAGTTCCGGTGGCCAAGGTCAGAAACCTGGGAGTCATGTTTGACGACAAGTTGTCATTTAAACATCACGTGAACTCAGTGGTCTCATCCTCTTTTTACATGCTGAGGAAAATTAAAAAGCTGCTTCCATACCTGCCAGCCTCAGCAGGTAAAACACTGATTACCACCCTGGTCTTTTCCAAAATGGACTATAGTAACGCGCTCTTCCTCAATGCACAAGAACAAATCCTAAACAAGCTGCAGTCTATTCAAAACACGGCAGCCAGAGTCCTGCTCGGCATCCCTAAACATCACTCTACCTCCTTGGCCATACGCCATCTCTATTGGCTACGAGTCAGGAGCCGGATCAAGTTTAAGGCACTCTGTATCGCCTATAAGGCTATACATGAGACTGGGCCTCGTTTCCTCAGGAACGCATTCCAGATCTATGCCCCTAAAAGATCCCTGCGATCGGCTTCTACCTTCCTACTACCAGTCCCTCACACCAGAACCTCCACTTGGGGAGACAGACGTTTTCTGGTGGCAACTCCCAGACTTTGGAACTCTCTGCCCATATCCATCAAAACCTGTCCCACTCTCATTGCTTTCCGCAGATCCTTGAAAACCTGGCTATTTGATCAATGATTCCACCAGCTGGCTCTTGCCCCATGAAGTTCTTAATGCGCCGAGACATCTCAGGGTATTTGTCGCGCAATACAAATTATGTAAACATAAACATAAACAAACCGTCATCTGGCACCAATAAAAGTAGGTGACAAGCTGTCCAAATGTCCTGTCCTGCCCTAGATGACCAGCCAGGGTGATATAGTGGGCCAGCTCCATAAAGAAGGTCATGTAGCACTGAGGGACCATCAGCACACATTGCCCCAGGCTCAATAACTTTAGGCTCGCTGTACAGGAGACCATCATTCTCCCAGTAAATAAGGTAATCACCAGAGGTGTTGCCAACTGCTGGGGTATTGGCCTGCCGCCGTAAGCCTTCCAGAGTAGGGCACTCCTGTGTTCTGCAGAACTCCTCCTTGGTGGGACATCCTTCCTTCTGCCATTTGATCATTTCAGGTAGGTTTCCCAGGGCGTCAATGTCCTCCCCTGTATGTTCCGGGGCATTGCCCTCAGGCTCTGCCTCCTCCCAGACCATTGGTTGTCACTTATTCAATGTAATAAGGTAACCCAATACTATCC
Organism: Lissotriton vulgaris; assembly: GCF_964263255.1. Classification (NCBI taxonomy): domain Eukaryota; kingdom Metazoa; phylum Chordata; class Amphibia; order Caudata; family Salamandridae; genus Lissotriton; species Lissotriton vulgaris. The sequence goes on along the minus strand of NC_141687.1, from coordinate 869,241,071 downwards.
TATGGGGGAGGTAGGCCTTGCAGTAGTGAAAATTTAATTTAGGAGTTTTTCACAACCAGGACATTTAAAAGTTAAAAGTACATGTCAAACTTCTTAAACACACTGCACATTGCCCTCTGGGTTATTTTGGGCTTACCCTAGAGGCGACTTGTATGTATTAAAATAAAGGTTTACGCCTGACAAAAGGTTTATTTTGGCAGGTCAAAATGGCAATTTAAAAGTGCACACACAGGCTGCAATGACATGCCTGAGACATATTTATTAGGCTACTTGAGTGGGGAGCACAATAAGTGCTGCAGGCGCTCTTGTAGCTTTTAATTTACTGTCCCTGGGTACATGCAGTATCACTGTATTAGGATCTTAAAAGTAAATTAAACATGCCATTAGGGCGTAAGCAAATGTTATTGCTCAAAGGAGGGAGAACAAGCAATTTCACACTGGTTAGCAATGATAAAGTGTGCAGAGTGCTAAAGCCAGCAAAAACCGGAGTGTGCGGAGTCCTAAAGCTGGCAAAAACAGGAGAATATAAGGCGGGGCAAACCTACATCAAGTATGTCAGGTCAAACACAGTCCCTTTATTGCTGTTCTCTTAGCGTGGAGGAGAGCACTTTTCCTTCCACACTGTCTTTTTGGGCATTGGAGCATAAAAGGTCTGGGAGAGGTTCACTCTCTTCTTCCTCAGCCTTATCAGTCACCATCAGCGTGGTGCTATATGTCCTGTTGTGGTGCAACTTGAGCCTGTTCACATGGATGCATCGTACCAGGGCCGGCCTTAGGCATGTGCAAGCTGTGCACCTGCACAGGGCCACCAAACCCCAGGGGCCACCACGACAATATATATCCTTAATATAGTAATCTTCTGAGGATGGATACATATTTGCGTGGCGGCCCCTGGCAAGGATCCTCCGGCTCTGTTCCACTTCCAAACACCCTGACCCCCCCTCTTCACTAGCCTCCGCGCTCCGCCCCACCCGGACCCCCTCTTCCGGGGCCCCCTACCTACGCTCCTTGCCCAGGGCCACCATGAGCCTAGAGCCGCCCCTGATCGTACTTGGCACAGACCGTCATAAGGCTAAACCATGCGTTTGAACAATAAAGTGAAAATCTCAAAAGCAGGCATTGTTGAGATTCTGTAAAGAGTTGGCTGGTTCTTTCCTATGAAGAGGTTTCATTATTTGTGTCAACAGTTTCTGAAGTCTCACAGTGAATGGGACATAAACAGTATGAAGTGCCCAAGATCACCATATGTTACAGTGACGCCAAGAATCAAATGTGTTCATTTTTACTTTGAAATGTTAATGCTCTGTGTGTAATTGCCAATATGTCAGAGTAATTATTAGTATGATAACTGAGTGCATTTAATGAATGTGAGAGCAGAAGACAAGAATATTTAAATGTATGAAAAAAATGCGTAATATTTTTTGTTGTAACGCATCCCGTTTTCCTTTAAGGAGGGTGAGTTGTGTTTCAACAGGGAAAAAACTTTATTAGAACACAATCGTATGCATGGTGGTTTGGTGACCTCAGCGGGCCACCATCCATGTGATGGCTGCAAATCGTAATGGGTTGCAAACTATGACCTTCCTCATTACTATTCATGGGGTGGGTCGATTTGCAACCCACTAGGAATCACAAGTCTGAAATAAAAAAAATATCATACATATGAAGTGGCGATTTCCAAGTGACGATTCGGATGACGTTTCTGTTTGGAAGTCGCTATTCCTACTCTATGTGCTGGCCCTATGTTTCCGAATATCAGGTTTTTATCTTGGTAAATAAACTCATTTGTTCCCAAGAATCAGCACATGTAGCTCAAAATACTTTCATTTTGCCTCAAGTAGCCACCTTTTGCGTTCACTATATTCACCGATGTTCACAAATACCATTCTTTATTTAGTCATTAATGTACCTATGCCCTGTTCTATAAAGCCACTACATGTGCCAGCCCTTGCCATCATGTACCCCCTTGTATAACTAGTATTGTAGTCATGTGCCCAGTGTGACGTTAACTTTGCAAAGCTAGTTGTAGCAGTTCTTAACAGGTAAAACTTTTGTTAAAAGGTGCGTTGTGCAAGAGAAAAAGTGGAGCAAAAAATACTTGCATTTGCAATTTCTTCTCTCCTTGCTTCGATTTTTATCAACTTATTAAGTTTTTATTGAAATGCAGAACAAAGTGCATACAGTGCAATGAACAAGCTACATTGTACAAATTAGTGTCTATGTCAGTAGCATATTCAGATCAGTCGTATAGAGCAAACCTTATAAGTGATATATTGCCCCCTATGAATTTGCAAACATCTCCCTCTGGTGTGGAGTTTGTATTGTACAGTAATCTACTTATACGGCTTTAAAAAAAATATAACCCTTCCATTTATGCAAGCAATTTTAGATCGGTGGTTCCTTGTCTTCTTCACTTGTTCCCTCCGCCTCCCCTGTTTCCTACCCCACAAGGTACTGCTGAAACAGACCCCAAAAGTTCTTAGGCCGATTCTGCCGCGGCAGCAGTTCGTTCAAAATCATCTTTCTGGGGGATTTGCAGCCTATAATAAGGATGAGAGCCCTTAGCTCAGGGGGCTCCAGCAATTCAGCACCCAACAGCTCACACACCTCATGCCGCACTCTATGGAACTGAAAGCGTACCAACTGCTTGGGAGGTCCTTCCGCTACAGTCAATTGTTCCCAACTGCGAGCCTTACCCTCCGCAAACAGATCCTCAATCTTGGAAATCCCTAGTTTGGCAAGAGCCAGGACCACCCCTTTCTCACGGCTTATTGGCATTCAATTGCACCACTTAATTGGGGTCAATGGAGAACATAAAATAGCTCCCACCTGCCTTTTCAACAGGTTGTGCCAGGTGCGAACCACAGAGTTTATAAGAGTCCAGGACCCCAGTTCTGTTTTTTCGGAGCTCGAAACCGCATTACCAGCAATTGCTCCGGCGCTGCGGCTACTTTTTCTATAAATAGATGCAGAGGACACATTTCCTCGTGTAGCCAGTGGTAGGCATGGGAGCTCTGGGCTGCCCTGTAGTAGAGCTCCAGATCGAGGCCCCCCATTGAGTACAGGAGTGTCAAGATGTTCCAACTGACCCTCTGCTGTTTCCCAGCCCAGGCTAGTCTAATGGGAAGCGTGCAAATTGTCTTAAAAATATGCATAGGCAATGCAATTGGTATGTTTAAAATGAGGAACAGAAATCTGGGCAGCACTACCATCTTCATGAGGGATATACGTCCCAGTATCAACAGAGGTAGCAGAATCCATCTTTCAACATCATCTTCTAATCTGGAGATGAGTCTGCCAAAATTGTCTCTAATCACCAAGGCAGATCTCTGTGTACCCGGACTCCAAGATACCTTATTGCTTTGCTTGACCACTGCAGAGGATAGTCCAACTCAATCGGTAGCATAGCAGAAGTTGAAGGAAATATTGTCGATTTTGCTCAATGAATTTTTTTGCCAGATCTTGGACCTTATCAAGAATTGGGGAGAGATTAACCTCGGGGTCCCTGGCATACAATAACATGTCATTTGCGTATGCTGACACAATGAGATTATATTGAGGGAATCTGATCCTTCTATGGCTGTAGTATTCTATAAGAGCGCAGGCAAGCGGTTCAGCTACAAAGGCGTAAAGTAACGTGGATAAAGAACATCCCTGTCGCGTACCTCGCAATATTTTGATGGGGGATGTGACTGTGTCACCAACTCGTGTTTGAGCGGTTGGAATGCTATATGAGACACCCACTAGGCGGATGAAGATATCGCCCACCCCTCATGCGTCTCAGAACCGCCTACAAGAATGACCACTCCACCGAATCAAAAGCCTTTTCGGCATCTAGAAAAATCGCCGCTGCCTTGATCCCAGGTCTGATGTTGAATTGCTGAATTGCACCAAATAATGTTTGAAGATTATACGACAGGTTACGCTCTGGGGAAACCCCGCCTGTTCCGAGCCTTCCAGATTAGGGACCAAAGGAGCAAGGCAGTTAGTCAGGACTTTCCCGAATAGTTTAGTGTCAACATTAAGAAGCGATAGTGGTCGGAAAAACAAACATTCGTCTGCATTTTTACCAGGCTTCAGGATAGTCACTATGAACGCTTCTCTCATTGAAGCAGGCATCACCCCTTCTTCACCCATCTTCCCGAATAGCGTATACAAGTGTGGTATTAGATCTTTAAATTCCTTAGAGAATGACATGGTGAGGCCGTCCAATTCGGGGGCACTCCCCAATCTCATTGAACTCAATGCTACTGATATCTCATGCACATCCAGTGGCCTCATAAGGTATTCCTTGTGCTCATTGGAAAGCCAGGGCATCTGTACATATTCTAGGTAGTCTGCAATAGCTGCCCCATCCGTGGGAACTCTCTTATTATATAGGTCAGTGTAATATTGATTAAATCTATTTGCAAGGCATGGCTTGGTGAGCCACCTTGAGTGCGCTTCCCGGGCCCCTCTGCCATCCGCCCGTAATCCGCCTTACTAGAGAGCCAACTCACCATATACTTGCTGGATTAATTGCCGTCACCCCTCCGGCTGCATCCTGTCCACCTGCAATCTTCCAAAGGGCACCTCCAGGTCGAGATCTGCCGGCGGGACCCACGGGCAAAATGGTGGTTCAACAGTGCTGAGTGACGTGCCCCGCGGCTCCAGATCTTATGGGCTGCTCATCGGCCCGTGCTCCGGGCAGGGGCTGAGGATGGCCCCAGACTGTGGGGTGCTCACCGGTGTGCCGCGGGCCCCAGGACGCTGCCTGTGCCCCCCCTTCCCCCACCCCCCTGTGGCACCAGTCTGGAGGCGGGCGGATGTGGGGACCGGGCCCGACTTGGGGACTGAAGTTGGTGCGGAGCGGGCCCCTTCCCGCAGGAGACCCCTGCGGTCACTTTGGGTGTCCCGCAGCGGAGAGGCGTCTTTGACCGCTGCATCGAGCTGTGGGGGCTGGTGAGCGTCTGGCTGCGGCCTGCACTCGACTGAAGCTTCCCATTTCATCCGGCGCCGAATGCCTTCAGCCTGTGCCCATTCGCACCACCGCTTGTGCTAGAAGCTGGGAGAGAGGCCAGTTGTTTGCAGGCCGGTGCTGCACAGCTCCAGTGGCGGTAAGTCCCGGCAGTGAGAGGGGGTCCCGGGTTGTCTGGGAGGGGGCCCCCACTGCGCGCTCGAGCAGCCCTTCACAAGGGGATCCTTCTGTGGCCTCAGGATCCACCTTCAGGCTCTTTGGGTTCCACATGACGTGAGGCCGCAGCTCTGAGACACGGCCTCGGGCCCTGGGGTTGAGGGAGCGGTGTGGTGATATGTGGCCACGTTGTCGGGTGGCGGAGGTAATTCCCGCCGGGGTGGCGTCCCCCCTGCTTCTTGTGTGGTGGCCCCGGTCTTATTGGGCCCACGAATTCCTGGCCCCCCATGTCCTGCCTGCTCTGCCTTCTGGGTTGCCTATGCGTGGGCTGGGAGTATTCGGCCGTGCTCATCGAGCGGTGTGTGGGTTTCCTTCTTTAGCCCCCCCACCTTCAGAATTACTTGGCAATTCCAGGGTAGCCGTGTATATCGCCCTTCTCGGCGGCCTGCCTTGGTTCCTGGGCCTTTCTTTTGCTGGCTGGCCGGGCGCCTCTGTGTCGGCTGCATTGATCGAGCGGCGGAGGGCCTTGGAGGGGCTGGCGCCTCCATCTCGGGCGGCCCCCAGGCCCTGCACATTTCTGAGTGCCCATTATCCCCGGTGTTGCACGTGCCTTATTGAGACCACAAATTCTTGGGCCTCCCTTGTAAGTGGACCTGCGTGCTCTGCCTTCCGGGTTGACCATGCCGTGATAGGGGGCGTCCGGCCGCGCTCATACTTCGCAGTCCTCGGTGGAGGGCAAGATCGCGGAGTGGACATGACCCTGATCCGGCAAGACCTCCGTAACGCTACGGCGCAGATTAAAGAGGCTGAATCCCGCATATCATCGTGGAGGACGACGTTCAACACCTTAAGGGGCAAGTGGTGCACCTCCAGTCACGCATCCAGAAGCTGCATCGGAGGGCTGAGGATGCAGAAAACAGATCCTGCCGTAATACCCTCTGCCTGGTGGGGTTTCCGAAGGGGCGGAGCAGGTCGCCCCGCCGAATTCATAGAGAATTGGTTGAGATCCTGGCTCCCAGAGCGCTCCCTTTCTCCATGGTTTGTTATAGAGCGTGCTCATCATTCCCTTGCCCCGAGGCCTACGGCAAGAGCGCCGCCCCGTCCGGTCATAATGAGAATCCTTAACTACAAAGACCGAGACTCCATCCTGGCTGAAGCCTGCAAGCAGCGATGACTCCCTTACGAAAACCATTTGATTATGATCTTTCCAGGGTCAGCGTCGCTCGTTAGGTGAGGTCAAGCAGAAACTAAGAGCCCTCAACATCCAGTTCCAGCTCCTCTTCCCCGCGCGTCTCCTGGTGGTGTTCGCCAATGAAACCTTATTTGTTGACTCTCAGAGGAACGCCCCCTTTGGCCCAACGGTCGGATTCCCCTGCAGGGCGGTGTGGAGGGGGGCCCCACTCACACCGGGCCTCCGGACCCTAGGCCCGGCGCGACCACTCGGGGAGGCACCGTGGGTACAGGAGGGCCCGCTCTGACTCCCCCTTGACTCCCTCCCAATTGTCTGGAATACCGCATGGGGACCTTCCGACTGTGCGGTGCTCCGGCTCCTCCAGTCTTCCGGGCCATGGGGGGGGCCTTGCCCGCCTCCTCCATTTCGGACCTCCCGGACAACGACCTCTCTTGGAGCCCAACTCTACTCAGCAACCCGGCCTGAATCCGTCTCTGCTTGCCGGGCCTGGCTCCGCGGCTGGAGGTTCCGTGCCGGCTTCCTTCTGTTCTCTCTCGTGTTGGACTTGTATATAAACATCCTGCAATGAGGAGGGGTCCTCCACGTTTCGCACACTCCCAAGCGTTTTAGTTTGGTCGTATGTTGTTATCACTGTTAAGGCGACAGATGCTTCTGTTTCAGAAGTATAGGGTCGGGGTGGGGGTGGGGCTAGGGTGAGGGGACTGTTGTCCCCTTTTTTTTGTTGTTTTCTGTTGCCTCCTTGTTTCATCGCACCAGCAATCGCAGGAAGTCACATTTTATACATCAGGGGACATGGTATCTGACATCTGGGCTCCCTATCACACATCTACGTGTCCCTGCCTCTGGCCGAGTGTTCTTTGGGGATCTCCCCCCTCCCCGTGACAGTGATGCTCATTGTGGGTGCTCCTCCTGCCTCAATGCATCAGACTTGGAGATTGAATGCATGGTTCCTCCAAGACAAGGAATTCCGGAAAGTGGTAGGGCAGGAACTCCAACATTATTTCCAGACCAACGAAGGGTTGGTGTCGTCGCCGGGTATCCTGTGGGAGGCTGGTATGGCCACAATCCGTGGAGTCGCCAAGGGGCAACTCAAAACCCAGCGGCAAATGCAAATGGACCAGCTCACCTCCCGTGAGACACAAGCCTTACGCCTAGAGTGGTCCACCGCCCTGAACCCTGATGCCTCAGAAGTAAGACTCCTTGCTCTCATACGCAAAGAGATTCGACAATTATCGATGGACGCAGCTAAACTCCTCTGGCTAGAGTGTACGGTTGGGGAGACAAGAACGGTTCCTTCCACCATAGACTGGCCACCTACCCCAGAGCGAATCGTTTAATCCCCGAAATCATAGATCGGGATGGTTCAGTATGTAAATCCTTAGCCGACATGGCCCAGGCCTTTGCTCTGTATTATTGCCAGCTATACACGGCCCGGGCTCCCTCCTTGTCCCTCTCCGACATGTTGCAAGCTGGAGACAGTCTACTCCCTCATCTGGATTCGGCCGTTCAGGAACACCTGGACCGCCCCATCACCTACGAAGAAATTGGGGAAGCGATTGCTCTTGTTTCGTCCGGCAAGGCGCCGGGTCCGGATGGCCTCCCCCAAGAATATTATGCCCTGTTATGCGAGACGTTGACTCCACACCTTGCGCAGCTATTCAATGAGGCAGTGGAGAAGGGTTCCTTTTGGCCAGAGACTGACGTGGCCACTATTGTGGTCCTCCCTAAATCCCTTGGCTCGGTCCGCGGACTATCGTCCCATCTCACTTACTAATACAGAGCTAAAATTGTATGCCACAATACTCGCTCAGCGCCTCAAACCCCATTTACACACACTGGTCCATCCAGACCAATGCGGGTTCATGCCACCACGTGGTACCCGACATTGCCTGTGGAGGCTTCACTCAGCCCTGGTTCATCGCAATTTAATCACCCTCTACCTCGCGCTCCTCCTGGCAGATTTTGAGAAAGCCTTTGACTCAGTAGATTGGGGGTTTTTGGACGATGTCCTGGCGGAGATGGGTTTCGGACCCCGCTTTCGTGGTCTCGTCCGCGTGCTGTACGCTCGCCGACGGCGTGTGTTTTGGTGAACGAGATCCTATCTGAACCCTTCCAGATCTGCAGGGGAACGAGGCAGGGCTACCCCCTCTCTCCCCTCCTCTTCGCTCTGGTGATGGAGCCCCTGGTGGTCCTGATAAGCTCTAGCGGACAGGTACCGGGCTGGGAATGGCCCAATACAGAAGCAGACAAAATCGCCCTCTACACGGACGACGTCCTGATTTACCTGGCCGACCCAGTGAGTTCAGGCCCCCACTGCCTCCGGATCCTCCGGTCTTTTGAACAAGCCTCCGGCCTCCGGCTTAATCTGGATAAGTCGGTCTTGGTCCCCTCCATGTCTCCAGAGAATGCTTCGAGTGGCAGTCCACCATACCGCTCCGACGCCAGTCATTCAAGTATTTAGGGATATGGGTGACTTTACTCTCTGAACTTAGCTGGGCTCTCAATGTCACTCCCCTGGTGAAGCAGGCTAGGGCAGACCTGTCAAAATGGCAGCCACTGCCGATGAATCCCATGGGAAGAATCACACTTTTTTAGATGATGATTGTACCCAGATTCCCCTACATGATTCATAATACTCCCCTTAATTTTTCAAGAGCGTGGTCCCGGGAGCTTGACAGCCTGGCTTCCAAATTCCTATGGGGGAAGGGCAGGTCCCGATTGGCCCTGGGCATCTGCCAGATCCCTTCCTTTGACGGAGTGCTAGGGATGATCCATTTATACCTCTGTTACCTGGCTACGCGTTTGCTTTCGCTGCATGACTGGTTTAACAGGGGATGGTCTCATCCCGCCTACAGGTTGGAACTGTGAGTTGGGCTTGTCCAACCTCCAATCGATGATGTATGGGGTACCTGTCCCGTCTCGTCTCGTCTGCCGGAAATGACGCGTTCTGTGTTCCTGACCTGGAGGGCGGCGCTCCACCACACCAAATGGACGTGCACACTGACCCAATGCACACCCTTGTGGCAGGGCACCTGGCTCAGGGAAGTCAATGGGCTACAGGGCTTCCGGTTGTGGGACCTAATAGGTATTTCACAGCTGAGCGACGTTTGGGTGGGTGACCACATGTGCTCCTTTCAAGACTTCAGGCTAGATGCTCCCTGCATCACTCACAGTTTTACAAATACAGCTGTGACACACCCTTCAGGTGCACCTCATGACTGGTACACGTCTCCCGGATCACAGCCCGCCTGAGGCACAAATCCTGCTGGGGGACCTGGGGAGGGGAGGTATCTCCTGCATCTACCAGACACTCATTAACAATACCCCTACCTCACTTGATTGGCTGCGGACTTAATGGGAGGAACGGGTGGGCTCCTTGGAGGAGGAAGACTGGCGCGATGCCCTTATGGTGCACATGACAGTCACTTCCTCTGCCAGATTGCTTAGGATACTTATTATACAGCTTTACTTCTTACATGCCGCCTATTTCACACCAGTACGCTACCACCGCGTGGGGTTCCAGCCGACCCCTGACACACCAGGTGTGGTTATGAGCCAGCGGACTTTCTCCATATGGTGTGGTCGTGCCCACACTTTTTTTTTTTTTTAAATTTTTAAAACCTTTATTTCAAAAGTGCACACAGCTATTCAGCCTAACATCCCGGAGGCAAGGCAGCATATTGTCCGGAGCATAGTAGTGCAAAACAGATACAACAGGAAATATAAAGGTTTGTTTTTCAATTTTTATAACGATAAGAGGAAGAAGAAAGAAGGCGCCAAGTGGCGCCGGAAAATAGCAATGGGATAGAAAGTGCAGCAAGGAGGTGGTAGCCGGGAGGGAGGAGATGACAAAGGTTCAGTGATACAGGAAAGTGTAGGATAATAGGATGGGAGAGGAAGGACAGGATCCATCCGGTGTCATACACAGTTGGTGTCATAGGTTACGGTGACAAGTGTTCGTCCAAAGAAACAGGCTCAGGTGGCAGACATACATCCCCACGGTACGAGTTCCATGCGCCCCACACTTTATTCCATTTGCGGGGTTTACCCCTGGCAACATAGACCGTCTTCTCCCCGAACATACACCAATCCATGTTGGCTTTCCATTGTACCACAAGGGGAGCCGTAGCCGCACCCCACCTCTGAGCAATGTCCCGCTTGGCCACCATGTTACCTAAGGTCACCCACTGGGTCTGGGCCGTGTTGTGATCAGTTGGCTCCCAAATGTTGAGGAGACACCTACGAGCCTCCGCCGTGATCGCAACACCAGCCACTTCACTCATGACACTGTGAATTCTTCTCCAGTAGGAAGCTATGACGGGGCATTCCCATAGAATGTGTAGGAAGGTGGCAAGGGCGCCACAGCCTCGACGACAGAGTCCGTCGGGCGAGTAACCCATGTGTACAAGGCGGGGGCCAGTGACGTATACCCTGTGTAAAATCTTAAATTGTACCAACCTAAGACGAGAAGAAATGGCAACCTCCTTAGGGGAGGACACTGCACTCTGCCAATCCTCCTCATCGATTTCCAGGCCATCCCCCACCCACTGGTCCCGCAATCCAAGGAGGAGGTCGGTGCGAACATTAATTAGCTTTTTGTAAGACAGTGAAATAGCGCTGTCAGGCATGTGGCCGTCCAGTACTCTGTCCTCCAATGGTGAACTTTCCGGGATATCCCCCTCCGGGGGCATGGCAGAAAGCAAAGCGTGCCTCAGCTGGGCGTAGCGGAAGAACTCCGAGTCACCCAGCTGATATTCCGCCTGCAACTGTGGGAAGGTCTTGATAGTCCCTTTAGAAATCATGTCGTCAACCCTAGAGATGCCAATGAGGTCCCATTTGTCGAAACCCTTGGTGTGCCATAGCCTGCCCAAAATGTCGGATTCATACAGAGGGGTGAATCTGGTCAGTCTGCCCCGCCATCCCTGCGCCTTAGTGATCGTCCGCCAAATGGAGACAGCCGTCTTCGTTGGACCCGACATCCGCCGGTCAAGGGATCTAGAGTACAGGGCTCGGTAGTAGTTACTACCCCCTAGGAGCCACCTATCCATGGCGTAGCCGGGACTATTTAACGGGCCGTAGAACCCGTGATTGAGAGCTGCGAGCTGGGAGGCCCAGTAGTACCTTCGTACATCTGGCAGTGCTATGCCCCCGTCGTACCACGGGAGCGTAAGTTTCGTAATCGCAACCCGGGGGCGACCGTCCCAGAGCAAGGCTTGCTGGAGGCCCTCAATCTCCCTAAAGTAACGGGCCGGAACCGGGTCCTGGGTGTTTTGTAAGGCGTATAGGAACCTGGGCAAGGACATCATTTTGAACAGGGCCGCTCGGCCAAGCAAGGAGAGCGGGAGCTTACGCCAGCCCTCCACGTCACGTCGAAGACGCTGTAGTGGGGGGAGCAAATTCTGGTCGTATCGAGCCTTCGGGTTCCCAGAGATGTAAATCCCCAGGTACCTGAAGCCCTGTGTGGCCACCTGAATATTGCAGCCTCTAGGGAGGCGCGGTGTATCCCCTTTCAGGACGTAGAGGGAGGACTTGGCCCAGTTGATAATCAGGCCAGAGTATCTCCCAAATTGTCTAAGGACGTCACAGGCCACTATAAGAGACTTGAAAGGGGAAGTCAGGTAGAGGAGGATGTCGTCGGCATACAGGGAGATGCGGTCCTCAAAGCCAGGTGCCCAGGTGATACCATGGAGGTCGGGGTGGACCCGCAACATGGCCGCAAGAGGTTCGAGAGCCAGAGCAAAGAGGAGAGGCGACAGAGGGCAGCCCTGTCTGGTGCCCCTGTGTAGGGTATAGGGCGTCGACAGACGGCCGTTAACAGATACGTTGGCCAGTGGGCTAGCATAGAGAAGTTTTACCCAGCTCAGAAAGACCGGACCAAAACCAAGCTTAGCTAACACAGCCCAAAGGTAGTTCCACTCAAGGGAATCGAACGCCATAGTGGCATCAAGGGACGCCAGAACTGCTGGCTCAACAAGAGTGTGTGCCCTGGCTAGGGCGCCGTGGAGTCTACGTAGATTGAGGGCAGTGTTACGGTGTGGAATAAAGCCCGACTGGTCCGGATGTACTAGGTCGCCAATGACCCCAACCAGTCGATTGGCGAGTAGTTTGGCGAGTACCTTAGGTTCGGCTTTCAGGAGAGAAATGGGCCGGTACGACCGACACACGTCCCTCGGCTTCCCTGGCTTATGGATGACCACAATAGTGGCCAGCCTCTGGTCAAGGGGGAGAACGCCTGCGTCCCTCGCCTCCAGGAACATAGTTCGTAGGTGCGGGGAGACTACATCAGGCCGTATCTTGTAGAGCTCAACCGGGATGCCGTTTGGACCGGGCGCCTTACCAGACCTCAGAGAGCGGATTGCGAGAGCGATCTCGTCAATAGATATGTCTCTGTCCAAATCGTCTCGGTCCGCATCGGAGAGGCAGGGAAGATCTACCGCCGAGAGAAGCTCTGTCAAGGCAGCCTCGGAGTAGTCAGATGTGGAAGTGTAGACACCTCGGAAGTAGTCGGCGAAAGACTTGGCAATGGCACTTGGGTCAGTGACAGGATTTCCGTCATCCCCCAAGATCTCGGGTACCACTCGGCTGGCCATCTCCTTCCTGTCCAGCCAGGCCAACAGCTTGCCTGCCTTGTCGCCGACATCATAGATACGGCCTTGTTGTTCCCTAGCCAAGGTCTGGCCGGCATTCGTAGCGAGATCTCGATATTCCATTTGCTTTAGAGAAAGCGCATGGAGGAGGTCTGGGGCAGGTTCGGGATCCAACTGGGCGTCAAGATTCAAAATCTCTTCCTCGATGCAAAGTAGGTCGGAATCCCTGTTCCTGCGGGCCTCCGCGATTAAAGCGAATGCCTCGCCTCTTAATACGGTCTTGAATGCCTCCCACAGGGTCGTGGCCGACCCAACCGAACCCTCATTTTCGGACAAATAAAGGTCGAAAGCCTTAGCCAAAAGAGCGCGGGTCTTTGGGTTACGAAAATACCAGGGATTGACCGTAGCCGGTCGAGCCGACAGGACGATATCAAAATCAAAGGAGACCCATAACGGCGAGTGGTCAGAAACCCCCCGCGCCAGAAAGCGGGCCTCTGACACGGCCATAGCGTGCGCCGCTAAGGTGAGAACGTAGTCTATGCGGGAAAGGCTACCATGTGCACCGGACAGGAAGGAGAAGTGGCGAAGCGTGGGGTGCAGGAGTCGCCAGCTATCCACCAGGCCCATTGATTCTAAGAACGAGGGCAGCCAAAGTTGGGAGTTACGGAGATCTCTAGACGGGTGTCGGTCAAGGGAGCCAGAGCAGACTGAATTGAAGTCCCCCCCAACGATCAGTAGGCCATCAGGCAGGGCTAAAATGGCGCCACCAAGGTCTCGAAAAGTACTGGTCTGTAGGCCAGGTGGGACGTAAACTGAAAGTAGGATGAGGGCCCGCCCCTCCCATCGTCCAGCTACCGCTGCGTAGCGCCCTCTATCATCTATCGTGGTGACGTCAATCTCAAACGGAAGGGACGTACGAACAAGGACACCCGCCCCCCGAGAGCCCGAGGAGAACCCCGAGTGTGCCACCATCTTGTAACCCTTGCGGTTGAGCGCTTTACATGAGTTCCCAATCAAATGCGTTTCCTGTAGAAAAACCGCATCAGGCATGTGACGTTTGAGCAGTTGAAGCACAATCCCCCTCTTGATTCGGTCACCCAACCCATTAACATTCCAACTGATTACTTTTAATTTCCTACCCCTCATCATATTGCCACCCCCCCCCAGCCAGCCCCAAGAAACTTCCACGGAAACAAAAATGCAGCAATATACACGACCCATTGCATAGAGAAAGAATAGAAAAACATACAAAGAAACAGTTGAACTTGTCCAAAAACACCCCCCACCCTGCACCCCTGCATCAGACTAAAAAGCCCCCCCAACCAGCAGTGTGCCTGTCGCCCCATTAACTAATCTACGAAAAGCCCCAAAAGGAGTAAGGAATCCCCGTGGACACCTCCCGCCGCCCTCCATGAAGCAACAGGAGATCCGACAACTCTACACTGGAAAAAGACGATAGTCACATATTGCAGGACCACCAACCGCCAATGTTCTAGTCGTAGAACCAAGTCTCACAAATCAGATCCACCAGCAGCGCCCCTTTCGCTGTCCTCCCGGCCATCGCTGCGCTGTGGTAGGGTGTCCAGCCATTCGCTGACATTGTCCGGAAAGTCAAAGAACAAAGCACGGCCATCATGTTCAATCCGAAGCTTGGCCAAGAACATCATCGAGTACTTTAGGCCCATGTCCCTCAGTTGCCGTTTCACACCCGCATAGCTCTGGCGTTGCCTCTGAACCCCCTGGTAAAGTCAGGATAGAAATGTACCTCGGAGTTCTGGAATTGTAGCGGTCCTTGTCTTCTGGATGCCTGCAAAATAGCGTCCCGATCCCTGAAGTTGAGGAACCTGGCAATGATGGGTCTAGGCGCCACGCCCGACTTCGGCTGGCCGCCGGGTACACGGTGTGCGCGCTCCACCGAGAAGAATTTGCTCAGCCCGGGAGGAGCGAGATGGTTCTGTATCAGGTCCTCAACGAACAGGTCCGCCGCTGCCTCTTCTGACCCTTCTGGAACGCCAATGATGCGAACGTTCTGCCGCCTGGCACGACCTTCAAAGTCGTCCAGTCTCCTGGAGAATTGGTCGGAAGTGAGCCGTAAAGTCCGGACCTCGGTTTACAGGTCCGAGACGTCGGTGGTGAGGCTCGAAGTTTTTAAGTCCAATGACTTCACCCTGTCGTTAGTTTTACCCAGGTCGGCTCTGATAAGGGTGAGATCCACTGCAATCGTGTCCACCTTGTGGGTTAAAACCTCGTGCTGCTTCTGTAATTCGGCCCGTATGCCGGAGATGGCCCCCATAATGTCACTGAGGGAGGGCTCGGACCCGTCGGGCGAGCCCGAGGAGGAGAGGTCTTTAGTGGAGGCCCCCGCTGCAGGCGAAGTGCGTATCTGAGCGTATCGATCAATTCTGTTCTGTTGCACTTGAGATTTGCCACGAACGCCTTTGTTCGACGTCTTTTCGAGTTCGCCCTTGACCGCCATGTTGGGTCCGATAAGGGCGAGGGGCACCCCACACAATTCCGAGCCAGAAATATCTCAAGCCGAGCTGTTAGGCCAGTTGTTAAGTCCAGGCTGGTGGCAGACGACACAGCCGGTATGAGGATTCCGCCAGTAGGGATCACCACCAAGAACTACGCTTCTCTATCTTGCGGAGTGGGGGAGACCGAGGAGACAATGGCGCTTCCTTGGCAAGGGGCATCACTCGACGTAGTTCAGCGTAGGAACCACCGATTCGAAAGCGGGAGGCAGGTTCCGCGTCAGTGACCCGTCAGCAAGCAGAATCCACCTACGTGGAACAGGATTTCGAGCAGGATTATTGCGGAGGGCCGGAGGGTCCACGGAGCTCCGAGCTTATGCGGCCATCTTGTCTGCCCGCGAAGCTCCTCCCTCGGTCGTGCCCACACTTGGCGCGGTTCTGGGGAGACATTGAGGAGGAACTCGCCCGAGATACTGAGGTGGGAGATCCCACACGATCCGAAGCATGCGATTTTGGGTATCACAGACGGGTTGGTTGGGTCCAGGAACTAAAAATATTTTTATACTGCAGCGATGGTGGTGGCAAAGAGGGACATAGCCTCTGTTTGGCAAAATCCTGACCCTCCTACTGTGGGGAAATAGTGGGCGGGGGTTGACTGGTGTGCCACGCAGGAGAAAATGATGTCTGCCTGCGTCAAGAAGTATCGTAGGGTTTGGGGGAAGTGGTTGGGGGGCCTGGCTTAGTTTTATAAGAGATGCTCCAAAATTGTCCTTTTTGAGTCTGTATGTAATTAATATTTGGACTGTCCAGATTGTTACACACATCCTTCTGTTATCATGGCATCTTGATG
This sequence comes from Lissotriton vulgaris, assembly GCF_964263255.1. NCBI lineage: Eukaryota > Metazoa > Chordata > Amphibia > Caudata > Salamandridae > Lissotriton > Lissotriton vulgaris. The sequence goes on along the minus strand of NC_141687.1, from coordinate 869,224,858 downwards.
ATTGGCTGGTATTTTTGTTAAAATCAATAAAAATGGTGTCAGTCAGCAACCCTCCATCCGCTGCCCATATTTCCATCACATTAGCAGCCTCTCTCCTGCCACGCAAAACACACAAGATGATGGAGGGAATGTTGCACAATGGCAAAACACTCACCCCCAGTCACAGATCTGGGTTTACTCCATCATTGTTTTGCTCGCCAAGCCACCCCAGTTTAGATATGGCCATATGCAAATCAGTCTTGACCCTGTGTCTCATGGGAACAGTCCAGCCCGAACTGCCAAGCCATGTCTTCCCTGGACCGGAATCAAGCATTCTAGGACCGGTTTCTGGCTATCAGCCGTCTTCAGCCAGGATAGCTTGACTCCAGTGGCTTGGTGAGCATGGGACCCACGTCTGGGCATACCCTTCCCAAATAGGGTGAACAGCAAAACACACAAGATGATGGATGGAATGTTGCACAATGGCAAAACACTCACCCCCCAGTCACAGATCTGGGTTTAATCCATCGTTATTTTGCTCACCAAGCCACCCCAGTTCAGATATGGCCATATGCAAATCAGTCTTGACCCGGTGCCTCATGGGAACAGTCCAGCCCGAACTGCCAAGCCATGTCTTCCCTGGACCGGAATCAAGTCATGCAGCAAAGCAGCCAGCACCGCACCTGATCGGTCACGCACACCGTACGTTCTAGCCACAGCATACTTCCATAAGTGCTCTATTTCACAATCTATACCCTCATGATATTCGATCAGTGTCTCTTTCAGGTTATCAGCAACACTGGGGCAATTATTCACTATAGCTTTCCTTTCCAGCTCAGCTAGCCTATTTTCTAGATGTGACAGGCGCTGGTGAATAGAGCGCATTACCCCCGAATGTTAAGACATGGCTATCCCTCTGATGTAAACCGTAAATGTTTCCCAGATCGTAGAGAACTCCTGGACAGAACCTTTGTTAATATCAAAAAAGCTCTCTATAGCTTCAGCAAGCTCAGGCTGGAAAACAGTATCCAGCAATGAGAATGGTGGAAAGCGCCATGTAAAGGGTGCAGGTCTTCTCTTTAGATTATCTATATCCAGCAATATTGGGGAATGATCTGAAAAAGAACAGGGTAGGATCATGCAGTCCTGTACACGCTGAATCAGACCCCTCGATACAAACCAATAGTCGATTCTGGTGTGGAGCAGAGTAATGTGTGAACCCACCCACCTCTGGGGAACGCTCCCTCCACACATCCAGTAGCACCAGCTGCACAGCTATATCATTAACAACCTTGGCTGCTGCCGATGGACGTCTCCAGGGCGGTCCAGCAAGCAGTCCAACACACAGTTGAGATCCCCACCCCATATAATGGGCAAGTCCCCCACCGCCCATCTATCATGCGGTCTAGCAAGTTTTGAAAAGACTGTGGGCAATCATAGTTAGGCCCATAGACATTGACTATCAGCCAGTCTATTCCCTTGCCTGTGCACCTGTAAATAGCGTATCTGCCAGATGCATCAGTGTCAACCGCTTGCAATTTGATACCTGATTTGGGATTAACCCATGTAAGAACTCACCTAGCATGGGAGGTGAAACCAGCAACATGTATATGACCAAGCAGGCTCCTACGCTTCAGCATATTACTACCCACAGGTAGGTGGGACTCCTGGACCAGTGCAATATTGACCTCATGTCTCACAAAGTATGCAACCAGCTTGCGTAGCTTTCTATAGTCATTCAGACCCCTAATATTCCATGTCAGTAATCGAATTTTAACACCCCTACCCACCATCTAAGATCAGTGTCATAGTCGCATCCGGAGTCTTACACAGACTTTAATCAAAACCATCCTTGACTGTAAAGCATCGAATATATGCAGCTTGTATCTTGCACTACAGTACCAAACTAGAAGAACCCCCCTCACTCCCCCCCCCCCCACACCATGCCACTCCCAACTGGGCGTGATCGATTTCGCCCACCTCTCAATCTCGCATAACAAGGCCATATGAATGTGAAAAGCAAATGAAACACGAATGTTACTGCCATACCCTCCAAAAATAACTGTAAAACTTTAAGGTTGGAAACGTAGCCATCAACATCTATTATGTATTTCCAACCCGACTGCCAGAAAAAAGTTCCCATAAAGCAACACTCAGATTAACGCGCAGCGCATTGCAATCATAGTACAGCTCCATACTACCACGCCGCGCCAACGGGCTTGTAAAGAGTCAGTAAATGTCCCAATATACCATCAACAGTGCAGTCAGAGGGCATTGCCAGTCTCTCAAAAACAGACCCAGACCTATGGGCAGCCCCAGGGCACCTTGTTGTCATCCGGGTCAGAGAATCAACAGCAACGTACCTTTTATTACCTTTTACAAACTGTTCATCTCACCCAATCAGGATATCTATTCTTTCAGGTCACCTCCTGTCCCCTCTGGCTGCTCCACGTTCTTGTCCCCCCGTCCTTCTGATTTTTTACAGTCCTTGAGGGCCTTTTGTGGTGACCTAGGGTCAATAAATATTTTTGATTTACTGTTCATCGTGACCCTGAGTCTGGCCGGATAGAGCATTGCGTAGTCAAGCCCAAGATCTCTCAATTTCCGCTTCAGCAGGGCGTGCTGTCTCCTGTCTTCCTGAACTTTAATGGTAAAATCAGGGAAGAGAGAGAGGGAAGAACCCTCGTACTGCAAGTCTTTCAGCTCTCTATACCGCTTCAGAGCAGCATCTCTATCTCTATAGTTCAATAGCTTCGCAATCACTGGGTGAGGTGGAGCACCCGGCAGCAGTCTGGGACCCAGTGATTGAATAGCACGCTCCACAATGAATATGTCTGAGAACTTATCTCGGCCCAGCAATGTAATCAGCAGCTTTTCTATGAAGACCTCCATATTCCCTATTGGCGTGGACTCAGGCAATCCAGTAATTTGTATATTGCTGCGTCTGGACCTTGCTTCTAAATTTTCCGCTTTGTCATGTAGGGTCGTAAGCAGCTTCCCCATCTGCTTCTGTATTGTCAGTTTCCATTTGATCTTCTTCGACATCTGCAATTCTCCTCTCTGTCATGTCTATATATTCTGATGCTTGTCTATCCGCTTCGACATCCTGTCCATCCTGTAGGCCAGAGAGTCTATTGTAGCGTCAATGGTGGATTAACTCTTATGCATTGCTGACAATATCTGTCAGAGGTCTCCCTCCGATTCTTCAGAGATAGGTTGCTGATCCGTCTCTGCCCGGCCTGCCTCCTCCTCCCTGTGGCTTGTGTTGCTCAAACTGTAGCTTCTGATGTGTTTTGTGCCCTTTGCCCTTGTTTCCAGGGGTACCCACTGCTCTCCGCTCTTGGGTCTGCAAGTCAGATCAAATAGGCCCAGGCTGGGGATAAAAGGGCCACACAGCCAGCCCAGTGTCACTGATCAGAAGGGCAGTCAACGCAGAGTCAGGCCCCTATGTGTGAAGCCAACCCAGCCACCAACATCAAGCGCTCGCCAATAGTAAAGAGTAGTTCACATACACTGCAGGGTATGTGCCCTTGCAATGGGGGTTGGGTGTAAGCGCCGCTGTGACCTGTAGGGATCATGGAGAGTCACTTCACAATTCTTGCGCCGCACAGATGGACTCCTTTCGGCCCTCAGGTGACTTGATCGTGACCAGCAGCCCAAATCTCCACACTCCCAGGGTCAGCAAAACATGACCGGAACCAAATATTAAGTCAGTATTGGCCAACACTGGGCACCTCACCTGGTCTTTTCCTGGAAGTTCATTGAGTATATATCACTGCCCGGTACGCCAGCTACAGCCATAGGCCTGCCCCACATACTGCTGTAGACCCACCACTCCGCATGGCCTCCAAAGCGCGTGTTTGCACTGTCCTCTTTAGGGCTGTAATTCACCCCCACACGCTCCGTCCAACGCAGGCAACGTCTAAAATCAAAGCGGGGGATGCCCCACATCGCCCACAGGCTGACAGTCCCAACCCAACGGAGAACCAACATCCCTCTGCAGACAAAGCTGCTGGCTGTACTGCACCTGTTGGCCTCTGGTACCTTCCAACCAACAACTGCCAGAGTCGGAGGGGTCTCACAGCCAGCCCTATCAAAGTTTATCACACCTGTCCTGATTCCATCCTCAGCTTCATAACTCAGCACCTTCACTTCCCCAACACTGTGCAAGAACAGCTGGAGACAAATCAAGGCTTCTATGCCATAGCCGGATTCCCGGCCATGTTGGGGGCAATCGACTGCACACATGTCCCACTTGTGCCCTCTGCGGATACTGCACACCACTACCACAACAGAAAGCACACGCATCTCATCAATGTGCAGGCAATAATGGACAACCGGGGACTCTTCACCAATGTCGTCGACAACTACAGAGGCAGTGTGCATGATTCCTTCATCTTCCGACAGTCCATCATCAACGAGCGCTTCCAGGATGGCACATATGGAACGGGACTGCTCATTGGTAAGTACCAAGTCAACACACCACACATCCCAATGCCTCCAAAGCACAATGTACAACTGTAGAGATGCACACGTGACCAAACCACAATCAACATGTCAAACTATACGACCACCTACCAGACATGACCACACCACTCCATGGTCATCCTGGCCTACGCCTGCACCCCAAACAGACATTTCATGGCACCACAGCCACACAACAGTTGAACTTGTGGAGTTGCGAAATGCAGCCATAGCACATTTGAGGCACTGCTCTGCCCACATGACCCTACCCCAGGCTTCCCCAGGTCAGCGTCCTGTGGCGGTGGGCCTGTGTTGCCCGCTGTGCATCTGGGGCCAATAGCCCTGGGCGAATCGTGTAATCCCCCTTGCAGTTCTGACATTGCATTTCTGGGTGCCTGATGACTGTTGGTGTAGTTGCCAGCATAAGCTACTCCCTGCAGGCTAGCTCACACTTACCCCACACACAGCCAGCACAGGCGTCACTGGATTGGTGGACCTGCCATCACATTCGGCCGAACCAAGTATTGACTCTTTTCTCCCTGCACTGTCACAGGTGACCAAGAATATGCACTCTGCCCTTAGATGATGACACCCCTCCGAGATCTGAACACACCCGCCCAGAGGCAGTACAATGCGGCCCACATACACACCAGGGGCATTGTGGAACGCACATTTGGCGTGTTGAAGTTACGTTTCAGGTTCCTGGACGACACAGGTGGGAAGCTCCTGTAAAGCCCGGACATCGTGTGCAAGCTGATCGTTGCATGTTGTGTGTTGCACAACATCTTTGTTCGCACCAGGGCCCCATGGATCCCAGTCCCATAGGTACAGGACGAGGATGGTGGTGATGGGGCAGGTGGGCCACATCCCACTGCAGCAGCAGCAGGAATGGCCCGTAGGAATACCATCATTGACACTTACTTCTCATGAGCACGTCACAATGTGGCCATCCATGGCAATCAAGCGACAGTAGTAATTGTCCATATGCACTGCATGTGTGAATAAAACATATTTGCAGGTTTCAACTTGTACTTGTACATTTTAATGTTACTTTTCCCTGTGATTTCAGATGTGATTTGCTAAGTCGTGCACTTTTGCGGAATCAGTTGTGTCCTGTGTTAAAATGTGGTGGGGGTGCTGTTTGTACCGGGATGTTGTCAATGTCTAGGTGCACTCCTGCCTATGTGCGTATGCTGCACGGTGGGCGTGTCGCTCGTGCGGCTCTGATTTGTCTGCCACTGGTCTATTTTATGTGGTGTGCCTGTCGGTTCTGTTCTTCCACGGTGCTAGGTAGTTGTTTGTGTACATGTAGTCCTCTGCAGTTAGCCAGGGTGCATCCGTGGTACTCTGCTGTTGTTGGATTTTATTCTGTGGCTTTTTCAGTATGCTGATCATGTGCTTTTTCCCTGCAGTGCGCGTGTGTATTGCTACCCTCGTGCTGGTTATCACTGTTTTCCTATTGCACTTTTGCACATCGCAGGTTTTTTCGTGTTGGGGTTTGTGTTTTTATCTCCGTCGCGGTGGTTGTGTCGCGAGCATTGGCCGCGGTGTCGCAGACAATCGCATGCTACCGCCGTGTTGTGAATTCCACGTTGTCACAGAGTTGTTTTCCTGTGATGGGCTGCGATGTTGACAGTTGCATTACGCTACTCTTGCGGTAGTTATCACACGTTCTTGTGAATATGGCCCTAAATACATAAATAAGCAACGGAAAGGTGACCATTGAAGGGCCTTCCACTACTCATGAACTTAATTTGCCACTCTTTTAGTAACTTTTGATCCATTTGAGCTAATAACTTTTTGTTTGGTTTAAATCTGACCATTATGCAACAGATACTGGGTTAGATGGTAAATGCGACAAATCAATAATTATGAGAAAAAAACAGCAGCCGCAACAGTGATAATTCCAGTTGCCCCAATTATATGTTAAGAATGCTTGCTCTGGAGAAATACAAACTCTGAATTTAAAACATAACATAGTGGTTGGGGGTTGTGTAAGAGATTAGGGTCTGCTTCCTATGGTCACCCCCACTTTTTGCTGTGATTTTCTGGTTTTTCGACTTTAGTGTGGCTGTGGGCCTGCTAATCAGACCCACAGCCCAGCTGTTCTCTCTCTAAATTGATAGCATGTACCTTAGGTACATACCAGATTGGTTACTGGGTCACTCTTGTGAGCCCCTGTATAGTGTACCTTAGGTACCCAGGGCATAAGTGCACCCTAGGCGGGGCTGCAGCATGTATTGTGCCACCCCTGGTTTGCCTTCCAAACTGACACCACAGGTCTGTTGACACAGCCTGGGTAAGGTGGTGTAATCACCCCTTTCTTAAATATAGTATACCTATATCTACCTTTATATATAGACAGATATACACCCACAAGCCACTCCTATGGTAGGCCTCGACAATCCTGGAGGCAGAGTGCCTGGTTTTATGTGAGAGGGTGCCCTAGCATGAGCTGAGCCCCTCTGCAGCTTTCGGAACCATCTCCTTATAGCTGTTCTATGATATAGCCATACCATATACTCTTAAGTGCATTATAATCCTCGCGGGTAATGCTAACTTTGGTTTGGCTTTATCAAAACATGTTGCGTAAGGTGTCAAACACTTTGGAATACTACCCCCCCCCCCGCCAATTCCTGCGGCGGGGTAGCATTCCACCCTTCAAGGGGGAAAAGACCTGTATGTTACTGCTTTACCCGCTTAAAGTTAAACAGAGCCTCAACATCACAAAATGGATACTGCTGCCACAGACACAAGTCCGACCTCCTGTTGCTGGGGGAAACGCCAGCAAGGGCGGCCTGGACAATAGGTTTCCTGTCCAGGGAGGTGCCAGCACCTCCCCAGAGAGGGGTGTTGTGTATTGGGGCAGGGAGGGCTGCATTCTGTGAATGCATCTAGACACTGCCTGGGGCACACAAGGTGCTTCATGCATATCCCGGTTCAAACCAGTTGCTGGGACACTCAAGCCCAGCTCTGGCGCGAAACTGGACAAAGGGAAAGGGGTGTAACCACCCCCTTCTCAGGTCCACCCATAGGAGGGACCTAGGCAGGTAATCCAGCCCCTTAGCTTAGTATAAGTCTAGGAGCTGTGTCCCCAGGACTTTAGATTATCCTAGAAAGAAACTTTGATACAGAACTCTTGCACCTTCAACATTCTATTCTGACTAGAAGACAGAAGACATCTCCCTTGTGGTCAAGGAGTGACCACCCTGTGCACACAGGCACCACCAGTAACTTGCCGGTCTGCTTTGTTGACCCTCCGTCAGAACCCGAAGACTCAGCAACACAGGAACTGAATTCTCAGACTCCGACCCACAGCAAATCTGAGACACATGGCGGACACAAGAGACGTGGGACCGGACACCCTGGACATCCTGAATTTTGCTAACTGCTCGACTACTGAGGTACCCGAGCGCCATTTGCACTGAAGCTCAGCCCTCCACACTCCACGAGTGCCACGTGGGGCCCGCTCTTGCATTTCAGCTCGACGCGGCTTCCCGGTTCCTTGCCCGTTGGCTATTGATCCCCCTGAAGACTTTTCTTTTGAACTAAACTGCTTTCCTGGTTGCTCCAGGCTTGCTCCAGCTTCCCTCCAAAGGAGAAGCGCCACAGACCGTGCTGGTCTGCAACAGAGCCAATCTTGACATCCTGCATGGTTTGCGTTTGCCAAGGCTTGTTGGGTCCAATCCGGATACCGACACCGTAGTCAACTAGATCCTTTGTGGGACAGCTCGAAACCAGCGCCTGGTCATCGTCGATGCCTCCTGGACCTCCTGGCTGAAGAGACAAACTCACCTTCTTCACCTTCAAGCAAGCGACATCGCCTGGTTCCTTCCTGGTTCCTTCCTGGTCACTGGCTAGTGACCCAGACTCTGTCCCCTCTGCTTTCAGGTTCTTCACATCACTGATCCACCCTTGGATCCACCCGGACACATATCCTCTGGCCACCTGCAGCACTTCTTTGCAGATCTCCATAGAAAACGACGACGAAACCCGACACGAAAAGACACCTATGCACCCGGCTTCCCTGGGTGAGGTAACACGAGTACTCCGGTGCTCCCATGGGTCTTGACTCTCAAAGTGTCCTAGTTTAAAAGGGTTCCATCCTAGTCCATCCGGAAGTGTCCTTAAAAAGTAACTTTGTTACTTCTTCGTTTCCCATTATAAGTATGGTTCCCGGTTTTCCGTTTAAACGGATTTTTACATATAAATACAGACGGAAAAATATTTTCCTTCCGTCTGTATTTATAAAATTACAGCGGAAAAATACGACCAAATCAGATTCCGAGAATTGTTCGGCAATCCGTGCTCTAGCCCTGAGCCCAAGGTTAGCTGACATGCCCATCTTCCTGTCTGCAGGGTAGGCCTGCCCACATTAACACCTGCTGGGCCATTCATTTCTGGCAGGGGCCTAGTTACCAGTTAAATGGTCTTTTAAAGACCTTCGAAGTACTCAGGCGGCTGAGATAAGCTCATGTTTGAGTGTCCCTGGAAGCTGTCTCAGCCCGGGGTATCACACAAAGGGGGCTGGGGGTGGGGGGGGGGGGGGGGGGGTGGAGGGGCTGAAGGGGCTGAGCCCTTTGAGCACAATGGGTGTTGCGCGCCAATCTCTAGCACTTCACCCAAAAGAGAGGCAGCCAGGTGTGTGTGCACTGCAAGAACGAGTGATTCACACTTGATCTTACCCTTGTAACCGACGAGACCCCCTTCACAGGCCCTGGCACCCTCTGCACATTGGCTGTTTTACATTTCAGCAGGTTACAGATGACATAATGGAATACACATCTACTGCCTGTCAGAGGGGCAGGGACAACATGGCGTACGCGCCGGGCAGACACTTAACCTCTGCAAGTGCTTAAGACTGATTTTCCGCTAGACACTAGAGCGCCCTGAAGCAGCATCCCAAGAAACACTTTGAATGAATAAATACATCACGGCCTTGCCCACAGGTATCTGCACTGTCCGTGAGACGAAGGCTCACTGAGAGGAAAGGTTCGTTTTGTAAATCCAGCCCGCTCCTCCTCTGTATTGGTGAACACTGTTTGATCTTGGACCAGGAGCCGTGGGTGTGGGCCTTGTGTAATCAGAGCTCTTTGTTACGGCCCTGCAATAATCGCAGGCCGGCTTCATCTCCAATAATAAGAAGCTCGGTCCCAACTAGAGGTCTGTCCAGATGCTTCTCATTCCAACACGGACTACAAAGGATGCACTTCCGGTTCTGTGCACAGCTGGCCTGTGCTTGTTGAACAAGCCTCGGGAGAGCCCCAGGGGTCACTGTGTCATGTGCTCCCTTGCAATACCCCAACAGGATGGAACCGAGTGTGAGACTTGTTCACTCCACTCATAAAGGATCAGAGAGTGTTCCAGGGGCCAGGCACCCTCACCGGGCGTCAGTGTCACTGCACCTGCGCTGGCCACTGTGAATCTGGTCTGATCTCCTGCACACTCTGGTTCTCGCCTCAAGGCAGTGTCTTCCTAAGGATTTTGGGGACCTAAGACCTTAATATTTTTGGGTGTCCCATTAACAATATTCTTCTAAGTGAAGTACCTTGATGCCAAACAATATTAAAATATGTGTTAAGGGCTGAGCTAGAGAAAAATACAGAAGTACAAATGATCAAAAGTACATTTTCCCAGGAGCTCCTAGGGTGGTGGGGGCCCTGGGCAACTGCCCACTTTGCTAATGGCTTAAAACGTTTCTGCCTCAAGGCACAACACTCTACAAGGGCGCCACAGCACACATTGTCACATCAGGTGGGTGTGTGCAAATGTGCCCTCTTGGGTTCATGTGTGCAGAGGTCGAAGCTGCTGATATGAGGGGCCCCCTCTGCTTGGCTCAAGGGGCCCTTGAACTAGTGACAGCCCCCTCGCTTTGTGAATGTTCAGCCTTTGTTTTCTGAATGCAGACAACCAACTGTGTCAAATGTGAAGGCGATGAATTGAAAGCGCCTTTCAGCACATCTAATCCGGGCCAAAATGGGAACACATGTTTTGTGAGTGCTCCGTGCCCCAGAGGGCAGGTGCTTTCTACGCTCGTGTGCAAGTAGCAAAGAAATTCAGAGGTGAAACTGCAGTCATGTCATGTCCTCTGCAGGCCAACGTAGTTGGCAGAGGCGCAACTAGAGCCAGATTTCAGGGGGCGGGGGCTAATCTTAGGTCACTGAAAGTGCACAGGTGCACTTGTCTAAATTTTAAATGTGTTTACATTTAATAATCATGGCTAATGACAGTGTTTTCAATATTGTAACACAGCAGCAGCTCACTAATTCTGCAAGTAATTTCTGTGGCAAAGTTTTCAGCTGACTGTTTTGTGTTTACTTAATTTGGCACCGATATACATATAGCTAAACCTATAACAACCGTGTGCAGTCTATTTAAATAAATGTGGAAAAATACTAGCTGAAACGTCTGTTTTTGCTTGCGACAAAAATAAATACAGATATATACAGATAAAATGACAAAAAAATAAATATGGATAAACACAGACGGAAATGTTAAAAAAATAAATACCATAAAACCGGGAGCCCTAATATAAGTCAATGGTAACTCGCGACTGTGTTTAGACACTGCACAAGTCTCCCGTGGGCCTCCTACTTCCTAACCTTTGGTTGTGTAGTGTAGTCCCATGATTCTACAGACCCTAGGCCTGCTGTTTAACTCCCACGTGGTTCTTATACCACTTTCTTAGTATATGGTTTGTGAGGCACAAAATTAAGCACAAGATAGCACAAAGGGAGGATGCGGAAGTGGCGCTGTGTGCGTTGCCGAGGTGCGGGAGCTCTGTCAGGTTACGGTTCTGGCGCAGCGTAGACCGGCACGGCAGGGACAGTGAAGTTTGCAGCGGGCAGCAATAATTGCGGCGGACTCACAGACCACTGGGAGGTGCAGCACTGAGCAGTGGGGCATCGGCCCAGGAGTGGTGTGCAGATTCGTGCTCCCTGCTTCTTAAGAGGCCCGAGTCCCAAGTAGCCACAGCAGCCCAGCGGACCAGGGGTGGAAGGGTCTGAATTGGGGGGCCTTAGAATCTCGCTGTCAGCTTTGCCCTGCCATTACCTGTCTGCTTGCCTGTCTGTTGCCTGTCTACCTGCCTGGAGTGGGACTTGGTCTCCCCGCGTGTTCCTGGATCTTGAACCAGATATAAACTCCAGACTGCATAAAAGTGCAGAGATTTCCCTCGTGCTCGTCATTGGAGTATTGGGGCATTGGATTATCAGAGCCTGAATACCTGCTGTGTGTCGGGGAGTCCAGGGCTTTAAGTAGGGAAAAAAACACTGGTGCTGCTCTAAAAGGGGCGTGGCAAATTTCTTAAAGGGGTGTGGCCTATCAGAGTAGGGGTGTGGTCTAAATCAAGATAACTAGCATTGTGTGCTATCACCAGAGTGGTGGGAGGAGTAGCACCTGGGTCTCAATAGGGCTGTGCCTGCCTGCCACAATGCTGGCTCCACCTCCTGCGGTGCGTCTGATGGCCCTGGCCCACACAAAGGAAGAAGAGGTGTACTGGCAGAGTGCACCCATCTGCATGAAGAGTACATGAATATGGGTCTATTCAGCCTTGTGCTGACTCAGCCAGCCTCCTGGAGCCACCCCCAGCCCCTGCCACTCACAAACCAGACAGTCAATACACAACCAGGCAGAGGCACACAGAAAGGTTGAACAGGAAAATAGCCACTTTCTAAAAGTGCTATTTCCAAACTTAGAATTTAAAAACCATCTTCACTAAAGGATGTGTTATTAAATTCGGAGTTCAGGGATACCAGATTCCCTATGTCTATCTTGCTGTTATGGGAAGATATGCAGGTAAACATGTTACACAGGATTCTCCATGTTATCCTATGGGCAAGATAGCCTTTCAATAGTGTAAGACAAAATTGGCAGTACTTCACTATCAAGACATGTTACCCACACTAGCAACACCAAACAAAAACCAGGACATCTGGTCAACCTAGCTTTGACCTTTGTGGCCTGAAAATAGAGCCCCCTAGACCCCCCTTTCGAGGCCCCCCCAATAAACTGGGGGGGCTCAGACCCTCACAGACCCCCCCCCCCACTTAAAGCCCTTCTGGAGGCGTAGGCCGCTGCACCCCCTTGGTGGTGCGGAGACAGCCTGTATTAGGCTGGTGCAGCTTGTGCCTCGGGAGGAGGGGGGGTGGCTTGCTCGCTGCACGCGTACTTATTTCTCTCTCGTGTGCTTCCTTGTGGGCTCCTGATCCACCCTCTAGGAAGAGGGTTAACACTAATTTGTAGAAATTGAAAAGATGAGGAAAGAGGGAAAGTAGGCATCAGGCGTTCGTGGCATCTGTGGACAACTGTGGACAAGTTTTTATAAGGTGCTTTAGAAGATGCCTTTTAGGTGTCTGCATTCTGGTCTTTTAATCGCCCCTTCAAGCTCAACTGGTCCAATTGTTTATCATGTCAGCTCCCCTAAACTTTTTTTAACTATTTGGCGAAAGAAGCCCCAGTCCAATTTATCTCTCTTGAAGTCCATTCTCTCCGTGTTCTCCCTGTTCTCAAAGAAGGGGAGAGGGGTAAGAAATAAGGAATTGGTGATGTCTACAGGCGTAAACAAAGAAGATGAGTCAAGTTTAGTTAAGGTTTTGTCCCCGGGCACAGTCACATGTCAGATTAACCGCTTCATCCACAAACCAGTGCAGCCCATACCTTAAAGTCAGTCCAGCAAGTTATGTCGTGCAGGGGAAGCAGTGGAAGAAATGGACATGGAGGTTGCAAAGGCTGTTTCTGAGATTAATATCATCAGTATCAAGTTGGATTCTAAGTCTGGGCCTAAGAGTCCTGTGGCCCTTTCTGGTGATCAAAATGTTAATCCTGTGTCAGTAATGTCTTCGTCTAAAGAGGCCTTTCGAGTGATTCATGGTGAACTTTATGGCGATGTTTGTAGCCGCGATCCCAATGCATTGGGGGTTGTTCTTTGACGAACATTGCCAATCTCATGGAGAAAATCTGAGTTAACGAGTTTAATTTAAAATAGAGTTACCTTGGACATGGCCTTAAGTCCGCCTTTGGACTGCCTACTCAGCCATCCTCCAATTACCGGCTTTGTATAGCAGTATGCCTTCAGTGAGGGTCTCTCTTTTTGGTTCAATGGACTCCCTGAATTGCAATTTCTCCACGTGCACAGGGGTTCAAGTCCTCATGCAGTCATCATATTTGGAAATTGATGGGACGGGAGTGGGGAGGTCCCACTCCAATATCTTATTTTCTGTAGAGAGGATTCTTTCACGATTTTTTGGGCCCTTTTGGATGAATAAACTGCTAATTCTGATCATGTGCTGGATGTGTTGTCCCCCATTTTTTAGGGGGGTGCAGAACCTCACTTCTTTTGGTTTACGTCCAGGGAAGGAGGAAAGGGGCTTTGAAATGATATCTCAGGCTTCCTAGACTAATATACTGGCATTAAATGGGGTGGCAGGGGTGGCAGAAGTGGGAGTTCAGGTGGGGAGCTATGATGAACCTGGGGCCACTCCTTTTCGGCAATCCAATGATATCTTCAAGGCCACTAAGGAGCGTGTCAATAGGCCCTGTTGTTCCTTCCCAAACCATGTATCTGGAGATCAACGCCAGGCTGCCCAAGGGGCAAATGTATCTGTATCTGAGCATCCTCCTCGTTTCTCTATATTTAAAAAATGTATCTGTGTCTGAGCATCCTCCTGTTTTCTCGATATTTAAAAAAGGGGTTTCCATTGCACCTTGGGCTGCAGTTTCACAAAGTGACCATCCTAGTGTTAAACTATCAAGGGCTAAACAAGATGGTGTTTCTCCTGTGAAGGGATCCTCTACCCCGGGTAGAGAATCCCTTCACAGGGTGACGGACAGAGAAAAAGAAAAGGAATCGGCACATTATGAAGTGCAAGTCTAAAAAACTGAGGTTTTCCAAAGCCCATGAAGAGTCTGATCCCTTCATATTGCCTCAGAAAGTAAAAGAGTGATGAAGGCCAGGCATCTTACAGGTCGGGAGTTTGAGTCCCCAGAAGTAAATAGTATGCTCTCTTATCCTACTATATCAGAAGTATCAATTCCAGGCTGCCGTTGGCAGGAGAAGGGGTTTACTGATACAGGGGTAACTATCCATAATAACTGTGGTGGGTTGAGCTTGGGAACAGTGAAGGATGCCGCTGGTGATTCGGATCGTAGAATCAGTGAGAACAGACGTTGAGGGTAATGGAGCTCCCCAAGAGGCAGGGTGAATCACTGATAGATTTCCACCAATCCTCTCTTGTGTGGATTCTTTCTCTGTACGGACTGATCTTAAACATGGGAGGACTCTCAATCGGGAGGCTCCCCCGTTTTTTCCACCAGATCAAATCCTCAAATCGGGGGCTGGGCCAAGGCATAATAATAATCAAGTAAAAGGATATCTCTCTAATACCCTGAATTTTGTTTCTCTTTTGATAAGGAATTGGGTACGCGGAACAGAAGTTTTATCCTGCAGCTTTTAGAAGATATTGTGGATTTGTGCCTGGTATCAAGTGGAGATCTTGATCAGGTGTTCTTGGACTCTCCAAGTAAACTCCCGAGCTGCAGAGTAACAGTTAGCTCTAGGATTCTTGTAATGCTGATCCTGGCTAATGTGGACCGTTTCTGGAAAAAATGTATTGATGTAGATAACCATAGGGTGGGCTAACGGGGCACCATTAGAGTTGTATGCAATAGTAGGGCGTTGTAAATCTGTAGGATATAATAGTCTCTATTGGTAGAGTCACGGGATGAGAGAGATAAATATTGTGGGACATGAGGACCAGATGGTATGAGAATCCAGAAAGGGAGTTGAGTTGGTTCCCTGGAGTAGGGTAGCAGGTACACTGAAAGCCTCCAAAGAAAACATAACATTTCCAATGTTGCAGAGGTAGCCCCTTGGGTAACATTATTTCCTGGAATGTGGTGGGTTTAGGACATTCTAATTCCAAGTTAAACTTTTTAATGCGATTTCACCGAATGATAATTTGCATACAGAAAACTTGGATCTGTTCTGATTTTAAATATGAGAATTATTTTGATTTTTCTTGTGCAGCAAAACCTACAGTAAAAGGTCACACCAATGGAGGTTTAGCTATTTTACTTAGTGGCAGTATAAACCGGAATCCTATGGTGTTTGTCCATCCCTCAAATTTTTGTATGTGTAATAAGTTAGCCCTGTGCAATGTAATAGGAGGATCAGATTCATCACTTCTTCTGGTAAATGTTTATATTCTCCCCCGAGGTCCATTGACTCTTTAGTTGAGTCTATGTTCTCATTTGTGCATATTATTAGCAACTTGGAAGAATGCACACTGATAATTATGGTGGGAGATTTTAATTCCAAAATCTCAAATTGTTCCTCTTTGACCTTTGGAAACCAGGAGTTGGTTGAGGTATGGAGTATCCCAGAGGCAATTTTCCCTGGCAATATTAGATCAGACAGGCGGGGTTTATGTTTTCTGAGTTACCTGAGAACCAATGACTAGGTTGCTCTAATTGGCAGATTCCAAGAGGATTCTCCAGCCTCTTTCACTTTCCATTTTTCTCGAGGGCAATCACTAATTGATTATATTGTGGTTTCCTACCTAATGTTTGGTGCTTGTACAGAGTTTGAGGTATTGATGATGTATCTGAGTGATCACAGTATTCTCTCTGTGGTTATTGATTCAGAACTCAAGGTGCTTGAGTCCTGAAATTCCAGAAAAGATGCGATTGTCTATAACAAAACAACTGGGTGTACCTTTTGCTCAAATAAAAACACGATAAACTTGGCAGGATATGTTTGAATAGCGAGTTCATGTCCTATATAAAAGAACCATATTGCCTGGTTTGAAAAGCAGTTTTCGTTATTTCGATCTTGTGGGAGTAAGAAACGAGCCACTAGTTCTAAACCCTTGGTGGTTACCTGGCTTTTTCAGCGGGTTTACCCTCAGACTTTTTGGCCTCCTGCTTTTGACCTTTTTTTTGGTTTAGTGTCTCTGTTCACTTTCTCACTGCTGTTCACTGTTAAAGTGCATGTGCTCCTCCTATAAAGTGTGTTGTGATTAGTTTTCCATGATTGTGTTATTTGATTTACTACTAAGTATCTAGTACAGCACACTGTGTGTGCCAGGGCCTATAAATTAAATGCTGCTAGTGGGCCTGCAGCGCTGATTGTGCCAAACAGTTACTGCCCTGCTCACCTGTAAGACGTACAAGCAGGCGCGTTACGTAGGACATAAGACGCTCTGTTGCTCAGCCCTGCTCGACCGCCGCTCTGACCCCACTCGGCAACTTAGCTGCTGCAGCCACCAATGCCAACGCTGCAATGAAGTAACCCCGACATTATTGGGAGGCTGGGAAGCGGGGAAGCGGGAATCCCGTTTTCAGATAGGAAGGGACGGAACGGAAGAGTAGATGGCCAGCAGCGGTGCAGATTACCAGAATGCAACTGACGACTGCTGACGATTGTGCCTTCCACACAAGCAGCATTTCAAAAGGTTCTCAGAGCTGCCACTACAGTGTCTGTGTGCAGTTTTTACTGCCATGTTGACCTGGAAGTGCACCCACTTGCCAGGCCCTAACCTTCTGTTTTCTTACATGCAAGACTCCTCTCTGGTAGGCCCAAGGTACCCCTGTCGGCAGGGTGCAGTGAGTGTATGTGAAAGGTGGAACATGTAGTGGTGTGTTGTACATGCCCTGATAGTGAAATACTGTGTATTTCGTTTTCACTGTTGAAAGGCTGTCTCTCCCATAGGTTAAGGTGGGGCCCGCTTTGCAACTCTTTTACAAATGTAGCTGATAAAAAAGTGGAGTTTAGAATGCCTGAACTCAGGATTTAAAAATACATCTTTTAGTAAAGTTATTTTTTATGTTGTGTGTTTGGATACCCCTTTTAGAAAGTGGGTATTTCCTTGTCTAATCATCCATGTGCCTCTGCCTGTTTTGTGCATTAGCTTTGTGTGATTTAGGCTGACAGGGCTGGAGATGTGCATTCACATAGCCAGCCTGAATAGACCTGGCTGAATTTAGAGTCAGGGGAGGAGTTGGCTCTTGCCCCTGAATGGCCTGTGTCTGCCTTTCACAAAGCTGTCTTCACCTCTTGTGGTGAACCTGGCCTGAGCCAGGCTGAACCGCGACCTGAGGGCACTGTATGCCAAACCTCTGTACTTCACACAGCAGCCACAAACACAGTTATATGCAAATCAGTCTTGACCCTGTTTCTTATGGGAATAGTCCAGCCCGAATTGCCAAGCCAGGTCTTCCCTAGAATGGAAACAAGCCTCCTGGGACTGGTTTCGGTGTAACAACCTCCATCAGTCAGGCTAGCTTGAAACCAGTGGCAAAGTGAGCAAGGGAACCACGGCAGGGCATTTGTATTTTGTATTAATTCACTTGCACATTTACACTATATTAGTCCAAGTACTTTTTATTTATGTAGAGTGTGTCTGTACATTGATTGATACTGTTTTGTGTTGTGTGTTTGGATACCCCTTTTAGAAATGTTAAAAGGGGTTCAAAGACAACCAGTAACCAAAGACCCCTTTATGTTGCCCGGCGGTGTCGCCTCTATGACCCACCAATATTAATCAATGAAGAAGCAGGCGCTGGAGACTGGAAGGCAGGAAACAAGGATTTTATTTTCTCCGGAGGAGAACACATCAATTCAGACAGCAAGTATCGTCACGAGGTGCTCTAACCACATCTCTGAGGCCTGGCCTCTTATACTAGGGTTTATGACCTTTATTGCACGTAACACATTCTCGCAACACTTTGATATTTGAAAGAACATCCTCGGAATCTCCCCTTCAGACCCGTTCCCACATACATTTACAGTTGAATTCCCCACCCCGGTCACAACAGGTGATGATTGTCGCGCAGCAGGGCATTCCGCCGATTCACGGAATGCGTGGAGTTGATCGGATCTCATAGGGTGGGGGCTTTGATCGGCTCGAGGGTCTTTTGATGGGGAGGGGAAGCTTCCTACTGTACGGGGTAATAAACAGTATCCGCAGGGCCAGGTGGCGGCCTGGGAACAAGGAAGACAAACGGGGACACAGGGAAAGGGGGTTTGCATTAAAAGGATCTGAGACCATGAAAGGAATGAGGGGAGGTGTCGCGCTGGGAACAGGATGGGATTCTGTGGTGAAGCTGCGCTGAAGAGGGGTTTATGACCCAAGGCATGAGAGAGCGGGGGTTGTCAGCGTGCGGGGGATGCTTGCGAGGTTAGGAGAGAGAGAGAGAGACGCGCTGGCTATCAGCGAGGGGCAGGGAGGCCATGGTGTTTAAAATGGCTGCCGCTTATGCGCAAGGCATGTGAGAGTGGGAATGACCGGTGCGTGGGGGTCTTTCGTGAGGGTGATTCTGATCGTAACGGCTAAAATATGGCGGATGTGCATGACGAAAAGTGCGGCATCGGGAAAAAGGCAAGATGGCGTAGATAATGTTCACCAAACTGTATTAATTTTCCACAGTCCTCCCTTTAACATTTCCAAGACATCTTGCTGGCCTATTTCCTATCTATACCTATTGCAGCGGTCATAAGTAAGGGAGAGGGGACTTAGGCAAAAGAACTGTACATAAACATCACATTATAAACATCACATTGAAAAATCTCCTCATCTAGTAGGCGGGTTCATCGTTAAGTTGGTTGCAGAAAAAGTCATAGTAATGCAATATCAGACTAGAATTATGTAGCGAGGGCGTTGGGTACAGATCATAGATACTTATAGTCATTTGGAATAGGAACTGGTAAGTTATCATATAAGTACGTCCTTTTTGTACTCGGCGGGAGCATAGTCAGTCCAATGGTGGTTGGGAGAGAAATGAGATATAGTAAATATCAGAGTTCTCAGTGTCTTTGTCGTCTTCTGTTGGCACTGTTAAGCACCTGGATTACAATTCGTTCTGTCAACAGGAATGTTCATGTGGATTGAGTCGTTGGAGGTCTGCGGGCGGGAGTGCATCTTTGTTTTGTTTCGCCAGACCTCTTGAGAGGAATGCATCATGGTTCCGGAGCACGTGCATTTTCTTCCGTAACTCAGAGCATAGTTATTAGGAGGCAGAAAGGATTGTGATAAAAAGTGCAATTGTCTTTGAGTGGTGGGGTCTGTTTGTTTCTTGAGTCTCTGTGATGGGTATTTCCTGTTGCTTCCATCATTATCGAGGCGTTCAGCAGCGGGTAGAACCACATACTTCGTTCATCTTCTCTTCGGGGGCGACCCTTGGTGGAGTTCTAGGTCACCGTTCTGAGATTAATATAGTTCGTGGTCTACTTAGTCGGAGCTCCCTCCCTTTTGACGCAGGGAATACCCTTCTCTGGATAGCTCAGTAGGATTTGGAGGAACTTGAAAGTTCAGGTGGAAAGGTGTGTGTGTGAACAGTCCTTATGGTAGGTCGGAGGAGGAGGGGATGGAGCAGGGCCAAGTCGGGAACAGATCAGGGGGACGGAGAATTTGAGACAGGCGGGTCCATAACCAGGTTCAGAGAGCGGGGACCTTTTTTTTTTTTGGCACACGTCGATCATAGAGCAGGGGCTTCAGGTCAGCCCCTTCCTTAGCTTTGTCTGAAACAGTGCCTTATCCTGCGACTCCTTACTGCCGTGGTCTCGCCTTGGCCTCCGTCGCTGAGGTTCCACGATCCGCAGTCAGGCCGCGTGCTCCCACATCCGGTCTCTTTCTCCTCCGACAGTGGTACCCTTAAATGAGTTCGAAAAGACAGTCTTTAGAGATTTTGCAGAAGAAGGTAATTACATAAACCTATTTCTCTCCCAACACCAAGCAACTGGGGTAAACATCCGCTACATTGAGATTTGCAGCCAACGTATAAACAATTGATGATGGGTTTGCTGGATTTCCTACAACTTCCCTTTGTGGCTAATTCTTTGGCGTTTTGTTGGTTATTACATTCATTTGTCGTGGTACAAGGTCTGATACCCATTCATTGCATTCGTCTATTACAGTAGATGTCAGTTCTTCTGGTAGAGACCCATTTCCCTAGTACGAGTCTTGCAAGGCTAGGCCGGTCTTCAGGGCTTTGTATCTTACGGAAAAGTGCAACGTGCTATTCACCATAGTCTGATAGGCATCCTTCTGAGGGATGAACATAGGCTAAACGACTCTCCATTACATCAATGCGTCCTATCTTTTGGCTAAACATCCTATTTTCAACAAGGTTTACTGCAACAAGTTCCTTCAGTTTTCGATCTAATTTTAACTTTGCACACATCTTTCTAACTTTCTATATAGTTTCTCGCAACCTGGCTACTACAAAAACTCGGGGGGGGCTTGCGATAATTATTAAACTTATCCTTGGGGTGGGTGAGGTCTGTTGGAAAACAACTAGGAACACAGCGAATTGGAGCAAGGGGCGTTTTTCAGATTCTCGTTCAGGGCAGCTGATACCAAACTGGGGGCATTTTGGGAAGACCGGGGTGTCTCGATCATTTTTTACTGCTTGGGGTATGGAGACAACTTGGAATGGGGAAGGTCGCGTTACCACAGACATTTCTTTTTTATCATAGAAGCCACTGACAAATAGTTCCCTGACTGTGGGTCAAATTTAGGGAACCTTAGTCGTCTTACCTGTCCCTTTCCTTTTGGCCAATTTAATTTTCATCCATATTTAGCAGAAAAGGAGAGGTAGTAACGTGGTATCGATACGATTTTATTTAGGACGAATTTGTGCAAATACTTGTGGTATTTGGGGCCAATCAGGAGGTGCACCAGGTTCGCCAATTAGGTGCCAGTCGCTAGGAAGAGGGAAAGTGTGGAGGGGTGAAAGAGGGAGAGAGAGAGAGAGAGAGAGAGAGAGAGAGAGAGAGAGAGAGAGAGAGAGAGAGAGAGAGTAACAATAGGCCAAATAGTACACGTGTGACATGGAGAATGACCGTGTATCGTTTGGGCTATTCAGTGCATTACCCAACGTTAGACGTTTCGGGTCTGTGTTAGGATGTAGAAAGCATGCAGTTTTGGGACGGAAGAGCATTAGGTCAGGTACAAAAAGGTCGCGCATTGAGTAGGGCGTCTTTTTGTGTCGTCTTGCCGCGTTAGTCCGTTTTCATGCATCGGGCGTGACGTGGCTCCAGATCCTTTACGGTACCCTAATCGGGACTCCAATGTAATCTGCAGAGGGAAAAAAGGAGGAAAAGGGAGGGGGAACAACATCCGAGCACATCAAATGTACGGGCACGAAAGTCCTTTACTTACCACATACTCGTACTTATCTCCCCGGGATATAATCCCTAGGGTCTTGGTTTCTGAAGTCAAGGGGGCGGGCAGTGTGATAGGTGGTTCATGGGGGGTTCGAGGGTGGCATTATGGATCGTGTGTAGGGAAACGCTAAAAAGAGGAATCAGAGGTGCCTAGCGCGAGGTACCTGGTTTTGTAGATGTATCTGGCCATCGGGATCCTTAAATCATTCCCAAAGCTGTGATGTTCTAAGGCATATCAGTTCTTCGGTCAACCCTGTCCCTTAGTACCTTCGACCACCATACCTTTATAACATTCTATCAATCACACCGCTTTACTTTACCCATTCTCAGAAGTCGAGGTCCTTCTTCATACGTTAGTTCCTGAGCTTAGTCGCATATTTTGGAGGCAGCGTATCATACCTTTTGATTCGATCATCAATCCAGGGCCGAACAACCATTTTTCAGATAACCTTAAAAAAAAGAGCAGAACGGTTGCGCACAGAAAAAGCCCTCCCACCAATTCCCACATTTACAAAAGCATGTGATGCCTATTCATAGTTTGGAAAACCTTTATTTGCATAATCGTTCAGTACGTAAAATGTGAGAGTGCAATCATATTTTGGCCGGACATGTCGACGATGGAAGCACATACAGTAGGGGGGTTATTTTGCGGCACAAGAACATGTTAAAAAGGCCTAATTAATTATTTGCAAGTGACTAAAAACGTTCCATTGCGTGATGAGGGATCAGGGGCATTTCAGTTCATAAATGGAAACACAGTCAAGCTCATCGTAATCGCATTTCCTAGATGTATACCGTGGGTGTGCATCATAAGCGACGTTATGTACCAGTTACAATAAATATCAGAATAAATCGTTCATTGAAATCAACATTTTTACGGGACCCCTTTCGAATGTTCGCCAAGTGAACCCTCCTCCCTTTTTCATCAAGTGCGCAAAGGTTCATATATATATCTTAGTACATCAAGTCTCATTAGCTAAGGAACACCACGAGGCATCCGTTAGTTCCTATTGATACCGGCGCCATTTTGGGCGAGGCCGGTTTAGCCCGGAAGTAGCATCAGGGGCAAAAATGTCTCCGACGATTGGCGGTTGGACCAGGGTCCCTTTCGGCAGTTCAAAAAACCTGTGCTAACAGAGGGGCTGGTGGTGTGGACCGTCAATCAAGAGAGGGAGGGAGGTAGAGTCTTTCTTACCGGGTCATGTTGATGTTCAGCCGGAACTTACTCGAGTTTGTTAGCCCATAATGTTCCTGGGTGGTTCAGACTGAAGCTGGTGCAGACACGAGAGCACCGCCATCTTGCTGCTGTGTCGTGGTTATTTCATTAGTGATCAATGCAGCTGTTCCCCACCGGAAGCCTGAAGGGGCCGAGGGCTCTTGGGACTTTGGTAGAATCTTCAAAGTCGAGGGGATGTTTGTCGATGGTGGGGGCTTGCGCCCAGGTGGGCAAGTGCCCGAGTTGCAATTTCGGACAAAGTTACTCCAGCGGCCTAGACCCGCCTTCCAGAGGGCCCAGGCGCCATTTTGAGACCCTGCAGCTGCCGCCCTTCGTCGTATCTATCAGGAGTGGAAGAAACTTCTTGTGGTGATGAAAGCGGAACATCATGCTGTTGGAGCAGGGCATTTTGGTTCGGGGCGCCAGGGTGCAGCTGTGGAGCCTTCATCTGGGGAGGTGAGGGAGGCTCGTCCGTGCCGTCTCCCTCTCCCGGCGCATCCCACGCCGTCCCTTTGAATCAGGGGTGTACATGATGACCACCCTACACCCCTGATTCCGACTCTTGGGGGACCATTGTACGTCCGGTGCTGCGCAAGTATGCCCGTCGGACATTGTATGTCCTGTGCTACGTAAATATATGTGCGTCGGACATTGTAAGTTCTGTGCTGCGCAGGTATATGGCCGTCGCCCGGCTGGAGGACATCGGCGCCGGGCCAGGGCTGGGAAACCTCCTACCTGCGGAGGCGGGAGAGGCTCGTCCGCGTCGCCTCTCCCTCCCTGTCCACCCTGCATCAGTTCGATGGAGGAATTCGTGATGGCCGGACCAGGAGATACGAGGGAGGGGGTCATTTGCATCCGCCCCCTCCCTACTCGTGGCCCGGGGGATGCCATCCCTGGAAGGGTAGTATGGGAAGACCATTTCATTGCCTGCTTTGAGGAGCCTCCTGTACCTTCTCGCCGGCGATCTCTTTTGGTCTATGGCTGTTGGCAGGCCCCGCCCCACACGTGCTATGTGTTTCGGGTGGGCGGGACCGTCGAACTGTTACATTTCGAGGACTTCCGGAGTGAGCGTAATATGTTTTGTATTTCTCCTATTAGTACAGTTTGCTTTAGAGAGTGTTTTACTAGTTATTCTATTTACCGTTGGTTGTGTGTTATCTTTACCGTAATTAAATCCTAAATTATATAACAGATGCTTGGCTTCCTTGAGTCCTTTCTCTAACGGGGGTTGTTTACACTGGCCTGTAATTGTTTTTTTTTGTTTTTCAGAGTGGGGGAGCAACAGAGAGCAATCAGTCCCAGAACTCTAACATGTCGTTAAGATTGGTCTGACGAAATCTGTGCCATCGAGCATAATCAAACGTGGTGGTTCTATCCGTCCTGTCCGTGCTAGTCTGATTGGTTTTTATCTCGCGCCTTTTCCCTTTCTGTCGGCCAGTTCTTTCTGTCGACCCTCCGCTCTTACCTATGCTCTGTAGAGTCGGGCATTGGGCTTTCCAGTGCCCGAGGCATCTACAGAAAGCACATTGGTTTTGTTTTAAATCTGTTCGTCCTGTGCATAGTGTCGGGGGATTATTTTCGGGTCGTTGTGTCCCGGGGTTGTTCTGTCGGCACATCCCTTTACACCGTTCCCTTTTCATGTCTACTCCTCGGGGCTGTGCCATCACTGGCCCTTCCCTTTGCCTACTAGACGTTTGGAGGGTTGTCCGTCGTGTCTCTTCACCCTTTCTGACTTCATCGCTTTCCTTTCGTCGTGTGGCTTCTTTGCGCCACATACCGAGACTATCGAGCATAATAGGTGTTGTTTCATTCCTACGAAGGGCTATTTCTACCGTTTCTATTTTGTCAAGATCGAAGGATCCTATCAGTGGCCACTGACTTTCTCGATCCCTTTTCGTATATTTATGCCACAGCTCGCTATAGGCTATAGCGATCAATCCATGCTTCATGAACATGTCCTTATTAGGGGTGCCTTCCAGCGGAGCCGGATGGTTCATCTCTAATAAGCGGTCCGGGCTAAACAGGCTACTAACCAGTGGGGAGAAGACAGGCATGACGGATCACAATGGGGATAATAGTCAGCACTACCTATCTTATCACTGCGTGCAAAGACTAGACAGAATATTTCTATTCTACGTTGTTTGCAGGCAGTGAATACCTCATGAACCAATCTTGAGCAATCAATGTTAGGTCAAAAATAAAAAATCAATATGGTCAATGGGGAGAATAAGTAGGCTCGCAAAGGTCCGCGTCACCTACCCTTTCACTATCTGCAAAGAGGGGACCTATTCTTCCCTGTTTGCAGACAGAGAATCTCCAGAAAACAATCTATAACAGTTAATCAATGGGGGAGGGGCAATTGTTCAGTGGGGGAGAAAGATAGGTCCGACGGATGCGTACCTATCCTTCACTGTTTATAAAGGGAGAGCCTGTTGTTTCTCCGTTTGCAGACAGTGAATCTCCAAATAATTTAACAAAAAGTAATACTAGTATTTTCTCATCAATTATCAATCACTTTCGCAATTCGTCGTGTTTACACGACCTTACCCGGACCGCATGGACAGTTTCTTGTCTTCCGAATCCAGCGCCCGATCGTCCTCTTCTCTTCGTACTCCTTGTGGCACTCCTGATGGTTCCCAGTCAGGACCGCAGATCACTCGAGAGAGGTCTGTTCGGAACCAGTGAAGTTCGGATGATCGGCTGTCAGACGAGGGTCTATCGGACAGGGTACCTTCCGATCGTTGCAGTCGTTCACTCTGTCGTCAGGACCTCTCCCACTGGATCCACGAGTCGCTGATGGGCCCCACGCTTGGGACGCCAATTGTTAAAAGGGGTTCAAAGACAACCAGTAACCAAAGACCCCTTTATGTTGCCCGGCGGTGTCGCCTCTATGACCCACCAATATTAATCAATGAAGAAGCAGGCGCTGGAGACTGGAAGGCAGGAAACGAGGATTTTATTTTCTCCGGAGGAGAACACATCAATTCAGACAGCAAGTATCGTCACGAGGTGCTCTAACCACATCTCTGAGGCCTGGCCTCTTATACTAGGGTTTATGACCTTTATTGCACGTAAAACATACTCGCAACACTTTGATATTTGAAAGAACATCCTCGGAATCTCCCCTTCAGACCCGTTCCCACATACATTTACAGTTGAATTCCCCACCCCGGTCACAACAGGTGATGATTGTCGCGCAGCAGGGCATTCCGCCGATTCACGGAATGCGTGGAGTTGATCGGATCTCATAGGGTGGGGGCTTTGATCGGCTCGAGGGTCTTTTGATGGGGAGGGGAAGCTTCCTACTGTACGGGGTAATAAACAGTATCCGCAGGGCCAGGTGGCGGCCTGGGAACAAGGAAGACAAACGGGGACACAGGGAAAGGGGGTTTGCATCAAAAGGATCTGAGACCATGAAAGGAATGAGGGGAGGTGTCGCGCTGGGAACAGGATGGGATTCTGTGGTGAAGCTGCGCTGAAGAGGGGTTTATGACCCAAGGCATGAGAGAGCGGGGGTTGTCAGCGTGCGGGGGATGCTTGCGAGGTTAGGAGAGAGAGAGAGAGACGCGCTGGCTATCAGCGAGGGGCAGGGAGGCCATGGTGTTTAAAATGGCTGCCGCTTATGCGCAAGGCATGTGAGAGTGGGAATGACCGGTGCGTGGGGGTCTTTCGTGAGGGTGATTCTGATCGTAACGGCTAAAATATGGCGGATGTGCATGACGAAAAGTGTGGCATCGGGAAAAAGGCAAGATGGCGTAGATAATGTTCACCAAACTGTATTAATTTTCCACAGAAAGTGGGTATTTCCTTGTCTAACCATCCATGTGCCTCTGCCTGTTTTGTGCATTAGCTATATGTGCTTTAGGCTGACAGGGCTGGGGTGTGCATTCACACTAGACAGACACAGTTGAGGTGTTGGGGGTTTAGGTGTGTCCTGCCTTTCCTGAGTGACTCATAGCCAGGCTGAATTGACCTGGCTGAATTCACAGTCAGGGGAGGAGTTGTCTCTTGCACCTGAATAGCCTGTGTCTGTCTTTCACAAAGCTGTCTCCACCTCTTGTGGTGAACCTGGCCTGAGCCAGGCTGAATCGCGACCTGAGGGCACTGTTTCTTATGGGAACAGTCCAGCCTGAACTGCCAAGCCAGGTCTTCCCTAGAAAACCGGAAACAAGCCTCCTGGGACCGGTTTCGGTGTAACACCCTTCATCAGTCAGGCTAGCTTGAAACCAGTGGCAAAGTGAGCAAGGGAACCACGGCAGGGCATTTGTATTTTATATTAATTCACTTGCACATTTGCACCATATTAGTCCAAGTACTTTTTATGTATGTAGAGTGTGTCTGTACATTGATTGATACTGCTATGTATTGTATTCTCTACACTGACAATTGTGAGAACTGTTTTTGTAGATAGTAGTGTATTTTTTTATATAAACCTCTTTGAGTTCCTAATCATAATACATTTGACGTGATTGACGAGCACAAAGAATGATTTGTTATTTTGGAAAAGCAAGAATTCAGATCGAAAGTGTGTGTGAGCACAAACCAGTACTGTGAAATTGCTAATTAAATTCAATCCTAAACAAACTGATGAAAGCGTTTGTATCAAATAATGAGATCTGTGAAAGAAAACATTGTTTCTTTCCATCAGAAGTCTCATGGCAAATGTATTTATATGAACTAGAGAAATGTTTTCCTGTTCAAATGATTCGTGCATTACAGTTACAGGCGGTGCTTTTGTGCATGTGAAAACGTGCATGCAAACATAAATGTTTTCTGTCTGCAAAGAAACTAAACATGTATTTTATATTCATAAATCGTAGTGTTCAAAAGAAAGAAAGCAACTGTTAAGAATCAAACCTAAATTCTGTGAGCAACGTAACCGTTACATGCACTCCCTCTTTGTAACTATAAAATCGTCCTCTAGATGCAGACACGAAAGAAGCTTAATATTCTAACTAATCCAAGTAAGAAATTCTGTGAGCGAGTGGAATCTGTGAGCACGTTTGCGACGACAAACCTTCAAGTACACAGCTTCAATAACCAAAGAAACTGGACGTTCAAAAGAATCCAAATCGTGAGCACTGTTGCATAAATGACAAGCGCCAAACACACTTGATCTGAAAGAAAAACAAATCCATTAAGGGACAAATGTGGAATAAAAGTTCAAAGGAAGGTGTACTTGGCGCGGGGTCCACTGATAAGATAAACAATGAAAAGAACCCCGAACCCAACAAGAAATAGCGTGCTGCAATCAACAGAAAACAAGGAAAACGTAGTGGCAAACAGACGAGCGAATGGAAAACAAGGGTGGGCTGTAAGCCCCTTTTAAGATTTTTTTATTTTAATGATGAGATTTTACAAGCACAGCAGAAGCAAAATCTAAAAACCATCTGAGGAAGCAAGAAGCACTGTAACAAAGCACTTTACACACAAGAAGCACTCAACTCATGTAGCAGCAAGGAAAGAGGAAGCTAATTGGGGGACGATGCCTACATATACCTTATGTTGTCCTTTTTAGGTCTCGGCCTGATCCAGGGCATGCGTTGGTCTGGCCGAGACATTTAGTTGCTGCTTTGAGAAGTACTACTTTCCCGGCGACCAGCTTACTATCACGTGCACAAGAGCGCACGTGCGCGTAATAGCAAGCTGGTGGCTGGCAAGGTAGCACTTGCGGTGACGCGCGTGCGCACCACTCGCATCACCACTTTTTTCTTATTTCGCGGCCGCGCGTCTTTCCTTTTATGGCTTCGCGACCAATGCTTGTTATTACGTGTCTGTCACCCTGTTGCAACTTGTCAGTTCCAGGCCCAGTCAGATTGCAGTCCTGGTTCAGGCTTGCAGTGGAGCTCTTGTCATACACACAATACCCCACAGTCCTCACGGTATTCTAAGGCCCTTAAATTCAATAAGTTCTATAGGAGCAGTCTAGACGATTGTCATCAATTTTTTGGGCTTACAGAGAAAGGATTTACTTAGCCCAGCAGGGTGCAGTACTCATGAATCGCTGCGTCTTCAATTCAGGGAAGGCCGTGAGACAGCAGGTTCCCGGCCGGGTAACGTATCAACCTCCTGCTGTGCTTGTCCTGGATCACTGTCTCCAACTTCTTCCTTGTGTGGCCAGCCTTTCCACAGTGCTCCCCAGCACAGGAGGGTTATTTCACCGGTCTTAAAATGGCCCCAGTATGTTCAGCACAGTGTTACCCACAGCAGCATCTGCTGGGGATGCACGTTTGTGCAGCGATTATTGCTGGCCTCTGGGGATCTACGCTTCCTCTACTCCAGCCCAGCTGCACCACAGGTAGGAGTCCTCTGCTTATTCAGGGATGGCCTAATCGTATGGATCCTCAGCCGCTTTCCGCTCCGCTGATTCTGGCAGAGTACCTACAGCCCACGCCAATCCCCGTTTTAGCTCTCTATACATACCGTTATTAATTTATTATACACTTGTATATAGTGCAAATGTGACATAAAGGTATTGGAGCGCTTTACATAAGAACCAGCTACATTACATAAGGTCACATTCATGTTTTCTTAGGCACAGCAAGATTAAGTGATTTGCCCACAATCACAAGATGTTGAGCTGATGCAGAGGCTTGAACCCGGCAGCTCTGGCTGCAATTTCACATCATGTCCCTATTCACATCATTAACCTGCAGAGAGTCTGGTGTATTTCTGCCAGGCAGCAGAGTAAAAGGTATAATAGCCTCTGCTGGTGGGGTGCAAGGTGTGCAATCTGAATGGGGACATAACTTGCCCCTATTGAGAAGGTGTGGTCATTTAACCCCTTCCATGCTGATGACGGCCCCCAGCCATCATGCACTACGGTGCTCGTGTGCTGATGACGGCTGGGGGCCGTCATAAACCCGCCCACTCACGATTCTGCCGCACAGGCGCAGAATCGCGGCCACATGGAAGCGGTTAAGAACATCCATATTACGAGGAGCATCCTCTCCTACGCTGAGGATACTTCATTGAGTGGCAGTTCATAGTCTGTCATTTCAAGCTTCTCTGTCTCACGCCCATAGGTCCCTCTACTCCTGAGGCCCCTCTTATCTTTGCAGCTGAGTCTCTTTTTACAGACCGACAAGAGATAGATGGATACGCTGAGTTTGCACTAACGCCTTATTTATCCTATTTAGCAGACCATCACTGTAACACTCTTCATCAGAATAGTCACTTAACCTCAACTCTTCCTGCTTTCAATAATATTTTCAAAACTTGTTTTTGTAATTCTGTTTTGTTCCTTTAGGGGCTTACCATTGTGCAGTATCGTTGTTTTAGGCCTTTTCTGGGTACCTCTTGACGGTTGAGTCAGTACATTAGAAATTCACTTAAACAGAACAAATCTTAGTTATTTCGCACATATGACACATTTTGAAAACTTATTTTAGATGGTAGTGACGAGGATGAATTCCATCTTAAGAGGGTTCAGTTTCAGATAATGAGGATATAGCCACCACCTTGGTTTTTTTTTAGGAAGTCGACAAGGTAGGTGTTACGTTGTTGTGCTCTCAACTTAAGGAAAAGCCAAATAGTGTCAATATATTATCTTATGATTAGTGTCATATTTCTTATCATTTCACCGAGAAGTTCAATTAGTAGCACTGATGAGAGAATACAACATTCAGGAACCTCATAGGGCATGGATTCAGGGTTGAAACCTGTATCTTTACCATTTGTGCTTAGTCATGGAGAAACACAATTAACTAATGAGAGTTGTTTCCCTCTATGCCAAATCATGACTTCATGGTGACTGGAGGAGTCTGGAACAACACTGGGCCGAATGCTACAGAGAGGACAGCAGGATCCGCCCCTCCTTTCCCAGTGTTGCAGCATTCACCCCAAACTACCTGGAGAAGAGCAGTTTCGGTGTTGCAGCCCAATCATTCTATAAGAAGTTGTTTCTGGCAATTGATGTAATAAATTGAGTTGCTACATAGCTTAGATGACTTTCACTGGGAATGAGCGGCCAGTCAAGAGACAGCGAGAGGCGATCACTGGGTGGCTTACGGACAGATTAATCAGCTTGCCTACCACCACAATGAAAACCAACCAGCCATCAACTTGTCATTGACAATGCAGTTGGGCCAATTTTGTTCCATATGGAGTTTTACTTCTAATTCTGGATACTGCTCATCCTAGTGTTTTGCCATATTCAAATCATATGTTACGCTAGTATTTCATCATATATGACTCTTTAAATGATGCACGGGCCTTTTAAGGCTCATTGAAATTTTTCGCTAAAGCTGCATTGTCAGCCAAATTCATTTTTCTATGAATTTTTGGCCCTTTCGAATGTTGACCTTGGGTGTAGATAATCTGTTTGAAAGGGATGTACATGTGATGACTATTCTTGGTGCAGACAGATTTGGCTTTGATCCTGGTTCAGAAAATATGGAAGACATTTTAAATTCCTCATCTCAATGTGAAAAGATTAGAATACTGTATTTTTGTTGACAGTGGGGTACTACGCATAGGCGCCTTTTGTTCACATTCTTTGTCTTTGTAGCCCATAAAGACTTCTAGGTTTGTTTTATGTTCACATGACGAGATGTAGAAAATGGAATTTTCATAATACTAAACTTTCTTCTGGTGAAGCGTCAAAGTACATGAGAGAGGCAAGGAAGTAGTTTTTCACAGCTGCATAATTAAAAGCACTTCAAATCATTAAAATAACAAGCATTGGCATAGCCAATTGGTCTTACCTTTCGGACCTTATAAGTGTTTAGTTATCCAGCACAATATCCTTGGTGCAACAACATCAACTGTTGCATGGCTAAACACTTATAAGGTCCCAAAGGCGAGACCTATTGGCTATGCCAATGCTTGTTCTGTGTTTCTAGTTCCTCCCTGGTGGAGCAGGATCAAATATAGTGTTATTCTGAGTGATGGTCTACAATAATAAAACAACTAGAATAGAACCTCCTGTCTTGTAATAAAGCGGTGTTTTAATTCCCCTTGATCATCGAGTTAAGAAGAATGTTGCTTGCAACTTTTCCAAATTGACATCAAAGAATCACCCTTATAAACATCTGCTTCGACTTCATGGCAGTGGAAACACAATAGAAGTTTGCAAAAAAACAATGTGGAAACCAGAATGAGAGGAGTAGAAATCAAGACATCATAAGGTTTGTGTGGGGCAAATGCAATAAACCCATTAAACAGGGCTCCTCAATAATTATTCAGAAACAAAGGCATATTACTACATGTATTAAAACGTGCAAAAATGCTAATTGCCACACGTTTTGTTACATTCACCTCGGTGAAATACATCATAAAATAGGGGTGGGAGAAGGCTCTGGTGCTATTGAAGTATTGCCCTGTACTTGTCCACGGCACTAAAAACAATGTCCTCCATGCAAGCTCACAGGCTCAATAAACATGCTTAGTCTAAACCTGCCATGTGACTGACTCCGCCTCAGCCCTACTGACTTTCTGGAGATGAACCTTTCTGGAAAAAATTGTTTCTTGATAGTCTAACCACGTGTTGTCTTGTGTGACCTAGGTCCAGTAAAGAAACTTGATGAAAACTGGGGAGGGGGAAGGGGAAATTAATTCCAGATAGTTGAGAGAGAGGGTCTTCAAACAACAGAAGGCTACGAGGTTGAGCTCGGGTAAGTAAACATGATGATGGACCCATAATGTCCCTGAGTGCCGAAAGATGGTGATACCAAAGCATAGTGGAAACCTATTGAGAAGGTAAGTGCATACAGGTATGAATAGGTTTACTATTCTTAACTCCACTTTTCATATTGTAAAAAGGAACATATATGTGGAGTTAAGTAAAGTAAACCGATACTTGCTTTGTCGATTTTTTGGTCTTTCATATTTAGTCCACAATATTCTGGAGACAACATTAGGTTGGAAATGCCACTGGGTCCCTTTGGATTCTCCCAGTTTTAACAGGAAATAGAGGGTGTCCTCAGTACTTGCAGTGATCCTCACACCTCTCACTTCCCTCTTTAGTTGGTCACTCCATGGACTGGGTGCAGCACTCTCTGAGCAGCAGGTAGCACACGAGGGGCTCCTTATGGGGCACGCTGACTAAGGAGCAGAATGTAGGATATTTTGAGGCAAAGCCTTGCAAGGTGTAGATGGCAAAGGGTCATCTCTGAGGTGGTGAGGGGGCTCTATGCAGGCAGCAGAAGGCAGGGCGTCTTCTTTCTGGGGAGTACTGTGCCGAGAGAAGAAGGCAGAGGTCCTCTCTGGGGCCATGCTATGCAGGGAATAAATAGAAGGCCAGAGGGGGTTCTCTAGGGTCTCGGTGAAGTGGTTGGATAAAAAGGAGGTGCTTTAAATGGCCAGATACTGCCCGGCACTGCGTACCTGCACTTCCTGCATTTGAAAGGGAGAGTACCTGCTCCCCTCAACGGTCAGCACTGCTCCAATATATTTAATGGGAGAGGACCGGCACTTCTCAGGAGCAAGCAGGTACTCTAATTAGTGAGCGCCTGCAGTTCTATATTTCCATTTAACGCACTGAAGGTCTGCGCAAGGGTATTTTCCCATGGAGGTCTGTCACCTTGCTCCTTTGTCCTCGACTTAGTACAGGGGATGGAGGACGCACAGGGATCCGTGTTTTTGAGATGGAGGGCCGAGCCTTTCCATGACTGTCTAATACAAATATAGCGTGCGTCACGGCCTGGTGTCGGCAGCAGGCAGGATGCAGACCGTCATGCCCGCATGTGACATGCAGCTGCCGTCACGCCCGGTTCTAGGCAGAGCGCTTGGCCTTGGTATATCCAAAGGCATGAAATGTTCCCGCTCGAGGCCTGCACATGATGTCGGGCATGTGGGGAAGTTGCAAGAGGTTGGGGCGGAGGGAGTGTGGGACAGACCAGCCGTTGTGGCCACGGCAACTACGGGTGAGTGAATATTTAAGGAGCCCATGATACCACACGTCCTCAGACGACGCGAGCAACTCCCTACGGACAACAGACAGACAGACATGCCGGACATCGCCAGCGAGATCCCAGCGGACGAGAGCAGCACGCAGCCCAGGGCGAGAGTCACGGATGCCTCGGCCAGCATGGGCTTCGCGGCCTCACACAGGCTGCACTGGTGAGTAGCACAGCACACCTGAGGAGCCCGGGCCGGGGGGGTGGAGCTCAGCACGCCTGAGGAGCCCGGGGGGTGGAGCTCAGCACACCTGAGGTGCGCGGGGGGGGGGGGGGGGGGGAATGATGGCGCACAGCACGCCTGAGGAGTCCGGGGTCGAAGAGGTAGCGACACGGGTTAGGCTGCCACCCTCCCCAGAGAGAAATAGCATCCATGTTTGTTCACGTGTTGATTCTGCAAAGGCCCGGACCTGAATTGTTGAGTAAAACTATATATGAAGTGGTCCGTATTAATTTTTTAACATAAAGTGCTCCCAAGTCCATCCTACCCCAGTCTGGAATGCTGTTGCAGCCTCCCTGAACGCGCTCTTCCCCAGTCTCTTTATCAACAAGCATTTGCAATACAATAGGTCTCGCATTTATGAGTTTGAGCTATTGGCATTGTAAATAAAAAAGCCTTTTATTTATGTGCCGTTTTTAGAAGAGATATATTAAAGCATTGTCATTTACAATGCCAATAGCTTAAACTCTCGCAACTGCGCGACCTATTGCATTGCAAGTGCATGCTGTAAATTTTTTAAAAATCAATCAGAGTACTTGTAAATCGCGCTACTTACCCGTGAGGGTCCCAAGGCGCTGAGGGGAAGGGGGGGGGGGGGGGGGGGGGTTCTGCTACTGCTTGAAGAGCCAGGTCTTGAGGAGTCTTCTGAAGGCTTGGGGGGTCCGTATGTGGGTAGGGAGGGTGTTCCAGGTCTTGGCAGCGAGGTAGAAGAAGGATATGCCGCCGCAGGTCGTTTGTTGGGTTTGTTAAAAGGTGTTAGGAGTGAGTGTGTTCTGCATGCAACAGCAGGCAGGACAAAGCTGTTCGACAAAATAGTGCTGGGAGGCTGTAATTGAAGCCTACCCAGTAACAAGACACGTAACAGGGGGTGTCGCCATGGGAGAACACAAAATGAGACAAGGCGGTACTGAGGAGGGACTACTAAGCCTTTTCACCAATGAACAGCCACAGTTTACAGTGGACAATGACACAGGCCAATGAAAAATGTGGACGGGGAGTGGGCAGAGCTTCAATTCCCTACAGCGAGCAGCGCATGCGCGGCCCAGGCTCGACCTCAAACCTCTAAAACTCACTCTGCTTCTGCCTCCCATAGCTTCCAGAAACTGACCCAGCCTTCTTCACTTATACTCCTTTACCCCTGCCTCAATTTCTCACAGCCTTCATTCTGCAGCTTTGATTACTCTCCTTGGCTTAAACTACCACCCCCATCCCTGCTCTTGCTGAATCTTTCGGTCTGTGCAGCTTCTGCTGTATAACTGCAATTACAATACAATGCAAATAAAACCCACCTCACTGCTCCTGCTTCCTCTGCACCGAGTGGCCATCTTTCCACTATCACTGCACATAGAAAGACGCATTGCACACATAAAGACATCAACAAATATTTTTTCAGGAAGATTGGGATTAGAA
The DNA here is from genome assembly GCF_964263255.1 of Lissotriton vulgaris. Lineage (NCBI taxonomy): Eukaryota > Metazoa > Chordata > Amphibia > Caudata > Salamandridae > Lissotriton > Lissotriton vulgaris. Next base: position 869,189,507 of record NC_141687.1, on the reverse strand, counting down.
GTGCGGCAGAGCTTTTTGGGGGGTTCATGCGGAGCTCCCCCCTCCCCTCCCTCTGCTAAATCAGGCAATCTTAAAAGATTTGACAGCTGGATATTGCGAATACCACCAGCTGCCACAGGACCTGGTTCAATGGGTGTGTTTCAGCCATGGAGCTAGCATGCTTTACCTCTTCTCCTAAATATGTTGGCAATAAATAGTGTATTCTTAAGTGTGGCATGATCTACATATCAGTGATATATTCCTGGGAAGGACAACCCCTTGCATTTGCCTTGCCATCAGAATCACTGCTACCCCATTTGTGAACTGGTTGGAAACACTGAACCAGAAGACAAAGCTTTTAATTTTAGCCTCCCTTTGGCCAATTTATGTGGCCCGGGGGAATTACTTGTTTACCTTATTCTTCTGCTTCCAAGTAAGCAAGATTGGGAGAATTTAGAATCAATGTAAAACCTGCTGGAAAATGTATGATTAGAAAATGGCCTAGATATTACTTGGGGGAAGGAAGATGTGCCAAGTCTCATGGTAAATTCACCAAAATGTAATTTGATGGTAGACTTAGAGACTTTGCATTACGTTGCAGTGTAGTTCAGTCTTGGGTTTAATACTTTAACAAACTGATCCCTAGCAATGAGAGAAGAAAAAACATCAAGGGCATAGTCCGAGGTCAGGGCCCCAACTTGTTTTTTATTTGCACATTCATGGTTGTTTGCATCTCAGTAGATGAATTATTATTTAGAGTTTTTCATAGCGCTAGCTAAACCCAAACGTATCAGAGCGCTTTACATTTTATGTGATAACGTTTACACGAGGTACATGGGGGGATTCATAAGAGTCACAGTTGAGCAATACAACATTAAGTGGTTGTAAAGTCAATCAAGTATAACAAAAGGATGCATTGAGGAATGGCATAGGGGACAGAGCAGGAGACTGAAAGAGTCATGTGTCCGTCTTGAAGGAATTAGTCAAAGAGGGAAATGCAGAACAGCTTGTGCGCATGTTGAAGTAGTTGTTGACGAGTAGAAATTTATGGTCTTATAGACGTTGCCTGTTAAAAAACTGAAAGAATACAACAGACAGACATCTTTGTTGCTGGCAGCTAATGTTAACCTTAACTAGCTAGTACAAAAATAAAAAATAAAAATCTAGAAAATGGATAACACTTGAAACAACACCCAAAGCGCTCTTTTTGAATAGCATGAAATTTGCCACTACAGTGTATGTGCTCCTAACGCAGTTGCCCACCCCCACCCAGCAGCAGGCACCTCTTTTACAGCTCATGAAGGGCCGAAAGAGTGAGAGCTGCATGTCCCTTGGGGCTGAGAGAGTGAGAGCTGCATGTCCCTTGTAAGGATTAAAAGTGCAAGGAAACTACAATGTGGACCAATGGACGCCCCCAGGGATCTCTGTTCAGGTAGCTGGACAGGAGTCATGATTGCAGAACAGTTGGTCAAGCTATCTGCACCAACCACTGCCAAGGCCAACTTTGTCCCACAGAACTACTTTTACCCACACCCCAAGATCCTTCTTTGCCTGGCTGTACCCTATTCCTGTGGCAGTGGCCTTTCATGTCCACCATGTACCCGCACCTATGATCTCTCCTGTCAAAGTCCACCAGCGACTCTCTTCCTGCAGAGTCAGAGCAGGGGTATGATATTGAGTTGGTGGTGTCATGGTGCTAGTTTTAATAAATGAAGCACCAGTGCATCCAGGTATGTTCCTCCGCCATCCCTATCTAAGGCCAGAGCTGGAGTGCGGTGGGCCTTCTCCTTGTAGCGGAAACACTCACCAGTCCAGCTTCAACCATTCACTCCAGTCTACCATTTTCCATTCAGTTGTCATGGAGACAAGGGCACGGTCCATGGGTCAGGCAATATTTGCCAGAGTTTGAAAACCAAAAACGGGGGCATTTCATAAATATAGAAACAGGACTATAATTTCATATCGACGAATGGTTAAAGAGGGGCTTAAAAAAAAACGCGCACTTAAAGGGTAGGAATTAAATGCCGCTTTTACACAGCGTTTATTCTGTGTTTATTAAGCTGATTTCTGAAAAGGCTGGTAACTAATCCTGCACAGGAACGCATCAAAGCTTGCTTCCATCTGTATTCAATTGACCCTCTGTAAAAATCGGGACATTTGCTTTAATTCAGTGAAAAATCTTCTGAGACAGGAAAAGCGGGACTTTTCCAGCAGATTTAGGACGCCGCGTCACCCTAATAGGTGCACACAGCCGATGTGCTATTTTGCTGGCTTGGGGCAAAGTCTACCACATGTGGCACTCAAGTCTGAAAGGCTGGCAGGACTGGTGTGAGTCTGACGTTTCAGTTTGGTTTCTGTAAGACAGTTAGGGCTGGGGCAGACTCAGTCTATGCCAGGCTGAAAGCCTGGTTCTAGATGAGGGGCTGGAGGGAAAGGGAGCCGCCCTTGTCTGTTTTTTAATGCTTCACATGGGCCTGCAGCCACACCCTCAGTTTAAGGTTCACAATAACAAGAAGCGCTCTGGTTCTCTGTACGATCCAGGGTACAGTTGTGTAATTAACAGGGATGAAAGGCAATGTTATCACTTCCCTCCCCAAAGTGCAAGTGAACTGCAGGCTATCCAGAGACAATCCAGACATAATAAAACGACACTGCATGATCCTACCACAAGATAATAAAGAGACAACAAAATAGTGATGGGACAGAAAGAATCTGAGAAGGGTGATTCCATATCAGGAAAAGTGAAGAAAGACGTGCATACATTGAGAACAAAGGACCTGTTGCTTCCTCATGTCAGGATAACTAAAGAACTTTCTAGATTCTTATACATTTACATGACTTCAGCGACATAGCAATGTTTCCATTGGTCCTAGTGCAAGCAAAGAAAATGGGCCACTTGTATCTCGTTGGAGTGCAGTGGAGGCCACGCTGCTACCGCACCGGCTGCACTTTTGATAGTTTTGCCCCTGGATGATCTTCGTGCAGATATAGATGATTGTAAGCTTCTGACATTGATTTAAAATCCAGCATTTTATCCTTCTATTTATTTGAGGAGTTTTAAATAGCGCTATCATGACCCATCAGGGTATGGGAGCGCTGTACAGAGAACAGTCATACCGAAATTTGAGACTGATGAAATGGTTATCACTCTATGGATTATTTGAAGCCCGTGTCATTTACTGTGCTACAAACAGCAAAATATACTGTAGCAAGTGTTACATTAACGAGGGTTATTATATATTTATTTCATATATATTTATTTCATGAAAACAACATTTTGGATGGATGGATGTTGCAGAAAAAGAAACTATGATGAAATGTGGTTACAGTGCTGTTAAAAAGAAAAAGTACATCATAGCCATACAGCAAAACATTAACTATTCTAGAATAAGACATGGAGTCATTTTGTGATGAGTCAGAATTAGATAAGGATTTTGAACAGCATAATATGTGTTTATTTTTCCACAAACCCCTCTAATGATGTGTTTCGATACCTTAAAAATATATTTGGTGTGTGTTGCAATCGGCATCAATAGTTCCCTTAACTCAGGTTGGATACGTTGTAATAAATGAATGACAGACACTTAGCAGAGATAAGTAGCGCGCTTTACATGATAGTTACCCAGTTTGAATAGGCGTAAGTTCCACGTTTTTTTTTAATGTAGGGCTTGTACATGCAATGTTATTTTCTATTAAAATCAAGCCTTCTTTTAAGGTCAGTTCTCTTAGCATTTGTTCAATTGAATACTGAAAATCTACATATGAGCCACCACATGTCAAGCACATGAGGCTATTTGAAATATGGTGAGCTTTTGTTAAATATTTCTAAAGTTTAGCTGCAAATTGATTGTTAATTCCCTATGGAAAATGTAATTTAGCCTTAACTATTTTGGCACTATTGAACAACTATTTATTTATTATAAAAGTTTTATATAGCACGGGGCATGACCCATGGGGGTATCGAATCACTTTACCGTGATATATCTCTCATGTACAGAGGATGAGTTATAGGCAACTATGTATTAAAGTTATATATGTGAATGTGCAAAATAGCAGAAAACCGTCCCAGTACTGCAGCAGAACGTTTCTGCTGGGTTACATGACCAGCAGATAGCAGCATATCGCTTTTGCACAGGGCTTGGAGGTGGTTGGACACCAGACACGTTTGACCTGTACCAGTGAGCCAGGTTCCTCCCCTTTTCCAGTGATTCAAGCTGCGGGGCAGGACTTCTGACAGCAGCAACCAGGAAATATGCGATTTCTTTGGTGATGGCTTGGCTATTGTGTTTCTTTCCTGTCACCCAGATCCTGCAGCACTGAGTGACAGTGGGGAATACCATTTCCTGCAGCCGGATGCCCCACAGGACATTAAAGTGCAGGGATTAGGATCAGAGGGATGCAAAACTAAACTGGAAACGTTTATAATTTACCCACCCGCCAGTTTTATAATGCCAATGTGGGCTCTTGTGACATGATAATGATCCATGAAGCAGTGGGGTTTGTAAATGTGAACACACACTTAGCGTTTTATCTTATCTATTTTCATATTACATTTTTAAAACAGAATTGAAATCCCTTCTATATCATACCACTGAAGGCTGTAATTTGCTACATTACTTTCTAGCAATTTCATTGGTAGAAATCTGTAATCCACATGATTAATTTATTTTCCACAAATGACAGAAAATAACTTATAGGCATAAAAAAACATGTAATTATGATCCAAATATATTTTCCACAAATGACAGAAAATAACTTATAGGCATAAAAAAAACATGTTGTAATTATGATCCAAATATTACATTTCACCATTTATGGTTAAGTACTGTAGCACAGCACCTCAGAATTCACAACTCAAAACACTTCAAATGTCCCGTAGCACAGATAACCTAGTCTGAAGTAACTGTTCCCTGCTCCCAGCAGCCCTTGGTATAACCTGAAGCTGCTCAATGGGCAAAGAGCTCAGGGAATGGTCTGTACCCATGTGGCGAGCAACCAAAGTGGGCCTGGGCACAGCTCATGGTTATTGGTCATCTACATTAGTTATATATGATATGCAACTTTTGCTTTAAACATGTAAAAACAGTGCAGATGTCAGTGTCTGTAGCAATTCAGCTTAAAACACAGGTCTTCAAACTGGGAGGCATGCCCCCTGGGGTCCATCGCTGCATTCCTAGGGGGGGGGGGGGGGCGTATGCCTAAGTAACTACCTGTTAATGAAGATGCCCTGGAAGCACGACTTTATTTATTTGTCATGCTTTCTGGCCATCCTCATTTACATGGAGCAGGGGAAATGCATAAAAAAAGAATAGGAACTGTGATCTTGAGCCCTGATGTGGCAAGGTCAGAATCATGGCAAAAAACAACATATTTTATCAGTATTTTGTTGTTTTCTTATCTTCACTGCAACTGCAAATGAAATAATGCGCACAGCTTAAATGAAAAATAAATGCAAATGAAATTGATTATTGGAAAATCCACTGTTTTATATGATGAAACTTCAATTTTAATGTGATAACTGCAGTTGTCTGTTTGTGAGACCAGAGGGTCACATAATTTTTAGACGTCCATTAAAAAGACATCTTCCGAAACTCAGCATCCTTACAGTAACTCAAAAAAATAATAAATGGTTGGCATTGTGATGCTTCAAGTGACTCCATAAATGAAAGCACTTTAGATCCCTCCGTCGTTCACTCCAGATTCCCCTTAACAATTCAGGGATGGTTGTTTTTAACAAAAAGTATGGGCACTGTTTTTTTAAAATTTGAAACTCATGGGCAACCTGGTCCCCATACAGTCGGTCAACTTCAACCTCTGTTTACGTGCTGCTGTCCTTTCAGGTGAGTCAAGGGAGTAATAGGGAGGAGGACAAAAGGGCCATAAGTAGAGCCCTGAGCGTATGGACCACTGGGGCTTCAAAGCAATGTCCCAGGAGAAAGCAGAAAAGAGCAAAATCCATGGATAGCATGAAAGAGATATATATGGGTTTAATTTGTTCGTTTACAAATGAAGAAAAACAGCTTACCCATTTACTCAGAGAGATTCCTTGAAGATGGAGTTGCAATTTTTAAGGGGCCATCACTACCATAAGTGCAGCAAGTGTATTGACACTGGGGCATTCGTGGGGGCGGGGGAAGGGGCACTGCACACTGCAACCCAATTATCAATGTGTTACTAGGAGAAAGAGGTGGGGGTGGGCCCATTCTCCGTATTAGCGTTGCGGCCTAGATCACCCTTGCTGTGCAGGAACAGTTCCCTAGCAACAAGGGAGTGAGGTATGGGTATTTTACCTCTTTTTTTTTACACAAAGGAGCAGACAGTCTGCTTTGGACCTCCTGCCTAGGAGCGATGCCCAGTAGAGTGGGCAGAGAAGTAGGTATCATTGGTGTTGCCGGTGTATTTGCAGTGGGGCCCATAGGTGTGAGGGTCCAACTTAACCTTCATTAGGGCTGTTGTACTATCATTCCTTGCTCATATAAGGGCTCAGTGCACCCTTGCTGTGCCAGTGTTGCTTTGGGCATCAGACCAATTGCCCAAGAGAGTGTAAAACTGAAGCAGAGGAGACACTTTAAGTCAAGCCTCAGAGCCGGTAAGGCGTTGGTTTTCGGATGAGTTTGTTATAAGTGATTTTGAGCTTGCAAAGAGTGCGATTTCGGTATTGTGTACGTTTATGAGAATGGTAGCGGACGTGATAAAAAAAACGCTATAATCCCAGTAAAGCATAGATTAAGCATTTTGTGTTAAAGTTAAAACCCTGGCAATTGTGACGTCATATACTCTTAAAATAGGATTGTATATTATCCTTGTATTATAGCAGACTTTTGTTATTCATGAGTAATTTTCTACGGAAACCACTGCTGCATTGAATAAGGTTGTCCGCCTATTCATCGCAACGAGGGCACTCCCTATTATATAGTCAACAAATTTGAGTTAAAATATTAAGCAATTTTGCAGGCGTTAAGCAATATCTTAGCCTATGAAGTCACTTTGAGACCTCTATAAGTGACACATTGTTAGAAATTGGATTTTTGGCAGGCTAGGGCATGTGCCAAAACCAGGCAGAAACCACCACTCTAGTCATGGTAAGGGAGTTACACTCCTAAAATAACCCCTGCTCACCTCCTTGGTAGCTTAGCACGAGCAGTCAGGCTTATCTTATAGGCAGTTTGTAAAGCATTTGCACATAACCGACAGTAATACAGTGTAAGCACTAAAAAAGGACACCACAACAGTTTTGAAAAATAGCCAATATTTTTATATGCAAGACCAAAACGATAAAAATCCACAATACAGTACTTAAAAATCTACAGTTGTCAAAATACGCGTTAAAAACAGTTCCTTGATGTTGATAGCCCGTCCGGGACTATCACAGCATCGTGAGCGAACAAATCCAAACGGTTGAGGCTGATCGCGGCGTCGAAGACCAGCTACGGTGTCGAGAAGACCCGCAAACAGTACCTGTTAGAGATGCAGGGCGCCGAGGCCTTGAAGTCTCTCGCGTTGCAGGTCGAGCTCCTTTCTGTTGGGATCAGTAGCGCTGGCGTCGGCAGGTGTTGGTTGCTGCAGTACAAAGTGCAACGGTCCGGCATGTAGTGCGTCAGATGGCGTTGTCGGTGAGACCAGGGTGGCGGTGCGAGATGAAGGCGGTGCTCGTCACGGTACTGGTAGGTCATGGTGCAAGCAGCGGCGTAGTCGTTGCTGAAGTGCTGTCTTCGGCTGATAAATGGGAGTCGATGGTGCAGGCGTCGGTAGGCCAAGGCTGAGGTGCAGTATGAGGGCGGTGCGTCGTGTAACTTTACAAGCGGTGCCCTCGAACCACGGTGCAAGCAGCGGCATCAATTTTAGCTTGGAGCTTTGTTGTTGGGGATACCAAGGTGTCGTGAAGTGAGGCGGTGCGGAGTGCGGTTGGTCGTGGTGTGAGCAGCGGCTCGGTGTCGGTATCAGCAGGCATCGTCTGTGAGACCAGGGTCATGGTGCGGCATTGCAGCGGTGCCCTCTGCGATGGCAGGGCGTCGTCGGGAAGTGAGGCGGTGCCCACAGGTCGCAGTGCGGGCAGTGGCTGGTGGCGGCATCAGCAAGCGTCGTCGGAAAGACCAAGGTCACGGTGCAGCGTTGCGGCGTTGCTGTCAGGACACGGAGTCGGCAGCGACGTCATCGAGTTGCTTTTCCTCTGTTGCAGCACAAAACACACAGTCCCAAGTGTTGCGGGCAGAAGAGCTTGAAGTCTTTGTTGTTCCTGAGACTTCTTAAACAGGGGGAAAGCTCTACCTCAAGCCCTTGGAGAAACTCACAAAGCAGATTGCAGAAAGTTCCGTCCAGTCCTTTCACTGCCCAAGACAGAAGCAGCCATTGCAGGCCAACACAGCAAAATGGTAGGTTCTCCTCACAGCTTCTCCGGCTCTTCTTCTTGGCAGTCTTCTTGATCCAAAAGAGTTCTAAAGTTCAGGGGTCTGGGCTCCAGTATTTTATCCAAAAATCCTTTGATCCCCTAGGCAGAGGGTGCCTGTGCCCAGCCAGAACTAGTTCTGCCTTCTCTGGTGTGATTTCCCGGCAGAGGGTGGAGACGGCTTTGCCATGGCAGACCAGGCCCTTTGAAGTCCAAGGAAATCTCCTCCCTCTTCCCATCACAGCCCAGGTCTATTCAGCCCTTTCCTGACCTACCTAGACTATTGGGAGCCACCCTTGCTTCCTAGCCATTTGTCGTCCAAAAACCCAGAAAGGCAATCCACATTCCAGCAGAGGCACACAGGATGACTGAGCAAGAAAATATCTACTTCCTAAAAGTGGTATTTTCAAACACAGAATGTAAAAATTACCTTTACCTTTACTAAAAGATGCATCGTTAGATTCTCAGTTCAGGCATACTAAATTTTATTTTCCCATCTAGTTCCCAGGGCCAGTTATGTTTATAAGATGTTATAAACAAACTTCCTATTCTGTCCAATGGGGAACAGATAGCCTTGCAATAGTGAAAAACGAAATTGGCTGTAAATCACTATCAGTACAGGCTACACACACCCGGGCATGCCCTACCTTTCACATTCACTGCACCCTGCCCACAGAGGTACCTTGGGCCTACCTTAGGGGTGCCTGACATGTAAGAAAAGGGAAGGTTAGGGACTGGCACTAGTGTGCACTGGCCAAGTCGACACGGCAGTGACCAACTGCGCGCAGACTCTGCAATGGCAGGTCTGAGTTACCTATTAAGACCACTCACGTGGGTGGCACAATAAGTGCTGCAGGCCCACCAGTAGCATTTGATTTACAGGTCCTGGTACACTCAGGGCACTTTACTAGGGACTAACAAGTATATCAGATTAAGTATGGGTCAAAAATGTGTTCCGCTCGCGGAATTTCACAATTTCGCGATCCGCGAATCTCGCGAAATTGCGGAAAAATCTGCGAATACGTGAGCGGGACGAATTGTTTCTAGGAAGCACTTACAGGGTTACAGCAGGTGCCCAAGTTGAAGCTAATTTCTTTGTAACCATTTACAAAATGGTTACAAAGAAATTAACTTGTACTTGGGCACCTGCTGTAACCCTGTAAGTGCTTCCTGAGTGGCGCCTCCTTGCCTACTTGCAACTATTCTCTGACCCTGCTCTGACCCTCGAAGCAGGGTCAGAGAATAGTTACAAGTATGGCACTAGGCTCCTGTCCCAAAAATGTAACCTCAACAGGAAGCACTTACAGATAAGTAACAGGTGCCCGAGTTGAAGCTGAAATTCAGTAGCGTTTTAATCAGCCAAAACATTAGTGACCCTTTACACAAGAGGCATGTGCACACGCATAGAAGCCCCGCACCACACACTAGCAGTATCAAACGTTTTTCCCATCCTTTCCCAACTATGATGGACAACTCACTCAAGGGACCTCGGCGCCTTTTGGCGTGGTGGCAAAGTTACAGGCACACATGGTCAGTGGAGACAAATCTTCTGGTCCTTTACGCAGCTGCAGTGTAGGAAAAGCACTATACATTTATCCAACAAGGTAGCGCTTACTGATTAGCCAGTAGAAAGTACTCTAGTTAAGTATGGTGCAAATCGCAAAAAAATCTGCAATTTCGCAGAAAAATCTGCAAATTCGCAGATTTTTTTGCGATTTCGCATGAATTCGCAGACCGCAAATCCGCAAAATTCGCCCATACTTATCAGATATCCAATCATGGAAACACCAATCCATAACAAAATTTACACAGAGTATATGCACTTTAGCACTAATTAGCAGGGGTAAAGTGCCCAGAGTCCTAAAACCAACACAAACAGGTCAGGAAAAGATAGGAGGAAGAAGCACAAAGTTTAGGGATAACCCTGCAAAAAGGGCCATTTCCAACACACACAAACTTGACTTAACCTATGACCCAGGTGTTAGTTGCTTTCCAGTTGTGAAATAAAGGAGTGAGACTGATTGAACAGAATACCACTTCAACTAACGAACACTATAAGAACCTAATTAGCTATTTTAGTAAGTGTCAGATTCATTGTTCAATTTCCATCATAAAGGATCATTGAGTAGAGCTGATCTATCTGGCTGCAAATTATTTGTTTTTTCAGGTTTCTAATTGCGTCTTTATCAGTGTGTGTCCATTTGATGACAATCAAAGAAATGAAGTGTTAATAACTCAGAAATTATGATTTTAAATAATATTGGGTATTGTATGTATATTTTGATATAAAGGTTTTCTTCATTTGTGCACTCTGGGTAACAAGTTTTGATTCTCGTGTACTATTATTTGGTTTTGCGCTTCAATCAACATATTTCACTTTGCTGCTTTAGACCCACTGCGCTGATTACTCACTAATTCTCATGATATCGTACTTTTGGTTACTTTTTCCTTCTTTCTTTTCTTGGTGTCACTTTGTTTTGGAAGACTTTGTATCCTCATCTGGCATAAACAACCAAAGCTACCTGTACTCTGACTTTTGATTGTAGATGATTACAGCTTGAAGGTTTTCTTCAGACTGGTTCTATGGGTTTATCTCTGGCACATCTTTGTTAATGATGATACAACCTCCATTACTGGTATTTGGAGAGTATAATTTAGCTTGAGGTACTCACTTGTGATTCTAATGTTATGCTTTTATAATTTTTTTAATATTCTTTTCTTTTTTAATCTAGTTATATTCACTGTCTGTTCTGACACTAGAAAATAATTCTTGTAAAGTTAATGAAGTGGCCCCGAAGAAGTGACCTTGATGTTGTGAAACATGTGTTGGCCAGCTTGCTGTCTGTAATGTATAAGATCTAAATGAAACATTATTTTGTGCACGACTACCTGATCTCCAGACCTCAAACCTAGTCTGTCCTTCCTTTATAAATTCACTATGGCTGCTTCGGGTTCAAATTGTAATTGAAATCGCTCCTATTTGATGGTTGTCTCATAGGATTTTTGCTTTTACTGGCAAAACGCACCTTAGTTGTACGTTTAAAAGGAAATATGGAACAAGGGGATCTCACCACAATTTGTTTCTCAGCTACATTTTCTCTTTGAGGTCAAGACGGCGTCACCCCATTTCCCCGCTCGCTGCAGCGGCGCTACACGTGAAAAATAAAATGCCATTGAAATGATTGTATTGCTATTTTATTTTTTCATGTTTAGTGTGCAGCAGCCTCCAGCCGGGATAAATGGGGGCATGTACCCTTTGCTGCTGATTGTCAGCATAGAGGACTGGAGGAGCAAGATGGACCCTTCAAAGCACGCATGACAGGTTGGCCGGCTCTCTTGAGCTGGCCAAAGTGACATGGGCACTTTGCATCTCTCCACTCAGCTGTCTTAGACAGCTGGATGGAGACCAAGCACAGGCCAAAAGGACCTGAAGGAGTGTCCACCCAGGGAGCTAGGATTGGTTTGTGGAATTTCTTGGAGGCTGGAGCAAGCGTAGTCAACAGAGGCGGGATCGAGGAGGATGTTGGACATGCAGCAGGCAAGTTAAGTGAAATTATTTTTTATTATTTGACACTTGCCTTGCCTGTATGCGCGCACCCACCACTTTGTTGCCTGCCACACTGGTGCATATACGTGCTAGCTGCCCCTGGTCTGCCCACTGCCTGACTACTCGCACAGCAGGGGTTACTGCACATAAGGGCTCATCGTCCCTTTACGCCATCTCTCATTCATTCCCACTCGCACCAAGGTACAGTTGGGTTCATGGCCAACTGAAGGCAGGTGCTGTGGTCGATTGAATCGTCTCAGGGTATCGAGGTGAGGGGCTTTTGAGACTTGCAGGCACAAAGCTGCTTAATTTGTGACAGTGGTTGCCGTGGTTTCCGGTGCTTGCCACCAACACCTAAATCTCAACACCAGCACTTCTGACGTGATTTGCAGTGGTGTCACTAGCCCTATGGCCACCTGTGGCAGACCCTGTGTTTTGACCTTTTGACCTAAATTTTTACACTTACTCAGGCACATGCATCATTATTGCATTCTGCGATTTCTTAATTGCGAAAAATAAGGTATAGCAATTAAGGAATTGCAAACTGCAATGCATCAAGAAATCGCTATAAAAATAGCGATTTCTTAAAATTCCTTAATTGCGATTCTCTAATTGAGAATTGCAATTAAGGAATACTTCCCCATCCATTCCTATGGGCCTAGAGGCCCATAGGAATGAATGGAAAGACATTGTTAATTTGCAATTCACCATTAGAAATTTGCAAATTAAGAATGCAATTTCAAGGGTGCAGGGTGTCCAAAGGACACCCTGTTGCACCCCTGAAATCTGCTTAGAAATACATTTTGCACACTCACATGCCCCAAGGGCATGTGTGTGTAAAATGGAACTTTGAAAAATGCACTTTAGTGCATTTTTCAAAGTTTTCGCAAATTACCATAAAGGTCAACTTCATGGGAATTTGCGAATTCGCAAATTTTCAGCGTTTGATGCATTGCATTTAAGGAATCTCAATTTGAGATTCCTTAAATACAATCGCAATTTAAGAAATCACAATTTTGTGATTTCTTAAATTGCGAAAATTACAAAATGTTAATGCATCCCAAAAATGGAAATTGCATTCGCAAACGGCCGAATTTTTCGATTTGCACCGTTTGCGAATGCAATTTCCTTTGATGCATGTGGCCGACTGTCCAAATACACTTTAAAATATATTGCTTACTAGAATGGATGACACAGTGGCGTAACAATAGCCCCCGTGGTGCAGGTGGCCCGAACTCCAGGGGGACCCCTCCAGCACAGTGCAATGGTGGTGGCCGATAGCTCCTTACTGGGTCTGGAGCGTGGGTGAGGGACCCCCTAGGTGCTTTGCTCAAGTTTCTTTACACCACTGGGATGACATGCGATTCCTACCCCTTGTAATCCTCAATATTTGATGTAACATTTCCTACAAACCGTTTTACACACGCATGATTCGTTGTCTCTGTATAATCTGTTTGTGTGATGTAAAAGTGCAACTGCACCCTGACTTGTATTAGTAGCGCTGTAAAAATAAATTACATGCATGTGAGAGAAGAACTATGTAGATATGAGGGGCACTGGTGGAGCCTAGAAGTGAGGGAACTCGTGGAGAAGGTGGCCATGGGGGGAGATAGCAAAAAAGATTGTCGCACGGGACGCCACCAGCGCTAAAGCTAATTAATCAAGGATGGAGGAGGGTAGTGGCCTTCAAGTATGGTGGCCATGAGCCGAACAAACAGATGTTCCTCTCAGACATCGATGAGAAAACAGGTTATAAAATGCACTCTGCAATGTCATGTAGTGCGTAAGGCAGCCCGCCTGGTGATACCAGGACACAAGACCACATGATCCTTGTATTGAGACCTGCGAATCGGAAACAGGAGCAAGGTGCACGGGCCGAGGATGCAGAAAAGATCTAAATGACCATAAAGTGTTGTTAGACTTCTTAAAGGAAGTAAAAAAGGACACACATAGACGCGTTAAAAAGATGTGGATTGGGACGCGTGCAAGAATACCGCACACTCAGTGTGTTAACTACCACTAACACCTGGGCGGAGAGGTGGTTTGTTCTATGGCGGAGGCATACTGTCAGGCTACAGAAGACACGGGCCGAGGATCAAGCTGGCGTTGAAAGTTGGGCGAAAGAGCTCTGATGCGCCTGCTTGGTTGGCTTGCTCGCCATTTAATCTCGCCCAGCCTCTTCCCGGCCGCCCATAGGCTCCCACCGGGACTCCTCCCCCACCATGACTTCAAGCTTCTTTCACAACACCGGACCCAATATTGGATGCTGCTTCCTCGCGCCTCTGGCAGCCATGCCGGGGGATCCCCAGGGCTCGGCTCGCCCCCGGATCATCCGCATCTGTCGCTCTGCTTCCTTTAGCGCCGCGCACAGACTGCACAGGTGAGGCGCGTGCACCCCTGGGCTTCGCTGGTTGAGAGGTGACTGGCACATTGCATCTCCCTGGCGCCTGACAGCGGGAGGCGAATAACGGGTGATGGCCGAGAGCGTTCATTGGTAAACGTGCGCAGCCCTGCTTTAAAGAGGGAACAGACTATTGAATATCCGTTTTTCCTGAATACCTGGCCAGCTTCCTGCTTTGCCAGCAAAGTATCGTATCTAGTCAGCTGTTGAGCGTGAAAGGGCAAAGCTTGGGGAGAGGATGTGGTCTAACGCTGGGCTTTAAGTGGGATTAAAAAACGGGGGAGGGTGTCTCTCGAAGGGGCGTGGCCAATGTAATTAGGGGCGTGGCTTTAAAGCACGCTAAAAGTCTGTGTTTAGCATAGTGTGCTGTCCGATTTGTATTTTGCTGTTTCTGTCATTGCATCAGATATGTGATTCAACAAGTAACATCATACTTACAACAAGTCCGGACTATTGGCTTTGTCAATGGTTATTAGTTGCATAAGATAAATAAGCTGCAACTATGGCTTGTAACATATAATATTGAAAAAGCTCCCAATTAAAGCCCTGGTGACCCTACCACAATGTTTGCTGCTCTTGCGTTTCAGAAAGAGAAGGGAAATCCAGAAAGAAAATTACTCTTTAACCCCTTCGGAACCACTCCGTCACTAGCCACGGGTGGCGTGTGCTCATGACAGAGTGGTTCCTT
This sequence comes from Lissotriton vulgaris, assembly GCF_964263255.1. Lineage (NCBI taxonomy): Eukaryota > Metazoa > Chordata > Amphibia > Caudata > Salamandridae > Lissotriton > Lissotriton vulgaris. Next base: position 869,174,506 of record NC_141687.1, on the reverse strand, counting down.
CATGCCGTGGCCGCTCTGCCCACGCAGCACTGATTCCCCGCCTGTGCGGGCGAATTAGTGAGTGGGCGGAGTCATGACGGAACCACTCCGTCATAAGCCCACACCCCCCCTTCCCACGGAATTACCGCCGCGGCCAAGGGGTTAAAGTATTTCCCTTCCCCCCACAACACTCACCTGGCATGACGTCATGTCAAGTGAGCAGTGTGGGGAGCGCACATTGATGTGCCTGCTGTCTCGAAACAGGTCTCTACCGGGCTGTTTTGCGCCCTGGCACTTTTTTCCGGACTACAGTGACTACAGTCTGGAAAAAAAACGGACCGCCTGTGCCAGGGCTCAAAATAGAGCCCGATAGAGACCCGTTTCGAGGCCCCCTTTAAAAAACTGCCAGTGCTCAGACCCCTTGAGACCCGGCCCACTTAAAGCCCTGGTCTCATGACAAGACTGCCGCCCTTGGGCAGCCCTTGCCGCCCTAGTTTAGGGCGCCGCACGGCCACCAGCTGCTGCGTGTGATTCCCGCCTGCCTGCCTCGTTCCCCCGGCCGCCGCTGTGTGACCACGCCCCCTACCACCGAGCGGCGTGGTCTCGCTGTGCTCGCCTGACCTGCTGCCGTTTTTGCTGTGTCCCCCTCTGCTTAAAGAGCTTTTTGCTCATTTGTATTGCTTTGCTTTGTGATATTGTAAAGTTGTTTACTGTTTAACTGTTCTTGTCGCCTGAATCTCGCTCCCCCCGGTCTCCTCCCACCCGCTCCCCGCCTCCGCCGCTAACCACGCCCCCTTTCTTTCTGTACCCTCCCCGCTCCCGCCTCCCAGCTGCTCCGCCCTCCCTCGCACTTGGCCATATATGGCGACCGTGCGACGCAGGTGAGTGTGACCTAGTTTAGGACACCCCCCGCGCTGCACTGCCACCAGCTGCTGCGTGTGATTCCCGCCTGCCTGCCTCGTTCCCCCGGCCGCCGCTGTGTGACCACGCCCCCTACCACCGAGCGGCGTGGTCTCGCTGTGCTCGCCTGACCTGCTGCCGTTTTTGCTGTGTCCCCCTCTGCTTAAAGAGCTTTTTGCTCATTTGTATTGCTTTGCTTTGTGATATTGTAAAGTTGTTTACTGTTTAACTGTTCTTGTCGCCTGAATCTCGCTCCCCCCGGTCTCCTCCCACCCGCTCCCCGCCTCTCGCCACCGCCGCTAACCACGCCCCCTTTCTTTCTGTACGCTCCCACCTCCCAGCTGCTCCGCCCTCCCTCGCACATCGCCATATATGGCGACCGTGCGAACGCGCAGCGGTCACGCGCAGCGGTCACGCTCAGCGGTCACGCGCAGCGGTCACGCGCAGCGGGCGCGGCGATTGTGCGGCGAAGGCGCGCCAAAGGTAAGCCCGTCCGCGACCGAACCGCACCCAGCGCCAGGACCCCTGGCCCCCACCGACGGATGATGACCCGATTCTCCTACAACGCCACCGAACTCATCGCACTCAACACCGGCGGGATCCCTGGATGCTACCGAGCCACCCCGAGGCGCACCCACGGACCCTTCAGCTGCCATGCCTGCAAGTTCACCTGCATCCGGACCTGCCCCACACCAGCACCCGCCAAGCTGAACACCAGCAGCAACCACCTCAAGTGCATCCTGCTCAACACCCGCTCCGTCCACAGGCACGCCATCGAACTCTGGAACCTCCTCAACACCACATCTCCTGACGTCGCCTTCCTCACGGAAACCTGGATGAACGACTCCTCAGCGCCCGACATCGCCATCGCCATCCCAGAGGGCTGCAAGATCACCCGGAGGGACCGCACCGCCAACCAGATGGGAGGAGGCATCGCCATCATCCACAGGGACACCATCCACATCACGACCAACACCGACGACACCCTGAAAACCGCCGAACACCTACACTTCCAGATCCGCACCGACCCGAAGACCACCCTCAGAGGCACCCTGATCTACCGACCCCCGGGACCACGCACACAATTCAGCGAGGACATCGCCGACTTCGTCAGCCCGCATGCCCTCCCCTCCGCTGACTACGTCCTCCTGGGGGACCTCAACTTCCACCTGGAGAACAACAACGACCGCAACACCACCACCCTGCTCGACAACCTCGCCAACCTCGGACTCAAGCAGCTGGTATCCACCCCCACCCACCTCGCCGGACACACACTCAACGCCGTCTTCTCATCCAGCAAAGACATCGCCTTCAGCCACGCCACTGGACTCCACTGGACAGACCACAGCTGCATCCACTTCACCTTCAGAAGAACGACGATCCACCACCACCAGCAACCGGTTGCTCGAAGAAGCTGGAACAAGATCACAGCTGACCAGCTTGCCGCCTCCCTGAGCCAGCACCCCCCCCGCCAGATCAGCGAACCCCAGCCAGGCCGCCGACAACCTCACGAAGTGGATCAACAACTGCGCGGACGAACTCGCCCCACTGAGGACCCCGCCTAGCAGACCCGGCAGCAAGAAGGCCCCATGGTTCACCGACGAACTCAAGAGCTCCAAGAAGAACTGCCGAGCCCTCGAGAAAGCCTGGAGAAGGGAACCAACACCGGACAACATGACCGCCCTCAAGCATGCCACCCGGAAGCACCACCAACTGATCCGCGCCACTAAGAAAACTGCTTTCAAGGACCGGCTGGACAACAACGCACACAACTGCAAGGAACTCTTCAACATCGTCACAGAGCTCTCCAACCCCAACGCCGGAAACAACGACATCACCCCATCGCAAGACCTCTGCAACTCCCTCGCCTCCTACTTCCACAACAAGATCGCGGATATACACAACAGCTTCAGCACTCAACCAACGCACGCCACAACCGAACCACCGCCCCCCACCACCACCCTCCACGTGTCGTAAATATTTAATTTACCGTCTTAATTTCTATGCAGGTAAGTACTTAATCAATAATAACTCAATCGGAAAAGAAAGAAACAGAGTCCGTGGTGTTAGAGTTCTTAGGGGTTTTATTCCTTAAAAAGGAATCGTTCCGGAACTGGATATCAGGTTCCTGCAACCACAAAGGGTTCAGGAAGGGATAGAGCAATATTTTATTGACAATACATAGCTTATATACTTAATTTACACCATAGAAACCAATATAGGAGGCGTAACAGCTGAGAGAAGACAAGATAACAGCATCCACGTGTTACTAGTACGTAATCAGAAGGCGTGGACTAGGCGTGAACTAGAGGTGTGCGCTAGAAACGTCACAGGTAGGTGTCATATGGGGGTGGCACTAAACAGAAATGTTGCAATGTCAGCAGAAATCGGAGGCTTGGATGCGCGCGCAGCTGCATGACGTGTGATTGACGTGAAACTGGAGGGTGCAGGGGGCTTGACATTTACACTGACGGAAAGAGACAGAAGTCTGGCATGTCAGATCAGCTTGTACTTCTATCATATCTGATATCTGATGTTTGGGAACCATATTATCTGAACGGAAAAGGTCTCTGGGGCAGAAGCTATTCTATACTGACTGTGAGTGCGTGTATAAGCGCCTAAGTGTGTGCATGAGAAGCGTGGGGGCATGGGCCTTCCATGGGAGCATGGTAACAGAGGCTATGAATTACTTGCACGGAGACAGGCCGGCCCTTCGGCTCTGCAGCTGGGGGATGTTTACTTAAACTAGTAGGCAGGAATGTATTTTCGAGGAGCGGAACAGATAATTTGAAGGTTGTAGTCAGTCTTGGCAGGCAGCAGGCTGAGCTAAGCGCGGTGGGCCGCGCTGGAAGTAAGTCAGAGTTCACGGGTACAGAGACAGCCTGGGCTGGGGCTTTCAGAGTCAGAAGCCAGAAAAAGGCTCGATGGCAGAAATTCAGGGCCTACTTTGCCAGAGCTGAAAAACGTGTAAAGTACACTACAAAAAGACGTTGGCATAGCATACTTAGGAACGGACTATTCAACCCATTCAGGGTGGGTCTGAAAGAGGACATGTTAACGTTGGACGCAAATGTATTTGCGTCTTCATAGCTGGCACAGGAGGGAAATTACATGCACTTTAAGCTGGTACATGGAGACGGTGGGGTACACGCTAGGGAACACAACTTGACCATAAAATGTATATTTCCTCATTCCCTCCTTGTTCCCTACGGACCCTTCATGTTATATCGATCCTCATGAATCGATCAGTTTGTTCTTGTAACATCATTTGCTCTTCTTTCTTTCTTTCACGTCTTGAGAGAAAACTGGAATGTTCAATGCATGATGTGGCACACAGTCCACAAATCGCTGGCCCACACTGTAAGCACAGGCAGCAACTGAATACTAGGACTAGGCCAATGCCTAGCAAGGATAGGATCTTCCATCCCCAAGCGGTTAACGTTGTCCAGAACCAACCGGACCAAGTCCAGGTGCCTGAATTCTGATGTATCAGATTAGCAATTTTATGAAGACGTGTAATAGCTTTGTATACAGATGGCGCGTTTTCTGGAATGAAAACACAGCAACTTGACCCGATGACCTTACAAGCTCCACCTCTATCTGCCAAGATGACGTCAATAACAAGACGATTCTGAAGGACAACAACCCGCATGGCGGACTGCTCTTCGGTTAGGTTACCTAGGGCGGAGGCAGTTTCATTCACTACTGCTTCAAGTGTTCTAGTTAATCTGCGTATTAGTTTACTATTTTGGACGGGGCCTAAAAAGAAAAAGAATCCTTTATTAAAATCGGTGTATTGTTCCCATGCCGTTTCTGTGTAGTCGACAAGCGGGAGATCTCTTCTGAGTCTATTCTTTACTAGATTTGTATTTCTGTGATAATCAGGAGGAGCTAGAAAAACAGGTGGCAGAAGGAATGCAATATAACAGGTACCATCCCAATCTGGAGGTAAGCGTATGTATGCGGTATGACCACAAACAAAATAGGAATGACGGATAGCTTTAAAGGACGATTTACCATGATCACTGAATTCGACCACAGTAGTACATTTACTATGACCTAAGTGTACTGAACCTCTCTTCCTGACACATAATTCACCAGTGACTGGTAATACTGACATAGCGGGCAGAACTGGTGCAGCTTCGGATTCAACAGTAAGAATCATAAGGTTAATTGTGTAATTACTTAATCCATATACTTCATTTTCTAGATCAGTTCCTATTCTAGTGGGGAGTCCCTCCTTATCAGGGTAACAGACGTCGAGCAGGACTAAGTTCAAGTTTCCCCAAACCCAGCTCCCTTCGAAAACAGCAATATCAGGATCTAAGGAATTAATTATTTTAAACCATGCACCACAGGAGCCGTTGTGAGTGAACGGGTACGGAAAGAGGGGCAGAGCTCCCTTGTAATTCTGGTAGGGAGGGAGTCGGCCACATATCCAGCAATTCGTAGCATTATTAGTCTGATGGGAATGATGTAGCATACTAATGAATGTGTTGTTGCGCAGCGCAAGTCTGGAAGAAAGTTCATGTGGAGGTAACTCGCTAAAAGAATGTTCAGCAGAAACATTGTAAGCAGATTGTTCACGCTTGAAAATAGGGTAATAGATAGGAAGTAGTATACTTGCAACAATAATCAGAAGACTTAGAAAAAACATGATTAACAATGTCACTATACAGTGACTACGCAGTGATTTGCAATATGTACGTTTCTTGAATTGTCTCTCTCTCTCTCTATCTCGATCTAGGGGATACATGTCAGAAACTATTTAACCGATTCACCTAGGGGAGGACTTAAACAATTAAACTGTCTGACTTGCTAGATCGGAGCTTTGATCTATACTCCTCTTGGGGAGTTTTCTCTCGTTCGGAAACTTTAAAGTCACTAGGCTCGATACAGTCTTTGGAAGGGGTGGACGAGTCTGGGTCTGGTTTCAGTTCATTGCATAGTTTAATATGGCTCGTGTGGATCCACCCCTTTCTGCCCTCCACTTTCACTGCTGTCCTCGTAGTAAGAAGGACGGTCTTCGGCGCTTTCCAGCGGGGCTCCAGCGGACTTTTCCTGTCAAAGTTCCTAATTAAAACCAGGTCGCCAGGACGGACATCATGCGGCTTTACATCAGTGTTGTCAGGGAAGGCTGCGGCAACCTGTGAACGACATGATTGGAGTGCAGACATCAAGGAGGCAAGGTAATCTGTCAACATATTGCAATCAACATCAGTAATTTTCTTAGGAATGGGCGTCCCCCACATATTCGGTGGTCTACCAAAGACCACTTCGTACGGGGATAGTCCTGATCTCGAGTGGGCAACCATTCTCATATAGAACAGTGCAACTGGCAGGGCGACTATCCAGTCGACCCCTTTCTCTTGACATATTTTACCAAGGCGGGTCTTTAATGTCTGGTTATGCCTCTCTACAAGGCCTGCGGCCTCGGGATGTCGGACACAATGGAATTTCCACTGATATCCTAGCAACAAGGAAACTTGTTTCATTAATTCGGATGAGAATGGCTGTCCGTTATCTGAGTACACGACACGAGGCATGCCGTACCGTGGGAAGAATTCACGAACCAGCTGCCTGGCAGTGGTCGGAGCAGTGTAATCTGGGACTGGATATGCTTCGGTCCAACGGGAAAGTGCACAAACAATTACGAGGACATATTTGAATCCTCGACAACGGTTCATCTGGATATAATCCATCTGGAGGACTTCAAAAGGGTGATCGGGAGGATGGAATCCACCTTGCTCTACAGGGACACTTTTACCTGGATTGAACTGACAACAGATCATGCAAGTACGCACTTTCTGTTTTGCTGCTGCTCGTAAGTGTTTATTGCTCCAAAGATTTTGTAAACTGTCTAACATCGCTTTCTCTCCTAGATGTGCTGGACTATGTGCTGTATTGATCATGACTTGAACCATAGAGTCAGGGAGAAACCATGTAGATTTTCCCTTCGTCATCCAACCTTGATCTGTCTGGATCCCTCCTAGTTCAGTCCATTTCTTTATTTGGTCAGGGGTAGCATGTGTCTGAATATCGATTACATCTAGTGTGGGATCCCTGACTGTCATACAATTTGTCGGTCCTATTGTCTTTGTCATGTCAGTTGTCTGAGTGTGCGTCAATGCTGTATGTTTTGCTGTCTGGTCTGCCAGGTCGTTACCCTGGGAAACAGAATCTGTAACTTTAGTATGTGCTTTACACTTCATGACGGATATGCCTGAAGGCAGATGTATTGCTTCTAACAGTGCTTGAATGAGGGGACCGTGTTGGATCTTGGCACCATGAGAGGTCAAAAAACCTCGTTCTTGCCATAACATTCCGAAGTCGTGTACAACTCCGAACGCATAACGGGAATCAGTGTATATGTTGACATTTCTGTTCTTGGCTAGTATACAGGCTCGGGTCAGAGCAATAAGCTCTGCCGCTTGAGCGGACAGTGTGTCAATACGATGTGTTTCTTTTACTTCGGTTTCAGTGGTCACTGCATACGCGGCCACTAATTCTCCTGTACTTGTTCTCATACATGAACCATCCACATAAAGTGTCAGGTCTGGATTTGTCAGTGGAACATCTGTTAAGTCTCGTCGGGGCTTTGTTACTGCATTAATGATCTCTATACAATCATGCGGGGCTGGATCTGTCATAATTGAAGGTAACAGTGTTGCAGGGTTCAGAATGCTGCAGCGTCTGATTTCTATGTGTGGCTGGAATAGCGTTAATTCGTAACCTGTCAGTCGTGCTATAGTCAAGTGCTGAGTCTGGGTTCTGTTTAAAAGAGCCTCTACAGCATGTGGAACTTGTACTGTTAACTGATGGCCTAAAACAATTGAATCGCTCTGTCTGATTGCTAATGCTGTTGCTGCTACTGACTTTAAGCACGCAGGGAGTGCCTGGGCTACTGAATCCAATATACTTGAAAAATAAGCGCAAGGCTTATGTGAACCTGCTTGGTCTTGAGTGAGGACAGACAATGCTGTGCCATCACGTTCTGTAACAAAAAGTGTAAACGGTTTACTGTAACATGGTGTCGCTAAAACTGGTGCTCGACATAATGCTTTCTTTAATTCCTCAAAGGCCTGTGTGTGTTCCTGGGTCCAAGGGAGGACAGTCGAAGTCGCTGCCTCCTGTGTCGTTAACTGGATGAGTGGTTTAGCTAGAAATGCATATTGAGGAATCCATTGTCTGCAGTACGAGGTGAGGCCTATGAAGGCCCGCACTTCCTTTTGTGTCTGGGGTTGTGGCATATTTACAATTAACTGAATGCGATCGGGAGTGAGCTGTCTCCCCACTTTGGACAGCAAGGGACCCAAGTACACAACTTGCTGAACACAGAATTGTAGCTTCGAAGGAGACACCTTGTGTCCCTTGTCGGCCAGGAAATGTAAAACTGTCAGTGATGCTTGTTCACATTCGGGCTCACTTCGTGCGGTGATCAGCAGATCATCGACGTATTGTAGTAAAGCGGTGTTAACTGGCATTTGAATACAATCTAGTTGTCTTTTCAGTGCTTGACTATAGATGCTGGGGCTTTCTGTGAATCCTTGAGGTGCGCGGGAAAATTTGAAACTTCGTCCATTTAAACTGAATCCGAAGAGGTATTGGCTCTCTGGATCAATGGGTACACTAAAGAAAGCGTTCTTGAGGTCAATTACAGTGAAGAACGTTGCTTCAGAATCAATAGCAGTCAATAGGGAAGAGATATCGGGGACCACAGGGTACTGTGGTACAATGCATTTATTCAGTTCTCGCAGATCAATCACCAGCCGATATACTGGCGGTGCATTGGGATCAGTACGTTTAAGAATTGGAATGATGGGTGAATTACAGATATTGGAGTCGGTCTCTACGACCACTCCTTGGGCAATGAGCTCTTCAATGATTTCCAGTAAAGCCACTACAGCATCGGGTGGTAACTTGTATTGTCTGATTCGTGGTAAAACAACTCCTGTCTTGAGTGTAACACGGTATGGTGTGATATGCATACAACCTACATCAGTTGGGCCTTTTGCCCACAAGTGATCTGGTACATTTTTCAATCTGACATCAAACTCTCGTAATACATAATGACCCTTGAAATCCCGCAGAAAGAGTCTAACTCCCTCCGGGGAACAGCATATTATAGCTCCTAGAGCCTTCAATGTTTTTATTCCTAACAGATTTTCTGGACATGATTTCGTAAGTAACAAGTCTGTAACACGTGATAACGGACCCACAGCCAGGGGGACTGGTTCTGATACTTCATTTACAATGGGCTGTCCTGAAAAACCAAGGGAAACATTCTGTGAACCTGAGAGGGGTGCCCCTGGAACTTCGTCATGGCTTATTGTGGTGCGGCTTGCCCCTGTGTCAATTAAAAACTTTCTGTCTTTTCCCAATACTTGACTGTGTACATAAGGACCTTCTTGATCTACAGGAATTTCAATAAGAGGCAAACCCAACTCCCTCTCTAGGCTGTTTCATGCGTATCGTTGGTAATCGGGGTAAGCAGCTTGGGCATACTGGTACATCTGTTGGGAAACTTGTTGAGTCGCGGCAATGGGCTGTGGCTGTGACACTGCTACTGTCTGTGCTGTATGAGGTGAAGCATGCATAGGCTGCGTGTTCTGCATGGGCTGTACATTCTGTGAGGTCTGTTGCTGGGCCTGATCTTGTCTTGGTGGATGCGGTCTCTCTTTAGTTTTACCTGTTGATATGTTATGTTTCAGAACTGGACATTCATGTACGTAGTGACCTGGCTGCTTGCAATAGTTGCATGTCCCTTTAACGGGAGCTGCGGCGTGACCTGTCTGGGTCGTACCCTTTCTGTGGCCGTCGGTTGGGACCGACTGGGCTACTAGCATTTTCATTTTCGTGTCTTTCATACGTTTCTGTTCCTGATCCTGTTCTTCTCTAATTCTGTTCTGATGGTATTGTAACATTTGTAACATCTGTGATGGCGTATTTGCTTGCCATGTACTCTCAACCTTGTATACACGGTTTTTAACTGCTAACAGGGAATTTTCAACTAACTTTGATACAAAAAGATGCGGGTACGACTCGCTACTTGGTTTAAGACCACTATTAATAATAAAACATTTCTCGAATCTTGAATAGAAGTCACTAGTATCTTCGTCGGGTTTCTGTTTACATGCTGAGATTGCATCCCAGTCTTCCTTTCTTGTTTTCAGTAATCTTGGCAGAACCTGTACTATCAAACCTGGTAATGCTTTAGTTTTCTCCCCAAGGCCTACCCCGGGGACACGTTTGTTCTCTTCGTCTTCTATTTCTGCCCATACAATCTTTTTCTCTCCCACCTCCCATTCCTTTTCCTTGAGTTTCTCGTAGATGCCCGTGGGCAGCAGTACCTTTAACATTTTCATGATATCTTCATATGTGTAATCCCCCATTAGTAACATGTCTTTAAGCTCTCTGTGAAAACCTGCAGGGTCTTTATCATGGCACGGGACTGGTTTCTTCATTTCTAACAGTTCTAACTTAGTCAGAGGCGAGTGTACATACACACGTTTCAAGGTATGATCCTCACCCATAACTGGATGTACTTCTCGTAAGGGGTTCTGACCTTCAATGCCATGCAGACGTTCCATATGATACATTTTTCTTTCTGGGGGCGGAGCGGGAACATATTCGGAGCTTATGAAAGTGTTATATCTATGTCGTTGTTCTAGAATTATTTGTATTAACTTGGTACTTAGACCTCTCCATCTATCCATGAGTAGTGCTTCTAATGTTTCGTGTAAGGGTCCTGGATCAGAATGTTGGTTTCTGTATTTCGTGAGGAGGTGCTGAATCATGTATACACCTGCTAATTTCTGCTCGTCTGGGGAAAGGTTCAGGAATGTCTGCGCTACGGTGTCATCATTGTATATATCCGGATTGTCAGTCCATAATATGGCTGACCGGGCTAGTTCTTGTTCATCCATCGAATTGAGTACATGGTACCCCATTCGTTCTCGGAGCCTTTTATCAGTCTCCTGGAACTGATGTTCAGGAGAATTTGGGTTTGTTAAGGCAGAGAGAAAAACTCTCTTGCTTTCTGGACGAATGCCTTTCCTAAGGTAAGTTCCCTTACCTACATACGCTATAGTATCTGTAGTCTTTTCTGGTTCTTCAGGTTCTTCTTCCCCCTCGGAGGAAGCCTTTTCTTTCTCTTTTTCGTGTATGTCTATCACTGCTTTTCTTATTTTCTTGTACATTCTGGCTATGCAAGTCCCCTTGTCGTGTTTTCCTTCAGATATATTTTGACCCCACCTGTTGAGTGCATCTAATTCATCCTGATCTGTCTCAGGCCTGTCTCGTTCTCTTATTAGGCAATTTATGAAAAAACGTAGTATATATGCTTGAGTGTCAACTTTCTTATGCTCCATGGCATCCTTAATACTGTCAGGGTCTTTCCCAGTCTGAACAAACTGATATATTCTATCTAGGCGCTCCTTCATTCCTGCAAATAACAGCAGGAAATCAGTAGCAGATCGTAACCGTAGTGATGCCATCATCATTCTATCGTCTTTGCCGGGTACTGGATCATATCTGCAAACTGTAAGTTGTTCTTTGAGTATGTCGAGGCGGGGTGATTTGAACGTGAAAGGACTCTGTATATCCTTAAGGTTTAATCTGTGTGTTAATGGCGGGGTCCGAAGACCCCCCATCGCACCTCCTGAGGCGGAAGCTTGAACATTATCTCTCTGTGGCGTCTGTATCTGAACTTGAATTTGTCTTTTAGTGGGGTCAGGTAGACGTGGTTTCGGTAGATCAGCTTTAGGTGCGGGAAGTGGTGGAGGTGGAGGAATGGCCGATCGAACGGGGAAACCTGGTTGCAGTTGAGGCAGAATTTGGTCTGGAGGCGGGTTGACACCCCCGTCCCCGTCAGTAGGCGGGGCGCGAACAGGCAGATTGGTGTAAGCGGGTGCTACATCCTCTAGATAGGAATTCAGGAATATGTCTTTAGTGGTCCTGTGAGTTACTTTAGTTGGAACCAATGGTGGCGGTAGATTTTTTGGTATTTCTGAAATGGCCTCAGGCGAACCCTCGGCCGCGAGATACATACCGTTTACGAGATTGTTTCGTGCACGGTCTACTTGCTCTGATTTTACTCGGATCCCTTCAGTAACTAATTCGTTTTCCTGGGCTTTATCTGATTCTTTAAGTCTGTCTTCTCTACGTAGTTCTTTTTCAGCACGCTTATGTGATTCCTTACGCCAAAACTCTATGGCGTCTTTCTGAGATTGTCTGGCTTTCTTTTTCCATAATGCTTCCTCTACCTTCATGATGCACTCGGCATCCCATGTTCCGGTAACAGGCCATCTGTGTCTCTCGTCTAGATGCTTAGTATAATCGGCCCATAAATCTAGATATAATATGGCATCTATGCCATGCTTATGGTACATAAAATTTCCAGGAGTGTCCCTAGGGGGGATAGGAATTTCTTCCTCTAGTATCCCTTTCCTAGTTCCTATCTGCTTTAACTTGTTGAAAAACGGCATCTTGTTTACTTAGTACTGAATGCTCAATCCTTGCTACTTAATACTGAATACAGCTAGTTATACAAGAACACAATAATGCACATTAAAAACAGTCGCACTCATACCACGACATTAATCACATAAAAAGACATTTGAGACATATATGACTACCCCCCTATACCGGATGTACTGCTAAACAGCACAGATACACTGCTAAGAACAGTGCAAAAACTTGAAATAACGGATGTACTGCTAAACAGTACAGATACACTGTCTAAAAACAGTGCAGACCGGACTTGTGTACCCAAACCCGTCTAGATACGTCCCAGCAATGGTACTCACCGGGAAGCACGGAAACAGAAGGCCTCGGAAAACTCGACTGGACAGGACTCGACTCGACTCGACACGTGGATACTTCGGAAAACTTCGGAAAAACTGGTGGGCCTCTTGACACCTCGGACCTTGCTTCTTTCGGCTAGGCTCTGGTCGGGATCCTCCGCACTCCTCACCGCCTCGTCTGGGTGCTGATCGCAGTCTTCGTCACCTCCGTGGGCCAGAGGGAGATACAGGAAATCCTGCCGGTACGCGTAGTTTCCTTCTAACTGATGGCAGGGGACAGAGCTTGTAACGCACCAACCGGCGCGTGGGGTGGGGGAGGGGTCCCTATTCGGGCGCCAAAATGTCGTAAATATTTAATTTACCGTCTTAATTTCTATGCAGGTAAGTACTTAATCAATAATAACTCAATCGGAAAAGAAAGAAACAGAGTCCGTGGTGTTAGAGTTCTTAGGGGTTTTATTCCTTAAAAAGGAATCGTTCCGGAACTGGATATCAGGTTCCTGCAACCACAAAGGGTTCAGGAAGGGATAGAGCAATATTTTATTGACAATACATAGCTTATATACTTAATTTACACCATAGAAACCAATATAGGAGGCGTAACAGCTGAGAGAAGACAAGATAACAGCATCCACGTGTTACTAGTACGTAATCAGAAGGCGTGGACTAGGCGTGAACTAGAGGTGTGCGCTAGAAACGTCACAGGTAGGTGTCATATGGGGGTGGCACTAAACAGAAATGTTGCAATGTCAGCAGAAATCGGAGGCTTGGATGCGCGCGCAGCTGCATGACGTGTGATTGACGTGAAACTGGAGGGTGCAGGGGGCTTGACATTTACACTGACGGAAAGAGACAGAAGTCTGGCATGTCAGATCAGCTTGTACTTCTATCATATCTGATATCTGATGTTTGGGAACCATATTATCTGAACGGAAAAGGTCTCTGGGGCAGAAGCTATTCTATACTGACTGTGAGTGCGTGTATAAGCGCCTAAGTGTCTGCATGAGAAGCGTGGGGGCATGGGCCTTCCATGGGAGCATGGTAACAGAGGCTATGAATTACTTGCACGGAGACAGGCCGGCCCTTCGGCTCTGCAGCTGGGGGATGTTTACTTAAACTAGTAGGCAGGAATGTATTTTCGAGGAGCGGAACAGATAATTTGAAGGTTGTAGTCAGTCTTGGCAGGCAGCAGGCGGAGCTAAGCGCGGTGGGCCGCGCTGGAAGTAAGTCAGAGTTCACGGGTACAGAGACAGCCTGGGCTGGGGCTTTCAGAGTCAGAAGCCAGAAAAAGGCTTGATGGCAGAAATTCAGGGCCTACTTTGCCAGAGCTGAAAAACGTGTAAAGTACACTACAAAAAGACGTTGGCATAGCATACTTAGGAACGGACTATTCAACCCATTCAGGGTGGGTCTGAAAGAGGACATGTTAACGTTGGACGCAAATGTATTTGCGTCTTCATAGCTGGCACAGGAGGGAAATTACATGCACTTTAAGCTGGTACATGGAGACGGTGGGGTACACGCTAGGGAACACAACTTGACCATAAAATTTATATTTCCTCACACGCCTGGACTCCGACCAGCACCGAAGACACCATCCGCTTGATGAACTCCATCCATTCCGGATCTCCGACCGACCCCTGCCCTCACCACGTCTTCAACAGGGCCGACGCGGTCATCGCACCCCACCTGCGGGACATCATCAACACCTCCTTCGACACCGCCACCTTCCCGGAGAGCTGGAAGCACGCTGAACTCAGCGCTCTACTCAAGAAACCTACAGCGGACCCCACCGAACTCAAGAATTACCGCCCCATCTCGCTCCTCCCGTTCTCAGCCAAAGTCATCGAGAAGACCGTCAACAAGCAGCTGGCCGCCTTCCTCGAGACGAATGGATCCCTCGACCCCTCACAGTCGGGCTTCCGAGCCAACCACAGCACCGAGACCGCCCTCATCGCTGCCACCGATGACATCCGATCCCTGATGGACAACGGAGAAACAGCGGCCCTCATCCTCCTAGACCTCTCCGCGGCATTCAACACTGTCTGCCACCGCACCCTAGTGCAGCGCCTCAGCAACGTCGGAATCCAGGAGAAGGCACTGGATTGGATCACCTCCTTCCTCAACGGAAGAACACAGAGAGTCCGTCTACCACCGTACAAGTCAAAGGCCACCGAAGTCATCTGCGGCGTCCCTCAAGGATCCTCGCTGAGCCCCACCCTCTTCAACGTCTACATGAGCCCCCTCGCGGCCATCGCACGCCAACACAACCTGAACATCATCTCCTACGCTGACGACACCCAGCTGATCCTCTCCCTGACCAACGACCCCGCCGCGCCAGAGCCAACCTTCACGAAAGGATGAAAGACGTAGCCGAGTGGATGACGACCAGCCGCCTGAAACTGAACTCAGACAAGACGGAGGTCCTCACCCTGGGCCCCTCACCCTCCGCCTGGGATGACTCCGGGTGGCCCCCCGCCCTGGGCAGCGCACCCAAATCGACAGACCACGCACGCAACCTGGGCTTCATCTTGGACTCCTCCCTCACCATGACCAGACAAGTCAACGCCGTCTCCTCGTCATGCTTCAACATCCTACGCATGCTACGGAAGATCTTCCGGTGGATCCCCACCGAGACCAGGAAGACGGTCACCCAGGCCCTCGTCACCAGCCGACTGGACTACGGCAACGCCCTCTATGCCGGAACCACCGCCAAGCTCCAGAAGAGACTCCAGCGGATCCAGAACGCTTCAGCCAGACTCATCCTCGACATCCCACGACACAGCCACATCTCCGGACATCTGAGAGACCTGCATTGGCTCCCCGTCAACAAAAGAATCACCTTCCGCCTCCTCACCCACGCACACAAAGCCCTACACGATCAAGGCCCCAGCTACCTCAACAACCGCATCAACTTCTACGCTCCCAAACGACATCTCCGATCAGCCAGCCACGCCCTCGCCGCCGTCTCCCGCATCCGAAGAATGACAACGGGAGGAAGGTCCTTCTCCTACCTGGCCGCCAAGACCTGGAACTCCCTACCGACTGACCTGCGCCTGACCCAAGACCACCTCTCCTTCAGGAAGAAGCTCAAGACCTGGCTCTTCGAGCAGTAGCAGCACTCCCCCCCACCCTCCCCCCCCCTAGCGCCTTGAGACCCTCCGGGTAAGTAGTGCGCTATATAAATGCCTGTGATCGATTGATTGATTGATTGGAGTTGGGAAACTAACGCTCAAGCCTCGGGGTCGACCTCACATCCTGTGATTCTGGGCAAATCACTTAATCTCCGTGTGCCTACAAAAAAATGATTGTGACCTTGTGTAACGTAACCGGTGCTCATGAAAAGCGCTCCAATACCTTCGGGTCGAGTTTGCGCTATATAAATCTGAAAAAGAAGCTGGCTAGCATTTGAAAGCCGGAAGCCTCTCTTTATTGGTTTGAGAGGTGGAATCCTGGATGGCCAGGTAGAGCTAGAGTGTGATTGTGAAGCAAGGTTCTTGTGTGAGGGGTTACAGTGGGAGTTAAGCTTTGATCTGTGGTCGAAGTGCTTTAAGAACAAGCATTGAAAATGCAATAGGTCTTGCCTTTGATTAAGTTAAAGCCATTTGCTTTCCTAATGTTATTATATAGCAAAGCAAATGGCTTTAACTTAATAAAAGGTGAGATCTTTTGCATTTTTAATGCTTGTTTAGGACAGGTGAACAGAGAATTTGGCTGACACTGTTTGCTCGAAATATCAGACAGTATTTGAATAACATAACTTTTGGTGGTGTATCAAAAAGCAAGTGTTTAAAATCCGGTGCACACCATTTACAATATGTAAGGGGGAAGGGGGGGGGGTGCAGCAAGGACTGCCAAAGGTATATTAGTGCTTTAAATGCTGCAATTGGAACTTAAGCTTTATTTAAGGAAAAAGCACAGACCTAGGAAACATGGGTTGGTAATGCCCACAATATAAACTCCACAGACAAAGAAGTATTTACTTACTTTTTTTTCTTCAAGATATACATTTTAGTTGAAAAAAGCATGAGAGCGTTTACAAATGAACTATTTCAAAAGCATGGGTGTCACTGCCCCATCAGTGTATTCGTCAATGGGCTGTATTAAACGATGTACCACTCTCGACCCCAAGTCCACTGAATAAGCATAAACCCTTTGACTGCGCAAACATTAGCAAGACATGTCCATTTACATTTGTGGCTCGTACGCATGATATATATATACACATCATGCGAGTGGCTTGGTTACACATTCATTTTAATAAGGCAGTCGAGGAGTTTAATCGGAAACTATCTTGATAGCTAGCCTTGACCCATACTTGGCTGTGTAGAGTGCAGATTAGAGTTCACTAACATGCCCCCACAATTGTGGGTGTGGAACCCAGACCGCCCCTGCGGAGTAGTGGGAGCAGAGTGAGTCCACATGCTGTTACCTTTGAGAGAAGGTGGATGTGGAACTGTCTGAAGTCCAACCCATTTTCCCCTCCTCCAGGGATGGGTTGATGGAGAGACCCGTACCAAATTAGTCTCCATGAGCACTAATGAAGGCCAGCACCACCACTGCAGAGCAGTGTGCACGAAGTCTTTAGCATCTCAGCAACACACCAGGGCAGTGTGTGAGGACCCTAGCATCCACATAGCCCTACCACAGGAGGCGCAGAAATCAGTGGGAAGCTGGCACACGGATGCAGTAGGACCAGAGGCAATCCAATCCCCGCCCCCTTGCGGAGCAGATCGCCTGTCAAAGGGCAACAGCAACACAAAACAAGCATTTGTAATGCAATAGGTCTCGCATTAGGAAAGTTTGAGCTATTGGTCCTATAAATGACAAATCTTTTATTTATGTGTTGGTTTTGAAAGTAGTGAAATTAATAGCTTTGTCATTTACAATGCCAATACTTTTAACTTTTGCAAATGTGACACCTATAGCATTTGTAATGCAACATGTTTTGTATTTACGTGACTTAGAAGTATTAATATTTCAAATAACAATGGCTATTATTTTTTTAAAATAATAAATACTTAAATTAAATGTATTGTAATTTATAACGGCAATAGCTTAAACTTTAGTAAATGACTTTTGTGAAGATTATGTTCAGTGTATTTTGTTGTTGCGAAAATCAAGAACAGAATTGAAATATTACCATTTTTTTTTACATTTGTAATAAAGCTTGAAACACTGAGAGCACATATTTGAACCAGTTGTTGATTAGTTGCACAGATTGATGCTGTGGTGGCGCTGAGTGATGTTGTGGTGGCGACGAGTGATGCTGTAGTGTTCAGTGATGCTGTAGTAGCGCATAGTGATGTTTTGGTGCCCCTGAGTGATGTTGTGGTTCCCCTGAGTGATGTTGTGGTGCCCCTGAGTGATGTTGTGGTGCCCCTGAGCGATGTTGTGGTGCCCCTGAGTGATGTTGTGGTGCCCCTGAGTGATGTTGTGGTGCCCCTGAGTGATGTTGTGGTGCCCCTGAGTGATGTTGTGGTGCCCCTGAGTGATGCTGTGGTGCACCTGAGTGATGCTGTGGTGCCCCTGAGTGATGTTGTGGTGCCCCTGAGTGATGTTGTGATTCCCCTGAGTGATGTTGTGGTGCCCCTGAGTGATGTTGTGGTGCCCCTGAGTGATGCTGTGGTGCCCCTGAGTGATGCTGTGGTGCCCCTGAGTGATGCTGTGATGGTGCGATAGATAGATAGAGGGTGATAGATAGATAGATAGATAGATAGAGTGAGGGTGATAGAGTGAGCGCGATAGATTGAGAGAGAGATAGAGATAGAGATAGAGATAGAGATATAGATAGATAGATAGATAGATAGATAGATAGATAGATGGAGATAGATAGATGGAGATAGATAGATAGAGATAGAGAGAGATCGATAGAGAGAGATCGATAGAGAGAGATCGATAGAGATAGAGAGAGATAGATAGAGATAGATAGAGATCGATAGAGAGAGATAGATAGAGATAGATAGAGATCGATAGAAAGAGATCGATAGAGATAGATATAGAGAGAGATAGAGAGAGAGATAGATATATAGAGAGAGATAGATATAGAGAAAGAGATAGATAACTAGAGTGAGGGCGATGGATAGATAGAGTGAGGGTGATAGATAGATAGAGTGAGGGCGATAGATAGATATAGTGAGGCAAATAGATCAATATTTTGATAAATAGAGACAGAGTGAGGGCGATAGAGTATGGGCAATAGATAGATAGATTAAGTGCGATAGATAGATCGATAGAATGAGTGCGACATATAGACAGATAGAGGGAGGGCGACGGAGTGACTGTGACAGATAGAGTGAGGATGACAGATAGATTGATAGAGTAAGGGAGATAGATAGATTGATAGAGTGAGGGCGATAGATGTGTGGTTGTGTGTGTGGTTGTGCGTGGTTGTGTGTGTGCGGTTGTGTGTGTGATTTTGTGTGTGGTTGTTTTTTTGTGTGTGCGATTGTGAGTGTGGTGTGGTTGTGTGTGTTCGTGTGGTTATGTGTGTGTGGTTGTGTGTGTATGTGTATGTGTGTATTCGTGGTTGTATGTATGTATGTGTGTGTGCGATTAGAGAAGGATGCATGTGGAAAAGAGCAGCAGATCTGCACAGGAGAAGAGAACAGGGATTTGGAGAAGGGTGCGGGGTGGAAGAGAGCAGCAGATCAGCACGGGAGAAAAGAACAGGGAGTTAAAGAAGTATGCAGGTGAAAGTGAACAGCAGATTAGCACAGGAGAAGAGAACTGGGAGTTAAAGAAGGAGGCAGGTGGAAGAGAGCAGCAGATCAGCACAGGAGAAGAGGACAGGTAGTTAAAGAAGGAGGTGGGATCGAAGAGAGCAGCAGATCAGCACTGAGTGGTATTTGGAGTGTATGTTGCATTGAGTGCAGTTTAATTATGTCGCAAATAATGATGTGGCACTGAGTGGTTTTGTGTAGAGTGTATGTTGCATTGAGTAGAGTGTAATGATGTGGTGTAGTTATGTGGCACTGAGTGGTATTATGTGAAGTGTATTTATGTTGCAGTGAGTAGAGTGTAAGTATGTGGCGTGTAATTATGTGGTACTGAGTGGTATTATGTGGAGTGTATTTATGTTGCATTGAGCGCAGTGTAATTATGTGGCGTCTAATTATGTGGCACTGAGTGGTATTTGGAGTGTATGTTGCATTGAGTGCAGTGTAATTATGTTGCAAATAATGATGTGGCACTGCGGCAGAATGAGGCAGAGTGAGTAATGCTGTTACACAGGTCAGCCCATGTACAGAGCCTGTGGCACAATAAGGTGAAATGAGGCACTGTAAGGAACAGTGAGGTGGAGTGAGGCGGAATGAGGCAGAGTGGGGGATGCTGTTTCACAGCTGACCTGGGTCCCTGGTCTCTGGGATGTCAGTCTTGCGAGGACGATTGCTCCATATGGACTTGGTCAAAGATGCAACATACCAAAATGTCTCTGGTTGGATACATATAAAAACGTATTGTTGATAAAACGTTCTGCAATGATGAACAGCACAGTTTCCCTGTGTTTTATTTGGGGCATGGGAAGGAGACAAGAAATTGTGAGAAGTTTGCAAACCGTGTATGGGCGCTCTTTAACAAAATATAATATAGGAAAGTGAAAGGGCGATGTTTATTTTGACTCAGACCGTGGCAGAGGCTTCTCCAGTCACTGATGCAGTTAAAACTCGCAGAGCGGAATGGTTGAACACGAGAAAGCTCCTCATTCTTTGGCGTCTCACCTCACACACTGCAACCCAATCCCTGAGAAGAAAAACAACTAAAGTCTGGTTACTTTAGCCTTGGGTTCCCAAGTAGTGCAAAGCAGGCCTTCTAGCGCTTCAAAGTCTAGTCAACACTAGACATACAATTATAAAAAAATAGCTAAATTAATAGCTTTGTCATTCACAATGCCAATAGTTTTAAATTTTGCAAATGTGACACCTATAGCATTCGTAATGCAATATGTGTTGTATTTACGTGACTTAGATGTGTGGAGAGAGAGAGAGTACGAGAGAGAGGTGTGTAGAGAGAGAGTGAGAAAGTAAGAGAGAGTATGCGAGGTGTGTAGAGAGAGAAAGAGATATGCGTATAGAGAGAGAGATGCATATATAGAGAGAGAGGTGGGTAGAGAAAGAGAGACAGAGGTATGTTGAGAGACAGTTGTGTAGAGAGAGAGCTTGTGCTCTCCTGGCTCCTCGGGTACGTAATTGACAAACCCATCGTCAAGCAGGATGTCTCTGTCTATGTTGTTGCCCACTGGCGCATGATGTCTGTTTCAAGCAGAAGAGCTGGAGAAGGCGGATGCACGTGCTGCTAAGGGAGGAGGTACCAAAGTAACACTTGCTAATTAATAATTGTAGCAGAGCAAATGAAAAAAACCGACACCGAGATGTGCCCCAACAGAGTGTAGAACCGGTATTTCTGTAACAAAATGCACAACCACGCAGTTCTTTTTCCCTTCAGTAAATATTTAATGTAATAAAAGCGCTTGTTTTTTGAAAATTACCTTGCACCTCGCAAACAGAATTCCTTAATGCACGCTCTCTATATATGTGAAACAAGCATACTAAGCCCTGTTGAGTTTTCAAACACATCCGTACTAATATAATAAAGAGAGAGCCCAAACCTTTGAGGCGGTTAATCTCAGGAACCACATCACCAATCACAACACCCAATACAGCGTTGGAAAGGGCAGTTGCAGCAGAAGGACATAGGCTATGCAGACACCCACCATATACACTTAAAAGGTAAAAGAACCGTGCCAGCAAAGTAGTCCCTTGTGGGCGTGTCTGCATTGTGCTGTGGGCGTGACAAATGCAGGGGGCTTATGGTACGTTCTGCCCTTCATGCCATGTCTCATATCCGGTGCTAATCCCACCCTGCTCCCTTTAAAAACCCCTGCAACCCATAATCATAACCCACCCATAATCATAACCCACCCTTACTCCTTAAAATACCCCAACACCCTTAAACACTAACCCATCATATCCCTATAAATATACCCGGTACCCCAAAACCCAAACCTACCCCTAAACCCACCCCTGTACCCCAAAACCCAAACCTAGCCCTGAACCCTATAAATACCCCTGTACCTCAAAACCCAAACCTACCCCTGAACCCTAAAAATACCACTGTACCCCAAAACCCAAACCTACCCCTGAACCCTAAAAATAACCCTGTACCCCAAAACCCAAACCTAGTCCTGAACCCTAAAAATACCCCTGTACCCCAAAACCCAAACCACAGCCCTGAACCCTTAAAATACCCCTGTACCTCATAACCCAAAACTATATCTGAACCCTTAAAATACCCAAACACCCCAAAACATATACCTCAGTACCCCAAAACATATACCTCTATACCCATACTTACCTTATTCAAACATTAAAAAAACATGCTTTTACCATTCATGCATTTACAACGACTTTCGTTGTAAATGTATGCGTTGTAAAAGCATATAAAATGTAATGCCATGCGTTACAATGGCATTGCGGAGTCATGGTACTTTCGGAATGAACGTATGCCGAGTGATGGTATGTGGAAAGAACGTTGCGGAATAATGGGTGTTTACCCTCCCCCGGTAAGTACATTGGTGGCACGGCGGCCCACATCTCCAGCAACATACTCATATTTTTTCACCACCTATTTGAAAAATGCACAGGTCTCTCTCATTGATGGCCAGCACCGACATAGACTTTCAGACACACCTCCCGCCACAAGTTCTAGAATAGCGAACTTTAGAGCTACGTTAGAATCTCGGCATCAGCTCAACATCCTGTGATTCCAGGCAAATCACTTTGTCTCCCCGTGCCTACCACAAATGAATGTGTTCTTCTGTAATGTAAATTGTGCTCATGCCATGTTGTCGAGTTCGCGCTATATAATATTACAAGGAAAAATGAAGTAGGGAAACTCGAGTTCACACACTACTGAACGCACACTCTTAAGTGCATCAGCAGTGCACTGTGAATCGGAGCGTTTCACAGGCCTGTCACAGATAAGAAATGCTATCAAAACGAAATCCTACAAAACAATATACTACTGGCCGGCAGTAATTCATACCCGGACAACGTCGGGACGGGCTATTAGTGTAATATAATTGGGCATGTATTAAAATGAACTGTGCTTCCCTTGTATACTTTTACACAAATGTAAAGGAGTAGTGCGAAATAATTCCAG
Organism: Lissotriton vulgaris; assembly: GCF_964263255.1. Lineage (NCBI taxonomy): Eukaryota > Metazoa > Chordata > Amphibia > Caudata > Salamandridae > Lissotriton > Lissotriton vulgaris. The sequence continues at coordinate 869,151,662 of NC_141687.1, read as the reverse complement.
GCCGTGTCATGAAAAGCGATCCTTGCAGGTTATAAGTTGAATCCCTTCAATCTTGTACGTTTGTTTCGGTACGTTTGTTTCGGTTCCAAGTGAAATGTTGGTGGTTTGCATGTAAGAAGGGATAGATGTTATATTTGTCTTAGAATACGTAGCAAAATAATTAGATTATTTATTAATTTAGTGTAAACCTTTTAAAGCTTGTAGAGTTTTCCCTGCATTGGGTTCTTCATAATGCGTCGTTAGTTATTGTCACAAATCTCGGTTTTAGTAAAAAAAACTTTCATCCACCCCAGAGGCTTTTAATTTTAATTAAATAAAACTTCTAAATTCACTGATGCACAGAGACATTCAGACGTAGAAGCACAGATGAAAAAAAAACCATGCAAACACAGACCAGGCACACCTTTGGAAACCCATCCACTTGCAGCCGTATACACTGATGTATGCAACTACACAAGCATGCATACACACCCTCATGCACACATGCATGCAGCGACCAGCACATAACACCTACACACGCACATAAATATACACAGAAGAAAGCATGCACAAACATATAGGGCATTAGCAATTTACGCACACATATAAATAAGCACACATATGCAGGCACTCCTACATACCCACACATGTGCACACTCAAACACACATGCATGGAGGCATGCTCCCGCACATATACACGCACACGCTCTTGTCTGTGAAGCGACTTTAATGAAACATTTATTTTAATCCTTCAAAAAATGCAACATTTTAAAGTGCTAATACGGTGGCAGCATGTGGGAATGCCCTCCGTGTGGGAGTACGCATACTAAACGTGGTTAGTGGCCATGTGAAGCATACGCTGTTTGGGAGGCGGGTTCAAATAAAGGCATGGACACATGCTCCCGCACATATACACGAACACTCTCTTGTCTGTCATGCAACTTTATTTAAAAAAGTATTTTAGCCCTTTAATAAATGCAAACTTTTACATTGCTAAGACGGTGGCAGTGGGTGGGCATGTCCTCTGTGGGGGAGTACGCAGAGTAAACGGGGCAGGGGGTGGGTGGAAGCGTCATGTGTGGGAGGTGGGTGCAACTAAAGGCACTGAGGCACGCTCACACACATATACACGCACACACTCTTGTCTAAAATGCGTCTTTAAATAAATGTTTGTTTTAAGACTTTATAATTTTAAGACTTTAAAATATTTAAACTTTTACAGTGCTAAAACGGTGGCAGCGGGTGTAAATGGCCTCTGTCTGGAAGGACGCAGGGGCAGTGGGCGGGTGGAAGCGTCCGCTGTGTGGGAGGCGGGTGCAAGTAAAGACAGGGGAGCTGGTGGAAATAAAACTGCTAAAAGGAAATGGAAGAAGGGAGTAGGTGCACGCGAGATGGAAGCGTCCGCTGTGTGGGAGGCGGGTGCGAGTAAAGACGAGAGCTGATAAAAGTGAAACTGCTGAGAGGGATTGGGAGAAAGGAGGGGGTGCACGCAAAAAAAAAACAAATGCCAGCTGTGCACGTGAGGCGGGTGCGAGGAAAGACGAGAGCTGATAATAGTATGCTGTGTGGAAGGCGGGAGCGAGTAAAGACGAGAGCTGATAAAAGTGAAACTGCTGCGAGGGATTGGGAGAAAGGAGGTGGTGCTAACAAAAAAAGCTCTTGGCATTGCGGGTGGGGGGGCGGGGAAGCAAGGGAGGGCTGCGAGGGATTGGGAGAAAGGAGATGGTGCAAACAAAAAAAAAGCTCTGGGCATTGCAGGGGGGGCGCGGGGGAGCAGGGTAGCGGGTGCGAGGAAAGACGAGAGCTGATAATAGTATTACTTGGCAGTGCTTTGGTTACTAAACTGTGTGTGTTAGAAATACAGCACACCATTTGCAGGACAGCTAGGAGTATGACAGCGGAGGGAAGGCAACAAGTTAAATGTAAACATTGTCTTCATTGCTGGGGGAGGGGGCGGGGGAGCTGGAGCGCTTTTCTTTGAAGTCTGATGGCGGGGGGGCGGGAGAGGCTTGAGAGCGGATTCCTCTGAAGTCGGATACGAGCCAGATGGTGTTTGGTGCGAGGCTAATGGGTTTGACGTGCACGCGCATCTCCCCCACGTGTGCATCACATGAACTGCACGTAATCTGCGCTTGGTCAAGAGCTTGTTTCGCCTCCTATACACTCGCCTATTAATCCCTGAGGGATATAATAGGCGAGACCTAAAAACAAAAACAAAGACTCAGTGGGAAGAATGCTCAAGAGCAGCCGGGCGAAGTAGATGGCTGGAGATGGGTTCGCAACCAGGGAGCACAACCGGAACGGCAAGCAGTATATGCAGAGTCCAGTCCTGCTTCTGTGAAGCGACGGGCAACTACAGCGGCCCTCTGCAGGTAGAACAGCACTCACCTCAATCTTATGGAGGTTCAGGCCCGCGGGGAGAGTAGCAGGTGAGCCACATTTGTCATTCAAGCAGGAACGGCGGAGATCAGCCTGAGCCCTGGTAAAGAAGGGCTTCTCTGCAACCATGGTACAGGGTGGGGCCTAGGCCCGGGTTGAAAGCTGCGGTGCTTTGGAGCAGCGGGAGGAAGGAATAACACCTATTTACAGTGCTTAGACACGGCAGGAGTGTGGTTTGGAGCAGTATGTAAAAAGTTCTTATAAAAAGGGCCCCTGTCATTTTGCTTTTATTTTCTCGCATTCTTATATTGGGTATTACAGTACCATACAGTGGTCTCCTTTTTGGCAAGCTAAACTGAAGAAATGCAACCTCCTAAATGTGACTCATTCTTCCCTCCTTGCTTTTACAGGCAGGGCTCCTCTGAGTCGGATTACATCCGATGCAGAAAACAACAATCTGATCTTTGGGTTGAGCACATACCATTTTGAATATTAAAATAGATTAAAAGCGAGGTCAGCTGCGCCTTGATTATCTTCAAAAATCAGCGCTGGAGGTTTTCACAACTGCAAAATCCTAACACAGTAATTCAGCAACACCAAATGTCTGCTTTATCTGATCATTGCATTCAAGTTCTTAAGGCATGGTTACTTCTTTATTAGATTATTTTTTGCAATGCGGTAGCTGTCAAGTACCCTGTATCTGACATCTTCAACCAGGCCAAGTTTTAGTCAACAACTCTGTGCATGCTGGGATTATTAAGCCGATGCTTTTAACAGTATAGAAATGAGATACCCCAAAATTACGAATAGTGGCTTCCTGAATAATGCAAGCATAGGTTGATATGACCTAGTTTTCCTCTACAGACTTGACAGAAACCGCATAGTCAGTACGGTGTTTTCTAACTGTGGAAGGACTGTTGGCTCTACTGCGAGAAGTTACATTACAGGTACTTTTCCAAGATTACACCGAGTGCCTAGGAAAGCTATAAATTGAAACCAAAACCACTGAAGTCCAGTGCTTAGAGTTAAACGTAAATTATCTGAAGTAGGTTTGCATGTGTGCTGGACTGGTTTTTTTGATTCCCTCCCGTCCCTGTTTCTTCTCACCCTCCCGACAGAAAGGAAAAAGAAAGCATTATAAAGCGGCCAGCGCTGCCTGCTATATAGCACTTTTTAAAATCCCCCGTTGTCCAACCCCACCCGCCCTTGTTAACCATCACACATCCGACTGCCAAAGCCAAAATCTGGCCCCTAGGCGAGACCTATTGGCTTTGCCAATGCTTGTTTTCTTTCATGTAATAGCTATGGTTCAATTATTATCATCTTTGTTGTCATCACCATCCCGGAACCCACAGCTTTAGGTTCTACACCACAGTTCCCATATTTTGTTGTCCAGATACCACTGCTACACTCTTAACTCTTCTATTACATCTTCCTGCGGGATCCCTTCTAAACTCTCCAACTCACCCAACTGACCACAACATATCCAGGTCCAACTGACATCCCCTAAAGCAGAATTGGGGCTTATGGGGGTCAGGCAACATGGGAGATCTAGGGATTGCATTTGTAGCTCTCAGAAAGCTCTGGCTAAGAAGGTTAACAAGTGGTGGTCTGGGTATTAGGGTCGTTTTTGTGGGGAAAGGCAGGAGGCAAGGCACCTGGGGCTAAAGTTGGCATTGGTTAAATATGCACACAGGAGATAAGAATGAATACAATTTTGTATTGTGAGTGAACAGTTGCCCTGCCACCAGGGTTTCCCAGGTGCTGAATACAAAGGATATGAAGTAGGAGGATGCTAATTAGCTTTAAACAGCTAGGCTTTTAGCTGTGAATGAATGAATGAAATGAAATTTGATTTGTAGAGCGCATGGCTGCCCGAAAGCGTCCCAGCGCTTGCTTAGGGAACCCGTCCTGGTATTCCCCTGCGAGATAACCCATTACTGGGCATTCCCAAGGTGAAAGCCAGGCATCCCGCTGCGAGGGGCCGTTGTGGAGATTAAGCAAGCTATTGCCCAGAGTTACAGAGTGGGACTCCATGACTGGAATAGGCACCGAGGCGAGAATTGTCAGGTCCGGGGAAATTTTTGAGCCCAAGATCCGCCGAGGCGGGGAATTGAACCCTGGGCCAGGCCAGACCTCTGCATCAGGGTCTGCCGCTCCAACCACTTGAGCCACACTTCTCCACTCTGTCTGCACAAGATCCGTTCAGTTGGGGCAGAAGAGATGTGTAACAGGAGGGAATTTCAAAGTTTGGCTGCTATATAGGCAAAGAAGTGGCTGCCAGTCCTGGAATATGTGGATGTTGGTTGCTTTAAGCAGGTTTGCGCCTTCAGGTCTGAGAGACCTAGGGACGTATCATAGAAAGTGCCCCGGGGGCGCAACAGGCATTTGCAACTGCTTCGCGCGCCCCAGGGGCACTCTGGTATTACAGAAAGGACCGCAGACATTTGTGCGGCCCTTTCCGTGATACAGATAGCGCTGGCACTATATTATCACCAGAGCGCGTTCCGTCATTTGCATGGTTCCTAACCCAGTAGTTCCCGATCACGTCGATCTAATTTGTAATTACTTAGTGTTGTGACCAGTGGAGTAACTAGATGCTGTGAGCATGAAAGTTCCATTATGAGCAAGCACTGGCAAAGTCAATAGGTCTCGCCTTTGGTACTTGCCTTTTGGCAATGGTGTACAGCTGTGTTATTTTGTAGGCATGCACACCTGCAAAAATGACAGGGGCACAAACTCTAGGAGTTTTAGTCATTAGCGATGGATGAATAAATTGTTCTTTTTCAATTAAAAAGTGGCACAAATGGCTTTTTAAGACTGAGGTGCTGCACTTTGCAGCTTGGATCCCTCCCCTCTCCCCCCAAAAAAGATGGTGGACGGGGGTGGGAGGTAAGTAACAGGGAGTGGGTGGAGGAGAGTAAAGGCAGCACACGAGAGAGAGCAGCATAGAGATTGGGGGTAGAGGCATACAAGTAAGAAAGCAGCACAGCACAGGGGAGGCCTGGCATTTGGCAGGGGGAGAATCACAGAAGAGAAACTTGCAACACAGATTAAGGGAAAGGACGTGACTTCAGTGAAGAGAGCTAGGAAACGCGGACACTCTCATTGAGTGCTTAAGCAAAAAGAAAAAGTAGTTCCCTAAAAGTGAGCAGTGGAAGGATAGAATCCAGCCAGAGAGATTGTAAAGAAGCTATTCTCCAGGGGAGGGACACATGCAAGATGCACAATTTATGACCAGGAAAACCCTAGACTAGAAAGTGACAATAAAGTCTGGTAGGCTAAAAATCTTGAAAATCTGGGTGAAGGTTGGTGTAAATCAGAGAGTTAGTCTGTCATTGTTGCAACCAGGACTCCTTCCATGGTATCTGTTGCTGCCATCCTGTACCAGGATATAGGTTCACCCGACTGGCAGGGAACATCAGACTGATCTCTCCCTTTATCCTAAACTCAACTATATGCAGATAATAGCCTGGATCGAATTTTGAGTATGATTAGGCCAAGGGCATGATCTAAAAGGGAGTTTGGGAGTTTGGGGGCAGAGCAAAGGCAGATAAAACAAACGTTATGTTATGCAGATTTGTAGAGCACTCTATTACCCGAGAGGGTATCCTGGCCCTAAGCAGGTGTGAGTCTCGGCACGCATAAAGGGCCCAGTGGTAATACTGATGTGAAAATCAAGAAGTGAGGAGGAGGCTCTGATATGTAGAGGAGGTCGTTCCATTCTTTAGGAACAATGTAGGAAAAGACTTGGACACTGGATCTGCTTTTCCTTATGCATGGGATTTGTGCAAGTAGGAGTCCATATGAGTGGAGCTGTCTGGAGGGTTTGTGAAAGCAGATGTGATTGAGGTGTGCTAGGCCAGTGTTACGTAGTGCCTTAAAAGTGTGGGTGAGGAGTTTGAATTGTGCTCGTTTGTAAATGGGGATCCAGTTGAGCTCCTTCAGGTGTGATGTGAGTGTGGCATGGGAGGTTGAGAGTGATTCTGGCTGCTGAGTTCTAAATGATCTGCAGCCATTGGTGAGCTTTTTTCTTTTTGTTGATCCAGGCATAGGGGGGTGCTTTTGTAGTCCAGCGGACTTGTGACCAGGGCGAGCGTGACGATTTTCTAGATGCTGCCTGAGAGCCATTGGAAAATCTTCCTCCGCATCTTCGGGGTATGGAAGCATGAGGCTGTGACGACATCGACTTGAGTGTTCATGTTGAGTTTGTGGTAGATGATGATCCTGAGGTTCTTGGCGTGGGTGGAATCTGGTCCTAGCTCTGATGACCACTAGCTAAAGTCCCACAGTGATGAGCTCTTCCCAAAGATCACGATTTGGTCTTGTGAGTGTTCAGCTTTAGATAATTGGTCTTCACCCAGTGGGCAATTTTAGTCATGCTGGCATTGAACTTGATTAGGGTACTAGGCGTCCTGTCTGTGAGGGAGAGAATGAGTTGTGTGTCGTTGTCTTAGGAGAGGTTGTTTACCTTGAGAGTGGATGATGCTAGCTAGAAGGATCATGTATGCTTTGAAGAGGATCAGGCTCAGGGAGGATCCTTGCGGAACTCCGCAGAAGATGAGGTTGCAGGCGTCTGAGATGTATGTCAAGTCAAGTCAAAGATTTATTGCATAATTAATTAAAATTATTACAAAATTCACATGATAAAATAACAGTACAAGGTTATAAAATTTTTCTGCGGTTATGGCTTCTTGATCTTAATAAAATTGAAAACAGTACAATTAAAAACAACTTCCACGAGCACTCCGCAGACCGTCTCAGAGTCTCTGTTTGTGATCCCTGTTTGGGTACCTGAGGTAAAGGTATCCCCAATGGCCCTCCGCATCAATGTTCCCCCTGCTCAAATTGTTCGAAGGATTTTCTCACCTCGGCCATGAATTTGACACCTCGGCATGCCAGGATTGTGGATGAACCTCCCAGCCAGCTTGTAACTGCGTGTCTGCAGGAGCGAATGTTTAGCTCATTAAAAGTGGATTTCAGATATCGTCGTCGCTGTCCTGTCAGTGCTGGGCATACACAGAAAAGGTGGGTTAGGGTTTCAGTTTTGTACCCAGGGGTGTATGGTGCCAGACTGACTGACTGGGAACGAGCAGCTACATTGGTGTGCGTGTCCTTGGGTTTCAGTGTTGTGTAGGCATTGGATGAGGATGGGGCCATAGACCGTCAAATGCTGAACAGAGGTCCAGGACTATGATGACCAGCACATCTCCTCAGTCAAAAGTCATACGGATGTCATCCGTAGCAGCAATGAGGTCAGTTTCTGTGCTGTGGTTTGGTCTGAAACCAAACTGAGTTGTATTGAAAAGTTGGTGGTCATGGAGGTATTCGCCGGTTTCTTCTAGCGCCAGACAGGCCATGTGGTTAGCATTGGTTGTTTGGATACGATCAGGAGGCATTTGGCGAGGTTCGTTGGGTCTTGTTGCGGACAGAAGTTTCTGTAAATGGCAGTGATTTTGTTACTGAAGAATTGAGAGGGATGTTTGCTGAGATCCTGCAAGGAAATGGTCGAGCTGGAGGATGCAGATGGTGAGGTGAAATCTTTCATAATGGTGAAGATTTCTTTGCTTCTGTTGATGGACAATAATGCTGTCTGCTTGAGCAGCGCATTCATTGGCAGGGTCTCAGGGTGGATTTGAACATGCTCCTATCTATATTGTCCTGGCTCATTCCCCATTTGCGCGCCAGTTGTTTGCAGTGATGTTTCATCAGTCTGAGTTCCTCCGTGTTCCAACTGGCCTGGGATCTAGATCTCGTTGTGTTTGAGGAGGCCAGGGAGTCTGCTATGGAGGTGATCAATGTTCAAATTCTTGATGGCTTTGGGAAGGCTGTTGCTGTGTTCGGATCAGTGGGCGTTGAGACAGGTGTTTCAGTCCTTGTCACTGATGCTGTTCCAGTTTCGGCAAGCTGGTCTAGCGGTAGGGAGTGTGCGTTGGACTGGGATGCTTAACTTGACGATGGTGTGGTAGGTCGAAGGGAAGTGGTGAGAGCTTGTTGACTTGGATGATGCAGAATTTGGTTTAAAAATTGGTCCTGGAGATGTCTAGTGACATGGGTAGGGCCCTTTACCCATTGAGTGAGGCCCAGGCTTCCAAGGTCTTCAATGAGTGCTCTCGAGTTTGGCTTGGTGTGGTCTTCCAGGTGGAAATTCACAGGTCCAAGTAGGATGCAATTGGTAACATCGAGGGTGAGTGGTGCGGTGAAGTCTGTGATGGTGTCAGTGATGTTGGTGCCGAGTACCTAAGGTCTGTAGATGAGAGTGCCTCTTAGGGTGAAGTTGGCTGTGTTGTGAAGCTTGAATGACAGGTATTCCAAGTTGGAGGAGGACATGCACGTGGATGTGGTTCAGCTCATGGTTTTCTTTTGAATGATGGCAATTCCACCTCCGGGCTTATGAAGTCTGTCTTGCATTGAAATCTTGTATTCAGGGAGTTGGCTGTAGCAATGTAGGGTTCAGCAAGTTTTTGCTCGAAAAAATAGCTCATGGGCATTATTATGCAGCAGTTCTCTGATCTCTGTGGCATGTTTGGTGAAGGAGCGGGTATCGAGGAGCATGCATTTATTTGAGTGTGGATTGTTGGTTGAGTCGTTGCAGGACATAGTGACAGTGAGGTGTTGTGTGCTGTCAGTGCTACGAGTGTTGTGTGTGGGTAATTGCATGAAAATTTCCAGGAAGCGCAATAAAATTCTCCTTCGGTGTTGTGTGGTGCAGCTAGGCAGCAGCGTGTGGAGCAGTGGCCGGGGTTCAGGATGTGGAGAGTCACAGTATGGTAGCAGGGGGAGAACTAGGGTTCCTGGCACGGACAGGTGCACACGGGCTTGCCTTTGGCACGCCTTTGCAAATCCACGCTGCGGCAAGCATTAAGTAGGTCCTAGGAGGGAAAAATTCGACTCTACAACCCACTTCCCAGACTATTTCTTTAGGATTAACAAGAGGGTCATAGTTGGAAAACTTTACTTCAAGAGGTGATGTATTTGAGAACTAAGGAAAGCCATACATGTTTTATCATTCTCCTCACCACTGTACCTACATCTTCTCTGCTGTGCAAAGCAATGCTAGATCCAGATCACCATCACTGCCTTCGTCTTTTACACCACCATGATGTCAGATTAAATAATGAAACTGAACTATAATTTTGTATGCAACACACTGATGTAATATTAGCTATATATTGCTTACTACCCCCAACGATGCATTGAAGCACCTTACACCAGGCAGCATGCTTCTCAGAATCCCATATTTTGTGGTTAGTCCAGTGTGACTGAGATTAGTCTTGTGCATGCAAACAAACCATTCCAGGCATTAACTCCTGTTTCTTTGTGAGAGATTACAATAAGAGGAGTTAGGCGATATCATTAGGGAAACGAGTGTGGGGTTATAGTTGTATGAATTCATACATATTTTGGTGGGATTCATAGATCAGCTATAGGAGGATAGGTATTGTTAGGCTAAAAGGGTATGACTTTCAAACAAAGACAGATTATGATATTTAAAATGAGTTCTGTACAAATTGCAGAAATACACCGAGAGATTAAAAGCAGGCATGGAAGTGACTCAAAGAAGTTGTGCTTCGAGAGAAAATAGCTGCACAGAATAGGAAAGGAAGAAGAGGGTATTTTCGAAAGTTAAAGGAGAGGCGACAATTGGAGATTTTTGGTAAAGGTCAGTTTTTAAGCCATAATTTATCAATTTGGAGGATGCTTTTTGAGACCGCATGCAATTTAAGGATTCAAGCCTCACACTTTACTGCATATAAAGATAGTGCTATATTATTTATTTACTTTTGGTAGGCGCTAAGCAGAAATCAGCTTCTCACTGTACGTAACCCATCTTCAGCCTTTGCCCTGTTGCAGTGCTGGTGTTGCTATGTATCTCAATAAATTCCCCCTACAAATAATGTTGCACTCTTTTCACAGCCAACACTAAAGGAGGGAAAGGGTTAGGTCAGAACTCTTTACAGGGAACACTGAGGTTGAGGAGAAAGGAGACAAACCAAGACTTAGCAGAACACCTTAGGTTTTCAGGTATAGCATGAATAGAATATACACTGTCAGTGGATGTTAAAGAGTGTGCACATTTAAGAATGGAATTTGAGTTTTATGTTTAGGCAAGGCCTTCTCCCTTAATCTTATTAAGTAGTTGGTGGAGGGTACTGTGGCACATCATTATCTCCCATTCGTGTCTTCCACGGTGGAATGCACTAGACCGGGTTCTCCAAAGAGGCTCGGTAGCTACTGGTAGCTCTCCAGGTGCCTATGAGCAGCTTCCCTACGTGTCGTTCAACTTAGTAAATGAAAAGTGCTTGTTTGGTTGGATTAGATATGTTTCCAGTTCTCAAACTAATGTGTTTACATGTCAAATGTTTGTATTTTCAGATTAACCCCTTGCGTGCTGATGACTGCTCCCGTCCGTCAAGCGTCACGGTTGGCGTGTGCTGATGACGGCCGGTAGCCGTCATGACCCCACCCGCGATCGGAATCTGCCGCACAGGTGCAGAATTCCGGCCGCGGGCAAGGGGTTAATAAGCTGATGTTTGCCCCAAAAAAATTAGGCAAAATATTAAATGGTAATTCATGCTTCATTGGGTAGTCTTATTATTGATCTTTTCTTAGGGGCAACTGCCTATATGACTACTGTGACATGTAGAGGCATTCTAAATTAAAATTGATAAGCTCTATTTCGTCATTAATGCTGGTGACCTTGCTTGATGCACTGAGGTGGTCACTGCCTGTAGTCCTGCATGCATTGACCATTAAATGAATCTAGTTTAAAGTGGTAACTATTGTTAACACTAATTTCTGCTTGGGGTTATTTTTAGGGAATATAAGTAGCTGTTCGCATAGAAAATGCCGGAGATCTCATGGCTAGAATCTCCTCCCCCCACTCACTCGACCACCAAAAATGACAGAAAATGAAGAAGTGTTTTCTTTTTTTTCATTTCAGAAATTCCCCGCTCAAGACCCCATATAGGACCTGTTTTAAGTTGTGATGTATGCATGTGGGTTGAAACTAAAAAACATTTTTCATATAATGCATAATGCAGAAGAAGACGACACTCTCTTCTAGAAAAGGTGGTGCACAAAATAAAATTGGTTGTAAACAAAGGTGAAAAGCTATAAGCGCCATTAGAAAGAATGGGATGCAGTTGGAAATGAGGCGTAATGTTTGGAAATAATTGCACATATGCAATTACAGTTTGCTGTGAAGGAAAAAGAGCAGTACCAATGAACATGCATCTATGCCAACAAATCATGAGGACTAGGTGCCTGATGGATGATAAGCCATCCTCAGAAGATCCCCCAGGGATCTGAAGAAATAATAAGGGCAAGCGTGCCTCTGAGGGAATTTGCCTTGGTGTTCAATGCTGGAAGGACGGAAGACTGAGTTGGCCATGCCAAGATTCGAAGTCCTGGCCTGCAGGTCATAGCAGACGTCCGTAGTGAGCCATTTTGCATTAATGTTGAGTTTGCTAAGGGAGAAATGGGTTACTTCTAAACCTACCTGACAAGGATAGTACAACATTAAGAATGGAATCAAATCAAGTAGGTTTCACGTGGTTCAGGTAAGTTTGGGTTGGAAAGCAATTCTTACCAGTCACTTGTGAGCTCCTGAACATATGGTAGCTGACGCACGGAACCTGGAGGGGTTGGCTTCCTCAACATGCGAGGTTATGCAAGGATTGATACATTCATTCTCAGAGGGGTTCTGTCTGGGATAGGTGAATTACAGTGGCTGGTGCATTGTCTGGAAAATGTTTTCAATGACTCTATACACTTTGTTTCCCGCAGCAACTCCCTGAGCGATGAAGAAAACAAGGAGCTGTATGGGAAATGCAACAACCCCAACGGACATGGGCACAACTATCGAGGTGAGAGAAGGGCCATCACTGTCCGCGTCAGCCTGGACAGTCTATGCACAGGCTTCATGACACCAGGGGCCAGCAACAGCTCCTTGGAACTCCTGATTTATATACTGGCCTCGGTTAATCCGTGCAGTTTTGGATCTGCACAGGTCCCATCAGAGTATACACCACTTCTAGCCGTAGGGTGGCCTTATCTAGGTAGATAACTTAGATTAGGTAGACATCTGCACAGAAAGCGACTTCACTAGATTTCCATCATCCATCAACACAGGAAGTGTCTTCAGTAGTTTCCCATCCACCGTCCCCAGAACTCTTCTCCCCTCCAGGACCCACTTAATAGAGGCTGCAGTGTGGGTATGCGACTGGCACACCAAAGGCAATCTTGTCTGCGCCTGGACCGCGCTGAGCACCAGGAACTCTGGTATTCTGCCCACCACCCCCAAACCCGCCACACTCAGCCACACTTTCAGCCCCAGCTGCTGCCTCACCACTCAACACGGAAGTAGCATTCACATGCGCCTCCTGCAACTTCACATACCCTACTCCCACCACTCTTGCACCAACAGCTGCACACGTGCTCACTCTTACATAAACCAGCCACCCGTTCACACTCCTACAGATCAACCACCACCTACACAAAATGCCACGCTTGCATGCATGCACCCCAGCAGCTTCTTAATCACTAAACATGCCACAGTGGTATGGGACCTACTGCACGACCCCGCTCCTGACCTGCTCTTCCTCACGGAAACATGGCTAACTCCAACCTCTCCTCCGGACATTGACAGGCATTCTAGCTGGCTACAAGACAGTCGGTACAAGCCTGGAGGTGCATGATCCCTTAAGCCAATGTGGCTCAGATCCCATGCATACAATGAACCAGATCAGGACAGGCATTCTCTAACATTGCTCCTAAAGTGTGGAACGACCTCCCACTCCACATCAGAGACTCTTACTTTCCTTGAATTCCACAAGAAGCTGAAGACCTGGCTTTTCAATTAACCAACCTACCATAGCCAGCGCTAGGCACGCACACGCTCATGAGTAATGGTGCGCTTTGCAAATACACATAACAAAAAAACATAACTCCCCATCCAGACTTCTACAAGCAGTCAGAGTTGTGTATGATGGCTTATTAAGACTGTTCCAGGATCTTGGATATCCTCAACTTGGAGAGTTGCCTTTCATTTGAGTTTTACGGACCTTGGAGGGTTTTTAATATAGACGACCTTCAAATCACACCACAGAAGGCCTTTATTGTTTTTCTGAGTGAAGATGATTATTCCTACAGACAGACCAGGGCATCACGTTTCTTCTCTGGATAGATGGCTGCAAGCAATATTGCTCTAGGTGCTCTGGGTTATTGTCCGGGGAGATTCATACCCTTCCATATGGCTCCAACCCCATCACTACTCCACAATGCTTTTGGTTCCAAAGGCTTTTTATTGGCATAGGTGATACTGAAAAGGTAGCAAGTGCAATAGGAGGTTGGGAGACTCTGGCAGTTCAGGTACTGTGCCTCTAGTCCATTCTGGTAGTGATTAAGTTGTGCTAGTAGTTGCATAACTTTAGCATCATCAGTCATTTTGGGGTTGGGGGGGGCTTATATTTCATCATCAGACTGACTGAAAGCAAGAAGCAGAAAAGGAAGAAATGACAAGGAATAAAGATATGAAAACAGCAACATAGGACGAACATAGGGATGCAAATAACCTGCAAGAGGCAGATGAAAAAACCGTGTCAGATGGTGGATGAAAGAGGCATTAGGTGGATTCAAGACTGGGCAGCAAAGGGACTCCGCCAACCCCGGGATTTGGCAGTGGGATCCTAAGAAAAACTTTGTCCCCATGCACTTTATTATTACAAATTAAATGCTGCCTACTGGTCTGTTCCGGACAGAGAGATGCTGGGCCATGCTGCTCTAGGTCCTCCTTTGTTATCTTTCAGTAGTATGACAGATTACTTTTAAATTCTCAAAAATGCGAACTCTTCCTGAAAGGAATGTTCGCCAGGTAGCAAAGAGATCAGTGAATAGGCATTTTGCTGCTATTTGGGAATCTGAGAGGAAGACATCTATGATCTTGAAGGCATGGAAGGGATGTGGAACCTAGTGAGTCTTGAAGGCTGAATTGAAGGGGGCATTAGGGTAGACAAGGTTGAGTTGGCAGAGCTTGAACGGGATTGGATGGGTGCAGATGAGGATGCTCTGGCTCCCCCAGCGATTTCAGAATGTTGATCATCCCCATTCGATTTCAATGTATCAAAATTGCTTGCTGATGTGTCCCACAGTGGTTGAGAAACGTAGGATTTTCTTAAATTTAGATACATCAGAGAGTTAATATTGGGCAGTAATTGACTCTGGTGCATTCCCCTATGAAATAGATTAAATAAATGGTTTATGAAGAAAAACAGGAAATAGCCCTACAAGACAAAATTCACAAGAGAGCTACATTGTAAAAAGTGCCAGTGCCCACAGCTGTGGGCGGAAACATGTGCTGTCAAGTGTTACCAAGGGTACGTAATCTTCTATCCACCTCAAGACTCTGTAAAATGCTACCCAGGCCCCCTTCCCATTTATTTCACTCTTTCAGGTTCCTTCTTCCTCCCTTTCTGTTGGCTTTATCACCTTCCCCTTCCTCCTTTGTCCTTTGTGTGTGTTTTTCCCTCTCTTGCGCTCGGGAAATGTCTTACCAGAAAAAATAATTAGTGGTCTCTAAAAATGAGTGTTGGTGGCCCTCGCCAGCTCAAATTAAGCACTGGGTGTAGTGAGCAACTTAAGTCTGTACATTGTCCTAAATCCGAACTCTACTCTCTCACACATTATTAGCAGCATTTGACTGACCTGATATTATAATAATGCCACCTTGGTAAGGGATATACATTTTTGTTGGTTTTAACAAAGCAGTCTTGCAGTAAATTGAATATATAGCGACGGATGCACATTTAACCGCCTATGTTCAATAGCAAGATCAAATCTCAATTGAGATAGATTTTTTACTTTGCACCCTGTCCAGCGAGCCATGTTTTTCCAATGGAAGACCTACAGGATAGCAGAGTGTTTGCACCAGCACAGCTTTTGCCGATAATGGGGTGTTTGAAGGTCATTCATTGGAATGGTGTGATGAGTGGGATAAGGGAGAAACAAAACTTAAATAGAGAAGTCTGATCTTTTGTCAGTTACTCCTTAAGATTAACTCCTAGCCACACCTTGTTCAAAGTTGGGAAATCGAGAGAATGCAGCATATTTTGTTTGAAGAAATACAAGTATTTTCTAATTATTTGGGTTTATTGAAGCGACAACACAGTCAAACCCAGCCAACAAAGACCTGTCTTCACACCACACCTGTTCAAGTGTGTTGATATCTGGATGCTCTGCTGTGAAATTTTGGTCCGTTTAACATCAGAAAAGAACTTTTTTTTCCTACTATTTAGTCTTTGCACCGTGAGAATGAATGGAGGCGTTTGGCAATAATTTACAGTGGGTGTTAAACTTCAGGATGTTCGATTTGCCCAATATTTCTTTGCCAGTGAACGAGTAGAAAAAAAATGAAAAAACCACCATGCCAAATAGTCCTGACTACCAAGATTTGCTGAAGGAGGAATTTTACCCTTTTCTTAAATTCTTGAGATGTGATCTTCCTACAATGTGGCTTGGGCAGTGTACGACCCCCACCCCGCCTCCCCATGCCTGCTGGTCATTCGGGTTTGCGTCATGAAATGGAGTTCACTCACTGTAGTTTTTAGGTCGAGCCTAGAGTCGGCGCGCATTGCAGATGCCTTGATCACACCCCTGGCTTCCCATTGGTTTCTAAGTGTGCTTTTAGTAAGCCCCTTCCTTTCAGTGACTAATTTTATCGTTTGTCCCGCCTTTCCGTGGGCGGTTCCTGTGCTTGGCAACTGGATCTGTTACCTGTAGAATTGCTCTTCAGTTTTATTCATTAGGTCATTGGACTTCTTTTTCTTTGTTTCCTTGCTTTTATTTGTAAACAGCTCTTAATGTACGTTCGTGCGTTTACCTTTTTTCAGTGCGGCACCCCAATTCATCTTTAAAATACATGGCATGTTTGCGTCACTCAGCGAGTAAAGTGTGGGTGAGACAGTGTAGGAAAGTGGGTTTCTGTTGCATGAACACCCCCACTTTTTGCCACACTACTGATGCACTTTTTCTTGGTGTTCCCTGCCAATCAGGTTTGAGGGCCTGTGCTCTTTCCCCAAAACTAACCCAGTTGGCATCTCTGGCCACAGGTCAGCCCCTGGTGAATGGTAGCACAGGTACCCAGGGCACTGTGACCAGGGAAGAACTCTAAGGGCTGCAGCAGTTATTGTTCCACCCTTAGAGGCCCTGTACCTTTACACACACACACTGCCCTTGCAGGCTGCGTGTTTTGGTGAAGAACAAAGTAAAGAGTTGACATGGCACCTACAATCCACTGCCCTGGCATAGATCAGTCACCCTTCTAGCTGGGTGCCCTATGCCAGTGGTGAGGCTACAGGTGCATGAGCCCTGTACCCCTACAGTGTCTAAGTCCATTCTTAGACTTTGTAAGTGCCGTGCTGCCATTAAGAGTATATGGTGCTGGGAGCTTGTCATTATGAACTCCACAGCACCATAATGGCTACACTGAAAACTGAGAAGTTTGGTATCAAACCACTCAGCCCATTAAACCCACACTGATGCCAGTGTGGGATTTAATGAAAAATGGACACAGAGGGCACCTCAGAGATGCCCCTTGAAAACGAACCCACCACTAGTGTCCAGGCTGAGTGGCTGCTTGCAGCTGCCACCACAAGACATGTTTCTGGACCCCTGTGGCCTGAAACAATGCACATCCTGGGACGATGTGCCAAGTCTCCTCCCCCAGGATGGGCAGGGTTCATGAAGGGGAAGCTTCAAAGCCATGCTGCCTTTGTGAGCGTCCCCAGACCATTTGCTGCTTTCAGCAACTGGTCCCCACTGGTTCTACCCCCCACTTTGGACGGGAGAGCCGGTAGGAAGAACAAGTGAGGGAAAGAGGTGTGCCATCCTCTGCCAACTCCACCCCTCCGGGGGGTGGGGGGGGGGGGGGGTGAGGTGAAGCACAACTGAGTTCCTGCCATCTTGAGGATGGGGGAGCCAAACCAACCAGGGACAGAGTCCTGCCCCCCTCACTGGAGGGTGGCATGATAGGGGATGTACCCACCCCAGGGAAGGGACACATTGGTCCCTGCCCTTTACCTACCTGTGATGCCCCTAAAATCTAGTATTTAGGGGCACCCTGATCTCTGCTTCTTCAGATCCAGAAACGACAAGAAGAAAATAAGAAGGACCGAACAGCCGTGCATCCAGCTAACAAGAGGAAGATGACCACTGACTTGGCCCCAGCCCTACAGACCTGTCTCCCCTTGAACCTGCTCCTGCAAAATCCCGGTGTGTCCTGCAGCCAGCACCCTCGAAAACCCCGTAGGACCTGCCTGCCTTCACTTCCAAAGACTACTTCTCCTGTAAACACCGGATTTGTCCAAACAACAACCTCTGGCAGCAGCCAGAAACAGCGAATCCAGTCCACTCTGCAACTGCCAAACCCGGCCCGAGCTCGAGTGGAAAAACACCAAGAGGAGGTCACCCCGGCGATCCTGACCCGAGATCCGGCGCACCCTTGACCTACCTCAAGCCTCTAGCCGATGCCTGCAGTCTAAATCCAGAAGGCCCCCTAACCGCGACCAGTTGCTGGTAAGAAGATCCCACCCCAAAAGGCACCCCTGTACCAGATGCTCCACTGCCTTGTGTGCCAAAACCAACGGTGCCTAACCAATCCTTAACTTCCCAACTTACCTCTCGAAGTGGTGGTCGCACCCAGAAGTCCTTTATCTCCCTGGCTTCAGTGCTTTTGCAAACCGGAGGTTCTCCATAGAAAAGAACGGGGCACCAGACGTCAAAACAGCGGAGTGTCCCGGTGCAAAGAGGACCCCCATTGAAAAGAGAGACAGAATGCACTCACAATCCTGCACCACAATTTTACTGAAGGAACAGCCAGGTCTTGAGTTGGCGTCTAAAGCTAAGAAGCTCTCGCTCTTGTTTGAGGGAGAGAGGCAGCGCGTTCCATGGTCTTCCCACTACTACCTGAAAGGAACAATCCCCCTTTCTAGTCCAGGTAAATTTTGGCACCACTAACAGATGTTGGGCTGATGACCTCAGTGTCCTGGCTGGAATAGAGGGTGTGATTCTCTTTCTGATGTACTGGGCCCGCTGTTATGGAGAGCCTTAAAAGCAAGCACCAAAGACTTAAAGTCAATCCTATTTTTCACTGAAAGTCAGTGTAAGGTTTTTAAATTACTTGCCATATGGTTCCTAGGCCCTGCCAAAGAAACCGTTCTGGCAGCCTTGTTTTGAACAACCTGAAGGTGGCCCAATAAATAATTTGGGATGCCCAGGTATAATACATTGGCATAGTCCAGCCTTGACATAATCAAAGCTTGGACTACTGCCTTCCTATAGAACAATGGCAACAAAGGTAGGAAGTTCCTCATCATTTTTAAAAGTCTGAAACACGTGCCAGCCACAGATTGAACCTGATACTTCATGGAAAGATCTGAATCAAGCATGACTCCAAGATTCTTCACAGTGGAAACAGGACTGGATGGCGGAGGCAGATCCTGAGGCCACCAATTCCGCCATTCATCACCAGGGGAGCGTCCAAAAAAGGTAATTTCAGTTTTAGCGGAATTGCATGATAGTTGGTTTTGTCGAAACCAATGAAACACTTTAGTCAGGCATCAATGTATTAAATTTTCATTGAGCGGCTCATCCTTTTCAAAAGTGAACAACAATTGGGAGGCATCGGCATAGGTTATAACTTTGGCCCCATGTTTCTCCGCTAGGGATGCAAAAGGTGCCATATAAATATTAAAAAGAGTTGGGCTCAAAACTGAGCCCTGAGGCACTCCAACATTCAGCGATGGAATATCTGCTGAGAAAGGTGGGGACCAAATAGATTGCTGAGAACCTTCCAAAAAAGAGCAAAATCACCTGAAAACCGTGCCCCCAAATACGCACTCACTAAGTCTCTGTAGGAATCAACCATGGGGCACGGTATCAAAAGCCACCGAGAAGTCCAGCAGTATTAATACTGCCTTCCCGCCTTAGTCAAGGGTGGCTTTGATACTTTCACTGACTTCCTATAAGGCTATTTTCGTGCTATAATTTGCTCTAAAACCCGATTGGCTGGGATGAAGAGCATTTGTGGCCTCAATGAAGTTAGTAATATGCCTTGGCAATAAAAAGGAAGCAGTGTTATGGGCCTGTAGTTGCTGACTACTGCTGGGTCAGCTAAAGGTTTCTTCAATAGTGGGAGGATTTTACCCTGTTTCCACTTCGCTGGGACCTTTCCTTCTGACCGAGAAAGGTTCAGAACTTGATTAACATGATTAACAGCTGCATTCAGAACCTCAGCAACAGGTGCTACAATTTTCGCAGGACACGGATCAGAAGGCGACCCAGATTTAAGCGCCTTCATGATGGTAAGTGAGGTATCCAGAGAAACAGGAGGAAAATCCAAAAGTATTTCCTCCCTAGAGTATTCTTTATAGTCTGCTGCATCGTACTGGTTCGTACAGATAGGCATATCAAATGTGTCTTGGATAGATTTGATCTTATCATGAAAGAATTTAGTGACCTGATTGGTCCATTTAAGTGTGGGAGTAAAGAGGCTTTGGGTAACAGTGGGGGAGGCAAAATCTTAAATTCACAATCATAAACAGTTCTCTACTACTGTTTCTGGCTTGATCATATTTTTGTAGCCAAGAAACTTTTTTTCCTTATCACGCACTTTTATGTAGTGCGCTTTGAGTGCCTGTTTGTAGATGTCTTTACTTAATGGATTGAAACTTTTCCTCCATGAGCGCTCCAGACATTTGCAAGCACTTTTACTTTTCCTCAACGCCTCTGTAAACTAAGGAGCTGAAGTATTTCCACGTGCGGCCCTGCACATCTTTGGAGGAGCAAGGTGCAGAGCCCAGTTCTGCAGCCAGCTTTCCAGAGCATGTGTCACCTCTACAAGGGAACCTTCCCACAAATAGGATGTTGGTCTAATATTTCTGCTACAGAATCAGGCGTAAATAGCTTAAAGGATCTGTAATCTTTAGTTTGTTGAATACCATTGGACTGAGCCCTACTCTGGTCTTTT
This sequence comes from Lissotriton vulgaris, assembly GCF_964263255.1. Taxonomy (NCBI): domain Eukaryota; kingdom Metazoa; phylum Chordata; class Amphibia; order Caudata; family Salamandridae; genus Lissotriton; species Lissotriton vulgaris. Next base: position 869,131,279 of record NC_141687.1, on the reverse strand, counting down.
TTAAGCCGAAAAGTGATCAAATAATGATCGGACCAAATGATAGGAAGAGGGTTGTCTAGGTCAATCTTGAAAAAATGTGGTCCAAGATGTGGCCCTTTTCATGAGTGGGAGACATCACATACGGAACCATGCTAAAAATAAACAAGGATTCAAATAGCTTCTTGATCTCTCTGTCTTCCATTTGATCTAGATGAGTATTGAAGTCTCCAAGGACCATGCATTGACTAAAACTAGTAGCGATGGGTGCTATGCCGTGGCCAATAGACTCCAGGAAATGTCCAGACGGCCCTGGTGGTCTATATATAATCACCCCGGCCACTGACTGGTGAACGGAAACTGACAGATGGAAACCCAAGCCTTCCGCTCCCTCTAAGTCAGTAATAGATATAGCCGAACAAAGGAGAGAATTCTTATAGATAATCGCAACCCCCACCTCTATTCCCTAATCTGTCTTTCCTAATTATCAAGTAGTCTGGGTATAGCGTTAGCAAGAGTGGGGTTTGATCCCTCGTGAAGCCAAGTGTCAGTAATAAGCAAAACATCTGGCATGGCTTCCACGAGGATGTCATAGAGTTGGAATTCATGCTTCCTCATAGACCTAGCATTAATAAGGATAGCTTTAAGACTTTCCCCAGTCACATCACTCAGAGGAGTATGTGACCCGAGGATTAAATCATTACCCCCAGGAGTCCCTCCCACCCTATCCCAGGAGTCGGCCTTCCAATTACAGACATTACATAACAATGGGTCAGTCAACATGTAGTTTAATATGTATGTATATATATATATATATATGTGTGTATATATATAATATAGCCAGTTTCCTACACACAGCGCTGATAATTCCAAATGGAATCTGGTATATTGATGCATTCGATTGTACACATATTCGTGTACGTAAAATTATAATTTCTTGTGTGTTAGTTTTGAGTAACGTCCATAAGTTTGATAGCACTGAGAACCATGCTCACCTCGAGGCTCTTATGCAGTGGTGAGTGCAGACACAGAGTGCGCGATTAAGGGGCTGTCATGTTACAGAACTCCCTGTAACTATTAAAGTCAGAACTCCGTTGCTCCGCAGGTAGGTTCACGCATGATTTCAAGTACTTGTTGGTGAGCTCAGCCGGCTTCCTAGTAGCCGTGCTTGGTTTTTGGTAAAGTGTTTCCTTGTATCATAGGGACAAGACATTGTGGTCACTAATTAGATAGCCGTGATAGTTTAGTTCTTGCTTGCCTCTCGTTGGTTTTCCAGTGTTTATTTTGGCTTCTTGTCTTATTTTATTTGTTTCATAGGGCAACATTTAGAGTAGAATTCAGTTAAAGGAAGCTTCTACTTTTATCCACTATCAGTTTTCCATTTATTTGGCTCGAACTAGTTGCTCTAAATTATAGCTTAAACCCATTGGCAAAGCCAATAGCTCTGGCCAAACACTTAGAAGATCCCAAAGGCGAGACCTGTATTATATGCCAATGCTTGTTTCCAGTATCATCGGTTGCCCAGTGGATCGTCCAGAGGCCCTACACTTCCCCTCCCCCAACTCCTAACTCTTGTTTTACTTCCACAATGAATACTGCTTGACATTCATCTGAAACTTTACTGCTAATTATTTACCAGTGCAGACCACGGTGTTGATTTACTTTCTGCTCCATGTATTTATACTGTTTTTTTCTTTTTTAGTGATCGTCACTGTACGAGGAGAGGTAAGTGTCATCCACATCCTTAGTTACTGTTGCAGTCCCTAGGAGCCTAACACTGTCCAGTATTTTTATGCATTTAGGATTTCAGGGTTCCAGGCATATTTTGCAGGGTCCATTGATGTGCACAGGCAGCTTCAGGGGCGTCTACGATGTGTTCTCTCAGCAAGATGCTCCTTGGTCGGGAGTGGCTGGGATGTGATCTGTCTTCAGGTCGATTTCTTGAGAAAGCAAATGTTTATCCTAGAGTTGAGGCACGGTGGAGGGCTCTTGGTGACGTTAGAGCATACTGTGTGGAGTATTAACATTTAAAAGAAGATTGAACTTTCTTTGTATTTAAGGAATGATTCACCAATGCTTGACCAGATTTCACTCCAGACCCCAAAAATCTTTTCAGGTTAATTCGGATGTCTCCATGTGAAGATGGGTTGCTATGCAACCACAGATAATCCTTCTAAAGAGTTCTAGATTGCAGTGCCTTTCCTAAAGATGATTCTTGATTCTTCAAATACTGTGATTATGTTGCTGTTTTATTTTATGGCTTGCCTGGAACTCTTTTGCACGATAGCAAAGCTTTGAGTGAACGTTGAGCTAGCCTAGGCATTTTTCATTTACGGCTGTATCACCACCAAAAGAGTGAGAGGTTTAATATCTAGCTTCTGCATGTCCTCTTATTAGGTCAAAACTATCCTCACCACAGCATGCAAAAGCTTCTGGGATTATTCGTGCCTTTGTATGGGAACTCTTTCCTACAGGATCCTTATTGGTGTCTTCTCTGACCCAATTAGGTCACTGCCACCTTGGTAGGCTCAACCGAATCTGGGAGCCCCTATGCGAATATTATTCTCTGGATAAATGCGGAGGTCATGTAAAGTTTTAACATGGCTATTGAGGTAGCCTACATTTCACTATTTGATAGAGACCCACACAATGATTAAAAATAAATGATCAGGATGCCAAAACGAAGTCCAATTGTTCCTGCATACCAACATGTTTCAGCTAAGTTAAAGAAAATGCCCTATGGGTCATTTGGCTTCCATCAGGGCTCCTAGACCTCCTTATCTACCAGTTTCTAATTTTTAAGGGATGTGTAAAAATGAGGCCTAAGGCTCTCCTACCTGGTTAGTAATGCAACATTGTTTGTAGGTTTTTGATCAGGCCCCATCTGCTTGGCGGAATTGGGTATGCCGACCTGTGCTCGCATCTGTGTCAAGGGAGCAGCGTCGCCGGTGTGCACCTGGATTGCTCTCCTCTGCAATGTTAGACCTTTGCCGACGGAGTCTGATCAGATATCTTAAAAATATATATTTTTTTTATTCAGCTGAAACATGTTGGCAAATTTAGAATGCTGGAACCACTGCACTTCCACTTGACATTATATATATTTTTTAGCCTATTTTAGCCTACCAAAGTGGCTTATCTGGGTGAAAGGGGACACCAATGATGAAGCATTCCACCATTTGTCGGGTGAGGTGTCTCCTCCTATTATTTTAATTTTCCCGCTCCCCTTCGTTACTTCCCCAGTCCACGATTCACTTAGTTGTTTTTTTCCTTAACATTTTATTTGGTGTGGGCAACAGCTGCCATTGGCTTGTAGGCTGCACCACTTTTACAAAGTGCTTTCATGTATGTTCAAATTCATTGTTTGTTTACCACTTCAAGTGGCATCCGCCATCTTGTACCAGGTAAACAAAATGGCAGCCACATTATACTATAAGCGTGCGTGCGCATGGTGATGTATGCACGTGCATGTCATCACATGCAGCTGCCACTGCATCATGCAGCGTATTCGCTCAGACACTGCATCACACCTTTTTTTGCCGATGCTGGACAGCATCATCAGGAGCGTTGAAAAGCCAGTAGTTAAAAAAGGCGAGACCTATTGGCTGTGCTAATGCCTGTTTGGATAAGTTTCACAATCGAGCTAGGTTGGTGTGTGTTCTTGAATGTCTGTCTATCGCAGGAGCTTACACTATATTGTTCTATGATTAAGTTTTTGGGCAATTGTCTCTCCGGGAATACAGAGTGCCTATACAAATCTCTTTGTAGCATGATTGACTTGCAGATTCTTTAAAGGAGACATCTTATTTGTGTTTCTCTGTTCCTGTATTGTACATAATACTTCTGGTTGCTCTCTGTGGTTTTGTGGCAAGCAGTGGCAGTCTCAATGCACATGTGCTTCTCGATGGCACAAATATGTACATGATCCTCCTAGACAGTTTGGTGGTGCTGCACTTGTGGCTATCCGTGAATATTTTCCATGTTCACCTCTGGATTGCTCTGTGGTATGAAGTTATATCTAATGATGTTTGATCACATGACAACGGCAATGTCCCTACTTTTCCAACATGGGGGGACAAATGTGGCCTGCTGGTGGTTTGTCGTGTCCTTCTGAACAGCAGAAAGTACTTTTTTGGTTGACTGATTCTTTTTTTATTTTTTTTAGCTTTAGTCATTATAAGCAAGAATGTTGTTTTTGTTATATTCGTTCTAAATGGCTAATTCCACTTGCCACACAAGTGATACATTTCGTTCATCCCACAGATTGATCCGGTCTCTGGAATGGTAATAAACCTCACGACACTCAAGCAGCAAATGCAGGTGAGCATCTCGGGGCCTATCTTTGACATTAAATCAGTTCACGCCCACAGTTTTAGTCACTTTCCACTAAATGGTCCTACTTCTGCTTAGCTTTGGGTTTCGACTTCAAGTTGGTAAGTGTTGGCTGTGTGATCAGGTAAGCGTCCTCGCCCTCACGCCAAAACATATAGATTTCTCAAGCTTCCTCTCTCTAATGGAAGCGTGTACCCAGTGGGCTCGCAATGTGCGGTTAGTGGGTCTTGATCATTGTGATATGTGCCCCTCACTCAAGAGCTCAGTGATTGTTATGGGTGGCGAAGGTTTCTGGTAGAGCTGTCTGCAGCCAGACGAGTGCTGGATGATACTCCGGCGCACTGCTGGCCTTGAGTTTATTGATTTGTGCTTGCCCCGTTCCCAGAGCTGGCCTTCTGAAAGCGTTTTCTTGCTTGCGACACCCTGAATATAATAATTGGCAAGCAGCATAGAGACCGGCAAGTATTTATACAAACCCTACAAGTCTTGTGTTTTTCCTTGTTTTCACCAATCAACTGCACGTGGACTAGCAGCCAAGGTGAAGTTATGCAGTATCCGAATAATCATTAACCAGGGATAATTCCATGGCTGCAGGACCAAAGTGCAAAGCTCCAAAGCCATCTTAAATAAATGGTTGTGTGGTCCCGCCTGCACCGTCATGTAAGCTGTTTGAGCATAGGTTCATACTGTACTAGCTCCCTTAGGTGCATCGAACCACTGGTCAGAGCCAGCAGCTAAAACATAAAACGATATTGCATTGTTTTATTTTTAAGCAGCTGGCTCAGCCAGCGAGTGCAGAGAGAGTTGGGGCCGGGGCGTGAGAGGGAAGAGGAAGTGCTATGTATACTCTCTAAGTGAGCATGTGTGTTTGGCCGGCTAAAACACACATGCGCACTTACGCTTTCTCTAACCTGGCTGCATTAAACAGGGAGGATATAGAACCCCCCACAGACTCCCTGGCCGTCATGGAACGTCATTCCAGCCCGCTCAGGCCAATCCCCATGCTGCTGTCCGAGAGCAGCGTGGGGATTGGACAGGGAGTCTGTGACGTGGTCCCAGTGTCTGCTGGGATCAGGAAGAACCAACACGGAGGCGCGATGGGGTAGGCAGGTGGCATCAGGTAAGTTGAACTTTTCCTAAATTTGTAAACTCTCTTCCCTTCTCGCCCCACAACTTTATTTATGTGGCGGCTGCCGCTGAGCTAACTTCTTACCCCAAGAAAGCCCTTTTGTGCTCCAAACATCAGACATAACCTTCAGGAGTCTGCTGAATAAATCATTGGAAAACAAATGACAAGCCACCTCTGCCCAACCTCCTCGTAATCTAGGCAGCATGTTTGATTTTTCCAGGTCAGCCAATGTCTGTAGTTACAGGATAGCGACACAGTATCCTACTGGAGAAGGCTTTGGTCTTATCTTAGAACGGGGCTCGTTGTCCTATGGCTCGAGTATTGGGCACATTCTGTTCAGGTAACTTGTTATGCTGGGGTGACAGGTGTGTTCTGCCTCTATTATCCATGTAACATGCATATTCAACTTGGGTAAAGTGTGTGCCACATTGGCCTAGCTGCAGAGCCCACAGTCGTTTTTTCAGGTAATATGTGCATTTTGCTGTAGTATCTGATGCATCCTCACTAGGTACGAAGTGCACTTTCCTTGATTTTCTGGCATATTTGCTTGGGTCATAAACCCCTCGTATTGTGGCCAATTGCAGCCTTCTAATATGTTATCTAAAGAATCCTGATCGGGAAGAAGTCAGATTCAGCATTACTTGTTTGCCATTTTTCAATTTTTATTTTTACAGAAAGCCATCATAGAGCCGCTGGACCACAAGAATTTGGACAAGGATGTGCAGTTCTTTGCTCAGCATGTCAGGTACAGGAATATCACATGCACCATGCTGTGTGAACAATTGTGGTCTGTTTTTTATGTTTGCATGTTCATAATGTTTGCATGTTTATAATCCCTTGCGATTGCAATGTTTTTTTTTTGCTAAGATCTTTCACACTCTTAACTAGCTTTAACATTTCACACACGTGTTCGCTAAGTTGGTCATCTGACTACCAGAAAAAATGTCTCCAGCATTTGCTTTGCTTACTGGAAACAATAACATATATCCACATAAATACTGTGTAAATCCCTTTAGTAGAAAATATTCAGGCACAAATTCATGCTTACAGAAAATGATCAGCACTCTTCAAAGATGAGCCTTCGTACTCTTGTGCCTTCCAGATACATGAATCTATTATTGATGGAATCATTATCTTTGTAAATATATTTACAAAGGAGCATAGAAAATTAATCATATGCTCTCTCCAATGGAGAGCACAGAACAATTTTAGAGGAATTGCCCTTGGTGTGCCATATAACCTCACTATAAAATCACTGATTGGTGAGAGGAAGCTGATCTGAGAAATGCTGCTTGAAAAGTCTGAGGGTCAGTGAATGGCCACAGTAGGGGGTAGCCCCAGTCTCTTAATTCATTTTGTTTCTTCTCTTTGCAGCACCGTTGAGAATGTGGCCGTGTTCATCTGGGAGAGCATGCAGAAGCAATTAGCACCTGGTCTGCTCTACAAAGTGACTGTACACGAAACAGACAGCAATTCAGCCGTGTACAAGGGCGAGTAGGAGACTAGATGGCCTTCATCGCAGAGAAGACACACAGAGCAACCGTTCCAAAGTTATACCACACTGGAAGGCCACATTGTGCAAATGGACACGTGTTAACAGGGTCGGAAAATAGAGCAAGGCACCAAAATAAAAGGGGCCTCATAACTAAAGAAGCATTTGCAATGCAATAGGTCTCGCATTTACGAGAGTTTGAGCTATTGGCATTGTAAATGACAATGCCTTTTATTTATGTGTTATTTTTAAAGCAGATAAATAAAAGGCATTGTCATTTACAATGCCAAAAGCTTAAACTCTTGCAAATGCAAGACTTATTGCATTGCAAATGCGTTCAGCGCCTGTGCTAAAAAATGCTTTTAAAAAGCATTAGGAGAGAGCTTGTCCTGCCTGCAAAAGCAGGCAGGACAAAGCTATTTGAGAAAATAGTGCTTGGAGGCTGTAATTAAAGCCTACAGAGTAACAACACATGTAACAGGGGGTGTCTCCATGAGGTTACAAAATGAGACAAGATGGTACTAAGGAGGTCTAGCCTATTGACCAATGAACAGCCACAATTTACAGTGGACAATGACACAAGCCAATGAAAAATATGGGTGGAGAGTGGGCGGAGCTTCAAGTCCCTAACTGAATACAGCATGCCTCACAGAGCAGAGGCTCGACCCAAAAAGTGGTCCATGCCTGCAAATCGGGGCAGTTTCGAACTTTAAGGCACAGTGGATTAACGGTTTGCAAGGTATGGATTTGAGACTGCTGCAGGCAATGTTTGTTTAGTATGTTGAAAATCATGTGTAAAAACCGTCCCAGCAAACCATAAACCAGGCCCACACACTGCCTGATTGCTTATAGGGCAGTCCGACCCTGCAGTGAGAAGCATGACCTCAGCAATCAATGTCTGCATGTAAGAAAACTCTCCTCCCAAGGATCTGGTGCTCTTTCTAGCGTGCTCTGTGTTTGTTCTAACCCTTGTTCCACTGTCGCCTGAAGAGGTGAACTTTTATTGTAAGCCCCTAATATCAACAGTGTGGCAGACTTTTCTCACACAATTGTGTTTTTAGCTCTGACTGCCTCGCCAACTTTTATTTACAATGATACATTCTAAAAATTAAACTTTGTAATTATATATCCACACATGGGATCTTGATTAGCTCTCTTCATTTATTGTTCTGTTTTAAGTGTCAATCGCATTTTGATTATAACATGGAGTGGTGGGTCAGGCCCTCTTCACTGTGAGTGACCGCAGTTTGCTTGTGCACATCCACCTAAAAGTAGTTCCCTTCAATGCTAGTCTGGAGGGGCACAGACCAAACCTTTGTTTTATTTTCTCTATTTATGTACTTTTTTACAAGTGTTTCAACCTGCTTTAGTCATTGATTTGTTTTGTCACACTGAAAAAAAATAATTGATTTTGTGCACCAAAACTGTTAATATATAAGTGCAACTCTCTATTTAGTATTACCATCTTCCACTTTATGCCAAGGAACTTTATTTAAGCTTGACAGCCCCAGACTTTGGTTTTAGCTTCTGAGTTTTGTATCCAGAATTGTCGAAATCCAACACACACTTGGAACCTATATTTTTCTGTTCTTCCACAGCATTTGGAAGGGAGGACTTGCAATAGACATTCGACTACTTTACCAACTCATTATCACAAGTATTTGGAGTGCTTCCAAAAATCTCAGAAATATTCTCTTCTTCCTTAAAGGGACTATGATTGTTCGGCGAAATTAATACCTGATGCTACTGCATCTTTTGGTCTAATTTATTCACCATGCAAAACTAAAAAGAGAGCTTCAAATGAGTATTGTCAGCAAAAATAACAGATAGTCATAATCACTTAGTCTAAACCTCCTGCAAGTGATTTCTATTTTCCGGGCCCAAAAAAGACTGCCCTGAGGTTCTTCCTTGTTTTGACTGTACAGGCTTAAACTTTGTCGAAGTTAACGATAGATACCCTCTCTTCCTTTTTAATTTCAGACATCTAGTATTGCTAATGACACTGAAAGTGGGTCCCTCATTCTGGTCCTGATCTACCGGCCCCCCCAATACATGGCCAAATATCCATCTCTTCTGGCGGAGCAGCTGGCTTCATACGTAGTCAGCTACTCTGAAATCATCCTTATTGGGGACCTAAATTACTGGCTTGACAGCACAGACATAGACACTCAAGCTGCTGAACTGAAAGACCTGCTTACAGACCTCAATCTAAACCAGCACATTCATGCACCTACCCACCAGAAAGGCCACAGCTTGGACCAGATCTGGACGCATAACCTATCTCTATCCAACCCTGTTATCAGTCCATGTATATGGTCGGATCATTTTACCATCTATTTCACATTAGAAATACGAGGAAATGTCAAGTCCAAGCCATGCAAGAGCAAAGAATTCCACAAATGGAAATCTATGGACCTTCCGGGATTTATTGATGTATTAAGTAAAACCGTACCACCACCGTACGATGACCTGGACACTGGCGAGAGAGCGCTGTCTAATTGGCTACTCAACGCAGCTGACCTCTCAGCCCCCTTAGTACTGGTCCCTAATATTAGAGGGAATGAAGCTCACAAATGGTTCTCCCAAGAACTGAAAGAACTCAAACTGGGGGTTCGACAGAAGGAACGGAAATGGAGACAAAGTTACTCCTCTCAAGCTAGGACAGTGTACTGTACCCTAAGAAAGGAGTTCCAAAAAATCTTGCTCCAACATAAATCCAACTACTTCTCCCAAAAATTTTTAACTTCTTCAAACAAAACTAAAGATGTTTTTAACATAGTCAATGAGCTCTGTGACGATGATAGGACAGCCCCTTCAATAGCCCCCACCCAGAAGTTGTGTAACTCTCTGAATGAATTCTTCAGAGAGAAAATTGTAACCATTAAACGCAACATTGCTAGCTCTCCTAAATCGTCTCCTTTGGATGATATTTTTAACAACCCTATTACACTAGATACCCTTCCTGCTATAGACCCTAAAACTTTTTCCACTCTCCTGGCACGGGTCAAGTCTGGTTCACCCGATGACATCTGCCGACCCCACATTTTTACAGAGATTGGGCACTCCATCCCTCACGGGATCCTCTCTCTACTTAACGATTCACTTGACCAGGGAAAGGTACCTGCAGGGTTTAAACATGCTCTACTGATTCCCCTGATAAAAAAAACCCGGTCTTGATCCTCACGATCCATCGAACTATCGCCCGATATCCTTGCTGCCATTCCTTTCAAAAATTCTGGAGGCACACGTTGCTAGCTGTCTCTCTAGCTTCGTTGAAACCACTGGATATCTGGAGCCCAATCAAGCTGGGTTTCGACCAGGGCACTCAACCGAGATGGTGACACTGGCAGTCCAGAATGTACTAAGATGCAATGCTGACAAGGACATTCACCAAGCACTGGTACTTCTTGACCTGTCGGCCGCATTCGACACGGTCGACCATACCATCTTGGTCGACCGTGTCGAACAGGCTGGCCTGAGAGGCTCGGCACTTAGATGGCTGAAGTCATTTATCTCGGAACGCACCCAGGCAGTGAGATTAGGAACCTTTACAGCCCCAAAAATCAAAAACGAATGCGGAGTCCCTCAGGGCTCGTCCCTGTCCCCACTTTTTTGTACTTACGACCCCTGCTATTTTCATTAAAAAAGTTTAGAGCCTTAATTTTTAATTATGCAGATGATCTGCAACTGATCTTCTGTTTGGACTCCCCCGGCGCAGCCACCGAATTTCGGGAGGCCATGGTCCACATTCAGAGATGGATGGGCCTAAATCACTTGAAACTCAACCCAGGCAAAACTGAATTGATTTTGCCTGGGAAGAGTGAACTGTTTTGGGGACCACACTTTTGGCCCCCAGAAATGGGAGACCCCCCAGCTAAATCCCAAACAGTTAAGAGCCTAGGAATCACTTTCAACGAAGATCTTTCGCTCAAAAGTCAGGTAGGGACTGTGGTATCTGCAAGTTTCTTTCAACTTCGCAAGATTAAGAAGATTGCCCACCTTTTAACCCACCCTGCTCTGATTCAGGTCATTATCGCGCTTGTGCTGTCCCGTCTGGACTACTCCAATAGTTTGTATTTGGGTCTTCCAGCGGGGCAGCTCAAGAGACTTCAACTGGTCCAGAACCAAGCGGCCAGGTTGATTTGCAAAATTCCTAAGTGGCAGTCCATCAGACCTGGACTGGCCAGTCTCCACTGGCGGCCAGTAGCGCAGAGAGCAGCATTCAAAGCGGGATGCATTATCTTCAGGGCTCTACAAGGTAAGGGCCCTGGATTCATTAGCTGCCTGCTCGTCAGTTACACTCCCTCCCGTGCTCTCCGCTCAGGCCAAAAGAACTTGTTAGTGGTGCCTCGGATCAGGAAACAACGTCAGGGAGGCGGATCTTTCCACTTCCTGGCTTCCTCCCTGTGGAACTCTCTGCCACTGCCGCTAAGGCTCCATGAAGATCTGTTAGCCTTTAGACAGGCTTTTAAAACGTGGCTCTTTAAGCAAGCTTATCCTTAGTCAACTCCGTTTTTTTCTGTCACATGTTATGTTTTGTCAGGCTTCCACAGCGCCATGAAGCCTACGGGCGTACGTGCGCTTAATAAATTTAATTTAACATAACATAACATAACACTAAGCTCGGTCTCGGGGAAGCTTCCCATCTGTAGCGAATCAAAAAGTATGATCTGGAACACCTGTCTTTCTTTTTTCCTCGGACTCTCAACTCTTGAAATTCAGTTTTGATAAAAGACGTTTTGGTTATCAAAAGTCTTATTCTGAAGTGTGTTCTCTCACTTTGGGCTAAACGGTAAGTAGAAATCTCAACAGACCATCCTAATTTGCAAGGTCTTTAACGAGTACAGTGAAGAAATGGCAGAAAAGAACTCTTGGATTATTTGTAATTTAAAAAAAAATATTTTTATTAACTTCGTAAACAAGCTTCAGATATAAGCATTTGACAGTACACTCATAGAAAGCAATTCTCAGGTTGACAATACTCAGACAGTATAGCACATGAGCTTACAGTGAGAATGGACGTGGATCCCCCCGCCCCATCAACATACATCTCGAAATCCACCCATGAAGCCTATCGATGCGCCGTGGAACCCCTCACAAACCTCTATACGATTTTTTTTCCACAAAAAAGGGGCTGGAGGAGGATTTGAAACCTGCAAGGGTTGGCTTCCTTCACATATCAAAACACAAATAGGAACCCTTGGGTCTAAAGTATAGTGTTAGCCTGGCTGGAAAAACACATCTGCCTAGGAGAGTTCCTTTTATAGGGCAGTTTCCTTCACCCACCTACGGTACGAGGAGGATTTCCCAAATATTTATTTTATTCAATGTTCTTTTCAAATCACTTACTTTCCAGGGATACATTTTTTCTAGCTGATGCTCTGTTCCGAAAGTTCCCTAAATTAGACTATTCATACACTAAGCCCCAATCTTTTTTGTTTTGTATAACCAGTTCGTCAGTGCTTATCTTACTTTTTTGGTCAAATACAGCAGAAATCTGAACAATCCAATATCCTTGATTTGCTTTCAAATTGTGGAATCATGAACAACTCAAGAAGGGTTACCATTTGTACAAAATAGGTTCTGGGTACCTTCAGCTGCTTTACAAGTACAAGTCATGAAGTGGGGAAGGACTTGTGAGGCAGCCACGTTCTGAATGTATTGCAATAGGTATATAGAAATGAAATGAAATGAAAATGAAATATAGGGCCCTCATTGTTGTCTGAATCCTGTGAGGGAAGCCTAGATGCGTTCAGATGTAGTCTAGTGTTATCTACGAGTGGGCCGGCACCATTAAATTCTACTCCGCAGGAGGCAGAGCTTTTCCCCGAACTCCACATTCCAAGTGGAGCACGGAGTGAAAAAAAAACTTTGCAAGCTCCGCCGGCGGAGCGCAGTTCACCGCCCACCCTTAGTGTTATGATGGTATAAAAGGTACCTCATTTAATTATGGTGTACGCAACAGGTTGGAATCCATGGTTACTCCCTTCGGAAGAAAAACTCAATACCATGCAGTTTAGACAGAATATGCATTTATAAGTGACGATGAAACGAGAAAACAGTTAACAAGGTGAGTTTTACTGGCTAATGGCAAAATGAAAATCCCCTCTAGAGAGTACATGGTTCATAAACTGCTACTCTTGTTAAGGCAATTGCTGCCTTGTTTAGCTACCAGCACATTTGGTTGTCTGTGAAGCAGCCCCGATCTAGACTAGTTTTCCACAACATTCTAGATTGCTCATATTTTGGGGTGTGGGGAGGTCAGTGTCTGTATTTATGGGATATTACTATGGCACAAACCTAGTCAAAAAGCAGTGGAACTATCAGGCTGTTCATACAGCCAAGAGGTCTTTTGCTCTCCAATGTGAGAATTTCTGTTTTGGATTAAATGAATTTGAGGTGATTGTGAAGCACCCAGCACTGTGAGTGAAGCATGCACGGCTACTGCCGTGTGTGCGGAAGTGGTGCTGCGCAGAGGGCACTTGTTCTGTTTTGTGAGTGAAGCATGAAAGGCTTCTGCACATCTTGTGTGCATTTTCTGTGAAGAACATCTACTGCTACAACTATACCAGCTCTACTAGCTTGCGATTCTCATAGCACTCTGTCCATTGTCAACTTCTGTCCTTGTTCCCGGACAGTGGTATCAAGCGCTTCTCCAGGTAGGGCACAAAGGATGAACTTGTGAGTGAGGGTGCCCCCCAGCAGTGTTCATAGATGGATGTGTGTGCTGATGCCCATACTAAGTGCACCCTGTATGTGTATCCGGGTACTCTGCTATGCTACTAATGGATGGGCGTGGATGTGTGTGTAAAACTGTGGGAAGGCATTAGGGGTTTGAAATGACAAAAAAAAATTGAATTGTCAAAAGTTACATTTCCAAATTTAATTCTCATACGAAGCCTTGCTGTCTGATTCAGAAAACAACACTGAACAGAATCACACCAAACTTGGCATGGAAAAGGAATTGTACTCAAGGAAATGCCTTTGTTTAGTTTAGTGTAAATTTGTTCAGATTTTTCTTTTTTTTTCTTTCTAGAAATTAGCATTTAAAACGGGGTTTGTTTGTGAGCTTGACCTCTAAAGATAGCTGAACCATTAGTCAATGGACCTAAATTACAAAAATAGGCAAATCTTGTTGAGTTAGGGAGCTTTTTCTCCCATTATCCATTTCGGGTCTGCAGACCCAAAGTCAGGTTGGGGCCTCAAGTTGACACCCCTTAAGTCACAACATGTTAAAAAGAGTACATTTTGTTATGTGTTATGTATACACCCTGAGGCAGGGTTGATAAACCCCAAAGCAGCTCCTCCTTCCTTGAGGTCCATGACACCCGGCAAGAACCTATAAATTGTTGTTGGAGTTTCTGAAGGATATATGGACCCAGTACTAGACCTAGGGAGTCTTGGTGGTCCATAATTAGGGTCTGCAAGCGCCAATAGTTGTGCACAACAGTGGTTGACTGACTGTTCGGTGCACTGCCTCCCCTTCATCCCCCCCCTACCCCGCAAAACCAGAGCCAATGCGCTGCTGGGGTTGATGGCACATGACTGTTTTAGTGCAGGCCCTGGCCAGAGTCCAGTGCCTGCAGTCAACCCCTGCTTTTGACAGCCAAAGACCCTGAGCTGCGCAGTAGGAATTAGGTTCATAGATGTTGGATGCAGTATATAACCAAAACCCCAGAAATTCACTGAAAAAAACAAAGTTACAATGAATTTATGGTTAGGTTCGGTTATAACACCTTAACATAAGTTGAAAAAAAAATTCAAACATTCCTATAAACACAGTGATAGTTGCAAACTGAAAACCAAAACAGCACTGACATTTGCAAGTTAAGTTTAGTTCCACAATCACAAGCTTGCACATCAGCCATGCAAATCATAACTTGCACACTAAAATGCAATGTTTATGACCTCATGATCTATAACAGTATGTATCAACTTCTAAAAGCTCAACATATTAAAAAAAACACCTAGTCAAACCAATAAATAATACTACATTCATAACCCTCTTATTTAACGGCGAAGGGCCCCGACACCCACCTTTTGGCAAACATGAAGAGAGTCTGTCAGGCTCAGCCCAACAGACACTCTTTATGTTCGGGTCGGGCAGCCAAGCGCTATACATACTCCATAACGCACATGTGCCCAGCTGCCTGAGCTTAACGCTGCCGGTCGGAAGATTTTATAGCCCTGTGAGTGTGACCAGCTCAACTCTGCAAAATGCTTGCAGTAGCTCCAGCGACCCCTCTTAACGAGGGGGTTGCGCCACTAATGGCCCAAGACCTAGTCCCTTCAGTTTTAAGCCATGAAATGCCCAGGGCCTAGTATCAATCGTGATACCTCATCATAGAATGGGGTGGGGTCGTGAGGGACTGCAGCCTCCTCTCATGGGCAGACCTAAGGCCCACGAGAAGAAGCAGCAATCCCAGGCCTCCATGAACCTCGGAGGCCATGATCACTGTATCAGTCGGTATGTTTATTTTATTTTTTGAATGTGTGCGTGTGTACATATGAATGTATGTGTATTTGTGAGTGCATGATATGAATGGGTATGTGTGTATGCTTGTGAATGGTGGGTCTATGTGCATGCTTCTGAATGTATGGGGGTTTGAGTGAGTGTGCATGTAGATGGGTAAGTATATGTGTGGGCGCACGACTGGATTGGGAACAGAAACCAGCCCAGGCAATTCTGCTCGACTGGCCCCAGAGTGGGGGGGGGGGTACTAGTGCCAAGCACTGCTGACGCTTTTGTTACAGGGGCCGATCATGCAACGCTGCTGCAAAACCGGCACCCAGTTACAAAACGAGCCCCCATGGGTCTAAAACCGTCCGCAAACCTTGGGGCTCACCGGGAAAATGCCTGGTGCCCGCTACAGCCAGTCCGGCCCTTTGTGTGCATGTGTGGATCTCTGCACCACCTCCTGCTTGAATTACTAGCCGCCACTGGTTAATGGTGAATTTGTTTTCCATGAACTATTTTATTTGTATTTGGTGTGTACAAAAATCCTTTATATTGCATTATCAATGAATGGTCACAACATGTAAAACACACGACGATATTGTTATTCAGTGTTACAGCAGACACTCATTTGGTCTTGGTAGCATGTCTTCCAAATTCCACTCTTAAGCAAGAAAAGCTGGGCAAGTTCACATTAGAGCATTCCATAATCCAGGCATTTCCTGCACGCAACCCAACCACCTACATTATATCCAATCCATCCATTTTTTGGTGATAATTGTGGGGGCACCATCTGGACTTGTATATGGGGATATTATAGGTTCATGCAATGGCTTATGTCCCTTACCCAATCCTTAGGTCAAGTGAAATACTGCAACAACGTGTGGCTATATCTCTTTTAGCATGTAGCAGAGTGATTATTGAGGTATCTTCCAATCTCCATCCCATCACTTCTCCCAGGGTACAAAGCACAATCCACAGAAATATCTAACCTTTTTTTTCTTTATTGAGGGAGAACAGATCCATAGATTCAAATTGTATAGATTAATAAAAAGCAAAATATATACTGATAAAACAATTAATTTATAGCAATACATTTCCATATACTGTGACATTTGAACCAGTTGTTTCTTAATGCATACAAGCATTTTATAGACATTCATTTGCTTATTTTCTTCTGAATGTAAAAATATAACTAATTAGTTTTCAACATTGCTTTATAAGAAACTGAGAGCTTGAAATAGAAAAAGTATAAGCCTTCTTTTTGAACACCCTAAATAAGTAATTTGCATAGCCAAACCATATTGTACATTAAGCTGATTGAAAGCTCATAATTAATTTGAAACTCAAAAATTTAACTTTTTCAACAAAAAATGAAATCTCTGAATCTACTACTGTATAACGCAATTCCTCGACTATATTTTTTTGACATCTAAAACAATAAGTATAACAAAGGAGATAAAACATAGATAATTATCTGGGTATAGTAAATCTTCCAATGTGAAAATAACTCCATTCTTTTGAAAATTTGCTGCATACAAATGATCTATAACAAACTGCACAATTTGTGGCAAGCTATTTGTTATTTGCACATTTGTTTCCTTTTCAACGTTACTTAGATGATTAATTAATAAAGATTCATATAGTTTTCTCATAAGAATCTTATACCATATTCCAATTCCTTTAACCAAGATCTCAAAGATTTCAAAATGTCTTCTGTCGTAATTAACAGATGAGGGAAAAATTGAAAAAATATGTACTCTATTGAAAAAAGAGCCATTAAAGCAAATTATTTTGTAAATTATTGACCTGAAGTTGATCCCACGACTTAAATACATTATTAAATAAAATGTCTTTCAAAATATGTTTTTTCTTCCACGCTTCTAATAATAGCATCTTCTACAGGAAGGCCTATATAGCTGCAATTGTTTAAAGCTAAGTTTTCAAGCAGGGATGATATATTGTATTAGATAAAACATCCTTTTTCCCTGAAGATCAGTGATTGTAACATCTTACTTTACATTTTTTTTAAATTGAAAAATGTTTCTGAAAATACGCAAGTATATCGCGGATTCAGCAATCATTGAATAGCCTAGAAAATATTATATAATGGAGAACTTGCAATGTCATTAAAGCAAACAAGGGTTCTTGCAAAAGGGGCCTGGTAATATAAGCGCAGGTTTGGTAGTGTTAATCTATCTGATGACCAGTTGAAAATAAGATATTTTTAATCTTAAGTGCAGATCCTTTCAAATGAAATATGCAATCATTCTACCAATTTGATTGAAAACTTTCTTTGGGATTTTAAAAAGGCATCAAGAAATGAAGATATTAACACAGGGAGAATCGACATCTTAACTAACGATACCCTCCTCTAGATAAGGGCCATATTGCTGCTTATCTTAAAAAAAATCACTAAGGTTTCAAAAATGAATCCGGAATCTAATCTTTTTTCGTAATGCCATTAAATGATTTGATGTAAATGGTGTGAAGTTGTCGAAAAAATTGTTACAGCATGTGTGTATTTTTATAGCGCTTATTACCCCAAACCAAGCATTGAAGCACTTTAGAGTGAGTAGCACACTACTGGAACCCAAAGTTAGTGGTTATTGTACGATAGTACCCTTTTTAGCATTGTTACTCCCTGATGCATCTTTGAGTGTGCACTGATAACCAGGTTCCCTATGCCTGTGTTCTTTGCAAAACTATAGCTTTGTTTCCACAATTCGCACACCTCTGCCTCACACAGAAATCCCTTGTATAAGGTATCCGTGGTACCAGGAGCCTTGTGAGCAGAGAGGGCCTCTATGGGCTGGAGGATGTATTATGCCGCCGTAAGAGACCCCTCACCAAACACAGGCATACTGCCACAGCAGCCTGCTTGTTTTGTTGTAGATAAAAATGAGGAGTCAACCTAGCACACATCCATGTGTGCCAGGCATACCTGCACTACAAGAGGCATAGGTTAGTCACCCCTACAGCAGGCCTTAGAGCCCTAAGGCCGGGTTCACTATACTCCCTGTGAGGGCATACATTCTTCAGCAGATATGCCTCAGTAGTGTCTGTCAATTCGTAGACATTATAAGTGCACAGTGAAGCCATACGGAGTACATGTGCTGGGAGCTTGTCACTACGAGTTCCACAGCTCCATGATGGCTTCTCTGAATTCCAAGATGTTTGGTACCAAACATCTCCGCTTAATAAACCCACACTCAGGCCAGTGTTGCATTTATTAGGAAATGCACCCGGAGGGCAACTCTGAGGTGGCCCCTGAAATTCTACCAACTTGCTAGAAGTGTGTTTGACTAGTCCCCAACAGCCTGCTACCTCTAGACATGTTTCTGACCCCCTATGGTGGGAGACTTTTGCTCTTGTGGGTCAGAAACAAAGCTTGCTCTGACTGGAAGGATAAGTTACTTACCTGTAATCCTAGTTCTCTTCCAGGGGTATCCTCATAAAAGTCATAAGCACATGATTATTCCCGCTCATGCGCGGGCCCCCTAAAACAATATACACAAATATGTGAAAAACATATATGAAGCACTATATATATATATATATATATATATATATAGCGCGATGTCAGAAGTCCAACGAAAAGGAAATCCATGAGCCCACAAGGATGATGCAGCAGATGAAAATGTTTTTCCTGGCAGAAAAGACGACGCGTTTCGACCACATCTGTGGTCTTGGTCATATATATATATATATATATATATATATATATATATATATATATATCTCCAAAGACAGGTTACAGAGCCTCTCCTTCCGCTTTTCATCGAAAAGAAATGGCACAAACTCATCTTGAAGGTACGCAAAAATCATTTATTTGAGCGTTAGTTGCAGTCACTACGCATTTCGGTAACAGCCGTTACCTTGATCATATATATGCAAACAATATATACACATATATGTGAAAAACATATATGAAGCTCTCTCTCAATATGAATAACAGCAAATGCAGCCCTCGATATAGTAAGAGCTGGGTAATGCTACAAGAATTCTCTTTGCACATATACACATTACAAAAAGCAGGGAAGAAAACAAAGTGCATTTGAACTACTTTAATGTACAGTAGAAACCATAATCCTACAAAGAGGAATGAAAGCATTGCCATCTTATAGGGTGCATTGCATAAAACATGGTGTAGAAAGCTGAAAGCTAACTCCTAGAAACACATAGGAAGAAACTGGTACTGTTCCTTTAATGCAGGCATGACCCCTAGCTTCCCATCATGCTGCTGGGGTGACAGGTCAGTTCTTTGCGGAGACACGAAGGCCAGAACACAAAGAAATGACATTTACCTTGATCATTTGCCCAGGGTGGCGGGTGGGTTTCTGATGACTTTGATGAGGGTACCCCTGGAAGAGAACTTATCCTTCTCTTCCAGGGGATCCTCATCAATAGTCATAAGCACATGAATAGACTAGCAAGCCCATCCCCTCATCCTGCGGGCAAACAAAAAGCATAAAAGCAAACCGATATTGAAAAAATATCATGACGCCAATGAAATTAACATCGGAACAAATTCCTCAAAGAGGCTTGGCCTACTTGGGTATCTGCTGTGCAGTCAAAATCAAGACAGAAGTGACTAGTAAACATGTGTACCGATTTCCAAGTTGCTGCCTTGCAAATCTCGGCCATCGGGATGGCCATCAGCCATCCCTGGAGAGTTTTATCCATGATCAGGGATTGCTTTGGGAGAGGTTGATGGAAAGGCACTCCCACTAGTAGATTTTTCGGTTGAGTCCACCAGATCATGGATGACTTCACACCGTGGGATAGGAGAATCCGATCCTCCCAATGTCCTGAAGATTGGTCCCATTTGTCTTCCAGATCCTGCTGCAGTGGTCTAATTCTCAATCTGGAGTTGGGTATGACAAAAATGCAAGAGGTCATCTACCCTAGAAGAGATGCCACTTGTCGTACTGAGGGTTGGTGTGCATAAAGCAGAGAGTTGCACTTCTGTTTTATTGATAACAGTCGCTCCTCCGAAGGAAACACTTTTCCTACACCGGAGTCTATGCGGGTGCCCAAATAATGGAGAGTTTGAGTGGGTTGTTGGACAGATTCTTCGATGTTCACGTCAATGCCTAAGTGGTAAAGTAGGTTTAAGCAAATTCGATAATGTTCCTTCACCATCTGTGGGGACCCTTCAACAGCCAATCGTCCAGATTCAGATACACAAACAGGCCTTGACGATGTAAAGCTGTGGCCACCACCACCATGCACTTTGTGAATATCCTTGGCGCGGATTTTAAGCCAAACGGTAAGACTCTGAACTGGTAATGCTTGGCGTCCACCATAAATCTCAGGAACTTGCGATAACGTGGAGCAATTGGTATGTGGAAGTACGCATCTTTGAGGTCTATCGAACACATCCAATCCCCCTTCTGCAGGTGCGGATATATTTGATGTAGCGCCAACATGCAAAACTTCTCCTTCTGAATGACCTTGTTCAGAGAACGAAGATCCAGAATAGGTCTGAATTTGTGCGCTTGGTCTTTCTTTGACCCCAGAAAGTACCTGGAATAGACTCCTTTTCGGGCAGGAGGAACTTCTTCTATGGCCAACTTTTGGAGGAGTATTGACAACTCCTGACGTAGCAATTTTGGTTGGTGGGGTGTGATTTTACTGGAAAGATGTTTTTTGGGAGTGCTCTGAAATGAAGTGTAAAGCCATTGTTCAGTATATTTAGCATCCACTGATCTTTGGTTATTGTGCGCCATTCTACCGCATGATTTGAAATACTTCCTCCCACTGGAGTGGGCAACGGCTCTAGATGAAGCAGAAAATCACTGCTTCCATGGAGTCTTAACTGCGCTGGAGGATTGTTGATGTTATCCTCCTTTGCCTCTGGCGGATCTACGGTCTTGGAACTGAGACCTGGATTTCTGGCTTTGCCTCTGCTGCCATTGAGGGGTTTGAATCCTCTGATGGTAGTTTTTGCGGTTGTAAGGCCTGAATCTACGCCTGAATTCTTTTTTATTTTTCAGGCCTACCTCCTTCAGCATGTCCAGCTCAGCCTTCATCCTGGCCATTTCCTTATCGGTGTGGGAACCAAAAAGAGAGGTGCTGGAGAATGGGAGATTTAAAATCCGATGTTGAGAGACTGGCTTTAAAGCTGTTAAGCGTAGCCATGAAGACCTACGTGCACAAATTCCATGTGCATATAAAAGAGCGGCCAGATAAGCCTCATTTGCTGCAGTGCTAATCACCTGATTAGAAACCAGTGCCCCTTCATGAAGAATCTCCGCAAAATCCTGGCGGTCCTCTTTCGGCAGTTTTCCTTTAAAACGCTCCATAGAGTCCCATAAAGACCTGTCATAATGGCCCAACAGGGCTGCAGCGCTTGATATTTTCAAGGAGGATGCTGTGGAGCCGCATACCTTCCTCCCCCAAGAATCCTGATCTCTACTCTCTTTGTCTAGAGGGACAGAGTACGAAGAAGCGACGGCATGAGTTTTCTTTGCTGCCGTGATGATCACTGAATCAGGTGGAGGATCCAATTTTAAAAATAAAAGATCAGTTTCCGCAGGCTTGTATTTCTTTTGAATCTTTGCTGGTGCTGCTTTAATAGAGGATGAGGTGAGAAAAACATCCATTACTGGTTAAAGAAGCCCAGGAACCGGTGGGAGCAAAGATCTAGACACAGACCGTTGATGGAGAGTCTCAAAGATAACAGAGGTAGAAGCTTGAGAAGCTGACATGTCTATGTTCAGCTTCTGCGCTCCTCTAGTGAGAACATCATGAAATGTATTGGTCATCAATAGGTGACACTCTAGAGGGCGGGCAGGTGAATAGTCCGTAAGGGCAGGAGTCCCTTTTTGAGGAGTGAGTTGAAGAGGAAGACCAAGACGGTGTCCTTGTTCCCTTCCGATGGGCATGCGCTGGTCTATGCTCCGGAGATATGTCTTGGCGTTCCCTGATCCGAGTAATGGGTCATCTGTCCACCTCCTGCACCAGCCGTTCCAACAGGGATCTATACAGTGGATTGGAATAGTCCATAGGCCGTCGAGCTTGGCCAGAAGGATCTTTCTGCCAGTGGCTGAGGGCTGAAACAATCTTGGCAATTAAATTAACTGAAGGCGACCTCTGCCTTCGTGAAGAGGCTGACCTAAGGGATTTTCTTGCCTCCGGAGATGGAGAAGAAGAGCCTCTTGTTGAAATTACTTGAGGAGAGCTCGTAACTGAAACCAATGACTCTATGTGGTCTTTGGCGGCAGAACGGCGTCTAGAGGAACGACGCGACGTCGATGGTGAGTGCCTCAACGTCGAACGACTATATGTGACAAACACTGGTGAGTTTTTTGAGAGAGATTTTCTTCTCGACCTCTTTTTGTGCTTCGACATCGGATGTCTTGACATTGAAGTCATCGACCTAGTCTTCGGCGCGCAGCGTCTAACAGAACCTAAAGGAGTGTGAACCGACCGAGAACACCTATTTGACATCGTGCTCTTCCTCGACATTGGCAGAGACCGCCGCCTCAATGTCGAACGTCGTCTTGAATACTTCATTTTGGGTCAGACAACGAATCCTTCGGCACCGACGATGGAGATTTGGCCCTCGATGTTGAGTGCCGTCTGGTCGATGACAACGGAGGAGTCCGCTTGGACGTTGAATGTCTCGCACCTGGCGACGATGAGGCCTGTCTCAACGATGACCGCTGCCTGGTTGATGGCAACAGAGATGCCTGTTTCGACGCTGATCGTTGCTCCACTGGCAACGAGTCATATCTCGACGTTGACCGCCGCCTGGTTGACGGCAACGGAGATGCCCGCTTCAATGCCGATCAACTGGCAAAGGCGGAGCATGTCTCGACGTCTAACACCGTACTGTCGGCGGTGATGGAGATCCAACTCTCGACGTTGTGCGAGCCCACACCAATGGAGAACGATTTCTCAATGCCAATCGTTGCCGGGTTGACGACGGCAGAGGATGTGACATACTTGCAGTCTTCATCGACGACCAGTGTTCTCTCGATGGGGAGCCGTCGACTGTCTTCTTGTCGACGTTTTCGCTGCCAGTGAAGGTATTTTCAGCGCTGATCCCGATGCTGAAGGAGAGCAGACTGGCACTTTACTTCTGGATGAAGATCTGGCTCTCTCCTTTCTCTCCTTCACCGGAGACCTGCCTCTAGAAGGAGCAATTCCCTTCTCAGCCAGCCCATAAAGGCAAATCCTCTCTCTGTCTTTCAGAGTACGCCTGGACAGGGACTGACCATGCTGGCAAGTTATAGGATCATGATCCTCAGGAAGGCAAAGGATACAGACAGAATGGGAGTCTGATCAAGCCTTCTTTTTGCCACAGGAAGGGCAAGAGTCAAAGAGAGATGGCATTTCTGAGAGCAAAAATATGCTCAACTCTCTCTGCGAAGAAGAGGACAAAGAAGAGTCGATCCCTGCATGGCAAAAAGCTCCAGCCACGGACTTGGTCCCAGCCCTGCAAGCCAGCGTACTTTGAACTTTGAAAGCTTTCACAACTCATCCCACAGACTAGCAACCTCCAAAACCCTGGGAGGACTGCCTGCCTTCTGTAAAGTCTCCTGCTCTCCTGTGGACAGCAGACCTGTCCAAAAGCAAACCAACTTTCAAAGACCAAAGCTTTGCCTGCAAGACCGCAAAACCGACTACTTCTGTACCCAAAGCCCACCGCTTCAGCAAAGGTTCCCCAGCACTTCCCAGCTTACTTGTGCAGCTGTAGGTCTCCTTTGATTGTCCGCCTAGCCTGAGCCTACAGCCTTTTTCTGACTTTGAGATTCCCCATTGGTTTGCATTGGCCGCCCAACACTGTGTTGGTACTCTGCACCTGACCGTCCCTGTGCCAGTGGAGGTGTAAGTTTGGTGCTGTCTTGTGCCCCCCCCATGCTTACCTTAACTCCTGGAGACTGGGTTACCACACTGTGCTACTTAACTGTAAGTAGTACCACTTGATTGCCCCCTTTCTCCATTGGATAACATTGACACCAGATGCAGTTAGACTTCAGCACCCGGCTCCCTCATTGCCACTGGTGGTGCAGTTTTGTCACTTACCTGAACCTTACCTTGTACTGGCTCTTAATCCAGAAACTCAATATCATATATCGTTTACTTACATGCATATTGCTATAGTGTTTTCTCCCATAGGATAACATTGTATTGTTGAAAAATGCACCAACTGTCCACTTTTTACATTGAAAAGCATTGATATTGCAAAACTTATTTACATGCAACAAAGTATATTTGGTTCTATAAAATAGGTATACTAAAAGTATTATTTTTGCAAACCATTGTTCTCGGATTTAGTCATTGAGTGTGCATAATCATTTCTTGCCTCTGTGAGTACAACAAATGCTTAGCACTGCCCTCTGATAAGCCTAACTGCTCGCCCACACTACCACAAAAGAGAGCATTAGTATTATCTACCAGAAGCTCTGTAAAGCCTCTGGGGATCCACTGGACTCTATGCATAATATACCACATTTTGGTACAGTATATACAGAGCCGCTTCCTACATTCACCATCTTGTTTTTGGGTGGAATTAGGCTCACTGGGTCAGAGTTATGCCCACTTCCCTTCCTACAGTTAGTGTAATTAGTCATGTGCTCTTGAGAAAAGATTGCATGTATTTACTCCAGTTATTTAGTGAAAGATAATATTAATACCAGTTAAGTGTGATAATAAGTGGGGGTTGTATGGTGTAAGGTGAATGGTTGGTGAGATAGGCTGACCAAGATTATGTAATGTTAGGTTACATGGATAGGGCTTTAATGAGGAGAGGTTGTAATCTATGAAATGAGGCATCAGCCAATTGTAAATTACAAAAAGAAGGATTGAGGCAGACAGACTGAGATGAGGCTCAGAAATAAAAGGCATGCTGAGTATGGAAGGAAAAAAGAGGGCCACTCTGGAAAAAAAAAGAAGGGAATCGAGCAGAAGTAGGTCACGGTCAATTAGGAGGGGACTCGAGCAGTAGGAGTATCGTGAGAAAAGGATTTCTGGGATAACAAGCAATTGGAGAATGTAAGCTGTGAAACGAAACATAATACATAGTACTCCATATCTGGGGCTGACAGTTTAAATATGCGATTCTGGTGTGTACACATTATTTTAAACATCAAGAGTCTGAATCCGCTGTGTACGAAGAAGCCTAGAGCAGCACTTTTAAATACAGTCTGGAGTCACCCCAACCTTGTTACAGGCGATGTACACAGCACAAGGGTTGTTTGCGCCGAAAAACAAAAGGTCCAATTTAAAGATCTACCCTCGCCAGTCTTTAATTAACGTTTTTTTTTCTTCACTTACAAAAAAAGTGTGTTGGTTTGTTCAATGTTTATGGGGGCGCACCAAATAGAAGTCCAAAAAGACAGAAAATAGAAAAGTTCTCTTATTAACTTTTATCCATTCTTAAAATACAGATCACCAAATAGTGTACAACGAGGTCAGCCAACGCGTTTCACTCCCTACCAGGGAGTTTCTTCAGGGCTGAAAATACAAATAAAAGAAAAGCTAACATCAATTTCCTGTGTCACAGGTTCTGTGCACATTTCCCATTTCACAGTACATTTAAAATTTAATGGACACATTTTCTCCAAAGAGGAAATACACAAAATCCAAGTTGAGGGAAAGACTACTAAGAAGCTATTAAAAAACACTCAACACTAACTCACATTGTACAATCATATTACAAAAGCAAACGCTTTGTGGTTACCCTAGTAACACCTCTCTAAACATGTACCACCATGGAAGGGGTACAAAATTAATTTACATGGAAGGCCATAAAGAGAAATGAAGAGACCACAACTGATTATCAGAGCCATAGATAGCTCTTGTTAGTTTTCAAACCTTCAAATTGTAACACGCTTTAAGATAAGAAAAAGCATCAATACCAGTTTTAGATCATATATCCTAATTTCAATAACAGCACTTAGTTCCCTGTCTACTCATTGTCAAGTTATATCATCATGGTACCATTTTAATGCATAATTTCAAAAGATTTCATATATAATATGCTTTCCCGTCCGGTTTTAGATCATGTATCCTAATTTCAATAAAAATACATAGTTCCCTGTCTGTTCTTTGTCAAGTCATATCATCATGGTACCGTTTCAATACATATTTTCAAAACATGTCCTACATAGTATGCTTTCCCATCATTTTCCTGTCCATCAGAGTATGGATTTTTCAAAGTAAGGGTCAGGGGGAGAGGTGAGCAGGGGCAGATAAAGAGTGTTATCTTCTAAGTTTAAAAGGGTTAAAAAAGGGGGGAGGAAGGGAAGAAGAAATCGATTTGAGACTGGCGGTTATTTTAATGCATTTTTTCCTTTCCTACTAGTATGCTGACTTGTCTTGCCTATACATTACAATGCCTTTTAAATTGTCCACTTCCAATTCCCATATATATACCTAGTATAGACATTATAATATCGTAGCACAGGTTCTTACCACTGCGGTCTTTTCTGGTAGCTTGTGGTCAAGTACTTCCCCTTTTCCAAGCTATTTCTTGGTCGGTCCTGTTCATTTAATTATCCTTGTATTCGTCTATTCAAGAAAAAGAGTGTTTTAGGCCCCTACATTTATGGGATCCTGAGATTTTCTTTTTTATTTATTTCCTTTTATGCATACCTTTTGTCAGTGCAGTTTGTTTCTTCCCTTATATATTTTCACGCTCCCAATGTTGGTAGTTGTTGCCACAAAAACAGGTCAGGAAGTCCAATTTCTTCCCTTCCCTGCCCGTATCTTTGTGAGGTCGTTGTGATACTAGATAGTAAGGAAACCAACAAATTCAAATTAGCCTATCTCCAATGAGCAAAGGTATTTGTCCAAAAGAAAGGGGGGGGTAAACCTTTTTGTTACACTATGTTACATTGAACTCTGTACAAGTATTGCCTCCTACCTGAACGCCCAGTTGGTTAAGCCAAGTGCTTTAAGTATCAGCAGAATATTTATATGCTAACGCAAACAGAATTCGTTTTTAATTTGTCATTTTGCGAGAATAGTCGGTATAGCCTAGAGGTTAAAGTGTTCGCGTTTTATACATATTGCCCCAAACATCTGAAATTTCTATATAACGCGCGGCATTTCGCAGCACAGTTTACCTTAAGGGTTACACGTTCCGTAGTACAATCGCCTGGCATACGGCCACATGTGTCATACATTCCGGGTTTTTAAAACTATGTCATAGCCTAGCTTTTATATTTATGGCGCTGCCTACGATCCCCACAAACTGGTCTTTCCTGAAGTTCAAACCTTACAGTAGGGCGCTCGCATATCAATTCCCGTGATCCAGCGCTCCAACTAAAATTCTGCATTAATGATGTCACTATCTACTGTAATGTTGTTGGAATGCAGTCTAGTAGTTGGGTGTGGGCGGAGCTAGGGGGCGAGAGGAAGGGGAGGAGTGGACACAGGAAGAGGGCAGTTAGAGTAGGGACAGGGCACAAGCAAGATGTGTTGAATAAAGCTCCAATTTAGATAATTCCAAGTGTCTGTATTTATTGTAGCACGATGCTACAACTGGCGACGAGGGTGGGATGGGCCTGAACCTAGCCCACAGAACCCCACAAGAGAGCCCTGTCCCAGGCAGCCTCTAGGAGAAGAAAACGCTGCCCAAGGGAAACAAAGTTGCTGCCCGAGACAACTGCTGGGGGAACAGGTGACCCTGTTCCCCCAGCAGTTGAGAGGGATCCAAGAGGGAGCCGAGGCACCGAGCGTTAAAACGCTCGAAGAAGAAGAGACCCCTTCGCGCCAAAACTCGTCTCACGCAGGAAGCGTGCAAAACTAGTGAGTGCTGCACGAGCAAAAGTCGGGAGCCCACCCAGACTCTGCAAAGCCCCAAGGAGAAGAGAAAAGTGCCTCAGCGTGGAGGACGTTGCCCCACGAAGATCGCCTGCCAAGCGCTGCTGAGAGCGCTGAAAGCGGAGCCCGAGGGAGATCCGAGGTCGGAAAACCTCACGCCCGGTGCGTGAGGTTTGGCATGGTGCCGGCGAAGGAAAGCGGGAACTTCAAAGTAAGGAGGAATCGGGAGCCCACCCCGATCCTGCCTAATGCCCTGGTTACAAGAGGGCGCCTGGGGCACTGCGGAAGCCCCGTGGGTGTGCCCAGAAGCAAGAGCGCTGTTCGCGCCAAACGGAGGAAAAGCTCACCCCGGATGCGTGAGACATCGCATGTGAGCCGCGAAGTGAAATCGGGAGCTCACCTGGATCGTGTCTGACTGCTCCGGTACCCGAGGAGCGTCTGGAGAGCTGCGGAGGGTGAGCTGCCTGAAGACATCGGCTGCCGGTGAGTGCCGAGTAAACGTGTGAGCCTGGAGAGAGCCTGGAGAGTGAATGGCATCAACTCTCGTGGAGGGCGAGATTTCCAAAATGGGGGCCATCTTGGAGTCAGGCTGGTAGAGACATCCCCTTGTGAGGTGGGAAGGCGGCCATCTTGGAGTTAGGCAACGTCAAGAAAACAAGCATTGGCAAAAGTGAACAAGCACTGGCAAGAACAAAGAAACAAACATTGGCAAAAGGAAGTCAACAAGCACTGATAACCGTAAGGTAGATGCAAATAAACGAACATTGATACCTGCAAATAATCAAGCAAAGATACATGCAAATCAACAAGCATTGATACATGCAAATCAACAAGCATTGACACATGCAAATCAACAAACATTGGACAAACGGAAACAAGCACTGGCGAAGAGCAAACTAGCATTGGTACATGCAAAGAAACAAGCATTGATACATGCAAGGAGACACGAGCATTGATACGTGCAGATCAACAAGCATTGGATAAATCGTGGCGAAGGAAGAAAACAAGCATTGGCAAAGGCCAAACAAGCATTGGCGAAGGCCAAACAAGCATTGGCGAAGGCCAAACAAGCATTGGCAAAGACAAGCAAGCAAGCAAGCACTGGTGCATGCAAATAAACAAGCATTGGTACCTGCGAGTCAACGAGCCTTGGTATGGGCAAATAAACAAACACTGATAAACGCAAAGAAATAGGCATTGGTAAGGCAAATAAATAAGCGTGGATAACGACGCGTGGACAACCATGAACAAGTCTTGGCAACCAAAACTGAATAAGCACATGCAATCACGAGAGTGAATCAATTGACAAGCCAGAGCAACCACAAGAGTGACTTAACAAACAAGCATTGACAACACAAATGTCAGCACGGGTGGAAACGCGAACAGTGAGAAACGCAAGCGAATGCGCAGTGGCGGATGTAATGAAATAACACGTGTCTAGAAAATAAAAGAAGCAACAAGCAAACATAAATAAAGACAATACATAAATAACTACAACGGAATCAGCAACGAGCCAAAGCAAGTGTGAAATAGTCAATAAACATACACAACAAGCAAGTGAAACCCAACATTGTCGCTAACCAAGGAAGAATTGGAGGGTACAATGTTGACCAAACATGAGTGAACTGAAGGAAGAACTGACAATCAAACTCAAGCTAAAACACAAGCAGAGACAATCACATGGTGGAACAAGCAGAAGCAACTGAAACCCGAAGAAAAGTGAACAGCACAATGCCCCGCGTCTACGACAGATCAGAACCTCCCTCTCTCATAGCGGGAGGAGACGTAGCTCAATATTTCACTCCACACATTGAAGAATCGCCCCCAGCGGCGCAGATTGACGAGGCCTCAAGGGCCTCAAACGGCACTGGTGGCTGGAAGCATTGGACGATTTCTTGAAAGCCAACGGTGAGCAAAGAGAAAGAAAATGTCTGGTGCTACTCCTTCATTTGGTGGGTCCTGGAGGCCGATGCCCAATTAGAACATTTTCCAAAGAAGAAGCGGACATCTATGAGAGACTCCAAGAGGAGCTCTGTGCCCATCTCAATGCACAGGCAGATGTGGATCATAATCGCATGGTCTTCAACACAGCACAGCAAGAACCAGGCGAACCATTGCCACAGTTCATCACTCGGTTGCAAAGTCTGGTACAAGGCTGCCATTTTAACACGTTTACAAATGAGGATGCTGTTCGGCTCCGAATAATTGAAGGCTGTGAAAACCCCGAAACAAAGCACAAAATACTGAGAGGGCATTGGTCGCTAAAGGAAATTATCAAGAAAGCCGAAATTGGAATGCAAGTCCAAGCAAGAGACAAATTGATGGATGTGCATCTGAGTGCAAAACTTCGAGATACCTGGGAAGAGAGAACCCAGATATCCAACAAACACAAAAAAAGAGAGAGAGAAGGCAAGTGGGGGAGAAAGACAAACCATAGAAGAAGGGGCCGAAATGGTCAACACCGGAAATCGACGCCGGAACATCAATCGCCAAGGAGTGAAGATGAGTCCGAGGAAACAGCTGGCAGGAGAACACACCACCAACAGATCAGAGATATTAGAGCACCAAACAATCGGGAAGAAGAACCAGATCGCACAAGATGGACCGGTCCCTCACAACAACAACAAACAAGAAAAGATCCATGCATCCATGGGCCCCGCGAGAACGAAGAAACAGAGCGGAGATGGTTGACCTCAGGCGAGAAAGACGAAGAGACAAAAGCTTGGGATCAAGCACAAGGAACAAGCACGGAATCATCAGACAACATCCCAAATGAGACAACATTGAAGATGTTCCAACAAAGACACACGGAGAAGCATTTGAAAGACAATTCCGAGGTGAAAAGCAGCTCGTCACGGACTACCCGGTTCCAAAGACCACCTGGTAAGACATTCTCAAAGGAACACTCACAGAGGGAACTGATGGAGAACCCCTCTGATTCAGAAAGCACGTCGGTCCGGTCCTTTGAGTCGGCCGAGTTGTGGTCCCGACAACGGCCACACGCAACATTCTCAAAGGAACATTCTCAGAGGGAAGTGACAGAGAACCCCTCTGATTCAGATAGCATTTCGGTCCGATCCTTTGAGTCGACGGAGTGATGGTCCCGACAACGGCCGTGGCGCCAAGCACCCGAACACATCAGAGAACCAAGGGATACCCTTCCCGTCAAGAGCGACACGTCTCACACTAATGTCAATGCACACTCGATCACTCCACCAGCCAACCTGTCATATCGATCCCAGATGCATCGCGACACAAATACTACACCGTCACCCCGGATAGGGGCAGCAAGATTGACTCGAAGGTCCTGGTCCTGGTCCTACAAAATGGAAACCGACATCGTGGCCATTAGCACCCAAATAAAAACGGACCAACCAGCCGATCTGCAAAGGAAGCCGAACATATCGGGAGAGCCAAGTCATCATCGGATGAGAACGAAACACACAAATACCCAGCCGGTTCCAGGATTTGCCTGTTCTAGGCGCGAGCAGGAGTGGGAGAGACAACCCGAGACAGCAAATCAATCTCCAAGCCATACCAAGATGACCTCCACAGTTCATATCCCACCGGCTGGCATCCCAGACTCGAAACAGGAAGACAGTGTTGTTCTTGACCTGACAAGGCAAAAGGAAGTAAAAATACATGCAGACACTCGGAAAGGAACTAGAATAACATCCCCTTGGAAAATAAGCCGAGCGTCATGTAAACAAGAGTCACCAAGGAGGACAGACTGCCGATATCAAACTGAGCTCTCCATAGACACCTCAGACACTGAAGGTGAGTGGATCACTCAGAAGTTGAGAAACAAACATCATGAATCTGAACATACGCACATCACACGAGAAGTCGTGCAAGTGCAAAGATGTACTCTCGTAATAAAAGATGCTCTCGTCGAGGAAGCAGAAGGCCACACAACGCAAACTGAGATACGTCCATATATCTCAAGCGAACAGCCCGCGGACTTGTATGGCTGACCCAGGAACTTTAAATATGTTAGACGCTAAGTTCATTTCGTTAACAAGGGGGGAGGTGTAATGTTGTTAGAATGCAGTCTAGTAGTTGGGTGTGGGCGGAGCTAGGGGGCGAGAGGAAGGGGAGGAGTGGACACAGGAAGAGGGCAGTTAGAGTAGGGACAGGGCACAAGCAAGATGTGTTGAATAAAGCTCCAATTTAGATAATTCCAAGTGTCTGTATTTATTGTAGCACGATGCTACATCTACCACCAAACTTACCAATCAATACCAGGCCCATAAGAATAACAGAGCAGCTGAATCATGAGGCGAATGGATCTGATATGTTGTTGATAAAACTATACAATAAACAAGACCAGCTTGTCATTTTCACAATATATTCACAAATATTGCAGTCCCTGCATATAAAGAAACCCTTCGGTTTCTGTGACAACCAATTTGTGCCATTGTCTTTATTGGGTTTTAGATAGCTAGGGCATAATTCATTGCGTAGGGTCCTGCCTCTACGGTATGATACTGATGGATTAGTCTTTACATGTGATATGCAATATTTGTGAATATGGTCGTGACAAAACCATACAGTTTGCATTTAATGGTTCACAAAACTTTGAGATCTTATCTTTTATAAACTGTGCTACCACTTTTGTGGTGTATATCTTGGGCTGTACCTGCGGTTTAATCTACGTAGGCAGCTCTAAGCGCAGTTTGAGGGTAAGAATTCAGGAACATAGGAGAGCCATCCTGAACAAAGACGACAAATATGCCCATACAAAACATTTTTGGGAGAAACATGGTGGGAAACCAGATTTTTGGTTCCATGGTTTAGAGCAGATACAACCACTTACAAAAGGAGGGAATCGGGAGCTACTACTTAGACAGCGGGAGGCAAGATGGATATGCAAATTACAGTGCATAAAATACGGTATGAACTTGGATGATGAAATGCACCACTTTTTGTCATAGCTCATAGTGATTTGTATTTGTAATGATAGAAATATAGAATATTTGATATCTGTATAGTTTGAAGAGCTTGTTATGTAAGGGATATTCAGACGTGCCAATAAGGGTATTCCATGAAAATGGACAGATACTGAATATGAGCTTTACCTAGGCATGTTAGGGTATTCCCGTATAAGAGGTTGTTATCCACTCCACCTGTCACTTCTCACCACCTGTTTCCCTCCCCCGCCCTTCTCTCCTCTCCTTCCCCACATCCCTTACAAGCTGAGTAGCTTGGACTATTTCTCTACAAAGATACTCCCTCTATCCTGCTAAGTGAATTACTGTACTCCTCCATAGTTTGGGATGCCTATATTTATTGAGCTTCTCCTCTTTGTTAAGTTTTAGGACCCCTTTCGTCTCTCACTGTGAAGAAGCTAGAATGCATCATATACCCACCCCTATGTGGTGGAAAAATATGAAAAATATGACTGATTACGTGGGCTTAAATGGAGAACATTTCCAAATTGGTAACAACTAATAGGACATAATATGCCTTTTTAAAATAGTTTGGGGGTTATCATAAATTATAATGACTACAAAAGAAACCTAGAGGCCCTTGTTAATGGTAAGTTACATTGTTTAAAAACTACAAAAAGCCAAACAAAAGGAATTCTATAATATTGCCCAACCACAGCAAAGCAAAAATGCCACTCCAAGATGGCGCCCGTGGAGAGACGTATGCATGGGCTAGCTATACCTTTAGGAAGCGACCTGTATAGCGACTACTCTGGGGATATACTAACATATAGCACATTTCTTTATTAAAATAACATCACAATATGTGATCAACTAGGAGGGGTACAACCTTAATTAACACACGTCGAAGCTTTGTACCGCACCTTCCGCTATACTATTTCGAGGTAGCCCGAACCAGATCGCCCTAGATACAAGCTGAAAATCTCTTAAACAACTTATACGATGCTCATATAATCCAATGCTTATTTAAACATGGCGTTAAACTTCATGTACATAGAGATATTGCTAAAATATTACAAACGTAACTAATGCCCATTGAAATATGGCGCCCGTGATCGGGCAAGATCGGAAAGAGACACACTTCCGGGGTTAGAATCGCTACCCAATAGGTGGCCTTCAACTTCGAATATAAGGCGGTTTTTGAAATGGCGATTCCAGCTTGGAACCAGCCATGCCGCTACGGTAAAAACAACAACGCCGAAAAATACAGGTAAGAGATAAGGTGAAGGGCGATGGTATACATCGAAGGGGAACCTTCCCCTTACTGGATTATATAGAGTTGAGCAGGGCTTGTGGACCTAATAGAGGGGGTCTATATCCCCCATTTCATAGTATTTGTCCTCTATCGGGTTTTGGGATACTGAAGGTTAAAAGTATATGCGGTAAGGTAACTGTTGGGATATGCTCAATTATGGCTACATCATATGCGAGGGCTCCGTCGAATCTGTAATCCTTAAAGAAAAAAGAAAAAAAGCGCTGCGGGAGTTGATATGCGAGTGTTATACTAAATGGACTTAACTTAGGGGGACTGTATCCCGCCATGCATAATAACGGTACTTTGCAAGGCTTTAGGAAACTTAAGGCTAATAACATATGCGGGAAGTAAACTGCTGAGATATGTTTATTTGTGACAACAACATATGCGAGGGCTTTGTCGAATTAGTAATATTTAAAGAGAAAAGCGTTGCGGGAATTGATATGCGAGTGCCCTACTGTAAGGTTTGAACTTCAGGAAAGACCAATTTGTGGGGATTGTAGGCAGCGCCATAAATATAAAAGCTAGGCTATGACATAGTTTTAAAAACCCGGAATGTATGACACATGTGGCCGTATGCCAGGCGATTGTACTACGGAACTTGTAACCCTTAAGGTAAACTGTGCTGCGAAATGCCACGCGTTCTATAGAAATTTCAGATGTTTGGGGCAATATGTATAAAACGCGAACACTTTAACCTCTAGGCTATACCGACTATTCTGGCAAAATGGCAAATTAAAAACTAATTCTGTTTGTGTTAGCATATAAATATCATGCTGATACTTAAAGCACTTGGCTTAACCAACTGGGCGTTCAGGTAGGAGGCAATACTTGTCCAGAGTTCAATGTAACATAGTGTAACAAAAAGGTTTACCCCCCCCCCCTTTCTTTTGGACAAATACCTTTGCTCATTGGAGATAGTCTAATTTGAATTTGTTGGTTTCCTTACTATCACAACGACCTCACAAAGATACGGGCAGGGAAGGGAAGAAATTGGACTTCCTGACCTGTTTTTGTGGCAACAACTGCCAACATTGGGAGCGTGGAAATATATAAGGGAAGAAACAAACTGCACTGACAAAAGGTATGCATAAAAGGAAATAAATAAAAAAGAAAATCTCAGGATCCCATAAATGTAGGGGCCTAAAACACTCTTTTTCTTGAATAGACCAATTCAAGAATAATTAAATGAACAGGACCGACCAAGAAATAGCTTGGAAAAGGGAAAGTACTTGACCACAAGCTACCAGAAAAGACCGCAGTGGTAAGAACCTGTGCTACGATATTATAATGTCTATACTAGGTATATATATGGGAATTGGAAGTGGACAATTTAAAAGGCATTGTAATGTATAGGCAAGACAAGTCAGCATACTAGTAGGAAAGGAATAAATGCATTAAAATAACCGCCAGTCTCAAATCGATTTCTTCTTCCCTTTCCCTCCCCCCCCTTTTTTTAACCCTTTTAAACTTAGAAGATAACACTCTTTATCTGCCCCTGCTCACCTCTCCCCCTGCCCCTTACTTTGAAAAATCCATACTCTGTTGGACAGGAAAATGATGGGAAAGCATATTATGTAGGATATGTTTTGAAAATTTGAAAATATGTATTGAAACGGTACCATGATGATATGACTTGACAAAGAACAGACAGGGAACTATGTATTTTTATTGCAATTAGGATACATGATCTAAAACCTGACGGGAAAGCATATTATATATGAAATCTTTTGAAATTATGCATTAAAATGGTGCCATGATGATATAACTTGACAATGAGTAGACAGGGAACTAAGTGCTGTTATTGAAATTAGGATATATGATCTAAAACTGGTAATGATGCTTTTTCTTATCTTAAAGCGTGTTACAATTTGAAGGTTTGAAAACTAACAAGAGCTATCTATGGCTCTGATAATCAGTTGTGGTCTCTTCATTTCTCTTTATGGCCTTCCATGTAAATTAATTTTGACCCCCCTCCATGGTGGTACATGTTTAGAGAGGTGTTACTAGGGTAACCACAAAGCGTTTGCTTTTGTAATATGATTGTACAATGTGAGTTAGTGTTGAGTATTTTTTAATAGCTTCTTAGTAGTCTTTCCCTCAACTTGGATTTTGTGTATTTCCTCTTTGGAGAAAATGTGTCCATTAAATTTTAAATGTACTGTGAAATGGGAAATGTGCACAGAACCTGTGACACAGGAAATTGATGTTAGCTTTTCTTTTATTTGTATTTTCAGCCCTGAAGAAACTCCCTGGTAGGGAGTGAAACGCGTTGGCTGACCTCGTTGTACACTATTTGGTGATTTGTATTTTAAGAATGGATAAAGATTAATAAAGAACTTTTCTATTTACCGTCTTTTTGGACTTCTATTTGGTGCGCCCCCATAAACATTGAACAAACCATCTAATTGATCTGGAAAGCACAGCAACGCCAAACAGCAGCAGGCGTTGGGGTTGGCAGCACAAAAAAACATATACAAAAAATAGGACTTACTTTGGAACTGGATTTTAGGTGCAGCACTATAGGGTCCGCTGCTGTTTTCTTGTATTAATACAAAAATGTGTTATTTGGCCGGCTGAGAGTATCTCACCAATGATCTTTTCACCACTATTAAAGTGCACAGGATTTCTGCTTGTTATTAATATCATTCATATTGCAAGTTAAGATCTTAATAGATACAAATATTAATTATTTTCTTCTAGAGTAGTACATTCTTTTGTACTTTTACCTCTTTTAAAAAATTGCACTAAAGACACATTTCATGTACAAAAACAGCACAAAGAGCAATCCGCATTCCACAAGCATGTGGCCATTTTGCTTTACTTCAGCCTACTGCTGTCTTGCTAGCCCTCTTTTTTCAAGCACTCTCAACTCCATTGTTGCCCGCCACGCTGCCATTTTTAGGTTTTGCCTGCAAGTGCGCACGTAGTGCGCATGCACAAAAAAAACTTATGAGTATAATGTGGGATTGATGACCCGCCCCCGGCTCCCATTGGCTAGCTCCATAAATGGAGGCTAGCCATTGGAAGCCGGATCTGTCCGTCAAGGCCGGACCAGATTCGGGGGCGTTCCCACGTTTTCTTCCCTGGGCGTGGTTCTGTTCGTCTTGGATGCGGTCGGAGAGTTCTCCCGTGCTATTGTAAAGGTATCGCTTGTTAGTATTAACCAGCAGTAGCTGACAAAAACATCACATTCCCCTGATAAACCATGGTATTGGGCATGTATGTATATAGTTTCATCATTTTGATCTCTTACATTATGGCCCACACGCACTGACAGGTATTTGTGTATTTTTTATAATAATGCGCAATATTGCCATAGATACGGAGATTAATTCTGAAATAATGGCCTGGTCCTTTAACGTTAGGTAAGAAGAGGTTTTTGAAAATGCCTCATGACGCCCACCCTCCCCTCTCCCTGTACTGATGAAGCTGAGGGCCGTCGGGGTTGAGGGGGGTAAGCTCCTGCCCACCTACGCCTGCCCACCTACGGCTGAACACGAAAAGAAGACGTCACTCGAATTTAACATTCCACTCGCTCCAGGTGGTGAAAGGGCCTGAACTGAATGCCGTCAGCACCGAAAGTAATCTGAAGAAAGTAGGAGACAAAGCAATCGAGTAGCGTTGGAAGCGGTGCTCAACCTGGAGGGTGTGAGGCCATACCTACAGCGACAAGACCAACTGCTGCGAATTGTGTCACGTACAGGGCCCTTTACATTTACTTCACCCGCCCAGATATAGAATATGGACTTTGACATCAGTGCATTTTGATTATCGACAGATTTTTTTTTTACAATTAGCTACTGTTTCCATGTTTGAAAGTGCCCTCCTACAAAGAGCCATGTTTGCAGCGAAACAAACGAACATTCTCGAAAGATCTGAGAACCTGGCCTCCCACCTGAATGTTGCTTCCGGAAATTAGCAGTTATTGCCCCTACAATAGAATGAAACAGAATACATGATTATGAGTAATCTGAACTGTTGAAATCTTTTTTTGACTGTTACTTCCTTCTGTTTCCTTGAATTGCCTGGGATTTATTAGAGTGCCCAGCTAATAGCTAGAACGATGTGCGCTTTGCTGAAAAACTCTCCTCGCCTCCAAGGCTGGAACATCCCTGCAAGACAAAACAAAGTGTCCCATAAATCATTTTGCATTATGGTGGGTACATCTAACATTGTGGAATACGTTTTCAAGATAATCCTGTTTAAATTGGACACCCTGTTACAGCCCATGGGCATTATTTAAATGCACTGTGCGAGTTGTAGTCCTGGAATTATTTCCTTGTATTGTGGAGGTGTAGATAGAGGTGTTGCTTCAGTTGGCTTGGCACTTCGGACTGGACGGTTCCCATGAGGCACAGGGTCAAGATTTATTTTCATATGGCTGAGTCTGTACTGAGGTGGCGAAGTGAGCTAAAGAACGATGATGGATTCAACTCAGATCTGTGACTGGGGCTGAGGGTCTGAAAAGTCTGAGTTCCGTCCATCATCTCCTTGTGTTTGATTTGTTCGCCCTCAGTTGGTGCAGCAGGTGCAGTGGCACTGGGGCTCAGAGGTCTCACTGAACCATCATCATTGCTGTATTTGATCAAACATCAGCCTGGGTGGTGGAAAACTCAGTTCATTGCACTGGGGCCCATGACACGCTGGCTATCCTACTGGGTGTAGATTATAAAGGTCTAAAGATGGTAAACCGGCTGTAATATTGTATCCCTAAAGAGGGAGAGTCATCTGGTAAGCAGTATCAAGGACCAGACATGCCTGGGAGAACCATCTGTATTCGGAATAACATTTTCTAGAGCTAGGAATTCTGTAAGGCGTGGGCTAACAGACTAATGGATACAACCAAAAACAAACTTAACGTACACTGTAAATTGAGGAGTGGCTCTTACATTAAGGTGAATTGTTTTCTGCCATTCCTCAATTGTAAAAGCCATCATTGATGCAATAAGCATAACTTCTCCACAACACTATGCCTTTGAGTGGGTGCTTATAGAACTGCCTTCAAAATATGTCCTGTATTTAAGTAACACAGATGGCAGGCAGCACCGTTCCAGTCATGGAAGCCACCCACTTTACAAAACCTAAAGAACTGTATTTGAAATGTAAGTACGAACTGGAGACAAGTATTATGCATACCTTCCCTCCTTCATTAATCAGCAGCCAACACCAACTTCAAAATAACGTTTCCCATGCACCTGAATGGTGGCATGCCTTGTCTACAGCTACAACGTGTCTTTTCAGACAACTTCCATGTTCTGCAGTCGTGTACTCTTCAACGTGGCTCCAACAGTTGGCTAAGTTCTTCGGCACATTCTTTCCTTCTCCCGCATCGCTATCATATGGTTACCATGCCATACATTCATACAATTATCTTGTTAGCTGACTCATCTGCTCATAATCAGGATTTATTTGTCATCCTCTTTTTATCTCCAAAACCATTTCCCTCACCAGTAAACCATCTGGTAACAGCTATGTCTGCTCTACTTTATTTTGGTCTATTTCAATTATTGTTATGTTCCGATTTGTAAAGCTCACTTAATCGCCAACAAAGGTATCCAGATGCTTAACAGGAGGTTAGGTGGAGGACTCCCTAGAACTGTGTTACCCAAATTCTGGATCAGTCGCAAGACAATTTTTCGTGGATCACGAAAGTTAAAGCGATAAATAAAGATGCCTTTAAATTCTGACTTCATTTTGTCACATTTCTTGCACTTCCAAGACAGGGTTCAAATGTCATGCTATGTTTTCTGACAAATTGCTGCTTTTTAGGTTTCGCCTCGCCGAAAGCTGCGCAGCAGACTTTCGAGCAGGCGAAATCCTTATGTCTAGAGATGTGTGCTCATGTCCCGCCCCTCTGTTCCATTGGCGAGCTCCATAAATGGAGACTAGCCATTGGAACAGAGATCTGTCCGTCATGGCCGGACCAGATCCGTGGGCGTTCCCAACAGTTTTTCGCATTTTGCCCATGTCATGCGGCGGTGGGCGGGGTTTTTTTTTTGATGTTGAAGGTTTGTTTTGGTCATTTCTCCTGGAAGGCACCGCAACGAGGGACGTCTGCCTGGCATCGGCTAGCAGGTAAGCGGCATATTTTACTCCCGTTCCCGCCCCCCCTCCCGCTGTCCGTGAGCCCGTCCCCCCCTCCCGCTGTCCATGAACTCGTCACCCCTCCTGCTGTCCGTGAGCCCGTCCCCCCTCCCGCTGTCCGTGAGCCCGTGTGTAAATGCATCGTAAATGCTTGTTTAATTTGTTTGTGTTCGGGTTACCAGATGACACCCTGCTATTCTAGCTACCACCACATTGAAGTCCGGGGTTTTCTTTTTCAGGTCAAGGTTTTCAAGTTTGTTAATGTCAGTGTAATTGTTTTAAAAGGCCTGAACCGGTAATTTAACCGTAGAAGATGTTGCTAAGGAAAGCCCAGGATGTAGTGATCGGTTAACCTGGGTTTGTGTTATTTCGTAGTAAACACGATTACTGTACCATAGCGACATCAGATTTTACCCCTTTTGAAGGGAGTTATTTTAGTTTGAAACCAGGGCGATGCTAGTCTTTTTACTTTTCAATTTCTTTTAACTGGAAATGAGTACTGGTTTAGGATTGTAACATAACGTTTGTGTTGTGTGAAACACAGGGAATGTTTGTGTGTGAAGCTTGTATCCGGCTCCAGCAAAGACAACTTGAAGGCTGAACCAACGCAATTCATCTGCTCACCAATATCCTAAACGTAAATAACATTAAGCATTGAGAGATGCATACACATTTCAGAGAAAAATCACAAGTATTTTAGATTAATAAAGCAGCATACCCATCGCTTTTTGAGCTTGCAAAATATTTGGCAGCCTCCGCGCACTTCCTGTTGCGTTCTGATGCATATAGTTAACATGCAGAGTTTTAGTAATACTGAAGTCTCCAATTCTGTGTCGGAAAAGATGCCAACCTGTCCTCATTAAAGCAAACTGCAGATGGGGAAAAATCAGTTCCGTACAACAGACGTCGATCTGCCCTTGACAATAGGCAATATTGCACTGATACTTTGAGGAGTTTTAGGGCCACATCGCTGGTAAAGTACTATCAAATTATTTCCCATTTTGGGGGGGTAGGAGGGGAGAACTTGCGAGCACCGCGATTTCTGGATGCATACAAGCCCAATCACAGATGGCGAGCCTTTACTGCAAGTAGTATGAACCACCCAGTATTTAGAGCAGATTGAGCCAGGCTTGCTTTTACGGTTGCATGTGTATAGCACTATAAGGCCAAGAGCTATTACTAGAGCCGAATAAACAAGAACCTGATAATAGTTAAACGCAAATGGCTCTATCCGTCTATTTAGGCCACTTCTTCGATGGTCATGTAATGGATCTGTTTGAGTCATGTCAGATTTTGAAGTTGACAAGTCAGGCGTGTCTGACAGTACAGCCT
The DNA here is from genome assembly GCF_964263255.1 of Lissotriton vulgaris. Taxonomy (NCBI): domain Eukaryota; kingdom Metazoa; phylum Chordata; class Amphibia; order Caudata; family Salamandridae; genus Lissotriton; species Lissotriton vulgaris. The sequence goes on along the minus strand of NC_141687.1, from coordinate 869,089,492 downwards.
GGGATTCCACGCCTTTTAAAGAGCCCAAGGACGAGGGGAAGCAGAAAATCACACAGGTGTGACCCTGAAGACGTGTGCTTCATCGCCCAACTCAGCCTTTGGGATGAAAGGACGCAATTACCAGAGATCGGCACGGCAGTCCTGTGGAGGCCTATAACCGGGCCAGGATCGAGGCTGTAGGTTACTGGGATTGTAGTACAAAGCGTTTCTAACCTGAACACCGCCACGGTCCCGCTCCACTCCCCGCTTGCATAACTGCAAACTTGTGCAAATGCAGTCCTGCGAGCCAAGGGCACATTCAAGTGTCAGGCAGGGTTGCACCAGGTAGGCATATAGAAAGCATTTAACGGGCCAAGTGGGTCCTTTATTCGTTAAATACTGGCGTGTGCTCCAAGTCAGTCTTACGAATAGAAAGGTATTACGGCGAAAGAAACTGTCTGGCACCCGCCCAGATAGTTGTAGACAGTGCTTTGTAGCATGCCACACTTTGATCGGTTTAAATGCCTTGGCCAGATCGGTTTAAATGCCTCGGCCAGCACCCTCTAAAAACCAGTGCCCCCCTTCCCGTAGTTTCGAAAGTACTTAAATTACCCTAACTGAAGCCTGCAGGGGAAACATTACACGGCCTGTGCCCCCATTACTTAACAAACTGTCAGTTCACTTACTGGTTTGACGCGCAGAGTCACAGCGTTAATATTCGATGTTCGCAATCCTGAAGTTTACAAACAGAATTTCCTGGCTGTTTTTTAAGCTCTGCAAACGGAAATAGGGCGCTCGTAATACTATCACAAACATGCCCCCAAAGCAGAACGCTTACAAAAAGGAAGAAGATGCAAGGTGCCGTGGTAAGCGCCATCTTTGAATATAATATAATAACGTGAATACCCTACATATATTGTTTAAACGGTCCCTGAGCATATATATTTATTCATAATATGTTTAAAAGTAATAAACCCAGTTTATAAATCTATAAGGCTGGATGTTTAGTACTCAGCCCAAAAACACTCGCGTCATCTACATACGACGTAAAGTTGTTAAACGAATTCGAGTAAATCAGCCAGCAGCCCCATATTACCACGATGTCTATATACCACATCTATGACAGTTATATTGTGCCTCACATTAGTTTATCAGACAAAAAACAACACAGGCGGCATATTCATAAAGAAAGTAGTCCAATGAAACGTTCCTGCACAGATAGAGAGCCATTTCCACTATGCCTGGTTTATAATGTAAAAAGGCCATAATCTATTTACCTGAAAATCCTCAATTGGATATATTGCGATCGGCAACACTTCTTGCCAACTGTAGCCTCTATCTGTACGATGTCTGCTCACCCCCATATAAGTACAAGGTGACACTTAGTCATCGACGATCTGGCAGCTAAGGGAATAACGGGAAAAAAAAGGAGGGTCCATCCACTGCAATGCAACAATGACGAAAAGCACACACAGACAAAATAAAAAAAAGGGGCGGGAACAGGATACTGAATCCCGCCCCTCCAGGACTCCCTGACCTGCCTCATGGTTGCCAAGGCAATATTTCTAAAAATATTGTCGTGCTACCGTAAGGCAGGTCATGGAGTCCTCGAGAGGCGGGATCCAGAGCAGACAAATCTGCTAAACAGGAGCTTTTTCCAATGGCAGGCCTCCGTTTCCAGAGGCCTGCCAATGGAAAAAAGGGGCGTGGCTTCACGCCATACTGAAATCCCCTACTCACAATATCTCTTTGCCTGCAGCAGGGCAAGGCCCTGCAATACAGGCTTCGACCTAAAAAAGAAGTCCCACAAAAATACTCGTAAGCAGTGGTTGGTAATATCAATTTGTATTGTAATTAATCCATACATGACTAGCAAACATTTCTTACTTATTGTAAACTTGGTTTGCACAGCATAAATCATGTTGCACTGCTCTTGTGTAAGTTCTTACCAAGTGTCACTTGTAGCGTGATGTGCACAGTATTGGACACATTTTGGGGAATTATTTTAGATTTCCTTATGTTATCAAGCTGCTCCCAAAAATTGTGAGATTTGGGGACAAATTCCTACTATGGAATTGCACTTTTCATGCGAAGAAAATACTATTGAATTCAGTAATTTAGTGTTTGTGTAGAAACGCATACAGAATTAAAAACCTAAGTCAACTAGTGTTAGGTTATGTTCTTGGTTGAATTTACCAAAGCGGTCTCGGGAATACTCTGTCGTGAGAAATAGTGCAGAGTGACTGCAGAGTGACTGCAAAGTGCTAGGGAGTGCAGAGTGCTAGGGAGTGCAGAGTGACTGCAGAGTGCTAGGGAGTGCTAGGGAGTGCGGAGTGCAGAGTGACTAGGGAGTGCAGAGTGGCTAGGAAGTGCAAGGGAGTGCAGAGTGCTAGGGAGTGCAAGGGAGTGCTAGGGAGTGCAGAGTGACCAGGGAGTGCATAGTGACTAGGGAGTGCATAGTGTCTAGGGAGTGCATAGTGACTAGGGAGTGCAGAGTGACTAGGGAGTGGAGAGTGACTGCAGAGTGCTAGGGACTGCAGAGTGACTGCTAGGGAGTGCTAGGGTGTGCAGAGTGACTGCAGAATGCTAGGGAGTGCTAGGGAGTGCAGAGTGACTAGGGAGTGCTAGGGAGTGCAGAGTGACTAGGGAGTGCTAGGGAGTGCAGAGTGACTAGGGACTGCTAGGGAGTGCAGAGTGCAAGGGAGTGCAGAGTGCTAGGGAGTGCGAGGGAGTGCGAGGGAGTGCAGAGTGACTAGCGAGTGCAGAGTGACTAGGGAGTGCAGAGTGACTAGGGAGTGCTAGGGAGTGCAGAGTGCGAGGGAGTGCAGAGTGCCAGGGAGTGCAGAGTGACTAGGGAGGGCTAGGGAGTGCTAGGGAGTGCAGAGTGCTAGGGAGTGCAGAGTGACTAGTGAGTGCTATGGAGTGCTAGGGACTGCAGAGTGACTGCAGAGATTAAGCTAATGGCAATGTAAATGACAATACCATTTATTTATCTGTTTTCAAAACCAACACATAAATACAAATTTTGTCATTTACAATGCCAATAGCTCTAACTTTTCCAAATGTGAAACCATTGCATTGTAAATGCTTGTTCCCTTTATTTTCACTTTTTGGTAGTTTGTCACTGTTCGTGTGTTAACTTTCTTTTTGTGATTTTTTTTTTTTTACTGCATTGCCCATCCCGGCTACTGCAGAGGCAGGTAGCACCACCATCTGTAAGTCATACATCATCTGTAGGGGACAGCGATGTGAGGGGGTAATGTCTAGCCACATTTCAACGAGGAGGAGGTAGCAGCTCCTTTTTCTGTGCAGCGCCACTTCCTCCTCATGCTGGCAACAGGTGGAAGGCTCCGGGAAAGGGTACAGTCTGGCAGAGTGAATGGGTTTTTGGGGTAGACTGCTGCGCATCATGCACCGCCACTCCAGGGTCTCCCTCAACCAGTGGGAGGTAGTGCACTGCTGGGCTGACCTGATTGACAGTGTGGAGGACCTGCTCGGCGTGGTAGTAGTGTGGCTAGGTCGTTGATGTTTTAATTTAATATTTATTCATTTTCAGGAGGCAATGCATCACTGGTAAGTTTACCTTGTATGACTAAATATATATGTGGGTGTGTGTATACTCTCATTATTTACATATAAGCAGGCCCACTCATACTTTCTGTGTAGCCACATGGTTGTTGTTTTGCATGTATATATATATATATATATATATATACACACACAGTAATTTTACATTGTAAATGGTATTTATATAGAGCTTACTACCCCAGAGAAGTTGTTGAAGCACTTTGTGGCAAGTAGCATGCTACTCCGGAACCCAAGATTAGAGTTATTAGTCAGTAGATTAGTGCTCAGTGTTTTTGTCCCCTGTGTACATCAGTTGTGTTAGGTTTGTGGTCTTGATTTCTTGTGTGTTTAGTAGAGTTTAGAGTCAAGATAGAGTGACGGGAATAGATGTGAAAAGGGTAAGTAGCAAGATACTTTTGTAAGTAGTGGTCGTATGTCTGTTAGTTGGGTGACCTGGCTAGCAAAAAAGAGGGTGAAGTTTGAGAAAGCTGTGTGAAAGTTCATAGTAGTCGGAAAGGTCAGATAGGAGGGATGGGACAAAGGTTGAAGGGAGTATTCTTCTTTAAATAACAAAACAAATGAACTTATACATATGAAACTTGGTATAGTTTTAGTGTCTAGAGTAACCCCTCTATTTAAATATCCATGTGCACATTGAAGCAGCAATATTGAGATGATAAAATATGCATAATCATCCTGTGTTCTAGTATGCAAATTCTTTTGAGATAACTGTAATTATGTTATACATACATATATACACGTGACATGTCTTTAGATTTTAAGTCAAGCCTCTGTTATTTTTACAATTACAAGCTGTTCTAACTTAAAGTTTTATCTGGTTTTTAATTTGTTTTAGAGATAACAGCAATGTGCTTTTTTAAGTGACAAGTGCTTTACTTTAACCTCAGGAGGCTTATTGTGCTGCTTGCCCCGTCCGCCTTAACTATTTCCTCGGTCTGGCATTTCTCTTTTTCCCTGCAGCTGGGGCCTCTTTCCTCTCTGTCCTGTGGGACTCTCCGGTCTGCCATGGATTTTCCCGCTTGGGCGGAGAGACCCTTGCGCTAGCACTCTCTTTAGCTGGCCCCCATCTTGGTGGTTAGCGGGCCAGCTTGCGCATACTTCCAGGTTGAAGCATCAAATGCTGATGCAACCCCGGGCACGCAGTGGGCGTGCTGCTGGCACGCCAAAGGCAAGCCGGTCTGCGCCTGGACGGCGCCAAGGGCCAGACAATCTGCCTGTTTTTCCCCAGAACACAAATATAGCCTGGTAACAACCTACTCCAAAACAAGTCTCCTCACGCTATGTCCCAAACTGTACCACGTGGGGAGTGCAAACATGCTTGTCTTCACTACTGTGGAGGAGGAATACTGTCAGCACTGTAATTTCAGACCTACCTATGGCCAGCCCTCTGCCCCTGGTTCCCTTAGGAACTGGGGGTAGAGATAAAGACTGAGACCAACACCAAGGCTGGTTTTAAATCCAGTCCTGTTCGGGGAATATTAATAAACGCACGCTCCATGCCCAAACACAAAACCGTAATTGCTTTGATTATCCATACACTCAATTAGGATTGCCTCTTTGTCACCGAGACATGGGCAAGGGAGAACACTGGTCCCAACCTGACCAATGCCATCCCCCTGGCTATATCATTCTCAGATGTGATCGCCCTGACCGCAGAGGTGGCGGCCTGGCCTGGGTGGTTTGTGACTCTCTTAGATGCACTCTGAGCACCGTGGATGATGACCCTGGCTCGCTACTGGAGGTAGCTTCACTCAGGATTAAGCTGTCCAATAATTACAACTTATCAGGCCTTTTTGTATACCGCCTGGCCCAAGACAGAGTCTTGGTGTAAAATATTGGAACCATCTGTTACCTCCACTCATCTCACTATTTTAGGGGATTTTAATTACCATTTAAAAAACAAACAGGATAATGATTCAGTGCTCTTCCTGAAGCTCATGACATCTTTGGGATTTGAGCAATTGCTTCAATCTTCAACACCTACCGCTGACCACACCTAGGATGGCATTTTCACCAATCACGACAATTTAGAGATTGAGACTGTTCATCCTCTCAGCTGGATTGGCCCCTGGTTGATCACGTTCAGAGTCTGCCCTATCCTCCCCAACACGGTGAAGGAGGGTTCTGTTCTGAGGTCCATACGTTGTAGGGGTTTGAAAAAGCTCACAGCCACTAAATGGGAGGCCGCCTTTGTTACGGCATGTGATGGGAGGCATACTATGTACCCCCCATGGCCGATGGCTTCCACAACTGGATCAATAAGGTCCTTGACATTGCTGCCCCTTTTAAAAAGCCCATCACTAGAAGAGCTAAACCATCAGCCCCATGGTTCTCAGGCGAGCTCAGATCCTTTAGGCAAGAGTGCCGCAGATAAGAACGTACATGGCGTATGAACCCTTGCACTAGGGAAAAGGTCAAGCAGAAATCCCTGCTGCAGAAATACAAACACGCCATCTTCAAAGCCAGATCCTGTTTCTTTACTGAAAAGATCCTAACAGCAGACAATTCATCTAGTATGCTTTTCAAGGTTATAAAGGAGATCTCTAAGCCACCAGGGACACAGTTGCTGACCCCCCCCCAAGATTTCTGTGATCGAGTAGCTACTTACTTGCAGGACAAGGTCCTCAAGATCTTCCAGGAGTTCAGACCTATGGAAACTGAAGATCCTGAGGCTGAGGAGGTCACTCAGGACTGCGAGAAACAGGTACTTAACTCCTTCGCGCAAATCACAGTCCAGCAACTGAAAGATACTAAGGAGGTTACTCAGGACCGATGCTCTTACATCCTTCCCACAAATTACAGCTCAGAAAACTAAAGCTCCTAATGCGCCTTAAATCCATTGCACCATCAGATCCCTGTATGCCCTTCATACTTAAACTTGTTCCTGACCCTGTAGCTAACTTCTTGTGCAAGGTGTTCAACAACAGTCTCCTATCCGGAAATTATCCGGCTACCTGGAAGGAGGTTGCAGAGAGGGGGGGTTCACCCAATAAAGTCACTGGGACCTGGGTATGTAGATTGCTGAGAGAGAGGGGTCCCAGTAAAACAAAAGAAAATTATTTAAAGCAAAATAAAGTCAATTATGGAGACAACCAGGTCATTCTGCTGACATTGTTTATTATTTACAATGTAGCTAAGCCACTTATTCAGGCAACTATTGTAGACAAAGCATTTACAATGATACGTACAGTGCCCTGAAAAAAGGGGGAGGGGGAAGTGCGGAGTGAGTGTAGGAAGGGGTAAAGTGACATAAAAACAAAGCCAAAAAGGCTACAATTAATCGAGGATTCTTGTAGTGATTTAAATTAACAAAGAACAAAGTTCAATATTGCTACTACAAAATACCATGCTTCATGAATATATTTAATAGCATAATTGTGGAAATTAAGCTGGGGAACAAGAAAAAACAGTCGACGTTTCGACCCCTAGTATGAAGTCAGGCTGAAATTGATCCCTTGCATTGGGGTCTTCATCAGGACATAGGACAGGGACACAGACCTATTTAGTACAAAAGGGGTATAGTACCATTAGGAACATATCCACGCATTAGTGACAATTAAAATTAAGCACATCAACGTTGGAAATAACAAAACATACCAGAGATGTTTGTTAGACTAGGTGGCGAGGGAACTGATACTCCCACAAAGCAAGCTAGATAGGGCCAAAGCTAGAGAACCACGCTCAAATATCAGATGCAGCCGAAGATAAATGGCAGAATCCTTCTCTATTGGAGAAAATGGTAAAGAAAATAAACTTAACTTGTGCCATGCAACATGTATGATAGCCACATATAATAAAGTGGATAAACTTACAGTGGGCTCCACTGTAATTCAGAGCGGATGCATTAGCGTCGTTAACTTGGACGACTAAGTGATTATCAACAATTCATAGGTTGGTATCAAAAGGGATGTCTAGAGAAATGAGGAATGGGACACTGAATATTACTAAATAACACAAGAGCCACTGAAAATCAGTCTAACTTAGTAATAACGAATGCCTTAATTGGATTACCTGTTGCCCATTTACAACATACCTATTTGTACAACCCAGCTTGTAAAGTAAGACCCGGACAGTGGTCTTCAATTGTTTAATATGGTGACCCGCAGGGCTGGTTAAGGGTCAATCAATCGGTGAAGGGAAAATTCTGAGAAAAGAAAGTGAGGAGGTCGTCACTATATATGTTATTAAAAGTAGACTCTAACAGGTTTAGAGTAGCACAGTTAATGAAACATACCATATGAGGTTGCAGGCGGAAAAAGCCAAGCCCGGATAGGGTCTAATGTTTGGAGATCTCATGTGGCATCTGTCACAAAGAAGATATATAAAGCTCTCCATTAGAACCGGGACATACTGTGAGGACTCAGAAAATGAGATCACACATAGTGCGCAGAAGTGTACCTGTTGTAATTGGAGTAAATCCATGCATCGCCGACCGATGGAAAGTTTGTGTGTGAAACGGGCTCAAGATTGCAAACCGGAGTCCCGATCACGTGGTTTGGATCGTATTAGAAATAAATGAGGGTGCAGAATATACGGCTGGGAAGGCTCTGCGGAGCGGCCATATTGGAAGGATAAATAATGTTGAAAAAAAATCAAACAAACATCCATCAGATCCCTGTATGCCCTTCATACTTAAATTTGTTCCTGACCCTGTAGCTAACTTCTTGTGCAAGGTGTTCAACAACAGTCTCCTATCCGGAAATTATCCGGATACCTGGAAGGAGGCTATCATCTCACCACTCCTTAAAAAGCCTAACGCTGAGCCCTCAGAGCTGAAAACCTATCGCCCTATATCCCTTCTCCCTGCCCCGTTAAAATTTGGAGACATTTTTCAACACCAAACTGATGAAGCATGTTGAGTCCCAAGAGAGCTTAGACTACTCTCAGAATGGGTACTGCGCCGGTCACAGCACAGAGTATGCCCTTATTGCAACTACTGACCATATCCGCATGCAGGTGGATCAGGAAGGATGGGCGGTGCTGATTATGCTCAACGTGTCCATTGAAATAATGGGATCAAACCCAGCAAAAGTCAAAGGACCTGGGTGTTATATGGTATAGAGAAAAGTGGTCCTAGACATAACTTAATCACATCAATTAATGCAAACACTTTTTTGTTTTTTTAGGGATTTAATCCTGCAAAAGAAGAGAAAAATAAAAACAAAAAAACAGCCAGATGCATATGTAATTCTTACAGTACCCAAAATGATTCCAAACACGACGTAGGCTGAACCAACTTAATTAGTAGTTTATTTACATTGTATACATAGAAAAAGTCAAGATCTTCATTGAGCCCCATCCTTTTTAACATGTATGTGACCCCTCTGGCCGAGTTGGTGAGATCATTTGGTTTACCAGATGATCTCCTGGGCGGTCGACACGCAAATCATTGTCTCCATCTCTAATGATTTGCAATTGGTTGCTGAGAAATTGAACCGGTGCATGGCAAGCATTATCTACTGGATGAAGAGTAACTCCCTTAAGATCAATGCTGACAAGACCGAGATACTGGTATTTGGCTTCCAGAATTCCATTTGGTCAAGTGCCTGGTGGGTGGCTGACTGTGGTCCCTTTCCTGTCCCAGCTAAAACAGCATAACATCTACGGGTTATTTTCGACTACGGTCTGACCTTCAATGCTCACGTCAACCATACAGTCAGCACCTGTTTCTATATCTTAGAAATACTTAGAAAGGTGTTACATTTTATCTCGTCTGAAATGCATTGGTCCACCGTCATTAATGCACTAATCACCTCCCAGCTTGATTACTGCAATGCGCTATACCTCGACATCAATGCAACCTCTCTGAACAAGCTGCAGGTTGTTGAGAACGCAGCGGCCAGGTTGATCCTTAATATTCCATAGTAGACACGGTACAAAAGGTGATAGGTAAAAATGACTTGCAAAAATTATGGTCTGGGTGGAAGGAAAGGTAGAAGGAAAGAACATCTTGTCTCCTTACCAAGCTGGTTTTCGTAAGCTTGCCAGCACCACAGACCAGATATTCCGGTTTACGTTGCTTCATTGGAAGGTAGTGCAGTTGGGGAAGGGCAGTCTGTATGCTGATTTTATTGACCTGTAAGCAGCCTTCGACCTAGTCCCCCGATCCCTGCTATGGAAAGTGTTAGCTAAGATGGGCATGCCGCTGGAAATATTATCACTAACAATGAGATTACATGAGACAAACTATGCCAACATCCAGTGGGGGAGGCATGGGCAGGTCACTGCTGAGTTTCAGGTAGAGCGGGGTGTGCGCCAAGGCTGCGCCATGGCCCCAGCGCTTTTTTCATTGTACATTAATGGGGTAGTTGAGCGTATGTTGTCTGGCTCCGTAGACGCTCCTACCTTGGATGGAGTGAAAATGCCCATTCTACTATTTGCAGACGACACGCTCATTATATCCAAAACCCCGAGTGGTCTGCAGCACGCCTTGAAAATTTTTGAGGGTTTCTGTGTCGATCGTGGGCTTGAAGTAAACGTAGCTAAAATGAAGCTCATAGTATTTAACCCGCATGCTAGCTTTAAAGGGAATTTCTTCATGGATGGCCAACAAGTGGAAATGGTTTCGGACTTCGTTTACCTGGGAATCCACATAGCTAAGGGCGTAAAATGGGGGAAGCACACTGAAATGGCAACCCTTAAACTCCGCCAAAATGCTGGGGCTATAAGTGCTGAACATAAGAAATCCCTGACTAAACCGATTTCGCCAGCTCTCCAGGTGTACGAGGCCAAAGCTCTTGGCTCGGCGCTTTACGGTGCCAAATTATGGGGCTATGACAACTTGGCCCCTTAACGCTTGTTGAAAACAAATTCCTGCGAAACCTAATTGGCCTCCCTAAAAGTACACTCATGAAGCCAGTATGCTATGATCTAGGTAGGAAAGCCATATCTGATATGGCTAGGCTACGACCAATCTTATTTTGGCGGCGCATCTGGGTTACCCCGGAACTTGCGCATTATGCGAGGGGCTTCTTGGATGTATAAATTCCATAAGATAGGCTGGCTAAAGGAATTGCGTAGATCACTGGAAAAAATGGACATGAAGGGATTATGGGAGAATGCAGAGCTGGCCCAATTCCCGACTAAAGACACCATGAAAACAAAGTATTGGGTAAAGGTAGCACACCGAGACTGGAATGATGCAGATCCCACCTCTCTGGAAGGTCGCTTCTTAGAAGCGAAGGTCTCCCCGTCCTTGGAGCCTTATTGGGACATTATAGCTAGTCCCCAGGACAGGAAACTTTATTTCCAGCTTAGAGTGGGGTCGCTCCCAATTAGATCGCTAACAGGAAGATGGGCAGAAGCGAATTCCAATATCTGCCCAGCTTGTAATAATGGCATTGAGTCCATTGCCCACCTTCTTTTTGTTTGTGGGGTATATTCAACACCCCGTCGTGTCTGGGTAAAGGCGATGTGTAAATTGCTTGGCACGAGAGAGAACAAAGTGGCTTTAAGAATAATCTGTACTAGCACCCAGCCGGTTGTATCTGTGGCAGTAGCGAAATTCTTGGGATGGGCATGGGCTATCAGAAGGAAATTGATAGCAGGATAGTAGGCTGGTTGAGATCAAGCTTTCACTTCTAAGTCTCTGTGCTAGTTACAAGGAATGTTTTGACCACCTTGATGGGTCCTCATTGGTTGTATTATTATTTTTATTGATGTTTTATCATTGGTTTTTTAATATTAGTGAAGCCAAAATGCTTTATTCTTTTAAATTCCCAATATGTAATTACTGCTCCCTTTATGTAACATGGATAATAAGGAAATGTATTGGAGTTTGTAAATATATTTTATATCTTTTATCAAGAATGAAAACGGTTTTAAATGTTCTGTGCTTTTATGAGTTTTTACCTCGAATAAAGCAAATTTGACTGACTGACTGACTGAATATTCCAAGTCAACTATAAGCCAGGGAGGGGATTTGTGCCCTGCACTGACTTTCTATTAGGAAGTGCATCTCCTTCATGGTCCTGAGCACTTTATAAAAGGCAATGCATAGTAAAGGTACGCCGCAGGTTGAAAACCATGTTCCAATGGTAACCCCCTGGGAGAGTTCTGAGATCCTCATCCCAGAAAAAATAGATTTCTCCAATATACCGCAGGGCCAGATGCTAAACTCAGGTACTCCCTGCCTTCCGCCATTTCCAATGCGGTATCACTGCCGGCTTTTAGAAAGTTGCTGAAAACATGGCTATTTTCATCCTAGTTGGCTGTCTTGTGCTTCTCCCCACTCCTCTGTCTGCCTAGCACCTTGCCACCCTTGGGTATAAGTGCACTTTATAAATGTTATCCTATCCTATCTCTATATATGCACCGATATGTACATAGAAACATCAAATATGATATGGTCTCATATACATCTGTATCCTAAGGTGTGATACAAATTTTCCCCCATATCTGACAGTATCTGATTATAACAGTAAGCATAGTTCAATGTACAATGACATATATAATGATACCCCCTCTCCATACCATGAGAAGCACAGTTTTTCATGTCCGAGGATACTATGGTGGTACACTGTTGGGTTGTGATTATAGTCTTCTTCTGGGTAAAAGCCAGCTTTCATCTAATCATCGGAAGCGGAGATGGATCTTATGTTTGTAGGTAGCAAATTCCATATTTTGGCTGCTTTAATCAAGAAAGATGTTCCACCCATGTTTATTTTTCTTGTATATAGGAATTTTGAGATGGGAGGCTATTTTCTTGTGAGAGTTCCTTTTGTTTATGTATTTTCTTCCTGACGAAGAGTGGTCCTTGGCAATGTATTGCGTTGTGTGTGATACAAAGCAGCTTGAAGGTGAATCATCTGGAAACCAGTGTAGGGCTCTCAAGGCACGAGAGATGTGTGCTTGTAGCTTTACGTGTAGGAGGTGTCTAACAGCAGTGTCCTGAATTCTCTGTAATCTTCTCATAGTTTACAAAGGTGTGCTGTGATACAGACCATTAGCGTAATCCTGTTTTGATAGGACAAGATAGATGGTAGCTTGAACCTTGTGGGGGAATCCTAGGTTTGGGAAGATGGCAACCTTCTCCATCTTGTACTTTTGTTGAACGCTTGGTGTCCATTGTACTGCTGTGGTTTCTTACCTGAATCTATGATTTATTTATTATTTTGTTTATTTGCGTGTTTATAAAGCGCTTGAATAAACTCCCGAAGGAGTATCTCCGCGCTGAGAGACAACAGCAGCAAAACCGGGACAGTATAATCGTATAGGGCCAAGACTCATAAATAACAGATAATTATTGATTAAACCACTACTTCCTTAAAATCGAATTCCTAAACCACGAATGCTGAACCACTAACAATGCTTAACCAGTACATTCCCCACAACGACTTCCTTTTACCACGAAAAATATACAATTAGCTCATTATGCGATGATACTACTCAGTGCTTTTAAAAACGCATGTTTAAAATCATTTTACAATATTAATAAATTAATTCCCCCCCCCCCCCCCCCCCCCCAATTTTTTTTGTCTCAATACATCTATTTTGCCTACCTGAAAACCTTCAGCTCCTGCCTAATTGTCCTGGAATGGCAGCGGTTAAATGCCCTTTTATCCTATATTCGGGAATCTTTCCTTCTCACCACTTTCCCTCTCCTTTTCATGTACACAATCTCCTCATTGTACTATCTCCCCTTTCTTGCTGATAAAGGGAGATTGTCTCCGTTCATGAATCCTCCTGCCAGAGCCAAGACACTTTAAGTAAAACTTTTAAGCTGTTCGCCTGTTCTTGCTGCGAACTACTTCCCCCTCACTCCAAACCATGAAATAGCTGATCCGGTCGGCATGTAACTTTGATGCTGTTGTCCTGTCCAAGGAGGCGCCACCTTGTGTGCTTTCGCTGTCCTAAGATTAAAGCATGTAAATTGAGTGTTCCCGAGCACCCGAGCATTCCATCATCAGTTTCAGTTTTTTACCCAGCTAACAATGTAACCACACAACAAATAATCATCTTTTTTTAGATCACATATCATGGAGGGTGTACAGACAGCCTGACAAAGTAGTAAACTAAAAGGAAGAGAGTCTGGCAGAGGTGTCAGCGTGCATTGCGGATGGTGATGGATCGAGATTTGAGATCCTTCCGTGGAGGGGAAACAGCATTAATCACAAATCTTTTATATAGACAGTAATAAACAACTAATTTTTACAATGGCCTATTTCGTTGTTCATGTAGGCCGTGATTTCATCGGGTCATTGTTCAGGGAAGGTCGTTGTTAAAATTCGTGGTTTAGTACCGTCGTTCCGTCGTTTTAAAAGATTCGTGATTAAGGCTGTTTCCCTTCTTTCCTGATTAGATATTTTTGACTGTGGTCCTACATCGTTAGGCCAGGTGCAGAGAGGATCATTGGTTTTCCCAGTTGCCACAACTAAGTATTCGTTTTAGAGGCATCAAACTTGAGGTGGCTCTATATCATCTATTGGCCCGAAGGCAACCGAAGATTTTTGATGCTCCAATATCCTTTGGACTTTTCAATTTCAGAAGTATCTGTGGGTCTTCTGTATGGTAAAGTCAAAACCACTGATCAGATAAGTTAATAATTTAATATAGATGTTGAAAAGCACAGGGTGAGATGATTGAGCCTCGAGGCACTCCTGCTTTAATGCTGCTTGTTTAGAAAAGAGCAGAGATGTATGTATAATATTTGTTCTATTGTGTATAATGTGATTCAAGTGACAGCTGTGCCCTCCATTTCCTCAAGTCTTTGGAATAGTTTGCAATGATCCACTGTATCTATGACTGCCGGAAGGTTCAAGAGAACAAGGGCACTAACCCCTGTTCTGTGTATTGTGTTTCTAAGGTAATCACAGACAGATTACGGACGATTCAGTGCCTCTTCCTGGACAGAATCCAGTTTGGAAGTCGAAAAGTATGGTATTGTCCTCAATGAATTTTGACATCTGGGTGAAAGCTGCTCTTTCTATAAGTTTGCCCAGGAATGGTCTGTTTGCTCTGGTTTTGTAGTTGTCAAGGTCTTGCTTTTCCAGGTTAGTTTTGTTTAATAGGTAAATTCTTTAAGTCATCTTAGAAAACTCCAGTTGTGAAGGAGTTGTTGATGAGTGTTGTGACTTTGATTGCCGCTTAAGTTTATTGTAAAATATTTTCGAAGATTTTTGCTGGACAAGGATGAGAGGGGCAGCCGACTGGCTTTTCTCTCTTTGACATGAACCAGAAAATCAGTCAGTGATAGTTCTTTGAAGAAGCATAGAGGCAATACTGGTCTTTCCCTGAAGGCTTTTGTTAGAAACAGGTTTGAGCTGTTGGTTTTGTTTGCTGTTTAATTAAAACTCCAACGTTTGCTTTATTTGTGTAATGATTTGCCAGTTTGCAACAAAATTCTTGAGAAAAAGGATTGGTAGCCCCTGTCCATTTTGTCTTCCGGAATTCTGAGAGTATATCTTGTCTTGAGTATTTGTTTTGAGCCAGTTGCGTTAAAAAGCTTAGCAATTTGTTTTTTGGGCTTTTGCCTTTTTTCAATTATGAATTGTTAGAAGGTGGTTCTGACACTAAGGGCCGCCCAGATTTTTTGCTTTTTGAGCACCTAATTGTTAAGCTTTTATTGTGGGGGAGCCTCATAGTCTGTGACTCATCCACAGTGAACTCACAATGAAGGAGGCTGCATGGAGATTTTACTGGTGTCCGCCTGGCTTGACTAGGCCGCTGGGCAGCAGCTGGACTATGGGACACCGTGCTGGTTACATGCAGACACAGGTGTACATGCGTGTGCACACGTGTAGGGGCTGCGCAGGGGAGATTCCTAGCATGCGCAGTCCAGGAGCAGCTACAGAGTGAATGGTGTGGCAGGACTTATGCAGAATTGGGTGGTGACATGGATTAGGCTTTATATCCTGGGAAGGAACATGCCAGGGAAAGTCAGTGTGTTTTACTGTATTTTCACTTCATTATTCCCCTATGGGGATGTGGGGCCAATGGCTAACAAGCATTTTCAATGCAATGGTTTCGCCTTTGGAAAAGTTTGAGCTATTGGCATTGTTAATGACAAAATTTTTATTTGTGTTGGTTTTGAAAACAGATAAATAAATGGCATTGTCACTTACATTGTTATTAGCTTAATCTCTGCAGTCTCTAGAACTCCATAGCACTCCCTAGTTACTCTACACTCCCTAGCACTGTGCACTCCCTAGCTTCCCTAGTCCCTCGCGCTCCTCTTAGCATTGTGCACTCCCTAGCACTCTCTAGTCATTTCCTAGCACTCCTTAGTCACTCCCTAGCACTCTGCACTCCCTAGTCACTGCACTCCCTAGTCACTCTGCACTCCCTAGTCACTCTGCACTCCCTAGTCACTCTGCACTCCCTTAGTCACTCTGCACTCCCTAGTCACACATGCACACTTAGAGCCACACCCCCCCAGAGCCACACACTCCTCCCAGAGCTACACACACCTCCCCCCAGAGCCACACACACACCACCCCAGAGCCACACACACACCACCCCAGAGCCACACACACATATACAGTTTGAGCTACACATATATAGCCAGAGCCACACACATACACACTGATTACAAACACACCCAGAGCCACACCCAGATGCACACACAGATCTACACATACATACCCAGAATCACACACATATAGAGTTATACATACACCCAGAGTTACACACACACCCAGAGCCACACAAAGACATACACACACAGAACCACACACACATACACTTAGAGCCACACACACACACACACACATCCTGAGCCACACACACTCAGATCCACACACACAGAGCTCCACACACACACCTAGAATCACACACACACACCTAGAGACACACATACACCTAGAGCTACACGCCGCATGCAAGCTGTCTAGGCTCGACCTAAAAATCAGAGTGGAGAAAATAAGAGTGGCAAAGTGTTTCGTTTCTAATAGATAGATTACTGTTGTGTGGCAAAGTTCGTAAACAAACTGGGGAATTTTCATCTGGGATTTGTATACAGTAGGGTACTGCAATCTACAAGTCAATATGCTAAGCGTAATTACTGGCAAATATAAAACATTGGCTTTATCAGTCATGTGACAGTACCAATACTTATCCTAGTAGAAACCACCTTTCACAAAATGCAGAGTTAAAATGATTCCTTTTGTACAAAACTGGTAGCGACAGAAGTACGATGTTGAGATTCAGCACCGTTTTGGTTGCAGCTACTGGGCACATGCATTAGTCGTAAAGCTAACATTAATTTAGAGGCTTTATACCTGCCAACAATTATGCCGACATCAACGCAAAACAATGTCACTGAAGCCAAGCATGCATGCTTAGCCGCAGTACCTTTTTTAGTACTGTAAAATGATCAAACATCCTGGACATTTACAATTAAGAGTGGAACTACGGATAGATAGATTTTTTTTTTTTAAACAACGAGATAGAAACAATTACTTTCATATGTAAACCTAAGGAGGCATGCAAGACTTCTCCCCGGTGACCTACGGTTATACTAACGCCCTGTATATAGAGTCTAAGAAAGGCTAAGAAATCAGAGAAGCTGTCTGAAGAAGAGAACATTTTTTAAAGAAGCAATAAAGCTGTCTTAAGAAGAGAACATTTTTTAAAGAAGCAATAACGCTAAGGATAGAAACATGGGTAAAGCGAAAACCTGATAAATGTTGACTCCATGGCAGGCATGTGGTATTGAAAATAGGTAGGGCAAAGTGTAAAATAATTTGACATGGCAAACATTATCTGCCCTAAATTTATCATACGTAATAAAATGTAACTCATTAAATATCTGAAGGAAAAACTAGACCAGTGTAAAAAAAATATTTAGATAACAGAAAGCAAGGTTCCAAGTAAACAATCACTAAATGGGTGAACCTATGTGGCACAAATTATAAATACAATTGTTTTAGGAGCACCATTGCATATCTCCTTTGCATCCCTTTTATGTACAACGCCCTTAAACATACATCTACTCCATACATTTAATCACCTTATTATCTACTTAGACTCCTTTGAAATCTCAACCCTCGTGTCTGATTATCGAAGGCAAAGGTTAAATGGAGGGCAAGGGAATCTACTTTCACTTACTAGATAGACCTACATCTCATTTGACAAATAGCAGTAGCAAAACGTGGACATTATATTTTGTAGACTCTGGGGGGAGTTAATATCATTGAGGTCATACCAGAGAAAGATCTCCTTGTTCAGCACAAATATTTTGGCATTATTGTACCCTCCCTCAAAGGTACTCATCTGCTCCTTGTGCCAGCTCCGATTCTCTTGATCTAACCACGAATGTTTGACAACCCAACTACCTTCACAAAGTAATCACAGCACCAGATAGGTCCTTCTCTTAAACTACTGCCTAAGCATCCCTGACATACTTACTGTTATTTCCTTCAGCTTCGTTCTCTGTTCTCATCGGAGAAGTTTTAAGGCTCCATTTTTCTTTAGTCCCTTTAGCGGACTTTTACATAAGTCCATTGACTACCAAAGGATTCTCCACAGGACGGCCTTACTTATATATCCCTCTGTTCTTGCAACCGCTGGTAAATCTTTTCCACTCTTCAAGACCACTGAATCTGTTTCCAGGCTCCTCTACCAACTTCATCATAATCGACGGAAATGTCTCACCGTTAGAGCGCCTCCGAAACTATCCAACTCCTTCTCTTGGGGCACCAATGCTTTATCTCTAGCTCAAGCCCAGCCCACTGCTCCCCAGTCTCCTCGTTTACAATGATCTCTCTTAACCTCCCAAAATGTACATTTCAGTTCAGTTCACCTTATCGCCCACCCCTTCCCTCGCACCTACAGGCCAGTAGTTGTACATCATCAGCTGACCACTTTTTCTCCATGCTACATTTACACCTTCCCCTAGTGAACTGACGGCCCCACTCCCGCCCCCATCGCCCCACCCTTTTAGAGGTTATCCTAAGCTCTTGGTTATCCTGGACCTTTCTCCCCCTCCATCTATCGCCCCATAGCACCATCACACCCTCCGCCCCATGTGACCTCTCACCTCCTCTTCGCTCTCGCTCCTGAAGCACAGACAGGCCGCGCGTTTCTTGTAGCCGTCCCCATCGTAGGTGCGCGTCTGGTTAGACTTCAGCTTCATCATTCTCTAGCGGCGGGGCACAGGCTGGTGTGAACTGGGAGTCCAAGGGAACACGGGCAGGGCGTTCTAGGGGCGCGGGTTTAAAGAGAAAGGGCCGACAGCAAAGACAGGAAGGCGGACTGGGGACGAGTAGGCTAAATAGGACAGGGAGGATGGGTATGGAGCTCCAGGGGCTGAATGGGGCGGTTACAGAAGCAGGCACAAGGTCGGGAAGGGTGACAACCAAAACAAAAATAAAAATGGGACAGACGCTGGCACTAGATTAGGGTGTGGGGGTCATAAACCACGTAGAAGGGCAGTGCTGCGATGATTAACGGGCGAGGGCAGACTCAGGCCTGGCGCAACGAATGACAGGTCAGAGGGAGCACAAAGTAGTAACCGGTTAAGGGGGTTCACTGTAGGCAGGGACGGCCCAGTGAGTGGCGACAGGCCGAGGGAGGGGGTAGGAGCCGCCGGCTGAGCACTGGGACCGGACAGGTGGTAGTACCTCACTGGAGCCCCACGGGGAGGCCTGAAGGCCCCGGGGGCGCTAGGTCAGGCTCGGCCCTCCTTGCTGCTCTCTCTCCGGCTTTACCGCTCTTAACGCTGCCTAAGCCGCCGCCTGGTCTCCTCTGCCCGTTCCTCCTCGCTCAAACCCGCCATCTTGGGTCACGCTACGTAAAACACGCATATCCGATGAAGGCAGCTGACAGGGAGAATGCCTGCCGCAGCTGCAGAGAATCGTAGTCTTCCCGCTACGTGCGTAGTTCACTACCGCAGTACAGAAGGCGCATGCCCCGGCCGCGCACTCCCAGCCCCGCAAACTAGCTTATAGAATACAAGTAGTAATGCCTTTGGCGCAGGGTGAGTGACTACGCCGATCATATGACAGGAGGATTTACTACAAATGCGCAGCTCTGAGATGAGACTGGTTGAGAGCCTATGGGGCATTAGTTAACAAAAGGCACACGGACAGCGGGAGGGGGGCTGGAACGGCCATACGGACAGCAGGAAGGCGGGGGTGGGAACGGGAACGGGCACACGGACAGCGGGAGGGGGGCCTACGAGGACACGGACACCAGGAGGGAGGCCTACGAGGACACGTACAACGCGGCGGTCGGCCTGGAACGAGCAAAACAAACCTTCAACAACAATAAAAAAAAGCCCCGCCCACCGCCGCATGACGTGGGCCAAAAGCGAAAAATTCTCGAACGCCCCCCAATCTGGTCCGGCCTTGACGGACAGATCCGGCTCCCAATGGCTAGCCTCCATTTATGGAGCTAGCCAATGGGAGCCGGGGGACGTTCCTGAAGCCCATATTGTAAACAATAGATTTCCCCTGCGCCGAAAAGCTGCGCAGAGCGCAGCCTTCGGCAGGAGAAACCTAAAAATGACTTCCACAAAGCCTACAGATTCCAGACACGCACTACAGTCCAGTGTAGCGGATGTGAAAATGAGTATTCTGCAGAGTCCAAAGTCATATTTGTACTGCTTTTAAGTCGTCCAGAAATCTCATATTTCTCTGAGTCCCTGGATGGGGTTTGGCCCTGGCAGGTTAGATTAATGCCCTTTCTTCCCTGAGCAAAGATCTTCCCTCCAAGGAAGGGAGATAGGTGGAGCTAAAAGCCAATCCATCAACCGCTGTCGCTGGGTGCCAGGCACCAAGCAGAACCATGGTAAAGGCAGTGAGGGGGGAAGGAGTTGGGTTTCAGAGGCCATGTGGCCAGAGACACTGGACAACACCATTTTGAACAACCCAGAGGCTGGTCAAGAAGGAGGGAGGGGGCAGGGAGGTGAGGTGTCGCTGTTTGATAGGACACACAGAGACTTCCTGCCAGCCCCTTACTCCACTTTTAAAAAGTACTTGCACATGAAGAGAAGCTCTCTCTGGGGTGCGGTCTGCTGAGGTGGAAGGTGCTGGAGCCTGGCAATGGGCAGTTGGAAGGAGAGACCCCCTGACTGCCACCCACGCCCCAAACAGCACCAGAAGAAGCGCCCATGACCGGTACGCAGAAGCAAGGGCCTCTGCACAGGGAGAAGAGAGGCGCAGGAGGAGAGCCAGGCGAAAGGCTGGTGCTGGGAGCCAGTGCAGACCGCTCTCTGCAGAGTGCACCCTCTTGGAGTCGCGGAGAGTGAAGGATAGTGCTCCCAGTGGCTGGGGGGGGGCGCCGCCAGGAGCAAGAAGATGCAAAAATGGGGCAGATCGGACCTCCAGGGGCTGAGATATGGCCCCCAGAAGGTGAGCGACCTTGGACCTGTAGCCCCCTGACGGCGAAGCGCGTGAGGCTCCGCCGCTGGTCCAGGTAAGGCCCCCGGGGTGGGTCAGGTCCCAGGGACTGCTCTCCAACGTGGAGAGCCTTCGTTGGTCCCGGACAAGGAAAGAGGAGCCAGGGGCCCGGGTGGGACAGGGCCTCCGACCAAAGCGCTGAACGGCCGGGGGTGGGCTCCCCACGCCGCATACCCTTACCCGGGGGTCCGAGTGGGACCGGGCCCCCCACCGAGCCCCCAGGAAGCGGCAAAGCACCAGTGCGTATCTCCCCGGCACAGCGGGAGAGCCGCTCATCTATTATTCAGCAGCAGGAGCTTGAAGCGTCCAATAATTGAAAGGGTTTTGTTTTGACTTATACTGGGTGCTCACTTGTGTCTGGACAAAGCTATACCTCTCTGAAGAGCTCTAATTAGAGTGAAACACTGTGTATGGGGTTGCTTTTACTAATTTCAGGTTGGCTTGAGTTGGTATTTTAACAATTCAAAGCTGTAATACTGTGCCTGGAGTGATAAATGGCTTTTGTAATTTTACAGCTCGGCAAGGACAGCACTGTGCTAGTCCTATCCTTAAAGACTTTGCTGTAGAAATGGCAAAATACTTTGTCTTTTTCTATCTTGGCCTGGATGGCACTGTGCTAATCCTATGCTTAAAAACTTTGATAGAAAAACAGACATTTGAGGTGAGCAGATCTAGAATGTCGCTCGTGTTGAGAGTGCTCTAACAGGAGCGGCTTTCCACCTAAACTGGAGAACTACCCAGAGTTCTCTCCTTCTTTTTTGCATAATTTATGCGTCACTCTATGCCTGAAAGGGTTTTGTTTTGATATATATATATATATATATATATATATATATATATATATCAAAACAAAACCCTTTCAGGCATAGAGTGACGCATAAATTATGCAAAAAAGAAGGAGAGAACTCTGGGTAATACTAGCAGCCCGCCCCAGCGTTGCCCGGGGCAGAAGGGGGCTGGGGGCAGCATTTCAGGCTTGCGTGCACTCCCGTCCCGGCCCCCGCCCGCCACGACATTGTCTGTGTCCCGGACAATGTCGTGGCGGGCGGGGGCCGGGGCGGGAGTGCACGCAAGCCTGAAATGCTGCTCCAGACCCTGAGCCTTACCGCAGTTGTTCCGGGCCAACCTCCCACACCGGCCCCCTCCCGTCCCGTGTCCCAGAGCCTTAGCTGAGCCGCCGCTCCTCCCCGAGCTCCTCACTTCACCTCCGCTCCTCCTCGCAAGCCTGAAATGCTGCCTCGAGACCCTGAGGCTTACCGCAGTTGTTCCGGGCCAACCTCCCGCACCTGCTCCCTCCCGTGCCATGTCCCAGAGCCTTACCTGAGCCGCCTCTCCTCCCCGAGCTCCTCACTTCACTGCCGCTCCTCCTCGTCATCACGTACTTTGCGGCCGCTACGTCGTGGCCGTCAGCGTCGCGGCCGGCGCTACTTTCAGGGCACTACTTTTTTTTTAAGTTGTATTTTTTAATTAACGTTTTTTCTTTTTCTATAGCCTATGTCCATCTGCACACCCTGAGGATTACACAATGTATTGGGTGTGTGGATTGGCGCTGTGGTTCCCGAGTTTACCTTGCCAAAAGGTTTGTGTTCTCTCTTCATAATGGTAGTATAGATATATATACACACATACACACACACACACACAGACCCTAAGTTAACCTGATGCACTGTAGAAGATGCACAAGCCAATAATTGGTGTTTGCGTCCGTTCATGTATGTGTACATCAAAGAGACATAGACATATCTGTAACAGTTTCTCACTTGTTTGTTAACCTTGATAGAGTACACACCTCCTCCAACATTGCTGCTCCCTAAACTTTGCAGCTGCCATACCAGACAATACTGGAGACAGGGCCAAAAAACATCAAGCCAGAGAAACTCGAGATCCTCACTGATGAGGTCCTGTCCCGGTACAGTCAGCTGTATGGCTCACCAGAGCAACAGGTAAACAATGACACAATATTATTTGTGTGATATTTATTGTATTATCCTTTTTCAGGGAAAAATCAAGCATGTGTGAGTGAGACGTGTCTATGTATAATTAGTAAAATAATGGTGAGGGCAACATTAGGGATAAGAATCTAAGATTGTGTGCCTACGAAATATGTACATTTTACAATGTTTTGATTAGGGTTTAGCTTTGGCTGTTTTATTAAGAGCATTTGTGATTACATAGTAGTATTTAATGTTATTCTCATTTATGCATTAAAAAAAAGGTCTTGCAAAATGACATAACAAATATAGAAAAAAATATATGCATATATTTTTTTATATGTATGATATGTATGTGATGCAGATGCAGTGCACACCACCACCCGTAAGGGTATGCTGGCGCTGAGCAGGTGTGAGTCTAGGCACACCTAGGTCCCAGCGAGACGACTTGGAAAAGCCAGGACTTCAGCTTCTTGCTGAATTCAAGAAGTGAGGGGGGCTCCTAAGCATTGCGGCAGGTCGTTCCATGCCTTAGGAGCGATGTAGGGGAAGGCTCGACCACCAAATCTGGCTTGAAGTGTGGGTGGGATTTGTGCAAGTAGGAGTCCAGGCAAGTGGAGTTGTCTGGCAGGTTTGTAACCCAACATGTTTGTGAAAGGTGCTGATCCTTTGTGTAGAACTACATTGAGATTGTTTGTCAATTCAATTAACTGTGCCTGAAGCAATGGTTCTGTGATGAAGGCAATAGACATATGTGTACATAGATTGTAACCAACACAATGCGCACAAGATTCTGTAGGTTGTTTAGGTAATCTCTACTAAAAAAGTTCCTTGCAAATATGGATATTGTCAACCTTGGAAATGTGTCCAGAATCTAGCATAAACCTACACTGGGTTATGCTCGATTCATTCCTCAACCTGCCAGGCAAGCTATACGAATTGTAGGGTCACCAACAAAATGCTGCCAAGTCCCTTTGTTGTGGTGCGGGAAGCAATGTTTTGAAAGGTAATTTGGCCAGTGATGTTCTCCAACCTAAAACACCTATCCCGACAGGATGGACCATTTTGCCGACAACTAAGCAATTTTCTCTACCTGTTTGGAGTTCATACACCAAGAACATCTGCCAAACTATTCACACTCAACTGATAGAGTACAAAAGCTGCAGGCACTAAATGGTTAGGAAAAAAAAGTAATGTGATTAATGTCTAAGGGTCATTTGCAGAGATTTGAGTTAACATCCAACTAAGCATTAAAGTTGATGTTATATAACCTATTTGCGAAATATACATGATGTCCATACCTGTTCCCTATCCAAAATTATATTTCTAAATATTTCTTAGATAATACAATGTTAGCTGATGGGGGAGGCGGGCCTTACACTACTGAAAAACACATTTAGGAATTTTTCTATAACAGGATACTTGAAAGTTAAACATACAAGTGCAACTTTGTAATTGTACTGTGCCCTTGGATTATGGGCTCTTTAGGTCCTACCTCAGGGATATATATCAGTCAGTGAGCAAGGGCGTTCACGCCCGAAACGCGTCTGTTTGGCAGTGTGTTGCACCTCCTGCACGTTATATGAAATAAAGGAAAAAAGAATACCTTCAAAAAGTCTGGCTGTGGATTTATCCATCTGTGTCTGCGTCCTGGGTTTGTTGTGGAAGCGCCGCATCAACCTCCGGCTGGAATATATATATATATATATATATATATATATATATATATATATCATGTGATCAAGGCCGTTTTGTGACGGCCGAAACGCGTCATGCCGATGGCGAGGGAAGAATAAAGCCACCTTTTTGAAATCTAACCTTGGTGTTTTGGAGATCTGTTCCGTGGTGATGTGAGGAGACGCATTGCAGGACTTTGTTTCTATATATATATATATATATATATATATATATATATATATATATATATATATATATATATATATATATATATATATATATATGAGTATACAAAGGAGGCGGCACAACCAGGATACTTTTCAAGCCTTGTTTATTTTACTTCACCCCACCAACGCGTTTCAGCCACAACTGGCCTTGCTCAGGGTCGGTTAGTCCCTCCACAGTGTTGCTTATTATACTATCCCATGTTAGCTAGTTATGAAGCATTATGGGAATTGTAGTTACAATTTAGTGTGAAAAAATTAAAATAACAGAAAAAGGACATTGTGTGCATTTCAATTACTGCACTTATGTGACTGAAAGTTCACTGTGGCATATCCATTGTAATGTGTCAATTATTGGGTATAGTACCCGAGTCTTTAATTATAGTTCATTGGTAATTGTTCTGATTTATTGGGTATAGTACCCTACTGTGGAGGGACTAACCGACCGTGAGCAAGGCCAGTTGTGGCTGAAACGCGTTGGTGGGGTGAAGTAAAATAAACAAGGCTTGAAAAGTATCCTGGTTGTGCCGCCTCCTTTGTATACTCAAATTTCCCTGGGTTAGGATCCGACCCCTGGGCAGAGCACACACTGCGGAGCGCTCTCGACTGGCTTAAGGATCACTTTGTGTAGCGATATATATATATATATATATATATATATATATATTCCACAATGATGACGAAGTTCTGCCAGCGCCGCTTTGACAATGGCGGGCCTCGACGGGGTTTCGTCCTACCCCTTTAGATCCAAGAAGACACTGTCTCTTTCCTTCACACGACAGAAAGTCAAAGCCCAATTTTGCTTGTTAAGTGATTTTATTCGGCAACAACACCCAACGCGTTTCGCAGCCTTCGCCGCTTGCTCACGAGTTTTATATATATATATATATATATATATATATATATATATATATATATATATATATATATACATCAATTCCAGTAGTCATTTGTTTACACTACTATGCACTGTTTTTAGTTTTGGGAGTGGATAGGATTCTATTAAAACTGTTTTTCCATTTCCACTACCCAATTTTAACAATTTCTTGCACTTAGCAGATATTATTTCATCACATTTTGCACTGCTAGTCAGTTTACCCCCTGATGCTATATTACACCACACACACATTTGAGGCACTTTCATTAGACTAGGCTACGACCTGCCTAATCTACTGTGGGTAAAACCACTTTCCTTCAGGGTGAAGGATCCCAAATGATGTAGGGCGGTACAGGTTGGTAATCTGATGGGAACAATTATTTCACCACGATATACTCTCAGTGGATTTCGCGGTTGTACCCTTTAGATACACAGATGGTTTATAGATAGTTTGCTCTTTGACCCATTGTTATCCCAGTTGTTGGTACTCATAGTTGTTAGGGATGATAACAATGCAAGGTCGGTAAATATTCCCTTGGACCCCCTTTTTCTTCTTTCTATGTTCCTGAGCAGCTAACACTGCGGGTCCTGATTTCTCGCCAATATTCTATGCGTTTGGGAAGCAGGAAGTTTAGTTCGGTTGAGGGATTTTGCTGCTACTACTAGACGAACTACGAATAACTATGGCCACCAATTTAGGCCTAGCGTTTGACGAAAATGAAATTCAGATTATTCTGTCGGAAAGTCCGAGTATGCTAGACTTGATATCTACCACTCAAGTCAATAGTGATGAAGGGTGGGCTAAGATACTAGTGCTTAAGAAAAACCAAGCGAGAGTGTGTGTGCATGGAATAGTCATGGCAGAATACCTACGAGGCAATTGTGCCCCTAGTGGCCTCATGGTGGGCAATGTTCCACGTTTATTTCTAGTTGACAAGGATTTCCTGAGCGATTGATCGCTTATAGCGTGGAAGTGCACACACGATTGGTTAGTGCTTATTATCAAAACCGCAAAGAAAACGTCAGACAGAATACTAGTGGAAATCCAAGTATTGGAAGGCCAGATCAGAACCACCATCTCGTCCAGTAAGGTGTTCTCCAAACATCAAGAGGATAGAAATAAATCTAGCAAAGAATTTAGAGATTCAATTTTGTTCACAAAACTTGAAAAATTTAAAAAAGATCTAGCTAAATTCGCAATGGATAAGGTCTATCCATACACCAGTGACGATTTTACACCCACTGTGTACACCAAGAACGGGCAGAAAGGAGGATCAAATTATGGGAGCTCAAGCTCAGATGGCGGTTCAAGTGACTCAGATGGCTCCAATACTAGTAATCCACAGTACAAACAGAAAGGAAGAGGAAACAACAGAAGGGGCTGGAGAGGATTCAATCAAGGTTTTGCCCAACCCCAATGCCCGCCCTGGTGGCAACCAACCCCATGGGGGCCCCCTCCCTATCCACCTATGATGAACCCATATGGCCCACCACAATTTTATGGAGACTATAACCAGCAGTCTTTTTTAGGGTCGGGCAGGAGAGGCCGGGGTCGTCAACGGACACCCCGCCAAGGACAGGTCCGTTGGAATCTACCTCCACAGACCATGGACTTGAGGAGTGGGATGAGGATTGCCCAAGATCAAGCAGGGACATCAGCAAGACAAGTTTAGTAATAAACCTAAGCTCCCACCCACTCACTGACACTCAAGAACAAGTCTTAAACAAAGGGCTATGCTTTGTCTCTACCAATATAACAGACCCTTTCCTAGCCCAAATCGAAATGGGTAAATTCTCTCGGAAGATTAGAATCCATTATCTGTTTGCTGATAAGAACAAAGAAATAGAGAACACCAATGGTAATGAGAACACAGGCCTAAAAAGGCCCTCTACCTTCAATCCTACTGTGATAGGTTTACCACCAAAAGTACTCACATTTGAGGAGGCGGTAGACCCTGATTTAAAAGATCTGTTTAAAAATAAACAAAGACCTTTCAACAACCTGTCAAAACGAGAACAAGAAGCAATGAAAGAACTGGCTAACAATCCACTTGTTGTGGTTAAACCCGCAGACAAGGGGGGTGCAGTGGTACTCCTAGATGTGGACACTTACCGAGCTGAGTGTCTACGACAACTCAATGACACAAGAGCGTATCGCAAACTTACATCAGACCCGACTGAAAGACTAACTACCGAAATTGGGCATATTGTTGAGGAGGCACTCACAGAAGGGTGGATTACCATCAAGGAAGGACAATATCTCCGTACACCAAATCCTAAGACACCCTATTTTTATCAATTACCCAAAATCCATAAAACTCAATGCCCTCCCCCCGGGCGTCCCATAATATCTGGGATAGGGTCTCTCCTTGAGCCCCTGTCGACGTTCGTCGACTTCTTTCTAAAGCCCATGGTAAGGGAAATGCCAACATTCATAATGGACACCAAAGATGTTCTAAGGCTATTGCCTGATATTGAATTTAACAAACAAACTGACATCTTGGTGTCATTCGATGTTGAAAGTTTGTATACATCGATACCACAAATGGAGACCCTAGAGGTTGTTGAGGGACTATTAGCAACTAGAGTTGAACTCAATAACACCAGTCAGACTGATTATGACATTGGCTGCTCTGGCGATGACAGAGAATTTCTTCCGCTTCGAGGATTCTCTGGATTTGCAGGTTAGCGGGACTAGTATGGGCAGCGTTTTTGCCCCTAGTCTCGCTAATCTGTACGTGCACAGCTTCGAGCAGGAGCACGTGTTCGCAGACACCAACCCCCATCTTAGGTGTCTGCGAACATGGAAACGCTACATAGATGATATTTTCGTCGTGTGGCGAGGCACAGAAAATCAGTTGAAAGAGTTTCACGAATGGCTCAATCAGAGGAATCAATTCCTCAAGTTCACCATGGAATACAATGTCCATAGATTGGCATTCTTGGACTTGCTAATCTCGAGTACCCCATCTGGTCTTGCCTCAGAATTATACCGCAAGCCAATGGCGCGGAATTCCTTGCTCAATTACAATAGCTGTCACCCGAAGTCACTACGTGACAATCTGCCCTACGGGCAATTTTCACGTATTCAAAGAAATTGATCGACAAAAAAATCCTTTGAAATCCATGCAAAAAGCTTGGCACAAGATCTGGTTGCAAAGGAATACCCTAAAAGGCTGATTCGGCAATCGAAGAAGAGAGCCATTAACAATAATAGAGCCAGTATATTAGAAGTCTTGCCTCCGAAACCTAAAACAAACCGCATAACCTGTGTCAGCACCTTCAGTATGCAGTCAAATCAAATCAAAAAGATTGTGAAGAGACACTGGGGTATTTTGAACACAGGCAAGGATACATTGCCCTTCCCACTTTTTGCCTTCAAGAGGGGACAAAATCTAAAGGACAAGTTGGTCCACACAAGACCAAAGAGTGAGATTCCCCGAGCTATAGGCACCCTTTGGGATATGCCTGCGGTTACGGGTCATCACCCATGTGGCCATTGTGCTGCTTGCCCCCAAACATCAAGATCTGTGACCATCGACATCGGCACAGACCAACCATGGCAGCAGCGCTGGTTCACAAACTGCAATAGTATGAACCTGATCTATCTGATCACTTGTCCGTGTAACAAAAAGTACGTGGGGATGACGACTCGAAAAGTCAAGCTACGGATATCAGAACATAAGAGCTCTATACGTTGCTGCAGGCAAGCCACCAGACTCACGAACCATTTCATCCAAGCACACCATCTACCAACAGATTTACACTGGACTGTATTGGAACAGCCAATGATTTCACCCCACATAACAGATATCAGTACTTTTCTTTTTAAACGAGAACAGAAATGGGTTTACAAATTGCAGACGGACAAGACGGGATTAAACGAGGACATCCCGTGGATGTCGCTATGACATATGTCTCTATACCAGTTATTCTACTACGGAGACCATGTGACGTCATAGAAAAGACTGTATTCCACTGTCATTTTTGGGGGCTTCAAATGTTGACATCATGTCACTCGTAACATAACTACTCGGAAATCATAATTGTCATAATACTATTAAAAGAGACAGAGGCTATATACTGGCCTAGTAACATCTATAACAACTGATGGATTGGGTAACAAACGTCCATAGAGAGGGAAACCATCTATTCTTTTCCCTCAATCAGACGTCCATCTAAATGAGACCATGTATGCAAAATTGTTATTTGCCTATATCACACTATACTGCAACGGGAGACATGTATTCCGTTTTTTTCATTACTTTTATTTTTACTTTCAATTACTTTAATTGAATTATTGACTCGTTAGATGACATGTTCCACCAAAGTATGAACGGACGCATGAACAGAGTTCCCAGTGTGTTGATAGTCTAACAATGGTGACCGGCATATAAACATCACTAGCTCGTTGTTTCAGCGAGCAACGGGACAACAAACTACAACTCCCAGACACGTCTTACGTTACTACGTAGGATCACGTGCTGCGGGATTCACGCACTGGCAGATATGAATGGCGGCTTCCCGTCCAGTCAGGTACCTCCCTACAAGACAGCCTAGACGGATGTCCGGGGTACCGACGGACAGGTAAGCGCCGAGTTTACACCTCGGTACTTCAGGCGTGAATCGAGTACTTTATTTTATGTACGCCGCCCCAGATGACAAACTTACTTTACAGTCCTTGTGTTATGTCAGTTTGTCCCGCTAAATGTAACGCGGAGACTGTCCGATTTGTCCTGTGTGCTCGGCTCCTTGACATTTGAGCTTGAAGCACTTTAAGCGAACAACAAGAGACGGAGCCATGAACTTCGTGGGCGCTTTTTATATCTAATTTGTCCGATTTTGTTTGCGCGCTCGGCTCCTTGACATTTGAGCTTGAAGCACCTTAAGCGAACATCAAGAGACGGCGCCATGAACTTCTTAGGGCGCTTTGTGTATATCTAATTTGTAATTAACACACTAAATGGCTACTAGAGGAGCCGAAAAAAGACATACTACACCATGATGGAAACCGAGTGTTTATACAATATACAATGACCCTGACCAAATGGGCTTTCCTCTAATGTATACAATGCAGCTTTTAGTCCTTCCCTTACTTTCCTTTCCTTCCCTCCAATAGAGCGGGGTTCCGTTTTACCTGAGCTGTAGCCAGGTGGGGTGGGGCGTGCATTCCCTAAAAATTAGGTGAGTGGAAACTACAAACAAAAATTCTTTTGCCTAAATAGTAATATGGCATTCAATAGGTTACTTGAATAGAATCATTGACCAGTAAAATGAGTTGGCAAATTAAATATAATACATATGTTGTGGATGTATTGTTACTATCTAAATTCTCTGTGTATTTTCTCATATATTCGTCTGCTGACATTGGGTGACCTTTGGACCATCATAACAGGCGAATCTTAGGTGATATTATTTATTTCTTTTCACCTTTATTCACTTCACGCAGTAGCAGAATCTAAGGTCCTGAGGAAGCAGTAGGAGACCAATAGGCTCCATATTCACTGCAGAAACATGTCGACCAAACATCAATTCCAGTAGTCATTTGTTTACACTACTATGCACTGTTTTTAGTTTTGGGAGTGGATAGGACTCTATTAAAACTGTTTTTCCATTTCCACTACCCAATTTTAACAATTTCTTGCACTTAGCACATATTATTTCATCACATTTTGCACTGCTAGTCAGTTTACCCCCTGATGCTATATTACACCACAATAACATTTGAGGCACTTTCATTAGACTAGGCTACGACCTGCCTAATCTACTGTGAGTAAAACCACTTTCCTTCAGGGTGAAGGATCCCAAATGATGTAGGGCGGTACAGGTTGGTAATCTGATGGGAACAATTATCTCACCACGATATACTCTCAGTGGATTTCGCGGTTGTACGCTTTAGATACACAGATAGTTTAAAGATAGTTTGCTCTTTGACCCATTGTTATGACCATGACTATACACGGAGGCACAATGCGGATCAGATCCCTCTCACATGTCACGGCCTCACAACCACCACCACCTGCCCCTTTCTCTTCCCAAATCCATCCTCCCACCACTATACACCCACAAACCACCTCTATCCCACCAACAACATACATTACAACTGAATGACACATTTAACACACACAGCGATCAACAAACACCCATGTATCCACCAATAATAACTAAAATCAGATTGACACCCACAACCACAGCTTCATCCACTACCACTACCACACCCTTAACCACTACAACACCTTCATCAACCACCACACCCTCAAACATCATCACACCCTCAACCACTACCACCCACTCAACCACAAAACTCTCAGTAAAACACCCCCATCAGGAAAACACCCACCATCAGGTCTTCCGCCAGTTTGAAAGGGACTGGCGGAAACCATACAAACCGAAAGCCAGGGAGGAATATAAAGGAAAATTATCTCTCTATAAAAGATCTATTATCGCAACAAAATCTGCATACTATGAACTGAAGATCAGGGAAGCCACGGATATTCAGAAAGAGACCTTCAATGTGCTTAAAGAGCTGAGCCAGAAAAAAGAACAGAGGATGGTGGCCAATCTAGATCATTGCAATAAAATGCAGGACTTTTATTTAGCCAAAGTCAAAGATATTCTCATTGAGATTGGCAACACTAGTATAACCCTGTGCCCCCTCTCAGTGACTGATCAGCCACACTTCCAGGATGGAACACTTGCAGGCTTTCCTGCTCTGGACTCGGAGGGCTTAGCATACATCATGGCCAAAGTGAAATTAGGCTCACCAGAAGACCTCTGACGTTGAGGATGCTCAAAAGGGCCCTCCCTAGGATAGAACCAGAGACAATCTCCCTGTCAAACCTCTCTTTGACATCAGGGAAGGTTCCTCTCAAATTTAAGGAAGCTACTGTGACCCCGCTGTTGAAGAAGGCTGGGGCGAACTCTAATAACCTGAAGAATTTTCGTCCTATATCTAGACTTCCATTCCTGGCCAAAATACGTGAGCAGCATGTGCTTAAAGCCTTGTCCTCCTTTTGATAGACACATCAGCTGATACACGTCCGACAAGCGGGCTTTAAGGCCCACAACAGCACAGAGCTGGAAATGCTTTCAGTGCTGGGTGAGCTGAGGATTGCGACAGATAAGAAGGAATCATCAGCTTTGATCCTTCTGGATCTCTCTGCCGCATTTGACAAGCTGAACCAAACTCAACTTTTGGCCCGTGTTCGGCGGTTGGGAATCACTGGCAGAGTACTCCAAAGGATCGCTTCTTTCCTGAAGGATCAGTCACAAAGAGTACAACTGAGGGAATGCATATCCATGAAAGGCGCCCTGCTATGTGGGGTTCCGCAGGGCTCTGCGATATCCTCTCTGCTTTTTAACATTTACCTCGAGCCACAGGTTGAAGCTCTGGCAAAATTGAACTGTCAGGTGTTTAACTACGCTGATGACACTCAGTTATTTGTGAGGATTGACAGCTCTTCACTGACACAGGCCAACATGCAAAATATTCTCCGGTTAACCATGAATTGGCTGACTAACAATTCATTGAAAGTAAACCCTGATAAGATGGAGGTACTCGTTATCAAGACAGGGGTTAATCCCTGGTCGGATGCCTTTTGGCCGCAGGAGCTATGCACAACTCCAACACCAGTGCCAGTGGTAAAGAGCCTGGGCATTATATTGGACTCCAAGTTAACACTGAATAATCAGGTGACCTCCGTAGTGGGAAGCTGTGTGAGTCTTATGAGGCAGCTTCGGAAACTGGTACCCCTGTTGTCCTTCTCTACCTTGCGTACTGTGGTGTCAGCCTTAATTTTGCCGTGCCTGGACGACGGTAACACAGTATATTTAGGGCTACCTGACAAGCTTCTGGGGAGACTTCAGGTGGGAACAGCACAACTGATTTTTAAGCTCCTGAGAAGAGCACATGCCACACTCTTGTTACAACAACTGCACTGGCTCCCAATAAGGCAGGGGGTCAAGTTCAAGGGGTTGTGCAATGCACAAAGGCCCTCCATGGATCAGCACCTGGTTACATCAAAGATCGTCTGAAGAAATATGTGCCAGGACGATTCCTCCAATCAGTTGAGGCAAGCTGGTTGGCATGCCCACGCTTTGATAAAAATACTCTGGGGGCGTGCTTTTTCAGTTGTGATTCCTCAGCTTTGAAATAAGCTCCCGGATAGCCTGCGTAGGGAAACTTCCTTACTCCCGTTTAGGAAGGGTCTTAAGACCTTCCTTTTTACTCAGGCGCTCGGATAGGCTTATCCGGTGATGTGAAGCTTTGGGAAGCATGTTAAGTCCCAGGTTTAGGGTATGTTTTGCACTTAAAGTCCTGTTGGTGATTTGGCGCTATATAAATATAAATTAACAATAACAATAACAACATCACTCAAGGGGAGGATCTTCGCGCGCAACCAAGATGGTCGCGTGAGCACAGGGTTCCTGAGACCCACGTAACCTCCCGAATATATCCTGTCACTAATCCTGTTTGCTGTTGACGTCTTCGTGTGGATGAACCACAGGAGAAGCGAAAACTGACATTTATTGGACCACGGAGACCAGAGTTGTGGCGCGCGAAAGTTTGCGGCCTTCGCCTCTTGGATCCCTGGTGCCCGAGTTGGCATGGTGCCCAGGGCGCAGTTGAACAACAACGGCCTAAGGCAGCTGAGGCAGTCGGTCTGGTTCCACTTTCGCTTTTGTTTTTGTCATCTGGGTTGGATCCCGGGCCTTAGGACGCCTCAATCGCTTCGAAAGCTTGTATCCTGAGCGGTACTTGGGCGTGCCGAACAATATTTGGAGTTTTGGCCTTGGACTGCACCATAAACTGTCTTTTTGTCCATTTTTGTTCCTTACTTCCTTCGCCTTAGGGCCATTTTGGACTTTCGCTTTCTCGACTCCATGCTGCTCTAGCATCTTGGTCGACATCCCTTACAGTTGGGTGCTGTCTACCACTTTCTGTTTGGCCTGCTTGTGTCCCCCGCCTGCTCTTGATTGAGATAATACCTGGGATTATCCCGAAATGGCGAACAAATCGGAGGGGGACAAACAGAGGTTGAAAACCACCAGACGAGGTGGCTATACCCAAACCAACGTGATGGATCACTACGCTCAGGTTAAGGGGTCGCCCAGTGGATCTAGCCGACCGCTGGAGGAAGTGGGGGGTTCATCGACTCCGGCAACGGAACCGACTTTGCAGGATGGGATGGCCGCCATCGATGGTATCAATTCTTCCCTCGGAAAGCAAATGGAGACCCTTGCTCATAAGTTGGATACAGTGGCGATCAACGTAAATTTGATCCGCACGGACCTTACAAAAACCAATGATAAGGTCAAATCTTTGGATCTCTGATACTGGGTGGGGATTTCAACGCTGTGGTTCCCGGTTTGCTCGATAGACACCCCCCTAGAGACCTAAGGGGGGCGCTTGGTTGGCTACCTGACTTCATGGACACTCTGAGCCTGGTGGACTGCTGGAGATTAATTCACTCTGATCAGCGGCAGTATACGTTTCACTCGGGCGCACACGGTAGCCTCTCTAGGATTGATTATGTGTTGGTGCCGGCTGCACAGGCGTTTTGTATTAAGGAGATCAGGCATATGGGCCGGGGTATTTCCGATCACTCCCCGCTGTGGCTATGGTTGGAATTAGCATTGGGTGCCGAGGGACGGGTAGCTCCGATTAACCATTGGTATCTTCGCAATCCCAAGACCCGCAGTGAGCTTGTAAAGGCTTTGGATCACTATTTCCGGGAGAATGAAGGTTCGGTTTCCTCCGCTGTCTTCTTATGGGAAGCGTTCAAGGCCGTTATTAGGGGTCAAGCTCTATCATTGATTGCTGGAGTCAAGAAGCAGAAAGAGGAAGAAGTGGTAAAGATAGAGACTGAGATTGCTGACTTGGAACTAGCGCTAGAACGGGAGGTGACCCGTTCTAGATTGCATGTTCTGCAATTGAAGCAGCTGGAATATAAGACGTTGATGACGGAGGCTGCGAAGGCTCTTAGTCGGGAACAACAGGGGCGTCTTTATGATGTTGGAGACAAGGCAGGCAAATTGATAGTATGGCTGGATAGAAAAGATAGAGCGAGTCTTATGGTACCGGAGATTGTGACAGTGAGTGGAGCTATTGTGGCAGACCCACAAGAGATAGTGGCGTGTTTTGCGGATCATTTTCATACTGTGTACTCTTCCATGTCTGATAGGCCGGAGGAGGACTCATGCTTATTGTTACGAGATATTGCCCTTCCGTGTCTCTCTGTCGAAGACAGGGAACTTATGGATGGTACAATCACTGCCGATGAGGTAGCGTTAGCTATGCGTTCCCTATGTTCCGGTAAAGCGATGGGTCCCAATTGTCTGCCAGTGGAACTGGCCCTGGAACCCCTCGCTGCGTGGATCAGTTGGGAGCCCTCCATGAGGGGTATTTACTGGTCTCCGGAGTACGAAGATCGCATCTCCCTATATGCAGACAACATCCTGCTTTACTTGACTTCCCCTAGGAAGTCTCTGATAGTTTTGTGTGACGTTTTGACTTCAGTAAAAACTCGGGCCTGATTATCAACTGGGCTAAATCCTATCTTTACGTCCTCTGTGGTGATACTCCTGTTTTGACGCGTAACTGTCCCATTCAGATAGCGCAAGAGTGTTTAAATATATTGGTATTTATGTTTCGATGGACCCCCAGGTTCAGTATGAGCAAAACCTTCTCCCTCCCTTGAATCGGTTGAAGCGAGATGTCACGGGCTGGCGGAAGCTTCCGCTTTCGTTGCTTGGGCGAGCGGCCCTTTTTAAGATGATGTCTCTTCCTCATTTTTTGTATGCCCTTCAGAACACGCTTGACATAGTTCCTGCTAGTTACTTTCGGATAGTTGAGGG
This sequence comes from Lissotriton vulgaris, assembly GCF_964263255.1. Lineage (NCBI taxonomy): Eukaryota > Metazoa > Chordata > Amphibia > Caudata > Salamandridae > Lissotriton > Lissotriton vulgaris. The sequence continues at coordinate 869,053,020 of NC_141687.1, read as the reverse complement.
TCTACAGAGGAAACTGTTGTGGGATGGCAGGCCTCGTATTGCAATTGCCAAATTGACAATCCCGTGGTACGACAGGGGTATTGCCCTTCCCGACATCAAAAGGTACTATTGGGCATCGCAGTTAGGGGCCAACAACCACGGTATGTATGGCCACGAGTTAGACCCTGGTTTCGCCATGGATAGGTGGTTACTTCCCGGGGGCAACTATTATAGGGCGCTATATTCTAAATCGGTGGTGAGGTCTTTGTCGGGTCTGGCAGGATGCCACCAGTGCGTTTGGCTGGAAAGATCGCTTGACCTTGGCGACCCCGCTTTTCGGATCTGATAGGTTTGGTAAATTGTGGAACACTAAGGGGTTCGACAAGTGGGATCTTATTGGCATTAACAAGGTGGGAGACCTCTGGGCCAAGGGACAGGTAAAGTCATTTGCGGCCCTGCAGCTTGAGTTTGAATTGGGTGGGTCTGAGTATTTCTGTTATGCTCAGGTTCGTCATGCATTGACTTCGGTCTTCCCGGTTGGGGAGGAGATACCGGAATCTACCCCACTGGAGGGCCGAGTGTTGGATGGTCATATGCCGGACAGTACCATCTCCCTGGTGTATAAAAAATTGATTAACCATAGGGCAGACCTACTGTCAAAATTGCGAGATCAGTGGACCCGTGACAGCCTTGAGCTTGATGATGAGGACTGGCAGTCGGCGATCTCCTCCCCCAAGGAGGTCGCCATTCCGGCACGACTTAGATTTGTTCAACTCAAAATATTACACAGAGTATATATCACGGGTCCCCGTCTGGTTCGCATGGGCTTTTCTGAAGAGGGCTGTGCCAACGGGGTTGCGGACAGTTGGGTACATTTCTCCACATCATCTGGGAGTGTAGGGAAGTTGCTGTTTATTGGAGGAAGGTCCACGAGGCTATTCAGGAGGTCACGGGTGTGGCTCTCTTGCCAGAAGCCAGGCGCTGCTTGCTAAATGTTTGGGAGCCCACCGACCATAATGTGGCTCAAACTCAATGGGTGACCCTAGGGGCTATGATCGCCAAACGTAATATTGTTATGTTATGTTATGTTCATTGAATTTTTGAGCGCACAGCTGCCCCAGCGAAGGGGCGTCCCGGCGCTATATCTGGAAAGGTAACATAACTAACAAGACAGAAAAAAAGGGGTAATTAATTAGGCAGAGGGAAAAGATACGTTTTAACAGCTTTCCTGAAGGGAAGGAGGTCTTCTAAAGAGCGACTGTGGACAGGAAGTGCGTTCCACAGTTTGGAGGCCAGCACCGTGAACGAACGACCACCTAATCTGCATTTTTGGAAACGAGGAACAAGTGCCAGATTTTGGCCGGCAGAACGAAGGCTGCGCGAAGGGGTATACGAAGTCAGGAGGTGCTGGAGAATGGCGGGAGTGTCAGTTTTCAGAATTTTAAACGCAAAACAAAGGGTCTTAAACTCTATGCGTCTAATTACTGGTAGCCAATGCAACTTGAAGATTGTACTGCGGGCAGAGCAGAAACGCGGCAGGCCCACCAGGGCCCTGGCTGCTGCATCTGCACCCGTTGGAGTCGCAGGACTTCCGCCTGGTTGGCGCCTAAGAACAGTGAGCTAGCGTAATCGAGCCTCGATAATACGCTCGCTTGGATCACCATCTGGCGAGTGGGGGCATCAAAAAATTTGAGGATAGGCCTCAAACCACGTAATATGCCAAAGCACATAGATGCCACCTTCTTAGTATGGAACGAGAAGGTTAGTTTGGAATCCAACCAGACGCCAAGATTTTTAAGTTCAGAGACAGGTTTGGGGGGAGGTCCCAGCTCCTTAGGCCACCAGCTAGCACCCCACTGATCAGGATGTTTCCCCAGTACCATCACCTCGGTTTTGAGGGCGTTGAGCTGTAAACAGTTGGCCGTAAGCCAACTAGCAACAGCCCTCAAACCATCCGCAAAGTTCGATGCCAGTTGGTTAGAATCCCCGTTAAGGGCCACCGCCAACTGGGTATCATCGGCGTATGATACCATTGTGAGACCCCAACTCTTCGCAACCTCCACCAGCGGTTGAACGTAAAGGTTGAAGAGAGTGGGGCTCAACGCCGAACCCTGCGGGACTCCTTGGGTGATGGCATGAGGCTTAGATCTAAATGGTGGCACTACCACCTGAAAGGATCGTTCCAAGAGGAACGATCGAAACCAGTCCAACGCCCTGCCTGAAATGCCTGCCTCACCAAGCCTACGGATAAGAATGGTATGGATACAGTGTCAAAGGCGGCACTGAGGTCCAAAAGGACCAGTGCCGCCATTTGACCTGCATCTAGTACAGAGCGGAGATGTTCAACCATATATAGGAGTGCCAACTCTGTACTATGTCCAGGTCTAAAACCATTCTGTGTAGGATCCAATAGGTGTGCAGAGGCCAGATGTTTTGTTAAGATGTTATTAACATGGGCCTCTGTGATCTTTGCCACCCAAGGAAGAAGGTAGATAGGTCGATAGCTCTCCGGCTTCAGTGGATCCAGTCCCGGTTTCTTTATGATGGGCATGACACAGGCAGCCTTCCAACTAGGTGGAACTGAGCCGGTAGTGAGGGATTGCTCCACCAGATGGCGGATAGGAGGAAGGCAGAGGGACGCCGAGTCCAAAAACTGGGCCGCTACAGCTATGGGGATCCCAGAGGCCCCCTACCCTTGAGGTGTGGATGGAAAACATAGATTGGTGCATGTTCAGGGAAAAAACTGTATACCTGGCTCGGGGTCGTCCCCGGAAGTGGCACAAAGTATGGGGTCCTTGGAACCAGTATAGAGGTAACATATGTGTACCGCCAGTGACGCCTGTCCTTGATGTCCCGCTTTCCCCTGACCCCGCATTACTTCTTGATTGCTTTAAGGTCTTTGATGCTCCCTTTTCTCCTCCCACCTCGCCCGCCAATGTGTTGATCATTCCATTGTTGATATAATGATGTTCCGCCTTTGCGCAGTTTATGCACTTCATGTACTTTGTTGTCGCCTTGCTTGTTTTTTCTAATTAAAAGAAATATAAAAAAACAACATCACTCAAATTAACTACTCCACAGAAACTTACACTCAAAGCCACTACCATCAATAAAGACAACACTATCACCCAAATCCAAACCCTTACTCACGGTATGGCACACATCCAAACTCACATCCTAATTCACAACCACTCATTATCCTAACACATCAGATACAGACTCAACCTCACAACAGCATGCACACGTACACTGACACACATAAACTTCAACAACCACATCAACCATCGCACCACCCTCTACCTCTTAAACAGCCACCCATCTACCCTTACTCCCTCTCCCATAACACCAATACTTCTCACACAACCTCCCACCCCAATAATTATTTATCATGTACTGGCTTCCACCTGCTCGAGTAGTGAAAACGCCCCTTTAGGAGGAGGATGAATTAGTATGTGCCCTGGACATAGGCAAGATATGTAGCTATGAATCTATCTCCCACAACTGTGAATTAATTGTGCTTTTTTCTTTATAACAAATATTTACTACATTTGTTTATAGAGAGGTATCTCATTTGTAAAAATAAAAATATAGGGCCTCATTTATGAAAAGTGACGCATCGCTGCGTGAAAACAGCGATGCGTCACTTTTCACTGCGCACTCCTTACGACATTCCTGATGCGTCATATTTAAAGTATGACGCATCATGTCGCAAGGAGTTACAGATACGTCAGTATTTCTGACGTATCTGCAAGCGCAAAAGTGACGCATTGCTGGAGTGTGTCAAAAAAGTGACCAACTCCAGCAATGCGTCCTTTCACATGGGGAAAGCCCCATGTGAAAGGGCTTGTGTCAGTTTTACGCCTGCTGTGAGGCAGGCGCAAGATTTTGACGCAACAGCGTCCTAAAAGTGACGCAGTGAAATCTCATAGATTTCACTGCGTCACTATTACGAGGCTTTTTGCGGGGGAACGCCCCCTCTGCATACATTATACCTGATGCAGGTATAATGTGGCGCAAAGGGTTTAAAAAGTGACGCATCTACCTAGATGCGTCACTTTTTAAATATGGCGCAACGAGGCGCATTTTTTACACCGCTGGTGCGTCACAAAAAGTGACGCACCGGCGGCGCAAAACTGACGCTAGGCCTTCATAAATAAGGCCCATAGTCTTATGTTTTATTTTCTGTTGAACACATACACACTGTACAAATGTATTTGTTTTATGTACAGGAACAGCTTGTACGCAGTTTTTGTGGTTATAAGCATGACATTTTGTGATGTAGAGTTTCAAAAACATTGAAATCTCATAGCAACTTGATTTTACTTAAGACAACTAGGGGCATATGTACAAGCCCCTATCGCCACCACAACGTCACTTTTTACGACATTGTGGTGGCAATAGGGGCATTGCTTTATTTACAAGGCCGCGTTAAGCCACTTAACGCAGCTTAAAGCGGCCTTGTAAATAAGGCCCTCTTTCGCTCTATGCTTAGCGTGAAAGGGGTAGTCGGTGGGTGTTTTGTGGATGTTCCATCGCAATCCCCATTGATTTTGACGCTGCCCCCTATTTACAAGGGCAGCGCAAATAGGAGGCAGCGCCAAAATTAAGGCCAGGAAAACCTAGTCTTAAATTGGTGAAACGAGGAGAAATGCATTATTTCTCCTTGTTTTTGCTTTATCCTTGTGTACTGCCGTGTGCAGCGCACATGCAAAAAGCAAAATTCTTTTGATTGTTTATGTACAGGAACGTCCCCCTTCCTTTATATAAAACATCTTAAAAACAAAATGCCATTTTGTGACTTCCATGTGTGCTGCATTAAGCAGCACATATAGAGGTGACAAAATGGCATTTAAACATGGTTTATGTCCAGGAAGGGGTACCTTCCTGTACACAAACCGTCTTTCCCTTGCACACTGACACCCTTGCCCTCTGGTGCAAGAGTGCCTTCATTGGGGCTACACTGCTAAATGTAGCGCCAGCGCAGAGAGAAATGCAAGGCTGCACCATATCGTTGTAAATATGGTGCAGGCTTGCGTTTCTGAAGTGGCGGAGTGAGGCGATAAGCCATGACGGCTAATGCCTCACTCCGCCACTTCCTTGAACTTATGCCCCCTAATGTTTAGATAAAATAGAGGTTACATGGGTTTTTCAGGACTTGGGTTAGTGTTTGAGGGGATTGTCAACCTATTCAAGCACCAACCACTAACCTTGTCAGGGTTTCCCCACAAAAGTAACTAAATGGTTTAGGTTTGTCACCATTTTTATTGTACCAATGCAATGTTGCCATTAATAACTGCACAGAGGCTTTAATGGCAGGTCAGATGCATTTTTAGAAGGGCTAATTAAGTGGTTGGTACAACAGGTCCTGCAGGCTCACTAGTAGCATTAAATGTACAGGTCCAGGGTAGATTAAGTACCACTACACTGGGAACTTATCAGTACATAAAATATGCCAATTAGGTGTAAAACAAAAGAGTGATCTAAATCACTTTACAGCTGGTTATCATTGGCGAAGGACCCAGGGTTCTAATAACAAGAATAAGCATGTTCAAATAACAGGAGAGGTGAAGGTCATCATTTTTGGGCTGACTCTTCAGAGAGGGCAAAATCCAATAGGCTTTATAAATAGCAAAGTGACCTAGGAGATATGATGATTGAATTAGTGAACTTTTAACATATGTAAAATGGATTAACAACCGTAATATAAAGTCACTTTGACATACACATGTAAGTGTGTCTTTAAAACGTTTTAGGTTGTTTTATTTAGATTTGTAATTTGATAGTCAATTTAATGGCTAAATCTACATTGGATATTTGGTTTGCACTTCCATCATGATGATGGAGGCTTATTCCACATTTACAATTGATATTAAGCCTTTGTATGAGGATGTATAAATAAGTTATTTCACGTCAAAAGGGTACAGCTCACAATTACATATGTATAACACATAAGATTTAGTAAGTGATGTGGCAATTTTTGTTAATGCAAATTTATGAAAAAAGCATGCTACGTGACATTTTGGAACTGGTAAGTTAAATGCAAACATGAGAATAAAAAAATATTTTAAGTTCACATACCTCCTATTATGGTGGCGATGTGGTGGGTCATCATCTATATCCAGCAGCAAGTATGGTGAACAGTTGTGTTGGATAGGTAGGTAAGATCTGTTGATCTCTTTTATAGTTTTCAAACCGCTAGGCCAGGAGTGGAGGTTTAATCGCCATGGTTAGGCCAACAGTAAGCAACATTGTAATTGGTTTGGCGTAGTTGTGACTGAAATGCCTCCATCAGCTGCTTTTCGGCTATTACTCCATCGATGGAGAAGTCTGCACTTGATGGAGACGGTGGAGTTTCGTCCTTCAAACCGTCAACATAGAAATCAGGCTGTTGAACAGTTCTTATTGCGGAAGGATGGAACATCGATTTTCAGCAGTCTGGATGCATCTACAGAGATATAAATTGGGCCCATAGGAAATAAGCTATAATCCATAGGAAGGACAAAAACAAGAAGAGGAAGGAAAGCCACTGAATAAGAAGCAAGCTAAAGAGAGTGACAAGAAAGCCAACCAATGACAAGCAATGGGCTGACCCAAAGTCCACTATAGGTTTTGGGATCATATACAATAGGTCTTCAAGAAGAAACAGATAAAGTTGCATGGCAGACCTAAAGTAATATGACCATATTTGTACTCACATGTTCTACTTGTTTGTAATAAACCACCAGGTATAATAATCAATTAATACGATAATAAATATTTTCCTTGTGCCCAAGACGTACATCTGTGCCAAAAAAATAGAGGGGCGTGGCTTGGACGCCGATCGGGATGGCGGCGTGAGCTTGCAGCTCCGCGCAGGGTCCCGCTATTTCTCCTGAAAACCACACCTGGGGCGATCCCTGGTCGGAGCAACTGGCCTGAGATGTGCTGGGGAACCACTGGAGAGCGGCTGAGTCCTCTTTGGGGACCGCTAGTCCCACGGAGACCTAGTAAGACGACGTCCGAGGTGCTGCCCGGAGTGTGAAGAAAATGGCGGCGGCGAGGGTCGATGGTCTCCGAACCGAAACTGAGCAGAGTTGGCATCGGCTTGCGGGGTGGCCCACCTGTGCGAGATCGGAGTTGCAGGACCTGCTGGCACGGACCTGAGGAGCGGGTAGATTGTGGTCCAACGTTGGATTGGTGTACTGGGGGCACACACTCGTCTCTTCTTCCCCCCCTCCCCCACCCCCCGGTTCTGGCGACAGTGGGGCGGACGGCGCTAGAACTTTTGATTCTCAGAGCTGCGGGCACTGCGGAGGCACTCTACCTCGGACGTTGCTGATGCGCACGTCCCCTGAGCGGAGGATATCGGGACCTGGTGGGGTCCGGGCCTGCCCGTGTAGCGGCGACAGAGACACCTAAGATGGCGACCGCGGGAGGAGCAGCCATCACGGAGCAGGACCAGAAGGATTCAGCTGCGCTATCCCAGGTTGGCGAGGCCTCCCCGCTGATGATGGACCAGGAGCAGAGACTGAATCGGCGCCTGGATGCTATTCTAGATGCCATCACCTCGACCAAGGAGGCATTGCAGCAGGACATTGCGCAGGTCGCTACGGGGCTGGGGCTCCTGAGAGCGGATCATGCCAAGCTGGCGGATAAGGTTAAGGACCATGAGCAGCTGCTCTTAGACCTAAAACCGGCGGTGGTGACCGCGGAACACAAGATAACGGACATCCTGTCCCAGCTGGACACGTTGGAGCGACGAGCGGAGGATGCCGAAAGCCGCAACAGACGGAACAACGTGCGGGTCGTAGGCCTGCCGGAAAAAATTGAAGGGGAGGATGCGGTGGCCTACATGGAGGACTGGTTTCGGACACTGGTGGCACCGGAGGGACTCACTTCCTTCTTTACGTTGGAGCGAGCACACAGGGTACCGGCTCGCCCGCCAGCGCTTGGCCGCCCCCCCAGACCAATGGTGGTGAAGCTCCTCCATTATAAAGACCGGGACCTCCTAATCCAGAAAGCTCGGGCCTCGGGTCCGTATGAGGTGGAAAACAGCCGAGTCACGATCTTCCCAGACTATACTCAGGCGGTCCAGAAGAATAGGGCATCCTTCCTGGCGGTGAAAAAGGAGCTGAGGGAGGAGGGCATCCAATATTCCTTGCTCTTCCCGGCCAAGCTGCGGATAATCCTGGATGGGAACACTCATTTTTTTCAAACTCCGGATGAAGCGTGGTCGTGGTTGGAACTGTATCGAGCTGGCACGAACAGGAATGGCAAAAGTCAGCGGGAGAAGCCTAAGCCGTCTCAGGTCCGGAAATCTCAAAGGATTAGTTCCCGCAATAAGCTTCAGCGAGCGAAACGGGAGGCCCAAATGGCTGCGGACAAAAGAGGGGCGCTGGCAGCGACGGCGGCTATCACGAGATCACAGCAGGAGAGTGACTTGGCGGCCACGGACTCTGGCGAGGACGGTGGCAGGACTGGAGAGGAATTTTCGGAGGCGGAGAGCCCCCCAGACGTCTGATGAAATTTTTCATGGCTGACTCTTCTATGGGACTTGGGACATTGTCACTGGTAGGGTGGTATCCTGTTGGCACTTGATGGGTCGCAATGTGGGGTGAAGCATTAGCATTGCGGGATGGAAGGCGCGGGGTGGGGGCTCCGCCTGCCCGGGGTCGGCGATAACTCACCCCTTCAGGGCCCTTAAGGCCTTCTGTGGTGGCGACCACAGGTTAGTCGGATGTGTGTTTTGTTTAAGGTTTGGATCGGGGCTGAAACTGGGTTTGTAGGCTCTGTCCTGGGGAGTGGGGTTTGGGGAGTTTTTTCTATGGTTCGTTTCGGGGGGGGCAACTGCTATGATGTGGGCCTTGAATGGCTATACTTGAACTGGATTGCTCTACGTTGGTATGGGGACGTTACCTAACTTGAAATGCCTGACGTGGAATGTCCGAGGACTGCGAACTATGGTCAAACGCCACAAAGTGCATGCTTATCTGGTGAGACGGGGGGTTCAGATCGCCATGCTGCAGGAGACTCATTTAACGAAACGGGAATGCACAGCACTACAGAAGAGATGGAGGGGTCAGGTCTTTGGCACCACTTACTCCGCATTTGCTAGAGGGGTTCTGATATGGGTGCGAGCGGGGATACCGTTCCAGGTGTTGAATCAATTGGTGGATCCTGAGGGCAGATATGTGGCGGCAGGAAGGGAGGTTGTATGGTCGGGATGTGGTTCTCAGCTGCGTATACGCTCCAAATGTTGATCAGGCCCACTTCTTTGATGGTCTATCCGGCTCCTTGGCCTCCTTCTTGGCGGGGCCTGTGATACTGGGGGGGGACTTCAACTCGATCACGGATGTGGCCTTGGATAGATCTCACCCACCACTGGTTGATTCCCCTGTACGTAAGTTAGCCGCACACAGGAAGGATTGGCAGGAAAGATGGGGACTGCTGGATGTGTGGCGGGAACAACATCGGGGTGGTAGGGACTACTCCTTTTTCTCAGCCCTCCACGCTTTACATGTTAGGATTGACTCGGTTTTGTGCAGCGGGTCCCTAGCCCCACTGGTCTCCCATACGGAGTACCTGGCCAGGACCATCTCGGATCACAATCCTCTGCTGGTGCACGTCCAGTGGCAGCGGGCACGCTCCGCGATTCCAACATGGCGGCTCCGGCCCGACACCCTTGAGGACTCGGTGTTCAGTGATGCAGTCCAATGGGGCATAGATCAGTATTTTGATGAGAATGAGGGGACAGCTACTTGTAGGTCCACTGAATGGGATGCAATGAAAGTGGTGGTGAGAGGAGTATGCTTGGGTAGGTTTTCGAATGCTCGAATGTCGGTGTTGAATGCGCTTGCCAGTGCGGAGGAGAAATTGAGGGATTTGGAGCGGCGGAGGCCGGACCAGCCGGATTTACAGGCCCGTTTGCTGGAGGCCAAGGAGGTGGTGGCTACCGAAACGGAACGGCTGCGGTGCTATGACTACAGACAATATGCCGTTAGAGCGCATGCTGAAAGGGATAAGGTGGGCACGTTACTGGCTAGGCTTGCTAATCCCGAACTCAGAGGCTGCCCGGTCTTGAGCATCAAAAATGAACTGGGGGAGACGGTCTATTCACAAACTGCGGTGCTAGAGTGCTTTCGGGCTTACTATGCTGAGTTGTACGAAAGTCAGTTGGGAGTGGAGGCTAGCGAAATTGCGGAATATTTGGAATCCATGCAGCTTCCGGTGCTTGACGATGACGATGCAAAGGACCTAGGTGGACCTGTTACGCTGGCCGAGATTAGGGCGGCCATTAAACATATGGCGAGGAATAAAACGACCGGGGTGGATGGCCTGCCGATAGAATTTTATCAGAAGTATGTTGATAGCTTGGTGCCCAGGCTGCTGGTGGTGTATGAGGAGGCTTACAGGTTGGGGGGTCTGCCCGGATCACTGAGGGAAGCACTGATCGTACCGCTGCTGAAACCCGGCAGGGAAGCGACTGATGTGAGGTCTTACAGGCCATTGTCCATGTTGACGGTGGACTATAAGATTTTAAGCCGGATCTTAGCCACAAGGTTGGCCCCACATATGACCAGCCTGGTGCACAGGGACCAAGCGGGGTTTATCCCCACGAGGAGCACTGCGCTGAATATTCGCCGTCTGATTGGAATATTGGATGGTGCAGCGGGTACGGACGATGCCCAGGCGGTGTTATCTGTAGATATTGAGAAGGCTTTTGATAGTTTGGAATGGATCTATCTGGATGAAGTCCTAGTGAGGTTCGGCATGGGTGAAGGGTTTCGCAGATGGACAAAGGTGTTGTATTTCTTGGCTACGGCGCGAGTACGTCTGGGCGCTCTGGTGTCTGCGGCTTATCCAGTCGGTAGGGGGACGAGACAGGGGTGCTCTCTCTCCCCTCTTCTGTTCGCACTGGCGATGGAACCTCTGGCGGTGCGCGCCAGGTCGGGAGACATGTATGCAGGGATCGCTAGAGGAGGGCAGTTGCACCACATATCATTGTATGCGGACGATCTGCTACTTTACATGGGGGATACGGAACGGGCCCTGGAAGGGGCGATGGAAATGCTGTCTGAATTTGGTCGTTGTCGGGTCTCAGGGTTAACTGGTCGAAGACTTGTGTCTTTCCGCTTAGGGCGGACGCGCCCGGCCCCACCCGTGACGTAGGGGTGGCCTGGGAGCCATCTTGCTTTACTTATCTGGGAGTCCGAATCTACCACGAGGTCGCGGACTTATTAGATGGCAATATTGGGCGGTGCGTACGGGCGCTGAGAGGTTGCATGTCTTTCTGGGCCTCCCTCCCCCTGTCGGTGTTGGGTAGGGTTGCTCTGCTGAAGATGGTGGCGCTCCCGCGGCTCTTGTACTATTTTCGCACGCTGCCCATTTGGATTCCTCAGAGGATTTTTAGGGACTTGCGGACGATGGTCATTGACTTTCTTTGGGGGCACGGCCGCCGCAGGGTGGCACTGAACACATTGTATCGTCCCAAGCTTGAGGGGGGGATGGCGGTCCCTGACTTTGAATTGTACTATTTAGCCGCGCAACTTCAGGTTCTCACACATCATGTGGCTAGGGTGTTTAGAGGGCCGGAACACGACCGAGAGCGGGGGATACAATGCCATGTCCTGGCCTATATCGTCATGCAGCAGAGACTGGAGCTGCGAGGCCTTACCATGGAAGAGAGGACGCTCAGGTTGTGCTGGCAGAGGAGTCTGAGGAGGGCGAGGGCGTCCCGGCCGTATGCCCCGGAGATACCGATTGGTATGCTGACTGCGCTGCCGCATGGGGGCGATTGGTCTCCATTATTGGAATGGGAGGAGCTGGGACTGCAAGTGGTGGGGGATTTGTATATTGATGGGACGTTGGTGCCCTTCCAAATGCTACAAGAACAGTTTGGGCTGCCGGAGGGGAGCTTCCTCTTGCATGCGGCTGTGGTGGCGGCCATGCAAAAGCATTGGAAGGGGGGGCTCATTGAACCGGAAACGACTATGGCTTGCCAGTATGTAGTGATGGCCGCCGGCACCTTTGAAGCGGTGACCTGCCTCCATAATATGATGTTACATGAGGGGCTGGAACCGCTCCTGGGCCTGAAAGCGAAATGGGAGGTGAGCATAGGCAGGCCCATTCCGGACACGGTGTGGGGTCATATCCTTAAGCGTACGTGGAAGGGCACGAGGAACGCACGCTTCCAGCAGGTGCATTTTTATGTGTTGCATAGGCCCTACTTGACCCCGGAGAAGATCAAACGGTACTTTCAGGTACAGGAGGCGCGGTGTCCGAGGTGCTTGGCGTTGGATGCGGATCTGGATCATCTGTTATGGGGCTGCCCGAACCTAGAGGGTTACTGGGCGGAGGTGGGGGAACTCCTCAACGCGGTGACCGACAGGGAGGTGGAGTTTGATATGGCAGCGTGCTTGTTGCTCTGGTTCCCACACACAAAAAACACTAGGGTGACAAGTACATTTATTGACCTGGGACTGATACTGGCGCAGAGGGAGATCACCTGGCACTGGAAGTCTAGGGAAGGGCCGTCTATAAGGAGATGGACGAATGAATTGCTGAGGTGGTCTGAATGCGAGAGTGTGCTCCGTATGAGGCAAGCGGTCAAGCTAGATAATGAAAAGAGCCTGGAATCAGCGCGTGCGTGGGAATTTATAGTGCAGGCTCTGCGTGACTCTCTGGTGGACGATGAGGACTGAATGGATAGGGCATGAGGGCATCACGGGGCTTACGCATGTGGGGGTATACGTAGATCTGTAGCGGGACCCATACTGGCATCAGGAACACGGTACACATCATTAGCGGTTGCTGGGGGGGGGAAGGGTGTTACTATAGGGTTGTTAAGGGGTGGGTTGGGCACCGGGATCCAGGTTGGGGAGCGGAGGTAATTCCGGGCCTGTGACTGTCTTTACGGGTCTGCGGAGTATGGATAGATGGTGAGCAGGGGCAGGAACACGTGGCAATGTTCTGTTAGGCATCACTGGGACTGGGGGGCGGGATCGCAGTATTGTCATGAGATCGGGCTGTCAGACTATGCTGGACGGTGTTGGGGATGGGTTAGGTGTTGGGGGGGGTAAAATGCAGATACATGAAGATATTTCGACCAATTGTCCCTCAGGGATGCTCACTATGATGTCTTGCTGGCAACTGGAACATTATGCCGCCCGGCCCCCGGGATACGGGCTGAATGGCTGTGTATACTCTATGTTTACTCGATCCATGCGGGGGGACGCCATGAGTGTGCTGGTTGATTTATTGTATGCAATGGTTTCTAATTCTGCAATAAAAACAAATTAAAAAAAATAAATAAATCTGTGCCAAAAAAATCAATTGCCAGTTTTCCAAATGTTTATGAGATATGTTCTTGCACTTCAAAGCAGGCTGTCTCATTATCTTTGTCTTGTCACTATTTGCAAATGCTTGACAGTGCTTCCCAATAATTATCACTTCCCTATCCATACTAGACAGCCAATAACATTTCATCAACCTTTTTTTTTATCATATTCCTTCTTTGATGACTCATGCAAATTTAATAATATGCATCCATAGACCAAAAGAATGTATAATCTGGTTATGTTTCAACAGTTTTCTACCACGTATGCTAACCTCATCAGCTTTTTCACCTCCTCTTCAAATACATATAAATCAATCCATCCTTTAAAGACTTGTTTTTTTCTAGAACTTGGTCCACACCTACTTCTATTCCATTCTTCTCCCGTCACAGAAAATTCCTCTTCTATCACCACAAACTGTGGATACACCACGATGGGAAACCCCACTACTTCACCGATGCCAAGAAGGCACTAAAATTCTCTTGACAAGTATCGACCCCCAAAGTGAATACACAAACATCCCAAACACGCCAATATGATGGTTGCCTCCGAGACAACAAATAACACGCTCTGGGGCCACTAGCACTGCTCGGTCCCCCTGCAGTGTGTGATGACTTTAAAGTTGTGCTTTGACTGCTGCCGACTTGGTTCTTGACCCCTTGCCTCTGGGGCGGGCGAACAACTCCAAAATTTTTTGATTCCCTTACAACACTGACACTATGGCTATTTCGCCCACACCGACTTCATTTAGGGTGAACCCGATCCCCACCGAGCACCCAGTAAGTTCTTGACTGGGCAGTTTGTCTGTCTCTCTGATGCCTCCGGAGAAGATTCCCACTGTGCACAATTGTTACTTGGGTATGATTTTGGGAGGAGGGTGGGACTAGATCTCCCAACCGAGTTTTGGAATTGAAGTGGGTGGCTTTGTTCAATTGTTTGTCTTTCCTGGTTCTTTCCCTACGCTTATCTCACCTGGCAAGACACCACACTGAGTTACTGCCCTGCAAAGCGGCGTGCCTCGCTTGGCCCATCTCCACCATGGCATGCAGCCCTTCTCTTACAGCTCAATGACCACCACCAGATGTCTGACCTGGAATGTCCATGGGTTGAACGACCAGAAAAAGGCCAGGCTGGTACATGCTTATCTCAGACACTGCATAGCCATCTGTTTTCTCCAAGAATTCCACTTGACTCAGGCAACCGCCTCCCATCTTCGTGCGGGATGGTGTGCTGAGACCAAATGTCCCGTCTATTTTTTTTCCTCTGTGTGCGGCAGTGTAAGGTCCGCGTTGCAGCCAAGGCTATGTGCGCAAAGAACCCAACTGCGTGTGTGGGTGCAGCAACAAATATCAGTGCAAATATCACTCCAAACTTTTGCTTAAAAAAGTGAAAAGACAGTGCATTTCCACACATACAGCACCACCTGAGGGGTCTTAAGGCAGGTTTGCACTTTAGATACACATGCCATGACATGAATTAGTTACACAGACAAGTACACTTTGGGGGTAGAAAAACAACGGACTCCAACGGTGGTACTATTATAGGATTTTCCTAAAGATTCTCAACTGGAGCACTGTTCATAGGATGGGGAAATGTTGGGAGCCTATACAAGATCACATATACATAATAGGTTCCACAATTACATAACATGTTTACAATTTGATGTGCGCGCTACTGAGTAATGTCAAGATATCCTGTCTTAGAGATAGTTTGTGAAATGTGTGACATCCAGGCAAACATGAACTGTGGGAAAGAGCCATTCAGATAAGTCAAATGCAATCACTAGATGGGTGGCATGGTTCCTTCTCACTTTGATTCTTGCAATTTTTCTGGTGCTGATAAACTCTATTGAGGTAAACTTTCCCATTCAGGGGGTAGACCTTTGTCCTCATCAGCATATCAAAAGGTTTCTCCTCTACTCTATTTCTCAATGTACTCTTTTTTTTTTTTTTTTAACCTTTATTAGTAGTACAAGTAGTTACAAGTATGGGCCTACAACCATCCCGGCCGGCCGCTAAACAGAACAAGAGTAAAGCAGACAATATGAAAAGTTACAGCAGTTCAAAATCCTGGGTCATAAAATACCAGAACATGTCTTGTAATCAGGTGCACCAAATTGAAATCAGGATTTGATAGGTTCATTTTCAAATAAGAAACTAAAGAAACACAGTCCCACAATACTGCGCGCGAATCAGGATATCTACAGACAGTACAGATACGAAGGAAATATCGGGGGTAAGATACAGAAAACAGGAGAATTGCAGGCACAACCCCAGCAAGTAGTGAGTCGAACCCCCATCCCTCAAAACTAAACATATTGCGGAGAGCATGAACGACGACGACACTAAAAAGAGAAGAAAGACTAAAGGGCCATAGAAACAAATATCGATCGAACACCCATCCCCCAACCCCCCACCCTGCACTCCCGCAGAAGGCCATGGCCTACCCCCCCAGCAGCGTGCCTGTTGCCCTAATAGAGACCCGAAATACAGAAAGAGAGAAGAAAGAGAAAAAGAGATAATAAGCGGAGGAGGGCCCTCAGTCGTGTCGCCCAGCCCCGCCCTACACCCCGGATAATCCCAAAAATTTAAGTAGCACAGCAATGGAGAACAACCAGTCCCGGTCACAACAACTATGAAATCCCGGTCAAACATACCCATTGCACCGTCCATCGACAATAAAGCAATTAGATTGCGAACCACATCATCCCTGACCATGTCTGGCAATGATACCGCCAGAAGTCTACTCGCCACTCAAATTAAAGAACAGTCCTGAGGGTCCAAACAATCTGGACGGGTTCGGTCGGAGCGCAGCCATAGGAACGAACAACAATCCAAATCCATCCAAGTATCGATAGCGGAGATCCGGCCATGACGACGATGACCCCAGAAACTTCCCAGAGCTCACCCACAGTAGCACCATCCAGGGAAGGAGAGGCACACAGTTCGGAAAGTGCCACAACGTAGCTAGGACAGTCCAAGAAGGGAAATAGCGTTTTATCCCCAGCCGCCAGTTGAACATGTGTCCCAAAGAGACATCCACACGGGCAACCATGACGACCGCGGGGTCACGGGGACCTGGTCTTTCAGCGGCGCCTTGTACCCAGGCAGAGCTGGGACCTCCTCCGTGGACACAGCTGCAAGGTCGTCAGTAGTCCTGATAGAATTCACTTTTCGAGGCTCTAATTACCCTATGATGACGTGTGAGTTAGCATCATATGACTAACTAAGGCATTTACGTAAACGCACTTATGCTTATATCCAAATGTATGCGTGACCATATTAGTTTCTTAGCTTAGCCTGTGTGCCACCATTTTGTGTAACTCTCTGTGCCTGCGGGTTCTGCTCGCTCATGCCCCTCCCGCAGGAATACAGAAATATACTAAGACAGCAGTTTTCGTTTCTCGGCTTACTGTGGCCGAAAGTAACAAGTTCCGCTATCTGCAATGTTCTCATGCCCAGAGGCGCTGAAGCCTAGCTCCATGGCCTTGAGCAGAGATAATAATGTATCCCTCGCAGGTGCAGATGCCTGCTGTATGAGAGCATTGTTCACTGGTCTGGGGCTCAGTAGTTTTCCACAAGGGGCGTACCCTATTTACTGTGTTGCATTATAATGTATTGCTGTGATGCAGAGAGTCAGTCCTCTCGTTCGCACTCTTAGGAGTGAGGTCGGACAGGGCCCTCTCATATGAGTGTTATTTGGCCTAATAAAAGACTTTTGTTATACTTCTCCACTGTCCGGCTGACTTCCTATAAGGTAATTATAGGTGAGTGCTGTAAGTCACTCGGGTGGATTTGAGCCACGCTTATCAGATGGCGCCCGAATAGGGACCCCGCGATAAGGATCTTTCTCACCCGTAAGTGGGTAGCAGAAGACCGGGGACCCGCTGGTCGGCACGGTGGGTCCGGGATCCCATTTGATGCCGAGCTTGGTTCTCGCAGCGCTGCCCCACCCTGCTGATCGGGAGAGGTCCCGGTTCGGATCTTACGCCGGGGTCCAGAAGGCGGAACTTGAAGCTGACCGTGTTGGTCCTGGCAGCCGGAGGTGGAGAACGGTAGAGGTCGGTGCCGCCAACGGAAGGTGAGTGGTCCACCTGTGATTGCTGCAGGAACAGGAGTGTTCCAGGAGACTAGAGTGTCTCCGATGGTTTGAGGAGCTGGTGTGCTCCTGGGGCTAGTGTGCTCCGGGGAACTCAGAGTACGAGTTGGTGCTCTGACAGACTTGACGGGGTTGGGGGACGTATTTCGAGGTAATTGTTTGTAGCGATCCGACCGGATGGTACTGTGGTGACGGCGTGGCTCATTGTGGGCAGACTCTGGTGCGCTTACCCTGAACTCCTAGTGTGGTGATTCAGTGGAGGTGTGATCTGGGTTTCCCGCGGTAAAGTGCGCAGTGATCCGCAGTGCCGCACGGGTGGCGGATTCGTTCCCCTTCCTCAGAACAGTTAGTGTACTGTTCGGTCTGCGGTGGAGTCCAGGTTCCCCAGGACTTGGTCGACGGGCCTTGTCCCATTTGGTAACACGTGTTTGGAGATATTGTATATGTGTACGTGGTTCTTTGGTGTACGTCTATATGTTTGTGTGTGAATGAACTCGAGTTGAGATTCAAGATAAAGTAAAGATGCCGTGTTTTAGCAAGTTGCGATGTTTTGGATGTTGTTGTCGACCCTCAGATACTAGACTGGCCGAGAGCCAACCTGCACCCCCTGAAGGGACACCGAGTTTTGATATGTATGTTAAACATGGACTGGTCCCGATTATGTTCGGCACTTTGTGGCATCGATACACAGCTGATAATGTGGATTTACAATGGCCTTTGACGGGTTCTTTTGATGAAGCTAAGTTGGATTATTTGCAAGATAAACTGTTTGCTAGGCGTAGCCGTCAGAGTATGTTTGACTCTTTGCGAATATGGCAGAAAGAGGTCAGGAAACGTAAGATGCGAGAGGAGAAAGAGGAGTATAAAAAGTCCACCCAGACTATGGCGCAGAAAGCGAGGGAACAAGTGGGGAATGAGAATGCATTACGCATGGAGCGCGCTGATAGACTTTGTAGGTTGAAAGAAAATAAAAGCTACGTAGTACGAGAGGACGACCCAGATGAGATGGAGGACATTTTGAATGCCCGACCCCCTCCCCCTTATGCCCCGCAGCCATTGTACCCCTCCTTGCCACTTTCGGCCCCTAGTAGCGCCATTCCAGGTCCTTCAGCGAGTGCCCCCCAACAATCCCTGCCCTCGACACCCCTCGTTTCTCTACTTCAGCCCACTTCACCCGCCCCCTCACCATTTTCCTTAGCACTCCCTACCGTCTCAGCTATTACCACCCCCAGTCAGGAGATGCTAACACCGAGTCGCGGCGCAGGTAGCGGATTGCTTTCACAGGTACGGAAGTTGCTTACACGTTCTACAGTTGGTTTAGATGAAAAAAGTGTGGTGGCTAAACAGGCATGTCAATGGGCCAGGAATAATATTTATTCGTTCGAAGACATTTGGTCCACCATGAAAGATTTTGAGCCCTTGATGCAGCAGCACGCTTTGTGGCACATGGCTGGTGTATTGATACCGCTATGGGAACAGGGATATGGAGGTGTGGCTCCGGCGGTTTTGCGGGATATACAGGCTGGAGCGTACAGAACGAACACAGGGGTGAAGGAAGTGATGAGTAGTCTGCGCGCGCTATTGCAATACAGGAATGAATTGCCCTCTGCCGGTACACCCCATTTTCCAGATCTCCACCCGATGCGAGAGGTGCACCCTATTTTTCATCCTGAGATCCCTGAGTTGTTAGACCCACTGACGAGGGCTGTTACAAGGAACAGAATTGATGCGCATTTTCAGGAGCAATGGGTGTATACGCCATGGAAGAGAAGTGAGGTGTTGTCATTGAAAGCTCAGCTGCCGGATTCTAGAAAGAATCCGACCGCCTATTACAAAGAGCTTACGGAAGCGGCGTCTTCTACTGTGATGACGTTGGCTGATGTTGAATTGTTTTTCGGGCTTTTGGTCCCGGTTGATGTGTGGCGACAAGTGAAAGGTACGGATCATACGGAGGAGCTGGGAGGTACATGGCAGGAGTTGCAAGATTGGGACAAGGAGCGTAAGCCAGGGGAGAAGCCGAAGGCTGAGATATTGGCTTTGCCAGGGCGTATTATAAAATATATGCATTCCCTCATCCCCCCGAAAAAGGTAGATTGGGACAAATTGACGGCTTGCAAGCAGAAAAAGGATGAGGCGGTCTCTGATTTCTTTACGAGGTTTGAGGAAACGTATATGGATTTTAGTGGGCAGGATGTGTCACAGGATGGAGGGTTACTGCTCTTCGTCAACAGGTTTGTCACAAACTTATTGCCTGAGATATCGGCCAGACTGCAAGCGTCGGAGAGCACGTGGACAACGTCCTCTCCTTCGGGAATACTAAGTATGGCGCAATATTACGAGCACAGGGAAAATGAAAATAAGGACAAACAGGAAAAGAAGGCTAAAGATTTGAAGACGAGGGTTTTGTTGCAACAGGTGGCAAGAGGCAGAGGAAGGGGTGCAGGGCTGAGCCGCGGAGGTGGATTTGGAAGAGGTGAGAGCAGGGACAGGCTGGGACCGAATCAGTGCGCGAAGTGCAAGCAGGAGGGGCACTGGTGGAGGGATTGCCCGCTGCTGCAGGCAAGCGCTGGTGTAGGGCGCGGACGAGGAAGAGGTGGCGGTGATTTTGGGAGACAGGCTGCACGATCAGAAGGAGGCGGGAGACCGGGAGGCAATTACTTTGACAACGGGACAGATAGACAACAGTCACAGAGGAGCGGGGGCCAGTATTACAACGATGATTATTCAGTGGACGATTTGACAGGGTTTTCCCACAACTAGGACAGCGTAGGACAGAGCATGGGACCAGTACTTATGGAAGTTGATCAGAGGGGACCTTATGTCGAAGCCGACTTACTAGGGTCTCAACAGAAATTTCTAGTGGATACGGGTGCAATGAAAAGTTCAGTGGCTCGTTCTCGGGTCCCAGGGGCGGCTCTGTCTGGCAAGAATAACATATCCGTGGGTTTCGCAGGAACTCCGGTGATTAGCCCCATCTCTAAACCTCTCACGTTAACGATTGGTCCTTTTACTGTTGATTCACCGTTTTTATTGACATCAAATTGTGGTGAAAATTTGTTGGGTTTAGACTTATTGAAGAGATTGCATGCTACCATCTATTGTTCCCCGGATGGCGTGTACCTTACTCTAGGCCCCAATGTCGCCCGCCCACTACAGTGCTTTTCAAAAGACGACCCGCTGCCACCTGAGTTTCGAGGCATACCAGACAGCTTGTGGGCCGTCAGTGATAATGATGTGGGAAGAATGGACATTGCCCCGGTGTCAATTAGAGTGAAGGTGGGAGCCAAATTGCCCAGAATTCCACAATACAGAATACCTAGAGAGGGTGAGAAGGCCTTGTTACAGATAATTCAAGAATTGATACAGTCTGGAGTTGTAGAAGAGACTGATTCGAATATATGTAACAGTCCTATTTTGCCTGTACTTAAAAGACGATCACCTGATGCAACAGATAATACTCCTGATGTCTATAGATTTGTGATCGATTTGCGGCAGGTGAATAGAGTAGTGGAGCCACAGTATCCGGTGGTCTCGGACATCACTACGATATTAACAATGATTCCACCTTCGGCAAAATATTTCTCTGTCCTTGATTTGAAAAACGCTTTCTTCAGTATTCCAGTACATGAAGATAGCAGGTATCTCTTCGGATTCTCATTGGCTGGCCGAAGTTTCCGCTTCAAGAGAATTCCTCAGGGGTACACTGAGAGTCCTAGCATATATAGTCAGGCTCTAAAGGCACAATTGGATGATTTGGAACTTCCACCTGGCAACGTGATGTTGCAGTACGTGGATGA
Organism: Lissotriton vulgaris; assembly: GCF_964263255.1. Lineage (NCBI taxonomy): Eukaryota > Metazoa > Chordata > Amphibia > Caudata > Salamandridae > Lissotriton > Lissotriton vulgaris. The sequence goes on along the minus strand of NC_141687.1, from coordinate 869,031,833 downwards.
TATCCTGATAGCATCGGATGACGAACAGGGTTGTCGGGATGCTACTGTGAAATTGTTACACCATTTGGCTAAAAGGGGGCATAAAGTGTCCCTTCCGAAATTTCAATACTGTCGAACGGAGGTCACCTACCTCGGTCACCTCCTTTCGAAAGCGGGGAGGAGATTGACGCCGGAGCGCATAAAAGCGATCACTAACATGCAAGTACCTAACACGCAGCGAGAGGTGCGCGCGTTCTTAGGCATAACATCGTATTGTCGTCAGTGGATACATAACTATGCGTTACTAACAAAACCCCTATTGTATCTGACTACCAAAGAAGTGCGCGAACCCCTACCCTGGACCCCCGCATGTCAGGAAGCGTTTGAGTTACTAAAAGAGTCTCTGTGTTCTGCGCCAGTTCTTGGAACACCTGATTACCAGAAGCCTTTTGTCCTTTACGTGCACGAGGCGGAAGGTTGCGCGTTGTCTGTCCTAACTCAGTGTTTTGGGGGAAAGCAGAGACCGTGTGCGTATTTCTCTGCAATGCTCGATAATGTGGCAAGAGCGCTGCCGAGTTGTCTGAGAGCCACGGCGGCTGCTGCGGTCTCTATAAGACAATCGGCAGGGCTCGTGCTGGGAACAGATCTCACAGTAATGGTACCGCATGCTGTGGATATCTTACTAAACAGGACACAGACGCAGCATTTAACAAGCGCTCGTCTGACGGGTTACGAGATGACTCTTTTTGCACCCCATGTGACAATAAAAAGGTGTGCCACATTGAACCCCGCCACCTTGTTACCTATCCCCACAGACACTGACACGAATGGTGACATACATGACTGTGTGTATAGGACTGAGGAGGAGACAAAGGGGAGGGTGGATCTGACAGACAGGCCCATGGAAGAACCAGACGGGGAACTGTATGTTGATGGATCCTGTTTTAAATTACCAGACGGGACATCGACAGCAGCATATGCAATAACAACATTACAGACGGTGGTAGAGACTTCTAGAATACCTTACAATTCTGCTCAGGCTGCTGAGATTATTGCCTTACTGAGGGCATGTGAGTTGAGTGAGGGGTTGGATGTGAACGTTTACACTGATAGCCAATACGCCTTTGGCGTGGTTCATAATTATGGGCGACTTTGGGCAGAACGGGGATTCTTGACCTCCCATGGACAGCGCATCCAACATGGTCCACTGATATTACGACTGTTAACGGCATTGACATTACCCAAACGATTGGCTGTGATAAAATGTAGCGCACACAAGACAATAGTGGACGATGTCGGGCGAGGCAATGCTTTTGCCGACGAGACAGCAAAAGAGACTGCTAGAGGAAAATTACCACGAATGTTTGTGGCAGGGCCAGCACGATGGGTCCCAGATATTCATATGTTCGCAGACACGGTACAGAGTGTCAAGAACATACAAAGTAAGGTGACGGATGAGGAATTGAGAGCATGGAAGGATGGGCAGGGACGACTGGATGCGGATGAATGTTGGACAGATGTAACAGACAAGAGAAGATGGATGTTACCGAATGCGTATGTCCTTCCAGTAGTGACGATGGCCCACGGGCCTGCCCATGTGAGTGCGAAGGGTATCTGCAAACTATTAGACCCGGTGTGGAGCAATAAAAATATCTCTAAGATGGCCACCAATTTGGTTCGTCAATGTATGGTGTGTTTGAGACACAATCCTGGAAAGGGTACCCCTGTCCCAACTGGAAATTTTGCACCCCCCTCTTTCCCTTTTGAGGTAATTCAGATGGATTACATAGAAATGGAAAGAGTCAACAACTTGAAGTACGTCCTTGTAGTCGTATGCGCCTTTAGTAGGTGGGTGGAGGCGTTCCCAACGAAAGACTGCACGGCTATGTCTACTGCTAAAATGTTGATAAAGGAGTATTTCTCCCGCTTTGGATTACCTAGGGTGATCTGGAGTGATAATGGCACGTCCTTTAATGCTGAATTAGTGAAAAATATATGCAAAGGTTTACACATCACCCAGAAGTTCCACTCGGCCTTGCATCCTCAGGCAGCAGGACTGGTGGAACGCTTTAACGGGACGCTCAAGTTAAAAATGGCCAAAATATGTGAGAGTACAGGTCTCCGTTGGCCAGACGCACTTCCCTTAGCCTTGCTATCCACAAGAGTCACTGTAAATGCAAAAATGGGCGTCTCCCCGCACGAGGTGGTATTTGGCCGCCCGGCCAATATCTGGGGAGTGCCCCGACCAAAATGTTTTTCCGAAGTTCCTTATCCTCTGTTGACAGACTATCTGTATGCTTTGACTAAAGATCTTCGTTCTATTCATCAGCAGGTAGCAGACACTCTGAAGCCGTTGCCGGAGGGGCCCGGACACACCATCCACCCAGGGGACTGGGTCGTGGTGCGACGATACCAGCGGAAGTCTTGTTTGGAGCCTAGGTGGTCAGAGCCTCGTCAGGTGCTCCTGACAACGCGCACTGCACTACGAATTGACGGCAGAAAGGCGTGGACCCATGCCTCTCATGTGAAGAGGGTCCCGCTCCCGTTGCCCTATGATCAATGGGTACAAGATGGCATCGCTGACCAGGAGTTTGAACATATTCCGAGGTATGTTCCTTTCTCGGATGCTTCACTGATTGGAGAAGAGCGAAGCGGCATTGAAAATTCTGTGAGCTCGACAACTCCCTTTGTTGCTAGCAAAGAGATACCGGAAAGTTCAGCATCTGCCACGGAGACACCTGCTTTGTTCTCCGACCCCGAAGTGCCAGGGAGCACTCGCTACAATTTGAGGCCCCGAAAGAAATAAGTGCAGTGCTGGAATATGATGGACTAAATACTGGAAGAAGGGCTTAGTGGACATTCTGAAAAAGAAGATTTAGTGGTAGGGATGGACTTGTAAGAGCCCTGGTGTTTAGCCGAAGATTGTGTTCTTTGAGACTATAGAGTGGTGCGGGGCCCAAATAAAGTGCTTTCCTTATTTCTAAGTATTGACCAAGCGACGTTGGAATAGGTATGGACGGTAAAAGCCTGCCTGTGAGGCTTTGAAGGACACAGGGAGAAGATCCCTTTTTAAGGGTTGAAGAACCCCTCTGGCCGGTGGAGGATTGTCTGGGACTATTTTTTTAGTAACAGTGTGATTTTTATTTTTTCCTTTGATTTTTGATATTTTTGAACGATTATTAAAAATGTATCCCTTTGGGCGGCCAATTCCTGATGAGGAGCAGCCTTTTGCAGCTCCCCCGAGACGTGAGCCCGATTCCCCCTGGTTGGCCCTTCCCCGAAAGGGAAAGATTGTAGTAATAATAATTGTTTTAATTGCCTTTCTGGTGACTCTTGGAATACTGTTTTTCGTAGATAAACATTATCCCGTTCATACATTTGCACCCACACCTACTGCTGTTCCAGAACATAAAATGTTAACTGTTGAATATGGTGAGAGAATGATACGTAAGAATTATAGGGATAATGTTTTTATTAAAACTTTGCATCATGCACATGCCACTACCAACATGACAGATTGCTGGGTATGTGGGCTTTTGCCTTCTGCTGCCTATAAAAAAGATAGGTTCCTCGCTCTCCCTTTAACGCCAGTGAATAGCTGTGTGGGGTGGTATACTCTTATAGGTCTTGTTAAATATTTCCAGCAGCCAGATTCCTTGACTCCACTCCTGCAGAATAGGGGGTGGACAATGACAATGCGAGTGCGGCCCTTGCCTTCAGCTTCCCTTGGACGAATATACACTGATGGACGTTTTGACCAGACTTTTATACAGACATGTGAGAAAAAGTTGGGTCGCTTCCTGACACCTAATGATACTGATCGACTAAGGGATAGTTTCATGAAATTGAACGCCACTTTGTCTTATAGGCATCCCCCTAGGAGTAACAACAGCTCCAAAAGTTTGATACCCTTGGCTGTGGTGGGTCCTCCTCCATTTTTCTGTATAGAGGGAAGGGGTCCCATCAAGGTTGGAAATAGCTCTTGTAACGTGACTGCTTCAATACGCCTGCCCGTTAGCCCTTCCTTGATTGCCCCACCCAGTGTCTATTTTGTTTGCGGTGAAAATGGGTACTTATGGTTGCCCGAGGGTTGGGGTGGGGTGTGCTACCTGGCTTATCTGATTCCTCCCGTGTATGTGGCTCCCTCTGATTACCACAGAACTCATCGACGATTCCCCAATACTCCAGAGCAGCCGCAGGGGCAGCGTAAAAGGAGGGACCTTCAGGTAGAGGACGTTGATCAGACAGATACCTCGTATCAGCAGTGGACTGATTTTTCTAAGGGTCTGCTTCCTTTCTGGGGTCCTATATTCAACAGTAGAGCTATCAGACGACTCTCTAGGGTAATGGAGAAGGTGGTTCTGGTTGAGGCTGACATTACGACTAACATCTCTGTTGAGGTTCAGGCTATGAGATTATTTACGATCCAGAATAGGATGGTCCTTGACGTCATACTAGCTGATAGGGGCGGGGCCTGCCGCGTCATCGGGACCTCTTGCTGTGTGTATATCCCTGACTCCGCCCCGACTGTTAACTTGGCAGTACAAAAATTGCATAGATTAGCGACTGAACTACACCAAGATAATGGAACATGGTCTCTCCAAGGGTGGCTCTGGGGTGCCTTTTCTTCCTGGGGCTGGAAAATACTGATGGGATTGGTTGGAGTGGTGAGTGTAATTCTGTCATGTTGCCTTTGCATATATTGCCTTCCTCCATGTTGTTCAATGTGTGCTGCAAATATACGTCCGAAAAAGAAGTTACATGGTCAATATGCCACGTCTATGATTACTGAAATTCCTGCTGATGCAAGTTTTTTAATGTTTATTGCAGAAGATGTTCTCGACTGAGGTGGTACAGTTCTGCCCCTAGAATGGATGTCGGCACTACCTTTGGCAAATAAATGAGGCTATAGTTAGCCAATGATGCTAAAAGGAGGGTCTGATAGAATTCACTTTTCGAGGCTCTAATTACCCTATGATGACGTGTGAGTTAGCATCATATAACTAACTAAGGCATTTACGTAAACGCACTTATGCTTATATCCAAATGTATGCGTGACCATATTAGTTTCTTAGCTTAGCCTGTGTGCCACCATTTTGTGTAACTCTCTGTGCCTGCGGGTTCTGCTCGCTCATGCCCCTCCCGCAGGAATACAGAAATATACTAAGACAGCAGTTTTCGTTTCTCGGCTTACTGTGGCCGAAAGTAACAAGTTCCGCTATCTGCAATGTTCTCATGCCCAGAGGCGCTGAAGCCTAGCTCCATGGCCTTGAGCAGAGATAATAATGTATCCCTCGCAGGTGCAGATGCCTGCTGTATGAGAGCATTGTTCACTGGTCTGGGGCTCAGTAGTTTTCCACAAGGGGCGTACCCTATTTACTGTGTTGCATTATAATGTATTGCTGTGATGCAGAGAGTCAGTCCTCTCGTTCGCACTCTTAGGAGTGAGGTCGGACAGGGCCCTCTCATATGAGTGTTATTTGGCCTAATAAAAGACTTTTGTTATACTTCTCCACTGTCCGGCTGACTTCCTATAAGGTAATTATAGGTGAGTGCTGTAAGTCACTCGGGTGGATTTGAGCCACGCTTATCAGTCCCCTGGAATCGGACCATGGCCGCTAGAGACGGTGAAACAGCAATGGCGTCCATTCTGCAACCTAGGTCCCGGGCATGACAAATCAGGGTCTCGTGCAAAACTGTTAAGGCAGCCAACACGTCCTTGGATGTGAGCTCCTGCGTATGTTGCAAGCCTCCTGGCCCCTTTCGTGCGACAGCCGTCCGACATGGACGTGAACCGTGGAGGAGGGCACCAGCCGCCATCTTAGTCAAGTCTGCCCCGTCCCTCTTCACCTCATTCAGGGACCAGGCCCCAATGCGGGGCGCCACGGGATGCACCCCCGGGGCGCAAAACTCTGAGGCAGGCTCCCCAAAGGAGAGTCACCAAAAGGCTAAAATCCCTGCCGAACCCCGGGAGTCGCCCGCCTATATCGGGGGCAATCCTTGGTCATGCCCGGGCAAAGAGTTTGGGGAGGGGGCACGAGTCATGCGCCCCCTCTGATCCTGCGTCGCCACACTGCCTCTCAAGGGTCACCGCCAAGCGGACCGGGCCTTCACCGCCATCAGCGGCCCTTCATGTCAGCGGCACCCCCCGGCAGGCTCCTCACCGCCATCAGCGGCCGATGTTGTTGCAGTCGCGGCTGGATGCACGTCCAGGTCAACGCCCCGGTCTCAACACCACGTGGGCCGCGGATCAATCGGGGAGAGTTCTCAGGGTCTGCCGCACGCCGGAGCTTCGGGAACAGACGGTAAGTGCTCGTTCTCCTTCTCCTATTAAAGTACGCCTTCGCGGCTCAGGATAAGCATCAGGATATATGTGTGGGGCGAAGGAGCTTGCGGAGCCGAGCGACTATGCGGCCATTTCGAATGCCTGCCTCTCTATCTCAATTTACTCTTGATAGTGTTCATGAGCCTGAATACTCATTTACAATCTGCACTAGGTGCTTGAAAGGTTGCGCAGATATCAACAAGCTGAGACACCACACTGAGCAGCATTGTGTAAAGTGACATTTGCCATGTCTTGAAAGGTGGTAAAAAAAAACAATCTTTAATTGCTCTGCACCACATATTTATATCCTCTGTATTGCCCAGGTGCTTCTTTCTTAGCATACATTACGCTAAACTGATCTATAAATCTGCATTCTGTGTTACACCTTCTGTGATGCAACTTTTCCCTGGCATTCAAAGTGTGCAAGTGGTTGAACTGGGTGAGCTAGGAAATTCACAAGGAGGGATGAGCCACAGACGAGCGTTCAGAAGATACCACATAGAAATGATGTAGCAAGTGGCGTGCAAAAAATATGATAAAGACTTTTTAATTAAAAATAAGCTACTTTTCTAACACTTGTATTTTCTTGTATCACCCCATACACAATGCACCTTCTTACCTGTATGTCCTGCATTTCCTCTAACTTTCACTATGTCAATGTTTTAACAACTGTGTGTCTTATTCACACACTTTTGCATATAATCCCAATTACAATAGACCATGGGTACTTGCAAATATTTTCCCAGAGGCCAAAAATGTTTGGTTGTGGTGTGACCAAGGGCTGCGCTGATGCTGGCAGGGTGGTGGTCAGGGAGTTAGGAGGGGTTGTTAAGATGAGTTTAGAGGAAGGGAAGCTTGTACATTTAGTGGCTGAATTAAATTGCACACCGTGGAACCAACAAACCTGGGATCAATCCTGGCTTCCCCGCTTGACTAAACTGTGTGATCCTAGGCAATTGTTTTATTTCACTTTCACACCTTTTTCCTAATTATCGCATGTACAAGGAACTCAAAATAAACAATTTCACAATGTGCACTGTTCTGTTTGATTTAATAAACTATAATGCTGTTCTTATATAATAGTAACCCCGGCCACCCAAAGGGTGCACATAACTGACTTGCCTATTAGTTAACTATTTTGCTTTGTTGTCAAGTTGAGGCAGGAAGCATAAATGTTTCTAAATTCATGTTTGAAAACTATCACTTTAAAATAATACTTCTTAATGCAATGACATACTACTTAGGTGAAACAGTTCTGCATGTTAATAAAATGCACTTTTTGAAATTTGAAGAGACTTTTTGCACTTTTGCTACAAGATGTTTCTATAAATCAATTTAATCCTATTACAAAATTTCACGAATATTGTGCTTACATTGTAAAATTGCACTAGACAGGAATCATAGCAACGATGAACCCCAAAACATAAGAATACTATCTCATACACACACAGTATCAGCCACCCACCACTATTTTAGTTACAAAGATGTACTGCTTAGGAATGTGTTGCTTGCCCTTTTTCTTTCTCCTTACATTCTGTATCCAACCCTAAAACCTGCAGTTTGTGTTAACATGAGCTCTCAATGTAGTTGAGAGACTCAAGTTTAAAATTATCTTTGCACTATATGCATACCACCTAGTAATCGGACAAAATATTATGATACTGCAGACTTACAGTGACATGGGTTATCGTCCAAATAGGTTACATGCAATACGTGTGCAGTAACTTGTTCTTCACCTGCGCATGCTCTTCATGTTCAGAAAAGGGGGTGGTGATGAACGGAGTGTCTGAATTGAGCAGACCACTCTTACCCAGTCCAAAGATCAGGGCTTGATCCATCACCGTTATTTATCTCACTGCCCCATCCCAGCTCAGAACCTGGCTATATGCAAATCAGTCTGTCCCTGGCCCAGTGCATCATGGGAACAGGGCAGACTAAACTACCAAGCCAATTCTTCACCAGAAAGGAGACAAGCTACCGGGGACCGGTTTCTGGCATTTCAGCCGTCTTCGGCCCGGCTTGCTTGAATCCTGATGGAGCAGTGAGAAAGGGACTCATGTCTGAGTATACCCTGCCACACCTATAGTGGCCAAAAACGATTCAGAAAAGGGGGTGGTGATGAACAGAGTGTCTGAATTGAGCAGACCACTCTTACCCAGTCCAAAGATCAGGGCTTGATCCATCACCGTTATTTATCTCACTGCCCCATCCCAGCTCAGAACCTGGCTATATGCAAATCAGTCTGTCCCTGGCCCAGTGCATCATGGGAACAGGGCAGACTAAACTACCAAGCCAATTCTTCACCAGAAAGGAGACAAGCTACCGGGGACCGGTTTCTGGCATTTCAGCCGTCTTCGGCCCGGCTTGCTTGAATCCTGATGGAGCAGTGAGAAAGGGACTCATGTCTGAGTATACCCTGCCACACCTATAGTGGCCAAAAACGATTCAGAAAAGGGGGTGGTGATGAACAGAGTGTCTGAATTGAGCAGACCACTCTTACCCAGTCCAAAGATCAGGGCTTGATCCATCACCGTTATTTATCTCACTGCCCCATCCCAGCTCAGAACCTGGCTATATGCAAATCAGTCTATCCCTGGCCCAGTGCATCATGGGAACAGGGCAGACTAAACTACCAAGCTAATTCTTCACCAGAAAGGAGACAAGCTACCGGGGACCGGTTTCTGGCATTTCAGCCGTCTTCGGCCCGGCTTGCTTGAATCCTGATGGAGCAGTGAGAAAGGGACTCATGTCTGAGTATACCCTGCCACACCTATAGTGGCCAAAAACGATTCAGAAAAGGGGGTGGTGATGAACAGAGTGTCTGAATTGAGCAGACCACTCTTACCCAGTCCAAAGATCAGGGCTTGATCCATCACCGTTATTTATCTCACTGCCCCATCCCAGCTCAGAACCTGGCTATATGCAAATCAGTCTGTCCCTGGCCCAGTGCATCATGGGAACAGGGCAGACTAAACTACCAAGCCAATTCTTCACCAGAAAGGAGACAAGCTACCGGGGACCGGTTTCTGGCATTTCAGCCGTCTTCGGCCCGGCTTGCTTGAATCCTGATGGAGCAGTGAGAAAGGGACTCATGTCTGAGTATACCCTGCCACACCTATAGTGGCCAAAAACGATTCAGAAAAGGGGGTGGTGATGAACAGAGTGTCTGAATTGAGCAGACCACTCTTACCCAGTCCAAAGATCAGGGCTTGATCCATCACCGTTATTTATCTCACTGCCCCATCCCAGCTCAGAACCTGGCTATATGCAAATCAGTCTGTCCCTGGCCCAGTGCATCATGGGAACAGGGCAGACTAAACTACCAAGCCAATTCTTCACCAGAAAGGAGACAAGCTACCGGGGACCGGTTTCTGGCATTTCAGCCGTCTTCGGCCCGGCTTGCTTGAATCCTGATGGAGCAGTGAGAAAGGGACTCATGTCTGAGTATACCCTGCCACACCTATAGTGGCCAAAAACGATTCAGAAAAGGGGGTGGTGATGAACAGAGTGTCTGAATTGAGCAGACCACTCTTACCCAGTCCAAAGATCAGGGCTTGATCCATCACCGTTATTTATCTCACTGCCCCATCCCAGCTCAGAACCTGGCTATATGCAAATCAGTCTGTCCCTGGCCCAGTGCATCATGGGAACAGGGCAGACTAAACTACCAAGCCAATTCTTCACCAGAAAGGAGACAAGCTACCGGGGACCGGTTTCTGGCATTTCAGCCGTCTTCGGCCCGGCTTGCTTGAATCCTGATGGAGCAGTGAGAAAGGGACTCATGTCTGAGTATACCCTGCCACACCTATAGTGGCCAAAAACGATTCAGAAAAGGGGGTGGTGATGAACAGAGTGTCTGAATTGAGCAGACCACTCTTACCCAGTCCAAAGATCAGGGCTTGATCCATCACCGTTATTTATCTCACTGCCCCATCCCAGCTCAGAACCTGGCTATATGCAAATCAGTCTGTCCCTGGCCCAGTGCATCATGGGAACAGGGCAGACTAAACTACCAAGCCAATTCTTCACCAGAAAGGAGACAAGCTACCGGGGACCGGTTTCTGGCATTTCAGCCGTCTTCGGCCCGGCTTGCTTGAATCCTGATGGAGCAGTGAGAAAGGGACTCATGTCTGAGTATACCCTGCCACACCTATAGTGGCCAAAAACGATTCAGAAAAGGGGGTGGTGATGAACAGAGTGTCTGAATTGAGCAGACCACTCTTACCCAGTCCAAAGATCAGGGCTTGATCCATCACCGCTATTTATCTCACTGCCCCATCCCAGCTCAGAACCTGGCTATATGCAAATCAGTCTGTCCCTGGCCCAGTGCATCATGGGAACAGGGCAGACTAAACTACCAAGCCAATTCTTCACCAGAAAGGAGACAAGCTACCGGGGACCGGTTTCTGGCATTTCAGCCGTCTTCGGCCCGGCTTGCTTGAATCCTGATGGAGCAGTGAGAAAGGGACTCATGTCTGAGTATACCCTGCCACACCTATAGTGGCCAAAAACGATTCAGAAAAGGGGGTGGTGATGAACAGAGTGTCTGAATTGAGCAGACCACTCTTACCCAGTCCAAAGATCAGGGCTTGATCCATCACCGTTATTTATCTCACTGCCCCATCCCAGCTCAGAACCTGGCTATATGCAAATCAGTCTGTCCCTGGCCCAGTGCATCATGGGAACAGGGCAGACTAAACTACCAAGCCAATTCTTCACCAGAAAGGAGACAAGCTACCGGGGACCGGTTTCTGGCATTTCAGCCGTCTTCGGCCCGGCTTGCTTGAATCCTGATGGAGCAGTGAGAAAGGGACTCATGTCTGAGTATACCCTGCCACACCTATAGTGGCCAAAAACGATTCAGAAAAGGGGGTGGTGATGAACAGAGTGTCTGAATTGAGCAGACCACTCTTACCCAGTCCAAAGATCAGGGCTTGATCCATCACCGTTATTTATCTCACTGCCCCATCCCAGCTCAGAACCTGGCTATATGCAAATCAGTCTGTCCCTGGCCCAGTGCATCATGGGAACAGCGCAGACTAAACTACCAAGCCAATTCTTCACCAGAAAGGAGACAAGCTACCGGGGACCGGTTTCTGGCATTTCAGCCGTCTTCGGCCCGGCTTGCTTGAATCCTGATGGAGCAGTGAGAAAGGGACTCATGTCTGAGTATACCCTGCCACACCTATAGTGGCCAAAAACGATTCAGAAAAGGGGGTGGTGATGAACAGAGTGTCTGAATTGAGCAGACCACTCTTACCCAGTCCAAAGATCAGGGCTTGATCCATCACCGTTATTTATCTCACTGCCCCATCCCAGCTCAGAACCTGGCTATATGCAAATCAGTCTGTCCCTGGCCCAGTGCATCATGGGAACAGGGCAGACTAAACTACCAAGCCAATTCTTCACCAGAAAGGAGACAAGCTACCGGGGACCGGTTTCTGGCATTTCAGCCGTCTTCGGCCCGGCTTGCTTGAATCCTGATGGAGCAGTGAGAAAGGGACTCATGTCTGAGTATACCCTGCCACACCTATAGTGGCCAAAAACGATTCAGAAAAGGGGGTGGTGATGAACAGAGTGTCTGAATTGAGCAGACCACTCTTACCCAGTCCAAAGATCAGGGCTTGATCCATCACCGTTATTTATCTCACTGCCCCATCCCAGCTCAGAACCTGGCTATATGCAAATCAGTCTGTCCCTGGCCCAGTGCATCATGGGATCAGGGCAGACTAAACTACCAAGCCAATTCTTCACCAGAAAGGAGACAAGCTACCGGGGACCGGTTTCTGGCATTTCAGCCGTCTTCGGCCCGGCTTGCTTGAATCCTGATGGAGCAGTGAGAAAGGGACTCATGTCTGAGTATACCCTGCCACACCTATAGTGGCCAAAAACGATTCAGAAAAGGGGGTGGTGATGAACAGAGTGTCTGAATTGAGCAGACCACTCTTACCCAGTCCAAAGATCAGGGCTTGATCCATCACCGTTATTTATCTCACTGCCCCATCCCAGCTCAGAACCTGGCTATATGCAAATCAGTCTGTCCCTGGCCCAGTGCATCATGGGAACAGGGCAGACTAAACTACCAAGCCAATTCTTCACCAGAAAGGAGACAAGCTACCGGGGACCGGTTTCTGGCATTTCAGCCGTCTTCGGCCCGGCTTGCTTGAATCCTGATGGAGCAGTGAGAAAGGGACTCATGTCTGAGTATACCCTGCCACACCTATAGTGGCCAAAAACGATTCAGAAAAGGGGGTGGTGATGAACAGAGTGTCTGAATTGAGCAGACCACTCTTACCCAGTCCAAAGATCAGGGCTTGATCCATCACCGTTATTTATCTCACTGCCCCTTCCCAGCTCAGAACCTGGCTATATGCAAATCAGTCTGTCCCTGGCCCAGTGCATCATGGGAACAGGGCAGACTAAACTACCAAGCCAATTCTTCACCAGAAAGGAGACAAGCTACCGGGGACCGGTTTCTGGCATTTCAGCCGTCTTCGGCCCGGCTTGCTTGAATCCTGTCTAGATGGAAGGACGACTACCCAAACGTGTTTGGAGGTACAGTGGGGAAACTGGAGAGATTCCAACACAAGATTGTACTCAAGGAGGGAGCCATCCCCATCGCCCACAGAGTAAGAAACGTACCCATAGCGGTGAGAGAGGCAGTTCAAAATGAACTTCAAGACTTGGAGAGAAAAGGGATAATTGAACCCATCACCAGTGCAGAGTGGCTCGCGCCATTGGTCGTAGTCATGAAGCCCAACGGGAAGGTCAGGCTCTGTGTTGACCTGAGAGAACTAAACAAGAACATTGTTGTGGAAAAATTCCCCCTTCCAAGGATTGATGAAATGTTGGCAAAAACCAGGGGATTCAGATGGTACTCCACTGAGAGAGCGCAAATTTGAATAAAAATTATGTATAGGCCATATTTACAAGCACATCGTATAACGTAGGAATGAAATATATATTGTAACGTGAAGTTGACACTTATAGCATAAAGTTAACTGAGATAATCCAAAGTAATATAGGAAATGTAACTGTATTCATTTTAGAATATGCATTAGATTTAGAAGGCCCGTATACGTAGTGGGCTGATGTAGAAATGTATAGAAATGCTTACGAAATGTAGAACGTGCAAAGTAGAATTCATGTACGTGTATAACCTTAAAGGGAGAAGCGGCGAGAAATGAAACGTGAAGAAATGCGTAGAGCATGTATAAAACGATATAGCGAATGAGAATATAAAGTTATACCCTATGTAGTTTGTATTCAATGTATAATGTATTCACTTCTATGTAAAGGGATTGCTAAATACGAGTATATAAATGTGTGTTAAAGGTTATACTGTGTAGAAGGCTTTTTTAAGAATGTTAGAAAGGTTTAGGTCATTTGTGATTTTAACCTGACTGACCAAGGGTTCACAGGAGTGTAGTCCGCTGTATGTAATTTAGTGGGCTCACAGGAGTCGTGAATAGCCTTGCTGTGAACGTGCGAGCCAAGGAGTCTAGCGCTTACTAGATTTAGGGTGACAACGCTGGACAAGGTTTATGGTCTGAACGTGATAAGAAGCGCCTAGAATTTGAGAGTTGTTTTGAGAAGTCCATTCACAGGACCTAGAAGGGTCAACATCATAGTCATAGTTTAAAGTTCTGTTGACGATGTTGACTTGTGCTCTGAAATGTCAATTATAATATTGAATGAAGTCACCAATAAGAAGACGAAGATGACATCTGAGGAGAAAGGTCAACTTAACGGACGGCGAAAGAGACGAAGCAAGGAAAAGGCTGGAAGATTACCTCATGGGGAAAGTCCGTGGTGGGCGTCAAGGGGCGTTCCACCCACACTGCGATTGTGTATTTTAGGGACAGCACCCCGGGGTGAAGATAGCAATTAGCCATTAGCGAAGGCGAAGGCGAACAGCTCAGAGAGAAGGGCAATAGAGCAGATGACTTGAGCAGATGCGCTGAGAGAGATCAGAGCGCAAGAGAGCAGTAGGCCGAGGACCCTTAGAGAGCGGATGGGTAGGCAGAGAGGGTACTGCTTCTTAAACTTAAGTTACCTTTAGAGGTTAAGAGAGTTTGAACTTCTTTGGGAGTCAAACTGCTGACACCTTTTTAGGTTAGGAATTTGCAAAGTAGGGATGTCACTTAGTATAGAGTAGGGATAGATTTAACTTGATACTTTTCTCTTTCTTTAGATGACGCAAAGGAACCACTTCACATCGATGCTTTAAATTGCAGATTCTGGAATTGATTTTGTATTTGTATACTTTGAGATTTATCCTGAGGGAATTGTATCGCATTTAAATTTGACTTTTATATAAAACTTTCAAAACTTCATCAGTTGTAAGTGGTTCTTCGGAGTGGCGTCAGTTTATGGGGTTTATCTAACCTGTGTGGGGTTTGTCTTTTACTCAATGACAGATACTAACGGTCCAAAATTGACGAATGAGATAAGTTATTAAATTGATCATAAATTGATATCAAAATCTCATTCCCCGCAGTTGGTAGCAGAGTAATGATGGTTATCTTCTTGAGGAAGACGACCTAGGCCAGGTTTAGTTTACCCCAAGGTCCCTAGTCATCGACGACCAGAAGACGAATCCCTGCCGAAGAAGGTGCTGATGGTGTGCCGAGAGAAAAGCAGCAGAGTCGGTCGAGAGTGAGTATAAGGGTCATGCGTTGTAAGATTGCGGTGTTTTATGTTGTTCCTGTGTTGTAATGTCAAGCGGAGTTGAATGCCTGTAGTGTGATTGGGGGAAGGTTGTGAGCGCGCGCAACCGGATGAAATCTTAAGCTCCAGGTAAGGACTTAAGTGGTTCGGGTGTATCGAACACCCAGAGTAATTTGTCTACCATTGAAAGGGGGTCATGAGGTACCATTGATCGCCCGACAGACCGATGATAGGGGGAGCGTATGAGTGAGTGAATGAGTAACGGACGCTGGTCGTACGTTTACTGTGTGTAAGTAACCTATCAGTTGAGGCGATCGTCTGACCGTAAGAGGGAAGACGTTTCGTCAGTTGAGGTGACAATTACAGTTAGACTGTGGCCGTACAGTCAGAGGAAAGTGATCGCTTGGACGGAAGTAATCATTTTTCAGTGTATGAATGAAAACGCATGTGAAATCGTGAGACGAGTTGAGAACGGAGGAGAACTGCTGCAGAGGGAACGAGTGACGTCAACATAGAACCGCGCTGAGATTGGTTAGTTTGTCAGACATCAGCGAAGAGTCGCGCTGAGATTGGCCGATTAGTGAGAGCCGCGTAGGGATTGGTTGGTGGTTGTCATCGGGACGTAAACAAGGAAGAGTAAAAGGGAAAATTGTAGATTATCGAAAATGAAGTGTTTTAAGGGTTTAAGAAAAATCTTTAGGAGAAATAGAAGAAATTTATATGCCGGAGAGGAAGCTCCACCAGAAGGCACACCAGCTTATCATATGGCAGTAAATGTAGGCTTACACTCGATACTATGGATCTCCGAGTGGAATAAGTTAACTGAAGGGAATAAGGAACTGACGTTTCCAAGATTCGGAACGTTCAAGCTAGACGTGTTGAACGAACTGAAAGCGGTAATGCTTGCAACAAGACCTCTACCGAGGCCAACACAGTTTGAAGCCCTTAGTGCATGGTTTAGAGCAGCACACGAAAAGAGCGTAAAGAGGCGCCAAGAAAGAGTGAGACGATCAGTAAAGGCAGTACAGGATGCCAAATGGGATGAGGAAGCTAAGAAATGGAGGGTGCAGAAGATAGAAGCAGATAAACTGTACCCGATGCTAGAAGTTACGGGAGAAAGGAAACCTCTAGAGGAAGATGAGGAAAGCGAGACAGAAGAAGATCTGATAGAGAGTCTATTAACAGATAGACCACCTCCGTACAGCGGAGGGGCCGCAAGTCCCATATTACCACAAGAGGACGGAGCTAGATGGGGGGAATATAAATCGATCCCAGTAACAGAGTGGGATGCCAAGAAAGAGGAGGAAGTACCTCAATCTAGTTCCGAACAGAGAGTAGTGGGAAGATTCGTGGTCCAGAAAATGCCAGAAATGCAACATGCAAGGTCCTATCAAATGCCAGATGCTCTACAAGTACCGGTTACCATAGGCCCTATTGTGTCAATCTATAACCCAGAAGGGGTCCAGCAGGAGGAACAGGCACGATGGGACAGGGAAAGGATAGAGATGGAGAATAGGAATACCATGATGAATCCTCAGAGACAGATACTAGCACCGATGAGTCGGAGTACCCCATTAGATGCCGAAACAGGTCCCTGGGTAGAACGAGGGGGTCAAAGAGGGCCGATGGACTTAAGGGGACCAAAACCGAAAACCCATAAGGAATTAAGGGAATACCTGAAGGAATGAATTTGAATTTTAACATATTTGTAAAGCGCGCTTATACCAGGACGGTTTCATGGCGCTAGGTAGCGGTGAACCAGTGGACATAGTGACGGAGGCTAGACTGCCAGGGATCTGGAGAACAAGAAGGTCTTAAGGTGTTTACGGAATTCCGCATAGGAAGTAGAAGCTCTGAGGGCGGAAGGGAGAGAATTCCAAAAGGATGGGGCTAGGACCGCAAATCTCGTCCCTCCGGACCTCTTCTTCCTAAAGCGGGGGATTGTCAAGAGGGCCTGGTGAGATGAGCGGAGCTCTCTAGCCGGGAGGTAAGGTGATATGACATCACAAAGGAAGACAGGGGCAGTCCCTGACCTAGCCTGGTAAGTCATGCAACCCAACTTGAAGAGAGCTCTCTCCTTCACCGGTAACCAGTGCAGAGATTGCAGCAGAGGGGTGGCATGGTGAAATTTAGGGAGTCCGTAAATCAGGCGGGCAGCCTGATTTTGTATCTGTTGAAGGCGGCGGATCAAGTAGTCTGGGGCGCCATTATAGACCACATTCCCATAGTCAAGGCGCGATAGCACCATGGCCATGAGGATGAGCTTAAGGGCGGGAACAGAAAAAACAACGGGAAACCTTACGAATAGTGCGAAGGGAAAAGAAACAGGAGGACACCACTGAGTGAACCTGCGTATGAAGGGAAAGCTGGGAATTGATAAAGATGCCCAGGGTTTTGACCTTTGGGACCGGGAGGGGAGGGGGACCAAGTGAGTCGGGCCAGAACGATGGGGACCAGAGACTGCAACCACTCCCAGTCAAAACCAGTTCGGTTTTGTCGGGATTTAGTTTGAGGTGGTTGCAGTTCATCCAATCTTGGATGAAGAGCATCACCCTCTGGAAATTCTGGGCAGAGGAAGGAGGATGGGAAAGGTTAAAAATAAGTTGGAGGTCGTCGGCGTAATTGAACACCGAGACCTCCATCTGCTGTAAAGAAAAAATGAGGGGTGAAATGTATAAATTAAATAGCAGGGGAGACAAAGAGGAGCCCTGGGGAACGCCGCATGTCACTCTGCGAGGAGGGGCAGCAAAGTCGGCCAGGTGGACAGCCTGCTCCCTGTCCGTTAGAAAGGAACGGAGCCAGGCGAGGGCCGTGCCCCCAATGCCCGCCGCCTCGACACGGGTTAACAGAATATCATGGTCCACCGTGTCGAACGCGGCGGACAGATCTAAGAGGACCAGGGCCTGGGGGAGGCAGATGTCAATGCCCTCCCTCAATTTGTCCATCACCGAAACTACCACCTTCTCGGTTGAGTGCAGCGGGCGAAAACCTGCCTGACAGGAGGAGAGGCGGCCTGTGGACTCCACAAAGGAGCTCAGAGTCCCGGTAACATGAGCCTCTGAGACCTTCGCCAAGTAAGGGAGAAGGGAAATGGGACGATAGTTAGCGGGCAGAGATGGATCGGCACCTGCCTTTTTCAGAATCGGAATGATGACTGCAGATTTATGGGCGTTTGGGACGATGCCAGTTTTAAGGGAGTGGTTAATTAATGTGAGTGGAGGGGAATAACAGCAGGAAAAGATCTCTTTCAGGGCAAAAGCCGGGCCGATGTCCTGGGGTGAGCCCGATTTTACCCGAGCCAGTAAGGGGAGTAATGGGATACTGCCGAAGAGATTCGGAATAAAAGGTTAGAAACAGGAGCAGAGTGGAGAGACCAGGATAACCGGATCCTCTCTCATTGTGGAGCTGTCGAGAGCAGCCCGGAGTGGGAGAGAGGGAGTCAGGAAAGCAGAGGAATTAATTGTCCTACCATTAGCGGCAATAGGCAAATGTGCGACGACAGGAGTACAGGGTGTGGCGAAGTGCCTCGCGTCACCTTTAGTGAAGGGGAACGAAGGACGCAGGAGTACCGGAATACTTTTAGGTGCACTCACCATGCCCCAGGGGAAACGGTGCAACATTGGAATCACGGGAACATGGAGAGTCGAGAAGGGTCTCGCCATGCATCCGGTGATCACGAGCGAAGTCATGAGAATATAGGGAGTCGCGAAACGTCCCGCCATACTTCCGGTGATCAGGAACGAGATCGCGGGAGCATGGAGGGCCATGAAGGACCTTATCGGTTATTGAGCGACACCAGACAGCAAGCGAGTTACAGTGGTCTAGAACAGAACGGTGGATCCTATCTCGTATCTGGAGAAACCGAGCCGAAAAGGCGCAATGTAGGGATGGGGGATGGAGCAATGTTCCACCACACCCCACGGGAAGATGGAAAGGCTTGGGATCTAGAGAGATGGGAACAAAGGGATGGAAAGAAAACTCCTCATAACTCACCTGTGTTCAGGCGTAGGGCGCATAGTGGAGGTGAGAGGGGTATGAGCGAACCACCTAGGACTGACATACTGAGAGCTGAAATAAAAGCAAAACGGCTCGATGTAATGAGTTTGAAGTCAGACTTAGATGAAATAATTGATGGCACAGTGGCAATAGAGAGATTAGAATTGTACGCACCAGATGAAATAATGTTTTTATCCAAGGATGTTACTCGGAGAGC
The DNA here is from genome assembly GCF_964263255.1 of Lissotriton vulgaris. NCBI lineage: Eukaryota > Metazoa > Chordata > Amphibia > Caudata > Salamandridae > Lissotriton > Lissotriton vulgaris. The sequence continues at coordinate 869,012,646 of NC_141687.1, read as the reverse complement.
GAGGTCAGCTCATGAAAATTTATCAAATTTGGCAAATAGATATATGATAGACCTGTCACGAACCAAAGCCTTGCAGCCCAATCATAGGCTAAATTGCACAGACCTAGATTTGGATGAACGTAGAACGATTGGACTAAGAGTACACATACGGGAACTAGTCATGTGTATCAGAATATGGAGAGATCTGGATAGATGGGAGGAAAAATGGTCTAAGAAGGGATCTGTCAGAAGAAGTACACTTGTGAAGTCCCAGGACACAGACCTAATGCGAATGGAAGCTTTCCCTTTGCGAGAAATCGCGAACGGAAACTACGTTCACGTACCCTGGAGTAGGGGGGATTTGGCGGCATTTACCAATTCCTTCCCAAAGCTTAGAGAAAATCCCGTTGAGTGGTACAAGCAGGTAGAGAGGTTCGTGAAGATCTCTAAGGTGCTGTGGATCGATTTGAACACATTGTTCGATATCGTAGTACCCGGAGATTTGTGGACGGCATGCAAACTTGGTATTGAATGGCCTACTTGTGAGCCTCCGAGAGATACCCGAACAAATGGTCCATCAGATAGGGTCATGGAAAAATACGAGAGAGTAATTGCATGGCTAAAAGAGAAGGTGCCAGTGCAAGACATAGACTGGGTTAAGATAGATCGAACAACTCAGGAGCCCAAAGAGACAGTTCACGAGTTCTATGAGAGGTTACTGAAAGCATTTAAACAATACAGTGGGTTAGACGTAATGGATCCTAAGGACATAGGACAGTTTGTGTCGAAGTTTGTTTTAGGATTGAGACCGGACATAAGCCTGATGATACAGCAGCATCTGATTTGTTGGCAGAACAAACCTTTAGATGAGATTCTGAGGTATGCAAGGTACTGCAGCGATGAGATAGATTCAAAGGCAAAAAAACTCAAGGAAAAGTTAATGCTGGTACAAATGCAAGCAGCTGGAAAGGGTGGACAGCGGCAGCAGGGAACAGGAACGCAAGCAAAGAAACAGAATAATCAGAGCAGAGATGAGGAAGAAAGACCGAGACCGAGAATGGATATTGCGACACTGAAAAAGACAACAAGGTGTCATCAGTGTAACGAAGTGGGACATTGGCGACGCAAGTGTCCTTACAATGTTGAGACAGGGGAATTAGAGCAAGAGGAGGAAGAGGTACAGAATAACGTGGTTAAGGGAGCTGCAGCCCCGAAGGGAAAGTTTATCAAAGGGGGGACTCAGACTCCTCGAGCCCCGTTTCCTCAACCACCTCGCATTACAAATGGAGGGAAAACCTATAGACAAATGCCATTGTTTGTAGGAGGAGAGGAATGCTACTACGTTGATCCTCTTACAGGGCAACGAGTGAATAGGGAGGAAGACTGTACTCTAGGTGCAGCCCTGGAAGTAGATCAGAGAGGACCATACGTAGAGGCTGAAGTAGCTGGATGTCCTACAACCTTTTTGGTGGATACAGGGGCCACTCGATCCACGTTGAGATCAGCGGTAGTCCCAGGTTTGCCAATATCGGGAGAGACGATTCAGGTGGTAGGAGTCGCAAACAAGAGGATGACGAATCCTCTGACCGAACCAGTGTCAGTAAAGATAGGGAATTACAGTGACGAACATCAGTTTGTGATCTGTGATTCTAGCCCTGTGTGTTTGCTGGGAAGAGATCTATTGTGTAAACTGAATTGCACAATACATTGCACACCTGAAGGAGTAGAAGTGCAGACCAATGATGAGGATGCTGATTTTAAGGTTGTAAACTCGCAAGAGTGTGTGGAACTATAGCCTACCATAACAGTGGAGGAGCTTCCACAGGATTTGAGGGAGAAAGTGTCAGCTGAGGTGTGGGATTTTACTGGAGAAGAAATAGGACTGATCAAAGGAGTAGAACCAGTAAAGATCCTGGTAAGACCCCATGCTGAGTATCCAAGAACACCACAGTATAAGTTGACACCGGAGACGATTGCAGGAATAAAGCCTGTGATCGAATCCATGATTAAACAGGGAATACTGAAGGAGATCGTGGGTAGTCCATGTAACTCCCCGATTATGGGTTTGCAGAAGCCTAGTGGAAAATACAGGATAGTGCAGGATCTTCGAAAGATCAATAATATTGTTGTCTCATGTTGTCCAGTGGTACCGAATCCATCAGTGATATTATTTCAGATACCGTTCCAAGCTGAATGGTTTACCGTAATAGATTTGTGTCAGGCTTTCTTTTCGATTCCGTTAGATGAAGAGAGTCAGTATCTTTTTGCTTTTAAGCTGGAAGATCGCGTTTTAACATGGTGTCGTATCCCTCAGGGGTACACAGAAAGCCCATCGATCTTTAACCAGCTACTGAAAAGAAATCTTGAAAGTCTAGTACTGCCCAAGAATTCGGTTCTAGTCCAGTACATAGACGACCTCCTAGTTGCGTCAGAAACTGAGGAAGCTTGCAGAGAAGACACCATCACTTTGTTAAATCACTTGGCCGAGAACGGACACAAGGTGTCTCCAAGTAAATTGCAATATTGTAAGACTGAAGTGCAATACTTGGGCCATAGGATTGAAAAAGGAAAGCGGAAGGTGTCTCCAAACAGGATAGAGGCGATTATGAAAATGAACGCGCCTACAACACAGAGAGAAGTCAGGATGTTTTTAGGCATGGTTGGTTATTGTCGACAGTGGATAGCCAACTTTTCACTGAAGGCAAAACCGTTATTACAACTGACGCACAAAGGAGTAAGTGATCCGGTACCATGGGACAAAGATTGTTTGATGGCGTTTTTGCAGCTGAGGGAGGACTTATGTCGTGCCCCGGCTTTAGGAATGCCTGATTACACAAAACCATTTTGCTTTACTGCTGCGAAAGAGAGGGATGCGCTTTAGCGGTTTTAGCTCAGATCCACGGAGATGCGCGTAGACCAGTAGCGTATTTTTCGGCTACATTAGATCCAGTAGCCGCAGCGTTGCCCGGATGTCTCAAATCCGTAGCCGCAACGGGTGTCAGCATTGAACGTTCTGAAAGCGTGGTCATGGGTCACCAGTTAGAGGTGTATGTACCGCATTCTGTAGAATTGTTAATGACCAGGACTAAGACTCAGCATCTGACGAATAGCAGGCTCACACGCTACGAGCAAGTCATACTGGCTGCCGAGAATGTGACCCTAAAAAGATGCTCCGTCTTGAATCCTGCAACTTTGATGCCACTTCCGAATGAGGTGGATGATGAAAATTGTACAGATCATGACTGCCTTGATGTGACTGAACTATGCACCAAACCGAGACCCGATATTGTGGATGAGCCATTGACTGACCCAGATGAAATTTTCTTTGTAGATGGTTCATGTGTAAGAGACAATATCGGTCAGCTGAGAGCAGCTTATGCAGTTTGCACAATTACGAGAGTAATAGAAGCCGCTTGCCTGGAAGGAGTACACTCCGCTCAGGTAGCTGAAATTGTTGCTTTGACGCGTGCTTGCTTAGCAGGCGACAAACTCCGAGTTACCATATACACCGATAGCCAGTATGGTTTCGGGGTAGTTCATGATTACGGGCAGTTGTGGTCTCAAAGAGGTTACATGACCTCCTCGGGTTCTCCCATTAGGAATGGAGAATTCGTGAGACTTTTGTTAGAGGCATTGCAAGGCCCAACAGCTATTGCAGTGGTTAAATGTGCAGCGCATACGAAGAACGTCGACTTTGTATCACTAGGTAACCGCTATGCGGATGAAGTAGCGCGTTACTGCGCAGAACAGGGATATTCTCACACTGATGTAAAAGTGGGGGGAGTCCAAGAAAGAACTGAATTGACAATGTTGTTAGATACTGTAGATACGTGGGATGAATTAAGAAGTGTTCAGGAAAATGCACCAGATGATGAGAAAAAGAGTTGGGAAACAGCGGGCTGTTCCAGAAGTGAGATGAATTTCTGGATATCCGCCGATGGGAGAGCAGTTTTACCAAATGAACTTGTTAGTCCAATGGCAAGGAAATTGCATAATCAGCGCACATAGGTAGAGATGCTATGGTGAGAGTGTTCAGACAAACGTGGTTTAATCCCAAGTTTAGAGTAGCGGCAGAAGCCGTGTGTCAGCGATGTACGATTTGTCAGCAGCTAAATGTGGGAAAGAGAACACCAGTCACATTGAGTCACATTGGGAGGTCTGGGGGGCCTTTTAATAGAATGCAGCTTGATTTTATAGAAATGCCTAAATGCAATAGACTCAGATACGTTTTAGTGATTGTCTGCATATTTTCTAGATGGGTTGAGGCTTACCCTACACGTAGGTGCGATACACTTACGGTAGCAAAATTGTTACTTAGAGAGTTAATACCGAGGTTTGGGGTGCCATCCTCTTTGGAATCGGACAGAGGAACTCATTTTAACAGCGAAATAGTGAAGATGCTATGTTCAGCCTTGAATATCGATCAGAAGTTACACTGCAGCTATCGACCAGAAGCTTCAGGGATTGTAGAGCAAATCAACAGCACGATAAAGTCCAGACTTGCCAAAGTTTGTTCAGCAACATCCCTGAGTTGGCCAGACGCACTTCCAGTGGTTCTTATGAGCATACGTAGCACACCAGATAGGAAAACAGGTCTCTCTCCTCATGAAGTGCTAATGGGGAGAGCCATGAGATTGCCATCGGTTCCGACTGCAGCCCTAGTGAACATCACAGACGATTTGATCTTGGACTACTGTAAGGGACTATCTGATGCCGTTAATTCTGTGTCCCTCCAGGTCCAGGCTGCAGAGGTTCCATCAGCACAAGATTTGTGCCATGACCTGAGTCCGGGGGACTGGGTCCTGGTGAAAAAACACGTCAGGAAGAACTGCTTAGACGTGCGCTGGAGAGGACCGTTTCAAGTCATACTTGTGACGAATACTGCAGTAAAGTGTGGAGGCCTGCCAAACTGGATACATGCCTCACACACCCGAAGAGTGCCAACACCTCTAGAAGAAACAGCTCCTCTCTCGGATGAGAATCCAGCGGAAAGCGGAGAAGCCATAGAGGGGGAAAGCCAAGCTGTGGAGGTGATCGAAGAGGCTGAGATTGACACGGAACAGGTCGACGAAGGTCAGGACACCAGTGGGACCGAAGTCGCCTCAGGAGAAGAGAGTAATTGGGAGATAGAATCAGATACTGAACAAGCAGAAAGTGACCAAGAGACAAGTCCAAGAACAAGGAGCGGGAGGACAAGGAGTGATGAAGCTAGTTGGCCGGAGAGAAGGAGAAGGCCAAGCTTGAAGGCAGATCAAGAAAGAGCTCTTGTCCCGATCGCTGAAGAATCGGATCAGGAGGAGGAAACTACAGACTCAGGAACTGAAAGTCCGAGAAGATCGAGAAGGGTACGTGTGCCCTGCAGAAGGTACGCCACCCCAGAGTGGACTTATCTAGCAGATGTCTTGGGGACAGAAATCTGGGAGAGTGAAGAAAGTGAAAGTAATCGATCACGATCCATTTGTGGCAGTGGAGATATGGATGTTGACGCCTGGACTCGAGACTGAGGGGTTACTGACTTTCACACTTCCCATACCCCCATATTTGAGTCAGATTCAAGATCTAGTGCTAAATAGATTACAATTTCCAACTTTGGTCAGCAAATTCCAGAAGAAGAAGAAAAAGTTATTCGCTTTGAATTATTAGAAATTGTTGTGAAAGCTGCAGGTGCGAGAATAATTGTTGATGCATAAAAGACTTTTGTATATAAGTTATAAAGAAGAAGATAACCTAGCGCCGAGTGGAAAGAAGAATAAAATTAGGGATTACATTTAGAGGACGGAGAAGGGCTAGGGTTGTCTGCTGCTGGAAAGAGAAAAGACATTGTTGTGAAAAAGAGACTTTGTTGATAAAAAAAAAGCACTTTAAGACTGAGAAAGCAAACAAAGAAACCAAAGACTAGAAAAGAAAATTTTCGCTAGAGAACGAGCTACGCTGTTTTGATAACATGGAGAACGGCAACCCAAACAGAAAAGCTAGATATATAGTAGGTACACTTATAGCAATAGTAATATTTCTCATAATTACAGTAGTGACCATATCATACATAATAGGACATGAAAACGATAAAGAAATAGCAGATGTAAAAACCGTAACGACTTTGAGACCTGCTCTTGTGGGGAAGAAGGAAGAGAGCAATGTTATACGTGAAAAGGCGTTACTAGCAGATGAAACTCGTAGGTTACATGTAGACGAGTCACAGGGAAACTTTAGGACAAACGCATATGCTAAACTGTTGTACGAGTATATCGATGCCATGGAGGCCAAAGATTGCTATGTTTGTATGCAATTGCCGGCTTCTGTAGACGAAGGCATTAGATATCATCATCTCCCATTGACTTATGGGATAACGTGTAGTTTACTGCTTAGTATATTTTATGGTAGAGAAGGATTTGAGTACTACTTTTCAAATTATGATTCGGTACTGCCTGAAGTTCCGAATTATAAGCAAATGAATAAGTGGGACTATTACAAAAAGGAGGATAGACTAGCCAAATTCTTTCTTCCATGGGATACACTAGATACTTCATATGCACGCAGAAATAACCTAACTTGCAAAGTGTCAGAGGTTGAGAAAAAGTTCATAGGTCAAGTAGATGACAGATACAGAAGGCAGAAGATTCTAAAAATGTCAGGACAATGGAAAACGGATTGGACCGAAGAAGAGAAGGCACATAAAAAGAAAGGTAGCAATGGTCCAATAGCTTTGGATAGAACGCAGAAAGGAAAGTTATGTTTAACTCGAAGCAAGACGTATTATGAGAGTGTATTTGTAGGTGAAGTAAATTGCGAACATGCTTTTAGATTGGAGTACTATACGAAAGATTTCATGAAAGGGATGCAAGCTATTCCGAATGTATATTTTGTATGTGGAAGAAATGCCTATGTAAAACTACCAGACAATTGGTATGGTTCGTGTTACTTGGCAATTGTCTTCCCCAAAATATATCATGCAAAGGATGTAGCGATGGTAGAAGGAAAGGCTTCGAGGAGAGCGAAAAGGGAAGTAGGAGATGCAGAAGTAGTAGGAGATGTATTTGGAGCAATGTTTCCTATGTTAGGTTTAATACTTAACGATGTTAAGATCAGGAGACTGGCTACAGTTGTAGATAGATTGTCTGCAAGTACTGCAAGATCATTAATGTTGGTAGAAGGCGAGATGCAGTCGATTAGAGCAATGGTTCTTCAGAACCGACTTGCTTTAGATGTACTGCTAGCAAAAGAAGGCGGAGTTTGTAAGGCTTTGAAGGTCCAGGAATGTTGTACTTATATTCCTGATAATTCAAAACCACTTGAGAAAGTCACACAGAACATTACACTGATTCATCAAGAAATCGAAGATTTATCAAAAATAAACGTTTGGGAAAAAGTAGGTAATGGAGTAGGAAAGGTTGGGAGTTGGTTTACTAATCTCGGTAAAAGCATAGTATGGTACATATTAAAACCTGTATTGATAGTATTAATTTGTATAATCACATTGTTAGGTTTAGTAAAATTGTATAAATGGTATAGGTCGAACCGGTTACAACGAACAATGAGAGAGCAAGAAAGGAGATTAGCTGCTTTACAAGACCAACAGTACAAAAGCTTAAGAGCACTCGAAACGATGAAAAGAGGGAATATTGTAACTAGTTCTGTGTAAAGATATTATTCAAATTTCATTTAGTGATGACTCCTAGAAGTCATCAAAGGGGGGACTGAGAGAGCGCAAATTTGAATAAAAATTATGTATAGGCCATATTTACAAGCACATCGTATAACGTAGGAATGAAATATATATTGTAACGTGAAGTTGACACTTATAGCATAAAGTTAACTGAGATAATCCAAAGTAATATAGGAAATGTAACTGTATTCATTTTAGAATATGCATTAGATTTAGAAGGCCCGTATACGTAGTGGGCTGATGTAGAAATGTATAGAAATGCTTACGAAATGTAGAACGTGCAAAGTAGAATTCATGTACGTGTATAACCTTAAAGGGAGAAGCGGCGAGAAATGAAACGTGAAGAAATGCGTAGAGCATGTATAAAACGATATAGCGAATGAGAATATAAAGTTATACCCTATGTAGTTTGTATTCAATGTATAATGTATTCACTTCTATGTAAAGGGATTGCTAAATACGAGTATATAAATGTGTGTTAAAGGTTATACTGTGTAGAAGGCTTTTTTAAGAATGTTAGAAAGGTTTAGGTCATTTGTGATTTTAACCTGACTGACCAAGGGTTCACAGGAGTGTAGTCCGCTGTATGTAATTTAGTGGGCTCACAGGAGTCGTGAATAGCCTTGCTGTGAACGTGCGAGCCAAGGAGTCTAGCGCTTACTAGATTTAGGGTGACAACGCTGGACAAGGTTTATGGTCTGAACGTGATAAGAAGCGCCTAGAATTTGAGAGTTGTTTTGAGAAGTCCATTCACAGGACCTAGAAGGGTCAACATCATAGTCATAGTTTAAAGTTCTGTTGACGATGTTGACTTGTGCTCTGAAATGTCAATTATAATATTGAATGAAGTCACCAATAAGAAGACGAAGATGACATCTGAGGAGAAAGGTCAACTTAACGGACGGCGAAAGAGACGAAGCAAGGAAAAGGCTGGAAGATTACCTCATGGGGAAAGTCCGTGGTGGGCGTCAAGGGGCGTTCCACCCACACTGCGATTGTGTATTTTAGGGACAGCACCCCGGGGTGAAGATAGCAATTAGCCATTAGCGAAGGCGAAGGCGAACAGCTCAGAGAGAAGGGCAATAGAGCAGATGACTTGAGCAGATGCGCTGAGAGAGATCAGAGCGCAAGAGAGCAGTAGGCCGAGGACCCTTAGAGAGCGGATGGGTAGGCAGAGAGGGTACTGCTTCTTAAACTTAAGTTACCTTTAGAGGTTAAGAGAGTTTGAACTTCTTTGGGAGTCAAACTGCTGACACCTTTTTAGGTTAGGAATTTGCAAAGTAGGGATGTCACTTAGTATAGAGTAGGGATAGATTTAACTTGATACTTTTCTCTTTCTTTAGATGACGCAAAGGAACCACTTCACATCGATGCTTTAAATTGCAGATTCTGGAATTGATTTTGTATTTGTATACTTTGAGATTTATCCTGAGGGAATTGTATCGCATTTAAATTTGACTTTTATATAAAACTTTCAAAACTTCATCAGTTGTAAGTGGTTCTTCGGAGTGGCGTCAGTTTATGGGGTTTATCTAACCTGTGTGGGGTTTGTCTTTTACTCAATGACAGATACTAACGGTCCAAAATTGACGAATGAGATAAGTTATTAAATTGATCATAAATTGATATCAAAATCTCATTCCCCGCACCACCATTGACTTGACCTCTGCCTACCACCAAATAGTATTGCATCCGGACAGCAGAAAACTCACATCATTCATCACCCCGTTCGGATGCTATCAGTTCTGTCGCATGCCGTTCGGACTGGCCTCGACAGCCGCAGTGTTCCAGAAGTTAATGCACCAGCTGTTTAGGAACATGACAGGTGTCCAATATTTCCAGGACGACATTCTAGTAATGGGACGTGACAAGATGGACCATGATCAGAAGCTCGGAAAGGTGTTGAAAACCGTGGAAACCAAATGCCTCACAGCAGAATGGACAAAGTGCCGATTGGGCCTGGAGTCAGTGACCTACCTTGGCCATGAAATAGGAGTGCAAGGCATCACACCAAAGGCAGAAAACGTAAAGGCAATCGCTGAAGCTCCGCCCCCCGCCAACAAGGAAGAGGTTAGATCGTTTTTGGGGATGGCGGAGTACTACAGCAAATTTGTGGTGCACTTTGCCTCGAAGACACACCATATGAGGATGCTAACCAGGGAGAGCACCAATTTCCAATGTACACCAGAGACACAAAGTGAGTTCGAGATGATCAAGAAGGACATCACAGGAGCTGTGCCGCTCAAGGGATATGACCCACAGGGCACCACGGTGCTCACAACCGACGCCAGCGACAAGGGCCTGGGCGCAGTGCTCATGCAGGATCGTGGGCAAGGAGAGATGGAGACGATCAGTTTTGCGTCTCGGGCATTGACAGATACCGAAAGTAAATACAGTGTGATTGAAAAAGAGATGCTGGCTGTGGTGTGGGCCATGCCGAGATTTCGGCAATTCCTATAGGGAACCCGATTCCTACTCAAGACAGATCACAAGCCATTGGTGAAGGTGTTAACATCGAGTGGACACGCCAATGCCACTCCCAGGATATCAAAAATGACTCTGAAATTACTTGAGTTCAGGTATGATGTGGAATATATTCCTGGAAATCGGAACCGAGTAGCAGATTACTTGAGCAGAGCAGCAGCCATGGAGCCAGGAGAGGAAGACCCCACAGGCAAAGGGGAATTGGTGGCTCTCATGGAGGACCAGGAGAAAATCATCAGCTACCAGGAGTGGACAGAGGCATACGAAGAGGACAACATCATGAAGGAAGTGAAGACGCACATCGTCAAGGGCTGGCCAGACAAAAGAAACGTGAGTGAAAATGTCAACCATACTATGAAGTAAGGGAAGAATTGTCGGTAGGAGACAAGGGAGTGTTCACATACAGAGGAGACAAGGTGATCCCCCCAAGGAACCTCACCGCCAGGCTACTGGACATGTTACACGAAGGCCACCTAGGCATAGGGAAATTGAAGTTAAGGGCCAATCAAAACTACTGGTGGCCAGGCATGGACATAAGGGCGGAGAGGCACGTCAGAGAGTGTCCCCAGTGCCAAGGAGCTGACAAGACGCTCAAACCCTTGCGTCCTGCATTAGGAAGGTTCGACCCCCCACAGAACCCGTGGGAAGAACTATCAATAGACATATTAGGACCCATCCTAGATGACCAGGGCACGCAGAAGTACGTATGTGTCCTCATGGATCGATACTCCAAGTGGCCGGAAGTAAAGGTGGATGAGAGCATGGACACTGAAAACATTCTAAAATTCTTGTCGGACACCTTTGTGAGAGAGGGTATCCCCAAGTCAATCTTGAGTGATAACGGCCCCCAATTCACGTCGGAAAAATGGAACAAATTCATGCAAAGGAATGGCATCACAATCAAACATACGGCGATCTACCATCCAGCCGGCAATGGCTTGGTGGAGCGATATAATAGGGTTGTGATGGGAGCTGTACAAGCTGCGATCTCCAGCAACAAGGACTGGGAGAAAGCCGTAGAGAACATGGTGTGGGCCTACAGGATCACTCCCACCGGAACAGGATACAGCCCATTCCAGATCTTGAGAGGGCGTGAACCCTTCACGCATGACAACCGGATTTGGAAGGAGAAGATTATCACCAGCGAATGGTCTCCCGCGGTGGTACGTGCCAACCTGGAAAGGGCACAGACCATTTATACCAACCACTACAACAAACGGAAGAATGTGAAGGGGACAAGTTTGGAAAAGGGCGAGTGGGTAAGAGTAAAGTTGGCAACACTACAGAAGAAGGGAGACAGTAAATATAGCAAACCCTTGCAAGTTAAGGAAGTGTATGACCGAGCGGCCCTGCTTAGCGATGGGAATGTGTGGTCCCAAGACCGCATGGCCAGGTGTAACAAGATCTTGCAATGGGAGCAAAATGGAACTGAATGGGAAGACATGGAAGACCCGAATGTAGAGATGGAACAACACGCAGGTGAGCAGCAAGAGAGGGAGAGTGCTAGAAGTGAACCACTGGAAGAGAGAAGTGTGGAAGGTAACCCAGGTATTGATATGGACTTACAAAGGAGGAATGCGGGCGTGGGCGCGGCTGCGCCGAGAGAGGGAAGATGCCCCGAGATACAGAGCCAAGGGGCCCCGGCGAGCCCGGCCAGGGTGACCCGAAGTGGAAGGTCTGTGGTAAGACCCTCCAGGTTTCGAGATTATGATATGGACAGCGAACTGTAAGTGACTCATTCAAAGTTTGGAAAAAGGGGGAGATATGTAGAGTAACGTACTAGTTGTTGCACGTTACGTCACGACGTAACGTGCGACGGCCATCTTGGAAAAGCTGCGCGCGCATCTCATTAGGAGGCGCGAGAGCGGACATAAAGAAGCGCCGGCTCGGCACTCTTCAGGGAATGTAATACTTCAATAAATAAGTGTGCAAACTACAAATTGGTGCAGCGGTTTCATTGGGAAAAGGAAACACAACAGCTCTCAATGCCTTTTTTGTGAAAAAGATTGAGGCTACAAAAAAGAGCATTCCTGTTAGTTCCTCCGCTATTGATCCATCAGCAGGTGACATGAACAGCCACACGATCACGTGCTTCCCTAATATTTCCCAAGACAATCTAACGGAGTTGATGGCGAAAGTCAAGTTAGGTTCACCCAACGATACTTGTCCCCCTAAGGTCCTAAGAGTGGTAGCTTCTTCTTGTGGAGACACTCTTCTACAATTTCTCAACTACTCCCTTAACTTGGGCCTGGTTCCTAGATCTTTTTAAAAAAGCAGTCATCGTACCCCTCCTTAAGAAAGTGGGGTCAGACCCTTCTGACACGAAGAACTTTCCTGGAGGCCCATGTTGCCCACCATCTATTTGCTTTTGGACCATTGTCAGGCGGGGTTTCGACTCGCACACTCCACTGAAGCAGTGGTCACATCTGTAAAGGGGAACACAAAAGCCCTAGTGTTACATTACTTGTCAGTGGCCTTTTTTTTTTTTAAGTTTGAAGTTTATTGGAATATAAAGAAACAAGGACAGAAAATGAAGAAACAATCAAGAGTTATGAGAAACATTAAACCAATCTTACATATTAGCGAAATTAGTTAAGGAAAACTTATGCATAAAATATAAAATAGGTAATGAATATGAGGAACATAGGGGGAAGAGAAAATATCATAAATCATGAAAGTATATATATAACATAGTAAAAACAGTAGTTGTAATAGACAACATAATAATCGAATAAGGTAATGCATTCATGGTGGTTTACAAACTTCAACGTTACGTATCGGAAATGACGGAGGAGGCCTAGCCACTTTGTTTAGATAGTCAGTGAGGGGAAGCCATAAGAGATCACGTTTGATTGCTAAGGAAATAGGAGAGACAAAATTAGTGTCAAGTCTGTGATTAAAGCAGACTGCGTTCCACCAGGCAGTAAAAGAAACATCATTAGCTTGTTTCCAGTGTGATGTAATATGGTGGAAAGCGATAGCTATGCAAAGGTCAAGTAATTTGTGGTTGTGATGGGAGTCTGTAATAATGGGAGAGAGGGAACCTAAGAAAATGTGTGAAATGGAGAATGAAACTGTAAAATTGAAAATCTTCTGTAATTGGGACCAAACTAAGTGCCAGAAACGTAGTATAGGAGGACATTCAAATAGCATGTGTTTCAAATCAGCCGAAAGGGATGGGCAGGACCAACAAGTAGATGAAATGTCTGGGGAAAAGGATGACAGGAGTAATGGAGTGAATAATATACGATTATAAATAAAGAATAAGGTTTGTGTGGTATTTGCAGCTCTAGATGTACTATGAATCTTAGACCAGATTTTGTCCCATAAAATAAGGGACCATGTGTGAGATAAATCTTTCTCCCAAGCCAACTCAATCTTAGATTTTGTACGATCAGCAGAGAACTGTAGAGATTTATAAATAAATGAAGCAGAAAGAGATTGATCAATATTATTAGAAATCGAAAGATGTGTGGTAGGGATGGAGTTAGAAGTCGGGAGCGAAGAAAGATATTGTGTAAGGGATGGAAGCAGTGATAAATATTGTTTACGGGATGAGGAAGGTAATGAGAATTGTGTTTGTAAATCATGAAAAGAAAGAGGTTGATTGTCTGAGAGAAGTTGTGAGACCCATTTTAGACCATGGGAGTGCCAGGATTTCCAATAGAAGGAACGGTTACGGATTTTGAGGGATTTATTATGCCAGATAGGCTGGGTGTGGGTGGAGGAGGCAGATGGGTAAGTGGATAATAAATATGGACGTAGAAGAGAGCAAGAGTGAGAGATGATGGGGGAACATAAGGATGACAACTTAGAGGTAAAGGATAGAACTTCTTGAAATTCGTAAGGATGAAGTAGAGAAGATTCTAATGTGAGCCATAAGGGGGGAATGCGAGGAAGATCCGAAGAGAGCCATCTCATAGCTTGTTTTAAAGAAAATGCGTTGTGATATGATTTAAAGTGGGGGAACTTGACACCACCAAGGGATTTATCTTTTTTCAGGGAAGAAAGAGCTATCCGAGATTTTTTGCCTTTCCACAAAAATTTTAATAGAAGAGAGTCTATCGATTTGAAGAAATGATCTGGAATACGGATGGGAATCATGGAGATAGAATAGAGGACTAAGGGTGCCAGCATCATTTTGATGGAGTCTAATCGGCCCCACCAAGAAAGGAATAGGGGATTCCAACGAGTTATTGATGTATTGATTTTGTTAGAGAGAGACTCGAAATTAAATTTAAGAGTGTCCGGAATACGGGGGGCAAACCAGATACCTAAATATTTAATCTTCGTGGGTTGCCAAGAGAAGCCAGAAGAGTCAAAAAGATGTTTTTGACATAAGGGGTTTAAAGGTAAAATTTCACATTTATCCGTGTTAAGACGATAACCTGAAACGGTGGAAAAAGAAGAAACTTGACGAAGGAAGGAAGGGAGAGTTGTTTGAGGGTCTGAGCAATAAAATAAAATGTCATCAGCGTAAACAGATAATTTAGCTTGTTGTTGAGGACCATATTGAAAACCAGTAATCGTGTCATCGAGTCTAATCTTAGTTAAAAAGGGTTCTAAGGCTATAATAAACAAAAGAGGGGATAGGGGGCATCCTTGACGTACCCCTCTTCGGAGAGGAAAGTAGTCGGAAATCATACCATTTGCAAAGATTGAAGCATGGGGGCTAGAATAGAGTAAAGATATCAGAGATATGAATTTAGGGGGGAAACCAAACCATTGGAGAGCTCGGAACATAAAGTCCCAACCTATTCTATCGAATGCTTTTTCAGCGTCTAGGGAGATAGCAGCAAGGGGGGAAGAAAGGGAGGGAGCTTTACTCAAAATATTAAAGAAGACACGAGAATTATCTGATGATAGGCGACCCTTAACGAATCCAGACTGTTCAGGGCCTATAAGTTCTGGAAGTAAGGGGTCTAATCGGAGAGCTATAATTTTGGCAAAAATTTTATAATCAGTGTTTACTAGTGATATTGGACGATAATTTTTACAAAGGGTGTGATCTTTATCGGGTTTAGGTATTAAACAAATCAATGCTTCTTGGAAAGTACCTTGAGAGGATCCAGAGGTCGCAAAAGATTGGAATAGCAAATGTAATTTCGGGAGAAGAAGGGAGGAGAAGTGATTATAGAACTCAATGGTAAAACCATCGGGTCCTGGTGCTTTACCACGACGAAGAATAGAGATCGCGTGAGAGATTTCCGAAGGGGTAATGACCAATTCTAATGAATGAAGGTCAAGATGAGAAGATTCTGGAGGAGGAATGTTTTGAAAGTATGTAAGAAGGTCATGAGGGTCGGGAGTGGATTCGGGAGTGTAAAGATTTTGGTAAAAGGAAACAAATTGAGCTAGTATGTCTTTATCTTTAAAGAAAGAAACGCCATTTGGGCCTTGTAAGGAGTCAATTTTTGTACGTTCTTTACGTATCTTAAGATAATTAGCCAGGAGTTTGCCCATCTTGTTCTGTCCGCCGTAGTAGCGGGAGTTGCATTTTAGAAGAGAGTTTGAGGCGGCGTTGGTGGTATATTTATTGAAATCAAATTTGGCTGAAATTAATTCACGAAGAGAAGATTCAGAGTTTGAATTATAGTAAGCGTATTCCAATTTCTTAATTTTATCTAAAAGTTGAGTTGGCTTAGAGATTGATTGTTTTTTCTTCTGGGAAACAAAATTAATAATAAAACCTCGTGCAGCTGCCTTAAACGAGTCCCAAATCATAACAAAGGGAGATTCAGGAAGGTGGTTAAATGTAAAAAATTCATTAGAAAATTTCTTAAATTGGGTACAAAAATTAGAATCAAGGAGTAAAGAATTGTTAAATCTCCAACGGCCTGAATGAGGGGAGTAGGGGATAAGGTCAATGTCCACAAAAACGGGAGCGTGGTCTGAAATTAGAATGGAGCCTATGTCTGAATGAATGGCAAGTTGTGCTAATGGTTTGCTGAGAAAAAGGTAATCAATACGTGATTGGGAGTGATGAGTAGGGGAATAGAAAGTGTATTCTCTGAGGTCTGGGTTACAAAGCCTCCAAATGTCAACTAATGCATTATTCTGTAGAGAGGAGATAAACTGGGTATGCATTTTGGAAGGAACAAATTTAACTTTTGAATTTCTATCAATAAAGGGGTCATAAACTTGGTTGCAGTCACCGCCAAGAATAACGTATTGGTCATTGAGAGTAACAAGTTTGTCCGAAATAGCAGGCCAGAACAATTTATCAACACCAGTAGGAGCATAAACATTGAAAATAACTAGAGGTATTTTATCTATAAGGAGATTAACAATTACCCAACGACCATCAGCGTCGCATTCTTGAGATACAATTGAAACATTTAACTTTTTATGACAAAGTATAACTGTACCATTTTTCTTACCTATAGCAGGTGAATAAAAAACGTGACCCACCCAACATCGCTTAAGTTTAGTAGCCTCTAAATCTGTAAGGTGGGATTCTTGAAGGAGGGCTACATCTGCCTTAAGTCTGGTTAAATGTGTTAAAACCCGTTGACGTTTAATGGGGTTATTTAACCCCTTAACATTCCAGGTGACTACTCGGAATGTACATTAGCATGAGAATGATATAAGAGAAAAGAAAAAATGGAGTAGAAAAGCAGTTTAAGAAAGGTTGAGAGAAGTAGTAAGATTGTAAAAACAGATGTATAAGAGAGATAGAGAGAAAAGGTGAGACTATAGGAAGGTGTGAAAGTAGATATAATGAAAAGTGAATATGAAAAGAAAGAGAACAGTAATAAGCATGTAAGGAACAAGAGGTGGAAGAGATAGAGAGTAAAGAGGAAAGAAAGTGGAGGAAAGAGAGAGAAGAGAAAGCTATGAATAAGGGGATAGAGAAAGAGAACAGCAGAGAATAGAGAACAAAGCGTGTAGAAAAGAAATATCATAGCAGATAAAGAGAGATCAAGAAAGGACTGAGGGATGACGACGCCAGAAGAGGACGACATCAACAACGAAGACTCACATCGTCGAACACCTGAGGAACCAGCGAAGGAACGAAGTGGGAGGAAATACGGATACACCGGGATGAAGAAACACGGGAAAAGGATCTGAAATGAGGTAAAAAAGGATAAGAAAACATTAAAATACACATGATAAAGTAATAAGGAGTAACATGAGAATATATGACGAAGGGGACGAGATAGGCAGGGATGGAGGGTAGTCAGTCAGACATAGGAATCAGAAACAATGAGGAAACATGGCAAAAACAGACAAAACAGATCAAATGATCAGACAGGTCTTGCAGTGTCCATGCTTTCAGCTTCATGATGACGCAGGAACTCTTCAAGGACGAGTGGATCTTCAAATGTATTTGTTCTTTCTTTGTAGGTGACCTTGAAGAGGCACGGATGTAATAGCCCATATCTGGCGCCAAGGGTTCTCAAACGAGGTCTCAAATCCAGGAATTGTTTCCGACGGTCGGCTGTGATCTTGGCAACATCTTGAGAAAGGTATAACCTGCGGCCCTCCCACATAACTTGTTTTTTAGCCTTTACTGCAGAAAGTACTTGGAGGAGATCCGTGTATTGAAGGAACAACATGATGACACCGCGAGGTTTGTCAGAAACTTTCGGGCCAAGCCTGTGGGCACGTTGAATATTTAGAGAGGTGGAAGCAGGAAGGTCTAAGAGTTTTGGTAAGAAGGTTTGAAAGAAGGCTGTTGGATTAGACCCCTCTGAATGTTCCGGAAGATTATAAAGGCGTAGATTGTTTCTTCGGTTGCGATTTTCCAACTCCTCCGCCTGTCGCTTCAGAAGGGAGACATCTTTTTCCAAGAGTGAGATTTTTGCACATGAGGTATGAAGAGTCTCTGTCGATTGTTCCACCAAAAGAACCCTTGATTCCAACGTAGACCACTTGTCGTGGAGAAATTGTAAGGTTTTAGTGGTTTCGGCCATGAAGGGTTTAAGTGCCCGTAGTTCTTCCAGAATAAGATCCATTGAAGCAGATTGTGATGAAGAGCCTGGAGATGGAGGATCTTTTTTCAAACGCTTCGTTGAACCGGGTTGTAAGAGCTTACTGGTTGAAGTATTTTTAGGAATTGCACCGTGAGTAGCGTTAGGTTTGAGAGAAGTGGGGTCATCCATATTTGGTGTTGTAGAGTCAGAGTCTGAGGAAAGTTGTGGTTTGTTTTTTGATGCTGTAAGCTTGAGGGTACGAAGCTTCCCCATATATGGTAGGGGAAGTGAGTACAAGTCACCACAAAATGTTATGAGAAAAACGTTGTAAATAGGAAGCAAAGGCGCCTTTTACAGTGGAAAGCTCTAAAAGAGCGAGTATTTGTTGCGCGAAAAAATGATGAATTGCAAGCAAATAGATAAGTTGAGTAATGAATATACACGTAACCTTTCCTCAAATACAGCCAAAAGAGTTCCGTTAAAATAAATTATCACCACCTGTCAGAGACCTTGACAAGAAGACGCTGAATGTAACTAGAAATGTTCAAAGAGCGTTATGCAGAGTAGCGCGCCGTCATGTTATGTGGAGACAATCATCATCTGACATGAGGAAACATCGACGAGAAATGGCAAATAAAAGCTGAAAGGAATTTTCCCAAAAACCAGCAAGTGAAGGCATAGACCGCAAGAATTGAAGTAGAAAAGGGCGTTTTCAAGGCAAGTGGTCCGTGTAAACAGCAACCGCGTTGCACATGCTGAGGTATGGAAGCGGCGCTCGCTGTGAAGGAAGCGCGCGGCAGGTGCAGAAAATGGCGGTCGTCGGAGATGTGAAGAGCGTCACTTACTGGAGATGCGCATTCCGACGGAGTAGAGAAGAACGGCTCGGTTCTTCTTGTACAGCTCACATTCCGATGTTTAAAAACAGCATTTGTGTTCACGAAGGTGCAGTGAACATGGAGATAGTCGCCGGCTCCGGTGGTCGACTTGCGGAGCTCCGGTGTTAAGCCGCCATCTTGTGCGGCGTTCAAGCCACGCCCCCCTTGTCAGTGGCCTTTGACACAGTTGACCACTCTCTGCTGGCTGACTGGGTCAGGGCCGCTCGGCTACAGGGGGCAGAATTGAACTGGATGATCTCCTTTTTGAAGGATAGATCTCAACTGGTCTAGAGAACCAAAGGGTATAAATATGATATAAATAGATAAGTAAAATATATAAATATATAAATATAATAAAATATATTACTCAATTCATTGCATTATAATATGTGCAAAATATTTCCATATTATCACGTAGTATCCCCAAATCTATGTATAAATACTTTACAAATGAAATTAATATTGGTATAAAAAAACTTCTACTTAATTAAAAGTAGCTTGTATTGATCTCCTAAAACAGCTTAAAACTCCTGCTTAAATGCAGTCAATCCCAACCATTTTTGCAACCTACTACATCTCTCATATCTTAAATTTAGAGAACACAACAGTACTATCCATAAGACTGTGCCAAAAGTGCAACCCATGTATAAAGTGCATATTAAATGTGCAAATCCACAATAATGTTAAAGTGCAAATACTATGAGTGTTCTAACTTTACTAATTCATCACTGTTCATAAAACGTTCTAAAATATAGGCCGCTGGACATAGAGTGCAATCAAAACTGAATAAAATCCAACCCTGACTGCATCCAAATATCCCAGGCCGCTGCTCAAATAAATGCCCATTTACAACTGGAAAAAATATATACAAGATTACAAACTAGGTACAGGGAGGCCACCTCATAAATACTATAAGAAATTATGCAGGTCTTCCGTGTTGTTAAGGCCATATGGAAACTTGGGGGTCATTAGGCTGATGGGCGGACTTAGTCCGCCCGCCATCCCATCAGGGGAAGGGACTGCCCGCCATAAGGGCAGAGGTCCCGTGGGGGGTATTAGGATGCGCTCGCCACAGTAGTGGGTGCATCATGCATGTTTAACATTGTGACCGCCACAATGCTAAAAATGCTTGTGATGCTTTTGCATACATAAAGCGGCAGGCAGCGCGCAGTGCCTGCCGCATTGTGTATACAAATGCAGGGGGTTACCACAGGTACCTCCCATGTGCAACCCCCACCTCACCTTCACCATAGGGGCCCGCAGGTGGCCCCCATATCAAAGACTGCATACTTTCCCGTGGCGCCAAGGAAAAGCATCTTCAAAGGCCCATCCTAATATGGCTGGCGGTGTCTGATAGACACCGCCACCATATAAACCCTTTTCCGCCCCGGTCGCGAGCAGACCGGGACGGACATGCGGCAGACGTTCTTTCCATCCGCCGTGGACCACCAGCCATACTAATATTGCAAGGGGTCATTCAGGAGCAGATGGCGGGCGGATTGCCCTCGCCAGGGTGGCGGTGACCCCCGCTGGCCTGGTGGGGGCAAT
This sequence comes from Lissotriton vulgaris, assembly GCF_964263255.1. Lineage (NCBI taxonomy): Eukaryota > Metazoa > Chordata > Amphibia > Caudata > Salamandridae > Lissotriton > Lissotriton vulgaris. The sequence goes on along the minus strand of NC_141687.1, from coordinate 868,992,181 downwards.
CCGCCCGCCATCCTAATGGGCCCCTTGGTATCAGGCTCTAAAATCACTTTTGACTCCAATTGTCTTAGGGCTTTCTCGCAGTCCCCTCCACGACATTGTTTAGGAATCGCAGCTGCCACAAAATAACTTAAGTAACTAAGATCGTTATTGTGAGTTTGTTTGAAGTGGCGAGCCACTGGGTACGAGGGTTGCTATTTACTATGGCACGTAGGTGATGCAATATTCTGACATGCACCTGCAACTTCGTACTACCCACATATCTCAATCCGCAGGTGCACGTCAGGACATATACAGCAAACTCCTTCCTACATGAAAAGTTGCCCCTTATGGCTTTTTCGTTTGGGCTAAATGGTGACGAATAGTGTGTTGTATTCTTCCCAAACTTGCAAGCTCTGGCTTTTTTGTCCACTGCCAATTCTGGGCAAGCCTTCCCAATCTGTGTGCGCATGGAGATGCCCTTCCTGTAAGTGACAGTGGCTTGAGATGGTAATCCAGCAGACAAAACCCCATCTGTTAAGACTATTGGCCAGTGACGTTTGACAATCGCACATACTTTTCTCTCTTGTTTGCTGAAGGCGGTGATCAACCTCGGTCAAAATTATCATCAGTTGGTTTCTCTACCTTATTCGTGAGTAAGGATGCCCTAGATCTCTCCTTGGTTTTATTAATGGCCGTCTTAAGGATCCTCTCACTGTAGCCCCTTTGTTTAAATATTTGATAAGCCTCTTCAGTGCATCTGTTCAAATCCTCATCATTGTTACATATCCTTTTAAGACGTAAAAATTCACCATATGAAATATTATCAATCATGTGCTTGGGATGAGCACTGCTGGCGTGTAAAGTTAGATTGCCAGCAGTTTCTTTTCTACACAAAGTAGTGCACAGTTGTCCTTCACTTTGGGAAACCTTAACATCCAAAAAGTCAATACTACTCTTACTAATGTTTATAGTGAATTTGAGGTTAGCAGTATTAATATTGATCTGCTTAATGCATTCAGATGCACTAGATTCACTGCCTCGCCAAACAATAAAAACATCATCAATGTAACGCATCCAATACAAAACATGTTAGTTAAAAACAGTAGCATGCAGAACTTTGAGGACCTGCTCCTCCCACCAGCCTACATGCATCTTTTTTGTTGTTTTCTTTCTCTCAATCGCTGTTGTGTTCATAAAGATTTATAATTCTAATCCTCATAATTTCTTTTGTCCTTGAATGGATAGTAGGTTCAAATGGATTCTTTGGCCATTTTAATACATTGTTTCAATCAATATTTCCATTTCCGTCTAGAGAACCAATGGGTATAAATATGATATAAATAGTTAAGTACAATATATAAATATAAATATAATAACATATATTACTCAATTCATTGCATTATAATATGTGCAAAATATTTCCATAATATCACATACTACTATATAAATATATTTCCATAAGAGATGCGACGCTGGAGGAATGATCAGCGTTTCGGGTCGTGCCCACAGACGGGTGTCACCGTCATACATTGCATATGAACCACAGTCCTCTTTCAGAAGCACAGCGAGCCCACAGGTCATTTTGTAAGCCACTTTTGTTTATATTGGTCAAGGCACAATGCAGCATAACGTGTTTCAACCCTTCTGGGTCTTAATCATATGCCAAAAGCAGGGTGATGAGCCAATTGTCTTTCTAAGCACCTGATACATAGGTATTGCAAAAATACTTCCTTATTAGTATGCTCTCCTAATACTGCCAGTGATATTTGTCAACAGTATATCTCAAAAGCAGGCATCTATGGTCAGTGATTCTTATTTTTCAAATATAGGGGCATATTATCAAGGGGGTTTATCTCCGCTTTTTTGGCTTTAAAAGCCAAGAAAGCGGAGATAAAATTATCTCCCTATTACCTAGCTGTCGCTAACACCAGTTAGTGACAGCTAGTAGGAGATAGCGACCATCTTGGGCCCCACTTTGCATGTCAGTGATATTTATCACTAATGACATGCAAAGTGGGCGTGCCAAGATGTTAGCGACTGAAAACAGTCGCTAATATCGCTATCTCCTATTACCAACCTTTGGAGATATTCGCGCTAAGCGCGAATATCTCCAAAAGCTAACACCTGCCCTGAGCAGTTCTTAGCCATGTTATCCAATGGGAGGTGGATAACATGGCTAAGAGCATTAGCTCAGTAATGCATGAATATCGCTGACTTTTCAGCGTTATTCATGCATTGCGGCGATTTTTATCGCATTTGCGATAAACCTTGGTAATACCAAGGTTTATTTGCCGTAAAAATCGCCGCAGCTCAGCGGTAAATTTTTGTCTCTAACCAAGCAATAGCGATAATTATCGCTATTGCTTGGTAATATGCCCCATAGTTCTTAATTGGTGCAGAGACATTCTCATACGTTTATAGAATTGCTCCAATTTGATGACATGCCATACATGGACCACAGTATCCAAAGTGCATTCTGTTTGAACTGATCAATATGTTACTCGTATTGCCTATTGAGGCAAGAAGAGTAACATATTTACCAGTAACGTATTGACCAACACAAATATAATATATATATACAGAATGTGTTTCTGCTGTTCAATCGAAGATTGCCAAAGAGCGTAAGTATCTACACTTAGTCGGTTAGCCCACTTGGGCATGAGACCAAAATAGTAATCGTTTTAAAGCGGTGTTAAAATTTAGTTACAGGCAAGGACTGTGTCTCAAAAGAGGCATGCGCACGAACTGCTGTGATATTGACATTGTAAGGCCCACTGGAGCGGAGATACCTAACAAGCTGATTGTGGAAAATTGTAATAATGAATATGCCCACATGGGTGGAAATACGATACAGTGAAACTGCTGTAATTGTAGCAACGCAATGAAGCGAAGCTTGTGTTAGATAAAGAGATCAAAGTTTACATTGTTTATTGCTGACATGCATTAATGCAGAATAAGGCACTGGTGACGCCATTTAAGAAATGTCGGCATTTGAAATGCATATAACTTCACACAACCGTATTTAATTAGGTAACACACCAGTTGTATGTCAGATCTTAATTTGGTGAGACTAAGATTTAAAAGCACGAGGCAATATTTAATCGCACAGAAATGGTGTTCATTGTGTGAAGTCTTTTCTTGCGTTTCATGATTATTTTCATGTCAGTGGAATTAAGCTAAAAGTCACTGATCGTTATTTTTTAACAACCGCCTGGAATATCAATGTTTATGAGTATGCCAATCAATTTTTTGTATAATGTCATATGCAGACACAATCAAAAATTTGCTAGCATTCGCGCCAAAAATTTTCAATTCTATTAAGGACACGGAGGCGAGGATTATGCTTCTCAATCTTTACTGCAATAAACACAGCAGCCAATGAAAATGGATATTTTAATAAATAACAGTAAAACAAACTACATTTCCCATGAGTACACATGAGTATAGGCACGCCCCCATAGTCCATAAGAACCCCTTGCGTACTCCCATCATCCTCTTTCTTTGAGGCGAACCAAGTCCAACAATAACTTGAACAATGAATAACTCGAGGAGGAGCTACGACACCAACCAAGATGGCCGCATAGTCTCCCGGCTCCGCTGACCTCCGTCCTACGCTCGCTTATCCTGTCGAATATCCTGTTCTCCTGCCCCGGATTCGTGTGGGTGAACTAGTCGGCACCCCGATGGTGTGACCACAGAATTTTTCTGATGTTCTGGGGTGAAGTAACATCGAAAATGGTTTGAGGCCTAACTCAGACTGGATGCCGGGGTCTCGATTGCTGGTCTACCCGGGTCCAAAGTGAACAACGGACTGAGGAGAGTCGTTGGGTCCGGTCCTTGGAACTTTTGAAAATTTCTCTTGACTACTTCGCAACCATCTGCTGCCTGGTGCTGTACCTGAGGTGAGGTGACGGGTGGTGCGCGGTGCTGCGTCGCGGGGGGCCCCGGCCCGGGGGCCCGGCACTAGCACCGCTGGTGCCCCGGGGTGGGGGTCCCGCCGCGCGTTGCTGCGTACTGCTGGCTCGTCCCTCACGGCTTGATTCTGCTCCGGCATATCCTGCCCCGGAGGAGGTGCCTCTCCGTGGGGATCGTTATGCCTGCGATGTGTTGAACTTGGCGGAGCGGGCTCAATGTGGCCCTTCCTTGCGGATGGTAATGGTGGAACTTGCGGCGCTTCGCGCGACGATGAGGGCCCAGGTCAACCGTTTGCTGTCGGCAGCAGATGGGATCATAGGACCGGGAGCAAGCCCTGATTTAATTTTTGAGACCCGGCAGCCGACTTGCCTCCTGTTGGGCTCCCTAGTGCTGGAAGCTGTGCCTGCCCCCGAAGAAATGGAACTCATCGTGTGTGCTGAGATTGATGACTCTCTTAAATTCTCGGAAACATCGGTCCTACAGTTGTCGGAACATTTCACTGCTTCCCGCATCTTGGACACTGTTGGCCTACACTACAATCTGTATCGGAACGAGTCGCACCCCCTCCCCAATCGGTCTCCCAACATGGCGGATGTAACAATGCTTGGCGTCGGAGACGGGGAGGGACATCGTTTGTGCAAGCCGTGTGCGTTGGGATCTGCTATTCCTCTCCCATTTGCTGGCCCAAGCTTTGGCTGCTACTGTGTGACTCTTGACTTTCCGGAGATGGGGCTTTACTTATCCGAGGGTCTCAGCAATTTTGATAGACGGGGCCAAGGCTGAAAATGTGGGTTGCATTGTTTACGATGGATCTATTGGTAACGGGACTGCTTCACTAACGGATGGATTCCGGGGCGGAGGGTTTGTGGTTCCCCCCGGGGTATTTTCGTAGGGTGCTCAACTTTATTCGTGCTGGCTTAGGGGGGCCCCCTTTGTTAGAGCGGGGGGGAGAGACCGGGAGCGCAGAGACTATCGCCCTCCTCCACTTCCCCGTTTGGTGGGGTTTCCTTTCTTTCTTCTTTTTCTCTGTTTCTTCTATATTTCGGGTTTGGTTCTCGGGCGACAGGCACACTGCTGGGGGGGGCGTAGTCATATGCAGGGGTGCAGGGTGGGGGGTTGGGGGAGGGGATTTTTTGTTTTTATTTTGTTTCTATGGCCTTTGTTCTCTTCTCTTATCTTTCTTTGTCTTTTTCTTTTTCTGGGTCAGTGCAGTGGGTTTCCTTTGGTATTGATCACTGCTTATTCATCTGTGCCTCAATTTTCGTGGTGTTCTCTGGGTCTTAGGGCAGGTGGCTAGCAGGCGCGAATTGACTGCAATATTCTTTCATATCCTGAACCGTTTGTTTTAGCGCCATTGAGTTGACTGATTGCATTTTACTGTTGACATGTTTACTATTCTGCCTGCCATTTTTCGCTGCTGGGAAATTGTTCGGCACCTGATCCTTCCATCTTATACTATAAAATGAAAACCTTTTATATCCTGTTTTTCTAATTGTGCTGTTCAGTGACCAAGAGTACGTTAGTATGGCGATTCTGCTCCCCGAGGTGCTGCATGTGATTTAAAACTTGTTCTTTGCCAATCTAACTGCTTAGCGGCCAGCCCCGGGGGTTGCAGGCCCATGCTTGTATTTGGTTGAACTGTCAATAAAGGTTTTAAAAAAACAAAACAAAAAAAAACAATGAATAACTCCTCCAACATGGAAGAAACAAGGTCTCAGGCCAAACATCCTGTCGTCCGTCGCCGATTAGTCAGACTTCTTATCTGTTCCTGAAAGAAAGGAAACAACACCACCGTAATCACTGCATAACTGGGTGGGCAAGCTTATTTACTGTAAATTAAGCCGGATGGGATAATCCTCGCCTCCGTGTCCTTAATAGAATTGAAAATTCTTGGCGCGAATGCTAGCAAATTTTTGATTCTATTACAGGACCGGAGGCTTCAGATTATGCTAGTTTAACGCTCATTAAAAACCACAGAAGTAATATCTCCCACCGGCTTATAATAAAACGTCTTAACGGTTGATTCTGAAGACCAATCTGCACATCGCATAATGTCTTGGATACTAGATCCCAAAGTATAAGACTTTGACGCCATAGCGCCTCTCACTGAATGAGCACCAAAGATCTGCGTATCAATACCAGCTTCCTTCATTATGAAACGAAGCCATCTGGCAATTGTGGCAGCCGCCACAGGTTTAAACGGCTTTTGCAAGGCAATCAATAGTTGTGAACAATCTTGAGGCCTCAAGGCCTTTGTACATTCCTCATATGCTTTTAAACATTTGACCACACATACTTTTTCATTGTCTGGAAATGCATTATATTCAATGTGTCTAGACATCGTTTTGGTATGACCTGTAATAGTAAAAGAAACCCCTTCCGGGGTAAACACTCTACCTGTAATGTCGAGTGCTCTCACATCCGAAGACCGTCTGCATGCTGATAGGCAAAGTAACATGGCCAATTTTGCAGATAATTGCTTCCCAGACAAAAGTGCATTATCCAGCCATCTGTTGAACAAAAAGATGACTAGTGAAACGTCCCACAAACCCGTATATTTGGGTTTAGGGGGATTAGCTACCCTAATGCCCTTCAGTAGTTTACAAACTATCAGGTGCATGCCTACCGGTTTCCCGTCTATCTGGGCATGCCCCGCAGAAATGGCTGAACGGAAATTGTTTACCGAGCGATAAGCCAGGCCACCAGCCGCCCTATCCGCCAAAAAGTTTAACACGTGGGTAACTCTGCCCCCACGGGATCCAGCTGTCTTCCCACGCACCAATCCATCCAGTTCTTCCAGGCCACGGAATATCGCTTCCTGGTGCATGGTGCCCATGCTTGTTTGATAAATTCAGAGGTCTGGCTCGAAACTTCTGGCAGCTGCCACTGTTCCCTGAAAGCCTCCATGCCATCAGCATTAGCCTGCCCTCTAATAGTAACGGATGCTGCTCCTGACGAGGGCCCTGCAACAGCCACTCCGAGTCCGGCAGAAGCCGGGGACGATCGCAGCTCCACTGTAACAGCTTGGGAAACCAGGCTTGTGACGTCCACCACGGTGTCACTATGACCACTTCCGCCCGTTGTCTGATCACCCGAGTCATTGCCCTGGGGATCAGCAAGAACGGGGGAAAGGCATACTGAATCCCCTGAGACCAAACCTGAAGGAAGGCATCGGTCGCATTTGGAACTGGCTTCCAGCTGAAGTACCTGGGAATCTGATAGGTCAGCCTGGAGACAAATAGGTCCGTTTGAAATGGGCCCCAAATTGTCTGTAACCACTGAAAAACCCGGGGAAGCAGCTTCCAATCGCTGTGATCCCTGAGATGCCTGGAATTCCAGTCCGCTACCTGATTGGACTGCCCCGGAATGTATTCCGCTATTACCGAGATCTGATTCTCAAGGCAATAATGCCAAAAGTCCTTGGCCATTTGAATAAGTAGAGACGACCTCGTGCAGCCCAACTTGTTGATATACCTCACTGCAGACACATTGTCCAACCGCAGAAGGATACAACAGGATAAGGTGCGAATCGCAAATGACCCTGCGAGCAGTTCTAAGCAATTTATGTGTAGTGCGAGTTCTTGCGTTGACCATCTGCCTCCTGTGGAGATATCTCTGCAACGCGCGCCCCAGCCCCATCTGCTGGCGTCTGACTCGATCACCACCTCTGGTTGTGATCCGAAGATCGCTCTGCCGTTCCAGGCCTCTACATGACCTAGCCACCACTGCATCTCGGTTCGGACCTCCTCCGACAGTGGAATGGAGTCCGTGTACGATAAACCTCTCTGAAGATGCTTGATCTTCAGGCGCTGAAGTGCCCTGTAGTGAAGGGGACCCGGGAATATTGCTTGGATGGACGAGGCCAATATCCCCACTACTCTGGCAACTGCCCTGAGTGTAACCGCCTGGCTGTCCAGCAACTTCAGAATTTCCTTCTTCAAGTCCCTCAATTTTGCTTGAGGAAGACACAGCTGTGCTGTCTGAGAGTCTATCGTGAACCCCAGGAAGTCTATTATCTGAGTTGGTACCAACTCTGACTTCTTCTGATTGATGACAAACCCTAAGCTCTGAAGCAGTGACATTGTTAGGGTCAACTGCTTCTTGAGCGTGGACTGGCATTGTGCCAGGATCAGTATGTCGTCCAGGTAAATTATGAGCCTGACTCCTCTTTCCCTGAGGTGGGCTACCACTGGCTTCATCACCTTGGTGAAGCACCAGGGAGCTGAGGAGAGCCCAAAAGGAAGAGCCGAATATTTGTAGCACTAGCCGTTCCAGAGAAACTGCAGGAACCTGCGGTGTGGGGGGAAAATTGGTATGGACAGATACGTGTCCTTGAGGTCCAGCCGGACCAACCAATCCCCTTCCTGTAACAAATCCGCCAACAGGTGAATACCTTCCATTTTGAAATGGTTGTATGTTAGGTACTGGTTGAAATACCTGAGGTTGAGCACTAACCTGTTGCCACCCCCTTTCTTCTGAACAATAAAGACGTTGCTGCAGAAACCGCGAGGTCCGCCTTGGCACTGTACAATCGCGTGCTTCTGCAGCAAGTCTGCAATTTCTTCTTCTATGAAACTGCGATCTTGTTGGGAAAAATGGAGAGCATGGGGAGGGGACACTTGTGTCGGATGAGAAAAAAATTCCAACTGAAAACCTTGTATAGTCTGTAGGACCCAAGCATCCAGTGTTAATGTCTGCTACTGTGGAACACAGTGCCGTGTACGACCCCCCCAGTGGAAGCAGAGAGAGATCCGTTACACTCACCTGTCTTTTGCTGGGACTTGAAATTCGCCCTGTTGTTTCCCGATTGGAAACGGCCTCTGTTGAAGCTTCTGCGGGACGGGTAAAAGGTTCCACTGCGGGTGGTATCCCACTCTCCTCTTCCGCGGCCATAATCACCTCTCTGGGAGCTTTGCTGATAGCCCCGGCCTGACGAGCGGCCCCCTGTTAAAAACACCCTGGGTTAGGGCTCGTTTAATCCCGCTCTGGGCTTTGTCCAAAGCTGTGAATGTCCCCACATATTTGGACACATCTTTGACAAATCGATCACCGAACAAGTGACCATCAGCCTGGGGGCCTGGTTCTGCCTCAGCCAATTCCGCCAGGTTGCTGTCCATTCTAAGGAGTAATGACTTGCGTCTCTCAGCGGAGATCGCACCGTTAGCATTGCCTAGGAGGCAGATCGCGAGCTGAGTCCAGCCTGCCAGGATGTCTGGGTCGACAGGCGTCGCACCTTCTTTGGCCGCCAGAGCCATCTCCAGTATTTTTGCCAGGGGACCCACTACGTCGAGCATTTCATCTTGGCAATCTCTCCAAGCCCTGTCGAGTCCACGTTTTGGGTCCTTTGAGAACTTTTTCAGGAAGGTCAGCATGCTGGCATCAATCTCTGGAGTTTCTGCCACGTTGTCAGGCAGTTCCGGACGGGGACACTCGGATCTCAAACGATTGCGGACTTCTCTAGATAAGCTTCTCTGCAGGTTATCATGAAGATATTCCAACACCGCCGTTGGCGGGATCCAGTCTGAGGACCGGGAATGCATAATGTCCGATGGGTCAAAAGTCAAAGGCGTGTTGGCCTTGTCCGCCGCGGCCTTAGGGGCCACTTTGGATTTCTTTATAGGAGGAGGCTCCTCCGAAGTATCAGTGTCAGTGTCTGTATTGGTGGTGGTAGTATCGGTATCCACCTGAGCCTGTCGCTTAGCTTTCGCCTTCCCTCCTGCATATGCGTGTTCCGCCGTACCAGACGCTGGCAGCGACGCCAGTGTCTGAGAATGTGGCCACTGATCTTGAGAGGTAGTGGTGGTTGCAGGTGCTTGCTCCTTCTTCTGCTTCTTTGGTTTGTCATACCCATGACGTTTTGCAAACCCTTCCAGTTGCTTCCTAATAGGGCGGAGTGCCACAGCCAGTGCCTGCTGCACTGTTTGAGGAACCTTAGTTTCCATGGCTTTCCATCTCAAACTTCCTCCTCTCCTCCATAGTACTCCTCAGTCCTGGGCCCAACAGCCAGTCGTCGAGGTAGGGGAAGACTGGCACCCCTAACCTGCGCAGATGAGCTGCGACCACAGCCATCACCTTCGTGAACACCCATGGGGCGCTGGTAAGGCCGAAGGGGAGCACGGTAAACTGAAAGTGATTGTGGCCTACCGTGAACCGCAGGTAACGCCTGTGGGCCGGCAGGACGGGGATGTGAATATAAGCGTCCTGCAAGTCCAACGCTACCATCCAGTCTCTGGGGTCCAGGGCAGCTAAGACCTGAGCCAAAGTCAGCATCTTGAACTTCTCCTTCCGGAGGAAGCCATTGACGTTCCGTAGGTCCAAGATAGGGCGTAGGCCCCCTTTGCCCTTCTTGGGTACCAGAAAGTAGTGGGAGTAACAACCGCACCCTACTTCTGGCCCAGGAACGCGCTCGATGGCCCCCTTAGCCAAGAGGGCTGTGACTTCCTCTGGCAGAAGTTGCAAGTGATCCCCCGACACGCGGTGGAATTGCGGCGCCATGGCTGGCGGGGTCGCCTCGAAGGGGAGGGAGTAGCCCCTTCGGACGATCTGCAGCACCCAACTTTCCGACGTGACAGTGCGCCAGTGGGAGAGGTGATGGTGAACCCTGCCACCCACTGGCGTCACATGGGCCTGAAAACTCGGACTAGGAAGGTTTTGAGGCAGGTGCTGCGGAGGGAGATGTGAACTGGCCTCGCCGTTGTCCCCGACCAACGCCACATTGTTTTCCACGGCCGCCACCGCACTGTTGAACATTCTGCGGTTCGTGGCTGGCAGCACGTGTGGGGGCGCCCCTTCCTTGGCCACGAAAGGAGCGAAAGGCACCCGGGTGCTGGCGTGCGGCAGAGAGGCCCAAGGACTTGGCCGTAGCCCTGGAGTCCTTAAAACGCTCAAGCGCATGGTCTGCCTTGTCGCCAAACAGGTGACGGCCATCGAACGGCAAGTCCAGAAGCATGGCCTGAACATTGGCCGAAAAGTTGGCGGACCTCAACCAGGCGTGGCGTCGAACCGCCACCGTCGTTGCCATCGCCCTGCCCAGTGAGTCCGTGGTATCAAGCCCACACCGGATGGAATATCGCGCTGCATCTCGGCCCTCCACAAGGGTTTGGGCGAGTTTAGCCCGGACCTCCTCCGGACATTGTGGCAGCACATCCGCGACCGCGTCCCACAGAGTGTGGGTGTAGCGGCCCAAGAGACAGGCGGTATTGACAGACCGCAGCCCTAAGCTTAGGGACGAGAACACTTTCTTCCCAAACTGTTCATATCTCTTGGATTCCCGATCGGGCGGAGCCGACGGGAATGCGGTCTGGGAAGTGGAGGCCTGGATAACCAGGCTCTCGGGGTGGGATGGGTTGTCAAAAAGCAAGGGTCACCCGGGGCCGGGCGGTAGCGTCTGGCCACGTTCCTATCCACAGGCGGACCTGTGGCGGGCTTGGACCAAGTGCCCACAAGAACGTTACACAAGGCCTCATTGAATGGCAGCAGAGGCTCACTGGAGCTTGTCTGCAGTTTGAGGACCTCAGTGAGGAGGTTAGTCCTCAAGGCCGCAACGGGGAGCTCAAGGTGTAAGGCCTTGGCTGCCCTCGTCAACACAACACTGTAAGTAGACCCCTCCTCCGAAGCCACGGTTGGAGGGAAGACAAATCCAGTGTCTGGCGAAGTGTCAATACCACTGACCTCCCCAAGCTCATATGTCCAGTCCTGTTGAGACTGGCACTCCAGTGCCAGAGGGTCCTCAGACCCCTCCCAATCTCCCACGTTACCTATCTCCTGTAAAACAGGATTAACGGACGGGGCCTCCTCATGGAAATAAAAATCTCCAAAGGCCGTTGGAAGAGGCGCCCAGCGGCGCCGTTCCGGCACCAGAGTCGGACCGATGGGAACATTGGGGACGGCGTCCACAGTGGGAGCCGGGGGCGACACCCGTGGGGCCGGTGAGGTCGTGATGTCGACCGGCGACGACCCGGATCCGGAAGCGGAGCCGGTGAGGTCCTGCGGCGCCGGGACCGAAGTCGCCGGCGGCGTCGGGGCTGAAGCACCCGACGGCATCGGGGCCGAAGCACCCGACCCGCTAGGGCCTCCAGCCAGGACCGTTGGGCCCGGAGGCGCCACGGAACCCGACTGAGGAGGGAGGGACCTCATCGCCATGAGGTACCGCTCGATCTCCTCAGGCGTCACGACGTGCCCAGGGACCCGAAGGTGTGGGGCAGGCGGCGACGCTAACGACTCACTCGCAGCCGCGTGGGTGGTGTCGCCTGAACCCCCGGCCGCATCGTGCGAGCATCAGGGTGTGTCGGAGGAACAATGACGCTTCTCCGACCTCTCATGCCTCTTACCTGAGGACTTGGATCCTGACGACCGATGTCCACTCCCGGAGCTGCAATGACTCCGACCCCGCGACCGGTCCCTCGACCTCCTGTGGGACTGCAACCGGGACCTGGAACGGCGCGGGGCCGACTGCCAGAGCTCGAGTCGCTTGCGGGACCGCTCCCGCCTAGCTTTAGACGTCAGGGCCCGGCAGTCGGAGTAGGTGCGGTCGTCGTGGTCGAGGCCTTAAAACTTCAGGCACTGGGGATGGGGTGTAGTGTAGTTCCTATATTCCCAATAGGCTCTGCGCATTGGAATAATATATTCAGCAGTGTAGACGTAGGACTGAGGTCGACTAGGTCTCTACTGACTATATTAGACTTAAGGTTTGCCAGCTAGCTCAGAGGTCACTAGAAACTTTCTCGAATAAACGAGGAGGAGTTTAACCTCCCTGGATAGACAAGAAGGGATTAGCTTCTGACAACCATATAACATGACAACTTTGCTCCCTCAGAATAAGAGTGTATCTCTAGAGTCGTGTGAAAACAATGGACAGATATTTCACTCCGTCAATTGTGCATACTTAGTTTCACCAGAGTGCAGAGAAAAGAGAGACGGGCGTTTTCAATAAAAGGTGTAATTTATTGAGCAGTCTTCTTTCTCATGCAAGAGAAATGAATTGCCATAATTGCAATACTTAATGTAAAGTAAAGTGCGTACAGTAAAAAGAGTATTATGAAATATTACTGTAAAAGCATTGATATGGTTTCTTAGCCATAAGATACTTTAAAATGGATAAAATATATACATACAAATATACATTGACTAACGTACTCAACTGGTGCTTCTAAAATACGCCTACCCCGGTGTACCTGACCTAAGCCTAATACGTGGGAAGGAGTAAGTAAGTAGCAGTTTAAGTTAAGTTGGTTTTGCCAAGAATCTGACTCAAGAATTCTCTTTAAGGATTTAGTCAGCTCCGTACCTGGGTAATAGAATGCAGGAGGTCTGGTATCTCTCTTTCAGGACTCGATATCCCAGCAGCCCGCGAAGGCAGCTGAGAACACCGGAGTTGGATTTCTCGGCAGGAGAAAAGACAGCGTCTCTCTCAGTGCGTCAAAAGGGAGGGGCAGCGTCCGTGGGCTCTCCCATCAGCTGGGCTCTCGGGCAAGTAGATAGCTGCTCGGCTCCAAAACCACCACTGTGTGTTTGCTTAAGGCAACGTTGGTATATTTATACCTGAAAGGTGCCGAGTTTGACGTAAGGTTTGGACATAAGACGTCAATAAAGATGTCACTAAGAACTGACTGTTCCTTTAGTGTTCGCAGGAGTTCAATGACAAATCAAAACAAAAGCAAATGGGGATTTCCCAGGTTGCTGGAGGTTTGGTGTGTCGAAAGAACTCGTTGTGCTCTCTAGGAATCTAAGGAAGTAGCTTTGCCGTGCTTTGGACTGCAAGGGCTATTTACTAAATATGGATCTGATTCTTATACCATTATAGGGATATTATTGAGCCGTACAAGGGCATAGAATAGCAATATTGATTTAGGTTACTAGATAAAAGCACAATACCCACTCCACAATCTAATGTCCATCATTACTAAAACTAAGCAATCTTAAACATTTAAAGGTGCATGTATATTCCAACCCACCCCAAAATACATTTTTGCATTTGAAATGGTGTATGCGAAATACACGAAAATGATTATGGGTACTGTACGCTTTTCAAGCAGTGTAATCATTCAGTTAAACATGCTTATATATATTAGCTGAACGATTTGCGAAAATTACACATGAAATGGCTCTTAATACAGAAAAGAAGGTCAAGACCATTCCATCACATATAAATACAGTTGCTGTAAATGTGCTAGAGGCTGAGGTAATATATTGTCTCTAGAGTTCCTAAAAATAGAAGCTCTGAGGCAGATTTACGTTGCCTGACGCATCTCTGCAAATCGGCAGAGATGCACCAGGAAAGATATGGCACGGAAGTTCATCCTTGCGCCACCCATGATGCGCCGCATTTAGAATGCGGCGCGCCATGGCGCAGGAATGAACAGATGCGTGTCGCATCTTGGGCGTAAAGTTGGCGCAGTGCTGAAGTTGTGTTGCGTGCAGTATGCAACTCCAGCACTTTTCCAACTTGCCCTATCTTTAACCTGGTGCGTCAAGCCTTACGCCTGCTTCAAGCAGGCGCAGGGTTTTGATGCATCAGCGTTGGGAAAGTGACTCAGTGAAATCTTGTAGATTTCACTGAGTCACTTTTCAGGGGCGTTCCTGCGACAGAACGCCCCACCCTGCACCGGAACGCCTACATGAAACATGACGCAGGTTTCATGTGGCGCAGGGCCTTACACCGTGACGCATCTCCATAGATGCGTCACGTTGTAAATGCCTCAGAGGGATGCGCCACGTTTACGCCGCCTTGCGTGACGCAACAGCGGCGTAAACGTGGTGCAAGGGGGTTGTAAATCTGCCCGTCTGTTCTTTTAGAATAGTTCTACTTTAAGCAGAGTACATGTGCCAGAAAAAGGTAAATATTTTGGAAGTTTTGAAAAAAATAATTTTGCTTTCAGGGGAAAAATAGTTCCAAATGTTTTCAGTAGCTTTTGTTTATCAAAGCTGAAGGCCGAATTCAGAGTTCAGGGGAAAGCTGTGTGCTCGTTGCTTAAAAAGTTATTCTTTCTGATCAGGGGAGAATATCATTTCAGACAGACACTCAAAAAAATTGGTCTACGACATCAGGTGAAAGTTCGACCAAGTTTGAAAGTGCCGCAACAGTGCAGTCGTGAGAATGATTGCGATCATCGATGTTAGGATCAGCAATGCTCACAGAAGGTCGTACCTGGGTGATGCTGCTCTCATCTCGTACTTCACTGCCACCTAATCGTAGTGGTGAAGTCTCAATGAATGCCGTCATCAGAATGGGTAGCCGCTGGGGACAACACGATGCATGAGCCGTTACAGGACTTAGCAAAGTATCTGTATCCAATGGTACTGCTGATGGTAGTGTAAGACAGACGTCCAACACGCATTCTTCTCCGCATAGTATACATCGAAGCACAGGTAGGATGCAATTTTGCCAGATTGGTCTGAATGAAAGAAACCAGGTCATATTCAGATCTCTTAGCCGGGCTAATCCAAAGACTTTAGTTATGTGGTCCCGATAGCGTATAGCTAGGATTGTTTCTTCCATTGTTGTTTGAGTCTTGTCTGCGACTTGGCTTGCCATATCGGAGCAGAAGGGTCAAAAACAAAATTCCTGCTACAAGTTCCAAAAGTAGTGGTAGGCCGCCAAAGACAGAATGGACAAAATTGGGAAAAATGCCCGGAACTGTTTCGAAGGGTGTTAACAGTCCCGAAAAAATTGTCTTAAATATATGAGGGATACCACTGGCATCAGACATATTTAGTATTTGGCTTAGCATTTCTACAAAATGCACGGGGCAATTTGTTGATAAAAGGGTAAGTATCTCTGCCGTTGTCCTTGCAACCAGAAGATCATACGTTTCTTTTGATGACGTTAAAGGCACGGTTGTCTGTAAAAGAACAGACTTCATTCTGCTTAAAGTATCAATTCGAATAGATATTCAAAGAAGGCCAAATCGTCGCCTCCGTATCTGGAGAGCTGTTTGGATACAATACTTGCATACAGCAAGTGACCATGGAACTAACACGTACGAGATAGGCTTTCCCTGGCACCATTCCACAACAGCTGTGGTCCATTATTAGAATATAGCTCCCGTTAGAAAGCCGTCTAAAGAATGGCTCTATTTGTGTTGCAGGTGTGCCGTGCTGGTGAGATGAAAGGTTATTTGAAGTCCCCTCACAGGCCCCATGCAAATTAATACCTTGGCACAGAAGTATACCGCTTAGTTATTGTTTACAATTGTTACCACTAAGAAATACATTCTTTTTATTTTCACTATAATGTGTGTGTGTAAGGCAATTTCCATGATGACTTAATGTACCCTTTACCCAACCTTTCATACTGGCCCGCTGGTATATACTCTTGGCAGTATTTAAATTGGAAAGTTGTTATCAGAATTGTAATTATTCCGTGTATTATCCATTCAATGACAGGTCTTTCTGACATTGTCAATGGTAATCTCTCAAGTTTTTCAATGCTCAGAATCGTATAGTCTGCTCCTTTTTGTGCCAAACTGATTTGTTTATCAGTAAGGTTAAAGATAGAGAATAATGATGTTGTGTTTATCGAACGCCATGGCACGTAGCCTGAACACAGATTTTGCAACCTCCAGCCTAGCTGTACAATAGAACGTATTTGGGACTGACCGTGTTGTAACATTAGTAAGTCCTGATCTATTATATCGATAGCAGATGATACAATACTGTCCAGTGAATATATTCTGGAGGACAGAGTCATTAACCCATTGTCCACAACAGAAAGTGATTTTTCCAAATTAATACGATCCACTTCTCGTATTTTCTCTGCTGTCTCAATTTGAGTTACTTTCCAAGCTTCGTTGTATGCAGCGTATATACCGGCCGCTATGAAACGTTTTTGACGCTGTTTGCGTGGTCCCATTATGAAATCACGCAAGTCAGCACCGTCTTTAAGTAAAGTCAAGTGTTGCTTAATTTCAGCCAGTGTGGATGTCTGTAGCCATTCAAGGCATAGTTTCCCTACACTGTATGTTGTTACTATCCCTGGATGTTGTCTCTGGGAGTATCTAGGGTCCGGTCTGGTCATTTTGAACCCTTGTTTTTTGTTCAGGAATCTATCTTGACAGTTATTTGTGTCTGTTGGTCAGATCAACCACTTTTTCCAATCAGGATGAGTTCTGTTTTGGTGTAAAATATTGGATACGTCTATCTCAACATCTGTAGTGGTATTACTATCAGGTATTGGCTTTGGAATATGCGGTTTGTTTAAGTCTTTAATCTTAGCTAGGCCAAGACAAGTAGTCTGTTGAATGGTGTCATTCAAGAATATTATTTGTTCCGGGATCATTCAGGCTCTAAATAATGCTTCTAAACCTTGGACCTGCCAATTTTTTGTACCCCAGATGGTTTTCGTTTCAATGTTGTTTTTCCAGAATTCAAAACCAAATGTAATCATTTTTTCATAAAATGTTTCAGAATAAATCAATTTAGTATTTGTCAACATTGTTTTTATCCCTGTATTATTTAACAGTTTAAAATAAAACGTTTCTGCATCACTTGTGTTAAA
The DNA here is from genome assembly GCF_964263255.1 of Lissotriton vulgaris. Classification (NCBI taxonomy): domain Eukaryota; kingdom Metazoa; phylum Chordata; class Amphibia; order Caudata; family Salamandridae; genus Lissotriton; species Lissotriton vulgaris. Next base: position 868,974,792 of record NC_141687.1, on the reverse strand, counting down.
CCCTGAGAAGTATGGGAATTTCTCCCCAAAAAAATTCGAACTGCTTTTAGGTGGAGTTGCACAGTGTTCTCATTGATTATACTTAAAAACATTTCTAGGTTGAGCAGATCTATGTAAATAATGATGTCCAAAGTGATTGTAACAGTACATTTGTTCATAATTCGACAAACCCTGTAAGTAATCATGTTCTGTAAATTTTGCTGACATTACTAAATCTGACATCATATTATTTATGCTTTCAAAGTCCCAATCATCAGAGAATGTACTTGGTTTTACAAAGTCACTTAATGAAACCTTGAACTGATGTGGACATTTCAAGAGTTCATCTGGGCCATAGATTTCGTAATCCGTTTTGTCCCAAGCTACCCCACCGGGTATTGGAATGGCTGTGACATTCACTGATGATAGTTCTCTTTTCTCGATATGAGATGACTTGTGTGGCTTTAGGACCAAGTTGATGTTCTGACTTGCTGTGTACATTGTACTGTATTTTCCCTCAATGAATTTTCCCAAACAAAGTACCATGATGATCCAAAGCAGGAGGAAAAGTACACCTAACACAATCCAAAATTCAATCCATGGAGAAATCAGATAGGTTTCTTTGAGTTGATGAAAGAGTTCAGTTAATTTGTCTTTGAAAGTTTTTGTTGTTGGTGTTTCTTCAGGTTCGCTTGGATCTTCAGAAAAGTTATCGAAATTGATGAAGTAGCCAGATGCAGTTCTGTCAATTGTTGGAATTGCTTCCGAATTTTCCTTTGCTTTTTCATTTTTTCTTTCATTAGCATAGTCTGAGGCTACATCGTTGTAGACAGGTGTTTCTTGAGGAACTGTTTCAATTTGGGTTTCAAGTGGCACAAGTTCCATGGCATTGTTGCATAGTCCTTTTTTATTCACTGCAGGTTTATCAAATGTGATTAGTCTCTCAGTTTGAACCTCTTGGATTGTAGCAAATTTTGGTATTCTGCTATTTCTTGGGAGTCCACTGGGCCTACTACTTATTATTGGCCACATGATTGTGGTTTTAACAGGTCGATGGATACAACTCGGTTCTCCTTTTTACCAGCAAGGGGCGGTAGTACAACTGATCTTGTTCCGCTGACAGCTAAGACAGGTACTGCTTTTCTGTAAGAAGGCCCAAATTCCTTCTTCACCGCGATCTTCTCTCTGACCAGATCCCCAATCTTTAGAAACCAGACAGGCCTTGCTGGGACAGGTGGTTTATCTTCAGTGGCTGTTGGCTGCTGTTTTAACTTTATGTTGCTCAGTTCTTTTCTTGTTTCATTTAAGTCCTGTAAAACAGCCAAACGATCTTTGATATCAAAGCATTTTCTTTATACCACTGAAGTCTGACTATCTAAGTCCTGAATATGCATTCTAGTACCGAACAATAGTTTGTACGGACTGAAACCTTTTAGAGAATTTCTTGACAGATTATTAAGACTACGTTGGACACTTGTTAAATGTTGGACCCACCCATCACCCGAACCTAATACCCTCGCCGTTATAGATTGCTTTATGTCCTGGTTTTTTCTTTCCACAATCCCATTTCCCTCAGGATGGAAGGGACAAGAGTACCGCAATGCAATGCCCATGCTGGTCATGGCCTCCTTATAAGCTCGAGAGCTGAAAGCAGGACCCTGGTCCGAATGTAGCATGCCAATTGCGTATGTGCCCATAAAGACTCGCAAATCTTTTATAACAGTTCTGGCGTCAGCCGAGAGCTGGTGTCTGTATTTTTAAGTGAATCTAGTCTTAAAAAGAAATTAATGGGACGCTGGATTTTACGTATAGATAGCCTTATGCTAACTACAAGAATGGCCATGGCAATACTGCGGTAGGTTCGCTACTGCGATCTCTGTTGCAGTTTGGACAGCTCTTTGCAAATTTGTAATGTTGCAGGCTCATCCCCGGCCACCAGTATTCTGATTGTACTTCTTTTAGAGATTCCTTGATCTCTTGGTGCCTTAGACCCAATCCCATGTGTGCGTCTGCTATTAAGAAGATTCTCCTGTTCGTGTTTGGAATTACTCTATCCCCCACTCCAGGGATTCGAGCAAAAGGAACGGAGTTGGCATCAAGTATGTATGTATAATTGAATGGATAGTTCACGGGTAGTGCTGCACAGTCGCCTTTTGATGATGTTTTTACCTTCAGCATGGTTTCCCCATCTATATATTTTTCTGAACCCTTTTTTGTGGCTACGGAAGCCAGATGAGTTGCTTCCGCTATGGCTGTATTGGCCAATGAATTCCCTGCAACGTGAACGCCATCCCGTTGATGACTCAGTGTATGTATCACGTGAGTCTTTCGTAGTTCTTTCTGCAAAAGAACTACCTGTTCCCAAAGCTTCTTATGCTTTATTGTGGCACCTGTGTCATCTTTGTAATCGTTTTGAACCCAGTTCTGCAAGTCATTATTGTAAGATTTGACGCAGAAATGTGAATCGGCCACTATTAGTGTCGGGAATTCACGATCGGCATTTTCAAGCGCCATCTTTAAAGATCTGATTTCCGGGGCGGAGCCAGACCGGCGACCAAGATGGTCGCCCGGGCTCCCGGCTCCGTCGACCTTCTTCCCCTACTGCCGGATCCCGCTGTCTATTCTGCGCCGCTACTATGCTCCCGAACGTCGGAGAGGGAACTGCCCCACCGTGTGTGACTCTGACTGATCTCCGAGCCCTGAAGACGGAGATATGTCCTCCCGTGCATTGTGGCCTGCACGTGTCCCGGAGCCGGGACCCTGTGTGATGCGGCTGCCGGCCGCGAGTGGAACAACAACGGCCACACAGACCCGGAAGGTGCTGGTCAACCGCTATGGAGGTCCGCCCACCTCTGAGTATGCACCCAGCACTCGATCTGTTGAGCCTGGTGAATCTGTAATATGCCATCCCTCTATGCCGGTCAGGCCCCCCCCCCCCCGATTGCTGATTTGTGGAACGGGAAAACGCGCCGCCGCTCTTTGTCTCCCTAACAGAGCTTTGTGTGACCCATGTGCAGCTGATTGTATCCCGCACTCCAGGGGATTGGGGCCGGTTGATACACAACGTTTTGTCAGCGCTTCTGAGATCCAGGGGGCAAGTATGTCACCATCTGTGGGGAAGTGGAGATGGCACCCACACTGTGTGCAACATGGAGGCGTTGGTATTATGCTCTTTTCTGTATCACGGGCTGGCTGCTCTGGAGTGCGCCCAAGCGGCACTCATGCTGGGAGTCCCGGTTGGTAATGTCGCCTTCACTGAGCCGTACCTGACCGTGGCGATGGTGGCGCGCACTGAAGATCGGAGGGTGAGGATCGGATACCCCCCTGTGTGCTGGAAGGACAAAATCTGGATTGGATTGATATGGTGGTCAAACCCCGGTACATGTGGAATGGAGAGAAAGCCCATTGCCGGTATTATCTCTAGGAGACTTCGCTTGTGTGATCCCCTCTACAGTTTTTGGAAAGACACAGCTGTGGAGTGTTGATGTGACTCTAATTGTGGCTGAGAAGCGAGAGTTTGTACTTGGGGGTCTCCCTGTTCGTTCCAAAACGGATCGTCACAATGACACCTGGTTCCAAGGGTACATGGAGTAATCGGAGAATCCATAGGATGTGCGGTTTGTGGAGTCTCTTCTCTTGCTCTTTCTCCGGTGGCTGCTATCGTCATGCAATCCAGACGCAGCGAAATGAGTAATCTTTTTGAGCCGGACTTTGTTCTCCTGATCGGGAAATGGCCAAGTGGGCTGTGGACGGCTTTCGAGTGTTTCGTGTCCTGGTGTACTGCAAGATTTCCTGCCTTCCTCCGGACTTACCTGCTTGCATCACTTTTGGTACTCTGGTTGTCTGACCCTGCACCAAACGGACTGGGATATAGCTATGATTATGGCCAGGTGGGTCTGGGTTGAGTAATGGTAATCTGTTTCTTTTGGTTGCTGCACGGGGGCACTTTCATCTTAGCTGTGAGACTTGTGGAGCTGGAGTGGCGACTGCTACCCTGTTTAGGTTGGTGCCTTTGACATTTTGGTAACAACGTTGGGGTATTTGAAATGCTACGCGGCGGTGGGGGGGCGAGGGGGGGCCGGGGGCCTGCACTGGGGACCCCTCAATGTTTCTTTTTCTTTTATATTTCTTCTCTCTTTCTATATTTCGGGTCTCAGATACTGGGCGGTAGGCATGCTGCTAGGGGGGGTAGGCCGTAGCCATCTGCAGGGGTGCAGGGTGGGGGTTGGGGGAGGGGTTCTATTGTTTTTTCCTTTTTTGTTTCTATGGCCCTTTTTCTCTTCGCTTTTTCCTTTCTTTCTCACTTTCCTTTCACTTTCTCCTTTCTCTGGGTCTGGGATCAGTTTAATGGGTCAATCCTTGAGCTTTTATTGATCTGTCGTAATCTGTGCCTCCATTACTGTTGCATTATTGGTATCAATGGGCGGGCGCCTAACTGGTGCACATAGTAATTGTATGCATGTATATCCTGACTCATTCGACGCAGTGCCAATGTCTTAACTGTGATCGTCTTAATTATGTAGGATTTTCTTGTTTGGCCCGCCCATTGCATAACTATATCTTACGGTTCGGCACCTGATCCCCACATTTCTTTACTTTATATTGGAGCTTTTTACGTTCTTGATTTCATCCTGATTTAAAAGTAAAATTAAACCTCACTTATCCGGAGATATGATCTGTGTGTGCCATGATATTTTGTTTTTAACGTGCTGCCGTGCCCCCGGGATGTTCGGCTGAATAGCGGTGTACACTTTTACATAAATAAAGGTTTTCCAAAAATAAAAAAAAATAAAAAAAGATCTGATTTCAGCTCGCTGACCCGAACAGTTTCTCAGTGATTCAGTTTTTGTTATTTTTGGTCTGAATTTACCACAGCTCCAGCGACCTTTAACAATCGCCCATGCTTCATTGTAGGATTTATTATCCACATCGTAATGTTGTGCAAATCTGTCCATATAGATTACACAAGAGTACTGTTGGAGAGGCAGAATTTCGATTGGCAGAGGATATTCTTCTTCATATTTTAGATCTTTCAGTTTTTTCATGTTCGGGTCAAAATAGTATTTCACGTCTTCTGCAGCAAGAGAATTTTCCCACTGTATCCATTTTGGATCTAATGCCACTGTTTTTAGATTAACTGGGCTTAATAACACCTCAAGGGCTGATTCTGCTGTATAAACAGTTATTCTTTTGCCTTGGGCTTGGGCTCTTTCTTTTGCTTCAACAGTTTGAACCGCATTTACAATATTTTCTGTAAGACTGAATCTTTTTTCAGCTTATGTCTACAAATTTGATTTGTAAGCTATTGGTACCGTTTCTCCCTCATTAGAGATCAGGTACGTGAATCCGTATCTTCCTGGGATGACTCGGATTACAAGGTTGCGTGTGTTGTCGCGAGTTTGTAATTTTGTTCTAGCTAACATGTCTGTTTGCAATGATCTCAAAATTTCTGTGTGTTTCTGAGTCCAATTGATTGGTTTAAAATCAGGTTTTATTAATTCATAGAGAGGTTTAACCCTCTCTGCATAATTTAGAATGTAAGTTCTTCCGAAATCCAGGAAACCTAGTATTGATTGTAAGTTCTTCAGCGTTTTGGGTGCTTGGAGTACAGCGCACTTCTCTAAGAAGTTGTCTGCTAGGCTTTTGCCTTCACTTGATATTTCATATCCCAAAAACAGGACAGTTAGGTGGGCAATTCGTGACTTTTTAAAGTTGAATTTGTAACCCTCTTCTGCGAACCCAAGTATTATGGTGTTAACTCTTTTCAAGTGAGTATCCAGGTCATCATCTGTGAGATAGATGTCATCGACATAAGATAATGCCTCATCATCATATTATTGTAGTAACTCTGTTACCCTTGCTGAGAATAATCCTGGGCTATTCTTGAATCCCTGTGGGAGTCGACAGAAATTTTCTGTGACCCCATTATTGAGAAAGCGGTTAAATACCTGCTTTCAGGTGCAATGTTTTGACAAAAGAATCCATTAGAGATGTCTAATGTTGTTTTGTATTTTTTGCGAACAATGTTATTCATTAGTGCTGCACTGTGTGAGTTTTGTACTGCAAATGTTTTGCAACATGAGTTAAGGTGTCTGTAGTCCAAGACTGGACGATATAAATCGTCTGGTTTGGAGACAGGAAACAAAGAATTGTTCATTTGAGAGGTGCATGTTTCGATCACCCCTTGGTATTCAAGTTGATCTAAGATCTCCCTGACTTGTTTTTTAGCTTTTTGCTTAATTGGGTACTGCATTTGTGCAGTTGGTGGACATTTTAACTGGATTTTGTGAGGAGGGGAGTCCTCATCCCATCCTACATGATTTTTATATACTGCAGGAGGTTGAGCTACTGCCCATTTTCTTGCATATGTGTATTTTCTATGAATTGGAATATGATTTGAGAAGGCAGGCATAATCATTTCTTCGCCATGAGGGCACTCCCTGACAAACTCTGGTGGACAGTCTTTCTCAGCTAATAGGATGTCATAGCCTTTTGAAAGGTTATCCCAAAACAGACCCCTTACTTTCCTAGTCTTATCTCCCTCTATACGCAATGTTATTTTGTATATTTTATGAGGTTTGCTAACTCTGGTATCTGCAGTTTCCACCTGAATGTATTCATTTGTGTCCACTGTCTCCAGATGATTTATCAGAATCTTGCGAGCTATTGTCACTTCTGCTGCGCTGTCTAGCATTGTCTGGGCCCACTCTCCGTTTTTCAGCTGTGTCCTCAGTATCCTCGGCATGTTTGATTATTTTAATAAATATCTTTTCAGGATTTTCAGTTAGTTGGGGTTTTACCGGTTTCCCACCCAAACTATCTCTACCTAGTTCTTCATAGGATTTTTCTATGATTCTGGCGAGTTCAAATGGTTGGTCTGCTATATCTGTTTCCTTCAATTTCTGGAGGTTCTTTATATCATCCCTTGCCAATTGAACTAATTCTCTATATCGCTTTGTTAATTCTTTTAGTTTAACTAGGAGTTCTTCGCTTGACATTTTATCAATGTATGGATGTGGTGTGTAGCTGGCTAGAACCGGCCACGTTGCTCCTGGTCTACCTAGTGGACCGAACCTGGTTATGTGATCATTATGTTTTAGGGCGCCTTTAAACCAGAGCAGGTGCTCTTGGTAATTTAGTGGGATTTCAACGTCCTCGAAAAAAGTGTATTCATCCGGAGGTTCCTCTATTTTGTAATAGTGGAATTCGTGTGTTACAGCGTTTGCTGCTGGAAAGTTTATCCATGAATAGAATACCTCTGTCTGCCGATATTCATGGGCCTCTACCGCGAATATGACTGTACCACCCCGTGATGTCAGTCCGTTTTCTATAAGTTTAAGAGTTATAGTTTTTCTTATGTTGACCGGAATGAGTATAGCATTCGGATCAGTCTGAAGGAGACTCGTGTCATCCTCTAGGAGTCGAGCTGCTATTCTAGCTGCCTCCCTCTCTTCTTCACTTTCCCCCATTTTACTGGCAGAAAGGTTTTTGTTGCAGATCAAGTTTCAAGGAAACAAAGATTAGGTGCAAAATATTTTGGAACACTGTATCCTTCAACGTTGACTAAACCAACAAGCATTGGAAATGCAATAGGTCTCGCATCATTAGAGTTAGTGCTTTTAGAATTGTTTATGGGTTTTTTTTGTAAATCTTTAGCATTTTTTTTTCCTGTAGCCAATGCAAAAGAATTACAAATAAAAAAAGCCATAAACATTTCTAAAAGCTCTAACTGAAATGGTCTGAGACCTATTTCACTGGGTGAGGGTGAGGGGTTGAGGGTGAGTGAGGGTGAGGGTGGGTGAGGGTGAGGGGTTGAGGGTGAGTGAGGGTGAGGGGTTGAGGGTGAGTGAGAGTGAGATTTTTAACAACCATATAGTTATTAAAATAAAAAATTTATAGGCGCATGCGTGAAAAGTAACCCACTGATTAACTCGCAAGTTGCCGCCTCTAAGCACGAACGTCGTTCACCTGTTGGGCTACGAGCTTGAAGTAACACCTGTAAAGACAAGCTGTTTCCGTAGGAGTACCAGGAACCGCAGATTGGCCCAACCCCTCGAATTGCCCGAGTCAAAGACTCTCGGGGCCTTGTCCATGATCTGGAGCATATGGGATGAAAAGGGCGGTGACTGATTAAAGTAGGAAATGTGAGGATGCATGTGTGGGGGACAGAAATGGGAGATTAGGTAAAGATCAATGCACAGAGAGAAGGGGAGGGGAGGGAAATGCACGGAGAGAAGGGAAATGCACGGAGAGAAGGGGAATGCACGGAGAGGTGGGGAGAGAAGGGGAATGCACAGAGAGAAGGGGAGGGCGGGTGTGGGAATGCACGGAAAGAAGGTGAGGGCGGGCGGGGGAATGCACAGAGAGGAGAGTAGGGGAGGGCTGGCTTTGTATGCACGGCAAGAAGCGGAGGACGGGCGTTTTATGCACGGCAAGAAGGGCAGGACGGGCGTTGAATGCACGGCAAGAAGGGCAGGACGGGCGTTGTATGCACGGCAAGAAGGGGAGGACGGGCGTTGTATGCACGGCGAAAAGTATGCAATACAAAAAGGGGAAGGCAGGCAGGTATGCACGGCAGGAAGGGGAGGGCAGGGGTCTGTGTACGGGTATGCACGGTGAGAAAGGAAGGGCTGTCACCGGAATTTGGTAAAAGAGTAGGGAAGAGTCAGTGAAAAATGTATTTGTACCTTCAAAGTAATGTGGCGGGTAAATTAAGGCGGCTCCTTTGTGCCCACTCGCCGCCATGGTGAAGCAGGAAGACCCTCGGGAGCGAAGGAGGAAGTTGGGCAGAGCAGCGAATGCTTCGCGATGAAGAAGTGTTGCCGCTTGATTAAGGGAAAGGCTTCATTTGTGCTCAGAGGGTAGGGGAAGGGCTCATAATGTGAAGCGGGGGAGCAAAAACCTCTTTAAGGAACACGCTGTGCCTTGCAAAACAAAAGAAAGACTACGCTGGCTTACAGAAAGTTTATTCACATAAGCTACTGTTTTAAAAATAGAAATGCCATTGGAAACATGAAACGTGGCGTCCCTGATGAGACCCTAGGAGCAAGAGAGGAAGGAGGATGGGCAGAGCAGTGAATGGCTGCGGGAGGAGGAATGAGGAAAAGTTGCCACCAGTTTAAGGAAAAGGCTGTGATTGTGTGCTCTTAATGCAAAGCGGGAGGGGGGAGGAAAACAACAGCTTCAAGGAACACACCGTGCTGTGCAAAACAAATGAAAGGTGGCGCAACTTCAGAAAGGTTTGTTTACACATGCTATTGTTGAAAAATGTAAATGCCTACACACGCTACTGTTTTTAAAATACGAATGCTGTTGGAAACATGAAGAGCGGCAATGCTGTGTGTGACAAGGCAGTAGGGGGAAGTGCACGGAACAGGCGCCCTCTTAAGCATCTAATATGTCAGGGTTGAGGGGGGATGTGTGTAACTGTTCCGGCAGTGTAACAAACAGAGCTGCCGACTTATGTCCTGGGAAACCGTGTTCCAGTCTTGACGTGGGCTTTAACAAAAGAAGTCTATGCTAAAAATTAAAATTAAACGTATTATAAATATTAAAGAATTCTACATGATTTAAACAAAAGAAAACAAGTGGGAAGTGACTCAACGTCCTGAGATGCAAATTCGTGTGTGCCAATGCAGGAGGGAGGAGTGCACGGTACTCAGAAGCATCTGATGATTCAAGACGGAGGGAAGAGAGAGAAGGGGAGGGGGGAGGAGAAATGCGACACGGCGGGCAGGGGAGGGGGCGGAGCGGGGAGAGGGAACAGACGGAGGGAAGGCAGATAAGGGGAGGGGGGAGGAGAAATGCGACACGGCGGGCAGGGGAGGGGGCGGAGCGGGGGCCTGGAGTGCGGCTGAGGGAACAGATGTGCATGCGCCTTAAGCTCAATGCGCAGGCGCATTGAGCTTAAATTTCTCGTGCACTGCAAGGAATCGCCACGATTCCTTGCAAGTTGGATAAAGAGTGGATAAGCCCCCATAGTCTCGCTTGCTCGATGCGCATGCGCATCGACAGGCGAGACCTAAAAACTATACATAGGAATCTCTTCCTACTAAGTTCCGGCGGATTTTAACCTCTTACCCACTCCAGACGTCTTTTGGAGTATTTACGGGAAAAAGGGTCTGTGTGAAAAAGCACGACTGAGTTACTCTAACATCTTGCGTTAGTTTTATCGCCTTACCAAACGTTGGGCGCCATGTAGTGTAGTTCCTATATTCCCAATAGGATCTGCGCATTGGAATAATATATTCAGCAGTGTAGACGTAGGACTGAGGTCGACTAGGTCTCTACTGACTATATTAGACTTAAGGTTTGCCAGCTAGCTCAGAGGTCACTAGAAACTTTCTCGAATAAACGAGGAGGAGTTTAACCTCCCTGGATAGACAAGAAGGGATTAGCTTCTGACAACCATATAACATGACAACTTTGCTCCCTCAGAATAAGAGTGTATCTCTAGAGTCGTGTGAAAACAATAGACAGCTATTTCACTCAGTCAATTGTGCGTACTTAGTTTCACCAGAGTGCAGAGAAAAGAGAGACGGGCGTTTTCAATAAAAGGTGTAATTTACTGAGCAGTCTTCTTTCTCATGCAAGTGAAATGAATTGCCATAATTGCAATACTTAATGTAAAGTAAAGTGCATACAGTAAAAAGAGTATTATGAAATAATACTGTAAAAGCATTGATATGGTTTCTTAGCCATAAGATACTTTAAAATGGATAAAATATATACATACATATATATATTGACTAACATACTCAACTGGTGCTTCTAAAATACGCCTACCCCGGTGTACCTGACCTAAGCCTATTACGTGGGAAGGAGTAAGTAAGTAGCAGTTTAAGTTAAGTTGGTTTTGCCAAGAATCTGACTCAAGAATTCTCTTTAAGGATTTAGTCAGCTCCGTACCTGGGTAATAGAATGCAGGAGGTCTGGTATCTCTCTTTCAGGACTCGATATCCCAGCAGCCGGCAAAGGCGGCTTAGAACACCAGAGCTGGATTTCTCGGCAGGAGAAAAGATAGCGTCTCTCTCAGTGCGTCAAAAGGGAGGGGCAGCGTCCGTGGGCTCTCGCATCAGCTGGGCTCTCGGGCAAGTAGATAGCTGCTCGGCTCCAAAACCACCACCGTGTGTTTGCTTAAGGCAACGTTGGTATATTTATACCTGAAAGGTGCCGAGTTTGACGTAAGGTTTGGACATAAGACGTCAATAAAGATGTCACTAAGAACTGACTGTTCCTTTAGTGTTCGCAGGAGTTCAATGACAAATCAAAACAAAAGCAAATGGGGATTTCCCAGGTTGCTGGAGGTTTGGTGTGTCGAAAGAACTCGTTGTGCTCTCTATGAGTCTAAGGAAGTAGCTTTGCCGTGCTTTGAACTGCAAGGGCTATTTAGTAAATATGGATCTGATTCTTATGCCATTATAGGGATATTATTGATTATTGCCGTACAAGGGCATAAAATAGCAATATTGATTTAGGTTCCTAGATAAAAACACAATAGGGGGTCCGTAACCGACATCAGTCGGTCGCACTTCGAACAGGGTTTGAACCCGGGCATCCCTACCGGCACCGATAGAGTCGAAGACTCGAGGAAAGAAATGATCAAACAGATCAAAAAGTTTAGTCAAAAAATGACTAGGGGTAGAGCTTCTCCGGATCTGCGCTAGCTGGCACGGAAAAAAGAAGAACTGACGTCAGCGCGCATGGGCGGTGTCTAAGTACTCCGACGACGTCATTCCTGCGCTAACTACGCCGACGACGGACGGGGACGCCGCCTACCGACGCGCAGGGGTATTGCTAAGCAAAACTTTCCGGATCCAGTCTGACGCCTGGGGATATTCTAAGGTAAGGAATCTATCACTAACTGGCCTCTTTCAGATCTAGTGAGCATCATATATCAGGCCAACTTCTCACAGCCATCAAACGGAAGATCAACGAGCCGCTCCCGAATATTTTCAGGATACATTCCATCCCGAAGCCAAGCATGGCGACTGGCCCGGCCCAGCACCTGAGATGTCCGGAGCAGAGAATAAACGCCACTAGCACCCGGCCATCCAAAGCATGATGCCGTAAGTCCACCTGAACAGTCTCCTGGGAAGCCGCGGATCCCAGAAACTCTGCAGAGTCCCACAAACAAGAGGAGGCCCTCGCCAATACACACAAGGTGTTAAGGGCCAGCAGGGCAGCACTGGTCGAGGCGAACATGTTGCGCCCCCAAGAGTCAAGCCAGCAGGCCTCCCAGGACGGCAGTCAACAGTGGCAGCAGGGAGGGAAAGGCGGTCCGCAAAAGTGGACTGGCGGCAGAGGGGTGGAGGGAGAGGTACACCGGGTCATGCGGAGCTGGAAGGTGTCAGTGCAGAAGGTGTTGAGGCACCGGATCCCCCGAAGCAGGATGCCTCCAAGCCCTAGTCAGGGAAGAAAGGAGCGAACCCTCAAAGGGGAGCAAGATCTCCCTCCCACAAGCACCTCTGCCTCAGAAAAGGTGGGGGAGCCACCCTTCGACAACACAGGTGAAAAGGACACCACACGGAAGCTAGTCTTCGAGGAAGAGGACACCAATATGCATCCAGCCTCCAGAGAAGAGGGAGCGTCCGAAGACTAATCCGCGGCACGATGTCTGTGTGGAGCCGTAGAGTCCGCACCGAGGCAGGACGCCAGCACCACCCGGTGCCGAAGGAGAGACCGCATAGGGCTCCTCCAAGTCGCTCCTCCAAGTCACTGACTCGACCTCCGCCGAGGCAGCCACCTGTGTGGAGGAACGAGAGGGAGCAGAGGAGTGATACGAAGCCCTCCGCCAGCCTCGGCCCAGAATGATGCGGAGGCAGTCCGGTGACCCATATGGTGGCGCCAGGGACGAATCAACCTCCGACTCGCCCTCCGACGAGGCAGCCGCCCGCTGGTGGGACAAGAAGGGCCTGGAGGGGGACGAGGAGTCCTCCCCGCACCCAGACCGGGACAAGGAGACGTCACCACCCCTTGTGGCACTGCCCAAAGCAAGCACTGGTGCCGTCAGCTCAGCCTTGGACGAGGCCTTTGCCTGCTCTGGCCGAGCAGGGCTCATGGATCCGACCCGAGCCCCGGCGACCTCCCGCGACACCACAGGGGCTCCCGCGGGAGTTTGCGGCGAGGCAGTGGCACTGTGGCCTGATGGATGGACCCCACCCAAACAGCACCACATCCTCCAAATCTGGATCCAAACCAGTCGGTGGCACCACGGAGGATCCCACACGAGGCAAGGGATCCGCTGATGCCCCAGGAGGGGGGGGGGGAGGAGGCGCCAGCGAGGCCTGCAAAGACGCTGCATCTGTCTCCATCTGGACTCTCGTCGCCCCACCCCGCCCGCCCCATGAAACAGTGGATAGGAGGAAGACACGCGTGACCGCATCACCTGCGGAGAGTCCTCCTAGCTGACCACCAGCCTCCAGGGACAAACTGCAAACCGTACCTACCGGGGAGCGATGCTCTCACGACATCAGAGAAGGACGAGGACGACTACCACGGCCGTAACTGAAGCAGTCTGCAGAGGCTGATTAAGGGGAGGAGGTCGACTTGGAGAGACGCGCCGATAGAAGTTTCATTTGGCGCTCCCGTCTTGACTTCGGCTTCAACTGTTGGCACACCTCACAATCAGTGGTGCCATGATCCTCCCCCAAACACCACATACAAATGAGATGAGGGTCCGTCACCGACATAAGATGCAAACACGACATGCAAGGTTTGAAGCCCGAAGGCATTCGCACACTGTTCCACCAAGACAGAAGACAATTGGTGAAGAAAAAAAGGGCCCCAAACAGGCCAACAGAAAGACCGGATCCACGTTGCACGCGGAAAAAGAAAAAGCTGACGTAGGCTCGACGGGGTGGGGGCTTATGTGACCTCGCTGACGTCACGTACGCGGACAACGCCTGGGCAGAGTCGCGTGATATCGCGCCGCAGGGATGCCGTCCAAAAAGTTTCCTGATCCAGTCTCACACCTGGGGATAATTATACATGAAGGAATCTGCGGCTAGTAGTCTCTATCAGATATAATAAACTATAACATGCTTTTTGGAGTAAAAACACTTAATAGTCTTTGAAGACCTGCTACAACTAACTCCAGTAAAACGACCAAAAGTATTCAAGAAATAACTACATAATGAAACTAGGAATGCTCTAGGAAACATTGGAAATGTAAAGAATTGGCAAAACTTTCAATACAAAGAGTTAATCCAAAATATGCACCAAGCATCGAATTATGCATTATGAAGATATACTAAAGGTCATAAGAGTAGGAGTCCTCACAAAAGAGGGAAAGACCGTATTAGAAACCAGCCTCATCAAAAACCTGTTTCCAAGTACTTTGTATAATTGTCTTAAGGAAGAGAAGTTTGTTTGATTTGAACTCTTGAGGAGTGTAGTAAATTCAATGAACAACTATTGCAACTGGAAAAAGGGATCGAAATTTGAGCAAATGATGAAATGGAAAATAAAGGAGTTACAGAGCTACTAACAGAAAAACCGCAATCAAAATGGGAGTTTAGAAAAGTTTGTTGAAAACTGCAGAATTAGAAAAAGTTATAGCTGTAAAAATTGTTGTGTAATATTACGATGTAATTTAAATGTTGAAGAAGGGCTAGTGAATGGCACAATGGGTAAAGGAATGACATTTATTACTCATCCAACCAGAAATGGCGTGGAATACTTAACCATAAAATTTTATGCTGTTGCTGAAGTTAAGCAGATTGGTAGCTGCGTTGTACGTTTCCTACTTGTGAATGACTTGTATATACAGCGAAAGTCGTTCACAGTGCCTTTAGTGTATGCAGTTACTATCCACAAATCGCAAGGTTTAGGTGTAGATCAGCACTTGTTAAGATTAGTAGTAGTGTATTCAAAGAAGGAATGTCAGATGTAGCTTTGTTGTTAATTAGTACATTGTCTGGTTTACTTCTGATGGACACCGATGAGAAGAAAGTAAGTGCTGAGCCTAGCTATAACATCCCTGCAAACTTTGGATGGATATTTATATATATATATATTAGCTTTTAGGCTGAAAACAAAATGATTAAATACTTTCAGACCAGAGGACTGGTTATCATTGGATAAATACACTAGAAAACAGTCCCAATGGTTTCCTAGCCTATTTTGGCCTCTGTCCAAGTGTCAGAGTCTAGGTAGCAGTGCTTAGTGAATGAATGCACATTATCTCCATGTGGTAGATCCATAGATTTCAGTGATGTAGGCATTCCTAACCCAAGGTGCTTTTCTTTTAGTGGAAGGGTCCTTGGATTTACAAGATAATATCTATTTGCATTATTACAAAAATACATATGCTTCCATCCACGTTGCAAAGGATTGTTTAGAAGTAGCTAAACCTTGTCTGAAAAGCTAATAGTTACATAGTTTTCTTTTCAGATGTTTAGTTCTAAGTAAAATCTTAAAACTACTCTCTAGTAAATGCAGCATTCTCTCTACTGATGTAGCTGAGTTAGTAAAAAAAAGTTAGGAGTGTAATTGTTTGATGAGAAAAATCAGACACCACCTTTAATAGGAAAGGATGAGTTCTTAAAACAACTACTGGAGTGAAAAATAGTTAAAGGGTCTTCCTACACTAACAATTAGTGAACTATAGACTAACAGCAAATGTAATTGCAATAAAGAAAATAGTCTCTCACAAAAGGTGCTGTCATACATCTCTATGTCGGCATCCAAACAGTGGACCTATTAATGTAGAGAGGACTAGGTTGAGCTCCTAAACCAGAGATGGTCTCCTTATTGGTGGATAGACTGACTCTAGGCTGTTATAGCACCTGGATGGACCTTTATGAAGGTTATCTATAATTTGGACTTTTCTAGAAAAAGTAAATTGGGTAGAACGAATAGGTACTTACCTGTCGGTGTAGTTTTGCAGCTTGAAGACTTTCTGGATTCACTATGCTGTGCATTATTCTGCGGTCTACTAGTTGGGTCCAGAATTGTATTTTTTCAGTTTTTTGTTGTTGTTTTTTTCACAGCCCAGGTGGGCGTCGGCGTCCCACCATTTGGTGTCCTCCCGTGACGTTGGCGCGCTTCCCCTGGAAGCTCCCACCTTTGGGCGCCATCTTCGGATTCTTTTTTTCTTCTTCTTGTGTCATGTTTGTTTATCCTTTTCCATTCTTCTCCAGCCTTCCTTCAGTTAAAGGAACTATCATTTTTACCTTACAGAGTCTGATAATTATATAATCTTTATTTTCTCTTCTCCTCCGGTCTCATCTTTCAGGAGGTGGGTGGATTTGTTAGTGAATCCAGAAAGTCTTCAAGCTGCAATACTACACCGACAGGTAAGAAACCTTTCGTTTTGCAGCGTGAATCTTTCTGGATTCACTATGCTGTGGATAGACTTTGTAGCGGTTTGTGGCGGCTGGGTGGAAGATGAGCGTTGGTTTCTGAATATATGTTGAAGCACTTTTTGTCCTACTTGTGCTTCCATGTTCATCTGTATATCCACGCAGTAGTGCTTAGTGAACGTGTGGACCGAAGCCCATGTTGCCGCCAGGCAGATGTCTTGGATGGGTGTGTTTGCCAGGAAGGCTATTATTGCTCCTTTTTTCCTGGTAGAGTGGGCTTGTGCCCCTCCTAGTAGTTCTTGACCTGCCTGCTTGTGGCAGTATTGGATAGTTTGTGCGATCCTTTGTGCTATGGTGCCCTTCGTTACTATTCTTTCCAGGAAACTACCTGCAATCTTTAGTTCTTTCGATGGAGTGCATTACTGCTCTTCTAGCGTCCAGTTTGCAGTGCCCTTTCCACGCTTGTGGATGGTTTCTGAAAGAAACTTGGTATCTGTATTGTTTGATTCATATGGGACCCGGACACCATCTTTGGCATAAAATGTGGGTCTGTTCTCATTACCACTCAGTCATTGTGTATTTGAATGTAGGGTTATTGTAGTGTTAACGCTTGCAGTCGCTTACCCTGCGTAGCGAGGCGACTGCTACCTGAAAGGCTATTTTCATTGTGAGCATCCGTAGTGAGGCCTTGTGGATGGGTTCAAAAAGAGATTTCATAAGCTCCGTTAGAACTATATTAAGGTCCCATGCCGACGGCGGCGTCCTCTTTGGAGTGGGGGGGGGGGTCTTTTAGACCCTTCTAGGAATCTCTTTACTACCTGGGATGTAAAGAAGCTTTTTCCAGTCTCCCCTCTTGTGTAGGCTACTATCACTGCTAGGTGTACCCTCAGCGGGGTACCCCTTAAGTTTGTTTTTAGCAAGTGTGTTATTATTTTAGCACTGTTGATTCCTTGGCGATTTTCTTGTGTAGCTTTTCCCTGATGCACCATTGTGTTAATCGTTTCCATTTTGCCACACAGCATCTCCGTGTTGTAGGCCTCCTTGCCTCCCGCAGCGTGCTCTCTGGGAGTT
This sequence comes from Lissotriton vulgaris, assembly GCF_964263255.1. NCBI lineage: Eukaryota > Metazoa > Chordata > Amphibia > Caudata > Salamandridae > Lissotriton > Lissotriton vulgaris. Next base: position 868,957,438 of record NC_141687.1, on the reverse strand, counting down.
TTAGGTGTGCAAACTCTACGTCTTCAGGAGCCAGGCTGCTAGGCAGAGGCTCTCTGGCTCTGGGTGAAGCATCTCCCCATTTAGCATGGAGAGCCAGTCTCTTGTTTTTGCGCACTTGTGTGGTGGTCCCTGCGCCATTTCCACTATTTGTGAGAACCAGGACTGTCTGGCCCACTGTGGTGCTACCAAAATCAGTGTCAGGTTTCGGTTTCTGCATTTGCTGAGCACTCTGTGTATCAGTAGTGTAGGAAGGTGGATATCTGACTATGGTTCCCCCCAACTTTTTGCCTGGTGTTTAGCTGGTTTTTTGACTTAGTTGACCTGGGGTCCTGCTATTCAGGACCCCAGGCCCACTGCTCTCTCTGTAAACTGGATTCCATGTACTCTAGGTACATATCTAATTGGATACTGAGTCACCTTATCAGCCCCTGTACAGTGTACCTTAGGTACCCAGGGCATAGGTGCACCCAGGGCCTACCAGGGGCTGCAGCATGTATTATGCCACCCCTGGCTGGCCATCCAAATCTGACACAACTGGCTGATCAATCAGCTGGGGCAAGGTGGTGTAATCACCCTTTGCTTTAGATATAGTATACCTATATCTAAACCTAAAATGGACACATATACTCCTATAAGTCACTCCTATGGCAGGCCTTAACAATCCTGGAGGCAGAGTGCTTGGAATTATGTGAGATAGTGCTCTGGCATGAGCTGAGCCTGTCTACAGCTTTCGGAAACCAAGTCCTTTAGCTGTTTCCATGATAACGCTATACCATATACTCTTAAGTGCATTATAATCCTCGCGGTTATTGCTAACTTTGGTATAGCATTATCAAAACATGTCGAGTAAGGTATCATACGAATTGGAATACTACCTCCTTGCCAGTTCTAGCGACGGGGGTAGCATCCCACCCTTTTAGAGGGACACGACATGTATGTAACAGTGAACCCCGGTTAAAGTTAACTCGAGCCTCAGCATCACAAAATGGATGCTGCCACCACAGACACAAGTTTGACCTCCTGCTGCTGGAAGTCCTTCCAGCGAGGGAGGCTTGGACAACCCAGACAGGATTTTGTGTATTAGGTAGGACCGGGCTGAAAGGAATGAGACATGCCTGGGGCACATAAGGTGCCCTGTGCATACACCGGTTCAAACCAGTTGCTGGGGCACTCCAGCCCCAGCTCTGGCGCGACACCGGACAAAGGATAGGGGGTGTAACCCCCCCTTCAGATTAATCCTGAACTGAAATTCTACAAGAAGAAACTCTGGACTTCGACTTTCTGCACAGAAGACTGGAGAAATCTCCCTTGTGGGCAAGGAGTGTCCACCCTGCACAGGCAGGCACCATCAAGCGTCCAGCGGCTTCACTTTGTCGTATTCCCTTGATAATCCAGACTTCAGAGCCCAACGAGACCCAGATTCCCAGACCTCTCCGACCTCTACCTACATCTGCAGCTCAGCTGAGATCCGTGGGTGCGACGAGATACGTGGGACCGGCCATCTTGGAGAAACTGCACTTCGCTTCCAGCACGACTTCTGAGGTAACCTCGACAAAGTGCTTTGGGGCTTGAGAAGCCCCAGCCCCGAGCAGCTCCTGCACTGAAGACCAGCCCTCCAGCATCCACGAGACCTGCGTGGGGCCCTTCTGCCTGTTTGCTGCTCGACGCGTTGTCTGGTCACTTGCCGGCTGGCTAGTGGCCTCCTAGACGACGATCCACGACATCAACACTGCTGGTCTGGTTGCTCCAGACTGGCCCTTGCTTCCTTCCAAAAGAGAGGCATCCCGGACCCTCCTGGTCCGCACCAGACGTCTTTTCCATTCACCGCGTGGGTTGCCTTTGCCAAGGCCTGTTGACTCCAAATCCGGATCCGACACCGCCAACAGCGAGAGCCTGCGTGGGACAGCTCGTGCCTCCATCCTGGTTATCTAAGACACCACCTGGTCTACGTGGCTGCAGAGTCAAGCGTCTACTCTTCACCTGATCGCAACGACAGCCTCTGGCTCCTTCCTGGTTCCACTCCAGTCACTGGCTAGTGACTTTGAACATTGTCCCCTCTGCTTTCAGGTCTTCAGCATCTCTGATCCACCCTTGGATCACACCGGACATCTTTCTCCTGGTCGCCTGCAGCATCTTTTCTTTCAGGCTCCCTAGACTTCAACGCAGAAACCCGACACGACTTCGCACCTATACACCCGCAGCCCGTGGGTGAGGTAACAAGAGCATTTCGGTGCTCAAGAGTAGATTGACTCTCCTAGTGTCCAGTTCCATAGTCGGTTTAGTCCTAACTAGTCAGGATTGTCCGTACTCACCTTTGTCTTGAACTGTACTGTCCATAGACGTTGTTGTGCATCTCGCGTGTGAGTTCACACTCTGCACACATGTTCCGTGGGCCTCTTATTACTTACCTAAAGTTAGGGTAGTATGGTCCCAGCGATCCTACAGCCTCTGGACAGCTCAATTACTTCTATTGACTTCCTTATACCACGTGTTTAGTATATGGTTTGTTGCGCCCCTAGGGCAACATTGTAACTCATGCAACTTAACGTATTTTTCTTAAGAGTCTTGTCATGTGCTTAGCCCTCTGATCTCATAAAGAGTTCAGAGGTGTTTGTTAGTTAATAAATATCTTGTTTATTTTCATAACTACCTGTGTGGTGTCCTTTCATTTGGTATTCAAGGGGTTATATGTGGTAAAACAGCTGGCTTCACATGCCAAAAGAGTTTAGCCTAAGACTGCTTTGTCCATGCTACCATTAGGATAGCTGGTCTACAAGGTTGACTTACAACCAATCACCATAAGGGTTGTTTGGACTGATACAAGGTGATCACTAGAATTAGTGAGCATCATATATCAGGCCAACTTCTCACAAGAAGTATTGGGGGAAAAGCGTAGGCAAATGTCTTTGACCAGCTTATCCACAGGGCATCTCACTGAGATTGTTCCCCTGGTTGTCAGGATGCGAAGTATTGGCATTTTGCATTCTGGTGTGTTGCAAATAAGTCTATTTTGGGGGTCCCCCACTTCTTGAATAGCTTTTGTGTTTCCTGTGCATTGAGCTACCACTCGTGGGATGCTGATGTCTGCCTGCTGTGCCTGTCTGCCTCCACGTTGTCCTTCCCTGGTAGGTGTATTGGCAGGAGGTCTATTTCTAGTGGGATGGCCCATCTCCTTATCTCCTGCGCTAGGTTGAATAGTGCTACTGATTGTGTTCCTCCCAGTTTGTTGATGTAGAACATCATTGTGGTGTTGTCGGTTTGTATCAACACTCTATGCCTCTACAGTTGTTTATGGAAGGCCTTTAGTGCAAGGAACACGGCCTTTAGTTCTAGGTAGTTGATATGTCTGATCACATCTGTTGGAGTCCACAGACCTCTCACCTTGTGCTGGTTCATGTGCGCACCCCATCCCCTCTGAGATGAGTCTGTGGTGATGGTCACTGTTGGGGTTGGTGGTGTTAAAGGCTTCCCCTTTATGTTCTTTGTTCCACCACGCTATCTCCACTTGCACTGCGTGCATTACAACCACTAGATCTTCCCAACTCCCTGGAGCTTGTGACCATTGTTGTTGGAGCCATTCTTGGAATGGTCTCATGTGGAGTCGTATATTGGGGACTAGGTGTAAGCAGGGCGCCATCATCCCCATTATCTTGCTCGCTGTCCTCACTGTCAGAGCTTGCCCATTCTGGTATTGATGTGTCTCCTTCAGCAGAGCAAGTGTTCTCGTGTCGCTAGGGAACACCTTGCTCTGGATGGTGATCTGTGCGCCCAGGAAGATCTTCACCTGTTCTGGTTCCATTGAGGATTTCCCCCAGTGTATTGAGAATCCCAGTTCTGTCAGCGTCTATGTGACCCGCTGTGCATGTAGTTTGCATTGTTTGTAGGAACTTGCCTTTATCAGCCAGTCGTCCAGGTAGGGGTATACATGAATCCCTTCCCTCCGTAGGTGCGCTGCTACAGCTGCGAGGCATTTTGTGAAGACTAACCATGGGCGAATTTTGCGAATCTGGCGTTCGCGAATTTTGCGAATTTGCGAACTCGCAATCCGCAAAATCCGTGAATCCTCGCGAATTTGCGGATTTATTTTTGTGTTCGCAAGGATTTCTGCCAGTTCGCAAGGATTTCTGACAGTTTGCGAGGGTTTTGTAACAGTTCGCAATTGCGAACTTACATGTCGGCTCGCAACGGTCACGATTATGTTGTTTCTACGTCTGGTTCATCATCACAGGTTCCCAGCACCCTCTGTTTCACCCCTGCCTCCTCTGTTTCACCCATGCCACCCTCTGGTACATCAATGCCTTATGCCACCCTCTGGTTCATCATCACTGTAGATTATGGGGGGGAAAAGCAAGCACACCTGCCTGCTTCAACTGACATGAATTAATTTGGGGTTGATTTATTAATGTGTCACTGTTTTAAAATTCCAGTCTGGCACCTGCTTCCTTATCTGTAATTTGCTTTCTGTTGCAGTGCAATTTTTTTTCAGGACCTTTGTGGCCTACTTGTAGCTATTCTATGAGCCTGCTGTGAGGGTCAGAGCAGGGTCATACAATTGTTGCAACTAGCAACTGAACTCTGGAGGGGCCCTTGTCAGGAAGCACTACAGGGAACGGTTACTAATGATGAGTTTGAACTTTTGAACCTGCTTTCACTTTTGCAAAACTCGTTTTTCTGCAGAGCAGCATTACAGCAACTTTAATGCCCCACCAAGCTTATATGAGAAAGTTGATTTCTAATCCAAAAGTTATCCAAAGAAAATCAAAAGGCCTCAAATCTAAAAAAGTGCAGGCAAATGTCAACCTGAGGAGTTATTCTGATAAAAATAATCATTTTCAGAAGGTCTATGCTGCTTGCTAGTAGATTTCTTGTGCAGAATTGCAAGTTTTTGTAATTTCGCGAGTGCGAGATTGTTGCTGCCCGCCGCACCTACATGTTCGCAATTGCGAACTTACACCGCAAAGAAAAAAAATCCGCTGCGTGCGAATTTGTGGATTTTGCGGGAAATTCGCGAATCGCGAATTTACCGAAAATCCACAAAATCCGCGAGCGTAACGGATTTTCCGCCCATGCTTAGTGAAGACCCTTGGTGTTGATTTTAGTCCGAAGGATAGGGCTGTGAACTGGTAGTGCGCTTTGTTGATGGCAAATCTTAGTAGATGTTTGTGTTGTCTGTTCATGGGAATGTGTGGGTAGGAGTCTGAGGTCTATGGTGGACATAAAGTCTCCGTCCCTTTTCCGAGGAATAAACTCCTGTAGGGATGTCATTTTGAATTTTTTAGTCTATGTGTTGGTTGAGGAATCGTAGGTCCTGGATGGGTCTTAACGTTTCGTCTACCTTTGGTACGAGGAATTAGTTTGAGTACACTCCCTTGTTTCTTTCTTTGAACGATACTGTTTCTATCGCCTCCTTGTGGAGGAGTTCTTGTGCTTCCTGTAGGAGGAGCGCAAGTTCTTTTGTAGAGCGCGACTTGCTTTTTGGTCTCCTGTTTGGTGACTTCTTTTGCAGTTCTAAACAGTATCCGAACTGTATGAGGTTCAGTATCCATTTGTCTGCTGTTATTATCTTCCACTTATGAAAGAAGTGTTTTAGTCTGCCTCCTACTGGTGTTACATGTTCGCTGATCCCTGATTTGAGTGCATGTAAATGTTTTTTGGGTCCTTTGTCGTGCCCCCCGTAGAAGTGCTGTGTGGGTAGGCACGTTCGGTGCAGCAGAGCCACTTTGAGGTGGGTTGCTGGCCCCCTCTTCTTGTTTGCCCTCGTCCATTCGAACGCCCGCGAAAGGACTGGCTCCTAGGTATTGACAGGTTTGCTGTTGCTGACCCTGCTGCGCTTGGTTGTTGCCCAGGTAGATTTGTTGGAATGTCTGGTGTGACGTTCCCGACTGGTTTCTCCCTCTGCCATTTGGTCTCAGTGTTGGGGTGCCCCTTCTCATACCTCTGACTGCAACGCTCCCATGGACCTTGCAATTTCATTCTCCTTCAGCTGAGTCAGTTTTTCATCTACTGGCACTCCGAACAGCATTTCCCCATTGAAGGGTGTGTTTAGAATATTATTCTGAACTTCCGGCTTGAACCCTGAAATCCTCAGACAGGCATGCCTTCTTTCTGTTATACCAATAATCATGAGCCTGCTGGATGTGTCTGCCGCATCCAGGGCTGATTTGAGGCAGGAGTTGGCCATGTTCTTGCCTTCCTCCACCAGGTCTTTGACCTCTACTTCACCAATCGCCGGGGGCTTCGAAGGGATACTGTCTATTTCAGCCTCAAGCCTTTTTTTTCCGCTCCATTTCGGCAGCCTGTTTGGCGTCTAGTGTTTCGGTAGTTCTCTTCAATGTCGAAGTTGCCTTCAGCTCTTTTTCCTTCGGCGTCGAGCGTGCCTTTTCGGGGACGTGCTTCAACGACCTAGGATTGTCTTGGGTTTTCGCCGACTGGTAGTCCTTTTCAAAGGATCCGCCGGGCTGTTTGCCCTTGGATGCAGCAGTGGCAGTCGACTGCTATGGCGCCAGTGCTCCTTTCGAGGACTTTGACTCTGACTTTCCAGAATCTGTCTGGGTTTTAGGGGGTCGACCTCTCTTACCTCCTTTGTCGACTTTGTATCGGTCTCTATGACCGTGTAGTCCTCCGGTCCCCGGCGATGTTGTCATCTCCACTGGAGAGGCCCAAGTCCCGGAGCGACAGAGGTTGACCTTGGCCTTGCATGTTGTAGTTGGCTCTCCTCTGTCTTTCCCTTACTCCAAGGGTCTTCGGGTGAATGCCGAGCAGGCGTTGCAATCCTTAGTTTGGCAGGCAGAGGTTGCAAACCGGGTGCGGTCCTTCTGAGCGTACTTGTGGTGGCAATTCCGGCAGAATTTGAAAGGTGTTTTGTTCATTCCTGTGCTCAGTGGGCCCCCTGTTGGCGCATTCTTTGTTGGACGTCAAAGTTTTAGATCTTCCTCCTCCGTCATGCAGGCTCTGTGTTCTTGATTGCGAGATTTAGTCTCCAACTTTCTCAGTGTTTTTCTGCTTTATTTTCTCCTTTTTTTCCCAAAAACTCTGGAACCTCTTAGTGACAATCCAGACCCAACGGTAGAAAAAATAATCTGAAGATGGCACCCAAAGGTGGGAGCTTCCGGGGGAAGCGCGCAGACGTCACGGGAGGACACCAAATGGTGGAACGTCGACTCCCACCTCAGCTACGAAAAAAAAACCCTGAAAAAATACTACGATTCCGGACCCAACCACTAGACCGGGGAATAATGCATAGCATAGTGAATCCAGAAAGATTAACGCTGCTAAACGAATTCTTTTCAATAGGGGCATGCTCCTGGCCAAGGGGACAAGACCCAAAAGCACTTCCTTTTTAAAAGAGTAGTAACATCCTGCTGGGGGACATTTTGCTCCTTTTAGATTTTCCATATATTCTGGTGGCGGTTCATAAGTCCATATTATCAGACTCACAGCGCCATGCAACCAAATTCAAGGACAGCAGACTTAGGTGTTGGATTTGGGAGTGAAGTCTGGCCAACAATTCTGGTCTGCATGGCAATCTCTGTGTTGAATGAGACTATAGTGGTGCCCAGGCCTTCTGGATTTATCACTTCGACAATCTGGTGCAACTAGTATCATTTTGTTTCGTACCTGCAAACTGCATTGCTCGACAGTCACTAAAGGTTTTAATGGGATCAGAGGAAGAGCATAGACAAATGGACCTGACCACAGGATCAAAAGGGCATTGCACATGGAATACAGTTATGGACCACGAATCGGAAGTCTATCCCTCTTTTGATTTTACCACAGCAAATAATTCTAGTGATAGGTTCCCCATTCTCAGATTATTTCTTCCACCATTTTGTAGTTGAGGATCATTTTGTAGTTTATTGTGATGTCTGCTGAGAAAGTCTGCCTTTTGATTCCGAAATCCTGGATTATGCAGAGCATCATTGTGATTCCTCAGGCTACAGCCCAATGCCACATTCATTGGGCTTGTAGAGAAAGTGGTTTTGACCCACTTTCTCCCTCCTTGTTAATATATTGCCTGGTCGTGGCGTCACTTTCAATACTGTTTTTTAAAGTTACCGATGGAATGAATGTTTTCAGAGCTAGATGAAGAAATTTCAATTCTAGAAAATGTATGTGGTACGTTCTGTCGGTCTCCAAAGGCCTTTCATGGTCAGCTGGGTTTCTTAACCTGTTAAAGATTGTTACTACAATGTGCCGGATTGTTTTGAAAATTCACCCCCTCCAGCAATCGTTCTTGTTGCCCCACCATATCAGTGATTATGAGAGTGATGTTAGCTGGAAAGTGTCTTCCCAATTGCCTGTGTTTTGGGGCTACTTAATGTTTGTTTCTTCATTTGGCTTCTTCAACAGCGTCTTGAATATCAGAACTATGTAGGAGCATGATGTCTTGGATCCTAGAAGGGATTCAATTTAGCGAGCCACGGTAATGAAAGTACTTCTCAGGTGATGACTGTAGGAAGGTGGATATCTGACTATGGTTGTCCCCAACTTTTTGCCTAGTGTTTTGCTGGTTTTCGACATAGTTGGCCTGGGATCCTGCTATCCAGGACCCCAGGCTTCCTGCTCTCTATGTTAAAATGGACTCCATGTACCTTAGGTAATATCTAATTGGTATTGGGTCACTCTTGTAAGTCTGTGTACAGTGTACCGTAGGTACCCAGGGCATAAGTGCACCCAAGGCCTACCAGGGGCTGCAGCATGTATTATGCCACCCCTGGCTGGCCATCCAAAACTGACACAACTGGCTGGTAAAACAGCCGTGGCAAGGTGGTGTAATCACCCTTTGCTTTAGATATAGTATACCTATATCTAACCCTAAAATGGACACATATACTCCTATAAGTCACTCCTATGGCAGGCCTTAACAATCCTGGAGGCAGAGTGCTTGGAATTATGTGAGATGCTGCTGTAGCATGAGCTGAGCCTGTCTGCAGCTTAGCTGTTTCCATGATAACGCTATACCATATACTCTTAAGTGCATTATAATCCTCGCGGTTATTGCTAACTTTGGCATAGCATTATCAAAACATGTCGAGTAAGGTGTCATACGAATACGAATACTACCCTCTCGCCAGTTCTGGCAACGGGGGTAGCATTCCACCCTTTTAGAGGGACACAACATGTATGTAACTGTGAACCCCGGTTAAAGTTAACTCGAGTCTCAGCATCACAAAATGGATGCTGCCACCACAGACACAAGTCTGACCTCCTGCTGCTGGGAGTCTTTCCAGCGAGGGAGGCCTGGACAAAGGGTTTCCTGCCTTGGGAGGTGCTAGCACCATCCCAGACAGGATTTTGTGTATTGAGGTAGGACAGGCTGAAAGGAATGAGACATGCCTGGGGCACACAAGGTGTCCCTGTGAATACCCCGGTTCAAACCAGTTCCTGGGGCACTCCAGCCCCAGCTCTGGCGCGAAACCGGACAAAGGATAGGGGGTGTAACCACCCCCCTTTATGGTCCCACCCATAGGAGGGACCTAGTCATAGTACAGCCCCCTTTAGGAGAATAAAGGTAGGAGCTGGTCCCATTCCAAATTAGATTATCCTGAATTGAATCTACAAGAAGAAACTCTGGACTTCGACGTTCTGCTCCACAGAAGACTGAAGAAATCTCCATTGTGGCCAAGGAGTGACCACCCTGCACAAGCAGGCACCATCAAGCGTCCCAGCGGTTCACTTTGTCATCCTTCCTGCCTGGAACCAGACTTCAGAGCCCAACGAGATCTGAACTTCCAGACCTCTCTGACCTCTACCTACATCTGCAGCACAGCTGAGATCCGTGGGTGCGACGAGACACGTGGGTCTGGCCATCTTGAAGAAACTGCACTTCGCTTCCAGCACGACTTCAGAGGCATCCTCGAGAAAGTGCTTTGGGGATTGAGAAGCCCCAGCCCCGAGCAGCTCCTGCACAGAAGATCAGCCCTCCAGCATCCACGAGATCTGCGTGGGGCCCTTTTGCTTGATTGCTGCTCGACCCATTGTCTGGTCACTTGCCGGCTGGCTAGTGGAATCCTAGACGACGATTCACGAAATCCACATCGCTGGTCTGGTTGCTCCAGATGGTCCTTGCTTCCCTGCAAAGGAGAAGCACCCCGTACCCTCCAGGTCCGCACCAGACGCCTTTTCCACTCACCGCGTGGGGTGCCTTTGCCAAGGCCTGTTGACGCCGAATCCGGAACCAACTCCGCCGACAGCGAGTGACTGCGTGGGACAGCTCGTGCCTCCATCCTGGTTGTCGAAGACACCTCCTGGTCCACGTGGCTGCAGAGTCAAGCATCCACTCTTCACCTGATCGCGACGACAGCATCTTGTTCCTTCCTGGTTCCACTCTGGGCACTGGCTACTGACTTTGAACATTGTCCCCTTTGCTTTCAGTTCTTCATCTTCCTCGATCCGCCCTGGAATCGCTCCGGACAGCTTCCTCCTGGTCGCCTGCAGCATCTTTCTTCAAAGCTCCATAGACTTCAACGCGGAAACCAGACATACTTTCACACCTATGCACCCGCAGCCCGTGGGTGAGGTAACGTGAGCATTTCGGTGCTCAAGGGTAGATTGACTCTCCTAGTGTCCAGGTATCCAGTCGTTTTAGTCCTAGCTAGTCGGAACTGTCTTTTACTTACCTTTTCATAATTTGTACTGTCCATTGACTTTGTTCCGCATCTCGCGTGTGAGTTCACACTCTGCACACGCGTCCCGTGGGCCTCCTGCTACTTACCTAAGGTTAGAGTAGTGTAGTCCCAGCGAACCTACAGCCTCTGGACAGCTCCATTCCTTCTATCGATTTCCTTATACCATTTACTTAGTATATGGTTTGACGTGCCCCCTCTGATCTCAAAGAGTTCGGAGGTGTTTTGTTAGTAATAAATATCTTGTTTATTTTCATAACAACCTGTGTGGTGTCCTTTCATTTGGTATTCAAGGGGTTAAATGTGGTAAAACAGCTGGCTTCACATGCCAAAAGAGTTTAGCCTAAGACTGCTTTGTCCATGCTACCATTAGGATAGCTGGTCTATAAGGTTGACTTACAACCAATCACCATAAGGGTTGTTTGGACTGATACAAAGTGATCACTAGAACTAGTGAGCATCATATATCAGGCCAACTTCTCACAATGACACTATGGCAGGACTGAGCACTCTCCTCCAAAAGACACACTTTCACTCGTGTCTAGCATTGCTCCCAGGTATATTATAAACAGATGTTTTCAAATCGATGCACAAGGTACTTACCTTCGGTAACAATATATCTGTAAGAAACAGTAGTTAGTGTTAGATTCCTTACCTTAGAATATCCCCAGGCGTCAGACTGGATCCGGAAAGTTTGTGTCAGCAGTACCCCTGCGGGTCAGCAGGCGGTCGTCTGCAGCTTCGGGTCAGTCGTCGGCGTCGTGATCGCCGGGATGACGTCAGAATACTTAGACGCCGCCCTTGAGCGCTGACATCAGTTCTGTACACAGATTTCCGCACCAGGAACGCAGAGCCATGCAAGAAACCGACAATGGTGCCATGAAACTAGGGCCCTCTAAGGGAGATACCTTAACCCTAGATATCGGTTCGCAGAACGGGGAGGATCGGTGGGGCGGTAAGGAATCTAACATCAACTACTGTTTCTTACAGATATATCATTACCGAAGGCAAGTAACTTGTGCATCTGAAAGAAACAGGTTAGTGTTAGATTCCTAACCTTAGAATAGATACCCCAGCAATACCAACCCCCGGGGGTGGGCCTGTGAACCAAGATCACACCAGAAAGTCCGGGGGAACGGAACGGCCGAAAAAGCCATCTCTCCGGACTTGGCTGTCCAGGTAGTAGTGCTTAGCAAATGTAGCTGCCTGACAGATGTCCTGCAAGGGGACTTCTCGACCCAGGGCAGTAGTAGCCGCCGTGGCCCGAGTGGAATGGACGCGCAGCCCATCAGGAGGCTCTTTTTTAACCAATGAATAACAGACTTTGATGCGCAAAACGACCCACCGAGAGATGGTCCGCTTGTGAACCGCCGGTCCCTTCTTAGCGCCCACGTAACTAACCAAGAGCTGGTTGTCCACCCGGAACTGGCATGTGCGGTCTAGATAAAAGGAGAGCGCACGTTTTGGGTCCAGACGGTGGAGCCTCTCTTCCTCTTTCGAGGGAGGTGGAGGCATAAAGAAGGTGGGCAAGGTGATGGACTGCCCCATATGAAAGGCTGTAACCACCTTGGGCAGGAAAGAAGGAAGAGTCATCAAAACAACGTTGTCCGGATGGACAGAGAGGAAAGGAGCCTTAGAAGACAAAGTCTGGAGCTCACTCACTCATCTGGCAGAGGTGATGGCAACCAGGAAAGCAGTTTTAAAAGTCAGAAGATGAAGAGGACAGTTATGAAATGGCTCAAAGGGAGACCACGTCAGATAAGGTACAAGGTTCAAGTCCCACTGAGGCATCACAAAGGGAACAGGAGGGAACATGTGGGTTATGCCTTTCAAGAATCTATTTACAACAGGGGACTTGAAAAGAGAAGGCTGATCAGGAAGCCTTAAGAAGGCTGAAATGGCCGAGAGATAGCTTTCGATAGTGCCTAGAGCAGAGCGATGCTGGGCAAGAGAATGAAGGAAGAGGAGAACCTCTGAAAGGGGGGCAGAAAGTGAATCCATAGCCTTTGCTGTGCACCATGCCACAAATGTGTTCCACCTGCAGGAGTATACAGTTTTTGTGGAGGGACGCCTGGCTTCCAGAATGACATCACAGACTTCAGGAGGCAAGTCAAATGGCCTCAACTGTCGCCGCTCAATCTCTACGCATGTAGGTGGAGGCTGGACAGGTTCGGATGGAGGACCGTGCCCTGCTGCTGCGACAGAAGGTCCTCCAGAAGAGGCAGACGAATCGGGGGATCGACTCACATGCTGAGTAGCTCGGGATACCAATATCTTCGTGCCCAGTCCGGAGCCACAAGGATGACTTGGGCCGGTCGCGGCTGAGCTTCTTCAGCATCTGGGCAGAGGTGGTATAGGCGGAAAGGCGTACAACAGACCGCAACTCCACTCGTGACGAAAAGAGTCTGAGAGCGAGTGCCTCCTTGGAAATTCCAACCTGCAGAACTGATGATATTGCGCGTTCTCTTTGGTGGCGAATAGATCTAAACAAGGCTCTCCCCACTGCTGAAAGAGTCCTTGCGCGACGTCAGAGTTCAGACGCCATTTGTGATCCATCATGCACCGGCGGCTGAGTTCGTCTGCCCTACTACATGATCTGGTTAGGGTAGGGAGAGAGATCTGTCGCTGACCCAATCGCGGTCCAAAAACCACCTCTGCAACTGTTTTGCAGTGCCCTCCGAGATCAGGATGTGGTCAGACAGGTTGCCCTGATGCTGTGCCCACTGAAACTTCAGGTTCCACTGCAGCGCCTGCATCCGCCACCTGGCGTGATGCACCAGCAGGATGCAGGAGACCATCAGTCCCAGGAGCCGCAGCGTCAACCTGACCGAGACTCGGGATAAAGGTTGAAAGAGCAGAATCAGAGCCTGAATATCACGAACCCGCTGCTCGGGAGGATAAGCCTGAAACTGCACTGAGTCCAGAACCTCTCCGATGAAGAGGAGCTTCTGAGAGGGGCACAGGTGTGACTTCTGCACGTTGATGGAGAACCCCAGCTGGTACAGGAGCTCGGCCGTAGTCTGGAGGTGGGAGACGACTGTCTGGGGTGAGCCCGCCTTCAACAGCCAGTCATCAGGATAGGGGGAAGACTGGAACCCCTGATCTGTGCAGATGAGCTGCGACCACCGCCATCACTCTTGTGAACACCCGAAGGCCGCTGGTGAGGCCGAAGGGGAGCACGGTAAACTGAAAGTGCTCATGGCTTACCGTGAACCACAGGTCGTGCCAGCAGGACAGGTATGTGGAAATACGTGTCCTGAAAGTCCAAAACCTCCATCCAGTCTCCAGGGTCTAGGGCAGCTAGGACCAGAGGCAAAGTCAGCATCTTGAACTTCTCCTTCTGGAGGAAGCCGTTGACGCTCCGGAGGTCCAAGATAGGGCGTAGGCCTCTTTTGCCCTTCTTGGGTACCAGAAAGTAGTGGGAATAGCAACCACGTCCTACTTCTGGCCCAGGAACGCGCTCGATGGCCCCCTTGGCCAAGAGGGCCATAACTTCCTCCTGCAAAAGTAGCAAGTGATCCCCCAACATGCGGTGGTACTGCGGTGGTATGGCTGGAGGGGTCGCCTCAAAGGAGAGGGAGTAGGCCCTTCAGACGACTTGCAGCATCCACCTGTCCAACATGATGCTACGCCAGTGGAAGTGATGGCAGACCTGGCCCCCACTGGCATTGAATGGGCCTGAAAGGTTGGACTAGGAAGGCTTTGAGGCAGATGCTGCGGGAGTGGATGTGGACCGACATTGCCATTGTCCCATGACACTGCCTCGGCGGTAACCACGCCTGTGGCCGCGTTTAGGCTGGTAGGACGTGTGGGGGCGTCCCTTCCTTGTCCAGAAAAGGGGCGAAAAGCAGAAGTCTGCTGGCGCTGGCCCGACAGGCTCAAGGACTTGGCCGTAGCCCCGGAGTCCTTGAAACGCTCAAGCACACTGTCTGCTTTGTCGCAAAAGAGGAGACTGCCATCGAAGGGCATGTCCATGAGTGTGTTCTGGACATCCCCTGAAAAATTGGTGGACCTCAGCCAGGCGTGGCGGCGAACCGCCACAGTCGTGGAAATCGCCCTGCCCAGCGAGTCCGTGGTATCCAGTCCACACCTGATCGAGTAACGTGCCTCATCCCGCCCCATCAGCAAGTGCTTGGGCGAGCCGTGCCAGGGCTTCTTCCGGACACTGGGGCAGCACGTCTGTAACCGTGTCCCACAAAGAGTGGGATTAACGGACCAAAAGGCAAGCGGTGTTGACGCACAAGTTACTTACCTTCGGTAACGATATATCTGTAAGAAACCGTAGTTAGTATTAGATTCCTTACCTTAGAATACTTTTACGTAGCAGTACCCCTGCGCGTCAGTAGGCGTCGTCTGCGGCTCCTCGTCTGTCGTCGGGATGACGTCACCGGAGTACCTAGACGCCGCCCTCGCGCGCTGTGACAGTTCTTATACACAGCTTATCCGCGGCAGAAACGCAGAGCCATGATAAAAACCAACACTGGTGCCATGAAACTAGGGCCCTGAAAAGGGATGACCTTAACCCTAGATATCCATTTGCAGAAAGGGGAGGATGGGTGGGGTGGTAAGGAATCTAATACTAACTACTGTTTCTTACAGATATATCGTTACCGAAGGTAAGTAACTTATGCATCTGAAAGAAACAGGTTAGTTTTAGATTCCTTACCTTAGAATAGATACCCCAGCAATACCAACCCCGGTGGTGGGTCTGCAAACCAATAATCACACCAGAAAGTCCTGGAGAAAAGAACGGCCGAAAAAGCCATCTCTCCGGACTTCGCTGTCCAGGCAGTAGTGTCTAGCAAATGTGTGCAGCGAGGCCCACGTAGCTGCCTGACAGACAGATGTCCTGCAAGGGGACTCCCTGACCCAGGGCAGTAGAAGCCGCCGTGGCCCGAGTGGAATGGGCATGAAGCCCCACAGGAGGCTCCTTTTTAGCCAGAGAATAACAAGCCTTGATGCACAAGATGAGTCATCAAGAAATGTTTCGTTTGTGCACCGCCCGACCTTTCTTAGCGCCCACGTAACAAACAAAGAGTTGGTCATCCACCCGGAACTGCGTGTGCGATCCAGAGAGTATGAGAGCGCACGTTTTGGGTCCAGACGGTGGAGCCCCTCTTCCTCTTTCGAGGGATGCGGAGGCGGAAAGAAGGTATAGCAAGGTGATGGACTGCCCGATGTGGAAGGCTGTGACTACCTTGGGCAGGAAAGAGGGTCGCGTCCGCAACACAACTTTGTCCGGATGGACAGAAAGGAAAGGAGGGTGTGAAGAAAGGGCCTGAAGCTCACTCACTCTCCTGGCAGAGGTGATGGCAACCAGGAATGCAGTCTTGAGAGTAAGACGACGAAGAGGACAGTCATGAAGTGGCTCGAAGGGAGCGTACATCAGATAGGTTAGAACAAGGTTCAAGTCCCAATGCGGCATCATAAAAGGAACAGGGGGAAACATATGAGTGATGCCCTTCAAGAAACTATTTACAACCGGGGACTTGAACAAAGAGGGCTGATCAGGAAGCCTTAAGAAGGCGGAAATGGCAAAGAGGTAGCCCTTAATAGTGCCCAGAGCAGAGCCCTGCTGGGCAAGAGAAAGAAGAAAGAGGAAAGAGGAGAACCTCAGAGAGGGGGGCAGAGAGTGGATCCACAGCCTTTGCTGTGCACCATGCCACAAATGTGTTCCACCTGCAGGCGTATACCGATTTTGTGGAGGGACGTCTGGCTGACAGAATTACATCGCAGACTTCAGGAGGCAAGTCAAATGGCCTCAACTGTTGCAGCTCAATCTCCACACATAGAGGTGGAGACTGGACAGGTTTGGATGGAGGACCGTCCCCTGTTGCTGCGACAGAAGCTCCTCCTGAAGAGGCAGACGAATTGGGGGATAAACTGACATGCTGAGTAGCTTCGGATACCAGTATCTTTGTGCCCAGTCCGGAGCCACAAGGATGACTTGGGCCCAGTTTCGCCTGATCTTCTTCAGCACTCTGGGCAGAAGTGGTATAGGTGGAAAGGCGTACAACAGACTGCAACTCAACTCGCGTCGAAAATCGTCTCCGAGCGAGTGCCGCCATGGAAATTCCAACGCGCAGAACTGATGACATTGCGCGTTCTCTTCTGTGGCTCTCCCCGCTGCTGAAAGACATCTTTCGCCATGTCCGAGCTCAGACGCCATTCGTGATCCATCATGCACCGACGGCTGAGTTTGTCAGCCCTGGCGTTCAGGGAACCTGCCAGGTGTTGAACCACCAGGGTCACACCCTGATGTTCCAGCCACTGCCAGAGGCACAGAGCCTCCTAGCAAAGGGTCCACGACCCCACCCCGCCCGTTGGAGTACCACATGGCCGTGGTGTTGTCCGTGAACACCTGCACTGCACTCCCCCAGACAGAGGGGAGGAATGCTTTAAGTGCAAGCCGGATTGCCCGCAGCTCCAGAAGGTTGATGAGGAGCTGGGACCCCGCGGAGACCAGAGGCCTCTGATCTCCGCCTCTCCCATGTGGCCCCCCCCCAGCCCAGGAGGGACGCGCCCGTCACAACTACGTGCACCGGTTGGGGTAGGGAGAGGGATCTGCCGCTGACCCAATCGCGGTCCATGAGCCACCACTGCAAATGTCTTGCAGTGCCCTCCGAGATCAAGACATGGTCGGACAAGTTGCCCTGATGCTGGGCCCACTGAAACTTCAGGTCCCACTGCAGAGCCCGCATCCGCCACCTGGCGTGATGCACCAGAAGGATGCAGGAGGTCATCAGCCGCAGAAGCCGCAGCATCAACCCGACCGAGACACGGGATAAAGGCTGAAAGATCAGAATCAGAGCCTGAATATCCCGAACCCACTGTTCGGGAGGATAAACCCGAAACTGCGCCGAGTCTAGAACCGCTCTGTGAAGAGGAGCTTCTGAGAGGGGCACAGGTGTGACTTCGGCACATTAATGGAGAACCCCAGCAGGTGCAGGAGGTCGGCCGTAGTCTGGAGGTGGCTGACGACTGTCTGGGGCGAGCCCGCCTTCAACAACCAGTCATCGAGATAGGGGAAAACGGACACCCCTAATCTGCGCAGATGAGCTGCGACCACCGCCATCACTTTCCTGAACACCCGAGTGGCTCTGGTAAAGCCAAAGGGTAGCACGGTAAACTGAAAGTGCTTGTGGCCTACCGTGCACCGCAGGTAGCGCCGGCAGGACGGGGATGTGAAAATAAGCGTCCTGCAAGTCCAACGCTACCATCGAGTCTCCCGGGTCTAGGGCAGCCAAGACCTGAGCCAGCATCTTGAACTTCTCCTTTTGGAGGAAGCCGTTGACGTTCCGCAGGTTCAAGATCGGGCGTAGGCCCCCTTTGCCTTTCTTGGGAACCAGAAAGTAGTGGGAGTAACAACCACACCCTACTTCTGGCCCAGGAACGCGCTCGATGGCCCCCTTGGCCAAGAGGGCCATAACTTCCTCTTGCAGAAGTTGCAAGTGATCCCCCGACACGCAGTGGTATTGCGGTGGCATGGCTGGAGGGGTCGCCTCGAAGGGGAGGGAGAAGCCCCTTCGGACGATTTGCAGGACCCACCTATCCGATGTGATGTCACGCCAGTGGAGGAGGTGATAGCGAACCCTGCCCCCCACTGGCGTTAAATGGGCCTGAAAGGTCAGACTAGGAACGCTTTGAGGCGGATGCTGCGGGGAGGGGTGTGGACTGGCCTCGCCGTTGTCCCCTGGCACCGCCACGGCGGTTACCACGTCCACCACCACGCTGGATGTTAGTCTGCAGCCTGTGGCTGGCAGGACGTGTGGGGGTGCCCCTTCCTTGGCCGCAAAAGGCAGCAGTTTGCTGACACGTGGCTGACAGGCCCAAGGACTTGGCCGTAGCCCTGGAGTCATTAAAGTGCTCAAGCGCACTGTCTGCCCTGTCACAAAAGAGGAGACGGCCATCAAATGGCATGTCCATAAGGGTGTTCTGGACATCAGCCGAAAAATTGGCGGACCTCAGCCAGGCGTGGCAGAAAACCACCACCGTCGTTGCAATCGCCTTGCCTAGCGAGTCCATGGTATCCAGCCCACATCGAATGGAATACTGTGCCGCATCTCGCCCCTCCGCAAGGGCTTGGGCGAGTTTAATCCGGGCCTCCTCCGGGCATTTTGGCAGCACGTCCGCGAATGTGTCCCACAGAGAGTAAGTATAACTGCTCAAAAGGTAAGCGTTGTTGACCGACCGCAACCCCAAACTAAGTGAGGAGAATAAATGCGTTACTTACGTGTAACTGCAGTTATCCAGTATTGGTGTCTTTCCTATATTCACATGCCTGAATCATTCCCCGTCGTCGGAATGGGAGTCCCCGGTACATAAATAAAGAAATGTCCTATAGAAATATAGATAAATAGGCCTAAAGGCCTCACATTAGTAACCTATCTCTCTCCTTTTGTAGAAAGGACCAAACTCTAGAAAAGAGCCAATCAGCTGTCACTTCCCTCTAGAACCCTCCTGGAAGGAGCCTCAGTCCCTCAGATTTTCGTACGCACAAAGCTATGAAGGTGTATTACTGAGAGAAGTAGGTGAGCCCTTCCAGGGGAGGCGGGAGGGTTGCATGTGAATCTATGAAAGACACCAATAGAATAACTGCAGTTACAGGTAAGTAATGCATTTCTAATCCAGTATTATGGGTGTCTTTCATAGATTCACATGCCTGAATCAGTAGCAAGCAATGAACAAAGCACATTTCTGATGGTATAGGATATGCAAGTCATTAGATAACATATCAAACAACTGATTGAAACATGCATTTGCAAGCAAGAGATACCATCAAATTATACAATAGAGAAATGTGCATTCATGAGAAGGACGGAGGGCTGAAAAGAAGGCTCACCTCTACTGAAACAGATGACAAAGCACTGCTTGTCCCACCGCAGCATCCTTCAAGAGTTCTGTGTCCAGGCAGTAATGCCTAGTGAAGGTATGTGGCAACTTCCATGTTGCCGCTCTACAAATGTCTGTGACCGGCACTCCTGCAAACATCGCCATGGATGTAGATATTGCCCTGGTAGAGTGGGCTCGCACCTTAGATTGCAGGGGCTGCCCTGCCTGTTCGTGACAAAACTAAATAGCTGCAGAAATCCAGAGGGATATACTTTACTTGGTGAGTGGAAGACCTTTTCTGGGTCTACTGTAAGCCACAAATAGCTGATGAAACTTCCTGAAGCTTTTTGTCTTTTCAATATAGAATTTAAGGCAGCGCTTAAGATCTAGAGTGCAACGACCTTTCTGCTGCCGTCTTGGGATTCGGGAACAAAGAGCGTAAGACCACCGGCTCATTGAGATGGAAGTCCTACGGACTTTTGGAATAAACTTTGGGTTTGTCCGCAAGATTACTCTATCCTGCTTGAATTGCAGGAAAGGCTCTTGTATTGATAAAGCTTGAAGCTCACTCACCCGTCTTGTGGAGGTGAGAGCAAGTAGGAGGGCTGTCTTCCAAGAGAGGTATTTCAAGTCAGCTCTGTGTACCGGTTCAAAGGGATGCTTCATAAGCTGGTTAAGGACTGTGTTCAGGTGCCAGGTAGGTGGCAAAATTCTCTCAGGGGGAAAGGTCCTGTAGAGTCCTTTTAAAAACTGTTTAACCAATCTGTTAGACCAAAGAGAAGGGCCAGTAGGAGATCTTCTGTAACGGGATATCGCCGCCAAATGGACCCTGATGGACGCATGAGCCAGGCCTGAGTTCGCCAGATGGAGAAGATAAGGCAATATTTGTTCCGGAGAGGAAGAGAAAGGATGTATTTCTTGACCTCTACACCAGAGTCCGAGCCAAGATTGCCCTACATTCTGGCGGGATAGTCAAGCATTGAAATTCTCTGAACTCAGGAGCCAAGCAGCTAATTTGAGTGAGGCCAGATTCGGATGTTGGACTTGCTGGTTGCACATCGTGAGGAGAGATGGGAACTTCTGCAGACGCATCGGCGGTTCCAGAGATAGACGGTGGAGTTCTGTGAACCAATGTTGGCGTGGCCAAGTTGGGGCTACCAGAATGAGAGTACAAGGCTCCACCTTCAGCTTTCTGAGGACCCTGGGAATCATTGGAAACGGTGGAAAGGCGTACGCAAAGACGTTGCACCATGCGATCAAAAATGCATTCCCTAGGGACCCTTTCTGGGGATGCCAACTTGAGAAGTGTGGGCATTTGGTGTTGGACCTTATGGCGAACAGATCGATCTGAGGAGTACCCTATGTCGAGAAAATTTGGTTGAGGATTCCTTGATCCAGTTCCCACTCGTGAGACGTCGTTCTCTGTCTGCTTAGTGATTCGGCCAAGAAAATGTCCATGCCTAGAACATACTCTGCCAGAAGAGATATATTGTGTCCGATTACCCAGTCCCAAATTTTCGGCTTCTTGTGAGAGAGTCTCATTGAGCGAGTCCCTCCTTGTTTGTTGATGTAGTGCATCGTCGTAGTGTTGTCTGTACGGACGAGCACAAGGAACTTTTGATTCTCGGAAGGAAAGCTTGCAGGGCGAGGAAGACTGCCCGTAGTTCCAGGAGATGGATATGGAGCTTTTATGTTCTTGCTAACATCGAATAAAGCATTTTGGAGGAAAGCTCCCCAACCTTCCAAGGAGGCGTCTGTCGTGATGACATGTGGTGTAGCCGGAACCAGGAATGGTAAGCCTTGAGAAAGGTTTCAAACCGATATCCACCATTGAAGGGCCTTGACGATTTGAGGAGGGACCTTTATGCGATCGTCGAAAGACCCTGTGCATTGGACCCATTGTTTTGAGAGTGCCTCCTGGAGGGGGCACATTTGTAGCCTGCAGTGAGGTATCAAGAGGATACATGATGACATCATTCCCAGTAGGGATTTGAAAAGTCAAACTATTAAGGTCTACTTTGAAGTCACAAGCATAGCCAGTGCCAAATGCCTGTTCTTTCTCTCTTGAGATGGAAAGGCTTTCTTTAGTCGTGTGTCGAGAGTTGCACCTAGGAAATTGATGCACTGAGAAGGTAGAAGGACTGATATCTCCTGATTGAGTGTGAGTCCTAAATGATTGAAAAGTTGCAGACAGGCGTTGGAAGACCTGGATGCGTCTTCCAAGGATGGAGCCTTGATCAGCCAGTCATCCAGATACGGAAAGACTTGATGATGGCGCTACCTGAGACATGCAGCAACTGGGGAAAGACATTTCGTGAAGATGCGAGGTACAGACTTGAGCCCGAAGGGCAGGACACAAAATTGAAAATGTCTGCTTGCCACTGGAAACCTTAAATATTTTTTGTGATTTCTGTGAATCGGGATATGGAAGTAAGCGTCTTGAAGGTCCAGGGACGTCATGAAATCTTCCTCTTTAAGTAGTTGTAAGGCCTCCTGGATCGTCACCATGCGAAACGACTGCTTCTTCAGGAATTTGCTGAGGGCCCTGGGGTCTAAAATTGGTCTCCACTTCTTCTCTTTTTTCCAAATTAGAAAGAAGAGAAACTAAAATCCCCAGAGGTACCTTTTCAATTGCCCCTTTCTGGAGCATAAGAGAGACTTCTCGGAGAAGGAGCCGTATATTTTTGTGATTCATTGGGCGGGGAGGAGTTTGGGGTGGAATATGCGTGAATTCCAGAGAATGGCCGAATTGAATCAAATCAATTGAAGGACCCAACGGTCCGTGGTAATCTTTCTCCAATTTGTTAAGAAATGGGAAATCCTTCCTCCAATTTTTGATGAGGGAAATGAATCTGGGACTGGCTGAAGAGACAAGTCATTGTCTACGCCCATTGTTTTTCCGCTGTCCTTTACCACGAATGGACGACTTGCCATAAGAAGATTGTTGTCCATGTTGCTGGCGTTGCTGATATTGGGGTCGACTCTGGCCTGAAGAGTATGAAGACCTGTATTGATAGTTTCCTCTATAAGAGGACTGTCCTCTTCCTCTAGACCCACGAAAGGACTGGTTCTTGTACTGGAGAGTGCCCAGAGTCCTAGCGATGTCCGTGTCCTCTTTATATTCTCCAGCTTCAGCCAGCTGACGGAAATCAGTTGTAGCGATATTCATCGCACAGTCTATTATTTCTGACGCCGAGTTATCCCCCTCTAGTAAAATTTTCTTTACCTCCTCTTTGGATGTATCTGGTAATTCCGATAGGTATGGGGCTATATCCGCCCATAATTGTCTATTGTAGCATCCCAAGAGCGCTAAGGCATTGGCTGCCTTCACCGTCATTGCAGACATTGAGGAGAACCGCTTCTCAATGTTGTCTAACCTCCTGCCTTCCTTATCCGGAGGTGCCGATAATGGGGCAGAAGGATTTCTGGAATTCTTCTGCCACCACTGAGTCCGGTTTGGGGTGTCCTATCAAACAAGCCGGTGAGGTACCGGATGCTCTATTCTTTTTATCCAATCGAGGTACCTCCGGAGGTACCGAGGAAGGGTTCTGCATGACTTTAACACCCTGAGTCCATAAATAATCAATAATGGGTATTGATCTAACTGCTTTTTTGAGAGGTTCTTTAAAATCATACAAGAAACAGTCTTGTTCTTGAGAGACCATTGCTATTTTAAAATGTTGAGCGGCCCTCTCAACTACGTTATGGAACCCTGCAATGTCACCTGGTGGAGAATCTGTGGGAGCAGGCACTGGAGACGCGGGAGAGAGAATAACAGTCATCATGCATAGATTGGGTATCTTTCAGTTCTCTGTTCTTCCTCTTCCTCATCAGACGTCGGAGGATGTGGCAGATCAAACCGCTCAGGCTGAATATTTAAAGGTGGAGGCCGTGGTCTTGGTGAAGGAGATACTATGGTAGGTGGTGGAGCAGGAGACTCTGGAAACCTCTGTTTGTAGTCTTGAATGAGGTACCTTAAGTCAGTAACTACAGAGGATGGGGTTGAGGTGGCGGATGATATTCCTCCTCCTGATCCTCTTCTTCATCCGAACTTTGGCATTTTACATTAAGTTCCGAAGGGCTTGTAGCCGTCTGAAACATGTCCCCTTCATCTGAATCCTCCTCTTGAAGAAGACATGCTGGAGGCAGTGGTTGAACTCTGCTTGGCGATGTTAAAGGCGGCGTGAGCACCTTTTCCATGATTATTAGGCGTACACCCGTGGTTTGAAGGCCAGAATTCATCATCATCGACGGTGGAGCATCGACGGGTGTCGTAGATGGTGAAGTCATCGTCGACGGTGGAGACATCCCTGTCGTCGACGGTGCCTTCGTCAACGAGCCCTTCGATGAGGTTTTCGTCGATGGTGCCGACGTCAACGGTATTGGCTACGTCGTCGAGGTAGTCGCCAATCCAGTCATCAGCGAGGGCAACATCGACGGTGTCTTTGACGTCGACGGAGTTTTCTTGATGGCTGTCGTCGACAACAAAGTCTTACCTGCCGTCGACGATGGGGTCGTAGTCGTAGACAAGGATAAGGACGATGCCGTTGACGTAGAAACAGTCGTCGTCGACGTAAATACATGTGAAGCAGTAGACACAGCTTTTCTCGACGATGAAGATGTCGTTGACGATGCAGTCATCGAAGGTTTCAAAACAGGCTTTTTGAAGGTGTGAACTTCCTGAGAGGGTACCTTCACAGAAGTTGCCTTAGAGAGAACCTCTGAAGACTTCTTTGATGTCTTCTTTTGAGGAGGAGCCGTAGGACTAGGAGAAGCCACCCTTGGTCTCTTTAGAGAAGATCTTGAAGAGACTGAAGAACCTTCACTTTCCTCAGAAGATTCAAGGTGGTCCCTGTCTTTCAGCCTCTGGAGCCAGATTAAAAGGCGTCCTTCACGGTCTTTGAGGGTTTTAGTGGAAAAGGTACGACATACCTTACAGTCTTTTGAAGAATGGTCCGGATACAGGCAATATAGGCAGTCTTTATGCTGGTCATCAACATGTAGCCTTTTCTTTCCACATGAACCACAGATGTAAAAAGATCCTTTTTTTGGTGTGTCAGCCATGATAGAATCAGCAGTCACAGAAGAAACAGGATAGGATATCCAAGAACACTGGAAATAGTTTTGATGAAAAATCTGAGCAGAGCTCAGAAGAGACTCCTTTAGCACAACGTGTGGTAGAACATTTGAGGGACCGAGGCTCCTTCCAGGAGGGTTCTAGAGGAAGGTAACAGCTGATTGGCTCTTTTCTAGAGTTTGGTCCTTTCTACAAAAGGAGAGAGATAGAATACTAATGTGAGGCATTTAGGCCTATTTATCTATAGGACATGACTTTATTTATGTACCGGGGACTCCCATTCCGATGACGGGGAATGATTCAGGCACACCTAATACTGGATAAGATCTTTTTTTCGTACTGTTCATACCTTTTGGATACCCGATCAGGGGGAGCTGTCGGGAATGCGGTCTGGGAATTAGAGGCCTGGATAACCAGGCTCTCGGGGTGGGGTGGGTGGACAGGAAACAAGGGTCGCCCGGGGCCGGGCGGTGGCGTCGGGCCACGTTCCTATCTACAGGGGGACCTGTAGCGGGCCTGGGTCAATTTCCCAACAGAAGGAGTAGTTTCTTACCTGGAACTCCAGTTCTGTAGTAGAGGTATCTCTGTTATAGTCATAATCTAGTGAATAGTCCCGCTCATGTGCAGGGACGCCGTAGCAATCAAAAATAATCTCTTAAACTGTCTTCTGTGCAGTCCTGCATAGACACTTAAGAGAGAATTAGAGACAAATAATGCAGCCTATACCTGCAAGGCTACACTGTCCAGTACTTCAACTAGAAATGCAAAGGATATTCCACCAATATCATATTCAACAGTCTGCCTAATTTCACCCATAGAGAAACTTCCCCTTCACAAAATCCTTGGAATGAGGAAGAGATGGACAGACAAGCCCCCCATAGGCTGCCATTATGTGGCTTAAAAAGGGATACCGTGCCTTTAAGGAAACTTTCCAGAACTCTCGGTATCCCAGAATGCACAGCAAATCCCTCCACTTTCAGTTCTTTTTGGAGGTGTATAAAGCTAGACCTGTAGCATTCCGTACTTCATCATTTTCTCCACCGGGGAGGAGGACGGGCGCTTATGACTATAACAGAGATACCCTTACTACAGAACTGGAGTTACAGGTAAGAAACTACTCCTTCTGTAATAGGGGATCTCTGTGTATAGTCATAATCTAGTGAATAGAATGGCAAGCCCATCCCCACAACCAAACCGGCGGTGGAGGAAAAAGACAACACCACTAATGTGCAAACAGATTTCGTAACGAAGCCTGCCCAACCTGAGCATCTGCTCTGGCATCAGAGTCCAGACAGTAGCGCTTCGCAAAGGTATGGACCAACTTCCACGTGGCTGCCCTGCAGATGTCTGCAATGGGAACATTACAGAGCAAAGCTGTTGCAGCCACTTTGCCCCTGGTGGAATGAGCCTTATGCTTACCCCCTAAGGTCCTATTAGCCTTTTGATAACATAACTGGACACAAGACACAATCCACCTAGAAATGGACTGTTTAGAGGTATCAAGACCAGTCCTGACCGACCCATAGTTGATAAACAATTGGTCTGACCTACCAATATCCGTGGTTTTATCAGGATAGAATTTCAACACCCTTCTGACATCTAGGGAATGAAGAGACCTTTCCGCCGGAGTGGAAGGATTCTGAAAAAACGTAGGTAAAGTTAGTCTGGTTAACATTGAAGGAGAGTAGGGTCTGCAATCCTATGGTCACCCCAGATGTTTGCTTTTTGCTTCACTGGTTTACGACTTTCCCTGGCTGTGGGCCTGCTAATCAGACCCACAGCCTAGCTGTTCTCTCTCTAAATTGACATCCATGTACTTTAGGTGCATTTACCAATTGGTATTGGGTCACTCTTGTAAGTCCTTGTACACTGTACCTTAGGTACCCAGGGCATAAGTGCACCCAAGGCCTACCAGGGGCTGCAGCATGTATTGTGCCACCCCTGGCTGGCCATCTAAACAGACACAATTGGCTGGTAACACAGCTGGGGCAAGGTGGTGTAATCACCCTTTGCTTTAGATATAGTATACCTATATCTAACCCTAAAATGGACACATATACTCCTATAAGTTACTCCTGCGGCAGGCCTTAACAATCCTGGAGGCAGAGCGCTTGGAATTATGTGAGATGGTGCTCTAGCATGAGCTGAGCCTGTCTGCAGCTTTCGGAACCAAGTCCTTTAGCTGTTTCCATGATAACGCTATACCATATACTCTTAAGTGCATTATAATCCTATTATAATTATTGCTAACTTTGGCATAGCATTATC
Source organism: Lissotriton vulgaris (assembly GCF_964263255.1). Lineage (NCBI taxonomy): Eukaryota > Metazoa > Chordata > Amphibia > Caudata > Salamandridae > Lissotriton > Lissotriton vulgaris. The sequence goes on along the minus strand of NC_141687.1, from coordinate 868,930,636 downwards.
AAAACATGTTGAGTAAGGTGTCATACGAATTGTAATACTACCCCCTCGCCAGTTCTGGTGACGGGGGTAGCATTCCACCCTTTTAGAGGGACACAACATGTATGTAACTGAGAACCCCGGTTAAAGTTAACTCGAGCCTCAGCATCACAAAATGGATGCTGCCACCACAGATACGAATCTGACCTCCTGCTGCTGGGAGTCCTTCCAGTGAGGGAGGCTTGGACAAAGGGTTTCCTGCCTTGGGAGGTGCTAGCACCACCCCAGGCAGGATTTTGTGTATTGAGGTAGGACAGGCTGAAAGGAATGAGACATGCCTGGGGCACACAAGGTGTCCCTGTGCACACCCCAGTTCAAACCAGTTCCTGGGGCACTCCAGCCCCAGCTCTGGCAGGAAACCGGACAAAGGATAGGGGGTGTAACCACCCCCCTTCCTGGTCCCACCCAGAGGCGGGACCTAGTCATAGTACAGCCCCCTTTAGGCAAATAAAGGTAGGAGCTGGTCCCATTGCAAATTAGATTATCCTGAATTGAATCTACAAGAAGAAAAAGAAACTCTGAACTTCGACGTTCTGCTCCACTGAAGAAATCTCCCTTGTGGCCAAGGAGTGACCACCCTGCACAAGCAGGCACCATCAAGCGTCCTAGCGGTTCATTTTGTCATCCTTCCTGCCTGGAACCAGACTTCAGAGCCCGAAGAGATCCGGACTTCCAGACCTCTCCGACCTCTACCTACATCTGCAGCACAGCTGAGATCCGTGGGTGCGACGAGACACGTGGGACCGGCCATCTGAAGTCGCTTCCAGCACGACTTCAGAGGCATCCTCGAGAAAGTGCTTTGGGGATTGAGAAGCCCCAGCCCCGAGCAGCTCCTGCACAGAAGATCAGCCCTCCAGCATCCACGAGATCTGCGTGGGGCCTTTTTGCTTGATTGCTGCTCGACGCGTTGTCTGGTAACTTACCGGCTGGCTAGTGACCTCCCAGACGACGATCCACGAAATCTACATCACTGGTCTGGTTGCTCCAGACTGGCCCTTGCTTCCCTGCAAAGGAGAAGAACCCCGGACCCTCCTGGTCCGCACCAGACACCTTTTCCACTCACCGCGTGGGTTTCCTTTGCCAAGGCCTGTTGATGCCGAATCCGGAACCAACACCGCCGACAGCGAGAGCCTGCGTGGGACAGCTCGTGCCTACATCCTGGTCATCGAAGACACCTCCTGGTCCACGTGGCTGCAGAGTCAAACGTCCACTCTTCACCTGAACGCGACAACAGCATCTGGTTCCTTCCTGGTTCCGCTCCGGTCACTGGCTAGTGACTTTGAACATTTTCCCCTCTGCTTTCAGGTCTTCATCTTCCTCGATCCACCCTTGGATCGCTCCGGACATCTTCCTCCTGGTCGCCTGCAGCATCTTTCTTCAAGGCTCCATAGACTTCGAAGCGGAAACCCGACACACTTTCACACCTATGCACCCGCAGCCCGTGGGTGAGGTAACGAGAGCATTTCGGTGCTCAAGGGTAGATTGACTCTCCTAGTGTCCAGGAATCCAGTCGTTTTAGTCCTAACTAGTCAGAACTGTCTTTTACTTACCTTTTCGTAATTTGTAGTGTCCATTGACTTTGTCCCGCATCTCGCGTGTGAGTTCACACTCTGCACACGCATCCCGTGGGCCTCCTGCTCCTTACCTAAGGTTAGGGTAGTGTAGTGTAGTGTAGTCCCGGCGATCCTACAGCCTCTGGACATCTTCATTCCCTCTATCGATTTCCTTATACCATTTATAAATAAATATAATTTTATTTTCATAACAACTTGTGTGGTGTCCTTTCACTTGGTGTTCAAGGGGTATATGTGATGGTATAACAACTGGTTTAACACGCCCTCCCTTGTCCATGCTACTAGGATAGCTGGTCTATAAGGTTGACTTACAACCAATCATCAATAAGGGTCGTTTGGTATGATACATAGTGATCACTAGAATAGTGAGCACTGCATATCAGGCCAACTTCTCACACCAGGTATCCAGTCGTTTTAGTCCTAACTAGTCGGAACTGTCTTTTACTTACCTTTTTGTAATTTGTAGTGTCCATTGACTTTGTCCCACATCTCGCGTGTGAGTTCACACTCTGCACACGCGTCCCGTGGGCCTCCTGCTCCTTACCCTGAAGGTTAGGGTAGTGTAGTCCCAGCGATCCTACAACCTCTTGACATCTTCATTCCCTCTATAGATTTCCTTATACCATTTACTTAGTATATGGTTTGTCGTGCCCCTAGGGCACCATTGTAATTTGTGCAACTTAACGTATTTTTCTCAAGAGTCTTGTCATGTGCTTAGCCCTCCGATCTCATAAAGAGTTCAGAGGTGTTTTGTTAGTAATAAATATCTTGTTTATTTTCATAACAACCTGTGTGATGTCCTTTCATTTGGTATTCAAGGGGTTATATATGGTAAAACAGCTGGCTTCACATGCCAAAAAGAGTTTAGCCTAAGACTGCTTTGTCCATGCTACCATTAGGATAGCTGGTCTATAAGGTTGACTTACAACTAATCACCATAAGGGTTGGGACTGATACAAGGTAATCACTAGAACTAGTGAGCATCATACATCAGGCCAGCTTCTCACAGTGGTGTGCAGCGGTTGGGATTTGAGCTTGCTGTTGTTTTTACCAAATATAATCTTGAGATATCATTTGAAAGATCACATAAGGTACCATAGGTACATATAACAAAGCTTAGAAATACTCTGAGTTCTACTTAACCAGCTGTTGTAGTAGAAAGGGAGTAGCACACCCTGACTACAACTCTTAGCAAGGGATCAGTAGGAAAACCCATAGTGTAGGTAAGTGCACCACTTACACCTCACTAGAAAGCATGTCTATCACAGGAGAGAACGCAGTGGCTCCCCCTGTGATTAGTGACCCTCCACAGGTCCTTTCCAGATATGCAGGACCCAGCTTCCAGGAGATGAGACAATTGTGTACCTCCAGGAAACTGAAACAGGGTTCTAACCCTACCCTTCCTTTTCTGTTAGGTCTCTTAGAGACATATGATGCTAGAATGGCTTCTAACCCAGGCCCCTCTGATCCTACAAATGGAAGCATGCCCCCCTTAGAAGGTGACCCTGAGTCTAACCTCCCTGAAACAGAAGATGTAGATGGTAGGGAAGATGGGAACTCATCTGAGGAAGAGGTAGACAATGGCCAAGCTATAGTCAGCAGACTTACTAGGGCCAACTTAAGCCTACATGGGGATGGAGCTGGGGGATCCCCAGACCTATCCACAAGCAGGCCTAACCTTGGGAATAGAAGAGCTAGGTCTCACTCCAGAGGCTCTAACAGATCTATTCACTCCCATGTCTCTCAGGCATCTTCTCAGAGGGGGATAACTTCCTCTCAGAGGGGGATGACTTCCCCTCAGAGAAGAGAACATGAAGCAAAGATGAAGGAAGTTAATCTGAGGATCCAAAGGGAATAACTTGCCCTTGCCAAAGAGAAACTTGCCTTTGCCAGAGAGCAGAAATTGAGTGGGTTAGAACCCACTGATGGCAGTCTTATCCCTAGAGATAAAGACAGGAGTTTAGACACTAGACACCTGAGTAAGATAGTGCCCCCTTTAAACAAGGGGATGACATCCACAAATGGATGACTGCTTTGGAGAGGGCCTGCACTGTCCAGTGCCTCCCCCAGAGTCAGTGGGCAGCTATCTTGTGGCTCTCCTTTGAAGGCAAAGGTAGAGATAAGCTCCTAACTACTAGAGCTGAGGATGCTAACAATTACCAAGTCCTGAAGAATACACTGATTGATGGGTTTGGCTTAACAACTGAACAGTACAGGTTGCTGTTCAGAGACACCCAGAAAACTCAGTCTCAGGATTGGGCTGACTTTGTTGATTGTGCCACTAAGGTTCTAGAAGGCTGGCTATTGGGTAGTAAAGTTACCGACTTCACGGGATTGTATAATCTTATTATGAGAGAGCAAGTCTTAAATAATTGTCAGAATCAGTTATTACACCAGCACCTGGTAGACTCTGATCTGACCTCTCCACAAGAATTGGGTAAGAGGGCAGACAAATGGGTCAGAACCAGGATTAGGCCTAAGAACCAGGGTGGTGACTAAAAGAAGGAATCAACCAAGCCTCAAGAGAAGGGTGGGAATAAATCTTCTGATCAAACCACAGGGCCCCAAAAATCCTCTGAAAAGGGTGGGTCCCAAAATCCTTCCAATTCCCAAAAGAAACCTTATTGTCATACCTGCAAACAGGTAGGCCACTACAAAACTGACAGCAGTTGCCCAAGGGCCAACGACAATAAGGAGAACATACCCCTAAATAAAACTTCCCAGCCTCCTGTTACTACTAGTAGTAATCCCCCAGGTGGTGGGAGTGCCCCCAAGAATCTGGGTGCATTTACTTTGGGAGTTCCTGGGGACTCTGGCCTAATTAGGTCCCCTGACTTAGATACTCTTGTCTGTGAGACTGGCATGGGGTTTGCCAACTTCACAGCTTGTCCCAACACTTTGGGCAAGTACAGACAGGAGCCCCTCATCAATGGTTCAAAAGTTGAGGCCTACAGAGACACAGGGGCTAGCATCACCATGGTGACTGAGAGCCTAGTCCCCTCAAGGCAACTCATACCTGGAGCCACATACCAGGTAACCAACATTGATGGAGTGCAGAGAGATCATCCCATAGCAGTGGTCAATCTCAGCTGGGGAGGTGTCACTGCCACAAGAGAGTGGCAGTGTCACCAAACTTGCCTGTAGGTTGCCTACTGGGGAATGATTTAGAGATCTCAGCCTGGGCTGAGGTAGAGCAAGAAACCCATTTTAAAATGGTAAACCTCCATGGTAAGGTTAGTGGGGCAGTGATAGCAACAGCCCCAGTCCAAGATGTCCTCCCTGAACAGGTCAGGAGGGCTGTGCCAGTCACAGCCCAATCTCAGACAGATTCCTTCCCTGAACAGGTTGGCAAGCTGTGATGGTCAAGGCCCACACCCAAACGGAGTCCCTTCCTGAAAAGGTTGGTGGAGTTGTGATGGCCACAGCTCAAACACAGACAGATAATAGTGTTGTGAAGCCTGAAACTATGGATCACTCCACTCAGACAGAGAGCATTGAGGAGGAAGAGAAATATCCCTCCCACCAGACTTTAGGAAAGGATCAGCCTCATCAGGGAACTGATCTGACCCCTTGTGAAGGAACTGCCCCAGAGGTAGTCAGGCCTAGCCTGGCAGAGCCCCTGATGTTAGTGGACCCTTCCAAGGTGGGAACCAGTCTGGAGCAGGTAACCTGCCCCTCTCTACCCTGCCTCAGTCAGACGAGGGCTGTGGAGGTCAGGGAGGCCAGTGGTGGACCCCAAAGGGCCCCCTGTCCAAATGAACTCCCCAATCAGCAGATTAAGGGCACTGAAGCTAGTAATCCTAGCCCAGTGACAATAAAACAAACTCCTGAGGGATCCCCCTTAAACTTAGCTAGGGACCTCCCACAGATGGACACTGTTGGGCACAGCCAAACCTGGGGCCTAAAAACCCCAAACCTGACCTGTCCCTCCAGTAAGCCAAACAGAGGGACTCAGCCTCCAGCTTTAGGTAGCCAGAGGTTGACCCTGAGAGCTCACAGCAACTCAGTCCTGGAAAGAAAGGCACATATGGTGGATAGTGATTGGAGGAAGTTGAGCCCAACATTAGTGGAGTCTCACTTCAGTACTCCATTCCCACACCAGCCTTTTACTTTGCCAAAACACACCACAGGTAGAGATTCCCTATGGTGGAGACCCTCAGATACCCTTAGGGTGAGGGATTGCTTAGTGGACCATGATATAGGGGGTAACCATGCCAGTGCATATACCACCTCATATGGCCACTCAGGCAATATAGGCTTATCTGGTCAAGGATAGCCTTATCTCCTTTCGTTTGGGGGGGAGGGGGGGGTTAATGTAGGAAGGTGGATATCTGACTATGGTTGCCCCCAACTTTTTGCCTGGTGTTTTGCTGGTTTTTCGACTTAGTTGACCTGGGACCCTGCTATTCAGTACTGCTCTCTCTCTGAAAAATGTATTCCATGTACCTTAGGTGCATACCCCATTGGATACTGAGTCACCTTATCAGTCCCTGTACAGTGTACCTTAGGTACCCAGGGCCTAGGTGTACCCAGGGCCTACCAGGGGCTGAAGCATGTATTATGCCACCCCTGGCTGGCCATCCAAATCTGACACAACTGGCTGCACGACAGCTGGGGCAAGGTGGTGTAATCACCCTTTGCTTTACTTATAGTATCTCTATCTCTAACCCTAAAATGGACACATAGATTCCTATCAGTCACTCCTATGACAGGCCTTATCAATCCTGAAGGCAGAGTGCTTGGAATTATGTGAGATGGTGCTCTGGCATGAGCTGAGCCCATTTGCAGCTTGCGGAACTAAGTCCTAATAGCTGTTCCATGATAACGCGTACCATATACTCTTAAGTGCATTATAATCCTCGCGGTTATTTGCCAACTTTGGTATCGCTTTATCAAAACATGTCGAGTAAGGTGTCATACGAATTGGGATACTAACCCCTCGCCAATTCTGGCGACGGGGTTAGCATTCAACCCTTCTAGAGGGACGCGACATGTATGTAACTGAGAACCCCGGTTAAAGCTAACTCGAGCCTCAGCATCACAAAATGGATACTGCCACCACAGACACAAGTCTGACCTCCTGCTGCTGGGAGTCCTTCCAGCGAGGAGAGCTTGGACAAAGGGTTTCCTGTCAGGGGCGGTGCTAGCACCATCCCAGACAGGGTTTTGTGTATAACAGGTAGGCAGGGCTGAGAGGAAGGTGACTGCAAGTGGCACCCCGGTGCTCACTGTGCATATGCCAGCTTGAACCAGTTCCAGGGGCACACCAGCCCCTGAGCTGGGGAAAGTCCAGACAAGGGAGAGGGGTGTAACCACCCCCTTCCTGGTCCCACCCATGGGCAGGACCTAGTCGCGTGTCAGCCCCTTTCTTTAGTATAAAGGTAGGAGCGGGCCCCCTTCCCAAACTAGATAATTCGGAATCTTGACTACTTTCCACGAAAGAATTCTTGAACATTTCTGAAGACTCTCCCTTGTGGCTAAGGAGTAGCCACCCTGCACCAGCGGGCACCATCTAAGCGCTTGCGGTTTGCTGCACGTCCATCCTCCGGATCAAGACTGCCCAGCTCGACGAGACCCGGGTTCCCTGGCATCTCTGACCTCTACCTGCATCATCAGCCACGCTGAGATTCGTGGGTGTGACGAGACCTGAAGGGACCGGCCATCTTCAAAACTGCACGACGCTTATCCAGCATGACCGCCGAGGGATCCTCGAGTGAGTGCTTTGGGGTTTGAGAATCCCTAACCCTGAGCAGCTCCAGCACCGAAGTCCAGCCCCCCAGCATCTACGAGATCTGCGTGGGGCCCTTCTGCTCTTTGCTGCTTAACGCGTTGTCCGGCCACTTGCCTGCTGGCTTGTAGCCCTCCTGACGATGAACCACGACCATTGCATCGCTGGTCTGGTTGCTCCAGACTGGCCCTTGCTCCCCTCCAACAGAGGAGCACCCCGGACCCTCCTGGTCCACTCCAGACGCCATCTTGTCTCCACCGCGTGGGCTTGCCTTTGCCAAGGTTTGTTGCCCCAATCCTGGGCCCAGCATCGCCGACAGCAGACACCTTCGTGGGACAGCTCGCACCTCCATCCTGGTCGCCGACAACGCCTCCTGGTCCGAGGGACAGCAGAGTCCAGCGTCGCCCACTCACCTGGTCGAGGTGACCATATCCGGTGCCATCCTGGTGCCCACCTAATCACTGGCTAGTGATTAAGAACTGAGTCCCCTCTGCTTTCAGGTCGTCTCCATCATCGATCCAGGCTTGGATCACATCGAACATCATCACTGGTCGCCTGCCAGCAACTTCTTCTTTCAGGCTCCATAGACTAACGAGGATTCCCGACGTCTTTTGAACCCTATGCAGCCGCAGCTCCTGGGCTAGGTAACCCGAGCATTTCGGTGCTCCAACGTAGGTTCACTATCGAAGTGTCCAGATCCTTTTTCGTTTTCAGCCTATCTAGTCGGATTCGTCCGATAACTTTACGAAATACTAGTATCCATAGACTTTGTCCCGCATCCCGCGTGAATGTAAATGTAAATGTACATGTATTTATATAGCGCAAACCACCCACATTGCAGGTTTCTAAGCGCTTGCTTAGGGAACCCGTCCTGGTATTCCCCTGTGAGATAACCCCGGCAGGGTGTCCACAAGGTGAAAGCCAGGCATCCCGCCGCGAGGGTCCGTTGTGGAGATTAAGCAAGCTATTGCCCAGAGTCGCAGAGTGTGAACCCGTGAGTCGAATAGGCACCGGAGCGAGAATTATCGAGTCCCTGGAATTATTGAGCCCAAGCCCCGTCGAGGCGGGGAATTGAACCCTGGTCCAGGGCCGATCTCAGCTTCCGGGTCTGCCGCCTCTAACCCCTGAGCCACACTTCTCCACACTCTGCACCCGATCTCACTAGGCCTCCTGCACCTAACCTGAAGGTTCAGTAGTGTAGTCCTAGCGATCCTGAAGCCTCTGGATCTAGGTATTTACCTGCTAGTATTTCGCATTCCACTTTTGTAGTATATGGTTTTTCGTGCCCCTCGGGCATTTGTGTAAATTGTGCAATTTAAAGTATTTTCTTAAGAGTTTTGTTGTGTGCTTAGCTCCCTGACTCATAAAGAGATCAGGGTAGACTTGTTATAAATAACTATCCTTTTATTTTCATAACACCTTGTGTGGTGTCCTTTCACTTGGTGTTCAAGGAGTATATGTGATGGTATAACAGCTGGCTTAACACGCCCTCTAGAGTTTAGCCTAAAGACTGCTCTTGTCCATGCTACTAGGATAGTTGGTCTATAAGGTTGACTTACAACCAATCATCAATAAGGGTTGTTTGGAATGATACACAGTGATCACTAGAATAGTGAGCACTACATACCAGGCCAACTTCTCACACTCAACACTTCGAAGGCAACACCTAGGCCCTGTCACGCCCAGTATCATAGGTCCCTGACTAGGCCCCACTGCCTAAAACTCCTGCGTAGGTTCTCCCCCAGGTCAGTGCTCCCTCAATCTGACAGGAAAGTTTCCCTCCCTTTCCTTATATAGTGCCAGTTGACAGTTGGCAGTGGCAGTTGGTGTCACCGCACCTGTTCCAGAAGGTTCCAGGAGGTTCCACCATTCTGGCTATGGGCAGGCTGGAAGGTTGGCAGGCTAGTATTGATACATTGTTTGAAGGGTTCCAGCCAGCTCCTGGCTACTAGAATGCGTCCACAAAGACTGCGCTGCAGTAGCAGGGGTCAGTGGCAGCCATGTTAGGGGAAGAAGGCACCTGCACCTTAACATTAGTTTAACATTACGCAGGGCATCTCCACTACACAAGGCTTACACCCTTTTGTTACAATAGGGGGACATCCTAAATTAGGAATAAAAAGCGAAAAAGTTCTGGGAAAGGGCCAAGTCCTACAGTGCCACTAGGGCTTTGGAAGGCTGGTTACTGGGAAGTAAAGTTACTGATTACACAGGATTGTATAATCTAATTATGAGAGAACAAATCTTAAATAATTGTCAGAACCAGTTGTTGCATCAGCACCTGATTGACTCAGATCTGACCTCTCCCCATGAATTGGGAAAGAAGGCATACAGATGGGTCAGAACCAGGGTCAAGCAGCAGAACCAGAACCAGGGTAGTGGCCAGAAGAGAGCAGACCAAAAGGGTAATCAGAATCAGCAAAATGACCAAAAGTCTTCAACAGGGCCCCAACAATCTAAGGGGGTGGGTCCCAGAATTCCCAAAAGAAGAAGACTGATGTTCCAAGAAAACCATGGTGCCAATACTGTAAAAGTAAGACTAACTGGTTTAGTGAGTGCACCAAGAAAGGCACAGCTCCTACCCTTACTGCCCCTAAGGCACCTGCACCCCCTAGTACAGTTAGTAGTGGTAGTGCACCCCCAAGGCTATAGTTGGGTTAACTCTGGGAACTGAGGGGGGTTCTGACCTAGTCAGAATACCTACTCAGGATGTTCTTGTTTGTAGTGGGGACATGGCTATGACCCCTACTGTAAGTCCCAGTACTCTGGGCAAATACAGGCAAACGCCTTTAATCAATGGAAAAATGGCTCAGGCCTACAGGGACACAAGTGCCAGTGTCACTATGGTGACACCAAACTTTGTGGACACTGACCAGATCTTACAAAGGTTCAGACTACCTAGTGACCAATGCTAGCAATGTCACTACCAATCACAGTATGGCAGTTGTTAACTTCTCCTGGGGAGGGGTAACTGGCCTCAAAAGGGTTGTAGTTAGTTGAGACCTCCCAGTGGACTGTCTTTTGGGCAATGATTTGGAATCCTCCTTATGGTCAGAAGTGGAGTATAGGACTAATGAGGAAATGTTAGGTTTGTCAACACATGTCCTTGCTGTGACCAGGTCTCAGGCCAAGAAATGCCCAGCTGAACAAGTGCTGGATCCTGGAACAATGGACCAGACACTACCCAAGAGGAAGAGCAGTAGGGTTAAGGCAGTGCCTTCCCCCCTGCCTCAAGGTGAGGATCAGCCCTCTCAGGAGGCTGACCCAGAGACCCCAGAAGGAACTGTCCTAGAGGAGCTTGAACCTGATCAGGTTGAGTTTCTTGAGGCGGGGGGGGGGGGCTTCCAGGGCAGACTTGAGGCAGGCACAGTTAGACTGTTCCTCCCTTGAACCCCTCAGACAGCAAGCTGCTGCGGAGGCTGCAGGGAATGCTACAGGTACCCACAAGGTGTACTGGGATGATGGACTCCTATACTCTGAGGCAAGAGACCTCAAGCCTGGTGCTACCAGGAGGCTGGTCATCCCCTTGTCTCTGAGAGGTTTCCTTCTTACCTTAGCCCATGAGAGTCCCCTTGCAGGTCACTTAGGCCTGAACAAGACTTGGGAAAGACTTGTCCCACACTTTTACTGGCCTCATATGTCTGAAGACACCAAAGAGTTTTGTCGCTCATGTGTCACCTGTCAAGCCAGTGGCAAATCAGGTGGTCCCTCTTATACCACTACCTGTGGTGGGGGTACCCTTTGAAAGAGTGGGGATTGACATTGTGGACCAATGGACCCCCCCCCCCCCCCAACAGCATCTGGGCACAGATCTATACTGGTGGTAGTGGATCATGCCACCAGGTATCCAGAAGCTATTCCCCTTAGGACCACTACAGCTCCTGTCATGGCCAGGGCCCTACTTGCAGTTTTCTCCAGAGTGGGGTTTCCTAAGGAGGTTGTCTCTGACAGAGATGCAAACTTCATGTTAGGATACTTGACTGCAATGTGGAAGGAGTGTGGTGTAAATTACAAATTCACCACCCCTATCACCCACTGTGCAATGGGCTTGTGGAGAGATTCAACAAGACCCTAAAAGGGATGATAAAAGGTTTACCTGAAAAGCTTAGGCGAAGATGGGACATCCTTTTACCCTGCCTTCTGTTTGCTTACAGAGAGGTCCCACAGAAGGGGGTTGGCTACAGCCCTTTTGAGCTTCTATTTGGGCATCCTGTAAGAGGACCCCTATGTCTTGTGAAGGAAGGATGGGAGTTACCTCTCAAAAAGCCTAAGCTTGACATAGTGGACTATGTACTTGGTCTCCGCTCCAGGATGGCAGAGTACATGGAGAAGGCATCCAAAAACCTTGAGGCCAGCCAAGAACTTCAAAAAGCTTGGCATGAACAAAAGGCTGTCCTAACTGTTTACCAGCCAGGACAGAAGGTGTGGGTGTTGGAACCAGTGGCCCCAGCAGCTCGCCAAGACAAATGGTCTGGACCCCACACCATCATTGAGCAGAAGGGAGAGGTCACCTACCTGGAGGACCTTGGAACCCCCCGGAGCCCTCACAGAGTACTTCATGTGAACAGGCTCAAGGCATTTGTTGACTGGGCGGACATGGGCTTGCTCATGGCCACAGATGAGGGACAGGAGGAAGAGAGTGACCCTCTCCCAGACCTGCTCACTCAGAACCCTGATGATGGGTCAGTAGATGGTGTGGTCTTTTCTGACAGCCTCTCTGAGCATCAACAAAAGGATGGCAAACAGGTTCTTCAATCCTTTAGACATATGTTTTCTCTGACCCCCAGTCAGACAAACTGGTGCACCCATGAGGTGGACACTGGTGACAGTCTGCCTATAAAGAGTAAAATCTACAGGCAACCTGACCACGCCAGGGACTGCATAAAGAAAGAAGTACAAAAGATGTTGGAATTGGGAGTCATTGAACCCTTAGAGAGCCCTTGGTCTAGTCCTGTAGTTCTAGTGCCAAAACCTAACACCCAGGATGGTAAGAGAGAGATGAGGTTTTGTGTAGACTACAGGGGTCTCAATGCTGTCCCTAAGACAGATGCCCATCCAATACCAAGGGCAGATTAACTCGTAGATAAATTGGCTTCTGCCAAATTCTTGAGTACATTTGACCTGACAGCTGGTTATTGGCAAATCAGGTTAGCTGAGGATGCCAAAACAGCATTTTCTACCCCAGGAGGTCATTACCAATTTGTGGTGATGCTCTTTGGTTTGAAAATGCACCTGCCACTTTTCAAAGGTTGGTGAACCAAGTTCTCACTGGGTTGGATGACTTTTGTGCAGCATATCTAGATGATATTGCGGTCTTCAGCTCCACCTGGGAGGTTCACCTGATCCACCTGAGGAAAGTTTTGGAGGCCCTGCAAAAGGCAGGCCTCACTATCAAGGCTACCAAGTGCCAGATAGGGCAGATTCAGGTTGTGTACCTGGGCCACCTTGTTGGTGGAGGCCAGGTTCAACCATTGGAGAGCAAGATACAGGCCATAAAGGACTGGGCTCCTCCAACCACCCAGACACAGGTCAGAGCTTTCTTGGGCCTGTCTTGTTACTATAGGAAATTTGTCAGAAATTATGGGACCATTGTGACCCCACTTAATGAACTGACAAGCAAGAAAATGCCAAAGAAAGTTCAGTGGACAGTAAGCTGTCAGAAGGCATTCGATGACCTGAAGCAGGCCATGTGTACTGCACCTATTCTCAAGAGTCCAGACTACTCCAAAACTTTCATTGTCCAAACAGATGCTTCTGAGTTGGGTGTGGGAACTATTCTATCTAAACTGAATAATGATGGTCATGACCAGTCCATTGCTTTTATGAGTAGAAGGCTGACCCCTAGAGAGAAACGTTGGTCAGCTATTGAGAGGGAGGCCTTTGCTGTGGTTTGGGCCCTGAAGAAGTTGAGGCCATACTTATTTGGAACTCACTTCAAGATTCAGACAGACCATAAGTCCCTCTTGTGGCTAAATCAAATGAAGGGTGAAAACCCCAAACTTCTTAGTTGGTCCATTTACCTTCAGGGGATGGGCTTTACAGTGGAGCACAGACCAGGGACTGACCATGGCAATGCAGATGGTCTCTCCAGGTATTTCCACTTAGAACAAGAAGACTCACCTGGTCAAGGTTAGTTTAAAATCCCTAAGTTTGGGGGGGGGGGGTTATTTAGGAGAGTAGGGTCTGCAATCCTGTGGTCACCCCAGATTTTTGCTTTTTGCTTCACTGGTTTACGACTTTCCCTGGATGTGGGCCTGCTAATCCGACTCACAGCCTAGCTGTTCTCTCTCTAAATTGACATCCATGTACTTTAGGTGCATTTACCAATTGGTATTGGGTCACTCTTGTAAGTCCTTGTACAGTGTACCTTAGGTACCCAGGGCATAAGTGCACCCAAGGCCTACCAGGGGCTGCAGCATGTATTGTGCCACCCCTGGCTGGCCATCTAAACAGACACAACTGGCTGGTAACACAGCTGGGGCAAGGTGGTGTAATCACCCTTTGCTTTAGAAATAGTATACCAATATCTAACCCTAAAATGGACACATATACTCCTACAAGTCACTCCTATGGCAGGCCTTAACCATCCTGGAGGCAGAGTGCTTGGAATTATGTGAGATGGTGATCTAGCATGAGCTGAGCCTTTCTGCAGCTTTCGGAACCAAGTCCTTTAGCTGTTTCCATGATAACGCTATACCATATACTCTTAAGTGCATTATAATCCTCGCGGTTATTGCTAACTTTGGCATAGCATTATCAAAACATGTCAAGTAAGGTGTCATACGAATTGGAATACTACCCCCTCACCAGTTCTGGCGATGGGGGTAGCATTCCACCCTTTTAGAGGGACACGACATGTATGTAACTGAGAACCCCGGTTAAAGTTAAGTCGAGCCTCAGCATCACAAAATGGATACTGCCACCACAGACACAAGTCTGACCTCCTGCTGCTGGGAGTCCTTCCAGTGAGGGAGGCCTGGACAAAGGGTTTCCTGCCCTGGGAGGTGCTAGCACCACCCCAGACAGGATTTTGTGTATTGAGGTAGGGCAGGCTGAAAGGAATGAGACATGCCTGGGGCACACAGGTGTCCCTGTGCATACCCCAGTTCAAACCAGTTGCTGGTGCACTCCAGCCCCAGCTCTGGCGCGACAAAGGATCAAAGGATAGGGGGTGTAACCACCACCCTTCCTGGTCCCACCCATAGGAGGGACTTAGTCATAGTACAGCCCCCTTTAGGAGAATAAAGCTAGGTGCTGGTCCCATTCCAAATTAGATTATCCTGATTTGAAACTCTACAAAGAAGAAACTCTGGACTTCGACGTTCTGCTCCACAGAAGACTGAAGAAAATCTCCCTTGTGGCCAAGGAGTGACCACCCTGCACAAGCAGGCACCATCAAGCGTCCTAGCGGTTCATTTTTTCGTCCTTCCTGCCTGGAACCAGACTTCAGGGAACCAGAATTCAGAGCCCGACGAGATCCGGACTTCCAGACTTCTCCGACCTCTACCTACATCTGCAGCACAGCTGAGATCCGTGGGTGCGAAGAGACACGTAGGACAGGCCATCTTGAAGAAACTGCACTTCGCTTCCAGCACTACTTCAGAGGCATCCTTAAGAAAGTGCTTTGGGGATTGAGAAGTCCCAGCCCCGTGCAGCTCCTGCACAGAAGATCAGCCCTCCAGCATCCACGAGATCTGCGTGGGGCCTTTTTGCTTGATTGCTGCTTGACGCTTTGTCTGGTCACTTGCCAGCTGGCTAGTGACCTCCTAGACGACGATCCACTAAATCTACATCGCTGGTCTGGTTGCTCCAGACTGGCCCTTGCTTCCCTGCAATGGAGAAGCACCCCGGACCCTCCTGGTCCGCACCAGACGCCTTTTCCACTCACCGCTTGATTTGTCTTTGCCAAGGCCTGCTGACGCCGAATCCGGAACCAACACTGCCGAAAGCGAGAGCCTGCGTGGGACAGCTTGTGCCTCCGTCCTGGTCATCGAAGACACCTCCTGGTCCACGTGGCTGCAGAGTCAAGCGTCCACTCTTCATCTGATCGCAACGACAGCATCTGGTTCCTTCCTGGTTCCACTTCGGTCACTGGCTAGTGACTTTGAACATTGTCCCCTCTGCTCTCAGGTCTTCATCTCCCTTGATCCACCCTTGGATCGCTCTGGACATCTTCCGCCTGGTCGCCTGCAGCATCTTTCTTCAAGGCTCCATAGACTTCAACGCGGAAACCCGACACACTTTCAAACCTATGCACCCGCAGCCCGTGGGTGAGGAAACCAGAGCATTTCGGTGCTCAAGGGTAGATTGACTCTCCTAGTGTCCAGGTATCCTGTAGTTTTAGTCTTAACCAGTCTGAACTGTCTTTTACTTACCTTTTTGTAACTTGTAGTGTCCATTGACTTTGTACCGCATCTCGCGTGTGAGTTCACACTCTGCACACGCGTCCCGTGGGCCTCCTGCTCCTTACCTAAGGTTAGGGTAGTCTAGTCCCAGTGATCTTACAGCCTCTGGACATCTTCATTTCCTCTATCGATTTCCTTATACCATTTACTTAGTATATGGTTTGTCGTGCCCCAGTGTGATTTGTGCCACTTATCGTATTTTTCTTAAGAGTCTTGTCATGTGCTTAGCCCTCTGATCTCATAAAGAGTTCAGAGGTGTTTTGTTAGTAATAAATATATTGTTTACTTCCATAACAACCTGTGTGGTGTCCTTTCACTTGGTATTCAAGGGGTTATTTGTGGTAAAACAGCTGGCTTCACATGCCAAAAGAGTTTAGCCTAAGACTGCTTTGTCCATGCTACCCTTATGATAGCTGGTGTATAAGGTTGACTTACAACCAATCACCATAAGGGTTGTTTGGACTGATACAAGGTGATCACTAGAACTAGTGAGCATCATAGATCAGGCCAACTTCTCACAGCAGCTTACCCAGGAGACTTTAGATTAATCCTGGAATCGACTTAAGACGAAACTCTGGACCCTTCGACATTCACCTGAGCTGAAGACTGAAGAATCTCCCTTGTGGCCAAGGAGTGACCACCCTGGGCAACCAGGCACCATCCAGCAACTTGACGGCTTGCTTTGTCCCCGTTCCCGACTGAACCCAAGCACAGAGCCTGACAACACCCCGACTCCCAGACGTCTCTGACCCCACTGCACGACTCCAGCACAGCTGAGCACCGTGGAAGGCGTTGAGACACGTGGCACCGGACATCTTGGAAAGTCTGCAACTTGCTAACAGCGCAGCTCCTGAGGCATCCTTGAAGCTGTGCACTGGGGACTGAGACACCTCGACACCGAGCTCCACCTGCACCGAAGACCAGCCCTCCATGAGATCTGAGTGGGGCCCTTCTGCTTGTGTTCTGCTCGACGCGGTCGGGTTGCTGGCCCGTTCGCTTGTAGCCCTCTCCTAGTGTCCAGGTGTAGGAAGGTGGATATCTGACTATGGTTGCCCCCAACTTTTTGCCTGATGTTTTGCTGGTTTTTCGACTTAGTTGACCTGGGACCCTGCTATTCAGGGCCCCAGGCCCACTGCTCTCTCTGTAAAATGGATTCCACGTACCTTAGGTACATATCTAATTGGATACTGAGTCACCTTATCAGTCCCTGTACCGTGTACCTTAGGTACCCAGGGCATAGGTGTACCCAGGTCCTACCAGGGGCTGCAGCATGTATTATGCCACCCCTGGCTGGCCATCCAAATCTGACCCAACTGGCTGCACGACAGATGGGGCAAGGTGGTGTAATCACCCTTTGCTTTAGATATAGTATATCTATATCTAACCCTAAAATGGACACATGTATTCCTATCAGTCACTCCTATGGCAGGCCTTATCAATCCTGGAGGCAGAGTGCTTGGAATTATGTGAGATGGTGCTCTGGCATGAGCTGAGCCCGTTTGCAGCTTACGGAACCAAGTCCTAATAGCTGTTCCATGATAACGCGTACCATATACTCTTAAGTGCATTATAATCCTCGCGGTTATTTGGCAACTTTGGTATCGCTTTATCAAAACATGTCGAGTAAGGTGTCATACGAATTGGAATACTAACCCCTCGCCAATTCTGGCGACGGGGTAAGCATTCCACCCTTCTAGAGGGACACAACATGTATGTAACTGTGAACCCCGGTTAAAGTTAACTCGAGCCTCAGCATCACAAAATGGATGCTGCCACCACAGACACAAGTCTGACCTCCTGCTGCTGGGAGTCCTTCCAGCGAGGTGAGCTTGGACAAAGGGTTTCCTGTCAGGGGCAGTGCTAGCACCATCCCAGACAGGGTTTTGTGTATCCCAGGTAGGCAGGGCTGAGAGGAAGGTGACTGCAAGTGGCACCCCGGTGCTCACTGTGCATATGCCGGCTTGAACCAGTTCCAGGGGCACACCAGCCCCTGAGCTGGGGAAAGTCCGGACAAGGGAGAGGGGTGTAACCACCCCCTTCCTGGTCCCACCCATGGGCAGGACCTAGTCGCGTGCCAGCCCATTTCTTTAGTAGAAAGGTAGGAGCGGGCCCCCTTCCCAAACTAGATAATTCTGAATCTTGACTACTTTCCACGAAAGAACTCTTGAACATTTCTGAAGACTCTCCCTTGTGGGTAAGGAGTAGCTACCCTGCACCAGCGGGCACCATCTAAGCGCATGCGGTTTGCTGCAAGTCCATCCTCCGGATCAAGACTGCCCAGCTCGACGAGACCCGGATTCCCTGGCACCTCTGACCTCTACCTACATCATCAGCCCAGCTGAGATTCGTGGGTGTGACGAGACCTGAAGGGACCGGCCATCTTCAAGACTGCACGACGCTTATCCAGCACGACCGCCAATTGATCCTCGAGTGAGTGCTTTGGGGTTTGAGAGGCCCTAACCCTGAGCAGCTCCAGCACCGAAGTCCAGCCCCCAAGCATCCACGAGATCTGCGTGGGGCCCTTCTGCTCTTTGCTGCTCACTGCGTTGTCCGGCCACTTGCCTGCTGGCTTGTAGCCCTCCTGACGACGAACCACGACACTTCCATTGCTGGTCTGGTTGCTCCAGACTGGCCCTTGCTCCCCTCCAAAAGAGGAGCACCCCAGACCCTCCTGGTCCACTCCAGACGCCATCTTGTCTCCACCACGTGGGCTTGCCTTTGCCAAGGCTTGTTGCTACAATCCTGGTTTCAACAGCGCCGACAGCAGACACCTTCGTGGGACAGCTCGCACCTCCATCCTGGTTGCCGACAACGCCTCCTGGTCCGAGAGACTGCAGAGCCCAGCGTCGCCCACTCACCTGGTCGAGGGGACTTCATCCGGTGCCGTCCTGGTGCCCATCTGATCACTGGCTAGTGATCAAGAACTGAGTCCCCTCTGCTTTCAGGTCATCTCCATCGTCGATCCAGGCTTGGATCACATCGAACTTCATCACTGGTCGCCTGCCAGCAACTTCTTCTTTCAGGCTCCATAGATTGTAACGAGGATTCCCGACGTCTTTTGAACCTAATGCAGCCGCAGCCCCTGAGCTAGGTAACCCGAGCATTTCGGTGCTCCAACGTAACTATCTAAGTGTCCAGATCCTTTTTCGTTTTCAGCCTATCTAGTCGGATTCGTCCGATAACTGTAACTTTACTAGATACTAGTATCCATAGACTTTGTCCCGCATCCTGCGTGACAGTGCACTCTGCACCCGATCTCCCTAGGCCTCCTGCTCCTGACCTGAAGGTTCAGTAGTGTAATCCTAGCGATCCTAAAGCCTCTGGATCGAGTTACTTACCTGCTAGTATTTCGCATTCCACTTTTGTAGTATATGGTTTTTCGTGCCCCTCAGGCATTTGTGTAAATTGTGCAACTTAAAGGATTTTCTTAAGAGTTTTGTTATGTGCTTAGCTCCCTGACTCATAAAGAGATCAGGGTAGACTTGTTATAAATAAATATCCTTTTATTTTCATAACAACTTGTGTGGTGTCCTTTCACTTGGTGTTCAAGGGGTATATGTGATGGTATAACAGCTGGCTTAACACGCCCTCTAGAGTTTAGCCTAAAGACTGCTCTTGTCCATGCTACTAGGATAGCTGGTCTATAAGGTTGACTTACAACCAATCATCAATAAGGGTCGTTTGGAATGATACATAGTGATCACTAGAATAGTGAGCACTGCATATCAGGCCAACTTCTCACATTGGTGAGCAGCGGTTGGGATTTGAGCTTGCTGTTGTTTTACCACACGTATCCTAAGAATATCATTTGAAAGATCACATAAGTACCAAGGTACATATAACTTAGCTTAGAATACTCTGAGTTCTACTGAACCAGCTGTTGTAGTTTAACAGGGCTTAGCACACCCTGACTACAACTCTTAGCAAGGGATCAGTAGGCAAACAAATAGTGCAGGTAAGTGCACCACTTACACCTCACTAGAAAAGCATGTCAGACAAAGGAGGGAACTCAGAGGACCCCCTTGTGTCAGTTGACCCTCCACAGGTCATATCAAGATATGCAGCTCTTAACTTCCAGGAGATGAGACAAGTGTGTACCTCCAGGAAGCTAAAACAGGGTTCTAACCCTACCATCCCATTTCTGATAGGTCTCTTAGAGACTTATGTTGCAAGAAGGGCTTCTAACACAGGCCCTTCTAATCCAGATGGGAGCATGCCCCCCTTAGAGGGAACCCTGACCTCAACCTCAATGGAACAGTTAGTGAAGGAGAGGAAGAGGATCAGGTGTTGTCAGGGGATGAGGCAGACAAGCGTCAAGTAGAAGTCAGTAGACTCACGAGGACCAACTTAAGCAGGCATGAAAATGGACTTGGGGGACCCCCAGGCCCACTCTCAGGCAGGCTTAACATTGGGAGTGGACGAGTTAGGTCTCTCTCCAGAGGCTCTAACAGATCCATTCGAACCAATGGCTCTCAGACCTCTTCTCACAGAGGGATGACATCCCCTCAGAGAAGAGAGAATGAGGCCAAGATGAGGGAAGTCAATCTGAGGATTGAAAGGGAAGAACTTGCCCTGGCCAAAGAGAGACTTGCCTTTGCTAGAGAGCAGAAATTGAGTGGGGCAGACCCCACTGGTGGCAGCATTATCTCTAGAGATAAAGACATGAGTTTAGACACTAGACACCTGAGTAAGACAGTGCCCCCTTTAAACAAGGGGATGGCATCCACAAATGGATGACTGCTTTGGAGAGGGCCTGCACTGTCCAGTGCATCCCCCAGAGTCAGTGGGCAGCTATTTTGTGGCTCTCATTCGAAGGCAAAGGTAGAGATAAGCTCCTCACTACTAGAGCTGAGGATGCTAACAATTACCAAGTCCTGAAGAATACACTGATTGATGGGTTTGGCTTAACAACTGAACAGTACAGGTTGCTGTTCAGAGACACCCAGAAAACTCAGTCTCAGGATTGGGCTGACTTTGTTGATTGTGCCACTAAGGTTCTAGAAGGCTGGCTATTGGGTAGTAAAGTTACCGACTTCACGGGATTGTATAATCTTATTATGAGAGAGCAAGTCTTAAATAATTGTCAGAATCAGTTATTACACCAGCACCTGGTAGACTCTGATCTGACCTCTCCACAAGAATTGGGTAAGAGGGCAGACAAATGGGTCAGAACCAGGATTAGGCCTAAGAACCAGGGTGGTGACTAAAAGAAGGAATCAACCAAGCCTCAAGAGAAGGGTGGGAATAAATCTTCTGATCAAACCACAGGGCCCCAAAAATCCTCTGAAAAGGGTGGGTCCCAAAATCCTTCCAATTCCCAAAAGAAACCTTATTGTCATACCTGCAAACAGGTAGGCCACTACAAAACTGACAGCAGTTGCCCAAGGGCCAACGACAATAAGGAGAACATACCCCTAAATAAAACTTCCCAGCCTCCTGTTACTACTAGTAGTAATCCCCCAGGTGGTGGGAGTGCCCCCAAGAATCTGGGTGCATTTACTTTGGGAGTTCCTGGGGACTCTGGCCTAATTAGGTCCCCTGACTTAGATACTCTTGTCTGTGAGACTGGCATGGGGTTTGCCAACTTCACAGCTTGTCCCAACACTTTGGGCAAGTACAGACAGGAGCCCCTCATCAATGGTTCAAAAGTTGAGGCCTACAGAGACACAGGGGCTAGCATCACCATGGTGACCGAGAGCCTAGTCCCCTCAAGGCAACTCATACCTGGAGCCACATACCAGGTAACCAACATTGATGGAGTGCAGAGAGATCATCCCATAGCAGTGGTCAATCTCAGCTGGGGAGGTGTCACTGCCACAAGAGAGTGGCAGTGTCACCAAACTTGCCTGTAGGTTGCCTACTGGGGAATGATTTAGAGATCTCAGCCTGGGCTGAGGTAGAGCAAGAAACCCATTTTAAAATGGTAAACCTCCATGGTAAGGTTAGTGGGGCAGTGATAGCAACAGCCCCAGTCCAAGATGTCCTCCCTGAACAGGTCAGGAGGGCTGTGCCAGTCACAGCCCAATCTCAGACAGATTCCTTCCCTGAACAGGTTGGCAAGCTGTGATGGTCAAGGCCCACACCCAAACGGAGTCCCTTCCTGAAAAGGTTGGTGGAGTTGTGATGGCCACAGCTCAAACACAGACAGATAATAGTGTTGTGAAGCCTGAAACTATGGATCACTCCACTCAGACAGAGAGCATTGAGGAGGAAGAGAAATATCCCTCCCACCAGACTTTAGGAAAGGATCAGCCTCATCAGGGAACTGATCTGACCCCTTGTGAAGGAACTGCCCCAGAGGTAGTCAGGCCTAGCCTGGCAGAGCCCCTGATGTTAGTGGACCCTTCCAAGGTGGGAACCAGTCTGGAGCAGGTAACCTGCCCCTCTCTACCCTGCCTCAGTCAGACGAGGGCTGTGGAGGTCAGGGAGGCCAGTGGTGGACCCCAAAGGGCCCCCTGTCCAAATGAACTCCCCAATCAGCAGATTAAGGGCACTGAAGCTAGTAATCCTAGCCCAGTGACAATAAAACAAACTCCTGAGGGATCCCCCTTAAACTTAGCTAGGGACCTCCCACAGATGGACACTGTTGGGCACAGCCAAACCTGGGGCCTAAAAACCCCAAACCTGACCTGTCCCTCCAGTAAGCCAAACAGAGGGACTCAGCCTCCAGCTTTAGGTAGCCAGAGGTTGACCCTGAGAGCTCACAGCAACTCAGTCCTGGAAAGAAAGGCACATATGGTGGATAGTGATTGGAGGAAGTTGAGCCCAACATTAGTGGAGTCTCACTTCAGTACTCCATTCCCACACCAGCCTTTTACTTTGCCAAAACACACCACAGGTAGAGATTCCCTATGGTGGAGACCCTCAGATACCCTTAGGGTGAGGGATTGCTTAGTGGACCATGATATAGGGGGTAACCATGCCAGTGCATATACCACCTCATATGGCCACTCAGGCAATATAGGCTTATCTGGTCAAGGATAGCCTTATCTCCTTTCGTTTGGGGGGGAGGGGGGGTTAATGTAGGAAGGTGGATATCTGACTATCGTTGCCCCCAACTTTTTGCCTGGTGTTTTGCTGGTTTTTCGACTTAGTTGACCTGGGACCCTGCTATTCAGTACTGCTCTCTCTCTGAAAAATGTATTCCATGTACCTTAGGTGCATACCCCATTGGATACTGAGTCACCTTATCAGTCCCTGTACAGTGTACCTTAGGTACCCAGGGCCTAGGTGTACCCAGGGCCTACCAGGGGCTGAAGCATGTATTATGCCACCCCTGGCTGGCCATCCAAATCTGACACAACTGGCTGCACGACAGCTGGGGCAAGGTGGTGTAATCACCCTTTGCTTTACTTATAGTATCTCTATCTCTAACCCTAAAATGGACACATAGATTCCTATCAGTCACTCCTATGACAGGCCTTATCAATCCTGAAGGCAGAGTGCTTGGAATTATGTGAGATGGTGCTCTGGCATGAGCTGAGCCCATTTGCAGCTTGCGGAACTAAGTCCTAATAGCTGTTCCATGATAACGCGTACCATATACTCTTAAGTGCATTATAATCCTCGCGGTTATTTGCCAACTTTGGTATCGCTTTATCAAAACATGTCGAGTAAGGTGTCATACGAATTGGGATACTAACCCCTCGCCAATTCTGGCGACGGGGTTAGCATTCAACCCTTCTAGAGGGACGCGACATGTATGTAACTGAGAACCCCGGTTAAAGCTAACTCGAGCCTCAGCATCACAAAATGGATACTGCCACCACAGACACAAGTCTGACCTCCTGCTGCTGGGAGTCCTTCCAGCGAGGAGAGCTTGGACAAAGGGTTTCCTGTCAGGGGCGGTGCTAGCACCATCCCAGACAGGGTTTTGTGTATAACAGGTAGGCAGGGCTGAGAGGAAGGTGACTGCAAGTGGCACCCCGGTGCTCACTGTGCATATGCCAGCTTGAACCAGTTCCAGGGGCACACCAGCCCCTGAGCTGGGGAAAGTCCAGACAAGGGAGAGGGGTGTAACCACCCCCTTCCTGGTCCCACCCATGGGCAGGACCTAGTCGCGTGTCAGCCCCTTTCTTTAGTATAAAGGTAGGAGCGGGCCCCCTTCCCAAACTAGATAATTCGGAATCTTGACTACTTTCCACGAAAGAATTCTTGAACATTTCTGAAGACTCTCCCTTGTGGCTAAGGAGTAGCCACCCTGCACCAGCGGGCACCATCTAAGCGCTTGCGGTCTGCTGCACGTCCATCCTCCGGATCAAGACTGCCCAGCTCGACGAGACCCGGGTTCCCTGGCATCTCTGACCTCTACCTGCATCATCAGCCACGCTGAGATTCGTGGGTGTGACGAGACCTGAAGGGACCGGCCATCTTCAAAACTGCACGACGCTTATCCAGCATGACCGCCGAGGGATCCTCGAGTGAGTGCTTTGGGGTTTGAGAATCCCTAACCCTGAGCAGCTCCAGCACCGAAGTCCAGCCCCCCAGCATCTACGAGATCTGCGTGGGGCCCTTCTGCTCTTTGCTGCTCAACGCGTTGTCCGGCCACTTGCCTGCTGGCTTGTAGCCCTCCTGACGATGAACCACGACCATTGCATCGCTGGTCTGGTTGCTCCAGACTGGCCCTTGCTCCCCTCCAACAGAGGAGCACCCCGGACCCTCCTGGTCCACTCCAGACGCCATCTTGTCTCCACCGCGTGGGCTTGCCTTTGCCAAGGTTTGTTGCCCCAATCCTGGGCCCAGCATCGCCGACAGCAGACACCTTCGTGGGACAGCTCGCACCTCCATCCTGGTCGCCGACAACGCCTCCTGGTCCGAGGGACAGCAGAGTCCAGCGTCGCCCACTCACCTGGTCGAGGTGACCATATCCGGTGCCATCCTGGTGCCCACCTAATCACTGGCTAGTGATTAAGAACTGAGTCCCCTCTGCTTTCAGGTCGTCTCCATCATCGATCCAGGCTTGGATCACATCGAACATCATCACTGGTCGCCTGCCAGCAACTTCTTCTTTCAGGCTCCATAGACTAACGAGGATTCCCGACGTCTTTTGAACCCTATGCAGCCGCAGCTCCTGGGCTAGGTAACCCGAGCATTTCGGTGCTCCAACGTAGGTTCACTATCGAAGTGTCCAGATCCTTCTTCGTTTTCAGCCTATCTAGTCGGATTCGTCCGATAACTTTACGAAATACTAGTATCCATAGACTTTGTCCCGCGTGAATGTAAATGTAAATGTACATGTATTTATATAGCGCAAACCACCCACATTGCAGGTTTCTAAGCGCTTGCTTAGGGAACCCGTCCTGGTATTCCCCTGTGAGATAACCCCGGCAGGGTGTCCACAAGGTGAAAGCCAGGCATCCCGCCGCGAGGGTCCGTTGTGGAGATTAAGCAAGCTATTGCCCAGAGTCGCAGAGTGTGAACCCGTGAGTCGAATAGGCACCGGAGCGAGAATTATCGAGTCCCTGGAATTATTGAGCCCAAGCCCCGTCGAGGCGGGGAATTGAACCCTGGTCCAGGGCCGATCTCAGCTTCCAGGTCTGCCGCCTCTAACCCCTGAGCCACACTTCTCCACACTCTGCACCCGATCTCACTAGGCCTCCTGCTCCTAACCTGAAGGTTCAGTAGTGTAGTCCTAGCGATCCTGAAGCCTCTGGATCTAGGTATTTACCTGCTAGTATTTCGCATTCCACTTTTGTAGTATATGGTTTTTCGTGCCCCTCGGGCATTTGTGTAAATTGTGCAATTTAAAGTATTTTCTTAAGAGTTTTGTTGTGTGCTTAGCTCCCTGACTCATAAAGAGATCAGGGTAGACTTGTTATAAATAACTATCCTTTTATTTTCATAACACCTTGTGTGGTGTCCTTTCACTTGGTGTTCAAGGAGTATATGTGATGGTATAACAGCTGGCTTAACACGCCCTCTAGAGTTTAGCCTAAAGACTGCTCTTGTCCATGCTACTAGGATAGTTGGTCTATAAGGTTGACTTACAACCAATCATCAATAAGGGTTGTTTGGAATGATACACAGTGATCACTAGAATAGTGAGCACTACATACCAGGCCAACTGCTCACACTCAACACTTCGAAGGCAACACCTAGGCCCTGTCACGCCCAGTATCATAGGTCCCTGACTAGGCCCCACTGCCTAAAACTCCTGCGTAGGTTCTCCCCCAGGTCAGTGCTCCCTCAATCTGACAGGAAAGTTTCCCTCCCTTTCCTTATATAGTGCCAGTTGACAGTTGGCAGTGGCAGTTGGTGTCACCGCACCTGTTCCAGAAGGTTCCAGGAGGTTCCACCATTCTGGCTATGGGCAGGCTGGAAGGTTGGCAGGCTAGTATTGATACATTGTTTGAAGGGTTCCAGCCAGCTCCTGGCTACTAGAATGCGTCCACAAAGACTGCGCTGCAGTAGCAGGGGTCAGTGGCAGCCATGTTAGGGGAAGAAGGCACCTGCACCTTAACATTAGTTTAACATTACGCAGGGCATCTCCACTACACAAGGCTTACACCCTTTTGTTACAATAGGGGGACATCCTAAATTAGGAATAAAAAGCGAAAAAGTTCTGGGAAAGGGCCAAGTCCTACAGTGCCACTAGGGCTTTGGAAGGCTGGTTACTGGGAAGTAAAGTTACTGATTACACAGGATTGTATAATCTAATTATGAGAGAACAAATCTTAAATAATTGTCAGAACCAGTTGTTGCATCAGCACCTGATTGACTCAGATCTGACCTCTCCCCATGAATTGGGAAAGAAGGCATACAGATGGGTCAGAACCAGGGTCAAGCAGCAGAACCAGAACCAGAACCAGGGTAGTGGCCAGAAGAGAGCAGACCAAAAGGGTAATCAGAATCAGCAAAATGACCAAAAGTCTTCAACAGGGCCCCAACAATCTAAGGGGGTGGGTCCCAGAATTCCCAAAAGAAGAAGACTGATGTTCCAAGAAAACCATGGTGCCAATACTGTAAAAGTAAGACTAACTGGTTTAGTGAGTGCACCAAGAAAGGCACAGCTCCTACCCTTACTGCCCCTAAGGCACCTGCACCCCCTAGTACAGTTAGTAGTGGTAGTGCACCCCCAAGGCTATAGTTGGGTTAACTCTGGGAACTGAGGGGGGTTCTGACCTAGTCAGAATACCTACTCAGGATGTTCTTGTTTGTAGTGGGGACATGGCTATGACCCCTACTGTAAGTCCCAGTACTCTGGGCAAATACAGGCAAACGCCTTTAATCAATGGAAAAATGGCTCAGGCCTACAGGGACACAAGTGCCAGTGTCACTATGGTGACACCAAACTTTGTGGACACTGACCAGATCTTACAAAGGTTCAGACTACCTAGTGACCAATGCTAGCAATGTCACTACCAATCACAGTATGGCAGTTGTTAACTTCTCCTGGGGAGGGGTAACTGGCCTCAAAAGGGTTGTAGTTAGTTGAGACCTCCCAGTGGACTGTCTTTTGGGCAATGATTTGGAATCCTCCTTATGGTCAGAAGTGGAGTATAGGACTAATGAGGAAATGTTAGGTTTGTCAACACATGTCCTTGCTGTGACCAGGTCTCAGGCCAAGAAATGCCCAGCTGAACAAGTGCTGGATCCTGGAACAATGGACCAGACACTACCCAAGAGGAAGAGCAGTAGGGTTAAGGCAGTGCCTTCCCCCCTGCCTCAAGGTGAGGATCAGCCCTCTCAGGAGGCTGACCCAGAGACCCCAGAAGGAACTGTCCTAGAGGAGCTTGAACCTGATCAGGTTGAGTTTCTTGAGGCGGGGGGGGGGGGGCTTCCAGGGCAGACTTGAGGCAGGCACAGTTAGACTGTTCCTCCCTTGAACCCCTCAGACAGCAAGCTGCTGCGGAGGCTGCAGGGAATGCTACAGGTACCCACAAGGTGTACTGGGATGATGGACTCCTATACTCTGAGGCAAGAGACCTCAAGCCTGGTGCTACCAGGAGGCTGGTCATCCCCTTGTCTCTGAGAGGTTTCCTTCTTACCTTAGCCCATGAGAGTCCCCTTGCAGGTCACTTAGGCCTGAACAAGACTTGGGAAAGACTTGTCCCACACTTTTACTGGCCTCATATGTCTGAAGACACCAAAGAGTTTTGTCGCTCATGTGTCACCTGTCAAGCCAGTGGCAAATCAGGTGGTCCCTCTTATACCACTACCTGTGGTGGGGGTACCCTTTGAAAGAGTGGGGATTGACATTGTGGACCAATGGACCCCCCCCCCCCCCCAACAGCATCTGGGCACAGATCTATACTGGTGGTAGTGGATCATGCCACCAGGTATCCAGAAGCTATTCCCCTTAGGACCACTACAGCTCCTGTCATGGCCAGGGCCCTACTTGCAGTTTTCTCCAGAGTGGGGTTTCCTAAGGAGGTTGTCTCTGACAGAGATGCAAACTTCATGTTAGGATACTTGACTGCAATGTGGAAGGAGTGTGGTGTAAATTACAAATTCACCACCCCTATCACCCACTGTGCAATGGGCTTGTGGAGAGATTCAACAAGACCCTAAAAGGGATGATAAAAGGTTTACCTGAAAAGCTTAGGCGAAGATGGGACATCCTTTTACCCTGCCTTCTGTTTGCTTACAGAGAGGTCCCACAGAAGGGGGTTGGCTACAGCCCTTTTGAGCTTCTATTTGGGCATCCTGTAAGAGGACCCCTATGTCTTGTGAAGGAAGGATGGGAGTTACCTCTCAAAAAGCCTAAGCTTGACATAGTGGACTATGTACTTGGTCTCCGCTCCAGGATGGCAGAGTACATGGAGAAGGCATCCAAAAACCTTGAGGCCAGCCAAGAACTTCAAAAAGCTTGGCATGAACAAAAGGCTGTCCTAACTGTTTACCAGCCAGGACAGAAGGTGTGGGTGTTGGAACCAGTGGCCCCAGCAGCTCGCCAAGACAAATGGTCTGGACCCCACACCATCATTGAGCAGAAGGGAGAGGTCACCTACCTGGAGGACCTTGGAACCCCCCGGAGCCCTCACAGAGTACTTCATGTGAACAGGCTCAAGGCATTTGTTGACTGGGCGGACATGGGCTTGCTCATGGCCACAGATGAGGGACAGGAGGAAGAGAGTGACCCTCTCCCAGACCTGCTCACTCAGAACCCTGATGATGGGTCAGTAGATGGTGTGGTCTTTTCTGACAGCCTCTCTGAGCATCAACAAAAGGATGGCAAACAGGTTCTTCAATCCTTTAGACATATGTTTTCTCTGACCCCCAGTCAGACAAACTGGTGCACCCATGAGGTGGACACTGGTGACAGTCTGCCTATAAAGAGTAAAATCTACAGGCAACCTGACCACGCCAGGGACTGCATAAAGAAAGAAGTACAAAAGATGTTGGAATTGGGAGTCATTGAACCCTTAGAGAGCCCTTGGTCTAGTCCTGTAGTTCTAGTGCCAAAACCTAACACCCAGGATGGTAAGAGAGAGATGAGGTTTTGTGTAGACTACAGGGGTCTCAATGCTGTCCCTAAGACAGATGCCCATCCAATACCAAGGGCAGATTAACTCGTAGATAAATTGGCTTCTGCCAAATTCTTGAGTACATTTGACCTGACAGCTGGTTATTGGCAAATCAGGTTAGCTGAGGATGCCAAAACAGCATTTTCTACCCCAGGAGGTCATTACCAATTTGTGGTGATGCTCTTTGGTTTGAAAATGCACCTGCCACTTTTCAAAGGTTGGTGAACCAAGTTCTCACTGGGTTGGATGACTTTTGTGCAGCATATCTAGATGATATTGCGGTCTTCAGCTCCACCTGGGAGGTTCACCTGATCCACCTGAGGAAAGTTTTGGAGGCCCTGCAAAAGGCAGGCCTCACTATCAAGGCTACCAAGTGCCAGATAGGGCAGATTCAGGTTGTGTACCTGGGCCACCTTGTTGGTGGAGGCCAGGTTCAACCATTGGAGAGCAAGATACAGGCCATAAAGGACTGGGCTCCTCCAACCACCCAGACACAGGTCAGAGCTTTCTTGGGCCTGTCTTGTTACTATAGGAAATTTGTCAGAAATTATGGGACCATTGTGACCCCACTTAATGAACTGACAAGCAAGAAAATGCCAAAGAAAGTTCAGTGGACAGTAAGCTGTCAGAAGGCATTCGATGACCTGAAGCAGGCCATGTGTACTGCACCTATTCTCAAGAGTCCAGACTACTCCAAAACTTTCATTGTCCAAACAGATGCTTCTGAGTTGGGTGTGGGAACTATTCTATCTAAACTGAATAATGATGGTCATGACCAGTCCATTGCTTTTATGAGTAGAAGGCTGACCCCTAGAGAGAAACGTTGGTCAGCTATTGAGAGGGAGGCCTTTGCTGTGGTTTGGGCCCTGAAGAAGTTGAGGCCATACTTATTTGGAACTCACTTCAAGATTCAGACAGACCATAAGTCCCTCTTGTGGCTAAATCAAATGAAGGGTGAAAACCCCAAACTTCTTAGTTGGTCCATTTACCTTCAGGGGATGGGCTTTACAGTGGAGCACAGACCAGGGACTGACCATGGCAATGCAGATGGTCTCTCCAGGTATTTCCACTTAGAACAAGAAGACTCACCTGGTCAAGGTTAGTTTAAAATCCCTAAGTTTGGGGGGGGGGGGTTATTTAGGAGAGTAGGGTCTGCAATCCTGTGGTCACCCCAGATTTTTGCTTTTTGCTTCACTGGTTTACGACTTTCCCTGGATGTGGGCCTGCTAATCCGACTCACAGCCTAGCTGTTCTCTCTCTAAATTGACATCCATGTACTTTAGGTGCATTTACCAATTGGTATTGGGTCACTCTTGTAAGTCCTTGTACAGTGTACCTTAGGTACCCAGGGCATAAGTGCACCCAAGGCCTACCAGGGGCTGCAGCATGTATTGTGCCACCCCTGGCTGGCCATCTAAACAGACACAACTGGCTGGTAACACAGCTGGGGCAAGGTGGTGTAATCACCCTTTGCTTTAGAAATAGTATACCAATATCTAACCCTAAAATGGACACATATACTCCTACAAGTCACTCCTATGGCAGGCCTTAACCATCCTGGAGGCAGAGTGCTTGGAATTATGTGAGATGGTGATCTAGCATGAGCTGAGCCTTTCTGCAGCTTTCGGAACCAAGTCCTTTAGCTGTTTCCATGATAACGCTATACCATATACTCTTAAGTGCATTATAATCCTCGCGGTTATTGCTAACTTTGGCATAGCATTATCAAAACATGTCAAGTAAGGTGTCATACGAATTGGAATACTACCCCCTCACCAGTTCTGGCGATGGGGGTAGCATTCCACCCTTTTAGAGGGACACGACATGTATGTAACTGAGAACCCCGGTTAAAGTTAAGTCGAGCCTCAGCATCACAAAATGGATACTGCCACCACAGACACAAGTCTGACCTCCTGCTGCTGGGAGTCCTTCCAGTGAGGGAGGCCTGGACAAAGGGTTTCCTGCCCTGGGAGGTGCTAGCACCACCCCAGACAGGATTTTGTGTATTGAGGTAGGGCAGGCTGAAAGGAATGAGACATGCCTGGGGCACACAGGTGTCCCTGTGCATACCCCAGTTCAAACCAGTTGCTGGTGCACTCCAGCCCCAGCTCTGGCGCGACAAAGGATCAAAGGATAGGGGGTGTAACCACCACCCTTCCTGGTCCCACCCATAGGAGGGACTTAGTCATAGTACAGCCCCCTTTAGGAGAATAAAGCTAGGTGCTGGTCCCATTCCAAATTAGATTATCCTGATTTGAAACTCTACAAAGAAGAAAC
Organism: Lissotriton vulgaris; assembly: GCF_964263255.1. NCBI lineage: Eukaryota > Metazoa > Chordata > Amphibia > Caudata > Salamandridae > Lissotriton > Lissotriton vulgaris. The sequence continues at coordinate 868,899,150 of NC_141687.1, read as the reverse complement.
TCTGGACTTCGACGTTCTGCTCCACAGAAGACTGAAGAAAATCTCCCTTGTGGCCAAGGAGTGACCACCCTGCACAAGCAGGCACCATCAAGCGTCCTAGCGGTTCATTTTTTCGTCCTTCCTGCCTGGAACCAGACTTCAGGGAACCAGAATTCAGAGCCCGACGAGATCCGGACTTCCAGACTTCTCCGACCTCTACCTACATCTGCAGCACAGCTGAGATCCGTGGGTGCGAAGAGACACGTAGGACAGGCCATCTTGAAGAAACTGCACTTCGCTTCCAGCACTACTTCAGAGGCATCCTTAAGAAAGTGCTTTGGGGATTGAGAAGTCCCAGCCCCGTGCAGCTCCTGCACAGAAGATCAGCCCTCCAGCATCCACGAGATCTGCGTGGGGCCTTTTTGCTTGATTGCTGCTTGACGCTTTGTCTGGTCACTTGCCAGCTGGCTAGTGACCTCCTAGACGACGATCCACTAAATCTACATCGCTGGTCTGGTTGCTCCAGACTGGCCCTTGCTTCCCTGCAATGGAGAAGCACCCCGGACCCTCCTGGTCCGCACCAGACGCCTTTTCCACTCACCGCTTGATTTGTCTTTGCCAAGGCCTGCTGACGCCGAATCCGGAACCAACACTGCCGAAAGCGAGAGCCTGCGTGGGACAGCTTGTGCCTCCGTCCTGGTCATCGAAGACACCTCCTGGTCCACGTGGCTGCAGAGTCAAGCGTCCACTCTTCATCTGATCGCAACGACAGCATCTGGTTCCTTCCTGGTTCCACTTCGGTCACTGGCTAGTGACTTTGAACATTGTCCCCTCTGCTCTCAGGTCTTCATCTCCCTTGATCCACCCTTGGATCGCTCTGGACATCTTCCGCCTGGTCGCCTGCAGCATCTTTCTTCAAGGCTCCATAGACTTCAACGCGGAAACCCGACACACTTTCAAACCTATGCACCCGCAGCCCGTGGGTGAGGAAACCAGAGCATTTCGGTGCTCAAGGGTAGATTGACTCTCCTAGTGTCCAGGTATCCTGTAGTTTTAGTCTTAACCAGTCTGAACTGTCTTTTACTTACCTTTTTGTAACTTGTAGTGTCCATTGACTTTGTACCGCATCTCGCGTGTGAGTTCACACTCTGCACACGCGTCCCGTGGGCCTCCTGCTCCTTACCTAAGGTTAGGGTAGTCTAGTCCCAGTGATCTTACAGCCTCTGGACATCTTCATTTCCTCTATCGATTTCCTTATACCATTTACTTAGTATATGGTTTGTCGTGCCCCAGTGTGATTTGTGCCACTTATCGTATTTTTCTTAAGAGTCTTGTCATGTGCTTAGCCCTCTGATCTCATAAAGAGTTCAGAGGTGTTTTGTTAGTAATAAATATATTGTTTATTTCCATAACAACCTGTGTGGTGTCCTTTCACTTGGTATTCAAGGGTTTATTTGTGGTAAAACAGCTGGCTTCACATGCCAAAAGAGTTTAGCCTAAGACTGCTTTGTCCATGCTACCATTATGATAGCTGGTGTATAAGGTTGACTTACAACCAATCACCATAAGGGTTGTTTGGACTGATACAAGGTGATCACTAGAACTAGTGAGCATCATAGATCAGGCCAACTTCTCACAGCAGCTTACCCAGGAGACTTTAGATTAATCCTGGAATCGACTTAAGACGAAACTCTGGACCCTTCGACATTCACCTGAGCTGAAGACTGAAGAATCTCCCTTGTGGCCAAGGAGTGACCACCCTGGGCAACCAGGCACCATCCAGCAACTTGACGGCTTGCTTTGTCCCCGTTCCCGACTGAACCCAAGCACAGAGCCTGACAACACCCCGACTCCCAGACGTCTCTGACCCCACTGCACGACTCCAGCACAGCTGAGCACCGTGGAAGGCGTTGAGACACGTGGCACCGGACATCTTGGAAAGTCTGCAACTTGCTAACAGCGCAGCTCCTGAGGCATCCTTGAAGCTGTGCACTGGGGACTGAGACACCTCGACACCGAGCTCCACCTGCACCGAAGACCAGCCCTCCATGAGATCTGAGTGGGGCCCTTCTGCTTGTGTTCTGCTCGACGCGGTCGGGTTGCTGGCCCGTTCGCTTGTAGCCCTCTCCTAGTGTCCAGGTGTAGGAAGGTGGATATCTGACTATGGTTGCCCCCAACTTTTTGCCTGATGTTTTGCTGGTTTTTCGACTTAGTTGACCTGGGACCCTGCTATTCAGGGCCCCAGGCCCACTGCTCTCTCTGTAAAATGGATTCCACGTACCTTAGGTACATATCTAATTGGATACTGAGTCACCTTATCAGTCCCTGTACCGTGTACCTTAGGTACCCAGGGCATAGGTGTACCCAGGTCCTACCAGGGGCTGCAGCATGTATTATGCCACCCCTGGCTGGCCATCCAAATCTGACCCAACTGGCTGCACGACAGATGGGGCAAGGTGGTGTAATCACCCTTTGCTTTAGATATAGTATATCTATATCTAACCCTAAAATGGACACATGTATTCCTATCAGTCACTCCTATGGCAGGCCTTATCAATCCTGGAGGCAGAGTGCTTGGAATTATGTGAGATGGTGCTCTGGCATGAGCTGAGCCCGTTTGCAGCTTACGGAACCAAGTCCTAATAGCTGTTCCATGATAACGCGTACCATATACTCTTAAGTGCATTATAATCCTCGCGGTTATTTGGCAACTTTGGTATCGCTTTATCAAAACATGTCGAGTAAGGTGTCATACGAATTGGAATACTAACCCCTCGCCAATTCTGGCGACGGGGTAAGCATTCCACCCTTCTAGAGGGACACAACATGTATGTAACTGTGAACCCCGGTTAAAGTTAACTCGAGCCTCAGCATCACAAAATGGATGCTGCCACCACAGACACAAGTCTGACCTCCTGCTGCTGGGAGTCCTTCCAGCGAGGTGAGCTTGGACAAAGGGTTTCCTGTCAGGGGCAGTGCTAGCACCATCCCAGACAGGGTTTTGTGTATCCCAGGTAGGCAGGGCTGAGAGGAAGGTGACTGCAAGTGGCACCCCGGTGCTCACTGTGCATATGCCGGCTTGAACCAGTTCCAGGGGCACACCAGCCCCTGAGCTGGGGAAAGTCCGGACAAGGGAGAGGGGTGTAACCACCCCCTTCCTGGTCCCACCCATGGGCAGGACCTAGTCGCGTGCCAGCCCATTTCTTTAGTAGAAAGGTAGGAGCGGGCCCCCTTCCCAAACTAGATAATTCTGAATCTTGACTACTTTCCACGAAAGAACTCTTGAACATTTCTGAAGACTCTCCCTTGTGGGTAAGGAGTAGCTACCCTGCACCAGCGGGCACCATCTAAGCGCATGCGGTTTGCTGCAAGTCCATCCTCCGGATCAAGACTGCCCAGCTCGACGAGACCCGGATTCCCTGGCACCTCTGACCTCTACCTACATCATCAGCCCAGCTGAGATTCGTGGGTGTGACGAGACCTGAAGGGACCGGCCATCTTCAAGACTGCACGACGCTTATCCAGCACGACCGCCAATTGATCCTCGAGTGAGTGCTTTGGGGTTTGAGAGGCCCTAACCCTGAGCAGCTCCAGCACCGAAGTCCAGCCCCCAAGCATCCACGAGATCTGCGTGGGGCCCTTCTGCTCTTTGCTGCTCACTGCGTTGTCCGGCCACTTGCCTGCTGGCTTGTAGCCCTCCTGACGACGAACCACGACACTTCCATTGCTGGTCTGGTTGCTCCAGACTGGCCCTTGCTCCCCTCCAAAAGAGGAGCACCCCAGACCCTCCTGGTCCACTCCAGACGCCATCTTGTCTCCACCACGTGGGCTTGCCTTTGCCAAGGCTTGTTGCTACAATCCTGGTTTCAACAGCGCCGACAGCAGACACCTTCGTGGGACAGCTCGCACCTCCATCCTGGTTGCCGACAACGCCTCCTGGTCCGAGAGACTGCAGAGCCCAGCGTCGCCCACTCACCTGGTCGAGGGGACTTCATCCGGTGCCGTCCTGGTGCCCATCTGATCACTGGCTAGTGATCAAGAACTGAGTCCCCTCTGCTTTCAGGTCATCTCCATCGTCGATCCAGGCTTGGATCACATCGAACTTCATCACTGGTCGCCTGCCAGCAACTTCTTCTTTCAGGCTCCATAGATTGTAACGAGGATTCCCGACGTCTTTTGAACCTAATGCAGCCGCAGCCCCTGAGCTAGGTAACCCGAGCATTTCGGTGCTCCAACGTAACTATCTAAGTGTCCAGATCCTTTTTCGTTTTCAGCCTATCTAGTCGGATTCGTCCGATAACTGTAACTTTACTAGATACTAGTATCCATAGACTTTGTCCCGCATCCTGCGTGACAGTGCACTCTGCACCCGATCTCCCTAGGCCTCCTGCTCCTGACCTGAAGGTTCAGTAGTGTAATCCTAGCGATCCTAAAGCCTCTGGATCGAGTTACTTACCTGCTAGTATTTCGCATTCCACTTTTGTAGTATATGGTTTTTCGTGCCCCTCAGGCATTTGTGTAAATTGTGCAACTTAAAGTATTTTCTTAAGAGTTTTGTTATGTGCTTAGCTCCCTGACTCATAAAGAGATCAGGGTAGACTTGTTATAAATAAATATCCTTTTATTTTCATAACAACTTGTGTGGTGTCCTTTCACTTGGTGTTCAAGGGGTATATGTGATGGTATAACAGCTGGCTTAACACGCCCTCTAGAGTTTAGCCTAAAGACTGCTCTTGTCCATGCTACTAGGATAGCTGGTCTATAAGGTTGACTTACAACCAATCATCAATAAGGGTCGTTTGGAATGATACATAGTGATCACTAGAATAGTGAGCACTGCATATCAGGCCAACTTCTCACATTGGTGAGCAGCGGTTGGGATTTGAGCTTGCTGTTGTTTTACCACACGTATCCTAAGAATATCATTTGAAAGATCACATAAGTACCAAGGTACATATAACTTAGCTTAGAATACTCTGAGTTCTACTGAACCAGCTGTTGTAGTTTAACAGGGCTTAGCACACCCTGACTACAACTCTTAGCAAGGGATCAGTAGGCAAACAAATAGTGCAGGTAAGTGCACCACTTACACCTCACTAGAAAAGCATGTCAGACAAAGGAGGGAACTCAGAGGACCCCCTTGTGTCAGTTGACCCTCCACAGGTCATATCAAGATATGCAGCTCTTAACTTCCAGGAGATGAGACAAGTGTGTACCTCCAGGAAGCTAAAACAGGGTTCTAACCCTACCATCCCATTTCTGATAGGTCTCTTAGAGACTTATGTTGCAAGAAGGGCTTCTAACACAGGCCCTTCTAATCCAGATGGGAGCATGCCCCCCTTAGAGGGAACCCTGACCTCAACCTCAATGGAACAGTTAGTGAAGGAGAGGAAGAGGATCAGGTGTTGTCAGGGGATGAGGCAGACAAGCGTCAAGTAGAAGTCAGTAGACTCACGAGGACCAACTTAAGCAGGCATGAAAATGGACTTGGGGGACCCCCAGGCCCACTCTCAGGCAGGCTTAACATTGGGAGTGGACGAGTTAGGTCTCTCTCCAGAGGCTCTAACAGATCCATTCGAACCAATGGCTCTCAGACCTCTTCTCACAGAGGGATGACATCCCCTCAGAGAAGAGAGAATGAGGCCAAGATGAGGGAAGTCAATCTGAGGATTGAAAGGGAAGAACTTGCCCTGGCCAAAGAGAGACTTGCCTTTGCTAGAGAGCAGAAATTGAGTGGGGCAGACCCCACTGGTGGCAGCATTATCTCTAGAGATAAAGACATGAGTTTAGACACTAGACACCTGAGTAAGACAGTGCCCCCTTTAAACAAGGGGATGGCATCCACAAATGGATGACTGCTTTGGAGAGGGCCTGCACTGTCCAGTGCATCCCCCAGAGTCAGTGGGCAGCTATTTTGTGGCTCTCATTCGAAGGCAAAGGTAGAGATAAGCTCCTCACTACTAGAGCTGAGGATGCTAACAATTACCAAGTCCTGAAGAATACACTGATTGATGGGTTTGGCTTAACAACTGAGCAGTACAGGTTGCTGTTCAGAGACACCCAGAAAACTCAGTCTCAGGATTGGGCTGACTTTGTCGATTGTGCCACTAAGGCTCTAGAAGGCTGGCTATTGGGTAGTAAAGTTACTGACTTCACGGGATTGTATAATCTTATTATGAGAGAGCAAGTCTTAAATAATTGTCAGAACCAGTTATTACACCAGCATCTGGTAGACTCTGATCTGACCTCTCCTCAAGAATTGGGTAAGAGGGCAGACAAATGGGTCAGAACCAGGATTAGGCCTAAGAACCAGGGTGGTGACCAAAAGAAGGAATCAACCAAGCCTCAAGAGAAGGGTGGGAATAAATCTTCTGATCAAACCACAGGGCCCCAAAAATCCTCTGAAAAGGGTGGGTCCCAAAATCCTTCCAAATCCCTAAAGAAACCTTATTGTCATACCTGCAAACAGGTAGGCCATTACAAAACTGACAGCAGTTGCCCAAGGGCCAACGACAATAAGGAGAACATACTCCCAAGTAAAACTTCCCAGCCTCCTGTTACTACTAGTAGTAATCCCCCAGGTGGTGGGAGTGCCCCCAAGAATCTGGGTGCATTTACTTTGGGAGTTCCTGGGGACTCAGGCCTAACCAGGTCCCCTGACTTAGATACTCTTGTCTGTGAGACTGGCATGGGGTTTGCCAACTTCACAACTTGTCCCAACACTTTGGGCAAGTACAGACAGGAGCCCCTCATCAATGGTTCAAAAGTTGAGGCCTACAGAGACACAGGGGCTAGCATCACCATGGTGACCGAGAGCCTAGTCCCCTCAAGGCAACTTATACCTGGAGCCACATACCAGGTAACCAACTTTGATGGAGTGCAGAGAGATCATCCCATAGCAGTGGTCAATCTCAGCTGGGGAGGTGTCACTGGCCACAAGAGAGTGGCAGTGTCACCAAACCTGCCTGTAGATTGCCTACTGGGGAATGATTTAGAGATTTCAGCCTGGGCTGAGGTAGAGCAAGAAACCCATTTTAAAATGGTAAACCTCCATGGTAAGGTTAGTGGGGCAGTGATAGCCACAGCCCCAGTCCAAGATGTCCTCCCTGAACAGGTCAGGAGGGCTGTGCCAGTCACAGCCCAATCTCAGACAGATTCCTTCCCTGAACAGGTTGGCAAGGCTGTGATGGTCACAGCCCAAACCCAAACTGAGCCCCTTCCTGAAAAGGTTGGTGGAGTTGTGATGGCCACAGCTCAAACTCAGACAGATAATAGTTTTGTGAAGCCTGAAACTATGGATCACTCCACTCAGACAGAGAGCATTGAGGAGGAAGAGAAATCTCCCTCCCACCAGACTTTAGGAAAGGATCAGCCTCCTCAGGGAACTGATCTGACCCCTTGTGAAGAAACTGCCCCAGAGGTAGTCAGGCCTAGCCTGGCAGAGCCTCTGATGTCAGTGGACCCTTCCAAGGTGGGACCCAGTCTGGAACAGGTAACCTGCCCCTCTCTACCCTGCCTCAGTCAGCCCAGGGCTGTAGAGGTCAGGGAGGCCAGTGGTGGACCCCAAAGGCCCCCCTGTCCAAAAGAACTACCCAGTCAGCAGATTAGGGTCACTGAAGCTAGTAGACCTAGCCAAGTGAAAATAAAACAGACTCCTGAGGGATCCCCATTAAAATTAGCTAGGGACCTCCCACAGATGGACACTGTTGGGCACAGCCAAACCTGGGGCCTAAAAACCCCAAGCCTGACCTGTCCCTCCAGTAAGCCAAACAGAGGGACTCAGCCGCCAGCTTTAGGTAGCCAGAGGTTGACCCTGAGAGCTCACAGCAACTCAGTCATGGAAAGAAAGGCACATATGGTGGATAGTGATTTGAGGAAGTTGAGCCCAAAATTAGTGGGGTCTCACTTCAGTACTCCATCTCAGCACCAGCCTTTTACTTTGCCAAAACACACCACAGGTAGTGATTCCCTATGGTGAGGGATTGCTTAGTGGACCATGATATAGGGGGTAACCATGCCAGTGCATATACCACTTCATATGGCCACTCAGGCAATATAGGCTTACCTGGTCAAGGATAGCCTTATCTCCTTTCGTTTGGGGGGGGGGGGGGGGGGGGGTTATGTAGGAAGGTGGATATCTGACTTTGGTTGCCCCCAACTTTTTGCCTGGTGTTTTGCTGGTTTTTCGACTTAGTTGACCTGGGACCCTGCTATTCAGGGCCCCAGGCCCACTGCTCTCTCTGTAAAATGGATTCCATGTACCTTAGGTACATATCTAATTGGATACTGAGTCACCTTATCAGTCCCTGTACCGTGTACCTTAGGTACCCAGGGCATAGGTGTACCCAGGGCCTACTAGGGGCTGCAGCATGTATTATGCCACCCCTGACTGGCCATCGAAATCTGAACCCAACTGGTTGCACGACAGCTGGGGCAAGGTGGTGTAATCACCCTTTGCTTTAGATATAGTATACCTATATCTAACCCTAAAATGGACACATGTATTCCTATCAGTCACTCCTATGGCAGGCCTTATCAATCCTGGAGGCAGAGTGCTTGGAATTATGTGAGATGGTGCTCTGGCATGAGCTGAGCCCGTTTGCAGCTTGCGGAACCAAGTCCTAATAGCTGTTCCATGATAACGCGTACCATATACTCTTAAGTGCATTATAATCCTCGCGGTTATTTGGCAACTTTGGTATCGCTTTATCAAAACATGTCGAGTAAGGTGTCATACGAATTGGAATACTAACCCCTCGCCAATTCTGGCGACGGGGTTAGCATTCCACCCTTCTAGAGGGACACAACATGTATGTAACTGTGAACCCCGGTTAAAGTTAACTCGAGCCTCAGCATCACAAAATGGATGCTGCCACCACAGACACAAGTCTGACCTCCTGCTGCTGGGAGTCCTTCCAGCGAGGAGAGCTTGGACAAAGGGTTTCCTGTCAGGGTCGGTGCTAGCACCATCCCAGACAGGGTTTTGTGTATCCCAGGTAGGCAGGGCTGAGAGGAAGGTGACTGCAAGTGGCACCCCGGTGCTCACTGTGCATATGCCGGCTTGAACCAGTTCCAGGGGCACACCAGCCCCTGAGCTGGGGAAAGTCCAGACAAGGGAGAGGGGTGTAACCACCCCCTTCCTGGTCCCACCCATGGGCAGGACCTAGTCGCGTGCCAGCCCCTTTCTTTAGTATAAAGGTAGGAGCGGGCCCCCTTCCCAAACTAGATAATTCTGAATCTTGACTACTTTCCACGAAAGAACTCTTGAACATTTCTGAAGACTCTCCCTTGTGGCTAAGGAGTAGCCACCCTGCACCAGCAGGCACCATCTAAGCGCATGCGGTTTGCTGCACGTCCATCCTCCGGATCAAGACTGCCCAGCTCGAGTGAGTGCTTTGGGGTTTGAGAGGCCCTAACCGTGAGCAGCTCCAGCACCGAAGTCCAGCCCCCCAGCATCCACGAGATCTGCGTGGGGCCCTTCTGCTCTTTGCTGCTCACCGCGTTGTCCGGCCACTTGCCTGCTGGCTTTTAGCCCTCCTGACGACGAACCACAACACTTCCATCGCTGGTCTGGTTGCTCCAGACTGGCCCTTGCTCCCCTCCAAAAGAGGAGCACCCCGGACCACTCCAGACGCCATCTTGTCTCCACCGCGTGGGCTTTCCTTTGCCAAAGCTTGTTGCTCCAATCCTGGTTTCAACAGCGCCGACAGCAGACACCTTCGTGGGACAGCTCGCACCTCCATCCTGGTCGCCGACAACGCCTCCTGGTCCGAGAGACTGCAGAGCCCAGCGTCGCCCACTCACCTGGTCGAGGTGACTTCATCCGGTGCCATCCTGGTGCCCATCTGATCACTGGCTAGTGATCAAGAACTGAGTCCCCTCTGCTTTCAGGTCGTCTCCATCATCGATCCAGGCTTGGATCACATCGAACTTCATCACTGGTCGCCTGCCAGCAACTTCTTCTTTCAGGCTCCATAGACTGTAACGAGGATTCCCCGACGTCTTTTGAACCCTATGCAGCCGCAGCCCCTGGGCTAGGTAACCCGAGCATTTCGGTGCTCCAACGTAGGTTCACTATCTAAGTGTCCAGATCCTTTTTCGTTTTCAGTCTATCTAGTCGGATTCGTCAGATTACAGTAACTTTACAAATACTAGCCTCCATAGACTTTGTCCCGCATCCCGCGTGAGAGTGCACACTCTGCACCCGATCTCCCTAGGCCTCCTGCTCCTAACCTTAGGGTTCAGTAGTGTAGTCCTAGCGACCCTGAAGCCTCTGGATCGAGTTACTTACCTGCTAGTATTTCGCATTCCACTTTTAGTGTATATGGTTTTTCGTGCCCCTCGGGCATTTGTGTAAATTGTGCAACTTAAAGTATTTTCATAAGAGTTTGGTTATGTGCTTAGCTCCCTGACTCATAAAGAGATCAGGGTAGACTTGTTATAAATAAATATAATTTTATTTTCATAACAACTTGTGTGGTGTCCTTTCACTTGGTGTTCAAGGGGTATATGTGATGGTATAACAACTGGTTTAACACGCCCTCCCTTGTCCATGCTACTAGGATAGCTGGTCTATAAGGTTGACTTACAACCAATCATCAATAAGGGTCGTTTGGTATGATACATAGTGATCACTAGAATAGTGAGCACTGCATATCAGGCCAACTTCTCACACCAGGTATCCAGTCGTTTTAGTCCTAACTAGTCGGAACTGTCTTTTACTTACCTTTTTGTAATTTGTAGTGTCCATTGACTTTGTCCCACATCTCGCGTGTGAGTTCACACTCTGCACACGCGTCCCGTGGGCCTCCTGCTCCTTACCCTGAAGGTTAGGGTAGTGTAGTCCCAGCGATCCTACAACCTCTTGACATCTTCATTCCCTCTATAGATATCCTTATACCATTTACTTAGCATATGGTTTGTTGCGCCCCTAGGGCAACATTGTAACTCGTGCAACTTAACGTATTTTCCTTAAGAGTCTTGTCATGTGCTTAGCCATCTGATCTCATAAAGAGTTCAGAGGTGTTTTGTTAGTAATAAATATCTTGTTTATTTTCTTAACAACCTGTGTGGTGTCCTTTCAGCTGTTATACCATCACATATACACCTTGAACACCAAGTGAAAGGACACCACACAAGTTGTTATGAAAATAAAAGGATATTTATTTATAACAAGTCTACCCTGATCTCTTTATGAGTCAGGGGCTAAGCACATAACAAAACTCTTAAGAAAATACTTTAAGTTGCACAATTTACACAAATGCCCGAGGGGCACGAAAAACCATATACTACAAAAGTGGAATGCGAAATACTAGCAGGTAAGTAACTCGATCCAGAGGCTTTAGGATCGCTAGGACTACACTACTGAACCCTAAGGTTAGGAGCAGGAGGCCTAGGGAGATCGGGTGCAGAGTGTGCACTCTCACGCGGGATGCGGGACAAAGTCTATGGATACTAGTATCTCATAAAGTTACAGTTATCGGACGAATCCGACTAGATAGGCTGAAAACGAAAAAGGATCTGGACACTTAGATAGTGAACCTACGTTGGAGCACCGAAATTCTCGGGTTACCTAGCCCAGGGGCTGCGGCTGCATAGGGTTCAAAAGACGTCGGGAATCCTCGTTACAGTCTATGGAGCCTGAAAGAAGAAGTTGCTGGCAGGCGACCAGTGATGAAGTTCGATGTGATCCAAGCCTGGATCGATGATGGAGACGACCTGAAAGCAGAGGGGACTCAGTTCTTGATCACTAGCCAGTGATCAGATGGGCACCAGGATGGCACTGGATGAAGTCACCTCGACCAGGTGAGTGGGCGACGCTGGGCTCTGCAGTCTCTCGAACCAGGAGGCGTTGTCGGCGACCAGGATGGAGGTGCGAGCTGTCCCACGAAGGTGTCTGCTGTCGGCGCTGTTGAAACCAGGATTGGGGCAACAAACCTTGGCAAAGTCAAGCCCACGCGGTGGAGTCAAGATGGCGTCTGGAGTGGACCAGGAGGGTCCGGGGTGCTCCTCTTTTGGAGGGGAGCAAGGGCCAGTCTGGAGCAACCAGACCAGCGATGCAATCGTCATGGTACGTCGTCAAGAGGGCCACAAGCCAGCAGGCAAGTGGCCGGACAACGCGGTGAGCAGCAAAGAGCAGAAGGGCCCCACGCAGATCTCGTGGATGTTGGGGGGCTGGACTTCGGAGCTGGAGCTGCTCAGGGTTAGGGCTTCTCAAATCCCAAAGCACTCACTCGAGGATCCCTCGGCGGTCGTGCTGGTTAAGCGTTGTGCAGTTTTGAAGATGGCCGGTCCCTTCAGGTCTCGTCACACCCACGAATCTCAGCTGGGCTGATGATGCAGGTAGAGGTCAGAGATGCCAGGGAATCCGGGTCTCGTGGAGCTGGGCAGTCTTGATCCGGAGGATGGACTTACAGCAAACCGCGATGCTTAGATGGTGCCTGCGGGTGCAGGGTGGCTACTCCTTAGCCACAAGGGAGAGTCTTCAGAAGGTATCAAGAGTTCCTTTCGTGGAAAGTAGTCAAGATTCAGAATTATCTAATTTGGGAAGGGGGCCTGCTCCTACCTTTATTCTAAGAAAAGGGGCTGGCACGCGACTTCCTGCCCATGGGTGGGACCAGGAGGGGGGTGGTTACACCCCTCTCCCTTGTCCGGACTTTCCCAGCTCAGGGGCTGGTGTGCCCCTGGAACTGGTTTAAGCCGGCATATGCACAGTGAGCACCGGGGTGCCACTTGCAGTCACCTTCCTCTCAGCCCTGCCTACCTGGGGTACACAAAACCCTGTCTGGGATGGTGCTAGCACCGCCCCTGACAGGAAACCCTTTGTCCAAGCTCTCCTCGCTGGAAGGACTCCCAGCAGCAGGAGGTCAGACTCGTGTCTGTGGTGGCAGCATCCATTTTGTGATGCTGAGGCTCGAGTTAGCTTTAACCGGGGTTCACAGTTACATACATGTCGTGTCGTGTACCTCTAGAAGGGTGGAATGCTAACCCCGTCGCCAGAATTGGCGAGGGGTTAGTATTCCAATTCGTATGACACCTTACTCGACATGTTTTGATAAAGCGATACAAAAGTTGGCAAATAACCGTGAGGATTATAATGCACTTAAGAGTATATGGTACACTTTATCATGGACCAGCTATTAGGACTTGGTTCCGCAAGCTGCAAACGGGCTCAGCTCATGCCAGAGCACTATCTCACATAATTCCAAGCACTCTGCCTGCAGGATTGATAAGGCCTGCCATAGGAGTGACTGATAGGAATACATGTGTCCATTTTAGGGTTAGATATAGGACTACTATATCTAAAGCAAAGGGTGATTACACCACCTTGCCCCAGCTGTCGTGCAGCCAGTTGTGTCAGATTTGGATGGCCTGCCAGGGGTGGCATAATACATGCTGCAGCCCCTGGTAGGCCCTGGGTACCTAAGGTACACTGTACAGGGACTGATAAGGTGACTCAGTATCCAATTAGATATGTACCTAGAGTACATGGAATCCATTTTACAGAGAGAGCAGTGGGCCTGGGGTCCTGAATAGCAGGGCCCCAGGTCAACTAAGTCGAAAAACCAGCAAAACACCAGGCAAAAAGTTGGGGGCACCATAGTCAGATATCCACCTTCCTACAGCTCCCAAGTACTGTAGGTACTAGACCGGAGTCGGGACAGACTTGGACATGTTTATGTGCAACCCCAGGTGGTTCAACAGAACGGCCGTCCTGTTGAAGTCCAATTGCGCTTCCTGGAAGGTGGAGGCTTTGATCAACCAATCGTCCAGGTAAGGGTAAACAAACACCTTGTTCTATCTCAGGTGTGCCGCCACCACTGCCATGCACTTTGAAAAAGTCCTGGGCGCAGACTTCTGTCCAAACGGGAGTACGGTGTATTGATAGTGAATGGTGCCTACTTGGAAGCGCAGGAACTTCCGGTGTTTCCGTACAATGGGCACATGGAAGTACGCATCCTGCAGATCTATTGCGCAAAGCCAGTCTCCAATTTGCAGCTGAGGGTAAATCTGGTGCAAAGACAGCCTGCGAAAATTCTCCCTGCGAATCCATTTGTTTGCTTGTCGCAAATCCAGAAAGGGCCTGAACTTGTTCTTGTCTTTCTTGTGTACCAGAAAAAAGCGTGAGTAAAGACCCTTTCTCCTTTGAGACAGAGGGACGTCTTCTATCGCCCTTTTTCTTAACAGGGCATCGGCCTCTGCCTGGAGCTCGAGCAGTTGGAACTGCGAGCAAACCGGTGGAATCGCTGGAGGTGGGCTGAGAAAACAAAGACTGCATCCATTGCAAACAATATTCTGCACCCACTTGTCCGGAGTAATTTTTCTCCAATCTGCCAAGTAATTTTGTATGCTTCCCCCCACCGGAGCGGGTAACGGACGATGGGGAAGTAGCACCTCAGGGCTTAGACCCGTCCGGGCCCTTGTTCGCGGAGGAGGACTGCTGACCACCTCTGCCCCTTTTGGAACGGCCATCGATGGTACTGCTGCTGCTGCTGCTGTCCAGCCTGCCGACCTTTCTCACTGCCCTGCGCACCGTAATGCCTCTGGAACGGGCGAAAGGTCTTCCTCTGTTCCTTCGGCTTCTCCAACCTGACAGCCGTCAGGGTTTCAGCTTCCGCCTTCATGTGGGCCATCTCCTCATCCGCATGTTTGCCGAACAGGGTCACCCCTGAAAACGGTAGGTTGGCGACCCTCTGCTGCGCCTCTGGATTCAGTGACGTCAGATGCAGCCAGGCGTGGCACCGCAGGTTGATCCCATGGCAGTACCCGTGAGCTGCCAAGAGCGAGGAATTCGCAGCAGAGCTTATCACCTGGTTGGAGACCATCATCCCCTCATTAATGATCTCTTGGAAATCCTCCCTTCTATCCCTGGGAAGGTGTTCCAGGTACTGCTGCAGGGACTCCCATAAGGCCCGGGCGTAACGGCCCAACAGAGCCGAGGCACTCGTGGCCTTCATAGAAGTGGAGGCCGTACCGCCAACCTTCCTGCCGGCCGAGTCCATCAAGCGGCTCTCCTTGTCAGGAGGCACCGTAGACGGGGCGGTGGCGTGCTGTTTTCTCGCCACAGTCACAATCACCGAGTCCGGTACAGAGTCCGAGCGAAGGAACACCGGGTTGAGTCCGTGGCCCTATATTTCTTTTGCAGCCTGGAAGGTGCAGATTTTGTAGAGGCAGGGGTGAGGAAGAGCTCCATGGCAGGTTCCTCCAGCCCTGGCACCAAGGGGCAAGACAGCTGTTTCTTGTGCAGGGTCTCGAAGATGACTGAAGTCCATGGCGTGGGCACCTTGTGTAATGCCCAGTTTTGCCGCCCCACGTAACACCTCTTGGAAGGAGACAATGATGTCTACTGGAGACACCCTCCTCTGAGGGGAGTCCGACAATGTGGGTGTATAGTCCTGGGCACTGGTCGAGTCTGTGAGGCGGGACCTAGACCTGTCCCTTCTGTGGCACCGTTTGGACCATGTGGAAGAGCGACGGTCACTTCTGGACCTGTCCCTCTGTCTGGAGCGAGATCTCGACCTCCTCGACCTCGGTTTGTCCACTGGCCGTAAAGGAGGGAGCTGTGGAGGGGGCGGGAGCCTTGGACGTGGAGGCCCCGTAGGCGGTGTTGGGAGATGAGGCAAAGAGAGCGACCTCGGCGGAGGTGGCGGTGGAGGATGAGGTTTATGAGGAGGGGCAGGAGGCGGTGGAGGTGTAGGATTACGCGGATGAGGGTCCTTGGGCAACGGGGGAGGCGTAGGGAGCCTGGGCCTTGAGGGCGAAAAGGACCGGGAGTACTCCGAGCCCGGAGACTCTACCACTCTCCTTTTCTGCGCCGGTCTTGACGGGGGTGACTTCGAGTCCGACCTCGTGGACGAGCGACAGCGCCGCCGCAACCATGGGCTTGTGGAAGCCGAGGAAAGGCTTACTAGAGAGCCCTGGGACTCTGTCCTGGCCTTAGAACACCCCTTGGAGGTCGATAACCTCCTTCTCGTCGTCAATGATCTCCTTCTCGATGTTGATGATCTCCTTCTTGACGTTGATGATCTCCTTCTCGACGTCCATATCTCCTTCTCGACGTCGATATCTCCTTCTCGACGTCCATATCTCCTTCTCGACGTCGATATCTCCTTCTCGACGTCGATGATCTCCTTCTCGACGTCGATGATCTCCTTCTCGATGTTGATGATCTCCTTCTCGACGTTGATGATCTCCTTCTCAACGTCCATATCTCCTTCTCGACGTCCATATCTCCTTCTTGACGTCGATGATCTCCTTCTCGACGTCAATGATCTCCTTCTCGACGTCGATGATCTCCTTCTCGACGACAAACGTCGAGTAGACGTCGAACGGCGGTGTCGCCTTGACGGCGAGAGCCGGTGCCATCCAGACCCTTCACGACGTCGATGGTGCCTCGACGACAAAGCAGTCCTCGACGTCGACCTCGTCCGAGGTCTCGACGTCAATCCCCTCGACGTCGAACAGCAATGTCGCTCCGACCCAGAGCACTGGGGAGACTGGCAGCAGACAGTGGTCATCCCTCTCGATGCAGACATCGAGGGTATCGACCTGAGGCGTTTTCTGGCCTTCTCTTTCCTGGGGAGCCCCCAGAGGCCGAAGTACGGGCAGAGGAAGAGGCCTCTCCATGACCAGACCCACCTTGACCTTGCTGTCTTCTTTGCTCCAGTCCTTGGAGCCGAGTCTTCTCCCTGTCCTTCAGGGTCCTGTTGGAGAACTGCTGCCAGATCTCAAAATCCCCAGGGACTTGAGAAGAAGAGAGTCAGAGGATACACAACCTGTGTGGATCAGATTTGGCCTTTTTTCTGGCACACTCGGGGCATTTGTCAAATAAGGAAGGCATATCTGACAAAAGAGTGGCCAAACTCACCAGAAAACACCAGCAAAAGGAAGAAAGAGCAAAAACACGTTGAGTGAAACACTCTAAACACTTGAAAAGTGCAAAAAATTTGACAAAACACCCAAAAAGCAAGAGCTCAATGACCAGGGTCCTACTAGCAGGAGCCGGAAAAAAGAACTGAAAGTGGAGGGATTTGCTTTGCATTCTGGGATACCTAGAGTTCTGGAAAGTTTCCTTAACCCCTTCCGTGCGGCCGCAATTTCCCCCGTGTGCGGCCGCGGGACGAACAGGGGCGGGCCGTGACGAACTCCAGCCGTCATCAGCACACGATGACCGTGTAGCGTGACGGCTGGGGTTCGTCACCAGCATGGAAGGGGTTAAAGGCACGGTATCCCTTTTTAAGCCACATAATGTTCGCCTATGGGGGGCTTGTCTGTCCATCTCTTACTCTCTATCATTCCAAGGATTTTGTGAAGGGGAAGTTTCTCTATGGGTGAAATTTGGCAGACTCGAGGCGCTTACAGGACCGCTCCCGCCTAGCTTTCGACGTCAAGGCCCGGC
Organism: Lissotriton vulgaris; assembly: GCF_964263255.1. Lineage (NCBI taxonomy): Eukaryota > Metazoa > Chordata > Amphibia > Caudata > Salamandridae > Lissotriton > Lissotriton vulgaris. The sequence continues at coordinate 868,881,773 of NC_141687.1, read as the reverse complement.
AGTCGGGCACGACTTGTCGCACAAGTTACTACTTGTGTAACGATATATCTGTAAGAGACATTAGTTAGTGATAGATTCCTTACCTTAGAATATCCCCAGGCGTCGCCACGAGTAAATTACGTATCTCCTCCGGCGTCGCTCGAAGGCCAGGGACCGGAGGGTATGGGCCTGGGAGCAGCGCTTGCAGCTCCGCAGAGCTGTGAGTGGTGTCGCCCGAACCCTCAGCCGCTTCGCGCGAGCTGAATCAGAAGAGCCATGTCACCTCTTCGACTTCTTTTTAGAATGCCTAGACTTACCGGAGGACTTGGAGCCAGACGATGACTCGACGAGTGATGACGATGACTCGACTGCCAGATCTTGTAAGGCTAACTGGACCGCACCCGCCTAGCTTTCGAGGTCAGGGCCCGGCAGTCTGGGCACATCTTGTCGTCATGGTTGGCCCCGAGGCAGTAGAGACACAGACGGTGGGGGTCGGTCACCGACATCAGGCAGTGACAGGCGTCACACAGCTTGAAGCCAGGCACCCCTAAGGCACCAGGAGTCGAAGGCGACTAAAAAAAAAAGAGATCCAAACAAGATCAAAAGGTTAGTCAAAAAATGACTAAGTACTGCTCCTCCCGGATCTGCGCTAGCTGGTGCAGAAAAAAGAACTGATGTCAGCGCGCGAGGGCGGCGTCAAGGTACTCAGACGACATCATCCCAGATATCACGACGCCAACAACTGACGCGGAGCCGCAGACTACGCCTACCTACGCGCAGGGGTACTGCTGACGAAAACTTTCCGGATCCAGTCTGACGCATGGGGATATCCGAAGGTAAGGAATCTAACACTAACCTGTTTCTTTCAGATATGTCCATATTAATTTGTAAGCCTAGCTTTTTCAGTAGACGTACAATCCAAGTAGTTATGATTTCGAGTATTTGCCTTTATAAGACAGTCATAGATATGGTTAAACAAACTTGCCTTAGATAGGCTGCACCAACACCCATACATTTTGATACAGTTCAAGAATCTGACTTTAGTGCAAAGGGAAGATTATATTTGTAATGATTTTTTCCACCAAGATTCTTAGGAGTAATTTCATGAATTGAGATTGGAATGTGTAAAACAGGCATCTGGGGGTAGGGGGAGGCGGGTCTATGTAACAAAGCCAATAGTCCTTTTTAAGGAGTGGGAAAATTTGAGGAAATTATAGCATCCTGAATTTTTCCTCGAGAAGAAATGTGTTGACCAAACATGTCGAGAATTGGCAAGAACTGTTGAGAATGACCTTTCTTTAGAACAGAGAAGTGTCTAGAGTACACTCCCTGGTTTTGTTGATTCCATGGGACCAATTCTGCTGCACACTTTGATAGTAGTACGCTCCCTCCTTAATATGGACAGTTGACTAATTAGTGAATATTTTGGAGGGCTAGGAGGTGGATTCTCAAGTAGTTTTATGCCTTAAAGGAGCCTAATGAGATGCAGTCATTCCTGAATGGCAAACAGTGCAAGTTTCCACGTAAGTCTTCACTGAGGAAGAGGCAATCTGTTTATCTAGTGACGGTCTGATTGTACCAACACAGAATGGTTAAAGGGACCAGTGTATGAGACTCAGAAGGAAACTAGGATTTTTTTTTAATCTTGCATGTTGACTAAGATGGTCAACGTCTATTTGGCCTTAAACATAAATCGATGAAGTCCCGGTAGAGCCTGGAAGATTTGCCATCCTTGGACAAAGATACTGTTTGAAGTTGGCCTGGTATATGATGTTCACTATTCTAGTGAACATCTTGCACCAGTCAAAACAACCCTTATGGTGATGGTTGTAAAGTCAACCTTATAGACCAGCAATCCTAGAAGTAGCGTGGACAGAACAGTCTTAGGCTATAAGACTCTTGAGGGCGTGTATAGCCAGCTGTTTTACCATATGTAACCCCTTGAATACCAAATGAAAGGACACTACACAGGATATATATAAAATATATATGTATTTATTCACTAACACACTCCTCTGAACTCTTTATGAGGTCAGAGGCAAAAGCACATAACAAATTACTCTCAGAAATACTTCAAATAGCACAATTTACAGTTAGGCCCTAGAGGCGCGTAAAACCATATACTAAGTAAGTGGTATAAGAACCACGACTTGGGTATTTAAAAGATAAGTAAATGGCGATTTAGGACACTTCCAGTCTAACTAGGAAGATACAACTAACAAAACTAGACACTAGGATAATCAATCCCTACAGGAGCACCGAAGTACTCGTGTTACCTCACCCACGGGCTGCGGGTGCATAGGTGTCAAAGTGTGTCGTGTTTTCTCGTTGATTCCTATGGAGCCTTGGAAGAAGATGCTGCAGGCGACCAGGAGGAAGATGTCCGATGGATCCAAGGGTGGATCGGAGTTGAAGAAGACCTGAAAGCAGAGGGGACAGAGTCTAGGTCACTAGCCAGTGACCAGGTGGAACCAGGAAGGAACCAGACGTCATCGAGGAGCAATCGGGTACTGTCGTGAAGCTTGTTGTTGCAGCCACGCGGACCAGGAGGCGTCGAGGACGACCAGGTGCTGGAGAGGAGTTGTCCCACAAAGGTTCTCGCAGATGGAGGGATCGGCTTCAAGATCGGAGCCAACAAGCCTAAGCAAAGGCAACCCACGCAGGATACACAAAAGGCTTCTGGTGCAGACCAGGAGGGTCTGAGGCACCGCAGAAGGACGATAGGTCCAAGGAGGATCTAGACCGGGGATTCCGGTCTCTTTCTCTGCCAGGTGACCCAAGAAAGCTTTTGACAGCAAATAGCCTGTCAAAGCTAGAGGGAATCCCCCTCTTACATATAATCGCACCTTAGAGAGTGAGACACAAACCAACAACACAAACACTATAATTTAGTTTTTTATTTAACTTGCACCTTATACACATACTCACTTGGTCCTGAGGAAAGCCAGTTTTAAAATTACATAAGGCCTGGCTGAAACATGTAGACCACACAAGACACAGGAGATCTTAACTCGAACTCCAACGCGTCTAACTGCCTTTTTATTGCTAACAGGGGCCCAGTTATTAAAAACGTATTTATTTACCCTCGGGTACTGGGACCCACTGTATAGCTTTTAACTTCACTTTCTCACTCACTACACTGCACACTCAGCGAATATACCAGCTCCGCAGTAATCTGGCGTCGAAGCACACCCGGGACACATTCGGTGTCACTGCGGTGGGCCTGATGATGAAGCATGCCACCAACCAGGTTGGTGGGTGAGGGCTTCATGAACAAACCAACAGGTTTGCCAGCTTGCATACTTCTTTGAGTCCCCCCCTCCCCCTGTAAACATAGCTAATCCTATTTGATTTTTATATATAAAGATACTACATTTGTCATGCTACATAATGGAGATGGAATAGTACATATAGTTATATATGTATAAATAACAAACTGAATCCATTATGAATTACATTATATAAATGGACGTTGAGATATATTGGAGATAGAATGGTACATACAGTTATACATGTATACATATACAGTTACTATATGTTGAGGTGTGTCATATAGACTTAACATGCATGCATCTACTGTAACTATGTACATCAACCATTGTATAGAGTTGTCATTTGTCTTGTAGTTTCTTCATATTCGTTGAGGCCCTTATTGACCGTATCATATGTATGCATCCATATGCACTCTCGCACACTTAGCGCGCCGGAAAAGTCACCACCTCTTATGTTCATAGTGACTTTTTCCAGAACCCACCATTTCAGACTTTCCGGTGAGTGACCAAACTTCACAAAATGTTCAACAAGGGGGGCTCCTTGGACCCTGCATCGGATTCTACTGCAGTGTTGCAGGATCCTGGCCTTCACCTTTTGTATAGTTTGCCCTACGTACATGAATCCACATTCCGACGCAATTGCACACGCAAGGTGGATTTCTTCAACGAGTCAGCAGTCCTAATGGAACGCCTAATTGATAGGGGTTACCCACGCAGGCTACTGAAAAAGTCACGTAAGAAGGCTTGGTTCAGTCATAGGGAGTTTTTACTAGAACCTAAACAGAAGAATGACAGGAATGAAAGAATGACATGTGTAACTATATTTAACACTAGGAGTAGTGATATTAAAAAAGTCATAAACAATCATTGGCATCTAATGGCGGATGAGGTAGGAATCCCCGAACCACCGATGCATGCATTCAAAAGAGGAAGAAGTATTAGGGATTATGTTGTCCAATCACTTCTCCCGAGTAAGCCTAAGGACACTCAGACCACTCTCTGGAATATTCCACCTATACTAGGCCACTATAAATGTGGCATGTGTAAGGCGTGCCCTTTGACCTCAGAACTGAAACAATGTACATATAATGGTTACACGCACACAATGAGGCAACACACCAACTGTAACTCGGTTGGTGTAGTATATGCCACCGTATGCCAATGTGGATTCATGTACGTAGGGCAAACTATACAAAAGGTGAAGGCCAGGATCCTGCAACACTGCAGTAGAATCCGATGCAGGGTCCAAGGAGCCCCCGTTGTTGAACATTTTGTGAAGTTTGGTCACTCGCCGGAAAGTCTGAAATGGTAGGTTCTGGAAAAAGTCACTATGAACATAAGAGGTGGTGACTTTTCCGGCACGCTAAGTGTGCGAGAGTGCATATGGATGCATACATATGATACGGTCAATAAGGGCCTCAACGAATATGAAGAAACTACAAGACACATGACAACTCTATACAATGGTTGATGTACATAGTTACAGTAGATGCATGCATGTTAAGTCTATATGACACACCTCAACATATAGTAACTGTATATGTATACATGTATAACTGTATGTACCATTCTATCTCCAAAATATCTCAACGTCCATTTATATAATGTAATTCGTAATGGATTCAGTTTGTTATTTATACATATATAACTATATGTACTATTCCATCTCCATTATGTAGCATAACAAATGTAGTACCTTAACCGATTGTCTTTATGAAACCTAATGTAATCTGTTGTCAAATTCGGATTTAGACAGGTTTTAAATCTTCCCTTGTAATTTATTAGTATTGGGGCGTGGCTTGGACGCCGAGGAAGATGACGGCTTAGAGCGTCTCTCCTCCCGTCACGAGCGTCTACATCCAGTTTTGAAACACTTTTTTGGCTCTGCAGCGGAGATGTGAACGTAGATTCAGGCACCGGATCAATCCCTGAATGTAAGGAGCTGCCCCGCGTGTCCGTGGCTGCAGCGGATCGAGAGCTGTGCCGATCGAAGCTCCAGACGCACATGGCGGGAGTGCGTGGTGAGGGGAAAACACGGAGCGAGAAGTAAACTCCAGCGCAGCGATGCAGTGAACCTGACATTACGATGGGGCCTGGAACAGGAGGAGAGAGTCCATGAAGGAGCGCTCACCTGAACGGGAAGGCAGAATCACTGGGCGCGTGAGTCGCGTGAGTACAGTATGATCGGCCATGCCGGGGGCTTCCTCCGCCTTAACCAAGATGGCGGCCGCCACTCGGTAATGCTCTGAAATCCGAGGCAAAGTGACTCTCCCCACTGTCTCTGCCCAAATTAGCCTGCATGTAACACCAGGAGAGCGATTCTGGCACCTGCCCTACGGTATGGGGAAAATATGCGCACATTTCTATTTTGGCCATGAGAAACTAATGTAACTAAGTTGTATGCCTGCAATGTCGGCCATTAGACTGTATGCACTCCCCAAACACTCGATCAGTGCTCTACTCATAATGGCTGCCAGTCTGATGATGGGGGTTTAAAGCTGCTGCGCTGAGTGCCTGGATTCCCCGTCACCAAACTACACTCGGCTCCCTACTATACCAGTGCTGGCCCCGAATGCTGACAAGTGCCTACAACTCAGCTCTCTTCTTACTACACAGCAATCCATATGTGGTGAACCCCTCAACGACAGTGCTGTCCTTGCAGTGAGTTTTTCCAAGGTCATTGCACACACCACGTGCGCCTTTTGAATGAATACATGAGGTGCCCTGCACCTAAAATTCCATCTATGAGGTGATACTGCTCCCAGTGTACTGAGATCTAGCTGGCTATTCTCTTGTATGGACTTCTGTTGAACATTCTACTCCACGATATTAACAACTCAGAGAAGGTTCTAGCGGTCACGATGGATACCAAAGACCAGGGTACCCTTAAGAGACTTAAATCGGATCACTCGAACCCGGGATCACCAAATAAGCCAAAGAAAGTTACCCCGGACGCACTTGATATGATATTGAATAGGCTAGATGAAGTGAAGGACCTAGCCAAGGTCACTAAAGAGGAAGTGGTGGCAATCCGTCAAGATATCCGAGATACCAATGCGCGCCTAACAGAAACAGAATCCCGGATCAGTCGCCTGGAAGACATAGAGGTTAAAACTTCAACGGCTCTGAAACACCTACACATCTCCTCTGACCAGACAACTAGACGATTGGCCGAGTTGGAGGACAGGAATAGGAGAGGGAACCTACGCATTTTTGGGATTCCGGAAGGGTCCGAAGAGTCGGAAGGATCATGCATTCGGTTCTTGGAATCCTGGTTTACTAAAGCCACAAACCTGACTTTTACCAACCCTCTTGAATTTGACAGAGCACATAGAGTACCAGGGAGGATCACTAAAGCGCAGAGAGGACCAAGGCCCATTGTATGTAAACCGTTGCGCTACCAACATGTGGAGCAAATCCTTGCCTTCGTCCGGAAACACAATCATATTCTGTGGAAGGACGCCAAAGTCTACATTTCTCAAGACTACAGTAAGGAGACCGTAGAAATAAGGAAGGCCTTCCTTGCCCTACGTCCACAACTATCAGTGAAAGGATATCAATTTGGTTTTGTGGGCCCAGCGAAGTACAGGGTGACAATACGTGGATCGTCTCACTACTTCACGGATCCTATGAAGCTCAAACGCATGCTTGAAGACGTGGAAGAACGAGATATGGAACGCGACATGGAGACTAATAACCCAGACAGTCTAGCAGCTTCGGCTTCAGCTTCAGGATACAAATGATCACATCCGAGTTTTAGTGCTTTCATCAAGCCATCTCTGCTCTGTTAATTCTACAAGCCTATTGGGCTTGTCAATTGCAAGGTGTCTACAGAGTAAGGTCTCCAGTTTAAGGACGCCATCCAGCACTGGAAGTCCTATGGTGCTTTGAAAATTGGCGTAAGGGTTTAAACTAAAGTCCTGGAAGTTTCTTTACTTTACTTCTCTAGTTTTGATCTGGTGTAGATCTACGGTTATTGATTTAAACTCCTTGAATTGAGCTGCCTAGCCTTGTTTGTCTACTACTGATGCAGCTGCCGGTGAGATGTGAATCGTAACGTTCTGTCTAAATCCAGACTCCGGCACACTAGCTGGGTAGTTCGGAGTTGACCGGATTGTACACCGACCATGCTGAGACTCTCTGTTTAAGGGAATGTTACTGGCAATTTATTGTTTCTGCTTAGGTTACTTACCATTGATGTATAGACCTATAAACTACTAGCCATTACGGGCCTTAAATGAAAGATATGAAGCCATAATACCTTCCAATGGCCCATGTTGTATTCTCAACTTACCGTTCGATAGTTAAAATCTAGTGGGTGCTCAGGATTCTTTTTTTGGTCTATCAAGATTATACAGCGGGAGCGCGTTATTGATTCTATGTTGTTTCTGATACACCATTCCAATGTTCCACTGCTTGCGTAGTGTTTATATGCATTTTGCATTGTGCATAGCTGTTCCAATGTCTATACATGACTAGTTTAGACGGGAGGGTTACTGCGGTTTTCCTCACGTCGCCATGCTTCTGTACTACAGTTGGGGAGGGTGGGGTGGGGGGATGTGGGGGAATGGGGGGGATGGGTGTTGTGTTTTATGGTTTGTATTTTTTCTTTTTCTTTTTCTTTTTCTTTTTCCTTCTTTCTCTTTTCTTCTTCCTCTACTCTTTTCCTTGCTATTCCTTTCTCTTCTGGTCTATCTCTTTGCTCTTGATTGGACGAGTTGTATCATGCATATGTTTGTATTTGTATACCTGCACTCAGACCAGTTGTGCTCTATCCCTGGGCGCCAAAATGTCTGCTCATAGTTTCCGCCCGTTTTGCATCATATGGAACAAAACAGTGTGTTCTTTACATAATACGCCGTGTAACATGTTTTTCCTTGGCCCTCATGGAGCAATCATGATACATACACTATTATAAATGTCACTTACAACGCTTTCCACTCCACTTGGGACAACCTCACTTGACCGACTGAAGATTCTGTCTATGAATGTTAAAGGTCTGAATCAGCCCGTTAAAAAACAGAAGATATTAGACTATGTGCGCAGACAGAAGGGGGACATTGTTCTGTTGCAAGAGACCAAACTAGATGCTAAACAATTCTACACTCTGCGCAACAAGTTTTATTCGGAAGTTGTAGGTTCTAGTGCAATTGGTAAAAAGAATGGAGTTCTGGTTTTATTGTCTAAAAAGTCCAAGGTAGAATTGCTGTCTTCCGAATCAGATGAAAAGGGACGCTGGGTCACGGTGAAACTTTCTAGGGACAACACGGAATTCTTTGTCACTAATGTTTACGCACCTAACGCTAATGACTTAGAATTTTGGCAGGGCTTAGTCAAGCAGATTGCAACGATACCTGATACAGCGGTTCATGTAATTGGGGGTGATTTTAATCTCCCATTTGACCCGGCCTTAGATAGAGATTCGAAGTGTGTATTCAAACCGAACAAATCACATAATGCTTTTATCAAATTATGTCAACAGTTCCATTTAATTGATGTATGGAGAATACAAAACCCTACTGATAGGGACTACACATTCTACTCTCCTCCACACGATTCGTTCTCGCGCATTGATTACATTTTCATTACACAAAATGGCATTGCAAGAATAGAGGATACATCAATTGAACCAAGGGTACTGTCAGACCATTCATGCATATCCCTGTCCATCAGTAACATTAAACCGTCCCCTAAACAAACGTCTTGGAGACTAAATGAAGAAATCTTACACAAAGAACAATATAGAACTGAAATTCTAACAGCTATTAGATCCTATTTGGAGATTAATGCGAGAGGGGACACCTCAGACCTAGTGCGATGGGAGGCTTTGAAAAGTACAATAAGGGGGGTGCGCATCAAAATCCGCTCAGCAATGAACAGAGATTGCAATGCAAAGCTGGAAGGGTTAGAGGCTGAGATAGCTATCCTGGAGAGCAAACACCAAATGACAAGGGACCGGGAGACATTCAATATCATGACCAACAGAAAATACGAATATAATAAACTAGTGAGCGAAAGGGCGGGGGTGTGGCTGGACAGAAAGCGAAGGTTTAAGCTCTGTGAATCTAACAAAGCCGGTAAGAGCCTGGCGGCATACTTAAAATTCAAGGTGCAAAAGAACGCTATTAATGTTATCAGGGATTCTGTGGGAGTTACTCACTCGGACCCCCAAAAAATAACTGAGGTCTTTAAAGACTTTTACGAGGACTTATACGCTAAAAACAAATTGGTGGCTGAAGACAAAATTCAGGAGTATCTGCGGGAGTGTGTACTACCAAAGCTAAAGCCTGAAGAACAACTCAGTCTTAATGAGCCGATCTCGGCTACTGAGGTGGAAAAGCACCGGGCCCGGATGGCTTTACGGCCAAATTTTATAAAAGCTTTACAACGGATTTGTTTGAACCTCTTCTGAACCTCTTTCACGAATTTACGGAGTCGGGGGAGGTGAGGGGCACATTAGCAGAAGCGACTATTGCAGTTCTGCCTAAGGACGGCAAAGACCCGTTGTTACCAAAAAATGATAGGCCGATTTCCCTGATTAATCTGGATTGTAAATTGCTAGCCATGATTTTGTCAGCCCGTTTACAAAAAGTCCTTCCTACCCTCGTACACCCATCTCAAGCGGGTTTCTTAAAACATAGACTGTCTAGTGATAACACCAGAGTACTAGCCCATGCCCTAGAAAAAGCAAAACTTCTGAAAACTCCCACGGTAGCTGTCACACTAGATGCGGAAAAAGCCTTCGACAAGGTAGATTGGTCCTTCCTTGAGGCAGTTTTACACAACTTTAACCTAGGAGAGACGTTTACTAAACTTGTAATGGCTTTGTATGCCGGCCCTACTGCTAAGGTCAGAGCGGGTGGCTCCTTCTCTTCTTCTTTTTGCTTGAAACAAGGGACGAGACAAGGTTGCCCATTATCACCATCTCTGTTCTTACTAGCAATGGAACCCTTTTTGTGGCATATTAGACATAATGAAGCCATTGCTGGTGTTCCATTTGATGACTGCACTGTAAAATTGACTGCATACGCCGACGATGTGCTGATCCTGACGGAAAAAGCCGACGAGGCTATCCCGGCCTTGATGGACACAATTGAGGGGTTCTCTAGAGTTTCAGGGTATAAACTGAATAAGGACAAAACAGAAGTTAAGTTACTAAACAACATCGGGGGTAAAGACATTCTGGGCTCATCTGGCCTCACCTGGCAACCAAAAGCTTTTAAATATTTGGGCTTAGATTTTGAGAAGGACTTGATTACGACTCTGAAATTAAATGAAGACTTAACGTTAAAAAAGATATCCACGCTGCTAGACAGCTGGTCACCAAAATTTTTGTCCTGGTGGGGTAGGGTTGAGACTCTTAAAATGATGTGCACGCCTCTAGTTAACTACCTAGCTTGCATGCTCCCCATGACTTTTTCAGACGAATTCATCAAGAAGGTAGACAGGTTGTTCGGAGAGTTCCTGTGGCGAGGGAAAAAAGCCAGGATATCACTAAAAAAGCTGCAATTAGCAAAAGAAAAGGGCGGCCTGGGCCTTCCCTCGTTCAGGAACTACCAAACAGCCTTCCTCTGTAAGCAAGGGGCCCTCTGGCTGGTTGATGCTACGTCCTACACTCCAGTGTGGCTAACTATCGAACGGTCGTTAATGGCACATGCACCCCTCTCGGCTCTCCTCACCATGGACTTGGCCCATGTACCTCACTCTAAATACATTCTACTAAATACCAGAAGAGCACTCCTCCGACTTGACCAGTCCCATAAAACTGCTTCGGTGATTAAGAGATCTACCCTACTCTCATTATGGCATAACCCTATGCTCCGGATAGAGGGAAAGACCCTTTACTGGGAATTGTGGGCTGCAAAGGGTATACATATAGTGAATGACCTCTATGAAAATGGCAGGCCCCTACCCTTTTCGATATTACAAGAGAAATTTAATTTACCACCCATAGAATTCTACCAATTCCTGAAACTGAAAGCTGCTATCTCCAAATGTCCCCTCACTACAGACTTGCCTTGGCTGGTGACCCGTCTCCGAATACTGTACCATGCTGATCATTTTGTATCCAGAATATATAAACTGCTCCTCCCCCTGCCCAAGAAGCCACATAGGTTGACCGAAAGTAAGTGGGAATCGGAGCCTAACTCCACAGGCATAGTTATAGATTGGGAGGTAATACACAACACCGCACTAACAAACAAGGTATCCCCAATCCTATGTCAAACAAAATATATGTTGTTGAACAGAGTGTTCTGGACCCCCCAGAAATTGTTTAAATGTAAACTGAGGGATACACCTAACTGTTGGAACTGCCAGGAAGCACCTGGCGACTTGGCACACATGCTTTTTAATTGTTCCCTATTACGACCATTTTGGAGTAAAATATTTACATATATTCAGCAAGTATTTGGAATCACGCCTATCCAGGAATTTATATATGTCATTTTGGATCCTCTAGAAGCACAATTGCCGGACATTCATGACAGACAATTGCTTGATATCATGCTGACATTGGCGTGCAAGGTCATACTTTATAAATGGAAAAATTTTGCTGAAGTCAACTTTAAAATGTGGCTGGAATGGCTTTCCTTCTTAAGAGGAGCGGACAATCCTGCGCTACAGTCAGCCACTTGGAAGCCTTCGAACAACAAACTCTGGTTCTCCCTGGATGCGTCATCCTCCCATTTTGAGCCCCCATGATGCACATCTCAATGGTCAGCGTGCTTACATAGAATCTATATAGAATTTTGTGTGTTTGACTGTGTATGCTTACTGTATATTTCCTGTTGCGTGTACAACGAACCAGGTCTGGGTAAACCGACTACTATTGCTCTATGGATACACCTGTCCTCTCTCTTCTCTTCTCTTTTCTCTTCTCTCTCTTTTTTTCCTCTTTTTCTCTCTCCCCCTTTTCTTCTCTTTTCTCTCTTTGACTTGACTTTGATTATTGTAAGTGTCATTGTGCCAACATTTTATCCATTTTTACCTTGGAAGATTTATTGTATTGTCTTTATTTTCATCTCTATTCTTCAATAAAAAAGATTTGAAATAAAAAAAAGTAATTTATTAGTATTATGTCCAGTAATGGTGTGTGGTTTAACATGCACTTCACCTTTCCGAGTCTCACAAAACTGTCCTTTCTTTGGTGACTTCGACTGATCACTAAAACTGCGAGCATTTAGGAGGCTTCTACAATAGCAGCGTGCTCGCTGCTGGTCTTGTAATACACAATGTTATGATGCCTCACAGATATGAGAGCATTGGGATCTGACTGTGTTGATTTGACATTGAAGGACGCTCTATAGGTTGCTAGGAGGGGACGCATTGAAATGACGTTGGGAAAGCAGCTCCGTGGACGCTTGCGTTGCTAAGTTATTAGAGCAACAGCGCGCACGCCACTTCCGCATTCCTTCACGCAGACACTGTTTCAGATGCAGCGTGTGGAACGGAGCACGGTGGATGGCTCCTGCTCCTTTGTTGTGAACCAAGGTATGTCGAGCACGATCATCAACTCGTAATTTTTAACTACTGGACTTGGACATTTAGCCACAGCTGTATTTGTTTTCATTAGTTTTGACGGGAGTGTGTAGGCTTTATCTTTTTAGTTACATCTTTATAACCAAGCTTTGGGAATTTGTACGTGAAATTGAACGTGGGTGAGTCACACTCGCAGAGTTGATATACGATGTGGCATGAGATGTGTTGTTTGTCCTTCTATCTCTTGTCGATATTGTTGATAGTACCATTGTTTGTTGTCGCTATTGATGCAGTACTTTTGACTGTCTATTTTGCATAATGCTATTAAACAATATATAGCGTTTTATTCAATGAAGCATAGCATAATGTTTCTGTTTGAGTGGGCCTACGACTAGTAGTACAACCCCACACTCGTGTTTGATAAATTAATAATTAAGTTGTATCACAAATGTAAAGGATTTTTGAATAGATTTCTTATGGCTGCTTAACTTAGATGACTGAAGGCCATTTTCCCTCTACGTTTTTAGTATTGACAAGTGCGTTGGAACCGCCTGATCTATACCAAGGCTGTTGGGCGTTGACTGATTGCGCATTCAGTGGCACAACATTTAAGGGCGCGTGCCTCAAATGGAGTATCTCTACGGATAACTGACACTGGATATGTGTTGCATGTGTAATATTTAGCCAGTTCGTTTGTTGTTACAGGTGCCCACTCTCGTTGGGGTTACTTTACTTTTGTGCATATTGAGTTCCCACCCTCCACCCGTCCTGATGAAGACCCGCCCCTGAGGAAACCAGCCATCCTGTTTATCTTTGGGACGAAACGTTGACATATTCTCCCCCCCAAGCCTGCACCTGTGATCTTCCTACGCCCCCTTTCCCCGTGCCTATCAGAATACGGAGGATTTAGCAATTACGTATCAGCAAGAAAGAATTAAAATGTTTGCAAATGTATAGGGCAGGCTCATCTATTCTCTAGACTAAGGATTGAACCTTATTTTTTGTCCAAAAAAAGCCTTATTGTATTTTAACTTTATCTTCTCACTGACCTCTTGGGTCGCTTTTACACACGAGCACTTACTATCACTTTCCTCTCTGCACGTCATTCTGACAATGAACCCCTTATGTAAATAGCTGTGTTTTTCTAGTTTGAAAAAGTTCACTATGCTGTCTCTCGCAGTATGTGTTACATAATTGTCTCCCGGACTGGGCGAGACACAGTTTTTTGTTTCAGGTGTGGTTTTCTTGCATCAACAAACACCTCGGGCTAATATATGTTCTTTGTTTTGATTGATTTCTACCATCACGGATCTAATCGGATGGCGATCTAAAGTGAAATAAATAATTGATCTATGTGTACACTGTATATTTTGAATTAACATCTAGGACCGCTTTTTTCTTTAATATTTGATACCCAGGTCCTCTGACTTCCATTGGGTTACCCCCTGTTTATAACTCCTTCCAGAGCCTTTGTGGCCCAAAATCAGTCCAGTCCTGAGTCTGTGTCTTCTGGGTATCTCTGAACAACAACCTATATTTTTCAGTGATTAGGCCAAACCCATCAATCAGAGCACTCTTCAGGACACAGTAGTTGTTAGCATCCCCATCACTAACTGTGAGGAGCTTATCTCTACCTTTGTCTGCAAAGGAGAGCAATAAGATTGCTGCCCACTGACTTTGGGGTACCTGCTGCACTTTGCAGGCCCTCTCCAAAGCGCTATCCACTTGTGGATGTCATCCCCTTCTTTGTAGGGGGGCACAATCTTGCTAAGGTTTCTATTCTCATAGGACCTATCTTTATCCTTCAGGATATTGCTGCCACCAGTGAGTTCTAACCCTCTTTCTCTGTGCTCTCTAGCACGAGCAAGCTTCTCTTTGGCCAAGGCAACTTCTAATTCTTGCCTCTCAATCCTTCAAGCAGCCGCTCTCATTTTCTCTCCTCTGAGGGGAGGTCATCCCTCTCTGAGTAGGGCCATGAGAGCCATTTGAAGCCTGAGACAGGATAGATTCCCAGGAGTGTGATCTTCCCCTTCTCTGCCTCTGGTTGAGCCCACTAGGGGGTCTGTATAGGGGCTGCCCATACTGACTCCCATGTATGCTTAGGTTAGGCTGGCTAAGTCTTCTGACTGGGACCTGGCATTTTGCCTCTAGATCAGAATCTTCCCCCTCTATCTCCTCTGTTACACAGTATCAGCATTATCAACTGAGGAGGGAAGGACTTCATCTGCACTACCTGAATCACCTGTCATAGGTGGCTGTTAAGCATCATACTCTTCTACGAGCTCAACCAGGAATCTGAGGGTAGGGTTTGAAACCTGTTTTAGCCTTCTAGAAGTACACAATTGTCTCAATTCTTGGAAGGCTAAGGCTTCATATCTCAAAGCAATCCTCAAGGGATCTACCTCTGCAGGCAGAGGACCACTGGGTTCCCTGTCTGAGACATGGTTTCTAGTGAGGTGGGGGTGTTGCACCTACCTACACTATTTGTTTTCCAACAGAACTTTTCTAGGAGTTGTAGTCAGGGTGTGCTAGGCCCAGGCTCTACAACAGCTACGTTCAGTAGAACGTAAGTATACTAAGACTTGTTTTTATATGTACCTACAGGTACCTATGTGATCTTTCAAATGATCTCAAGATTACAAGTGGTAAAACAACAGCAAGCTCTAATCCCAACCGCTGCACACCAATGTGAGAAGTTGGCCTGGTATATGATGTTCACTATTCTAGTGAACACCTTGCACCAGTCCAAACAACCCTTATGGTGATGGTTGTAAAGTCAACCTTATAGACCAGCTATCCTAGAGGTAGCGTGGACAGAACAGTCTTAGGCTAAAAGACTCGAGGGCATGTAAAGCCAGCTGTTTTACCATATGTAACCCCTTGAATACCAAATGAAAGGACACCACACAGGAGATATATATATATATATATATATATATATATATATATATATATATATATGTGTGTGTGTGTGTTTATTCACTAACACACTCCTCTGAACTCTTTATGAGGTCAGAGGCAAAAGCACATAACAAGTTACTCTCAGAAATACTTCTAATAGCACAATTTACAGTTAGGCCCTAGGGGCGCATAAACCATATACTAAGTAAGTGGTATAACCACGACTTGGAAAAGGCCTAGGAAATCACTGGGGCTACACTATCTGACCCTTAGGGTAGGAGTAGGAGGCCCACAGGCGGCGTGTGCGTCACGCGAGTCAATAGAAAGTCAATGGGTATTTAAAAGATCAGTAAGTGGAGATTTAGGACACTTACAATCTAACTAGGAAGATACAACTAACGACACTAGGATAGTCAATCCCTACAGGAGCACCGAAGTACTCTTGTTACCTAACCCACAGGCTGCAGGTGCATAGGTGTCAAAGTGTGTTGTTTTTTCTCGTTGATTCCTATGGAGCCTTGGAAGAAGATGCTGCAGGCGACCAGGAGGAAGATGTCCGGGTGGATCGGAGTTGAAGAAGACCTGAAAGCAGAGGGGACAGAGTCTAGGTCACTAGCCAGTGACCGGGTGGAACCAGGAAGGAACCATACGTCATCGAGGAGCAATCAGGTACTGTCGTGAAGCTTGTCGTTGCAGCCAGGTGGACCAGGAGGCGTCGAGGACGACCAGGTGCTGTCCCACAAAGGTTCTCGCAGATAGAGGGGTCGGCTTCAAGATCGGTGCCAACAAGCCTAAGCAAAGGCAACCCACGCAGGATAAACAAAAGGCTTCTGGGTCTGAGGTACTTCACCTTTTCAGGGAAGCGAGGGCCAGTCTGGAGCAACCAGACTAGCAATGGATTTTCAAAAGGATCGTCGCCACAGGGTTATGTAGTAAATAGAAGTAAATAATCCAGATAACCCAGGAATAGTTGGTACTGGTTTAATGTAAACAGCACAGTACTCTTATCATTAAGTCCCAGCAGAATAATGCCAGTACAACACATTTACAGGAAAACAATTCCATCAAAGAATCTTCAGACATAGGCATGTGCATAGAACAAAAGAACAACATCTTTAAAAGGGAAACACAAGGAATATGGTTAAAAGGGAAACAAGGAAGATAAGAATAAACTGAAGATGCTACACATTTCCCCTCTTAAGAAATAGAACTGCATAAAGGAATACATTTAGACACACGTCTGACATTCCAGACTTTACCATCTTGCGTCACAACACTGTTACGATTTACCCTCACAATTTAAATGGGTTTACAATATTTAATATCACCTTTAGAGATAAAACCTGGTTTGTGAATTCTCACCCAATCACCACACTTAAACATTGGTACTTCAACCTTCATCCGAACATCATAATCACTTTTGATCTTGTCTTGCTTCCTCTCAACTTTATGAGCTACATCAGTAACATCAACTTTACCATCCTGAGGAATAGCGCTCTTTTTAAACCACCACGGACACAATTTAGAGGTGGGATCCCTACCTCTTAACAACCGAAAAGGAGCAATCTCAGTAGTCGAATGAGGAGTTATCCGATACAGCCAAAGTCTCTCCCTTAACCTTTCTTTCCACAAGCTACCAAATGCACGAGCCCAAAGTATATCCTGCTTTAAAACCCTATCGTATCTCTCAACTTGTCCGTTCCCTTGTGGTTCATACAATGCTGTGGTGACATGTTTTATAAATCAACAAAAAGAGAGGTAGGGAGGAGTGAACACTCTTAGTCCCCACTATAACTGGAAAAACAACAGAAGAGTGTTCCTTGGTTTTTAGATACAAAAGTAAGAGAGCACAAGAAACCAACAAAGCCCATTAGGTTTGTTTAGAAAGCCCTCACTCACCGACCTGGTCGGTGACATGCTTCATCATCGGGCCCCACTGGGTGTGACCGAATGTCACCCCAGTGTGCTACAACGCCAGATTTGCTGCGGAGCTGGTAATGTGAAGATGTGAGGGCTATGTGGTGAGTTAAGTGAACAGAGTGAGGTGGTGAGTTAAAAATGTCTTGTATGTATCAAAACTTGATTTAATGGATGATCATCAAGGGCAAGATTAAAAAATGTGTTGGTAAACAAGGCCAACTAAATTGGATGGTCTGTTTCCAATAACATTAAGTGAAGAAGTGATTGGTCAACATGTTTCTGCCGATGTTGGTATAGTTAACCTGGCATTTGTCAGGACCTAGGGTGAAAAAACCCCGGCGGTATGGGCACGCTAAGGCCCACCCTACCAAAGGACTTGAAAGTGAAAAAGTGTCTGAAGTGCAACAAAAAGGGGGGCCTCACCGAACAAAAAAGCGGGACGCACACACCCTCTTGGTCTCTAGGTCAGAGACAAAAAATTGAGTGCACTTCAAAAGAGATGAGCTTTCACCCCATAGACCGCGGGAGGGGGGTAACGGCGTATTTGGCACATCGCCCACAACGCCAGGCACCCGAATGTCCACCTGGTCAGCCCTCGGAACCAAGGAACACTCTTCTGTTGTTTTTCCAGTGACATGCTTTATACCACAATCTTTAAAGAAATCTAACATTTCTGACGACTTGAACTGAACACCATTGTCAGAGATCACCACTTCAGGATAACCTTCTCGAGCAAAAAGTTCTTTCAAAAACAAAATTACATTCTGAGAATTAGGATGAGAAATGACCTTGACCTCTGGCCATTTAGAATGGTAGTCAACTACCACAATGGCAAACCTACACTCCACAGGTAAAAAATGTAAAGGTTCAGAAATGTCAATACTCGACTTTTGCCAGGGATCCTCTGGCCACTTTACAGGTATCAAAGGACCCGGACTGCATTTACAAGCCTTGTCACTTTCAATACAATCCGGACATTCTCTCAGAAACTTAACAAACCTATCCGCACCTGGCCACCAGAAGTTTGATCTAATCAGCCTCTTCATGGATGACATACCCATGTGACACTCATGACTAAGTTTCAAAAGAGAATCACGAATCCCAAAAGGTGGAACACGTTTTCCTGCTCTAAAAATCAAATCACCTTCAGACACTAACTCATTAATATTAAAATATGGAATGAGATCTGCAGAGACCTCACATTTAGAAGGCCAACCCTTCTTGATATAATCTCTCACTTGGCACAAAGAAACGTCCTCATTCATACTTTTCCACCACACTTCCTCAGAAATCAACTTAAAATTTTCAGAAACAGA
Organism: Lissotriton vulgaris; assembly: GCF_964263255.1. Classification (NCBI taxonomy): domain Eukaryota; kingdom Metazoa; phylum Chordata; class Amphibia; order Caudata; family Salamandridae; genus Lissotriton; species Lissotriton vulgaris. The sequence goes on along the minus strand of NC_141687.1, from coordinate 868,862,905 downwards.
CTCAGTAATGCTAACCACTACTCAATCATCACTATGTTCTTCAACACCCTGACATGGCAGCCTGGACTAACAGTCCGCAGTTACATTCAATTTTCCTGGAACATATTCAATGTCAAAACTATACTCCTGGAGGCGTGACATAAGTGTGGCTATGTGAGCAGTAGCACTAACCCCTCCACCAGGAGACAAAATATTAACCAAAGGCTTATGGTCAGTCCATGAACCGTGCACCCCAAATGTAATTCCGAAAATGTTCCACAGCACATACACATCCCAAAAGCTCCTTCTCAATAACCGAATATCCTCTTTCAGTGAGCGTACGAGAAGCAAATGCCACATTCCATTATTCCTTCCCAGAACGTTGTGATAAAACACAACCCAAACCATAAAGGCTGGCATCTACTGTCAACAAACACAATTTATTTAGGCAGAAAGGTCTGAGAGTAGGAGCAGCAACCATATCAGCTTTTATACTATCAAATGCACTTTGCGGTCTACTTCCCCACACAAATTCCACATTTTTCCTAGCAAGTTCTCTAATAGGTTCCATCTTAGAAGCAGAATCTTTGATAAACTCGCTGTAGTACTCACAAAGACCTGAAAATGACAGCAACTTCTCCTTACTATCAGGTGCAGGTGCCTTTAAAATAGCGTCAACCAAAGACTTCTTTGGAGATACACCATCTTTCGAAACCGTGTGCCCTAAATACTCAACCGTCTTCTGAAACAATTTGCACTTTTTGCTCTTAATCGTCAAACCAGAGTCACTCAAAACCGTACATACATTTCTCAAATGTTCATAATGGACTTCATCATTCTTTGAAAAAATAAGAATGTCGTCTTGAAAACACTTAACGTAATTTCCCATTTCTCTAAACAAATAATACATAGACCTTTGAAAAACGGATGCCGCTGAAGCTAAACCAAACGGCATTCGTTTAAACTGGTACAATCCTTGAGGGGTAATAAATGCTGTTAGGTGTCTAGACTCTTGTCAATTCAATTTGATGATATGCTGATCTAAGATCAAGCGTTGAAAATACTGTGGCTCCCCCAAGCATGCTCACAACCTCATTTATGTTGGGTAATGGATGGCAATCAACAACGATATTTGCATTTAAAGCTCTCAAATCAATGCAAAGCCTCAATCAGGCTTACGGGAAAGAACGACTGGAGAAACCCATTCAGATGACTCAATCTCCTCTATCACTTCATTATCCAGCATTTCCTTAAGAGCGTTACCCAATTCTTCCCTGACATTAAGTGGTACTCCTCTAAGTTTTTGCACAAGGGGAACAGCTCCTTGTTTGAGCTTGATGGCATGTGCAAAACCTTTCAATTTGCCCAAATTTTCTGAAAATACACTAGGAAATTCATTAGCCAAATTCTTCCGCCAAATTCTTCCATGTAGTGTCGTCTTCTATAGTGACAATGGAACCTTTTTCTGGAAGAGTATCATTAAGTACTGTGACAGGTTTTTTACTCCGTGGATTTAACATAATTCCTAACTTCCATTGATCCCTCCATCCTAGTACATCAACACCTTTTTTGGCTACATACAATTTAATGACAGCAGATCTTCCTTTGAAATGAATAGTAGACTGCAAATAACCAATAAAATCAAAACTCGAACCATTAAAACAGAGCATTAATATCTGGTGAGGAACGATCTTTTTCAGAAAATTTTGAACCAAATTTCTCTGAGAAATAATTACTAGTAATGATGGTCCAAGGAGAACCAGAATCTGCCATCAATTCAAGGTCTACTCCCAAAAAATTTACAATACATTTGGGTGAATTAAGTACTTCACCATAAACCACCCCAATTTTTATCAATGAAACCACCATGCCACCTTCTCTTATCATTTCTTCAGTCTTAAAATGTTCACATTGGATACAAGGACTAGACCTTACACACGAAACTTCATTTTCCTTGAAATTACGATCACTACTCCTCTTTTTGTCATCTCTACATGCTTTAGAGAAATGACCGATTCTCCCACTCTTGCTACACTCTTTACCAATTGCGGGACAGAACTTAAAAGATGCAACATGATTATTGTGAGAAGTTGGCCTGATATTCAGTGTTCACTATTCTAGTGATCACTATGTATCAGTCAAAACAACCCTTATGGTGATTGGTTGTAAGTCAACCGATAGACCAGCTATCCTAGTAGCATGGACAAGAGCAGTCTTCGGGCTAAACTCTAGAGGGCGTGTTAAGCCAGCTGTTATACCATCACCTATACCCCTTGAACACCAAGTGAAAGGACACCACACAAGTGTTATGAAAATAAACAGTGTATTTATTTAGATCACAACAGCTCTGTACTCTTTATGAGGACAGGGTACTAAGCACACAACAAAACTCTTACGAAAATACTTTAAGTTGCACAATTTACACAAATGCCCGAGGGGCACGAAAAACCATATACACTAAAAGTGGAATGCGAAATTACTAGCAGGTAAGTACTGGACTAATAGGCTTTGGAATCGCTAGGACTACGTTACTGAACCTTCAGATTACTAGTAGGAGGCCTAGGGGACTCGGGTGCACTCTCACGCGGGATGCGGGACAAAGTCTATGGGAGCTAGCAAAAGTTAGTGTTCTCGGGCGAACCCGATAAGGTAGGTCGAAAACGACAGTGACTCTGGACCCTTAGATAGTGAGGCTATGCTGGGGCACCGAAATGCCGAAGTTACCTAGCCCAGGGGCTGCGGCTGCATAGGTCTGTAAAGACGTCGGGAATCTTCGTTGACGAACCAGGAGCCTGAAGAAAGAGTTGCTGGCAGGCGACCAGTGAAGATTGTTCGAAGTGATCCAAGCCTGGATCGAAGATGGATGACACCTGAAAGCAGAGGGGACCAAGTTCTTAACCACTAGCCAGTGATCAGATGGCACCAGGAGGGCACCGGATGGTAGTCACCTCGACCAAGTGAGTGGGCGACGCTGGGCTCTGCAGTCTCACGGTCCAGGAGGCGTTGTCGGCGACCAGGATGGAGGTGCGAGCTGTCCCACGATGGTTGATGCTGTCGACGTCGCTGGACCCAGGATTGGGGCAACAAGTCTTGGCAAATTCAAGCCCACGCGGTGGACCTAAAATGGCATCTTGAGTGGACCAGGAGGGTCCGGGGTGCTCCTCGTTTGGAAGGGAGCAAGAGCCATTCTGGAGCAACCAGACCAGCAGCGTTGTTGTCGTCGGGCGTCGTCAGGAGGGCCACAAGCCAGCGGGCTAGTAGCCAGACAATGCTGTGAGCAGCAAAAAGCAGAAGGGCCCCACGCAGATCTCGTGGATGCTGGGGGGCTGGACTTCGGTGCTGGAGCTGCTCAGGGTCGGGGCTTCTCAGACCCCAAAGCACTCACCAGAGGATCCCTCGGCGGTCGTGCTGGATAGAAGTCGTGCAGTTCTGATGATGGCCGGTCCCTCGAGGTCTCGTCGCACCTACGGTTCTCAGCTTAGCTGTAGAGGTAGGTAGAGGTCAGAGGTGCCAGGGAAGCGGAGTCTCGTCGGATTCCGGAGGAAGGACGTGCAGCAAACCGCAGAGTTCTTTAGATGGTGCCTGCGGATGCAGTGCGACTACTCCTTAGCCACAAGGGAGAAATCTTGAGAAGAGTCGAGAGTTCCTTTCGTAGAAAGTAGTTTCTTGATTCAAAGATGATCTAATTTGGAAGGGGGCCCGCTCCTATCTTTATACTAGGAAAAGGGGCTGGCACGCGACTAGGTCCTGCCCATGGGTGGGACCAGGAAGGGGGGTGGTTACACCCCTCTCCCATGCCGGACTTTCCCCAGCTCAGGGGCTGGTGTGCCCCTGGAACTGGTTCTAGCCGGCAGATGCATAGTGAGCACCGGGGTGCCACTTGCAGTCACCTTCCTCTAAAGCCCTGCCTACCCAGGATACACAAAACCCTGTCTGGGATGGTGCTAGCACCGCCCTTGACAGGAAACCCTTTGTCCAAGCCTCCCTCGCTGGAAGGACTCCCAGCAGCAGGAGGTCAGACTTGTGTCTGTGGTGGCAGCATCCATTTTGTGATGCTGAGGCTTGAGTTAACTTTAACCGGGGTTCACAGTTACGTACATGTCGTGTCCCTCTAGAAGGGTGGAATGCTAACCCCGTCGCCAGAATTGGCGAAGGGTTAGTATTCCAATTCGTATGACACCTTACTCGACATGTTTTGATAAAGCGATACCAGAGTTGCCATATAACCGCGAGGATTATAATGCACTTAAGAGTATATGGTATGCGTTATCATGGAACAGCTATTAGGACTTGGTTCCGCAAGCTGCAAACGGGCTCAGCTCATGCCAGAGCACCATCTCACATGATTCCAAGCACTCTGCCTTCAGGATTGTCAAGGCCTGCCATAGGAGTGACTGATAGGAATCTATGTGTCCATTTTAGGGTTAGATATAGGTATACTATATCTAAAGCAAAGGGGGATTACACCACCTTGCCCCAGCTGACGTGCAGCCAGTTGTGTCAGATTTAGATGGCCAGCCAGGGGTGGCATAATACATGCTGCAGCCCCTGGTAGGCCCTGGGTACACCTATGCCATGAGTTACAGGGTCTGATAAGGTGGCCCAGTACCAACTGGATATGTACCTAAGGTACCTGGAATCCATTTTACAGAGAGAGCAGTAGGCCTGGGGTCCTGATTGGCAGGGTCCCAGGCCAACTAAGTCGGAAAACCAGCAAAACACCAGGCAAAAAGTTGGGGGCAACCATAGTCCGGTGTCCACCTTCCTACAATTATTACTGCCACATCTGTAACATACAATTTGATTCCGCCCAACATTCTTATTAGACTGGAAATTATTTTTCACATTGGTTATGGCACACACATCAGAAGATTTATCATTTTTCCCTCCTTTAGTGTTCTTTTCAATAGTTTTCATCCATTTATTGGATTGCTCAAATGCCTTAGCTGTAGATATGCTTTCTTTCAGTGTAGGATTTCCCAAAATCCATAACTGTTCTTGTGTTTTCTTACGTTTTACATTTACTATAATCTGGTCCCTTATCTTTTCATCTGTAATCTCTCCAAAATTACATGAAACAACCAACGACCTCAAAGCAGTTAAAAAATCATCAAAAGTCTCAGAATCCTTTTGCGCCCTAGTGTAGAACTTATAACGATTAAGAGCAATACTAGTAGTGGGTTTGAATCTCGTTTCAACACGTAACACGGCTTCATCAAAATTCCCCAAATCACCAGGTACTGGAGGAAGAGTACTGAAGATGGCTTGTCCTTCAGACCCTAGGCAATGAAGAAAAATATTCTTTTTCCTTTCATTGCCCATCCTTTCCCCATCTACAGCTTTTAGATAAGTTAAACATTTCTCTTTCCATCTATTCCACGGTATGGGAGGATCACCTTTACTTTGAAGAAATTTCGATGGAGGATCGAATTGCATAGTTGTGAATGTATGTGAAACAGTAATCAAGAATAAACAGGAGTATTCACACACGTTTTAGGAAAATAAACAACATTTGCTAGCTAAATGAGAAGAAAAAAATATGTTAAAGTTTTTTTTTTTTTTTAAAGAAAAATCGTTCTCCAAAGTTATTCTTCAAACCATGACACAGTTCATACGATTGTTTGGTGAAAAGCGTTTTAAAAATAAGTAATTCAGCAAATGTTACCTTGCAAACATTAAAGTACTTCTCATTTGTTTAGTGAAAATATCCGTGAAGTATTGCCGCGTTGCTATGGCAATACTTTAGTGAAATCTCCTCTGTGAAGTATTGCCGCGTTGCTATGGTAATACAAGATGGCACCCAATGACGCTGCACGTTGCGCGGTGACGTCACAGTACATCGCGCTGTACGTTGCGCGGTGACATTGCCGTATGCGAATCTTACAGCCTCTCTTTGTAGTCCGAAGACGTCATGCTCATGGAATAACGGCAGCAGACGTGAGAATTGTGCTTCAAGGACAGGTAGCGCTGCGTGGACCAAAGCTCGTGTGGGCAGACAAGAAATTCAAAAAATGCAGGTAACCTGCAAAAATCGGCAAAACTGCTTCAGTAGTAGGCAGAAAATTCGCAATTCGATGCCAATAGCTCTTCGAAACAATTACACGAAGAAGCGCAGTTCAAACCCAAGTAGGATGTAGATCTCCTTACACAAGTAGAAATAAAATTTCGAAAAACGAGAGAATCTTGTATTCACAAGATCCAAAAGATTGAAAAATCGATGGAGATGAACAATTGTTACTTACCTGTAAACAGGTGGTTCTCCAGTATTGGTGTCTTTCATAGATTCACATGCTTGAATATTCCCAGTCGTCGGAGTGGGAGTCCCACGGTAAATAAAATAGCAATAAATACTAAATATATATATATATATATATATATATATATATATATATATATATGCATATATACCAAATATATAATTAGAAGAAAACGCCCAGAAATAAGTAAAGAAGAGGCATAGGGTGCCTGCCCAAAATTCTACATAGGAATGCATGGGAAAAGAAAAGACCCAATGCAGCCTATCCTTGTCATTATGTTGGTCCAAACTGCAGCCAATCAGGCGACAGCAGCCCTCTAGAACCTTCTCCTCAGAGCTCAGCTCCTCAGATTTTCGTAGCACAGAGTGACCCAAAGAGTCTATGAGGAGAAGAGAACCTCTGAGGGGAGGAGGGAGGGTCGCATGTGAATCTATGAAAGACACCAATACTGGAGAACCACCTGTTTACAGGTATGTAACAATTGTTCTTCTCCAGTATTGGGGTGTCTTTCATAGATTCACATGCTTGAATATAGAATAGTTAGCAGTCCGTACTATAACACAAAGTTTCCATAATACAATGCATAAGCAAAGATTGAAAACAATTAGGTGTAAGAACACATGCAATAGAAAATATACATACATATGTATACATAATAAATTGAATAAATCATATGGAAACTAACAGGAGGAGGGTAGAACAGAGGCTCACCTTATTGAAAAAGATTACAGAGCACAGCTTGTCCTACTGCGGTATCCCCTTCAGCCATGGCACCCAGACAGTAGTGCTTCGTGAACATGTGCCTGCTGGACCACGTGGCTGCTCTGCAAATCTGATGCAATGGGACACCGGCAAAGAGTGCAGTAGAAGACGCCATAGATCTGGTGGAATGGACCCGTACTGCAGTCTGTAAAGGCTTTCCCACCTTCTGATGGCAGAAAGCAATAGCCGAAGCCACCCAACGGGCTAATGTAGGTTTGGTGACTGGTCGTCCCTTCTGAAAGCGGCCATAGGCCACGAAGAGCTGATCCGATCCTCGGAACTGGGCTGTTTTGCTGATGTAGAACTTCAAACACCGTCTAATGTCTAAGGAGTGCAAGCGTTGTTCCGCAGGAGACTGCGGGTTAGCAAAGAAAGACTTCAGGATAACAGGCTCATTAATATGGAAGTCTGAAGGCACTTTTGGAAGAAAAGTAGGGTTAGTGCGTAATAGCACAGAATCTGGTTTAAACTGAAGAAAAGGTGGTTTGATCGTGAATGCATGCATGTCACTCACTCGACGTGAAGATGTCAAAGCAAGGAGAAGCGCAACCTTCCAGGTGATATACTTGAGGTCTGCTCTTTGGATTGGTTCAAATGGTGCATTCATTAACTGTGTTAAGACAATGTTGAGGCGCCACTCGGGAGGGGGACGACGAACTGGAGGAAAAGTTCGAAAGAGTCCCTTGAAAAATTGGCGTATTAACCTGGAGGAACATAGGGAGGCGGAGCCATCATGGCGGAAGCGTGAAATTGCCGCCAGAAAAACTCTTAAAGTAGCATGAGACAAACCCAACTGAGCTAGTTGAAAAAAGAAAGGGAGGAGCTCAGCGGGCGTTGCACGCAAGGGATGCACCCCGGCGTCAGCACATCAATGGCAGAAGCGTTTCCATTTTAACTTGTAAGTCTTTATAGTTGATGGAGCTCTGGCCTGAGCAAGGATGTCACGACACTCTTGAGGAATGGTTAGATGTGCAAATTCACAGTGCTCAGGTTCCAGGCTGATAAGCTCAGAGAAGAGGGGTCCGGGTGGTAAATCAGACCCCTGTCCATGGAAAGAAGATCCATCCAAGGATGAAGAGGATGGGCGTGCATTGAGACAGGAGGAGCAGCTCCGAGAACCACGCCTGCCGTGGCCACCTGGAAGCAATGAGAAGGATGTGGCAGGGTTTTCTCCGCATCTTCCAAAGCACTGGCGGCACTAGAGGAAAGGCGTAAGCAAAGAGATTCAACCAATCCATCAAAAGGGCATTGCCTTGTGACCCTTTGTGGGGATGCCAACTTGCGTAAGCGGGGCATTTGCGGTTCTCTGGAGTTGTGAAGAGGTCCAGTGCTGGGTGACCCCAGCGACGAAAGATCATATCGAGTGTTGGTTGATGTAGTTCCCACTCGTGGGTGGATGATCGGGATCTGCTTAGAGAATCTGCCAGGAGGTTGGACAACCCCGGAAGATGAACTGCAGTGATTGTGATTTGATGATTGATGGACCAGTCCCAAATCGCCTGTGCTAGGCAGGATAACACCGGAGACTTCGTTCCGCCCTGCTTGTTTATGTAGTGCATGCAGGTTGTGTTGTCTGTCTGTATGAGGACAGACTCTCCCTGCAGCACGGGTTGAAACGATTTCAGGGGTAAAAAGATAGCAATGAGCTCCAATTTGTTGATGTGCCAGGCCTTCTGGTGCAGAGTCCATTTCTCCTTGATGGACAGGTCTTGGAGGTGCGCTCCCCAACCCTCCAGAGATGCGTCCGTAGTTAGTGTCAGATCTGGGGTGTTGAACAGGAAGGACATCCCTGCTGCAAGATGACGTGGCTGTGCCCACCATCTGAGCGCATTCTTCATGGGAATGGTGATGGCGATGTGATCGTTAAAGGAACCAGTGACTTGACGCCGCCGTCCGTCCAGTCCCTCTTGAATAGGTCGTGCTCGTAGTCTGCAATGAGGGATAAGAGCGATGCACAAAGAAGCCATCCCTAGAAAGGACTTCAACAGACGGACTGAAATGCACCTCTTTGTCAGTAGAAGCAAGACTAGCTGTAGAATCCTTTGCTGACGTTCCAGAGAAACAAACGCCTTTGCCAGCTTGGTGTCCAGCGTGGCTCCTAGGAAATCCTTGCAAGTTGTTGACTGCAATTGAGATTTTTCCAGGTTCATGGACAGACCCAAGGAACGAAATACTGTCTAACAAATTGAGGTATGGTGCAGCAGTTGAGAGCGGGACTGCGATTTCAGGAGGCAGTCGTCGAGATATGGGAATATCTGGATATCTTGGAGGCAAAGAAAGGCCATGACCAGAGCCAATATCTTGGTAAAGACTCGGGGGGCCGACCGGAGGCCAAATGGAAGGACCTTGAACTGGAAATGAAGGTGCCCCACCTTGAAGCGCAGGAACTTCCGATGACCTGCGAGTATTGGGACATAGAAGAAGGCGTCTCGGAGATCGATGGTTGTCATGAAATCTCCGACCGAGAGCAAGCGCAAGATTTCTGCAAGCGTCAGCATACGGAAGGATTGATCCTTGAGATAGGGATTGAGCGCTCTCAAGTCCAATATGGGTCTCCATTCTCCGTTTTTCTTGACAATAAGGAAAAACCTGGAATAAAACCCCTTCCCTCTCTGAGACTTTGGCACTACTTCTACCGCACCCTTCTGAATGAGAAGGCGAACTTGATGAAATAGTTCCTTGAGGTGCGGAGGTGGTGGTCCGGAAAGTGGCGTTGGAGGAGGTATTTCGACAAATTCCAATGCATGGCCTTTTCCCACAATGTCGAGTACCCAACAGTCTGTTGTAATGGAGGACCACTGAGAACCAAACAGAGATTTGACCTCCAATAATTAGATTGACAGGCAAGTCATTGACGTTTGTTGGAAGCTCCCCTGAAAGTGGACTTTCCTCGATAGTTTCTGGCAGGCTGCTGACGGGAAGACTGTTGTCGGTTTCCGGTGAAACGTTGGTTGCCTTGGTTATAGGACGGATATTGACAGTTTCCTCCTCGAAAAGTGGAGGTAGTGCCACGTCCTCGAGCACCCCGAAAGGGCTGCTTCTTAAATTGAAGGGTACCTAAGGCACGTGCAGTGTCAGTGTCCTTCTTCATGGATTGCAACGCTTCGTCAATATGCGCTCCAAAAAGTGATTTGCCGTCATATGGCATATCTAGAATCTTTGTTTGAAGTTCCTGCCAAAAAGAAGTCGAGTGTAGCCAACCTTGTCGACGTAGGACGGCCGCTCCAGCGAGTTGTCGAAAACCAGTGCAGGCCACATCCACTGCACAATCAATTAGCTCTTCGGAAGTTCTCTCACCTTCTTGCAGAAGCTGCTGCGCTTCTGCCTTGGAAGCATCTGGAAGTAACGCCACATAGGCGGACATATCCGCCCAAACCGGACGGTCATAACGACCTAAAATGGCCATAGCGTTAGCCACTCGTACAGTTGTAGAGGACATGGAGGAAAACTTACGCCCTATTAAATCCAGGCGTCGGCCCTCTCGGTCTGGAGGAGCGGTGATAGTAGATGCTGGATTTCTCGATCCTCTCTGAGCTGCCTCCGTAATGACAGAATCAGGTTTGGGCTGGCCCGTAAGGCATGCCGGAGATCCCACTGGCGCCTTACATTTCTTTTCCAACCTTGGCAATTGTGCTGGTAAAGAGTTTGGGGTCTTCATGAGTTTTACCCCTTCAGCCCAGATGAAATCTATAATCGGGACAGTGTGAATCTGTTTGAAAGGTTGGTTCTTGAAATCATAGAGTAAGCAATATTCCTCTCTCTGGACTCGTGGTAACTTGAATCGTTGCGCCGCCCTGTCCATCAATTGGTGGAAGCTGGCAATATCCACCGGAGGAGAATCCCCTGGCATCACCTGAGATGGGGATGGTGTCTGAGCACGATAGTCATCACCATCCACATCCGAAACCTCTCCATCCTCACGCTCTGGAGGATTCCCATCATCATCGGGATAAAGAGTTGCGTGAACTTGAACTGATGTGCTTCTATGAATGGTAGCAGGTGGTGCTGGTTGTGAAGGGGCAGGTGACTGTTGCGTAATCGGGTTCAAAACCGATGGGACATTAGTTACTTGTGGAGATGGCGGGAATCGCCGATTGTAATCCTCCAACATGCTTTGGAGACTCGAAATCATAGATAAAGGCAACATCGCAGCTGGTATTTGAGAGTGAACTTCTTGATGTTGGCCATACTGTTCATCTTCATCATTACTGAAGTCGTGGCACTTTATATTCAAGTCCGAAATACTTTGAGCTTGGCCCGTAGACTCCTGATCTGAATCAGTAGCAAACAAAGGAGAGGGTGGAATAGCCATTTCCCCTTCTGTGAGAGTTCCGAAATGGTCCGATTTGCTGGACTGCAGAGGTAACAAAGGCAGTGAGGCAAATGAAGAGGCTGACATTGCGACCGTGTCGACGGTGATCTATCGGTCGTCTTCTTTAAGGAGCAGTCGTCGACGGAGCAGCCGTCGACGGGACAGAGGAACAAGACACTCTCGTCGACGGGGGAACCGTCAACGGTACACTAGTCGTCGAGGGCGTCGACGAGACCAACATCTTCGAGCCTTTCGTCGACGACAAACGGGCTGTCGACGACTGAAGTTTCTTTGTCGACGAGGACGAAAGTGGAATAATGGAAGAAACAGTCTTGGAGCTGAGAACAACCCTCATCGACGACGAGGACGTTGACGCAGAGGCTGACGACGATCCAGAGGCCAACGTCGTCGTGACTGTTGTCGTCGACTTTGATCCAGAGACAGCCATTCTCGTCGACGGAGTAGAAGCCACCGTCGTCGACGGAAAAAACAGATTTCTTCACAGAACAACTGGAAGTAGAAGCAGAAGGAGCCTGAGAGCCATGTCTCGTCCCAGAAGTGGTAGGCAAAGGTGAAGACACCGCAGGGGTTAAAGAGAGAGATTTTCCTCTTCTTTAAAAAAAGGGAAGGCACCTCCTGCACACTACCACGCTTTGAAGCGGCTTTAGACTGGCCTGAAATGACACTTTCAGCATCAGAAAGTATGTTGTCCTTATCCTTCAGCCTTCGAAGCCAGAGTAGTAAGCGGCCTTCTCTATCCTTAAGAGTCTTAGTGGAGAAAGTTCTACAGAACTTACAGCTTTCCACCTCATGGTCAGGGTAAAGGCAGTAAATAAACTTACTGTGTGGGTCCTCATGAAACAGTCTTAGCTTCCCACAGGATGAACAGGCTCTGAAAAGAGACTTCTTACTAGAAGACATTGTAGAGAACAGGAAAAAACCTGAAGAGAAAGAAAACTGAGCAGAGCTCAGGGAGACTCCCTTACACACGACGTGCAGAGGAAAATCTGAGGAGCTGAGCTCTGAGAAGGTTCTAGAGGGCTGCTGTCGGCTGATTGGCTGCAGTTTGGACCAACATAATGACATGGATAGGCTGCATTGGGTCTTCTCTTTTCCCATGCATTCCTATGTAGAATTTTGGGCAGGCACCCTATGCCTCTTCTTTACTTATTTCTGGGTTTTTTCTTCTAATTATATATTTGGTATATATATAGATGAGATGTCATCAGTGATGTCACTGACCATGTCATGAATGATGTAATATGTGACATCATCAGCAGTGGATTGCGGGTGCGCGATATATAGTTAGTGCAACTAACTATATATGCGAATTTCAATGGTTTTGTGCGAGTAAATTAAGGTTTTGTAAATGCTAATCCCTAACTATATATGGTCTATAACCTATGGTTTTTTCAGTGAATTTTCAAGGTTTTGTAAATGCTAATTCCTAACTATATATGGTCTATAACCTATGGTTTTTTCAGTGAATTTCAATGGTTTTTTAATAGCAAATATCAAAAGCTGTAAAATGTCAAGTACGTGGTAGGTAAAAACATTTTCGTATTTATGCACGCTGATGTGCTTTGAACGCTGCCCCCCCCCCCTCTTCCCCCCCCCCTCCTCTTTTCTTTTAGGAGTATTCTCTCTTTGCAGATAGTGAAGGGTAGGTAACACAGGCCTTTGCCCCCGTTGTAATCCGTCGTGCCTGCTTCCCTCTCCATTTGATTGATTGTTATCCTAGCATTTATTGTTTTGGAATTGGTTCTCTTTGGTTCATTCTCTATTTACAAACAAGCACAGAGTCGCAATACTCTGTTTAGTCTTTGCAGATAGTGAAAAATCTTTAAAAAAAACAAAAGGAATCAAGCAAAATCAGTAGGCCACTGATGTGATCTCTTTTTGACCTCGCTAAAATAGAAACATTATGAACAACCCCTCATGACAAATACGAAACTAGTGAGAGGAACTGAGCGACACCATGATGGCTGCAAGACAGCTCGGCTCCGCCGCCCACCCCACCCAAAATAACGACAAACCCTATGCAAATATTATAAATATATACAACACACCAGCAAAGTAACAGGCTTAAACTTTTTATTAAATAACTATTTACATGGCAGTCTGCTGCAACATCGATCCAAACAAGCCTTTGTATTTTGGGCTCAAAATAAACCATCAATAGTAAGATTTTCATAGGTGAGTGTAGGTTCATGGTTTTCCATCCACAGACTAAAAGCCTGGAGTGGGAGTGAAAGAACAATAACTAGGTAAGAAGGAAGGCAGAGGTTGTGGGAAGGACTCTGGATATGGTATGTTGCTTGGTCCCTGAGATGCTTCGATGTCACTGCCTTGCACAAATGGCATAAGTCCTGGATGTTGGGTGCCATAGTGAAGGGTTCCGAGCAACGCTTGTAACACTGTCTGAAGCTTATTTGCACCTGCTACAGCTTCACTATTTTCAAAGTAAATGGGGGCTGTTTGTGGACCGGACTGCATTGGAAAACAATGTGATGCGGTGCCTCCCTGAACCACTTGACGGAGGCCCCCCGAGATAATTGCGCCTGCTCCACACCTTGTCCCACAATCCGTTTGACCTGAAGACACGTCCTGCGGTGCCCTGGTCCGACCATCACATATACCTGCGCCAGGAGACGGCGTGGGGTGCAGTAGAAGGGAGAGGCGGCGCGAACGAGCCTCCCCCACCTCCCCAGGTGGAGGTTTCTCAGCTACACCCCAGCGCTTCACTCGACCAGCTGACTTGCGCCCGCTCTTGCGACAGTGCCTCGCTCGGCCAGCTGAATTGCGCCTGCTCTTGCTATTACAACGTCTCACCCGCCATCCAACGGAATTGCACCCAATCTTGCGGTACAGTGACAGGCGGCTGCTACGGAGCTCACGAAATGGCGGTCAGCTCCACAGACTTGGGCCTGGCCTGCAAAGACGGCTCTGGGCAACCGTGCAACTCGGACGCTTGACTGCTAGGGCATGGGCCCCATTCCCAAAAGAGTCCCCTCAGCCTTGAAGATTCTACAAGTCACCGGGACCCCCGACTCCCGTAGACTTCCGGTGGGGAGCGACTGCCATGATTGCTCGCGGAATGGCCACAACGTAGCCACGAGATGGTGGTGCTCTCATGTTGACGCCAGCTTCAGTCTGAAACATCCAGAAACACTGTAGACTACCAATTCGATCAGTTCCGGTGGAGCCCCAACGTGACCCGGTAGAGAAGAACTTGCCCTCCCCTCTTTGACTGATGGTTCTTGTTGCCTGTCCCTTCTCTTGTCATTTAACAGAACTTTTTGGACTGCTGAAAGGGGTTGTGTTCCGACCGCTGGTTGGTGGAGACATTTTGACTATATTCTGGACCTGCGTTGTCGCGTAATGCGTCATATGACGCGCCGCGTTAGCGCACCCGGAAGTGCTCCGGTGCGCGAGGCGCAGCTTCCCGGAAACGATCCAGAGCGCGGCGCGCAGCGCGTAACATAAGCATAACAGGTCATGTGACTTGTTAATAAGACGTTTCATTGGTTCATTTTACTTCTGTTATTCTAATGATGAAAGGCTTGGTCATATGACCTAAAAATAACGCTTTTCATTGCTTTCGAACATTTTTTTTCCCCAAATGATGAAAGCCCCACCTTTTTTTTTTCTCACTCTGACTTGTAAAGCAAAGGACCCAGATGCATTTACAGTTTATCACTAACAATGTTCCAGGCTAATGTATTTTCCCGGGAAATTTGCAACTGTCCTGCAAGTAAAATATTCCTTTTTCGAGAAAAAGGGCGTTTCTTCGTCCCATGAGGGAGCCGTTGAGCAAAAGAGGCTCGGCCTGCTGTCTTAGTCGCTGATAGGCATGAATATCAGATTCTTATCGATCACTTTATGTTGCAGGAGTAGAAAACACAACAGCCCTTGACCATTTATCTTTACTGCGTATTATACCTTTTAACCGTCATGTAATTGGACTGCTTTATTTCACTTGCCTTTTACTGATTCGAAAACAGTGGCTATTATTCAAAACTTTACCAATGTAGGTACTACTACCATGTTTTGTTTTAAAAACCTTTATTGTGAAAATGT
The DNA here is from genome assembly GCF_964263255.1 of Lissotriton vulgaris. NCBI lineage: Eukaryota > Metazoa > Chordata > Amphibia > Caudata > Salamandridae > Lissotriton > Lissotriton vulgaris. Next base: position 868,847,515 of record NC_141687.1, on the reverse strand, counting down.
CAGTATACAAATACGGGCCTATAACCACGTGGGCCGGCCACGGAGCAAACTGGAATCGTATATGATGAGGGAACATTTACACTGTAGAAGAACGTAAAGGGCGACCCATTAGGTTGCAAGAACTAAGGTGTCTAACATTTGCGGAATCGGAGGACGTACATTTTATAATTAAAGTACGACAGGGCCAGTTACAATAAAATTATCTAGATATACATTTGCGGGCAAGTACCATAGGTGACGTTAATTTGAACTTTCAATAGTACAGTAATCAATAACACAGAACTTAATATCAATAGGGATGTCCAAATGTTCAATCAATTCTCGTCCCCGCCCGCCATGTGCTTCAAAACTGCATACGTATCTCGTGATATCAAGGTTGGGCAACCAGTACACAACAAGGAGTTACGAGTCCCATTTATACCGGCGCCATTTTGGGCGAGGCCGGACAGGTCCAGGATATAGTCAAAATGTCTCCACCAACCAGCGGTCGGACCAGAACCCTTTTCGGCAGTCCAAAAAGGTTCCGTTAAATGACAACAGAAGAAATAGGCAACAAGAACAATCAGTCAAAAGAGGGGACGCTTTCGTGAATGGGGCCCATGCCCTAGCAGGCAAGCGTCCGAGTTCCAAGGTGTCCCAGAGCCATTTTAGTGGTCCAGGCCCAAATCCAAAGAGCTGGCCACCATTTTGAGAGTCCTGTTGCGGCCGGCTATCGCTGCACCACAAGAGTAGCCGCAATTCAGCTAGATAGCGGGTGAGTCACTGTACCGCAAAAGCGGGCGGAACTCAGCTGAAAGGCGAGTGAAACGCTAAGAGGCGCCCCACTGCAGATGAGGTGCCTCCACTTGGGGAGGAGGGAGAGGCCTGTTTGCACTGCCCCCCTCCGCCGGGCACCCCACGCCGTCTTTCGGCGCAGCATTGTAGGATGGCCACACCAGTGAAACTTGCTGGACACCACCTCGGTGCCATCCGGATCTCGGCGCGTTCGAGTCACTGTACCGCAAGAGCGGGAGAAACTCAGCTGGATGGCGGGCGAGACGCTGTACCGCAAGAGAGGGCGGAACTCAGCTGGATGGAGGGTGAGGCACTGTGCCGCAAGAGCGGGCAGAACTCTGCTGGAAGGCAAGTGAAAGGCTAAGAGACGCCCCACTGCAGATGAGGTGCCTTCATCTGGGGAGGCGGAAGAGGTCCGTTTACGCTGCCTCCCCCCCCCCCCCCCACGCCGTCTTTCGGCGCAGCATTGTAGGATGGCCACACCAGTGAAACTTGCTGGACACCACCTCGGTGCCATCCGGATCTCAGCGCGTTGTGCTGCCTTCGGCGTACTGTAGCAGCAAGACTAACCGCAACTCAGCTGGACACGCCGTCTTTCGGCGCAGCATTGTAGGATGGCCACACCAGTGCGGCAACTTGCTGGACACCACCTCGGTGCCATTCGGATCTCGGCGCATTGTGCTGCCTTCGGCCTATTCGCACATCGGTCCGCTACTGACGCCGCCTTACAGGCCAACGGATTTTGTAGGCTTTTTATAGCCCAAAGCCGCATAACAGGTCATGTGACTTGTTTATAAAACTTTTCATTGGTTCATTTTACTTTTGGTTTCCTAATGATGAAATGCTTGATCATATGACCTAAAAATAACACTTCTCATTGGATTAAAACATTTTTTTTCCCCAAACGATGAAAGCCCCACCTTTTTTTTTCTCACTCGGCAATCCAAAAAGGTTCCGTTAGATGACAACAGAGGGGACAGGCAACAAGAACCATCACTCAAAAAAGGGGAGGGCAAGTTCTTCCCTACCGGGTCACGTTGGGGCTCCACCGGAACTCATCGAATTGATAGTCTACAGTGTTTCTGGATGTTTCAGACTGAAGCTGGCGTCAGCATGAGAGCACCACCATCTCGTAGCTCCGTCGTAGCCATTCCGCAAGCAATCATGGCAGCCGCCCCCCACCGGAAGCCTGCGGGAGTCGGGGGCCCCCAAGACTTTTGTAGAATCTTCAAGGCTGAGGGGACGCTTTCGAGAATGGGGCCCAAGCCCTAGCAGACAAGCGTCCGAGTTCCAAGGTGTCCCAGGGCCATTTTAGTGGACCAGGCCCAAATCCGAAGAGCCGGCCGCCATTTTAAGAGTCCTGTGGCAGCCGCCTATTGCTGCACCGCAAGAGTGGGCGCAATTCAACTAGATGGTGAGCGAGACGCTGTAGCCGCAAGAGCGGGCGGTAAACAGCTGAATGGCGGATGAGGCACAGTGCAGCAAAAGCGGGCGGAATACCGCTGAATGGCAAGTGAAACGCTAAAGGGGCGCCCCACTACAGCAGACGAGCCTCCACCTGGAGAGGCCCGTTCACGCCGCCTCCCCCCCCCTGGGGCGCCCCACGCCGTTTTTCGGAGCAGCATTGTAGGATGCCAAAACCAGTGCGGCAAGTAAAGGACATCACCTGGGTGCCGTCCAGATCTCAGCGCGTTGTGCTGCCTTCGGACTATTCGCACAACAGACCGCTACTGACCATTGTTGCTTCTGTTTAAAAAAATGTTTAACGTGTTTACTGTTTTTGGTGCGTTGTATATATTTATAAGTTATTAAAGTGTTATAATCCTACTACTTTGTTGGAGTGCTATATATTTTTAATGTGGCACATAATTATGAAGACTTTGATGTACAAAAAGGCATCCCTGGAATCTTCCGCTTCAGGCTCGGTCCCACACACCCTCACAGTGAGAATCCCCTCCCCAATCACAATACAGGATCGTTATCAGATAGTAGGAACGCGTGTGGTGTGACGGATCTCATCGGGTGGGGGCCTTGATCTACTGTAACTCCTTTGAAGAGGGGTGATTATTTACAGTTGAGGCCATAAACTACATCCGCAGGGCTAGGTGATAGCCTGGGACCGGCCTGGACAATCAGACACAAAGGAAGAGGAATGTCAGAGGGTGCGGTAGTGAATAGGGTGAAAGGGAGGTGTCGGGCGGGCACAGGGTGTGATTCTCAGGGAAGAGCAGCGCAGATGGGGGGAGGTTTATGGCCCATGCATAAGACAGAGAGCGGGGTGACCAGTGCGTGGGGGAGATGCTTGCGAGGGTGGGGAGCCATGCTGAGGATCGGCGGCGTGCAGAGAGTGGGTCTGGTCAAGGTATCTAAAATGGCTGCCGTGCACGGTAAAAGTGTGCCATTGGAAAAAAAGTAAGATGGCGCAGACAATGTTTATCAATACGGATTAATTTATAACAATTATTTTTAACAATATATTTACTCGCAGTGTCAAAATGGCGGTCAACACTCCCTGATTTCCTTCGAATCGAACGTTAACAGACGTCACGCAGCAAAAAAAAAAAAAAAAAACGCTCACGCGCAGCCGCTGCAAGACAAGTATCAACATATATGAGCATCCTTAGCCACCCTCAGAAAACATAGGGGGTCAGGATACGTCTCCCATACCCCCTTATACCCATTTCTCACATTGTTTTTCCTCCATCTTGTAATTTAATTAAATCGAAACACAAAATGGCGCATTCACGTTTCGCGTCCCGGAAAGCGCTTCTACCGCAAAAAAACAATATTTTTTTATTTGCCCCACGGGACCCTTAAATAACCCCAACATCATTCCTAGGGGGTCAAGAAGGGTCTACCATGCCCCCTTTCATTAAATTCCCCCTTCGTTTTTTTCTCCTCTTCTTGTCTCTCGATCCTACCGAGAGACAAGATGGCAGCCGCCCCGGACTGTTTAGAATGTTGAATTGGGGTTTGGGTGGACGCACTGCTTGTGTTGAGAAACGTTTCAACTGTTGTAAGGTGCTCCGGAGTAACACCCTCCGACAAGGGGTGTAAGTAAATGCTTAAGGTTGCACTGCCCAAAATTGAGAAGTGACCCCCGGGCTCCTTGCGAGTCCTGATACACAGGTTTCAACTCTTAGTCATTCATATTTAAACATTATTGTTTATTATATTCATCAAAACTCTTGTTGCATTCACAAGAATATAGTTCATTCAAAGGATAAATTCATTTTTCGAAAAAGCATTTCAATAAATCCCAATGCATTTCGGCATTCATAATGCCTTCTTCCAGGGGATAATAGTCTACAATGAGGACAGAGAAAACGAATCAAAAATAGGGAACGGGTATAAAAAGCTTGAAATTAACTAAAGATGTGCCGTTTAAATTCCGCTGATCGGGTGCAAAGAAATGGAATAAGGGATCCGTGTGCGTTAACACCAGTGAAAGGGTAAAGAGTAAAGCGGGTTCCAAGAACAGAGTAAAAATCGTACGTCCCGAAAAAACGCCTGTGTGCATGCAAATTATTCGTGAGTAAACAGAGGTGTATTCGTTAGCCCAAATGAATTAAAACCGTAGATAGAAAGCTTACCGTGCTAGTTATGTCAGTGGCTTTTTAATGTGCCGGGTCCGCGCTGTTTGTTGAATCCCGGAAGAATATAACAGTCGGGTGATTACTACGTGACCAGTGACGTTACAGATACGCGCCCAAGGTGTAGATTAGAAAAAGAAAAGGGACTAAGTGCGGGTGAAACTAGAAAGTGTTTGAAAATGGTGTATCATGATATACTACAAAGAAGATGATACAAATAGCGAGAATATAATATAAACAAATCAGGGAATAATATATCAACAGTAAAAATGATGGTGATACAGAAAACAAATATTAAATACTGCGTGGTGTCAACCAAGACTGAAATGTCAAAGGAAGTAAACAAAACTAATTATTATTAAGAAACAAGAGTGAATTAACTGAAAGGGAGATGTCCATCAGTCACAGTTAGGAACAAGCTCAATAAACAAAATAATGCAATGTTAATTTAAAGGTAACAAGCAAATTCAACTCGGTCATTAAGACCATTCGGTTTCATACTGGACAAAGTGAAAATCCAGTAGTTTTCACGTTTCAGGAGTTCATTATGATTGTCTTTGCCCTGTTGTTTGAAAACAGTCTCCAATGCGCAAAACCTCAATTGGCTAATTCCATGACCTGCTTCCAGAAAATGTTGTGCTACCGTAGATTTTGTTTGTCTGGTTCTGATGTTGGATTTATGTTCTGTTAACCTTGTTTTGAGTTTTCTTTCGGTTTGCCCAACATAAATTTTGCCGCATGGGCATTTCAACATGTAAACGACATTGGCAGTGTCGCAAGTTGCTGTAGCTCTGATTTTGATTTGGTGCCAAAAATTTCCCCACCGGGTCATGTATGCTTCCACATGTGGATACTATGGGCCTACAGGGAGGCGTCTGGAGATTTTTATGAATTTTAGGAACTAGAAAAAATTTTTGGGCTCATTTCATTCTTCAAATTGATGAGAAAACTCCGCCTTAAACATTATTTTCAAAACATCGTTCAACTACCTGACATAACAGAACAAGATCAACTTATGGGACTTCGTCCAAGAAGTACCTTCCTAGCACCTGTGTCACATAAATGTCTTGACACCTTTGAGACTCTTGTTAAAAAAGACCTAGCCAAACTTAACTTTCAACCCAAGTCTAAACGTAAAAATCTCACTGTCAAGGAATTCAACACGCTCAAGTCTATTGCATCCAATCAGCAAATAACATGTGTGAAAGCAGACAAAGGTGGGGCTATCGTTATTTTAAACACCACTTACTATGATGAACAGGCATCCCTCCACCTCTTGGATTCCAATACATATCACAAACTTTCCAATGATCCGACTACTGAATACAAGGAACTACTTGATTCGATCATCAGTAAAGCTTTAAACAATGAAGTAATCACCACTAAAAGCACAAGTTACTACTTGTGTAACGATATATCTGTAAGAGACATTAGTTAGTGATAGATTCCTTACCTTAGAATATCCCCAGGCGTCAGACTGGATCCGGAAATTTTTGCGTAGCAATACCCCTGCGCGCTGTTAGGCGTCGTCTGCGGCTCCGCGTCCGTCGTCGGCGTCGTGAGCGCCGGGATGACGTCATCGGAGTATATAGACGGCGCCCATGCGCGCTGACGTCAGTTCTGATAACACAGCTTTTCCGCGCCAGATACGCAGAGCCATGATAGAACTAACACTGGTGCCATGAAACTAGGGCCCTGAAAGGGGATGACCTTAACCCTAAATATCGGTTCGCAGAACGGGGAGGATGGGAGGGCGGTAAGGAATCTATCACTAACTAATGTCTCTTACAGATATATCGTTACACAAGTAGTAACTTGTGCATCTGAAAGAGACACGTTAGTGATAGATTCCTTACCTTAGAATAGATACCCCAGCAATACCAACCCCGTGGTGGTGGGTCTGCGAACCAATATCACACCAGAAAGTCCTGGAGGACGGAACGGCCAAAGAAGCCATCCCTCCGGACTTGACTGTCCAGGCAGTAGTGTCTTGCGAACGTGTGCAGCGAGGCCCACGTGGCTGCCTGACAGATGTCCTGCAGGGGGACACCGCGGCCCAGGGCAGTTGTCGTTGCCGTGGCCCGAGTGGAGTGAGCCCGCAATCCAGCCGGGGGCTCCTTCCTCGCCATGGAGTAGCATGCTTGGATGCACAAGATGATCCACCTGGAGATGGTCCTCTTGTGTACAGCCTTTCCCTTCTTCGCGCCCACGTAACCAACGAAGAGTTGGTCATCCACCCGGAATTGGCGAGTGCGGTCCAAGTAGTAGGAGAGCGCACGTTTTGGATCCAGACGGTGGAGCCTCTCCTCCTCTTTCGAGGGATGCGGAGGCGGAAAGAAGGTGGGCAAGGTGATGGACTGCCCGATGTGGAAGGCCGTGACAACCTTGGGCAGAAAGGAAGGTCGTGTACGCAACACCACCTTATCAGGGTGAACAGACAGGAAAGGCGGAGAAGAAGAAAGAGCCTGGAGCTCACTCACTCTCCTGGCAGAGGTGATGGCAACCAGGAAGGCCGTCTTCAGCGTAAGGAGGCGAAGAGGACAGTTATGAAGTGGCTCAAAGGGAGCACACATCAGATAGGTGAGAACAAGGTTCAAGTCCCACTGGGGCATCACGAAGGGAACAGGAGGGAACATGTGTGTGATGCCCTTCAGAAATCTACTCACTATAGGGGACTTGAACAAAGAAGGCTGATCAGGTAGCCTCAAGAAGGCTGAAAGAGCAGAGAGATACCCTTTAAGAGTGCCCAGAGCAGAGCCCTGCTGGGCAAGGGAAAGAAGAAAGAGCAGCACTTCCGAAAGGGGTGCAGAGAGGGGATCCACAGCCTTTGCTGCGCACCATGCCACAAATCTATTCCACCGGCAGGCGTATACCGACTTAGTGGAGGGACGCCTGGCTGCCAGAATGATGTCACAGACTTCGGGAGGCAAGTCAAATGGCCTCAACTGCCGCCGCTCAATCTCCAAGCTTGTAGGTGGAGACTGGACAGGTTCGGGTGCAGGACCGTCCCCTGCTGCTGCGACAGAAGGTCTTCCCGAAGAGGCAGACGAATCGGGGGATCGACTGACATGCTGAGTAGCTCGGGATACCAGTATCTTCGAGCCCAGTCCGGAGCCACAAGGATAACCTGGGCCCGGTCGCGCTTGATCTTCTTCAGCACTCTGGGCAGAAGTGGTATAGGCGGAAAGGCGTACAACAGGCCGCAGCTCCACTCGCGACGAAAAGCGTCTCCGAGCGAGTGCCGCCTTGGAAACTCCAACGCGCAGAACTGCTGACATTGCGCGTTCTCTTCTGTGGCGAATAGATCTAACCAAGGCTCTCCCCACTGTCGAAAGAGACCTTGCGCCACGTCCGAGTTCAGACGCCATTCGTGATCCATCATGCACCGGCGGCTGAGTTCGTCCGCCCTGGCATTCAGAGAACCTGCCAGGTGTTGAACCACCAGAGTCACGCCCTGATGTTCCAGCCACTGCCAGAGGCGCAGAGCCTCCTGGCAAAGGGTCCACGACCCCACACCGCCCTGTTTGTTGCAGTACCACATGGCGGTGGTGTTGTCGGTGAACACTTGCACCACGCTCCCCCTGACAGAGGGGAGGAATGCCTTCAGTGCAAGACGAATCGCCCGCAGCTCCAGAAGGTTGATGTGGAGCCGGGACTCCGCCGGAGACCAGAGGCCTCTGATCTCCGCCTCTCCCATGTGGCCTCCCCAGCCCTGGAGGGACGCGTCCGTCACAACTACGTGCTCCGGCTGGGGTAGAGAGAGAGATCTGCCACTGACCCAGTCGCGGTCCGTGAGCCACCACTGCAGTTGTCTCGCAGTGCCCTCCGAGATCAGGACATGATCGGACAGGTTGCCCTGATGCTGGGCCCACTGAAACTTCAGGTCCCACTGCAGAGCCCGCATCCGCCACCTGGCGTGACGCACCAGAAGGATGCAGGAGGCCATCAGTCCCAGAAGCCGCAGCGTCAACCTGACCGAGACCCGGGATAACGGCCCGAAGACAGGAATCAGAGCCTGAATATCCCGAACCCGCTGCTCGGGTGGGTAAACCCGAAACTGCGCCGAGTCGAGAACCGCTCCGATGAAAAGGAGCTTCTGAGAGGGACACAGGTGTGACTTCGGCACATTGATGGAGAACCCCAGCAAGTGCAGGAGGTCGGCCGTAGTCTGGAGGTGGCTGACGACTGTCTGGGGCGAGCCCGCCTTCAACAACCAGTCGTCGAGGTAGGGGAAGACTGACACCCCTTGCCTGCGCAGATGGGCTGCGACCACCGCCATCACCTTCGTGAACACCCGTGGGGCGCTGGTAAGGCCGAAGGGGAGCACGGTAAACTGAAAGTGCTCGTGGCCTACCGTGAACCGCAGGTAACGCCGGTGGGCCGGCAGGACGGGGATGTGGAAATAGGCGTCCTGCAAGTCCAACGCTACCATCCAGTCTCCTGGGTCCAGGGCAGCCAGGACCTGAGCCAAAGTGAGCATCTTGAACTTCTCCGTACGGAGGAAGCCGTTCACGTTCCGCAGATCCAAGATAGGGCGTAGGCCCCCTTTGCCCTTCTTGGGTACCAGAAAGTAGTGGGAGTAACAGCCACGTCCTACTTCTGGCCCAGGAACGCGCTCGATGGCCCTCTTGGCCAAGAGGGCCGAAACTTCCCCTTGCAGAAGTCGCAAGTGATCCCCCGACACACGGTGGCATTGAGGTGGCATGGATGGAGGGGAAGACTCGAAGGGGAGGGAGAAACCCCTTCGGACAATTTGCAGCACCCACCTGTCCGAAGTGACTGTATGCCAGTGGGAGAGGTGATGGCGAACCCTGCCTCCCACAGGCGTCACATGGGCCTGAAAACTCGGACTAGGAAGGTTTTGAGGCGGGGGCTGCTGAGGGAGGTGTGGACTGGCCTCGCCGCTGGCCCCGACCACCGCCACGGCGGTTCCCACGGCCGCCACCGCGTTGCTGAACATTCTGCGGCGCGTGGCTGACGGTCCGTGGTGGGGCGCCCCTTCCGTGGCCACGAAAGGAGCGAAAGGCACCCGATTGCTGGCGTGGGGCCGCAAGGCCCAAGGACTTGGCCGTGGCCCTGGAGTCCTTAAAACGTTCCAGCGCATGGTCTGCCTTGTCGCCGAAGAGGCGACGGCCATCAAACGGCATGTCCAGGAGAGTGGCCTGGACATCGGCCGAGAAATTGGCGGACCTCAACCAGGCGTGGCGTCGAACCGCCACCGTCGTTGCCATCGCCCTGCCCAGTGAGTCCGTGGTATCCAGCCCACACCGGATGGAAAATCGTGCCGCATCTCGGCCGTCCGCAAGGGTTTGGCTGAGTTTAGCCCTGACCTCCTCAGAGCATTGTGGCAGCACCTCCGCAACCGTGTCCCACAGAGTGTGGGTGTAGCGGCCCAAGAGACAGTTGGTGTTGACTGACCGGAGCCCTAGGCTCACAGACGAGAAGACCTTCTTCCCGAACTGCTCATATCTCTTGGATTCCCGATCGGGCGGGGCCGTCGGGAATGCGGTCTGGGAAGTGGAGGCCTGGATGACCAGGCTCTCGGGGGTGGGGTGGGTGGACAAAAAGCAAGGGTCGCCCGGTGCCGGGCGGTAGCGTCTGGCCACGTTCCTATCCACAGGGGGACCTGTGGCGGGCTTGGACCAAGTGCCCAGCAGAACGTCACACAAGGCCTCATTGAACGGCAGAAGGGGCTCCGCGGAGCCGGACTGCTGTTTGAGCACCTCAGTGAGGAGATTAGTCCTCACGGCCGCGACGGGGAGCTCAAGGTTTAGGGCCTTAGCTGCCTTCGTCAACACTACGCTGTAAGCAGAACCCGCCTCCGAAGCCACAGTCGGGGGCGATGTAAATCCAGTGTCTGGCGAGGTGTCAATACCACTGGCCTCCCCAAGCTCATATGTCCAGTCCTGATGTGACTGGCAATCACGTGCCAGAGGGTCCTCGGACCCCTCCCAGTGCTCCTCGTCACCCAGCTCCTGGAGACCAGGATGAACAGCCAGGGCCTCCTCGTGGAGATAGAATTCTCCGATGGCCGACGGAATCGGCGCCCAGCGGCGCCCCTCCGACGCCTGAGGCGGACCGTAGGAAGCATTGGGGTCGGCAACCACTACGGCTGCCGGGGACGACACCTGAAGGGACGGCGCCGGTGAGGTCGTAAGGTCGACCGGCGAGGTCCCGGATCCGGAGCCGGATCCAGCGAGGTCGCGCGGCGCCGGGACCGAAGTCGCCAGCGGCGCCGGGCCCGAAGCACCCGACGTCGTCGGGGCCGAAGCGCCCGACCCGGAAGGACCTCCAGACGGAGCCGATCGGCCCGAAGGCGCCACGGGAACCGACTGAGGAGGGAGGGCCCTCATGGCCATGAGGTACCTCTCGACCTCCTCCTGCGACGCGCCGTGCCCAGGGACCCGAAGGTGTGGGGCAGGCGGCGACGCTTGCGACTCCCGCGGAGCCGCGTGGGCGGTGTCGCCCGAACCCCCGGCCGCATCGAGCGAGCGTCGGGGCGGGTCGGAGGACCGATGGTGGCGCTCCGACCTCTCATGCCTCTTACCTGAGGACTTGGATCCAGACGATCGGTGACCACTCCCGGAGCGTCGATGACTCCGACCTCGCGACCTGTCCCTCGACCTCCCGTGGGACCGGGACCGGGACCTGGAGCGGCGCGGGGCCGACTGCCTCAGCTCGAGACGCTTGCGGGACCGCTCCCGCCTAGCCTTCGACGTCAGGGCCCGGCAGTCGTCACAGGTTCGATCGTCGTGGTCGAGGCCTAAGCACTTCAGGCACCGGCGATGGGGGTCCGTGACCGACATGAGTCGGCCGCACTTCGAGCAAGGCTTGAACCCGGGCATCCCTGGCACCGATAGTCGAGAATCGACTAAGTAGAGGATCAAAAAGATCAAAAAGTTTTCAGTCAAAAAGTGACTGGGGGTAGAGCTTCTTCCGGATCTGCGCTAGCTGGCGCGGAAAAAAGAAGAACTGACGTCAGCGCGCATGGGCGCCGTCTATATACTCCGATGACGTCATCCCGGCGCTCACGACGCCGACGACGGACCCGCAGACGACGCCTAACAGCGCGCAGGGGTATTGCTACGCAAAAATTTCCGGATCCAGTCTGACGCCTGGGGATATTCTAAGGTAAGGAATCTATCACTAACGTGTCTCTTTCAGATCTAGCAGATACCTTACAACTCAGCACCCGAAGAGCCAAAATTTTTTCTAGTTCCTAAAATTCATAAAAATCTCCAGACGCCTCCCTGTAGGCCCATAGTATCCACATGTGGAAGCATACATGACCCGGTGGGGAAATTTTTGGACAAATATTTTCAGACTATCGTTTCTTCAATACCTACCTTTTTGAGAGACACAACCCACTTTCTAAACAAACTCAAAACCGTGGAAGTAGATGATTTCACGAACTTATTTTTGTGTACAGTGGATGTAACAGCTCTATACACATCCATCCCCCATTCCATGGGAATAGAAGCAGTGGAACACTGTTTATTGAGGACAGAGTTGGATCAAAACCTGAAAATATTCTTAATGGAGCTTTTGGAATTTTCACTACTCCATAGTTACTTTTCATGGAAAAAGGAGTGGTTCCACCAATTGACAGGCACATCAATGGGCAATTCGGCTGCACCAGCCTACGCAAATATGTTTATGCACAGGTTCGAACAGGATCACATTCTAAGCAAAACCATATGGAATGACCACTTGAAAATATTTGTCAGATTCATTGACGACATCTTCCTTATGTGGCAAGGCCCTAAAGACATCTTAATAAATGAACTCACCAAACTCAATTCCATTGATCCACGGTTACAATTTACCTTTGAAGTTCAATCACAGTCTATTAACTACCTCAATGTCAAAGTTACCAACACCAACACTGGATTTGAGACAAGCTTGTTTAGAAAACAAACCGACAGGAACAACACGGTACACTATTCGAGCTTCCACCCCCAACCACTCAAAAATCACTTACCCTACAGTCAGCTCATTCGAGCCAAAAGAATCACTTCTGAATCCAATAGATATGACACTGAAGCCAACACTATTACAGCACGTTTTAAAGCCCGAGGATACCCAGACCAGATTCTTGACCAGGCCAAAACAAGATGTGCAACCAAAACCAGAGATGACTTACTCAAAAACTCTATTAACCAAAAAACTGATGTCATCACTATAGTCTCTAAATATTCCACCTCTAGCTGCAAATTCAAGCAAACAATCAAAAAACATTGGGATATACTCAGAGTGGAACCCGACTTCAATAAGATCTTTGAAACAGAACCTATCTTCGCTTATACCCGAGCCAAAAACATGGGTGAACTCATTAAACACCCCACATCTGAGAGCCACAGATACAAAGGTACAACACCATGCTGGAATTGCAATCATTGCAACAGTGTAATAAAAGGTACGACAGTCAGTCACCCCATGAAAGGGCACCAAATCAAAATCAGAGCTACAGCAATTTGCGACACTGCCAATGTCGTTTACATGTTGAAATGCCCATGCGGCAAAATTTATGTTGGGCAAACCGAAAGAAAACTCAAAACAAGGTTAACAGAACATAAATCCAACATCAGAACCAGACAAACAAAATCTACAGTAGCACAACATTTTCTGGAAGCAGGTCATGGAATTAGCCAATTGAGGTTTTGCGCATTGGAGACTGTTTTCAAACAACAGGGCAAAGACAATCATAATGAACTGCTGAAACGTGAAAACTACTGGATTTTCACTTTGTCCAGTATGAAACCGAATGGTCTTAATGACCGAGTTGAATTTGCTTGTTACCTTTAAATTAACATTGCATTATTTTGTTTATTGAACTTGTTCCTAACTGTGACTGATGGACATCTCCCTTTCAGTTAATTCACTCTTGTTTCTTAATAATAATTAGTTTTGTTTACTTCCTTTGACATTTCAGTCTTGGTTGACACCACGCAGTATTTAATATTTGTTTTCTGTATCACCATCATTTTTACTGTTGATATATTATTCCCTGATTTGTTTATATTATATTCTCGCTATTTGTATCATCTTCTTTGTAGTATATCATGATACACCATTTTCAAACACTTTCTAGTTTCACCCGCACTTAGTCCCTTTTCTTTTTCTAATCTACACCTTGGGCGCGTATCTGTAACGTCACTGGTCACGTAGTAATCACCCGACTGTTATATTCTTCCGGGATTCAACAAACAGCGCGGACCCGGCACATTAAAAAGCCACTGACATAACTAGCACGGTAAGCTTTCTATCTACGGTTTTAATTCATTTGGGCTAACGAATACACCTCTGTTTACTCACGAATAATTTGCATGCACACGGGCGTTTTTTCGGGACGTACGATTTTTACTCTGTTCTTGGAACCCGCTTTACTCTTTACCCTTTCACTGGTGTTAACGCACACGGATCCCTTATTCCATTTCTTTGCACCCGATCAGCGGAATTTAAACGGCACATCTTTAGTTAATTTCAAGCTTTTTATACCTGTTCCCTATTTTTGATTCGTTTTCTCTTTTCCTCATTGTAGACTATTATCCCCTGGAAGAAGGCATTATGAATGCCGAAATGCATTGGGATTTATTGAAATGCTTTTTCGAAAAATGAATTTATCCTTTGAATGAACTATATTCTTGTGAATGCAACAAGAGTTTTGATGAATATAATAAACAATCAATGTTTAAATATGAATGACTAAGAGTTGAAACCTGTGTATCAGGACTCGCAAGGAGCCCGGGGGTCACTTCTCAATTTTGGGCAGTGCAACCTTAAACTGTTTAGAATGTTGACAGACACCGGAGAGCCAATCAGCTTCGCTACGCAAAGTTCCGTTACGCGAAAAGTTCGCGAACCGGAGCGCTATCCGGGACGCTGTCACAGATATATCTGTTTTTTAAAACGTTAATTTCTCAAAATCCACTGGAGCACATATATTGAGACCCAGCAAAGGCACATCGGGCTAACAGTCCCTACAATTTTGCCAAGTTTCGTGCAAATCCATTCAGCCGTTCGAGCTAAAAGTGAGGCCAAACGCCCTATGGAAAACTCAATGTTAAAAACGCGTTTTGGGACCCCCCTTTTTTCTCGGCCCCCCCTTGACGAAACCCCCCCAAATTTTCAGGGGCTGCTCAGAAACAAAATGTTAATTTTACAACAACAAGGGGCCCCAATTTCAGTCAGCAGGGACCTCGGGGAGCGTACTTTTATTCAAAGAACATTGGTCCCATGCATACAGGAGATTAAAGAACAAATAAAATATAGACAGAGTCAATCTATATTTGGAAAGACATGTCCAGCCGGACAGTGGTCTTTCAGAGTTTTTACTCAAGGTACATGTAGTTAAATCACAACGAGTACCTTCCACAAGTAATCCAGTGTGGAACACAAGCCTGTGCCCAGCACTTACAGAACAGGTAGAAAGGTAGGTGTAGAAAGCAAAGAAGGGCTTTAGAAGGCGAAACAAGTATCTCTGACATGAATACAATTGCACAGAGTATAACAGCAAAGCACCTTAAAACACATAGTAATCACGTTTATAAGTTTTGGTGCTATAAAGGTAGACGGCGTTTCGGACCCCTATTAAATCATGGGGTCCATCATCAGGACAGTAACAATGAAAGCCTTAAATGATTTAGCCTCTAAATGCCAAGAAGCCTCGGACGATAGAGGACGAATAAGAATTGGCCGCCCACAATCGGGCAGCAGAAGTCTCGGTACTCAGTGGTATCCGTCGGCAACCAGGAGACCGGATAAGTCGGGTCAGTCGTGCTTCCTGGCTCACCAGGTGAGCACGCCAGGAAGCACGACTGACCCGAATTATCCGGTCTCCTGGTTGCCGACGGATACCACTGAGTACCGCGGCTTCTGCTGCCCGATTGTGGGCGGCCAATTCTTATTCGTCCTCTATCGTCCGAGGCTTCTTGGCATTTAGAGGCTAAATCATTTAAGGCTTTCATTGTTACTGTCCTGATGATGGACACCGTGATTTAATAGGGGTCCGAAACGCCGTCGACCTTTATAGCACCAAAACTTATAAACGTGATTACTATGTGTTTTAAGGTGCTTTGCTGTTATACTCTGTGCAATTGTATTCATGTCAGAGATACTTGTTTCACCGTATAAAGCCCTTCTTTGCTTTCTACACCTACCTTTCTACCTGTTCTGTAAGTGCTGGGCACAGGCTTGTGTTCCACACTGGATTACTTGTGGAAGGTACTCGTTGTGATTTAACTACATGTACCTTGAGTAAAAACTCTGAAAGACCACTGTCCGGCTGGACAGGTCTTTCCAAATATAGATTGACTCTGTCTATATTTTATTTGTTCTTTAATCTCCTGTATGCATGGGACCAATGTTGTCAGAAACAAAATGTGCCATTTTCCTGAAAATTTCAGCCGATTCCGTCCACAAACGCCAAAGTTATTAGACATAGAATTTTCAAAAGTCCCATAGAGAAAAAAATCCTAACTATATATACCTACTGGCGACCGCCAGTAGGTTATATATATATTTAGTATTTATTGCTATTTTATTTACCGTGGGACTCCCACACCGACGACGGGGAATATTCAAGCATGTGAATCTATGAAAGACACCCCAATACTGGAGAACACATGTAGTCATTTTGATTAAAAGAAACAAAAACAGCTGTTCAAAGAGACTCCAAAAAGTCATTCAAAAAGTTAAAATCCGAAAATGTACCACTCCTGTGCTATAAGTAGAGTAGAAAGGTACTGGTCATCCCATCCTCGTCGCCAATTTTGTAGTAAATAGTAAATAATCCAGGAATAGTTGGTACTGGTTTAATGTAAACAGCACAGTACTCTTATCATGAAGTCCCAGCAGAATAATGCCAGTACAACACATTTACAGGAAAACAATTCTATCAAAGAATCTTCAGACATAGGCATGTGCATAGAGCAAAAGAACAATATCTTTAAAAGGGAAACACAAGGAAGATGATTAAAAGGGAAACAAAGAAGAAGATGAGAATAAACTGAAGATGCTACACACTACTAGCCAACGGGCCAGCAACCCGACAACACGTCGAGCAGAACACAAGCAGAAGGGCCCCCACGCAGATCTCGTGGAGTGTGGAGGGCTGGTCTTCGGTGCAGGTGGAGCTCGTTGTCGGGGTGTCTCAGTCCCCAGTGCACAGCTTTGAGGATGCCTCAGGAGCTGCGCTGTTAGCAAGTTGCAGACTTTCCAAGATGTCTGGTCCCACATGTCCCAACGCCTTCCACAGTGCTCAGCTGTGCTGGAGTCGTGCAGTGGGGTTAGAGGTCTGGGAGTTGGGGTCTTGTCAGGCTCTGTGCTCGGGTTCCGGCAGGAACAGGGACAAAGCAAGCCGTCGAGCTGCTGGATGGTGCCTGGTTACTCCTTAGCCACAAGGGAGATTTCTTCAGCCTTCTGCTCAGGTGAGTCGAAGGGTCTAGAGTTTCATCTCAAGTCGATTCCAGGATTAATCTAAAGTCTCCTGGGTCAGCTCCTACCTTTATACAACTAATGGGGGCAGGTTTACTCACTAGGTCCCTCCTATGGGTGGGCTTAGCCACAAGGGAGATTTCTTCAGTTTTCTGCTCAGGTGAGTCGAAGGGTCTAGAGTTTCATCTCAAGTCGATTCCAGGATTAATCTAAAGTCTCCTGGGTCAGCTCCTACCTTTATACAACTAATGGGGGCAGGTTTACTCACTAGGTCCCTCCTATGGGTGGGACCAGGAAGGGACACCCCTTTCCTTTGTCCAGTTTCGCGCTGGGGCTGGAGTGCCCCAGCAACCGGTTTTAACTGGGGTATGCATGAAGCACCCAGTGTGCTCCAGGCAGTGTCTGTTTCTATTCAGCCCTCCCTGTCCCAATACACATCCTCCTGTTTGGGGTGGTGCTCGCACCTCCCCAAGCAGCAAACCTATTGTCCAAACCTCCGTGACTGGAAGGACTCCCAGCAGCAGGAGGTCAGACTTGTGTCGGTGGCAGCAGCATCCATTTTGTGATGCTGGGGCTCTGGTTAACTTTAACCGGGTACAGTAAGTTCAACATGTCTTCTCCCGCTAAAAGGGTGGAATGCTACCCCCGTCGCCAGAATTGGCAAGGGGGTAGTATTCCAAAGCGTATGACACCTTATACGACATGTTTGGATAAAGCCAAACCAAAGTTAGCATTCAACCGCGAGGATTATAATGCACTTAAAAGTATATGGTATGGCAATATCATAGAACAGCTATAAGGACATGGTTCCGAAAGTTGCAGACAGGCTCAGCTCATGCTAGAGCACCATCTCACACATAACCAAGCACTATGCCTCCAGGATTGTTAAGGCCTGCCATAGGAGTGACTTATAGGTTACCATGTGTCTATATGTAAGTATGTATAGGAATACTACACCTAAGCAAGGGGTGGTTACACAACCTTGCCCCAGCTCAGTGATCAGCCAGTTGTGTCTATTTGAGTGGCCAGCCAGGGGTGGCAAAATACATGCTGCAGCCCCTGGTAGGCCTTGGTTACACTTAAGCCCCGAGTACCTATGGTACACTTCTACAGGGGCTGACAAGGTGAACCAATTCCCAATTGTGGATGCAACTAGAGTACATGGTGTGAATTTAGAGAGAGTGCATCTGTGCTGTGGGTCTGATTAGCAGGCCCACAGCCATATCCAAGTCGAAAACCAGTAAAGCAAAGCAAAAAGTGGGGGTGACCATAGGAAGCAGACTCCACTCTCCTACAGATACTGCAACGGATATTGCCTTTGATGAAGATTTCCTAGTTGACTGCAATGGCCGGGGCGAATGTTTTAGCATCAACAGTGATGGACCTAGAGTATATACGGAGTCATTTTTTCAATAACGGCAAGAAAGTCTGAGACGTCGGTTACCTGATTTTCACACCATGCATCTTGCTCTATTGCGAGTCCTTAGCAGGAAGCCTTTTTGGAGCAGGCTGGAAGGCTGATCTTTCTAACTTTTTTCTCCCCTACTCAGCTCGCATGTTTTCCATCATGTATATCGGATGCCTTCTGTCTTTTAAAGAAACATTTTTTGGCAAACATCATTCCTTGACAGGGTGTGTAAAGGAAAAGCAGACTACACAGAGTTTGAGCCTGATTTTGTTCCCACCTCACCCAAGAGGAACTGTGGGGGGAGAAATAAAAGGAGGGCACTCCAACAAAAACAATAATTTCAGAAAGAACAGTACAATGAACAAATGTCATTTTAAGGAAAATTCCCAAAAGGAAAAAGGTTTGTTGAGGTTTGAAATCAGGGGTGTTTTGAGATTCTTCTCTCAAAAGCAGGGGGAAATGGCTTGGGAAAGCAACTGCCAGTACAAAGTATTGTAGGAAGGGGTGCTTACAAGGGTCCTGAAGAGAAAGGTTACCTTTTCCTGCAGTGTGAACCTACCTGGCTACTTTATCCTCATGTACACATTAGTACTACACCATCTTGCATTTTAGGTGCTGCAACACACAGTCTTCTGCTAACCTATGACAGCCTCACAAACATTCAGGGAAAAAAAATATGCTTTGGATAAACTATAGGCTTCCTTTACATGTTTCTATTATTGCATCCATGGACTACTTACTACGGTTTCCATGGCAGGGGTAGCCAAACAAGTTTTTAAGGGTCCATGCAATGCAGCAGACAGTACTGTTACTGAAGCTCCTACAATGTGGAACTGAATGGTTCTTAGGTGGGGCATGAAAGGTGCTCTTAAGACACCAGATAAGCGTTTTAATACAGGTATGGGCAATAGGCTTACGTCAGCCCATTTAGACTCATTTAAGTTTAGGGTGGTTTCCATAACTCGGACTTCCTTTGCAGTTTCCCCTCATTTGGGTTGACATGCTTGGCAGTGCATTCTGAATGAACAGAAGCATTGTTTTGGGCTTTGGGATATGTATCCATGAAATAAAACCAGTACAGTTCTGGGTCATTAACATGCATTCTTTACATAGCTTTTTTTGTACGCACTGGCTCAGATGTGTCCAAAGGGGATAATAGTAACCCCTGCAACCATTTACAACAGCATGCCTGAAACTGTGGACTTAAACCCCCAATCTTATCTTCACCTTTGTCAGTTGGTTAGAATTAGGGTGTTTTCCTTAGAACGTTTTGCAAAATGCATCTGGCAGATTGTTTTCTCATCAAGATTAGACTTGGAGGCTAGAAGTTAATCAGCTGGACTTATATTGACTAATATAAGCACAAAAATAGATTGCCAGAATGCAGGATGTATGCAGCATTACTGCTGGTTTCAACAGGAATTGTTAAAATGCAGGATGTATGCAGCGTTACTGCTGGTTTCAACAGGAATTGTTAAAAAGATTAAGCATGTGAGCAAAATCAAACTACTTTGGAAGCCCTGATAATCGCATTCCGTGTACACGAAGGACCCAACTTAAAACTTTTTAGGTGTTGGGCAGTGCTTATTGTACCTGCTGCTTGGGACTAAGGACACGCCATAATGAAACATCTGTAAAAGCAAGTTTACACCAGAGCAGAGGAAGAAAAAAAAGATACATATGCCGGGGGAAAATAACATTCCATGCAAGTCTAGGGATGCCTAAGTTAGTCTCCTGTAGTACTTAAACTTGAGCACAAGTTATGCCATTCAGAGACCTGGATGCTCGGCAAATATAAATGCCCAACGATGGAACAAAAGAGTAATGAGTATTTTCAAATTAGACATCCAACCTTCTTTACTCCCCAAAAGACAAAGGATGGGTAGCTCTATAGATCTAAACTTTAATAATATATTCCCAAAAATAATTAGGCAATTCTTGCAACACCATTTTTTAAAATTACATGTACAAAAAACCAGTCAAGCACAAATCTCCAAGTGAAGAGATTCCATACATACAAGTCCACAGGCAATCTTTATATACAGTGAGACCTACATAGTCTGTAGCAAAGACAAAGGTCACAGTCTTAACAGTTAATGATATTTCAGCAGCAATTCTCAGTGCGAGTGCTCTAAAGATAAAGTCCAGTTAGCAAAGTCTGTGCCAGTACAGGAGCATTGTTGTACTTTTGAAAGCACTCGCCAACAATAGGTAACCTCTTGTATGCTCCCTGGAGCAAGTGCTGCAGGCAACAGTAACTAGTATTTCTTAGTGCCATATGGTATCAGCACATTGGAACGGTGATTTGTCAGTGGTGGCGAATGCCAAACTGCTGAGCTGGTCCGTTTAAGGTAGCGGGGTTTGTTCTTGTAAAACATTTCTTCGAGTTTTGGGCTCTCTATGCGTCCAAATGTGCGGTCAACATTGATAGGGTTATAGAATTGTTGCCTCATCGCATCAGTCAGCAGCTTCCCTGCAATAAACAAACATCAGAAATGTAAGTGCCCCCATACATATACCAACTAAACAAGACATTCTAAATGAAGACAGTGCGTTTGTCATGCTTGCACCAGGTTCCTGCTATCCAGGTCCCACTGCTAGATCTTTCCTTTAAACTGTACAATTGTTCCCCTCAATTGGCAATACCTTAAGTAACCCCTGTAAGTTCCTAGTAAAGGGTACTCCTGGTATCTAGGGCAAGGAGGCTAAAGAGGGTCCCTAAGGGCAGCAGCATGTATTGTACCACCCTAATGTACCCTTCAGAACCAAACTGCCATTGCAGGCTGTATGCCATTTGGCAGAGAAAGACTAAGACAACATGGCATACCGGTGTTCCATGCCTACAAGACACTGCATGAAGTATAGATAAGTCACCTCTACAGCAAGCCTTACGGCCCAAAGTCAGGGTACACTAGACTACGTGTGGGCATATATGCATGAGCAAATATGTCCCCATGTTGTCAAAGTCCATTCTTGGATATTACTAGTGAACAGGGAAGCCTTTTTCCTAACATGTGATGGACACTGGTGTTTAAGAGTTTACCAGCTAAAGGCCGGACTCTAGAGTTCTCTACTGCCTTTGATACACAAGCCAAGGCCTGCTAGACAGGGGAAATGCCACACCTGCCCCAGACCGATTTGGCACCAGGACAGATTGGAAAATTAGCATATCCCCCAACCCCACCCCCCTAGATCAACCCCTAAGGTTGGATATCGGATGTGGACACAACTTAGAATTCCACCATCTCAGTTTTGGAAGAATTAGGCTCCAAGTCAGGGCTATGTTCACTACCCACAGAAAGTGGTCATTAAGAGGGTGCAGACACCCTAAAGTTAAGTAGTCCATTGGCTACAACCAGTCACCCCCCTTATCACCACTAAATTGATTTAGGTAGCACTCTTGAAACCAGGAACTCAGATTTGATGGACCCAGAAGAGGTCAAAGAAGAGCCACAAGAAAAGAAGACTTGCAGTAGTAACGAACATACAGTTTTGCAGCTTGAAGACCTTCTAGATTCACTATGCTGTGCATTATTCCGCCACCTAGTGGTGAATATATGACGTAATCCCGCATACCATCAGTCCGCAAAAATAATCCTGCATGTACTATTAGGCCGCAAAATAAAAGAACGAAAACTTTCAGAACGAATATGCCTTTAGCACGCATGCCTTTACAACGAAAAGGCATGCATGCTAAAGGTATACTCGTTGTAAAAGTTGTAAAGGTAAGTAAAAGTACACTACCCTACCCTCTAATGTAATACCCAGCATGACCCCCCAACACTACCATAAAGCAAATTACTTTCCTACACAAACACTACAACAGTACCTTAATACACTACCCCCAGCATGACCCTATACAAACACTACACTAAACCACTACACCCCCTAAACCCTAAAACACTACCCCCAGCATGACCCTACACTACCCTAAACCCTAAATCACTACCCGCATGACCCTACCCTACAACACTACCCAAAACCCTAAAACACTACACCCCAGCATGACCCTACACTACGCAAACCCTACAACACTACCCCCAGCATGACCTTACACTACACAAACACTACAACACTACCCTAAACCCTAAAACACTACCCCCAGCATGACCCTACACTACACAAACACTACCCTAAACCCTAAAACACTACCCCCAGCATGACCCTACACTACGCAAACACTACAACACTACCCTAAACCCTAAAACACTACCCCCAGCATGACCCTACACTACACAAACACTACCCTAAACCCTAAAACACTACCCCCAGCATGACCCTACACTACGCAAACACTACAACATTACCCAAAACCCTAAAACACTACACCCCAGCATGACCCTAGCCTACGCAAACACTACAACACTACCCTAAACCCCAAAACACTACCCCCAGCATGACCTTACACTACGCAAACACTAAACTACCCTAAACCCTAAAACACTACCCCCAGCATGACCCTACACTACACAAACACTACCCTAAACCCTAAAACACTACCCCTACGCAAACACTACAACACTACCCTAAACCTTAAAACACTACCCCAGCATGACTACACTACGCAAACACTACAATACTATCCTAAACCCTAAAACACTACCCCCAGCATGACCCTACACTACGCAAACACTACAATACTACCCTAAACCCTAAAACACTACCAGCATAACCCTACACTACGCAAACACTACAACACTACCCTAAACCCTAAAACACTACCCCAGCATGACCCTACACTACACAAACACTACCCTAAAACACTACCCCCAGCATGACCCTACACTACACAAACACTACAACACTACCCTAAACCCTAAAACACTACCTCTACGCAAACACTACAACACTACCCTAAACCTTAAAACACTACCCCCAGCATGACCCTACACTACACAAACACTACCCTAAACCCTAAAACACTACCCCTACGCAAACACTACAACACTACCCTAAACCTTAAAACACTACCCCAGCATGACTACACTACGCAAACACTACAATACTATCCTAAACCCTAAAACACTACCCCCAGCATGACCCTACACTACGCAAACACTACAATACTACCCTAAACCCTAAAACACTACCAGCATAACCCTACACTACGCAAACACTACAACACTACCCTAAACCCTAAAACACTACCCCAGCATGACCCTACACTACACAAACACTACCCTAAAACACTACCCCCAGCATGACCCTACACTACACAAACACTACCCTAAACCCTAAAACACTACCTCTACGCAAACACTACAACACTACCCTAAACCTTAAAACACTACCCCAGCATGACTCTACACTATGCAAACACTACAATACTATTCTAAACCCTAAAACACTACCCCCAGCATGACCCTACACTACGCAAACACTACAACACAACTCTAAACCCTATAACACTTCCTCCAGCACGACCCTACACTAAACAACCACCACAACTCTACACTAACACAACACTACACTACACAATCACTAACCCACGAAAAAATTAACCCAAACCCACTTACCTCTCTCGTCATCATGGTTTTCACAAAGCAAATGCATTTACCATACATGCCTTTAAAACGTAATTCGTTGTAAAGGCATGCGTGCTAAATGCACATGCGTTTTGAAAAAATGAGGGTTAATGGTATGAGAGGTCAATGCCCTTGCGGGATAATGGTATGCGGACTGAAAGTCTGCGGGGTAAAAAATGCGGGATAATGGTTGCAAACCCCTAGTGGTTGGGTCCGGATTTGTAATATTTCTTTTTTTTCGTGGACCCCGGTGGGCGTCTACATCCATTTGGTGTCTTCTTGTGACGTCAACACACTTCCTCCAGAAGCTCCCACGCCTTTGGGCGCCATCTTCGGATTCTTTTTTTCGCTTTCTCGAAGTTAGTGGTTTTTAAATCTCCTCCTCCGGTCTCATCCTTCTGGCAGAGGAGGGTGGGTTCGCTGGTCAATCCAGAAGGTCTTCAAGCTGCAAAACTACACTGGCAGGTAAGAAACTATACATTTTGCAGCGTGAATCTTTCTGGATTCACTATGCTGTGCATAGACTTTGTAGCGGTTTGCTAGGTTTGTGGTGGCTGGGTGGAAGATGAGCGATGAGTTTTGAATATATGTTGTAGCACCTTCTGTCACACTTGTGCTACATCTGAATATAAACACAGTAGTGTTTAGTGAACCTGTGCACTGATGACCATGTTGCTTCCTGGCAAATGTCTTGGATGGGTGTATTTGCTAGAAACACTATTGTTGCTCCTTTTTTCCTTGTCGAGTGAGCTTGAGCTGCTCCCCGTAGCTCTCGCCCCGCTTTTTTGTGGCTGAACCTGCCCGTGCGACAATACCTCACGCCAGAGCTGTTGCCACTTTTTACTTTTTTGCAAATGTTACCACTTTCTAAGGGTAAAATACCTTAAGCCCATTTATATAAAATATAACATCCGATCCGCAAAGAGTGCACTGATATTACTATCCTCTTTGGAGAACGTGGATATTTGCTTTTTTGTGGCCACTTTTATCTTGAAATGTACAGCTGCCAGGAAAAGTATAGTGTTGTAATACTCTTATACATACCGCTCTGTACTGAATGACCTATATATGTTGTATATAAAACATTTTAACTTTGTATTATGCTAGTTTTATGCCCTTTGAGATGTACAGCTGCCAGGAAATTTATAGTGCTGCTATCATTTTATACATTCCTGTCTGTACATAAAAGTTTTTGTAAATGCCGAACTATCATTCATGTTTTATGTCTACAGTATGTATTGTATGGTCCTTCTTTATACATCAAATTTATCCTCCCATGCCCATTCGAGCTGTTCGGACCTTTGTTTTGTTTTATTGTACAGCTGCCAGGAAACATCACTTGGTGTGATAAATATATTGATTTCCTGTCTGTACACATATGATTTTTTTTGTATAACTTTTATATTGCTTATATTTCTTAACCGTTAATTGTTGCCCATTAATTGTTGTACATGTTTCCTATCCCCTTTTTATGCACTATCCATGTGTACATTTTGAGTCATTTTTTTTGTACATATAAGGAATTGTATTTTAATGTTTTGCTTGTATGATTTGTACTTTCAAATCGAATAAAAGCTTATGAACTTGAATTTGAATTGCTTGTACAATCCATCGTGCAATGGTATTCTTGGTTACTGGCCGACCAAGAATGCTGCTGGCGAAGGACACCAAGTACTGCTTTGTTTTCCTGCATTCCTTTGTTCTTTCTATGTAGTGCATTACTGCTCTCCTAGCACCCACTCTGGACAATGCCCTTTCTGCGCTTGTGGGTGGTTTTTGGAAAAAACTTGGTATTTGGACTGTCTGGTTCATGTGGAACTTTGATACCACCTTTGCTATGAAATTAGGGTCTGTTCTCATTACCACCCTGCCATTGTGAATTTGAATGTAGGGTTCTTGTAGCGTTAGTGCTTGCAATTCACTTACTCTGCGTAGTGAAGTGATGGCTACCAGGAATGCAGTCTTTATGGTAAGCATGTGTAGTGTAGCCTTGTGGATAGGTTCGAATGGTGCCTTCTTCAGCTGAGCCGGCACGTTGAGGTTCAATGCCGGTGGTGGCACTCTTTGGGGGTGCAATTTTTTGTCCTCACTAGGAATCTTTTCACCACCTGGGATGTGAAGAAACTTTTCTCCGTTTCTCCCCTTGTATAAGCCACTATCACTGCCAGGTGCACCCTTAGTGAAGAATAGCTTAAATTACTCTCTAGCAAGGGTGTTAAGTATTTTAGTACTGTTGGTTCCTTGGTCACTCCTTTGCAGTTTCTCCTTGATGCACCAATGGGAGAATCTTTTCAACTTTGCTATGCAAACCTTCCGTGTGGTAGGCCTCCCGGATTCCCATAGCACTGCCATTGTGCTTTGTGGCAGATTTAGGTGTGTAAACTACATCTTCAGGAGCCAAGCCGCTAGGCTGAGGCTCTCTGGTTCTGGGTGCAGTACCTTCCGATTTGCATTGTTGACAGGTCCCTTCTGTTGGGGAAACTGTGAGCTGGTGCTTCGCCATCTCTATTGTTAGAACCAGGACTGGCTGGCCCACTGAGGTGCTATCAGTATTAGCGTCATGTTGCTGATCCTGTATTTGTGGAGTACCCTGTGTATCAGTGGTATCGGGGGAAAAGCGTAGGCAAATGTCTTTGAGCAGCTTATCCACAGCCCATTCCCTTGGGACCGATGGCCTGGTTGTCTGGATGCGAAGTGTTGGCAATTTTCATTTTGGTGTGTTGCACATGAACAAGTTACTTACCTTCGGTAACGCTTTTTCTGGGAGATACAGTTTCTGCCTGTGGATTCCTCACCTTGTGAATATCCCCTTGCGTCAGCAACATTCGGAAATTCTTTTTGTAGCTTCGCGTGGACTACGCCATAGAGGCACGGCATCGCACGCGACTCCGCTGACGTCACAGACACCACAAAAGGCCCACGCCGGCGTGATGACATCAGTTCCGCCCTTTTTTCCATGCCTTCGAGGAACACGGACGGGCCAAATACAGTAGAAATATACACAGTACACAAATGTCAAGGTGTGAAACCAATGCAATAAAACATTTGAAATAAACAATTCCTTGACAATAAAGTCAATACATTACAGTAGCTCTGGTATAGAAGAGTGGACCATGGGGAGGCGGGTGGGTCAGTGAGGAATCTACAGGCAGATACTGTATCTACCAGAAAAAGAGTTACCGAAGGTAAGTAACGTGTTCTTCTGATAGATACATCTGCCAGTGGATTCCTCACCTTGTGAATAGAGTCCCACAGCAGATCCCACTCCCGGAGGAGAGTGTCTACTCTTCTACACCAAAAAATCCTGGAGGACAGAGTGCGCAAAGTGACCTTTCCTCCTCACCTCGGCATCCAAGCAGTAATGCTTCGCGAAAGTGTGGAGGGAGGTCCAAGGTGCGGCCCTACAAATACCCTCTACAGGTACACCCCTAGACAAAGCAGAAGTTGACGACTTTGCTCTAGTAGAGTGAGCTCTTATACCCCTTATACCCTCTGAAGGTTCCTTACCGGCCAAAGAGCAGCAGATCTTTATACAGAGGATGATCCATCTGGAAAGCTCTTCCTTTCTTGCAGCCAGCAAATCCAACGAAGAGCTGGTCATCCACTCGACAGTCTCTAGTCCCATCAAGATAAAAGCTCACCGCCCTCTTAGGGTCCAGACGGTGTAGTCTCTCCTCCTCCTTGGAAGGGTGAGGGGGAGGATAAAAGGTAGGAAGGGTAATCGATTGTCCTAGATGGAAGGGAATTACCACCTTAGGGAGAAAAGCAGCCCTGGCCCCAAGAACCATTCGTTCAGCATGAATGGTCAATTATGGGGGCTTGGAACTAAGAGCTTGAAGCTCACTTAACCTCCTTGCCGAGGTGATCGTAACCAGGAAGACCTTCTTAAAAGACAAAAGCCTCATGAGACACTTGTGTAAGGGTTCGAAGGGAGAACCCATCAAGTAGGTTAAAACAAGATCTAAATTTCATTAAGGCACAATAAAGGGAGTAGGAGGTAACTTATTTGTGAGGCCCTTCAAAAACCTTAAAACCACAGGAGACTTGAAAAGAGACAGCTGATCCGGCAAACCGAGAAATGCAGACAATGCCGAAAGATAACCCTTGACTGTGGCAACAGCAAATCCCTCCTGTGCCAAAGAAAGAGCAAATTGTAAAATATCAGACAAACAAGCCTTCAAAGGGTCAACAGACTTCTCCCCGAACCAAGAGACAAATTTAGACCATCTGTATGAATAAATGGATTTAGTGGAGTCACGCCTAGCCGAAAGAATGACATCCATCACATTGTGTCGGAGAGAAAAGGAATTCAGGTTGCCCCGTTCGATCTCCAGGCATGAAGGTGAATTGGGAGGTGGGGGTGTAGAACTTGCCCCTCCATCTGCGAGAGGAGATCTGCGCTGAACGGGAGACCGAGCGGCGGGTGAGAGGAGAGGTGGAGAAGATCTGTGTACCACACCCTTCTTGGCCAATCCGGGGCGACCAGAATAACTTGGGCCCGGTCGTGGCAAATCTTCCTCAGAACCCGAGGAATCAAAGGTATGGGAGGAAACGCGTAAAGGAGTTGACTTCCCCAACTCAACTGAAACGCGTCCCCCAAGGCTCCTTGCATCGGATACTGGAGACTGCAGAATGACTGGCAGTGAGCATTCTCGCGAGTGGCAAACAGGTCCACACGAGGAGTCCCCCATGTCCGAAAGACGTGACGAACCACCTCCGGGTGAAGCCTCCACTCGTGGTTAGCCGAGAACTGCCGACTGAAACGGTCTGCACGCACGTTCAGAACTCCGGCCAGATGATTCGCCATCAGACAACGCGGTCGTATTGTCCGCCAGGACTTGAGCTGACCGACCGCGAAGGGAAGGGAGGAAGGCCTTGAGTGCCAAACGAATCGCCCGTAACTCTAGAAAATTTATGAGACGCAACCTTTCCTCTGGAGACCAAAGACCTCCAGATCCCCCAGATGAGCACCCCACCCAGGAGTGGATGCATCCGTAATCACTGTCGCCACCGGGGGAGGCAGATAAAAAGGTTTTCCCTGAGACAGATTGCCTTCCACGCTCCACCAAGATAGATCCGCCGCAGTTTCTCTGGAGAGCCTCACAGACTCCCTGAGATCTCCGTTGTGTTGATACCACTGCCTGCGGAGGCACCACTGGAGCGCCCTCATGTGCCAGCGTGCATGGTTGACCAACAGAATGCAAGAAGCCATCAGATCGAGCAGGCGAAGGACCTTCAGGACTGGAACGACCGCCCCGTTGTAAAATAAAGGAATAATTTCCTGTATGTCGCGAATCATTTGAGGAGCAGGGAATTCACGAAATACAGTTGTGTCCAGTACAGCACCTATGAACAGGTTGCGCTGGGAGGGCACCAGGTGAGACTTGGGTACATTTATTGAAAAAGCCAACCGGTACAACAATTGAGTTGTCTCCTGCAGATGCTGGAGCACTTTCTCTGACGACTCTGCCTTGATCAGCCAGTCGTCCAAATAGGGGAATACTGGAACCCCCGACCTTCTGAGATGTGCAGCCACCACCGCCATCACCTTGGTGAAGACTCGAGGTGCAGTAGTAATTCCAAAAGGAAGGACCGCAAACTGATAATGTTGCGAACCCACCGTAAAACGGAGATACTTCCTGTGCGACTTCAGGATTGGGATGTGAAAATACGCATCCTGCAAGTCGAGCGACACCATCCAGTCTTCTTCCAGCAGCGCCTGAAGAACCTGCGCAAGGGTGAGCATCTTGAACTTCTCTTGTTTCAGATAAAGATTCAAGATCCTGAGATACAGGATTGGACGAAGTCTGCCATCCTTCTTGGGAGTCAGGAAATACCGGGAGTAGCATCCCTGACCCATTTCCTGCTCTAGAACCACCTCTATCGCACCCTTTCTTAATAGTGTCTGCACTTCCTCCTGCAGAAGTAAAAAGGTGTTTCTCCGTGCAAAAACCATGTCAAGGAGGGTAATTGGGAGACAATTCCCGAAAGGGAAGAGCATACCCATTTTCTACAAGATGGATGTAGGAGAGTGGGGTCTGCAATCCTATGGTCACCCCCGATTTTTGCTTTTTGCTTCACTGGTTTACGACTTTCCCTGGCTGTGGGCCTGCTAATCAGACCCACAGCCCAACTGTCTCTCTCTAAATTGACAACCATGAACCTTAGGTGCATATCTAATTGGATACAGAGTCATCTTATCAGTCCCTGTACAGTGTACCTTAGGTACCCAGGGCATAGGTGCACTCAGGGCCTACCAGGGGCTGCATCATGTATTATGCCACCCCTGGCTGGCCATCCAAATCTGACACAACTGGCTGATCAATCAGCTGGGGCAAGGTGGTGTAATCACCCTTTGCTTTAGATATAGTATCCCTATATCTAACCTTAAAATGGACACATATCCTCCTATAAGTCACTCCTATGGCAGGCCTTAACAATCCTGGAGGCAGAGTGCTTGGAATTATGTGAGATGGTGGTCTAGCATGAGCTGAGCCTGTCTGCAGCTTTCAGAACCAAGTCCTTTAGCTGTTTCCATGATAACGCTATACCATATACTCTTAAGTGCATTATAAACCTTGCGGTTACTGCTAACTTTGGTATAGCATTATCAAAACATGTCGAGTAAGGTGTCATACGAATTGGAATACTACCCCCTCACCAATTCTGGCGACGGGGGTAGCATTCCACCCTTCTAGAGGGACACAACATGTATGTAACTGTGAACCCCGGTTAAAATTAACTCGAGCCTCAGCATCACAAAATGGATGCTGCCACCACAGACACAAGTCTGACCTCCTGCTGCTGGGAGTCCTTCCAGCAAGGGAGGCTTGGACACAGGTCTTCCTGCCTTGGGAGGTGCTAGCACCACCCCAGACAGGATTTTGTGTATTAGGTAGGACAGGGCTGAAAGGAATGAGACCTGCCTGGGGCACACAAGGTTTTCCTGTGCATACACCGGTCTAAACCAGTTCCTGGGGCTCTCCAGCCCCAGCTCTGGCGCAAGACCGGTCAAAGGATAGGGGGTGTAACCACCCCCCTTCCTGGTCCCACCCAGAGGAGGGACCTAGTCGTAGTACAGCCCCCTTTAGCCGGATAAAGGTAGGAGCTGGTCCCATTCCAAATTAGAATATCCTGAACAACTTTACAAGAAGAAACTCTGGACTTCGACGTTCTGCTCCACAGAAGACTGAAGAAATCTCCATTGTGGGCAAGGAGTGTCCACCCACCACAAGCAGGCACCAGCGGCTTCCCTTTTTAGTCTTTCCTCGAGGATCCAGACTCCAGAGCCAGACGAGACCCAGATTCCCAGACCTCTCCGACCTCTACCTACATCTGCAGCACAGCTGAGATCCGTGGGTGCTACGAGACACGTGGGACCGGCCATCTTGAAAGAAGCAGCACTTCGATCCAGCACGACTTCTGAGGTAACCTCGTCCAAGTGCTTTGGGGATTGAGAAGTCCCGACCCCGAGCAGCTCCTGCACCGAAGACCAGCTCTCCAGCATCCACGAGATCTGCGTGGGGCCCTTCTGCCCGTTTGCTGCCCGACGCGTTGTCTGGTCACTTGCTGGCTGGCTAGTGGCCTCCTAGACGACGAACCTTGAAATCTTCAATGCTGGTCTAGTTGCTCCAGACTGGCCCTTGCTCCCTTCCAAAAGAGGAGCACCCCAGACCCTCCTGGTCCACTCCAGACGCCGTTTCCACTCACCGCGTGGGTTGCCTTTGCCAAGGCCTGTTGACTCCGAATCCGAAGCAGACACCGCCGACAGCGAGAGCCTGCGTGGGACAGCTTGTGCCTCCATCCTGGTCGAAGACACCACCTGGTCCACGTGGCTGCAGAGACAAGCATCCACCCTCACCTGATCGTGATGACGACATCTGGTTCCACTCCAGTCACTGGCTAGTGACTTTGAACATTGTCCCCTCTGCTTTCAGGTTCTTCTCTTAACTGATCCACCCTTGGATCACACCGGACATCTTCCTCCTGATCGCCTGCAGCATCTTTTCTTCCAGGCTCCATAGACTTCAACGCCGGAACCAGACACGACTTGGCACCTATGCACCCGCAGCCTGTGGGTGAGGTAACACGAGCATTTCGGTGCTCAAGAGTAGTTTGACTCTCCTATTGTCCAGTTCCACAGTCGTTTTAGTTCTACCTAGTCAGGATTGTCTGTACTCACATTTTTCTTGAACTGTACTGTCCATAGACACTGTTACACATCTCGCGTGTGAGTTCACTCTCTGCACACGCGTTCCGTGGGCCGCCTATTACCTACCTAGAGTTGGTATAGCGTGGTCCCAGCGATCCTACAGCCTCTGGGCAGCTCCATTCCTTTTATCGACTTTCACATTCCACTTAGTATATAGTTTGTCGTGCCCCTAGGGCACCATTGTAATTTGTGCAACTTAAACGTATTTTTCCTAAGAGAGTGTCATGTGCTTAGCCCTCTGATCTCAAAGAGTTCAGAGGGGTATGTTAGTTAATAAATACTGGTTTATTTTCATAACAACCTGTATGGTGTCCTTTCACTTGGTATTCAAGGGGTTATATGTGGTAAAATGCAAATGCTACTTACCAGTATGCATCTGTTCTTGGCATGTAGGGCTGCTGACATTCATATCTGTGCATAGATCGCCGCCTAGTGTTGGGTCCGGATGATTGCACATTGTTGTCCTGGAAGAGTCTTCGAAGTATCACGAGATAGGTGGCTCCTCCCCTGGACTACAGTGCGCATGGGCATCGCCTCCATCCCCAGATTGTTTTTAGCCATTGTGGCCGAGATGGAGTGAACTATGTGAGTGATGACCATGCCATGAGCATATACATGAATACTGCAGCTGCTACAGGCGCCGGGGAGGAGGGCGGGCGATATGAATGTCAGCAGCCCTACATGCCAAGAACAGATGCATACTGGTAAGTAGCATTTGCAGTTCGAGGCATGTGGTATGCTGAATTCATATCTGTGCATAGAATACATAGCAGTCCTCCTATCGTTGGCGGCCGCTCGTGCCAGCTGCAGCAGTTTGGAAAAGTGTCTTGAGAACAGCCTGACCAACAGCTGCCTGCTGTTTAGAGTGCACGTCTACACAGTAATGTTTAGTAAATGTATGTGTGGTAGACCATGTGGCTGCTCTACATATATCCTCTAAGGGAATGTTCCCAAGGAAAGCCATAGAGGCCCCCAACTTTCTGGTGGAGTGGGCTCTTGGTGGAATTGTTAGAGTGCGTTTAGCCTTAGCGTAACAGATCTGAATACATTTCACGATCCACCTAGCGATACCAGCTTTGGAAATAGCGTTACCCTTGTGGTGTGATGCAAAGGCAACGAAAACCTGCTTAGTCTTTCGAAAATCCTTTGTCCTGTCAATGTAGTACATTAGGGCTTTCTTAACGTCAAGGGTGTGGAGCATCCGCTCCGCCAGCGACTCAGGGTTTTGAAAAAACACTGGCAACTCAATTGTCCGGTTCATGTGGAATTGAGATACAACCTTGGGTAGAAATTTAGGGTTAGCGTGGAGCACCACCCTGTTAGCATGGACTTGGAAAAAAGGTTCTTGGATGGTGAGGGCCTGCAACTCACTAACCCTCCGTAGCGATGTAATTGCTACTAAGAAAGCCACTTTCCAAGTCAGAAACTGAAGCTCACAAGAGTGTAGTGGCTCGAAAGGAGGACCCATCAGCCTTGTAAGAACCACATTGAGGTTCCATTCTGGAGCTGGTGGTGTCCGTGATGGAATGACCCTTTTGAGTCCTTCCAGAAATGCCTTGATAGCAGGAACCTTGAAAAGTGATAGGTGTTGCCTATTCTGGAGGTACGCGGCCATCGCAGACAGGTGAATGCGGATGGAAGAATACGCCAAATTGCATTGGTACAGATGGAACAGGTAACATATGATGTTCTGAATGGAAGCATCCAGCGGGTTAATGTCGTGGTTTGCACAATAAACGACAAACCGCTTCCATACCTGACCGTACTCAGCAGGTATACACCCCTCCCTACACCTCCACTGCTAGACCACTTAAATGGGGAGTCCCACAGGGCTCCTCCTTGAGCCCGCTCTTGTTCAATGTTTACTTCTCCCCCTTGGCTAAACTGATTGCGCAAACTGGGATTAAATCCACCTCCTACGCTGACGACATTCAGTTACTCTTCACTTTTGATACCCCCACTGCCTCTGCCTTCGACCCATTGAAAAACTGTCAAAGAGACATCTCTAGCTGGATGGACTCCAATTCCCTCCGACTCAACGCTGGAAAGACAGAGATTCTGTTTTTTAACTCATCATCCCCTCTTGATTCTAATTTATGGTGGCCGGATGATCTCAGCCATGCCCCCACGCCTAAAGACTCGGTGAGAAACCTGGGAGTGCTCTGGGATAATCATCTCAGTTTTAACGCCCAGGTTCAAACAGTAGCAGCATCCTGTTTTGCTAAGATCAAGACAATTCGACGGCTCATCAACTACCTGCCGATGGACCGCCGTAAGACTGTGGTACAAGCCCTGATAATATCTCACCTGGACTACGCCAACGCACTATACCTTGGCATCATAGCAGGCCTATGCCACAAGCTACAGACTGTCCAGAATGCTGCTGCTCGGCTGGTGGAGAGAATTCCTGCCAGACATCACATCTCCCCACACCTCCGAAAACTCCACTGGCTCCCCATTTCCAAGAGATGTATTTTTAAGGCCATGACCCTGGCTTTCCGGGCCTCCAAGGGCAAAGGCTCGGCCCATCTGAAAAGCACTCTGAAACCGTATGTCAACACCAGGACATTACGCTCAAATTCCCTACTTCTGCTGGAAACCCCTAGATTTAAACGTACTCGCGCCGGAGGGAAAACATTCGAGGTCTGTGCCACTCGGTGTTGGAATAACCTCCCGGTTGCATTACGAGCCTGCCAAACCGAATTAGCATTCCGAAAGTCCCTGAAAACACATCTCTTCCCCATATAATGCCCCATTGGTGCCTAGCCTCCAAAGTTCCATGATTCATCAGCGCCGGGACGCCCCGTTGGGGCAGCTGTTGCGCTTTACAAAATACACAAAATAAATAAATTTAGCCGCATAACATGCTCTAGTAGTGGGCTTTCTTGCCTCCCGAATGATGTCCATGCAATCGGGGGGGAAGATTGAGGTAGCCAAACTCTAGGACTTCAGGAGCCAGGTCGCCAGGTTGAGCTGTTGCGGATCTGGGTGCTGAATGACGCCATGGCTCTGCGTCAGAAGGCTGGGTGTGAGATGAAGCCTTTGATGCGGTACCACGAAAAGTTCCAGAAACGTGGTGTACCATGGTTGGCGAGCCCACGTTGGAGCAACCAGGATGAGAGTCATCGAGTGCTGCCTGAGCTTGCGTGCCACCAGCGGTATCAGAGGTGCTGGGGGAAAAGCGTACGCAAATCTGCCTGACCAGTTCATCCATATCGCATTGCCCTGCGATTGCGGGTGTGGGAACCTGGCGGCAAAGCTTTGGCATTTTGCGTTCTCCCTTGTGGCGAACAGGTGTATCTCTGGATGACCCCACTTTCGGAAGTACGGTTGGAGTACTGATGGATGTATCTCCCACTCGTGCATTTGGTGGCTGTGCCTGCTGAGCAGGTCCGCCATCTGATTGTCTTTGCCTGGGAGATGTTCTGCCATCAGGAAAATGTTCCTTTGAATGGCCCACTTCCACATGCTCTGAGCCAGATGAGACAGCTGCGGAGTGTGTGCCCCCCTGTTTCTGAATGTAGTACATGGCCGTCATGTTGTCCGTCCGGATCAACACGACCTTGTTGCACAGATGTACTTTGAATGCCTTTAAGGCCATGAAGATCGCCATCAGTTCCAATACATTGATGTGCATCTTCCTTTGCTGTAGTGTCCATAGTCCCTGCACTGTGTAGTGGAGTACATGCGCTCCCCATCCCTGGAGAGAAGCGTCCGTTGTCAGGATAATCTGTGGTACAGGCTCTTGGAACGGTCGGCCCCTGCAAAGGTTTTGTGGATTCCACCAATGCAGAGAGTTGTAAGCCCGACCGCTCACCAACACTAGGTCTGTTAGCTGCCCGTGAGCCTGAGTCCACTGACGTGCTAGGCACTCCTGGAGCGGACGCATATGTAACCTCGCGTGCGGGACAATGGAGATGCAGGAGGCCATCATGCCTATCAACTGCATGAACACCTTCGCTGGAAGCGAGTGCTGAGGTCTGAATCGTTGGATCAGCGTCTGAATACTGGCGACTCTCACTGAATTTGGCTGCGCAGTGGCTGCCAGAGTGTTTATTGTCGCGCCCAGATACTCCCGTATGTGGGCGGGCTGGAGATGGGATTTTGGGTAATTCAGTGAGAATCCCAGATCGTGCAGGAGATGAATGGTGCGGGACACGTGGTCGGCGCACTGTTGTTCCGACTTTGCCTGAATGAGCCAGTCGTCCAGGTAGGGGTAGACGTGGATGTTTCGACGTCTTAGATGCGCCGCCACAGTCGCCAGGCACTTTGTAAAGACCCTGGGCGCTGTGGTGAACCCGAAAGGCAGAACCCTGAACTGGTAGTGCTGGTCTTGAATTGTGAACCTGAGGTACTTCCTGTGTGAAGGATGCAGGGGAATGTGAAAGTATGCATCCTTGAGATCCAGAGTAGCCAGGAAGTCCCCCTGCCGAAGCAGAGGGAGAACCTGCTGCAGCGTGAGCATATGGAAATGTTCTGACAGAATGTACCAGTTGAGGGGCCTGAGGTCCAGGATGGGCCTGAGGGATCCGTCCTTTTTGGAGATTAGAAAGTACAGAGAGTAAACCCCTGTTCCCCTTTCTTGCAGTGGAACGAGCTCTATTGCCCCTTTTTGCAGCATGACTTGTACCTCCTGCTGCAACAAGTGCAAGTGCTCGCCAGACATAGGACGGGTTCTTGGAGGTATGTTTGGTGGAGTGGAAGTGAGTTCCAGACAGTAACCGTATTGGATAAGAGATTTGACCCACCTGTCCGTGGTGATGGATTTCCACGCGGGCAGGAACTGCTGGAGTCTCCCCCCGACTGGTGGTGTGTGGTCGGGGGGCAGTGACAAGGCGTCACTGTTTGTTGGCGGTGGAGGACCTGGAGCTGTTATTTCCACGTCCTCTGCCTTTGACGTTGTTGCCCCGGTAACCACCTATACCCTTGTTGGTGTATGAGGTCTGGGTGTTGCTTTTATAGTATGGCGTGGATTGTGATGCCTGACCCCTTGAGGTGCCTCTGTTATTGGAGCGGCGAAAGGAACCACCCCGAAACTGTTGGGACTGCAGGGCCCCCATAGACTTAGCAGTGTCAGTGTCTTTTTTCATTTTTTCAAGGGTTGCATCCACTTCAGGCCCAAACAGGTGGTCTGGATTAACTGTTTGGTTTAAGATGGTTGTCTGTATGTCTGGTTTAAAGCCTGATATCCTAAGCCGAGCATGCCTACGCAGTAGCACGCTAGTGTTTATAGCTCTGGAGGCGGTATCAGCCACGCCCAGTGCGCACTTACATA
Source organism: Lissotriton vulgaris (assembly GCF_964263255.1). NCBI lineage: Eukaryota > Metazoa > Chordata > Amphibia > Caudata > Salamandridae > Lissotriton > Lissotriton vulgaris. The sequence continues at coordinate 868,810,293 of NC_141687.1, read as the reverse complement.
GTGTGCCCTATCGTAGCGTACAAGTAGGGCTTGCGTGTTTGAAATGCGCCAAATATTAGCTGCCTGCGCAGCAATACGTTTTCCTGAGGCCTGAAAGATCTTTGATTCTTTGTCAGGGGGAGGAGCATCACCCGTGGTCTGCGAGTTCGCCTGCTTGCGTGCGTTGGATACAACCAAAGAGTCCAGTGGCAAGTCTCCCTTGATGTACGTTGGATCAGTGGGCGCTGCCTTGTATTTCCTGTCAATACGAGGATTGATGACTCTCGCCCGGGTGGGCTCCCTGAAAACCTCTGGCGCGTGCTTTAGCACTCCTTTGAGCATTGGCAATGTCTTGACAGTCTTTTCAGCCACCGAGAAAGTGTCAAACAGAAAATCGACATCCACTGGGTCCGCATGGAGGTCGACATCGTGATTGGCCGCAGCTCTCTCAATTAGAGCGTTGAAGGCCGCAGAGTCCTCTGTTGGGGAAGTTTTTGCAGCAAACAGCTGCGGCTCCTGTCCTGACTGAGGGTCCTCAGGGTCGCCTCCAGCAGACCATGGCTCATTGACCTCCTCTGGATCCGAGTACGCTCGATAATTGTACTCCTCCTCCTCGTCTCAGTCACCCTCCCCAGCGTTAGAGTGAGTGGGTGAGAGTTCGAGGCCTTGTGGAGATGCAGGCTCCATAGGGGCAGAAGTACCCGCAGAGTCCAACTTCTTTTTGAGTGGAATGCGAAAATGTTCCAACACTGGCTCCGGTGTGATCTTCCTTTCAAGGAGAGAGAGTTTGCCTGTGTTGGCGTTGATGACAACCTCTCGACGCTCTTCGCCAGCGAGTGGCTGGAGCCGAGGCTTCGGCACCACCAAAGATGCTTTAGGCGTGGACACCAGCTTCAAGGGCACCCCAGCCCCATGTTTCGGAGCGAAAGCCTTCGGCGTCGTCTTTGGCGGCAGCGTGAAGTGGATCGGCGTCTGCGCCTTCGCCGGTTTATGTGGAGGCTTCGGCGCCACATCCTTCGGTTCGGGAGCCACTGCATCCTTCCGAATGCGTTGAAGGGACTCTGTGACCTTCTTCGTAAAGGACGGCGCGGGTTGGACTGTCTCGAGCGAGTCCTCCGAGTCCTGATCCGGGTCAGTGATCAAAGGCACGGTCTTTGGAGCCGACACATCACCGCCCTTGGCTTTGTCGACCGGGATCGGCGCAGCCAGAGCTTTGGGGTCGTCCTGACGCTTCTTTGAGGCTTTTTTAGGGTCATCGACCTTCTTGGCGTCGACGTGGCCCTTCAGCGCGTCGACCATCTTCGGTGCCGACGCAGCCGCGTCGGGCGTCTTCGCCTTCGACACCGGTGTCTTCGGGTCGGCCATTTTGGCGTGGCTCTTGATCTCGGCGGCCATTTTGGACTTCTTCGGCGCCGAGGCCTCTGGAGCCTTTGGTCCCACCAGTGCGACTTTCACTTTCGGTTTCGATACGGATGGCGCGGATCCTGATGGCTTCACTTTCGGTTTCTGTACCGGGAGTGGCGCATTTTTAATGTCCGTGGCCGGGCCCGGAGGCGGGGCCGTGGGACGAGTATTGAGGTCTTGGGTAAGGCCCGAAGGCAATCCCTCGACCTGGGCCTTATGCTGGGGTTCGGCCCCAGAGTCAATATGAGGATGCTCCTCTTCCGAGCTATCCTCCACGGTGGCAATGGCCCCGTCGTCGTCCCCTACCTCCTCGACGACTTCCTCTAACTCTTCATCTCCCGCGTCGTAGTTCTCATCGTCCGACGCTGGCTCAGAGTCCGAAACTTCTTCAAAGATGTTGGCTGGGGGGGGGGGGGGGGGGGGGGGGGGGGGGTGCCGATAACTGGGCCTGCAGTCTCGCGGCCCGACGTAGCTTGAGAGTCTTCTTCGACCGGAACTTGGAGCAGGCCATACACCTGGCCTCGTCGTGGTCCGGCGACAAGCATCTGTTGCACACTGGGTGCACGTCGAGGTGCGAATACTTAGAGGCACACACCGGGCACCTCTTAAACGGAGTTCGTTCCATGTTGAAGTAGTCTGGAGCGTTGTGTAGGCCCGTCCGCGCCGACAGCACGCGGAAGGGCAGCAAGTGTTCGGAGCCGATAAATAAGCAAACCCGAACGATGGACAATACCGACGCGAGTCCTAAAGACCTTTTGGTCTCAAGTTAGGAAACTTTTACAACTATCGATTCCGACAGAGGGAACCGAAACACATCCGAACCCAATGGCGGAAAAAAACAATCTGGGGATGGAGGCGATGCCCATGCGCACTGTAGTCCAAGGGAGGAGCCACCTAACTCGTGATACTTCGAAGACTCTTCCAGGACAACAATGTGCAATCATCCGGACCCAACACTAGGCGGCGATCTATGCACAGATAGGAATTCAGCAGCCCACATGCCTCGAACCAGCTGGCTTCACATGCCAAAAGAGTTTAGCCTAAGACTGCTTTGTCCTTTTCTGAGGCTGAGTGTTTGGAGGAGGAGGAAGAGGCTGGACGTCCTAGAGGACAAGCTCTTGGTTTACCCCTGTACGACCTGTACAACGGATTCTGCTGCTGCTGACCTTGCCGATCGGAGCAAAAGGAAGAGCGTCCGAATCCTCTGAACTTTCTGGTATAAGAACCCCTGGTCTGAAGCCCTAAAGATTTGGCAGTAGCCCTACTGTCCTTAAATCTCTAAAGCTGTATCAGCATTTTTCCCCAAGAGTCCAACACCATCACAGTGCAGATCCAACAAAGCAGCTTGAACATCTGCCGAAAAATCTGAAGATTTCAGCTAAGCTGATCTTCTTGTGGCAACCGCAGTACTCATGATGCGTGCCACCGAATCCGCAGTGTCTAGTCCACTTAGTATCACCTGGCGAGCCGCTGCCTGTGCATCTGTCAACACCTCCTCAAAATCCTACCTGCTGTCAACAGGGATCTTAGGTGCCAGAAGACGCAGTGTATCCATGAGAGCATGCACATATCTCCCCATAAGGCAAGGGGCATTGGTGGATTTTAATGCCATACTCGCGGAAGAAATGGTCTTTTTTGCAACCTGATCTTGTTTCTTGGCATCCTTATCCCCAGGCACTTGAGGAAATGCACCCACAGTTTTTTTGGAACAGGCTGCCTGGATTACTAAACTTTCAGGTGAAGGAGGAGAAGTCAGAAACGCAGAGTCTTCAGGAGCGACCCTGTACCTTCTTGACACACCCTTGGAAACTGCTGGTGCTGTAAGAGGCTTTTTCCAAACCTCTATAATAGCCTTCGTTAAGGCTTCATTAAAGGGGAGCAACGGTTCCACCACAGAGCTGGGTGAATGCAGAACCTCAGTCAGTAGATTGGACTTAAATTCTACTGTAGGTAGAGTCAAATTCAAAAGTTCCGCTGCCTTCCTTTATAATCAAGTGATAAGGCTGAACGTCTTTTGAAGGGGCATCAGACACAGATGGTAACTCCCACTCGGGAGAAAACTCAAGGCCACTAGCCTCCGCCAGATTCTCGAAACAGTCATCCTCAAGATCACCTTCCATTTCAGCTTGAGCCTCTGTATATCTCTGCTCCTTCATGAGGCGCTGAGCCTCCCTCCTGGACCTTTCCTTCACACGTCACACCGTCGGATCCACCAACGACTCCGACGGAGCTGGCGTCGGTATCGAATCCGATGGCATAGTGGGTTAGTCTTGGTCGACTCGGAGCAGTCGACGTCGGTATTGGCGTCGTCTACCTCGGTGGAGCCGGGTATTGCCACGGCGGTGTCTGAGCCGCAATAAATGGAGCCGGAGCATAGGAGTGTGGAACCCCTAAATTGAAGGCTAGTGGACCCATGGGACCCGAAGGTGCGCCAGAGGGGTACCAAGCCCTTAAAAATACGCCATACATAGCGTTCAAAAACGCTGATGGGTCTTGGCCTGGGGCAGGAAAAGGTGTCTGAAGACCCTCAGGCTGGCCTTGAGGTGGTTCTGAATTCGGCTCTTCCACAGACGCAGAATCCTCACCCACAGGAACTTCTTCCTCATCCTCTTGAGCCGGGGACGGTGCCGGAGATGGAACCGGAGACGGCGACTGAACCTGCGACTCCGAAGGCAAAGCCTCACCTTCAGGACCCAAGTCCTCCTCCGGAGGAATCACCTTGGAACGTACCTTCTTGGGTGACTTCGACCTAGAGTCAGAATCCCTACCGGGGTGACGTCGGGACTCATGTCTTCTTTTCTTATGCTTCTTCTTTGACTTCGAAGCATGATCTGATGATGACTTCGAAGTCGACTCTGCTCGAGGCCTTGATCTCGAACTCGCTCTTCTCGAACGAGACCTCGAAGACTTTCTTTCCATGTCACCTTTCAGCTTCGCCACCAGTAGTTTGGCCTCTCTCACACAGAGCCTTCGGGTTCATCTTCCGACATGAATATCCATCGACATCATGGTCCGAACTTAGACACCAGATGCACTCTTCGTGCGGGTCAGTGGTTGACATTTTCCCACATTCTCTGCAAGGCTTGAAACCGGTTTTCTTTGTCGACATCGTGAAGGACACAAAGAAACAGGAAAGTGAAGAAAATAGCAACAAAGTTACTAAAAGGCGACAGATTACCCGACACAGTTAGCGTCGACGACGCGGAAAAAAGGAAACTGATGTCATCACGCTGGCGTGGGCCTATTGTAGTGTCGGTGACGTCAGCGGAGTCACGTGCGATGCCGTGACTCTATGACGTCGTCTAAGTCGGCGCGAAGCTACAAAAAGAATTTCCGAATGTTGCTGACGCAAGGGGATATTCACATGGTGAGGAATCCACTGGCAGATGTATCTATCAGAAAGGTCCATTTGCAGTGTACCCCACTTCCAGAATAGTTCCTTTATTTCCTGCTGGTTGAGCTCCCATTCGTGGGATGTGAACGCCTGCCTGCTGAGTCTGTCTGCTTCCTTGTCCTTCCCTGGGAGATGCATTGCTAGTAGGTCTATTCTTAGTGGAATGGGCCCATCTCCATACTTCCTGTATAGCCCTGATGGTGCCACTGATTGAGATCAGAGGGCTAAGCACATGACAAGACTCTTAGGAAAAATACATTAAGTTGCACAAATCACAATGGTGCCCTAGGGGCACGACAAACCATATACTAAGTAAATGGTATAAGGAAATCGATGAAAGGAAAGGAGCTGTCCAGAGGCTGTAGGATCGCTGGGACTACACTACCCTAACCGTAGGTAAGTAGCAGGAGGCCCATGGGACGCGTGTGCAGTGTGAACTCACACGCGAGATGCGTAACAAAGTCAATGGACAGTACAAATTACGAAAAGGTAAGTATTTGACTGTTCCGACTAGCAAGGACTAAAACGACTGGAAATCTGGACACCGAAATGCTCTTGTTACCTCACCCACGGGCTGCGGGTGCATAGGTGTCAAAGTGTTGGGTTTCCGCGTTGAAGTCTATGGAGCCTGGAAGAAAAGATGCTGCAGGCGGCCAGAAGGAAGATGTCCGGAGCGACCCAAGGGTGGATAGAGGAAGATGAAGACCTGAAAGCAGAGGGGACAATGTTCACAGTCACTAGCCAGTGACTGGGGTGGAACCAGGAAGGAACCAGATGCTGTTGTCGTGATCAGGTGAAGAGTGGACGCTTGACTCTGCAGCCATGTGGTCCAGGAGGTGTCTTGGGACGACCAGGATGGAGGCACGAGCTGTCCCAAGCAGGCTCTCGTCGTCGGCGGTGTTGGTTCCGGATTCGGCATCAACAGGCCTTGGCAAAGGCAACCCACGCACTGAGTGGAAAAGTCATCTGGTGCGGACCAGGAGGGTCCGGGGTGCTTCTCCTCTGCAGGGAAGCAGGGGCCAGTCTGGAGCAACCAGACCAGCGGTGTGGTTTTCAAGGATCGTCGTCTAGGAGGCTACTAGCCAGCCGGCAAGTGACCAGACAACGCGTCGAGCAGCAATCAAGCAAAAGGGCCCCACGCAGATCTCGTGGATGCTGGAGGGCTGATCTGTGCAGGAGCTGCTCGGGGCTGGGGCTTCTCAATCCCCAAAGCACTTTGTCGAGGATGCCTCTGAAGTTGTGCAGGAAGCGAAGTTCAGTTTCTCCAAGATGGCCGGTCCCACGTGTCTCGTCGCACCCACGGATCTCAGCTGTGCTGCAGATGTAGGTAGAGGTCGGAGAGGTCTGGAAGTCTGGTTCCACCGGGAAGGGCGACAAAGTAAACCGCTAGGACGCTTGATGGTGCCTGCTTGTGCAGGGTGGTCACTCCTTGGCCACAAGGGAGATTTCTTCAGTCTTCTGTGGAGCAGAACGTCGAAGTCCAGAGTTTCTTCTTGTAGAGTTTCAAATCAGAATTAATCTAACGTGGAATGGGACCAGCTCCTACCTTTATTCTCCTAAAGGGGGGCTGTACTATCACTAGGTCCCTCCTATCGGTGGGACCTGGAAGGGGGGTGGTTACACCCCCTATCCTTTGTCCGGTTTCGCGCCAGAGCTGGGGCTGGAGTGCCCCAGCAACTGGTTTGAACCGGTGTATGCACAGCGCACCTTGTGTGCCCCAGGCATGTCTCATTCCTTTCAGGCCTGTCCTACCTAATACACAAAATCCTGTCTGGGGTGGTGCTAGCACCTCCCAAGGCAGGAAACCCTTTGTCCAGGCCTCCCTCGATGGAAGGACTCCCAGCAGCAGGAGGTCAGACTTGTGTCTGTGGTGGCAGCATCCATTTTGTGATGTTGAGGCTCGAGTTAACTTTAACCGGGGTTCTCAGTTACATACATGTCGTGTCCCTCTAAAAGGGTGGAATGCTACCCCCGTCGCCAGAACTGGCGAGGAGGTAGTATTCCAATTCGTATGACACCTTACTCGGCATATTTTGATAATGCTATGCCAAAGTTAGCAATAACCGTGAGGATTATAATGCACTTAAGAGTATATGGTATAGCGTTATCATGGAAACCGCTAAAGGACGTGGTTCCGAAAGCTGCAGACAGGCTCAGCTCATGCTAGAGCACCATCTCACATAATTCCAAGCACTCTGCCTCCAGGATAGTTAAGGCCTGCCATAGGAGTGACTTGTAGGAGTATACGTGTCCATTTTAGGTTTAGATATAGGTATACTATATCTAAAGCAAAGGGTGACTACACCATCTTGCCCCAGCTGATTGATCAGCCAGTTGTGTCAGATTTGGATGGCAAATACATGCTGCAGCCCCTGGTAGGCCTTGGGTTTACTTATGCCCTGGGTATCTATGGTACACTGTAGAAGGACTTACAAGAGTTACCCAATACCAATTGGTAAATGCACCTCAAGTATATGGATGTCAATTTAGAGAGAGAACAGCTAGGCTGTGGGTCTGATTAGCAGGCCCACAGCCAGGGAAAGCCGTAAACCAGTGAAGCAAAAAGCCAAAATCTGGGGTGACCATAGGATTGCAGACCCTACTCTCCTACTGGTCTCATGTGGAGGCGAATATTTGGGACCAGGTGTATGCATGATGCCATCATTCCCATTAATTTGCTTATTCCTCACTCTCAGAGGTTGCCCCTTGTGGTAAAGAGTTGTCTCCTTCAGTATTGCCAAAGTTCTTTGTGCTGGGGAACGCTTTTCCCTGTATGGTGTTGATCTCTGCCCCTAAGAATATCTATTTTTTCCGGTTCTATTGAGGACTTTCCCCAATGGATTAAAAACCCCAGTTCGATTAGCATTTGCATTACTTGCTGGATGGGTTGTTTGCATTGGCTGTAAGAGCTTGCCTTTACAAGCCAGTCGTCTATATAGGGGTATACATGTAAACTTGCCTTTTAAGGTTCACTGCTACCGCTGCTAGGCATTTTACAAACACCCTCTGTGCTTAAGAAACGTAGATCCAGAATAGGTCTAAACGTTTCGTCCACTTTTGGTACGAGAAAATAGTTGGAGTAAACCTCTTGGTTTCTTTCCTTGTACGGCACTATTTCTATTGCCTCCTTGTTGAGGAGTTCCTGCGCCTCTAGTAGCAAGAGCGGAAGTTCCTATGCAGAGTGCACCTTGTCGTTTGGCCTTTTGTTTTTCTAGCTCAATACAATAGCCATATTGTATGAGGTTTAGTATCCATTTGTCTGTTGTGACCTTCCTCCATTCCTAGAAGTCCCTTATCCTGTCTCCTACTGGTGTTAAATGTGTTTGAGGAACTGTTTGTCTTGTAGAATCAGTTTTTTGGTTTTGTCTTCGGTTTTGATGCCCCCCTCTGAGTGTTGCCTGGGTGGGTGTTTGGCTGTGCATCTGAAAGAAACAGGTTAGTGTTAGATTCCTTACCTTGGGTCTGCGAACCAAGATCACACCAGAAAGTCCTGGAGAACGGAAAGGCTGAAAAAGCCATCTCTCCAAACTTGGCTATCCAGGCAATAGTAACTAGCAAACGTGTGCAGCGAAGCAAACGTAGCTGCCTGCCAGATGTCCTGCAAGGGGAACCCCCGACCCAGGGCAGTAGTAGCCGCCTTGGCCCAAGTGGAATGGGCGCGCAGCCCAACAGGAGTCTCCTTTTTAGCCAAGGAGCAACAGACCTTGACGCACAACACGACCCACCGAGAGAGGATTCGTTTGTGCACCACCCGTCCCTTCTTCGCGTCCACGTAACCAACAAATAGTTGGTCGTCAATCCCGGAACTGGCGTGTGCGATCACAGTTGAAGGAGAGCGCACGTTTTGGGTCCAGACGGTGGAGCCTCTCTTACTCTTTCGAGGGATACGGAGGCAGAAAGTAGGTGGGCAAGGTTATGGACCACCCGATGTGAAAGGCGATAACTACCTTGGGCAGGAAAGAAGGACACGTTCTTAAAACAACCTTGTCCGGATGGACGGAAAGGAGTCTTAGACAGCCCCCCAGGATATAGCGGCATGAATTAGCAAATTTAGCGGCACAAAAATGGAAATTTAGCGGCACAAATATGGAAATTTAGCGGCATTTTATGTGGCCATTTTTCCTACAACAAACACAAATATCTTACTTTTTTTGTTATTTAACATGAAGCACACGCACACACCCCCACACACCTTCTACCATCTCTCTCCTTTCTACCCGCTCTCGTGCCCTCTTCTCTCTTCCCCTTCTGTTTCCTCACTCCCTCATCTTCGACCGCTCTCTTCCTCTCTGTCCTCTTTCTCCATTCTCTCTCCCACATTTCTGTCTGTCTCCCTCTTTCGCTTTTCTCTATCTCTTTATCACCCCCTTTCTCCCCTCCCCCTCTCGCCCGCCTCTTTCCTTCATGTCCCCTTCCTATCACCCACACCTTCTCTTTGCTTCTTCGCTCTCCCCATTTTTCCAACTCCTCTCTCCTCCTTATCCTCTTTCCTTCCCCTGCCTTACCTTCACCTCGATTGTGCTTATCTCCTGCTTCTCTCTCGCTGCTCTCCCACCTCTTTCCCAATTATCTCTCTCGCTTTCTCTCCCACTCCTTTTTTCTCTCTCTCCTTACCCTGTCCCTCACTGACCTCTCTCCTTCTCACTGATCTTTCTCACTGCCCTTTCTTTCCCTCTCTCTCCCTCATTCACCTCTATCTCTCCCTCTCTTTCTCACATCACTCTGAAAATAATCCTCTTTCCTCTCCTTTCTCCTCACCCCGTCCTCCATATGTCGCACCCCATCTCCTTCTGTTTCTTTTCCCTTTCTCTCTCCCTCTCTCTGATTCCGTTTCCTCTTTCTCTCCCTCCACTCTCCTTTTCCTCACTACCCGCTAGCTCTGTATCTCTTACCCTCTCTCTTTCTTCTCAATTCCCCTTGTTCTCCTTACCCATCCTCTCCCTCCCTTCTCTCATTCTCATCCCCTCTCCCGCTCTGTTTCCCTTTCCTCTCTCCCTCCACTCTTTCCCCTCACTTCGTTCTCTCCCATTTTGTATCACATACCCTCTCTCTTTATCCTCACTTCCTTCTCTTCCCCTCTTCCCACCCTGCTCTGTAACTCACCCCCTCTTCTTGTTTCTCTTTCCTGTGTCTCTCCCTCCATTCTCTCTCCTCACCTCTCCCTGTTTTGTATCTCGTAACCCCCCCCCCCTTCCATAAGACAACTACTGCCTATCCCTCCCCCGGGTGCTACAAACTGCTTGCCAATGCTTAATGTTTCCAGCCTCATTTGCCACCCCTTACAAATGAGCTCCCAATATCACTCCTCCGATTGCCTCGCTTCTGAAATGGAAAAAAAAAACAAAAGCAGCTGTTCTGCCGTTCGAAGCCATCCTGGGTTTATTTAGGCGCTTCCATTACAACCTGAACGTGGACGCGCTGCTCGGAGCAGGAAGCTCGCCTGTTGGGCCAAAAAAGGCTTTGTCTGCGCCCAGCAGGCGAGACGAGCCGCCGCGTTCATTATCACCCGCAGCATTATTAAGAATCCTTCATCAGGCCCCCTAATATCCGGCTGCAGAAGAGGGTGCAGTTAAAACCCTTGCTCACAGTTAAATCACTACCGTACCTCATGCCTGTCTGAGAGCCTGCCGTGGTGCACCACGCGATCATGTGATGCATCTTTGCGACCTAGTCAGACCCCCCTCGACCTCCTCGCTCCTTCTCGCCGCGAAATCTAAGGCGGAAACGGCAAATTTCGCGAGCTTTTGCCCAAATATCGCGGCACTTCCACAGATCGGCTGATTTCGCGATTTTTTTGCAAATCGCGAAATCGCGATAAGCTGGAGGGTCTGCTTAGAAGATAAAGCCTGGAGCTCGCTCACTCCCCTGGCCGAGGTGATGGCAACCAGGAATGCAGTCTTGAGAGTCAGAGGAAGAGGGCAATTGTTAAGTGGCTCGAAAGGAGCGCACATCAGATAGGTTAGAACAAGGTTCAAGTCCCACTGATGCACCACGAAAGGAACAGTGCCCTTCAAAAATCTATTTACAACAGGGGACTTGAAAAGAGAAGGCTGATCAGGAAGCCTCGAGAAGCAGAGAGGCAGAGAGGTAGCCCTTAAGAGTGCCCAGAGAAGAGCCCTGCTGGGCAAGAGAAAGAAGGAAGAGGAGAACCTCTGAAAGGGGGGCAAAGAGTATCCACAGCCTTTGCTGTGAACCATACCACAAATTTGTTCCACCTGCAGTCGTATACAGATTTTGTGGAGGGACGCCTGGCTGCCAGAATCACATCACTGACTTCAGGAGGCAAGTCAAATGGCCTCAACAGTCACCGCTCAATCTCCACGCATGGAGGTGGAGGACCGTCCCCTGCTGCTGCAACAGAAGGTCCTCCTGAAGAGGCAGACAAATCGGGGGGGGAGGGGGGGGGGGGGGGGGGGGTGATCAACTGACATGCTGAGTTGCTCAGGATACCAGTATCTTCGTGCCCGTTCGGTACCCACAAGGATGACTTGTGCCCGGTCGCGCCTGATCTTCAGCACTCTGGCAGAAGTGGTAAAGGCGGGAAGGCGTACAACAGACCACAGATCCACTCGCGACGAAAAGCTTCTCCGAGTGAGTGCCGCCTTGGAAATTCCAACACGTAGAACGGATGACATTGCGCGTTCTCTTCCGTGGCGAATAGATCTAACCAAGGCTCTCCTCACTGCTGAAAGAGGCCTTGCGCCACATCAGAGTTCAGACGCCATTCGTGATCCATCATGCACCGGATTCTGAGTTTGTCCGCCCCGGCGTTTAGGGAGTCTGCCAGGTGTTGAACCACCAGGGTGACGCCCTGGTGTTCCAGCCATTGCCAGAGGCGCAGAGCCTCCTGACAAAGGGTCCACAACCCCACCCCGCCCTGTTTGTTGCAGTACCACATGGTGGTGGTGTTATTGTCTGTGAACACCTGCACTACACTTGCCCGGACAGAGGGAAGGAATGCCTTCAGTGCAAGACGGATCGCCCGCAGCTCCAGAAGGTGTATGTGGAGCCGGGACTCCACCGGAAACCAGAGGCCTCTGATCTCCATCCCCCCATGTGGACACCCCATCCCAGTAGGGACGCATCCATCACCACTACGTGCTCCGGTTGGGGTAGGGAGAGAGCTCTGCCGCTGACCCAATCATGGTTCGTGAGCCACCACTGCAACTGTCTTGCAGTGCCCTCCGAGATCAGACATGGTCGGACAGATTGCCCTGATGCTGTGCCCACTGAAACTTCAGGTCCCACTGCAGAGTCCGCATCCGCCACTTGGCGTGATGCACCAGAATGATGCAGGAGGCCATCAGCCCCAGGAGCCGCAGCGTCAATGTGACCGAGACTCAGGATAAAGGCTCTAAGATCGGAGCCTGAATATCCTGAACCCGCTGTTCGGTACTGCTCCAATGAAGAGGAGCTTCTGAGAGGGGCATGTGTGACTTCGGCACGTTGATGGAGACCACCAGCGAGTGCAGGAGGTCGGCCGTAGACTGGCGGTGGGAGACGACTGCCTGTGGAGAGCCTGCCTTCAACAACCAATCGTCGAGATAGGGGGAAGACTGAAACCCCTAATCTGCGCAGATGAGTTGCGACCACCGCCATCACTTTGGTGAACACCAGTGGGGCGCTGTTAAGGCCGAAGGGGAGCACGGTAAACAAAGTGCTCATGGCCTACTGTGAACCGCAGGTAACGCCGGTGGGCCGTCAGGACGGGGATGGGGAAATATGTGTCCTGCAACTCCAACGCCACCATCCAGTTTTCTGGGTCCAGGGCAGTTAGAACCTGAGCCAAAAAGTCAGCATCTTTAACTAATCCTTCTGGAGGAATTAGTTGACGCTCCGTAGGTCCAAGATAGGGCGTAGGCCTCCTTTGCCCTTCTTAAGTACCAGAAAGTAGTGGGAATAGCAACCACGTCCTAGTTCTGGCCCAGGAAAGCGCTCGACGGCCCCCTTGGCCAAGAGGGCCATAACTTCCTCCTGAAGAAGTCGCAAGTGATCCCCTGACATGCGGTGGTACTGCGGTAGCATGGCGGGAGGGGTCGCCTCGAAGGGGAGGAAGTAGCCCCTTCGGACGATTTGCAGCACCCACCTGTCTGACGTGATGGAGCGCCAGTGAAGGAGGTGATGCACTGCAGCAGCACTTCCGCAACTGTATACCACAGGGAGTGGAAGTTACAGCCCAAAAGGCAGGCAGTGTTGACAGACTGCAACCCCAAACTCAGTGAGGAGAACTGTTTCTTGCCGAACTGGTCGCGCCTTTCGGATTCCCGATCTGGAGGGGCGGTCGGGAATGCGGTCTCGAAGGTTGAGGCCTAGATCACCAGGCTCTACGGGGTGGGGTGAACGGACAGGAAACTGATGTCGCCCGGAACCAGGAAGTGGCATGGGGCCACGTTCCGATCTACAGGGAGGTCTGTAGAGGGCTTGGACCAGGTGCCCAATAGAACATCCGTGAGGGCTTCGTTGAACGGCAGGAGAGGCTCATAGGAGCTTGCCTGCGGTTTGAGCTCCTCAGTGAGGAGGTTAGTCCTCACAGCCGCGACTGGGAGCTCATGAGCCAAGGCCTTGGCTGCCCTAGTCTACACCACACTGTAAATAGCCTCCTCCTCCGTAGCCATGGTAGGAGGGGAGACATATCCAGTGTCTGGCGAAGTGTCCAGACCACTGGCCTCCCCCAGTTAGTCTGTCCAGTCCTGGCTAAACTGGCACTGCAGTGCCAGAGGGTCCTCAGACAGCTCCCAGTCCCCCTCGTCATCCATCTCCTGACAGTCAGGAATAAATGATGAAGCCGGGTCATCCGTGAAGGGCTCACCGATCGGCGTCGAAGACAGCGCCGGTCCAACACCGGATCCGGACCAGGGACGACACCCTTGGTGACGGCGCCAGCGGAGGGGTCATAAGGTCGACCGTCGTCATCACGGATCCAGGCCTGGATCCTGAGGAAACCTGCGGCGTCGGGACCGGAGTCGTCGATGACACCAGGGTTGAAGCACCCGCCGGCGCTGGGGCTGCCAGCCCGCTCGGGCTCTGACGGACCCACGGGGCCTGACAGAGGGAAGCGCGACCTCATGGCCGCGAGGAAGGCGCCGATATCCTCCGGCGTCGCGTGCAGCCCAGGGACCGGAAGGTGTGGAGCTGGACGCGGCGCTTGCAGCTCTGGCTGAGCCGCGGTGTCGCCCGAACCCCCCGGCCGCATAGGGCGAGCGCCAGGGGGAGTCAGAAGAGCGATGTCGCTTCTGCAACTTCTTGTGCCTCTACTTACCTGAGGACTTGGAGCCAGACGAGTAGTGTAGACTCGCCGAGCTGTGATGACTCTGGCCCCGCGACCGGTCCGTCGACCTCCTCCTGGAACGGTCCCTCGACCTCCTCCTGGACCGGTCCCTCGACCTCCTCCTGGACCGGTCCCTCGACCTCCTCCTGGACCGGTCCCTCGACCTCCTCCTGGACCGGTCCCTCGACCTCCTCCTGGACCGGTCCCTCGAGCGGCACGGGGCCGACTGCTGGATCTAGAGGCGCTTACGGGACCGCTCCTGCCAAGCCTTCGACGTCAAGGCCCGGCAGTCGGGGCACAACTTGTCATCGTGGCTGGCCCCGAGGCAATAAAGGCACAGACGGTGGGGGTCGGTAACAGACATCACGCGGTTACAGTTGTCACAGGGTTTCAACCCGGGCATCCCTATCGGAACCGGAGTCCAGAATCGACTCGAGAAGATCCAAAACAGCTCAAAAATTGACTAGGAGTACTGCTCTTCCCGGATCTACGCTTGCTGGTGCAGAAAAAAGAACTGACGACAGCGCGAGAGGGCGGCGTCTAAGTACTCCGACGACATCCCAGCGACCATGACGCAGACGACAGACACGGAGCCGCAGACAACACCTACCGACGCGCAGGGGTACTGTTACGCAAAACTTTCCGGATCCGGTCTGACGCCTGGGGATATTTTAAGGTAAGGAATCTAACACTAACCCGTTTCTTTCAGATTGTGGTGTTCTGAATACCTGTCACCTTTGTTCCCCTTCACTGGGCATTAGAAGTTAGATTCCAACCACTGACATACAATAGTAGGCACACAGACCCCAATTCATTTACCAATGTTACAAATGTGGAAAAGAACACATTTTAAAATTACAACTTAATGTTACTGAAAAGGTAAAGCCGTGGGAGGAGGGTATTTGGGGACTGGGGGGCAGGCAGCAACGGAGCACCAGCAGTTTGTACTTTGCTTAAGAAAGTGCCCCACACACTGGACTCCACTAGCTTATATTGTAATGAAACCTATTGTGCATTGCTGTTTTGCCGTAAATCACGTAACTGCCTGAAGCAAGTATAAATATTAATTTAAAGACTGTTCACAAACCTACGGTCAACAAAACACAACAAGCGGTCTTCAAAAAGAAGACGGTGGAGCAAGTGGGCAAGGAAACAGGCGGAGCAAGTGGGCGAGGAGAGAGAGAGAGGGTTATGAGGTAGGGAGCAGAAGTGAGACTGCGAGTGGTGCGCGTGCGCTTACCTCAAACAAAAGTGACAGCGCAAGGATGTCGAGCCAGGAGAGCAGTCTGCTCTTTTTCTAAGCACATACTCGCGCTTGTGGTGCACCGCTGCGCAATCCTGCAAGCTGTATGCCGCCACAAGCATGTGCTTGGAAAAAGAGCTGCAAGACGGCTAAAGGTCTCCTATGCAGTGCATGCGCACTGCGTAGGCGAGACCTAAAAAGGAGCGATTGGGTGTACTCCCTGGCCTATAGCCACTCCAGAGCCAGGAGGATCATCTTGGTTGTGGATTGTGAAAACTTGACAACATCCAGGATCAGTGGAAATAGACAGAAAAGCGTAAAGAATTCTGCCTTATCAATTGATCGATAGGGCATTTTCCCTAGTCCCTGGCTGGAAGAATCGTGATGTTAAGCCTCTTTGGGAGTGTTCTAGAGAGTGCTTTTGCCCGGTTGGCTAAACTTTTTATTTCTTCTATTTTTCTTTTCTAAAAGGACAGATAGGCTATACATCTTATTGTTCACTGCCATTCAGTCTACAATAGTAACACATTGCTTAATTTTAGTACCATGTGACTCCAACTTAGAAGATGGGTAATGATTCAAGCATGTGAATCTATGAAAGATCCAATACTGTAAAATTATGTGGCAGATTGAAATTCAAGATACCCAACATTACAAAGAAATTATATTGAACCATTTGCAGTGGATCCAGCTGGTATGTGGTGATTTGGAGGTGGCTCTCTTCACTGACACATTCCTCAAGTTTCTACTCATTACATTTAGAGCCTGGATCTTAAGACCAATGCCAGATTACTAATTTCTGCAAGACTGGAGTATGGGAAGAGTTTATGAATCCACTTTAACTTTCGTCTTGGGTATAAAATCTGCTTAGCTCCTACTTTATGAAGTTTTTCAAGCAATAAAAACCAGTGGATCACAAAACACATCAACCTGATCAAGGATGAGACTTTGGTGACTCATTTATTGGAGTCCCAGTCTTGGTTTCCTGCAATGACAGTTGGCCAGGATGCAGCCTTTCATGCTTCCAGCGACTTCAGGTCTTAAAAAGGATGAGAAAACATGAACTAGTCTGGAAAGGACCATGGATGCGGTCTGAAAGGTATTAGGGGCTCGGTCTTTCAAGAAACACAGAAGGATCGTGGACATCAAGGAACCCTAGCCACCAGAAACAAGATGAGGGGCCTAAATAGGAATGGGTAGATTGCCCCTTGATTACATGAAGGTACAGTTGGATTGTGTTCAATGTTCTGTCAGTGTTATTGAACAAGAAACGTTTAGATTAACCAGTCACAGGTTGAAATGTGGAAGACTAATAGCTAATACCAACGCAGATCAAAGACTGTGGGGAGACCACTGAAATCAGCCACAAGGGGCAGTTTCTTTAACAAAAAAGATGGGTGAAAAAAGTCTTGAAAGACGCGGATGTGGACAGGATTCTTTAAGACTTCATTCAATCCATGGTGGAATGGTGAGTTTGGTATTTGTCAGCATGAAGACCATCACTGAGTATCAACCTGCCGCAAACCCACATTGTCAAAAAATTCACCATCACAACAGCTATCTGTGTCCAAAACCTTGCTCCAACACCTTTCACTCAGTCTGATCGGAAAAAGTATTTACTCACCAGATGCCCAGCTTGGAATGGGTTTACGAGGCTCACTCTCATCATCTGTGGAGTCCCCACTGTTAATATCCATCCCATAATCTTCATCGCAGATCTTAGGTGGCTTTGGCTTACTGCCCTGTGGTGTCATTTTGTATGATTCAGTGGCAGGAGATTTCTAGGAAAAATAAGAACATTGGAAATATAACATTAAGGTATTTAAGAAGAAAAAAAAAAGCCCAAAGAATTTCCCTAGATCTGGTTTGCTGCTCAAACAATCGCAGCCTCAGAATACTCTGCAAATTTTGGAAAAGTTGGTAATAATGGCATAACAAGCATTTGCAATGCAATAGGTATCGCATTAGGAAAGTTTGAGCTATTGGTATTGTAAATGACACATTTTTTATTTATGTGCTGGTTTTGAAAATAGCGAAATTAATAGCTTTACAATGCCAATAGTTTAACCTTTCGCAAATGTGACACCTATAGCATTTGTAATGCAATATGTGTTGTATTTACGTGCCTTAGATGTATTGATATTACAAATAACAATAGAATTTTTTTTTTTTTTATAATAAATACTGAAATAAAAGTTATAATTTATACTGGCAATAGCTGAAACTTTTGTAAATAACATTTGTGGAGATTATCAGTGTATTTTATTGTGACGAAAATCCAAGAACAGAAGTGAAATATTAACATCTTTTTGTGCCATTTGCAATAAAGCTTGAAACATTGAGAGAACATATTTGAACCAGTTGTTGAATGGTGGTGGCGCATAGTGACGCCGTGGTGGCGCATAGTGACGCCGTGGTGGCGCATAGTGACGCCGTGGTGGCGCATAGTGACGCCGTGGTGGCGCATAGTGACGCCGTGGTGGAGCATAGTGACGCCGTGGTAGCGCATAGTGATGAGTGATGCAGTGGTAGCGCATAGTGATGAGTGATGCAGTGGTAGCGCATAGTGATGAGTGATGCAGTGGTAGCGCATAGTGATGAGTGATGCAGTGGTAGCGCATAGTGATGCTGTGGTAGCGCATAGTGATGCTGTGGTAGCGCATAGTGATGCTGTGGTAGCGCATAGTGATGCTGTGTGGGGCTGAGTGAGTGCGATAGAGTGAGTGCGATAGATAGCTAGAGTGAGGGCGATAGATAGATAGACTGATGTACAAAGAAAGCGTGGAATAAAAATATTTCCTTGTGAATGCACTGGTCTCTACTTTTACACTAACCAAAGATAATTTTGTAAGGTATGTCGGAATCCTAAAAAGCCCCAGTGCTCTGGGCCGGGCATCATTCCCACAAAGACATGAAAGCGAAACTTCTTTCACGTCACTTCTTGAGACAAATGAAATACCATGCTCTAAACAAAAAATGCAATAGGTCTCACCTTTCATTAAGTTAAAGCCATGTGCTTTGCTATACAATACCATTAGCAAAGCAAATGTCTTTAACTTAATCAAAGGCGAGACCTATTGCATTTTTAATGCAATAGGTCTTGCATTTTTAATGCAATAGGTCTCGCATTTGCGAGAGTTTAACAATGCCAATAGCTCAAACTCTTGTAAATGCGAGACCTATTTAATTTCAAAGAAGCAACAGCCATTATAATCCCCTGCAGCTTAGAAAGTGAAAAGGCCCATGGCGCGCTGAATGTTGCAGGAAAGCATTTCGTGCCTGCAGTAGGAGAAACTCATTAAAGAAAATAGTGCTTACAGACTAAATTAGACATACTGGGTAACAAAAGAAGTAAAAGGGCCAGTCCTCATGGGAGGTTACAAATTAAGATAAGGCGGAACAAAGGAGAGACTAACAAGCCAATTAACGAATCAGAAGCCAGCATTTTCAAAAGCCAATGGCACAAGCCAATGAAAGATATGGGGAGAGTGGGCGGAGCTTAATTTCCTTACTAAAATAAGGCATTCCTCGCAGCGCATGCGCTGCACTGGTTCGACCTAAAAAGGGGTTGAAATATTGTAATTTAGCAATGGTGGTGGGTGCGGACCAGTGGGCGCTGCTGAAGGCAGGAAACTAGGAGTTCCATATGCTGGGTTACACAACACACAGCACGGGCTCTGTTCTTGTTCCACTGAAAGTGTACAGAAAACCAGTGTGCCATCAGATCTGTTTGTGCCCCGTGTCTCGGACAAAGGCTAGAACTATTTGTGAAACATCTAGCATGGTGTTGATTTCTATCTAGGACCCCAATTTGATTTTCCCGATTCATGCCCTTATGTGGTTATAACAAATAATATCCTTTTAAAGGCGTAGGAATCATATCCATATTTAGTAATAGCCCGTGCAGTCCAAAACACGGCAAGGCTACTCCCATAGACTCCTAGAAAGCACAACGCGTTCTTTAAACAAACCAAGCCTTCAGCAGCCCGGGAATTCCCCCTGCTTTTCTTTTGATTTGCACAAGAACTCCTGGAGTCCAGAAAGAACTGTTAGTTCTTAGTGACGTCTTATGTCCAACCTTGCGTCAAACCCGGCACCTTTCAGGTATAAATATACCAACGTTGCCTTAAGCAAACACACGGTGGTTGGGAGCAAAGCGACGTTCTACTTGCCCGGGAGCCCAGCTGTTGCTAGAGCCAAAGGAAAACGCCCCTCCCTTCGACGCACTGAGAGAGACGCTATATTTCTCCAGCCGAGAAAATCCAGCTCCGGTGTTCCTAAGTCACCCTCGCGGGTTGCTGGTAGATCGAGTCCTGAGAAGCGAGATACAAGACCTCCTTCATTCTATAACCAAGGTACGGAGCTGATTAAAACCTTAGAGAGAATTCTTGATTCCGATTCTTGGCAAAAACCTAACTTACCTTAAAACAGCAACTTACTTACTCCTTCCCACGTATTAGGCTTAGGTCAGGTACACCGGGGTAGGCATATCTTAGAAGCACCAGTTGAGTTCGTTAGTCAATGTTTTTATGTATGTATATATTTTATCCATTTTAAAGTACCATATGGCTAAGAAACCATATCAATGCTGTTACAGTATTATTTCATAATACTACTTTTACTGTACGCACTTTACTTTATAATCAGTATTGCAATTGTGGCAATTAATTTCTCTTGCATGAGAAAAGACTTCAATAAAAGAGGTTATTTTATTGAGCAAACACCCGTCTGTCTATTTCTCTGCACTCTGGTGAAATTAAGCATGCACGATTGACTGAGTTAAGAAAACAAGTTACTTACCTGTAACTTTGTTCCCCAAGTATTGGTAACTTTCATAGATTGCCATGCTTTGTATCATTCCACGTTGTCGGAATGGGAGCCTCGGTAAATAAAAAATACCTTAGTAGTAAGCACAAAGTGAAAAAATAGGCCTAGGCCTCATCTCATTTTGTAGCTTATCCACCTCTTTTTGTAAAAGAGACCAAATTCTTGCAGTAGCTAATCAGAGCAGCCTCCCCCCATAGAACCTTCCTGAGAGCCTCAGATTTTCGTAGCCGTTGTGGACAGCAACATCATTGGATAATAAGGCTGAGCTTTCCCAGGGGAGGAGGGTGGGCGCATGGGAATCTATGAAAGTTACCAATACTGGGGAACCAAAGTTACAGGTCAGTAACTTGTTTTCTTGCCCCAGTATTGGAACTTTCATAGATACCCATGCTTTGTATCAGAATAGCTAGCAGTACAGAGAAAAGCATATTTTGTAATATGTGTACCTGTAAATGTCATATGTAATCCTGATAAGAAAACAGATACACATTTGCATCACAAAGTAGAACAATCACAAGTAATACAAAAAATGCAAAACAGGAAGGCGGGATAGAAAGGAAAGCTCACCGACTTATTGGAAAAGGTTCCTCAAAACCGCCTGGCCCACTGCCGCATCCTCTTTCACAGAAGAATCCAAGCAGTAGTGGCGAGTGAAGGTGTGGACACTGCTCCATGTCGCCGCTCTACATATGTCCTTCATCGGGACACCTGAGAATAGCGCCACCGATGAAGCCATTGATCTCGTAGAATGAGCACGAACTGCTCGCTAAAGTGGTTACCCCGCTTCTTGATGGCAAAAGTGTATTGCACTGGATATCCAGCGGGAAATGCAGGGTTTAGAAATTGGACAACCCTTTCGTGGAGCACTGAATGAAACAAAAAGCTGGGAAGATTCTCTGAACAGTCTTGTGCGCTCCAAGTAGAACTTGAGACATCTGTGAATGTCCAAAGAGTGCAAAGCCCTCTCTGCTGGCGGAGGGCCGTGGAAAGAAGGATTTTAAGACCACCGGCTCATTCAGATGAAATTCTGAGGGTACCTTCGGAATAAATGTAGGATTTGTTCGTAGGATGAGATCATCATTTTTGAATTGCAGAAAAGGTTCCTCAATTGTGAAAGCCTGGAGCTCACTAACTCTTCTAGCCGATGTCAGGGCCAAGAGAAGAAAACAAGTTACTTACCTGTAACTTTGGTTCCCCAGTATTGGTAACTTTCATAGATTCCCATGCTTTGTATCATTCCCCGTCGTCGGAATGGGAGCCTCGGTAAATAGTAAAAACTAAAGTAGTAAGCACAAAGTGAAAAAATAGGCCTAGGCCTCATCTCATTTTGTAGCTTATCCACCTCTTTGTGTAAAAGAGACCAAATTTCTGCAGCAGCCAATCAGAGCAGCCTCACCCCATAGAACCTTCCTGAGAGAAGCTCAGAGCCTCAGATTTTCGTAGCCGTTGTATATAGCTATCCATCAAGATCAGAGGAGTGAGCTTTCCCAGGGGAGGTGGGTGGGCGCATGGGAATCTATGAAAGTTACCAATACTGGGGAACCAAAGTTACAGGTAAGTAACTTGTTTTCTTGCCCCAGTATTGGAACTTTCATAGATTCCCATGCTTTGTATCAGAGTAACTAGCAGTAAAGAAAAACATATTTTGTCATACCTAAACCTGAAAATGTGACACATCTCTGTAAAAACAGTATAACACATAGGATCATGAAATATGACAATAATGCAGTATACAAAATATGCCAAGGAAGGCGGGATAGAAAGGAAAGCTCACCGACTTATTGGAAAAGGTTCCTCAGGACTGCTTGGCCCACTGCTGCATCCTCCCTCACAGAAGAATCCAGACAATAGTGGCGGGTGAAGGTGTGGACACTGCTCCACGTAGCCGCCCTGCAAATGTCCTTGATCGGGACTCCTGCGAATAACGCCGCAGATGAAGCCATGGATCTGGTAGAGTGAGCACGAACTGCTCGCTGCAGAGGTTTCCCAGCCGCCTGGTGACAAAATTGTATAGCACTGGAAATCCAACGGGAAATACAAGCCTTCGAAACAGCACAACCCTTGCGTGGAGCACTGAAGGAGACAAAGAGCTGTGAAGATTTCCTGAACTGCTTCGTCCGCTCCAGATAGAATTTCAGGCATCTGTGAATGTCCAGAGAGTGCAGAGTTCTTTCCGCAGGTGAAGAAGGTTTTGGAAAAAATGGTTTCAAGACCACGGGTTCATTTAGGTGGAATTCCGAAGGAACTTTCGGGATAAATTTAGGATTTGTCCGTAGAATCAGCACATTATTCTTAAACTGGAGAAAAGGTTCCTCAATCGTGAAAGCCTGTATCTCGCTTACTCTACGAGCCGATGTCAGGGCCAAGAGAAGAGCCACTTTCCAGGAAAGAAACTTAAGGTCAGACTTATGCACAGGTTCAAAAGGGGCTTTCATGAGGGATGACAGAACCAGATTCAAGTGCCAGGTTGGAGGAGGTGGCCGAACTGGAGGAAAAACCCTGAACAAACCTTTCAGGAACTGTTTGACAATCCTAGCCGACCATAGGGAAGGCCCTGAAGATGAACGTCTGAATCTAGAGATGGCTGCCAGATGGACTTTTATCGACGATGGAGCCAATCCCGATTTTGCCAGAGAAAGGAGGTAAGGCAAGAGCTTGTGTGGAGAAGAAGTATACGGGTGTAAACCTTCCTTCTGGCACCAAACACAGAATCTCTTCCATTTGGCTCGATAGGTCTTGTTGGTACTAGGGGCCCGAGCCTGAGCTAGAATGTCTCTACATTCACTTGGGAGATCTAATCCCTGGAACTCTCTGAACTCAGGAGCCACGCTGTCAATCGCAGGGACTTCAAGTCCGGATGTAGAACCTGACCGTGAGACATTGTTAGCAAAGTTGGAATAGGCTGAAGGAGAACTGGCTGGTCCTGGGAGAGGAGAAGTAGCTCCGAGTACCAAACTTGTCTGGGCCATGCTGGAGCGATCAAAATCATCCTGCACGGTTCCACCTTGAGTTTGCTGACCAACTTCGGAATCAGTGGAATGGGAGGAAAAGCGTAAACAAAGGCGCCTGACCAGGCAATCAAAAGCGCATTCCCCAAGGATTCCCGATGGTGAACCCTGCTTGCGAAGGACAGGCATTTGGCGTTCTGGGGAGTCGCAAACAGGTCGATTGATGGTGTCCCCCATCGAGCAAAGAGATCCTCCAGAACGGTCTGATCCAACTCCCACTCGTGAGAGACTGTCCTCTGACGGCTCAAAGCGTCCGCCCTGACATTGAGCGTCCCCGCTAGATGTTCCGCCGAAAGGGCGACGTTGTTCTGTATCAACCAATTCCATATCGTTTGGGCTTCCTTGGAGAGGGTGGAGGATCTTGTGCCACCCTGTTTGTTTATGTAGTGCATGGCTGTAGTGTTGTCCGTACGAACCAGCACTGTCCTGTTTTGAATCCTCGGAAGAAAAGCTTGAAGAGCCAAGCGGATCGCGAGAAGTTCCAGGAGGTTGATATGGAACTCGCGTTGCACTGGACTCCAGTGACCGCTGACCTTCAGCTCCTGGAGGACCGCCCCCCATCCTTCCATGGAAGCATCCGTTGTTACAATCAGGGGAGATGGAGGAATGAGGAACGATAAACCCTTGGAAAGATTGTCTTTTTCCAGCCACCAGCCGCCTGCTTTTCTCATTTCTTTGGTAACGACAACCTTGTCGTCGAAGGATCCTGTGACTTGCCGCCACTGCCTGTCCAGTTGCTCTTGTAGTGGACGCATCCTGAGCCTGCAGTGCGGAACTAAAGGAATGCAAGATGAAATCGATCCGAGAAGTGATTTGTACTTGCGAACTGTCAGTGTCTTTCGAGATTGGAGAAGACGAGCTGAACACATTAGTTTGGTCTGGCGCTCCTCCGATGGAAGGGCTAAGCAACTGTCCGTGTTCAGGATGGCACCCAGGAATCTTGTTGACCTGGATGGGTATAAAACCGATTTCTCCTTGTTGAGGCGAAGACCTAGCCGCTCGAACAGATCCTTGCACGTCCGGACTGCACTGGACGCTTCTTGAACAGATGGAGCTTTCAGCAGCCAATCGTCCAGGTATGGAAACACCTGAATAGCTTGTTTTCTGAGAAAAGCTGCCACCGGAGCTAGAACCTTTGTGAAGATCCGTGGGGCGGACCGGAGACCAAAAGGCAGTACCTTGAATTGAAAGTGACTCTTGCCCACTGTAAAGCGCAGATATTGCCTGTGAGCCGGATGGATAGGAACGTGGAAGTAGGCGTCCTCCAAATCGAGGGTCGCCATATAATCCCCCGGATTGAGCAGACGAAGGATGTCCTGAAGAGTGACCATCCTGAAGGACAACTTCACGAGATAAGTGTTGAGCTGCCGTAGATCTAAAATCGGACGCCACTTGTTCTTTGTCTTCCGAACCAGGAAGAACCTGGAATAGAACCCCTTCCCTTTTTGCGAAAGAGGTACAGGCTCTACTGCCCCCTTGGTGAAAAGTTGGTGGGCTTCGAGATGAAGGAGCCTGAGATGTTTCGGAAGGAAGGCATCCGGCGCTCTTGTTGGAGGAAGGTCTTGAAACTCCAATGTGTGTCCTTCTCTGACAATCTGGAGGACCCACTGATCCGATGTAATAATCATCCAGTTGTGTAGGCAATGGGAAATCCTGCCCCCCACAGATGTGAATGAGGGAACAGGAACAGTGGAAAGAGCCACCTGGCCGCTATTGTTTCCTGGTGTTGTCTCTCCTTTGCTGCCCCTGGCGTCCTCTAGGCTGCTGGCGAGAGAAAGAGCCCCTTTGAGAGTATTGTGGTTTATACGACTGGCTGGACTGAGATCCAGAGGAGTAGCGATTTTGATTACCTCCACGGTAAGACGAAAAGCCTCTTCCTCTAGCTCCTCTGAAGGGCACCTTACGATACTGCAATGTACCCAAGGACTTAGCTGTATCCGTGTCCTTTTTGATTCCCTGCAGGGCCTCATCAACGTGCTTGCCAAATAGCATCTCACCGTCATATGGCAGATCCAAGATCTTATTCTGTACCTCTTGCCTGAACCATGTGGCCTTTAACCACCCCTGGCGTCGCAGAACCGCCGAGCCCGCTAGTGCACGGAATGCGGTGGTTGCAATATCCATTGCCACATCAATGACTTCCGAAGAGGCCCGCTCCCCTTCGAGCAGAATCTTCTTCACATCTTCCTTAGACGAATCCTGCAGCTCGTCAACAAATGGGGCCAGATCGCACCACATTTGTCGATCATAGCGTCCCAGAATCGCTAACGCATTGGCCGCCCGAACCAGGAGACTGGCCATAGCTGAAAACCTCTTGCCCACATTGTCTAGACGCCTGCCCTCCTTATCTGGCGGCGTAGTCATCGGCGCAGGAGGATTCTTGGACTTGCTCTGGGCAGCCTGCGAAATGACCGAATCCGGTTTCGGTTGGCCAAGTAAACATGCTGGACTGCCATCCGGTGCCTTATACTTCTTTTCTAGTCTCGGAAGTACCGGGAGGACTGTAGCCGGATTATGCATAGCCTTCAAGCCCTCAGACCAGACATGCTCGATGATTGGAATGGACCTCACTGACTTCCTGAATGGTTCTTTAAAGTCATACAAAAAGCAATCCGATTGCACTGTGGTCACTGGGAGACCAAACCTTTTGGATGCCCTGTCCATTAAGTTGTGAAACCCTCCAACATCCGCTGGAGGCGAAGTAATATTATCCGGGTCGGTGTTGTCCGGATCCATAGGGTCAGTAGTATTCCATGGCGTCTGTTGATCCTGATCAGGATCCGCTTGCTGGTCTGCATCTGAAGACGCAGCATCCTCATCATCATCAGTGTCCTGCACCTGCACTACCTCTTGAGGGCGCACATCCAGCGCAGCGGCACGCTCTCTTGAGGGTAAAGAATGGTCTGCCACAGGACGCAATGCCTGAGGCGGAGGTGTCGTGGTGCGCACTTGTTGGCCTTCCGGAGGTGTCGGGAAACGTTGCTTGTAATCCCGCAACATAAGTTGTAAATCCGTCACTAAAGCGGATGGTATTGCCACCATACCCTCGGGTAACTGACGCATCGGTTGTTGTGGAGGCACCTGCCTGGAAGCAGTACATTCCTCCTCATAATAATGCTCTGGAGCATAGTGCTGTCGTTCCATCTGCTCCTCCTCAGAGCTAAACTCCTGCACCTTAACCTGGAGGTCAGAAGGGCTATAGGCCTGCCCAAATTCACTGAAAGTCTCTTCCTCAGAGTCATCCTCCAAAAGTAGTGTTGGTGGTAGCTTCTGAACCTGGCGAGGAGACGTCATCTCTGGCGTGATATGCTTTCTTTTCAACGAAAAAACATGTTTTCCCGCCAATTCCATCGTCGACGAGGTCGTCGTCGACGAGGCCCTCGTCGACGAGGCCGTCGTCGACGGGGAGGTCTTCTGTATCAGTGTCGACAGTGGAAGTGTAGACATAGAAACTGTCTTCGTCGACGAGGATAGGGTCGTCGACGAGGTGAAGCTCATCGTCGACGATGGTGGAATCGTCGACGGGACCGTCGACGAGCTCGTCGTCATCAGCATGGCAACAGGCGTCGTCGATATCGTCGTCGTCGAAGTCGTCCTCGTCGACGACACCGCCGTCGACGGCAGCTTTGCAGACATTGTCGTCGACGTGGAGGTGGTCACCCTCGTCGACGACGAGCAGGATTCCGGAGCCTTGAAAGCAGTCGACGGTGTAGGCGTCGACGCAGCCATCGTCGACGAGCCCGTCGACGAGGCAACCTTGGTGGAGTTGTCCTTTTTAACACTCGTAGACGACGTACTTGGGAGTTTAGTCGTCGACGGTTTATGCTTCTTGTCTGAAGCCACCTCCTGAATCGGGGTTGAAGGTTTTTTGACCCCACGATCCTTCTCTGAGGAAGGCGAAGAGACTGTAGAAGCCTTTCTCACCTTTTTTGATGTCAGAAGTTCCTCAGGCTTACCCTGCCTCTCCTTTTCACCTCGGTGAGGAGATTTTTGGGCAGCCGGCCTGTCAGACCTATCAGAGGTCCCTGGTAAGGCCTTGTGTCGGGACTCGTCTGAAGCAGAAAGGGGGGACCTACCCCTCTTTTGAGACCTCCTGGATGACACCATAGACGAGGAGCCCTCACTGTCCGAAGAGATAATGTCCTTTCGGTCCTTCACCTTCTGAAGCCATGTGAGGAGACGTCCTTCTCTGTCCCTCTGGGTCTTGGCTGAGAAGGATCTGCAAATTGGACAGTCTAACGGTTTGTGGTCCGGATACAAACAGTAGATACAATCCTCATGTTTGTCCTCGACAAACAGTCTCTTCTTAGAGCAGGTGGCACAGGCTCTAAAAAGGGCTTTCCTCTCCGACATGTTGAGAAAAAATCCAAGTAGTTGAAGAAAAAACTGAAGAAAACTGAGCAGAGCTCAATGGAGACTCCCTTGCACAACGTGCGGTAGAAAATCTGAGGCTCTGAGCTTCTCTCAGGAAGGTTCTATGGGGTGAGGCTGCTCTGATTGTGTAAAAGAGACCAAATTTCTGCAGCAGCCAAAGAGGTGGATAAGCTACAAAATGAGATGAGGCCTAGGCCTATTTTTTCACTTTGTGCTTACTACTTTAGTTTTTACTATTTACCGAGGCTCCCATTCCGACGACGGGGAATGATACAAAGCATGGGAATCTATGAAAGTTCCAATACTGGGGCAAGAGCCAGTTTCCATGAGACAAACTTCATGTCAGCTCTATGAATAGGCTCAAATGGGGCCTTCATTAGATGTGACAGGACCAATTTAAGATGCCAGGCTGGTGGTGGAGGCCAGACTGGTGGAAAAACCCTGAACAAACCCTTCAGGAATTTTTTAATGATCCTCGCAGACCAGAGGGAAGGACCTGATGATGATCGTCTAAATCTAGAAATGGCCGCTAGATGTACCTTTACAGAAGAAGGAGCCAATCCAGATTTTGCAAGAGAAAGGATGTAAGGCAAGAGTTGGTGCGGTGCAGAAGTATATGGATGTAGACCTTCTCTCTGACACCAAAGGCAGAATCTCTTCCACTTTGCCCGATAAGTTTTATTCGTACTAGGCGCTCGGGCCTGGGCTAAAATGTCTTTACCTTCTCCTGAAAGATTTAAACCCTGGAACTCTCTGAACTCAGGAGCCACGCTGTCAATTGTAGTGACTTCAGGTCTGGATGCAGAGCCTGCCCGTGAGCCATTGTTAACAGTGATGGAACAGGACGCAGGAGAATCGGTTGATCTTGGGAGAGGAGAAGAAGTTCTGCGTACCAAAACTGCCTGGGCCATGCTGGTGCAATCAGAATCACTCTGCACGGTTCCACCTCGAGCTTGCGGATCAGTCTCGGTATCAGCGGAATAGGAGGAAAGGCGTAAACAAATGCGCCGTACCAGGCAATCAAAAGCGTATTCCCCAAGGATCCCTGATGGTGAACCCTGCTTGCGTAGGACTGGCATTTGGCGATTTGCAAACAGATCGATGGTTGGGGCCCCCCAACGTGAAAACAGTTTGTTTAGAATGGTCTGATCCAGTTCCCATTAGTGGCTGATAGTCTTTTGGCGACTCAAAGCGTCCGCTTCGGCGGAGTGTGCCCGCCAGATGTTCGGCTGAAAGGGTGATATTGTGTTGGATCACCCAATTCCAAAGCCTCTGTGCTTCCTTCGAAAGGGTGCAAGATCTCGTTCCGCCCTGCTTGTTTATGTAGTGCATGGCTGTGGTGTTGTCTGTATGAAACCAGCACTAACGGTTGCGGATCCTTGGAAGGAAAGCCTGCAAGGCTAGACGAATGGCCATAAGTTCCAGTAGATTGATGTGGAACTTGACTTGGACTGAGCTCCAATGACCACTGACTTTCAGTTCTTGGAGGACCGCTCCCCATCCCTCCATGGAAGCATCCATTGTCAATACCATGGGAGATGGTGGAAGTTGGAATGGCAAACTACTGAAAGATTGTCTTTTAGCAACCACCAGCTCCCTGCCTTCTGCATCTCCGGAGTGATTACTATCTTGTCGAAGGAGCCCGTCACCTGACGCCATTGTTTGTCCAACTGTTCCTGCAGTGGACGCATTTGCAGCCTGAAGTGTGGTATCAATGGTATGCAGGATGATATCGATCCGAGAAGCGATTTGTATTTGCGAACTGACAAACTTCCGTGTCTGTAGAAGGCGAGCTGAGAGAATCAGCTTGGTTTGGCGCTCTTCTGAAGGAAAAGCCAGGCAGCACTCCGTGTCTAGGATCGCACCCAAAAACTTCGCTGTCTTGGAGGGGCGTAAAATCGATTTTTCCCTGTTGAGCCGAAGGCCTAGCAGCTCGAACAGTTGACTGCACCTCGTGACTGCCCTGGACGCCTCTTGGAACGAAGGAGCCTTTACCAGCCAATCGTCCAGATATGGGAAGACTTCGAAAGACTGTCTTCTGAGAAAGGCTGCCACAGGAGCCAGTACCTTTGTAAAGATCTGCGGAGTGGACCGGAGACCAAAAGGCAGTACTTTGAATTGAAAATGGCTCTTGCCTACTGTAAATCGAAGATATTGCCTGTGAGCTGGATGAATGGGTACATGGAAGTAAGCATCTTCCAAATCTAGGGTTGTCATGTAGTCCCCTGGATTGAGAAGGCATAAGATGTCCTGAAGAGTGACCATGCTGAAGGACAACTTGATGAGATAAGCGTTGAGCTGTCGTAGATTCAAGATCGGACGCCACTTGTCCTTCGTCTTCCGAACCAGGAAGAACCTGGAATAGAACCCTTTCCCCTTTTGGGAGAGAGGTACAGGCTCTATTGCCCCCTTGGTGAAGAGTTGGTGGGCCTCGAGATGAAGGAGTTTCAGATGTTTGGGTGTAATGGCGTCTGGAGCTCTCACTGGAGGAAGATCTTGGAACTCCAACGTGTGTCCTTCCTTGACGATGTTTAGGACCCACCGGTCTGTTAGGACCATCCAGTTGAGGCAATGGGCAATCCTGCCCCCCCCACAGGTGTTAACGAGGGTACAGGAACAGTAGAAAGAGCCACCTGGCCGCTATGGTCTCTTGGTATTATCTCTCCTCTGCTGCCCCGGTCATCCTCTTGGCGGCTGGCGAGAGAAAGAACCCCTCTGTGAATACTGGGGTTTGTATGTCTGGCTAGGTTGGGAGCTGGAAGAGTAGCTGTGCTGATTGCCGCCTCTATAGGATGAGAATCCTCTTCCTGTTGCACCCCTGAAGGACACCTTTCAGTATTGTAAAGTTCCCAAGGACTTGGCATCCTGAAGTTCTTCCACAAACGGGGAGGTCACACCACATCTGGCGATCGTATCTCCCCAGAATCGCCAAAGCATTAGCCGCCCTAACGAGGAGGCTGGCCATTGTGGAGAATCTTTTTCCAACATAGTTCAGACGCCTGCCCTCTTTATCTGGTGGCGTCGTTAGAGGCGTGGATGGGTTCTTAGATTTACTCTGTGCGGCCTGGGAGATAACCGAATCCGGTTTTGGTTGACCTAGCAGACATGCCGGGCTGCCCTCCGGCGCCTTATATTTTTTCTCCAGTCTGGGGAGAACTGGGAGGACCGTGGCCGGATTCTGCATACCTTTTCAAGCCTTCAGACATGTTCAATGATGGGGATTGAACGTACTCACTTTCAGAATGGTTCTTTGAAGTCGTACAAAAAACATTCAGATGGACTGTGGTATCTGGAAGACCAAATCTCTTGGATGTTCGTTCCATTAAGTCGTGAAAACCGCCAATATCTGCTGGAGGAGAGACTGCGGCATCAGGCCCTGTGACCACTGTTCCCAATAAGCCGCGCGGGCATGGACTTCACCCCAAGCGCGCAGTGCGGTGAATTTAGCGCGCACACAAGGACATCTAATCCTTCAATTCATGTTAATTTCAGCGCCCTTGTGCGCAGCAATTAACATGAATGCTACTTCAAAGGGTTTACAATCAGCCCGCAACTTACGCTATTAAGAAAGGAATAACAGTCTCCAACACTACGTGTGCTTTAGCACACGCTGTGTTGGAGACGCTTTTCTTTTCTTAATTGTACAGTCTCCCTCCGGAGCGAGACAGCTGGAATGCAACCAATTCAGAGACACTGCAGAGGAATTCGACGCTGAGACATCTCCAGGAGGTCGCTGGGCACAACAGACCGGAAGTATTGCGAACACTAAAAGAGATGACAACTGTCAAAAACTGGAATATAGCTGAACAGGAGTAACTTCAAGGCTGCAGACAGCAGGGACGCCGGAGCTTCGAACACCAGAATATCCAGCCCTTTACTGGCGTCTGCTAGACTGCGCCTCACCATTGTCAGAGAGACTGCAGCGCCTGGTGCTAAGCGCCTCCAATAGTGGGCGTCGGGAGAGGCCGGTTCACACTGAAGGAGAAAGACTTTTCACAAGAGCCGCGGGTTGCTGGGCTCCTTCTGAGAGTTTTCACACTATCCTGATGAGCTGTCACTATTACCACGTGCAGGAACGGTCAGTAGCATCACAACCAACGCAGACCCATTCACAAGAAATCACAGAGAAGCACTACTTTTCACAAGCAAGTGCACAACTGTAAAAGTGTTGTTAAAATGCTGAGGTCGAAACACAGGTGGAATTGAACTCAGGGAATGCGGGGTTATTGGTGAATATATCTGCACCAGGAAAGGGCAAATGTGCAAAAAGCGAGTCCGTTCATGATTTCACTAGAAAAAACAGTTGCTGAAGGGGAGAAGCCTCGCATATATGTGTTAGAGGCAAAAAAGGCGTTCAACTCATGGAAAGAACCTTTAATTTCTGAGTCCCTTGAGAACTTTGGGAAATTCCACACACCTCCAGCACTGAGTCACCTCCATAGTTGCGTACCTTTACCATGCAAACACATTTATTTTGGTGATGGCATTATGATTTACAGGAAAAAGATGTTTGTATGTAGCGCCAAATACTGCATCTAGAGAGCCGATGCCGAGACCCTGCCCCGCCCACGCTTCATTGCCACTGAGAATAAAGGAGAGAAGGGAGAGGATGTGGCTTAACGGCGAGGGCGGCCGACTTTGTAGCTGGGAAACCAGGTTCAAGACTCTGCGTCGGTTAAATATCTTGTGATTCAGTTAAATGAAGGACCTTCCTTTGTGCGTAAACACGTTGATGTGGTTTTAATATCTTTTGATCTGTAACTAGAAACTATTTTTTTGTGAAAACCTGCTGATTATGCAGCGGATGCCAGGCTGTACCTGGAAGACCAGGCATGCCTGACAAAGGGTCTTGACAACTTTTATCATAATATGTTATCAAAAACTACTTTGCATTTCAATTGACTTTCCATTAATTCATATTTAAAAGACACATCAAAAGGTTCTAGAATGAAAAGAAGGTGTTGGCACAAAACCAGCGCTTGCTTATCCGTGCAATTTGCAGCTAAGATCGGGCATCAAACCTCGGTGTGAGAAGGTGCAGCTCCTGAGTATCAACCCTCACGTAGCTCTTCTCTATTGAAATATGTGAACCGGGATTAGAGGGTGTAGGAAGGTACCTCCTGACTATGGTTGCCCCCAACTTTTTGCCCTGTGTTTTAGCTGGTTTTTGACATAGTCGACCTGGGATCCTGCCAATCAGGACCCCAGGCCTACTGCTCTCTATTTAAAATGGATTCCATGTACCTTAGGTACATTTCCAATTGGTACTGGGCCACCTTATCAGACCCTGTAACTCAGGGCATAGGTGTACCCAGGGCCTACCAGGGGCTGAAGCATGTATTATGCCACCCCTGGCTGGCCTCCTAAATTTGACACAACTGGCTGCATGACAGCTGGGGCAAAGTCGTGTAATCACCCTTTGCTGTAGGTGTAGTATACCTATACCTAACCCTAAAATGGACACACAGATTCCTATCAGTCACTCCAATGGCAGGCCTTAACAATCCTGAAGGCAGAGTGCTTGGAATCGTGTGAGATGGTGCTCTGGCATGAGCCGAGCCTGTCTGCAGCTTGCGGAACCAAGTCCTAATAGCTGTTCCATGATATTGCATACCATATACTCTTAAGTGCATTATAATCCTCGCGGTTAAATGCTAACTTTGGTATTGCTTTATCAAAACATGTCGAGTAAGGTGTCATACGAATTGGAATACTAACCCCTCGCCAATTCTGGCGACGGGGTTAGCATTCCACCCTTCTAGAGGGACACGACATGTATGTAACTGTGAACCCCGGTTAAAGTTAACTAAAGCCTCAGCTCCACAAAATGGATGCTGCCACCACAGACACGAGTCTGACCTCCTGCTGCTGGGAGTCCTTCCAGCGAGGGAGGCCTGGACAAAGGGTTTCCTGTCCGGGGCGGTGCTAGCACCGTCCCAGACATGGTTTTGTGTATCCTGGGTAGGCAGGGCTTTTCAGGAAGGTGACTGCTGAGTGGCACCCCGGTGCTCACTACGCATAGGCCGGTCAGAACCAGTTCCAGGGGCACACCAGCCCCTGGCCTGGGGAAGTCCGGCATGGCAGAGGGGTGTAACCACCCCCCTCCTAGTCCCACCCATAGGCAGGACCTAGTCACCGGGTCAGCCCCCTTTTTTAGTATAAAGATGGGAGCGGGCCCCCTGTTCAAATTAGATCATCTTTGGAATCAAGACACGACTTTCTGCGAAAGGACTTCAAGATTTCCTTCTTCAAGATTCTCCCTTGTGGCTAAGGAGTAGTCACCCTGCATCAAGCGGGCACCATCCTAAGAACACTGCGGTCTGCTGCAAGTCCTTCATCACGAATCCGACGACCCAGCTCGACGAGACCCGGCTTCCCTGGCACCTCTGACCTCTACTCACCTCTACAGCAAAGCTGAGAACCGTGAGTGCGACGAGACCTCGAGGGACCGACGATCGCCAAGACTGCACGACTTCTTTGCAACAAGCCCACCGAGTCTTCCACTGGTGAGTGCTTTGGGGTCCGAGAAGCCCCAACCCTGAGCAGCTCCAGCACCGAAGATCAGCCCTCCAGCATCTCCACGATCTGCGTGGGGCCCTTCTGCTTTTGCGTGCTCACCGCGCTGTGTGGCTACTAGCCGGCTGGCTTGTGGCCTTCTTCACGACGCCCGACGACATCACTGCTGCTGGTCTGGTTGCTCCAGACTGGCCCTTGCTTCCTTCTTCAAGAGAGGCACCCCGGACCCTCCTGGTCCACTCCAGACGCCATTTTAGGTCCACCGCGTGGGCTTGAATTTGCCAAGGCTTGTTGCCCAATCCCGGGTCCAGTGACGCCGACAGCTTCAATCTTCGTGGGACAGCTCGCTCCTCCTTCCTGGTCGCCGACAACGCCTCCTGGTCCGTGAGATCTTCAAGCACAGCGTCACCCACTCACCTTGTCGAGGTGGCTACCATCCGGTGCCCTCCTGGTGCCCACTGACTACTGGCTAGTAGTCTCGAACTTGGTCCCCTCTGCTTTCAGGTGCCATCTTCCATCGATCCAGGCTTGGATCCACCGAACTTTCTTCCCTGGTCGCCTGCCAGCAACTTCTTTCTTCCAGGCTCCTGGTCCGTCTATGAGGATTCCCGACGTCTTTTGAGTCCTATGCAGCTGCAGCCCCTGGGCTAGGTAACTTCGGCATTTCGGTGCCCCAGCATAGCCTCACTATCCAAGGGTCAGAATCCACTTTCGTTTTCCTCCTACCAGGTCGGGTTCGCCCGAGAACACTAACTTTGCAATTTCTAGCTACCATAGACTTTGTCCCGCATCTCGCGTGAGAGTGCACACACTGCACCCGAGTCCCCTGGGTCTCCTAGAAGTAATCTAACGATTCTATAGTCAAGTCCTAGCGATTCCAAAGCCTATTAGTACTGTACTTACCTGCTAGTAATTTCGCATTCCACTTTCTGAGTATATGGTTTTCCGTGCCCCTCGGGCATTTGTATATACTGTGCTAACTTAAGTATTTTTGTAAGAGTTTTGGTTTGTGCTTAGTACCCTGTCCTCATAAAGACTACAGGGCTGTTGTGATTCTTAATAAATATCTGTTTATTTTCATAACACTTGTGTGGTGTCCTTTCACTTGGTATTCAAGGGGTATATGTGTGGTATAACAGCTGGCTTAACACGCCCTCTCGAGTCTTTAGCCTTAGACTGCTCGTATTCACGCTACTAGGATAGCTGGTCTATAAGGTTGACTTACAACCAATCATCAATAAGGGTTGCTGGACTGATACATAGTGTTCACTAGAATAGTGACCACTGCATATCAGGCCACCTTCTCACAGAGGGGAAACCAGCCAATCAGAATTAGTATGCTCTCATTGGTCGGCAATCAACGTTAGTTTGATAAAGAACGGACAACACCCAGGCTTGATATTGGAGATTGCATGAAACTGATACTTTAACAGTTTCCTCTCTGGTCCGCAAATAATGATTGGGTGTAACCATAAACTGAAAACAAGTTTGGGATTGAAGGCTGTCATCATCTAGCTTTATTTCTTTGTTTTCGATCTGGAATAAAAAAAATTGATTTATTTAAATTACCGCATTAAGGCTTGATATTAGATGGTGTTCTTTTCTAATGAGAGTGCCTACTTTCCGGTACTCTCTCTGGTCCATACAGAATAATTGTTTGCAGTATACATGTTGATACAGGGATACGGATTGGTGGGTTCTAATTTTGCATCCTTCTACATAGTTGTAGTATTGAGAGTTTGAGCTAAATTTCTCAACTTGAACAAAATGATTGTACTTGGAGCAATATAGATACAGCACTATGCTGCAATGGTATATTGATTGAATTGGAGGTAATAGCTCTGTTTTTGTACAAATGTTGTGCCTTAAGGGCCAGAGCTGCCGACTCTGAAGCTAGGGAACCAGCTTGGAGTCCGGTGGGAAGCTCAAACACCCTGTGATTCTGTGCAAATTACTTAATCTCCCCGTGCCTAAAGATGAAGGTGTCCGTCTGTAATGCAACTGGTGCTCATGTAAAGCGCTCTGATACCCTTGCGTCGAGATAGCGCTATAACAAACTGCAAAAAGAGACTTGCTGCAGCTGTCCACTCTTATTTGTTATCATCAGCCTCCCCTTCTACGCTCCTCCTCCAGCCTCATTTACTCCAGAGTATGTTTTCATGTGATGTTTACTTTTTGCTTAGTTTTCTACATAGCCTTGACTCGACTGGAATGTATTGGAGCGCTCAGCACTTTAAAGAAACACCACTTACATTGTACAAGTGCACGTTCATTTTGCTTAAGACACTGGGAGAATAAGTGACTTGCCCAAAATGACACGGATTGTACCGGGTTTTTTTTACATGCCCAGTGCTTGTCTGCTGACCAGACAGGCGGCTTTGTCTTCGGGGGCTTTCCTCCAGTGTGCCCTCATTGAAGCAGCAGGCTGTGCACAGAGCATAGAAGCACAGGCTGCCTCTGTGCACCCCCTGGCACTTCACTCCTTGCGGCAGACACTTGTTGCAAGCTGGCCACACGCCACACTGAGATAGAAATCACGAAATCAGCCCGACTGATGACTGAAAAGGAGATTCCGAAATTATCAAGTATTATTGGAGGTATGAAGTTGCCCTTGCCTGTATGGTACTTTTTTTATTGGCTTTCGTCCAGGGGGATGCTTTTGGGCACCTATCTTATGCAACAAAAATGGGCCTGATAATTTTTAACTTATGCTGCCAGCGTAAATCATGCCTGAAAAATCTCACATTTAGACCTAATTCCCTTTATGAGGACACTTGGAAATGAAGACTTATAGCCCTATCATGAACTAAAGACAGCTGACTGACAGGCATGGGAGCTCCTTGTAATACTGTGCAGTCTCTTTAGTAGACGCCGGCTTAAGGAAATATAATGTTGGCCTACCCCGCATGAAGACATTGACTGGAGACATTCATTAATTAATGATGGACTTTATCAAATTCCATAGAAAGCGTCACAAACTCAACCTGCCACATAAAATGCACATCTCGCGTCCAAGGGCACAGGCTTATTCCAGTGGTCTGTAGTGATTTCTGTAACTTTGAGATAGAGAGCTT
Organism: Lissotriton vulgaris; assembly: GCF_964263255.1. Taxonomy (NCBI): domain Eukaryota; kingdom Metazoa; phylum Chordata; class Amphibia; order Caudata; family Salamandridae; genus Lissotriton; species Lissotriton vulgaris. Next base: position 868,773,206 of record NC_141687.1, on the reverse strand, counting down.
CCTCTTCACACATTAGCTTTTCGTCCACAGCCCACAAATATCACACATGTGGCTCTTGTGCCTAGAGTTCTTCGTGACAGTGAATAGAAGCTTCTGCTCTAAGTGGGCCAGGACCTGTTGACTATGTACAATGGAAAATAAACAACTATTTGCAATGCAATAGGTGTCACGTTTGCGAGAGTTTGGGCTATTGGCTTTGTAAACGGCAATGCCTTTTATTTAAGTGTTTTGAAAACCTGCAAGCTGTGCGTAAACACACACTTTTTACTTATAGTCCTTGTGTACCAGGAGCAAGGCTGGCAGTAACTGCTCTGCTTTTACTGCCAGCCTTGCTTCTCATAAGCAAGGACTATAACTACAAAGTGCGTGTTTATGCACCGCTTGCAGGTTTTCAAAACACTTAAATAAAAGGCATTGCCGTTTACAAAGCCAATAGCTCAAACTCCTGCAAATGCGAGACCTGTTGCATTGCAAATCCTTGTTATTTTAGGGTTTTAGTACAGACCTAGAACATGTCGCTTTGTAGCTACTGGCTGAGGTGCGGCAGGTGCTGCAACATCAAAGGGCATAGAAGAGACTACATTTCTTAGGGGACACGGACAGCCTTGGGGAGAGCTGAACCTTGGTCTGGCATGGCTCTAAGAGCCAGATCACGAGCCGAGCCACAAAAGATGCAACTCGGGTGACAAATGTGAGGAAAATGGTAGACTAGAAAATAGAAAAACATGGATTTTTCATCATATTAAAGTGCTTCAATGGCGAGTGAACGATATTTCATGGAACTGAGTGATATTTATTGAAAGTAATATTTTTTTAAACATGAAACATTCAAGAATACAGTCGTCGCCGTACGGTTTTGACACAAATTATCCAAAACTTGTCAGCTTCGGGTGTGGTCCTGCTATAAATTGAACCACAGCCTGGCCCAATTGCTTTGTACTAGTCATCTTCAAGTGAATCCAGTGATCCCACGCCCAGCAGCACTAATTTCTGAGGACCGTTACACATTTTTCCTCAACAAACTTTCATCCAGAAACACAGACAGAAAACAATGCACATCTTCTGAGTTAAGCTTTGAGCCCCGGAACTTTTTGTTTTTCAAATTAAGCACTGTTTCCCGCTGTATTTTGCAATTGTTGAAGTTGCCAAATGAAGATGAACGCTGCAGTCTACAGCAAGAAGATTCCATCTTTTCACAAAAATTAACTTTGAGAGGTTGACACAGCTGCACATGACCAGCTTTCGCGGGTAGCACCCAGTACAAGATTCTTTTTTTGGTGCCCTCCTCAGTCCTCTTTTCCACAAGTTCACACACTGCCATTTTCCAAGAGTGCCCATCATCTCTCCATAGACCCTCTCTCATATATATTTCATTTATTTTATACCAGTGTAGGATGTCGGATGGCACTTAACTTGTGTGAATGGCCCTCTTCCACACTACATGTTTTCCTGGATGTCACACATTTCACAAACTATCTGACGGAATATCCACACATTACTCCGTAGTTTGCACATATAAATATGTTCTGTAATTGTGTATATATGCGATCTTGTATAGGCTCCTAACATTTCCCCACCCTATGAACAGTGCTCGAGTTGAGGATTTTTAGTAAAATCATACTACGGTACCACTATTGGAGTCCTGTGCTTTTCTGAACCCGAAGTGTACTTGCCTGTGTAACCAATTCATGTCTTGACATGTGTATCTAAATTGAAAACCTGCTTTAAGACCATTCATGTGGTGCTGCATGTGTGTATGTGATGCACTGTCTTTTCACTTTTATAAGCAAAAGTTTGGAGTGATATTTGGGGCTGCACCCCCACGTGTGGTCTGGTTCCTGGCGCACATAGTCTTGGTTGCAGCGCACAGAGACCTTACACTGCTGCACAGAGAGGAAACAAATTAGAGGGAACATTGCCTGTAACGTCTGGATCTCGAAGACCATCCTGATTCCAGTCTACATTCTGATCTTGGTCAGGGTCCACTTGCTGATCTACACCAGATGAGGAATTATCATCCGTATCATCCCGAATGGGCACCACCTCTTGTGGATGCTCTACAGGCTCTGGGTCACGCCCTCTTGAAGGCAAAGCGTGTTCTGCAAATGGTTGAGGTAACTTGAGGCGGAGGTGTAGGAGGGCGTACTTGTTGAACCTCCTGTGGAGCAGGAAAACGCCTCAGATAGTCCTGCAACATTAACTGTAGATCAGAGATGAGAGTGGATGGCATCGCTACCATACCCTGCTGAGACGGACGTGGAGGTTTCTGCAAAGGAACCTGCATGGGAGGCCTCTCCTGTTGGTCATAATAGTCTTGTGGAACATAGTGTTGTTGCTCCATTTCACCTTCCTCAGAACTGACCTCCTGTAATTTGCCTTGTAAGTCAGATGGGCTACAAGCCGGTCCGTAATCGCTATAAGCCTCTTCTTCAGAGTCCTCATCCAGCAATAGGGTAGGAGGTAACCGTGTAACTCGCCACAGAGATGTCATTTCCGGTGTTATTTGTCTTTTTCTGTGAGAAATTGCAACTTTCCCAGTCGTCGACGGAATCGTCGACTGTTGAATCTTCAAAGACTGTTTCGTCGACAGAGGCGCCGACGAAGAAACTGCGCTCAAAGTCTGAATAGTCGACGGGGAGATGGTCATAGTCGACGATGGCTGGATCGTCGACGGAACAGTCAACGAACTCGTCGTCAGCATCATGGTCATAGGTGTCGTCGACATGGTAGTAGTTGACGTTGTCGACGTGACTCTCGTCGTCATAGCAGTCGACGTGGAAAAAGTCATTGCGGCGACGAACAGGCATCAGGCGTCTTAAACATAGTCAACGGCGCAGGTGCAGTCGTAGCCATAGTCAACAAGTCCGTCGACGAGGCCAATTTTACAGACAAGTCTTTGACAGAAATCGTAGACGTACCTGTGGTTTTCACCGTCGACGAACGCCGTTTCTTGTCTGAAACAATCTCCTGAAGCGCAGTAGAAGGGTTTTTCACCCCTCTCTCCTGGTCAGAGGATGGTGAAGTCACAGGGACGATCTTTTTTGCCTTTTTTGAAGGTTGCGACTCCTCAGGCTGTCCCTGCCTCTCCTTTTCCCCGCGGTGAGAAGATTTTAGGGAAGCAGGCCTATCAGAGGTCCCAGGCGAGGTCCCAGGCAAGGCCTCGACATGGGGCTCATCAGATGTAGTAGGGGGAGACCTACCCCTCTTTGAGTTTCTAGATGACACCATTGAAGAGGAGCCCTCACTGACTGAAGACAGAACTTCCTTGCGGTCCTTCATTTTTTGTAGCCAAGTCAAGAGGCGTCCCTCTCTGTCCCTCAAGGTCTTGGTGGAGAAGGTTCTGCAAATCTTGCAGTCAGTGGCCTTATGATCTGGGTATAAGCAGTATATGCAGTCTTCAGGTTTGTCTTCAGCAAACAACCTCTTTTTGGAGCAAGTAGCACAGGCTCTAAAAAGTGCTCTCTTCTCTTTGTCAGGCATGACTAAAAACAGGCAAAAAGTTGTAGAAAAATACTTAGAAGTGAAGAAAATTGAGCAGAGCTCAATGGAGACTCCCCTCTGAGGCTCTCCCAGGAAGGTTCTATGGGGTGAGGCTGCTCTGATTGGCTACTGCAAGAATTTGGTCTCTTTTACAAAAAGGTGGATAAGCTAAAAAATGAGATGAGGCCTAGGCCTATTTTTTCACTTTGTGCTTACTACGAAGGTATTTTTTATTTACCGAGGCTCCCATTCCGACGAAGGGGAATGATACAAAGCATGGGAATCTATGAAAGTTCCAATACTGGGGCAAATAGTTGTCTATTGTTTTCACACAACTCTAGAGATATACTCTTTATTCTGAGGCAGCAAAGTCGTCATGTTTATGCGGTTGTCAGAAACTAATCCCTTCTTGTCTAAATCAGGATGGTTAACCCTTTCCTGAACATTCGTGAAAGTTTCTAGTGACCTCTGAGCTAGCTGGCAAAACGAATTAAGTCTAACATAGTCAGTAGAGACCTAGATGACCTCAGACCTACGTCTACACTGCTGTTTATGTTATTACAATGCGCAGAGCCTATTGGGAATATAGGAACTACACTACATGGCGCCCAACGTTTGGTAAGGAGATAATCTAACGCAAGACACTAGAGTAACTCAGTCGTGCTTTTCACACAGACCCCCTTTTCCGTAAAAACGCCGAAAGACGTCTGGAGTGGGTAAAAGGTTAATATCCGCCGGAACTTAGTAGGACAAGAATCCTATGTATTCGTTTTTGGTTTAGTCAACGTAGAAGGATACAGTGTTCCAAAATATTGTGCACCTAATGCAAATGCTACTTACCAGTATGCATCTGTTCTTGGCATGTAGGGCTGCTGACATTCATATCTGTGCATAGATTGCCACCTAGTGTTGGGTCCGGATGATTGCACATGGTTGTCCTGGAAGAGTCTTCGAAGTATCACGAGATAGGTGGCTCCTCCCCTGGACTACAGTGCGCATGGGCATCGCCTCCATCCCCAGATTGTTTTTAGCCATTGGCAGAGATGGAGTGAAGAATGTGAGTGATGACCATGCTATGAGCATATGTATGTATATGAATGAATTCTGCAGCTGCTACGGGCGCCGGGGAGGAGGGAGGGCGATATGAATGTCAGCAGCCCTACATGCCAAGAACAGATGCATACTGGTAAGTAGCATTTGCAGTTCGAGGCATGTGGGCTGCTGAATTCATATCTGTGCATAGAATACATAGCAGTCCCTCCATTAGCGGCGGCCGCCCGTGCCAGCTGCAGCAGTCTGAAAAAGCGTTTTTAGAACAGCCTGACCAACAGCTGCCTGCTGTTTGGAATGCACGTCTACACAGTAGTGTTTAGTGAAAGTATGTGTGGTAGACCATGTGGCTGCTCTACAGATATCTTCTAAGGGAATGTTACCAAGGAAAGCCATTGAGGCCCCCAACTTCCTGGTGGAGTGGGCCCTCGGTGGGATAGTGAGAGTGCGCTTAGCTTTAGCGTAACAGATCTGAATGCACTTCACTATCCACCTAGCAATCCCTGCTTTAGAGATAGCGTTTCCCTTGTGGTGAGTGGCAAAAGCAACAAAAAGCTGCTTGGTTTTGCGAAAGTCTTTTGTCCTGTCTACATAATACATCAAGGCCCTCTTAACATCAAGGGTGTGGAGCATGCGCTCCGCCAGCGTCTCTGGGTTTTGGAAAAACACCGGCAATTCAATTGTCTGGTTTAAGTGGAATTGGGATACCACTTTGGGTAGGAATTTAGGGTTAGTGCGTAGCACCACCCTGTTAGCATGTACCTGGAAGAAAGGTTCTTGGATGGTGAGCGCCTGCAGCTCGCTAACCCTCCGTAGCGATGTAATTGCTACTAAGAACGCAACCTTCCAAGTCAGAAACTGAAGCTCACAAGAGTGCAGTGGCTCAAAGGGAGGACCCATCAGCCTCGTAAGAACCACATTGAGGTTCCATTCTGGAGCTGGTGGGGTCCTTGGTGGAATGACCCTTTTGAGTCCTTCCAGAAAGGCCTTGATAGCAGGGACCTTGAAGAGTGACAGGTGTTGCCTATTCTGGAGGTATGCTGCCATAGCAGACAGGTGAATGCGGATGGAAGAGTATGCCAGATTGCATTGATACAGGTGGAAAAGATAGCAAATGATGTTTTGAATGGAAGCATCTAGAGGGTCAATATTGTGGTTAGCACAGTAGATGACAAACCTCTTCCATTTAGCCGCATAACAAGCTCTGGTAGTGGGCTTCCTTGCCTCCCGAATGATGTTCATGCAATCGGGAGGAAGATTGAGGTAGCCAAACTCTAGGACTTTAGGAGCCAGATCGCCAGGTTGAGCTGTTGCGGATCTGGGTGCTGAATGTCGCCACGGCTCTGCGTCAGAAGGCTGGGAGTGAGATGAAGCCTTTGATGCGGCACCACGGCCAGTTCTAGAAACGTGGTGTACCATGGTTGGCGAGCCCACGTTGGAGCAACCAGGATGAGAGTCATCGAGTGCTGCCTGAGCTTGCGTGCCACCAGCGGTATCAGAGGTGCTGGGGGAAAAGCGTACGCAAATCTGCCTGACCAGTTCATCCACATCGCATTGCCCTGTGATTGGGGGTGTGGGAATCTGGCGGCGAAGCTTTGGCATTTTGCGTTCTCCTTTGTGGCGAACAGGTCTATCTCTGGATGACCCCACCTTTGGAAGTACGGTTGGAGTACTGATGGATGTATCTCCCACTCGTGCATCTGATGGCTGTGCCTGCTGAGCAGATCCGCCATTTGATTGTCCTTGCCCGGGAGATGCTCTGCCATGAGGAAGATGTTCCTCTGAATGGCCCACTTCCACATGCTCTGAGCCAGATGAGACAGCTGTGGAGAGTGTGTGCCTCCCTGCTTCTGAATGTAGTACATGGCCGTCATGTTGTCCGTCCGGATCAACACGACTTTGTTGCACAGATGTACTTTGAACGCCTTCAAGGCAATGAAGATTGCCATCAGTTCCAACACATTGATGTGCATCTTCCTTTGCTGTAGTATCCATACTCCCTGCACTGTGTACTGGAGTACATGCGCTCCCCATCCCTGGAGAGAGGCGTCCGTCGTCAGGATAATCTGTGGGACAGGCTCTTGGAATGGTCGGCCCTTGCAAAGGTTGTGTGGATTCCACCAATGCAGAGAGTTGTATGCCCGACCGCTCACCAACACTAGGTCTGTCAGTTGCCCATGAGCCTGAGTCCACTGACGTGCAAGGCACTCCTGAAGCGGACGCATATGTAGTCTCGCGTGCGGGACAATGGAGATGCAGGAGGCCATCATGCCTATCAACTGCATGAACACCTTCGCCGGAAGCGGGTGTTGGGGTCTGAATCGTTGGATCAGCGCCTGGATACTGGCGATTCTCACTGAATTCGGCTGCGCAGTGGCTGCCAGAGTGTCTATTGTCGCGCCCAGATACTGTCGCACGTGGGCGGGCTGGAGATGGGACTTTGGGTAGTTCAGAGAGAATCCCAGATCGTGCAGGAGATGAATGGTGCGTGACACGTGGTCGACGCACTGCTGCTCTGTCCTTGCTTGAATGAGCCAGTCGTCCAGGTAGGGAAAGACGTGGACGTGCTGGCGACGGAGATGCGCTGCCACCGTCGCTAGGCACTTGGTAAACACTCTCGGTGCCGTGGTGACCCCGAACGGCAGAACCCTGAACTGGTAATGCTGGTCTAAGATCGTGAATCTGAGATACTTCCTGTGGGAAGGATGCAGGGGGATATGAAAATAGGCATCTTTCAGATCCAGCGTAGCCAGGAAGTCCCCCTGTTGAAGCAGGCGAAGCACCTGCTGCAACGTGAGCATATGGAAGTGCTCCGAGAGGATGTACCAGTTCAGGGGCCTGAGGTCCAGGATCGGCCTGAGGGATCCGTCCTTCTTGGGAATCAGAAAATACAGGGAGTAAACCCCTGTTCCCCGCTCTTGCAATGGAACGAGCTCTATCGCCCCTTTTTGCAGCATGACTAGAACTTCTTGCTGCAACAAGGTCAAGTGCTCGCCTGACATAGGACGGTACCTTGGGGGTATGTCCGGTGGAATGGACGTAAGCTCTAGACAGTACCCGTACTGGATAATAGACCTCACCCACCTGTCCGTGGTGATGGACTTCCACGCCGGCAGGAACTGTTGGAGTCTCCCCCCGACCGGTGTTGTATGGTCGGGGGGCAGTGACAAGACGTCACTGTTTGTTGGTGGTGGTGGACCTGGAACTATTGTTTCCACGTCCCCTGCCCTTGACATTATTGCCTCTGTAACCACCTCTACCCTTGTTGTTGTACGAGGCTTGGGTGTTACTCTTGTAATATTGTGTGGACTGGGATGCCTGTCCCCTTGAGGTGCCTCTGGAGTTTGAGCGGCGAAAGGAACCACTCCGAAACTGCTGACTTTGTAAAGCCCCCATTGACTTGGCAGTTTCCATATCTTTTTTCATTTTTTCCAGTGTGGCATCCACCTCAGGGCCAAACAGGTGGTCAGGATTCACGGTTTGATTCAGTATCGTAGTTTGGATGTCGGGCTTGAACCCCGAAATTCTAAGCCAGGCATGGCGTCTAAGCAGCACACTGGTATTGATAGCCCTGGAGGCTGTGTCTGCCACATCCAGTGCACATTTGATGGATGCATTCGTAATGAGTTTACCCTCCTGAATCAGCATCTCTCCTGCCTCCTTGTATTGGTCAGGCAAGTGTTGCAGTATGGCCTCTAATGTGTCATAATGGGCCCTATCATAACGTGCAAGTAAGGCTTGGGTGTTAGATATTCTCCAGATATTAGCTGCCTGTGCAGCAATCCGTTTGCCCAAGGCCTCAAAGATCTTGGACTCTTTGTCTGGGGGAGGAGCGTCACCAGTAGTTTGAGAGTTCGCCCTCTTCCGAGCGTTGGAAACAACCAAGGAGTCCAATGGCAAGTGTCCCTTGATATATGTAGGATCCGTGGGCGCTGCCTTATATTTCCTGTCGATGCGAGGGTTGACCACACGCGCTCGGGTGGGCTCCTTGAAAACCTCCGTTGCATGTTTAAGCACCCCCTTAAGCATCGGTAGCGTTTTGACTGACTTTTCGGCTACCGAGAAGGTGTCGAATAAGAAGTCCACATCCACGGGGTCCGAGTGCAGCTAGACGTCGTGGTTAGCAGCAGCTCTCTCTATCAGAGCATTGAAGGCCGCCGAGTCCTCAGTCGGGGACGTCTTGGCCGCAAAAAGTTGAGTGTCCTGACCCGACTGCGGGTCCTCCGTGTCGCCTCCGGCGGACCACGGAACGTGCTCCTCCTCCGGATCAGAGTACGCCGGATAGTCGTACTCGGCATCTTCCTCGTCCGCATCGGCTGCGGCGGAATGCGTCGGCGAGTGTCCTAGGGTTTGTGGGGACACAGGTTCCACCAAAGCCGAAGAGTCCTCGGAGTCCCTTTTGTTTTTGAGAGGGATCTTAAAAGGTTCCAACGTCGGTTCCGTCGTGATCTTCCTTTTGAGGAGCGACAGTTTCCCGGTGTTGGCGTCGATGATTACCTCACGACGTTCCTCTTCCGCAAGCGGCTGTAGACGAAGATTCGACACCGCCAAGGCAGCCTTCGGCGTTAATGCCTCCTTCGAGGGACCGCCCTGTTTCGGCGCGAAGGCCTTCGGCGCCGACTTGGGCGGTAGAGTGAAACGGATAGGCATTTGCTCCCTCGCAGGCTTAGGCGTGAGCTTAGGCGTACTGGTGTCCTGAGCGGGAACAACACTGGCCTTTCGAATCCGCTGCAAGGATTCCGCTACCTTCTTCGTCCAGGCAGGAGAGGGCTGGACCGGCTCGATCGACCCCACATAGTCGTCGAGAGCCTGATCGCCGGCAGGCACCTTCTTTGGGGCCGACGCCCCATGCCTATGCGCGTCGTCGCCCTGACGCTTCTTTGGAGCCGTCTTCGGGTCCGCGACCCCTTTCGGCGCCGACGCAGCCGCGTCGGAGGACTTCGCCTTCGGCGCCGACCCCGAGGGTTTCGGGTCGGCCATTTTTGCGTGGCTCTTCAAGTCGGCCATTTTGGGTTTCTTGGAAGTTGACGCCTCCAGAACCTTCTTCACCAGCGCAACTTTCACTTTCGGTTTCGCATCCGAAGATGCGTGACCAGTTGGCTTCACTTTCGTTTTCTTCGACGTAAGTGATGGTTCATATTTGTCCGTGACCGGGCCCGGAGGCGGGGACGTAGGACTCATAGTTAGATCTTGGGTAAGGCCCGAAGGCGATCCCTCGACCTGGGTCGTATGAAGGGGAATAACCCCCGAGTCAGGTTGGGGATGCTCCTCCTCCGAGCTATCACCCATCGTGGCAAAAGCCTGATCGTCGTCCCCTACCTCGTCGGTGACTTCGTCAAAGTTCTCGGCACCCGCGTCGTAGGTCTCCCCCTCGGATGCGGGATTAGAGTCCGAACCTTGCACGTCGTCTTCTCCCTCGACAGATTCTTGGAAAATGTCATCTGGTGGGGGCGCCGTAGCCGATAACTGAGCCTGGAGCCTATTGGCTCGACGAATCTTTAAAGTCTTATTGCTCCGGAATTTCGAACACGCCATGCAGGTGTCTTTGCGGTGATCCGGTGACAAGCAGGTATTGCACACAGGGTGCACGTCGAGGTGTGAATATTTAGAGTTACACACCGGGCACTTCTTAAATGGAGTTCGCTCCATAGCAAGAGTGTAGTGTAGGCCCGTCCGCGCCGAAAGCACGAGGAAGGGCAGCAAGAGATCGGAGCTGAGAGTCAGAAAGAAACCCGTACGCAACTATACCGACACCCAGCCTAAAGACCTTTTGGTCTCGAGTAGAAGTTGAACAACTTTCGGTTCCGACAGAGGGAACCGAAACACATCCGAACCCAATGGCGGAAAAAAACAATCTGGGGATGGAGGCGATGCCCATGCGCACTGTAGTCCAGGGGAGGAGCCACCTATCTCGTGATACTTCGAAGACTCTTCCAGGACAACAATGTGCAATCATCCGGACCCAACACTAGGTGGCGATCTATGCACAGATATGAATTCAGCAGCCCACATGCCTCGAACTCTTTGTTTCCTTGAAACTTGCTCTGCAACAAAAACATTTTTTAGTCAATAAAATGACGGAAAGTGAAGAAGAAAGAGAAGCTTTAGCAACTCAACTCCTAGAGGAAGACACAAGTCTCCGGCAAGAAGACCCGAATGCTATAATCATTCTGGTCAATACAAGAAAAACTATAACTCTTAAACTTATAGAAAATGGACTATCACCAAGAGGTGGTACGGTCGTATTCGTGATAGAGGCACATAAGTATCGGCAGACAGAGGTATTCTATTCATGGAACCTCCAGATGTATACACTCCTTTCGAGGATGTTGAAATCCCACTAACTTACCAAGAGCACCTGCTCTGGTTTAATGGAGCCCTAAAACATCAAGATCACATCACCAGGCACGGTCCACTAGGTAGACCAGGAGCCACGTGGCCATTCTAGCCAGCTACACACCACACCCAGACATTGATAAAATGTCGGACCGGGAAGTTTTAGCTAAGCTAAAACTAATAATTAAAATACATAGACAATTGGTTTAATATGTCATGCGGACTTTAAAAGTCCAACCAGCAATTAACATTCCACAACTGACCCCTCATCAGGGGAATACAAACAAAATTACACCACAGAACATACAATCTTGTCTTGGTAAAACACCCATAAAACGGAAACAAATCCCATTCTGGTTAGCTCAAAAAATAACTCAAATATAGGCAGTATTTCCTAATACTACACCATGAAAAACACAGAATTTCGACTACCTGCCTCCCAATGGGGATCGCACCACATGTGGAGGACTGTGACACTTGGGGCGCGGTCATTGCTTCCATCTACACAAAAACACATGGGGTTCCGTCTATGGCGGTCATACCAGATGTACTAAGACATATTCAAAACGAATACGGTCCAGAACCTGCTTTAACTCTGGTTATGAAATTACTAAAAGACTTTAAGCAGGTCTCGGCTATATTATTAGCCAACATAAAAGAAGAAGCAGCAGGTGTGCCAATCCGCCAGAAATTGCAGGAGACAGATATAAATGACCAACCATTTGAACTCGCCAGAATCATAGAAAAATCCTATGAAGAACTAGGAAGAGAGTTTGGGTGGGAAACCAATAAAACCCCAACTAACTGAAAATCCTGAAAAAACATTTATTAAAAATAATCTAAACACTCTGGGATGGTAAACCATCCACTCCCAAGGAAAAACGATTCCAGTCCAGAGGAAGGTCTCCTCAACGGAGAGAAAGATCTCCTGGCCGAGGAGGCAAGTCTCCCCAAAGGGAACCATCTGAGAAAAGATACAACCCTAGAGATAGGGATACATTGAGAAAACCTGGTAGATAAAGATATTGATACACGTCCCTCTCGATCTTTTCAGACTTCCTCACAGAAATCGGAAAGAAGAGGACGGTCAGAACACACAGAAGAGCACGTCAAGTCCAAAGACCAGGAACCTGCTCATCAAAGTAAAAAAATTACATTATCCAAATAAGAAGGTAGCCAGTATTAAAATTAAATATGCCGAGGATTCTGAGGACACAACTGAAAAACGGAGAGTGGGCCCAGACAATGCTAGAAAGCGCAGCAGAAGTGACCATAGCTCGCAAGATCCTGATGAATCTTCTGGAGACAGTGGACACAAACTAATACATTCAGGTGGAAACTGCAGACACGCGGGTTAGCATGACCCTTAAACTATATGAATTAACATTACGTATAGAGGGAGATAAAACTAGAAAAATAAAAGGTCTCTTTTGGGAGAAACTTTCTAAAGGCTATGACATCCTGTTAGCTGAAAAAGACTGGCCATTAGAGTTTGTCAGGGAGTGCCCTCATGGCGAAGAAATGATTATGCCTGCCTTCTCAAATCATATTCCAATTCACAAAAAAGTACACGTTCAAGAAAACGGGCATTGGCCCAAGCCCCTGCATTATACAAAAATCATGTAGGATGGGATGAGGGCTCTCCTCCCCACAAAATCCAGTTTAAAAAAAAATCAACCCACTGCACAAAGGCAGTACCCAGTTAAACATGAAGCTAAAAAGCAGGTCAGGGAGATCTTAGATCAACTCGAATCTCAAGGGGTGATTGAAACATGTACCTCACAAATGAACAATCCTTTGTTTCCTGTCTCCAAGCCAGACGGTTCATATCGTCTAGTTTTGGACTACAGACATTTAAACTCCTGCTGCAAAACTTTTGCAGAACAAAACTCACACAGCGCAACACTAATTAACATTGTGCGCAAAAAATATAAAACGACATTAGATATCTCTAATGGATTCTTCGGTCAAAACATTGCACCTGAAAGCAGGTATTTGACCGCTTTCTCAATAATGGGGTCGCAAAAGCAATTTTGCCGACTCCCACAGGGATTCAAGAATAGCCCAGGATTATTCTCAGCAAGAGTAACAGTGTTACTACAAATATATGATGAGGCATTATCCTATGTCGATGACATCTATCTTACAAGGACCTGGAGACTCACTTAAAAAGAGTTAACACCATAATACTTGGGTTCGCATCAGAGGGTTACAAATTCAACTTTGAAAAGTCAAAAATTGCCCATCTAACTGTCCGATTTTTAAGATATGAATTATCAAGTGAAGGCAAAAGCCTGGCAGACAACTTCTTAGAGAAGTGTGCAGTACTCCAAGCACCAAAAACGCTGAAAAATTTACAATCAATACTAAGTTTCCTGAATTTCGGAAGAACATACATTCTAAATTATGCAGAGAAGGTTAAACCTCTCTGTGAATTAATAAAACCCGATTTCAAACCAATATATTGGACTAAAACACAGAAATTTTAAGATTACAGACATGTTAGCTAAAACAAAACTGCAAACTTGCGAAAACATACGCAACCTTGTAATCAGTCATCCCAGGAAGATGCGGATTCACGTACCTGACCTCTACTGAGGGGGAAAATGTAGCAATAGCTTACAAATCACACTTGTACACACAAGCTGAAATTAAATTCAGTTCAACTGAAAAAAATTCTAAAAGCGGTTCAAACTGCTGTAGCAAAAGAAAGATCCCTAGCCCAAGGCAAAATAATATCTGTTTTTACAGCAGAATCAGCCCTTGAGGCATTAACAAGTCCACGCAATCTGAATGCAGTGGTATCAGATCCAAAATGGATACAATGGGAAAATTCTCTTGCTGCAGAAGACGTGAAATACTATTTTGACCCGAAAATGAAAAACAAAACTATCTAGAATACGAACAAGAATATCCTCTTCCAATCTAAATTCTGCCTCTCAAACAATATACCTGTGTAATCTATATGGACAGATGAACAAGTTACTTACCTTCGGTAACGATATATCTGTAAGAAACATTAGTTAGTGTTAGATTCCTTACCTTAGAATATCCCCAGGCGTCAGTCTGGATCCGGAAACTTTTGCGTAGCAGTACCCCTGCGCGTCGGTAGGCGTCGTCTGCAGGCGTCCCCTGCGGCTCCGCGTCCGTCGTCGGCGTCGTGCGCCGTGATGACGTCGCTGGAGTACATAGACGCCGCCTCCGCGCGCTGACGTCAGTTCTTTGCACACAGCTTTTCCGCGCCAGGAGACGCAGAGCCATGAGAGAACCAACACTGGTGCCATGTACAAACTAGGGCCCTGAAAGGGATGACCTTAACCCTAGGTATCAGTTCGCAGAACGGGGAGGATGGGTGGGTTCGGTAAGGAATCTAACACTAACTAATGTTTCTTACAGATATATCGTTACCGAAGGTAAGTAACTTGTTCATCTGAAAGAAACACGTTAGTGTTAGATTCCTTACCTTAGAATACATACCCCAGCAATACCAACCCCGGTGGTGGGTCTGCGAACCAATACAAAACTACACCAGAAAGTCCTGGAGGACAGAACGGCCAAAGAAGCCATCCCTCCGGACTTGACTGTCCAGGCAGTAGTGCCTCGCAAAGGTGTGCAGCGAGGCCCACGTAGCCGCCTGGCAAATGTCCTGCAAGGGGACTCCCCGGCCCAGGGCAGTAGTAGCCGCCGTGGCCCGAGTGGAATGGGCCCTCAGCCCAACAGGAGGCTCCTTCCGAGCCAAAGAGTAGCACGCTTTGATGCAGAGGACGACCCATCGGGAGATGGTTCGTTTACAAACCGCCCGTCCCTTCTTCGCACCCACGTAGCCAACAAACAGTTGGTCATCCACCCGGAACTGGCGTGTGCGATCCATGTAAAATGAAAGCGCACGTTTTGGGTCCAGACGATGGAGCCGCTCTTCATCCTTTGAAGGATGCGGAGGCGGGAAGAAGGAAGGGAGGGTGATGGACTGCCCGATGTGAAAGGCCGAAACAACCTTGGGCAGGAAAGAAGGTCTAGTCCTCAGAACCACCTTGTCAGGATGAATGGACAGGAAAGGAGGTTGGACAGAAAGAGCCTGGAGCTCACTCACCCTCCTGGCAGAGGTGATGGCAACCAGGAAAGCCGTCTTTAAAGTCAGGAGACGGAGAGGGCAAGAATGAAGGGGCTCAAAGGGAGCACACATCAGGAAAGTTAGAACCAGGTTCAAATCCCACTGAGGCATCACAAACGGAACAGGTGGGAACATGTGAGTGATGCCTTTCAAGAATCGAGTTACAATCGGGGATTTGAACAAAGAAGGCTGATCAGGAAGCCTCAAGAAGGCTGAAAGGGCAGAAAGGTAGCCCTTGATAGTGCCCAGAGCAGAGCCCTGCTGGGCAAGAGAAAGAAGAAACAGAAGAACCTCCGAAAGAGGGGCAGAAAGAGGATCCACAGCCTTTGCTGTGCACCATGCCACAAATCTGTTCCACCGACAGGCGTATACCGACTTAGTGGAGGGACGCCTGGCTGCCAGAATAACATCACAGACTTCAGGAGGCAAGTCAAATGGCCTCAACTGCCGCCGCTCAATCTCCAAGCATGGAGGTGGAGACTGGACAGGTTCGGGTGGAGGACCGTCCCCTGCTGCTGCGACAGAAGGTCCTCCTGAAGGGGCAGGCGGATCGGGGGACCGACTGACATGCTGAGTAGCTCGGGATACCAGTACCTTCGAGCCCAGTCCGGAGCCACAAGGATAACTTGGGCCCGGTCGCGCCTGATCTTCTTCAGCACTCTGGGCAGAAGTGGTATAGGCGGAAAGGCGTATAACAGACCGCAACTCCACTCGCGCCGAAAGGCGTCGCCGTGCGAGTGCCGTCTTGGAAACTCCAACGCGCAGAACTGATGACATTGCGCGTTCTCTTCTGTGGCGAATAGATCTAACCAAGGCTCTCCCCACTGCAGAAAGATGCCTTGCGCCACGTCCGAGTTCAGACGCCATTCGTGATCCATCGAGCACCGACGGCTGAGTTCGTCCGCCCTGGCGTTCAGAGAACCTGCCAGGTGTTGAACCGTCAGAGTCACGCCCTGACGTTCCAGCCATTGCCATAGGCGCAGAGCCTCCTGGCAAAGGGTCCACGACCCCACACCGCCCTGTTTGTTGCAGTACCACATGGCGGTGGTGTTGTCGGTGAACACCTGCACTACACTCCCGTTGACAAAGGGGAGGAATGCCTTCAGTGCCAGACGAATCGCCCGCAGCTCCAACAGATTGATATGGAGCCGGGACTCCGCCGGAGACCAGATGCCTCTGATCTCTGCCTCTCCCAAGTGGCCACCCCAGCCCTGGAGGGACGCGTCCGTCACGACAACGTGCTCCGGTTGGGGAAGGGAGAGGGACTTGCCCCTGACCCAATCGCGGTCCGTAAGCCACCACTGCAGTTGTCTCGCAGTGCCCTCCGAGATCAAGACGTGGTCGGACAAGTTGCCCTGATGCTGGGCCCACTGAAACTTCAGGTCCCACTGCAGAGCCCGCATCCGCCACCTGGCGTGATGCACCAGAAGGATGCAGGAAGCCATCAGTCCCAGCAGCCGCAGCGTCAACCTGACCGAGACTCGGGATAGCGGCTGAAAGATGGGAATCAAAGCCTGAATATCCCGAACCCGCCGTTCCGGAGGATAAACCCGAAACTGCGCCGAGTCCAGAACCGCTCCGATGAAAAGGAGCTTTTGAGAGGGACACAGGTGTGATTTCGGCACGTTGATGGAGAACCCCAGGCCGTGCAAGAGGTCTGCCGTCATCTGAAGGTGGTGGACGACTGTCTGGGGCGAGCCCGCCTTCAACAACCAGTCGTCTAGGTAGGGGAAGACTGAAACCCCTAACCTGCGCAGATGGGCTGCGACCACCGCCATCACCTTTGTGAACACCCGTGGGGCGCTGGTAAGGCCGAAGGGGAGCACGATAAACTGAAAGTGCTCCTGGCCTACCGTGAACCGCAGATAACGCCGGTGGGCCGGCAGGACGGGGATGTGAAAATAGGCGTCCTGCAAGTCCAACGCTACCATCCAGTCTTGCGGGTCTAGAGCAGCCAAGACCTGAGCTAACGTCAACATCTTGAACTTCTCCTTCCGGAGGAAGCCGTTGACGTTCCTTAGATCCAAGATAGGACGTAGGCCCCCCTTGTCCTTCTTGGGCACCAGAAAGTAGTGGGAATAACAACCACGCCCTACTTCTGGCCCAGGAACGCGCTCGATGGCCCCCTTGGCCAAGAGGGCCGTAACTTCCTCCTGCAGAAGTGTCAAGTGGTCCCCCGACACACGGTGGTTCTGCGGTGGCATGGCTGGAGGAGAGGTCTCGAAGGGGAGGGAGTAGCCCCTTCGGACAATTTGCAGCACCCACCTGTCCGAAGTGATCGTGCGCCAGTGAGCGTGGTGATGGCGAACCCTGCCACCCACTGGCGTCACATGGGGCCGAAAGCACGGACTAGGAGGATTTTGGGGTAGATGCTGCGGGGGAAGGTGTGGTCTGACCCCGCCGTTGTCCCCGACCGCCACCACGGCGGTTTCCACGGCCGCCACCGCGTTGGAAGGATTGTTGCGGCGCGTGGCTGGCAGCACGTGTGGGGGCGCCCCTTCCTTGGCCACGAAAGGGACGAAACGAACCCGGTTGCTGACGCTGGGTCGAGAGACCCAAGGACTTGGCCGTGACCCTGGAGTCCTTGAAGCGTTCCAGCGCGTGGTCCGCTTTGTCACCGAACAGGTGACAGCCATCAAACGGCATGTCCATCAGGGTATTTTGGACATCAGCCGAAAAATTGGCGGATCTCAGCCAGGCGTGACGGCGAATCGCCACCGTCGTAGACATAGCCCTGCCCAGCGAGTCGGTCGTATCAAGACCACACCGAATGGAATATTTCGCTGCATCCCGGCCCTCAGCTACAGCTTGACCGAGCTTTGCCCGCACCTCCATGGGGCATTCTGGCAGCAGCTCCGCGACCGTATCCCACACAGAGTGGGTGTAGCGGCCCAAGAGGCAGGCGGTGTTGCAAGACCGCAGGCCCAAACTAATGGACGAGAAGACCTTTTTTCCAAACTGGTCATACCTCTTGGATTCCCGGTCGGGCGGGGCCGACGGGAATGCGGACTGGGAGGTCGAGGCCTGGATCACCAGACTCTCAGGAGTGGGGTGGGTAGACAGGTACTTGGGGTCGTCCGGACAAGGACGGTGGCGCCTGGCCACGTTCCGATCAACAGGCGCACCTGAAGCGGGCCTGGACCACGTGCCCAACAGAACGTCAGACAAGGCTTCATTAAACGGCAGCAGAGGCTCCAAAGGGCATGACTGCGGCTTGAAGACCTCGGTGAGGATGTTAGGCCTCACGGCCGCGACGGGGAGCTCAAGGTTTAAGGCCTTGGCAGCCCTCATCAGCACCACAGAATAGGCAGCTCCCTCCACCGATGCCACGGTTGGAGGAGAGATCAAACCAGGGTTAGGGGAGTCGTCCAAACCACTGGCATCCCCCAAGTCACCCGTCCAGTCCGGGTCATACTGGCACTCGCGAGCCAGAGGGTCCTCGGACCCCTCCCAACCTTCACCGTACTCCTCATCCTCTCCGTATTCGGAGTCAATGATGAAGACCGGCTCCTCGGGGTTCATGGGCCCCATCGGCGCCGGGACCGGCGTCGTGCGACGCCCATCCGGCGCCGCGTCCGGCGTCGGAGAAGGTAAGGGGACGGCGCCGCCCGGAGCCGGCGCCGGAACCCCACCGCCGGCCGGAACCGGCAGTGGAGAACCGGCGCCGCGCGGGGACGGCGCCGGGGGTAACCCCGATGGCAACGGCGCCGGGGAGGCCGGAAGACCAGCCGGCGCCGATCCCGAAGGCCCCTGCGGCGCCGGGGTCGGAGCCGTCGGCGACGCCGGGCCCGGAGCACCCGACGGCGCCGAGGCAGGGACACCCGAACCGCCAGGGCCCCCAGACGGTAGCACTGGGCCCGAAGGCGCCGTAGGCCCCGTCGGAGAAGCGAGCGCCCTCATGGCCATGAGGAACGCCTCGATCTCCTCAGGCGTCGCGCCATGCCCAGGGACCGGAGGGTATGAGGCAGGCCGCGCCGGCGACTCTCGCGGAGCCGCGGGGTTGGGGTCACCCGAGCCCCCGGCCGCATCGCGCGAGCGTCGGGGGGAGTCGGGGGTACGATGACGACGCCCCGACTTCTTGTGCTTCCTACCTGACGAGCCTGACGAGTGGTGTCGACTTCCGGAGCGCCCAGCGCGGCTCCGCGACCGCTCCCTCGAACGCTCCCCCGACCTCCGGCCGGACCGGGACCGCTCCCGGTCCCGACGTGGGGCCGACACCCGGAGCTCCAGCAGCTTGCGGGACCGCTCCCGCCTAGCCTTGTTGGTAAGGGCCCGGCAGTCGAGGCACGATTCCACGTCGTGGTCGGGGCCCAGACACCGGAGGCAGAGGCGGTGATGGTCTGTGACCGACATCGTGCGCTCACAGTCATCGCAATTCTTAAATCCAGGCATCCTATCAGGCACAATAGAGGAAAAAGTCGAAAAAAACTTGGTCAAAGACCGGAGTACTGCTCTTCCAGATCTGCGTCCACTGGCGCGGAAAAAAGAAGAACTGACGTCAGCGCGCGGAGGCGGCGTCTATGTACTCCAGCGACGTCATCACGGCGCACGACGCCGACGACGGACGCGGAGCCGCAGGGGACGCCTGCAGACGACGCCTACCGACGCGCAGGGGTACTGCTACGCAAAAGTTTCCGGATCCAGACTGACGCCTGGGGATATTCTAAGGTAAGGAATCTAACACTAACGTGTTTCTTTCAGATTTGCACACCATTACGATGTAGAGAAAAAATCCTACAATGCAGCGTGCGCGATTGTTTAAGGTCGCTGGCGCTCTGGTAAATAAAGACCGATGATTACCAAAACGGAATCACTCAAACTGTTCAGCTCAGCGAGCTGAAATAAGATGAAAACAAGTTACTTACCTGTAACTTCAGTTATCCAGTATTGGTATCTTTCATAGATTGTGCGTGTATCAAGAGGGAGAGCGAGGACCAGAAAGCTAGTCCAGATCCCCGGTTTATATGTCAATTAATCAAAAAGAGACTAGCTATGAATGGGGTAGGTATGATATTTATATTGTAAAGATCATGGTGACTCAGTTATGTTTTGTCGACTGGGGATGACACCTGTTGGGTGTCTTTAGAAAGCCCTCACCCACCAACCTAGTTGGTGGCATGCTTCATCATCGGGCCCACCCAGTGACACCTAGCGTGTCCCGGGTGTGCTGCGACGCCTGATTACAGCGGAGCAGGTATGTCACTGTGTGTGCGGTGAAGGGTGGTGAGATAGTGAGTTTAAAACGGCTTGGCGTGGGACCCAGTACCCGGGAGGGTAAAAGAGCTTTATTAATTGGGCCTCCGACAGCGGTTAAAAATAAGGCTGAGGGACGTTAGAGGCAAGTTACGACCTCCTACGTCCTTTAGAGTGTCAACATGTTTCAGCCAGTGCCTTATCAATATGCTGGCTTTCTTCAGGACTGATAAAAGGGTGTGTGTGATTAAAACTAGAGGGTGTGTAGTGTAGGCTATGTGTCTACACGCCCTAAAGTGTATCTAACTGAGAGGGGGAACCGGTTCTGCGAAGGAGGCACAACAGGTCCAAAGCCGGCGCTGGCCAGAAATCCTGGTCAACCCCTTGCCACTTCAATAACCTTGAAGAGGAACCAAGTTGAAACTAGCGTGATCTTGAGAAGGGAATCCCCCTCTCACAGTTAGATACACTTTAGGGCGTGTAGACACATAGCCTACACTACACACCCTCTAGTTTTAATCACACACACCCTTTTATCAGTCCTGAAGAAAGCCAGCATATTGATAAGGCACTGGCTGAAACATGTTGACACTCTAAAGGACGTAGGAGGTCGTAACTTGCCTCTAACGTCCCTCAGCCTTATTTTTAACCGCTGTCGGAGGCCCAATTAATAAAGCTCTTTTACCCTCCCGGGTACTGGGACCCCCGCCAAGCCGTTTTAAACTCACTATCTCACCACCCTTCACCGCACACACAGTGACATACCTGCTCCGCTGTAATCAGGCGTCGCAGCACACCCGGGACACGCTAGGTGTCACTGGGTGGGCCCGATGATGAAGCATGCCACCAACTAGGTTGGTGGGTGAGGGCTTTCTAAAGACACCCAACAGGTGTCATCCCCAGTCGACAAAACATAACTAGTCACCATGATCTTTACAATATAAATATCATACCTACCCCATTCATAGCTAGTCTCTTTGATTAATTGATCTTTCATAGATTCACATGCCTGAATCATTCCCCGTCGCCGAGGCGGGAGTCCCACAGTAAATAAAAAAGCAGTACCAAAAGGTACATAACAGTAGTAGGCCCAAAAGAAAGGCCTGAGGCCTAGATCTTAGTAGCCTATCTACATCATTATGCTAAAAGAACCAAGAATTTGCTCATACCCAATCAGCTATCAGCACCCTCTAGAACCCTCTCTGCAGAGCCAGTTCTCCTCAGATTTCCACCGCACGTCGTGGGTGAAGGGAGTCTCCCCTGAGCTCTGCTCAGTTTTTTCTTCAGCTTTACTTCTTTTTGGATAACAAGATCATACTTCATTTCTCTGACCCTATTAAGGCAGTAATATGGCAGAATGGCAGTAAACAAGGTAATAGACTATGATTTATGTCTAACCTTTTCCTCAATAACTCTCACGTTCTGAGATGAGGCTATTATGGGTCAGAGACTACAATTTGCCACTTCTGAGGACGAGAGGTCAAAGGGAGAAGTCGCGCCAGGAGCCAACTGAGGGCGCGCATAAAAGCCATAAGATTCACCTTGAGTCTTTATAGGCACTTCTCGCAGAGGATACAACTCCCTTTTCATCTCTGACACTGCATCAGGGAAGTCCTCTTGACCTGACATTAGGAGTATATAACAACTCCAAGTCTAATATTACTGCCTTACCTTTATAATCCTCATCTACGACGGTCGTCGACGACTGGCCTCGTCTACGACGGTCGTCGACGACTGGCCTCGTCTACGACGGTCGTCGACGACTGGCCTCGTCTACGACGGTCGTCGACGACTGGCCTCGTCTACGACTGTCGTCGACGACTGGCCTCGTCTACGACTGTCGTCGACGACTGGCCTCGCCTACGACTGTCGTCGACGACTGGCCTCGTCTACGACTATCGTCGACGACTGGCCTCGTCTACGACTACCGTCGACGACTGGCCTCGTCTAAGACTACCGTCGACGACTGGCCTCGTCTACGACTACCGTCGACGACTGGCCTCGTCTACGACTATCGTCGACGACTGGCCTCGTCTACGACTATCGTCGACGACTGGCCTCGTCGACGACTGGCCTCGTCTACGACTATCGTCGACGACTGGCCTCGTCTACGACTATCGTCGACGACTGGCCTCGTCTACGACTATCGTCGACGACTGGCCTCGTCTACGACTATCGTCGACGACTGGCCTCGTCTACGACGGTCGTCAATGAAGGACGGTCATTGACGACGGCCTCATCTAAGGTGATAGTCTATGGCTAGAAAAAAGAAGAATTGAGGGGGTCTATGTGGGTTAGTTTAAAGACCTTAATATCTCATAACCCAAAACATAACGAGAACAATAAACAAGAGATATAAGGTCTGAGAAGATGTGTGCTGTACCGCAACTAAGAGCTCAGGAGGATCATGAAACACCAAGAAATTACATATGGCTGAAATCTCCCATCAGACCACCATTGTGGCAGAATATCATCACGTGGGATACGGATGGTAGATCCAAAACTCGCCCAACCCATCAAGTGATGGTGCAGAGATGGATTTCAGAGGTAGATCTCTAGCCACAGTGTATTTCAAGTAGGTGCTGATGGTGTGCAGTGCTGTGTGAAAAGTGAGTGATAAAGGTAACAAAAATAACTACCAGAACAGAAAATATGTTTAATAGGCACGGTTCTAGTGTCAAGATTAAAATTACGCCTAATAGTCTGAAAATATGACTATATATAGGCGCAGTGCAGAGTGGTCGACATGTTTCAGCTATATGGATTAATTTTATCCAGCTTTCTTCAGGACCGTGCTCTTAATAGCAACTGCAAAATAAGTGATCAAGTGATTGTGAAGCAAAGCAGTACCGAATCATTCCTACCAGGAACTTGGGTCCCCAATGTAGACTGGTGGAAAATTGAGTTACTCGTCCTTTCCCACTTTCCAAGTAAGAAATTGTATTTCGCATGAGTGTAGTGGTTCAAAAGGTGGTCCCATAAGTCTGGTTAAAACAACGTTCAGATTCCAGACTGGTGAAGGTGGGTGTCTTTGAGGAATTACGCGTTTTAGTCCTTCCATAAACGCCTTAATTGCTGGCACCCTAAATAGTGAAAGGTGTTGCCTGTTTTGAAGATATGGTGCTAACGCAGCTAAATGTATTCTGATGGATGAATAGGCTAAATTGCAGCGTTGTAGGTGCAAGAGATAGCAAATGATGTTTTGAGTTGAAGCATCAAGTGGGTTTATGTCATTGTTACTGCAGTAAATGACGAAATGTTTCCACTTCGCTGCATAACACGCCCTGGTAGTGGGTTTTCTTGCCTCCTTGATAATGTTCATACAGTCTGGAGGCAAGTTTAGGTATCCAAACTCTAGGATTTCAGGAGCCAGATCGCCAGGTTCAGCTGTTGCGGATCTGGATGTTGGATTTCTCCATGGCTCCGAGTTAGGAGATTGGGTTTGAGTCTCAGTCTTTGATCAGGCACCACTGACAGTTCGAGGAACGTTGTGTAACACTGTTGCCTCGCCCATGTGGGAGCAACTAGGATTAGCGTCAGTGAATGTTGACGTAGTTTGCGTGCCACTAGCGGTATTAATGGAGCTGGGGGGAAAGCGTACGCAAATTTGCCCAACCACTTTATACATATCGCATTGCCTTGCGACTGTGGGAACCTGGCGGCAAAGTACTGGCATTTTGCGTTTTCGCTTGTGGCAAACAGATCTATCTCCGGGTGTCCCCACTTCCGGAAGAATGGTTGGAGCACTTTGGGGTGAATCTCCCATTCGTGCATTTGTTGACTGTGCCTGCTGAGCAGGTCGGCTACCTGATTGTCCTTGCCGGGGAGGTGCTCTGCCATGAGAAACATGTTCCTTTGAATGGCCCATTTCCACATTGCTTGAGCTAGGTGCGACAGCTGTGGTGAGTGTGTTCCTCCCTGGCGGTAGGACTTCTTTTCTTTTGGCTTCTCCAAGCCCACAGACGTAAGGGTCTCCGCTTCCGCCTTCATGCGGGCCATCTCGTCATCTGCGTGTTTTCCGAACAAGGTCTCCCCGGAAAAGGGCAGATTGGCCACCCGCTGCTGGGCCTCCGGCTTGAGTGACATGAGCCTGAGCCAAGCATGGCGCCGCTGATTGATCCCATGACAGTAACCATGGGCAGCCAACAGGGAGACATCCGCCGCTGCGCTGATGACCTGGTTTGACACCAGCATTCCTTCCTTGAGAATCTCTTGGAAGTCCTCCCTCTTGTCTCTTGGCAGAAGTTCCTCAAAATGTTGCAGGGAGTCCCACAGAGCCCGGTCATAGCGTCCTAGCAGCGCCGCATCGCTGGACGCCTTCATGGCCGTGGACGCAGTCCCACAAGCCTTCCTTCCAGCAGAGTTGATCCATCGACTTTCATTATCTGGCGGCACAGTGGAGGAGGGGGAGGTAGAGTAACTTCCTGGCCGCTGTCACTATCATCGAATCAGGGACCGGATCTATCCTCAGAAAGGCCGGGTCCGAATCCAGGGCACTGTAAGTCTTCAGAAGCCGGGAGGGAGCGGCCTTCACTACCGCTGGTGTGAGGAACAGCTCCTCGGCAGGTTCTACCAGTCCAGGTACTAGTGGTAGTAGAGGGTGAGACAAATGCTTCTTGTGAAGCGTTTCGAATATCACGGACGTAGTAGGTGTTGGAGCCGTCACTGTGATACCCAATTTTGCAGCTCCCCTCAGGAGAACCTCCTGGAATGTGCTTATGTCGTCCACCGTAGACACTCTGGTCCCTGGGGAGCCCGACAAAGTCGGTGAATAGGAGCAGGTCCTGGAGGAGTCCGTGCAGGTCCTGGAGGAGTCCGTGCAGGTCCTGGAGGAGTCCGTGCAGGTCCTGGAGGAGTCCGTGCAGGTCCTGGAGGAGTCCGTGCAGGTCCTGGAGGAGTCCGTGCAGGTCCTGGAGGAGTCTGTGCAGGTCCTGGAGGAGTCCGTGCAGGTCCTGGATTAGTCCGTGCAGGTCCTGGATTAGTCCGTGCAGGTCCTGGAGGAGTCCGTGCAGGTCCTGGAGGAGTCCGTGCAGGTCCTGGAGGAGTCCGTGCAGGTCCTGGAGGAGTCCGTGCAGGTCCTGGAGGAGTCCGTGCAGGTCCTGGAGGAGTCTGTGCGGGACCTAGATCCCCTTCTCCTATGGCGACGCTTTGATCTGGTGGAGGATCTGCATTGACTCCTCGATCTTCCTCTCCGTCCGGAGCGTGATCGCGACTTCCTCTGCCTTGGTCGATCTGCCGGTTCCACCGGAGCAGGTGACTTAGGCTTGGCCGGGGCTTTCGGCTCAGGTGTCCCCTTGGGAGGGGTCGGAAGTTTAGGCAGTGAGACCGACCTCGGAGGAACCGGAGGCAGCTTTTCTGGCAACCGAGGTCCAGGCTGAGGTGGTGGTAACGAAGGAGGAGTAGGGTTTCTCGGAGGGGGACCCCTCGGCAATGGAGGCGGTGGCGTAACCTTCTGTGACGGGGTATACACCTCGGAATACACGGAGCCCGGTGATCCTCCTTTACCAGCCTGGGATGTTGGCGAACCTCCCATGGCGTCAGGTCTCCTTCCACTTTTCTTCGGCGTCGAAGAACGGCGACCAGACGGCGAGAGTCGGTCTCTTGACGTCAAGCGTCTTCTCCTCCTCGGCGTCGAACGCCTTCGCCTCGACGGCGATCAACTGCACCTCGACGGCGATCAACTGCGCCTCGACGGCGAGGATTTCCTCGACGACTACCACCGTCTCCACTTCGCCAACGGCGAAGTCGCCTCGACAGCGAGCGCCGACGCCGGGCCTTTCGACGTCGATCACTCAACGACGAGGAAATAGTCACAGGAGACTTCGATGGTGGCCTTGTAAGGTCCTTAGACGCCGAGCGTCGACGTAGTTTCGCTCCCGACGACGGGGAACAGACCGCAGTCATCCCTCTCGACGCCGTAGTCTGTGCAATCGACCCAGACGGAGAATGGTCTTCCTGCCCCTGGGGAACCCCCCAGAGGCCTCAGCATGGGCAGATGAGACCCCTCCAGACCGACCTTGTGCCTTCAGTCTTCTTTCTTCAAGGCCCTTATGCCTGATCTTCTTTCTGTCCTTCAGGGTCCTGCCAGAGAAGCCTTGACAGATATCACACTCCTCTGGGACATGGGAAGATGGAAGGCAGAGGATACACACCTCATGGGGATCTGATTTGGCCTTCTACCTGGATCACTCCGGGCATTTGTCGAATAATGCAGGCATATTCGACATAAAACAAAGAGCAAAAACCAAGGCACCAAAGTACTTGGAAAGCACTTAACTTTGAAAAAGCAGTGAAAAATCACCAAAAAACCCTTGAAAAGGGAGAGCTCAATGCTCCAGGGTCCTGCTTGCAGGAGCCGTAAAAAAGGACTGAAAGTAAAAGGGACCTGCAGTGCATTCTGGGATACTGTGAAGTTCTGGAAAGTTCTCTTAAGGCACAGTATCCTGTTTTGAGCCACATAATGGCAGCCTATGGGGATTGTCTGTCCATGTCTTCCTCTCTATCATTCCAGAGGGTTTTTGCTGCTGAGGCAAGGGAAATCTGGACAGACTTTGCCGTTTGTGGATTTTTGGTGGAATTTCTAGTTGAAGTACTGGACAGTGTAGCCTGGTTATAGGCTACATTATCTGTCTTTAAATTCTCTCTTAAGTGTCTGTGCAGTTTTGCATTTTTTCGACACTTTAAGAGATTATTTTTGATTGCTCCGGGGTCCACGCACATGGGCGGGAGTATTCACTAGATTATGACTATACACAGAGATCCCCTACTACAGAAATACAGCTTTCATGCTTATCTTCCACAAAAAGTCGTTTTTCCCCACAAGACGCACAGGACCTGAATAAGGCCTTCTTCTCCTTGTCAGACATGTCTTGATTGTAGTAGAAAAGTTGAAGAAATCACTAGTAAGAATGAGAACTGAGCAGAGCTCAGTGGAGACTCCCTAGCACAACGTGCGGTAGAAAATTCTGAGGCTCTGAGCTCTCCCAGGAAGGTTCTATGGGGTGAGGCTGCTCTGATTGTGTAAAAGAGACCAACATTTTGCCAGGACCAAAGAGAGTGATAGGATACAAAATGAGATGAGGCCTATGTCTATTTCTCTCTTTTGTTTCTATGGTTGTGATACTACCGAGGCTCCCATTCAGATGGCGGGGAATGATACAAAGCATGGGAATCTATGAAAGTTCCAATACTGGGGCAACTAGACAGTTCTCATTGAAGTGAATGGGACACCAGAAACCATGACATTTCTGCACCTGAACATATCAGAGCCTCCAGAGGCCTGTTGGTGTGGCCTTGAACCTTGCCCCCGTCCAAAAGAACAGTCCTGTAAGTCGCTTACAAGTGCTTGAGAGCAATACATTTTTGTTCCTCCATGGGAGGACTTTAATGATCCAGAAATTGCACCGCCTCATAAGCCCAACTGCTCGCCACACTACCACAAAGAAAATTTGGTGCATTATTTGTGCCTCTATTTCCATAGGGGCTTGCCTGGACTCTCTGCCGTGTACATCAGTTTGGTGCACTATATAGAGCCAGTTTCTTGCAAAATGGACGTACATTTCAAAGAAAGTGCGAAAGTTACCATATCCAGAACAGACTGGAGAAGAAAGGTTATCACAGTAAAGCAGTTTTATTAAATATTGTAACCCTGATTAACTGCTCATTGTTCACTATGAATGTTACTCAATTTTTTTCAATACTCAGTTTAGCCACAAAAGTAGCTGGGACAAATGCTGACCATTGTAACAAAATACAGAACATACTTCTCAGCTACACAGGTGTCGAAAGATAAAGTAGAGGCAAGTTTGTACTTACTGGAACATCCAACGTGACATTAAGAGATTTTGCAATCAATGCCGCCTGTTCCTTAGCCTTCAATTCCCGCTCCTCCTTGGCTCGCCGCTCCTCTCTGAGTCGCCTCTCCTGCTCTTCTTTGGCCTTCCTTTCTTGCTCCTCCTTGACTCTCCTCTCCTGCTCCAGCTCCTTGCGCAGTTTTTCTTGGCGCTCTTGCTGTTCCTGCTCACAGAGGAATAGCCAGATATTAATGTGGTGCAATGGACACAGGCAATGCTGCCATTCAATTTAGTTAAAGTATCAATACTGAAAAAAAGAACTAGTTTCTCATTTTGAAGAGACCAGTGTGCATCTGGGTGGGCCAAAAATTATAGGGACTGAAAAGCTGCAGACCGAGAATAGTCTTCACCATAAACAGAAGCAACTAATGGTCTGGAGGTCGAGTGTTAACGAAAACTGGAGGAAGCAATATGGATGCACAGAAAGCACAGAGACTAAAGAAATTATTCTGAAGGCCATTCAAAACTTAGACTTGGTCCAAATCACCGAGCAGGAATGGTTCAAAATCCCCAGTGAGACTGGAAAGCTTACGTGATGTTAATACAATAGAGCTTTTAAAAGTATTTGGCATATTTCACTCTTAAACATGGACTGGATTAATGAAACCACATAACCGCTCCTTGATTAAGCAGCGGATAATCATGTTTTTTTTTCCAGCACTGAATACTTTTCAGACAGAAATGTATTAAGAACAAAGTAGTGTCAAATTGAAAGTGGACATTGCAAAGCGTTCCCCGGAGAGGTCCTTAAAGCAATATTAGGACGTGATCCCTCGCAAAAGGAGCACTACAACATTCAAGTCACTACTTAAAAAAAGTCATCTTAAATGGCCTTAGGCAGCATCGCCGACACTCAGCCTGTTATGGTGAAGTCATCTGCTAGATCGAGTAAACCGTATTTTATTGGAATATTTATTGAACTGTTGTAGATTTTACTTGAAGATTGGGCTTCAGGTTTCTAGAAAGAATATTAGTTTCATTGTGGATTCACGTGTTTCAGATGACCCACAAGTGACAAATATATAAATGCAATTACAAATAGATGTTTAGACTGTCTAAGAACATTGGTGCTGCGTAAATACTTTGTGCACTGCCCAAGTAATAAAAATGAGATACATTTTTTTTTTTACAGAAACAGAATTTACCAAAAGGACAAAAATCAAAGATGGGGAACTGGAGCTAAGGATTTTTAGACTTGTAGGTATAAATAGCAACAGGAGCATATAAAGTAGCAATGATTGCAGGAAAGTACCTAAAAGCAGTTTGAGGAGGACCTCAATGGGAGCTGAAGTCCCAATCCACCACAGGAGTGCACAATTAAAGCTCCAGGACCTCAGGGGCGTCACAGAGACTCAAGGTGTCAGACAGAGTCCAACAGAATTGTCTAGTCCAGGTCCTTTTGCTACTGGTCAAATTCAGAAAAGGCCTTTTGTAGCTTGATGCACCCCTGTAGATTGAATCGATGAACCATATGACTTAAAGTCCATTTCTGTTCCCTGGGTATAAGGGGCAGTTCTAGTCCTTCAGGGTTCCTCACAGTTCAAGTAATTTTCTTAACTTCTTCTGGTCCAAAAAGTGTTCCGAGTGGATGCCTGGAGGGGTCACATTTATGGATGGTACGGGCAAGTGGGTGGGAACGACTCCTGGGCCGGCCATAAGCAACATGGTAAGAGTTCCCAAGGCCACATTTAACCACTTTAGAAATTTTGCAGATAGGAAAATTCTACAGCCATGCTAAACTTGGGCTCTGAGTGTTGAGTGAGGAAGTGGAATAATCAGCGTCATCCCACATCCAACACGAAAATCCAGTTTGGGGTAGCAACTGTACACACAAACCCAGAATTCTGGTTCGACAAAGCTGGGCTCTTCAGCGAACAAAAATAATTCACAAAAATGGTCTTGCCATCTTTTTCTGCCTTTCAAGAGTACCCCTAAGTAGTACATACATTATATACACCAAACAGGATTGGACACATGTCAAAAGTACGAGTTACTGGTAGAGAAGATTCTAGCTGCAGATTCTTTAACGTAGAATTAACCCCAGGTGTGAGACTGGATCCGGAGAAACAATGTGCCCAGCATCCCTGAGCGCCGGGGGCGCGCGCCCGCATCATGCGACTCGGCCCAGACATTGCCCATGTAGTCAGCAAGGTCACATAAGTCCCACCCCGGCGCGCCTACGTCAGTTTTCTTCGGAGAACTTTTCCGCGCCACAAAACGGAGCCATTAAGACAGAACTGTGACTGTATGGGAACAGTATATGAACAGTGTGCGAAAGAGCAGAGACATAGAAAAGGAATGGTGAGGAAGAAGAATAGTTACTTACCAGTAATCTGTAGTTCTCCAGTATTGGTGTCTTTCATAGATTCACATGCCTGAATCATTCCCAGTCGTCGAGACGGGAGTCTCCGGTACATAAAAAAGGAAATGCTTAGCAGTATAGCAAACTGAAAGAGGCCTAGGCGAATGTCCTTTTTGCAACCCATAACCCTGGTTATGTAAAAAAAAAAAGACCAAGCTTTTCCCTGAACCAATCAGAGCTCCTCACCCTCTAGAACCCTCCTGAGAGAACCTCTTGCTCCTCAGATTTTCACGCACTTGTGCATAAAACACTTTCCGTGCTAAATCCAAGGTGAGCCCCTCAGGGGAGGAGGGCTACTCCAACCCTCCTCCCCTGAATCTCTCACCTTCCTTCTTTTCCCCTTACGTATTTGTGCTTATTGTTTATCTCGACCTTACAAGTAACTATGTTGCCATGCTCTAAGAACTGTGTAACCTTTGTAACGATGTAACCTGTAACTATGATCCGATGCTCATGTGAAAGCGCTCTGATACCTCCGGTCTAGCCAGCGCTATATAAAAGTTTTTAAAATAAATAAATGTGAATCTATGAAAGCTTACAATACTGGAGAAGCACAAGTTACTTACCTTCGGTAACGATATATCTGTAAGAAACATAAGTTAGTATTAGATTCTTACTTTAGAATATCCCCAGGTGTCAGACTGGATCCGGAAACTTGCGTAGCAGTACCCTTGCGCGTCGGTAGGCGTCGTCTGCGACTCCACGTCTGTCGTCGGGATGACGTTGCCGGAGTACTTAGACACCGTCCTCGCGCGCGGACGTCAGTTCTTATACACAGCTTTTCAATGCCAGAAATGCAAAGCCATGATAAACATTGGTATTTACAACAAGGGGTGGTGAGGGACAGAGTCTCTGAATTAAGCAGAAAGCTCTCACCCAGTCAAGAGATCAGGGCTAGATCCAACACCGTTTTTTAGCTCACTGCACCATCCCAGTTTCAGAACCTGGCTGTATGCAAATTAGTCTGTTCCTGTCCCAGTGCATGATGGGAACAGGGCAAACCAAACTACAAAAGCCAACTCTTACACTGGGAAGGAAACAAGCTCCCGGGGACCGGTTTCTGGCATTACAGCCGTCTTCGGCCCGGTTTGCTTGAATCCTGATGGTGCAATGAGCAAGGGTCTCACATCTGAGAATACCCTTCCACGCTTATGGTGGAAAAAAAATATTTACAACAAGGGGTGGTGAGGGAGAGAGTCTCTGAATTAGGCAGAAAGCTCTCACCCAGTCAAGAGATCAGGGCTAGATCCAACACCGTTTTTTAGCTCACTGCACCATCCCAGTTTCAGAACCTGGCTGTATGCAAATTAGTCTGTTCCTGTCCCAGTGCATGATGGGAACAGGGCAAACCAAACTACAAAAGCCAATTCTTACACTGGGAAGGAAACAAGCTCCCGGGGACCGGTTTCTGGCATTACAGCCGTCTTCGGCCCGGTTTGGTTGAATCCTGATGGTGCAATGAGCATGGGTCTCACATCTGAGAATACCCTTCCACGCTTAGGGTGGACAAAAAATATTTACAACAAGGGGTGGTGAGGGACAGAGTCTCTGAATTAAGCAGAAAGCTCTCACCCAGTCAAGAGATCAGGGCTAGATCCAACACCGTTTTTTAGCTCACTGCACCATCCCAGTTTCAGAACCTGGCTGTATGCAAATTAGTCTGTTCCTGTCCCAGTGCATGATGGGAACAGGGCAAACCAAACTACAAAAGCCAATTCTTACACTGGGAAGGAAACAAGCTCCCGGGGACCGGTTTCTGGCATTACAGCCGTCTTCGGCCCGGTTTGCTTGAATCCTGATGGTGCAATGAGCAAGGGTCTCACATCTGAGAATACCCTTCCACGCTTAGGGTGGACAAAAAATATTTACAACAAGGGGTGGTGAGGGAGAGAGTCTCTGAATTAAGCAGAAAGCTCTCACCCAGTCAAGAGATCAGGGCTAGATCCAACACCGTTTTTTAGCTCACT
Source organism: Lissotriton vulgaris (assembly GCF_964263255.1). NCBI lineage: Eukaryota > Metazoa > Chordata > Amphibia > Caudata > Salamandridae > Lissotriton > Lissotriton vulgaris. The sequence continues at coordinate 868,740,854 of NC_141687.1, read as the reverse complement.
GCACCATCCCAGTTTCAGAACCTGGCTGTATGCAAATTAGTCTGTTCCTGTCCCAGTGCATGATGGGAACAGGGCAAACCAAACTACAAAAGCCAATTCTTACACTGGGAAGGAAACAAGCTCCCGGGGACCGGTTTCTGGCATTACAGCCGTCTTCGGCCCGGTTTGCTTGAATCCTGATGCCAGAAACCGGTCCCCGGTAGCTTGTCTCCTTTCTGGTGAAGAATTGGCTTGGTAGTTTAGTCTGCCCTGTTCCCATGATGCACTGGGCCAGGGACAGACTGATTTGCATATAGCCAGGTTCTGAGCTGGGATGGGGCAGTGAGATAAATAACGGTGATGGATCAAGCCCTGATCTTTGGACTGGGTAAGAGTGGTCTGTTTAACTCAGACACTCTGTTCATCACCACCCCGTTTTCTAAATCGTTTTTGGCCACTATAGGTGTGGCAGGGTATACTCAGACATGAGTCCCTTTCTCACTGCTCCATCAGGATTCAAGCAATCCGGGCCGAAGAAGGCTGAAATGCCAGAAACCGGTCCCCGGTAGCTTGTCTCCTTTCTGGTGAAGAATTGGCTTGGTAGTTTAGTCTGCCCTGTTCCCATGATGCACTGGGTCAGGGACAGACTGATTTGCATATAGCCAGGTTCTGAGCTGGGATGGGGCAGTGAGATAAATAACGGTGATGGATCAAGCCCTGATCTTTGGACTGGGTAAGAGTGGTCTGTTTAACTCAGACACTCTGTTCATCACCACCCCGTTTTCTAAATCATGATAAACATTGGTGCCATGAAACAAGGGCCCTGAAAGGGGATGACCTTAACCCTAGATATCGGTTCGCAGAACGGGGAGGATGGGTGGGGCGGTAAGGAATCTAATACCGACTACGGTTTCTTACAGATATATTGTTACCGAAGGTAAGTAACTTGTGCATCTGAATGAAACAGGTTAGTATTAGATTCCTTACCATAGAATAGATACCCCAGCAATACCAGCCCCAGAGTTAGGTCTACGAACGAATATTCACACCAGAAAGTCCTGGAGGATGGAACGGCCAAAGAAGCCATCCCTCCGGACTTGGCTGTCCAGGCAGTAGTGTCTTGCGAACGTGTGCAGCGAGGCCCACGTAGCTGCCTGACAGATGTCCTGCAAGGGGACTCCCCGGCCCAGGGCAGTAGTAGCCGCCGTGGCCCTAGTGGAATGGGCCCTCAGCCCAACAGGAGGCTCCTTCTTAGCCCTAGAGTAGCATGCCTGGATGCCGAATATGCTACTTACCAGTATGCATCTGTTCTTGGCATGTAGGGCTGCTGACATTCATATCTGTGCATAGATCGCCGCCTAGTGTTGGGTCCGGATGATCGCACATTGTTGTCCTGGAAGAGTCTTCGAAGTATCACGAGATAGGTGGCTCCTCCCCTGGACTACCGTGCGCATGGGCATCGACTCCATCCTCAGATTGTTTTTAGCAATTGTGGCCAAGATGGAGTGAAACTAAGTGAATGATGACCATGGTAGAAGTATATGTGAATTCTGCAGCTGCTACAGGCGCCGGGGAGGAGGGCGGGCGATCTGAATGTCAGCAGCCCTACATGCCAAGAACAGATGCATACTGGTAAGTAGCATATTCGGTTCGAGGCATGTGGGCTGCTGAATTCATATCTGTGCATAGAATACATAGCAGTCCCTCCATTAACGGCGGCCGCCTGTGCCACCTGCAGCAGTTTGGAAAAGTGTTTTTAGAACAGCCTGCCCTACAGCTGCCTGCTGTTTAGAGTGCACATCAACACAATGTTTTGTAAATGTGTGTGTGTGGTAGACCATGTGGCTGCTCTACATACGTCTTCCAAAAGAATATTTCCAAGGAAAGCCATGGAGGCCCCCAACTTTCTGGTGGAGTGGGCCCGCGGTGGAATGGTGAGAGTACGCTTGGCTTTCAGATAGCAGATCTGAATACATTTAACAATCCACCTGGCTATACCAGCTTTGGAAATGGGGTTACCTTTGTGTTGTGGCGCAAAGGCAACAAAGAGTTGTTTAGTTTTTCTAAAATCCTTGGTCCTATCAATGTAATACATCAGGGCCCGTTTGACGTCAAGGGTGTGGAGCATTCTCTCCGCCAATGACTCAGGATTTTGGAAGAACACAGGTAATTCAATAGACTGGTTAATATGGAATTGAGACACTACCGTAGGAAGGAATTTAGGGTTGGTGCGAAGCACCACCCTGTTAGAATTAATTTGAATAAATGGCTCTTGAATAGTTAGTGCCTGGAGCTCACTAACTCGTCGCAGCGACGTAATCGCTATAAGGAAAGCCACTTTCCATGTCAAGAATTGAATCTCGCAGGAATGCAGTGGTTCAAAGGGGGGACCCAACAGCCGGGTGAGGACCACATTGAGGTTCCACTCAGGAGGTGGTGGAGTCTGCGGAGGAACGACTCGTTTGAGTCCTTCCAGAAAGGCTTTAATGGCAGGCACCCTGAAGAGTGAGAGGTGATGCCTGTTTTGGAGATAAGCAGCCATTGCGGATAAATGTATGCGAATGGAAGCATAGGCCAGATTACATTTGTACAGATGTAAAAGATAACAAATGATGTTCTGAATAGATGCATCTAGCGGGTTAATGTTGTGGTCTGCACAATAAATAACAAACCGCTTCCACTTTGCTGCATAGCATGCTCTTGTGGTGGGCTTCCTTGCCTCCCGGATGATGTCCATACAGTCAGGAGGTAAGTTGATGTAGCCAAACTCTAAGACCTCAGGAGCCAGATCGCCAGGTTGAGCTGTTGCGGATCTGGATGCTGAATGTCGCCATGGCTCTGCGTCAGAAGGGTGGGTGTGAGGCGCAGCCTTTGATGCAGTACCACGGACAGTTCCAGAAACGTGGTGTACCAGGGTTGGCGAGCCCACGTTGGAGCAACCAGGATGAGAGTCATCGAGTGCTGCTTGAGCTTGCGTGCCACCAGCGGTATCACAGGTGCTGGGGGAAAAGCGTACGCAAATTTGCCTGACCAGATCATCCATATCGCATTGCCTTGCGGCTGTGGGCGTGGAAACCTGGCGGCAAAGCTTTGGCATTTTGCGTTCTCCTTTGTGGCGAACAGGTCTATCTCTGGATGACCCTACCTTTGGAAGTACGGGTGGAGTACTGATGGATGCATCTCCCACTCGTGCATTTGGTGGCTGTACCTGCTGAGCAGGTCCGCCATCTAATTGTCCTTGCCAGGGAGGTGTTCTGCCATGAGGAAGAGGTTTCTCTGAATGGCCCACTTCCACATGCTCTGAGCCAGATGAGACAGCTGTGGAGAGTGTGTTCCTCCCTGCTTCTGAATGTAGTACATGGCCGTCATGTTGTCCGTCCGGATCAACACGACCTTGTTGCACAGATGTACTTTGAAGGCCTTTAGTGCCATGAAGATTGCCATCAGTTCCAGAACATTGATGTGCATCTTCCGTTGCTGTTGTGTCCATAGTCCCTGCACAGTGTAATGGAGTACATGCGCTCCCCATCCCTGGAGAGAAGCGTCCGTTGTCAGGATGATCTGTAGCACAGGCTCTTGGAACGGTCATCCCTTGCAAAGGTTTTGTGGATTCCACCAATGCAGAGAGTTGTATGCCCGACAGCTCACCAACACAAGGTCTTTCAACTGTCCGTGAGCCTGAGTCCACGGACGTGCTAAGCACTCCTGAAGCGGACGCATATGTAGTCTCGCGTGCGGGACTATGGAGATGCAGGAGGCCATCATGCCTATCAACTGCATGAACTCTCGCGCTGGAAGCGAGTGTTGGGGTTTGAATCGTATCAGCGATTGATACTGTTGACCCTCAATGAATTCGGCTGTGGCTGCCAGAGTGTTTATCGTCGCACCCAGATACTGCCTTATGTGGGCGGGTTGGAGGTGGGACTTTGGGTAATTCAGTGAGAATCCCAGATCGTGAAGAAGGTGAATGGTGTGGGACACGTGAGCGGCGCACTGCTGGGCTGACTTTGCCTGGATAAGCCAGTTGTCCAGATAAGGGTAGACGTGAATGTTCTGTCTCCTTAGGTGCGCTGCCACTGTCGCCAGGCACTTTGTAAACACCCTGGGTGCCGTGGTGACTCCGAAAGGCAAAACCTTGAACTGGTAATGTTGGTTTTGGATAGTGAACTGGAGGTATTTTCTGTATGACGGGTGCAGCGGAATGTGAAAATACGCATCCTTCAGGTCCAAAAGCGTGAGGAAATCCCCTTGACTGAGCAACAGGAGTACTTGCTGCAGGGTCAACATATGAAAGTGTTCCGATAGAATGTACTGATTGAGGGGTCTGAGGTCCAGTATGTGTCTGAGGGACCCGTCCTTCGGTATCAAGAAGTACAGTGAGTAAACTCCTGTGCCTCTTTCTTCCACAGGCACGAGCTCGATTGCCCCTTTTTGCAGCATGACGATGACCTCCTGCTGCAATAAGTGCAAGTGCTCGTTGGACATAGGACGGTGTCTTGGGGGCAAGTTGGGTGGAGTGGATGTTAACTCCAGACAATAGCCGTACTGTATGAGCTGTGTGACCCACCTGTCTGTGGTGATGGTTTTCCAGACCGGCAGGAACTGCTGAAGTCCCCCCCCCGACCGGTGTTGTGTGGTCGGGGGGCAGTGACAAGGCGTCACTGTTTGCTGGTGGCAGAGGATCTGGAGTTGTTGTTTCCACGACCCCTGCCCTTGGCGCTGTTACCACGATATCCACCTCGACTTTGTTTGGTGTATGTGGACTGCGTGTTGCCTTTGTAGTACTGCGTGGTTTGGGAGAGCTGGCCTCTGGAAACGCCTCTAGTGCTTGAGCGACTAAAAGACCCACCCCTGAATTGCTGAGACTGTAAGGCCCCATGGACTTAGCATTTCCAGTGTCCTTAATCTTTTCCAAGGTGGTGTCAACCTCTGGGCCAAACAGATGATCTGGATTTACTGTTTGATTAAGAATGGTGGTCTGTATCTCTGGCTTAAACCCCGAGATTCTGAGCCAGGCATGTCGTCTCAGCAGGACACTAGTGTTGACAGCCCTGGCTGCGGTGTCAGCCGCGTCTAGTGCACATTTAATTGAAGCATTAGATATTAGCTTCCCCTCTTGAATAAGCATCTCAGCTGCCTCCTTGTATTCGTCTGGCAGGTGCTGCAACAGGGTCTCCAGTGTGTCATAGTGTGCCCTGTCATACCTCGCTAGAAGCGCTTGCGTATTGGAAATGCGCCAGATATTGGCCGCTTGTGCTGCCACCCTTTTCCCTGATGCCTCAAACACCTTAGATTCTTTGTCTGGGGGAGAAGCATCACCAGTTGTCTGAGAATTAGCCCTCTTCCGGGCATTTGAAACGACAAGAGAGTCCAAAGGCAACTGTCCTTTAATGCAAGTAGGATCAGTAGGCGCTGGTTTGTACTTCTTCTCAAACCTAGGGTTTATCACCCTGGCTCTGGTAGGCTCCTTAAAGATCTCCCCAGCATGTTTTAAGACACCTTTTAACATAGGCAGAGTCTTGACAGTTCTCTCTGAGACTGAAAAGGTTTTAAAAAGAAAATCCACGTCAATGGGGTCAGCATGGAGCTGGACGTCGTGGTTTTTAGCCGGTAGTTCAATGAGGGCATTGAACGCTGCTGAATCCTCTGTAGGTGATGTCTTCACAGAATAAAGTTGTGTCTGGGGCAGAATGAGGATCACCTGGGTCAGCACCAGCAGCCCAGGGTTCATTGGTATCATCAGGGTCTGTGTAGACAGGATAGCTGTACTCATCCTCATCATCTCCCTCCCCAGCGTCCACGTCAGAGTAAGTGGGCGAGACATTATGGGCATGTGGAGAAAGTGGTTCCACAAGGACAGGAGTCGAAGCAGAGTCCTTTTTCTTTAAAGAAATCTTGTAGGACTCCATCGGTTGTTCCAGGGCAATTTTGCGCTTGTGGAGGGAAAGTCTGCCAGTTTCGGCATCAATAAAGTGTTCTTGTTGTTCTTCTACTGAAGATTGCCGATGCTTCAAGGTGGGAACCACCGTCGTCGACTTCGGCACCGAGGACACCTTCTCGGGCACGCTGGCGACCGCTCTAGGGGTGAAAGCCTTCGGCTCCACCTTCGGCGGCAACGTGAAGTGAATGGGCGTCGACGCTTTGTGAGGTTTCTCGACTGGCTTCGAAGGTGGAGGATCTCTTGGTCCGACAGCCGAGGCCTTCTCCTTGATGCGCTGTAGGGAGTCCGTCACTTGCCTGGTGAAAGCGGCGGACGGCCGCGCCGACGGGATCCTTCGAGGCACCACTAGGCGTGGACTCTCGGGGTGCGCCGCTCTTGGCCTTGTCTTGTTGACGCGGAGTCTCGAGAACCTTCGGATCACCAAGTCCTTTGTTGGTGTCAACCGCCTTCGGCGCCGATTTAGTCTCGACGCCCTTGACTTGAGCCTTCGGATCGACAACACCCTTTTGCTTCTTCGGCGCAGAGGGCTCCGAGGCCTTGGATCCGACCAAAGTAATGCGCACTTTCGAGGGGGGCACCAGTGCAGTTGCTTGTGTCGAGACAGTTGGTTTCACTTTCGGTTTCGATTTTGCAGGGTGCGGCTGAATAGCAATGTCCGTGGCCGAGCCCGAAGGCGGGGCCGTAGAACCCATTGTAAGATCTTGGGTAAGGCCTAGTGGCGATCCCTCGACCTGAGCCTTATGAAGCGGGGACGGCCCCAATGTCAGTGCGAGGTCGCCCATTGCTCGAGCTATCCCCCATGGCCCCAAAGGCCCAGTCGTCGTCCCCTACCTCGTCGACGACTTCTTCAGCTTCGAACATTTCAGCGTCCGCGTCATAGTTGTAGTCGACCTCTGACGCGGGATTCGACAGGCTGTCACCGATTTCCCGGTCAGCTTCCTCTTCGACATCTGGCATCGAAAATGTCCACAGGCGCCGGTGCAGTGTGCTGGGCCTCCTGGCGCGCAGCGCGTCGATGCTTAAGCGTCTTCTTGGACCTGAAACGGGAACAAGCCATGCAACTGGCTTCATCATGGTCCGGCGACAGACACTTGTTGCACACCGGGTGGACGTCGATGTGGGGATACTTTGAGTTGCAGACGGGACATCTCTTGAACGGACTTCGGTCCATGATGAATAGTCGATAGGGTCTGACGCGTCGACTGGGCCCTCCGCGCCGAAAGCACGCGGGCGTATGGAATCCGGCTCGGAACCGAGCTGGAAGAGTTAGGCACCGAACGCAAGACTATACCGACGAAGAAAACTAAAGACCGTTTGGCCTTAAAGTTCATCGATTCTGACTAGAGGGAATCAATATACATCCGAACCCAATGGCGGAAAAAAACAATCTGAGGATGGAGTCAATGCCCATTTTATTTTATTTATTTAAAAAGTTTTATATAGCGCGAACAAGATCTTCGCAGATATCAGAGCGCTTTACATAGAAGGGTACATGAGGGAACATAGTCAGACAAGTAAATCAATAGATCACACAGTACAAATAGTACAAATAAATGACTGCAAAGCCAATCATGTGAATAATAAGACAACTCAAACAAATAAGTAAAGGGGTCAAACATGTAGTTCAGATCGGTGCAGGGTGTTAATAGGGTTCGAGATACTAGTTCAAGTGTATTTAGCCATGAGGATAGCTTTCACTTCTTTTTTTAAAGAGTGTAGTGGAGGAGATAAGCCTGGTTTCGGGAGGGAGTGAGTTCCAAATTCTAGGCGCCATTCCTGAGAAGGAGCGCTTGTATGTTTTTTCCTTCCGGAATCTTTGAGGTTTCAGCAGAAGATTGTTTGTGCCTCTCGTGTTTCTAATTCCCCCAGAGATTGTCAGTTTCTGAGCAAGGTAGCCGGGTGAGTTTAGGTGTACCGCCTTGTGTGTCATGCAGGCGATTTTCAGATGTATTCTGGCTTCAAAAGGCAGCCAATTCAGGGGTTTCAAGTGAGGGGTAATGTGGGAGTGCTTTTTTGACCCAGTGATGAGTCTCGCTGCAGCATTTAGAGAAGCTTTTAGTGGTGCGGTTGTAGTAAGGGGGAGTCCGCAGAGGGCGGTGCTGCCGTATTCAATTCGAGGGAGGACTAGTGCTTGTACTGCAGTTTGGAAGTCTTTGGCTGGGAGGTAGGGTTTAAGTTTCCTCAGAGTATTGATCTGGAAGTTCGCTCCCTTTGTTGCCTTGCTGATATGTTGCTGCATGCTGAGATTGGTGTCGAGTGTTATGCCTAAAGATTTTGCTGAGTCCACGATGGGGGGTTGGACATTGAGTGCGGTTAGGAGTTTAAGCCAATGTTGAGTGGTGGATATCTTCGCTGGAGGTGAGATCAGAAGGAACTCTGTTTTCAGGGCATTGAGTTTGAGGTGATTGTCGGCAAGCCAGGATTGGGTGCATCTGATCGTTGAGTTCAGGAGCAGGATGTCATTGGGTGATTGTAATTGGAGGTAAAGTTGGGTGTCATCGGCGTACATGTGGAAGTGTACATTGGATGCTTGTAGCAAGGTGGTGAGAGGTTCCATGACTAGGTTGAACAAAGTTGGGGATAGAGAGGATCCTTGGGGGACGCCTAGCGTTACAGGTATTGGCGAGGACATCCGGTTGTTGCTCTTGAATTTCTGCGACTTGTTGTGAAGAAAGGAAGTGAACCACTTGAGGACAGTTCCAGATAGGCCCATTCTTGTGTTTAGTAGTTCTAGTAGATTCTCATGTTTAACGGTGTCGAATGCTGAGGAGAGATCAAGAAGGATGAGGAGGCAGGTGTCGTTTTGGTCTAGCATTTGAAGTGCGTCATCAATTATGTGAGTCATAGCAGTTTCTGTGCTGTGTCCTGCTCGGAAGCCTGACTGGTGAGGGTTGAGGAGATCGAATTGCTCAATGTGTTTAGTCAATTGTAGTTGTGCGCATTTTTCCAGCAGTTTGGCGAGAGTGGGGATATTGGTGATGGGACGGTAATTGTTGAGATCAGAGGGGTCGGCTGTTGGTTTCTTTAGTAGAGGTGTGACCTGACCAACTTTGAGGGAGTCCGGTATGCTTCCTTGTTGGAGAGAGCTGTTTATGATTTTAGTCCAGAGAGGGAGAAGCAAAGGGGTAAAGTCTTTTACTGCGAAGGCAGGGAGGGGGTCCGTGAGGTGATTGGATGGTTTCAGGGTGCTGAGTAATTTGCCAATTTCTTCTTCCGAGTATGTGCCAAAGGTTGACCATGTAGCATTGTTTTTTGGTTCAGTGGGTGCTAGGCATTGGGGTTTGGAGTAGAGGCTTGCGTCAGTGAGGAGATCGCTTTTTATTTTGTCAGTTTTTTGGGTAAAGAAAGCAGCGAAGTCTTCACAGGAGGGTGCCTCACGCCCAGTGTTGAGTGGTTGTGGTTGCTCCTTGGATTGTGACTTGATTAGCTCAAACAGTTTTCTCGGGCGGTTTTTTGCTTGGTCGAGTTGGAGGCTGAAGAAGTCCGATTTTGAGCGTTTTATTTTCCTGAAGTAGGCGTTTCTCTTTTTCTTCAGATCTTTTAGGTGCATTGCGGAGGGAGCTGATCTCCAGGTCCGTTCTGCCATTCGCATGTCTCTTCTATCCTCGTTGAGACTCCCGTCGTACCATGGTTTGGAGATTTTAGTAGAGACTACTTTTAGCTGCATAGGTGCAGCCTCATTAATTATAGAGGTCATAGTGTTGAGATAGTGGTCAGTCAGAGTTTGGACGTCAGTGGCGCCTGTAGGTGGGAGTAGGAGATTGCAACTGTTAGGGGGCAAAGAGCCTGGGTTGAGCTTTTTCGAGTCTCTTTTCCAGACTTTGGGCTTGGAGAGTTGAGCCGGGTTGACTTTGACTTTTTCATTGATAAAGAACGTGATAATATGATCTGACCAGTCACAGGGTTGGATGGATTCGAGTTGGATAGAGTCCTCTTTGGAGATGATCAGGTCGAGGGTAGAACCTTTCTCGTGTGTCGGGCTGTTGCAAATTTGGGTGAGGTTTAGGTCATCGAGGAAATTTTTAAGACTATTTACCACTGCGTCGTTGCGGTCATTCCAGTGGAGGTTGAAGTCACCCAGGTATATTTGGGTGAGCTGCCGTCCGGAATGGGTTGAGATCATATCCATGATTTGTTGGGAAAAGGTGAGGTTGTCCCTGGGTGGGTGGTAGATGCTGTGAAGAGAGCATATCTGTTTGCCCTCACTAATAATGTCGAGGCAGATGTATTCCCAGGATGTTGGGGATGGTAGGGATGTGGAATTGACTTTCTGAACAGAGAGGTTGTTCCTGTAGATGCATGCGATTCCACCACCTATTTGGCCTGTTCTGTCGAGCCTGATAATGTGGTAGTTGGGAGGAACCAGAATGTCCATTATGGGTGTCGAAGATTCAGTTAGCCACGTTTCAGTCAGGATGATTAGGTCAAGGTCCCGCGATAGGAGGAGGTCAGCAATGGCTGCGGAATGTTTCGTGGCCAATCTGCAGTTGAGAAGAATGCATTTGAGACGGGGTGTGTAGAGGGTGTTAGATGGTTCTAGCGAGAGAGGGACTTTTCTAAGGTTATTGGGGATGGAGAATCTGCTGTTTAGTGTGGGTGGTCTAAGGGGATTTGGGTGCATCGTGGGAATGGTGTGGGGTGCTTGTGTGAATTTGGGGGGCTGGGTCATAGGAGCCGAGAAGGGTGAGTGTGTCGAGGTCAGAAGAAGAGTTGTGGGTGCGGCGAGGGCGGTTGTTGCGATTAAGAGCTGGGATTGAGGTCAGATTGGGGGATAGCTGAGTGCGAGAGTTAGTCGGAGGGGTGGGGGACAAGTTTGACAGGGGTGTAGGTGTGTGAGGGTTTGCAGGGGCGATGCGGGGGACGAGGGCAGTTGCGCCTATGAGCAGGGATTGACGCCAGGTGTGGGGCGTGATGAGGGTGGGAGTCCACCGGCGGAGTAGGGGACAAGTTGGGAGGGGGGTGGAGGTGGGTGGGGGATGTATGGGTTGTGTGGAGAGTAGTTCTTTGATGGCGTGAATGTCTTCTTTGATCTGAGTGAGGGTGGCCGTGATGTATTCCATCGTAGGGTAGGTGGTGGGGGTGGGAGTGGCAGTCAGGGGTGAATGGTTGACCAGGGAATTCGTGTGCAGGTGGGAGGGAGGGCTGGTGTTCGAGCAGGACTGCGTTGTGTTGGTGTGCGGGATGGGGTTAGGGAGGCGAGAGGTTTTGGGCGGGAGGGGTGTGGATGAGGTAGGGAGGAAGTTGGCGTTATGGGTGAGGGCATTGGTGGTAGGCGGGGGGGTCAAGGTGTAGGCTGGGAGACTGGTAGCCGTGGTGGGGGTGTAGGGAGGGTAATGGGGGCTGAGAGTAGGAGGGGAAGTGGGATTGGAGATGGTCCTGTTGAGGGGAGGTGGAGTTAAATTAAGAGAGGGGGTATGTTCTGCGACGTTGGTTAGAGGGTAATGAGGACTGAGGATGGGGAGGGATAAAGGGGGGGAATTGTCGGAGTGCGTGTTATTCTGGTGCTGGGCTAAGTTAGGTGTGTTATGGGTGGGAGCTGTGCTGTCAGCTGCGAGCGGGGTGTTAATGCCCGCTGTAGGTGTGATAGGAGTGTTGAAGGTATGTGTGGAGGTCCGCAAGTTGGTAGAAGGGGCGGGGGAAAGAGCGGTGTATGAGGGGGAGCGATCTGTGTCTGTGATTGAGTGCTGAATTGGGATAGTGGGGTTGTGGGTAGGGGATGGAAGGTCAGGGGTGGTAGGTGTGTCCCTGATGAACAAGTTACTTACCTTTGGTAACGCTTTTTCTGGTAGATACTATATCTGCCTGTGGATTCCTCACCTTGTGAATATCCCCCTTGCGTCAGCAACGTTCGGAAATTTTCTTCGTAGCACGCCGTCGTGGGCGACGTCACAGGAGCACGGCATCGCGCGCGACTCCGTCTGACGTCACCGACCCCATATTAGGCCCACGCCGGCGTGATGACGTCAGTTCCGCCCTTTTTTCCGTGCCTTCGAGGCACACGGACGGACCAACGATAGCAAATATGCAAATATACAATGTACACAGTACAAATAGAACCAAATCAATACAACAGTATTATAATCATATATACAGAAAGACCAGGTATAGCAGAGTAGACAACGGGGAGGCGGGTGGGTCAGTGAGGAATCCACAGGCAGATAAAGTATCTACCAGAAAAAGCGTTACCGAAGGTAAGTAACTTGTTCTTCTGATAGATACATCTGCCGTGTGGATTTCTTACCTTGTGAATAGATTCCCACAGCAGTCCCCACTCCCGGAGGAGGGTGTCCACTCTGCTACACCAGGAAGTCTTGGAGGACAGAACGCGCGAAGTGGCCATCCCTCCTCACCTCGGTATCTAAGCAGTAATGCTTCGCGAAAGTGTGGAGGGAGGCCCAAGTCGCGGCCCTGCAAATATCCTCAACAGGCACACCCCTAGACAAAGCAGATGTTGCAGACTTTGCTCTAGTTGAATGAGCTCTAATACCCTCAGGAGGGTCCTTACCCGCAAGGGAGTAGCAGATCTTGATGCACAGGATTATCCATCTGGAAAGAGTGCGCTTGTGCACCGCTCTGCCCTTCTTGCAGCCAGCAAAGCCAACAAACAGCTGGTCGTCCACCCGGAAGTCCTTAGTCCTGTCCAGATAGAAGGACACCGCCCGCTTAGGGTCCAGGCGATGCAGTCTCTCTTCCTCCTTAGACGGGTGAGGGGGAGGATAGAAGGTAGGAAGGGTAATGGACTGCCCAAGATGGAAAGGAGTCACCACCTTAGGCAGAAAAGCAGCCCTGGTCCTAAGAACCATCCTTTCTGCATGAATGGTCAGGAACGGGGGTTTGGAACTTAGAGCTTGAAGCTCACTTACCCTCCTTGCCGAGGTGATTGCAACGAGGAAAATAGTTTTAAAAGAGAGAAGCCTCAATGGACACTTGTGCAAGGGTTCGAAGGGAGAACCCATTAAAAAGGTCAGCACAAGATTCAAATCCCAATGAGGAATAATAAAAGGGGTAGGAGGAAACATATTCACAGGACCCCTCAAAAATCTCACAACCACCGGAGACTTAAAGAGAGAAGGCTGATCCGGCAAAAACAGAAACGCCGATAAGGCCGAAAGATAACCCTTGACCGTGGACACAGCCAAACCTTGCTGCGCCAGATAAAGGGCAAACTGTAAAATATTAGACAAATGAGCCCTCAAAGGGTCAATATCCCTCTCCCTGCACCAAGAAACAAATTTTGTCCACCTATAGGAGAAAATGGACTTAGTGGTGTCACGCCTGGCAGAGAGAATGACATCCACCACCTCGTGAGGGAGAGAAAAAGAACTCAAGTTGCCCCGTTCAATCTCCAGGCATGAAGGTGTAATGTCTGGAGGTGGGGGTGTAGAACCTGCCCCTCCAACTGAGAGAGGAGGTCTGCCCTGTGAGGGAGACGGAGCGGCGGGTGAGAGGATAGGTGGAGTAGGTCCGAATACCACACCCTTCTCGGCCAATCCGGGGCGACCAATATAACTTGGGCCCGGTCTTGACGAATCTTCCTCAGAACCCGAGGAATCAAAGGTATGGGGGGAAACGCGTAAAGGAGTCGATCTCCCCAACTCAACTGAAACGCGTCCCCCAATGCTCCTTGCATCGGATACTGGAGACTGCAGAATGAAGGGCAGTGAGCATTCTCGCGAGTGGCGAACAGATCCACCCGAGGAGTCCCCCACATCCGAAAGATGTTGCGAACAACCTCCGGGTGAAGCCTCCACTCGTGGTCGGCAGAAAACTGCCGACTGAGACTGTCCGCACGCACGTTCAGAACCCCGGCCAGATGATTTGCCACCAGACAAATCTGATGGTCCTGAACCCAGGACCAGAGACGCAGAGCCTCTCTGCAGAGACACTGCGACCCTACTCCTCCCTGCTTGTTGATGTACCACATCGCAGTCGTGTTGTCCGTTAGGACCTGGACCGAACGACCGCGAAGGGAAGGGAGGAAGGCCTTGAGCGCCAAACGTATCGCCCTCAATTCCAGAAGGTTGATGTGAAACAACCTTTCTTCCAGAGACCAAAGACCCTTGACCTCCAGGTCTCCCAGATGAGCACCCCACCCGAGAGTGGATGCATCCGATATCACTGTGGCCACTGATGGAGGTAGCTGAAAAGGCTTTCCCTGTGACAGATTGCCTTCCACGGCCCACCAGGACAGGTCCGCTGCAGTTTCTCTGGAGATCCTCACAGACTCCCTGAGATCTCCGTTGTGCTGATACCACTGCCTGCGGAGGCACCACTGGAGCGCCCTCATGTGCCAGCGTGCATGACTGACCAACAGAATGCAAGAAGCCATCAGACCGAGCAGACGAAGGACCTTCAGGACTGGAACAACCGCTCCATTGAAGAATAAAGGAATCATTTCCTGAATGTCGCGAATCCTTTGAGGTGGAGGGAATGCACGACATACAGAAGTGTCCAGTACCGCACCTATGAACAGGTTGCGCTGGGAGGGCACCAGGTGAGATTTGGGTACGTTTATCGAAAAACCCAACCTGTGTAACAACTGAGTTGTCTCCTGCAGATGATGGAGCACCATCTCCGGCGACTCTGCTTTGATCAGCCAGTCGTCTAGATAAGGGAATACAGGAATCCCTGACCTCCTGAGATGTGCAGCCACCACCGCCATCACCTTGGTGAAAACTCGAGGCGCAGTAGTAAGTTTAAACGGGAGAACCGCAAACTGATAGTGCTGCGATCCCACCGTAAAACGGAGATACTTCCTGTGCGACTTCAGGATTGGGATGTGAAAATACGCATCCTGCAAGTCGATCGACACCATCCAGTCTTCTTCCATCAGCGCCAGAAGAACCTGAGCAAGGGTGAGCATTTTGAACTTCTCCTGTTTGAGATAGAGGTTCAAAATCCTGAGATCCAGGATAGGCCGAAGTCTGCCATCCTTCTTTGGAATCAAGAAATACCGGGAGTAGCACCCTTGACCCCTCTCCTGCTCTGGAACCACCTCTATCGCTCCCTTTCGAAACAGAGCCAGGACTTCCTCCTGCAGGAGAAGCAGGTGGTCCTCCGAGCAATAACCTTGGCAAGGAGGGTAATTGGGAGGGAACTCCTGAAAAGGAAGTGCATACCCATTCTCTAGGAGATTGAGAACCCAAAGATCTGATGTAACCGATTCCCAATCTCGTAGAAAGTGAGTAAGCCGACCCCCTACTGGCCCTACATGTTCCAGAATAGTGGATCTAGGGCTGCTTTGCTGATGCGGGTGGGGGTTGGGCATTATTGGAGGAAGTGGAGGAAGAGGAGACTTGACGTCCACGTCCACGACCCCTCGGTCTACCTCTATAGGACTTATATAGAGGGTTCTGCTGCTGCTGCTGTTGGCCCTGCTTGAAGGGACGAAAAGAAGATTTACCAAATCCCTTGAATTTTCTAGCTGCAGACCCTCTCATCTGCAGACCCAACGATCTCGCAGTGGCACGGCTGTCTTTAAACCTTTCCAAGGCCACATCTGCCTTCTTACCAAAAAGGCCAGATCCTTCAAAGGGTAAGTCCAACAAAGTAGATTGTACATCCGCTGAGAAATCAGATGACTTTAACCATGCGGCTCTCCTAGTTGCAATGGATGAGCCCATAATTCTGGCAACTGAATCCACAGTGTCCATGCCGCTTTGGATGACCATGCGGGCCGCAGCCTGAGTGTCAGAGATGACTTCATTAAAGTTTTTCCTATCCTCCTCAGGAAGTTTTGGTGACAATTGCTTCACTGAGTCCATCAGCGCGTGCACATATCTACCTAAAAGGCAAGTAGCATTTGACGACTTTAGAGCCATGCTTCCAGAAGAGAAAGTCTTCTTCGCAGCTTGATCCAACTTCTTAGACTCTTTGTCAGCAGGCACTTGAGGGAAGGAGCCTGCCGCCCTATTAGAACAAGCCGCCTGAACCACAAGACTTTCCGGAGACGGATGCGTAGAAAGAAATGCAGGGTCATCAGGAGCCACCCTATAGCGCCTTGCAATAACCCTTGAAACTGCAGGAGCAGACAACGGCCTCTTCCAAATTTCCTTAATTGGATCTGACAAGGCATCAGTAAACGGCAAAGTTGGCTCCACAATTGAAGATGGAGAATGCAGGACTTCCGTGAGAATGTTGGGCTTGTACTCCACTGTGGGCAGCTTTAAGTTAAGAAGGTCAGCAGCCTTCCTAATAACCACGTGATAAGGAGCCACGTCCCTTGATGGTGCATCAGAAGTCGAAGGCAGACCCCACTCGGGAGAGAGTTCCAGACCACTAGCATCCCGAAGCTCTTCGAAGTCATCACCATGATCAGGAAGCTCGCCTTCTTCCACATCTGAACTCTCATCATCCTTTTGCTCGAGAAGACGCTGAGCTCTTCGCCTCGACCACTCCATTCGAATCGAAGTCGACGGATCCGGTAACGACTCCGACGGAGCCGGTTCAGACGTCGCTCGAGGAACCGAAGCAGGAGGACGAGAGTCAAGAACAGGTGTGGTACCTCGATCTCGACTGCGAGGTCGATCCGGAGTCGGCGAAGCCGCATGCGGAGTCGAGGACCTCGGTGAAGCCGTACCGAGCCAAGGTGAAAGAGGCGCCGGCATGAAAGGCATAAATGGAGCAGGGGCATACGACTGAGGAATACCCAGGTTGTACGATAACGGACCCATGGGGCCACCAGGCGCTCCAGCGGGGTACATCGCCCTAGAATAAACTCCAAACATCGCATTGAGAAAATGCGAGGGATCCTGCCCAGGACCAGGAAAGGAAGGGTACGGACCTACCGGATGTTGCAATGGAGGCCGACCCGACACATCCTCACCCTGACCTTCTGGATTCACAGGAGTCTCCGCCGAAGCCGGTTCTTGAGTCACCTCCTCTTCTTCATGCTCCGAGGAAACCGGCTCCGGGTCCGGCTCCGGAGAACCCACTCTAGACAAAGCAGGTGAAGGAGAGACAAAGTCCTTACGGTGTTTGTGAGACTTTCTCTTCGAGTCAGAGGAATCCTTCCCCGAATGATGTCTCGAACTGTGCTTCCTCCTCTTATGCTTTCTCCTTGAAGCATGCCCGGAAGCCGACTTAGATCTAGACCTAGACCTTTCTCTGGACTTCGACTTCGCCTTGGACCTCGAGTCGTCTCCAGACCTCGACGCCGATCTCGACCTCGACCGAGTCCTCTGCTTCGACTTCGATCTCCGTGACGTTGATCTCGAAAGTCGCCCAGAGTCCTTTTTCACCTTCGCCAAGAGCAACTTTGCTTCACGCTCCCGAAGCGCCTTCGGATTCATCTTAAAACAGGACTCGCAGTTCTTGACGTCGTGGCCCGATCCAAGACACCACAAACAATCCTTATGTGGGTCAGTGATAGACATCATGCGGGCACAAGACCTACATGGCTTAAAGCCTGTTTTCCTCGACGACATCTCCGGAGAAGAACAAAGTCGCAAGAGAAACAGTGACAAATATTAGTCAGAAAGATACTAGGTATCGCTGAAGATCCCGAAAACCGTTAGCGTCGGAGACGCGGAAAAAAGGGAACTGACGTCATCACGCCGGCGCGGGCCTAATATGGGGTCGGTGACGTCAGACGGAGTCGCGCGCGATGCCGTGCTCCTGTGACATCGCCCACGACGGCGTGCTACGAAGAAAATTTCCGAACGTTGCTGATGCAAGGGGGATATTCACAAGGTGAGGAATCCACACGCCAGATGTATCTATCAGAATGAAGGGTATGTAGCTGTGAGGTCAAGGTTGGTGGGACTGGGGGAGATATGAGTGTTTGTCCGTGAATTGGAGAGGTGTTCTTTGAAGGTGGGGAACATGTTGTCTAGCAGTTCCAGGTTCCTGTATGTGGATTGTGATAGGACAATCCCGTTATTATAAATAGTGATGGTGGCACTGCCTGGAAAGGCTTGGGATGGTGTGATGGAGAGAGTTAGGCTGTGAGCGGATTTTCTGGTGGAGGAGACGGTGAGTAGGGTGAAGAACGCTTTTCTCCATTGAGCTCTGCGTGTGGTGTGGAAGATGATATCGGTGTTCAGGGATCCATTGACCGGTGAGAAGTAGGTGTCAGCAAAGGGCGTTTCCGAGTGTGACCAGAGTGTGACCCATGCGCACTGTAGCCCAGGGGAGGAGCCACCTTTCTCGTGATACTTCGAAGACTCTTCCAGGACAACAATGTGCGATCATCCGGACCCAACACTAGGCGGCGATCTATGCACAGATATGAATTCAGCAGCCCACATGCCTCAAACACAACACGACCCACCGAGAGATGGTCCGTTTGTGCACCGCCCGTCCCTTCTTAGCGCCCACGTAACCAACAAAGTGTTGGTCATCCACCTGGAACTGTCGTGTGCGATCCAAATGGTATGAGATCGCACGTTTTGGGTCCAGACCGTGGAGACGCTCTTCCTCTTTAGAGGGATGCGGAGGCGGAAAGAAGGTGGGAAAGGTGATGGACTGCCAGATATGGAAGGCTGTGACTGCCTTGGGTCTTGTCCGCAACACAAACTTGTCCGGATGGACAGAAAGGAAAGGAGGCTTGGAGGAAATAGCCTGGAGCTCACTCACTCTCCTGGCAGAGGTGATGGCAACCAGGAAAGCAGTCTTAAGGGTAAGAAGACGGAGAGGACAGTTATGAAGCGGCTCAAAAAAAGCATACATCAGGTAAGTCAGAACCAGGTTCAAGTCCCACTGGGGCATCACGAAAGGAAAAGGGGGGGGAACACGAGTGATGAACCGATTAACAATCGGGGACTTGAACAAAGAAGGCTGATCAGGTAGCCTTATTTTGTTTATTTATTTTGAAAGTTTTATATAGCACGAACAAGATCTTTGCAGATATTGGAGCGCTTCACAAAGCAGGGAATACAAACAGGAGAGTGAATAACAGGCCATTAGGTATAGCGTAGTTGTAGGTAATAAGTGGGGTGGGGTAGGTACATGAGGGAGCATAGTAAAACAGGTACATTATTATTATTATTATGTTTCTTATATAGCGCCTGAATTGACCCCCGAAGGGGTATCCCCGCGCTTGCCTTGGGAACCAGTCCTGGTTTTTCCCTGTGAGATAGCCCCTACAGGGCATCCCCAAGGTGAAAGCCAGGCATCCCGCCGCAGGGGGGCCGTTGTGGAGATTAAGCAAGCTTAATGCCCAGAGTTGCAGAGTGTGAACCCATGATTAGGTCAGGCACCGAAGCGAGAATTATCGAGTCCATGGACATTTGAGCTCGAGACCCTGCCGCTTTGGGAATTGAACCCTGGTCCCGGGTCTGATCTCTGCTTCAGGGTCTGCCTGCTCTAACCAGTGAGCCACACTTCACCACTACATCAATAATGCAAATAATACAAATAGGTGTGAGCATAGACAGTCAGGTAAGTCAATTATACAAGCAATAAGAATCATCGAAGGGATCAAACAGATAATACAGATCGGTGCAGAGACTTTAAGAATCCACGTTAATAGATCAAGTGTATTTAGCTAGGAGGATAGCTTTTACTTCTTTCTTAAAAAGTGCAAAGGAGGAGATGAGTCTGGTTCAGGAGGGAGTGAGTTCCAGATCCTGGGTGCCATTCCTGAGAAGGAGCGTTTATACGTTTTTTCCTTCCGGAATCTTCGAGGTTTTAGCAGAAGATTGTTTGTGCCTCTAGTGTTTCTAGAACCGCCAGAGATTGTCAGCTTCTGGGTGAGCTCAAGTGTACAGCCTGGTGTGTCATGCAAGCGATTTTCAGATGTATTCTGGCTTCAAAAGGCAGCCAGTTCAGAGATTTTAAGTCAGGGGTGATATGCGAGTGTTTTTTTGACCCAGTGATGAGTCTCGCTGCAGCGTTTAGAGAAGCTCTTAGGGGTGCAGTGGTAGTTAGAGGGAGCCCACAGAGGGCGATGCTGCCGTATTCTATTCGAGGGAGGACTAGTGCTTGTACTGCAGTTTGGAAGTCTTTGGCTGGGAGGAAGGGTTTAAGTTTCCGCAGGGTATTGATTTGGTAGTTCGCTCCTTTAGTTGCCTTGCTGATATGTTGCTGCATGTTGAGGTTGGTGTCGAGTGTTATGCCTAAAGATTTTGCTGAGTCCACGATGGTGGGTTGGACATTGAGTGCAGTTAGGTGTTTAAGCCAAATTTGAGTGGTATAGACTTTCGCAGGAGGTGAGATCAGAAGGAACTCTGCTTTCAGAGCATTGAGCTTGAGATGATTATCGGCAAGCCAGGATTGGGTGCTTCTGATCGTTGAGTTCAGGAGTACAATGTCTTTGGGGGATTGTAATTTGAGATATAGTTGGGTGTCATCGGCGTACATGTGAAAGAGTACATTGGATGCTTGTAGCAAGGTGGTGAGAGGTTCCATAACTAGGTTGAACAAAGTTGGGGATAGGGAGGATCCTTGGGGGACGCCCAACGATACAGGTATTGGCGAGGACATCAGGTTGTTCTTGAATTTCTGCGTCCTGTTGTGCAGAAAGGAAGTGAACCACTTGAGGACAGTCCAAGATAGACCCATTCTTGTGTTTAAAAGTTCGAGTAAATTCTCATGTTTAACAGTGTCGAATGCTGAGGAGAGATCAAGAAGGATGAGGAGGGAGGTATCATTTTGATCTAGGATTTGAAGGGCATCGTCAATTATGTGAGTCATAGCAGTTTCTGTACTGTGTCCTGCTCGGAAGCCGGATTGATGAGGGTTGAGGAGATCAAACTGATCAATGTGTTTAGTCAATTGTAGTTGTGCGCATTTTTCCAGGAGTTTTGCTAGAGTGGGAATGTTGGTAACGGAACGGTAGTTGTTTAGATCAGATGGGTCGGCTGTAGGTTTCTTTAGTAAAGGTGTGACTTGTCCAACTTTGAGGGAGTCCGGGATGGTTCCTTGTTGAAGTGAGCTGTTGATAATTTTAGTCCAGAGTGGAAGGAGCAACGGGGTGAAGCCTTTGACAGCGTTAGCAGGGAGGGGGTCCGTGAGGTGATTGGAGGGTTTCAAGGTGCTGAGCAATTTGCCAATTTCTTCTTCAGAATAGGTGTCAAAGGATGACCATGTAGCATTGTTTTTTGGTTCAGTGGGTGCTATGCAGTGAGGTTTGGAGTAAAGGCTTGTGTCAATGAGGAGATCACTCTTTATGTTGTCAGTTTTTTGGATAAAGAAAGCAGCGAAGTCTTCACAGGAGGGTGATTCGCGCACAGTGCTGAGTGGTTGGGGTTGTTCCTTAGATTGTGTTCTGAT
The DNA here is from genome assembly GCF_964263255.1 of Lissotriton vulgaris. Taxonomy (NCBI): domain Eukaryota; kingdom Metazoa; phylum Chordata; class Amphibia; order Caudata; family Salamandridae; genus Lissotriton; species Lissotriton vulgaris. The sequence continues at coordinate 868,719,721 of NC_141687.1, read as the reverse complement.
TAGCTCAAACAGTTTTCTCGGACGGTTTTTTGCTTGGTCGAGCTGGAGGCTGAAGAAGGCTGATTTTGAGCGCTTTATTTTCCTGAAGTAGGCGTTTCTCTTTTCCTTCAGGGTTTTTAGGTGCAGTGCAGAGGGAGCTGATCTCCAGGTGCGCTCTGCCATTCGCATGGCTCGTCTATCCTCATTGAGACTCCCGTCGTACCATGGATTGGAGATTTTAGCGGAGACTCTTTTTAACTGCATGGGTGCAACCTCATTAATTATTGAGGTCATGGCGTTGAGATAGTGGTCAGTCAAGGATTGGACGTCCGTAGCGCCAGTAGGTCGCAGCTGTTCGGGGGTAGGGATTTTGGGTTGAGTTTTTTCAGGTCTCTTTTCCAGACTTTAGTCTTGGAGGATTGAACCGTGTTGAATTTGACTTTTTCATTGACGAAGAATGTGACAATATGATGATCTGACCAGTCACAAGGTTGAATAGACTCAAGTTGGTCAAGGGCAGCCAGGCCTTAAGAAGGCGGAAAGGGCAGAAAGGTAGCCCTTGATAGTGCCCAGAGCAGAGCCCTGCTGGGCAAGAGTTAGAAGGAAGAGGAGAACCTCAGAAAGGGGGGCTGTGGCAGAGTGCATCCACAGCCTTTGCTGTGCACCATGCCACAAATCTGTTCCACCTGCAGGCGTATACCGACTTTGTGGAGGGACGCCTGGCTGCCAGAATCACATTAGAAACTTCAGGAGGCAAGTAAATGGCCTCAACTGTCGCAGCTTAATTTCAGAGCATGGAGGTGGAGACTCGACAGGTTCGGTGGAGGACCGTCCCCTGCTGCTGCGACAGAAGGTCCTCCTGAAGAGTCAGACGAATCAGGGGTTCAACAGACATGCTGAGTAGCTCGGGAAACCAGTATCTTCATGCCCAGTCCGGAACCACAAGGATAACTTGGGCCCAGTCGCGTCTGATCTTCAGCACTCTGGGCAGAAGTGGTATAGGCGGAAAGGCGTACAGTAGAACGCAGCTCCACTTGCGACGAAAAGCATCTCCGAGCGAGTGCCGCCTTGGAAATTCCCAACCTGCAGAACTGATGACATTACGCGCTCTCTTCTGTGGCGAATAGATCTAACCAAGGCTCTCCCCACTGCTGAAAGAGACCTTTCGCCACATCCGAGTTCAGACGCCATTCGTGATCCATCATGCACCAACCGCTGAGTTAGTCCGCCCTGGCGTTCAGGGAACCTGCCCGGTGTTAAACCCCCAGGGTCACGCCCTGATGCTCCAACCACTGCCAGAGGCGCAGAGCCTCCTGGCATAGGGTCCACGACCCCACCCCGCCCTGTTTGTTGCAGTACCACATGGCTGTGGTGTTGTCAGTGAACACCTGCACTAAACGCCCCCCGACAGGGGGGGGAAGGGGGAGTTGGTAGCCCTACGCGGATCTAATTGTGAAGTACATGTTGCCTCACGCAAATTACCTTTAAAGTGTATCCATCACAATTTGTTTAGGGGGAGTTTTGGTAAGCGTGTTTGCAAGAGTGAAGGAGCTTGAACGATGTGCTTTGAACTATTTTGGGGGGGGGGGGGGGGGGGGGGGGGGGAATGCCTTCAGCCGGATCGCCCGCTGCTCCAGAAGGTTGATGTGGAGCTGGGACCAGAGGCCTCTGATCTCCGTCTCTCCCATGTGGCCCCCCAGCCCTGGAGGTACGCATCCGTCACAACTACGTGCTCTGGTTGGGGTAGGGAGAGAGATCTGCCGCTGACCCAATCGCGCTCCGTGAGCCACCACTGCAACTGTCTTGCAGTACCCTCCAAGATCAAGCCATGGTCGGACAAGTTGCTCTGATGCTGGGCCCACTGAAACTTTAAGTCCCACTGCAGAGCCCGCATCCGCCACCTGGCGTGATGCACCAGAAGGATGCAGGAGGCCATCAGCCCCAGAAGCCGCAGCGTCAACCTGACCGAAACTCAGGATAATGGCAGAAAGATCAGAATCAGAGCCTGAATATCCCGAACCCGCTGTTCGGGAGGATAACCCCAAAACTGCGCCTAGTCTAGAACCGCTCCGATGAAGAGGAGCTTTTGAGAGGGACACAGGTGTGACTTCGGTACATTGATGGAGAACCCAAGCAGGTGCAGGAGGTCCGCCATAGTCTGGAGGTGGCTGACCACTGTCTGGGGCGAGCCCGCCTTCAACAACCAGTCGTCGAGGTAGGGGGAAGACTGAAACCCCTAACCTGCACAGATGAGCTGTGAACACCTGTGGGGCGCTGGTAAGGACGAAGGGGAGCACGGTAAACTGAAAGTGCTTGTGGCCTACCGTGAACCGCAGGTAACGCCGGTGGGCCGGCAGGCCGGGGATATGAAAATAAGCGTCCTGCAAGTCCAACGCTACCATCCAGTCTCCTGGGTCCAGGGCAGCCAAGACCTGAGCCAATGTCAGCATCTTGAACTTCTCCTTCCGGAGAAAGCGGTTGATGTTCCGCAGGTCCAAGATAGGGCGTAGGCCCACTTTGCCCTTCTTGGGTACCAGAAAGTAGTGGGAGATTACAACCACACCCTACTTCTGGCCCAGGAACGTGCTCTGTGGCCCCCTTGGCCAAGAGGGCCGTAACTTACTCTTCTAGAAGTTTCAAGTGATCCCCCGACATGCGGTGGTACTGTGGTGGCATGGCTGGAGGGGATGCCTCGAAGGGGAGGGAGTAGCCCCTTCGGACGATTTGCAGCACCCACCTGTCGGATGTGACAGTGCGCCAGTGGAGGTGGTGATGGCGAATCCTATCCCCCACTGGCGTCACATGGGCCTGAAAACTCGGACTAGGAGGGTTTTGAGGCGGATGCTGCAGGGGTAGGTGTGGACTGGCCTCGCCGTTGTCCCCGACCGCCGCCACGGCAGTTTCCACGTCTGCCACCGCGCTGGATGGTAGTCTGCGGCCCTTGGCTGGCAGGACGTGTGGGTGCGCCCTTCCTTGGCCACGAAAGTAGCTAAAGGCAGCCGTTTGCTGGCGCGGTGCCGAGAGGCCCAAGGAATTGGCTGCAGCCTTGGAATCCCTAAAGCGATCAAGCGCATGGTCTACCTTGTCGCCAAAGAGGCGACGGCCATCAAACGGCATGTCCATAAGGGTGTTTTGGACATCAGCCGAGAAGTTGGCGGACCTCAACCAGGCGTGGCGACGAATCGCCACCGTCGTTGCCATCGCTCTGCCCAGTGAGTCCGTGGAATCCAGCCCACACCGGATGGAATCCTGTGCCACATCTCGACCCTCAGCAAGGGCTTAGGGATAAGGAGTAATTTCTGTCCTGTAACTCCAGTTCTGTAGTAGGGGTATCTGTTATAGTCATAATCTAGTGAATAGTCCCGCCCATGTGCTTGGACCCCGGAGCAATCAAAAATAATCTCTTTAAGTGTCGAAAAAATGCAGAACTGCACAGACACTTAAGAGAGAATTTAAAGACAGATAATGCAGCCTATAACCAGGCTACACTGTTCAGTACTTCAACTAGAAATTCCACCAAAAATCCACAAACCGCAAAGACTGTCCAGATTTCCCTTGCCTCAGCAGCAAAAACCCTCTGGAATGATAGAGAGGAAGACCTGGACAGACAAGCCCCATAGGCTGCCATTATGTGGCTCAAAACAGGATACTGTGCCTTTAAGAGAACTTTCCAGAACTTCACAGTATCCCAGAATGCACTGCAGGTCCCTTTTACTTTCAGTTCTTTTTGAAGGCGTAACACGCCAGACCTGTAGCATTCCTTACATGAATATCTTTCTCCACCGGGGAGGAGGGCGGGCACTTATGACTTAAACAGAGATACCCCTACTACAGAACTGGAGTCACAGGACAGAAACTACTCCTCCTGTAGTAGGGGATCTCCGTGTATAGTCAATCTAGTGAATAGAATGGCAAGCCCATCCCCACACCAAAGCGGCGGACAAGAGAAGAGAAATAACACCACTACTGTGCAAACAGATTTCGCAGCAAAGCCTGCCCAACCTGAGCGTCTGTCCTGGCATCAGTGTCCAGACAGTAATGCTTAGCAAAGGTATGGACCGACTTCCAAGTGGCCGCCTTGCAGATTTCTGCAATTGGAACATTATGTAGCAAAGCAGTCGTGGCAGCTTTGCCCCTGGTGGAATGAGCCTTAGGTTTACCCCCTAAGGTCTTATTAGCCTTCTGGTAACAATTGTATACAGGACACAATCCACCTCGAGATGGACTGTTAAGAGGTACCAAAACCAGTCCTGGTTGATCCATAATTAATTGGTCTGACCTACGAATATCTTTGGTTTTATCCAGATAAAAATTTCAAAACCCTCCTAACATCCAGGGAATGCAGGGACCTTTCCGCTGGAGATGAAGGATTCTGAAAAACTTAGGTAAAGTTATGGTCTGGTTAACATGGAAATCAGAGATAACCTTTGGAAGAAATTTAGGGTGAGTACAGTATACAGTATAAGGTTCTTGGCAACAAAACGCCTGAATTTCACTCACCCTGCGGGCCGATGTGATGGCCATGAGTAACGCCGCCTTCAAGGACAGGTGCTGCAACAAAGGCTTACGAATAGGTTCAAAAGGCTCCTTCATCAATCTGGACAGCACCACATTCAATTCCCATGAAGGCGAAGGAAGTCGGACAGGAGGGAACACTTTCTTCAAGCCTTCCAAAAAGTCCTTGACCACAGGGATCTGGAAGAAGGAAGTCTGTGAAGGGCATTTCCTGTAGGCAATCAGCGCAGCAAGATGAACCTTAATGGAATGGAAATTAAGGCCAGACTGCGCCAAATGTAGAAGATACTTGTAAGCATAGAAGTCCTAGTGGAAGGTTGCTTAGCCTCCTTCAGTATGCCCATACAATCTTCTGGTAGATTCAAATGGCCATATTGCACTCTCTCAGGAGCCATGCTGCCAAACTCAAAGACGAGAGGTTGGGGTGCACCATCTGCCCCCCGAACTTCGTGAGAAGGTCCGGCCGGCACGGCAGCCGTATGTGAGGAAGGAGAGACCAGTGGAGCAGGTCCGTGAACCACCACTGCCTGGGCCATTCCGGGGCAATAAGGATCATCCGCGCACTGGACTGGTATAGCTTGATGAGCACCGCCGGAATCAGGGAAAGGAGTGGAAAAGCGTACAGAAAACTGTTCGACTAGTTGATCCATAGCGCATTCCCCAGCGTCCCCTGCTGGTAGTACCTGGAGGCGACGTCTCAGCATTTGCTGTTTTCGGCAGTGGCGAACAGATCTCCCACCTTGCGAGACTTCTCCTAGCACTTCGTCGTTTATGACCCATTTGTGGTTTACCTGAATCAGTCTGCTCAGTGCGTCCGCCTGAACATTCTGCACACCTGGTAGATGGGTAGCCGTTATCGTCAGTCCTCTGGCTAGAAGCCAGTGCCAGATCGCCTGCGCCTCCTGCGACAGAGTGCGCGATCTCAAGCCCTCCTACTTGTTGAGGTAATAAATCGTGGTCGTATTGTCCGTCTGTACAATCAGACAGTTGGTCTGGAAGGTCGGATGAAGGCCTTCAGCGCTAAGGGAACAGCTCTTGAGTTCCAGGAAATTGATGTGGTACGTGGACTCCGTCGTGGACCACGTTCCTTGTATCTGTAAGTCTCCGGAGTGCGCCCCCCAGCCCTGGAGAGACACATCCGTCACAATAATCTGTGTGGGAATGTCCTTGTGGAAGGGAACCCCTCTGGGGAGATTCTTCGCTGAACACCACCACTTCAGAGACTGAAGAGCATGCAGAGACAGTCGTATCTTGTCGTCCCAAGATCCTTTCTTCTGATCCCACTGATCCCCCAAGCACTCCTGCAATGGTCTCATGTGCAGCAGAGCGTGAGGCGTGAGGAAGATACAAGAGGCCGTCGACCCCAGTAGAGAAGACACTGTCCTCACTGTTGTAGATGCAGTGGTTATAAGAGCCTGAGCCTTCCGAAGAAGTGATAACCGTCTCTCCTCCGAAGGAGACACGCTTGCTGACAGCGTATTGATGGAGGCTCCCAGATACTGTATGCACTGGACCGGAGTCGGGACCTACTTGGACATATTGATGTGCAACCCCAGTTTGTTCAAGAGAACGCACGTCTTCTGGAAGTGCGCTTGAGCTTCCGATAAGGAGGCCTTGATCAACCAAGCATCCAGGTACAGATTGACAAACATCTTGTTCTTCCTCAGGTTGGGCAGCTACCACTGCCATGCACTTAGAGAACATTCTGGGCGCAGACTTCAGCCCGAATGGCAGTACAGTGTACTGATAAGGATTGGTGCCGACTTGGAATCGCAGGAACTTCCGGTGTTTGTGTGCAATGGGCACATGGAAGTGAGCATCCTGTAGGTCTATAGCGCACAGCCAGTCTCCCTGTTGGTCTCCCTGTTGCAGCAGCGGATAAATCTGATGCAACGACAGCATGCGAAATTTCTCTGCGAATCCAATGGTTTGCTTGTCGCAAATCCAGAATGGGCCTGAACTAGTTCTTTTCCTTCTTGCGAACCATAAAGTGAGTACAGACATCTTCCTCTGAGACAGAGGTACGTCTTTCTTCGCCCTTTTCCTTAACAGGGTATTGGGCCTCTGCCTGCAGCTCGCGCAGTTGAAACTGAGCTGCCCGGTGGCATCGATGGAGGTGGGTTGGTGAACCGAAGACTGTATCCATTGCAAACCATATTCAGCACCCACTTGTCCCGAGTAATTTTTCACCACTCTGCCAGAAAAAATTGAACGCTTCCCCCCACCGGAGTGGGTAACTGATGCAGGGGAAGTAACTGCTCAGGGCCTAGATCCGGCCGGGCCTCTGTTTGCCATTGCAGACTGCTGGCCGCCTCTGCCCTTCTGGCGCTTCTGAAGGGCCTCCGGAACTGCTGCTGCTGTTGCTGCTGCTGTCCCGAAGCCTGTCCTCGCCCTCTGCCCTGCACCCCGAACAGTCTCTGGAACGGGCGGTAGGTCTTCACCTTGGGCTTCTCAAACCCAACAGGGTCTCGGCCTCCGCTTTCATGCGGGCCATTTCGTCATCTGCATGCTTGCCAAACAGGGTTTCCCCTGAGAAAGGCAGGTTGGCCACCCGCTGTTGAGCCTCTGGCTAGAGAGATGTAATGCGAAGCCAAGCGTGGCGCTGTTGGTTGATACCATGGCAGTACCCATGCGCCGCCAGAAGAGACATCAGCAGCCGCACTGATGAGCTGGTTAGACACCAACATGCCCTCATTCAGGATCTCCTGAAAGTCCTCTCTTCTCTCGAGGAAGAAGCTCCACAAATTGCTGGAGGGACTCCTATAGGGCTCAATCATATAGCAAAGCCCCGGCACTGGCCGCCTTCATTGTGGTAGAAGCTGTCCCATAGACCTTCCTACCAATTGAGTCTATCCAGCGGGTTCCTTATCAGGAGGCACCGTAGTTGACTGGGTGGTGGCACGCTGCTTCCTACCTGCCGTCACTAGGACAGTCTGTTATAGGATCCATTCTAAGAAAAGCCGGGTCAGGCTCCCGAGGCCGGTATTTCTAAAGCCTGGAGGGGGCAGCCTTCGTAACTGCCGGGGTGAGAAACTCCTCCTCGGCAGGTTCCACCAATCCTGGCACTAGAGGCAACAAAGGCCGAGACAAATGCTTTTTATGCAGCGTCTCGAAAATCACGGACGTCTTGGGTGTAGGCACCGTCACTGTAATGCTCAACTTAGCCGCATCCCTCAGTAGCACATCCTGAAAGGAGACTATGTCAGCGAGTATTCCCTGGTCCCAGAAGAGTGCGTGCCGAATTTTGATCTGCGCTTCCTGTGGCGTTGTCTTGATCTTGTCGACGACCGGTAGAGACTCTGCGATCTGCCCCTCCTGTCGGAGCGAAACCGTGATCTTCTTGGCCTCGGACGCTCCGGAGGTCTCACCGGAGCAGGAGACTTCGGACGCTCCACAGGTCTCACCGGAGCGGGCAACTTCGGACGTTCCACAGGCCTCACAGGAGCAGGCGACTGCGGCCTGACTGGGCGCCGCGGTTGAGGAGTCCCCTTCGGATGCGCTTGGTACCGAGGCAGTGAAGCCGTCCTAGGCAGTGGAGGGGGTGTGGGAGCTCGCGGGGGAGGGCCTCTGGGCAATGGAGGAGTAGTAGGAGTCCTCGGTTTTGGAGGTGTATATACCTCTGAGTACACAGAGCCCTGTGACTCCTTTTTCTTCTTTGCGGAGGCGAAGGTGAGGCAGAGCCTGTCGGCGTCCGCCTCCGGCAAGTCCCAGCGGACCCAGAGGAACTCCTGGCGCAAGAACTCCTTCTGCGCTTTTTTGGCGTCGAAGAACGCCGCCCCGACGTCTACCGTCGTTCCCTCGACGTCGTACATCCTCGATGCCTAAAACCTCAGTCTCGACAGCGAACGCCTTCTCCTAGACGCCGAACGCCTCAGAGACTTAGACGTCACTCTCGACGTCAAGGATCCCCTCGATGCCGACCTCCTAGTCTTCGGCGAGAGCAGTGACGCCTCGACGGCGGGCATGGACACGCCTCTCGACGTCGATGACTCGACGACTATGCCGACGATAAAGATATAGTCAACGGCGATCTCGACGGCGGTCTAGTCAGGTCCCTCGACGCCGAACTTCGACGTCGTCTCAACCCAGAGCCCTGGGGAGACGGGGAACAGACTGCAGTCATCTGTGCAATCGACGCGGGCGGAGAACGGGGACATTTGCCGGTCTTCCTGCCCTTGGGGAGCCCCCCAGAGGCCTAAGCATGGGCAGACCCAGACCCACCCTGTGCCTTCAGTCTTCTTTCTTCCAGGCCTTGGAGCCTGATCTTCAATCTGTCCCTCAGGGTCCTGCTGGTAAAGGACTGGCAAATGGTGCATTCCTCAGGGGAATGAGATGAAGGAAGGCAGAGGATACACACCTCATGTAGGTCCGACTTGGCCTTCTTCCTCGAGCACTCCGGGCATTTATCAAACAATGCAGGCATATTTGATAAAAATAGAGTGCTCAGATGATAGAAAAAAGGAAGAGGGCACCAAAACACGTCATGTGAAGACTCAAACACTTAAAAGTGCAAAAAATTCTTTAATAAACCCAAAAAAGGGAGAGCTCAATGCTCCAGGGTCCTGCTAGCAGGAGCCGGAAAAAGAACTGAAAGTAAAAGGGACCTGCTGTGCATTCTGGGATACTGAGAGAGTTCTGGAAAGTTCTCTTAAAGGCACAGTATCCTGTTCTAAGCCACATAATTGCAGCCTATGGGACTTGTCTGTCCACCACTTTCTCTATCATTCCAGAGGCTTCTGCTGGCAGGGGAAGGATTTTCTCTGTGGAAAACACTGGACAGGCTGTGCTGTTTGTGGGTTTTTGGTGGAATTTCTAGTTGAAGTACTGGACAGTGTAGCCTGTGGATATAGGCTGCATTATCGGTCTTTAAATTCTCTTAAGTGTCTGTGCAGGTCTGCATTTTTTGACAACTTAAGAGATTTTTGATTGCTCCGGGGTCCACGCACATGGGCGGGTCTATTCACTAGATTATGACTATACACAGAGATCCCCTACTACAGAACCTTATACTGTATTTCATTATGCTAAGGTTGTAATGCGTACTCACCCCAAGTTCCTTCCGAAGGTGATTTCTGATTTCCATGTCAGACTATATATTTGCCTACATTTTCCCAAAATCCTTCCACTCCAGCTGAAAGGTCTTTACATTACCTGGATGTCAGAAGAGTGTTGATGTTCTACTTGGATAAGACCAAGGACATTCGTAGGTCAGACCAATTGTTTGTCAATTATGGGTCGGTCAGGACTGGTCTTGCCACCTCTAAACAGTCCATCTCGAGGTGGATTGTGTTTTGTATCCAGTTAGGTTATCAGAAGGCTAACAAGACCTTAGGGGATAAGCCTAAGGCTCATTCTACCAGAGGAAAAGCAGCTACAACAGCTTTGCTTCGTAATGTTCCCATTGCAGAAATCTGCAGGGCTGCCTCTTGGAAGTCGGTCCACACCTTTTCTAAGAATTACTGCCTGGACTCCAGAGCAGATGCTCAGGTTGGGCAGGCTTCATTGAGAAATCTATTTGCACATTAGAGGGGTTGTCTGTTTTTTCTCCACAGTCTGGTTGGTTGTTTGGGATGGGCTTGCCATTCTATTCACTAGATTAGGACTATACACAGAGACCCCCTGCTACATAAGGAGTAGTTTCTTTTCTGTAACTCCAGCTACAGGCCTAGCTTTATACACCTTCAAAAAGAACTGAAAGTAAAAGGACTTTGGCTGTGCATCCTGGGATACCGAGGGTCTCTGGGGAGTTCCTTAAAGGCACAGAATCCCTTTTCCAAACACATAATGGCAGCCTATGGGGGTTTGTCTGTCCAACTCTTCATCTCTATCATTTCAAGGATTTTGGTGAAGGGGAGTTTTCTCTTAGAAGGAAACTTGGTAAAATGTGTAAAATCTGACATTGTTGGCTATCCTTTTCACTGTTTAGATGAAGTGGTGGCCTTTGTATCCTTGGAAGTGTTAGGCTGCGTTATTTGTCTTGATTTTCTCAAAAGTGTCTATGCAGGACTGCAAAGAAGACATTTTAAGAGATTATTTTTGATTGCTCCGGGGTCCACGCACATGGGCGGGACTATTCACTAGATTATGACTAACAGAGGTACCCCTACTACAGAACTGCAGTTACTGAAAAGAAACTACTCTTTTCAGAGGGTCTGATTTTTGGATTTATATTTTTCCAATTAAACAGTTCTTCCCTAGCAAAATGTGAGACGTTGTACCCAATTAGTTTAGTAGAGTTGGCAACTTGGTTTCTTTAGGAGTTTTCCCTGGTACTTCCCTCTCTATATTTTGTTTCTACAGGGGGCTATTCTGATGAGGGAACCACTGGTTGTTCTTGTGTAGGTTCTGGAAAACTCTTGCTAGTCCAGGAACATGGCTTAGTCCAGGAACATGGCTTGTAAGTCTGGCAACAGCGATATATGCACGTGAACGTTCCAGTCTGGGCTGTGGTTCAGCAAAATATTGATATTGCTGCTCATAATGCCCTTACTTGGCTAAGACGAATGACAATGTTCATAATCTTGTTAAACCTGGAGCTCTGATGGGCTATAAGCAGGTCCAAAAGGACGGTCATCATCCTAATCCTTCAAGTCCAACAGATGACTGGGTGGGATGGGGGAGGGGACAGGTGGGGAGTAGAGAAACCTTGCCAGGGGCAGCAAACTAAGGTCACAAGAAGGTTTATCATGATCCTTCAATTTTTTTTTTTGTAGTGGATGACAGCTGAGGAACAGCAATGGGCAATGCTGTTGACTGGCTTGAAGCTTTTGACGACCGATACATGTCCAGTCAACAGGGTCATCAATGATTGTGTAGACAAAAGTCCACACTGTCTTCAAGATCTGCGATTAAATTCTCGACAACTGGATCAGGGCGATGGATGAAGAGCTAGTGGTCATCATCCTCGACGAGACGGCATTGACTTCTCGTCGACATTGCGGTCATCAGTGAAAGGTTATCAATGAGGATTGTAGGTAAGTTTTGTGCCTCCACAGCTCAGAAGATCATTTATGTGGGCGGTCCCCAGCCCTTGCCTGTGGAGTACTGGGCTCAGAAGATGCTGCCTTTGTTGAGATTAGCTTGCATTTCTCTTTTTATGGAGATTCTCTATGGTAGGACGTATTAAGGGACTTACTGCTTTCTCCAGGAGATCTTTAGTGGGACCTTGCTGAAGTATCACTGTCATCCTCAGTAGATCTGGGTGAGCTTCTGAAGCCACAGAAGCCACCCCTTCTGTCCTTCAAGGTTTTGGAGGAAAACATGCGACAGATTTCACATTCCTTTACCTTATGTTGGAGGTAGAGGCAGTAGAGACCGTTCTTATCTGGGTCAGCTACGTGTGCCCTTTTCTGTTTGCAGATCTTACAGGAACTGAATGCGCTTTCGTTGCTCTATCAGACATTGTAGAATAAGTAGAAGTAGCTTTCCAAGATCGGAGTTATAAAACTGAAAAGAGCTCAGGGAGACTCAATCCACGCACTAGTGGTAACAATCTGAAGAAATTGACCTCTTGGGAGTGTTCTAGAGGGTGCTATTGCTTAATTTGTTAAGTATGGTCCCTTTAAAAAAATAAAGGGCAGATAGGCTAGGTGATTCTTCATTACCACTGTAGCCCATTATAGCAATACACACTGTTTTATTATGGTATTTTTGAACTACCACTTCGAAGACAGGGAATGATTCAAACATGTTACACTGCAAGATCCAATACTGGAGAACAGCTCAAAACCACAATGAGCACTGTATACATTTCATAATAGAATCAAAATTGTATCATTAGACTGTTTAAACAGCTACATATAGCATATCCCTGCTTTAGCAGATGTTCAATTTGGCTGTGGAAGCCTTACCTTTTTCTTGCGTTCTTCTGCCTCCTTCCAGAGTCTCTCCCTTTCCTGAGCAGCAGCCTCCTCACGGGCTACTTTCTCCTGCTCCCTCTGCAGCTGAAGGGTCCTTTCCTTCTCCTGACGCTCACGTTCCCTGGAAACCAAATAAAAGAAAGAGTCAAACATGCAAAATAGAAGAGTAGGAAGGAGTTGACAGGGTCGAGAAAATTTCAACTTTACATTTACTGCTCAAACCCAAACATCTACACAGAAAAGGCCTGGAGGTCTACCAGAACGTACAAAAGTTGATCAGGCAGAGAGCATACCGGGAATCAAAGTCTCTTACTTCTCTGCCTGCATTCGCTCAAGTTCTTTCTGGCGTTCCAAGTCTTTTTCAGCAGCCAGCTGCTGTTCCCGCTGCCGCTCTCGCTCTTGCTCAGTCAGCCTTTGCTCTGCCAGTTTCTTGGTCTCAGCAATCTTTTTGACCCGTTCTTGCTCTTCCTCCTCACGCTTTTTTTGCATCAGCTCCTGGTGCTTGCGCTCCTCTTCTTCCTGACATGAAGGAAATGGTGTGCACCTTTAGTAAACATAGTTTAAAGTCACATAATTGCTTGCATGCCACTGTTACTGAAAATGTTAATGTTACTTGCCTGATAACTATCTAGCTGTGAGAAACTTTTTTTTTGGTGGAGGGATATAGGTATACTATATCTAAAGCAAAGGGTGATAACAACACCTTGCCCCAGCTGTCGTGCAGCCAGTTGTGTCAGATTTGGATGGTCAGCCAGAGGTGGCATAATACATGCTGCAGCCCCTGGTAGGCCCTGAGTGTACCTATGCCCTGGGTACCTAAGTTACACTGTACAGGGACTGATAAGGTGACCCAGTATCCAATTAGATATGTACCTAAGGTACATGGAGTCCATTTTAACAGAGAGAGCAGGAAGCCTGGGGTCCTGAATAGCAGGATCCCAGGCCAACTATGTCGAAAACCAGGTAAACACTAGGCAAAAAGTTGGGGGTAACCATAGTCAGATATCCACCTTCCTACAATGTGTGCTCCCCATCCCCTCTGGTATGCGTCTGTGGTGATGGTCACTGTTGGGTTTGGTGGTGTTAAAGGCTTCCCCCTTGTTATGTTATTTGTTCCACCACGCTAGTTCCTCTTGCACTGCGTGTGTTACAACCACTAGATCTTCCCAACTCCCTGTAGCTTGTGACTACTGTTGTTGGAGCCGTTCTTGGAATGGTCTCATGTGGAGTCGGATATTGGGACTAGGTGTATGCAGGACGCCATCATCCCCATGATCTTGCTCGCTGTCCTCCCTGTCAAAGCTTGCCCTTTCTGGTATTGATGTGTCTCCTTCAGCAGGGCAAGTGTTCTCTTGTCGCTGGGGAACACCTTGCTCTGAATGGTGTTGATCTGTGCGCCCAGGAAGATCTTTACCTGTTCTGGTTCCATTGAGGATTTCCACCAGTGTTTTGAGAATCCCAGTTCTGTCAGCGGCATGTAGTTGGCATGGTTTATAGGAACTTGCCTTTATTAGCCACTTGTCAAGGTAGGGGTATACATGAAACCCTTACCTAAGTAGGTGCGCCGCTACCACTGCGAGGCATTTTGTGAAGACCCTTGGTATGGATTTTAGTCCGAAGGCTAGAGCTGTTAACTGCTAATGCGCTTTGTTGATGGCAAATCTTAGTAGATGTTTGTGCTGTCTGTTCATGGGAATGTGTAGGTAGGAGTCTATGGTGGACATGAAGTCTCCGTTCCTTATCTGAGGGATAACCTCTTGCAAGGATGTCATTTTGAATTTTTGAGTCTTTGTGTTGGTTTAGGAATCGTAGCTCCAGGATGGGTCTTAACGTTTCGTCCACCTTCGTTACTAGGAAGTAGCTTGAGAACACTCCCTTGTTTCTTTCTTTGAACGGTACTGTTTCTATTGACTGCTTTTGGGGTTCTTGTGCTTCTTGTAAGAAAAGCACGAGTTCTTATGCCGAGCACGCCTTGCTTTTTGGTCGATCGCCCGCGAAAGGACTGGCCCCTAGGTTGGTAATGCCAGGTTTGCTGTTGTTGACCCTGCAGCGCTTGGTTGTTACCTAGGTATGTTTGTTGGAATGTCTGGTGTGACGTTTCCAGCTGGTTTCCCCCCCCTGCTGTTTGGTCTCCGAGCTGGGGTGCCCCTTGTCATACCTCTGAACTGCAATGATCCCTTGGATCTTGCAGTTTTTCTCCTTCAGCTCGTCAGTTTTTCATCTACTGGCGCTCCGAACAGCGTTTCTCCATTGAAGGGTGTGTTTAGAATATTATTCTGGACCTCTGGCTTGAAACCGGATATTCTCAGCCAGGCATGCCTCCTTTCTGTTACCCCAATCATCATGAGCCTGCTAGCTAGATCTGCAGCATCTAGGGTTGATTTTAGGCAGGAGTTTGCCATGTTCAAGCCTTCCTCCACCAGGTGTGCTGGTCTTTGCTGACATTATTCAGGGAGGTGTTTGAGTAGTTGTTCCACCTCCTCCCAATGCTGGTACCTATGCCTGTTGAGTGGGCATTAGGGTTAGCAATGCGCCAGTGAACTGTTGCATTCCTCTCTATTTTCCTTCCTGTAAGGTCTATCCTCTTACTTTCTTGGTCTGGAGGTGGCCCAGAGTTTGTGGGAATTTTGGCCCTCTTTCTGACTGTTGCTGCAATGATGGAGTCAGCCGTGACGGATCCCTGGATGTATGGTGGGTCCTTGGAGGAATGTTTGTACTTCTTCTCTGTCCTAGGTGCAACAGATCTGCAGCTTGATCGTTCCTTGAATGCTACCCTTCCCTGATCCAGGACACTTGGGAGCATGGGGAGGAATTGACTCCTACTTTGAGTGGGGAGCAGGGTCTCTAAAATGAAGCGGGCTTTTGGTTTCGCTTCCTCTAGTTTCACCCCATATGCTGCAGTCGCATTTTTTATGACCATATTGTAGATTCTAAGGTCGTCTTGCGGCAAAGGCTTCAAAGGATACGTTTCTACGGCCTCTTCCGAGATTTCGGCGTCGAAGTCCTGCCTAGCCAGGTCCTGTGCCAAACAAACTTGTTTGTTGGTCTTCCTCGCCTTTTCCCTCATAATAGTATAGGCCCTCTTCCTCCTGCTATTCCTGGGGCTCCGGAGTTTGGCGGATTTTCAGCGCTGAACTCCCCCCCTCGACCTCAACAACCGTCGTGGGCTTAGACGGAATGATGTACCTTTTCATCCGTTCGGTAACATTTTTTCTTTGGACGATACTGTCCATTTGGGCCTCGAGCCTTCTCTTTTTCCTCTCCATGTCGGCGGCCAGTTTGGTATCAAGGGTTTCGGCAAATCTCTTCGATGCCGACAAAGTTGCCTTCGGGTCCTTTTCCTTCAGCGTCTAGCGCGCCTTTTCGGGGACGTGCTTAGACGACCTGGGTTTGTCTTGGGATTTCACCGACTGGGAGTCCTTTTCGAAGGATCCGCTGGGTTGTTTGTCCTTGCAAGCAGCTGTAGCAGTCGATTGCTTCGGCGCCAGTGCTCCTTTCAAGGACTTTTACTCTGATTTTTGAGAGTCTGTCGGGGTTTTAGATGAACATCTCGCTTACCTCCTTTGTCTACTTCATATAGGTCTCTACAACCGTGTAGTCCTCTGCTCCCTCGGCGATGTTGTCCTCTTCCCCACTGGAGACGCCCAAGTCCCGGAGCGACGGAGGTTGGCCTTGGCCTTCAATGTTGTTGGCTCTCCTATGTCTTTCCCTTATCCTGAGTGTCTTCGGGGTAAATGCCGAGTAGGCGTTGCAATCCTTGCTCTCGTGGTCGACCGGCAGACAGATTGCAAACCAGTTGATGGTCCTTCTGCGCTTACTTGTGGTGGCAATTACGGCAAAATTTAAAAGGTGTTTTGCCCATTCCTGCGCTTAGGGGGCCCCTGTATGCGCATGCGTTTGACGTCGAAGTTCTTGATATCCTTTCTCCTTCGGCGTCCCGGCTCTGTGCTCTTGATTGCGAGATGTATTCTCCAACTTTTTTGGTGGTTTTCTGCCTTCTTTTCTCCAAAAACTCTGGAACCTCTCGGTGACGATCCAGACCCAACGGCGGAAAAAAGAATCTGAAGATGGCGCCCATCGGTGGGAGCTTCTGGGGAAAGCATGCCAACGTCACAGGAGGACACCAAATGGTGGGACGTAAACGCCTACCTAGGATACGAGAAAAAAAAACTATGATTCCAGATCCAACCACTAGACCGCGGAATAATGCACAGCATAGTGAATCCAGAAAGATTCACGCTGCAAAACCACTGCTTATGGAAGTCCCAGTCTTTAGATGAGCAAGGCAGGCAGGTCCTCCTGTTGTCCGCAGGAGACGCCAGCGTTTTAGCAGGAGCAGGTTTACGGATCAACAGGCCGGTAGGGCTGGGGCAGTCAGTTGGTGTCGTCCTCTTGTTAGCAGCTGCACGGCAGGTCTTGTTTCTGGTTTCAAATCGGGATCTGAGGAAGGAAGGTTCAGGGTGCCCCTAAATACAAAATTTAGGGGCGCTACAGGTAGGGCAAGGGCAGGGACCAATGGGTCCCTTGTCCTGGGGTGAGTACACCCCCTATCCTGCTCCTCTCGTGTGGGAGCGGGGCAGGGGCCCTATCTCTGATTGGGCAGGGCTTCCCATCCTCAAGATGGCGGTAGCCCGAAGTTATGCTTCACCTCGCCTCTCCCACCTGTGGGGTGGGGTTGGCAGAGGCTGGCACACCCCCTTTCCTCACTTAGGGTTTGCCGTCCGTCTTCCCGCCAAAGTGGGGGTATGAACCGGTGGGGGACAGTTGCAGAGTATAGCAAGTGGCCTGGAGAAGCTCACAAAGGTGGCATGTCTGAAGCTTCCCCTGCCCATCCTGGGGAGGAGGCCTGGCACCTCGTCCCAGGATGTGCTTTGTTTCAGGCCCCCCGAGAGCGGCAGGCTCTCGACCCAGGGGTCCAGAAACATGTCCGGTGGTGGCAACCTCGGTAGCCACGCAGTCAGGACATTGAAAGTTCGTTAGGTTTCAAGGGGCATCTCTAAGATGCCCTCTGTAGTGCATTTTACGTAAATCCCACATTGGCGTCAGTGTGGGTTTAATGTGCTGATAAGTTTGATACTAAACTTCAGTTTTCAGTGTAGCCATTATGGTGCTGTGGAGTTCGTAATGACAACCTCCCAGCACCATATACTCTTAATGGCATCACTGCACTAGCAGTGTCCAGGAATGGCCCTGGGTAGTGTAGAGGCACAGGGCTCATGCTCCTGTGTCCACACCACTGGTATAGTGCACCCAGCTAGAGGGGTGACTGGTATATGCCAGGGCAGTGTGTTTGTGGGCCTGGCACACAGGGATATGTGCCAGGTCGTATCGGTTTAGTTCTGCACCAAGACACACAGTCTGCGAAGGCAGAGTGTGTGTCAGGGTACAGGGCCCCGAAGGGTGGCACAATAAGTGCTGCAGCCCTTAGGGTCTTCTCTGGTCACATTGCCCGGGGTACCTAGGGTACCAATTACCAGGGGCTGACATGTGGCCAGAGATGCCAATTGGGTTCTGGTTTCAACACAGTTTTAGGGAAGGAACACAGGCCATTGAGACTCGATTGGCAGTAGCCCAGGGCACACTCAAAGTAGATCAGCAATTCAGCAAAACGTGGGGGCATACCATGCAAGAAAGATGGCACAAGTGTGTATTCGGCTTCAGAATAAACGAGTAGTGCCAACAAGCAAGCATTCTCGTCAGTGCTGGTTATCAGACACAGAAAACCAGCAGGTTTGATCTAAATATAGCTTTACCACCCTCATCACAAGCAGAAACCCCTCTAGCAAAGAAGACTGATTATCAAGTAAGCAAATGTTTCTAGTCAGAAGCATACATAAACAGTTTGTCAAGTTATTAAAAAAAAACTAAATCCTAGCCAACATCTGTTTTGGACTGTTTGGGCCACCAGATGCAACACCACAATCCTGCAGCTTACACAAATCACTTAGGTAACTGCAAAGGTTTTATGCAACTGCAAAGGTTTTATGCCTTAAAAATTGTGAGGTTTCGCACGAAGCCAACGCCAACACATCAACAAAAAAGTGAAGTATTTCTAAAGGTAGGATTAGGAAATGGATAAGCGTTAAACGGATAGGATTCACTGCATAAAGTTATAGGAGCAAAATAGAGAGCAGACTTTTGTCTCAAAGGCTTTTAGCAGATAACGCCTCTTCAACTGTGTCTGGATAATGCTTTCCGATCAGCTTAACTAATTTTACCATTTGCTGAATTTTCTGCCGGCGTGCCTCTTCATCCTGCCTGCGGCGGACCTCCACTTCTTCCATCTTCTTTGCAGTTAGTTTTTTCTTGGCTCTCTCTTCTGCTAACCGATCCTCTCGCACCTGGAATAAGAACAAGGCCGCACACAAGAGGGTCATTAACTGCCACAATTGTAACGTCCTCTTAAGTTAACTTCTTTACAGTAAATATGGAAACAAAACCAAAAATAAACCACCTTGCTCTTTGACCACTTGTGCTACATCTACCCAGACTTGCCTTTTCACTCTTCTCATCAATCTGAGCAAATTTCTGTTCGATCTTCCTCTTCCTCTCCTCACCAATCTGCTCCACGCGCTCTCGTGCCTGCAACACCTTACGCTGGCGCTCTTCACGCCTTCTAAAAGTTAAATAATGGAACACTAACATCAAGAAAGATTTCAAACAAAAACGCAAAATAGGGACAAATGGAAAATGACAGACTGAAGACAAGCCAACTGTCACAAGGCAAGATGAGTGATCGTCTTACAGTTTAAGCTCTTCCAACTTTTTCTTCTTCTCCTCTTCCAGTTTAAGCTTCCGTTGGATCTCTGCCTCCTGCTTCTTGCGCAGATTTTCCAACCTCTGCCGCTCCCTCTCCTGAGATGGGCCAAGAAAAGTATATTAGAAAAGGGACAGCCCAAAAGATATACAAACACCTCACCAGATGTGAGAGCCAAATATGAACACAAACCAGAATAGTTATCCAACACATTGTACTCGAACTGCACCTCACACTAAGTTTCAACTCAAACATGACCCATTTGGTTAGTTCCTCAACCCCAAAGGCAGAGCCCTCTCACCAATGTAAAACCCTCAGCGAGAATCAAATTAATCACCATTACACTAAACCACAGGCACACAACACCTGGCTTCCAGGGACACCAAGAACCTACCAGTGTCCACATGGGATATAAAGCATGCAGGAGAAAAAAAAGTGGGAGATACTACAGATATTTATAAATAAAGGAACAGGCTAAGAGGGTGACAATGTATTTGTGCCTAAACGAAGGAGGGAGCGCAGAATACTTATTGTGAAGGGAAAAATGGGAAAAGCAGATTACTAAACAATCTAGTGTTCTAATCTCTACCACATGTCCCCCTTCCCTCCACGGACCATAGCACAGCAAAGACAAGAATAATCAATACTTACAACAAAATCGCTCTGTCCAAGAAAGAAAGAGAGAAAAAGAGGGGGGAAAAAGCAACAAGCAAATAAACATTACCAGGCCGGAGGAAAAAAAAAACATTACACAATAACTACTTCAATTCTGTGAACAAATGGTCTACACAGTACCAAAGGCATAGGAAGGCAAGTCGGAGCAAAGGATGCCAGTCTTCAAAACAGACTCAAGCAAGAAAGAAACCGGAGAGAAAAGGGGAAAGCTGCTACTGTAACGCTTTCTTCAACATTATTTAATATACTTTGGAATAGCAAAGACTACATAAAAGGCAGCAAGTAATTTAACTTAAAGGTTGAAGCAGCAGAGTACCCACATGATTAAGCATTCATTTAAAGCAGGAGTGAATCTGATTTGTGAGGGGTGTTTAAGAGAGCATTCTTGCTTTCACATCTGAAAATTCGAGGCACTGGTAAGCCACCTAATTATACAACATTCGTAGGAGGCTCGGGGATAGCAATTGGAGCTTTATGACAAAATTAGCAAGGTTCAAACTTCATGAGCCTTCTGAGAGCAGGGTTGCTGCCCCTAGCTTCAGACTGAAAACTGAAGATTGTCATGCTTGAATTAATGTCGGCCACTGAAGCTGCATACCGGTGAATCCATTTTCCTTTATGAAAGGGTCTAATTCAAGGTGGCATGAAAAAAAAATTTTAATTGAAATTCGGCACGTTCAGTGGCAGAGATTAATTCAAGTACTCTATAGATCCCAGCATGAAGAGCTTAACACTCCTTAGAATTTACCTTCAGCCAATCAGCAGGTACCAAATAGTTAACTTGTTGTGCATGAAGCAAAAATTAATCTTCCGCAACTTTAGTTCAAGTGAGTAAATATTTCATAAGCGTTGAATTACATTCCAGATTTCTAGAAATTGTCTACTAGGCATTATAGCATTATGACGGATAGTCTGTTCTATCCTGTCAAGTGGATCCCTTTTCCACAAGTGACCACTGCAGGCAGAGCCCTTCTTGTTAGTCATTCAGGTTCAGCAGATGCAGTCCAGTCTTTGGTGCTGCCTCTTTGCTGGGTCCAGGGAGCTCTTCTTCCAAGAGTGGGCACCGAAGACAGTCCATATTTGCTAGTCTGTTGAGTTCAGAGGATTTAGTCCTTCCTTGGGTGCAGCTGCTCGTCCCTGGGGGTAGGAGGCAGCAGAGCAGTCCTTTTTCTTGCAGTCCAGTGGTGATCTGATAACTGTATTTGGGACACCACTTTCATACCAATTTCAAGTTTACGGGAGGGGAGGACTAACTAGCCAATGGTTCAACAGCCACCCACAAGGCAACCTTTCCCACTTTACATCACTTCCTGGGTGTTTGGCTAAAGACAATCCTAAATTACCCTTCCCTGCTAAATCCAAATGGCTTGGTTTTTTCCCAGTGATGCGCTATGGTCACTTCTCTGGGGTTTGTCCATTTCATTTAGTCAGCACTCCTGGTACACTGGTTCTGCAACAGGTTTCCCCCTGTAGAGTAAAAGTGCAGGCTGCAGCGAGGCTCGTATTTTCCCTCAGAGATGGAAGCCTCTATGAAGCCGGACAATCTATGGTCATATCGCTCAATTATCCTACAAGAGGAGAGGACACAAAATGGTCTCTGTTCCTTATTCCAGAAAGCACTTGTTCAAAGGGCAGTGGGCTCTCTCGGGTGTCCATCTGCTGCAGATAGCCAGGGAGGGTACCAGAGGTTTGGGCACCAGTGGTAACATTTAAAATCACCTTCTTATTAAAAGTTACATTAAACCAGACTTTGAGTCTGATTTACTTCAACAATTAATTAGATACCTTGGAGTACTAGGTTAGGTGGTCCCAAATGGAAGTTCGCACATGGGCTACAGTAACTCCATGGCCAATGAAGTCACCGGCCTTGCTACAGCGAAAATTACAATTGCAAGGTTTTCATTGTCTACATGGGCATGTAAAGTTTAAAATAGGCATGTATTTTTAATACCAAGCACTCTCCTTACAAGATACTAAGGCAGGTTTTGGATTCGGTTTCCATGTTGAGTCTAGCAGTTTAAGAGCTGCCCCAATTGGCAGCAACAGCAGACCTAGAGCCATTTGTTTTTCTTGTAGTGATGGCACAATTAAGTGCGGAGGTAGACTAGTTACATTAATTTACTAGACCCTGGGAACCATTGGTACCATTTACTAAGGACATATCGTTATAAATATGCCAATTGGGGGTTAGCAAACTGGACATACACTTAACGAGGGATGCACTGGTAACGCCTTTGCCACATGAATTTAGGGTTTTGTCTAGAAATGTCTTCTGCCTTTCTGGTGTATTTTTCGAATATGATGGAAAATACCAGGTTGCGCAAGGGCTTCATGGCCTTGCCTAAGCTGTTCTTGCAGTATTTGATGTTTTTTGCTTTCACTAGCCGGTTGTCCAGATATGGGTACACGGCTATCCCCTTTTATGTGAGGAGTGCTACCACAGATAGACATTTTGTAGATACTGTAGGTGCTGATTTTAGTGTGAATGGTAAAACTCTGAATTAGTAGTGTTTGTCCACCACAAATCTTAGGAACTTTGTGTGATCTGTTCACTGCTCAGTACAGGTAGAAGTCAGATCTGTGGTTGCCATGTGTCTCTTTTCTTATAAATGGGAGAAGTTTTGCAAGGTTGCAATTTTGAACTTTCATGTTTTGATTGATCGGTTTAGTAACCTTACATCCAGTTTTGGTCTTTGTGTATGGTCTGGCTTTGGCAATAAGTGTAAACCCTCTGGTTTCTTTCCCTTAGTAGTATAAGCTCTATAGCTCCCTTGCTTAACAAGTGCTTTGTTTCCTATTGCAAGTGGTGGTGTTCCTCAGTCTATAATTTTTTCTTTAGTGGTATACTGGGAGGAGTGAACATCAATTCTATGCAATAACCAGGTCTTATATTTAGCATCTTTGTATCCATTTGTCAGAGGTAATCTTTTCCCATTCCTCTTGGAACACTGCGATCCTTCCGCCTACTGATAACTTGTGGAGGATGCCTGCTATTGAGCCACTTGCTTGTGTGGTACTCTCTCGTCCCGTAAATGCAGTATTGATGTTGAGTAGTATTGCTATAGCGGTGTTGCAGCAGTACTTGGGTTATCTGAAAACTACATGTGCAGTATTTGGTTGCATGCTTCCCCCTTGCGGGCCCATTTTTTTTGCTAT
This sequence comes from Lissotriton vulgaris, assembly GCF_964263255.1. Classification (NCBI taxonomy): domain Eukaryota; kingdom Metazoa; phylum Chordata; class Amphibia; order Caudata; family Salamandridae; genus Lissotriton; species Lissotriton vulgaris. The sequence continues at coordinate 868,696,780 of NC_141687.1, read as the reverse complement.
GCCACCTTGGAGTGTCAGTTTACATTAAAAGCCCCCACCCATGGTCTTGGCAGTCTCATTATCCTTCATGAACTGTAGCGCACTGTAACTATTCCTCCAAAGAGCCAGTTTGCCATGGAGGGCAAGTTTGTAACTCATTAGAATACAGTAATTCCTAGACAAACCACAAAGTAAAGTGTGGTAGTGGTGTGTAGTTGCCTACTGGCAGTGTCTGCTGCGTCTTGCAGGCTGAGCAAGGGTTGGTAAGAACAATAGTTACTTACCTGTAATCTGTGGTTCTCCAGTATTGGTGTCTTTCATAGATTCACATGCCTGAATCATTCCCCATTGTTGGAGTGGGAGTCCCACTGTAGTATATAAAAAACCAATACTATGCAATAATATCCTTAGAAATACTTGGTAATAACCAACCAGGAAGTAAAGTAGCCCAAGCTAAAAGAGTAAAACTTCCACACTCATGACTATCCTAGTCATTTTGTATAGTCCAAACTGCAGCCAATCAGGTGACAGCACACACCAGTACGTTCTCCCCAGAGGCTCAGGCTCTCAGATTTTCTCGCACAGGAGTGAAGCTAAAAACTTCCCTAGCCTAAGAGCCTCTGAGGGGAGGTACATAGCAAGTATATACATTCACATAATACAATGCCAACATTCATATATGAATGATAAAACTTGCAATCACCTGAGAATGCACTCAATATTAGGCATGGAATAAGCGTCTGGAAGCAGTACAGAGGAGGGAAACGGAGGCTCACCTTATCTGAAAAGATTGCGTAGAACCGCTTGACCCACTGAAGTATCAGTCTTGCTGGCCGCATCCAAACAATGCCTGGTGAAAGTATGTCTGCTGGACCAAGTCGCTGCTCTGTAGATTTGCTGTAGGGAAACTCCAGCTAAAGAGCAGTCTAAGAAGAAGCAGCACTTGTAGAGTGAGCTCTTGGAGTTGTCTGTAAAGGTCTTCCCGCTTGTATATGGCAAAAATCAATAGCTGCAGAAATCCATCTAGCTATGTTTTGTTTAGACACCGCTTGTCCTTGCCGTATCTTTCCATAGGCAACAAACAGTTGATGGGATTTGCGAATGGCGGAGGTCCTTTGCAAATAGAATTTTAAACATCTTCTGATGTCAAGGGTATGCAATGCCCTCTCTGCAGGGGATTGCGGATTAGGAAAAAACTTAAAGATGACTGGTTCTTTCAGGTGAAAATCCGATGGCACTTTAGGCATAAACCTTGGGTTTGTACGTAGCACCACAAAATTGGATGTGAATTGACGATGAAAGCTTGAACATCACTGACTCTTCTAGATGAAGTCAATGCCAGCAAAAGAGAAACCTTCCATGTTAGGAATTTGAAATCCATCCTGTGAATTGGCTCAAATGGGTGGCGCATGAGCTGCGCTAACACTATATTAAGATGCCATGATGGAGGTGGACGGCGTACAGGAGGAAACATTCTGAATAGTCCCTTAAAGAACTGCTGTATTATTCTTGCAGAATAAAAAGAGGTGGCCCCATTCTGCCGGTACCTTGAAAAGGCTGCCAGAAAGACCTTCAAAGTTGCATGAGATAAACATTGAATAGGACTCACCCGTCGAGAGGATGAGAGAGCGAGTAGGAGGGAAACTTTCCAAGTTAGAAATTTCGAATCCGTGAAATGGAAACTTTGAGAAGCTGGGCCGATACAACATTGAGGCGCCAAGTAGGCGGGGAACGCCCAATGAGCGGGCACATCGGAAGAGGCCCTTAAAGAACTTGCAAATGATCTGGAGGAATAGAGAGACGTGAATCCGTGCAGCCAGTACTTTTCAAGACGAAATGAGAAACGGGCTGACTTTGCCAGAAGGAGAAAGACAAGTAGGATTTGCTCTAGTGTAGCGTGCACGGAATTGATGCTGACAGACTCGCACCAGATACCAAAGCGTTTACATTTTAGTTTATATGTCTTAGTAGTGGAGGGGGTCTTGCGTGCGCAAGAAACCTCCCTTAAGTCTGAGAAAATGCACAAGTGAGCAAATTCAGAGTGCTCAGGTTGAAGCCACAAGCTTGAGGTCGGAGGAATGCAGATGGTGTATCATTCCGTACTTCACTGTCAGACGGTGCGGCAGAGGGTGAAGCATGATAGGTTCGCAGCAAGGTAGCAGGAGGAGACCCATTAACCACAGTCAGTGAGGCCATCTGAGCACAATGAGTGGGATGTGACATGGTTAGAACCTCATTTTCTGCAGGAGACAAGGCACAAACGTAATCGACGACGGGGAATGATACAAGCAATGGGAATCTATGAAAGTTCCAATACTGGAGTAAAGGCATTTGCGGTTGAGAGGGGTCGCAAACAGATCCAGGTTTGGTTCGCCCCCCAGGCATAAGATGTGGTCCATGGTCTGTTGGTGGAGATCCCACCCGTGGTTGTCCTAGGCGGATTCGCTGAGGGAGTCCGTCATGACGTTCGAGACCCTTGGAACATGTATTGCAGAAATATTAACGCAATGGTGAATGGCCTATTTGCAAAAGTGTTGTGCTTGTTTGGGCGACAGTGATCGCGTACCTCCTTGCTTGTTGAGATAGTGTATAGTGATAGTATTGTCTGTACACGCTAACACTAATTCCTCTCGCACTAGGAAGTGGAAGGCTTTCAGAGCCAGGAAACTGGATAACAACTCCAAGCGGTTAGAGTGGGACGCGCGTTGGAGAGGCGTCCATCTGCCTTTTATGGAAAAAACCCTGAAGGTGCGCTCTCTAACCTTCCAGAGGCATCGGTGGTAAGGGTGAGCGTTGGAGCGTCCGAGGAGGGAGCGGCCTGCTGAGACACTGGGAGCATGGGCCCACCAGCCCAGCAGTGTCCTCATTCGAAAGGTAACTAAGATGTCGTTGAATGAGCCAGATAGCTGTCACCATTGCTTGCCTAGCTCCTCTAGCATTTTTGTCATGTGTAATCTGCAGTTGGGAACCAACGGGATGCAGGTGGAGGCCGTGGCCAGGAATGACTGAGGACCTGTGAGACAAACACCTTTGCTTCGTTTGTATTGATTGATGCTCTGATAAATGTTCATATCGGAGCTAGGACTAGTTGGGACTGGTCATGATTTATTGAAAACCAGGTTTTGAAACAGTGACTGACAAGTCTGGGTGTGCTGGACTGCTTGTTGATAAGAGCAAGCCCTTATTATACAGTTGTCTAAGTAATGATAAATTTGTATGCCTTGCAGACGTAGACAGGCTGCCACTGGTGCCAGGATCTACGTAAAGACACGTGGAGAGGACCGAAGTCCAAAAGGTAGGACCTTGAATAAAAAAAATGTTTTGTACCTATTGTAAAGCTTAGCCACTTCCTGTGCTTTGGAAGGAGTGGCATATGAAAATAGACATCCTGGAGGTCGAGTGTAGTTATAAAGTCGTTCTATCATAAGAACTTTAAGACCTTCTTGAGGTACAACATTTGAAAAGTTTGCACAAAGATCTAAAATCAGACGCTACTTTCCTGACTTGCTTGTTGATGAGGAACGGAGAGTAAACCCTAACTCGGTTGTTGGAGATTTGAAACCACTTAGACGGTCCCTGTTTGTATCAATATAGACACTTGTGCAAAGGACTCGCGTAGATGAGGAGGTAGATGTCCCCACTGGAGGCGTAGCAAACAAATTCTAGAGTATGCCCTTTCGACACAACTATTAAAACCCCCAACAGACAAATGGAATCTTTGACCAAATGGAATAAAAAAAGAAATTCCACATTCAGCCTTTTTAGGATGGATTAAGGGTGGGTTCTAAGGAAAGTCGTTTTCTAGAAGATTTACCTCCTGTATACAATTTAGAGTGGAATAATGCGGTTGGTTCTGATTGTAGGAGCGATACTGGGTGGAACTCCTTGGGAAAGAGGATGTGGAGCTGCATCCTCGGGCACCACGAAAGGGTTGCTTTCTATACTGGAGAGAACCGAAAGCACGGGTAGTGTCTGCAGTGTCTGCTCAACAGGTTGTCCAAAGAGGGATTACCCATAAAAGGTACGTCCATTATTTTAGTCTGAACCTCTGGGCGAAAAACAGAGCGTTCTGCGAACCTTGTCTTTGAAATACTGCCGCTGCTGCGAGCGGTCTAAAACTTTTAGCTGGAATGTACACTGCACGGTCTATTGTTTCTGATGCAATTCTCCCTTTTTTCTGCAGAAACTTTGAAGTGTCAGCCGAGGATGATTCAGGAATAAGGGCTACCTGCGCCAACATGCCAGACTACCTCTGGCAGTGGTACCTGCCCAAAATGGCTAAAGTGTTCCCTGCTGAAACTGTGGTTGCAGCCATTGTGGAGAACTTTTTCCTCCAATAAAACGAGGCATCGACCTTCCCGGTGCATACCCATTTTCTACGAGATTGAGAACCCAAAGATCTGATGTAACTGATTTCCAATCCCGTAGAAAATGAGTAAGCCGACCCCCTACCGGACTCGCATGATCCGGAATGGTGGATCTAGGGCTGCTTTGCTGTTGTAGGTGGTGTGAGAAGTTGGCCTGATATATGATGCTCACTAGTTCTAGTGATCACCTTGTATCAGTCCAAACAACCCTTATGGTGATTGGTTTAAATCAACCTTATAGACCAGCTATCCTAATGGTAGCATGGACAAAGCAGTCTTAGGCTAAACTCTTTTGGCATGTGAAGCCAGCTGTTTTACCACATATAACCCCTTGAATACCAAATGAAAGGACACCACACAGGTTGTTATGAAAATAAATAATATATTTAATACAAACACAACACCTCTGAGCCCCTTATGAGATCAGAGGGCTAAGCACATGACAAGACTCTTAAGAAAAATACGATAAGTTGCACAAATCACAATGGTGCCCTAGGGGCATGACAAACCCTATACTAAGTAAATGGTATAAGGAAATCGATGGAGGAAATGAGGATGTCCAGAGGCTGTAGGATCGCTGGGACTACCCTACCCTAACCTAACCTTAGGTAAGGAGCAGGAGGCCCACGGGACGCGTGTGCAGAGTGTGAACTCACATGCGAGATGCGGTACAAAGTCAATGGACACTACAAGTTACGAAAAGGTAAGTAAAAGACAGTTCCGACTGGTTGAGACTAAAACTACAGGATACCTGGACACTAGGAGAGTCAATCTACCTTTGAGCACCGAAATGCTCTCGTTACCTCACCCACGGGCTGCGGGTGCATAGGTGTGAAAGTGTGTCGGGTTACCCCGTCGAAGTCTAGGGAGCCTTGAAGAAAGATGCAGCAGGAGACCAGGAGGAAGATGTCCGGAGCGATCCAAGGGTGGATCGAGGAAGATGGAGACCTGAAAGCAGAGGGGACAGTGTTCACAGTCACTAGCCAGTGACCGGAGTGGAACCAGGAAGGAACCAGATGCTGTTGTCGCGATCAGGTGAAGAGTGGATGCTGGTCTCTGCAGCCACGTGGACCAGGAGGTGTCTTCGACGACCAGGATGGAGGCACGAGCTGTCCCGCGCAGACTCTCGCTGTCGGCGGTGTTGGATCCGGAATCGGAGTCAACAGACCATGGCAAAGGCAACCCACGCGGGGAGTGGAGATGGCGTCTGGTGCAGACCAGAAGGGTCCGGGGTGCTTCTCTTTTGGAAGAAAGCAAGGACCAGTCTGGAGCAACCAGACCAGCGATGTAGATTTCTTGGATTGTCGTCTAGGAGGCCACTAGCCAGCCAGCGACCAGAAACGCATTGAGCAGCAATCAAGCAAAAGGGCCCCACGCAGATCTCGTGGATGCTGGAGGGCTGACCTGTGCAGGAGCTGCTCGGGGCTTCGGCTTCTCGATCCCCAAAGCAGTTTCTCGAGGATGCCTCTGAAGTCGTGCTGGAAGCGAGGTGCAGTTTCTCCAAGATGGCCGGTCCTGCGTGTTTCGTCGAACCCAGGGATCTCAGCTGTGCTGCAGATGTAGGTAGAGGTCGAAGAGATCTGGAAGTCCGGGTATCGTCGGGCTCTGAAGTCTGGTTCCACCGGGGAGGACGACAAAGTGAACCACTAGGACACTTAATGGTGCCTGCTTGTGCAGGGTGGTCACTCCTTGGCCACAAGGGAGATTTCTTCAGTCTTCTGTGCAGCAGAACGTCGAAGTCCAGAGTCTCTTCTTTGTAGATTCAAATCAGGATTAATCTAATTTGGAATGGGACCAGCTCCAACCTTTATTCTCCTAAAGGGGGCTGTAATGTGACTAGGTCCCTCCTATGAGTGGGACCAGGAAGGGGGGTGGTTACACCCCCTATCCTTTGTCCGGTTTCGTGCCAGAGCTGGGGTTGGAGTGCCCCAGCAACTTGTTTGAACCGGGGTATGCACAGGGAAACCTTGTGTGCCCCTGGCATGTCTCATTCCTTTCAGCCTGTCCTACCTCAATACACAAAATCCTGTCTGGGGTGGTGCTAGCACCTCCCAAGGCAGGAAGCCCTTTGTCCAGGCCTCCCTCGCTGGAAGGACTCCCAGCAGCAGGAGGTCAGACTCGTGTCTGTGGTGGCAGCATCCATTTTGTGATGCTGAGGCTCGAGTTAACTTTAACCGGGGTTCTCAGTTACATACATGTCGTGTCCCTCTAAAAGGGTGGAATGCTACCCCCGTCGCCAGAACTGGCGAGGAGGTAGTATTCCAATTCGTATGACACCTTACTCGGCATATTTTGATAATGCTATGCCAAAGTTAGCAATAACCGCGAGGATTATAATGCACTTAAGAGTATATGGTATAGCGTTATCATGGAAACAGCTAAAGGACATGGTTCCGAAAGCTGCAGACAGCATATCAGCAAGGCAACTAAAGGAGCGAACTTCCAAATAAATACCTTGAGGAAACTTAATCCCTTCCTCCCAGCCAAAGACTTCCGAAATGCAGTACAAGCACTAATCATACCCCGCATAGACTACAGCAGCATCGCCCTCTGCGGCCTCACCTTAACTACAACTGCACCGCTAAGAGCCTCACTAAACGCGGCAGCAAGGCTCATCACTGGATCTAAAAAGCACTCGCATATTTCCCGACTTCAAATCCTTGAACTGGCTGCCTTTTGAAGCCAGAATACATCTGAAAATTGCCTGCATGACGCACAAAGCTATACACCTGAACTCACCCGGCTACCTCACTCAGAAGCTGACAATCTCTGGCGGCTCCAGAACCACCAGAAGTGCAAACAATCTTCTACTGAAGCCTTGAAGATTTCAGAAGGAAAGAACCTACAAACGCTCCTTCTCAGGAATGGCGCCTAGGATCTGGAACTCACTCCCTCCCTCCGGAAACCAGGCTCATCCCCTCCACTTCTCTTTTTAAGAAGGAAGTTAAAGCTATCCTCATGGCTAAATATACTTGAACTACTACTTTTGATCTTTAAGACTCTGCGTCTATCTGTACTACTTATCTGTACTACTTGTTTGATCCCTTTGCAATGTGTTTTACTTGTATTATCGACCCTACCCTATCGTTCATGCTCCCTCTTATTTGTACTACTCTCATTGCTGACCCACCTTCCTAACTTTGCTCCATCATGTACCACCCTTCCTCCTACCTCCTACCTATGTAAAGCGCTCTGTTATCTGCAAAGATCTTGTTCGCGCTATATAAAACTTTCAAAATAAATGCTAGAGCACCATCTCACACAATTCCAAGCACTCTGCCTCCAGGATTGATAAGGCCTGCCATAGGTGTGACTTATAGGAGTATATGTGTCCATTTTAGGGTTAGATATAGGTATACTATATCTAAAGCAAAGAGTGATTACACCACCTTGCCCCAGCTGTGTTACCAGCCAGTTGTGTCTGTTTAGATGGCCAGCCAGGGGTGGCACAATACATGCTGCAGCCCCTGGTAGGCCTTTGGTGCACTTATGCCCTGGGTACCTATGGTACACCTTACAAGAGTGACCCAATACCAATTGGTAAATGCACCTAAAGTACATGGATGTCAATTTAGAGAGAGAATAGCTAGGCTGTGGGTCAGATTAGCAGGCCCACAGCCAGGGAAAGTCGTAAACCAGTGAAGCAAAAAGCAAAATTCTGGGGTGACCATAGGATTGCAGACCCTACTCTCCTACAGGTGGGGGGTGGGTATTAAAGGAGGAAGTAGAGGAGGCGGCGGCCCGACGTCCACGGGTACGACCCCTTTGTCTACTCTGTATGAATATCCCCCTTGCGTCAGCAACGTTCGGAAAATTCTTTGGAGCATGCCGGCGTGGACGTAGTCATAGGAGCACTGCATCGCGCGCCACTCAGTCTGACGTCACCGACCCCATAATAGGCCTACGTCAGTGTGATGACATCAGTTCCGCCCTTTTTTCCATGCCTTCGAAACACCCGGACGGACCAATGACAGTAGATATATACAAATACATTGTACACAGTACATACTTTTCAAAATTATACACAGTGTGTAGCAAAGGTAAGAAAACCCATTTCAAACATACATAAATATACAAAAATGTACATAAACATAGGTAAAGCAGAGTGAACAATGGGGAGGCGGGTGGGTCAGTGAGGAATCCATAGGCAGATTCTGTATCTACCAAAAAAAGCGTTACTGAAGGTAAGTAACTTGTTCTTCTGATAGATGCATCTGCCAGTGGATTCCTCACCTTGTGAATAAAGTCCCACAGCAGTCCCCACTCCCGGAGGAGGGTGTCCACCCTGCTATACCAAGAAATCTTGGAGGACAGAGCGCGCAAAGTGGCCGTCCCTCCTCACTTCGGTATCCAAACAGTAATGCTTCGTGAAAGTGTGGAGGGAGGCCCAAGTCGCGCCTCTGAAAATGTCCTCAACAGGTACACCTCTAGACAATGCAGAAGTAGCAGACCTCTCCCTGGTAGAATGAGCTCTTATACCCTCAGGAGGGTCCTTACCCGCCAGAGAGTAGCAGATCTTGATGCACAGAATTATCCACCTGGAAAATGTGCGCTTGTGCACCGCTCTACCCTTCCGGCAGGCAGCAAAACCAACAAACAGCTGGTCATCCACTCGAATGTCTCTTGTTCTATCAAGATAAAAGGACACCGCCCTTTTAGGGTCCAGACGGTGCAGTCTCTCTTACTTCTTGGAAGGGTGAGGGGAGGATAGAAGGTGGGAAGGGTAATGGACTGTCCTAGATGGAAGGGAGTTACCACCTTAGGCAGAAAAGCAGCCCTGGTCCTAAGAACCATTCGATCAGCATGAATGGTCAGGAAAGGGGGCTTGGAACTAAGAGCTTGAAGCTCACTCACCCTCCTTGCCGAGGTGATCGCAACTAGGAAGTCAGTCTTAAAAGACAATAGCCTCACGGGACACTTGTGTAAGGGTTCGAAGGGAGAACCCATCAAGAATGTTAAGACAAGATTTAAGTCCCATTGAGGCCCGATAAATGGAGAAGGAGGGAACTTATTAGTGAGGCCCTTCAGAAACCTCAAAACCACTGGAGATTTAAAAAGACGGCTGATCCGGCAAACGGAGAAATGCCGACAACGCTGACAGGTAACCTTTGACTGTGGCAACAGCAAATCCTTTCTGCGCCAAAGAAAGAGCAAAAAAATATCGGCCAAATGAGCCCTCAAAGGGTCAATAGCCTTCTACCTACACCAAACAAATTTAGACCACCTATACGAATAGATGGACTTGGTGGAGTTACTCCTGGCCGAAAGAATGACATCCACCACATCGTGAGGGAGAGAAAAGGAATTCAGGTTGCCCCGTTCAATCTCCAGGCATGAAGGTGTAATGTCTGGAGAAGGGGGTGTAGAACCTGCCCCTCCATCAGAGAGGATATCTACCCTGGAAGGGAGACTGAGCGGCGGGTGAGAGGAGAGGTGGAGTAGGTCCGTGTACCACACCCTTCTTGGCCAATCCGGGGCGACCAATAGGACTTGGGCCCGGTCCTGGCAAATCTTCCTCTGAACCAGAGTAATCAAGGGCATGGGAGGAAACGCGTAAAGGAGTTGACTTCCCCAACTCAACTGAAACGCGTCCCCCAAAGCTCCTTGCATCTGATACTGGAGATTGCAGAATGACAGGCAGTGAGCATTCTCGCGAGTGGCGAACAGGTCCACCCGAGGAGTCCCCCACATCTGAAAGATGTCGTGAACAACCTCCGGATGGAGCCTCCACTCGTGGTCGGCAGAGAACTGCCAACTGAGAAGGTCTGCACCTACGTTCAGAACTCCGGGTGATTGACATCAGACAAATCTGGTGGTCCTGAACCCAGGACCAGAGACCTAGAGCCTCTCTTCAGAGACACTGCGACCCTACTCCTCCCTGCTTGTTGACATACCACATCGCGGTCGTGTTGTCCGTCAGGACTTGAACCGACGACCGCGAAGGGAAGGGAGGAAGGCTTGAGCGCCAGACGTATCGCCGGCAACTCTAGAAGGTTGATGTAAAGCAACCTTTCCTCTGGAGACCAAAGACCTTTGACCTCCAGATCCCCCAGATGAGCACCCCACCCTAGAGTGGATGCATCCGTTATCACTGTGCCACCGAAGGAGGTAGTTGAAAAGGCTTTCCTTGTGACAGATTGCCTTCCACGCTCCACCAAGACCGATCCGCTGCAGTTTCTCTGGAGATCCTCACTGACTCAGAGATCTCCGTTGTGCTGATACCACTGCCTGCGAAGGCACCACTGGAGTGCCCTCATGTGCCAGCGTGCACGGTTGATCAACAGAATGCAAAAAGCCATCAGACCGAGCAGACGAAAGACCTTCAGGACTGGAACAACCGCTCCATTATAGAATAAAGGAATCATTTCTTGTATGTTGTGAATCTTTTGAGGAGGAGTGACTGCACGGCATACAGTAGTGTCCAGTAACGCACCTATGAACAGGTTGTGCTGGGAAGGCACCAGGTGAGACTTGGGTACATTTATCGAAAAACCCAACCTGTGCAACAACAGAGTTGTCTCCTGCTGATAATGGAGCACCTTCTCTGGCGACTCCGCTTTGATCAGCCAGTCGTCCAGATACAGGAATACAGGTATCCCCGACCTCCTGAGATTTGCTGCCACCACTGCCATCACCTTGGGGAAAACTCGAGGCGCAGTAGTAAGTCCAAAAGGAAGGACCGCAAACTGGTAGTGTTGCGACCCCACCGTAAAACGGAGATACTTCCTGTGCGACTTCAGGATGGGGATGTGGAAATAAGCATCCTGGAAGTCGATCGACACCATCCAGTCTTCTTCCAACAGCGCTTGAAGAACCTGCACAAGAGTGAGCAACTTGAACTTTTCCTGTTTCAGATACAAATGCAAGATCCTGAGATCCAGGATTGGTCGAAGTCTGCCATCCTTTTTGGGGATCAGGAAATACCGGGAGTAGCACCCCTGACCCCTCTCCTGCTCCGGAACCACCTCTATCGCACCCTTTCTGAACAGTGCCAGGACTTCTTCCTGCAGGAGAAGCAGGTGGTCCGCTGAACAAAAACCTTGGCAAGGAGGGTAATTGGGAGGGAGCTCCTGAAAAGGAAGTGAATACCCATTTTCTACGAGATGGAGAACCCAAACATCTGATGTAACCGATTCCCAATCCCGTAGAAAATGAGTAAGTCGACCCCCTACCGGACCCGCATGATCCGGAATGGTGGATCTAGGGTTGCTTTGCTGTTGTAGGTGGGGGGTGGGTATTAGAGGAAGTACAGGAGGATGAAGAGGCCTGACGTTCACGGGTACGACCCCTTTGTCTACCTCTGTATGACTTATACAAAGGGTTCTGTTGTTGTTGCTGGCCTTGTTTATAGGGACGAAAAGTGGACCTCCCAAAGCCCCTGTACTTCTGGGATTGGCATTTAGCCATTCTTACCCAATGCTCTTTAATCCCTCTCAAGTCATTTAATCTATTTCAAGGTAGATACTGCTTTCAAAGTTTTGCATTCAGTGGGTTCTTTTGTCTTGATAAAGTGTTGCTCTTTTTGCCTCCAGCACAATAACTAATATTTTTTTGCTCCTACGCCATTGTGGATTTACTTTGTGTCTGGTCTCTGCTTGAGTCTTGTGTCTTTTCTGGATGGACCTAGACAGCCTCCTGGAATTCCTGTTCCAACTGTGAATCCGTTGGGTCAGTGAGTCCTCTCATCTCCTATTCTTTTTGTGCGTCATGGTGAATGTGCCAACGTTTTTATACCTTGCCCTGATTCTATAAGAACTCCATGCAGACTGAGCAGTCCTCTGGACTGTAGGCCTTTGGGAGACGGATTGCACAGCTTGTGCTAGTCTTTCTGTGTATACTAGTGCTGGGACTGTTAAAGTCTAAAAGGGGTATGGGCCAAGCCCCTTACTCATTCTCCGGCTCAAGTGATCTTGCACCACATTCTTGCATCTTCAATGTTTTTATGAAATATTCAGTCATTTCTCCTAGCAAACAATTTGCGACGTTATCCCGGCACCGGTCTTTGCATTGAAGCTTATTTTTCGCCTCAGCTTTTTTCCTCCTCAACTCTGGGCCTCACTTGCTTCCCCCAAGAGTGGGAAAAAAATCTGTAGATGGCAAGTAAATAGATGGGTTTTCCGGGGTGTATGTCTCCTCACAGCATGCAAATCCAGAAGAGATTCATGCTGCACAACAAGCGTTCAGGACTCAACCATATGACTTGTAATGTATACTACAGCCATCTACCTGCACCGACAGCACACAGATCAATCCACAATTCTGATACCAAACCCCTGAGGCTTGCAGTTTGCTGAATCACTGCCAAAACTTAAATTGCCATTTCAAACTTCACAAGGGCAAAATAAATAATCAGATGGAAAAATTGGCCACCTATGCAATTCGAAACTGGTTCACAGATGCAAAATAGGCATCCCCTTTGATTGGTCATAAAAATAAGCTTTGTAATACTCTGACTGGGACTAAATCTAAAATCAAATCCTTTCTATAGCACTTTTTCCCCCCTTAACTAGGTTCCCAAATAGTTCAAAGCACATCGTTCAAGCTCCTTCACTCTTGCAAACACGCTTACCAAAACTCCCCCTAAACAAATTGTGATGGATACACTTTAAAGGTAATTTGTATGAGGCAACATGTACTTCACAATTAGATCCGAGTAGAGCTACCAACTCCCGCCCCCCCCCCACACCACCCCCAAAATCAGAAAGCATCAGTTGCAAACATTTTATTATTAAAAAAATGCCACAATTCACAAAATTACAGATGGGAGGAAATGCCATCTCAGTTCAATCCAGCTAGCTTTGGAAAAAACTCTTGCTTCACATCAAAATGGCTCTCCAGCGTTCAACCCATGCTTCAGGCTGTTTCCGTCCTCCCCACCCTTCTGTGCCTACCCCAGGGATGGATGTTAGAGGAGGTCCAACTTTTATTAATGCATACTCCTTCCCATGTCAGGCCCATGACTGGTACATCAACTGCTTTGCCAAATTCCTCCTTGCTTTTAAATTGAAATAGACCGCAAAATCTATTGTCTTCAATAAGATGCCAACAGTAAACAATAGATTACCTGCACCTAGATAAGAGTCATCAAGATGGTCCTCAGGATGCAGTGGAAAACAACTTCTAATGGCCTTCCAGAACTTGCCTGTTCGGGGCATACATTTGACTGTTTTGTACTCTTAATGGCATACATGTTAAAGTCTGCATGGTAGACAAGATTACACATTCCCAGGGAATGCCACAGGTTCTCTTTCACTAAGAAAGATTAGCAGCCAAATTAGGCTACCCGACGGCATGTCCACCAGATGCAAAGATTAATGGCAAGAGAATGTACGCCAGATTAGACTGTATAACTAATTGAATGAACTGGGGAACATGCACCCCTTGACCAGTTATCACGCTGCCCCCAAAACCAGTGAATTAGGTATATGCAAAGTGGTTTTGTACCTTGTTGTCAGTCTTAAGAGGAGTTGTTCGCTTAATGAAGGACTTCACAATGTTGCTTTTCGAAGAGCTACAGCCTGAACCCGGGGTACTCATAAGCATCTGGTTTTTCTGTACAGTGTGCAAAAAGGTTCTCAAGTGAGCCGGAGGGGGGCGCACCACCTGTGAGGGTAAGGAAAAACTGTAGTTTGAAACCTAATATTCACGGAATTAGACAAGCTATTTAGAATGAGGAGCTTCTCACTACCTACTTTGTTATTGGGACATGGTGGAGATGGAGTCTTCTTCCTTGGTGGAGAATGGCCCACATCATCTAAATGCTGCCCATCCAGGCCTTCATCATACAGAGAATCTACTGCTCTCTTATAACTCTTCCTCCTGCAAACAAATAAGTACACAGTTGGTAACTTACTTGAAAATAAAAGCAAACTGTCTGTAAACTACTTTATTACCAGCACTAGTGCTCGAATCTGGAAGAAATTTGCAAAAAACACTACAGGTGGGTTACTCATCTGCTGCAAACCTGGATTAAAGACTGCCGAACCGTAAGTAGGTCCAGCCTCCACCAGAAGCACTACTCCTCCAAAGTAATTTTCGCACAATTAAAATAAGCCCTCATGCATTTGTATCACTAAACAAATATTCACCACATAAAGAACTATGGTGCCAAATAAATAGGAGGAAAGCTTGCCATTCCCAAAAAAGTGAAGAGGCTTCATTATGGGCACACTCACTGTGTGCTCTAGAGACTGTACCCTGTCTGCAGCCCTTCTAAAAATTCCTCAAATTGCATAGACCAACAGGCCTCATAGTCTGACACTGTCTAGGCCAACAGCGATCTAAAATGTTCTCAAATCCCAGTGTAAAATGAAAAACTTTAACATGATAAAGGGAACATTTTCAGAAATTTTTGAAAAGTACCAATATGGCGACTTGCCAGACTTCCACTGTGTGTTCACTAGCTGTTTTAGCTCCAATCGTATAGGGATAACCACAAAAGGTTATATAATTAGAGCAAAATAAACAGTCATGCATTAAAGACTTGAAGGATAGAAATCCTATCTGCAAATTCCACCAACCCCCATGGCGATCATAAAATAGTGCTACCGATAATCCCACATGATTTAAAAAACCTCACCCATGGTGGAGCACAACTTATATAAGAAAGAACCAATGCAGAAGAAACTAGACGGACTTTTATTTCTGGGGACCAATACACATACAGTAAGTTTACAATCAACAGCCAGTTACATACTGTGAGAAGAAAGGGTATTTAGGGGAAACAGTGAAAGTAGAGGCTCAAGCACACATGCTTCTCAAACATCTTCCATCTGATGGACTCACTAAGAAGCATGTGGTGAAGAACAAGCTGAACAGTTGCAGATAACATACCCTAAAAGACGATAGCTCAAGTTCAATATACTCTACCACCAAATCCCTGCCCATTTAGAAGTATCTAATTTGCCCAATCAAATTTGTTTTACAATCTGCTAAAAACACTCCTGCCTTGCACTGGTAGTACTTACCGAGCACTCTGGGCGTCTTGAGGCTCCAGTCTTGTGTCTGGGGCATTCTCTGAACAGGAAGACAGACATGTAAGTTTAGCACTGATTAAACATTGTCATTATTCACTGCCGCACAGACCTGTGCATATTATACAGATTCCTACAACACAGACAGATTTGAGGTCGCTAAAAGCATCTGCATGCTGAAAACTGAGGAAAGTGGCAGCTGCATCATCTCGCAAATGCTGCCCTGTCAAGACAGAATGTCAAATTGTCAGGCAGACTCAGCCATGCATACATGCAAATAACTTTAAAGAAAGTAGACAAACAGTTTCGCCACATCGCCCAGAAGCAATCTGCCACGCACCGATCACTTGGCATCCTACACACATCCCTAACTGAAGACAGACTTAAGTTATTAAAAAAGTTTAGCTACAAGCCAGGTCTATACACCACAACACTCAAAAAGCTAAACATATCCTGCCATATATGGAATGTGAAAAATACCCATGAGTTCTAACTGGCTACTTTATGTAAAATCCTAAATCCATACAATACTGGCGGTACATTTCCCAAACAGAAAAGCTGAAACATTGGAATCAATGGTATACATTAAAATTTACCACACCGAAAAACAACAACTTTATCGCATTGCACTCAAATTTGACAGCATGGGGGCGTGGCCAAGAAGCAAATGGAGTGAGACGTGTCTAGCTGGGTCGCCACTCCGTGTCCCGTTAAAGCAGTTGATCCAGATTACCAGGTAAGCTGCCTGGTGCTATAAGACTAGCGTGGTGGGGCAAGGACCAGAGGTGTCCCTAATGCTGGAGAGGAAGCGCCGCTGTACTGAGGGGCCCTGATTTCTGAGACTCTGAAACTATGGGTCCTGCAGCCGCCATCTTGAACAGAGAGCTCCGACACGGCACTCTTGGATTGGAGCCTGTCGCTTCGGAGGCGGCGCAGTGGAAGAGGTGGTACCTTCTGAGTCTCTCCGTGAGTTGAACTGCGACCTGCAATCTCCTGGGGCCTCAGACGCAGTGCACTAAGCGGAGGACACTGCCGCGGCGGGCGGGCAAGAGAAATACAAACTCCTGCAGCTGTAGGGCAGTGAGTGTTGGTGTGCCCCAGTGGCGGTTTCTCACCAAGGGCGTCGGGACTCCGCCCCCGTTACTTTGACCTTTACATTGAAAAAAAAGAGTGCTCACTGCTCAAATTGCAATTAATTTTAAATAAATACCCGTGTTTTTAGGTCTTCTCTTTCAATATAATATAATCATTACATTGAACACAGACAGGGCACTGTCTGCCCCACTCACCGTATTACCCGTGCCGTGACAGTGGGAGTAGTGAAGTCTGGATGTCACGTAAGGTGACTGACTCTCCTTGCAGTGTTTGCCAGCTGAGAAGGAGTAGTTTCTTTTCTGTAACTCCAGTTCTGTAGTAGGGGTATCTCTGTGTATAGTCATAATCTAGTGAATAGTCCCGCCCATGTGCGTGGACCCCGGAGCAATCAAAAATAATCTCAAAGTGTCGAAAAAATGCAGAACTGCACAGACACGTACGAGAGAATTTAAAGACATATAATGCAGCCTATAAACAGGCTACACTGTCCAGTACTTCAGCTAGAAATTCCACCAAAAAATCCACAAAACAGCAAAGCCTGTCCAGATTTCCCTTGCCTTCAGCAAAAACCCCTCTGGAATGATAGAGAGGAAGACATGGACAGACAAGCCCCATAGGCTGCCATTATGTGGCTCAGAACAGGATACTGTGCCTTTAAGAGCACTTTCCAGAACTTCACAGTATCCCAGAATGCCCTGCAGGTCCCTCTTACTTTCAGTTCTTTTTGAAGGCGTTAACACGCCGGACCTGTAGCATTCCTTACATGAATATCTTTCTCCACAAGGGAGGAGGGCGGGCGCTTATGACTATAACAGAGACACCCCTACTACAGAACTGAAGTTACAGAAAAGAAACTACTCCTTCTGTAGTAGGGGATCTCTGTGTATAGTCATAATCTAGTGAATAGAATGGCAAGCCCATCCCCACAACAAAGCTGCGGTGGAGAAAAGAAACCAACACCACTATTGTGCGAACAAATTCCGCAGCAAAGCCTGTCCAACCTGAGCATCCGCCCTGGCATCAGTGTCCAGACAGTAATGCTTAGCAAAGGTATGAACCGACTCTCAAGTGGCGGCCTTGCAAATTTCTGCAATCTGCACATTACGGAGCAAGGCTGTCGTGGCAGCTTTGCCCCTGGTGGAATGAGCCTTAGGCTTACCTCCTAAGGTCTTATTAGCTTTCTGGTAACACAGTTGTATGCAGGACACAATCCACCTAGAGATGGACTGCTTAGAAGTCGCAAGACCCGTCCTGACCGATCCATAATTGATAAACAATTGGTCTGACCTACGAATACCTTTGGTCTTATCCTGATAAAATGTCAACACCCTCCTAACATCCAGGGAATGTAAAGACCTTTCTGCTGGAGATGAAGGGTTCTGAAAAAACTAAGGCAAAGTTATAGTCTGGTTGACATGAAAGTCAGAAATAACCATGGGAAGAAATTTAGGGTGAGTACGCATAACAACCTTAGCAGCATGAAATACAGTATAAGGTTAATTACAACACAACGCCTGAATTTCACTCACCCTGCGGGCCGATGTAATGGCCACGAGGAACGCCGCCTTCCAGGACAGGTGCTGCAACGAAGCCTTATGAATGGGTTCAAAAGGCTCCTTTATCAAACTGGACAGCACCACATTCAATTCCCATGAAGGCGAGGGAAGCCTGACAGGAGGGAACACTTTCTTCAAGCCTTCCAAAAAGTCCTTGATCACAGGGATCTGGAAGAAGGAAGTCTGTGAAGGGCTTTTCCTGTAGGCAGTCAATGCAGAGAGATGACCCTTAATGGAATGAACATTAAGGCCAGACCGCGCCAAATGCAGAAGGTAAGGAAGGATGACATCTTCCTTGCACGTCGTTGGGTCAAAGTTCTTGGACACACACCAGATACAAAACCTCTTCCACTTGTAAGCATAAGAAGTCCGAGTGGAAGGTCGCTTAGCCTCCTTCAGTATGTCCATGCAATCCTCAGGCAGATTCAAATGGCCATATTGCACTATCTCAGGAGCCATGCCGCCAAACTCAAGGACGGGAGGTTGGGGTGCAACATCTGCCCCCCGAACTTCGTGAGAAGGTCCGGCCTGCACGGCAGCCGTATGTGCGGAAGGAGAGACCGGTGGAGAAGGTCCGTGAACCACCACTGCCTGGGCCATTCCGGGGCAATCAGGATCATCCGTGCCCTGGACCGGGACAGCTTGATGAGCACCGCTGGAATCAGGGGAATGGGCGGAAAAGCGTAAACAAAGCTGTTCAACCAGTTGATCCAGAGTGCATTCCCCAGCGTCCCTTGCTGGTAGTACCTGGAGGCGAAGTCTCAGCATTTGCTGTTTTCGGCGGTGGCGAACAGATCTACGTCTGGGGTCCCCCACCTTTCGTAGACTTCTCCTAGTACTTTGTCGTTTATGACCCATTTGTGGTTTCCCTGAATCAGTCTGCTCAGTGCGTCTGCCTAAACATTCTGCACACCTGGTAAATGGGTAGCCGTTATAGTCAATCCTCTGGCCAGAAGCCAGTGCCAGATAGTCTGCGCCTCCCGAGACACGGTGCGCGATCTCAAGCCCCCCTGCTTGTTGAGGTAATACATCGTGGTCGTATTGTCCGTCTGTACAAGCAGAGAGTTGATCTGGAAGGACGGATGAAAGGCCTTCAGTGACAAGTGAACCGCTCTGAGTTCCAGGAAATTGATGTGATACATGGACTCCATCGGAGACCACGTTCCTTGAATCTGTAAGTCTCCCGAATGCGCTCCCCAGCCGTGGAGAGAGGCATCCGTCACGATAGTCTGCGTAGGAAAGTCCTTGTGGAAGGGAACCCCTCTGAGGAGATTCTCCGCTGAACACCACCACTTCAGAGACTGAAGAGCATGCAGAGACAGTCTTATCTTGTCGTCCCAAGATCCTTTCCTCTGGTCCCATTGGTCCTCCAAGCACTCCTGCAGAGGTCTCATGTGTAGCCGTGCATGAGGAGTGAGGAAGATACAAGAGGCCATTGACCCCATTAGAGAAGACACCGTCATCACTGTTGTAGATGGAGCGGTCATAAGAGCCTGAGCCTTCCGAAGGATCGATCGCCGTCGCTCCTCTGAAGGAGACACGCTTGCTGACAGCGTATTGATGGTGGCCCCCAAGTATTGAACGCACTGGACCGGGACAGACTTGAACATTTTGATGTGCAACCCCAACTTGTTCAAGAGAACGCACGTCTTCGGGAAGTCTGCCTGAGCTTCCGAGAAGGAGGCCTTGATCAACCAATCGTCTAGGTACGGGTAGACAAACACCTTGTTCTTCCTGAGGTGTGCCGCTACCACTGCCATGCACTTCGAGAAAGTCCTGGGCGCAGATTTCAGCCCGAATGGCAGCACTGTGTATTGATAATGGTTGGTGCCGACTTGAAATCGCAGAAACTTCCTGTGCTTGTACGCGATGGGCACGTGGAAGTATGCATCCTGTAGGTCTATGGCACAAAGCCAGTCCCCCTGTTGCAACTGAGGAAAAATCTGATGCAATGACAGCATGCGAAACTTTTCTCTGCAAATCCACTTGTTTGCCTGCCGCAAGTCCAGAATGGGCCTGAACTCGTTCTTGTCCTTCTTGCGAACCAGGAAGAACCGGGAGTACAGACCTCTTCCTCTTTGAGACAGAGGTAAGTCTATCAACCTTTTCCTTAATAGGATATTGGCCTCCGCCTGGAGCGCGCGCAGTTGATACTGCGCGCTGACCCGAGGGATCGCTGGAGGAGGGCTGATGAACCGAAGACTGTATCCAATGCAAACAATATTCAGCACCCACTTGTCCCAGAGTAATTTTTCTCCACTCTGCCAGAAAAGATTGAACGCTTCCCCCCACCGGAGCGGGTAACGGATGAAGGGGAAGTAACCGCTCAGGGTCGAGACCCGGCCGGGCCCTTGTTCGCGGTAGAGGACTGCTGTCCTCCTCTACCCTTTTGCCGTTTCTGAAAGGGTCTCCGGAACTGCTGCTGTTGTTGCTGCTGTTGTCCCGAAGACTGTCCCGTCCTCTTCCTTGTGCACCGAACCGCCTTTGGAACGGTCGGTAGGCTTTCTTCTCTTTGGGCTTCTCCAAGCCCACAGCCGTAAGGGTCTTCGCCTCCGCCTTCATGCGGGCCATCTCATCATCTGCGTTTTTCCCGAATAGGGTCTCCCCAGAAAATGGCAGATTGGCCACCCGCTGCTGGGCCTCCGGCTTGAGTGACGTGAGCCGTAGCCAGGCATGCCGCCGCTGATTGATTCCATGGCAGTAACCATGTGCGGCCAACAGGGAGGCGTCCGCCGCTGAGCTGATCACCTGGTTTGATACCAGCATCCCTTCCTTGAGGATCTCCTGGAAGTCCTCACTCTTGTCTCTCGGTAGCAGTTCCACAAACTGTTGAAGGGAGTCCCACAGTGCCCTGTCTTAACGCCCCAGCAGAGCTGTATCGCTGGCAGCCTTCATGGTCCCACACGCTTTCCTGCCCGCTGAGTCGATCCATCGACTCTTTATCTGGCGGCACCGTGGGGAGGTAGAATGCAATTTCCCGGCCACCGTCCCAATCACTGAATCCGGTACCGGATACACTCAGAAAGGCAGGGTCCGAATCCGGGGCCCTGTACTTCTTTAGAAGCCGGGACGGAGCGGCCTTCACCACCGCTGGCGTGAGGAACAGCTACTCCGCAGGTTCCTTCAAGCCAGGCACCAGAGGCAGAAGAGGGCGAGACAAGTGCTTCTTGTGAAGTGTCTCGAATATCACGGACGTCGTAGGTTTCGGAGCCGTCACCGTGATACCTAACTTGGCTGCTCCCCTCAGGAGAACTTCCTGGAATGTGGCAATGTCGTCCACTGGAGAGACCCTGGTCTCAGGAGAGTCCGATAAGGTCGGCGAGTAGGAAAGGGTCCTGTACGAGTCCGTGCGGGACCTAGACTCTCGCCTCCTATGGCGACGCCTTGATCTGGTGGAGGATCTATGACGACTCCTTGATCTTCCTCTCCGTCCGGAGCGTGAATGGGACCTCCTCGGCCGAGGACGATCAACCGGGTCCACCGGAACGGGTGACTTGGGTTTGGACGGAGCCTTCGTTCTAGGTGTACCCTTGGGAGGCGTCGGAAGCTTAGGTAACGAAGTCAACCTCGGTGGAACCGGAGGAGGCTTCTCAGGCAACCCTGACCCAGGTTGCGTTGGAGGTAACTGAGGCGGAGTAGGCGTCCTCGGAGGGGGACCCCTCGGTAACGGAGGAGTCGCCTTCCCCGGCGGGGTATACACCTCAGAATACACCGAGTGCGGCGAAACCCCTTCTCTTCCAGCCTGGGACGTAGGCGAACCTCCCACAGCGTCAGGTCTACTTCCACCTCTTTTCGGCGTCGAAGAACGGCGACCATACGGCGAGCGTCGGCCCCTGGACGTCGAGCGTCTCTTCCTCGGCGTCGAACGCCTTCTGCGCCTCGACGGCGACCTTCTGCGCCTCGACGGCGACCTTCTGTGCCTCGACGGCGACCTTCTGTGCCTCGACGGCGACCTTCTGTGCCTCGACGGCGACCTTTTGCGCCTCGACGGCGAACCTCGGCGGCGAACCTCCTGTGCCTCGACGGCGAACCTCCTGTGCCTCGACGGCTAACCTCCTGTGCCTCGACGGCGACCTTGGCCTTGACGGCGAGGACCTCACGACAACGTCCGCCTCCTCTTCGTCGACGGCGAGCGCCGACGCCTGGCTCGTCGACGTCGATCGCTCGACGTCGATGAGGATGACGATGAAACAGTCACCGGTGACTTCGAAGGTCTAGTGATATCCCTCGACGCCGAGCGTCGACGTAGTTTCGTCTCCGACGATGGGGAACACACCGCAATCATTCCTCTCGACGCCGTAGTGGGAGCAATGGACCCAGGCGGAGAATGGTGACGCTTGCTGGTCGTTCTGCTCCTGGGGAGCCCCCCAGGGGCCTCAGCATGGGCAGAAGAAGCCCCTTCAGACCCACATTGTGCTTTCAGTCTTCTTTCTTCAAGACCCTGAAGTCTGATCTTCTTCCTTTCCCTCAGGGTCCTTCCAGAGAAGTCTTGGCAGATAACACACTCCTCTGGAACATGAGAAGCTGGAAGGCAGAGGATACACACCTCATGGTGGTCCAACCTGGCCTTTTTCCTGGAGCACTCCAGACATTTGTCGAATAATGCAGGCATATTCGACAAAAACAGAGTGAGAAAACCAAGAAGAAAAGCCCCACAGCACAATAAAGTACTAAATCTGTGAAAATTAGTGAAAAAAACACCAAATGAATCCCAAAAAGTGAGAGCTCAATGCTCCAGGGTCCTGCTAGCAGGAGCCGGAAAAAAGAACTGAAAGTAGGAGGGACCTGCAGGGCATTCTGGGATACTGTGAAGTTCTGGAACGTTCTCTTAAAGGCACAGTATCCTGTTCTGAGCCACATAATGGCAGCCTATGGGGCTTGTCTGTCCATGTCTTCCTCTCTATCATTCCAGAGGGGTTTTTGCTGAAGGCAAGGGAAATCTGGACAGGCTTTGCTGTTTTGTGGATTTTTGGTGGAATTTCTAGCTGAAGTACTGGACAGTGTAGCCTGTTTATAGGCTGCATTATATGTCTTTAAATTCTCTTGTAAGTGTCTGTGCAGTTCTGCATTTTTTCGACACTTTAAGAGATTATTTTTGATATCGCCGGGGTCCACGCACATGGGCGGGACTATTCACTAGATTACGACTATACACAGAGATCCCCTATTACAGAACCTCACAGCCCTGAAGGCTGTGATGTCCTCAGCTCGGCAAAGACTGAGCTTCAAGGCCCAGTCTCCACTCCCTGAAGGCGTGAAGGTAGAGTTAGCCCCGGGCATTTTAATTCCAAGCCCGGGATCGCTAAACCTTCCACGTCAATCAGGGAGTGGAGACTGTCACTCAGCCCTTTCCCAACTCATTACAGGGTGTGGTGGGACCCACCCTGTGACGAGTGGGAAAGGGGTGTGGCAGGCAGGAAGCAGAGGATTAGAGTCTGCGCAGACTCGACATCAGTCTGCGCAGACTCGACATCACACTGCTTCCCGCGTTGTGTGCGTCTGCACTCTGTGGCGTAACTCTCTGGAAGAAGCAAAGGAAGCCATTACACCGTCATCAACTCCAGCAAGAGCTAGAAAAGCACGGACTGCAGAGATGACTGATGAGTCCCGAGACAGTCCAGCTCCAGGCTGTAGAAGTAGGTCAGCCCTAATACTGCTCTGAAGTGAAAAGAATATTTTTTTTATCCTTAATTGTCTGAGAATGCAACCTTGATGCATTGTTTTCGAAGATTACACTCATTGTTATTTTAAAACCTAGCGACAGCAGTGCAGCTAGTCAGGAGTGAGTGAGTTGACCAGGCAGATCAGGTAAGGCCCAAGCGGGCTTTAATTAAAAGACATTTTCGATCCTGGCCTGTACCCTGCCCTTAAACAAATATGCAGTTTCTGGCCCTCAGATATTTCTCAGGGATAGCACGTAGCATGGAGAGGGACAAGAGTGATAGATGCAGCAGCGGGTTAAAGCAAGGACAAAGAATGGAAACGAAGATCGGACGGGGAGTGCTTTAATTTATTAATCATTCATGGGCTAAAAACGGACTGACCAGCGAAGGTTTACAGTAGCAGACAAAAGAGCAGAAAAAAATGAACTCACTGAGCTATTTGATTTATACAGTGTGTGTGCGCTTAATGTGTTAGAAGCTTTACATACTGATGTTAAGCTGTGAATAAATAAGTTTTCAAAAGTGCAATGGTGGGCGCTAAATGTGGGCCACTATTATTTTAGAACTGGTTTCTATTTTCTTTCCACGTCCAACCCTGTGTATTATTTGAGACTATAAATGGTTTTTTTTACTCACAGATTTGTAGGAAACTCCTTCCTCATAATTACACAAAAATGGGTGCAACCACACTCATGGTATGCTACTAAGGCCATTATCGAAAGCTAGTTTCAAATGTTCCTCTTTTGTAGAACCGAAGACAGCATCTCGGAGCTGGCTGTATATATGCCTCACTTTAAGAACAATCGTAGCAGCATTGCATAAATTATCTTGCAATTTCTGAAAGTTACTTTTTGTTTTGTGATTTGCAGTGCACTCTCCAAAAACGTGCATCACATTTTTTGCAATTTTTTGTTTAACACCCAACAAAAAGTAGCATAATTCCAGCCACTTCTTTGGAGAACATATACATCCCGAAATTTAGAAGGTGTGTAGGGTTCATGTGATAATGACTTACATTAACTGTTCATTAATGATTTATTAGCGTTCCCACATTCACCACCCATCAGACAGGCAGTTAACATTAATAAATGACTTGCCGCTTACAGGATGCAATCTGCAACAGATAGATGAATACGCTCAAGACAGTGTATTTCCTCCTTTGGGCCTTGCCCTGCAGTTCTAGACTTTGCTGGGGCACAATCTTGAATTTGTAAAACTTGCAATCTATTGTTTGGGGGACTGGGAGGTCAGCTGTCTGTCTAAAGGCAGGTGAGCAGTTAGGTGGAAAAGTAAAGTAAATGCTGTCCAAGCAGACTTGTTTGGCTGCATGTGTGCAGTCCTAGACTGAAAGATCAGGGTGAAAAGAGAATTTCATAAAGGAGGCTTTCATTCAAAATGGAGCTCAAGCCTTGCTGTCTTTATCAGTATCCTGATGAACCTCTTGTAGTTAATGATGGCCATACAATCTGAGTTACAAGTATGCAAAAAAAAAAAAAAAATCGCTGAATGCACTCGTTAAGTTGAACTAAGCATACTTGTGCGATTAACCTCCATGAATGCAGTGGTGCAAAAATGTACTATGGTCCTTTACTCTGACTCAAGATACGTTGCACTTAGTAGAGCTCTACTTTGCTATAACTGGAGAGCTCCGTTATTTTTCCACAAAAACTCACTCTTGCGTATACCTTTAGCATGCTAACTGATTATTCCACCACATATCCAGTGCAGATAGGTAACAGAATATTATGACAGTGGTCAAGGTTTGTCGCCTATTCAATAAGATCATCTAAGCTACTTTCCAGTAATATCATACTTTCGATATATATATATATATATATATATATATATATATATATATATATATATATATATATATATATATATATATATATATATATATATATATATTATCATAATAAGAAATGCGTTACTTACCTGTAACTGTAGTTATCCAGTATTGGTGTCTTTCATAGATTCACATGCCTGAATCATTTCCCGTCGTCGAGACGGGAGTCTCCGGTACATAGAAAAGTAATGTCCAATAGACATACATAGAGAAAAGTAGGCCTAAGGGCCTTGCCTTAGTAGCCTATGGCCTTTTGTAAAAAGGACCAAACTCCAGAAGGTAGCCAATCAGCTACCACCTCCCTCTAGAACAGAGGTCTTCAATCTGTGGGGCGCGACCCCCAGGGGGGTCGTGGAGTCCTGGGAAGGGGGTCGCCGATTCTGTCAGAGTGCAGTTCCTGGCGTCGGGCTGATTGAGGGTGCTCACGGCGGAGGCCTTATTCACACGAAGGTGTGAAAAACATTAAAGCCTCATTAACAAGTAAAGGTCTTTCGAAGACCTGTGAAGTACTCTGGTGTGCCTTTGTATATGTCCCTGAGTCTGTTTCAGCAGGGCTCACATACACGAGCTGGGGGGGCTGGGGGAGGAGGCTGTAGCCCTTTGAGTTCAATGGACTTCGCTATGGAGTTTATTTTAATTTGTAACGTTTTATATAGCGCTAGTTTAACCTGTAGGTATCTTAGTGTGCCAGTGGAATGGTGGCTGCTGGTCTCGCCTGCTTTCTGCCACCTCTCCTGGTCCCCCCCCTCGCACTCAGTTGTCTGTGCATTTACACACACCCCTGCCCGCATTCTGCTGTCCTTGGATGGATTTCGCACCACCCTCCCCCTGCCAGCACTCCGCTGTCCGTGATTTTCATACGCACCAAGCTAGGTAGGCGTAATACTTGTTAGAGAAAGAAGTGAGTCCTTCCAGGGGAGGCGGGAGGGTTGCATGTGAATCTATGAAAGACGCCAATACTGGTAAGCAACGCATTTCTTATCCAGTATTCTGGGTGTCTTTCATAGATTCACATGCCTGAATCAGAGTAGCAAGCAATACATTATGCACATTTCTGATGGAACAGCATACAGCAGTCTGAGATAATACATATCATGCGACTAAGAGCCATCACAAGTAACAAGAAATAAGTAAATAAATGTGCATACCAGCGAAGGATGGCGGGAAGGAGGAAGGCTCACCTCACTGGAATAGATGGCGAAGCACAGCCTGGCCCACTGCTGCATCCTGCATCAGTTCCGTATCCAGGCAGTAGTGCCTGGTGAAGGTATGCGGCGACTTCCAGGTCGCTGCCCTGCAAATGTCCAATATTGGCACCCCAGCAAAGAGCGCTGCCGATGTGGACACAGCTCTTGTAGAATGAGCTCTTACTTTGGAGTGCAACGGTCGTCCGGCTTTGTCGTGGCAAAAGACAATTGCCGAAGATATCCATCGTGAAAGACTTTGCTTGAAAAGCGGCATGCCTTTTCTAGGTCTACTGAAAGCGATGAAAAGCTGGTTCGTTTTCCTAAAATGTTTTGTCCTTGTCGAGGTGAAATTTAAGACACCTTCAGGTCCAAAGAGTGCAGGGATTTTTCAGCTGCAGTGCTGGGATTTGAGAAGAATGATCGGAGGACTTGAGGTTCATTTAAATGGAAGTCCGACGGGACCTTAGGAATAAATCGAGGATTAGTTCTTAAAACCACTCTGTCTTCCTTGAACTGCAAGAATGGATTTTGTATGGAAAGAGCCTGTAGTTCGCCGACCCTTCTTGCTGAGGTCAGGGCCAATAGAAGGGCCGTTTTCCAGGAGATGTCTTTGACATCTGCCCTGTGAATGGGCTCGAAAGGGTGTTTCATTAATTGGTTGAGGACCACATTGAGATGCCATGTTGGTGGAACTCTCCGTGGGTGAGGAAAGGATCTGTAAAGCCCCTTAAGGAATTGTTTTATTAACCTGTGTAACCAGAGAGTTTCCTTTTGAAGTTCTTGTAAAGCGAGAGATTGCTGCCAAATGTACTCTGATAGAGGCATGCGCAAGTCCCGCCTGTGCCAGGTGTAGCAGATATGGTAGTAACTGCTCCGGAGTAGCCTGAAAGGGATGTAGTTCTTTGTCCTTACACCAAATGCAAAAGAGTTTCCATTTTAACAAATAGGTCTTGTTTGTGCTCTCTGCTCTTGCTTTTGCGAGGACATCTTTGCACTCCTGCGCAATGTCTAGTTGGCAGAACTCTCCGTACTCAGGAACCAAGCCGATAATCTGAGAGATTTCAGATCCGGGTGCTGTACTTGGCCGTTGGGACATCGTGAGCAGGGACGGATGTTGGCCCAGACGGATTGGTGGTTGGACTGAGAGGCGATGGAGGTCCGTGAACCAATGCTGCTTCGGCCAGAACGGGGAAAACAGAATCAGGGTGCAGTGCTCAGTCTTCATTTTTCGGAGGACTCTTGGTATCAGGGGAAATGGCGGAAATGCGTACGCAAACACGTTGCGCCATGCGATGGAAAATGCATTTCCGAGGGACCGCAATTGAGGATGCCAGCTTGCGAAGTTGCGCAAAAAGGTCGACCTGCGGTCTTCCCCATTCCAAAAAGATGTGATTCTGGACTTTTTGTTCTAGCTCCCATTCGTGGGACAGGGATCTCTGTCTGCTTAGAGCATCTGCTATGACGTTGGCCTTGCCTGGGACATACTCCGCTGACAGCGGGATACTGTGGAGCACAAGCTAGTTCCAGATTTTCTGCAATTCGCGAGATAGTGTGAGCGAACGCGTTCCTCCCGGTTTGTTCAAGTAGTGCATTGTCGTAGTGTTGTCGGTCCTGACAAGCACTGGGGAGTTCTTGATGCGCGGTAGGAAAGCCTGCAGAGATAGAAAAACTGCCCTCAGCTCTAGGAGGTTGATATGGAGCCGCTTTTCCTGGTCCGTCCACTTGCCGCTAATCTGCAACTCTTGAAGGACCTCTCCCCAGCAGTCTAGGGAAGCATCCGTAGTTATCACGTGTGGAGCTGCAGGCAGCAGGAAAGGTAGCCCTTGCGAGAGGTTTTTCGGCAACCTCCACCGGAGCAAGGCCATGGTCATTTGCCGAGTTATCACAATGCGATCCTCGAAAGACCCAGTGCCTTGAGTCCATTGCCTGGTCAAGGCCTCCTGCAGAGGGCGCATTCTGAGCCAACAGTGTGGAATAAGCAGGATACACGAGGACATCATCCCCAGGAGGGACTTGAAAGTACAGACCAGCAAAATTTCTCGAGGCCACTGCGGTGGCCAGAGTGATAAGCTTGTGCTTCCTTTCCTGAGATGGGAAGGCTTTTGAACATTCGGTATCCAATGTCGCCCTGAGAAAGGTAAGAACTCGGGAGGGCTGTAAGGTTGACTTCTCATGATTGAGCGTCAGACCCAGTTGCTGGAAAAGATTGAGACAGGCACTGGAGGACTTGGTTGCGCTTTTTATAGATGGTGCTTTTACCAGCCAGTCATCCAAGTATGGGAAGACTTGGTGTCCCTGCTGTCATAGGAAGGCTGCCACTGGGGAGAGGCACTTGGTGAAAATCCGGGGTGTCGACTTGAGGCCGAATGGGAGGACACAGAATTGAGTGCGCTGACCTGCCACTGCGAATCTGAGGAATCTCCTGTGGCCTTTGTGAATAGGGATGTGGTAATATGCGTCTTGCAGGTCTAAAGAAGTCATAAAGTCTCCCTCTAGTGACCTCAAGATCTCCTGGATAGTCACCATACGGAACGATTGACTCTTCAAGAATGTGTTGAGTGCCCCGAGGTCTAGGATGGGCCTCCATTTCTTCCCTTTCTTTTGTATTAGAAGGAAGCGGGAATAGAATCCCTTTCCTCTGTGAGCTGTTGGTACTCGCTCTATCGCTCCTTTCTTTAACATTGAAGAGACCTCTTGAAGGAGTAATCGTAAACGCCTGTGTTGAAGCTTGCGAGGAGGAGTTGTCGGGGGAATTGAATTCCAACGAATGTCCGAATTGTATCAATTGGAGCACCCACTGATCCGTTGTAATTGATCTGTAATTGTCCAGGAAGTGTGTCAGTTTTCCTCCAAGTTTGAAAAAATGAGATTGTGGACGGACAGGCTGGTGGAAAAGATCATTGGCGTCCACCAGTGGTTTTCCTTTGGTTTTTCCCCCTGTAGCTGGACCTTCCATACGAGGTCTGGCGACCTTGTTGCTGCGGTCGCTGTTGATATTGCGATCGGCCTTGGTTATAGGAGTATGAGGATTTGCTCGGATAAGAACCTCTGTAAGAGGATTGACCTCTACCCCTGCTCCCTCGAAAGGACTGGTTCTTAAACTGCAATGTGCCAAGCGCTCGTGCCGTGTCCGTATCTTTTGATCGTTTGTAGGGCCTCATCGATTTTCTCCCCAAAAAGGTGCTGGCCGTCGTAGGGCATGTCCAGTACCTTAGTTTGGACCTCTTGGCGACAGGATTTAGCTTTAAGCCACCCCTGCCTTCGCAAGACCGCGGCCCCTGCTAGCTGTCTGAAGCCGGTCATTGCAACATCTACAGCACAATCGTTAAGTTCAGATGCCGATGTTTGGCCCTCCTTAAGGAGTGATTGAATTTCCTCTTTCAAATTATCTGGTAGTTCCGCCAGATACGGGGCAATATCCTCCCACAATTGCCTATTGTAGCGGCCTAGTAGAGCAATGGAATTAGCCGATTTCACTGTCATGGCTGACTTGGTGGAAAAGCGTTTGCCAATACTGTCAAGCTTCCTGCCCTCCTGGTCCGGTGGAGCGGACAATGGAGATGCCGGATTCCTAGAGTTCTTTTGTGCTGCCTGGGTAACCACAGAATCTGGCTTGGGATGCCCAGTAAGGCAGGCTGGTGCTGTTGGTGCCTTATACTTCTTGTCCAGCTGTGGTACCACTGCGGAGACCGAGGCTGGTGTTTGCATTAGCTGTTTTCCCTGTTCCCATATGTGCTCAATGATAGGAATAGATCTGGTTGTTTTCCTTACCGGGTCTTTAAAATCATATAGGAAGCAGTCTGTTTCATGGGATTCCATTGTCATATGGAATCTAGAGCCGCTCTCTCCACTAAATTGTGAAATCCACCAATGTCCACTGGCAGTGAGTCCGAGGTAGTGGGTTAAGGTGTGGCTGGAGATGGAGCGATGTAGTCCTCATCGTCCCTATGGTCCGACTGGTCGTCCCGAACATCTCCCTCTTCTGGTTCTTAGACTTCGTCAGAAGACTGGACATTGTGCACTGGTTCTCTTTCATGACTGATCACCAAAGGTGAGGGTCTAGGTCGTGAGGATGGTGTCGGTCCAGATGTAGCTGGATTTGCTTCCATCGATGGGGCAGTGGTTGGTTCAGGAAAGCGCTGCTTGTAGTCTTGGATCAAGAACCGTAAGTCTGAAACTTTAAGACACCTGAAGGCATACCATAGGTGTGACCTCCGTCTGGACATGCAAATGTTCAGTCTCTTCTGTATAAACCACCTCATCGCCATCTTAATCGGTGCTTTGGCACTTTACTATGAGATCTGAAGGATGGTGGCCTGTCCGTAGTGGTCTTCGTCTGATTCCTCGTCCTGCAATAGACGTGACGGGGGTAACTTTTGCACCCTACTTGGAGACGTTAAGTCAGGGGTTATTGGTTGTCTCGTGCTCTTTTTCGTAGGCGGCTGACTGGCAGCTGACCATGGAGAAATCAAGTCCGATTGTTTCCATAGCCTTGACGATGGGGTCGTCGACGGTGTCGTCGACGGTATCCTCGTCGACGGCACAGTCGTTGATGGTGCGCTCGTCGACGAGGTCTTTGTCGTCGACGAGGGTGTCTTAGTCGACGGCGTCGACGGTTTTGGCTTAGTCGTCGACGCGGATGTTGTCGTCAACTTAGTCGACAGGATCTTCGAGGGCTTTGCAATGAGGATAATCGACGTCACAGGCTTACCCGCCGTCGACGATGGAGTAGTCGTCGATGAGAATGCTGACGAAGCCATCGCATTCGACACAGTCGTCGATGTAGAAACAGACTGTAGACACAGTCTTCTTCAGCGCTGAGGTAAACGTCGACAAAATAGTCGACGACGGCGCAGGCTTCCTGAAGGCAGGAACCTCCTTGTCAGACGTTGTAGATCTTGCATAAGAAGGCTTTTTGACAGTCTTTTTAGGAAGAACGTCTGTAGGGCTAGGGGAAGCAACCCTTGGCCTCTTCAAGGATAATTTAGATGAAACTGAAGCCATCTCACCGTCCTCTGAAGACTCCAGGTCGTCTCCAGAGGAGCAGCCAGCCTACTCTGTCTTAGTGTTTTTGTGGAGAATGTTCTACAAATTCTACACTCTTTAGGAGAATGGTCTGGATAAAGACAGTATAAGCAGGTTTCATGCTCATCATTGACGTGGAGCCTCTTCTTACCACAAGAAGAGCAAGCTCTGAAGAGACCCTTCTTCTGTTGATCAGCCATGGTCTATTTATGAAGGTAATATCCAATTTCTGAGAAGAAAAGAGATTAAACTAGGAAACCTAGCTGTGGTAGCTGATTGGCTACCTTCTGGAGTTTGGTCCTTTTTTACAAAAGGACATAGATAGGCTACTAAGGCAAGGCCCTTAGGCCTACTTTTCTCTATGTAGGTCTATAGGACATTACCTTTCTATGTACCGGAGACTCCAGTCTCGACAACGGGAAATGATTCAGGCATGTGAATGTATGAAAGACACCCATAATACTGGATAATAATAATAATAATAATAATAACATAGAACTTAATATTAATGATAACAGAATGCTTGAAATTACCATAGAACATTATTAACACACAAAGAAGCATGGAGGGAGAATCACTTTACTGACATATCCATGTCGTTATGATAGTCCACTTCGACGACGGGGTATATTCAAGCATGTGAATCTATGAAAGACACCCCAATACCAGAGAACAAGCATTACTATTTCCAGTAAAGCCATCATGTAGCTGGGTGAATATGTTTTCACCACTGCCCAGCAAGTTTTAAAAACTGCTTCCCTGTTCACTTTTACAGGCAGCAATCAAACGGACCTGAACAGGGGCATATCTGTTCATGCAGGTATGCCCTGGCATGATATTAAGCACCCTGCCTTAGGGCTGACTTACAAGTATGAAATGCAGTGGTGGGGGATATGGTGCGCAGTGGTGGGGGACATGGTGCACAGGGATGGGGGACGTTGTGTTTTCACTTTGGTGCACCAAGACACGTAGCCTGCAATGGCAGTATTGCATGTGCTTGGCGAGGGGTCCCTTAGGGTGGCACAATTCATGCTACAGCCCCTTGGAAAAGAGTTCTAGGACAGGGACCCTGGTTAATAGGAACCCAGTGCACTTTCAGTTAAACTCATGACTTACCATGTAAAAGGCTGGGGGTTACCATGTAAAAAAAGGGCACTTCACTATACCCTCTCCCAGAAAATATCCACATTGGTTCAATGCCCTATCATGGGAAGATGGGATTAGTCTTGCTAGTAGACGCTTGCACAACCAAGAATTCAGTTGAGGGGGACGGAGATAAAAATGCAGGTTCACCCGGGCAAGGTTGGTGGCACCATGTAACTCAGTTAACCAGGAGACCATAGCAAGGTTTTGCAAATGCCACCAACAAAGTATCCTTAAGGGCCTAATTTAAGCGGTAAGGAGGACTCTGTAGCTGCCCAGCTGAAGAACCTCCATTAGGGGGGGGGGGTGGGGGGGGGGGGGGGGGGGGGAGCGCTTCAAGGACTTTAGCCAACTGCAGGTCTTCAAACTAATTCTCCTTAAAGGTGACCAATCTCATCACCCACATCATAATTAACTTAATTCAGGCTGAACAGGGGTCATGGGTTTGCTGTTGGCACTAGAGGCTGACCAAATAGAGCCTCAACGGCAGCCGAAAGCAACAGATATATGTCAAACCAGCACAGACTTGACATTCAAGAGGACAATAGGGGCCTCGCCCCGGTTGTTTTTCCAGCGAATGAAATCTCGAAGCAGAGCAAACTTTCAAGTAGGACCAGTCTCGTTAGGTAGCCTTCTGGTGCTCAGCGATGTAGAATTCGCAGCCTTGTATGATCTTCTGGTTCAACACAGTCCCTGCAGGCTTTAGTATTGGGGCTCGACCACCTGGCACCACAAATTTCGTATGGATCTTTCACAGACATTTGTTTGAGACTGTCCTTACAGGACAAAATATGTAATTTTGGAAGGTGACATGTCCCCTGCACTGTAAAACAATATTTTAGATCCAGGCAAGTGTCATAAATAGACAAGAAGTTGCTCTGGATCTGCAGCTGGCAGTGCAGAAATAAACCAATGTCCACGCGTGAGAGTGGCGGCTTTATAGTCTCCACACAATTTGTGGATTGGGACAATGTCAGAGCAGAACTGCAGAGAGCCACCTATTCACGTGTAGAGGACCGGCAGAAAAGTTTCCGGATCCAGACGGACAACTTGGAACTACACAAGACGTGAAGAATCTGCAGCAAGAGTTCTAGCAGAAGCTACATTTGTTGCTTCACTGAATTAAAAATCATACTCCCGTTAGAAGCCACACACAACATAAAGAAATCCAAACTACTTGAAAACACTTCCAAACCGCACCAGGTATTTCCCCTACCTTTTTCCTCTCCAGCTTTGCTGTCAGCCAATTTCTGTCGCGTCACTCTAGAGATATGCTGCTCAAGCTCAGTAGATATAATACTGATAGCAATCTTCTTAGCATTCCTTGAACGAAGGGATCTCCGAGGGCTTTGACATTCCTAAAGAGCACAAAAAATATATGTACATATATAAAAAATTCCAAGCCAGTTAATCTTTTCCTCCTCTGCTCCACCTGTCACAGCTCTAGGCCACTACCACCACACTGCACAAAGAACAAGAGCTTGCATTGAAATCAGTGAATACTTCAGGCCAGGGCTGAAATAGTGCATCACATGAGCACCAAACATTGCTGATAGAAAGACGTCACAAAGCAGAGGGGTCCTGGAGTACACATAAAAAGGTATTCCAAAGTTACCCTGGGAATGAGCACAGGCTTACAGAGTAGGACACATTAGGCAAGCTCACGCATGCACACATAACGCAAGAGAAGGAGAAAGAAGCATCCTGAGGCATCTCCTGGCAGTAATAGAAAACACACAAACCATGTTTGATCAAACAACAGGGTAAAATGGGTAGGCTCAAAGAAATTGGCTCCACGAAGGGTAAGAGCAGCATGTATACAGTACTGCCACTGGTGGAAGATACAAAGATGCAACAGTTCATAGTACTTTATGGTTATGTTACAGTAGGAAATACTAAGAAGGTATGTCTGCTGAGACCTCCTCAAATGGAGTATTGGAGTTAAGTGGGAGAAAGCAAGGTGGATTTGGTGGGAGGGTGTTGAACACTGTGGCCAAAAGCATTCCACAACATCAGATGACAAGAGTGGGCACAAAAATAATAAAAACTTTAGGACCAAGCATCTAACTCTCAACTAGGCATTACCTCCTTTTCTTCAGCACTGGGGATAGGGATGAGTTCTGGCCTGCAATGAATAATAAGTCATTACACCAAAGATGAAGCATAAAAACGGACACCATAAATACTCATGTAAGCAAATGTTGGCCTCGGCTTATGGGTATTAAAGTCGAGAACGTTTAAACAATTAACCACTCCCATTGTGGATCATGCTCCTAGCAGAGATGTAAGCACCACTGCCTTTCTAAAAGGCAGTCACAACCCAGGATACTACCTACAACTACACCACTAAAAGTGTTTTAAAGGCACAGTTAACGGCACTACACAGCCCTTGACTGGTTAACATTCACAAATTTTTAGTCGGATTGTCTCAGGGACTTAAATCATGCAATGGAACAAAGTCATTCTCGTCCACGAAATGGGTCATGTAACTGCACAATTTCAGTCTGACTCAATAGGAGAACTATCCCATTTCTTGTTCCCGGGAAAGAACTATTCAAGACCATAACCATTTTGAACAGTGAACTTACTCATAAAAAAGGATAATGAGTTACAATTGCACTGTAATACATTTTACCGTGTATGAACTTCAATTTTACAAGTGCCCCTTAGATTACCTGTGCCACATTGTTTACTGTTCAAGTTCTCATGTACGGAGGTTTCATAGTAGTCTACAGGGTGTCTAGATTAAGAGCTATGAGAGTCAGTATGTTTATAAATCTTAAACGGTCTCCCCAAGCTTCTGATCAGGGACATTAATAACTTTACCTTGCTTTCATTGTGTCTTCATCCATACCTTCTGTGGAGCTTTGGTCTATGGAGAAAACATCACAAGTCAGCGCAGCTAAAACAAAAACACCAACTTTTATTTCCACACACCACTTTCAGATGAAAAATGCCCTTTTTGGGGCAAATTAAAGTGAAACTGCTTATGGTCAACACCCTCTGAAGACACAGTGAGCAAAAATCTAGAAAGCTACTCCGAGCCAGAAGTAGACATTAATTACGTTGAATGTATTTCTTAATTTGGCCTAATTACTTGCTACACCAGGCAATTCAGGAGTACTGGAAACTCAAGGCACACCATTCTCTATCAATTAGACACAGGTAAACTCCACCCAGCCTCACCCTTCCTTCCTGCAGCATGCGTGCAACAATCCAGCTACATCATTAATTGTTTACATGAAAAACCTACTTCGGTTTATTAAAAATGCCAGAAAATGGGACCACATGAAACAGGGGTTTCAGAAACACCGCAAAATCAAAGTTACTTCAAGAAAATTCCAGGCTACTTGTACACTCTCTCTCCCCTCCCCGCAAACCAAAACCTGCCCCAACCAAAAAATGCAAAATCTTATAATCCAATTCAAAAGATAAATGCTTGTTGACAAGATACAAAGGACCTTTAAGAAAATATGGAAACACGCTATCAATGAGAAAGCAGAAGGGAAAAACATGAAGGAATACTGTATAATCATAACTATTTACACGATTGAGAAGAGACTTACAGCTGGATGCAGAGGATTCCCAGGCTTTCTTGGAAATGGACCTACGGATTGACTTGCGCATAGCCTCACGAGTCATGCTCTCCCTCTTGCTGGCTAGAGAGTACTTATTCATCAAGGAGTGACTTCTTGAATGCCTGCCCACCAAACTACGACGCACAGACCTGCGGTCCGACTTGGAACCAGTAGGAGTTGATTTGCTAACAGAGATGCGTGAAACTTCAGTAACAGGTACTCTGGTGCCCTCCTCAGTATCAGCAGACAGATTTATCGGATGTACGTCCATTTCTTCCAGCTCATGAGACTGAGCAGAGATTTCCATACATGGAGCAGCTTTCTCCTCCAAATTTGCAGAAGTGTCCATGTGCACAATATCCTCATTCATCCCAGCTTCTTTTGGAGTGGACACTGCAATCTTTACCTTCGTTGCACTGCGGCATTTGCCTTCTGGAGTCTTTGGGGCTTCCGAAACAGCAGAAGGTTGTACATTTGTAGAAGAAAGGTTTTCTTTAGAGGAAAATCTGACCTCCTCTTTATTCGTGGTCATCGTTTCAACTGCATCTTCTGCACTTTTCCGATCTTTAGTGCTGATCTTGACACAAGGCAGACTTCCAAAGAAGGGCTCCATGACAGGCTGTTCAGATACTTTCTGAGAGTCACTATCTGGATTGGAACAAACAACTTTTTGAGCCTGTGCCCCACCATCTGAATTGGTACAAACAGCCCTTTGGGCCTGTGCCCGTGTCTGGCGTGTAACTCTCTGTGGCTCTGGTGCCAATGTCTCTTCTTCCACTGCCTCCGTGTTTTGAAGCTTCATTGAGAGTCGTCTGATTGAGGAGCGCCAGTTATTACTTCGCCTAGACAACCTAAAACAAAAGTATAAAAACAATTTTTAAAGGGGTTTACAATTTTTTATTACAAAATAAAACACCACGCTACAAACGTCAGTGCAAACACAAGCCTTTGCTCCTGAAGTCCACAAACGATCACTGCAGCTTTCAGACTCTGGTCGTCCAATTACATGAAACTTAGCCATGCTCAGAAGGCAACTAGAGATGGAAAAGTGCATGTACTTAGACATTCCAATTTGTAATGTAGCCCCTCCCCCTTTCTGTAACTGACTGGTCTGTAGCCTGGTGCTTTCATGTTGTCAGTCAATATTCACTGTAATATGCCAGAATCCCCCCAAGATTCCTAGTAAGCAGCTGCACACACCTACTTATCATGAAAGGTCATGCCTTGGACCATGTATAGAGTTAAATTCTTTTGTATGTAGAATAATATTTTGATTGGTCAAGGTTGTCCTCTTTCCCTAGTTTCAATGGGCAGACGAACAATATCCACATTCTCCTCTTTGTTCATCAAACCAGGTTATTTATAACAAAAAATTCAACACCAGCTTTCCCTCAAAGACACTTCGGTTCAAATCCCTCTTTGAGGACTCAATTAAGCTTTCAGTCAACTGTTGCATGAGCTGTTTTGTTCCAACTATGAAGGCTTGCTGTTGGACTTGGCCCTTTTTACGGAAATCTTTTGTTCTTTGCTTCCCCGAATTCAGGATGTTCACCGTTTGTAATAAAATTGTATAGGCCCTGTGTAGTTGAGATGCCCAGTGTATTATTACAATCTATGCTAGGTGCAGGTGCCCTCTACCTTCAACATGGCTGCCATAGGCCCCTGCTATTGCAGCGTGGTCTTGTTAAGGTCCATTCTAGTTACCAGGAGCTGGCAGGGACCCCAAACATTGTTGCCATTCCAGCCTGCCTTGCCTGCCCACAGTTCGAGTAGGGAAGCTCCTGGCACCTTCTAGAATAGGGGCGGAGCCTAGTTTTGCCGCCTTAGAGGGTGGTCACCTGACCTGGGCCTATAAAAGGAAAGGGAGGGAAACTTTCCAGTCAGTTGGGGCATCACTGACCCGGGGAACCCACGCAGGAGATTTAGGCGGTAGGGACTTATGCCACTGGGAGTGACAGGACTTAGGCGCTGCCTCTTAAGCTGAGTGAGGTACCCTGAGCTAGCCCACTGATCTGGGTCGGCGGGAGGGGAACCAAGGGACCATCTACAGTGACCTGCTGAGGAATCCTGTCTGCAGCCCTCAACTCAACCCCCCCCCCCCCCCCCCCCCTTCAAGGAACTAAGAAAATAACTACCAAGGGCGCCAGCACCATCAAGCGCCAAGAAGACCTAACTATCATAGGACTATTGGGGATCAACCAGGTTACCAGAGCCTACCATCTGCTGTGTCCCTGTGCTGCCTGTCTGGACTGTGTCCATCCCCAAGCCGCCCTGTGCTGTCGTGTCGCAGTGGGCTGTCTGAACTGCCCAAAGCGGACTGAAGGGAACTGCCTGCTGAGCGCTCTCACCTCTTGCGCAGCACTAGCATCCTGAACTGAATATTTACTGAGACCGCTGGTCTTGCCCCCACATAGTGTGCCCCTCAAGCGCTGGGGACTGCTGTCTGGCATTAACTGCTGTGACCCCCGAGGCGCTACAAGTACCCAGCGCCATCCTGCCCTCCATCGTGCTGACTGCCCCCCAGGCGCTACATCCCCCCCAAGCGCTGTGCTGACCTGAGGCGCTGCAAACATCGACCGGACCTGAAGCGTTAATCGGCGAGGGTACTCACCGCCGCTGCCCGGGTCATCTGTGTGCCTCAGCGTGCTGCGTGGCTTGGAGCTGTGCGGAGGAAGCGGCTTGACTGGAGGGCCGTCCCGCTATTGCCTACCTTGTCACGGCGGCCCCCGATGTGAGGAGAGGGCCGCCGTAGTATTGAAGGGGGCCGCGATAGGCCCTGAATTATTCACCAGCATCACGGGACAGGGGTCGACAGGCGCATCACTAGGCCACACCCCAGCAGCGTGTAATTGGCCGCGCCCCTGTCAAGCGAGCCTCGGATTGGCTCTGGGGCTCGGCACACGCTATTGCTGCCCCGCGATTGGCTGCTGGGGTCGAGCCCCTGTATCGCCGCGCCCCGATTGGTTCCCGGCTGTGGAAGGCCCGGGAACATACTGCTGACATCCCGGAGGGCTCCGAGAGGTAGAGAGAGCCCACCCCCTGCCAGCGCCGGCCCCTTGAGCGCCGGGAATACCTCGGAAGGCCGCAGGAGGCCTACCCTGGCAGACCGGAGCAACGTCGGGCGGTAGGGAGGCCCAGGGAGAGCGCCTGAGTGCGCGGGCCCCCCAGATAGGCCTACTCTCCGCCAAGGCCAGAGACACCGGCGAGGGGGCTCTGGAGTCCGCGTGAGCCCCCTTCCTCTGCCAGCGACGTGCCAGCCGCCGGAAACCTCCGCCGGGGCTCCCCCACGGAGCCGAAGAAAAAGGTAATACCCCGAGGGGGCGGGTGGAAGTCCTGAGACCGCTCCCACCTATGGGGGAAACTGTAGTTGGGCCCATTTGGCCCGGTTGGACTGTGGACGAAGGCCCCCTCCCTCGGGCTAAGTGGAGGGGGGAAGTGACTGCAGGCCGGTTTTGCCCTGAATGGGGCCATTACGGTTACAGGAGGACGCGTTTAATAGGGATTGGTTTATAATGAAGTGTTGACTACTCCCTACCAAGTAATATTGCGACGGCCCCAATTACCCCGGGACAGACACTATTTTGGCCCCTGGTGACTGTGAGAGAGCTAAGTTCACCCGTAACTAGGGGGATGGTTAAAACTAATGTTCTGCCGTTTTATGGGTTTTGGTTAGGCCCAGCCAGAGGGTATGCCACAGATGTTATTGTGGAGGTTGCTAATGAGGCCTAGCTAATGAAATGAAGCCTGTTCCTTTACCCTAAATGGTTTTACTGCTTCCCTACTGAAATGCAGCCTGAGTTCTAAAAGGGAAGGCCTGCCTATGGTGGAGTGATGAAATGAATTGTTACCCTAATGAAATGTTTGTTCTCATCCATAATGAGAGGTTGCCTGATCCTTGAGGAAATGTTTTAACTTCTGCCTATGGCCGTGGCTAATGAAAGCCTCCAGTTGAGTCTGATGAAATGTTTAGCCATACATGAGGAACTGTTGACCAGATGTATTGTTGATTGGTCATACTGTTAATGATTTTCCTTGCGGGTGCTAACTTGATGTAATGTGGAGTAAAGGTTACCCTGACCAACTTCTCACAGGGGAGATACAATGACATGCGCCTGACTTTTCCCAAGATGGAATGTGTATCCGTCCCTAAATTGAGATGTTACCAGATTCTTACTGAAAGGTCTAGTCCTGTAGATAGAGCTGTTTATTCTTCCATAGGAAAATGTTGATTGATTGCCTTCCAGTATATGATGAAATGTTTATGCCTGCTTAGTGCAGGTACTGAAATGTTGAATCTTGACGCCTAGCGTATCTGTGCTCCGCTTACATTAGGCACTGCTTATTCTTGCCGTACTGAAATTCTCCACCTATGGTAAGAGAAATGTTTATTCCTGAACGCCTACAGGGATCTATTGAAATGGTTGTCCTTACCTACTGAAAGGGTTGACCTTGGTTAATTAACTGTTCTACATTTTATGGCAAGTTATTCCTACCTGATGAGATGCCGGTTCCCTCAGGATAAAAGGTTTATTGCTAAAGTAATGGGATGCTAATCCCTTTATGAAATGGTTATTGAAATATGCTAATCTATTGAACTGCTCCCTTTACTCCCCTCTAATGAAATGCTTTGATGAGTAATAGATACTGTGATTTTCCACTCCTGAACCTTAATCTTATATAAAAGTTATTTGATTTTTAATCAAACTCACTGGAGTGGCGTCAGTCATTGCGTGCCTTTTATTGTCTCAGTGGATGCGTGTGCTGTGTAGTCACTTAACACCTAAGCTTTCGGGTGCCTACCTGCTCGTGCCAGGCTACCCCCGGGGAACTGGTGACCCCAGTTCCTACACTTGCTTTTAAGCTTTTGTTGATTTTCCAATTAAAGACAAAACATTACTCATATCTACAGATTTATAAGTATGAATGTTGGAAAGTGGGTTATTGGTAGGGGCAAATGTAGGTCTGCCACTGGCAATAAGTCAACTAACACTTGATAGCACTCAGCATAGGTCTTAGAAAATTATTCCTATGCTCAACCCTTGGTAACGTGGCTGTGAGCAGACAGGCTTAACTTCAAAGACAGGTATGTAAAGCATTTAAAAACACCATTTCCGTAAATAATTAAGACAACACCAAATAAAAAGCCTACACCAATTTATTAAAATATGTCATATTTTTATC
Source organism: Lissotriton vulgaris (assembly GCF_964263255.1). Lineage (NCBI taxonomy): Eukaryota > Metazoa > Chordata > Amphibia > Caudata > Salamandridae > Lissotriton > Lissotriton vulgaris. Next base: position 868,655,187 of record NC_141687.1, on the reverse strand, counting down.
TTTTAAATGACACCAAAACGAAAAAGATCAACTGTAGGGAACCAGAGATATGAACAGTGCCCCTTTTAGTAATTTAGTTTTCTCTGTCAGGGACACACCTTTATAAATTGTTCTGAAGAACGTTCTCACCACTGTGGTGTGCTGCCTTCTTCAGCAAGCAGGATCCAGTTAGAACACCTTCCTGGAGTTTTGCTTGCGGGTCCTAAAGTATACAACACACAATCCAAGGTTCTAGAATCTCCAAGAGGGTCCTTCAAAGTGTGAAACTTCAATTCAGCAATCCACTTGAACAAAACCCTTACAAATCCACTGGTATTCCAGGCTTTTAATTCTTTGTGGGGCTGTCCAGGTGAGCTCTGTTAACCTGTAGCTTGCAGGGAGTTCCACTCTTGACACCTCTGGCAGGAAGTTAATACACAGGGCTGTAGTTTCAGATGGTGCAGTCTTCATAGGTCCGGCCTTAGAGTTCCTTGCACAGCAAAATCTTTTCAGCAGGGCACTTCTTGCTTCATTCGGTTTTAAGCAGCAGATCTGGAGGGCTCTGCCCCTCTCAGATACTTATTCAAAATTCTCTGGGTCAAGCACCAGGTCACTTCTAACCAATGAGAGCAGGGCAACTCCTCATAGTTATGATCACATCCTGTAGAGTGTGGCATTATTATGTCCCAGAGTGCATCATTCTTCCAAATCCATAATGGCTGATTTTCCAGCAAGGAGGTAAGAGCTGGCTAACACACCCCCTGGGGATGGCTTATTTCCGTGGACTCTCCCCCTACCATCTGCACATACCTTCCTTAAGACTAGCCCTGACTCTGGGTCAAGAGTGTCAGAGTGAAACTGAAACCCAGGCCTCCCCTCTGCCTTTGAAGGGCATAGTTTACGATGCCACCTCCTGGCCTGGCATTCCTAAAGACCAGCACACTGCCCTCCCAGCAGCCTGGCTAATCCACTTAACTCTGACCAATAAGGGCAGACCACTGAAAGGCTGAATTTGGACTTACAAACAAGAAAGTCTCATAACTTCTTGTATGTACATTTTAGGAGAAATTCAACAATATAATATTGTTGGGGGCGTGGTTAAGCACCAGCTAAAATGGCCGCTTAATCCCGGCGCTTCGGGCGACCGAGCCACCAACAACGATAATCCGGCCATAATCCGACAAGCCCTGCCAATTATCTTTCTTTTTCACTTCGCCATCGGAGGTGCAGGATTGGCTGGACAAGGACTTGCCTGCCACTGGGAAGGGAGCGGAGGGACATAGCTGGAGGGACACACAGGTGGCATCCCCTGAATCTGTGGCTGGGAGAACAGAGCTGGATTGTCAGAGCCAACGCTCCTGGAGGTCCAGATCCGCTAACCCTCGATGGGACACCCCAGAAGCTGCTGGGGGCCGCGGAGACAGAGGCCTCAGGACCGATATGTGGTCAACAAGAGTGTAACGAACAACACCATGCTTATGTATGCTGATGCACCGGGGGGGAATGTATTTACTGCATAAGGATGTGATGGACAGGTAACGAACAATCTTCATGTAGGAGTTGTACACTGCACGGTTCAACTGCTGTGTGTCGGGGTGGGGGGACCCGGGCAGCGGACACGGCCGGGGCTACTGCGCGGCCTTGACAAAAGGTCCACTAGGAAGGGAAGACAGGTTATTTAAAGTTGTAAGTTCTCCCTCGCCCGGGGTGAGTTCAGGACGAAAGGCACTCTGCTAATTGGGGATGTGGGTAGTTTCAAACCTACGGAGCAGGGAGGGGGGTGGGAACCTGGGGAGTTGGGGAAAGGGGCATTGGAGGGGGGGGTGGGACGGGAAGATGGGGCCTGTTCTGGGATAGTGGTATGGTCACACCAGGGATGTATTAGTACTGCTGAAAGTTGTGTTAAAATGTGCAGGATGTCAAGTCAGAAACGTCTCCTCAAGAAATGCAGGGAGGGTGAACCGGTGAAAGAGACACATTGTGATGAAGTGGGATAAGAATCTAAAGAATGAGCTGGAATGTCAACGGGCTGGGGGACAAGCTTAAACAGACCATTGTGCTACAATTTGTCAAGAGGCACCTCCCCGATGTGGTACTCCTGCAGGAGACGCATCTTCTGGGTAACATGCCACGCACTAAACCGGTGGGGCTACACCCTATCGGCCCATGCCGGCTTCACCTCAGGATCCCGGGGGTGGGCATCTTGCTTAGTCGTAGCTTCCCCCTAGTTCTAGATCTCAGACTCTGACCCCTTAGGGCGCTTTGAGACAGTGTCAGGTACATGAGAGGGTCACAGGTTGAGCCTAGTCACTACATATATCCCGCCTGGTCTTCAAACCCAATCATATCAGGACCTAGGGAAGCTGCTCCTTTTGCTCCCGGAAGGACGACTCCTGGTGGGGGGTGACTTTAACGCTTTGATATCGGGGACTTTTGACTGACTTCCACCAAGGGACACACCGTCAGGTCACAGATGGCTAGCAGACTTTCGAGGCTTTTGGTCTCATAGACCTCTGGCATACCCGCCACCCACGGGGCACGCAATACACCTTCTCTGGCCCACATTGTTCATTTTCACGCATTGACTACATACTAGCACCCTTGTACCATGACATGACAGTTCAGGAGGTGGTACCCCTAGCGAGAGGGATCTCGGACCACTCACCTCTATTGGTTGGGTGGTAGTGGTGGTGGTGGTGGGGGGGGGGGGGGGGGACTCACCCTCTCTATAGACCGATACTTTGAGGACAACGAAGGTACGGTGGCCTCGTCAACGGTGTTGTGGGAGGCTTTCAAAACTGTACTGAGAGGGGAAGCCCTCTCTGCGATTGCTGGCCGTCGCAAGGAAAGGGAAGAGCATATCGTTACTATGGAAAGAGACCTCCTAGAACTTGAAACCGTGGCTCAAACTGAGGAGAAGCCGGAGACAGTCCACCTGATGGAACTCAAGGCGGAAGAATACAGGGCTTTGGCCACTGATGCTGCCAGAACTTTAGCTAGAGACAAAGAGCGAAGACTCTACGACCAAGGGGACAAAGCAGGCAAACTTTTAGCCTGGCTAGACAGGAAACAACTTTCTCAGAGAGTAGTTGCAGAGGTCAAGACGGAATCTGGAGACGTAGTCACGGAACCCCGCAACATAGTTAGTGAATTCGCATTACACTACCAGCGGATATATAGCAGAAGCTCTGATAGACCAGAGGAGGACTCAGTCTCATTGCTCACTGACATTCGAATGTCAACCCTCTCTGACTCGGAGCGTGATGAATTGGAGGCGCCACTTACTATAGAGGAACTAGTCCGGGCGATCAGGGATCTTCCACAGGGAAAAGCACTTGGGCCAAACGGCTTGCCAATAGAACTTTATAAACTCGCACCTGGGGGCCTTAGTCCTAACGTAAAGCGTATGTTTGAGGAGAGCAAGGAGTGGGGTATTTTACCTCGCGATCAGCGCATTGCTACTATAGTGGCCATCCCCAAGGAAGGGAAACAAAGTGACTCCTGTGCCTCCTACAGGCCCATATCCTTATTAAACGCAGAGCCCAAGATTTTAGCCAAGGTCCTCGCAAACAGGCTCAAACCAGCCCTGTCCGTACTGGTCCAACCGGATCAGTCTGGCTTTATGCCCCACCGGAACACAGCACTTAACCTCTGGAGAGTACAGAGAGTGCTGGGAAGATGTCACACCTTCCAGGAGGACGCGGTTCTGCTGTCTATAGACGCAGCAATGGCACTCGATACGCTCTAATGGCCCTATATGATGGCGGTCCTCCGCAAAATGGGCTTCGGCCCGAATTTTATAGGGTGAGTGCGCCTCCTCTACTCGGACCCCCTGGCCCAGGTCTCTGAACAATAAAGTCTCTGAAATATTTGAACTAGGACGGAGAACGTGACAAGGGTGTCCCCTTTCGCCACTCCCATTTGCCCTCTCACTGGAGCCTCTGGCCACCTGGATCAGACAGGACCTGTCCCTGATGAAATACGCTGGGCTGACGGGTGAGAGGATAGGGTTTCCCTCTACGCAGACGACATCCTCCTTTACCTAACGAGACCTCGCAAGTCCCTGATGGTGGCCATGGATATTTTTGCTAGCTTCGGTAAAAACTCAGGCTACAGTATCAACTCGAGCAAGTCCATACGTTATATCCTGAGGGGTGACACTCCCGCACCCCCCGAAACTGCCCGATCACGGTGGCCACGGAGGGGTTCCGCTATCTAGGGATTTTTATCTCCAAAGAGAAAACCATCAGGTACGAAAGAAATCTTCTTCTGCCCCTGCAGCGATTCAAAAGAGACTATGCCTCCTGGCGGAAGCTCCCACTATCCCTCCTTGGACGGGCGGCACTCTTCAAAATGATGGCGTTGCCGAGGTTCTTATACACCTTGCAAAATCACCCAGACTTGGTCCCGGACTCCTATTTCACGTCCATTGAGGCAACGCAGAGGGAGCTATTGTGGACTGAAATGCCCCGCATATCCCTTCGGAAATTGACGCTAGGATGGTTCGACGGTGGTATAGCGCTCCCAGACATCCGCAAATATTACTGGGCTGCACACCTCTCAGCCAATAACCAGGGCACCTACTGTGATGACAATGATCCAGGATATGGAATGGATCACTGGCTTTTAGCGGGCAGCAACTTTGAGGCGGCGCTCTACTCCAGGCCGGGGAGGTACCCACTGACTAGGCCCACGCACCATTCTGTGCAGTTGTGGCATATTGTGCAACGCAAACTAGGATGGTCTAACACCCTTACGATGGCCACCCCTTTGGGTCTCGGAAAGACTGGGAACGCGCGGCCGAACCAAGGGGTTCCGCAACTGGGACCTCATAGGCATCTCACACGTTCGGGACCTGTGGGGCCCGGACGGGGTGGTGCCCTTTGCCTCGCTCCAGCGCTCCTACGAACTGGCACATTAGGTACTTACAGGTTAGGCACTCCCTCCACGCTAACATCCCCGTGGGAACACAGCCCCCAGACTCCTCCCCGCTAGAGGATAGACTTCTAGATGGCCACCTGCCCGAACACGCCATATCCCTTACCGACAAAAAGATAATTAACTCACCGCCCAGACTTGCTACTCCCCCTTAAAGGGAAATGGGAGGCCGATGGACTCGAAATAGACGAGGGAGAATGGAGATTAGCACTTGCCTCCCCTAAGGAAGTGGCCATATCGGCCAGACTCCGGCTCATCCAATTAAAAATCCTACACCGAGTTTCTCTCGGGAACTAGACTACAACGAATGGGCCGCAGTGATGATGGATGCTGTAGGCGGGGGTGCGGAGAGATGGGAACCTACTTCCACATACTGTGGGAATGTCCACTGTTGAGGCACTACTGGGCCAGGGTGACCAGTTGTATGCAAGAGGTGTGGGGAGTGGAGCTAAGGCTTGAAGCCAAGAGGTGCCTGTTAAACATATGGGAACCTACAGACCTGCCACCCCGTGGGAGGTTATGGGCGACTCTTGGGTTCGCAATAGCTAAAAGAAACATCGCTAGACTATGGGGAGCAGACCGGCCTCCTAGAGTGGGCCTATGGAAAACTGACATGGACAGGTGCATGTTCCAGGAAAAAACTGTGTACATGGCAAGGGGGTGCCCGAAGAAGTGGATAGAAATCTGGTCCAACTGGAATGAATATAGAGGTTTCATCTGTGTCCCTCCCCGAATTGACCCGATTGACGAACCGCTTGCACTGTGACCGCAATGTTAAGTTTTGCCCTGAATGCATTATAACATCAAGATTATGTATGTACTGTGACTCCTTCCACTGCAAAATGTGGATAATGACTGCTCCGATTGTACTGACCACTGCCCTTTTTCTTTGTTGTTAATAAAAAGAGGATGACTTTGCAACAATGAAGAATAAAAATAGGTAGTCTTTTGTTTGAGTCAATCGTAATAGCTGTTCTTTAAAGCCGAAAAGATGGCTAAAGAGCTAATATTTTCAATTAGAGGGGCCCGCTAGAGAGGAGCATGGCTCGATAATGAAGCATGCCACTTCTGTAGGTGAGGGCTTGTGCGTCCTATAAGGGATAGCTCTTGGATCTTTGGAATGAGTATCAGTGAAGTGTTGGACAGCCCAATTTTCACTTCACACCCCTTTAATGGTTTTGGTGGAGTGGAGCTTTATAGACAGGTGTTGGTCTCTGTGCAGCAAAGCTCTTTGGGCTGAGAAAGAAATGTGGTCCAGCACTTAAGGAAAGCCACAGACCTGACTCACTGAGAAAGTGCCACCTTTCTTGCACTGGCATGCCCCCACTTTTTTCTGAACTGCTGATGTGCTTTGACTGAGTGTGCCCTAGGTTCCTGCCAACCAGGTACACAGGGCCTGTGTTCCTTCCCTAAAAACTGTGTTGAAACTAAAACCCAATTAGCAACTCTGGCCACCTGTCAGCCCCTAGTAAATTGTACCCTAGGTACCCAGGGCCTGGTGACCAGAGAATACCCCTGAGGACTCCAGCACTTATTGTGCCACCCTCAGCGGCCCTGTACCCTGACACCCACACACTGCCTTTGCAGGCTGAGTACAGAACTAAAAAACAACAACAAAAAAAGTTGACATGGCACACATCCCTGTGAGCCATGCCTACAGAACCCACTGCCCTTGCATAATTCAGTCACCCCTCTAGCTGGGTGCCCTATGCATGAGGTGTGGGCACAGGTGCATGAGTCCTGTGCCCCTACAGTACCCAGGGCCATTCCTGGGCACTGTAAGTACAGTGATGCCATTAAGAGTATATGGTGCTGGGAGGTTGTCATTACGAACTCCACAGCACCATAATGGCTACACTGAAGACTGACAAGTTTGGGACAAAACTTCCCAGCACATTATACCCACACTGATGCCAGTGTGGGATTTCATGTACAATGCACCAGAGGGCATTTTAGAGTTTCCTTCTGAAAACCTAACCTACAATCCACGTCTGGGCTGAGTGGCTGCAGAGGAAGCCACACAGCAGACATGTTGCTGGACCCCTGGGTGGAGAGCCCCCCCGCTCTCCTGGGCCTGCAACAATGCACATCCTGGGCACGGTGCTAGGTCTCCTCCCCCAGGATGGGCAGGGTGAAGCTTCAAAAGGCATGCCGCCTCTGAGCTTCTCCAGACCATTTGCTGTACCCAGCAGCTGGCCCTCACCAGTCCTGACCCCAACTATGGCAGGAAAAACTACGTCATTGGGGGGTGCCAGCCTGTGCCAACCCCACCCCTCAGGTGGGGGAGACTAGGTGAAGCACGACCCCGTGCTCCGGCCATCTTGAAGATGTGGAGCTCTGCCCAATCACAGCTAGGATCCTGCCCCCCCCCCCCCACACAGGAGAGGAGCAGCTAGGGGTTGTACCCACCCCAGGACAGGGACCGGTTGGTCCCTGCCCTTGCCCTACCTGTAACGCCCCTAAATTCAGTATTTAGGGGCTCCCTGAACCTTTCTTCCTCAGATCCAGATACCAAAAGAAGAAAGAAGATCAAGACGAAGACCCGCCGCACAGCTGCTAACAGGACAACATCAACTGACTTGGCCACAGCCCTACCGACCTGTCGATCCTGGAACCTGCTCCTGCCTAAATCCCGGTGACTCCTGCAGACAGCAACTTTGGGACACCCAGAGGACCTGCCTGCTTTGACCCGCTTAAAGACTGGGACTCCCATCAGCAGAGACGCTGCTGCAACAACGCCTCTGGTGCCAGCCAGGAAGTTCCGGACCAGCCCACTCTGCACCCACCGAGCCCGGCCCGTGCCAGAGTGATCCAAGACCACGAGGACGTCCCGGCGGCGACTGGGAACCTAAGTCCAGTGCCCAAAGACACTCCTCTGTGAACCAGACGCCTACAGACTCAGAAAAAGGCCCCCCCACCCCCAACCGCGACCAGGTGAGGGTAAGCTTTTCCGGCACCCAAAGACACCCCTGCACTCGGCGCCCTACAGCCCCCGTGCCTCCCTTTGGGGTACCTACCTGTGCTCCAAGATCCCAACTTACCTCTTGATGTGCTGGTCGCCCCTGGAGAGTCTACGCCCCAAGCCTGCAGCCTTTGTTCCCTTTTTACCTTTTCCATTGGATAACATTGAGCGCCCGACGGCTCAAAAGCACCCAGCCGTTCGAGTACCGCTGGCTGTGCCACCTTTGTCCTATCCTGCATCCCCCATAGCAAGTGACCGGAACCCAGCTCCCACAGCAGCGTGGCCTGCTAGCCAGCAGCCACCAACCGTAGCCCCCCCCTGTCCCCATTGGATAACATTGGGCCTAACTACCTTTGCACCCGGGCGCCGCTGAGAGTGAACTAACTGTACCTACCGGACCCTGGGGGACCCCCGACTCTATGCCCAGAACCACAACTTCACTAGTCGAGTACTCACCAGGAAACCAGTAACTCACTTACCTGCCATTGAATAACATTAACTGGTTTGACTCAAAAAATCTAAGTGTCTACTTTTGAAAACTTGAAATATTCATATAAAATCATCCGAATTCGAAATACTCACCTGGGATCAGGAGAGGAGCCAGTACTGTACTTTGTAGCCCAGCGCTGAACCGTAAAAGTAATCCCTAGCGGGTTTACTAGTAAATTGTATTTTCTCCATAGGAATCAATTGTCTGCTTTTCAATGAAATTTCTTCTAAGTGTCTACTTTTGAAAACTAGAAATATTCTTTAAAAATCATACGAAATACCGAAAAGTAATTACTTACCTGTTTTAAGTCGAGACCCCCAGTGCTGGCCCAAGGAGCCCAGTAATGGATTACAAAAGTAACATCGTACTTTACCTGCAAACTGAATTTTTCTGTTAAAAAGTTTTCAAGTGTGAACTTTTAAAATACCTTTTTATTCCTGAAAATTCACTGCAATACCTAAAACGTTTTTGCTAAACTGTTTCCAGCTTAGACCCCAGGACTGAATCTATGAGCCAGTCCTGGAATTACCAAAGTAATCAACTGTGTTTATACAGGAAAACCCATTGTGCTTCATGCTAAATTGTGAGTAGAATTGTGTTGCCTACTGCAACCCCTGTACCTATTTTGTTTACCAAGTTAATTGCCTTTCTGCAAAGTACTCACCTGAGACCTCGCATATTGAGAACAGTATATTTTGATGCCTGTTGGTTCTAGAAATAAAACAACTATATCTTTGATATAAAAACAATTGGCCTGGAGTTCAGTCTTTGAGTGTGTGAAACCTTTTGCTGACTGAGTGTGTACAACAAATGCTTCACACTGTCCGCTGGTACTGCCTTGCTGCTCGACCAAGCAACCACTTTAGAGAGTAAGGTCACACCTGGCTTTAACCTCGGTTATACCTATGGGGTTTGTGGACTCTATACACACTCTATCTTATTCTGGTCCAGTATATATAGAGCCACTTTCTCACACTCACCACCCACCCCATTAAAAAAGAAAATCTGCAAACGAGGAACAAGAACTCTCAATAACACTTATAACTTCAACAACCATGCATAGTTTGAAGGTGCATGGTGCAGGCAACGTGCAGGAAAGGGCAAATCCACTGTAGGTTAGAGATACATAGTGCATTGCTGGTAGATACTGGAGGAAGAATCAGCTACTCATTTCAAGCTTAAGACCAACACCATTCCCCACCAACCAGTCCCAGCAAGGTAGAGAAAAACTCATCTAACCTCCGCCTTGTTGAGTCCTCTTCTGGAACCCCGGATGGCCTTGCTTTCTTCCGTCTTCTCTTCTGAGAAGGCGTTTTTGGCATCAGCTCTGGTTCAGCATTGAAGTCACTGTGTAGAGAGAAAAAAAGCAGCTTGTTTTTCTGTCATCTCAAAAGGGAGGCCAGTGAAAAAATACAGCAGCAATAGTTCACTTCTTTAACAAGTTAAAGAAGATACATCAAAAGGGGTAAGGGGGGTTATCCCCCACCCAAAACCAATATGCTATATAGGTGTACCAGAATATAGAGAGCTAAAGCAGAAAATTTGAGGGACTCACCTGCTGAACATTCGACGAGCTTCTTCCTCGATCTCTCTCAGCCATACCATATGCTTGTTTTCTATATTCAGAGAGAACTCTTCGTATTTGCGTTCAAAAACTTCTAGCATTTGGGCAGCACCCATCATGTCAGCCATGATTCAACCTGAAACCAATAAAGCAGAGGGATTAGATTGGGCATCCAGCAAAAATACAAACAGTCAGTACACCTTGTAGCACTCTGCCATATACAACACTGCAGCATTCATTGATCCCCACTTTTAGGTAGAGCACCAAAAGCACCAGAATGAGTGCACCATACTGCTGGTTGGAAGTGAAGCAAGAACATAAGATGGGAAGGAGAGATGTGAAAAGTGGACTGACAACGGAGTTTCAAAGAAAAGAAGCTGTGGCACTGGCAAAAACTAAGTGGACCAAAAATCGATTACAGAAAGAGGACTCCAAGCATTTCTAGCTAGGAGGCAAAAGGCTACTGCTATCCACCATTTCCTTAAAATATTAAGCTGTAGTGGCCCAAGGGGATCTACAGTAGCGTTTTCCAAACTGGGGGTGACAAGCGGATTGCTGGTGGGTTGGGGAAAAGTCTGAGGAATATATAAAGATGCCTTTACATTGTGAGTTTGTCAAATTAAACTACAGAAGTCAAATGTCAGAATCGGTTTTCTGACAAATTGCTTCTTATTCTTTTAACATGGGTTTGGGGGTTTACTTTTCTTTCTCGGACTGCAAAGTGAGAGGAATTTTTAAAGATTTATGTGAAACGTGCAGAGTATAGGGTGTGTGGAAGAGAAGGAATGGATTTCTTTTCTGAAGGACAACACAAAATGTTAAAATACCTGTAAAATAACAGTATGCGCTCCGCAAGCAAAAATAAAGCACATTCTCTCCCACTAGGTGGTTACACAGTGCACAGAATCCAGGGGTTCCCCAAAAGTGTACAGGGCTCAGTGTAAAACCCAAAGTGCTCTATTAGTGGTATTGTGGGCGCGCACGCAGCCTTAGGCTCAACACAGGAGGGTAAGGCTGCACAACACTGATCAATAATGGACACGACACAAGAAGTTGATACAGACCAATTTTTGAAAAATAAGCCTTGTTTATATTTTGAGACCAAGATCTTTGTAATAAGTGAAGTAAGTTGTTAAAAAAAATCATTTTTTTATTTTGAAAAATTCACACTTAGAAACTTTTCAGCACAGTTTAATGTTATCTTACAAGGATAACAATATCGTGGTTCAACAGGTAAGTAATGCACTTACTATACCAGTCTTCAGAACCAACAGTCAGCACGGGGTAAGTAAGGGTCAGGTGTTTACCAAAACTGCACCACCAGCAGCACAGGGGCAGCTGGGTGCAGAGATAAAATGCTTTTCAATGGAGGCTACGAGTGCCTAAAGCCTCATTTGTTGCAGGTAGGTAAATAGGTTGCAGGGGGCCAAGCTTTGGGGGTTAGCACCAGAATGGCAGGGGTGTCAATCCTTTTCTATGGTTATTCTTCCTTTGGAAAACAGGCTACAGGCGTTACACCGGAGGTTGCAGGAGGGAAACCAATGGCAGAGGTAAGTAGAGGTGCAAGGGGCCGTAGGGGTACCATTGGTTTAGCTCACCAAGGCCCTGGGGCTTTGGGTGCAGGGGTGCCTCGAGTCTTCCTACTGAAGCTGGTCGTGGTGAGCCTCTGGATTCCACTGCAGGCACCGCTGTGGAGATCAGGCAAGGCCAACCAACGCTGGACACAAGGTCTGGATCGCTGGGGAGACTTCCCTGCACACCTAAGCCATTTAGACACAGGCCTTGGGAGTCTGGTGCAGAATGGACAGGCATTGGGATTCCAGCTGTATCCTGAGCCCTTTGTGTCAGTTTCTTCTGCAAAGGTTTGCTGTCCATGGGAGATTGGAGTCTTTTCCAAAGGAATCAGTTCTCCCAGGGGTTTCAGAGGTCGCTGCCTGCAAGACAGGTCGCAAGTTCGTAGAAGCTGGTGACAGGCTGGTAGGGCTGGGGCCAAGGGAGTACTCTTCTTCAGTTGGGGGGAGAGGGGGTATTGGGGGGGGGGGGAGGGGGGGCTGGAGACCAGGCTCTGCCCAAAAGAAGCATTGTGCTGCTAACAGTGCTTTGCTTTTAGCTGACAAAAATGAGCGACACAAAGCCGCTCTGTGATGGCCCAACACCAACATGTTTTGTAATTTATATTTTAGCTGGACGGGGGTGTCAAAATGGAAGAGACTCCAAATATTCAAACCCATACCCCCACTTCTAATAGTCACACTGCGGATACTTGTGCATGGTAGTAAGGCCGGAATTGGCCAGAATAGTATATTTGGCAATCATGTATTTGATTGCATTTATAAAAACGGTAACAAAACATAACTGCAATATTTAAATATGCATACATACTTAAACATTATAAATTTAATAAAATTTCGAAAAATTCTGAAGGGAGGGCCTGATAATTTTTTCTCCCACGGGGGGCGTGGCATTTAAAAGTTTGAAGACCACTGATCTAGACTTTGGGCTTGAAGGGCCTTCCATTCTTTCTGTGTGTGTATGCGTCTTTCACAAATGTTTGCTTTTGTTTGGTAAGTTATGCGTAACTAGTCTCTTCTTTTGGTGTTTCGGACCCTCCCAGAAGACGGTCCCAGTTACATGTGGCCTTACTTTTTTTTCATTTAGGTTCCTTTATGCGCAGTATTTGTTTTTGTTTGCCTCAGCTCGTGTGTCAACACAGTTCACGACATTTGCAAACTTTGAGTTTGCTTTGTTCAGTTTAGCCGGTAAGAGCAGTCCTCATAAGCACGTGTGTTCTTAATGGCTCCTAGGCTCTGAGCACCCTTTTAGTTAATGGTCCTATAAAGCATGTTCTTAGAGAACGGCAGTTTTCCGAAGGCGCCTAATTTATTCAAAGTTGCTTTTCTTGGATGTACACTGCAGCACATTAGCATGTAGCAAAGGGGTGCTGGTGCCCATAGACTGACACCACAGTGGACAAATTAAATAAATGCTCGGCTGTAGTAAGCTGTTCCACATACACGAGGCAGGCTGGTAAGTACATGGGAGCCTGCTTAGATGCACGGTGTGGCCTCACAGGAAGTCGTTCTGACTCGTCTTTTCCATTAACCTCCACTCCTTTGAAGCACAAGTGAGCAGTAAACATTACTGAACTACGCTGGTTTTGCATTGTATTCCGTTATCGAGTAGCTACGTTTGGCATGCAGAGCAAAGAACGTCCAGTCATATTAATACATTTCACAAACAGATTTGTCTGAAGTCTAGGTGCATGCATGTTCTGTGTTTATAATACAGCTGTCCACTCGCTCTGTCTCCAATAGCCTCTTCCCACCTCCCTCCCACTTGATCCCAATCCAGCCAGATGGTCCTCACATCTGAACACTCCATTGCTATGTTTCTGTACACTGGGAACCAATTACGCTGCTTTGCTACTGGTAATACGGTTTGAACACATTTTCACAGTTCTGGTATTTATCTTTCTGCAATTGAAGTTCAATTCTTTAAAGCAACTCCGAATCTGGTATTGCCTTTCAAGGCAATTGTTTCCTTAATGCTTGCGACTAGTTTCAAGGATTCTTTAAAGTATAGCTATTTCAACCTATCTCCTCTTACCAAATAGGCAGACCTGTACAACGCAGCATCAACCCTGCCCCTCTATGTTACACTACTTATGCGCCCTACTCCCACCCACTCCACTGAGAGGTGTTCTATACCTCATTAACAGGACGTCTCTGCCCTATTAAGTTAGGTTGCCAACTCATGATTGAGTGTCAACTGTGCAGTGTTCTTTGGTCATCGCTATAGACCTGGACAGAGGTAGAGAGGAGTGCAACACGTCACTTCTGGTGACAACCACGCAACTGCAATCCACCCATTACAATCCACGCAACATTACAATCCAAATAATGCCACTCAAACACCACATAATTTGCCGCCACATACACTATTATATACCACATGAATACACCCCACATAAATCCACTCTATATCACATAGTAAAAATAAACATACCATGCCACATAATTCTACTCACCACACTATTTCATGCCACACTATTCAACTCCACAAAGAAATTCCACACCACAGAAATTTAACACCAAGCCACATTGCACTTCACATCATTCCACTATATTCAGTATTCGTAAAGCGCGAACTACACACCACATACCCAATTTACAACAATTGATCATACTGTAAAATTCAGCAGCACGACAATTAAACTCACTATATATCACTTCACAAAATATAACAATTACACTCCAAATAATTCCAGACCACTCAAATACACATAAGTGCTATTCACATAATAGAACTACACAACATGCCACATAACTCCACTATACAAACCCACCCCACACAATTAAACGCCAGACAATGCCACACCAAACTGCAACCCACATAATTCCTCTACACACCACATACATCCACTCCATAACATAGTAAGATATAATTTACGACGCAGATAGTGTAAGAAAAATGTAAGAAAAGTTAGAGCTAACAGATCTTGAACTTAGCATGTACCTTTTTGTTGTTTGTCATCAAAAAGGCAAAGCTAGCCACTCAATTACACGCCACACAGTTTAATTCCACATATTTCCAATCCACACCATACAATTAAACACCAAACCACAATATAACAATTAAAAACCACGCCACATACATCCAATCCACACACTTCCACACAGTGCCACACAATTCAACTGCACACCAACTCCACTACATACCACTCTACAACACAAAATAGCATTTAATAGAATTACAATCACACTCCACATAAATGCAGCCAACTTAATCACATAATTACTACCCAGTTCCACAGAACAAATCCACTCCATACAATTACACAACTAACCAATCCAATTCAATTAATTCAACTACACACCACATGCATACACTTCATACTACACGAGACGAAGACATTGCCAGCTACAATGCCAATGGCTCCAACTCAAATGCGAGACAGATTGCATTGCAAATGCTTGTTTTTATTGTGCACCGCAGATTTTTCTGATAAAAACAACCAAATACTGCAGCACAAACAGAAATATACTTAACACACACTGAACACTTGGTTCTCCTGTACAGAAAGTGAAACAGTCAACAGCATTTGCTATTAGAATCCCATTAAATTTTTTTTTTTTTAAAACAAGCATACACATTCAAAACTTACTCGACTATGCATGGGTTATTAAAATCTCAGCACAATTTTAAGATCCGCAACCATGCATATCCTTGATTTTTAGAAACTAGTTTAAAGGCCGCTAGGGCATCACCCAAATGATTTATCGAATTCATTGCTTTCCTTTAACATATCCACATATTCATTAATCCTAAACATAGCCGCAGAATTTGTTTTACCGGGTTCACTGTCATTGTATATATTTTCCTTCTTATCCAAGGGCATGGAGAGCGCAATATTAATTTGTTTCAAAAGGAAATTTTAAAAAAAACGTAATTGCACTACCCCTTTTTGCCTGGCATGTTACACAACTTTGAAGTGTATCTGATTCCTACTAACCAGGTCCCAAGTACCAGTGTCTTCACCCAAAACTGTACAATTGTTCAACCAATTGGTAATACCTTCAGCGCCCCCCGGTATCTAGAGCCTGAAGTACTGCAGAGGGACTCCGAAGGGCTGCAGCACAAATTGTGCCACCCGAACTGACCGCTCACCAAACCCACTAGCAGAAATGCAAGAAGAGGGCTCACAGAACACATGGAGTGTAGGCTCACAATCTTCAGTGCAGAACGTGTTCCCAAACTACACGATGGCTTCGCTGAAAATAGGGTTTTTTGGTAACAAACATCTCTTCTTCACAAACCCACCCAGATTCCAGTGGTGGGTGTGTGAATACATGCACCCATTGGGCACCTTAGAGGTGTCCCTTGGAAAACCTACAAGCCTTTAGTGTTGACTGACAGGTCTCTGCCAGCCGATCGTTTACGGACCACCCAGGGTGAGGGCCGTTACATTCAGGAGGTCAGAAATAAAGCCTTCACAGGAAGAGGGTGTTAACAACCGTCCCCCCTCAGGAGGATCTACTGATTAGCACTCTTAGTCCTGCAACCATCAAATTAACTTCTGCCCTTGAAATGAACAATCTGGCTACACCGAGAGGAGACCGGACCCTTTTTCCCCCCAGAGCCCTCTGGCCCCGGGTCAGGCTGGAAATTAGCTAGTCTAGTTAGGCGTGGCCACCCTCAGGCTTGTACCACCCCTAAGGTGGCCTAACCTGATTTGGGTACAACTTTAGAAGTAGCCCTCTGTGTTAGCACACTTCGGAACTCTGGGATAGGGTTATGCCCACTCTCCAAAGGAAACTGTCATGAGGGGTCCATAGTGACCCCTAGGGTAAGTAGTAGATTGGCTCCTACCCTACACGCCCCTAGCAGGAAAGGAGATCCTGCCGACCTGAAAAGTTAAGAAGTGAAGAGTTGTATCCTGCAAGAAAAGAAGATTCAGCAACTGATTTGGCACCAACCATTCCAACCTGCATGCTGCCTTAGCCAATTACAATAAAAGTAGACTGTCCTGTAGCTGCTGAGTCCCAAAAGCCCAGGAGACATGCCAGCACTTCACCCAGGAACCAAGACCTCCCGAGAAGCAGTTGAACTGCTCCCCTGCAGGCATCCAAAGGCCTCTGTAAGGACTCAGTGACCAGAGAAACCATACAACTGAAGACATCACTGCACCCATTGTTTCAAGTCAACGTTGCCTGTATCAGCATGATCCCCCTAGACCTCCAGAGACCGAGCCCAACACTTGTGGACTCTCAGACATCACCTGCAATTTCTTCATTCAAGCTTCCCTCTACCGAGATTGCTCCCAATAAGAGAAACCAGAAAACTCCACTCATCGCGCCTGGGCCATGGAGAAGGGTACTAACTGTGTCCATATGCCGGGAGCATCAAAGGTCTGAATCCCCCGTTGGTTCAGTCCGATTAGTCCCCCAGTTGAAGCCCACAACCTCTTTACCAGCTACCATTCTCCAGAAGATAACATTGGGTACCAGATGCTGTTTTGCACCCATGGACACAGCTGCCTTGAACCTTGCTAACCACTCACCTTAAATGCTGGAGAAGGATCCCGCAAGTCACTATAAAACGTAAATGCTGAATTGACTTTTCCTTCCATAGTATAACATTGAGGCCTATAGAAATTGCTTTGTCAACTTTTTGAACTCTAAAATATTTATATAATTTTTTTTTTTTTTAAACGCACTTAAATGGTTTCTGGTACCAACGCATATATAAAGATACAGGTTATTTTTATAAATTGGTGTGGATCTCCTTCTTGAGTCGTGTGTTCGCTTATTGACTATTATGTGCATTGTTGGTTGTCTTGCACCCCTCTGTGATAAGTTTATGGCTGCTCAACCGCATTAGCCCCATAGCGGAGCACCTTGGGATTATCATAGAGTGCCAAGGTCTACTCATAAGAGAACCCCTGGACTCTTCACATGATAACATATCATTTAATATTTGATGTAAAGTCAACTTCCTACAGAAAACCTGAAAAAACATATCCTGGTTCCAGGTTGGACTAAAAGCTCTGCTAAATATCTTGACATTAATTATCGTAACTTTGTGCTCAGCAAACAAGCTTTACTTATGCCACTTCCTTTTTAAAATTGTAATTTTAAAAAAGCATTTAAAATCCGATCACGGTTACCACTGACTAATAGCGCTAGATTTTCTGTTAATGCTTTGATTCAACTCAACATCCAAACTTTGCAAAACAAATGTCTTTTCATAGTACATCGGTAACTGAACCAACAGTAGTGCCCCCCCTTATCCAGCAAGTAGTAGATGTCTTAGCTAGGATTAAAATGGCCACAATCTGAGAGTGTGTGGAGTTGATGCCCACAGATTTTACTACTCTCCATTATCTATTCACCCAAGCCCAACTTGGCATTCAAGGACCCTATAAATGATCCAACTAAGTAAGAAAACGCAATTATTTGTGTACCAATAGCATTTAAGAGAGGAGACAGCGAACAATTAAGTCCACAATTTTCAAAGTAAAACGAGCACTGACAAAGCCAATAGGTCTTACCAATCCAAGAGCTATAGGCTTTGCTAATGTATTTTAGCAATGTTGCACACCAGAGTGGCTGCTGTTCAGCAGGGCTAAAGTTAACGGGGTATAGACACTGGCGGGTAGGTGGCATAGAGCGGTGTAGGAGAGTAGAATAAAGCGTTTTAGAGTAGACTGGCGTAGAGCAGTGTAGGAGAGTGAAGTGGTGTAGAACGTCAAGGGGTCAGTGTGGCAGAGGGTCAGTGTGGCAGAGGGGGTAGAGTGGCACAGAAAAGTAGTAGTGAGTTAGAGTAGCATAGAGGGGAGTAGAGTGTTGTAAAGTGGACAGGAGCATCAGACTGCAGTGGCCTAAAGCAGACTGGTAACAGTGCAGTTACGTAGACTGCATTAACAGTAGGGTGGCTCAGTGTGCTTCAGAGCGTAGTTGCATAAAGTGCAGTAGAGTGCAGTGGCACAAAGTAGTAGCGCAGAGTGCAGCAACAGCAGAGGGCTAAAGAGAAGAATTTTGAGGTGTAGCAGGTTTTAGACTATCAGACTCTGAAAAATCAAAAAGTTACATTAAACCAGCAGGTCTAGTGACTTAAATAATCTACTCTACCTATATATAATGCTCCTGACCCATAAACTGGTTTCAAATGATGTGATTGTGGGCAAAATAATTTAATTTGAGCCGCCATGTTTTTCATGGTCACATATGAGCACCTTCAAATGTGCAAGTTTGTGTCTGCTGTACAAAAAACCGTTGGTTTGATTTAATAGACTAAACCTTTTTCGATATATAATACAAGTCTAAACACATATAGAATACGTGCGACCCCTTATGTGCCCCTTCGTTCATTAACAGCATTTTCATTAGGACGGGCAGGAGTGTTTCTCAAATTATGTTTAAAAACCATGTCTTTTTGTAACTAAATGACAAAAGCATGAAGTGGTAGCACACATTTGTTATCAGCAAATTTTACATTGAATTGGCCACAACGTTTCACACTGACATGCAGATTTACAGATAAAAACTATATAGTGTGCAAACAATTGGAAAATAGAATTTCTGCAAATGTGTCATACACATCACCTAAAATTTTCTGGACTTTTCTTTAGCTCCTGTTTAACTCCGTTTACATCACATTTCTCAATTAACAACCAAAATGTGCTTTTGTAATTCCTGATATATTTTGAAATAGTTTATAATATTAATGTACAGGGTATTTATTTAAAAATGGTATGAGTTTGAGAAAATTAACTGACCTATTCAGACAGCCGGGGGGGGCGTGGCTTTTAATCCTTCAGAATCCTGCAGCCTAATCAACTTTTGCTGACCTACTGCACCGCCTACCTGATTGTGGGGACGTTTGGAACTTGTTGCCGCCTCTCCTGTTTATTCCGGAGCTCCCGAGGCAGAGATCGGGGCCACTGGGCTGGAGCGGAGGCCGGGGGCCGCAGCACAGGGGAGGCGCCCGCGGCGGAACATCTTTCGCCCTCCGGTGAGTGCACCCCTTGAAGGGGGGGGGGGGGGGGGGGGGGGGGGGGGGTCGGCTTCTTGCCGCCCGTCCCGCTCCTGGGGTGTCGCGGCCTGCCTGGGGCCTAGTGCCTGCTTTGGCCCTGGTCGGCGGCCGGGTCCTAGCTGGGGCGCGGGCCTGTCGGGGTAGTAGCGGAGGTGGTCCTGGGCCCCATCTGGTTCGTGCCTCCCTTCGTGGGGCTCGAGCTTTAGGGCCCTGCGGGCCGCTGTCGGATTGGGCTGGGGTCCTGCCGCGGGCCCCCCCTGGGTGAGGCCTTTAGTCCCGTACTCCAAACCAGGGTCTCTGACGCAGAGGACGCCGCCACCCAGGATAGACACAAATTGCTTCAGATGGACAAAATACTGGCTGTCATCCGTGTAAAGAACGAGGACTTGGCGGAGCACTCCCGTCGGAGCAACCTCCGCCTGACGGGCCTTCCTGAATCCACGAATATCTCCAAGATGGAGGACTACATGGAGAACCTCCTCAGAGAGCTATTTGGCGACGTTCTCTCATCCTTCTTTGTGGTGGAGCTCACTGGGGCCGCGCCCTCGTCCTGGCATGCCCCCACGCCCCATCGTGGCTAAAATATTGAATTTCCGCAACCGTGATGCCATCCTCTGGGCGGCCTGGGACAAAGGCACCATCACCCACCAGGGCAACACTTTCATTTTATCCAGACTACACCATGTCAGTGCAAGCCGCGAGGAGAGAATTCCTACCAGCCAAGAAAATCCTCCAGAAACACGAAGTGTCCTACTCTTTGGCTTATCCGGGAAAACTGAGGGTTCGCCAAGGCAATAAAACGTTTATTTTCCCTGACCCAAGGGAGGCTCTCTTTCGCCAAGCGCCTGGACAAGGAATCCAGACACTCCACCACTAGATCTTCACGTGAGGCCACCAACCAGCTGAGTGACAATGACTGATGGGCTTTACAGGCTATATGATGTTCGCTGTTGCCATTTGCCACTCCTTTGCTGACCGGGGGAGGGTCTCGTCCTTCCCTCCTCTTTCATTCCTGCCATTTCTGGGGCCTCCCCTTTTATTGCGTATTGTATAATGTATTTTAAGATGGTACGCCGATGCGGTGCGCTGCCTTTTTTGTTCTCCGTTTTTCCTTCCCCCACAGGTAGACTTTACCATTGCCTATGCTTGGTGTGCCTTGGTAGTGTGGACATACTGCTTTCCTTTCGCTCGCCAAAAAGCTGCTGTCCTTCTCGAGCTTGGCCACCCGGCCTCACTGCGGGGGTGTTCACAGAGACCTGCCATGCCCCACCAGGGATGATTCCCAACTCTATGGTTTTGCTGCCCTGTCCAAGTTCTGGGTCCCTGTGGTGGGGTGGGGGTGGTCTCAACCTGATTAGGGGGGGTTGGAGTGGGTGGTGGTGGGAGGGGGGGGGGGCGCTTTCTGCTTGTTCTGTTCTGAGCTGACTTCGGTCTGCGACCTGTGGGGGGGTTGGTCTTGTTCCTTTGTCGAAACTGTGGTTCTGTCGCATGGTTCTCTGGTTGATGCTATGTGTACCTACACGCTCCGACGCTCCTACCATGCCTGAGGTTTTCTCTGAATTGTGGGGGGTGATGTGTGGGGAAGAGACATGATCTATTGCTGGTGAATGTGTATGGCCCCAACTACGATTCCCCAGATTTCTACGCTTTGCTGGCAGACAGCTGTAGGCAGTTTGTGGGCTCTAGAATGCTGTGGGGGGGGGGGGACTTTAACTTAGTGCCGAACCCAGAACTAGACAGATCGGCGGGCCCCACTAGATCCCCGGCTGCTTCGGCATTGCTTCTATTGTCGGAATGTCTGAAGCTTGACTTGCTGGATGTGTGGCGTCATAGACACTCAGGGCGGGGTGGGTTCACCCATTACTCGGCCTACCATAACCTCCATACACGTATAGATTACTGGTTTCCCGCTCCCTGCTTGACGCGGTGAAGGGGTGTACGGTGCTGCCTCGCACACTGTCTGACCACTCGCCACTACTCTTGCTACTGGTGGCTCCTCCTAGGAGGTTTCCCCCGTATTCCCTCCTAGATGAAGTTTTCAGAGGGGAACTAGCCGACGACATAGAGGCCTATTTCTCACCCAATGTGGGATCGGTGGATAGCGTACAGGTGCTTTGGGATGCGTTTAAGGTGTACATCAGGGGGATGACTATGGCAAAACACTCCGGGGTGCTCAAGGCTATTAGGCGCCGGCTGCAACTCCTTGAAACACAACTCTCCGATCTGGAACGGCAGGCGGGAGTCTCGGGTGCTGCCACAGACGCAGACAAACTTAAGTCTTTGCTAGAGGAATTTCAAGAGGAGGCGGATAGGGAAATTAAACATATGGGCAAATATGCCACGGCGCGCGCGTATGGGGAACGGGGGCGTCCTGGTGCTCTCCTGGCCAAACTGATGCGCAACAACAGGCCCCCATTGGTGATTGAGGAATTAGTGACTGCTGCTGGGGAAGTGGTGGCGGAGGAGCAGGACATACTAGCGGAATTTCACTCTTACTATACGGCACTCTACTCTTCGAGAGATAGCCACCTTGAGGAGGAAATCGACGACTATTTAAGTTACATCCAAATGCCCTTCTTAGCCGACTGGCAGAGGGAGTTTCTTATGGCCCCAATCCAAAAGGAGGAGATAACGGAGGCACTGGAGGGCATGAAGTCTGGTAGTGCTCCTGGAGCGGATGGCCTCACAGTGGCGTTTTACAAGGCCTTTCAGGACAAACTCGTCCCGTATCTGATGCTTCTGTTCGATGACATTTGCCAACAGGGCAGCATGTCGAAATCCATGAGGGAGGCGCTACTTATTACCATCCCGAAGCCGGGTAAACCCCCTAATCAGTGTGGCTCTTACCGACCACTGTCGCTGATCAATGTGGACGCGAAACTGTATGCAAAGGTACTTGCGACCCGTTTGGCGCTCCTGGTCCCGGACCTGGTTGCCCCAGAGCAGGCTGGGTTTGTCCCCTCACGCAATCTCACTTATAATATCCGCACGGTATTGGGCACGATACAACACGTCAAGCAGGAGAATAAGGCGGTAGCCATCTTCTTAGACATGGAGAAGGCCTTCGACTCTGTTGAGTGGTCGTTCATGCTTAGGGTCCTGCGTAAGTTTGGACTCGGTGAACCGTTTCTACAAATGTTGGGAGCTCTATATTACAAGCCCACTGCGAGATTAAAGATAGGGAACTTAGTGACTGCTCCTATCGAGATTGGAAGGGGCACCCGTCAGGGCTGTCCCCTTTCTCCGCTGTTGTACGCCATGGTGGCGGAACCCCTCGCCTGCGCTATACGAGAGTATCATCGGTTCGAAGGGATAAACTTTCCGACGTACCAGATTGGTATCTCAACTTACGCGGATGACACTCTGCTATATGTCCGTGACCCGGAGACAAACCTCTCTGCGGTGCTGCGGGAAGTGGTAAGATTTGGGGCCCTATCGGGCCTTCGGGTCAACTGGAACAAGTCGGTGGCGTTGCCCTTGACTCCGGTGACACTCCCATTTGACTCGGAGTACCCATTGCAGTGGACCACAGACTCCATCCGCTATCTGGGGATACGCATACATACGGACCCGGAGATCCTGATACGAGAGAACTACGGGGTCGCCTATTCCAAACTGGTAGATGATGTCGAAGTGTGGTGCAGACTCCCGCTTTCTCTCATGGGCAGGATAGCGCTCATGAAGATGGTAGTGCTCCCCAGGTTTCTTTTTTTATTTACGAATATACCGGTGGTCCTCTCCAAAGCTTTTTTCCGGCAACTTACTCAGACGCTCATCCGCCTTGCGTGGGGGGGTAAGCAGCCGAGGGTGCAGTGGCAAACGCTCATGCTTCCGTATGAGCAAGGGGGCCTTGGGGCTCCAGACCTGGAGCGGTACTATAGGATCGCTCAGGGAGCACATCTTCACTCATGGATTCATGGGGATCCTGGCGTCCCTCATGTGAAACTGGAACGTCTCTTTACAGACCCCATCCCTCTCCCGGCCACAGTATGCTATCCACCCGATAGGAGGGTCGGCAATCTGGATTCTATCGCAGCCACGAACCATGCTTGGCATGCACTGGTTGGCTCCCGAGAGAGTGTGCTGCTGTACTCCCCCTTCCTCCGTGTGGAGTGGGCAGTCTGGTTGGCCCCGCTGACGGAGAAGGGCGTCCTGAAGGCGCTACGTGAATTGGGTATTGTCACCGTGGGAGATCTCTTTTTAAACGGCACCCTGAAGACGTTGCAGCAGGTCCTTCAATCCTGCGCTGGGGCAACACTGTTACATATCTTTCAATATCATAGGGTTCGTAGAGCGGCGCTGGCCACATTGGGCCCGGAGTTGGCTGAACCGCAGGAAGTGCCGGAGCTCACGTATGTAATCAAGACCCCCTCTTCTCGCAAACTGATAACGACTCTCAGGACACTGGGTGATAGACATCGGCAGTGCCCCCCCTCCAAGGCTCGATTGGCCTGGCAAGCTGACCTCCAATCTCCTATCTCAGACGAAATGTGGCGCTATTGCTCTACCAACACTAGAAAGATCTCGCTCAACAGTCGGCACCGCCTGATACACTTTAAATTCCTGCAGCGTGTCTACTACACGCCCGAAAGGCTGCATAGGTATGGGCTGAGGGAGTCGGCGGAATGTGAGCGTTGCCACTTTCACACGGCAGACTTTCTCCATATTGCCTGGACTTGTCCCACTATTCATAAGTACTGGGTAGAGGTCTTTGCGGATCTCAGCACTATTTTAGGTGAGGAGATTTTGCCCGGCCCGGCGCTCGCATTGCTCGGTTTTTCCAAACCGCTGCCGGTGGCACTGCGGCGGCTTGCGGACATGGCGTTACTGATGGCAAAGCGCCTGGTTGCCCTGTGTTGGATGCGGGGGCCAGTTCCCACGAAGAAGCGTTGGGAGGCGGACTTACTTTACTGTTGCACGCAATCAGAGGTGTATAGTGAACTACTTCCTCCGAAGAGTCGCCCCAAGAACTTCTGGGGGTTGTTTAGGGCGTTTCAGAGCGCGCAAGGGGATGGTGAGTCAGATCCTGAAGGAGTGGAGCTGGATGTGCTGCAGGAGGATGGGGTTGCGGCGGCTGAGGATGAGGAGAGTGGTGGTTGAAGGCCTAAATGTTGTGAGTGAGTAGTGGATCGTGCCTGACCTTAACGATGCTACGCATTGGAAGGGTGCTCGGGACGGCTGTCCTGGTTGTAGGTAGATGCTACCCCCACTGAACTTTGTTTCGCCCTCGTGGG
The DNA here is from genome assembly GCF_964263255.1 of Lissotriton vulgaris. NCBI lineage: Eukaryota > Metazoa > Chordata > Amphibia > Caudata > Salamandridae > Lissotriton > Lissotriton vulgaris. Next base: position 868,630,486 of record NC_141687.1, on the reverse strand, counting down.
CATGTGAGTCGACGCACATGGCCCTATTGAGGGGTTTGTGGAAGTGGTGAATGGTGGGAGCGGGCGAGTGGACACGAGTTTAGGTAGTCTGGCTAGTTTTTGGGGTGGGTGGGCTTGTGTTTGAATGGGGGTTTTGGTTCTTGTATACACCTTCTCCTGGTTTCCCTCTTGTGAAACTCCATCCCTGGGTCTTCATGCATTTACTACTGTGTGCCTGCACTGGTCGTATCGTCCTGGCACACTGACCTGCTCTTGGAACGGTCACCGCCGACGCCGCCGGGTGGGCTTTCCTTGGACATATTGAGGTCAATCATCTGCTGCTTCCATGGACTGGTGCTACTGCTCGCTTCTTCTACACCTGCAGTTACGCCCCCAGGCCTCCGGGCTGTTGGTATCATGGCTGTGTGTTTTATCTTTACCCAGGGATTTGAGAGTGACCTCTTGCTGCCGCCGGCCTCTGGGTTGTAGGCGATGATGGCTGTGTGTATGACTCGAAGGTGTAATAAAGTACAAATTTAATAAAAAAAATAAATTAAAAAAAATTGTGGGGGGTGGGTTGGTGGTTTTGTTCTCTTGATAGTATTGTGGCTTTGTCGCGCTTCTTAATGATGCTCTGTGTTACCAGCTGATCTGTTACTCCTACTATGACATGTTTGAGGTCATTTCTCCCTTTGCTTTGCAATGAATGGATTGTAGAGGGAGGAGATGGGGGGTGAGGTGGTTTCCCAGTGGGATAATTGACCTGACTAATTGCCTCTATGTTGCCTCTGTTTAGCTGTGTATGCTCCATTATATATGCCATGCTTTGCTATGCTTGCAGTTCGGTTCTTTCGCATCTGGCGCGATGTGCTCCCCGATATGGTCCGACGTCCGCGCGCTGCGGCGATGGCTTGGCCCTCTTCATCCGTCTGCGGCATCACACTGGCGCGCCTGTCACTGCTCTAGTACTCTGCTCCCCAGGTTCGCCACTCTGCACCCCCTGGATTGGCTGGTTTTCCATTGGGCTGCAGGCTGTCATGCTTCCTTCATTGGAGCGCCAGTCTGCTATGCGGCCTGGCTAGACTCCCCAGGCAGTGTCTCCCTCTTTGCATTCACTCATGGCTAACTTGAAGTGTTGGACATGGAATGTCCGAGGCCTGAATGACTATCGCAAGGCTCGCCTAACCCATGCTCATTTACAACGCCACTGCGTGGACGTCGGTCTATTGCAGGAAACCCATCTACTTCCCAGCTCGGTTTCCTGGCTACGGGCTCACTATTTGGTGGAAGCCCACTCCTCGACATACTCCTACGTAGGAGGGGTATCCCTTTTTCTGCGCCGCGGCCTCCCTTGGCAGACCTCCAATGCCTGCGCAGACCCAGAGGGTAGTTATGTGATCTTACATGGCCTCCTGCTAGCGCAACCAGTTACCATTGCCGCTGTGTATGGTCCGAACTCTGACGACCCCGACTTCTTCCACCACATCTGGCATCTGATTTCCTCTTGCGCTCCTGCAGCCATTATCTGGGGTGGGGATTTTAATGTCACGCTCTCCACGGCGCTGGACCGGCCGGGAGTCTCCCGGTCTAACCCGCGGGCCATCTCCGCTATGTCTTCTATCCTTGCCGACAATGCGCTCTCGGATGTTTGGCGCCATCTGCGCCCGGACTGCCGGGAGGGAGGGTACCTGCATCACTGGGGCGCGGAGCTGCGGGTCGAGAATAGACTTTTGGGTCGCCTCGCCAGACGTCCTGTCCTGGACGGTTGTTGCCACTCATATGGCCCGCACCCTTTCCGATCACGCGCCGGTCCAGCTCATCCTTCGGCCCCCTGGCTCTCAGCATCAGGCTTTTTCCTGGCGTCTTTCCCCGAATGCCCTCAGGGACACGGTATTCAGGGACGAAATTCAATCCTCCATCACTACCTTCTTCGAGCTCAACGTGGGATCGGTTGACTCTGCCTCTACCCTCTGGGAGAGCTTTAAAGTGTTTATCGTGGTGAGTGCATCTCTAAGCAATCGGGCGTCCTCCGGTCTATTTGTTCTGCGCTTGCTCGTCTGGGGGGGAGAGATTCGCGACTTGGACGCAGCTCTGTTGCTCAGTCCCAGCCCTGAAGCGCTTGCGCTTCTGCGCTAAAAACACACCGAATTCTCAGACAAGGCAGATCGTGAGCTGTCCTTTTTGGGCAGAGAGGGCTGTGTCCGCCGCTTCGGGGGATCGTCCTGGGCGCACTCTCGCCAACCTTTTGCGACCCCGCGAGCGGCTTCTTAAATCACCGCCCTCAGTGACGGTGGCCCGGATCGCACCATGTCCTCGGAGGAGATCAGGGCCCGGTTTGCTACGTTCTATTCCAATCTTTACTCCGCGGGCTCTTCCCCTCCTCAGCAGATTTTGACCAATATTTCGAGTCTATCGACTTAGTCTGGCTGGCGGATTAGCATTGCAAATTTCTCGATGAGCCCCTCGAGGGAAGAGATCCTGGCGGCAATCAGCAGCCTCCCGAGCGACTGGGCACCGGGCTTGGATGGCTTGCCCGCAGCCTTTTATAAAGCGTTCGCCGCGCTCTTGGTCCCGCATCTTGCCGCTACGTTCAATTAATCCTTCGATACTGGTATGTTCCCGTCGTCTCTCCGCGAGGCCTCACTCACCCTCCTTCTTAAGCCCGACAAACCTGCTGATCGCTGAGACTCCTACCGCCCCCTCTCCCTCATTAACATCAACAACAAGATCTTTGCTAAACTGATTGCCTCTCGCCTTTTAATTATTAATGCCCACCATTGCTCTGCCCGATCAATCTAGCTTTATTCCGGGCAGGGCCACCTCACACAATCTTCGAACCATCTTTTTTGTACTACACCAAATTAACCCTGATCTTCCGGCTGTGGCGGCGTTGCTTGACGCCACGAAGGCGTTCGACACTTTGGAATGGCCCTTTCTTTTTTACATCCTATCCCAAATGGGTTTCAGTGCCCACTGTCTGCAGAACATTTGTTTACTCTACACTGCTCCCACAGCTCGACTTCGTGTGAATGGACTGGTGTCGGATCCCATCGCCATCTCTCGCGGCAGCAGGTAGGGGGTGTCAGTTGTCACCCATGCTTATTGTTATGGGGCTGCGGCAGCACCATACCCACAGGGGTATCTGTTTTTCATCTCGCTCCCTTCTGGTCTCCATGTATGCCGATGACGTTACTCTATGTTCGGCACCTTCGAGAAAATCTCAGTCCCTTGGTGCGGGAGGTGATCCGGTTCGGCGGGCTGTTGGGCGTCAAGATTAGTTGGAATAATTCAGTGCTCTTTTCCCTGACTGACGCCACTCATTAATTTGCGCCAGATTACCCTTTTGAATGGGCGGCTGGCCCCACACGCTATCTGGGGATATGGCTGAGCAGAGACCCGAATGAGCTTTGGAACTTCAACTTTGGCCGGGCGGTAGATTGGCTGGAGTCTAAGGTCCCCCAGTGGAGCCGGTTGCCACTCTCTCTAGCGGGCGAGTTGCCATAGCCAAGATGGTGGTACTCCCCAAATTCCTTTACCTCTTTTCTAACATACCCATCCCTCTCACTTCCTATTTTTTCTGCAGTCTTCGATCGCTGATAGTGTCGCTGGTCTAGGCCGGGCGACAACCCAGGATAGCTTACAACATTCTAACTTTGCCTATGTCGGCCAGCGGGCTGGGCGCTTCAGATTTTAAATTGTGCGCAGGCTAGTTTTTCACTTTTGGCTGCATCCTACCCCTTACCAGCCCCATGTTGCAGTGGAGCTGGATGTCGCTTCCCTCTGGTCTCTATCCACTGCACTTTTCTCTCCTGCGGTTCGTCCCCGGGTGGAGGTCAACACCGTTGAGACCCTACGGTGGGCATGGCTATATCTTTGCAGTCTATCAGGTCTTTCTCTATCCGCAAACGCCATGCCCATCGTCAATCACCCGGATTTTCCGCCCCTGCAGTCTTCCAGCATGTCTAGTCACGCGGCATCTCGTGGACTAAAGACCATTGCGGATCTGTATCCGAATGATTTCTTTTACTCCCTCTCCGAGTCCCCTTCCTTGATGGATACGCTCCTCTTTTATCAACTGCGTGCCACCTGCCTGAAATTGCACCCTACCTTCCTGAGTCCGCCGCCCGCTTTCCCGGCACTGACTTTATATACACTTCGGAGTCCCCGCGCAAGCTTGTCACCAGATTGTATGCCTTCGCGCTGGAAGCCTCCCTCATCGACTCTGGAGCAGGATGCGTGGAGCGCAGACCTTGGCATGGACATCTCCGACACAGACTGGTTGTACTGCTGCAACCAGACCACTAAACTCTCCCCAAATTACCGGCTCCGCCTGATTCACTTCAAATTCTTGCATACGTTCTATCGCACTCCGGCGTTTCTTCATAGCTTAGGACTTAGTCCGGACGACTCCTGCAGGCGATGCTGGGCGCCAGCCGCTGACTTCGCTCGCCTGTCCTGGCTTTGCCAGAGGGTGCCGGAGTTTTGGATGGAGGTCTGCTCCACTATATCTGAAATCTCCGGCGCCGCTGTGGGCCCAGACCCCCCTCCTATGTCTTCTCAGATTTGTCAAGCCGTGCCCAGACGCTTCTATTCGGCTAATTGCTATGCTCCTGCTGCTGGCGAGATGCAGGGTTGCGATGTGTTGGGGCCGCCGGCCCGCCCTTATTGTTGCGGACTGGCTTGCAGATGCATCTCGTTGTCAATCGTTCCTTTCTGAATTCTGGGATCTGATGCCTGCTAAAACGCGCCCCGTTGAAATTTGGGGTCCCCTGGTCGCTTATCTCCTCTCCCATTCCTCGAGTGATACTGTTTCACCTGCGCTCCCCGCCAGCCCTGGATCCACGGCGGCCGCAGATGCGGCCAATACCCATTCTCCCCCTTACTCCCGCCCCATGCATGCACTGCCTGTTCTTTCCCCTCCCTGCTGTCGCTCCCGCGCTTCCTGCTGGCCCCTGGCTGCTGCCTGACTTTTACCCATCCCCTGTTTGGTCATAGCTGCACCTTTGATTCTGGAGCTCCCACCGGGCTTGCGGTACTGCCCAGTGGACTGGATAATCCGGGGGCACAGCGCCGCCACATTATTGTTTGTACCGACTGACGGCTGCCTCTTCACCACCCACTGTCTTGCACATGGCTGTCTTTGGAAAGGTTATTACACCCTGCATGGTGTCATGACACCTAGATGCAAGTAAAGATTGACAATGGACAGCGGCTAACTCTTAAAATCAGTACTTTTGATGGTCTAAAACAAAACTGCGCATTGACCCCCCATCTCTTCAATTTATTTATGGCCGACTTGACCCAGAGCCTAGACCAGACCAACGCTCATCCACCACGACTAGGCCATCTGCGTGTTACACATCTATCCTACGCAGATGATGTAGACCTTCTCAGCCAGAAAAAAAATAGGCTTGCAACGTGCTTTCGTGTCGAACTGCGTTGTCACCTTGGCCACACGAGCCTACTTTTGTAGACTTTTGGTGACTTGCCTGCAGGCGACCATTTTCACCAGTTCTCACGGGCCCCTCCGGGGCATATCTTCCAGCATGGCGGCTAGGGCCGACAACGAGAAACGGAAAACCAAGGTGCCCATTCGCGAGGGACCGGTCCAAACCAATATCATGGATCGTTATACCCAATCTAAAGGATCCCTCGTGGCGCCAGCCGCACCCCGGAGGACGCCAAGGAAGACCCAACTGCGCCTACTGAACTGTCTCTTCAAGACATCATGAGCGCCATTGCCAATATAAAGGAGACCATCGGCCAGCAGTATGAGGCTCTGGCTCATAAAATCGGCACGGTTGCCATAGATGTCACATTGATCAGAGCCAACTTGTCTAAAACTAACGAGAAAGTGAAATCGTTAGATTTGAAGACTTCTAGCCTTAGGGCCGATGTGTCGGAACTTCAAACTGAAAATCGGCACAAACTGAAATCGGCAACCTGAAATCATCCAACGATCTCATGTCTCATCGACTGGTGAATTTTGAGAATAGGGCAAGACGCAACAACATCTGCGTCATAGGTGTCCCTGAAAGCCCCGAGAATCCTTCAATGGACCTCCTGGTGGAGGACCTCATACTGAACCATCTTGCCCCTACAGGACTGGGCAAATTCTTTGCAGTGGAGCGTGCGCACTGTGTCCCGGGTAGAAAGCAGAGGCCGGGCGCCCCTCTGAGGCCTATCATTGCCAAGCTCTTTCATTTCAGAGACCGGGATGCTATCCTGCAGGCCTAGAGGGTGAGCGGCCCGGTAAAATTCTAAAACGCTACAGTCAACTTTTACCCGGACTTTACTCAGCTCGTCCAGAGGCAAAGGATGGGTTTTCAGGGTGTGAAGCGAAGACTCCGAGACTTGGGCCTGAAATATACTATGTTGTTTCCTACCAGACTTCGTGTTGAGTACGAGGACCGGACATTTTTCTTTGAACGGACAGAGAATGTGAGTGACTGGCTGGATTCTCTGCCTGCCCGGAACGACCGAACTGAGTGCCCTGGTGGCGCCGAGGGTGGTGAGCCAGAACAGAAGTGACGATGCGGTCCCTGATTTCCGAACACTTGACTTTTCACGGCTTGGTTCGATTATTTTACCATTGTTGTATTTTATTATCGTATACCCGAGGGTGGTGGGGATAGTGGGTCTCTTTCCTCCTCCAGGGTTCTTTTTGTAGATTGGTGTAATGGTAGGGAGACAGGCACAGTGCAAGTTGGGGTGGCTTTCTAGTCTAATGCAGGGGTGGGGGGGGGAGTTGTAACGGGATTTGGTTGGGGGGTGAGGGGGGGAGTGTTTGTGGGTTTGTTTTCTTTTCTCAAGGCAACGTATTGTTCTTTTCTATGATCCGATTATTGTGCTCTTTGTGGGGTGGGTTCCACATTTCTTGTTGGGATGGGGGTAGTGGGTTGAGGCTAATACCATGGAATGTCAACGGGTTGGGTGATAGAATAAAACGGGGAGTGGTGCTGCAATTCTTGCATCGCCTGTCCCCAGATGTCGTTCTTTTACAGGAGACACATCTGGTGGGAAACACGTGTCATGCAATGAATAGGTGGGGTTACCATCTTGTTGCACACTCTGGGTTCACCACTGGTTCTAGGGGTGTTGGCATTCTTGTCCGGTCCTCTCTCCCCCTGGAGATAGATGACTTAATCTGGAGGTTGATGCATCCAGCACAGAGACAATACACCTTTCACTCTGGGGCCCATGGAAGTCTTTCCAGACTTGATAATGTTCTCATGCCGGCGGCACAGTCCCCTTCTGTCAGAGAGATCAGACACCTTGCCCGGGGCATCTCAGACCATTCCCCAATGTGGCTTTGTATGGATACTAGAGTGTTGTACAGGGTGAGTCGCTCCCATAAACCCCTGGTACTTACGTAAGTAATACCAAGACCCGTGCTAGTTTGATAAAGTCCCTGGATCACTATTTCCTTGAAAACAATGGGTCTGTGTCCTCATCTGTGTCACTATAGAAAGCCTTCAAGACTGTCATTCGTGGGCATGCCCTATCCTTAATTTCTGATGCTAAGAAAACTAAGAGTCAAGAAATTGTTCGTCTTGAGGCAGAAATAGTCGAGCTGGAGAGTGACTTGGAATCAGGCGTTACCCATGCTAAACTCCACGCCCTAGGTTCGAAACAACTGGATTACAGGTCCCTTGTCACGGTTGCTGCCAAAATAATGCACAGGGAGCAGCAGGGCAGATTGTACGATGTTGGGGACAAGACGGGTAAATTGATTGCGCGGCTTGATAAGAAAGAAAGGGCGAATCGTGTGGTCCCCGTGATTCAGAATTTGAATGGAGAGTGTGTGACTGATCTGAGTGAAATAGTGGGGTGTTTTGCGGACTATTTTCGTACAGTGTATTCTCCGGTCTCTGATAGAGATGAGGAAGACTCATTTGTTGCTACGTAATATTGCGCTGCCACGCCTATCAGAGATTGACCAAGACCTAATGGATACTCCATTGTCGGCGGATGAGATTGCAATCGCCATTCGTTCCGTTCGCTCTGGCAAGGCCATGGGCCCGAACGGTCTGCCCATTAAATTATACAAATTGCGTCCCGATAAACTCGCACCGTATCTCCGAGATATGTTCCTGGAGTCGCGAGACCTTGGCTCCCTCCCTTGTGATCAGCGTTTAGCTACAATTGTGGTAATTCCGAAGGAGGGGAAGCCTCTGGATCGCTGCGCTTCGTACAGGCCCATCTCCCTGTTGAACGCCGAACCTAAAATCCTAGCTAAAGTTTTGGCTAATCGGCTGATCACAGTGATTGGTGACCTGATCCATCCGGACCAATCTGGTTTTATCCTGCATCGTAACACCGCACTCAACTTACAGCGTTTGCACGGTGTCCTCACGAGGGCGGGGTCTCTTCAAGAGCCAGCTATCTTGGCTTCCTTGGACGCCACAATGGCCTTCGACACTATAGAATGGCCGTATCTCTGGGCCGCCCTCGCGAAATTTGGTTTCGGGTTTGAGTTTATCGGGTGGGTGAAACTCCTATACGAGGAACCGCTGGCTCAGGTGGTCGTTAATGGCAGAGTATCGGATTCCTTTACTCTTGGGAGGGGTACGAGACAGGGTTGCCCGTTGTCTCCACTGCTTTTTGCGCTTGCCTTAGAGCCTCTTGCTGCTTGGCTCCGATGGGAGCCTTCGATAAAGGGTATCCAGTGGACTCTGGATTTTGAAGACCGGATCTCGCTTTATGCTGACGATATCCTGTTATACCTTACCTCCCCCCGAAAATCGCTTAATGTTTTGTTCGATGTTCTCACTTCGTTTGGCAAGAATTCAGGTCTAGTTATTAATTGGACTATATCCTGTGTCTATGTAATTTCGGGTGGTCTTCCCCCCTTGCCTCGTAGATTTCCCATCCAGGTCTCGCAGACGGGATTCAAATATTTGGGGATTTTTATATCATTAGACCCCGCTGTTCGCTATGAACACAATTTGCTTCCCCCTCTCCAGAGGTTGAAAAACTCTACGTTGTTCGTTGGCGTAGATTGCCACTGTCGCCGCTCGGTCGTGCTTTTTAAAATGATGTCCCTGCCGCGTTTTCTGTACGCACTCCAGAATTCATGCGATATCATCCCGGCGAGCTATTTCCGGAAGGTGGAGAGCTTGCAGAGGCGGCTTGTCTGGGACGGACGTGCAAGAATCGCCCTCGCTAAGCTAACCCTCTCCTGGTATGACGGGGCGATGGCGCTCCCAGATATCAGGTGGTATTATTGGGCCTCAGTTGAGCGCAATTAACCACGCAATGTATGCACCCAGCCCAAATCCTGCATTTGAGATGGATAAGTATCAGTTGCCGGGTGGGAATTACAACAGGTCGCTCTACTCCAAGGTGGCAGGGAGAAATCTAACAGGTCCCACTAAGATTGCTGTACGAGTCTGGTGTGATGCAAATGCGGCCCTGGGTTGGAAGGATCGACTGACACGCGCGACTCCTTTGTATGCGTCTGAGAGATTGGGATGCCTCTGGACAACGAAAGGTTTTGAGAAATGGGATATGATTGGTATTAGCAGAGTGGGCGACCTCTGGGCTAAGGGTGCTGTTAAGACATTGCAGAAGGAATAAGAGTTGAGTGACAGGTAGTTTTTTTTAGATATGCACAGGTTCGTCATGCCTTGACCTCTGTCTTTGCTGCTGATGCCAATATCCCCGAGTCCTCCCCGCTGGAAGATAGTGTGCTTGATGGTCATGTGCCTGATAATACGATTTCACTAATATACAAGAAATTGATCAATAACCGGGCATATCTCCTTGTATGTCTCAGGGAAATCTGGACCGGGGATGGGCTGGAACTGGACGATGAAGACTGGCAGTCTGCATTATCTTCACCTAAGGAGGTGGCTATTCCCGCCCGTCTCCATCTCTTCCAACTTAAAATTCTCCATTGTGTGTATGTCACCGGTCCTAGTCTGGTTTCCATGGGTTTTTCTGCTGATGGGTTATGTAAGAGTGGTTGTATAACGAGCGCTACCTTCCTCCATATTATTTGGGAGTGCCCGGGTTTTGGAATCGTGTGCATGCAGTGATGGTGTGTCACCGGAGTTGCGTTGCTGCCCGAGGCCCGGCGATGTCTGTTGAATGTGTGGGAACCAAATGATTATAACGTCGCTCAGACCCGGTGGGCGACCCTTGGGAACATGATCGCCAAGAGAGACATTGCACAGTTGTGGGGTTCCCGGCGGCCGCCCACTATGTCAGAATGGAAGGAGAATATGGATTGGTGCATGTTTAGAGAGAAGACTATTTGGCTAGGGTCAAGCCTGGGGCGTGGACCAAAATCTGGAGCCAGTGGAACGCCTATCGAGGGAACATATGTACACCCCTGTTGGAGGACAATCCAGACATTTCCTTCTCCCCCTGATCCGACATTCCATGTCTTGTTTAAAGTTTGTACCTATTTTTGACTTCCCCCCTGACCCCCTCCACTACATATTAGTTTGCACAACTTTGCATTTGAAGGTCCCTCCCGTACAAGCACAATTTTGTGTACAATGTCCTATGCCTTGAGACTTGTTTGTTTTCTTTTCTTTCTTTTCCTTTTTTTGTAAAAAACAAAATACTTCATCATGGCTCTATCCTGTGTTGCTACGAATCTTATCCTGCATTGCTGCCGGGCCTCAGGGATGTCGGCGAAGGAGCTGTGGTATACACGGATTGCTTCTACTTTTGCTAGCGGCCAGCCCCTGTGGTTGTAGGCCCGTGTGTGTAACCGTATTTAAATGCACAATAAAGTTTAAAAAAAAAACTACAAGCGTGTAATTGGTTTACCAATCAACGCATCACCTGCACAAGTACTTGAATTCGGACTGCAGTCCCAGGTACTGTTGAAAAAGTATGAGACTGTCAAATTCTGGTATGATGTCTGGATGAACCCGGAAATTGAGGTCTATCGTGCCATGTGGGATGCAATCTATAATAGTCCTAACTCCCAATACGCCAAATTCTTAAAACTCTCACTTGAAACAACTGAATTTGCGACACTTTGGGAAACTAAGCTTCCGGTTGCATCGTTTAAACAGGCAGCAAAGAAGGCGGACAACAACAAGCACTCACTGCTCAATGACAAGTCAACCCTGAGTCATCGCACACATGCCTGGATGACAATTCAATCATATAAAAAGTCCGCACCGGCTGCCTATTTACAACTCGCATTCTCAGCGCATATTAAACATAAATACCTTAAATTAAGGTTGGGTAACCTCCCAACAAACGCTGATCAACCTGAATGGCGGACCCAAAAATAAAAGGGTGCGAATTATGTGGCGCAAGAAAACAAGATCTAATTCACCTGATCTGCATCTGTCGCGCACTCCTTCCGGAACGACAGAGAAGGCTAAAGGCCAAGTTCAAGGAAATTGGAATACATACCTGTCGGTCTGCGATTATATAAATCATGTGCACTAGGGATCCCCAGCTTATCTGCGGAGCAGTCCAATTTATTACCAACTTCGAGAAAAAGAGAAGAACTTTGGTAAAGTCTTAAATTACACCATAAACCCTCATAATTTATGCGACTGCTCCTTTCTGAAGAACGAGATTCATTTTAAGATTTACTGTATTTGTAACTGTAGACTAAAGTTTATATTGTGCCTTTTATGTAGACTAAAGTTTATATTGTGCCTTTTAAATACTCTGCATTTGTATATTTTTTAATGGTTTTTATTAACTATACAATAAAGAAATTATTATTATGTGTCATGATACGGAGCTCATGTCTTCCCATGTGATGTTGTACTGCCATTTTTTCCTTCAGAAAATGGCAAATAAAGGTTAAAAAAAAATTAACAAAAAAAAAAAACTGGACCTATTCAGACAGCTCATTGACAAAATCCTTCAACTCTAGTAATAGATAAACCTTTCCCAAGCCGCAATTAGTAAAAAGTCAAACTGATATTTGACCTCTTTCTTTGAATAGACAGCAAATGTGCCAAGATAAAAACAAGATTTAACCCCTTCGCTGCTGATGACGAGCTTAGCTCGTAATCAGCCACGGTGGTCGTGTGCGGATGCTGAGCTCGTCATGTAACGCGGTATTTTTAAAAATGCCGCACAGCGGGAAAAATAACCGCTGCAGCGATGCGGTTAAAGGAATCTTTTTTGCTCATTCACTTTCTGAATGAACAGAACAACTGTTCCTTTCTAGTCTTAGTTTACTCCCAGATGGGACTAGTAGGTGCTAAAAAATAGCTCAACCTAAAAATTCTCTTGCAATTGCGAGTGGGGAAGACTATTTTTTCGAGGTCTGAATGTAATCCTGGACAAGTATCTGAATTCATGGAGCTATTTTCTTCATAATTACTTATGATAGCTCATCATGGCTACAAGTCTATCCACATGATAGGCACAGCATGGTCATCAGGGTAGAGCAGGCATGTTTCTCAAATCATTTTTAAGACCCATCACTTTCAATAAATACACAACACTCCTTTGCAATCAGCAGATTTCACATTGAAATAGCCACAAAATTTCCAACAGACAAGCGATTTTACTGGTAAAGCTATATAGTGTACAATGCTCTCTATACATTGGTCCTTTGAACATCAAGTGCTCTGATTTGTTTTGCTCATTTAAATCTTTGATTAAAAATCACAATAGTAAATAAAAAATGCTTTCATAATTACGGATATATTTTGGAATGGGAAACATCCTTTAGCACAACGCAGGAATCATAATCATACTGTGCCTTTACAGTGCCGGCAATAGAACAAAAGTTTCATTAGCACACGTTTAGTACGCAAGTCTTATCAAAACTTGCCAGGGGGTGGGGTGGGGGTGCAGAGTTGGTCAGGTGATGTTGGATTTAAAGTCCAACACCTTCCCTACTGTTGCGCAGACTGGAGTTGGATTAGTAAACTATACTAATCTGAAGTCTAGCAACCCCCTAAAACAAGTCATAACGACTTGCGCACAAAAAGAAAAAGACTTCTAACAAGTTTACTCCAATGCGGGCGTTAAAAAGGCACAAGTGCTAAACGCATGCGTGATACAATTGTTTGAAATATTTGTACTATTCATTTGCAAGCTATTTAAATGAGTTATTTTTCAAAATCTACATCTTACAGCCTTTGTTTTACAATGATTGTCAGACTGCACACGTGACTAAAACCTTTAATTGTACTAAGCGAAAGAAAAATAAGACCCATTTCCAAGCAGCAATTAGTAAAAGAAATTGACATTTAACCTCTTCCCTTGAACAGATAGCAAATGTGTCAAGATAAAAACAAGGATTTAAAGGCATCTTTATTGCTCATTCACTTTCTGAATGAAAAGAACACAGATCCCTTTCCAGATGATGTTCACTCGGAAGAACGGACCAGTGCTAAAAATAGCTCTACCTGATAAAATCTAACTTGCCTTTGCAAGTGGGAGACTACATTTTTTGAGGCCCGAGTACAGTGGCATATAGTGCAGTGGTGCAGAGTAGTTGGTGTAGCGTACAGTAGATTGTTTCAGATTGAAGACGCATAGAGTGGAGTAGTAGCATAGAGTACAGTGGCATAGAGTAGTAGCAGCCTAGAGTGCAGTGGTGCATAGTGGAGTGGGGGTAGAAATCACTGACAAATTATAGAGTGGTGCAGAGTAGAAAGGTATTGAGGGGGGAGTGGCATACAGTACTTCAACATGCCAGCAGTGCTAAAGTCAACCCTGGCGGTAGGCCATTGTGAAAAACAAGTGATTTATCTTTTCTTCAGCAAAGCAACTGAAACCGTTCGAAGTTAGAAGCACAACAATTAGCAAAAAAAAGTCACGATGACCTTCTTACAGTGGATTGAGATCTCAGTCCAGGTAAAGTTAAGCGCTCCTTTGCCTATGCAAAAACCTCCCGCATTAGCTCCAACTCACGTTATCCACGCTAAACAATATTCCGATACTGGTTACAAAGCACCACTGTACCAAAACACAGGGATTCTCAGTCTGGCTTTTGTAGACGAATGCTTCTCCAGCTTTTACAAACGCAGACAGATACAGCATTGTAGCACCCATGCAAGCTTCATTCAGAGTAAACCTCCAGCACACAGAACTAGTTGAGATATACCACAACATTCTGTGCCTAGTAGCTGCCACAGCATGATGGCAAAATTCTACAGTGCATCTGGAAAAACAACAAGCTTGAGATATACTACAAATAAGATAACGTTAGTAGCTGTAAACTGTTTGGAGATCTGTGGATGAACGTTTAACTCTTTCTGTGGATGAACGTTTAACTCTTTATCTTGACACATTTGCTATCTGTTCAAGGGAAGAGGTTAAATGTCAATTTCTTTTACTAATTGCTGCTTGGAAATGGGTCTTATTTTTCTTTCTCTTTACGTTTGGGAGGGAGAGGGCCAGTTACGGAAACGATATAAACATAGGACAGTCTTCTGAGCGCATGCAGCAAACTTAAGAAGAACATTTGAAATTTAGATTTTATTAAATATGGAAATATAACACTGAAAGATAACAGGCACTGACTAATTCCATTTTAGGCGAGAATAAATACGAGCTTAGTAAATGTGTAATACAAAGAAGTTAAAGGCTTAATTGAATGCACTAGGCTTCAGCATTTTCATGACAGCATACATTATCCACAACTGAAAGGCTTTATAATAAAGCTGTGTGTGCCAAAGTTGTGCTGATTAGATTTTCACCAACCACGCAACTGGGAGACATGACAGAACACGCCAAGCAATGCCTGTTCTAGTCTCCTACCCCGAAAAAATACCACCTGGAAGACTAAAGCATGTTTTTAAACACCGGGCTGCATACAATTTTTCGAATTCAAATACTTAATTTACATTTTATGCATTGGCGTAAGCTTTCAAGAAAGACGCTTAGAGAACACTTGCTTAGTTTTTATTCAACCAAAAAACACGTACAATCCTACTGCCAAGCTTCAAATTATACCAATGCATTTCATGAAAAAACTAGCTACCGGCTAATGTTTTCGTAACAAAGCACTCTCGCTACGATGTTAAAGCAGTTATCAATACTACTTTATCTAACGCTCAAATGTGCTTTCGTCCACAGAAATATGATCTTTACAGTGACACAAATCAAGCAAGAGGGCCTACCTCTGCTGTATTAGCCATGTACACTACATGTCAATTCTTATCAGGATCTGCAATTATCATTGGGGACGATAGGACATGGCGCCGTTAGGTCTGCAGGGTTTATTGCCCTATTCTTACAGCCCATTCTAAACTGCGGTGCGGATTACCTGGTGGGGATCCTGCTGCTTCGGTGGTCAATCCTAGTCCCCGTCGAAGCGGCCCCGGTTGGCACTTACCGCCACGACGGAAGAACAACCCCCACCCGGCTCCCACAGACTCCCCGAGTCGTCGTACCCGCTCAAAGACTGGTTTAAATATTCAAACTGCAACGGCCGCCCAGTGAGAGCAGAGACGCAAAAGGGAGAAGGGTTGGACCAATCATGCCGCAAGCTGTCACCACGCTATGGAGGCGGAGCAATAAGTGGCATAACTAGTTCCGGGTAGATACATAGTCCTGCACTAATGCGACGGCCATGTTGTAAATGGGATCACTAACCTTTCGAGTTCCGAAAATAAAAAAAGAACAACGCGAATCCGTGTACAGAATGATAACGATGAGACCAACTCGAGTGAATGAACCTGATGCATCTAAAAGCGCTGTAAAGAAAAATCATCGAATACGGTCACGTCTTGATTCCGCAGCTCGACTATTTTTAAAGAGTTACCAACTGCTTACAATAGGTTTTTTTTAATAATTGTAGTTTCCCCGTGTTAGCAGCAAAGATTTCAGCAACCGGCGTGGGCCGGTGTAATGGCTTCTCCGTAAACATTTTTAAAATGAAATGCTATTGTAGCCCAGCCAGCTTGTGTCTGATTAGCCCGCGTTCCCGCAGACGGAACTTGCTCTTTTGTTCCTTATGCTTAATTTAAAGAAATATGCACAGCACCGTCTCGCACATCAACGCGTCTCCAGCGGCACTTACTGGTAGCCAGGAGCGCGCACATCAGCACCGTGGGGATGTTCTCACGTGTACTGTGCCCTGTTGTGTATTTTGGGGCTTAGTTACAAGCCACTTGCGCCACTAGTACGTCACTGCGCAAGTATGTTTATTTCCGCCTGGTTACGACTAAAGGCTAGAATCCCCTTTAACAAGTTCCTCTGTGGGCGTGGATTACAAATTGCTCCTCCAAACATGGCTGCCTCAAAGGAGGCTGCAGTATGTCTTTAACAGACATTTGAAAGGCGGCGGCCATCTTCAAGTGCCTAATTTATCTCCTCTCCCTGCAAAGGGCAGATGCTTCATAGTTATAGCCAAGACCACCTGACCAGCATGTTTAGGTGGTCTTTCCATCCGCTTCTCCAGACAAGTGTAAAAACCTGTTTCTGTGCCCCCCCACCGAAATTCTTCCCCTTTCATGTAAAAACAATAGGGTGACCATGCTTTTTTAAAAATTTTATTTAATGCGCTTTTATATAGCGCAAACTTTACCCGAAGGTGTTAGAGCGCTTTACATAAGAACCAGTTGCAAAACATAAGGACTAAGAATTACATGTGTTACATAAAAGATGCAAACTGAAAAAAATTGCAAATGTACAAGATGTAGAGTCACACACGGAAGAGATACAAACAGAAAGAAGAGGTACGAATGGATATACTCTAAGTCACATAGGAATGGTAGAGACTACAAAGGTCTATTGCATGTACTAGTGATTAGAGTTATCTCTATATACATAGGGAAGGGATACGAATGGATATACTCTAAGGGGCAGATTTACAATTACTGGCACATCCCTGCAAAATTGCAGGGATGCGGCAGTAATTTTTGTGCCACAGCTCCGCCACCTATGATGCGCCACATTTACAATGCGGCGCACCATGGGGCAAAAACGGCACAGATGCGTCACGCATCTGTGCTATAAAAGTGGCGCATTGCTGGAGTTGCGTCGCAAGCGCGACGCAGCTCCAGCAATGCTCTGGGGGGCCTAATCTTTCAATTCTGTGTCAATCCTTATGCCTGCTTCTAGCAGGCGCAGGGTTTTGAAGCAGCATTGGCCTAAAAGTGACTGAGTGAAATCTTGTAGATTTCACTCAGCCACTTTTAGGAGGCGTTCCGGCGCACGAATGCCCCCCCTGCGCCGGAACGCCTCCTTAATGGTGCAGGGTTTTACAACGTGACGCATCTCCCAGATGCATCACTTTGTAAATACCCCGCACCATGGCGCATCTTTTGCACCGCCGCTGCGTCACAAAACTGACGCAACGGCGGCGTAAAAGAGCCGCAGGGGGCTTGTAAAACTGCCCCTAAGAGTCACATAGGAATGGTAGAGAGTACAAAGGTCTACTGCATATACTAGTGATTAGAGTTATCTCTATCCCTGTCCCTGCAGTTTTCACTACATTTAGCACTTGTCCTGGTTTTTAGAGTGGGCAGACTCACCAAGGTTTTATGTTTTGCAGTGCTGTTTCAGGTACCGGGCTTTTTAGAAATCAATTTCATTAGTACTTAGGAGTTTATTACATTCAGCGTCTAGTTTCTCTACATTAGTGATCGATGTCTTTAAGTCATTCTCTGCCCGTCCATGGATGGGAAATTGTAGGCCTGCTTCTATTTTTATTAAATGTCCTGTTTATCGTTTTAAAAATCTGGTCACATTAAGAAACAAGCATTTGAAGTGCAATAGGGCTCACATTTGTTTGGTGTTCTAATTGACAATGCATTTTACCCATGTGTTATGGAGTATGTGTATGTGGTGTGTAGTGGGATTCTGTGGGTTGGATTGGCATTGTTAGTTGTGGAATTGTGTGGTATGGAGTTGATTTGTGTAGTGGAATTATTTGGCACGGTATGGAGTGGAGTTATGTGGATAGTAAATATGTGTTATTGAGTGTACTGGAATTATATGGCGTAGGATTCTGTGTTATGGAGTGTAATTATGTGGAATGTTATTTTGTGGTGTCGAATGTAGTGGAGTTTAATTGTGTGGCGTGCTGTTGAATTTTGTGGCAATATGTGGAATTGCGTGGTGTGGATTGAATGTATGTGGTGTGTTGTGTAATTGTGTTGTTGAGATGAATTATGTGGGTTGGTGTCAAATTATGTGGTGAGTGGAGAACAGAGGGAGGTTTCACATGAAAAGGACATATATCAGGGACACAGTGGAAAGCAGATGTGACTTAAGAAAAAAGTTTCCCCATGTTAAAGAAGTACACTTTCTTTGAACTTTGAAGAGAGTTTGCCAAATTTTACATAGTATTGTTGTATAATTTACAGAGCAAATATTTTCACAGCTTGGCTCTGTGCATCTGCGTTTGTAAAACCCTCACTTGACACAAACAATCGAAAGCTTAACATTTGTTTAATCATGCAGGCACGGGAAGAGCAAGAGCCTCGAGGCACAGCGTGAAGGGCAGGCAGCCATGAGAGGGACAATTAGGAGAAGGCTGGAGTGATGTGAAGAGGGGCGAGAGAGACAGAGAAGCAGAAGAAAAACAAGCTTGTATTTTTTTTGCAAATGTGTGCAGTTGGCATACAAATTGTAAAACTAAAGATTAAAACTTTGCTGTCTACATGTGGTGTGTCTATGTTTTCAAAATTAAATTAAACTGAACCCACAAAATTAAAACATTAAATACAAGCTAAAATGTGATCAAGTATAAACCTACCAGCCCAGGTACAGAATTAAAGTGCTTTTAGATGGTTTTGTAGTTATGAACAAGCAACGGCCGGGGTAGGTGGAAGCCAAGTATGAATGACACTATAGAAGGCCTTCCTTTTGTCTTTCTTGTCTGGTACCATGTGCCTGGTTCGCACAAAGATTCCACTGTTCCAGTATGTTTTTATGTAAAGGAGAATGGAGATAAGAGCTGAAACACAACACTGGAAATGTATCTGGGAGCACTGCACCTCAGTAATTAATGTAATTTTTTTTTTGTAAAAGTCATGGTTATTTCTATTTATTGGCATTGTTAATGTAGCCTTGTGTTATGGAGTGGATGTATGTGGTGTGGAGTTGAAATATGTGTAGTGTAAACATGAGGCATGTTGCAGAGTGTAATTATGTGGAGTGTAATTTTCTTCTATTGTGTCAATGTATATTGAGTGGCATTATGCAGCATGTAGTGGAGTTGAATTATGTGGCATGATGTTGAAGTATATTGTGTGGATTGCAAATGTGTGGAGAGGAATTATGTGGGTTGCAGTCAAATTGTTTTTGGTGCAATTGTGTGGCGTGGGATTGTGTGGTGTTGAGTGCAGTTATGTGTAGTGGAATGACGTGGAATGGTGTGTAGTGGAATGATGTGGATAGTAATTATGTGGTATTCAGTGTAGTGGAATCGTGTGGAGTGGGATTGTGTGTGATGCAGTGTAATGGTATTGTGTGTCTTGGAGTGGCATGGAGTGGAATTATGTGGGGTGGTGTTGAATTATGTCACATGATGTGGAATTTCATGGTGTATATTGGGTATATGTAGTGTGTAGTGGATTTATGTGTTGTGGATTGGAACTATGTGATTTAGTGTGGAAATATGGGGTATGGAATTGTGAGGAGTTGTGGTGTGGAATTGTGCGCCATTCAGTGAAATTATGTTGAGTGGAATTATGTGTCATGGAGTGTATTTATGTGGAGTGTTGCTGTGTGCCGTGGAGTGGAGTGGACTTATGATGAGTGTGATTATGTGGTATGAACTGGAGTGTAATTATGTGGTCTATTTATCTTGTGTTATGTGGTGTGTAATTATGTTGCTTGATGTGAAATTGCATCGCGTGGAATTATGTGGTATGGTGTGGAGTGGAATTTTGGGGAGTGGAATTATGTGGATTGGAGTGGAATTATATTGCATGGAGTGCTATTATGTGTGTTGTAATTATGTGCTATGGAGTGAAATGATGTGGGATAGAATTGAGTGGCGTGGTATTATGAGATGTTTAAATTTGTTGTGTGTAGTAGAATTATGCAGTGTGGATTTGTGTTTTGTGGAATTGTGTTGCACGTAACTGTGTGGCGTTGTATAGAATTATGTGGAGTTGAATGCCTGTTTACTTCACGACCCAGTTGAGTAAAGGAGAGCGGGATGGCACAAGCATGCACTCTTTTAAGAGTGCAAGCCAAAATTAGCAATTATTAGCAAAGCCAACAGGTCTTGCCAAAGTGAGATCTATTGGCTTTGTCAATCTTTTATTTTTTCAGCAATGCTGTAGTGAAGATGAAGCCAACCAATGTTTTTTTGTAACAGAACAAAAGATGTCTCCAGCGCATGCCATATCTCACAAGTGACCTATTAGGTGCCTGTGCTCAACGTATACCAATGTATGTAATCAGAAAGGTAACAATGCTATGACTTTGCTGTTTTTCCCATTAATTATATTTTGTGTTCTAACATTGACAAAGCTGCTTTTATGTGTCATACTGCCAACTTAAAACCATCTTTGCAATTACAATAGAACTTATCTATGTATCTCATAGAAGTGTTTTTTTCAGTAATGTTTTTCAAAGCTGTGTTCTTGTATCCTCCCAGGACAAGTGGTTATTACAGCAGGTTTCTGAGACCTATAGTGTGATCCGACGTCGCAGACCCGATGGGTCTCACAGATGGCCGCACCCTTTTCTCCACCTAATCACATCAAGAATTGTCAAGTTGTTGAGACACCCATCAGCATGACGTCTGAAGCTAGACCAATGGGAGACCGGCAGGAGGTGATGCAGATGACTGACCAGCAAATAAAAAGGGAAGCCAATGAGTCGGATAAGGAGGTGTAGGAAAAAAGCGACGATGAATCGAGGAGAGAGGACGGTGAAGTGAGGCACTTGAGCAGAAGCAGACGAGATACACCTGACCGAACCAGAAGGCTGCAGTAGATACCGGTAGAGTGACGGTTTCTACGCTGCTATAGCCGCCAGCCCAGGAGATGCGAATGATGTAGAGACAGTCCTTGTCAAAACCCCAGAGCCCCGTGACTTCAGGCAAGTACCATTTTTTCGGTACTTCTTACTTAAGCAGTGGTGGGAGGGAAGGCCACAGGGCACCCCTATGAGAGGCGGTCCTGAGTTTCCTCAGGACTAAAACTAGTACAATAACTGACACCTGAGCAAAAGTGTTGAAACCTAGGGCACAAAGCACACATGTGTGGTGACAGAGAAATCAGAACGAGCAGAGAATGAACTGACGTCCTCTTCATTATAGTGAGGGACGAGTGACACCAGAAGAAGAAGAAGAATTCCTTGGAGATCCCTAACCTGACAACAAGAGGAGCAAAGAAGAACAGAACAATAAGGAGCCTGGAGCAAACAACCTCCCCGACATTACCTCAACCTGATGAGTTTCTTTATTGTTAAAACAAACACCCCAAATAAATCCTCCTAACCATAAAGAATTAACATCCTGGAGTTTCAATTGCAATGCCACAAATTATTTATCAGCCCACTCCTGAAAAAGATAATGCAAATGATGATGGTTTAGATAGTTGGGAGGGGCGATGTGGTTTCCAGGACGAAGTTTCCACTACCTATAATTTGAGTTGTTGACACCAACACTGGGTTGTTTGTGCAGAGCCCAGGATGACATCCCTGCAGATGAATTTCACCAACTGCCTGCCATGGGTCCTAGCAAAGTTGCTGGAAGCTTTAGCTGGGAACAGAGAGCAGAGCGAGACGACAGCCCTGCCTATTCGAAACTTCAAACTCCGAAATGACTTACTGTGCAAGGCGAGGTCTTTGAATTGTGTGTGCTTGCAAAGGATGTGTTATCTAGGACAAATGCTGAGGGTTTCATTTAGAGGTAATGCAGCAATTCAAGGAGGAATTCTAGGCCTGAAGACCCTATAGGTGATACTAGAGGACGAAGAAAATATCCACAGCGCTCTAGACCACAACAGCAAAGAAAATGGAAGCAAAAGTATGCAGTTCAGACAAATTGATCTGAATGTCTACAAAGAGATTTGTGATTTTTATGCAAGCTTGTACATTATGGCTTTGGGTGGATGAGAAGATGACTTTCCCTTAGCCTGGGCAGTGTGGATAAACAATGTATTTAAGAAATAAAAGCATGAGTGAAAATTATGTTGCCCTCTTATTGGTGGAAAATGAAGGTTACAAGAATTACAGTCGGTAAAGCTTTGGCATGGCTAATAGCTGCACCCAAAACACTCCTGTATTTTAAATTTTTGATGAAATTTAAGGACAACGGTGCTGTAATATTAACTCACACCGTTATTGTAAAATTAACTGTGTGGCAATAACTAATTTACTTAATTGGATATCGGGGTTATGAAAGAAGAGTGGCATGTGAGACATGTTTGAGGCAGCTGCAGGACTGCGTGTGGTAGCAGAAGCAAGCAGGGTTGGGGAGGGAGGGCGCAGGCCTCCTTTCCGAGGGACTTGTCGTCCCACGGCTTTGTGCACATCCTGTGAGCACAGAAGAACCTCTTGTATGTTACGTGTTACCCGTGTGAGTGGTTTCAATTAAATATTCATTTTAAACCTGCGGAAAATGTGGGTATTTGAAGGGTCCTGATCGGGGCAGCGGGCGGGTGGGTGATAGCAGCCTGAATGTGGGAGTAGTGTGTTAGGTGGGTGTAACAAGGACAGCAGAGCAGGGGCGATGGCCTGCCAGAACATGCACTCTCATGGAGTGCAACAACAGTGTCAGTACATGGGAATGCATTTTTACAAAGCTTTTTCATATGTACTAAAAAAGCAAACAGTAATTATGGGAAGCCATTCATGTCAAAATTACAGATCCCCATATAAGACACCTTCTGAAATCCGTAGCCTGCTGCAAAATAAAAACAAGCATTTGCAATGCAATAGGTCTCGCATTAGGAAAGTTTGAGCTATTGGTATTGTAAATGACAATTTTTTTATTTATGTGTTTGTTTTGAAAATAGCTAAATTAATAGCTTTGTCATTTCCAATGCCAATAGTTTTAACTTTCACAAATGTGACACCTATAGCATTTGTAATGCAATATGTGTTGTATTTACGCGACTTAGATGTATTGATATTACAAATAACAATGGCTTTTATTTTTTTTATAATTAATACTTAAATAAATGTTATTGTAATTTATAATGCCAATAGCTTAAACTTATGTAAATTACTTTCTTGAAGATTATGTACAGTGTATTTTACTGTGACGAAAATCCAAGAACAGAAGTGAAATATTAACATCTTTTTGTGACATTTGTAATAAAGATTGAAACATTGAGAACATATTTGAACCAGTTGTTGTTGAATAGTTGCACAGATTGATGCTGTGGTGGCGCTGAGTAATGTAGTGGCGACGAGTGATGCTGTGGCGTTCAGTGATGCTTTGGTAGCGCATAGTGATGCTGTGGTGCCCCTGAGTGATGCTGTGGTGATGCGATAGATAGATAGAGTGAGGGGGATAGATAGATAGATAGATAGATAGATAGATAGATAGATAGATAGATAGATAGATAGATAGATAGATAGATAGATAGAGGGAGGGCGATAGATAGATAGAGGGACGGCGATAGATAGACAGACAGATAGATAGATAGAGTTAGGGCAATAGATAGATAGATAGACAGATAGATAGAGTGAGGGTCTCCCAGTTCACCGTTTCCAGAAAGTAAGTAAAGGCCTCTGCATTGTACTAGTTTTGAAATGACCTTCTCTCACCCTGCATTTTTACTTTGCCACGGGTTATAAATATTGCTGCTGGTTTTTGTGTGTTAGTATTGGTGCAGTGATTATTATTAGTAGTAGTATAGTCGTAGCAGCAATGGTAGTAATGCCAGTATTGTATTGATTATGAAGTTTGTCTTGTGTTTGTCTGTAGTGACTGTTTATATCTTTTCCCCTGTGCAGTAGCGTAGCAAGGCTGCCATATACCTGGTGGAAGCGAGGACAATGTCCGATGTGACTGCTTTGGGGGAGGTGGGGGGGGGGGGTAAATACTGCAACTATCAGAGTTCGTAAGCCCTTCGGGACTTTGGGCCCCGATGCAACTGCACCTGCTGCACAATTGTAGCTACGCATCTGTGTAGCGCTCCGAAGCCTGTCACCAGGTCCACGCTCCATAGGTATGCTAAATAAAATGAAGTCCAACTATCCTCCATCTTGGAGGAATATTGCTCCATCCAGAGGCATCTTATTATAGGAAGGGAAAGAAGGGATCCATTGAGATCCGTTCCTCTTAGAACAGCTGTGGGAAGTTTGCTGACGGGGAGCGCGCGAGGGCAGAAGGCAAGGAAGAAGAATGGGGGGGGGTTGAAGATAGAGATGTCTCCTTGCTGAAAAGCAGATAGTTGTTGTGTCACGGGCGAGGAATGGGACGGAGAGGGGAAGAGGGGAGATGAAAACATGCAGAGGATTGGGAGGGACTCTGTGAGAGGGTTTGAAGCTGGTGTGTGAGTGTAATGTACTGCTTTGACCATGTCCCAGTGCATGTCGGGAGGAGCCGGTGAGTGCCCGCGCGGTGATGGGACGGAGTTGCATAGATGAATTACAACTCTCTGCTAGTGCTACTCCCCCGTTTATGCACCTCTCTCACCTCATTAACGTAAAGTGCTGCGCTGCATGGCTGGCTTCTCGGGGTAGGAGAGACGCAACGATCGGGGCAAGCTGCAATGTGAGGAAACAAAAAAAACAAGCATGGGCGGCCGCAAAAAAAAATCGCCCACGAAATGAAAATTTAAAAAAACGCGAGTGATTACGCACGTAGCTGTGTATGTGAAGTAGTGTGCATATAGTGCGTGCATGTGTAGTATATGTGGATGCATGGATGGTTAGTGAGATTGGTGTGTGTGTGTACGTGGTGTGTATGTGCGTATTTCTCTACTGTTTACTGTTGTCAGTGGCCGCAGGCTGGCAAGCGCTGGTGAAGCGTCGCGCTTCAAGAGCCTGGTGGGGGTGGGGGGAGCCAGCGAGTAGGAGGGAGGAAAGGAGCATATGGGGATGGGGTGTGAGTGAGGGGGAGCAGAAGCCATTGATGGTGGTGTGCGAGGCCAGGCGCGCGCCTGGGTTAGCTTCATGCTCGAGTGCACAACATGCATTGTAGGAAATCTGCTGGTTCAAGAGACTTTGGTTCAGATGTAATAGGTTCAAGTATAAATACTCGACCTAAAAAGGGAAGCCACGAACGAAGGAAGAAAGAAAGAAAGAAAATAAGGAAGGAGGTTGAAAGGAAGGGTGAAAAGAAAGAAGAGTAAATAGATGGAAGGACATTAAAAAGGGAAAGGATGGCTAGAAGTGTAAAATAATTGGTGATGGGATGGGCGGGAAGAATGGGTGATAGGATTAATGGATGGAAGGTGAATGGGTGGGTGAGTGGGTGAAAGGATGGGTGGAATTAAAGGATGAGAGGATGGAAAGGTGAAAGGATGGATGAATGGATGCATGGAAGGATTGATAGATGACACCTTGATGGAAGGGAAGATGGAATGGGAAAGAAACTCGTCTAGATAGGGCTCATCTTGCTTGCTTAGTTGATTCAGTGATGGTAACAGTTTGGTTCCAAGTGGGGGTATTTTAATTTTCTGTTTACTCCTTACTGTATACATGTATGGTTTTCAGCTGTGCTGAAAATATTATTCATTTCATCCTCCCCGAAAACGCTATCATACCACATTAAGCCATTCTTGCAGTGGCTGTTTATCAAAAGTGGGAACAAGGCAAGACGACGGATGACTGAGGTGGCGCTGCCAGGAGACTGTGCGGCGGATCCCCCTGGCGGGGGTTGTGCCTCTGATAGAACCCCCCCACTGGCGGGTGCACGACAGAGAGCTGCGGACTGCCTCTGCTGGCCTGCGGAAAGACTCAGCAGCTGTCCTCCGGCGATAGAAGATGGTGCACCTGGCCCAGGAGACATGAGGTGAGCGGGGAAGACCGCGAGTGCTGGACTTTACACTGGGCCCGACCAGTGTGGGTGCAGCGGGGTCACCACACTCGGAGGCACGCCGGAGAGCTGGAAAAAAATGTGTTTTACAAAGAAGGACTGACTTTCAGGGATTTTAATCATCGATATCAATTATGAAGCTATCTTGCAATTGAGTTACAGATGGTCCGTCCTTCTTTAAACGAGCCAGCGCTGAAGGGCGCTCAGCCAATGGTGCGCTAGCAGGGCGCAGCCCTGGAGGCGGCTGAAGGGCAGGGGCTATGAATTCTGCACAGCCGCCGTCCAGCCCTGCCCGTGCACCGCAGCTGCCGTTCCCACAGAAAGTTACCAGGCTGCAAGTTGTCAGCCTGTCCCTGGTCTGGAGCCCCTGGCGGCGTCGCCCCTGCCCGCCCATCCATCGGGAGCCGAGGACTCGGAGCTCCATGAATCATTGTCCCCAACAGCAGCGGTGAGGAGCGTGTGTGTGCCTGCGTGCGTGAGTGTGTGTGCATGCGTGAGTGTGCCTGTTACGCCCGTGCGTGTGTGTGTGTGTGTGTGTGTGTGTGTGTGTGTGCATGCGTGAGTGTGGCTGTGTGTGTGTCCATTTACTTGCCGCTTAGTACAAAAAGACAAGCATAACCATTTCATTTCTAATTCAGCGCGTTGAGCAAAAGCGAAAGCACGCCCACACAGCAACCAGCCAGCACGCTCCCGAGGACAAATCCGAGTCGGAAAAAGCGCGAGTCCGACTCGTGTCCACATTCCCAAAACAGGGCGACTATAGTTGTCAAGCTAGACAGCAGTGCTTCGCACTGCTTTTGTCTAGGCTCGACCTAAAACAGTGGTACTGGAATAAAATATGGAGGGAGATTTTAGTAAAACATTTTCTACAGCTCCCTGCTAACTTTAAAATGAAGACCTGTTTAGGAGCATGGGTGCTTCCATGTTTACAAAATTTACTTCCTGTGACATTAGTTAACTGTAAGAGCGTGTCCTCAAAAATTACACCGGATCAGAAGAAGGCGTGGTGGAGGATGCACAGTAGGAACTTAATTAAAATTAATTTATGCTTTGACTTAGAGTTTCTTGTAAAGACACTGCAGAGAAACTGGTGCTACCTCTTCCTTTGCAGATAAACATTGCTTGTGTTTCTTTCAAATGCTGCATATTCATGTCCATTTCATAACAGATTGAGATTGCTACGTTAAGAGTTGGAGAGTAGAATGTGGGTCAGTACATCAAAACCTGCACATTAATTGTAGTGAAAAAGCAAATTCTAAAGGTGTAAACGTCTTGCTTTCGGCCAGACATAGAAAGCGGAGTTTTAGACCGGACC
This sequence comes from Lissotriton vulgaris, assembly GCF_964263255.1. NCBI lineage: Eukaryota > Metazoa > Chordata > Amphibia > Caudata > Salamandridae > Lissotriton > Lissotriton vulgaris. The sequence continues at coordinate 868,603,343 of NC_141687.1, read as the reverse complement.
ACTTTGTTAAAATATGAGAAAGTGATGTATTACGGACTGTGATATGTCAGGTAAAACCTGATGCGGTGGGGCTAATGATAATGCATTTGCTTTTCGTTCCCTTTTTTGTTTCGCTAGAAAAGGAATGAGAAACCGATCAAGAAATACTTTTTTCTTATTTGTGTTGGTTAATTATGTAAAGTTGAACATTTTCTAAACTTTATGTCTTTCTATCTTGTGTCCTCTTTCTATCTTTTGAATATTTCAATATCTATAAAAATAAACAACTGCACCTTTCAGGTAACGTGCCTAATGTGAGATTTTTACAACACAGTATAGAGGCATAAAAGAGTGCAGCCGTCACTGTTATGACCTTCAACTCTCTGGCTTACCTCAATACCACTTAATTATGAAGAAATGCATTGCAGGCGATTTCGAAGCATTTTAAAGCTTACCATACCACAACCTTTGTTGGTGAAAAATGTGAAAAATAAAATAAACACTACGCCTCGAGTTGCTTCAATAGGAAATTACATTTGGAACAAAGCAATAGCTACTCGTTCCACATAAATAACTTTAGCTCAATGGATCACTTCGGATAACTAGGTTATACTCCAACCTCCTGCTCATTTTTCGATCTTGATATTTTACAGATGAAAACATTCCTCTTAATAAGTTTAAGTAACGAGGAGCTTGGGGATAATCCGGATTGGAACAAAAATGTGCCAAGGCGTTCTAAAGTTGCAGAAAAAACACATTGTGCGTGTCCTGCCACCAACAGCCGTTTTAAATTAAACAAGCAAACTCACCGCCGCAGCCCGGCTTCAACAGGAAGCCAGGCAACCTTTGTTGGGACGGGGGCGGGGCCGGACACGCGACCGGAGCTTTCCAGGAGGCAGGCTGCAGTGGCTGGCGCATGGCTCCGGTGCAGAGAGAGGAGAGCCCTGCGTGCAGCCGTAGCCCGCCCGGGAAGCCAAGGAGCGGAGTGCCGGTGTCCCTGTGCCCGTTCACGTCGGAGTGAGCAGCCCAGAGCGGGACGAGTAGAAGTCCGGGTGAGTGGGGCTCCATGCTTGCGTGTCTGTGTGTATGCAGGTGGGTGGGGGTGGGGGTGGGGGACGGCAGCGTGTGTATGTGTATGTGTGTGTGTGTGTGTGTGTGTGTGTGTGTGTGTGTGTGTGTGCGCGCGCGCGCCTGTGTATTGTGTGCGTGCATGCAGAGGGGTGGGGGCTGGCTGTGTCTGTGTGTGAGCAGGGGCTGTGACTTACTCTGCGCAAGCGCGGCTCAGACGCGCGCTCCCGCGGTCAAAACTGAGACTGCAAAAGCGCACGTCTGAGTCGTGTCTACTTTCCTAAATACGGGCCACATTAGGTCTGGAGCAGACACTCTCAATGCTCACGCATTGAGAGTAGGTCTGCTCGACCTAATGACACACACCAGAATGAATATAACATATGTCTAAATAAAAACTAAACATGGCAGAGTGAATATACTACCTAGTGGACAACAGGAATAACACACACTCTGAATTGGATAAAAGGTATGTTGAGATGTATAGCAACTACGCTGAAAGGAATATGACTGTTGCTGAAAAGAATACAACAAGAACTCAAGTGAATATAAACCTTATTGAAATGATATAGACTGGGGCTGAAATGAATATAACCCACATTGGAATGGATATGGCACATATTAAATTGAATTTGACACTCTTTAAAATGAATACAAGCCATGTTCAAATGAATATGACACATGTTCAAATGAATATAAGCTAAGTTGAAATAAATATGACTAGTGTCAAAATGAATATAACTAACACTGAACTGAATATGACATGTGTTCAAATGAATACAAAATACGTTGAAATAATTATGACTAGTGTCGAAATGAATAAAACTAACACTGAACTAATATGACACATGTTCAAATGAATATAAGATAAGTTGAAATAAATATGACTGGTGTCAAAATGAATATAACTAACACTGAACTGAATATGACACGCGTTCAAATGAATACAAGATACGTTGAAATAATTATGACTAATGTCAAAATGAATAAAACACTGAACTGAATATGACACGTGTTCAAATGAATACATGATACGTTGAAATAATTATGACTAGTGTCAAAATGAATAAAACTAACACTGAACTGAATATGACACATGTTGATATAAATATGATTGCAGTTGAAATGTATTTGGTGCACATTAAAATGAATATGGCCCACAATGAAATGAATATGAGAAGCTTTAAACTGAATACAACATCCATTGGAACCGATGAAACATGACAGAATAAATATTTTACCTATTGGACAATGTGAACAACACACTTTGAATTGGATAAAAAATAAATCGAGATGTATAACAACTACGCTGAAAGGAATATGACTGTTGCTGAAAAGAGTACAACAAAAACTCAAGTGAATATAAACCTTATTCAAATGATATAGACTGGTGCTGAAATGAATGTAACCCACATTGGAACGAATATGTCACATATTAAATTGAATTCAAAACTCTTTAAAATGACTGTGATACACATGAAATGAATGTGAGATATACAGCAATGAATACAAGCCATGTTTAAATGAATATGACACATGTTCAAATGAAGATAAGATAAGTTGAAATAAATATGACTAGGGTCAAAATGAATATAACTAACACTGAACTTAATATGACATATGTTCACATGAATACAAGATACGTTGAAATAATTATGACTAGTGTCAAAATGAATATAACTAACACTGAACTGAATATGACACATGTTTATATAAATATGATTGCAGTTGAAATGAATTTGGTGCACATTAACATGAATATGGCCCACACTGAAATTAATATGAGAAGCTTTAAACTGAATACAACATCCATTGGAATCGATATGGCACATATTAAATTGAATGTGACACTTTTTCAAATGATTGTGATACATATGAAATGAATGCCAGACAATCAGCAATGGATACAAGCCATGTTCAAATGAATATGGCACATGCTCCAATAAATGTAAGATAAGTTGAAATAAATATGACCGGTGTCACAATGAACATGACCTACACTGATCTAAATATGACATATGGTCATATGAAGATGATTGCAGTTGAAATTAATTTGACACACCTTAAAATGAATATGGCCCACACGTAAATAAACATAAGAAGCTTTGAATTAAATACAACATCCGTTAAAATGAATATTGCACATCTTGAAATAATTCTGACACATGTTACAACATATGTTGACACAAGTAACATTTTCATTGGATTTGAATTTACATACGTTCAAAGGACTATGGCAACTGAGATATTAAGGACCTGATTACAAGATTGGCAGTCTCATAGCGGGTCGCCACACTGCGAGACTGCCAAACCTGTAGTCAGATCATCCGCCGGATTTCGAGTTAATCCAGGTTGGGCGGTCCCACAGGAGTGCGTGTCTAAGGCACTTAGGTGTGCCTAAGACATGCACCGCTGTGAGACCAGTGCAGCACGTTCCTGCGTGGGGAAAAATGCACAATGGACAGAATGCTGCACAATGTGAAACATTCACCCCAGTACAGAGATCTGGGCCTCAATCCATCGTGTGTTTGCTACCCATGCCAATCCAGTTCAGACCCAGCCATATGCAAATCAGTCTTAACCCTGTTCTCCATGGGAACAGTCCAGCCCGAAACGCCAACCACGTCTCCCCTTGACTGGAAACAAGCATCCTGGGGTATCACTTCTCATCATCCAGGTTAGCTTGACTCCAGAGGCATGGAGAGCATGGGTGACAAATGTAAAAAGAACAATTGATGGACAGAATGCTATACAATGTCAAACATTCACCCCAGTACAGAGATCTGGGCCTAAATCCATCGTTTTGTTGCTCCCCATGCCATTCCAGTTCAGACCCAGCCATATGCAAATCAGTCTTGACCATGTTCCCCATGGTACAGGAACAGGGTCAACACTGATTTGCATATGGCTGGGTCTAAACTGGGGTGGCATGGTGAGCAAAAGATTGATGGATTTAACCCAGATCTCTTGACTGGGGGTAAATGTATAGCGCCTTTCTCAGAAAAATGCCAGACTTGTGAAAGGATGCCAGGCAGTCTGAATTTGCTGCTCTTGCCTTTTGCGACCTGTTAGAGGGACCTGAGGAGTTTGGACCCCCTTCCTCTTGAAACCCAAGGACTGAAAGGTCTCCAAATATCATGAGGCTGATTCCCTGGGCAGCTCCAGGAACTTAAAAAAGCTGAAAAGAGCGTTCCAATGAAGAATGCCTGTTGACCATTGGCAACTGGACAAAAGACTGAACTTTGCTGTTTCACTCTGCCAGACATCCTGAAGGGCAGAATTATCATTATTTCATGCCGCACAGTGCAGCAAGCCACCTTGCTGAGTTATGCTGCGTGAAAGAGAAAGGTCAGAATTGCACCTTATTTAACACAAAGTGGTGCATTCCTGTCTGTTGTTTGCGCTGGCGCACTATGTGCTGCCCAGCTCTAACGCAGACACCCTTGCACCGTGGTGCAAGGGTGCTTTCCTTGCAGACAGGACTGTTTTTGTGCATGAAACCTTACTGCATTAAAACAATCCCCTGAGGCATTTTCCTCTTTCTATGTGTGCTGCAGAACATATAGAAAAAGGAACAAAAAAGGAGAAATAGAGGTATTTTTCCTCCTTACGCTTTACCCAGGGAGGCTTAGCATTTTGAGTAATTCCCTGGTCTGACAGTAATTTTGGAATGAGCCAAAATCCCTGGGTGAATGCGTGGGAACACCCACCCTTCACCCATTAAATGCCTCCTTGGGGCAGTGTAACGCATCACAGCAATTTACTCTAGATTTATCAAGCCATGCAGGGCTACGTAAGGTGGTCTTGCGTGACTTGATAAATCTGACTTAGTGGTTGTGTCGCAAAGTCGATGCAACTCATTGGTAAATCTGTCTCAGAGAGTCTAAAACTACTTCATCTGACATCCTATGGACATTATTAGTGTCCTCCTGTGGTTGTTCTGACACCACAAGAACCTTGGGACCTTTGCTCCACAGTTTAAAGGGACCAATGGCAAAACGTATTTGATTACCAGTTACCAGAGTCAGATTGAAATTCCTCAGAAAAACAATAACTTTTGATTTGGACATTATTTCAAACTTCCCTACTTCCTGTCCCTAGCGGGGCCAATCTGCTTGGTGTATCCAACTTGGTGAGGCGGCACTGATGTCAAAATGTACAACTCTTTTATCTGATCAAATTCCACTCACTTTTGAGGCAATGCCCTCATGTGAGGGCCTCTGGTTGTCAATAATTGGTATATCTCTCTCGCTCACTGTGGGTATAATGTTTTGTGAATCAGGTAGGATCGGGACGGAAAAGACAACTTAAGTATTCATAGTTCTGAATATTTCCCTTTTGCATTTAGACATCAACACAGTCACAATGAATCATAAGTACTTCCATACCTAACATATTGCTCCCATTTCCCATATTACGTGTGCAGTGAGTCTGTAGCTAGCATGGCTAGGTTCTTCAGTTTCCACTTGGTAGTCACCATCACCACATAGGCTAGCTAGCTATGCCAGTGATTGGAAAAATGTTGTTCTGCGTTTGGGGCACTGTAATTCTTGTATGGTCATGGTTTTTACTGATGCTGGCATTGTAAAAAGGGTCAGGCTTTTATTCCATAGATGATTAAGCCAAAAGAGGACAAAGGGATAAGGGAATATATCTTTTTCTTATGCTTCAATGAGAACAGAAACAGAAATTAGACCAAATTCTTCCCACATTTTCACATATAGAAAAAGAAAAATGCCTTTGTGATGTGTACTTGTCCAACGAAGTGTCTAAGATCGTCAACAAACATTGGAGTATACTGACATGTGGTAACTTGAATTTGGAAAAACCAATGTTCGCTCACCGTAGAGGACGCAATCTCAGAGATATATTGGTTCACACTAGACCAAAACCTACATCCATGGCCAAACAACCATCCATAGGAGTACAAGGCCATTTCCCCTGCGGGAACTGTAGCAGTTGCCATCTCACTCAGAAGAGCACAAGACTAACGTTCCGCAATGGCACAACCTGGGAACAAAGGAGGATGACAAATTGTAACTCTAAAAACGTGGTCTACCTTATCACCTGCCCCTGTAATCTTGAATATGTAGGCATGACCACAAGGGCAATAAAAACACGAATGAATGAGCACAAAAGCAACGTGCGCTGTAAGAAAAGCACCACAAAAATGACCACACATTACCTTACGGCACAACATTGTGTTAACGACCTAAAATGGACAATCATTGAGCAACTACCTTCTGAGGACTGTCTCTTTTTGAAAGAACAAAGATGGGTATTCCGCCTTGGCACCCAGCTAACAGGGTTGAATGATGAGGTACCTTGGGGGCAACTATCCAACTGAAATGCCGCCTTAAGGAACTTAAGCCTGCTGCAGGAATATATTATATATATTATTATATATATAAAATTAATGATTCTCACTGATCGATTTTTGATAACTGTAACCCTCCAGTATTACCAATGACAACACTGCCATCAATATTATGGGCCTTGTTTGTTTTGTTTATCTGTTTCTTCCACTCATACCTGGAGAAAATCGCTATAATGAGACACATCGCCTCTGAATATGCACTTGGCGCCAGGACGCATGCGCAAAGGACCACTGCCGCCTGAGAACGAATGCAAGGCCGCAACACGCATGCGCGAAGGATTACTACCAGATCCTTGCGCATGCGCGAAAAACAACCGCTCGCATGTAGCGACGCTCTTCTATCGCAAGTCCGTTCTGACACATCAAGCCGCAATATGTATGGCTAATGATCGGACGTTCCATACAAGGGCATTCAATTAACTATAAACATCGGAACACCCATGTTTGGCCATGTAAACATTTCCGCTCAATTAAGTACAGGGTATAAATAGCGAAAACCCTGTGATCACCTAACTTCAGCGGAGCAGCGTGTGGGGGTAAGGCGGATATTACTATGTCCTGATCCTGTGAGTATAGAACCTAAAACGACCATATGAAGAAACTTCCTAAGTAAGTGAGAATGTACTTTTACACCTGCATTACTTCTAACTACAGATTGCAAAAATAGCAACACCCCAAACGTTCCTATTGCTCATGAAGCAAGCAAGCAAGCTTCATAAGTATGACAACTATTGCCAGTAACTCCTAGTATTTGTGTTTCTGTGTTGTATGTGATGTTAGTATCTTTTCTTTTACAGGGCTTATTAAAAGCAAATGGTGAGGTTCCAGGTGACTGCACCTGCTTTAACTACCCGGTACATGGGTAACCATTAGTTGATAATTCTTTTTGTCTTTCTACAGGTCATTGAGCTTGTAGCAGACCGCTGTAGGCACATTTAGCCTAATATTTCACTTTTCTGTAAATACATCTTGATATTATCTAGAAATACGTGAGTAAGGTGGGGAAGTTGTGCCCCCGTCCTGAAGAAGGAGCTTGCCTCCGAAACATGTCGACGCACACCAGAGGTCCTGTTCATTAACACAACAGATTTGACCTCACACTGCACCCTTTTTTAATAGTACCAGCCAGAGTTTAGAATAAATTTGTTTCCAATATACTCATGTGCCAGGTACTTTTTAAACCTTCACCACGTCCCACCACTCACTTGTAAATACACCTCACACACATGCACCACACATAGTCATTAACTATAAGTGCTCCCGCGTAGTCGTTGGTCGCAGCACGCCGCATCTCGTTAGAGGGGTGCGAAGACCCCGATGATGAAGCATGACACCAAGGGGCCTGTTGGTGTGTGAGGGGTATTTTACAAAACATTAAGTGCTTCAACACTTGTTGAACACTTCACCCTACCTGCGAGTTGGATTCTCCTTGTTTATTAAAGTATCTCTGTGGAGCAAGAATCCAACCCCCTTTGCTCTACCTCCCCCTCTTGTTTTTTTTTTTTATATTTCTAACTTTCATACATGTTGCCCTATAAGTCATGTATAAAGGTGACTTGTAACAGGAAGGCATAGGATGATACTTTGATTGTTTTTTTTTAACATAGTAATAGTTGACACTATTCTTACTGTTTTAGATGTTACACTGAACTGTTGGTTGATAATGTGCACATTCCTGACGATGAAGAGTTTGATACCTCAAATATCAATATTGCGGAACAAAATGAGGCGCACGAAAGGTAATTTTATAAGTTTTAATTCTGATTTATACATTTCATTTTTAACTAATACAATTGATAGCTTAGCTTTATTTATTTCCTGTATTTCAGTGAGAGCGATGATATAACGTTGAAGGATCTACTATCAAACCTTGCTTTACAAATTGACTCTGAAAAGACATGCAAGTTCAACATAAATCAGCGAAACATTTGGGATGGAGCACGTCGTGCGTTCCTTCGCAAAACCTATAAAGCAACCAACCGTATATCTGTTATGTTTACTGATTCCTCTGGTAACTCTGAAGGAGCTGTTGATTTTGGCGGCCCAACACAGGAATTTTTGCGATTGTTAATGCATCATTTACAGCACAGCAAACTCTTCGAGGGACCCGAAAACAGGAAGACACTCAGTTGTGATGCCCAAGGTACCTTACATTTATTATATTCCAACCTTTCTAAACTGCTCAAATTCTAGAGGAGGGAAAATATATTTATTAAAAGTGTAAATAATGTTTATAATAGATTACTTACTGACTTCTTCAAAGTTTGTTTGATACCACTGATCAGGCATTCTCAAAGAATTTTTACTAAAAGGGGAATAAAGAAGGGAATACTGAACTATACTATTCATTTATGCAGCAAGAGCAGACTGATTTAAATTCCACCCACTGAATATATCCCTTGCAGCCTGTAAAACAACCTTGCTAGCATGTACTCCATTATATATTTTATGTTTGCTTTGTATTAAATGAGGGGCTAAGGTTTTCCTGTAGTAGTTACTGTTATCATTTGAGAGAAAATTTCTCTGACAAGTACTTCAAATAATGCCTAACTTTAGAGATTCTGCATTAGGTAATCTTAGTTGATGCTCGGGGGCAGCAGTGTGTATGAATTAATCACCCAAACTGTACAGATGCATCCTGCATATTTGGATACATAGGCCCATATATCAAAGGCAATAACCCACTGCGTGAATTCGTTTGATACATGGGACTTGAGACACTGGTCGGGTCATAACGGTAGGAGTTTTTGTTGTGTATAGAAATTCCAGTCCATTGTAGATGCAGATCTTAAAAAACAAGTTCTCTGGATAGACTCTTTCCTCCACTGGAGACCATCAAGACATCTTCTTGGAGGTTTGAGAAAGCAGAACGTTTTGGGTACAGCACCTTACTTATGGTAAAGTTCAGAATATGTTGCAGCTAAAAGAAAGAAACATCTGGAAGGACCAAAAATTGTATGTAATATTCTATTCCTGGTTAAACACCCTGTTGTGAATCTCTTTGGGAAGGAATGAGTTGTACCTTTTAATCAGAAACTACATATATAAGCACGAGGTGGAGACATTTAATCTGGGTTATTAATTCATGTCCCCAACAATCATCCTCCAAGGAATTTAACTTTGCCAGCTTTCATCCCTTATTGGAAGTTGTGCCTGGTGATGTCGGGTTCCTTGGTGAGGGAGAGAATGGGTTGGGTGTCGAATGCGTAGAGGGACGATGTTGAACCTTTGTTTCTGATGATGCCTGTGAGGGGCGCCATGTATACTTTGAAGATGGTGGGGCTGAGGCCGGAACCTTGGGGTACTCCGCATCTGGTCTCTGTTGGTTGTGATAGGAAATAAAGAAGTCTTATTCTCTGTGTTCTGTCCATGAGGAATGAGCGGATCCAGTCTAAGGCTTTTCCTTGGATGCTGGTGTCGTGGAAGCTGGTGGTTAGTGTGCGGTGGGAGACAGAGTCGAAGGCTGCTGATAGGTCCAGGAGGATGAGGGCTTCCGTTTGGCCTTGGTCAAGGAGTGCGGGGATGTCATCTGTGGCGGCGAAGAGGGTGGTCTTGGTGCTGTGGTTGCTGCAGAATCCGGAATGGGAGATGTCTAGGATGTTGTTGGCTTCAATGAAGTATGTTAGCTGGGTGCTGATGGCCTTTCCGATGACCATGGCTGCGAAAGGAAGCAGCAAGATGGGCCTGAAGTTCTTGCGGTCCGCCGGGTCTGCGAGGATTTAATTTGGAGGGGGTTGACTTAGGTGCGCTTCCAGTTGTCGGGGAATGTGACGGTCACAATGGAGCAGTTGATGGTTCAATGTAGCTCGGATGCGATGGCTGTGGCAGCCCTGTGTAAGATGTGTGGCGGGCAGGGGTCTGTTGGGTGACATTGCTGGGGGTGGGGGTTGAGGCATTGCAGAGGTCTTGGTCGTCCAAGTTGTAATAGAGCGTCTTGATCTTGAGATGAAAGAAGGAGCTGAGTCTATTGCAGAGGTCTTGGGAGTGAGGGGCATCTGTTTCGCTGTTGGGTTTGTCAAATTCCTGTATGATGGAGAAGAGGTCCTTGGAGTTGTGGGTGTTGGAGAGTATTCTGTCTTTGAGGAAATTCTTCTTTGTGGATTTGATGAGTTTGTGGTATGCCGTGGTGGCTGTTTTGTAGGGGATGCGTGTTTCCGGAGTTTTGCTGTTTCTCCATGTCTTTTCCAGTCGACAGCAGGCATGCTTGGATTCTTGGAGTGCTGTGGTGAACCAGTTTGCTTTCTTGTTGTGTTGTCTTGTAGTCTTCTGGAGGGGAGCGAGTGTGTTGGTTCAGTTGACGATCAATTGGTGGAGGTTGCAGATTGTGCATGGGAGGCGACGCGTGTGCTTCTGTGTGGTGCGTTTTCTAAAGGAGAAGTGGATGCAATGGTCAGCCCAGAGCAGTTCCATGATGTGACAGAGGAAGATGCTATTTCCTCCTGCGAAGACAGGGTCAAGTGTGTGTCCTGTTGTGTGAGTGGGGGCAGAGATAAGTTGCTGCAGTCCTATGTTGCTGAGGTTCTCTAGGAGGTGTTAGGGTTGTGGTGGTTATTCAGGTGGAAGTTTAGTTCTCCAAGTAGTATGTAGTCTGTGGAGGCGAGTGCGTGGGATGTGATGGGGTTAGCAATGACATTGGTGAATGGAACATGGGGCCAGGCAGTCTGTAGGTGACGGTTCCGCTGAGGTTCGTTTTTGGGTTGGTCTGGACGTGGATGTGTTCTATGTGGGCGAGGCATCGTCCGAGTCAGTGGTTGTCATGCAGAGGGAGCTTTTGTGGATGCTGGTGAGTGGGGCGGGTGGAGCGGTCTTTCTTCAGGATCTTGCATTTGATCATTACTGGATATAAAAAATAACCTCAACTGTCGTTAAATTTTAGCATGCAAAACCTGTCGAAAGACAATGGGAGAGAAAAACAGGGTATTTACTATATCATGCAGATTTTGGTGTTTTAAACACCAAGATCTGCATGCTATTCTCCACAAACTAGTAATAAGTGTTATTGATCACACCCAATATTTAATGTACCCTATGGTAAAATGATTTATCAGGTGCCTAAAGTAACAGGTAAACTTGTAATCAGGCCATCCGTCTAAAACTCTTGTTCTCTCAAAAATATATTGGGGTCCTGATTTATAAAGTTACTGTTAAGAGTGCGGAGTCTTGAACTGGGGTCCTGATTTATAAAGTTACTGTTGTGAGTCGAGTGTCTTGAACTGCAGTGTGGAGATTCTGCACCGAGTACGGAGACTATGGCCCAAGTACAATTATTAAGCCCCGTGTGTGAAGGCTCCGCCACAAATGCCGAAACTCTGCATGCTTGACTTTACTGCACATGTACCTTCGTGAATCAGGCTGTGGATTCTTGGATAATGTTTTCTAGATTTTATGCAATAAATTTAGTTTCAGAGATATATAATAAATGTTTTATAGATAAGCAGAACGCAATACATTTAATTTATTTTTTCTTGTTTAAGGTATGCGAAATGATGACTATTACTATGCTGGGCAAGCCCTGGCCGTTTCCCTAGTTCACGGGGGGACTGCTCCAAATTTTGTGTCGCCTGTTTTGTATCAATGTTTAGTTTCTGATGCAAAAAATGTGAATTGCAGTTTGGTAGATGTGGTAGATCCGGATACACGAGACATGTTGCAAGAGGTAAGCAATAGATAGTAAACATTTGTGCTGATGAATGTTTATCAATATTTATTATTTTGTTTTCACATAGTTGTGGGTCTATAAGTCAAAAACATGCAAATCATTTGCGTTTAATTTTGTGGTTAATAGTTATTCATGTACCTTAGATTTATGTATAATTGCCATATGTACTATAAACGAATATGAAAAGAAATCACACTCATCTATTTGGAATTGGGTCAATCCTGAATGTCTATTCCCGGTCCTCCACACTTTTTTAAAGTTTCCAGAGCAACCTCTACGTATTTGCTACTCTCTCAACTGCCATACACAAAACCCCATTCTTGCATCAGTGATCAATCAAGAACGTCCTACTGTTAACCCGATGTTGATCTATATTTCTTGGTGATACCACCAAATCAAAAGTATGTGATATGTTCTTGATATGACAGAGTCTTCACATTACCAGAAGACAAAGTTACAGTCACATAACTAGAGTCATACCATCTACCACTTGCAGTTGTCCCATGAGACTTCCCTGGAATTGCTACAGTTTTCAACACTGACTAATAACATAATAGAAGGGGCCTTCCTGACCATGTTTCTGCAAACAATGTGATATAGGAGAGGACCTATACATCTGTATTCTGGATTAATACACTCAGTGTGGAATTTTGCAATTGAACTAAAAGAAAACCTACTGCCAAACACATTCAGGTACATTAGGCCATTGTGCTAGTCATCTTTGTCTAATTCTCTTGCACTCTTTCCCAGTTGGTGTTCCATTCAGCGAGAGAGTGTAGCTAGTGTAAAACTACAGTAGCATTAACTACAGTAGCAGTTGATACTGTTTTAGTCCTTTGACTGTTAAACTTTTGGAAACATTCAACTTACTGAACGAATATGTTTATTTAGCAGATGGCCATATTTTTTGTTACTATTTATTCAAAATATAACAATCTTAATTTTTCCATAGATTGAGGATGCTTCGGCTCTTGAAACTCTTCAAGGATTGATTCAAAAACACAGCACAATTCTAAGTGTGGCAGGTTGCTTCCGTCCATTAAAATCTCTGAATGACAAAAAAGAACTATTGGAAGATATCATCAATTGGTACATTGTGGGGAGGACTGTTCCTTCACTAGTTAGGTACAGCGATATTTATATGCATATGCATTATAAAAGAATATCATTTTGACTTTGCAATACATGCATGTCCATTTTTAAAAAGTAATTACTATAAATCACTGTCCATCCTAATGGCATCATACATATTCACACTGTCAGAAATGTCCCAAACACAGATTGTGAAATCAAGCACATCATGTGTTTCAAATATATTTTACATTTACTTTGTTTCAGTTTTTTATTGGCATTTTACAATACAACTTGTGCAGTCCTTCCTCCAGAGGGCACAAATAGAACGCTAACCAAAATTACAGGAATCCCAACAATCCCATATGTTCAGCCCACACAGCACAAATCAAAATAAAGAAAACAAACAATAAGAAATAAAAAAAAGGCCTTCCCACCTTCCCAACTTTCCCAAATAGAAATTGCAAAATAAATTATGCGACAACTACCTTCTTTTCATAGTCACAATGGGCATCAGCATACAAAGCAGAGCATCAGAGGTATTGGACTTCTCATATTCAAGTCTTGGCATCCCAAAAGGAGTTCTAAAAATGTAACAGATTCAGGGCTCGCATGTGTATGGGATAGAAAAGTAATGGCAGCCTCGTGAATAAAAACTTGATTAGCAGGCCACACATTTCCTCAACGTTTCTAAATGTATCCACCAGGACATTGAACAGTCTCACAGTTGTCCGAATAGACTGAGATATCACATTAACACGGTTGGAGGGTCAACTTCATTCCGATCCGCCGCCTTGTTTTAACTGACCCCAAACTATTCCACAAATTCAATTGTTCAGCAATTGTTTGATATTTTAACAAGTTACAGCATAGTCCCAACAAAGCAAAACCTGGTATATCTGATAGAGCGCGTAGGTCACCCGGGTCATTAGATTACCAATTTCCACGCACTGGGCCCTGGCGTGCACGTAATGACAGAGTTTTGCATGAACCGGGTGAAACCTTAGCCACGCTACTATGAGTAATTCGGGGGCGTGTCACTTACACCACTTACTATACATGTACCTGACTTACCCCAGGCACATTACTCCTGATGGACCAGGAGCTAGCAGTGGACAGGTAACAAGATTCCTAAAAGAGTAGAAATACCTTTCACATTAAATACTTTGATGACATTTATTTTGTAAAATGACCACAGACACCTGATGAGGTTTAAAGTTTTATATAGGAAGTTTCAGAATGAATATGCCAGTATAATGAGGCAAATACAAATCAATATATCGATTATTAATATCAAAGCCACAATGTAACTATGGATAAGGGCAAGTACCATTAGAGTAGTTGGGAACACTACAGGGTATGAGCATTTAGAAAACACGCTATTCAGCACGAGTTTAAACTAAGGAAAAGGACATGAGGAGGCCTAATATGTGCACTAATATTCTCAAACCTAATCCCTAGATCTTATGCTATTCTTACTAAGTTCACGGCAATCATGCTAAAGGGAAGGGTAAAATGGAACACACTAAAATATTATGACAGTTTAATAATATCCTATAGGTGGGGAGAGAAGTGGAACATCACTAATAAACAATTGCATATAAATTGCTTTCAGAGGTGATAGAGCAATATCACAGGCAAGAGAGCTTTATTAAAGAAAGAAGAGAGAGTGATAGAAAAACGTACACCCACAATTAATAACTACCTAAGCAAGAATGAGGACTAACCCTGGCCACGGGTCAGTTTGGTAGGACGGGGACAAGGACCCTCAAGGATTGGAATACCAGAAAGCGAGCAGGTACAGCTCGTGGACAGTCAGGACAGGATACCCCTCAGGTTTTGGGTCAGGACTGGGCTCACCAAGGTACGACCAACACCCACAGCTTCGGATGCAACGCCTGCGTTACCCCCTCTCTGCAAGTAATCCGCCAGTAACCCCGATTGGGTTTTCGAATTTCCCAGCAAAGTGCTCCGCCAGCACTTAAGACTATTTCCACCCCTTCTAGTTTTGTGGAAAGTACGGGCAGAGTGCTCCGCAGCACTCTGTATCAATCACCTATAGAGTTCGTAGGGTCAGTGACAGGTCTGCTACTCGGACAAGTCGGACAATTTCTCTAAGCTATACTAGGCTAGTTATACTGTTTTGGGACCCCTAGACCACCCACAAATGTTGCAAGTGACAAAATTCCCACGTTATGATTGGTCAGGAGAGGTGACTTTGTCATTGTCACCACCTATAATTCAGTGTTCTCATCATTAATATTCAATTTTGCATACCCGCCCCTTGGGTTCACGTTCCCAGGCATAGGAATATAGAAGACAATGAGAGAGTGCAGTATATAGATACATTGTTGCACAGTCAAGGTAAACTGCAGCATCTTCTAGGTAGGTTCTCAGGCGCATCGAGCTTCGGGAGCCAGCTGGCTGGTTTTAGCTTCTGCGCAGTGGGGTTTCTCCCATGTCACGTGACAGGGTTCAGAAGAGCTTCAAGTATGGAGCGGCTCCCCATCCCCGGGCCCATAGATACGTGGTACATGAAAAGTAAGCGAGAACAAATTAGAATCATACGAAAAAAAATGATTACACTGTATACCGTTATAAACTTCACTGCACCCCTTACTTTATAATATCTATAGCATTAAGGTTTAGTGCAAAAAGACAGATAGGCAGAAGCAGCGGTGGCAAGCAGAGAGCGTGGTGAGAGACAAGCGGCCATGTTTGCAATAATGCGCATGAGCAACAAAATCCCTCCAGAATGCGAGTGCGTCACATCACGTGAGTATGACCGACGCATGCGCAGACCGGATTTCTGCGAAGCAGCCATTTCCGTAGTGCAAGCATGGTTAGGATGAAAAGACACACAGGCAAGCCTCCTAGGGACACCCGCGTGTTGGGGAAAATGCTAAATAAATGACGGACAAGTTGAATTAATATGATTATAAGTTAGGCGAGGTTCTTGATTATGAGCAAGTCGCTTTACGTGCGAATCCTTGCTCCATCAATCCCCTCTTTGATGATATTTACTATCATCACTAAAGGAAACAGATGCCAACTTCATTCTTCCATTTCTTCCATCTCAATTTCAACAGACTTATTGTTTAATTTTCTTTCGGCTTCTCTATGAGAGTGGCGATTCTTAGCCTTTTTGTAGATTTGATTCCTCAATTCTTCTAATTCTAACTCATCAATATTTCGCTTCACTCCTCTCTTATTCACAGTGTACTTTTTGCATTTTTGACATTTACAACAGATAAAGATGATCAGTACAACCACACCTATTCCAGCTATTGGCATCAGTATTTTCCACAGAAGATTTTTACCTAAGTTAGAAAACCAACTACCTATAGAGGAGAGACCTCCAGTCAGTCTCTTCCAGGCACTGTCAACCTCTAATGGTTTGAGTTCTTTTTCCAAATTAGTTATGTTCCTTACATATTTCTTAAGTTTGATACTTTTGTCAGGTATATAGGTGCAACAATGTTGCGCCTTCAGCATTCTACAGACTCCGCCCTCTTTTGCCAATAAGGTGTCAAGAGCAAGGCGATTTTGTAAAACCATTGATCTGATCGCAACCATTTCAGTATTGACCAGCAGAAATCCGGCAGCAGTGTCAGTTGATAACCGATCCACTACTGTAGACAATTTGCAGATTCTGTGAGTATTCAGAACTACCCCCATTCCAGGTATCAGTGCACTAAAAATATCACCTATAATTTCTCCTACACTTTCTCTTTTTCTACGCGCTAAGCCATTAGTTTCTTCATTGCTTCCAGCAGCGTTATTCACATGGTATACTTTCGGGAAAACAATGCCAAAGTAGCAGCTTCCATACCAGTGATCCGGCAATTTGAAATAAGCCTTGTTCCCACATATATAATAAATTCCGGGAAACACAGGTTCTGACCCATTTTTGAAACCCCAACCTCCAATTACCTTATAATTATGTTCACACTCGCTGGAACCGATGAATACAGTGTTATAATAATCTGTCCTTTCTCTATGGAGACAAAGTTTCCCTTTCCGTTCAAAATAAAGCAACAAAGCAGGAGTAGCTTCGCCTTGTGAGGTGTTGTCCATGTGTTCTGCCCACATAGGGATTCTATCTTTTTCGTCATTTGCCTTTTTCTGAAACTTTTCTCTCCTTCTATCTTCCATTTTTATAAACATCTTTTCCTGCTCTTGTAAGGAACAGGTCAGATTAGCTTGTCTTGCTTCATTTAAGTCTATTTCACCTATAGTCAGGAAATATTCTCCCATGTAGCGGGTCACCTCACTTCTAATATGTACAAGGTTCAGGTTTCCTCGAATAGGGAGTTCTGAAAAGATTACGTCAGTGTTTGAGTAGTAGTACTGTAAAGTGCTTCTATAAAACAAGCTGGCAAATATACTACAGGAAATTCCATAGGTTAGGGGTAAATGGTGATAGGTCACACCTTCAGCTACAGAAGTGGGTAGCTTCATGCAGACATAACAATCTTCTATTTCCATAGCCTCCACATAATGCACTAAAAGGTTTGCGAAAACATTTAAATGTGTCCTGTTTCTCATTTTGTGAAAATGCAGTCCACCCTCATCTGATGCTTCTAATTTAGGTTGTGGGTGTCTCATGCTAACTGTATTGTCACGTTTTTCTAAACTTCGTGGTGTTTCTTCAGTCTGTACAACGTTTGTGTCTAGCGTCTCTGGTTCAGTAGGTGACAGGTTAGGATCTTTACTTATCATAAAAGGTATAAAGACTGTTAGTCCTATCCACATCACTATCAACATGGCTACACTACATAAGCATATTTTACAGCAAGTTTTGCAACACCTAAATTTGGATCTTCCATTGACATTTGAATCAGACATTATAGCTTACAGGTGGCTTTTCAACCCCTCTTTGTTTCTTTACACCAGAGGCTCACTTAGGTGTGTTTCAGGGAGGGTCTTCGTCAGAACTCCGACCAGCAATGGACTCTTCGTCACTTTTGCCACTGTGGTTGGGCTCGTCAATTTCTTCCAACACCAAGTAAGTCCATTCAGGGCTCCGATACAACCTGTTCTGTTTCTTTACTCTGTCGCCTTTTCTGAGAGACTTGCCTCGGGCTTCTTTCCTTTCACTTTCAGCCCTTTTTCGGTCTTTTAGTTTTTCTTCAACTGTCTTTATTCGGAGTCTCAGTCTTTTGATGTATCGGGGTTCACCCTTACTTTGGTGGCTTTCAGTGGTCGAGGAAACTTGGCCTTCCTCGTGCACTCTTTTTATTTCGCTTTGTTGTGTCACCTTTGGTTTGGCAGTGTCTATTTCCCTTCCTGTCTGACTAGTTCCAGGTCTTTCATCTATTTCTTCTGCCTGGTTTCTAAGCTGGCCTTGTTCAGGTTGGCTTTGTATTTGTTCTTTACTTTCAGGCGAACTGGATTCTGTTTCCTGAACACGTTCGTCTATATCTATCTGCTCTGGTTCATGCACTTCGTTCCCTTGATTTTCTTCCGCATGAACTTCAACTTTGACCACTATCTGTCCCTTTCCAGACTCCGGAGTTTCAGGAGGAGTGTCGATGGCTTGATCTGTCCCTACTTGGCCTACTTCCTGATCAGGTATGATGTGAGTCTCGTTGACCTGACCTTTGTCCTCTAGTTCTGTCTCACCCTCACTATCCCACTCACTATCTAGGTAGGAATACTTTCTGGTTCGTATTGGATCAAGAACCTGTTCATCAGCAGGGAACCAATCAATGTTTTGACTTGTGCTCGGCAGTTCGATGTCAGCGAGATCCGGACTCTCCTCGGGAGTCTCCTCAGCTGGACTACCTTCAGCTTCAGTCGCGTTTTCTCCGGTTACCCGCTTCGTGTGGCTGGCATGGATCCACTTCGGTACACCAGCACACTTTACAGCAGTTGTGGTGACAAGGATCACTTGTCTTGGCTTTCCCCACTTTGGTCCAAGGCAACTCGTCCGGGTGTGTTTCTTTAACACCACCCAATCACCTGGTTGCAGTTTATGTGCTGGAGTCTTGGGCCAATCGTCAGCAGTCTCTCCAATCTGGTGAGAGATAGAACGCACTTGGTCACCCAGCTGCTTGCAGTATTCTAGTACCAAATCATCAGAAATACTTAGCAGTTTGTGTCCAGTACCCATGCCTGTCGCATCACTCTCCCCATTAGCACTTCATGGGGGCTCAGGCCTGTTTTTCGGTTTGGAATGCTTCTCAGACTCATCAGCACTAGGGGCAAAGCTTCTATCCAGTTCATTTTGGTGGAATCACACATCTTCGCCAGTCTGGACTTGATCGTACCATTTATCTGTTCAACTATTCCAGAAGCCTCTGGATGATAGGCACAGTGCAGCCTTTGCTCCATTTTAAATGCTGTACAGAGTTCTTTTAGGATTTCGTTTGAGAAATGCCCACCTTGGTCTGTTTCAATGGTCTCTGGAATTCCGTACCTAGGTATCAGTTCCCTCAGTAATAGTTTAGCTACAGTTATGGCATCATTTTTCTTTGCTGGGTAAGCCTCCACCCACCTGGAAAACAGGCAAACTATGACCAGGACATATCTATATCCCTTGCACCTGGGTAATGTTATAAAGTCCGCCTGCATCCTGACAAAGGGACCTTCTGCCTTTCCAATGGTACTTTGCTCTACTACAGTCCTCTTTCCTGCGTTGAATTGCTGGCACACTAGGCACCTCTGGCAAAGCCTTTCCGCTTGGTTCCTGAATTTTGAATTGTAGAACACCTTGTCAAACACACAACACATTGCATCCCTTCCCATAAGTGTTGGTTCATGTATCATTCTGACCATGGGGTCTACCAGGCTGTCTGGCAGTACAGGCATACCAGTTTGGCTCACCACCACACCATCATTCCTTATTCTGCATTCGTTCACCCTCCATCTGCCCTTTTCTTCCCTGTCTGTTGCCTGTTGTAAGTTTCTCAATTCTTCCCATGTAGACACACTTTCAAACAACATCAGTTGGCAGCTGCTTCCACCACCCCATAATCCAATTTGGAGGGACATTTGGTGTCGGGCACAAAACTGGGCAATTTGGTCAGCGTATCGGTTTCCGGCTGTCACATCATCATTTCCAGATCTGTGAGCCGCACACTTGACCACAGCCAATTCTTTGGGCAATTGAATTGCTTCCAGTAAGTTCTGTACCACCTTTCCATTTCTGATAGGGGTACCTGAGGAAGTCATGAATTCTCTTTGTAACCATAGTTGGCCGAAGTCATGAACAACCCCATAACAGTACTGGCTGTCGGTATAAACAGTTACTCTTTTGTTTTTCCCCCGTTTACAAGCTCTTGTCAATGAGATTAGTTCTGCAACTTGGGCAGATTTTACTTCGCATAGGTAAGATGCTTCCAGGGTTGTGGTCAATGTGACTACGGCATAGGCAGCACTCAGACCTCCATTCTCATGTCTTAAACATGAGCCATCCACAAACATCATAATATCCTCATCAAGTAAGGCTATTTCTCTGATATCAGGACGTGGCTTGGTGCTAAATTCAG
Source organism: Lissotriton vulgaris (assembly GCF_964263255.1). Classification (NCBI taxonomy): domain Eukaryota; kingdom Metazoa; phylum Chordata; class Amphibia; order Caudata; family Salamandridae; genus Lissotriton; species Lissotriton vulgaris. The sequence goes on along the minus strand of NC_141687.1, from coordinate 868,582,696 downwards.
TTAAATCTACGCAGTTATGCTCCATTTCATCCTCGGCTTCTACATCCAGAGGAATAGGCAACAGGGTTGCAGGGTTCAGGACATTGCACCGGGAAATTATTACATTCTCGGCACCTACTAGGATTCTCTCATATTTAGTCAGCCGACTAGGGGTGAGATACTGGGTCTTTGTTCGGGTCAGTAAGATCACAACAGAATGAGGAACATATACAGTGACAGGATGTCCCATGACAATGTCCCCACTCTGTTCTAGACTTACACAAGTAGCAGCTACTGCTTTCAGACATCCTGGTAATCCAGCAGCCACTGGATCTAAAGTGGCCGAAAAATAGGCCACGGGACGCCTAATCAGCCCATGTTCCTGGGTTAGGACTGAGAGCGCACAATTGTCTCTTGTGTCACAGAACAATTCGAAGTTCTTGGAATAGTCAGGCATTCCTAATGCAGGAGCTGAGCACAGACAATTTCGCAATTTTACCCAAGCGGACATGCTTTCATCATTCCACTTCACTGGATCTTCCACTCCCTTCTTGGTCATGTTTATCAAAGGTTTTGCTAGAGCTGCGAATCCTACAATCCATTGTCTGCAGTATCCTACAACTCCTAGGAACATTCTCACTTCTTTCTGGGTCACCGGTAGGCCCATATTTTGAATTATCTTGATCCTTTCTGTGGTGACTTTTCGAATTCCTTTCTCTATCTGGTGCCCCAGATATTTTACTGAGTTTCTGCAGAACTGCAATTTGTCAGGCGAGACCTTATGTCCTCCCTTTCCTAGGTGATTTAACAAGGCAATAGTATCAGTGACACAGTCAGTTTGACTTTTAGACGCCACTAGAAGGTCGTCTATGTACTGTACCAGAACAGACTCTCTTGGCAGTACTAATGTCTCAAGGCATCTTTTTAGGATCTGGTTGAAAATCGATGGACTTTCGGTGTACCCCTGGGGGACACGATTCCAGACATAGACATGGCTGTCAAATTCAAAACTAAAAAGGAACTTGCTTTCTGGATGCAATGGGATGGAAAAGAATGCATGACACAAGTCAATGACAGTAAACCATTCCGCATCCCAAGGAATTTGGTATAGTATCACTGCGGGGTTGGGCACAATGGGACAGCAAGGTACAACAATTTGGTTTACCTTGCGCAGATCTTGCACTACCCGGTACTTTCCGCTAGGCTTTTTAATTCCAATTATGGGTGAATTACAGGGACTGCTCATTACTTCCTGTATTATGTTTGCTTCGAGCAACCGTTTTATTTCTGTTGCGACTCCAGCCTTCACTTCTGCACTCATCTTGTACTGCCGGGTTTTTGGATAAACAGCATTTGTTTTTATTGCTATTTTAACTGGGTCTACATTTGCCATTAAGCCTACATCTCTTCCAATGAAATCCCAAACTTCAGGTACCACTTTTGACTGTAGTTCTTCAGGAAGATCTTCAATGGACAGGGGTCTAACTTCTGTATCTGGCCTCAGCAACATCAATTTGTACAGGCCATCTTCCTCTTTGGTCTGAATTTCGACGCCATTTGGTGTGCAAAATATGGTGCAATTCATTTTGCACAGCAAATCTCGTCCTAACAGGTTCACGGGACTGGAGTCACAGACCACGAATCTGTGCATGTCCTTGAAGTTCCCTATAGAAATCTCCATTGGTTCAGTTACTGGAGTACTGATTATCTGATTTGAAACACCCACTACTTGGATTGCTTCTCCCGAGAGGGGTAGGTTAGGAACATCCACTGTTCTCACAGTAGAACGAGTAGCACCAGTGTCCAACAGAAAGGTGACGTCTTTTCCCTCAACCTTTCCTTCAATATATGGTCCAGTCTGGTCTACCGGTAAGGAGGCGCCAAGCACGCACTCCTTGTCCTCCCCTCTCAGGCCCCGTCAATCTTGATCTTCACAGAGGAAGGAATCATTTAACAAATACTGTGGAATCGCTGCATTTCTTTCACTCTCTCCCTCCCATATCTCGGCCCTTTCATTCTGCTGACCCTGATTCTTATAATTCGGTCTAGGAGCGCGAGGCACTGGAGGTAGCTTTACCTGTTGCTGGTTCTTTCGTATCCCCTCTTTCTGCACCTGTGGATTTAAACCATTTACAGGGGCATTACCAGCCTGCAGATGTGGACACTCGTCTCTCCAATGCCCTATCTGACCGCACCCGTGGCAGGGGAACTTCTTCATAGCCTCCTCCCGACTCATTTTTACCCGGGGCTTCCCTCCTCCCCCAGTATTGGAATTTTGGGCATTATTAGCATTATTCATTTTACTTAACTGTTTTTCTTGCTGTTCAGCCAATTTCACTTGTGCCCACATCACCTTCTCCTTTAGGGCTTTCTTCTTATTTTCTATCTCATCCTCACAGTACTTGGCGTACTTGAGGACATCATCTATGGGCTTGCCTTGCCAACTGATTTTATTATCTTGAATCCACTGGGATATTTCAGGCCTTAATCCTAACACGAATCGGTAACTGAAATGGGTCATGTCTTTCATGTCCACATTATCAATTCCACTGTAAGTTTTGAATACCTGCAGTAACCTCTCATAAAAGGAGTGAACAGTTTCATCGCGCTCTTGGGTAGTTCTATCTATCCGAGTCCAATCAGTTTCCTTTGCGGGCACCTTTTTCTTTAGGTATTGTATGACTTGCTCATACTTCCTCATTACTTCAGCTGAGGGAGCTCCGGTTCTAGGGTCTCTTGCATATTCATCAGTGGGCCAATCAATTTCAATTTTGCAATCGGTCCACAAATCTACAGGCACCACAATGTTGAAAAACCCATCCAGGTCTTTCAAAAGGCATTTCTGAACTTTTATGAAGCGCTCAACCTGTCTGTACCAGTCGACTGGTTTTTCCCTCAATTTTGGAAAGTCATTAGTAAATGACACAATGTCTTGTCGGGACCAAGGGACATGGACATATTTTCCCCCCGGTACCTCTCTCATGGGACACAATTTTTCTGCTGGTTCTACCTCTTTCAGTAAGTATTCTGAGCCCTTTGGATTAGCCTTACTCTCTTCTTTCTTTTTCGCCCACCGGGTCTTCCATTTTTCTACATTTCCCCAATTCTGGAGGACTTTCAGTAATTCCTTTATCTGGATCTGTTTTCCTACCATGTTCATGTTCTCTAGGTCTTTGTCGGAGAAATCTGCTCTGTAAGGTTTCTTAAGGACTTTGGATCGACTAATATCGATTCCCATGTCAGTGGCTGTGTCCATCAATCTCTCATGTAGCAATCTAGTGCTTCGGGTAAGGTTTTTGCTGATAAACAGTAGCTCGTCTTCACTAAAGGAGTTTAACCGGTCTAATCCTACATTACCAGCCACCAGTTCCTCTATTTCTATCCTTAGTCTATAGATTTCTAAGGGTTTCGGTTGGGGTGTGGTTTCTTTTTCCAACTCTTTGGTCCATCTGTCCAATTCCTCTGGAGATACTACTGTGGCACTCCTGACCCCAGAGGTGCTTTCAATCATTACCTCTTTTGTCCTACTCTGACTTCTTGCCCTTGGCACACTGGTTCTAGGTTCCCTTATGGGCAGATCCATTAAGACCACTGACTCACATTAGCTTTCTTGATAATCATCTATGAGCGTCTCTTTTCTCGGGAGTGGAACACTAGGAGTTTGCATATTCGGGGTTATAACAGGAGTCGGTGGACTGGCCAGTCTATCCCCGTAAAGAGGAATGGCTGGACCTATAGTTACTGGGATAGTCAGTGAATCTGGATGGGGATGTATCTGGGCTATGGTCCGAATTAAATCATCTCGCTGTCTGGCTAGGGCTTCCTTCTCTCGCTCACGCAAAGCCCTGTCTGCAGAATTGTCATGCACCACTTGGGGTACCAAAGGAGGGTAAATATTTGGGGCTGTTGGAGTAACCAACCTGGGTGGGTCTTCTCCAAACGGACGGTAATTCGGGACTGTAGAGCTAGGTCTGCAAAACCCGTCCCCATCACTGGTTTTACTATCCGTACCCGTTCCATCTGTTTCACTATCCCTCCGACATCTAGGATATTTAGAAAACGGGTAGGTAGAACTCGAAGGCTCTGACTGAGCAACATAGGGAGGGGGGTTTTTCATCAACAAATCCTCTAGGTGTTCATCTTCAGAGTCCCCCACGGCCATTAAGTGATGGGTTTTCTCTGTACGTTTCCCTTTCCCTTGTTCTAGTACCCCCATCATTGGGAACAATCCCTCAACCATCATATTCTGCCTCCACTGTTTCATTTTCTGCTCTTTGGTTTCTTTTGGCAATTTTGGATACCATCTACTCAAACCCTTATCCATTCTGGGCCTGTCTCTGTCCATGGCCTCAATCTCCCATTCTTCTAGGGCCTCGTACTGTGTTAATCTGGGTCTGGGGTGTAATTCATTCATTCGATTCCTCAGGTTAAACAGGATTCTGCCATTAAAGGAACCATTAATAGGAAATGCTAGGACTCCGTCATCTGCAGTATACTTTACCCAATTTTCTAACCACACGCAAGTATGATACCCCTTATCAAACATCATGAAAGAGGCAGGAGTATCTGGTGGAGGAATGATCACACCCTCCCTAGTCCTAATAGGCTGGTCTTTCTTGAAATAATTCTTAATTTTGTCAGCAAGAGACATCTTCCTCTTAACTCCGTACATTTTGTTTGGTCTACCTCGTAAAATCTGTTCCTTATAAAAGCCTAAGTACTGTGGATTAGGTATAAATTCAGGATACCACATACACCTTTCCAAACTCTTCTCAAGCTCCTGTTGATTAATTTTGTTTACCTTTGTGCTTCCAATGGTAACGCGACTTCTATCTTGCTGTATCCAATCAACGCTGTGACTACAAAATCCTTGTCCAATGGGTGCACGGCCTTTCGCGAGACACGGTCTCACGCTCCGGCACTCACCCCTCCCTTACAATCTCAGCTTCGCTACACACCCGCTGTTCTGACCAATACCAGCGCGGCACGAAGTGACGTCAGGGCAGTCTTCCGACTGACTCCCTCCTTCACAAGGTAACGGAAACTTTGTATCTTTCCTAAAGTGCGAGTGCAAATTTTAGTTACTAACACGCAACGTTCGCCGCAGTGTCTGAGTGTTCTAAATAAAAAGAAAATCTTCCTCTCACTACAAGTAAACCTCTTCTGTCTACTTTTCATTCACTCCGTATAGACTTCTCTGTCTAACCTCTCACACGAGCAATATAGAACCTGCTACTCCTCTGACTCATCCACTTCTTTCCGGGATATATACTAAGTCAGGCTTTCACCAGCGGACTACCTTGCTTACCAGTCAAGCTTCGGAGACCCTATTACTCCTTCCGCATGTGTCCCTTGTTAGGAGATATCACAATGAAAGTTTTACTAAAGGACTCGTTGCTATCATTCATCCAGATATAAAAGACCCTAATTAGTGCTTCCGGTCCTTCCTAACCATGCACTAATAACTCACGACATGCGACCTCATCAGCTAACCGGATTCTGCTCACCGTTAGCTATAGACTTCCCCGGGGATTCGGACTACACTGAACACTTACAAACAATTTCTGTTAATGTAACATAGAACATTTATAGCAGCAATGCAAAATTCATATATATATATATCAAACCCTTTTAAAACATTTGCGCAATATTTGAAACAATACAGTCAATATAAAAATTTTAGCAGCACATTTTATTTTCACGGTTTATTTATTTAACTATCTTGTCTACCTATCTTAACTAGTCCTAACCATAACTCTGCTACCAGAAAATTACTGATAGAGCGCGTAGGTCACCCGGGTCATTAGATTACCAATTTCCACGCACTGGGCCCTGGCGTGCACGTAATGACAGAGTTTTGCATGAACCGGGTGAAACCTTAGCCACGCTACTATGAGTAATTCGGGGGCGTGTCACTTACACCACTTACTATACATGTACCTGACTTACCCCAGGCACATTACTCCTGATGGACCAGGAGCTAGCAGTGGACAGGTAACAAGATTCCTAAAAGAGTAGAAATACCTTTCACATTAAATACTTTGATGACATTTATTTTGTAAAATGACCACAGACACCTGATGAGGTTTAAAGTTTTATATAGGAAGTTTCAGAATGAATATGCCAGTATAATGAGGCAAATACAAATCAAAATATCGATTATTAATATCAAAGCCACAATGTAACTATGGATAAGGGCAAGAATCCATTAGAGTAGTTGGGAACACTACAGGGTATGAGCATTTAGAAAACACGCTATTCAGCACGAGTTTAAACTAAGGAAAAGGACGTGAGGAGGCCTAATATGTGCACTAATATTCTCAAACCTAATCCCTAGATCTTATGCTATTCTTACTAAGTTCACGGCAATCATGCTAAAGGGAAGGGTAAAATGGAACACACTAAAATATTATGACAGTTTAATAATATCCTATAGGTGGGGAGAGAAGTGGAACATCACTAATAAACAATTGCATATAAATTGCTTTCAGAGGTGATAGAGCAATATCACAGGCAAGAGAGCTTTATTAAAGAAAGAAGAGAGAGTGATAGAAAAACGTACACCCACAATTAATAACTACCTAAGCAAGAATGAGGACTAACCCTGGTCACGGGTCAGTTTGGTAGGACGGGGACAAGGACCCTCAAGGATTGGAATACCAGAAAGCGAGCAGGTACAGCTCGTGGACAGTCAGGACAGGATACCCCTCAAGTTTTGGGTCAGGACTGGGCTCACCAAGGTACGACCAACACCCACAGCTTCGGATGCAACGCCTGCGTTACCCCCTCTCTGCAAGTAATCCGCCAGTAACCCCGATTGGGTTTTCGAATTTCCCAGCAAAGTGCTCCGCCAGCACTTAAGACTATTTCCACCCCTTCTAGTTTTGTGGAAAGTACGGGCAGAGTGCTCCGCAGCACTCTGTATCAATCACCTATAGAGTTCATAGGGTCAGTGACAGGTCTGCTACTCGGACAAGTCGGACAATTTCTCTAAGCTATACTAGGCTAGTTATACTGTTTTGGGACCCCTAGACCACCCACAAATGTTGGAAGTGACAAAATTCCCACGTTATGATTGGTCAGGAGAGGTGACTTTGTCATTGTCACCACCTATAATTCAGTGTTCTCATCATTAATATTCAATTTTGCATACCCGCCCCTTGGGTTCACGTTCCCAGGCATAGGAATATAGAAGACAATGAGAGAGTGCAGTATATAGATACATTGTTGCACAGTCAAGGTAAACTGCAGCATCTTCTAGGTAGGTTCTCAGGCGCATCGAGCTTCGGGAGCCAGCTGGCTGGTTTTAGCTTCTGCGCAGTGGGGTTTCTCCCATGTCACGTGACAGGGTTCAGAAGAGCTTCAAGTATGGAGCGGCTCCCCATCCCCGGGCCCATAGATACGTGGTACATGAAAAGTAAGCGAGAACAAATTAGAATCATATGAAAAAAAATGATTACACTGTATACCGTTATAAACTTCACTGCACCCCTTACTTTCTAATATCTATAGCATTAAGGTTTAGTGCAAAAAGACAGATAGGCAGAAGCAGCGGTGGCAAGCAGAGAGCGTGGTGAGAGACAAGCGGCCATGTTTGCAATAATGCGCATGAGCAACAAAATCCCTCCAGAATGCGAGTGCGTCACATCACGTGAGTATGACCGACGCATGCGCAGACCGGATTTCTGCGAAGTAGCCATTTCCGTAGTGCAAGCATGGTTAGGATGAAAAGACACACAGGCAAGCCTCCTAGGGACACCCGCGTGTTGGGGAAAATGCTAAATAAATGACGGACAAGTTGAATTAATATGATTATAAGTTAGGCGAGGTTCTTGATTATGAGCAAGTCGCTTTACGTGCGAATCCTTGCTCCATCATATCCAAGTATCACTTTAAATTCTGTAATGATTTCCAGAAAAGGGGGACATGAGGACTTTACCACCATATGTGTTTAAAGCCTCATAATAATCCACAAACTGCCAACAAAGAGTGTTGGCCTATTTTTCAAACTGAGTAGGATATAGATCTCAATCAAATTTCACCTGATAATGAGCTTCCCTTCCTGCTAGCGTGTGCAAGATTTTTTGGGAATTACACCATTGCGTAGACCGGAGTAGTACCATCTAACTAAGGCCCTCAATGTTATCTTAAAATTCTTGCAGAGTATGAGTTGGGACCGAGGTGAGTAGCATATTATTTAGAAAGGTGATCCTAACCCTAGGCCCTCCTGCACAAACATCTCAACTGAAAGGAGATCTTTAAATCTCTGGAAGCTGCTTATTTGTTCAGGGTTGGAGAGACCAATTATACCATTGAGTGTATCTTATACATTTACAAGAAATTTACTATTGCAGGCTCCAACAGTAAAAGTATCTCTTTTCCCTGAAACCTAACAGATAGTATGGCAGCCCCTCCCTCCTACAGGTTAATAAAGGGACCTGGATCTATTGCCCGTTTAAATGATGTATTCAAATCAATGGCGTGGGTGGAGAGGGGAATGATGTCAATGCAGATTTCTTAATAACCATGTCTAGACTATGAAAGTTGCCTTTGTGGGGGTTGCTTAAGTATGCATTCAGATTTTGACTTCCAGAACAGGTCCCAAATGTAGCATCCTATCACCACCCTTTCCATATGTGGCCAATGTTTCTCTGCATCTGTGTTTGTCAGAGCAACCACTTTACTATCGCCCTCATTTGGGCTACTCTGTGGTATAAGGGCAAGTCCGGGTATGGCAAGTCGCCCCCCATGGTTTGGTAGTCATGTATATTTATGCCTGTTTATCAGAGAGTGTAGCCCTCTCTGCCTGCCCAATAAAACAACTGTTCAACTGATTAAGGGATGCCAACAGTTTCCTGCAGACCAATATAGCATGTGCCTGGAAAAGATAGAGGACTAGAGGAACTAAGTTTATCTTAATGGAATTGAGCCTCCACAATGAAGATGGGTACAGAGAGGACCACCTCCGACAGTTCTCTCATATAACCTGAAGAAGTGGTGGAAAGTTAGCTTTGTAAAGGTCCTAAGTCTTAGGAGTTAATATAACACCCAGGTATGTGCCTGCCTTATTTGTCCATTGGTACTGGGTGTTTAGTGCTAGTTACTCAACCTTGCCCCAAGATAGTGTAAGCCTGAAAATTCTTGACTTTGCTGTGTTTACAATGAAGCCTTATACTCCCTTAAAGCGAGTAAGAAGGTGTTGAATTCAAGGGAAAAATCTTGAGGGATCAGTAAATGATTAGAGGACATCATCAGCGAACAAGAATGCTTTATGAATCTCCTGCCCAAACATTATGCTTCCGACCTCCTGGTCGGCCCTAATGTGCTTCACAGGGTTGTATGCTAAGAGCATAAAGAAGCAGTGAGAGTGGGAAGGCCGTCCTTGTCTCGACCCATTGATACCCTCTCTTTCTTCTGCAATTCACTAGGATTTGGGACATAAGATTATTGCAATTCAGCCAAACCAATGCTATAAATCTGTGATCAAACCTCTCTATAGTCCTCGTGAGGAAGACCCAGTCCACCCAATCGAAAGCTTTCTCGTGTCCAAGGCCACTATATGACCAGGATCTTATTTATGTTGACCTTTTCCACCAGCTGTTATCATATGTCTCTTAATTAGACAAATCCTGACTGTGCTGTGAAACAGAGCTATTCAGCTTTACTGCTGGAATTCCAGAGCAAGATTTAACATCAAGATTTAACAAGGGTGTCGCTCTGTAGGAAGCAGAGCTGGTGAGATTTCTTTGGTTTAGGTGTTACTGTAAGTAGGGCTTCACTCATTGTTATTGAAAGTTTGCTATTTTGTGGGATACTATTAAATAAGGTTGTTACGTCAGGTACCAACACTGGTGGGTGTGTCTTAAAGAAATCACTTGTAATGCAGTTGGCCCCAGGGGCCTTGTGCATTTTAAGCTCCTTATTTGCAAGAGGTTCTATATTCGAATACCGCTGTGTTAACTCTCCACTGATTAGCTATCCCCTCTCTGTCCGGCAATCTCAGGGAGTTCAGTGTACAAAACGGACCCCAGTCTGCACTTGTGTTTACGGGGAAACCCTTGCTCCAGCACCAGAAGCTGATATCCTCATTAAAAGTGTACGTTCTGTTTACAGGGGAGCATCAGCCAGGCACAAATTTGTAGATTTAATTCAGGGCAATCACTGCACCATGCTGCCTTGCTCATCACAATATCTTTGCTCAGCCAATTTGGGTCACTGCTGATCCCAGCCATGCTAAATATCTGTCCCCTCAATCCACCAAGCGCCTTTAATGATCAACAGGCACTCCCCTGCAGACTGCCTCAGAGAGCCCTCTACATTACTCAGCCACAGGGCGCCATCTTACCAGGGTCGGACATAGGCAGCCTGCATCTGAGGTATTTTCTACTTGTCCCCCTTCCAGCAGTAGACAGGGTGACTAACTATCACTTGTCAGCAGAACGAAGGCCAGGGATTAAAACAGTCTGTAAAAATTCCTAAAATGGGTTTCTGACTCCATACAAATTTGATATTTGGAAGGAGTGTATTGTAGGCGTGACTTCAAAAATACTGAATCAATATAAGATGATTCAACATTTTACGACTGGAAACCAGGTGGTCTTTTCATCTAATGCATAAAATAACAATGTATTATGCAGGGTTGGCCAGGCCTTGCTAAAAGTCCAAGCACAGTTTCTAAGGTCCTATTCACACACTCCAAAGGGTCCACAGTTTGAAGTCGAAAATTGGCTGCCAAAAAGATCTGAAAATCAACAGTTTGTCCTCTACTAATGTGCATGCTGGGTTTGGTTACTTTTTTAAAAAAAAAGCTGCAGGTCATGTGCTACCTTGCTGCTAGGAAATCATCACAAGACCACAGGAGAAAGAGAAGTTGCCTTTGTCAGTGGTCTCCAACAGCTAGCTTTAAATATTCCTATTTAGACTGAAGCTCGAACATAGGGCACTGAAGGATTTTTAGATGTGTCATAGACATACCTTAATTTTATAATAAAATTTACATTATAATTTGACCAATAGTTCCACTATTTATGATTAGGTATTCTTTATTGCAGATTAAAGGAGGGGTTAAAAACTCTCGGAGTACTTCAGGCCATGGAAATTCATAAACAACTGTTTGAAGAGGCATTCATTTGGGTGGAACACGAAATCACAACTGATATCATAAATGGAATGTTTAACATTCAATTCAGTTCATCTGGCAGTAACCACCGGTTACAGGAAGAACATATCATTGGTTACTGGAGAGATTACCTCCAAGATTGTGAAGGCAAGTGAAATTCTTTCATTTTGTTACAGCTCAACTATTGATGAGACACATCTGTTGAAACTATAATTTAAACCAGCCTATTATGGCAAACATGGTGTCAAAGACTTCCGAAAGATATTGTAGAGAAAGAGAGTTAAGGAGGAACAGGCCAACCCGTTTTATTTGTACAGAGTAAAATATATAATAAGAACAAAAGGATAATGCATCCAAAATTGTAAAGTCCATACCTACTTTATTTCAATCTTCATTTTGTAAGATATGTCTATTATTAATGTTGTTCAGGCTTAATTGTAGTGTCCTGGCAGTAAAATGTTAGCTACCTCATTAGAATGATGCTTCATGTACTGCATCAAGGAAAAGTAATACAAATCAATATAGAGCATGGTTGGGTCTGCTGTGTGGGTCTCTGACAGAATAAAGCCTTTTCACAGGGGAGATTGCAGCTACCTCCAGCCCAAAGCCTTTAAGATAAGGTTATTGGCTTGTCGCAGTTGTTTATATAAACAGTGGTTTTTGTGTGTGAAGACTCAGAGAGTGTCAGATGCAGGTCTAGCAGCAGAGAATACCTATGCTACTCCATGTTGAACAATGGGAAGACTTCTATTAACACCTTGGCTGCTATGACTTTTCCCCTCCTGTGCTGGAACCTCATCGAACCCCATTGTTCATGACGAGCTCAGCTCGTCATAAGCACAGCTCCAGTGTGCCTCATGACGAGCTGAGCTCGTCGTGAGCAGCTAAGGGGTTAAAAGGAGAGTAAGGCGAGCAGGATTGTGGAAATGGTAAGATACTCTCACACCAGATCTCAAAGTGTTATCTGTTGTTAACAACAGATCATCTTGATTTGAGGAGTTTTTTGTGAAATGATGCACAGCAAATCAGCAGGGGTTTTATTATTCACATATCAACCATTACTGGAGTATTCATTTAGCAGATGAAATAAAAAAATCACAATCGTTGCAGTAATCACAATTTTACTAGTTTGACTCATATTTCTTTTTTCTTTTAGAGCTTGCATGTGAAGCCAAATTAAAGGACATTCTGTGTTTTGTGACTGGCGCTAACACAGTTCCACCACTTGGCTTTAATCCTCAGCCATCAATAGACTTTATGCATGCATGCGATGGCCAAGTCGAAATGTCTATGTTTCCAGAGGCAAACACCTGTGGAAATGTGTTGCACCTCCCCCTTTCAATATCCTATGAAGAATTAAAAAAAAACATGGACTTTGGGATACTGAATTCTCCAGGATTTGGACGAGCCAAATGATACATTGAAATGAGGGGTATAAGGTTTACATATATGACAAAGTAGTTATGGATACAAAGGATTGATCATGCTGTTGTCGGGGAAGGTGAGAGTCTTGTGGCAGCATACGAAATACAAGGGCATTGAACTTCTGTGAAATCACCTCATAGCCACAGGGCAGGTCTCTGTGCCTTGATAATAGCACATTTCTTTCCCTTCCTGTCTTCATCATGGCAAATTAGAAAATGTATTGAAAAAAATATTTTTCCTGAAACTTTGTCAATGTTTGTTTTTGCAATGATTAATGAAGTTTTTTTCTAAACTATCTTCACCAATAAAACTACATTGGTTGTCAATAAATAGAAGTTCTTCAGAATGACTGAGTTCTTAGTTTCATCTTTTTAGTGTGTTTTGTGTTAGACCCTGTTTGGGTGGCCAATGGGCAAGCAGGGGCTACTGGGCCTGAGGCCTGTGGTAATTTACCTCTGATTTAAAAGGCTACAGTGAACCTTTGGCTGTGCAAACTAGGCTATGTACAATCTCTTTAACACTTCACTCTTAGTTGTAGCAGTGGCAAGCAGTTCCAGGCTTCTTAGTGAGTGAGGTAGTGTGAGGGTATGTAAACTCGAAAGTCATCTATTGGCCTTCAAAGCAGTAACTGATCATCTAACCCATAGCTTTATTTTACTTATGAAAAATAACTTTATACAAATGTAAAATGTAATGCTTCAAAGAACAGGTTATAGCTACAATTACTTTACTGAGCTACTGTGCCTTGTGCCCTAGTCCTCCTCCCAGGTGTTTCCATCCTTCTGGGTTCGAGCTCTCTAGTGTCAGTAACAAGGGGCAGGTGCTGATTATCATTATGAACTGTCTCAAGCAGACCCACGTGACAATTTCCACCCGAGTGAAGTTGGTTCAGCCCACCATGATTGGGCAGATGCAAAAAGAACAATTGATGGACAGAATGCAGAACAATGTCATCCATTCACCTCAGTACAGAGCTCTGGGCCTAACTCCATCATTTTTTTGTGCTCACCATGCCATTCCAGTTTGGACATAGCCATATGCAAATCAGTTTTGAACCTGCGCCCAATGGGAAGAGTCCAGCCCAAACTGCCAGGCCAGGTGCTCCCTGGACTGGAAACAAGCATCCTAGGACTGATTTCGGGCTTTCAACCCTCATCAGTCAGGATAGCTTGACTCCAGTGGCATGGAGAGCACTGGACCCATGTAACCCCAAAACGGGTCCTAGGATGCTTGTTTCCGGTCCAGGGAGGACCTGGCTTGGGAGTTCGGGATGGACTGTTCCCATGAGGCACAGGATTAAGACTGATTTGCATACGGCCAGGTCTAAACTGGGGTGGCATGGTGAGCAAAGAGATGATGGATTTAACCTAGATCCCCTGACTGGGGGTGAATGTTTTGATTTGTTCTGCATTCCGTCCATCAATTGTGTGTCTTTTGGACCACGAGTGGTCAGCAGGGACCGACTGCACTGTGTTGTGAACCCCCAAATTGCAGGGCACATCCACAAAGATTCACATAACTCCAAGGGGAACTTGGTTCCTACACTACCTTCAGAGAATAGGAAAAAAGGCAGGCGTATCTCACTCTTCTCTGCAATTAGTTATGCTCATCTCGATCCTGACTTTATGAGTCCGAGAGTCCTTTCAGAGAAGCTCTTATCTGAAAGGAGTCTTTGTAAATGTGAGGAGCCTCTACCTGGAACCTGAAAGCAGTCAACATCACAACTATTGGTGTTTTTTTTTATAATAGAATAGACAATATGGACAATCTGCACATAAAAACCTTGTGCATCAGAATATGGCAAATATATAATAATAATCCCAGCACTCATACTATCAAATAAAAAGAACATTAGAAAAACTAAAAACATATTTTTATTGCACTTCCATACTATTGGTAATGAATTTGCTTAAACCATACCTACAGCCTATATGGAAAATATGAGCAGCTTTACAATTATTATATTGGTGTGTGAGTAGTAGTGTCCCAAAATATTTTACGCCAATTCATATCGTACCACTAAATACATTTGAAGCTTGCACTTGTAGGTCTGTTTACAACTTTCTCATCAATAATTCTCTTTGGAAATGTTTGTGGAAGTTGTTAAGTCTGATGTATCTGTATCACAGAACAAACAATGCCTCAATTAGAAGCATATATGAACGGTAAGGAAATGTATCGAAAAATGCCTCTTAAGATGCTCTTTCATGGGTTGAATGACCTTGTAATGCTGCTTCTAACACATTGCTCTTTGAACAGCTGAATGGAAGTTTCATATGCTGCGTTGCTGTTTGTTGGTCTACGTAAAGCCTAACTGCCTGAAAAATAATATAACCATCTTGCACTCTCTGTTGAGTATTATCACCATTCAAAGCATTAGTTTTTCTAGACCCTAAGCCGAGCAGGTACACACTCTACTGAGTAACATGCATGCATCATCAGAAAAGAAAGCCCTGCCACACATGTCAGTTCCTATGACATGATGCTCTCTCTTCTGAGAGCTGACATGCAGATAGGGGGTTCCAACATTTGGGCTGAGGACACAGCAGGTAGCAGCCGAGGCCTCCACCACTGTACTTGGAGAAGTACGGACTCCAGTGAAGAAACAGGCCTTCGGCTTTCTATGAACCTGCTTCTGGACTTGAATTATCGGTCCCCCGATCAGGCTGCATCATCGAGAAAATCTGTTGCAGCAACGGGGGGTCCTACACTCGAACCTGCACACCCTTCAACTTTAGCTTTGAAGATTGAGCTTTAACAGCTGACAGTTTTCAAACTTCTTCACAAAGTATGAGATGTTAATCTGGCAGCCAGGCGTACCTCCACCAAGTGGGTATACGCCAGCCCGCTGGGATAAATTTGTTGCATGGTGTTTATCTAGGAACATTAGTCCTCTAACTGCTCCCCTTTCTCAGGTTCTCCTGTTTAGTCTATTCTTGGCCCTGCCGGTCCCTGCTCTTGGCACAGTTACTTTCAGGCCATTTCAGCCATTTTGTGGTTGACAGACAATCTTCTTTGTTCAAGACACCTTTTGTGGCTAGGTTCCTCAAAGGTTTGCAACATACATTTCCTCCCAGGCCATTCAGCATGCTTCATTGTGTCTTATTGTGTGCACACTTTGCTCTGGCCATTGATGAACCATCAAGACTGCTTTTTTAGTGTCCATTACATTGGCCAGAATGGTCAGGGAATTGCAGCCACTCTATGTAAACTCTCCCTACACCATCTTTTATCTGGACAATCTCGTACTCCGGACACATGCCTCCTTACTCCCGAAGGTTGTGACTCCTTTCCATTTAGGCCAGAGCATCACACTGCCTAACTTTTTTTCTCCGCCTCACACTTCAAAGGAGGAGGAGCGACTCCATTGTCTGGACCCAAAAAGAGAGTTGTTGTTTCTAACTTTATCGCACAAAAGATTTCCAGGTGGACGATAAACTCGTTGTGGGGTACAAAGGTGCTAAGAAAGGGAAGGTTGTGCAGAAATGGACCATCTCAAGAGGGATAGTGCTCTGCACAAATAACATCTATGTATTGGGCAAGAAGCAAACCCCTGAGGGGTTGCTTGCTCATTCCACTAAAGCCAAGGCTGCAACCACTGCATTAGCCTAAGTAGTCTCTGTCCTAGTCATCTGTGAGGCAGCAACATGGGCATCTCTGCAGATGCCTACCAAGCGCTACTGCCTGAATAGTCAGGTCCTTTGTAAAGGGCACTTTGTCTGCTTAGTCCTGTAGGACTTCCTGCTTTAAATTAGCTTTGTATGCCCACCTCCCAGGAAAAATGCTTCAGTTTTGTATTCTAAGGTAAGGAATCTGTGGCTAGAAATCTCTATCAGATGAACAAGTTACTTACCTTTGGTAATGCCTTATCTGGTAGAGTATCTATGTAGCTGTAGATTGCTTACTGGTCATCCCATCCTCCATGATCGCAGACCTGATTACAATACGAGGGTCACCCTTCTAAGGGCCTTCGAATTTCAGTTCAGTTGTCAGTCTTCATCATAGCTCTGCATTCATGGGGTGGAAAGTCGCAAAAGGAACTGACATCAGTGCTCCAGGGTGGTATTTATATAGGCACCACGCATTACATTGCCGGTGCAGACACCACCAGCACAGAGCCGAATGAGGCCACCTTTCAGTGTGCAAGGGTACTGCTTGAAATCTTCTGGATCTAGTCTGACTCTTAGGTAATATTCTATGGTTAGGAATCTTCAGCTAAGTAGAGTCTCTACCAGATAAGGCATTACCAAATGTAAGTAACTTCTTGTGAGAAAACAGACTGCAATGGTTAGAGGGACCAGGTAGACAAATTGTACAGGAAGAAGAGTGTGGCACAGGGGAGATAGATATTGAGGTAAGATCTCAATGGGACCAAGTGAGGAAAAATGCATTATTGTGTAAAAGAAAGATAGGAAGCATGAGTGTGTCTAGGAGCCCAGTCACAAAAACAAAGCAAAGTAAAAACAAAGCACGAAGAGATATAGGGCAGAAAATGGCACCACCAAAGAATAAAGAAGGAAAGGAATACAACTGATTGCATGGGATACTCCGAGTATGTACAGGGGAGTGGAAGAAAGAAATTACACAATATTAAGAGTAAGCCAGAAAGAGAAGTATACTAAAGTTCATACCATGTTGAGGTGGGATGAGGCGACAACACCAAGAAGGAGTACACATGGGAAGCTAAAGGACTAAATGCAGGGAATAGATCCAGGTTGGAATGGGATCTAAGGAGAAATGGTACATGGAAGTGCGCAAGAAGGGCGGGAAGTAGACAAATCAAAGGGGTCAAGGCTCTGTAAGGCACAGGACTGAATGGAAGACGTAGCCCAAGCATACTGAATACAAACTACGCCACCATGGAAGCTTGCACAAAGATACTACATGTTAAATTCAGTGCTGGATGCTAAAGGAACAGGATTCTCCTAAGGGCTCCCCTCGAAATTGTCTGAAAAACCTAACAAATAAATTGCCTTCAGCTAAGCTGTAGGCTGTGTGCCTGTTGGAAAGTGGATTATTGGTAGAAAAAATGTAGGTCTGCCAGTTGCATTAAGACCACTAACACATGGTACGACTCAGCATAGGTCTTACAAAAGTATTCCTATGCTCAACCCTGGGTAACGTGGCTGCGAGCAGACAGGCTTAACTTCAAAGACAGGTATGTAAAGCATTTAAAACACAATTTCAAAGCAACGCATAATAAAAATCCAACACCAATTAAAAAAAATAGTAAATACTTGTATCTTTAAAATGACACAAAATCCACAAAAATGAAATGTAGGGAACCGGAGATATGAATTTTCAAAGATTTAATGAAATATAGCACTTAGAAGTTTATAGCATCATATTGTGATACCTGCTGGCGATAGATCGCAGCAAAGTCAAAGTTTCAGGCTGACCACGATGGAGCCCTGGGCGGCTACAGCTTGCGCCAGGTCCCGGTTTCAGTTTCTACCTTCGGAGTTAGAAACTTTTAGGGAGCTTTTTCTCGCGAGGTCCCTCGAAGCTCCCAGCCAGTCCGGATAAAGTGAGGGGTCGTCAGATTGACTTGTGATGAGGTCCCAGTCAACTTCTCTGGAGCGGACGTAGAAAATTTTTCAAGATCGCTTCAGCGGGACAACCCAGGAATCCAGGCTGACTGCGATGGAGCCCTGGGCGGCTTGCCGTTCGCGGTTGCTCCGGGTCACCTTTTCTACAATGGACTTAGAAACTTTTCTGGAGCTTTTTCTCGATGCTCCTCATGTAGCCAGATCTGGTGAGGGTTTGCCGGCTTCATATTCCTTCTGGCTCCGGTCAATCTCTGGAAGTTGGTGCGATGGAGCTTTTAGCGGGACGAACCTGGTTGGCTTGGCCGGCTCGCGGTTGTAGGCAGGCGGCCTGGCTGGCCAGGTTGAGTCGGTCCCTCTGTGGAGCTTTTTTTCAAAGTTGCTCCAAAGTTCTCCAAACTTTTGAACTTCTTCCTGAAGTTCCTTGAGGGGTCCCAAAGTGTCTCAAACTCACTCCAAGAGTCTGGAAGCTCCAAGATTTATTTTAAAATCTTTTTATTGATAGTTTCAGTAAAAGAACAAATTCAAGTAAACAAACATACAGATCATCATGTTACTGCATCCCACATCCCGGAATAGTATCAATCATCTTATAGCATATACAGAAAAAAAGGAAACCTATACTTGTCCAAATTATCATCATCCTCAGGTACAAACAGTGATACTTATACTGACTGTACATCTGTAATATTTTGCAAATAGGCACCCAGGTAGGACTAGTAGTCTCTTGGGTGTGAACCTAATGGCAGTTCTTCCTTATAGGTGAGCAACGTTTTATGGCAATATGACAGGTCACGGATCCACTGGGCAGTCGTCGGAGTGTGCCATTGAAATTCGACGTTAGCCAACAATAATGCAATCAAACAGAACTTTCGTCTTGCCGCTCTGACATTAGGTAAAAGGCCCAACAGACAGGTACGAACTGAGCAATTAATGGGGACACCGACCATACCGCCCAACATTTCGGTAACTTTCCCCCAGTATTCCATCACAGATGGGCATTCCCATGCCAGATGCATAAAGTCTGCGGTTTCGTGTCTACACCTTTTGCAATGTGCATCTGGTCGCAAGCCATATTTATGAAGACGTGCTGGTGTATGGTAGTTTTGATGCAGATATTTATAGTGTAGTATTCTCAAGTTGCCGTTAGGGGTTAATCTTTCGGTAACCGAGCAAGCTTCTTGCCACTCTTCCTCTGTCAGTTGAGTGTCTAATATTCTATCCCATCTTGCACATGCTGTGTGTGTAGTGTCTGCTATCTCCTCTTGCACCACCGTATATAGCCGTGAGATAAGCTTTTTATCATTGGGAGATGTGAGGATTAATTGTAATGCGTACAATTGTGGGAGTTCCGTTGGGTATGTGGGATAGTGTTGCTTGATTGCACCTTGCAGTCTCGGAATTGTGAAGCGGGATAGTAAAGTTTGATTACTAACATAATCAAAATCTTGCATTTGTTTAAATGTACCTTCATTATATAAATCCCCTAGCGTATCAATTCCTATCTGTTTCAACAGTCTCAGACCCACCTCCTCCTGAGTGACTGACAAGTTAGGATGATGTGGCAATGGGAGAGCAGGAGCGTATATAGGAGATTTGTGCGTTAGCTTCCCTATTTGATGCCAGGCAGCGTTTGTTTGTCCACCGTGTTAATGTCTTTACTGTGCAGGGGCGGCCGTTATGCGTTAGGATTGCAGTTAATGGAATAGGGTGTGCATCACTCTCCTCTATGGCTGTGTGAGTGAGATAAGGAGTCCTATGATACCAGTGATAGGCGTATTGGGCCTGTGCACATAGATAATATAGCTTAAAATCAGGCACTTTAAAACCCCCTTTTGAGTATGGTAATGTTAGAGCTCTCAACTCAATCCTAGCCTGC
The DNA here is from genome assembly GCF_964263255.1 of Lissotriton vulgaris. NCBI lineage: Eukaryota > Metazoa > Chordata > Amphibia > Caudata > Salamandridae > Lissotriton > Lissotriton vulgaris. Next base: position 868,562,748 of record NC_141687.1, on the reverse strand, counting down.
TTACCTGCCCAAAATAATTTAATAAGCAAAGATTGAATCTGCCGGAACACTTCAGGCGGTGGAGTAATGGGAACATTATTGAACAGGTATAAAAATTTAGGAAGTATAACCATTTTGACTATTGCTAGTCTGTCAGCCAGCGTTAAAGGTAGCTGGATCCATCGTTCAATTTTGGTTGCAATAGTGCTAACAGCTTTACCATAGTTGTCTCGTATTACAATTTCTGGATCCCCATTAAACCACACTCCTAAGTACCGCACTGAGTCTTGCTGCCACTCCAGTGGGAACTCAGTAGTATATGGAGTTGTATTATTCGTGAGGGGAATTATAATCAATTTATCCCAGTTTATTTGGAGCCCAGAGTGCCGGCTATATTTAATGTATTCTCTTAGCAGTGGGTCCAAATTACTTTCTGGATCTCGCACGTAGAGCAGCATGTCGTCCGCATACATAGATATATGTAGGGGTCTCTCTAAAAATTGCAAGGCCGAGTAATGATGTCCTTGTCTAATTTTACAAGCTAAAGGCTCCAGAGCTAAACCAAATAAGAGTGGCGACAAGGGACAGCCCTGCCTCATTCCTCTTTCTATTGTGATGATGTTGGACACATAGTTGTTGACTCGGATCCTAGCAACGTGTTTGGTGTAGAGAATCTTGACCCACTGCTAAAAAATGGGAGGAAAAACCATTCTCTGGAGGACCGCTAAAAGATAGGGCCATTCTATGGAGTCAAAAGCTTTAGCAGCATCCAACATTACTGCGGCCGCCTTAGTATCGGGTGTTAAGTAGTGTGCCAGGGCAAACAGTGTTCTAGTATTATGAGCTGTGGACCGGGTCGGAATAAATCCAGATTGGTCCGGCAACACCAACGCGGTCATAAGGGGCTGTAAGCGCACTGCAAGTAGATTGGCCAAAATTTTAGAGTCTACGTTTATTAGTGACAGTGGCCTGTAGGATTCACAGTTCGTGGGGTCTTTCACAGGTTTTAATAGTGTCACTAAGACCGCTTCTCGGAGAGTGGGCGGGAGAACAGATTTCTCGAATGCATCCCCATGCATAGCGACAATGCGTGGAGCTAACAGATCCACAAATGCCTTATAGAATTCACCCGTGAATCCGTCAGGGCCCGGAGCTTTCCCATTGGGTAATGATTTAATAATTTCTGTAACCTCTTCTACAGTGATTGGGAGGGAAAGGTATTGCCTGTGGGCGTCCGATAGACACGCAATGGCCACATCCTCCCTGTATGCCATTATCTCCTATGTAGTGGCAGAGTGACGTGATTTATAAATTGAGCTGCATGTAGCCATAAATTCCTGCAGCATACCCTTAGGAGTGGTTTGCAGCTCCCCAGCTGAGCTTCTGACCTGCAATACTGTTGGCGGATGCCGGCCCTGGCATATTTTTGCTGCTAGTACCTTCCCTGGTCTACCCCCCTCGCCATAAGTTCTAGCTCTGGCATGTTTCGTCCTAAATTTGAGTTCGTCCTCGGCTAAAGATTGATGTTCCGTTAGCACCTCCCTTATCTCTCCCAGCAGTTTCGGGTTCTGTGATCGTTCGTATTAGTGCTCTAATTCTTTTGGTCTACTCTCACTTTTGGTTAACTGCTGATGAATATCTTTCAATATCCCTGCATTAGTGCATAGGCACACTCCCCGCAGAGTCGCCTTAAAAGCTTCCCAGAGCAGACAGGGATCATCTGTAGAAGGCTCATTAATGAGGAAGAATTCCGATATGGCGTTTGAAATCGTGTCTCTATATAGCGAGTCTGTCATTGCCTTAGAGTTAAACCGCCAGCTATATGGTGGTGGAATATAATGTGGTAGCTGAAGAGATAAGTAAACAGGGTTATGATCAGATAGCGTCTTTGGAAGATGTTTGACATCATGGGTCCAGAGCGACGCATTATGTGATCCCACCCAGTAGTCTATGCGGGACCAACTATTGTGTGTAGCCGAAGTGTGCGTGGCCTCTCTCCCTACCGGATGTTTTACGCGCCACAGATCAAACACGGCTAGTTCCGACATAATATCATTCAATTTCCGCATGGCTTTCCTGTGGGGCTCCACTGTAGCATCTGACCTGTCCAATCGTTCATTCAGGACCAAGTTGAAATCTCCTCCCCATATAAGTGTCCTATCAGCTACATCATATAGTTTTTGCCAAACTTCATGAAAAAAGTCAGGCGCATCTGTATTGGGGCCATATGTAATGAGCACTACTTTCTGTTCCCTTAGCACCCCCTTAAGAATGACATATCTACCCATGGAGTCAATCTCAGATGTTTCAAGGGAGAAATTTGTGCCCTTTTTGATCAATATGGTCACCCCCTTGCATTTGTGGAATACGTAGAATGATGACAAGACTCCGCCCATCTATGCCCTAGTTTGCAATTGGAATAGGGGGCTAAGTGCATTTTTTGGAGCATAGCAGTATCAACATGCAGTCTATCCAGGTAAGCAAACATGTGTCTTATCTTTTTCGGATTGTTTAATCCTCGCACATTCCCAGTTAATAGAGTTAAATTGGCTGGTCTTTGCCGAATGTCAGCCATATCTCAAGTTAATGTCCAATCCCCATGTAAACGCATCACTTACAGTACCAACATTAGGATGACAGGTATCTCCCCAAGGTTTACGATCCATACATCCCTGGATATTGGCGTTGCATCTCTGATCTGTAGAACATACCCTCAACCCCACTCCCACTTTAGCACCCCAAATATGCCAAAGACATACCCCTACAAAACCCACAACAAAACCATTACCCAGTTGGGGAAAACCCATTGGAGGGTCTACCATGGGCACACAACACCATCCACCATGGTGGATGTGGTCAAGCAACAATAACAATGCAGCGTAAAAATTTAGCAATTAGTAACCTGGAAACAGAACCTCTTGAGTCTTTTGGTAAATTCTGTTGCTGCATTTAGGCATGCAGCAGAAATCAAAAGAATTTCAGTCTGATCAGTCATTAGGCATTGGCCGCTGCACACCTGTCAGTGATATAAGGCAGTGAGTGACAGGCATTGGATGCAGTCCGCCAGCAAAGCAGGTTCCCTGCACATTACCTTTATTAGCACGACAGTAGTACATTGTGTGTATCCACATCAACGGAGGCCGCATTGACCTGCAAGTTCGTACCTCTGCACAGCTTAGATCCTCAATCCGCAATCCTCGTTTGAGATCTGTTACGTACGCAGACATGACCCAGTCATGACCCAGTCTTTCCATGCCACCTATAACTCAAATGCACTGACCCTTGTGATGGGCACTGATTGTGAAAGCGTTTTCTCCTGGGAATAATCCCCATCAGCAGTTCACATTACTTTTTCGGCAGATCATCGCTCTCAGTCCGATTCTTGATTTTGCTCCTCTCATCGACGTTCTCTGCGTTTCAAGTGGATTTTCTTGACAAAGTCCAGTGCCGCTTTCGAGGTTTGTAACAGAGTCGCTTTCCCTTCTCATGTCACCTTCAGCTTTGCAGGGTAAAGCATAGCATATTCCACCTTCAACTCGCGCATTTTGGCCTTGGCTTGTGCAAATTCCTTCCTTGCTTGCTGGACTGCCATTGTGAAATCGGGATATAATTCCAACTTGTTTCCCTGGTACGTTATATGCTGCTTCTCTCTTGCCATCCGGAGTGCTGCATCTCTATCCCTGTAATTTAAAATTCGTGCGATGATTAGGCGTGGGCTGGCACCTGGGGGCGGACGTGGGGCTAGGGCTCTATGCGCACGTTCCACATTGGAACATTGGAGAAACTGTCCTCCCCGAACACTGACCTGAGCATGTCCTCCACATATTTTTCCATCCTTCCAGTATCTGTGGATTCCGGCACACCCGCTATTCGTATATTATTTTGGCGTGATCTTGCCTCTAAATCCTCAGCTTTAGTCTTAATTACTTCCAGGACTTTTTCCATTTCTTTGCATTTGCCAGTAGTAGCGGTTGTTTCTTCTTCCACCGCTGTGATGCGGCCCTCAGTGTTATCCAGCCGTTCTCCCTGCTTGTCTAGTTTCGCAGCCATGCAGTCCACTCGCTGGGTCAGATTATCTAGTTTCCCGTTAATGTACTGCAGACTGGATTGTATCGCTTTAAGTACCGCTTCCATGGTGCTGTTAGAAGTGTCTTCCTGTTCCATTTCTGTATCAGAATGTGAAGGTGCACCCTTAGTTGGTTTCTTCGACTCAAAAGTGAGTTTGGGGTGCTGTCTGTCAGGTTTCCCCATGATGACGGGGTGCCTTTATCTGTGGGCTGCAAAGATACTTCACTTTCTCAAGGAGTCGATGAGTAGTTCTCTGCACACAAGTAGAGGCCGCCGCACTAATTTGAAAATTCAAGTGCACGCTAGGATATACGGTACGCTGGTATGTATCAGTACTGGGGCGTGTGTGACACTTCAGTCATCTACTTTGGGGGGCCTCCGAGCTGCTGTTGTGAGGGTGGCAGGTAACCGTTGTGCATAGACCGGACCAGGGCCAGGCTGTGATGGCAGATGATACGCCCTGGCGCAATCAAGGCACTGCTCCAGTGCGCACGTTAAGTGCGGAATGAGGCTGTGATGTAACTGGTTTGCAGTGGTTTAGTTATAGAGCAGGATGAATTTGGTATACTGATAGTGTGTCTGCCACCCAACCTATCATTGCAATGAGCTAGATGGTGCAGCTATCATTATTGGCATGCTCAGATAATGAAGCGCGGTGTGGTGATTCGACCTGTAACCGCCATTTTGTAGACCAGGCATGCTTAATTGTCACAGCGCTGTGCTATCTTGCATACCCTGTCACTGTCCATGTGCTCACATATTCTGTATACATGCAATCATTTCCACTCCGAAGTGAAATATTGTGCACAAAATGAAGCTTTACCAAAGAGTCTGGCACTCTATGTTAATGTTTGTTTCATGTCCACCATTTTATGCTGTGAAGGTCGCCACCGATCATGCATTCAATTGTGGAGCATTTAAATCTGGCTGCGCATTTGTATTTCACTGTTGCGCCGCACTTCCATAATGTTGGCCTCAAGGATTCTGCATATACGTAGGAATCTCACCCGCCTCCGTTACCGCCCGCAGTCCTGCAGTGTTATGAGATTGCTCCGGCTGCACTATCGTACGTCCAGTCTTTCTCCGTTTTCCCCAGCGGCGCAAACAGTATCTCTGTGATGTTCTATAGCATGTTTCTTTGAGGGGAGGATTCCGGCAACAGATGATCAGCGGCGGGCGGAAGCCACAATGCAATCGGCTCCGCTACAGCGTGTAACTTGTTCAGGAGTCAGCCGTCCCCGCTGCCGTAATCTCTGTCAGTTATCAGGCGGCCGCCATGTTATCTGGCTGTCATGTAGTCCGGGCCGATTATGCCAGCACTGATATCTCCATCTGTGGCCCCATTCCGTGCGAGATTACATCACCTGAATGTGCAGCATGTCTTACGATTTATTTTTCTGCCTGTTACATGGGTAAAGAACGCCGCTGTCCGCTGATATATTGTCAGTTCATGAGCTTGACCGGCGGAGCTGTCTCAACAGGCAGCCATTCCGCAGTGCGCCTTTAGCGCCCCCCCTGGAAGCTCCAAGATGGTCCTTGAAAGTTAAGGACTTCATCTCCCACAATCCACTGGTACAAAACCCGTACAAATCCACTGGTGTATGTCCAAGGTGCAGATTTAGTTGGTGATGTTCCAGATGAGCTTTTTTAACCTGTAGCCTTCAGGGAGTCAACTCTTTAGTCCTTTTTCAGAAAGGTAATCCTCAGGGCTGTAGTTTCAGATGATGCAGTCCTTATAGGTCAGGCCTTAGAAGTCTTTGCACAACAATCTTCTCAGCTAGGCAACTTCTTGCTTCAGTAAGTTTCAAGCAGCAGATCTCGGAGGCTCTGCCCCTCTCAGATACTTGTTCCAAGTTCTCTGAATCAGGCAGGAAGTCACTTCTGACCAATGGGAGCAGGGTAACTCCTTAAAGTTATGACCACATCCTGTAGAGTGTGGCATTATTTTGTCCCAGAGTGCATCATTCTTCCAAATCCATAATGGCTGATTTTCCAGCAAGGAGGTAAGAGCTGGCTAAACACATCCCGAGGATGGCTAATTTACTTAGACTCTCCCCACTGCATCTCATACCTTCCTTAATCTTACCATCTGCCTGAAGTAGTAAATTCAGAGCTTTAAAGGACACTGGTCTCTGCTCTCTTCTTTGAAGAACTTAGTTTACGACTCCTCCCCCAGGCCTGGCATTCCTATGGAACAGCACACTGACCTGCCAGCAGAACTGGTTAACCGCAGGGGCTCTTTATCACCTCTTCAAGGCAGCCTGGCTAATCCACTTAACTCTGACCAATCAGGGCAGACCACTGGAAGGTTGAATTTGGACCTACAAACAAGAACGTCTTCTAACTTCTTGGATGTACATTTTAGGAGGAATTCAACAATATTATATTGTTGGATTTATTAATACCATTCTGGGAGGTCTTTGAATGGTAGTTTTATTCCCTTCCTATAAGGAGTTATTCTTTAATAACTTCTTGCAATGTTAATCTATGGGCCAGGGGATTTGCAATGGAGAAAATTACCTGGGCCAGTTTCCTAACACTAGGGCTTATAAAAACATATTTTATACATATTTCCCTAATTTCTACAGGAACCCCACCCCATGTGCAACTAGGGGAGACTTTAGGGGTTCTGAATCTGTAGAAATATTGCAGATTCTCCATCCCCAGTGCTCCTAGCATTAAAGTCGAAATTTGAGCAGCACTTTCCCACAATGTGGGGAGTGAAATGTGAAATTTCAATTAACACAGGGCATATGAAACTTATTTTATAAGGGCGTACCTTATAAATAACGGACCCACCCCTGGGACACCTAGGGGAGACCCTGGGGGTACCTAATATGCCCAAACATTGTAGGTAAACCATTTTTAAGTGCCTCAAACCCAAAAGTCGAGTTTGGGCACAATTTACTTTTTAACAGCAGTCCTGGCACCTAGGGCTGTTTTTAAACTGCCCTCATGCTTCAGCAATGCACATATGCAAGTGCAGAAAAATCAGCTGGCATCCAAACTGCCATGCCCCAGGATACTGTGGGCTTCTAGGTAGTTTCAATCCCCTGCCCTGTTATATACTAGCGGCTTATAGTGTGGGTTATGCCAATCACATGGGTACCCCATCATACCACTGTGTACCCTAGTGTATGCAGGTGTTTTAACTGTATTCTAATGTGTCTCTTTCAGCGTAGCCCTGGCCCTGGGCCTGGTTAGGCAGATCCCAGGGTCATTCAGAGTCAGTTTCCACCAGTACCATACAGCAAAAAGTTGGTGGGTGCCCAGGGCACAGAATGACTTGACAACAGTACCCTTGCAAGTAGATTGATTAAAAAAATGTCATGGGACCCAACATGGATCTAGGTGCAAGGGTGCACCTTCCAGACATCATCAAACCCCACAATCCAGGGTTGAAAAGGAGAAGACACAGCTGTGCTACAAGATCAGCAGCATCAGGTCTAGGGGGAAATTTAGTATGAATTCATGTGACGCAGTGCAGCAAGGCAAGTTTCTGTGGTGCATTACGTGAATGGGATAGAGCTCAGAAGGGCCATATTTCACATATATGGCACTCTTCAGCTGACTTCCAGCGCTTTCACACTTGTTGCTGCTTAGCAACAATGCAGGCACCCTTGCATCAGCTAAAAGGGTACCTGCATTACAGGCAGGACTGTTTATGTGCAATATTCTACAAATAATACACATCACAAAGGCATTTTTCATTTTCTATATGTGAAAATATGGGAAGAATTTGGTCTAATTTCTGTTTCTGTTCTCATTGAAGCATAAGAAAAAGATATATTCCCTTATCCCTTTGTCCTCTTTTGGCTTAATCATCTATGGAATAAAAGCCTGGCCCTTTTTACAATGCCAGCATCAGTAAAAACCATGACCATACAAGAATTACAGTGCCCCAAACGCAGAACAACATTTTTCCAATCACTGGCATAGCTAGCTAGCCTATGTGGTGATGGTGACTACCAAGTGGAAACTGAAGAACCTAGCCATGCTAGCTACAGACTCACTGCATACATAATATGGGAAATGGGAGAAATATGTTAGGTATGGAAGTACTTATGATTCATTGTGACTGTGTTGATGTCTAAATGCAAAAGGGAAATATTCAGAACTATGAATACTTAAGTAGTCTTTTCCGTCCCGATCCTACCTGATTCACAAAACATTATACCCACAGTGAGCGAGAGAGATATACCAATTATTGACAACCAGAGGCCCTCACATGAGGGCATTGCCTCAAAAGTGAGTGGAATTTGATCAGATAAAAGAGTTGTACATTTTGACATCAGTGCCGCCTCACCAAGTTGGATACACCAAGCAGATTGGCCCCGCTAGGGACAGGAAGTAGGGAAGTTTGAAATAATGTCCAAATCAAAAGTTATTGTTTTTCTGAGGAATTTCAATCTGACTCTGGTAACTGGTAATCAAATACGTTTTGCCATTGGTCCCTTTAAACTGTGGAGCAAAGGTCCCAAAGTTCTTGTGGTGTCAGAACAACCACAGGAGGACACTAATAATGTCCATAGGATGTCAGATGAAGTAGTTTTAGACTCTCTGAGACAGGTTTACCAATGAGTTGCATCGACTTTGCGACACAACCACTAAGTCAGATTTATCAAGTCACGCAAGACCACCTTACGTAGCCCTGCATGGCTTGATAAATCTAGAGTAAATTGCTGTGGTGCGTTTCACTGCCCCAGGGAGGCATTTAATGGGTGAAGGGTGGGTGTTCCCACGCATTCACCCATGGATTTTGGCTCATTCCAAAATTACTGTCAGACCAGGGAATTACTCAAAATGCTAAGCCTCCCTGGGTAAAGCGTAAGGAGGAAAAATACCTCTATTTCTCCTTTTTTGTTCCTTTTTCTATATGTTCTGCAGCACACATAGAAAGAGGAAAATGCCTCAGGGGATTGTTTTAATGCAGTAAGGTTTCATGCACAAAAACAGTCCTGTCTGCAAGGAAAGCACCCTTGCACCACGGTGCAAGGGTGTCTGCGTTAGAGCTGGGCAGAACATAGTGAGCCAGCGCAAACAACATACAGGAATGCGCCACTTCGTGTTAGATAGGGTGCAATTCTGACCTTTCTCTTTCACGCAGCATAACTCAGCAAGGTGGCTTGCTGCACTGTGCGGCATGAAATAATGATAATTCTGCCCTTCAAGATGTCTGGCAGAGTGAAACAGCAAAGTTCAGTCTTTTGTCCAGTTGCCAATGGTCAACAGGCATTCTTCATTGGAACGCTCTTTTCAGCTTTTTTAAGTTCCTGGAGCTGCCCAGGGAATCAGCCTCATGATCTTTGGAGACCTTTCAGTCCTTGGGTTTCAAGAGGAAGGGGGTCCAAACTCCTCAGGTCCCTCTAACAGGTCGCAAAAGGCAAGAGCAGCAAATTCAGACTGCCTGGCATCCTTTCGCAAGTCTGGCATTTTTCTGAGAAAGGCGCTATACATTTACCCCCAGTCAAGAGATCTGGGTTAAATCCATCAATCTTTTGCTCACCATGCCACCCCAGTTTAGACCCAGCCATATTCAAATCAGTGTTGACCCTGTTCCTGTACCATGAAGAAACTTCCTAAGTAAGTGAGAATGTACTTTTACACCTGCATTACTTCTCACTACAGATTGCAAAAATAGCAACACCCCAGACGTTCCTATTGCTCATGAAGCAAGCAAGCAAGCTTCATAAGTATGACAACTATTGCCAGTAACTCCTAGTATTTGTGTTTCTGTGTTGTATGTGATGTTAGTATCTTTTCTTTTACAGGGCTTATTAAAAGCAAATGGTGAGGTTCCAGGTGACTGCACCTGCTTGAACTACCAGGTACATGGGTAACCATTAGTTGATAATTCTTTTTGTCTTTCTACAGGTCATTGAGCTTGTAGCAGACAGCTGTAGGCACATTTAGCCTAATATTTCACTTTTCTGTAAATTCATCTTGATATTATCTAGAAAAACGTGAGTAAGGTGGGGAAGTTGTGCCCCCGTCCTGAAGAAGGAGCTTGCCTCCAAAACATGTCGACACACACCAGAGGTCCTGTTCATTAACACATCAGATTTGACCTCACACTGCACCCTTTTTTAATAGTACCAGCCAGAGTTTAGAATGAATTTTTTTCCAATATACTCATGTGCCAGGTACTTTTTAAACCTTCACCACGTCCCACCACTCACTTGTAAATACACCCCACACACATGCACCACACATAGTCATTAACTATAAGTGCTCCCGCGTAGTCTTTGGTCGCAGCACGCCGCATCTCGTTAGAAGGGTGCGAAGACCCCGATGATGAAGCATGACACCAAGGGGCCTGTTGGTGTGTGAGGGGTATTTTACAAAACACTAAGTGCTTCAACACTTGTTGAACACTTCACCCTACCTGCGAGTTGGATTCTCCTTGTTTATTAAAGTATCTCTGTGGAGCAAGAATCCAACCCCCTGTGCTCTACCTTCCCCTCTTGTTTTTTTTTTATATTTCTAACTTTCATACATGTTGCCCTATAAGTCATGTATAAAGGTGACTTGTAACAGGAAGGCATAGGATGATACTTTGATTGTTTTTTTTAACATAGTAATAGTTGACACTATTCTTACTGTTTTAGATGTTACACTGAACTGTTGGTTGATAATGTGCACATTCCTGACGATGAAGAGTTTGATACCTCAAATATCAATACTGCGGAACAAAATGAGGCGCACGAAAGGTAATTTTATAAGTTTTAATTCTGATTTATACATTTAATTTTTAACTAATACAATTGATAGCTTAGCTTTATTTATTTCCTGTATTTCAGTGAGAGCGATGATATAACGTTGAAGGATCTACTATCAAACCTTGCTTTACAAATTGACTCTGAAAAGACATGCAAGTTCAACATAAATCGGCGAAACATTTGGGATGGAGCATGTCGTGCGTTCCTTCGCAAAACCTATAAAGCAACCAACCGTATATCTGTTATGTTTACTGATTCCTCTGGTAACTCTGAAGGAGCTGTTGATTTTGGCGGCCCAACACAGGAATTTTTGCGATTGTTAATGCATCATTTACAGCACAGCAAACTCTTCGAGGGACCCGAAAACAGGAAGACACTCAGTTGTGATGCCCAAGGTACCTTACATTTATTATATTCCAACCTTTCTAAACTGCTCAAATTCTAGAAGAGGGAAAAGATATTTATTAAAAGTGTAAATAATGTTTATAATATATTACTTACTGACTTCTTCAAAGTTTGTTTGATACCACTGATCAGGCATTCTCAAAGAATTTTTACTAAAAGGGGAATATTGAAGGGAATACTGAACTATACTATTCATTTATGCAGCAAGAGCAGACTGATTTAAATTCCACCCACTGAATATATCCATTGCAGCCTGTAAAACAACCTTGCTAGCATGTACTCCATTATATATTTTATGTTTGCTTTGTATTAAATGAGGGGCTAAGGTTTTCCTGCAGTAGTTACTGTTATCAATTGAGAGAAATTTCTCTGACAAGTACTTCAAATAATGCCTAACTTTAGAGATTCTGCATTAGGTAAAATTAGTTGATGCTCGGGGGCAGCAGTGTGTATGAATTAATCACCCAAACTGTACAGATGCATCCTGCATATTTGGAAACATAGGCCCATATATCAAAGGCAATAACCCACTGCGTGAATTAGTTTGATACATGGGACTTGAGACACTGGTTGGGTCATAACGGTAGGAGTTTTTGTTGTGTATAGAAATTCCAGTCCATTGTAGATGCAGATCTTAAAAAACAAGTTCTCAGGATAGACTCTTTCCTCCACTGGAGACCATCAAGACATCTTCTTGGAGGTTTGAGAAAGCAGAACGTTTTGGGTACAGCACCTTACTTATGGTAAAGTTCAGAATATGTTGCAGCTAAAAGAAAGAAACATCTGGAAGGTCCAAAAATTGTATGTAATATTCTATTCCTGGTTAAACACCCTGTTGTGAATCTCTTTGGGAAGGAATGAGTTGTACCTTTTAATCAGAAACTACATATATAAGCACGAGGTGGAGACATTTAATCTGAGTTATTAATTCATGTCCCCAACAATCATCCTCCAAGGAATTTAACTTTGCCAGCTTTCATCCCTTATTGGAAGTTGTGCCTGGTGATGTCGGGTTCCTTGGTGAGGGAGAGAATGGGTTGGGTGTCGAATGCGTAGAGGGACGATGTTGAACCTTTGTTTCTGATGATGCCTGTGAGGGGCGCCATGTATACTTTGAAGATGGTGGGGCTGAGGCCGGAACCTTGGGGTACTCCGCATCTGGTCTCTGTTGGTTGTGATAGGAAATAAAGAAGTCTTATTCTCTGTGTTCTGTCCATGAGGAATGAGCGGATCCAGTCTAAGGCTTTTCCTTGGATGCTGGTGTCGTGGAAGCTGGTGGTTAGTGTGTGGTGGGAGACAGAGTCGAAGGCTGCTGATAGGTCCAGGAGGATGAGGGCTTCCGTTTGGCCTTGGTCAAGGAGTGCGGGGATGTCATCTGTGGCGGCGAGGAGGGTGGTCTTGGTGCTGTGGTTGCTGCAGAATCCGGAATGGGAGATGTCTAGGATGTTGTTGGCTTCAATGAAGTATGTTAGCTGGGTGCTGATGGCCTTTCCGATGACCTTGGCTGCGAAAGGAAGCAGCAAGATGGGCCTGAAGTTCTTGCAGTCCACCGGGTCTGCGAGGATTTAATTTGGAGGGGGTTGACTTAGGTGCGCTTCCAGTTGTCGGGGAATGTGACGGTCACAATGGAGCAGTTGATGGTTCAATGTAGCTCGGATGCGATGGCTGTGGCAGCCCTGTGTAAGATGTGTGGCGGGCAGGGGTCTGTTGGGTGACATTGCTGGGGGTGGGGGTTGAGGCATTGCAGAGGTCTTGGTCATCCAAGTTGTAATAGAGCGTCTTGATCTTGAGATGAAAGAAGGAGCTGAGTCTATTGCAGAGATCTTGGGAGTGAGGGGCATCTGTTTCGCTGTTGGGTTTGTCAAATTCCTGTATGATGGAGAAGAGGTCCTTGGAGTTGTGGGTGTTGGAGAGTATTCTGTCTTTGAGGAAATTCTTCTTTGTGGATTTGATGAGTTTGTGGTATGCCGTGGTGGCTGTTTTGTAGGGGATGCGTGTTTCCGGAGTTTTGCTGTTTCTCCATGTCTTTTTCAGTCGACAGCAGGCATGCTTGGATTCTTGGAATGCTGTGGTGAACCAGTTTGCTTTCTTGTTGTGTTGTCTTGTAGTCTTCTGGAGGGGAGCGAGTGTGTTGGTTCAGTTGACGATCAATTGGTGGAGGTTGCAGATTGTGCATGGGAGGCGACGCGTGTGCTTCTGTGTGGTGCGTTTTCTAAAGGAGAAGTGGATGCAATGGTCAGCCCAGAGCAGTTCCATAATGTGACAGAGGAAGATGCTATTTCCTCCTGCGAAGACAGGGTCAAGTGTGTGTCCTGTTGTGTGAGTGGGGGCAGAGATAAGTTGCTGCAGTCCTATGTTGCTGAGGTTCTCTAGGAGGGCAGGGGTGTTAGGGTTGTGGTGGTTATTCAGGTGGAAGTTTAGTTCTCCAAGTAGTATGTAGTCTGTGGAGGCGAGTGCGTGGGATGTGATGGGGTTAGCAATGACATTGGTGAATGGAACATGGGGCCAGGCAGTCTGTAGGTGACGGTTCCGCTGAGGTTAGTTTTTGGGTTGGTCTGGAAGTGGATGTGTTCTATGTGGGCGAGGCATCGTCCGAGTCAGTGGTTGTCATGCAGAGGGAGCTTTTGTGGATGCTGGCGAGTGGGGCGGGTGGAGCGGTCTTTCTTCATGATCTTGCATTTGATCATTACTAGATATAAAAAATAACCTCAACTGTCGTTAAATTTTAGCATGCAAAACCTGTCGAAAGACAATGGGAGAGAAAAACAGGGTATTTACTATATCATGCAGATTTTGGTGTTTTAAACACCAAGATCTGCATGCTATTCTCCACAAACTAGTAATAAGTGTTATTGATCACAACCAATATTTAATGTACCCTATGGTAAAATGATTTATCAGGTGCCTAAAGTAACAGGTAAACTTGTAATCAGGCCATCCGTCTAAAACTCTTGTTCTCTCAAAAATATATTGGGGTCCTGATTTATAAAGTTACTGTTAAGAGTGCAGAGTCTTGAACTGGGGTCCTGATTTATAAAGTTACTGTTGTGAGTCGAGTGTCTTGAACTGCAGTGTGGAGATTCTGCACCGAGTACGGAGACTATGGCCCAAGTACAATGATTAAGCCCCGTGTGTGAAGGCTCCGCCACAAATGCCGAAACTCTGCATGCTTGACTTTACTGCACGTGTACCTTCGTGAATCAGGCTGTGGATTCTTGGATAATGTTTTTTAGATTTTATGCAATAAATTTAGTTTCAGAGATATATAATAAATGTTTTATAGATAAGCAGAACGCAATACATTTAATTTATTTTTTCTTGTTTAAGGTATGCGAAATGATGACTATTACCATGCTGGGCAAGCCCTGGCCGTTTCCCTAGTTCACGGGGGGACTGCTCCAAATTTTGTGTCGCCTGTTTTGTATCAATGTTTAGTTTCTGATGCAAAAAATGTGAATTGCAGTTTGGTAGATGTGGTAGATCCGGATACACGAGACATGTTGCAAGAGGGAAGCAATAGATAGTAAACATTTGTGCTGATGAATGTTTATCAATATTTATTATTTTGTTTTCACATAGTTGTGGGTCTATAAGTCAAAAACATGCAAATCATTTGTGTTTAATTTTGTGGTTAATAGTTATTCATGTACCTTAGATTTATGTATAATTGCCAAATGTACTATAAACGAATATGAAAAGAAATCACACTCATCTATTTGGAATTGGGTCAATCCTGAATGTCTATTCCCGGTCCTCCACACTTTTTTAAAGTTTCCAGAGCAACCTCTACGTATTTGCTACTCTCTCAACTGCCATACACAAATCCCCATTCTTGCATCAGTGATCAATCAAGAACGTCCTACTGTTAACCCGATGTTGATCTATATTTCTTGGTGATACCACCAAATCAAAAGTATGTGATATGTTCTTGATATGTCAGAGTCTTCACATTACCAGAAGACAAAGTTACAGTCACATAACTAGAGTCATACCATCTACCACTTGCAGTTGCCCCATGAGACTTCCCTGGAATTGCTACAGTTTTCAACACTGACTAATAACATAATAGAAGGGGCCTTCCTGACCATGTTTCTGCAAACAATGTGATATAGGAGAGGACCTATACATCTGTATTCTGGATTAATACACTCAGTGTGGAATTTTGCAATTGAACTAAAAGAAAACCTACTGCCAAACACATTCAGGTACATTAGGCCATTGTGCTAGTCATCTTTGTCTAATTCTCTTGCACTCTTTCCAAGTTGGTGTTCCATTCAGCGAGAGAGTGTAGCTAGTGTAAAACTACAGTAGCATTAACTACAGTAGCAGTTGATACTGTTTTAGTCCATTGACTGTTAAACGTTTGGAAACATTCAACTTACTGAACAAATATGTTTATTTAGCAGATGGCCATATTTTTTGTTACTATTTATTCAAAATATAACAATCTTAATTTTTCCATAGATTGAGGATGCTTCGGCTCTTGAAACTCTTCAAGGATAGATTCAAAAACACAGCACAATTCTAAGTGTGGCAGGTTGCTTCCGTCCATTAAAATCTCTGAATGACAAAAAAGAACTATTGGAAGATATCATCAATTGGTACATTGTGGGGAGGACTGTTCCTTCACTAGTTAGGTACAGCGATATTTATATGCATATGCATTATAAAAGAATATCATTTTGACTTTGCAATACATGCATGTCCATTTTTAAAAAGTAATTACTATAAATCACTGTCCATCCTAATGGCATCATACATATTCACACTGTCAGAAATGTCCCAAACACAGATTGTGAAATCAAGCACATCATGTGTTTCAAATATATTTTACATTTACTTTGTTTCAGTTTTTTATTGGCATTTTACAATACAACTTGTGCAGTCCTTCCTCCAGAGGGCACAAATAGAAGGCTAACCAAAATTACAGGAATCCCAACAATCCCATATGTTCAGCCCACACAGCACAAATCAAAATAAAGAAAACAAACAATAAGAAATAAAAAAAGGCCTTCCCACCTTCCCAACTTTCCTAAATAGAAATTGCAAAATAAATTATGCAACAACTACCTTCTTTTCATAGTCACAATGGGCATCAGCATACAAAGCAGAGCATCAGAGGTATTGGACTTCTCATATTCAAGTCTTGGCATCCCAAAAGGAGTTCTAAAAATGTAACAGATTCAGGGCTTGCATGTGTATGGGATAGAAAAGTAATGGCAGCCTCGTGAATAAAAACTTGATTAGCATGCCACACATTTCCTCAACGTTTCTAAATGTATCCACCAGGAAATTGAACAGTCTCACAGTTGTCCGAATAGACTGAGATATCACATTAAAACGGGTGGAGGGTCAACTTCATTCCGATCCGCCGCCTTGTTTTAACTGACCCCAAACTATTCCACAAATTCAATTGTTTGATATTTTAACAAGTTACAGCATAGTCCCAACAAAGCAAAACTGGTATATCCAAGTATCACTTTAAATTCTGTAATGATTTCCAGAAAAGGGGGACATGAGGACTTTACCACCATATGTGTTTAAAGCCTCATAATAATCCACAAACTGCCAACAAAGAGTGTTGGCCTATTTTTCAAACTGAGTAGGATATAGATCTCAATCAAATTTCACCTGATAATGAGCTTCCCTTCCTGCTAGCGTGTGCAAGATTTTTTTGGAATTACACCATTGCGTAGACCGGAGTAGTACCATCTAACTAAGGCCCTCAATGTTATCTTAAAATTCTTGCAGAGTATGAGTTGGGACCGAGGTGAGTAGCATATTATTTAGAAAGGTGATCCTAACCTTAGGCCCTCCTGCACAAACATCTCAACTGAAAGGAGATCTTTAAATCTCTGGAAGCTGCTTATTTGTTCAGGGTTGGAGAGACCAATTAGACCATTGAGTGTATCTTATACATTTACAAGAAATTTACTATTGCAGGCTCCAACAGTAAAAGTATCTCTTTTCCCTGAAACCTAACAGATAGTATGGCAGCCCCTCCCTCCTACAGGTTAATAAAGGGACCTGGATTTATTGCCCGTTTAAATGATGTATTCAAATCAATGGCGTGGGTGGAGAGGGGAATGATGTCAATGCAGATTTCTTAATAACCATGTCTAGACTATGAAAGTTGCCTTTGTGGGGGTTGCTTAAGTATGAATTCAGATTTTGACTTCCAGAACAGGTCCCAAATGTAGCATCCTATCACCACCCTTTCCATATGTGGCCAATGTTTCTCTGCGTCTGTGTTTGTCAGAGCAACCACTTTACTATTGCCCTCATTTGGGCTACTCTGTGGTATAAGGGCAAGTCCGGGTATGGCAAGTCACCCCCCATGGTTTGGTAGTCATGTATATTTATGCCTGTTTATCAGAGAGTGTAGCCCTCTCTGCCTGCCCAATAAAACAACTGTTCAACTGATTAAGGGATGCCAACAGTTTCCTGCAGACCAATATAGCATGTGCCTGGAAAAGATAGAGGACTAGAGGAACTAAGTTTACCTTAATGGAATTGAGCCTCCACAATGAAGATGGGTACAGAGAGGACCACCTCCGACAGTTCTCTCATATAACCTGAAGAAGTGGTGGAAAGTTAGCTTTGTAAAGGTCCTAAGTCTTAGGAGTTAATATAACACCCAGGTATGTGCCTGCCTTATTTGTCCATTGGTACTGGGTGTTTAGTGCTAGTTACTCAACCTTGCCCCAAGATAGTGTAAGCCTGAAAATTCTTGACTTTGCTGTGTTTACAATGAAGCCTTATACTCCCTTAAAGCGAGTAAGAAGGTGTTGAATTCAAGGGAAAAATCTTGAGGGATCAGTAAATGATTAAAGGACATCATCAGCGAACAAGAATGCTTTATGAATCTCCTGCCCAAACATTATGCTTCCGACCTCCTGGTCGGCCCTAATGAGCTTCACAGGGTTGTATGCTAAGAGCATAAAGAAGCAGTGAGAGTGGGAAGCCCGTCCTTGTCTCGACCCATTGATACCCTCTCTTTCTTCTGCAATTCACTAGGATTTGGGACATAAGATTATTGCAATTCAGCCAAACCAATGCTATAAATCTGTGATCAAACCTCTCTATAGTCCTCGTGAGGAAGACCCAGTTCCACCCAATCGAAAGCTTTCTCGTGTCCAAGGCCACTATATGACCAGGATCTTATTTATGTTGACCTTTTCCACCAGCTGTTATCATATGTCTCTTAATTATACAAATCCTGACTGTGCTGTGAAACAGAGCTATTCAGCTTTACTGCTGGAATTCCAGAGAAGGATTTAACATCAAGATTTAACAAGGGTGTCGCTCTGTAGGAAGCAGAGCTGGTGAGATTTCTTTGGTTTAGGTGTTACTGTAAGTAGGGCTTCACTCATTGTTATTGAAAGTTTGCTATTTTGTGGGATACTATTAAATAAGGTTGTTACGTCAGGTACCAACACTGGTGGGTGTGTCTTAAAGAAATCACTTGTAATGCAGTTGGCCCCAGGGGCCTTGTGCATTTTAAGCTCCTTATTTGCAAGAGGTTCTATATTCGAATACCGCTGTGTTAACTCTCCGTTGATTAGCTATCCCCTGTCTGTCCGGCAATCTCAGGGAGTTCAGTGTACAAAACGGACCCCAGTCTGCACTTGTGTTTACGGGGAAACCCTTGCTCCAGCACCAGAAGCTGATATCCTCATTAAAAGTGTACGTTCTGTTTACAGGGGAGCATCAGCCAGGCACAAATTTGTAGATTTAATTCAGGGCAATCACTGCGCCATGCTGCCTTGCTCATCACAATATCTTTGCTCAGCCAATTTGGGTCACTGCTGATCCCAGCCATGCTAAATATCTGTCCCCTCAATCCACCAAGCGCCTTTAATGATCAACAGGCTCTCCCCTGCAGACTGCCTCAGAGAGCCCTCTACATTACTCAGCCACAGGGCGCCATCTTACCAGGGTCGGACATTGGCAGCCTGCATCTGAGGTATTTTCTACTTGTCCCCCTTCCAGCAGTAGACAGGGTGACTAACTATCACTTGTCAGCAGAACGAAGGCCAGGGATTAAAACAGTTTGTAAAAATTCCTAAAATGGGTTTCTGACTCCATACAAATTTGATATTTGGAAGGAGTGTATTGTAGGCGTCACTTCAAAAATACTGAATCAATATAAGATGATTCAACATTTTACGACTAAAAACCAGGTGGTCTTTTCATCTAATGCATAAAATAACAATGTATTATGCAGGGTTGGCCAGGCCTTGCTAAAAGTCCAAGCACAGTTTCTAAGGTCCTATTCACACACTCCAAAGGGTCCACAGTTTGAAGTCGAAAATTGGCTGCCAAAAAGATCTGAAAATCAACAGTTTGTCATCTACTAATGTGCATGCTGGGTTTGGTTACTTTTTTTTTAAAAAAAGCTGCAGGTCATGTGCTACCTTGCTGCTAGGAAATCATCACACGACCACAGGAGAAAGAGAAGTTGCCTTTGTCAGTGGTCTCCAACAGCTAGCTTTAAATATTCCTATTTAGACTGAAGCTCGAACATATGGCACTGAAGGATTTTTAGATGTGTCATAGACATACCTTAATTTTATAATAACTTTTACATTATAATTTGACCAATAGTTCCACTATTTATGATTAGGTATTCTTTTTTCTTTATTGCAGATTAAAGGAGGGGTTAAAAACTCTGGGAGTACTTCAGGCCATGGAAATTCATAAACAACTGTTTGAAGAGGCATTCATTTGGGTGGAACACGAAATCACCACTGATATCATAAATGGAATGTTTAACATTCAATTCAGTTCATCTGGCAGTAACCACCGGTTACAGGAAGAACACATCATTGGTTACTGGAGAGATTACCTCCAAGATTGTGAAGGCAAGTGAAATTCTTTCATTTTGTTACAGCTCAACTATTGATGAGACACATCTGTTGAAACTATAATTTAAACCAGCCTATTATGGCAAACATGGTGTCAAAGACTTCCGAAAGATATTGTAGAGAAAGAGAGTTAAGGAGGAACAGGCCAACCCGTTTTATTTGTACAGAGTAAAATATATAATAAGAACAAAAGGATAATGCATCCAAAATTGTAAAGTCTATACCTACTTTATTTCAATCTTCATTTTGTAAGATATGTCTATTATTAATGTTGTTCAGGCTTAATTGTAGTGTCCTGGCAGTAAAATGTTAGCTACCCCGATAGAATGATGCTTCATGTACTGCATCAAGGAAAAGTAATACAAATCAATATAGAGCATGGTTGGGTCTGCTGTGTGGGTCTCTGACAGAATAAAGCCTTTTCACAGGGGAGATTGCAGCTACCTCCAGCCCAAAGCCTTTAAGATAAGGTTATTGGCTTGTCGCAGTTGTTTATATAAACAGTGGTTTTTGTGTGTGAAGACTCAGAGAGTGTCAGATGCAGGTCTCGCAGCAGAGAATACCTATGCTACTCCATGTTGAACAATGGGAAGACTTCTATTAACACCTTGGCTGCTATGACTTTTCCCCTCCTGTGCTGGAACCTCATCGAACCCCATTGTTCATGACGAGCTCAGCTCGTCATAAGCACAGCTCCAGTGTGCCTCATGACGAGCTGAGCTCGTCGTGAGCAGCTAAGGGGTTAAAGGGAGAGTAAGGCGAGCAGGATTGTGGAAATGGTAACATACTCTCACACCAGATCTCAAAGTGTTATCTGTTGTTAACAACAGATCATCTTGATTTGAGGAGTTTTTTGTGAAATGATGCACAGCAAATCAGCAGGGGTTTTATTATTCACATATCAACCATTACTGGAGTATTCATTTAGCAGATGAAATAAAAAAATCACAATCGTTGCAGTAATCACAATTTTACTAGTTTGACTCATATTTCTTTTTTCTTTTAGAGCTTGCATGTGAAGCCAAATTAAAGGACATTCTGTGTTTTGTGACTGGCGCTAACACAGTTCCACCACTTGGCTTTAATCCTCAGCCATCAATAGACTTTATGCATGCATGCGATGGCCAAGTCGAAATGTCTATGTTTCCAGAGGCAAACACCTGTGGAAATGTGTTGCACCTCCCCCTTTCAATATCCTTTGAAGAATTAAAAAAAAACATGGACTTTGGGATACTGAATTCTCCAGGATTTGGACGAGCCAAATGATCACATTGAAATGAGGGGTATAAGGTTTACATATATGACAAAGTAGTTATGGATACAAAGGATTGATCATGCTGTTGTCGGGGAAGGTGAGAGTCTTGTGGCAGCATACGAAATGCAAGGGCATTGAACTTCTGTGAAATCAACTCAATGCCACAGGGCAGGTCTCTGTGCCTTGATAATAGCACATTTCTTTCCCTTCCTGTCTTCATCATGGCAAATTAGAAAATGTATTGAAAAAAATATTTTTCCTGAAACTTTGTCAATGTTTGTTTTTGCAATGATTAATAAAGTTTTTTTCTAAACTATCTTCACCAATAAAACTACATTGGTTGTCAATAAATAGAAGTTCTTCAGAATGACGGAGTTCTTAGTTTCATCTTTTTAGTGTGTCTTGTGTTAGACCCTGTTTGGGTGGCCACTGGGCAAGCAGGGGCTACTGGGCCTGAGGCCTGTGGTAATTTACCTCTGATTTAAAAGGCTACAGTGAACCTTTGGCTGTGCAAACTAGGCTATGTACAATCTCTTTAACACTTCACTCTTAGTTGTAGCAATGGCAAGCAGTTCCAGGCTTCTCAGTGAGGTAGTCTGAGGGTATGTAAACTCGAAAGTCATCTATTGGCCTTCAAAGCAGTAACTGATCATCTAACCCATAGCTTTACTTTGCTTATGAAAAATAACTTTATACAAATGTAAAATGTAATGCTTCAAAGAACAGGTTATAGCTACAATTACTTTACTGAGCTACTGTGCCTTGTGCCCTAGTCCTCCTCCCAGGTGTTTCCATCCTTCTGGGTTCGAGCTCTCTAGTGTCAGTAACAAGGGTCAGGTGCTGATTATCATTATGAACTGTCTCAAGCAGACCCACGTGACAATTTCCACCCGAGTGAAGTTGGTTCAGCCCACCATGAGTGGGCAGATGCAAAAAGAACAATTGATGGACAGAATGCAGAACAATGTCATCCATTCACCTCAGTACAGAGCTCTGGGCCTAACTCCATC
This sequence comes from Lissotriton vulgaris, assembly GCF_964263255.1. NCBI lineage: Eukaryota > Metazoa > Chordata > Amphibia > Caudata > Salamandridae > Lissotriton > Lissotriton vulgaris. The sequence continues at coordinate 868,540,445 of NC_141687.1, read as the reverse complement.
ATTTTTTTGTGCTCACCATGCCATTCCAGTTTGGACATAGCCATATGCAAATCAGTCTTGAACCTGCGCCCAATGGGAAGAGTCCAGCCCAAACTGCCAGGCCAGGTGCTCCCTGGACTGGAAACAAGCATCCTAGGACTGATTTCGGGGTTTCAACCCTCATCAGTCAGGATAGCTTGACTCCAGTGGCATGGAGAGCACTGCACCCATGTAACCCCGAAACGGGTCCTAGGATGCTTGTTTCCGGTCCAGGGAGGACCTGGCTTGGGAGTTCGGGATGGACTGTTCCCATGAGGCACAGGATTAAGACTGATTTGCATATGGCCAGGTCTAAACTGGGGTGGCATGGTGAGCAAAGGGATGATGGATTTAACCTAGATCCCCTGACTGGGGGTGAATGTTTTGATTTGTTCTGCATTCCGTCCATCAATTGTGTGTCTTTTGGACCACGAGTGGTCAGCAGGGACCGACTGCACTGTGTTGTGAACCCCCAAATTGCAGGGCACATCCACAAAGATTCACATAACTCCAAGGGGAACTTGGTTCCTACACTACCTTCAGAGAATAGGAAAAAAGGCAGGCGTATCTCACTCTTCTCTGCAATTAGTTATGCTCATCTCGATCCTGACTTTTATGAGTCCGAGAGTCCTTTCAGAGAAGCTCTTATCTGAAAGGAGTCTTTGTAAATGTGAGGAGCCTCTACCTGGAACCTGAAAGCAGTCAACATCACAACTATTGGTGTTTTCCTTTATAATAGAATAGACAATATGGACAATCTGCACATAAAAACCTTGTGCATCAGAATATGGCAAATATATAATAATAATCCCAGCACTCATACTATCAAATAAAAAGAACATTAGAAAAACTAAAAACATATTTTTATTGCACTTCCATACTATTGGTAATGAATTTGCTTAAACCATACCTACAGCCTATATGGAAAATATGAGCAGCTTTACAATTATTATATTGGTGTGTGAGTAGTAGTGTCCCAAAATATTTTACGCCAATTCATATCGTACCACTAAATACATTTAAAGCTTGCACTTGTAGGTCTGTTTACAACTTTCTCATCAATAATTCTCTTTGGAAATGTTTGTGGAAGTTGTTAAGTCTGACGTATCTGTATCACAGAACAAACAATGCCTCAGTTAGAAGCATATATAAACGGTAAGGAAATGTATCGAAAAATGCCTCTTAAGATGCTCTTTCATGGGTTGAATGACCTTGTAATGCTGCTTCTAACACATTGCTCTTTGAACAGCTGAATGGAAGTTTCATATGCTGCGTTGCTGTTTGTTGGTCTACGTAAAGCCTAACTGCCTGAAAAATAATATAACCATCTTGCACACTCTGTTGAGTATTATCACCATTCAAAGCATTAGTTTTTCTAGACCCTAAGCCGAGCAGGTACACACTCTAATGAGTAACATGCATGCATCATCAGAAAAGAAAGCCCTGCCACACATGTCAGTTCCTATGACATGATGCTCTCTCTTCCGAGAGCTGACATGCAGATAGGGGGTTCCAACATTTGGGCTGAGGACACAGCAGGTAGCAGCCGAGGCCTCCGCCACTGTACTTGGAGAAGTACGGACTCCAGTGAAGAAACAGGCCTTCGGCTTTCTATGAACCTGCTTCTGGACTTGAATTATCGGTCCCCCGATCAGGCTGCATCATCGAGAAAATCTGTTGCAGCAACGGGGGGTCCTACACTCGAACCTGCACACCCTTCACCTTTAGCTTTGAAGATTGAGCTTTAACAGCTGACAGTTTTCAAACTTCTTCACAAAGTATGTGATGTTATTCTGGCAGCCAGGCGCACCTCCACCAAGTGAGTATACGCCAGCCCGCTGGGATAAATTTGTTGCATGGTGTTTATCTAGGAACATTAGTCCTCTAACTGCTCCCCTTTCTCAGGTTCTCCTGTTTGGTCTATTCTTGGCCCTGCCGGTCCCTGCTCTTGGCACAGTTACTTTCAGGCCATTTCAGCCATTTTGTGGTTGACAGACAATCTTCTTTGTTCAAGACACCTTTTGTGGCTAGGTTCCTCAAAGGTTTGCAACATACATTTCCTCCCAGGCCATTCAGCATGCTTCATTGTGTCTTATTGCGTGCACACTTTGCTCTGGCCATTGATGAACCATCAAGACTGCTTTTTTAGTGTCCATTACATTGGCCAGAATGGTCAGCGAATTGCAGCCACTCTATGTAAACTCTCCCTACACCATCTTTTATCTGGACAATCTCGTACTCCGGACACATGCCTCCTTACTCCCGAAGGTTGTGACTCCTTTCCATTTAGGCCAGAGTGTCACACTGCCTAACTTTCTTTCTCCGCCTCACACTTCAAAGGAGGAGGAGCGACTCCATTGTCTGGACCCAAAAAGAGAGTTGTTGTTTCTAACTTTATCGCACAAAAGATTTCCAGGTGGACGATAAACTCTTTGTGGGGTACAAAGGTGCTAAGAAAGGGAAGGTTGTGCAGAAATGGACCATCTCAAGAGGGATAGTGCTCTGCACAAATAACATCTATGTATTGGGCAAGAAGCAAACCCCTGAGGGGTTGCTTGCTCATTCCACTAAAGCCAAGGCTGCAACCACTGCATTAGCCTAAGTAGTCTCTGTCCTAGTCATCTGTGAGGCAGCAACATGGGCATCTCTGCAGATGCCTACAAAGCGCTACTGCCTGAATAGTCAGGTCCTTTGTGAAGGGCACTTTGTCTGCTTAGTCCTGTAGGACTTCCTGGTTTAAATTAGCTTTGTATGCCCACCTCCCAGGAGAAATGCTTCAGTCTTGTATTCTAAGGTAAGGAATCTGTGGCTAGAAATCTCTATCAGATGAACAAGTTACTTACCTTTGGTAATGCCTTATCTGGTAGAGTATCTATGTAGCTGTAGATTGCTTACTGGTCATCCCATCCTCCATGATCGCAGACCTGATTACAATGTGAGGGTCACCCTTCTAAGGGCCTTCGAATTTCAGTTCAGTTGTCAGTCTTCATCATAGCTCTGCATTCATGGGGTGGAAAGTCGCAAAAGGAACTGACATCAGTGCTCCAGGGTGGTATTTATATAGGCACCACGCATTACATTGCCGGTGCAGACACCACCAACACAGAGCCGAATGAGGCCACCTTTCAGTGTGCAAGGGTACTGCTTGAAATCTTCTGGATCTAGTCTGACTCCTAGGTAATATTCTATGGTTAGGAATCTTCAGCTAAGTAGAGTCTCTACCAGATAAGGCATTACCAAATGTAAGTAACTTCTTGTGAGAAACAGACTGCAATGGTTAGAGGGACCAGGTAGACAAATTGTACAGGAAGAGGAGTGTGGCACGGGGGAGATAGATATTGAGGTAAGATCTCAATGGGACCAAGTGAGGAAAAATGCATTATTGTGCAAAAGAAAGATAGGAAGCATGAGTGTTTCTAGGAGCCCAGTCACAAAAACAAAGCAAAGTAAGAACAAAGCACGAAGAGATATAGGGCAGAAAATGGCAGCACCAAAGAATAAAGAAGGAAAGGAATACAACTGATTGCATGGGATACTCCGAGTATGTACAGGGGAGTGGAAGAAAGAAATTACACAATATTAAGAGTAAGCCAGAAAGAGAAGTATACTAAAGTTCATACCCTGTTGAGGTGGGATGAGGCGACAACACCAAGAAGGAGTACACATGGGAAGCTAAAGGACTAAATGCAGGGAATAGATCCAGGTTGGAATGGGATCTAAGGAGAAATGGTACATGGAAGTGGGCAAGAAGGGCGGGAAGTAGACAAATCAAAGGGGTCAAGGCTCTGTAAGGCACAGGACTGAATGGAAGACGTAGCCCAAGCATACAGAATACAAACTACGCCACCATGGAAACTGACACAAAGATACTACATGTTAAATTCAGTGCTGGATGCTAAAGGAACAGGATTCTCCTAAGGGCTCCCCTCGAAATTGTCTGAAAAACCTAACAAATAAATTGCCTTCAGCTAAGCTGTAGGCTGTGTGCCTGTTGGAAAGTGGATTATTGGTAGGAAAAATGTAGGTCTGCCAGTTGCAATAAGACCACTAACACATGGTAGGACTCAGCATAGGTCTTACAAAATTATTCCTATGCTCAACCCTGGGTAACGTGGCTGCGAGCAGACAGGCTTAACTTCAAAGACAGGTATGTAAAGCATTTAAAACACAATTTCAAAGCAACGCATAATAAAAATCCAACACCAATTTAAAAAAATAGTAAATACTTGTATCTTTAAAATGACACAAAATCCACAAAAATGAAATGTAGGGAACCGGAGATATGAATTTTCAAAGATGTAATGAAATATAGCACTTAGAAGTTTATAGCATCATATTGTGATACCTGCTGGCGATAGATCGCAGCAAAGTCAAAGTTTCAGGCTGACCACGATGGAGCCCTGGGCGGCTACAACTTGCGCCAGGTCCCGGTTTCAGTTTCTACCTTCGGAGTTAGAAACTTTTAGGGAGCTTTTTCTCGCGAGGTCCCTCGAAGCTCCCAGCCAGTCCGGATAAAGTGAGGGGTCGCCAGATTGACTTGTGATGAGGTCCCAGTCAACTTCTCTGGAGCGGACGTAGAAAATTTTTCAAGATCGCTTCAGCGGGACAACCCAGGAATCCAGGCTGACTGCGATGGAACCCTGGGCGGCTTGCCGTTCGCGGTTGCTTCGGGTCACCTTTTCTACAAGTGGACTTAGAAACTTTTCTGGAGATTTTTCTCGATGCTCCTCATGTAGCCAGATCTGGTGAGGGTTTGCCGGCTTCATATTTCTTCTGGCTCCGGTCAATCTCTGGAAGTTGGTGCGATGGAGCTTTTAGCGGGACGAACCTGGTTGGCTTGGCCGGCTGGCGGTTGTAGGCAGGCGGCCTGGCTGGCCAGGTTGAGTCGGTCCCTCTGTGGAGCTTTTTTTCAAAGTTGCTCCAAAGTTCTCCAAACTTTTGAACTTCTTCATAAAGTTCCTTGAGGGGTCCCAAAGTGTCTCAAACTCACTCCAAGAGTCTGGAAGCTCCAAGATTTATTTTAAAATCTTTTTATTGATAGTTTCAGTTTCTTATAGCATATACAGAAAAAAAGGAAACCTATACTTGTCCAAATAATCATCATCCTCAGGTACAAACAGTGATACTTATACTGACTCTACATCTGTAATATTTTGCAAATAGGCACCCAGGTAGGACTAGTAGTCTCTTGGGCGTGAACCTAATGGCAGTTCTTCCTTATAGGTGAGCAACGTTTTATGGCAATATGACAGGTCACGGATCCACTGGGCAGTCGTCGGAGTGTGCCATTGAAATTCGACGTTTAGCCAACAATAATGCAATCAAACAGAACTTTCGTCTCACCGCTCTGACATTAGGTAAAAGGCCCAACAGACAGGTACGAACTGAGCAATTAATGGGGACCCCGACCATACCGCCCAACATTTCGGTAACTTTCCCCCAGTATTCCATCACAGATGGGCATTCCCATGCCAGATGCATAAAGTCTGCGGTAGGATGATGTGGCAATGGGAGAGCGGGAGCGTATATAGGAGATTTGTGCGTTAGCTTCCCTATTTGATGCCAGGCAGCGTTTGTTTGTCCACCGTGTTAATGTCTTTACTGTGCAGGGGCGGCCGTTATGCGTTAGGATTGCAGTTAATGGAATAGGGTGTGCATCACTCTCCTCTATGGCTGTGTGAGTGAGATAAGGAGTCCTATGATATTAGTGATAGGCGTATTGGGCCTGTGCACATAGATAATATAGCTTAAAATCAGGCACTTTAAAACCCCCTTTTGAGTATGGTAATGTTAGAGCTCTCAACTCAATCCTAGCCTGCTTACCTGCCCAAAATAATTTAATAAGCAAAGATTGAATCTGCCGGAACACTTCAGGCGGTGGAGTAATGGGAACATTATTGAACAGGTATAAAAATTTAGGAAGTATAACCATTTTGACTATTGCTAGTCTGTCAGCCAGCGTTAAAGGTAGCTGGATCCATCGTTCAATTTTGGTTGCAATAGTGCTAACAGCTTTACCATAGTTGTCTCGTATTACAATTTCTGGATCCCTATTAAACCACACTCCTAAGTACCGCACTGAGTCTTGCTGCCACTCCAGTGGGAACTCAGTAGTATATGGAGTTGTATTATTCGTGAGGGGAATTATAATCAATTTATCCCAGTTTATTTGGAGCCCAGAGTGCCGGCTATATTTAATGTATTCTCTTAGCAGTGGGGCCAAATTACTTTCTGGATCTCGCACGTAGAGCAGCATGTCGTCCGCATACATAGATATATGTAGGGGTCTCTCTAAAAATTGCAAGGCCGAGTAATGATGTCCTTGTCTAATTTTACAAGCTAAAGGCTCTAGAGCTAAACCAAATAAGAGCGGCGACAAGGGGCAGCCCTGCCTCATTCCTCTTTCTATTGTGATGATGTTGGACACATAGTTGTTGACTCGGATCCTAGCAACGTGTTTGGTGTAGAGAATCTTGACCCACTGCTAAAAAATGGGAGGAAAAACCATTCTCTGGAGGACCGCTAAAAGATAGGGCCATTCTATGGAGTCAAAAGCTTTAGCAGCATCCAACATTACTGCGGCCGCCTTAGTATCGGGTCTTAAGTAGTGTGCCAGGGCAAACAGTGTTCTAGTATTATGAGCTGTGGACCGGGTCGGAATAAATCCAGATTGGTCCGGCAACACCAACGCGGTCATAAGGGGCTGTAAGCGCACTGCAAGTAGTTTGGCCAAAATTTTAGAGTCTACGGTTATTAGTGACAGTGGCCTGTAGGATTCACAGTTCGTGGGGTCTTTCACAGGTTTTAATAGTGTCACTAAGACCGCTTCTCGGAGAGTGGGCGGGAGAACAGATTTCTCGAATGCATCCCCATGCATAGCGACAATGCCTTATAGAATTCACCTGTGAATCCGTCAGGGCCCGGAGCTTTCCCATTGGGTAATGATTTAATAATTTCTGTAACCTCTTCTACAGTGATTGGGAGGGAAAGGTATTGCCTGTGGGCGTCCGATAGACACGCAATGGCCACATCCTCCCTGTATGCCATTATCTCCTCTGTAGTGGCAGAGTGACGTGATTTATAAATTGAGCTGCATGTAGCCATAAATTCCTGCAGCATACCCTTAGGAGTGGTTTGCAGCTCCCCAGCTGAGCTTCTGACCTGCAATACTGTTGGCGGATGCCGGCCCTGGCATATTTTTGCTGCTAGTACCTTCCCTGGTCTACCCCCCCTCGCCATAAGTTCTAGCTCTGGCATGTTTTGCCCTAAATTTGAGTTCGTCCTCGGCTAAAGATTGATGTTCCGTTAGCACCTCCCTTATCTCTCCCAGCAGTTTCGGGTTCTGTGATCGTTCGTATTAGTGCTCTAATTCTTTTGGTCTACTCTCACTTTTGGTTAACTGCTGATGAATATCTTTCAATATCCCTGCATTAGTGCATAGGCACACTCCCCGCAGAGTCGCCTTAAAAGTTTCCCAGAGCAGACAGGGATCATCTGTAGAAGGCTCATTAATGAGGAAGAATTCCAATATGGCGTTTGAAATCGTGTCTCTATATAGCGAGTCTGTCAGTGCCTTAGAGTTATTCCGCCAGCTATATGGTGGTGGAATATAATGTGGTAGCTGAAGAGATAAGTAAACAGGGTTATGATCAGATAGCGTCTTTGGAAGATGTTTGACATCATGGGTCCAGAGCGACGCATTATGTGATCCCACCCAGTAGTCTATGCGGGACCAACTATTGTGTGTAGCCGAAGTGTGCGTGGCCTCTCTCCCTACCGGATGTTTTACGCGCCACAGATCAAACACGGCTAGTTCCGACATAATATCATTCAATTTCCGCATGGCTTTCCTGTGGGGCTCCACTGTAGCATCTGACCTGTCCAATCGTTCATTCAGGACCAAGTTGAAATCTCCTCCCCATATAAGTGTCCTATCAGCTACATCATATAGTTTTTGCCAAACTTCATGAAAAAAGTCAGGCGCATCTGTATTGGGGCCATATGTAGAAATGAGCACTACTTTCTGTTCCCTTAGCACCCCCTTAAGAATGACATATCTACCCATGGAGTCAATCTCAGATGTTTCAAGGGAGAAATTTGTGCCCTTTTTGATCAATATGGTCACCCCCTTGCATATGTGGAATACGTAGAATGATGACAAGACTCCGCCCATCTATGCCCTAGTTTGCAATTGGAATAGGGGGCTAAGTGCATTTTTTGGAGCATAGCAGTATCAACATGCAGTCTATCCAGGTAAGCAAACATGTGTCTTATCTTTTTCGGATTGTTTAATCCTCGCACATTCCCAGTTAATAGAGTTAAATTGGCTGGTCTTTGCCGAATGTCAGCCATATCTCAAGTTAATGTCCAATCCCCATGTAAACGCATCACTTACAGTACCAACATTAGGATGACAGGTATCTCCCCAAGGTTTACGATCCATACATCCCTGGATATTGGCGTTGCATCTCTGATCTGTAGAACATACCCTCAACCCCACTCCCACTTTAGCACCCCAAATATGCCAAATACATACCCCTACAAAACCCACAACAAAACCATTACCCAGTTGGGGAAAACCCATTGGAGGGTCTACCATGGGCACACAACACCATCCACCATGGTGGATGTGGCCAAGCAACAATAACAATGCAGCGTAAAAATTTAGCAATTAGTAACCTGGAAACAGAACCTCTTGAGTCTTTTGGTAAATTCTGTTGCTGCATTTAGGCATGCAGCAGAAATCAAAAGAATTTCAGTCTGATCAGTCATTAGGCATTGGCCGCTGCACACCTGTCAGTGATATAAGGCAGTGAGTGACAGGCATTGGATGCAGTCCGCCAGCAAAGCAGGTTCCCTGCACATTACCTTTATTAGCACGACAGTAGTGCATTGTGTGTATCCACATCAACGGAGGCCGCATTGACCTGCAAGTTCGTACCTCTGCACAGCTTAGATCCTCAATCCGCAATCCTCGTTTGAGATCTGTTACGTACGCAGACATGACCCAGTCATGACCCAGTCTTTCCATGCCACCTATAACTCAAATGCACTGACCCTTGTGATGGGCACTGATTGTGAAAGCGTTTTCTCCTGGGAATAATCCCCATCAGCAGTTCACATTACTTTTTCGGCTGATCATTGCTCTCAGTCCGATTCTTGATTTTGCTCCTCTCATCAACGTTCTCTGCGTTTCAAGTGGATTTTCTTGACGAAGTCCAGTGCCGCTTTCGAGGTTTGTAACAGAGTCGCTTTCCCTTCTCATGTCACCTTCAGCTTTGCAGGGTAAAGCATAGCATATTCCACCTTCAACTCGCGCATTTTGGCCTTGGCTTGTGCAAATTCCTTCCTTGCTTGCTGGACTGCCATTGTGAAATCGGGATATAATTCCAACTTGTTTCCCTGGTACGTTATATGCTGCTTCTCTCTTGCCATCCGGAGTGCTGGATCTCTATCCCTGTAATTTAAAATTCGTGCGATGATTAGGCGTGGGCTGGCACCTGAGGGCGGACGTGGGGCTAGGGCTCTATGCGCACGTTCCACATTGGAACATTGGAGAAACTGTCCTCCCCGAACACTGACCTGAGCATGTCCTCCACATATTTTTCCATCCTGCCAGTATCTGTGGATTCCGGCACACCCGCTATTCGTATATTATTTTGGCGTGATCTTGCCTCCAAATCCTCAGCTTTAGTCTTAATTACTTCCAGGACTTTTTCCATTTCTTTGCATTTGCCAGTAGTAGCTGTTGTTTCTTCTTCCACCACTGTGATGCGGCCCTCAGTGTTATCCAGCCGTTCTCCCTGCTTGTCTAGTTTCGCAGCCATGCAGTCCACTCGCTGGGTCAGATTATCTAGTTTCCAGTTAATGTCCTGCAGACTGGATTGTATCGCTTTAAGTACCGCTTCCATGGTGCTGTTAGAAGTGTCTTCCTGTTCCATTTCTGTATCAGAATGTGAAGGTGCACCCTTAGTTGGTTTCTTCGACTCAAAAGTGAGTTTGGGGTGCTGTCTGTCAGGTTTCCCCATGATGACGGGGTGCCTTTATCTGTGGGCTGCAAAGATACTTCACTTTCTCAAGGAGTCGATGAGTAGTTCTCTGCACACAAGTAGAGGCCGCCGCACTAATTTGAAAATTCAAGTGCACGCTAGGATATACGGTACGCTGGTATGTATCAGTACTGGGGCGTGTGTGACACTTCAGTCATCTACTTTGGGGGGCCTCCTAGCTGCTGTTGTGAGGGCGGCAGGTAACCGTTGTGCATAGACCGGACCAGGGCCAGGCTGTGATGGCAGATGATACGCCCTGGCGCAATCAAGGCACTGCTCCAGTGCGCACATTAAGTGTGGATTGAGGCTGTGATGTAACCGGTTTGCAGTGGTTTAGTTATAGAGCAGGATGAATTTGGTATACTGATAGTGCGTCTGCCACCCAACCTATCATTGCAATGAGCTAGATGGTGCAGCTATCATTATTGGCATGCTCAGATAATGAAGCGCGGTGCAGTGATTAGACCTGTAACCGCCATTTTGTAGACCAGGCATGCTTAATTGTCACAGCGCTGTGCTATCTTGGATACCCTGCCACTGTCCATGTGCTCACATATTCTGTATACATGCAATCATTTCCACTCCGAAGTGAAATATTGTGCACAAAATGAAGCTTTACCAAAGAGTCTGGCACTCTATGTTAATGTTTGTTTCATGTCCAACATTTTATGCTGTGAAGGTCGCCACCGATCATGCATTCAATTGTGGAGCATTTAAATCTGGCTGCGCATTTGTATTTCACTGTTGCGCCGCACTTCCATAATGTTGGCCTCAAGGATTCTGCATATACGTAGGAATCCCACCCGCCTCCGTTACCGCCCGCAGTCCTGCAGTGTTATGAGATTGCTCCAGCTGCACTATCGTACGTCCAGTCTTTCTCCGTTTTCCCCAGCGGCGCAAACAGTATCTCTGTGATGTTCTATAGCATGTTTCTTTGAGGGGAGGATTCCGGCAACAGATGATCAGCGGCGGGCGGAAGCCACAATGCAATCGGCTCCGCTACAGCGTGTAACGTGTTCAGGAGTCAGCCATCCCCGCTGCCGTTATCTCTGTCAGTTATCAGGCGGCCGCCATGTTATCTGGCTGTCATGTAGTCCGGGCCGATTATGCCAGCACTGATATCTCCATCTGTGGCCCCATTCCGTGCGAGATTACATCACCTGAATGTGCAGCATGTCTTACGATTTATTTTTATGCCTGTTACATGGGTAAAGAACGCCGCTGTCCGCTGATATATTGTCAGTTCATGAGCTTGACCGGCGGAGCTGTCTCAACAGGCAGCCATTCCGCAGTGCGCCTCTAGCGCCCCCCCTGGAAGCTCCAAGATGGTCCTTGAAAGTTAAGGACTTCAGCTCCCACAATCCACTGGTACAAACCCCGTACAAATCCACTGGTGTATGTCCAATGTGCAGATTTAGTTGGTGATGTTCCAGATGAGCTTTTTAAACCTGTAGCCTTCAGGGAGTCAACTCTTTAGTCCTTTTTCAGAAAGGTAATCCTCAGGGCTGTGGTTTCAGATGGTGCAGTCCTCATAGGTCAGGCCTTAGAAGTCTTTGCACAACAATCTTCTCAGCTAGGCATCTTCTTGCTTCAGTAAGTTTCAAGCAGCAGATCTCGGAGGCTCTGCCCCTCTCAGATACTTGTTCCAAGTTCTCTGAATCAGGCAGGAAGTCACTTCTGACCAATGGGAGCGGGGTAACTCCTTAAAGTTATGACCACATCCTGTAGAGTGTGGCATTATTTTGTCCCAGAGTGCATCATTCTTCCAAATCCATAATGGCTGATTTTCCAGCAAGGAGGTAAGAGCTGGCTGAACACATCCCGAGGATGGCTAATTTACTTAGACTCTCCCCACTGCATCTCATACCTTCCTTAATCTTACCATCTGCCTGAAGTAGTAAATTCAGAGCTTTAAAGGACACTGGTCTCTGCTCTCTTCTTTGAAGAACTTAGTTTACGACTCCTCCCCCAGGCCTGGCATTCCTATGGAACAGCACACTGACCTGCCAGCAGAACTGGTTAACCGCAGGGGCTCTTTATCACCTCTTCAAGGCAGCCTGGCTAATCCACTTAACTCTGGGCAATCAGGGCAGACCACTGGAAGGTTGAATTTGGACCTACAAACAAGAACGTCTTCTAACTTCTTGGATGTACATTTTAGGAGGAATTCAACAATATTATATTGTTGGATTTATTAATACCATTCTGGGAAGTCTTTGAATGGTAGTTTTATTCCATTCCTATAAGGAGTTATTCTTTAATAACTTCTTGCAATGTTAATCTATGGGCCAGGGGATTTGCAATGGAGAAAATTACCTGGGCCAGTTTCCTAACACTAGGGCTTATAAAAACATATTTTATACATATTTCCCTAATTTCTACAGGAACCCCACCCCATGTGCAACTAGGGGAGACTTTAGGGGTTCTGAATCTGTAGAAATATTGCAGATTCTCCATCCCCAGTGCTCCTAGCATTAAAGTCGAAATTTGAGCAGCACCTTCCCACAATGTGGGGAGTGAAATGTGAAATTTCAATTAACACAGGGCATATGAAACTTATTTTATAAGGGCGTCCCTTATAAATAACGGACCCCCCCCCCCACCCCACCCCTGGGACACCTAGGGGAGACCCTGGGGGTACCTAATATGCCCAAACATTGTAGGTAAACCATTTTTAAGTGCCTCAAACCCAAAAGTCGAGTTTGGGCACAATTTACTTTTTAACAGCAGTCCTGGCACCTAGGGCTGTTTTTAAACTGCCCTCATGCTTCAGCAATGCACATATGCAAGGGCAGAAAAATCAGCTGGCATCCAAACTGCCATGCCCCAGGATACTGTGGGCTTCTAGGTAGTTTCAATCCCCTGCCCTGTTATATACTAGCGGCTTATAGTGTGGGTCATTCCAATCACATGGGTACCCCATCATACCACTGTGTACCCTAGTGTATGCAGGTGTTTTAACTGTATTCTAATGTGTCTCTTTCAGCATAGCCCTGGCCCTGGGCCTGGTTAGGCAGATCCCAGGGTCAGTCAGAGTCAGTTACCACCAGTACCATACAGCAAAAAGTTGGTGGGTGCCCAGGGCACAGAATGACTTGACAACAGTACCCTTGCAAGTAGATTGATAAAAAAAAATGTCATGGGACCCAACATGGATCTAGGTGCAAGGGTGCACCTTCCAGACATTATCAAACCCCACAATCCAGGGTTGAAAAGGAGAAGACACAGCTGCGCTACAAGATCAGCAGCATCAGGTCTAGGGGGAAATTTAGTATGAATTCATGTGACGCAGTGCAGCAAGGCAAGTTTCTGTGGTGCATTACGTGAATGGGATAGAGCTCAGAAGGGCCATATTTCACATATATGGCACTCTTCAGCTGACTTCCAGCGCTTTCACACTTGTTGCTGCTTAGCAACAATGCAGGCACCCTTGCATCAGCTAAAAGGGTACCTGCATTACAGGCAGGACTGTTTATGTGCAATATTCTACAAATATTACACATCACAAAGGCATTTTTCTTTTTCTATATGTGAAAATGTGGGAAGAATTTGGTCTAATTTCTGTTTCTGTTCTCATTGAAGCATAAGAAAAAGATATATTCCCTTATCCCTTTGTCCTCTTTTGGCTTAATCATCTATGGAATAAAAGCCTGGCCCTTTTTACAATGCCAGCATCAGTAAAAACCATGACCATACAAGAATTACAGTGCCCCAAACGCAGAACAACATTTTTCCAATCACTGGCATAGCTAGCTAGCCTATGTGGTGATGGTGACTACCAAGTGGAAACTGAAGAACCTAGCCATGCTAGCTACAGACTCACTGCACACGTAATATGGGAAATGGGAGAAATATGTTAGGAATGGAAGTACTTATGATTCATTGTGACTGTGTTGATGTCTAAATGCAAAAGGGAAATATTCAGAACTATGAATACTTAAGTAGTCTTTTCCGCCCCGATCCTACCTGATTCACAAAACATTATACCCACAGTGAGCGAGAGAGATATACCAATTATTGACAACCAGAGGCCCTCACATGAGGGCATTGCCTCAAAAGTGAGTGGAATTTGATCAGATAAAAGAGTTGTATATTTTGACATCAGTGCTGCCTCACCAAGTTGGATACACCAAGCAGATTGGCCCCGCTAGGGACAGGAAGTAGGGAAGTTTGAAATAATGTCCAAATCAAAAGTTATTGTTTTTCTGAGGAATTTCAATCTGACTCTGGTAACTGGTAATCAAATACGTTTTGCCATTGGTCCCTTTAAACTGTGGAGCAAAGGTCCCAAAGTTCTTGTGGTGTCAGAACAACCACAGGAGGACACTAATAATGTCCATAGGATGTCAGATGAAGTAGTTGTAGACTCTCTGAGACAGATTTACCAATGAGTTGCATCGACTTTGCGACACAACCACTAAGTCAGATTTATCAAGTCACGCAAGACCACCTTACGTAGCCCTGCATGGCTTGATAAATCTAGAGTAAATTGCTGTGGTGCGTTACACTGCCCCAAGGAGGCATTTAATGGGTGAAGGGTGGGTGTTCCCACGCATTCACCCATGGATTTTGGCTCATTCCAAAATTACTGTCAGACCAGGGAATTACTCAAAATGCTAAGCCTCCCTGGGTAAAGCGTAAGGAGGAAAAATACCTCTATTTCTCCTTTTTTGTTCCTTTTTCTATATGTTCTGCAGCACACATAGAAAGAGGAAAATGCCTCAGGGGATTGTTTTAATGCAGTAAGGTTTCATGCACAAAAACAGTCCTGTCTGCAAGGAAAGCACCCTTGCACCACGGTGCAAGGGTGTCTGCGTTAGAGCTGGGCAGCACATAGTGAGCCAGCGCAAACAACATACAGGAATGCGCCACTTCGTGTTAAATAAGGTGCAATTCTGACCTTTCTCTTTCACGCAGCATAACTCAGCAAGGTGGCTTGCTGCACTGTGCGGCATGAAATAATGATAATTCTGCCCTTCAAGATGTCTGGCAGAGTGAAACAGCAAAGTTCAGTCTATTGTCCAGTTGCCAATGGTCAACAGGCATTCTTCATTGGAACGCTCTTTTCAGCTTTTTTAAGTTCCTGGAGCTGCCCAGGGAATCAGCCTCATGATCTTTGGAGACCTTTCAGTCCTTGGGTTTCAAGAGGAAGGGGGTCCAAACTCCTCAGGTCCCTCTAACAGGTCGCAAAAGGCAAGAGCAGCAAATTCAGACTGCCTGGCATCCTTTCGCAAGTCTGGCATTTTTCTGAGAAAGGCGCTATACATTTACCCCCAGTCAAGAGATCTGGGTTAAATCCATCAATCTTTTGCTCACCATGCCACCCCAGTTTAGACCCAGCCATATGCAAATCAGTGTTGACCCTGTTCCTGTACCATGAAGAAACTTCCTAAGTAAGTGAAAATGTACTTTTACACCTGCATTACTTCTCACTACAGATTGCAAAAATAGCAACACCCCAGACGTTCCTATTGCTCATGAAGCAAGCAAGCAAGCTTCATAAGTATGACAACTATTGCCAGTAACTCCTAGTATTTGTGTTTCTGTGTTGTATGTGATGTTAGTATCTTTTCTTTTACAGGGCTTATTAAAAGCAAATGGTGAGGTTCCAGGTGACTACACCTGCTTGAACTACCCGGTACATGGGTAACCATTAGTTGATAATTCTTTTTGTCTTTCTACAGGTCATTGAGCTTGTAGCAGACCGCTGTAGGCACATTTAGCCTAATATTTCACTTTTCTGTAAATACATCTTGATATTATCTAGAAATACGTGAGTAAGGTGGGGAAGTTGTGCCCCCGTCCTGAAGAAGGAGCTTGCCTCCGAAACATGTCGACGCACACCAGAGGTCCTGTTCATTAACACAACAGATTTGACCTCACACTGCACCCTTTTTTAATAGTACCAGCCAGAGTTTAGAATGAATTTTTTTCCAATATACTCATATGCCAGGTACTTTTTAAACCTTCACCACGTCCCACCACTCACTTGTAAATACACCCCACACACATGCACCACACATAGTCATTAACTATAAGTGCTCCCGCGTAGTCGTTGGTCGCAGCACGCCGCATCGCGTTAGAGGGGTGCGAAGACCCCGATGATGAAGCATGACACCAAGGGGCCTGTTGGTGTGTGAGGGGTATTTTACAAAACACTAAGTGCTTCAACACTTGTTGAACACTTCACCCTACCTGCGAGTTGGATTCTCCTTGTTTATTAAAGTATCTCTGTGGAGCAAGAATCCAACCCCCTTTGCTCTACCTCCCCCTCTTGTTTTTTTTTTTATATTTCTAACTTTCATACATGTTGCCCTATAAGTCATGTATAAAGGTGACTTGTAACAGGAAGGCATAGGATGATACTTTGATTGTTTTTTTTAACATAGTAATAGTTGACACTATTCTTACTGTTTTAGATGTTACACTGAACTGTTGGTTGATAATGTGCACATTCCTGACGATGAAGAGTTTGATACCTCAAATATCAATATTGCGGAACAAAATGAGGCGCACGAAAGGTAATTTTATAAGTTTTAATTCTGATTTATACATTTAATTTTTAACTAATACAATTGATAGCTTAGCTTTATTTATTTCCTGTATTTCAGTGAGAGCGATGATATAACGTTGAAGGATCTACTATCAAACCTTGCTTTACAAATTGACTCTGAAAAGACATGCAAGTTCAACATAAATCGGCGAAACATTTGGGATGGAGCACGTCGTGCGTTCCTTCGCAAAACCTATAAAGCAACCAACCGTATATCTGTTATGTTTACTGATTCCTCTGGTAACTCTGAAGGAGCTGTTGATTTTGGCGGCCCAACACAGGAATTTTTGCGATTGTTAATGCATCATTTACAGCACAGCAAACTCTTCGAGGGACACGAAAACAGGAAGACACTCAGTTGTGATGCCCAAGGTACCTTACATTTATTATATTCCAACCTTTCTAAACTGCTCAAATTCTAGAGGAGGGAAAAGATACTTATTAAAAGTGTAAATAATGTTTATAATATATTACTTACTGACTTCTTCAAAGTTTGTTTGATACCACTGATCAGGCATTCTCAAAGAATTTTTACTAAAAGGGGAATAGTGAAGGGAATACTAAACTATACTATTCATTTATGCAGCAAGAGCAGACTGATTTAAATTCCACCCACTGAATATATCCCTTGCAGCCTGTAAAACAACCTTGCTAGCATGTACTCCATTATATATTTTATGTTTGCTTTGTATTAAATGAGGGGCTAAGGTTTTCCTGCAGTAGTTACTGTTATCAATTGAGAGAAAATTTCTCTGACAAGTACTTCAAATAATGCCTAACTTTAGAGATTCTGCATTAGGTAATCTTAGTTGATGCTCGGGGGCAGCAGTGTGTATGAATTAATCACCCAAACTGTACAGATGCATCCTGCATATTTGGAAACATAGGCCCATATATCAAAGGCAATAACCCACTGCGTGAATTAGTTTGATACATGGGACTTGAGACACTGGTCGGGTCATAACGGTAGGAGTTTTTGTTGTGTATAGAAATTCCAGTCCATTGTAGATGCAGATCTTAAAAAACAAGTTCTCAGGATAGACTCTTTCCTCCACTGGAGACCATCAAGACATCTTCTTGGAGGTTTGAGAAAGCAGAACGTTTTGGGTACAGCACCTTACTTATGGTAAAGTTCAGAATATGTTGCAGCTAAAAGAAAGAAACATCTGGAAGGTCCAAAAATTGTATGTAATATTCTATTCCTGGTTAAACACCCTGTTGTGAATCTCTTTGGGTAGGAATGAGTTGTACCTTTTAATCAGAAACTACATATATAAGCACGAGGTGGAGACATTTAATCTGGGTTATTAATTCATGTCCCCAACAATCATCCTCCAAGGAATTTAACTTTGCCAGCTTTCATCCCTTATTGGAAGTTGTGCCTGGTGATGTCGGGTTCCTTGGTGAGGGAGAGAATGGGTTGGGTGTCGAATGCGTAGAGGGACGATGTTGAACCTTTGTTTCTGATGATGCCTGTGAGGGGCGCCATGTATACTTTGAAGATGGTGGGGCTGAGGCCGGAACCTTGGGGTACTCCGCATCTGGTCTCTGTTGGTTGTGATAGGAAATAAAGAAGTCTTATTCTCTGTGTTCTGTCCATGAGGAATGAGCGGATCCAGTCTAAGGCTTTTCCTTGGATGCTGGTGTCGTGGAAGCTGGTGGTTAGTTTGCGTGGGAGACAGAGTCGAAGGCTGCTGATAGGTCCAGGAGGATGAGGGCTTCCGTTTGGCCTTGGTCAAGGAGTGCGGGGATGTCATCTGTGGCGGCGAGGAGGGTGGTCTTGGTGCTGTGGTTGCTGCAGAATCCGGAATGGGAGATGTCTAGGATGTTGTTGGCTTCAATGAAGTATGTTAGCTGGGTGCTGATGGCCTTTCCGATGACCTTGGCTGCGAAAGGAAGCAGCAAGATGGGCCTGAAGTTCTTGCGGTCCGCCGGGTCTGCGAGATTTAATTTGGAGGGGGTTGACTTAGGTGCGCTTCCAGTTGTCGGGGAATGTGACGGTCACAATGGAGCAGTTGATGGTTCAATGTAGCTCGGATGCGATGGCTGTGGCAGCCCTGTGTAAGATGTGTGGCGGGCAGGGGTCTGTTGGGTGACATTGCTGGGGGTGGGGGTTGAGGCATTGCAGAGGTCTTGGTCGTCCAAGTTGTAATAGAGCGTCTTGATCTTGAGATGAAAGAAGGAGCTGAGTCTATTGCAGAGGTCTTGGGAGTGAGGGGCATCTGTTTCGCTGTTGGGTTTGTCAAATTCCTGTATGATGGAGAAGAGGTCCTTGGAGTTGTGGGTGTTGGAGAGTATTCTGTCTTTGAGGAAATTCTTCTTTGTGGATTTGATGAGTTTGTGGTATGCCGTGGTGGCTGTTTTGTAGGGGATGCGTGTTTCCGGAGTTTTGCTGTTTCTCCATGTCTTTTCCAGTCGACAGCAGGCATGCTTGGATTCTTGGAGTGCTGTGGTGAACCAGTTTGCTTTCTTGTTGTGTTGTCTTGTAGTCTTCTGGAGGGGAGCGAGTGTGTTGGTTCAGTTGACGATCAATTGGTGGAGGTTGCAGATTGTGCATGGGAGGCGACGCGTGTGCTTCTGTGTGGTGCGTTTTCTAAAGGAGAAGTGGATGCAATGGTCAGCCCAGAGCAGTTCCATGATGTGACAGAGGAAGATGCTATTTCCTCCTGCGAAGACAGGGTCAAGTGTGTGTCCTGTTGTGTGAGTGGGGGCAGAGATAAGTTGCTGCAGTCCTATGTTGCTGAGGTTCTCTAGGAGGGCGGGGGTGTTAGGGTTGTGGTGGTTATTCAGGTGGAAGTTTAGTTCTCCAAGTAGTATGTAGTCTGTGGAGGCGAGTGCGTGGGATGTGATGGGGTTAGCAATGACATTGGTGAATGGAACATGGGGCCAGGCAGTCTGTAGGTGACGGTTCCGCTGAGGTTCGTTTTTGGGTTGGTCTGGAAGTGGATGTGTTCTTTGTGGGCGAGGCATCGTCCGAGTCAGTGGTTGTCATGCAGAGGGAGCTTTTGTGGATGCTGGCGAGTGGGGCGGGTGGAGCGGTCTTTCTTCAGGATCTTGCATTTGATCATTACTGGATATAAAAAATAACCTCAACTGTCGTTACATTTTAGCATGCAAAACCTGTCGAAAGACAATGGGAGAGAAAAACAGGGTATTTACTATATCATGCAGATTTTGGTGTTTTAAACACCAAGATCTGCATGCTATTCTCCACAAACTAGTAATAAGTGTTATTGATCACAACCAATATTTAATGTACCCTATGGTAAAATTATTTATCAGGTGCCTAAAGTAACAGGTAAACTTGTAATCAGGCCATCCGTCTAAAACTCTTGTTCTCTCAAAAATATATTGGGGTCCTGATTTATAAAGTTACTGTTAAGAGTGCAGAGTCTTGAACTGGGGCCCTGATTTATAAAGTTACTGTTGTGAGTCGAGTGTCTTGAACTGCAGTGTGGAGATTCTGCACCGAGTACGGAGACTATGGCCCAAGTACAATGATTAAGCCCCGTGTGTGAAGGCTCCGCCACAAATGCCGAAACTCTGCATGCTTGACTTTACTGCACGTGTACCTTCGTGAATCAGGCTGTGGATTCTTGGATAATGTTTTCTAGATTTTATGCAATAAATTTAGTTTCAGGGATATATAATAAATGTTTTATAGATAAGCAGAACGCAATACATTTAATTTATTTTTTCTTGTTTAAGGTATGCGAAATGATGACTATTACCATGCTGGGCAAGCCCTGGCCGTTTCCCTAGTTCACGGGGGGACTGCTCCAAATTTTGTGTCGCCTGTTTTGTATCAATGTTTAGTTTCTGATGCAAAAAATGTGAATTGCAGTTTGGTAGATGTGGTAGATCCGGATACACGAGACATGTTGCAAGAGGTAAGCAATAGATAGTAAACATTTGTCCTGATGAATGTTTATCAATATTTATTATTTTGTTTTCACATAGTTGTGGGTCTATAAGTCAAAAACATGCAAATCATTTGCGTTTAATTTTGTGGTTAATAGTTATTCATGTACCTTAGATTTATGTATAATTGCCAAATGTACTATAAACGAATATGAAAAGAAATCACACTCATCTATTTGGAATTGGGTCAATCCTGAATGTCTATTCCCGGTCCTCCACACTTTTTTAAAGTTTCCAGAGCAACCTCTACGTATTTGCTACTCTCTCAACTGCCATACACAAATCCACATTCTTGCATCAGTGATCAATCAAGAACGTCCTACTGTTAACCCGATGTTGATCTATATTTCTTGGTGATACCACCAAATCAAAAGTATGTGATATGTTCTTGATATGTCAGAGTCTTCACATTACCAGAAGACAAAGTTACAGTCACATAACTAGAGTCATACCATCTACCACTTGCAGTTGCCCCATGAGACTTCCCTGGAATTGCTACAGTTTTCAACACTGACTAATAACATAATAGAAGGGGCCTTCCTGACCATGTTTCTGCAAACAATGTGATATAGGAGAGGACCTATACATCTGTATTCTGGATTAATACACTCAGTGTGGAATTTTGCATTTGAACTAAAAGAAAACCTACTGCCAAACACATTCAGGTACATTAGGCCATTGTGCTAGTCATCTTTGTCTAATTCTCTTGCACTCTTTCCCAGTTGGTGTTCCATTCAGCGAGAGAGTGTAGCTAGTGTAAAACTACAGTAGCATTAACTACAGTAGCAGTTGATACTGTTTTAGTCCATTGACTGTTAAACTTTTGGAAACATTCAACTTACTGAACAAATATGTTTATTTAGCAGATGGCCATATTTTTTGTTACTATTTATTCAAAATATAACAATCTTAATTTTTCCATAGATTGAGGATGCTTCTGCTCTTGAAACTCTTCAAGTATTGATTCAAAAACACAGCACAATTCTAAGTGTGGCAGGTTGCTTCCGTCCATTAAAATCTCTGAATGACAAAAAAGAACTATTGGAAGATATCATCAATTGGTACATTGTGGGGAGGACTGTTCCTTCACTAGTTAGGTACAGCGATATTTATATGCATATGCATTATAAAAGAATATCATTTTGACTTTGCAATACATGCATGTCCATTTTTAAAAAGTAATTACTATAAATCACTGTCCATCCTAATGGCATCGTACATATTCACACTGTCAGAAATGTCCCAAACACAGATTGTGAAATCAAGCACATCATGTGTTTCAAATATATTTTACATTTACTTTGTTTCAGTTTTTTATTGGCATTTTACAATACAACTTGTGCAGTCCTTCCTCCAGAGGGCACAAATAGAAGGCTAACCAAAATAACAGGAATCCCAACAATCCCATATGTTCAGCCCACACAGCACAAATCAAAATAAAGAAAACAAACAATAAGAAATAAAAAAAGGCCTTCCCACCTTCCCAACTTTCCCAAATAGAAATTGCAAAATAAATTATGCAACAACTACCTTCTTTTCATAGTCACAATGGGCATCAGCATACAAAGCAGAGCATCAGAGGTATTGGACTTCTCATATTCAAGTCTTGGCATCCCAAAAGGAGTTCTAAAAATGTAACAGATTCAGGGCTTGCATGTGTATGGGATAGAAAAGTAATGGCAGCCTATTGAATAAAAACTTGATTAGCAGGCCACACATTTCCTCAACGTTTCTAAATATATCCACCAGGACATTGAACAGTCTCACAGTTGTCCGAATAGACTGAGATATCACATTAACACGGGTGGAGGGTCAACTTCATTCCAATCCGCCGTCTTGTTTTAACTGACCCCAAACTATTCCACAAATTCAATTGTTCAGCAATTGTTTGATATTTTAACAAGTTACAGCATAGTCCCAACAAAGCAAAACCTGGTATATCCAAGTATCACTTTAAATTCTGTAATGATTTCCAGAAAAGGGGGACATGAGGACTTTACCACCATATGTGTTTAAAGCCTCATAATAATCCACAAACTGCCAACAAAGAGTGTTGGCCTATTTTTCAAACTGAGTAGGATATAGATCTCAATCAAATTTCACCTGATAATGAGCTTCCCTTCCTGCTAGCGTGTGCAAGATTTTTTGGGAATTACACCATTGCGTAGACCGGAGTAGTACCATCTAACTAAGGCCCTCAATGTTATCTTAAAATTCTTGCAGAGTATGAGTTGGGACCGAGGTGAGTAGCATATTATTTAGAAAGGTGATCCTAACCCTAGGCCCTCCTGCACAAACATCTCAACTGAAAGGAGATCTTTAAATCTCTGGAAGCTGCTTATTTGTTCAGGGTTGGAGAGACCAATTAGACCATTGAGTGTATCTTATACATTTACAAGAAATTTACTATTGCAGGCTCCAACAGTAAAAGTATCTCTTTTCCCTGAAACCTAACAGATAGTATGGCAGCCCCTCCCTCCTACAGGTTAATAAAGGGACCTGGATCTATTGCCCGTTTAAATGATGTATTCAAATCAATGGCGTGGGTGGAGAGGGGAATGATGTCAATGCAGATTTCTTAATAACCATGTCTAGACTATGAAAGTTGCCTTTGTGGGGGTTGCTTAAGTATGCATTCAGATTTTGACTTCCAGATCAGGTCCCAAATGTAGCATCCTATCACCACCCTTTCCATATGTGGCCAATGTTTCTCTGCATCTGTGTTTGTCAGAGCAACCACTTTACTATCGCCTTCATTTGGGCTACTCTGTGGTATAAGGGCAAGTCCGGGTATGGCAAGTCGCCCCCCATGGTTTGGTAGTCATGTATATTTATGCCTGTTTATCAGAGAGTGTAGCCCTCTCTGCCTGCCCAATAAAACAACTGTTCAACTGATTAAGGGATGCCAACAGTTTCCTGCAGACCAATATAGCATGTGCCTGGAAAAGATAGAGGACTAGAGGAACTAAGTTTATCTTAATGGAATTGAGCCTCCACAATGAAGATGGGTACAGAGAGGACCACCTCCGACAGTTCTCTCATATAACCTGAAGAAGTGGTGGAAAGTTAGCTTTGTAAAGGTCCTAAGTCTTAGGAGTTAATATAACACCCAGGTATGTGCCTGCCTTATTTGTCCATTGGTACTGGGTGTTTAGTGCTAGTTACTCAACCTTGCCCCAAGATAGTGTAAGCCTGAAAATTCTTGACTTTGCTGTGTTTACAATGAAGCCTTATACTCCCTTAAAGCGAGTAAGAAGGTGTTGAATTCAAGGGAAAAATCTTGAGGGATCAGTAAATGATTAAAGGACATCATCAGCGAACAAGAATGCTTTATGAATCTCCTGCCCAAACATTATGCTTCCGACCTCCTGGTCGGCCCTAATGAGCTTCACAGGGTTGTATGCTAAGAGCATAAAGAAGCAGTGAGAGTGGGAAGCCCGTCCTTGTCTCGACCCATTGATACCCTCTCTTTCTTCTGCAATTCACTAGGATTTGGGACATAAGATTATTGCAATTCAGCCAAACCAATGCTATAAATCTGTGATCAAACCTCTCTATAGTCCTCGTGAGGAAGACCCAGTCCACCCAATCGAAAGCTTTTTCGTGTCCAAGGCCACTATATGACCAGGATCTTATTTATGTTGACCTTTTCCACCAGCTGTTATCATATGTCTCTTAATTAGACAAATCCTGACTGTGCTGTGAAACAGAGCTATTCAGCTTTACTGCTGGAATTCCAGAGCAAGATTTAACATCAAGATTTAACAAGGGTGTCGGTCTGTAGGAAGCAGAGCTGCTGAGATTTCTTTGGTTTAGGTGTTACTGTAAGTAGGGCTTCACTCATTGTTATTGAAAGTTTGCTATTTTGTGGGATACTATTAAATAAGGTTGTTACATCAGGTACCAACACTGGTGGGTGTGTCTTAAAGAAATCACTTGTAATGCAGTTGGCCCCAGGGGCCTTGTGCATTTTAAGCTCCTTATTTGCAAGAGGTTCTATATTCGAATACCGCTGTGTTAACTCTCCACTGATTAGCTATCCCCTGTCTGTCCGGCAATCTCAGGGAGTTCAGTGTACAAAACGGACCCCAGTCTGCACTTGTGTTTACGGGGAAACCCTTGCTCCAGCACCAGAAGCTGATATCCTCATTAAAAGTGTACGTTCTGTTTACAGGGGAGCATCAGCCAGGCACAAATGTGTAGATTTAATTCAGGGCAATCACTGCGCCATGCTGCCTTGCTCATCACAATATCTTTGCTCAGCCAATTTGGGTCACTGCTGATCCCAGCCATGCTAAATATCTGTCCCCTCAATCCACCAAGCGCCTTTAATGATCAACAGGCTCTCCCCTGCAGACTGCCTCAGAGAGCCCTCTACATTACTCAGCCACAGGGCGCCATCTTACCAGGGTCGGACATAGGCAGCCTGCATCTGAGGTATTTTCTACTTGTCCCCCTTCCAGCAGTAGACAGGGTGACTAACTATCACTTGTCAGCAGAACGAAGGCCAGGGATTAAAACAGTCTGTAAAAATTCCTAAAATGGGTTTCTGACTCCATACAAATTTGATATTTGGAAGGAGTGTATTGTAGGCGTCACTTCAAAAATACTGAATCAATATAAGATGATTCAACATTTTATGACTGAAAACCAGGTGGTCTTTTCATCTAATGCATAAAATAACAATGTATTATGCAGGGTTGGCCAGGCCTTGCTAAAAGTCCAAGCACAGTTTCTAAGGTCCTATTCACACACTCCAAAGGGTCCACAGTTTGAAGTCGAAAATTGGCTGCCAAAAAGATCTGAAAATCAACAGTTTGTCCTCTACTAATGTGCATGCTGGGTTTGGTTACTTTTTTTAAAAAAAAGCTGCAGGTCATGTGCTACCTTGCTGCTAGGAAATCATCTCAAACCACAGGAGAACGAGAAGTTGCCTTTGTCAGTGGTCTCCAACAGCTAGCTTTAAATATTCCTATTTAGACTGAAGCTCGAACATAGGGCACTGAAGGATTTTTAGATATGTCATAGACATACCTTAATTTTATGATAACTTTTACATTATAATTTGACCAATAGTTCCACTATTTATGATTAGGTATTCTTTTTTCTTTATTGCAGATTAAAGGAGGGGTTAAAAACTCTGGGAGTACTTCAGGCCATGGAAATTCATAAACAACTGTTTGAAGAGGCATTCATTTGGGTGGAACACAAAATCACCACTGATATCATAAATGGAATGTTTAACATTCAATTCAGTTCATCTGGCAGTAACCACCGGTTACAGGAAGAACACATCATTGGTTACTGGAGAGATTACCTCCAAGATTGTGAAGGCAAGTGAAATTCTTTCATTTTGTTACAGCTCAACTATTGATGAGACACATCTGTTGAAACTATAATTTAAACCAGCCTATTATGGCAAACATGGTGTCAAAGACTTCCGAAAGATATTGTAGAGAAAGAGAGTTAAGGAGGAACAGACCAACCCGTTTTATTTGTACAGAGTAAAATATATAATAAGAACAAAAGGATAATGCATCCAAAATTGTAAAGTCTATACCTACTTTATTTCAATCTTCATTTTGTAAGATATGTCTATTATTAATGTTGTTCAGGCTTAATTGTAGTGTCCTGGCAGTAAAATGTTAGCTACCCCGATAGAATGATGCTTCATGTACTGCATCAAGGAAAAGTAATACAAATCAATATAGAGCATGGTTGGGTCTGCTGTGTGGGTCTCTGACAGAATAAAGCCTTTTCACAGGGGAGATTGCAGCTACCTCGAGCCCAAAGCCTTTAAGATAAGGTTATTGGCTTGTCGCAGTTGTTTATATAAACAGTGGTTTTTGTGTGTGAAGACTCAGAGAGTGTCAGATGCAGGTCTAGCAGCAGAGAATACCTATGCTACTCCATGTTGAACAGTGGGAAGACTTCTATTAACACCTTGGCTGCTATGACTTTTCCCCTCCTGTGCTGGAACCTCATCGAACCCCATTGTTCATGACGAGCTCAGCTCGTCATAAGCACAGCTCCAGTGTGCCTCATGACGAGCTGAGCTCGTCGTGAGCAGCTAAGGGGTTAAAGGGAGAGTAAGGCGAGCAGGATTGTGGAAATGGTAACATACTCTCACACCAGATCTCAAAGTGTTATCTGTTGTTAACAACAGATCATCTTGATTTGAGGAGTTTTTTGTGAAATGATGCACAGCAAATCAGCAGGGGTTTTATTATTCACATATCAACCATTACTGGAGTATTCATTTAGCAGATGAAATAAAAAAATCACAATCGTTGCAGTAATCACAATTTTACTAGTTTGACTCATATTTCTTTTTTCTTTTAGAGCTTGCATGTGAAGCCAAATTAAAGGACATTCTGTGTTTTGTGACTGGCGCTAACACAGTTCCACCACTTGGCTTTAATCCTCAGCCATCAATAGACTTTATGCATGCATGCGATGGCCAAGTCGAAATGTCTATGTTTCCAGAGGCAAACACCTGTGGAAATGTGTTGCACCTCCCCCTTTCAATATCCTTTGAAGAATTAAAAAAAAACATGGACTGTGGGATACTGAATTCTCCAGGATTTGGACGAGCCAAATGATCACATTAAAATGAGGGGTATAAGGTTTACATATATGACAAAGTAGTTATGGATACAAAGGATTGATCATGCTGTTGTCGGGGAAGGTGAGAGTCTTGTGGCAGCATACGAAATGCAAGGGCATTGAACTTCTGTGAAATCAACTCAATGCCACAGGGCAGGTCTCTGTGCCTTGATAATAGCACATTTCTTTCCCTTCCTGTCTTCATCATGGCAAATTAGAAAATGTATTGAAAAAAATATTTTTCCTGAAACTTTGTCAATGTTTGTTTTTGCAATGATTAATAAAGTTTTTTTCTAAACTATCTTCACCAATAAAACTACATTGGTTGTCAATAAATAGAAGTTCTTCAGAATGACGGAGTTCTTAGTTTCATCTTTTTAGTGTGTCTTGTGTTAGACCCTGTTTGGGTGGCCACTGGGCAAGCAGGGGCTACTGGGCCTGAGTCCTGAGGTAATTTACCTCTGATTTAAAAGGCTACAGTGAACCTTTGGCTGTGCAAACTAGGCTATGTACAATCTCTTTAACACTTCACTCTTAGTTGTAGCAATGGCAAGCAGTTCCAGGCTTCTCAGTGAGGTAGTGTGAGGGTATGTAAACTCGAAAGTCATCTATTGGCCTTCAAAGCAGTAACTGATCATCTAACCCATAGCTTTACTTTGCTTATGAAAAATAACTTTATACAAATGTAAAATGTAATGCTTCAAAGAACAGGTTATAGCTACAATTACTTTACTGAGTTACTGTGCCTTGTGCCCTAGTCCTCCTCCCAGGTGTTTCCATCCTTCTGGGTTCGAGCTCTCTAGTGTCAGTAACAAGGGTCAGGTGCTGATTATCATTATGAACTGTCTCAAGCAGACCCACGTGACAATTTCCACCCGAGTGAAGTTGGTTCAGCCCACCATGAGTGGGCAGATGCAAAAAGAACAATTGATGGACAGAATGCAGAACAATGTCATCCATTCACCTCAGTACAGAGCTCTGGGCCTAACTCCATCATTTTTTTGTGCTCACCATGCCATTCCAGTTTGGACATAGCCATATGCAAATCAGTCTTGAACCTGCGCCCAATGGGAAGAGTCCAGCCCAAACTGCCAGGCCAGGTGCTCCCTGGACTGGAAACAAGCATCCTAGGACTGATTTCGGGCTTTCAACCCTCATCAGTCAGGATAGCTTGACTCCAGTGGCATGGAGAGCACTGCACCCATGTAACCCCGAAATGGGTCCTAGGATGCTTGTTTCCGGTCCAGGGAGGACCTGGCTTGGGAGTTCGGGATGGACTGTTCCCATGAGGCACAGGATTAAGACTGATTTGCATATGGCCAGGTCTAAACTGGGGTGGCATGGTGAGCAAAGGGATGATGGATTTAACCTAGATCCCCTGACTGGGGGTGAATGTTTTGATTTGTTCTGCATTCCGTCCATCAATTGTGTGTCTTTTGGACCACGAGTGGTCAGCAGGGACCGACTGCACTGTGTTGTGAACCCCCAAATTGCAGGGCACATCCACAAAGATTCACATAACTCCAAGGGGAACTTGGTTCCTACACTACCTTCAGAGAATAGGAAAAAAGGCAGGCGTATCTCACTCTTCTCTGCAATTAGTTATGCTCATCTCGATCCTGACTTTTATGAGTCCGAGAGTCCTTTCAGAGAAGCTCTTATCTGAAAGGAGTCTTTGTAAATGTGAGGAGCCTCTACCTGGAACCTGAAAGCAGTCAACATCACAACTATTGGTGTTTTTTTTTTATAATAGAATAGACAATATGGACAATCTGCACATAAAAACCTTGTGCATCAGAATATGGCAAATATATTATAATAATCCCAGCACTCATACTATCAAATAAAAAGAACATTAGAAAAACTAAAAACATATTTTTATTGCACTTCCATACTATTGGTAATGAATTTGCTTAAACCATACCTACAGCCTATATGGAAAATATGAGCAGCTTTACAATTATTATATTGGTGTGTGAGTAGTAGTGTCCCAAAATATTTTACGCCAATTCATATCGTACCACTAAATACATTTGAAGCTTGCCCTTGTAGGTCTGTTTACAACTTTCTCATCAATAATTCTCTTTGGAAATGTTTGTGGAAGTTGTTAAGTCTGACGTATCTGTATCACAGAACAAACAATGCCTCAGTTAGAAGCATATATGAACGGTAAGGAAATGTATCGAAAAATGCCTCTTAAGATGCTCTTTCATGGGTTGAATGACCTTGTAATGCTGCTTCTAACACATTGCTCTTTGAACAGCTGAATGGAAGTTTCATATGCTGCGTTGCTGTTTGTTGGTCTACGTAAAGCCTAACTGCCTGAAAAATAATATAACCATCTTGCACACTCTGTTGAGTATTATCACCATTCAAAGCATTAGTTTTTCTAGACCCTAAGCCGAGCAGGTACACACTCTAATGAGTAACATACATGCATCATCAGAAAAGAAAGCCCTGCCACACATGTCAGTTCCTATGACATGATGCTCTCTCTTCCGAGAGCTGACATGCAGATAGGGGGTTCCAACATTTGGGCTGAGGACACAGCAGGTAGCAGCCGAGGCCTCCGCCACTGTACTTGGAGAAGTAAGGACTCCAGTGAAGAAACAGGCCTTCGGCTTTCTATGAACCTGCTTCTGGACTTGAATTATCGGTCCCCCGATCAGGCTGCATCATCGAGAAAATCTGTTGCAGCAACGGGGGGTCCTACACTCGAACCTGCACACCCTTCACCTTTAGCTTTGAAGATTGAGCTTTAACAGCTGACAGTTTTCAAACTTCTTCACAAAGTATGTGATGTTATTCTGGCAGCCAGGCGCACCTCCACCAAGTGGGTATACGCCAGCCCGCTGGGATAAATTTGTTGCATGGTGTTTATCTAGGAACATTAGTCCTCTAACTGCTCCCCTTTCTCAGGTTCTCCTGTTTGGTCTATTCTTGGCCCTGCCGGTCCCTGCTCTTGGCACAGTTACTTTCAGGCCATTTCAGCCATTTTGTGGTTGACAGACAATCTTCTTTGTTCAAGACACCTTTTGTGGCTAGGTTCCTCAAAGGTTTGCAACATACATTTCCTCCCAGGCCATTCAGCATGCTTCATTGTGTCTTATTGCGTGCACACTTTGCTCTGGCCATTGATGAACCATCAAGACTGCTTTTTTAGTGTCCATTACATTGGCCAGAATGGTCAGCGAATTGCAGCCACTCTATGTAAACTCTCCCTACACCATCTTTTATCTGGACAATCTCGTACTCCGGACACATGCCTCCTTACTCCCGAAGGTTGTGACTCCTTTCCATTTAGGCCAGAGCGTCACACTGCCTAACTTTTTTTCTCCGCCTCACACTTCAAAGGAGGAGGAGCGACTCCATTGTCTGGACCCAAAAAGAGAGTTGTTGTTTCTAACTTTATCGCACAAAAGATTTCCAGGTGGACGATAAACTCTTTGTGGGGTACAAAGGTGCTAAGAAAGGGAAGGTTGTGCAGAAATGGACCATCTCAAGAGGGATAGTGCTCTGCACAAATAACATCTATGTATTGGGCAAGAAGCAAACCCCTGAGGGGTTGCTTGCTCATTCCACTAAAGCCAAGGCTGCAACCACTGCATTAGCCTAAGTAGTCTCTGTCCTAGTCATCTGTGAGGCAGCAACATGGGCATCTCTGCAGATGCCTACCAAGCGCTACTGCCTGAATAGTCAGGTCCTTTGTGAAGGGCACTTTGTCTGCTTAGTCCTGTAGGACTTCCTGGTTTAAATTAGCTTTGTATGCCCACCTCCCAGGAGAAATGCTTCAGTTTTGTATTCTAAGGTAAGGAATCTGTGGCTAGAAATCTCTATCAGATGAACAAGTTACTTACCTTTGGTAATGCCTTATCTGGTAGAGTATCTATGTAGCTGTAGATTGCTTACTGGTCATCCCATCCTCCATGATCGCAGACCTGATTACAATGTGAGGGTCACCCTTCTAAGGGCCTTCGAATTTCAGTTCAGTTGTCAGTCTTCATCATAGCTCTGCATTCATGGGGTGGAAAGTCGCAACAGGAACTGACATCAGTGCTCCAGGGTGGTATTTATATAGGCACCACGCATTACATTGCCGGTGCAGACACCACCAACACAGAGCCGAATGAGGCCACCTTTCAGTGTGCAAGGGTACTGCCTGAAATCTTCTGGATCTAGTCTGACTCCTAGGTAATATTCTATGGTTAGGAATCTTCAGCTAAGTAGAGTCTCTACCAGATAAGGCATTACCAAATGTAAGTAACTTCTTGTGAGAAACAGACTGCAATGGTTAGAGGGACCAGGTAGACAAATTGTACAGGAAGAGGAGTGTGGCACGGGGGAGATAGATATTGAGGTAAGATCTCAATGGGACCAAGTGAGGAAAAATGCATTATTGTGCAAAAGAAAGATAGGAAGCATGAGTGTTTCTAGGAGCCCAGTCACAAAAACAAAGCAAAGTAAGAACAAAGCACGAAGAGATATAGGGCAGAAAATGGCAGCACCAAAGAATAAAGAAGGAAAGGAATACAACTGATTGCATGGGATACTCCGAGTATGTACAGGGGAGTGGAAGAAAGAAATTACACAATATTAAGAGTAAGCCAGAAAGAGAAGTATACTAAAGTTCATACCCTGTTGAGGTGGGATGAGGCGACAAGACCAAGAAGGAGTACACATGGGAAGCTAAAGGACTAAATGCAGGGAATAGATCCAGGTTGGAATGGGATCTAAGGAGAAATGGTACATGGAAGTGCGCAAGAAGGGCGGGAAGTAGACAAATCAAAGGGGTCAAGGCTCTGTAAGGCACAGGACTGAATGGAAGACGTAGCCCAAGCATACAGAATACAAACTACGCCACCATGGAAACTGGCACAAAGATACTACATGTTAAATTCAGTGCTGGATGCTAAAGGAACAGGATTCTCCTAAGGGCTCCCCTCGAAATTGTCTGAAAAACCTAACAAATAAATTGCCTTCAGCTAAGCTGTAGGCTGTGTGCCTGTTGGAAAGTGGATTATTGGTAGGAAAAATGTAGGTCTGCCAGTTGCAATAAGACCACTAACACATGGTAGGACTCAGCATAGGTCTTACAAAATTATTCCTATGCTCAACCCTGGGTAACGTGGCTGCGAGCAGACAGGCTTAACTTCAAAGACAGGTATGTAAAGCATTTAAAACACAATTTCAAAGCAACGCATAATAAAAATCCAACACCAATTTAAAAAAATAGTAAATACTTGTATCTTTAAAATGACACAAAATCCACAAAAATGAAATGTAGGGAACCGGAGATATGAATTTTCAAAGATGTAATGAAATATAGCACTTAGAAGTTTATAGCATCATATTGTGATACCTGCTGGCGATAGATCGCAGCAAAGTCAAAGTTTCAGGCTGACCACGATGGAGCCCTGGGCGGCTACAGCTTGCGCCAGGTCCCGGTTTCAGTTTCTACCTTCGGAGTTAGAAACTTTTAGGGAGCTTTTTCTCGCGAGGTCCCTCGAAGCTCCCAGCCAGTCCGGATAAAGTGAGGGGTCGCCAGATTGACTTGTGATGAGGTCCCAGTCAACTTCTCTGGAGCGGACGTAGAAAATTTTTCAAGATCGCTTCAGCGGGACAACCCAGGAATCCAGGCTGACTGCGATGGAACCCTGGGCGGCTTGCCGTTCGCGGTTGCTCCGGGTCACCTTTTCTACAAGTGGACTTAGAAACTTTTCTGGAGCTTTTTCTCGATGCTCCTCATGTAGCCAGATCTGGTGAGGGTTTGCCGGCTTCATATTTCTTCTGGCTCCGGTCAATCTCTGGAAGTTGGTGCGATGGAGCTTTTAGCGGGACGAACCTGGTTGGCTTGGCCGGCTCGCGGTTGTAGGCAGGCGGCCTGGCTGGCCAGGTTGAGTCGGTCCCTCTGTGGAGCTTTTTTTCAAAGTTGCTCCAAAGTTCTCCAAACTTTTGAACTTCTTCCTGAAGTTCCTTGAGGGGTCCCAAAGTGTCTCAAACTCACTCCAAGAGTCTGGAAGCTCCAAGATTTATTTTAAAATCTTTTTATTGATAGTTTCAGTTTCTTATAGCATATACAGAAAAAAAGGAAACCTATACTTGTCCAAATAATCATCATCCTCAGGTACAAACAGTGATACTTATACTGACTCTACATCTGTAATATTTTGCAAATAGGCACCCAGGTAGGACTAGTAGTCTCTTGGGCGTGAACCTAATGGCAGTTCTTCCTTATAGGTGAGCAACGTTTTATGGCAATATGACAGGTCACGGATCCACTGGGCAGTCGTCGGAGTGTGCCATTGAAATTCGACGTTTAGCCAACAATATTGCAATCAAACAGAACTTTCGTCTCGCCGCTCTGACATTAGGTAAAAGGCCCAACAGACAGGTACGAACTGAGCAATTAATGGGGACCCCGACCATACCGCCCAACATTTCGGTAACTTTCCTCCAGTATTCCATCACAGATGGGCATTCCCATGCCAGATGCATAAAGTCTGCGGTTTCGTGTCTACACCTTTTGCAATGTGCATCTGGTCGCAAGCCATATTTATGAAGACGTGCTGGTGTATGGTAGTTTTGATGCAGATATTTATAGTGTAGTATTCTCAAGTTGCCGTTAGGGGTTAATCTTTCGGTTACCGAGCAAGCTTCTTGCCACTCTTCCTCTGTCAGTTGAGTGTCTAATATTCTATCCCATCTTGCACATGCTGTGTGTGTAGTATCTGCTATCTCCTCTTGCACCACCGTATATAGCCGTGAGATAAGCTTTTTATCATTGGGAGATGTGAGGATTAATTGTAATGCGTACAATTGTGGGAGTTCCCTTGGGTATGTGGGATAGTGTTGCTTGATTGCACCTTGCAGTCTAGGAATTGTGAAGCGGAATAGTAAAGTTTGATTACTAACATAATCAAAATCTTGCATTTGTTTAAATGTACCTTCATTATATAAATCCCCTAGCGTATCAATTCCTATCTGTTTCAACAGTCTCAGACCCACCTCCTCCTGAGTGACTGACAAGTTAGGATGATGTGGCAATGGGAGAGCGGGAGCGTATATAGGAGATTTGTGCGTTAGCTTCCCTATTTGATGCCAGGCAGCGTTTGTTTGTCCACCGTGTTAATGTCTTTACTGTGCAGGGGCGGCCGTTATGCGTTAGGATTGCAGTTAATGGAATAGGGTGTGCATCACTCTCCTCTATGGCTGTGTGAGTGAGATAAGGAGTCCTATGATACCAGTGATAGGCGTATTGGGCCTGTGCACATAGATAATATAGCTTAAAATCAGGCACTTTAAAACCCCCTTTTGAGTATGGTAATGTTAGAGCTCTCAACTCAATCCTAGCCTGCTTACCTGCCCAAAATAATTTAATAAGCAAAGATTGAATCTGCCGGAACACTTCAGGCGGTGGAGTAATGGGAACATTATTGAACAGGTATAAAAATTTAGGAAGTATAACCATTTTGACTATTGCTAGTCTGTCAGCCAGCGTTAAAGGTAGCTGGATCCATCGTTCAATTTTGGTTGCAATAGTGCTAACAGCTTTACCATAGTTGTCTCGTATTACAATTTCTGGATCCCTATTAAACCACACTCCTAAGTACCGCACTGAGTCTTGCTGCCACTCCAGTGGGAACTCAGTAGTATATGGAGTTGTATTATTCGTGAGGGGAATTATAATCAATTTATCCCAGTTTATTTGGAGCCCAGAGTGCCGGCTATATTTAATGTATTCTCTTAGCAGTGGGGCCAAATTACTTTCTGGATCTCGCACGTAGAGCAGCATGTCGTCCGCATACATAGATATATGTAGGGGTCTCTCTAAAAATTGCAAGGCCGAGTAATGATGTCCTTGTCTAATTTTACAAGCTAAAGGCTCCAGAGCTAAACCAAATAAGAGCGGCGACAAGGGGCAGCCCTGCCTCATTCCTCTTTCTATTGTGATGATGTTGGACACATAGTTGTTGACTCGGATCCTAGCAACGTGTTTGGTGTAGAGAATCTTGACCCACTGCTAAAAAATGGGAGGAAAAACCATTCTCTGGAGGACCGCTAAAAGATAGGGCCATTCTATGGAGTCAAAAGCTTTAGCAGCATCCAACATTACTGCGGCCGCCTTAGTATCGGGTGTTAAGTAGTGTGCCAGGGCAAACAGTGTTCTAGTATTATGAGCTGTGGACCGGGTCGGAATAAATCCAGATTGGTCCGGCAACACCAACGCGGTCATAAGGGGCTGTAAGCGCACTGCAAGTAGTTTGGCCAAAATTTTAGAGTCTACGTTTATTAGTGACAGTGGCCTGTAGGATTCACAGTTCGTGGGGTCTTTCACAGGTTTTAATAGTGTCACTAAGACCGCTTCTCGGAGAGTGGGCGGGAGAACAGATTTCTCGAATGCATCCCCATGCATAGCGACAATGCGTGGAGCTAACAGATCCACAAATGCCTTATAGAATTCACCCGTGAATCCGTCAGGGCCCTGAGCTTTCCCATTGGGTAATGATTTAATAATTTCTGTAACCTCTTCTACAGTGATTGGGAGGGAAAGGTATTGCCTGTGGGCGTCCAATAGACACGCAATGGCCACATCCTCCCTGTATGCCATTATCTCCTCTGTAGTGGCAGAGTGACGTGATTTATAAATTGAGCTGCATGTAGCCATAAATTCCTGCAGCATACCCTTAGGAGTGGTTTGCAGCTCCCCAGCTGAGCTTCTGACCTGCAATACTGTTGGCGGATGCCGGCCCTGGCATATTTTTGCTGCTAGTACCTTCCCTGGTCTACCCCCCTCGCCATAAGTTCTAGCTCTGGCATGTTTCGTCCTAAATTTGAGTTCGTCCTCGGCTAAAGATTGATGTTCCGTTAGCACCTCCCTTAACTCTCCCAGCAGTTTCGGGTTCTGTGATCGTTCGTATTAGTGCTCTAATTCTTTTGGTCTACTCTCACTTTTGGTTAACTGCTGACGAATATCTTTCAATATCCCTGCATTAGTGCATAGGCACACTCCCTGCAGAGTCGCCTTAAAAGCTTCCCAGAGCAGACAGGGATCATCTGTAGAAGGCTCATTAATGAGGAAGAATTCCGATATGGCGTTTGAAATCGTGTCTCTATATAGCGAGTCTGTCAGTGCCTTAGAGTTAAACCGCCAGCTATATGGTGGTGGAATATAATGTGGTAGCTGAAGAGATAAGTAAACATGGTTATGATCAGATAGCGTCTTTGGAAGATGTTTGACATCATGGGTCCAGAGCGACGCATTATGTGATCCCACCCAGTAGTCTATGCGGGACCAACTATTGTGTGTAGCCGAAGTGTGCGTGGCCTCTCTCCCTACCGGATGTTTTACGCGCCACAGATCAAACACGGCTAGTTCCGACATAATATCATTCAATTTCCGCATGGCTTTCCTGTGGGGCTCCACTGTAGTATCTGACCTGTCCAATCGTTCATTCAGGACCAAGTTGAAATCTCCTCCCCATATAAGTGTCCTATCAGCTACATCATATAGTTTTTGCCAAACTTCATGAAAAAAGTCAGGCGCATCTGTATTGGGGCCATATGTAGTAATGAGCACTACTTTCTGTCCCCTTAGCACCCCCTTAAGAATGACATATCTACCCATGGAGTCAATCTCAGATGTTTCAAGGGAGAAATTTGTGCCCTTTTTGATCAATATGGTCACCCCCTTGCATATGTGGAATACGTAGGATGATGACAAGACTCCGCCCATCTATGCCCTAGTTTGCAATTGGAATAGGGGGCTAAGTGCATTTTTTGGAGCATAGCAGTATCAACATGCAGTCTATCCAGGTAAGCAAACATGTGTTTTATCTTTTTCGGATTGTTTAATCCTCGCACATTCCCAGTTAATAGAGTTAAATTGGCTGGTCTTTGCCGAATGTCAGCCATATCTCAAGTTAATGTCCAATCCCCATGTAAACGCATCACTTACAGTACCAACATTAGGATGACAGGTATCTCCCCAAGGTTTACGATCCATACATCCCTGGATATTGGCGTTGCATCTCTGATCTGTAGAACATACCCTCAACCCCACTCCCACTTTAGCACCCCAAATATGCCAAAGACATACCCCTACAAAACCCACAACAAAACCATTACCCAGTTGGGGAAAACCCATTGGAGGGTCTACCATGGGCACACAACACCATCCACCATGGTGGATGTGGCCAAGCAACAATAACAATGCAGCGTAAAAATTTAGCAATTAGTAACCTGGAAACAGAACCTCTTGAGTCTTTTGGTAAATTCTGTTGCTGCATTTAGGCATGCAGCAGAAATCAAAAGAATTTCAGTCTGATCAGTCATTAGGCATTGGCCGCTGCACACCTGTCAGTGATATAAGGCAGTGAGTGACAGGCATTGGATGCAGTCCGCCAGCAAAGCAGGTTCCCTGCACATTACCTTTATTAGCACGACAGTAGTGCATTGTGTGTATCCACATCAACGGAGGCCGCATTGACCTGCAAGTTCGTACCTCTGCACAGCTTAGATCCTCAATCCGCAATCCTCGTTTGAGATCTGTTACGTACGCAGACATGACCCAGTCACGACCCAGTCTTTCCATGCCACCTATAACTCAAATGCACTGACCCTTGTGATGGGCACTGATTGTGAAAGCGTTTTCTCCTGGGAATAATCCCCATCAGCAGTTCACATTACTTTTTCGGCAGATCATCGCTCTCAGTCCGATTCTTGATTTTGCTCCTCTCATCGACGTTCTCTGCGTTTCAAGTGGATTTTCTTGACGAAGTCCAGTGCCGCTTTCGAGGTTTGTAACAGAGTCGCTTTCCCTTCTCATGTCACCTTCAGCATTGTAGGGTAAAGCATAGCATATTCCACCTTCAACTCGTGCATTTTCGCCTTGGCTTGTGCAAATTCCTTCCTTGCTTGCTGGACTGCCATTGTGAAATCGGGATATAATTCCAACTTGTTTCCCTGGTACGTTATATGCTGCTTCTCTCTTGCCATCCGGAGTGCTGCATCTCTATCCCTGTAATTTAAAATTTGTGCGATGATTAGGCGTGGGCTGGCACCTGGGGGCGGACGTGGGGCTAGGGCTCTATGCGCACGTTCCACATTGGAACATTGGAGAAACTGTCCTCCCCGAACACTGACCTGAGCATGTCCTCCACATATTTTTCCATCCTGCCAGTATCTGTGGATTCCGGCTAACCCGCTATTCGTATATTATTTTGGCGTGATCTTGCCTCCAAATCCTCAGCTTTAGTCTTAATTACTTCCAGGACTTTTTCCATTTCTTTGCATTTGCCAGTAGTCGCGGTTGTTTCTTCTTCCACCGCTGTGATGCGGCCCTCAGTGTTATCCAGCCGTTCTCCCTGCTTGTCTAGTTTCGCAGCCATGCAGTCCACTCGCTGGGTCAGATTATCTAGTTTCCCGTTAATGTCCTGCAGACTGGATTGTATCGCTTTAAGTACCGCTTCCATGGCGCTGTTAGAAGTGTCTCCCTATTCCATTTCTGTATCAGAATGTGAAGGTGCACCCTTAGTTGGTTTCTTCGACTCAAAAGTGAGTTTGGGGTGCTGTCTGTCAGGTTTCCCCATGATGACGGGTGCCTTTATCTGTGGGCTGCAAAGATACTTCACTTTCTCAAGGAGTCGATGAGTAGTTCTCTGCACACAAGTAGAGGCCGCTGCACTAATTTGAAAATTCAAGTGCACTCTAGGATATACGGTACGCTGGTATGTATCAGTACTGGGGCGTGTGTGACACTTCAGTCATCTACTTTGGGGGGCCTCCGAGCTGCTGTTGTGAGGGCGGCAGGTAACCGTTGTGCATAGACCGGACCAGGGCCAGGCTGTGATGGCAGATGATACGCCCTGGCGCAATCAAGGCACTGCTCCAGTGCGCACGTTAAGTGTGGAATGAGGCTGTGATGTAACCGGTTTGCAGTGGTTTAGTTATAGAGCAGGATGAATTTGGTATACTGATAGTGCGTCTGCCACCCAACCTATCATTGCAATGAGCTAGATGGTGCAGCTATCATTATTGGCATGCTCAGATAATGAAGCGCGGTGCGGTGATTAGACCTGTAACCGCCATTTTGTAGACCAGGCATGCTTAATTGTCACAGCGCTGTGCTATCTTGCATACCCTGCCACTGTCCATGTGCTCACATATTCTGTATACATGCAATCATTTCCACTCCGAAGTGAAATATTGTGCACAAAATGAAGCTTTACCAAAGAGTCTGGCACTCTATGTTAATGTTTGTTTCATGTCCACCATTTTATGCTGTGAAGGTCGCCACCGATCATGCATTCAATTGTGGAGCATTTAAATCTGGCTGCGCATTTGTATTTCACTGTTGCGCCGCACTTCCATAATGTTGGCCTCAAGGATTCTGCATATACGTAGGAATCCCACCCGCCTCCGTTACCGCCCGCAGTCCTGCAGTGTTATGAGATTGCTCCGGCTGCACTATCGTACGTCCAGTCTTTCTCCGTTTTCCCCAGCGGCGCAAACAGTATTTCTGTGATGTTCTATAGCATGTTTCTTTGAAGGGAGGATTCCGGCAACAGATGATCAGCGGCGGGCGGAAGCCACAATGCAATCGGCTCCGCTACAGCGTGTAACGTGTTCAGGAGTCAGCCGTCCCCGCTGCCGTTATCTCTGTCAGTTATCAGGCGGCCGCCATGTTATCTGGCTGTCATGTAGTCCGGGCCGATTATGCCAGCACTAATATCTCCATCTGTGGCCCCATTCCGTGCGAGATTACATCACCTGAATGTGCAGCATGTCTTACGATTTATTTTTCTGCCTGTTACATGGGTAAAGAATGCCGCTGTCCGCTGATATATTGTCAGTTCATGAGCTTGACCAGCGGAGCTGTCTCAACAGGCAGCCATTCCGCAGTGCGCCTCTAGCGCCCCCCCTGGAAGCTCCAAGATGGTCCTTGAAAGTTGAGGACTTCAGCTCCCACAATCCACTGGTACAAAACCCGTACAAATCCACTGGTGTATGTCCAAGGTGCAGATTTAGTTGGTGATGTTCCAGATGAGCTTTTTTAACCTGTAGCCTTCAGGGAGTCAACTCTTTAGTCCTTTTTCAGAAAGGTAATCCTCAGGGCTGTAGTTTCAGATGGTGCAGTCCTCATAGGTCAGGCCTTAGAAGTCTTTGCACAACAATCTTCTCAGCTAGGCAACTTCTTGCTTCAGTAAGTTTCAAGCAGCAGATCTCGGAGGCTCTGCCCCTCTCAGATACTTGTTCCAAGTTCTCTGAATCAGGCAGGAAGTCACTTCTGACCAATGGGAGCAGGGTAACTCCTTAAAGTTATGACCACATCCTGTAGAGTGTGGCATTATTTTGTCCCAGAGTGCATCATTCTTCCAAATCCATAATGGCTGATTTTCCAGCAAGGAGGTAAGAGCTGGCTAAACACATCCCGAGGACGGCTAATTTACTTAGACTCTCCCCACTGCATCTCATACCTTCCTTAATCTTACCATCTGCCTGAAGTAGTAAATTCAGAGCTTTAAAGGACACAGGTCTCTGCTCTCTTCTTTGAAGAACTTAGTTTACGACTCCTCCCCCAGGCCTGGCATTCCTATGGAACAGCACACTGACCTGCCAGCAGAACTGGTTAACCGCAGGGGCTCTTTATCACCTCTTCAAGGCAGCCTGGCTAATCCACTTAACTCTGACCAATCAGGGCAGACCACTGGAAGGTTGAATTTGGACCTACAAACAAGAACGTCTTCTAACTTCTTGGATGTACATTTTAGGAGGAATTCAACAATATTATATTGTTGGATTTATTAATACCATTCTGGGAAGTCTTTGAATGGTAGTTTTATTCCCTTCCTATAAGGAGTTATTCTTTAATAACTTCTTGCAATGTTAATCTATGGGCCAGGGGATTTGCAATGGAGAAAATTACCTGGGCCAGTTTCCTAACACTGGGGCTTATAAAAGCATATTTTATACATATTTCCCTAATTTCTACAGGAACCCCTCCCCATGTGCAACTAGGGGAGACTTTAGGGGTTCTGAATCTGTAGAAATATTGCAGATTCTCCATCCCCAGTGCTCCTAGCATTAAGGTCGAAATTTGAGCAGCACTTTCCCACAATGTGGGGAGTGAAATGTGAAATTTCAATTAACACAGGGCATATGAAACTTATTTTATAAGGGCATACCTTATAAATAACGGACCCCCCCCACCCCTGGGACACCTAGGGGAGACCCTGGGGGTACTTAATATGCCCAAACATTGTAGGTAAACCATTTTTAAGTGCCTCAAACCCAAAAGTCGAGTTTGGGCACAATTTACTTTTTAACAGCAGTCCTGGCGCCTAGGGCTGTTTTTAAACTGCCCTCATGCTTCAGCAATGCACATATGCAAGTGCAGAAAAATCAGCTGGCATCCAAACTGCCATGCCCCAGGATACTGTGGGCTTCTAGGTAGTTTCAATCCCCTGCCCTGTTATATACTAGCGGCTTATAGTGTGGGTCATGCCAATCACATGGGTACCCCATCATACCACTGTGTACCCTAGTGTATGCAGGTGTTTTAACTGTATTCTAATGTGTCTCTTTCAGCGTAGCCCTGGCCCTGGGCCTGGTTAGGCAGATCCCAGAGTCAGTTACCACCAGTACCATACAGCAAAAAGTTGGTGGGTGCCCAGGGCACAGAATGACTTGACAACAGTACCCTTGCAAGTAGATTGATAAAAAAGATGTCATGGGACCCAACATGGATCTAGGTGCAAGGGTGCACCTTCCAGACATCATCAAACCCCACAATCCAGGGTTGAAAAGGAGAAGACACAGCTGTGCTACAAGATCAGGAGGTGTTACCTCGAAACCGGTCCGGTCCTCGGATGCTTGATTCCGTTCTGGGAAGGACATGGCTTTTGTAGTTCGGACTGGACTGTTCCCATGGGGCAACAGGGTCAGAGCTGATTTGCATATCGCCATTGTCTAACCCAGGGTGGTGTGGAGTGCAAAAAAACAATGGATTTGGGCCCAGATCTTTTGACTGGGGGAGTGTGTGACATTGATCCACATTCAGTCCATCACTTGTTGTTTTTGCAATTGCCGCCCTAAGTGCGCTGGCGATGCCCAGACGTGGGTCCCAGGCACTCCACACCACTTGGATTCAAGCTAGCCGGGCTGATGAGAGGTGTTACCTCGAAACCGGTCCGGTCCTCAGATGCTTGATTCCGTTCTGGGAAGGACATGGCTTTTGTAGTTCGGACTGGACTGTTCCCATGGGGCAACAGGGTCAGAGCTGATTTGCATATCGCCATTGTCTAACCCAGGGTGGTGTGGAGTGCAAAAAAACGATGGATTTGGGCCCAGATCTTTTGACTGGGGGAGTGTGTGACATTGATCCACATTCAGTCCATCACTTGTTGTTTTTACAAGATCAGCAGCATCAGGTCTAGGGGGAAATTTAGTATGAATTCAAGTGACGCAGTGCAGCAAGGCAAGTTTCTGTGGTGCATTACGTGAATGGGATAGAGCTCAGAAGGGCCATATTTCACAAAGATGGCACTCTTCAGCTGACTTCCAGCGCTTTCACACTTGTTGCTGCTTAGCAACAATGCAGGCACCCTTGCATCAGCTAAAAGGGTACCTGCATTACAGGCAGGACTGTTTATGTGCAATATTCTACAAATAATACACATCACAAAGGCATTTTTCATTTTCTATATGTGAAAATGTGGGAAGAATTTGGTCTAATTTCTGTTTCTGTTCTCATTGAAGCATAAGAAAAAGATATATTCCCTTATCCCTTTGTCCTCTTTTGGCTTAATCATCTATGGAATAAAAGCCTGGCCCTTTTTACAATGCCAGCATCAGTAAAAACCATGACCATACAAGAATTACAGTGCCCCAAACGCAGAACAACATTTTTCCAATCACTGGCATAGCTAGCCTATGTGGTGATGGTGACTACCAAGTGGAAACTGAAGAACCTAGCCATGCTAGCTACAGACTCACTGCATACGTAATATGGGAAATGGGAGAAATATGTTAGGT
This sequence comes from Lissotriton vulgaris, assembly GCF_964263255.1. Taxonomy (NCBI): domain Eukaryota; kingdom Metazoa; phylum Chordata; class Amphibia; order Caudata; family Salamandridae; genus Lissotriton; species Lissotriton vulgaris. The sequence goes on along the minus strand of NC_141687.1, from coordinate 868,497,266 downwards.
ATGGAAGTACTTATGATTCATTGTGACTGTGTTGATGTCTAAATGCAAAAGGGAAATATTCAGAACTATGAATACTTAAGTAGTCTTTTCCGTCCCGATCCTACCTGATTCACAAAACATTATACCCACAGTGAGCGAGAGAGATATACCCATTATTGACAACCAGAGGCCCTCACATGAGGGCATTGCCTCAAAAGTGAGTGGAATTTGATCAGATAAAAGAGTTGTACATTTTGACATCAGTGCCGCCTCACCAAGTTGGATACACCAAGCAGATTGGCCCCGCTAGGGACAGGAAGTAGAGAAGTTTGAAATAATGTCCAAATCAAAAGTTATTGTTTTTCTGAGGAATTTCAATCTGACTCTGGTAACTGGTAATCAAATATGTTTTGCCATTGGTCCCTTTAAACTGTGGAGCAAAGGTCCCAAAGTTCTTGTGGTGTCAGAACAACCACAGGAGGACACTAATAATGTCCATAGGATGTCAGATGAAGTAGTTTTAGACTCTCTGAGACAGATTTACCAATGAGTTGCATCGACTTTGCGACACAACCACTAAGTCAGATTTATCAAGTCACGCAAGACCACCTTACGTAGCCCTGCATGGCTTGATAAATCTAGAGTAAATTGCTGTGGTGCGTTACACTGCCCCAAGGAGGCATTTAATGGGTGAAGTGTGGGTGTTCCCACGCATTCACCCATGGATTTTGGCTCATTCCAAAATTACTGTCAGACCAGGGAATTACTCAAAATGCTAAGCCTCCCTGGGTAAAGCGTAAGGAGGAACAATACCTCTATTTCTCCTATTTTGTTCCTTTTTCTATATGTTCTGCAGCACACATAGAAAGAGGAAAATGCCTCAGGGGATTGTTTTAATGCAGTAAGGTTTCATGCACAAAAATAGTCCTGTCTGCAAGGAAAGCACCCTTGCACCACGGTGCAAGGGTGTCTGCATTAGAGCTGGGCAGCACATAGTGAGCCAGCGCAAACAACATACAGGAATGCGCCACTTCGTGTTAAATAAGGTGCAATTCTGACCTTTCTCTTTCACGCAGCATAACTCAGCAAGGTGGCTTGCTGCACTGTGCGGCATGAAATAATGATAATTCTGCCCTTCAGGATGTCTGGCAGAGTGAAACAGCAAAGTTCAGTCTTTTATCCAGTTGCCAATGGTCAACAGGCATTCTTCATTGGAACGCTCTTTTCAGCTTTTTTTAAGTTCCTGGAGCTGCCCAGGGAATCAGCCTCATGATCTTTGGAGACCTTTCAGTCCTTGGGTTTCAAGAGGAAGGGGGTCCAAACTCCTCAGGTCCCTCTAACAGGTCGCAAAAGGCAAGAGCAGCAAATTCAGACTGCCTGGCATCCTTTCGCAAGTCCGGCATTTTTCTGAGAAAGGCGCTATACATTTACCCCCAGTCAAGAGATCTGGGTTAAATCCATCAATCTTTTGCTCACCATGCCACCCCAGTTTAGACCCAGCCATATGCAAATCAGTGTTGACCCTGTTCCTGTACCATGGGGAACATGGTCAAGACTGATTTGCATATGGCTGGGTCTGAACTGGAATGGCATGGGGAGCAAAAAAACGATGGATTTAGGCCCAGATCTCTGTACTGGGGTGAATGTTTGACATTGTATAGCATTCTGTCCATCAATTGTTCTTTTTACATTTGTCACCCATGCTCTCCATGCCTCTGGAGTCAAGCTAACCTGGATGATGAGAAGTGATACCCCAGGATGCTTGTTTCCAGTCAAGGGAAGACGTGGTTGGCGTTTCGGGCTGGACTGTTCCCATGGAGAACAGGGTTAAGACTGATTTGCATATGGCTGGGTCTGAACTGGATTGGCATGGGTAGCAAACACACGATGGATTGAGGCCCAGATCTCTGTACTGGGGTGAATGTTTCACATTGTGCAGCATTCTGTCCATTGTGCATTTTTCCCCATGCAGGAACGTGTTGCACTGGTCTCACAGTGGTGCATGTCTTAGGCACACCTAAGTGCCTTAGACACGCACTCCTGTGGAACCGCCCAACCTGGATTAACTCGAAATCCGGCGGATGATCTGACTACAGGTTTGGCAGTCTCGCAGTGTGGCGACTCGCTATGAGACTGCCAAACTTGTAATCAGGTCCTTAATATCTCAGTTGCCATAGTCCTTTGAACGTATGTAAATTCAAATCCAATGAATATGTTACTTGTGTCAACATATGTTGTAACATGTGTCAGAATTATTTCAAGATGTGCAATATTCATTTTAACGGATGTTGTATTTAATTCAAAGCTTCTTATGTTTATTTACGTGTGGGCCATATTCATTTTAAGGTGTGTCAAATTAATTTCAACTGCAATCATCTTCATATGACCATACGTCATATTTAGATCAGTGTAGGTCATGCTCATTGTGACACTGGTCATATTTATTTCAACTTATCTTACATTTATTGGAGCATGTGCCATATTCATTTGAACATGGCTTGTATCCATTGCTGATTGTCTGGCATTCATTTCATATGTATCACAATCCTTTGAAAAAGTGGCACATTCAATTTAATATGTGCCATATCGATTCCAATGGATGTTGTATTCAGTTTAAAGCTTCTCATATTAATTTCAGTGTGGGCCATATTCATGTTAATGTGCACCAAATTCATTTCAACTGCAATCATATTTATATAAACATGTGTCATATTCAGTTCAGTGTTAGTTATATTCATTTTGACACTAGTCATAATTATTTCAACGTATCTTGTATTCATGTGAACATATGTCATATTAAGTTCAGTGTTAGTTATATTCATTTTGACCCTAGTCATATTTATTTCAACTTATCTTATCTTCATTTGAACATGTGTCATATTCATTTAAACATGGCTTGTATTCATTGCTGTATATCTCACATTCATTTCATGTGTATCACAGTCATTTTAAAGAGTGTCGAATTCAATTTAATATGTGTCATATTCGTTCCAATGTGGGTTACATTCATTTCAGCACCAGTCTATATCATTTGAATAAGGTTTATATTCACGTGAGTTTTTGTTGTACTCTTTTCAGCAACAGTCATATTCCTTTCAGCGTAGTTGTTATACATCTCGATTTATTTTTTATCCAATTCAAAGTGTGTTGTCCACATTGTCCAATAGGTAAAATATTTATTCTGCCATGTTTCATCGGTTCCAATGGATGTTGTATTCAGTTTAAAGCTTCTCATAGTCATTTCATTGTGGGCCATATTCATTTTAATGTGCACCAAATACATTTCAACTGCAATCATATTTATATCAACATGTGTCATATTCAGTTCAGTGTTAGTTTTATTCATTTTGACACTAGTCATAATTATTTCAACGTATCATGCATTCATTTGAACACGTGTCATATTCAGTTCAGTGTTTTATTCATTTTGACATTAGTCATAATTATTTCAACGTATCTTGTATTCATTTGAACGCGTGTCATATTCAGTTCATTGTTAGTTATATTCATTTTGACACTAGTCATATTTATTTCAACTTATCTTATATTCATTTGAACATGTGTCATATTCAGTTCAGTGTTAGTTTTATTCATTTCGACACTAGTCATAATTATTTCAACGTATTTTGTATTCATTTGAACACATGTCATATTCAGTTCAGTGTTAGTTATATTCATTTTGACACTAGTCATATTTATTTCAACTTAGCTTATATTCATTTGAACATGTGTCATATTCATTTGAACATGGCTTGTATTCATTTTAAAGAGTGTCAAATTCAATTTAATATGTGCCATATTCATTCCAATGTGGGTTATATTCATTTCAGCACCAGTCTATATCATTTCAATAAGGTTTATATTCACTTGAGTTCTTGTTGTATTCTTTTCAGCAACAGTCATATTCCTTTCAGCGTAGTTGCTATACATCTCAACATACCTTTTATCCAATTCAGAGTGTGTGTTATTCCTGTTGTCCACTAGGTAGTATATTCACTCTGCCATGTTTAGTTTTTATTTAGACATATGTTATATTCATTCTGGTGTGTGTCATTTTTATTTTGCAGCAGGCTACGGATTTCAGAAGGTGTCTTATATGGGGATCTGTAATTTTGACATGAATGGCTTCCCATAGATATATACATATATGTCCCACGCGCCTACGTGCAGACTAAAATAATTTCCCAGGTATTTTTGCACAGCAGTGCAAAAGGGAGTACAAGAGGTGTTACGTCTCCTCTTGCCAACTTGGACTCTCTGGCATTGTGTGCAAAGATATGGTGATAGCATGGGCAGCACATCATGAGGACTTTAAACATGGAAGGTAAGCGTTTCATAATTTATACGTGACATTTACTTTTTGAACATTACAGTGCCCTCAGACTTTTAAACTGTGATTTGGGATGCTATCCTGCAAGATCTACATCACGTCACAGTCTAAGCACTGGGCAATGATTTTAATCAGACTTTGGCATCAAGACGCTATATAGCATTATTGTACATCTACCACAGTTTGCAACAACACACCGGTTGCATTTTGGAAATTGTAGGATTGCCCTGGGTCACGTGATCATTGAGATTTAAATTGTGCGAGTTTATTCAATGAGACTTTCTCACCTGTGAGCAAGGCCATGACCAATGGTCGAATCACGTAAGGATTGATGCACTGCCACCCTTGAGACACAATAAAGCCAGTGATTTATCAAGTTGGGCTTCACTTCTCTTTTTCTTTGGTGTGCCAAATCAAGGGATGTTCCATGCCCGTTTCTGTGAAGCCGCCCTGGAAGGGATTGGGGCTCCTTTGTGTGTGTGTGTGTGTGTGTGTGTATATATATAGATATACTCATATACATCTATGTGTGCACACAATTATGTATATATCTTTATCATTTCAGGATTAGAGTGCCGCATAAACTATGCATAAAAGGAAGCAGGGAACTCTGGGTAGTTCCCAAGTTTACGTGGAGAGCAGTTCCTTTCTTTGGAGCACTCTACAACACCACCGACCACTGAATCTGCTCACCTCAAATCTACATTTTTCTAGGAAAGTTGTTAAGCTTAGGATTTGTAGGCTTCCATCCACACCAAGCTAGAAAGTTACAAAGGGTCTCATTACAATGCTGGTTGGACGAGTGTCCGACCTGCATCATGTCGGAAATGGGCCTGCCCGAGAAGGAGTCACGGTCCTGCTTCCCTAATTTGGATATGACCACCTTCACGTCAGTCAGAAAGTGCATATTTCTTATTGTGGCTCGTCCTGCGGGCTGCAGCACATTCGCAATAGGAGAATTACACTTTTTAAACATCCATGCACCATCTGGCAGTCACCATGCGGTGCCTGCCACACAATGCATTTATTTTTGAGGGGGGCACCAGGCCTCATTGTGAAGGGTGCGGAGGGACGGGGGGGCCCTGCTAGGGGCCCCCAAAGTCCATTTCGGACAGCATTTCTATAGCAGTTGGACCACCATGTGGAAACTCAATACGGTTTGGTGAACATTATCTGCGCCATCTTCCCTTTTGCCCCGATGCCACACTCTTCGTCGCACACGCCTACCACATTAGCAGCCTTGACCAGAACCACCCTCTGCACACCCCTGACCCCCAGCACGGCTCTCCACCTACACAAGCACCCCCACGCACTGATCACTCCCGCTTTCACATGCCTTGCGCGTAAGCGGCAGTCATTTTGAGCACCATGGCCCCTCTGCCCCTCGCTGATAGCCAGCGCGTCTCTCTCTCTCTCTCTCTCTCTCTCTCACTCTCACTCTCTTTCTTAGCCTCGCAGGCATCCCCCGCACGCTGGCAACCCCCTCGCTCTCCTTGGGTCATAAACCCCTCTTCAGCGCAGATCTGCCTCAGAATCCCATCCTGTTCCCAGCGCGACACCTCCCTTCATTCCTTTCATAGTCTCAGGCCCTTTGATGCAAACCTCCCTTTTCCATGTGCCCGTCTGTCTTCCTTGTTCCCAAGCCACCACCTGGCCCTGCGGATACTGTTTATTACCCCGTACAGTAGGAAGCCTCCCTTCCCCATCAAAAGACCCTCGAGCCGATCAAAGCCCCCACCCTACGAGATCCGATCAAACTTCACACATTCCGTGAATCGGCGGAATGTCCTGCTGCGCGATAATCATCACCTGTTGCGACCGGGGTGGGGAATTCAACTGTAAATGTATGTGGGAACGGGCCTGAAGGGGAGATTCCGAGGATGTTCTTTCAAATATCAAAGTGTTGCAAGAATGTGTTACGTGCAATAAAGATCATAAACCTGAGTATAAGAGGCCAGGCCTCAGAGATGTGGCTAGAGCACCTCGTGACGATACTTGCTGTCTGAATTGATGTGTTCTCCTCCGGAGAGAATAAACCCTCGTTTCCTGCCTTTCAGTCTCCAGCGCCTGCTTCTTCATTGATTAAATATTGGTGGGTCATAGAGGCGACACCGCCAGGCAACACAAAAAGGGTCTTTGGTCACTGGTTGTCTGAGACCCCTTTTACAATTGGCGTCCCAAGCGTGGGGCCCATCAGCGACTCGTGGATCCAGTGGGAGAGGTCCTGACGACAGAGTGAACGACTGCAACGATCGGAAGGTACCCTGTCCGATAGACCCTCGTCTGACAGCCGATCATCCGAACTTCACTGGTTCCGAACGGACCTCTCTCGAGTGATCTACGGTCCTGACTGGGAACCATCAGGAGTGCCACGAGGAGTACGAAGGGAAGAGGACGATCGGGCGCTGGATTCGGAAGACAAGAAACTGTCCATACGGTCCGGGTAAGGTCGTGTAAACACGACGAATTGCGGAATGATCGATGATTGATGGAAAATACTAGTATTTATTCTTTGTTAATTTATTTGGAGTTTCGCTGTCGGCAAACGGAGAAACAACCGGCTCTCTCTTTGCAAGCAGTGAAGGATAGGTAACGCACCCGTCGTGCCTATCTTTCTCCCCCACTGATCAATTGCCCCTCCCCATTGATTAACTGTTACGGATTGTTTTCTGGAGATTCTCTGTCTGCAAACAGGAAAAAATAGGTCCCCCTCTTTGCAGATAGTGAAAGGGTAGGTGACGCAGACCTTTGCGGGCCTACTTATTCTCCCCATTGACCATTTTTATTTTTATTTATTGACCAAACACTGATTGCCCGATATTGGTTCTTGAGGTATTCACTGCCTGCAAACAACGTAGAATAGAAATATTCTGTCTAGTCTTTGCACGCAGTGATAAGATAGGTAGTGCTGACTATTATCCCCATTGTGATCCGTCATGCCTGTCTTCTCCCCACTGATGGATAGCTGGTTCAACCCGGACCATTTATTAGAGGTGGACCATCTAGCCCCGCTGGAAGGCACCCCTAATAAAGACATGTTCACAAAGTATGGATTAATTACCATAGCCTATAGTAAGCTATGGCACAAGTATACCAAAACAAACCAAGAGAAACAGTGGCCACTGATAGGATCCTTCGATTTAGACAAAATAGAAACGGTGGAAATAGCCCTTCGTAATAATAAGACAACGCCTATTATGCTCGATAGTCTCGGTATGTGGCGCAAAGAGGCTACGCAACGAAAAGAAAGAGACGAAGTCAAAGTAGTTAAAGAAACGCGACAGGCAATCCTCCAAACGTCTGGTAGGCAAAAGGAAGGGCCAAAGACGACACAGTTCCGAGGATTAGACACAAAAAGAGAACGGTGTAAAGGGATGTGCCGACGGGACAACCCCGAGACACAACGACCCCAAAGTAATCCCCCGACACTATGCACAGGACGAACAGATTTAAGGCAAAACCAATGTGCTTTCTGTAAATGTCTCGGACACTGGAAAGCCCAATGCCCGACTCTACAGAACATAAGTAAGAGCGGAGAGTCGACAGAAATAACAGGCCGGCAGAAAGGGAAAAGGCGCGAGACAAAAACAAATCAGACTAACACGGACAGGACGGATAGAACCACCACGTTCGATTATGCTCGATGGCACAAATTTCGTCAGACCAATTTTAACGACATGTTAGAGTTCTGGGACTGATTGCCCCCCTGTTGCCCCCCCCCACTCTGAAAAACAAAAGCAAATACAGGCTTGCGTAGACAACCTCCCGTTAGAAAAAGGACTCAGGGAAACCAAGCATCTGTTATATAATTTAGGATTTAATTACGGTAAAGATAACACATAACCAACGATAAATAGAAAAACTAGTAAAACATTCTTTAAAGCAAACTGTACTAATAGGAACAATACAAAACATATTACGCTCACTCCAGAAGTTCTCAAAATGTAACAGGTCAACGGTCCCGCCCATCCGGAAGGTGAAACACACAACACGTGTGGGGCGGGGCCTGCCACCAGCCATAGACCAAAAGAAATCGCCGACGAGAAGGTACAGGAGGCTCCATGGGCCGACATGAAATGGTCTCCCCATACTCTCCTTCCTGGGGTGACGTCCCCCGGGCCACGAGTAGGGAGGGGGCGGATGCAGGTGACCCCCTCCCTCGTATCTCCTGGTCCGGCTATCACGAATTCCTCCATCGAACTGGCGCAGGGGGACTGGGAGGGAGAGGCGACGCGGACGAGCCTCTCCCACCTCCACAGGTAGGAGGTTTCCCAGCCCCGGCCCGGCGCCGATGTCCTCCAGCCGGGCGACGGCCATATACCTGCGCAGCACAGAACTTACAATGTCCGACGCACATATATTTGCGCAGCACAGAACGTACAATGTCCGACGGACCTATTTCTGCAGCACAGAACATGCAGTGTCCGACGGGCATACTTGCGCAGCACCGAACATACAATGGTCCCCCAAGAGTCGGAATCAGGGGTGTAGGGTGGTCATCATGTGCACCCCTGATTCAAAAGGGACGGTGTGGGGTGCGCTGAGAGAGGAAGGCGGCACAAGCAAGTCTCCCTCGCCTCCCCAGACAGAGGCGCCACGGCTGCACCCTAGCGCCCCGAACCAAATGTCTTGCTCCAACAGCACGGTGTTCTGTTTTTGTCGCCACAAGAAGTTTCTTCCACTCCTGAAAGACACGACGAAGGGCGGCTGCTGCAGGGTCCCAAAATGGCGTCTGGGCCCTCTGGAAGGCGGGTCTAGACCGCTGGAGTAACTTTGTCCGGAATTGCAACTCGGGCACTTGCCCACCTGGGCACAAGCTCCCACCTTCAACAAACATCCCCTCAACTTTGAAGATTCTACCAAAGTCCCAGGAGCCCTCGGCCCCTTCAGGCTTCCGGTGGGGAACAGCTGCATTGATCACTAATGAAATAACCACGACACAGCCACAAGATGGTGGTGCTCTCGCGTCAGCACCAGCTTCAGTCTGAACCACCCAGGAACATTGTGGGCTAACGAACTCGAGTAAGTTCCGGCTGAACATCAATGTGACCCGGTAAGAAAGATTCTACTTCCCTCCCCCTTTTGATTGACGGTCCACCCCACCAGCCCCTCTGTTAGCACAGGTTTTTGAACTACCGAAAGGGACTCTGGTCCAACCGCCAATCGTCGGAGACATTTTTGCCCCTAATGCTACTCCCGGACTAACCCGGCCTCGCCCAAAATGGCGCCGGTATCAATAGGAACTCACGGACACCTCGTGGTGTTCTTTAGCTAATGAGACTTGATGTGCTAAGATACGTATGTGAACTTTTGTACACTTGGCGAAAAAGGGAGGAGGGTTCACTTGGCGAACATTTGAAAGGATCCCGTCAAAATGTTGATTTCAATGTACGATTTATTTTTTGATGTTTATTGTAACTGGTACATAACGTCGCTTATGATGCACGCCCACGGTATACATCTAGGAAATGTGATTACAATGAGCTTGACTGTGTTTTCATTTATGAACTGAAATGCCCCTGATCCCTCATCAATTAATAAGACGTTTTTAGTTACTTGCCAAATAATTAATTATACCTTTTTTAACATGTTCTTATGCCGCAAAATAGCCCCCCCCTACTGTATGTGCTTCCACCGTCACCATGTCTGGCCAAAATACGATTGCACTCCCACACTTTACGTACTGAACGATTATGCAAATAAAGGTTTTCCAAACTATGAACAGGTATCACATACTTTTGTAAATGTGGGAATTAGTGGGAGGGCTTTTCTGTGCACAACCGTTTTTCTCTCTTTTTAAGGTTATTAGAAAATGTTTGGTCGGCCCCGGATGGATGATTGAATCTAAGGTATGATACGCTGCCTCCAAATGTACGACTAGGCTCAGGAACTAACGCAGGAAGAAGGACCTCGACTTCTGAGAACGGGTAAAGTGAAGCGGTGCGAATGACAGAATGTTCTAAAGGTATGATACTCGAAGGTACTAAGGAACAGGGTCGGCCGAAGACCTGATATGCCTTAGAACATCACAGCATTAAGGATGATTTAAGGGTCCCGTTAGCTAGATACACCTCCAAAAACCAAATACCTTGCGCTAGGCGCCTCTGATTCCTCTTTTTAGCGTTGCCCTACACACGATCTATAATGCCACCCTCGAACCCCCCATGAACAACCTATCACACTGCCCGCGCCCTTGACTTCAGAAACCAAGACCCTAGGGATTATATCCCGAGGAGATAAGTACGAGTATATGGTAAGTAAATAACTTTCGTGCCCGCACATTTGATATGCTCGAATGTTGTCCCCCCCCCCCCTCCCTTTCTTCCTTTTTCTCCCTCTACAGGTTACATTGGAATAACGACTAGGGTATAGTAAAAGATCTGGAGCCATGCCATGTCCGATACATGAAGCGGACCTACGCTGCAAGATGGCACCTAAAGACACCCGACTCAATGCATGTCCTTATGTACCTGGCCTAATGCTCTTCCGTCCCAAACTGCATGCTTTCTACATTCTAACACAAACCCAAAATGTTTCATGTTGGGTAATGCACTGAATAGCCTAAATAGTACATGGCCACTCTCCATGTCACACGTGTACTATTTAGCCTATTGTCGATCTCTCTCTCTCCCCCTCTATCTGTCTCTCTCTATCTCTCTCTCTCTATCTTTCTCTCTCTATCTGTCTCTCTCTCTCTCTCTCTCTCTCTCTCTCTCTCTATCTCTCTCTCTCTCTCTCTCTCTTCCACTCTTTCTAGCAACTGGCACCTAATTGGCGAACCACTACCCCTGGTGCACCACCTGATTGGCTCCAAATACCACAAGTATTTGCACAAATTTGTCTTAAATATAAATTGCATCGATACCACGTTACTACCTCTCCTTTTCTGCTAAATATTGATGAAACCTAGATTGACCGAAAAGAAAGGGACAGGTAAGACGGCTAAGGTTCTCTAATCTGACCCATTTTTGAGGGAACTACTTGTCAGTGGCATCCATGATAAAATTTTTCTGGTAACGCGACCTTCCCCGTCCCAAAATTGTATCAATGCCCCAATCAGCAAAGGCGATCGAGGTATACCCGCCTTCCCAGGACACCATCAGTTTTGTATCGGCTGCCCCAGACGAGAATTTGAAAAATGTCCCTTGCTCCAATTCACTGTGTTCCTAGTTGTTTTCCATAAGACCCCACTCGCCTCAAAGATGAGTTTAATAGTTATCGCAAGCCCCCCCCCCCCCCCCCCCGAGTTTTTAATGAAGTAGCCAGGTTGTAAGAAACGATGTAGAGATTAGAATGTTTACAGAGTTAAAATTAGATCGAAAATGAAAGAACTTGTTGTATTAAACCTTGTTGAAAATGAGATGTTTTAGCCAAAGGATAAGACGCATTGATGTAATGGGGAATAGTTCAGCCTATGTTCATTCCTCAGAAGGATGCCTATCAGACTATGGTGAATAACACGTTACCCTTTTCCGTAAAATACAAAGCCCTGAAGACCGGTCTAGCCTTGCAAGACTCGTACTAGGGAAATGGGTCACTACCAGGAGAACTGACATGACTGTAATAAACGAATGCAATGAATGGGTATCAGACCTCGTACCACGACAAAATGAATGTAATAAACCGACAAAACGCCAAAGAAATAACCACAAAGGGAAGTTGTTGGGAATCCAGCAAACCCATCATCAATTGTTTATACGTTGGCCGCAGACCTCAATGAAGCGGATGTTTACCCCAGTTGCTTGGTGTTGGGAGAGAAATAGATTAACGTAATTACCTACCTCTGCAAAATCTCTAAAGACTGTCTTTTCAAACTCATTTAAGGGTACCACCGTCGGAGGAGAAAGAGACTGGATGTGGGAGCACGCGGCCTGACTGCAGATCGTGGAACCTCAGCAACGGAGGCCAAGGCGAGACCACAACAGTAAGGAGTCGCAGGACAAGGCACTGTTTCCGACAAAACTAAAGGAAAGGGCTGACCTGAGGCCCCTGCTCTATGATCGACGCGTGCCGAAAGGTCCCCGCTCTCTGAACGTGATTATGGACCCGCCTGTCTAAAATTTTCCGTCTCCCTGGTCTGTTCCCGACCTGGCCCTGCTCCATCCCCTCCTCCTCTGACCTGCCATAAAGACTATTCACCCACACACCCTCCCTCCACCTGAACTTTCAAAATCCTCTAAATCCTACTGTGCCATCCGGAGAAGGGTATTTCCTGCGTCAAAGAGGAGGGAGCCCTGACTAAGTAGACCACAAACTGTGTTAAATCTCAGAACGGTGACCTAAAAACACCACCAAGGGTCACCCCAAAGAGAAGCTAAACGAAGTATGTGGTTCTGCCCGGTACCGAGCACCTTGAAGATGATGGAAGCAACAGGAAATACCCACCACAGAAACCCAAGAACAGACAGACTCCACAACTCAAAGACAATTGCACCCTTCACCACAATCCTTTTCTGACTCCTTCTAATGACCACTCTCTGGATTATGAAAGAAAATGCATCTGCTCCAAAACCGTAACGCATTTCTCCCATGAGGTCTGGCGAAACAGTACAAAGGCACTCTCCTGCCCGCAGACCTCCAACGGCTCAACCAACATGGACATTCCTGCTAACGAACGAATTGTAATACGGGTGTTCAACAGTGCCAACAGAAGACGACAAAGAATGCCGAGAACTGACTAATAATGGTCCACGACCATAAGACACTGGGAACACTGATTATTGTTTTTACTATGTCTCATTTCTCTCCCAACCACCATTGAATTGACTATGCTCCAACCGAGTACAAAAAGAACCTACTTACGTGGTAACCTATCGGCTCCTATTCCGAATGACTACAAGCATCTATGATCTGTACCCAACGCTCTCACTGCATAATTTTTGTCTGATATTGCATTACTATGACTTTCCTGCAACAAAGCTTAACGATGAGCCCGCCCACTGGATGAAAAGATTTAAAAAATGTGATGTTTATGTACAGTTCCTTCACCTGGGTTATCACTGCCTTACTTATGACCACAACAGTAGACATAGATAGGAAATAGGCCAGCAAGATGTCTTAGAAATGTTAAAGGGAGGACTGTGGAAACTCAATACGGTTTGGTGAACATTATCTGCGCCATCTTCCCTTTTGCCCCGATGCCACACTCTTCGTCGCACACGCCCACCACATTAGCTGCCTTGACCAGAACCACCCTCTGCACACCCCTGACCCCCAGCACGGCTCTCCACCTACACAAGCACCCCCACGCACTGATCACTCCCGCTTTCACATGCCTTGCGCGTAAGCGGCAGTCATTTTGAGCACCATGGCCCCTCTGCCCCTCGCTGATAGCCAGCGCGTCTCTCTCTCTCTCTCTCTCTCTCTCTCTCACTCTCTTTCTTAGCCTCGCAGGCATCCCCCGCACGCTGGCAACCCCCTCGCTCTCCTTGGGTCATAAACCCCTCTTCAGCGCAGATCTGCCTCAGAATCCCATCCTGTTCCCAGCGCGACATCTCACTTCATTCCTTTCATAGTCTCAGGCCCTTTGATGCAAACCTCCCTTTTCCGTGTGCCCGTCTGTCTTCCTTGTTCCCAAGCCACCACCTGGCCCTGCGGATACTGTTTATTACCCCGTACAGTAGGAAGCCTCCCCTCCCCATCAAAAGACCCTCGAGCCGATCAAAGCCCCCACCCTACGAGATCCGATCAAACTTCACACATTCCGTGAATCGGCGGAATGTCCTGCTGCGCGATAATCATCACCTGTTGCGACCGGGGTGGGGAATTCAACTGTAAATGTATGTGGGAACGGGCCTGAAGGGGAGATTCCGAGGATGTTCTTTCAAATATCAAAGTGTTGCAAGAATGTGTTACGTGCAATAAAGATCATAAACCTGAGTATAAGAGGCCAGGCCTCAGAGATGTGGCTAGAGCACCTCGTGACGATACTTGCTGTCTGAATTGATGTGTTCTCCTCCGGAGAGAATAAACCCTCGTTTCCTGCCTTTCAGTCTCCAGCGCCTGCTTCTTCATTGATTAAATATTGGTGGGTCATAGAGGCTACACCGCCGGGCAACACAAAAAGGGTCTTTGGTCACTGGTTGTCTGAGACCCCTTTTACAACCATAGGAAGACTGCAGAAAATGTGCATCATAATCCCCACTGTGGTGCCTGAGCAGGCACCACCTCCATTTTGGGGATTGATACGCCATCAGTCCCAATGGGCTCCTTGATCCTGTTGGAGGCAGATCGGATTCCCACCGCAGGCATCAGTTAGACTGCCTGTATCCTAATATGGGGGTCGGACTGTTGCCTCAGATGTCAAGCAGAACGTTACCGGCAAGCTGCCGGATGGCCTTCCGCATGAAATCGTAATGGGGCACTAAGTGTTTTCACATTTTTAAAGTAAAGTCTTTAAACATATGATTAGCTACTGCCATCCTTGCTGAGCTAAATAAATTTCAGAAATGGCACCTGTTTGAGCAACGAGAAACTCTAAGATCTTAAAAGTTCTGCAAAGCACCAGAAATGGAAGGGCACTGAGGAAGTAAAGAGATGGCAAGGGACATGCTAAGTGGCAAAGAAGCATTCGCCCTCCCTGGTGGGAAGCTGGCCAGCATGGGCAATGCACATGACCTAGAGTGCTTGCTTGTAAGCACTACCATCAGACACAAAAGAAACACCAGAGTGTGGAAGAGGGACCGCAGAGTTATAGAAATTATGACAGCGCTGTGATCAGTTGAACCAGCAGAAACTTGAGCTCTCTGCAGTCCATCCATGGCATAGAGAGGGAAATAAAGAGTGTGGCTGTGGTGGGGAAGCTTGGCTTCCTAGAAGTGTGAAGCGACCCGGGAGCTAGCTTCCCTCAGACAACAAAGTGATTAACAAAAGAGTGCTTTGAAACTGTAAATCTATATATATAATAAAAACAAATGTGTCTATGTCTGTTTGTCCTTTATGCATTACTACACCATTCATCCGATCAGCATGAAACTTTGGGAAGTTGTTGAGTACGCTCCCGCGAAAGTTTCTGGCAAAAAAATAAATTAATAAAAAAATGTAAAAAAAATTGGCAAAAGTTGTTGAGTACACTCCCGCAAAGGTTTCTGGCAAAAATAAAAAAATAAAAATGTGTTAAATATCGGCCCCCCCGGTTCCCCAGGGCCCTCATAATCTTTCCAATACTGAACGTTTACAGTGCGACTCGCTTTTGCAATGACCATCAACAAAGCACAAGGACAATCGCTGCAAGTGTGTGGACTAGATTTGGAGAATCCGTGCTTCACACATGGACAACTGAATGTGGCCAGCTCACGCGCCGGAAAACCTTCTGATTTATTCGTGTACGCACCAGACAGAAAAACAAAAAATACTGTGTATCCACAAGCATTCAAATAAATAAACAGAATTAAAAGAACACTTTTTAATGTTTTCCATATTAAAATGAATACGTTTCAATAAAAAGGACACAATGTAAATTAAATGTTATCATAACAAGTTTCCTTAAATTTCCTTTCTTCTGAGATCGCAGCAAAGCGCAACGGGTAAGCTAGTCTATATATATAAAAACGAAAATATGTCTGTTTGTCCTTTATGTATTACTACACCATTCAACCGATCGCCATGAAACTTTGGGAAGTAGTTGAGTACACTCCCGTGAAGGTTTCTGGCAAAAAATAACACATTTGTTAAAAGTTGTTGAGTACACTCCCGCGAAGGTTTCTGGCAAAAAAAAAAAAAAAAATTTGTTAAATACCAGCCCCCCAGGGCCCTCATAATCTTTCCAATACTGAACGTTTACAGTTTACGGTGCGACTCGCTTTTGCAATGACCATCAACAAAGCACAAGGACAATCGCTGCAAGTGTGTGGACTAGATTTGGAGAATCTGTGCTTCTCACATGGACCACTGTATGTGGCCAGCTCACAAGTCGAAAAACCTTCTGATTTATTGGTGTACTCACCAGACGGAAAAACAAAAAATATAGTGTATCCACAAGCACTCGAATAAATAAACGGAATTAAAACAACACTTTAAAATGTTTTCGATATTAAAATGAATAAGTTTCAATAAAAAGGACACAATGTAAATTAAATGTTATCATAACAATTTTCCTTAAGGTTGCTTGAGCGCCGATGGGAGAGGCGGCGTGAGCTGATAGCTCTGTGCCCGATCCCGATAATTATCCTGAAAACCTTCCTGTACACTGACCAAATTGGAGGAGCGTACGTCGGAACCACTGGGGAAGCCCACCTGACTGACATTACACCATCCGGAGGTTCGAGTGCGATCCTGAAGAGAGTTGAGTTATCGGGGAGGCCGGAGGTGAAGCGGCAAAATGGCGGCGGCGATCGGCTGATGGGAGCGGGCTGAGCCGCGACATGCAATCTCCGAAGGAACGAGGACCCCGAATGAGAGAGCCGAGTGCGCACAGCACAGAGTGTAGACTGCTGCCTCTAAACTGAGATCAACGGTAGTGGGGAGTAAAGAGGCCCGAGGCTCTAAAGAGATGGAGGACAATAGATCGATCGGAGCTCTTAAAATGGCGCCCGGAGGGCAGGCTGATCAAGGTGTAACAAGCCTGTCAGGCCGCGCATAGAAGAACATTACGGCTGGCTGGTGGTGCGGCAAAAACCCGTGCAGCGAAGCGCGGCCCCTGGGCAAAGGCAGAATTACAGAAACCTGAGTACTGCGGGGCGCTATGAAGCGAGGGTACATGGAGTGGATAGCCCGCACCCTCTGAAGAGGCTACCAAGTGACCCTGAAACCCTGCGTGGTGTTGTGCAGCAGGACGAGCACTGGGGGAACACCGAGACGGAACGGCAGACGAGCAGCCGCCGGAGGCATCTTCCCGCGGTACCCGGTGAGTGTGGTGGCGCGGGCCTGAACCTGGTGCTACGGAGGTGGGGGCGGGGGCAGGTCCGCGGCGCTGCACAGGAGGGGGGCGGGGGTGCACAGCCAGCAGCACTGAATAGCGGGAGCAAGCCTGGGACTGAAAGGAAAAGGGTCGTGGCAGAGCGGAAGACCGAGCCTATTATGCCCTGAATACGAGTGGGAAGGACATATCTGGAACATGCGAGCGCTGAATAGGGCATAGCCAGCCACGGGTCTAAAGGTGACACTCTGACCTTGGGCACACGAGATATATTGAGAGCTTGCACGGAGCTCTGGATTTACACAAGGCGATACCATTAGATCCGCGACGAGAGCAGCGAAACGGCTGGCGGAGAACGTGAGAGCCAGAAAATAACCAGGGCCCACGGGGACGGCGCGAAGACCTATGTTGGACATGGCTGACTAGTGCTAACTTGAGATTGATTGCGGATTGTAGTGGGAGGTTGGCTGGTGCTCCCCACTGGGAGGGCAGACTGTAGGAACTGGGGTCACCAGTTCCCCGGGGGAAGCCTGGCACGAGCAGGTAGGCACCCGAAAGCTTAGGTGTTAAGTGACTACACAGCACACGCATCCACTGAGACAATAAAACGCACGCAATGACTGACGCCACTCCAGTGAGTTTGATTAAAAATCAAATAACTTTTATCTAAGCTCAAGGTTCAGGAGTGGAAAATCACAATATCAATTACTCATCAAAGCATTTCATCAGAGGGGAGTAAAGGGGGCAGTTCAATATCCAATTTAATATTAGCATTCCATTACTTCACAACAAACATTTCATGGCATTAGAAATCAGCATGGCTTAAACCAGGATAAACTATAAATTTGAGGCACGTGCACAGCTGTATGTTTTTCGAACAATTTTTAATCCATTAAAGGTGCTCCATAGGTGGCGACCGACGTCCCTGGACGCCAAACTTATCAATGAGCTCGTGTCTCTAATGGAACATTAAAGGCATCCCTGTGGGCACACTGTTTTTCCTCAGTATCAAATGAGGATTCCAAACATCATTTCATTTGAGAATTATTTCTTTCTTTATTCCATATTTATTTCCATCATTTCTTGTTTCTCACATATTACCATATCATGGTTATGCATATGTTCATACAAGCGACAAAGTTATTTTTGAGTCCAATGCATTTCGGGCGTAACTCAAACGCCCTTCATCAGGGAATAACACTACAAATAAAACAGGTACAAAAAATATCATGAGTAAATGTCATATGGGTGTGTATTGCTATATACATTGAGCTGATGTGAGGTGTTTGAGATCAAATAGAAACGATGTTTCTGATGTTGTTTGGTGCAGTTTATTGTAATCACCAACTTCACCTTAATAACCAGTGGGAGTGTATTCAACAACAAACATGCCTGAACCACTTACGTGTCGCGTTCTGTCAAAATAACCATTGACTTCAGTAAACAAAACTGTTGGGGAAACATAGAAACGAACGTGCTATTATTACCAATTCCCGGTACCAGCTATTAACAACAATGCCATCACGGGAGGAGGAGCTACGACACCAACCAAGATGGCCGCATAGTCTCCCGGCTCCGCTGACCTCCGTCCTTCGCTCTATCATCCTGTTGCTCATCCTGATTACCTGCACCGGATCTGTGTGTGTGATCCGACCCGCACTCCAGTGGTGCAATCCCGGAGTTTCTCCGCCGTTGTGAAGCGGAGCTACGTTGATGGTCGCATTGAGGCCTAACTCAGCAGAGAAGCCGGGGACTCGAGTGCTGGCTCTGCCGGGTCCGAGTTGAATAACAACGGACTGCTGAAGGTGGTTGGGTCCGGTCTCTGGAATACTCGGACTTTTTGATTGTTTTGTTGCCATCAACTGCCTGGTGCCCTACAGAAGGTGAGGTGACGGGTGACGCACGGTGCTGTGTTGCGGGGGTCCCTGACCGGGGGTCCGGTATTCACACCATCGTTCCCCCTGGGTCGGTGCCTCGCTGCGTACTAATATTCGCTGACCGTCAGTCCCTCACGGCTTACTCCTGCTCCGCTTAATTTTGCCCCGGGGAAGGCGCCTCTCCGTGGGGTCCACCATATTGGGGGACGAAACGAATCTAGCGGAACAGGCTCAGAATGGCCCGTCACTGCGTACGGTGCTGGAGGCACTCATGGCACTTAAGGGAACTATTGCAGTCCAGACTTGCAGTTTGTTGTCTGCGACGGATGGACTCACGGGCATGAGACCGGATCCTGACTCGACGCCCTCGACCCGGCAGCCGGCCCGCCTTTCAATGGATGTCTCGGAGGTGTGTTTTAACCCGGCGCTGGAAGCAGTGTTTGCCCCTATTGAAGTGGCTCTACCGGACTGTACTGTGCCTGGTCACTTCACGGAACCGTTGGAACCCCCGATTGTGTATCCCCCGGAACATTTCCATGTCATCCCCATTTTGGAGCCTTCTACTTTCTATCCTTTGTTGTTTCGGACCGTGTCGACTCCCCTCCCCTGCCGGTCTTTCAAGATGGCGGATGGGGTAAAGCTTGGCTTCGGAGGCAGGGAGGGTCGACATTGGTACCAGCCATCTACATCGGGACCTGCTGTTCCTTTCTCATCTGTGTATTCCTGTTCGTTAGACTTTGGCAGTACTTTGTGGGAAGTGCTTTCTTTAATTGGATGACTTCAGTGCATTTGATCGACGGGGCCAGGGTTGAGATTCTTCTCCGAGTCTCTCATTGTGGCATTATGTTAACGGGATTGTTTTTATTGACCTAACGGAGTCCGGGGCGGGGCTGGCTACGACGGGGGAAGGAGACCGGGAGCCCGTAGAACTATGCCCTCCTCCGATTTCCCTCATTGTGTGGGATTCTTTGCCTTTTCCTTTCTTTCCCTTTCTACTATATTTCGGGTTCTGGTTACTGGGCGACAGGCACGCTGCGAGGGGGGTGGCCATAGTCATCAGCAGGGGTGCAGGGTGGGGGGGTGTGGGGGTGGGTGTTTCGTTTTTATTTTTGTTCTATGGCCTCTTTTCTTCCTTCTCCTTTCTCGCCTTTTCTTCCTTTTCCGTTTCCGGGTTAGTGTAGTGGGTTCGGCTTTCCTTACATCCTTGTTTCTACATCTGTACCTTGACTTTTCTGAGGTTTTGGTGCTGTGGGGCGGACAATAATGATGGCGTAGACGAATAATAATGTGCTACTTGTCCTGATGTCGTATGTCTTAACGCCGCTGACCTACATGATAGCGAACTTATTTTGGACGCGTTGTTCTTTTGCTCGCCCCCTTTTGTGATCCGGAACACTGTACGACACCTGATCCTTTCAACTTATTATATGTAAAATGAAAACCTCTTATTCTGTTTCCGAATTGAACTGCCTTTGCAACCGATGTGCTTTGTGGATGGAGTTCCTATGCTCCCCAGGGAGGCTGGGTCTGAAGTTGGATTGTAATAACGTACTGAAATGCTTAGCGGCCAGCCCTGGGGGGTTGTAGGCCCGTGTCTGTATTTGATTGCAAATGTTAAATAAAGGTTTTCAACAAAAAAAAAAAACAATGCCATCACGGAAAATGAAACCCGTTCAAACAACACTAACCTGCTCTTGTGAGTTCCGGAGCAAGTTTCTTCTCTTAACGAGGCATTCCACCATGTATAAAACACTTGATACGTTGGTTGCCCTCCATTTTAAAAGCCTTAAACTCGCCGGTAGTTCTCCTCAACCCGATCACGTGGTGTGTAAAACTAGAAGAGTTACTCCTTACCAGAATGCGTTTAATCAAATCGTGAAATACCCACATAATCTCTAAGTTTATAATTCCAGATCCAACCGTGCTACTATATTAAAATTACGAACCATTAAACAATCGAAGAAAAAATGATCTAATGGGATTCGAACTCTTGTGTCAAAAAGTGTCCTAACCCGCGATGCTCGCGGGTGCTATCTGCCTGTAAACAAGATGTGACTACTGTGTGGTGCTAGTGGTGTAATTGTGTATTACATTGTGTCATAATGCAAATTGAACATTCGCTCCTTTACTCTAATGCTAAACAAAACAATAAATGAAACGCAAGATCCCTTCCCAGAACAAGAAGAAAAGAAAAACATTTACAGATAACATAATAATTCCATGCGTTCATTGAGGCCATTTGGACTCTGGGTTGACAGTTTATGAATCCAAAAGTTCTCTCGTTGCAACAAGTATTTGGTGTTATCTCTGCCTTCTATTTTCTCTACTGTTTCCAGTATCATATATTTCAATTGAGAGATGTTGTGCTGTTCCTCCATAAAATGAGTTGCCACCGTAGATTTAGTGTTCTTCATGCGAATGTTAGACTTGTGTTCTGTAAGTCTGGTTTTTATGCGTCTCTCAGTCTTGCCAATGTAAAGTTTTCCACAAGGACATTTCAAGGCGTAGATCACGTTTGCCGTGTCACATGTTGCATTGACCCTAACTTTAATCCCATGTCCTTTCATGGGATGATTTATTTTGTTTCCCCTGATAATACTGTTATAATTGCCACAGTTCAAGCATGCTTTTGTGCCTTTTTATGTTTGTGTACCGGGTGGTCTATTTTTTAGTATTTCTCCCAGATTGCGAGCTCTTGTATAGGCAAATAAAGGTATATTCTCGAAGGATTTTTGAAAATCTGGTTCCAACCTGAGTATAGTCCAGTGTTTTGTGATGATTTTTCTGAATTTCTGACTGAGTGTGGAGAATTTAGATACAGCTACAATCCTTGTTTCTTCTTTTTTGGTGGTTGGTTTTAGTAACTCACTCCTCTCCATTCTGTCGACTTTCCTTCGTGAATCCTCTATGATATTTTTGGGGTACCCTCTATTTGAAAATCTTGTTGCCATTTCTTCCAATCTAGATTCCACTTTCGTCCTGTCTGACGTAATTCTTTTGACTCTCGCCATCTGTGAAAAAGGGAGATGTTTCTTCATGCTGGGCTGATGAAAACTCGCAAAGTGTAACATATTGTTCCTGTCAGTATTTTTCCTATAGATGTTTGTTTCAAATCCTTTTTCTGTAATCGATACCTTCACATCCAAAAGAGTAACAGTTGTATCTGAAATGTCCCAAGTGAGTTGTATCCGATCGTCTATATCATTGAATTTGCATAGGACAGACTGTAAGAGCTCTTTAGATGATTTCCAAATAATGAATATGTCATCTATGTATCGCACTATGAGCTTTACACATTATCACACCATTCAGTTTTTAAAAAGATGTTGGTTTCTTCATAGTCCTGCATGAATATATTGGCGTATACCGGCGCCGTCAAATTGCCCATAGCTGTTCCTGTTAGTTGTTGGTACCATGTGTCTTTATATCGAATGTAGCTCTGGTAAAGTGTAAACATCATTAGTTCCATTAGGAATGTCTGGAAATCATGGTCTAAATCCGTGTTGTTAAGTAATGCTTTTTCTATTGCTTCCATTCCTAGAGAGTGTGGTATGGATGTGTATAGAGAGCGTACGTCTGCTGTACACATAACTAGACTTTCTTCAGGTTCAATAGCAATTGTCTCAAGTTTCAGTAAAAAGTCAGTAGTGTCTTTTATGTACGTTCTCATAGCCTTAACCGTGGGTTGAAGATACTTGTCAAGTAGTTGGCCAATGGGTTCGTGAAGACTTCCACGCATGGAAACAATTGGTCGTAATGGTGGATCCATCAGATTTTTGTGAATTTTGGGTATCATATATAATACCGGACTCTTTGGGTTGAGTTTGATTAAAAAGTTTTTGGTGTTCGAGTTGATAGTTCCCATTTCATAAGCTTTTTCAATGATGGTTCCTAAAACTTTCGTATATTCCATGGTGGGATTCCCCTTCAATTTCATATATGTGTTGGTGTCCGTGATATGTTCCAAAACTTTTTCCTCATACATGGAGCTGTTCATAATGACTAAAGCGCCTCCCTTGTCCGCTTTAGTGCACGTAATTTCAGGTTTTGAGGCTAATTTCTTGAGAGTGTCAAGATCCTTTTGGGTGATGTTTTTTTATTGTGGGTCCCAAACCTTAAATGAGATAGATCTTGTTTAACCATTTTTTCTAATACATCCAATGTTTTATGGCTAACTGGTGCTTGAAAAGTGCTGGTGGTCCTCAATCCTCGTAATCGGTCTGTTGATTCTTTTTCTTGTTGAGAAAGTACATTATCAAAAAAGTGACGTAGTCTCAATTTTCGCATGAGTTTAAAAAAACTAACTTCCAATTCTAGGGCATCCGTATTGGTCGTGGGTACAAAAGATGTTCCTCTTTGTAACAGATCCATTTCATGTGTGCTCAACTTGTAGTTACTGATGTTGATAACTAGTTGGTCTGTGTTTGAATCTTCTTCTTTTCCTTGTCTTTCTTTGGTACCGTCGTACTTCTCGTGTTGGGGTGATCCTTCTCTTTTTCTTTTACTCTTTCCTCTCCTGGGTCTCCTTTTTGGGCTTGGCCCTGATCTAAAAAAGGATTAACTATAGTAGGAACGCTTGTAGTTGGTTGCTCAGCCTGGAGGGTGTCCTGTGTTCTTGCACTTGGTTGTGTTCTTGGCTCTGTCAGTGGGATATCCTGTGTTTTTGCACTTGGTTGTGTTCTTTGTGTTCTTTGTGAAGTATCACTACCTGATGATGACGTGTCAGTATTGAGTGAATATGGACGATTTCTTCTCTTCTGGGCATATATGTCAGCCCATGTGTACACTTCCCCGAGCTTATAATCAAGGGTGTCCCTCTTAAATTTGCGAATTTTCCTTTCATTGATGTCTCTTGTGTGCTTTTCCATCTGATCTTTGATATCCTTCAAAGTTTTAGTTAATTCTTCCTCTGTCATCATATTTGTTAATTCTGTTGATACTTCTATGATTTCTTTAGTCAATTCTTCCAATATCCCTGATAGCTCCTCTATTATTAATAGAATAAGATCCAACGAACATTTATTTAGGATCGCGAACCTCTTATCCTGAAAAGATTAAGAGTTTTTGCAAAGTGAAGGTTTGAGGGCGATCCTTAGGCCCCTTGGTATGCGTAGAGATCGATGGTATTTTATGAGAGTGCTAGCATGTAGCTTCTGATTGATTTGTCTCTTTGTCAAATAGATCAATTGTCTTATGTTTTGTTCCTTGGTACGGCTTGAGGATTCTTGCGATAATTCTTCCCTAATTAGAGCGTATATGCGATTGGCTTCAGTGTCCTTGAAGGCAAAGGTTTCTGCTCTAGCTTCTGTGCTTTTTGATATTTCATCGTAGTTACTCATTGTTGCGAATTTTTGGTTCTTGCGTGCTACTTGTCTCAGGGGACAGATGAGAGTTGATGAATTATAAATTTGAGGCACGTGCACAGCTGTATGTTTTTCGAACAATTTTTAATCCATTAAAGGTGCTCCATAGGTGGCGACCGACGTCCCTGGACGCCAAACTTATCAATGAGCTCGTGTCTCTAATGGAACATTAAAGGCATCCCTGTGGGCACACTGTTTTTCCTCAGTATCAAATGAGGATTCCAAATATAATTTCATTTGAGAATTATTTCTTTCTTTATTCCATATTTATTTCCATTATTTCTTGTTTCTCACATATTACCATATCATGGTTATGCATATGTTCATACAAGCGACAAAGTTATTTTTGAGTCCAATGCATTTCAGGCGTAACTCAAACACCCTTCATCAGGGAATAACACTACAAATAAAACAGGTACAAAAAATATCATGAGCAAATGTCATATGGGTGTGTATTGCTATATACATTGAGCTGATGTGAGGTGTTTGAGATCAAATAGAAACGATGTTTCTGATGTTGTTTGGTGCAGGGATGCCTTTAATGTTCCATTAGAGACACGAGTTCATTAAACCAGGATAAAACATAGACATTAGATAGGAATAAAAAAATTTCAACGGGTGAGAATAAACATTTCATTAGGCTAACTTAACCATTTCATTACCCTGTAGTAAGCAGTTCCTTAGATAACTGTAGACCTGAAGTCAACAACTTCCTTTGCAGGCCTAAACACTTTAGGGAAAATTCGGCAACCTCTCATGAGGCAAGAGAACATTACATTAAACATTTGCAGAGCATTTCATCAAGGCAAAAATAAACACTGCCTACGGTAAATGAGCATTTCAGTGAGGCAGAAATAAACATTCCATTAAATGGGGACACCCAATTCATTGAGCAAGAAGAACCATGCATTTAAGCAGGAGTGAACCCGTCAGCAATCGCTTCGAGTAGGGCTCAGCACTTCCTCATTAACTACGTATATCCATTTGATTCAAGGAAATTAAACGCTGCATTGCCCAGCAATAAACATTTCATTTACCATATGTGGAGAACTTCAGTAGGGCAAGAAAAAGCAGTGCCAGTAAAATGAGCATAGATACACTAGGCATCAAGAATCAACATTTCATGAGGTAAAGTAAACATTTCAGGAATTACTTTGCGCAAAAATTGACATAACCTTAAGCCTGGGTAACATCTACTCAATCAGTAGTAAACATTTCATGGCTCAACTGGAGGCTCTCAGGGAATACTGCATTGGGCAGGAGGATAAACATCTCCTCAAATAGGAGTAACCATCTCATTAGACATTACCCAACAATCCATTCCTTAAGAATAACAGGCCATTAAAATCAGGCAGGAATAAACAGCACTTCCCTATGCAGTATGGGACCCCAAGCCAGGGGTTAACTTAACTAATAGGCCAGTCACTCAATTCTTCCGGGGGGCTCTCGCCCAGTCCCAGTTCAGGAGTGGCGAATTAAGGCCAATGGGGCCCAACAACAGTCTCCCCAGGGTGGGGGCGGTCTCAGGCCTTCTGCCCGCCCACCCTGGGTATTAACTCATTCTTCGGCCCTCCCTGAGGTAGCGGCGGCCCTCTCCTGGTACCGGGGGCCGCCGAGGGGGTTTATGAGCGCGCGCCGGTGCCACCGAGGGAGCGCCGGGCCGCAACGACAAGAGCAGGTTCCCCAGAGCCCTCCGGGCTGCGGCGGTGATTGTCGCCCCGCAACCGTGCGTCTTCTGCATAGCGCTTAGCCTCGCAGCACTCCAAGGCACACAGACGACCCGGGACAGCGGCGGTGAGTACCCTCGCCGATTAGCGCCTCAGGAACAGCGCGCTCCAGGTCTGGTCGGCGTTTGCAGTGCCTCAGGGCAGCACAGCGCTTGGGGGATGTAGCGCCTAGGGGCAGTCCACAGGTTGGATCTCCAGCGCTAGGGGCTGAGCACTTGGCAGCGCAGTTCCATTCAAATCACTTTTGGACAGTCCAGCGCCTGGGGGGGCAAAATATAGCGCCTCGCAGGGAAGGATGGTGCTTGAAGAGAAGAGCGCCTCGGGATTCCAGCGCTTCACAGGGGGCTACAGCGCTTGAGTCACGGGTAGCACAGGCAGCTCAGGGGGCTAGCGCTGGGTAACCAGATCAGGTCAGGCAGGACAGCCAGCTTAGCAGTCCAGTCAGTTTTAACAGAGGAGATGAGGCAGGACAGCACAGGGCCCTCAGGTGATGGCAGAGGGGCGCAGGAGCAGCACAGCCCGGTACCTGGTTGATCCCCAGCAGTCCTGTGGTAGTTAGGTTTTCTTCTTGGCACTTGATGACTCTTGTGCCCTTGTAAATAGCAGTTTCTTGTTTCTTGTTACTTGAAGGGGGGGTTGAGTTGAGGGCTGCTGACAGGAATCTTCAGCAGGTCACTGTAGGTGGTCCCTGGGTTCCCCTCCCGCCGGGCCAGATCAGTGGGCTAGCTCAGGGTACCTCACTCAATTCGGAAGGCAGCACCTAAGCCCTGTCACTCCCAGTGGCATAAGTCCCTGACTAGGCCCTACCGCCTAAATCTCCTGCGTGGGTCCCCCAGGTCAGTGATGCCCCAACTGACTGGAAAGTTTCCCTCCCTTTCTTTATATAGGCCCAGGTCAGGTGATCACCCTCTAAGGCGGCAAAACTAAGCTCCGCCCCTATTCTAGAAGGTGCCAGTAGCTTCCCTACTCTAACTGTGGGCAGGCAAGGCAGGCTGGAATGGCAACAATGTATGGGGTCTCAGCCAGCTCCTGGCAGCTAGAATGCGCCTTAACAAGACCACGCCGCAGTAACAGGGGTCTATGGCAGCCATGTTGAGGGTAGAGGGCACCTGCACCTAGCATTGATTTTAACATTACCCAGGGCATTTTAACCTCACAGGGCCTATACAACTACATTACAAGGGGGGACTTCCAGAATTAGGGGAGCGAAAAGCAAAAAATTTCCAGGAAAAGGGCCAAGTCCAACACAGACTTTGAAGGGTCGTGGGCTTGCAGAGATGGAGGTCCTGTGCTCTGTCCACACACTCGGTTGCACCCTATTCAAATAATAGCCCACACAGCCACTAGTCAAAGGTAATTGCGCAGAGGCGAGTAAGCCTGCTGAACAGTAGAACGCATACTAATACAAGATGAAACCAAAGAACAGGAAGGAGGATGCTGTGGGGCAGGAGGACGACCGTGATGAAGGTGGTGAAATTGAGGGCACGACTTCGGAACAGAGGCTAAATAAACGCCTTGATAAAATCCTGGAAGCTATAGCGGCAACGAAGGACTCCTTACACCAGGACATAGCACAAGTCGCAACAGGACTAGGACTCCTGAGAGCAGACCACTCAAAGTTGGCGGACAGGGTAAAAGAGAATGAATTGGTCGTTTAAGACTTGAAGCCAGCGCTGGTGACGGTGGAACGTAAGTTGGGGGATGCGTTGGAACGCTTAGCAATTCTAGAAAAACGGGCCGAAGATTTAGAAAGTCGAAATCGGCGCAACAACGTACGGGTGGTTGGCCTGCTCGAAAAATCAGAGGGAGATGACATGATTGTCTATTTGGAGAACTGGTTCAAAACAGTGGTGGCCCCGGAAGGACTATCCTCCTTCTTCACACTTGAGAGAGCGCACAGGGTCCCTGCCAAACCGCCTTTGCCTGGCCGCCCTCCCCGACCGATAGTGGCCAGAGTCCTTCATTACAAAGATAGAGATCTGCTAATACAGAGGGCACGTTCAACAGGGCCTTTTAAAGTGGGGAATGGCGCAGTCACGATATTCCCGGACTACACCCAAGAGATACAAAAGTGCAGGGCTTCATATTTGGCTGTTAAAAAAGAACTAAGAGATGAAGGGATCCAATATTCACTGATTTTCCCAGCCAAACTGAGAGTGATCATGGATGGATCGACGCAGTTCTTCATGACGCCCGAGGAAGCTTGGACGTGGCTCGAGTCATACATGGAAGTCGAGGGAGGGTCCATCTAGTAGGAGATGGACAACTGAATTATATAAATGGGCCCGCAGTGAGAGTACGGTCAGACTTAGGCAGGCCACCCGTACAGTAAATGAGAAGAGTTTAGAGATGGCCCGGGCATGGGAGGCATTAGTGCAAGTGCTAAGGAATTCTCAAGTGGAAGATGAAGACTAGGGAGGATGAGTACGGTATTGAGTTCCATGGAATGCAGCTGCAGATGAGTATTGATCCATTAGGCTTCTCCTGACTATTGTAATATATGCTTGAAACATGCCCACACCAACAGCAGCGGGGGGAGGGTTATTTGTGGGGTTAGTTGGGGGCTTTAATGAGGACATATGAGATGATTGAATGTATAATGTGTCATATGTTGACCCTTGTGATGTTTACCCAATAAAATGTGTTTAAAAAAATAAAAAAAAAATTAACAAGTTTCCTTAAATTTCCTTTCTTCTGAGATCGCAGCAACGCGCAACGGGTAAGCTAGTCTATATATATAAAAACGAAAATATGTCTGTTTGTCCTTTATGCATTACTACACCATTCATCCGATCGCAATGAAACTTTGGGAAGTTGTTGAGTACACTCCCGCGAAGGTTTCTGGCAAACAAAAAAAAAAATTGTTAAAAGTTGTTGAGTACAGTCCCGCAAAAGTTTCTGGCAAAAAAAAAAATGGTTAAATACCGGCCCCCCCAGGGCCCTCATAATCTTTCCAATACTGAACGTTTACAGTTTTCGGTGCTACTCGCTTTTGCAATGACCATCAACAAAGCACAAGGACAACCGCTGCACGTGTGTGGACTAGATTTGGAGAACCTGTGCTTCTCACATGGACATCTGTATGTGGCCAGCTCGCGCGTCGAAAAACCTTCTGATTTATTGGTGTACGCACCAGACGGAAAAACAAAAAATACCGTGTATCCGCAAGCACTCGAATAAATAAACATAATTAAAACAACACTTTAAAATGTTTTCCATATTAAAATGAATACGTTTCAATAAAAAGGACACAATGTAAATTAAATGTTATCATTACAAGTTTCCTTAAATTTCCTTTCTTATGAGATCTCAGCAATGCGCGACGGGTAAGCTAGTCTATATATATAAAAATGAAAATATGTCTGTTTGTCCTTTATGCATTACTACACCATTCATCCGATCGCCATGAAACTTTGGGAAGTTGTTGAGTACACTCCCGCGAAGGTTTCTGGCAAAAAAAATAAAAAATTGTTAAATGTTGTTGCGTACACTCCCGCGAAGGTTTCTGGCAAAAAAGAAAAAAAAATTGTTGAATATCGGCCCCCCGGCCCCCCAGGGCCCTCATAATCTTTCCAATACTGAACGTTTACAGTTTACGGTGCGACTCGCTTTTGCAATGACCATCAAAAAAGCACAAGTACAATCGCTGCAAGTGTGTGGACTAGATTTGGAGAATCCGTGCTTCCCACATGGACAACTGTATGTGGCCAGCTCCCGCGTCGAAAAACCTTCTGATTTATTTGTGTATGCACCACACGGTAAAAAACAAAAAATACTGTGTATCCACAAGCACTCGAATAAATAAACAGAATTAAAACAACACTTTAAAATGTTTTCCATATTAAAATAAATAAGTTTCAATAAAAATGACACAATGTAAATAGAATGTTATCATAACAAGTTCCTTAAATTTCCTTTCTTCTGAGATCGCAGCAACGCGCGACGGGTAAGCTAGTAAAAGATATAAAGTAATGTTACATGTAAAAGAGGCTGTCTTCATGAAATATTACAACAGAAGAGAGGGAAGTATTAAACAGGAAGAAGGAGGGACTACAGAAAAAATAAAACAATGAAATAAAAAGAATTCTGAAATACAATGCAAAGAGCCAGTGAAATGTATGGGTGGAACATGGGCAGAGCTGAATGCCCATATTTAGAATACAAAAGGAACAAATGATGGACAGAATGCTGAACAATGCAAACATTCATTCCAGGTCACAAAGATCTGGGTTTAATTCATCGTTCAATTGCTCACCACTGTGAGAAGTTGGTCTGATATATGATGCTCACTAGTTCTAGTGATCGCCTTGTATCAGTCCAAACAACCCTTATGGTGATTGGGTGTAAGTCAACCTTATAGACCTGCTATCCTATTGGTAGCATGGACAAAGCAGTCCTAGGCTAAACTCTTTTGGCATGTGAAGCCAGCTGTTTTACCACATATAACCCCTTGAATACCAAATGAAAGAACACCACACAGGTTGTTATGAAAATGAACAATATATTTATTAGTAACAAAACACCTCTGAACTCTTTATGAGATCAGAGGGCTAAGCACATACCAAGTCTCTTAAGAAAAATACGATAAGTTGCACAAATGACAATGGTGCCCTAGGGGCACGTCAAACCACATACTAAGTAAATGGTATAAGGAAATCGATAGAGGAAATGAAGATGCCCAGAGGCAGTAGGATCGCTGGGACTACACTACCCTAACCTTAGGTAAGGAGAAGGAGGCCCACGGGACGCGTGTGCAGAGTGTGAACTCACACGCGAGATGCGTAACAAAGTCAATGGACAGAACAAATTACGAAAAAGGTGAGTACGGACAGGTCCGACTGGTTACGACTAAAACGACAGGATACCTGGACACTAGGAGAGTCAATCTACCTTTGAGCACCGAAATGCTCTCGTTACCTCACCCACGGGCTGCGGGTGCATAGGTGTGAAAGTGTGTCGGGTTTCCGCGTTGAAGTCAATGGAGCCTTGAAGAAAGATGCTGCAGGCGACCAGGAGGAAGATGTCCGGAGTGATCCAAGGGTGGATCAAGGAAGATGGAGACCTGAAAGCAGAGGGGACAATGTTCAAAGTCACTAGCCAGTGACCGGAGTGGAACCAGGAAGGAACCAGATGCTGTCGTCGCGATCAGGTGAAGAGTGGATGCTTGACTCTGCAGCCTCGTGGACCAGGAGGTGTCTTCGATGACCAGGATGGAGGCACGAGCTGTCCCACGCAGGCTCTCGCTTTCGGCGGTGTCTGATCCGTATTCGCAGTCAACAGGCCTTGGCAAAGGTAACCCACGTGGTGAGTGGAGATGGCGTCTGGTGCAGACCAGGAGGGTCTGGGGTGCTTCTCCTTTGCAGGGAAGCAAGGGCCAGCCTGGAGCAACCAGACCAGCAGTGTGGATTTCAAGGATCGTCGTCTAGGAGGCCACTAGCCAGCCGGCAAGTGACCAGACAACGTGTCGAGCAGCAATCAAGCAAAAGGGCCCCACGCAGATCTCGTGGACGCAGGAGGGCTGGTCTTCTGTGCAGAAGCTGCTAGGGGCTGGGGCTTCTCAATTCCCAAAGCACTTTCTCGAGGATGCCTCTGAAGTCGTGCTGGAAGCGAAGTGCAGTTTCTACAAGATGGCCGGTCCCACGTGTCTCGTCGCACCCACGGATCTCAGCTGTGCTGCAGATGTAGGTAGAGGTCGGAGAGGTCTGGAAGTCTGATTCTCGTCGGGCTCTGAAGTCTGGTTCCACCGGGAAGGACGACAAAGTGAACCGCTAGGACGCTTGATGGTGCCTGCTTGTGCAGGGCGGTCACTACTTGGCCACAAGGGAGATTTTCTTCAGTCTTCTGTGAAGCAGAACGTCGAAGTCCAGAGTTTCTTCTTTGTAGTTTCAAATCAGGATAATCTAATTTGGAATGGGACCAGCTCCTACCTTTATTCTCCTAAAGGGGGCTGTACTGTGACTAGGTCCCTCCTATGGATGGGACCAGGAAGGGGGGTGGTTACACCCCCTATCCTTTGTCCGGTTTTGCACCTGAGCTGGGGCTGGAGTGCCCCAGCAACTGGTTTGAACCGGGGTATGCACAGGGACACCTTGTGTGCCCCAGGCATGTCTCATTCCTTTCAGCCTGTCCTACCTCAATATACACAATCCTGTCTGGGGTGGTCCTAGCACCTCCCCAGGCAGGAAACCCTTTGTCCAGCCCTCCCGCACTGGAAGGACTCCCAGCAGCAGGAGGTCAGACTGGTGTCTGTGGTGGCAGCATCCATTTTGTGATGCTGAGGCTCGGGTTAACTTCAACTGGGGTTCTTCATTACATACATGTCGTGTCCCTCTAAAAGGGTGGAATGCTACCCCCGTCGCCAGAACTGGCGAGGGGGTAGTATTCCAATTCGTATGACACCTTACTCGACATATTTTGATAATGCTATGCCAAAGTTAGCAATAACCGCAAGGATTATAATGCACTTAAGAGTATATGGTATAGCGTTATCATGGAACAGCTATAAGGACATGGTTCCGAAAGCTGCAGACAGGCTCGGCTCATGCTAGAGCACCATCTCACATAATTCCAAGCACTCTGCCTTCAGGATTGATAAGGCCTGCCATAGGAGTGACTTATAGGAGTATATGTGTCCATTTTAGGGTTAGATATAGGTATACTATATCTAAAGCAACGGGTGATTAAACCACCTTGCCCCAGCTGTGTTACCAGCCAGTTGTGTCAAATAGTAATGCCAGGCCAGGGGTGGCACAATACGTGCTGCAGCCCCTGGTAGGCCTTGGATGCACCTATGTCCTGGGTACCTAGGGTACACTGTACAGGGGGCTCACAAGGTGATCCAGGTTCCAATTGGTATGTACCTAGAGTACACAGAATCCATTTTAACAGAGAGAGCAGAGGGCCTGGGGTCCTGAATAGCAGGGCCCCAGGTCAACTAAGTCGAAAACCAGCTAGACGCCAGGCAAAAAGTTGGGGGTAACCATAGTCAGATATCCACCTTCCTACAACGACGCCACCCCAGTTTGGACCCAGCCATATCCAAATCAGTCTTGACCGTGTGCCTCATGGGAACAGTCCAGGCCGGACTGCCAAGCATGTCCTCCCTGAACCGCAAACACGCATCCTCGGACGGGTTTTGGGGCATCACCCCTCATCAGCCAGGCTAGCTGGAACCCCGAAACCGGTCCCAGGATGCTTGTTTCCATTCCATGGAGGACTTGGCCTGGCAGTTCTGGCTGGTCTGTTCCCATGGGGATCAGGGTCAAGACTGATGTGGCTGAACTCAGTAAGTTTGTTCAAGGTGTCGAGATCCTTTAGCAGATGACTGACATATGTTTTTAACTTGCACAGAGATCACAAAATTTTGGATGGACCTTTGCGAGTTCCTGTCAGATGTAATCGGAATACAGATTGAAGTAAGTCCCTTACTTATATTTTTTGGAAGATGCCAAGATAGTATTTTCATTTCAAATAAAATGGATCCAAAACTAATCTTTTATGTCATCTTAATGGGAAGACGGGAGAACTGCAGAACCTGGAAGTCAGCTGTTCCACCCCTTTTCTCGGAGTGTAAAAAAATATCATATACATAAGTCAACAGGACATGGCATGTGACCCTAGAAGTCGGGAAAATATATGGGCTATGTTGGTCGATTGGTGTCAAATAACTTGGGTCCAATGATTAAGCCAATAAACAGCTGTCGGTCCTGGTCCCCTTTCTCTCTATGTTATGCTGGGAAGCAGCTAGATTTCTTGAGTGGAACGACTTCATTCCTGTCCGGCCCTTGCTAAGCGAAAGGGAGTATTGCCAACAAGTAAATTGGCAGAATGAGGACCAAAATAAAAAATAAAAAAAAGACTGATATGGCTGGGTCTGGAATGGCATGGGTAGCAAAAAAAAGATGGATTTAGTCCCAGATCACTGTGCTGGGGTGAATGTTTGACATTGTGTAGCATTCTTTCCATCAATTGTTCTTTTTGCATTTGTCACTCGAGTGAGATGGGTATGCCCAGACGTGGATCCTGTGCTCTCCATGCCACTGGAGTCTAACTAGCATGGCTGATGAGGTGTGATGCCCCGAAACCGGTCCCAGGATAATTTTTTCCAGTCCAGGGAGGACCTGGCCTTCAGTTCGGGCTAGACTCTTCCCATGGGGAACAGGGTCAAGACTGATTTGCATATGGCTGGGTCTGAACTGGAATGGCACGGGGAGCAAAAAAACGAAGGATATAGGCCAAGATCTCTGTATTGGGGTGAATGTTTGACATTGTGCAGCATTCTTTCCATCAATTGTTCTTATTGCACATATCCAGAATCCAGCATGTCTCAAAGAGATAGCGCAAGCCATGCCTTGGAGAGATCTAAAAAGGGCACCCCTGGCTGCTTTCTTGTGCCCTCACTCGTCATTTTCAGGTTACAGTCGACCAAATGCTCTTTCTTTCTCTTGTTGTATTGTGGGTGTCTGGCAGTCTCTTATCCCATTTACATTGATTTGGGTAAGGATGCGAGTGCAGCATGGACAAGGGAAAATTTGAGTTTTTATATTTTTAAGCAAAGCTCAGTCTCTGTCTCTTTCATGTACCTTGAATTCGGAATTTGTGTGGTTGAAATGTCTTATCTCAGCATTCTCTCCTTTTCGTGAGCTACGCAACAGGCGTAACCAGATTGTAGGGTATCAGCAATGTATACACTCTTATGCCTACCGATGACTCTGCTCCCTGGGTACATCAAGCATGCAGTATTTACTTGTATGGTCTCTGATAGGTTTTCTGATGTCTTAGTTTCCTTGTCCTACGATCAACTCTTCCTTGCCACCTCCCTTCTGCCCATCTCCCTGCCTACTAGCTCGCAGATATCCAGGCATGTTAATGTATAAAGCAACACACATATAGCCTGCTGGCTTCGTTCCATCAAGTTGATGTTAAAATCAAATTAAACAATGTAAAAATAACATAAATAAAACCTGCTAGGTTCTCTTCCGTTATGATCTTTTATCTGCACTTTATTGTGACACTTTTGATCTTCCCTTGTCTCTGCTCCTCTGGTTTCTCTTTCTCTCTATCTCTCTATCTATTTCTCTATCTGATCTGTGCCTGACTGTCTCTCTCTTCGTAGATCTGTCTCTTTCACCACCTCATAGTTGTCTCCTCCATAGCCTTTTTCATCAGCAGCCCCCTTGATTTTACTTATGCTGTCACATCCAATTTCTCAGTCATTCAAACCTATTGTCACCTAAAGAATTATTCTCGGTCTCTTATCTTTGGCACCTTGTGGGAGCCTCACCTACAGCTGCTAGAGCTGTGAACTCAGAGGCAGCCCCCCAAAGCAGCGTGCGCTCCCACTCCAGTTTCACTGCTTCATTATGTTGATTACTTGTGCTCCTTGACAGCTCAGGAGGCGCTATTATGCGTGACCTCGCATTTCAGTGGGGTGATGTGGACCACTGTTAGAAATGGCGATTTCCGGTTGGCTAAGGCTTGCGCCAAAGCCAGGCAGAAACCACCATTCTACTTCAGGGCAGGGGAGTCACCCGCCAAGACAACCCCTGCTCACCCTCTTGGTAACTTGGCACGAGCAGTCAGGCTTAGCGTTTGCGCGCGCGCACCCAGCAACAACACCCAAGGCCCACCACAAAGGCAACTCCACACAAGGTTATATATAAAAATAGCCTTTGTAATATACCAAACACCTTAGATAATAAAACACACACTTTACAATGTGCCACTGGCACGGGCAGAATTTACAGGGGATTATGTACACGGAACAGGGCAACGTGGGCCACTGCCAGGAATAAGCACTTTTAGAACTAGCACTTGGTAGAATTAGCACTTTGTAGGAATAACGCTTAGCACATAGAACATATAATAACTGTAGCACTAAATAGCAAATGTAGCACACAACCAGTAACCACTGGTAAAAGGTAAGTACTACTTACCCAATCCTAAACACCTTAGGCAATTATCACGCAGGGAATCATGAACTCACTAGCATCACCTATACTAGGAAAACACCCTCCTAAGCATAAAAATACAGTTAGGGGTATAGGTATAAAAGCTTTGCATATGATATAACAATCACATTAGGTAAGTATCACATGAGGCAAAAACATATAACCTGTCCCCCAGGCCAACCTGGCCTCTCTGGGGCTGAAACGCCCTGTGTCCAAAATGTCAGGGCAGGCTGCGCAGGCAGCCAAAGCAGGATGCAAGGGCCTAAACGAAGCAGCTGCCCACTAAGTGCTGGGCAGCTGGAGAACTGAGCCTGGCACCAGCGTGCCCCCTGGCTCCCCTGTAGGGCTCAATGAAACACAGGGCCCTTGGGAGCCTTGTGGGCTCTCAGCAATAAAATGCTCCAAATTACGTGGGAGTCCCGCTCTGGGGACTCAGGAAAACAATGCCCCTCTTGGAGCCTTGTGGCTATGAACAACACAATGCGGCCAAATGTGGGAGCCTCGGGGGCTCTGAAGATCGATGTGCCCGGGAGCCTCGTGGGCTCTAAAGTAATAATGATAAGAACGTGATTCCAGTGGGTCACTGGGACCATCCCGTTGGGAACACCAGTTTCTCCTCTTATGACATCAGAGGATTCCACACAATTTTATCCGTGATATTGAAAAGATTTATTTATTCTTTATAAGTTTTTTCAAAAAGTTCATTTGCATAATTCCATTACTCGTAAATGAGGCATCATCATTTTAAATTATATCCAATGCATTTCGGGCTAGCGTGTACTTGCTAAGAAGGAAGACTCATATGGCCGATTTTAACTTGTGATGGCAGCGCTGGGGAAATGAATCAGCTAAAATTACCGATTTATTCAACTCTTCAACTGGTTATTCATCTGGAACTTTGGTTCAGTTTCCAAACGTGTTAGAGTTTCCTGGGGTAACCCCTCTTTTCAAATCTTTGGGCCATTTCTTCTATCCAGTATTATTCCCTGATGAAGGGCTACACGCTAGCCCGAAATGCATTGGATATAATTTAAAATGATGATGCCTCATTTACGAGTAATGGAATTATGCAAATTAACTTTTTGAAAAAACTTATAAAGAATAAATAAATCTTTTCAATATCACGGATAAAATTGTGTGGAATCCTCTGATGTCATAAGAGGAGAAACTGGTGTTCCCAACGGGATGGTCCCAGTGACCCACTGGAATCATGTTCTTATCATTTACAAAAAGGCGTTTTTAGGGGTAACAACGCCACCTGCGGTGAACCCGAAAAAACACAAACCAATAATAAACTCAAAAAGCTGTGCACCCATCCAAATCAACTTTTCTCTAAAGTAATAATGCCACCACTGGGGGAGCAGCCCGCTGTCAGCCGGGGCCGCTCTACCACCAGAAATGCCCCCGGAATGTTGGAGCCTCGTGGGCTCTGAATTACAAATATGCCCCTGTGCAGGTGGAGCCTTTTAGGCTCAAAACAAATGCCCCCGTGGAGCCTTTTGGGCTGTAAATACAAAATGCCTCACACGTTGGAGTCCCTCGTGGACTCTGAAGAAATGCCCCGCAATCGGTAGAGTCCCGCTCAGGGGGCTCGGAACAACAACAATGCCCAGGAGCCTCTCATGGGCTCTAGACAACAGCCCCCAAAGAATTGGGAGCCACAGGGCTCTTAAACAAAATGTCCCTGAAGTTGGAGTGACCCAAGGGTCTGCTCCGTGGGACGGAAGAAGGAGAAGGCGGAGCCCTCACTCACCCGGTTGCTCCTCGGTGCTCTCCTCGCCGGTCTTCTGCTTCGGGGCTCACTTTCACACGGGAGCTTGCTGGCGGCCGGTGCACGAGAGCTCCCGCTCCTTGGGGCTCTCTCTCTCTGTGACACTCTGGCTCTCCCTCGCTGGGATTCGCCGGCACTTCTCCTGCTCTCACCGGAGCGCGGGGTGGGCTCCCGTCGGCTTCCGGTTCTGGGGGAAAGCACTTCCGGGTCGCGCTGGTAGCGGCCCGGGGTGAATGTTGCAAAGCGAATCGGGCCGTGGCCGTGATTTTAAAACGGCAGAAGATGAGAGGTGGGCTCCCTTGAATTAACCCATAAAGCGGGGTGGCACCCGCTAGAAGGGTAAAAATATTGGCACAGAGTCTCTGGCGGGGTGGGCACTCTCCAGGGACCTAAACAAATCGCCAAGTATGCGGGGTAGGCACCCGCGAAAATCAAGGAGCCCAAAAGCGGCAAATAAGCGGGGTAGGCGCACGCATTGCAAACAACTACCCTCACGTGGGAATCCCTCAACAGGGGATTCTCTCTTTCAGGGCCACCCAGGGAAATCAGCACAGCGCCCCAGGCGCTACAGGAACCAAAGACCCAAGTCCAGGGCAAGTCCTTTAGAAAGGTCGGCAGGGGGGGGCAAAGGCTGGGCCCAGAGTCCAGCTCACAGGGCCCTCCAGGCAGGGAGGCAGTCCGAATGGCGTTATCCTCGTGGCGCCAAGCAGCAGCAGGCCCCCCTCAAGATAGGATCCAGGAAAAGAACATTTTGTATGGGGTCACAGCCCCTTCTTATGCCCAGAAATCCTTTGTCTCAGGGTGCAGGGTGGGGGAAGACCAGTTGCAGCTGGTTTTGGAGCACTCTGTTGTGCTCAGCCCCTCTTCCCATTCACTAGCCAGGCTAGGGTCATCAGTTGCACCACAGGGGGTGGAGCCAGCTTTGTGTGGGGAAAGGCCAGCCCTATTCAGGTCCCAGGTGCACTCCTCCCTCACATCAATCATGCAGATCTCTCCACTCACCACCAGGGCAGACCCACCCTGACTCCTGAGCCAGGCTCACCAGCCAGCTCCAGCCAATCACAAGTCAGACAGCCAATTCACATAAATTACACAGACATGCCAACTTCTAGAACTGGCACTTCCACACAAGACACAATAACGCCGCACACATCATCGCGCAGCATTTAATCACACGAGTCCGCACATACCAAACTCAACCCTGCACTCCCTACACATCAGGAACTAACATGGACACATACATTCCCCATGCATTCCTATGGGAGGGCCGGCCAACCTCACCACACGCACTCAGAGTCTGTCAGGAATCACATATGGCGCCTACAGAACTACAACTCCCACAAGCGAGAGGTGACCAGAGGTTATATATTGGTGGTGGCCACTAGATGGCGTTGTATCTAATTATTCCTGTGAATCGGAGAAAAAAGTGTGGTCGAGTTCCCTGGAGAGGGAAGCCTTGTTCTTTGACCAGAGACTTTGAAAAATCGCCCGTTTATTGTGGACTTTGAAACGGTGTGATGAATCCCGAAGATTAGGAGTGGGGAAGGCTTTCCCTTCTCCGCTGTTCCTGCGCGAGCGGCTGCCGCGAGGGACGATTCCCAGTGCCTGAGCGCTAGAGTGGCGCTTATTCTGTGAACTGGGGAGCTTGGATTGAGCAGATCAGATACCAAAGCAAGTCCGCGTTTGGTGTTTCCTTGTGTGCGGCTGCAGCAAGAAAGAAGTGGCGCTTATTTGTTACCAACAGAAAGTTGGTGCAGCTTTTATTGGGAACTATGTTAAACCCAGAGAAAAGGAAGTCGGTAAGCCTCGGATGAGGACGCATTCGCATTGAACTATTTTTGTTAGTGTTCCACTTATAGTTGGGCCCAGCTAGGAATGCTAATACGATTATATCATTTTTTGTTCTTGAATGACATGCAAAGTACCCATCATATATATCAAACTTTGATCTTCAGTGAAGTGAACTGAGGTTTCTGGTGACATTCCTGTTTATCCACTGGGTTACTGGAGAGAATTATTACGATTGCAAGGGAAGCAGTTAAAGGGTAGGTGAGGTGTGTGGTTGACCCGTGTGATGCTTTGCAGAAGGTGGTTGAACTGTTAGTAATTTATGGTTTTCTTCCAGGTGGCACTCAGAGATAGAGAAGTATCTATATTTTTAGAGGAAAGAGTTCCCCTCCTGCTTTCAGTGGTATGTATCGTTCCTCTAGCGAGAATTGAATGAGAATAGGGAGAACTGATGTGATAATCTTTCTTGTTCTTGTCGTTTCAGCTATCCCATCCGTTCCAGACCCCATCCCTACCTTCCCTGTGTTATCCCTCGCTTGATTACTCTTATGCTCTGTGGTATATGTACAGTCAGAGTGTGGGGAAATCAGGAGGTGGACCCCTTTCAGCATCACCCTGATCCTGAGGTTTTCCAGAATCCTGACAGAATTAGATACCCAAGAAATAATTGAACCTCCCGGTCAGGGTCTGCTGAAAGATGACCACACTTGATGAAGTGATGCAGGCTTTGGTTCTTGTTCAGCAGGAGTTGGTTAATTCCAGGCAGAAGTTACTGCGCTTAAAGAGCGTTTTGACAGACAGGCTAGGAATCCTTTTGATGCCTCTGCAGGGGTACCCCAAATCCAGGTTACAGTGCCTCCCCCGATTCCACTAGCTAGTCCGGAGCGTTATGCAGGGGATCCCCTTAAGATACAGACATTTTTGACGCAGATTACCTTGCACTTTTCGTGTAGACCAGCTTCCTTCCCTACCAATCATTCTAGGGTAGCGTTTGCGATATCATATATGACGGGGGAGGCCGCGAACTGGGCTGTCCCTTTAGTGCGCAAAGATGATCCTTTGTTGACGGACTGGAATGCCTTCCGTAGCGAGCTGGAGAGGGTATTTGATAGACGGGCTACCACTCTTAGTGCAGATCGTGATTTGTTGGGGTTACGTCAAGGAAAAAAGGAGAGGGAACTCGACCACACTTTTTTCTCCGATTCAAAGGAATAATTAGATACAACGCCATCTAGTGGCCACCACCATTTCTGTCGGTAACAAATAAGCGCCACTTCTTTCTTGCTGCAGCCGCACACAAGGAAACACCAAACGCGGACTTGCTTTGGTATCTGATCTGCTCAATCCAAGCTCCCCAGTTCACAGAATAAGCGCCACTCTTTCTTGCTGCAGCCGCACACAAGGAAACACCAAACGCGGACTTGCTTTGGTATCTGATCTGCTCAATCCAAGCTCCCCAGTTCACAGAATAAGCGCCACTCTAGCGCTCAGGCACTGGGAATCGTCCCTCGCGGCAGCCGCTCGCGCACAGGGAAAAACTCAGCTTCTAAACAGGAAATGTCTTCGGGAAGCGTTCAACAACAAACACGGCTTTTTCCTCGCGGCAGCCGCTCGCGCAGGAACAGCGGAGAAGGGAAAGCCTTCCCCACTCCTAATCTTCGGGATTCATCACACCGTTTCAAAGTCCACAATAAACGGGCGATTTTTCAAAGTCTCTGGTCAAAGAACAAGGCTTCCCTCTCCAGGGAACTCGACCACACTTTTTTCTCCGATTCAAAGGAATAATTAGATACAACGCCATCTAGTGGCCACCACCAATATATAACCTCTGGTCACCTCTCGCTTGTGGGAGTTGTAGTTCTGTAGGCGCCATATGTGATTCCTGACAGTATGCCCCCCTTAACGGCGCCTTCTAGCACCAGGTTTCCCAGGATTCTGAGCATGGAATCTACGAATCGCAAGAGGGGCATGCACTTCAGTACTGGGTTCCCAGGAGTCATCTTCCGAGTCGTATCCTTTCCAAGATATCAAGTACCACAGCTTACCCCGTTGGTATTTGGAGTCCAAGATACGACGCACCTCATACTCCAGTTGACCGTCTCTCATCACTGGAGGGACCGCTTGACGTCTCCCAGTTCTGGCAGGTTTCAAAAGACTGCAATGAAAAACCGGATGGATCCGTAAGGATGCGGGTAGCTTCAGTTTGTATGCCACAGGATTCACTACCCGCAGCACTTCATAGGGTCCGATGAACCTAGGGTGAAAGATACTGCGGAAGCGAAAACGTATGTTTCTGGTCGACAGCCACACCTTATCCCCCACTTTATATACTGGACCCTTCTGACGTCGTCGGTCTTCCCACTTCTTGTATGATGTTTTCGCCTTTTCCAAGTGCTGTTGTATCCGCCGATGTATCTTCAGCAAGGCCTTCATCCGAGCCGCCACGGTAGGATGGTTGTGCACATCACTAGGGATGGTAACAGGCAAGATGTCAGCATGATAACCCGTGTTGGCCCTAAAAGGGGATTCCCCCGTAGAACTGTGCCATGCGTTGTTATAGGATAATTCGGCTAACCACAGCAAGGAGACCCAGGAATCATTGGCCTCTTCAGCGTAACATCTCAGATATTTCTTGAGGGTCTGGTTAAGTCTCTCGGTTTGACCGTCCGACTGTGGGTGGAAGCTCGTAGACAAAGCATCCTTTACTTGCAGAGCCTTACACCAAGTACGCCAGAACCTAGCGACAAACTGCGGGCCACGATCCGATATGATGGTCTTGGGGATACCATGCAACCGCACCACTTCCGTCAACACCAACTGCGCGGTTTGAGCAGCTGTAGGGAGATTACGACAAGGAATAAAATGACCCATTTTGGTCAAGCTATCCACCACTACCAGAATGGCGTCGCAACCCTTATCCAGTGGTAGTCCCAGCACAAAGTCCATGCTTATCACTTGCCAAGGTCTGGAGGGGGTAGGAAGAGGCATCAACAACCCCTTACTCCGGGTTTGTTCACTCTTGGCTCTTGCACAGATCTCACATTGCTCAATCCAAGACTTTACATCGGTCATCATTCCTTCCCACCAGAATTGTCTCTGTAGCGCCTGTAAGGTTTTGGTATGTCCCGGGTGACCTGCCACCATGGCGTTATGACACCAATTAAAGGCCATCAGACGCAATTCATGCGTGGGAAGAAACAGGGCATTATTCCGCATAGGCAGTCCATTTTCAAGGTACGTTGTTTTTCTTTACTCGCCCAAATTTGCCATTGTGAGGAAGGACGTTGTCTACGGACAGCTTCCAGGAACATTTCAACAGTAGTGGCACACACCACTCTCTCTGGAGGCAGAATCGACAACTGTTCTCCCTTCGATGAGGCTCCGGGATCCAATTGGCGGGACAAAGAGTCAGCTTTGCGATTGTCCGCCCCAGGGCGAAAGGTAATGGAAAAATCATATTCAGCGAAGAATAACATCCAACGCATTTGGCGTTGTGAAAGGTGCCGAGCAGTCTTCATAAATTGCAAGT
The DNA here is from genome assembly GCF_964263255.1 of Lissotriton vulgaris. Taxonomy (NCBI): domain Eukaryota; kingdom Metazoa; phylum Chordata; class Amphibia; order Caudata; family Salamandridae; genus Lissotriton; species Lissotriton vulgaris. Next base: position 868,454,096 of record NC_141687.1, on the reverse strand, counting down.
TTCGATGATCCGAAAACACCGTAACAGGATGTTGACCCCCCCACAAGTAAGGTCTCCACTCCTCAAAGGCTCTTTTGACTGCCAACAGTTCTTTTTCGGCCACTGTATAATTCACCTCTGCGGGATTCAGTTTTTTGGACAAGAATGCAACCGGATGCAGCTGACCGGTGGATTTATCTCTTTGTGACAAGACTGCTCCTATGGCAATGTCCGAGGCATCAGCTTCTACAATAAACGGGACATCAGATTGCGGATGTCTCAAAATAGGGGCAGTACAAAAGGCCTTTTTCATCTGTTCGAAGGCCTCTCCTGCCTCCAAAGTCCAGCAGAAGGTAACACCCTTTCTCAACAACCGGGTTACTGGAGAGGCTAACTGTGAGAAATGGGCTATAAATCTCCGATAATAATTGGAGAAACCTAGAAAGCATTGCACGTCTTTTACACTCCTAGGTACTGGCCATTCTTGCACTGCCTTCACCTTTCTGTCCGCCATCCTAAACCCCTGAGGATTCAAGATCACCCCCAAAAACTCCACTTCAGTCACTCCAAACTCACACTTACTTAATTTACAATATAAGCAGTGTTCCTGTAACTTCTGAAGGATCAATTCAACCTGACTGACATGCTGAGTTGGATCATCGGAATAAATCAATATGTCATCGATATAGATAACTACAAAACGGTCGATATATTCCTTCATGATATCGTTGAGAAAAAATTGGAATGCCGCAGGGGCATTGCAGAGCCCGAACGGCATCACCAGATATTCAAACAGCCCAAAGCGCGTTTTAAACGCCGTTTTCCACTCATCTCCGTCCTGAATTCGCACCAGATGATACGCCCCTCGTAGGTCTAACCGGGTGTATATATTGGCCTCCTTTACCTGGTCCAAGTATATATATTATATTCTTTCAGTGGTATGTATCGTTCCTCTAGCGAGAATTGAATGAGAGTAGGGAGAACTGATGTGATAATCTTTCTTGTTCTTGTCGTTTCAGCTATCCCATCCGTTCCAGACCCCATCCCTACCTTCCCTGTGTTATCCCTCGCTTGATTACTCTTATGCTCTGTGGTATATGTACAGTCAGAGTGTGGGGAAATCAGGAGGTGGACCCCTTTCAGCATCACCCTGATCCTGAGGTTTTCCAGAATCCTGACAGAGTCCGCACGCACTTTACACTGGGACACAGTGAAAGTGCGCAGAAGCCAAAAACAAACCAACACTAAGTCACATATAAAAGCAAAAAGTTTAGGGGTGAACCTGCCAGAAGGGCCAAGTCCAACAACCACCACACTGAAATGCGTTAGTCTAACACCTGATGCGCGGTACTTGGCATGGCTGTCCTTTTCCAAAGGCAGATGATGAAATTCGATAAGCTGTTTTCTCTGGCAAGGCACTTGCTGAGATGGTAAAGGGCCCCCCAAGATCATAATGCATGTGGCCCCCTTTGTCTCTGCACCACAGGGGCTGCGGAGTCCTCTAATTTGCCCTGTCTACCTTATTTTGTTGAGTTCAGGGACTGGGGGCTAACGCAGAGACTTCCCCCAGAGAGTGTGTGCTAGTAGCACAGGCTTTAATTAAATGACTTATTCAGCAGAATTGTTGCATCAGAGGCAACCTGCAAGATAGCGTGTACATGGTGAATAAGCCTGAAATCAGAACCCAGAAGGACTCTTGCGCCAGAAGAAAATCAGGAGACTGTTCCTTCCTGATTTATCTGACACAATCCTAAGTCAGATGGGGAAAGAAGAGGTCATACATAAATCCTAGTTCTCAATCTTTTTCATTTTCCTTTAACTCTTTGGATGTATTCAAAAGGTATCAAGGGCCTCGTTATGGCTGTTTCACTTTGATTAAGATTGCAGCATAGCCTTTATATCTGCAGGTCATATTTGGAGTACAGAGCCCGGTTATGGAGGGACATCTGGAGTATTGTGCAGAGTTAGGGGGCAATATCTGGAGTACTGGGTTTGGCTATGAAGACTACATCTGGAGTGTGGCAACCAATTTAGAAAACAACATATGCAGTGTTTCTTGAGTAATGTATGCAATTCAGTTGGCAACATGCTGAGTGTTGTGGTAGGAGCCAGATCAGGTGAAGACATGGTATGTAAGGCTCTCGAATGGCGTGTTTACTCCTGTACACTTGATGACAGCAGTGGGAAATGAAACAGAGACAAATGCAAAGCATTAAATTAAAGGTGAGTAACTTGATGGCAAGACCGGAGGCTCCTATTATGCTTGTTTAAAGCATGTCAACTACAACAGAAGCCACAGTATTAATAGGTTTGCAATAGAACATATGAAAAAAATTGTCATTTGTCCAGTCTGCTGATCTCAGAATGTCTTCCAGACGGGAGTCTGCTCAAAAGGCCTTAGAGGCCATGGCTCCTCTGGTGGAATGAGCTCCGAAAACGGAGACATCGATGCCCGCAAGGGACATAACCCAACGAACCCAACGGGCAAGGGTAGGGGAGGAGACAGGAAGGTGTGGCTTTTGGAAGGAGATAAGGAGTTGGGAATGAGAGGGCGCTCTGAGATCAGAAGTCCTTTGTTCGTACACTTTTAAACACTGGTCAACACACAACTTTGGATGAGAAGGAAAATAGGGGTAAAAAACTGAATCCAAATGAGTTTTAGTCCGTCTGTGGATCTGCAACACAACACCTGTGGGTGAAAATTGGCGAGAAGAAATATCTAATGCTCTAACATCAGAGACACGTTTAATGGAAACTAAGCACAGAACCATTGTAAGTTTAGCGGATAACATTTTGAGAGAGAGAGCAAAATTATCTGGCCAATCAGAAAACAGTTTGAGAACAACAGAAACATCACATAAAGAGGAATACTTAGCCAACGGAGGTTTGGTACAACGAACTCCTTTTAGTAAACGGCAGATCAATGGATGGACTCCAGCTGGTTTGCCATCAATGGGGGACATGATTTAGAGAAATCGCTGAACGATAAAGGTTAATGATCCAGTAAGACTTACCTGCACTGGCTTCCGAGGCCAACAAGTTGACCACAAAGTTCAGAGGGGCTGAAAGGGGATCAATGTTCCTTTCCAGACACCAGCTTGCCCAAAGAAACCAGGCGGATTTGTAAGCTTTGGAAGTCCCGGGAGCCCAGGCTTGGCTGATGAAGAGAGCACCCTCTTGTGAAATAAGGACGTCAGAAGGGACAGGCCGGAAACTTTCCAAGCCGACAGAGTCACGGTGTTGTCCAGAATGAGGTTGTGTCGAGCACCTTGAGGACTCAAGAGTAAGTCGTCGCATGACGGAAGAAGAACCGGAAAATCCACTGCCATCTCAAGCAGAGAAGGGAACCAGATTTGAGATTCCCAGAAGGGGGCTACAAGGACCAAGGAGGTCGACTGTCGACGAACTTGGGAAAGAACTCTGCTGATCATGAGAAAGGGAGGAAAGGCGTAATTGAGATGGAAAGACCAGTCCTGGAGGAAAGCATCCGTTGCTAAGGCTGAAGGATCCGGTCTCCAACTGAAGAAGCGGGGCAACTGAGAATTTAGACAGGATGCAAAGAGGTCTATGGAAAAGGGACCCCATTTTTGAGAGAGAGAGAGAGAGGAAAATGGACGGAAGCAGCTTCCAATCGCTGGAGTCTCGGAGAAAGCGCGAATGCCAATCCGCTACCGAGTTGAGGTCTCCTGGAAGATACTCAGCCATCAAAGAAAGCTGGTGTGACAGACAAAATTCCCAAGGACTTTTCGCCAGCTCTGCCAGAGGTTTGGATTTGGTACCGCCGAGGTGCTTTATGTAGCGGACCGCAGAAACATTGTCTGTGAGAAGTTGGCCTGATATATGATGCTCACTAGTTCTAGTGATCACCTTGTATCAGTCCAAACAACCCTTATGGTGATTGGTTGTAAGTCAACCTTATAGACCAGCTATCCTAATGGTAGCATGGACAAAAGCAGTCTTTGGGCTAAACTCTTTTGGCATGTGAAGCCAGCTGTTTTACCACATATAACCCCTTGAATACCAAGTGAAAGGACACCACACAGGTTGTTATGAAAATAAACAAGTATTTATTAACTAACATACACCTCTGAACTCTTTATGAGGTCAGAGGGCTAAGCACATGACAAACTCTTAGGAAAAATACGTTTAAGTTGCACGATTTACAATGGTGCCCTAGGGGCACCACTAACCATATACTGGAAACAATGGAATGCGAGGAAAGAAAATACTGTAAGGAGATCCAGAGGCTGGAGGATCGCTGGGACTACGCTACTAACTAGGTAAGTAAGGCGCAGGAGGCCCACGGGACTCACGTGCAGAGTGGAAACTCTCACGCGGGATGCGTACCAACGTCTATGGATGCTAAAGTTTAAAGAGTTACGGATTCCGGACGAACCCGGCTGGATGGAGGAAAAACAACAGTGGACCTGAACACTAGGATAGTGAACACTGACTTCAGCACCTAGAAGCTTTAGTTACCTAACCCACATGCTGTGGGTGCATAGGGCTGAAGTGGTGTCGGGTTTGCTGCGTTGACCCCGGTGAAGCCTGAAACAAGTAGTTGCTGGCAGGCGGCCAGATGGAGGAGTCCGGTGGTTCAAAGGATGGAACTAGGAAGAAGAAGTCCTGAAAGGGAAGGGGACAGAGTCTCGGTCACTAGCCAGTGACAGTGCTGGAACCAGGAGGGAACCAGGTGCTGTTGCCGCGATCAGGTGGAAGAAGGGTCGCTTCTCTCTGTAGCTGCGCGGACCAGGAGCTGTTCTTTACAACCAGGCTGGAGGCACGAGCTGTCCCACGTAGTCTACTGCTGTTGGCGGTGTTGGATCGTCGATCTGGTCAACAGGCCTTGGCAAGTGCAAGACACGCGGTGGAACAAAGATGGCGTCTGGTGCGGACCAGGAGGGTCCGGGGTGCTTCTCGTTTACAAGGAAGCAAGGGCCAGTCTGGGGGACCAGACCAGCAGTGTTGAAATCTTCGGGTCGTCGTCTCAGAGGTCACTAGCCAGCCCACATGCCCTTGCATCCGATAACTACATTCTTTTAGGAGACCTCAACTACCACCTTGAAAACAAACACGACAGCAACACCACCACCCTTCTGGACAACCTGGCCAACCTCGGACTAAAACAACTTGTTGACACCTCCACCCATGCAGCCGGACACACGCTCGACCCAATCTTCACTTCCAGCAAGCATATCTCCTTCGATCGCACCACTGCTCTCCATTGGACGGACCACAGCTGTGTTCACTTCAGCTACAAAACCACCCTGAACCACAACCGCCCACAACCTATTCCTCGGAGAAACTGGAACAAAATCACCTCCGACCAACTCCTTACATCACTCAACCAAAACCCTCCCACCCTCTCATTGGACCCAAACCAAGCGGCCACCAATCTCAAGCAATGGATCACCCACAGTGCTGACGAATTAGCACCCCTGAAAAAGCACCAGATCAAATCAGCCAGCAAAAAGGCTCACTGGTTCAATGACGACCTTAAAAAATCCAAGAAGCTATGCCGCACCCTAGAGAAAACATGGAGAAAAACCCAACCACCGACAACATGGCCACCCTCAAAGCAGCCACCTGCAAACACCACCAACTGATTCGATCCGCCCAAAAATCAGCATTCAAGGATCGTCTCGACAACAACTCTCACAACAGCAAGGAACTCTTCAACATCGTCAAAGAATTCACCAACCCCACCTCAGCATCTAACGACATCACTCCCTCCCAAGACCTCTGCGATGCGTTATCCTCCTTCTTCTACAACAAAATTGCCGACATCCACAACAGCTTCGAGAATACTCCCAGCGATCAGCCCTCCCCACCCCCCTCAGATCCTACTCCGCCAACTAACAACCTTAGCAACTGGAACCCAATCACCACTGAAGACACCATCTGCCTAATGAACTCAATCCACTCTGGCTCGCCAACCGACCCCTGCCCCCACTACATCTTCAACAAAGCTGACTCCATCATCGCACCCCATCTCCGTGATGTCATCAACTGCTCGTTCAACTCTGCCACCTTTCCAGAAAGCTGGAAACACGCCGAACTCAGCGCCCTTCTGAAGAAACCCACAGCAGACCCCTCTGAACTTAAAAACTACCGACCCATATCCCTCCTCCCATTCCCGGCCAAAGTCATTAAGAAAGCCGTCAACAGCCAACTCGCCGCCTTCCTTGAATCCAACAACTCCCTCGATCCATCTCAATCCGGGTTTCGAGCCAAACACAGCACCGAAACCGCCCTCATTGCAGCAACTGACGACATCGAACACTACTGGACAACGGAGAAACAGTGGCCCTCATTCTACTCGACCTCTCCGCCGCTTTCGACACAGTCTGCCACAGCACCCTTATACAACGCCTCAGCAACATCGGCATACAAGGAAAAGCCTTGGACTGGATCATCTCATTCCTCGCTGGGAGAACTCAAAGAGTCCGACTTCCCCCATTCAACTTAGAGGCCACTGAAGTCATCTGTGGCGTACCACAAGGATCTTCACTCAGTCCCACCCTCTTCAACGTTTACATGAGTCCACTCGCTTCCATCGCGCGTCAACACACCCTCAACATCATCTCTTACGCCGACGACACCCAGTTAATCCTTTCCCTCACCAAAGACCCCAACACCGCCAAAACCAATCTTCACGAAGGCATGAAAGAAGTAGCCGAATGGATGAAAAATAGCCGCCTAAAACTCAACTCAGACAAAACGGAGGTGCTCATTCTAGGATCTTCCCCCTCTGCCTGGGACGACTCTTGGTGGCCCTCCGCTCTGGGCACAGCACCCACACCCACTGACCACGCACGTAACCTTGGCTTCATCCTAGACTCCTCTCTCTCGATGTCCAGACAAGTCAACGCAGTCTCATCCTCCTGCTTCAACGTACTTCGCATTCTCAAAAAGATCTTCCGCTGGATCCCCCTCGAGACAAGAAAGACTGTCACTCACGCACTGGTCACGAGTGGACTGGATTATGGTAACACACTATACGCCGGAATCACAGCAAAATTACAGAAAAAACTCCAACGCATCCAAAACTCATCAGCGAGACTCATATTAGACATCCCTCGCCAAGATCACATCACCGGACACCTAAAAGACCTCCACTGGCTTCCCGTCAACAAAAGAATTACTTTCCGCCTTCTCACCCATGCACACAAAGCCCTCTACAATCTAGGACCCGAATGCCTCAACACTCGACTGTCCTTCTACAAACCCACCCGCCAACTAAGATCGTCCAATCAAGCCCTCGCCGCAGTCCCGCGCATCCGAAAATCCACTATGGGTGGTAGATCCTTCTCCTTCCTTGCTGCCAAGACCTGGAACTCACTCCCCACTCACCTCCGCCTTACTCAAAATCACATCTCCTTCAGAAAAGAACTTAAAACCTGGCTATTCGACAAATAATGAACCCCTTCCCCAAGCGCCTTGAGACCCTCTGGGTGAGTAGTGCGCTATATAAATGCCCGAACTTGAACTTGAACCTGGGTGGGACCAGGAAGGGGGGTGGTTAGACCCCCTATCCTTTGTCCGGTCTTGCGCCAGCTCTGGGGCTGGAGTGCCCCAGGAACTGGTTTAGACCGGAGTATGCACAGGGACACCTTGTGTGCCCCAGGCATGTCTCATTCCTTTCAGCCCTGTCCTACCTAATACACAAAATCCTGTCTGGGGTGGTGCTAGCACCTCCCAAGGCAGGAAACCCTTTGTCCGAGCCTCCCTCGCTGGAAGGACTCCCAGCAGCAGGAGGTCAGACTTGTGTCTGTGGTGGCAGCATCCATTTTGTGATGCTGACTCGAGTTACTTTAACCAGGGTTCACAGTTACATACATGTCGTGTCCTTCTAGAAGGGTGGGATGCTACCACCGTCGCCAGAATTGGCGAGGGGGTAGTATTCCGATTCGTATGACACCTTACTCGACATGTTTTGATAATGCTATGCCAAAGTTAGCATTTGACCGCGTGGTTCATAATGCACTTAAGAGTATATGGTATAGCGTTATCATGGAACAGCTATTAGGACTTGGTTCCGCAAGCTGCAAACGGGCTCAGCTCATGCCAGAGCACCATCTCACATAATTCCAAGCACTCTGCCTTCAGGATTGATAAGGCCTGCCATAGGAGTGACTGATAGGAATATATGTGTCCATTTTAGGGTTAGATATAGGGATACTATATCTAAAGCAAAGGGTGATTACACCACCTTGCCCCAGCTGATTGATCAGCCAGTTGTGTCAGATTTGGATGGCCAGCCAGGGGTGGCATAATACATACTGCAGCCCCTGGTAGGCCCTGGGTGCACCTATGCCCTGGGTACCTAAGGAACACTGTACAGGGACTGATAAGGTGACTCAGTATCCAATTAGATATGCACCTAAGGTACTTGGAATCCATTTTACAGAGAGAGCAGTAGGCCTGGGGCCCTGAATAGCAGGGTCCCAGGTCAACTAAGTCGAAAAACCAGCAAAACACCAGGCAAAAAGTTGGGGGCAACCATACTCAGATATCCACCTTCCTACATAACCCCCCCCCCCCAAACGAAAGGAGATAAGGCTATCCTTGACCAGGTAAGCCTATATTGCCTGAGTGGCCATATGAGGTGGTATATGCACTGGCATGGTTACCCCCTATCTCATGGTCCACTAAGCAATCCCTCACCCTAAGGGTATCTGAGGGTCTCCACCATAGGGAATCTCTACCTGTGGTGTGTTTTGGCAAAGTAAAAGGCTGGTGCTGGCATGGAGTACTGAAGTGAGACTCCACTAATGTTGGGCTCAACTTCCTCCAATCACTATCCACCATATGTGCCTTTCTTTCCAGGACTGAGTTGCTGTGAGCTCTCAGGGTCAACCTCTGGCTACCTAAAGCTGGAGGCTGTGTCCCTCTGTTTGGCTTACTGGGGGGACAGGTCAGGTTTGGGGCTTTTAGGTCCCAGGTTTGACTGTGCCCAACAGTGTCCATCTGTGGGAGGTCCCTAACTAAGTTTAAGGGGGATCCCCCAGGAGTTTGTTTTATTTTCACTTGGCTAGGTCTACTAGCTTCAGTGCCCTTAATCTGCTGATTGGGGAGTTCTTTTGGACAGGGGGCCCTTTGGGGTCCACCACTGGCCTCCTTGACCTCTACAGCCCTGGGCTGACTGAGGTAGGGTAGAGAGGGGCAGGTTACCTGCTCCAGACTGGGTCCCACCTTGGAAGGGTCCACTGACATCAGGGTCTCTGCCAGGCTAGGCCTGACTACCCCCGGGGCAGTTCCTTCACAAGGGGTCAGATCAGTTCCCTGAGGAGGCTGATCCTTTCCTAAAGTCTGGTGGGAGGGAGATTTCTCTTCCTCCTCAATGCTCTCTGTCTGAGTGGAGTGATCCATAGTTTCAGGCTTCACAACACTATTATCTGTCTGAGTTTGAGCTGTGGCCATCACAACCCCACCAACCTTTTCAGGAAGGGACTCAGTTTGGGTATGGGCTGTGACCATCACAGCCTTGCCAACCTGTTCAGGGAAGGAATCTGTCTGAGAATGGGCTGTGACTGGCACAGCCCTCCTGACCTGTTCAGGGAGGACATCTTGGGCTGGGGCTGTGGCTATCACTGCCCCACTAACCTTACCATGGAGGTTTACCATTTTAAAATGGGTTTCTTGCTCTACCTCCTCAGCCCAGGCTGAGATCTCTAAATCATTCCCCAGTAGGCAATCTACAGGCAAGTTTGATGACACTACCACTCTCTTGGGGCCAGTGACACCTCCCCAGCTGAGATTTACCACTGCTATGGGATGATCTCTCTGCACTCCATCAATGTTGGTCACCTGGTATGTGGCTCCAGGTATAAGTTGCCTTGAGGGGACTAGGCTCTCAGTCACCATGGTGATGCTAGCCCCTGTATCTCTATAGGCCTCAACTTTTGAACCATTGATGAGGGGCTCCTGTCTGTACTTGTCCAAAGTGTTGGGACAAGCTGTGAAGTTGGCAAACCCCATGCCAGTCTGGTTAGGCCAGAGTCCCCAGGAACTCCCAAAGTAAATGCACCCAAATTCTTGGGGGCACTCCCACCACCTGGGGGATTACTACTAGTAGTAACAGGAGGCTGGGAAGTGTTACTTGGGGGTATGTTTTCCTTATTGTTGTTGGCCCTTGGGCAACTGCTGTCAGTTTTCCAATGGCCTACCTGTTCGCAGGTATGGCAATAAGGTTTCTTTTGGGCATTGGAAGGATTCTGGGACCCACCCATTTCAGAGGATTTTTGGGGCCCTGATGTGGTTTGATCAGAAGATTTATTCCCACCCTTCTCTTGAGGCCTGGTTGATTCTTTCTTTTGGTCACCACCCTGGTTCTTAGGCCTAATCCTGGTTCTGACCCATTTGTCTGCCCTCTTACCCAATTCTTGTGGAGAGGTCAGATCAGAGTCTACCAGGTGCTGGTGTAATAAATGGTTCTGACAATTATTTATGACTTGCTCTCTCATAATATGATTATACAATCCTGTGAAGTCAGTAACTTTACTACCCAGTAGCCAGCCTTCTAGAGCCTTAGTGGCACAATCAACAAAGTCAGCCCAATCCTGAGACTGAGTTTTCTGGGTGTCCCTGAACAGCAACCTGTACTGCTCAGTTGTTAAGCCAAACCCATCAATCAGTGTATTCTTCAGGACTTGGTAATTGTTAGCATCCTCAGCTCTAGTAGTGAGGAGCTTATCTCTACCTTTACATTCAAAGGAGAGCCACAGTATAGCTGCCCACTGACTTTGGGGGATGCACTGGACAGTGCAGGCCCTCTCCAAAGCAGTCATCCATTTGTGGATGTCATCCCCTTGCTTAAAGGGGGGCACTATTTTACTCAGGTGTCTAGTATCAAAACTCCTGTCTTTATCTCTAATGATAATGCTGCCACCAGTGGGGTCTGCCCCACTCAATTTCTGCTCTCTGGCAAAGACAAGTCTTTCTTTGGCAAGGGCAAGTTCTTCCCTCTCAATCCTCAGATTGACTTCCCTCATCTTAGCTTCATGCTCTCTTCTCTGAGGGGATGTCATCCCTCCTTGAGAAGATGCCTCAGAGACATGGGTGTGAACAGATCTGTTAGAGCCTCTGGAGAGAGACCTAACTCGTCTATTCCCAAGGTTAAGCCTGCCTGAGGGTGGGCCTGGGGGTCCCCCAGTTCCATTCTCATGTATGCTTAAGTTAGTCCTGGTAAGCCTACTGACTCCTCCCTGACCATGGTTTACCTCACCATCAGATGAGTCTCCATCTCCCTCAGTTTCAGGGAAATTTGAGTCCTCCTCTAGTGGGGGTATGTCTTCCTCTGTAGGATCAGATGGGCCTGGATTAGAAGCCCTTCTGGCATCAAATGTCTCTAAGAGACCGATCAGGAAGTTGATTGTAGGGTTAGAACCCTGTTTTCATTTCCTGGAGGTACACAATTGTCTCATCTCCTGGAAGCTAAGGGCTGCATATCTTGACATGACCTGTGGAGGGTCAACTGTCACAAGGGGAGCCACTGAGTTCTCTCCTGTGATAGACATGCTTTTCTAGTGAGGTGTAAGTGGTGCACTTACCTACACTATGGGTTTACCTACTGATCCCTTGCTAAGAGTTGTAGTCAGGGTGTGCTACTCCCTTTCTACTACAACAGCTGTTTCAGTAGAACTCAGAGTATTTCTAAGCTTGTTATATGTACCTATGGTACCTTATGTGATTTTTCAAATGATATCTCAAGATTATATTTGGTAAAAACAACAGCAAGCTCAAATCCCAACCACTGCACACCAATGTGAGAAGTTGGCCTGATATATGATGCTCACTAGTTCTAGTGATCACCTTGTATCAGTCCAAACAACCCTTATGGTGATTGGTTGTAAGTCAACCTTATAGACTAGCTATCCTAATGGTAGCATGGACAAAAGCAGTCTTTAGGCTAAACTCTTTTGGCATGTGAAGCCAGCTGTTTTACCACATCTAACCCCTTGAATACCAAGTGAAAGGACACCACACAGGTTGTTATGAAAATAAACAAGTATTTATTAACTAACATACACCTCTGAACTCTTTATGAGGTCAGAGGGCTAAGCACATGACAAACTATTAGGAAAAATACGTTTAGGTTGCACGATTTACAAAACTGCCCTAGGGGCACCACAAACCATATACTAGAAACAATGGAATGCGAGGAAAGAAAATACTGTAAGGAGATCCAGAGGCTGGAGGATCGCTGGGACTATGCTACTAACTAGGTAAGTAAGGAGCAGGAGGCCCACGGGACTCACGTGCAGAGTGGAAACTCTCACGCGGGATGCGTACCAACGTCTATGGATGCTAAAGTTTAAAGAGTTACGGATTCCGGACAAACCCGGCTGGATGGAGGAAAAACAACAGTGGACCTGAACACTAGGATAGTGAACACTGACTTCAGCACCTAGAAGCTTTAGTTACCTAACCCACAGGCTGCGGGTGCATAGGGCTGAAGTGGTGTCGGGTTTGCTGCGTTGACCCCGGTGAAGCCTGAAACAAGTAGTTGCTGGCAGGCAGCCAGATGGAAGAGTCTGGTGGTTCCAAGGATGGAACTAGGAAGAATAAGTCCTGAAAGGGAAGGGGACAGAGTCTCGGTCACTAGCCAGTGACAGTGCTGGAACCAGGAGGGAACCAGGTGCTGTCGCCGCGATCAGGTGAAAGAAGGGTCGCTTCTCTCTGTAGCTGCGCGGACCAGGAGCTGTTCTTTATGACCAGGCTGGAGGCACGAGCTGTCCCACGTAGTCTGCTGCTGTTGGCGGTGTTGGATCGTCGATCTGGTCAACAGGCCTTGGCAAGTGCAAGCCACGCGGTGGAACAAAGATGGCGTCTGGTGTGGACCAGGAGGGTCCGGGGTGCATCTCGTTTACAAGGAAGCAAGGGCCAGTCTGTGGGACCAGACCAGCAGTGTTGAAATCTTTGGGTCGTCGTCTCAGAGGTCACTAGCTAGCCGGCAAGTGACCAGACAACAGGAAAAGCAGCAACTATGCAAAAGGGCCCCACGCAGATCTCGTGGATGCTGGGGGGCTGGTCTTTGGTGCAGGAGCTGCGTCGGTGTGGGGCTTCTCAGACCCCAGTTCGCTCACTCGAGGATCCCTCGGCGGTCGTGCTGGAAGCGCTGTGCAGGTTTCTTCAAGATGGCCGTCTCCAAGTTGCTCGTCGCACCCACAGGTCCCAGCTGTGCTGTGGATGTGGGTAGAGGTCAGAGGAGTCTGGAGGTCTGGGTCTTGTCGAGCTTGGTCGTCGGGTTCCAGGAAGGAAGGACTTGCAGCAAACCGCACAGGAACTTGATGGTGCCTGCGAAGCAGGATGGTCACTCCCTGACCATAGGGGAGATTCTTCAGTCTTCTGATATTCAGGAGGGCGAAGGTCAAGAGTTCTTCTTGGAAGTTGTCAAGATTAATCTAACTTGGAATGGGACCAGCTCCTACCTTTATTCAGCTAAAGGGGGCTGCACTACGACTAGGTCCCTCCCCTGGGTGGGACCAGGAAGGGGGGTGGTTACACCCCATATCCGGGACACCTTGTCTGCCCCAGGCATGTCTCATTCCTTTCAGCCCTGTCCTACCTAATACACAAAATCCTGTCTGGGGTGGTGCTAGCGCCTCCCAAGGCAGGAAACCCTTTGTCCGAGCTTACCTCGCTGGAAGGACTCCCAGCAGCAGGAGGTCAGACTTGTGTCTGTGGTGGCAGCATCCATTTTGTGATGCTGAGGCTCGAGTTAACTTTAACCGGGGTTCACAGTTACATACATGTCGTGTCCCTCTAGAAGGGTGGAATGCTACCCCTGTCGCCAGAATTGGCGAGGGGGTAGTATTCCAATTCGTATGACACCTTACTCGACATGTTTTGATAATGCTATGCCAAAGTTAGCATTTGACCGCGAGGTTCATAATGCACTTAAGAGGATATGGTATAGTGTTATCATGGAACAGCTATTAGGACTTGGTTCCGCAAGCTGCAAACGGGCTAAGCTCATGCCAGAGCACCATCTCACATAATTCCAAGCACTCTGCCTTCAGGATTGATAAGGCCTGCCATAGGAGTGACTGATAGGAATAAATGTGTCCATGTTAGGGTTAGATATAGGGATACTATATCTAAAGCAAAGGGTGATTACACCACCTTGCCCCAGCTGATTGATCAGCCAGTTGTGTCAGATTTGGATGGCCAGCCAGGGGTGGCATAATACATGCTGCAGCCCCTGGTAGGCCCTGGGTGCACCTATGCCCTGGGTACCTAAGGTACACTGTACAGGGACTGATAAGGTGACTCAGTATCCAATTAGATATGCACCTAAGGTACATGGAATCCATTTTACAGAGAGAGCAGTAGGCCTCGGGCCCTGAATAGCAGGGTCCCAGGTCAACTAAGTCGAAAAACCAGCAAAACACCAGGCAAAAAGTTGGGGGCAACCATAGTCAGATATCCACCTTCCTACATTGTCCATTCGGAGAAGAATGGAACAACGGATCCTGTTCTTTGAGAGGCTTTGGATTGCAAAGGAACCTGCAAGCATCTCTAAACAATTGATGAGCAATTTGACTCCTCTAGTGATCATGTACCTCCAGTCGATATTGGACCACAACGGGCGCCCCAACCCGACAGGCTGGCATCTGACTCTAACACAAGATCTGGGGCCGAAGCGAAGATAGTGCGTCCGTTCCACGCATCTAAATGGTCTGACCACCATTGAAGCTCGTCGCGGGACTCTAGATCCAGAGCGATAAGATCGGCGTAAGCCAGACCTTGGCGCAGATGTTTGATTTTTAAACGTTGAAGAGCTCAATAATGGAGAGGGCCCGGAAAGATGGCCTGAATAGAAGGAGAGAAGTCTGACGATCCTTGCTAAGGTTCGAAGGGAAATAAGAGATGTTCTGAGAACTGTGGCAATCTCTGACTTGATTGTGGAGACTTTCGCCTGAGGGAGGCGGAGAGAGGCTGCGACAGAGTCTACCAGGAAACCCAAGAATTCCATGTTCTGGGACGGTATAAGAGAGGATTTCTCGAGGTTGATGAGAAAACCTAGATCCAAAAGAAGAGACTGAGTAATGTGAAGGTCGGACAAGAGGAGCTGTTTGTCTGTGTTCATGATAAGAATGTCGTCTAGATATATGATGAGCCTGGTGCCGAGCAACCGAAGAAAGGCTACAACAGGTTTGAGGAGTTTTGTAAAGCACCAAGGTGCTGAAGAAAGTCCGAAAGGAAGAGAAATGAATCTATACATCACGCCTGACTACTGGAATTGCAGGAACTTCGAGTGGGAGTGGTATTTGGGAACAGTAAGGTAGGCATCTTGTAAGTCCAGCGGGACCATCCAATCGTTGGGACGAAGAGTGTCCGTAAGTGGAGAATAGTCTCCATTTTGAAGTGGCGATACACCACAAATTGATTGAACCATTTCAAGTTTATTACTGGGTGTAGCTTTTTGGGGTTTTTTTGGACCAGAAAAATGGAGCTGAGAAAGCCTGAGGAGTCGAAGGGATAAATCAGGATGGCTTCCTTTTGAAGAAGAGACTGAATCTCGCTTGAGATCAGAAGGGCCATGTCTGAAGAGAAAACTAGAGGAAGGGGAAAAGAATGATTGAACAACATTAGATAATGGGAGCATAGTATTGCTCCCTTCCCGTAAGCACTGCTTGTAATACCTGTTGCAATAAATATACCACAATTGAATTTGTTGTATTTCTTTTCTGGGAGGAGGGTGAACCACTGACCCGGGACGCACTTGTGAACCAAATTAAAACGAAGACAATATGAACGTGATAAAACAGGGGTGCTCTCGGCTACCTAATTTTGTGATGTTTTTTCTCTGTTCCCATTGGCCAGTTTGTTGCTTGGGCCCCTGGGTACTGTAGTGTTTTCACTTATCTTGGCTGCTGTTGGAATAAAGCAAGATAAGAAAAGCATAATAGGAGCCTCGGTCTTGCCATAAAATACAGGTTGAGGGTAAAGTACGATCTTGTTACTTTTGTAATCCAGTCTTCTGGGGCCAGGACTGGGGTCTCAACTCAAAACAGGTAAGTAATTACGTTTCAGTAAAATTCATAGAAAAGCAGACAATGGATTCCTATGGAGAAAATACAAGTTACTAGTAAACCCGCTAGGGATTACTTTTGCGTTTCAGCACTGGGCTACAAGGTACAGTACTGGCTCTGCTCCTGATCACAGGTGAGCATTTCAGAATTCGGATGATTTTATATGAATATTTCAAGTTTTCAAAAGTAGACATTTAGAAGATTTTTCGAGTCAAACCAGTCAATGTTATTCAATGGCAGGTAAGTGAGTTACCGGTTTCCTGGTGAGTACTAGACTGGTGAAGTTGTGGTTCTGGGCATAGACTCAGGGGTCCCCCACGGTCAGGTGGGTACAGTTGGTTCACCCTCAGCGAAGCAGGGGCGTCCAGGTGCAGAGGTAGTTAGGCCCAATGTTATCCAATGGGGGACGGGGGGCCTCCAGTTGGTGGCTGCTGGCTAGCAGGCCACGCGGCTGTGGGAGCGGGGCTCCTGGTCACTTGCTCAGGGCAAAGGGGGAAGCAGGATAGGACAAAGGTGGCACGGCCAGCGGTACTCGGAGGGCTGGGTGAAGGGTGCTTTTGAGCCGTCGGGCGCTCAATGTTATCTAATGGAAATGATCAAACGGAAACAAAGGCTGCAGGCTCTGGGGCGGAGACTCTCCAGGGGCGACCATCACGTCGAGAGGTAAGTTGGGATCTTGGAGCACAGGTAGGTACCCCAGAGGGAGGCACAGGGGGCTGTAGGGCGCTGGGTGCAGGGGTGTCTTTGGGTGTCGGAAAAACTTAGGGGTGTTATAGGTAGGGCAAGGGCAGGGGTCAATAGGTCCCTGTCCTGGGGTGGGTACACCCCCTAGCCTGCTCCTCTCCTGCGGGAGGGGGGCAGGAGCCTAGCTAGGATTGGGTAGAGCTCCCCCTCTTCAAGATGGCCGGAGCCCAGTGTCGTGCTTCACCTCACCACCCCCACCTGAGGGGTGGGGTTGGCACAGGCTGGCACCACCCCTTCCTGACGTAGTTTTTCCCGCCAGTCTTCCCGCCAGAGTGGGGGTCAGAACTGGTGGGGGGCCAGTTGCTGGGTACAGCAAATGGTCTTGAGAAGCTCACAGAGGTGGCATGCCTTTGAAGCTTCCCCCTGCCCATCCTGGGGGACGAGAACCAGCACCTCGCCCAGGATGTGCATTGTTGCAGGCCCAGGGCTCCCCACCCAGGGGTCCAGGAACATGTCTGCTGTGTGGCAGCCTCTGCAGCCACTCAGCCCAGATGTGGATTGTAGGTTAGGTTTTTAGAGGGCACCTCTAAGATGCCCTTGGGTGCATTTTACATTAAATCCCACACTGGCATTAGTGCGGGTTTAATGTGCTGTCAGTCTTCAGTGTACCATTATGGTGCTGTGGAGTTCATAATGACAACCTCCCAGCACCATATACTCTTAATGGCATCACTGCATTTACAGTGCCCAAGAATGGCCCTAAGTACTGTTGGGGCACAGGGTTCATGCACCTGTGCCCACACCTCTCGCATAGGGCACCCAGCTAGAGCGGTGACTGAAGTATGCCAGGGCAGTGGGTTCTGTGGGCATGGCACACAGGGTTGTGTGCCATGTGGACTCTTGGTTTAGCTCTGTACCTAGACACTCAGCCTGCAAAGGCAGTGTGTGGGTGTCAAGGTACAGGGCCCCTGAGGGTGGCACAATATGTGCTGCAGTCCTCAGGGGTCTTCTCTGGTCACCATGCCCTGGGTACCTAGGGTACCATTTACTAGGGGCTGACAGGTGGCCAGAGATGCCAATTGGGTTTTAGTTTCAACACAGCTTTTAGGGAAGGAACACAGGCCCTGGGTACCGGGTTGGCAGGGACCCACGCTCAGTCAAAGCACATCAGCAGTTCAGAAAAAAGTGGCGGCATACCAGTGCAAGAAAGATGGTAGTTTCTCACATCGAGGTATCGGGTTAGCTGTCTGTTGATGGTTTTCTCGATGACCTTGGCTGGGAAGGGGAGCAGAGAGATGGGCTGGAAGTTCTTGAGGACTCTTGGGTCTGCCTTAGGTTTTTTGAGTAGGGCTTTGATCTCGGCGTGTTTCCAGATCTCTGGGAAGGTCACGGTCTCGAGGGAGAGATTGATGACGTTGCGCAGGTGGGGTGCAATGGAGCTGCTTGCTCTGTTGAAGACTAGGAGCGGGAATGGGTCTGACGGAGAGCCGGAGTGGATTGTGCGCATGGTCTTGATGGTGTCATCGAGGCTCACGCTGGCCCAGGCTAGCAGAGGGTCGTGGTCGATGGTGTGCGGAGGGTCTGTTATGTTGCTGTCTGTTGGGGCTGTCTGGGTTTTGAAGCGGTCGTGGATGTCTGCTATCTTGCGGTGGAAGAAGGTGGCGAGGGAGTCGCACAGGGCTTGCGACGGCGGGATGTCGTTGGAGTTAGAGCTGGGGTTGGAGAGTTCCTTCACGATGTTGAAGAGCTCCTTGCTATTGTGTGCATTGTTATCGAGGCGGTCTTTGAAGGAGGTCCTCTTGGCCGCCCTGATGAGGTGGTGGTGGTTGCGGATGGCGTCCTTGTGTGCTGCGTGGCTGTTGGAGTTTGTTCAACGTGCCATTTCTTCTCTAGTTTCCGGCAGGCTTGCTTGGAGGCTAGAAGTTCTGGGGTGAACCAGCTGGCCCTCTTGCTGGTGTCTCTGTGGGGGGTTTCTTCAGCGGGGCGAGGGTGTTGGCGCAGTCCTCGATCCAGCGTCTGAGGCTGTGGGCAGCATCGTCGGTGTTGGAGGGTTCGGTGGGTGGGCTGAGAGCGAGGTTTGCGTGTAGTTAGTCTTCTTTGATTTTGCTCCAGCAGTGGCGGGGGATCTGTTGTGTGCGCTGGTGTGTGGTGGGTTTCTGGAAGGCGAAGTGGATGCAGCGGTGTGCGGTCCAGAGGAGTTCGGTGGTGTGGCTGACGCAGATGTGCAGGCTTGAGGAGAAGATGGGGTCGAGCGTGTGGCCGGCGGAGTGGGTGGGCGTTGTGACGAGTTGCTTCAGTCCGAGGTTGGTGAGGTTACCGATCAGGGTTGTGGAGTTGTTGTTGTTGTTCTCAAGGTGAACGTTCAGGTCTCCGAGGAGGATGTAGTCGTTGGAGGTCAGGGCGTGCGTGCGGATCAAGTCGACGATGGAGTCGCTGAACTGGGGGCGGGGTCCAGGGGGTCGGTAGACGAGGGTGCCTCTGAGGGTGGAGTTAGGGTCTGTGTGGATCTGGAAATGCATGTGTTCGGTGGTGCTGAGCACGTCGTCGTTGCTAGTCGAGACCCTGATGCTGTTCTTGTGGACGATGGCAATTCTTCTTCCGACTCCATTGGTGCAGTCTCTGCGGGTGATCTTGTAGCCATCTGGGATGGCTATGGTGATGTCGCTGTGCGGCCGCACAGCAGCCGGCTTATATAAGGAGGTGGGAGGGAGGAGCAGCTGGGAGGCAGGAGGCTGGGGCAGCGAATGGGCAGTGGGCAGTCAGGGGGGCGGGGCCGAAGGGGATGCAGTGGCGAGGGCGGTGAGGGACAACAAAGGTAATAAAAGAAAAAAGGGGCACAAAATCGAAGGAAAAGACGAGTGGCACAGAAGGCAAAAGGGCACAGAAATACTGGAAAAACGAGTGGCACAGAGGCAGAATACAAAA
This sequence comes from Lissotriton vulgaris, assembly GCF_964263255.1. NCBI lineage: Eukaryota > Metazoa > Chordata > Amphibia > Caudata > Salamandridae > Lissotriton > Lissotriton vulgaris. The sequence continues at coordinate 868,434,468 of NC_141687.1, read as the reverse complement.
AAATACAGGGGCAGCTAAGAACAGAAGGCAGAATGGGCAGAGAGGCACGGGGAAGTGAGGGGAACTGACTGGAAGACCGGGCAGCGAGGGGTACAGAAGGAAAGACCAGGCAGAGAGAGCACAGGGACACCGAGGGGGACAGGGGAAAAAAAGCGGGCACGTACCACGTACAGGCAGCGGGGGAAGACAGACAACAGCAGTCACAGACACAACAATGAAAATACAGGCAATACAATAAAGCAATAAAGCGGAGGATAAACAAACCTACCTACGGCCTACCACTGGCCACCAGGGATGAGGTAGCCTGCGGGTGGGGGAGGGCTTCGAACTTCCTCAGCAGCGGCAGCTGGGGAAGGGAGACACAGGCGGTGCTGTGTGGAAGGGGAGTGACCCACCTGGTGGGGTCAAGGGTCGCTCTCCTCACCGCGCAGTGGCCGTCCTTTATGGGGAGGTGGAAGGGAGGAGCAGCTGGGAGGCGGGAGGCAGCAAATAGGCAGTGGGCAGTCAGGGGGCGGGGCTGCAAGGGACGCAGTGGCAAGGGCGGTGAGGGACAACGAAGGTAATAGAAGGAACAAGCATTTACAATGCAATGGTTTCGCCTTTGGAAAAGTTAGAGCTATTGGCATTGTAAATGACAAAATTTGTATTAATGTGTTGGTTTTGAAAACAGATAAATAAATGGCATTGTCATTTACATTGCCATTAGCTTAATCTCTGCAGTCACTAGCACTCCATAGCACTCCCTAGTCACTCTGCACTCCCTAGCCCTCCCAAGTGAGTGGTGGATCACAATGGTGTGGCAAGGCCGGGGATTGATGAAGCAGTAGTATATTCCAATTAGGGTAGAACCAGTACTATCAGCCATCAGATAGAGTAAGTCATGGTGGCTTAAATCCCCCAAATTAATTCATTATAGTTCTCTAGTCCACCTTAGTGTAGATAGTTTTTTAACTTTAGCTCCTGACGAATGGCCTCTAGACTTGTAAAATTGAAAAGAAACATGTTGACCAACCACAAGGAGGAGGGTCACACCTAAGGCATTAGCTTACCATTGCGCCTTTCCTCTTTATTTTAATCAGGGTAGGAGACCCCACAATTAAAGTTATTTTTGCTGGTACTCCCAACCCTGTTTTAACTCACATAAACATCACACACCACTTATTCATCTACACTCACTAAATCTCTCACCCCCACTGCACCAAACAGCTATTTGGAAAAAGATCTCCGCCAAAGTGCACCTCATCGGGAGCCGTCAGGCATTGCAGCGCCAGCCAGATGACGAGCAGCTCGATGATGAAGCATGACACCCAACTGGGTGTGTGAGGGCATTACATTCCAAAGAAATGGATTCCCATCTCTTTGACTCTATAGCCTACTGTCCTTTGTATATTGCTAAATTCTAGATCATTCAGGAACAGCACAACTTTAATTTTCATACAGCGTTTTTCTACAATTAACCAGCCACCCCTGACAATGTGTGTAGTCATCTGTAATTAATATATGAAGAGGTCTTTGACCACACATTTGAGTGGGGTGGTAATATTGAAAAAGATAAAGTTTACTTTATGGAAACTCCCAGCAATTTTCTGTAAGCTCTTTCCCATCATCCGCTATGTGCTATACAGTGGACAAGACTGTAAACAGCTACAAAAGTTTTAAAATCATGAGAACTTAGCAACTAGTATCAAAATGGCAAACATGCATCATACACACCCTGTCCCCATACCTGCTCATATGAATGCCTTTGCCAACTTCCTTCTTGAAGGAGCAAGCTTGCATGAGTTTTAGCTGAAGGCTCAGTGACAGCAGGACAATATTCATTATGACAAGAAACTTATGAACAAAAAGTAATGATGTTATTCCAAAGAAAACTTTATACTCTTCTTACATCTGGGATCTTTCCAACTGATGACTTTATTTGTAGAGTTCACAGCAACTGAGAATGAATGAAAAAGGGAGGAGCTAGAATTATTTGGTAGTACACGACTTAGCGAAATTGGGCCAAGCTTAGAATGACGCAGTGAACAAGTCTTAAGAGCCAAGTATCAGAAGAACGACAGTAGGACAGAGCCAAGTATCAAAAGAATGCACATAGGAAAACCTGCAAAGCCACCCAGCATGCATCTCTTACAGGTACACGCCCGGGAAATGCAATCAACGCCTCCTTGGCCCTGTTTGAGTGTGCTTAGATAATGGATGGATATTCAGTCCCATGCAAAGTGTAGCAATGGCTGATACACAGGGCCACTGGGAAAAACAAGTGATTAGGTCAAACACTGGAAGTCTCTGTTTTCCTGCACTACTACTTGTGGTGAAGGTCTGCATTGACTGACCGGGTCATCACCTCCGTCTCAACTGTCACCTGCACAGTGCTAGAGCTGCACTCAAATACATGGATGGGGATTGGTTAGGAGTTAGACCTTACTAAGTTTACTCTTGGTGCAAGTCCAGCATCCAGAGTCACTGCAGCAAACTGAGGCTTCTTCCCCAGGCCCACGTCCAATGAGGCAGACGTTCTCAACCTCTTGGCGCAAAAGGCCTGCAGCATGACTGCCAGAAGGAGAGCCTGTATGAGCAACTTGGAACTTTAACTCCAGAGGGGCATCAATGCTTAACCTGACTGTGCCATGTAGTTTAAAGAGCCAAATCGTTTTTGCCCTTAAAAGGCTCTCATTTCCTGGATGCACACCTCGAATTTCTTGACCTTAACTGGAGTGACTCAAACTCGGTGTCAGGTCATCGAGGAAAGGGGGTTGCGTGACCCTTCCATTTTGCCATGGTTACTTGACCTGCTTGGATTGGGTGGGTGACAGTTGCCTCCACAAAGAAGCATCCCGGGAGCCACAGACAGACCGAGACCCTCTAAACATCTCCTATTATTCTTAATGCTGAAAAACAATGTCTCCTGGTGATTCGGGCACCATTATCCTTCACGCAAACCAGATCGTCCTGGAGGAACCTGGTATTAAAAGTTTCACTTGAAGTGAAGGCTTGCCCGGGGTGACCATTCACATGAGAATCTACTTCTCATGTGAATGGTCACCCCGGGCAAGCCTTCACTTATGTTGGTCATCTACTGCAAATGGTTGAAGGCACAATATGCAAGGGTGAAAAAACAGACTGGTGTCACATAAGCTACTCGAGCTGAAGGAAGACTATGGACGGAGGAAAAACGAAAAACAAATCCAATATTGAAAATTGTACGGATGGCCTCTGCCCCACCCACATAAGAAGAGGACGACAGAATAAGGTATCAATCAACACCATTTGACAGCGTATCGTATGATGTATTACTTCATGGATGATGGATACCCACAACTTGAGAATGAGAAAAAAGAAAGTAAGAGAAAAGTGCATAATGAAGCTGAGGGCTGTTTAATAGATAGCCGTCTTCACTATCCGACTCTACAGAGTTTATAAAAAGTACAAAAACTGTAAAACAAAATGTGTTGCATTCTGGTGTCATGCCAAACTGTTATTACTGGAATCACTTGGCACTATCGTCCCGCTGTGAATAAGATTCAGAAACTACAGAGCCACATTTACAACATTAACAAATCTAAAAATGTACAAAGGTTTCAAATCAGGATAACGTGTGTGGTGTGAGATGATGAGAATGAATAGCTTTCGTCCAGGGCTGTTTCCCGTTTTCTGTCTATGGAAAATAAACCCACTTGATAAATGTGAGCGTTAAAGGTTTCAACAAAGTGGCGTCAAGAATAGATTTTGGATGGTGGGCAGTCCTGTGGGGCTCTTCCCTGGATAAACCAACAAGCAACAGAGAGTGAAAGGGGAGGGAGGAGGGGGGGGCGGGAACGGGCACACGGGGAGGGGGGCGGAACGGAGACCTATTGCATTGTAAATACTTGTTAGCTCCTGCTTACAGCATGAAAAAGTCTGGTTATTAAAAGCTGCTACCAAGAACTCCCTTCGTATTTCCGAAGCAACGGTTGCCATAAAATTATATTCACACTCCAACTACTTTAATTACCCCTCTAATGGCTGTATGGAATTCCCCTGAAGGTTAATCTCAACCGTATTTACAACTTCCATGGTTTCGACATTCAATACCAGAGAAAGAAACAAGAAAAAAACACAAGAAAAAAAAAAGAGAACACACACATTTCAATAGAGTCACGGCAACTTGGAGATGATGACAAAACAGTCTGTCACCCTAGAACCAAGATACTACCACATATAATTATGGACAGCCACGGCTTAAGGCATTCCTGGATACACGACGCACTGAGAGTCATAAAGAAGATATTAAAAACACAATGTATCATAAGTTGTGTGACAGCACGTGCCGATCTTGAAATGTTACGACTCACATGTGCCTATCTCGTGAAAGTTGGATTCGAACACGCTGTAGTAGCTCAAGTATGAGGTCTGACACCCAGAATATAAACCACCTCTAGTTCCTTAGTGTTTGCAACACACAGGTACACGGCGCTGTACTGCGCACTGCAAAGGGAGCCGTTTATTCAGCGCAGTAAAGTTAATTTTAGATTAAACTTTATATAATTCATCATGTTCAAGATACTACTGGTAGCACTGCACTGTGTAGTAAGAATCTCAGGAACCCCATGTACCCAACATTATACTCTTCGCCGAGAGAATTACATATTCAGCACTATTCAGTTTACAAGCAATCTATTCAGCGTCGAATGGAGTAATGCAGAGCACAGCGTATTGCAGAGTAGCAAATGCAGGTTCAAACTAGAATTGCACACTTCCTGTAGTAAAGTTTAATGTACCGCATATATCTAGTGCCATACAGCATAATACAACGTAACGCACATGTAGGCAGGGCTACAGAGTACAAAGACAACCAAACGCATCCGGCTCTGAAGTCCCTTAAAGAGACAAACTGATATATACGCAGATATATGGGAAGCCTCGTGAAGCCCACACGGCAGGGGAAAAGGAAATGGGAGGGGAATCTCGCGCAGGCTGGATCATTTCAAAGAAGCCCAAGAAAAACCACGCTGCAATAAAACTCCCATTACCTTATTAAAATGTCCTTGTTAGAATGAGTTCCCTGTAAAAGCACGCACTGCAAACACACTGCGCTGGTGCTCTGCTGACTTATCCCGCTCGGATTCTGCATCTATTCGAACTGCCTCATACGAGCCTTCTGGCGACTTTTGCTCGGTTGTCATTGTGCATCCAGAGTGGCTTTTAGGATGTGATTCTGCCTCATTAGTGATGTGTTCTGGTCGTACAGTTCGGCTCCCGGTTCTGTGCACGCAGCAGAGAGGCCAAGGACTGGTTGTGCAGGTAGGGGGGCGGGAACAGGGCCGGGGAGACACGGAGAGCGAGGCAGCGGTAGGGGGGCGGGAACGGGGTGTAATGGGACGATCCCAAGAGATTTGGGAGGGATTTAGCTAGTTATTCGAAAAAGGGGATTTCAAAGCTGTAGAGAAGCATCTAAGATCTATAAAAGACCCGGTTCCCCAACCCAGCGACTTTAATAAAGCTGTGCTCCATTTCCCAAATACATTGTTTAATTAATTCTGTTTCTAACTTGTGCCTCTCTCGTCCAATATCTTACACTTCCATAGCTTAGATCACTCACCCTTGTAGATTCTTTCCAAATTCAGGTCGGTAGCTCCTGCCCATTGCACAAACTGCGAGCGCCGTGTCCCCGTTCTGGAAGCTCACCCCGCCGTGCGTCGAGGGCTCCGGAGAGTCAGCGCCGCTGTCCTCGTCGTCTCGGGCTTCCCCCTCCGTCACCGGATCCACCTGGAAGCGGCTCTGACTGGGCGTGGGTCCGAGGGGCCAGGCGCCTGCGGCCAACAGTTCCTCCTCACCTGGGGCCAGCTTCGTGGAGCCAAAACAGGACGACAAACAATAAGCCACGCCCACGGGACTTCCGGCCGCGCAGGGATTGGCCGGCCGAAAGAAACAGAAAGCAAAAAAACGCCCACGGAAGAAAACGCGAAAACGCACCCCGAATCAGGTGGAGACAGAACATTTGTTCACACCCCACGAAGAAATTACGTCAGAAGGAGAAGAAAACGCAAAACCGCCCTTGAATCGGAGCAAGCATAAGACAGATAGAGCCGTCGACCAGGAGCCCGCCCGCACTCACCGGTTGTCTGAGGCGGCGGCGGCTCCTCTCCGCTGGGCTCTTCTGGGTGACGGTGGCAGGGCTCTCTCCTCGGGAGAGCCTCGCCGGAGGACGGTTCCTTCTTCTTCCCGGCAGGAGCGCGGGGTGGCCTCCCGTCCGCTTCCTGGTTTCTCCTCACTCAAGCAGCCAATCACCGCGCAGGTCACCCGGCGAGCCTCCCGCAGCCTGAACCAATGGCAGCGCGGCTCCCGGGTGACGTCAGCGGTGGTTCCCTCGGCTTCTCCGCGGCCCCGGGGCTGCGGCGGTGATTTTCACGGGCAAAACGGCTGTGCACAAAAAGCGCTCAGGGGGAAGCACAGCGCTTCGGACTGACTGCGGGAGGGGGCGAGGAGAGACGCAGAAGACGGCCGGAGCAGGAAGGTGGGTGCCGGCAATGCCGGAACAGACTCGGGGGCGTTCCCGGCGTCGCGTGACGTCGGCAAAAGCCAAAGAATCTCGGGAACGCCCCCGTGTCTGGTCCAGCATTGACGGACGCCTCTCTGTTCCAATGGCTATCCTCCATTTATGGAGCTAGCCAATGAAGCAGAGGGGCGTGTTCAAGTCACCCATACTAGAAACTACAGATTTCTCTGGAGGAGGAGCCTAACGGCTCCGCCCCCCAGCGAAACCTAAAAAGGGGCACAGAAATGAGGGAAAAACGAGTGGCACAGAAGGCAGAAGCAAATCTTATGAGGCACATCTCTCCTGCACCCAACTGTCGCACTGCGTTCACTGAAATCATTCCTTCGTGAAATTTTTCTTCCATAGATTCATCTTTGTAATCTGATTATCAATATTAATCAAAAATCTTCACTCGTGCATATTCCTTAATTACACCACTACAGAGACAGCATGTTTGTACTTTGAATTCATTTATTCATCATTTTCAAATACCAAACGCTGCCATTCTGGGCTTTGGCGGATGCATTTGAGAACAAACATGTTTCAACAGTGTATATCGAATGACATCAACGTGCTCCCAATGCATTTCGAATTTACAGTTCTTCCTCAGGGGAATAACTGCAAATGAAATAAAGAAACAATTGAGCTAACTGCCCGACCATTATACATATAACTAAAACTGCAAGCCATACCTCTACCCTTAACCATACCAAACTAAAAAACCATCAGATGTTAGCACTACGTATAACTCTCCCTCCGTGCTCAAACCCTCCCCTCTCCCAAAACGTCAGTCACCATTTCATGCAATATTTTCAGCGCATCTCGACTCCCTCACAGCTATACAATTCCCACTCAACTATGAGTTACCCTTCTCACCCATTTACCTTCTCTGTACCGTAGCCGGCAACATAACCTCTTTTCACTTCCTCTTGGCAACCAATTCTTAATGTATTTCCCTCTTGCTCGTGCCGTTTTTAAAGGGGAAAGTCTCACACCTGTGAGCAATCTAGCTGTAAACCACCCCACCCTACCTCGTTGTTTAAACGTGAGCTGCATCAGTGAACTTCATCTCCCATAATCCCCCACATCGTGATCAGAAATAATATGCACACTCCAAATATGAACAATCCCTGGGTGCAGGAGAGTTGTGCCTCATAAGATTTGTTTCTAACTTAGCCGTGAAGAGGTGATACACGGGCACTGTTCGCACGCACTTCATCATATGAACTGGAACATAAGAGTAACTACAAGCAAAAGGGAAGGAGTGCAGTTGCTCAACTTTCATTCAATTGCTTTGCAACACTATCGCCTCAGAGCTTGCACCCCAGGATTTAAGTTTAAACCTTTTAAGGAAACACCATTGCGGAGACAGAGAACATATCATCTCAAGTGGAATGATTCGAACGCAACCATTAACAAAATTAACATTTGTACGAAGGGACAGTTGAACTTTACTACTCGAATAGTTTTGTCCTTTTTTAAATGGTTTTTGCACACCTATTTTCAAGATTAATGTTCGAGCGTAGCACTTTGATGTTTTCCTTATTTCCGAAATATGTTTTTATGTAACTGCAGGATTTATAGGGATTGTTCTTATTTGGAGTGTGCATATTATTTCTGATCACGATGTGGGGGATTATGGGAGATGAAGTTCACTGATGCAGCTCACGTTTAAACAACGAGGTAGGGTGGGGTGGTTTACAGCTAGATTGCTCACAGGTGTGAGACTTTTTCCCTTTAAAAACGGCACGAGCAAGAGGGAAATACATTAAGAATTGGTTGCCAAGAGGAAGTGAAAAGAGGTTATGTTGCCGGCTACGGTACAGAGAAGGTAAATGGGTGAGAAGGGTAACTCATAGTTGAGTGGGAATTGTATAGCTGTTAGGGAGTCGAGATGCGCTGAAAATATTGCACAAAATGGTGACTGACGTTTTGGTAGAGGGGAGGGTTTGAGCACGGAGGGAGAGTTATACATAGTGCTAACATCTGATGGTTTTTAGGTCGAGCAGACCTAAAAAGCATGCAAAGCATGCTTTGTCTGCGAAGACATCTTTTGCTGGCGTGTCTGGGGGAATGTGAGACGGTGTCCATGCACGAGCCTCTGCCGTCTCCGATTTGCCCTCGAGGGCGCGCACGTCTCCGTGCACATCCCCTGCCTGCCATTCACTCTCAATCACACACAGCCACACTCACGCATGCGCGCACACACACATACACCCACGCAGGCACAATGCATCGGGACACACACACACACACGCAGGCATACGCACGCACACTGCATACACACATGTGCACACAGACACACATGCCGCCGCCCCGCCCCACTTACCGCGTCAGCGACCTCAGCCGCCACTCGTGACTTCTGCTGTGCGTCACGACTGCTCCTGGGCCATCCACTCTGTGGGCGCGTTCGCGGAAGACGGAAGTCCCGCCCCAGGACAGGCGTGACGCTCCCGAACTTCCGGTTTCGGGATGCGCACGCTGAGGGCTTCTTCTGTAATGCTTTCATGGCACTCAGGGCAGAATGTCATTAATCACGCACTGATAATGTTAAATTCAGGCCCTGTTGTGTATTACTCTGAGTGCTTTCCACTTTTATAGTGTCTTTAATGCTCCGCACCAGTGTTTGTTTACTGGCGTGTCTTCCTGCCATTACGTCATCTCGCCTCAATGCGGAAAGCGGACGGGTCTTCCCTGCCTCTCACTCCAGTCTCCTTCTTAAAGTGGCCACATCATAGATTCGGTTTTAAAGAGGCAATGGTCTTATTTGTAATGGAAAGTGGGGCCCCCATGTTCTGACTCCTTCGTATAAAAGCCTCTATCTAACTCTTTATGTTTAAAGTGACTCCCAAGTAATGTGTAGAGAGTGAAGCTTTACTAATTACTTCCCACTGCCACAATTATATCCTACTCTAAGCCCAAGTGTGCGCCCACCGTGTGCACACGCAGTAATGCACACTGTGGTGGCAGCGGTTAGACAACGGAGTGACAGGTCAGCGCATGTTTCCTAATATACTATCTAACGAGGAAGAGGGACATGGCAGGCATTCCATCTTTATATATAGAGCACATTGCACATGAAAGATGAATGCTCTGCATTCTCTGTCTGTGTGGCAGATGTATGTGGTGGCTGTGGCCTGGCAACGGAAATGCAAATAAATACCCTGCCTGAAATGAATTTACTTTTGGAAGTCAAAATAATTAGTGATATTGTTGTAACAGATTTATTTATATTTCTGAAAAAACTATAAATGGTTTTGTTGCTCTTGGTTGGAACAGCACCGGTTGTAGCAGTGTTAAAGGTTTTCATTTATTCTGTGCTGTGCTTTTTACATATTGTGACGTTTGTTATTTCAAAGAGGGCATCAACGCGTGTCGATTTGCAGGTTGTTGTTGTGTCCTGCAGTAGGGAAGTGAGTGCCCTAGGGGTATCAATCTGGGACCTACACTCCGGGGCATCTAACCCTGACTAGGCCTAACACGTGGCCCTAGAATTAACTCAGTCGGACACTGGGAATAACTTTGTTGCTCGGTCTGCGCGCCTCAGAATGCCTGCGTGCGTGCGAGACCTCTTTTTATTATAGGGAGTCACATGACTAGCGCGCCACACGCCCAGGGCGTCGGGGGCGTGCCTCCAGGAACATAACATTCCTCCTAAAATAAGGAAAAACCAGAACACAGCAAAAACCAAACTCAAACGTTTTCAAACAGTCTCAGTTAACCTTAGGGCAAACGCCTTCAGCGTCCTTTGATTGCAGCAACATCATATCTACTGTTCTGTTCTGCTACATATACATTCAAATGGGAACAGTCTTACGTGAAGTAGTCCCGTAGCCAGCCGGAGGGAGTGGGATTGTTTCTCAATCGGTGCTGCGACCCCCTGTGACTCAGCATTTCCGCTCCAGCCCCTGACTCGGGACTTGGCGCCTCTCTGTCGGCCCCCTCCGGATCTGGAGCCTCCTCGAGGGCCTCCGCGTCACCTCCCACTTCTTCACTTGCCGCTCTCAGATCGCTACTTTGACTGACCTCGTGACTGGGTGTTGATTCAGCATTTGGCGTGTTAGTTGCAGTTTCAGTTTGTTCAACACTCTGCCGATGCTCTGACCCTGTGGCTGCGGAGTGAAAAGGTTTGAAGTGAGACACGTTGCGAGTCACCTTCTCTCGTCCTCGGATCACTGTAAGACGGGTGCCTGCCACCCCAATTACTCGCCATGGTCTCTTCTCATAATTGAGTCTGAACTTGCCACTAGTTATTCGGTTGCGAAGAAGCACCACATCTCCTCGTCTGAATTGGGGTGGAACCGCCCGTCGCTTTTGGCTGATTTTGGCAAACGTAGTTTTTCTCTTTTTCGCGACAGCCTCTTCATTTACCACCTCAGGTGACCACTGTGGATGATGAGGAATGGAGTCCTTCACTACTCGTCCTAGGAGAAGATGTGCCGGGGCGACCCCCGTTGTGGAGTGTGGGGTCTGGCGGTAACTTCGAAGAAAAGTGAAAATGGCCATTTCCACGGACTGTCCTTTATCGTGAGCAATGCGGATGACTTTGTTTAATGTTCTCATAAACCTCTCGGCTTCCCCATTGGCTTGAGGCCACCGAGGTGTTATGCGCCTGTGGCGGGTCCCAAGGGATGACAGATAGGCAGCCAGATCCTGCCCTTGGAATGGGGGCCCATTGTCCGTTCGAAGCTCCTTCATGGCACCATGGGTGGCGACAATTTTCTCCATTTTGGGGATCACACAGTCTGCACTGGTGCTTGCCACGATTTCCACTTCTGGGTACTTTGAATGGTCATCTATCATCACCAGCGTGTGTCTCCCATCCGGGAGACTGCCAAAATCCATACTGACCCGCTCCCAGGGTCCTTGGGGTCGGGGCTCTACAATGATGGGGGCTTCCCTGGAAGCTTCTCCCGTGACTTGGCAGGCAGTGCACGACCTCACCATGCTCTCCACCATGTCGTCCATGAGGGGAAACCATACTTTTGTTCGCAGCCGGGCCTTGACCATCCCCTGGTGACCTACATGCGCTAGTTGTATTACTTGTCCCGTAAGGGCCGTGGGTATTACTAGACGATGCCCTCGCAGCAGACATCCCGCCGTGTCTTCATTGAGTTCTTCCCTGACATGGTATAAGCTCTCCATGATTTTCTGGGCCTCCGGGGTGAGCGCCTTCCAGCTCTCCTTGGCTTTATGCCAGTTGGCAGTCCGAAGAATATCCTTGACCCGCTGTATGCAGGCGTCTTGGGCCGTGGCACTCACAACGTCCTCCAGGGATATAGGGCGCGGGCATGACCTGGCCACCACCCACTTCACATACGCTTCTGTTTCTTCCGCCTCATCCATCTCTTCCGGAGTGGCGGGTCTGGGATGGCGCGATAGATAGTCTGCCGGATTCTTCGCTCCCGGTTGATACTCAATATTGCAATTGTATTCCTGTAGTTGCAATAGCCATTTCTCTATTCTTGGGGGTGGTTTTGATGAAGTCCCTGAGAACAGAGCCACCAGCGGCTTGTGGTCGGTCACTACTGTGAATGGCTTCCCATAGACATACAGGTGGAAGTGTCGACATCCCCAATGAATAGCAATTGCTTCTTTTTCAATCTGTGAGTATCTCTGTTCTGTGTCCGTGAGGGACCTACTGGCGAAGGCAACTGGGGTCCAGTCTATTTCATCCCTCGGCCTTTGCATCAGCACGGCCCGAGCCCCGCCGGTCCGGCATCTACCGCTATTAGTGTGGTATTTCGAGGGTCAAAGAAGGCCAGCGTGGTGTTGCTGGAGAGGGAGGCCTTGACGTCTTGGAAAGCCTTCTCCTGCTCCGGTCCCCAGTTCCACGGAGTGGAGTCCTTAGTAAGCTCACGCAGCGGGAGAGTTAGGTTGGCTAGGTCCTTGATGAAGCGACCACAGTAGTTTACCATGCCAAGAAAACTCCTGACTTCTGTGACCGTCGTGGGTGGTGGCGCATCCTTGATGTCCTTCACTTTGTCAGGATCGGGGTTGACACCATCAGCTGAGAAGACATATCCGAAAAACCCTATTTTGGTCCGCAAGAATTCACACTTGTCTCGATGTAGGGTGAGCCCCGCACCGCGGAGCCTACGGAATACTTGCGCCAGCCGGTGATTATGTTCTGAGATTGTTTGGGCATGCACCATGATGTCATCGCTGACATTTATCACCCCAGGTATGCCGGCGATCAGTTCCTGAATGACATTTTGGAAGACTTCAGCCGCACTGGAGATCCCAAAACTAAGTCTGGTGTATCTGCGGAGTCCAATATGTGTGGAAAAGGTGGTGATATTTCTTGACTCCTTATCTAACACCAGCTGATGGTACCCCGTACGGAGGTCAAGTTTGGAAAACCAGCAGGCTCCAGCCATTTCCCCAATTAGGTCATCTATTGTGGGGGTGATATGGCGCTCCCGTTTGATGGCAGCATTTGGGAGGCGCATGTCCACGCAGATCTGGACCGCTCCCGGCTGTTTCGGCTTACGCGTGACCACAATGGGCGAAACCCAGGGGGTGGGGCCTGAGAACTTCTCGATTATTCCGGCTGCTTCCAGCTTGTGCAATTCTTCTTCCACTAGCGGCCGAAGATGGAATGCAATGCGACGGTGTCGCAAAGCCACGGGTTGCACTGTGGGGTCCACGTGTAGGTGTATTTCCCGGCCCTTGAAGCATCCAATGCCCTCAAATAGGTCCGGAAAGTCCATAAGTAGTTGTTGCACCGATTCTTCGTGTACTCCAAAGGCAAATGTGACCACCCCCAGGTCTTCGGCTGTTCTGCAGCTCAGGAGCATGCCTTGGCCCTCTTCCGAAACGAAGATGTTGGCTCTTGTGACTTTGTCTCCATGGCGGACTGCCGCTCTGAACTTTCCACGGATCCGGAGCGGGATGTCTTGACCATAGGCAAACACAGTGATGGGGGTGGGGCTGAGGATCGGAGGTGTGGGCATGGTTCTGTAGAGAGACGCGCTCATAAGGTTTATGGACGCGCCTGTGTCCACTACCGCCATGATCTCCTGATCCGACACCTGGATGGAGCATTGGGGCAGGGTCCTGGTGCGTCTGGTGGCGGTGGCGATCATGTGCACCTTGTGCACGGACCGCTCCTCTTCCTCATCGTCATCCATGTCGCTGTTGCTGGGATCACCTTCCACAACTGTCTGTACCGTTTGGCGAGGCTTGCGGAACCTTTTGGACCAGCACACTTTTTCAAAATGGTTCATCTTGCCACATCCGGAGCATCTCTTGCCCCGTGCCGGACATTCAGGTGCCGGCTGTCGCGGGCCTCCACATTATCCGCATGACTGTCCTGATGCCCCGCCTTGGGTGGGTGTCGTCCTTTTGTGCCATTTGGATGGTGTCTGGACCTGTAGCTTGTTGATCGGTTCCACCTTCACGTTGGCTTGAAGTGCAGCCTCCATGTGTGCCGCCCTGGCCTTGGAAAGCTCTTTCGTGCGGCCAAGGGTGAGGATGTCGGGCAGAGGCTTCCCGGATTCTTCCAGGATCCTCTCTCGCAGTTTTGCGGAAGCCCATCCCTGTATTATTTGTCCCCTGATTTCCTCCGTTACATCCTGGAACCCACAAGTTAGTGCCAGCTTCTTGAGTCTGGTGTGGTATGCGTCCAGTGACTCTTCCGGCAGTTGCCGTGCTTGTCGTAAGACAAACCGTTCGTAGTCCTATTTCGCCATGGGCTCAAAGTGTGCATTGAGAGCGTTAATCAGGGTATGATGAGTCTTGGGGGTCGCCTCTGTGAGGGTCCGAGCAATGGAGTGAATGTCTTTGCCGCCAAGGTGGAGGACCATGGCGCGTTTTTGTTCCTTGTGGACCTTCGTAGCTTCAAAGAATATCAGGAGCCTGTCCACCCATTCCTTCCATTTCGGAGCGAGAGTGGAGGGCGCACCCTCCACCACAAACGGTTCAATGGGTGGAATGGTAGCCATCGCCCAGGACGCGCTTGATCAGGCTCGTGTCCGGCCGAGGTGAGGCCCGATGGGGCACACTGAGGACGTCGCTGACGGCTGTGACCTTGTAAGGACGTGTCGATGCCCACCGGCAGAGGGGACAGTGACTGCGGCGTGCCCCTCAGTGAAGGCAGCGGAGCGCGTGCGACCGGCGCTCCGGTTTCAGATGGTGATGGTGCGCCTCGGGACGGGCGGACACCACGTCCCCTCGAACAGCTGGGCAGCACTGGCCGCCGCCCTGATCGCCTCGCTAGGCGGGCCGAGGTGCGCTTCACGCACGTGCCGACAGGCTCGGTGCGGCACCGGACGGGGAGGCCCTGCGGGAGAAGGGCCGCACACGACCAATCGGGCCACGATGCGCGGCAGGATAGCGTTGAGCAGTGCCGCTCACCTTCAAAGTGCCAGGGGTGGAAGTCGTCGTCTCTCCAGGCGCGCTGAGTGGGGGTGTGTGGGACAGCAAGGCACGAGCACCACGAGCTATTGGCAACGCTCGCAGCCGCCTCACGCGAGAGTGGGCACACACACACCCCGATCGAGGAGTCGGCAACCACCCTCGCCGCCAATTGTTGTGTCCTGCAGTAGGGAAGTGAGTGCCCTAGGGGTATCAATCTGGGACCTACACTCCGGGGCATCTAACCCTGACTAGGCCTAACACGTGGCCCTAGAATTAACTCAGTCGGACACTGGGAATAACTTTGTTGCTCGGTCTGCGCGCCTCAGAATGCCTGCGTGCGTGCGAGACCTCTTTTTATTATAGGGAGTCACATGACTAGCGCGCCACACGCCCAGGGCGTCGGGGGCGTGCCTCCAGGAACATAACAGTTGTAAAGCTGGGCTTTCCCTTCTGTGTAAGCATGTGACCCTGAAATGATATCCCAGCTAAAGTGTAGCTCCATTGTTAGAGTATGCAATGCACATTTTCACATACATATTATATTGTTGGGAATGTGTATTCATATTTGCGATCCGTGAAAGCGTGCACTCCTCTCAGTATGATTATGGTGATAAAAAATGACTTCTTATTACGTTTTTTGTTGTTACTAAGTTGCTGAGTTTATTCTTGAAAATGTGTACATTTAGAAATTGTTTAGTTATGAAGACTAGACGTAGGTATATCAGGCATGCATCATGTTCACACAACTTCCTGTTTTAAAATACTGTGGGAGGTCAAGCGAGCTAATGCTGTTTGCTTTAAAGTGAGAACCCACATCAGTCTGCTTATTCCCACCTCTGTGCCATCCAATGATTTATAATAATTGTACCAGCTCAGTTTCTGCTGGTGGTTGATTTCGGGAGTTCAGTCCGTGAAATGTATATGGATGATTCAGTGTGTGTATGATAACGGTTGCATCGTTTGGAATTGTACTTAGCAGTAATTGTTGATTTTTATTTTCCACTGACTTGCCCTATATGTTTTGGTTGTTTGGAGCGTATTTCTCATCAAAGGAATGTAGGAGGCACTGGCTAAGTTCTGGACGGTGCATTGACTCATTCATTCTCTAAGGTAACAGAGATGGACGTGGGTGCCTCGCACGTACGGAAGGTATCTGCTCCGGTTTCTTCTGGTTGCATTTACCAGCTGCTGAGGTGCGGGTCATTGGTGAACAGCTCACGGCTCATTCTCGTTACATTGCACTGGACAAATGGAAAGCTAGTGATTCTGGTTCTCCTGGTACTGTTGGGCATGGCATGGCTGTACTTTTGAGTGCTTTATTCCTGCACAAAGGTCTGACTTTCGCTTCTTCCTTCTATCCTATAAATCCACTTGTGATCTCAATAAGCCTTTAGGAAGCGGCAAACTAATTTAAGCTTTGGCTGGGGAAAATTAACGTTTCTCTAGCTCTGTGGTATGAAGGAACAGCCCTCCTTCCTCTAGGTTCTGAGTTTTCCCTGCCCTACTTTCGTCTTGCCATTTATTGTTCTTGGGGGGGAGGGGGGAGGGGGATGCAGCTTCTATCTTAGAATAGGTCGAGTAATTTATTACTCGAAACTATTGTGATGAAACCAACTCTTAAAACCAGGGGCTTTGGGAGACGGATAACGCACAGTGCATGTGCCCGTGCACACGCTTTTCTCCCGAGCCTCAGCATCACACTTCAAAGGAATTCCTTCCGCTCCTTATCTCCTCAGGCACTTAGCGTCTACGTGTGTCTCCCAGGCTCCTCACAGTGCCATATGTCGTCAGGGCATCACACTTCTAACGTGAACGACCGTCTGCTCCTTGGAATGCTGGCATGGTTGCCCAGTGCTGCCTGATCTTCTTCAAAGGCAGCTTGTAACCCGAGCTGCCCTCTGCCTTTGCATTCTGAACTCTTTCTTGGGTTTCACACACAGTCCATAGCGCTTCCTTCTACCTTTCACCAGGCACACACACACACCACCAGCCATCAGTGCACGCTTTCACCAGGCACACACACACACACACACACACACCACCAGCCATCAGTGCACGCATTCACCAGGCATTCACACCACCAGCTGTCAGTGCACACTCTCACCAGGCACAGACACCATCAGCCATCAGTGCACGCATTCACCAGGCATACACACCACCGGCCATCAGAGGCACACACACACCACCAGCCATCAGTGCATGCTTTCACCAGCCACACACACATCACCAGCCATCAGTGCACGCTTTCACCAGGCACATACACACACCACCAGACATCAGTGCACGCTTTCACCAGGCATAACCACACACCACCAGCCATCAATGCACCCTTTCACACCACTGGCCGTCAGTGCACACTCTTACCAGGCACAGACACCATCAGCCATCAGTGCACGCATTCACCAGGCATACACACCACCGGCCATCAGAGGCACACACACACCACCAGCCATCAGTGCATGCTTTCACCAGGCACACACACATCACTAGCCATCAGTGCACGCTTTCACCAGGCATACCCACACACCACCAGCCATCAGTGCACCCTTTCACCAGGCACACACACACACACACACACACCACCATCCATCAGTGCACGCTTTCACCAGGCACACACACACACACCACCAGCCATCAGTGCACGCTTTCACTGGGCACAAACACCACCAGCAGTCAGTGCACGCTTTCACCAGGCACAAACACCAGCAGCCGTCAGTGCATGCTTTAAGCAGGCGCACACACCACCAGCCTTCAGTGCGCGCTTTCACCAGGCACACACCACCAGCCATCAGTGCATGCTTCCACCAGGCACACACAGCACCAGCCGGCCAGGCACACACACAGCAACAGCCATCAGTGCATGCTTTCAAAAGGCACACACACACACCACCAGCCATCAGTGCACGTTTTCACCAGGCATACACACCACCGGACGTCAGTGCACACTTTCACTGGGCACACACACCACCAGCCATCAGTGCACGCTTCACCAGGCACACACACCACCAGCCGTCAGTGCACGCTTTCACCAGGCACACACACCACCAGCCATCAGTGCATGCTTCCACCAGGCACACACACCACCAGCCGGCCAGGCCCACACACACCACCAGCCGTCAGTGCACGCTTTCACCAGGCACACACACCACCAGCCATCAGTGCACCATTTATACAGGCACACACACCACCAGCCATCAGTGCACACATCAATTGTTAACGCATCCACAATTAACTATTGTAGCAATCGCATTATGGCACACTTTACTTTTAAACATATTAATCTAAAGCGCAGCATGCCACCATTCCCTCACACTCAGCACTCTCACACACTCTCCAATGGAACATACACTCCAAATACCACTCAGTGCCACATAATTGCACGCCACATAATTCAACTGCACTCAATGCAACATACATTCCAAATACTACTCAGTGCCACATAATTACACGCTACATAATTACACTGCACTCAATGCAACATACTTTCCAAATACCACTCTGTACCACCTAATTACACGCCACATATTTACACTGCACACAATGCAACATACACTCCAAATACCACTCAGTGCCCCATAATTACACACCACATAATTACACTCTACTGAATGCAACAGACACTCCACACAATACCACTCAGTGCTACATAATTATATGCTGCATGATTACACTGCACTCATGCAACATACACTCCAAACAATACCACTCAGTGCCACATAATTACACGCCACACAATTACACTCTACTGAATACAACATGCACTCCCCACACAATACCACTCTGTGCCACATAATTATATGCTTCATAATTACACTGCGCTCACCGCAACATACACTCTAAATACCACTCAGTGCCACATAATTACATGCCACATAATTACACTGCACTCAATGCAACATACTCTTCAAATACCACTCAATGCCACATAATTTCACTCCACATAATTACACTGCACTCAATGCAATATTCATTCCAAATACCACTCAGTGCCACATAATTACACGCCACATAATTACACTGCACTCAATGCAACATACTTTCCAAATACCACTCAGTACCACCTAATTACACGCCACATATTTACACAGCACTCAATGCAAAATACACTCCAAATAACACTCAGTGCCACATAGTTACAAGCCACATAATTACACTGCACTCAATGCAACATACACTCCAAATACCTCTCAGTGTCACATAGTTATTTGCAACATAATTACACTCTACACAATGCAACATACACTCCAAATACCACTCAGTACCACATAATTACAGGCCTCATAATTAGACTCTACTGAATGCAACACACACTCCACACAATACCACTCAGTGCCACATAATTATATGCTACATAATTACACTGCACTCAATGCAACATACACTCCAAATACCACTCAGTGCCACATAATTACACACCACATAATTACACTGCACTTAATGCAACAGACACTCCACACAATACCACTCAATGCCACATAATTATATGCTTCATAATTACACTGCGCTCAGTGTAACATACACTCCAAATACCACTCAGTGCCACATAATTACACGCCACATAATTACACTGCACTCAATGCAACATACACTCCAAATACCACTCAGTGCCACATAATTACACGCCACATAATTACACTGCACTCAATGCCACATACACTCCAAATACCACTCAGTGCCACATAATTAAACTCCACATAATTACTCTGCACTCAATGCAACGTGCATTCCAAATACCACTCAGTGGCACGTAATTACACGCCACATATTTACACTGCACTCAAGGCAACATACACTCCAAATACCAATCAGTGCCACATAATAACACGCCACATAATTACACTGCACTCAATGCAACAGACACTCCACACAAAACCACTCGGTGCCACATAATTATATGCTTCATAATTACACTGCACTCAACGCAACATACACTCCAAATACCACTCAGTGCCACATATTTACACGCCACATAATTAAGCTGCACTCAATGCAACATACACTCCAAATAACACTCAGTGCCACATAATTACACAGCACTCAATGCAACATACACTCCAAATACCACTCAGTGCCACATAATTACACGCCACATAAATACACTGCACTCAATGCCACATACACTCCAATTACCACTCAGTGCCACATAATGACACAGCACTCAATGCAACATACACTCCAAATACCACTCAGTGCCACATAGTTATATGCAGAAAGGTATAGGTGCCTTCAAGGGGATTTGTTTAACAAAATATAATTAAACGTGATTCAACTAACTCTTTAGGACAAGTCAATGGTCCTTTCAAGAATAAGGACCATTGACCTGTCCTAAAGAGTTAGTTGAATCACGTTTAATTATATTTTGTTAAACAAATCCCCTTGAAGGCACCTATACCTTTCTACTTACTCACCCAAGCCTCAAGGGTATTTTTGGTTGCTCACTGTTCCTTAATCACATAGTTATTACACACCACATAATTACACTCTACTGAATGCAACACACACTCCACACAATACCACTCTGTGCCACATAATTATATGCTTCATAATTACACTGCGCTCACCGCAACATACACTCTAAATACCACTCAGTGCCACGTAATTACACGCCACATAATGACACTGCACTCAATGCAACATACTCTTCAAATACCACTCAATGCCACATAATTTCACTCCACATAATTACACTGCACTCAATGCAATATTCATTCCAAATACCACTCAGTGCCACATAATTACACGCCACATAATTACACTGCAATCAATGCAACATACTTTCCAAATACCACTCAGTACCACCTAATTACACGCCACATATTTACACAGCACTCAATGCAAAATACACTCCAAATAACACTCAGTGAGACATAGTTACAAGCCACATAATTACACTGCACTCAATGCAACATACACTCCAAATACCTCTCAGTGTCACATAGTTATTTGCAACATAATTACACTCTACACAATGCAACACATACACTCCAAATACCACTCAGTACCACATAATTACAGGCCTCATAATTAGACTCTACTGAATGCAACACACACTCCACACAATACCACTCAGTGCAACATACACTCCAAATACCACTCAGTGCCACATAATTACACACCACATAATTACACTGCACTCAATGCAACAGACACTCCACACAATACCACTCAATGCCACATAATTATATGCTTCATAATTACACTGCGCTCAACGCAACATACACTCCAAATACCACTCAGTGCCACATAATTACACGCCACATAATTACACTGCACTCAATGCAACATACACTCCAAATGACACTCAGTGCCACATAATTACACAGCACTCAATGCAGCATACACTCCAAATACTACTCAGTGCCACATAATTACACACCACATAATTACACTGCACTCAATGCCACATACACTCCAAATACCACTCAGTGCCACATAATTAAACTCCACATAATTACTCTGCACTCAATGCAACGTGCATTCCAAATACCACTCAGTGGCACGTAATTACACGCCACATATTTACCCTGCACTCAAGGCAACATACACTCCAAATACCAATCAGTGCCACATAATTACACGCCACATAATTACACTGCACTCAATGCAACAGACACTCCACACAATACCACTCAGTGCCACATAATTATATGCTTCATAATTACACTGCGCTCAACGCAACATACACTCCAAATACCACTCAGTGCCACATAATTACACGCCACATAATTACGCTGCACTCAATGCAACATACACTCCAAATAACACTCAGTGCCACATAATTACACAGCACTCAATGCAACATACACTCCAAATACCACTCAGTGCCACATAATTACACGCCATATAATTACACTGTACTCAATGCCACATACACTCCAATTACCACTCCGTGCCACATAATGACACGGCACTCAATGCAACATACACTCCAAATACCACTCAGTGCCACATAGTTATATGCAGAAAGGTATAGGTGCCTTCAAGGGGATTTGTTAAACAAAATATAATTAAACGTGATTCAACTAACTCTTTAGGACAAGTCAATGGTCCTTTCAAGAATAAGGACCATTGACCTGTCCTAAAGAGTTAGTTGAATCACGTTTAATTATATTTTGTTAAACAAATCCCCTTGAAGGCACCTATACCTTTCTACTTACTCACCCAAGCCCTCAAGGGTACTTTTGGTTGCTCACTGTTCCTTAATCACATAGTTATTACACACCACATAATTACACTCTACTGAATGCAACACACACTCCACACAATACCACTCAGTGCCACATAATTACACACCACATAATTACACTCTACTGAATGCAACACACACTCACCATATTACCACTCAGTGCCACATAATTACACGCTACATAATTACACTGCACTCAATGCAACATACACTCCAAATACCACTCAGTGCCACATAATTACACGGCACACAATTACACTCTACTGAATACAATATACACTCCCCATATTACCACTCAGTGCCATATAATTACATGCCTCATACTTACACTCTACTCAATGCAACATAAATACACTTTATCTATCTGTCTATCTATCTATCACCCTTCTATCTGTCTATCTCTCTATCTACCTATCGCCCTCACTCTACCTATCGCCCTCACTCTACCTATCGCCCTCACTCTATCTATCTATCGCCCTCACTCTATCTATCTATCTATCTATCTATCACACTCACTCTATCTATCGCATCACCACAGCATCACTCAGCACCACCAGAGCATCACTCAGGGGTACCACAACATCACTATGCGCTACCACAGCAACACTGAATGCAACAGCATCACTTGTCGCCACCACAACATCACTCCGCGCCACCACAGCATCAATCTTTGCAACCATTCAACAACTGGTTCAAATATGTTCTCTCAATGTTTCAAGCTTCATTACAAATGTCACAAAAATATGTTAATAGTTCACTTCTGTTCTTGGATTTTCATCACAATAAAATACAATGAACATAATCTTCACAAAAGTTATTTACAAAAGCTATTGCCATTATAAATTACAATAACTTAAGTATTAATTATTAAAAAAATAAAAGCCATTTTTATTTGTAATATCAATACATCTAAGTCACGTAAATACAACACATATTGCATTACAAATGCTATAGGTGTCCCATTTGCGAAAGTTAAAACTATTGGCATTGTAAATGACAAAGCTATTCAATTCACTATTTTCCAAACCAACACATAAATAAAACTTTGTCATTTACAATACCAATAGCTCAAACTTTCCTAATGCGAGACCTATTGCATTGCAAATGCTTGTTTAGTTTGGTATGGTTAAGGGTAGAGGTATGGCTTGCAGTTTTAGTTATATGTATAATGGTCGGGCAGTTAACTCAATTGTTTCTTTATTTCATTTGCAGTTATTCCCCTGACGAAGAATTTTAAATTCGAAATGCATTGGGAGCACGTTGATGTCATTCGATATACACTGTTGAAATATGTTTGTTCTCACATGCCTCCGCCAAAGCCCAGAATGGCAGCGTTTGGTATTTGAAAATGATGAATAAATGAATTCAAAGTACAAACATGCTGTCTCCGTAGTGGTGTAATTAAGGAATATGCACGAGTGAAGATTTTTGATTAATATTGATAATCAGATTACAAAGATGAATCTATGGAAGAAAAATTTCACGAAGGAATGATTTCCGCGAACGCAGTGCGACAGTTGGATGCAGGAGAGTTGTGCCTCATAAGATTTGTTTTTTACTTAGCCGTGAAGAGGTGATATACGGGCACTGTTCGCACGCACTTCATCATATGAACTGGAACATGAGAGTAATTACAAGCAAAAAGGAAGGAGTGCAGTTGCTCAACTTTCATTCAATTGCTTTGCAACAGAAGGCAGAAGGGCATTAAAAAAACGAGTGAACAGAGGGCAGAAGGGCACAAAAAAAAGTGGCACAGAGGGCAGAAGGGCACAAAAAACGAGTGGAACAGAAGGCAAAAGGGGCACAATAACGAGGGGGAAACAAGTGGCACAGAGGGCAGAAGGGCACGAAAAAACGAGTGGAACAGACGCAGAAGGGCACAAAAAACGAGTGGAACAGAAGGTAAAAGGGGCACAGAAATGAGGGGAAAACGAGTGGCACAGGGGGCTGAAGGGCACAAAAAACGAGTGGCACAGAAGGCAAAAAGGGCACAGAAATACCGGAAAAACGACTGGCACAGAGGCAAAATTCAGAATACAGCAATACAGGGGCGAAGAACCGAAGGCAGAACGGGCAGAGAGGCACTGGGGCAGCGAGGGGAACAGAAGGGAAAACTGGGCAGAGACACGGGACAGCGAGGGGTACAGAAGGAATGACCGGGCAGAGAGGGCACGGGGCCACCGAGGGGGACAGAGGGAAGAAAAAGGGGCACGGACCACGTACAGGCAGCGGGGGAAGACAGACAACAGCAGTCACAGACACAACAATGAAAATACAGGTAATACAATAAAAGCAATAAAGCAGAGGATGAAAAACTTACCTATGCCCTACCACTGGCCACCAGGGATGAGGCGCATGTGGTAGCCTGTGGGTGGTGGAGGGCCTCGACCTTCCTCAGCAGCGGCAGCTGGGGCACGGAGACACAGGTGGTGCTGTGCGGAGGGGGAGCGACCTACCTGGTGGGGTAAAGGGTCACTCATCCCCTATGCCCTTGATAGGGGCAGACATGAAGTTGGTGCCCCTATCAGACACAAATTCACTGGGAAAACCAATATGGTTAAAGATCCCCAATAGTGCCCATGTAACCAGAGGTATGGTCTCAGGGTACCTTGTGGCATGGTACCATGAACAGGATAAACTTGTTGCTTACGGCTGTCTTGACCATAGGCCCAACAATATCCACACTGGTGTTTCCATCATGGAGAAAGGTTGCAGGTGAGCATTACGCTTTACCCCTGACTTACCAAAGGCCTGACAGGTAACAGAAGACCTACAGAATGCTTCTGATTTAGTCTTTATCTGGAGGCTATAAAAGTGGGAATCAAGCGGTCAAAGGTTTTGGCTTGCCCTAGATGTACGGCCAATGGTATCTCAGGAACCAGCTCCTGTAGGTAAGGCCTTTAACATTAGGGTACCACCATTCTCCCAATAAATGTAGTCATCAGTAGAGGTGCCACCATTGGCCTGGGCCTGTCGACATAGGCCCTCAAGAGTGGGAACACTCCCTCTGTGCTTCGCAGAACTCTGTACGGATGGTCCTCCTGTAGCTTGTCATCTAGCAAGCTCAAGTAGGTCTCCCAAGGAAGCAGTGTCTTTCCTTGTGGCCTCTGGGGCTCCTCCCCCAGGTTCAGCCTCCTCCCTGAACTTCAAGGCCATGTCCCCTCGCCCTCAGTCCCTCACCGCCTGCTTCTTAGCAGGCTCCTGGGCCAATGTTTCAGGCTTTCTGATGCTCTGACGGGTCGCCATTGATCGTGTGATTATGAGCATCAATTTATGCAATCCCAACATCTCCAGATGAGACCTGAGCTCCACCTCTTTCCAGATAGTGTGATCTATGTCATTCCACAGCAGACAGTCTACAGAACATATTGCTGGACTCACAGCTACTTTCAGAGAACCAGAGACCCCTCCACACTCTAGTTGAACCAAAGCCATAGGGTTGGGCCTTATCTGGTTGTCTGCTGTCACCACCTTCCGGTGCTCTGAAGACACTAGATGACAACTGTGGGAATGCTATGGCCTAGATAATCCACATGATAGTGGCATGCCTGAATTTGCGGGGATCTGACATAATGTTAAGCTCAAGAACTATGAGGTAGTGGGTCCCTAAAGACAAGATTCGAACAGCATTTCAAAATACAGCCAATACTCAAAAAAGGAGATCAAGACAAAAGTTAGAAAAAACATTAAGATTTATTAAAATGTAAATTGCTATAGAGAAATTAGAAAAATACAACTGCATCAGTAATTCTAATTAAATCATTTAAAATACATAGAAGTCATTTGCTCTGAAAGCTCTCATTTATAGGAACACTGCATTAATAAACAAAACTCAGGACTACGGGCCTCATTACGATGTTGTCAGTTAGACCGCCAACAGCCCATTGTTGGCGGTCTGAGTTCTGACAGCCCTTTGGTCCGACCGCGGTATTATGATACTTGCGGCTGGACACACAGTTGTCGGATGCAACACCCCCTTCACGAGGATCATATATCCCAACGATGAGGCAGTTGAAAAAGTGTCCCAGAATAGTGGCGGTCTTGTGTCAGGCACCACCGTCGGGTTTGATATATCCCTTTCCTACAACCTTTACAAGGCATTGGAGCCTGGAGTACAATGTGCTGGGAGGTGCATGCAATGTCCCTCTACATTAACACTGTTGTGTGTCCACTGCGTGCCATGCACGACATAGTGCATGGCACACAGTGCACAGACATGCTGAAGGCGCTGCACAGCAGCAACATCTGTTGCAGCACTTTCCTGTGGCCGTGGCATGCCCCAGCCGTGGTACTGTTGAGTTCAGACCGCCAGCCCATAGTCCAACCAAAATTCGGCGGTCAGACCACCGCATGCTCGTCAGGTGGTCTCCCGACCACCACCATGGCTGTCAGGGCTCCGACCGTTCCCGGCATTGCAATGAGGCCCTAAGCCTCAAATGTGCAGCAAATCAATAAGAAATTGGACAACATCCCTAGTAGAGTCCCAAAACGATCTGGCTTCCAAACAAATTCAAGAGTTAATATGGTCATTTTCAGCAAATGAAATCATGAAAAATGCAAAATCAGCATTGTGTGAGCATTATTACAACAAATCACATTCCCAATTTCTAGAACTTCATATAACCCTACCACTGTAGCACTAACCCACTACGTGAATATTGATTTGCCCCCTCTGAACTAATTTCATCTGGAGGTTTCAGAACAAACTAGTTACGTAAACAACAAAAACGTATTGTGAATGAATGCAGTCTAGTGTGCTAGCAGGCAAAGTCTTGGTAAGTAGCAAAAGGCTTCCTCCAGCTAGTTCTTTGAGAACAATATGTCATACAATTAAAAATTCTGTACATCTTGCTGCATGTGCATTCAAGAGAGAAATATAAACTCAACAATGAACATCATAATATGATCATCATTTTAACACAGATGAAGCTGAGGCCTAG
The DNA here is from genome assembly GCF_964263255.1 of Lissotriton vulgaris. Taxonomy (NCBI): domain Eukaryota; kingdom Metazoa; phylum Chordata; class Amphibia; order Caudata; family Salamandridae; genus Lissotriton; species Lissotriton vulgaris. The sequence goes on along the minus strand of NC_141687.1, from coordinate 868,407,467 downwards.
TTTAGTCTAAGTCTGAAAAATGCACTAAAACATGCCATATAGATTTTTTAATCCAATATCTCATGTTAATACAGGTATGAATTCAAATGAAGAACAACTAATATTAATGCACATATATAGTTCAAATGGGAAAACTCTCATACTTCACAGTGTTCATACTGGCTCCTGTGTCTTCAAGGGCCTCCATTCTCTGCCCATTGATAGTGAGACACAGCCCATACTGCTTAGTGTTGTCAGAAATGTGAGCTGTAGATACCATCTCTTTGTTACCTATGGACATTACGGTAGCCTCTGCACTACCTCCTACACTATTTGGGGCAACCCCCTTCCCCAGCACTGCTCTGCAATAGCAGGGATAGGCCCACCAGTGGGAGCTGATTCTTCTTACAACAAATGGCATCTCCTTTCTTGTGCTCTGACTGGTAGCATTCAAAGCACTTGGGCTGGTAAGGCCCCTGAGATTGGTTAGTTACCAATTAACTCAACTTCCTGTGGTCAGAGGATGACTGGGACTCTCTCTCCTTGAAACTCGCTTGAGGGTCTTTAGAAAAGGTCTTCGGGTTTCTTTGTCAATTACTAAGAATGTGCCAACCTACTAATGCCTTACTTGATGAGTCCATAAATCTATCATTAACTGGTGTGACTGCTTCTGGCTATCCCTGAACCCTAGGCGATAATTCACAGGGGTCAGAACAAACTTTGTGATAATGGCTTCTTTCATGGGGGCACATCTCTGGTCAGTTGCCTCTAGGGCCAACAGGGTATCTCGTCCAGTAACTGTCATATGCCTACCAGACTGCCCCTCTTTATGCACAAGCAGGGCCACCTCAAATGGTGCAAATGGCCTATCTAGGGCATGCCTACCACATAACTAAGCAGCAGCTCTTTGGGGATGTGGACTTTTTTTTATATAACCAACTTTATTAAAGTTTTGCAGCAAAACATTCAATCACACAGTGCAAAATATGTTTGACATACATGAGTGGCATTGCAGCGAGCCAAGGTATTTGAATTGTACAATATTACCATTTCAAATCGAGACACCATAATAACCACACCATTTTTCCCATATCCGTTCATGCTTTTGAGGGCAGCCATGAGCCTCGAAGATTGGCTACTTCTGATGAGCACACCAGTCCACCCCATGCTCACTAACACCCAATAGTCGTCGACTTCTGTTGTTTCCATGCATGGGCCACATCCTGCTTGGCAACCAAACGTGCCATCCCCAGAAAAGCATGTTCAGCTCTAAATCCCCTGACTTCCTCGAGTAGCCCATGCAAGGCCATTACAGGGGTTAACTCCAGGGAGCCGCCTGGAACAGTAGAGAGTATGTGACCCACCTCCTCCCAGAAGTGCTGCAGAACCGGACATTCCGGCAACATGGTAGAAGTCCGCCATTGGAAGTGCACATTGCGTGCATCCCACTTGCTTACCTGAGTGCGTGCGTTGTAATCGCCTCAGTGTGAGGTACGTAGCATGCAAGTAATTGAACTGTATCATAGGCAGTTGCATCAAGATCGCCAACTCTCTAGGTGCCATGCAAACCTCCCTCCAGTCTCTTCATTCACGATTCCCACCCAGGACTCCCATCTCAGTCGGGTCTTGTCAAGGCCATCCAGAGCAAGAATTACCAGCGATCGATAAATCGTGGATGTTGCCCCTTCACCTAACTACCCTTGGAAAATCTTCACCTGCAACGGACTGTATTGAGGCAAAGAGTCTTCCGGGAGGTCAAGGGCTGACAGGGCATGGCATAGTTGAAGATACCAGAAAAACTGTGAATTAGGCAGACAGTACCTGATTTTCAACTCCTGAAAGGACAATGCCCCCCCCCCCCTTATACACATCTTCAAGGTATGAGATTCTGAGGCGATCCCAAGGTATAAAACCCTCCAGGGCCGACAGCTGACGGTGCCATGTTCCCCACCATAGCGGGTCATTCCAGTAAGGTGGCGGTTCCAACCAGTGAGGCAAAGGGCCGTCCTCAGATAGGTGATAGACACCTGCGTACAGGAAGACAGAGTATTCCATAGATGCGCTCCATATCGGAGATCAAGCATGCCGTCCATCCCCAGCGAATGTATCGCCAACTGATACGACAGGGCATTCCACCCCCCAGTGAACCAGTCGATAACTGGGACCTAATGTGCCGCAAGGTAATATAGGTAAATATCCGATAAGCCCTGGCCACCATCAAAATGAGACCTAAGCAGTAATTGAAACACCACTCTGTGCCAGCCCAAAGAAGACACAAATCTAGTAATCTTCGGGGTCAAGGAATCAAGCCACTTACGGGGCATGAAATATGGATAGTTGCTCAGCACATAAGTAGCGCAGCAATCACACCACTTTAAATAGGGCCGTATGCCCAATGGGGTTCAACGGGAGCGGGCCCAGAGGCTAAAGTCGCAATCGAGCCATAGATCCAGACCCTGGAAATTAAGGGCCCAGGCCAAATCCGGAAGGAGAGACACGCGGATCCCTGGATACTTAAATGAATTATGCTGAGAGCCAATGTTAGGGCACCAAACCTGCCCGATAGCATCACCCCTGACCCCCACTAGGCAGGACTTGCCTTCATTAACCCAAAGCCCGGGCACTTCACCATATAGCTAGGCCTGGGCGTAGTTCGCGAAGTAGCGCTACGCGAAGCGCACTTCGCACTGCGTGAACTTCACGTAGCACTACACAAGCTGCGTAGTAGCATGTTCGCACTGTGCAAGATGCGTTTTCAATGATTGCACAGTGCGGACAAGCATCCGGCACTGTGCAATCATTGAAAACGGCATCTTGCACAGTGCGAGCTGTAGTTTTCTGCTGCTCGAGTAGATTATTACTCGAGCTGCAGCTTTTTCAACGCGAACAGGTAGTTTCTCATTGAGAGCGGTCGCGAGCATGCGCAACCACTCACAATGAGAAACCTTACTTCCCCGCATTGAGAATCTCGCCGGGATGTCATTTTGCTTGCTCGCGAACAAGCAAAAAATGAGCGCTGCACTGTGTGTGTTCGCACTGTGCTACGTGCAGCTCGCGTAGTGTGAAGTTGCGCAAACTTCGCAAACTCCGCGAGCGTAGCATAGTGCTTCGCCCAGGGTTCCATATAGCTGGAGAATTTTAAGGCAGCATGGCCCAATGTGCTGTGGAGCTCCCAAGAACAAAAGCATATTGTCTGCGTATAAAGTTACGCGGTCCTCAAGACCAACTCCCCAGCGCCAGCACCACACCTGAGCATCATAATGTAAAAGCCGCGCCAAGGGTTCCATAACCAAGGCAAATAGCAACGGGGACTATAGTCCACCCTGGCGCGTAACATGCTCAATAGGAAATGCTGGAGACAAAACCCAGTTCACCCTAACCCGGTCAGGAAATGGTAAAGTAGACAAACCATACAGCAGAACCCCTCTCCCATCCACAAAAGCGCATCATGCTGTGTTGAACTCCCTGTTAAAATCTATTAGCTGAAGCGCCATTGTGCCATCAAAGTCCGTCACTCGGGACAGCACCACTTGGACTCTCCTAATACAGTGGCACGTACTATGTGGCCTGACATGAATCCACACTGATCTGGGTGGACTAACTGAGGAAGGCGCATGCCCAGCCGTGCGGCCAGTACTTTTGCATAGATCTTGATGTCAGTGTAAATCAACAAGATTGGTCGATAACAGGGACCCTGATCCCTAGGGAGACCCTCCTTGGGCAGGACCACGATGGTGGCAAAATCAAGTTCTGGTGGGAAGAACCCCTGCCGCACAGCTGCTACATAGAAATTCTTGTATTTATTTATTTAATTGTTTATTTATTTATTTAGTGTATTTTGGTATCGCGCACAGCTACCCCAACAGGGTGTCCCGGCGCTTCTGTGTAACTTCATACCTTATAGAATGGTTGTTAAAAGAAAAACGATCAGCAGAACAGGTGGGTTTTTTAGGGCTCTCCGGAAAGGTTGTTCATCCTTGATCAACCGGAGTAGTATTAGATGGGATACCCATAGGGCCAGCGTTTTTGCCAGCCTCCAACCCTGACACCGCGGTGCACACCTCCTCAAGCATTTAGGCTTGGTACAGCTCTTAGGCTAATACACCAGGCACAGTAGGAGGTGGTGTACTATCTAGAAGGGGGTTTGCAATGTCTGAAGGCAGAGGGTGGCATTGCAAGTATAACTCCTCAAACAAAATCCACAAAGGTCTCAGCAATGACTGAAATCTCCTCCTGAGGACATCCTGATGAGTACCAAATCACTGGGACCACTCAGTCGGAGACACTACCGGTCACCAGCCAAAATAGTAGTTTACCTGATTAATAACCTGAGGCATAGACCCTCTGTGTCGAAGCCCTCAGCACAGTTTGGCCTCCTCTAAAGAAATCTGTTGCAGTTCTGTATGGGCTATGGCCAGGAGACCATGGGACTGCTCTGTCCCAGCGGCAAAGAGCAGCTTCATCATGAAGGATTTGGGCTGCTAAGTCAATCAGGCATGCAATTCGGCGCGCCTCCGCCTGACGAACATAGCCTTTAATTCGGCCTCTCCGGGAAGGCTTACTAGCCGCCAAAAGAGTCACAGCTGACGCCAGAGAGCCCTCATTGTGCTCAAAATATTGACGTACTGCCTCTTCAACTACAGCCTCACATTCTGACCTCTGCAAGTACCAAGAGTTAAACCTCCAAGCCAGATGCAATACAGTGGGTTGAGCTCCCTACGACAATAACAACATGACATGATCAGAGATACCACGCAGAAAGATGCATCCCGACTTAACAGAAAGAAGGTCCTTCGCCCGAAAGCCACATCAGATCTATGTGAGAATCTGCCACATGCATGGTGGACTGCTGGGTGTAAGCTCACAGACCAGGAAGCCAGGAAGCCAGGAGAGCCAGGCGTCACAGAGGGCAAGTGAGTCTACCCAGGAAGAGAGGCTGACTGATCGAGAGCGCCTAGCAGGATACGAAGTGGAAGAGGCATTGAGGACTGAGTCCGGAAGCTCACTAAAATCTGCTCCAACTATTGTCCCTGAGGGAGAGTCAAAATAGGAGATCTCAAAGTTTGCAAGGAAGGCTGTAACAAAGGCAGCAGGACATAAGAGGATATAAAGTTATTATGCCTCGCTGCCAGATGGCCCTTGATACCCACATAGCAACCCTGGAAGTCTGTGTGATGTGCCGCAACTGCCATAGAGAGTGCCTTGTGCAACAATATGGCGACTCCCCTGGAACCACTGGTAAAACCCGAATGGTACACTCTATCATAGCCAAAATGGCCTAGAAGGGGACAGTCCGTAACCAGTAGGTGGGTTGTCTGCAATAGAACAGCGCTTAATGTATCGTAGCACTGCAGAACGCTTAAAGCTGTCCAGGAGGCCGTTCACATTCCAGAAGAGCACTGTTATCTTATGGGAGGAAAAAGCACAGCCAAAAAAGAAGGAACAACCTATACCCAAACAAAGGGGATGTGGTACCCCAGGAACCCAACATGCATTTCACACTAACCGCTATTGTATGTGTGATTGCCCCTACTAACCTAAAGGAGGAAAACGTGCTTTAGAAGAAACCATGGTAATCAGCCCAACTAGACAACCCACCCCCAACACCCCCCAATGCCAGAACTTCACCTGAAGAAGTATCTTTCACCCTAATTAAGGAACCACGAACTAAGTGGTAGAAAGCTCCTGTATTTCATAGGGGCCCGTACAACAGGATCCAGCACCTGACAACGAATTACCACTCATGCCCATGAAATGTGTTCCTTCAGAACCCAACAGAAGCAATAACCAAGCCAGGAGCAGAGCAGTATGAGTCAGGCACCCATTGGAATGAAGGAAGGCAAGTCCGACCTTCCCCCCCAGCATCACCCCTCAACCCACAGACCCCCTTACTAGTATCAGCGAAACAAAGAAGGAGCATCTAGATCATGGTGCGTCCGACAGCTGAGACGGCAAAACCCAAGTCCACTTCTGCAGACCTAAAGACCATTGGATTAGATGACAAGTTCTCAGGCTCCCTTTGTGTGGCAGAGTACAGAACTGGATCCCCTTAGATGAGCCGGGACCTCCTCATCGGCATCACGTTCGGCCCAAGGCCTCTGAGACTGGGAGCGCCCCCCTCTACACCTGCAGCCAGAGAGCGACCCCATGCGCTCCTCTGTGCTTGTAGTTTTGTGCAGTGGAGGGGGGCATTGCAACAGCCGGCGCTCAGTTGCCCTTTCCCAGGCCTGATCCAGCGTATCAAAGAAGAGAGTGCGGGGCTGGAAGAAGAGCTTTAGGCAAGCGGGAAACAGAAGCATGTAACACAGACCTAAGGCACAGAGCTTCTGGATCCCCTTTGCGAAGGAGAGCATCTGTTGCTGCACCGCCTTGGATTAGTCTGGAAACAAAAGTACCTTCGAGCTGTCGAACCGCAGGTCAGGATGGGCCCAGGCCTCCTGTAGTATCATATCACGGTCCTTAAAGTTGAGCAGTCTCAGGATCACAGGCCGCGGGGAGGCCCCAGGCGGAGACCTCTGTACCACAGAGCAGGGCACCCTCTTGATGACAAATAAAGGAGACCGTTTGTTATCGGGCACCCATGTTTTAAACCAGTCTCCGGCATTCTAGCCAGAAACCTTTGCTCCAGGGATTCAGGAAGGCCAATCAAGGTTGTTACATTATGACCTGTTCTCTGTGTCCTCCACCCTCTCCATCAGGGGGGACACCAAAGTGGACAACCTGGACATCTGGCTCTTGAGAGAAGAGATTTCATTCTCGGCAGTGGAGACTCGGTTGTCAACTCTGGGAGTCCTGTCCACCACGTCGCACAGGTCCTGTCGCAATAAAGATAAGTCCACACGGAGGCTGCCCATCTTGGACTGAGACCTGTTTAGCCTGAGGACCACAGCCAGGTCTGTGGTCCCTTTCTGCGAAGCGCCAGACACCTGACCCATCAAAGCCTTTCCCTGGTTGTGAGGCGCAGTCGATAGAATAGTGTATTGATCCATCTTTGTTTGAGCAGGTGGCTGCGGCAGGACCTTCCCCCGCCCCATCTTCCAAAGCCAGCGGCCCAGACTAGAGGCGAGCAAAAACAGGTCGGCTGAAGGAGCAGTTCGGAGGGGCCACCAACCACCTAGGCCACCACTACTGGCATAGTAATTAAAAGAACGATGGATTAAACCCAGATCTGTACTTGGGGGTGAGTGGTTGAAAAGTTTGAGCACTCAGTCCATCATCAAGTTGTGTTTGCTATATTCACCCTAAGTGGTCATGGTTATGCCCAGACGTGGGTCCTTAGATCGCTGTGCCACTGGATTCAAGCTATCCTGACTGATGAGGGGTAATACCCCGTAACTGATCCCAGGATGCTTGATTCTGGTCCAGTGAGGTCCCGGCTTGGCAATTTGGGCTGGTTTCTTCCCATGAAGAACAGGGTCAAGACTGATTTGCATATGTCTGAGTCCAAACTGGGATGGCACAGTGAGCAAAAGAACAATGGATTAAACCCAGATCTGTGACTGAGGTGAGTGGTTGAAAAGTTTCAGCACTCCGCTAATCATCTTGTTGTCAAACTATGAGACATGCCATAGTATGTATCTGAATCATTACGGTTCACCTGTCTTTTACACAACATTCAATAGGTCAGAATGTGTACACTACTCAAGATTAGGCACATTGTGTTGAGTCATTAATCTCTTCACTTGAGCTAAACTGTAGAAGCGAGCCAAAATGTGAGATAATAGATGTGAGAAAGTGGCTCTATATACACTGGACCAGAATCAGGTACAGTGTGTATAGAGTCCACAAACCCCAGAGGTATAACAGAGGTTAAAGCCAGGTGTGACCTTACTCTCTAAAGTGGTAGCTTGGTCGAGCAGTAAGGCAGTACCAGAGGACAGTGTAAAGCATTTGTTGTAAATACTCAGTCAGCAAAAGGTTTCACACACCCAAAGACTGAACTCAAGGCCAATTGTTTTTAAATCAAAAGATATAGTTGTTTTATTTCTAGAACCAACAGGTATCCAAAAAATATACTGTTCTCAATACGAGAGGTCTCAGATGAGTACTTTGCAGAAAGTCAAAAAACGTTGTAAAGACAATAGGGACAGGGGTTGCAGTAGGCAACATAATTCTACACACAATTTAGCATCAGGCTCAATGGATTTCCTTACATAAACACAGTTGATTACTTTGTGGATTACTTTGGTAATTACAGGACTGGCTCCTAGGTTCAGTCCTGGGGTCTAAGCTAAAAACAGTTTAGCAAAAACGTTTTAGGTGTTTTAGTGATTTTTCAGGAATAAAAAGCTATTTTAAAAGTTCACACTTAGAAACTTTTCAACAGGAATCTGACAATGTTATCCATAGGGAGAAAATTCAGGTTGCAGGTAAAGTACAATCTCGTTACTTTGGTAATCCAGTACTGGTCTTCTGGGGCTAGCACTGGGGTCTCAACTCAAAACAGGTAAGTAATTACGTTTCAGTATTTCGTAAGATTTTTAAAGAATATTTCTAGTTTTCAAAAGTAGACAGATGAAATTTCATAGAAAAGCGGACAATGGATTCCTATGGAGAAAATACAAGTTACTAGTAAACCCTGTAAGGATTACTTTTGCGGTTCAGTACTGGGCTACAAGGTACAGTACCAACTTCTCCCCTGATCACAGGTTAGTACTTCGGAATTCGGAATTTGGGTGAATTTATATGAATATTTTTAGTTTCCAAATCTACACTTTGAAGATTTTTCGAGTCAAACCAGTCAATGTTATCCAATGGCAGTTAAGTGAGTTATCTGTTTCCGGGTGAGTACTTGGCTGGTGGAGTTAGGGTTCTGGGCATAGACTCAGAGGTCCCCCAGGGTCAGATAAGTACAGTTGGTGCACTCCCAGCAGCACAGGGGCGGCTGGGTGCAGTGGTAGTTAGGCCCAACGTTATCCAATGAGGGAAAGGGGGCCTCCGGTTGGTGGCTGCTGGCTAGCAGGTCACGCGGCTGTGGGAGCTGGGCTCCTGGTCACTTGCTCAGGGTGAAGAGGGAAGTAGGATAGGGTACAGGTTGCACTGCCAAGGGCACTCGGGCGGCTGGGTGCAGGGTGCTTTTGAGCCGTCTGGCGCTCAATGTTATTCAATGAGGAACTTGAAAAGGGAACAAAGGCTGGAGGCTCGGGGACGGAGGATCTTCTGGAGAAACCAACACTTCGAGGGGTAAGTTGGGGTCTTGGAGAATAGGTAGGCACTCAGGAGTTGGGCACAGGGGGACGTGGGGCACCGGGTGCAGGGGTGTCTTTTGAGGTCAGGAAATCTGATCGCTGGTCGCGGTCGGAGGGGTCCTCTGTCCTGAGGCTACAGGCGTCGTCGGGGTCATCGAGGAGGGTCTTTGGGCACTGGACTTCGGGTCCCAGTTGCCAGGGGGACGTGTTCGTGGTCCGGGATCACTCGGGCACGGGCCGGGCTCGGCGGTTGCAGAGTGGGTTGGTCCGGAGCTTCCTGGCTGGCACCAGGGGTGTTGTTGCAGCAGAGCCTCTGCTGATGGGAGTCCCAGGCTTTAAGAGGGTCTAGGCAGGCAGGTCCTCTGGGTGTCCCAAGGTTGCTGTCCGCAGGAGTCACCAGGATTGGGCAGGAGCAGGTTCCAGGATCGACAGGCCTGTAGGGTTGGGGCTAAGTCAGTTGTTGTCGTCCTGTTGTTAGCAGCTGCACTGCGGGTCTTCTTCCCCCCAATCTTCATTCTTCTTTTCTTATCGGAATCTAAGCAAGGAAGGGGCGTTACAAGTAGGGCAAGGACAGGGACCAATAGGTCCCTGTCCTGGGGTGGGTACACCCCCAAGCCTGCTCCTCTCCTGTGGGAGGGGGGCTCCCCATATTCAAGATGGATGGAGACCGGGGTCGGGCTTCACCTCGTCTCCCCCACATGAGGGCTGGGGTTGGCATAGGCTGGCACCCCCCCCCTTCCTGACGTAGTTTTTCACCAGAGTGGGGGTCAGAACTGATGGGGGCCAGTTGCTGGGGCCAGCAAATGGTCTGGAGAAGCTCACAGAGTCGGCATGCCTTTGAAGCTTTCCACTGCCCATCATGGGGGAGGGGATCTAGCACCTCACCCAGGATGTGCATTGTTGCAGGCCCAGGAGCGCGGGAGCTCTCCACCCAGGGGTCCAGCAACATGTCTGCTGTGTGGAAGCCTCTGCAGCCACTCAGCCCAGACGTGGATTGTAGGTTAGGTTTTCAGGGGGCATCTCTAAGATGCCCTCTGGTGCACTTTACATTAAATCCCACACTGGCATCAGTGCAGGTTTAATGTGCTGAGAAGTTTGGTACCAAACTTGTCAGTCTTCAGTGTAGCCATTATGGTGCTGTGGAGTTCGTAGTGACAACCTCCCAGCACCATATACTCTTAAGGGCATCACTGCACTTACAGTGCCCAGGAATGGCCCTGGGTACTGTAGGGGCACAGGGCTCATGCACCTGTGCCCACACCTCTGGCATAGAGCACCCAGCTAGAGGGTTGACTGAAGTATGCCAGGGCAGTGGGTTCTGGGGGCATGGCACACAGGGGTGTGTGCCATGTCGACTCTCTATTTAGTTCTGTTACTTAGACACTCAGCCTGCAAAGGCAGTGTGTGGGTGTCAGAGTACAGAGCCCCTGAGGGTGGCACAAAAAGTGCTGCAGCCCTCTGGGGTCTTCTCTGGTCACAATGGCCTGGGTGCCTAGGGTACCATTTACTAGGGGCTGATAGGTGGCCAGAGATGCCAATTGGGTTTTAGTTTCAACACAGTTTTAGGGAAGGAACACAGGCCCTGGGTACCTATTTGGCAGGAACTCAGGACACACTCAGTCAAAGCACATCAGCAGTTCAGAAAAAAGTGTGGGCATACCAAGGCAAGAAAGATGGCACTTTCTCACAATAGAACACTACTTTGGCACAACTGCAGGAAAAAAGCCCTTTACTAACTTAAAAAAAATATATTGTGGTATGATTGTGTGAAAATCCTTAACTTGTACCAAAGCACAACGTTTCCTATGGAAAACTACACATGAACTGAAGTAAGAACAAGTTCAGGTCGGCTGCGGCTTGCTGACTGTGGTTAGTTCATTTAGATTGTAACGTGTAACTTTAATGGTTACCCAATGGGGATACGTGGTGGAGGTTCCTCTCGCTCAGCTCTCTCCTAGTGGCATATGGGAGCCTAGGCTCTTGTCCCATGACGTACAGTCCTGTTCCACGCTGTTTGAGAAAAAGCTTTGCTCGCAGTCTTTGGATTGCTGAGCTTCATCCTGTAGATTACTACGACCTCTTAGAGGCCTTGGAGCTTGACTGAGGGGACAAGCCATGCAGGGTACACAATGCAGTGTGTCTAATATAGCCCTTTGCTGCTGGGAAGGGTCAAATATTTTGTTGGTGAAATCTTTTGGCTGTTCTAATAGATGTATTTTCTTCTTTAGCTTAACAATCTTTCACACTTATGGGTAAGTAGCAGGGCAGGTCCCAAAGTCCTAGTAGTGTAATTGTTTCACTACTATTCAATTTCCGGTCTGATGTATTTTGTGCTTAGGAGTGTACTTAGATGGCATGGATGTGATGTAATAATTTTGTAGATGTCAACTGTGTTGTATTGTCCCCTCTTACTCTATAGGACTCCATATGAGGAATTATATTCTATGGTTGTATGGTATTACAACGCGGGCTTTTACCACGCGTGCCATTACAACGCTGTTTTTATAACGTAAGTCGTTACAACGACTTGCACTGTAAGCGCTGGATAGTGGAATAGTTTAATTTTCGATTCCAACTCCAGCCCACGTTACAGTAGGGAAGGTGTTGGAATAGAAAATTAAACTATTCCCTATCCAACAGCACCCTCCAGCGCAAGTCGTTGTAATAGCAGCGTTGTAATGGTAGCGCGTGGTAATACCCGGGTTGTAAAGGCTGTTCCCCATTTCTATTACCAAGGCCCTTCCCAAAGAGAAGACATTACCCTTGCATCCTAGATTGGACAACCGCCAGGTTCAGGAATCCCATTATTCACAATTACACCCTATATATGAAGACTCCTACTATCTAGAACTCGCTCACACTGTTTTAGTGTGCATAATCCAGGTCCTAGACACAACCTTTCTTAATCAGAACATCCAATATTCTGTGGCGGCTCGCCAGCAGGGGTGGGGGCTGGAGAGTTAAGAAAATGGATGGGGAAATCCTTTACGACGCGGATGTTACCCCACGCTACCATTACGACGCGTCTCTTACAACGCAAGTCGTAACCACGACTTGCGCTGGAGGGCGCTCAAGGACAAGGAATAGTTAATTTACTATTCCAACACCTTCCCTACTATCCACGGGGACTGGTGTTGGAATAGTAAATTAAACTATTCCTAAGTCCGCACCCCACAGCGCAAGTCGTGGTAACGACTTGCGTTGTAAAACACGCGTTGTAACGGTACGCATGATAATAGCCCGCGTCATACCGTCATACATCCAAATGTATACCACTGACTAGATATTTATCCAGGAAAATTGTACAATTATTAAATAACATGACAGGAAAAGATGTTATATTAGGATGACGTTAAGTTGGGTCCCGAGGAGATGGGACTTCTATTGTGATACAGGGTTACGATATGTTATTGTATGCAAGTTTAGTGCTAGAGGCACTTTTGTGGTTTGAGACCCTGTGATGACCTTTGACTACCATTATTTTAACTGACTTTAGTGTGTTATTTCATCCTAGTCTAGATGTACGATGGTCCTGCATATGCCTTGCTTCTCTTCTTTCTTGTAACCTTGCTGTCCTTCAGTGGGAGCTGTCACGGAGTAAGACAGCCTTGCAAGGAATAGAACGTGTGGGTTGTGCATTTGAAAGCCTGAGAGGGAGAGTGAGATGTGGAATGTACTCTTTGGTTTCGAAGTGCAGTGTTGTGGGCAGTGATGCACACGTGCTTGGTGTTTTATGAGAATTATGAAGTTCTTACTATTTGCTTTGACATGGCCTCATGTCATCTTGTTTTCTGACTTTGCCTTGCTTCAGCTTTTCTGCATGCACAGTAGTGCTTGCAAGTTGCTTGGGTTATTCACATTCAAGGTCTTTCTGTTTTGGTGAGGGAGTGTTTATGTGTTCTGAAAGGCTTTTTGTGAGCTTCGTCAAGATAGAGGCTGGAACATGTGAGATTTGGAGAAGGGGATGTAAGAGCTCCTTCCTGCTGTGGGAATGCTTGCTTGGAATCTGGCCAGTTCTGGTAAGATTCCTCAGGCCCAGGGGGAGGTCTTTCTCGAACCTTCTAGTGTGTTTAAAGCTGTGGTTTGTGGACTTGGAAGCTGGGAGTTTGGAATCCGAGCGAGGACGGACGCGTCTATCTCGTAGCGTGGACCCTGGTTGCTGAGGCTCTCAATCACGGCTGTTTACTTCCCCAGACTGAGATGCGGTGTTTTGCACCAGGTGATGTATTGAGTTTTGGTTATTGCCATTGTGATGTTTGGCCAATAGCTTTGATCATTTTAGGTGTTTTCTTCATGATGTAGGACTGAGTTGAGGTGCACATCCAAAGTAATCATCTTATATATATGCATATATATAAAAATATATATATCTTTCTGATGTCTTGCAGGAAGTCCAGTATATTTGCTTGAGTCTTATCTCATATTCTTTGCTGCTTGTTTATTAATCAGTATTATTCATGCATTTAGATTATTGCTTGCCTATAAACATATATATCTCTTTGTATTTTTGAACCTTCTGCATTTGACATCTGGGAAAGCCTTTCTGTTACAGAGCATTGTGTAAAATAAACCCCAAGCCTTATTCAAAAGAGAGAGAGTCCTTGCATTTTGTAAAATAAAACCCTTTTCTAAAGGTGCTGTGTTAAAGTGTTTTGACTGCGCCGGGTGTTGTGCTACCGTGTGGAAGATTCTGTGGTATCTGCTAGGCGCAATCAAAACATCTTGGCGTCACTTTTACAGCATTCAAAAAGAAAATTAAAAGGGGAAAATGCTCTCTAAAATGCCTATGTTTCCAGTTGCAGAGTCCCAGATGCCAACTGAAATATTTGAGAGGGAGTTTGTCTCTCTTAAAGAGGAAAAACAACTTGGTATTTCCTACAGAAACAGTGGTGTCATTTTAAATGCATTGTTTAGCATGTATCAAAAATTTGAATATTTTGAAAAAGAATGGAGTGAGCTGAGACGAGAGTTGGCTGACGCTCAGTTTGAAAACAAGTCTTTGAAAAAAGAGTTAAACCTGTACCAAGCTCTGAAGCCGTTGGTTTTGACCAGCTACTCCGTTCCGCTGGTTGCAGGTATAAATCAAACATGTCAGTGAATGATGAATCTTGCTCTACAAGGAAAGACGCTATTTTGAAAAAAGAAATGCAGCAATGTGCTTTTGAATCTGTACAACAGACTGTGCTGAATGTTTCAAACATATGGTCAATTCAGAAAGACACAGTGTATCTTGTGTGCCAGTTCAAGAGCAGTGTGCTATTTATAGTTACTGTGAAGAACAGGGAAAGAAAAGTATGCTTTTAAAGTTGTGGACTGAGATGACAATAAGAGAAAATGCGACTTGTCAATGGGACGAAGCAAATGTGACTAAATGGCATATACAGACAGAAACTGCAGTTTTGCATGAACAGTTTGTGCAGGCCCCAATAGAAAGTCCAGGGGTGGTGTTTGAGACACAGGATTCCCCAGTGAAGTGGCAGATTGGGCTGTATGATGCTACATCACAAATGTTTTCATCACAAACATTCACATCGCCGTCTTTACATTGCACACACATTCACAACGCACACTGTTAAAACGCAACCCATTACTTCGCTCTACCATTGAAATGTATACAAAACACAATCACCACGCACACAAACACCCTGAATGCTTTAACATCACATTTTTTTCCCCGAAATAACAAACACTACCCCCAGCACGAGCACACACCCTACGCTCGTCCCCCTAAACCCGAACTCCTAAATCCTTAATTAGTACCTTACACTACGGCCCCCTGACCCGACCCTTAACCCGAAAACACACGCTCCACAGCATTACAGTACCCTGAAGCCTAAAACCTGAACCCTTAATCACTACCCTGCCCTACGACTAAAACAGTACCCTACATAACACTAAACTGTTATCCCTGAACCCTAAAACAGTACCCTACACAACCCTAAGCCCAAAATCCTAAAACATTCCCTACACAACACGAAACCCTAAGCCCTAAAGCCTAAAACATTACCCTACACAACACTAAACGCTAAGCACAATCCCCCTTACCTCTCTCTCATTGTGGTTCCTGTCTCCCGGTTCCAGTTGCACGTCCATGCCGGAGCCCGCCCATTACAGCACATGCATTTTAAAAGCATGCATTGTAAAAGCCTGTGCAATGTAAGGGGCCGCATAGTAATGGCCCGCGTCGTAACGTCACTTGCATTTTAAAGCTTGTGAAGTAAATGCAGTTGTTATGGGTGTTCGCCGGCAGACTGTACTGCAAAGTGCAGTTACTGTGCAATGCCGAACTTTTAATTTCTCTACAGATGAAAGGGCTAAAATCTTGGGGACAGAGGTGGTGACACACGATTCAGATTTTGTGTACATCACTAAATACGAGCACCTAGGATAGAAAGACCATACAAACAGGTGGACAGAGAATGAAGGTATATATATCTCCCTAGATTTACCTAGAACTATGATTTCTATGTGTCAGGATGCACAAGCCAGACCAGTCTCACAAAAGGTTAGGGACGAGTTGAAGAAAGGAAAATTACCAGAGCAGACGGATTGCCTTGGGCTTCTGGCAATTGATAAAGTGAGTGGAAAAATAGTCAGGAAGGAGACTGCCCCAGCCCTTCTTACTGTGCAGGGAAAAAGAGAGTTTCATCCTAAGACCAAGAATTCAGAGGCTATAGTGTGGGTAGAATTCTCAGATAATTCCCCAGAGCCAGCAGAGAACCGTGCAGACAGGAATGATAATATTGTGGCTTCAAACTCAAAACAGGGACAGGAAAATGTGCGCTTTTTGAAAAATGTTTTTTTGCAAGAAGAGTGATGCTTGTTTCTTTTCCAGGTCATCATCCTGCGACGTGTTGGTGTGCCTGATGTCCATGTTTGTGTGCCCCGTATGGGTGGGACCACTCCCCCCCCCCCAACCCTGGAGTGATCACCGGATGGTGCAAGCTGACATCCTGTGGCTGAACAAACCAGACAGTCGTACCAAACAAAGACCGATGAACTGATATCATAAACATGAAGTTAAAACGAAATGCAAGAAGGCTGTGTGTCTTTCACAAAGAAGGACTGTTTGTTTGAAAAGAAAAAGAACAACAAAGATGTTGTGAAATTTAGTTAAAGATAAAAGAAAATGATGATGTTGCCTTTATTTTTTAGCGCAAAAATAAATACGTTTGGCTGCTTCAACAGTAAAAGTTCCAGTATTGGCCATTTGAGATATTAGGAGCATTACTGAGTTCATATGCTTGATTCTAATTGCATCATTTAGTTTGTGTATCTATCAAACATTTATTCTTGCTGAGTATCCAGATAGGCATGAGCTATTTTTACATGCTTTTATGATTTCACAGTTTTATACTTGTGCTTTCACAAATATTTGTGCGTGATGATCTGAGTATTGATGGAGAATTTGTTTGCAGAGGGGAAAAAATTATTCCACCTTGTGGTCGGTGGCATAACAAAGGCCCCCGCAGTGCGGTGGGAGCCCGAGCTCCAGGGGGCTGCCTCAGCACAGTGCCCTGGCCTGAGAGCTCCTAAGTGATTCCGGAGGGGGCCCCCCTCCATGTACATTGCAGTGGGGCCCCTAAAGTTTTGTTACGCCACTGGTTGTGGTATGCCAAAGAAAATTATCTCTATTGGTCATAAGGGACATTCTGCATTACACGCACCAAAAGCAACATAAAAGTGTTGTGTTGTTGGCCTAGGGTGGATTTAAAAATTGAGAGATTTGTAAGAGCGTGTTTTGACTGTGAGAATGCTGATCAATCTCAGAAAACCCTAAATCCCCCCATGTTGTCATTTGGGTGTACCAGATTATCTTGAGAGGAAGTAGTGTTGGATATTATGGGGCCAATTACGTGGTCGGATGGCACATGCAAATACATTATCGTCTTGGTGGATATGTTTTCCAGATGGATGGAATTATAGGTGGTAAGTGAAGTTCTCACTGTTACGGTTATCGGATTGTTGGAAGATATTTTTTTGAGAGAAGGGCTTCCGGCTGTGATTTTAACTGACAATTCAAGTCGGAGCAGATGAAATCATTTGTACAATTTGCAGGTATAG
Organism: Lissotriton vulgaris; assembly: GCF_964263255.1. Lineage (NCBI taxonomy): Eukaryota > Metazoa > Chordata > Amphibia > Caudata > Salamandridae > Lissotriton > Lissotriton vulgaris. The sequence goes on along the minus strand of NC_141687.1, from coordinate 868,390,236 downwards.
CTCAGAGATTTACTGCATTATATCATCCATGGGAAAATGATGTTGTGGAAAGAGTGAATAGAGTTCTAAAAGGTATAATACAGTTAGCAAGTAAAGGAAAGAAAAACTGTGAGCATGAAGTGAAGAGATTGGTGTGGACAAAGAGATTGACACTGCATTATACAGTCGGTGAGACTCCTTGTGGATTAATGGGATGCCATTTACCACATTCAAAAGTTAATCTGGGTAGGATGAGGAGGAGTAAGTAGTTGGAGTGGAATGCTGAGGATGTGAGAAGTGTATCCTGATGTCGCAAGACAAGAATAAAACTTACTTTGATATAAAAAATGGTACCGAAGATGTGCGATTAGTCAACGGGTCAATAAGTTAGAGTGAAATCAGCAAGGAAGGTAGCTATAGGAGATAGAAAGTTTAGTCATCCTAAGCAAGTTGTACGAGTCATTAAGAATACAGTGGCACTAGACGATGAAATTATTTGCCACATTACACGCCTTGCCATTGATAAACAAGACAGTGGTAAGAAAAGTGTTGTGGTTGGTGACAGCAGTAACAAATACTGGTGGTTGGAGGTGGAACAGTGCGATGAACAGAATGGTGTGGATAAGTGTATAATTGATGTTGAGAGCACACAAAAGAGGGGTGTGGTAGATGTGCAGAGAAGGATTGAAGAAATAGAGACAAGTGGTAGTCAGCAGAAGTACTTTATTTGCGAATATTTCCTTTTCTTTTCTCTTTCTTTGTTTATTTAATAGGGTAATTGTGGTGTTTTAAAGTATAGGTTATTAATGTTTATTTTTATTTTAGGAAAGGGAGATGAGTATTGTTTATGCATGCTTATTTTTTATTTTAGGAAAAGGGATGTGTAGTAGTTAGGTTTGTATTATTTCATTAGGGCATAATGTATTATGTCTCCTACATAGAATTAGGAGCCTGTTACAAAGTAGGTATGTTCTGTTATATAAATGCGGTCATAGAATGTGGTTGACAGAGAGAAGCCAGTTGGCTGCCCATACGGCTGTGTACATCCTTGTAAGAAGAGAGCTACAGTAAAGCATAATTCTAGATTACTTCATGTGTGCGCTACAACTAGCTTTGCCACTGCTTGTTTCAGCACATTCCTATTACTTCACAACTGCAAGGCAAGTTCCCTCTGCCCGCCACCCAGCTGTAATAGGAAAAAACACTCTTCATCTGAACATGAGCAGGTGGGAACAAAAGAACTGTCTAACCCTTGTTAGGGTGGATTTACTCTCAGGAGGCTGTCTGACTGGGGCTTCTCTTTTAGACAGGCTCCTGAGACGTTTTTCACAAGTTATTTCTTTTTACTGAGATCTGATGCTGGTAAATGCTATATTCTTTGTGTTCAGATGCTCTCAGTAGTGTGTGGCACCACAGACAGTGAGAAACTTCTGGCTACACTTTTCCTAGCAGCCACAGTCTGGTTAGACCTTTGATTACATTCAAGTTGTACCAGTTAAAACGTAGGGCCCGATGTAGGTAATCCCAGATTACCGATTCTTAAATACCGAATCATACCGATTCGGTATTTAAGAACAGGCAAAAAATTACCGAATCGGTAAGTTTAGGTAATTATTGAATCAGTATTTACCAATTCGGTAATTGCCATTCATTCCTATGGGCCTGGAGGCCCATAGGAATGAATGTCAATTACCGAATCGGTAAATACCGATTCGGTAAAATTGGGAAACATTGAAGGGTGGCAAGGTGTCACTTTGACACCCTGTTGCACCCCTCACTTGTGTATGGGTTCACATGTTGCAGACATACATGCCCTAAGGGCATGTATGTCTGAAACATGTCACTGTTGGAAAAGCAAAAAAAATGCTTTTTCAGAGGTTTTCATTATTTACCACCAACTTGTAGTTGGTGGTAAATAACGAATCCTAAAATGGGAAAATCACTCATTTGAGTGCTCCCTACATATCAGGATTCGGTGATTTACAGAATCGGTATTTAAGAATTCGGTATTTTACTGATTCCTTAAATTACCGATTCGGTAAAATACAGAATCCTTAAAAAATGCCACCTACATCTGGAAAGCCCAATACCGGTCGGTAACGGCCGAAATTCGGTAATTTCGGCCGTTACCGACCGGTATTTGGCTACCTACATCGGACCCCTAGTTCCTCGATGTCTCCAAGAACTGTTCTGAGATGAGGTATTCTTCAGAGCCTCTTGAAAGCAACACTCATCTTTACTATCTACCCACATTTTCTTTACCAGATTATTCGCATATTTGATGAAAGGTTCAAAAATATAACTGAAAATTGTGTTTTCACAAAGTACAGTTTAAATTGATCACGTGGGCCAAGGGGGGACCCAGGGAGAGCCAGGCGCGAGCCGGTCTCTTCCTGGGTAGGTTCGCGCGTGAATCAGGAAATCAGGTGGGGACTGATTAGCGAGCTGATATAAGGGAGACAGGCTGGCGGTTGGGAACTGCGTGGCGGGAGGTTAGAAGGGAGGTTTGTTTTGCGGCGCTCGTGGTTTACCTTTTGTCCTGGGCCATGGAGGAAGCGGCGGAGGTCCGGAGGGCTGTGCAAATCCTTTGTGAGGCGGGCGTGAAGACCTGCTACGGCCGGGTGTCCCGGCGGAGGCGTGGGTCGGCATGGCCCGCCCCCCTCGCAAGGCTTCGGAGGGCGTCTCCAGGGCCGTGGAGGCGTGTTTATCGCCGGGTCTGGAGGAGGAGGAGGACGGCGAGGCGGCCATGCCGGCAGACGGGCCTGGGCTTGTTTTGCCCGCCGTCGATGTGGAACCCCCGCCGGATGCCCCGGGCGCCCTCCAGCAGGTATGTGCTTTACCATTCTTTAGTGCTGGTACACGTGGGGCGCCCGGGGGGAGGCGGGGGCGTTCAGTGGGCCGGCAGGCTCCGCGCTCCGGCGGGCTGGCACAAGGGAAGTCGGGGAAGCCTCAGGTGGGCCCCAAGCCTAAGCGAGGGCGGAGCCTGGATATGCCTGGGCGCGTGCAACCCCCCCCCCTGCAGCGGTGCCGTTGGACCTTTTCCCAGCAGTTACGCCTTTGCCGGATGGGGCCTCTCCTTGCCTGTGGCTGAACGGGCAATGTTTTCTGCTCTCCCCCGCCATGACGGGGCCTGGCACTGCTCCTCCCCACTCTTTTGGCCCCCCACCCCTGGGTGGGGCTGATGTCCGGCCCCTTACGGCCGCGCTGCCGGCCTGCCCCCCCCCTGAAGCCCCGCCCCCTGCTCATGTTGTTGTTTTTGCGGGTGCTGCACCTAACGTGCTGCCACCCCTGGCCACCAAGTCTGCGGCCACCGGTGTGCCTGGCCCCCGGCCCACCACCTCCACGCCCCTGGCTCCTGGTGGGAAGGGTTCGTTGCAAAAGGGGGCGCCCTCGGCCACTGGTCCATCCCTGTTCCCGGTCCCTAGGGGTCGGCCGGGTGGCCTTTTGGGTGGGCCTGAGTCTGGGTCGGGGGGTGCCTATGGTCTGGCGTCGGTGGGTCGTTCATTGGGGGGTGTTGGCGATTCTGCTTTAGGGGAGCCTGTTTTTGGGTCCTCTTCCTTGTCTGGCTCGAGCGGCCGCAGTTTTCATTCTGCGCCTTCGGCTGGGCGGCTGTCGGCTGTTTCCACGGGCCCGGGAACTGTCCACACGGCTGTTTCCAGTGGTGGGCTTATAGGGGGGCTGTCTGGAGCGGATAGCTCTTCTACAGCTTTCAGTGCACACAGCTTTCAGAACATTGACTGGCAGTTTTATGATGGGGGTATTGGTGATGGGGCTATGCCCAGTGGCAGTGACCAAGTTGCATTTTCTGATGAAGCTTTCTGTGGGAGTTTTCATGATGAGGATTTGGAAGAAGGGGAATTGAGAGACAAAGATGTTGGGCTTTTGGCAGCACGGGCCCAGGGGGGTGGGTTGGGGCAACCCACTGTTTCTCGTGTTTTGCAGGAGTCTCGAGCGGACCATGCAGGTGTACGAGGGGCAGTGAGGTCTGGACATTCTCAGAAGGATCGTGGGGCTGTCACCCTGCAGTCGGAGCAGTTGCCGAGAGGTAAGGATGGGTGGTGGTCTGTGTGGCAACCTAGGGAGAGTCTCCCTGTTAAGAGTACAAGATCTATTGGTACGGGTGATGGGGTTGTGGTTGAGCGAGTCGCTCTGGCACCGAGGCTTGAGCGGCCTGTAATTTCGAATGTTTCTACGGGGCAAGTTGCAAAAGAGGTTTCTACAGCAGGGGATGGCGGGGTGGTTGCCACACTGGTTACGGAGGATGGTATCCTACCGAAAAAGTTGCCTTATTCTGGGGTGGGGATGCCTTTGGGGTCCCATTTGTCCGAAAAAACAAATAATCTAATATGGTCTGGGGCATTTGTGGATGTTTTTCGACTTCTCCATAGGGATGTCCAGGCAAAAGAAGGGTCGAAAGAGGAGGAATTAGAATTGGCTCGGAGGCCTCGTGTTCCGAAGTCCATAGAGAATTGGACTTCGGCCTTTCTTATTTATGCCAGCGTTTATTGTCAACGTCATCCTGAGAAGGCAATAGACATGTTTAAATATGCAGATGTCATCCGCAAGGCTCACAGTTATTTTGGCGGCTTTGCATGGTTGTCCTACGATGATGAATTCAGGGCGCGCATGAGCGCTTTCCCTGAGCGTTCGTGGGGTGAGCTTGATTCCGAGTTATGGTTGCAATGGATGGCATCTGCAAACCCACCTGCTACGACCCACACGGCTAGCGGGCAGCCAGTGTATTATCGGCCCTTTTCAGCTCGCCCCGCTCAGTCTGGGGCGGGGGTTTGGGGCAGAGGTCAATCAGCCGCCTCTGGCACATGCTGGCATTTTAACAGGGGTTCATGTAACAGGCCAGCTTGCAGGTACAAACATGAGTGTTCACAGTGTGGAGGGAAGCATGCCCTCACCCAGTGTTTTCCCGGACAGCGATGGGGTGATCAGGGAAGAGGTTCAGGGGGTAGGGGACAGCAGCAACAGTCTGTTTACAAGGGCTCCTACTCCTATTAGGCAGGAGGTTCTCGATCTCTGGCTGGTGGATTATCCAGATTTTGAGGCCGCTAAGATTTTGTCTTGGGGTTTCAAAATTGGGTTTCGGATTGGGTATCAGGGGCCCAGGGTGGGCAGGTGGTCGGACAATTTGAAGTCTGCGAAGGAGAGTCCCCATGTGGTGCGGAAAAAGCTGGATGCCGAGCTTGCGGCGGGTAGGATTGCTGGTCCTTTTGTGAATTGTCCTCTGCCTGACTTGATTGTATCACCCCTGGGCGTGGTGCCCAAGAAGGCGGAAGGGGAGTTTCGTCTTATCCATCACCTGTCCTGGCCCGAGGGTACATCAATTAATGACTTTATTGATCCAGCTGACTCAACTGTCAATTATGCTTCGGTGGACGATGCCTTACGGCTCGTGCGCACGGCTGGTGTTGGGGCTTTGCTGGCAAAGAGCGACATTCAGTCGGCTTTCCGGCTATTGCCCATCCATCCTTGGGATTTCAGTCTGTTGGGAATGCATTTTGATGGTAGTTTCTACGTGGATAGGGTGTTGCCCATGGGCTGCTCAGTGTCATGCTCCCTCTTTGAAACTTTCAGTACCTTTCTGCAGTGGCGATTCACTTTTGTTAGTGGCCACGTATTGGTCTGTCATTACCTTGATGATTTTCTTTTCATTGGGGAAGGTCGCTCTGGGCAGTGTCAGTCGGCTTTGAACATCTTTCAGGCTCTGGCGGAGGAATTGGGTGTTCCCTTGGCGCCGGACAAGACAGAGGGTCCCTGTACGTCCCTGACTTTCTTGGGGATTGAAATTGATACTCTGTCTATGGTGGCGAGATTGCCTGAGGCTAAAGTGAAGGAAATGTCTGCTTTCATACATCTGGTGTTGGGGGAGCGGAAAGTCGTTTTGAGAACTGTTCAGAAGCTGTTGGGGTACCTCAATTTTGCTTGCCGGGTTGTTCGGGCGGGCAGGACGTTCTGCAGACGTCTGGGTCTGTCCATGTCCGGTGCGAGCCTTCCCCATCATCGGGTGCGCATTACCACCGCTGTGCGTGCCGATTTGACGGTCTGGCTTCGTTTTCTGCAGGAGTTCAATGGCGTGTCCTTGTTTTTTGCGGATGAGGACATGGTGTGGCAAGTACAGTTGTTCACTGATGCGTCGGGGGCTCACGGCTTCGGAGTCTTTTGGGAAGGTCGATGGTGCGCGGCCGGCTGGCCGGCGCACTGGAAGGAACAGGGTCGCAGCATAGCGTTTCTGGAGCTCTTCCCGCTGCTGGTTGCTTTGTATCTATGGGGGGATGAGTTTCAGAATCGCTCAGTCTTGTTTCATGTGGACAATTTGGCAGTAGTACACCTTGTCAATCACCAAAAGGCTCGCGATTTGCGGGTTTTGCGGCTCCTGCGCGCATTCATGTTGCGGTGTCTGCAATTAAATATTGTCTTTAAAGCACAGCATGTTCCTGGTACTTCTAATTGCATCGCTGACTCTTTGTCTCGCTTTCAGTGGTCCGAGTTCCGCAAGTTAGCTCCTGGGGCGGACCTGGAACCAACAGCGATCCCACAGTACGTATGGGACCTGGGGGATTGAGGGTTCACCAATTGGTAGAAAATTCTGTGGCTGACTCCACAAGGCGGGGTTATGTGAAGGCCTGGAATGAGTTTCTGCAGTTCGGTAAGGATTTGATGGGGCCGATCAGGGCTGGTTGGTCTGATGAACAATGCATCTTGCAGTTTGTTTTACATTTGGCGGACAAAGGCCTATCGCCCACTACCATTTCTGGCAAGTTGGCTGGGGTTTCTTTTTATGGGCAGCTTTGGTGGGGGAGGGATCCGGTTGGGGGGGTGTTGGTTCGTAAAGTGTTGAAAGGTTTGGCTAGGCTTCGGGCTGGTGGTCAGCAGCTCCGGCAGCCAGTGACTTTTGAGTTGCTCCAGTTGCTGTTGCCGGAATTGGAAGTGTGTTGTCATGATGCTTTTGAGTGTGCTAAATTTCGTTTGTGTTTTGTTTGGTTGTTCTTTGGGGCATTTCGGGCATCGGAGTTGCTGGGGTTACGGGGCAGGGTAGGTATGACCAGCAGTGAGGTGGTATTGGAAAGTGACAGAGTGCGGCTGTGGCTGCGGGCATCCAAAACTGACCAGATGGGGAGGGGTAAGTGGGTGTTCCTTGGCAGGAGTGGTGTCTCTGCATGTTGCCCGGTTGGGGAATGGGAAGTGTTTGTGTCCTCTCCACATTTTCTCCAGGGGTCCATATTTTGTCATGCGGATGGTAGTCCCATAGTTGCATCTCAATTGTTGGCTGTATTACGCAAGGTTTTGTTGCGCTTGGGAAAGGATCCTGTTCAATTTGGTACCCATTCATTCAGAATTGGGGCGGCGACGGAGGCCGCTCGGTTGGGGTGGGACTGGTCCCAGATTCGTCGCATTGGTCGTTGGCGTTCCAAGTGCTGTGAAAAATATGTGAGAAAGTAGTGCAATTTTGCTTGTCTAACATTTCTTTTTCTCCTAGGTCCTTGGCCATCAGTCGCCGGATGCAAACGGAGGGTGTGGATACTGGGGCACTCTTTTGTTAAAAGAGCAGCTTTAGCCGCTGCCAATCAGCTCTGTGGGAGATCACTTGGGCTAAACAGCATGACACACGAAGTCTCCTGGCATGGAACAGGGGGCATGCGCTGGGGTGGGCTTTTTCCCGCCTTGGCTGCTTTGGTTTCACAGTGTTTGGGGGGCCCTCCGGATCTCCTGGTGCTTCATTTGGGCGAGAATGACTTGGTTTCTCTCTCTGGGTTGACTTTGTTAAAACTAATGAAACAAGACCTGGAAATCATCAAAACCACATGGGTGAGCACCATGCTGATATGGACCGAGTTTGTGCCTCGTTTGCAATGGCGTGGGGCGAGGAACCATTCCGCCCTGGAAAAGGCTAGAAGGAAAGTGAACAGGACAATGCGACTTTTTTGTCATCATTTGGGTATCTACTGTTTGGATCATTATCATTTAAAGGTCTCTGAACATCATTTATTTTGTGAGGACGGTGTGCATCTATCTGCTTTGGGCATCTCTTTTTACCTTCTGGAACTCAGGGATTTGATTAGTAAAGTTCTTCAGGTACAATTGTGGTGTGCTCCTTCCTTTCCTTTAGGTGGGGCAGGAAAACGCTAAAGGTTTTCCTGGGTGGCGGGTTTTTGGTAGTGGGGGTGGGCAGCCTGGAGCGGGTCGGCCATCCTGGAGGGTAGCGTTGGGTAGGCTAGGGGTAGTAGGCAGGAGTTTTTGTTCGGGGTTTTGGGATTTAGGTTTCGTAGGCTCACTGTAGAGTTGAATTATGTAAATAAATAAATAATGTATGTGTTCATGAAATTTATGATGCACCTGTCCTAAAATAAAAGTGGCCTTTCTTGCTCCTAAAAGAGGTGTGGACAATGATTTCTTGCACAAGGGGGGACCCAGGGAGAGCCAGGCGCGAGCCGGTCTCTTCCTGGGTAGGTTCGCGCGAGAATCAGGAAATCAGGTGGGGACTGATTAGCGAGCTGATATAAGGGAGACAGGCTGGCGGTTGGGAACTGCGTGGCGGGAGGTTAGAAGGGAGGTTTGTTTTGCCCCACCCACCCTCCCTCTTTTTTCTTTTCGTTTTTTGGGTGAGTTTTTTCTTTTGCGGTGCTTTAGGTGCTGCTCGTTTCTATAGGTTTGACACTGTTAGGATGGGTGCCTTTGTTCTTTTTAGAGGCGGGTTTTTGGTAGTGGGGGTGGGCAGCCTGGAGCGGGTTGGCCATCCTGGAGGGTAGCGTTGGGTAGGCTAGGGGTAGTAGGCAGGAGTTTTTGTTCGGGGTTTTGGGATTTAGGTTTCGTAGGCTCACTGTAGAGTTGAATTATGTAAATAAATAAATAATGTATGTGTTCATGAAATTTATGATGCACCTGTCCTAAAATAAAAGTGGCCTTTCTTGCTCCTAAAAGAGGTGTGGACAATGATTTCTTGCGCGATACTATATTCACTGGCTGACAGAAGTCAGCTTAAGCTGGATGACTGCAAACTGCCTTCTACTATAACAAGAATGAAACTGTAGGGGGCGTGGCCAAGCGCGAACGGAGATGGCCGCGTAGTCTCAGAGCTCCAGGACTAGTCAGCCCCAAATCAATTCTGTTCTTCAATCCTGAGGCCTGGAGTGACATCCCCGGGGCCGTGAGAGCGGCGAAACGTCTCCAGCCTGTCCCGGAGTTTCCCGCGGCGTTGTTCTGGCCGCAGGGACCGTCTGCCTTGGTGTGGGCCTCAAGCTGGGACCCACAGTTGCTGCTCCTGTCCGGCCGCCGAAGACTTCCGGTGCAGCCAGAAGTGGGGACCGCGGCGCAGTAAAGGCCGGCTCCGGATCCTGGTAGACCTCGCCGTGGGATGCGGTGGCCCTGCGCTCCTGTGTCCTTGTGTGGAGCGGTAATTGTGGCGGCGGCGGAGCGTGAGCTTCAGCTGAGGTGGCCCGAGCGAACTCCGTGTCTACAGTGAGTGCCGGTCCCGGGGCCAATCTCCCCCCTCCCTTAATTTTTGTACTTGATCCTCTGGAGTCTTGGATCTTTTCCTCCCCCTCGCCCCCTGATGCTTTGGTGTGCAGGAGGGATGGTTACTGTGGGGGTGAGCCCTTCCCCTCCCTGCTCTCCTCATTTACAGTCTGGATGTTGCAGCAATTTGGGGACCTTGTGGTTGAGGAGCTGCTGGTTCTACATGACTGGGTCTTTTGAGGCGCTCCTGCTGTAGCTGTTGTCCTGGTGGTTGATCCTCTTTCCTCCCCCCGCTTCTGAGTTTCTCTGACCTGCCTGCTGTGTTGGGGGTGCGGGCGGCGTGGAGTGGTGTGGAGCACTGCTATTTGCTGCGGTGAGGAGCGGGGTGGAGTGCTGGCCCTGTGGTCATTTCTGTTTTGCAGCTGCTGGATCGTTGGAGCTTTTCCTCTCCCCCCGCCCCCTCTGGACTTGGACCTTGTAGTGTGGGGGTGCAATTGGTACCGTATGCTGTTGTTTCAAGCTGCGTTTCCCGGAGTGTGCTGGGTCTGACGCTGAAGGTGGGAACCCTCTGTGCGGGTAGTATGACGCAGCGGTAAAGTGGGGTGAGGAGGCGGACCCGGAATGTGGGATATTATATCCTCTGCCTGATAGAGTACGAATGGGGGAATCCCCCCCTTTTTTTGCTTCATTGCTCTCCCCTTCGGTGTAATCCCCTAGAGGAGCCGTACATATTTTGGCACTCACTGAATGGTGCGCTGGTCTTCCCTTGGTGCACACACTTTACGGTGAGCATGATCAGGCATTGCGTCACGATGGTCTGGGGTTCGTAGTACCACCGGGGTGCAGCGCGTACCTACTGTGGTGGTGGACTGACTCTGCTCTCCTCTCTCGGATGCTGGATGCCGCTGTGAGGTCCACTTCATCTCATTCTGGTGTTGGGCTGCGCTGCTCGTCCTTGCCGCTGTGGAGTCCGGGGGCCTGCATCTGGTCCTGAGGTGTTGGGAGTGCTGCCTGGCCATATTGGGAAGCTGCCCCGGATAGCGCTCTGCTCATCGGAACATGGAGCGTGTGAAGGGCACTGGGACCCGGGGTTCGAAGCCGGTTCAATCCAACAAACTCGATAGGCACACAGTCTCTAAGGATGTACCAATGAACAGGCTGTTGGAGGACTCGGTGAAGGGGGCGCTGACCGGAGATGAACCTGAGCTATCTCTTAAGGATGTCCTGGACGCTATCTCTGGAGTTACGGTCTCACTGGAACACAAAATGGACTCGATGGCCATAGACATCAACCTAATTTGTGCAGACATGAGTAAACTCAACGAAAAAGTGAAGCAGGTCGAACTTACCACCTCTAGTCTGGTTGAGGATGTCTCCCAGTTGCAGCGGGAGGTTGGGGAGCTGCGTGATTCACGTGTGGCCTTCGATCTTAAGTTGGATGACTATGAAGGCCGCCTCCGCCGTAACAATCTGCGCATCCTGTGTGTGCCTGAAAAGTCGGAAGGGCAGGCCCCTGACCTGTTCGTTCAGGATCTTATCCTCAAGCACCTGCAACCAAAGGGTCTCAGTAAGTTTTTCGTCATTGAGCGGGCGCACAGGGTCCCGGGCGGCCGTCTAAGACCGGGCGCTCCCCCGCGGCCCATGTTGGCCCGAGTCCTCCACTACCGAGACAGGGATGCTGTTCTTCAGTGTCCAAGGGCTAGTGCTCCCCTTAAATATGAAAACGCTACCATTGCCTTCTTTCCTGACTTCACGCAAAGAGTTCAGAAGCAACGAAAATCCTTCTTGTCCGTGAAACGTGACCTGCGGGAGAGAGGCATGAAATACTCAATGTCGTTTCCGGCCCGTCTTAGAGTTGAGGCAGATGGTAGGGCATGGTTTTTCGATCAATCGGAGACAGTATCGGAGTGGCTTGAGGTTCGGGGTCCCCCGGATCGAGTGAATCATGGAGGAGACGGTGACTCGGAGACTCAGCCTTCTTGAGTGGGAGTTCAGTTGTGTGTTTCGGGGCTGTGGGGGGGGGCATGGGGGTGGGAGGGGCTGAGCGAGAGGTATCCTTGATTCATTTGGGGGGAGTGACATAATGTTTGCATAACTGTATTTTTCATGGCTTCATTACTATGCCCATTTGGGTGCTGGCCAGAGCTCCTATGATCCATCCCCCTAAGTACCTTTTTTTGTTCTTTTTGTTCTTTCTTTTGTGTGTTTAGGGCGACAGGCACTCTGCATTTTTCAATGGGCAGTTCTAAACCTAATGGGCAAGGCAGAGGGGTGGGGGGATGTTGGGGAAGGAAGTTTGTTTCACCAGTTGGGTGGATTGTTTATGGCTTCAGCAGATTGGACTTCTTTATCATGCAGCAGATGGAGGATTGTCAAACCCTTTTTGCATATGATGATGGTTTGTAGGGAGCTGAAGATTCTGAGTTGGAATGTGAATGGGTTGGGAGACAAGATTAAACGTAGTGTGGTTCTCCAGTATCTTAAACGCCAGACAAAATATGTGGTTTTGCTTCAAGAAACACATTTAGTTGGAAATTCATGTAGGGCTATGTACAGAATGGGATATAAGTTGGTAGCCCACGCAGGTTCCACCTCTGGCTCCAGAGGGGTAGGTATCCTACTTCGGAAGGCACTCCCTTTGGTAATAGATTCCACGTGGGTCAATGATAGGCGCAGGTATGCTGGCATTACGGGAAGGTGGGAAGGACAGGCTCTTACCCTCTTGTCTGTTTATGTCCCCCCGGGCATGCAGAGTACCTCATTCGCTGATTTGGGAAAGCTTTTGCTCGAATTGCCGGCTGGGCTTTTGATCTTGGGTGGTGATTTTAATGCGATTGTCTCTGGAGTTATGGATAGACATCCCCGCGAGATTTGGGGCGCGCCATGCGATGGCTACCCGACTTCATCGACGCTATGGGTTTAGTAGATGGGTGGAGATTGCTCCACCATGACCAGAAACAATACACATTTCATTCCGGTGCCCATAACAGCCTTTCCCGTTTGGATTACTGTCTTGTCCCTGCGGCCCAGGCAGCGTATGTCGCTGAGGTTTTCCACCTCGCAAGGGGTATTTCAGATGATTCCCGCTCTGGTTTCGGCTCTGTATCGCTTCGCGAACAGCAGGTAGGGTAGCCCCCATTAACCCCTGGTATCTACGTAACCCCAAACTTCGTAAAGACCTTATTAAGGCCCTAGATGAATACTTTGCCGAAAATGAGGGATCAGTATCCTCCTCCATGACTCTTTGGGAAGCCCTTAAGACTGTCATCAGGGGTCAGGCTCTATCTCTGATAGCTGGAACTAAAACAGAAAGGAATAGGAAGGTTGTTGATGCAGAGACTGAGATTGGCCGTCTGGAGGGGGAACTTGAACATGAGGTAACACAAGCTAGGCTACATCTTTTAAGCCTTAAGCGGTATGATTATAAATCACTAGTCACTGATAGTGCGAGGGCTCTTGGTAGGGAGCAACAGGGCAGGCTTTATGATCTTGAGGATAAGGCGGGTAAACTTATCGCCTGGTTGGACAAAAGGGACTTGGCTGACCGTGTCGTCCCAGAACTCGTTTGAGCTGAGGGAACCCGGCTTACGACCCGCAGAGTATTGTCGATAACTTCGCGGATCATTTCCAAACTGTTTACACCTCAGTCTCTGACCGACCTGAGGAAGACTCTGACCTATTGCTTTGTGATATACAGCTCCCGCACCTATCTCCTGAAGATCGTGACTTCATAGATAGTGCCGTAACAGCTAACGAAATAGCCCAAGCTACCGCTCCTTGAACTCGGGTAAGGCGTTGGTCCCTAACGGGCTTCCAATCGAACTCTACAAGCTCAGACCTGATAAACTTTCTCCCTACCTCAAATCCATGTTTATCGAGGCCCGGGAGAAGGGTATTCTGACCAGAGATCAGAGGGTTGCGTCTGTGGTGGTGATTCATAAGGTGGGAAAACCCAAGACCGACTGTGCCTCTTATAGGCCCATCTTTTTATTGAATGCAGAACCCAAAATACTGGCCAAACTTCTCTCTAATAGACTTGTGAAAGTGGTTAGTAAGCTGATTCATCCAGACCAATCGGACTTTATTCCCCATAGGATCACGGCACTACATTTACGTAGGCTGCATGGCGTTATAGCCAGAGCGCATACTTTGCAGGAACCAGCCGTAATCGTTTCACTTGATGCCACTATGGCTTTCGATACTGTAGAATGGTCCTATTTGTGGGCGGTCCTGTCTAAATTTGGATTTGGCCCGGAATTTATTAGCTGGGTGCACTTGCTATATACTGAGCCGCTTGCCCAAATAGTCGTTAATACTCCGGTCTTGGCCCCCTAATGTCTTGGTCGTGGTACTCAGCAGGGCTGCCCTCTTTCACCTCTTCTTTTCTCGTTGGCCTTGGAACCCCTGGCACCTTGGTTGCGCTGGGAACCATCTATCCGGGGCATTCGGTGGTCCCCTGACTGGGAGGACCGAGTTTCCTTATATGCGGAGGACATTCTGCTTTATTTGACCTCTCCCCGGAAGTCCCTTATTGTTGTATGCGATGTTCTGGCCTCTTTCGGTAAGAACTCAGGGTTTTCCATCAATTGGGGGAAGTCCTTGTTGTTTGTCCTTAAGGGGGAACCCCCAGTCCCTCCGCGGAATTGTCCCATTCAAATAAGTACAGTTGGGTTTAAGTATTTGGGGATCTTTATCTCTCTTGACCCTGCAGTTCGGTATGCCCAGAGCCTCCTTCCCCCTTTGTAGAGACTTAGAGGTGATATCGCTAATTGGAGAAAACTTCCGCTCTCCCTTTTGGGGCGAGCGGTCCTTTTTAAAATGATGGCACGGCCTCGGTTCCTCTACGCTCTTCAAAATACCCTAGATGTAGTACCAGCCAGCTATTCCCGTGAGGTGGAAGGGTTGCAGCGTAGTCTTCTATGGGGGAGCAGACCCCGTATTGCTTTAGCTAAATTGACGATCTCCTTGTATGACAGTGGCATTGCCCTCCCAGATATTAAGCGGTATTATTGGGCCTCACAGCTGGCTGCGATCAATCATGGAATGTATGACCCCATTGCAGATCCCGGATATGCCATGGATAGATGGCTTCTCCCTGGAGGTAGTTATAATAGAGCATTGTACTCAAAGCCAGCAAGGTTGAACCTGACGGGGCCGACTAAGCATGCCGTCCGTATCTGGCATGATACCACTAATTCTTTGGGTTGGAGGGATAGGTTGACGCTAGCTACCCCACTCTTCGACTCGGAGCGGCTGGGTAAGCTTTGGAAAACAAAAGGATTCGATAAGTGGGACCTGATAGGGATTTCCACCATTAAAGACATCTGGGGTAAGGGGAGGGTTAAATCATTCGAGGAAGTGCAGGCTGAATTTGAGCTGTCGAGTTTTGAGTATTTCCGCTATGCACAAATTCGGCACTCGCTACAGGCGGCTCTTCCAGAGGCCTCACCTCTTGAGGATAGAATCTTGGATAGACACCTCCCCGAGAAAACGATCTCCTTGATCTATAAGAAATTGATTAATCACAGGGCAGATCTACTTATGGATTTGAGGGAGAAGTGGGTGCGAGATGGGATAGAACTCGATGATGAGGACAGGCAATCTGCTATGTCCTCTCCTAAGGTGGTCGCCATTCCTGCAAGAATACGGCTTGTTCAATTAAAAATACTACACAGGGTTTATGTCACGGGCCCGTCTTGTTCACATGGGACTGTCTGATACTGGATTGTGTAGACGAAAATGTGGTCTTGTGGGGACGTTCCTCCATATCATTTGGGAGTGTCAATATATTTCTGAGTACTGGCGTAAGATTCATAACACTATACATGAGGTCTTTGGGATCTCTTTGCTGCCAGAGGCAAGGAGATGCCTCCTTAACATATGTGAACCCACTGACCTCAACTCTGCACAAACACAGTGGGCCACATTGACCTTTATGATAGCGAAAAGGAATATAGCCCAGCAATGGGGATCTGCACAGCCTCCCACCCTTGAGATCTGCAAAAATAACATAGACTGGTGTATGTTTCGTGAGAAGACTGTTTTTGTTGCCAGGGGCCTTCCTCGAAAGTGGGCAGCGATATGGGGTCCCTGGAATAGATACAGAGGTGAAATTTGTGTACCACCCAGGGATGCTGTTTTTGATGTACCCCATACCCGTAAATATCTGACATATATTTATTCCTGTTCCCTGTACCCCCAATGGATGTTATATTTGCTATGACATAATCCTCTGTAACTGTGTCTTTTACTGAGGCTTTGTTTCAATAAAAGGAATTGTTTAAAAAAAAGAAAGAAACTGTATTCTTAGTTTCAAGTCATAAGATTGCTCATTCCAACCTTTGCTTTAAACTAATCTTGCATACAGTCAACAACTTCTGGTTTCTTTCTGAATCTGACATTTCTCTCTCCACAGTTCGACAGCTTGGAATCTGAAACTTATATTTCTGCTTCTTACTGTGATTGGTGCTTTTATCAACTTGCATATTGACTTACATACAAGGCTGTTGTTATGACTTTAAGTCATCATTTGAAATGCGTTAGAATCCCATCTTCTCTTGTTGTTCATTGAGTGCGGGATTCCATGTCCAGTCAATTGATTCCTAGCTGGACGTGGGAGACCAAACTTGGGCATGCACTACAGAATAAAGTCTGTCTTCTTCATGAAAAGCCTTTAGGCTGCTCTTTTACAATAGATGTATGTCAAAGTATAAGATATAGAAATATTGGCTGACAAAATATTGTGCTATAAGTTTTGTTTACACAAATTGTCCAATGCAATGTAGATTTTCTATGATTAACTCCAAATGAGCAATAGTTCTGTAGACATTTAGGGCATGATGTTTATGTCAGGCAATAATCTGCCAAAGATAATCTGGTTCCAATACATGAAAACATGCGTTGTATCGGAAGCTGTGATGGGTGCAAGCGCACGGCCAGGTATCTTCATAACCTCCTTCGCTTAAGTTACTATTGTTTAATACAATACATAGAATGCCCAATCCACAAGGATTTAATCACCTGTGCTTACCTTTTGAGTCAAATGATCTGAGAAAGTCAAAAAATATAGACCTTAGATCTGTCACTTGAACACATATTTCATACACGGCAGAAATATTTACATACACAACAGATCAAAATGCGGGATACAATACTCCTTCCTTCTTTGCACAAGGGAGCAAAAGATTAACACAACCAAAATGCAGGATGTCACATATTATATAGACTAAACTGACTGAGGCCACATAGCAAAGGGGCCATGACGAACTCAAGCTCACAATCTTTCTTCTCAAATCATCTAATTACACACCTAGCACCATGAACACCCCTGTTAAATCAGCTAGGGCCATACATTCTCACCCTGAAACTACATGGATGTATGTGGTAATTGTTTAGTACATACCTAGCCCAAAGCAGCAGAGCACCAATTTCACTTCCATCCAGGAAATTTACTGGTGTGCACTCTGAACCCATGAAACCACACACCAACCAGCTATGTCATCCATATGACTTTAAACTTAATTCAATTAAATTTTATTAAACAAACTTGGGCTTACTGGCCTTTGATTCCTAACAACACATAGCATCATTTTCACATAGTATGTAACAATCAACATGAGGTGGTGAACAGCAGAAGAACAACTATTGTCTGTAATGGAAAAACAGTAGTGGGGAGCGGGGTCAAATTCTTTCTCCTCCACTTACATATTTCTTTAGGAGAAGCTACCCCTTTAGCTGACTTTATGAAGGAGGCCACAATTGTAGTCAGACCAAAACCTGGCAAAGACCTGACGTTGTGCTCTTTTTCTGGCAGATATCTCAATTGAACATTGATGCAATGCTTTTCACTGGAGTCTTGGCTGGGAGGTTTGGCCCGTATATACAGTGTCTCCTTGGCCCAGAACAAGCAGGCTTAATCCCAAGTAGGACTGCCTCAGACAACACCAAACAAATCATCCATGTAGTGGACAATGTCTGACCGTAGGCTAAGGAGAATGCCTTACTTTTGAGGGTTGAAAAGGATAAAGCACATGACAGATTACACTATTCATTTCTGTGAAAGGTCTTAGAAGCATACAGTTTTGGACCCAGATTAAAGTCATGGAAAAGTAGCAGCTATGTGAGCAGGTGGCCAGGGTGTCTGTCAATGGGAGGTGTCTTGCATGTTTGGGATTGAAAGAGGCATAAAACGACTGTGCAATGGCTCCCCTGTTATTTAATTGTGGGTTTGTAATGCGCTAGAATCGACTCCCGAAGGAGTATCTCTGCGCAGTAGACAGCTGGAGAACCCATCCTGGCTTTCCCTGTGAGATGGTCCCTACTGGGTATCTCCAAGGTGAAACCAGGCATCCCCGGCGTATGCGGGGGGCCGTTGTGGAGATGAGGCAAGCTAATGCCCAGAGTTGCCGAGTGTGATCCCTGGTTAGAGTAGGCACTGAGGTGAGAATTATCAAGTCCGCTGACCCTGGTCCACGACCCTGCCGCGTCGGGAATTGAACCCTGGTCCCGGGCCGTCCTCTGCTCCCGGGTCTGCCGCCTCTAACCAGTGAGCCACACCACTGCCCTATATATGGAACTGCTGGTTAGTAAAATCATGGACGCTGAGGAATTGAAGGGATTCTCCTGGCTGGAGAAGATCACAAGATCTGTTTGTATGCAAATGTTCTGCTATTGGCTCTGTCTGACTCCATGCTCTCATTACCAACCTTTTTAGGAAAGATTTGGTTTTGCTTTAGGTTTTTAAAATTAATTTACAAAAGCCTCAGCTCCTGAGTCTGACTTCCCGGTTGATCGAGAGAAGAGTTACCCTAGGGTGGGTGAAGAAACACATCACATACCTGGTAGCTAAAATACCCCCCTCATTGGAAGACTTGGCACACAAGATATAGGCTGAGCTTTTGTGTTCCTTTAAATCAGAGATAGAGGAGTGGCATACAGGGGGTAGGTCTCTATGGACTGAGGAGAATAGAGCTGTGAAAATGACATACTTGCCCAGACTTTTGCAATTGGCATAGACTCTACCCCTTCAACCTACGAATGTAGTACTAAAAGAAGTTCAACGCATGCTAAACAACTTTATATGGGGAGTGAAGAAAGCTACATTTGTGGTGCACAGAATGTTCGAGCAGACAACAGAGGGGGGGTTGATTGCCCCTCATATAATATATTACAACCACGCAGCTCAACTGTGATATATGGTTGAATGGAGCAGAAAGCAAAGCAAAAAGGCCTAGTGCTGCATGGGTCCGCTGGCTGCTGGGGATCATCTTTGGAAGGTCGTTTAGCTACCCAAAAAGCATAGCTCTTGGGGTTTGAATACGTTGCTGTTATGAGAGCAGTGATAGCCTATTGGGACTCCGTAGTGATTAAGAAGGGACTCTCCCCTTATCCATCACCCTTGACTCCGTTCATAGGCAATCCTGATTTTCTCCAGGCGTGGATCAGAGGCAGTACTTCCCCTTGGCAGAAGGTGGTTGTATAGGATTGGGAGATTTCTTTAACACTGAGGGACTTTAATCATTCGAGCAGATTAAGAGAGAATTTGGCGCTCCCTATAGCAAAAGGCGTCAGTATTTACGGAAGAGGCATTGGATTACCGACAGAGTCTAACAAAACAAAGGCATGTAGACCACTGACATCTAAAGAAAGACCGTTCCTGTCCAAATAGGATGATAAGCCTTTAATACAGAGATTTAGCAGGCCCTTACCTTGGGACAGATACCATCTTAAAACTGCCGGTCAGAAAAGCTGGGAAGCTGAATTGGGGAGAACACTGACAGATAAAGAATGGGGGGGGACTTTTTCCTACACCCTAAACAAGCGCATCGAATACAGTCGTAAAATAACTGCTAGTCAGAATGCCTACTTACTAGTACTCTACACCTAGCAGAATACATCACAGGGACAGTTGCAAGAATGGAGCCTGCTGGAAGAAATGTCAATCAATCAATCAAGTCACTTGTAAAGAGTGACTACTCACCGTAAGGGTCTCAAGGGGCTGGGGGTGAGGGTGCGTTGCTGATCCGTCAAAGGCACTGTGGTTCAGTCGAAAAGCCAGGTCTTGAGGTCCTTCCTGAATTGAGGCAGTGACAGTGATTGCCTGAGGTGGAGAGACAGGGTGCTTTGCTGCAACGTAGGAGAAGGATCTTCCTCCAGCTGTGGTCTTACGGATACGTGGGACAGTGGACAGGGCCAGCAGAGATCTCTGGTTGGTGCGTAGAATGCGAGGCGGTGGTTGAAGTACGCAGGTCCCGCGTTGTGTAGGGCTTTATAGGCATGCGTGAGGAGCATGAAGGTGATTCTTTTGTTGACTGGGAGCCAGTGGCGGTCTCTCAAGTGGCCAGTGATGTGGTGGGGGAGATGGAGGATGAGTCTGGCGGAGTCGTTCTGAATGTTCTACAGTTTCTTGAGGAGTTTCTCAGTGATGCCGGTGTAGAGTTTGTTGCCGTAGTCGAGTCTGCTGCTGATAGTGCGTGGTTGACCGTCTTTCTGGACTCAGTGGGGATCCACTTGAAGACCTTTCAGAGCAGGCATAGCGTGTGGAAGCAGAATGATGAGATGGCATTGATCTGGCGGTTCATGATGAGCGAGGAGTCCAGGATGATGGCAAGGTTTTGTGTGGGGTCTGTGGGTGTGGGGGGAGATCCAAGATCTATGAGCCACCAGGAGTCATCATAGGCGGAGAGGGCAAAACCCAGGATGAGGACTTCGGCCTTCTCTGAGTTGAGCTTGAGGCAGCTGTCTTTTATCCAAGTGGCAACAGCCTTCATCCCGTCATGGAAGTTTTTCTTGTTGACTGTGAGTTCGTTGGTGATGGAGAGGATCAGCTGGGTGTCGGCATAGGAGATGATGTTGAGTCTGTGGTTCTTGACGATGGCTGTGAACACAGCCATGTAGATGTTGAAGAGAGTGGGGCGGAGGAGACCTGAGGCACTTAGCAGCTGGTCTCTGTGGGTTCAGTTTGGACTGGTGGTAGCCTGACTTTATGTGTTCTGCCAGTGTGGAAGGATCGGATCCATTCTAGAGTTCTCTTGCAGATGCCGGCATCGTAGATTCTTGTGCATATGGTGGGGTAGGAGATGGTGATGGAGCAAGGATTCGCACGTTACGCGACTTGCTTGAACTCAAAAACCTCGCATGATATGATATGATGTGGTTTTTGTAAAGCGCGGCTTACACTCCAAGGAGCATCTTGGCGCTAGTGGTGAGAGTGTCATTGGAAAAAGAAAAGGGGAAGTGCTGACAGAAAGAACTAAGGAGAGTTATAATCAACTTGTTTTGTTTATTAATATTGCACTTTTATACTACACGCGGGTGTCCCAGTGATGCTTGCATATGTGTTTACTAATCCTAACTACGCTTGCAGTTAATATGGTCGCTGCTATGCAGGATTCCAGTCTGCGCATACGTCGGTCATACCCATGTGATGTGACGCACTCGTAGTTCTGGAGGGAATTGTTTCGCTCATGCGCAGTACTGCTAAAATGGCCGCTTTGTTCTAACATGCTCTTCGCTTGCCACCGCTGCTTTTGCTCAGCTGTTTTATTCTGCTTAACTCCTAATGCTATAGATATTATAAAGTAAGGGGTGTAGTGAAGCTAATCATGGTATACAGTGTCTTCAATTTTTCTGTGTTTCTAAATTGTTTTCGCTTACTTTTCATGTATCGCTCATTGTGGGCCTGGGAGCGGTGAGCCACTCCATCTTTGAAGCCCGTATAGCACTAACCACGTGATGAAGGAGAAACGAATCACGCAGTAGTGGAACTTAGCCAGCTGGCTGCCGAAGCTAAGATGCTCCTGGGAATCGACCTGTTACCCAGCAAGACGTTGCTAACTTGTACCAAATTTTGATACAATTGTATTAACTTATGTATGCCTCATTGTATTCTGAATTTCTATGCCATGGGAACTGGAATGTAAGGGTTGGGTTCGAAAACTGAATATTAATTCTGGGAAAGTTCAAATTATAGGTGGTGTCATGACCTAACCGCCTCTCTTGTCCAATCCGAAGTTGGGGATCCTTTCACTTGCAACATTTGTGGGTGGTACATCGACCCGAAAACAGTATAACACATCTAGGTTTAGTAGGAGAAATTGTCCGACTTGTGTCACTGGCCCTACGAACTCTATAGGTGATTGATACAGAGAGCTGCGGAGCACTCTGTCCGTAATTTCCACAAACATAGTCTGGGGTGGAGAAACCTTAAGTGCTGGCAAAGCACTTTGCTGGGAGATTCGAGAACCCAATCGGGGTTATTGGCAGATTCCTTGCAGAGAGGGCGTAGCGCAGGCGTTGCATCCGAAGCTGCAGGTGGTGGTCGTATCCTTAGATGAGCCCAGTCCTGATCCAAATCCTGGGGTGATCCTGTCCTGACTGTCCATGAGCTGTACCTGCTCGCCTACTGGCATTCCAAATCCTTGAGGGTCCTTTCCCGCCTTTCCTAACTGACCCGTGGCCAGGGTTAGTCCTCATTCTGTCCTAGGTAAGAATAAATATATGTGGGTGTTTGTCTATCTATATCTTTCTCTCCTATTTTCTTAATAAAGCAATCTTGCCTATGTGATTTATCTCTGACATTTGAACTCTTATGAAAGTATTATTTCTAGCATGTTCCTTATCTTCTCCTTACCCTTACTCAAACTCTGAACTGCTTTGCATATTTAGTATGTTCCACTGTTACCCTCCCTATAGAAATTAAATGCATCCTAAAGTATTGTTTCTTCTAAATCGTTTAGTATATTCAAATTAGTATTTTAGTAGAATGTTCCCTTGTTCTTACCCAACCTTTAGTAACGTGATACAAATCTGTTAGACAAAATTAGCGTGTTCCTTCTCTTTCCCATACCCTTTAATTTTAAAATGTTAAATGTTCCTTACATTGTTTCATAGTTATACTATTTTTCTAATCTTAATCATAGATGTTTTGATCTGTGTGAATTTCATTCTCATGGCATATGACGATTTTCTTGACTAGATAAAGCTTTTAAAACTTCTTGCGTTTGTGGTTATTACAAGGTATAAACAAAATATAAATGTATATGGTATTGGTGTTATCTGCTTGAATCTCATTATTAGTTCCGGATCCATTGTGATTATAGGTACCTGTTCTCTAGGATTGGTAAGTCAGGTACACGGAAATAAATAGAAAGGAAACTCGAATTACTGACAGCGGTGTGTAGGTTACCTGATTAATGAAATATAGTGATAAACCCGTTATGGGCCCAGTAGTGTATATTTGGTCAAATAAGGATCGGGTGACCTGCGCGCTCTATCAGTAATTTTCTGGTAGCGAGATGATGGTTAGGACTAATTGAGACAGGTAGATAGGCTAATTGTTGACAAAACTGTGAAAAATTTTAAATGTGCTGCTAAAATATTTTTTTTCCTTGAGATCAATTATTGGTTTGAAATGTTATGAAATGTTTTATGAAATGCTGCTATATTAAGTGTTTATTAACAAATTATTAGTGACTGTTATATGTTGTCTGGAAATTCCCCGGGGATAGAATAGCGGGTGGTGAGTAGAATCCAGCTCGCGGTGAGGTCAGTGGCTCGAGGAAAATTAGTGCATGGTTAGGTAGAACTGGAAGCGCTAATTAGGGTTTTCTGAATGAGCAGTTGAATAAATGGTAGCAACGAGTCCGCTAATGAAACTTCAGTTGTGATATTACCTAGTAAGGGTCACACGAGAAAGGAGTAGTAGGTTCATTGGAGCTTGAGTGATAGCAAGGGAGTTCATTGGTGAAACTTTAGACTAAGGGGCAGATTTATGTTAACTGGCGCATCCCGAGGGATGCACCAGTTAACATGCGCCACAGTGCGCCACAGCTACGCCACCCATGGTGCGCCGCATTTATGATGCGGCGCACCATGGGGCAAAAACGGCACAGATGCGTCACGCATCTGTGCCGTAAAAGTGACGCATTGCTGGAGTTGCATCGCAAGCGCGACGCAGCTCCAGCAATGCTCTGGGGGGGCCTATTCTTTCAATGCTGCCTCAAGACCTACGCCTGCTTCAAGCAGGCGCAGGGTCTTGACGCAGCATTGCCCTATAAGTGACTGAGTGAAATCTCATAGATTTCACTCAGCCACTTTCCGGAGGCGTTCCTGCGCAGGAACGCCCCCCCCTGCGCAGGAACGCCTCCTCATGGCGCAGTGCTGTACAACGTGATGCATCTCCTAGATGCGTCATGTTGTAAATAGGGCGCAGGGATGCGCCACGTTTCCGCGCCGTTGCGTCACGCAACGGCGGCGTAAACGTGGCGCAAGCCCTTCATAAATCTGCCCCTTAGTATATATCCCGGAAAGAGTGGATGAGTCAAAGAAGTAACAGGTTCTCTAATGCTTGTGTGAAAGGGTAGGCAGAAGGGTCTATCCGTAGTGTATGAAAAGTAGACAGAAGAGGTTTACCTGCAGTGAAAGAAAGCGTTCTTTATAGACACTCGAGTACAGTGGCGAATGTTATATGTTGTAAACTAAATTGAGCACTTGCACTTTAAGAAAAATTCTAAGTTTCCGTTTCCTTGTGAAGGAGGGAGTCGGTCGCGAAGCTGCGCTGACGTCACTCCGTGCCACGCTGGTATTGGTTGAAACAGGGGGCGTGTAACGAAGATAGTATTGTAAAGGAGGGGTGAGTGCCGGAGCGTGAGACCGCGTCTCGCGAAAAGGCCGCTCACCCATTGGTCGAAATTATTTGCAATCACAGTATTGATTGGTTGGTGAAACAGTTAAGAGGCGCTAGTATCGGAAGAGGATTTGTAAACAAAAGACGTAGTTAAACCACAGAACTTCTGGTTACGCAGTCTATGTGGTATCCCGAATTCTTACCTGATCCACAACTTTTAGGTTTTCGCAAGGATCAGATGATAAGAGGCAGATCTTACAATATGTATGGAAGCAAGAGGAAAATGTCATTTGCTGACAAAGTCAAAAATTATTTCAAGAAAGACAAGCCCATTAGAACTAGAGAAGGTGTAATCATTCCACCACCTAATACTCCCGCATCATTAATGATGTTTGATAAAGGTTATCATACTTGTGTATGGTTGGAAAATTGGGCAAAGTATACCCAAGAAGATGGAATCTTAGCATTTCCCCTAGATGGTACTTTTAATAGTAGAATTCTGTTTAATTTGAGGACCCGAATGAATGACTTACATCCCAGACCAAGGTTGACGCAATATGAGGCTTTAGACAAATGGGAGATTGAGGCACTAGAGCGAGACAGACCCAGAATGGATAAGGGAGTAAGTAAATGGGACCCGAAAATGCAGAGAGAGACCAAAGAGAAAAAGATGAAACAATGGAGACAGAATATGATGGTCGAGGGACTATTTCCGGTACTTCCTATAGACGAGCAGGTAGGAGAAAAAAGGACAGAGAAAACCCGACACTTAATGGCTATGGGTGATTCGGAAGATAAATACTTGGAGGATTTATTTATGAAAAATCCACCCCCCTATGATGAGGATTCAGGGTCTTTGAGCTCGAAAACCCCCTTCTTCAGACATCCTAGAAGGAGAAGTGCTAGTGAAACAGATACAGCAGGTATAGGCAATAGGCAAACTAGTAGAGACGGATTTTGTAGACCTGACCCTACTGTCCCAAATTATAGACCATTTGGTGATGAGAGATTAGGTGTGACAGCCCCAACTGCCCCGAGTCTGTATCCTCCTTTAGTTCCACAAGTATTACATGATGCATCAATTGACAGGGCTTTACATGAACGAGAAAAGGAAGCCTTAATCAAACAGCGAAATTAACTCATTCAGACAATAGCTCAGATAAATCCCAGTCCTGAAGCTCTGACAATTCCAGTGACTATTGGTCCCGTTGTTCCTCTTTATGGGGATAGACAGGCTAGTCCAAAAACACCAGTTATTACACCAGCTGTAGCCCAGCCCAGAAAAGAGCCTCCCATAGTTGATGATCAGGCAAGCGAATGCGAATCTGTAATCTCCCTGATGGACCTGCCCATAAGGAAGCCGGAAAGCAGTGTACCGCAGAAAGGAACACAGACTAGGGCAAAGGAAGTCCTGATAGAGATAGCTTCAGGTACCCGAAGCGCCACAGTGGTGACTCCGGAAGAGTTAGACCGATGGACTCGAAAATTGGAAAAGGAAACTCCTCAGCCAAAACCATTAGATATTTACAAACTAAGAATAGAGATGGAAGAACTAATAGCCGGAAATGTGGGATTAGACAGATTGAACACCTTTAGTGAGGAGGAGTTACTGTTTATAAGCAAGAGCCTTACCCAAAACACCAGAGTGTTCCATGAGAAACTAATGGACACTGCAGCTAATATGGGAATAGATGTTAGCAAATCCAAAGTCTTACAAAAACCTTACAGAACCGAATTTTCGGATAAGGATCTAGAAAACATGAATGTGTCAGGGAAAAAGGTACAGATAAGAGAATTGTTGAGTCAATTGCAGAAATGGGGAGATTTAGAAAAATGGAAAGCCAGATGGGCAAAGAAAAAGGAAGACAGTAAGGCTAGACCGAGGACTTCTGAATATGTCCTAAAAGAAGTCGATAAGGCAGAGACCTTGTATCCCATGAGAGAAGTGCCAGGTGGAAAATATGTACATGTACCATGGTCCCGACAGGATATTGTGTCATTTACCAATGATTTACCGAAACTACGAGAGAAGCCTGTAGAATGGTATAGGCAGGTTGAAAGATTCGTCAAAGTTCAAAAGTGTCTCCTGAAGGACCTAGATGGGTTCTTCAACATTGTAGTTCCTGTAGATTTATGGACAGAATGTAAAAGTGCAGTTGATTGGCCCAGTGAGGAGTATGAAAGAGACTCAAGAACCGGAGCTCCCTCTCCGGAGGTGATGAGACAGTATGACAAAGTAATACTATATTTGAAAGGGAAGGTGCCAGCCAAAGAAACTGACTGGACCCGCATAGATAGAACTACCCAAAATCATGATGAAACTGTTCACTCCTATTATGAACGACTGTTACAGGTATTCAAGACCTACAGTGGAATCGATAACATTGAAATGAAGGATATGACTCATTTCATTTATCGATTCGTGTTGGGATTGAGACCTGAAATCTCACAGTGGATTAGAGATAACAAAATCTGTTGGCATGGAAAACCAATAGATGAGGTCCTGAAGTACGCCAAGTACTGCGAAGATGAGATGGAGAATAAACGAAAGGCATTAAAGGAAAAGGTCATGTGGGCTGAAGTAAAATTGGCAGAACAGCAAGAAAAACAATTAGGTAAATTGAATAATAATACCCCAAACACAAGCTCTGGGGGAGGAGGGAAACCCAGAGTAAAAATGAGTTGAGAGGAAGCCATGAAAAATTTTTCCCTGCCACGGATGCGGTCAGATAGGGCACTGGAGAGACGAGTGTCCAATGCTACAGAATGGTAATGTCCAAAATAATGATTTAAATCCACAGGTGCAGAAAGAGGGGCCACGAAAGACACAGCAACAGGTAAAACAGAATCAGTTGCCTCACGCACCTAGACCTAATTATAGGAACAAAGCACAGCAGAATGAGGTGGTCGAGATATGGGAAGGAAGGGAGGATAGAAATGCAGCAACCTCGCAATTCCTGTTGAATGATACATTCCTCTGTGATGAACCTTACTGACGGGGCCTGAGGGGGGAGGACGAGGAGTGCGTACTTGGCGCCTCCTTACTGGTAGACCAGACAGAGCCATACATTGAAGGAAAGGTTGAAGGAAATGACTTCACCTTTCTGTTGGACACTGGTGCTACCCGTTCTACTGTGAGAACAGCAGACGTTCCAAACCTACCCCTCTCGGGAGAAGCTATCCAAGTAGTGGGTGTGTCAAATCAGAAAATTAGTACCCCAGTAACTGAACCAAATGGAGATTTCAATAGGAAATTTTAAAGAAATGCACAGATTTGTTGTCTGTGATTCTAGTCCTGTGAACTTATTGGTACGTGATTTGCTGTGCAAAATGAATTGCACCATCTTTTGCACACCAAAAGGCGTTGAAATTCAGACTCCAGATGAAGACGGATTGTACAAATTAATGTTGCTAAGGCCTGACTCAGAAATTAAGAAATTGACAATGCAAGATTTACCTGAAGAACTCCAACAGACAGTGATACCAGAAGTGTGGGATTTCACTGGAAAGGATGTAGGACTAATGGCAAATGTAGATCTGATTCAAATAGCCATAAAACCAAATGCAGTTTACTCAAAAACCAAGCAGTATAGAATGAATGCAGAAGTGAAAGCCATCGAAATAAAAAGATTACTAGAAGCAAACATCATACAGGAAGTAATGAGCAGTCCTTGTAATTTGCCCATAATTGGAATTAAAAAGCCTAGTGGGAAGTACAGGGTAGTGCAAGACCTGCGCAAGGTAAACAAGATTGTTGTTCCTTGTTGTCCTATTGTGCCAAACCCTGCAGTGATTTTGTACCAAATTCCATGGAATGCTGGGTGGTTTACCGTCATTGACTTATGTCACGCATTCTTTTCCATCCAGACAGCAAATTTCTTTTCTCATTTGAATTCAACAGTCATGTCTACGTCTGGAATCGTGTCCCTCAAGGGTACACAGAAAGTCCTTCTATTTTCAACCAGATTTTGAAAAGATGCCTTGAATCATTAGTCTTACCTGGAGAATCAGTTTTGGTCCAGTACATAGACGACCTCTTGGTGGCGTCTAAGAGTCGGAACGACTGTGTTACTGATACCATTGCATTGTTGAATCATCTAGGTAAAGGAGGGCATAAGGTATCGCCAGACAAATTACAGTTCTGTAAAAATTCAGTGAAATATCTGGGGCACCAGATAGAAAAAGGTATCCGGAAAGTTACTTCAGAAAGGATAAGGATAATTCGAGACATGGAATTACCCCGTACTCAGAAAGACATCAGAATGTTCCTGGGAGTAGTAGGATACTGTAGACAGTGGATTGTAGGATTTGCAGTCCTAGCCAAACCATTAATAAAAAATGACCAAGAAAGGAGCTAAGGATCCATTCGAGTGGGATGATGAAAGCATGACATCATTTTTAAAATTACGAAACTGTCTGTGTTCAACTGCTGCATTGGGAATGCCTGACTATTCAAAGGACTTTGCCTTGTTTTGTGACACCCGAGACAATTGTGCACTTTCAGTCCTGACCCAAATTCATGGTCTAACTAGACGTCCGGTGGCATATGTTTCTTCTACCTTAGATCCAGTGGCTGCTGGATTGCCTGGATGTCTGAAAGCAGTAGCTGCAACTCGCATGAGTCTTGAACAGAGTGAATCCATTGTCATGGGACATCCGGTAACTGTGTATGTTCCACATGCAGTAGTAATCCTACTGACCCGGACCAAGACTCAGTACCTCACACCTAGTCGGCTGACTAAGTATGAAAGGATTTTAGTGGGTGCAGCAAATGTAACTATCACTAGATGCAATATACTGAATCCAGCAACTCTATTACCAAATACACTGGCTTCAGAAGTCAGGGAAGAGGTTGAGCATAATTGCATTGATCTGACTGAATATAGCACAAAACCACGCCCAGATATTAAGGAAACAGCTTTTCCCATAGAAGACAGTGAATTGTTTGTAGATGGTTCATGTTTGAGACATGAGGATGGAGGCCTAAGTGCTGCCTATGCTGTGGTCACTCTAGAAAAAACAATAGAAGCATCCTACCTATTTGGAGTAAAGTCTGCACAAGTAGCCAAATTGGTTGCATTGACAAGAGCTTGTAAAAATGGGAAAAACAAAAGAGTAACCATATACACTGACAGTCAATATGGTTACGGGGTTGTGCATGACTTCGGCCAATTGTGGCTGCAAAGAGAATTCATGACTTCCTCGGGTACCCCTATCAGAAATGGAAAAGTGGTACAGAACCTACTGGAAGCAATCCAGTTACCAAAAGAATTGGCAGTGGTCAAATGTGCTGCTCACAAATCTGGCAATGACGATGTGACAGCTGGTAACCGATATGCTGACCAAATAGCCCAATATTGTGCACAAAACAAAATGTCATTGAATATCAATTTGGGGGGAGTCGGAAACAGCTGCCAACTTATGGTGTTTGAGGATGTATCAACTTAGGAGGAACTGAAAGGGTTGCAACAAGCAGCAGAACCAGAAGAAAAGGCAAGATGGGAGAAACATGGTTGTCAACCAAGGGATAGAGATGGTGTCATTGTCTATATGGATGGTATGCCTGTGTTACCAGACAGCATGGTTGCTCCTATGGCTAGACTGATACATGGAGACTCACACATAGGGAGAGATGCGATGGTTCGTGTTTTCAAACAAACATGGTACAATTCGAAGTTCAGGAACATTGAAAAGGCGCTTTGCCAGAGGTGCTTAACTTGTCAGCAGTTTAATCCTGGGAAGAAAACAGTGATATTACCAAGTACAATTGGAAAGGCAGAGGGTCCTTTTATCAGACTACAAGTTGACTTTATACAGTTGCCCCGTTGTAAAGGAATGAAGTACGTCCTTCTCATAGTCTGCCTATTCTCAAAATGGGTGGAAGCTTACCCAGCTAAGAAAAATGATGCAATTACAGTAGCCAAGTTGTTACTAAGGGAACTGATACCTAGGTTTGGTTTTCCGGTCACAGTTGAATCAGACAGAGGTGGGCATTTTGCCAATGACGTGATAACACAGCTCTTCGAGGCATTTAAAATTACCCAAAAACTGCACTGTGCATATCATCCAGAGGCTTCTGGAGTAGTAGAACAGCTGAATGGCACTATAAAGTCAAGACTGGGAAAAATGTGTAACTCCACTGGACTGAATTGGATAGACGCTTTACCCCTTGTCCTGATGGGACTGAGAAGCATTCCAGACCGGAAAACAGGCTTGAGTCCCCATGAGATACTAATGGGGAGAGTGATGCGGCAGGCATGGGTACCAGGACACAATCTGCTAAGTATTTCTGATGATTTGGTACTAGAATACTGCAAGCAACTGGGTGACCAAGTGCGTTCTATCTCTCACCAGATTGGGGAAGACGCCGTCGCCAGACCGACAACTCCAGTCCATAATCTGAACCCAGGTGATTGGGTTGTGCTTAAAAAACACACCCGGTCGAGTTGCCTAGCACCGAAGTGGGGAAAACGGAGGCAAGTGATTCTTATCACCACAACTGCGGTGAAGTGTGCAGGTGTGCCAAAGTGGATCCATGCAAGTCATACCAAGAGAGTGACTGAAGAAGAAGCGGCTGAAGCTGAAGGTTGTGCAGCTGAAGGGTCTCCAGACGATGGTCCTGAAATAGCTGATGACGAACAACCGAGCACCAGTCAAGACGAGTGGTTCCCGGTGGATGATCTGACTCTTGATCCAATAAGAACCTGAAAATACACCTACTTAGGTAGAGAGTGGGATAGTGAGGACGAGACAGGACTAGGAGGAGCAAATCAGATAATCGAAATCCATGACAGATCTGATGAAGAAGGATGTCAGATAGGGACAGGGCAGGTTATCGACACACCTCCAAGAACTCCAGAAACTGAAAAGGGACAGTTAGAAATTAGGGGGGAAGTTCATGCGGAAGAAAATCAAGGGTTCGAAGTGCATGAACAGGATCAGATAGAAATAGACGAACGTGTTCAGGAAACAGAATTTGAAACAAATGAAAGTCAAAATCAGCATACCCCTGAACCAGGCCAGCTTAGAAATCAGGCAGAAGAAACTGAAGTAAGACCTGGGACTAGTCAGACAGGAAGGGAAGATGGAAGCGTTGAAATAGCTGTGCCACAACTGAACGAAAATAAAAAAGCTCGCGAGGAAAGCCAAATTACAGTGCCAGTTAAAAGACTTAAAAAGAAGAAAAGTGAACCAAGATTCATAAAAAAGATTGAAACTGAGACTGAAAACTGTAGAGGAAAAACTAGAAGACAGGAAAAGGGCCGCCAGTGAAAAAGAAAAGGCTGGAGCCAAGCCTAAAAGGAGAAGTGACAGAATAAAAAGACAAAACGAGAAATATCGGAGTCCTGAGTGGACTTACCTAGTACTAGAGGAATTTGAAGACCTCGAGATAAGTGACGAGAGTGATGGAGAACTGATTGCTGATCAGGGTTCCGAAGAAGAAGACCCAACCTGAAAGTTAACCTGCGTAAGCCATCTGTGTAAAGTTACAAAGAGGGGTTGGAAAACTTCTTTTAAGCCAAAATGTCTGATTCAAATGTGAATGGGAGACCTAGACAGAATTACTGTAAAACATGCTGTAAAATATGTTTGTGTAGTGAAGCAATAGTACTGATATTATGGATAGGACTAACAATTTCAATACCGTTCATGATAAGTAAAGATTCCAACCTGTACCCTACTAAACTAGTGACAAAAGACTCAGATGTTCTGCCGACAGAAGAGACACCACAAAGTGTAGAAAGACGCGAGAAAACATCTAGTCTTAGACAGACAAAAATGGACTTAGATGCATCAGATGAGGGAGGACTACATTATCACAGAATCAAAAACAGGACACATTTAAATGTATTAGCAAATCTTTTAGTGCACTATGTAGAAGCTATAGAAATAGAAGACTGCTATGTCTGCATGAAGCTACCCACTTCTGTAGCTGAAGGTGTGACCTATCACCATTTACCCCTAACCTATGGAATTTCCTGTAGTATTTTAGCAAGCCTATTCTATAGAGGAACTTTACAGTATTACTATTCTAACTCTGACGTAATATTTTCTGAACTTCCTATTCGGGGAAATCTGAACATTGTTCACACCAAGATTGATGTGACTGGGAGAATACTTTCTGACTATAGGTGACATAGATTTAGGTGAAGCACACAGAAATAATTTGACCTGTTCATTACATGAACAATAAAAGATGTTTTTAAATATGGCAGAGAAAAGAAGGGAAAGTTCCCAAAGAAAGGCCAATGATAAAAGACAGAAAACTCCTAAATGGGCAGAAAACATGGAAAGCACCTCAAATGGTGAAGAGAATGCAGCACTGTTACTGGATTTCGAAAGAAAGGGGAAACTCTGTCTTCATAGAGAAAAGACTAGTTATTATAACAATGTATTCATCTGTTCCAGTGAATGCGAACACAATTATAAGGTAATTGGAGGTTGGGGTTTCAAAAATGGGTCAGAACCTGTGTTTCCTGGGATTTATTATATATGTGGAAACAAGGCTTATTTCAAATTGCCGGATCACTGGTATGGAAGCTGCTATTTTGGCATTGTCTTCCCGAAAATATACCATGTGAATGACGCCGCTGGAAGCAATGAAAATACTAATGGTTTAGTACGTAGTAGAAGAGAAAGTGTAGGAGAAATAATAGGTGATATATTTAGTGCATTGATACCTGGAGTGGGAGTGGTTCTGAATATACACCCAATTTGCAAATTGTCTACAGTAGTGGATCGGTTATCTACTGACACTGCTGCTGGTTTCCTACTGGTCAATACTGAAATGGTTGCGATCAGATCAATGGTTTTACAAAATCGACTTGCTCTTGATACCTTATTGGCAAAAGAGGGCGGAGTCTGTAGAATGTTGAAAGCGCAACATTGTTGCACTTACATTCCTGATAAAAGTATTGAAATTAAGAAATATGTGAGAAACATAACTAATTTGGAAAAGGAACTCAAACCACTGGAGGTTGACAGTGCCTGGAAGAGACTAACTGATGGTCTCTCCTCTGTAGGTAGTTGGTGTTCTAACATAGGTAAAAGTCTTGTGAGTAAAATACTGATGCCAATAGCAGGAATTAGTTTAATTGTGTTAATAATAATAATTTGTTGTAAATGCCAGAAATGCAAAAAGAAGTATGCTGTGAATAAGAGAGGAGTGAAACGGAATGTTGATGAGCTTGAATTGGAAGAGCTGAATAATCAAATTTATAAAAAAATGAAGAATTACCATCCTAATAAGGATGCAGAAAAAAGGATCAAGAAAAAATTTGTGGAGATTGAATTGGGTGAAATGTGAAAGAGAAAGTTGTCATCTGGTTCCATTAATAGTGATGATAGTAAATATCATCAAAGAGGGGATTGATGGAGCAAGGATTCGCACGTTACGCGACTTGCTTGAACTCAAGAACCTCGCATAATGTTAACATAATAATCAACTTGTTTTGTTTATTAATATTGCACTTTTACACTATACGGGGTGTCCCAGTGATGCTTGCATATGTGTTTACTAATCCTAACTACGCTTGCAGTTAATATGGTCGCTGCTATGCGGGATTCCAGTCTGCGCATGCGTCGGTCATACCCATGTGATGTGACGCACTCGTAGTTCTGGAGGGAATTTTTTCGCTCATGCGCAGTACTGCTAAAATGGCCGCTTTGTTCTAACATGCTCTTCGCTTGCCACCGCTGCTTTTGCTCAGCTGTTTTATTCTGCTTAACTCCTAATGCTAGAGATATTATAAAGTAAGGGGTGTAGTGAAGCTAATCATGGTATACAGTGTCTTCAATTTTTCTGTGTTTCTAAATTGTTTTCGCTTACTTTTCATGTATCGCTCATTGTGGGCCTGGGAGCGGTGAGCCACTCCATCTTTGAAGCCCGTATAGTACTAACCACGTGATGAAGGAGAAACGAATCACGCGGTAGTGGAACTTAGCCAGCTGGCTGCCGAAGCTAAGATGCTCCTGGGAATCGACCTGTTACCCAGCAAGACGATGCTAACTTGTACCAAATTATGATACAATTGTATTAACTTATGTATGCCTAATTGTATTCTGAATTTCTATGCCATGGGAACTGGAATGTAAGGGGTGGGTTCGAAAACTGAATATTAATTCTGGGAAAGTTCAAATTATAGGTGGTGTCATGACCTAACCGCCTTTCTTGTCCAATCCGAAGTTGGGGATCCTTTCACTTGCAACATTTGTGGGTGGTACATCGACCCGAAAACAGTATACCAGACCTAGGTTTAGTTAGAGAAATTGTCCGACTTGTCCGAATAGCTGACCTGTCACTGACCCTACGAACTCTATAGGTGATTGATACAGAGAGCTGCGGAGCACTCTGTCCGTAATTTCCACAAACATAGTCTGGGGTGGAGAAACCTAAAGTGCTGGCAAAGCACTTTGCTGGGAGATTCGAGAACCCAATCGGGTTATTGGCAGATTCCTTGCAGTGAGGGCGTAGCGCAGGCGTTGCATCCGAAGCTGCAGGTGGCGGTCGTATCCTTAGATGAGCCCAGTCCTGATCCAAATCCTGGGTTGATCCTGTCCTGACTGTCCATGAGCTGTACCTGCTCGCCTACTGGCATTCCAAATCCTTGAGGGTCCTTTCCCGCCTTTCCTAACTGACCCGTGGCCAGGGTTAGTCCTCATTCTGTCCTAGGTAAATATAAATATATGTGGGTGTTTGTCTATCTATATCTTTCTCTCCTATTTTCTTAATAAAGCAATCTTGCCTATGTGATTTATCTCTGACATTTGAACTCTTATGAAAGTATTATTTCTAGCATGTTCCTTATCTTCTCCTTACCCTTACTCAAACTCTGAACTGCTTTGCATATTTAGTATGTTCCACTGTTACCCTCCCTATAGAAATTAAATGCATCCTAAAGTATCGTTTCTTCTAAATCGTTTAGTATATTCAAATTAGTATTTTAGTAGAATGTTCCCTTGTTCTTACCCAACCTTTAGTAACGTGATACAAATCTGTTAGACAAAATTAGCGTGTTCCTTCTCTTTCCCATACCCTTTAATTTTAAAATGTTAGATGTTCCTTACATTGATTCATAGTTATATATTTTTCTAATCTTAATCATAGATGTTTTGATCTGTGTGAATTTCATTCTCATGGCATATGACAATTTTCTTGACTAGATAAAGCTTTTAAAACTTCTTGCGTTTGTGGTTATTACAAGGTATAAACAAAATATAAATGTATATGGTATTGGTGTTATCTGCTTATTATTAGTTCCTGATCCATTGTGATTATAGGTACCTGTTCTCGAGGATTGGTAAGTCAGGTACACGGAAATAAATAGAAAGGAAACTCGAATTACTGACAGCGGTGTGTAGGTTACCTGATTTATGAAATATAGTGATAAACCCGTTATGGGCCCAGTAGTGTATATTTGGTAAAATAAGGATCGGGTGACCTGCGCGCTCTATCAATGGTATCGAAGGCGGCCAAGATGCAAAAACAACAGTTGATGGACAGAATGCAGAACAATGTCATACATTCACCCCAGTACAGAGATCTGGGCCTAAATCCATCGTTTTTTTGCACTCCACACCACCCCAGTTCAGACATGGCCATATGCAAATCAGCCTTTACCCTGTGCCTCATGGGAACAGTCCAGCCCGAACTGCCAAGCCATATCTTTCTTGGACCGGAATCAAGCATCCTAGGACCGGTTTCTGGCTATCAGCTGGTGTCAAGGATAGCTTGACACCAGTGGTGTGGAGAGCATTGGGCTGAGGGATGAGCCTTGGGGGACGCCACAGATGGTGTGCTTGCCTTGCGTTGTGATGAAAGGGAGGTGGACTCTCTAGGTGTGTCCCATGAGGAAAGATGCCATCCATCTGAGCGCATTGTCTGTGATTACAATCTGGCATAGTTGATCGATGAGTGTGTGATGGGAGACAGTGTTGAAAGCTGCGGAGAGGCACAGGGTCAAAGCTGATTTGCATATGGCCATGTCTGAACTTGGGTGGCTTGGTGAGCAAAATAACAATGGATTAAACCCAAATCTGTGACTGGGGGGTGAATTTTTTGCCATTGTGCTACATTCCGTCCATCATCTTGTGTGTTTTGCTGTTCACCGTATGTGGGAAGGGTATGACCAGACGTGGGTCCCGTGTTCACTACGCCACTGGAGTCAAGCTATCCTGGCTGAAGACGGCTGATAGCCAGAAACCGGTCCTAGGATGCTTGATTCCGGTCCAGGGAAGACATGACTTGGCAGTTCGGTATGGACTGTTCCCATGAGGCACAGGGTCAAGACGGATTTGCATATGGCCATGTCTGAACTGGGGTGGCTTGGTGAGCAAAATAACGATGGATTAAACCTAGATCTGTGACTGGGGGTGAAGTTTTTTGCCATCGTGCTACTTTCCGTCCATCATCTGGTATGTTTTGCTGTTCACCCGAAGGCGGCCAAGATGCCCCCTTCACCTACTATGGCACTGCCCCAAATTTCAGAGATACCGGAAGGAAGTTCTAGATTACATGTATCTAATGTTTAACATCTCAATGAGTATTCATTTCCTCCAAGATTATGAAGAGGCCATCAGATTATCTTGTTGTCATGTGCTTCCAAACAGTTGGCTCTGAGGCTGTGGGGCAAAGAGTATATTACCTGTTATAGAGCATGGGTGCGCTGAATATGGGATATGATGGCTATGGAAATGATATCATTGTTGTTGGCGAGTAGGGGAGAACAATTTGGGCTAATGTGGAAACCATCCTTATCTTT
Source organism: Lissotriton vulgaris (assembly GCF_964263255.1). Lineage (NCBI taxonomy): Eukaryota > Metazoa > Chordata > Amphibia > Caudata > Salamandridae > Lissotriton > Lissotriton vulgaris. The sequence continues at coordinate 868,353,405 of NC_141687.1, read as the reverse complement.
GTTAGTGCCTGAATTTAAATAATCCCCTGCCCTAAATACTTGAGAGTTTTACAAAACACCGATCTAACATGAAGGATAAAACCTGGAGTGGAGACTCGGCCACTGAGTTGACAGAGGATCACATGCTGGACTGTTATTATTAAGAAGCGGACTGGAACTAAAAATATTTATTATTTTATTAATTTATAAAGTTTATATAGCACAAACATGACCCTTGCTGATATCAGAGCACAAAAAAATCCAAGCATTTTCAATGCAGTAGGTCTTGCATTTGCAAGCGTTTAAGCTGTTGGCATTGTAAAAAACAATGCCTTTTATTTATGTTTTAAAAGCAACACATATATAAAAGGAGTTGTTATTTTTAATGCCAATAGCTGAAACTCTCGCAAATGCGAGAGCACTCAAATGGTGGCTGTGTCCCTTTCAGTATACACTGCTTGTGTATTCAGGTTACAGTTGGCAGCGTGTAAAGAAAGGGGCACGGCCAATATTGCAGTGAAAGCACGTATGAGGCGCTTTCACTGAAAGTGAAAACAAAATAATTAATGTTCTGTAGCGCGGCCGCTAAAGTGTAAGCGGCCCGCACTATTAATTAAATATATAAATAAACGTGCCGCTAATTTGAAAGCAGCCCTGCTGTAAAATAAACAATTAAGTAAGCTCTGCCACTAAAGTGAAAGCGGACCGCGCCTTAAATTTTATAATTAAATAAGTGCGGCTGCTATAGTGGAGAAGTGTGGCTCAATTATTAGAGCGGCAGACCCTGATGCAGAGGTCTAACCCGGGACCAGGGATCAATTCCCCGCCTCAGCGGGTCTTGGGCTCAAAATTCCATGGACCTGATAATTCCTGCCTCGGTGCCTATTCCAATCATGGAGTCCCACTCTGCAACTCTGGGCAATAGCTTGCTTAATCTCCACAACAGCCCCCACAACGCTAAGGATGCCTGGCCTCCACCTAGGGGGTGCCCAGGAGTGGACGCCTCACAGGGAAAGCCAGGATGGGTTCCACAGTGGAATTTGTACAAGCGCCTTGAGACCCTTGCGGGTGAGTAGTGTGCTATACAAGTATCAATTTATAGTTAAAGTGGAACATGCTGTAATTTAAATAAATACATTAGTAAAAGTGTGCAGCATGCTGCAATGTCTTTGGTAGAATAGGGGAAGATCATTGAAGAAAATAGTGCTAACGGACTCATAAAGCAGACCATGTAACAACACAAGTAAAAAGTCCAGTCGTTTTGGGAGATTACAAATACAGAAAAGGTGGTACCAAGGAGGGACTATTAAGCCTATTCACAAATAAAAAGCAACGATTTTGCAAGGACAGTAACAGGAGCCAATTGAAAAATCGGCGGGACATGGGCAGAGCTTCTATGCCATACCTCAATACAGCATGCCAAGCAGAGCAGCGCATGCACTGCCCAGGATCCACCTAAAAAATACCGCTCACATCAGGATGGGACATGGTATGGGGGAATCCATCCGCTAGCACGTCTCCAGGTCTCTGACAGATACAAATCCAGAGATAGATACATGCATGTGGGAAATAAGGGAAACAGTGAGAACAATGCGGTCTTAACCACGTGTCTTCTGACTAACCACGCTTGCCTTAACTACACCTAGGCGTGGTTAAGGCAGTGCACGGTCTAGCTGCTGGCTGCTGGGGAGGGAAGCTGGAAGACCTTGCCATGAAGAGATCCGCAGTGAGGTAAGTGGGGCTGGGCTGTACTTTTCTGGGCTGGGGGGTCGGGTAGTTTTCTGGGTTGGCTAGGTGGTCAGGGGCACTTTTCTGGGATGGGGAATTGGGGGTCGTTTTCTGGGCTGGTGGGGTCGGGGTAGTGTTCTGTGCTGGGGGTTTGGGAATAGTTTTCAGGGCTGGGGTCAGGGGTAGTTTTCTGGGCTGGGGGCTAGTTTTCAGGGCTAGGAGGGGAACGGAGGTAGTTTTCAGGGCTGGGGGGTTTCGGAGCTAGTTTTCAGTGCCTGGGGGGTCGGAGGTGGTTTTCAGGGCTGGAGGTTGGGAGCTAGTTTTCAGGGCTGGGGGTTTGGAGCTAGTTTTCAGGGCTGGGGGAGTGTCAGAGTAGTTTTTAGGGCTGGGTGAGGTTCGGGTTGTTTTTTTAAATTAGGGGTTAGGGTATTAGGCCTAAGGGCAGTGAAAGGGGTTGGGGTAGTTTAGGGCCAACGTGGGGTTAAGAGGGCGTCAGGATAGTGATTGCTGAGGGACAGGGTTTTAGGCCTCAGGGCAGGGGAAGGGAAATGGATAGTCAGGTAGTTTTTAGGGCTTAGGGGATGGGGGTAGTTTGTAGGGCTCGGTGGGGGGATAGTTTTTCAAAATAGGGGTTTGGGTGTTAGGCCTAAGGGCAGTGGAAGTGTTTGGGGTAGTTGTAGGGACAGCACTAGGGGTGGGAGGGGTTCGAGTTAGTATTTAAGAGTTAGGGACAGCATGGGTGTTGGAAGGGGGTCGGGGTATTTGGACCTCAGGGCAGGGAGTTTGTAACTTAGGGTTAGGGGGTCACAGCCTTAGCCAACATACCCCTTTACCATTCATGCCTTTACCACAAAATTATATGGTAAAGGCATGCGTTGTAAAGGAATGCATGGTTTGGACGCATTCGTGGTTTAGGATGCGTGGCAGAGGCATGCGTGGTTTATCCAGCTGTGCCTCTATCATACAACCGGGAAATAAGCTTGAGTGCAGAGTAAGGGCCAAAATTGTCTCCTGGCGTATGGTTTGTGCTTTTACAGTAGAAATGTGTTCATCAATTTCACTTTAACTTCTTTCTTGAATGAACAGTTGAGGGATTCAGTCTCATTTCCAGGGTTAGGGATTTCCAGAATCTCGGTACAATACCTGAGATGGCTCGATTATATGTTTTCTTTTTTTAGAATTTCAAGTAGACATATGTTTTGTGAGTGGGGTCGAGGTAATAGTTGATGGAAGTGCTGTTTGTCTTATTTGATCAGTTTGAACCGTTACCTGTTCCTGAGGGGGATGTCGGTGGTGTTTTTTTTCTTCCAGCAGACAAAGATACTTTCTAGTGTTTTGTTTGCCCCCACCAGCCACAGGATATAGGTGCATGGATGTGCATCACTATACATCTAAGACACACATTTTATCTTAAAAAACTGTTGTTAAATCAAAATGTCTCCCCAAAGAGACTGGCCACTCTCAGAGCCATCATACATGCTGCAGCCCTTCCAGCCAAAGTTGTCAAGAAATGTCAGCATATTACCCCGTCAAGAAAGAACCCCACCAGCAAGCCTATCCTATAAAGCTGAACACTTTGAGCTTTAAAATACCTCAGAAATAAAAAAAAGAAAAACACAAAATCAAGTCTTCTCATGCCTGCCTCAAAGACTCTGGAACAACCTCCCTGTATACATTACACTTAATGACATCATGGTGTCTTTCAGGAAAACCTTAAAAACCAACATGGATATGTGCGGACCAAACATATTGGATGGGGCATGGCTTACATAGATGTTATTGCCTTTCATAATAATCATGTTTAACCCAAATTCCGACCCATGGACACAACAGACACGCTGTGATATATGAAAGGAGATACCTAAAAGCCCTAGACACTTAACTCAGAGACACTGTTCCCTTCTGACACTGCACACTCGATTTACAATAAGTCCCAGCTTTTGCACCATACCATGGGGGCACAAATGATTTACAGTGAGCTCCTTCCATCTCTGGTATATAATGCTAAGGATATAGACCCTGATCCCCTTCTATTTCTGTTACCTCGTACTGTGGGGACAGACCCTGGGCCCTTTCTATCTCGGTTACCTCGTACTGTGGGGACAGACCCTGAGCCTCTTCTATCTCCGTTACCTCATACTGTGGGGACAGACCCTGGGCCCCTTCTATCTCCTTTACCTCATACTGTGGGCAAAGATCCTGAGAACCTTCTATCTCCGTTACCTCATACTGTGGGGACAGACCGCAAGCCCCTTCTATCTCCATTACCTCATACTGTGGGGACAAACCCTGAGCCCTGAACTTCCACCTCGACAACCTCAGCGACCCCAACACCACCGTCCTGCTAGACAACCTCGCCAACATCGGACTGAAACATCTCGTCACCACCCCTCCCCACAAGGCAGGACAGACCCTTGACCCAATCTTCGCAGGAGGGAACAACATCCACTTCAGCCACATCAAGCAGCCCCTCTGAACGTACCACCACTGCGTACACTTCTCTTTCAACACTGCCACCACTCACAAACCCACTCCTCACCCTCCGCGAAAGAAATGGAGCAAGGTCACAGAGGAGCACCTCAACTCCACCCTCATCCACGACCCCCCCCCCGCACTGACCAACACCAAATCTGCAGCCAAGGAACTACACCGCTGGATCATTAACCGCGCAGACAAGCTCGGCCAACTGGTTCACCACCGACCTCCAAGAAGCCAGACACTCCTGCAGACGTCTTGAAAAAAGATGGAAAAGCAGCAGAACCACTGAAGACCTGACCACCTACAAGAACGCCGTGAAAAAATACCAACAACTCATAAGATCCACCAAGAGGACCTTCATCCGGAACAACATCCTCACCAACTCCAGCAACTCAAAGGAACTCTTTGGCATCATCCAGCAATTCACCGAACACCCCAGCGAAGTCACATACGTCACACCTTCCCAGTACCTCTTCAACCAGCTCGGTTCCTACTTCCACCTGAATATCAAGGCCCTCTACGACAACTTTAGCAAACAGACTCCAGAAACCACCCTTCCCTCTAGCGATGAAAGCCAGCCCACCATCCCCTCCTGGACCCCGGTCACCATCGAAGATCCCATCACGACCATGAAGACCACACACTCAGGAGCCCCCACGGGCCCCTGCCAGCCACACATCTCCTGAGGCGTGAGCCAGGAGTATAGACAGCGTTTTTTAAACAAACTCGAATTTTCTGTTCGTACATTTTATGCAAACTGTTCTGATTTGTTTCTTACTTTGGGGAATAGAATTTTAACTACCTCTTTTACTGCGCTGGCTTCTCGCAGTAGCTGCACTCTTCACATCACTTGGAGCCACTGCTCGGGGCAAGGAAGGGACTTTGGGCGCCATCTTGGGTGAGGAGGATCAAGCGAGGTCGCTGGCTAGTGGCTAGTGAATCACCTGGCTGACACCCCGGGGCTCCTATAAATGTCCACACTAAGGCGCACGTGCAGCGGACGCATGCAGTGGGTGCGCCGCTGGTGCGCCGAAGGCGCACCTAAGGCAAGCCCGTCTGCGCCTGTCCGCGCCAAGACTGCGCCAGACGCCAGGAGCCCTGCATCTCCAAAGGGCGAGCCTTTCAGGTACACCCGCGACAAACTTCTGGGTCTGGCCACTAGATGCTTATCATCACCGTGGGCCTTTCAAGGGACTTTTTTTGAGTGTAATCATTGTATCTTCAGAGTTAACTCGGAGAAGCATGCTATCCGTCCATCTAACTGCTGCTCTTTGGTGAGCCATCATGCAGATGTGTTTGATCTTTTAATGGCCGAGGCCCCGGATGCCCTGTTTCTTACAGAAACCTGGCTAACCCAGGACACTGTGGCGGAGCCTGGGCTTGCCCTTCCTGACGGTTACATGATATATCATGTCAATAGAGAGGGGGGCAGAGGGGGGGTGCATCGCGGTAATTGCTAAGGCAACAGTCACGGTTAATTTAGTAAAGGAAGACATTGTGGGTTGCGAGAGCGCCCTCTTCAAATTAAAGTTGAACTGTAACCTGACTATGTCTGGCCTTTTAATTTATAGACCCCCCGGTCCTTCAGGGAATTTTTGCGAAGATCTAATAAATAGAATTGGACGTATGGCTAGTAAAGCGGCCAATTTTACCATTCTATGGGATCTCAATCTGCACCTCGAACTAGAGGACAAGGTAAAGATTTCTCATTTCTTAGCTGATTTAGAAGCCTTTCAGCTGCCTCAATTAGTCTTGGAGGACACACATGTGGCTGGGCACTTGCTTGACCCCATTTTTTCCAATCTTGCCTGCCTAAATATCCTCCCCCCGGTCCCACTAACGTGGACTGACCATTCAGTCATTCCATTTTCTCTACTGTGGCATAGTAAAGTTGATGTCCACCGCACGGCTGCTGTGGTAAAACGGCCATGGCATAAGCTTGAGCAGGAGGAGCTCGCTAAGCGATTAGCGGAATTTAGATCTCAGCTTCCCTCAGACACGGAGGAAGCGCATGCGTGCTTTCAGGACTGGCTGATAGCCGGTCTGGATAGCTGCATCCCGGCCAAGCGGGGAGGGAAGGGCAGTGGACTTTCAAATCCTTGGTTCTCTGATCTTTTAACGCATGCAAAAAAGGGGTGTAAGCAGTTGGAGCGTGCCTGGCGTCGCTCCTATGAACTATCGGCTAAAGTTGTATACCGTAAGGTAGTTAAGAATTTCCATAAGCTTATTCGTAAAACACGGGTAGAATTTGTAGCTGACCAAATCCTGACAAGTTCTAACCCCACTAAAACCATCTTTAAACTGCTTAACACCTTGGCTGCTAATAGTTTTCCCCTCCTGTGCTGATCCTAATCGAACCACATTGTTCATGACGAGCTCAGCTCGTCATAAGCACAGCTCCACTGTGCCTCATGACGAGCTGAGCTCGTCATGAGCATGGAAGGGGTTAAAAACATGAAGACTGCCGGTCAGGCCAAGGCGTCCCCGGTAATTTCTAATCAGCAGGGTGAGGCCTTGGCACTCCACTTTGTGGGAAAAGTGGATCAGATCTATCAAAACCTCTTCTCAGGGAATACCCACACGGAAAACGTCGGGTTAGCAGGGCCAGCTAATGCGTCGAATAATGGTATGGTGACCTTGCCTTTGCTGTCGCCGGAAGGATTTCAGATTATAAGTGTCAAGATCAAATCTGGTTCGCCGGCTGACTCGATGGCAGCGAGTCATTTTCGCCAGATTCTACCTCTCATTTCCCCGGTGGCCTTGGAACTGATCAACCTTTCGTTGAAGTCAGCCTCCGTTCACAGGGCATGGAAGCATGCTAACATAATTCCACTGTTGAAAAAGCCATCCCTAGACCCAGAGGACCCAGGCAGCTATTGCCCAATATCACAGCTCCCTTTCATGGCGAAAGTGGTAGAGGCCCACGTAAATGCTATCTTATCCAACTACATTGATGAGCATAACATCTTCGACCCATCTCAACATGGGTTCCGCCCCCGCCATAGTACGGAATCCGCTCTGTTGGCGGTCACGGAATCCATACGTACTAGGTTGGATGCAGATGACTCAGCGACCTTGATCCTATTGGATCTAAGTGCCGCATTTGATACGGTGTCCCATAAGATTCTTCTTCATCGTCTTTGGACGATTGGTATTAGGGATGCTGCTTTGGAATCGTTTCGGTCCTTTCTGGCTGAGCGGTCGTTCCAAGTGTCTGTTCCGCTGTTCCACTCTCACGAACATGCTTTGGGTAGGGGGGTTCCTCAAGGCCCCATCTTGAGCCCCCTTCTGTTCAATCTGTATGTGGGACCTTTGGCGAAGGTGGCCAGAGATAGAGGGCTGTCCCTGGTGTCATAAGCCAACGATACCCAGTTGGTGATTGCCTTCTCCAAAAAATGCAGGACCAATCTGGAAAACTTCAAGGAGGATTTAACAGCCATCCCGGCCTGGATGAAGGCTAATTACCTTCAATTAAATGCCAGGAAGTCCGAGATCTTGTTGTATGGGAAGGACCAGGGACTCTGGTCAGAGCAATGGTGGCCCGATCATTTGAAGCCTGCACCGGTGCCGAAGGAGACGGTGAAGAACCTGGGCGTCTGGTTCGATACCGGTCTAATATTTGATAAGCAGACAAAAGCTGTAGCCGCAGTCTGCTTTGGGCTTCTAAGAGGATTGAGACCCCTGCTTGGTTTCTTCCCTCCCAGAGTACGTCAGATGATCTTGCAGGCTTCCATCTTGGCGAGGCTTGATTATGGCAATGCCTTATATCTTTGTGCTAACAACGCTAGCATCAAACGCTTGCAGGGGGTCCAGAACGCAGCCGCACATATGTCAGTGGCTCTTCCTAAATCGCACTCTGTGGCCCAAGTTCTTGTGAAGCTGCACTGGTTGCCAATTGAAGCACGCATCCATTTCAAGGTGCTCTGTATTGCGCATAAAATCCTGAGACTCCAAGCCCCAGAGGGGCTATCGGGCCTGTTGAAGCCATACCTGCCTAGTAGAGTCTTACGATCGACTAATCAAGGTTTGGTCTGTATTCCCCGTGTTAGGAAAGCAAGGGCTGGGGGCCGGTCGGTTACGAGCCATCCCCAATCTTCTCACATTTCATAAGTCCTAGAAGACTTGGCTGTTTCCCACTCTGTGATACCCCTCGCTTGCTTTGCTCTCTTGCTCCGGTTAGGTTTCTGGTTGCGCTGGGACGCCTCGTCGCTGAGGCAGCCTTGCGCATTACAAATCCTGTAATAAATAAATAAATCTTCCACAGGGCCGCCACCACCAAAGCATCCAGACTACAATGCACCATCAATGCCTCCTTCGAATCCGGCACCTTCCTTGATGACTGGAAATGTGCAGAAGTCAAGCCACTCCTCAGAAAAACCCTCGGCAGACCCAACGGACCTGAAGAACTACTTACCCATCTCTCTCCTTCCCTTTGCAGCCAAAGTCACAGAGAAGGTTGTCAACGCCCAGCTGACAAACTTCATAGAAGAGATTGTCATCCTCGACTCTTCTCAATCCGGATTCCGCAGTAACCACAGCACGAGACCGCCCTCCTCACAGCCATAGACGACATCCTCAATCTCCTCGACCAAGGCCGCACCACGGCCCTCATCGTGCTGGACCTCTCTGCAGCCTTCGACACCGTCTCCCACCACACTCTTGCAGCCAGACTCCATGACGCCAGCATACAGGGAAGCGCCCCGACTTGCTCCACTCCTTCCTTGCCAGCAGAACCCAAAGGATCAGACTCCTGCCTTTCCTCTCCGAACCCACAGAGATCAACTACAAAGTACCCCAAGGATCATCGCTCAGTCCCACGCTCTTCAACAACTACATGGCACCCCTCGCCACCATCGCCAGACAGCACAGACTCAGCATAGTATCCTAAGCAGACGACACCCAGCTCATCCTCTCCCTCACGAAGGACCCTGAAAAGACCAGACTCAGCTTCCAGGAAGGAATGAAAGACGTCGCAGCTTGGATGAGAGGCCGCGGTCTGAAACTCGGAGAAGACAGAAGTCCTCGTCCTTGGTCCCACCCCCACAGCTTGGAACAATACCTGGTGGCCAGCTGCCCTCGGCCAATCCACAGACAACGCCTGGAACCTCGGCATCATACTCAACTCCTTCCTCACCATAACCTGCCAGATGAATGCTGTTGCCTCCACCTGCTCAACACCCTCCGCATCCTCTGCAAGACCTTCAAGTGAACCCCCCCAGAAGCCAGAAAGACCGCACCCACGCACTCATAACAAGCAGATTGGACTACGGAAACACCCTCAACAAATCCCTGCTACACAAACTTCAGACCACCAGAACACCGAAGCCAGACTCGTCCTCAGCATTCCACGACATGAGCACATCACCCAACACCTACAAGACCTCCACCAGCTCCCCGTAGAGAAGAGAGTAACCTTCAAGCTACTCACCCAAGCCTACAAATCCCTCCACAACACCGGACCTAAATACCTCAACGAAAGAGTCTCCTACTACGTACCCGAAATAAACCTCCCCTCCGTTGACTTCGCCCTAGCAGAAACCCTGCACATCCGTAGAACCAGATCAGGTGGACGAGCCTTCTCCTACATAGCCGCAAAAGCCTGGAACGAGCTCCCAGTCAACATCAGATGCTCCCATATTCTGCACATGTTCAGGAAGAACCTCAAGACCTGGATTTTAGACTGACTCAGAGCTGCACCCCCCTCCCTCCAGCGCCTTGAGACCCTCACAGGCGAGTAGCGTTCTTTAAACACCCTGATTGATTGATTGATTTCTGTCCCTGTTACCTCATACTGTGTGGACAGACCTCAAGCCCCTTCTATCTCGATTACCTCATACTGTGGGGACAAACCCTGAGCCATTTCTGTCGCTGTTATATCATCCCGCACTGACAGACTCTGAAGTCCATTCCATCTTGTTAGACCTGACATCATTGGCGTGGGTTTCCCCTGTATTTGTGCCTTTGCCACCTGTGTTTTTACTGTGCTGGACTGTGTTGGACAGTGCAAGTGCTTCCTTTGTAAATTATTGTTATGGATTAGTGACTCCACGATGGGCATATTTGATTTATTAGTCAGTCCCTAGTACAATTCACTATGTGTCCCCAGGGCCTGTAAGTCAAATGCTGCTAGTGGGCTGCAGCACTGATTGTGCCACCCACATAAGCAGCCTGCAAATATATCTCAGGCATGCCATTGCAGAGCCTGTGTGCAGTCTGGTACTGCTGTGTCTATCTGGCAAGTGCACCCACTTGCCACACTTGCCAGGGCCTAACCTTTTTTTTCTTACATTTGAGTCACCCCTAGGGTAGGCCCAAGGTATCCCTGTGGGCAGGGTGCAGGGTATGTGAAAGGTAGGACATGACCTGGTGTGTGTGGCATGGCCTGATAGGGAAATACTGCCAATTTCATGTTTCACTATTGCAAGGCTATCTGTTCCCATAGGACAGAATGGGGAGTTGGCTTATAACATTTTATAGACATAACTACGCCAGGGAACAAGATAAAAATAAAGTTTGATATTCCTGAACTCAGAATGTTAAGATGCATCTTTTTAGTCAGGGTGATTTTCACTTTCTGTGTCAGGGACTGTCCGGGACTATGTCAGGAACACACTCACACTTGGGCAAGGACTGGGAATGGGGTAGAAAACATACACAGAGAGGAGTGCAGCGCTGCCCAGGATCACACAGGAAGTCAGAGGAGGAAAAGGGATCCAAAGGGCAAGTGAACAAGATGGCTAAGACCCAGAAATGACAGGCACTTATGAAGTAATTTAGCATTCAGAAAAACTACAACCGGGATGAATATGCAAGACATATATATAAAACAACATTATCATTAAAGGGGAGTGTGGGGTAAAGCACTCAGGAGCTCCACAAGGTAAGACTGAAACTCAGTAGGTTTCTCACCCACAATTGTTGTTACAGGTACAGGTTGCAAATACCCACATATAGGATATGCATGCAAAGGCAGGGTCTGTGGAGCTTATACCTTTGGTGAAGGTATAAATGCAACTCAAAGACAATACTCACAGTGAACAAGAAACACCACCTAGGTAGTCAACTGTGCCCACGGATCGTGGCGATCAAACAGGAACACGCAATGCAGTAAGAACAAGAGGGTAGAACTAAACAGAAGAACAATGGACAAGGAGCTAGCAAGGAGTGCTTAACAGGAAAGGAAGGAAATCACAGTGCACACTTGGCAGAAAGCAGGTAACAAACATAAAGGTAACAGAAGCAAGACAGCAGAATAGAAAGACAACAAACTAGAACTGGAACCAAGTAAATGGGAACAAAGACAAGGACTGGAAAGGGATATACAGAAGGGGAGACTACAAGGGTATACTAGAATAGTATTGAATAAGAAGACAAGAATACACAGTAGCACTGAAGGCTGTGCCGGAGCAGAAACAAGAATTGAGCAAAGGCTCAAGAGCCAAGGTAGCACTGCAGGCAGTGCTAGTTCAGGACCAGGAAAGCACTACAGCTCAGGAGGAAAGGTAGCACTACAGGCAGTGCTAGTTCAAGGAAACAGGAAATAGCTACAGCTCAGGAGAAAAAATGAGTCAAGAAAGCACAGCAAGCGGTGCAAATCAGGAACAAGAAATAGATGAAGCCCAGGAAAAAAGAATAACTACGGTCTGCAACTCAGGAAACAAGGTAGCACTGCAGGCAGTGCTAATTCAAGCCCAAGGGATTGGCTATAGATCGGGAATCAAGGGACATGGATCACCGGAACACAACTACAATGACCAACCTTGGCCTGAAGGGAGCTGGGGCTTAAAAGAGCTCATAGTAATCACATGCATCAGGTGTGAGCAGGCTAGCAGCAGCCAGCCACAGGTGTGCTGAATCCCTCCACCCATCCTTGGCCTGCAGGGGTGGTGACAAAGCAGTGAGCAGGGGATTATAGGTAATGGAGATTCCAGCATTAGCAGGCTGGATTCCCCAAAACCGGGCATGGGTTGGAAATGGATGTCAATTCCTAAATGGTGTCCACGTGCCTGGAAGTCAGGATATGCATGCAGGGCAGTGTCTGGAAGCATATTAGAACACTAAGAAACCCCACAATGCGGCCCCCTGGTGGTGGGCACGAGAGCACAGGGAGTGAATCATCGTGACATTCTGTGTTTGAAAATACTACTTTTAGAAAGTAGGTATTTTCTTGCTTAGCCATCCAGTATGCTTCTGCCATGACGTGTATTGGCTGCCTGGCTTTAGTGTGACAGGGGCTGGGGAGGTACAGTGACTACAGAGAGTGTGTATGAGTCAGATCTGGGCTGAATAGACCTGGGCTACATTTAGAGTAGGGGGGTGATTTCCTTTCACCTGAATGGGCCTGGTCTGCCAGGAAGCTGCACTAGTCAGACAGAACAGGTTTTGGCTGGACACTCTCTGCATTCAGAGAACAAAGGATTTTGCTTTATAAATATTGGGGCCCAGATCTTTAGATCACTTTTGGACTTCAAGAGGAACCTCTGCCAAGGAGAAGAGCTAGAGAAACTGGAGGAGTAGTACTGCCCATTTGCTGTGTGCTGTCTGGGGTTGGCCTGCAGTGGCTGTTTCTGCCAAGGAAAGGAACTGTGTGTGTATCCTGCTTGAGAAGGTATCTCAAAGGGCTTGAAGTGGAGCTTGCCCCCTGTTCAAGAGGTCTCAGGAACAGCAAAAACATCATCATCCTTCTGGGCATCATCTCTGGTTCCGCTGGTTCCAGTCGCTGCAGAAGCAAAGAGCAGCTGAATCCGTCACCGAGTCTGTCGCACACTCTGTGGCCTGAAGGCACCGCAGAGAGCACTACCTCACTTCGCAACGCAACCCTGGCCTCACCAACTCCATCAATGAGCCGCTGCTTGCACCGCGTCGTGTGGGCACTGCACTCCGCTTGGCTACAGGCTGCACAGACATTGCCGACTCAGTCGCTGCCTGACTCAAACATCAACCATTTCCGTCACCGCACCATGATCTGCCAGCAAAGCATTGAGCACCGCCTCACCCTGCAACGCAGGCCTTGGTCTCACCGACTCCGTCAACGAGCCGCGGCCTGTACCGAGTTGTGAGGACACCGCCCGCTACAACGCGTCCCTCTCACATTGCAACTGCGACGGTTGCCCCTGACCGGCTCGTACCATCGTGTCGGCTGCAACAAGAAAGGTACTGTCCATTGACGCTTTCGCTAACCCGTACCGACGCAGTTGGCTGGAATTATTAGACTCTGTTGTGTCAGTATCATGGTAGCCCCCAAAACAGCTACAGAGTCGGAGGAACTGTGTTTTTCACGTTATTCCTGCAATTTAAAGGTTATTTTGCAAAGTACCTATATTTACAGTATTGCATGTTGGATGATTTTTGTTGTTGTTGGTCTTGTTGGTTTAGATAAAGTTTTACTTATTTTTCTAAACTGGTGTGGTGTACATTTGTAGTGTTTTCACTGTGTTACAGTATGCATGCATAAGTGCTTTACACACTGCCTCTGAGATAAGCCTGTGTGCTCGTGCCAAGCTACCAAGGGGATGAGCAGGGGTTATTTTAGAAGTGTATCCCCCTTACCCTGACTAGGAAGAAGGGCCTCTCCTTGGAAAAAGGTGCTAACCCTTGCCAACTAGAGGACCCCATTTCTAACAAATCTCTAATATGTCATACTGTGGTGACAAACCGTAAACCCTTTCTGTCCCTGTTACCTCATACTGTGGGGCAGACCTCGAGCCCCTTCTATCTCTTTTACCACATACCGTGGGGATAAATCCCAAGTCCCTTCTATCTCTCTTACCTTATACTGTGGGGACAGACCCTGAGCCCCTTCTATCTCTGTTACCACATACTGTGGGGTTAGACCATGAGCCACTTCTATCTCTGTTACCAGAGCGGCTCTAGGCTCATGGTGGCCCTGGGCAGGGAGCGTAGGTAGGGGGCCCCGGAAGAGGGGGTCCGGGCGGCGTGGAGCACGGAGGCCAGTGAAGAGGGGGGGTCAGGGTGTTTGGAAGTGGAACAGAGCCAGAGGCCACCAAATCCCTGCCAGGGGCCACCACACAAATATGTATCCATCCTCAGAGGATTATTATATTAAGGATTTATATTGGCGTAGTGGCCCCTGGGATTTGGTGGCCCTGTGCAGGTGCACAGCTTGCACATGCCTAAGGCCGCCCCTGCTGTTACCTCATACTGTGGAGACAGACCATGAGCCACTTCTATCTCCGTTACCACATACTGTGGGGGTTAGACCATGAGCCACTTCTATCTCTGTTACCTCATACTGTGGAGACAGACCATGATCCACTTCTATCTCCGTTACCTCATACTGTGGGGTTAGACCATGAGCCACTTCTATCTCCGTTACATCTTACTGTGGGGTTAGACCATGTGCCACGTCTATCTCCGTTATCTCATACTGTGGGGACAGACCCTAAACCCCTTCTATCTCCATTACCTCATACTGTGGGGACAGAAACCAAGTCCCTTCTATCTCCGTTACCTCATACTGTGGGGACAAACCCCAAGACCCTTCTATCTCCGTTACCTCATACTGTGGAGACAGACCATGAGCCCCTTCTATCTCCGGAACCTCATACTGTGGAGACAATCCCTGAGCACTTTCTGCCACTATTACCTCATACTGGGGGGACAGACCCTAAACCCCTTCTATCTCCATTACCTCATACTGTGGGGACAGACACCAAGCCCCTTCCATCTCCATTACCTCATACTGTGGGGACAAACCCCAAGCCCCTTCTATCTCCGTTACCTCATACTGTGGGCACAGACCCCAAGCCCTTCTATCTCTGTTACCTCAAACTGTGGGGACAAACCCCAAGCCCCTTCTATCTCCATTACCTCATACAGTGGGGACAGACCCCAAGCCCTTTCTATCTATGTTACCTCACACTGTGGGGACAAACCCCGAGCTCCTTCTATCTCCATTACCTCACACGGTGGGGACAGACCCTAAACCCCTTCTATCTCCATTACCTCATACTGTGGGGACAATCCCTGAGCCACTATTACCTCATACTATGGGGACAGACCCTAAACCCCTTCTATCTCCATTACCTCATACTGTGGGGACAGACACCAAGCCCCTTCTATCTCCATTACCTCATACTGTGGGGACAAACCCCAAGCCCCTTCTATCTCCGTTACCTCATACTGTGGGGACAGACCCCAAGCCCCTTCTATCTCCGTTACCTCATACTGTGGGGACAGACCGCAAGCCCTTTCTATCTCTGTTACCTCAAACTGTGGGGACAAACCTGATCCCCTTTTATCTCCATTACCTCATACTGTGGGGACAGACACCAAGTCCCTTCTATCTCCAGTACCTCATACTGTGGGGGCAATCCCTGAGCACTTTCATCTCTGTTATATCATACCATACAGATAGACTCTGAGGCCCCATCCATCTCTATTATGTCATACTGTGGGACAGACCCTGACCCCCCTTTCATGCCTCTTAATATAATACAGACTAGATAGACCTCTATCCCTTATGTCTCTTTTACACCATAGTTTGAAAACGGACCCTTAGCCCATTCTGTCTCACTTACCTCATAATGTGAGGATAGACTCTGAGCCCTTACTACACCCGTTACAGCCATACATGCCAATAGACCCGATTCAGGCAGAAGAGAATCAATTTTTACATCAAAAATGGCTTAATTTTAGCTATGCCCCTCATAAAATTGCCTCTACTTTAATATAAGTCAACAGGGAAATAGACGGTGAGTGGAGGGATCGGCAGTGCTTCGGTGGCCTTAAGAGCGACAATAATGAACTGTGCGAGAATAGGAGCGGAGGGGGCGGGGGCGCAGAGCCCAGCTGGGAGCCAGTGCCTTTGGCTGCTGGAATTGTGGGGAGCTTCATAGCGACGCAGGAACCAGGACTTAGGTGCAAACTATTGAAGCCTTGAGATGTACGACTACCACTTCAAAAGCGGAGGAGGAAAAGGGCGCCACTGGGTCATTGAACCCCTAGGATTGGCGAGAGTTTTCAAAGTGAGTGCCTGTGATACCCATCTCTGCTCCCACCCAAGAGTGCAGCTTGTTTGAGGGTCCCTGTTGCTAGCTCTGCCTTCTCGCCTGCATCTAATGCTGATTCCAGTTCTTCATCCAAACTTGCATATTGCCATCAAAATGTCAACATTTTATTTGCGTGAGAGCTTTCTAGCCTGTCCGGTGGCAGCATTGGCATGTGTGTTACAACAGAAAGCCAACAGCTGCCTGAGGGCCAAAACCCATCACCTTGCATGAAACAACTCTTTTTTTCCATCATCATCATTAATAAATAACTATGGAAAGTGTGACACAGATTGACTATGGGAGCGTAAAATTACTATAGCAGTTTGGAAGTCTATGTGTTTTTTTCAGCCAAAAACATAAGAATTCTTCCCTTTGGCTGCGCGAAGCGAAGTGTACGGATTACGCATGTTGTTTTTCAACACTTGAGGTATTTTTGCATCTTCCAAAGCTACGAATTGTGAAAGTAACTTGGAACAGAGAAAGTGTTTCACAGGGATCTGCACCAGAATGTGCACATATTCACCTCATTGGAAAATAGGGAAAGCTTTGTTAAACCTCTCGAATCCAGGAAGTGCTGTGATTTCCACAAATCTGCAGGCAAGAGTTCTGTTTTGGGGTGGCTTCCTATTCAAGTACCTTTCTATGCATAGGGTGATGCTCCTCACAGCAGGGTAGTCTCCAGTCTGAAGCACCCACAATAAACACGGAAAGAGGTGAGAAGTGTCTACATTTGGCTATATATAGCCACAAAGACAATGATCAGAAAGGAGACACAGTGTTTTTTACCTAAAAGACCCCTCTCACTCTGAACAACTGATTGACGCCCCTTCATACCCTCCATTTACCAAAGTGGCAGTGTTACAGGAAGGACCTAATGGAAATTCTATAGGAGCCTTGTCTCCTTTGTCAACACTTCACAAGTCTCTTCCTTCCTACATCCTGATACACTTCCACTGCTTGGGAAAACAAAGTCACCCTCAACTTGTGCGCAGGAACAGGCCCGGGATATCAAAATAGACCCCACATGCCTTCATGTCTCTGCATCGATCATACAAACAATGCACCTACTACAATAACCACATACAGAAACATGCACACCATACACTTGGATGGGATTAAGTGACAAAACAGGGTATAAATCTGACTGTGCTTTGGCAAGACACTCTCAGCCAGTGCCATATAACTTCTTAGGTGACTGTATGAAAGACCTTTAATTACCGAATATTGAGCGGAAAATATTGAGGGAAGATGTTTAAATGAGACCTTTTTATTTTTGGCGCCAACTCCCCTTGTGAGGCTTACAGTCCTTTTACCAAGGTTGGGATACTCCAGGCTATGTTTAAAAGGGCTGTCCTTGGCTTGGTACACAACATGCTAGAGCTGTTTAATATATTGTGCACACTCAGAACCACGTTTAAGCTGTCTTCCCTGGATATGGAGCACTGTGTTTTTTCTACAGATTCCACTCTCAGATCGCTTGCTATATCAAAAAGCCTTTTCCCACTATAGTAAAACCCTGCATGAAAAAATGTACCTTGACATACTTTCTTTCTTCAGAGTGACCCTCTTCTTACTTTCCATCCTCTGCACACCTTCTATTTCTAGGTATAGACTCCTCTATGCCAGTCTGCCTCAATCCTTCTTATTGTAACTCTTCAATTGTCTGATACCTCTTTTCATAGGTCACACCCTCCCCTCTTTAAAACCCTATCCCTGTAATATAACATTGTCTAATCCCCGCCAGCCTATCTCATCAACCATTCACCTGAAAGCACATAGCACCCACTGATGATCACACCTACTACCTGGTATTAATATATTATAACGTAACTGGAGGAAATGCATGCAATTTTTTCTTAAGAGCAGATAACTAGTTGGAATAACCGACAATAACTACTAGATTAACCACTAACATTGGGTTCCCGAGTAGCAAGCTACTCGCCACAAAGCGCTTCAACGCCTCATCAGCAGTAAGCGCTATATAAATCCAATTACAATACCCTGATTTTTTTTCAAAATCTCCCACTTTCCAGTTTTAAAATGTTGCCATGAATGGTTACAGCATACTGTAGGAACACACCGCACTCCCCTTCGATCGGTCTTATATCATAGCCTGTTATGTGCAGGTGCAGACCCTGAGTACTTTCCATCTATGTTATATAATACTACGGGGGTATAACCTAAATCCCTACTGTCCACGTCACATTACACCTTGGGGTACTGAATACATTACCTCGATGAACCACGGCTGTTTCTATCTCCCTTCTAGAGTACAATTTGCCATAAATAATACCCCCTCTGTCTCGGTTATGCTCTACTGCAGGCTTGAAGTCACAAATGGTTTTGGCGCCATCTTCCTGGCGCCATGTTACACCACCATGCGATTGTGCTGAGCGAGGATTGGAGGAGCAGCCCGTGACTTCATCCTGACCGCATCTTGGTCGGCTGGGCACCGGATGATGCACTGGGTTGGAATTGTGGTGGCAAAAAAGTAAAGCACTCAGCAAGGCGACTGATCTCTTTGACAAAGGACCAGCGTGTTGTGAAATCCCCGAGATAGGGCGGGTCCGAGAATGACGCAGCGAGGTAAACACTGGCTTAACAGGCAGAGTGAAGTCAGCTTCACTGGTGATCTCAGATTACACTAATGCCAGGGTATCTGTGCCGCGCAGTGTCCTGGGTGAAGCACGAGGACATATGTTTCTTAGACCACAATATGACAGGGCACATTCCGTTGAGTAGTGTCTGCAGGCATCCAGGGCGTCAAGCTTAGACACTGTGAGATTTGCATTACTGCATTGCTCACCTCACAGGGCCATCATGGGAGGTCAGTGAAACTGAACGAACCTCTTAAATACTGAAACATTCTGGTCAAGGTAAGCTAGGTCGGCCTACCTTGCAAGGCACCTGACAAAACCTACCCAACAACATTACAGGCCTTTGTGAGGTTGACCTTATGTGACTGGTTCTTCCCCAGTCCTACCTACACTTTCAAGATCTTAAATGGCATGTGACTGAATCTCCCCGTGCTCCAGTGGGCTTTCAGAAGCATCAGTTTGTTAGAGAACACAGCCCTGTGTGCCTTTGTAAGTGACCCGTATAAAGTCATTTTTTGCAAGTCGTTGTTTGTGATCCCTAGCTGTCAGGGTTCTACTTTACTGGTTCTTGCGAGGACATTGTCCTCATTGCAGAATGGAATTCAGGCATTAGGTAGGATGACGAGTATGCCAGGCTGCGAAATAATAGCCATAGACCGTCAGTGTCTCCAGACATTCTTCAATGAGCATTCAGATGAGTGGCGATAAGACCACTGTGGGTCCGATAGTAGGAAGCAATCACACCCAAACATCTCTGCTCCAGTCTTAAGTCATCATCCCCCATCCATGTTCAGAAGCTTCCCCTGGCACCAAGACCTCTATTTCGAATATTTCACCCAAAACACGCCCTTCTTTAAGAGGTGCCAACAGCCATAAATCTAGGCCACCAGAATCTCAGTCTGTAGAAGAACTACATAACCATACACCCAGCACAAATATCAGCTGTATGTGATAATCATGCTCACTGTCGGTAGGTGACCCTAGTCTTCATCTGCAGGAGGCAAATACCGACACTGTAATAAAGAGAATATCACAAACTCCATCTAGAAGACATCAACAAAGCATTTATTACATATACTTCATCTGCAGGAGACCATCCCAAACTCCATCTCAAGGAGACAACATTAACTTCCATTTGTGTAAGACCACAATGGGTTTCATGTCTAGGAAACAACCTTAGCCTCCATCTGTGAGAGAGCACCAAACAAGTCAGCTGCAGGTTCTCACAGCTATCCCTCTCATGTAGGCCACCACAACCTCCATCTGTAGGCCATCCTCATATTTAATTAAATGCGATAATTTCTTCTTCCAAGGGATTTTCAAACACCTGATTTGAAAAGGGCCCAACATCTTCATCACTAAGATGTCAAACACGACTCTAGGAAACCAGCAACAGAAGGTTGTCGTGTCGTCTGTTTCTAGGAGGCCTATGATAGCAATCCATATATTAACACAACAGCCATCTCAGAAGGACACGCAACATCACTTATTCATTTTGTAACTGTTTGACTGCAAGTCACCAATATTCAATATTTGATATGTTTACAGTTACAGAGCCCTTTGTAAAATTATGCGTTACAGGACCATCTCTTATAGCATATTACACATCTTAATGAGGGGATTTAAAACAGAAAAAAGGCCTACTTAATAGTGCAATTGAGCTGCACAACATACAAAGATTACAGTTGCTTGCTTGTTACAGGAATTTTGGACTGTTGAGGAAACATTCAGTGTCCTATAAACATTCAAACTTGTAATCTCTACAGCAAATGGAGAGGAGCTCTTTAGGGAGGTATCTTCATCTTGCTCACTGACTGCCAACCTCTTTCTCACAATGTTTTGTATTTCAAGATGATCTGATGTGATCTACTTAGTTTGCGCAGCTTAACAAATACAGTCCTCAAACTCTATCACCTACCTTAGTGGGTGAGGTGCCATATCTTCCTTTTCTCTCATGGTGTTCTCCCCCACTGTAGATGGTGCTTACCCGGCCACTCTCTACTTTGCCCCATCAGGGGAAGAAAGCTCTTGCTTCTCCTAAAAGCACCCTCTACACTGCTTCTATGCACAGGCAAGACAACAAGGCCCCGAGGCTTGTAGTGGAGCCAGATAGGTTGAAGCCATCTGTGAGACATCTTTAAATGAACTACTTCCCTGGCCCTCTGAATAGTCATCACAGAATGCCCATCTTATCCTGATGGCTGGCACAGGCAGCTTCTGGAACGTAGCTTAGGTTTGAGTCATGACTACGTACCCCATACACCACACGTCCTGAGGCCTTTATTAAAGACTCTGCCATTATTGTCGGTGCTCGAAAAATCTAAAAATTGTTACTAGACCTGAATGTCTAGTAACTTAAAAAATCTACTCGACCTAACTGTAATGCACTTGACCTCTGTGAGCAAATGTCACAAGTTAACAACATTTAAGGATATTTTTATTGCTCATTCACTTTGTAAGCAATAAAGATGCCTTTAAATCTTGCTATCTTGTCATATTTGCTCTGGTTTCAGAGACAGAGGTCAAAAGTCAGTTTGTCTTTCTACTCGCCAACAAGGGCGAGTAGGACCTAAACATAGCTTTCCCTAATTAAATCTGGCTTGCAAATGTGAGCAGGGGAGTGGATTTTTTGATCCTTGATTGTGCATGTGGTCCACACCAGCTAACAGTTTCCAGAACATGGTTACAGTAGGAAATGCAAATGCCCTGATAATAAATTGTTATGGGTTACCTCCCGCCCCAAACATACCCAACATCCTGCAAATAACACACAGACACCAGTGTTAGATTGGGAAAAGTTGCTGCAGGTTTATTTTATTACATACATTATGTAATCACGGTGGGTTATCTTACGGGCGATCCAAGGGCAGGCCGCATTCTCGCCACCTGCCCGCCTGATGAGCCAAGCAGCACAGTGGCGAACCACCCATCTGCTGCGTCATTATGGTAATAACTCTACTCACGCCCCTTGCGGGGCGTATCTAGGCAAACCCCTGGTTGCGCAGGCACACAACCGCCCGAAGGACTACTGGGGCGCCGACACGGGTTCCCGGCCTCCCAGGAGGTTCCAGGTTAGGCTCTGGCACCCCTATGTGCCCGCTGAAGTACAGTGCTGCACCTCTCTGCTTCCCCGATTCTGCTGTTTTGGAGACACATATTGGCAAAACGCGCCCCTTGTACCAGTTGGCTACCATGGTCAGGTTCATGCTTTCTCCATCTTGTATCTCAAGCTCATTGTGATGCAGTGGTACTTTTCTAGGCTGTACCTTGTCACCAATGTTTAAATTGACCTCCTTACTCTTGAAGCACCCAAACCCTCGAAGATCATTTCAAAGCCATGCGCATTTGATGGTGGGTCTACACCATATCGCTTGTTACGGTTAAGATGAAAAAGACCCTGCTAATCAGTGTCATTGTCACCCGTGTTTGGTAAATCAGCTCCTTAACTCACTCTTTTAGATGGTGCCATAGACCAAAAGTCCATTCTGTGCAGTCTTGCAAACTTATTTGTCTTGTCTTCCTAAAGTTAAAAAACACAAACTAAAGACAAGGCACCATCCTGTATGCAAAACAGCACCACAGAGCTGACCCGCATTATGGGCCTCATTATGATGGCAAGCGGACATCAGTCCGCCCGCCACCATAACAGTGATTGGACCGACCGCCATACGTGCGATGGTCTCACCGGCCCAATTAGGATGCGCCCGCCATACTGGCGGGCGCATCCTGGCATTTTACCATTGCGGGCGGTGCTGCAGGCGGCAGCACCGTCAGCAATGGTAAAAGGGCATGCACAGCATTTCCCTGCACCACATATGGCTGACACCACGCGGTGCCTGCCACTTGATGCCGGGAACTGCAGCGGGGTGCCATGGGTACCCCCCCAAGTGCACCCCCAACCACTCCCCCTTCGGGGGCCCACAACGAGGCCCCCAAAGCCAATCCCTGCCAGCCTTTCCATGGCGGCATCGTGGTGGCATCTGCTTTCTTGGAAGTTGCAGGGGCATCAGAAAGCACGTTTGCCTGACGACAAAGTGCTGCACCAGCCTGCTACAGGGTCTACCGATCTCTTACGAATACACTTAGGGGCCGATTAGGATGGAGGATTTTCCGCCTCCTCCGGGCCGGCGGAAGCCACCTCCGGCCCGGAGGAGGCGGAAAATCCTCTGCGGACTCACCAAAGACCCACCGCCGCATTACGATGGCTGGTGGGTCTTGGTTTCTGTCCGCTGCTTTTCCGCCGCGGTCGGATTACAACCGCGGCGGAAAAGCTCTCATTTGGCTGGCAGTGTCTATCAGACACCGCCAGCCAAATTAGGAAGCATTAGTAAACATGCTTTTCTGCGGCGGTTTTTCCGCCGTGGAAAAGCATGTGTACTTTTGATTTTGGGGGCCCGTTGCGGGCCCCCAGGGTGTTGGCGGATGGGGGGTGCACATGGGGGGTACCTATGGTACCCCCCAGCATTTACATGCACAATGCGGCAGGCACCGCGCGGTGCCTGCCGCTTTGTGCATGTAAATGTAAAACATGCACTTTTAACATTGCGGCGGGTGCTGCTTGAAGCAGCACCCGCCGCAATGTTAAATATCCAGGATGTGACCGCCAGGGTGGCGGTCACATCCTAATCGCACATGAGGGAACGCCGCAGCCCCTGCGGACGTTCCCTCATACTCTGGGGTCGCGGACGGACTCAAGTCCGTCCGCGATCCTAATCGACCCCTTAGTATGTTAAAAGAGTAAGAACTTAACTCTGAGCAGAATTCTATTAGTGTCCTAGATATATCCGTCTGAATAGTTTGTCCTTCTTCAGGAACTGGCCAGGATCTAGCATTTCTCAGAGAATGGTTAGAAGTAAATGTATTTGCTAACATTTTGACATTTCTAGAATGCAGGACTATTACATATTTCTGCTATGTTTAATTAGGGTATCAGTTCGAATGCCAGTGATAGGGTGTGTGTGTGTGTGTCTCTCTCTCTCTTTTGTGTCTTCGAATTCTATTTTGTTTTTACCATCGAGAACAAGCTGCTCTCTCGCGCCTCTCTTTTTTGTCTAAAGTTCTTTACTATTATACCGTTAACTCTGATTCAGTGAGAGCCTTCCGCTTAGGCGGATCAGACGCCCTGGCTTTTGGGAATCATCCCAGCTCTGCTGTCTTTTTTTCTTTAAATGATGAAAACATTTTTTTTAAAGGGTTAATGCTGGTACTTCAAGTGGCGACGAGTACTGCAAAAAATATAAGCTCTTGAAGTGACATGCGACGGCAAGGTGCAGTGTGGCTTAACGCCTATACATACATTATCCAGCAACTACATGAGCCGTAAAAGCCAAGAAAGAGAACAGCACGCTCCAGAAAGCCATGGATATTCGGACAGCTGATTCGGTAACGTGTGCTTCACTGTATGACTCTGTCAAATAAAGTGCTGTGACGTGTGTGCACAAAGGTGGATTACAGTTTGATAACCAGGTATCAGCAAGTCTTGCAACTGGGATCAGTGGCTGACTACAGTGCTGGGACTCAGATTTACTGGAGATGTTTACGCAGGCCTGTTTCGGCCGTGGCCTGACACCTCCAGGCTCCAGTAAACAACTCGCCAATCACTATGCACATAAGCAGGCTTGTGGGGCACGGTGCTACAAGCGTCTGTGATGCGTCGCTGGCCAGACCAATTTATGCCTTGCAACTGTGCACCAGGTAGCATAGGAAACGGAGTCCTTGGAATGCGCTGACATTGAACTCAATTGCATTTCCGACACATAACACATCACGATAGAAGAACATGCACAGACTATTAGTAGCACGTGTTGAGCATAATAAGGCACGCAGCACAGGATGCTTCGCACCTGCACAGCAGAGGGCGCCTCTAGGGCTCTGTTTTGGCAAATCTGAAGTCTACCAGTTATTGCCGTTCTGTATAGTGTGAGTGTTTGTGCATAGGCGTCGAGAATGGCATGAGCTGACAAGTGGGAACTGCGATCCAGCTGGGAAATGACCCCAAGCGTCCTAGTTGTGACTGTTACCTTTATTGTTTGATATAATATCCGATTGTAGATCTGAATTCCATCATATTCACTTTACACTGATCGCCGTGCACTTTACTAGTAAATATGAAGCATATTGCACCACCACCCTGAATTGGACCTTTATTGGCGTGGGTGAGAGTTTTTATTACTGATCTAACTAAAATGACTTTAAAAAAAAGGTTCCTTGAGAAAGAACCAAAACTTCCTTATTATAAGGCCTTGGCACAGGGGGCAACTGATTGTCAAGCATCTGCTCTAACCAGAAAACCCTGCGGTGAAGGTATCTGAATGTGAGGTAGCCTTACAGCTATTAAAAGAGCAGCATGGGCGGCCAAGGGTGAATGGTGTATTTGTCTCTTCCAGCTTTCATTGTGCTGATAACTCTGTGGCCGTGTGCTCTTATACTGAGATTACTAAACAGAAGCCATCTTGATTAGTCTGCAGAACAAGTGGTAACAGAACATATGGTGCTGCATACCAACGGATCGAAGGCTCAAGAGCCTGGAAACAGTTTGCTGTGGAGGGTTTGCCGAGCAGCATTGGTAGGGTCGATGAAGTCAGTGAAACTACCAGTGAGAGTAGGTTGTATCAGTGAGAGGAGGTTGTGCCCGTGAGAGTAAATTGTGCCAGTGAGAGGATGTTGTACCAGTGAGAGGATGTTAGAGCAGTTAGAGGATGTTGTACCAGTAAGAGGATGTTGGAGCAGTGAGAGGATGTTGATGCAGTGAGAGGATGTTGTACCAGTGAGAGGATGTTGATGCAGTGAGAGGATGCACCAGTGAGAAGATGTTGCACAAGTGAGAGGAGGTTGTGCCAGTGAGAGGATGTTGTGCCAGTGAGAGGATGTTGGAGCAGTGAGAGGATGTTGGTGCAGTGAGAGGATGCACCAGTGAGAAGATGTTGTACCAGTGAGAGAATGTTGTACCAGGGAGAGGATGTTGTACCAGTGAGAGGATGTTGTACCAGTGAGAGGATGTTGGAGCAGTGAGAGGATGTTGTACCAGTGAGAGGATGTTGTATCAGTGAGAGGATGTTGGAGCAGTGAGAGGATGTTGTACCAGTGAGAGGATGTTGGTGCAGTGAGAGGATCCACCAG
Organism: Lissotriton vulgaris; assembly: GCF_964263255.1. Classification (NCBI taxonomy): domain Eukaryota; kingdom Metazoa; phylum Chordata; class Amphibia; order Caudata; family Salamandridae; genus Lissotriton; species Lissotriton vulgaris. Next base: position 868,327,493 of record NC_141687.1, on the reverse strand, counting down.
TGAGAGGATGTTGTACCAGTGAGAGGATGTTGTGCCAGTGAGAGGATGTTGTACCAGTGAGAGGATATTGTACCAGTGAGAGGATGTTGTGCCAGTGAGAGGATGTTGTACCAGTGAGACGATATTGGAGCAGTGAGAGGATGTTGGAGCAGTGAGAGGATGTTGTATCAGTGAGAGGATGTTGGAGCAGTGAGAGGATGTTGTACCAGTGAGAGGATGTTGGTGCAGTGAGAGGATCCACCAGTGAGAGGATGTTGTACCAGTGAGAGGATGTTGTGCCAGTGAGAGGATGTTGTACCAGTGAGAGGATGTTGTGCCAGTGAGAGGATGTTGTACCAGTGAGACGATATTGGAGCAGTGAGAGGATGTTGGAGCAGTGAAAGGATGCTGGAGCAGTGAGGGAATGTTGTACCAGTCAGAGGATGTTGTACCAATGAGAAGATGTTGGAGCAGTGAAAGGATGTAGGAGCAGAAAGAGGATGTTGGAGCAGTGAGAGGATGTTGGAGCAGTGAAAGGATGTAGGAGCAGTGAGAAGATGTTGGAGCAGGGACAGGATGTTGGAGCAGTGAGAGGATTTTGGAGCAGTGAGAGGAAGTTTACCAGTGAGAGGATGTTGTACCAGTGAGAGGATGTTGGAACAGTGAAAGGATGTAGGAGGAGTGAGAGGATGTTGCACCAGCGAGAGGATGTTGGAGCAGGGACAGGATGTTGGAGCAGTGAGAAGATGTTGGAGCAGGGACAGGATGTTGGAGCAGTGAGAGGATGTTGGAGCAGTGAGAGGAAGTTTACCAGTGAGAGGATGTTGGAGCACAGGTGTGGAAGACTGCTAACAAGAAGAAGGAACCAAAGAACCTGTTTCTGCCTATCCTCTTATTTGTGTATTGATTATTTTGCTATTATCTCTCCAGCATCACCTCTTCAATGGTCCGAAGTGAATTTGTGCAGGGCTTAGTATAGGAAACATCCTCATTCTGTCTTCTCAGGTGTTCATATTCGGCCAGCTGATTGGTGAAGGTAGTGCCTCAACATGTGTATGGGAGAAAGCTGTCTGGGTGTGCACAGGTGAGCACCCGTGGCATGAACCCTGACTCGTGCCTTGCCTATAGACTCTCGAGTGTTGGTATGCTGGCTGAAGGAAGTTTATTTAGTCCTCGAGGTGCACTTTTTGGGACCTATTTTTATTGGTTTTTTGATATATATTCATATTCAAAATCCTTATCTGGATATAAAAGATCCATAAAAGCACAAATCGTATAATAATAAAAGGGCTGTATCACAATCCATTGTTTTTTTCATATTCAGGTTTATAGTTTGGGGAGACAGAGTGACCCAATTGAAAATTATCTGCAGCTATTATCTGTCTGACAAACGTTGCGCTGTATGTGTGTTGTGTGTCTTTGTCTGATAAGAGGCAGATACTTATGTCTTCTTGGTGGTCTCCTTTGGGTGAGCGAGGAGGTATGCTTATTGAAAATGTTCTTTTTACCTACAAATTACTTCGGTTTTGTGGTGCATGAGCTTCTATAACTATTTATTGTCTAGTAAACGCTGGTTCATCTTTGCATGAACACGCATGTTTCCACAGGTGCAAGTTCTCTGCATGGAGTTTAATTGTTTGGTGGTAAGTGTCTTTGTGGACTATTGCACCGGACTCAATAGGAATAACTTCACAAAGTAACCATGGCGTCCTATTTGTCTGGGAGGGGCATGTGCCAACAGGACTTTACGATGTAAGGTGCCCAACAGCCCATGGCAGTGAGGTTTGGTACTCTCCCTTTCCAACAATAGACTTCCCACTTTCTACAGTAAGCGTACCGGATTTCTAAAAAAAACAAGAGGGCCATTCCACAAACACTGAAGTAGGACTACAAGGAGAGATCACGTACAAGATCCTCCTATGTGTACAAGTGTTGCGTTTCCCATTTGGGCCACCTCTTCAACGACGTCTCACTTCCCCAGCCTGGCTTCTTTCGATCTACTTTTTTTATTACATTACCTTTTCTTCAATACTCTGCACTTGATCATGCTCTAGTTCCTACTCTTTTCTGTATTACATAACTATCAGCTGTGAGTCAATTATGAGTGGCAGTACATGAGGCAGAAATCCTACTTTAGGTCTTGCTTAATAGCACAATCTCAGCCTAAAAAAGAGCTTTCAGTAGTACTACAGAAAGAGACTATGGCTTGGCCCACATGTTGGTCAACAGGAGCAGATGTTTTTCTTGGGCAGACGTCATGTGCTTCCACAGAAAAACAAATGCTACCTGTTAGACCTGACATCATTGGCTTGAGTCTCTCCTCCATTTTTTCTGTTTGCCTCCACTGTTTTACGATGTTTTGCTGGTATATGCTTTGGGCGCGGTGTCACTGCTGATCAGTGCCACAGCGCAAGTGCTCCCTATGTTAAATTGATGTATCTATTGTATCCTGTTTGGCTTATTTGGTTTACTGTCAGTCCCTAGTCTAGCGCACCAGGAGTGCCGGGGCTTGTAAATACAAATGCCGCTCGAGGGCTTGCAGTACGTGTTGTGCCACCCACAGGAGCGGCCTCGTAAAAGAATGTCTACGGGTCGGTCATTGCGAGACCCACGTGCAGCCTAGTGCTGTCACGCAGGCTGCGCAAGTATACCTACTTGCCAGCCCCTCAAACCTTCCCTTGACTTCATGTTAGTCACCCCTACGGTAGGCCCACGGGCAGGGTGCATTGTAAGTATAAGGTAGGACACGCCTGACCAAGTTGGCATGTCCTAATAGTGAATTACAGCCATCTTCGTTCTTCACTATTGCAAGGTAGCCTGCTCTCCATTAGTTAGAATGGGCCGCCGGGATTATTATTGCTATGATCCTAGTTGGCTCGGGGAGCGTGGTGCAATGTCGAGTTTGGTATCCCTGAACTCGGGGTTTAATTCCGCATCCGTTGGTATGGATGGTTTTTGGACTCTGGGTTCGAAAATAGCACTTTTAGAAAGTGTCTATTTTCTTGTCCAACCATATCTGGTTTCTGCTGGTCTTGCGTGTGTGTGACAGGAGCTGGGTGGCTCCAAGAGGTCTGGATGAGTCAGTGTGGGATGAGTGGGACATTTGCGTTGAGAGTAGGGGGAGAGTAGTTGCTGATAGCCTGCCCTGCCTGATACAATGCTGGCTCCACCTCCTGCCAAGCGGCTGATGGGCCTGTGCCTGCCATGGACGATCCTAGCCCCACCTCCTGCCAGGAGGCCCATAGCTCTGCTCCTGCCAGTGTCAATGCTGGCTCCACCTCCTGCTGGGCGTCTGAGGACCCAGCCCTGCTCAGTGAATAGGCCAGGTGCTTCTGCCTGGCTCCACCCACAACAGACCCAGGATGTTGGGAAATTCCCCTGCATGGACAAAGGGATCAAAGCCGAAAAGGGGTATAAGAGAAGGACCCCTGAACCAAGAATTTAGATCACTTCTGACAAGGAACCCTGTAACCAAGGACAAGAGGCCTGCTGATCTAAGGACTTGCCTACCCCTTCTGCCAGTGTGCTGTTTGCTGGGGGGAATCCTGCAGTGCTTCTTTATTTTTGCCACGGAACCAGGAGAGAGGAACTGTGTGTGTACTCTCACGCTTGCTAAGAAAATCTCCAAGGACTGGAAGAGTGCCAGTCTCCTGCTGAAGTCACAGGGCTAAAAGACTTCATCTGCTTAAAGTACTATTTGCTGGAACCTGTGAATCCAGCACCTCTGAAAGAGCCGGCAACCTCGACGCCGACGGACGCCGCCAAATCCAGCTCGACATAGTGGGTAACGGCCCCAGTGTCCCGCTTCCTTGACGACCGGCCGCCGGGCCCGACCGACGCCAGGAGCAACGCCAGTGAGTGGGAGTACGGCTCCAGCTCCAAGGAACCTCGTGTCTACACCGCTGCTGATCGCATCGTCCTCGTGCCCTCTCGACGCCGTGAGCGCTGCTCACTCTGTGCAACCGCATCATCAACAACGACGCCTGCTGAGGCCTGATCGACACCGAAGACGCGACGCCGGATTGCTCGACGCCGCTGATCATCGTGTGCTTCATTTTCCTAAAGGTACTGTGTTGTTGGGGGTCCGTGTGACTCCGGGCTCGACGTAGCGCTCCTCGCGGTCGACGCCGAACCTTTGGATTAACTTTGCCTCGACGTCGTGTAGCCCCCGTGTGGGTTACCCTGTTGCTAAGAACTGTATTGCCAAGAAGAAGATTTGCTTGATACTAAAGACTTTTGTGCTAAAGAAGAACCTACCTATGACTATCCCTTTTCCCTTCCCAGAGTATTTATTAAGATTGTGTACATTTTTGTCGTTATTTGGTCTTGTGCTAAGCCTTATATAAAAATACTTATTTTTATAATACTACTGTGTTGTGTCCATTTGTAGTGTATTCACTTTATTACTGTATGTGGTCATAAATGCTTAACACACAGCCTCTGAGATAAGCCTGTTCTGCTCTGCCAAGCTACCAAGGGGGTGAGCGGAGGTTATCGAAGGGTGTGATCCCCTTGCCCTGACTAGAAAAGGTGTGTCCCTATTTGTCAGAAGTGCATACCTCTGCCAACTAGAGACAGCCGGTTCTAACATTGGATGCAGCGGTGAGGATTTGGACCTTGCATTTATGACTCATGTGCAGTGATTAGTGTGCGCTACATAGTGAAAGCAGACCATAGCGCAGTCATAATCTAATTGGGAAGGATCCTATTTTTAGTTCTCCGCTTTTCTGAAGCTTGATTTTTTTAACACTGCCAGTTTTGACCATGAGTGACACCGGAGTCACTACCCCTGTTGTTGTTGTTGAGGAGGAATTCGACAGAGCGAAGTTAAACGTCTACAGATTGGAGGAGTTGAAATCCTTTTGCAAGAAGTTTAAAGTTCCTACCAAAGGTCTCAAGGCTAAGGAAACCTATCTCAAAGCATTGCAGGCCTGTTTAGAAGCCAGAGATCCCACTGATCCGGTGGTGGTACCGCCAGTGGAAGGGGATGAGGAGGCGCCAGCGAATGGGCCTGAGTCCTCTCCCGGAAGCAGTGTTTCCTCCAAAGGTCTTTCCCCTGAAGAACGAGAAGAAAGGGCGAAGGAGCGAGCATACAACATGGAAATGGCAAGGCTAAAGATAAATGGGCAGTTGGAGTTAGAAAATGCAAGAGGGAGAAGAGAAGCTGATTTGGAGATCAAAAAGTTAGAGTTTGAAAGAGAGAAGTTAGCTTTGGAGCGTGAAACCAAGTTGAGGGAGTTGGACATCCAAGCTAAGCAGTTAGAATTGAATCCCTCTGGTGGCAGCATTCCATCTGGGCCTGCAGAAAGTAAGTTTTACTTTCCCAAAGATGTGATAAAAGATTATCATAGGAACGAAGATATTGGTCAGTGGTTTAAAGCATATGAGTTAGCATTGTTGGCCCACCAGGTCCCTGAGAAGAATTGGGGAGCGGGGTTGTGGGGTCGCTTTGTGAATGAGGGGAGAGATACCCTGTTAGACATGCCTGTTGCGGATAGGATGTCGTATGCTCATATGAAGGATGCTTTAATGTTGCGGTATGGCCTAACCCCCGAGAAGTACAGACAAGCTTTTAGAGAATGTAAGAAGTTGCCTGGTACGACGTGGGTTGAATATGTGTCTTATTTTTGCAGAGCCATGGATGGTTGGGTAAAGGGCAGCAAAGTGGAAAGTTATGAAGCTCTTTATGATTTGTTTGCTTGGGAGCATTTGTCTAATAACTGTTTCCCAGAGCTGCGCCAGCACCTGACTGTTAGCAAGATATCTAACCCTAGAAAACTTGCTGAGGAGGCGGACCGCTGGGTCAGTACCAGGGTCCACAAGGGTCCAGTGGGAGACTCAGCCAAAGGTGGGCAGGGTCCCCAGCAGAAGAGTGGGGGGACAAGGGTAAACAGAAGGAGTCTCGGAAAGGGCCCCAAAGTAATCCCCAAGGGAACCAAGGGAAAGGTTCCCAGCCTCCCCCTGAGAAGAAGCCAGAGGCTCCAACGGGTAAACCTGTTCATAGGGGCCCCCTAACCTGCTACGGTTGTGGGCAGGTGGGACACCGGTTTTACGACCCCCAGTGTCCCAAAAAGGATTGGAATGCACCGCCGCGTGCACCCCCCGTCAGTTGGCGAGTGTAGCCTTGGGAGGGGAGGAGATGGTTGTCCATGGTGGGAGGGGTCCCGCAGAAATGTCCCTGGTCTCGCTAGGAGACATGCAAATGGTCCCTCCACCCCCTCTGCCTAGTAACACTAGTAAATATAGGCAGTGGGTGACCATTAATGGCCATAGAGTGGAAGCTCTCAGAGACACCGGAGCGAGTGTGACAGCTGTCAAGTGTCACTTGGTGTCCAAAGAGCAGGTGGTTCCCCACGCATTCTACCCCGTGATAGCTGCCGACAACTCCCAGAAAGAGTGTGAGGTGGCTCAAGTTTCCTTTGAATGGGGGGGAGTTTCAGGTACTCTTCAGGTTGCTGTGAGGCCCGCCATGCCTGTCGATTGTCTCCTGGGCAATGATTTAGAAGACTCCCCTTGGGCTAAGGTGGAGAGAGAGGCGCACTTGAAAATGTTGGGTGTGCCAGAGTGGGTATGTGCAACCACTCGTTCGATGACAGCGAGTAAGGGTGTTGATGGGGTCCCGGAGCCTGAAGGTACGGCCCAGGACCCAGCTGTGAAGAGAAGAGGCAGGAGGCGCGGGAAACCGGCCCCGTAGTTCCCGTGGTCCAGGAGGAGGTAGACCCCAAGGGGGATGCCCTGGAGGCACAGGGGAACAAATTGCCGAACTGGGAGACCTGCCCGAGCTGACCCATTGGCAGCAGGATGGTGGTCCCTCCAGGGAGGAATTCTGTGCCGAACAGAAGGTGTGCCCTTCTCTTGTGGGCATGAGGCAGCAGGCCTCAGCCCAATCCTCAGGTGATCAGTCAGGGTCACATTTTGTGTACTGGGAGAACGACCTCCTGTATAGCGAGCCTAAGGCTGCTGAGCCTGGGTCAGCCCGTGTGCTGGTGGTACCCCAGCGCTTCAGAGCCTTCCTACTGGGTTTGGCTCATGACGTTCCGTTAGCTGGACATCTGGGGCAGGACAAGACCTATGACAGGCTTGTCACCCATTTTTATTGGCCTCAGATGCGAAGGGATGTAGACATCCATTGCAAGACTTGTCGCACTTGCCAGGCAAGTGGGAAAAGCGGAAGGAAGCAGAAGGCTCCCCTCCAACCTTTTCCAGTGGTCAGTACCCCCTTTGACCGGGTGGGTATTGACATTGTTGGGCCCCTGGACCCTAATACAGCCCTGGGCAACAGGTTCATCCTGGTCTTGGTGGACCACGCCACACGGTACCCGGAAGCCATCCCTCTCAGAACAGTGACGGCCCCCGTGGTGGGACTGGCACTGATGGGTGTTTTCTCCGGGATGGGGTTCCCCAGAGAGGTGGTGTCAGACCGAGGCACCAACTTCATTTCGAACTATATGAAGTCTCTGTGGAAGGAGTGTGGGGTAACCTACAAGTTCACCACTCCTTACCACCCTCAAGGAAATGGGCTGGTTGAGAGATTCAACCGGACCCTGAAAGGCATGATCATGGGTCTTGAAGAACCAATGAGGCGGAAATGGGACGTCCTCTTGCCATGCCTGTTGTTTGCTTACCGAGAGGTGCCGCAAAAGTCTCTAGGGTTCAGCCCCTTTGAGCTTTTGTACGGTCACCCGGTAAGAGGGCCTTTGAGTCTGGTCAAGGAAGGCTGGGAGCAATCTCCCAGGAAACCTCCCCAGGATGTATACAGCTACATGCTGGCCTTTCGGAACCAGACTCGGCGCTTCAGAGAACTTGCTCAGGCAAATCTGGAGGCCAGCCAGGAGGAGATGAAGCGATGGTACGACCGGAATGCCACTCTGGTAGAGCTTCAGCCTGGTCAGGAAGTGTGGGTCATGTCCCCTGTGGAACCTTGTGTGCTCAAGGACAGGTGGACTGGACCGTTTAAGGTTGTGGAGAAGAAGAGCGATGTCACCTACTTGGTGGACTTGAAATCTCCCAGGAACCCCTTGCGGGTCCTGCATGTCAACCGTTTGAAGCCCCACTTAGAGTGGTCCGAAGTGGGCATGCTCCTAGCTACAGATGCTGGAATGGAGGAGGAGAGTGAGCCTCTTCCTGACCTCCTGTGTGCTAAAGAGCAAGATGGGTCAGTGGATGGTGTTGTCCTCTCTGACACACTGACCCTTGAACAGAAACAGGATTGTCGCCACCTGTTGGGACAATTCCCGGATCTGTTTTCCTTGGTTCCGGGTGTCACTCATTGGTGTGTCCATGACGTTGACACCGGAGACAGCCCTCCTGTGAAGCACAAGGCTTACAGGGTGACTGACAAGGTTAGAGCATACATTAAGGAGGAGGTCTCCAAAATGTTTGCGTTAGGGGTGGTTGAGTCCTCTAGCAGTCCTTGGGCCAGCCCAGTGGTCTTGGTCCCGAAGGCTGCAGCGCCTGGTGCTTCACCAGAACTCCGGTTCTGCGTGGATTACCGAGGACTCAATTCGGTCACGAAGACTGACGCGCACCCCATCCCCAGAGCTGATGAGCTCATCGATTGGTTGGGGGCTGCCCGGTACCTTAGTACGTTTGATCTAACGTCTGGGTACTGGCAGATCGCCTTGACTGATTGGGCAAAGGAGAGGTCCGCATTCTCCACACCAGATGGGCTATACCAGTTCCGGGTGATGCCCTTTGGGATGAAGAATGCCCCTGCAACCTTCCAGAGGTTGGTCAACCAGGTCTTGGCTGGACTGGAGGATTTCAGTGCCGCCTACCTGGACGACATCGCAGTGTTCAGCGCCAGCTGGGAGGAACACTTGCGCCACCTCCAGGAAGTGTTGTTGGCCCTGCGCGGAGCAGGCCTCACAATCAAAGCCAGTAAGTGCCAGATTGGGCAGGGTTCGGTGGTGTACTTGGGGCACCAAGTAGGGAGCGGCAAGGTTGCCCCCCTGCAACCCAAGATTGATACCATCCTGGCTTGGGCACCGCCCAAAACCCAAACTCAGGTGAGAGCCTTCTTAGGACTCACGGGTTATTACAGGAGGTTTGTCAAGGATTACGGTAACATTGTGCACCCCTTGACTTCGCTGACTTCCAGGAAGCAGCCACGAAACGTGATCTGGACTGATGCCTGTCAAACGGCCTTCGACACCCTGAAAACTGCAATGTGCACAGCACCTATACTCCAGGCAACCGACTTCTCGAAAGAATTGATTGTCCAGACGGACGCTTCAGAGCATGGCGTGGGGGCTGTTCTAGCTCAGGTGAATGAAGAGGGCCGAGACTTGCCTGTAGCCTTCATCAGTAGGAGGTTACTTCCCAGGGAAACGAGGTGGAGTGCGATAGAGAGAGAAGCATTTGCTGTGGTCTGGGCGCTGAAGAAGCTAAGACCCTACCTGTTTGGGACTCACTTCCGGGTTCAGACAGACCACAGGCCCCTCAGATGGTTGATGCAGATGAGGGGTGAGAATCCGAAACTGTTGAGGTGGTCCATTTCCCTACATGGGATGGACTTTACGGTGGAACACCGCCCTGGTACCGATCACGCCAATGCTGATGGTCTGTCCAGATTTTTCCGCCTTAGTGATGAGGACTCCCTAGGTCAAGGGTAGTTCTCCCCACATTTCAGCTGGAGGGGACACGTGTTAGACCTGACATCATTGGCTTGAGTCTCTCCTCCATTTTTTCTGTTTGCCTCCACTGTTTTACGATGTTTTTCTGGTATATGCTTTGGGCGCGGTGTCACTGCTGATCAGTGCCACAGCGCAAGTGCTCCCTATGTTAAATTGATGTATCTATTGTATCCTGTTTGGCTTATTTGGTTTACTGTCAGTCCCTAGTCTAGCGCACCAGGAGTGCCGGGGCTTGTAAATACAAATGCCGCTCGTGGGCTTGCAGCACGTGCTGTGCCACCCACAGGAGCGGCCTCGTAAAAGAATGTCTACGGGTCGGTCATTGCGAGACCCACGTGCAGCCTAGTGCTGTCACGCAGGCTGCGCAAGCATACCTACTTGCCAGCCCCTCAAACCTTCCCTTGACTTCATGTTAGTCACCCCTACGGTAGGCCCACGGGCAGGGTGCATTGTAAGTATAAGGTAGGACACGCCTGACCAAGTTGGCATGTCCTAATAGTGAATTACAGCCATCTTCGTTCTTCACTATTGCAAGGTAGCCTGCTCTCCAGTAGTTAGAATGGGCCGCCGGGATTATTAATGCTATGATCCTAGTTGGCTCGGGGAGCGTGGTGCAATGTCGAGTTTGGTATCCCTGAACTCGGGGTTTAATTACGCATCCGTTGGTATGGATGGTTTTTGGACTCTGGGTTCGAAAATAGCACTTTTAGAAAGTGTCTATTTTCTTGTCCAACCATATCTGGTTTCTGCTGGTCTTGCATGTGTGTGACAGGAGCTGGGTGGCTCCAAGAGGTCTGGATGAGTCAGTGTGGGATGAGTGGGACATTTGCGTTGAGAGTAGGGGGAGAGTAGTTGCTGATAGCCTGCCCTGCCTGATACAATGCTGGCTCCACCTCCTGCCAAGCGGCTGATGGCTCTGTGCCTGCCATGGACGATCCTAGCCCCACCTCCTGCCAGGAGGCCGATAGCTCTGCTCCTGCCAGTGTCAATGCTGGCTCCACCTCCTGCTGGGCGTCTGAGGACCCAGCCCTGCTCAGTGAATAGGCCAGGTGCTTCTGCCTGGCTCCACCCACAACAGACCCAGGATGTTGGGAAATTCCCCTGCATGGACAAAGGGATCAAAGCCGAAAAGGGGTATAAGAGAAGGACCCCTGAACCAAGAATTTAGATCACTTCTGACAAGGAACCCTGTAACCAAGGACAAGAGGCCTGCTGATCTGAGGACTTGCCTACCCCTTCTGCCAGTGTGCTGTTTGCTGGGGGGAATCCTGCAGTGCTTCTTTATTTTTGCCACGGAACCAGGAGAGAGGAACTGTGTGTGTACTCTCACGCTTGCTAAGAAAATCTCCAAGGACTGGAAGAGTGCCAGTCTCCTGCTGAAGTCACAGGGCTAAAAGACTTCATCTGCTTAAAGTACTATTTGCTGGAACCTGTGAACCCAGCACCTCTGAAAGAGCCGGCAACCTCGACGCCGACGGACACTGCCGAATCCAGCTCGACATAGTGGGTAACGGCCCCAGTGTCCCGCTTCCTCGACGACCGGCCGCCGGGCCCGACCGACGCCAGCAGCAACGCCAGTGAGTGGGAGTACGGCTCCAGCTCCAAGGGACCTCGTGTCTGCACCGCTGCTGATCGCATCGCCCTCGTGCCCTCTCGACGCCGTGAGCGCTGCTCACTCTGTGCAACCGCATCATCAACAACGACGCCTGCTGAGGCCTGATCGACACCAAAGACGCAACGCCGGATTGCTCGACGCCGCTGATCATCGTGTGCTTCATTTTCCTAAAGGTACTGTGTTGTTGGGGGTCCGTGTGACTGCGGGCTCGACGTAGCGCTCCTCGCGGTCGACGCTGAACCTTTAGATTAACTTTGCCTCAACGTCGTGTAGCCCCCGTGTGGGTTACCCTGTTGCTAAGAACTGTATTGCCAAGAAGAAGATTTGCTTGATACTAAAGACTTTTGTGCTAAAGAAGAACCTACCTTTGACTATCCCTTTTCCCTTCCCAGAGTATTTATTAAGATTGTGTACATTTTTGTCGTTATTTGCTCTTGTGCTAAGCCTTATATAAAAATACTTATTTTTATAATACTACTGTGTCGTGTCCATTTGTAGTGTATTCACTTTATTACTGTATGTGGTCATAAATGCTTAACACACAGCCTCTGAGATAAGCCTGTTCTGCTCTGCCAAGCTACCAAGGGGGTGAGCGGGGGTTATCGAAGGGTGTGATCCCCTTGCCCTGACTAGAAAAGGTGTGTCCCTATTTGTCAGAAGTGCATACCTCTGCCAACTAGAGACAGCCGGTTCTAACACTACCCTTCCAGGCAGATGTGTTTATTTTTTTGTTTATCCAGATTCTTGAGCTAATAGCAGTATGGCTGCCTAGAAAAGTTTCACTAACATGCATAAAGTATCAAGCTTACAATTAGATAGAGCTTGACTTTCAGGAGCACACACCTGGTATTGTAATGCTATCAAAGTATCTTAGATAGTTAGATAATTAACTGTGCTTTTCTCTGATCTCAGTATAGATAGGAAGATGGCAGTCATGAGGAATGTTTGCTGTTTTCCAGTCAGAAAACACTCCCTTTGACTTTCCATCACTATATTTGACTTCGGAGTGCACTTGAATGTTTTAGAGCAGTATGGGATACCCCGATCCACAAGAATCTACATTAATTTTGGGCTTAGATTGACTGCACAGCTGTACCTATTTGATCAACAAAAAGAGAGCTTTTAGAGTACCACTGAGAGAGGGGCTTAGGCTCCAATCACATGTTGTTTCACCTGAGTATAGGCTTTGATTGGGCCACATTTGTGTGCTTCCACTAAAACAAGTGTAAATAATTGGATTACTGGTTGACTGGGGTGTGAGCCCTGGCCAAGCAGCAACCACAATCCTTGTCAAGGTAAGACACAAGCAAACCCCAAATTAACCTGTGCTCAACCCCTTGGTAGGTTAGCACAGAGCAGGCAAGCTTAACTTAGAGGCAACGTGTATATATTTGTGCAACACATCAAACAGTAAAACAACGAAAACACCACACAAAAAAGACCCCACATCAGGTTAGAAAAATAGAGCTTCATTTATTAAATAAAACAAGACCAAAACAAAAAAAATCCAATCAGTAGCACGGAGTTATTAATTTCTTTAAGAATAAAGTGAAAAATAGTGCCTAAAACCATAAAGCGCCAACCAAGTCGCGTTGGACTGGGTTAAAGTCAAAAGCTCAGGCCAACTGCATTAAAGCATGGTTCGGAAACAGTCCCAGATTAGTTCCACTGAAGTTTTACCTTCTCAAGTTTTGTGCCAAGAATACTGTTCGGGTTGGAGAGTGTCACAGGGAGCAAGGAGAGTGCAACGGACAGTGGTCAGCATGGCACGAGAATGCTGGGCATTGTGGATGGCCAGACTGCTGTTTTGCATTGGCGGTCCTCCACAGGCGACCAATGCTTGCTATGCGAAGAGACAGGCTAGCGGCAGCCCCCGCTGAACTTTGATACGAGTGGCACGGTTCCAGTGCGAACGGGTCCATTTGCGAACGTAAGGAGAGGATAAGCTTGATTTTAAGAGCCTGAGAGCAACACCAAGGGTCCAGGACCTCAGAGGCACCACTTGGGGGTCAGGAACTCCTTGTAGATGGGTTCAGGAGCTGATGGAGAGCCCTTTATGACCCTGAGGCTCAGATCAGGAGGCCAGCAGACTAGCCCTTGGAGTCACTCTGGGGTCCTGGGTTAAAGATGAAGTTGCAGGTCCAGTTCTTCTTCCCCAGGCAATAGGGCAGCAGGTCAACACAGCAAGGTAGCAGTTCCTTTAGAGCAGCAGTCCAGCAGAGTGGCAGATCTTGGGCCTGACCAACCTGTACATGAATATAGAATCAAGAGTAACACAGGACACAATGATACCAGAAAAATAAAAGGAAACAAACATGACACAGTCACATCCCAACCACTCAAAGCCCCACACCACCTCCTACTGTGCAGCAACAAAATACCATAGAATGTGATAAGGTGTATCTTCATGACTCAGTTTAGGGGAGCAACACCTTGCCTGAACATTGCTACCTCGACTCCCATGCAATGATCCATAGCGGCAAACAGTGTTTATATCACATGAGATACATCGCATGCCATTACAACGCGGTCATTACAATGACCGCGTTGTTACATCGCGAAACATTAGATCGCAAGTCATTACAACGACTTGCTGTAGGGGGCAGAAGGTGTTGGATTTACAATCCAACACCTTTCCTGCTGTTGCACAAACTGGAGTAGGAATAGTAAATTATACTATTTCTAAGTCCAGCACTCCCCCTATAGCATGTCGTTGTAACAACTTGTGAAGTAACGGTTCGCGATGTAACAACGCGGTCATTGTAACAACCGCGTTGTAATGACATGCAATGTATTACATGCGTAGTAAAGAGATATATTCATCCATAGCTTTCTTCCAGACCTCCATCAACTATGGTGTCACTGCCTTCCAATTGTGGGCAATGTCCTGTTTAGCTAATGTGAACCCCTAGAACAACAAATGTCATTTGTTTCTGTTCCCCCAATCACCTCAGTGCTGTGAAGGAGGATCAATTTGGGATCTAGTAGAATCTCCCAAGAGAGAACCCGGGCCAGACAAGAATGCATCCCTCGCGAGAAACACTGCAAGACATCACAGCTCCATACTATGTGAAAGAAAGTCCCCTCCTTCACGCCGCAGCGTAGACACTAGCGATCCACAATCTCCCCCATTTGCCACAGACAATGTCTAGTTTAATTGGCCCAATGCAGATATTTGAATTAGATCAAGCGGAGGTGAGATGAAACTGCGGCACCGCAAGAGCCTCTGCCCAGTCATCCTCATGCAAATCTTCAATGTCTTCCTGCCATGCCGTCCAGAGGGCCGATAACGTAGTGGTGGCATGTGTTTATGGGGTCTGATATATTTGTGTAATTTTATGTGTACCAAGGTCCCCCATCAGCAGCCTACCCTCGAGTGGGCTTAACTCTGGCAAATCAGCGAGCTCACAGATGTATGGAAATAAGGCATGGTGGAGCTGTAAGTATCTAAAAAACTGACTGTGATGGAGCTGATATTCTTGTTGTAATTCACAGAAGGATTTCAGGATGGTGTTCATCATTACATCTCCCAATGTGGACAGCCCTATAGCATCCCAAACCCGAAACCAACGCATTATGGCCAAGTGTTGAAGGAAGGTCCGCTGCCACAGTGGCATTTCTCCTGACAATCTGCCCCACCACCGCATCCATCTAGGTCAGTTGCCATATTCGAAGGGCCACTTGGGTCACTGTGGGAAAACAATCAAGTCCCTTATTGCTACAAAGAAAGTCCAGGAGTGATAGATCCCCCATGGCCCACCTCTCTACTGCATATGCTGGATCATCGTGACTACTATACCACCAATCGTTTGTGTTTAGCAGGTGAAAGGCAATATAGTACTGCTGCACATTCGCTCTGGCAATACCCCCACAGTAGGTAGACAGACAACAGGTCCGAAGGGCCATGAGTATACTCCCTCCTTCCCACAATACCTGGGTGAGGACTGTATTTATCTGATGAAACCAAGTGGAGGGGATACCATAAGGGAAAATCTGGCGGTGGTATAGCATTTGTGGCAGGAACACCCTTTTGAATATAGCCGAGCAGCCCAGCAACAACAACAGCAGTGAAGACCACACCCTCATCTCGAAGATGCAATAGAAGAGGGCCAATATTATGGGAACAGGAGGTGTCTGGGTTGGGAGAGATAAAAACTCCCAGATATTGAAAACCATCGGAAACCCGCAACAGACCCGTTGCCCAAGCAAGGCCACTAGAGACATCCCGTATGGGAAAAACAACCGACTTACCCATGTTTATAAAGAACCCAGAGGTGTAGTCAAAAATCCTCATGGTTTGCAGAATCTGTGATCCGTTACGGTTAGGGAGAATAGAATATCGTTGGCATAAATTGCTATCCTGTCAATAACTTTGAGGACTACTCAAAGCCTCCCACCAAGGGGTCCATCCGCATCCAGGCTGCAAGTGGCTCCAAAGCCAGGGTGAATAACAGGGGAGATAGAGGTGAACCCTGTCTAGGGCCCCTATGAACTAAAAAGGGTTCAGAAACTGCCCGCCACTCAAACTGATGCAGATAAGTTGGTGTACAAAAGGCGGGAATAAGGAAGAAACCAGGAGTCCTAGATTAAGATTTTGCAGGAGGGCGAATAAGCAATCCCAGGCAAGTGAATCATAGGCCTTGTCTATATCGGCCAATAAAATAGCTGTAGGTCTCCCCAGGTAATGCACCTGCATTAGAGAGTTATGGACCCATCTGATATTGTGGCGCGTGGACCTATGCAGCATAAAACCAGCCTGATCTGGGTCCAAGATTTACTCAAGTAGCCTATAAGTCAGGACGTTAGTGAGTAACTTCATCTCTATGTTGAGAAGTGAAATTGGCAAATTAGAAGACTGGTCATTTGGTGGACGACCCAGCTTAACGCAGACCACGATCTCCATGTGACGCCAGCCCAGCGAAAGTGTTACCACCTCTGACTCCAATTGAATCACTCCAAGCAGGTGCTTCCCCAGTTGGGGCATAAATCCCTTGAAGAACTCACAGAGGAACCCATTAGGTCCTGGAGCCTTCCCAGATCGTAGTCCCGCCAATGCCCCAGACAATTCCTCTTCGGTACTCGGTTCATCAAGTTGTCGGGGGCTGTGTCTGGTTGGGGATGGAGAGAGGTACAGCGGATAAAGTCTACAATCAGCTCATGGTCGATCAAATCGCTCTGAGCATAGAGGTCGGAGTAATAATTAACGAAAGCCTGGGCCACATTTCAGGTACCGGACACCTAGAATCCTCCAAGATCCCAAATCACTTGGACCGGTTCAACCGACTGGGCTACCTGACACAGTTGATGCAGCATCTTGCTTGACTAACCCCCCCTCTGATTAATACAGCTATGCGCCATCTGCCACGCCAGTCATCCAGAAGCAATCGCTGCAGTTGTTGCTGGGCCAGGAACAGCCAACGTTGCCCCTCCGCCCCACCTTCGCCGCAAGCCCTCTCAGCCAATGCCTGTATCTGGAACTCCAGCTCTACTATCTGTTGCGTCTTGCACAAAAACAAAAACTAATATCCACCTTGCGTAAGGTAGGCTTATGGGCCTCCCAAAAGACAGATTTGGAGGGGGCCAAAGGCACATTAAGGGACAGATATTCTGTGAGCAAGCAATATAATAGTGACTTATACTATGGGTTCTGTAGGTGCCATGGTGACATCCTCACACGAAACGGGGAACACTGTGAACCAATAAGTAACAATTGTGTCACCAGTGGTGATCTGACAATCCCCTTGGCAACATCTCTACTGCAGATACCCTGTGTATGTAATGAACAGGGACAAGAAAATAATCCAATCTGGAAAAGGACCTGTGCACTGCCGGAAAAAATGCCAGATTTGGCTAGGTGGAAAGTTCGCCATACGTTGGCCCATCCCAGGGAGGAAGTCATTACTTTCAATTTGAGGTCTCCAATTCCACTAAGCCTCCAGTTGTACACCACAATTAACCTCTGGAATCATCACATCATTCCAATCGTCTCCCACCACGGACAGCCCCCCCGGGCAAATTAACCCAGAGGTGAATAATTCCGTCTATAAAAGTCTGTCCTAGTGGCAAGGCATATATGCTGCCTAGAGTGATTGTCTCCCCATGGAGCATTCCCATCAGTAGGGAGTACCGACCAGGTGGGTCTAAAGGGAGTCCTTCAGTTAACCAAAATGCCCGTGCCCCTGGAATCCCTGGTGAACCCTGAGTGGAACACCAGGCCAAATCCAAAGAGCGCCAAGCATGGCACTTTTGTGCCCAGCAGATGAGTCTCCTGTAACAAAATCTCTTGGCCTGCCTCAGAACAGTGCAACGTTGAATTTAAGAGTCTTTCACTACCAGGACAAGTAAAACATGAAAACACATGCCCTGCTTTTTAGATACATTAAACCATGCCCTCTGGACTGTACAGGGCCTTCCGTAGGGGTGACTTATATGACTAAACAAGCATTTGCAATGCAATAGGTCTCGCATTAGGAAAGTTTGAGCTATTGGTCTTGTAAATGACAAATTTTTTATTCATGTGTTGGTTTTGAAAATAGCGAAATTAATAGCTTTGTCATTTACCATGCCAATACTTTTATCTTTTGTAAATGTGACACCTATAGCATTTGTAATGCAACATGTTTTGTATTTACGTGACTTAGATGTATGGATATTACAAATAACAATGGCTTTTATTTTTTTAAATAATTATTACTTCAATAAAAGTTATTGTAATTTATAATGGCAATAGCTTAAACTTTTGTAAATAACTTTTGTGAAGATTATGTTGAGTGTATTTTATTGTGACGAAAATCCAAGAACAGAAGTGAAATATTAACATCTTTTTGTGACATTTGTAATAAAGCTTGAAACATTGAGAGAAAATATTTGAACCAGTTGTTGTTGAATGGTTGCACAGATTGATACTGTGGTGGCGCTGAGTGATGTTGTGGTGGCGAAGAGTGATGCTGTGGCGTTCAGTGATGCTGTGGTAGCGCATAGTGAAGCTGTGGTGCCCCTGAATGATGCTGTGGTGGTGCGATAGATAGAGTGAGGGCGATAGGTAGATAGAGTGAGGGCGATAGATAGATAGATGGAGTGAGGGCGATAGATAGATAGCGTGAGGGCGATAGATAGATGGAGTGAGGGCGATAGATAGATAGCGTGAGGGCGATAGATAGATAGATTGAGGGCGATAGATAGATAGCGTGAGGGCGGGCGATAGATAGATGGATAGAGTGAGGGCGATAGATAGAGTGAGGGCGATAGATAGCGTGAGGGCGATAGATAAATAGCGTGAGGGCGATAGATAGATAGCGTGAGGGCGACAGATAGATAGCATGAGGACTATAGATAGATAGCGTGCGGGCGATAGATAGATAGATAGAGTGAGGGTGATAGATAGAGTGAGGGCGAAAGATAGATAGATAGAGTGAGGGCGATAGATAGGTAGATAGAGTGAGGGCGATAGATAGAGTGAGGGCGATAGATAGATAGATAGAGTGAGGGCGATATATAGATAGCGTGAGGGCGATAGATAGATAGAGTGAGGGCGATAGATACACAGAGTGAGGACATAGATAGATAGAGTGAGGGCGATAGATAGATAGCGTGAGGGCGATAGATAGATAGCGTGAGAGCGATAGATGGATAGCATGAGGGCGATAGATAGATAGCATGAGGGCGGGCGATAGATAGATAGATAGAGTAAGGGCGATAGATAGATAGAGTGAGGGCAATAGATAGATAGCGTGAGGGCGATAGATAGATAGCGTGAGGGCGATAGATAGATAGCGTGAGGACGATAGATAGATATTGTGAGGGCGGGCGATAGATAGATAGATAGAATGAGGGTGATAGATAGAGTGAGGGGGAAAGATAGATAGATAGAGTGAGGGCGATAGATAGATAGATAGATAGATAGATAGAGTGAGGGCGATAGATAGAGTGAGGGCGATAGATAGATAGAGTGAGGGCGATATATAGATAGCGTGAGGGCGATAGATAAATAGAGTGAGGGCGATAGATACATAGAGTGAGGACATAGATAGATAGAATGAGGGTGATAGATAGATAGCGTGAGGGCAATAGATAGATAGCGTGAGGGCGATAGATAGATAGCGTGAGAGCGATAGATAGATAGCATTAGGGCGATAGATAGATAGCATGAGGGCGATAGAGTGAGGGCGATAGATAGAGTGAGGGCGATAGATAGAGTGAGGGCGATAGATAGAGTGAGGGCGATAGATAGAGTGAGGGCGATAGATAGTGTGAGGGCGATAGATAGATAGCGTGAGGGCGATAGATAGATAGCGTGAGGGCAATAGATAGATAGCGTGAAGGTGATAGATAGATAGCGTGAGGGCGATAGATAGAGTGAGGGCGATAGATAGAGTGAGGGCGATTGATAGAGTGAGGGCGATTGATAGAGTAAGGGCGATAGATAGAGTAAGGGCGATAGATAGAGTAAGGGTGATAGATAGAGTAAGGGCAATAGATAGCGTGAGGGCGATAGATAGATAGCGTGAGGGCGATAGATAGATAGCGTGAGGGCGATTGATAGATAGCGTGAGGGCAATAGATAGATAGCGTGAGGGCGATAGATAGATAGAGTGAGGGCGATAGATAGATAGAGTGAGAGCGATAGATAGAGTGAGGGCGATAGATAGAGTGAGGGCGATAGATAGAGTGAGGGCGATAGATATAGTAAGGGCGATAGATAAAGGGCGATAGATAGAGTAAGGGGCGATAGATAGAGTAAGGACGATAGATAGAGTAAGGGCGATAGATAGAGTGAGGGCGATAGAGTGAGGGCGATAGATAGAGTGAGGGCGATAGGTAGATAGAGTGAGGGCGATAGTTAGATAGATAGAGTGAGGGCGATAGTTAGATAGATAGAGTGAGAGCGATGGATAGATGTGTGTGGTTGTGTGTGGTTGTGTGTGTGTGTGGTTGTGTTTGGGTGTGGTTGTGTGTGTGGTTGTGTGTGGTTGTGTGTGTGGTTGTGTGTGTGTGGTTGTGTGTGGTTGTGTGTGTATGGCTGTGTGTGTGGTTGTATGTGTGTGTGGTTGTGTGTGTGTGTATGTGTGATTGTGTGTGTGGTTGCGTGTGTGTGTGTGGTTGTGTGTGTGGTTGTATGTGTGTGTGGTTGTGTGTGGTTGTGTGTGTGGTTGTGTGTGTGGTTGGGTGTGTGGTTGGGTGTGTGTATGGTTGTGTGTGTAGTTGTATGTGTGGCTGTGCGTGTGGCTGTGTGTGTGGTTGGGTGTGATTGTGGTTGTGTGTGTGGTTGTGTGTGTGGTTGTGATGTGTGGTTGTGATGTGTGGGGTGATGTGTGGGGTGATGTGTGTGGGGTGATGTTTGTGCGGGGTGATGGTTGTGTGTGGGGTTGTGTGTGGTTGTGTGTGTGGTTGTGTGTGTGTGGTTGTGTGTGTGTGTGGTTGTGTGTGTGTGTGGTTGTGGGTGTTTGTGTGGTTGGGTCTGTGTGGTTGTATGTGTGTGTGTGCGTGGTTGTATGTATGTGTGTGTGCGGTTACAGAAGGATGTATGTGGAAGAGAGCAGCAGATCAGCACAGCAGAAGAGAACAGGGAGTTAAAGAAGGAGGCGGTGGAAGAGGGCAGCAGATCAGCACAGGAGAAGAGAACAGGGAGTTAGAGAAGGAGGCGGTGGAAGGGAACAGCAGATCAGCACTGGAAAAGAGAACAGGGAGTTGGAGAAAGGGCGGGTGGAAGAGAGCAGCAGATCAGCATGGGAGAACAAAACAGGGAGTTAAAGAAGGAGGCGGTGGAAGAGAGCAGCAGATCAGCGCAGGAGAAGAGAACAGGGAGTTAAAGAAGGTGGTGGGGTGGAAGAAAGCAGCAGATCAGCGCAGGAGAAGAGACCAGGGAGTTAAAGAAGAAAGCGGGTCGAAGAGAGCAGCAGATCAACACAGGAGAAAAGAACAGGGAGTTAAAGAAGGAGGTGGGTGGCAGAGAGCAGCAGATCAGCACGGGAGAAAAGAACATGGAGTTAAAGAAGGAGGCGGGTGGAAGAGAGCAGCAGATCAACACAGGAGAAGAGAACAGGGAGTTAAAGAAGGGGGCGGGTGGAAGAGAACAGCAGATCGGCACAGGAGAAGAGAACAGGGAGTTAGTGAAAGAGGCGGGTGGAAGAGAACAGCAGATTAGGACAGGAGAAGAGAACAGGGAGTTAAAGAAGGAGGTGGGGTGGAAGAGAACAGCAGATCAGCACAGGAGAAGAGAACAGGGAGTTAAAGAAGGAGGTGGGGTGGAAGAGTGCAGCAGATCAGCACAGGAGAAGAGAACAGGGAGTTATAAAAAGGAGGTGGTTGGAAGAGAACAGCAGATCAGCACAGGAGAAGAGAAGAGAAGAGAAGAGAACAGGGAGCTAGATAGGGAGGCGGTGGAAGAGAGCAGCAGATCAGTACGGGAGAATAGAAGAGAACAGGGAATTCGAGAAGGAGGTGGGTGGCAGAGAGCAGCAGATCAGCACGGGAGAAAAGAACATGGAGTTAAAGAAGGAGGCGGGTGGAAGAGAGCAGCAGATCAACACAGGAGAAGAGAACAGGGAGTTAAAGAAGGGGGCGGGTGGAAGAGAACAGCAGATCGGCACAGGAGAAGAGAACAGGGAGTTAGTGAAAGAGGCGGGTGGAAGAGAGCAGCAGATCAGCACAGCAAAAGAGAACAGGGAGTTAAAGAAGGAGGAGGGTGGAAGAGAGCAGCAGATCAGCACATGAGAAGAGAACAGGGAGTTAAAGTAGGAGGCAGGGTGAAAGAGAGCAGCAGATCAGCACAGGAGAAGAGAACAGGGAGTTAAAGAAGGAGGTGGGGTGGAAGAGAGCAGCAGATCAGCACAGCAAAAGAGAACAGGAAGTTAAAGAAGAAGGTGGGGTGGAAGAGAGCAGCAGATCAGCACAGGAAAAGAGAAGAGAACAGGGAGTTAGAGAAGGAAGCACGGTGGAAGAGAGCAGCAGATCAGCACGAGAAAAAAGAAGAGAACAGGGAGTTAGAGAAGGAGGTGGGTGGAAGAGAGGAACAGATCAGCACAGCAGAAGAGAACACGGAGTTAAAGAAGGAGGTGGGGTGGAAGAGAGCAGCAGATCAGCACAGGAGAAGAGAATAGAACAGAGGGTTAGATAAGGAGGTGAGGTGGAAGAGAGCAGCAGATCTGCAGAAGTTAACAGGGAGTTAAAGAAGGTGGTGGGGTTGAAGAGAGCAGCAGAACAGCACGGGAGAAGAGAAAAGGGAGGTAGAGAAGGAGGCGGGTTGAAGAGAGCAGCAGATCAGCTCTGGAGAAGAGAAGTGAACAGGGAGTTACAGAAGGAGGCGGGTGGAAGAGAACAGCAGATCGGCGCAGGAGAAGAGAACAGGGAGTTAGAGAAAGAGGCGGGTGGATGAGAAAAGCAGATTAGGACAGGAGAAGAGAACAGGGAGTTAAAGAAGGAGGTGGGGTGGAAGAGAGCAGCAGATCAGCACAGGAGAAGAGAACAGGGAGTTAATGAAGGAGGTGGGGTGGAAGAGATCAGCAGATCAGCACAGGAGAAGAGAACAGGGAGTTAAAGAAGGAGGCGGGTGGAAGAGAACAGCAGATCAGCACAGGAGAAGAGAAGAGAAGAGAACAGGGAGCTAGAGAGGGAGGCGGTGGAAGAGAGCAGCAGATCAGTACGGGAGAATAGAAGAGAACAGGGAATTCGAGAAGGAGGTGGGTGGAAGAGAGCAGCAGATCAGCGCTGGAGAAGAGAAGTGAACAGGGAGTTAGAGAAGGAGGTGGGTGGAAGAGAGCAGCATAACAGCACAGCAGAAGAGAACATGGAGTTAATGAAAGAGGCGGTGGAAGAGAGCAGCAGATCAGCACAGGAGAAGAGAACAGGTAGTTAGAGAAAGAGGCGAGTGGAAGAGAACAGCAGATTATCGCAGGAGAAGAAAACAGGGAGTTAAAGAAGGAGGCTGATTGGAAGAGAGCAGCAGATCAGCACAGGAGAAGAGAAGAGAACAGGGAGTTAGAGAAGGAGGCAGGGTGGAAGAGAGCAGCAGATCAGCACAGGTGAAGAGAACATGGATATAAAGAAGGAGGTGGGGTGGAAGAGAGCAGCAGTTCAGCACAGGAGAAGAGAACAGGGAGTTAGAGAAGGAGGCGGGGTGAAAGAGAACAGCAGATCAGCACAGGAGAAGAGAAGCAAACAGGGAGTTAAAGAAGGAGTTGGGGTGGACGAGAGCAGCAGATCAGCACAGGAGAAGATAACAGGGAGTTAAAGAAGGAGGCGGGTGGAAGAGAGCAGCACAGCAAAAGAGAACAGGGAGTTAGAGAAGGAGGTGGGTGGAAGAGAGGGAGGGTGATAGATAGAGGGAGGGAGGGCGATAGATTGAGGACGATAGATAGAGGGAGGGCGATAGATAGATAGAAGGAGGGTGATAGATAGAGGGAGGGCGATAGATAGAGGGAGGGAGGGGGATAGCTAGATAGGAGGGCTATCGATATAGAGTGAGGGCGATAGAGTGAGTGAGGGCGGTATAGTGGTAGAGTGAGGGTGGTAGAGTGGTAGAGTGAGGGCGGTAGAGTGAGGGCGGTAGAGTGGTAGAGAGAGGGCAGTAGAGTGAGGGTGGTAGAGTGGTAGAGTGGTGAGGGTGTGTGAGAGGATGAGGGTGTGTGAGAGGGTGAGGGTGTGTGAGGTTGAGGGAGTGTGAGGGTGAGGGTGTGTGAGAGCGAGGGTGTGTGTGAGAGTGAGGGTGTGCATGAGAGTGAGGGTGTGTGGGGGTGCGGGTGTGTGAGTGAGGGTGGGTAAGGGTGAGGGGGTGTGAGTGGGTGAGGGCGGGTGAGGGTGAGGGTGGGTGAGGGAGAGGGTGGGTGAGTGGGAGGGTGTGTGAGAGGGCATGTGAGAGTGAGGGTGTGTGTGAGAGTGAGGGTGTGTGTGAGAGTGAGGGTGTGTGGGGTGCGGGTGTGTGAGTGAGGGTGTGTAGGGGTGAGGTGGTGTGAGTGGGTGAGGGTGAGGGGATGTGAGTGGGTGAGGGTGAGGGTGTGAGGGGGTGTGAGGGTGAGGGTGGGTGAGTGGGAGGGTGGGTGAGTGGGAGGGTGTGTGAGGGTGAGAGGGTGTGTGAGGGTGAGTGAGAGGGTGTGTGAGGGTGAGGGGGTGGGAGGGTGAGAGGTGTGAGGGTGAGGGGGTGTGAGGGTGAGGGGTGTGAGGGTGAGGGGGTGTGAGGGTGAGGGCGTGTGAGGGTGAGAGGGTGGGTGAGGGTGAGAGGGTGGGTGAGGGTGAGAGGGTGTGTGAGGGTGAGAGGGTGTGTGAGTGAGAGGGTGTGTGAGGGTGAGGAATGGGTGAGGGGGTGTGTGAGGGTGAGTGTGAGGGGTGAGGGGATGTGAGGGTGAGGGCAGGTGAGGGAGAGGGTGTGTGAGAGGGTGAGGGTGTGTGAGGGTGATGGTGTGTGAGAGTGAGGGTGTGTGAGGGTGGGTGAGAGGGTGAGTGAGGGTGAGGGTGAGGGTGTGTGTGAGGGTGAGGGGGTGTGAGGGTGAGGGGGCGTGAGGGTATGGGGGAGGGTGAATGGATGTGAGGGTGAGGGGGTGTGAGGGTGAGGGGGTGTGAGGGTGAGAGGGTGTGTGAGGGTGAGGATGAGAGGGTGTGAGGATGAGGATGAGGGGGTGTTAGGGTGAGGATGAGGGGGTGTGAGGGTGTGAGAGAGGGTGAGGGGATGTGAGGGTGAGAAGGTGTAAGGGTGAGGGTGTGTGAGTGTGAGGGGGTGTGAGGGTGAGAGGGTGTGTGAGGGTGAGGATGAGGGGGTGTGAGGGTGAGGATGAGGGTGTGTGAGGGTGAAGGGGTGTGAGAGTGAGGGGGTGTGAGGGTGAAGAGGTGTCTGAGGTTGAGGGGGTGAGGGGGTGTGAGGGTGAGGGGACGTGAGGGTGAGGGTGTGTGGGGTATGAGGGGTGAGGGTGAGTGAGGTTGAGAGGGTTGTGAGGGTGAGGGGGTGAGTGAGGGTGAGTGAGGGTGTGAGGGTGTGAGGGTGTGTGAGGGTGGGAGGGTGTGAGGGTGTAAGGGTGTGTGAGGGTGAGGGTGTGTGGGGGTGTGAGGGTGAGAGGGTTGTGAGGGTGAGGGGGTGAGGGTGAGGGGGTGAGGGTGAGGGAGGTGAGGGTGTGTGAGGGTGTGTGAGGGTCAGGGAGCTGAGGGGGTGTGAGGGTGAGGGGGTGTGAGGGTGGGTGAGGGTGTGTGGGGGTGTGAGGGTGTGTGGGGGTGTGAGGGTGAGGGTGTGTGAGGATGAGGGGTGTGTGAGGGTGAGAGGGTGGGTGAGGGTGAGAGGGTGGGTGAGGGTGAGAGGGTGGGTAAGGGTGAGAGGGTGAGAGGGTGAGTGAGGGTGTGAGGGTGAGGGGGTGTGAGGGTGAGGGTGTGAGGGAGGGTGAGGGGATGGGAGAGGGAGGGTTTGGGAGGGAGATGTGAGGGAGAGGGGATGGGAGGGAGAGGGGTTGTGAGGGTGAAGGTGTGTGAGGGTGAGGGTGAGATGGTGTGTTAGGGTGAAAGGGTGTGTGAGGGTGAGGGGTGTGAGGATGAGCGAGGGTGAGGGAGGGTGAGGGGATGTGAGGGGGTGAGAGGGTGTGTGAGGGTAAAGGCAGCTCTGGCATTGGAAAGAAAAATGCCTCCACAGAGCACTTGGCATCATTTGAACTGTCTTTTTCTTTCCAGCCCTTGTCCCTTTGATAGACAGCGACTGCAATAAAAAAACAAAATAAAAAAACCTCAATTCTATCATTGCATTCACAGGCATTCGGCAGGATTCACAAAGCACACTTCTGCCTCTTTATTATGAATATTGAATCCTACTGAATGCCATTTTGTGCTTTGATCATTTTTTACATCTACCTCTGCACACAAAGAATTTGCAGATGCTGCACAAAAATTGCACCTGTAGCGCGACCTGAGATTTGAACATGAGGCCATGAATGAAGGCCACTGAACAGTAAGAGAGTGTAAGGAGGGAGAGTCACTGAGTGTGAAATACAAGGATAACGAGACCGAAGAAGGCAAGAGAGACTAGGATTGTGATACGTTATGAGAGCAAGGGTGAGAGAGAGAAAGAAACTAGTGAGATTGCAGGACGAGAGGAAAGTTCAGAATGTGAGATGCATGAAGAGATAGAGACAGAGACAAGGAGAGGAAGGCTGTGGAGAAACTCAATGTGAGATACAATGAATGAGAGACTGTTAACGTTCGTGCACGAGACAGTGAATGTGAGATGCATGACGAGAGAGTTAGAGGAGGAAGATGAGAGATACATGGCACGCGAGGAAGCCTTGCCACCAATTAGCCTGCGGCTCAGATCACAGTAGACCATGTAACCTGGCTGCCATGATGAAGCCAATCACAGCCAAGGAAAATGCAGTCCAACTTACTCACCAATTCAATCTGGGTGACTCGTCTAGATGCCTGAGACAAGTGGGTGGGTGTAGAGAAGGGCATCGCCTGCCTGCGCCGATTTGGGCCTGGTAACTTTCTAATGAGATATGGGCTAGAACCACCATTTCTCACACCACAAAACTCACAGCATTACAGCTCCTCTTATTATCACATCTATGCATACTTTCCATGTACCCATGCACCATCTCGAACATCTCAACAACCAAAGGTTGCAAGCACATAATTGCACGAGCATCCCATTCCTCACCTCGTAAAGCAAAAGAATTCATGCTCATGCGAAAGCAATGTATGCAATGGAGGTAAGTGCTTGCATCAAGAGAAATAGTTTTGATGCCATAGTGCTTGAAAAACCCGTCAGAGAGACCGCATCAAGCACACCGACTTTCTGAAACAAGCCCTCGGCATTGCTGTGACGGGGGAGGGAGGGCGGGGGAGCGTTAGCCTTTGAAGTCGGAAGCATCAAAAACAGCGCTATGGGGTGGACACATTGTAGTAAACACGGAGAGACGCGGAGAAAATGGGAGCGATTGGCTGGCGATTGTGTTGGTTTTATTTAGTGCTTTATACTGCACTCTGCTGTTGTGTGTTAGCTTGGGCTAAACATTGTTGGTTTCTGGTTTTTCTAGGGCCTCGCCAGTGCTAGGTCACCTAGAAATATTTTAGATAGCAAGTTGACTTTTTTGTATGTGTTCTTGAGAAATGTCAACGTACTACATGTTTTGTTGACAGATGAAGGGAGGCCATTATATTTATACCCCTAATGCCACAAGCTAGTAAAATCTTCCTGAGTTCTCTTAGAAAGGATAAGTCTCCTGTTAATACCTATGGCAGCAGCAAAGATCGAGACTGCTGGTCAATCCCCAAGAGTGCACATTACCCTGGGAGCAACAGACCAAATGATGGGAGCAACAGACCAAATGATGCTAGCAAGCACGCTCAATGAACAGACAAGTTAGCAAACATCCAAATGCGGGAATTTACCGACAAAAACACAATTGTGCATCCACAAGCTCGTTTTTGACAGATTTGTAGCCTAGACTCTATGAACTAAGAACAAGGCTAATGCAATTAGCATGGAGAGATGGGGAGCAAATGGGAGCGAGGCATTGCGCATAGGGGGGCGGGGGAGAGCATTCCTTTGAAGTGTGAAGCTCTCATTGCTGTGGCGGGTCCGATGCGATGATGCAGGCGGCTCGGGGAGCAAATGGCAGCAAGCTCGTGCACGGGCGCACATGCACTCGGCGTAATCCGCCTGGTTTAGCTTTCGTGTTTCACCTCTATATGTCTCGACATCTGCAATGTCAGAGGCATTGGCAGAGGTCGAGACCTAAAAAGGAAGATTTGGGTGTGGCAAAGGGTTTTTTTTGCCAGGTCGACAAGACAGTTTAAAACTGCACCCATTGGCTCCTCAATGGCAAACCTGAGACATGTTTAAAGTGTTATTCAGTAGGTGGCATTTAATTTTATGAGCCCTGGGCACAGGTAGTGCCACTTTACTTGGGACTTACAAGTAAATTAAATTAGCCTATTGGGTATAAGACAATCCTACCATGTTTTAAGGAGAGAGAGAACAAGCACTTTGGCACTGGTTAGAAGTGGGAAAGTCCTAAGGCCAGCAAAAGCGAATTCAATAAAAAGTGGAGGGTAAAGGCAAAAAAGTTTGGAGTTGACCATGCAGAGAGGACCAGGTCCAACAACAAGTGCTTGTATTGTACTTTTTAGCTTGTGGCAAAGTTTATACTCAATACAGAGTTGGTTATGGTGGCAAGCCAATGATCATGGCTATTGGCCTCATTGATTATAATGAAAAGGTACTAGGATAAAGGTAGTAGGCCTGACATATTGAATGTGAAAAGCATACGTAAAAGTCAGAACGGCATTTAAGGATGAATTGTTATTAGGCTGTATTAAAGACTAAATATAGGTATTTTGTTACATACAGTCTTATAGATTACTGTAGTAGGGAAGGGTTTGGTGTTGGGTTCTCCTTCCAACAAACCATGCATTTAGAAAATGTGCACTGTGAGAATCCTTGTTAGGTTCTCTTAAGAAAGTTAGTATTGTGCTTTGCCAACCTGTAATTTATATAGTTTGTTATTTTGTGACTGTTTGCCTGGTGACTGCATTGTGAGAAAACTTAAGCAGAATCCGGTAGAACTAGGTTGGTTATGGTGAAAAGCAAATTATATCAGCTATAGGCCTTATTAGATCATGATGAAAAGATATTTCAGATGCCAGAGATCTGATCTGTTTACTATGAGTAGTCACAATAAAGTCAGTAGGCCTGACATATTGAGTGTGAAAAGTGTATGTTAAATTTAATAGGCATTTATCTGTCAATTGTTATTTTTCTGTATTAAAGCCTTCAGATAGGTAGTTTGTCACATTAAATCTCACATATTACCTTTCTACGAAAGGGGTTTGGCGTTAGTTACCCCCTCTGACAAACCCAAGGGATAGAACATGAGCACTGTAGTTCTTAGTAGAATCTCTTCAGAAGCCCTGGCAGGCTTAGCTGTCTGCCAGGATCCTGTAATAAAAACATAATTAAATAATACTTACATCCATAAATATTAATGTAATTCCCTATAGCTATATAGAGGGTCTTTGGGTTAGCTCTCTTCTGCCATTGGCCTGTCAGTGTTGTGGTATTCTCCTCCTTCCTGTTCTATGTTCAAGGTTCCATGGAATATAGAATTCAGTTTTAGTTGAGAACATTCCCTTTTTGTCAGTTGCTGACTGACTACTGATGTTTGAGGTGTTATGAAATAAACCTCCAACTTTAATCAACTACGCATGTCCTGTATATTTCATCTAAACTTTACACTGGCGACGATCGAGGGACTTATGGAAATTAAGAGGTTATGACACCTCTACATCGGATTTCTGCATCGAATTTAAAAGGAAGCAGTGCTGTTCCGTCTTTGGTGAAGGGCAAAATTGTATCCTATCTTCATAGTGAAAAGTGGGGGTGGTTCGAACCCGTAAAGGTACTGTAGTTTTGTTTTAATTTGCACGCAGGACATCAAAGAAATTTGGAGCTAAATGTTCAGATTTCTTGCGCATAAGCTAAGACAGCGCTGCATTTGTTTAGGGATTTAACGGCGAATATTTAAAGAGGTTTGTTTATCTGGTTGGAAGTTCGTACATATTACCCTGCGATAATATTTTGGTGCGTGGTCGGCTCGAGGGTGAAGAGCGGCTGATCTAAAGCTCAAGCGCATGTTAAAGAGAGAAGCCTAGCTGCATGAATCGGTGTGCGATCGGTGCAAGGAAGAACTGACCGCAGCTTGGGCATATCTTTGATAAAATAAATTGTGCGCGATCGGCGTGAGCAAGATCCGGCAAAAGATTATTTTTGTGGCAAATTAGTTGACATCCAGTTTGGCAGTACATTAAAAGTAAACGCACAACTCTTTGTGCTCAATTTGAAGGTAACATATCTTACCTTTTTAGACGCTCTCTTCATTTGAAGCCTAAATGTGTTGATTCATGTCTTCCTGAGTGACTAATTCTCACATGATTAAGTGATCCAATCAGCAATCAGTGTGTCAGCCTGGTATTAAAACGGTGACACACACACCAGTAAGTATTTTTTTTATTTTTATTAAAGGTTTAATATTCTAAATGTTATTGTTGATATAAAAGTTAATATTCTCACATAACAAAGCATCTTGTAACAGGGAAAAATTATTTCTCTGATTTACACACCATATTGTTTCTGAAATTTTATAGCATAATTATTCAATGGAATAGAATTAGTTGCAAATCGTTACTGGTAAACAAAAATGTTATCCCAGGCTATATTTTAAGGATAAATATAAGAAATAGTAGGTCAAAAAGGCAAATTATTTGTTACATAGGTTTAATTTATTTATCCGTTGTGGTGAAAATATATATATGTATATATATTTATAACGTTTATCTGAGCTTAGATCATGTAATAAATACAATGCAGAATGTACCACCTCCTTCATTTTTTCTAACCACTCCAGGTGAACCAGTACTTAAATTGAGCAAGTGGAAGAAAATATATGCACACTATGCAAGGGTATGTGGAACTAGTTTGAGTGCGGAAAGGAAGCATTCATTACTTCTACATTGTTTTGGTGGAGAGGGTCAGGAAGTTTTAGAAAATTTACCAGAATTATCAAATGAAGAACAAAGAGGTTTGAATGAATATGAAATTTCCATTTTACAATTAGACAAGCATTATTTACCAAGAACTAGTACCATAATGGAGAGATATCATTTTGGTCTAAGGGAGCATGGTAAGGAGGAGACTGTGGAAGATTTTTTAACAGGTTTAAGAAAATTAGCTTCAACCTGTAAGTTTGGTGCGTAGAACAAAGAACGTATAAAGGAACAATTTGTTTTAAAGTGTAGTGAAGATAACATTCAAGAAGAATTGCGGCTTAAAGATGAGCCACCTTTAGAAGAAGTTATTTCAATAGCAAAAAGAGTAGAACATATGTTGAAATGTGTTACACAGTTAAAGAATGAAAAACGTAAAATAGAAACATCTATAGAAGAAGTACGAAAAGAAGTTTTTGGGGTAAAAGATGGTAAAACCTCTACAACTCCAAATTAGATAACAAAAGAAGATGTTCCAAGTAGTTCTTTCGTTTGTATTCATTGTGGGAGAGTTGGTCATAAAGCCAATTATAAAAATTGTCCAGCAATGAATGTGATTTGTCATGGTTGTGGTAAAAAGGGTCATTTCTTAAAATTTTGCAAAAAACAAAACCAGAAAAAGTTTCAAAACAAAGGTGTAAAAGAAGTCATATGTCAAGTCAATGAAAACATGCCTAATGATCATCCTGTAGGTAAGGTAAAAATAGATGGAATTGATTTGAAAATTAACTTTGATTCATGCTCTCATCTGAATATTATTGATAAAGAAATTTTTTACAGGTGGTTTGAAGAAAAGAATTGTTTATATAAAATGGATGTAAACCCAGGAGAATATGGTCGTCAACCCATAAACATGTTGTTAATGCTACCATTGAAATGGAAAACAAATTAATTCTGGGTAAAGTTTATGTATCAAAAAAAGGTGATGGTTCACTTGGGTGGCCACATCAACGTTTATTGGGAGTTACTGTCACGTTTAAGCCCCGATTAGTAGACTACATATCCCAGAATGCCTGGAAATTGGTCCTTTGTTTGTGTTGAGGGATATTCTATATTTGTTTTCTCCTTTCCTTCTTACGGTGCTTGTCACTTTTGTTGCCTGCCTACCTTGAACTCTGAGGAATTCCAGACGTCTTTTGGATATCCTTGACCTACCCTGGAGATTACGGAACTGTTCAGAAAATATTTCCGAGTGAAGCCGTGTTGCAGGCTGTTCCGCTGCACGGCGTGTTTTCACCTTTGACCTGGAGCCGCGCTGGAGAAACGAAGCCGTGGCAGAGAAGCCGAGTCGGCGTTTCATGGAACCAGGGTATGTGAGCGCCGAGAAAGCGTCCTAACGCTATTAAGGAAATTTGAATCCAGCGTTCACTGGAATTGTTACGGAAGCGGCCGCTTCCGTGAAAACGTGTAGACTGTTGGAAATGAACGGAAAATTCACTATTTTGTTTTGTGGGAAGAGCGGAAGCTAAACAAAACGTTTAATTTTGGTGAAGTGATTCCCGGAGATCACAGACAGGCTAATTGAACTTGAGACTTTAATGAGATGGCGTATTAACTGCAAAGAGACGAACTTGAGACTAGAGGTCCGCTTTCTCATTGGAGCAACATACAGTTGGAGATTTATTATTTATTCTTTTCCTTTATTTCTCTTTCATCACCTTCTTGTTGGATGATTGTGGCAGTTTATAGTAGTGAGTATCACTGGGGTCTCTTTTCCTCACATTCTGTTGTTTGTCCATTGGGGAGGGGGCGTGTATTTACAAGTGTCTTTTCTTGTGTATTTCTGCAGACTATATACAAGCGAGCACAGACAGATCCTTCACACGTCTTCGCCAGCTGTAGATGGTCTTTGGCTGCCAGCCTGTTTATTTTACTTTCTCCATTTTTTCCCCTTCCCTGGGGGGGTCTCCCTGACTGAGTTTGTATATGTGTAGAGCTCGGTGGGGGGGACTGCTCCAAGGGAAGAAGGAAGTAGGCAACTTCATCGCTCCTGCTGCTTCTGGATGTTCAGGTTAGTCATCCTGCCTTAGACGTGACAGAGTGACAAGCCCACGTTTATTCGCGGCCCGAGCGATGGACACTAATACTGTCTTACAAACCTTGTTAGATTCCCTGACAGCGTTGCGGGTAGAAGTAGATGCAGTGAGAGGGGAAAACCACGATATGCGTACTGAGATGGGGGCTCTCAGACGTGATGTCGAAGGATTGGCTCAGGCCAGAGTGGGGGGAAAGCAGTATATCAGGGAAGCTACATTACCCCCCCCTGTTCATTCTGTTTCTCACCTAGCCGGTGGAGGGCAGGGTCCTTCTACCATACAGGTTGTACAACCTGTTCAGTTACCTTTGGCCCCGCCCGAGAGATTCTTGGGGGATCCTAAGAAATTCAGTACCTTCCTGGGGCAGTGTAAATTGCATTTTATGTGCAAACCCACCGTATTTCCGGATGACCATTCAAAGACAGCTTTCATGTTGGCCTATCTAGGTGGCAACGCCGCCAGTTGGTCCTTCCCTCTCATAGAGAAAAACGACCCTGTATTAACTAGATTTGATGACTTTTGTGAGGAGATGCGTAAGTTGTTTGATCGCAAGGCGCATATGTTGTCCTTGGATAGAGAACTTATAACGCTAAAACAGGGGTCACTAGATTTGTTAACGTATATCACCCATTTTAATCGTCTTGTTGTCGAGACTGATTGGCCTACTGCCAAACGAGTTTCCTTGTTTTATCAAGGATTGAGAGGGGAACTGAAAGATGTTCTGGCTCAGGTGGTGAACATGCCCACTTGTTGTGAAGAATTGATTGACTTGACGATACAGCTAGATCATCGTTTACAAGAAAGAAAAGGCGATAAACAGCGCTATGAATGGCGGTTTCCAATCTCCAAACCTAGAGTGTCAGCGGAGGGGGCTTCCTCCCCGGATACAACGGAACCCATGCAAATAGGGGGAATCAGAGGCCCGCTGAGTACCGAAGAAAGAACACGCAGAAGAAATCAGAAACTGTGTATGTATTGCGGAAAGCCTGGTCATTTCATCAAGGACTGCAAGGCTAAAACCAAGAGGAGTGGGAATATACCTGCCGTTGAGTATCCCGCTTCGGAGGCGGGAAACGAGAACGCTCAAACAAATCAGAGGCCTTTGATTTGAGCGTCGACAGAGTTAAAGAGGTCTCTCATGCAATTGCTAATACCATGCAACCTGCTGTGCCCCATATGAATTTGTGTGTTACCCTTACTTGGAATGGGAAAATGCCAGTCATGATTCACGCTATGCTTGATTCCGGAGCAACGGGTAACTTTATTGATGTTCAATATGCCAGGAGGTTGGGCGTTCCTTGTATTGAAAAGGAAGTACCTGAAGCGGTGAAGGCGGTAGACGGATCAGATTTGACATCCGGACTAGTGTGTTACCATACTTGCCTATTGCTAATGCAGGTAGGACATGAACATTACGAACATATAGCCTTTGATCTCATCGATGCTCCTCAGTTTCGGCTGATTTTAGGTATGCCATGGTTAACCCAACATGATCCCATGGTGAAGTGGGCAGCTCGTTCCATCACCTTGAATTCGGTGTATTGTGCAGAACATTGCATGGCAAGACATGTTCACGAAGAGATTGTGCTTGAAACACCTGCTAGCACACTGGCTTCCGGAGGAAGAGAGAAGAGAGTGAATGCCATCTCTACACTCCCTCCGGTGTATCAAAAATACCACGAAGTCTTCAGCGAAAGGGAAGCCAGCAAATTACCCCCTCATCGGGATTATGATTGTGTCATCGAGCTAGAACCTGGCGCTAATATACCGTGTAGCAGGGTCTATGCTCTCACGGACGCAGAAAACATATATCTTCAGCAATACTTGAAGACATTGTTAGAATCTGGATTCATACGCCCATCTACATCTCCTGCATCTTCGCCACTCTTCTTCATTCCTAAGAAGGAGGGAGGTTTGAGAACTTGCATAGACTATAGAGCTATAAATAGAGTGACCAGGAAGAACAGATACCCATTGCCCTTGATCCCCGTCTTGTTGGACCAACTAAAAGACGCCAGAATCTTTACCAAGCTGGATTTGAGGGGGGCCTATCACCTAGTGCGTGTGAGAAGTGGAGATGAGTGGAAAACTGCCTTCCGGACTAGATATGGGCTCTATGAATATCAAGTGATGCCGTTTGGCCTCTGCAACGCTCCTGCTGCTTTCCAGTACTTTATGGACGACGTTTTGCGGGGTTTATTGGATGTGTCATGTATTGTATACATAGATGACATTTTAATATACTCATCCACGGAAGAAGATCATGTCCAGCATGTGATGGAAGTACTGGAACGCCTACGTCAACATGAGTTGTATGCCAAGTTGGAAAAATGTTTCTTCCATACAGGAGAAGTGGAGTTCCTGGGTTATGTCATCGGCCCGAATGGTATACAAATGGATACAAAGAAAACGCAAGCCATTATCCAGTGGGAATCCCCTTCGAATGTAAAAGCATTGCAGAGTTTTCTAGGATTTGCGAACTTTTATCGAAGGTTTATCAAAGACTTCTCCAGGGTTATTCAACCTTTGACCCATTTGTTGAAAAAAGGAGCTAACTTCCAGTGGTCAGAGTTAGCAGAAGACGCCTTTGTAACCTTGAAGAAATGCTTTGTTACTGCTCCTATTCTCCGACATCCAGATACTAGGCAACCTTTTGTACTGGAGACGGATGCCTCTTATTTTGCTATTGGAGGTGTTTTGTCACAGAGACATCCCGATACGGGGCAACTGCATCCGGTGGCTTATTATTCCCGTAAGCTATCCCCTTGTGAGATAAACTATAGCATTACGGACAAAGAGTTGCTTGCTATAAAAAGAGCTTGTGAGGAGTGGAGACACCATCTCATGGGAGCTAGGCATACAGTGGAGATATTCACTGATCATAGGAATCTCCTTTTCTTGAAGAGTGCACGAGCATTAACTCCACGCCAATTAAGATGGTCGTTATTCTTCTCTGATTTTGATTTCGTGATCAAATATCGTCCTGGTCCGCAAAACGGGAAAGCTGATGCACTATCAAGACCTGAATCTGCAGTGAGAGATCAACCTCCTCCTGTTGAGGAGCCCCCTGTGATTCTTCAAGAAGTTTTCTTTCCCCCCTCCGTTTCAGCAATCACAAGTTCTGAGGATTTTCTGAAACAAGTGGAAGAAGAAGTGAAAGGAATGGATGTGCAAACGTGGATTGATGTTGAACCACAGCAAAGAACACTTCGGAATGGACTCCTATTCAGGGATAAGCTGTTGTACGTGTACTCATCAGATTTACAAAACCAAGTTTTGGAATGGACTCATGATTCGACACTAGGAGGACACCTGGGGGTTCAGAAAACGCTGCAAACCGTCCTTCGGTATTTCTGGTGGGAAACTATGAAAAAAGACATTACTGAATATGTGGCACAGTGTCCAGTTTGCTGCCAGGCGAAAGCACTCCATCAACGAAGTAGTGGTCTTTTACGCCCTATACCGATCCCTCCTGCACCATGGCATACAGTCTCTATGGATTTTATTGTGGAGATGCCTCTCAGTCACGGCAACAATACCATCTTAGTGGTCATAGACCATTTAACCAAAATGGGTCATTTTATAGCGTTGACTAAACTACCTACCTCTGCTGAGTTGGCCTTGGTTTTCCTGCAAAACGTGGTGAGGTTACATGGAGTGCCTTCTGTTCTTATTACAGATAGGGGCTCTCAGTTTACCTCTAAGTTTTGGAAGGCGCTGTGTAACATCTTAGATATAGATGCCCGTCTGTCAACAAGTTATCATCCTCAGACAGACGGGAAAACAGAGAGATTAAATCAAACTCTCGAACAGTATCTGAGGTGTTTTACTTTACAGCGCGGTGAGGAATGGAGAACCTTGTTGTGGATGGCAGAATTTGCCTATAATAGTGCTACCCATTCTTCCTTGGGATGTTCGCCCTTCTTTTGTATTAACGGGTTCCATCCCAATTTTCTGCCCTTTCAACACCCTGGCCTCTCCGCCCTCCCTTCTATCCAGGAGCATCACGCTCATCTTACAGCTATAGCGCAGGAGACTGGAGAACGGTTGGCGGCAGCCAGGGACCATGATAAAAAGCAGGCAGATAGAAAACGAACTCCGGCACCCGAGTACACGATAGGGGACAAGGTATGGTTGAGTACGAGATACCTGAAACTGAAAGGAAATACTAGATTGCAGCCTAAATACGTGGGCCCCTATTCCATTCTTGCTGTAATCAATCCAGTGGCCATGAAATTACGACTCCCCTTAACTTGGCACATACACCCAGTATTCCATGTATCCCTTCTGAAGCCGTATGTGGTAGGCACTCGAGAAGTGAAGAGACCACAACCTGTAGAGATCGATGGGGAGGTGGAGTATGAAGTGAGAGAGGTGCTTGATTCACGGAAAGTGAGAGGTGTGCTTCAGTACTTGATTGATTGGAAAGGGTATGGGCATGAGGAACGCTCCTGGGAACCTCGTTCCAACCTCCATTGTCCTGGCCTCCTGAGACGTTTCCATGCTCAGCATCCCTTAAAGCCTGGCGGACCGCCGAGACGTCGGTCTTAGTGAGGGGGTTCTGTCACGTTTAAGCCCCGATTAGTAGACTACATATCCCAGAATGCCTGGAAATTGGTCCTTTGTTTGTGTTGAGGGATATTCTATATTTGTTTTCTCCTTTCCTTCTTCCGGTGCTTGTCACTTTTGTTGCCTGCCTACCTTGAACTCTGAGGAATTCCAGACGTCTTTTGGATATCCTTGACCTACCCTGGAGATTACGGAACTGTTCAGAAAATATTTCCGAGTGAAGCCGTGTTGCAGGCTGTTCCGCTGCACGGCGTGTTTTCACCTTTGACCTGGAGCCGCGCTGGAGAAACGAAGCCGTGGCAGAGAAGCCGAGTCGGCGTTTCATGGAACCAGGGTATGTGAGCGCCGAGAAAGCGTCCTAACGCTATTAAGGAAATTTGAATCCAGCGTTCACTGGAATTGTTACGGAAGCGGCCGCTTCCGTGAAAACGTGTAGACTGTTGGAAATGAACGGAAAATTCACTATTTTGTTTTGTGGGAAGAGCGGAAGCTAAACAAAACGTTTAATTTTGGTGAAGTGATTCCCGGAGATCACAGACAGGCTAATTGAACTTGAGACTTTAATGAGATGGCGTATTAACTGCAAAGAGACGAACTTGAGACTAGAGGTCCGCTTTCTCATTGGAGCAACATACAGTTGGAGATTTATTATTTATTCTTTTCCTTTATTTCTCTTTCATCACCTTCTTGTTGGATGATTGTGGCAGTTTATAGTAGTGGGTATCACTGGGGTCTCTTTTCCTCACATTCTGTTGTTTGTCCATTGGGGAGGGGGCGTGTATTTACAAGTGTCTTTTCTTGTGTATTTCTGCAGACTATATACAAGCGAGCACAGACAGATCCTTCACACGTCTTCGCCAGCTGTAGATGGTCTTTGGCTGCCAGCCTGTTTATTTTACTTTCTCCATTTTTTCCCCTTCCCTGGGGGGTCTCCCTGACTGAGTTTGTATATGTGTAGAGCTCGGTGGGGGGGACTGTTCCAAGGGAAGAAGGAAGTAGGCAACTTCATCGCTCCTGCTGCTTCTGGATGTTCAGGTTAGTCATCCTGCCTTAGACGTGACAGTTACTCTTAATCCAAATGCTGAACCACAAGTTCAAATTCAAGGAGTTGATGTCAACAAGAATGATTTTGTGAAGAAATTTCCTAAATTGTTTAAAGGTGATTTGGGATGTTTGAGAGGGTATAAACATGATATTAGACTTAAAAGTGGAGCACAGCCATCCAAAGTTAAAGTAAGGAGGATTCCCATTGCTTTGCAAGAAAAGGTAGAACAAGAGTTAGACAAGTTTCTAAATCAAGGAATTATTACTCCTGTGGAAGCTTCAGAATGGTTGGCACCAGTCGTCGTTGCCAATAATGCCAATGGTGAGATTAGACTTTGTATTGATCTCCGCTCACTAAACAAGGAGGTGGTGGGGGATAAATTTCCACTACCCAATATTGATGAAATTATGTCTACGTTAAGTGGGGCTTGATTTTTCACAACACCAGATCTCACACAAGAGTATCATCAAATTGAACTTACTGAAAGATCACAAGACTTAACAGCTTTTATCACTCCCATGGGTGTGTTCAAGTATAAAAGAATGCCCTTTGGCTTGGTGAGTGCAGCCTCAGTCTTTCAGAGAGTAATGTCTTCTATTTTGAAAGGTATAAAAGGAGTAAAGTGTTATCAGGATGATTTATTAATTTTTGGTGTAACTCAAGATGATCATGATTTTACATTAGAGCGTGTTTTGAAAAAACTTGAAAATGCAGGTCTCACTTTGAAATTTGAAAAATGTAAATTTTCTGTAGAGGAAGTCAACTATTTAGTTCATTGCATCACCTCTATGGGCGTTGTTCCTAAAAAATAATTAGTAGATACCATTCTTGATTTAGAAACCCCCATGACAAAGGATGAACTTGTTTCATTTCTTGGTATGATGGAATTTTATTGCAAATGTATTAATAATTTGTCAAGTAAATCGAGTGCCATGAGACTGTTACTTGTGAAAAATAAAGAGTTTATCTGGTCTCAGGAATGTCAGAAAGAGTTTGAAGAATTAAAAATGAATTTGAGAAATGCACCCAAATTGCAGGCATTTATTCCGGATGTAGAGACTTCTTTGGTTACAGATGCTAGCTTGAAAGGCTTGGGTGCGATTCTTAAACAAAGAAGAGATGGTAAGGAACAGCTTACTGCATGTGCATCTAGACGTCCCAGGGGTGTGGAATTAAATTACACCGTCATTGAAAAGGAAGCTTTAGCTATCTACGGGCTCTCAATAAGTTTCGACATTTTATTTGGGGGACTCATTTTAAAGTATGTAGAGATCATAAGCTTCTTAAAGAAGTTTTTTCAATAAAAAGTCTTGATTTTATTTCATCAAGAATAAGACGATGGGTGATTGGTCAACAGGATTTTAATTTTGTTGTTAAACATCTTCCTGGGGTAGAGAATGTAACAGCAGATTGTCTGTCTCGTTTGGTTTGTAATGTAAAAGAAGATCAGGATTTTGATGATAATTTTGAAAATGAAGTAAGTGTTTGCGAAATAACTCCTGGTATCATTAATGAAAAAGAATGGAAAGAAGAATTAGAAAAGGATTCTGAGTTAGAGAAGGTTATCAGCATGATTCAATCTAATAACATGTGTGATAGTTCATTATCTAAAACCTGGCGCATGATTGTAGATGAATTGTCTATGGACAATGGTATCCTGTTACGAGGTGATAAGTTGATTTCACCATTGTCCTTAAGAAAGAAATTAATTGAGAAAGGTCATTAGGGTCATTTAGGGATTGTTAAAACTAAGGAAAGGTTAAGAGCTAGTTTTTGGTGGCCTGGCATGGATTTAGATATTGAACGTGAAGTCAGAGAATGCTTACTATGTAAAGTCAGAAACAAAGTTCTTTCTCCCCGAACTTTACCCATAGTTTGTCGAAAATTACCCAATGGTCCCTGGGAGGATGTTGCTATGGACATTATTGGGCCACTTTCTGGTGAGCATACTACACCTTATTTGTTAGTTCTCATTGATTTATACTCAAGATGGGTGGAGGTCTCCTGTGTGTCAGAGGTGACTTCTATTAGTGTGATTTTTTTCTTGCAAGAAATCTTTAGAAGAGAAGGTTTCCCAAAAACTTTTTTGACTGACAATGGCCCTCAATTTTGTTCAAAACAAATGGAACATTTTTTGAGGTCATGTGGGATTTTTCATAAAAAAAGTTTAGTTTATCAACCAGAAACAAATGGCACTGTTGAAAGATTCAATAGGGTGATAAAAGAAAATATTCAATTGTCTAGAGTTAATTGTTTAAATTGGAAAGAAGAATTACAAAAATGAATTCTGGCTCATCGTTTTTCTCCTCACATCTCTACTCGGAAGTCTCCTTTTGAGTTATTTAAAGGGAGGACTCCTAATACCAAATTGTGCCCAGGTTAGATGATTGTGGGGTAAAGGTATCAAAGATAACAGTGTGGGAGAAAAAAGATTACAACTAAATAACAAGGAAAAATATGATGAAAGGAAAAGAGTAAAACAATTTGTTACTAAAGTTGGTGACATTGTTAAAGTCAAAGCACCTGTTGGTACTTTGTCATGGTCCAAATTTACAAAACCTTTACGTGCAATAAAATGCTTTAAAAATGCTATGAAATTAGAGGATGGTAGAATTTGGAATCTGAGTCATGTTGTAATTCTTAAGTCTAATCCAGAAATGAATTGGGAAAATAATAATCAATCTGGAGTCTCTCATTTTAGGCCTTGTTCAGAACTTAGAAGAAGTGGACTGAAGACTACTTTGCCATCTTATTTGAAAGATTATGTTAACTAGTCACTTTTCTGTTGATTTTATGTTAAGGTTGGCTACTTTTGTCTCTGTATTATGTAACTGTACATTTCTCTATTTATTTATTGTTAGAAGATAGATGTGTGGTATTCTCCTCCTTCCTGTTCTTTGTTCAAGGTTCCATGGAATATAGAATTCAGTTCTAGTTGAGAACATTCCCTTTTTGTCAGTTGCTGACTAACTACTGATGGTTGAGATGTTATGAAATAAACCTCCAACTTTAATCAACTACGCGTGTCCTGTGTATTTCATCTAAACTTTACAAGTGTCATAAACGTCCTGCTTCCATCCATGACTGTATGGGGCAATGGTTCAGTACACATCAGTCTTTGGCTATCCTGCTCTGTTAACGACAGAATTTTCAGATCACATGTACATGTCCACTTGAAACTGAGTGCATTTCAGTGTCAGGGCTCGGTAGCCAGTACTTTACTTTTCAATGTTGTCCTTGTATAGTTCCCCCTCCATTTATTTGCTTCTCCTCTTTTTATTTTATTTATCTGAAGATGATATCACAGATTTCCAGGCAGTGCTGACTGGTAGCGTGCTGCTGCTCATTTAGTCTATTAAACCAGGTTACCATTATGAAATCTGTTATCTATAACATATCATTATTTTACCATTCCAAAATGGCCAAGATGTTGGTTCTAATGTGGCACATATGCTAGAACATTAAAATTGTGATGGACAATATGTAATAGCACTGCAAGACAGACCATTGCTGCAATATTTAATTTAACTATTGCAAGCATATGCCCACTGTGTTTAGTCTGTTGCCTGATTTCTTTTTTTCTACTTGTATTCTTTTACTTTATCTTGCATGTGTTGTTGTTTTATAGAGTTTTCTTCTGTTGTCTCAAAAGGTGAATGCAAGAATAAGTCAGTGGATGAATGTATGCATTCGAGCAAAGATGTGTGACAAAGTGGATTTATGACTACGTATTTAGTGCCCAAACCCACCAATGACACAAAAAGGTATTTTCCTATTGGCATTGTAATGCTTGTTTCCCTTTCTGGAGTGACCATGTATCAAACAATGTGTAATCTTCAGTGGGCAGATTGACCTAATTGCTGATGCCGCCTATGTTATTTATACTGTGCTGTTGATGTAAAAACATGTACAAATCACTGAACAATTATTGCAAATAAAAGAGCAGGACTACAATTTTGCATGAGATGATGCACACAGAAATAACAATATTGACAACGGTCACCAACACAGAAAGCACTATGTACTAAAGGTTTAATGAAATGCAACCTTTACACACGTTATATATTATGATCAAGGACACTAACTAATGTGCACTCGGACACATGAAAACTTACCTCCCTGTCTGTTCAGTCATCCCTCTCTGAAAATCAGGCCATTTGATATGCTTAATGAAATCTGCTGGATACTTGGCAAAAAATTGCAACTGTCAAAGACAGACTGGTAAAGACAGTGGGTTTACACTGTGTTCCTGGTAACTCACTCATGGTCTGTTGTTGGATCTGAGCCTTATAGGGGATGCTGCACTTGGTAATTCTAAAGATGGAGTCACTATGAAGGGAGTTAACATAATAATGTTAAACGTGTTACTTTACTATACATTACTAAATGTCTGTCTCCCTAGTACACCTCACCTGACCATAGGGAACATATAGTACGATGAGAGGCACTGACATATAAGGGTGCCATGGGTCCTACAGCAAAATAGGCTAATTGGCACTTATTTTTATTTTTTTTATTTTTTTTTAAATATATTTTTATTGCAGTTATGATGTTACACATGTATGCCATTCAACAGCTCTGTAACCAACGTTCGTGGTCCTTAGAACAGAAACATTTGAGGTACACAGCCATTCAGCCCTCAACCCAGAGGTCGGGCGGCAAGTTTCAGAGTCATAATGCATGCATACGTTTCCCAGTAATAGAACCAGTTCTGGCAAATAGACAGAGGACTGTATCTGCTTTTCTTTTCTTTCCCCAAACACCTAACAAATAAGCTCAAACTCTCCCTGGAGCTATCACTAACAGTTCCACTTTGTCGTCCTCTTCAACACTCCCTTCCCTCCCGGTTCCCTCTCCCCGAACATGAATGGTGGTGTGGGCGCTTACCAATCCTCTTGATACATCTCAACTGAGTTATCACGGGGTCAGCAAAAACCTAATTGGCACTTATGTGATGTTGTGCAGTAAAATACTTCAATAATTATGGTTCAGTGACCCCCAGTACTCTGGTGCCACAGCACCTGCTGCATCATCTGTGCTGATCTACGATTGAACAAAATGAGAGCTACCAAATCTGTGTCATACAGCTGTCCTAGCCGGAAGCAGGGTAAGTCTCCCTTCAACACATTGTGTCTTTTTTTACTCTGAAATACCATTTAGTAGTAATAATGAAAGTAAAAACTGTCTGGGAGGAGATGCTAGAAGGCCAGAACAATGCTTCCTTAAGTAAACTAGAAAGAGTAACGGTCTCTGGGTTCTAAGAAAAGTATTAGGCATGGAGGGCTGAGGACAGAAGGGTAACAAGAGGCAGGAAGATACACTCTTGCTCTGCCAGAGCAACAACTGATCAAGCACTTTGTCGCTCATCCTCACATGTGAATGGTGCCTTTCAGGCAAGGGCAAGAGCGACCCAAATAGAGCCCACCTGACAGGATCAAAGGAGTGGCTGGAAAGAACAAAATATTCTGTAACTATTTTGTTGGTCTTTCACCTTCAAGTAAACGCATATAAAACAACACACACCATAAATTAAAAATAAATGCAAGTTAAAATAAATAGTGAGAGATGCACTCTTTTATATTGTGAAATCGTGGATTGGTTGATGTCATCACTGCTGATATCTGTGTGTGTAACCCGCAAATCACATAATTTAATTCTCGTTGGTGCAGTGGAGAATAGTGACTGGGGAGTTTCCAGTGTTACGAGGTCCAAGCCTGGGACAGAAAGCACTGTGAATATGTACAGATGTACAGTATTACACACGGTATAAGATAGGCTGCCATAAAGTGATCAAAAAGATCTAGGTTTAAGATTAAAAATGCTTCCAAAATTAAAGATTTGAGTAATATGCAGACTATGCCTAGTAAAAACTTGTTTCTAACTGCCCCATAAAAGCCCGCACTCCCCAGCTCCTCTGGTAACTTTACAATACCTTTAAAAAACAATAGCTTCAAATGATTCCATCAATTAAAGCCAAAAGCAGCTCCTAAGAAGCCTCTACTTCTATAGATTAACCAATTGTATGCATTTACATTTTTTTCAGGCGGCAGACACCTTGACTAAAAACCTTGTTTCTTGTTCAGCTGTTTGCCTCTCCCTCAGCTTCACAGTGCATTGGACTCTCTCCCCTTCCACTGCAGACAAGGCATCTCAAATGTCAGAATAACATACCGTATTTTCCGGCGTATAAGACGACTTTTTAACCCCTTAAAATGTTCTGGAAAGTCGGGGGTCGTCTTATACGCCAGTTACTAAAAATGGCGGTATTTTTTACATAGCGCGGACTTCACCCGAAGGTGTCAGACCGCGTCTCAATTGAAATGGGTGCCGCTTAGGGAACTCCAGCACAGAACGAAGAACGTAGGCGGTCTTGAAAATAAATTACGGTACTGTTACGGTACCACAGGCTGCTAATGAGCAGAGCAGAAGTACGAACGTTACATAGGCGATGGTGGCACTGTGCAACACGATATCAGCCCCTCGCCAGCCAGAGGCAACTCAAACACTGCGCAAGGTTTAAA
The DNA here is from genome assembly GCF_964263255.1 of Lissotriton vulgaris. NCBI lineage: Eukaryota > Metazoa > Chordata > Amphibia > Caudata > Salamandridae > Lissotriton > Lissotriton vulgaris. The sequence continues at coordinate 868,282,584 of NC_141687.1, read as the reverse complement.
CTAAAACAAATGGCGCCGTGAGCCCTACCTAGACTGCAGCTGCACATCCCCCAGGCAGACGAGGCGCTCCTCCACGTGTGCTGATCTCTCTCTCCTTCCGTAATTCTTACACTCATCGGAAGGAGAGGAGCGTCAGTACCACATGATCTCCTCAGTCCATGGAGATAGAAAGGGGACTGTAGGACGTTAGGAAGTGGGGGTCGTCTTATACGGCGAATATAGCACGAAACCTACATTTTGTCAATGAAAGTAGGGGGTCGTCTTATACGCCGGGTCGTCTTATACGCCGGAAAATACGGTAACATGTATTTGTAAAGCAGAGGTTCACCCTGAAGGTATTTTGGTGCTGAATAACAGATGTTTATTGTTTCCCAACTCAATGGTACTCCTTTTATTGTTCTCAGACGGATGTAGGGCTGAGTAAACCCACTGGTATTTGAACCTGTGACCATGAGATTGATCACAGGCCCCTAAAGTGGACACATTAGTCTACTGAGCCACCAGACTCAGCAATTACCTGTTCTAGGACAGGTGTCTTTTAACATAAAGTAAGGGAACAGTTTTTTTCAAATTAACAATGTATGGGTACGTTGTGCCCCTCAGATCCCACCCACTTCGGTTTCTGGGTATGCCCCCATCCCTTTGCCTCTGGCCAGTTTCGATAGCTCTCGTTTTTCTGCACAATGGCGGGCACCAGAACTGTGTTAACAGAAAAATCCTTTTAGACAGCTTAGCACTTATTCTCAGGTACCTTTTGTATCTAATCTTTTGCTACCTTTTGCCTTTATATTGGGTAGCTCATGCAACAGTGATTCGATTTGTAAGTCAGGCGTGCCCTGCTATTCCATATCACATCTGCATCTCGTCCCTGGGGAACAGTAATCCTGTGCACGTGTGCACTGCGTGTGATACCACTGGTAAGAGGTCCTCGCAGACCACCAGGCTTGTATACAATGTAAAGGTTCCCAAATCCCAGGAGACTTTGGAGACTTTTGATTTAATCACCAGGAAGAAGAGTCAAAAAGGTGTACTGATGAGATGCGCGGTATCTCCCCAGGGACCCTACCTCAATGGCAAGTGGTGCGAGTAAACTCAAGTATGTTTAAAGCACCCATTTGAAAGATCTGCCCCTGATTACTTCGTTCAACCGGGTCATTTTTAATGTCCAATGTAGGGATCTGGACCAACTGGGAGCACAGAACCCAGCTAATTAAAAACTGGGGTGGTGCTGGTTGGTTGCACTGAGAAGTTAAAACTATCCCCCCCCATGGATTTGAGTCATGGCCAAAAAAAACCTTGCACTGAGGAATCAAGTCTGGTCAGACTGTTAGATTTGCATCCTGATGCGATAGGCCCCTCACAATCTGGGGCTCTGTGCATGTGCATTAGATAAACCCGGTTGACCTTTTTATGGAGTAGTGCACATGCGAGAAAATAGGGGAACAGACTGTTCCCAATTTGTCCTATTACCACTCATACCCTGCATGCCACCTACCTATGATGGTATGCCCAACAAATGGCCACGCTTTCCAGGAGCCATGACCCTCTTGTCAGGCCTTGGCATCTGGGACCTCATTGCCTCCTTCTTCTCGATTGCTGGGTCTTAGCATGTTACAGTGAGAGACCGTCTGTTCCTGCACCTGGGCCACTGGAACCACTCCTCCTTGTGTCTCGTCCTGTTCTGGTTGCTTTTTCGCCTCCAGATTGAAAGCGTTGTCTTCCCTGGGGTTCTTGTCCCGTTCCACTTTCCCCTTCCATCTCCTCTCCCCCTTAGACCTTCATCTCACCTCTTGTGGTTCTTCTCCCGTCCAGCCACTTCCGACTGTTCTGAAGCTAGAGCACTGTTATGATGGTGATATTCTTAGTGAAGAAAATTGACTGTTATCAAGACAATATTTACCAGGAGAAAATCAGTGGTTTTATGATGGATAATGAGGATTTTTGAGATCTTCATGTGAACGTGAGGAAGGAAATAGACGTTTTGAAGGAAATGGGAACGATTGTCGAGCCGTGAGAGGTGGAAATGACAGTGTGAGTCTCGCAAAGAGACGTTGTAGGCCACCGCAGTATTTGGAAGATATTAACTCTTTTTGGCGATGGTAACCTATTTTTGCTGCAACATTTTCTTCTGTTGGAATATTTTTTTATCATTTCCTTTTATTGCTTTATAATGGTTTGCTTGGGTTTCTTTAAGTATTTTTTTGTTTTTATGGAAAGGGAGGGAATGTGTTATGATGGGTTTATCAAGTGTTTTGTTTTTCAGTGTTATGTGCCAGACACTCACCTGAACTCCAGGCGATTCCGATGGGGTGAAGGTATTTCGCCAAATCCCAGTTAAAACTGTCAAGTGAGCAATGGAATACACATGACCCCTTTGAAAGTTCTCAGGAGAAAGGGGGGTGGCATAAACAAAGAAAGGAGAGACATACCGGGTCTTCAAACTGGATTTCTTGGTGCCAGTATCACTGGGCTCGGAATATGTGGGTTAAGGCGTCAGAGGTGGTTGTAAGGACGTGTACCAAAAGCAACTCAGACATGCACAGCATATAGTTCTTTTCTGTTAACAAATAATAGTAATTAAATAAATTATATCTTCAGTGAACCATCCAGTCTCTAATTCGAATGTGACCTACCAACAAGTGTGTGGTTTCGTAGACACCATGGTGATTATGATGCCACTTAACAAGCATTTACCAAATACCAGGATGCAGGGCCACGGAATGTACTGTAATAAAAACACAATTGTTACTCATGACAGGTATGCTTTGCAATTGCCAAGAATAGAGAGTAAAAACTTAGCATGAAGTACCTATATAAGATATTCAGCTATTGAGCAAAGAGTCTTCTCACTGCGTGCGGGAAAAATAATGTGCTAGGAGTCTTCACACTATAGCGAATAAAATATGTTTGAGGACAACATAAAGGATCAATAAACTCTGATCTTCATACAATAAGGATTTTTGATGTTGCTTCATTGTATTCTGTGGAGAAGTGTGGCTCAATGGTTAGAGCGGCAGACCCTGATGCAGAAGTCTGGCCCGGGACCAGGGTTCAATTCCCGACGCGGCAGGGTCTTGAGCCCAAAAATGTCCACGGACTCGATAATTCTCGCTTTGGTGCCTGCTCGAATCACGGGTTCACACTCTGCAACCCTGGGCAATAGCTTGCTTAATCTCCACTATGGCCCCTGCGGCAGGATGCCTGGCTTTCACCTTGGGGGTGCCCAGTACGGATTAACTCACAGGGAAAAAACAGGACGGGTTCCCAAAGCAAGCACTTAGAGACTGTTGGTGATAATGCGCGATATAATTTACATATTCTGTTCTCTTAATATATTAAAAAGTCTTCAATATTTCCTTTGAGTAATTGACATCGAGTTAAGTCCCAAAAAAATGAGTTCTCACCCTAATAATAACTTACATACTCAATAAGAACACGCTGCGCACTGATACAAAGTGCTACTGGTATGTAGTCTATTGTTCTTCTGCTGTGACGCTTGAAGAAGCTTTGCTGATGTGAAGCTTTAACATAAAATACGGTATTTCATATACCACTTAAGTCTGCAGTCATTAAATCTAACCATTAGTATGAACACAAAAAGACCAATTTTTTGTCTCTGAAGATCTGGTCCCCAATGTAGGCGAAGTTGTGTATCTTTCAAGATAAATCTCACATCATTCCTCCATGATGTTATCCATAGGCAACGGGAGGCCCAGGTCTGTGATCCCAACCAACATGGAGACTCCAAACAGAAGCACTCACGGACCCACCCTTTGTTGCCAAGGTAGGAGAGGAACTTTTTTAATATTTCTAAACGAATTGGAGTTTGGAGTCCTCAAGAACAATAAAGTGTGAGGCTATGAAGGTAGTGATAAGAGGGATCTGCATTAATACGACTTACGGAGATAGAGACATTGCTCCAGGCGGCCCCCTGGCGAGTGGTGAGAGGTCCAAGAGCAGCTGTTGACATCATTATACAGGCTAGAAAACTTTCATTATACCATGTACCGCCAATGTCTGCATGTCGAGGGGGACCGATCCGGGGCCTTGCTTACCAGGTTGATCAAGGGGGATCATCTGGTTTCCCCATAGTGCAGATGCAGTCTAGAGAAGGGAAAACAGTATATACTCAACAACAAATCCTAGATATTCTGTCTGATCATCTAGCCGGGGTGTACACAGGGCGCCCCCGCCGGCTTCGGAAATGATGAATGGGTTCATGTCTGCCCTGGATTTGCCCCGCAAAGAGGGAGAGGCTAGTCAGTTGCTAGACGAGGCGATATCCAAAGAAGAGGTATTAGAAGCTATACACACCCTAAACCAGTCCAAAAGCCCAGGGAGTGACGGATTTACCATACAAATTTTATATATTTTTTTACCTATTCTGGTAGACCACCTGCTGGAAGTCTACAATGAAGCGTTTCAGAAACAAATGATGCCGGCCACCATAAGGGAAGCGTTGGTAGTCATAATACCTAGGACAGACAGAGAACCCCAACTGCCAGGCTCGTACAGACCAATATCCCTCCTGAATATAGATGTGAAAATCCCGAGTGGGATCCTGGCAGCCAGATTACAACCACATATGCACCACTTAATTCATTCTGACCAAGCGGGCTTCATCCCTAAACGTAGCACTGCCCATAACCTACGAAGGCTAGCCCTATATGGCACTCCCCCTCCCTAGACCAGGATGATTATGCCCTGGCGTTATTGGATATTGAACAGGCGTTCGATTTGGTAGGTTGGGCTTACATGTGGTAGGTTTTATGCACATTGGGGATGGGGGTGTAAGTTCTTAAATGGATACAGCTACTTTACTCTGCCCCTCATGCTAGGATACCTATGGGGAGACTGGTCTTGAAGGTTTTCCAGTTAGAACGCCGTACCAGATAAGGCTACCCAATATCGCCACTCCTTTTTGCAACAGCGATGGAGCCATTGGTGGCAGCACTTAGAGTGGGGGTGAGCCTTTTCAGGAGCCCACTGGTGCAGGGGTTAGCCCTTCTTTGTACTTAAGTCCTTAGACTAACAAAATAGAGATTGGCACAGAAGCTGTAATATCAAAGAAAATAGCTTTATTAACCTCTCATGAGGGAGACAATGTCAATACGGTACCCTCAGGCCACTGTAGGGGGTAGTCCAAGGAGTACAGAAACCATGGGCCTTTTAATGGCCAGTTTATAGCTGAGTAAGCATGAAGACTCAAAACGAGGTGGTAAAAGTATGCACAAGAATAGTTATTATTATTATTAATTATTATTATTATTAAAGGGGTTTGTAAAGCACCTGGTGACGCCTCCCGGCGTGTCCCCGCGCTGTGGAGAGAGAGTCAAGGGAGGAGAGAGGGGAGGGGAAGCTAAAGGGCGAACAGATGTGTTTTCAGCAGTTTTCTGAAGGAGGACTCATTCTTAGCTAGTCTAATGTTGATGGGAAGGGTGTTCCATTTGTTGGCTGCTAGAGAACGGAAAGAACGACCTCCCATTCTAGCTTTTTTTGTGCGCGGAGTCTTGGGCAAACCCATTCCCTTGGAACGAAGGGATCTGTTGGGCTCGTAGGGCATGGCTAGATCGGACAGATAGGATGGAGCTTTCTGAGAGATAATCCTATAGCACCAGAGAAGTGCCTTGAATAGGATTCTCTTCCTGATTGGCAGCCAGTGGAGGGTAGCCAAGGAGGGTTTAGAGGGTGCTCTTCGGGGAAGTCTTAACACTAATCGTGCAGCTGAGTTTTGTAAGACCTGCAGTCTTCTGATGTTCTTTTCGGAGGTACCCAGCAGAAGCACATTGCCGTAGTCTATTCGGGAGGTTATAAGTGCCTGAGTCATGGTACGCCTGGAGTCTAGAGGGAGAAGATCCAGGGTACGATTGAGAGTTCTCATGACTCCAAAGCACTTTCCTACAGTTTTCTTGACATGGCTATCGTATGAGAGTTTGCTGTCGATCCAGACGCCTAAGTTCTTCGCTTCCTGACTGGAAGTGGGTAGAGGCCCCAGACAGGGAGGCCACCAGTCTTTGGTCCAGTTAGTGTCCGTACCTCCTATTATGAGTACCTCAGTTTTTGTACCATTTAGTTTGAGGCAATGCTTAGTCATCCAATCTGCGAGATTGCTCATGCAAGATTTGAAGTTGTCAGCATCAGAGGTGGGGGCTTGGGACAAGGAGATCAGCAATTGAGTATCGTCGGCGTAAGAGACAAGCTCTACATTCACATATATGGCCAACTGGAAACTACTTAGTCAACAGAGTGGGAGGAGTATTGATGAAGGGGAGGAGGGTATCCCAGACATGCCCCTACATAATACGTCACGTCACGGAAATATTCAAGCTTATGGTCATTAGGGTGTTGCAGCGAGCACCGTATGCCCGAGACATGCCACTGTGGGTCGTACAACCATTCGCTAAATCTCGGCCTCTATGTCTGTACATAGATGGCAAAGCGGGGGATGCCTTATGATGGGAGACTTGTATGATAATAAACAATTTATTTCACGAGAGCAGGCAGTGGATACCTTCGATCTAGGCAATTTCTACAATATGCGAAAATAGCTCAGTTGGCCAGGGAGCTATGGCCTTTGTTTCCCGAGGAACCCCCGTGGTGAAAGTGCTACAGGTCATGTTGAATATGGCCCAAGGACGAAGATTTATATCACACCTATATAGGGCAATATGGAAGGACAAAATGGTCACGACACTCCCTGTACAGGAAAGGTGGGGGCAATAGTGGAAGAAACCATAACATCCAAGTACTGGATTAAAATCCATGAGTGGGTACAACAGGTGAGTTCAAACACACAGTTCAATATATATTTGTCATCAAATATATCTCACACCCAAAAGCCTGAACAGGATGTTTCCGGATCGCTCGGGCGGTATCCCAGATGTGGGGCAGAGGAAGCGTTTTTTATACACATATCCTGGGCATGCCGAATCATGGGTCCTTATTAGACCAAGGTTCTGACTAGGATGAGGAAAGCGACAGTGTGGGTGATACCCCACTAGATAGGTAGGGTCCTGCTGGGTTTACTGCCCAGGCCTAAAAACAAGAAGCTCAGTAGGAGGTTTGTGCTCTTGGGGCTGGTGTTGGCAAAACAAACGGTAGCCATTTTGTGGCTAAGCCGTGACCCACCACAGGTGAGGGGGTGAGTGCGGGATGTAAATGAATGGGCTACGGCACAGATGGTCCGAATGCAGTGGACCAGATGTGATGTAAACGTGGAAGATGACCTACAGGCTTGGAGGGCAATGCTGGGGGATCTGCTGGGGGATCTGCGGAGGGATCATACACCTGTTATGAGGCGAGGTCTGGGCCTCGCACGTGGTCGCTGGAGGCAGCACAGATACAAGGACACACTGTTGTCAGGTATGCCGGAAAGACCCCGAGCGGTCTTCCGCTTGTTTCTTTTATACCTCGAGGCGAGCCCGCCCGAGGGTGTGGGGATGCATGTATCAGTGGATACATTGTGTGTTAGAGGCCGGGTGGCTCTCTACATCCCTCCTTCAATTCAGTTCGTTTCTAGAAACACTTCCACTATGGTGAGGTCCAGGCAAAATCTCTTAGTCTCTGGCTTGGACCTGGATTGGGCCTAAGATGGTATCGGCGGCTTCTACATGCGGGGGAGCCGGCGACCCCAGCCGGGATCACCTCAGCACTCCGCACTGGAGACAGGGGGCCTGACAGAGTACCTTGAGATGTGTCCGGTTGGCTGGCCCCTTCGTCAGGCTCTTCCTGGCTCGGCCTCGGGGCGGGGGCCTCGGCCCACGGTCCGTCTCCGTCCTGGCTGTCTGGCTCGGTACCCGATGCTTCCACGATGTTGGCGGGAATGCCTGCCGGCCCTCCTACTTTTTTGAAACAGGATATGTTGCGGGTAACTGTCTGACGGCCTCGGCGCGCCGTCACCATGGTCCCCTGAACCTTCTTAAGTGTCCACCTCTCTGGTTCAAAAGGAGTCCTGAATTTCCACCCTGGATGGCGATCTTGGACCACCACGGCGTCTCCTTCTCGTATTCCGGGATGTTTTGCGTGCCGAGCAGCGCTCGCCTTCTGGTTAGTTAGGAGCCTCCGTGACTGGATGTCTTCACTGTTCCTTGTCTCTGGTGTCCAGGTAGGTGCTGTCGGTATATTGCCTTGTGGTGCTTTCTTGAACAGGACATGTGCTGGGGCACATTTTGTGATGCTGTGTGGGGTCTGTCTGTATGCACTTAGAAATTGATCCAGAGCAGCCTCCGGGTCGTTCCCACCGTCAACCGCGATCCGGAGGGCTCTGTTGAGGGTCCGCATTAGTCTTTCTACTTCCCCGTTGGCTTGGGCCATAACGGTGTTATTTTCCTGTGCCGTATCCGGAGGTTGTCCAGATAAGCCTGAAAGTCTCTTCCTTGAAATGGCGGCCCATTGTCGGACTTTATTTCCTCGGGGAGCCTCATCGTAGCGAAGATGTGATCAAGTGCCTTTCTGACTTGGGGGAACGCTACTGACGGGATGACTTCTACTACAGGGAATTTTGAAAACGAGTCTATCACCACAAGTGTGTGTCTGCCATCCGGGAAGCTCCCGAAGTCGACGCTCAGGTGAGTCCACGGGGTTTGAGGTGCTTCTTCCGTGATGACCGGGGCTGGCGCCGGTTCTAGTCCTGTTATGGTGCAAGCGTGACAGGAGCGTATCATATCATCTACCATGCTGTCCATGGCGGGGAACCACACCTTGTTTCTCAGCCTGGCCTTCGTCTTGGCCATCCCTTGGTGGCCCACGTGTGCAATAGTTAGCATGTGTCGTTGGAGGCTCTCTGGCACAACAATAAGATGTCTTCGAAGCACGACCCCTTCATCTCTCACGCTTAATTCATTTCGGATCTGCCAGATCTGTTGTCGTGCGTGGCTCACTTCCCGTCTCAGACCTTGACTCCGTCGAGGAATCGAGTCCAGCTGTTGTTTTCGAGGGCCCGTTTGACTCGAGTCAGCGTCTCGTCAGTGGCGGTGGCCTCTCCAATCTCCTGCAAAGTCAGCGTGTCCGGGCAGGCTGCTTGAGATACCATGTGGACGAATTCTTCTGCTCCTTGCCCATCCGCGAGCGGGAGCGCCTTCCTTGTCCCATCTGGGTGTCGAGACAGATAGTCCGCCGGGTTGTGTGCTCCCGGACGGAACACCAAGTTGAAATTGTAGCCCTGCAGTTGAACGGCCCACCGCTCGATCCGTGGGGGTGCAAGCCTTGATGAGCCGGTGAAGAGTGGCAGTAGTGGTTTGTGGTCGGTCACTATGGTGAACTCCTGTCCGCAAAGGTATAAGTGAAAGTGTTGGCACGCCCACTTAATGGCCAGGGCTTCTCGCTCGATCTGGGCATATCGAGTCTCCGTGTCGGTTAGGGCTTTGCATGCATAGGCAACGGGTTTCCATTCGTCTCGCCCGTACTCTTGTAGTAACACAGCTCCCAGGCCCACCGGGCTAGCGTCCACGATTAGTTCTGTCTTCCGGCGTGGTTGAAAGTATGCCATTACCGCCTTGTCTAGAAGGCTCGCTTTGATGTCCTGGAATGCTTGATTCGCTGAGCATGTCCATTCCCACTCCTGATCGTGGCGCGTGAGCGCCCTCAATGGTTCTGCCAGTGCCGCTAAATTGGGGATGAACCGGCCACAGTAGGTGGCCATTCCGAGGAAACTCCGCACTTTGGATGGATTCCGAGGAGTGCTCGCGGTCCGGATTGCCTCTGCCTTCTTCGGGTCTACTTTTAGACCCTCCCGCGTGAATGTGTATCCGAAGAAGTCGACAGCTTCTTGGTAGAAAGAGCACTTCGCTCTGTGCAGGGTCAGTCCATGCTCTTCCAGTCTCTGCAGCGTGGCTCTCAGGTGGGCGTGGTGTTCCTCCAGCGTGTTGGAGTATATGAGGATGTCATCGCTCAGGTTGATTACCCCGCTCAACCCCGACAGGACCTCTCTTATCGCGTTCTGGAACACTTCGGCGGCAGATGACACGCCAAAACTTAGCCTCTTGTATCGTCGGAGTCCGACGTGAGTCGAAAAAAAGTTGTTATGTATCGACTTTCGGGTTCAAGCTCCAGCTGGTGGTACCCTGCGTTGAGATCCAGCTTGGAGATCCACTTTGCTCCGTTCAGGTTGGCGACGATGCCATCCATCGTCGGGGTGATATGGCGCTCTCTCTTCACAGCGGCATTGGGGAGCCTCATGTCAACGCACAGCCTGATGGCGCCGGGCTGCTTGGGTTTGGGTGCTACGACCAGTGGGGACACCCAGGGAGTCGGTCCGGACACCTTCTCAATGACACCTAGATCTTCTAGTCTTTTGAGCTCAGCCTCTACTTGCGGTCGGAGATTAAAGGGTACCCTCCGGTGTCTTAGGGCGACTGGGCGTACAGAGGTGTCGATGTGTAGTCGAACCTTCTTTCCTTTGAGCTTCCCTAGGCCACTGAATAGCGCTGGGAATTCTTGTAACATGCTGTCTGCGTGTGATTGGTGGACTTGGTTTGCGAAGAATACTAGTCCCAGGTCTTCGGCCGTGTGACAGCTGAGGAGTGTGCCCTTCTCCCCCTCGGTGATAAGGAATCGAGCTTCTGTCAAATATTCACCATTGACGATGGTGGTGCTGATGACCCCTCGCAGTGGTAGTGGGTCAGTGCCACCATAGGTGTAGATGTGCGCGCTCGAGGGAGCAAGCGCGGGCCTGGGTGACATTTGTTCGTATTGTTCGGAGTCCATCACATTCACCGACGCCCCGGTGTCTATGAGCGCTCACATTTCCGTCCCCTCTACCGAGATCGTGCACATGGGTGGTGGTCTTCTCTTCGTTGATATTCTGCTGACTTATGATATTACGTATACTTCATCATCATCGTCATCTTCGTAACGCGGCCTTCTCTCTTGAGCTTGACTATCGGGTGGCGGATGTTCCGGCTCCAACGACAGCTGCCTCACTCTTTGTGTTAAGGACTTGGGTCCAAATCCTCCACGCGACCTGGGGGCATTTGGCCTGTACCTCCCTCCTTGGCACACTGCTGCAAAGTGGTTTAGTCTGCCATACTTTGAGCACGTTTTTCCTTTGGCGCTACATGTCGCTGTCGTCGGATGGTCTCCACCGCAGTATGCGCACTGGGCGTCTCGGGATTGCCATTGGCGCGGGCGATTGCCTTGCGGTCTTCTCTGCAACGCGTCCACCCTTTTTTCTTTGATTGGCGCCATCTTGGGAGTGGCCGGCGGGGCCATGGGTGAGCGTAGTGCCATTTCCATCTCATCAGCCCTTGAATCCGACAGTTCATGGGATCGAGCGAGGACGAGTATTTCGTCTAGAGTAATCCCTGGTTGTCTGAGGATGAGTTTTCTGAGCAACTTTGACCGGCACCCCACGATAATTTGGTCTCTGATCTCTTCCCTCGGGTTAGCGAACGGGCAGCTACTGGCTAACCGGCGTAGTCTGGCATAATACATGTCTACAGATTCAGCTTCCGTTTGCCAAGCCCTCTTGAACTTAAATTTCTCATAGTCATTGTTCAGTTGGGGGTCAAAGTGAGCGTTGAGTGCGTCGACCGCTGCGTCATAGTCATCTTCTCCTCCTGTTTCCGGGAGGGTCTCAAAGAGGTCATATATTTCGGGGCCTCCATAGAGGATCAGGAGGGATCTCTTGACCATGCCATCCGTCTCACGGGTGCCTTTGAAGTACAGATTAAGACGGCCAAGCCACGCTTTCCACCGCGGTGCCGCAGTTGCCGGGTCAGCTGACTCGCTGAAAGGGGGAAGGGGGGCAACCCCTGTGTGGGCATGGCCAATCAGCTGTGGGCCGGTGGCGCGGTTCTTGGGCTGACCAGCGGGACCTGGTGATGCTGGGCCTGTTGCGGATGCTGCCGCCGCGCCTCCTTGCGTGGGGTCCGACATTTATTCGATTGTGTGCACGTGTTGCTCCTCCCCCAGAAACAGGGATGTTTGGTGGTGCAGCCCACTGAGGGCCGTGTGTGGATATGCAGGGATCAAGCAGGGTTCGTGTTACAGGCAGTAGGGCAGAAAAGAGGTCACTTGGGTTAGCCAATGCTTATTGCTTTGTTTGGACCGTGACTGAAAGTGAAGATCACTTGGATGTTCCAATGCTTGATGCTGTTTGGACCGTAATTCCGGGGAAGGCCACAGCGCGTTGATGTCGACAGTAGAGCAGTCAAACAGAGAGAGAGAGAGACGTGGATCCGCGTCTCACGCTGAGCGGGACAGGCTGGATGGCCAGAACAGGCTCGAAGCCGACGTGCACCGTCGCTCCTCTTCACCCCTCCCCCTCCGGGGCAGCGCGCGCGATGCGGCGCGCTAGGGCTACGCGCCTGGGAATGAGAGGTGAGAGGCAGGCCCAGAGTGCGCGCAGCGCGGGGGGCCTCGACTAGGCCGCAGGTGCGCCGCGCGGGCGGGGGCCACAGCTGGAGCACTCACCCGATCTTCGCGTGTGGCGAGCCCCGCCGGCTGAACACGCTCCTGCGGAGGAGGCGCGTGGGCGGGCCTCGAGCCAACACGCAGGCTGGTGGACACAGGAGGCAGGCCGGTGACAGACGAGCTGCCACAGCGGGTGGGCTCCGCGGCCAAATCTGGGCAGTGCGGACGGCACGCTTGGAGCGGCGCCGGCGGAGGATGGCCGATGTCCACAGCAGGTGGCGGGGCACGCGCGAGGACGGTACCGGCCTCGTCGCCAATGTTATGAGGCGAGGTCTGGGCCTCGCACGTGGTCGCTGGAGGCAGCACAGATACAAGGACACACTGTTGTCAGGTATGCCGGAAAGACCTCGAGCGGTCTTCCGCTTGTTTATTTTATACCTCGAGGCGAGCCCGCCCCGAGGGTGTGGGGATGCGTGTATCAGTGGATACATTGTGTGTTAGAGGCCGGGTGGCTCTCTACAACACCTAACAGTTCCCAATCCAATACTTCAGAGACTGGGAAGCCACAAGATAATAGTGTGACACCTGCATAGGGGAGGAAGATACATGATTCCTATAAGACAACTTATAGGGATAGATAACAAGGAGAGCTGCACACAGACATGGAAGGGGGGCATGGGCAGGAAGGGGGGAAAGTTTAGTTCAACTACAGGTTCTTGTTATACAAATGACATCAGCGAAAATAGTGTGGTATAGTAAGGGAAGGCATAAAGGGAAGCCACGAAATGCTAAATTTTACTAATACGAGGCAGTTGATACTGTATGTATACATCCTGCGTGATATAAGGTTTGTTATTCTGGCACCTACTGCTTTCGACTAATGTACTTCCTTGGATGTACAGTTTCATAATATGTCGAAACGAATGTAACGTATATTTTTGTTTCAGATGTCAATAAAGATATATTTTTAAAAAATTTAAAAAGTATAAACCCAAAAGAAAGAAAACTTGTTTGTTTCTACAGTGAACAAATGTTGATTCTAGCAATGTTTCTGCAGAAGAGTGCCTCGAGCGCAAGAACCGGAGAGAGCTCTGAATGTCTTGTCCTCTTTCTTTCAGGCTCTTCGATGGGGGCGTGACCAGGTTCGAGGAAGGAGGAGGCCACCCACAGACGTCGATTAAAGCAAGCCTCGAAGACTGCCGTAGAAGAATGCCGAACAGGACCGGAGACAGGTAAGTGTTGGGAGTCCCACTGCGCTCCTCCTTAAATACTCGCTCCCGCGGGTCGGACACGTGTGCAGGTTCCAGCGGTTGACAGCTTGCTCGAGCGGTTGACAGCTGCTTGTTTCGCATGTTATCCGTAGGGTTTGTCAAGAGGCTGGCACACGTGTCATTTCCAAGGAGATAACAGGATGTTGTAGCATCCTGCTACCAATGACCACAGACACCACTACTTGTAAATTACGGAGCTTTATTGCGTGCTTCCAACTTGCTTCAGGTCCCTGCTCTAACTGCCCTGGTTCCGGTCACTGGCCCCTCCCGTTCCTGTTCCTCCCTCTTAACTCCACCCCAACCACTAGACCACATTGTACAATCTGACATCTCCCCCCTTCTTAACAAAATGAACTTAATTTCCACAGTGTTCGCAGTTCTTCAGTCCACCACACGGGTTGGCGGACAGCTTGTTCTTCGAGTATCAGTAGCGTCGAATCCGTGGGGGTCCTGACGTTGATCACTCTTTCCGGCGTCTTAGCCAAAACATCCTTGACTACCGGATTGCACTTCTGAGAGTGTGACCCATTGTGTATGGGCGGCTTATTATCCAGTTCCGCAGTTGTCATGGTTCTTTCATGTTGTGTGACCGCTGCTGGCTCAACTCGGCAGTGGCAGTCTGCTTGCCTTGGTGACTCTTGTTCTGTTGACGGTTGATCTTCTTTGGGAGTGGATAATGTTCCGGTCTTCTTCCAAACTCCCTCCTGTAAAGTTATTTCTCTTTGTCTCGTCCGGTTGGGAGCAACACTGTTCATCTGTGCACCGTCGGGCACGCCAGACGTCAATGTATTGTCTGAGGCGGGTGTCCTGTCTTGATTCTTGGCCTCATTTGCTGCCACTGTTCGTTTCTTCCCTTCCCGCTCGTGGTTGAGGCTGGCGAGACCCTTGACCACCTGGTCATGTGTCTGTTTGTCTCTCATTTGGTGGCAGTTCGTTTCTGTCACCACGTTCGGTCCTCCCCGTAGGGTGACGGGATAGTCCTTTGCCACTAAATAGATATTGTCCCATCTCTCTGTTCTCCTTCCATCAGTTCTTTTAGTCAACCTCTCTGACCCCATCAGGGGTGACGGTATCTTATTCATGTCTTGAGGTGGCGATGGCTGACGTGACGTGTTGTCCTTTGGTTCTGTTGTGCGTTCGGGTGATTGATGCCATGGCTGTGGTCGGGACCATGATTTTGTTGACCCAAATGATCGGACAGACATGTCTTCCGACTCGGAGGAGTCGGTTGCCGGTTTCCTCTGAGAACGTTCTTTTGAGGGCGTCGTGACTGATATGTTTATTGAGTTGGTATTCTGGGATGACATGCTCCTGGAGTCGGAGTTGTTTACGGAACATTTCCGTGGGTATGTTTCCTTTTGTGTCCTCTGTGTTGTTGCTGTGGGGGGATCGTTTACGTCATTAGTTTGGTCTCGGAGCATTTGGTCTTCACCCTTTCCACGGGACATCAATTGTCTCTTCTCCGCTTTCTCGTTGACACGGGACATCAATTGTCTCTTCTCCGCTTTCTCGTTGACACGGGACATCAATTGTCTCTTCTCCGCTTTCTCGTTGACACAACTGTCTGTAGTGCACATGCCTCTCCCTTTCCGGTGTCTGAGTGGCTTGCCACTCCTCATGTGGTTGGTTTCTTTTTCTCGCTTGTTGTTTGTGTTAACGTCCGTGCCATTGGGGTGATTTGTCTCACTGCTTGATGCTTCCTCTGACTCATCTGTAGACTTTAGTGCATGGTGGGAGGATGGCCGGGGTTGTCCGCGTGCTGGTTCCCGGCATTGACGGGATAGGTCCCTTCTTCCGTAGGTCATCTTTCTTACCTTCTTGTTGAGCAATCTGCCATCTTGTCCATGGGTGTGATTTGTCCTGCTTGACACTTCATCTGTTTCATAATCGTTCTCGTCATCGGTTGACGGACTCCTTGAGGTTGAATAGCTCCATGAGGTTGCATCCGTACTGCTTTCGCGATCCTGATTCATCCTGGTCTTTTGTGATGATGACTTGGAGTGTTCCATGACGCTCTGTCTCTGGATTCTTGACTCTGATTCACCCTCCCTCTTTTCAGCTTTGTTTGTTTCTTGGGCCTCTCCCTTAGGCATGAGGGGTGCCTCTTTCCAGACATCCATGCGTCTTGCATTTGATTGCACGTCTTTCGAGAAGTCTTTTGCTTTTATTCGCACTCCAGCCTCGGCCCCTCTGATGATTCTCTTTAGCGACCATTGCTCCTGAAGAATCTTGCGCTTCGTGTCTGCGCTTGAACAACCTTCGATTATTCGGAGCCGAACTGCTTCCTCATTAGTAAATGTGTTAAAGTGGCAACAGGGTACCAGACTTAGTAACCGGGTAATGAATCTCGGCAGTGGTTCTCCTGGTTCCTGCCGCGCTGTATTGAAAGCGATGCGAGCATGATCCACTTCCACCAGTGCATGAAAATGGGCACGTAGCTTCACTTGGAGTCTTCCATAGGTCTCTGTGTCCCTTTTGGGAAATGATCTGATTAGGCGACGGCCCTCATGACCGACTAGCTGGAGGAGTAGTGTCAGACATTGTCCATCCCTTTGTTCATCGATTGCATCAAGAAAATCATCCAGGGAATCCAGCCACCGATTCCATTCGGGACCCAAGTTCCGACCGTCAGTCTGTGACACTGGGGGTGGTACTTCAATGCAAGGACTGGGCCGGGGGGTTGTTTTCACCGCCGCCATGAGGAGGGTGTGTTTTGTCTGCGATCGTCGTAGAATAGTTCGCTTTGTTTCCCGTCTTGTCTGCTGACTTTCTTCGGCCAGGATCCAGTGTCTAACTGTCTCCTTTGATTTCGGGCAGGTTCGCCACTCCTGGGTGACTGCTGTATTCTGTCCGCCTTTAGCACGACTGTTTCAGGAGGCTTCACACCACTCAGCTGGTCCACACATGACACTTGGCTCAGCACCTTCCCACTTTTATTGGGATGGCCTGCTACCTGCAGGTGATTTTGGGTTCTCTTTGCTGTTGATCATTTGTCTTTGCGTGACGCGGGAAGGTTGCTTCGGTGCTTGCTTTCGTTCGTTACGTTCCAGGCCTGTAGTTGCTTGGTGCATTTAGGATGCGCATTCGCCTGTGCCCGCTGACTTCGGGACTTGTATTTATCCGTGCTTGGTATGTCCAGGTCTGTATTGGCTCGTGCTTGTGGCGTTCTGGGTTTGCATTTGCTTGTTTTAGTACCATTCGATGTTTGTGCCAGCTTATGCTTGTTTGCAGCAAGGCTTGCTTTTGCTCATGTCTGTTTATACTTGAAACACGTACTTGTTTGTGCTTGTTCTCAGTGTGTCTCTTGCACTTGCCAGTGCTTGTTGTGTTTACAGTTGTCTTTATTTGTATCATGCGTTAATTGATACTCGTTTTGTTATTGGTCTCGCATTCACCGTTGCGTGTCCTAATGCAACTCTTGCATTTGCTTGTGCTTGTTTGTCTTTGTTATTGCTTTTGCCAATGCTTGCTTACTTGTATCTGTCAATGCGCGTCCATTGACATAGTCCGTCGCTGTTATTGGTCTCGCATTCACCTTTGCGTGTCCTAATGCAGCTCTTGCATTTACTTGTGCTTGTTTGTCTTTGTTATTGCTGTTGCCAATGCTTGCTTACTTGTATTCTGTCAATGTGCGTTCATCAACATAGTCCGTCACTTGCCAGTGTTCATTCAATGTCATCATTTCATTTACCAATGCTTGTTCTTTTGGTTGTTCCCTTGTGTTTGTCAGTGCTTGTTAGCTTACACTTACTGATGTTTGTTTCTTTACCTGTATTGGCCTGACTTTAAGATGGCCGACTCAGATTCATGACAGGGGATTGGAGGAAATCGCCTGTTTCTAAGATGGCCGCCGACTTGGAGATCTCGTTTTCGACGAGATCTGGGCCCTCATTGCTTTCTATTCATTTTTGTTTTGCATTTCGATGCTCACTCACCGGGCCGGGCGGACTCAATGGCCGTCGGTCCCAGGGACGTCAGCGCTTCTCCAGGTCCCTCACGTGTCCACAGGTGAGGTTGGAGCGAGTTCCCGCTTCGCTGCGCTAGGGGAGGGGGGGGCCGCTGCCACTCGGCGACAGCGCGTCAAAGGCACACGCATCAGGCGTGAGGTTCCTAACGCCGGGGCCACTCAAGCTCCAGTTCTACGCGCTCAACAGCGCTTACCGCCAGGTCTTCTGGGGGCGATGCTCTTCGCCCGGGGGCACTCCTTTCCGCTTCTTGGGCGCCGGACAGAGTCGGGGTGGGCTCCCGACCTCTGTTCTATCTGTCTATGCTGGGGTACGTGCATCCAGCAATGTCGCGTTTCGGCGCGAACTGTTCCGCCTTCTTGAGCGCTCCGACGCTCGTCACTGCGGCTCCCTCTCTTCTCCCTCCAGGCCTCCGAGGGACAGGGTCACCGGCTGCCAGCTTCTCTCTGGGGCAGCTTCGTGCAGCGGCGGTTTCTTCTTCTTGGTGCCGCTTTCCTTCAGCAGCGGAGCTCGCTTCTCGACGCTGCAGGCACAGTATAATTCCACGAGGTGCTGTGGCTTGTGGGGTTTTACTCATCCCACCCTCGTCGCCAGTTGTAGCATCCTGCTACCAATGACCACAGACACCACTACTTGTAAATTACGGAGCTTTATTGCGTGCTTCCAACTTGCTTCAGGTCCCTGCTCTAACTGCCCTGGTTCCGGTCACTGGCCCCTCCCGTTCCTGTTCCTCCCTCTTAACTCCACCCCAACCACTAGACCACATTGTACAATCTGACAGATGTAATGTGAGAGTCGTGCATATCTTAAAAGACTCATGGTGGGCAATAATGTAAAAGTTTACAATAAAACAAGAAAGATGTATATAAGACAAAAATACATTACAGAGTGCACATTGCGGCAGTAATGGTTACACAACAGATCAATCACTTCCTTTTGGTATCAGGAAAAGTTCTGGGATAAATGCCAATATCGCAACCCATGACATTAAGGGGTTATTTGGAACCTTGTATGTTCTGTGGTGTCATCTGGAGTGGAGATTCTATTCTTGACAGTTAGATCTTTGCTGGCATGAGGGGATCACGATCCGGCAAGCTGCTCTTAATAAACACTTCCTTTATGCATCTTCACTGTCAACTTCGAATTCTTCACCACAAGCCCATACTATACCTTCCCTTCGGTCCCTTCCAACTGCCATTTCTGAATCCTCTTCACATTCCTTTGGCTCCCTAGCACAGTAGCTCTGGGAGTAGGTTAATACATACAATTTTATGGCAAACATGTTGCCAATAATCATGGTTTAAGGCTAATTTTCTATAGGATATATGATAAAGGCAGGCCTCGAAAAATCTTCTCGTTCATTCGCTATGGCAAATCAGATTTTATCAGGTCAAGATATATTTAGGACATACTCGACCGTTCTCTGGCGAGTTGACAAAGTACAGGTGTTCTGTTCAGTCGGAAAGTGAAGGAGCAATAAAGATGCCTTTAAATCTTGTTTTTATCTTATCACTTTTGCTCTGTGTTCTGAGACAGCGGTCAGAAGTCAGTTTACAATTACTTTTCCTTCTCTGACTGCAGAGTTCCAGTTTTCTGTGAAGTGAACTGTCTGACCTGCTCTACGAAGTGTGAGATGAAAGGCTGTAGGGTATCAGGTTTTTCTTAACAAACATTTAAATAGCTAATAAGTCAACTGTACGAACATTTCAGAATGTATTTCAGTCGTCGTGAAAGCCCATTTTTTTGTACTTCTGTTTGTTGAAAGAAATACTTTAATAGGATGAAAAACAAGTCAGAACATTTGATGTGCAAATGATAAGTATGTGTTCTGAAAATGAATTTTCACAGATTATTGTTAATACACTATATAGTTACATCAGTAAATCTGCAAGATAGTGGGAAGGTTTTCGGCCATTTCATGGAAATATACTGTCTTTAAATGAGAGTGCTCTACAACATCATGCTTTTTAGTAATATATTTATTGAAAGTGAATGTTTAACCATGCACTGAGAAACACTCCTGCTCTTGCCCTGATGGCAATGCTATTAGTAAACTGAGAGGTAAGTCAGGGATTATGTGTGCCCTATATGTGGTCTAGATTCTGTCACACCTGGAGCAAACATTTAGTCTATTTAATCACACAAAAGGGTTTTGATTTCTGCAGCATAAATTCTGAATTCACATATTTGATGGTGCACTGATATGCGAGAATGAAGAAAAAGGAGACTCTGTAAAATAAGATATTTGCAAATGATCACACAATTTGAAACCAGTTTACCGGTCAAGTACATTATAATTTGGTTGAGTAAATTATTCAAGTTACTCAACTTGCAGGTCTAGTAACATTTTAATGATTTTACGAGGCCTGAAATAGTATTTATTCCAATTGGCTATTACTCTGTTCTTCACATAAGTTTTCTCTGCAAATTCCCCCATCTACTTTTGTCATTTGCTGGATAAGGTCAGTTCAGGAAATGGGAGCAGCATGGTACACGCTCTATAAATTTCCAATTACAAGTGCTTCAACGGACTTGCCATTTAATGCAAGTTCGATCAACAAGAGTTGTGTGTGCTCTTCAACTTTGTATAGTGAGGGCAAGGGGTTAGGAGTAGCTTGGTTAATTTACATTATGAACTAACACTGAAATGGTCATCAATAGACAAATAAAACACAGTTTTGTTAGGGTTTTATACGTAAGTAGCAAATCATGTTATTAAGTAAGAATTTTGCTGTCAATGAACAAACAAATAAAACAAGCATTTGCAATTCAAAAGGTCTCGCATTTACGCGAGTTTAAGCTATTGACATTGTAAATGACAATGCGTTTTATTTATGTTTAAAAAACCAAAACATAAATAAAAGGCATTGTCATTTACTATGCCAATAGCTCAAAATCATGTAAATGCGAGACCTGTTGCATTGCAAATGGTTTTTCTTGCATGGAACCCTGCCCTTGGAGTTATTTAGGGCCTAACTTAGGGGTGTCTTATGTGTAATGAATGGGGAGTTTAAGACTTAGCAAGTACTTTCAAATTGTAAGTTGAAGTGGCAGTAAACTGCACATATAGGGACTGGAGTGGCAGGCCTGAGACAGGTTTGAAAGGCTATTTCTGTGGTGAAAGAGTCAAACCTTGATGTGCAAAGAGATGGTTGTCAGAGTTTTTTTGCCTTTTTTGAGAACTGCTATTTTTGTCATGCAATATATTTCATACTTTATGGTGACCCCCCCCCCCCCCCCCCACACTATAGAGACTAACCTTGATGTGCAAAAATATATTTTTGAGAATTTTCTTATTGCTTTTAGTGAGATGTGTTTTTTTTGTCATTAAACATATTTTATATGCTATGGTGACACCTCACCATAGAGACTAACCTTGATGTGCAAAAAGATCATTCTGAGAATTGTTCTGCTGCCTTTTGTAGGATGTGACATTTTCCTCCTGCGATAAAGAGCATATGCTATAGTGACACCCCCCCCTCCATAGAGTCAAACCTTGAAGTACAAAGAGAGGGTTGTCAAGTTTTATTGTTGCCTCTTGTGAGAAGGCTGTGCTTGTTAGCATGAAGGAGGGCATTGGGGGCGGGAGAAGGAAGTTGGCGCGACAGACAGAAGACATGGCGTCTTTTTATAGGTGAAGGGAGCTCCCAGTTGAAGGCAAGCAACATAAACAAAGCAGCCTGACATCATATACTCTGGTATTATTAGATCACGTTGATTAAAACCCCGGTGTCCCTGAGGAGTTTTTCCCAGGCAGCAGCGGAAAACAAATACCAAAACAAAATACGCTTTCCCTGGAGGGGGATCTGGGAGCTAATGAAGTGAGAGCGATCTCTGGCACAGGTTCTACGAGCTGTAGAAAGGGAAGCATCTTTGCATTCATGCACACAGGAATCTAACGAGTGCGCTGCATTTCATCATTCACAGATGCAATAAACTATTGCTGTGGGTGCAAATTCTGGACAAGCGGCATGTAATATCGGAAAATCGAAGCCCAAGGCTCTTTAGTGACTCTGTATAAGCCTCCAGGGGTTCTGTGACATTAGTACCTCTGTGTGGTGCCTTGGAATCATGGTGGCTTATTTATATCTTCAAATTAGAGGCAATTCAACAGCTAAAAGAAGGGAATGGTGCCTGAGCCCATGCTCAGTCACACATCGCAACTTCTACTTGCACATTTTTTCAGTAGGATCTGATAAAATAGATTAATCAGTGAAGTGTCCCATAAAGAGATTGGACCCTCTTTGAAAGAAAGCGGAAGCAAGCAGACATAAAAAACAAATCAAGCAAGTCATCCCAAGACTTAAGAAGCGCGCACGGTGTGCAGGCTGCAGCGGGAGAGAGAGGCAGAGGAGTGCACCCGTGAGTGGTGTGCGCGTGCACGCTAAGCAGCAGCTGTTTGCTCTTTTTTGAACACATACTCCTGCTTGTGGCGTGCCCCTGTGCGGTCCCACAAGGTGTATGCCGCCACAAGCACGAGTATGTGATTTGTAAAAGAGCTGCACGACGTCTAAAGGTCTCCTACGCAACACATGCGCGCTGCGTAGGCGAGACCTAAAAATGAAGCTGGCAGGCACCTCCCAAAAAAAAGTGCTTGAATAAATCTTCCATTAGAAAATCTGTGGGAATAGAAAACTGCATATTTCAATTATCCTGGATACAATCTGGACTGT
Organism: Lissotriton vulgaris; assembly: GCF_964263255.1. Taxonomy (NCBI): domain Eukaryota; kingdom Metazoa; phylum Chordata; class Amphibia; order Caudata; family Salamandridae; genus Lissotriton; species Lissotriton vulgaris. The sequence continues at coordinate 868,260,324 of NC_141687.1, read as the reverse complement.
TTGCTGCAATCTTCATTACCCTGAGTTCTTCTGTTGCTCGGCACAATCCTAACAAGCACTGGCAAAGCCAACAGGTTTCGCCTTTGAGACTATTGGGTTTATCATTGCTGTTGTTCATATTGTAAAGCATGGGTATTGTTGACTTCGGCAATGATTTATAGCAGTGCTGTATAGCAGGGTGGCTGCTGTGCAGCATGGCTAAAAATAATAATTAATAAAATAAAAGGACTATGATGCATCCAGCACTAATGAACGTTAAAAAAGCGCATTAGCTGTGGCTGCATCATATCGCTTTTAAAAATGTGTTTAAGTCACACTTCAGAGCATCCGCGCTGCTGTACAGCATGGCTGCAAAACATTGCCAAAGCCAATAGCTCTCAAGGGCTAGACCTATTGGCTTTGCCAATGCTTGTTAAAATCTGTCATGAGCTGCAAATCTTGAATTCCAACCCTAGAAGGCCAATTCATGTTTTAACACCCTTGACATCGATAGGCTGCCTTGATAAGCTCGTACAGAAGCACCTGAACCTGCTCGTTATAGCTCATAGAAGTATCAAAACAGCTATATGGAGTGCAAAGTAAAAGAGAAATGGAGCGTTATTAAAATAAAGTCCGCTAGGGCAAGGAAGGGGTTGCCAAGGATTAGTGCTTTAAAGATGTTTCATTAGAGTGTGGCATTAGTGGATTGGGTAGAGAAATTCCCACTAGATGTTTGACACAATTTTGACCAGTAGCGAACGGTATCGGAGGAGAGTGGTGGAGCGGGGAGGGTGAGAGATGACAGAAACAAAAACAAAAACAAGCATTTGCAAATGCAATAGGTCTTGCATTAGGAAAGTTTGATGTTTTGGTATTGTAAATGATATTTTTTATTTATGTTTTTTAATAGTGAAAATATAGGAATTAATAGTTTTCTATTTTACAATGCCAATAGTTATAATTTTTTTAATGTGACACCTTTTGCAATTGTAATACAATATGTGTTGTTTGTATGTGACTTATATGTTTTAATATTACAAATAACAATGGCTTCTAATGAAATGTATGAATTAATTTTTAAATAAAAGTTATTGTAATGTATAATGGTAATTGGTAAAAAAAATTGCAAATAACTTGGTGGACTTGTATTTGGAGGGTGGAGTTTGATTGTGGTTTTGTTTTTTGAGTCTGTTGTTTGATGGTGGATTTGGAGGGTGGAGGGTGTAGTTGGTGTTGGAGGGTGGATTTGGAGGGTGGATTTGGAGGGTGGATTTGTAGGGTGGATTTGGAGGGTGGAGTGCTAAGTGTTGCTGTGGTGGTGCTGAGTAGTTTTGTGGTGGTTCTAAGTTGTGCTGTGGTGGTGCTGACTGATGCTGTGTGGTGCTTAGTGGTGCTGCTGAGTGATACTGTGGTGGTTCGGAGTGATAATGTGGTGGTGGTGGTGAGTGGTGCTGTGGTGGTGCTGGGTGGTGTTGATTGAATTTGTGGTGGTTGTGCGTGGTGCTGTGGTGGTCCTGAGTGATGCTGTGGTGGTGCTGAGTGGTGCTGTGGTGGTTTTGAGTGAAGCTGTGGTGATTTTGAGTGGTGCTGTGGTGGTCCTGGAGAATGCTGTGGTGGTGCTGTGGTGGTTTAGAGTGAAGCTTTGGTGGTTATGAGTGATGCAGTGGTGGTGTTGTGGTGGTTCTGGGTGGTGTTGGGCTTGGACTGAGTGGTGCTGTGGTGTTGCAGAGTGATAATGTGGTGGTACAGAGCGGTGCTGTGGTGGTGCTGAGTGATGCAGGGGCTGCGCTGAGTGATGCAGGGGTTCCGCTGAGTGATGCCATCTTGGGGGGGGTCAGAGACTATTGCAGTCTAGTTGTTTCACTCTCTCCCGCCCTCCCTGGGTTTAAAACCGCGCCAGAAACGCCGCGCTCTACTCCTAAGTGTAGATACTCCTGAGGCGGAAGCCAGGAGTTCGAGGGACTTATATTGTATTTTAAACTAACTTGCTCGTTTTTTTAACCTGTGACTTCTTTACATATGTAGTGTTTTAATCTATTAATTGATTCTACAGTGCTTGGGTATTCGGTACATTCACTCCTGCGGTGCTCTTCGTCCTGCCCCATTCTAATTCCAGCTTGTCCTCAGTTCCGAGCGCAGCCGATCAGGTGCTGAGGCCGGATTGGACAGGGGTAAACCGCCATCTTAGGGGGGTCAGAGACTATTGCGGTCTAGTTGTTTCACTCTCTCCCACCCTCCTCACGTCCTATAAATGTGTGTTGGACACCGTCCGCGCAGAGGGCGGGCGCACCGGTGGCGCGCAGAAGGCGGGGCAAAGGCAAGCCCGTCTGCGCCCGTCCGCGCCAGTCCCCCGCCTCCCGCCAGAGATGCTGAACCTAATCTTCCAGGCAATATAGCTTATTCTAAAGAGGAGCTGCTAGGTTTGCCTCCTGCCAAGAATACAGAATGCTTGGGTCCACTCGATTTCTTGAGTGGTCCGGTAACCTGTCCTTGTTCTCAATTAATTTTTCTACCTTCTACTATGATAGGTGCCGGTGCTAATTCTTCTGCCCAGCAATGGCTAAAAATACTACAGTTGAATGTTAGGTCACTACCGAAACATTACACGGAGGTGTATGACCTTTTAGCTGACGAAACCCCAGATATTCTTTTTCTGACCGAAACTTGGATGAGGGATGATCTTACAACCATTCCTAATTTAGCGCTACCCCCTAATTATTCGATTAAGCTAGTGAATAGAACCACTAGAGGAGGCGGCATTGCCGTAATCACTAGATCTGGCTACACCTGCACTTTTGAGAAAATAGATCTGAAAGGGGGTGAATGTGCTTATTTTAGCATCTCTGTTAACACCCATTTTACCTTTACTGGACTTTTAATATATAGGCCTCTTGGACCCATGCTGCTAGGGAGATTTTCCTCCTGTGCTGCAGATCCTATATTCCCATTGTTCATGATGAGCTCAGCTCGTCATGAGCACACGACCAGTGTACTGCATGACAAGCTGAGCTCGTCATGAGCAGCGAAGGGGTTAATACATCTCTTTTGGAAATGGTGGAAGCTTATGCGGTGAGGTCAGCTAACTTTAATATACTGGGTGACCTTAATTTTCATTTTGACTCTGACCAGGATCAGAGTGTGCGTACTTTAATCTCCGACTTGGCGGCCTTTCAGCTTCTCCAATATACCCATATAGGAGGCCATGTGTTGGACCCTATCTTTACTAATATAGAACTTTCTAGAACTGCCACTCCTAAGCTGTTAGTGTGGACAGACCATTTTCTAGTGGAGCTGTCCGTATGTGCTGCTATCACTACTGCACACAAAAGTCAAAGGGCCATAGCAGTAGCAGGCATGTGCTTTCAAATCATCAAAGCACTTAGGAAGTTCTTTGATCTTCTCCCTCTATCAGCGAGGAAAACAGTTGCAGTAGCCTTAATAAATTCTAGGCTGGACTATTGTAATGGACTCTATGTCGGGGCAAAATCGTTCTCCACAAATTACAGATGGTCCAAAATGCGGCAGCCCGCCTCGTACTGCGTCTGCCCCGCAGATCGTCAGCCTCAGCAGCCTTAAACACTCTACATTGGCTGCCAATAGGGAAAAGAATTCTATTCAAACTTCTCTTAATCACTTTTAGGGCATTCCACCAACGTGGCCCAACCTATCTGCGAAAAGGGTTTAAAAGATACTATCCAGCGCGTTGTCTGAGATCCGCAAGCCAGAACTTACTTACTCCACCTCACTTCAAACTGGCCACAAAGGGTGGCAAATCCATCTTTGTACTGGGAACTAAAGCCTGGAACAAACTCCCCCCCTCCTTGCGGTCTTTCTCCCAAGAAGCTTCCTTTAGGAAAGCATTGAAAACTTGGATCTTCTCTTTGCCTGACGCCTTGTGCAGGACCCTAGTGTAATGTGTGCGCAGAAATCAGGACATCTTTTTCCCTTTCCAACTCCTCCATCTGAGTTGTGTGAGCGCCAAGATACTCCTTGGAGTGGAAGTAGCGCGGTAGAAATGTCGTTTACATTTACATTTACATTTATGTGCAAAAGACCTTGGCGCAAACTCCCGCTGGAGGAGTTCCAAGCTCTGCTGGATCTTGACCCCTTAGACTCTTTTTAGGACATAGAGACAGGCTATGACTCCTTTTGCACTTGGCTTACCCGGGCACTGGATACGCTTATTCTAGCAAGATGGGCCAAAGGACGTACAAAAGATACCAATCCTTGGTACAATGATACCTTGGCCGCCCTAAAGACTCACTGTAAAAGATATGAGCGGGACTGGAGAAAGGATTATTCCTTACAGAAAAAGATTAGCTATATGAAGGAACTAAAAACCTACCACAAAGCCATCTGCAGGGTGCGAGCTGAATTTTACGCCTCTGAAATAAAGGCCAGCACTAATCCTGCTAAAGTTATTTTTAAAATTCTTAATGAGCTCAATATGAAAAAACTGGATAATGTTACTCCGCCCTCGGCTGTTCTATGTGAAGAACTGGCTACCTTTTTTGTAGATAAAATTTGGGGCATTTATCAGGCTTTTGCCCCGGTGCCACAATATCACTCTGGTTCTGGTCTCCCGTTCGGTTTAACTTCTAAGATGTCAACTATTCCCGAACTTTCTAGAGAGGAGTTTGACATGCTTACTAGACAGATTAAATCTGGTTCCCCAGCAGACCCTTTCAAACCTGAGCAATTTCGAGAGCTCTCCCTTCATTGCCTTACTCCCTTGCTTAACCTTATTAATAACTCTTTTGCTACGGCTACTGTCCCAACCAGGTGGAAGCAGGCCTGGGTTTCACCTATTTTGAAAAAACCCTCCTTAGACCCACTAAAACCAGAAAACTCCAGGCCCATATCCTTGTTACCATGGGCAGCGAAGATTGCGGAGTCTCACGTGAATTCAGTTCTTACCAGCATTCTGAGTGTAGGTGACGTTTTGGACGATACCCAACATGGGTTTCGGTCCGGTCACAGCACGGAGACGGCTCTCCTGGCTGTGACTGAACACCTTCATTCCACTATGGACAATGGTCAAATGGCGGCGCTGGTCAGGTTGGACCTCAGTGCCGCCTTTGACACTGTCTCCCATCAGATCCTTCTCCATCGTCTTGAAGAGGCTGGGATCACGAATGGGCCTCTTGCTTGGTTCTGTTCTTTTCTGACCGGTAGAACATTCCGCGTCTCCACTCCTCCTTTTCTTTCCAGGGCACGTTCGATTGAGCAGGGTGTTCCTCTCTGCCTTGAGCCCCACCCTGTTCAATCTTTATGTACAACCACTGGCTGCGGTCGCGAAAACATGGGGTCTTAACATCGTTTCCTATGCTGACGATACGCAGCTAGTGGTTGCCCTAACTGAAGGCTCTACTATGGATCATAATAGATTCAAAACAGGACTGACAGCAGTTGCTAACTGGCTTACAGCTAACTGTCTCCAACTAAATGCTGCTAAGACGGAAGTGTTGCTGGATGGCAGGAGGGTGGACCTGTGGGGCAACCATTGGTGGCCATCCTCTTTGGGGACTGCCCCGATACCAAAGAAGGAAGTGAAGAATTTGGGAGTCTGGCTAGACTCAGAGCTTAGTTTCTCTGTTCATACTAAAAAGGTCGCAGCCACGTGTTTTGGCATCTTACGCAGCCTTAAGCCAGTTATGAAATTCTTCGACCCCGCTACTAGACAATTAATAGTCCAGTTGACGGTGCTTTCAAGGCTGGACTATGCAAGCTCATTACTTATTGGTCTTAATAAGGTGGAAATTACCCGCCTTCAACGCATTCAAAATTCTGCTGCTAGAGCACTAATAGGTTTGCCACGTTTTAGCCCAACATCGGCCATTATTCGGAAATTTCACTGGCTTCCAGTGGCTCAACGGATACAGTTTAAAACCTTGTGTATCGCTTTTAAAATCGTTAGACTTTCCACCCCTAAATTGCTGAGCCCTCTGCTTAATCTGTACATGCCCACGCGGTCTCTGCGGTCGGCAGGACAAAATCTGTTGGCTGTACCCCGGTTTAAGCGTAGTAGAGCAGGAGCCTTTCGTTGGAATTCACTTCCTGTTCATATTCGAGAGATAGAGGAGGTGCTGCAATTCAGAAAAGCCATCAAAACGCACCTTTTTCCAGAGAAATAGTGGTTCTCCATCTTTCTCTACCTCAGTTATGTTTCTTTACTTGGGACTAGCGCTGGGACGCCCCTTTGCTGGGGCAGCTGTGCGCATAATAAACTGTATAACATAACATAATATGCAGGGGTTGCGCTGAGTGATACTGGGGTTGCGCTGAGTTATGCTGGGGTTGCAAGGGGGAAAAACCGAGTCTAATAGAGGGCAGAAGGGCACAAAAAGCGAGTCTAACAGAGGGCAGAAGGGCAGAAAAACAAGGGAAAAACGAGTCTAATAGGGGCAGAAAGGCACAAAAACGAATCTAACAGGGGCAGAAGGGCACAAAAACAAGGTAAAAAACGAGTCTAATAGGGGCAGAAAGGCACAAAAAACGAGTCTAATAGGAGCAGAAAGGCACAGAAAACGAGTCTAACAGGGGCAGAAAGGCACAAAAAACGAGTCTAACAGGGGCAGAAGGGCACAAAAAACGGGTCTAACAGAGGGCAGAAGGGCAGAAAAACTAGGGAAAAAACGAGTCTAATAGGGGCAGAAAGGCACAAAAAACGAGTCTAACAGGGGCAGAAAGGCACAAAAAGTGAGTCTAACAGAGGGCAGACAAGCAAACAAGGAGAACTGGAGAGTTTTTGTTTTTAAAAAAATGGAGAGTTTAAGAGGAAATAGGGGTTTGAGGGAAGAGAAAAGGTGCAGGACACAGGAGGATGTTATGGAAAGTGCTTTAAGTTGTGTGGAAAGATAGGGCCAGATTGTAAGGAAACATATGAGGAACAAATCACTGACGGGAGAAACAAATGGTAGGAAAAGAGTAGTGGGGAAGATGTGTTGTGGCTGCCTGCTGTCCATATGGCGTCACTGGTCTTTCCTGTGAAGCTTTGTGACAACGACTTGTTAATTTATGGTAGTAGTAGCGCCCGAGGCCGTGATTACGTTTGTAGAAAAGTTTGGCGTTTGGTGGAGGTTTATTGCAAGTGGGGGAAGTGTGCTGCATATGCCTGCAGGAACTGTAAAGGAGCTGGGTTGCAAAAGGAAATTTTAAAGGCAGGATGCTTTGTATATGTATAAGCCTTATTGGTTATGTGTAATTTTTAGAATAGAAAAGGAGGCCAAACAAACATGTGTACAATGTTTCCAGAAAAAAGTGTAAATACAGTGTTAAGCATCCCGGAAGCACCCGCCTAATTTAAGCTTTTTGCACGTGATAACAATATGGCACTAATTTGACTAAACCGGAACAGTTTTGCACAGTACATTGTCAAATAGGCACAAAACAGTTTATAAAAATTTGATTGCAGAGGAGTAGGCATTGTTTATTAACGGCTCTGGCAGCCTCTTGGCGCTTGAGTGAAATACATGCTACGAAAGTCACCGATTAATTAGCCCTGAAATGGAAGATCCTCTACGGGCAGGGACAATTGCGTGTTGGTGATAGGGAGAGAATTTTAATATTTTTATGGACTTTTATATAGCTTGAACTGGACCCGAAGCACCAACTGCACATTCATTTGTGTTGTTGTTGGGCACAGGGATTTGCTCAGAATCACAGGATGTTGAGCGTCCTCACCGAGACTCAAAACCGGTCCTCCAGCTTCAAGTTCGACTGCTCTAGCCGTTCGGCCACATCCTCTTCCCTACTGGACTGCTTACCGGATTTTAGACTGTCTCGTGGAACGTAAATAGTGAACCATTGAGGCACAAAAAGCAGACAATGAATGAAAGAATGATTATACAGTCACCGACTGGGGAGAAAGGGCGAGCAGGGAGTGGCAGAGAGTGGACAGTGAGGTGTGGTTGCTTCTGGTTTGTCTTCACAGAGGCCTGCGCGTGCTCGAGTGCAGTGATTCCTAGGGGGTGGGGGAGATGTCACTCCTCCCACCTCTGCTATCTCGACAGGGAGAAAGAGGTAAAAAAAACACATTCTGCAAGTGAATCAGGACGCATTGCCAGAGAACCTGAATAAAGTGGGCACCGGGCAGTGGTCCCGAGCGGAGAAGAACCCCATGTGTGCAACGCGGCGCAGCCTTACATGATAATAATAAAAGGGAGCAATGAATGAACGCAGGGAAGAAAAAGGACTGGCGTGCGCATTTTGAAACTGCAGGGGGGGAAGTAGGTGAGAAATAAACTGAACAGGAGGCTGTGATGCTCCCGTATGGCCTAGTATGGTGTTACATTAAATATCAAGGGACCCCTTGGAGCGCTGAAAGTGTGTGCTGGAGCACGGGCGAAAGCGATGTGTTGATGACCATTTACCCCATGTATGACAGTCCGTTGGGCAAAGATAGAAGCAGATCCTGTGTGAAACAGGAGCAGATAGATGCCTCGGGATAGTGAGGGTACTGTAAGTAGGGACAGGAGGGTGGGGGAGTAAAAGTAAATAGCCTGCATGCTAAAGATGTGGCAGCGCCTGCTCTTGTATTCCCGGCAGGAACGTGTGTGGGGTCATTGTGCACAGGTTACCGTGGAGTCTTATGTGAATCTGTGTGATGCAGAGTACTGGTGGAATGAGGGCCGGTGGTGTCAGAAAATCTCTTGGCAGCTGCATACCTAGGCTGAAAGGTTGGATGATTGACAATGTACAGCATACCGTTGCTATAGTCGCCCTAAGTTGGCAGGGTATGTCCAGACGCGGGTCCCATGCTCACTGCGCCTATGGATTCAAGCTAGCCTGGTTGATATGGGGCTTTACTGCGAAACCGTCCCAGAATACTTATTTACAATCCAGGGAGAACCTGGCTTGGTAGTTAGGGCTGCACTGCTCCCAAGAAGAAGGTCACAACTGATTTCCATATGACTGAGTCCATATTGGACTGGCATGGTGGGCAAAAAAAGCGATGGATTTTACCCAGATCCGTGACTGGAGGTTTATGTTTGACAATGTTGAGCATTTCTGTTCATCTTTTTGTGAAAGGCTGGACAGCAAGCATTGGCCAATGTCGGCCATGAAAAGAGGTAATTACTAGGAGTAAGTAGATGTGGGTTTGTCTGCCTTTATTAAGATAGGATTTAAAACTTTAATGCCGACCCAAATGAACTATGCTGCACTCGACTGATCACTTCTATAAGTGATCCCTTTGGTTCACGGCCGTGAGGGATGTTAATTAGGGAGGAGGAGAAGTAAGTGAGGCCGAGCCCGCTGGGGGAAGCAACGGATGGCTATGGTGTGGACTCGCTTGTCGTGCTGGATGGAAAGCGCGTGCAGCAGGGGGCGAAGCGGATCCCTTTGAAGTGACAGTTAGAGTTGCATCGGGAAAGCTAAACCAGCAGGCGGATGCGCGTTCACGATCACATGCACTTGTGGAAATCCGCCGGCTGGTTTAGCTTTCCTGATGCAACCCTATAATTCTCGTTTTTCATTCCTTGCGGAATGGAATAGCGAGACCTAAAAAGCAGGGGAAAAAGAATGTACCTGCATCATGCTGCATCACTGGTCTTCTGCTCCTCTCGTAGCTACACTGCAGGCACAGGCTCCCAGACTCCCCTGTAGCCAAACCTGAAGCTGTCCTGAAGCTGCTCTCATACTTGAGAGCAGATACAGGCTTGGCCTGAGCGCTGATGAGTTGCACTCCCAGGGAGTCTAGGAGCCTCTGCCTGCTCTCTCTAACCCGGCAACGCAGCTGGGTTGGAGAGGGCTTCAGTGTGCATGACGGTCTAGCTGGCCTGAGACAGCCGGACAAACCGTAATGTGCATTGGTAGCAGTGCCCACTGCTCCCCGTAGGTGCCGGTCATCCCGCTAGCCAAGCCCCCAAGACTCGGCCTGGAAACAAAATAAAACGATAATTATTGTTTTCCTTTTCTTCTTTTTCATCCTGCCATCAGGAAGGGGGCGATGCTCTTCCACCATAGCGGAGGAGCCGGTGCTGTTTTTGACATGGGGAGGATTTAATTTAAGTATTATTTTTACCAAAAAAAGAGGAGATATGAGCAGCAACACGTCATACATATCAATATGAGTAAGATTGCTCAGTGGACTACTGTATCCACTGCAGAGACATCGAGTAGTCTAAAATGTGTACGAATCCCGGCATGCCCACTCTGCTTTACATCTTTCTAAGTAAGCATATTGCTAGTCACCCTCTCCATTATTCATTCATTTTCATTTTTATTTCGACAATATTGTCATAAAAGAATACACAGTATTGAACAGTTAAAAAGAGTTGATACAGTACATATAAATAGAGCAAGAAACAACAAGAAAGTGCAGGTGCCCATAGTGCTTATCCTTACATAGTAGTCATTAAAAAAATGTCCATGTATTCCTCCATTGCAATCTAGGGTTTAAATTGCAAGACACCAAAGGATCTATACATGAGTGGATAATGGATCAAATTCAAGCATTATTAACATACAACCTTCTTTTGTTCCACATGGCTGCCAAAAATTTTGATACAGCAAACAAAATCATAGTCGAAAGATCCGTTTTAAATATTCTATAGGCTTGCATACAATGCGTGAACCCGCGATTTTTGCATAAAGGAACAATCCAGCGCCTCCTGGATTTTTGGTAAGCGGGGCAAAAAAATAAAACATGTATTTCACTTTCCTGCTCCGAAGTGCAACCAGGACAATTTTTTGGTGTAGGCGGGGACCACTTTCTGGTAAAAGCTCTAATAGGTAAAGTTCCGTGTCTCCATTGGAGATACAGCTTTCTCAGAACCATTGGACTTATATAATCTAAAACTCACTCAAATTGATAAAAATCTTTGATCGTTAAAAAAGTGCCAGATAAGCTACTGATTCGTGCATTCGATGTGCAAGCTATTAATTTATTTTCATAATACAATTTAGCCAGGTGCTTGCGAGGGACCCTGGTACAGGCCGACTCCGGATCAGACCACATTAGCGGGAGATCTAATCTCACAAATTCCTCTCTCACATACTTCAGCCAGGGAACTTTGCCCACTTTCGGGAGCATTAAGACTTCAGCGAGCTCTTGCATATAACTCTTGAGCTCGGGGGTGGTCCAGAGCCTCCGCCAAAATATTAGCGGTTTGAGGCCCAGTTCCTCATCTATGGGTCTGAGGCCCAAATCGAGCATAAGCGGTAATAAAGGTGTACTTGGGGGCAAAGCCACCAACTGTCGTAGAAATTTATTTTCCATGGCGGCAATCTCTGGTCTACAATGATAGCCCCGGAGTTTGCTGCCGTAGGTTACTGCCCCCGTGCCTGCAGTTTATATATTTCAAGCGGTGGGCCAATTGGCTTGACAGTTGACTTATTTGAGAGTCTCAGAATGCCCCCAGCTAGTTGAGCCAGCTTAAGTTGACATTTTATTTGGTGTGGTACCCAGGTCATGGTTTCATTAAGAGTGAGCCCCAAGTACTCAAAAGTCTGGACCCTTTCTAGCCAAACTTTGCCTATCTGCAGGTTTGGTCGGGTTGTTACTGGTGGATTAAAGATCATAAATTTTGTTTTAAGGGTATTTATTTCCAAACCCCGTTCCAAACAAAATCTCTCAAAGCCATCCAGCACTCGTTGGATGCCCATGGGAGACTTCGAGAGTAGTAAGGTGTCGTCTGCGAACATAATCGCAGGAACCCGACACCCAGCGAGCTTCGGGGCATCGCTGTTAGGTACCGCGTTCAATTGTGTGATTACCCCGTTGACATAGAGGCAAAACAGGGTGGGTGCCAAAACACACCTCTGTCTCACCCCTCTGCCGTATCTAGCAGACAAAATACCATTCCTCCCACACCTGTCCTGTGCGTAGTTCTCCCTGTGGAGTCTGATTATCATGCTCAGAAGGGGGAAGGGAATGCCCATTTCCAAGAGCACAGTCCACAATTTCCCAAGTGGGACCAAATCGAAGGCCGCACGAAGGTCCACAAAGACAGTGTATAAATAACCGCCCTCGACCCTAACGGTTTTCCAGAATAGCAGGGTCAGGCAAAAAATTTGGTCCGTAGTGGATACATTTTTCCTGAACCCTGCCTGGTAGGGGCTTAAAATGGTACACTCCTCCGTCCATTCCAAAAGGCGGTCTAAGATCAGCCTCGCGAAGATATTTTGCGGTACATCAATGAGGCTGATAGGCCTGTAGTTGGCTGGGAGGAGAGGAGAATCCTTCTTGAAAACAGGGAATATCTCTGCTCCCAGCCAAGTACCTGGGACCGCCGTGCCCCTTTGGATTGCATTAAATATGACCGTTAGATAAGGGGCCCACACCATGGGTTCATGCTTGAAGAGGTCTCCGGGGAGCTTATCCAGTCCTGGAGCTTTGCCGGCTGCAAGTTTGGAAATAGCAGCACGGACCTCTCCCTCAGTGAACTCATCCTCTTTAGATAGATCAGTGCGACTACTCACAATTCCCCCTTGTTCCGTACCGTAATTGAAATTTTCCCCTCCGTAGAGGGTACGTAAATGGTCTTCCCACACACCGCAGCAATATTAGGCGCTATTGCTAATACTGGTTCAGCCGACCCGGTGTTAACAATTAGCCAAAACTTCCTTGCATCTCTGACTTTAAGAGCAGATGTTAGATTGGCCCAGTTGTCATTGTCCCACTCAACCTTAGCATGATGTATTAACTGCCTATATTTCAGTCTACTTTCTTTTATCAACCCCATATTATTATTTTGCTTCAGGGCCCTGAGGAGATTTGTTTTCGCCATCCTACAGGCAGCATTATACCATGTAGGTGTATTTCCCACCCTTCTCCCTATTGGCACTGGGGGGTTAAGGACCTCTGCTAGCGATTTGGTTAATTCCTGATTGAGATCCCCAAGTTGCGAGTAAATTTCAGGTGAGGGATGCTGCAAGGTTAGGGCGCCAACTGCTTCCAATACCGGGATTGCCCGGGCATAAAGCTCCGCCACTGTCTCTGGGTGCATTACGAGTTTATCCCATCTAACCCTGCGCCTATTGCTGGATAGGAGCGCCCTAGCATCTAGGGCACTAGCTGAGTTACTAGCGTCTTTGGGAATACCCAGTAATATAAAGACCAAGATCAGTGCATTGTGGTCACTTTCGCCCCTGGTTTCTACCCAGAAGTCGGAGACCTTATGCCAAGCACAGCTTTCAACAAATATATAGTCCAACCTTGACTCATGCCCAGGCCTGTTGTAGGTACATTTGGAGGGGATGTCAGATTTCACACGACCATTACAGGCCCTAATAGAGTGGTTACAGCGTCAGAGCCATGATTTGCACGGCCATTGGTGCCCATGACCTGGGCGGAGGGCCCACAACCCGGAGGAATTTTCCAGTGGTCGTCCTCCTCCAGGTCTACACCATCCATCAGGCCAGGAAGTGGCTCAAAGTGGGAGTTGAGATCTTCACCTACCAAAAATGTGGTACCCTGTGGAATCCTATTTAAAAATATAGAGAGCTCCTCGATGGTTCTAGACTCACAGGTAATACTCACAGGTCTAGAATAGACGTTGACCAAAGCGAGCCTAGAAGCATTCGGCCACTCTAGGACCACACACTGGACATCCTCTGATGCAGTGTTCATTACTTTGGCTCTGCAGCCCAGGTGGGTTCCTACCCAAATTGTAAGGCCCCCCGACGGTCTGCCCTTCCCAGCCCACCTTGCCGGTACTGAGAGAGTCAAACCCGTGCCGCAGTTGTTCCTCCCTTGCCCAAGTTTCCTGGAACAGGCATACGTCGCTCTTATCTGTAAAAGAGCCCCACTCAGGGCAGGCCATTTTATTACCTAAACCTTCCAAATTCCAGGACAATATTTTCAATGATTCACCATCAGTTATGTTACCATGGGTTTGTGGGGTGGGTTCTTTGTCAGTACTTAAGGTTGCCAAAGTTTGTAAGTTAACTTGATCCTCAGTATGATTTTTACTGGTGCTAAGGCCAGGGGGAGCACCTACCAGTGTCCCTAAGTAGTTGCTCTTCACACTATCAACTTCCTGCTTCCTACCCTCATTCAGACGTGCATCTATCCCTCGCAGGGGTATAGGGTTATGTGTAGTGCCTTCAGTCCCTTCTAAACTACCTACCTCTCCCGCTTTATTCTGTAGTCAGTCTACCTGATCCAGGCAGCTGTACCTCTTATTGTGGAGGTAATGGGTGGCCATATGGGTATCATGAAAATTGGTCATATACCCTCTAGGCTGCCCCCTAGGTCCCACCCTCGTCCAGGCCTCTTCTAACCCTGGTTCAGGTCGACTAATATTAGAAGGGTAGAAGAAGGACAGTGGGTAAGTCTGAATTATAGTATCTACCTCATTACTCGGCCAATTACAGATGTGCGAGACTCTCCCGGGGTTCCTAAAATTGACCAAAATACAGTCACCAGTGATATTCTTTCTTGTGTGTCCCACCCAGAATACCCTTCTAACCATTAGAATTTCACTAGAGATATGAGAAGGAAGGGGTCTGTAATTATTCAGCCAATTTGCCACCTTGTTTTTAAGTGAGGTAAATGATTCAACTGCTGAATGGCTAAGCTCTGGGACTCCAGTTATGACCACTACGAGGGGGGCTGCCTCTGGAGGTAGATTTACTACCTTTTTCATTCTCAGTCTATTGTCCTCCGCGCAGTTTCGCTCACCATTCTCAATGGGCTTTTTGGTCATCCTGGAAGGGCTAGAAGGGAAAGTGGTATGGTCACTCTGTACTACCCGGGAAGGAGTTGCTAGGGCAGGGAGATTTGACATAGGGGGGATGTTGGCTGAGGATACACCACCCTTCCCAACGTCAGACTTTCCCTGGCTAATTTCTACTGATTTCAATTGATCCGACATAGCCCTAGTGGCTTTTTCTATTTTTGTCAGTCTGAGGTCTATTTGGTCAAGTCTGACAACCAGGGGGTCAAGCAGGGATTTCAGAATATTAGCTAGATTAGAAGTCAAGTGGTGACTATGGGCCTGTGCTGTGTCCCCGAAACTATATGTATTGGAATGTACTGTAGGAGACCTTAGGGCAGTAGAGCTTATAGTATCACAGACTACTGCTGGGGCCTCCCTACCTTTTGCCTGGCCTTTTGGATCTTTCTTGGAGGGACATTTATCTAACTTCTGCTTCTTTCCACCCTCCATCTGAGCCCCAAATTCTCTCTTTGGAACAGCCCCCTCCCGGTTCCCTCGGAGCTGGGAAATTTTAGTGTCGGGCCTACTATCAGATGTCATGCTATCACCAACAGAAGGTACTAAGCTGGTTTCGGGGATAGCTGCTAGAGAATCTCTACACACTCCCAAGCTACTCCTAGGCTCTAACAGAATGATTGGTCTTGGTTGATCAGTACTATTTAAAGGAGCAGCAGGGGAACCCACACATCTCTCAGGTGTTATCGCATTAACTATGTGGCCCAGCGAAGATCTCTTGGCGTTATCAATTCCGTGGGACAGACGTTGTTCCACAATCACTATTTCATTGGATAATAGAGAATTTGCCCTAACCAGAAAATTGTCCAATGTACCTGCCAATTCAAATGTGTGTTTCTTGGGTCCCAAGATTCACTGTCACATGAGCACTCGAAAAGTAATCAGTTCATTCAAATTCGGAATAAAGGTGTTCACATCTTATTCATGTGTCATTTTCATTTATTTTCCATCATTATGTCGTTATTTACTCATCATAACTTTCATCATTATCGTAATTCATTTTACAATTAGTCTGCCCGATGCATTTCGAGCTAACAGCTCTTCCTCAGGGGACTTTTAATCTGAAAAAATACGTGACATCATAGGTAGGTACAAAATAAATTATAACATCTTAAGTCAAAATCAGTTCAAATAGTTATTTCTGGTCCCCAGCTTACGTGCCAATAATATCTTCTAAAGTAAATGTGGTGTCTCGCTGTGTATAACCTTATAGCCCTAGTCATCAAACCTCTTGCTGTACGGACAATCACGTACGTGGCATGCATTTTAATATGTACACGGTGTAGTGTGTCTCACGAGTACTAGACCCGTAACTTAAGTGTGTACTAACCTGGGTGGTTCTTTTGCTTACTCAAGCCCAAAACTGTAACGACAAATGTGAATAGTATGTCACCGACGAATATAGAGTGCTCGAATTTAAGTCAGACTAGTGAATCAAATATAGCCCAACGCTTTCTCTAGTTCTTACCGTGCGATTCTGCCCCGCAGCGTCTCGGTCTCCCTACGTTATTGTTGGCGTGCATCACTCTATCTTCCTCAGTCTCTATGTCTTTTGCGGTCCGATCACGTGATACGTGAATCGCGTAGACACTATAAACAGACTGTGCCCTTGCTGTAGCCAAATCTCGACATGTGTGTTAAGTCAACGCGAACACTAAAAACGGACTCTGCCTGTGCTGTTTTAGAAGCTCAACGTATATGTTATGCAGTCACAAATGTGATAATGCAAGCCTGTAGTCACTGTACATTTTTCTGATGTATAGGTCTTGTGCTAGTTACTGTGTGTACAAGAGGGGACGTAAACCTGGTTTTCAAATATACTATACTGGCATTACTGGACAAATCACCAATAATATTTAACATAAAACTTCCTGTTACAATGATATAGTCAGAAATTCTTGAATTCATCAAATATGCATGCAAATGTTATTCACAGGTAACAACTTAATTCCATCCGTTCATTTAATCCTTTTGGATGTAAAGTGTACCTGTCACCATAGTACTCGAAGATAGTGCTTTGCTTCTAGTTTCTCGGCCAGTCATTGTCGAGGAACTGCGATGGTTCTACGCCCTGTGTCTCTTTACAGGTCTTTAAGACACAGCCTCGTTCACTCATAAGCCAAGAGGGGTGGCCCGGTCCGGTCTCACACGGTCTGTAACGGGCTAGAACGGGCCCGCCCTTGGCCCGGGCTTCGCCCGGTGCGCGCCCCGGGGTGCGGGAGTGGGGATTAGCTAAGTACCTGCTGGCAGGGGGCGTGCTCACGGGAAGAGGACACAGCTGAGCAGAGAACTGGGCTGCTGGTCCTCGCAGTCCTGTGTGCTTCCGATAGTCCCACGCACCACAAATGCTACACAAGTGCTCCTCCGATAGTCCCAGGCACCACAAATGCTCCACCAATGCTCCTCGCAATCCTGCCGCTGCGAGCGGCACCCCATTATGACAGCACAGACTGTACACTGCCCAACAGTAGATTTATAAGCATTTTTTGTTGTTGAAAGGCCAGTGGAGCTTCTTCATCAGTATTCAGTATTTTCAGCTTGGATATTGGCTCACTTTACAGCATTTCCGAATTACTGTGCTGGAAGCTCGTACACCAGTAGAGCTAGGTTAGACAAGCATTGGCAAGAGGAGGCGGGGGATGAAGAACTAGTACCTGAATCATGTCAAAAGCAGGCAGCAGATGGGCACTAATTAAGTTGAATTAATCCGTACTTGGTCCCTGCTCTACACAGAGGAACTGAAGTGATGCTTGCCATGCGCTGGCCAATTAGGAGGTAACAAAGAAGAGTGACGCTGAAGCCAACAAATGGTAAGCAATGGGCGGGCTCCAATCCCTTTATTGCAGTACTATGTGTCTCGCAAGCAAGAGAGCATGCGGTGCATGCGCTGTCACAGGCTCAACCTAAAAAGTTAGAAGCTCCTATAGCTTGGCCTCAGGCAAGCGACAAATAATAAAAGTTTATTGCATTTGCTATCCTTTTAGGTGGTATTATTATACTTATTGTAAGAATTAATGTGCATGTGAGAGGGTACCTTTAACTTTCCCTGCCTGCAGCTTCCCCTGTAACATAGCAAGGCAGCATACACTACAGTTGGGGGAAGCCCACCTGGTTATCTGCTACTATGGGACGAAGATGGGTGGAGACTGTGATAAGGAAAAATAAGACTTGCTGTCATGAATAGTAAAGATAAGTAATCCAGGATTTACCCCTTTGTCCCTCTTTATAGCAAGCCTCACATATGAGTATACAGCAAAAGCTGAACAGGTGACCATAGGGAAACCAAAGACAAAAACAGAATGCAGTGCACACCAAATCAAACCTAATGCAGGATTACTGTCACAATTCAGATGCAATTGCGACATTGAGTTATTCACAGGGTTGGGAAGGCCTGGAAATTGGTGAAAACAGGTCAGTGAGGGCCGGCTCTGGGGCGGAGCAATTGGTGACACTGCACTGGGTGCTGACTTCAGGGGGTGCAGTTTTTGCAAGTTTATTTTGGTTTTAAAAGTACCTGCTGCTGCATTCCTTGCCTCCAGCAATTTCCAGGCAACAAAGAAATGTCAAGATAACTCCGGTGACTAATGTTCTTCCTGGAGAGAGATTGGAGTTTTGTCTAGTTGAGGTTTTGACTGATCATAAAATAGCAGAAATGATTAATAGGCCTGCTGCAAAGAACGTGTACCATGGAGATCACAAAGTGCATATAATGTACATAGGTCAGTAGGTTACTGATTTTATCAGAGACATCCTTTTGTTACTTGCAGTTTATAAGTTAAAATCCTGATATAGAACAGTGAATTATTAACAGTCATCAAAGAACTGTAGTACAAAAGGGGGGTGGTGATGTACGGAGCATCTGAATCAATCAAACACTCACACCCAGTCAAAGGATCTAGGTTTAATCCATCACCGTTCTTTAGCCCACTCTGCCACCCCAGTTCAGACATGGCTATATGCAAACCAGTCTGACCCTGTGCCTCATGGGAACAGTCCAGCCCGAACTGCCAAGCCATGTCTTCCCTGGACCGGAAACAAGCTTCCGAGGACCGGTTTCTGGCATTCCAGCCGTCTTCAGCCCGGCTTGCTTGAATCCAGTGGCAAAGTGAGCAAGGGACTCACGTCTGAGCATACCCAGCCACACTTATGGCGGCCAAAAGCGGTACAAAAGGGGGTGGTGATGTACGGAGCATCTGAATCAATCAAACACTCACACCCAGTCAAAAGATCTGGGTTTAATCCATCACCGTTCTTTAGCCCACTCTGCCACCCCAGTTCAGAGATGGCTATATGCAAATCAGTATATTAGGCCCAGATCCTTGTACTGGGGTGAATGTATGACATTGTTCTACATTCTGTCCATCAACTGTGTTTTTTGCAATTTTCACCCCGAGTGTGCTGGGTATACTCAGACGTGAGTCCCAGGCTCTCCACACCACTGGAGTCAAGCTATCCAGGCTGATGAAGGCTGATAGCCAGAAACCGGTCCTTGGATGCTTGATTCCGGTCTGGGAAAGACATGGCTTGGTAGTTCGGACTGGACTGTTCCCATGAGGCACAGGGTCAGAGCTGATTTGCATATAGCCAGTGTCTAACCCAGGGTGGTGTGGAGTGCAAAAAAACGATGGAATTAGGCCCCGATCCTTGTACTGGGGTGGATGTATGACATTGTTCTACATTCTGTCCATCAACTGTGTTTTTTGCAATTTTCACCCCGAGTGTGCTGGGTATACTCAGACGTGAGTCCCAGGCTCTCCACACCACTGGAGTCAAGCTATCCAGGCTGATGAAGGCTGATAGCCAGAAACCGGTCCTTGGATGCTTGATTCCGGTCTGGGAAAGACATGGCTTGGTAGTTCGGACTGGACTGTTCCCATGAGGCACAGGGTCAGAGCTGATTTGCATATAGCCAGTGTCTAACCCAGGGTGGTGTGGAGTGCAAAAAAACGATGGAATTAGGCCCCGATCCTTGTACTGGGGTGGATGTATGACATTGTTCTACATTCTGTCCATCAACTGTGTTTTTTGCAATTTTCACCCCGAGTGTGCTGGGTATACTCAGACGTGAGTCCCAGGCTCTCCACACCACTGGAGTCAAGCTATCCAGGCTGATGAAGGTTGATAGCCAGAAACAGGTCCTTGGATGCTTGATTCCGGTCTGGGAAAGACATGGCTTGGTAGTTCGGACTGGACTGTTCCCATGAGGCACAGGGTCAGAGCTGATTTGCATATAGCCAGTGTCTAACCCAGGGTGGTGTGGAGTGCAAAAGAACGATGGAATTAGGCCCAGATCCTTGTACTGGGGTGAATGTATGACATTGTTCTACATTCTGTCCATCAACTGTGTTTTTTGCAATTTTCACCCCGAGTGTGCTGGGTATACTCAGACGTGAGTCCCAGGCTCTCCACACCACTGGAGTCAAGCTATCCAGGCTGATGAAGGCTGATAGCCAGAAACCGGTCCTTGGATGCTTGATTCCGGTCTGGGAAACACATGGCTTGGTAGTTCGGACTGGACTGTTCCCATGAGGCACATGGTCAGAGCTGATTTGCATATGGCCAGTGTCTAACCCAGGGTGGTGTGGAGTGCAAAAAACGATGGAATTAGGCCCAGATCCTTGTACTGGGGTGAATGTATGACATTGTTCTACATTCTGTTCATCAACTGTGTTTTTTGCAATTATCAAAGAACTGTATGCACACTGCAAAGTATAGATTAGAGCATGGGTACTCTTAGTACGGCCCGCAGGCCGCCAGCAGCACAGCAAGCCTTACTTGGCTGCCCGCGGACCTTGCAGAGACATACCTGTGTTTAAAAATAATAATAATTACATTGTGTCAAGAAACGCCGCCGTTTGCAGCAGCCCGGACTCTCAGAGACTCTGCTCTGTGGGGGCCAGGGATTCCAGTGAATGTCAGAGTGGAGATGCAGGGGCTCTACCAGGTGAAATACAACAAAGCTTAATTAACATGTTAATGGCCTTTTAAAGACCTGTGAAGTACTGGGGTGCGGCTGTGTGTGTGTGTGTGCCAGGGACGCTGTCTCAGCCCCGGCCGAAGGCTGACACACACAGGGGGTGAGATGACAGAGGGAGGGAGAGGGAGACAGAGGGAGACAGAGGGAAGGAGAAGGCTCAA
Source organism: Lissotriton vulgaris (assembly GCF_964263255.1). Taxonomy (NCBI): domain Eukaryota; kingdom Metazoa; phylum Chordata; class Amphibia; order Caudata; family Salamandridae; genus Lissotriton; species Lissotriton vulgaris. The sequence continues at coordinate 868,239,529 of NC_141687.1, read as the reverse complement.
ACGGATCAAAAGTTACCAAAAAGAGTTCGCAACATGTTTTCCCGTGCAGTGGAAAGGCATTCGCAAAGGCTGAATAAATCATCAAATGGGATTAATTCCTCAAAAATGTATTCATCAGAAATACTTTGGTCCCAATTACTCGTATCTCTGGAATTCTGCATCAGTATTCTTGCTTCACAGATTAAATTACCAATATTATGGATACTAGTGAATTACCTTCCTGGAACCGGGAATACAACATTTCCACAGAAATCCTCCATTCTTCAGCATATTAATTCCTGACAATTTCACAGGCTTTCAGAGGGGATTATCGCAATTGCAGTATTCCCCTATTAATAACAATTGTCAATTTGTCTAGAAACAGAATCTGTAATTCCACAGGACACACAATGGGGCCTTAGTGATGTTGATGCTCATTTCTTCAGCAGGGGGCTGCCACAAAAGGATCATCAAGAACATTTTCTGATCACAGTGACTGATTCACATCTAGCACGAAGATTAAATATGGCGGCACTCAAATGAGACGGGAATAATAAACAATACATACAAAATAAAAGAGAACACGGAGTTTGGCGGCCTGGAGAGAATATTTTGGTAGGAAAATATGTTCGACAGAGGGAGGGATACAGAGAGGGAGACAGAGAAAGGCAGTCAGGGGGAGACAGAGGGAGGGAGACAGAGGGTGACAGAGGGGGGAGAGGGAGAGACAGAGAGGGAGGGAAGGAGGGAGAGAGGGAGGGAGACAGGGTGACAGAGAGAGGATGACAGAGAGAGGCAGTCAGGGGGAGACAGAGGGAGGGAGAAAGAGGGAAGGAGACAGGGAGGGGACAGAGGGAGGGAGGGAGATAGAGGGAGACAAAGGGAGAGAGACAGGGAGAGAGACAGAGGGAGGGCGACAGAGGAAGGGAGATAGAGGGAGACAGAGAGAGAGGGAGACAGAGGGAGGGAGACAGAGGGAGGGCGACAGAGAGGGAGGGAGACAGAGAGGGAGGGAGTCAGAGCGGGAGGGAGGCAGAGCGGGAGGGAGACAGAGAGGGAGGGAGACAGATGAAGGGAGACAGATGGAGGGAAACAGAGGGAGGGAGATAGAGGGAGGGAGATAGAGGGGGGGAGATAGAGGGAGACAGAGAGAGAGGGAGACAGAGGGAAGGAGACAGAGAGGGAGGGAGATAGAGAGGGAGGGAGGCAGAGCGGGAGGAAGACAGAGAGGGAGGGAGACAGAGAAGGAGGGAGACAGAGAGGGAGGAAGACAGACGAAGGGAGACAGACGGAGGGAGACAGACGGAAGGGGACAGGCAGAGGGAGACAGATGGAAGGAGACAGGTGGAGGGAGACAGGCATACGGAGGGAGACAGATGGAGGGAGACCAACAGAGGGAGACCAACAGAGGGAGACCAACGGAGGGAGACAGATGGAGGGAGAGAGAGCGAGGGGGAGGGAGGAAGAGAGAGGGAGACAGAGGGAGACAGAGAGGGAGAGAGAGGAAGAGAGATGTGTGTATGCCAGGTCTGGTGGCTCAGTGGACGAAGGCGTCTGCTGCAGGGACCTGTGTTCAACCTCATGGTCACAATATTTTTTGCTTTAACCCCGCCCCCTCCCTTTCTGACCCTGCCCCCATCCGGTGCGGCCCTCAGCCACAAACCACGCTGTAAATTTGGCCCCCGAGAGAAAGTTTGTGAGTACCCATGGATTAGAGCATAGATTAATTTTGGAAAAAGGGTTCATTTGGGTAGAAATCAATTCTTATTATTAAAGAGCACCCCCAACTATCATGTTCCATTTTGAGTATGTGCTTCTCCAGACCAAGTGCTCTTAAACTATCCTGCCTACCAGTATGGATGGCATGTCATGACATGCCTTCCCTACACTTTGTAGTCCTCTGGCTTATGTAACATTTCCTATATGCTGATTTAGTCACATATGATTGATTATCTCTGTGTAATATGTGTTTGATGCAAAGTGCTCTGACACCCTACACTGGTATGAGTGGCGCTATTTAACTAACTAAATGCACCTGAAAGAGAGTGGTTATGGGGGCTTGAAGTGCACTGTTAAAAGGTGGAGGTGAGGAAATCCATGGTGGAGATGGTCACCACCCCCACCATGAATGGGGTGTGCCAACTAACATTGTTAGGCTAATACAAACGCTAAGCTGCACAACATTACTGCTAGAGACAAACTTACTTTCGGGTTATCATGAGCACTTCCAGGCTAGGTGTGAGAGAGTAGGTACTTATGGCCTTTTCAAACATAGGGCAGACACCTGGCAATTTCCTTTAGTTGCTGTGATTCTCTGCTCCATATAACTTTTCACCCATTCATTCATCCCTGTGTTTTTGTTGTTTTCTCCCTTTCAGGTCCCTCTTGGTTAGGGTTCTTCCTTGCTTCCTTTCGTTGTGCCTTTTTGTCTATGCCTTTGTTTATTTCTTGGTTTCCTGTTTAATTGTTCAGCTTGTGACCTGATGGTCTCCTGGTTCCTGGTCTGATGGAAGCTCCCTACACCAGCACCCGCTATTACAATGGGTAAGCCTTGTTCGATTCTTCTACATTTCCTATGTCTCCACAGTCGTACTTTATTGTTACCTGTCCTGTTCTACTTACCTCATACCTGGTTCTTACTCTCTCAAAGTGGTATCCCTGGAAGAAGTCCTCAGAAGCCTCTATTTAATGAGACAAATCCACCTAGAGGGTGAATCCAGTTCAGTCTTTAGCTTTTCTGTATTTTCCCAAGTTCCTTCAATTGTAATTGTATTTATATAGCCCTTACTACCCCACACAAAACACTAGAGCACTTTACAGCAAGTCGCACACTACTCCGGAACCCAAGATTAGCAGTTACTCCCGTGGTCATTGCGAATAGTCATGTGTACTCAAAAAAAATTGCATGCATTTACTCTAGTTACTTTGTGATAGCAGGTATGCAGAGGATGGAAGGTAAGAAGAGGGTCACACTGAAAAAGAAAGGCGAGGGATCATGCAGAAGTAAGTCATGGTCAATGTTTCATGCAGGATTTAAGGAGTACCGTGGGAGAATGCTTTCTGAGATAGCAAGCAATCAGAGGATGTAAGCTGTAGAAAGAAACAACATTATAAATAGAGCACCATATCCGGGTCAGACAGCTTAAGCATGCAATTCAGAAAGTACACATCATTGAAACATTAACAGCCCTTGATTGTTATCCCAACCTTGGCACGGGGTCTGCATGCTGCACAAGAGGACTTTGCGCTGAAAAAGAAAAGGTCTCTATTAAAGATTGTTAGACCTGGCATCCTTGGCGTGGGTTTCCCCTGTATTTTTACCTTTGCCTCATGTGTTACTGTGTGTTGGACTTCGTTTATTGCTGGTCTAGGTGCTTTGGGCACTTTGCCACTGCTGTTCAGTGCCAAAGTGCAAGTTTTCCCTCTATAAATTGCTGTCATGGATTAGAGGTCTCATAATTGGCTTATTTGGTTTACTGTTACGTCCACATTACCACATTACAGTACACGGTATGTCCCCAGGGCCTGTAAACCAAATGCTGCTAGTGGGCTTGCAGCACCGATTGTGCCACCTACAATATTGTCCCTTAGGATAGAATGGGGAGTTGACTTATAACTTCTTATAGCTGCCCATGGGAACACAATAGGAAAATGGAGTTTAGTATGCCTGAACTCAGAACCTAAAGATGCATCTTTTAGTAAGAATGGTTTTTACATTTTGGGTTTGAAAATACCACTTTGAGAAAGTAGGTATTTTCTTGCTTAGCCATCCAGTGTGCCTCTGCTAGGTGTGTGTACTGGCTGGCTGGCTTTGGAGTGACAGGGGCTGGGGATGTACATTCTGTTCGGACAGCCACTTGGGGGGGGGGGGGGGGTGAGGTGTGTCCTGTCTTTCTAGGGTGAGTCAGGGCTGGGCTGAATAGACCTGGGCTGCATTTAGAGTAGGGGGAGGAGATTCCTTTACACCTGAATGGGCCCGGTCTGCCTTGGACAATGCTGTCTGTACCTCCTACCGGGAAGCTGGGCCAGAGAGGACAGAACTGGTTTTGCTGAGCACAGACACTCTAACTCCAGAGAACAAAGGATTTTGTACTATAAAAAGTGGGGGCCAGACCCCTGAATTTTAGGTCACTTTTGGAATTCAAGAGGAACCTCTGTCAAGGAGAAGAGCTGGGAGAAGCCGGAGGAGAAGTACTGCCCCTTTGCTGTATGCTGTCTGGGATTGGCCTCCAGTACCTGTTTCTGCTAAGTAGAGGAACTGTCTGTGTATCCTGCTTGACAATGTATCTCTAAGGGCTTGAGGTAGAGCTTGCCCCCTGTTCAAGAAGTCTCAGAAATAGCAAATTCTTCACCCTCCTTCTGGACACCGTCTCTGGAACCGGTGGTTTAAGCCAGCGCAGAACAAAAGAGCAGCCAACTCTGTCACTGAGTCTGTCGTGGGTTCCGTGTCCACAAGGCACTGCATCCATGGTCCCACTGATGCAGCCTGGAAACCTTCACCGAGCCGTTGCTTGCACTGCATCCTGTGGGCACCGCACCCCACACCGCCTCGTTTCACTCTGCCTGGATGTCACCGACAATGTCGCTGCCTGACCAGAACATCGAAAGTCTCTGCCACCTGCACCGTGAACTGCCAGCACCGCATTCAGCACCGCCTCACTCTGCATCGTAAGTCTTGGCCTCACCAACGCCACTGGGCGACCGTCACCTAGCCGCTTCCTGAACCGCATCTTGAGGGCACCGCTTCCACTTCACATCGCAACCACAACAGTTGCCCTGACCGGCCCGCCCCTACGTGTCAGCCGCAAAGAGAAAGGTACTGTCTACGAGTCTGTTGACTCTTTAGCTGGCCCGTACCGACGCTGTCTGCTGGAACTAATAGACTCTGTCTTTTTCAGCATCGGCGGTAACCCAGGACAGAGCTACCGACTCGGAAGAACTGTGTTTGTTAACTATTCTTGCAAATTGAAGGTTATCTTGCAAAGTAACTATTTTTACAGTATTGTATGTTGGGTGTTTGTCGTATTTGGTCTTGTTGGTTTAGATAAAGCTTTGCTTATTTTCCTAACCCAGTGTCTATTTGTAGTGTTTTCACTGTTTTAATGTATGCATGCACAAATGCTTTACACACTGCCTCTGAGATAAGCCTGTTTGCTTGAGCCAAGCTACCAAGGGGGTGAGCAGGGGTTAGTTTGGAAATGTATCCCCCTTACCCTGACTAGGAAGAAGGGTCCCTACTTGGACAAAGGTGCAAACCATTGTCAACTAGAGACCCTCATTTCTAACATTGATGGTCAGAGGTGAGAATCCAGACTTGCATTTGTGCCTTACATACAGTAATTGGTGCACACTGCTAGTATAGTGCAGACCATTAGACAACCACATACTATTGGTGAAGTTTTTCCTTTTTGAATTTTCTGCATGTTGAGAACTGCCAATGTTCTAATCAAGACCAAGCCAGCATCTATTGCAGGTATTGACATCGAATTTGAAGAAGATAGGGTGAAAACCTACACGGTGTCTCAGCTTAAAGCCATCTGCAAGAAATGTAAAATCTCTGTAAGAGGACTCACGAGAAAGGAGGAATACCAAAAGGCACCAAAAATTCAGAAATGCCAGTGGGCAGGAGGAGAATCCTATGGTGGAAGCAGATAATTTAGATGGGCATCAGGGGGGCTGTTGAACCTGCCAGGGGGAGGGCACCTTGTCTTCAAGATGTCTATCTTCAGAGGAGCTGGAGGACAGAGAGAGAAGTAAAGTGCATACATTGAAGCTCACAAAACTCAGGGCTGTGGAGCCACTGCGTGACAGAAGGGAGGAATACCTTTCTAGCCTTACACCGTGAGGAGCAAATGTGTTATGCTCCTATGAAGGAAGCCTTAATCAGGAGATATGGCTTAACCCCAGAACTGTAGAGACAGACTTTTAGGGCCCGTAGGAAGCTTGAGTCAAGCACTTGGGTGGAGTATGTGTCTTATTTTTCCAGAGCACTGGATGGTTGGGTGAAGGGTAGCCAGGTAAATGATCTTCAGGAGCTCTATGACTTGATGGCATGGGAGCACTTATCTGCTAATTGTTTTCCAGAGCTAGGCCACCATTTGATTGGCAGTAAGCTGAATGACCCCAGGAAGCTTGCTGTGGAGGCGGACCGCTGGGTCAGTATCAGGGTTGACAAAGGTCATGTGGGAGGCGTCGCCAAGGGTGGGCAGGGTCCCCAGCAGAAGAGTTGTGGGAGGGGAAGGTAAACAGAATGAGTTATAAAACAGGCCCCAAAGTGATTTCCCAAGGGAACCAAGGGAAAGGTTCCCAGCCCCCGGTGATAAGAAACCATGGGTCTCTTCAGGGTAAACCTGCAGAGAAGGGTCCATGCAAATACTTTGCTTGTGATCAGGTGCCTCACTTCATTGAGGAGCCTAAGTGTCCTAAGTTTACACCTGCACCCACTGGTATAGCACCCTGTGGGCTGACTAGTGTAGCCTTGGTGGAGGATTTGGAGTCCCGGGGGGTGGTCTCACTAGGAGACAGTGAGATGGTCCCAAGGTCCCACAGCTGTCAGTTGTCGGCTAGTGTCTGAAGAGCAGGTGGTCCCCAATGTACTTTACCCAGTAGTTACAGCTGACAACTTTCCCTTTGAGTGGGGGGTCTCAGGTACCTTGAACGTAGTTGTGAGGCCAGCCATGCCTGTTGACTGTCTGCTATGCAACGATCTGGAGAGTTCCACTTGGGAGACGGTGGAACGTAGGTCTTATTTGGAGGTGTTGGGTCTGCCTGAGTGGGCGTAAGTGACCACTCGGTCTATGGCAGCCGGTAAGGGCAAGCAAGAGGACCTAGAGCCTGGAATAATGGCCCAGGTGCCTGCCAAAAAGAGAGGAGGCAGGGGGTGCAGAAAGCAGGCCCCTATAGTTCACACAGTCCAGGAGGAGGCAGACCTTGAGGGGATGCCCCGGAACATACAGGGGAGCAAGTGGCCAAACTGGAGGACCTACCGGAGCTGACCCATTGGCAGCAGGAAGCGGGGCCCTCCAGGGAGGAATTCTGCCAGGAGCAGCAGGAATGCCCCTCTCTTGTTGGTTTGCGGCAGCAGACTGCAAACCAGGCAGCAGGTGATCGGTCTGGGTCACACAGGATTTACAAAGAGAATGGTCTCCTGAATAGTGAGCCTAAGGTTGCTGAGCCTGGGTCAGCCCATGTGCTGGTGGTTCCGCAGCGCTTTAGAGCCTTCCAACTGGGTCTGGCTCATGATGTGCCTTTAGCAGGGCATTTGGGACAAGACAAGACCTTTGAAAGGATTATCACCCACTTTTACTGGCTCCGAATGCGCAAGGATTCTGACGCTCGCTGCAGGACTTACCAGACTTGCCAGGCAAGCGGTAAGAGTGGGAGGAAGCGCACTGCTCCTTTCCAACCTTTCCCTGTCATCAGCACCCCCTTTGACAGGGTTGGCATTGACATTGTGGGGCCTCTGGACCCCAAAACAGCCATAGGCAACAGTTTCATCCTGGTCTTGGTGGACCATACCCTCCCTTTCAAGACTGTGACGGCCCCCGTGGTGGGTCAAGCATTGATGGGGATCTCCTCCCATGTGGGATTTCCCAGAGAGGTGGTGTCTGACCCGGGGACCAACTTCATATCTAGGTAAATGAAATACCTGTGGCAGGAGTGCAGTGTTACCCATAAGTTCCCCACTCCTTACCACTAGCAGCGGCCTGTGCAGGTAACAGCGGTGGGGCAGTGGGGACACTTGGTGTGGGAGATTTCAAGGGCCGATGCCAAGAGAAAATTAAATAAATTATTCATTTTCCATTTTCCCTCTGCATCGTCCCTCGAAATCGCCCCCTTCCCCCCCCCCCCCCACCCCCCCCCCCGCATCGCGGTCCCACTGCTTTTACCTGCATGGACCGTGGCTGCTTATAACCCCCCAAGGAAATGGGCTGGTTGAGAGATTCGACCGGACCCAGATGGGCATGATTATGGTGAACCCATGAGGCGTAAGTAGGACGTCCTCTTACCATGCCTGTTGTTTGCCTACAGGGAAGTACAGCAGAAGTCCTTAGGGTTCAGTTCCTTTGAGCTCCTGTATGGGCATCCTGTAAGAGGACCTCTGAGTCTGGTCAAAGAAGGCTGTTATAAAGCTCCCAGTAAACTGCCCCAGGATGTATATAGCTACATGCTGCCCTTCAGGAACCAGAATAAGCGCTTCAGACAACTCGCTCAGGCGAATGTGGAAGCCAACCAGGAAGTGATGAAACAGTGGTATGATCAGAATGCCACTATGATCGAGTTTCAGCCTGGCCACAAAGTGTGGATCATGGCCCCAGTGGAGCCTTGTGCGCGCCAGGATAAGTGGAATGGACCCTTTGAGGTGGTGGAGCGCAACAGTAGTCACCTATCTGGTGGAATTGCAGTCTCCCAGGAACCCTTTGCGGGTGTTACATGTGAACCGCCTCATGCCCCACTTGGAGAGGTCCGAAGTGGGCATGCTCCTAGCAACCGATGATGGAATGAAAGAGGCGATTGAGCCTCTCCCTGACCTCCTGCCTGCTAAGGAGTACAATGGGTCAGTGGACGGTGTAAATCTCTACCCCACCCTGACTCCTGAACAGCAGAGTGACTGCTGCCAACCGTTGGGATAGTTTGCTGTTCTGTTCTCCCTGACCCCTGGTGTCACTCAGTGGTGTGTCCATGATGTGGACACTGGGGACAGTCCTCCTGTACAGCACAAAAGTTACAGATTGGCTGACAGGTTCAAAGCTAGCATTAAGGAGAAAGTCTCTGAGATGTTGTCTCTAGTGATGATTGAGCCCTCCAACAGCCTTTGGTCCAGCCCAGTGGTCTTGGTCCCAAAGGTTGCTGCCACCCCAGAACTACAGTTATTTGTGGACTACTGAGGGCTCAATTTAGTCATCAGAACTGACGCACACCCCATCACCAGAGCTGATGAGTTCATAGATCAGTTGGGATCTTACAAGTACCTCAGTATGTTTGACTTAACGTCTGGGTTCCAGCAGATTGCCTTAACTGATGGGGCAAAGGAGAGGTCTGCATTTTCAACACCAGAGGGGCACTACCAGTTCCGGGTGATGCCCTTTGGGTTGAAGAATGACCCTGCCACCTTTCAGAGGTTGGTCAATCACGTGTTGGCTGGACTAGAGGCTTTCAGTGTGCGTACCTGGATGACATCGCAGTGTTCAGTGCCACCTGGGAGGAACATCTGAGTCACCTCTGGGAAGTGTTGAAGTCTCTGCAGAAGGCAGGCCTCATGATCAAGGCCAGAAAGTGCCAGATCAGGCAGAGATTGGTGGTGTACTTTGGACACCAGGTAGGGAGCGGCCAGGCGGCGCCCCTGCAGACAAAGATTGATACCATTCTGGCTTGGGAACCCCCCAAGACGAAGACAGAGGTGAGAGCCTTCTTAGGCCTCACCGGTTATTACAGGCGATTTGTCAAGGGATATTGCACTACTGTTGCCCCCTTGACTGAGCTGACTTCCAGGAGGCAGCCCAGGAATGTAAACTGGACTGACGCCTGTCAGAAAGCTTTTGATGCCCTGATATCTGCCATGTGCACAGCACCCGTGCTCAAGGCACCCAACTTCTCACAGGAATTTGTGTTACAGACAGAAGCTTCAGAGCATGGCATCAGAGCTGTGCTCTCACAACTAAATGAGGAGGGCCTAGACCAACCTGTAGCCTTCATTAGCAGGAGGTTACTTCCATGGGAACAGAGGTGAAGCGCGATTGAGCGTGAGGCTTTTGCTGTGGTTTGGGCGCTGAAGAAGCTGAGGCCATACTTGTTTGGGACTCACTTCCAGGTTCAGACCGACCACAGGCCTCTCGGATGGCTGATGCAGATGAGGGGTGAGAACCCAAAGTTGTTGAGGTGGTTCATTTCCCTACAGGGGATGGTCTTTATGGTGGAACGCAGTCCTGGTAAAGAACACGCCAATGCTGATGGTCTGTCCAGATTTTTCCGCTTTAGTGAAGAGAATTCCCAAGAGGGTGGGTAGTTCTCCCCTAATTTCAGCTGGAGGGGACACGTTTTAGAGCTGGCATCCTTGGCGCGGGTTTCCCTTGTATTTTTGCCTTTACCTCATGTGTTTTTACTGTGTGTTGGATTTTTTTGCTGGTCTAGATGCTTTGGACACTTTGCCACTGCTGTTCAGTGCCAAAGTACAAGTGCTCCCTCTGTAAATTGTTTTAATTGATTAGTGTTTTAATAATTGGCTTATTTGGTTTACTGCTAAGTTCCTAATACAGTGCATGGTGTGTGCCCGGGGACTGTAAACCAAATGCAGGAGCACTGATTGTGCCACCCACACAAGCAGCCTTTCAAAGGTCTCTCAGACCTGCCACTACAGCGTCTGCGTGCACAGTTTCTAATAAGCCATGTTGAACTGGCAAGTGCACCCACTTGCCAGGCCCTAACCTTCCCTTTTCTTACATGTGAGTCACCCCTAAAGTAGGTCCAAGGTACCCATGTGGGCAGGGTGCAGTGTATGTGTAAGGTAGGACATGTCCTGATGTGTGTGGCATGTCCTGTTAGTGAAATAATACCAAGTTCGTTTTTCACTATTGAAAGGCTAACTGTCCAATAAGTTAGAATGGGGAGTTGACTTACAACATCTTATAAGTATAACTGCCCATGGAAGCAAGATAAGAAAACTGAGTTTAGTATGCCTGAACTCAGAATCTAAGGATTCATCTTTTAGTAAGGATGATTTTTACATTCTGGGTTTGAAAATACAACTTTTAAAAAGTAGGTATTTTTATGCTTAGCTATCCAGTGTGCCTCTGCTAGGTTTGAGTATTTATTGTCTGGGTTTGGAGTGGCAGTGTCTGGGCATGTGCATTCTGTTCATACAGCCACTTTTGGGGGGGGTGAGGTGTGTCCTGCCTTTCCGGTGTGAGCCAGGACTCGGCTGAATAGACCTGGGCTGCATTTGAGCAGAGGAAGCAGAGTCCCTTTACACCAGAATGGGCCCGGTGTGCCTTGGACAATGCTGTCTCCATCTCCTGCCGGGAAGCTGGGCCAGAGAGGACAGAACTGGTTTTGCTGAGCACAGACACTCTTTGCCTCCAGAGAACAATGGATTTTGCACTATAAAAAGTAGGGCCCAGACCCCTGAATTTTAGATCACTTTTTGAATTCAAGAATAACCTCTGCCATGGAGAAGAGCTCGGAGAAGCTGGAGGAGAAGTACTGCCCCTTTTCTGTGTGCTGTCTGGAGTTGGCCTGCAGTATCTTTTTCTGCCAAGGAGAGGAGCTATGTGTGTATCCTCCAAGGGCTTGAGATAGAGCTTGCCACCTGTTCAAAAAGTCTCAGGACCGCTGGTTTCAGCTGCCACAGAAGAAAAGAGCAGCTGACTCTGTTACGGAATCCGTTGCTGGTTCCATGTCCTGAAGGCACCACCACATTTCGCATTGCATTTTTGGTCTCACCGAACCCTTTGGACGACCGTCACCGAGCCGCTGCCCGCACCACGCGGGTACTGCATACTGCACCGCTTCCATTTCACACCGCAAACGCTATGGTAGCCTCGACCGGCCCGCAACAACGTGTCGGCCGCAACGAGGAAGGTACTGTCCATGAGTCTGTTGACGCTTTAGCTGACCCGTACCGGCGCGGTTGGCTGGAACTGTTAGACTCTGTTGTTTTCAGCATCACGGTAGCCCCTGATTGAGCTACCGACTCGGAAGAACTGTGTTTTTCAGCTACTGTTGCAGATTGAAGGTTATCTTGCAAAGTAACTATATTTACAGTATTGTATGTTGGATTTTGTCGTATTTGGTCTTGTTGGTTTAGATCAAGTTTTGCTTATTTTTCTAAACTGGTGAGGTATCCATTTGTAGTGTTTTCACTGTGTTACTGTATGCATGCACAAATGCTTTACACACGGCCTCTGAGACAAGCCTGTCTATTCGTGCCAAGCTACCAAGGGGGTGAGCAGGGTTATTTTAGAAGTGTATCACCCTTAACCTGACTAGGAAGAAGGGTCCCTACTTGGACAAAGTTGCAAACCATTGCAAGCTAGAGATCCCCATTTTGTAACAAAGATCTTCCCTCACTAGTCTTCAATTAAAGTCATTTTTTCACTCACAAAAAAGAGGTATATGGCACTGGCTGAAAACATCTCGCCAATGCGTAGTTATATTCATACACTGTAACCTAATCCCATTCAAGTGTATATCCTGTGTCTTTGTGTATATGGCTTATACATTGAATGTATAAGCAAAGCACAGTTTTAGAGGCCTGAGTAAGGTTAAGTCTCGCACATTTGGGCAATAGAATATCACTCATATGTACACTGAAACCATGGAAATATCACATATAATGAATCTATAATCAATCTGAAAACTTGGCAGCTATAACTAATTGGACCAACACACCTGATAACAATGATAGGTAAATGAAAAAGTGGTGTACCGGTGACAAGGAGCCATCTGGTCACCGTATTTATGTGTGGTACATTCAGCCAGTACTGGCTTTTAAACAACTGCTCTTTGCATTGGTAGACTTGCAGCTATGCTTTTTATACAAGCTATAGCAAAGAAATTAGGTCAGAACTCCTTGAAAGTGTGTCAGACTTATCTCAGTCGAAGTAATATCACAAGCAACAGCAGTGGGCGGTTTTAGAGAGGACATCAGCGGCAAACATGAGCAGAAACTAACCAGTGACAAGTGTGCAGCCTTGCCTTATCACATATGTATAATTTTTTGTGAAAATGTAATAATACAGTAACATGTCCTAGAAGCTTTCATCTTTGCTGGTAGCGGTCTAGTTGTTGGAAAGGGATTTCCCAACCCCATATAAGATGAGCTGATGTGTGGATGCGCTGCTGACACCCCAAAGGCATGCCTAAGGCACGCCTGTCTTCGCTTGTCTGCTGTCGGCCAGTGCTCAGCACCAGCCATGCTGCTCGTTTTGGCAAAAGCTCAAAGCTCGCTAATTACCTGCTCCTCACAACTCCACTCTTTCCACCCTAGGACTTACTACAGAGGTATGTGTTTAGAGTCCTGTGATACTATGCCAAGTGTTTGTGACCAATGTGCCACCCCGCTCCCTCAGATAAATAGGGCTGGCATGGGTCTCCACGTTTGGTCCTTCCATAAGAAACAGATAGTGGTTTTACAGAAATACAGGCGGCACTTGTAAATGTTCGGTCACTACATAAAAACACATAAAATATGTTGATTTAAAGAGGAAGAGCTGGATGTTTTATTTCTCACAGAGACCTGGATGACAAATCTCTCGGCACCTGATGTAGCACTTGCTATACCAGGGGATATACAATGCTACACTTTCATAGAGATGTTTTTAAAAAGTGTTTCAAATATGTTGTCTGAGTTGACTGAGCTACAAGGGGCAGAAGCCCTTGGCTTTTGTGTCTCAGTATCAGCCAAAAACTCCCTGGCTTGAGAACTGATTTATCGGCCACCGGGATATTAAGGAGAGTTCCTCAACTCTCTGATGAGATCTTGTCTAAATAACATCTACAATTTTCCAATTTCAAATTTCCAAAGTCCTGGGTGACCTGAATATACATCACGACAGGCAACTGACCTTCAGCGCAGGATATTAACAGAAAAGATGTCCTCCTGAAATCTGAAGCAATTCATTAAACAGCCTACCCACTCTGCTAGTCATATTCTGGATCCTATATCATTATATATTTCACCTGGGTTGTTGAGTATTGTTCTTCAGGGAGAAGGCCCAAGCTTCTCGTCTCATATAGAAATTGGTCCAAACTTACTAGCACTCATGTTGAGTCTTTCCTTGGAAGCTCCTTGAAGAGAATAAGTGGGGAGAATGTTACTGCTAGCCTGAAGTTCATATCCCCCTTTTTAAACAATCTTTTTAACAGTTCAATTGAATTGGCTAGTATACCTACCTGCTGGAAACAGGCCAGACTTGTGAACTCATTAAAAAAAACTTAGCGTATAGATCTATACCGAGCAATTTCAGGCTTATTTCACTGTTACCAGCTTTTGGAGAAGTTTATCAATAGACAACTGTTCGAATATTTAGAACAAGGCCAGTTGCTGCAACAATCCCAGTCAGGCTTCCATCCTTGCTTCATTACAGAGTCAGCTCTTGTGGAGGTAACAGATTCCATCAAGCTGGCTGTGGATCAAGGGAAACAGACTGCTTTGATATTACTTGACTTATCCGCAGCCTTTGACATGGTGTCTCATCCTAGTCTTCTCCAACGCTTGGAAAATATAGTAGTCAATAGCTCCTCGTTGGCCTGGATTAGCAGTTTTTTTGTTGACAGAGGCTGGTGCTACCATTTGCATGTGACCCTAAGCTGACAGAGTTCACAGTCCTGCAGGGCTTTGTGTTGAGCCCAACTCTTTTTTAATATCTGTGTGACTCTTATTGGAGATGGTCACCTTAGGGGAAATTATCCCAAAACGTTTAGCTTTTTCTTTCTAGTCTTTGCAGACTCTCTCTGCCTAACTTTAGGAAACTGGGCACCTTCCCCCTGGATGGCTGGTGGTTCGGATAAGATGGGGTTTTGGTGCCATGCCTCTGTGCGCCCTGTAAAGAGGTACACCACATACACAGGGCGGGTATGGCATGGGCTAAGTAGGGGGACGTAGCACTGAGTGTGCCGTCCACCGGATAGCCACCAGCCCTATATCGGGTCTCCCATGGGAGGCCTGTGGGACCCCATTGCTCTCCTGCCTAGGTTGGCATCATTTACACCTCAGCCAACCCGGAAAGGGTCATTCTCTATCAAGAGGGTACTCCCAACAGGGAAGCCCTGATGGGCACCAAGGGGGAGGATGATAGGCTAAAGGCTGGGTGGGTACATATGGATGTTCCCTGCCCAGGTAGTGAGGAACCCCCCAATAGCGATTTCCCTTCCTTAGAGTTCAGCTCTCCACATGGACACTTCTGGGGAGTTACCAAACCTCTGAAGTGGCCTCAGGGCCCGCCGCACATTCCCATGACCAGGATCATTGTGTAACAATCGGGTGCCTCATCCTACCAATAGGTTCCCCTGTGTAAATCCCCATTCATCAGTTGTTCCCTTGTTGACCCTCATCGTGGCGGACCAACTGCCATCTCCACACCTGGCCCCTCCCGAAGACATCTTGGCGCCAAGTAGTAGTGAGAGAGATTGACTGGGTTGAAAAAATGCTTATGAGACAGTTTGGAAGCCGCTCAAGAGACTGCGTACCTCCTTTGTGTTTTGAGACATGTGTGTGAACTTCCTGAGAGGCTGCTAACCTCTGTCTTGTTTACGTCTACCTACAAATTAAAACCGTTACATATTCCCACCTGCTTCACATGGACCAACACTAAGTGTGACTTTGGCCGCATGTGGCCCAGTGTCCAGGAGGCAGGCTGGGTATCTTCCATCCAGGAACATAGGGTAATAGGGATGAACTTGAGGGTGGACGGAGGCTTGGGCCACAGAGTCTGCAGAAGGTGGACCATTACCTGCTGGGTACCAGTGGCACTGCATTAGGGTGCTGAGTTTGTATGTATATGTATTTGCATGCAGAACGCACTGGCTGATACTTGTTGCAGTGCTTAGTGGTGTATAGTGGGTGTGTGAGTGGGAGTGATTGTGTGCCGACGACCGCCTGTGATTCACCACACAGGCTGGCGGTGTCATCTTATATGTTGGTTGGTGCCAAAAGTACAATACCTTTTGACATTGGGTTTCTACGGCATGGCATCGGGCCCCAGTGCTGCTAAAAAGTGTTCTATGTTCTGTGTATGCACATAATCTTCATATCGTACACTGCACAAGGGTACTCTCTCTCTTGGGGGAAAGTTAGATTAGGAATTGTCCGTAGTGTGCCTACTAGTGAAATCATAACAATACGAGTTGGCCTAGTACTGCTAGTAATAAAAAAGTAAGGGACTTCCTGCCTACTTGCTGAGGAGGCTATAACTGATCCGCAAGTCCAGATGAAGGGCATTTCAAGCCTGGGCTGCAAGATAGGAGAAAGAGATGGGCGGTATGTCTTTATCCTAATTCTTGGTACTGCGGCCAACTCTGCACCAGAAGAGTGGAGGGTTCTTGCAGAGTGATAATGGGTAATCATTGCAGAAAGATATCTAGGACCCATCTAGTGTAAAGCTCGATGAGCTAGGGTTAGGCCTTTATATAAAATTCTCTCCTCATTGGGAAACCAGGGAAGCTCTTTTAGATAAGGGTGGATGTGCATCTTCCTAGAAAATATTAATAGTAGCCGAGCAGCCACGTTTTGAACCAGTTGTAGCCTCCCTAGCAAGTAGGTGGGAGGTCTGATACTTTTTTTATTACTAGCAGTACTAGGCCCACTCTTGTTATGATTTCACTGATACGCACTAATATACACACTACGAACAATTCCAAATCTAACTTCCCTCCCATCCCCAATTGAGAGGCCACAAAAGCTGAAGTAACCCCTTCTGGCCAGTCAGTTTTCACAATCGCTTGACCACTATGGATGTACAGCTGAGGTTCAAAAGTTGAACCTGAGTCTGCTGGACCTGGTTGGAGATTAGTTTGGTTGACCTAGGTGGACACTAGCTTTCACTTAAGGGCCCCACTGGTTTTGCTGTGACTGGAGTCCAGTAGTCCAGTGGCAACTGGACTTTTCCTGGACATTTGATTCACTCTTTTTGGACCAGGAAGTAGCCCCAGGACGACCCCTGCAGCCGCACAGCATCCTCAGCATCATACAGCATCTTCAGCATTCTACATCCTGTGCATCAGGACCAGTCAATTAAAGTCTATGCTGGTTCCCCCATAGCACCTGGAACTGTACTTGAGAATCCTTTGGTGGCAAGGTAACTGTCTTACTACTCCTTATTGGCCCTTAACCTTCAGCCTGTCAGAGCTGGTCGCCCACAGCAGACGGAGTAGCTGAACACAACTCTTTAAAAGTTTTATCGAGTTTTAAAATTTTGCGCTTACCAGTGCTTGTTCCCGTTTTTGAGTAAAAGCTGATATTTTATGTTTTACTTAACTTTTGAATCTCCAGAACCCTTCAGTTGATTTTATTCATTTTGGTCTCTAAAAATTCATAAAAATGAGATACATTTTTATAAATTGGTGTTGGATTTCTTTTGTGTTGTGTGCCTTTTTTATTTGATTGTTTTAGTACTTCTAAATGCTTTACTCTTGTTCCCGTGTTTAAGCCTTTTTGCTGGAAGCTACAGCTGCATGCCCAGGGTTAAGCTTAGTTTTAGTCATTGAGCCTGACTGGACATAATTTGGTTTTGTGGGGTTTTTCTATGGTGAGATCGCACAACTACAGCAAATAATACATCACAATTCCTAACAAAGCACTTTTATGGTATGTTTCCCTTCTGGACAGGTAGATATTACCCTCACATCCCACATCCAGCCGCGCCAGGCCAGAACCATCAGGAGGAAAAGCATAAGCTCTTATTATCATGTGTTGCTTGATACAGACCTCTCCAAATGAGGCTAAAACCTTATGTTTTGGAACTTTGGCGATGAAAAACACGAGAAGGTAGAAAATACGGTCCTTCTGAATGAATTGATTTTGAAGAAGATTGTAAAAAAAATAAACACACTATTGTTAATGCTGCCTGTTATTGTTTTTTTAGACGTTACATTTTACATTTACTTCCAATCTTTTGATCTTTCCATGAATTAGGACGGCTCTAGGTTCACTAGCCAGGACGAAGCCAGGCTGAGAGGTGGCTTATGGGGTTTCAGGTAAAAGAGAATGATCTCTTTCATGCGTCACACAGATACACAGCTGAGCAAACAGGCTGACTCACAAAAAAGGACAGGGTGTGAACGCATATGTCAATTTCTTCCTTACATATTCTTCGGCTCAGCCTAATGAATCTCCCTGATCTGACTGTTTATATCAATACAAGAAAAAAAACAGTGGCGGCTCCTCCGCTAAGGCGGAGGAGCATTGTCTCACTGCTTTTCGCAGTGTAAAAAAATGGAAAAAATAAGTGATAATAACTTGATGTTATTATCATTTTATTTGTTCCTGCTGTGTTGGCTTGTAGGGGCAGGCAGATCTGCTCTGCTCTCGGAGCGGGGGGGGGGGGGAGTGGTGACCACTCTATGAGTGCGCAATGACTGATTGAAACAGTCATGCGTACTTTGCAGATTCTCCACCCAGACTGCAGTGCAGCCTGAGTGGAGTACAGGCCCAGGCTCCCACTCCCTGGCTGAGCGCCGAACTACGGAATTCAGACCGACCACAGCGCTGCATTGCGGCATTGTGATTGGCTGTGGAGAGCCCACCTACTTCCTGGTTCCACAGAAGAAGCCGGGAAGAGGATGGAGAAAAGGTGGTGGCAGGTAAGGGAATTTTTTTTAACCCCCCAACCCCCCCCCCCCCCCCCCCCCCGTCCAACTGCTGCTTCCTGGGAACAATTTTCCTAGTACTGTAAAAATTGGTGATCTATACTGATCCTATATCCAGCAGGATATCCACAATAAAACATGGTGAATGTATACCACTGTATTTATCCGACAACGGGCCACTGTCTGCCGAAGCCTGCACTTAGTGTGCAGCCGCGGTCGGTAATGGCTGTACCTGCCGGGCGGTGACATGGGGAGGCGGAGGGGCAGGGTAGGGGGTAGTAATCTATGGATTATGGAGCTTTACAGGTAAGTTAACATATAAATAATTAAAACGCATTTCGTTGCGCGCACTGCATCTCATTTGGGGATGCAGTGCACGTAACGAAATTTGTTGTCCACCAGAGCTATCTTACCTTATTATCTACTAGAACATGTGAGGTAAACAAAGATCTCAGCGGCCTCACTCCGGTAAAACATTTTAAAATGCATTATTTGTGACCAAAGAAGTAATCCAGAACATAATTACTATCCATGTTTGTCCTTGTTGCCAGTGTCTTTAGGGTGATGAGGTTTGGGGGGGGCGGAGGCTTTAAAAAATTGCTGTATAAATTCTTTGCCTGGAACGGAGGCTTCGATTATGCTTCTCTTTCTTTACTATAGGAAATACAGGAGCCAATCAAAACATTACAAACAATAAATTACATTTCCAATGAACCCAAGTAGTCTCTTCTCTCCACCAATCACTGGGGTCATGCATAGTATAAAAGCCAATGTTACGCTAAATCTAAGGGTGGGCTGAGCTCGCAGAGTTTCACTCAAAAACTCAGAGGAATTCCGCGAGTGGGCGGAGTTCCCCTCTACTTAACTCAGTCTCGTTTAGCTGACTTGCTCCTGTCACAAATGCGAACTGGCAAAATGTATCGGCCAGGGGACAAAGGCTGATGGTTCATTGACAAGTGTCTTCTTAGGCCCTTCATTGACAAGTGTCTTCTTAGGTCCCTTCACAGAGACGTATTCATCTTATGAGGAGATGACGTTGGACAGGTGATTGGTACTATTAGCAGAGACATGTATCTGATAATGTCACACTTGCAACCTAAGCAATGTGTGACGTCACAGAACCACTCACTCACCTTCTCGTATTCATCGTCATCCTCCTGCGCTCCCCTGGCAGCCAGAGGATGGTGTGTGGTCAGGTGGGCAAGGCTGTGGGAGCTCCACCCTGCAGGATCTCAGAAGCTGCAGTGCTCTCAGGCAGCCCAAACGCAGCGCCATGACTGTTAGGGAGTGACAAGATGGGTCACCTCCAAGCCGGTACCAGAGCCGGAAGTATACAGTCCGTCAGCACACTTCAGAGTGAGGCTTGAAACGCGTGTATCCAGAGAATACCAGGACATGTCCGTGTTTGAGCGAAGTAGGAGGAGGCAATCTTAAACTTTAAAGAGATGCTGCAGTCTGAGCAGTATCTATGGCGTCTAACACTTGATTACAGATGGCCGAAGTCTTGAGAGCTCTAGCCAGGTGCTCTTTTCTGGCTCAACTCAGTATCCTCATGGATCCTCGAACCCATTAGGGAAGAGTGCGTGCTGGTAAATTCTATTACAGGACCGGAGGCTTCAGATTATGCTTCTCAATCTTTACTGCATAAAACACAGCAGCCAATGAAAATGAATATTTTCACAAAAAAAGTAAATAAACTTCATTTCCCATGAACACACATTAATATGGGCACGCCCCCATAGTCCATAAGAACCCCTCGTGTGCTCTCATCATCCTCTTTCTTTGCTGCTCACAAGTCAGAGTTAAGTGCACCTCCCCTCAAGTCCCCTCAACCTGCTTGTGGTTTGGGATACTGTTTGGGGTTTATATTGCTATGATTTGATGTTATTGCGGGACCTTCCGCATATACTTGAGGCTAATTGTGTTGCCATTTATTATTGCTGTTAATGTTTTTTGTTCTTGATTATCGCACTCTCTGACTTTAGCTCATTTATAATCTCGCTTTGGGCCTTCAGCTGCGGCCGTTGTTTTCCGCTGTAGAGCGTTCGCTCCAGGCGCTTATTCCAACGGTCTTTGACCGGCAAGGGGCCGCCGCGCTTATCAGTGGAGCCCGGTACCGGCTGCCTTAGGGCGCGCATGGGCTCCCCTGATACGCCCTGACGTTTAGACCGGGTGGCTCTCGCTCGACGCACGGGTCCGAATAGCTGACCAAATTGGGCTGCTTTTGGTAGATTTCGGTCTCTTTTGGGCTGCGCGCCTCGACGCGATACCCTGGCTTACTGGAACGCACGTGCTCACACGTTCCACACACCGACGTGCTCCTTGTTCGATCGCCAGAGACTTGGTTGTAAAATAGTAGAGGCCCAGGGTGCACACACGCTCATGGGATTTGAGGGCCGAGGTCACTGACCTACTGGACTACAGCTTTGCTGAGGGGGTTTGGGTAACGTTGCCGGATTGTTTCGTATTAGTGTGCTTGGGCTGACCCCCCCCCCCCCCCATTACCCTCCCAGTGTGAGACATTCCACAGTGTTCTCCCGCGTACCGCAAGGTGTTTTTTCCGCACCATGGAAGATTGGGTACAGTATCCGGACGAGGAACATGCCGGTGGGGAGGAGATGGTTGAAGGACAGCAGGACGCTGTCTTGGAGGACAATATTGTGGAAGCGTTGGATGCCTCGGTCCAAGCTTCACTGAATCGAGCTATGGAGACGAAAGTCCCTCAGACAGTGCAACAGGCACTCGCAGTGGCCCTGCGCCCTCTACGGAAACAGCTAGAGGGCTTGCGAAACGCCATGGATACGCCAGGAAGAGAAAAGGGAAGCAGGCGGCCTCCACTTCCGCCGCCGCGGGTTCGGCCGACCAGCAATGGCCACATTCTCAGTCTTTGGCTTCCCTGCCGGCAAAGGGGACATCGGACCACCCCCAGGCGTGTGGTAAAGCGAGATCCAAAAGATCGGCACCAATGGACACCGATAACACCTCCACCAATACCGATACTGATACGGACACCGACACTTCGGTGGAACAACCTCCCTCTCCCAAAAAGGCCAAGGTTGACCCCAAAACGACGGAGGACAAGGTCGCCAAAACCTTCAACTTTGATCCTTCGGATATCGTACACCGGCGGTCCTCAGACTGGGTCCCACCGCAGGAAGTTTCTGATTATCTCCATGAGAACCTCAGGAAGAGCTTCGATAGGGAAGTCCGTAACAGGTTGCGGTCAGAGTGTCCTCGCCCAGATATCCCGGATGGGGTGGCTGACACTCCAGAGATAGACACCAGTATGCTAACCTTCTTAAAGAGGTTCTCGAAGGACCCCAAAAGGGGTTTGAATTGGGCTTGGCGGGGTTGCCAAGACAAGCTGCTCGATGTTGTAGGGCCTCTGGCAAAAATCTTGGAGATGGCCCTGGTGGCCAAAGAAGGGGCGTCTTCGGTGGATCCGGACATATTGGCAGGCTGGGCTCAGCGCGCTATTTGCTTGATAGGCAATGCGAACTGCGCGATCTCTTCTGAGAGGCGCAAGTCCTTACTCCTACGAATGGATAGCAATCTGACTGAACTTGCCGAAGCTGAGCCAGGTCCTCTGGCAGGGGGTTTTCTATTCGGAGACCGCTTCGTCAAGGACATCACTAAATACGTGGGGACCTTCACCGACTTGGATAAGGCACAAAGCGGGATAAAGCGAGCCCTAAATCAAGGGGTTTTCAACAGGGCCGGGCGAGGCGGGGGTCGCTCGTCAGGCCGAGGTTTTCAGCAAGGCTCCCAAAGAGAAGACTTTGGCCGCGGTCGTGGAGAGTGGGACTCCACCCGTGGTGGCACTTTTTACCCATCCAGACGAAGGTTCAACAAAGGTTGTTTCCAATTGGGAAACAACAGAGCGAGCTTCAAGTCAAGCCAGAATACCGGTGAGTGTAGCAGATGTTTCTCTACTTCCATTGGGGGGGGCGCACGCTGCATTGTCTGCCGCAGTGGCAAGCTTTGACTCAAGACCCTTGGGTGCTGCAGACCATTCAAGGGTTTCAGCTGGAGTTCTACTCTCGCCCAACGCAAGCGTTTCCCCCTCCACCTCTCCATCTTTCCCAACTAGATCACAATTTCATAGACGAAGAGGTGGCGGACCTGCTGAAGAAAGGCGCGATCGCTCAGTGTCAGACGGGCCATCGCGGTTTCTTCAGCAATGTCTTTCTTGTTCAGAAGAAAGGGGTTGGCAACAGGCTAGTGCTCAACCTCAAAGAGTTCAATCAATACCTGACGTACAACCATTTCAAAATGGAAGGTATTCATTTGTTAGCAGATTTATTACAAGAAAATGATTGATTGGTCCGTCTGGACCTCAAAGATGCATATCTTTCTGTTCCGATTTTTCCTCCACATCGCAGGTTCCTGCAGTTTCTCTGGAACGGCCGTTGCTACGAATATTTGGCCCTTCCTTTCGGTCTCTCCTCAGCTCCCTGGTGCTTCACCAAAGTGATGAAGCCGGTGGTAGCCTATCTCAGAGAAAGGGGAGTGCGACTGATCATTTATCTGGACGATATTCTGATCATGGCGCAGGATCAGTCTGTCCTTCAGCAGCAGTTGATCATGACTACTACGCTGCTGCAGGCCTTAGGGTTTGTGGTAAATCTGAAGAAGTCGGTGATGGTACCGACACAGGTGATAGAATTCCTGGGATTCACGATCAATTCTCAGACAGCGCAACCATGTCTGCCCCAAGCGAAATTGAGGGATTTGAAGGAGATTGTGAGACTACTGGACAAACGAATGGTCACGCTAAGAGCGCTGGCCAGAGTAGTGGGGATATTGGCATCGTCTATTCAAGTGATATTCCCAGGGCCCCTACATTACAGGGCCCTTCAACGTCTAAAGATCAGGCACCTGCAGAGGGGACTCTCATATACGGACTCGGTCCCTCTTTCGGAGGAAGTCCGAACCGAGCACCAGTGGTGGCTAGGCCACGTGGACGCCTGGAACGGCAGGGCGATCTTCGGATCACAACCAGAGGTAGTAATAGAGTCAGACGCCAGCAGGTGGGGCTGTGGCGCGCGCTGTGGAGAGGTTTTCACAGGCGGCAGATGGTCAACGCAAGAGCTAGACCTTCACATAAATTGTTTGGAACTACTAGCGGGGTCGTTTGCGATTCGCACGTTGTCCCCGAAGAGGACATCTTGTTGCATTCTCCTACGCCTGGACAATGTGTTCGCGGTGAGGTATATCAACAAGTAGGGCGGCACGAGGTCGTCTCTTCTTGTTCAAATAGCCAAGGACTTCTGGCACTATTGCCTCCAGAATCAGATCTCAGTAATAGCAGAATACATCCCAGGTCAAGCCAATCAGGTGGCGGACTGGAATTCCAGACATTTGAGGGATTACAGCGACTGGGAGCTGCTTTCCCAAGTTTTTCACTGGCTACAAGCGGTTTGGGGTCCTTTTCAGACAGACCTATTTGCCTCCAGATTGACTTATCAACTTCCCTGGTCCCAGCTGGAGACCGGACCCGATGGCGGCGGCGACCGATGCCTTTCTGCAGGATTGGTCTCAAGGAATTCAATATGCCTTTCCCCCGTTTTTATTGATTCCCAGAGTGATGACTCAGGTGATCAGACAACGGGCGGAAATAGTCATGGTGACTCCGTGGTGGACGTCACAAGCGTGGTTTCCCACACTGTTACAGTGGAGTCGCGATCGTCCACGGTTACTACCGGACTCGGAGTGGTTGCTGCAGGGCCCTCGTCAGGAGCAACATCCGTTGCTGTTGGAGGGCAGGCTGTTGCTAATGGCATGGAGGCTTTCCGGGAACAGTGGCATTTGCCGGGAGTTTCAAGCAAAACTGCCGAATTCATCAAGCAGGCATGGGCACCTTCCACCAGAAACGTTACTCCGCAGCCTGGAAAAACTGGGTGGATGGGTGCGTGGGACGACACGTGGATCCCGTGGGGGCAGAGTTGCCCCAAATTTTAAACTTTCTGTTGGAGAAAGCTGCCGACAGTCTAGCATACCGTTCGGTCAATAATTTTTGTTCCGCTATCTCGGCGGGGCATGCTCCGGTAGACGGGAAACCGGTAGGCATGCACCCGGAGGTTTGCAAGTTATTGAAGGGAATCAGGGTGGCTAAACCTCCTAAACCCAAGTATACGGGTTTATGGGACGTTTCTTTAGTGGTCTCGTTATTTAATAAATGGCAGAGCAATGCGCTTCTATCTAGGAAGCAATTGTCGGCGAAGTTGGCCATGTTACTTCGCTTATCATCCTGCAGAAGATCTTCGGATGTGAGAGCACTCGACGTAACAGGTAGAGTGTTTACCCCGGAAGGGGTTTCTTTCCATATTACAGGTCGCACTAAAACATTGTCTCGACACATTACTTACAATTCTTTTCTTGATAATGAGAAATTATGTGTGGTCCAATGTTTGAAGGCTTACGAAGAATGTACCAAGGCCTTGCGGCCGCAGGGCTGTACTCAGTTATTGATTTCGACTCAAAAGCCCTTTAAGCCAGTGGAGCTGCCACTATTGCCAGATGGCTTCGCTTCGTTATGAAAGAAGCCGGTGTTGATATACAGATCTTTGGTGCTCATTCAGTAAGAGGCGCTATGGCGTCAAAATCGTATGGTTTGGGTTCCACCATCCAAGATATAATGCGTTGTGCAGATTGGTCTTCTGAATCAACGTTTAAAACGTTTTATTATAAGCCGGTGGGAGATATCACTTCAGTGGTATTTAATTAGCGTTAAACTAGCATAATCTGAAGCCTCCGGTCCTGTAATAGAATCAAAAATTTGCTAGCGGCCAAGATGGCGGACGGACCGGACGTGTGAGCTCCCGGCTCCGCAACCCGCCTGTTGACTTTACGAAATCCTGACTTTTGCTCTTACCTACAACGCGTGCAAATGGAGCCACGACAGTGTCAATGCTGACCGCGTCCTTCCGAGATCCCCGCCGGCTGTTTTGGTCGCTGATTTGGAAAGTTTGCCGACTCCCGGCTCTGCCCCCGGACTCTGCCCCGGTCGCCGCCGCCGGACGCCGCTGGTCGTGCTCGGTGGGGCGGGCTGAGGCAGAGCCGACGTCTCATGGTCCGTGGATGACTGCAGAGGTGGGCGGACTGGCGATTCTACCTTCAGCGGCGGAGTGGGTACCCGCGAGGCTGGGGCCGTGCGGCGACGCTTCCTTTGTTGTGCGGCCAGCGCTCTGAGCGACCTCCATCTTGGGGCGCCTCCTCTGCCGCGTATCACCCGCATCGGCGGAGATCGAGGGGGGCCTTAACACTGTGCAGGTCCCGGATTACGAGCCGGGTTTCCTTTGGTGGCTCTAGCCGCTGTCTCTGCTAACCATGGAGTCGCCCCCCCCCCCGTTGTGGATTGCCTGCAGGGGTGGTGATGGCGCCTGCCTGCCGAACCCGTGCAGCGGAGGTTCCCGTAACCCCAGTACTTGCTGCCCTGCCTACTCTCGATTTCGAAGATGCTCCGGTGGCGTCGCTGCATAGTGCCCACCGGCCGCTGCTGGGGAAAGCCTTGAACTATGGCGACATCCTGATAGCCCTTGCCGATCTAAGGGCGACATGGCGACGTAACACCCGAGAGCTGGAGCGAAGGATTGAAGGAGCTGTATCTCACAAGGAACGACTGCGGCTGGCTGCCCCCCTATTGCCTTTCACTCCTCCCGCGGTGGATACAATGTTGCTGCATGAAACTGCTGTGGAACGTTCTGACCCTGGCTACTGTGTTAAGTGTTCCCTTATTGACGAAGCTGTAGCTACAAAGTCTCCTTTCACTCCGACAACTGAGACTTTGCCTCTGCAAGTGCTGCCATGGCCTTTTCTACAATGCTGGAGTGTGTGCAGTTCTGCTGGAGGAAAAGCGCTTGTCATCTTGGACATGGTAATGGACGGTGACTGGGAACACTCATTTCCTCTCCCTCTGCTTCTTCTGTACCGAGAGCGGCCATCTTGCTCCTTTGTTCTGCCTGCGGTGCGCTCGCAGCGGCGCCCATGCTTGGGAGGGTTCCAACGCTCAGGCCAGGGCTGAAGTGGTCTCTTTCGCTGATTCTGCCTGATCGACTGGCTGTGACCCGGACTGGAACACTTGCCGACATATTGGTGTTGGTACATTTGTGTGACCCCCTATTTCAGACTGCAATTGCTATTACTTGGCATGTTTATTTTATTTCGGGTTGCAATTGATGTATCTGATTTCTGTCCCTTCCTAATTAGATGGATGTCTTTGAGGGCTGGGAGTCCGGGGACAACTGTTACTGGTGGTGGTCTTGAATTTGTTGCTGATCGGCTGGGGGGGACTCGAGTTGGGACGCTATCCGGATATACGCAGGGGCTCTACTTGGGTATCCCTCCTCATTAGTGGAAATGACTTTTGTAATCGCTTTGACGTAGTTGATGTGGTGTAGGTCTTGTGCGGGTAGTGGAGTCCGGGACTCAGAAACTATGGCCCTCCTCCGGGGTTAGTTATTTTGTGGGAGTTTTAGATTAGATTTCTCTTTTCTTGCTCCCTATATTTCAGGTGTTATTATATCTTTTTCTTTCTTTCTTTCTCCTCATTCTATATTTCGGGTTTATGGGGCGACAGACGCGCTGCTGGGGGGGGGGGGTAGGCCGTAGCCTTCGCATGCGTGTAGGGTGGGGGTTGAGGGATGGGTTTTTCGTTTCTTTTCTGTTCCTATGGTGCTTTGTTTTTTCTTTTTAATTTATCTCTTCCTTCTTCTATCTTGGGTTCGTGTCGATGTTACTGGCGGGCGGGTGGCGGTGAATAACTGTTAGGGCCTTGGGACTAATATCCTTGTTACATACATTCTGGCCGCCATGCCGCCTGGTGGGGTTTGTCATTTGAATAGCTGGGCAGTGTATGCCTCGGTCGATACCGCTATCTCACGTCTGCATGAACCCTGTTTCTTCTTTTCGTTTATATTTTATTTTTATTGATACGGAATAGTTGGACATTAATAGTTGCTATAAAAACTTTAAAATTAGCCTTCATTACTCCTGAGGCGCGATAGCACGTGATCTACAGTGTAACCGCTGACTGCTTGCTATTTGATATTGTTGTGCTATTGCGTCACCGTATTGTATGTACCTGTGCTCAACAGTATTTGTGGCCGGCCTGAGGGTTGTAGGCCACTATTTGTACTTTTTTGGATGCACCAATAAAGGTTTTCAAAAATTTTTTTAAAAAAAAAACATTTGCTAGCATTCGCAACAAGAATTTTCACTTCTATTAAGGACACGGAGGCGAGGATTATCCCACCCGGCTTAATGTACAGTATGTATTAAGCTTGCCCACCCCATTATCCAGTGATTACGGTGGTGCTATTTATTTCTTTCAGGATCTGATAAGAAGTCGGATTGAACGACCTAGGATGTCCCCTTACTTTTTTGCTGTGTTGTGTTATTTTTATTCTGAGTTGCAGGTGGAAAGCGCCGGGACACTCTTTTCGAGCAACCGTGCGCTATACAAGAGCGTTATAACATAACATAACATAACATAACACAACATAACATAACATGTCAGGATGCTAATCTACAGATGTTCTTCCACGTTGGAGGAGTTGTGATTGTTCAAGTTCATTGGGCTTGTTTCGCCTCAAAGAAAGAGGATGATGAGAGCACGCGAGGGGTTCTTATGGACTATGGGGGCGTGCCTATATTCATGTGTGTTCATGGGAAATAAAGTTTATTTACTGTTTTTTGTGAAAATATTCATTTTCATTGGCTGCTGTGTTTTATGCAGTAAAGATTGAGAAGCATAATCCTCGCCTCCGTGTCCTTAATAGAATTGAAAATTCTTGTTGCGAATGCTAGCAAATTTTTGACTCCACTCCACCAGCCGGCGGAGGTTTTTTCAAAACTCCGAGTTCCAAGCGGAGAGCGGAGTTAGCAAAACTCTGCAGACTCCGCCGGTGGAGCTGAGTTCCCTGCCCAAAGTTAGATAAATCCCTGTCTTTCTTTGCTGCTGCAACAGCTGAGCTAAGTAATTTCTCTTGTGGCTTTACTTGGATCGCGTTTCATACTCACGTTTTGCATACTCAGGGGCTATGCCACCCGTTTCAGTTGGTTGCCTTGGAGTGGGACGTGCAGTATATGCGCTTGGAGCCCAGTCCCCTTCAGTTGCTAATGCTGGTGCATGCGTGGTGAAGCTAAAATCAGGAAAATTACGTTTCAGTTCACTGCACTGCGTACAACGAGGGGATTTCAGCCTTTACAAGCTCTGGTGAACACCCGACGGGGAGAAAAAGTGAGAATATGGCCTGCCTTAGGAGAGCTGGGTGCCTCCCTCCACATATATTACTGGCAATATCTTGAGGCTTGTGTTTGGCCTGTTCACTGTACTTTGTTTGCACCCAATTAGGGCTGTCTCTTCCCCTGAAACCTTCTCCAGACCCTCAATACCAGGTTATAACAGCATACCATGATGATGAGGGTGAGGACTATCTGGAGTATGCAGAAGTCCCTTATGAGCTGCATATGGAGGAGCGTTTGGTCGAGGCCCTTGATACTCAAGTGCAGAGCTTGGTGAAAAAAACTTTATTAAACATTTATGAATCATATACAGTACAAACAATTGTATGGTTCTGAGATAGGTATGAGTATTCTTGTGATAATCGTTCCGCTGCAGTTCCAAGAGTCTCTGTATTTGCATAAAAAGTGTTCCAAGAGTTGTCATAATTGGCACACAATATGACAACCTATGTGGAATTTGCTGTGTCTACTCATCCTATACTAAATGGCAACCCTCGCCCTCCCCTCCCACCCTTTGCCCCAAAGCGTGTCTTGGGTTATTGTGCTTAAACTTTCCTTTCAGGACCGTTTGCTAGGGTCTGCTGCCCAGGTATCCAATCCTCTATTCTCCCTTCATGCTTACGTGGTCTGGAGGCTCCTCTCTCCCTTCCCACCTCTTTCTACTTCTTCCATGCTGTTGTATTGAGTAATCTATGGTTCATCCTCCCGTAGAGTCTCTTGGCGCTCTTCTTCTGGGGTATCCTCAAGCTGCTTGAGGTGTGCTGTTAGTGCTTCCCATGCCCTGACTGCTTCTAATGCCTTTTTGCTCCCATTTTGTTTGGCTTCCCTGTGCCTCGCAGTTCCTTCATATCCTGCCCAGCGTGCAAACTCCCCTCTCCATCTACCTATATGAGGACCTTCCCTTGCCTTCCAGTGACTAGTGATGCCCCTTTTTGCCAGTATGAGACCCAAGCAACAGGCAGTATTCTGGGATCATATTCGCCTCTTTTACCGTTATTTTGGTAAGTAGTTGCGTCACTTCTTTCCAAAAGTTCTTTATCTCTGGGCAGTTTCAGAACATATGTAAAAATTCCAAGCCCTCCTCCCCACAACGAGGACAAGCTGCGGTTGTGGTGTTGAAGTACTTATTGTTACGCCCTGCGGTGAGTTATACCCTGTGAAAGACATCAAAATTTACCAGCTGGAATCTAGCATTCCTAGTAATCTTGCTGACCCGCTCTGTCAGTACACCCCATTATTTCTACTCTATTGGTTCCCCCAGGTCCCCTTGCGATTCCTGTTGTACTTCAGTGAGGGGGGTGAGTGTCGCCCGACTCAATCTCCTGTACAGGCAAGTTACCACCTTAAAGGTCCCTGTTGCTGTTAGCACATATTGGCACCCTTCCGCCAATAGTGGCTCGGTGAGTCCAGTGCTCTGCAGTCAAGGCCGCGTGTAGCAGGGAGTCTCCCTCTGTATCTCATATCTCTCACTGAACACATCAAAGGGCAATACATTGCCTTCCTCATACTGCATCCCCACTGTAGTCACCCCCGCCATCTCCCACGTCTCCTACCTCCTCCAGTCTGCTCCATGCGGCAATGCCAGGCAATATTTTAACAGTATCTCCAGCGTGTATGGGCGTTTCACTTTGGCCCTCTGTAGGCTTCTGACCCAACATTTGTAAGCCACTCGCAACTCTGGAGTAATTTCCCATTCCTGAACGGGTAGCCTTAATTCTTCTCTGGAAAGAAGAAGATCTGGGGCCAGGCACCCATCTCCCTGCTGCACAGTTCCTTGTAGCTGGCTTGTGACCCACTTCATCAGCCATTGGATCTGTGCCGCAATATAGTAATATTCGAAGTCTGGTGCCACCAATCCTCCCTCCCTTTTTGGCCTCATTAAAAACTTTAGAGCTACTCTGCGTCTTAGCTCCTTCTAGTTCTTCTCCCAAATTTCTAAGTAAAGGAAGCAGATCGTTTGCATACAAGGCTATATGATGTGTACGGCTCTTCCAACGCTTGGTATGGTGCTCCGGTTCTGGCTTTGGCGGCCAACAATTCCATAGCCAGCACAAACAGCAGGGGCGAAACTGGACACCACTATTGTGTTCCTCTCTCTATGCCATAACTGTCCGATATAATCTTCCCTGTTCTAACTCGGGCTGTGGATCCCATGTATAACAGACCCGTCCACGTCACAAACTTTGGTCCCAGTATGAAAGACTTCTCAATGTCTACTGCAAAAATATCTGCTTCCTCTTTACAGTATGTGTCTGCTTCCAATACCCTCAGCAATCTCCTCACATTTATCGCTGTGTCCCGGGCTGATATAAACCCTGCCTGATCCGAATGAATGAGGTTCGTCATGTGTGGTAAAAGTCGCGTGGCCAATATTTTGCTCAGAATTTTATAATCAAGATTAAGCAAAGAGAGTGGGTGATATGCTGTCTTGTCAGCTGCCTGCTTCCCTGGCTTTAACAACGGTATGATGAGAGCGCCTCTAGTGGTTCTCGGGGGCGTCCCCTCTTGCTTTGCTTGATTATGTATTTCTACCAGTCGGGGTCCTAGCAACTCTACGTATGTGGAATAAAATTCAATGGGGAGCCCGTCTGTCCCTGGTGTTTTATTCCTAGTCATGTCCTTTTTGGCGCTTTCACTTCGTTCAGTTCTATCTGTTTCTCCAACTCATCTGCCTCTTCCTCACTAATCGTTGGTAGTTCCGCATTTTCCACGTATGTCTCTAATTCCTTGGCTGTAGGGGAAACCCGACTTTTATAAAGCTCAGTATAGTACTCCATAGGTGCCTATTGATATCTTGCAGGCGATACTAAATCCCCCCCTGGTCGTCTTTAGTTTCTGGGATAACAGACCCCTCTTTGCTTGCCGGATTAGCCAGCCATGCCAGCAAAGCAAAGCCCCTGGTTTATCTCGTTCAGCATGAGACCGCGTCATATAGTTCTTGTAGTCGAAGCAGCACAATTTCTCAACATCACCGCAACCTCTTCCCTAGCCTCCAAAAGCTCCCCTTGTTTTCCCAGATTCTCTGGCCTTTCCCATTCAATATTACGCACCTGTTGCTCTGTGTTCAGTGTGTCCCACAAAAGGGTCCTCCTCACCCCTACCGTTTCGGAGAGGCGGCTGCCTCTACTCACCACCTTGAAAGCCTCCCACTCTTTTGCATGGTTCAAAGCTGTTCCCATATTCCCTGCAAAACATTGTTTAATAGCTATACGGATCGTAGCCTGGAATACCTGGTCCTCTAATATCTCTGGTCTGAGGTACCATGTGGGGATGCATGATCTGACCCTGGCCCAATTTAAGCTAATTAGCAGGGGATTGTGGTCCGAGATTGTGCGTGCCAGATATTCACTCGTTTGTACACATTCATGAACATCTGGTGTGTAGAGGATGGCATCTAGCCTAACATGTAGTTCATGCATGGGAGAGAAGAGAAGGGTGTTGTGCCCTCCAGGTGTCCGTGAGCCCCCACTATTGTTGCCAGTGCCTCCTCGCTACTACTGCTCTACCCACTGGTGAGTCTGGCAACGGAGGGTGAGATCCATCAAGATTGACATTTTCAACAGTATTATAGTCTCCCCCCAGGAAGCACCGACCCAGTCAGTGCATGCGCCCGTGTACGAGAAAGACCCACTAGGAAAGAGGCTTGTTCTATGTTGGGACCGTAAATACTCCCCATTGTTATATCCCTGCCAGCTACTTTACCCATTAACACCACATACCTCCCTTCAGGGTCTATGAACTCTTTTTTTCATTGGAAAGGAATTCCTGCCCTCACCCATACCAACACACCTCTGGCGAATGCGGAGTAGTTTGTGTAATATACTTGCCCCCGCCAGTGGTGCTTCAGTGCAGCCCCCTCTTTTGCATTTATGTGTGTTTCCTGCAGCATTGCAATTTGTCCCCCCATGCACACTAAATAAGCATGTACTTTTTGCCTCTTGATCATAGAGTGCATCCCACGCAGATTCCAGGAAATGCACCTGTAGTCTGAATTGGGTCCCATTAGATGTACTCTGAGCTTGCCCTATCTAGAATCTTATCCTCAACACACCTGGTCCCCATAAAACTTCCCCAAAACAACTGAACTACCCATCTCCCCTTCCCCAGGATAGGTATAAGTAAACCCTCACCCATCCAAACGCTACAGCTGTTCTGATTGTGTGGGTGTGGTGACTGCTGTCTAGTCCCAAGAGCCCCCCGTCTGGAATCCACTCCAAATAACCACCAATAGATGCCCCCAGTCCTTTTCCCCTTTTGTCTTTAACAATGTCCGCTGAAACCCCCATCTCATTCCATTTAATGTCAATTTTGTATCTACCCTTCATGGCAGAACCTTCCACTTCCTCCTCAGATTGCCATTCAGATAAGGGTCTCCTCAGGAGTATTTTGAACCGGCCACCAAACGTAAGTGCAAAGTGCAGCACGTGGGACCTGATATACCTCCCAACAAAAATCTGTTGTTTGACCCTAGGGAAATTGTCCACCCTCGTTCCACAGAGTGGGTCCCCTGTATGGAGGAGGCACACTGTGTCCAAGATAACTTGCGTCAGAGCTTTGAGCTGGAAGTACGCAATACGTTGCCCTCAGAGTGCCCGCACCCATCTCTACTGGGTAAAGTGGCAGATACCAACAAGGCCACGTTTCTTACGAAATTCTCCAAAGACCCCAAGAAGGGTCTGGATAGAGCCTGGCGGGGCTGTCAGGACAAACTGCTTGATATCTCCGGCCCCCCTCACTAAAATACTTGATCTGGCAGTTCAGGTTAAGGACAGTGACTCCTAATTGAAAAATGGCAAAGTCCTGGAGTGGGCTCAGAGGGCCCTGTGTCTCTTGGGGAAATCCAATTGCGAATTGCCACCGAAAAGCGCAAATAAATCTTATGCACATCGACCCACAGGCTTGCAGATTTGGCCTCTACCGAGGCTGGCACAGTGGTCAACGGTTTGTTATATTGCGACAAGTTTGTCAAACGTTTGGGAAAGTATGTGTCGACCTTTTCGGCAGTAGACAAGGCGTAAACATAATTGAAGAATGTCTTTAATAGGGGACTTTTTGTTAGGGCCAGACACTATTGTGGCCGAGCGCCAGTCCATAGCTTTCAACAGGTCGTACAGGGACATGCGCCCAGAGTAGGAAGCAGCCCTCAATGCTACACCACCTTCTACCCCACATGCAATTGAGGGAGACAAGGTTGTGCCCATCATGGGGGTTTCCGTGGCGGAGACATCACTGCAGATTCCTCTTACGCATGTAAGCTTCCTTCCTCAATCCAAGGTTATAGTTGGGGATGGATTCAGTTGTTTTATCAAAAAATGGCTGACGATTTCTCAGGACTCATGGGTATTACAGACGGTACAGGGGTTTCAACTGGAGTTTTAAGCCACCCCTTGTCAGGGGACTCTTCAGTTCCCTCTCCACTTTTCCCAAACCGAGAAGAATTTCATAGATGACGAGGTTCAGTCCCTCGTAGCCAAGGGGGCGGTGACACCGGTGACCTTATATCCCAGGGGTTTCATCAGCATGATCTTTTCGGTACCCAAAAAAGATCAGAGCTTTCGCCTGGTTCTCAACCTAACGGAAATCAACTCTTGGATTTTGTATTGCCACTTCAAGATGGAAGGCATACATTTATTACGAGATGTTCTACAGGAAGAGGACTGGCTAGTTCATCTAGATCTAAAAGACGCGTATTTGGCAGTGCCCATTTTCGCCCCTTATTGGAGAGTTTTACAGTTCCAATGGTAACATCGGTGGTAACAAGTTCACTGCCATGCTCTTTGGTCTCTCTTCAGCCACTTGGTGCTTCACCAAGCTCCTTCGATCTGTAGTTCAATACCTTCCAGAGCGAGGGGTATGGTTGATCATTTACCTAGATGATATTCTCGTTATGGCACAGGACAGAGAAACAGTTCTCCTTCATTTATCTTGGATGGTACGTCTCCGTCAAGATCTGGGATTTGTCCTCAACAGGGAAAAATCAGTCATGGAGCGATCACAGGTATTGGATTTTCTAGGCTTCCAAGTGTATTCTGTCTGCGCCCAGCTTGTCCTACCATTGCGGATACGGTTGTCCATCAGGAGGGAGTTAAGGTGAGTCCTTGCCTCTCCAACGATATCCTTGAGGACCCTTGCTCGCCTAATGGGGCTGATTGCTTCTTCCATACAAGGCTTTTTTTCCGAGTCCACTGCATTTTCAGGCCACCCAGTGACTGAAAATTCTCCATCTTCGCAAGGGTCTGTCCTACTCCCAACAGATATCCTTGATAGAAGATTCAGGGCGGAAATTCCTGGTGGCTAGAAAGCATGGATGCCTGGATTAGCAGAGCCATTTCACCTTGATTGGCCACGTGGAGATAGAAGCAGATGCCAGCCATTGGGTTTGGGGAGACCGTTGCGGCTCGGTAGAGACCCAGTGCAGGTGGTCCTCTTCGTAACTCTTCCTTCACTTCAATTGCCTGGAATTACTGGTGGGGTCCTTTGTGATTCGTACATTGTCCCCACACAAGGCAAGTAGTTGTATCCTATTGCGGATGGACAATGTATTGGCGATATGTTACATCAACCACTTAGGCGGGATGAGGTCACAACTCTTGGCGAAGATTGCCAAAGACTTTTGGCATTATTTTCTCCAGAATCAGATTTTAGTGACGGCGGAATACATTCCAGGCTCGTCAAATATACGAGCGGATTGGAATTCACATTTTCCTCGCAACTCCAGCGATTGGAGGTTGCATTCCCATGGTGTTTCATCTCTTGAACCTATGCATGGGTCCATGCACGATGGACCTTTTTGCCTCCTGCCTTAACACACAGCTTCCATGGTTTTACAGTTGGAGATCAGATCCTTAAGCACTGAGGTCAGATGCATTTCTTCAGGACAGGTCAATGGGGCTTTTGTATGCCTTCCCACCTTTTTTAATGATCCTGAGAGTCTTAGCGCAGGTGAGCAGACAGATGGAGGAGTTGCTCTTGGTTACCCCTATTTGGATGGCACACTTGTGGTTTCCAGTGGCAATGGAGTTATCCTGTGCCCTTCCGATACCAATATAATCTCAACTGGATCTTCTGCAGGATCTGACGGGCCAATATCATCCCCTAGTGACTCAGGGGCCTTTCCAGAGACGTTGGTAAATGCCGGGAGTTTTGCCAGATACACTGTTCTTCGTGTCCCGGTCTTGGGCTCTCTCTATACACAAGCAATACAAATTTGACTGGCGTCACTGGGTTTCTTGGTGTGGTGAACCATGGGATCCAGTGCCCATATTGTAGGAAGGTGGATATCTTACTATGGTTGCCCCCAACTTTTTGCCTGGTGTTTTGCTGGTTTTTCGACTTAGTTGACCTGGGGCCCTGCTATTCAGGACCCCGGGCCCACTGCTCTCTCTGTAAAATGGATTCCATGTACTCTAGGAACATATCTAATTGGATACTGAGTCACCTTATCAGCCCCTGTACAGTGTACCTTAGGTACCCAGGGCATAGGTGCACCCAGGGCCTACCAGGGGCTGCAGCATAGATTATGCCACTCCTGGCTGGCCATCCAAATCTGACACAACTGGCTGATCAATCAGCTGGGGCAAGGTGGTGTAATCACCCTTTGCTTTAGATATAGTATCCCTATATCTAACCCTAAAATGGACACATATCCTCCTATCAGTCACTCCTATGGCAGGCCTTATCAATCCTGAAGGCAGAGTGCTTGGAATTATGTGAGATGGTGCCCTAGCATGAGCTGAGCCTGTCTGCAGCTTTCAGAACCAAGTCCTTTAGCTGTTTCTATGATAACGCTATACCATATACTCTTAAGTGCATTATAATCCTCGCGGTTATTGCTAACTTTGGTATAGCATTATCAAAACATGTCGAGTAAGGTGTCATACGAATTAGAATACTACCCCCTCGTCAATTCTGGCGATGGGGGTAGCATTCCACCCTTCTAGAGGGACACGACATGTATGTAACTGTGAACCCTGGTTAAAGTTAACTCGAGCCTCAGCATCACAAAATGGATGCTGCCACCACAGACACAAGTCTGACCTCCTGCTGCTGGGAGTCCTTTCAGCGAGGGAGGCTTGGACAAAGGGTTTCCTGCCTTGGGAGGTGCTAGCACCACCCCATACAGGATGTTGTGTATTAGGTAGGACAGGGCTGAAAGGAATGAGACATGCCTGGGGCACACAAGGTGTCCCTGTGCATACTCTGGTCTAAACCAGTTCCTGGGACACTCCAGCCCCAGAGCTGGCGCAAGACCGGACAAAGGATAGGGGGAGTAACCACCCCCCTTCCTGGTTCCACCCAGGGGAAGGACCTAGTCGTAGTGCAGCCCCCTTTAGCTGAATAAAGGTAGGAGCTGGTCCCATTCCAAATTAGATTATCCTGATCAACTCTACAAGAAGAAACTCTGGACTTCGACGTTCTGCTCCACAGAAGACTGAAGAAAATCTCCCTTGTGGGCAAGGAGTGTCCACCCTTCACAAGCAGGCACCATCAGCGTACAGCGGCTTCCATTTGTCGTCTTCCTGCAAGGATCCAGACTTCAGAGCCCGACGAGACCCGGACTCCCAGACCTCTCCGACCTCTGCCCACATCTGCAGCACAGCTGAGACCCGTGGGTGCGACGAGACACGTGGGACCGGCCATCTTGAAAGAAGCGATTCAGAAAAGGGGGTGGTGATGAACAGAGTGTCTGAATTAAGCAGACCACTCTTACCCAGTCCAAAGATCAGGGCTTGATCCATCACCGTTATTTATCTCACTGCCCCATCCCAGCTCAGAACCTGGCTATATGCAAATCAGTCTGTCCCTGGCCCAGTGCATCATGGGAACAGGGCAGACTAAACTACCAAGCCAATTCTTCACCAGAAAGGAGACAAGCTACCGGGGACCGGTTTCTGGCATTTCAGCCATCTTCGGCCCGGCTTGCTTGAATCCTGATGGAGCAGTGAGAAAGGGACTCATGTCTGAGTATACCCTGCCACACCTATAGTGGCCAAAAACGATTCAGAAAAGGGGGTGGTGATGAACAAAGTGTCTGAATTAAGCAGACCACTCTTACCCAGTCCAAAGATCAGGGCTTGATCCATCACCGTTATTTATCTCACTGCCCCATCCCAGCTCAGAACCTGGCTATATGCAAATCAGTCTGTCCCTGGCCCAGTGCATCATGGGAACAGGGCAGACTAAACTACCAAGCCAATTCTTCACCAGAAAGGAGACAAGCTACCGGGGACCGGTTTCTGGCATTTCAGCCGTCTTCGGCCCGGCTTGCTTGAATCCTGATGGAGCAGTGAGAAAGGGACTCATGTCTGAGTATACCCTGCCACACCTATAGTGGCCAAAAACGATTCAGAAAAGGGGGTGGTGATGAACAGAGTGTCTGAATTAAGCAGACCACTCTTACCCAGTCCAAAGATCAGGGATTGATCCATCACCGTTATTTATCTCACTGCCCCATCCCAGCTCAGAACCTGGCTATATGCAAATCAGTCTGTCCCTGGCCCAGTGCATCATGGGAACAGGGCAGACTAAACTACCAAGCCAATTCTTCACCAGAAAGGAGACAAGCTACCGGGGACCGGTTTCTGGCATTTCAGCCGTCTTCGGCCCGGCTTGCTTGAATCCTGATGGAGCAGTGAGAAAGGGACTCATGTCTGAGTATACCCTGCCACACCTATAGTGGCCAAAAACGATTTTTGTCCACCCTAAGCGTGGAAGGGTATTCTCAGATGTGAGACCCTTGCTCATTGCACCATCAGGATTCAAGCAAACCGGGCCGAAGACGGCTGTAATGCCAGAAACCGGTCCCCGGGAGCTTGTTTCCTTCCCAGTGTAAGAATTGGCTTTTGTAGTTTGGTTTGCCCTGTTCCCATCATGCACTGGGACAGGAACAGACTAATTTGCATACAGCCAGGTTCTGAAACTGGGATGGTGCAGTGAGCTAAAAAACGGTGTTGGATCTAGCCCTGATCTCTTGACTGGGTGAGAGCTTTCTGCTTAATTCAGAGACTCTGTCCCTCACCACACCTTGTTGTAAATAATCTTGAAAGAAGCAGCACTTCGCTCCAGCACGACTTCAGAGGCCTCCTCGTCCAAGTGCTTTGGGGACTGAGAAGCCCCGACCCCGAGCAGCTCCTGCACCGAAGATCAGCCCTCCAGCATCCACGAGATCTGCGTGGGGCCCTTCTGCCTGTTTGCTGCTCGACGCGTTGTCTGGTCACTTGCCGGCTGGCTTGTGACCTCCTAGACGACGAACTCCGACAACTTTGCTGCTGGTCTAGTTGCTCCAGACTGGCCCCTGCTCCCTTCCAAAAGAGGAGCACCCCGGACCCTCCTGGTCCACTCCAGATGCCGTTTTCACTTACCGCGTGGGTTGCCTTTGCCAAGGCCTGTTGAACCTGAATCCGGAGACGACACCGCCGACAGCGAGAGCCTGCGTGGGACAGCTCGTGCCTCCATCCTGGTCGTCGAAGACACCACCTGGTCCACGTGGCTGCAGAGAGAAGCGCCCACCTTCACCTGATCGCGACAACGACATCTGGTTCCA
Organism: Lissotriton vulgaris; assembly: GCF_964263255.1. Taxonomy (NCBI): domain Eukaryota; kingdom Metazoa; phylum Chordata; class Amphibia; order Caudata; family Salamandridae; genus Lissotriton; species Lissotriton vulgaris. The sequence goes on along the minus strand of NC_141687.1, from coordinate 868,200,459 downwards.
CTCCTGGTTCCACTCCAGTCACTGGCTAGTGACTTTGAACATTGTCCCCTCTGCTTTTCAGGTTCTTCTCTTCACTGACCCACCCTTGGATCACACCGGACATCTTCCTCCTGATCGCCTGCAGCATCTTTTCCTCCAGGCTCCATAGACTTCGACGCCGGAACCCGACACGACTTGGCACCTATGCACCCGCAGCCTGTGGGTGAGGTAACACGAGCATTTCGGTGCTCAAGGGTAGCTTGACTCTCCTAGTGTCCAGTTCCACAGTCGTTTTTTGTCCTATCTAGTCAGGGACGTCCGTACTCACCTTTTCTTAAAACTGTACTGTCCATAGACGTTTGTACGCATCTCGCGTGTGAGTTCACACTCTGCACACGCGTTCCGTGGGCCTCCTAGTACTTACCTCAAGTTAGTATAGCGTGGTCCCAGCGATCCTACAACCTCTGGACAGCTCCATTCCTTTGATTGACTTTCACATTCCACTTACTTAGTATATGGTTTGTCGTGCCCTTAGGGCACCATTGTAAATCGTGCAACTTAAACGTATTTTTCCTGAGTTTGTCATGTGCTTAGCCCTCTGACCTCATAAAGAGTTCAGAGGTGTATGTTAGTTAATAAATACTTGTTTATTTTCATAACAACCTGTGTGGTGTCCTTTCACTTGGTATTCAAGGGGTTATATGTGGTAAAACAGCTGGCTTCACATGCCAAAAGAGTTTAGCCTAAAGACTGCTTTGTCCATGCTACCATTAGGATAGCTGGTCTATAAGGTTGACTTACAACCAATCACCATAAGGGTTGTTTGGACTGATACAAGGTGATCACTAGAACTAGTGAGCATCATATATCAGGCCAACTTCTCACATTGGTGTGCAGCGGTTGGGATTTGAGCTTGTTGTTGTTTTTACCAAATATAATCTTGAGATATCATTTGAAAGATCACATAAGGTACCATAGGTACATATAACAAGCTTAGAAATACTCTGAGTTCTACTGAACCAGCTGTTGTAGTAGAAAGGGAGTAGCACACCCTGACTACAACTCTTAGCAAGGGATCAGTAGGTAAACGCATAGTGTAGGTAAGTGCACCACTTACACCTCACTAGAAAAGCATGTCTATCACAGGAGAGAACCCAGTGGCTCCCCTTGTGACAGTTGACCCTCCACAGGTCATGTCAAGATATGCAGCCCTTAGCTTCCAGGAGATGAGACAATTGTGTACTTCCAGGAAACTAAAACAGGGTTCTAACCCTACAATTCCTTTTCTGATAGGTCTCTTAGAGACATTTGATGCCAGAAGGGCTTCTAATCCAGGCCCATCTGACCCTACAGAGGGAAACATACCCCCACTAGAGGAGGACTCTAATCTCCCTGAAACTGATGAAGTGGAGGAAGATGGAGACTCATCTGATGGTGAGGTAAGCCATGGTCAGGGAAGAGTCAGCAGACTTACCAGGGCCAACTTAAGCATACATGAGAATGGAACTGGGGGAGCCCCAGGCCTATCCTCAGGCAGGCTTAACCTTGGGAATAGACGAGTTAGGTCTCACTCCAGAGGCTCTAACAGATCTATTTACACCCATGTCTCTCCGGCATCTTCTCAGAGAGGGATGACATCCCCTCAGAGAAGAGAGCATGAAGCTAAGATGAGGGAAGTCAATCTGAGGATTGAGAGGGAAGAACTTGCCCTTGCCAAAGAAAGACTTGCCTTTGCCAGAGAGCAGAGATTGAGTGGGGCAGACCCCACTGGTGGCATCATTATCCCTAGAGATAAAGACAGGAGTTTTGATACTAGACACCTGAGTAAAATAGTGCCCCCCTTTAAACAAGGGGATGACATCCGCAAATGGATGACTGCTTTGGAGAGGGCCTGCACTGTCCAGTGCATCCCCCAGAGTCAGTGGGCAGCTATATTGTGGCTCTCCGTTGAAGGTAAAGGTAGAGATAAGCTCCTCACTACTAGAGCTGAGGATGCTAACAATTACCAAGTCCTGAAGAATACACTGATTGATGGGTTTGGCTTAACAACTGAGCAGTACAGGTTGCTGTTCAGAGACACCCAGAAAATTCAGTCTCAGGATTGGGCTGACTTTGTTGATTGTGCCACTAAGGCTCTAGAAGGCTGGCTACTGGGAAGTAAGGTTACTGATTACACAGGATTGTATAATCTAATTATGAGAGAGCAAGTCTTAAATAATTGTAAGAACCAGTTATTACACCAGCACCTGGTAGACTCTGATCTGACCTCTCCACAAGAATTGGGTAAGAGGGCCGACAAATGGGTCAGAACCAAGATTAGGCCTAAGAACCAGGGTGGTGACCAAAAGAAAATATCAACCAAGCCTCAAGAGAAGGGTGGGAATAAATCTTTAGATCAAACCACATCAGGGCCCCAAAAATCCTCAGAAGGGGGTGGGTCCCAGAATCCTTCCAATACCCAGAAGAAACCTTATTGCCATATCTGCAAACAGGTAGGCCATTGGAAAACTGACAGCAGTTGCCCAAGGGCCAACAACAATAAGGAGGACATACCCCCAAGTAACACTTCCAAGCCTCCTGTTACTACTAGTAGTAACCCCCAGGTGGTGGGAGTGCCCCCAAGAATTTGGGTGCATTTACTATAGAAGTTCCTGGGGACTCTGGCCTAACCAGGTCCCCTGACTTAGATACTCTTGTCTATGAGATTGGCATGGGGTTTGCCAACTTCACAGCTTGTCCCAAAACATTGGACAAGTACAGACAGGAGCCCCTCATCAATGGTCTAAAAGTTGAGGCCTTTAGAGACACAGGGGCTAGCATCACCATGGAGACTGAGAACCTAGTCCCCTCAAGGCAACTAATACCTGGAGCCACATACCAGGTGACCAACATTGATGGAGTGCAGAGAGATCATCCCATGGCAGTGGTCAATCTCAGCTGGGGAGGTGTCACTGGTCCCAAGAGAGTGGCAGTGTCATCCAACTTGCCTGTAGATTGCCTACTGGGGAATGATTTAGAGGTCTCAGCCTGGGCTGAGGTAGAGCAAGAAATCCATTTGAAAATGGTAAACCTCCATGGTAAGGTTAGTGGGGCAGTGATAGCCACAGCCCCAGTCCAAGATGTCCTCCCTGAACAGGTCAGGAGGGCTGTGCCATTCACAGCCCAATCTCAGACAGATTCCTTCCCTGAACAGGTTGGCAAGGCTGTGATGGTAACAGCCCATACCCAAACTGAGTCACTTCCTGAAAAGGTTGGTGGAGTTGTGATGGCCACAGCTCAAACTCAGACAGATAATAGTGTTGTGAAGCCTGAAACTATGGATCACTCCACTCAGACAGAGAGCATTGAGGAGGAAGAGAAATCTCCCTCCCACCAGGCTTTGGGAAAGAATCAGCCTCCTCAGGGAACTGATCTGACCCCTTGTGAAGAAACTGCCCCAGAGATAGTCAGGCCTAACCTGGTAGACCCCCTGATGTCAGTGGACCCTTCCAAGGTGGGACCCAGTCTGGAGCAGGTAACCTGCCCCTCTCTATCCTGCCTCAGTCAGCCCAGGGCTGTAGAGGTCAGGCCAGTGGTGGACCCCAAAGGGCCCCCTGTCCAAAAGAACTCCCCAATCAGCAGATTAAGGGCACTGAAGCTAGCAGCCCTAGCCAAGTGAAAATAAAACAGACTCCTGAGGGATCCCCCTTAAACTTAGTTAGGGACCTCCCACAGATGGACACTGTTGGGCACAGCCAAACCTGGGACCTAAGGGCCCCAAACCTGACCTGTCCCTCCAGTAAGCCAAACAGGGGGACCCAACCTCCAGCTTTAGGTAGCCAGAGGTTGACCCTGAGAGCACACTGCAACTCAGTCCTGGAAAGAAAGGCATATATGGTGGATAGTGATTGGAGGAAGTTGAGCCCAACATTAGTGGAGTCTCACTTCAGTACTCCATCCCAGCACCAGCCTTTTACTTTGCCAAAACACACCACAGGTAGAGATTCCCTATGGTGGAGACCCTCAGATACCCTTAGGGTGAGGGATTGCTTAGTGGACCATGAGATAGGGGGTAACCATGCCAGTGCATATACCACCTCATATGGCCACTCAGGCAATATAAGCTTACCTGGTCAAGGATAGCCTTATCTCCTTTCGTTTGGGGGGGGGGTTATGTAGGAAGGTGGATATCTGACTATGGTTGCCCCCAACTATTTGCCTGGTGTTTTGCTGGTTTTTCGACTTAGTTGACCTGGGGCCCTGCTATTCAGGACCCCAGGCCCACTGCTCTCTCTGTAAAATGGAGTCCATGTACTCTAGGTACATATATAATTGGATACTGAGTCACCTTATCAGCCCCTTTACAGTGTACCCTTTGCTTTAGATATAGTATCCCTATATCTAACCCTAAAATGGACACATATCCTCCTATCAGTCACTCCTATGGCAGGCCTTATCAATCCTGAAGGCAGAGTGCTTGGAATTATGTGAGGTGGTGCCCTAGCATGAGCTGAGCCTGTCTGCAGCTTTCGGAACCAAGTCCTTTATCTGTTTCCATGATAACGCTATACCATATACTCTTAAGTGCATAATAATCCTCGCGGTTATTGCTAACTTTGGTATAGCATTATCAAAACATGTCGAGTAAGGTGTCATACGAATTGGAATACTACCCCCTCGCCAATTCTGGCGACGGGGGTAGCATTCCACCCTTCTAGAGGGACACAACATGTATGTAACTGTGAACCCCGGTTAAAGTTAACTCGAGCCTCAGCATCACAAAATGGATGCTGCCACCACAGACACAAGTCTGACCTCCTGCTGCTGGGAGTCCTTCCAGCGAGGGAGGCTTGGACAAAGGGTTTCCTGCCTTGGGAGGTGCTAGCACCACCCCAGACAGGATTTTGTGTATTAGGTAGGACAGGGCTGAAAGGAATGAGACATGCCTGGGGCACACAAGGTGTTCCTGTGCATACTCCGGTCTAAACCAGTTCCTGGGGCACTCCAGCCCCAGAGCTGGCGCAAGACCGGACAAAGAATAGGGGGTGTAACCACCCCCCTTCCTGGTCCCACCAAGGGGAGGGACCTAGTCGTAGTGCAGCCCCCTTTAGCTGAATAAAGGTAGGAGCTGGTCCCATTCCAAATTAGATTATCCTGATCAACTCTACAAGAAGAAACTCTGGACTTCGACGTTCTGCTCCACAGAAGACTGAAGAAAATCTCCCTTGTGGGCAAGGAGTGTCCACCCTGCACAAGAATCATCCCCTTCTTATAGACAGATTTCAGGGTAGACACCACGTCTACGAGGGAATTGTACAAAAAAAGCAAAAAGTATATACATTGATATTACAAGATCCGGGCTTTGAAAACTACAGGCACACATAACAGTCCCTTAATTGGACTGTTTAGATTAGAAGTATAGAATTGTTTCTTCCCAAATGCAATTTCGAGCAAGCAGCAAACAAAATAACATCAATACATTGTATATAAATGTCAGAACCCAAGACCTTAAGTTTTAGAGAAGAAGACATTGAAGAATTCCTAAAAAGACCATCCACACTTAATCCAGGAACTAAAGCCACTAACCCTAGTCAACAATCCGAGGTTGAGAAAATAACCAGACTTAAAAAGAAACAAATAAGAACCGCACTACATGGGGAAGTCCTCTTTGAACATATGAGAGCAGGAACAATACCAATAGGTCTGCAAGTTAAAAATGTTCCGGTGATTTTCATTGACCAACCCGAATACCTAGAGGGGTTCAGCCACATAGGAACAAAATGTTCAAGAGATTGGATGTTCCATTCAATTAAAACAGCAGAACGTTTGAGTCTAAAAGAACTGGAATTAATCCAAGAGCTGGAGGAGGCCCTGAAAAACAACACAGTAATTGAAAACGCACAAGCACTACTATTAAAACTAGAAAAAGAAAACGAGGTATTCAAGAAAACAACAGAAGACGCGAAAAAATTCAAACTCCAAAAAGATATCAGTAATTTTTCTGAAATCAAGACCTATCCATACTTAGATAAGGATTTCTATAAACAACCTCAAAACACAGGAACACTACGCACATACGGAGGAAGAAGCAGAAGACAATTTCTGACCTTTTCAGACGCTTCATCGTCGTCAGAGAGTTCAGGCGACACTACTCCATCAACAAGTGCTGCCACAAACCAACAGGGACAAAACTACCAATCGGCACCTTTTTTAGGCAGAGGAAATCGCCGACCCAGGGGCAGAGCAAGATGGTACAATCCACAACCAGGACAAATCACGACGAGGAGGAACGTTTACCGTTGGTGATGATAGAAGAAAGTCCTATCTATAATATATCAGAGTACGAACTATCACCGCAAGAAATGAATGTGCTACGAAGAGGGCTGTCATTCATACCTACAGTAAGACCAGATTTAAGACTGACTAAACTAGAAATTATCCAACTGTTTCGAAAAATGAGATTGAAAATCTTCTTTGAGGATATACCCAACAATGTGGAGCGCAACTATTCTGGATTAAAAAACCAGTCCACGTTCTTTCCAAACGCTACCAGTATGCCGATAGAGCTATTGACTTTTGAGAAAAATGTACTAAGAGATCTGACAAATCTAGAGACTAAAAGAATTTTCACTAAATGGAATATGCCACAACAAGAAAAACTAGCTTTGGAAAATCTAAAAAAGAATGACACAATCATCGTCAAGCCAGCCGATAAAGGCGGGGGAGTGGTGATACTCCAACGTGAAAAATATGAAGCGGAAGTACTTAGGCAACTAAGTGATCAACAATACTACAGAAGAACGGACGAAGACTGGAATAACAAAATAAAATCCAAACTAGAGACATTAAAGAACATCGGTGAAAAAGAGGGATGGCTATCAAAGAAGGAAGCAAAATTCCTGATTAATGAAAACCCAAGGACACCACTTATGTATATTTTACCGAAGATCCATAAGGACCAAAGGAACCCTCCGGGAAGGCCAATAATATCTGGAGTAAATTCCATACTAGAACGTCCAGCAAAATATGTGGACACCTTCCTAAAACCTCTTGTATCTGATACAACAAGCTATATTAAAGATACCATGCAGGCAATTAACATCTTAGAACACCACCCATTTGATGAGGAGGAAGAATTTTTTGTCACATTGGACATTGTAAGCCTTTATTCTAATATCCAACAAGAGGCTGGGCTAGAGGTGATGAAAATATTCTTAGAGAAAAGAGATCGCCCTCACAATGTGCCAACAGATTTTCTTTTGCAACTGGCAGAAATATGTTTGAAAAATAATTTTTTCACATTTAATGGCAGTAAGTACATTCAAGTCAAGGGCACCGCGATGGGGTGTCCTTTTGCCCCAGAAATGGCTATAATGTTCATGGCAATGTTTGAAGAGAGATGGATCTTCTTTAATAACCCATATGACGGCCACATCAAAATGTGGTACCGTTACATAGATGACGTCTTCATGCTATGGCGAGGAAGTGAGGAACATCTATCAGATTTCACCAGATGGCTGAACGACAGGAATCCAGATATACAGTTCACTGTCAACCAAAGTAAAACAGAGATGAACTTCTTAGACCTTCTCATTAAACATGAAGAAGGTCACATATACACGACTCTCTACACTAAAACCACAGACAGAAACACGTTTTTACATTATGGCAGTTTCCATCAAAGGAATCTAAGAGATAACTTGCCGTTTAGCCAGTTTATGAGAATTCATAGGAACTGTACTAAAAAGGAGGATTACTTCACAAATGCCACAATCCTTTTAGAAAAATTACAAACAAGAGGTTATCCGAAAAAACTCCTAAAAAAAGCCATGAAAAGAGCGTGGTATGTACCAAGAGAATCCTTGTTAACTCCAAAAAACAAAGAAGAAAATTCTCCGCTGGTCTGCGTTACAACCTTTTCTGGAATGACAAATGAAATTAAAAAGATCATAAGAAAAAATTGGATTACAGTAAAAAGTATTGAGCAGTTCAAAAATCTGCCTATCTTCGCACTAAAAAGAAATTCAAGCATTAAAGATAAACTTGTAAGAGCAAATACAAACATAAGAAGACAAGATACATCATTAAGATCTATGCTATCACTACCACCAGTGAGAGGACATAAAAAATGTGGGAATTGTGTGTCATGTGAAAACACCATAGAAGGAACCAAATTCCAATATGGAACAAAATACATTGTCCACGAAGAATTTACAAACTGCAATACGCAAAATGTAATCTATTGCGTGCTATGCCCCTGCAAGAAAGCCTATATAGGCAAAACAAGCCAGCAAATAAGGAAAAGGATCACACAACACAGATCCCGCATCAAGTGTAAAACTCACAATGCACCGATGGTTGCACACTGCATTGAGATGGCACATTCGGAGAAAGATATGAAGTGGACAGTACTGAAACACATCGTGGGTAATAACGTGGAAAACATCATGTCCAACTTCGAGGCAAAAATCATTCTATATCTAAACACAATTGAAAATGGATTAAATGAGATGTCAGAACTTACACATTGCATGTAAGCAAAACTGTATTCTAAGGCATATACAAAATTCACAATCAGCAAGCAACAATAATTAATGAAATTCTTGACCAAATAAATTAATCCGATAAGGCAAATGCGAAGAAGGCACTCGGATATGCTAATGGTATTTCACCCCTTGCACACACATGCCTTCAGGAAACAGCATGAAAGAACTTTGCTAGGTACAGAAAAATCACGGAATAAAGACAAGCCCAAGGCGAAAATACTCAATTCCCCTGCAGTCCAAAAAAAACGTCTCCATGAAAAGCACACGTCTCATAAACCATGTGACAGCAAACACAGCCAAGAATACTAGGATGCCGATAGATCGGAAAGGAGATAGTCAGTGCGGAATAAAAACAAGCCCAAGGTGAAAAGACTCCATTTCCCGACAGTCCAAAAAAAACGTCCCGTTGAAAATCACGTTTCACAAACCACGTGACACAAACACGGAAGTAATCGGCAAAGAAGACGAGGACGCCGAAGGATCGGAAAGGAGATAGCCAGTGCCGGTAACACGAGTGGAAGGACAGAAGACGGAGAGCCTTGGGAGAGCAGTGAAGTGGAGAATAAGAGCCACGATGCAGAAATAAGGTACGAAACCACACCGAAAAACGGGTGATAAGATGAAACGGAATTCGGGAATAATGTATAATACCCGAAACATAACACGCCTTGCGCGCATTGAAAATGACGCGGCCAAATAATTAGTTACGATCATCTTGGTGCACAAAACGCTCCATGCACAATGAGATCAATCAGTATTCGCTCAGCATCCAGCTAATGAGTATGTTACCATAAACCTAATATATTAAAAAGGAGGCCCTTTTTCAGACAGAGTTACAATCACTGTCTTTTCACCAACAGCTCAAAAGACAGAAACCGAGCAGCATACCGTCACGCCAAAAGCCACTGAAATTAAATTGAAATACCGGACACACAACTCCACCATGCACATCACCAAAGAGGGGTATGTAATGCAATGGAACGTAATCATGCATACCAACACATATGTTGGAAATTGACTAAATAGTTATTTTTATGACTAAAACAAGTATGTTCTGACTCTCAGGTGACAATTGAGAAACCCGCCCCCCAACAACAAGAAGGCGGGTATGTACATTAAATAAGCCATGGGTAATGACATGCACAATATATACAATGTATTAGGACTAATATGGAGATTCGAGTCACTAAAAGAGATATATCTATCATTGTCTTTTTTAGATACAAAGTTGTCCTACATCATATAAAAACACAGCCCTGAGGAAGACCTTAATAAAACGTGACAATGAAGGTCCAACACCAATAAGGTCGAAACGCGTCGGCGAGACTTTAAATGTGTATACAATCACAAGTGAATGTGAACAACTTTTCTGGTGAACAAAAGACTGATTCCCAGTTACATTTACTATTAATATAAACTCCAAAGCGGTGATTAAAATGTTAATAGGACCAGTTGACTTATATGCTACCTTGATCAAGTAAGGAGTCTATCTTGACAAGATTAAAAAAGTAGGACTGTTTTTGGTTGAAACAGTGTAAGCAAATATTAACCAAGAAGATGTATAACCTTACAAATTGCATGTGAAGTAATTTTTTGTTTGAGTTAACATAATTGTTGATTCTTTGCTCTGATGAACTAATGTAAATATATGTACAGTATGATGAATAAGGTGTAAATATTGTAGATGTATTATATAGAAATTGAATAACAAGTGTGCATTACTAATGAAAATATACATAAAATAAGACGAAAAATAGTTTTTGATAAACACAGAGTCAATTAAAAAGGCTTCTGTTTGAAAATCAATTGTGTGATTTATGGTGTCAGGGGTATCTCCTTTTTTGTATTACACCCTGCACAAGCAGGCACCATCAGCGTACAGCGGCTTCCATTTGTCGTCTTCCTGCAAGGATCCAGACTTCAGAGCCCGACGAGACCCGGACTCCCAGACCTCTCCGACCTCTACCCAGATCTGCAGCACAGCTGAGACCCGTGGGTGCGACGAGACACGTGGGACCGGCCATCTTGAAAGAAGCAGCACTTCGCTCCAGCACGACTTCAGAGGCCTCCTCGTCCAAGTGCTTTGGGGACTGAGAAGCCCCGACCCCGAGCAGCTTCTGCACCGAAGATCAGCCCTCCAGCATCCACGAGATCTGCGTGGGGCCCTTCTGCCTGTTTGCTGCTTGACGCGTTGTCTGGTCACTTGCTGGCTGGCTTGTGACCTCCTAGACGACGAACTCTGACAACTTTGCTGCTGGTCTGGTTGCTCCAGACTGGCCCTTGCTCCCTTCCAAAAGAGGAGCACCCCGGACCCTCCTGGTCCACTCCAGACGCCATTTTCACTCACCGCGTGGGTTGCCTTTGCCAAGGCCTGTTGAACCTGAATCCGGAGACCACACCGCCGACAGCGAGAGCCTGGGTGGGACAGCTCGTGCCTCCATCCTGGTCGTCGAAGACACCACCTGGTCCACGTGGCTGCAGAGACAAGCGTCCACCTTCACCTGATCGCGACGACAACATCTGGTTCCACTCCTGGCTCCACTCCAGTTACTTGCTAGTGATTTTGAACATTGTCCCCTCTGCTTTCAGGTTCTTCTCTTCACTGACCCACCCTTGGATCACACCGGACATCTTCCTCCTGACCGCCTGCAGCATCTTTTCCTCCAGGCTCCATAGACTTCAACGCCGGAACGCGACACGACTTTGCACCTATGCACCCGCAGCATGTGGGTGAGGTAACACGAGCATTTTGGTGCTCAAGGGTAGCTTGATTCTCCTAGTGTCCAGTTCCACAGTCGTTTTTTGTCCTATCTAGTCAGGGACGTCCGTACTCACCTTTTCTTAAAACTGTACTGTCCATAGACGTTTGTACGCATCTCGCGTGTGAGTTCACACTCTGCACACGCGTTCCGTGGGCCTCCTAGTACTTACCTCAAGTTAGTATAGCGTGGTCCCAGCGATCCTACAACCTCTGGACAGCTCTATTCCTTTGATTGACTTTCACATTCCACTTACTTAGTGTTGGAACTGGGGTCACCAGTCCCCTAGGGTAGCATGGCACGAGCGGGTAGGCATCCGAAAGCATATGTGTTAAGCGACCATACAGTACACTCAACCACTGAGTCAGAAACATGGGCACGCAATTAGTGACACCACTCCAGTGAGCTTGTGTAAAAACTCAAGTCAACTTTATTAAGATAGAGCAGGATCATGGTATTAGGAATTCATCATAAAATTAGCTTCATGGCTCTCTTTTCAGATACCTGTGTGTCAACACTTGGCATTAAACTTCTGTTGAATAAATATTAGATATTCCATAAATATTAAATATTGGATAAATACATTTTTAGTAAAACACAGGCCTGACCTATGCCTTGCCCCTGGTCAGCACCTGCATCAAATACATTAAGGAGACAACCAAAATGATAGGTCATCTTATTAGCCCTGTGGGCTTTTTACCCACCTCTCACCAAGCAAGGGTGAGCGTTTCAGAACAGCAACATGTAAATAAATCACTGTAGGCTTCTAATAAATATAGCACTACGTGGAAGTAAACCTTTCATTAGGAATAAACAACCTCGTGAGTAGGTATAACCATTTAAACAGGCAAGCCTGCGCTTAAAAGACTTGGATTAGGCATATACAATCTTTCAGTAAATGTAACACATTCCCTTAGCCGTAGCCTAGATTGACATACCACCTTCTGTGAAGCAGGAGTAAGACATTTCATGAGGCTGGAGTAAACAGCTCAGTAACTGAAGTAACCCCTTTAGCCATCCCCTTGTGCAGGGTCAACCTCTCCTCAATCAAGAAGTATATTTCATCATACCCCTGTAGGCACTTAGCCAACATCCTCTTATGCAAGTCTAAACATTTCCTTATGTAGAATAGTTAGTTAACCAAGGTAAACCTCTCCTTAATCAGGTGTAAACACTTCAGGGAAATAGGAGCAACCCTTCCCTAATCAGGAATCAACAGGTCATTAACTTGATTAAACACTTCCATTTTAGTTGTTAAACAATATTTTATCAGGTAAGTTCCCCATAAAAAGGCACAACATTTCCTGAGCAAGAATAGGCATCCCCTTAGGTAAACATCCCATTGGGTTAGAGTAAAGGGAGTAATTCACCAATGCAACACATACAATAAAGGCATAGCCTTTTATTTCTTCCTAATCAGCATTTCATTTTGCACTGGAAGGCAATGCATCAACATCTCTCTTGACATGGATAAAACATTTAATCCGCAGGGGATTTCCCCCTGTGAAACTCAGCCCCAGCTAAGAAGCAATCTGGCTAAAATAATCCCACAGCTAGGGACTACTCCCTCCTCAGACCAGTCACTAATTAGGAATTTGGGGGTTCCTACCCAGTCAATAAGGCAAACATTTAATTAATCTCTTTGAGTAAGCATGGGCATTTTCGTGTAGCAGGAATGAGCCTTTCCTTGGGTGGAATAACCAGTTCTCTAATCAGGGCCTAGCAATATCTGTTAATAGCATTTGCCCCAGGTGGGGGTCAACTTCCGCGGCCCAGCAGTCCCTCGAGGGTCTTACCCCGATTCAGCTGGTCCACTTGGGGTTAATTAGGGCCCACGGGACCCACAACAGACTTGTCCCCAGGGGAGGGGTGAACTCGGGCCCTCTTCGGCCTTCCACCCTCCTCCCTGGAGTTACCTCAATCTTCGGCTCCTCGGGGAGCCCTTGCGGTGCTTGAGGCTGGGTAGGAAAAGCTCCGGCCCTCCCGGAGGCCTCACACGGCCAGAGGATCTCTTCCAGCCTCCACAGAGCTCACGGGCTCCTCCTGAGTTGGCGCCGGCAGGTGGGGGGGCTCGGACTCTCGCGGAGCCCTCCCCGATGACACAAGGCTGTTCCCGGGCCTTCCAAAGCCTCCACGGCCCGGGAACCAATTGGGACGTGGCTGTAGAGGGGCTCGTCACTTGCAGCCAATGGCTGCGCGGCAATGGGTGGGGGTGCGGCCGATGACGCGGCGCACCCCCGTCACGTGAGGTGGGAGGCGGCTTCACTGGGCCTAGCGCGGCCCTTACTGAAGTAGCGATTCAGAAAAGGGGGTGGTGATGAACAGAGTGTCTGAATTAAGCAGACCACTCTTACCCAGTCCAAAGATCAGGGCTTGATCCATCACCGTTATTTATCTCACTGCACCATCCCAGCTCAGAACCTGGCTATATGCAAATCAGTCTGTCCCTGGCCCAGTGCATCATGGGAACAGGGCAGACTAAACTACCAAGCCAATTCTTCACCAGAAAGGAAACATGCTACCGGGGACCAGTTTCTGGCATATCAGCCTTCTTCGGCCCGGCTTGCTTGAATCCTGATGATGCAGTGAGAAAGGGACTCATGTCTGAGTATACCCTGCCACACCTATAGTGGCCAAAAACGATTCAGAAAAGGGGGTGGTGATGAACAGAGTGTCTGAATTAAGCAGACCACTCTTACCCAGTCCCAAGATCAGGGCTTGATCCATCACCGTTATTTATCTCACTGCACCATCCCAGCTCAGAACCTGGCTATATGCAAATCAGTCTGTCCCTGGCCCAGTGCATCATGGGAACAGGGCAGACTAAACTACCAAGCCAATTCTTCACCAGAAAGGAAACAAGCTACCGGGGACCGGTTTCTGGCATTTCAGCCTTCTTCGGCCCGGCTTGCTTGAATCCTGATGATGCAGTGAGAAAGGGACTCATGTCTGAGTATACCCTGCCACACCTATAGTGGCCAAAAACGATTCAGAAAAGGGGGTGGTGATGAACAGAGTGTCTGAATTAAGCAGACCACGAATTAAGCAGACCACTCTTACCCAGTCCAAAGATCAGGGCTTGATCCATCACCGTTATTTATCTCACTGCACCATCCCAGCTCAGAACCTGGCTATATGCAAATCAGTCTGTCCCTGGCCCAGTGCATCATGGGAACAGGGCAGACTAAACTACCAAGCCAATTCTTCACCAGAAAGGAAACAAGCTACCGGGGACCGGTTTCTGGCATTTCAGCCTTCTTAGGCCCGGCTTGCTTGAATCCTGATGATGCAGTGAGAAAGGGACTCATGTCTGAGTATACCCTTACTGAAGTAGCGGCGGCCCCCTCCTGGTACTGGGGGTCGCCGAGGGGGGCACAGAAGACAGCGCTGGCCTTCGGGTAATCGCGGCGGCCTCCCCAAGGCTCCGGGGGCCGCTGCAAGGACGGCACACAATCGGGCCAGGCGCTGATCACCACGACACGGCGGCGGCTCTCTCCTTGCACCGGGGGCCGCCTGGGGCAATTACCGCGCTTCACACAACACCACAGGTGAGCGCTGGAGAGGAAATTGCGGCGCTTGCTGACACAGCGCTTCACGAAGCTCCACAGTCTCGGGCACCACAGCGCTTCAGGCGTGGGGGGGGGGCGCCAAACAGTACAGGACACAGCAGCTCGTGGCACCAGTGCCTGGGGCAGTTATAGCGCTTGTAAGGCAACCTCTTTAATAGCGCTTCCAGTCCTCCACGCCAGGGCACAAAGCAGAGCAGCACTCAGTGATTTTAGCGCTTTCCCAGTTTACTTCGAAGCGCTTTCCCAGCACGGTTCACAGCAGGCATTCACCACAGCGCTGAGCAGACACAAAAGTCTCCAGGACCACAGCACTTCGCAAGAAGGCTGATCACAGCAGTCCAGGCACAGGTCACAGTGCTTTATAGGCACAGGCAGTCTTTAGCGCTTTGTAAGGGTTCTGGCTAGGAATGCAGCAGGACAGCAGTCCCAATAATAATTCAGTTCAGCGCCTGGCAGTACAGGTAGTTTAGTCAGGGAGAGCTAAACACAGCTCAGGCAGAACATGTAGTTCAGTAGAACCAACAGGACAGACCACACGTCCGTGGCAAACCAGAAAGAGGGATCCCAGATGGCGTCAGGGGGCACAGGGAGCAACACAGCGCCAATACCTGGGTGGTTCTTCAAATGTCCTGTGGTGATTCAGTCTCTTCTTGGCGCTTTATGTTTCTTGAGCCTGGTTTCTTCTTAGCGCTTTATGTTTCTTGCGCCCTTGTAAGTTTCAGTTGGTTTCTTGTTTCCTTGAAGGGGGTTAAGTTGGTGGCTGGTGTTAGATCTCCTCAGCCAGTTTCCTTCAAGCAGACCGGGGGTTCCCCTTCTGCTGGGCCAGGTCAGAGGGGCAAATTCAGGATACCTCAACACTTGATAGGCAGCACCTAGGCCCTGTCTCTACCAGTGTCATAGGCCCCTGTCTAGGCCCCACCGCCTAAAGCTCCTGCGTAGGTTCTCGCCCAGGTCTGCGCTCCCTCAGTCTGACAGGAAAGTTTCCCTCCCTCTCCTTTTATAGTGCCAGTTGACAGTTGGTAGTGGCAGTTGGTGTCACCTCACCTCTTCCAGAAGGTTCCAGAGGCTTCCAGGAGGTTCCACCACTCTACCTATGGGCAGGCTGGCAGGCTAAGATGGATACATTGCCTGAGGGTTCCAGCCAGCCCCTGGCTACTAGAATGCGCCAACGTAGACCACGCTGCAGCAGCAGAGGTCAGTGGCGACCATGTTAGGGGTAGGAAGTACCTGTACTTTAACACTAGTTTTACACTACACAGGCCCTTCTCCTCTACACAAGGCCTACACACTGTTGTTTCAATAGGGGCATTCTAAATTAAAAGGGGTAAAAAGCAAAAAAGATTCTGGGGAAAGGGCCAAGTCCCACACTTAGTAATTGTAAATTGTTGTGTCTTGTAAAGCGCACTGCTACCCGGAGGCCTCGTAGCGCTATAGACCGCTGGGGAACCCGTCCTGGCTTTCCCTGTGAGATAGTCCCTCCTGGGGGTCTCCAAGGTGAAACCAGGCATCCCCGGCGTTTGTGTGGGGCCGTTGTGGAGATGAGGCAAGCTAATGCCCAGAGTTGCCGAGTGTGCTCCCTGGTCGGAGTAGGCACCGATGCGAGAATTATCAGTCCGCTGATCCTGGTCCAAGACCCTGCCGCGTCGGGAATCGAACCCTGGTCCCGGGCCGTTCTCTGCACTCGGGTCTGCCGCCTCTAACCAGTGAGCCACACCTCTCCACACTTAGTATATGGTTTGTCGTGCCCCTAGGGCACCATTGTAAATCGTGCAACTTAAACGTATTTTTCCTAAGAGTTTGTCATGTGCTTAGCCCTCTGACCTCATAAAGAGTTCAGAGGTGTATGTTAGTTAATAAATACTTGTTTATTTTCATAACAACCTGTGTGGTGTCCTTTCACTTGGTATTCAAGGGGTTATATGTGGTAAAACAGCTGGCTTCACATGCCAAAAGCGTTTAGCCTAAAGACTGCTTTGTCCATGCTACCATTAGGATAGCTGGTCTATAAAGTTGACTTACAACCAATCACCATAAGGGTTGTTTGGACTGATACAAGGTGATCACTAGAACTAGTGAGCATCATATATCAGGCCAACTTCTCACACATATCATTGTGAATTTTTTGGCCGGTCTGGCCACGTAGGGTCTGGCTTATAAAACAGTGAATAATTTTCATTCTGCTATTTCAGCGGATCATTCTTATCTGGATGGTAGACCAATAGAAGAACACCGGCTTGTGTGCAAAGTGTTGAGAGGAATAAGGATGGTGTGTCCCCCGCAACCAAAGTATTCTTCTTTATGGGACATAGATGTGGTTCTGTGTTTTCTCAGGGCCTGGCCAGCTAATGAAGATCTTAGGCATAAGCAATTATCAGCGAAGCTTACTTTATTGTTATGTCTCATATCCTGGGATGTATGTCAGTACAACGCGATCTTTTAGATCGCGGTACTTAACAACGCGGTTATTACAATGCAAATCGTTACAACGACTTGCGATGGAGGGCGCGGATTGAGGAATATTATAATTTTATATTCCAACACCAGTCCACGTAACAGTAGGGAAGGTGTTGGAATATAAAATTACAATATTCCTTAACCAACAACGCCATCCAGCGCAAGTAGTAGTAATGACTTGCGTTGTAATGGCAGCGTGGTAAAGGTCGTGCGGTGTAAACACCGCGTTGTAAACGACGTTTACCCATATCCTTTAGGGGGGGTGTCAGATGTTTGAACCTTCGATTTACCAGGTAGAGTATTTACTCCCTAAGACGGGTTCGTTTTCCATATATAAACATACCAAAACTGATTTGAGATGTATTGTTTAGTCTGCTTTTCCTCATCACCAAAAATTATGTGTAGTGAAAGGTTTGAATTGTTATGAGGAATATACTTGCAAATTGCGAATTGACCAGGCAGGACTGTTACCGATTTATTTACAGAAGCCTTTCCGCCCGGTCTCTTCAGCAACTTTGGCCCAGTGGGTCAGGTGGATTCTTGCCAATGCAGGAAATGATGTGTACTCATTTTGGAGAACATTCAGTGAGGGGAGCCATGGCATCCAAAGCATTTTCCACAGGTTCTTGAGGACATAATGGCAGTGCTGGACTGGTCTTCTGATTTGACTTTTAAAGTGTTTTATCACAAACCAGTTGTGGCTGTTGCCTCTAATATTGAAGCATAACTTTAAACTAGCATATTCCGAAGCCTCCATACCTGATATAGAATAAAAAATATTCTAGCGTTCACATCAAGAATTTTAAATACTATTAAGGACATGAAGGCAATGATTATCCTGCCCAGGGATGGTGGTGATTCATAATTGATTATAAGTGATTATGTTATGTCTAGTGTTATTCTAGTTATGATTGGAATGTGGTTTTACCACCCTTGAGAATGTGGTTTACAGACTGGGTAGATGCTGTGCTACTTCTCTTCTTTTTCGTTTCAGGGACAGGTACCAAGGCAATCTGAGAGGATTGGTGCTTTGCTCTCAAGTAAACCGTTTATTGGAGGAGATGATTTCCCTTCGCAGTTTACATGGTTTCCGAGTTTGGCGCATGGATCCTGATTCTTTTAGGATTTGAGGTTTGGAGCTCAAGTTGTCAAGGACTTTTGGAAATTACTTTTGTGGATTTCTGACAAAGAATGAGAAGGATTTATTGTGACATTGGCCTTTATACTATGCATAACTCCAGTGATTGGTGGAGTGAAAGGTCTACTGGGGTTCATTGGAAATGTAGTTTTTTGTTAATAATGTTTTGATTAGCTGCTGTATTTTCTTTAGTAAAGAAAGAGAAGCATAATCCTCGCCTCTGTGTCCTTAATAGAATTGAAAATTGTTGACGCGATAGCTAAAAAAAAGTTTATTGACTGTCAGACTATGCTCCTCCTGACTCTGACCCTCTTGACCCTGCCCCCTTACTGCCACCATCCTTTACACCAATCTGTGGGATCCGGAATAAATTTTCCAATTCTGGCACTGCTAAATTCTGACCAGCACCTTTGACTTCATAAATAATGCCTTAATTAAATGTAAATGTAAATGTACAGGAATTTATAAAGCGCAAATCACCAAGCGGTTTCTAAGCGCTTGCTTAGGGAACCCGTCCTGGTATTCCCCTGTGAGGTAACCCCGGCAGGGTATCCGCAAGGTGAAAGCCAGGCATCCCGCCGCGAGGGGCCGTTGTGGAGATTAAGCAAGCTATTGCCCAGAGTCGCAGAGTGTGAACCCGTGAATCGAGTAGGCATCGGAGCGAGAATTGTCGAGTCCATGGACATTTTAGGACTCAAGACCCCACCGAGCCGGGAATTGAACCCTGGTCCCGGGCTGACCTCTGCTTCCAAGTCTGCCTCCTCTAACCAGTGAGCCACACTTCTCCACTGAAATTAAATCTTTATCCACTCACTTAGGGGCTGAGAACTGATGATAGTTTCAAATGGACGTAGGCTGATAACGAGGGAGTTGTTATCCCTCATAACTAAGACGTAGGGTGACCAACCATTCGTACATTTCACGGACCGTCCATAATTAGGACCTCACCTCCTTTGTCCGTGATGATCCCTTTTACGCAGGCCCGGACTGGCCGTTGCGGGCACCGGGCAATCCCCCGGTGGGCCGCAAGGGTGGGGCCGGTTTTGGGCCCCTGGTGACCGATTTTGTTACAGGGCCGATTAGCTACAAAATCGGCCCTGTAACAAAATCGTCCGAAAAGCGGCCCTGGTAAAAAGCTCGGTCACCCCCCCCTCTCCCCAGGGAGGGGGCCGGCATAGCACTTTGCCAGGACTTTGCCAGAGCCGGTTTTCGATCCCAGTCCGGCCCTGCTTTTACGGACGCCTTTTGTCCGTAATTTTGGCCATTGTGGGGAACAGCATTGTTCCCCTGCGAGAAGCCTTTAGCTCCCTGATGGGGCCGCCTCGCACTCTTCCTCTGAGCACGAGAGCAGCCCCACCCCGCCCATTGTCATTCTATATGCGGCTGATTGTCACATACAGAATAACACTAGGCTGGTAAAGCATGTGGTGGGCCTCCTCCTGCCTCGGTGTAGGGCATGACATTCTGTTTTAACCACGCATAAAGACAAATGTTGCACCTCACCAGATGGAAGGAACATACAGAATCCAGTTCATGAAAAGAAGCCAGTGAAAGAAGTTAAAAAGAAGAGGTTAGGGTAATTTCACAGTCTCATCATTTTGGAACTGAAGCTTTTTAAATATATAAAACGAAGCCATATTTGCTGCTTTTTTTATTTTACGCAACTAACAACCATTTACAAAGCCAATAGTTCTGGCTTGTTTTAGGTGCAATGCATTGTACATCTGGATGCAATAACAGAAGTAGGAGAATACCAGTCGGGCAGCACACTATGCTAAGCACAGATTGGTAGCGTGTTTTGGACCCACACCCTTAATTTCCTCAGGCATGCCCCTTGGAGAGACCACCTTCGGGTTTTTCATCCTACTTAAAGCCCTGGAAACTACCCCATGCCACAGTCACCTCACGTCCTGGCATGCATGACTCTTGACTTTCAAGTTTTCAGATTGCCTATGTGCAGGGGCAAAGTGACCCCTCTCCCACCCCTTGCTTTAGTAACTACAGGAAGGGTGACATTTTTGATGGGTCTCTCCTGTCTGCAAGTCTGCAGACAAAGGCTCAGATCATAATTAATGTGAAAAGGTGGGGGAGTAAGTAAGTGAAGAAATGGGTGAATGGCTCTATGGATTAGTGAAAGGAGTAATAGATGAGGTTAATGGTGAATGGGTGGGTAATCAATCAATCAATCAGTACATTTGTAGAGCGCAAAACTCACCCATGAGGGTCTAAAGGCTTGGGGGGGGGGGGGCAGGGGTGCTGCTACTGCTCGAACAGCTAGGTCTTCAGGAGTCTCCTGAAAGCCAGCAGGTCCTGGGTCTGTCGAAGGCGGATGGGGTGGGTGTTCCAGGTTTTTGCAGCGAGGTGGGAGAACGATCTGCCGCCGGCGGTCGCTCGACGGATGCGGGGGACAGTGACGAGGGCGAGGACAGCGGAGCGAAGCTGTCGGTTCAGGGTGTAGAAGGTGAGTCGTTCGTTGAGGTATGCTAGTCCGGTGTTGTGGAGAGCTTTGTGAGTGTGGGTGAGGAGCTTGAAGGTGATCCTCTTGTTGACGGGGAGCCCAGTGTAGGTCTTTCAGGTGGGCTGTGATGTGCATGTGGCGAGGGATGTCGAGAATGAGTGACTAGAAGGATGGATGAGGGTAAATAGATGGATGTATGGGTGGGTGGAAGGGTAGATGGATGGGTAAAAGGGTGGATGAATGAGTGAAAGGATAGATGGATGAGTTAAAGGGTGTATGATGGGTGAGTGGATGGATTGATGAATTAATAAGTGAAAGGGTGGATGAGTGGAAGGTTGGATGTAAGGATGAACGAGTGAGTGAAAGGGAGGGTAGATGGACAAAAGGATGGATAGGTGAGTGAAAGGGTGAATGGATGAGAGAAAGGATGGCTAGATGAGTGAAAAGATGGATAATTGATAGGGTCAATGGATGGATTCATGAGTGGATGATTAGATGGATGGATGGGTGGATGGATGGCTAAAGGGTGGGTGGAAGGATGGATGGCTAAGTGAAAGGGGAATGGAGAGAGAAAGAGAGGATGGATGGATGAGTGAAAGTATGGATGGGTGATTGGCAGAATGGATGGGCGAATGGGTGCATGGATGAGTGAAAAGAATGTAAAAACGGATGAGTGAAAGAATGCATAGATGAGTGAAAGGGAGGGTGGAGAGCTGGAAGAAAGGATGGATGGACAAGTATAAGGGTGAAAGGGTGGATGGATTCGTGACTGGGTGGATGGATGAGTAAGTGAAAGGATGGCTGGGTGGGTGAAAGGGTAAATGATTGGATGGATGAGTGAATTGATGCATGGTTGGAAGGGTGGATGGATGAGTGAAAGGATGGATTGGGTGGAAGGGTAAATGGTTGGATAGATGAGTAAATAGATGCATGGGAGGAAGAGTGAAAGGATGGATTAGGTGATAGGGTGGATGGATAGATGATGGATAAATGAGTGAAAGGGTGGATGGAAGGATGGATGAGTGAAATGATGGGTGGAAGGGTAAATGATGGATAGGGTTGCAAATGGTTGAATAGGTTTGGATATGGATGGGCACAGATGAAAGAACAGAATGAATGGTGAAAGATTGAATGATGGATGAAAGAATTAATGGATGACAGAATGTAAATGTGAAATGGTGGATAACAGATGTTTGATGTAAGGGTGAATGGCTAAATCCTTGGACAAGAGAGCTCTCTGGGGAGGGTTTGATGACTTACTTTGCTTTCTTGGTGCCATAAGAGCTTCAGTTCAAAGTGGGAGGTATATTAATTTTCTGGCTACTCCCTTGCCAATGTGGACTATTCTGTATTTGCTGTGTGCTTACTTGTGGATCTATATGTCATGCATATGACATTTTGAGTGACACCCAACTGCTACTTGAATGTTACCATAGTAATTGTAAATGTTTGCATGTTTTGTGTTAGGTGTAAGGTTTTTAGGGAGCGCCTCATAGTGCCATGAGCTGTGCTTGAGATGTATATTGTGTTTGTAGCAATAAGCAAGGCGTCAAAAATAAAGTATGTAATAGTGAATCAACAGTGCCTTCTTCATGAAAGCTGCAGTAAAAATTACCTTTGTGACTTCCGTTAGCTAGTGTAACTCTCTGAGAAGCTCCTATAAGCAAAGTCAGATTCCATATTTTAAGTTCCACAAGCTGAAACATCCATATTGCGCTCCCTATAGTGTATTTGTGACAGCAATCCTACCTTTAGTTCACCTGCCGTTTTACATCTCACAAGGCACTCAGAAATGAGATGCTAGTAACAAAGTCTATCTGAGCAGATCTTCCGGACCACTTCTCTCACCAAACATGCTTGCTCAGGACCATGAGTTGTAAACGAAATATCAGACAGGACAACCCAGTGCAGTATCCATACAAATAGATTATTATCATATGAAATAGCACAAAAAGACCTGCACAGTTGCTCAAAGCTGCACGCATACCAAAAAACTGTGAAATGCACGATTGTCTCAACATAATATTAACTTATTTTGACATGTACTTAAATGGTTGTCTATTTACTAACATATATACTACTGCGAAACCTCCTCTGATGTGTCTGTAAAACTAACCTTTTATCCAGCAGTTTTGTCCTGAAATCTGACCTTCGGTGTTGCCTTTTTGTCCTGGATTTTTACCCTTTGTCCTGAATTTTTACACTTACTGTCCTGAATTTTTACACTTACCGTCCTGAATTCGCACCCATGCCAGTTGGTCACCAAACTCAGACGGGTATTGTTCAATTTGAAGTAAGTAGATAAAATGTAGAATTTCTGAAGAGTCATGCTTTGAGGGCGGTAATTCGCTTGTGAGTCCATCCTCTTCCTTTTGTGGGGAGGATTGTCTTCGGTTCTCTTTCAGTGTAGAATCGTGCTTACATTTAAAACTGCATGGCTGTTGAGTAGCTGCGCGCGCTGTGATAAGTAAGGGGTGTGGTCTCCGCAACGTGTGTGACGTCAACGACCTGTATATAAAATAGCCTGTTGGGTGCAAGCAACGCAGAAAGAAGATAGTATTGTTGGCGGTAGGTCGTTAGTTGTCCCGCAGACCGAGTGCTCCTGCTCCAACAGTGCTTGGACGGAGCTCTCTGCCTGCAACAGCCCCAGGCGCATCTGTTCAGACCAGGGAAAGAAGCTAGATTCCCAAGGTCAAGGACGCCGACGAAGAAGTCCGCATCGACACCCTCACCGAGGCCCAGTTCTCGCCTGACTCTAGTCCATCTCCGTGTTATCGGTACAGTCCCCGCTCCCTCCAGGAGAATATTTCGTAAAGGTTCTTTTAATAGCCCAGCTTCTCCTAGACTCGTCTAATCACTCTCGTACACCATGAGCTCCCAGGTGAGGCAAAACTACCACCAGGACTGTGAAGCAGCCATCAACCGCCAGATCAACCTCGAGCTTTACGCCTCCTATGTTTATTTGTCTATGGTAAGTGAATGTCTACTTTTATGTGGGGTGGAGGTAGATTCTTGTGTTTAAGGTCGCTGTAGTTGAATCAATATGTGAGGCTTACTTTTAGAAATATTAAGCACCTGCTGAAATCTCTGCAATTGTGGTCCAAAGTAATAACTGTTTTGGGAAAGGTTACTTAACTCTGGTTACAGTTGTCGTCTTGGGTAAGTGAGTAAGCTAGGTTGCGTTGATTACCAATTTAACCAGTTGATCCTATATTTTATATGCATTCTCGCTCTCAGGGCTGGTGTGCTTACCAAATATTCAATCTAAACTGTGCCTTTGCGTCAGATTTGATTTTAATTAATCACAATTTAATTATTGAGCTCGTTCCCAGAACGCCTGGTCCGGGTTTAAGTTATTTCGCACAATAACTGTGGGGCAGAAAAGCGATAAGGGGTCATGGTGAGAGCTGAACCACGGTTTATTAGCGTAGTAAACCATGCGATGCAACCCGTAGGTCGCATGAGGCATACATCGGGTGTGATCTTTGCCCAATCCCTTGCAGTTTTATGTGCACGGTTAGAAGTCCACGCACGCAACGTGCATTTAACAAAACAATCCAACGTGCATTTAACAAAACAATCCCAACTACTTGAAGGGATCCAGCATGACACGAGGCCTCTTGAGAACCATGGGCGTGTAGCATTAATCTGGCTATATTATATCGCCCATCCTTGTCACGGGCAGTTGCATTTAGACTAGGATTGGCAAACATTGGCTCAATGCAGCAGCAACATGAAAGTCATATTTCTAAAATAGCCACTGTTTGGCCATTAGTGAGTTGCAATGAAGTGGTGCACGCCAATCTCCCCAGGGAACACGTATATGCTCCTGTTTGAGTTGCTTTCTATTTGGCATTCTGTCTAGTATTTCAAGTCCGGTGACTATGGTTTGTTTCTTTATCGTGTAGCGTTTGCCATCATATTCATGTCCCTCCTTAGGTCTGTCGAACGTGTACGCAGCAGGCTTTACGGCGAATTAGGCATTTTAACCTGCACATCTAGTGCTATTGGCAGTGATATTTTTAAGTATGTTCGCTCATTGGCGCGTGTGTATGTAAAATATATATGTCGTAGGATTGAGGTTTACTTTGGCCTAGCGAGATGGCTGCCTATTGCGATATTGTTCGTGGTCAGCCTTGGTTGTAAAGGAGCAATGGGACGAGGTTTACACCTTTTTTGGCAAATGCTCAACTTTATTGGTCATGGAGTGCAATGCTGCAGTACTTTTGAATTGAGTACGTCGTTTTTTGATGTGGCTGGTTTGAAATCCATAGATTTTTCTTGACCACGCATCTTTCAGCACATATTCCAGGATCTTCATCTGAGCGAAATGACCACTCTTAAGTGTTATTAATTAGTCTTGTGCTCGCAGTGTCTTCGTCACTTTGATGTTCTGGCTTCTTTGCGCTTGAAGCATTTGTTACTTCACTCTAGACTTTATATCTGAACCGGATTAATGCCCAATTGTTTTGTACCCCTGCCGTTATAGTTGTGGTAAGTCTCCCTCACCATTCGATTAGAGGGAGGTTGTATAGACTTTAGCTAATGTAGTAGGACGTTGAGCCTGCGGCAAGCGTCTCCACTTGTAGGCAAGTGCAGTTTCTTGCTGTGTCCTGCTGTCAGCCATTTTGCTTCCTGCGGCGTTGATTCAAAAAATTGGAAGTATTGATGAGATGCTAACTGGTATGGCGTGCCTTTCAGCATTAATACTGGGATCCTTGTGAGCGTTGCTGTACCGTGTAGATCACCAAGGGCCGAAATCTTCATTGCAAAATTACTTCCTTAACTATTAATCCTGACCCTTATATTCACTGTACTACCCATATGCCACTCATACTGTAGCATTGAATTGGAATTTTGTGACGCAACGTATGGTTGTGGTATTTAATGGCCAAAGGTGAAGCAGCACTCTAAGGCATTTAGTGGGCTACGTACACCTAAAGCACTACTACTGTATATGAAGTTGACATAAGCTTTGCAGGATACTGGTATTTGAATGTTTGTTTTGTGTTCTGGCGTTAGCAGAGACCTGTTGACTTTTACTAAAGATATTCATTTTTTTTCTTCCACCCGCTACAGCTTGTAGCATGGACACTTGGTCAACGCGCCCTGACACCTTTTTTCGGGTAATGTTCGCGCTATAGAAAATCGCAATAAATAAAACCCACTTCATTCATTGGCTATCTTCAATGAATGCCTGCACT
Source organism: Lissotriton vulgaris (assembly GCF_964263255.1). Lineage (NCBI taxonomy): Eukaryota > Metazoa > Chordata > Amphibia > Caudata > Salamandridae > Lissotriton > Lissotriton vulgaris. The sequence continues at coordinate 868,174,373 of NC_141687.1, read as the reverse complement.
TGAGGCTGGGATCTACTGTTCTCTCGACGAGAGGGTAGTACGCCTGAGCTGTAAGTCATGCCAGACGGCTTGTTGACTTATTGCTACTATCTTTTTGCTGTTGAGATGACAGCGTGCTGCTCTGCCCTTCAGATCCGAGCCCCCACTCCGGTCTGGATCGTGTGCTGACGAGCCCAGGCTGGGCCTCTAAATGACCGAAAAATGACAGCATGTCTAATAACTCGACCTGCGACTCTGTGCTGGGGCAGAGTGATTGCTTTTCCAGTCTCTGTCCTTCCCTTATTGCTCTCTCCCGTTTCCCGAAGAAAAGGCTCGTCCTTTCGTATTAAGGCGGCCTCTTGGACTGATGCGTGCAGGGTTTGCCTGGCACACTGTCGGCTCACGTGGCACGGCTCGTGTGCTTCCAGGGAGGTGTGTCCAGCTCTGCAGAAGGGAGGGAGCTCCGCAGACAGCAAAACAAGCCTCCTTGCTTCTTTGAGCCGAGAGCGTGCCAGAATGTATTCTCGTCTCTGAACGTGTTTACCAGAAATGCAGGCCAGCCTCGTACCGCCCTGCAGTGTGCGCAGAACTACATTGGCCTTGTAAACAACACGGAGTGATGCCCTGAAGCAGTCCGTATGAATGCAGTTCAGGGCGCCACACGTCTCCACCACTGCACCCCTTTCCTGACCGTAGTTCCCCTCAAACTCTTGTGCTACTATGTAAAGCACTGGATTGCACGACAGTTATACTCTGTTCTGCTGATTGCCTGTGGCTCTGTCACTGCTACTTATCTCTTATTCTCCACATACCAGTTAAAACGCGACACTACCCCTGGCTGCTTCTGTTTACAGGCCAGTCCTGCTATAATTAGTCATTTGGTTTTCATTTAGTACAGTGGTGATTGGATTAAGGCACTCTTGGCTTTGTTCGTGCAACGTAAATACTATATACAGGCATGTATACAAATGGGGGCTGGGGGATGCAGAGGGAGAACAGGCCATATTGCTAATGACTCTGAAAACATCATTATCACACAGAAGTCATGCCTTTCTGTTTCTGGTACTGTGCTCTGGGACGCTACCACCAAAGGAAAGGGAACCCTGGCCTACACAAACTACTATTTCGGACTTGGGGTAGTGATGCGGAGTTGACCACGCTCTCGCTCCACTCCCCTGATTCTGACCTATCTTTACAGTTTAGGTGGAAGTCAACGTGCTACATATTATGCCCTGAACAGTGACGCATGCATTGTTGGGACCGTTAAGAACTCAATGAAGAACAGGCTTCCATTTTACTGGAGGATATCTACTTTCATAACATTTTACTGTTTATTGTTGATTCACACTTGTATACGCACAATCCTTCATTTGTTTGGGCAGCATACTACCTTTTGGTAGGCCAGCCAAGGTATGACTAAACAATTACTCGGCATGCAGCATTGTAACCTTTTACTAAATGTAATATCTAAGTCAGCAGTGAGTTTGTTATTGTGGCCTAATTAGTGTATATTCTAGGGTTTCTACAGCAACTCCTCGTGTTAATGCATCCAGCCCTGACCTACGGCCCTCTGATTGCATGCCTGCAAACCCTCTTATATGCGATCTTTAGTCCCAAGTGCCTTTTCTGTCATTTTATGAAAACCCTACTTTTAGCACCTTCTGGTCTCTCGAGGTGTGACTCTACATAGGCTTGCAATAAAGCATCTCATCCCAGGAACCTGCAAAACATATTGGCTACTGGCCGCCTCTCTCGGTGCTGGGGCACTCTCGTAGTAACTTGCACTTAAACCATTCATCCATTACCAGTGCACCTTGGTCCCAAATATAAGGGTTCCCTTTCTGTAGTGCTGGGACCTGCAGTTCTGTCTTGTACCTCAGTAGTGCCTGTCCGTGTTCTGTCCCTGTTTTGTCATATGTAGTGCTGATACCATTAAATCCAGACTCATGGCACTGCCATTGCATCAATCTACCAGGGCTTCTCATAAGACATGTTAGTCTACTATAAGTTTGTCGCCTCTGAAGAGTCCTTGCTCACCTGATACTTTTCCCCCCCCGCAGTCCTACTACTTTGATCGCGATGACGTTGCCCTGAAGAACTTTGCCAAGTTCTTCTTGCACCAGTCTCACGAGGAGCGTGAGCATGCCGAGAAACTGATGAAGCTGCAGAACCAGCGTGGTGGCCGTATCTTCCTTCAGGATGTCAAGGTGAGGTACTCGCTTTAGAATCTGTCTTTAAGGGCCCTCAGTGTTTTGGTCTTCTGAGCTGCATAACTTCTGCGCTTTAATGCAGCTTATGGCCCGTTGTGAACATAAAACCCCAAAACAGACTTAATAAACTACTGACAGAACGCTACCATACACAAATATCTTCCTCTGATACGGTTTAGTTTTTTGGGCTAAATTTAGCCATTCTCCAACTTGCTGTAGCACTTGTTTGTCCTACTATTGACTATTCCTGTTATATTTTGGGCCTAAATGTTGGCGAAAATATTTTGGAGGTCTTCTGGATGTTTGCACAGATGTTTATGCATGTGATATTCCAGCTGACATTTTAATTATATATTTTTTTAATATAGATGGTTTCCATCCAAGCTACCGGGGTTAAGAACCGACCTTCCCGCGGACTTCCGTTCTTGGGAGGAGGGGAGGGAGGGAATTAACTAGTGATTCATGTTCACTGCTGCTGTAGTGTTTAAGATGTGTACGGGGTTGCAGAAAGCACAATTTACTTGAGCCGAGGTTTCCCAAAGAAATGGGAAAAGATCTGGGGGAGCTGGTAAGGTTATGAGGGGAGGGGTGGAGCGAAACTGTTGCCTCTATGTGGATTACGTATGTATTATCAACACCTCTGAAAGGTAAATTAATGGAACCAGGAAATGTGTCCATTTATATTCTGTTTGAACACACACCAAAAAAGTGTTTGGAGGGGCTATGTGTTTGTGGATGAATATAGCAATTGTATGTATTAAGTGTTTCCATGTTGTAGAAGCCGGAACGGGACGAGTGGGGCAGTGGTCTGGAGGCCATGGAGGGTGCCCTGCAGCTGGAAAAGAGTGTGAACCAGTCACTCCTGGATCTGCACAAGGTGTCCACCGATCGCAATGATCCTCATGTGAGTGTCGCGCTCTGAAGGGCCTGTTACCTGTCTTCTTGAGGGTGCAATCCTGCTGTGAAATTGGTGTGCGCTTCTGGTGTAGGATTCTCAAGGCATAGCTCGAAAGGGCGAGTTCCTTGGCTCCTTACATTGTAATACTGAAGTGTAGCAAATTACCTCTGCCCTCATTCAGGAGAAGTAAGAAAGTTGTCAATTTGACAGCCACATGTTGCATGTAATGCGAGGAAAGCTTGCTCCGGATACTTTTACCTGCTGAATCACTTTAGAGTCTGTGCACATTAACTGAGTGTTGCAGAGTTAGCTACTGTTGATTACCAACACATCATATCTGGCGCTTTCCGACAACCCTTAATGTTGTCTAGTCTGTGTACCTGTTGAGTACAAGGGCTAGACTTGACTGTAAGGGAATCCAGAATTTAACCTGGCCGGTCAATACCTTGGAGGCTTGTATGGGTAGTACACTGGCGGCTGTATTCCATGATATCTATGTGTGCGGGACGCTACCCTGGCCATACTTTGCTAGGAATGCACTGATCTGCTGGGGGTTCTCTTCTTTTCTATGACAATTCCCCTCTTCAAGGTATTCACATGCTGCAGGGATATCTTCTAACAGTAGCTCACAAAGTTTTGGGCACAATAACGGAGATGTATACTTAAATCCAATTTGAGAAATTCCTTCTGTGCCCTGCTGGGTCCAGATTGATGTGGCATGGTGAGCAAAAGAACAATTGTTTGGAGTGGTACCCCAAGCTATTACTTATTGCAAGCAGCCTCCCATCACCTTTTGTGTGTTACACTCTGAATGTAACTGTTCCTAGAAATTTCTTCAGTAATGTCTTTCCCTGTTTACATTGGCTGAGTGTGCACGCTCCCTACAACTTGTATCTGGTACTTGCATTGACATGTCTGGTTCATTTTGTGTCCTAGTTTTTTATTTTTTCAGTGCTTCAGCAGTAGTCTGAGTATGAAGTGTAGTATGTAAGCTTTGAGCAAATCATTAATGGGACTGTTTCTTTCTACAGTTGTGTGACTTTTTGGAGACCCATTATCTGGAGGAGCAAGTGAAGTCCATTAAGGAGCTGGGTGACTACGTGACAAACCTGCGCAGAATGGGTGCTCCTAGCAATGGAATGGCAGAGTACCTGTTCGATAAGCACACCCTTGGTGAAGAGTCCACCTAGGCTCAGTTTGGGACCCATTCCTGACTCAGTTTCTTCCCTATCTTTCCCTGTGTTGAGTGCATGAGATTTTTTTTTTTTTTTGGTCGACCTTTTGAGAGAATTTGTGATCAATATTCACCTTTTTTGCTGTAATGCTTTTGCATCCAATAAAATGACTCGGTTGAACGTTTTATTTTGTGTGTGGGTAAGTAGGTTGCAGGCTCATTGTGTTCTAGACAGTATATCTGGCTCGCATTACCCCCACCTGAATGCCAAACTAATGTGGTATTCGTGCACTAATTTCATAAATTCAAGCTGCTCCATTCTGGAGTGGCGACAACTTTTCTCTACCAGTCAGTGGCCAGCCATGTTAAGCCCACCCCCCATTAGAGAATGTCCTTGCCTACGTTCTAAATAGATTGTCTTTTGTGCACCTTAAAATACATTTGGGAGAATTTACTATTTTAAACCGCCAACCACCTAGCGTGTCCATTGCCGAGAGGCGTTAAGATCTCCAGCCCTGAAACACGATTTGAGATTACTGGCAGAAGATGGAACTTGAAAGAACCAGGCGGGGGAGGGGGTTAAGAGGGGGGAGTGAGCTTGTAATTCCTCCATCTTTGTTTGTTTCAACCTGTAGGACCGACAATGAGACAGGGAACCCTGGTCCACGGAGTCATAGGCATAATCATAGGACCCGGGGGGAAATAAAAGAGGGGGGGAAACTGAACTTTATCTCCACAATACCAGCAAATTCCAAAAAGCCAAATTAAATTTGCTACCAGATCTGGCCAAGTCCACCTTAGATGTTTCATATAGGGACATCAACCAGTCTGAGTGCGATGGAGCCGTGTTTTCCACCCATACTTTACAAATCTGCCTCCTGGCCAGAAGGATCGCATAAAACAAAAATGACCTTGCCTGGCCGGTAGTGCCTGCATCCAGGCCAAAATTATTAATGGTAGCGTTATGGTCAAAGATGTATTAAAAATGGAATCCAGAGTTGCTTTCACTTCCTCCGGGAAATGTAAGGGCAGTCCTTAAACATGTGCACGCCTGAAGCTTCCACAAGATTGCACTTATTACATTTCTTCCCAGGGAGGAATTTCGATAGTCTCAGAGGTGAGAGGTAAGCTCTGTGCCGTGAACAGCTGGTTGCGTCTCAACCACGCCGGTTTAATGATTTTATACAGAAGAGTAAACTATTTAATCCATATTTCCTCACACTGGGTGCCTAGCTCTACCCCCACAACTCATCGGGAAGAGCCAATTCCCCATCCACCAAACTCCCAATACCAATGGCCTACCTCCTTGCCACCCCCTGGTCATTCTACCAACTGTTGTTCCAGGTTACTATAGGTCCCCAATAATACTACTTTCCGGCAAAGGACCCTGGCCCAGCTATCTAGTTGTATGAACTTAAATCTAGAAAGACCAGGGCTGACCTGTTTCCATAGCTCCTCCCAAGCCCTCTCTTTCCCTTCTGCTAGCAACTCCCCCCCCACCTTGATGTTCCGGCATCCCTCACTGGTGTTAACAAACTATCCTCTAAACATTGTGGTAAGCCTGGGGAGTTCCAAACCAGTGCATAATTTGAGTAATATGGCAACTCTATTCTTTTACTAATCTGTGCCCATGCTTTCTCCAAGGACTGAAGAGTTTTTAACTTGACTTTTTTGGGGGCAATTGAAAAGCCCGTTCATAATATTGTAAATCGGGCAGAGCAAGCCCCCCTTTCCCTCCTCCTCAACTTCTTCCACTCCAATCTGGTAGATTTGTAGTTCCAGATGGAGTTGATCTCTCGCTGGCATTTATCCAAGATTTTAACGTCCAAGGCCAGGGGGATGGGATTAAAGATAAATTGTGAATTTTGGGAGAATAGACCTCTTTATCAGGCTCGCCCTACCCACAATGGTGAGTGGGAGATGTGCCCAAGATTTTAGTAACTTCCTGCATTCATTATATACTCTATCTACATTTATTTGTGCAATGTTTCCAATATCTTGGGTAACCCGAATTCCTAGGTATCGCATAGAAATAGTCACCCCTAGATGTAAGTTGGGGATATTCCTAGCCATGATGTCTGTTTTGCTGGCATTTAGCTCTTATCCTGAAATTTGCCCAAACTCCTCCGCCCTCTTCATTACTGCAGGAAATGATGACACCGGGTCAGACGTTAGAATAAGAATGTCGTCTGCATAAAGAGCAACCGTCTCTCCCACTCCCCAAACTTGAAAGATGAAATATTTTAGTCTCCCCGCAAGACCTGGGCAAATGGCTCGATATATAAATTAAGAGGAGGGGAAAGAGCGGGCACCCCTGTCTTGTGTCCCTCGTAATTTTAAAGGATTCTGTCAAGGCACCATTTATTAACAACCTTGCCGATGGTGCATCGTACATAAGAGATGACACGACAAAAGCCCTTACCAAAGTTAAACATGCAGAACTGTGGCCAGATAGACCCAATTGACCCTATCAAAGGCCTTTGTCGCGTCTAAAGTGAGTGTAGCCAAAGGGAGGGAGAAAGCAGAGGCTGTCTTGTCCCCACCAGGTCCCACGTCAAATCAGATAACTGACGCCCCTTAATAAATCCCTTCTGATCTTGGTTCAGTCAATCCAATAACCAACCCCACTCTCGCAGACATAATGGTAGCGAAGATTTTATAGTCTGTTCAAGAGTGAGATCGGTCGGTAGGACACACACTCCATAGGGTCCTTCCCTGGTTTAGGGATCAGAACGATGTTTGCTTCTCCCCAAGATTTTGGGGGGGGGGCATCTCCCTTTTTGAGAATCCTATTAAAAAGAGCCGTCTGTATTGAAACGACAGCTCCGCCCAAAGCTTGGTATAATTCTCCTGGCAAACCACCCGGGCGCCACCTTTCCTTGCTTTAGCTGCCCAATAGCTTTCCTCACCTCAGCTTCCGATATTTCCATCTCTGGACTGTTACTCTGAGCAGTTGAAAGGGATGGCAGAGTGATTGAATCTAGCCATTCATCTCTTGCCACCTGGTTATTGGGTGTGCCTTCTCTATAAATCCCCTCAAAGAATTCCATAAAAGCACTGCCAATCTCCAAATTAGAGATCCTAGGACCCGCCTCCCCGTCCACTCTTATTTCTCTAATATAACTTTGGGCTTGGTCCGCCTTAACTTTCCATGCCAGAATCTTACCTGCTGCCTCCCCAAATTCGAAATGGGACATCTTACTGGCCTCCCATCTCTTGGCCACCCTTGTTTGGAGAATATTCTCCAGTTGATTTTTCAGCACACCCAGCTTCTCCTGGTCAGCCAATGACCCCATGGAGGCGGCCAGTCTCTGCTCGATCCTTCCATCTCCTGCTCCAAGCTGCCTATCCTCGCCCTATACATTTTCCACCTGTAGGAGGCTCTGTTGGTAATACATCCTCTTAAGAAGGTTCTCAGTGTCTCCCAAACCGTAGCGATTACTGCCGATTCGAGATTAATCTCCAAAAAAGATATGGTCTCTGTTACCAGAAATCCAACCTAGTCTACTTCCAGTAAAATCGTACGGTCAAACTGCCAAGATGGATGTTTAAACTGTGGATCGAGTCTTAAAGTAAACGTGAGAGCTGAATGATCCGACAGATGGGAGGGAAGATATTCTATCGGGGTTAGTGTATCCTTAACACAGTAACTAAATAATACAAAGTAAATTCTTGATTTGTGCTAATATTTAAGGTTTCGAAAAGAAACCCCAAATTTGTTGCCTATCCTTTCCCTCCACAAATCGGCCAAGCCCAGCTGTCATGATTTCTATAAGGGTTTGCCTTGATTTGGCAGATGTACAAGCTCTAGAATTGAGATTTATCCAGTTTAAGGTTAAGCACTATGTTGAAGTCCACTGCCCAAATTACAGGGTCCTGGGAGGTCAGCAGTTGATTCCTGATATCAAAGTAAGACGGATCATCTAAATTAGGGCCATAGTAACTGACCGAAGTACAGACCCAGCCGTCTACTGAGATTTTCAGTAGGAGCCATCTCCCACTAAAGTCCTCTTTGTGGTCCAGGATCTGGACTGTCGCAGATTTAAAAAAAATAATAGGGACCCATCTTATATTTGCGTTATGGTCTGTACAACTAAATTTGTCGGTCCATCTCTGCTTCTTTAACCTCATCTGTGCTGTCCCGATTTATTGCCGGTGCTGGGCCCCAATGTTAATGGGTGTGGTCATGACAGAAGAGTTCCGTCATGAGCACAGCTCGACCGATGCTCATGACGGAACCGTTCCATCATGAGCATCGAAAGGGTTAACAGTACACTAACCTCCGCCTTTAAAAGATGTGTCTCCTGTATGACAATGATCTGCGCTGGGGAGTATCTCGTATTGAAAATTCGGTCTCTCCTAGTGCAGACCATTGACATTCCAGGACATCTATTGAACAGAAGTCCTCTTTTGATTTCCATCTCCCCTCCTATACACCACCCTACTGTCTTTATATACTAAAACCATGTATTCCCAGCTAGGACAACTAGCCTTCTTAACGTAGGCAGACACATGAGGATTATCTTTTTTTTTTTTTCCCCCTAACAAACCTCCCACCCCTGGGAAACTCATCCATACTCCGGTCAGATGTATAGCTGGATTTACATCCTCTAATAGCCCTACCCCCTCCTGCACCATATCAAGCTGCTGAGTCGAACGAAATACCAAAAAGAAAAACAATCACCACTGCACTTAACCCCTAAGATCTAATGTATCCCTATATATATTTTTTTCCCCCTTCCTTTTTTTGCAGATTGTCAGTATACCACCTCCTTGTGTTTACAGAAGTTTATTTTTTTTCCTGTTATGCTCCTTAACACTTGCTGGGGGGATTAAGTAAAAGGGCGTCAGATATCCAACGACTCCGGAGCTTAGGCCGGTCTTTTCATTATGGACCATGAAAAGTGACAAGAGACATAGGCGAGATCTAAGCTAGAGCCAGATATAAATGTGTTAAATACCACCCTGTGAATGAACTCTTATAGATTCCAGCAGTTCATCGGCCTCTAAGGGACATCTAATGTGCATCTTGTTGTTGTACATCACACTCAGAAATGCGGGAATCTGCACTGTTGCCCCAAAAGACCTAAACTTGTCCATTATCTGGCCGAGTTCCCACTCTCTATCCAATGTGGTTTTAGAGTGGTCAGACCGCACCTCAGAAGAGAAGTCGGGGCCCTTTTAACGTTCATTTTTAATGCTCGATTTTAATATTTTCTCCTTCATAGTATAGGTGAGAATTTATCAGGATTTTTCTAGCTTTTGTTCCACCAGGGTTTAACCGAAAGGGGTCCCGCTGTACCTGTTGTATATCTGTCAAGCACCTCCACTGATAATTCAAGATTAAGTGTTTCCTTCAACAATTTGATCACGAAAGCCTTGACATGGCCTCCTTCCTGCCCTTCCGGAATCTTGAGGATCCGCAGATTATTACGCCGAGAATAATTTTCCAGAGATTCGACCCTCTCCTTCATAGCAACTCCCTCTCTGTAGATTTTGAATTTTGGACTCTGGTATCTCTAAGTTTGACTTCAATAGCCCCATAGAACTCTCTAGCACCTCAGTCCTTTCACATAACCCATCTACTTTCCGCTCTAGTAGCTCACAATAAGCCCTTATCTCATTTTGGTTGGCCTTAGAGACAGAAAAATCACTTCTTATTTCTTCCCTCATTTATGTTATTGATGCAACTAGGGTCTCCAGTGTGTTTCCAAACCCTGTTCCTCCTGCTGCCCCTACATCAGAGAATTTACTACTTGTACATTCTGAGCAGCAAACTATTTACACCCGTTCCCATTGACTCAAAGTGTGGGCAGAATCATAGTTGTTGCACTCTTGTGTAGCAGAGGTTCAAATTGCTTAAATGGTAGTATTAACAATTTAAATTTCAGTCCTGAGATCGTCCTACTTAAGAGCAGCATACATGACTTTTCTGCTTGACGAAGTATAGGAAACAGGTTGGTATTGGGCTGGAATGTAGAGGTTGTAATTACAACTTTTGAAAGCGGAGTTAAATTGATCCCACCAGTTTTTCATATATTTTCCTCACCCGTAAATTCTAAATGTATATCCGTATTGGTGTGTCTTTGTTGCAAATCACCACACTGTTCAAATAGTTTCCTATTAGATGTCTGTATGGGGTTGGGTGGGATCCTTCTCGTGAAGTACAGTACACAGCCATGACCCGAAGTGGATTTTATGTGTAAAATTCGCCTGTAGTAGGATTGAGTTTTATGGGATCACTCACTTGCAGTCATTCAAATTACCAAGGCTGCTTTTATCTACCTTTCACCATTTGACAAAGGGTGAAATAGTTTGTCAGAGTTCCCTTACTAAAGGTTGGTCTTCTTTTAGCTGCATCTTATCTTTATAAATTGTAACGCGGATTACTGTAATAGTCACCTAAGTACTTGGACTGTCTAGCAAACTGCTAAATTAGCGCTCTTGGAATCATTGACTTCCACCTTATCCGCCACTGCTCTTCTTCCCGCATATATTTTTTGCTGCTCCTTAAAAAGTATGCCTGCACACTTTTTATATTTCTTCTACTAAACTGTAGAAGTCCGCTATCTTGGCATGTTAACACCATCGCTGCTAATGGTTTTCCCCTCCTGTGCTGATGCATGTGTAAATCCCATTGTTCATGACGAGCTCAGCTTGTCATCAGCACAGCTCAACCGTGCCTCATTACGAGCTGAGCTCGTCATGAACATCGAAGGGGTTAAGTAAAAAATGGTGGCAGTGTCACGCTGAATATGCATGAATAGTGGTGCATATGTCTTATCATGACTTGCATTGAGCCTGTCCCCTTTTTTTTGTCTGGTGCTGTTTAACATCAAGGGTTTTGCTTGTTTAGAACCATATATAAAACAGTTGCCAGTTTCTTGAGTCCTTATTCTGACGCTTGGGTTTTGAATCTGTTAATGGTGGTTTCTGCCACTGCATCTTGTTTAGCAGGGAGAACTTATAGCAGGGGTTTCAGTACATCCCTGTTCTGAAATTGCAGCATTGGCAAAGCCAGTGGGCCTCAACTGTAAAAGCTCCATGCCTTTTAGCCATGTTAGGCAGCAGTTGTCCAGCATGGCTGAAGGTTAGTGATGTGGCATGCATCTGCCAAAAGATGCTGGTGTAGATAAGTATTATCTGAAAAAAGAATGCATAGAGAAAGTAGCATGAGAACTGGAAACACTATCCTGAAATGAATACCTCCATCACTGCGGGGATCAATGGATGGACACTAAGTTGAAACAATTGGCGCTTAGTCCATGCTCTGAAAGAAAAGGAAGCTACGCCTGGGGTGTGCTGGTCAAAAAGGAAACCACGGAGGAGTATTAATGGTAAGCAATGAGCTGGCTCCAAGCCCTTTATTATAACACAAAAAATCCCTCACAAGGCATGCACTGTCTCAGCTGAGATTTAAAGATAGGTCAACAGCCTCAAAGGTTAATTTCTACAGTTCACAACCTGAAACAGTTTCTGAGGGATGGTAAAGGGCAATCCAAGGCATCCATTGTAGGTTGAAGTAGGCGGAAACATCTAAGTGCAGCAGTAGAAGGGTGTGGATTCCCTTTAAGTATTGTGGAGAGACTTAAATCTGATTGGGCATTTTGTTTTGGAACATAAGTAGGTGACAGACACTGTATTGCCAAGATGTTGTTCATTGCCTATATATTTTTTTGGGCTGATTAAGTTTGTACTTCTCTATGGAGGTACATTGTTCGGGTAGGAAAAGCTTTTGGTAATTGTGTAAGGGAGTGGTGGCAGCACTACTGCAAGGTGGGTCGTGTCTCAGGCACTGGTGTGGGTGGCAGTTGGTCCCTTTTACTGATCAGAAAATATGGTATTTTCACTGGGACATATTAGCAGATGCAGAAATATAAAATGCAGGATCTGGCAGGGGAATTTGAATCCCTTCACAAATTAATTGCATGAAGCTAGAACCTGTATTTGAATCTGGACGAGAAAGGTAGTCCCTGGGCTTTTTCATCTTTAAATTGCAGTTCCGTTTAGGGTTACAGTTTGATTTGACACCAGGCAGGGTGAGCTGTCCTTCAGGAATGCTTTTAGATGGCTCTAGTTGTACACTATTGGGGCACATACAAGTTGATGATGGTTTCTGGTGGTACGTGAAGGGGATGCTGTTGGTTGCCTGTCTGGTCTAGGGTGAAGTGTTCCGGGGGCTGTAATACAGACCATGAAATTTGTTAAGTGAATCTTATTGCTGCATGTCCATTCAACATAATACACTGGTTAAGTTTCTCCTGTTAGTCAAACCCAGGGTTGACTACTCTTTCATGCTTTTCTCAGTATCGAAACTTCGCATTTGAGTTATCAGGATATCTTTGAGGGCCACTTATCTTGCAGAGGCTACTGAGCCCAACTGTAGGTGTTCAGGCCTTTTACTCCTGATGTGCTGGCCTACTATGGATCCCGAGCAACTAGCCAAGTTATCTTTCTGCGGTTGAGACTGTTTTAGATGTGAAAGAGCAGTCTATGGCTCCCTCAGTGGGAAGACGTGAACACAGACTGGTGAACATGTCTCGCAACTTCAGTGTGCAGCAGCAATAAATAGTGTCCAGCCAAATACTTTTATAACAAAGTATTTTATTTCTAACTACTCCTTCAGAGGGAAGTTGCATTCTCTCCCGCCCCACCCTTTAAGGTTGTTCTCTAGTGTTTTGTTGGGACAGTCCCTGTCCCACCTGTTCCTTGCAATGTGATTGGAGTTAGCCCCTAATAACTGATGGCCGCATCAGGGAAATTCTCACTAGTAGGCCTTAATTTATCGACTATAATCAGACTCTTTGATTACAGTCATGTGTTGGTGCCACAATGCATGTAACAGCAAGTCCAGGGTACTGGTTGGACATGACAAGTCTTATTCCCTCTGGCAGAGAAGTGTGCCATGTCTTGGAGAGTGCCTGTCTGTGGACCCTCTCAACTGCTCTGGTCTTGCTCGGGTGTCTCCTACAAATAGGACGCTTTACCCCCACATGCTTTTACAACGCATACCATTATACTGCATATTTTTACTCTGCATAATCTTTTACAACGCAATCGCCCTTTACTATCCTAACTCCACCGAGGCATTACTTCGGGGGAATGTGTTGTAATGGTTTGTGGTGTAAAGCCCTGCATTGTAAAAGGTATTGCGGAGTAAAACATGCAGGGTAATGGCATGCATTGATTGTAAAGGATGTTTACCGTCTCCTACATGCAAGGATTGGCAGGCTTTCATCTGAGCCGAATTGGTTGAGCAATAAGTGTTTCCATGCTCTTCTGCAGAGTGACTGCCCACGCTCCCAAAGAGGGGGCAGGGAGAGGGATTCTAATGCTCCTGTTTGAAGCAGTGATGCTTTCACTGTGTTTTCACTTGATCCACAGGGTCAGGTCAGATGCAGGCTTCATTGCTCCTGGTGACCTATGAGTTTGTGCGCTCCTGCCCGATCCACATGGCAGTTAGTCTCAGTAGACCGTCCTGGCATATGGGGTTGCTGTGCCACTGCCACACAAGGCTTCAGCCCTTTCTGCATGGCAGTCCTTATAGCTCTTCACTATGACTGTCTCCTGACATGTTTTTGGGGGGGGGGGGGGGGGGGGAGGGGTTACCGAGTCTGCACACGGCTAATGCTTGATCAGTGCAGCAGCTGTCCTCGCACCGGGAGCCCACTTGACAGGGCTCCTCACTGGACCTTTCACCCTCCAACGATGTCCTCTTCCTCACAAGACAAACTAGTCTTGGCAGGCAGGTGCTAGTACTCCAGAGTAGATGGCCTTGGTATCCCTCGTAGAAGGGACATCACACAACAGGGAGACTAGTAGGCATTAACTACCCCACCCCCCAGGTCTTTGAATTTTTATGTTGGAGTTATGCTTCTTTTCCTTCTTGAAAAGCCCTTTGTCACAACAGGTGAAATGCTGAAGCCGACGGTGTCCCCCCCCAAAAAAAACAACTTCTGGTTGACATCTGTGTTTGCAGCTTTCAATCAGCGAATTCCACCCCCTTCACCGAAATTACTTGCGATGCTCTTACTCAAGCAGTGCATCCCATCTGAATCAGACTGGCTTAAATACTGTTGCGCCTGGTTTATGGCGCCACACTGAAACACAAACTTGTGAAGATCTCAGTTTTCAAAGGCTGTGCGTTTGTAAATAATACGAGTGTTGTCTTGCATAAGAGGTTCTGTTGTAAATAATACGAGTGTTGTCTTGCATAAGAGGTTCTGGTCATCTGAGCCACCGTGTTGAGAACAGCAGGGTCTCCCGAAGTAGCGCTGTGTTGTGAGGCGCCTTGTAACGTGTGTGCAGTGGCACGAGTACCTGGTGGTAGTGTGGCATACTCGAGACACTGTCTTCGGAGTGAAGTGTCTCTGTGACGATCCTGGGTACATGCGATTCAGTCAGATCCCCGTTTTAGAGGAGATGATCTGGTATAACTTCAGTGACTAATAAACCATTGTAATGGATGAGATTAATCAGTTAAATTAACCTTGATTCAGCTGTCTTGAAATATAAAATACCAGTGCCTTATATGGCCAGAAGTTCACTGAGCGGCAACTAGACACAGGAAAAAAAGTGTAACCTGTCAACTGGAATTTTCACATAGAAGTGAAGCCCCTCCAGAGGTAATGCTGTGGTTTGACACAGCAGCAATACCTCAGTCACGCTGGTACAGTATCTTGTGTAGAGGCGCTCTGTACATGTGGGTTAGTGAGTCATAAGTACAGTATTTTCTGAGGTGGTGGGTGGTAGGGGTACGTGTCGGACAGTGTTTTACGAGTTGAATGTGCGCTGAGATTATCATTTCCTGTGGTGCGACAGCTGATATGTGTAAAGCACTGTGTCCCCAGACAAGCGAAGCAAGGCTTCAAGAGTGACCTCTGTGAGGAAGTTGTCCCTCAGGTGCTGAAGAGAGTATGTGTGACGCAGTGTCACGAGTACATCTGGACAATGTGTTTTGAGGTGTTGCTGGGCTAGTTAAGGTACCCTAGACAGGGGTACTTGCCAGACCATGAGAGGGCGTACAAATTGAGTCTTAGAGGGTATCATGCCTTGATAAGGAAAATTCGCGCAGCTTATTACACTGAGCGGATTGACAAGGCTGATTGCTCCGCTAAGGAACTTTTTGTAGTTTATAAAGAGCTATCCTCACTGGCTTCTATTGAAGAACGAGTGGTTGCCTCAGTGCAATCCTGCAATCAGATACCTGATTTTTTCTACAATAAGGTGCAGGATATTTATTCTACTTTTCCCACTGCGGCTAGGGCTCGTTCCGGTGGTGAAGAGCCATTGGAGGAAGGACCTCTGGAAATAGACAGTTTGTGTGCTTTTATGGTCTCGGATGAGGACCAACTGATCAAAGTAGCTGGAGGTGTAAAATCTGGCTCTCCCAGAGATCCGGCCCCAGCCAAAATTTTAAGAGGTAACATGGATACGCTAGCACCATACATCAAGCACCTTCTCACACTGTCTTTTGATTCCGGTAGGGTACCGACAGTTTGGAAACAAGCGGTGGTACTTCCACTTAAGAAGAGACCTCAGATTAGCATAACCCAACTGAGCAACCTACGACCTATCTCACCCCTTCCTTTTTTTTTCTAAAATAGCGGAAAAATTGGTTAATCAACAACTCTCGGCTCATATTGAAACTCACCGACTTTTACATCCTACTCAGGCAGGTTTTCGTGCCCTCCATTCTACGGAGTCGGCGTTACTCTTCTCCACGGAGTTGCTGCGGGAACATGTGGATGAGGGTCAGACAGCGGCATGATTCTTCTTGATCTCAGTGCCGCGTTCGACACTGTGGAACACCACACTCTACTACATTGTCTGAGGAAGGGTGGAGTCGTTGGGAAGGTGTGGCAATGGCTGGAATCCTTCCTTCACGAACTTAGTTTTTGTGTTGAGCAGGGGACTTGCAGATCAAAGGCTATTGCCCTGAATAAGGGAGTCCTGCAGGGTTCTAGTTTGAGCCCCACCTTGTTCAACCTTTATGTTGCTCCGGTGGCACTGATCACCGAGAAACATGGGGTGGATGTGGTGACATACGCTGATGATACGCAGCTGGTTGTGGCTCAGTCACAGCCAGCTGAGCAGGCAGCCAGCCGGTTTGCGTCTTGTCTTCAGGACCTGGCCGGCTGGATGTCGAATATCTGTCTCGGATTAAATGGGGACAAGACGGGAGGCGCAAATTGTAGGCAAGTCTCCGTCTGTTTGGACATCTGCATGGTGGCCTCAGTCTTTGGGCCCTCTACCTGCACCGAAAGATCAGGTCAAGAACCTTGGCATTTGGATCGACTCGAAATGATCTTTCGAGTATCATACTAGACGTGTGGCTGGAACTTGCTTTGGCATTCTTCGCAGTCTGAGGAAGACGCTCGATCTGCTCCCGTTGTCAGCTAGGAGGGCCCTGGTCCATGCCCTGGTTACTTCCAGGCTGGTCTACAGGAATGCCCTATACATGGGAGCCAATGCGAGATGTCTCCAGCGACTGCAACATATTCAAAATGCTGCTGCACGCCTGGTATTGATGTTGCCTAGAAGATCTCCCTCCAAAAAGGCCTTGGAGACGCTGTACTGGTTGCAGATCAGGGCGCTCATCCAGTTTAAAACCCTCTGTATTAGTCATCGGATCGCTCATGGGAATGGTCCAAGCTTCCTGCGGAACCTGCTCACTCTGTACAAGCCCACTCTGCTCCTGCGGTCTCAGGGTGCTGGCCTAATGTGCATCCCGAAGACCAGTAGGGCCAGGATTGGTGGCAAATCGTTCCGCCTATTGGCGGCCTGTAGTTAGAACACTCTCCCTCTTAGACTCCGTTCGGAGCCTCTCCCTCTTAGACTCCGTTCGGAGCCTACGGAGGCTGTCTTTCGCAGGGAACTTAAAACATACTTGTTCCCAAGATGTTAGATGGAATAGGTTATGAGCTGTATTGGGGGGTTGCTGAGGCCACTGAATAGCGTGGGGACACACTGGTTAGTGTAACCAGGCGCTGTATAAGCTCAGAATTATTATTACTATGCCTCGAACATAGTCTCTTCAAAGCTTGAAATGAGCCACTGTTGTGAGTTCAGTGTCGTATGAGGTGGTTCCAGCATTGTGAAACTGCCCGATCAGGTTGCGTCTTGAAATGGTGCAGATGGTATGCGTTAGCGCAGTCCTGAGTACAAGTTCTTCTCAGTAGGTGCTGGTGTGTGTGAGGTACAGTTCACCTAAAGATGGATCACATCTCGTCCCTTGCAGTTCTGATGGTGATTTTGGTGTACGTGTGAAGCAAAGCTGGAGTTTTACAGTGAAGTGTGTTTTGTTCGGCACTCTCGATGTACAGTGTGATTTTTGGTACGTGTGAAGCAAAGCAGGAGTTCTGCGGCAGAGTGTGTTTTGTTCGGCACTGTCTGTGTACAGTGTAATTTTGGTATACGTGTGAAGCAATACAACACAATATAGACCTGATCTTTCGGTAAACAGGGTGCTTGGAAATCCTTCCATCAATGATTGGTCACCAAGATTTGTGTGAATGAACAGCGGCAATAGTTATACCGTCTGTTCTAGGTAATCCATGGTCCCCTTTTATTTTATTTTTTTTTAAAGTTTTTTTTTATTTTTTTTTAACTCTGTCTTCCCCCGGTCTGTACCACCCAGTGGTGTGGATGACGAGAAAAAAGAAGTAAAAGTGGTGAAAAAGGTTGACTGTGCCTCACGGGAGTAACACCATGGAGTATGCAGATTGGTTCTCATCTGCACCCTTGGGTTCTCATCATCAGCAACTGCCAGACCGAAACAAAAAGTGTGGAAAAGTAAGGAAAAGAAACGACGTGCTCAGTGTGGTGTATCGTGGTGTTAGCACTCAGGATACCCTATCCACGTGCCTGACTCTACCAACCCTGTAAGGAGTAGCGGAATCGGAGCTTGAATGCCGCTATTCCAAGTCTTAAAAACAAGCTAGACCTCCACTGGCTATCCTATTTTTTTTTTATGTGCTGGGGTCTGCTCACATTAAAACCACGACGCACTGTTGCCTATCTACTTTGTTATAGAGGGCCAACATGTTTCATTGCCAAAGGTAACTTAACGGCAATTTCTTCAGGGCAAGGGTCAGTTCTCGCCACACTGCAACAATTTTTATGTTTTTTACAGGGTGGTTGCCCACCCTGGGCATACCTGCGAACCCCTCTGTTTGTAAATGTGTGCTCGTCCACACTCGCACTGTCACCCCTGCTGCTTCGCATCAGCGAGAGTGTATGGCATCCGCTCAGCACCTCGCTGGAGTGTGTTTTGTTCGGCACTGTCTCGGTGTACAGTGTCATTTTGGTATACGTGTGAAACAAAGCAGGAGTTCTGTGGTGGAGTGAGTTTTGTTCGGCACTGTCTGTGTACAGTGTCATTTTGGTATACGTGTGAAACAAAGCAGGAGTTCTGTGGTGGAGTATGTTTTTTCGGCACAGTGTCTGTGTACACCGTCTACTGGGTCGTTAGGGTATATGAGAGAAACTCTTGTGGGTAAAGTACTACCGAGTTTGTTGGGACCTCATGGATACATTTTTTTTCCAGTTACTGCTGCGGTATATTCGATACACAATCCGAAGAATACCGCGGTGCACTGCCTTTGTTAGTACAGTTTCCTCCCGAGTTGCACTTTCAAGGCCTCCCCTCTTGAGAAATGTGTCTCCTGATTGATTGTGGGCATGAATGAGACAATACACTGAGTATAGTGCCTCATTGGATGTTGTGGTGCTGGCAGTACACGTGAAGCAGTCTTTGGTGCAGTGTCTCCTGAGGTGGCGTTAGAAGGTACCAGGAGTGCCGTCTTTTATTAAGTGATACTGGGCTACGTGTAAGGCACCGTCATGTGTGCCTTTCTTCCTGCCACATGTGAGCGGACATAAGGCCATCTTTTCCGTAGGTGGTTCTTGGGAGGTGAGTTGTATTTTTGTGGGCACCATGTCATGAGTACCTTGTGTCCTGATGTCTTGATGTTTTTTGTCAATAATACGACTTTTTGAGGTGGCGCTTTGGTACATGCCGAGCCCCCACATGAATACTGCCTTCTGTGTTGGTGTTGTTATGTGTGAAGCACTGTCATGAGTATAGTAACTTGGGGCTGGGTTACATGTGAGGCCGTGGTGCCCACCAGTACAGTATCTTCTTATCAATGTATCAATGACCAGCATGGTTACGAGTACTCTCTTGTGTGCCACCTGTGAGTTACTGGGTCATGAGTACAGTGTTTTCTAAGGAAGGCTGTAGTTTTACATACTTCTTTGTCCTTTATGGTGCACCACCACCTGTTTGTTTAGGTAGTTGTGTAATCCTCTGCCACCCCTCTCCATCAAGCTGGCTAGCACAGCACTCCTCAAAGCAGACTGCAGGAAGATACCTTGTTGTAGATCTATAGCTGGGGCTACTGAAATTATGCAATTTTGCGGCTGCAGCATTTTTCTGCCATAATTATTGATTTCCTGCATTTGCCACATAATCTTCTGCTGCAGAATCTGCCGATTTTACCCAAAACAAATTCTAGTACAAACGTTTCAACAGTTACTAAAAGCGCAGTGCCACGTTGCCCTGCAGTGGAAGGCCCTTTGCAAAAGTTGACTGGTCATCTTTATGTTGCTTATTTCTCTAATTGGATATTAAATTAGTACTATTAAGGTGCAATCGATGCCCAGACGGTGATTAAGAAGTGTAAAAATGACAAAATAATTAAGTAATACTATTCCAAAATGTGCTGCATTGCGCCACGTATGTTGCTTTTTTTTGCCGCCTAATTTACTCAACCCTGGTGTTTAATTTAGATCTACCCTGCCGCATAATTCCAATGGCCCTGTCTATAGTGCAGCCCGTGGGATCCTACAGTCTCAGAGACCTCCCTGACAGTGCTGTTAACAGGTTTAGCTATATGACGTGGTGGCTGTCCCACACCCGGCTACCCTTTTAGTGAACATTATTTGCATCCCCCCTCCTTCCCTCAGTTTTCAACTGTCCCTGCCCTTCTCAAGTCCACGTGTGCAACTAAACCTGGGCTGGACCTTCTGAGGCGAAATCTCTCCTCTGCAGAAGCAGCTCTGGCTCTGCTTGTTCACACCCAAAGTCAATACCAGCTTTATCGCCTTGTTGCACATGCGGCAGCATGCAATGCCAGTGTGGCTGTGACCTCACGCCCACCTCCCTCTGTTCAAAACAACAGGTCATGGAACATAGACTGCTTATATATATATATTGTCAGGTCCTCTGCAGAACCAACCCTGATACAAGAAGATACCGCTCTATATGTTCAGGAAGGGCATTTTGGCTGTCAGTTCACCCAATTCGTGGAAGAGTTTGTATAGAAGGCCGGTGCCGCCTTCCTCTCCTGAATCTTCTGGACTGTTTTTAAGCTGTTCTGGATTTGTTCCCACTTGCGGCTGCAGGCCTCTTCTGCCAACCACTTCTGGAGGAAGCAGGTCTGCTACTGCCTCTGAAGGCTGACTAGGCATTCATGAATATCTAGCTATGTCGGGAGAAGGGGGTGCTCTTAGCCTTAACCAGTCAAAAACTTCCAAAGAGGGTCGCCAGCTACTTTAATGCAACGAGGTCTCTTACCACCTCAATTAGCTTCTTTGCTGTCCCTTCTCGTGAAGTAGTCGACGGTTGTGGTTATTTCGTTGGTGATTAAAGGATTCTCCTGGGAAGAAATTGTTGGCGAGAGCCCTCCTGCAGGTCCACTTACTGTCACTGTTAATTGTTTGTTTTTTTATTCCACGACATGCCTTCTGCAAACGTCTCTCTTGTGGCTACTGGAGTCTGTAGTCCATTTCAGTTGGCCTCAGCAGCTCCATAGCTCATTCGGTCCTTCCAGTTTTCTGTTGGCCTGGACGTCTGTCCTAAGCTGCTGCTGTCCAGCAGTAATCCGGCATGTACCACTTTGTTTTTGACGACGGGGGTGAAGCACAGTCACGGCCTGTGTGCCCAAAGAGCCTCTTGAGTATGTCATACCTAGCCCCAGATCTTCGTCTAGCAATCCGAGCTGTACCTGTCCACCTTCCCGTCATCTGGCAGGGTTTCGCCGGCCTCCATGATGACCTCCATCAGGCCAGAATAGTCTCCATCTGCCAGGGAGACTCCAGAGTCTTCAGGGGACTGGCACTGTGCGCCACGCTCGTTCCTGTGATCACTGCTTTTGAATGGTGACCCGGGCACCTCCCCGGGCCCTTGGCTAGCCAAAGGTGACACCGTGCTGGCATTTGCAAAGTGCGTCCGCTGCAGCAACGGGGACGCCACGGGCGAGAAGGAGAAGGAAAAGACGGAGCTAGCACTGGGGGTCCTTGCACTCGGGGTCTGATGGCTGCTGGCGCGATCGGAGATCAAGGTGGGCGTTAGTGCTGGGTTCTCCAGCGTCAGATTGAGGTACCGACGGCCCAGAAGCCCCCTCTTCGGGGACAGACACAGCTGTGGGCCTCCCTGCCTCGCAAGCTCTTCCTGCGGTGGGAACAGCGGGTTGGTAACGGGTGGGGGTTGGGCGTCTTTGGCACTCATATTATTTTCTCCCGCTGGCACCGCCGCACTGTCTTGCATGGTGCTTTTCTCTGTTACCCAGGTACAGTTGTCCATAGCCCCGGATCCTAAGGGGCTCTGGCTCGGGTCTTTGTCGCTGGTCGCGGTGGGGGACAGGTCTGCGGGACTGTCCTTGGATATGCTGGCAAGCGTGGGCGTTTTTCTGCGGCCATGGCGCCTTGGCGGGAAAATCAGAGGTGCAGAGTTGATTGGTGTCTGTGGGGCACTGTAGAACCCAGGCCTCTCATAGAACGGCGTGGACATGAAGGCGTCGAAGTCACGCGTGTCGGCATCAAACCCCTCATACGTGTCCGCGTGCGCCGGGGCCGATGACGGGCCGTTGGTCACGCCACCCTTGCCTACGCCGTAGCAGGGCACGTCCTTGTAGAGGTACTGGGGGAAGTGGGGCAGGGCCCCGTGCCGACGCCGCAGCAGCAGGTTCATCTTGGAACTGGAGCGGGAAAAGCTGGGGGACTGCACTCCCAGGAAGCGGCCGAGGTGCCCGAGGAAGGGCGTCGAGTGGTTGGCCTCCTCGTGCTCCTTGATCTGCTCCAGCGGCTGGAACTCCATTTCCTCCTTCTGCATGCTGCAAGAAAGGCAACATTTGCGATTTAGCCATTTGCAATACCACATGCACTGAGACACGAGCAATTAAAACAAAGAAGCCTGTACCATGACTGCATGCCTTCACCTGTAGTAACCAGCACATGGAGACAAGCACCAATGTATATTAACACGAATCTATCTGTACGGGGCACGTTCACCCTCAAGGGTATGATGGATCTAAAATAACATTGTTATTGTTACCCACTCAATGGTACTCATTTATCGACCTCGGAAAGATGAAAGGCGGGCTGGACCCGCCGGGATTTGAACCTCTAACCATGAGGTCAAACACAGATTCCCTGAATTCGGTGCATTAGTAAGCACACATGCATCACCGTGAAGGAAATGCCGCACAGACATGCAGCAAAATGTATTCAGTGGTTTAAGGGGTCAGTCATGGATTAGAATCACATTTTTAGATCTCTTAAAAGTGCCCCTATATGAATGGTGCTATAAAATGCAAAAAGTCAGAAATAGTGAACATTTGTATGCTCAAAGAGTTGGGGCAATTCGTAAATTTGAGAAAATCTGGGGTTCGTACTTCGATCTTAATGATTCAAATTGATTATGTTGGTTCCTTTTCTTTTTTCTGGGATTCATCTTTATGAGATGGCCTGTTGTGTGTCTTCTGATTTCATTTTGTTATCTGTATATTTTGCCTAGCATATGATATGTTAGTGTTTGATTTTGCTTGATTATCTAAGACTTCAATAAAAAAAATTAAAAAAAAAAAAAAAAGTGCCCCTCTATGGTGTGGGTATATAGCCAGGCAGGGTCCATTGCCCTGAGTAACTAAAGACTCCAGCTCGACTTAATTGACCCAAAAACGCACCTCAAGGTTTTTGTTATATCACACAGAGAGGGCCTGGGCCTAGCAGTAGGGTGGCTACTTGGACTGGAGGTATAAAGGGGCGTAGCTTCACCCCCTCCCCCAGTTTTTTTTATATTACACAGAGAGGGCCTGGGCCTAGCAGGATGATCGGATGGCTTCTTGGGCGGTAGGTATATATGGGCGTAGCTTGACTCCACCCCTAAATGCATTCTTGGCTTGGTTGTTGGGTCTGGGCGCCCTGAGTTGGCTCTGCGGCCTCTGGTTTTCTTGCCTTGAGGCAAAACAATAAGCTTTGACATAAACAGGGAAAGAGATGCCCATCTGGTGGCTGAATTTTAAAATGTGAAACCAGATAGCCTGGAATCAATACCGACTTACCTGCATCATGGCGTGGTTCCGTCACGAGCACGGAAGAGGTAAAATGCATGAGTTCAGGATGTGTACTGTACAAGCACCTCTTATACATAATTTAATAGAATGTAATGTTGTTCCATCTGTAATAAGAATCTAGGTCACGTTTAGAGTTTACATGACTACTGACTTGCCTCGAATGGATAATTGTCGTTGAAGCCAAGCCATGAACGTTTTCTAAAAACTATCCCTTTTAATAGATGTTTCTCCTTGCAGTGATATAATCTGTATACTTGTACTAAGGTGAAACAATTCTGCATTTTAAAGAAATACAGTTTTTTGAATTTTGAAGAGATTGTATCTTATTTTCACATTATGTTTGTTTCACAATGTACATGTGAAACGTGTTCATAGCTCAGCCTGTGCATGGACTCTTAGAGCCAAGCCAGACCCATGGTTCAGCCCACCAAATTAATTTGCCTGCATGTACTCCTCTATTTGTGACTCAAGCTTAGTACATGGGGCCATCAGTCACTTAACTCCTTCGACGCTCATGACGCTCATGACGAGCTCAGCTCGTCATGATGTACACCTCCATACACTCATGACGAGCTGAGCTCGTCATGAACAATGGTATTCAGAGAATATCAGCACAGGAGGAAAATAACACTAGCATCGATGGTGTTAATAACATTATTTGTAAAGGCAAGTATTAGCACCCTACCCACATGCACAGATTTGACAAGTCCACCATCAAAGCTACTTGTAGCAGAGATGAAGAAAAGTACATGGAGTGGAAATACTTTTAAAATAGGTGATCCTAGGGCAGAGACTCAAGACCATTTGGTTGTACGTGACTGTAGTCATGAATTCTAAGGAAGGAATCCCAGGACCAGTTGGAACGGGCAGGAGTGCAGCTTCAGTGGGGATGTTTGGTGCGTGAAACTGCTCAAATGGGTTCTTGGTTTGGTACTTTGGTCTGGGTTGGGTCTGCTGTATCTGTTTTTCATCATTACTGTTTCACTTAGAGGATTTAATTTGTTCATTTTTTGAATCGAGATATACAATATATATAGTAATCAGTTTACCAAAAAAGAAAACAAGTTACTTACCTGTAACTGTAGTTCTCCAGTATTGGAAGCTTTCATAGATTCACATACCTGAATCATTACCCATCGTCGAGACGGGAGTCTCCGGTACATAAAAAAGCAATGGTTAGTAGTATAGCAAATTGAAAAGAGGCCTAGGCCCATTTTCCAACTTGTCCCTGAACCAATCAGAGCTCCTCACCCTCAAGAACACTCCGAGAGATCCTTTTGCCCCTCAGACATTCGTGCATTTGTGCCATAAACACCTTTTATGCCTAATCCGAGGTGAGCCTCTCAGGGGAGGAGGGTGGGTGTATGTGAATCTATGAAAGCTTCCAATACTGGAGAACTACAGTTACAGGTAAGTAACTTGTTTTCTTACTCCAGTATTGGAGCTTTCATAGATTCACATACCTGCATCAGAATAGCGAGCAGTAAATTATAGCACATTTTGTTTTGTTACCTACAACTCTAAAATAGGCAACATATGTCAGTCCACCATAGCAGTAACTGTCTATAGATACCCATAGACAGATGTTCATAAATTACGTATAATACAGCATGCAACAATAAAAATGTGCTTATCTTACCACAAAGGAAGGAGGGATGACAAAGAGGGCTCACTGTTACTGGACAAGGTTCCCCAGTACTGCTTCTCCCACTGCCACATCCTATTTGCAAGTGCATCAAGGCAGTAATGTCTGGTGAAGATATGAGTACTCTTCCAGGTAGCAGTCCTGCAGACATCCTGGATAGGTACTCCTGCAAATAAAGCAGTGGAGGTGGACACTGCTCTTGTAGAATGTGCACAAACAGGTGCATTCAACGGCTTCCCCGCCGCCTGATGACAATATTTTATTGTCTTTGAAATCCAGCAGTGGAGGTGGACACTGCTCTTGTAGAATGTGCACGAACAGGTGCATTCAATGGCTTCCCCGCCGCCTGATGACAATATTTTATTGTCTTTGAAATCCATCGAGAAATTCCCCTTTTCTACAAGGGAAAAAAACCCCTTCCTGGGAGCACTATAAGCAACAAATAGTTGGGAAGACTTGTAGAAAGGCCTTGTTCTCTGCCTGTAGAATTTCAGGCAGTGTTGAACATCTAATGAATGAAAAGCTTTTTCCACTGCTGTTGACGGTTGATGGAAAAAAAAACGCTTAAGAATCAGTGGTTCATTTAGATGGAAATCTGTTGGCACTTTTGGAATGAATTTGGGATTAGTCCCGAGGACAACCCTGTCCTTGAACTGCAAAAACGGTTCTTGTATCATGAGAGCCTGTTTTTCTCCAATTCTTCTGGCTGAAGTGAGAGCTCTGAAAAGAGCTAGCTTCCAGAATAAGAATTTTTGGTCCGAAACATCCCCTTCATGAATTGCTTCATAATTCTTTCAGACCACAGTGATGGACTCAGGGAAGTCGTGTATATCGAGAGATTGCCGCGAGGTGTACTTTAATAGAAGCATGGGCCCAACCAGATTTTTCCAACATCAGTATATATGGAATCATTTGATGTGCCTCTGAGTTTAGAGGATGAATATTATGTTCTTGGCACCACAGACTGAATCTCTTGCATTTCATCCTATCTGCTCTATTTGTAGTTTCTGCTCTGGCATGTGCTAGAATATCTCTGCATTCTGACGAAATACCTAGGATGCGGAATTCGCAATATTCAGGAGCCAGGCCGCTAAGCACATCGATTTTGGGTCCGAATGAAGCACTTGTCCCCAGGACATTGTCAAGAATGATGATATTGGCTGTAGACTAATTGGGCGATCCTCCGATGGCAGGAGCAACTCCGTGAATCAGTGTTGTCTAGGTCCCCATGGAGCTATTAGTATTACCTTGCTAGGTTCCTTCTTTATCTTTGTGAGAGCATGTGGCAGGAGGGGGATAGAAGAAAAGACTTAGGCAAAGACGCCTGACTATGTTATCAAAATACGCATTCCCCCAGATTCCCACTGGTGATGCCAACTTGCGAAGAACCAGCATTTTGTGGTCTGATCTGTCGTAAACAGATCCACTGCTGGAACTCCCCACTTGAAAAAGATGCTTTGAAATATGTCCTGATTGATCTCCCACTCTTGGTAGGTCGATTCTAGTCTGCAGAGAGTGCCCGTTTGACGGTCTGATCTCCTGGAAGGTGTTCCGCCTTAAGAGATACTCCATGTTGGACAGACCACTTCCATATCTTTGGTGCTGCCCACAACCGGGAGAGGATCTTGTATCTCCCTGCTTGTTGAGATAGTGCATCGCGGTCGTGTTGTCTGTTCTCACCAGAACAGACGTTCCCTGAATTCTTGGTAGGAAAGCCAGTAGTGCCAAGCCTACCGCTCCGAGCCCAAGCCAGATGATGTGAAGCTGTTCTTGCAATTTCCACCGACCGCTGACCTGTAGGTCCTGAAGGAATGCTCCCCCATCCTTCCAGAGATGCATCAATGGAAAGACTCACCGAGATGTTTTTTTTTTTCTTGTGCACTATGCCACTGCTTGCACCATAGCCAGCGTGACCTTCACGTTGTCGTCGAAGGCTCCCTCTACCTGGTGCCATGGGCAATCTAGTTCCTCCTGTAATTAATGCATCCTTAGTCAGCCAAAAGGAATCAGAGGAATGCAAAAGGACACTGCCCCTAGTAGCGACTTGTAAATACGTACTGAAAGACACTTTTTTCCTGTGAAATTCTTGGCTAGAATCGCTCCAAGAAACGTGATGTTTTTTGACGGTTGAAGGGACAATTTCTCTATATTAAAGTCAGTCCCAGTTCGGCCGACAACTGTATACATGACGTAGTGAACACCTGGGCTGAAGTTTCTGATGGTGCTTTTATCAACCAGTACAGGTTTGTAAATACTTGGTGTCTGTGCTTACTGAGAAAAAGCTGTTACTAGCGCCAGACACTTTGTAAAGATTCTCGGGGCTGATTTGTGACCAAATGGTAGTACTTTGAACTGGTAATGGTCCTCAGCTACTGCAAATCGAAGATACAATCCAAGGGAAGGATGAATGGGGATGTGAAAATATCCTGTAAGTCTAGAGTGGTCATATGATCCCCTGGGTTTAAGCGAAACCGAATGTCTAGGAGGGTCACTATTTGAAAAAAATTGCTTCTTAAGGTAAGTATTCAGAGCTCTCAGGTCTAGAATAGGACTCCATTGGAGAGCATTCTTCCGGACTAGGAAGAAACAGGAGTAAAAACCCTTTTCGTTTTTGGAAGATCGGCACCGGTTCTATTGCTCCCTTTCGGAGCATTGTCCGAATCTCCAAACGCATCTGAGATAGATGTTTAATCTCTTGACTTGTCGGCGGTGTCGAAGGAGGGAATTGAAGAAAATTCAAGAGTGTGTGCGAATTGTATTTTATTGAAGGCCCATCTGTTCGTCATTATGTTCTGTCAATAATGCAGATGGGAAGTAACTCTCCCACCCATGGGAACTTGTGGAGAGGGAGAGCAACATGTAGCCAGATCCAGGAGGTTGTCCTTGTGTTTTACATTGTTCTGCCCTTGACGACCTCCTAGTCATCTAGGAGCAAATTTTGTATAACTCCTTATTTTTTTGTTGTATTTTTTACCCTATTGCTGACTATATGGTTGTGATGATGAGGAATAAAAGGGGGTTTCTTCCCATGTTGATAACTCCTTTTGTAGGATGACTGGCCTCTTTCCCTGGTGCCTCAGAAGGGCACCTTACGGTCTCGTAGTGTACCCAGGGCAGTTGTAGTGTCTGTATCTTTCTTGATACCGTGAAATGCCTCATCCACTTGTTTCCCAATAAAACTTCTCCATCGGAAGGGAGATTCAGGATCTTAATTTTTTTGGACTTCTAGTCTAAAGGCAGTCTCACTTAACCACCCCTGACGCCTTAGCACCGCCGCTCGCCTCCTGTCTCCTGTCCTCTGGGAAGAGGTCCATGTTTGGTGCCATATCGCACCACATATGCCTGTCATATCTGCCCAAAATAGCAAGGACATTATCTGCTTTGACTAAGAGAGCAGACATGGATGAGAATCTCTTTCCTGCATTGTCCAAGCATCTCCTCTCTGCAGGAGGTATTGATATAGACGCAGAGTGATTCTTAGATTTTTGTTGCGCCGCTTGCTAAAACACGGAATCAGGTTTTGGATGGCCCAGTAAACACGCTGGTGCGTCTAAAGGAGCTTTATATTGTTTCTCCAACCTAGCGAGCACAGGCGTAACTGTCGCCGGTGTCTTCATCACTTTGAAACCTTCTTCCCACACATGGCTAACAATTGGAGATAGCCTGGACTGATTTTTGGAATGGCTCCTTGAAATCGTATAGGTAGCATTCTGTTTGTATTGTCGCCATAGGAAGTTGGAATCTCTTGCAGCTTATTATGGCAACTGCGGAGAATCCAACGGTCCTGGTGAGGGAGATGCCCTTAGATGGATTCAAGTAATAATCCCATTTTTGTTGGAATCTGTTATTTCTCCCTCTTCCTGGTCATCATCATCCGTGGTGACCGGATTCTGGTGGTGCATTATTTGAGGAGTTGTCGCCTAACTTCTTGCTCCTCTTCCTAAGAATCCTACTCTTCAAGCTGGTGCGTTCCTGATGATTTCTGACTTTGGAATTTCCCTCGTCGACGTTCCCGCCGACGAGATCGCCGTCGTAGACGCCGTTGTAGACTAGTCGTCGTAGACAAGGCCGTCGTAGATGAGCCCGTCGTCGACGCCGTCGTAGACGACGCCGCCATCGACGGAGAGGCTGTAATAGGCAATTATGGTGTTTTTGATATGAGTTTCACCTCCATCCTCGTCGACGATGATGATGGTCTCTTCGTCGACGATCCCGTTGACGATGTTGGTTTCTTAGTCTTTACCTCAGGCAGTATAGAAGACGGCTTCCTGAAGGGTTCTTTGACCAGAGGAGGTGATTTTGATGGCTCAGAAGTCGTCTTTTTTTACATGAATTTCCCCCAAAAGCATGTCCTTTACTCTCCTTTTCCACAGAGTGAGGAGATTTTGAAGGACTGCGCCCAGAAGACCCATGAGTGGTCTTTTTGAGGGCCTTCTCAGGACGTTCCCCTGAGGAATGAGTTTGAGGAGATTTTCTTCTCCTTTGAGATCTCCTAGATGTTGAGGACGACTCCTCATCACTGTCACTGGAGAAAATAAAAACCTCCTTTCTGGTATTAGAGTTTGACACCATATTAAAAGTCGCCCTTCACGACCTCTCAGAAACTTACTTGAGAAAGTGGACATACCTTGCAGTCTTTGGCCTGAGGTATAGACAGTAAATGCAGTCAGTGTGAGGATCATCAGTGTAAAGCGACCTCTTGGAACAAGTTGCACAGGCTCTAAATAATCCTTTCTTCTCCTTTCCAGACATTCTTTAAAGAATGTATTTGAAAATAATCCATAGTAGAACATAATCCAGTAGAATTCCTAACAACAAAGTTCTTTAATGAAGCTAAAATACACAGAATTTGAGCAGAGCTCAAAGGAGACTCCCTAGCACAACGTGCGGTAGAAAATCTGAGGGGCAAAAGGTTCTCTCGGGAGTGTTCTAGAGGGCGAGAGGCTCTGATGGTTCAGGGACAAGTTTGGTCTCTTTTACATAACAAAGGTTATGGGTTGCAAAAGGAAAATGGGCCTATGCCTCTTTTCAGTTTGCTATATTACTAAGCATTGCTTTTTTATGTACAGGAGACTCCCGTCTCGACGACGGGGAATGATTCAGGTATGTGAATCTATGAAAGCTCCAATACTGGAGTAAGTAGTAAATCTGCACTCCTAAAAGTACCTCTTGAATGGGTGCAAATGTACTACTTTTTGGAAACATAGACAGTAGTAGGCTTGGAAATCTGTTATTTCCAGGCATACTACTGGCAATCAAAAACCCATAAGGTGATGGAATGAATGCTTCCAAAGAGTCTAACCAGTGGCAATCGCTCTGGGTAGCATTCTTCACCCACTGTGCCACTCTAGACCGAGGCTCACCTAGTGCAAGTCAGTACTGACCCTGTTCCTCATGGAAACAGTCCACCCCTAACCTTGGTCATCCCACCCCTTCACCCTACTGTTTTTTTTAGCTGGGAAATTTGAGACTTACACCTCCTACATGTAATTGACTAAGCTACATCCCTGGGGGCATAGGCTGGTCTCTTTCTGTAGGGGGCATGTGCTCGCTCCTTTGAGCAAAATGCAAAGTGATGTAAAGGTTGCCTCATTTTGTTTTCAGTGGTTTATAAGCATTGAATGTTGTTTGCAAAGGATCAGCATGTGGTCAGGCAGCTGTTAATTAGAAGGTAGTACGTGGAAAGGCATGAATCAACACATGTAGTCAGCACATGCAGACAACGTGTGGACAGACAGTGACTAGACAGTAAAGGAGAAAGCTATAAGGTGAACTCGAGGAACTGCTTTGATGCACCCAAACCTGTTGTCATACTAGGAGAAATAAGCAGAGACAAGCAAGAGGAGATTGAGATAAAGCTTTTTAATCCAAGCCACTGTATTACCAGGGGAGAAATCCAGAAAGAGTAATGGGGTTAGACAGAGGAACTGCAGAGGGTGCTGAACAATCAGGGTAGAATACGGCAGAGTATTCTCAACTCCAACCCTTCTTCCACTCATGAAATACCACAGAATTGAAAGCAGTAACTTACTTGCACTTTCAGTTGGCCTTGGTGCGAAGCCCCCTTTGCATCCACAGTAGGGACTTGATGTTGGAACCATACCTCCCACACCCTGGAACCCATATTGTTGCAGAATAGTCCTTACCTAATATCGAAGGTTGAGCCTAGGAACGAGGGCCGCTTGTACTCCACAGTGGCAGCGGTGTATGGTGGCTGTGGGTCCGAATCGTTCCAGTATAGATCCTTCTCCAAAAGGGGCAGGTTCTGGTGCATTTCATCCACAGCTAGAAGTGAGACCTGCAGGGACCAGAAACTGAGTAACTTTTCTGGGGCAAGGGCACCATCCTTGAGTTCAGAACAGGAATGCCAACTCAGATCAGCACCAAAATGTTATCCCCTCCAGTTAGAATTTAAATGCCTGTTGACTTTACCATATGCTTTTCACAATCAACCTACTGGTTTTATTGCAACTTTCTGTTATAACCAATTAGGCCTATAACCTTTATCAATGGCTTCAGGGTGGGACTGGCCAATAAGGCAATCATGCAGTGCCCTATGTGTTTCTCTGACAGGCCATTTTTTTTGCGGTTTGTGGACCTGTTTTATGGTCTGCTGGGCCAGGTTTTACAGTTGATTTATTCGACCTTAAAACAAACCTTGCCTGAGGCAAGCACAAATCAATACAGTCTTCCATACTTTGAAAAAGACTTATACAGCGTATCTTTACAAGTTAAAATCTGCCTGATTAGCAAACATTACTTATTACTTATCTAATTCACTAATCCGGGCACTTTTTTTTAGTGCCTTTGCCTACTTTCTTAGTGCCTTTGCCTACTTTCTCTCTCAGTTTGATCCTGATTGGCTTGTCACCATAACCATCCCAGACCTACTGTGTTGTACAAATGTTTTCCAACAAGGTAACAATCAGGTATACTGTAGTATTATCACATATACTTACACAATGATAGTTGTCAAAACAAGAAAAAAAATCTCAATAAGAACTACCATACTGCAAATCTTTTATCCCCGTTGTCTGTTAGGGTGAGTCATCAAAATCATTGCCTACTACATTAATTACGTGAATGAAAATACCTGCCCACCGGCTTTAGCACACTGAAATAACAATCCAGCATTAAAAGCCTATTGCCTTTAAAGCACGATTTTGACAATTAATAAGTTAGACCTTCTTGCTTTGTCAACTTTTCATCAAGAACAGATCACATCCAAGGATTCTGACATAACCTTTCCCAGTGAACTGATAAGACCGACAGCCTTTACCATTGGCTTGACACTATATCCAACACAGGCGTACTGAAGTGTGAATAAACTGGCTATCATCTGCCATCCTGTTATAGGGCCTGACAAGAATCATCAACATTAAAGTGAAACTGTACTCTTAGGTTGTGTCAGTTTGGGTGTGCAACACCAAAACCTTTCCCTACTTATGGGAATCTGTGAGATTACATCCAACCAAATACCTGTCTACAGCCTGAAACATACTGAGAAACCAATCTACTGTTAGAAGCCTATTGGCTTAAAGAAATGATTTTCACAAAAAACAGAACTATTGCCTTTGTCATAATAAACAGACCAGACCAAGGGCTTCTAGTAAAACCTTTCCCAGCACATCAATCAGGATTATAGCTGTTATCAATGACTTGTCACATATATAATTTAGGACTGAGAGTAAGCTATCCCACAAGGCAGCTATCAGACATATAATTGCAAATGTATACACGATTACAGTTGGCAAAGCAAAATACTGCCTCTCCTACAAAAGTATAATAAAGATTATTGGTTTTCATATCTTCTATCCCCACATTTCTTTCCGCGAACACCAAAACCACAGTAATCTTTGAGAGTCCATGTGACAAAATACCTCCCTAGGGGCTTTTGCAAACTGTAATAACAATTCATCCTATTGCTTCAACATATGCTTTTCACAATAAGTAGGTGGGGCCTACATGCTTTGTTGTAACTTTTTAAAAATATACAGATAATCTGACTTGACTTTTTCCAATGAACAGACAAGCCCTATACCCTTTACCATTTCTTAACACTTTTAATCATCACAGGCCAAATCATGGGCACATACACTGGCAACCATCACGCATACAGTTCTAAAGTTACATATATATGGAAAGATACAGTTTGCTAAACAATATACAACCCCTCTCAAAAGCATCTAACAAGAATCATCACAATGAAAACCCCCAGGGTTTACCAGAGTGGGTGGCCAATGCCAAGCCCTGCCCTTCTAAGGGCATCTGGGAGATTACCTGTAACAGAATAACGCCTACAGCCTTAAACACAATGTGATAACAACCAACTATTTAAGACTTAGTGCCTTTAACAAATGCTATTCACAAAAAATAAGGCAACCAACCACCTTGGTCATAACATTTCAGAATAAGCAGGCTACACTTATGACATGGGTCATAACATTTACTAGTGCACCAATCAGGCTCGTTGCTTGTCACCATAACCAATTTATCTTTTCCACCAGGCAACTATCAGGCACACAGTCCTAAAATTAGAGTTATACAGAATTACAGCTAGCTAAGCAAAATACGGTCTGTCCCAAGAGTTACAATGATTCTCACAGTGCAATACTTTCACATCCACAGTTTGACAAGGGGGTAACAAACACCAACACCTGGGCCTGCTATGGTAGTGTGTGAGATTCCATGTAACAAAATACCTATCTGTAGGCTTTAATATAGAGCCATACAACCCACCTAAATGCCTATTTACTAACATATGGAGGGCCAGCTTTAGCGTCGGTGGCGCCCAATGGGATAATCTTTGTTGGCGTCCCGAAGCCCCTACAGACATCCATCTCCATGGTTTCCCCTCACTACCACCCTCCAATGGCGCTCCTTATCTCTGCTTAGTCTCTCTCTCACATTTATTTTATTTCTTTTATAGTGCTACTCATACCAATGCAGGGTGCTAGAGCGCTTTCCATCACACACATAGTATACATTGACAATGAATGAATGAGTAAATCAATGATGCTCACAAGGTCTAGGACTAACTTGTCACTCATACTGGTAGGCATTTTTTGTTAGGAGTGCTTCGACTGAAGAAAAGAAGGGGCAGACTCATTATGTGTTCATGCATCACAACACAGTAACCAAAGTTGCTGTGTTGTGTGAAAAGGAGAGAGCACAACAGCACCATGTCTACCAGGATATGGTGTTTTTGCTCTTTCACCATAGCGCTGGATTACCTTAGCCTGCCTTTCGCCAACACACATGCCTTTTTTACCATGGTGCAATGATGTGTATGTGATGTCAAGTGTAGGTGTTGTACTGGAAAGATACCCTTCCAGTACAAAATCCCACGGTTTGACGAGGTTTAACACATTACCACTTTGTATATGTGCTGAACAGTTATGACTTCTTCGAGGAGGGGTACATTTTTGGGTGCAAATCCCTTTCATGAATGATACTAGATAGGGCTTATACTTGTCATTTGGCGAGGAGATGAGCAGTCCATCATATCGTTCCACCAGTGGCTGAACACTCAAAATTGTTTTTTGAGATTCACATTGGAAAAGAGCAAAGTAAGGATTTCCTTCAAAGATCTTTCGATCGTTGTGACTTCCACCGGTCTGGAAACTGAACTTTATAAGAAGCCTTTAGCCAGAAACTCGCTGCTCCTATACAAGAGCCAACATCCTAAATCCCTTAGGGATAATTTGCCCTATGGGCAATTTCTGCGAGTTTGGCGGAACTGTTCAACATCTACCACTTTTCAAAAGCATGCTGAAGGTCTGTCAAGACAACTCCAAGCGCGACACTACCCTAAGAAACTGATCACACAGTCATGGAAAAGAGCGGCTAACTGTCATCGTGATGCACTGTTAGATATCCCTGTTGAGAAACCACCCTTGGACCGCTTAACGTTGGTGACGACTTACAATACCAAGTCAAACCAATTCCAACGCATTATGCGAAACAATTGGAAAATTCTCAATTTTGGCAATGAGAAAATAGAATTTCCTCTATTTGCCTTTAAAAGGTCTACCAATCTGAAGGACCGTCTGATACATACCCGTCCCAGAGATCCTCCTGGAAGAACGGTAGACACACTTTGGAATACTGCAGCAGTTACAGGACATCACCCTTGCGGCAACTGCTCAATGTGCCCTCAAACTCTGAAAGTTACCCAAGTAGAGATAGGTACAGATCGACCTTGGATTCTTAATAACTTCACAAACTGCAATAACTCCCATCTAATTTACTTGCTCACATGCCCCTGCCAAGAACGATATGTGGGCATGACCACGAGGAAGGTACGGATGAGAATGCTGGAGCACAAAAGTGCTTTTCGTTGCAAAAAAAACATTTCCAGACTGACCAAACATTGGATAGAGCTAAATACCAGTGAAACTGACTTCTCCTGGACAGTCCTTGAGAAGCCATTCACACCGTCACACATTGGAGACACAGCTAGATACTTGTTCTTAAAAGAACAGAAATGGATATTTCGATTATCCACGGATTCCCGGGGTTTGAATGATGAAATTCCGTGGACCTCATTATGATTCAAGATAGCACATCATACCTGTTGCACTTATAGCATTAGCTCTCTAGCCACATTCTTGGGTGTATGAATATAACATCAGGCCACCATGGTTCCCTGAATGGGACATATAGATCTATATAAGTGAAAAGAAATCGCCATCATCTCTTTTTGTATACATTTTCAGACTGTCATGAAGGGTATCTTCCACCTCACTGTGCTTAGAATTCACATTATCTTGTGAGGGGTGTTCCCCTAATTTGACCCATGAACAACTTCTGATTTAAATTCGCTATTGACATTTCCTAACGAAAAAGTTTAGTATTCAGATCTTTATTGCCATTCACATAGTCTATGAGTGGACTTTTCCTCTGGATACATTGTGTTCCGTTCTTCCATTATACTGTGGTTGAATTATAGATTGTAATAGATTATCAGCCCATCGTTAAGTCATAGATCACAACACATCATCTACCTTTAATTACAATCCTATATCTATCCTGTATCTTTGGCTTTACTAATCCCAATATTTCGAGGCATGGTATTTTCGATTGATTAGTGCTTGAAATAACTAAACATTGCACCCTTGGGCGTTGCACGAACTCCACCTTGGACTACAACTCCCAATATCTCGGAGCCTTGTGTCCAATAGCCACGCATGCTGTGCATATGAACTACAAATGCGCCCTTCACTCGCGCGCGGTCACTACGAACTACAATCTCCTCCTTTTGTAGTCCTGTCTAAATCTCGCGGTAATACGCGTCTTGATTCCGCGTAAACCATAACAAACCTTCGGTAATGGCCGCAAGAGATTCCCTAAGCCCTCTCCGATTACGTGAGTCTTTACTAATAAACCACGAAACGGATGAGTTTTGGCGCGCTGCTGGCGATTTTGCTGAATAGAGGCGGGCTGAGATAGCGTCAGGCGATAGGTGTACAACGAGCTAGATGTACCTATAAGGGTAGCCTCACCCCTCCTACTCGTTGCCTCCCCCAACCTCAGATTTCACTCGGGGCAACGACGGAGAGGTGAGTGTAACCTGTGATTATGAGATATGTTAATTGGGGGGCCCATATTTACATTACTCAAGATAACTAATTATCCAGTTGAGACAGTTTAAGTACCTGTGGGTGAGCTTAGTTATTTTTCGGCTGTCAGAAAATAGAGCTCAGGATAAGACACTGATAGGGATTCCAAATAAGTAATTAAGCCCAGTCTTTTAGCTGAATCTTGATTTGGACTTCCTTTTCTTGTCCTTAGAGCGTGGCCTCCCTTACTCTGAGTTTGGTCCAGGTGAGGTGAGGTAACTTCCCCAGTCAAGATGGGTGAGTAAAGAACTATTATGTTCCCTTTCATACTATATCATACTGTTTATATCCAATGCACTTACACCACCTTTCACTTTTGTAGGTGATGCACACACCAGCTGACAAGGAGGAATAAGAGACTATATCCTTTAAAGTTGTCACTGTTATTTTCTTCGTCCTTTCTTTAAGAGTGTGAATTTCACTAGCAGTAGCAATAGTCCATAAGAACAGAGGCCCTGATGAAAGCCAAGGGAGTATTCCCCTGTATGGCAGAAACATGTTGGCCCCTAAGCAGTCATTTGTTTACACTGCGGTTTTGCGCTGTTCTGGTTTTTAAACAGAAAGAAACTCACGATCATTAAAGTTCCTTTGCTGTGAGCTTTCTATTCTTTTTTTAACTTCATTTTTTCTTACACCTTCACTTTTTTGCACTGCTCTTTGTTCCATTTGGTGATCCCACGCATGGTCAAACGGGCGAATGTGGGTTCGACCCCAGTCCTACCAGGCGGTCCTGGGAGTAGTCTCGCCGATCTGGAGACACACCAGCCCAGCCCTGTGGATGACCAGGTGAGAAAAATCAGATCACCAACAAGATTTTGATGGTAATCCATCTCTGGAACTTGGATCTCACCTACTTTTGCTAGTGGTCACATGCGTTGGATTGTCAAAACTTTATCTAGAATCCATTTGGTTATTTAGTCAGACAATTTTTGTTGACTCAATATAATGTATGGTTTCTGAAACACATTTGTTTCCTATCAGACACCCAGGTTTTTGTGTATTTATATACTAGATAGGGCTTAGCATGAAAATCCTTGAGCTATTCCATGGGAATGTCAACGTACCACCCAAGGTATGCCCCTTGAACCAACTAGGCGCAAACTAGAGCATAGTTCTACTTCAGTTACTTTAGGGTTACTTTCCAACACAATTCAGGATTTGAGCTGTAAGTAAACCACAAAACAACACATTGCGGCATGTTTGTGTCATTTTTGTTGTGCAGATCCAGCACAAAGTGTTAGTAAAGCTGCCCAACAAACTCAGGATATCAAATATAACACAGTGGTTGGGGTTGTCTATACTAGTAAAAAGTTTTACTACCCAGAGTAACCTTAGAATGACGAAAGTCTGAAGAAAAAGGCAAGAAGGTTCTAAACCTATGCCTTCCAGTTTTCATGCTATTAACACAAATGTTCCTCAAGAAATTATTACATGTTAATCAAAGAATTCGTGGTCACCTGAGTGATCCTATTGCATATAGTTAATTAAATCAAATGTAGGCGTATTGGAGTAGAAAAAGTATATTTATACACATTTACTCCATTGATTCCAACAATTCATCAAATCTTTTATACAAACATATGGTCTATTTTCATATACCACAACACTAAGCAGTACATTCCTTAGACTAGAGTATTCAATCTGGTGCAACTTCAGAATCCCTCCATTCTCCTAGTGTAAATCAATTGCAGGGATCTGGAGAAGTGCAAAGAATCTTCTTAACAAACAATGGTTATAATAATCCAAGGATCAATCAACTGAATTGTTCACATTCAAAATAATCAGATGGAATTTAAATACAAAATAAAGTATAACATATAGTGTTAAGAAAGATGCAAAGTTGATGTTTTGGTCTTAAATGGCCATATAGGGCCGCTGGACCATTCTCAGAACTCACTGTTGATAGGAGAATTACACCTGTAAGTAATTGCTTTCACAAAAGTTGCTCCACAGCAGATGCCCATTCAAGCAAATAGATTGCACCAGCACAATTTTAGTAACAGTTATTTCAGTTTGACTCCGTGTTGCAGAGTCCGATGTGAATCTGAGCTCAGCTGAGTGATAGTCAATCAAGGAGAGAGGCCAAAATGAAAACCAATGAGTTGTCCAACATTTCTGATCACTCATGGTCTAAATTGGACCCTCCTAAATTGGTCAACTGCCTAAAGCATACTGTGTCTGAGCCTCCTGTTAGGATCCACAACTATGTAGATTAGTTGAATAAATGAATCACAAATGCTTTATATGCTACCCTTCTTGTGAAGTCTTTTACTGCCCTTCCTAGGAAGTCTTGTTGCCCAGGTTTCTACTTCAGCTGCTACTTGGTATGCAGCAGACCTGACTCAAGGCAAGAGGTAATGTAAAAAAAAAAGAAATAGATTATGCTCATGGATATCTAATAATACAGTCACCAATTGGGGGCATTAAATTCACTACTGAGGGCCTGCTGAAGGGAAACTAAAAGTGGCATTTTAAAACTCAGCAAGCAGAGTCGGCCGTGAATCACGAGTCGGCGGACCCGTGATACAAAGTAAGGCCGGCAGTGAGTCTGGGCAATAGACAGGTGGGGAGGTGTGCATTTTGGCTAACGTGTGAAAGTGAATACATACGTTTGACTCCAATATTTTTTACAATTCACGAATATGTCAGAGGACGAGCTGCGGGAAAGGGAAGCAGCAGCTGATGTGCTCTTTGAGAATTTATCGGATATTGCTGAAAATAGAAGCCCAACTGGGTCTTCGAATGTTTCTGTTGGCAAAGATGGGAAATCACTGTTAAGGGCGTTGGAAAAAAACCATGAAAAACGAATTGACAAAGTGGTGGGAGAAAAGAATTGCTCCAGAAATATCAGGAAGCTGGTCGAGTACTGCGTGGATGACGGATTATGCATTATACCGAGTTTTGAAAACCTGAATCCTTTGATGCTCAAGGAATGGGCAGAAAGTAATTTAGACGCTTCAATGAGATTGATCCAAATTCTGTTATATAAAATTGATTCCCGGTTTAGTTCAGCATATTTTAAGAAATTGAACGTATAAATATGGAATTGGACAAATCTGAACAAAAAGAACTCATTTCTAAAATGCGGACTGAAAACATGGAAAGACTTAAAAAGAATGAAGATGTGATAAAACAAAGAAAAGCGTATACGTTTGCTAGAGACAAAACAGATTATGAAATAGGTCAGGTATTCACTTATTCTAGGAAATTTGATTCCATCAAAAGGAAACGTCTTACCAGTTCCAACATAGTAGGACAGAATGATAAAATCGGCAATCAAACAGTTTTTTGAAGAGTCTGTGTCAGATCTTAGTTCAGTGCTGAGTGAAACAGATTCAGAAGACGGAAGAGTTTCCTCAAATTTAAGAGGGGGCGACCTGGGAAATGTAACACTTTCAGAGGAGGTAGATTTTTAACAGCGGGACAGCCAACAAACACTTCGGCCGCACAATCAAAAGTATACATATGGAAAATAAGAAATCAAAGACGACTGGAAAGGGGAAAACTCAACAAACACAAAGAACATGAAACAACAAGGCAACAAATGGAGACAAAAGTAAAAAGATTGATAATACGGTCATCAATTTGTCTGACATTGTGTTAAACCAAGCATAGTTTCAATTATTATCCTTTGGCCTTACGTTTTGTCCTGAGAGCAACTTTAATTATAGTCCAATACGGATACATTTATTAGGAAAGTTAAACTTGCCAAATATTTAAAAATCAAACAAGCATCCAGTCAGACCTTGCAGGAAACAACATCTGAAACAGTCGACTTTGAAAAATGAGTAGTAGAAATGAAACAACAGTTTCAACTCCGCGTGCTATGCATGAAGAGAGTATACATTTATCAGGAACTATTGTGAGTCCATTTAAGCCTGTTTCCACCTTTATGCCTAGGATGTCACAAAATGCGTGGGCAATTTCAACGATTGAGTGTAGTGGAGGAGATTAAAATACTGAAGAGCAAAACCAAGCAAATATTCAGGAAATATAAATATTAAATTATTAAATTTAATGTAATTAAATTTAATATGCAAACTGCAAAAAAAAACTAAGGTAGTAATCAATAAATCGGATAAAGGTGGAAATGTTGTAGTCTGGCCCAAAACAGGATACCTTAAGGAGGCATACAAGCACCTCAATGACTCCACATGCTATAAAAGATCCAATTTGCAACAAGTGAGGAAAATCAAAGGTGAGCTTAAAAAAGAACTAACTAGGTGGAAACGTGAAGGCCTGATTTCCAAAGATGAATATGATTTTTTAAATAAAGACTTTCCTGTTATTCCAGTTGTATGGTTACCTCCGCTTTTTGCCTGGTGCTAAGCTGTATTTGACTAGTCTGACTGGTTTCCTGCGAATCAGGACCCGGGTCTATCTGCTTTCTCCCTAAACTGTTATGTTCAGCACTTAAGTACATTCCAGATTGGATACTGGGGCTTTTAAAAGTCCCTAGTAGGGGGGAAGAGCTACGACGGCAAACAAGATGGCTGCTTAGGCTCTCGGCTCCGCCGACCTCCTTATCCCGCCGCAAGATCCTGCATAATATCCTGATTTTACGCCCAGCCCCTGCGTACATGAACAGTTCCTCATTCCGAAGGTGAAATCCGGGGAATTTTATCGTCTGGTTTCGCGTAGTTACACCGTGTTGAAGATTGTGGCCTACTTCAGCAGCGAAGCCGGGGCCTCGAGTATCTGAGTGGCCGAGTGGTAGTGCAACAACAACGGCTGAGAGACCCAGGCAGGGTCCGGTCGATCGTAGTGGAGGCTTCTTTTGCGCCTGGAGTTGGCAGTGACTGTTCTCTATGCTCGGCACTGATGGAGTGGTGACCTTGCTTGCTACTGACGGCGGGCGGGGGTTCCCGTCCCGCGGACCCGATGCCGGCTCCCTCGGGGGCTCGGCGGGTAGGGGCCCTGGCCTGCGGCGATAAGCCGGATGACCGCGGCTGTGAAGAACAACGGGCTGCCGTCTACGCTTGCTTTCTTGTGATGCCTGTCGGTCCCCCCCGGCGACACTACTTCACTCGGTGGGTGATTATGGTCGGTCTCGGGTGTGAGAACATGGATCGAAATGTATCCGAGCCATCGCTGAGGCGATTATTGGCGGAACTCTGGGCGCTTCAATCACAAATGACAGTCTCCATGAATAAAATGGATGCAAGCCTGTCGGGGATTCTGCATATTGTACCGGACTCTGCCCCACTATTTGAACTACCATCAGTGGCCATTCAACCAGTGGCCATTTTGCCTCACTGCGAGGACCCCATGGGGATGCGAGCATTGGAATCACCGGACGTAGCCCTGGAAGATGGTTTCCTGGAGGTCGTGAGAGCGCCACTGCACCTTCCACTGTTATTGACTATCGAGGACTTGAATGGCGTCCTACCCCCGTTCATCTGCTGATCGTCTCCCCCCCGTTTTGGAAATGTTGCGACCCCGGGACAAGAAACATCGAGACTGTCTTGTTGGGAGAGGGAGGCTTTCTGTATATGAAGCTCCCGTGGAATCAATTGCTGCAAGCGGTAATGGATTGACTTTCGGTGCCTTCTCTCTCCTCTATGAGTTGCTTATATGCCATTGGGTCTCGTTGGGGAGGGCTTGTGTGCTGGTCAGGAAGGGAGAGGGGTGAGATTACTTAACTCGGGGCGGACTGAAATGCTATTGCGACTGTTCGACTTATGTGGACAGAGGCT
The DNA here is from genome assembly GCF_964263255.1 of Lissotriton vulgaris. Lineage (NCBI taxonomy): Eukaryota > Metazoa > Chordata > Amphibia > Caudata > Salamandridae > Lissotriton > Lissotriton vulgaris. Next base: position 868,131,792 of record NC_141687.1, on the reverse strand, counting down.
GGGCGGTGTGTCATGGTTCCCCCTATCTACTCTCATAAGGCTTGCATAACATCCGTTTCTTTGCGATAGGGGGTGCCTGTTTCGGGCGGGGGGAGTAAGGGGCTGGGGGCAAGTACTACTAGGCCCTCCTCCATTTTTTCTCTTTCTTTCCCTTCTTTTAGGGGTTTTAGTTTTTAGGGCGACATGCACGCTGCTAGTGGGGTTAGGCTATAGCCATAGGCAGGGGTGCAGGGTGGGGGGTTGGACGTTTTTTTTTTTTATTTTGCCTTTATTATTTTCTATGGCCTTTTTCTCCCTTCCCTTTCTTTCCTCTCGGGTCAGTATCTTCTGTGTACTATTCTGATTACACTGTGTTCTGGAATTTAGTGCTTTTTAGGTTAATCGACAGTCCGGGTGGGCAGGATCTGGGAACTGGCGCTTATGAAACTGTCTCCTGTATTGTTGTTCATTTCGCTGAATAGGTATTGGCGCCAGGGTCCCTCATATTGTTGTTTCTGCGTATATCCTGTTTCTTGGCCTGTCCCCCGTCTCCTTTAGCTATAGAAATAGACGGATCAGGTGCCATACAATCAAGATTGTATGGCACCTGATCCGTCTATTTCTATAATATAAAATGAAACCTTTATTATATTCTGTACACTACTCGTGCGTTCCAAGATAAACTTTATCCTGAATCGCTGCCGGACCTCAGGGTTGTCGGCTGGTGAGCTGTGTTGAACCGTGATATGTTTGGTTACATTTCTGACTAGCGGCCGGCCCCTGCAGTTGTGGGCCCATACTTGTATTTTCATAGTGTTGCAATAAAGGTTTTTAAAAAAAGTTCCTAGAATATTGTACTAAGGTACCCAGGGTATAGGTACCCAGAGGTCTCCCATGGACTGAAGCATGCATTATGCCACCCATTAGAAAACATTCAAAATGAAACTACAGGTCTGCCATTGCAACCCGTGTTAGCTGGTGCTAGCACCACTTACTAAAGATAAAGGTTTGCTATATATCTGGTCACTGCACTTAAAACCTATGTCACCCGTATAGCAGGCCTTTGCAATCCTGAAGGTAGGGTTTTTGGTTCTAAGTGAGCGGGTGCCCCTGCATGAGCAGGACACCCCTGCAGTCTACGGAGTCCATTCTCCCGGGTTGTGAGTGAAGAAGCCATATACTATATAGAGGGGCACTGCGTAATTACGCGATGACCATCTCGAAAACGGCTGCAACAAATCCTTTCATGTTTGGTATCAAACATGTTGGAACCATACCTCCCACACCGCAAACGGTGTGGGAGGTTTGATTTCAAGCACTTGAAGAGCCCTCTGTTAGTGTTCCCGGTATCATCCTTTTAGACCAGGACAGCACAAAATAGTTGCTGCCAACCACAAACACGATTCTGCCCTCCTGCTGCCCTGCCAAGCCCGAGCAGAGGAAGGCAGAACATTAAGCATCCTGTCACAGGGAGGTGTGACCACCTCCAAAACAGGATTTAGCGTATTGGGATGGGGTGGGTGCGCTTGCCAGCGTCACTCAGTCTGCATGAGGGGCACATTTGGCGTCCCTGTGCAAAGTCCAGTTGCCCTCTGGGTGATAGGCTGGGTTAGGCTGGGATAGGCTGGGCTGGGTGATAGTTGCCCTCTGGGTGCCCTCTGGGTGATAGGCTGCGCTCTACAAGTATTCAAAATAAATAAATAATAAATAAACCAGTCCTGGAAGCCATTAGCTCCAGCTCTGGCACAAAACTGGACAACGGACATAGGAGTAACCTCCCCTTGAATCTCCTCAACCCTTTCCCTAGGGTACTTAAGGGCTTACCTGGGTGTAGGTCTCTAGATTCATCATGGGATAAGATTCAGATCAGGCACCACTGAACTTCTACCGTCTGGGCACTCTGTACTTCGCTGGATTTCGTTTGGGCCTGACTTTGTCTCCCTTTCCGTCTGCTGCATCGTCTTTGCCTGTGCATCATACAGGAACCTTCCAAGGCCTGAAGCATCAAAGACACCTGAAGAAATCTCTCCTGGAGTGAAGGACACACTCCCCTGCAATCTGAGGCACCACGACTAAGTCGAACGCCTGCAGATCCTGAGCTCCTTCAGACTCCATGGGCTCTGCAACACAGGTGGTGGTTTTCCACAGCTCCCACGGCCTGCCCTGCCCTTTCACAAAGTTTGAGGCCAGTACCCCTCATGGGAGTTGCAATAACTGAACCCCTGTGCTCAGTGTCCAGTGTCCAACTTGCAGTTGCAAAGGCTTGTTGGCTTCTTTGAATAAAGATCTTTGGGCTCCAAGTAGCCCCAACTTCAAGCACCTTCAGTGACCAGAATCTTCAGCCACACTGCATCGTGTGCATCTTGGTCTGCATCTTTTGGTGAGCTGCTTGAGGTCCTCTCGTGACTCCAGTGCCTCTGGCCTGTGGGTCCACTCGAGGGTCACACTTGTTCCTTTTGGGCGCCCCTTATTGCTTCACGCCTGCCCTGACTGCCCTGCCTATGGTGAGTACCCTGGACCTCGCTGGTCCCAACTTTGCTCCTTCTTTGATTCCTGCAATGCTTGCCTTTGCCAAGGCTTTTTGGTGCTCCCGCCGGACACCAACCCCTCAGCACTTGATATCCTTCGTGGGACAGATCGTGCACGGCTCATGGTCCTCCTCAGCATTGCCCGGTTCTCACAGCTGCAGAGACAAGGTCATCGTCATCCATCCTGAAACATCCGACATCAGAGGGTATTCGTCTTCCAAGTTTCCTGGTCACCCCTGAGTGGCATAGACGCTGTCCCCTCTGCTTGCAGGTACCTCTCATCTAGAATCCACCTTGGATTCCACCGGACACTTTCTCCTTTTTCAACAGTAGCACTTTCCCAAAGTCCTCCATTGGGCTCGACGGCGGTTTCCGACACCATTTCACACGTATGCACCTAGCGTTCCCTGGTGTAGGTAACATAGGTACAAGGGTATCTACAGGTTGAGTGGCTCTTCAACCTTCTGTCTTCCACGGGGTTTCTTCAGGGTCCACTGAGAAGGGTCCTTTAAAAATCCAACCACAACTTGCACATAGAGTTGCACGGAGCAGGCAGTTGTGTTTCCACACTGCATACGCTCTCCTTGGGTTACCTATCAACTTACCTTGGGTGGTTCCTTGGGGTCCCAGCACTTCTACGTCTTCCCGACACTGTCTGGACTTGAGTCATGGTTCTTATACCAGTTTCATAGTATACGCCCCCTCCCTGGGGCCAGTGTGTATTCCGTGCTATTTACTGTGTTTCTTTGTTAAAGTTTTGTGTGCATTGTGTTTAAATTTGTGTTGGAGATATTGGAACGTACTAGAGAGTATTATATAATAAATACATATTTTTATAAATACTTGGTATGGTTCTTTTTCACTTAATCTATACTATAAGATTGCATTCTGGTGAAAAAAGCTGCTTTACACTAAGCCAGAAGGCTGCTCTCCACAGCTACCACTTAGAGAGCTTTCTAAGGTTGTCTAAGACCTCTTAATTCATCATAAGGGTCGTCTGGAATGGTGCAAGGGGCCCACTTACATTGGTGGACATCATATACTAGGCCAGCTTCTCACATTGGTGTGCAGCGGTTGGGATTCAAGCTTGCATCGTTTTACCAGATAAATCTTTGTATTGATTTATTGAAAAACTATCAATACTGCTAGGCACATATAATATAAGCTTAGAATAAGAGTCGACCAACAAGGTCTAGATCCTCCTCTGTAGAATCCAATGGCTCAAGACAGTCCGTGGCAACCTCTATTTCTCATAGAAGGGGGAACTCTTTTGATAGGGAGTACCAACTCCTTGAGGTTGAGAAAGCAAGGCTTAGGTTCAGGCAAGAGCAGTTGGCCCTTTACAGAAAGTCCCTAGAAGCCCAAAGAGCTAGGAAAAAGTTGGGACTAGCGTCCCATATTGGCAGCAACGGTGTCCCTAGAACTAAGGAACATTCCTTTGCACATAGGAATCTGAACAAGATTTTCCTCTCTACCATGTTAGGGATTACATCCGCAAATGGATAACTGCTTTAGAGATGGTCTGTAAAGTTCAGAAGGTCCCCCAAGAGCAGTGGGCAGCTATTTTGTGGCTCTCCTTTGCTGACAAAGGTAGAGATAAGCTTCTCACTGTTAGAGAAGAGGATGCTGATAATTACTCAGTTTGAAAAGTGCTCTCATTGATGGGTTTGGCTTAACCACTGAGCAATACAGGATACGGTCAGAGACACCCAGAAAGCACATACTCAGGACTGTGTAGACTTTGTGGATAGTGCTATTAAGGCTCTGGAAGGTTGGTTGCTTGGCAGCAACGTGCATGACTACCAAGTATTGTATACTTTGATTATGAGGGAGCAGATCCTTAATAATTGTCAGAACCACCTTTTGCAGCAGTACCTGGTGGACTCAGATCTGACTTCTTCCCAAGAATTGGGAAAGAAGGCATATAAGTGGGTCAGAACCAGGGTGAAGCAGAACAATAGTGGTGACCAGAAGAAGCAAGATTCTTCTAAAACTCAGGATAAGGGCGGGACAAGGGCAAAGACAAAGAAGAGCCTTCTCAAGGGCCCCAAAAGTCTGCATCTGGGGGGTGGGGGGGGGGTCACAATCCAACAAGAAAGGCAAGAATACACCTTGGTGTTACTTTTATAAGGTAAAAACACATTGGACAAAAGATGCTGATTGTCCAAAAGCCAAGGAAAACACTCCTACTACCACTGCACCTAAGGCAAATGCGCCCCCTAGCAAAGGCACACATGGTGGTGCAGGGAAAAGGGATTAGCAGGGTTACCCTTGGGTTCTGAGGTGGGTTATGAATTAGTCAGAATTCCAGCTCAGGCTGTGTTAGTCTGTGATGGTGGCATAGATCTTACCATCTTACTTGGGAGTCCCAGTAACCTGGGCAAGTACAGGCAACAGTCTTTGATAAATGGAAAAGAGGCCATGGCCTACAGAGACACAGGTACAAGTGTCACTATGGTGACAGAGAATCTTGTGTCTTTTGACCAGATCAAACTTGGACAAATGTACCACCAATGCTAGCAATGTCAGGACTGATCATTCCTTGGCAGTTGTTAATTTCAGCTGGGGAGGGGTAACTTGACCTAAAAAGGTTGTGGTATATTCAGACCTCTCTGTGGATTATTTGTTGGGCAATGATTTAGAGACTTCAGCCTGGGCAGAAGTGGAGCTACGGACTCATGCAGAAATGTTGGGCCTCTCTGCAAGTGTGTTTGCTGTGACCAGGTAACAAAGCAACTTTCCACTGAACAGGCCCTGAATCCTGAAATAATGGACCAGGTGCCTTCCAAGAAAAGGAGCAGGTAGGGTAAGGCTGTACCTTTCCCCAGACTCAGAGTGAGGATCAATCTCTTGAGGGAGATTACCTTAGCATCTGTGAAGGAACTGCCCCAGGCGAGCTTGAACCTGATCAGGTTGTGTTCTTGGGGGCAGGGTCCCTTCCAGAGGCTTGAGTTTGGAGCAGCAGATCTGCCCCTCTCATGAACCCCTTAGGCAGCCAGCTGCTGCTGTGGCTGCTTGGAATGTTAGTGGGTCCCACAGGATCTACTGGGATGAAGGATGTTTATACTCAGAGAGTAGAGACCCCAATCCTGGTGCCACCAGGAGGATGGTTATACTCCAGAAGTTTAGAGGCTTCCTACTCACCCTTGCACATGCCATTCCCCTGGCAGGACACTTAGGGCAAAGTAAGACTTGGGACAGGCTTGTCCCTCATTTTCACTGGCCCCACTTTCTGAGAAACAAAGGAGGTTTGTCACTCCTGTGCCACCTGCCAAGCCAGTGGCAAATCAGGTAGCATCACAAAGCCCCCTTAATACCACTTCCAGTGGTTGGGATTCCCTTTGAGAGGATTGATATTGATATAATTGGTCCCATGAACCCTCCAACGGCATCTGGGCACACTTTCATTCTAGTGCTGGTGGACCATGCCAGTAGGTACCCAGAAGCCTTTGCCCGTAATACCACTACAGCCCCTGTGTTGGCAAGGGCCCTCTTAGGACTTTTTTTCCCAGCATGGGCTTCTATAAGGAGGTCTTAACCGACAGAGGTACAAACTTCATGTCAAGTTATATTACTGCTGTGTGGAAAGTGTGTGGAGTGAATTACAAATTCATCACACCCTACCATCCTCAATGCAATGGGTTAGTTGAAAGATTCAACAAAACCCTAAAGAGTATGAATATGGGATATCCTTTTGCCCTGCCTTTTCCTTGCCTACAGAGAGGTCCCTCAGAAGGGGGTTGGCTACAGCCCTTTTGAACTTCTGTTTGGGCATCCAATTAGGGGTCCCTTGTGTCTGGTGAAGGAGGGATGGTAGTTACCTCTCAAACCTCCCAAACAGTGGACTATGTAATTGGTCTACGCTCAAGCATTGCTGAGTACATGAAGAAGGTCAGCAAAAATCTTGAGGCAAGCCAAGAACTCCAAAAAGCTTGGCATGACCAAAAGGATGTCCTGACTGTTTATCAGCCAGGCCAGAATGTGTGGGTATTGGAGCCTGTGGCCCCAGCAGCTCTCAGGACAAATTGAATGGATGCCACACCCTACTTGAACAATAGGGCGAGGTCACCTACTTGGTGGACCTTGGCACTCCCAGAAGTCCCCACAGGGTACTTCCTGTGAACAGGCTAAAAACCTTTGTTGACAGGGCTACCATGGGCTTGCACATGGCAACTGATACGGAACAGGAGAAAGAGAGTGACCCTCTCCCGGATCTCCTCTCTCACAAAACCCCAATAATGGATCAGTTGATGGACTGGCCTTGGCAGACAGTCTCACTGATCAGCAGCAGATTGATTGCAGGAAGGTGCTCAATCAATACAGGGACATGTTTTCTCTGACTCCCAGACAAACCACCCGTTGTACCCATGAAGTGGACACAGGTGAGAGTCTACCTGTCAAGAATAAAATCTACAGGCAGCCTGACCATGTTAGAGATTGTATCAGGACAGAGGTCTAGAAGATGCTGGAGTTGGGAGTGATTGAGCGCTCAGATAGCCCTTGGGCTAGCCCAGTAGTCCTTGTACCAAAACCTCACACCAGGGGTGGAAAAAGAGAGATGAGGTTTTATGTGGACTACAGGGGACTCAATGCAGTCACTAAGACGGATGTTCACCCAATTCCTAGGGCAGATGACCGTACTGACACTTTGGCCTCAGCCAAGTTCTTAAGTACATTTGACCTTACTGCTGGCTATTGGCAAATCAGACTAGCTGAGGATGGCAAACCAAAAACAGAAATTTCAACCCCTAGTGGGCCTTATCAATTTATTGTGATGCCCTTTGGCTTGAAGATTACACCTCCCATATTCCAAAGGTTGGTGAATAAAGATCTCACAGGCCTGGAAGCCTAAAGTGCAGCATATCTTGATGATATAGCTGTATTTAGCCCACCTGGGAGGATCACCTGGTCCACCTGAAGAATGTCTTGGAGGCTTTGCAGAAGGCAAGCCTCACTTTTAAGGCTATTAAGTGCCAGATAGGGCAGAGCAAGTTTGTGTACTTGGGCCACCTGGTAGGCAGAGGTCCAGTTCAACTACTACAGCGCAAAATCCAGACCATCATGGAATGGGCTGCTCCAACTATTCAGACTCCGGTTGGAGCTTTCTTGGGCCTGGCTGGGTATTACAGAAGATTTGTCAAAGGATATGGGTCCATAGTGACTCCCTTGAATGATCTTACCTTTATGAAAATGCCCAAGAAAGTTCAGTAGGCAGTTAGCTGTCAGAAGGCATTTGATGACATTAAGCAGGCCATATGCACTGCACCCATTCTGCAGAGTCCTGACTACTCTAAAACATTAAATAGATAAATCTGAATTGGGGGTAGGTGCTGTGTTGTCACAACTTAATGCAGAGGGCCAGGATCAACCAGTAGCTTTTATCAGCGGAATGTTGACCCCCAGAGAAAAACATTGGTGAGCTCTCTATAGAGGTAGGCCTTTGCTGTGGTCTGGGACCTGAAGAAGTTGAGACCATACCTGTTTGTCACTCAGTTCATTGTTCAGACAGACCATAAGCCCCTCTCATGACTTAAACAGATGAAGGGTGAAAATCCCAAACTTTTGAGGTGGTCCATTTCCCTACAGGGGATGGACTATACAGTAGAACATAGACCTAGGAGTAACCATGACAATGCATATGGACTTTCCAGATATTTCTCTTAAAAAATGAAGACTCAACCAGACAAGGTTAGTTTCATCTCCTTTCCTTTGGGAGTGTAAGGGGAGGGGTAGATAAGTTGGATCTACTTTTATGATTACCCCCACTTTTTGCCTGGTGCTACGCTGTATTTGACTAGTCTGACTGGATTCCTGCTAATCAGTACCCCAGTCTATCTGCTTTCTCCCTAAACTGTTGCTTCAGTACTTAGGTACATCCCAGATTGGATTCTGGGGTACCCTTATATGTCCCCAGTATATGGTATTAAGCAGGGCTCGAAAAATCTACTCGACCGCTCGCATATACAAGCTAAATTTAACGAGGTCGAGCTGCTTTTAGGTCCTACTCTCCTTTTCTGGCGAGTAGGAAGACAAACCAACTTTTGTCCTCTGTCTGTGAAAACGGAGCAAATGTGACAAGATAACAAAATTTAAAGTCATTTTTATTGCTCACAACAGTGATGAGCAATAACGATGTCTTTAAATCTTGTTATCTTGTCACATTTGCTCCGCTTTCAGAAATGGAGGTCAAGTAGGTTGGAGTTAGGTCGAGAAGATTTTTCAAGGTACTAGTCCTGCAGGACTAGTACAATTTGTGGGATTTTTCAAGCCCTGCTAAGGCACCCAGGGCATAGGTACCCAGAGGCTCTCACGGGATGAAGCATGTATTATGCCACCCATAAGAGGCCATTCAAAATTGAACTACGGTTCTGCCATTGCAGCCTGTGTAAGCTGGTGCTAGCACTACTTACAAAAGATGTAGGTTTTCTATATCTAAGGTCACTGCACTTAAAACCTATAAGTCACCCCTATAGCAGGCCTTTGCAATCCTGGAGGCAGGGTGCTTGATTCTAAGTGAGAGGGTGCCCCTGCATGAGCAGGACCCGCCTGCAGCCTACTGAGTCCATTCTCCCGGGTTGTCATTGAAGCAGCCTCATACTATTTAGAGGGGCACAGCATAATTACGCGATGGCCATCTAAAAAACGGCTGTAAGAATCCTATCATGTTTGGTATCAAACATGTTGGAATCATACCCCCACACAGTAAACGGTGTGGGAGGTATGATACCAAGCACTGGAAAAGCCCTCTGTTAGTGTCTCAGTGTTCCTGGTACCAGCTTTCTTGACCCAGACAGGACAAAATAGTTGCTGCCGCCCACAGACACAATTCTTCCCACCTGCTGCTGAGCCAAGCTTGAGCTGAGGAAGGCTGAACAATAGGCATCCTGTCTTAGGGAGGTCTGACCACCTCCCAAACAGGTTTAGTGTATATGGATGGGGTGGGTGCACTTGCCAGCACCACTCAGTCTGCATGAGGGATACATTGGTCGACCATGTTCATAGTCCAGTTCAAACCAGTCCTGGGAGCCACTGGCTCATGCTCTGGCGCGAAACTGGACAAAGGACATGGAAGTAACCTCCCCCCTGTCCAGACCCTCCCCTGAATCTTCCCAACCCTTTTCCTAGGGTATTTAAGGGCTTACCTTGGTGTAGGTCCCTAGATTCGTAGTAGGATGAGATTCAGATCAGACACCACTGCACGTCTACCGTCTAGGCACTCTGTACTTTGCTGGACTTCATTTGGGCCTGACTTTGTCTCCCTTCCAGTTTGCTGCATTGTCTGTGCCTTTGCATCATACAGGAACCTTTCAAGTCCTGTGAAGCATCAAAGACACCTGAAGAAATCTCCCTTGAAGTGGAGGAGTCACTCCCCTCCATTTGCAGGCAGTACAACTAAATCGACCGGTCTGCAGATCTTGAGCTCCTTCGGACTCCGTGGGCTCTGCAACACAGGTGGTAGTTTTCCACAGCTCGCGAGGCCTGCCATGCCCTCTCACCAAGTTTGAGGCCAGTATTCTTTGTGGGGGTTGCAATAATCGTACCCCTGTGCACTACGTCCAACTTGCAGTTCGAAAGGCTTGTTGGCTTCTGTGCAAGAAGATCTTCAGGATCCAAGTAGCCCCAACCTCAAGCACCTCCAGTGACGAGAATCTTCAGCCACACTGCATCGTGTACATCGTGACCTGCATCATTTGGTGAACTGGTTGAAGTCCTCTTGCAACTCCAGTGCCTCCGGCCTGTGTGTCCAATTGAGGGTCACCCTTCTTGCTTTTGGGCTCCCCTGATTGCTCTGGCCTGTTCTGACTCTCCGCCTTTGGTGAGTCCCGTGGACCTTGCTGGTCTCGACGTTGCTCCTTCTTTGATTCCTGCGTTGCTTGCCTTTGGAAAGGCGGTTTGGTGCTCCCGCTGTACACCGACCCCTCAGCACTCAACATCCTTAGTGGGACAACTCGTGCACGGCTCCTGGCCCTCCTCAGCATTGAGTGGTCCTCACAGCTGCAGAGTTAAGGTTATCGTCATCCATCCTGCAATATCCGACTTTGGAGGGCATTAGTTTTCCAAGTCTCCTGGTCAACCCTGAGTGACACAGACACTGTCCCCTCTGCTTGCAGGTACCTCTCATCTAGTCCTCAATTGGGTTTGACAGCGGTTTCCGACGTCACTTCACTTCACAAGTATGCTCCCGGCTTCCCTGGTGTAGGTAACGTGAGTACTAGGGTATCCATGGGTGGGGTGGCTCTCCAACCTTCTGTCTTCCATGGGGTTTCTTCAGGGTCCCCTGGGAAGGGTCCTTAATCTATCAAAATCCAACTGCAATTTGCATATAGAGTTGCACAGAGAACGCAGTTATGTTTCCACACTGGACATGCTCTCTGTGGGGTCCCTATCTACTTACCTTGGGTGGTTCCATGGATCAATCAATCAATCAATCAATCAGAGCATTTATATAGTGCACTACTCACCCAGAGGGTCTCAAGGCGCTAGGGGAGGGGGGGTCCGCTACTGCTCGAACAGCCAGAGTTGCTTCCTGAAGGCGAGGTGGTCCTGGGTCAGGCGGAGGTGGGTCGGGAGGGAGTTCCATGTCTTGGCGGCGAGGTAGGAGAAGGACCGTCCCCCTGTGGTGGCTCTTCGGATGCGGGGGACGGCGGCGAGGGCGTGGCCGGTCGATCGAAGCTGGCGTTTGGGAGCGTAGAAGTTGAGGCGGCTGTTGAGGTATCCTGGGCCTTGGTTGTGTAGGGCTTTGTGTGCGTGGGTGAGGAGTCGGAAGGTGATTCTCTTGTTGACCGGGAGCCAGTGCAAGTCTCTCAGGTGTCCGGAGATGTGGAAGCGACGGGGGATGTCCAGGATGAGTCGTGCTGAGGCGTTCTGGATCCGCTGGAGTCTCTTCTGGAGTTTGGCGATGATTCCGGCGTAGAGGGAGTTGCCGTAGTCCATACGGCTGGTGACGAGGGCCTGGGTGACCGTCTTCCTGGTCTCGGTGGGGATCCACCGGAAGAACTTACGTAGCATGCGCAGGATGTTGAAGCACGACGAGGAGACGGCGTTGACTTGTCTGGTCATGGAGAGGGAGGAGTCCAGGATGAGAAGTGGAGAAGTGTGGCTCAGGGGTTAGAGGCGGCAGACCCGGAAGCTGAGATCGGTCCCGGACCAGAGTTCAATTCCCCGCCTCGGCGGGTCTTGGGCTCAAAAATTCCACGGACTTGATAATTCTCGTTCCGGTGCCTACTCGACTCACGGGTTCACACTCTGCAACTAAGGGCAATAGCTTGCTTAATCTCCACTACGACCCCGCGCGGCGGGATGCCTGGCTTTCACCTTGTGGATACCCTGCTGGGGTAATCTCACAGGGGAATACCAGGACGGGTTCCCAAGGCAAGCGCCTTGATGCCTTCGGGTGATACGTGCGCTATATAAATCGCAATACATTTACATTTACATGAAGCCCAGGTTGCGTGCGTGGTCTGTTGGTTTGGGTGCGCTGCCTAGGGCGGGGGGCCACCAGGAGTCGTCCCAGGCAGAGGGTGAGGATCCCAGGATGAGGACTTCCGTCTTGTCCGAGTTCAGTTTCAGGCGGCTGTTCTTCATCCATTCGGCTACTTCTTTCATCCCTTCGTGAAGGTTGGCTCTGGCGGTGGCGGGGTCGTTGGTGAGGGAGAGAATCAGCTGGGTGTCGTCGGCGTAGGAGATGATGTTGAGGTTGTGCTGGCGTGCGATGTCTGCGAGGGGGCTCATGTACGCGTTGAAGAGGGTTGGACTGAGCGAGGAGCCTTGAGAAACGCCGCAGATGACTTCAGTGGCTTCAGATCTGAACGGGGGGAGGCGGACTCTCTGTGTCCTTCCGGCGAGGAAGGAGATGATCCACTCCAGTGCCTTCTCCTGGATTCCGATGTTGCTGAGTCGCTGCACTAGTGTACGGTGGCAGACAGTGTCGAAGGCCATGGAGAGGTCTAGGAGGATGAGGGCTGCTGTTTCTCCGTTGTCAAGCAGTGCTCGGATGTCATCGGTGGCTGCGATCAGGGCGGTCTCGGTGCTGTGGTTGGCCCGGAAGCCAGACTGCGAGAGGTCGAGGGATCCGTTTGTCTCAAGGAAGGCGGCCAGCTGCTTGTTGACTGTCTTCTCGATGACTTTTGCAGGAAACGGGAGCAGCGAGATGGGGCGGTAGTTCTTGAGGTCGGTGGGGTCGGCCGATGGCTTCTTTAGTAGAGCGCTGAGTTCGGCGTGCTTCCAGCTCTCCGGGAAGGTAGCGTGTCGAAGGAGGTGTTGATGATGTCTCGCAGGTGGGGTGCGATGACAGCGTCGGCTTTGTTGAAGATGTGGTGAGGGCAGGGGTCGGTAGGAGATCCGGAGTGGATGGAGTTCATCGTGCGGACGGTGTCTTCGGTGCTGATCGGGGTCCAGGAGCGGAGGGTGGTGGTGGGGGGCGGTGGTTCGGTCGTGGCGTGCGTCGGTTGAGTGCTGAAGCTGTTGTGTATGTCTGCGATCTTGTTGTGGAAGTAGGAGGCGAGGGAGTTGCAGAGGTCTTGCGAAGGGGTGATGTCGTTGTTTCCGTCGTTGGGGTTGGAGAGCTCGTTAACGATGTTGAAGAGTTCCATGCTGTTTTGTACGTTGTTGTCCAGTCGTTCCTTGAATGTGGATTTCTTGGTGGAGTGGATGAGTTGGTGGTGTTTTCGGGTGGCGAGCTTGAGGGCAGTCATGTTGTCCGGTTTTGGGTCTCTGCTCCAGGTTCTCTCGAGGGCTCGGCAGTTCTTCTTGGAGCTCTTGAGTTCGTCGGTGAACCATGGGGCTTTCTTGCTACCGGGTCTGCTAGGCGGGGTCTTCAGAGGGGCGAGGTCGTCTGCGCAGTTGCTGATCCACTTCGCGAGGTTGGTGGCCACCTGGCTTGGGTTCGTTGCGCTGGTGGGAGGGTTCATGCTCAGGGAGGTCGCGAGCTGGTCGGCTGTGATCTTGTTCCAGCTTCTGCGTGCAACCTGTTGCTGGTGGTGGTGGATCGTGGTCCTTCTGAAGATGAAGTGGACGCAGCTGTGGTCCGTCCAGTGGAGTCCGGTGGCGTGGCTGAAGGCGATGTCCTCGCTGGATGAGAAGACGGGGTCGAGTATGTGTCCGGCATAGTGGGTGGGGGTGGTGGCCAGCTGCTTGAGTCCCAGGTTTGCGAGGTTGTCCAGCAGGGTGGTGGTGTTGCGGTCATTGTTGTTCTCCAGGTGGAAGTTGAGGACCCCGAGGAGGATGTAGTCAGCGGAGAGGAGGGCGTGCGGGCTGATGAAGTTGGCGAAGTCTTCGCTGAATTGTGTGCGTGGTCCCGGTGGTCTGTAGATGAGGGTGCCTCTGAGGGTGGTCTTGGGGTTGATGTGGACCTGGAAGTGCAGGTGCTCGGCGGGTGCGAGGGTGTCGTTGGTGTTGGTCGTGATGCGGATGGTATTCCTGTGGATGATGGCGATGCCTCCTCCGGTCTGGTTGATGTGGTCCCTTCGGATGATCTTGTAGCCGTCTGGGATGGCGATGTCGGGCGCTGAAGAGGCGTTCATCCAGGTTTCTGTGAGGAAGGCGACGTCTGGTGAAGTAGTGTCGAGCAGGTTCCAGAGCTCGACGGCGTGTCTGTGGGCGGAGCGGGTGTTGAGCAGGATGCATCTCAGGTGGCTGCTGCTGTTGCTCGTCTTGGTCTTGGTTGGTGCTGGAGTAGTGCAGTCCGGATGCAGGTGAACTTGCAGGAGTTGCAGCAGAAGGGTCCGTGGGTGCGTCTCGGGGTGGCTCGGTAGCATCCTGGAATTCGTCCGGCGTTGAGTGCGATGAGGATGGCGGCGTCGTACGTCCGGCGGGTGGGCTGGGGTTTGCGGGGGCCAGGGGTTCTGGCGCTGGGCGCGGTCCAGGCGCGGACGGGCGCAGACGGGCTTACCTTTGGGGCACCTTCGGCGATCAGTCGGCGGTCCAGCTGCGCGCGTCCGCTGCGCGGTCGCTCTGGGGGCGTCATAAGAAGGGGGACGGGAGGGCGGGTCAGCTGGGCGGTGGGAGCGGCTCGGACAATGGGCCGGTGGTGGGCGGGGCCTGTGGCGAGCTGCGGCGGGAAACTGGCGAGCGGGCGGCTCTGCTGTGGCTGGGCCGCCCAGGGGGGCGCCGGCGGCGGAGAAAGGCGTCAAGGCTGGCAGGCAGGAGCAGGAGGCAGGAGGAGCAAGGGGGTGACCCGGCCTGGTGAGAGGCGCAGCGATCCCAGCACTTCTATGTCTTCTTAACACTGTCTTTACTTGAGTCGTGGTTCTTATACCACTTTCTTATTCACTTAATCTATACTATAAGATTGCATTCTTGTGAAACAAGCTGCTTTACACTCCTTCTGCCCTAAGCCGGGAGGCTGCTCTCCACAGCTACCACTTACAGAGCTTTCTAAGGTTGTCTAAGACCGCTTAAATCACCATATGGGTCATCTTGACTGGTTGGTGCAAGGTACCCACTTACATTAGTGGACATCATATACCTGGCCAGCTTCTCACACCAGTGCTCTACTTCATTCAAAAATTCTCTAAGGCATGTCTCCAGTACTCGGTCGACCAAACCATTTGGCATGGAATCACTAGTTTGAAAAGACCTAACAATATGTGGACTATTTCCTCCAAGAATATGTTGTCAGTTTACCATCACACATCAAGGATGCAGCGATGTTCTTAAAAGGTTGTATGATATACCCTGGTCAGATGAATATATACTGATGACTATGGAAATAACCTCCTATTTACCAGCATTGAACACAGGGATGGAGTAAGAGCGGTGGATCATTATCTAAGGAAAAGACCCATTCAGTTTTTCAACCATACCAAAATGCTGTTGAATATGATTGACTGGTGCTTAAACAATAATTTCTTCCGTCTCAGCAATGGAGTGTTCCAGCAGTTGAGGGAGGTTTCCAAGGCTACCTGCTTCTCCCCCAGCTACGCATGTTTACATGTGGGCTGGTGGGAGGAGGCGGCACTCATGGTAGACCACAGTAAAGACTAGGATGAACATGTGGTAGGCTGGATGCGATTTATTGATGATGTATTTGTAATTCGGAAAGGCAATAAGGAGAGTGCTGGTAAATGTGTTGAACGCATCAATGCAAATACAATGAATCTGGAATTTACTGCCCATATAGATGCACTATCAATAGAATTTTTAGACGTACAGATATATGTTAATGACAAAAAATTAGAATCTAGGTTACATCATAAGAACGCGGCAGGCAACTCCACACTTCACACATCCAGCTATCACCCCAATCATTTGATTAACAGTATCCTATATAGAGAAATGCTGAGACTAAGCACGATTTGTAGCTCGGAGAGGGATCTAGCTTTATGCCAACAAGAAGCTAAAGAAAGATTCGTGAGCGAGATTATGCTATCAGTACAATTGAACGGGCAATGACAAAAGCAAATGAAAAATCTAGGGAATCAATTATTTTTCAGACCTTTAGAAATACAGACTTTAGACCACACCTCGGTCCAACTAATCAGGGAGATGAACCTAAGATCAGATTAATGACCACCTACAGCCGGCAGGAAATATCCATTAGATGGATTTTTTTTTTTTTAAACCTTTATTGCAGCATTCATAGAGATCCATGGTATCCAGTTTGGTACCAGTCACAATCAACTCCCCGGGTGAATCTGGCATTTTCGGGGGGAACGAACAGGATCACGAAAGGGCAAGCGTGGACAGCGACCCGTCGTTATCCACAGCCGCGTTAACCCGGTGCAACACCGCAGGTCGGGGTCCCGACCCGCCAAACCCCGGCACGAATCTATACCGGGTCCGCGGGACGGGGATCCCCACCCACAATCAGCAACAGCAGGTCACCTCTCTCTCAACGCTGGGCAAAGAAAACAATTGCCACCAATTTCGGGCGTAGACGAAGTCTCCACTACGATTGACCGGACCCTGCCAGGGTCTCTCAGCCGATGTTGTTGCACTGCAGCCTGGCCGTGCAGATACTCGAATCCCCGGCTTCACCGCTGGAACAGGCCACGATCTTCAACTCGGTGTACGTTCGTGAAATCAGCCGATAAAAATTTGGGGATTTCACTATCGGAATGGGGAACACTTCATCCAAGCAGAGGCTGGGCGTAAGATCAGGATATAGTACAGGATCTTGTGGCGGAATACGGAGGTCGGGGGAGCCGGGAACCTAAGCAGCAATCTTGTTTGCCGTCGTAGCTCCTCCTCCTAGATCAGCGGTCTTCAATCTGTGGGGCGTGACCCCCAGGGGGGTCGTGGAGTCCTGGAGTCCTGGGAAGGGGGTCGCAGATTCTGCAGAGTGCAGTTCCTGGCATTGGGCTGAGGGTGCTCCCGGCGGAGGCCTAATTCACACCGAGGTGTGAAAAACATCAACGCCTCATTAACAAGTAAAAGGTTGTTGAAAGACCTGTCAAGTACTTGGGTGTGACTGTATGTGTGTCCCTGAAGCTGTTACAGCCGGGCTCACATACACGAGCTGGGGGGGGGGGGGGGCTGGGGAAGTGGCTGTAGTGTAGCCCTTTGAGTTCAATGGATGTAGCGCACCTGGAGCTGTGGGTCCCATGACACGTCCCCCACCCCCAGCAGGGAGGCACAGAGATGCCCTCCCATGAGAAGAAGGAAGACGATGCAGAGAGATACTTCCCCCCCACCCCCCCATGAGAGAGGCACAGAAAAGGTGGGTGGGTGGATGAATGATGGGTGGATGGATGGATGAAAGGCTGAAGGAAGGATGGATGGATGTGTGAAAAGGTGGGTGGATGAATGATGAGTGGATGGATAAATGAAAGGGTGGATGGATGAATGATGGATGTATGTATGTATGGATGGAAGGATGAAAGGATGAAGGTTAGATTGGTGAAGGATAGATGTATGGATGGAAGAATGAAAGGGTGGACGGAAGGATGGATGGATGATGGATGTGTAAAAAGATGGGTGGATGAAAGAAGGGTGAATGGATGGATGAAAGGGTGGATGGATGAATGATGGATGTATGGATGGAAGGATGAAAGGGTGGATGGATGAAGGATAGATTGGTGAAGGATAGATGTATGGATGGAAGAATGAAAGGGTGGACGGATGAAGGATGGATGGATGAAAGGGTGGATGGATGAATGATGGATGGATGGATATGTAAAAAGATGGGTGGATGAATGATGGGTGGATGGATGAAAGGGTGGATGGATGAATGATGGATGTATGGATGGAAGGATGAAAGGGTGGATGGATGAAGGATGAATGTATGGATGGGAGGATGAAAGGGTGGATGGATGTATGTATGGATGGGAGGATGAAAGGGTGGATGAATGAATGAAGGATGGATGTATGGATGGATGGATGGATGGAAGGATGGATGAAAGGGTGGATGGATAAAAGGCTGCATGGATGAATGATGCATGGATGCGTGAAAAGGTGGGGGGATGAATGATGGGTGGATGGATGAAAGGGTGGGTGGATGGATGTATGGATGAAAGGGTGGATGGATGGATGTATGTATGGATGGGAGGATGAAAGGGTGGATGGATGGTGGATGGATGTATGGATGGGAGGATGAAAGGGTGGGTGGATGTATGAATGGATACAAGGTTGCATGGATGAATGATAGATGGATGTGTAAAAAGGTGGGTGGATGAATGATGGGTGGATGGAAGGAAGGGTGGATGGGTAAAGGATGGGTGAATGGATGGATGATGGATGTATGAATGGATGGATGTGTGAAAAGGTGGGTGGATGAATGATGAGTGGATGGATGAATGAAAGGGTGGATGGATGAATGATGGATGGATGGATGGATGTATGGATGGAAGGATGAAAGGGTGGATGGATGAAGGATAGATTGGTGAAGGATAGATGTATGGATGGAAGAATGAAAGGGTGGACAGATGAAGGATGGATGGATGAAAGGGTGGGTGGGTGGATGAATGATGGATGGATGGATGTGTGAAAAGGTGGAGGATGAATGATGGGTAGATGGATGGATGAAAGGGTGGGTGGATGAATGATGGATGGATGGATGTGTGAAAAGGTGGGTGGGTGGGTGGATGAATGATGGGTGGATGGAAGGAAGGGTGGATGGGTAAAGGATGGATGTATGGATGGAAGGATGAAAGGGTGGATGGATGAAAGGGTGGATGGATGAAGGATGGATGTATGGATGGAAGGATGAAAGGGTGGATGGAAGGATGTGTGAAAGTGTGGGTGGATGAATGATGGAGGGATGTGATGAGGTCTAACAGGCGCATTTATGGTTGTCAAAAGTTGATGATGAGGAGTACCAGTTTCTAGAAACTTTTGTCGGAGGGGGTCCTTACGCCTAAAAAGGTTTTACAAGGGGGTCTCGGCATCAAAAAGTTTGAAGACATCTGTCCTAGATTGATTATTAATAGAGAAGGCCTATTGTTCTAACCTTGGGCCAACTTCTTCCTAATAAACTCAATTTAACTTTTCGGAGAGCTCCCTCTATGAGGAAGACCTTAGTTTTGCTAAGTATTTCGGGGCTACTTTTAACTAATTAGCTGTCCTCTAAAAAAGGTTTTTTCAAATGAAGCTCCTTTAGGATATTCCGACTGAGTGTTAACATCTTGAACTATATGTCAGCATTTGTTTCAAAACCGATAGAGTTAAAAGGTTTTTACAACTACAGAACTGACTTTGCTGTGTATGTCCTTGAAGGGACTTGCGGGATTTGATATGTGGGAAGTACCAAGCTGCAGGTGCATGTAAGGATTGAATTGTTTCAAGTATTATGTCATAGGTGCAGTTCCGGTTTTGAGGAGAGGAGGCAATCGAGACAAATTGCCAGTTAGAGACCCAGTTCATTCTAGAACTCACTGACACAGCCATACACACAATGAGTCAGCCATACAGCTCCTCACAGATGAGATGCACTAACTCATACTGTCACTGATTCACCCACTCACTCATCCATGCAGGCAGTCACAACCTCCCTCACCCATGCACACAGACTCAAACAGGAACTCAACCAATTAATTACATATACATCCACTCACGTACCCACTCACCAACCCATACCGTCACTTAGACATTAACTGACAGACTGATGAAGACATTCGCATAACCTAGTCACTCACCCATACATTCACTAACTATAACTGCTGAGTTTCTCTTGTTTTGTACGAGTGAAAAGTCAGCCTAACTATAACGTCTCTGTAACCTCTGCTTTTTTTTCCAGTGAATTGCAAAGGTTTAAAAAAATATATATTTCATTACTGTAACATCCCTGTAACCATTGTTTTTTTCACTTAATTTCTAAGGTTTTTTTTAATGTTAATTCCTAACTATAACATCCCTGTTACCATTGTTTTTTCCAGTGAATTTCCAAGGTTTTTAAAGAAGTAGTCACTTTTGCAGAGTGGTGGAGAAAGGGGACGGGCCCCCGGCCAGCACACAGGAATTCCGCTGTTTAGGACTTACAGGAGGTACCAGGAGGGCTTCTTGGTTTCCAATATCCCTCAAGACTAAAGTGGACTTCATCCCCCAACCAGAAGTACACCAGGAACTGTGTTTGCAGAGTGGTGGAGAAAAGGAGTGTGGCCTTCGAAGTCCTCTTAGCAATCCCACTGTATGTGACAGGAGGGGTAGTTGGGCCCCAAGGACGTCCTTGGGGCCAACTACCCCTCATGTTACCTCCAGTAAGTCCCACATAGCTGGATTGCTGAGAGGTTTTTAGAGGCAACGCCACCTTTCTCCACCACTCTTCAAACGAGTCTCTCGGCGCACAATCAGTTTGGGGATGAAGTTCACATTGGCGCCGGGGGTTTCCAAGAAGGGATCGGGAGCTGCCTGTTTCTTTGAAATAAAAGATGTTCTTGTACCTGAAGTGATGTGCGGCCTCAATTTGCTGAGCAAAGTTGGAACACGTTTGATGTGGCGGCTTCAGGCCACAGAGGGATCGCAACGTCCGAGAAAATAGGAGGAACCATGCAGGGGAAAACACCTCTCTCTGCAAATGGCACAGCAGGTAATTCAAACAGACGGAGTGTGATACAGGGGCTCAATGGAGGGCTATAAATTAAAACCTGAATAATATCGGAGCAAACGGGCCCACTGGAGGGTGATATTATGCTAAAATCAACTACAAGGACCAGCGTGCCTTGGAAATGTTAATGAATAATGAGGCACACTGGAGGCCAATGGAAATTATTTAAAGCACACAGAAATCCTTGTGGCATTGTAAGTGAGCTTACTGAATGCTCTGATGGCCTCTGAGGATAGAATTAGAGACTCTGAAACGCGTCAAGCCGAGGGCTTCCAAGACAGGATCGGAAGCTGCCTGTTTCTTTGAAATAAAAGATGTTCTTTTACCTGAAATGGTGTGCTGCCTCAATTTTCTGAGCAAAATTGAAACATGTTTGATGTAGCGGCTTCAGGCCACAGAGGGATAGCACCGTCTGAGATAACAGGAGGAAGCACGCAGGGGAAAACACCTTTCTCTGCGAATGGCACAGTAGTTACCAATTCAAACAGACCGAGTCCGATTTGGGGGCTCAATGGAGGGCTATAAATTAAACCCTGAATAATATCGGAGCAAAATGGGCCCACTGGAGGGCAATATTATGCTAAAATCAACTACAAGGACCAGCGTGCCATTGAAATGTTAATGAATAATGACGCACACCGGAGGCCAATGGAAATTATTTAAAGCACGCAGAAATCCTTGTGGTATTCAAAGTGAAGTTACTGAATGCTTCGATGGCTGCTGAGGAAAGAGTTAAAGACTCTGAAACTCGTCAGGCCGAGGGTTTCCAAGGCTGGATCGGAAGCTGCCTATTTCTTTGAAATAAAAGATGTTCTTTTACTTAAAGGTGCGCGGCCTCAATTTGCTGAGCAAAGTTGGAACAATTAAATACCGCACTCAAGGTAAGGGGGCTCACACAAGACTTTAATTAGCAAGCTAAAGAACAACCGTTTCGGCATAGAGCCTTCTTCTGTGTCATTCGTTTAAATCAAAAGACAGTGTTTATAAAGCATTATTCAAAAAGAACAGTGAAATGAAAAAGGGACTAAATGCCTCTTTTGAAGAGGCTTTCTGTATACTTGTCTTCCTATGGAAGCATGTTTATATTTTATGTAGACAGCTTTTGCTGTGATCACATCGTAAACCTTTTCAAGTGCTTAGATGCGTTCAGAACATTCAATATGTTTCCCCTCCTACAGAAATTGCATAGTTACGATGTCAGACCACACATTTAACCACATGTAGCCGTGTATCTGCATATGTCCCTTTTCAGATTGTCATTTACACTAAATTTACAAAATTCATGCTATTTACAACATGTTAGCGAAACTTCATTGATTAAAGAACATTTCAATTTCTAGCAAATCATATGTTTGATCCGAAAGGTGAATGCAAAAATTAATAATTAATAAGATTGTACACAGTTTTTATAAAGTACAAAATCCATTTCAAATCTTAGGGAAAATCTGATGCGGCAATAATCATTAACCTTTCCCTACCTTAAATTCATTGATATAGGTCTCTTCATTCATCAATTAATAGTTTTATCATCTAATTATTTGTTCATTTACCTAAATGTACCCCTAGTTCCTCCCCACAGTTCAATCCTTTTGGATGTTTTGTTGAGAGATCAATAATGTACCTTGACTCATGGTGTTCGTAATCTATCGCCTCCTCGTGGATTTGCTGGAACAGAATCCAAGCGAAAATATTGTAGCTTGGTCCTATCTCTGGCATGAAATTCCGCAAAGTGGCGGGCCACTGGATATGCAGGGTCCTCTTTTTCAATTGCCCTCTGATGTTCTAAGATTCTGATCTTCAATTGGTGAATTGTGCTGCCAATATATCTTAGGCCGCAAGGACAAAATAGGCAGTATACTGCATATACAGTACTGCATGTTAAAAATTTCGATATGGCCGTTGTCATGTATAGATCATGTATTGGGCTTAAAAGCTGTACGATTTTATCTTGAGAAACGCCAGTTACGATTCGCCCTACATAATCAAATGCTACTCAAATGTATAGATTTCTGTCTGAGGAACAATATCTTTCTATTCGAGAATCAGTTCTTCAGGCAAACCTCCAGAACGGCGATGGGCACCTGCTTCGCCCCCAGCTATGCGAACTTGTTCGTTGGCTGGTGGGAGGAGCGGGTGCCCAGAACCGTGGAGGGCATTGAGCAGGGCAGGGTAGTGCAGTGATCCACACGCAAAAGGGGAGAGGGCCAAAATAGTTTATACTCCAATACCCCGGACCCCCTGAGGTAACTGTAATCACACACAAACAAGGGGGTATTTGGAGTGCACAAATACAACAAAGGGAAATTCCCAAAACTGCCCTCACTCACATACCGAAGTATGTGACATGCTTCATCATAGGGCCTGCTACAAACGCCCTGGTGTATCCACATCCAGGGCGGAGCATTAGGGAGGGGAAAAAAATAATAAATTCCACGTTACAAGACGTACAACACAATCAGTACGTACAACGAGCAACATACATGAGTGATAAGATGTGCAAAAGAAAACCTCGTGGATCTGATGTGAGTGTGACGAAAAAATTGTGCAGTAAGGATGTGAGTTACAACTGATTAGGGGTGCCAATAGAAAGAAATACTTTATTAGACCCAATTATGGTACCCTTATCAGGATTAAAAATAAAAGAGGATGGGAAAAATGTCTTATTGAGAAAATGAGGTTCCTCAAGACTTCCCTCCTACCACTGCTCGAGTCAACATGTTTCGACCGCTTTCCTTGGGCCCCGAAAGGTCACTTCGGTCTTCCTCAGGACTGTCGCAGTCAAATCCACCAATTACCCATGCTGTAATTCGATCATTGGGTTTCCTGAAAGGAGTAGGTCTCGAAGATCCGTACTCTTCTGGGTATTTCAATTGTTCAGTGGAGGAAATGTCCCCAAGAACTAGGGGGAGACATTCACTGGAAAAGAGTAAGGGATAGTGAGAAAAAGATAGGAGCTCGTTCCCCAAAAATTACTCAATTCCACCCTGAGAATATTAATTAACTCAGGTCATTCTCCAAATCAGTAAGTGATTTCAACAGTATTCCACACACACACTCATTAGTATGTCATTTAAGTAGGGATGGTCTTACTAAACCTTCCACAAGATTTACTTCAATTGCTAATTATGAAGTATAACAAACGATAAGATCTTGAGTTTAGTAGCACACTAGCAAACCCCTGGCCCAGCCTGGGACCCCATGCGTCCGCACACACTCCACCCGTAAACCAACATGATCTATGGCAAATAGTAAAAGTGCTCCAATGAGGCTTGTCAGTTTGAATCAAAAGACTTACCGAGTTTATGGAATACATTAACTCGAACTGGTGTCCGTGTGGGAGGTCTGCCCGTGAACACAATCTGAAAGGGATAAAGCACGCGTGGTAACTAGCAGTATCCCTTAGGTCTGTGATGTCGGCTTTTAATATTCTTGGTATATCGCCAGGATTTTCCGAACCTCCCCCCGTTCACCTTACCGTTCAGTACGGCTAGACCTGCCCACAGCTACTCGTACCAAGTGACACCGCATAGATGACAGTCCGTTCCTGTATTTACTGGTCCGGTTCATCTGCGGCGTCTGACGTCACGAACGTAGTGACGTTACGGCGTCAGCGTGAAAGAGCGGGGGGACCTTCAGGAGTTGTAGTTGTGTTTCACTCCGGTCCCCCGATACTTCAAAACTACCTCTGGGTTTGGGAAAATAACGGGCCCCATATTGAATATCTGGGGTAAACACATAGGGACTCCTATGGAGTCAGAGGACAGCGAACAAACCCAATTCAAAATCTAAAGGAATGTATAGCGTGTGGTGTATTACCAACACGGGCTGCTAATGGCAGGAACCGCCCCCATAGGTGATAGTAAAAGGACCTAATGATAACTATCTCTCTACCCACCGCTAGTACGAGATGGAGCGATGAGTCAGCTATAGGACTTAGCCTACTCTGGAGTTGTGGGTATTTTGTCGCACTTGAATCAAGGGTCATCCCTTTGTTTCAATGGTGAAAATATTAAATGTTATACAATAGATATCAGAAATACCACTCATTCCTTATAAGAAGTAATGTATGGTGTATATCCATCAGAATAATGTAGCTTCACCCAGGCTGAATAATTGTCCCCAATAATGCGGGGATGGATCAATTAAAGTATACCCCATGGTATATGGCTCATTTATTACGGGGCTAGTTATGGCAAAACAGGCTTCCCCATTAAAGTAATAGAGGAACAGCGAGGTAAATTAGTGTATGCCAAAGTAGCCACCTAATGGTAGGTATTCCTTATTCCATGCCCACCCATAAAGATAATACCCTTCATAAATTTGTGCAGTTGTGTATTATCTATTGTCCCAAGTGTGTTGGTTTCTCAGTAGAACACCCTCTAGAGCAGATGAGAGAGTGTGGGACAGGAGGATGCCATAGCCGTATAAAAGGGGATCAATTATTTACAGTTGTCTTCCCAATTTCTGCCACGGGATCTCGTCATTTAATCCCACTATATTGCTTCTTAAACGGTAGACCCATCGTTGTTCTCGCTGCAGTAGTAACCTTTGATCCTATATGTGATGTCTCCTTGGTTTTATTTTCTCAATCACAGTCCATCTGATGTCTTCTATGCTGTGTCCTTGTTCAGAAAAGTGGGACGTAAGTTTTGTGTTCGTTTTCCCACAACGTATGGTACTCCGATGCTCGGTGATTCTGGTTCGTACTTTTCTGCTGGTCATCCCTACATACATTTTTTGGCAGAGACAAGTTAGCAGATAGATCACTCCCTGGGAATTACAATTGGTGTGTGATCTCTGCTCCCAGGGAGTGCGGAGTCCTAGATTGATAGAAGTGGAGTTATTCGTCAGGTGGCAAACACTACATGCCCCACAACGTGTGTGACCCATCACTTTAGGTAGACCTGTTACTGTAGAATTCTCTCTCGCTGATCCCAGGTCCCTCGGTCTGGTATGTATCAAAAGATCCCTCAAGTTTTGACTGCATTCGAAGGAAAATAGGGGTGTCTCAATTTTCATGCCCCCTGTATTGAGGATCTTCCAATTTTTCAAGACCAATTTTTTGATCTGTTGTGATGCCATATTAAATGTGGATACAAAAAACGGTTTCTTGGTCTGAGGTCTCATGTTTTTAGACAAGAGAGTTTCACGGTTGGCATTGAACGCTCTCTTACGTGCTCTTTTGATGACTCTGGTAGGATACCCCCTCTGCTGCAGTTTTGAGGTAAGATGTTTAGCTTCCTCAGTGAAGTCATCTTTATCGGAGCAATTACGCCGAATGCGGAAGAATTGTCCCACTGGTAAGTTCTCCCGTAAGGAGCGTGGATGGAAACTTTCGAAGGCCAAAAGGGCATTCTTGTCCGTCGGTTTATGGAAGACCTTCGTTTTTAGAATGCCACCACTGGGTTCAATCACTAGATCCAGAAAAGGTAGGTCGGTCTTAGTGACAGTTGAGGTGAAATGGAGGAACGGGTTTTGGGCATTGAGCCACTCCAATAAAAGGTCTACAGATGTTCTCTCGCCCCTCCATATCACTAAGACGTCATCTATATAACGTCTCCACAGCCTCAGGTTGTTCGACCATGGTCCACTAGTGTTCAACACAGAGAGTTCTTCAAATGCCCCCACATAAAGTCCGGCAAGGCTCGGGGCAAAAACACTCCCCATGGAAGCGGCATGGGTTTGGAGATAAAGTACCCCTTCAAATTCCAAAAAGTTTTTGGTGAGGGATATTTCGGCCAGATGTAAAATAAAGGCACGTGGGGTTTGAAAAGGCCAGTCTCTTTCAAAGAGTAGGGACTCGAGGACCCTCAATGTCTCACGTTGAGGAATGTTTGTATAGAGGGCCTACATGTCCAGCCCTTTTCTAGAATTCATGGTCAGGGTCGAATGTAACATCTTTCAGCACATTCAAAATGTCCAGAGTATTCCTCAAATAAGTAGGTAAAGCTTGAACCATTGGCTTTAAAAAGAAGTCGCAAAATTGCGAGAGAGGTTCAAGCAAAGACCCCATCCCGGAGACAATAGGTCTACCGGGAGGGGGCCTTGCTGTTTTATGTATTTTAGGGCGGCAGTAAAAATAAGGGATCCTCGGATGTTTATTAACGAGGAACTCTGCTTCCTTTTCAGTGATCCAATCATTCGTCCTTGCCTCTTCCACCGTGCTCACAATCTCCCTTGTAATCTCTTAAGTAGGGTCATTTTTAAGTTTTTGATAGGCCCTAGGGTCTGAAAGAAGGCGGTGCATTCCTGACGATAGGCTGCTACGTCCATCACCACTATGGCACCCCCTTTATCCGCGGGTTTCAGGATAATTTCTTTGTTATTCCCTAGTGCTCTCAGTGCTTCTCTCTTTCACAGTTGGATAAGTTGGAATAATGACCAGAGTTATTCAGGGCAGAGGTTTCCAGATCATGAACCACTGCTTCTTCAAAGGCCGCAATCTGTGGGGGAAGTAACGCCAGTTGTGGTGTGAATGTAGATTTTGGGCGAAAGGGAGTATCGCCAATGATGTCTTTATTGGGATTCCGATCTTCAAAGAATACCTTCAATCTCAGATTTCGAAAGAACACCGCCAAATCTTGTCGGAGTTTGAAGAGGTCTGGGTAGTAGGTAGGCACAAAACCCAATCCCTTGTTCAAGAGTTGTTCCTCCACAGGAGTCAGGAGATGTCCCGAAAGGTTCACCACTAGAGATGCTCTCGGCTCGTGCTCGGTGTGGTTCCCTGTGCCATACTCCTGGTTACCCGTTGGGTGATTTCTTGATCTTGGTCGGACCAATTCACCCGTGTTACTGGTTTCTGTTTGCCACGTCCCTTGCCCCGGCCTCTCCCTAAAAAAGGCCCCTGGAAGTTCTGAAATTGGGGATTCTGAAATTCCAGGTTTTGGAATCCTTGATTGTCGAAGGTTTGATTCTGGAATGGGCCCCGAGGGTTGGTATCCCATCATAGGCCAATTGTAAGCCTGATTAGGATATGGTTGGAAAGATTGGTGAAAAAATGGTGGTCTTGGACCTCGCCAGTTCCCACGGCCTCGCCCTCTTCTTTTGGGTTGATATTCATTTCCGCTATCCTCGCTTGAACTGCTAGTTGTGTATTGGTGGGGGCGGCCCTGCTGGTAACTCTTATTACCCTCTGACATCTTTTGTTTGGCATATTCATTGGATGTATAGGGGTAAACCTTTTCTCTAAAAAAATTCTTCGGATCTTTTTGAAGTTTGGAGATTTTAGTATGAATCAGGTGGTCTCTGTATTCTCCGAGTTCAGTATTAATGTGTTCCAATTTATGACTGAAAGATGTCATTACAATTTCAGTTTGGAGTCCTGCCTCTGTCGCCTGGATTTTGATTAAGAGGGCGTCTGCTAGACTTTAGCTGTCCGAATAATTAGGACCAGCCAATATCTGGTACATTTCCAGGACACTAAGGCCCAATCTCGTCGAAAATCCTCATCCTCAAGAAAAATGAGCGGTTCGTTGGTAACCAAGAGACCCCTTGGGGCTGCGTTGATCCTTAAATACTCTGTTAGGATTGCCCCATGGAGAATGGTCTTCACTTGTGCTTTCTTAAGCTCCAACAGAGTATCCCAACCTTCTCCTTGTGCCAAAGCTGCAGTTACTGTACTATCTCCTAAGAGGGAGGGCTCTGCGAGGATGTCGGAAACAATGTCATCCCCAAATGATAACCCCGGAATCAATGCCATAATGGTAGTGATTATGTAGTTAGTCAAAGGACCAAACTCTGCTAATGTCAATGTGGTTACACTATGGGTTTCCGTTTATTGTCCCCACTTGTTTACTGCCTAGGTGAAGCTAATTAATGGATGGAAATGTAGGTGGAAGAGTGCCGGAAAGGGTGGAGACCCAGGAGGCCAATTCTAGTAGTGTGTGCTCAAGTCTTACCCCAAATTTAGATTTCAAACCCCTGCGGCTAAGCTGCCGCTCTTAAACTGATCCACACGCAAAAGGGGAGAGGGCCAAAATAGTTTATACTCCAATACCCCAGACCCCCTGAGGTAACTGTAATCACACACAAACAAGGGGGTATGTGGAGTGCACAAACACAACAAAGGGAAATTCCCAAGTTTGGAAAAACTGCCCTCACTCACATACCAAAGTATGTGACATGCTAGGGCCTGCTATAAACGCCCTGGTGTAGCCACATCCAGGGCGGAGCATTAGGAGTGGAAAAAAATAATAAATTCCACGTTACAAGACGTACAACACAATCAGTACGTGCAACATACATGAGTCATAAGATGTGCAAAAGAAAACCTTGTGGATCTGATGTGAGTGCGACGAAAAAAAAGTGCAGTAAGGATGTGAGTTAAAACTGATTAGGGGTACCAATAGAAAGAAATACTTTATTAGACCCAATTATGGTACCCTTATCAGGATTAAAAATAAAAGAGGATGGGAAAAATGTCTTATTGAAAAAATTTGGTTCCTCAAGACTTCCCTCCTACCACTGCTCGAGTCAACATGTTTCGACCGCTTTCCTTGTGCCCTGAAATGTCACTTCGGTCTTCCTCAGGACCTTCGCAGTCAAATCCACCAATTACCCATGCCGTAATTCGATCATTGGGTTTCCCGAAAGGAGTAGGTCTCGAGGATCCGTACTCTTCTGGGTATTTCA
This sequence comes from Lissotriton vulgaris, assembly GCF_964263255.1. Classification (NCBI taxonomy): domain Eukaryota; kingdom Metazoa; phylum Chordata; class Amphibia; order Caudata; family Salamandridae; genus Lissotriton; species Lissotriton vulgaris. The sequence goes on along the minus strand of NC_141687.1, from coordinate 868,102,674 downwards.
GTTGTTCAGTGGATGAAATGTCCCCAAGAACTAGGGGGAGACATTCACTGGAAAAGAGTAAGGGATAGTGAGAAAAAGATGGGAGCTCGTCCCCCAAAAATTACTCAATTCCACCCTGAGAATAATAATTAACTCGGGTCATTCTCCAAATCAGTAAGTGATTTCAACAGTATTCCACACACACACTCATTAGTATGTCATTTAAGCAGGGATGGTCTTACTAAACCTTCCACAAGATTTACTTCAATTGCTAATTATGAAGTATAACAAACGATAAGATCTTGAGTTTAGTAGCACACTAGCGAACCCCTGGCCCAGCCTGGGACCCCATGCGTCCGCACACACTCCACCCGTAAACCAACATGATCTATGGCAAATAGTAAAAGTGCAAAAACAACAAGTGATGGACCGAATGTGGATCAATGTCACACATTCCCCCAGTCAAAAGATCTGGGCCCAAATCCATCGTTTTTTTGCACTCCACACCACCCTGGGTTAGACAATGGCGATATGCAAATCAGCTCTGACCCTGTTGCCCCATGGGAACAGTCCAGTCCGAACTACAAAAGCCATGTCCTTCCCAGAACGGAATCAGGCATCCGAGAACCGGACCGGTTTCGAGGTAACACCTCTCATCAGCCCGGCTAGCTTGACTCCAAGTGGTGTGGAGTGCCTGGGACCCACGTATGGGCATCCCCAGCGCACTTAGGGCGGCAATTGCAAAAACAACAAGTGATGGACCGAATGTGGATCAATGTCACACATTCCCCCAGTCAAAAGATCTGGGCCCAAATCCATCGTTTTTTTGCACTCCACACCACCCTGGGTTAGACAATGGCGATATGCAAATCAGCTCTGACCCTGTTGCCCCATGGGAACAGTCCAGTCCGAACTACAAAAGCCATGTCCTTCCCAGAACGGAATCAAGCATCCGAGGACCGGACCGGTTTCGAGGTAACACCTCTCATCAGCCCGGCTAGCTTGACTCCAAGTGGTGTGGAGTGCCTGGGACCCACGTCTGGGCATCCCCAGCGCACTTAGGGCGGCAATTGCAAAAACAACAAGTGATGGACCGAATGTGGATCAATGTCACACATTCCCCCAGTCAAAAGATCTGGGCCCAAATGATGGATTTGGGCCCAGATCTTTGGACTGGGGTGAATGTGTGACATTGATCCACATTCTGTCCATCACCTGTTTTGTTTGCAATTACCGCCATAAGTGCGCTGGGGATGCTCAGACGTGGGTCCCAGGCACTCCACACCACTGGAGTCGAGCTAGCCGGGCTGATGAGAGGTGTTACCTCGAAACCGGTCCGGTCCTCGGATGCTTGATTCCGCTCTGGGAAGGACATGGCTTTTGTAGTTCGGACTGGACTGTTCCCATGGGGCACAGGGTCAGAGCTGATTTGCATATCGCCATTGTCTAACCCAGGGTGGTGTGGAGTGCAAAAAAACGATGGATTTGGGCCCAGATCTTTGGACTGGGGTGAATGTGTGACATTGATCCACATTCTGTCCATCACCTGTTTTGTTTGCAAATAGTACATTTGAGAAGTAACAACCTAGGCAATTAAACACAGTGAATCTCCACAAGATCAAAAGATATATAGCAATGGACTACAGCTGCTTAAAAAACACGTTTTTATTAGTTAATTAACACAAGTAAAAAGAGGTTCATTATATGACATTAAAATAACAGTAAAAAAGGTCCATAGGGTACAGTTGACAATCACAAATTAACAATTTACGAACATTAAAAATTATATTAGATGGGTGGCATGAAAATTCAATCTCTACGCGCGTTTCGGCGGCCAGCGCCTTCTTCCTGGAGCAGCCACACAATATCTAAAGGTGAAGATATATATAGAACATACAATTATATCGATTCTTACTCATATAAAACATGTAACTAACTGTTATGCATTTTGTTTAAAAAAAGAAACAATTTTTGTAGCAGCTGTAGATTAAAAACAACATTATGAATTGCATTTATCTTGTCATTTCTCTTGTCATTTCCTTAAGAAAAATGGATTTATTTACACATTCTGTCCATCACCTGTTTTGTTTGCAAATAGTAAAAGTGCTCCAATGAGGCTTGTCAGTTTGAATCAAAAGACTTACTGAGTTTATGGAATACATAAACTCGAACTGGTGTCCGTCCGGGAAGTCTGCCGGGTGAACACAATCTGAAAGGGATAAAGCACGCGTGGCAACTAGCAGTATCCCTTAGGCCTGTGATGTCGGCGTTCAATATTCTTTGTATATCGCCAGGATTTTCCGAACCTCCCCCCGTTCACCTTACCGTTCAGTACGGCTAGACCTGCCCACAGCTGCTCGGACCAAGTGACACCGCGTAGATGACAGACGCGGTGTCCGTTCCTGTATTTACCTATCGTCTCCGGGATGGGGTCTTTGCTTGAACCTCTCTCGCAATTTTGCGACTTCTTCTTAAAGCCAATGGTTCAGCTCTACCTACTTATTTGAGGGATACTCTGGAATTTTAAATGTGTTGAAAGATGTTACATTCGACCCTGACCATGAATTCTTGATAGGGCTGGACATAGAGGCCCTCTATACAAACATTCCTCAACGTGAGACATTGAGGGTCCTCGAGTCCCTACTCTTTGAAAAAGACTGGCCTTTTCAAACCCCACGTGCCTTTATTTTTCATCTGGCTGAAATAGCCCTCACCAAAAACTTTTTTGAATTTGAAGGGGTACTTTATTTCCAAACCCATGGCACTTCCATGGGGAGTGTTTTTGCCCCGAGCCTTGCCGGACTTTATGTGGGGGCATTTGAAGAACTCTCAGTGTTGAACACTAGTGGACCATGGTCGAACAACCTGAGGCTGTGTAGACGTTATATAGATGACGTCTTAGTGATATGGAGGGGCGAGAGAACATCTGTAGACCTTTTTTTGGAGTGGCTCAATGCCCAAAACCCGTTCCTCCATTTCACCTCAACTGTCACTAAGACCGACCTACCTTTTCTGGAACTAGTGATTGAACCCAGTGGTGGCATTGTAAAAACAAAGGTCTTCCATAAACCAACGGACAAGAATGCCCTTTTGGCCTTTGAAAGTTTCCATCCACGCTCCTTACGGGAGAACTTACCAGTGGGACAATTCTTCCGCATTCGGCGGAATTGCTCCGATAAAGATGACTTCACTGAGGAAGCTAAACATCTTACCTCGAAACTGCAGCAGAGGCGGTATCCTACCCGAGTCATCAAAAGAGCACGTAAGAGAGCGTTCAATGCCAACCGTGAAACTCTCTTGTCTAAAAACATGAGACCTCAGACCAAGAAACCGGTTTTTGTATCCACATTTAATACGGCATAACAACAGATCAAAAAATTGGTCTTGAAAAATTGGAAGATTCTCAATACAGGGGGCATGAAAATTGAGACACCCCTATTTTCCTTCAGACGCAGTCAAAACTTGAGGGATCTTTTGATACATACCAGACCGAGGGACCTGGGATCAGCGTGAGAGAATTCTACAGTAACAGGTCTACCTAAAGTGATGGGTCACACACGTTGTGGGGCATGTAGTGTTTGCCACCTGACGAATAACTCCACTTCATTCAATCTAGGACTCCACACTCCCTGAGAACAGAGATCACACACCAATTGTAATTCCCAGGGAGTGATCTATCTGCTAACTTGTCCCTGCCAAAAAATGTATGTAGGGATGACCAGCAGAAAAGTACGAACCAGAATCACGGAGCATCGGAGTACCATACGTTGTGGAAAAACTAACACGAAACTTACGTCCCACTTTTCTGAACAAGGACACAGCATAGAAGACATCAGATGGACTGTGATTGAGAAAATAAAACCAAGCAGACATCACATAGAGGATCAAAGGTTACTACTGCAGCGAAAACAACGATGGGTCTACCGTTTAAGAAGCAATATAGTGGGATTAAATGACGAGATCCCGTGGCAGACATTGGGAAGACAACTGTAAATAATTGATCCCCTTTTATACGGCTATGGCATCCTCCTGTCCCACACTCTCTCATCTGCTCTAGAGAGTGTTCTACTGAGAAACCAACACACTTGGGACAAAGTGCGACAAAATACCTGCAACTCCAGAGTAGGCTGAGTCCCATAGCTGACTCATCGCTCCATCTCGTACTAGCGGTGGGTAGAGAGATAGTTATCATTAGGTCCTTTTACTATCACCTACGGGGGCGGTTCCTGCCATTAGCAGCCCGTGTTGGTAATACACCACACGCTATACATTCCTTTAGATTTTGAATTGGGTTTGTTCGCTGTCCTCTGACTCCATAGGAGTCCCTATGTGTTTACCCCAGATATTCAATATGGGGCCCGTTATTTTCGCAAACCCAGAGGTAGTTTTGAAGTATCGGGGGACCGGAGTGAAACACAACTACAACTCCCGAAGGTCCCGCCGCTCTTTCACGCTGACGCCGCAACGTCACTACGTTCGTGACGTCAGACACCGCAGATGAACCGGACCAGTAAATACAGGAACGGACACCGCATCTGTCATCTACGCGGTGTCACTTGGTCCGAGTAGCTGTGGGCAGGTCTAGCCGTACTGAACGGTAAGGTGAACGGGGGGAGGTTCGGAAAATCCTGGCGATATACCAAGAATATTGAACGCCGACATCACAGACCTAAGGGATATTGCTAGTTACCACGCGTGCTTTATCCCTTCCAGATTGTGTTCACGGGCAGACCTCCCGAACGGACACCAGTTCGAGTTTATGTATTCCATAAACTCGGTAAGTCTTTTGATTCAAACTGACAAGCCTCATTGGAGCACTTTTACTATTTGCCATAGAACATGTTGGTTTACGGGTGGAGTGTGTGCGGACGCATGGGGTCCCAGGCTGGGCCAGGGGTTCGCTAGTGTGCTACTAAACTCAAGATCTTATCGTTTGTTATACTTCATAATTAGCAATTGAAGTAAATCTTGTGGAAGGTTTAGTAAGACCATCCCTACTTAAATGATATACTAATGAGTGTGTGTGTGGAATACTGTTGAAATCACTTACTGATTTGGAGAATGACCTGAGTTAATTATTATTCTCAGGGTGGAATTGAGTAATTTTTGGGGGACGAGCTCCCATCTTTTTCTCACTATACCGTACTCTTTTCCAGTGAATGTCTCCCCCTAGTTCTTGGGGACATTTCCTCCACTAAACAATTGAAATACCCAGAAGAGTACGGATCCTCGAGACCTACTCCTTTCGGGAAACCCAATGATCGAATTACGGCATGGGTAATTGGTGGATTTGACTGCGACAGTCCTGAGGAAGACCAAAGTGACCTTTCGGGGCACAAGGAAAGCGGTTGAAACATGTTGACTCGAGCAGTGGTAGGAGGGAAGTCTTGAGGAACCTCATTTTATCAATAAGACATTTTTCCCATCCTCTTTTATTTTTAATCCTGATAAGGGTACCATAATTGGGTCTAATAAAGTATTTCTTTCTATTGGCACCCCTAATCAGTTTTAACTCACATCCTTACTGCACTATTTTTTCGTCGCACTCACATCAGATCCACGAGGTTTTCTTTTGCACATCTTATCACTCATGTATGTTGCTCGTTGTACGTATTGATTGTGTTGTACGTCTTGTAACGTGGAATTTATTATTTTTTTCCCCTCCCTAATGCTCCGCCCTGGATGTGGCTACACCAGGGCGTTTGTAGCAGGCCCTATGATGAAGCATGTCACATACTTCGGTATGTGAGTGAGGGCAGTTTTTCCAAACTTGGGAATTTCCCTTTGTTGTGTTTGTGCACTCCACATACCCCCTTGTTTGTGTGTGATTACAGGGTAGTGCAGTGGCATAGATATATGGATGACTTGTTCATCGTATGGCAGGGTACTCAAGCATCAGCTCATGAATATATCAAAACCTTAAATGAGAATGATTTGAATCTCCACTTTTCAGGAACAGTAAATCCAGTGGCAGCGGATTATCTGGACCTGAAGGTGTTTGTGGAAGACAATACCGTACACACTGCGCTATTCTGGAAAACCACTGCCGGAAACTCAGTTTTGTATGCCAGGAGTAGCCATCGGAGAAAATTGATCCAGAGTATCCCCTATGAGGAGTTTCTCAGGCTACAAAGAAATTGTACAAGAGAGAAAGATTTCGAAGTAGCCGCGTCTGAGAGTGTGGCAAGATTTACTGTGAGAGGGTATTACTGCACACTACTTGAAAAAGAGACGCATTCCTAGGGATAAACTCCTAATGGATGGTAGAAAGAACAGTAGGACCAAGAGTAGTAACGAAGGTAAATTCAGAATGGTTACCCCTTATTCTTCAGAGGCCAACCATTTAAAGAAACTCCTTAAAAACCTTGGTCCATTCTGAAAACGAATAGTGACATCAAGGATGATATTCCACCTCATCCTTTGGTGACATTTAGTAAAGCTAGATCGCTTAAAGATATGCTAGTAATGAGCCATCTTGATGTTACACAGCAAAGATCTAACACATTGAGAGAGATGAGGGGATTCTATCCTTGCAGCAGGTGCAATGCTTGTGCGCAGAGGCAAAGGGTCCTAAACTACAATGTACCAGACACAGGCATGACAAAGGCCATATCGAAATTTTTAACATTCAGTACTGTATATGCAGTATACTGCCTAGTTTGTCCTTGCAGCCTAAAATACATTGGCAGCATGATTCACCAATTGAAGATCAGAATCTTAGAACATCAGAGGGCAATTGAAAAAGCGGACTCCGCATATCCAGTGGCCCGCCACTTTGCGGAATTTCATGGCAGAGATAGGACCAAGCTACAATATTTTGGCTTGGATTCTGTTCCAGCAAATCCGCGAGGAGGCGATAGATTACGAATACTCAGATGCCTTGAGTCAAGGTACATTATTGATCTCTCAACAAAACATCCTAGAGGATTGAACTGTGGGGAGGAACGAGGGGTACATTTAGGTGAATGAACAAATAATTAGATGATAAAACTAATAATTGATGAATGAAGAGACCTATATCAATGAATTTAGAGGTAGGGAAAAGTTAATGATTGTTGCCGCATCAGATTTTCCCTAAGATTTGAAATGGATTTTGTACTTTATAAAAACTGTGTACAATCTTATTAATTATTAATTTTTGCATTCACCTTTCGGATCAAACATATGATTTGCTAGAAATTGAAATGTTCTTTAATCAATGAAGTTTCGCTAACATGTTGTAAATAGCATGAATTTTGTAAATTTAGTGTAAATGACAATCTGAAAAGGGGCATTTGCCGATACACGGCTACATGTGGTTAAGTGTGTGGTCTGACATCGTAACTATGCAATTTCTGTAGGAGGAGAAACATATTGAATGTTCTTGGGCATCTAAGCGCTTGAAAAAGTTTACGATGTGATCACAGCAAAAGCTGTCTACATAAAATATAAACATGCTTCCATAGGAAGACAAGTAGACAGAAAGCCTCTTCAAAATGGCACCTAAATTCGTAAGAGGCATTTAGTCCCTTTTTCATTTCACTGTTCTTTTTGAATAATGCTTTATAAACACTGTATTTCTATTTAAACAAATGACACAGAGGAAGGCTCTATGCCGAAACGTTTGTTCTTTAGCTTGCCAATTAAAGTCTTGTGTGAGCCCCCTTAACTTGAGTGCGGTATTTTCTCTTGGGAGACTTGAGGAAAAACGAGCTTCAATTTATAATCGGTCCATCACGACCGTAACCAGCACCCGCCGAAAAGAGTGCACTACCAGTGGGAGGTGGCGAACGGAGTATATATATATATATATATATATATATATATATATATATATATATATATATATATATATATATATGTGTATATGTATGTATATATATATATATATATATATATATATATATATATATATATATACATACATACATATACATACATACATATATATATATATATACATACATATATATATATATATACATACATATATGGCGACAAGTGAGGAGGAATAAAGAAGCTTTTTGCACGTAACCTGGGTCTGTGTCCATCTATGGGGGAAATCCTACAGCGTATGGAGGAGTATGATTGATATATATATATTTAAGCTCCCTCGTTTGCACCTAGTTCGCGCACTCAAGGACGGGTGCTTCCGCGGATGGTGCCTCCCGCAGTAAATTAAAGCTCTAACTCGCCTCGTATTTCAAAGAAAAGAGGAAGGACTCTCAGGAGCGGGTTCACAGTTTTATTTCGAAACCCACAGCGACCAGACGCGTTTCGGCGTTTTGCCTCTTTTCTTTGAAATACGAGGCGAGTTAGAGCTTTAATATATATATATATATATATACACACCTATGTACACACACACGTAAGTACACACAACACCCACAGAGGGCTAACTTGCCTGAGGTTAGTTAACCTCAAGGCAAGCTCAAACAATCTCAGTAATGCTGTGCAAATATGCCCATGGCACTTGGAAGATAAAACTCTTGATGTGATTGTATCAAATGGTGAATGCAAGAATGAGTCAGTGGATGGTTAAATGAATGCATGAGTGCAAAGATGAGTGACAGAGGGGTAATCGAAATGTGGATAAAATTCACATTGAAATCATAGAAAGTTAACATTTTTGGTACCGGGTCAAGTTCAAGCTCCCATCATATAGTGTGTATTTGTGTTTCTATTTCCTAAAAACTCTACAATTGAGTGTAAATGATATTTGATGCTGTAATGTTAGTGTGTGCTTGGCCATCTCTACCTGCAAACATCACATTGAGAAGGTCAAAGAGGAATTAAAAGAAGCAAATGGTGACTGGTTGAAGCAGACAAATGGTGAGTATCAGAAGAAGGTTGCAAAGCATTAACATAAGAAAATTCAGCCACATGCCTGATTTAGTCTATTTATCCCAATTAACATTTGATGTATGCAGGAAAAGTGTAAGGATTTTAAGTGCCCCAAACAAAATAGAGTTGTCCTGCTAAACCCTCACCAAACAGTAGTTGAAAATGCTGTTTTGGGACCTTTTGTTTTAATTTGGCTCTACCAAGTGCCTTAAGGCTGCTCCCTTACCTCACCTCATCGAAGCTCCTGCCCAGTCATCTGTTAAAAACAAGAAGTACGCCAGATGTAACTCAAATTCCTTTTATTTAGGAAGAAGGACGACTGCTTCAGAGCCACCTCAGCTGTTCGAGTCCACTCACAACCACTTGTGACCAACATTCCAACGGCTGTTGGAATATTGGTAAACATCAAGCTACCAGATGGGAAAAGGAGAATGGGGCAAGGAAAAGGACAACAAAAAGGGTAGGAACACAATATGGCATTATAATACATAATTACAACAGCATCTTTCTCACCATCTTCAGGTATGAAGCATGAGGCAGTGACGGCATTGACCTGTTCAGTCATGTCGAGTTTGCTGTTGATGATGATCCGGAGGTTTTTGGCATGGGTGGTGGGGGTCAGTCTGAGCTCATTTTGCCACCAGGTAGAGTCCCACGGCAATGTGCTCTTTTCGAAGATCACGATTTTTGTCTTGACTGTGTTTAGCTTTAAACAGTTGGCCTTCATCCGGTGGGCGATTTCAGTCATGCCGGCACTGAACTTGATCTGGGTACGGAGTTTCTTGTCCGTGAGAGAGTGAAGTTGCGAGTCATCATCGAAGTTGAGGACGTTGATATAGTGAGAGTGATGATGCTGGCTAGAGGGATCATGTATGCGTTGAAGAGGGTCGGGCTTAGTGAGGAACCTTGTGGAACCCCGCATATGAGGTCTTTCTAAATCCGGATGTAAACTGAGTGCTGCAATTACTCACTACAGATAAAGGCACACTACAAAGACAATAAACCAGATTCAGAAAACCTTATCCTAATTCTAATGTAGAAGGTACTCCAATCGATGCAATAACATAGGACATGCTGGAGAACATCATTTGCTTTGGGCATGGCACACCATCAAAGCACTGAGTACTAGGGCTATGTGTTTGTCTTCCATGGTCCCCCAGCTGCCGTCATAACCAAATGTCACTATTTTTCACTACGTCTAGATAGATGGATGCATTAATAATTGTCTAGGTGTGCTTAGCTATCCAGAGTATAGAATAATAAAAGTAAGATTTAGTAGGTTCATTGTCTACCGAACACAAGAATTCCTGGGGCCCATAGGTCTTCTGTAACTTACTGTGCATTTAACCACTGCAGTACTTTCACACATACTCTCCAACATGGAGTCTTGTCAACAGGTGCAGGCATATGGTTAGTGTCAGATCTTGCAGAATAAAGTTGTCTGGTTTTCTAACTGTGGCCCTGTTTGAAAGGTGATAATAAAATGGTATTAAATGATCTTCAACTGGCTTGAGTCTGGGGTTTACATAGACTATGGTATGATTAAAGGTCTCAAGGAGTCTTGCCTTATCTTCCAAATAGTGGAGCCACTGACTGCAAATATTTCAAATTCTCTTACAAACTCCATTTATTTCAGTGAATGAAAAAGACAAAGGGTGCATTTCTACATCTTAATGAAGTTGGGATTGGAGAGGTGCAAGGTTTGTTATAAGTGACTGTGTTCAGAATTATTTGCTGCTTTCGGCTGAGTAGTGCAGCCATCCCATAAAGCTTTGAATGCTACAAATGATTCTTTCCTCGAGTCAAACATTACATTTAACTGGGTATACTATCTGAGCTATGGAACTAAAACGGAAAATCTTAAGACGCTTTGTAACATATACGAAAGTAGGAAAATTGTGTGAACTTGAAATTTAGCACTTGTTCCTGTAACTCCCACCTACCCAGGAGACAAGTCACAACAGTGAAATACAGTGAAATACACACTTTTCTATCTTCCAAATAGTTTACTAACCCACAAGTGTTGCAAAAAGGTCAGCACATGCTGGTTATGTTCTGAATTCAGCTTGGAGAAAATATACATTTTATATCATCCACAATCTCAGTGACAGGGCACTGAAAGGCATATGGAACATTACATTATCTAAATAACATCACTTTATAGTAAGTTTTAAAGTGCTTTGCATTCATCTCTGCTATACCAAATCGTAAGATCCACCAGGATCCAGGTTATTAAAGATGGCTGAAGATCATTGATGTTTCTTTTTACTGAAAACTATGGACCTCCTGTATGGGAAGCTGAGGGTGGAATCAAACCCTCCTATAGATTTTACTCAATGTAACATATTAATATATATTTTTGCCTCATAATAATACAATTATGTTACCATGTTCCCTTTAGAATGGCAACTGGTCAGGCTTACTTATGACAAAGTGTAGGACACTGGCTATCTATGTAGTGCACTAAAATGAAATACACTAAGCAGAGAGTCCAGTGACACCCAGATTAGTATAAAGAGGCAAAAGTAGATAATACTAATGCTCTATTTGTGGTAATGTGGGCGAGCAGTTAGAATTATCAGAACATAGTGCTAAGCATTTTTTGTACTCACAGAGGCAACTAATAAGATACACACTCAAGAATAAATCCGAGGCAAATTTATAAAAATAACACAGATTTGTATGTACGTTTTCAGACCAAGAACTTTGTTCTACAGGAAGTACTTTTTAGGATATGAATTTTTCAAGTTCACAAAATAAATCACTTTTGTGCATAATTACGGATCACTGAAGTCAATGGGAGAAAGGAGAAAAATACATATAAAAATTTCAAAGTTGGATTTCAAGATTCACCTTTGGGTTTTAAGTAAGTAGCAAGGCCAGGACCAATGTTCCACCAGCGGATTCTCAGGAGCGTCCCAGATTGGGCCGGGAGCAGGATGCTGAGGTCACTGGTAGCTGGTGCGCTACGAAGAAGGGGGTCACATGAAAACACACTGCACAAAAGTACTTAAATACTTAAAGCTCAGTCCGAGGGGTCCCACTCAAGAGTGCAGGTGGCAAAGAACTAAGGACTACCCGAAAGCAGATATGCCAGCCGGGCGGTGCGCGTCAAGATTTCCTCGCGGTCAGGAGCAAGCAGCTTGGAGAAGCAATTCCGGGACAGCCAGGCCACTCACAAAGTATATCTCAGGAGTCTTGGCGACCCTTGATGGGTGATTGCTTCCTGGGCAGTTGGAGTCTGGATTGGACTCTTTGTCTCGGTGTACACTGCAGAGGGTCTGGTACCACAGGTATTACTGCGACACTGCTTCAGTAGGTCCTGGTGTCTCCCAACTTGGAGGGAAGACAGATCTGACCCTCAGGAGCTGGTGTACAACTTTTGGTTTGAGTACTGTGTCAGAGTTGCCGGGGAGCAGCAAGTCGGTAAAACCGAATTCTGCAATTAGATACCTGCAGCTGCAGGGGAGCGATACCTCCACTCCAAGGGTGTTCTTTGATGATTGGAGAAGGCTGGAGGAACTCCGGGGTTCCTGGATGCCTCGCATTTGCAGGACAGGACATCACACCACGATTGTCGAGTTCTTAAGGCAGCAGGCAGGGGTTGGCTTCAACTTTTTGCAGCAGGGCTCTTCTTTGTCATTTTACTCTCTCTGTTTGCCAAATGTAAGTTCAGGGTCCAGGGATGGCCCCTAAATACTAAATGTAGGGGTGTTAACCCCTTCCCTGCTGGGCACATTACCCTGCTGTGCTGGGGGGCGCGCACAGCGCCCCCGTGCTCATGACGAGCTCAGCTCATCATGCAGCACAGTGCTCGTGTGCTCATGACGAGCTGAGCTCGCCATGACCACACCCGCTTCTTTAGAATGTTCGCACAGCAGGGGAATTTGCCCAGCGTGCGAGCGTTCTAAAGGTCATGACGAGCTCAGCTCGTCATGAACACACGAGAAATGTGGCTCATGACGAGCTGAGCTCATCATGAGCATGGGAGGGGTTAAAGGGATTGACAGGTTGTAGCGAATGGGCTAGCTCCCTTTAGGGTGTTTTCACACTCTAAGTGACCACTTGCTGTAGGAAGGGGCACTACTTTGACCCTAATTGACTAATTCCTCACAAACCAGGATGGAGGCTCCACATCACCTGCCCCAACTTAGGGGTGATGCTGGCTAAATAGGGACCCACTTCCTAATTTAACTAATAATCCCACCTGTCCTCCGGCCAATGTGGAGTAGGAAAGGGGGGGGGAGGGGTTGGCATCCTCAACTATCTGTAGCAGCCTGGGTCGCATTTCAAAGGCAGCATCGCTTTGAAGCTTTCTGTTCTAGAAGGCCATCCTGGCCTGAAGGAGGTGTGAAGCACTTTCTCTCACAGCAGGCTTCGTCTCTGGCCTCGGAGAATGCTGGCCTTCACCCACATGAGGTCAGAATCATGTCTTGTGGTGGCAGGCTGACTGAGGGGAGTCGGAGACAACACCAGTGCTTAGGAGGTATTCAGGGGACCCTCTAAAATGGTCTCCTGTTTGCATTTATTAATACATTCAACACTGGCATCAATGAGGATTTAATAAGACAAGCTGGTTGGTGTCAGAAGCCATCATGCAGCAACAACACTCGGAATGACAAGTATACAGCACATGTACTCTCTATGGCTTCCCTGGGCTTTTACAATATCCAAAAATGTCTCAGATATTGCAGGGTCATATCTGCTCATGCAGCTATGTCCACACAAGGGATATAGTGCACCCTGCCGGCAATAGGGATAACTTACCTATACCTTATGCAATGTATGGGGGTATGGCACACGGATGCATGCCATGTCGGTTCTTCAGTTTTCTCAGCACCAAATCGTGCAGCCTTCAATGGCATTGTCTAGTTGCGGGGTCTCTGTGATAACAATACTTGTGCTGCAGCCCAATTGAACCCTCTTCAGTCTCAATGCCCTAGGCACCGGGGGTACCATTTACTAGGGACTTATAGGGCTTGCTGAAGTTGTGTCAATGGTGGTACAGTTTTAGGGAAAGAGCACTGGTACTGGGAAACTGGTTAGCAGGGACCCAGTACGCCTCAGTCAATGTCAACCAGGCAAAAAGAGTATGTGAGGGGAGTACTGAAACAAGAACCCAGTACCTCAAACTAGGTATATCAGGAAATTCTGAGTACTTCTATGATATTTTAACTGGGTTTTTTTTGGAGTCTCTTCCTTGGGACTGTGACTGGATTCCTGCACACAACCTTTTAAGGTTTATAGGCATCCATGTAAACCTAGCTGCATAAATGTTTGATGACAGTGCCAGCATTAGTAAAACCTAACCAAGGCATTTCTAATACACAGTAAAAATTAGGAGGTGTGATGACGCGACACAGCAATCTCTCTGCACGTCTCAATCTTTGTCATTAACATACTAATTTGCTAAGTAATCAATCAAGAGGTTAATTCTGTGAGGTGTGCTGCCCTAGAGCTTCCGAGGACTTTCAGTTTCAGCAGAATGTACTAGAAAAAGACAGAATAATGTTTGGGCCACAAAGATTCTAGGCTACCCCAGAATCCAGCAGCACACATGCTATTTTATTCAGGATAATGAATTTTAGTAAGAAATGAGAGCAGCTAAACACTTGAATTAACTTTCAGATTTGCCACAGTCTCTTGTTTTATCTCTCAACTGTATCTGATTGTACTAAAAAATACAAAAATGTGATGGAAGAAATAAAATACTACTTGCAGCCGCATCCCAGTCTTTTGTTTTTTGCTCACTATGTCACCTCAGATTGGACCCAGCCATATGCAAATCAAGCCAGGTCCTTTCTGAACTAGAACACAAGCGCCCCAAGAGCAGTTTCTGATTAGTTGGGCCTTTTCAATCAGATGCAGTTTGTATTCGGTGGCACAGTGAGCATGGGACCCACGTCTGGGCTTACTCGTCACACTTAGGGCATTGCACTGAAGAATACAAAATGTGGTAGATGAAATGCTTGACTTAATCTCAGTGACTGGTAACTCCTCTGGGCCGCATCCTAGCCCACTGTTTATTTGCCCACAATGCCCCTCAGTCTAGACATAACCATATGCAAATCTGCCATGATTCAGCTCCAATAGGAAGAGTCCAATGTGGACTATCAAGCCAGATCCTCTATGAACCAGAACACAAGCAATCCAATACCAGTTTCAGCCTATGTGACCCAATTCAGTTGGGGCAGCTTGGTTCCAGCATATTTGTTTGCTGACTGAAATGATGAACACTTATTCACAACATTACATTTTTAGAAACAACAAAGGTAGGAAGCGCAGAGTCTTAGCTTGGGTGTAAACTAGAGCAGCAACTTTAGTATAAGTACCAGAAACTGAATGTCACCTTTAAGGTTAGAACATGCCTGCCCCTTTGTTCATATGCCAAAACAGTTATAGAAATTATTTTCTTACGCCACAACCGTTACATTTACTGGAAGAAATGAATCAGCACATTATAAATATATATAATCCTGAAACAAACATTCGGTTTTAGGTCACTATCAAACCATTACTGTTAGAAATGGGATCTCTGGTTGGCAAAGGCTTGCGCTAAAGCCAGGCAGAGGCCACCACTCTAGTCAGGGCAAGGGAGTTACAAGCCAAAGATAACCCCTGCTACCCCCCTTGGTAGCTTGACACGAGCAGTCAGGCTTTTCCCGGAGGCAATGTGTAAAGCGTTTGCGCAACACACACACAGCAACAACATACTAGGCACACCAAAAAAGGAACTCCACACAAGGTTATATATAAAAATAGCCATTGTATTATCATAAACACATTAGAATAGTAATCTCACAATATATACCTTGCCAACTGATACTGGGAAATATTTACAGGGGATTATATACACCTGACAGGGCCAATTGGGCCACTGTCAGAACCATCACTTAGTAAACATAGTAAATGTAGAACATATAATAAAAGTAGAACACAACCAGTAATTACTGGCAAACACTGTACCCAGCATTACCCTGCCATAACCTCCTAAGCATAACTCACATTAGGGGCATACCTCACAGTAGAGAATAATCTCACTAGCATAAACCAAGTATGCAAAACCTCAAAACATAAACCACAGTAGAGGCATCAATCAGGTGCATAAAACACAGTACATGAATCACATTTCCTGAGCACCACATAAATCACATTAGGGCCTGGCTCCCTTTCAAACCAACAGTCCCTCTGGCCAACCGGCCTTCTTAGAGGGCTCAAATGCCCTATGACCCAAATGTCAGCTGCCAATACAGTAGAGTTCGCAAATGCGCAATTGCGCTGGGGCAGAGGAGTGCATCTCACTCCTATCTCATTCCAAATGCCCCCAAAGAAATGTCTGCCTTAACGTAGCAGCTGACACTAATTTCTGTGCAGCTGTGAAGCTCACTGTAGGCATGGGTCCTCACTGGGACTCAGTAACAAATATGCCACAACCTTTGCAGCTGCCCGAGCTGTTGCGGCGCAGCTGTGAATAAGCCAAGTAAAGGGGGCCTGGCACATCTGTGCCTCTTCAGCCTCACTGGGCCTCTCTAAACAAAATTGCCCCCATCGGTGCAGCTGCCCTCTAGCAAGTAGGACAGCTATAGAAAATAGCCTAACTGGGGGAAGGTACAGGGACCACTGGCCCTCTGGACCCCCACTAGGGCACTAAAAACAAATATGCCCCATCGTTGGAGCGGCCGCAACGGCGGAACCGCTCAGGCACTAACACTGTGCCCTGTAAGGCACTAAAAGACGTACATTGGAGCCACCACTTACCGGGACTCTCTGGACGCTGCTCGGGGAATCTCCTCCTTCCCTCTGGCAGTGTCTCCTCACGGACAGCTGATGTTCCCTCTGCAAGGCCAGCACTACGTGGGGCTCTCTCCTCACTACGAGAGCCCCGCTGACCATCGCCGGTCTTCCCTCGCTCAAGGGAGCCCCGTGCTGCCATCGGCGGCCTCGGCTACTTCCTCTCACTTCAACCGGGCCCCATCCTGGGACTTTAACGTTTAGCCTGCGAGGCTCCGGAAGGCTTTTCTCGGCGGGCGGGATATCATTCACGCGTGGCTTCCCTTTCCTCCTGAAAGCCCAGCCCATGGACAGGCACAGCCTTGCCAGACTTCCTGCTCGGACTGGCGGTGATTTTCTTTCACTCTGCGGCACCATGCAGGGTAGGCACCCGCGAATAACATAAAGCATAAGCGGGGTAGGCTCCCGCTAGGTAAATAAGAGAAAACGTGTGTGGGCACCCGCAATAAAATAAAAGCCAAAGAGGGTGGGCACCCGCAATCAGCATCACAGCGGAATCCCTCACACCGGGATTCCCTCCAACAGGACGAGCACAGCGCTGCAAAAACCCACGCATACCTCTTCTGGGGAAAATCTAAATAAAGCGCTCACAGGGCTAACAAAAGAAAAGTACAATGGTCCAAGCAGAGAGTTCTTCCAGGTCCAAGGGGCATAGCTGGACCCAGGGAGGCAAGCACACAGGGCCCTCCAGCAGGAAGGCAAGCCCCCATGACGGTTCCTCCTGGGCCCCAGCAGCAGCAAGCCCCCAGCAAGTCAGGAACAGAACCTTTTCATGGGGTCACAGCCCCAGTAATTATACCATATCCCTCCTTTGTCTGCAAAGCAGGGCTTGGGGAACTAGATGCAACTGGTTCAGGGGGGATTTGAAGCACTTTGTTTTCCAAGCTCCTCTTCCCCTTTGTCAGGTGGGGGCTAGGTGATCAGACTCGCCCCAGGGGGCGGAGCCAGCATTGTCCAGGCCTGGCACAGTCCTATTCAGGGTCAGGGGATTACTCCTCCCACTGCTCCCAGCACAGATGTCCTATTCAGCCTAGTGCTGACTCACCCTGTCCCTCCTGGAGCCACACACACCTCCCAGCCCCTGTCACTCAGAAGCAAGACATGCAATTCACATCAGGCAGGCAGACACATAGCACACAGAAATGCCAACTTCTAAAAGTGGCATTTCTCAAATAGTCATAATAAATCTGCGCACACCATTGCGCAGCATTTATTCCTTACAGTTTCATACATACTAAACTCGCCCACTCTGCTCCTCCCATACCATGAATTACCACTGACACATACTGATCAGGGAATCCCTAATGCAGTCCTATGGGAGGGCAGGCCAATCTTACCAATGTAACACAGTGAGCACACGCACTTTACGCTGGACCATAGTGCTAAAGTGCCCAGAGGCCAAGAACCACGAACACCAGGTCACACAAAAAGGCTAGGATAATGCAAAAAGTTTATGAGTGAACCTGCCAAAAGGGCCAAGTCCAACAATTACATTAAAAGTAAGATCATCAATACTATATATCAATTCAGAGATAAGAGAGCCAGGAGATTATCGCTTGAATCAAAGTCATATACATTGAAATGGAGGAAAGTGAACACCATAGGAAAGAACACTAATTCAAGACAAAACCCGAATTTGACCATTTATGGCACAAACTGTACCTTATATCATCCAACAGAGTATTATGTCTGTGGACAGAAACAGTATGTTGAATAACTAGTAGGAGCTAAATATCTGAGGTCAGGCAGTTTGATCTAATTACAGAGCATTATATCTCCCAGCAAAACATTACATCTCAAGAAAAATCCAGAATAACATATCTAAGGACAGAAATGGAAGACTATATCAATCAAAGTTACATTCTATCCCAGGACATAATGGATATTCGGATAGAACATTGAGGGCCTGATTTAGGGTTTGGTGTATGGGATACTCTGTCACAAACATCAAGGAAATCGCGTCTGCTGTAATACACATGTATTACATCCTATAGCACTTGTAATGCGGATGGTACACCCGTCATGTTTGTGACGGAGTATCCCATCTGCTAAACTCTAAATCAGGCCCTAAATCGCAAGACAGGATAGAGCAATGCAGAGCCAATACCTATGGCTGGACTAGTGGAAAATATTATTAAATATAATTATTCATCTGTTAAATTTAAAAACAAAAAGTATTGCTGTAAAAGAGTTTTCAGTGGTTCATACATTTAAAAAAGTGTTTAAACAGTTTTAAATTGTGGTTTACCAAGATATAGAGGTGTTGTTTTTTTGTTTTATGAATTATGCTCCTATTTTGTTCTGACAATACAAGCCAGTTTTAGAATGTGTCTCCTGGGACAACGTGGCATTTATTGTGTGTTCACCATGTGACTTGCTGGGACCTATTCCTGAGAGAAAAAAGCCCCTACGAAAACTAATAAACTGAGTTTACAAAGGTATGTAGTTTTACTTTATTCTGTCAACCCTTTTGAAAATGTTGCTAAAATAAATAATTGTCTCCAACAGTGACCCAAAATGATGCCTAATACTTTGATTGCTCACCTAGATAGCAATTCGATTATACACCTAAATCAGGAAGCAGACTATCGGCTCTTATAACTCTGAATCTAGAATGTATAGGTAATCCGGGAAGGCATACATCAATGTTGTAATTTTTGACCAGTTTATTCTAGCAACAAGTTTGTTATCTGAAATCAGCAGATTACGCAGTACATTATGGTTTATGGAGAAAATATGGTAAATCTTCAATTATGCTGGATTCACAGAGGCTGCAAAATCAAGTTTCCTTGATTTCATAGATAGACAGAACATCATATCTGTGTGTAAAACCAGACATCTGACAGCAGCTCATCATATTCTAGGACACATTATATCTGAGGTCAGCAACGGGAGAACATTATATCACAATAAAAAAACATAATATCTGAGTGCAGAACATTATGTCTCAGCAGAGAACTCATATTCCCAGACATTTATATTCAGACACAACTAAACATCATATTTTCTGTAAGCCTTAGAAATTGTATGCCAACACAGCAAAATATATTTATCAGGACACAACACTGAAGCACTGGGTTGGATGTTGTGATCTCTGCAGGCTGGCCAAGTCTGTTATTTCAGTACACAATGCTTCAAGTACATAACTAATTTCTGGACTGGCTCTAAGACCCTCTCTCACAGTGTTTTGGGTTCTCACTTAAACCTGCATCTTTCTTCTACGGTTGCTCATTTAGGAGCATGTATTGGCAAATTCGTGCAGTAATTAGGAGGCACTGTAAGGGCGCCGAATTAGGAGGAGGCAAGCTCATCCTGTTAGGAGCAAGTATTGCAAGAGACTCCCTATCATGTGCCGGCATTCAAGGTATTGTTATCAATGTCTTATTTTATGCATTCCAAAAAATTGCTATGAGAATACTTGGCTTAGCTTAAATGGCTTAAAGTACTTCTATTATAGCATTGCAAAATGGCATCAATCAGGCCAGTGTTAAGAAGGTGCCAAGTCACGAGGCGGTATCATCAGGGTATTGAATTAAGAGTATATTATATAGGGACGCCTGGTGAGGGGCAAGTATTATAATGGTCGACAATCATAATCCAATATTCTATGATTAACCAACAAGGAATCACTAAGATGCATAATCGGGAGCTACTTGACAATGACGTGCAGTTATTGAACACTGGTACTTTTATTGATTCTGACAAAAGAACTAGCCTGTAAGAGCTCTCCCGAAGCAATTATTATTAAGACAATAACACTATTTGGTTGCCTGTACAGTCGGGAACAAGTATTCTCTGAGATGCTTATTCCAAAACAAACTTTTAAAGGGGTAGATGAACAGAAAAAGCCATCTAGTGGCCTCGCTGAGAGAAGCACTTGCTGTTGGGGAGGTGCAATTAGGCCTCATGGTCAAAGGATCAGACACTGATCAATACCTGTAGGTTTCGGTCAATCAGCCAGTTGGTTTCAAAGTCATCATCATCTTCTCCAAAGGGGTTAATGAGCTGCTCCGCCACCTGCACAGTGAACATGCACAATGTTTAATCAACTGGTCCTCAGGCAGAGCAAAAATACTGCTAACAGAGTCTCAGAAACAGGTGTCTGTTAGTCTAATGTCAGAAGAAGGACACATGGCTTAGCAACAAATTTCGAGACACTGAGACGAGTGCATGAGCATGAGGCATAAAGGCAAAATCAGAGCCAGTGACAGGCATCCTGCATTACAGAAAGGGCACAAGGCATCGGGGGAAAGATAGAGAAAGAGGTAAAGGCGCCACCCCCTGGGAGAAGAGCACAAAGTATTAGGAAAAATCAGACACACAGAAACAAGTGCCTGCGATCAGAGAATGAGCACAACGCACCAGTTCCAAGTCAGAAACACAGTAATCAGGTCTCCTCGATTCTAATAAGTGAGAGGAACATCACAGCAAAGTGAAATCCAGTGAGACAGGTCATTATTTATAATGCACTGGTCATAATCGAACACACTTCGACAGATGCTCACCATAAGTAAAAGAACCATGGTATAAGGGCAAATCTAGAAACACGGGAACAGTGGCCCAAAATCCAGAAATAGTACTAAGCATCAAGAGAAGGCTAGAGACACAGGCATAGGTGTCGGTCACCAGAATACAAGCACAGGACATCAGTGCATAGCCAGAGACAAAGGGACAGATGCCCCCCATCCGAGAAAAAAGTAGAGCGTAGGGGCATCATTGTAAAATTGTAAATTGATACTTGTATAGCGCACTACTCACCCGCAAGGGTCTCAAGGCGCTTGTACGAATACCGCTGTGGAACCCATCCTGGATTTCCCTGTGAGGCGTCCACTCCTGGGCACCCCCAAGGTGGAGGCCAGGCATCCTTAGCGTTGTGGGGGCCGTTGTGGAGATTAAGCAAGCTATTGCCCTGAGTTGCAGAGTGGGACTCCATGATTGGAATAGGCACCGAGGCGAGAATTATCAGGTCCGTGGAATTTTGAGCTCAAGACCCGCCGAGGCGGGGAATTGAACCCTGGTCCCGGGCTAGACCTCTGCATCAGGGTCTGCCACTCTAATCATTGAGCCACACTTCTCCAGAGCCAGATACATTGCTAACTATGCCCCCAAGAGAAGAAAAGTACAGTACATTATGAGAATATAAAAGTAACAGGGACAGGTGTCCATTGGAGGAGGCAAGCAAGGCATTGGAGAATATCAGGGAGACAAGGGAAGATGAGCAAAGAACATCAGAGATAGCAAACAGGAACTGCTATCCATCAGAAAAAGAGCACAGACATTTGTAGGTTGAAGCCTTAGGCACAGGGCCTAGATGAACTAGGAAATAATACATTACAATGCTAGCTAAGTGGGCATTACCAGGAGCACACTTATTTATTTCCTAGACTGAGACATGGGCTAAGGTTCTAGGACGTTTTAGCTATTGTGGAAGTGAAGGTGGGCGTTGCTCTCCCTATCTCTCAGAGAAGTAATTTCCTTTCTTCGGAATGAAGAGGCTGTAGATGCTAACAGTGGCAAAGGGATCTCAGCATCCTTTCACAAACTTAGCACCTTAAAAAATATTCTATTTCTTCCCCCCCTTTGCCAAAACGTTTTTGGTGGTCATCACTTTAGGCCCGCATAATGACAATTAAATTTACCTAGGTCTCCCAAAGTATCAGTTCGGTCTCCCGCAGCTTAAGCTTCTCACCTTATACTATTTCTCAGACGACCTTACCACAGCTGTAGTCCCCTAAGAGATCTGCCTGGCCTTTTTGGCCAACTGAACCATCTTAATCGCACTGCCTTATTATCCAAACCATTGATGTTACTTGTCCACATGTTTGCAGTTCACGCTTGACCACGCTTTCAGTTCCCCAAAGTCTATATTCTGCTCCCAAAAACCCATATGACAGTGTGAAAAGTCACAGCGGTAAACTGGCTGGCAGTTTTCTCTTTGGCGCAGTATCTGATGACAACAATGAAAAAAGTCATCTGATTATCTGTTATCACCCACTGTAGTTACAGCTATTGTTAGACTAAGAACAATATTGACAACTTCATGTATTACGTTTGCCTAATACAGCACATGTGGTGAGATTTTCCATAACCACATTTTCAAAATATAATAATAAATTACTTGTATGCTCAAACTTAATTAGATTGTGCAATACATTTGTACATTTCAAAATACTCATTTTGTGCTCCAGGAATGTTTTTACTCTAAGCTGGTGATGTTTTTGACATCGTCTACTACACAACTTTTGGTAGCAAAGGTCTATTCTAGGGTAGCATTTTCCTATACTTAGCTTTATTAACGTTGCACATTCGGGATTATCACCCTCAGAAATGTGGGGAGTGTGGTTTTGTAGTACAACAGTTACCTTCGTAATAATATCAGTTCTCTGTCATACCCAGGCCCAAAATACTTGCACACTAAGCCTCTTCACCGTCACATGCTGGTTGAGGATCACCAGTTATGCAAACAGGTAAACTGTTAAATTTAGTCGGGTATTGGTTCCTTGCTTGACTTTTTTGTTGGGGCTGTTTCTAGTGTAAATTGATACTTGTATAGCGCACTACTCACCCGCAAGAGTCTCAAGGCGCTTGTACGAATACCGCTGTGGAACCCATCCTGGCTTTCCCTGTGAGGCGTCCACTCCTGGGCACCCCCAAGGTGGAGGCCAGGCATCCTTAGCGTTGTGGGGGCCGTTGTGGAGATTAAGCAAGCTATTGCCCAGAGTTGCAGAGTGGGACTCCATGATTGGAATAGGCACCAAGGCAAGAATTATCAGGTCCGTGGAATTTTGAGCCCAAGACCTGCCGAGGCGGGGAATTGAACCCTGGTCCCGGGCTAGACCTCTGCATCAGGGGCTGCCGCTCTAATCATTGAGCCACACTTCTGAGAATAACAGCTGCGACTTCAGTGGAGTTTTCACTTTTCGCAACAAACTGCCCCAAAGAATTCTAGGGTGCAAACTTCCTGTCAAAGGGGTCACTTTCCCCCTCATCACTTAATTGTTGACTTTATTTTAGCACTGCCCACCATCCTTGCAGGAATCAAGCACTACACAGAAGTCCTGCAATCTCTCATGCAGCTCCTAACAGACTTCAATGGACGTCCCCCACTTACTGCTGACTGCATAAACCGTTATGGACGTCCTCACTTCATCACTGACGCCAGGCTTCTCCTCATCTCCCATGTCACAGGCTTCAAAAACTATGTCTTTAGGCTTGACCTTTCATCTTTCAGTTAGCCACTCCTCTTTGGTACTTCCTCACCAGGCTGACTTCAAACTTAAATTCAATCCCTCGTCTTCTCATCTGCCCTCTGAAATGTTTGCTAGACTGAGAAGAATTCAGTTAACAGTCAGAGCAGGCCATTTCTTGAGAGATCATTTACAGCATTCAAACTCACCTTCAACCATCCGGCATAGAAGAAGAACTGCAAAAGTGTGAATACTGGCACATACAGGTCCAATTCATGGCTGGGGTACTTCTTCGATGGGTCCAGAAACTGCCGTCCTATCAGGCATGCTAGGAAGAAGCTGTACACAGCCACAGTTACAACCTTTGGGACAGGAAGAAGAGGACGGATCATATATGAGGCTCACAGACACAGTGGAAATATGGCAAGGTCTAGGGATAGTGGTGATTACAGCCAGTGGTTAAGGGAATTGGGAGGGCTGAGACCACTCAATGTTCATGGTAAAAGAAGGAAGAGAGTAGATCAGCTGAGAATCAGGGAAATGGGAGGAAGATTAAAGACGGTAGCACATGCTAAAAGGAGGTACGCAAGAGCCCAGACAAGATCCTCGGCATAAGAAGTGAGAAGAGAGGACTAACAATATCTAGAATAAGTGGGGGTGCAGAAAAAGTCAACCAAGGTTAAGGGTAAAAGTGGCAACATGATATGCCAGCTAAAATCCATTGGAAAAAATGGACACGAAAGCCAAACCAAGGTCCAGGGTAAAAAGGGTTAACAGGAGGACCCGTAGAGGCCAGCCAAACTCCAGGGTAAAATAAGGAACATTAGGGAGAAACAATATTCTAAGAAAATAGAGAAAGAGGTGAAACCATCCAAGGTCCACAGGAAGCAATGGAAAGGGTGAGATCAGGGAGGATACAGGGTAAGAGAATGATGCAGACAGAGCATGGCCACCATGAAATATGTATTTTTTCATCAATGTGAGTGAATGCAGTAGGCCTGACCGGTAGTTTATGTCTTACGTCACATTATGACGGTGTGATCCTCTTTTTCCACACACAAGACACTATGGGCCAGATGTAGGTATCCAGATTTACAGATTCTAAAATACCAAATTTTACTGATTGGGTATTTTAGAATCAGTAAATGGGATGTAGGTATTCATTCGGTAAATTTTACAGAATCTGTAAGATTCTGTGAATACCGAATCGTTATTTACCGATTCAGTATTTCACATTCATCCCTTTGGGCCTCCAGGCCCATAGGAATGAATGGGAATTACTGAATCGGTAAATCCCGATTCTGTAAAATGGGAGCACATTCAAGGGTGGCAGTGTTTCTCTTTGACACCCTGAATAGTGCATGGGTGCACATGTGGCACACATACATGCCCTAAGGGCATGTATGTCTGCCACATGGCACAGTTATAATTTTCAAAAATTTGCCTTTTTTGGGGGTTTCGATATTTACCACCAACTTGTAGTTGGTGGTAAATAACGAATCCTGAAATGGGAAAAGCACTCATTTGAGTGCTCCCTACATTAAGAATTCGGTAATTTACTGAATCAGTATTTTAAGGAATCAGTAATTTACCGATTCCTTAAAATACCGATTCGGTAAATTACCGAATCTGGAAAATTGCCATCTACATCTCAAAAGCCTAATACCGGTCGGTAACGGCCGAAATTCGATAATTTCGGCCATTACCAACCAGTATTGGGCGACCTACATCTGGCCCATGATGATTTATATGGATGTTGCTTCGCTATGAGAAAGCACACATAGCAGAGAGAATGTTTGACAGGAAAACATATGTTTGTGACTTTGGAGAGATCCACTGCCTATCATTCAAAAACAATGGATTAAAGACCTTGTTAAAAGGGCCCCAAATGAGATGTTAAGATCTTTTTCCTGCCCGAAGGGAGGCGGTAACAACATTTTCCCCACATTTCTTTGCTTTTAAAGAGGTGCCTCAGAAGAGCATGGGGTTCTCAATTCTGTGGATGTTCTCCAAAAAAAGACCAACGCACAAATGTGACGAGGGTTGGAAGGTCAGGGAGTCCATTCTTATGCTCTATGCCCTGGACCTCATCAAAATGTGTGATATATGTTTTTGGAATGATGGAATCTCCTTAGGCAGCTGAACCAAGTAGAAAAGATGAAATCCAGGACCATCAGGAAGCGGGGTAAGAGATAAAACTAAACAAGGCCATTGGAAAGAAGGCAAATAGGTTAGATTATTCTAGGGCCACAGGAGGAAGTGAGGCAGTGAAAGGTCCTTGGGAAAAAAGAAGAAGAGTGAGCTCATCCAAGCCCCATAGGAAGTGGTGAGACCATCCAATATCCCTGGGAAGAGGACGAAGAAGTGAAAAAAGCTAAGTACCAGGTCTATCTAGACTTCGTTAAACACTTCAATCAGAAGCTGTGTTGGACTTTAGTGGCATCTGTCAGTAATCTCCAGGGCCACAAAGATTACTAGCTAGAGTATCTCTGTAAATTGTAAACTATTTTTACACAGGAACAATTAGGCAGGCTATCCTTGCCATCACTAGAATTATATTGGGATGGCTATCTCTAGTATCATTTGAAATATCTGGCATGGAACAGATGGTATCACAGCGTCACTAGAGTTATTTGTCAAAGAACCCTTGGCGTAACAATGAAGACTTGGTAGGTAAACGCTACTTCCACCGTTCCTTGCATGAGGATTCATCTATTTTAGTTATTTTAACTATTTACTTATGTTTATGGAAAATGGCTAACAGTAGCCTCTGCTCAAAAAAACATATATTAGGAATACTTGGGTTCGTCAAAGTTTTTTGTGAGCTTATATTTTAGTGCATCATTAACAATGTGCGGAATGCATTTTAATACTCAATTTCACATTTATACATTGGTATAGTACTGCTGCTTTGAAACACATTTTCTGTGATGTGTAGAAGTGTGTTTTCCTGACATACTTTAACTAGGCTAAAACTAGATATAAACGCCATCTTGTCCAAGATGAAGGTCAACCCTGCCAATCATGTCCCCTCCCCCCCCCCCGCCCATCTTTTCTCCTTGGAAAATCTGCAGCACAAGGCAAGCTAAAATGTACTGGTTTATTTCCACTGTTATTGTTATTCCGCTCTCAATTAACTTTCAATCCCAACTTGAAACATTTACCAAGATCTTTCTGTTGGTTCACAGTGGCTATTAATTCATACAACATTATTTTTCATTTATCTAATTTTGTGCTAGCATCTCTTGGTAACATAAGCATAAAGAATGCTGTATAATTATTCATGTGATGGGATGGTGCTTAGGTGTGAAGGCAATATGGCGTTTATTTTTCATGTGCTTTGAATTCCTGACAAAATGCTATATTTGTTCACAGCACATTGAATCTGTAGATTCTGTAATGGCATATGCAAAAAATATGTATAAAAACCCTCCATTTTGGGGGTGAACCAGAAGACATTTCTGTTCTACTAGGGATACTGTCCGTTAATTTCCCGATTGTGCTGCTGTCTTGAGACCTAGAATAATTGCAGATTTTTTGATTCTCTGTATAACTTTACACCAAGAGCCTTTATGGCATTGACTTTGTACCACTTTATTTTTTTATTCAGTAGTAAAACCTAACGTTTTCGATTGATCTAGAACACAATTATTGAGTGGACCCATTTACTTAATAAATTGTATTTCCGATGCTATGGAAGGTGCCTTAATGCGGGACACATTGCCTCATTAAATTGAGGTGTAACAAGAGCACCGGTCCAGTAAATGTGGGACTTTTAATTGAGGTAAAGTTTGGGGTGTCTAAAATTTTGGGGTACATCTTGCTCTTGCATGCTTTCAATTTAAAATTACAGGATTGAACTTCAGGTTGCTCAGAGCAGCAAATCGCAGGTTTTATGCTTGTCTGACCTTTTACAGAATCAGAAAATGCCATACACACAATGGTGTTACCCACATCCAAGGGAAGAAGTCAGAGTGGGATAAACTGCTAGACACATGCATAGAGCAACATGCATATCCATGCACATTCCTGCCACGTAGACTCTGTCAGTGAAATACAGAGTAGCAATTGCAAGTTCTGCAATCACCATTACAAGGGACTCACATAATACCTGCAAGGGAAGGTTCATGTGATGTGTCAGAAAACATATCCAATATTCTACTTTCTCTATGTGACCTTGCTTCTGCACCAGAAATGGCCAACAAAGGAGCCCTCAGAGATTGCTTACTACCGTCACCATCTTGTTCTAGATACAGACAATGTGTAGCTTCCATTCAAACATTGCTTGTGTAAGATGGCATGTCATAAGGTCTTGTCAACCCTCTCCTGTTGTTTTGTCAAAAACAGATGCGAAGGAGAAGGCCTACCTTAAAAAAAGACACTGCACTGGACACTAGTCTACAAAGTCAGAGAAAGTGGGAGAATTGTCAGACTAGACAAGTGTGCCTCACAGTATTTGTCAGTTTGATCCATGCCGCACACATGTTCTCACCTGTGTGTACACCAGGGGCACACTGATCCAGTCGTATCCATAGAGCTTCCCACATTGTGTCCGCAGGGAGTTTAGTTCCTGTAAATGAAGAGACTGTGAGAAAGACACATAATAACGTTGACTGGTGTCTACCCCTCATATCTGCCTTCCATCACTGAAAGCACTACTACTGCCAACATGAGCGACATCTGACAAACACCACCCTGAAGGAGGATAGAGGTGCCTTGGCCTTGATTTAATCAGACACCCAAGTAGGTTCTTGCCAAACTACTCCACCTCCCCTCTGCATTCATCCATCTGACTCTTGCCATTTTTACTGCCCCCTCCCTTCAAGCACCAAACCACCCACCTATATGTTTTCCTTCCCTAGAACTTCTTATCCACTTTTTGATAAGTTTATTTATTTTAGATGTTTTCTATTTGCCGAATATAATGCCTTGTTATATCCGCTAGGCACTTTGGCACATAAACAGTGACACATTCTAATTTTTTTTTAAAACAACAAACTGGTCGTTTTTTAAAATTTCTTGTGAATACATAGAGGAAGATTGATCCTTCCAGTTCAATTCCTGACAAAAGGTACTTAGCTGTGAGGGGTGAGGAGTAATTCATTCAATAGTTGCTGATGGTTTACTGTGAGTTGCTAGTAGTTGGAGTCCGGTTTTAATCTTTCACCACACCACGTGGTCCCAATTCAGACAAGCGCTAGCTTGAAAATGCTTTTTGTAGCAGCTTTCCAAGTTGGACAGAGGACATTCTGGAAGCTTGAACCCTGTGATTTCAGACCCCTACCCTGATATTTTCGCAACCTGAACATCTATCTGTATTTTCATTTATCCATCTAGACAGCCAACTATCCAACTGCCTCTCCCTACGGCCCTCTCCCGATTGCTTTCATTCACTCCATGCTTTCCTCTCTCTAGGCAGGTTTCTCTGCATCCTACTTCCTCTCTCCCGCCCAAAGGTTAGGAACACCTCTACAGCAACAATGGCCTGGACTCACGTTCAGAATGAGATGCAGATCCATGTTGTCCCTAATCCTCCCCTCGTTCCGAGCCTTGACTGCCAGGTTCGCGAACCAGACACATGGGATCCAGAATTTGTTATGGGGAGAGCTCAGGTTCTCGAATTTGTTGTGTTCATCCAGTGTCATAAGGCCTGTGAGGGTGAGTAGAGAGGTAGTGAGCAGCAAGAACAGCGGGTGCTCTGAACATGCACTGAGAAAGGTACGCATTTTGCTTGGGGGTAAGAAAGGGTGTCTGCAAAGCTCTGCCACGTACTGCAAGTTTTTTTTTAAATCTGAATTTAACTAGTCAGTTTATACATAAAACGCCATACGCGCCATAGAGCTCGGTTGTTGAAGAAGGCCAGTTCTAACTGTCAGTGAACTGCCTAAACAGCTCAAGTGCTGGAAGCTTTCTAATTCCTACTCCTGAATTCCATGGTAGACATGGAAATAGCACTAATTTCCTGAGTCTGTTTTCCATGTTGGTTTGTGCAGTTAGTTAAGTAATTCTGCGCCTGGCCGTCACTGCCAAACTGTAACTTTTCTTTACTGCCTACAACTTATTTTCCATATTAAGTCACCTTATGACGAGTATGCAAAACACGTCCTTAGAGCCAACATAAGAATTTCTTGTGTTTTTTTACCTGACTTGGGGCGCAGTTTTTGCTGTGTGTTATGCTTTTTCGAAATTCCCTCACTGGGAACACCAGATTGATGTATTTGGTTTAGAAAATGGATGACCCACTGTCTGACCGAAGACTTCTTGTCAGGAGGTCACTTCAACTAGCACCACCCATTGCCCGTCAACTCTGCCAATGACATTACAATCACTATTAACCATCACACTGATAAAAGTGTGACAGTTCAGACCATTACAGGCGCCCAAAGTTATAAAATAGCTAGGTCGTCAGGTATCAGTCATTTTAATGTATAGTGGATTAATAAACAACTGTTGTGCCTATCTCTAAATTAGACAAACAGCGCCACGTAGCAGACTGTCGTAGGTACCGGTGTTGATAATTAAGTGCCGGTACCGAGCATTGTAAACCACTGGCTCACATATTGCCCCTTCGTACTATTTGGTGAAGAGGCACCTACATACCTTATGGGCAACGGCAACCTACACTCTTCTATCACTGGCCGAAGATAACTCATTGTCAGAAGGACAGACAGAACCTTCAGCACATGGAAGAGAAGATTCTCTGCACAGAATAACACATCCAGTGGTTTCAGGAGGTGACTTCTTACTGTAAAGTGTGCAATCAGACCTTCTCACCCGGGCGTTCCAGGGCAGCGCGACGCGAAGGTCACGTACTGCCGGGAATTGCGGAGTTACGTAAGTCGCCTACGTGCGGCTTGGTCGTGGAAGCAGCGCTGCGTCACAGTGAGGTCTGGCTCTCTCTCTCTCGGGCCCATTGGGCCTACGGTCATGAGGTATTCAGAGGGCGGCTAAGCTTGGAATGCGCATTTTATAACCCTAGGGAATCTCTGGAATCCACAGGGTCCTGGGAAGGCTAATATTTCAAGGTAAAGTTGTCCCTTTGAGAGCAAAAGTGTTGACTCAATAATCACGATTGTGTGAATTCAAAACAATGTTTTCATAATAATGTAGATCAGACAATACTTGCCAAAAAAATAACGGCGAGGTTGTAGTATGGATCCGCTATGTAAATCAGAGTCAGAGTTCAAGTTGTAGTTTCACCATTAGGATTTAATGGTAAGAATGAATCAACCCACGACCAATGAAGTGGAGTAACAGGTATGCAATGGTCATGACAAACACATCACCATTCTAAGAACATGGAACAGGAACCAAAGCATAACATTCCTTAAAGAGCAAGAGTGATAATGTGATATAGAGCTATAAAGTACATACTACACATCCTTCCCCTAATAAATGAAAAAGAAAAGCAGACACAAGAAAACATAGTTATACAATATAAATGGATACATTAAAAAAAATAAGATTAATTCAAAACATAATCATGGAGTCTCACGGGAACAGATCTGATTCTGCGACTGAGATCCCTACCATCCCCCGCACCAATGGAATTGGAAACAGGCTGTAAATAGGGAGAGGGAGAAAGAACATTTGAATCACCATGTGCTAACAAGGAAGGATCAAGGGAAGAGGGATTAGAAGGAAATGAAGGAGCAGATGGAGACATAGAGGATTCTCCAACTCCGAACCAATCAGAACTACGATCCTCAGGCAAATCAGAGGACTGCTTGTTGGAAGAAATGATCCTAGCTTGTTGGTCCGAGATTTTAATAAGAGCATTCTTGTTCCACCAACCTCTTTCAAATAAAAGAGCTGCAGAACGAGAAACTTTTAAAACCTTAACAGGAGCAGAAAATTTTGATTGCCCCTTAGTTATTTTAACCGGTTTCTTAATGATGACCCAATCACCAGAAACAAGTGGTTTTTCTGTGACATGCATACGTTTGTCATAATTATTTTTGTAACTTTCCTGTTTGCTCTTGACATGTTCACGGATTTTAGCTAAATCCACGTTGACAGCAGAACTTTTCATCAACCAAGATGGGTTCAATCTAGAAATGGGAATTCTACCTCGCAGTAAAACAAAACCTCCCAGTTAGCCTGTTTAAGGTGCGTTGTGAGGGGTGTTTACCTCCCAGTTAGCCTGTTTAAGGTGCGTTGTGAGGGGTGTTTACCTCCTGGTTAGCAGTGCACTTTTGTGTACTTTTGTGTACTGCCTCATTGATGTTTGTTTGGTACCTCAGTTGCATTTTGGATTTAGATATCATCCATGGATATTGGAGGTGTTTGTGACATTGATGGTGCTGTGGGATATTTTAATATCATTGTTTATGCACTTTTGTCTTTGTTCCTTTCATGGATTCATAATTATTTTAACAATTTATGTTGTTGGTGGAGGTGTGTGGGACATTGTTTATCCACACTATGCCTCCTTTGTGCGATGTGTGGAAACATAGTTGGGCTGGTGCTTTAAGTACCTACCTTATTAATCTATCTCCAACTATGCTTTTAACTCGCATCTTGTTTCTTTTTCTCTTCTTTATTTTCTTGCTTGTACTAGTTGCTTGAAAGTTTATTTATGCACATGTCCATTTGTTTTTCCCTAAGAGAGGAGAAGTGATGTGCTATCTTGCTAGCGGTGCTTTCTCATGCTGTGCTTTCTGGCATTCTGTACTTCAAGGCTGTGCTAATTCTTTTTTAGCTTTTGCAGCTTCTAAATTCTCATCCATCTTGCCTTATGTACTTTAAGCTTTGCAAATTCTCCCTTAGCTGTTGCTGCATTTGAATTTTCATCTATATCTTTTGATGTATAATGCACTATGTACCTTGTTCATCAATTATCTTGGTTTTGCTGCATTATTGCATTCACTATTGTTTGTGGTCTCTAAGGGAAGAGGATGTGTTGTGATCTGATTTATATTAATACATTCTCTCAGACAGCTGCTCAGCAAGGATGAATGAGTTGTGTGTGTAGAATGTTAGAATGCCTGATGACAGTGTGATTGGAATGTGTGAGAGTGCTTGCTTGTGGGGGAGAATGACAGTTGGAGAGAGTGGGCTGAGCAGCGGTCATCCAGCTCCTGGTAGGATTCCCTTTACCAACTAAACTATGCTATTGAGCCCTACTATGGACTTTCCTGGACCTAACTTGGACATCAAATAAACCTCTACATGATAAGACCTCTTGGCTACACCTTGTCATTTTATCCAGATTACTTATAACATTTTGGCGACGCTTCAAAGGGAACCTTGCGTGTTTTGACCTCAAGAAAACCGAAGGTGAGAGAACCTACATAATTCTATGAACCTTATTGAACTTTATTGATACAAGTAACTAGAAACTAAGCTATTTTTAAAGTTAAAAGAAAAACAGGGAAAGGACGCCCCTAATAGTCCCACCAGTGTCCTCCACTATCTGGACAGCCTACCCAGGGCGCTTCACTTTTCTTGTTATTTTACTTTTACACCGGTCTGCCTTAAACAAGCTTGCCAGACTCTAGCATCAGTGATTTGCTTTCAGAGGCCTTTCTAAACTGCTGTTTGAGCTAGCGTATTTAAGGAACTGGGCATTGCTGAAGGCGAGTGATATTCCTTATCTCAAAATTAGTGGAAAGTGGAATAAATAAAAATAAACAGCCAAGCGTGAAAGAAATGAATGACAAACCGGAAAGCAAATTGTTATTGAAGTACAACTAGCACTCGAGCAGCTGAGCGTGAAAGAGATGAGCTGCTAAATGGAAAGGAAATTGACAGTGCCCGTTTTTTCTATAAAATTAAAAATAACAACACTGGTGCTTATTTCTGAAGTACTTTCACTTTTACACGGAGATCTTGTATACAACGACCAATATCTTTTGAACAGATTTGCTATTTTACTTGTCGAGTTAAGTGCATCATTAAAACTGCCTTATTATATTTTAAAAGTTAACGACTGCTCGCGCTGCCTCACCTGCTCCTCAAGTCTTCTTTCAATCCTCTGTGACTTCTGCCTACTCCTGCTACAGACCCTTTGGTGCACGCATTTTCCTCTAGCCATCCGGCACGCCTGCGTCTGCGTCCATGCAATGCCTACCACGTCACTTGAAATTGTACACAGACGGACCTTAAGCTGCTGCTGCTGCAAGCTTTTCATTTTCTCTTCAAATTCTTCAACGTAATCTCGAAGGAGCAGTTGGTGACTGCAGTGATAAGTATTCTTGCTGTGTTCATTTTGCTTGTATTCTACATTACGCGCAGCGTAAGTTCTGTGGAAATGTTTGCAGTCTTCTTTGCTGAGACGCGATGTTCACCTATTTAAAGCTTCCTCCAGCATGGCCTTTACTTGCTTCAGGTACTGTAAAAATTGTACTTCGTGTTGGGAGCAGTAAAGTAGCACAGTTGTAATGAACATTGTTGTCACACTAAAGGAAAAGGAAAGCCTTTGGGACTAATTTATGAGAATTGCGAAGAAGTATCGATGAATATGGATCTACGGTGACAACTTTATTTGTTTTAGTTTATTGTGTTTCAATGGTTGTCATGTTGAACAGTGTTTGCTATAATCTTTTCTCATCCTGTAAGTGGGTGTTTCGGCTTATATGATGTGTGCTATATTTTCTGACCTAGACACTTGTGTAGCACTAGCATTATACTTTTCTGTGGTGTAGTTTACGTAGGAGCTGGTCTCTTTACATTTCTTCAATTCTTCAGTGTGGGTGGTGCGCACACCTTTTCACTGTTGCTATTATACACAAGCAGTTTTGTTGTGCTCAGGCTTCTACTCTTAAAGTGTAATGGGTCATGTACCAATATGTTTATGCTTTCATGGGGTTGTGCTTCTACCCTATACATTTATGATTTTATGGCAATTTTCTGCCAAGGAGACTCAGGCCATTCCACAGGGACAAGTGGTGCATTGGACAACTTCCAGTGTTTATCGGAGCATAGACACTGTGGGCATTGATTGACAAAGGATTTAACCTGGCTATCGATACCCGGCCACCAATAAGTGGTTTTAATCTTATTGGTGGTACCAGTGATACCAGGGTGAGATTCATGGGCCAAAGAAATAATGGATTGTCGGATGCCAACGGGTGGGACGAACTTGTCTTGCCTGAACAAGATGTCACCTGACACCGACAATTCAGATGCAACCTGTGCATAATGATTTTCCTCAGTTGACATGCTTCTATCCTTGGGCCAACCTTTAATCAAAAATTTCTTGACATTGAGTAAACAAGAATCGTTATCCATACACTTTAACCACTCTTGTTTAGTAAGTTTAGTACCAAGAAGAGCATCATCAATGGCAAACACATACTCCAAGTCAGAGTTGACAAAGTTACATGTGGACAAAGGAATGCGTGACAAACAATCAGCGCGAATGTTTTTGCCACCAGGTAAATATTTTATCTCAAAATTAAATTCTTGAAGGCGTGCCAATAGTCTAACTAAGCGAGAAGAAGCTCGATTGGAGGAACTCTCACCAAGCATGTATATTAACGGCTTGTGGTCTGTGTATAAAAGAAATCTGGTACCCCAAATGTACATTTTAAATTTTTCCACAGACCATGAACAAGCTAAGGCTTCACGCTCTATGGTGCTGTAATTTGCTTCAGCTGAAGATAACGAACGAGAAGCGAATGCAATAGTGCATTCCTCACCCTTAATCACTTGACTAAGAACAGCTCCGAGACCACGGGAACTAGCATCAACAGTAATGATGCATTGTACACCATGGGAAAAAGGCTTAATGGCAGGAGCAGAGAGTATCAAATCTTTGACAGAGTCAAAAGCGGATTGAGATTCAGAGGACCACACAAATTTAGCATGTTTTTTTAACAGATCTCTAAGAGGTTGAACTACTAGAGCATAACTCCTAACAAAACGAGCGTAATATTCACTCAACCCCAAAAATGCTCTGAGCGAGTCTTTATCAAGAGGAGGAGGAGCATTTCTAATAGCATCCAACAAAGAAGATTTGGGTTTAATACCATCTTTAGAGAGATTATGGCCTAAGTAATCAACCTCGTTAGCCAAGAACTTACATTTCTTCTTGTTGACAGTAAGACCATTGTTTTGAAGAGATTTTAAAACATACTCCATCAATATGTAATGTTGATCCAGGGATTCGGAATGAACCAAAATGTCATCCTGGAACGCCTGAATGCCAGGACAATTATAAAAAATAGAGTCCATTAATCTTTGAAATATACTGGCTGCAGAGGCAAGCCCAAATGGTAACCTTTTATACATGAACACACCAAAAGGTGTAACAAATGTTGTGAGAGGTTGAGATTCTAAAGATAAAGGGATTTGGTGATACGCTGAGCGCAAATCGATAGTGGAGAAATATTTGCTACTACCGATGTTGGCCAGCATATCATGGATTTTAGGTAAAGGGTGTACATCAATGACAATGTTACGATTGAGTACTCGCAGGTCTGCACATAGACGAATTTCCCCAGAAGGTTTTCGTGCTACGACGGCAGCAGAAACCCATTCTGAAGACTCGACTGGACAAATAATGTCTTGGGCAATAAGAGACTCGATGTGCTTTCTCAAATCCTCTCTTACAGACAGGGGAACAGGTCGTACCTTTTGAATAACAGGACAGGCGTTGTCCTTTAACTTAATATCATGTTCAAAATTCTTCACTAACCCAATCTTATCTTCAAAAACAACTTTGTATTTCTCTAAAACATTGCAAAGAATGGGGTCATTACAATAATCAAAAACAGACAATATGGGGAGATCACCTAAAACAACGGGTTCAGGATGACCAGGTTTTAAAATAATGCCCAGTCTGGCTTGGTCTTGCCAACCTATAATATCACGGCCATTGTGTGCAACATATATTTTAGTATATATGATGCGACCTTTAAAATCAATGTTGTCTGGAAAATATCCTCGCATAGTTATGTCAAAACCCCCGAAAGCTTTAGGATTAACATCAGTAGTGAATAATTCTTTGTTATTCCAAGAGCACTGAAAAGTGGTTTCATCCAAAATGGTAATAGGGGATCCGGAGTCAGCCATAACCTGTATGGTCTGAATCCCAATAGAAATGGTGCAAATAGGACCCTTGATGCTGAAATCACATAAAGCATTTACCTGAATGAACGAAATAGAAGAAAGATTTAACGCATCACAAATTTCTTCTTCGGAATAAACCATATTAACCTTAGACTTATCTTTGGGTAAACGACACGAAGCAGCAAAGTGCCCTACACGTTTACAATTAGAACACCTTTTACCTTGTGCAGGACATTTTGGATTATTTGCAATGTGAAACTTTGTACCGCACCTGTAACAAAATGCATTAGTTTTGGGTTCAAAAACTTTTTTTCCAATATTACGGTTAGAAACCACATTAACATTGCAATTGTCCCCTGATGCCTGCGAAATATTGCAAACAGTTGAAGAAGAGGTATGTTCAGCTAAAATTTTAGAGGAGACAACAGAACACTCAATACTTTTCGCAATAACAATAACTTCATCCAAAGTTGGATTTTTACATGTCAAAATTCGCTCTTGGATCTTCTTATTAAAGCAATTAAAAACTAACTGATCACGTAGAGCAGTCTCCAGATAAGTTCCGAATTCGCATTTTGATGCAAGAACTCGTAAGGTAGCAACATAGTCTTCTATGGACTCCTCCTGTAATTGTTTTCTTTTAAAGAACATATGTCTCTCAACCATGACTGATGGATCATCTTTAAATTGTTTGCCCAAACGTGTTAATGCCTCTGTGTATACATTCCACGAGTCATCATCAGCAGGTGCTTGTACCACTGTTAAATTGTCAAATAATTGTTGGCCAGCATCTCCTAAATGATTGAAAAGGATAGCTCTTTTTCTAGACGCAGGATAATCTAAAGCATCTATAGCTTCCAAATAGTT
The DNA here is from genome assembly GCF_964263255.1 of Lissotriton vulgaris. Classification (NCBI taxonomy): domain Eukaryota; kingdom Metazoa; phylum Chordata; class Amphibia; order Caudata; family Salamandridae; genus Lissotriton; species Lissotriton vulgaris. Next base: position 868,065,013 of record NC_141687.1, on the reverse strand, counting down.
AGTGAACACACGTAGCCATTTGTGCCATGGTGTAGGAGGTTTGCCAGGAACAATTAAAAATGAAGGAGGTGCTACAATACCATTATTGTTATTTCCAGAAGTTGCCATAATGAAGTAAAACAAATGCCAATTTTAAATAAAAATATAATGTTCTTACTTGTAAGTCTTTTTGAAACTCAGGCGATCTCTTCTTTTAACTTTTTGAAAATTACCTGTGCAGGAAACAATCGACTATAGTTTTGATAGTCGCGTTGCACTGACAAAATCACCGTTAAAAATAAGCAAAATGCCTTTTTGCACACTCGTATTGAAAACGCTTCGCGAAGAAAAGGCAAATGAGGCTGGTTGCTATGGTAGCGACTTCCTGATTGCGTCTTATTGGAAGACGTGTAGCGCGTGTGTGAGCGGCAAGGCAGGTTGCTATGACAGCAATCCCGTGATGACGTCTGAATGAAGGACGTGCAGCGCATGCGTAAGCGCCGCGTGAAACAACAAGTCGGGATGCTCGAGATTGGAATCCTTCTCCGATTTGAATCCAACGGTGAAGTCAGGCCTGCTTTACTATTCCTCAGGTAATTCGAGAATTAAAATAAATAACTCACAGTTTTTGAAGTTGCGTTAATAGAGAACGCATTGATGTAGACAAACGTGTCTAAATTGCCAGTTTCCGTTGAGACGCGATAACTTGAGCTCAACAGTATGACAGCTGATCGGCTCACGTCGGTGGGTTTGATTAAAAAAAAAACGAGGTCCAAAATATTTTCCAATCGTCGCCAATAAAATGTAGTATGGATCCGCTATGTAAATCAGAGTCAGAGTTCAAGTTGTAGTTTCACCATTAGGATTTAATGGTAAGAATGAATCAACCCACGACCAATGAAGTGGAGTAACAGGTATGCAATGGTCATGACAAACACATCACCATTCTAAGAACATGGAACAGGAACCAAAGCATAACATTCCTTAAAGAGCAAGAGTGATAATGTGATATAGAGCTATAAAGTACATACTACAGAGGTGAGCAAAACGCGAATTGAGGATTAAGTGCTCAGTGCTGAGGCTAGCACGATCCATATGTGTGATTTTATTTTATGAACTGTTTGTAGCACATGTTCACAGTAGAAATACAGCCCAATTATTACAAATAAATTTAATGAAACTGGTTCTGTATTAATTGTCAATGACATTTCAATCTGCAGATTAGAGTCGTTATCAGGACAAAATTCAATGTAGTCTGGGTTAATTGTATATAAAATACAATAAATAGACAATTAAATAAAGACAAACAGAGATAACTTGGTGTGCAGTGTTGTGTTCTAGAGTGTGTTAGGTGTAAAGACAAAGACACCAGGCTTTATTTACAGACGTAACAGCACACCAGAAAGGGAGGACAGCGCAGAAAAACACAACGTGCCTACTCCCCAACGAATTTCCTTCAACTGACTCAACATACATCATAATGGAGGTAAGTGTACGGGGGCCTAAGAGGGAAAAGGGTGGAAGGTTCTGGAAGGAGGATACCAACACAACACATCTCCTCCCTCGAGAAAAAGAGAAGGGAGGGGAAGAGTGGGAGACCAGTAGAAGGTCAGGTGGGAAAGGAAGCAAGAGAGTTATATAATTACAACAAAAATGAAAATTACGTACAAGTTTAACTTGAGTAATAACATTAGGTAACATGGCAAGACAAATGTGGCCGAAGTGGCAAGCCACTTGTAGCACTCAAAATCCTTAAACCAACTAGGTTTAACAATCACTCGACTACGACTGCTCATACTGTTTTCTTCTGCAACGTAACCCCTAGAAGGACTCTCACATCTTACAGGTTGACTTGAGGCACCATTAACCTGAACCACCCCCATTCAATCGCATGGTTAGCTGAACTCTCTTGTTGCTCTACCTCTTGAATTTGGGCCGAGGCAACGTCACAGTCACGTGGCTGTATGTCCCCACAACCTTTATCTATGTGGAAATCATCTTCATACATCCACTTGGTACGCTGTTTACTGTGTACAACATCATATGGCACACACTGATCTTGTTCCTGAGAAGTGCTTAACACATCATTGACAAGTGCCTGACACTTCCTCTTGCACACAGAAAGTGCGAACACATGCCACGCTTCTGCCATCGCTAAGTATAGCAGAGTTGCAAAGAACTTTCTTCACAGAAAATGGCTGGGTATAACTGCTCTGCCCTTTCTCAATGAATCCACTCTGCTTGATTCTTACCAAATCACCCACAGTGAGGGCCTCTGGCTTACATTTGTATTTTAAGTCGTGTCGTTCTGTAAAAAGGTGGGAAGCAACCAATAAACAAAGATCCTTAAGTATTGCCCGGCGGTGTCGCCTCTTTAACCCACAAAATATTAATCAATGAAGAGGCAGGCGCTGGAGACTGGAAGGCAGGAAACAAGGGTTTATTTTCTCCGGAGGAGAAACACATCAGTTCGGACAGCAAGTATCGTCACGAGGTGCTCTAACCGCATCTCTGAGGCCTGGCCTCTTATACACAGGTTTATGATCTTTATTGCAGGTAACACATTCTTGTAATGCTTTAAAGTATGAAAGGACATCCTCGGAATCTCCCCTTCAGGCCCGTTCCCACACACATTTACAGTTGAAGTCCCCACCCCGGTCACAACAGGTGATGATTATCGCGCAGCTGGACATTCCGCCGATTCACGGAATGTGTGGGATTGATCGGATCTCATAGGGTGGGGGGTTTTGATCAACTCGAGGGTCTTTTGATGGGGGGAAGCTTCCTACTGTACGGGGGGGCAATAAACAGTATCCGCAGGGCCAGGTGGCGGCCTGGGAACGAGGAAGACAAACGGGCACACAGGAAAAGGGGGGTTGTATCAAAGGACCCGGGACCATGAAAGGAATGAAGGGAGGTGTCGCGCTGGGAACAGGATGGGATTCCGAGGCAGAGCTGCGCTGAAGAGGGGTTTATGACCCAAGGCATGTGAGAGCGGGGGTGACCAGTGCGTGGGGGGTGCTTGTGAGGGCGAAGAGCCGTGCTGGGGGTCAGTGGCGTGCAGAGGGTGGTTCTGACCAAGGCACCTAAAATGGCGGGTGTGCACGACAAAAAGTGTGGCATCGGGGGGAAAAGGCAAGATGGCGCAGATAATGTTTACCAAACCGTATTCATTTTCCACAGTCCTCCCTTTAACATTCCCAAGACATCTTGCTGGCCTATTTCCTATCCATGTCTACTGTGGCAGTCATAAGTAAAGAAGTAGGAACCCAGGCGAAGGAGCTGTGCATAAACATTACATTTAAAATCTTTCATCTTAGGAGGCGGGCCCATCGTTAAGCTCGTTGCAGGAAAGTCATAGTAATGCAATATCGGACAAAAAAATGATTCTGTAGTGAGAGCGTTGGGTACATTTCATAGATGCTTATAGTCATTCGGAATATGAACTGATAGGTTATTACATATGTAAGTTCATTTCGTACTCGGTTGGAGCATAATCAATACAATGGTGGCTGGGAGAGAAATGAGACGCAGTAAAAACGATAATCAGGGGTGTCACTGTTCGAAGAGGAGGGGTGTTGTTTTTTCCAGTGTCTTATTGTCGTGGACCATTATTAGTGAGTTCTCAGCATTCTTTGTCGTCTTCTGTTGGCACTGTTGAGCACCGGCGGTGGAGCTATGCGTCCAGCTCTATTCCAGGTCCTGCGTTGCAGGGCATGACCTTTTCCTCGTTTTTCTGGTCAAAAAGGTCCTTTTTCGCCCTGTGTCCTAACTATTCTTTCATGGGTACCTTAGACAGGGCACCCGAGTTTCATTTTAGTTTGCAACAAAACCCTATTCTATCTGACTGCAGTTTTTCTTTTTCGAGTCGATTGTCAAAGAGTTCAGGTGGAAGAAGGGGGTGTGTGAGTAGTCCTTATGGTAGGTCGGAGGAAGCGGGGATGGAGCAGGAACAGACCAGGGGAACGGAAAATTTCATGTAGGCGGGCCCATGACCGGGCTCAGAGGGCGGGGACTTTTCGGCACATGTTGATCATCGAGCAGGGCCATCAGGTCAGCCCTTTCCTTTCATTTTTCCGGAAACAGTGCCTCGTCCTGCGACTCCTTACTGTTGCGGTCCCGCCTTGGCCAAAGTCGCAGATGATCCACGATCTGCAGTCAGGCCGCGTGCTCCCACATCCGGTCTCTCTCTCCTCCGACAGTGGTACCCTTAAATGAGTTTGAAAAGACAGTCTTTAGAGAATTGGCAGAGGAAGGTAATCACATAAGTCTATTTCTCTCCCAACTCCAAGCAACTGGGGAAACATCCGTTACATTGGGGTTTACAACCAACGTATAAATAATTGATGATAGGTTTGCTGGATTCCCTACAACTTTCCTTCGTAACTATTTCTTTGGCGTTTGTTGGTATTACATTCATTGTCGTGGTACGAGGTCTGATACCTATTAATTGCATTTGTTTATTACAGTCACGTCAGTTCTTCTGGCAGAGACCCACTTTTCTAGTACGAGTCTTACAAAGCTATACCGTTCTTCAGGGCTTTGTATTTTACGAAAAAGTGCAACGTGCTATCACCATGGTCTGATAGGTATCTTTCTGAGGAATGAACATAGGCTAAACAATTTTCCATTATATCAATGCATCCTATCTTTCAGCTAAACATTTTACTTTCAACAGGGTTTACTGCAACAATTTCTTCATTTCGATCTAATCTTAACTTCGCAAACATCATTCTAATTTCTACATAGTCTCTTACAACCTGGCTACTTCATTAAAAACCGGGGGGGGGCTTGCGATAACTATTCAACTCATCCTTGGGGTGACCGGGGTCTTATGGAAAACAACTAGGAACATAGCAAACTGGGGTGAGGGACTATCGTCTTGCTTTGTGTCATAAGGGCGTTATCTAGCAGAAGGCTACAGTTCAGTTGGTAAGCGTTCAGTGACATTTCTCGAATTCTAAACTCTGTAGCTTGTTCATCAACAAATCATTTCTAGGAACAACGGCTGGCCTGTGTCAGTTGTAAGTCGACCCATCTCTTACAACCGGGGGTGAGGGACATTTTTCAAACTCTCGTCCGGGGCAGCTGATACAAAACTGGGGGCGTTCTGGGAAGACGGGGATGCTTCGATCACTTTTACTGTTTGGGCATTGAGACAATTCGGGACGGGGAAGGTCGCGTTACCTGAGGCATTTTCATCATAGAAGCCACTGACATGTAGTTCCCCTATTACGGGTCAGATTAGGGAACCTCAGTCGTCTTACCTGTCCTTTCCTTTTTGGCCAATCTAGGTTTCATCAATATTTAGCAGAAAGGAGAGGTAGTAACATGGTATCAATGTGATTTTATTTAAGACAAATTTGTGCAAATACTTGCGGTATTTGGAGCCAATTGGGTGGTGCACCAGGGATGGTGGTTCGCCAATTAGGTGCCAGTCGTTAGGAAGAGTGAGAGTGTGGAGGAGAGAGAGAGAGAGAGAGAGAGAGAGAGAGAGATGTGCAACAATAGGCTAAACAGTACACGTGCGACATGGAGAGTGGCCGTGTACTAAGATAGGCTATTCAGCGCATTACACAACATGAGACGTTACGGGTCTGTGTTAGAATTTAGGAAGCATGCAGTTTGGGACGGACGAGCATTAGGCCGGGTACAAAGGGACATGCATTGAGTAAAAGGCACCATTGTGTCGCACTTCTCGCACTCTCGGTCCTTTGCCTGGTTAAGTCAATGCTTCAGTCGCATAGAAAACATTTTCTCATAGTTTCAGACATACGTGACATGTGCTCATTCACGCAACACGGGTTAGGGGTGATCGCGTCTCATCATATCATACAACTATTGGCTCTTTCGTTACAAGAGTAGTTTGTGGGTGTCTTTAGGTGCCACCTTGCAGCGTTAGTCCGCTTCATGTATCAGACATGGCGTGGCTTCAGATCTTCACTATACCCCAGTCGTGATTCCAATGTAACCTGTAGAGGGAGAAAAAGAGGGGAAGGGAGGGGGGACAACATTCGAGCATATCAAATGTACGGGCACGGAAGTCCTTTACTTACCACATACTCGTCTTACCTCCTCGGGATATAATCCCTGGGGTCTTGGTTTCTGAAGCCAGGGGGCGGGCAGTGTGGTAAGGATGGCGAGCGATAGGTTGTTCATGAGGGGGACGGTCCGAGTGTGGCATTATAGGCCGTGTGTAGGGAAACGTTAAAAAAATCAGAGGCGCTTAGTGCGAGGTATCTAATTTGTAGATGTATCTAGCTATCGGGATCCTTAAATCATTCCCAATGCTGTGATGTCCTAAGGCATATCAGCTCTTCGGCCAACCCTGTTCCCTAGTACCTTTGAGTACCATACCTTTATAACATTTTATCATTTACACCGCTTCACTTTACCCGTTCTCAGAAGTCGAGGTCCTTCTCCATGCGTTTGTTCCTGAGCCAGTCGCACATTTGGAGGCAGCATATCGTGCCTTAGATTCGATCATCAATCCGGGGCTGAGCAACCATTTTTTTAATAACCTTAAAAAGAGAACAAAACAGAGCGCACAGAAAAAAAAACCCTCCCGCTGATCCCACATTTACAAAAGTATGCGATACCTGTTCATTGTTTGGAAAACCTTTATTTGCACAATCGTTCAGCATGTAAATATGAGAGTGCAATCGTATTTGGCCGGACACGGCGATGGCTGAAGCGCGTACAGTAGGGGGGGGGGGCTATTTTGCAGCATTAAAAACATTTTAAAAGGGTTTATTTAGTTATTTGCAGGAAACTAAAAACGTCTATCAATAGTTGAGGGATCAGGGGGCATTCATTTCATAATTGGAAGCATAGTCAGACTAGTTGCAATCAAATTTCCTAGATGCATACCGTGGGCGTGTGTCATAAGCGACGTTATGTATCAGTTACAATAATATCATAATAAATCGTACATTGAAACCAACATTTTAACGGGATCCTTTTACATGTTCGCCAAGTGAACCCTCCCCCTTTTTCGTCAAGTGTACAAAGGATCATATACATATCTCAGAACATCAAGTCTTATTAGCTAAAAAACACCACGAGGTGTTCGTGAGTTCCTATTGACACCGGCGCCATTTTGGGCGAGGCCGGGTTAGTCCGGAAGTAGCATCAGGGACAAAAATGTTTCCAACAACCGGCGGTTGGACCAGAGTCCCTTTCGGCAGTTCAAAAAGACTTGTGCTAACAGAAGGGGCAGGTAATGTGGACCGTCAATCAAAAGGGGAGGGTGGCAAAATCTACCCTACCGGGTCACGTTGAGGTTCAGCCGGAACTTGCTCGAATTTGTTAGCCCACAATGTTTCTGGATGGTTCAGACTGAAGCTGGCGCTGACACGAGAGCACCACCATCTTGTGGCTATGTCGTGGTCATTTCGTTAGTGATCAAGGCAGTTGTTCCCCACCAGAAGCCTGTAGGGGCCAAGGGCTCCTGGGACTTTTGTAGAATCTTCAAGGCCGTGGGGATGCTGTCGGAGGTGGGGGCTCGTGCCCAGGTGGGCAAGCGTCCGAGTTACATTACTGGTCAAAGTTACTCTAGCGGCCTAGACCCGACTTCCAGGGGGCCCAGACGCCATTTTGAGACTCCGCAGCAGCCGCCCTTCGTCGTGTCTGCAAGAGTGGATGAGACTTCTTGGGGCGAAAAATGGAACACCGTGCCGTAGGAGCAGGACATTCGGCTCGGGGCGCTAGGGTGCAGCTGTGGCGCCGCCACATGGGGAGGCGAGGGAGGCTCGTTCGCGCCGCCTCCCTCTCCCAGTGCACCCCACGCCGTCCCTTTTCGCGGGTATACATGATGGCCACCCCACATCCCGTGCTCCACAAGTACACTTGAGGGCCATCATATGTCTCGTGCTCCGCAAGTATGGTTGCTGGTCATTCTATGTCCTGTGCTGCGAAAGTGTGGTTGCTGGCCATTCTATGTCCCGTGCTGCGAAAGTATGTCCGTCGCCCGGCTGGAGGATTTCAGCGCCGGGCCGGGGCTGGGAAACCTCCTACCTGGGGAGGTGGGAGAGGCTTGTTCGCGCCGCCTCTCCCTCCCAGCCCACCCTGTACCAATTCTTCAACGGAGGTATTTGTGATGGCCGGACCAGGAGATACGAGGGAGGGGGTCATCTGCATCCGCCCCCTCCCTACTCGTGGCCCGGGGGACGCCGCCCCAGGAAGAAGAGGATGGGAAGGCCATTACATGCCGGGCCCGTGGTGCCTCCTGGACATCCCACCGGCGACCTCTTCGATCGATGGCTGTCAGCAGGACCCCGCCCCAAACGTGCTGTGTGTTTCAGCTTCCGGATGGGCGTGACCGGTGACCTGCTGCATTTCGGGAACTTCCGGAGTGGGGGTAGGTATTTTTTTTTTTTTGTCTATTGGGCGTGGTAGGAGGCGGGACAGGCATGCCTGGGTAATGGGGGGGTGGGGTGTCCACAAGAACAGTTTTCCTGAACGGGGGGTTGTCTATGCAGGCCTGTAATTGCTTTTGTCCACAGAGTGGGGGGGCAACAGAGAGTAATCAGTCCCATTGCACTCGAAGTTTGAGTTCATTAATGGAATGTATACTAATCTGTCCGAAACTACTCTGTGTGTTGTTCCTGTATGTTATCCGAATGGGTGGCTTTTGTGTTCGGGAACAGTAGCGGTAGTACGGGGTTTGTCACCGGGTAACCTAGAGCTTGCCTGGGTTTCCCGTCTTAGCGTTGTTCGACCTATGAGAACTCAAACATGTCGCTGAAATCTGTCTGGCGAAATCTGTGCCATCGGGCGTAATCAAACGTGGTGGTTCTATCCGGCCTATCCGTGTCAGTCTGATTCATCTTTGTCTCACGCCTTTTCCCTTTCTGCCGGCCTGTTATTTCTGTCGGCCCTCTGCTCTTACCCGTGTTCAGTAGAGTCGGGCATTGGGCTTTCCAGTGCCCGGAATATTTACAAAAAGCACATTGGTTTTGCCCTAAGTCTGTTCGTCCTGCGCGTAGTGTCGGGGGGTTACTTTCGGGTCGTTGTGTCTTGGGGTTGTCCTGTCGGTATATCCCTTTACACAGAAGATAGGCATGACGGATCACAATGGGGACAAAAGTCAGCACTACCTATCTTATCACTGCGTGCAAAGACTAGACAGAATATTTCTATTCTACGTTGTTTGCAGGCAGTGAATACCTCATAAACCAATATCGAACAGTCAATGTTCGGTCAATGAAACAATCAGTGGGGAGAATAAGTAGGCCCGCAAAAGTCTGCGTTACCTACCCTTTCACTATCTGCAAAGAGGGAACCTGTTATTTCCTGTTTGCAGACAGAGAATCTCCAGAAAACAATCCGCGAACAGTAGTTCGGGTTCAACCAATTAATCAGTGTGGGAGAGGGAAATCTCCAGAGAACAATCCACGAACCGTAGTTCGGGTTCAAACAATCAATCAGTGGGGGAGAAAGATAGGCACGACGGCTGCGTTACCTATCCTTCACTGCTTGCAAAGAGAGAGCCTGTTGTTTCTCCGTTTGCAGACAGCGAATCTCCAAACAAATCAACAAAGAGTAATACTAGTATTTTCCAAACAATCAAACAATCATTTCGCAATTCGTCGTGTTTACACGACCTTACCTGGACCGCATGGACAGTTTCTTGTCTTCCGAATCCAGCGCCCGATCGTCCTCTTTTCTTCGTATTCCTCGCGGCACTCCTGATGGTTCCCAGTCAGGACCGTAGATCACTCGAGAGAGGTCTGTTCGGAACCAGTGAAGTTCGGATGATCGGCTGCCAGACGAGGGTCTATTGGGCAGGAGCTCTCCCGATCGTTGCAGTCGTTCACTCTGTCGTCAGGACCTCTCCCACTGGATCCACGTGTCGCTGATGGGCCCCACGCTTGGGACGCCAATTGTAAAAAGGTGGGAAGCAACCAATAAACAAAGATCCTTAAGTATTGCCCGGCGGTGTCGCCTCTTTAACCCACAAAATATTAATCAATGAAAAGGCAGGCGCTGGAGACTGGAAGGCAGGAAACAAGGGTTTATTTTCTCCGGAGGAGAAACAACTAAGTTCGGACAGCAAGTATCGTCACGAGGTGCTCTAACCGCATCTCTGAGGCCTGGCCTCTTATACACAGGTTTATGATCTTTATTGCAGGTAACACATTCTTGTAATGCTTTGAAGTATGAAAGGACATCCTCGGAATCTCCCCTTCAGGCCCGTTCCCACACACATTTACAGTTGAAGTCCCCACCCCGGTCACAACAGGTGATGATTATCGCGCAGCTGGACATTCCGCCGATTCACGGAATGTGTGGGATTGATCGGATCTCATAGGGTGGGGGGTTTTGATCAACTCGAGGGTCTTTTGATGGGGGGAAGCTTCCTACTGTACGGGGGGGCAATAAACAGTATCGGCAGGGCCAGGTGGCGGCCTGGGAACGAGGAAGACAAACGGGCACACAGGAAAAGGGGGGTTGTATCAAAGGACCCGGGACCATGAAAGGAATGAAGGGAGGTGTCGCGCTGGGAACAGGATGGGATTCCGAGGCAGAGCTGCGCTGAAGAGGGGTTTATGACCCAAGGCATGTGAGAGCGGGGGGTGACCAGTGCGTGGGGGGTGCTTGTGAGGGCGAAGAGCCGTGCTGGGGGTCAGTGGCGTGCAGAGGGTTGTTCTGACCAAGGCACCTAAAATGGCGGGTGTGCACGACAAAAAGTGTGGCATCGGGGGGAAAAGGCAAGATGGCGCAGATAATGTTTACCAAACCGTATTAATTTTCCACAGTTCCTTGTACATACTCTGGGCATCTAACAGATTCTCCTGCACAATTTCAGGAGACCACTCAACTCGGCTGTTTCCATCCATCCAACATTATCTTTCAACATGGGAGGTCTTCCTGTAATCAATTCAAAGGGACTGGATGCTGTGCTGTCACTGGGAGTTACTCTGTACACCCATACCATTTTATACAATTCATTTCTCCAGGACAATCCATTATTGTCAGCGAACTGTACAATACCTTTAACCCCTTAAGTGCTGCGTCGGTGCGTTGGCCGACGGCAGCACTACCGCCCCAGTGCTGCGCACGTCCATTGGACGTTCATTCAGCACTAGTTCGAATGGACAGCGCAGCACTGGGGAGGGAATTGCGCCGCAGCTAAGGTGTTAACCGTCCGATTAAACTGTTCCACTGCCCAGTTCCCGGCAGGATGGTACACAGAAGTCATCTTATGTACACTACCATTCCTTTCTTTGTTTTTGGGCACAGGAGCTTCCCTTGTGGCCATCAACAATTCTTTTTTTAGTTCAATGGCTTCCTGTGTGATGTCATGACTCAAATACGTCTCCTGTTTCATTGCAAATTTACACTTTCTTTACTCAGCAGTCATTCCTTTATCATGCAATATGCTTAAAACTTGAAACAAATTTCTGTTGTGTTCATCTATACTTCTACCCATCATCAAAAGGTCATCTTGAAAGATAAGCAGGTCCCCAAACCCTTTGAATATCACAAGTATTAATCTTTGGAACATTGCGCCCACTGACGCTAATCCAAAGAGGACTCTTTTAAATCTAAAACCCCCAAACAGTGATATAAACATTGTAAACTTTCTACTGTCTGGATGCAGAGATACCTCATGGTAGGCCACCGTGAGATCAATGGTTGAAAACCACCTCATGTTTTTAGTGTGAGCCAGCATTTTGTTAATCTTAGGCAGGGGATACTGGTCCACCAGATTGCTCTGATTATGGTCGCACAAGTCGATGCACTTGGAGGACTCAGTTGGTTCTATGACCCCAGCCTTGTGTAAAGCTTCTAGTAGTACCCTTTCTTCCTCTTTTAATGAGAAAGGAATGTTTCTCACCTTGTGTATAAAAGGTTTGGAATTGGCTTTGAGTTGGATTCTGTGTTGGTAACCCTTTAACTTCCCAATACTACCATTGAATACCTTGTGGAAGTTTTTGGAAATAGCTGAACCCAATTCCTCCTCTGGTTGTATTAATAAAACTGGTTCAGGGCTGTTTGGATTAAGGGTAATGCCCAACTTGCCTTGATCTCTCCAACCTAACACAGAGGGACCTGTACCGGAAACATATCATTTGCTCATAGATTCCCTATTTTTAAAAACAAATTTCAGTTTCCTATAACCCACCATTTCAATAGATTCGCCTGTGTATGTTTTTAGAGAAATATCAGGTTGGGCTAAAATTTACCGTCCCACACCTCCTTACTAACAATTGTGTATGGGAACCAGAATCTGCAAAAAATAGCAACGTTGACATCCCCAATTGCCATATCACAAATTGGTTTCTTTTTGCCTCATCACCTGTGTCTATGTCAAGCACTTGCGCATCATCCACATTACGTACACACATGTTAATGTCAAAGTCATCTGAATTGTATTCCTCCGCTTGCTCAACAACTTAACTCTATTGCCTGGTTTTTCTTTGAAAACCTTGTGGAAATCTCCTACAGTGCCACACTTAGCGCACTTCTGTGTGCGAGCAGGGCACCTCTTGTCAATGGCCAACTGTTTCATGCTTCCACACCTGTAAAACTTCCTTTGTCAATAACTTTTCCTACAGTTTTTCTGTTCTGTCTCAAATACATCCTTATTCCAATTGTGGAATGTAGTTTGCAGACGTGACTTCACACCGCTTATTTTGGCAACCACTCCCGGTTCTTCATGCTTCATTTTGTTTTCAGACAGCACTGCTTTGGCACATCTCCCTGTCAACTTGGCTCTTTTTACAATGGTATTCACATCTTGTAGGGGTTTTTCACCCTTTGCCAATAGAGAATCCTGAATGGAGGGATTAGCTGCTCACATAACAGTCTGGTCTCTTATGAGTTTGTCGTGCAGCTCACTAAAATAACACATTAGTGCTAAATATTTCAGAACCGCCACATAATCCTCTATAGATTCCTCCTTGCCTTGTTTACGGTGGAAACATTTAAACCTATCCACCGCAACGCAAACTGTAGGCTTGTAGTAACTGTCTAAATCCTTCAAAGCATTAGAGTATACATCCCCTTGCACGCTAGCTCAGACCTTTTTATTAATACGATAATATAATTTAAGGCTGCCCGCTCCTAAGCAATGCAATAGTATTTTCTTTTTCTTCTCAGGGGTAAAGTCTTTGTCTTCATCAACACATGTAGATATATACTTAGTGAAATATTCACGCCATACCTCCCACTTTAATGCCTGCTCCCCTGCAGCTGACAAGAATGCTTGTGGTGGGGTTAAATTGTAACCATACCAGATGCCATGATAATGATATGAGGTGCACAAGCTTTAGACTGAAGAGGCAAGAGATAAATTGCAAAGTAACAATTAGTATTGTTGCCTATCAAATCCTGGTGGCCTAGAATTGATAAGATATGAAAATAAACAAGAGTTAAAAGTATGGCGAATGCTCTTATCCAAAAATATGCAAGGAGCCGATGTAGGAGGCAGCTTAGTCAGAAAAGTGTGGGTTTAAATAGAGCACCCCAAGTGCACAGACAAAGTGAAGTTACCTTTGGAGGTTTAGGGCCAGATGTAGGTAGGCAAATACCGGTCGGTAACGGCTGAAATTCGGTAATTTCGGCCGTTACAGACCAGTATTTGGAAAATGAGATGTAAGTGGGCATTTTACTGATTCGGTAATTTACCGAATCGGTATTTTAAGGAATCAGTAAATTACCGATTCCTTTAAATACCAAATCGGTAAATTACCGATTTTGCTATGTAGGGAGCACTCAAATGAGTGCTTTTCCCCTTTTAGGATTGGTTATTTACCACCAACTACAAGTTGGTGGTAAATAATGTAAACCTTGGAAAAAGCACTTTTTTTGCTTTTCCAACAGTGCCATGTTGCAGACATACATGCCCTTAGGGCATGTATGTCTGCAACATGTTCACCCATACACAATTGAGCGGTGCAACAGGGTGTCAAAGTGACACCCTGCCACCCTTCAATGTTTCCCCCTTTTATCGAATCAGTAAATACCGATTCGGTAATTCCCATTCATTCCTATGGGCCTCCAGGCCCATAGGAATGAATGGTACAAAAGGGGGTGGTGATGGACGGAGCATCTGAATCAATTAAACACCCACACCCAGTCAAAAGATCTGGGTTGAATCCATCACCGTTCTTTAGCCCACTCTGCCACCCCAGTTCAGACATGGCTATATGCAAATCAGTCTGACCCTGTGCCTCATGGGAACAGTCCAGCCCGAACGGCCAAAAGCGGTACAAAAGGGGGTGGTGATGGACGGAGCATCTGAATCAATCAAACACCCACACCCAGTCAAAAGATCTGGGTTGAATTCATCACCGTTCTTTAGCCCACTCTGCCACCCCAGTTCAGACATGGCTATATGCAAATCAATCAGACCGGTTTCTGGCATCCCAGCCGTCCTCAGCCCGGCCCGCCATAAGTGTGGCAGGGTATGCTCAGACGTGAGTCCCTTGCTCACTTTGCCACTGGATTCAAGCAAGCCGGGCTGAAGACGGCTGGAATGCCAGAAACCGGTCCTCGGAAGCTTGTTTCCGGTCCAGGGAAGACATGGCTTGGCAGTTCGGGCTGGACTGTTCCCATGAGGCACAGGGTCAGACTGATTTGCATATAGCCATGTCTGAACTGGGGTGGCAGAGTGGGCTAAAGAACAGTGATGGATTAAACCCAGATCTTTTGACTGGGTGTGAGTGTTTGATTGATTCAGATGCTCCGTCCATCACCACCCCCTTTTGTACCATAGGAATGAATGGCAATTACCGAATAGGTATTTACCGATTCGGTAATTACCTAAACTTACCGATTCGGTAATTTTTTCGGTAATAATACCTACATCCCATTTGCCTGTTCTTATATACCGAATCGGTATGATTCGGTATTTAAGAATCGGTAATCTGGGATTACCTAAATCGGGTCCTTAGTCTCTAGAGAATTACATTCTTGCTGCTGTTGCGTGGATAAGAAGCAGCACAAAAATGAGTAGGCTTCAATTGTCCTGTGCCGAATGAGGGCACGCCTGTCGAAACGTACGGAAGTGCACGCACTAAAACTACAAAGTCGGTGCCCAATCGCTAAAACATGACAGGACTTCTAACAATCCAAAATCCTTCCCAAAGATGGTGGCATATATGCGCTACTCAAACTTGAACGCAGCGTATGCACTCCAGTGATGTCACCTGGCCCCAGGAGTGGCTCACAGAAGCAGGGGAAGACTCCACACGAAAATGCCAAGAGTTCCCAACTCATGTGATAACCACCGCCACTACGCCAACTGGAACGCGGGGTGTGCACCTCAATAAGCCACAGACAGACTCACCGAAGCACTAGGAGTGTCACAGGAAAACTGAGCAAACGAAACTGCTCACACAAATGCCACTTGACAGCCGCTGGCACTGTATACTTTCTGGACCCTCTCACAATCCTTAAATTCCTTTAAAACTTCAAAGGCGAAGCTTGGTCAGGATACGGTCCGAGGCAGCAGCACGCGCTGGTCCTCTGGCGTGCTGCAATTGTTGCCGTAATTGTAAGGCCGAAGACATCCGGTTCCAAGATGTAGGCTTTATTTACAGATGTAGTAACAGCACACCAGAAAGGGGGGATAACGCAGTAAAACACAACATGTCAACTCCCCAACAAATTTCCTTCAACTGACTCAATGAACAACTGACGTTCTATTGCATCATAATGGAGGTAAGTGAGTGAAGGAGGTACCGGAGCCTAAGAGGGAAAAGGGTGGAAGGTTCTGGAAAGAGGATACCAACACAACATTAGGGTTCCCTAGAGCGTACTTGTCCAACATACCACCTTCAGTACTTGACGGTTGAGAGGAGAGACAGGAAGGAAGGTTGGACACACCACTAGTACGGGGCTTGACTTTAAGAAAGAATAAACATAGACTAAAGTTACCTGCAAGGTGTCTGTGTCTTCGTTTGGATCCTCAGCTTTAGTCAAGCCCACACCAACTCAGCCGCTTCCCAGAGGAACGTAAGTGGAGCTATATATCTGCGGCGGTAGTCTGACTCGCCCTGCAGCTAGGGAAGTTCACTGCTGCACTTTTCTCCACATTAGGTGCTTTTGGAGCATATTTCAGAGACTTTTAAGGTAAAGCAGTGTTTGCGGTCACTGCAGCAGGTGCTTCTCGTGCCTCCTCGCATTGATCCTTAGCCAGTGCATCTACAGCCAGCACTTTCCACAAAGTGCGATTCAGCATTCGTCGTCATCATGTGTGTCCCCACGTATTCTCCTCCTCAACAACTAGAACGCCTGAGTGTACGAGCCCTCCGAGTTTTTTATTGTTGACATTTTCCCACTAGCTGTGTGCCGACTTCACGTGCGACGTCACATGCTCTTACAGAGGCGCTTACAACAGTACTAGGGTGTGTGCTGGTTAATAGCGACGCAATGAGCATGTCAGCATTCAGCACGCAGGCGGAGGCCATCTTAGTAGGAGAATTTTCTTCTCTGCTCTTATATGTTCAACATCGCCTTTTCTAATCATTGGTGAGCCGAGAAACAAACCTAAACACCATTGAGCGACCTAGAGCTAAGATGGCACCTGGAGGATATCGAGCCTACGCCCGGAGATCGTAAAATTAGAAGCCGTGATACCGCTGAATCCAGCCTTGACAGTGCCGCTGTCTACCTACCTGTGGGGGCTCCCGTCTCTATCCCAAGGTACAGCGCTGCTGATTGACGCCCCGTCGGGGAATAATGCCCTTGCGGAAGGCCTGCTGGCATTTTCGTGACGAGGTGGACTCAGCCGGTGGGGGAGGGGCCCACGTACTGTGCATGCGGCCTCTCCTCTGCCGAGAACTCGTGGGACACCGGGGTTTTGGCAGGGGACTCTGCAGACCCTGGACCTGGATTATATACCCAGCAGAGCTGCGCTTTACCCAGCAAACACCCTTCTTAATACGTTGAGGACTAATTTTCAAGAGGGTCTTATACAACGAATGAAGGCCAGCAATTGGAGACTTGAGCATCCCGCAGTATAGAACACTCGCTGCCGGGAGCAGGACAAAAAAAACTGCGCAGATCCTCACAAATAGCGCAACCAATGATGCGTCCTGGGTGGCCTTGACCCACAACATCTGCTGGTAGGCACTAAACCTTTCATGGGCAGGGTGGAGTGAAGACTCCGGGTCCCACTTGAACGCCCCTCCAATTCATGCATTGTAGATCAATGAAATAGTGACCAGGCTATATATTGGGTGCATAGATTTAATCCACGAAGAGAAGATAGCAGCAGTCTCACCTGGTCCTATGACAGTGCCCTGCGCCCCATGCAAATCAGCGCCACTGGGGCCCTTCGACGTCTCGGCTGCAACAGGGCACACTGCAACGAGCCCCATCCCCCTCTGCTCCTATCTAGAACACCGTGTTGCCTGACCTTAAAATGGTTGCCACCAAGAGGTTTATGTCCCCCGTGATCTCCGTGGTCACATACCTAGGCAACAGATCCCTTCGCCTCTCAGAATCCTGAAGTTAACGCTGAGGCAAGCCCTTCTGTGGAACGATCTGCGATTTATTGTTATTCCCCTGTGCCGACTTTTCTTTGAACGCCCTGCCTGTCCTCAAGATAGCCATCACCCTTGTTATTTTAACCTTAACACAAAGTCCTCTATGTGATCTGGTGTTGGAGGCAAAATCAACTGAACACACAATCAAATACCCTTTCCCCCACAAGGATGGAATCTTCTGATTGAACTCTGACTATGCCCCATGGGCAGACTCTAAAACAGTTTTACCACGCAATACACCATTATCCCTAAAGTTACCACCATGGTGTGTACCCTGTACCAAAGCACTCCTTCTCCCCTTGTTGGAGAGGGATCCAGCATTTATACCCTGGAGTCTCAGAGACCCCTTGAGAGAGTCCACAGAGTCAAGGGAGCCACACACAGCAGAGATGTGGGCATGGCGCCCATTGCCAAAGCACTCTCTCTCCCATTGTTGGGGAGGGATCCAGTATTTATGCCCTGGTGTCTCAGTGACCCCTCCGAGAGAGTCCACAGTGAAAATGGAGCTACACACAGCGAAGGTGTAGGAATGACACCAGTCCCACTGGGATCACAGCACACTGAGCGTTTGGACACGGTTTTTCCTCGTCTCCTGCTGGTGTTTTCCCTAACACTCCCCCACCTCTTTCCCTCTTTCATTCTTTGTCTTCCTCCCCTGCTCCTATCCTCTCTCCCCTGAATCTCTCCCCTTGCCTTCTTTTTCCCTTACGTATATGTTTTTAACGCATGTAACTACGCTCCAGCAACTTGTAACTATGCTCTGAAAATGTGTAACTTGTAACTGGTAACTATGCTCTGAAACAATGCTCGTCCTCATGTAAAGCGCTCTGATGCCTCCGGGTCTAGCCAGCGCTATATAAAACTTTTCAAATAAATATGTTCTTCAATTAATTTGCCTGTTTGCTTGATGACAGGAACACCTAATTTAAACTTTCAGGAAAATCAAGCCTGCGTACTCTGTGATAGGCGCACCTCCTTTTAAGTATACTTTATTATATACATTGTATAAGTCCAGAGCCAGCATAATAATCATTTTATGCAGTTATTTAATTTTGTTTTGTCTCACTAATTACAAAATGAGCACATTGGAATTTCCTGCTCCACAACCTTTTATGATAAATGAGGATGAACCAAACATGAAATGGGAGGAATGGAGAGAGTATTTTAACAACTATTTATCCAATTTTGATGTCGTAAAATCTAAGTTTGTAAAATGTCTTGTAGAAGGATGTTACGAGGAAGAGTATCTGAGTGATTTAGAAGAAGAAGATATACAAGTATGTGTACATGAAGAGGTTTCAGAAAATGAGGGACAACGTAGAAAGAAACCATTATGTGAAGTTGTAGCCGGGAGTGTGCGAGTTAAGCTTGTGGCAGACTCTGGTTCTCCATATACCATTGTCAACAAATAAGTATGGAATGAGCTGTTTGTTGGTGTAGTGGGTACTGAGTTATTCCTAACTGACATCAAACTCTAAAGTTTCACGGGGAAGCCATAAAATTAATGGAATTTTGTGAATTACAATTTCATTATAAAGGGAGACATGCAGATTGTAAAATGTATGTGTCCGAGAATGGTCCGTCTGTCCTCGATGGTGGGATCAAGGAGAATTAGGTATTCTTCTGGATCCCAACAGCCTAGATCCGGTGCTGGTTAGGAAGTTGAAACAAATCTTTTTTATAAGTGTGTCAGAAAGTTTCCCAAAGTATTTGCTGGTAACATAGGAGAGCTTAAAGGGTTTGCACATAAAGTTATATTAAAGCAAAATGCTGTAGCCAAAATACACAAGGCCAGCCACATTCAATTGAGCATTATAGAAGAGGTCATTACAGAATTGAACAGGCTGGCAAGTAATGGCATGATTGAATAAGTCAAATCTTCTGACTGTATGGCACCCCTGCTTGAGCCAGGAAATCTAATGGCAAGATCAGTTTGTGTTTTGACAACCAGTTTAGAAGAGTTCCTTTTGGCCTAGCCACGGTGGCCGGAATATTTCAGCGTTTAATGTATGATAATTGTCTAAGGTGTCTAATGTAACTTTATTCCAGGAGGACATTTTTAGTGATGGAAGAAAACAGAGAGGAACATGTTAAGACGTTCATGAAAGTATTATGAATTCTAGAAGCTCATGGACCGACAGCAGAAGCTGCTAAATGTAAAATAGGGAAAATGAAGGTCACGTACAAAAACCCAGCAACAAAGAAGAAGTGTGAGCTTTTGTGGGGTTAGCCGAATTTTGCTCTAAGTTTGTGCAACATTTCTCGTGCAAAATGTACTCTATTAGACAGTTATTAAAAAACAAAATGCCTTTTGTATGGTCTCGAAATTGCCTAACAGCATTTAAGGGTATCGAAAAAGAAATTACTGAGGCACCGTTTCTTTATGGTCATGATTCTAGATGAGTGGAATGACTGTTGGAATACAGTATTAGGGATCAAGCATCTATCAGGAGTGAATAATGAAGCATGGTTAAGGGAGACTAAAACTGATGTCATTTTGCTCAGAATCATGGATATGATCAGAGAAGGTTGGCCGTAGAAAGGAACGTTAGTGGATGATTTAACTGCATATTGGGAAGTCAGGAATGAATTGTCCGTAAAAATGGTCTGGTGTTCAGGAGTGGACATTTGGTGCCACCAATTTCTTTAAGTGAAAGGATCATAAATTGGTGTCATGAAGGCCACATGCGCATTGTTAAAAGAAAGTGCAGGGTGAAGCGTTTATACTAGTGGCTGGGTATGGACAGAGTAGTCGAAAAGCTTGTGAGAGATTGCTCAAAGTGTGTCAACTCTGATAAAACCCAAGTAACATTAAAATCTCCTTTACATCCCAATCAGACGCCAGAGGCATAGTGGGACAAGATAGGAGTGGTATTTTTGGATCAGAACAGAATACTAATGAAAGGACTAAATAGTCAATGTCGTAGTTGATTTTTTCTCCAAATGGCCGGAGTTAAAGACTGTGGATGTAGCAGACTCTAGAGTAGTCATACAATTCTTAGAAGACATTTTTCAAAGGGAAGGTTTACCCACTCTCATTATCAGTGACAATGGTGGTCAATCTGTGACAGATAGGTTCAAGGGATCTGCAAAGAATTTTGGTATTATTCTCAAAACCACATCCATTTAATATCCTGAGGGTAAGGACAATTTTGGATGGTTGAGCAAAACGAAGGAAATAACTGTGCCAGTGGAGTTTGTGATGAACAAGTTAAATGAGGGGAAGGCAGTGTGTGAATCTAGATATTACCTAAAACAAGGCACCACAATATTTTAGCTCATTGTGGGTGATTCAGTAAAAGTTAAAAAAGGAAGGTTGGTATGAAAAGGAGAAAGCTGATGTTCTGACCGTTTGCAAGTATAGGAAGTTTTCTGCAACGCTGCGTTACTAAGTGATGGTAAAATTTGGTATGCCAGCATAATTGTTTTATGCCATCATAAAGCCAAAATGGGTTGTCTGAGTACAGGTGTAAACTGAGTTGTAGTAAGTTTAAGTGTTTAAATGAGGAGGCGGAAGTTAGAAGAAACAAATGGACGGTGATATTGTTAACAGGGATTTGTTTAATAGTTCTCATAAGAGTATCACTAAAAATGCATCTCATGTAAATCAAATATATTTCTACTTCTGTCATTAAAATCAACAACAAAGATGTGTCCGCTATTTCAGGCAGAAGAATTGTTAAACCTTCATATTTTCATGATTTTGTGAAGTAGAATTTCAGTAACATTACAATTTGCTTATTGTAGCAGTATTCTTTTAATCCTAATTATTGTAGGAGTGTTGTTGTTGTATTAATTTAACTGTAGTACTGTTTTGTTTTCCTACATCTGATTAATATTAGTGTTGCCTTTATCCCTATTGTATATTTTATTCTCCTATCATTTTTAGGTCTCGCCTAGCGACGCAGTGCATGCGCTCCTCGCCTTGCGTAGATCTATTGTCGTCGGTTTCTCTGCCGAACGGGGACAGGAGATGTGCACCCATACGGACAGGAGATGTGCACTCCGTATGCGTGCACATCTCTTATCCGTGCGTAGGGCTGGCTCACAGTGCCTAATGGTGGGAGTGCTGTAAGCTGAGCCCTGCAACCTCTTGTGCCCGGAGTCTCACGTATGTTGTGTTTGGTGTCTGGGACTAGTTTAAATAGGATATAGTAGTTTTATTTTTAAAAGTGCCCTGTTTTCAGTTGTAAACGTGTGTTACAACATATCAAGCCAATATAGGCATTTATTTTGAGGGCTGTCTTGTTTCTAAGCAGACCCTATTTTTGTGAAAGAATTATGGAAAGGGAAAATAATGGCCAGGATCACGTACCCTATTTGTGTAATAGTGAAGCTGGGATTAGAGGTGGAATCTTGTAGTGCAGTCCAAAGTGAAATATTATGGGTTGGGTTCTTCAAACCATTGCGAAGGTGAACACACCTGGCTCTTTTATGGAGGTTTTATGGAGGTTAATCCAGGCGTAGAAATCAGAGTGTAGATTTATAACACTAGTAAAGAGATTTACTTCCATTTATTGTGCGACAAAGGGGTGGGGCGCGGACGTTCCATGGCGGGAATGCTCTGGGACTGGAAGTTTATCCCAGCCAAGCCAAGCTTGCGTGTTTGTGAGTGTTCTTGCAATCTGTTCCCTCCTGTGACACGGTCCAAAATTTAATGTTGTCCGGGCAGGAGTACGTCTTTAAGTAGGGTGGAAACGGAGAACAGACTCACCCAAAATTGTTTGCGATGCAGGGGAATGGGTTTCTGTAATTGAGAGGGATTTGCGCATGCGTAACTGTACGTTACCTACATTTGTTTCCAGAAATACCCATATACGCATGTAAGAACGTTGAGATTTACAAAGAATACCACAACTAGCCTCAGGAAAGTGTGATTGTCAACATGGTTTAAACAGACTCACCCAAAATTGTTTGCGATGCAGGGGAATGGGTTTATGTAATTGAGAAGGATTTGCGCATGGGTAAATGTACGTTTCCAAAAATACCGATATACGCATGTGAGCAAGGTTGAGATTTACAAAGAATTCCACAACTGGCCTCATAAAAGTGTGATTGTCATCATGGTTTCCCAGCAGTACTCCTACAATCCTCTGCCAAGTCCAAAATGTCAGAAATTTACTCCTGGGTGACTTTTCTTCAGAATCTACCCTATATCTGTCGCAACCAGGTCAGCAGAGCTGCTCTAGAGCCTAAGAACCAGGTCAGCAGAGCTGCTCCAGAGCCTAAGAACCAGGTCAGCAGAGCTGCTCTAGAGCCAGAGAACCAGGTCAGCAGAGCTGCTCTAGAGCCGGAGACCCAGGTCAACAGAGTTGCTTCAAAGGCAGAGAACCAGGTCTGCAGAGCTGCTCTAGCGCCTAAGAACCAGGTCAGCAGAGCTGCTATAGAGCCTAAGAACCAGGTCAGCAGAGATGCTCTAGAGCCAGAGAACCAGGTCAACAGAGCTGCTTCAAAGGCAGAGAAGCCGGTCAGCAGAGCTGCTCTAGAGCCTAAGAACCAGGCCAGCAGAGCTGCTCTAGAGCCTAAGAACCAGGTCAGCAGAGCTGCTCTAGAACCTAAGAACCAGGTCAGCCGAGCTGCTTTACAGACTAAGAACCAGGTCAGCAGAGCTGCTCTGGAGACTAAGAATCTGGTCAGCAGAACTGCTCTAGAGCCAGAGATCCAGGTCAGCAGAGCTGCTCTAGAGCCAGAGAGCCAGGTCAGCAGAGCTGCTCTAGAGCCAGAGAACCAGGTCAGCAGAGCTGCTTTAGAGCCAGAGAACCAGGTCAGTAGAGCTGCTTCAAAGCCAGAGAACAAGGTCAGTAGAGCTGCCCTAAAGCCTAAGAACCAGGTCAGCGGAGCTGCTCTAGAGCCAGAGAACTAGGTCAGCAGAGCGGATTTAGAGCCATAGAACCAGGTCAACAGAGCTGCATTAGAGCCATAGAACCAGGTCAGAAGAGCTGCTTCAAAGCCAGAGAAACAGGTCAGCAGAGCTGCTCTGAAGCCCAAGAACCAGGTGAGCAAAGCTGCTCTAGAGTCAGAGAACCAGGTCAGCAGAGGTGCTTTATAGCCAGAGAACCAGGTGAGCAGAGCTACTCTACAGCCAGAGAACCAGGCCAGCAAAGCTGCTCTAGAGCCAGAGAACCAGATCAGCAGAGCTGCTTCAAAGCCAGAGAACCAGATCAGCAGAGCTGCTCTAGAGCCTAAGAATCAGGTCAGCAGAGCTGCTGTAGAGCCAGAGAACCAGATCAGCAGAACTGCTTTAGAGCCATAGAACCAGGTCAGCAGAGCTGCTCTAGAGCCATAGAACCAGGTTAGCAGAGCTGCTTCGAAGCCGGACAACCAGGTCAGCAGAGCTGCTCTAGAGCCAGAGAACCAGGTCAGCAGAGCTGCTTTAGAGCCAGAGAACCAGGTCAGTAGAGCTGCTTCAAAGCCAGAGAACCAGGTCAGCAGTGCTGCCCTAGAGCCAGCGAACTAGGTCAGCAGAGCTGCTCTAGAGCCAGAGAACCAGGTCAGCAGAGCTGCTCTAGAGCCAGAGAACCAGGTCAGCAGAGCTGCTCTAGAGCCATAGAACCAGGTTAGCAGAGCTGCTTCGAAGCCAGACAACCAGGTCAGCAGAGCTGCTCTAGAGCCAGAGAACCAGGTCAGCAGAGCTGCTTTAGAGCCAGAGAACCAGGTCAGTAGAGCTGCTTCAAAGCCAGAGAACCAGGTCAGCAGTGCTGCCCTAGAGCCAGCGAACTAGGTCAGCAAAGCTGCTCTAGAGCCAGAGAACCAGGTCAGCAGAGGTGCTCTATAGCCAGAGAACCAGGTCAGCAGAGCTGCTTTAAAACCAGAGTACCAGGTCAGTAGAGCTGCTTCAAAGCCAGTGAACCAGGTCAGCAGAGCTGCCCTAGAGCCTAGGAGCCAGGTCAGCAGAGCTGCTCTAGAGCCAGCAAACTAGGTCAGCAGAGCTGATTTAGAGCCATAGAACCAAGCCAACAGAGCTGCATTAGAGCAATAGAACCAGGTCAGCAGAGCTGCTTCAAAGCCAGAGAAACAGGTCAGCAGAGCTGCTCTGAAGCCCTATAACCAGGTCAGCGGAGCTGCTCTAGAGCCAGAGAACCAGGTCAGCAGAGGTGCTTTATAGCCAGAGAACTAGGTCAGCCGAGCTGCTTCAAAGCCAGAGAACCAGGTCAGCAGAGCTGTTCTATAACCTAAGAACCAGGTTAGCAGAGCTGTTCTATAACCTAAGAACCAGGTTAGCAGAGCTGCTTTAAAGCCATAGAACCAGGTCAGCAGAGCTGCTCTAGAGCCATAGAACCAGGTTAGCAGAGCTGCTTCGAAGCCAGACAACCAGGTCAGAAGAGCTGCTCTGGAGCCGGAGAATCAGGTCAGCAGAGTTGCTCTGGAGTATGAGAACCAGGTCAGCAGAGCTGCTTCAACGCCAGAGACCCAGGTCAGCAGAGCGGCTTCAAAGCCTGAGAACCAGATCAGCAGAGCTGCTCTAGAGACTAAGAACCAGGTCAGCAGAGCTGCTCTAGAGCCAGAAAACCAGGTCAGCAGAGCTGCTTTAGAGCCATAGAACCAGGTTAGCAGAGCTGCTTCGAAGCCAGAGAACCAGGTCAGCAGAGCTGCTTCAAAGCCAGAGAACCAGGTCAGCAGAGTTGCATTAGAGCCAAAGATCCAGGTCAGCAGAGCTGCTTCAAAGCCAGAGAACCAGACCAGCAGAGCTGCATTAGAGCCATAGAACCAGGTCACCAGAGCTGCTCCAAAGCCAGAGAACTGGGTCAGCAGAGCTGCTTTAGAGCCAGAGAACCAGGTCAGCAGTGCTGCTCTACAGCCAGAGAACCAGGCCAGCAGAGCTGCTTTATAGCCAGAGAACCAGGTAAGCAGAGCTGCTTTATAGCCGGAGAACCAGGTCAGCAGAGCTGCTCTAGAGCCAGAGAACCAGGTCAGCACAGCTGCTCTAGAGCCTAAGAACCAGGTCAGCAGAGCTGCTCTAGAGCCAGAGAACCGGACCAGCAGAGCTGCTTTAGAGCCATAGAACCAGGTCAGCAGAGCTGCTCTAGAGCCAGAGAACCAGGCCAGCAGAGCTGCTTCAAAGCCAGAGAACAAAGTTAGTAGAGCTGTTCTAGAGCCTAAGAACTAGGTCAGCAGAGCTGCTCTAGAGCAAGAAAATCAGGTCAGCAGAGATGCTCTAGAGCCAGAGAACCAGGTCAGCAGAGCGCTCTAGAGCCAGAGAACCAGGTCAGCAGAGCTGCTCTAGAGTCAGAGACTCAGGTCAGCAGAGCTGCTTCAAAGCCAGAGAACCAGGTCAGCAGAGCTGCTCTAGAGCCTAAGAACCAGGTCAGCAGAGCTGCCCTAGAGCCAGAGAACCAGATCAGCAGAGCTGCTCTGGAGCCTAAGAACCAGGTCAGCAGAGCTGCTCTTGAGCCAGAGAAGACAGATCAGCACAGCTGCTTTAGAGCCATAGAACCAGGTCAGCAGAGCTGCTTCGAAGCCAGACAACCAGGTCAACAGAGCTGCTCTAGAGTCAGAGAACCAGGTCAGCAGAGCTGCTTTAGACCCAGAGAACCAGGTCAGTAGAGCTGCTTCAAAGCCAGAGAACCAGGTCAGCAGAGCTGCCCTAGAGCCTAAGAGCCAGGTCAGCAGAGCTGCTCTAGAGCCAGCAAACTAGGTCAGCAGAGCTGATTTAGAGCCATAGAACCAGGCCAACAGAGCTGCATTAGAGCAATAGAACCAGGTCAGCAGAGCTGCTTCAAAGCCGGAGAAACAGGTCAGCAGAGCTGCTCTGAAGCCTAAGAACCAGGTCAGCAAAACTACTCTAGAGCCAGAGAACCAGGTCAGCAGAGGTGCTTTATAGCCAAAGAACCAGGTAAGCAGAGCTGCTCTAGAGCCAGAGAACCAGGTCAGCAGAGCTGCCCTAGAGCCAGAAAACCAGGTCAGCAGAGCTGCTTTAGAGCCATAGAACCAGGTCAGCAGAGCTGCTCTAGAGCCATAGAACCAGGTTAGCAGAGCTGCTTCGAAGCCAGACAACCAGGTAATCAGAGCTGCTCTAGAGCCAGAGAACCAGGTCAGCAGAGCAGCTCTAGAACCAGAGAACCAGGCCAGCAGAGCTGCTCTAGAGCCAGAGAATCAGGTCAGCAGAGTTGCTCTGGAGTAAGAGAACCAGGTCAGCATAACTTCTTCAAAGCCAGAGAACCAGGTCAGCAGAGCGGCTTGAAAGCCAGAGAACCAGATCAGCAGAGCTGCTCTAGAGCCAGAGAACCAGGTCAGCAGAGCTGCTTCAAAGCCAGAGAACCAGACCAGCAGAGCTGCATTAGAGCCATAGAACCAGGTCGCCAGAGCTGCTCTAGAGTGAGAGAACCTGGTCACCAGAGCTGCTCCAAAGCCAGAGAACCATGTCAGCAGAGCTGCTTTAGAGCCAGAGAACCAGGCCACCAGAGCTGCTCCAACGCCAGAGAACCAGGTCAGCAGAGCTGCTTTAGAGCCAGAGAACCAGGTCAGCAAAACTGTTTTAAAGCCAGAGAACTAGGTCAGCAGAGCTGCTCAGAGCCAAAGAACCAGGTCAGCAAAGCTGCTTCAAAGCCAGAGAACTAGGTCAGCAGAGCTGCTTTATAGCCAGAGAACCAGGTCAGCAGAGCTGCTTTATAGCCAGAGAACCAGGTGAGCAGAGCTGCTCTAGAGCCTAAGAACCAGGTCAGCAGAGCTGCTCTAGAGCCGAAGAACCAGGTCAGCAGAGCTCCTTTACAGCCTAAGAACCAGGTCAGCAGAGCTGCTCTGGAGCCTAAGAACCTGGTCAGCAGAACTGCTCTAGAGCCAGAGAACCAGGTCAGCAGAGCTGCTCTGGAGCCTAAGAACCAGGTCAGCAGAGCTTCTCTAGAGCCAGAGAAGACAGATCAGCACAGCTGCTTTAGAGCCATAGAACCAGGTCAGCAGAGCTGCTTCGAAGCCAGACAACCAGGTCAACAGAGCTGCTCTAGAGTCAGAGAACCAGGTCAGCAGAGCTGCTTTAGACCCAGAGAACCAGGTCAGTAGAGCTGCTTCAAAGCCAGAGAACCAGGTCAGCAGAGCTGCCCTAGAGCCTAAGAGCCAGGTCAGCAGAGCTGCTCTAGAGCCAGCAAACTAGGTCAGCAGAGCTGATTTAGAGCCATAGAACCAGGCCAACAGAGCTGCATTAGAGCAATAGAACCAGGTCAGCAGAGCTGCTTCAAAGCCGGAGAAACAGGTCAGCAGAGCTGCTCTGAAGCCTAAGAACCAGGTCAGCAAAACTACTCTAGAGCCAGAGAACCAGGTCAGCAGAGGTGCTTTATAGCCAAAGAACCAGGTAAGCAGAGCTGCTCTAGAGCCAGAGAACCAGGTCAGCAGAGCTGCTCTAGAGCCAGAAAACCAGGTCAGCAGAGCTGCTTTAGAGCCATAGAACCAGGTCAGCAGAGCTGCTCTAGAGCCATAGAACCAGGTTAGCAGAGCTGCTTCGAAGCCAGACAACCAGGTAATCAGAGCTGCTCTAGAGCCAGAGAACCAGGTCAGCAGAGCAGCTCTAGAACCAGAGAACCAGGCCAGCAGAGCTGCTCTAGAGCCAGAGAATCAGGTCAGCAGAGTTGCTCTGGAGTAAGAGAACCAGGTCAGCATAACTTCTTCAAAGCCAGAGAACCAGGTCAGCAGAGCGGCTTGAAAGCCAGAGAACCAGATCAGCAGAGCTGCTCTAGAGCCAGAGAACCAGGTCAGCAGAGCTGCTTCAAAGCCAGAGAACCAGACCAGCAGAGCTGCATTAGAGCCATAGAACCAGGTCGCCAGAGCTGCTCTAGAGTGAGAGAACCTGGTCACCAGAGCTGCTCCAAAGCCAGAGAACCATGTCAGCAGAGCTGCTTTAGAGCCAGAGAACCAGGCCACCAGAGCTGCTCCAACGCCAGAGAACCAGGTCAGCAGAGCTGCTTTAGAGCCAGAGAACCAGGTCAGCAAAACTGTTTTAAAGCCAGAGAACTAGGTCAGCAGAGCTGCTCAGAGCCAAAGAACCAGGTCAGCAAAGCTGCTTCAAAGCCAGAGAACTAGGTCAGCAGAGCTGCTTTATAGCCAGAGAACCAGGTCAGCAGAGCTGCTTTATAGCCAGAGAACCAGGTGAGCAGAGCTGCTCTAGAGCCTAAGAACCAGGTCAGCAGAGCTGCTCTAGAGCCGAAGAACCAGGTCAGCAGAGCTCCTTTACAGCCTAAGAACCAGGTCAGCAGAGCTGCTCTGGAGCCTAAGAACCTGGTCAGCAGAACTGCTCTAGAGCCAGAGAACCAGGTCAGCAGAGCTGCTCTAGAGCCTAAGAACCAGGTCAGCAGAGCTTCTCTAGAGCCAGAGAAGACAGATCAGCACAGCTGCTTTAGAGCCATAGAACCAGGTCAGCAGAGCTGCTTCGAAGCCAGACAACCAGGTCAACAGAGCTGCTCTAGAGTCAGAGAACCAGGTCAGCAGAGCTGCTTTAAAACCAGAGTACCAGGTCAGTAGAGCTGCTTCAAAGCCAGTGAACCAGGTCAGCAGAGCTGCCCTAGAGCCTAGGAGCCAGGTCAGCAGAGCTGCTCTAGAGCCAGCAAACTAGGGCAGCAGAGCTGATTTAGAGCCATAGAACCAAGCCAACAGAGCTGCATTAGAGCAATATAACCAGGTCAGCAGAGCTGCTTCAAAGCCAGAGAAACAGGTCAGCAGAGCTGCTCTGAAGCCCTATAACCAGGTCAGCGGAGCTGCTCTAGAGCCAGAGAACCAGGTCAGCAGAGGTGCTTTATAGCAAGAGAACCAGGTCAGCCGAGCTGCTTCAAAGCCAGAGAACCAGGTCAGCAGAGCTGTTCTATAACCTAAGAACCAGGTTAGCAGAGCTGTTCTATAACCTAAGAACCAGGTTAGCAGAGCTGCTTTAAAGCCATAGAACCAGGTCAGCAGAGCTGCTCTAGAGCCATAGAACCAGGTTAGCAGAGCTGCTTCGAAGCCAGACAACCAGGTCAGCAGAGCGTCTCTAGAGCCAGAGAACAAGGTCAGCAGAGCTACCCTAGAACCAGAGAACCAGGTCAGAAGAGCTGCTCTGGAGCCGGAGAATCAGGTCAGCAGAGTTGCTCTGGAGTAAGAGAACCAGGTCAGCAGAGCTGCTTCAACGCCAGAGACCCAGGTCAGCAGAGCGGCTTCAAAGCCTGAGAACCAGATCAGCAGAGCTGCTCTAGAGACTAAGAACCAGGTCAGCAGAGCTGCTCTAGAGCCAGAGAACCAGGTCAGCAGAGCTGCTTTAGAGCCATAGAACCAGGTTAGCAGAGCTGCTTCGAAGCCAGAGAACCAGGTCAGCAGAGCTGCTTCAAAGCCAGAGAACCAGGTCAGCAGAGTTGCATTAGAGCCAAAGATCCAGGTCAGCAGAGCTGCTTCAAAGCCAGAGAACCAGACCAGCAGAGCTGCATTAGAGCCATAGAACCAGGTCACCAGAGCTGCTCCAAAGCCAGAGAACTGGGTCAGCAGAGCTGCTTTAGAGCCAGAGAACCAGGTCAGCAGTGCTGCTCTACAGCCAGAGAACCAGGCCAGCAGAGCTGCTTTATAGCCAGAGAACCAGGTAAGCAGAGCTGCTTTATAGCCGGAGAACCAGGTCAGCAGAGCTGCTCTAGAGCCAGAGAACCAGGTCAGCACAGCTGCTCTAGAGCCTAAGAACCAGGTCAGCAGAGCTGCTCTAGAGCCAGAGAACCGGACCAGCAGAGCTGCTTTAGAGCCATAGAACCAGGTCAGCAGAGCTGCTCTAGAGCCAGAGAACCAGGCCAGCAGAGCTGCTTCAAAGCCAGAGAACAAAGTTGGTAGAGCTGTTCTAGAGCCTAAGAACTAGGTCAGCAGAGCTGCTCTAGAGCAAGAAAATCAGGTCAGCAGACATGCTCTAGAGCCAGAGAACCAGGTCAGCAGAGCGCTCTAGAGCCAGAGAACCAGGTCAGCAGAGCTGCTCTAGAGTCAGAGACCCAGGTCAGCAGAGCTGCTTCAAAGCCAGAGAACCAGGTCAGCAGAGCTGCTCTAGAGCCTAAAAACCAGGTCAGCAGAGCTGCCCTAGAGCCAGAGAACCAGATCAGCAGAGCTGCTCTGGAGCCTAAGAACCAGGTCAGCAGAGCTGCTCTTGAGCCAGAGAAGGCAGATCAGCACAGCTGCTTTAGAGCCATAGAACCAGGTCAGCAGAGCTGCTTCGAAGCCCGACAACCAGGTCAACAGAGCTGCTCTAGAGTCAGAGAACCAGGTCAGCAGAGCTGCTTTAGAGCCAGAGAACCAGGTCAGTAGAGCTGCTTCAAAGCCAGAGAACCAGGTCAGCAGAGCTGCCCTAGAGCCTAAGAGCCAGGTCAGCAGAGCTGCTCTAGAGCCAGCAAACTAGGTCAGCAGAGCTGATTTAGAGCCATAGAACCAGGCCAACAGAGCTGCATTAGAGCAATAGAACCAGGTCAGCAGAGCTGCTTCAAAGCCGGAGAAACAGGTCAGCAGAGCTGCTCTGAAGCCTAAGAACCAGGTCAGCAAAACTACTCTAGAGCCAGAGAACCAGGTCAGCAGAGGTGCTTTATAGCCAAAGAACCAGGTAAGCAGAGCTGCTCTAGAGCCAGAGAACCAGGTCAGCAGAGCTGCTCTACAGCCAGAAAACCAGGTCAGCAGAGCTGCTTTAGAGCCATAGAACCAGGTCAGCAGAGCTGCTCTAGAGCCATAGAACCAGGTTAGCAGAGCTGCTTCGAAGCCAGACAACCAGGTAATCAGAGCTGCTCTAGAGCCAGAGAACCAGGTCAGCAGAGCTGCTCTAGAACCAGAGAACCAGGTCAGCAGAGCTGCTCTAGAGCCAGAGAATCAGGTCAGCAGAGTTGCTCTGGAGTAAGAGAACCAGGTCAGCATAACTTCTTCAAAGCCAGAGAACCAGGTCAGCAGAGCGGCTTCAAAGCCAGAGAACCAGATCAGCAGAGCTGCTCTAGAGCCAGAGAACCAGGTCAGCAGAGCTGCTCTAGAGCCAGAGAACCAGGTCAGCAGAGCTCCTTTAAAGCCATAGAATCAGGTTAGCAGAGTTGCATTAGGGCCAAAGATCCAGGTCAGCAGAGCTGCTTCAAAGCCAGAGAACCAGACCAGCAGAGCTGCATTAGAGCCATAGAACCAGGTCGCCAGAGCTGCTCTAGAGTGAGAGAACCTGGTCACCAGAGCTGCTCCAAAGCCAGAGAACCATGTCAGCAGAGCTGCTTTAGAGCCAGAGAACCAGGCCACCAGAGCTGCTCCAAAGCCAGAGAACCAGGTCAGCAGAGCTGCTTTAGAGCCAGAGAACCAGGTCAGCAAAACTGCTTTAAAGCCAGAGAACTAGGTCAGCAGAGCTGCTCAGAGCCAAAGAACCAGGTCAGCAAAGCTGCTTCAAAGCCAGAGAACTAGGTCAGCAGAGCTGCTTTATAGCCAGAGAACCAGGTCAGCAGAGCTGCTTTATAGCCAGAGAACCAGGTGAGCAGAGCTGCTCTAGAGCCTAAGAACCAGGTCAGCAGAGCTGCTCTAGAGCCGAAGAACCAGGTCAGCAGAGCTCCTTTACAGCCTAAGAACCAGGTCAGCAGAGCTGCTCTGGAGCCTAAGAACCTGGTCAGCAGAACTGCTCTAGAGCCAGAGAACCAGGTCAGCAGAGCTGCTTCGAAGCCAGACAACCAGGTCAACAGAGCTGCTCTAGAGTCAGAGAACCAGGTCAGCAGAGCTGCTTTAGAGCCAGAGAACCAGGTCAGTAGAGCTGCTTCAAAGCCAGAGAACCAGGTCAGCAGAGCTGCCCTAGAGCCTAAGAGCCAAGTCAGCAGAGCTGCTCTAGAGCCAGCAAACTAGGTCAGCAGAGCTGATTTAGAGCCATAGAACCAGGCCAACAGAGCTGCATTAGAGCAATAGAACCAGGTCAGCAGAGCTGCTTCAAAGCCGGAGAAACAGGTCAGCAGAGCTGCTCTGAAGCCTAAGAACCAGGTCAGCAAAACTACTCTAGAGCCAGAGAACCAGGTCAGCAGAGGTGCTTTATAGCCTAAGAACCAGGTCAGCAGAGCTGCTCTAGAGCCAGAGAAGACAGATCAGCACAGCTGCTTTAGAGCCATAGAACCAGGTCAGCAGAGCTGCTTCGAAGCCAGACAACCAGGTCAACAGAGCTGCTCTAGAGTCAGAGAACCAGGTCAGCAGAGCTGCTTTAGAGCCAGAGAACCAGGTCAGTAGAGCTGCTTCAAAGCCAGAGAACCAGGTCAGCAGAGCTGCCCTAGAGCCTAAGAGCCAGGTCAGCAGAGCTGCTCTAGAGCCAGCAAACTAGGTCAGCAGAGCTGATTTAGAGCCATAGAACCAGGCCAACAGAGCTGCATTAGAGCAATAGAACCAGGTTAGCAGAGCTGCTTCAAAGCCGGAGAAACAGGTCAGCAGAGCTGCTCTGAAGCCTAAGAACCAGGTCAGCAAAACTACTCTAGAGCCAGAGAACCAGGTCAGCAGAGGTGCTTTATAGCCAAAGAACCAGGTAAGCAGAGCTGCTCTAGAGCCTGAGAACCAGGTCAGCAGAGCTGCTCTAGAGCCAGAAAACCAGGTCAGCAGAGCTGCTTTAGAGCCATAGAACCAGGTCAGCAGAGCTGCTCTAGAGCCATAGAACCAGGTTAGCAGAGCTGCTTCGAAGCCAGACAACCAGGTAATCAGAGCTGCTCTAGAGCCAGAGAACCAGGTCAGCAGAGCTGCTCTAGAACCAGAGAACCAGGTCAGCAGAGCTGCTCTAGAGCCAGAGAATCAGGTCAGCAGAGTTGCTCTGGAGTAAGAGAACCAGGTCAGCATAACTTCTTCAAAGCCAGAGAACCAGATCAGCAGAGCTGCTCTAGAGCCAGAGAACCAGGTCAGCAGAGCTCCTTTAAAGCCATAGAATCAGGTTAGCAGAGTTGCATTAGAGCCAAAGATCCAGGTCAGCAGAGCTGCTTCAAAGCCAGAGAACCAGACCAGCAGAGCTGCATTAGAGCCATAGAACCAGGTCGCCAGAGCTGCTCTAGAGTGAGAGAACCTGGTCACCAGAGCTGCTCCAAAGCCAGAGAACCATGTCAGCAGAGCTGCTTTAGAGCCAGAGAACCAGGCCACCAGAGCTGCTCCAAAGCCAGAGAACCAGGTCAGCAGAGCTGCTTTAGAGCCAGAGAACCAGGTCAGCAAAACTGCTTTAAAGCCAGAGAACTAGGTCAGCAGAGCTGCTCAGAGCCTAAGAACCAGGTCAGCAGAGCTGCTCTACAGCCAGAGAACCAGGCCAGCAGAGCTGCTTTATAGCCAGAGAACCAGGTCAGCAGAACTGCTTTAGAGCCAGAGAACCAGGTCACCAGAGCTGCTCCAAAGCCAGAGAACCAGGTCAGCAGAGCTGCTTTAGAGCCAGAGAACCAGGTCAGCAGAACTGCTTTAAAGCCAGAGAACCAGGTCAGCAGAGCTGCTCTAGAGCCAGAGAACCAGGTCAGCAGAGCTGGTTCAAAGCCAGAGAACCTGGTCAGCAGAGCTGCTCTAGAGCCTAAGAACCAGGTCAGCAGAGCTGCTCTAGAGACAGAGAACCGGACCAGCAGAGCTGCTCTAGAGCCAGAGAACCGGACCAGCAGAGCTGCTCTAGAGCCATAGAACCAGGTCAGCAGAGCTGCTCTAGAGCCAGAGAACCAGGCCAGCAGAGCTGCTTCAAAGCCAGCGAACAAAGTTAGTAGAGCTGTTCTAGAGCCTAAGAGCCAGGTCAGCAGAGCTGCTCTAGAGCAAGAAAATCAGGTCAGCAGAGATGCTCTAGAGCCAGAGAACCAGGTCAGCAGAGATGCTCTAGAGACAGAGAACCAGGTCAGCAGAGCTGGTTCAAAGCCACAGAACCAGGTCAGCACAGCTGCTCTAGAGCCTAAGAACCAGGTCAGCAGAGCTGCTCTAGAGCCAGAGAACCGGACCAGCAGAGCTGCTCTAGAGCAAGAAAATCAGGTCAGCAGAGATGCTCTAGAGCCAGAGAACCAGGTCAGCAGAGCTGCTCTAGAGACAGAGAACCAGGCCAGCAGAGCCGCTCTAGAGTCAGAGACTCAGGTCAGCCGAGCTGCTTTAAAGCCAGAGAACCAGGTCAGCAGAGCTGCTCTAGAGCCTAGGAACCAAGTCAGCAGAGCTGCTCCAGAGCCAGAGAATCAGTTCAGCAGAGGTGCTCTAGAGCCAGAGAACCAGGTCTGCTCTAGAGCCAGAGAACCAGGTAAGCAGAGCTGTTCTGGAGCCACAGAACCAGGTCAGCAGAGCTGCTCTGGAGCCAGAGACCCTGGTCTGCAGAGCTGCTTCAAAGCCAGAGCACCAGGTCAGCAGAGCTACTCTAGAGCCTAAGAAACAGGTCAGCAGAGCTGCCCTAGAGCCAGAGAACAAGATCAGCAGAGCTGCTCTAGAGCCTAAGAACCAGGTCAGCAGAGCTGCTCTAAAGCCAGAGAATCAGGTCAGCAGAGCTACTTTAGATCCATAGAACCAGGTCAGCAGAGCTGCTCTAGAGGCAGAGAACCAGGTCAGCAGAGCTGCTTCAAACCAGAGAACCAGGTCAGCAGAGCTACTCTAGACCCAGAGAACCAGGCCAGCAGAGCTACTCTAGTACCCGAGAACCAGGTCAGCAGAGCTGTTACAAAGCCATAGAACCAGATCAGCAGAGCCGGTCTAGAGCCTAAGAACCAGGTCAGCAGAGCTGCTCTAGAGCCAGAGAACGAGCTCAGCAGAGCTGCTTTAAAGCCATAGAACCAGGTCAGCAGAGCTGCTCTAGAGCCAGAGAACCAGGTCAGCAGAGCTGCTTCAAATCCAGAGAACCAGGTCAGCAGAGCTGCTCTAGAGCCTAAGAACCAGGTCAGCAGAGCTGGTCTAGAGCCAAAGAACGAGGTCAGCAGAGTTGCTGTAGAGGCAGAGAACCAGGGCAGCAGAGCTACTGAAGAGCCAAAGAAACCAGGTCAGCAGACGTGCTTTAGAGGGAGAGAACCAGGTCTGCAGAGCTGCTTTAGAACCAGACAACCAGGTCAGCAGAGCTGCTTTAGAGCCAGAGAACCAGGTTGGCAGAGCAGTTCTAGAGCCAAAGAACCAGGTCACCAAAGCTGCTTCAAAGCCAGAGAACTAAGTCAGCAGAGCTACTGTAGAGCCTAAGAACCAGGTCAGCAGAGCAGCTCTAGAGACAGAGAACCAGGTCAGCAGAGCTGCTCTAGAGCCAGAGAACCAGAGCTGCCGTAGAGCCAGAGAAACCAGGTCAGCAGAGCTGCTTTAAAGGGAGAGAACCAAGTGAGCAGAGCTGCTTTAGAGACAGAGAACCAGGTCAGCAGAGCTGCTCTAGAGCCTAAGACCAAGGCCAGTAGAGCTGCTCTAGAGCCAGAGAACCAGGTCAGCAGAGCTGCTGTAGAGCCAGAGAAACCAGGTCAGCAGAGCTGCTTTAGAGAGAGAGAACCAGGTCAGCAGAGCTGCTCTAGAGCCAGAGAGCCAGAGCTGCCGTAGAGCCAGAGAAACCAGGTCATCAGAGCTGCTTTAGAGCCAGAGAACCAGGTCAGCAGAGCTGCTTTAGAACCAGAGAATCAGGTCAGCAGAGCCGTTATAGAGCCAGAGAACCAGGTCAGCAAAGCTGCTGTAGAGCCAGAGAAACCAGGTCAGCAGAGCTGCTTTAGAGAGAGAGAACCAGGTCAGCAGAGCTGCTTTAGAGCCAGAGAACCAGGTCAGCAGAGCTGCTTTAGAACCAGAGAACCAGGTCAGCAGAGCCGTTATAGAGCCAGAGAACCAGGTCATCAGAGCTGCTCTAGAGCCTAAGAACCAGATCAGCAGAGCTGCTCTAGAGCCAGAGAACCAGGTCAGTGGAGCTGCTCCAGAGCCAGAGAACCAGGTCAGCAGAGCTGTTGTAGAGCCAGAGAACCAGGTCAGCAGAGCTGCTCTAGAGCCAGAGAACTAGGTCAACAGAGCTGCTCTAGAGCCACAGAACCAGGTCAGCTGAGCTGCTCTAGAGCCACAGAACCAGATCAACAGAGCTGCTTTAGCGCCAGAGAAAAAGGTCAACAGTGCTGCTTTAGAGGCAGAGAACCAGGTCTGCAGATCTGCTTTAGATCAGAGAACCAGGTCAGCAGAGCCGTTGTAGAGCCAGAGAACCAGGTCAGCAAAGATGCTTTAGAGCCAGAGAAACAGGACATTGGGGCTTATTTACAAGCCCCTAGTGCCGGCGCTGCGTCACTTTTTCACACACAAAGAGTGAAGCACCGGCGGTGCAAGGTACTTGTAAATAAGCTCCATTGTGCCCATTCGAACTCAATAAAACAGTTACGTAACCTTCACACCACGGAAAAGGTGAACTAAAGCACCCGTTTCTAAAGGTATTGCTCTTTCCACAGTTACTGGTAACTCAGGTCTCCTGCCTGAGGTCTACTACATTTATTGTAATTTAAAACGTCAGGTATCAAAATGCAAAGTTGTGTGAGCTATTAGCCTTACAATCGGTGAACAACTGCTTCCTACTATAGGACTGTTACAAGTGTCTACAAATCATGTATTTTGGGAAGTAGATGATGCACCTCATGCCTTCAACATAAAAAAAGCATTTGCAATGCAATAGGGCTGGCATTACTAAAAGTTTGAGCTATTGGCGTTGCATATGAAAATGTTTGTTCGTTTTTGTATATTTTTTATTTAAAAAATATTCCAGCAGTAGCATTAGTAATGAAATAAAATCCACGCAGACCACCAGTACCACCACCACTAACACCACCAGTACCACCACCACCAGCACCAACTCTACCACCACCGCTACAACCACCACAAGTACCATAACTACCATTACTATTACTATTCTGTGGTGATATTAATAATAATAGTGGTAGTTATGGTACTGGTGGTGGAAAAATTACTATTATAAATGACAGTACATGCTAATGTTTTAAAAGGGCATTGCCATTTACAATACATATATGTTGGAATTAGGTAGCCTGGCCTAGGGCAAGACTAACATAACAGAGGCACAGTGTAAAGGTTGCAGACCACCCAAAAGTAACTTCACGCAATAGCACTCAAAAAGAAAAACACTACACCAAAATTATATGAAAATACGTGCTGCTTTATAAAAATAATATTCTCTTTGTCATCAAATTATACAGTGTACAACATTTCAGATTATCTTAGTTTTGACAATCACATTTCTAAGACTGTTAAGTAATTACTAAGTTATCTGCTTCAATACTCTTAATCTTATTACACAATCACCTTTAGCAAGTAACTCCTTTCTGTTGTCAATCAATTGATTAAATGCAACAATTCAACTTCAGTTGGAATCACAGTTCAATACATATCAGTTTCAGTAGAAAGCACAATTCAGTTCATTCCAGACAAAGTCAGAGGTTTTAATTACTGACCAATTAACTGAAGGAGGGGGGGTAGGTTTATAACCTCAGTTAAGCTAGATCACCCTGGCCAGATTATACACCAAGTAGGCCTCCTCTCCCCTAGTCAATTCCAATGATATCCCAAGGAAGAATAGCTGGATTCACTCCTCCAACACCCCAATATTAGGCTCCTCAGCTTTCTGTCAACCTAAACCCTTGTCATTAACTGTGAGGGTATTGGGAATCCCCTCTGGTAACAGTAACTCTTTCTGCCTGGCAAAGGTTCCCTGGCATCCGCTTTCCCACACCCCCACTCTCCTTACTTTCAATGAGGGTCCCCTCTTCACTCTGCTCGAGAAGATTCAGGGCAAGAGAAGCAAGAGGAATAGAAGAGGGACTTCCAGCTGTCAGCCGGCCTCTGGCGATCCTGCTGCACTCCCCCTAACCAGCTACTAGCCCGGTGCTGGCGTGGGGGTAACTCAATTACCAGAGTGCGGGGCTTGGACCGGTCTCCTCAACCCAGGCGCGCTTCCTTTTCCCAGCGCTGGGCGAGGGGTCTCGAAAATGGGTAAACAATGGCACTTCTCACGCTGGGCGAAGGGCTTAGGCAAAGGGCAGAACAAGGGCGCTTCTCTCTGGCTCCGTTGTCGAGAGGTCGCTCCGCCTCCCGCCGGTTCTTTCCCTCTGAAGCCACTTCACCGGCCTCTCAGTGACGCGCGCGTTGATCAGACGCTTTCTGTGAGGGTTCCCAGGGCCGCCGGAATACAGAGGCGGCTTGCGTCAGAGACACTCCTCTCCCTCCGGTCACGCCTCCCGCAGGCCTCGCCTCTTCTGATCCGCCTTCACCAACACGGAGCTGAACAGCGCGGGCGCGAGGGATTAGTGTTCCCGCTTGGCGCCGCGCTGTCTCCGCTCCTTTGCGCAGCCTCTTCCCTCACCTGGCTCCACCGGCAAAACACTTCAGAGCGGCGCACTCGCTCCCTAGATCGCGAAGGCTCCACGGACACGCGTCTTCCTCACAGCGCGTCAAGGGAACACCGGCCACAACACGGGGCTCTCAGCTGCTCTTCAGCGCTGGTAGGTGAAGCGCTAGCAATGGGAAGTTAAAGAAGTCTTCAGATAAGAGTGTCCTGACAGGGTTCACTGGGGCTCCAATTTAGAAGGAACTTCCTCCCCAAGTGGATTGTTTTCCTCAACAAACGAGGATGGTTGGGAGGGATTGGTCAGGGGTTAAAGGGGGAACGTCTCCCTGTAGTGGCTGTCTGTCACAGGGACAAACTAACTGCTCCCAGTGCGTCCTCCTCCTCTCACCACTGCCTCACTCCTCCACTCTCTGGTCAGCACAAAATGGCTTCCCTGCATTCCGCCTTATATAGGCTGCCCTTCAGTGGTCCAGAATGGACCAGAAGGTTCTGGAATGCCCTAGGTTAGGCTATGGCCAAGTTCTGTTGGTGACAGTTGGGGCAGTTGGTGGCCACCATTTTAGGTGGTGCCAACTTTCCTGTCAGAACAGGCCTCTGGGCCTAAGGTAAAAGATTATGAGGGGGGAAGAAAACACCTATCCCCCTGACCAACACCTACAAAAAGTCAGTAGACACAAAAATTAACAAGGGTATGAGGGGCAAAAAGGGGACAAAATAAATAAAAATTAGGAGGGACTTCGCCAAAAAGCCAGACAGGTCTAACACGCGTCCCCCCCAGCTGAAAGTGGGGAGAACTACCCAACCCCTTGGGAGTCCTCATCACTAAGGCGGAAATACCTGGAGAGACCGTCTGCATTGGCGTGGTCCACTCCAGGCCGATGTTCCACCCGGAAGTCCATTCCCTGTAGGGAGATGGACCACCTCAACAACTTGGGATTCTCCCCCTTCATTTGCATCAGCCAACGAAGGGGTCGGTGGTCAGTCTGAACCAGGAAGTGCGAGCCAAAGAGGTATGGCCGCAGCTTCTTCAGAGCCCACACCACCGCAAAAGCTTCCCTCTCAATGGCACTCCACTTCTGTTCCCGGGGAAGCAGTCTCCTGGATAAGAAGACTACAGGTTGATCCAGGCCCTCTTCATTGAGTTGCGATAACACTGCCCCAATGCCATGTTCTGATGCATCCGTTTGGACAATGAACTCCTTGGAGAAGTCTGGGGCCCTCAGGACCGGTGCCGCACACATTGCCTGTTTCAACTTTTCAAAGGCTTGCTGACAAGCCTTTGTCCAAACTACCCGTCGAGGTTGTTTCTTGGAGGTGAGCTCTGTGAGGGGCGCTACAATAGTGCCATACCCCTTCACAAAGCGACGGTAATATCCTGTGAGGCCCAGGAAAGCTCGGACCTCAGTCTGTGTCTTGGGGGGTTCCCAGGCCATGATTGCCTCAATCTTCGCCTGCAGGGGCTGCACAGTCCCCCTACCCACCAAGTGTCCAAGGTACACAACCGACCCCTGCCCAATCTGGCATTTGCTGGCTTTGATGGTCAATCCAGCTTGTCTCAGGGCCTGGAGAACGGCCTGCAAATGCTGCAGATGGTCCTCCCAACTGCTACTGAAGACAGCAATGTCATCCAAGTAAGCAGCAGAGAAACTCTCCATTCCAGAGAGGACCTGGTTCACCAGCCGCTGAAATGTGGCAGGGGCGTTCTTGAGCCCAAAGGGCATCACACAGAACTGGTAGTGTCCCTCAGGCGTGGAGAAGGCTGACCTTTCCCTTGCTCCATCTGTCAAGGAGATCTGCCAGTACCCTGAAGTGAGGTCAAAGGTACTCAGATATTGGGCAGCTCCTAGCCGGTCAATCAATTCATCCGCCCTAGGGATCGGATGAGCATCAGTCCTTGTAACTGAATTCAGTCCTCGGTAATCCACACAGAACCTCAGTTCAGGTGTGGTGCCTGGGGGTGCGGCTTTTGGCACGAGCACCACCGGACTGGACCAAGGGCTGTTGGAAGGTTCAATTACTCCCAGCTCTAGCATCTTGGCAACTTCTCCATGTATGCTAGCCTTCACCTTGTCAGACAGCCGGTAGGTCTTGGACTTCACTGGTGGGCTGTCTCCTGTGTCCACATCATGGGTACACAGGTGGGTCCTTCCCGGGACAAGCGAGAACAATGAAGAGTACTGCTCCAGGATCTGGCGGCAGTCCTCCCGTTGCTCAGGAGTGAGAGTGGGAGAGAGAATCACTCCCTCCACTGACCCATCCTTCTCTTGGGACGAAAAGAGATCTGGGAGAGGTTCGCTTTCCGCTTCCTCTTCCCCGTCAGTCACCATCATCAGCATGACTTCGGGCCTCTCATGGTGGGGCTTGAGTCGGTTGGCATGCAGCACCCGTAGGGGCTGTCGAGGGGTCTTAAGGTCCACCAGGTATGTGGCCTTACCCTTCTTTTCCAACACCTCAAAGGGGCCTGTCCAGCGATCCTGGAGGGCGCTAAGCTCTCCAGGCTCCATCACCCACACTTTCTGTCCAGGCTCCAGTTCCACCTGGTGAGCATTGTGGTCGTACCACTCCTTCATGACTGCCTGGCTGGCCTCCAAGTTGTCAGAAGCTTGCTTCCACAACTTCGCCATTTGGCTCCTGAAGGCCAGCATGTAGCTCACCACATCCTGGGGGGGTTTCCTGGGAGATTTCTCCCAACCATCCTTCACCAGGCTGAGAGGACCGCGTACAGGGTGCCCATATAGAAGCTCAAAGGGGCTGAAGCCCACTCCCTTCTGGGGCACTTCCCTGTAGGAAAAGAGTAAACAGGGTAGGAGGACATCCCATTTCCTCCGCAGGCTCTCGGGCAGACTTCTGATCATGCCCTTCAGGGTCTTATTGAACCTCTCAACCAGTCCATTCGACTGGGGGTGATAAGGAGTGGTGAACCGGTAGGTCACTCCACACTCCTTCCACATAGCCCGCATGTAAGCTGACAGGAAGTTGGTCCCCCTGTCGGACACAACTTCCTTGGGAAATCCCACTCGGGTAAAGATTCCCATTAGGGCTCTTGCCACTACAGGTGCAGTGACTGTCCTCAGAGGTATTGCCTCTGGGTACTGTGTGGCATGATCCACCAGTACCAGGATAAACCTGTGACCAGCTGCTGTTGGTGGATCCAAAGGCCCTACAATGTCGATGCCCACCCTCTCAAAGGGGGTGCTAACGACTGGAAGTGGTTCCAGGGGAGCTTTTAGCTTCACTCCTGTTTTCCCACTGGCCTGGCAGGTTACACATGTCCTACAGTATGTGTCGGACGCCACTTTCATCCGAGGCCAGTAAAAGTGGAGGACAAGCCGTGCAAAGGTCTTGTCCTGACCTAAGTGTCCTGCCAGGGGTATGGCATGAGCCAGTTCCAAAAGAAAGGCTCGGTACTGTTGCGGGACTACCAAGGCCCTTGATGAACCAGGCAAGGGTACCTTGGGTTCACTGTAGAGGAGTCCATCCTCCCAGTAAATATGGTAATGTCCCGTAACATCACCTGCTGCTTGGGCTTCAGCCTGTTGCCTCAGTCCCTCAAGGGTGGGGCACTCCCTCTGCCCCTTACAGAATTCTTCTCTGGTAGGACCTCCCTCCACATGCCACTCCGCAGGGATGGGCAAATCCTCCAGAGAGTCTACTTCCCCCTCCACGGACTCCTGGTCCACCACCGCAGGTGGCCGATCTGTCTCATGGGGTGTGGAAGCCGGAGCAGGCTTTCTCTGACTCCGGGTCTGTCCCTTCTTAGCAGCGGGTTGGGCCATTGTTCCAGGCTCCAACCCAGGCGAACTCCCTCTCCGGGCAGTCGCAGACCGTGTGCTGACACAGGCCCAGTCAGGTGTACCCAGCATCGCAGAATGCGTCCGGTATTCCACCTCTCTCCAAGTGTTGTGTTCCATGTCATTCCCCAACAGACAATCGACTGGCACGGCAGGGCTTACGGCAACTCGAAGTGAACCTGCAACCCCCTCCCACTCAAAGGGAACCTCAGCCACTGGATAGTGGCCCATTCTGCCGTCAGCCATCGCGGCGGGGTGGAGTACATTAGGAACAACCTGCTCTGGGGACACCAGCTGACTTCTCACCATAGTCATGCTGGCTCCTGTATCCCTCAGAGCCTCCCCTCTCTGGCCATTGATGGTAACCCATTGCCCATACTTTGTAGTATTTGGGGGCACCTGGATCTTTGGCACCATCTCCCGCTCTCCCAGGGATACTAAGGTGACACCCGCCCACTCACCCCCCTTATCTAAGGGCATCTCCTCCCCGAGCGCTACACTAGCTACTCCCGGTGTCTTTCCTCCGGTGGGAGGGGGTGGTCTCTTTGGGCATCTGACATCTCCCTTATAATGTCCAACGCCACCGCATTCAAAACAGTGGAGAACCCTGGGCTGCTGGCTCTGGCCAGGATGAGGGTTCCGGGGCGGGTTTGCCCTAGGGGTGAAACCTGCTCCCTTCCCTTGGAAGTTATTTTGGGGACCTTTAGAGAACTCTTTCTTTTTCTCCCCCCCCTCCTTCTTCTGGGGGGCGCCCTGTCCGGCTTTTTGAGATTCCCCTCCAGTCCCCTTGGTGGACACCCGGGTACTTGTCCAGATGTCCGCCTCCTCTGCAAGCTTCCGGGGATTGGTCAGCTTGCTGTCTACCAGGTGTTGGCGCAGCTCGGGAAAACATTTCTCGAGGAGGTGTTCTCTCAAAAACAGATCGTACAGCCCCTCATAATCCTTTACCTCACTGCCCTTGACCCAACCCTCTAAAGCCTTTCTGGCGTAATCAAGGAAGTCCACCCAGTTCTGAGTGCCCATCTTGTGGCTCCCCCTGAACTTCTGTCGGTACCTTTCTGGGGTGAGCCCGAACTTCCTCAATAACGCCAGCTTCATGGTGGGGTAGTTTGTCTGTTCCTCTGGATCCAGGGCCAGCAAGGTGTCCCGACCAGCAGGAGGCATGTACTTGTACAAACTACCCCCCCAGTGCTTCTCCTGCACTCCATGAACCTTCAAAGAAACCTCATAAGCGGCCAGCCACTTAGCAACATCATCCCCCTGACTGAAGCTCGCTATCAGGTCCTTTGGGATATAGGGTTTGGTCTCCCTGGCTGACTCTTTCGGTTCGCTGCCACCATTCCTAACAGGAGAGGACCCCCGTTGTAGACTTTGGAGCTCCAGTTCCTTCAGCCTAAACTCGTGGACCATCCTCCTCTCCTCTTTCTCCTGTTCCAACTTAGCCAGCTCCCACTTTAGCTGTCTTTTCTCCCTCCTATCGGTGAGCTCGGCTTCTGTTAGGCTTTTCCCAGAAATGCTACTGCCCTTTCTGGAATAGGACACTGGTCCGGTGAGCAAGTTTTCCCCCTCATGGCGGAATAACTCCTCCACCCCCCCCTTCTGTGCCCTGGTCAACCTCTTCATCCTCCTCCTTTGTCTCTTGGTGTGCCTCCACCCAGGCCCTAAGGCTAGTCTGGAGCTCCCCCTTCCTAGCACCATGTTTGAAAAAGACCCCCATTTGCTGGCAGAACATTCTCAATTGGGGCACGGAATAGACTTCCAGGTTTTCCACCGCAAACTCCATGGTGAATCTGGCAAACCTGGATACACACCAGAAATTTCAGAGGGGTGAGGGTAACCTAAAACCAACTCCACCCACCACCAGGAATAAATTTAGAAAAAACAAAAAGACTAATTGGGAGGGCCGCAAGGAGAAAACTCCTGGTGTAGGTTGGGTGTATTACGCCAAATTACTAGTAAGTAGCTGCAACCAAGTCCGCAATCCCACCGCTAGGCACCAATATGTTGGAATTAGGTAGCCTGGCCTAGGGCAAGACTAACATAACAGAGGCACAGTGTAAAGGTTGCAGACCACCCAAAAGTAACTTCACGCAATAGCACTCAAAAAGAAAAACACTACACCAAAATTATATGAAAATACGTGCTGCTTTATAAAAATAATATTCTCTTTGTCATCAAATTATACAGTGTACAACATTTCAGATTATCTTAGTTTTGACAATCACATTTCTAAGACTGTTAAGTAATTACTAAGTTATCTGCTTCAATACTCTTAATCTTATTACACAATCACCTTTAGCAAGTAACTCCTTTCTGTTGTCAATCAATTGATTAAATGCAACAATTCAACTTCAGTTGGAATCACAGTTCAATACATATCAGTTTCAGTAGAAAGCACAATTCAGTTCATTCCAGACAAAGTCAGAGGTTTTAATTACTGACCAATTAACTGAAGGAGGGGGGGGTAGGTTTATAACCTCAGTTAAGCTAGATCACCCTGGCCAGAT
The DNA here is from genome assembly GCF_964263255.1 of Lissotriton vulgaris. NCBI lineage: Eukaryota > Metazoa > Chordata > Amphibia > Caudata > Salamandridae > Lissotriton > Lissotriton vulgaris. The sequence continues at coordinate 868,020,051 of NC_141687.1, read as the reverse complement.
TATACACCAAGTAGGCCTCCTCTCCCCTAGTCAATTCCAATGATATCCCAAGGAAGAATAGCTGGATTCACTCCTCCAACACCCCAATATTAGGCTCCTCAGCTTTCTGTCAACCTAAACCCTTGTCATTAACTGTGAGGGTATTGGGAATCCCCTCTGGTAACAGTAACTCTTTCTGCCTGGCAAAGGTTCCCTGGCATCCGCTTTCCCACACCCCCACTCTCCTTACTTTCAATGAGGGTCCCCTCTTCACTCTGCTCGAGAAGATTCAGGGCAAGAGAAGCAAGAGGAATAGAAGAGGGACTTCCAGCTGTCAGCCGGCCTCTGGCGATCCTGCTGCACTCCCCCTAACCAGCTACTAGCCCGGTGCTGGCGTGGGGGTAACTCAATTACCAGAGTGCGGGGCCTGGACCGGTCTCCTCAACCCAGGCGCGCTTCCTTTTCCCAGCGCTGGGCGAGGGGTCTCGAAAATGGGTAAACAATGGCACTTCTCACGCTGGGCGAAGGGCTTAGGCAAAGGGCAGAACAAGGGCGCTTCTCTCTGGCTCCGTTGTCGAGAGGTCGCTCCGCCTCCCGCCGGTTCTTTCCCTCTGAAGCCACTTCACCGGCCTCTCAGTGACGCGCGCGTTGATCAGACGCTTCCTGTGAGGGTTCCCAGGGCCGCCGGAATACAGAGGCGGCTCGCGTCAGAGACACTCCTCTCCCTCCGGTCACGCCTCCCGCAGGCCTCGCCTCTTCTGATCCGCCTTCACCAACACGGAGCTGAACAGCGCGGGCGCGAGGGATTAGTGTTCCCGCTTGGCGCCGCGCTGTCTCCGCTCCTTTGCGCAGCCTCTTCCCTCACCTGGCTCCACCGGCAAAACACTTCAGAGCGGCGCACTCGCTCCCTAGATCGCGAAGGCTCCACGGACACGCGTCTTCCTCACAGCGCGTCAAGGGAACACCGGCCACAACACGGGGCTCTCAGCTGCTCTTCAGCGCTGGTAGGTGAAGCGCTAGCAATGGGAAGTTAAAGAAGTCTTCAGATAAGAGTGTCCTGACAGGGTTCACTGGGGCTCCAATTTAGAAGGAACTTCCTCCCCAAGTGGATTGTTTTCCTCAACAAACGAGGATGGTTGGGAGGGATTGGTCAGGGGTTAAAGGGGGAACGTCTCCCTGTAGTGGCTGTCTGTCACAGGGACAAACTAACTGCTCCCAGTGCGTCCTCCTCCTCTCACCACTGCCTCACTCCTCCACTCTCTGGTCAGCACAAAATGGCTTCCCTGCATTCCGCCTTATATAGGCTGCCCTTCAGTGGTCCAGAATGGACCAGAAGGTTCTGGAATGCCCTAGGTTAGGCTATGGCCAAGTTCTGTTGGTGACAGTTGGGGCAGTTGGTGGCCACCATTTTAGGTGGTGCCAACTTTCCTGTCAGAACAGGCCTCTGGGCCTAAGGTAAAAGATTATGAGGGGGGAAGAAAACACCTATCCCCCTGACCAACACCTACAAAAAGTCAGTAGACACAAAAATTAACAAGGGTATGAGGGGCAAAAAGGGGACAAAATAAATAAAAATTAGGAGGGACTTCGCCAAAAAGCCAGACAGGTCTAACAATATAGCTCTAAAACTTGCAGTTGCGAGACCTATTGCATTGTAAATGCATGGTTAAATTCTCTGTATTACTAGAGCTTCGTTTTTTAGGTCTCGCCTGACCCAGCGCATGTGCTGGTCTGGCGAGACATTTAGTGAGGGCTCCAAAAATGCTACCATGGCCAGCGTGGCCAGCCTAGAGCTACAGCGCATGTGCACGGGCGCGCGCTTAGGAGCCGAGGCGCCAAATGGCAAACCTCGTCATACTCATTAAGCGCCCGAGATCACTTTCGCCCGCGATCACTTTAGCAGCGCCACTTTGATGTTCTCATTCAAAGAACATCAAAGAACATGTTTGTTGGACCTGGCCTTGTGGCGTGGTTCCCCCTGTTCCTCAGCTCCCCCGTTAGCCCAGCTTCGTACTTAGAGGCCCCTGACTACCCTGCCCATGCACCCCAAACACCAGCGGCTCGCATCGGCCTGTCCCCGCAAGGCCCCCCAGTCCCCACAAGGCCCCCTAGGCCCACCGGCAGCCATTTTCCCTTCCCGAGGTCCCTGACTCCGTGGGCTTAGCATGACCCCAGCCCCAGCGAAGCTTAGGCTCCAGACGCGCCAGCCCCCGCTGGGAGGATGAGGGCTGCCCTAGTGAGAGAAGACAGGGAGTTTCGATGGCACCTCCGGCCTCCCCTGAGAGACTGGTTTCTGTCACACCTCTGGTCTTCCCCTGGGGGCCAGTTTCGATTGCACCTTTGGCCTCCCCGAGTGCTGGCTCCAGACCTGCTGGGCGTCTGGGATTTCCCGGACGCATCCTCAAAGGGATCAAAGGACCAACCGCCGGACCTCCGCCTACGAGGGTCCGGACATCAAAGAGCCCCTGGACTATATCAAGGCCCGCCCCTGAACTAGCGGCAGTTGTATCTTGGACAAGAAAGCCCTGATCTGATCGCGGCTGAACTGAACTTCGTAACTCGTCGAGCCCTGCTGACACTGTTGCGGCTCATTCTCGGAACTAGAACATCGGAGCCCTGCTGACCTCGTCGCGGCTCAAGCCTGAACTCTGAAGATCTGCACCGAACATTCTGAGCCCTGCTGACGTGGTCGCGGCTCCTCACGAACTAACCTCCGGATGGAGCCCTTCTAACTTCGTCGCGGCTCGAGGAGTACTCTAGTCCGGCTGGACTTTCGACGCTACCAACACGAACTGAGTCATCCTCAAGTGAGTAAGACCTCCAGTGCGACTACCATCTTCCGTAACCCCCGGCTCGAGGATTGAGAGCTGTGCGCAGGGTACGCTACGTACTGGCCAAAGAGACTGAGACTGTCACGCTACCCTTTCCCTGAAACCTTGAGACTTTGGCGATCCCTTGATCATGTGTACATAAGAGTGCTAATTCTTTTATCTGATTATAAAGAAATTAATATCGGAAACCCATGGTGTGGTGTCTGTTCATAAGTGTGGTGTGGTCCTCGTGTGTACGATTCACTACTTGGGGTCTCCCCCTGTGGGGATCTCTCATTAAGGCTCGGCATTATTGGTGGGAGAGGCGGGTCACGGAGGAGTCGGGTAGACATAACCTGGCCTCTGGGACTGCCCCTTCTAACATTGGTGGCAAGCGACGGGATAAGAGCCTACGCCTAAGAATCGTACAGTAAAGCGACTGACACACCACCCGAACAAGAACAACCATGAGTCTCACCGGAACCAACGAAAAGACCGCATTTCAGAAAGACAGCCTGGAAGATTATACCCATAAAGAATTAAAAAAATTCTGTAAAGAGTTCCACATAGCTACCACTGGGTTGAGTACCAAAGACGACTCCCAGAAAGCCCTGACGGCCTGGTTAGAAGCCGGGGCCCCCCTCCCCACGACAGAAAGGAATGGTGGGGAGGAAGAGCCGCTGACCGAAACTGACGACCTGAGAGAAGAGGGATCCAACGCCCTACCACAGAATGCCAGCACGGAGAGAGGTCTGTCGATAGAAGAAATGACAGACCGAGAGCGCAACCGAAGCCACGAGCTAGAACTGGCCCGACTTAAAATCGAAGGAGAAATAAAGCTGGCAGAAAAGAAACTAGCCATAGAGCAATTACGGCTGCAAGGAGAATTGGAAGAAAAGAAGCTCCAGCGGGGTGAATGTAAGACATTGTTCTGCATTCTGTCCATCAACTGTGTTTTTTGCGAGTTTATTTCTACACCACAAAATTGCTGGACCTGATGCGCAGGCCTGTGAGAGACATTTCTTATATTTACCTGTTTGTAACTTCTGTGCTTGTCACACTGGTTGCAGGCAGGAAAAAAGAACCTGGGAATCCCGCCATAAAATTAGTAGGCTGTCATACACTGTTCAGGGGGCAACAGGTCAGGCAGGAGCAACTAGACTCTAAGTGCATGGGTTGAGGTCAGTAGCCACTAGTGAGTGTCATGTCCTTCCATGGCTCTGCAAACTGGGTCAAGCACAACCTTTCCGCACTTGACTCTCAAGGTAGGAAGGGTGAGCAGTCATAGGCTTCTCACTCCTTACCCCTCTCTCTATGTTCTCTCCCACCCAAATCACTCTGTGGTGAATAGGCTTGTGGTGGTGGCTTTTCTGTGGCAAAGTTAGCTTAGGGTTTTCCATGAGAAACCACTAAGCGAGGCACAGGAACCGCTAGTCTTGTGGCTCGGATTCATTCAGTTCCCACGTCTTGCCAAACTCTCAATGACCCCAACGTCTCTAGTGAACCTCAGTTAAGATCTAAACTGAGTAACACGCTCAGTGCAACAAAATCTCAGGGTAATGAAATATATAGAACAAAAAAAATAGGATAAAAAGTCAGAAAGGTATAGAATAAAGATAAGGATTCTGGATAGGGAAAGGTGTAAATCTAGGGAAGAGTTTATTTTAAAGGTAGAGGTCTAGGTTGAGAGTTGGGATATGAGAAGTTGCTCTGAAAGTAAAACCAAAATAAAGGCAACACAAAAACAGGAAGAGCATCTGTAAACTCTACGGGTAACAATGCATAAGATAAATGCAAATGCTTTAGGTTAATGGAAGTTAGTGGGATCTGGGGTCTAGAGCCGATGTTTACCTTTAGCTATCGAAATAAAAAATCCCAAGATTATTGTCTGAATAAAGACAAAGGGAGCCTAAAACGAATCACTCTAAGATTAATCATTTGTGAAAGTGATAAATAAACTTGATAAACACACAGAATCATATTTTGAAATGAATATATGTCCAGCCATTACTTTACGCTCCCATCTCTTGAGTAGATCAGTTGTTCTTGTCAAAGTTGTGGCCTAGTGGTACGCTTTCAGGGGATAGACTGTTTGTCAGATTCTAGTGCTTATAAAAAATCTAATATAGCATATCTCAAATGCAAATAATGTTTGTTTCTAGAGCTTTGCATCGTCAGATTGTTGCATGCAGCCTCAAATAAGCCTCCCTGTAGTCTCATGAAAATTGACTTTGACTTAAAACTTCCAATTGTTACCTTCCCTTGATTTTCAGATAAAACTTTCCTTACTTTCCATCCTAAGTGTGCCTCCTCTCTCTGAGAACAGCCTATTCAAAGTCACATGCATGTTTGCCTTAATCCCTATTATTGTACTTCTTCAAATTGCATACATCGTGTTTCAAAGATCACAACCTCTCCCTTAAAACTCATACCGTCAGTAAACTAACAGTCCCTAATCGCCTGTAGCTCATCCATTAATACCACCAACCATGTGCATGAATTCACATTGGCCCTCCCACTAAAGATCCCCTGTAACTCCTATTAATGTATTCTGCCACATAGAAATTAGAGTAAATCCCTGGAATGTTTTCCCTAAGAGCCCAAGACTAATCCCTATAACAAACAATAACCACAGAAAAAACACAACTAACCTTGGACTCGGGAGCAGTGTGATGCCTGGCGTAAAGTGCTTCAACACCTTGGGCCTCATTTATAAGGCTGTGCGTCACCTTTACGCCGCCGGTGCGTCACTTTTTGTGACGCACCAGTGGCGTAAACAATGCGCCTTGTTGCGCCATATTTACAAAGTGACGCATCTAGGTAGATGCGTCACTTTGTAAACCCCTGCGCCACATTATACCTGCGCCAGGTATAATGTATGCAAGGGGGGCGTATTGACGCAAGAAAAGGTCGTAGAAGTGACGCAGTGAAATCTATGAGATTTCAATGCGCCACTTCTAGGACGCAAATGCGTCAATATCTTACGCCTGCCTCACAGCAGGCGTAAGACTGACGCAGGCCCTTTCACATGGTTGCCCCATGTGAAAGGACACATTGCTGGAGTTGCGTCACTTTTATGACACACTCCATCAATGCGACACTTTTGAGCCTACAGATACGTCAGAAATACTGACGTATCTGTAACTCCTTGCGACATGATGCGTCATACAGTAATTATGACGCATCAATCATGTCGCAAGGAGGGCGCACTGAGAAGTGACGCATCGCTGCTTTCAAGCACCGATCCGTCACTTCTCATAAATGAAGCCCCTTGTCTGGGGTAGTAAGCGCTATGCACATGCAAATTACAATACAATACACTAAATAACCTTCCTGGCCCGCACTATTACTAATTCCATAACACTGAGCTGTCACTCAGTAGATTGTAGTTCATACAGGCTGAATAATAATTCCCTCATACTGCATGACATTTTTACACTCACATAAGACAAAACTCCTATGGCTTACATCCATCCCAGGTAATCTTAAAGCCCACAGCACCAAACAGCCCACCATCAACTGAACAGGCATGGAATACCTGAGGTACATACCTGCCACATACCCCTGGTCAGTGGTGGGCTCTAATCTAATCTACCTCTTCAGGCTGTGATTTCTTTGTGACATCTCACACTGACCATCAGATATGGGATGGTATTAAAACAGTCCATCCCGACAAATTTCTCCCTCCAACCTATGCCTGGTCAGGACCATCAACATTAAAGAAAGTCGACAACCAGGGTAGTACCCAAGTAAGGTAGTGGACTGAGATCATAATCAATAACATAGAGGGACCTGCAGAGCTGTTTAAAAATGCCAACTTACTGAAAACCATAAACTTCATGCCTGGCTCTCTGATTCTTCTTCCATCACATTGCTAAGTGCCGCGTCCGATAACAAGATAAACACACCTTGGTGATCCACACACATCGTATGGAACCACTTCCCACATAAGAACAAATCAAAGACCACACACATGTATCCATACACCCTACATGGTGTAGCATGCTACCCATGTAGGTAAACGCTTCAGCATAGGGGTAGAAGCGCTATATAAATATTACAAATCAATACAATGATTTTGTCTGGAGTGTTTTTTCCCCTCAGAACTCGGTAGCCTTGGGTGCTATGTTCTATTACGCCACGTAGTGGCACTGTTGTTTTACATTTAGGTTTTGGAGCTGAATCTAGAGTTTGTAAAATATCGTGAATCCTCTGGAAACCCAGGTCTTGGATCACACATACTACATACAATCATACAGGGATGTATGTCGTTACAACGCATACTTTTACAACGCATACCTTTACAACGCATTTTTTACACCGCAACATCCATTACAACGCATTCCATTACAATGCATGCCATTACAACGAATTCTTTGAAACTACCTTTACAACGCATTCCACTACAACGCATACTACATTTACAACGCATACCATTACAACGCATACCATGACATTGCATGTATGGTAAGTATTGGATAGTGTAGGGGTAAAAATTACTATTCTAACTCCAGGGGGGGGTGCAACAGTAGGGTAAGTGTTGGATAGTGTAGGGGTAAGAATTACAATTCTAACTCCAGGGGGTGCAACAGTAGGGTAAGTGTTGGGTAGTGTAGGTATGCGTTGTAATGGTATGCGTTGTAATGACTGCGTTATAATGACAGGCGTGTTAGTGGTATGCGTTGTAGTGACATGCAATGTAATGGTTACGTTGTAATGGCATGCGTTGTAATGGATGTTGCGTTGTAAAAGTTTAGTTGTAAAGATAGTGCGTTGTAAAAGTTGCGTTGTAAGTGTTGTTTCCCATCATACAGATATGCGAGCAGGGTCAGTGTTATGGTGGTGGTGTGTGTATGTGGCCACTCATTGCTTTGCACCTGGGCCAAACAATGATACCTGCATTTCCTGATTTGTGAGTATATGTGACTATACTTATCTATGCATCATAAATACTGGCTGCAACAAATGTGTATCATAATGGTTGAGGACACCTGAGCCATGCCGGTTTTCTTCAAGGGATATTGAGGGCAGCTGCCGTCATCATGAGTGGAGTTTCTCTACATTGACAGAGCGAATCATGTTGTAGTATTGAGTCAATACCTTTTGATTATTTCAGATTTGATTAATTCAGCAATAGTTTCTCTAGATCTGAACGCTTTGAAGGCACCCCTTGGAGGCTGTCAAGAAGAAAGCGTGAAGGCAATACCATCTGACAATTTGGTTGTGACAGATTTCGATTTTATTATTTCCAAAACGCAAGTTGTCCTAATGGAACGTTTTCTCATTGTGAAATGTTGCTTTGCAGGTGTACTTTTTCTCTCCATCCGCACCTCATAAAATTATGAGGTGTTCTGTTCCCCTTCCCATCTTGGAAGTGTATATGAGTCAGCACTGTGCCGGAGTAAATCTCTGACAATTTCCAAGGTGAGGAAGGGTCAGACAGGAGTTTGAGAATGCCCACGAACTCACAAGATGGTGGGCATTCTCAAACTTGTTGTGATGCACAATTATGCAGCAGTAAATGTGGTAAAGTTACAACTTGGCCAACGTTACACATAGCAACATTTACAGCACAGATCAGAGTAGCAAGCGCAAGTATCATTGACAGGCCAAAAGGGTACAGCGGTGACTGCACTAAGGCAAGCTTCACTGACACACAGTATGGGTACAGCAGAGGCCGCAAAAGTGCAAGCTTCACTGACACACAGACCAGGGACAGCAGAGGCAGCTGCAAGTCAAGTCTCACTGATACATACAAAATATTTTCTGCATAGGCAGCTGTATTTTATACTACAGGCAGAAGCTCAAAATAAAAATATCGTTAAATGTTAGTAATTGTGTGGCAGCTGTTTTGTGATGCACCTACCTGCCTTCACCAGGTGTTCGCTAGTAGGAAAACGCTTGTAAGCAGCCGTGCTGATGGAACGTAGGATCAGCACACCTGACAGGTTAGCGTAGCGCATCAGTGTGCGGCGCAGGATGCGCCCGTACTCATCCATTCCGTGGACATTACACGACACCAAGCACATGAGCCGGTCTGGCCAGGGCAAACTCTCATACTGACCCCACCAGCGAGACACCACCAGGGTCACGTAGAAACCTGCAGGGGCCGGGGAGTGGTGCAGAGACCAAGAAGAAACAACAATGATGACCAACAAACAGCCATTGTATTGCATTATGACATTTATAAAGCACATCATACCCTATTGTGGAGCATCACAGTGTTTTATTTGATAGGTAGGATGCTGGAAAGGTTATTTGTTGTTGTGACCTATCTTGGAAGCCTTTTGTGGTCATGCATGAGTGAAATGTGATGGACTTTAGTTTTACCTTGGGACTCAACGCCTAGCAGTGTGATGGAGGTAAGAAGTGTGAGAGATAGACGTGTAAAGTATGATTGTAATTAGCTGATGGATTAGCTTTACTCTGCAGGTCTTGAGTTGTGTTTGTGATTTTAATTTGTATTTTCCAATTTTTTGTCAATGCTGATTGCAGCTTTAGAGTTGGTTATTTAGGAAGGGTCTTGTAGATCTGGATAGCGAGGAAACAGGCACATAAGGAATGATTAGATTAAAGGAGAGAGAGAGAGTATTGTGTGAGAGAGATAGAGCTCTGCAAAGATAGTATGCAATAGTCATATTTAATGTGATTATGAGATGTTTAGCATTGTCCATCCCTGCAGTCAGGACCGTAGAGATGGACAACATTAGAATCTTCTGGTGTGCTTCATACAGCAGCAGAGCTCTTCATTCAAAGGTTGCGTACCCAAATCTGATATGCGTTGGTTAATTAAGAGTCTTTCATATAAGATGTATAACGTTGTGGAAATGCCATATAGTAGTCTTAACAAGTAAGGGTCGCTTATAGTGAGTACTGAGCACAATTGACTGTGTAGTCTTCAACAGAGGTCGATTCCCTTGCAGGTTGTGTGCAGGGCCAGACTGACCGTAGCGGGCACCGGGCTGTTTCCCCCGTGGGCCGCCAGATTGGGGGCTGGTTTTGGGCCTCTGAGGGGCCGTTTTTGTTGCCATTGGTTGGCAATATCGTCACCTGTAACAGAATCGGCTGAAACCGGCCCTCACAAACAGCTCAGCTGCACCCCCTATCACCAAGGGGGGGGGGGGGGGGGGGGGGGGGAACGGGGGGGTGTCCAAGCCGTTTATTAGGGCCGGTTTCCGTTACTAGTCTGGCCCTGATTGTGTGCTCTAGGTTTCTGACCTGCAACCTCCATATATAGCAACCAGCCAAAATGGGTAACAATATGGTCTTTCAGGACTTTGGCCATTCTTGTCACTCTTAGAGTATTTTATATTCACTGAGGCTGCTATTTGCAGTAGACCACAGTAGATTGGAATTGTTTTAGATCATCATTTCTGTAGTAGCCAGGTTTTCACATCCTGTTCAAATTTAGGATAATCCTGTATGTTCTGTATCTTCTCTTGCAAGGAATAGCTACGTTTTTAGGTCTCTCTTAGGCAGTGCTTGTGCTGTCTCTTCGAGACATTCTGTATTCAGGATATGCAAAAAGAATAATTGATGGACAGAATGCAGAACAATGTCATACATTCACCCCAGTACAGAGAGCTGGGCCTAAATCTATTGTTTTTTGGCTGACCATGCTAGTCCAGTTTGGTCCCAGCCATATGCAAATTAGGCTTGACCCTGCACCCAATGGGAACAGTCCAGTTGGAACTGCCAGGCCAGGTCCTCCCTAGACTGGAAACAATCATCCTAGGATCAGTTTCGGGTTTTCATCCCTCATCAGCCACTCAGGGCAACAAATGCAAAAAGAATAATTGATGGGCAGAATGCAGAACAATGTCATACATTCACCCCAGTACAGAGAGCTGGGCCTAAATCTATTGTTTTTTGGCTGACCATGCCAGTCCAGTTTGGTCCCAGCCATATGCAAATTAGGCTTGACCCTGCACCCAATGGGAACAGTCCAGTTGGAACTGCCAGGCCAGGTCCTCCCTAGACTGGAAACAATCATCCTAGGATCAGTTTCGGGTTTTCATCCCTCATCAGCCACTCAGGGCAACAAATGCAAAAAGAATAATTGATGGGCAGAATGCAGAACAATGTCATACATTCACCCCAGTACTGAGATCTGGGCCTAAATGCATCGCTTTTTTACTCACCATGCCCTTCCAGTTTGGACCCAGCTATATGCAAATCAGTCTTGACCGTGCGCCCAATGAGAACAGTCCAGCCCGAACTGCCAGGCCAGGTCCTCCCTAGACTGGAAACAAGCATCCTGGGACTGGTTTCGGGTTTTCACCCCTCATCACCAAGATAGCTTGATTCCAGTGGCTTGGAGATCACCGGACCCACATCTGGGCATACCCGTCCCACTAAGAGTGACAAATGCAAAAACAACAATTGGTGGACAGAATGCAGAGCAATGTCATACATTCACCCCAGCACAGAGATATAGGCATACATCCATCGTTTTTTTGATTACCATGCCATTCCAGTTTGGAACAAGCCATATGCAAATCAGTCTTGACCCTGCGTCCAATGGGAACTGTCCAGCCCGAACTGCCAGGCCTAGACTGAAAACAAGCATCCTAGGACTGGTTTCAAGGTTTCACCTCTCATCAGCCAGGATAGCTTAACTCCAGTAGCATGGAGAGCATGGGGCCCACATCGGGGCATACCCATCCCACTCAGGGTGACAAATGCAAAAAGAACAATTGATGGACAGATGGCAGAACAATGTCATACATTCACCCCAGTACAGAGATCTGGGCCTAAATCCATAGTTCTTTTGCTCACCATGCCATTCCAGTTTGGACCCAGCCATATGCAAATCATCTTGTCCCTGCGCCCAATGGGAGCAACCCAGCCCAAAGCTGTCAGGCCAGGTCCTCCCTAGATTGGAAACAACCATTATAGGACCGTTTTGGGTTTTCACCCCATATCAGCCAGGATAGCTTGACGCTAGTGGCATGGAGAGCATGGTACCCACATCTGGGCATACCTGTCCCACTCAGGGTGACAAATGCAAAAAGAACAATTGATGGACAGAATGCAGAACAATGTCATACATTAAACTCAGTACAGAGATCTGGGCCTAAATCCGTTATTTTTTTGCTGACGAAGACATTCCAGTTTGGACCCAACCATATGCAAATCAGTCTTAACCCTACGCCCAATGAGAACAGTCCAGCCCGAACCGCCAGGCCAGGTCCTCCCTAGACTGGAAACAAGCATCCTAGGACCGGTTTTGGGTTTTCATCCCTCATCAGCCCATTCGGGAACCCCCAGGAGGCAAATGTTATTCCTCCTTGACTTCCCCTCATAGTCATCTAACTGGGCCACCTTGTGTTCAGTCTTTTTCTGCAATTCTAGAATTGGCTTGCCCATACCAGATACGTCTGTGACCAATTCCTGGGTAGTGCTCTCAACTTCCTTCACCCGAGAGTCCATTTTTCGGAGGTCAGGTCTGAGGAGAGCTATAGCAGTAGCCACGGAATCAATGCGGTCCTCGAGCGAAGTGCAGGCTCCATTAATGTTGTGAGGACCTTCACTTTAACTCTTGTTGGTCCTGGTGCCCCTGGTCTCTGTGGCTCCCCCCGGTGTATCGGGGCAGCTGCTTCTAGTGCATGGCCAGGGGCCGGGCTAGTGCTCCACAAAGCCCCCCGCTGCTCTCGCCATGCAGGGGAGGCGAAATCATTTAATAGCTGGCCCCAGCACTGGGGGTAGGTCATCAAGGGTCCACTGCCCAGCACCACCACTCAGGCTGCAAGGTTGTCTTTCGTTGCGGGGGTGTTGCGCACTCCGCATTCAGGCCCCTCACCTGACTACATCCTCTCACCTCTGACCAGCTGGTTGTCTTCTCAGGCTTCAGGGCCGCAGCTACGCTCTTTCTTTTGTTCCACAACGCTCGCTGACTTAACCAGCAGAGTTTAGCGTGCGGCTCTCTCCGGTAGACAGTACACTGGTGTGTGTGTCCCAGGGACGGAGTAATGCAACAATACTTAGGGATTTAGGGTCGCGGGCCCCGAGGCCGTGTTAGCAGGCGGCCATCTTCTTCAGCTGCCGGACACGCCCCTCGAGGTTCCCATTGCTTGTATTGCTGATGATTTTGATATCATTTAAGGTCTTCAACAATACAAAGAATTTTTTTTTAAAAAGGCTCATGGCAAAATGTGAGATTTTTCTTGTGAAATTACTTTACAAAATACACCATTCTAGTGATCAAGAAGTGCACCTTTGTGGATTAGAAATGAGCGTTCAACTTTATTATTTAATATGTGCAGCAATAGATTCACGCAATCTGTTGAATCTTTGGAATATTATTTCCCATTGTGTTAGTAAGGTAAAAATCTGATGATTTAGCCACTTAACCGCGGCGGCAATTCCGCCGCTGAGTGGCGGTTTAGTGGAGTGGGTGGGGCCGCGGCGGCCAACGGAGGTGCGCAGCACTACCAAGGTGGTGGGCGCGACGGCCGTTGGCCGACAGGAGCACGCAAGGGGATAAGGTTATGCGCGTATCTCCTATCTTTGTATAAACAAATGTTAATGGACTGTCAAGCTAAATATATTTCCACACTTGAACTTTGTGCAGCCTATCACCAGATTCAACTCACTGACAACTGTAAGTATTTAACAACATTCTTGACCCCAGATGGAGCATTTTGCTGTTTATGCATGCCATTTGGATGGCTATCTGCTGTTTCTGTCTTCCAAAAACTTATAGACAGTTTATTTAGGAACACGAAAAGGTTGTTCTTTTTCAGGATGACATCATTGTTTGTGCTGTAATGTTTAAAGAAAACAATAAGAACTTTGCACAGGTTTTGTCCACAAACAAGGGAAAAGAAATGACCCTACAAAAAGATAAATGTAGATTTTGTGCAGAAGATAGTATACTAGGGTCACACTATATCAGTAAAAAGAAACAAACCTAAAGAATTTCTCTTGAAAACGGTGTGTGATGCCCCATTACTACAAAAAAGACCTTGTCCCTATCGTTTCTTATTCTACAATCAATGATTGCTTTGGAAAGCAAGGGTAACCTATTTTGTTTTACATCAGGTTAACTAGCATTTGGGCAGAAAAGACAGACAAGATTAAACCTAAAAAACTTTATAGTTACTATATATAATCCAATCACTTCAAGAGCTGGATATAAAAACTTTGTATTCGTTAAAAATCAGCATTTTATCTGGGGCCTCCCTAGAGGTTACTATCTAATACACAATTAAAAATGCTTGAGTACAATTAATACAGAAAATCCTTTCTAAGATTATTTAAAAAAAACTATCTTAAAAAACATTACCTACATCTAAAGACCAGTAGCTTCATTTTTAGTGTTGTGCAAGTAATACTCATGATTTATAGAATGTTTTTTTCACCTGGGCTTTAGCAATATGGAGATTGGAACATGGAAAGAAGATTCCAAAGTCTTTTAGTCTGATAGTTTGATACATGACTTTGTCAAACTGAAAGACAAAATTATTACTGTTCCTGCTTGCTCCTTTTAGGGAAAATTCTGATTGCAGAGTCACTATGGATGCCATCGGATCAGTATTGGTGCCATACAATCTCAGTAATTTCAAGAAAAGGGGAAATTGGAAATTAATATTGCTTTCGCCTCCAAATCTTTGTGGGGTGTTGAAAGAAGGTATGCTTGTTTCAATAATGATCAAAAGTCTGTTATCTATGAGTAAAACATGTTATGAGCTTATCTGTTTAAGTATTAGTGCTAAGTGACATAGATGGCAGTAAAAAAAAATCACATTATTTCAATAGCAGTAACGTCTTTACATTACTGTGTGGAGCCTGGAGGTATAAGAGTTTCTATTTCTCATCTTGCATTTCATTTCCAGGCCATGCCACATTTAATGAACCCCCATATATGAATTATTGCATAACCTGGCCTCTACGCCGGCAGCTGATGACAGAACCAACAAAGCATTTCAGATTGGAGCAAGATGCTTTTTATTATATGTGAAGAAGTGAAGAAGAAGGGATGTGTATGCTGTAGGAAAGGGCACAGGTGCCATGTCCTTACCTAGCACAAAGGACACTGGGATGAGCTCCAAGTAATTGTCACAGTAAAGGACCAACTTCTCAAAGTTTGACTTATGGTACTCGTTCAGGATAAACCTGAAGAATAGGAAAAAAGGAGAAACACAGTCAGGTGCTGTCAAGCATTGGCACTGAGTATGTGCCATCACAGAAAACATTATGACAGTGCATGTGTCACAAACTAAACAATATTCTGACACCAAAATATTACAAGTTACTTACCTTAATACATTTTGTCCATCAGTTAACCTCACGTAGTGCCCAATACCACTGGGTTCTACCTTTTCAGCCAAACTGCTCTTCAATAAAAAATGAGGTGTGAGCATTCTAAAGACCCAGGGTCTGATCCACAAAGGTCTTCTGCACTCGTGGCGAAGGACCCACAGTCATAGGGAAGCCATCACCCTTGGGCCAGAATCTCCGCAATGTTTTCCCTGAATTAGCACTATCTCCTCAGCAGCCTCCTGTTTAATGCTAAGAGATTAGATGACGGGCAAGGTTTGGGAACTACATACAATGAGCATGGCTCTGAGAGACCTGTAAATCTCTGTTCCTAAAACTACATGTTTGGACTCTGCCACCAGAGGTAGCAAGCGTAGTGTCAGGGGTACCAACCAGTAAGCACCTGTGATTCATGCTTACCCGTAATGTACTTCCAAGGGTGGGCACAGATCTACCCAGTCTCATCTCTTGTTCTGCATTTTACACAGTCAATTTCACAGAACTTTCTTTTTTCCCTCATGTATAGAATGTTTTTCATCATTTAGTAAGAAAAGAAAAGACAGAAGGAGGTTTGTATCTGTGAAAAGACTTAGACTTAAAACAAAGGGCATAAAATTTGGCACAGGGCAGCGCATCAAGTATTTTTGCTATGCTGCCCTATGCCAAATGGAAAGGGCAGGAATGCGCCGTATTAATGAAATACGGCGTATTCCAGTCCATTCTGCTTGTGCCAGTGCACAAATTGGTGGCTAGCGCCAACGCAGGCATCGTTGCACCATGGTGCAAGAATGCCTGCATACATTGGTAACACAATTGTTTTTGTGCAGGAAGGGGCACTCCCCTGGGGAGGCGCATGGTTTTGACACATCCTCAGATATATGCTGTGTTGTAAATCTGGGAATCTGTCAAATACCATAGGTGTTAAGTGGGAACACCCACTGCAATGCCCAGAGCGTGGCTCCCAGATACAGTGTGAGGCAACTTAGCGACTTGGGCAGCGTTGCCTTATGACATATCTAAAAGGCCATGAAATGCCACCGGGGGGGGGGGGGGGGGGGGCTCTTCATGGCCTCTTAGATATGGCTCTGCACTCTGCGCCACAGCAACGTTAAAAAAAGTGACATTCCAGCAGCGCACAAGGCTTATAAATAAGCCCCAAAATATTTACTGCAGTGAAAAGTTCTTTAAGCAGAAGGGGTCAAGGCCAAACACATACAGTTTCGTTGTGAGTTCCCCCGCTGTTGCAGCTACAGTGGAGGTAACAGCTGGGCCCAATGGGCTGCTAGGTCACACTAAAATGCTGGCTAGGTCTTTTTTGGCCTTCTCTTCTTGCAGGTTCGTATGCAAAAGCTCATCAATAGCTTTTAATGTAAAACCAGGGCAGAGAGGAGGGCTTGTGATCAAGGACTACAAAAAAAGAGAAAGAGATACAGCATGTGCGAAAGAGAAAGGTAAGAAAGAAAAAGTAAAGAGGAGAGAAAAGAAAGGAAGAAGGGGAGAAAGACAGTGGAAGAAGGATGAAGGGAAGAGAGGGTGAAAGAAAAAAAAGGGTGAAAGGATTGGTATAAGGCAAAGTAAGGATGAAAGAAGGGAATGCAGGTTGAATGGTCAAAGGAAGAAAGAAAAGCTAAAAAAAATAAGGAAGGGTGAATGGGTGGAGAATGAAGAAGAGAGAGATGGAAGGGGAAACGACTGAAGGGTAGAAGTATCAGTAGCTGAAAAGAACTCTTGTAACTTGTCATGAGGTTCACTCTCAAGGTTTCATCAGGGGTATGGTTTAAAGTGTGTGGTGTTTTAATGTAATTTTTTGGCTACTTATTTGATTGAGAAATATTTTAAGGGAAGTAGCCTCTTTAACTTAGTGTGTGTCCTAATAGATGCCCTGGTGGTTTTGGTCCTCTTTTTGGTTTTACTCCTCTTGGTCCTCCTAGTTTAGGTCCTCCATATTCATCGTGTCTGCTGCCTATCATGGTCTTAGTTTTGATCCTCCTGGTTGTTCTGGTATTTCTGGTCCTAATGGCACTGGTCCCCCTAAGCCTTCAAGTGTCTTCCTCTAGGACTTCTTTTTCCTATCTTCAGGGCTGTCCTCCTTTTCCTCCTCATCCTTGCCCATCTGGAAGTTATGATCCTCCCTGTAGTCATGTTCCTTGTGGTGGTCCTGGTCTCAGAGGTTCTCGTCCTTGGTCGATTTACCCCTCCACTTCCTCCTTTTGCTATTACTTCTCCTTCTACACTACTCATCATCCCCCTTCTCTCAGCTTCCCAGCCCCAGTTGCTTCTAAACCTCCTGGTCCCCCTGCTCCAGATCCACCAGGTACTGTCCTTCTCACCCTGGTTCTCATGATTTTGGCACTCCTGTTCTCGTTTTGGCTCCAATACTCCTAGGTCTCTTGATGGTCTCAATCATCTTCCTGCTGGACCTCCTTCTCACCCCCCCCCCACACTTTATCCTACTTAAAATCCTGGTCCCCCTGGTGATATATTCTTCCTGATAGTCCTGCTCCTCATGTTTGTCCTAGACCTGCAACCCTTCCAGTTGTCCTCCTTCTCATGTTCCTCCTGAGTTTCTTCCTCCTCCTGCTGCTTTCAATTTTAATAGCCTTGATCTTAATTATCTCAATTCTGGTCCTACTGTCTGTATTTCACCTGATGTTGGTCCTGGTTCTCATAGCTCTGGTTCACAGGTCCTCATTCTACAGGTTCTCTGGTCATTGTTATCTTGGTCTTCCTCATGGCTGTGTCACTAATCAAATGGTGATCTGGGACATCCTTCTACTCTTACTGGTCTTTCTTCCGCTCCTCCTCCTCCCCATGGTCCTCATCTTATCCATTTAATCTTGATTCTCTTATTTCCAGCCTTACTGGTGGTCCTGGTCCTCTTGGCGGTCCTAGTATTCCTGGTAGACATAGTCGTTGTATTCATGGTATTCCTGGTTTTGGTAGTTCTGGCTCTCCTGGTGATCATCCTCTTCTTCCTGGTCCTTTCCTCCTACTTTTATTCCTGTATTGTCCTTTCCCTGCTCCTAGTCCTCCAGGTCCTCCTAGTTCTACTCATCCAGGTCATATTCCTGGGGTACCTGGCTTCTGGCCATCGATCCTGGTCCATTTCCTTCTACTTCTGGTCTTTCTGGGCTTCCTCCGATGTCTGGTCATCACTGTCCTACTTCTGTTCCTCCTCTTCGTTCTCTGGTTCCCCTTTTCCCTCCCTTTTTTCTTGGTTTGCCAGCAGTGAGTACTAGACTGGTGGGACTCGATCCACTTAAAGCACTGCGGATGAGAAATTTCAGGGTTTTTCTCTAAAATAATTTACTATTACACTTTTGAGTTATTTTACTACTTTTGGCTATTCACAAAATCAGAGTGTAAAGTTAGTTAAAAGTCTCCTGCCTCTCAAAAAGGGGGTGGAGCTTAACTTATAAGTGTAAGTTACTGATAAAAACAAAAATGAAATTGTAGTTAGTTTAGCTCCCCACATGGCCACACCCTGCTAGTGCAACCCCTTCCCAAAGAAAATAAAAGGGCAGGAACGTAAAATAAAACTGTATGGTAAATAAAGTTTTTTTTTTGGTGTTCAAAACTGCTTTATTGCATAGGAAAATTAGTACACAGCTTCTTGCGCCTACAACCCGGAGGCCGGCAGCGTGACAATCAGATATAACACAGCCTTGTGACCGGCATCCCGGAGGCCTGGCAGCGTATCACAGGATCAGGCGATTGTAGTAGCGCATCCGGCGTTGCCAAGCACCTGAGGATGTACTGCAGCAGAACAGTGTTTTCAGTTATTATTTTTTTAGGTTGAAAAAACTTCCCAACATTCAACAAACTAAGAGGTGTTATAGACACGCTCGGATATGAAGGCCCGAGCCGATAGAGTAATACAGATAGGCACGATCGTACTCATCTTAATAGTTGTAGAACAAGAGTCCTGGCGGCATATAATCAACACTATAGTAGGCATCATGCATGGTGTCACGGAGTGTCATTGTATGTGAGGGGGGTAGTATATGTCATGGGTGGCATGGAAGGACCCTGGAATGAGCATGGGGACAGGCGTCACCAAGAGAGAGGTCGATGGTTATGAGCAACATATGGGGTGCGCTGGGCAGGGCGGTGACCCACGGCTTGGCAACAGGGAGACACCCCCCATCAGAACGGAGATGAAATGCATATGTATTGACGAGAATTGTGGTCCCACTTTAAGTCCCAGCAGTGTCGCTAATCACTAGTATAGTCCCCCACAGGTGTATCTTCATCATCCGTCTGTGCGAGTAAATAGCTCACTAGGGGGCCCCAAATATCTTTAGGCCTACTCATGGCCGGTAAGAATTCAGCGACGGTAGTATGCTGTTCCTGACAGTAGATCAAGTCTGCTATTCAATCCTTAAATTTAGGCACTCTGCCTCGGCCCCATCGGCACGCCACCCGCCTCTTAGCCAAGAGCAATGCAGTATCAACAAATTTCCGACAGGATTTAGGGATATGCGTAGTATGCCCGAGGAGTGCCATCAATGGGTCCATAGGCACGGCGCTTTCGTCATCACTGTGAGGACGTCCGTTACCTGTTGCCAGTAATGCAGTACTAGAGGGCATCCAAACGCCAAGTGCAGGAAGTCTGCATGTTTGGCATGGCAGCGCCCGCATCGGTCATCGTCCGCTAAGCCGAATCTGTGTTTCCGCACTGGTGTATAATACATCCGTTGTAGGAATTTGTAATGTATGATTTTTAGTCTGCTGCTTGCGGAGATGCGAGACGTGAGGGTGCAGCAGTATTGCCATTGCTCAGCAGTGAGGTCAGCAGTTAGCTCAGCATTCCAATGTATCCGGGCACCAGCCTCAGGCATTAGAGCCGCAGCCCTGAGCTGACGGTAAAGGCCAGAGACCAGATGTGCCCCGTCCTGTGAGCAAAGTAGGAAATGAAGTGGAAGTAGGATTTCAGGTTCATCAGGGAAATCAGGCAGAATGCCCCTCATCCCCGCGCGCAGACGTATGTAATAGAAGACTTTGAGCGGGGTGCGGCTATGAAATGCAAAGAACAACTCCGCAGACTTAAACTGACCGTTCGAGAACAGGTCGCCCCAACAAGCAACTCGTACCCTCACACATAGGGTGCGAAAACCCTGTTCCTGCAGCAGGGCAAGATCAGGGTGAAAAGTCAGCGGTACCTTGGGTGAATACAGCAGGCGGCAAGATAAGCTCTTGGCAATACGACGTCATGCGTTAAGTGTACATGATACTGAGGTGTTTGATGTAGGTATGGATGATTCCGGGCAGTGGATCAGCCCATTGAGCGGAATAGGGTGTACAATCCAATCTTCTACCGCAATGTGAGGCACGAATGGGGTAGGGGCCAGCCAGTGGTAGGCGAATTGCACCTGTGCACATTGATAATACGCTTCAAAGTCAGGGACATCAAAGCCTCCCTTGTCATATGGAAGGATGAGCGTGGACCATTTCAACCTTGGGTTCTTACCCCCCCAGAATAACCGACGCAGCTCCGACTTCAGGGTTTTGAAGAAAAAAGCGCCAGGAAAATAGGGAATGTTAAGGAAGAGATAAAAGAAGCGGGGGAGAATCACCATTTTTATAAGGGATGCCCTTCCGGCCATGGAAAGCGGCAAGGTTATCCAATGGTCTACTATGGCAGCTAATTTAGTGATTGCTACCCCGTAATTGGACCGTAATGTTTCGCTCCTATCTCGGGAAATTTGTATCCCCAGGTATCGAAGATCAGTCCGACACCACTCCAGCGGATAGTCAAGGGGAAAATCGGCAACCGCCTCCGTTAAAGTGAAAAATTGCTACTTGGACCAGTTAATGTGTACACCTGACATTCTGCCGAACACAACGAATTCGCGGAGTAGGGGGTTAAGGTGCACCTCAGGGTGTTTAACATAAAGCGTGATGTCATCAGCATAGAGAGACACATCGATTTGCCGCTGCAAGCATTGTATCCCCCCCTCCCGATGCAGTTGACGTAGGAGACAGGCAAGAGGTTCAACAGCTATAGCAAACAAGAGGGGAGATAGGGGACATCCCTGGCGCATGCCTCTAGTAATGCCAATAGGGTGCGAAAGGCGACCATTTACAAGTACTCTCGCCGTGGGTCGAGTATAGAGTAGGCGGACCCAGGATATGAAGAGTTTCGGGAACCCCATACTAGCTAAGACGGAGAATAAGTAAGGCCATTCGACCGAGTCGAATGCCTTGGAGGCATCGAGGAAGACGGCTGCGACCGGCATGTCGGGGTGTACTGTGCGGAGTAGAGAGAATAAAGTGCGAAGGTTATGTGAGGTAGAGCGGCCAGCCACAAACCCTGACTGATCGGGCAATACGATCCTGGACATGAGTAGTGATAGGCGAGTAGCCAGGACCTTAGCGAGTATCTTGACATCGCAATTTAGGAGGGAAAGCGGGCGGTAAGAGTTGCAGGAGCTGGGATCCTTATCGGGCTTCAAGAGGGAAGTAATAACCACCTCTCGCATAGAGCCAGGGAGAACAACGTCGCCCAGAGATTCCTTGTAAACCTCTCGGAGGACAGGAGCCATAATATCTATGTATGCCTTATAGAATTCAGCAGGGATGCCATCGAGGCCGGGAGCCTTGCCGTTCTTGAGGGACATAATGGCCTCGCGAATTTCATCCAGCTCAAAGGGGGCTGCCAGAAACGGCCTGTCCCCATCGCTGAGCCAGCAGAGCGCCACATCTCCCAGATAAGCAGCATAAGACGTATCGGACACTGTGTCAGAAGTATAAAGTGTGTGGTAGTGAGATGTAAAGGCAGTAAGAAGCTCGTCCGAGTCCCTGACTATGGTCCCGTGGGTGTCAGTAAGTTTAAGGATGGTGTTGCATTCTCATGAGGCCAGCGTAAGTGTCGCAAGTACCCTTCCTGGCCTATCTCCTCACAGTATTTTCTGGCCTGCCAGTGTTTCCCACGGAACTTAGCCTCCCTGGTAGCCTCTTCCTCATACTTTGACAAAGTGTCCCTAAAAGCAGCGTGTGTATCAGGGCTATCGTCCGCCACCATGCGGAGTTCTAGTGTTCGCAGCTCCCTTTCTAGTGTGTGAATAGTGTTTTGAATATCTCGCAGGACCCCAAAGCTTTTGGAAATGCAGTATCCTCTAACGGTCACCTTAAAGGCCTCCCAGATGTGTTCGACCGAATCCACTGACCCCTTGTTTCTCGGGAAAAAGGCAGCTATCTCTTCACTCAACTCGATTCGGAACAGACTATCCAACAGGATCTCAGGCTGGAGTCTCCAATGTGGTCTGGGGCTATCCCACCCGGGAACGCGGAGGTGTAGCAGCACGGGACTGTGATCAGAGTATGTTCTTGGCAAATGTGTCACCCTTAACACCTCTGTGGTAATCCCTCTGGTAAGGAGAAAATAGTCCAGTCGCACCCATGTTCCCGTGTGGGAGGTAAAGTGTGTGCCTTCCCTCCCATGGGGGTGTAAGTGCTGCCATATGTCCACCAGTTCGCCCTCTGTGATCACTACCTCCAGCGCCTCGCGTGCCCTAGGCTTATAGCTGGTCACTCCATCTGCCCTAACTAGATGTGGTATCAATGCCAAATTGAAGTCACCCCCCCATACAACGTGGCAAGAGCCAACATCCATGATTTTGCCCCATAATGTGGTAAAGAAAGCGGGTGTATCCACGTTAGGAGCATAGCTGACAACAAATGTGTACGTGTCACGACCCAGTCTGCCCCACAATAGAGCATAGCGCCCCTCACCATCCACCAGATCCCCGCATTTATGAAACGGCACACTACGAGCAATAAGGATGGTGACTCCTCTCGCATAGGTGGAATAAGAGGAGAAGGTGCGGACTCCAGCCCACTTACTCGCAAAGGTGTTCCCCCCCTGCGGTGACAAGTGGGTTTCCTGCAACATGGCCACCAGGACACGGTGTCTATTGAGATAAGCGATAACATTTTGACATTTTTTAGCATCATTAAGTCCTCTAACATTCCATGACATGCAGGTCAATTGTGTGTTAGCATTCAAGGCAGCCATAGACAGAAGAATAGCAATTTAACCAGTCCTAGCCTATGCGATGAGACTAAGCCTACCCTAAATAGCCGACATAGGTAATCACAACAGTGCATAATTCGAACAAACATTCCAAGCGATAAGAGCCTCTCCCAGAACCAACCCAACCCCCCTCCCACCCCAGTATCCCAATCATGCCAGTAGCCACTTTCCCCACCCATTGTCCCTCCCCCCTCCACCTCCCCCCCAACATCTGCAACAACGTCAACAACAGAAAGATTCCAATGGGGAACACCCTGTAGGGATACAACATAAAGTACGCACCTCCACTTCATCCGCCCATGACCTCCGAATCTGTACCGCCCTTGGTGGAGGCTAGGGTCAGGAGAGTGGTCCTTGGATTACGTTACCACAGTAGTGATGAGGCAGCGTGGTTCTGTCGTGTGTGGTCGCCTCTTTTCATGCACTCGAAGCAAGAGTCAGTTTATGACAGTGCAGGTGAAGTAAAAAGTTCATTAGATGCAAGCGATCAGTGTTCATCCGCTGCCGAGGATGGGTCTTCGTCCTCCAGATCCGCTGCAGCATTGCGCTCCTCCCTACGTGCCTTACGGATCGACTTTAGGAAATCTTCTACTTTTTGAGGGTTTGTAAAGAAATGTTGTTTCCCCTGGTGTGTGATCCGCAGCTTCTCCGGGTAGAGTAGAGCATAGTCCAATTGAGCTTCTCGCAGCTTCTTCTTCACAGGGATGAACTTGCGTCTCTCTTCCTGCACCAGAGGGGTGAAGTCCAGATATATGGAGAAGCTAACGCCATTGTATTGTAGGGTTTGCTGAGATCGGGCCGTCCTCAGCGCGACATCGCGATCTCGATAATTTAACAATTTAGCAATGATTGGCCTAGGCGGCAGTCCGGGCTTAGGAACAGGTGCCAATGATCGATGTGCTCTCTCGATGATAAATTGAGGCGAGAAAGCGGCCTCTCTGATCGAGCCTTTGAGTAGTTTTTCAACATAGAGCTCCATCCTGCCCGTGTCCGTGGATTCCGGAATGCCCGTGATGCGTATGTTGTTGCGTCGGCTGCGGGCCTCCAAATCCTCGTTCTTGGCCGCTATGACTCTGAGCAGGTTGTCCATCCTGGCCAATTGTGTGGTGTGGGTCGAGGTGATATCATCATTATCGGATATGCGTTGTTCCGTAGCCGTTAGGCGCTCCTCGTGGCGATCCACTTTATGAACCAGGGCATCCAGCCTGGCGGTGACGCCGTCAACCTTTTCCACCACAGTGGCAAACCGCTGCCTCATCTCCTGGAACAGGCTATGCAAGTCAAGGTCTTTAGTGGGAGTAGCAACGGTCCTCGAGGTCGCATCACTTGGCCCAGGGTCGGCAGGCATCGATTTCGTGCCTTTTTTGGCGCCATCAAAGCTCAGTTTCGTTTGGCGATTTTCGGGTCGCACCATGTTGGTGGCTGGGCGC
Organism: Lissotriton vulgaris; assembly: GCF_964263255.1. Lineage (NCBI taxonomy): Eukaryota > Metazoa > Chordata > Amphibia > Caudata > Salamandridae > Lissotriton > Lissotriton vulgaris. Next base: position 867,995,536 of record NC_141687.1, on the reverse strand, counting down.
AGCCTCTCCGCCGCCTCATGTCCGACCGCTGCTGTGTGCCCAGGTGTCCACTGATGGGGTGGCGATACAATCCCAACCGGGGGCGCGTTAGTGTGCAGGTATAACTCCGTGCGGTACGAGCCGGCTGAGGTACCTCTAATGCACGGTGATCAGTGCTTGGGGGGGGTATAGGCCGTCCGTCACTCTTCGCGCTCTTAGTCTCTCCGGTGGAGATGGGCTACAGGGCCCGGTAGCAGCAGTGGTATAGCTACAGTCGCCTTATGAGAAAAGTAGGCCCCAAATTCAGCCCCGCTTTGTGAAGGTAGGTGCACAGGCCACCAGACCATGGTGATTGTGGAAGGCAGCGTCCAACGCGATTATAAGTGTCAGGAGCCCCTCCGCGGCCCAAGTGTGGGACTTGGCCAGGCCCCGCAATCCTCCGGCAGGGGGTGATGCAGACAATGAGGTCCCAGGGGCCAGCGTCACCTCCGACGTGGGCAGGCAGGGAGCATGCAAACACAGGGTCGCCGGGAGGCCCTCCTGCAGTCCGGCGGGCTGGTATACACAGCAACGATCGGACCCCCACCGCCTGCGGGGATCGCAGAAGTGGCCGCCCCCGCCCGGTTCTGGCGCCTCTCACCTCGCGCTGCCCCGCGGAGGGTGTTGCTCAAGCTCGGCTCCTCACCGCAAGTCCAGGGGTCACCACGCTGCCCGAGCTCTGCCGCACTGCTCCGCGTCTCACTTCCAGCTAGGCAGTCCCGAGTCAGTCCCCCAGCCGGGGGCGAGGTGCATGGGAGGACGATACCGCTGCACTCCGGCCTCAAGGTTCCACGCAGAAGTCGCTCGGGCTCCGAGCATTCATTCGCGATCCGGGCCTATCTCCTCGTGGCCAGCCCCGGGGTCGCGTAGTCTGCCACAGCCGGTCTCCTCCGCTCAAGGGCTCCGCACATGCTTGCGGTAGAAGTTCAATCGGCGCTACCGACGGTTCCGGACCACACAACGGCCTCAAATTCAGGTCGAGTGTAGAGGGCACCCCCCTACAGCAGATGGGGGGTGAATCCGATGTTTTCTCACCCTGTGGCGCAGGATATTTTACGGATAAATTGCCAAGGAGCGGGAGCTACTCGACTAGGCAGCCATTCCGCTTGTGCGCCCTCTAGCGACCCCTGGTAAATAAAGTTAAATTACATTACATTATTTGAAATTATTAAAAATATAAATAAATATAATTTAAAGTTGAAAATAATGTGTAAAAATTGTGCATATTTAAAATGGAATTCTAAGATATTTTAATATCCATTTTTGCCTTTAAAAAATATTATAACAATACATTTGATTAAATATAATATATAATTATATTAATTTTAATACATGTTATACATCACTTTTAGTACTTATTCATTCATAATAAAATTGTTGTTTTTTTACTTCCGGAGTGAATTTATTTTTTAATTTAAACTTCAGGAAAACAATTTAATTTATTGACTCATTTTTTATTTTTACATTAATTATATATTTAATTCAATATTACGTTCCTAGTGCTGTAGCATTTTTCTATTTAGTTCATGATTTAAAATAAATATATACAATTATCTGACAATAATACTTATCATGAACATTTTTTTTATTTATATCTCAAGTTTAATAAGCGTTTTTATTTTTCGATATTTATTACCATGCAGAGAACTCTGGCCCAACTGCATAGTCTCCCTATGAAAAGCTACAGCAAAAAAGTAAACATGTTTATTATACTTGAAACAATATTTACAATACTTTTATAATAAATATATCAATATGAATTTCAAGTATTGTCATATATCTATTTAAAATATAGTACTACACTTAAAAAATGCCAGAGCACTATTAACTTCTTTTTGAAATAAATATTTAAATAATGTAAATAAAATTGATTACATTTAAATTATTTCCTGACATTTAAATGTAAGGAAATTCCCACCTTTATTAAAACAAATTACTTTTCTTATTATGCAGTAATAATTATTAAAAGTGATATATGCGTTTTAATGGAAGTAATTTAATCACTTTTCCCTTAGCCCCTCCTCTTTATTTATTTCTAAGTATTCGCCATTTTGCAGTCACTCCCTTGTGTCCCTCCCACATTTACTACTAAAACGTACATGTATAGGTGTAGCAATCCAACAGTCAAATGTTGATCTCCTCACAGGTAGGTATAGGAAAGGCACCTAGCAGTATTTTGTAGTATGTACTACAAAATGCTGTTTGTGACTTGCCCCGTTTGTGTTTATTCTTAGACTCCAGTCCCATCATTCCTAAACATGGGAAAACTTCATAGGTGGCTAACCTGAGGGGGCATGGTGAGCAGAAAAATAACCTGTGCCAATGGTTAGACTATTTGCAGCCATTCCTCTTATCACGTTTTGTGTGTTTGATGTAACACCCTAAGTAACCAAGAGTATTCCTTAAAATATCCCAATATAGCTAATAATGGGTCCGATGTCAGCGCCAGTTGTGTAATATCGTTCGATTCTCCGTACACAGAGTGCCAAAAAGACAGTATGTCAGGGCAAGACCAAGCAACGTGTAAAGAATCAGCAAGTGGGTCCCCGCACCTCTCGCAAGCAGGGTTGTCCCTCAAGCCATATCTATGTAATCTTTCAGGGGTGTATTAAATCCTATTCAGGTATTTAAAATATATCAGCCTATGGCGGCCATTCAGAGAAACCCTTCTTGTGCTCGTGCAGCAGTGCTGCCATGTCTCTTCTCCCAAATCAACCCGCAATTCTGCTTCCCATGCCAGCCTCGGCCTGATGTACTCCGCCGACCCCTCCGAGAGGGCTATACGGTACAAGTTAGTTATTAATTTAGCAGGGGACTTAGCATTGACGATATAGTCATAAGCAGTGACTACTGTGGTCTCCTCCATGTCGTCCCCCAACAGGTCCTTAAGCGCATGTCGCACTCTGTAAAACTGGAAGCGCGGTAACAAGGAACGGGGATTGTCTCCCGTTTCCACCTCATTACTGCTGCGGGCTCTGCCTTCCACAAACAGGTCGCCCATGGTCTGGATTTGCAGCGTCTTCAAAGCTTCTATGACCCCTTTGTCCAGGCATGAGGTAGCCAAGCACACCAAAGCCAAGGGCGCCCTAGGGGAGTAAATAGGCTACATGCTTGGACATCCATCATGTGGTGCCACGCATGAATAACAGATTTCAAGGAATCGAGGAGGCCCGTTCTACGGTCTCAAGGTCTAGCCAGTAGCGCGATTCAGAAAAGTAGCGCGGGCAGGGGTGTCGGATCCGCCACTATTGATTCAATGCATATTTGTGGGATATCCACTGGCCCATGAATCCAGTGATATGCATGTGCGCATTGCACCGCACGGTTATAAAGCTCCAGATCAGGTGCATTCAGTCCACCCGCTGCGTAAGGCCGCACAAGAATTTTTCATGCCACTCTAGGTCGTATCCCGGCCCATGCCAATCGGACCATTAACAATTGCAGTTGACGAAATAAGTGACCTGATAACACCATAGGGACGTTACTAAATAAGAACAAGAAATGCGACAGCACGATCATTTTCATAAGGGATATCCGCCCCAGCAGCGAAAGAGGCAGGGCAATCCACCTATCGATATCCTCCTCAAGTCTATAGATGGCCTTCCCATAGTTTTCCCGGAGAACGACCTCCGAGTCGGTATGGAGTTGTATCCCCAAGTACCGTACCGTGTCCGTAGTCCATTAGATGGGGTATTCTGGGTCAAAGGGACCTGTATCGGGCGTGAGAGGAAACATAAGGGACTTCTTCAAATTAACATTTATGCCCGAGAGAGAGCTGAATAGGACCACTTCTCGAAGCACCGCCGACAAGTGCACCTTTGGGTCTCTGACGAACAAAATAAACTATGCAATCGTGCCCTCTCCTTAATTGCCCCATATATTTATTGCTCCTTAAATAGTTCAAAGTAATCCTTTGAGTACGAAATCAAAATATAAAAAATAGGCCTATGGTGGCTCCTTGGTGGCCCCGGAACAGGCTGGATTTGTTTGGAAATCAATTTAGCAAAAATGTTTGCGTCTACATTTAGTAGCGACAAGGGGAGGTATGAGGCGCAATCCCCCGGATCCTTTCCAGGCTTAAGTATGGCAACCAGTATAGCCTCACGCAGGGTGGGCAGCATAGAGCCCGTATCAGCCATATCCTCACAAAGGGTGAGCTGTTGAGGAATTAGGAGATCGGAGTATGCCTTGTAGAAGGCAACAGTGAGGCCATCACAACCCGGCGCGCTACCGGACTTCATAGCTGACAACGCCCACACTATTTCCTCCCGTTCGATCGGACGCGCCAAGAACTCACAATGGACATTAGAGAGCCAGGGTAGCTCTATGTGTGTCAGTTAGTCCAGTATGCGCTCTTCTGGTGATGGGCCACGCGAGGCATACAAAGCCGCATAGTAACCCCGAAAACTCTCCGCAACTTGAGCATCTGTAAGCAGCTCATCAGAGTCAGGGGACCTCTTCACCGGGGTTGCCGTTCTTCCCCTGTGCCACTTAGCCAACAGCGCTAGCACCGCACCTGGGCCCTCTCCCTCGCCGTATGATCTAGCTATGGCGTACTTGCCTAAATGGTTGACTTCGGCGCCGGCCTCCTCGTGGAATTCTCGTAGCGTTTGATCTATTTCTTGAGTTAGGGTCTCACTACCAGCGCGCAAGCAAGCCTGTTCCAGTTCCTTGAGTTAGTCTTCTAATGTGCGCAATCTATCTCTAATCGATTTGAGGACCCCCGAATGTTTTGAGATAGTGATTCTCCTTATGTATACCTTGAACGTCTCCCAAATGGTCTGGAATGAGTCTACAGAGCCCACATTAGTGTCAAAGAATATCTCAATAGTGGTTGCCAATTCCTCTCTGAAAGAGGTGTCTAGCAAGGAGTATGGAGGGAAGCGCCAGGCTAACGGTGGAATGCGCCTCATCGGCGCAGCCAACCTCAGCAATATGGGAGAGTGGTCTGAGTATGTACGAGGCAGCACAGTGCAGCACTGAATCGCCTGGGTTAGGCGTGCAGAGGCAAGCCAATAGTCAATCCTAGTATGTACATCGTGCGCGCCGAATTGTGTGTATAACCCCCTTGGGTGGGGTGCCTGCTCCTCCAGACGTCACACAAGTCTAACCTCAACATGTGTGTCTCCAGCTCTCTAGCAGCAGCCGCAGGGCGGCGTGTAGGGCCATCCGATCTGTCGATGTGAGGCTGTCTGGTCATGTTAAAATCGTCCCCCCAAAGTATATCCCCCCCGAATGCTCCCTGATGCTGTCTGCCAACTCAGAGTAAAAGTCGGGATGGTCGTAATTGGGGAAATAAGTGTTCACTATGCAAATCTCCAAGCCCTTACCGCAGCACCTCGTGATTGTGTAGCGTCCGGCCCTATCAGTCACCAGGGGCGTGAACTTCAAGTGTGCCTTCGGGTTGCACCAAGTAATCACGCTCCGGGCATGCGATGTAAACCCAGCTGCGTGTATATTACCCATAAAGCCCCTGTATCTCAGTATTTGGCTGTCTGAGTGTAAATGCGTCTCTTATTTAACTAGAAGGTTGTTCGAATTAACATAGTAGTAATGCTTGCCGTTTTATCTTCCCACAGGACTGATCCCCCATGATCCTGAAGAGAACCCCCGGAGTAGAGGGGTTTCGAAACGTGTCAACCTTTTGTTGTTACTGGCCAATCTTTATTGTTCTGTTCTTTTATGAAAATTGCCATATTGTTACAATTTGGTGGACGGCCATTGTTTTTGAAGACTAATTTACAAATTGTGTGAAATCATTTTTCAATCAACAATACCTTAATTCTTACCATCATCCCAGCCCCCGCATCTAGGTGGGATACCCCAATTATTCTTTTCACTCTCTTCATCCCTTTGTTTTTTCACTTCACGCGTGGATGTATGATTGAATACTACAAGTGTATGGTATGAAAGACTCACAGAATGAATGATGTAAGATGATTATGTGATGAACACTTGATACACACCCTTGTAATTTTTTCTGGCTTTCTTTAGCCCACTATCCTTTCTCCTGAGTCCTTTGAGAAGGTTGCAAAATAAACTATGCAATCGTGCCCTCTCCTTAATTGCCCCATATATTTATTGCTCCTTAAATAGTTCAAAGTAAACCTTTGAGTACGAAATCAAAATATAAAAAAGAAAAAGATTTATTCAGTCAAAATGTGGTTTTGTGATGGGGCGTGGCTTCGAGGGCGAAGATGGCGGACGCGGCTCTGTAGAGCTCCTGCCGGCCCGATCTTTATCCGCTAACTTATCCTGGCCCTACCTCCTCTTCCCCCATCTCTGCTAGAGCAGGAGTTTGCTGGAGTCCGGCGGATCCCAGTGGTATGCTTCTTTGAGCTCCAGACAACCGCTGGCGTGACCATCGAGGGCCGTCCATCCTGGGCCTACTTGCCGCGTGGCGAGCCGGGGCCTCGATTTCTCGCCTGCCCGCTGGGGCGCCCTGAGGCCGGCCGGGCGTCATCCATCTTAGCCCGCGCCGTCGGGGCGGAGTCACTGGAGCTGAGGACAGGGGCTCGTGACCGTGCCCTGTGGAGTGGGGTCCTGGCACGTCGATGGTGTGGGCCAGAAGTGTACCCTGATCAACCCGCCCTGACTCTCTCGTGGGGCTGCGGCGTGTCCGGAGACGGAGGACCGGGTGGCGCCGGTCCAGCGATCCAGCGTTGGGCCCTCGCCTGGTGGTCCCGGCGCCTTGGTGGAAAGGGGGGCCCCCACTCCAGGGTCTGCACTATCTCCCGACGAAGTGGGGCGAGCTACACCCGCGTTCATCCCGCCTGCTGCTTGCTTCTGTGAGGTGACCCATAGCGGATACTTTCCACCGGACTGCCCCGCCGGCGGCCATGACGAGAGGCAGAGGCGGCCTAAACGCAGCCACAACGGGACCCATCGACAAGTTCACCGGCCCAGGGAATGGTGCCGGGGCGGCCGGAGGGAGTCAGACGACAGGCCCGGACAATGCAGCGCTGCTCACGGCCATCACGCAATCCCGTGACATGTTGGACGCGAAGATCGGCGCGGTGGGCGCCGACGGGATGTTGCTGCGCCAAGACCTCCGCAATGCGGTAGCTCGCATCACAGAGACAGAAACCAGGGTCACGACGGTGGAGGGCGATGTAGATGCCCTGAAGAAGAGGGTCGCCGACCTGGAACAGACGCAGCGGGGCCTAGCACACCGGGTGGAGGACGCCGAAGGGCGGGCACGGCGAAATAATCTACGCTTTGTGGGCTTTCCGGAGGGATGCGAGAAGGGGCCTATGGACGTGTTCCTTTCCCGGTGGCTGGAGAGCTGGCTGCCCCCAGACGTCCTGTCAAGCTGTTTTGTGGTGGAACGAGCCCACCGGGCCCTGACACAGAAGCCTCCGGCTGGGGAGCGGCCTCGCCCGCTCATAGCCCGGATCCTGAATTACCACGATAGAGATGTCATCCTCCGGGAGGCGAGGCTCAAGGACACCCTACTGTTTGATAATTGCAAAATTATGATCTTCCCGGACTATACAAAGTTGGTTCAACAGCAGCGGCACTCCTTTCTGGCGGCCAAGGCTAGGCTCCGGGGCCTAAAACTCCAATACTCGTTGCTGTACCCGGCCCGCCTCCGTGTCATCTATAACTCGAGGACCCACTTCTTCGACACCCCGGAGGCTGTCTTTGCCTGGACTGACGAGGCGGTTCGGCTTCGCCCACATGTTCAGCCGGGGCTCCACTCCGGCTCTTCCCGCAGTTCATCTCAGGAGCGGGGCGATCAACGGGCCAAGGGGAAGCGGCACCGCAAGTCCCGATCGAGGCGGAGATCCCTGTCTCGGGACCCTCTTTTGGGGGACACACAGCCAGAGACGGATCATTCTGGCGGGGGGTCGTGACTCCTGTCCACTGTCCCTTGACATCTACATCTCTGTTGGGGCCACCTGCTGCGACGGCGGATTGCTGCACGACGGTCCGGACCGGGTCTGGTGCAGTATTACCTGGCCTTTACAGGCCTAGCTGGGACTCCTGTGGACAAATGCACTGTATCTTGCGATGTTATTGCTGATGCTTATTGATGGGGGGGAGGGTGGGGCATGTTTTGTGGGCTGCCTCCTCCTGTTGGGGTTGGGGAGGTTTTTTTGGGTGTGTGCTCGGTTGGTACTAAGGGGTTAAGTGGGATCCATTGGCATGCCTAACTTTTGGTGCTCTGTTTTGTGCCTGAACTACCGTATGCCGCGACAGGTACTTCATTGTTTCTTGAGGTATTGGGGTGGGGGTGGGGGGTCTGGGATGGTTTGGTGGCGTGTTGGGGGGGTTGGCATTGTGGGGGGTATGGGTATTGGGGTACTGTTCGTTGGGGTGCACGTGATCTTTCTGACCTATGCTACTGTGGGGTTTGGGGCCTGGGCCAGGGGCCGGGGAGTGTGGGGTTGGATGAGTCGTGATGATGGCTGACGTCCCTCGCTTGGCGCCTACTGGCGCCTCTATGCATATTCTTAGCTGGAATGTCCGGGGTCTCTTGGATAAGATAAAACGGGGGGCGGTACTTCGCTGGGCCAAAAGGGATCTTGCTGATGTGCTCATGCTCCAGGAAACACACATGCTAGGTACGAAGGCCCTCAGTCTCCAGCGCTTTGGCTTCCACCAGGTGTTCCATGCCGGGTTTGCCAGGGGTTCCAGGGGGGTGGCCATTCTTATCCATAGGCGCCTGGCGTACACTCACGAACGTCAATGGCTTGACCCTCAGGGGCGCTTTGTGTTTATCCAAGGGAGAGTTGGTGCGGAGCCTGTGGTGTTTGGGTGTGTGTATGCTCCCCCCCCCCCCTGCAATGGGCCTTGGCTGAGCGGTTATTTGCTTTATGGGCTGAACTCCCTGATTCCTTGGCGGTGATTGGCGGCGATTGGAACGATGTTGTGAATGTGGCTGTGGACCGGCAGCGGAGGCTTGGGGTGGCACCTGTCCCCCCTCCTACGCGGTTGGGCGCTATGTTGGATGTGCTGGGGTGGGCAGATGTATGGAGGCATCTACATGCAGAGCGCCGCGAGTACACATACGTCTCTGCGGTTCATGGCTCCCTTTCGCGCCTGGACTATGTCTTCGTCCCGAGGGCTTACCTTGCCAGAGTGAAGGGGGCGGCAATACGGCCTCGCGGGCTCTCCGACCATTCCCCGGTGGCGGTCCAGATAGACCTACATAGACCGCGCCAGCCTTTCCGGTGGCGGATGTCCACGTGGCATCTGCAGCGACCTGACTATTCCCAGCATCTTCGTGGCGCTATTGCCCAGTACTGGCAGGATAATCTCGATGTGGGGGTGGACGCGGTGACGGTCTGGGAAGCCATGAAACCGACACTGCGAGGTATTGATCTGGCTTGGTGCGCGTCGGCTCGCCGGGCTCGGCTGGAGGGCATAGCCGCGGCGGCGGAGCGGGTGGAAGAACTAGAGGCTCGCCACAGAGATGCGGCGGATGACACCACCCTACGACAGCTCCTGCAGGCGCAGCAAACACACTCGTCGGTCTTGTTGAATGAAGCTCGTCAGGCGTGGCTGGCCACCCGTAGCCGGGTATATCAGTGGGGCGACAAATCATGTAAGATGCTCCATTGGCTCTGTCAACAAACCCTGCAGCCCCTTACGCTCCCAGGCCTCGTGGATGCTGCGGGTGTGGCTATTACAGACCCGGCCACCCTTGCCGCGAGCTTTGCGCACTATTATAGGTGTCAATATGCCTCCCGGGAAACTCTTGCCCCCGCTGCCATCGCAGAATATCTTACGTCGGTCCCCCCAGCTTCTGTGTCTGATGAGGTGCGTGACGCTCTCGATCTCCCCCTGACAGCTGAGGAACTTGGAGATGCACTGGGTCAGTTGAATGTGGGCAAAGCACCTGGACCAAGCGGCTTCCCCAGTGAATTCTATAGAAAATTCCATCTGCAGCTCGGGCCGCATTACCTGCGCGCATTGGAGATGGCGCGTGAGCAGGGCCGCCTCCCACCGGACTGGCGGCATGCCGAGATCGTTGTGTTCCAGAAGCCGGGAAGGCCCCCAGACCGTCATGACTCCTACCGGCCTATCTCCCTTATTAACTTCGAGGCCAAGCTTTTGGCCAAAGCGCTCGCGAATCGCCTGCTTCCCCACGTCACTGCCCTTGTTCATCCTGATCAGGCTGGCTTTATGCCACGCCGGGCGACGCGGCACAACATACGGCGGGCGCAGGCAGCGATTGATGCTATCGGTGCTTCAGAGGATCAGGCGGCGTTGTTGCTGGCCGACATTGACAGCGCCTTCGATTCAGTCAGCTGGACCTTCCTCTTCACCCTTCTGCCGCTGCTGAACCTCGGCCCGGTCTTCATCTCATATGTTCGCTTGCTCTACACGGAGGTTACTGCCTCGGTGCGGATCTCGGGGGCGGCCTCGGCACGATTCCCGGTGACCCGGGGCACACGTCAGGGGTGTCCGCTTTCCCCCTATCTTTTTGCGCTGGCCATGGAGCCGCTGGCTGCCAGGGTCCGCACCGATGCGCTGTATCGGGGCTTCGTCTGGAGCGTGGACCACACGGACCGCATCGCCTTATATGCGGACGATGTGCTGTTCTTTATGACAGACCTTCGAAATACGGGCCCTCGAGTTCTGGAGTTGATGCAGGGCTTTGGCCAAGCGTCGGGACTCTTTCTTAACCCGCGCAAGTCGACTCTTTGGGTGCTGGGCGGTGGTGCGGTGGACTTTCCATGGGCTGCGTCCCTTCGGATAGCAGTGGAGGGAGTGAAATACCTGGGAGTTTTCCTCTCTGCCTCGCCCACGGAGGCGTGGGGCCGGAACATTCAGCCGGTCTGGGACCGGGTCCAGCTGGACATCAAAACGTGGACGCGTATGCCTCTTAACATTTACGGTCGGTCGCCCATTTTCAAAATGGTGGCCTTACCCCGTCTCCTTTACCAGCTGCAGAATCATCCCTACCCGATTGACCCGCAGTGGTTTCACAGTGTTGATTCAGTGTTCGGCAGGTTCTTGTGGGCTGGAGGTGCCTCCAGAGTGGCGCTCCGTACTTGCTTCCTCTCTACTTACTGCGGCGGCTTGGCTACCGCGGATATGCTGTCCTACTATCAGGCCTCCCATCTCCTGGTGCTCAATGAGTGGTGGTATGGGGACCGCTGTGACCCGGCCTATGCCCTAGAGCACTATCTGATGGGCGACGCCTCCCTTCACACACTGCTGTATTCGGCCAGGAGGAGACGGTTGCTCCCGCGTGTTACCCAGATAGTGTTTGCTGTTTGGCGGAGGGCCCTGCACCGCATGGGATGGTGGGGTAAACTTACGGCGGAGACTCCGCTGTGGCGTAATGGCGTCGCTGCAGGTCTTCGACGGCTGGGACGCAATAGGGGTTTCGTCCTTGGGTCATGTCCTCTCCGGCACCACTCTTAAATCCTTTCAGGAACTCAGCACTGAGTTCGACATGCCCAGGTCCCAGTTCTTTCGCTACCTCCAATTTTGCCACGCTCTTACTCCTAGCCTGGTAGGGCTGGAGCAGCTCCCGGACTTCAGTCCCATAGAGGCAAAGCTGTTTATGGGTGACTTGGGTGACAAAAAAGTCTCCCAGATCTACCGCTCCTTGGTTACACACTGCTCCCCCTCGCTCTCAACACTGAAGGCCTTATGGGAGGCCGATGTCGGCCCCTTGGACGAAGACGACTGGCGCGAGGCCCTTGAATCCCCCCGGGGGACTGCCATTGCAGTCCGCCTCCGCTTTATTCAATTCAAATATCTGCATCGTGCCTATTTCACAAGGGAGCGTCTGTGGCGGGCGGGCCTGATTGCAACCCCGGAATGCCTGAGGTGTGGTTCGGAGAGGGGCACCCTCCTTCATACTGTGTGGTCTTGTGAGCGGTTGACTCGGTTTTGGGCCGGGGTTTGGGATTGCCTGTCTGAGGTGCTGGGGTGGGATCTGCCCCGTACGCCTAGGTTGGGCCTTCTGCACGTTTTAGAAAATATTGGGGGCAACATCTACAAGCGCCACCTGTTACTGTTGGGGCTGGTGGTGGCAAAGAGGGACCTGGCGCAGGCCTGGAAGAGCGAGCGAGCCCCTCCCCTCAGTGCCTGGAAGGCGGGCCTGGACTTCACCATGGGACTGGAACAGCCAGTTTTCGAGGCTCGGGGATGTCCCCGCAAACATTTCAAAATATGGAAACGGTGGGCGGACTATAGGGGCTTGCCCCTCGACCCTCCTATGGACATGGACGATGCATTGCCTCAAGATGTGGACCCTGCACCCTAGGCCGTTGGCCGGCTCCGCCTATGTACATCTTCTCTTATGGTTGACTTACGATCACGTGCACAGGGTTAGGGTGGGATAAGGGGTGGGCAGTAGATGGGATTGGGGGGAGTTTTTGGGGTAGTTGGGTGGGAATGTTTCCTTTGTTTCTTCTTTTTGAAATTTCGCTACATACGTGGGGTTCGATGCTATGCAATTAATGTGCCTTTTCATACTCACTGTTGACAGTCTCCTCCTGATTGTGGAGGACTGTGCTTACACTTGATTGAACCTCTAATAAAAATGGTTTTGAAAAAAAAATGTGGTTTTGTTGTGCCACAATTGTTTCATTTCATTGTGCATGTCAATTTGTTAAAGTTTTGACGCAGCATTGGCATTCTTGTTTGTTGATACTGAGTATTTACGAGGCAGCACAGTGCAGCACTGAATCGCCTGGGTTAGGCGTGCAGAGGCAAGCCAATAGTCAATCCTAGTATGTACATCGTGCAGGCCGAATAGTGTGTATAACCCCCTTGGGTGGGGTGCCTGCTCCGCCAGACGTCACACAAGTCTAACCTCAACATGTGTGTCTCCAGCTCTCTAGCAGCAGCCGCAGGGCGCCGTGTAGGGCCATCCGATCTGTCGATGTGCGGCTGTCTGGTCATGTTAAAATCGTCCCCCCAAAGTATATCCCCCCCCCCGAATGCTCCCTGATCCTGTCTGCCAACTCAGAGTAAAAGTCGGGATGGTCGTAATTGGGGCAATAAGTGTTCACTATGCAAATCTCCAAGCCCTTACCGCAGCACCTCGTGATTGTGTAGCGTCCGTCTCTATCAGTCACCAGGGGCGTGAACTTCAAGTGTGCCTTCGGGTTAAACCAAGTAATCACGCCCCTGGCATGCGATGTAAACCCAGCTGCGTGTATATTACCCATAAAGCCCCTGTATCTCAGTATTTGGCTGTCTGAGTGTAAAGGCATCTCTTGTAATAGTGCAACATCAACACCATGTCTGGCAAAATATTGTAGAACCTTTCGGACTTTCCTCTGGTCATTAATGCCCCGAAAGTTCCAGGTCATCAACGTCAAAGTGTCTAAGTCTTCTCCTGATGTGGTCATCCTGTCTGCAATAGTCTGCGTATATGTCCCAGTGGGGAAGTCCGAAGTAACATCCCAGCAGTGTATCCAGCCTTAGTCATGTGTGGTAACCTATATGTAAAACCCCCAAACAGTGAGCAACCCCCTCGACACAAAAATGTGTCTCTATAGCGCCGTCCCCCCTTCCCTCCCGCTCCCACCCACACCTGCCCTTCCCAAACTAGGCCGCGGACAACGCCTCTCCCCATCAAACCACCCTAGCCCCCCAGTCCCTCCACAAACCTTCAAAACCTCCCCCCTCCCTTAACAAAACCGTTAGCAAACTCAGTGGAATTCAGACGAGGGCAAAGGTAGCCAGCAGTATGCAAGCTCTCTGTACTACCAAATCGCAAAGCCGTCCACCCTACCCTCGTCTCAAAAAAGGGAATAAAAACAAATATACATATATCCTGCGTGTGATCTAATAATCATCTATTAAACACTTCCTTGCTGGGCCGTGGCAAACATATATGCACATCATACCCCAATGGTCAACCCCACTCACAGAAATGGCATTCAATTCGCAAGGTATCTTAACAGTAATACAAATCTAAACTTATGCCAGCAAGGCTCCCCCGATCTGAATAGAAAAAAGGAAAAGGAGAAAGGAAGAATAGAACGATAATACCCCGCAATACCATGGCTCACACACTAGTGCTCGCCCATGTCCTGGAAGCGCCCCTAGCACTCAACTGCGCAAACCCCCCGGAATTCCCTCCACAATTACCCGAAGACCCCCCCCCCTCCACCAAAGGCAAAGCATGACTAGTGACTCACTCAACACTCGCATCCCTCCCCACCACCCCACCCGCACCATACAGTACAAAGCACAGCTCTTATCTGCAAGGAACTTATTTAGTCCTGTTCATCCAGTGAGCCCTCCCGTAGCCTCCTCCACTCCATTCGGGGAGGAACGATTTTCCTTACGCCAGTCCTTGAGGTCTCTCTTGAAGGCCTTTGGGTCCGTGAAGATCATGGATTTCCCCTGCCTGTTTATTCTTAACTTCGCCGGATACAGCATTGCATAGTCTGTGCCCATTTCGCGCAACTGTCGCTTCATCGGTAGGAACTGGCGTCGCGCCTCCTGTATCCTTGCCGTAAAGTCTGGGAACAGAGAAAGGGTCGAGCCTTCATACTGGAGTGGCTGTTTTTCCCTTGCAAGTCTTAATGCCACATTGCTGTTCCTATAGTTGAGTAACTTAGCGATGACAGGCCTTGGCGGCTCCCTCGGCTTGGGTCTTGGGCCCAAAGAGCGGTGGGCTCTCTCAACAACAAACATGGCAGAGAAGGCGGTGTCGCCAAGGAGTTTCTTTAGGAGATTTTCAATAAAGACTTCCATTTTACCGGTCTGCGTGTTCTCGGGCAGGCCCGTGATGCGTAGATTGCACCGTCGAGAACAGGCCTCCAAATCCTCCGTCTTGTCCTGGAGCATTTCCATCACACTATTCAGCCGCCTGTTGTCTGCGTCTAGAGTAGTCTGTGCCTCCTCCACCTCGGTGATTCTGCGTTCAGACATGTCAATGCGCTCCGCTTGTTTGTCGAGCCTTTCCGCCATGCGGTCCATACGGTAGGTGAGCGCATCCATCTTGGTGCCTAATGATGCAATCCCCCCCTGCAGGCTCTTTTCCATCGCTAGCAACAGTCCACGGATATCTTGCTGTGGGATTTCCTCAGCTTGCTCTCGCTCCCCCAGGTCTTTCCCCGAAGCAGAATCTCCCGTCCTGGTTCCTTTTAGAATCAAAGGACAGCTTGGTTTGTGCCCGACTACCAATGTCCACTCGTCGCAAAAAGAGCCTCTCAACCTGCAGTGGTTCGGGGAGCCGCCGCAGAATCCAGTGAGCAGCGGCAGCACTGCCAGCCAAGACCGCTGTCAACAGTGAGAGGCCGTAGACCCCAGTCCGCCCCATCCGCCACCTGGATAACCTCCGCCTCGCAGCCGCGACGCGTGGGAACGTCGCTCTGTTCTGCAGGGGACTCTCTGCCAACTTCAAGCCACTCCGGGGCAAGGTGTGGGCACAGCACCGCAGCGCCGACTGCCGCCACAGCACTCCTCTGGGGGGACTCAAGACCTCTTTATCGTGGCAAGGGGGGGAGTTTGGCCGCAGAAACGACCAAGAACAAGCCGACAAGTACCCAGGGCACGTAGGGCCTCAACCAGCCGCGAGAGATAGTTCTTATGCGCCGAGATCAAGGCGCCTCACCTCTCCACCGCCAGTATAGCTACTGGCACAGTCCCAGCACATTCTCCAGTCCAGCGCGTCCTCGCACCCTTGTCTCACCTCTGTAACGCGTGTGGGGCTCCAGCGCTGACTCGCGCAGGCTCGACTCAATGCTCCAGGGGATCTTCGCCGTCCGCAACCAGGACCGCAGAATACTTGGCGGCACAGTGTCCTCTCCCACCGCCACTGGCACTCCCCCGCACACCCGCACCGTGCGTGGCAGATGTGAGGGGGTCAGCAAGTCAACACCGCACCCAGGCCTTGGCAATATTGGTCGAGTCGCGTGTACAGGAGTAGCGTTCCCGGCCTCCGGCGCTCCTCCACCGCCTCGCCGCTCCGAGGGCTACTCCCGCCTCTGCAGCACGCACTGCAGCGGCTGCACAGATCTTCGGCTCCGGGCCCCCAGGCAGCAAGAACAGCTCAGTGTGCACCTTGGCCGCAACACAGGGGCCTCAGCCGCAGGTAGGGGGAAAAACATACGCAGCAAGGTCATTCAATCAGAAGGGCCGCCTCCGGCAGTCACCAGCAGCCGTAGCAACGAGGCCGACGTCGGCCCGCCTCCTCAGCACAGAGCGCAGGTCTCAGTCGCCAGCCACGCCAGCAGGCCCCAGAGTCCACCACTGAGGTCGGCGGGCGAGCCCAGGAGACACACCAGCACCCTCCAAGGTCCGTGGGGGACCGGCGACACGGGAACATGGCCAGAGGTATTTTAATGCAGGAAAACACACAGGATTATTGTCGGATAGGAGATGAGACGGGGGAGCTCTCGGCCTAAGCAGCCATCGTGGTTGCCGGCTAGCTCCGTCCCCCTTGTGTTCCTGTTCTAATGGAGCATGCCCATTGCTGATTTGCATGGGCTGGGACTAAACTGAGATTGCTTGTTTGGCAAAAAATGAAGGGTTGGGATGCTACCCCTAGTGATTGCTAGCAGTTAGACTATTTGCAAACATTACTCTTAGAATAGAGCCAACCTGGCTTGCCTTTTCAGGCTGGATTGTTCTTATTGGTGCAGATCCAACACTGATTTGCATAAGTCTATTCTGAGGTGACATGGTGGGCAAAACATTATAAGTTGGAATGCTACCCCGAGTGATTACTAGTGGTTAGACTCTTTGCAAACATTTCTCCCATCACCTTTGAAGACTTAGGGGCTTACTACGATGTCAGACAGACTTGCATCTGTCATGGAAAACGGGTCTGATCAACCTCCGGTCGGCGGTCCCGACCACCTAATTTTGATGTGACCGCACATGGTGTGGTCACAAGCTCCCTTTTTCTGTATAGGAGCTTGTGCTGCTTTTGGAAACTGTCCGCAGCATAAACTCGCATACAGAAAAGGGAGTTTGTGTTCACCCCTGCACTGTGTGGCAGGCACCTGATGGTGCCTGCCATGTGGTGCAGGGATCAACAGGGGGGAACCATAGGTGCTCATCCTGCCCCCAACCGGAGGCCTCAAATGGATTGGGGCCCTGCTAGAGGGCCCCAAAATCGCTCTCCGACAGGATTTCCATGTCGGAAAGCCTGGCATGGAAACCCTGTCGGAAACCGATATCATTATCCGGACGGCGTAAAATGCCCTCCACAGGACCAAGTTGCTCTGGGTTTGAGGCAAACTCGAGTTTTCAAAAGGGATAGTGTTCACTCAGTTCCTGTGGTTGTTATATCCTCACCTACCAGTTTGCTCCAGCGGTGCACTGTTTGCCCTGAACTTCTATCCTGTTGGACTTTTTTCATCATTTATTATTGTACAGCGGGGAGGGGGGCTGTGGTTTCAGTATCTGCCTGAGTCAGTCTGACATCATCTAGAGCACAGGCTGAAAATACATACTCTAATTTCTGTTCGAGTGATGCTGTACAGGCACAGATCGCTCAAGTCGTTTCTAACTTGCTCATGGAATGAGCTCCATCTTGCCAATAGAGCACAACCAAGTCCTGATTAGTATAACTTTGCTGGATTAGATAGATTGAAACTACAAAAAGAGGCCAGTCAGCCTAAGGGGGTAGGGACGACCACTGGCTCTTTGGTTTTGCACGAAACTGAACTCCACAAGTCCTCCTCGGACCCCTGCAATGTTGTTCTTTCAAGTACCTAACGTAGAAGCACAGTATGTAGCACCACATTTGAGTTTGGTTTATTCAAATAATGTTAATTATTTCAAGCTAAGTGAACGCCAGTTTTATGAACCCTTTGCATTTGTTTGCTACTGGCCAAACCAAGGTGGCTTTAAAGCTGATGAAGCAGGGCGAAATGCCATCAATTTTGCACCCCTTTCATCAACAAAGTTGCCTATTCTCTGCCTTTTCTATCATGCCATTTTAATGAACTGTATCATGTTCAACAGGTGTGATGCTAAGCAAACAATTTGTTATGAACTGTCGGAGATAAATCAAAGGGTCAAATGATCAGCTGTCTAATATGAGCCACTTGAAAAGCTGGGGCATATTTACAGGCGCCATATTTACAGGCGCATATTTACAGGCGCATATTTACAGTCATCTACCACAGGAACGTCCCTTTTTGGGATGTTCCTGTGGCGATAGGGGCTTCGCCTTATTTACTAGGCTGTGTTAAGCCACTTAACATGGCTTAACCCCACCTTGTAAATAAGGCCCCCTTTCACGCTATGCTTAGCAATGGGTGTTATGGTGGGCGTTCCGCCACAACACCCATTGATTTTAATACTGCCCTGCGTAAATAGGAGGCAGCACCAAAATTAAGACCAGGGAAAACCTGGTCTTAACATGGCAAAACAAGGACAAATGCTTTATTTCTCCTAGTTTTTGCTCTTTCCATGTGTGCTGCAGTGTGCAGCACACATAGAAACAGCAAATTGCCATGAATGATTGTTCAAATGTACACAATCCTGCACATGAACAATCATTAAAAAAATTACGATTTTCAACTTCTATGTGTGCTGCACAATACAGCACCTATAGGAGTTGCAAAACGATAATCTGGAGAGTTTATGTGCAGGAAGGAACACCTTACAAGAAGGGACACCTTCCTGCACACAATCATTCCCTCAACGCATGCACATTTGCACTATTGTGAAAGGGTACTTGCGTTGGCGCTAGGCAGCTGAATTTAGCACCAGTGCAGGGAGATATGCAGGGAAGTGCTGTATTATTGTAACTACGGTGCATCCTTGCATTTCTAAAGTGATGGATAGCGGCGTTAGCAATTTCAGAGCTAACCCGCGCTCAGCCACTTTCTTGTAAATATGCCCCCTGGTTTCCTCAGCATTGGGAATGTACAGAAGACATTCATATCACTGTCTTCCCATAGGGGTTAATAGAGGAACTGAAGCATACTCTGAGCACATACAGATATAATTATTGAAGTGATTATCTTGGGCTACAACCAGACAGAAGTAGGGAGAATGGGAGACTGGGAGGAAGGTGCTCAACCACACAATGTACTCAAAAGAGAATATCAAAACTCGTCCTCCTGATAGGTTTAAACCTAAACAGCTTGGCAGTATAAAAGGTAGGACCAGGAGCCCCATGATTTTCTTCACCTGTGCCTGCCTGCCCGCCCGCCCACAAGCGCTATTTCACCTCTCGCGGCCCCCGCTTTGCGGGACGCGCGTGGGCGTGCGCCGGGCAAAGCCCGGGCCAAGGGCGGGCCCGTTCGAGACAGGGAGAGGCTGGGCTGGGCCACCCCTCTAAGGCCTTTGATATTAACGGTTGACGTGCCTTTCCAGTAAGTGGTCTTATAGACTGATATTTGAGCTAATCTTAATTCCTTTTTTCTCTTTTTGAACTAAAATGGCAGCACGTGAGGGGAGAAGGAGGAAATCTGCTGGAATTGGGTTTTTTGCAGGAACTCTTGACCAATTCATAACAAGGGCTACATCTGTGCTTGCCCATGAGATCGCCATCATGGAGCGATGTCTCTTTATGGACCCCGAGTTTTCAAAAAGATCATCTCTGGGGGGCATTATGAATGTGTGCTCGCCAGAAAGTCACTGCCAGACTGCCCCTGCCATTGGCCCCCAGACTGTGAATGCAAATCTACAGCAAACCTCAGCATCCCCTAACACTGATGGAGACCCCTCGAACTCGACATCATTGCCACACAGCGCATTGCCAAATTCATCTAAGAGCACGGTTATGTGCGTGGCAGAAGTTCATGAAGAGCCCTTACAATCTATGGAATACACTCAGGGGGTTGCTTCTAAGAGAAAACGAGGAGGCACACGAGGAGGCACACAGCAGAAGGGAAAGAAGCCTAAGATCTCTAAACCAAGTAAACAGGGAGACGCCAAATATAGACCCTCCAATCACTGAAGTCTCACAGGGATCTTCGTCTGCAGTAAATGCCATGAATATGAACGACATTGTAACTGGACTACCGTAGACTGAGGAAGTGTATTGGCTAAAAATAGGTGCCCTCATAACATCTTCTTTGGAGCCCTTAATAAAAAGACTCTCATTAATTGAGAACAGGCCTACTGTGGATCGGGCTGTACATCCAATGGGCCCCAATAATTTAAGGGGTGGAACTGCGAGTGGTGGAAACATAGTTCCCCTAGAGATACATGGGGTTAGCCGCAGTAACGACAGGGATGGGAATGAGGCAAAGAACTTGCATCCCCACCTAGACCTACCCCCATATTGTACACCCTAAGTTGCTGTTTTGACTGGTGTTCCTGAATTGGAACACGGTAAAGTTGAATCTTATGACCAGCTTAAAAACAAGACAACACACTGGCTGAATAACAACAGACCATTGCCCCGAGATGTACAGTGTAAGATTCTTTTTGTGAGGAGAGTGAGCTGGGTAGGATGTAGGACAAAAAATATAGCAGGGGATTGCATTGTTATTAATTTTAAAGATCCTAAGATAGCGGAACATGTTTGCTGGGGCCTTCGGACACATCCGCGATCCACTATCCAGGCTTGGAATCTCAGCTATTTTTACACTCCACCAGATCATATGCCTAATTTTGGGCATCATGAGTGCCACAGGGATTGGATTGGCCAGCCAGGTAGGATGAGAGGTGGGGAGAGGAGCGAGTTTCTGTCAGCAGTACCAGGGGGAAGAGACATATATGGCCGTCAGGTAGCCCCCCAGAGGGAGGGGGAGGGCCAGCACTCCCGTTATTCAATAAATATGCTCCACTTCACTGGGGTAGACATCTTAGCGAAGTGGACTGACTACAGGGAGAGGAATTAGGCCATGAAAATGTTTCAAATGGGGCATCTCCAAATTCAAAACCACAGGCAGAGGAGCATCCAAGATGTGTTACCTCGAATGTGATTCAGCTTGCCTCTAGAAAAACAAGGCCGCCTAGGACTGAGGTTCCTCAAAGCAGTGATATGCCTATTATAGGTACTTGCCCCCATCCAAACCCCCCCCAGGGAGTTCCTTTGAATTAGTATCCTGGAACGTAGCAGGTCTGTCAGCTAAGTTCCAAAATCAGGAATGGCTGGAATTTATCAATAAATTCAAAATAATCTGTGTACAGGAAACCTGGGAGGTAGACCACACTAATTTCCATCTAGCTGTGTATAAATCGTTTGGGGTCCCGGCTAGAAAGTCCATGTCCAGAAGAGCGAGGGGTGGCCTTCTAATATTCATAGACTTGTCTTTGGAATGGATTTGGGCTTTCTAAAATGGAACTCAGACTACATGATAGGCCTTCGGTTTAAAAACAGGGGCCTCGATATAATTTTGGTCAACTTTTATAATGCAGGAGGATCCAGAGCAAGAGAGCTTGACGAAAGACCAAGTTTAGTGATGGAGCAGAAGCAGGGAATAATGGTACCCATGCTTTTAATAGCGGGGGACTTTAACTGTCATCTGTGCCCAAATGTG
Organism: Lissotriton vulgaris; assembly: GCF_964263255.1. Classification (NCBI taxonomy): domain Eukaryota; kingdom Metazoa; phylum Chordata; class Amphibia; order Caudata; family Salamandridae; genus Lissotriton; species Lissotriton vulgaris. Next base: position 867,974,138 of record NC_141687.1, on the reverse strand, counting down.
TTACCCATCAAAGAAGACTGGACCTCATGCAGTTCGGAGGAGGGACCACACTTTGAGCACACTCTGGAGGGCAGGGAGTTGAGTAGGGTGCTGAAAGGTCACATGCTTGAACATTCGATGGATTTATTGGCCATTGAGCCTAATAAGCTGGTCAACCCTACCTTTAAAGGAAGGGGCTGTAGTACCTATATTGATTTTATATTAGGGTCCCAATTGCTTAAGAAGTGGCTATTGGAATTCTCAATAGAGTTGAGCGGTTTTAGCGACCACAACCCCCTTATACAGTCGGTAGCAGAGATAAACGCAAGTAGGGTCACAAGGACGGGGGCTGGAACAAATTTAGAGAAGGTTACAGACCAGGGCAGGCACCTGAAATTGTAAACGATTAATGGTGAAGCTTCTATAGGTCCTTTGTAAAAGAGGGGAAACAGTTTCTAGAGTAATGCCTAGACTTAACAGTGGAAGAGCCACCCCTAGTGGAGGAATTTGAGGAAATAGGCTGCCTGATAGATGGTCTCTTGCAGACGACAGGGCAGGGCAAGCCTAAAAATGATCCTAGATGGTTTGACAGTGGGTGCTCCCTTGCACAGAGGAATCTAAGAGCTGCCCTAACACTTAACCAAAGGGACAAATACAGGGTTATGCAATGTAGGTTAATTTATGTGCAGGCAGTAAAGCGCAGGAAGAATGCATTCCAAACTCAAACCTGGGAGGACCTGAGAGGAGCTGCCGAAAGGAAAGATATGACTACCTTCTGGAAGATAGTTAACAAACCCTGTTTCCAAGGTGCAAATAGCCAGCAGACAGGATCCAACGTTCTTCCCGAACAGTGGATGGAGCATTTTAGAGGGCTCTATAATCGGAGGAATAGTGAGGCACAGGATAACAAGGAGTGGGTGGGGCGGTGGAATGTCACACTAGAATTTACCCTGGAAGAGGTTACTGCTGGTATCCTGGGTCTCACTAAGAATAAGGCACCGGGAACGGATGGGATCCACCCGGACCTCTTTTCAAGTAAGGTGGACCTATGGGCGCCAAGCTTAACAAGAGTAATAAATGCTGGTATAGCTACGGGGCTTCCCCGTTTATGGTCAACTGCCATAATAGTCCCCATTTTTAAAAAGGGGAACAGAGACACTCCCCAGTGCTATCGCCCTATCTCCCTAATAGATGTAACTGCCAAAGTGCTGGGACGTGTTGTTCTAAATCGCCTGATGAACTGGGCCGAGGAACAACATATCATCATTGACGTCCAGTACGGATTTTGGGCCAAAAGATCAACAACAGATCAATGCCTAAATCTATATTTACTAGTGGCTAAATACACCATTGCCAATAATGAAGCGGTCTATCTAGCTTTTATGGACCTTACTGCAGAATTTGACTGTGTTAATAGGGAGAAGCTGTGGGTTCTAATGAGTAACTTAGGGGTGGACCAAGCTCCTATTAAGATTTTGAGAGCCCTACATTGGAACACCTCGGCCAAGGTTAGGTATAATCTAGAGGGCGGAAGCACTGAGCCTTTCATTTGTACTAGTGGTGTACGACAGGGGTGCATTTTGGCTCCGTTTTTGTTTTCCCTGTATATATAAATGGCCTAGAATAAGCCCTAAGAAGCTTAAATGTGGATTCACCTAGAGTAGGCAGAAGAGCAATCCCTGTCCTGCTTTATGCAGACGACGCGGGCCTGTTGGCACGCACTCCACTGGGACTACAGCGACTGATAGATGGTTTCGTGGATTTTATGAACAATTTAGATTTGTCTGCCAACCCGACCAAGTCGTACGTTATGGAGACAGGGGCTAAATCAAGGAAAAATGTTAATTATAGAATAGGCGAACACAGCCTAGAGAAGGTACAGTCCTTCTCGTACCTGGGCATTTTATTTGATGGGGGTTTACATTTTAAAGCATTAATTGAGGAGCGTTGTAATAAATTAGTGTCTAGCACAGGGACAATTATGAATTTTGGCCACAGACTAGGACGGTGGTCCCCGGAACAAATGACGAAGTTACATAACTCAATCTGCTACTCTAAAGCTGTGTATGGTGCAGAACTGTGGGGGTTCGTCGACTCCGACAAACTGCAGGTCGAGGAGAACAAATACTTGAGAAGGCTCCTCAAAGTCCCACAGTGCGTTCCCTCTTACATCGCTCATGAAGAACTGGGTCGAGCTTTTATAAGGGACAAGGTGCAGGTTAGGCCCTTGCTAGCATAGCTTTAGATCTGGGTTAACCCAGAGGCCATGCTGACCAGGCATATAATCATGAACTGCCTGGCTAGAAACAGGGGAATGAATATCCCATGGGTGAAGCATATAAAGGTTGTTTTTTAAAGCATTGGCCGTAAGGATCTCTTTCTAATGCCGACCAGAATTATAGGTCGGGATCAGGACAGGGTGAAGGAGATGTTTTTTAACTATGAAGCCTCATCTAGAGAAGATAGGGAATGGGGCAAAAAGTCAGTCAAAGCTCACAGCTTAGTGAGTACCTGTGAAGGAATGGAACCTTACCTTGCCCTCATACATAATGCCCCGGACAGATTTTTAATCACACGTTTTAGGCTCAACCTTTTGCATCATCTACTGGCTGACCCTGTAGGTTTTACTAGTTCAGTTGAGTCCAAGGGTCCCTGTGGCTGCGATCAACGATCTCCGCAGGATACCCTTCATTTTGTACTACTATGCCCCTTTTATTCATTGCCCATGTGCCGTTTTTTAGTCAGTCTGCTGAAAAAAAAAACGAATTTAGGCACGCTAAGGCGGCCCTTCTATATTTACAAATGACCCAAGACCCCTTGACCGTACTCTCTATAACGAGTTTTTTAAGGTTAGCTGTCAAATTAAGAGAGACTAGAGGGATCTGTTGAAGGAAGCCCTGCTGAAATCATGAGCAATATGTGGGGGTTGGATGGGGGCTCAATGAATTGTAATAGGAATAATCTTTGTACTTTTTAAAAAATGTATACTATTGTTATTTTAAATTGTACTTTTATGGTGTTTTTGTAAAATGCCGAATAAAGAAAGAAAAGTGAAAGGTACCACCATTTTGTAGAACGAGAGAAACAAAGAAATCTCAATCTCTCTCTTGTTGCAAAGCAAGCGACTCATCCCAGTCGTATTCCAAGAAAACAGAGACTATATGGGGACCCAAGAATTTTAACCTGCAGTTCAAGGTTTTCTATTGAACTTTGGACTACAAGGGGACTGTATTTGCTTGTTCTGTCAAATTAAAACATTCCTCTTTACTATAGTAACTCAAAATCTCCTCGTTTTCTGCTCATGCTTACTTTGCTAATCGTATGTGTACTTCTTCAAGGTGAGTTACGCCTCAGCTTCCAATATACAAATTCTGCAAAACAAGCTTGCTCAGCAAAAATTGTTGACAATTTTGTTACTTATGAAATCATGTACTAGGTCTCTGATGACCTCAGCTTGTATTCTTGGTGAGAATTTAGTCATGTGATTATTATAAAAAAATTCTGTAATTGAGTGCAAAGCTACTCCAATCTTGCCTTCCCTCTGGGAGCTTGTCTCCATTGATGGTAGAGGGTGATACCCTTGCCAGTATGCTTTGTGTCTTACAATTATTGCTATAAACACTTTTCAAGCAAAACCCAAATATGAGACAAAGTTTTCTTTGACAGTTCTTGGTTATTTGTTCTGAAAGCGGGAATTGACGGTGCTGGACTGGAACGTCTTTTGACAAATCCAGACTCCAGAGATTTATCCATAGGATGATCTTGAGTGGACGACGGCCCGGTGCTTGATACGCCAACCAGATTAGACATTCTTACATAATTAGAATTTTTTAAATGAGTCTTTTTTGAATGTATTGATTAATTGATTAAAGATTAGGTACTATTTAGTTACTTTAGTTTTGCTTAAAAATCATTTTGGTATGGAAACGTTGAGATAAAAATGATTGCATAGGAAATGGGGTTAGTCTAAGGAACTAGAAGATAAAGGTTTGGGTGATAATCGATGGAAAGAGAGCAGGATGCTCCAGATGGGTGTCATGGTTGCCTATGTCCCCGGTACAGACCCCATTGAATGAGTGTTATTAGAAGGTATATACTGGCTCAGCTGCCCCAGACCTTCTGCGAAACTCAAGGGGTTAGGGAGCAAGTGAACAAGGTTGAGTGCATTTTGCATCCTCCCTTCCATGTTGAGTGGATGTGGAAAGCTGTCAGTCCTTTCCCTTCCCTCTTACCCTGAAATCTTTCCTCCCACCCATCCAAAGGGAGGAGGCTGATACATAATCTCCCTTGTTACCAATCGCTGAACTGCTTGCTAAGTATCCTGAACGTGTGCCCTGGCCTAATGACTGGATTCAGTCGCCCATTAATGATGACCGCAATAGGTCCAGTGTCTTTTCTAGCAGCACGCGGATGCTCTTCTGCGCTTAAGACACCGGGCACAGTTGATGGGTGTAAGGTCACCATGCATGTCCCTTGGTCGCCCTTTGATCATCTAAATTTCTCTAGACAGTTTCCCAAATCCAAGACAATCCCCTGAATTTTAGAGGATAATTGTGAACAATTTTAATACTATAATCCTAATTCAACTGATGTCAATCATCTGTGTGTTACGATGCCTGAAGAACTCCGGGCCACAACAAAACTCTAGGACTTGCCCTAGGAAACCCCTAGCCACTGCTGGAGATGCTTTATTGAAAGCAGTTATAGATTCTTGCCCTACTAAAACATTGCAAACAAAATGAGGGTGAGTCTCACACTGTTCTCCGGGATTCATTGAAAGTTATATTTGACTTCATTCTGGCACTGTAAACGTTTGCTGACAATTGCACAAGAGTGTGCGAGGGCCGATTATATACAATGGCTGACATGGAAAGTGAAAAACACAGATATTACAATATTTGTGAGTGGCAAAAAATATTTTTTATTGGTTTCTGTGGCTAATCACTATATCGCTGTTCAAGAAAGAAAGACTCCGCTAAATCAGGATTGATGTATTCTCACATTCAAAAGTTTCAGAGGGAAAGGCAGAGGATGTCACAGGACTAGGAGGTGGAGTGCCAGGGAGGAACCAGGTGCAGATTCAAGAAGGGTTTGATCCAGAAGGTTATACCTCTTGTTTCAAGTGTGGTCAGCTTGGACAGTGGAAAGGGGATCGTTTTTCCTGATCAACTATGCTGTGCCTACTATCGGCTTCACTCAGTTTATCTCCTCTTCCAAAAAATGTGTCGACCAGCCCGAGAGGAGCAAACTGCTAGATACATTCTTTGATTCCCCATCAAAAAAGGGCTATGTGAGTGATCTGTCATCTGCAGGTAATCCACTTCATGCCTTATCAATGCTGGTGCTAGTCGATCCACCCTTAAAACCTCATAGTTAACCTGTCCTCCCCTCTCAGACAAAATGATCGATGTAATTGCATTATAAACACACGTGCTCCTCAACCTTCTACCAATCCTGTATCCATTCCCTTGGGTCGAATGACACACTGGTGTACCTTTCTTCTGAGACCCACCTCTCCATAAACTTCCTGGGTAAGGATTTCATAAGTAAACTAAACTATGCTCTATATCACACTAGTGATAGTGCTTTTTTGCATGTTCAAACTTAAAACATAAATGCTTTGTTGGCCGCACTTAGTGAAAAATAATGTTCTGTTACCAATGCTGATGGGAATATGTTGGCTCAAGAAATATCTTGTGTTTGAGCACAGGTTCTTACATCTTTCACAACTTCATTTACAGTTTTCTTCCCAGGAACATATAACATTACAATTTAACGTAGAGCATATGTATATACATGTGCTCAATAACATAGTCAGTTGTATTGTGTTTTTATGCACATCCTAGAGAATAAATTCCCAGCATCTTTTTTTTTCTAAAGGCAACATCATGCGGGAAAAAAAGAATACCATTGTCCTGGATTCTTATTGGCTTTATTGCGGTGTCATTGTAAATTCATATCTATTATAATATCTAACTCCCAGAGTTCTTTCATCTTTATGGTCCCAGCACACCAGCTGTATAGGCTCCCTTTTTACCACTTACCCAGTTAAGATTCAATTAAACCCAATACTCAGGCTCCTCTACGACACACAGCATCCTCGTTGTCCCGAGAGCGAGGTAGGAATCCACCGAGCTAATATGTCTAGTCTGTTAACGCAACAGGCTTGGTACTCTATTTTCAGAATCTACACAACGTATTTCTTATTGTTTAGTGCAATTGTTTAGTGCAATACTTGTAGGTCTTTAATGCTGTTGTATTGTGCAGTTTGCCTTTTGTACTAAATCCATCTATTTTTTTTTGTATTCCGCCCACTGCCACCTGTTTCATTGTTGTTGATTTATGTTCCTTTCTTCTCTCTTCCTGTACACCTTGAGAGGGAGTTTCTTTTCATGTTCTGGTCTTGCGACTCTCGAGATTCTTTTGTTACTGCGGCTCATAAGATACAACCTTAATATAGAACAGTAATTGTTACTGAACTTTTTACAAAGAGCTGAATGAAAACTGCATTAAATAAGTTAGAAAGTTATGTATTTGTTCTCCAGTCTTTCATTACTTATTCCTAGTGTTGCTAAAAAGTAAGTGTGGGCCAAAAATTCGTTCCGCTCGCGGAATTTGCTGATTTTCGGCAATTTCGCGATCCGCGAATCTCGCGAAAAATCTGAATTTTCCATGAAGCACTTACAAAATGGTAACAAAGAAATTAACTTCAACTTGGGCACCTGCTGTAACCCTGTAAGTGCTTCCTGAGCGGCACCTCCAGAGTTCGTTGCCTACTTGCAACTATTCTCTGACCCTGCTCTGACCCTCGAAGCAGGGTCAGAGAATAGTTACAAGTATGACACGAGGCTCCTGTCACAAAAATTAAACCTCAACAGGAAGCACTTACAGATATAAATAAAGCAGGTGCCTGAATTGAAGCTCAAATTCAGTAACGTTTTAATTAGCCCAAAACATTAGTGAGCACGGTCGAGGCTGGCCAAGGGTGCTTTAACCCCATATCTGCTGTCGAAAATGAGCTGTAATACTCGAGGGAGGTTTTTGTATCCATGAGTTTCTCGAGCGTGATCCCCGTATAGTTCCTGTGGCCAGGAGGCTGTTTTCTCCTCACCTGCTGCCCTGCTCGCTCTCAGACCCTTTATACACAAGAGACATGTTGACACGCATAGAAGCCCCGCCTGTTCGGCCCCGCTCCACACACTAGCAGTATCAAACGTCTTCCCACCCTTTCACAACTATGATGGACAGCTTACGCAGCTGCAGTGTAGGAAAAGCACTGTACATTTACCCAACGAGGTAGCACTTACTGATTAGCCACTAGAAAGTACTCCAGTTGAGTATAGTGCAAATGCAAAAAAATCCGCAATTTCGCGGGAAAATCCACAAATCCACCGATTTTTTTTGCGAAATCGCGGACCGCAAATCCGCAAACTTGGCCCATACTTACTAAAAAGGGTTCTTTTGGGTAGATATGCTTTCTTATTAGTAAAGCCAGCCTTTTCCAGTGCTTTAAAACAACAGAACTGAATGTGAGAAAGGGCTATCGAGCTATGGGGGGCACTTTGCCCCGGTGGTAGTGAGGGAATTCAAGGAGGAGGTCATGAGGCGTGCCAAAAATGATTGTCACACAGGGTGCCACCAGCGCTTAAGTCAGCCCTGTTTATACCAAGTTATTTTCTATATTTTAACAAGAGCTTAGCAAATATCAAGACACTTTGATTTTCCCACGTGGTTCTATCCTGATTCAATATGTTGATGGCTTCTGGATAGTTTGTGATTCTGTGCATGTTACTCACCCAATTCCGCAGACTAAACTAGCAAAGTGTAGGCACAAAACTTCTAGAGAAAAAATGGCAGTTTTATTTGCTTCCTGTTTGCAGCAGGCCATGTAGGCCGAGGACCTCCACCTTTTTCCCAGCAAGAAGAATGTCAATCAGGCCAGGCAATGGTCGACAGACACACTTTTTGTTCGGTTCAGGCAGCCAGGAGCTAGACATGTGCTAAATGCGCAGGCTCCTTGCTGCCTGAGCTGAACTTTGCCAGACTATTTCACAGCTCGGTGGGTGTGACCTCCTCTGCCTTGAGGCCCTCCCCATCGTAATGAAGGGGAGAGTCACTGATTACCTCGGATCTGGGTGCTTCAATTTTAAGGTCTGAAGAGTCAAGGGCTGAGTGTTAATCCGTGACACCTCGTCTCAGGGTGAGGTGGGGTCAGCGGTCTTACTGAGCCCATCCAACTCTATGACGAGTGAGGGACTGCTGCCTTCCGTAATGGGCTGCCACTAGGACAGCCAATGCAGGAAGGCAGAAGTTCTAACCCTCCTGGGACCTTACAGTGAAGGGACTTTTTTTGTATGTTTGGTGCATGTGTGCATGTGTATGAATGTATTTGTTAGTGAGTGTTGTGAATGTGTGTGTGTGCGATTGTGTGAATGCATGGGTGTGAGTGAGCCCCTCCCTGGTACCCTGGTAACATTATCAGCCGCCACTGCCTGTTTGATATCTAGGACGTCATCTCTGCTGAAGGCAGGCACCTGTAAAATGATCACATGTAAGCTAACTGTGAGTTATCTAGTCACTGTATCTCAATCGTGTACTGTTTTTAAGGATGGTAGGCTATCATGATCATGGATTTAAGGTTTTCCTAATAGCGTGAATCCTTTATGGGATGTGAAAAATGATACTCTTGTCTTTTCCCTGGTCCACAGAGGTAGAGCAAGCCTTTGCGTCCATAACAATGCATTGCCTTCTGCCCTTGCCCTTGGTTTGCCTCACTATACAAAAAAAACACTCTCTACTGTCATGATGGCGAGAGCTTCGACCTCAGAGTGTTAACACAATACTATGGTGACAAAAACTGATTGCTTAGTATTCAAAAGCAAGTGATGCTCTAGAAGCTGGACTGCAATGATCTCATGCCTTTAGCAATAGCCGTCCATCTTTTTAAAGTATCAGAAAATACTGTCCTTGGTTTACCTAACGCTGTTGCCTCAATTCATGTCATCATCACCCAGTCATTGGACAGAAGACACAACACCTATCAATGTCCAGTTTGTCAAGATATGAACTATTGTTGCTTACTACCTCTCATTTTACCTTGGTAAGAAGCCCTGTATTAAACCCAGGTTCATTATTTCCTACATCTCCAGATGAAGAACCACACAACTCTGTCATCACCAATGCCCTTATCACTAAACTTTACATAGATCTCATGTTTGTTAATTGTGATGCTGCATGTTATGTTGATGGTTCCTGCTTTGAGAATAATATTGGAGCACTAGTTTTAGGTTAATCTTGGCGTACCTTTGTTGAAATAGTTAAGAAACAATGATTACAACAAGTACATTCTGCCATGGTAACTGAATTAATTGCTCTTACTCATGCTGGTATTTTAGCCGGCGGCGTGGCCCATAAGCGGATGAGAGTGGACGCGTGAGCACAGAACTTAGCGCCGCCCCGTTGTTTATCCTGATTAAGGGGGGGGCAAAGCGAAGACCCCGACTCTCAAAGATGAAAGGGGAATGCGCCTGGACGATTCGGTGACCCGGAGAGTGACTGCGGAGGCGGTATTTTAGGGCGAACTGCTGACTGGAAGGAAGCCGAGTCGAGTCTGCAAGATGGCGGCTTAGAAGCTCCGTGATTTCTGCTGGATACAGTGGAGGCTGGGGCTGCTGAGATCAACCGGGGCTACCAGTGCAGACAGCCTTAATGCCCGGGGGCCCCACGTGTGCACAGCGGCGTGAATTGGAAGGTTTCTGAGCGGCGGAACCGGCTGGCTGAAGAGACACAAGTTGACAGTGTGAGCAGCCAGGCACAGAGCTGTAGCGGCAGAGACCTGGAGCAGCGGGCGGACTTGGAAGCACTGCGCTGCTATCGGGTGACCAACACGTTTGAGGTAGTCGGCAGCGAAGAACTGTGCCTTGATGCGGCACGAGGCGAAGATTGCCCGAGTGTGGAATTGGCAGCCTGCTGTAGCTGTAGCGGTGCGTGTTGAGGCACCTGCTGGCGGCGGGACTGCTGAGCAGGAGCGGCTATACCTGGGAACGACGCCTTGAGGGACGGAAACGACCCAGGGAGAGATTGGGAGCAGGATTACTGCTCCTGTCTGGGCTGTGTATCGGGGCTCGCGGTGAGCGGGTCCTCTGGGGCTGCGGGCTAGGGGAATCTGTGCACAGTGTACAGGTGCGGCCCCGTGGATATTGAGCATAAAACGTGGACACCATGGCGGCGATTGCTCGGGGAGAATGGGGCTGAGTGAGACTTGGCGCTCTGGAGCTCCATGAGCAACAGAGTGTAGCAGAAGGCTGCAGTTGTACAGAGATGGAGCGGTGACGCGACCCAGAAAGGGAACAACAATGGAGGTCTCAGCATCACGCTGGGGAAGTAGAAATAGAAATAGGTGGTTTGCCTGCTCCTGACCGGCCCTGGAGGGTAAGGCATCTCAGCTAATGGGCACTGATGCTGGAGAGCGGCTGGGCAGACACGGAGGATGACTTCCCCTCTTGAAGATCTCGAAGTCGGCGGACTTGAGTACAGTGGATTACGGAGGCTCTTGACTGACCCTGTACAAGATAGCCTACCGACTCAGTACGGGTTAACCATCACCTATGACCTTCTGTACATTATATCCAAATGATTTTTGATTCTTTTTATTTAAAGCAATGTGAGGGTCACACCCGGTAGATCTCTACAGCTCCCAAAGGAAGACTAGGAAAACAAACATTCCTCACCCGCTCCTCCACATTACGTGTGTACGGAATCCTTAAATTCTGTCAAAGAATCTCTTCTCTTTCCAGGTGACATATAAGGGGATCCATCCGAACCACCAACATTAGTCAACACACTAACTTTGATTTTTTATAATGATTTTAATTATTATTAACAATAATTCCACAAATCATATGAGTAAGAATTAGGATCATAATGAGGAATACCTCAGCACTGGAAAATAATATAATAATGAATACAAGATACTTACCAAACATTGTTCATCACACATCCCTGCCTAATTAGTCTAAAAAAAACCTTAGTTGACTTGTGGCATTATTTTATTTTATTAGTGTTTATATTGTTGAGGTTGGGTATTGTAGATAAGAAAGCAAACTCGGTACTATTGAAAAACAATGTTGAACTGCTAAAAGGCCATGTCCCGAACTATCCCACCCCATTAATGCATGCGTTGTGTCCTGCTAATAACTACATATAAGTCGACCATGAATAATTTGATGACCACTCTGTAGAATGTCATTTTAGGAATCGCTTTAGTACTTTATTATTGTCCATTTGTAAGTCTTTTTAATTGGACAATCAGATATAACAACCAGAATTGTATTATTGCCAAACTATATTATATTTTTTATTTTTCATGTAAAGGTTTTAATTAACTAAAGCATGAGATAAAAATTGTGAATTTGACGATTGTTGCTGAGCCATATAATACCTCCTGCATACCTGTAAGCCTGAAAGACTCAATCAATCATTTGTAAAGCACACTACATACCCGCGAGGGTCTCAAGGCGTGGGGGGGCCACTACTGATCGAACAGCCAGGTCTTGAGTATCCTCCTGTCGGGCGACGTGTGCGAGAGGGCCATGTAAATGTTGAACAGTGTCGGGCTGAGTGAGGATCCCTGGGGTACGCTAGGGTACACTGAGACTTCATCTCAGTGTCCCATTTGACAGCATACCTCCCAAAAAGTGGTCTTTCTCTCTGGTCTGCCCAGACAAAGCAGGGTTTTATTCCTTTTTCTCCTCAAAAATATGGAGGAAGAAGGGTCTAATGCACTTCGAACCTGTCTTTGCAACACAAAGCTGCAAACAATGCTTTAGAGATATTAGGAAGCACAAAAGTATGAGCCTTCGCAAAATTTGAATTTCACCAGCATGGCACTGTAAAAAATCAATGTGCAGAAGCCCTTTGCAGCTGTAAACATCGTGAACTTGCAAGAGAGGATGGGTTGACAAATCTCTTTCTAGCTAAAGCAATATGGGCAGAAGTGGCGATGTGGCAGACACAAACACTCTGTTTATATGAACAAAATGAAGCAGGAAGACTTGCATTATTCTGAGGACCGAAATCTAGGCCTAGTAACAGCATGCTAAGAGAACCAGCTTCTCAGTGCTCTTTAATGTACAGACATGGACCATGTTAGCATGCATTCGGAGCTATAGTGCATGCTACCGTTTTCAAACATATGGAAAAGGATGTCTGCATAGAACAGTGGGTCTCCCATTAGTTTAAAAACTGAGACACTAAGTAGACTTTGGAGTGCACATCTAAGATAGGCAGCTTTTAGGCCTGGGTGTAGTGTGCAGAGTTTTACTCCATGGAACTCCATGAAGTGACAGAAAAACTCAGCCGCGCTCATCGGAGTTCCACCAACGGCAGAGTATTTTGAGTCGCGCTGCTCCCACTGATTTTAATCGGCGGGAGTTTGTCCTGCACTGTAAAATCAGTGCAAACGGCACTCTGCATCACGCCGTAGGGTGCTGCTGCTTTCTGCTACTCGAGTAGACATTCTACTCAAGCGTCAGCTTCCTCAACGCGAGCAGCAGATTTCTCAATGCGAGCAGTCGCTACCTACCGCAACCACCCACTTTAAGAAATTTCGCCGTGAGGAGTTCCTGCGTGATTTTTGTCTCGCGAGTGCTAGCCAACTTACAGTTGGTGAGCCACGTGAGAGAAAAACCTCTGCTCTGCATCGCTGTGACAAGTTTTGCGGCGCTTTAGACGGAGCGTAAAGTGGGCAAAACTCTGCAAACTCCGCCATTGGAGCAGAATTCTTCGTCCACACTTAACTTTAGACCACTAGCCTGGACAAGGTATTTAAGTTTAAGATATGTAATGTTAACTAAGTATGTGGTTTCTATTTCTAGTGTGAGGTTACAAACAAAACAGTGTAATATCAAGGGTAGATTTATCTATATTATTAAGCCTGCCATGTCTTGCCCCATAAGGACTTCATAGATAACACAGCAAGAAAACAGAACATGTCAACCCTTTGGGTAGTGTAATAATATATCAGGAATCACCAAGAATGATAGAAAACTCTAACAGCATTGTTGTGATACCTGTAGATGCCACTGATGAAGAAGTACAAGGTAATGAAGATGAGGAACTCGCGATACAGAAGCTTGTAGATACTGCCTTTCCACTGGATTAGCAACCGAGAGAAGGTCCCCAGGCGGGCATCTGCAACCTGGCTAGTGTATGTCACCGTCATGGCAAGACCTGCAGTAAAAAGAGAACCCAAAGAGAGAACAGGTGAAAATCTCGAAGCCTGCCACTTAGGCTGTGCATAGAAGCATTTCTCAGCCCAGGATCTTGTTAGAGCCACGTATCAGAAGTACATGAAAAAGACAAAGAGCAAGTGAAGAATTCAAAGTGGGCAGGAATCCTCTACTGGTATTTGGGCAGAGAGATCATCTTTCTGCACATATCATATTCCACTACTCACTGGATTTTGGTCAGGAACATAACTCACTTTAACACCTTCCAAGAAAACAAAGAGGGCTAGTCTTTTTCAAACACTCTACACAATCAGCGCTGGAGCAGAGTCCTTGGGCAGAGATGTCATCTTTCTGCAGACTTCCTGTTCCATCAATGGCTCTTCGGATGGGGAAATAACTCTTTCCAACAGTTCCCAAAAAACCCAAGATCGTCAGTCGTTTCCATGCAGGCTGCTCAATCAGAGCTGAAGCAAAAATGGTAAACAGAGGATTAATTACATTTCCTGAAATGATGGATACCGAAACGTGAAATGTGATGGATACCGAAATGGTGGAAGGTGAGTCGCATGTCAAGTGAGCCTCTGAAAGGCCAGTAGGTCTGCAGCAACTATGAACAAGTTAGGCACTGCTCCTCCAGCCATTGTGGCTGTCTGTCTAAAACTCTTCTTACCTCACTAAAGGAAAGTCGGACTAATAATGTGTGTACCAAAGATAATAGAAAAAGGGAGGGGGTAAGGAGCAAGGAGAGAGAGATCGATAGAGAGCTATTAACAGAGAGGGAGAGAAATTGAGACAGAGAGTTAGGGAAACAGAGATAGAAGATTGCTTGGCTGAGGGATATGTGTATTGGTGTGAGCATATACATCCTGTCCTCTCCTCTGTTTAATGGCATTTAATTTTCTTTAAACAATGACAATTATCGTTAGTGTTCCAAGAAATCATTGAAAATACTGCATTGATGTCAGAGGTTGAAAGCCTAGTTTTCTGGTTGTTGCAGAGTCACTGCCTTAGAGAATTCCCCATAAGAGGATTTCAAAATGAATACAGGTGCCTGGTTTAACTAATTAGAAATCTGAGCATCTGGTGCACATGTCTAACCCACTGTACTTCAGAGGTCACCTAAATAATCCTCAATAGAGGTACATTTTCAGAGCTTCAAGTAGTTGTATGCATTGGATGCCTCTGATCAGTCAAGGCCTTGCAATGTAGAGCTCCCTCCTCCTATATCCTAGCAGTAACTGAGAAGCACTTACCTCGGGATTTCCGTCTGCATGCATCCTATAAATAAATGGGAACACTGCACTCAGGATCTCCATCCACCTGAACCTATCAAGGTATGGGAGCACTGTACTTGGGGCCCCAAAAACCTGAATCCGACCAATAACTGAAACCAATGCTTCTCCATCTACCTATATATCCTTCAAAAACTGATAAACAATATACCTGGGATCTCCAAACAACGGTGTCATATCAACAACTGAGAAACAATGTACTGAGGATCTCTTCCCACGTGCATCCTATCAACAAACCAAAACACCGTACATGGGGTCTCCAAAGACCTGCATCCTATTTATAACAGAGAAAGATGGTACCCATGCCTCCATCCACCTATATCCTGCCAATACATAGGAACACTGTACGTGGGGTCTCCAAAAACCTGTAAATGACCAAAAACTAAACACAATGGATCTCCCTCCACCAATATCCTTTCAATAACTAAGAAACAATATACCTGGTCTCTCCGAGCAACTCTAATCTATCAACAACTAAGAAACAAGGTACTCGGGATCTCTACCCACATGTTCCCTATCAATAAACAATAAAACTGTACTTGGGATCTCCAAAAACCTGCATCTTATTTATAACAGAGAAAGATGATACCCATGCTCCCCACCCACCTATACCCTTTCAATAATTGCAAAATATACCTGGGATCTCCAAAGACATGTATCCTATTAATAAATGAGAAGTAGTGTACTCAGGACCTTCATTCACCTAAAACATATCAATAATGAACAAACATTGTACTCTGGATCTCCACTGAACTGCATTCCTTAAATAGGTAGAAGTAAGTTGCATTGCCGTAGTTCACTGTCCAGCTGTTCCTGTTATCTTTATTGCCAGTACCCTTTTCTATCAGTACCTGCATTCAAGTGTATGAAATCTGTAAACTTTATTATCAACATCTACATGATACAAAAGTCGTTATCCGAAAGTATAGCCTCAATAGCGGAGAGGTCCTGAGGCATAGGTTTACAACCCTGTATCTACTTGTATGCATCAGTGACTGAGACACTCTTTTCTTTCTTTATTCATTTATTTAAAGTTTTGTATAGCGCGAACATGACCCAGAAGGGTATCAGAGCGCTTTACATACGGTTTAAGTAGACAAAGGAACAGCTAGGGGGAAGAAATCAGGGAGACAGGGGGACAAAATACAGCAGGCACAAGATGAAATTGAGGAGGACAAAGGAGGCAGGTTGGGAGAGACCGACACGTAGGGTAATAAACAACAGGAACAAGCGAGAGCGAGATAGTATACAGTAACTTAGCGGCATGAGGAGGGCTTTGGCGCTCTTTCCCTCAGCCCTGTTAATGACTGGGGCACTCTGCTCTGTAGTTTCACCATTGTGAGAAAATCCAACACTCCACCACAATTACCAACATTTTATCGTTTTCATGAACATGTTCCACTTCATTGAAAGCTGTTCTCGGTCATAGAAGCAGTCTCTGCCATGCTTATCATATGGATTTATAGCTGCATTTGGACTGGTCCCATCTTACAAGCAAATGTTTTCGGCATCAACAAAGACTGGCCAAGAGCTCTATCACCGTTATGTCTTGAAATGAGTGGGTTAGTATGTTGTGATCCTGATATACTATAAAATAGACCGATATGAAAAATAAAGAAGCCATGTCTACTTCACTCATACTTATGAAGAACCACTTTCTCGATACCACAATGCCTTGTGAGTATCCACTTAGTCTTTCCCTCCAGAACAGAAGATTAACGCCTTAGCTGCAGCCGTTATTTCGGCGCAGTGCTGGGCGTTCCAAAGAGTGGGCGGGGCCGCGTCGGCCGTTGCACGTTCGCAGCACCATCCAGGTAGTGCTCCGAACGTTCGGCGGCCGACGGCAGCAGCTATGAGGTTAAGTGATCCTGGAACAGAAATTACCCAGAAATGGGGTCGTGTTTAATTATTAGTTTCTATGACATCCAAAGGTGTGTGACTGGCAGATAGCATGGTTATGAGTGCTTCTCGGTTTGGAAGTCGAGTCATACTTGTGTCCCTCTCAAAGCACCATACCTAGAATACTGCCTTTTTCTCACTGGTAAAGATAATCATCCCATCTCTGTAGACTAAACCTGTTCCTTAGCAGGCCAAGGGATGAGCTGCAGGTGCAGACCCCAGATAAAGCTGTTCTTATGGGATTCCTAGGGACTAGGTTTTTCTGTTCTGTTTCTCCTTGAATATGCTGGGCTCTAAGTGGACTAAACATATTGTCCAAGTCTGCAGGAGTGCACAAGTAAGGCCTTATTTAGGGTTTGACAGATGGGAAACTATCACAAATAATTTGGATGTTCCGTCTGCCGTATTACCAGTGCCTTATGACCTAAGGCACTTGTAATATGGTGGACGAGATATTCGTAACGTTTTGATGACTTATCCCATCCGCCAAACTCTAAATTAGACTCTTCAACTCAAACATGATCAGGAGGATTCTTCAGTGACTGGGCTGTGGAGTGGCTGGCGGCTTCACCTTGGCTGGCGTCAATGGGCTAAAGGTGAGCGTAACTAAGTGAGTCTACCACACATCTCAGATTTGCACGCAAAGTATCACAGTTAAGCAAACAAGACACAGGACACAGGGTAATTTCCTGCCCTTTTAATTGCCAGAAAGGAGCTGGGTAAAACTGCAGGATCCCAATGTCTGAAGGTGTCTGAGTAGAAATGGAGGAACTGACTGGCCTGTTCTATTCCGGGGTTGAGATATCATTACCCTTTTTGACAGGTTCTTGATGCTGCTATAGCTATCACACTGAAGCCATAACCAGAAGGCACAGGGAGCTAGTGGCGCATAAAAAAACCCTCTCTGTAGCAAACTGAACGATATTCAACCTAAAGGGATGACCAGATGAGGTTCCCTGAAGCCAGGTTCATACTCCTGATGTGGCACCGAAGGAAGAACAATGCAGCAGGGCTCTATTTAAAGCAAACGCCAATCCGTTACTTTACAGATTTTCGTGACAATTGCAGGAAGGGGGCGCCATTTTGTGGGGTGCTTTATCTTTATTGCTACAAGAAGTCACCCCCTTAAGAAGTGCTTGCTAAGGTGTGTAAGGTTAAATTATGGGCTTCGAACCAGGTGTGGCAAACATTGTGCGCATAGGCATGGCATGTTGCAGAGAATGTATGAATAGATGTGGTTGTGCATACGTACCATGTGTATTTAGTATATCGTCATCTTTACCATACATTTATTTGCATAGGAATAACCAAGTTTCACTGCTCCTTGAAATTTAAGGTTTTGTCAAATTCTCTATTCTGGCAGGCATGACGTTCAGGGGCTTAGATCTGTGAAAAGACAAAGAGACCACATATTTGTGACTTTTTGATGGGAAGAATGAACAGAAAGTGGCAAAACTACAGTGGAATTGTCTTCTTTTGTCATAGGTGTTGAGTTTATGTTGAAGGAAAGTCGGACTAGGTTTGTGGACTGAGGAATATGCGATGCACATTGCTTTAAAGGTGATATGTCTAGTCATAGGCAGCCAGTGCAAGTGAAATGCAATGGCTGGTGTGATGTGAGCTGTGAGGGATAGATTAAGGAGCAGTCTTGTGGCTGCATTCTGAATTGTTTGGAGCCTGTGAATTAGGAAAATATGTGCTCAGAGTTATAATCAGTTTTCATAGTCCGGGGTGGGGGGGGGGGGGTGGGGGATGGGGGCTCCAAAGTGAAAGCCAATTGAACTTTTTGAGGGAGCTTGGGTATGGGAAATTCAAGGCAGGCTTCTCATCATTTAGAAGCTTCATTTGGAAACTTGTAATACTGCTGATAGAAAGGAGAGGCTGGTTTCAAGTTTCAAGTTTTTATTGGTTTAGCACAGTTACTTAAAACCATTGCTGTACAAAATCTACTTTAGCACGGGTATACAATTTAGCTTTTAACACGTTTATCAAATAAAACAAGGCTAAAGAACAATTTTCAAGGCTTAGAGACCGATATGGTTATTGAAGAGTAGCGTTATGGTTGCCTGTGTGAACGCTTTGCTGTGCTTGGCCAGATAAAATAATTAGGACAGAGAGTACTGGGCCAAAGTATGGAAAAAGTCTGTAATGAGTCTTTGAGGGGGAGGGGGAGGAAGCATGGCAACCAAGGGAGGTAATAGAAGATTGTCCAAAAGTCTCACAAATTTTCCAAACCTTGCGAGCACTTGAATGTCTGTAGAGGTAAAGCACAAGGTCGAGGCCTCCCAGCACGTCCTAGCGCCCCATTTTAAGAACAGGGGTTTCAAAAGGGACCTTCTGGAGACTGCTAGTGCCGGGCAGCAGCACAGTAGATGCACCCATGATTCAGAGTGGTATTTGCACAGCCTGCAAGCCCCCCCCTCGCTTGTTGGGGCCCATTTGTTGAAGGCCGTCGAGCGCAGGCCTAGAAGTCGCATAAACATTATGTTCTTCAGAGCCACTTTGCTTAAGTTTCCCTGGCAGTATGCTTGTGGACGCCCAAGAAGATACGAAGAGTTCAAGGGGAGCAGAATGGTTGATGCCTTTAGAGCCTGCAGATCCATGGACTGAGAAATAAGTTTAACTTGCTTATTGATGGTGCTTTTCCAGGCCAAGTATGGAATAGTGACTGAGAGGAGAGATGACTTGGCAATCTCTAACACTCTTATGGCCTTTGTAATCTCGGTATTCCAGGGATTGCCAGGGCTAGACAGGATTCCTTTTAGCTGGAATTTAAGAGTGTTATCACCTGCTTTTAGGGTCCTAATGAAATATTTCAGGATGTCGGCCTCGCAGTGAAGGGATTGTCTTTGTAGGCCCAGCTCCAATCGTAGTCTTGCCCGCTGAATAAAACTTGGCAGATGGAAACGTTTATTGTAGGTGGAAATTTGGGCGAGCTCAAGACTGGAGGAGCACGCACCAGGAAATGCCTGGTGTGCGCAGGCTAATGCAGGAAGTAGAATAGCTTTAGTCACCTTTAAGATGGCTTCGGCAGAGGGACTGCTCAAAGTTTGGTTCAGCCAGGTCAGGGAGTATGTAATTGCACCTGCTCTCTTTTGCAAAGCAGCTAGGTGAGCTGTAGGCCTGGACGTCTCGTTGAACCAGACTCCCAGGTAATTATATTTTGCTGTTGTATTAATCATGACTGGCCCGATGTTCCATGCCAGCCTTTTCTTGTTCTTGCATCTGCCAAATACCAGTACCTTCGTCTTTGCCTGGTTGATTTTCAGGGCATTGGCGGAGTTATATATATGAAGCGTACTTAACCCCTTCAGCGCGGCGCGAATTTTCGCGCTGTGCTGAAGGTTCTAATGAGCCTATCGGCTCATGACGGAACGGTTCCGTCATGAGCACAGCTCAACCGACGCTCATGACGGAACCGTTCCGTCATGAGCATGGAAGGGGTTAATGCCCGTAGGAGACCCGATTTTGCTTGGTACATTATTACAATATCATCTGCATATTGAAATATGTGAAGAGGCTTTTTAGCGGATCCCAGTTTTGGCAGGAGAAGATTACTATTCTCCAAGAATATGCCGAGATCGGCTGTGTAGAGATTGAACAACAGCGGGGCAAGAACACAGCCTTGCTTTAGCCCATCTACAACGGCAATTCTTGAAGAGAGTGTCTTTGGGCTGGTTTTAATTCGCACCTACGTGTTCTTATGCAGGGAGATTAGTGCACCTAGTAGGTCATGCGGAATCCCCCATTTGTTCAGCTTCCTCCACAAGATGTTCGGGGCCAATTTGTCAAAAGCTGCGCTGTAGTCTATAAAGTAGCAGTAGAGTGGAAGATGGTTTTTTTGTACTGCTTTTTGACTCAGAGCGGCTAGAGTAATGATGTTGTCTATTGTGGAGGCCGTTGCCCGGAACCCAGTTTGGTAGTATGGTATTATGTTATTTTCTTCGACCCATTTTTCAAGCATCCGAAGAAGACATCGAGCATATGCCTTTGCCTCCAGGTCTAATAGGGCAATAAGGCTGTAGTTAGCCGGTGACGCAGGGTCACCTTTCTTGAATATGGGGCATAGAATCGAACCTAACCAAGAGTCTGGGAGCTGGCCTGTCGCAAACACTTTGTTAAATAGGGGAGTCAGAAGGGCCACCTACTCTTCCGGGGCGCATTTAAATAACCCGGCAGGGAGTCCGTTGGGTTTAGGAGCTCCGTCTTTTTTCATGACTCGCAGATACTTGGTGATCTCGGCTGCAGTGGTCAGTTCGAAAGTTTCTGTTTGAATGGAAGCAGCACGATCTCTTAGTTCTACCACCGCTGGGTCCCCAGAGTCACTGCGATAAAGAACGGACACATGCAGGGCCTAGGCTTCTTCACAGACTGCATTTCCTCTCGTCTTGTTGGTGGAGCGGAGTTTGTTCATATAATTCCAAAACTGGGACTGACTTTTGCCCCTGAGAAGGGCGAAGATTTTTACCCACTCAGACTGTTCTTTGAGTCTCTTGGTCTCCCATAAGGATTTCTTGTAGGTCGTTCACAGCAATGCCACCTTTTTAGAGGTGTGCACGGTTCCAATCAGTTTGTGCTGGCGGACGGCCTTCCTGAGGGTCCTTCTTTGGGAGGCTAACAATGGGTTGTGGGTTTGCTTCGGATGTGGCCGGTGTGTTCTATGATGGAGCACGGGCCCTGCCAGGAGATCCTGTAGCTTAGCAATGGAGTTATCCCACCGGTGGTGTGATTCTGTCAGGGCACTGTGTCTGAAGTTAAGTGTTTCGCACTTGAGCCAGGTTCCCACCTTGGCCGATCCCTGTGAGTCCCATTTGATTCTTCTAACCTTGGTGTGCAATTCAGCTCGCGTTGAATGCCCCACTTCTGTCGTTTCGAGGGCGACTTGCACTTGCTGGTCCAGTGTAGCCACTATGGGGTTATGGTCACTCTCCAAACGATAGGGAATTTCCATTCTGGCCAGACGATTACCCAGAAGCGGGGAAAGAAAGATGTAGTCAATATTTGAGATTTTCCTGAATGTTGACAAGAAATGAGCATCTGGGTGCAGTTCCTGCGAGATTTGCTAAGCTGAGCGGAAGTTATGGGTTGTTAGAAAAGTGATCATCGCTTCTTGCTCTTTGTTTTTCCTTGCTAAGACGCCGTTGGTTGCGAGGTCTTTGATGTTAAAGTCTCCTAATAGCAGTACCTCCGTGGATGCAAATTCCGCTAGAAGGTCTACCAGTTGTTTTATCATTAGATCCGTTGCAGTTGATTTTGCGGTTTTTGCTGTATTATGATAAATGTTAATTAGGAGGATAGTGTCAGGATCTAACAAGGCGCCTACCTAAAGTCTATGGACTTCAAATCCCACAATGCCTATACAGGGGGCGGGGTCCTATAAAAGTCAGGTGGACCCATTGCTTCCTGTTAGTAATTTTGTATTCTATGGTGCTTGTGTGGCTATCCAGACTTTAGTATCCTGGCTTCTCTTGGGACTGTGTTTGAGAAGCGTTGCTTGAGTATTTTTGCTGACTACAGCGCGTGTGCTTTGGAACGCGCTGATTTCCGAGGATTCAGTGGTCTGTCAGTTTCGGCGGGGAAGGAGTTTCCCGTATCTTTGTTTTGGGACGCACGCTGTTTGATCTAGCCGCTCGTCAGCGGACTGGGAGTCTACTCTCAGAAGACGCGCGGCAAGGAAGAAGAAGCGCCTTGGGTGCAGTAAGTAATAACGCAGCGCGTGATGTTAAACGCGCTGCGGTGAATGTTAACGGAGACGCTCCTGAAAAGGAAACTGTGTGTCACAGAATTGACATTGATGAATTATTGCCTGTGAGTGATCTCGCCGGAGAGCGGAGTGCTGTGGGGAACCCTCCGCGCATTGCCGCTACGAAGTACGGCACTAGTGTCATAGGTGTTCATTTTACCCAAGCGGAAGATCGTGGGAAGGCCTACATCTTGCCGTATTGGGGAGAACTGTGATATTTGTTAGAAGACATTTGTGGATAATTGGAAGGAAGCGGAGGACAGTAGTAGGAGGCTACGTCTTGCCGTGTTCCTAAAAGAGAACCTTACTTTTATGGGCAACACTAAAATACTATTTGGAAGAGCATAACTTGTTTTGGTTTTGAATACACTTAATTTGGTGGAGGATACTCGTTTCTTTAAAGACTCTTTCTAACCAAGGAGGGGTAGGTGCTGTTTCTATACCATTATTATACACCGTCAAAAGCAAGAGGAGTGTTTCAGTACTAATTGTTGTTTACCATCCTTAGGAAACCTGTGCAGATAAACTCAACATTGTAAAGGGAGGAGGCTATTCACAACCAGGATATACAGGGAGGTGGAAGAGAGCATTGGTTCTAGAAAGGTGAACCCTTTTCAAATAGTACTAAAAGAAGCAGGGAGACAGGGATTTGAAATAACAGTACTAACCTGTGCATTGTTTTGTCTTCTTGTCTTTCAGCTATCCCTTCCCTGCAGACCCCTTCCTTTCCCTTCCTTGGTCTCCTGTTTTTTCCCTCGCCCTATCGCTCGAACCCACTGTGTTTTTTAAGCCAGTGTGTTGGTGAGATCGGGAGGTGGAGTTTTATGTGCATCAGCCGGATCCTGCAGTGTGGAGCCTGACAGAATTACTAACCCACGAATTGCATACTGCCTGGTCCGGCTGGGGTACATATGGCCACCTTGGACGATGTGTTGAGGGCTTTGGTCTTAGTTCAGCAAGAGCTAGCGGCTTCCAAAGCGGAAGCTGTAGCTCTGAAGGATAGGGTTGAGCAATTGTCAAAAAACCCTTTTTCTTCGGGGGCACAACAGATTCAAGTTACTGTACCTCCCCCCATTCCTTTAGCTACGCCTGAACGATATGGAGGGGATCCACGCAAAACACAGGCCTTTATGACACAAATTTTGCTGCATTTTTCATGCAAGCCGGCGTCTTTTCCGACTAATCACTCTAGGGTGGCGTTTGCCCTGTCATATTTGGTGGGGGATGCTGCTAATTGGGCGGTGCCCTTAGTCAAAAACGACGATGCCATGCTGTCCAACTGGAATATGTTCAGGGAGGAATTTGAGAAGGTTTTTGACAGAAGGGCCACCAATTTCAGTGCAGATAAAGAGCTGTTGTCATTACGTCAGGGGAGAAGCGATTTAATAACGTATTTGACTACTTTCAATCGCTTAGTAGCCGAAACAGAATGGCCGGAGGGTAAAAGAATGTCCCTGTTCTATCAGGGTTTAAGAGATGAACTGAAGGACGCAGTGGCGCATATAGATCCACAGCCAACCACTTGTATTGACATGGTGAATCTGGTGTTGCGGTTGGATGGTCGTTTGACTGAGAGGAGTGGGGATAGAAGGAAGTGGGACAGGGGCTATGCCCGTACTACAGGGTTTCCCTCTAGAGCTACGGGTTCTGCAGAGTCAGGGGTGGAGCCAATGGAGATCGGAGCGATTAGGCCCCCTTTATCGAAAACCGAGAGAGAGAGTAGAAGAGTACAGGGGCTCTGTATGTACTGTGGGAAAAAGGGACACTATGTAAGAGAATGCCCTTCAAAACCCAAGACCTCTAATACTTGGAACAAGAATCAAAGGGTGGCAGCGTCTAGCACGGCAAGGGAGAAGGAAGAGGTGCAAACATCATTGCCTAAGGCGGAAGAGGTTCCCGATTGGAAACTCACCTCCTTGGCTTCCTCTGGTATAGGAGAAACTGAGTCCCATTTGGTGTTGGAGATGTCCTTGGAGTGCGAACAAAAATCCCATCTGGTGATGGTGATGTTGGACTCCGGGGCGACAGGAAATTTCATCGACAATGGATTGGTGGATCGATTGGTGTTGCCTAGGGTACCTCGAGGTAATCCTGAGGAGGTATTAGCGGTTGATGGGCAGCCCATTAAGTCGGGTCTAATAACCGAGAAGACAGCAGAGGTGGAGTTGTCTATAGAGGTATCCGAAGGGAGACACGTGGAGAAGGTGGAATTGAACATCATAGATGCTCCACAATATGAAATAATACTGGGAATGCCATGGTTCACATACCATAATCCGTCCATTGACTGGAAATCCCGTACAGTACTGTTCTCTTCTGGAATGTGCAAGGAACATTTGGTGCCTTATGTATCCTCTCCAGGGGCAGTGTTAGCCTTGCAATTCAGGGTGGCTACAGCGGCAGAGAAGGAGGTAGTGCTTCCGAAGCAATACGAACTCTATCATGAGGTCTTTAGCGAAAGCAGAGCCGAGAAACTACCGCCTCATAGGGCCTATGACTGTAGGATTGATTTAATTGATGGGGCAGTAATTCCTACATGTCGGGTTTATGCATTGTCCGTACCTGAAACAGCTCATTTACGGGAGTACATTACTCACTATGAGAGCATTGGATTTATAAGACCTTCTCGTTCTCCCGCTGCCTCTCCCCTTTTCTTTATAGCGAAAGCTAATGGGGATTTGAGGGCATGTGTGGACTACCGCGTCTTGAATAAAAATACCATCCGAAACCGTTATCCTCTCCCCCTAATCACCGTGTTGATCGATCAGGTGAGAGAAGCTGTGATCTATACTCGCTTGGACTTGCGGGGGGCTTATCACCTGGTCAGGGTTAGAGAGGGGGACGAGTGGAAGACGGCTTTCAAGACGCGGTATGGACTATACGAGTATCTAGTTATGCCGTTTGGGCTTTGTAATGCCCCCGCGGCTTTTCAGTTTCTGATTAATGACGTGCTAAAGGAGTTCATAGACTTGTTTGTGGTCGTGTACATAGACGACATTCTGGTGTACTCGATGGAGGAAAGGTGTCATGTGGAACATGTTTGCAAGGTGTTGGCCAAGTTGCAAGAACATAGCCTTTTTGTAAAGCTCAGCAAATGTGAGTTTGGTGTGTATAGTGTAGAGTTTTTGGGAGTAATGATCAGTCCATCGGGGTTGCAAATGTCGGAACGGAAGGTGGAAGCAGTGCGAGACTGGCCGGTTCCGAGAAATGTGAGAGAGGTCCAGAGCTTTCTGGGCTTCGCGAATTACTATCGCAGATTTATTATGCATTTCTCGTTGACGGCGGTACCTATTACCAAACTTCTGAGGAAGGGTAAGCCTTTCGAGTGGACAGTGGAAGCCGGGGAGGCTTTTGAAACTCTAAAAAACTCATTCACTACTGCCCCTGTGCTGTCACATCCCAATCTAGAACATCCCTTTATTGTTGAGGCAGACGCTTCGGATGAAGCTATCGGGGCGGTGTTGTCACAGAGAGATGGGAGTACAGGGCAGTTGCACCCGGTGGCCTTTCTGTCAAAAAAGTTGAGTTCGGCGGAACTCAACTATACGATAGCGGAGAAGGAACTACTGTCGATAAAAAGGGCTTTTCAGGAGTGGAGGCAATACCTATGGGGGGCACTACATACCATCACTGTGTACACCGACCATAGGAATTTGCAATTCATGTCATCCGCTAGACACTTAACACAAAGGCAAATGAGATGGATGCTTTTTTTTGCCGAATACAATTTTGTGGTTACCTTTCGGCCGGGGTCTGAAAATAGAAAAGCAGATGCCCTATCAAGACAGACAATGCCCACTGATAGCGTGGAAGAAACACAGGCCATCATTCCTGAAGGGAAAGTTCTGTGTATAGTAAGAGCTGAAACGTTTTTGGATGAGGTACGAACATATTCGTATCCTGGAGGATGGATGTCATGGGCTCATGGCATAGCAGAAAGGAGGGTGAGAGATGGTTTGCCTTTTTATCAGAACAAATTGTTTCTGCCCTCAATACCATTGCAGAAAAAGGCGTTTGTTTGGGGGCATGAGGGAGAGCTGGTGGGACATCCTGGTGTTCGTAAAACTCTTGAAATAGTCCAAAGACACTTTTGGTGGCCTAATCTGGGTAAGAACGTCAAAGCATGGGTAGCGCAGTGTGACACATGTGCCAGGGCCAAGGGACTAAACTCTAAAACAGCGGGGAAGCTTATAACCATGCCTACTCCCAAGCAACCCTGGCAACACATTAGTTTGGATTTTGTGTCTGGCCTTCCATTGGACAAGGGATTTTCAGCTGTGTTAGTGGTAGTAGACAGTCTCACTAAAATGGGACACTTCATCCCTTGCAAAAATCTACCGAACGCTAGTCAGACGGCGCAACTTCTAGCTAGTAATGTTGTCCGTTTGCATGGTATTCCCAGGGTGATCGTGTCCGACAGGGGGCCCCAGTTCATTGCCAGGTTCTGGCGCATGTGGTGTCGCGCCCTGAATATTGAGTCTAATCTGTCTACCAGCTTCCACCCACAAACAGACGGGCAAACAGAGCGACTGAATCAGACCCTAAAGAAATATCTGAGATGTTTCTCTAAAGAAGCACATGAATCCTGGGTTGATCTGTTGTGGATGGCGGAGCTGGCTTACAATAACTCATGGCATAGTTCAACAGGGATGTCACCTTTCAAGGCTACATTTGGATTTGATGCTAAAACATTGCCGATTGACATACCACTCGATCTCCAAGACCAACCCTCAGTCAGGGAAAGGGTACTGATGTTGAGGAAGGTACATAAGGGAATTCAGATACATCTGAACAAGGCCAAGGAAGTGTACAAGAGGTGGGAGGATCGTCACAGAATAGAGAGTCGTCAGTATGTGGTGGGAGATAAGGTCTGGCTGTCTACCAGGAACATCAGGTTCAAGTTGCGCAGCGTGTTCCACCCCAGGTTTATCGGCCCCTATGCCATTGTGAAGCAAGTGAACCCTGTCACTTACAAGCTGAAACTGCCTGGTTCCTTACGCATTCACCCGGTGTTCCATGTGCAGCTGTTGAAACCTGCTCTTTCTTCACGCAGGGCGGCCCCTCCTCCAGTGTTGTGTGATGGGGGTATGGAATACGAGGTGAGAAGCATTAAGGACTCAAAGTGGAGCAGGGGTGTTCTTAAATACCTGGTTTCATGGAAAGGGTACACCGCGGAGGATGATTCCTGGGAGCCATGTGCGGACGTACATGCTCCGGCGGCGGTGCGCTCGTTCCATCGGAGGTTTCCCGCTAAGCCTGGCCCTAGGAGGCGCTAGGGGCGGGGACATACTGTCAGGATCTAACAAGGCGCCTACCTAAAGTCTATGGACTTCAAATCCCACAATGCCTATACAGGGGGCGGGGTCCTATAAAAGTCAGGTGGACCCATTGCTTCCTGTTAGTAATTTTGTATTCTATGGTGCTTGTGTGGCTATCCAGACTTTAGTATCCTGGCTTCTCTTGGGACTGTGTTTGAGAAGCGTTGCTTGAGTATTTTTGCTGACTACAGCGCGTGTGCTTTGGAACGCGCTGATTTCCGAGGATTCAGTGGTCTGTCAGTTTCGGCGGGGAAGGAGTTTCCCGTATCTTTGTTTTGGGACGCACGCTGTTTGATCTAGCCGCTCGTCAGCGGACTGGGAGTCTACTCTCAGAAGACGCGCGGCAAGGAAGAAGAAGCGCCTTGGGTGCAGTAAGTAATAACGCAGCGCGTGATGTTAAACGCGCTGCGGTGAATGTTAACGGAGACGCTCCTGAAAAGGAAACTGTGTGTCACAGAATTGACATTGATGAATTATTGCCTGTGAGTGATCTCGCCGGAGAGCGGAGTGCTGTGGGGAACCCTCCGCGCATTGCCGCTACGAAGTACGGCACTAGTGTCATAGGTGTTCATTTTACCCAAGCGGAAGATCGTGGGAAGGCCTACATCTTGCCGTATTGGGGAGAACTGTGATATTTGTTAGAAGACATTTGTGGATAATTGGAAGGAAGCGGAGGACAGTAGTAGGAGGCTACGTCTTGCCGTGTTCCTAAAAGAGAACCTTACTTTTATGGGCAACACTAAAATACTATTTGGAAGAGCATAACTTGTTTTGGTTTTGAATACACTTAATTTGGTGGAGGATACTCGTTTCTTTAAAGACTCTTTCTAACCAAGGAGGGGTAGGTGCTGTTTCTATACCATTATTATACACCGTCAAAAGCAAGAGGAGTGTTTCAGTACTAATTGTTGTTTACCATCCTTAGGAAACCTGTGCAGATAAACTCAACATTGTAAAGGGAGGAGGCTATTCACAACCAGGATATACAGGGAGGTGGAAGAGAGCATTGGTTCTAGAAAGGTGAACCCTTTTCAAATAGTACTAAAAGAAGCAGGGAGACAGGGATTTGAAATAACAGTACTAACCTGTGCATTGTTTTGTCTTCTTGTCTTTCAGCTATCCCTTCCCTGCAGACCCCTTCCTTTCCCTTCCTTGGTCTCCTGTTTTTTCCCTCGCCCTATCGCTCGAACCCACTGTGTTTTTTAAGCCAGTGTGTTGGTGAGATCGGGAGGTGGAGTTTTATGTGCATCAGCCGGATCCTGCAGTGTGGAGCCTGACAGATAGAGCGTGCCCTGCCTGAAAAAGACAGACCGGTAGTCAGAACCGTCTGCCCTGCGGTCAGGTTCCGAAGGATAGGTGTGGCCGATATCTTGCACCTATAACTGATGAAAATGGAGAGGCCCCCTGAGGGTCTTCCGTAAGAATTGACCTTAGCGGCCGGTTGAAAAAGTTCGTAGTAGCCCAGCAGGGGCGATGGGGATAGAGACCAGATCTCCTGAAAACAGATTATGTCGCTTTTGTTCAGGAATTCAACGGCTGATTTTGAAGCAAGGGTTGACTTTAGCCCGCTCGTGTTCCAAGATGTGATAGTTAGTTTGGAATCGGGCCAGTTGGTGTTCTTGTTAGGAAGAACGCTGTTGTTGGGCGAAGTTGATTGACGGCTCTGGGACTGAGTCTCCGTAGCGCATGTCGTTGACATGGGGGACAGGGCAATTACATTTTCAGCTTATCATACGTTGATTTTGATTGCATGCAATGTTTAGGAGATTGTCAGCTTTCGATGCTTCTGGAAGCCAGGCATGGGTTGTTCCCCGGGACCCCTTCAATACGCTGGTGAGCTGTTTCGCGGGGGCCTGTGGGAGAAAGACGTGGGGGTATTTTTGTTGAGTGGGAACCCACATTTCAATGCCCCAGTTTTCAAGTTGGTTGGCTTCCTTGAGGATTGCATTCCTAATGGATTCCTGAGACCACGTTGTAATGGTGGCCTCTGAGCCCCCTCTCCCTGGTATTGTGGAGAACTTGACTGATGTAAGGTCTGAGGAGGTGACCCCGGCCAGTGCTGGAATGCAGTTGAATAGGCGGAGGAGATTGCATCTGTTAAGGGTATCATGTGGGCCCCTATGCTCGTAGTGTGGATAAAAGACTAGATCAGCTCTCTTTTCCGGGCTCTGGTGATCCTGACTCCTGGCTGTTCCAGGTAAAGTAGCTGTCACCATCAGGGGTTGGAAGCGTGCTTCAAGTGGATAATTAGTCCCCCCCCCGATTGACTTGTCATTCCCGAGACTTGTGGCACTTGAGGCTAAAAGTGCCTCAGCGGCTGCGGATGAAAATCCCAACAGGCTTTAGTTGGGTCTTCTAATTGATGGGGCACACGGCGGTCTGTGGCGTTGCCCACTGTTGAGCTGTGAAGATCCGTGTTCTTGATTACTGCCATTCCCTGGGGTTGAGGTGGGCTATTCCGGTTTTCCATTATTGCTTTAGTGATCTTTTCAGGGTTATTTTGGTTCCCAGCGCTGTGGTCATTGGTACTTATTCCTGTAGATTTGTTTGGCAGTAATACGTTTGCTGTGGTTGTGGTGTGCGCTTCCGAGGCTCTTATGATCCCGGGTCTGCCCAGGGTTGATGACCCGGGCTGTTCGCTGGTGATCATTGAGCCAGCGGGGGACGTACTTTTATCGGTGTTTTTTATTTCGGGTTTTACCGGTGGGTTGAAAATGGGGAAGTAGGGGAGACCCCTTGGTTTATTGACTGGTAGACTGGGTGCCGCTAACCCTTCAAGCCCCGATCTTCTTTTCAGTAGACGTTGTTTTTTAGATTGTTTTTTACGTTTTTTTCTTTCCCTCCTTGACAGTGAGGTTTTCGTTGGAGGCTTAGAAAAGCTGTGAGTCGGGCCTGTGTGGGTGCTGTCGGAGCGATCGGATCGCGTGGTTGATACTTGCGTCAATGTGGTTTCAGTAAGTTCCAAGCCCGCTGTGAGCGAGCCGGGGCTAGTCCCTGGTGGAAGGCTGGCAGAACTTTTAGTAGCTTGGTCGGCACGAGGGGGTGTGTTTTTTCTCACAGGGCATGGGCCGGCTAGTGAGGCGGATCGTGAGGGGTCTTCGAGAATAGGTGGAGTTTGAAACTCTTTCATGGGCGTGGGCTGAGATGTTCCTTGTCTGATGCTGTGGCACTCTATGCTGTTCAGGATTGCTCCCATGATTTCGGGGAGGGACGAGAGTTTGTTGATTATTGGGCTGCAGGAGCAAGAAATCCGATTGCCCATTGTCCCCGCCAAGCCTTCGAGGGTGCATGTCCTGGAGCCCAGATCCGACAGTGATGCCAGAGTTTGCATTAGATCGATCTGCAGCTCCATTTTCTGCGACTGCCATAGCGTGGCCATGGCAATCGCGTCTTGTTTGGCATGGAGAGATGTCAGTGAGACCGAAATAGAATTTAAGGGGTCCGACAGAGTGAACACGGATGGTTCCTGGTCCTCCGGAGGGATTCTGAAGAAGTTTGAGGAATGACTTAAGCCCGTTGATTGGGCGAGTGATTCTTCAATTCGACTTTCTAAGGAGGCCAGGAATCGGTTGGATAGTTTGTGGGATAATGGGGGGCCTTCATTTTTTAAGCTCTTGTTTGAAGGTAGGGGGTTGTTCCGGCTAGTTGAAAGGGCCCCTGAGCATGCACTTGGGCTGAGTTGTAATAGAGCCTTCGATGTTAAGTCTGCAATGTAGCAGTTGTCAGTGTATTCAGATGGTGAGAACGGAACACTGCCATTGACTTGGGATTGGACTTCTAGCTTAGTCGCGTTGTTTAGAGTTGTGATATTTGTAGAGTCTGAGCTGAAGAATGGTAAGGATGAAATTCCTGGAGCTGCAGAGAAGGTGCTCAATGAGAGAAGAGAGCTATCATGAGTCGTGACGGCAACCTCCTGGGAGAGGATGAGCAGCTGATGTGTCTTATGAAATGACTCATGGATTGTCTCGAGTGTGATGGGAGATTCGGGTGAGGGTGGAGAGGGTTTCTCTGGGGTTGAGTTTTTAATGTAGGCAAGTCCGGGGGAGCAGTAGTTGTCAGCCTGGACATCAGCTTTTAAGACTGTATCCTGCTGAGATGATTGGGTAGAGGGGAAGCCCTTTTGGACAGGGGTTTTAACAAAAAAGTCGCTAATCCGAGGTTGCGATTGCGGCGATAGGCCGCCTGTGTTTGAGATTTTGTCTTGGGGTGGTGACGACTCCTACTGAACCCCGCTGGGGGAGACGGAGCGGAGGGTACCCTTCCTCCGTGGGAGTCTTCTGATTTGCTTGGGGTTTTCCATGGCGGGCCCCTAAGGTGTTAATCACCGGTTTAGCAGGGGGGCGTACAGTCCTCCTAACCTGTCAGGAGTGGTGAGTGCACAAAGGTGGAGGAAGAGAGCCAGGAAGAGGAAGAGAGCCAGAGAACAGGGACCAGGGCCGGGCATCTCACCTGTTAACTGGTGGCCACCCTCGACCCCCTTCGGGCTTGGCGACTTGGCGACTTGGTAGCGGCTTGGTAGCGGCTTGGTGGCGGTGTGGCGGCTCCTCTTAACACCAGATCTTGCCCTTCCGGTTCGTCCTGCAGGTTTATCCAGTGGGTGATTAGGCTTGAAGCTTTGCTCCTTTGGGCTGCTGGGCTGCTGGAGGGCGGGAAATGGGTAGCAGAATGAGTGATGGAGCGCCGGGGAGGGTTTGGACGGCAGCGTAATGGCGGGTGTTAGAAGGGTGGTCTGATGGAGTGGCTCACCTCGCCTCAGCTCAGCTGCCTGAACCCACGCGCCTGAAATCCATAATCACCTCTAAATCCTTCAATAGTTATTGGGGCCAGAAAGTTGAATAATAACATGTCATCCATTAGATACATGTGAGTATCTCTCTATTAATGTCCTTCTCTCATTTCTTCCGCAGCCACAGTAAAGTTTTCATGATAGACAGGTGTAGTCAGATCTCCTTAAGCAAACACCGTGCAAGCAGTAGGGTTTAGAGAATTTTTCAGTGGGTTCAGTGTTTTGCTGAGAGTCTGGCAGGATTTCATTGTTGTAGTCACACTAGAACTTGACAATTATGGAGACCCACACAATTCTGGGTGAAACAGGTCATAATTTTACTTCAAGTTTGAAGACTTGCTGCCTACAGATTGATAGCAGGCCAATAGGTGGTAGCAGCCACGGTCAGTGCAGGTAACAGCGGTGGGGCCACGTGGGACGGGGGATTTCGAGGAACGATGTCGAGGGAAGATTAATTATTTATTTAATTTTCCCACTGCATCGTCCCCCGAAATATCCCCCACCTGTCCCAACCACCACACCGATGTTACCTGCACGGACCTCAGCTGGGTGGTAGCCATGTTAATGTTAGGGAACCCTGATCCACTGGCCTCAAAAGCATGTCCCCGTCTTTGTGGTACTTAAAAACAGGAGTCTGGCTTTCATCTGTCACTGAATGTGCCCGGGGCAATCTGCAACCATTTGACATCACAAACATTCTTCTGTAGTTTGAACTGTATTTAGGTGTTGTAGGCATACATGTTATAGTAAATCTTGGAAATGGTGTGTATTTGGGCCAACCAAGGTTATATACATGCAGAAGAGGGTCATTGATATGGCTGATCCCAGCTGGATTCTTCATAGATATTGGTCTCTGAGGATATAAAGCGGGCTGGTTTTTATCTGGTAAGTGGGGCCATTTTAGTGCAGCTCTGTGAATGTTCACAGAGTCCTTTACATGTTGTAGGAGAATATACTGGTTAACTGTATCAAAGGCCAGGGACCTGATGTTTCAGAATATATCCGCAGGGCCGGCTTTAGTGCTGGTGGAGCCTGGTGCGACAATGTTTGTTGGCCCCCCCAATGACCACCTTCACCACGGACTCCCTCACTGCCACCCTTTAACAGTGCCCCTCAAGCCTCTATCACCACTCTCTCTCAGATGCATTGGATTAGATAGCGCCATTCATACCAGTGTACGGTGTCAGAACACATAAGATTGAGGACTAGAAGGTGTAGGAGTAACATATCATTGATACTGGTAGACAGTACATTTTAAGAGCATATAGTCTGGAGAAGCACAAACTCTGAATTTAAAAGGTAACACCATGGTTGGGGTTCTCTCTAATAAGAAGAATTGATTTCCACCCAAACTAACCCTTTTTGCAACATTAGGATAATGAAAGACTGGGAAAAATGATAACACTATAATCTGTATCTTGCAGTTTGGATGCAGCTCTTTGATGACCGTAAATAGCTCACTGTTCCATATTAGGATTTTAACTTATAAACTGGCAGTAACAAAAGGATCTCTCTGACAAAAACATTAACCCAATGACCTATTTACATTATATGCACTTTGTGATCTGAATGATTACTGCAGGCATATTAACCCTCTGTGCTACCTTACAATGAGTCAAAATTTCTATTAAACATAACTCCAATCTCTCTCCAGGAAGAAAATTAGGGCCAGATGCATCAACCAAAATTGCGAGCGCAACTGGTGCGAATTACCAATTGCGATCGCAAAGGAAAGAAACGGCATGCATGAAGAGAAATCGCTAGAAAAAGCGAAATCGCAAACGCAAAATTGCGAAATCGCAATATAATCGCAGAATCAAAGCCAAACCCCATTTGCGACTCGCAAGTAGCGAGAAACCAAGAAATTGCGATTAATATAGCGAAATCGCAATATCCAAATAGCGATTTCGCTATAAAATCGCTTTTTCCCATGCATGTAATATCGCAAATTGCGATTCTGTCATTATTCGCTATTTTGCAAGAGCAGTTTACAGGGAATCACAATCAGGTGGTAAAAAAAAAAAAAATTCCCACTCACCTGCCTGACATCAGAGGTGTATTTAAACACTCCCATGAGGCCCCAGTGGCCTTCCACAATGGCAGGACTCTACATATTTGCGAGGTGGAGAAGGATACTTGCAGCAGGCCAGGCCAGAAGGAGAATCCAGGATAGAATCTTCCGTCTGCGCATCACATTGTTAGGACAGACAGCTGAGCAAATTTATGATAAGTACAGGATGAATGCTGCTATGATACTGGACTTAATAGATGAATTGGACCCACTATTGCAGCGCCAAACACATAGGAGCCAGGCTATACCTACTCATGTCCAGGTGCTATGTAGCCTCCACCTCCTTGCCTCAGGTAGCTTCCAGGACATAGTGGCAGAAGCAGGAGGGGTATCACAGAGCTCCCTTTCGCGGTTCTTCAAATCCTTCCTGGCCGCCATGATGACTGTCATCAACAACCACATCTCCTTCCCCACAACCCCACAGGAATTGAGCCAAACAAAACAGGACTTCTACCAAGTAGCAAGGTTCCCACACGTGATTGGATGCATTGATTGCACCCACGTAGCCATATGTCCCCCTGCCGTGAATGAGTATATATTCCGCAACCGTAAAGCATATCACTCAATCAATGTTCAAGCAGTGTGCAATGCGGAAAACATCATCACCGACCTTGTCGCACAATACCCAGGAAGCACTCACGATTCATACATCTTCCGCCATAGCGGCTTGCACACACGTCTGCTCAGGGGAGATTTTGGCAATGGACACCTGCTAGGTAAGTGCAATACTATACACATCGCTGACTTAGTCATGGCAATGCATAAGTGACTCTGACATCTTGCCTCTTACTCTGTAGGTGACAGTGCATACGCGGTGAGGCATTACATCTTGACTCCCTACCTGAACCCAGCCAGTCCACAACAACAGAGGTACAATGCAGCCCACATCAGGACACGTAACGTTATAGAACGGACATTTGGATTGCTCAAGAGTCGCTTTCGCATCCTGCATAAAACTGGAGGAGCTATGTTGTACCAACCGGAAACCTGCTGCAGGATAATTGCTGCATGTGCAATGTTGCACAACATAGCAACAAGGAGAGGCATCCCCATCGAGGAATCTGACACAGAGGGCAACCAGCCCCCAGCACAACCACGCCGTGCACATATTGCCAGTTCAGCGGAGGGACAGAGGAAACGTGCAGACATCACCCAGCATTATTTCTAAGGTATGTAACAATGACACACAACACTCATTTGCATTTCAAGGTTAACTATTTATTATCACGGCTGGCGGTATGGGGTGTCAATACAACCTGAAATGCTGTCCATTAGCACATTAACCCCATGCACCAATGGACAGTGGAGACACACTAAGGACTTGTCATGCAGTCACTAAGAATGTCTTGAACACGGTTACGTCACCATGAGGTCTAACACCCCTCCAATTTGTTTTACCGTCTCCTCCCTCTCACACCCAAATGTCTTTCTCCTGCTTCAGCATCTGCATTCGTAGATGCTGCGGGAGGTGCCTGCCTACGGCTACTGCTCCTCCTGACAGTGTTGAGTGGCGCACTGATGCTGCTCAGGCTGGAAGCCTCACTACCCTCTTCCCCTGTAACGTCGCCCTGAACACTAGTGCTAGCCTGCATCATTTCCACAGCTGTAGTAATTTGCCCCAGTGCCTTGGACACATCCCCACAACAATGGGCCATGTCAATCTGCATTCCCACAGACCGACGTGACAGGTGTGACACGCTAGTGCTTATCTTGGTGTTTGACTTGGTATAAGCCTCCATGCATGCGAGAAACTGCCGATGCCTCTTCCTCTGTGAATTGTGTCCCTCGTGCATCACACGTGCAACCTCCAGGAGGGCGTTGTTGGATTCCCTGTGAGCCTCCACTATGGCAGTTGTGAGCTCCCTCACACTGTCAGCCATTGCAGTGATGTTACTGTTCATTTTCGTCATCTGCAGGTCGATTGCTCCCATGTGCCTAGCTTGCACGCGCTGAACCCGCACCATCTGCGACTCCACGCCACCCCACTGATTGTGACTTCCTGCTTCCTGGGACAAAGTAGGGCTCCTTGGTCTGCGTCGTGATCCTGACCGGACATGTGCCTGCGGTGTTGGTGTGTGACTGGCCCTTTCACGGCTTGTAGTAGGTGTGCTAGATGTATGCTGTTCTACCTCCATTGGCTGTAGTGGTGCAACTGTGGCCCTGCGTCTTGCTGGTGCCTTTCCTTTGGATGGTGGTGACACAGGTTTTGATGCCGCAGTCTCTTGATTGGGCTGTGTGCTCTCTTCAACATCACTGTCATCAGTGTTACCTTCAGCTGCATCTGTGATGTGAAACAGTGCTATGTTATATACATGTGTTTCAATAGTTCTGCAACCTTAATAAAATGACACTTTTCTGTTATGACTGTCTCTCATCTATCACTGTACTGCTTATTATTAGCATTTGGGCTTACTGTGTTGGATTCCAACTGGCACATGGGTACTACTGACTACAAGTCCCATGATGCATTGGGCTCCCTATGTTAAATGTGTGCAGGACTATTTTAGCTGTAATTTTTGCAGGTGAAATCACATTTGGGCACTATCAGTATGTGCTTTGTGCTGTTGATAGTCATGCATCTTACCTTGTGTGCTACAGGCTGCCCCAGATGTGTCCAGGATTGTCACTCCTACGACTGCTTCAGGATCAATAGTGCCCTCAATCATGTCCTCCTGGGGTGTGTTGTCTGGGACTGTTGGGCCTCCTCCTCCAGTCACCTTCGCCTCCTTCAGCCTTTCAGCAACCTTCTCCTTTGCACGACTGTGCAGGTCGTACCAGCGCTTCTTCAGGTCATCAATGCTGCGGTGTGTGACCCCCACAGCATTCACCTTGTCCCTGATCCTGGTCCAGATCCTCCTCTTGTCTGCCTCTGGCACTTTAAGGGAGAGCTTGCCAAATAACTTTTCGTGGTTGTTTGCAACCTCTTCAATGACGATGTCAAGTTCACCCTCACTGAATTTTATTTTGCGCTTCCTGGCCACTGCTTCCTCCTCTGTGGCTGTTTGGGACATGGCTGTCTCCACCAGTTAGCAACCTGCTGTTTGTTTGCTTCTGCTCTCACTCCCTGCACTCAGCTTCTGCCTCAGAGTTCAACTGTGCACAGGTGGCAGCATGGGCTGATTGACTTCCTGGTTGTGATGTCATCAGCCTGCTCCCAATGCGACTCTGTAGTTTTTCACGCTCCCGCTTTTAGCGAACTCGCTAATTGCGATATCGCAATTAGCGATTACGCAAATTGCGGGATCGCAAAATGCGCGATTGGAATTATTTTACTATTGCGATTACTTTACATGGAATCGCTAAAGTATTTAGCGATTTTTAGCGATTCCTTGTTTTTTCGCAATCCACATCATGCATTGGCTATAGCGAGTCCTTATTTGCGATTCCTTAATAATCGCAATTAAGGATTCGCTATTTGTTTGCATGATGCATCTGGCCCAAAATCCCTTGAGTTATCTTGACATTTTTATTGCCTGAAAATTGCTGGAGGCAAGGAACCAGCAGCAGGTGCTTTTAAAACTAGAATATAATTACAAAGAGTGCCCCCACCATAAGCCAGCGCCCGGTGCAGTGGCACCAGTCGCTCTCTCCTACAGCCGGCCCTGTATATACGAATTAATACAAATGAAGTACATTTTTTGTAAAATTGAAGTGTGGTAGAAGCAAATATTTGAATACGATCAAAATACATCAATACACTAGGTGATGACATTTGCACACATTATCATTTGTGTGAAATCAACCGTATTTCAGTGCAAATGTAATAGTCATTTCAATTGAAAATGTGTCGTCTGCAATGGCAGTGCTCTACCACAACATGCATACTCCACACTGCACCACTCCACTCTATGCCTTCCAACCTGTGCCACGACCCTCACCTCTATGACAATCTACTTCACTCTATGACAAGCCACTTCACTCTACCGCTCTCCACCCTAAGACACTCAGTGACACAACACATAACTCGACTTCACGCCATTCTAATGTATTCCACTCCATGACACAACACGCCACTCCTCAGTCCAATGTACTCCACTCCAATCTACGCCACTCCACTCCAATGTACCTCAATCTACCCCACTCCACTTCACTACAATCTACTGCAATCTACCCCACTACAATCTACCCTACTCCACTTCAATCTATTACACCCCTATTTGCCCCACTCCAATATATCCCACTTGAATCTACCACACTTCAATGTACCCCACTCTACCCCAATCTACCCCACTCCACTCCAATCTACCCCACTCTGCTCTACCCCAATCTACTCCACTCCACTCCAATCTACCCCATCCCCTCAAATCTACTCCACTCTGCTCCAATCTAACCCACTCCACCCCACTCTAATCTACCCCACTCTAATCTACCACATACCACTCAAATCTACCCCACTCCAGTCCAGTCTAACCCACTCCACCCCACTCCGATCTACCCCACTCCACCCCAAACTACCGTACTCCAATATACTCCACTTCAAATTACTCTTATCTACTCCCACTCCATTCCATTCTACCCTACTAAAATCCACCCATTTAACCCTACTCCACTCCACTCCAATCCACCCCACTCCAATCTATCCCAATATATCCCACTACACTCTACCCCAATATATCCCACTCCACTCTCCCCAATCTTCCCTGCCCCTATCTACCCCATTCAAATATACCCCACTCTAATCTACCCCAATCTACTCCAGTCCACCTCACTCCAACCCAGTCTACCCCAATTCAATCTACCCCACTTCAGTCTATCATGCTAATCTACCCTACTCTCCCACTCCAGTCAAGACAGGTCCAATCTACTCCACTCCAATCTAGTTGACTTCAATCTACCTCACTCGTCTACCTCACCCCAATCTACCCCAATCTACCCCACTCCAATCTACCCCAATCCACTTCACTCTATCCCCACTCCATTCTACGTCAATCTACCCCTCTCCACTCTACCGCTACCTACCCCATTCCACTCTACCCAATCTACTCCACTCCAATCTACCCCTCGCCACGCCATGCCACGCCACACCACTAACTTTTAGCCATCGTGAACAGCAACCGCAAAGGTGTACAACATGGCTGAAACATCTTGCCAAAGCCAATAGCTCTTGCATAGGGGAGGCCTATTGACTTTGCCAATGCTTGTTTTTGTTTCCAGCTTCCTTGGACCAGCCAGCGCTTTAAACGTGGACTCAACTGGTGGCAGTGTGGCAGTGGCGCTTGGCCCGTAGCTCAAAGGTCAGAGCGAGCCTTCCGGGCGGTAGCTACTCAAATGTTCCAAAACAGATTCTGTAATAAGAACCATAATCCCCCTGTTTTTTTTTCAAAAGTGCAAAAGGCACCACAGCCTTGTGGAGAAAAAAAGAAAAAACATGTTTAAAAAGTGCAAAATGCTCCCAGCCCTAGACCTGGACCTGCAAAATTACCACCGACTCTGACCAAATGAAACTGCACATTGGGCCCTTCGAGCAGCAAGGACACATCTCTTAATATCCCCGTGCCTCTAGAAAGTAGATATCACTGTATGTAATGTAACTGGTGCTCGTGTAAAATGCTCCAATATCTTTGGGTCGAAGTCACGCTTTGTATAAACTGTAGGATAGATACCCTTTTAGTGGCTTATTTTTACAAAGTAAAACCAACCAGAGAACCTGGATAAATCGCAGCTTCCCCACTCATCGTAGGCAAATATTTTATTTCACCCAAATTCCTAAAGTACTTTCAAATATGTGAGTTCAGAATACCAGTTGTACATAACAATCTTTTGTGTTTGATTTAATAGCCAATTATGTGCCTCTAAAGTGCAGTGCTATACCGTAATATATGAATGTCAGAGCTTCCACTTGTTAAAAATATACACTTTTGTAGAGACTTTATCATTATTTACCTGATGATTGTTGGATGGTTTACATAGCAAACATTTTCAAGGCTTGGCTCATGGGTGGGCTTTAGGAGCCAAGCCAGACCCTTGGCTCGGCTCTCCCTGATAATATGTTGTCTAGCCCACCTCTGTCCATAGGCGCTTCCCAGCTGTTGTTACATTTCCCTGCAGGCTTAAGATACTTTAAATTCATCTCCAGGCTCAAGGGGCATTTTATCCCATCGAAATGATGGGAGCCTGCGGCCAAGGCAGGAAGGAAAAGGTTAGCTTGATTGCTAAGATTTGAAAGATGTTTTCCGTTTTTTTTTCTTTTGTCTTTATTCT
This sequence comes from Lissotriton vulgaris, assembly GCF_964263255.1. Lineage (NCBI taxonomy): Eukaryota > Metazoa > Chordata > Amphibia > Caudata > Salamandridae > Lissotriton > Lissotriton vulgaris. Next base: position 867,933,620 of record NC_141687.1, on the reverse strand, counting down.
ATGTTGTGATGGATCCCTAGGAAGATATAGAGGAAAGATCACTTATTCAACAGCAGATTGCCCCATTCATTGGCCATTTTTCTGGGGTAATGAAACATGTTTTAGTATAAGACAGTTGGCTTGACCATACTATAAGACTCCATTACCTCCTTAGGAATAAGACTATTTCTTTGGCGCCTCCTGCTTGGCTGCAATTCGGGCCTTTTCTCTGTGGCGGTCTGCTGTCTTGTAATGCTCCTCTCATGGGGCCGAGTCTCTGGTATCGGGAAGTGCTGAACCCTCCCTGTGGGTGCTTCTTTGTTGTGGTGCTTTCTTATTTTGCCATTTGCCTTAAAATCAGTCTGTGCGCTTGCTCATTCTTGTTACCTTGCTCCAGACTTTGCCTTGCCCTGAGTTCAAATCGACTTCCTATTTTAGTAGCCAGTGAGCTTGGTCTCCTGTTCGAGTTGTGCATCCACTGGAAGGTCATCCTTTACTATGCTTTAAAAGCTAAGACAATCTAATAAATAATGAAACCTGTGTTTTAGAATGCACCATTTTTCCCAGAATTTTCTTGGGTGAGAAACCCCTCGAGCCCCGCTTGTAGTGGTCAGGGTTGCTTGCTGAGTTTGCTCGTTATGCATCGCACGGGGGAATCTGAAAACATTTGCTTGAGCTGCTTTGGATTCTCAGTCCGGCCCTGTCTTAGATTAGTTCCTCACCTGGGAATGTGGCCCTAGTCCCCAAAGCTGGCAGCGTGTCCCTCTGTTGGTCTCTGGAGCACTGCTCATTGAGGGCCGCTTTTGCAGATGCCAAAAAACTTGCGTCTCCTATGGTCCTCCTGTCCTCGGTGATCAGGTCATAGTTCAGAGACTGGCCAAATATTGATTGTGTGGTTTCCTCTTTGTTGCTGTCATCTGGGTCTTGTAGCTATCAAACAAGTTGGGTTCTCAGGCCGGCCATGGTCTTTATTCAATTGCCTCACTCAGCCGCTCACATTTTGAATGTATCTCAGGTGGTATGACGGGGTCTGGATGACAGAGGATATGGTTCTTGCAATACGTGAATGAACTGGTTTGATTTTAACATAGATGTGGCTGAATCCATCAGTTATTGCACATTGTCAAGTGTAGAGGCAAGTTCTTTGTTGAATGATGGCCTTGACAAATCCTTTCTGAAACTAAGCTTTTTTTGGCACAGCAAATAGCAACTTGAAGTCCCTGCTATTTTATGTCAGGCAGGGGGGGGGAGGGGGCTGCATAGTCACTTTCAATCCCCTTCAACATCTATAAATGTCCCTATCACAAGACTCCAGTGTTTTGAGAAGCATTTGTTGAGTTCCACTTGCTCGATTTGGGCCTGTGCTGGCTGAGAAAGACCATGATATTTAGAGCTTGGGGCAAGCTATAGTAATAGGAAATTGTGAGAAATGGGCTGTGTCCCATTTAATCCTGCTGGATTTTTCACTTATTTGACTACCTGCCTTATAGACTTCAGCTGTGAATGAGTCTCACTATCTGAGTATCACTCAGTGTAAGCTCCATTATAATGGAATGGGAATGCTAACTGCCAATGTCCCACCTTTTAAGTTAAGGCCCACTTCTGTGCAGCTAGGGTAAGAAGCTCTGGGCTGGTTGCACGTGAACACATCCACATGCTTTGTATGCACATGTGTACTGGCTGAGCAGGTGAGACTATTGTCTAACTCAGCCTAGGACTTATGCACAGATAGACTGCCAGGTGAGAGTACCTTCAGGGATTGGTGATGACCTAGGCAGCCCATATATTGTGAGTGAGCGTTAATAGCTTGAGTATGTACATCAGTAGTGAATATTGAAAAGTATGCGTGCTTACTTGCATTATAAGTTATGGGTAAAATCTGCACTAAACTACTGTTTTGCCAGAGTTAGGTCTAGAGACTTGGTTGACACACCGATATTCTGGTAAATAAATTGACTGCATGTACATCTCACATACGTTTCCACATGTGTGCACTCCTTATGGCACTTCCAGATTGACCATTTTTCTCTAACTCAATTAATCAGGTCGTACTTGTAGAGCATGACTTGTCACCCAAGAGGGTATCTAGGTGTTTTCTTCATGTTTCAGTCGAATAGCCAGATCTTGAGCCCCTTTCTGAAGTAAGTCAACGAGGGTGGGGAGATGGAGGGGGAGGGCGTTCCAGACTTTGGCGGCAAGATGGGGGAAGGAGCGTTCTCCAGTGCTGCAGCGGCATATGTTAGGGATCTGTGTGAGGGTGAGGTGTGCATAGTGGAAGTTACTGGGGAGTCGGCGAAGGTGCAGGCAGTGGTTCATGTAAGCGGGTCCATGGTCGTGGAGGACTGTGTAGGTATGGGTCAGGAGCTTGAAATGGCATCTGTCCTGGACCGGGAGCCAGTGGAGGTTCTTTAGGTTCTGGGTGATATGGGTTCTGTTGGGCAGGTTGAGGATCAGTCTGGCAACTGCGTTCTGGATCATCTGGAGTCTATAGTCCAGTCGGTTGGTGATGAGGGCCTGCCTCACTGTCTTCCTGGTGACGGTGGGGAGCCACTTGAATATTTTGTGGAGCATGAGTAGTGTGAAGCAGGCTGAGGAGACAGCGTTGACCTGACGTTTCATGGAGCGTTTGCTGTCGAGGATGATGCCAAGGTTGCAGGCATGTTCTTTCAGCGTTCGGTGGGTCCGAGTTCCGACGGCCACCAAGAGTCAGTCCAGAGGGCGAAGATCAGAACTTCTGTTTTGTCTGTGTTGAGCTTCAGGCAGTTGTCCTTCATCCAGGCTGAGACTTTCTTCACTCAGTTGTGGAAGTTGGTCTTTGTTGAGGTGGGGTCAGTTGAGAGTGAGAGGATGAGCTGAGTGTCATTGGCATAGGAGATGATGTTGTGCGATCTAACAATGTCTGTGAGTGGTGTCATGTAGATGTGGAAGAGCATTGGGATGAGGGATGAGCCTTGGGGGACGCCACAGATGGTGTGCTTGGCTTGCGATGTGATGGGAGGGAGGTGGACTCTCTAGGTGTGTCCCATGAGGAAAGATGCCATCCATCTGAGAGCAATTGTCTGTGATTCCAATCTGGCATAGTCGATCGATGAGTGTGTGATGGGAGACAGTGTTGAAAGCTGCGGAGAGGTCCATGAGGATAAGGGCGGCTGATTCTCCTCTATCAAGTAGGGTGCGGGTGCCATCTGTTGAAGCGATCAGAGTTGTCTCAGTAATGTGGTTGTTCTAAAGTCTGATTGAGAGGGGTCTAGTAGGTTGTTTCGCTCCAGGTGCTCTGTGAGTTGGACGTTGTTGGCTTTCTCTAGGACTTTGGCAGGGAACTGGAGCAGTGAGATGGGATAGTAGTTCTGGAACTCGCAGGGGTCTGCAGAGGGTTTCTTGAAGAGGGGTCTGACCTGGACATGTTTCCAGGCATTGGGGAAGGAGGCTGTGGTTATTGAGGCATTGAGGATGGTGTTGAGTTGGCTGATCTTGTCTCTGAGGGTGAAAGGTCGATGGAAGCAGGGGTCGGTAGGTGCTCCTGAGTGGATGGAGTTCATAAGAGTGATAGTATATGGTGTGTTGTTGGTCGTCCCATGTGGTGAGCGGGTGGTCGGCGATGGTGGTTGAAGGATTGCTGAAGAGGTTAGAGGGGTAGGGATCGAAGTTTCTGTTTATGGTTGCATGCTTGTTGTAGAAGTGGTGGGCGAGGTTATTGAGTTTTTGGTGGCTGACAGGTGGGTGAAATCTCTGATGATGGTGAAGAGGTCCTTGGTATTTTTTACAATTTTCCATGTACTTTTACACCTCATTCTTTATCCACTTCTAAGGTCCGTATTACGCAATTCTTATCTTCTTTAAGAGCGAATCTCGCTCGCTCGCATTCACACACCCATTTCCCATCGCAGTCCCACGTGACCGGACCATCTTACTATAAGAATCCTCCCCATTGGTTCCTAAAGCATCCGATCACTTCCTGGTCCGGAACGCCGTAAGAACTCCGCATCACTTCTACAAGTAAGTTTGAGCTCTCATTTTCTCTCTTCTTTCATCCTTCAGTTTCTCCATACTATTTTTCGAGTCCTTTTCATACCGCCAGTTTAATTCTTTTCTCCTTTCATGCACCATACCCCACAACTTTCGTTTTTGAGAGCACTGATTTCTTATCACCAAACTTTACTCGTTGAGTTAAGTCAACTCCGCTACTGTTGTATATTTGTCTATTTAACAGAGAGTGTTTGTTTAATTCATGACTATATAAATAAATACATGGTACGTTGCTGTATGTTAAGGTCCTTATGTTTCCATTTTCAGGCCCCTGACGAAGGGTTACCCCGCTTAACCCGAAATGCATTGGGCATTGGGCATGAAGTAATGCTTATGAATTTCAATGATCACGATGAATCTGAAAAATAATGGATAATGATACCAACTTGATATGAATAAAGTAATTGGATGATCATAACCCGCTGTCTGAAATATGTGAAGAAACCCCACAGTTTCATGTTGAAAGAGCGCACCCTTTGTGATTTCTCCATCACACTTTCTTTTATTTATTTGCCACCTGGCACTCAGCCATATCCACAAGGGATTATATACACCTGATAGGGTCAACTGGACCACTATCAAAACCATCGCTAAGCAAACTTAGTAAAAGTAAGACATATAAACATACAACCAGTAACCACTGGTAATCACTATACTTAGCATCAGCCTGTAACATAAACTACATTATGCACTGTATCACATTTGGCATGAATTACATTCTGCGCCAACCTCACCAGCATAAACACATTATGCAATCATCTCATAAGTCTAAACGCATTACACCCTAACCTCCTAAGCATAACTCACGTTAGGAAATAATCTCAGTGGAACATAATCTCACTAGCATAAACCATGATATGCAAATAACCTCATAATCATCAAAACCACATTTAGAGGTATAAAACACAGTTGAATATCACATTTTCTAATATTGCATAAATCACTGACCCCCTGGCCAACTGGCCTTCTCAAAGGGGCTCAAACTCCCTGTGTACAGAATGTCAGGGCTGCTGCCTAGCAGCTGAATCCAAAGTGCGCCACTGCTCAAACCTAAACATAGCAGCTGCCCACTACTTGCTGGGCAGCTGTGAATCTCAAAATGAGGCCTGGCACCACTGTGCCGCTTCTCTCCCTCCCAGGGACTCCTAAAGCAATCTGCGCCAAACGTGGCGGCTGCCCTCTATCAGGCGGGGCAGCGGGGGAAATGGCATGAGCCCTGCTCTGGGGCTCACGAACAATAAAAGTTGCCCAATTGGTGCAGCTGCCCTCTGCGAGCGGTGCAGCTGGGAGGTATACGGCTATAGGGCCTGGGAACCTCTGTGCCCTCACGTTGGACCCACACCGGCTCTGCAACCAGAAGATGCCCCTCTCGTTGGAGCGCACTGGCTCTTGAAGCACAACATGCCCCCTCGTAGGAGTGGGGGCAAAATGCGGTCATGACCCCCACCCAGCCCTCACTCACCGGGCTTACTGGTGCGCTCCGGGTCTCCTCTGGTCTCCTTCAATTGGGCCCGCCATAAAATAAAAGTATAAGCCGGGTGAGCACCCGCATCTCCGGCATATTGGGGAATCCCTTGATGGGGATTCCCTCATAAAGGGGCCGCAGCTCGACGCTGCGCAGCCCCCGGGCTCATCCTTTTCTTTGAGGAAAGTCTAGGATAAAGCGATCACAGGGAGCAGAGGACAGCAAAAAGGTCCTGGGTCCTGGAGAAGAACAAGTCCCAGCAAAATGTCCTCAAAGATGAAAAGGGCCATGCAGGGCCCAGGGAAGCAAGCTCTCATGGTAGCCCCCCTGAGCCCCAGCAGCAGCATGCCCTGGCAGGAACAGCACTCCAGAACTGAACACTTTCCTGGGGTCACATCCCCTATATTTATATTACAAAATCCCTTTGTGTCAGAGTGCAGGGCATGGGGGAACCAGATGCAACTCGGTCAGGGGGGATTTGGAGCACTTTGTTTTGCCCAGCTCCTCTCCCCTTTGTCGGGTGGGGGCTCAGTGATCAGACACAACACAGGGGGCGGAGCCAGCATTGTGGAGGGAAGGCAAAGCCTATTCAGCTCCCAGGTGCAACTCCTCCTTCCCATCTGCATGCAGATCTCTCTACTCATCACTGGGCTGACTCGCCCTGTCTCCTGGAGCCACCCACACCTCTCAGCTCCTGTCACTCACAAGCCAGTCATGCAATTCACATCAGGCAGGCAGACACATAGCACACAGAAATTCCGACTTCTAAAAGTGACATTTCTCCACCAGTCACCATAAATCTGCGCACACCATTGCGCAGCATTTATTCTCACGAGTTCATACATACTAAACACGCCCCTGCACTCCTCTCATACCAGGAATTACCACTGACACACACTGCTCTGGGAATCCGCAATGCATTCCTAGGGGAGGGCAGGCCAACCTTACAAATGTAACACAGAGAGCGCAAGCACTTTACACTGGACCACAGTGCTAAAGTGCCCAGAGGCCTAAAACTACCAACACTATACAGGGAAAAGGCTGGGAGAAATGCAAAAGGTTTCGGGGTGAATCTCCCAAAAGTGCCAGGTCCAACACTCTGCGGTCAATGTCCGCTCGCTTGGGAAACACCGACAGGACATAGCTGACTTGATAGAGGACAAAAATGTAGATATATTATTTATGACAGAAACTTGGATGGACAGTTCGTCCGATCCAGACATAGTGATTGCAGTTCCTAAAGGCTTTTCTATCCATAGACTGGATAGACAGCGCAAGAAAGGCAGTGGGATTGCTGTCATTGTACGTGACGCATTTACTGTCAGAACTAACATGATCTCGCTGCCTTCCTGTGAAGCCCTACAATTCTCCATCAAGTTGACTCCCTCTTACAATTTCAAAGGGATCCTCTTGTATCGTCCACCGGGGTCAAGGACCGGATTCATTTCTGATCTTAGGTCCATCCTGGAATCGTCAGCCCTTGATAGCTCCCTATCTGTCCTCGGCGACTTCAACTTTCATTTTGACAAAACAATGGATAAAGACACCGCTGCTTTTTTGGCGGATATGACAACCTTTGGTCTCCCACTGCTGGTCAAATCACCCACACACGACGGGGGCCATATACTGGATGGCATTTTCACTAATTTAGTGGATTTACACGTTTCCCAAATCCTTCCCCTCACCTGGTCAGACCACCATGTTATCCTGGCTTCAGTGACCACCCATGATACTGGTGCCTCTACACTACCCTCTAATCCTCGTCAGTCCTTCCTGGCGTGGAGCGACATTGATTGTTCCAGCCTGGAAATACTCTTGACCAATTCCAACCCCTCTCTATCAGCCGACCCTAATACTGCCCCTACTCAATTTTATGAGTGGGTGGGCTCTGCGGCCACCTCTCTGGCCCCGGTTAAACAACGGTCTCGCAACAGATCTGCCCCGTCGGCCCCCTGGTATTCGGAGGTCCTAAGAATACAGAAACAACAGTACAGGAACAAAGAGAGGCACTGGCGAAAAGACTACTCTGTAGAGGCCAAAATTAAGTATAAAGAAACGGTGGCTAAATACAAAACTATGATTAGTGAGGCTAAGAAAAAGTTCTTTAGTGATAGAATCGAACTGGCCAAAAATTCCAACAAGGCATTGTACGAAACCACCAAGCAGCCAGCAGGTTACTCCCCTAACCTGACTCCACCTCTCTCCCAATCTCTCTGCGACGCCCTAGCCAGCTTCTTTTTTAGTAAGGTCAACGACATTTATTCTGCCTTTGCAATAACACCAAAATCCCATGTAATTCGATGACCGCCGCCCCTACTGGTCCCATTCTTTCTCAGTTTGCAGATATTTCCAGTTCCCAGATCGCGGACATCATATCCACCATTAGATCGGGCTCCGCACTCGATCCATGTCCTCTTAAAGTATTATTACCTGTTATCGAAGTGGTCCTTCCTGCCATCACTTCAATTTGCAATGCCATGTTCAGTACAGGCATTTACCCAGCCATTTGAAAAAAGACTCTCATCAAACCACTTTTAAAGAAGCCACATCATGACATGGAAGAACTAAAGAGCTACCGTCCTATCGCTAGCCTACCAGTTCTGGCAAAAATAGCTGAAAAAGCACTGAATCTACAACTCTCGGCCTTCATAGAGGAACATTATCTACTTGACGAATCCCAATTTGGCTTCCGCCAATTCCATGGGACGGAGACGGCTTTGATTAAAGCCGCAGATGATATTAGATCCATCCGTGACACCGGGGGCTCAGCAGTTTTAATACTGCTTGATTTATCGGCGGCTTTCGACACGGTCGATCATGCTATTTTGATTGACTGTGTCGAGAACATGGGTGTCCAAAATATTGCCAAGAAACTTCTGGCCTCCTTTCTGGCCGACAGGAATCAGGTGGTCAAAATGGGATCCTTCCGTTCTTCCACCCTGTCTCTGCCATGTGGAGTACCTCAAGGCTCATCCCTAAATCCGACACTTTTTAACATCTATGTGTCGGACCTAGCCAATATCATTCGTGCACATGGGATGAACCTTACCTCCTATGCAGACGACACTCAGTTGGTCCTTGCCATTAAGAACAATGGCCATAAAATAGCTGATGATCTCAAACTAGGCATGGTGGCAATTGGGAGCTGGATGGCTTCCAATTGCCTAAAATTAAATTCCGACAAGACGGAAGTAGTCATCTTCAGACAGCTGACCCCGGAATGGTCCTCCCGCTGGTGGCCTTCGTCATTAGGCCCTCCCCCAGAGCCTGTTAGCAAGGTGAGGAATTTGGGAGTCATTTCCGATGACCGCCTCACTTTTTATCCACATGCCAACCAGATTACCTCCTCTGCCTTCCACAAATTGAGACTCATCAAAAAATCCTTCCTTTCCATCCCGATACAGCTGGCAAAACCCTGGTAACTTCCCTCGTATTGTCCACCCTGGATTACTGTAATGCATTGTTCCTAAATGCACAAGAAGGAGTCCTAAACAAAATGCAAATTATACAAAACTCAGCCGCCAGGCTCCTGGGAAGAATCCCCAAATATCAATCCGCTTCGGACACCATCAGAGATTTACACTGGTTACCGATTAGAAACAGGATAAAATTTAAAACTCTCTGCATTGTGTACAAGGCCTTGCATAACCTGGGACCAGGTTTTCTTATTCGAAATCTGACCCCTTACTGTCCCCCTAGAACACTACGTTCCTCCAGTCTAAATGACCTTGTGGTGCCTCGTACCAAAACTGTTTCATGGGGAGACAGAAGATTCCTAGTGTCAGCCCCAAAGCTATGGAATACACTGCCTCATTTGATTAAAACAAGTCCTTCACTCTGGTCCTTTCGCAAACAACTCAAGACCTGGCTTTTCAATCATTAAACTCATTTCCCCCTCTCTGGTTAAATACTACAGATATCTTAGCGCCGAGACGCCCATGGGCCATTGTTAGCGCTCTAGAAATATTATTAATAAATAAATAAATAAATAAGGATGCAGGCAGGAAAGACAGGTATTCTATCTTGGGAGCCCTGGGGTGCTGTGTGGGAGGAGTGACAGGTGCCCAGACAGGAGACAGGTTCTGTGCAAAGAGGGAGAGTAGTAAAAACGAGGCTCCCCAATAGTTGCAAAATTTAGAGGTGAGAAGGCTTGAAGAAATCCCTCTTGGTTGCACATCACAAGGAGCAAAACACAACTTTCACAGTGAATCACTACAGGTATTAATGAATGCCATTGTAAGATGGTACCCTCCTCAGTGGTTTTAATGGTATTACATTAGTTTATCATGGCATATTTCTGCTTTTATTAATGTGGTGTGTGAACTGTAAGGAGTGTATAACCATAGATATTTATATCTGTCATTATGTATATGTTTGCAAACTAACACCTTGGCTGCTTGAGAGATTTTCCTCCTGTGCTGGGCCATAATGTTAATGGGTGTGTTCATGACGAGCTCAGCTCGTCATGAGCACAGCTCAACCGTGCCTCATGATGAGCTGAGCTCGTCATGAGCATCGAAGGGGCTAATGATCTGTATAGAGTAGGGTTTGCATAATAAAGTACTTTTCCTTTATAAGAAAAAAGACTTCAATGGACAGTGATTTATTGGGTGCTATCTGTTGTGTGCTTGCGGAATGGGATACTAGCCTACACTACCACCCATGAGTAGTCCATGGATTACTCTGCCTTGCTACCCTGCGAGAGTCAAATGCTACAACAGGGGGCTTCATTCCCAGCAGATAAAAGATTGTGGACTTTTTACTTGTGAATGGCCCACATCCTTCCCTTCTAATAACCCATTTTCTTACATGAATGATTAAATGAAAGTGAGAAGAGAGCATTACACAGTTCCCTGAAACTGAAGTCGTTTTCATAGCATTTTATGTGTTGGGCTTGGACAGAGTTCTGTAGGCACTCTGGATAAAAGTAACTAATACATAAATCAGTGTTTGGTGAGAACAGAAAGTTGAACCTAAAGCTTGCCTTGTGCAAGCGGCCCTTTCTGCTTACAATCCAAGAATTACCCAACGATCCCCCGGTACCTGCGGAGTGACCGCAACAACACTCTTCAGACTCAGCTTCGCCTGATGAACATGCCGGGTGCTCTTGGAGCTGCCGGAGGACACCCGATGTCCCTTGTGCATCTCGACATGCCCTGATGCGGAGGAGTACGGGAGACGGCAAGCACGTTTACCGGGGCCAGCCAGGAGAGAATCTAACACGAAGCAAACCTCTCCTGGGGGACCCAGAGAAGCAAGTGGCACCCAACGGCATACTAAGTGCAATCAGCGCGAAGCGGCAGACGCGACGCCTGCCATTTCCCTCCGACGCAGCACAGCATGGGGAGAAGCGCAGACTACCCAGGAGAGTCCTTTTAAGGCTGCCTCGTGGCTGATGTAGCTGCAGCAATGCCTGAAACCTGCCAGAGAAATGTTTTTAAACTCCAACATTAGACCCTGACGAGATTGAGGAATCCGGCGGTGCCTGACCTTAAAATGGCACCTGCGGCGGACACACTTCGTCGTGGTAATTCTGGTCTCGTAGCTCTTCCACACTAGCAACGACACACTTCCCCTTTCCCTAAACCATCATTGTACCACTGACCCTAAATTGACGGCTGAATAGGCTTTAAGGAGGAATCTCAGACTGAGGCAATCCAAGAGACACCTGATGAAGCTACGCAAATACCCTAGGGGCCCCTGAGAATACAAAGGGAAAAGATTAAAATGGAGACTGGCCAAATGGAACCCCTGGTACAGAATCTCTTGCCTGACCCCAAGATGGACGCCACAGTGCTCCTTTTCATCGATGAGCTACTACTCTTGGTCAAAATATGGACCTCGAGCAGACCTCGAGCATATCCCCCATCCGGCTCTTTAGATTCTACAGTGTAGATCAAAATGGCGCCCAACACATATTAATTTACTTACCTTCACATACTACCATCAACATTGGCTGCATAGGGGCAGCAGTCTCCCAGGCTACTGAACCAATGACCCAACTAGCATTTCCCCTTCTACAGTGAGGGTCTTTCTCTACCAGCCCGACTGTCCCTAAAATGGCCTCCGTACGTGTGCCCTTTTCCAAAGCACTCCTTCTTCCCTTGTTGGGGATGGATCCAGCATTTATGCCATGGAGTCTCTGAGAGCCCTCTGCGAAAGTCCACAGTACAAGGGATTCACACATAGTGGAGTACTGGGAAAGATACCCATCCGCTGGGAGGGGTCTCCTACCCAGCCGGACACTGTGTTTCCGCTGGGTTTCCTACTCCCTCCCCCACCTCTTCCCTCCTTCATTCTTCCGAGTGTGCCCTTGGCCAAAGCACACCTCTCCCCTTGTTGGGGAGGGATCCAGCATTAATGCCCTGGAGTCTCAGAGACCCGGCTGAGAGATTCCACCGCAACAAGAGAATCACACATAACGGAGGACAGGGAAGGATCCCTTTACCACTGGGAGCCGTCACCTACCCAGTCGGACGTCAGACACTGTTACTTCCTCGTCTCCATGCTGTGTCTCCTACCCCTCCCCCACCTCTTCCCTCCTTCATTCTTTGTCTACCTCCCCATTCCTTTCCTTTCCTCTCTCTCCCCTGAATTTCTCTCCCCCTGCCTGCTTTGTTTATCCTTATGCCTATGCTATGCTTTTGTAACTCAAGTAATCTCAAGTAACTACGCACCAGAAACTGATGTAACTGTGTAACTATGTTCTGAAACAATGTTCTTCCTCATGTAAAGTGCTCTGATACCTCCGGGTCTAGCCAGTTCTATATAAAACTTTTCAAATTAAATAAGGGGGTCTCAAAACATGCTGCCTAAAACCTAGACAGTCCATTTCAGCAACCACTCATTGAACAGAGACCCATATCTCATATAGAAATTGGACTTCTGTAAAGATCAACACATCACAAGAAACTAGGACATCACCAAATTTAAGATGACGAACTGCAATACAGGATAAACTCACAAAAAAAACACTCCATTCACATGCTCAGTATACAAATCAACATCTCCTCCAGATCAGGATTGCCTCATTACACACACAGTTTGCGACAAATGCAAAATCTAGTTTTAGGATCATCCATTCGACCAATAAGGGCCACCATCACCTTTACCTCAAGGAAGATTAAGAACTTTTATCTCACCCTCCCTTGGACACCAACATGCTGGGTGTTATAAATACCAGGGGGCAATCCCATATACCTAAGAGCCGGAGGAAATATTGATAATATCAATGGGAAATGTGTTCCTTTGGATTAATTTGGGACCTTTAGTGATTAAGGGGAGTCAAGTTGCAAGCCAGGGCAAGCCCCACAATTAGAGTAAAACAACAGCCAAATTATCATATATTTAGGTTAATACAGAATTACAAACTGACATAAATCAAACAATGGTACTCTTGGTTTAAACGCAGTGCTTGTGAAAAAGTGATAAGGTGCACATATACAAAATGCAACTGTCACAAATGCAATCTTAAACTCCAAGACATCCACTAATGTATAGAGATATTATGTCCATTATTTGATTGTTGCCAAGCAAAATGACCATTAATGTTTCAGCCCTCAAAATGATTTATCACAGGTCTTCAGCAGGACAAGCTAACATAGCAATTTAGGAAGAACTATGATACCGCCCTTAAGTCCACTGATAAAGGAAGTGGCTGTAATATTATGTGTAAATGACTGTAGCCCTGGTGGAAAGATCCCCTCTACAAGTGCATGTCAACTTTTCTGACCTCTTAATCATATTAATCAAAGCACAATTTCATTAACCATAAAATCCTGCAATGATGAATGCTTCACGCTTTGATATTACACCTGGTGATGGACAAAAGGGAAATGAAAGGTGCCAAGGCTCATAAAATTCAAATCAATCAATTGATGAAAGATTGGGTTATTGTGCGAAAACACGCTAAACAAAGAGAATACCTTAGTGCAATAAGTGCATGAATGGTTCTAACGGAAAAATAAAAATAATTCGTCAGAAAGCTGTTAACCCAAGGGATTTGACAAAAGGAAAGTGATGACCAATCTTACCCGCTGCATGTCTCGGCTGATTGCAGAGAACAGCTCTGGTACGAGTACTGGTAGCCATCTTCAAACATGGAAAAAAGCCCCAGGGAGGCAGCAGTAATCTTCATCGAAAAAGCAATGGAGGACCTTTTTACAAGCTAATTTTAAGAAAAAAAGTGGAGCCATCTCTAGGAAATGGTTATTGGAAAAAAGGGGGGAAATACCCAAAACCATTGCCTAAAAAAGACACAAATTTACATGGTTCGAAACCCTTTGTTCGCTAAAATTAACAAAGAAAAAGAATAACTTGAAATCTTATGTATCTAAATTTCTTTCTCATATTGGCACCTTTAAAACAGTTTGAATGTGGAGGAAGTGAATGATGGACACAAGACTTGTGTTCCATTGATAAAGGCACAAAAAAGGAAATCTTTTTACGAACAATCTGAATGTGGCACAGGTGCAAACTCTGCACAAGGGGTCATAGACTTAATATACTGCACTAAAGAAGCAACATACATACATTGAAAATAGGGGGGGGGACAAATCACCTTGAGACTTGATGTGAAGAGTAAATAAAACGAATGGGAACCAGTACACAAAATATTCGTTCAACATGGTTTAACAAGTATTGATTGAGAATAAAGTCTTACGAAATAAAGGGAAAGTCAATGATTGGCACAGTTCAGGTTATTTAGGTGTTCGATAATTTGACCAGTTCATCCCATTCACATGTTCCATTTAGTCCAAAGTCACTAGATTTGACATGCTCTATCTATTTGCATGGATGTAGAGCTTATGTAGTTGGGAAAGTTCTGCTTCGTGGGTTAGAAGATTCACCTTCAGTGATCTGCCATCTTATGTCATTCATTGTGTGGCCCAAGCTCATATAGTGGTTGCCCAATGGTGCTCCTATGGTGCCACACTTGATATGACTGTGATGTTGTAAGATCCCGCTCTTTGCTTTCTGTGTGGTCTGAGCAACACATATTTTGTTGCAGGGTCACCATACAGCATACATTACGTCACTCGTATTACAACTGCTGAAACGTTTCAAAGTATATCTGACATCATTATGTTGGAACTTTTTTTTCTCCAAATATTTGCATGTCATGCAGGACTAACATTTGTAGAGCCCCTTAAGTATTGGAAAAGGCCATTGTGACAGTCTAGTAGGTAGTGTAATATTAGGAAATGTGTCCCTTACAACCATATCACATATTTTGGCACCTCTTAAAAGAGCACATTGGTTTGTCATTGTGATTGATGGTGTTTGTGCAATGTATTTTTAATCACATTGTTTGCTGTACAAAATGTTCTTAAAAAGATGGGCCATTGTTCACTTTCTTGTCTAGGCACCAAAAGGTGTTCTCTAAGGGTAAATTGGGCCAGTTTTCAGGCTTGCTTCAGTAATCGTATTGGGGGCCCTCTCTCAAGCAGTCTCTCTATCATAGAGCCAGATTCATGAAATAAATCCGAGTTCATAGTGCAATTCTGGCGTAATCCCAGAAATTTACCCGAAGGGAGCTTGCCTCTTAGATTTCTAGGGTGATGGCTGGTATACATTAACAAAGAACTCCTTTCCATTGGTTTATGGAAAAGTGTGGTAAAAAGCTTGTCAACCCAGGCTCTGACTGTGAGGTCTAAGAAAGAAAGTATGCATGTACAGTAGGTTATGCTGAACTGGATAGCATCGGCTTGGAGATTGACCCACTCTAAACAAGATCATCATTATTGTGAACCCATAAATTAATGTTGTACAGGAAAGGACTGGGTCTTCAAAAAAACTGTATCTCATAGTTATCCATTAACAGATTAGCTAGATCCCATACTAATCCAACGCCCATGGCTACAATTTCTTTTCTTGAAATAAAAAGTATTTTGGAATCTGAATTACAAGTCATAGCATAGTTTCTAGCAGTTGTGAGTTGGTGTCAAAGAAAAGACGCTTGAGGTGTTGGATAAAATCCATGCTACCCCTAATGAAATCCGGAGATATGGAAACAAATGGTTTTAAGAATAAGTCAACATATTAACAGAGAGGTTCTCAAACAGAACCACAACCTTACACTACTAGTCTATCTGGAGGATTCTCCAAGTCTTCATGGATCTTGGGTAAAGTCTAGATCATAGGTGCGTCTTAGGGTGATTTTTATTTTAAAAATCCAACTCATTCTTTCACAAAAACCCTTGTCTAGCTTAATTGTAGTATTATTCTTAATGAGTGTCTGAATGTCTTTGATTGGATCTCCTCTTACTCTGGTATAGTGTTCCTCATTGGACAGTACTATGTAGTATGCAGATGGAGAGAGTGAAATATGTTGCATCTTAGTATTGTTAAGGGTGGGGAGGGGATCTGTGTAAGCATGCTTGTATGTGCTCATGTGTACGCACATTACTCTTGTTTCCTAAAGCCTGCTTTGCTTTGTACTGTTCGCTTTGTAAATTGTGTACTGATTTTGTACTGGCTGCTTTATCTTGCTTCTTTCCCACAGTACAACACAACTATCAATATGCCTTTCTTGACATCACACCCATATGTTTGTAATGCAGCACGGGTTTGGCAAATAGTTAGTTATTGCCAAACCCACAATATGCCACTCAACCATCCTATCAGTTTACAGTATCAAACACACTCAACTCACCTCCAATATGCCATAATCAGGTTATCGTTAGGCATTCAATTGTACATTAAACTCTACAGTACCAATTGCAAGAGAGCCAGGAGTCGATAACTTCCTCCAAATAATAGAAATACTTGGACTGACCCAGATGGTGGACTCTCCCACACACCGAGCTGGTCATACACTGGATGGGGTCCGCTCTAACTTCACCCTCCTATCGGTAGACCCACCCACCCCAAAAATATGGTCTGACCACAACCTAGTCCCTCTCACACTCAGTATTCCTTTGACAAAGCGCCTTGATAAACAAGCAAAAGTGCACCATTCCAGACGATATTGGGCACAACTAGCCCGACATCCTAAGTTGGCCATCACCGCGCAGGCGCAGATACCTACTCTCACGGGGAACACTGCTGCAGACTCACGTCACTCACTCACGTCTCCTACACAATTGGCTGACTGAAATTAGTAACAAACTTGCCCCGCAAGATAAACCCAACACAAACAGAAAGACAGAAGCCAAGAGAGCCCCTTGGTTCACACCAACGCTCAAAATAGCACATAACCAATGTAAACAACAAGAGCTAAAATGGAGATAAATTTATGATGCCAAAGAGAAGCAAGCATTCAAAATAAGCAGAATGCTTTACCACAAACAGATTAAGTTAGCCAAAAAAGATTACTACTTGAGCAAAATATAGAAGGCCAAACTAGACCAAAAAAATTTATTTTCGGTTGTAAAGTCTTTTACAAATCCCAAAGCTCTACAAAAAGAACTTCCCCCGTCACAAAGGCTATGCGACCAAATCTCATGCTTCTTTGAAGAAAAGATCATGAACATTCAAAAGACTTTATCACAGACACTATCCCTACGACACATGTCAATTCAGAACACAAATGCTACACCACCAAATATTCTGTCCGCTCATTCGAACCTGTTTCAATGGACCAAACTTGTGAAGCTACCATAACATGCAAATCTGGATCTCCCTTACATACCTTCCCCCTTCAATCCTTCTCCAAATTATTGACACAGTCAACCCAATTATAAACCAGATTGTCAACTCCTCTTTAAGTTCAGGGACAGTGCCAGAAGATTGGAAATTAGCAATAGTGAAACCGCTGAAAAAGAAACATTGATCCATCGGTCCTCTCCAATCTACGTCCCATATCATTCCTTCCCCTACTAGGAAAAATTACAGAAAAATGTATGTATAAAGTGCTAACAAAATTAATTGAGGCCGCACATATCCTCCACCCCCAAAAATCTGGCTTCCGCCCTAAGCATTCCACCGAGTCTGCACTTTTGGAAATCACAGACTCCCTTAAAATGATTGCTGACAGAGGTAGGAAGGCAGTGCTGATCTTACTCGACCTGTCGGCCGCATTTGATACCATATCACACAGCATCCTCCTCTCTAGGCTCAAATCATGCGGTATCTCACACACTGCCTTGGAATGGCTAAAGTCCTTTCTTTCCACATGCAGGCAAGCTGTGTCCCTCTGGACCTTCTTATCGGTGGAACGCACCATCACAACAGGAGTACCACAGGGCTCTTCGTTAAGCCCTCTGTTGTTTAATGTCTACATGACTCCACTTATCGCACTGATAGCATCATTTGGGATCGAAGTCACGTCCTATGCAGACGATACCCAAATGATCCTATCGCTAGATCATAACTCGAAGGAGGACAAACTCACCTTTAAAAGATGCTTCACCAAGGTCCTCAGGTGAATGAAGGATAACCACCTCAAGTGCAACACCAAAAAAACTGAGATACTACCCATAGGTAAATAAATCTCTTTCTCCCCAAATGAGTGGTGGCCAGAGGTTACGCCATCCCCACCTGATATGGTTACGGTGGCAAGAAACCTAGGAATGCAGATTGACTCTGCTCTCAGTTTTCAACCACATGCACTGAAGGTTGCAGGAACGTGTTTCAGCCTCAAAAAATTCTTTAAAATATTCTTCGACCTGCTCCCACTCGCAGCAAGGAAATCAGTAGCAGTCGCCTTGATACTGGCGCGTGTAGGCTACTGCAACGGTCTCTTGGCAGGAGCCAACAAACAAACATTAAAAAGACTCTAAGTAGTCCAACACGCAGCAGCGCGGCTGGTCTTAAAACTTCCTTGAAGATCCTCTGCTTTCACAGCCCTAAAAACCCTTCACTGGCTCCCACAAAACAAGAGACTACTTTTCAAGATTCTCCTTATCTCCTTCAGAGCCTCTCAATCTGGGGCCACACTACCTTGCATCAAGATTCACCCCCTACAAAACAACCAGAACCCTCAGGTCATCATCAGCCAACCCACTCAAACCTCCCAGTTTCAGATGCTAAACTAGGGGAGAAAAAACATGAACATCATTAGGCTCCAGGGCCTGGAATCTACTGCCACCGCATCTGAGTACGTATAAAACTGAAACACAATATATGAAAGAACTAAAGACCTGGATCTTCGGAGCCCCGGATTAATTTAGCCTCTCTCTCATCTAAGAACTTCTGAGCAGCCGCTCAACTCCACACCAGCGCCAGGAAGCTCCTTTCGGAGTGGCAGTTTGTGATTTACAAATGCCAATTTTCATTTCATTTTCATTTCATTTCAAATCACCTTAACATTGACTCCTAAAATTTGATTTTCCAAAATAAAAAATACAAACATAACATTGACACCCTCGTGTGCACAACAGGGCATTAATGTCATACAGTTGGCAATGTATGCCAACTAAATATTAATGGCTATATTAACATACCCCAAATACATACTACCCTTTACTCACACAACTCCAAAAATGATGACAGTCTACAAAACAATCTGCACTGCTCGGCAATGAGTAACTAACCCTGCACACAACGAAAGCTGCAAAGTCCTTATGCACACTTAGTCATACACATATCACACAACAAAGATATTTATCTAGATCAAACTCATCTTATCTTACTTACATAGTAACCAAATGAACCAGTAGTAAAATGGGTTTTAACAAATCTCTACTAACCACTCATAACCACATTCAACCCAACACATTTACATAACCAATCAGTGGAATCAAAGGATGTTTAGTTCATGAAGGTTATATAAATGGCAGATGTCGTTATTCAAATGTGAATAACATATGTAGCATAGCATAACAAAGCATACCATATCCACAGGGGAGATTCTGCGCGGTTCTCTCAAATCAAACTTCCTGTCCAGAAAGTGGAGCATGCACCCATCTACGGAATGCAATGGTCTCGATGGACAGCCCATCAAAGCAATTGCAGACCATAGTAAATGCATGAAAGCTATTGGCCAAAGTAGGCTGACCCAAAGCCCATTCTCTCTTTGTAAACCTTACTGTACGTTTTGGAAGAATTGAAGGCATATGATCATGCAAAAAGTGCTTAATTTGAGACAGTGGTTGCCGGTGGGGGCCACCAGCACTTATTTTTGGAGACTGGTACTTATTTTTCCTGATCCTAAATTTCCTGGGAGCAAGAGAGAGGAAAAATACACGTTCATGAGGAAGAGAAAATGGAAAAAAAAGTCATAATGGGACAAAGAGCTAAACCCAAAAAATGAGGTAAAGAAGCAGAGAGTATCTGATACTGGTTTTAAGAGGCCTAAGGTGAATTCAAGACCACACAGCCTTGGTATACAGTGCACTCCACTGAGCTTCAGGGGCTGGCACTTATTCTTTTATAAATTAAGCATTCAAGCAGCTACAGCTGTCTATAGCTAGACTTAATGAGACGCATTACAGTAGCAGCCAGCTTATGACAATGACACATTAGGAAATACACAGGTAGAAACAAAAGAACAGTAACAAGTGGGTAAAGATGCAACCAGCCAACCAACTACAGACTCACAAACAAAATATGATAAAATACACGTTTGTAGGCACAGAGCCTGGCACGTGTGAACATACACATCTGTGGACACAGGCCTGCTGGGAAACATCCTTTACAACGCACTACCATTACGACGCAACTTTTACAACGCAAGTCATTACAACGAATTGCGCTGGAAGGCGCTTTAGGATAGGGAATAGTTTAATTACTATCCAACACCTTCCCTACTATCCACGGGGACTGGAGTTGGAATAGTAAATTAAACTATTCACTATCCAGCGCCCCCCAACGCAAGTCGTTGTAACGACTTGCGTTGTAAAAGTTGCGTCGTAATGGCATGCGTTGTAAAAGCATGCGTTGAAACGTCATACAACCATGCTGGCATATGGAAAATCCACACCTACCGACAGAGACAAGGAGGCCCATAAGCAAATAAACATCTATACAACCCACATACAAACTGCTGAATAAGGAAACACACATGTAGTAATTAATACGGACACTAACAGAAGAAATACACACCCATACACAGCCTTCGTCCCATAAACTGCTACATGAACAAACATAAAATAACACCGACACACTAAGACATAAGAAACACACACCTATTAACAAAAATACACTGACAAGTAAGTATCTTCCCTTTTCGAGGCAGACTCCCTTCCAGCAAACACATAATCAGCAGCTCAGTGGCACGCGCGCACGCTCACACACCTGCAGGTCATTGGCCAGCCCTTTGCATCGATGGTGAAGTCCTGTCAGCATCCTAGGACCCAGAGAACTCCAACTGCCCTGAAAGCATACTCTTTACCAAACATGGGTCGCTGAGTCAGCCCGACCGTGAGGCTCCCAGGCAGTATAAATATATACACAGCCCCGTCCCGGCTCATCCCTCTGCTTATAAACAGCGCGGCGCGAGGAGCTCTGGCAGGCCCGGGAAAACCGAGGCGCTAGAAGGTGTGGAGAGAAGATGGCGCCAGATCTCTCGTTGTGCTCACAAGAGAAAGGAGCAGATTTACAATGTTGCTGTGCCGTGAATTTAAGAGAGTGCCTCTCAGGCATGTTTACAAAAGACGGTTTACTGGTGCACGCACATTTGCACCATAGTGCCTGCTGTCTAGCACAGGTGTTGTACTGGAAGGAGAACCTTCCAGTACCAAATCCTGTACTCAAAGAATGTTTTTATATTTCCCAGATTGGATGTGTGCTGTACGGTGCAGCACACATACAATGTTTGAAATATGAGAAATGAAAAAGGGGTGACATTACTAAAAAAAATAGCACGACGCACCACAGTGCTGTGTTGTGCTAAGGGGAGAGGGCAGTCCCCTGTTTACTAAGATATGATACTGCTGCTCTCTTCCCCTGCACTGGAGCACAAACAGGTGACCTATAGCGGGCTGCACACAGCTCTGGACCATAGTGCTAAGGTGTATAGTGATATATTGCATGGGATTTATATTAGAGGGTTAGCCATCCAGTATAAAATACTAATCCTAGACAAACTTTTAAACTTTTCACACATTGCATGTGTGCTGTACACCTCAGGCATCTTAAAACCAGCACCAGACAATCTCTGTCCCTTTGTCTACAATTTTAGTAGAGAGCTCTTTGCTTCGTGATCTCTGAATGGTAGTGTGGGAATGCCCATGTACCACCCATGGGATGCACCCTTGAAGCAAAAAAAAGTGCAAAACTCTATGTGCATTACTTTAAGGGCTACTTTCCAGCACAGAAACGGGTTGCACTGGAAAGTAGATACTTTATCAACACGTCCTTGCTTTGTGTCATTTTGCATCAGCACACAGTATTGATAAATCTACCCCTTAAAACATTTCCCTGACTTTGTGCTTGCCTCAAGCAGGCATTTGTTTACGCAAAGCCATGCCTGGCAAGCTTTGAAAATCTGGCTTTGCGTCAATAACCATGTGTGGCAGCATTGGAATGCCCAAGTACCAAAAAATGGAATGCCCTCTTAATGCAATGGAGTGCAAAGACCTATCTGTGCTTCAAAAATGGCAAGCTTCCAGTGAAAAAACGTTTTGCATGGGAAAGCAAATACCTTACCAAGGCTTTGCTTAACTACGGTGGCATAAAGTCTTGATCAATCTGCATCAGAATAATGACTTCAGACAAAGCTGAGGGGGCAAGAATTGTGCAGTAACAATGCAGACATGTCCTGCACTCTGACAGAGCTTAGAGGTAATCGCATGAGCTCTGACAATACTGTGACAGGATCTGAGGTCTAACATGCCATGACAATGCCCGAGTTCTCACACTACAGAGAACACAGTGCCTGACACTGACTGTGCTAAGGAGACAGGGTCTGTGTTCTGTCAAGGGTGAGAAGAGAGGACGCTCGAGTTTTTACCTGGCATCTCCAGTAAATCGCCGGTGAGAGACTCAGTTACCCCTGATGAAGAGGTTTCAACCCGAAATGTATTGGGACATTCAAATCATTGGCGTGAAACATTCGATTTCATTGACAAATATAAATGGTCGTCTCAAGGATGTTTGAGATGGATATGTTGCAACCCATCATTTGAAGAAAATAATAAATATTAGAGTAAGCAACAACAAGTTTCGTTTTTTGCTGATCATTTTAAGAAATTGCGGAAACTTTTACTGAGTCCATGGGTCGTATTGTCAGTGCATCTTGGGACTGGTAAGTGGGGCACTGCCAGCAATTCCTTCATTTACAGTGTGTGCCCTCGGGATAGTGCAAACAGCCAAAGAGCATGTAAACAAGTAAATACTTTTTGTACTTTAGAATGTTTCACTGAGTGCGCACACAAGATATTATTTTCATTTTTGGGGCGCCCGAGTCGTCCATACCTTACAGATATTCCTGGGCCTTGAGCTCAGTGGGGGCCCCGGAAGGGTTGGGGCCTGTGCCTCCTGGAGGGTTGGGCTCCCCTTTGCGCCGCAGGGGCCCATGTTAAGCCTCTGCTGGTTGGGCTTCCGTGACTGCTCTGGGTTTAGATCAAGCCCACTTCACGAATTTAGTATTTCCAGTGTAAGAGATGAAAATGGAGTGTGAGAGAAGAGTGGTGATGGAGAGATGAAGGGATAGAACAATAGACACTAACAGGCTAATAGTGTTGTTGTGAGTAAGTCAAACAACGAGATGTAGCTGACTCTAAAATGTCTCTAGGGCTAGAGTCGTATCAGTCATATCAGACACACCTCTGAACGATTGATAGAGATGGGAAGAGTCAGTCATACCGGCGAAGGGCTAAAAGGGAACGACTAATCACTTCAAACTGCGGTTACACTTGTGACTGACTCGTCCCCAGCCACACTCGTTATCAAATGCTCTGGTAAAGCCAAGCTCTTGTCTAAGGAGGATGCCCAAGAGACTAACATGAACGCCAAATATACGGTGGGAGGCGAGATAGGAGAGTGGATAGGGGTAGGAGGTCTGCTTGAGAGGGAGTAGGCCGCATTTTGATGACCCCTCCCTGGTGCCCACCGAACTCATTTCAACAGTAGTTTAGCAGGGATGCCACCACCGGGCCTGGTGCAAAAAAGGGAAAATGTCCTCTTAGACTGCTCCCAGGGTAGTACTAGTAATATACAGCGATTATAAGGGTTCAGTGGTGGTAGCTGCACCCCTGCATTCCACCGACGGAGACGTCAGAGCTGTAGCTTATTGCAGAGTAATCCTCTCTAAACTGCTCCTAGAGTGCTCCACTTCGTAAGGTTGAAGAAATGCCTAGAAACGCATTGCGAAAACAAACATATACAGGTAGCATTAAGATACCAGTACAGCTGTATATCCAGTACTGTCGTGGGGCACATCAGGGTGCCCCAACATGGATTCAAAGCGTTTGAAAGAAGTCTTAGGTCAGTGACTGACAAGCGCGGGAAAGGACTGTTGCTCAGACGTGTCCTAATTAAATTAATACTCGAACAGCTGAAACAGATGCGCTTTCACTGTTCGCTCGTGCCCTCCCCCGCCAGGGCGCCTCAGGCCAGGCACTCACCTCAGTGCGCGCGAGGACACTCCGAGACTCCCCTGTCACGCTCCCGCTCCCGCGTGGCGCGCTCCCTCACGGAGCACGAGCCAGGCCCGCCACGTCCACCACGACCCTCCGGCACACTGCGCCAACTGGAGCGGTGTCTCCCCTGAAGCCGTCCCAGACCCGCTCGGTCACTTGACGCGGTAATCCGCCTGCCTCCACAATAAGGCTTTGTTGTACCGCTACTCTCTGTCATAATCTTCGGAATTAAGCCCACTCTCTGTTTACGGAGACGGGATAGAAAGGAGGGGGTGGCGGGAACAGAAGGGCCTTCCTGGTACACACGTCGGGGGCTAATTTGTTTCTGTTAAATCTTTCCTGTTTTTCTTCTCTGAATTACTCAACTACTCCTGAATTAATAACCCTGGATTTGTCCCAGCTCATATTTAGCATGACCTAAGGCCGGAAAGTGACAGTCACACAGGAATGCCAGTGAAACTGCCCTAAATGGTTGCACTGCTGAACCACTAAAGCAAACATGTTCCAAGACATCCCAATGTCGCCATGCCCACCAACTACCACTGGGAACCCTAGTGCAAGTGTCCAACTACATCACCCAAAGCAGCAGCACAAGAGCGCCCAATAGCATCACTTGCAACGTCTCAGAAAAGTGACTGTAGAACTGAATAAAGAATATCAACGTACAAGAATGTCGAGGACAGATTATCCAAAGGTAAGTGCATATAGGGAAGCATAGCTGGCGGTCCACCTCGAATCTGGGGAACTGGGTTCGAGTCTCGGCAATGACGCTGAACATCCTGTGATTCTAGACAAATCACTTAATCTTCCTGTGCCTAACAAAAATGAATGTGTCCTCGTGTAATGCAACTGGTGCTATGTAAAGCGCTCTGATACCCGATTCGGGTCAAGTTCGCGCTATAGAAAATTCTGTAAATAAAATAAAAAAACATCTTTGTACCTTGAAGATACATGCGCCACGTGCTACTTATTAATGTATTTTGGAATAGAAAATCTAGATTTACTTGCCCGTTGATGTTCTTTCTAAATATGTTGTCCTCAATATTTAGTCCCAACGATATTCTGACTTCAATAATTTATGTGCACACCTCAAGAGGTATAAATGTATGATAACACATTTCTGCATACCTCAGTACTACCATTCATCGATCAGTCTTGTGTAGCGCGACTTGCCACCCTGGGGGATCTCCAGGAGTTAGAGTTCTGTGAGCCTTGGTCAAAAAGTCATGTCTTGAGCTGCTTCTGGAAGTCTTCCAGTGAAGGGGTGGTTCGCAGGTGTAGGGGGAGTGGCTAGGTAGGAGAAGAACGACCTCCGCAGCGGCTCTGACAGATGCGGGGAATGTGAGTCAAGGCGAGGGAGGGGGAGCGGATCTCCCTGGTGGGTCGGTGGGCGTCAGGCAGTGGTTGATGTAGGAGGGTCCGGAGTTGTGGAGGGCTTTGTAGGCGTGCATCATGAGTTTGAAGAGGTATCTTTTCTGGATGGGGAGCCTGTGCAGACTTTTGAGGTTGGGGGTGGTGCTGGTCCTTCTGGGGAGGATGAGGATGAGTCTTGCTGCAGTGTTCTGCACAGTCTGGAGGCGGTTGAGGAGCTGTTTGGTGGCTCCAGCGTAGAGTGTGTTGCCCCAGTCAAAGCGACTGGATACGAGGGCTTTGGTGACTGTTTTCCTGGTGGAGGCGGGATCCATCAGAAGTTCTTGCGGAGCATGTGGAGGGTGTGGAAACAAGAAGATACAGCATTGACCTGTTGCTTCATGGTTAGTTGGCTGTCTTGGATGATTCTGAGGTGTGCACAGTTGGTGGGGTTTGGTGTTGTGCAGAGTTCAGTGGGCCACCAGGTGTCGTCCCAGGAAGAGGGCTTATTCCCGAAGTTGAGCACTTCCGTTTTGTTCGAGTTGAGCTTTAGGCAGTTGGATTTCATCTAGGTGGCAAAGTTGGACATGGTGTTTTGGAAGTTGACCCCACGGGGTGTCAAGGTCCTCTGTGAGGGAGCGGATGGGCTGCATATCAGCGGTGTATGAGATTATGTTGAGTTCATGGGTGCAGACGATGTCTGCTAGCAGTGTCATGTTGGTGTTGGAGAGGGTTTGGCTGAGGGAGGAGCCCTGGGGTACGTCGCATGATGATGTGTTTGTGTACAGAGTGAAAGGGAGTTAGATGGATCCTCTGAGTTTGGCTGGTGAAGGAGGAGATCCAGTTGAAGTCATTGCCATGGATGCCAATGTGGTGGAGTTGGTGATGAGGGAGTGGTGGGAGACAGTGTCAAGGGCCGCAGAGAGGTCAGTGGTGAAGGAAGAGTTGAGGATCGCTATGAGGGTACTGCTAATTTCTTTCCTTCCTATGTTGTAGATGTGGTGCGGTAAAATTGAAGTAACACAAAAGCGCTTTTTTGAATGTTGGAGAGTCTTGTCCTCCCCCAATTTTTGAACATTCTTTTTATTAAAGGACTAGCAGCCCACCCTGACGTTGTCCGGGGCAGAAATACAATGTGTGCAAAGGGTTGTAAGGGTGCAGCACTGCTGCAGGAGATGCGCAGCAGAGCGGCCAGCACCAGGAGCAGCAGAGCCGGGGAAGGAGCGGACTGTAATCCGAAAGAGCCGTGAGGGGCGGAGGAGGGAGCGCGGCTGAAAGCCGGGGGGAGCGAGCCGGGCCGAGGACAGGCAGCGGACGATGCGGCCGAAGGTGGGCTTTGTCCTGCGCAGTGTGCTGGTGATCGGCACGTACCTGGGGCTGGTGCTGCTCTGGGCTTCCGTGTCCCCCAAGGTGACGGACGAGTCCGGGGCCCCTGTGGCCGGAGAGCAGGTGAGTGCAGCATGGCGATGCAGCGAGGGGGGCTCTGGTAAACCGGATCTTGGACCGCCGGAGAGCGTGTGAGTGCAGCATGGCAACGCAGAGAAGGGGGCTCTGAGAAACCAGATCTTGGACCGCCGGAGAGCGTGTGAGTGCAGCATGGCGTCGCAGCGAAGGGTGCTCTGGGAAACCGGATGTTGGACTGCCGGGCGCGATGATGCCGGGCCCCCAGCGTTTGCACACGATATGATGGCATGAAGGGCGGAACGTACCACACGCCCCCAGCGTTTGTCACGCCCCCAGCACACACGCCCACAGCACAATGCATACACCCCCACAAGGGACTACTTTGCTGGCACGGGTCTTTTACCTTTTAAATGTATATGGTGGCCGTCTGCATAGCCCATGTCCTACTGCTGCAACTGCCCTTTCCAACGCTGTTTTGGGTGTTGTGATTGGTGCTGTGGTTACTGAGATTACCCGCCTCATAGGTTTGGGCTCTCTCTCTTTATAATAGTAGTATAGATATAGATTGCTGGGGTCAGGTGACTCTGAGTAATTGGGGTATTAGTTGGGGTCGGGGGAGTGAGAACCCAGCTAAAAAAAGAATCACAATCCTTGTCAGTGTGAACCACAAAAGCCACTAAATAAACCTGTGCTTAACACTCTGGTAGCTTGACTCAAACCAGTCAGGTTTAACTTTAGAGACAATGTGTAAAGTATTTATGCAGTTCTAAAAAAGTAATAAAGACGAAATGCCAAACAATAAAAATCCCAAAATGAATTAGAAAAATAGAGTATAATTTAATAACCAAAATAATAAACATCCAATAAGAGCAACAAGAGTTATGACCTTTTGACTTAAATTAAAATAGCTCAAAGTAGCACAAAGTGACTGGTATAATAGGACCTAGATGCAATTTGTTGTTGATCACAGGTTGGTACAGACCAGATGCACCAACCAGGTAAGTCATAGACAAAGATTTTAATTTCTGTCTATTGTTTTTAATTTCAAATCCACAGCAGCAGTACACTTCTAAAGCCCTCAGGACCTCAGGGAAGATACGTAGAGATTCACAGCAGGTAGACGCCACAGCAGGGTCCAGTCCTAATCAACTGTGCAGTTACAGGAAAAGCCCTCTTGCAGCTTGCTAGTTGTGTCCCTGTATCTTTACAGGAGGTCTGTCAACTGACCCTTGGAGTCATTTCTGGGGACCTGAGTTCAGGGCAATCAGTCTTCTTTCTTCAGACAGTAGGGTAGTCTGTTGAAAATGGCCCTTTTTGCAGGGTTATCCCCAAACTTTTTGCTTCTTCCTCCTATTTTTTCCTGATTTGTTGGTGTTGGTTTTAGGACTTTGGGCACTTTCCCACTGCTAATCAGTGCTAAAGTGCATATGCTCTCTGTGTAAATTGTGTTACGGATTGGTGTTTGCATGATTGGATATTTGATTTACTTGTTAGTCCCTAGTAAAGTGCACTGAGTGTGCCAGGGCCTGTAAATCAAAGGCTACTAGTAGGCCTGCAGCACTGATTGTGCCACCCATGGGAGTAGCCTTAAAAAGGTATCTCAAACCTGCCATTGCAAAGTCTGCGCGCAGTTGGTAACTGCCATGTCGACTTGGTCAGTGCACACACTAGCCAGTCCATAACCTTCCCTTTTCTTACATGTCAGGCACCCCTAAGGAAGGCCCAAGGTACCCCTGTGGGCAGGGTGCAGTGTATGTGAAAGGTAGAACATGACCTGGTGTGTGTGGTATGTCCTGATAGTGAATTATAGCCCATTTCACTCTTCGCTATTGTAAGGCTACCTGCTCCCCATAGGAAAGAATGGGAAGTTTGTTTATAACATCTTATAAACATAACTGATCCTGGGAACTAGGTAGGAAAATAAAATGTATTATGCCTGAACTCAGAATCTAAATATGCATCTTTTACTGAAAGTGACTTTTACATTCTGTGTTTGAAAATACCACTTTTAGAAAGTAGATGTTTTCTTGCTCAGTCATCCCATGTGCCTCTGCTGGAATGTGGATTGCCTGTTTCGGTTTTGGATGACAGATGGCTAGGAAGCAAGGGTGACTCTCGATAGTCTAGGTAGGTCAGGAAAGGGCTGAATAGACCTGGGCTGTGATGGGGAAGAGGGAGGAGATGTCCTTGCACCTCAAAGGGCCTGGTCTGCCTCTGACAATGCCGTCTCCACCCCCTGCCAGCAAATTACACCAGAGAAGGCAGAACTGGTTCTGGCTGGGCACAGACACCCTCTGCCTAGAGGATCAAATGATTTTTGGATACAAATTCTGGGACCCAGACCCCTAAACTTAAGAATACTTTTGGATCAAGAAGACTGCCAAGAAGAAGAGCTGGAGAAGCTGTGAGGAGGACTACCACTTTACTGTGTTGGCCTACAGTGGCTGCTTTTGTCTTGGGCAGGACTGAACTTTCTGCAATCTACTTTTGTGAGTTTCTCCAAGGGCTTGAGGTAGAGTTTGCCCCCTGTTTAAGACGTCTCAGGAACAGCAAAGACTTCAAGCTCTTCTGCCCTCAGCACTGGGGACTGTGTGTTTTGTGCTGTGACAGATGAAAAGCAACCCGATGACGTCTACGGCGCCGCTGCCAACTCCGTGTCCTGAAGGCATCGCCGCAACGCCGCAATGCTACCCTGGTCTCGCCAATGACGCCTGCTGATGCTACCACCGAACCGTTGCTCACACCGCGACCTGTGGGCACCGCACTCCGCACCGCCTCGCTTCACAACAATGCCTTGGCCTCCCCGACACCCCCTCTCAACGCCAAAATCAACGCTGCTGCTTGCACTGTGGTTCGAGGACACCGCTTGTAAAGTGACACGATGCACCGCCCTCATCCCGCACTGCAGCCTTGGCCTACCAACGCCGGCGCCATCAACTCCAGTTCGTCAGCCGATGACAGCGCTTCAGCAACAACAACAACGCTGCTTGCACCGTGACATGCCAGCACCGTGAAGAGCACCACCTTCATCTCGCTCTGTGACCCTGGTCTAACTTATGACGCCATCTGATGCCGTCACCGAGCCGCTGCTCGCACCGCGACCTGAGGGCACCGCATGCCGCACGGCTGCACTTCGCACCACGGCACACCACGCCTGCCGACGCCAGCGCTCCTGATTCCATCAGAGAGGAGATCGACCTGCAACGCATGTAACTTTGAGGGCCCGGACCACTCTTGCGCCGACTTCCGGAACCGACGCGTTGCGGAGGCCATGTTTTTGGAAGCTCAACGAGAGGTCATCGACACCCTGCATTTCGAAAAAAGGTACTGTTTGCGGGTCTTCCCGGCACAGTAGGTGGCCTGCGACACCGCGATCAGCCAGAACTGTTTGGATTTTTTTGCTCCCGACGCCAAGATAGACACGGACAGAGCTATCGACATCAAGGAACAGTTTTTAAAGCACATTTCGATAACTGTGGATTTGTAAGTACTGTTTTGTGGATTTTTATCGTTTTTGGTCTTGTCTTAAATATGTAAAAATATTGGATATTTTTCTAAACTGGTGTAGTGTCCTTTTGCAGTGCTTACACTGTATTACTGTTGGTTATGTGCAAATGCTTTACACAATGCCTCTAAGATAAGCCTGACTGCTCGTGCCAAGCTACCAAGGGGGTGAGCAAGGGTTATTTTAGGAGTGTAACTCCCTTATCCTGACTAGAGTGGTGGTTTCTGCCTGGCTTTGGCACATGCCCTAGCCTGCCAAAAATCCAATTTCTAACATAGTCCTTCTTCTAAATCTTCTCAAGTCCAGGAGTTTCTGATTTCAGGTTCCAAGAGTGCCACTTTTATACCCAGTACTAGCCTGTTGGTGGGGGAAAATCCTTAGTCCACTCCAAACTAGTTCCGGTCAGTTCTCCCTCTTCCTTCGGTTTAGGCAGGACCCTTTGAAGTGTAATCTGAGGTGGAAGCCTTGGCATAGCTCCTCCCAATCCAACTTGTCAGGAAGACCCACTCCCATCTCTACCCAGGCCCAGTGTCCACTGTCACACATTTCTTTATTGCAGAGTCATTAACAGCCCAGGGAAGCTGGCCACTCACAGAAAGGTCTCAGAAACTTGAAAAACAGCTTCCTAGGTTTTTCACTGCCAGGAAATGTACAACATTAAAGCTACATGTCTTACTTATTGAATACCATTCACCCTGCCCTATGAACATTCAGGGCCAATGTTAAGGTTAACTTTCAAGAATTAAAATGGAAGGTTTAGGCCTAGTAAAAGGTTTGTTTTGCCAGGTCGAAGGGGCATTTTTAAAACTGCACATGTAAGCTGCAATGCCAGGCCTGAGATATTCTTACAGTGCCACTTTAAGTGGGTGGCACACTGAGTGCTGCAGCCCACCAGTAACATTTAATTTACAGGTACATGTAGTACAATCTACTAGAGACTTACAAGTTAATTCAATGCACCAATCGGGTACATACCAATTTTACTATGTGTGGATGGGAGACCACTAGCACTTTACAACTGGTTAGCAGGAGTAAATAGTGCAGAGTCCTAATGCCCACAAAAACGGGTCAGCTATGAATGCAAAGACCTAGGGTAACCCTGCAGACAGCGCACAGTACCAACCGTGGACAATGGATGAGTGGGATGGAGAAGCACAGATAAAATAAAACAAAAAGCCACTTGAAGTAAAAAAAAAAAGCAGCACATGAGGGAGAGAGCAATATAGAGGGTGGAAGGAGAAGCACAAGATGGTAAGAGCAATAGTGATCATGGTGGTGGAGAAGCACACAAGAAAAAGAGCAATGCAGAGTGCGGAGGTGAAAAGCATACGAGGGAAGAGAGCTGGAAAGTACTTGCTCTTGGAGTACTTAACCAAAAGAAAAAAGTAGTTTGTTAAAAGTGAGCAGTGGACGGCCACAGCCAGCCAATCAAAAGTAAAGTAAAGAGGCAATGCTCAGGTGGAGGGACAAACACAAGAGGAAGGTAAGTCATCAAATAAGAGTCACACAAATGAGAGTGACAAAACCGCCAAGCAATGGTAAGCAAAGGGAAAACTTAATCCCATTTTAAATTCGCAATTGGTCGGTTAAAACCAGTAACTTATGCTGTCTGGTAGGCAAATTGGGTAAGTGAGTGAGGTGCCACCCGTCCACCCATGCACCCTGTTCCCAATTGGGGAACACGGCGCAGAAGCTGAGTATAGGTCACCCTGACCTGCTCCTCTATGGCCCGCACGATGGTACAGCACATGATTCTTACATTTTCTCAATCACACACTCAAACCTGATAAAATCCATCAACAACCACTGACTGAAAGTAAAGTGGATACAGTTCATTTAACAATAGAAGCTGCCACACATTTATTTCTTTGTGTCCCAAGTGTAGCGTGCTGCACATTTTCTTCCTAACGAGGAACCATTCAGTCTCTACCTGTACACTACCTAGAGGTGGAAGGTTTTCTTTTTCCTAGTAGAAGTTGGTAAAAACCAAAAGCAAAGGCAGTTTCTTGGTCTGTCAGCCATAAACAACCATTTATCAGGTTCTTAGATCTATTCCTTTAGTTTCTTTTATTTGGAATACATCATCATTTAATGGTATGTAGAATAACATTCATATAGGGGCATTTTTGAACAATAGCGTAGGAGCTGGGGGAAAGGTGACTATGATGACCTTTCTGAAAAGGATATGGAACAATCAGTGCCCACCACATCATGCAATCCTGTATGTTCTGGGCTGATGACCACTCCAGCATGCCAAAGCTCTTCTTCATTCCTTTCCTTATTCTCCAAATGGAGGGATTATATGAAATGGATGTATGACATTACAATGCATACTTTTACAACGCATACCTTTACAGCGCATTTTTTACAACGCAACATCCATTACAACGCATTCCATTACAGCGCATGCCATTACAACGAATATTTAAAAACTACCTTTACAACGCATTCCATTACAACGCATACTACCTTTACAACGCATATCATTACAACGCATACCATTACATTGCATGTATGGTAAGTATTGGATAGTGTAGGGGTAAAAATTACTATTCTAACTCCAGGGGGGTGCAACAGTAGGGTAAGTGTTGGATAGTGTTGGGGTAAAAATTACTATTCTAACTCGAGGGGGTGCAACAGTAGGGTAAGTGTTGGATAGTGTATGGGTAAAAATTACTATTATAACTCCAGGGGGTGCAACAGTAGGGTAAGTGTTGGATAGTGTAAGGGTACTATACCTTGTAATGATATGCGTTGTAATGGTATGTGTTGTAATGACTGCGTTGTAATGACATGAGTTGTAATTGTATGCGTTTTAGTGTCATGCGTGGTAATGGTTGCGTTGTAACAGCATGCGTTGTAAGGGATGTTGCGTTGTAATGGTAGTGCGTTGTAAAAGTTGCGTTGTAAAGGTTGTTTCCCCATGAAATCAAGCTAATGTCACCACATTTAGTTAATCTGGGTTTGATCATGTTATCGGAGAGACTGGTTGTTATGGCATAAAAAGAATAGAAGAATCATGTCCCATACAATCTCTGGGCTGTCATTTTTGGTTCTCTTCCTCTGATAATCTTGCCACAAAGATGTAATGGTGGCTATACCCTTGTGGCAAGGAATGATAATTACAATCAGATTTTCTGTGGTGATTTATGTACACAGAAATTATATCATCGAAGAGGTTCGAGGTGTGATATATAGATTTCCTTAATTAGGAGAATGTCTGGAAGTAGTCACATACTCGGATCTCTCATTCCATCTGTTGAATTCCTTATTATTGAAATGTAGCACAGTGCATCTTCACTGCTTATGTATTTGTTTATTAGAGGTATTTATGTGGTTCTTCCAAATCTAGTCACTCTCAGGGTCAATCATTGCTTTAAAAAAGCAGGTACTAAGGACCTGCACTTCTCTTAAATTTGAGAAGGAGTTGGCCACCTGAGATGACATCCAGAATAGTCCCAGAAATCCTGGATCAAGATGGCCAAAAGAGATGCAAATCTGCTGAAAAAAACAGCAGCGTTTGCTGACTAATCTCAAATACACTATGCACAATACCGACATTCCTCACATGAATGAGCCAAACTGATCTTCATGGATATACCCCTTCCATCGCTCAATAGATCTCAAAGCGATGACCTAGACTCACCCCTTACAGGAGAAGAGATAGGAGAGGCCCTGCTAGATATGAATTCCACCAAGACATCTGGGTCACACGGCTTCCTTCTCAAGCATTGCTGCATGTATCACACAATTTTTACTCCCAGGCTGTTGTTCTGTATGTGGAAGCCATAACAAATGGGGTCTTCCTGCAGAACTGGATTGGGCCACCATTATAGTAATCCACAAGGCTTGTCGAACAATAAACCACTGCAGATCATACAGACCCATCCTTCCTCAACAAAGCAATCACGATCTTTGCTAAAGTCGTGGGGAATAAACTTCTGTTTGTCTAACTGCCCTTAAACACCCAGATCAATGTGGCTTTATGCCCAACTATAGTAGGTGCCACTGTATGCAGAGTGTGCAAGTGACATTGTCTCGCCATCATCACAACAAAGACTCCTCTATACTCCTGCTTGTAAACTTCGAGAAGGTGTTCAACTCCATCATCTGGTCCTTCTTAGCGTTCTTGAATGCATGGGGTTTAGCCCCTGATTTAGGAGATATGTCACAATCCTTCAGTCCAAACCTTCTGCAAGTGCAAATACATGGAGTGGTCTTAAACACATTCCCAGTTTGCATGGGAACTAGACAGGGCTATCTACTGTCCCCACTCCTCTTCACCCTTGCCATAAAGCCTCTAGCCAGTCTGATCAGATGCAATGCCCAGTTGAGAGATGGGCGTTGTGGAGATGGCACAGAAACAGGACAGAAAAGTAGGCTGATGATGTTCTGGTTTTGTCCTGGCGAATCCTCACCTTCCAGGACCTTCCATCCTACAAATTCTCAGCCTACACGAAGAGGCATCTGGCCTTCAAGCAAACTGGACTAAATTCCAGTTGATCACACTTAAAGTAGACAAAGAGTCTACAGCCCAGTAGACCTCCATTCCCATAGGCGGCTGAGTTTCCGATATCTCAGTATTTTAATTTCCTTAGCGCCTGTCCTGACCTGGATCATGATCTCTCCCCCCTCCAAAAGCACATACTGCAGTGGGCTAAACTTCTCCAAATCCTTGGCAGAGTGGCTTTGTTCAAAATGATGGTTCTTCCTTGCTTTCTCTACGTCCTACAAAGCTTCCCACTGATAATCTCCAATGCCTGTTTTAAGAACCTTGTGGCTACAATTCAATCTTTTAGTGGGCATACCTCCCTCCCCCTATTGCCCTAGACAAATATCAACAACAATTGGGCTATGAAGGAGGGGTGGGAGTTGCCGATATACAGCTCCAATATGAAGCTGTGCAACTCTGAATATCAATGATTTGCTAAGTGAAGCTTGGGGAGCCTTGTCCCTGCTGGGCCATGACAATGTTATGGGAATACTTTATGGTCGTCCTGTCCCTCTACACGTCCCAGAGGTCACTTGAGTAGTCCTCCTAAGGTGACGCTCTGCACTACGATTAAACTTGTGGGACCAATGAATGACACAACAGACTCCGCTATGGCAGGGGAAATGGGTGAGGAATGCTCGTCAGGTGGTTGGCTTTAGCAGATGGGATAAGATAGCGACTACAAACTTGGGAGATATATGGCATGGGTACATATAAGGTGTCATCAGAAACTACAAAACCAATTCTCCCTATCTAAAACCTAATTTCATAAATACTTACAGCTTCGCCATGCCCTTGCTAGCCACCACATTGCACTCTTGGAATATCCAGAATACAGCTCACTGTAAGCTAAAATCCTAATGGGACAACTCAGGAAGAGTGGAATATTGCTGATATATAGATCTTTATAGTTATTAACGCTTCCAACTGATGTACAGCTCTTAAGCAGTAGTGATAAGGTTGGATCGGACCCCTCAATGAAACTGAGTGCGGGTAGCTCAGATGACACCCTGTGAAACTGCAGTCTCATCATATCTTAGACTGGTCCAACTTAAAATATCTGCACAGAACATATCTTACACCAGACACCTGTGCATGCACATCAACTTCCTGCCCCCACTTGTTTTTGCTGTACAGATCAATCCTGGGTTTTTCCATATGATCTGGTCATGCCCTAAGATTGCCAAGTTCTGGAAAGCGATCGAGAAAGTACTAACCTGAGTCTGGTAGAGATGTTGCCCAGAGTAACTCTACTGGGTGTCCTGAGGGACCTCGGGGAGGGACACGAAGGGAGCTTGGCTGGCATTTATAAATTTGGTGGGCAGTCCCTCCACCAGTAAATTAATCAGTCGTTCTGGCGGAACAATGGGTCTTCTGCCAATATATAAATAAGTGCTTAAGATACTTTATGTGGGTGTTTTGGAGTTTGAGAATTTTGAGTTGTTGAATTTGGCAATAATGTAATGACGTTTCCTGGGTGAAAATGTAGTTTCATAAACCCAGTTGCAGGTGTGGTGTCTCATAACCATCCTGACAACACCCTTGCAGATTCATAGCTTGTTTTACAGTTTGTGCTTGGGGCTGTTTTGTCTATTTTTAGCGTCTTTCCAGATGCCTGTTGTACGATTTGAGAGATTTTAGTTCTGGAGTTATCTGTCTAACTTCCCCTTGTGTGTGGTGCAAGGTAGGTGGGGGAAAGGAGTAGATGTTTTCATTAGCATGATGTTGTGACATACTGATGCCAGCCAGAGAGGGAACTTTTGAACTGAATTGAACGTGAAAAGTGGATAGGTCAAGTCACTTATATGGCCTGGTAGATGTTTTAGGAGTTGTGGCTGTTGTTCTGGGTGATGGGAAGGGTAGAGGATGTTAAACCTTTCATAACCAGTCCAAGTTTTCGCTTGTTCTTGGGTAATACGTGTGGAGTTCAGTGTGTTTATAATGCCAGTATGGTGTTAATTTCACTTAAGCGGATCCGCACTGTTGAACATGATTATGAACTATGTATGTCAAGAGTGCAATACATGACTGGCACAGATGATTACTTTAGCATATTCAACTCATACATTATGAGTGTTTCAATAGAGAAGCATTTCTTCTGTATAGTTTACTTAATGTGCGTACTTGAAATAGGCCTGCTTTTTACAGCGCTGACTCAAGAGTATATGGTGCATCAAAATATTACATCACATATGCATAGCAACCAGTAGTTTGCACAAGAAGTAATGTAGGCCCTGGCAATTTCGAAAATTGCATCGAACATTCACCAATAGGGCATCAAAGAATATTAAGCATTATCAAGACAAGATGGCGAAATTGCATAATTTTTTAATGCTTAATACATTTCCTGACTTTTACACGTATTATGTGAATTGCATTTGCCAGTCATTTGCTAAAAATATTACACAGCAAAGGTTCTTGCCTACAGAAGTCCTGTGATTTACCTGCACAATCTACTTTCTATATAGTTTCTGAAATCGCACAGTAAATTTTGATTGTACTGTGCATGCAGCCGTGACACACCCAGGTTTACAGATTCCCACATTTTCTGACAGAATAATCTCCTCCAAGAGAAATTATGACCAGCAATTATGCAAATGTGTGCACCTCAATAATTAGAATATTATGAGGTCCCTCTTGTTTAAAAAATGTTAAGAGCAGGGAAGGAAATGGCAATGATGAGCTTACATTTTCCATTTTTAGAATATTGAGCCTATTTGGATGTAACCCATTTTAGGCGGTCTGTCCTTTAATAAACACGAAAGAATGATCAGTTAAACAATTTACATGTGCATCAAAAATAGGGTATTTGACAAAACATTGACAGTGTGATACTGAAAGACTTCCCTTGTCTCACGGTGGGAATAAAAACTGTACAGTGACAGTGGAAATTTTTCAGAAAGCTACAAATTGAAGGGCTTTTGGGAATGGCCACCCTAGCTCAAGAGAAGAAGATCTCTCTCACACCTAATGCTCGCATGGATTAATTTAATTTTAAGACAGGGAATGTTTCTGGAACTTTATGATTCCCACTATGCTTTGGTATGATAATGTTATGATTAAAGTTTCCATTTTTTTATTCAAATGCTATTTAGTTATTTTATTTTTCTTGTTTCATTTTACTTTATGGTTGGTAAGATAGGAGAATCTCAATCTCTCTGATTTACATCCTTGGTTTAAAGGGTTCTACAAGGCTATTGTTCTAATACTTTCTGAAGTATATTAAGAATTGAAGATATGCCTACATTTTAGAGTCTGTGTTAATATTGTACCATTACAGGTGCTTGAAAAAAACAAATATTTTGAACACTAAAAATGATTTCCCAGAATTAGATAGCACCTTAACAAAAGCATTTGTGGTGAAAAATATTCAGTGCAGAGGGAATTGGGTTGTAATGGTGAAAATATCGTACAAATCTATTTTTGGAGGATAAGGTCTGTCTTTTGCCTGAAAGAGTAACCACTCAAAAAAAGGGGCAGCCCCTAACTGGATAAAGGCGAAAGCGCCAATCTATCTAAACTCCTTACTAAGGTTAAATCAGGTTCCCCTGATGACATATGCCCCCCTTACATTCTGAAAGAAGTGGGAACCAGCATCCCCGCGGGTTTACTCTCTATGCTGAATGGATCGCTCACACAGGGTAAAGTTCCAAACAATTTTAAAAAAGCCCTCCTTATCCCCCTTATAAAAAAGGCAGGAGCCAACCCGCTAGATCCGCTTAATTATAGACCCATATCCCTGCTGCCATACTGCGCCAAACTTCTGGAGGCTCATGTCTGTGACAGCATTTCCACATTTTTGAAAAAATCAGAGTATCTTGCACCTAACCAGGCTGGCTTCCGTCCTTGTCATTCTACTGAAGCAGTCATTCTGTCGGTGCAGAACACTTTGAGGCGGAACGCGGACGAAGGGATCCACCAGGCTCTGGTGCTACTGGACCTCTCTGCTGCGTTCGACACGGTCGACTATACCATCTTGGTCGACCGTGTCGAGCAGGCAGGACTTAGGGGCCCTGCGCTGAGCTGGATCCGCTCATTCATCACTGGGCGAACTCAGTCGGTCAGACTGGGTTCCTTCACAGCTCCTACTATATACACCATCTGCGGAGTACCTCAAGGCTCTTCTTTATCACCTCTGCTTTTTAATTTGTATCTACGCCCCCTTTTATACTCCCTCAGGAAAGCAAAAGTAACCATCTTCAACTATGCTGATGATTTGCAGCTCATCTTCCCTTTGAACACCAAGGACTCTGTGGTAGAATTTCAAAACACCATGTCCCACATTCTGAGTTGGATGAACTGCAATCATTTGAAACTTAATCCAGGCAAGACCGAACTGGTCTTGCCTGGACAGAGTACACTTAGTTGGAATCCCAGCTTCTGGCCCTCTAGCATGGGCGCCCCCCCATCTAAGTCATCCTCGGTTAAGAGCCTGGGAATCTTCATCAGCGAGGATCTTTCCCTAAAAAAACAGGTAGGAGCAGTTGTGTCATCTAGCTTCTTCCAGCTGAAGAAAATTAAGAAAATTGCCTGTTTCTTCTCTCCGGCTGCCCTCACACAGATTGTCATCTCCCTGGTCCTGTCCAGATTGGATTTTTCCAATAGCCTTTATTTTGGGCTCCAAACTGGAGAGCTTAAACGCCTCCAGCTGGTTCAGAACCAGGCAGCTAGACTTCTTTTGAATCTCTCTAAGAGGCAGTCTGTTAGACTTGGCCTAAAACAGCTACACTGGCTGCCAGTTGAGCAGCGTGTAGCTTTTAAAGCCGGGTGCATCTTATTTAAGTCTTTACATGACGTTGGTCCTCTATTCATTAGAGACTTATTCAAAAGATACAGCCCTTCCCGCAACCTCCGGTCCACCCACAAATCTCTTCTGATCGTCCCCCCCTACAAGAGGAAGCGTCTCGGAGGCAGCTGCTTTGACCATCTTGCAGCTGCCTTCTGGAACTCTCTCCCCCTTCACCTTAAACTGAATGATAACATCCTCAGCTTTAGACACTCCCTGAAAACCTGGCTCTTTTCTCAGGCACATTACTGAGTTGCTTCATCTCTACTGTTGATTGACTGTCGCGCCTTGTTCCTTCCTACAGCGCCATGAAGCCTCTGGGCGTACGAGCGCTTAATAAATGCTGACTAACATTAACATTAACATTAACAATAGGGGAAAATAGACAGTCAAAATATCAACAGGTAGCTCTACCTAATGTTTATAAATATTGCAATTAAGTAATTGGATGAGTTTGTCACTCCAGCTGAATCGTGTGACCTAACAAAATCAAATAATTAAAGTGAATCAATTCTTTCAATCAACATTTATTTTAGGTTTTGCTCATTTAATCAGAGAACAATTAGAAACATGAATCAATTCTTTATACAATAAAATATGTACAAAAGTGATTGTGGCCCAAATAGTGATGGTCACCCTGGACTTCCTCTCATACAATCCATTCATACATGCTCACTATCCAATCAACCACATTCAGACCGTGAAAGCACACTAAATCTTTCATCAAAGTGTTCACCCTCTAGTAATACAAAGTCCCTCTATATATGAAAAGTAGCAAAGTTATTTTACATGAATCCGATAGAAAATGCATAAGTCATTCAAGATAACAAAGAAGACTGATCAAATTGCAACAATTCTTTCATTGAATTAATTGAAAAGTGTTTTTATAGTTAGATCCACAGAGATTGTTTTTGACATACATCAAAGAAAACATATATACGGGACAAAACAGAGAACTAGAAGTGCTGACGCGCCTTTCGGTGCACCACCTCCCGTCTAGGGTATCACCTTCTTCAGGGCATAAGAAAACAATCAAATCAGGAGCCCATGGGGCCTATTAAATAAGAAACAATGATAAATGACAATCATTCGTTAGATGAACAGCTAGTGTCGTTTTAAAGTATCAAAAAATTTTCATTTTACAAATGAATACTGCATAATAGCATATGTTAAATAATCACAAGATTCAGCAACGGAGTGTAACAATGAAAGAAGACTTGATATGGTAATAAATAAGCATTGCACACATATCAACATAAATAGGTAAGGAACCCAACAATATAGAAAAAAACAAAAGATGAAGACTCATACATCACATAAAAAGATCATATACATAGAAATAAATAAGGCACAATAAATACAAACATCAAGGAGCAAGTCAAACAATAATAGAATCAATGGCAGTGGTCGCCCTTATTGATTCAGGACATAATTGTTGGGAATAATGTTAAACAGATGATATATCCATTGTGCTATGACTAATAAGTGACTCTATGCTTAGTAACTCATTGATGGTGTATCAAGCACCCGATAGCGAAGGGTTGTCCTAAGGGGCCGATTCTGAGAGAAATATAAATGACCTATATGTCGGCTTACCTGAACAATGAGAATCACTATGGAAAGCTGAAGAAAAAGGCATTAATGGTAACTGCACGATAAATCAAGGTCAGAAAACCCGTCCATCCAATGGGGTCATAAGTCTAGGAATGAATCAACAAGAATCGAGTTCATACAGCAAACATGAGCCCCAAGTAGGTCACATACATTCGTAGGGCCCCTAAACATGAAAGAGACTCTGGACTGTCACCAAGTTTGGTAATTTCTAAGTTTACTCTGTAAAGCCGTTCAAAGCGCCCACGGTGTAAAACAGTGATACCAAAAATTCATCAAACACGGCAAGCTGATTTAACTGAAAGTAGTGCACGTGTTCACCCAACCACATAATGAGTTAATGTTGCCGCAGCTTCTCTCGAGTAATAACGTCTTGAAACAAGGGTCCCATGTTCTAGGAAATTCAGAACATTAAACCACCTGAGTCAATCTCAAAGTGAGATTGACTCAGGTGGTTTATTGTTGTGAATTTGGTTTGGTTAACACGTGCACTAATTTCAGGTAAACGGCTTGCCGTGTTTGATTCATTTTTGACATCACTGTTTTGTTGATTCATTCCTAAAATGGGATACATTCAAATAGGCTCATTATTCTAAAAATGGAAAATGTAAATTATTTAACATATGCTATTATGCAGTATTCATTTGTAAAATGAAATTTTTTTTGATACATTAAAATGACACTAGCGGTCCATCTAACGAATGATTGTCATTTATCATTGTTTCTTATTTAATAGACCCGATGGACTGTTGATTTGATTGTTTTCTTACGCCCTGAAGAAGGTGATACCCCAGACCAGGGTTGGTGACACAGAAACGCTCGACATCGCTTTTAGTTCTCTTTTTTGACCTGTATATATGTTTTGTTTGATGTATGTTAAAAACAATCTATGTGGATCTAACTATAAAAACTATTTTCAATTAATTAAATTAACGAATTGTTGCAATTTCATCAGTCTTCTTTGTTGTCTTGAAGGATTTATGCATTTTCTATCGGATTCATGTAAAATAACTTTTCTATTTTTCATATATGGAGTGACTTTGTATTATCAGAGGGTGAACATGTTGATGAATGATTTAGTGCGCTTTCACGGTCTGAATGTGGTTGATTGGATAGTGAGCATGTATGAATGGATTGTATGAGAGGAAGTCCAGGGTGACCATCACCATTTGGGCCACAATCACTTTTGTACATATTTTATTGTATAAAGAATTGATTCATGTTTATAATTGTTTTCTGATTAAATTAGCAAAACCTAAAATAAATGTCGATTTAAAGAATTGATTTACTTTAATTATTTGATTTTGTTTGGGGACATGGTTCAGCTGGAGTGACAAACTCATCCAATGACTTAATTGCAATATTTATAAACATTAGGTAGAGATACCTGTTGATATTTTGATTTGCCTGAAAGAGTACTGACTGTTTCCTTTCCTTGCAAAATGCTGCAGATGTCACTTATGGACTTACACTAGGGCACTTTATTCTTATCACACAGATTTTTTAAAGTATTTTCCTTTCGAAGTTCTTAGTAACAGGCATTAAACCCTGCAACATTATCTACAATTAACCAAAATGACACCTTTGTTTTTAACACAACTGGGAGATATATTATTAGCAAGTGTAACACTAATATAAAAAACGAAGTGATTTACAAAACTTTTATTGTCAGGAATAACGTTTTTAATAAAGTCATGTGGGCTAAAATTATGTGCATACATTTGTTTTATTTCTACTGATTTAACAGAAGTATTGATTAAATATTCATTTTCGAACTATGCTTAGTTTAAGGTCTCAGAAAATCTGCAATCCTCTCTGCCTCTCGGTTATATTCAACACAAGAAAAATATACTCAATGAACACTACTTTATTTAATCAACAATAAGTACATAGTGCATAAAATTGGTCCAAATGTATTTTTGTAGCATATGAACATTTTGTTTCAGCTTCTTCAAGGGATCAAGGAAGGAACCTGAAAGCGAAACTCCCGAAAATGGCAAGTTTCTGTAAATGTCCTGAGGCCTTCTGTGCTACCTTCATCCTATTTATTGATGTGAATGAAGTCGAAAAGAAAAACATCAACAGAACATACTTACAACAAAGCTTAGATACTATAGCCCTGGTTTCACACTAGGCACAACATAATTAATGCATATTTTTATGCATTAAATTCGCTGTGTCTGATAATGTGTGGTTCAAGTTTTCTGGAAGAACCCGATCCAATTTCGTGAACAGCAATTCCGGCGGCTCCGGCCATAACATTGTATGATGAAGCCAAGCCTCATGCTAATTTTTGTTTTCCAACACGAGCAGTTACTGCACAGCGCGATTTTACACATGCAAACGATTTTACCATTACTTCTACACCATGCAACTTTTTTTTTTTTAGTTAACGGTTTTTATTGAGGAAAGTCAATATGTTAAATACAGCATAAAAGAAGTGCTTGAAACCATAAAATGAAAATATATTTAAGCTAGTCTCATGTTACAGTACTGAATTCATTAGAATAAAGGCTATAGAAGAGGCAATACAAATTAGACTTTGTAGATAAAAGATAGTAGAAGGAAAGAGTAGAAGGGAAGGGAAGAGAAAGAGGAAAAGGACGAGAGAAAAATGAGTCAATTGCATAATGAAACAAAAACCGAAGGTATCAAGATAATATAGCTGGGACATAAAACATTTCAAATACAAGGAATAGAAGTTAATAATAACATTATAATATTGGTCTGCTTGGCCTTGTCTGATTCTCAAATGTTTAACTTGTGGTAAGGGTGGGGTGACTGGTGTGATGCAAAAAGGGTTACAAATAGAGGAGGGGCGCACGGCCACAGGAGTACCTGTTTGGACATTATTGCATCTC
Source organism: Lissotriton vulgaris (assembly GCF_964263255.1). NCBI lineage: Eukaryota > Metazoa > Chordata > Amphibia > Caudata > Salamandridae > Lissotriton > Lissotriton vulgaris. The sequence continues at coordinate 867,889,677 of NC_141687.1, read as the reverse complement.
TAATGGTGCAGGGGTACCTGCCTAGACATTACTGCATTTATGCGGTTGCAGGAGTACCGGTCTGGATGTTACTGCATCTGCGCGGGTGTGGGAGTACCCGTTTTGACATTACTGCATCTGTGTGGGTGCAAGAGTACCTGGCTGGACATTACTGCCTCTGCGCGGGTGCAGAATACCTGTCTGGACATTACTTCATCTGCACGGGTGCAGGGGTACCTGTGTGGACATTTCTGCATCTGCGCGGGTGCAGAGTACCTGTCTGGACATTACTGCATCTGCACGGGTGCAGGAGTACCTGTCTGGACATTACTGCACCTGCACAAGTGTAATGGTACCTGTCTGGACATTAATGCATCTGCACGGGTGCAGGAGTACCTGTCTGGACATTACTGCATCTACGCGGGTGCAGAGTACTTGTCTGGACATTACTGCATCTGCACGGGTGCAGGAGTACCTGTCTGGACATTACTGCATATGCGCGGGTACAGGGTTACCTGTCTGGACATTCCTGCATCTGCACAAGTGCAGGAGTACCTGTCTGGACATTAGTGCATCTGCGCGGGTGCAGGAGCATCTGTCAGGATGTTACTGCATCTGCGAGGGTGCAGGAGTACCTGTATGGATGTTACATCATCTCTGCAGGTGCACTATCCCTTTTAGTCAAAGTAACAGATTAACATGTCCACTTCTCAAATTTCATATTTCACTATACTAATTCACCACTGATCCATTATGGGCTCCAGAGTAGCGCGCTACTCACCGAAAAAAGTGCTTCAACACCTCATCAGGGTTAGCAAGCACTATATAAATGCAAACCTTTTCTCCCTCTTCTATCCCTCGGCTACCCTTCTCAATCCAAATAACTGACTAACATCTCCACCACTCAAAATAGTTTCATATTTCACTATACGAAATTCACCACTAATCCTTTATGGGTACCAGAGTAGCATGCGACTCGCCAAAAAAAGCGCTTCAACACCCCATCGGGGGTAACAAGCACTATATAAATGCAAACCTTTTTTCCCTCTTCTATCCCTCCGCTATCCTTCACAATCCAAATAACTGACTAGCATGTCCACCACTCAAATTACTTTCATACTTCACTATACTAATTCAACACTAATGCTTTATGGGTTCCGGAGTAGCGTGCTACTCACCAAAAAAGCACTTTTACGCCTCATCAGAGGAAGATAAGTGCTATACAAATGAAATTACAATACAATACAATAATTTTAACATGACACATACCCAGGGGGTCCACAAGCAACAGTTTTAAAAGCACTGCAAAGTTCCTTCTATAATCAGCAGTTTTCAGGCAACAATAAAAGTGTCTGATTACCTTCCGCAGAATAATGCTAGGGAATGGACGCAACATCAGTGAATTCTGGGGCACCACACATTGTTGTATACATTATTAACAGACACATTATTGGTATTTCTGAGATTCACCCTTCCTCCTTCCCTCCGGTCACACCCTTAACTAGCGCTGTCCTCTTGACCGTGTTTCAAGTCTTGGGAAATGACGTGACACATTAACAACAAGTCAGACTGATAATAGTTCCCAACCACATTTGCTAGCTACCACCCGGGAAAGATGTTTAAATACAAAAATGAGTATGGCCACCCCAATACAGCATGCATTAAACACCTTCACAGGCCAAGAGCAGTGCATCATTAAACACTGTAGGGAGCTGCACAAACACACAAAGAACTTGACACACCCCATGCCTTCTGAAGGTACCTTTGCTCGTGCCACACTAGATCATGCCACAACATTCTTAGAAGCGAAATACTACGACTGCAAGCTTAAAAAATGCAAAGACTCCTTAGCATTGTGGCCCATCTTTAAGGAAAATGCTGAGCCAACACTGATGCCCACAGCCCCTGCGCCTGCATACCATATGAGCGGGATGTATCCCAAACTCATTATTAATTTAGACTTAGAGCCAACATCAAATGACAAAGCAGCTGTGGGTCACTCTGACTTCTGTTCAGAAGACCCCTTTTATCCACAACATAACAGTTTGCCGGACCACGCCAAAACATTGCCATCTCTTACTGCCCAAAGCCCTATAATAGAAGCCGTGATGCCAGGACTATCAGGTCAAATAGATGCACAATTCACCCTGAAGCTCACACCAACGCAAAATAATGCAGCACAACAGCAAGATGAGGATGAAGGGAGCGACAGTGCTTCCAACAAATCACATCAAACTTCTCACAGCTCACGCTCTGGTTCCAACACATTCCTCACTGTTGAACACCAACAACTACCAAGTCCGCGTCGCCAATGCAATGCATAATTCCCCATCAGTACACTGTCCCAACGTGAGGATAGAACTTCCATGCTGGACCTTCCAAATACTGTTAGGGAGGCCAGTGATAGTGAACAAGAATACCCAGAGACATTTGCCTAGCCCCACTTCACCAAATGGAGAAACAGGCAGGACTTAAACAAAAGTATGGATAGCCTCATACTAGGCGACACCACACAGATTTGCTACACAAAATGCAGTCACCAAGCCCCACCGGCGGGGCTGCAGCTGTCAGGCGCCTGTCAATGAAAGTAAAACAAATGCATGACTAACTCACTGCACTTCTCGGTGATGTAGGCCTCACAGCTTATTCAAATGAAGGACCAGGCACACCGCCACAGCAAGCACTGTAGACACAGATTCATGCAGCAATGCCACAAGCAAATGAAGCAGCTGCCTCGGGTTTACTCCAGCCAAGAGCATCAACTAGTGATGCCAACCACCCTGCTCAAAGTTAGCAAGAGCCCCCACAGACAGTACAGACAGTCATAACAGTATTTTCTGCTCTGGATTACTGCAACGGCCTCTTCCTCAACGCTCAATCCAGAGTAATAACCAAACTACAAACTATCCAGAACGCAGCAGCACGTCTGCTTTCTGGCAAAACAAAATATGAATCAATATCAAGAAGCATAAAGGATTACCACTGGCTCACCATTCGAAACAGAATCCATTTCAAGTCCCTTTGTATCGTGTTCAAAGCGCTCAATAACCAAGGACCTCACTTTCTGAAAGAGCAGCTGCAACCATACAAACCTAGCAGAATGTTACGTTCAGCTACCCTCGGCCAACTGGTCATTCCTCGTACTAAGACGGTATCCTGGGGTGATCCACGCTTCCTGGTGGCAGCCTCGAAGCTCTGGAATACTCTACCCCTAAACATCAGGCAGAGCCCGTCCCTCCTTCACTTTCGTAAGCTCCTAAAAACTTGGCTGTTCGACCAATGATTCCTCCGTCCCCACTTTTCTCACCACAAATAACTGGTTTTATTAGCGCCAAGACGCCTGAGGGTATATGCTGCGCTTTACAAATATAAAAAATAAATAAATAAATAAATAACATACATATTTGGCCCACCACCTCCGTTCATACTTACATTCATGAACACCTCACCACAAAGAGAGCATCCAGATGCAGAGGAGCAAAAAGAGAAAAGAAGGAGGAAAACAGAGATAGAACGATTACAGGTGCTAGGAACACATGGTAAACCGGACATATCATATGATGTTTCAGGCACGGCCTCTATGCTCTCTATTAGACAGAGAAATAGCTATAACATGATGCTCAGTAAACAAACAGCCTCACCCTACACTGAATTAATGCCAAATGAGATAGTTACACTCACAGAGGATTATGAGTTTTATTTCGATCCATTCACTGATAATCTGTCAGGTTGGACAGAAAGCCAACCACAGATGATCCTATGGCCACAAACTGGGTCCTTTGATCCACAAAATATGGAAACAGCAGAAGATTGCATCCTACATGGGGAGGTAGATAAAGATTGGGACTATGGTTACATTGGGGCAAGCCTAAAAATTTTGAATAAATATGCACGTGAGCATGACCCTACCCTGCACACCCGACCAACAGCAGCAGGCACTAGGGTAACACGCCAGATGCCACTACTGTTTAAAAATGCCAATGCTCCTCCCATCTATGTCCCATGGTGACAAATGGAAAAAGACAATTTAAAAAAACAACTCTCACCACTCACAGGGGGATAGCTGCCTTAGAAAAGCACACTGCAGGTGTCAACTTAGGAATAGGGGATGTCAAAAGTCTGCTTGTCTCCCTCATTGGAGAAGACGCAGAAGATATATTCACACATGTCAATAACAAAATTACAATCACTGGCACAGAATATGATGGTGAAGCATTTAACAAATTAAGAGCACGTGTCTGGTACCAATTGCGCCGTAAATTCCCAGATGTCCCACACATTGGGTCCTTAATGTCACAAACAATGCAACAAAATGAGGCCCCAGCACAATACATTTCTAGAATGAAGGGAAAATGGCATCAGGAATTAGGAGAAAAATGGAACGCAACAGAAGGGAACAGTAGGTTCTTCTACCACACAGTAAAGAAGGGACTGCCCACTGACGTACAGGACAAGTTAGATGTGATAGTAGCAATTGAATGCAAACCATGGCCTAAAATACAAGATCACATTTTTCCCTTTCCTAAAAACAAGCAGGAACAGGACAGGAACAGGCAATTAGCAATTGAAAATGCAGCAGCCAAGCTAGTAGAGCAGAAACTTAATAACAAAAAAGATGCTCCAGATACAGTCATGCTAGCAACACAAGTAAACCAGATGACTGCTGTTACAGGATTTCCACAGAATGCCCTGAATGCTTTAGCAGGCAACACCCAGGGAGGTGCACCATACATACAAGCACAGCCCACCTATAATAATGAACAACAACAGTCCTATTATGGTAACCAGTAAAATAGGCCTTGGAACATAGGGATGCAGGGAAGAGGTAGAGGACCGTGTCAACAAAGGGCCAAAGAACAGCCAGGACCTCCGGTATGCTTTTACTGTCAGAGACGAGGACACTTCATAAAAGATTGCCGAACCAGAATGCAGGATAAAGGAAGGGAGGTGTTTTTAAGGGACCCCAACAACGGGCCCCTACCCAATACCAAAAACAGCAGCAAATGCAGCCAAAGTCAGTTCAGCCCCAAATAATATATTCCTACCTCCCATCAGCACAGCAGCAGCCCATGCAACAATTACAATTACAAGCACCTGCAAGTACCCAATTACAGGCACTAACTCCGCAAGCACAGCCACAAATACAACAACCACAAACACCTGTATATCAAATGATGCCCCAAGCACAAGCATTTGTATTTCAGGGAGGAACAGTGATATCTTCCACCAACCCATTTGCGTGGGGCACCATCCAGCAGTACCAGGCTGGAGTGTATCATAGTTAGGACAGCCCACAGACAACTCTTGTGTGCCCAGTTTTGTCGTGCACAACAGATATTAAGGAGGACCCCATTGCTTTTGTCACGATAAACAATAACACTTACAGCTTTCTCATTGACACAGGTGCTACTTATTCCTGTATTATAAGAGGAGCACTGCTCAACTCAAATCAGATAGCGGGCACACAGGGCTTCTCTGGAGCAATAGCTTGGGTCCCTTTCACCAAGCCAGTACCAATAGAAATAGGAGGTAAATATGGGGAACAACGTCTATTCTATTCACCACGGTCCCCAGTGAATCTCCTGGGACATGACCTCATGGCAAAATTAAACATGACCATCCACTTTGATGAGGACGGCACAATGATTTGTTCCATTCCAGGTACACCTATGGCCAGGATGATGGCAGTCACTGTGGACTCCTCCTTAAAGTATCAAATAAGAGCCCGCCCATTGGATGAACAAGCATTCCCCACTGCAGTGCACATAATTGTTGCCACCACACCAGAAATGAACGGCTGCACTGTCCAACTTCCAAAAGAGTTTCTCTTTCATCCACATTCACAGCACTCCTAAGCGCCTGACAAGCACATGATCTTAGACATACACTGTCTTGAAATAACACCCACCTATGGAGCATTCCAAGCAATTGACGACAACGCCCACACCTGGGACAGCGTAATTTTCCTTCAACCAGGAGGGATAGTAAAGGACATCCTAGATGACCAACTGTTCGGGCTCCAGAGCTTTATCTAAAGAATGAAATTGTCTACCAAAATGAAGTCCCCCTTTCCGTGACCATAGAAATAAGAACACCCACTCCTGCCCAACACTTTGACTCCACACATGACGCTGACCTAGCTCAGGTACCAAACAACCTTTGGACCACGGGTCCTAATGATGTCAGACTAATTCACTCAGCTACCCCATTCAGAAAAACACTCAAGAAAGGCGCCATTCTACCAAGAGTGCACCAGTACCCCTCGTCCAAGGCGGCAGGGTATTGCCCCAACTATACAAGCATTACTGGATCAGGGAGTAATATACCCCTGCACATCTCCTTGCAATACATGTCTGTTTTCTGTACGCAAACATAAGACTAATCAATGGCGTCTAGGACACGATTTACGTTTTCTTAACAACATTGTGGTACCAGAATTCCCAATCGTCCCTGACCCCTCAGTGATTCTCACCAATATTCCCCCAGATGCAGAATATTTTTCCGTCATTGTCCTGAAAAATGCCTTTTTCAGTGTTGCACCACACCCGATAGCCAATATCTGTTTTAATTTTCATTTAAAAATATCAAATTGACCTACACCAGGTTAGCCCAAGGCTATTTTGAATCCCCCAGTGTCTTCAACAGAGCTGTCAAAGATGATTTATCAAATTTCCAATGAGACAGCACCTTGCTGCAGTATGTCACCAACATATTGCTCTGCAGTCCCACAGAGCAACAATGTAGAAAGGATACAATAACCCTGCTCACAACATTAGCACAGAGAGGATATACGGTTGACAACAGAAACTTCAATACTGCCAGAAAGAAGTACAATACCTTGTACATTTGGTCTCAGCATCAGGAAGAAGAGTCACCCCAGATAGAATTGAGGCAATAACATGCACCAGTGAGCCCCAACAGTCAAGGACATGCAGAAATTCCTAGGATTAGTGAATCATGCTCGCCAGTGGATCCCCGGGTGGGTGTTTTTTCAAGACAGTGTATGTCTAAGATCATGTGCTTGTCAGGCACTTAGGAGTGCTGTGAATGTGGATGAAAGAGAAACTCTTTTGGAAGTTGGACAGTGCAGCCGTTCATTTCTGGTGTGGTGGCAACAATTATGTGCACTGCAGTGGGGAATGCTTGTTCATCCAATGGGCGGGCTCTTATTTGATACTTTAAGGAGGAGTCCACAGTGACTGCCATCATCCTGGCCATAGGTGTACCTGGAATGGAACAAATCATTGTGCCGTCCTCATCAAAGTGGATGGTCAGTGAATCTCCTGGGACATGACCTCATGGCAAAATTAAACATGACCATCCACTTTGATGAGGACGGCACAATGATTTGTTCCATTCCAGGTACACCTATGGCCAGGATGATGGCAGTCACTGTGGACTCCTCCTTAAAGTATCAAATAAGAGCCCGCCCATTGGATGAACAAGCATTCCCCACTGCAGTGCACATAATTGTTGCCACCACACCAGAAATGAACGGCTGCACTGTCCAACTTCCAAAAGAGTTTCTCTTTCATCCACATTCACAGCACTCCTAAGTGCCTGACAAGCACATGATCTTAGACATACACTGTCTTGAAAAAACACCCACCTATGGAGCATTCCAAGCAATTGACGACAACGCCCACACCTGGGACAGCGTAATTTTCCTTCAACCAGGAGGGATAGTAAAGGACATCCTAGATGACCAACTGTTCGGGCCCCAGAGCTTTATCTAAAGAATGAAATTGTCTACCAAAATGAAGTCCCCCTTTCCGTGACCATAGAAATAAGAACACCCACTCCTGCCCAACACTTTGACTCCACACATGACGCTGACCTAGCTCAGGTACCAAACAACCTTTGGACCACGGGTCCTAATGATGTCAGACTAATTCACTCAGCTACCCCATTCAGAAAAACACTCAAGAAAGGCGCCATTCTACCAAGAGTGCACCAGTACCCCTCGTCCAAGGCGGCAGGGTATTGCCCCAACTATACAAGCATTACTGGATCAGGGAGTAATATACCCCTGCACATCTCCTTGCAATACATGTCTGTTTTCTGTACGCAAACATAAGACTAATCAATGGCGTCTAGGACACGATTTACGTTTTCTTAACAACATTGTGGTACCAGAATTCCCAATCGTCCCTGACCCCTCAGTGATTCTCACCAATATTCCCCCAGATGCAGAATATTTTTCCGTCATTGTCCTGAAAAATGCCTTTTTCAGTGTTGCACCACACCCGATAGCCAATATCTGTTTTAATTTTCATTTAAAAATATCAAATTGACCTACACCAGGTTAGCCCAAGGCTATTTTGAATCCCCCAGTGTCTTCAACAGAGCTGTCAAAGATGATTTATCAAATTTCCAATGAGACAGCACCTTGCTGCAGTATGTCACCAACATATTGCTCTGCAGTCCCACAGAGCAACAATGTAGAAAGGATACAATAACCCTGCTCACAACATTAGCACAGAGAGGATATACGGTTGACAACAGAAACTTCAATACTGCCAGAAAGAAGTACAATACCTTGTACATTTGGTCTCAGCATCAGGAAGAAGAGTCACCCCAGATAGAATTGAGGCAATAACATGCACCAGTGAGCCCCAACAGTCAAGGACATGCAGAAATTCCTAGGATTAGTGAATCATGCTCGCCAGTGGGTCTTTGATTTCTTTACCATCAGAGCCCCAATGCTGAAAGCTGTTACAATGGCTAAAGTCAGACATAGCAAAATTGATTAAAGACCTGAAATGAAGACAGCCTTCACACAACTGAAAGATGAAATTACAAATGCTCCAGTGTTAGGCTTCCCTGACTACACCAAGGAATTCTACTTGTTCATTCACTGTGACGGTCAAGTCATGACAGCAATCCTCACCCAAAAATACCCCATGGACCACAAGCCAATTGTCTACTTCAGTGACATACTACATTCTGTAATAAAAGGACACTACCCATGTGAACAAGCACTAGCAGTAGCAGCATTCGCAGTTGAGAAAAATACCCCCATGGTCATGGGATCCCTCTTAACACTGTACACAGAACATGCTGTTTTTGACATAATACAGAAAACTAAAACAACTCTTACCACTCAAAGAGTATCAGGTTACAAAGTCATACTATTCTTGCCCTCTCTGAAAGTAGTTAAGTACCACACAGTCAACCCTGCCACATTCTTTGCCCACCCCATTGAAAATATAGATGACGACCCTCATGATTGGGCCACATACTGTCCAGATGAGTCAGGAGCAGCAAAGGAGGACCTATTGCCAGACAGTACAGTGTACTTTGTTAATGGCTCCTTTACCATTGATCCAGAGATAGGGATCAGATATACAGGAGCGACAGTGGTTAGAGCACAACAAAATGACTCCTCTGACTCCCTAGACATTGTACAGCAATTAACATTACCTTCACACTACTCAGCACAAGCAGCAGAACTAGTGGCATTGATTGTCTCCTTGAGAAATGGGGCAGAGAAACGCATCACTGTTTATTCAGACTCTGCATATGTCATGACAACAACACATTCCAGCATCATGCGATGGAAAAGGCGTGGTTTTCTCAAATCAGATGGCACACCTGTTATGCACAGACAGTTACTTGAAGAGCTAATAGAAGCACTGACACTGCCAGCTGAGGTAGCTGTAGTAAAATGTGCAGCACACACAAATGGCCAAGACTTTGTCTCCAGGGGTAACTCTCTGTCAGACTAGGCAGCTAAAGCAGCCACCATGGCCCCCCACCTGTGCCACCACCACCACTTTCAGCACCACCAGAAGGCCAGCACGCCCCCATCCTGCTTGCCCAATATGTACCTACAACAGTACAACACGACAAGGAAAGTGCAGAGGAAGAAAATTCTGATTTAACGCTTCCATACACTATTGATGATACACAGCCATATGATCACATTGCACAATTACACCTCAGAGAAATACAGGAAAGTGTACCACTACAAGAGAAAGAGTTATGAAAGAAGAGGGGAGTACAACAGGACCCCTCAGAGTTCATCTCCAAACAAACAACTACAGGAAAGCCTGTCATGCCACAGGCCTTATTGCAAGTGGTGCTCGATCAGTTACATCTTCCCACACATGTTTCCCGAGATAATATGTCCACCACCATACAGACTGACTGGTTCATCCCCAATGCCCACAAATGAATCCAGCTTTTTGTAAATAAATGCCTCGTTTGTCATCAGTACTAACCAAACCCCACTATAAAAACAGTTGCCTCTACAATACCAAAACCAGAAAGCCCTTTCTAAGAACTCCACATCGACTATGTGGACATGATTGATCGCTGCCAAAATTATCGATACCTCATTGTGGTAGTATACCCATTTTCACAATGGATCGAAGCTGCACCATGTGTCCTCTGCGATGCCAATGCAGCAGCTAATTTCCTGCTCCGGGAAGTCATTTTGCGCCGGAGTTTGCCAGGCGCGATCCGTTCTGACAACGGCAGCCATTTTTCAAACACCATTTTTGCCCTTCTCACAACAATGTTAGGGATTAAACATAAATTGACATCAGCATATCACCCACAAAGTAATGGCATTTGTGAACGCCTTAACGGCCTCCTCAAAGGTAAAATAATCAAGATAAGTGCCACACTTGGAAAGAAATGTCTCTATTGCCTACCAATTGCCCTATTACACTCAGAAACTCTCCCAGTTCCGATCACAACCTATCCCCCCACCAGCTTGTCACTGGTCGATCAATAAATGTATCAGTCCCCTCAACAAGACCCAAACTAGACAGTGAAAGCAGTTCTAAAATTGTGAAAGCTGAAATATTTAAATATTTATGTGCACTAACACACGCTTCACAGTTCCTCTCTATCCAGATATCAAAGAGAAAGGACAAGGGTCCAATCGCTCCTGAGCTTTCCCCAATCTGTCCCGGAACACAGATCTTTGTCAAAAAAGCTGTTAGAAAGTGGAACGACCCCAGATTTGATGGTCCTTTCACAGTCTACTCTTCACCCACAACTGTTCGTATCGTCAAGAGGAAAGCATGCATCCACAAGACCCACATCAGGATCAACCCGGCACCATCCCAGAACTAAGTGATGAACAAGGGGAAGGCATTGTGCTTCCATTTATTTATTTATTTATTTATTTAACTTATATAGCGCGTTATAACCACTGGGGTCTCTAAGCGCTGTTTTGTCCAGATTACGTAGTGAGGTATGGCATTCACTTGATCCCAGTAGAGCGCCTAGGGTCTGCTCCATGCTTGCTTAAAAAGTGCAGTTTTTAATTTTTTCCTGAAGGATAGCAAATTGCTTTCCTTCCTAAGTTCTGGGGCCAGTTTGTTCCACAAAGCTGGGAGTGTGTTGGAGAAAGCACGTCCCCCCACCGTGGCCAGTTTGAAACGGGATTGGGACAGGAGGGTAGCGTCCGACGAGCGCAAAGTCCTGCCCGGTATGTATGGGAATAGGCGGGATTTCAAATATCTTGGTGCTTTACCATACAGCGCCTTGTGTACGATGCACAGGCCTTTAAATACAACCCTCTGCCGAATCGGAAGCCAATGTAGCTCCTGCATCAGGGGGGAAGAGTGGGCAGTCCTGGGTTTCTTATAGATCAACCTGGCTGCATCATTCATAACCCCCTGTAGTTTATCCAGCAGCCGCTGGGGTAAACCTATATACAGGGAGTTCCCGTAGTCCAGCCTAGCCAGGATTGTGGCTGAGACCACGTGTCTCAAAGTAGAGAATGAGAGTAATGCAGAGATCTTCCTTAATTGTCGTATCAGGCCTATACAAGTACCCACTACCGTAGTGACTTGCTTTTTCATGGATAGTTTGTCATCCACATATAGGCCTAGACTTTTGACTGCAGTCGCCGGTTTCGGTGGCGCACCCAGCTCCACAGGCCAAAATTTCTCCCTCCAGGGGTTGGCCGAGATGGAAATGGGCAACACTTCCGTCTTATCCGGGTTGATTTTTAAGGAGTTCTCGGACATCCAGTTGACCGTGGCTTTAAGTATATCCTGCAACCTGGTGGACGCTCCCGGGCCATCATCCAGCCGGATGATTATCTGGGTATCATCGGCGTAGTTGTATACTAGGCAATCCATCCTATTCAGGAGTGCGATTAATGGCTGCAGGTAGATATTAAAGAGTAGGGGTGACAGGGCAGATCCCTGTGGAACCCCGCAGGTGATGGGAGCAGAGGTGGAAAGTAAATCTCCCAAGTGTACTCTTTGTGTCCTGCCCTGCAGGAATGATGTAAGCCATGCAAGTGCTGTTCCCCTGATACCAAAAGATCTCAACCGCGACAAGAGCTGTTCATGACACACGGTATCAAATGCCGCGGAGAGATCCAGTAGTACCAGGGCGCTCGGTGTTTTTACATCAGCCCGAGTTCTTCGTTCATCCAGGATTGATAACATGACTAATTCCGTGCTATGGTTAGCACGGAACCCTGCCTGATTGGACTCCAGCAGGTTGTTGCTCTCTAGATGACCTGAGAGTAGTACTAACACATGCTGCTCGATCACCTTAGCCAGGAAAGGCAACTGGGAGATGGGTCGGAAGTTTTTCAAACACTTCGTGTCCGATCCGGGTTTCTTTAGTAGAGGAATCAGGCGAGCCTCTTTAAAAGCTAGAGGGACCTGTCCTGTGTGAAGGGAGGTATTCAGCAAATGCAAAACCTCTTCCTCAATTCCTGGCAATGCCAACTTGAACACATCAGGAGGGCATGGATCCACCAGGGAACCCGATTTGACTCGGTCCGTGATCTTAAATAGTTCCTGCTTTGAAATTGGGGAGAACTCAACTAGTGGTGAGATATCTGGCGGGGCAGTGAGGTCCGGTGTGCCAGGACATTCGAGGGGTGTAGTTGCAGCAATTTCTCCCAGAATATCGGAGATCTTATTCACGAAGAAATCCTGGAACCTCTGGCAATCCTCCTGGGTGAACTCAGTACTTTGCTCTTTATTTATCCTGAGCTCCGCCAGGACCCGAAAGATTTCCTTCTGTGGATTTCTAGCTGCAACTATTCTTTCCTCGAAGAAAACAGCCTTCCTAGTTTGGATGGCTAGTTTGTAATTCGCTAAGGAAGAAATGTATTCTTTCTTGGCAATGGCGTCATACTCTTTTCGCCATGCCCGTTCTTTCTTCCTCACCCCACGTTTCATATCCCGTAGGGAATCATTGTACCAGGGGGCCCCAGCTCCTCTCTCCACCTTCTTCACCCTACGAAGGGGTGCCACCAAATCAATGGCGCTCCCCAGTTTATGCTGAAGGTGACCACAGAGGGCATCAATGTTAACATCCTGCTCCTTTACTGAAGGAGACTGTTCCAGGAGGTAGACCATTTTTTTCCATCAAAGTTTCTCCACTTCCGGGCCATTTTCCAACCTTCCCCAGGCTTGGACAGATGGCCATTCAGTAAAATTCTGCCCTTTATTAAAAAGTGGTCAGACCAGGCGCAAGGCAAGATCTCTGTAACACCCTGGGCTGGCATGGTAGTCCAGACTAAATCAAGCACATGTCCCTTCTCGTGTGTCGGTTCCTTCACCTGTTGGGTGAAATCCAAGGAGGAGATAGCCTCCTCAATCTGTAGTGCTTGTCCCTCTTTGGGGTATTTTTCCCAGTGGTAGTTGAAGTCCCCAACGACAACCATTTTGTCGTATCTCGAGCGCAGATCCTGAACCAATCTAGTAAACAGAGCCGGAAAATCTGGCGACGCCCAGGGCGGTCGGTATACCACCAAGAACACCACACATACCGCCCCCCGCCTGAGCTTAACCCCCATAACCTCTGCTCCCCCTAGGGTTTCGGAAAGAAACCTTTCGGCGCGGAGACGTGCCTGGTAGAGAAGCGCTACTCCACCTCCTTTCTTAGCTCCCTCCCTATTGAAATGGAGTGCCAGATAGTTATCTGGTAGGGCCGCCACTAGGTCCGGCGCCGAGCAATCCTCCAGCCATGTTTCGGTGAGCGCAAGGGCATCTAGCTCCCCGTCTTCCAGAAGTGAAAAGACCTCCAACTTATGGCCCTGCCATTGACAAAACAAGAAGAAGAAGAAGACAGTGATTACTTGGTCGTTTATGGATTCAGATTCAACAGAAACACCCGCCGCACAGAAATTTCCTATTTGAAGTTATGAACATACATATTAATATTTGACATTATTGTTGGTGTGGGGATAGGGATCTTTAACTGGTATGCAGTTATCTCCCATTGTATTGATAAAAAGTTTTCAACACCACTGTGCACCCCAAATCACTTTCTCATCCACCTGTTAGCACACGTGTTGCAAATAGCACCCCTAGTAATGAAAAGAGTTCGACATCCTCTGTTGGTGCTGTCAGCACCCCAAATAACTATGTGCCCCCACGTCATCACCTCCTGTACCCGTTGAAAATTATACAGAATGGAACAGTACAATTGATATCACATTACCCCCCTCGCAGCTGTCTCGCCAACGCAGACAAGCCCGTCCTGACCAGTTGGCAGGGGACCATGGGGTTCATAACTCCCTATTAGATAACTTGTAGTATAAGGATATGACAGCAGCTGGCAAGCAGATCACAAACCAATCATGTAATTTGTGCTCATATTTTCCCCATGCAGTAGGCACAGATAGTCTGATTTTTCCTAGAGAAGTCCCACCACGCACTGCCAAATGTCTTTTACATCTGTACCTCTGTCGCATACAAGGACAAGTACAGGTCATTAAGGCTGACATTTCCACCGCATATGTAAACACCACAGAATGGGACTATAAATGCACCACACACAAGGGTATCTCTGACACAACTGACCTTGAGGAGATAATACATGAAATGTACAGAAGAGGAGTCCCTAACATGGACCTTAAGGCACCTCACCTTAGGAAGCATGGATACATCACAATAACATCTCCTTCAGCAGTATGCAATGTATCAATACCCCATGGCAACCCATGCCCAAGTCAGAATAGAACTGTACTGTGCCTATGGGCACACGTTTATTTCAATGATAAGTGGAATGCTCCCGGCTTCGTGGTGTGCAAAACAGCATCCTTAGGGCCCCCTTGGGTAGAGTTAGATTATGAAGATGGGATTGACTGGGAGGTTGAGGATGAGTGTGAACAGATATGGTCAAAGGAAATTAGAAGGTACACCTCGGGTAGGGAGAAAATGTCCAAACCTAAAAAAGCATTCAAACTAAAGTCACCTCTTTTCTATTTTCTAGTAAATGGCACGATACCTGTGGGTCGCGAATCTGGATGCAACAGCACACTTTTTAATTCGGACATGCTGTATGGCACCTCCAGTCTAATGGACCTCTACTGGGCTTGTGGAGAACGCCTCTATCTCCAAATGCCTCCTCAATGGAATGGACCATGCACCCTGGTGACCATGCACGAAGTTCACCTGGTCGTTTCAGCAGCCAATATTTCCCACATTACAGGCGATGTCACCTTGCTCCACCGACACTGGCGAACTGCTCAATACTTTACCAACTACGCTTTTGATGACATTCCCCAAGAATTCCGCCTTTTTAACCAAGCCCAGCTCTTTTTCGGGAGCCTCATCCCAATGTTCCAGATAAAAACAAATGCATGTTGGCTTGAGGTGACCCGCTACGGAGTCATGCTGACCATCAACAGTACCAGGGATGGGCTAAATGCTTTCAAGGAAGAACTGCGCCCCCCTGAGGCTTATGGTTTTAGAGCATGGGTATGTCCTGGACATGCTAACTGCAATTGATGGTGGACTATGTCGCAAGATCGAAAAAAGCTGCTGGACTATTGTGCCTTTGAATGATGCTGAGAATGGACCACTCACTAAGGAAATTGAGGACTTGGACAACTTAGGGAAGAACATGTTTGAGGAACTAGGTGCCAGGGCAGACATAGCAAAGGACTGGCTCAATTTTAGCTGGATGCCTTCATGGCTGTCTGCCCTCCTAAAAATGTTTGTACCGATTTGTGGTGTGCTGTTGCTCCTGTGTTGGGTCATATAGATAACATGTCATTGTGTGAAAAGATTCAGTACTAAAATAGTAGGGATGAATTACGCATTCACAGGAATATACAGGAAGACCATACGTGAAGACAATGGACCAGAGAAGGGTAATAAACTATCACTGTTAGAGATAGTTGAGCTCACAATGACTGGCTCACACTTATTACAGACCCCTGCTGACGCCCACTACGATGTACCTACCGCTCCCCCACTTCCCCCTGGTAGACACCTAGTAGAGGGGGATTTTAGCGTAGATCCTTATGAATCACTAGCTGACAGGCCTGAAGGAGAGTATGTTGAGTTAAGGTCACTGCTTGATAAGCAGGACAAACAGTGTCCCTACATTAATGACACGCCCTGGATGCCCCAAGTGGATGAAGGGCCTGCCAAATACGCTGTAAGAGTTTTGTTCAAAAATGAACGGTAGGAGGGAAATGAAACAGGGTCCTGTTTTACCATGTAAAGGCCATAGGCCAATTCTGCCCCACACCTGAAACATGAGACCCTAATATGGGCCCACCAGCCAGCACACAGGGATTTGTTAAATTGACCATACTGTTTTCGATTATTTTCTAAAACACAGTAGACCCTACGCCTCTCTGATAAAATCACAACACATCTCATCTGCAAAGAACACCGGCCTCAGCTCCATCTTCTTGGTAAACAAACTCACAGTGCCCCCACTGCTTCATTATCCTCGGAGTATGGTTCTCTTCTCACGAACACCACAAAAACATGTGTTCCTCAAGATAAGAGGAACACATGGGGTGCACTGAGGGGGGGCAGGTGCAATCTTTTGTTTTCTTCAATAATATTGTATTTTTGCTAGCTTCAAGTAACTAAAGACAAACAACTTGGCGTGAGAACATGACTTACAACCTTTTGTAATCTTCTGCGTTCTTATCAAAATTCTGTGAAGTGACGTATATTGGTTCTGATAAATGTACAAATTGTGGTATGATTGACATCAAACACCTGTCATCTGAAGGACTTGTGGTCAAGCTCTTCCCCATCAAATCAGTATAAATGAGCAGCCCACAGTCAACAAGACGGACCACCTTGCACGGTAAAACTACTTGAGTCAGGTGCTGTGTGATCCCCAGTTAACCGTTGTTCTACTTTTTAGAATTCTTGTTCAAGGTTGCACATTATTCATTGTGTTTTGAAACATATTTCTATCATTGCTTTTTTATGATTTCAAGCCTCCTTGCAATTGCATGGTTTTGCTCACCATTTTAAAAATGTGTCTTTAACACTTGGTCGCTGCTAAAACCAAGTAGCTTTATAATTAAGTGTCTCTTGACATTTATCATTTTAAATTGTGTCCTCAGATAAATTGTAGACAATCCTGATCCAGTTCTTGCCTCTCACTTGTGTATTTCCTTATTTTAGTTAAAGCACCCCTGCTCAAATTAAACTGGTGTAAAAAAAACACCCTTTCCTGTGGAAATTGAACATGGACTGGAACTTTTTGTTGGCCTCTTCATGCTAGCCTGTGAGTCTCGAAGTACCTCTCTTGAGGTCCTGGGGGGCTTTAGAAGTGCACTTCTGTGGTGGATTAGGACTTAATGGTGTAAAGTCAGAAGGTAAAATCTCTGAGCAGGATGAACCTGGTTAGTGTATTTGACCGTGCTACATCGCAGTCCGTTGTGCCTATGTCCTGTTTTAGTACAGCCACTGACATTTTGTGCTTCTTTGCGCTATTTCTACTTAAAACCTCATATTTCCGGTCCCCAATATTGTTATGTTATGTTATGTTAGAAAAGCTCCTAAAGCGCACAAAGTGTCTTGGTGCTAACTCTGCATAACCAGCTTGAAAAGAGAGCTTACAGATTTCCAAAAAGCCAAGTTTTTAACGCTTTCCTGAAGGATAGCAGCTGGTCATAGATTTTCTATGCAGAAGTAAGGTATTCCACGTCTTAGCTGTGCGTATAACAAAACTTCTTCTGCCCTGCAGGGAGCGTTTAAACTTAGGGACTATGTAATTTTTAGCCTCAGACAATTGCAGTATCTTACTTTGCTAGTACCATTTGAAACTCTGTCTCAAATAGTCTGGGCCCATATTGTGCAGTACTTTATAAGTAATGTACAATGTCTTGAAATTGATCCTTTGCCTGATTGGTAGCCAGTGTACTTTTCGAATGGCTTGAGAGGCAAATTGAAATTTCGGAATCCCTAACTAGAGGCGTGCCGCCACATTTTGTAATGTTTCAATTTTTTTCATTAGTTGCTCCTACATATTTAGGTATAGACCATTGCAATAATCTATTTTAAAAAGCACTAATGATATGACTACTGTTTTCTGTGAGTCGGGAGGAATGCATAGAAGGATTTTTTTTTATTATCCCTCAGGTATAAAAGGAAGTGGAAAGGACTGCAATAACTTTATTACCATAGGTGAGCTTATTATCAACTAACACTCCAAGATTCTTAGACTTTTTCTTTGGAGTCGGAAGAGATCCCAATTCCTTCGATTTCTTCAATATTATTGTATTTTTGCTAGCTTCAAGTAACTAAAGACAAACAACTTGGCGTGAGAACATGACTTATAACCTTTTGTAATCTTCTGCGTTCTTATAAAAATTCTGTGAAGTGACGTATATTGGTTCTGATAAATGTACAAATTGTGGTATGATTGACATCAAACACCTGTCATGTGACGGACTTGTGGTCAAGCTCTTCCCCATTAAATCAGTTTAAATGAGCAGCCCAGAGTCAACTCGACGGACCACCTTGCACGGTAAAACTACTTGAGTCACGTGCTGTGTGATCCCCAGTTAACCGTTGTTCTCCTTTTTAGAATTCTTGTTCAAGGTTGCACAATATTCATTGTGTTTTGAAACATATTTCTATCATTGCCCCCAGATGGGGACCAGAAAATGACCTAATTTCAGAACAGGATGACCACAGTCTTCTCACAGTTTAAATTCAAGCAGTTGTTTTTCATTCAATTACTCACTTCTCGCAAGCAGTTATGGTATCTAGTTCCAGTGTTATTGTCACTGCTGGAGAGGAAAACAACAATCTGGGTGTCGTCAGCATAAGATGTTAAAGAAAATCCAATGGATCTGATCAGAATGGCCAAAGAGGCGACATAAAACTTAAACAGCGTTTGGCTTAGTGAGGATCCTTGCTGAATCCCACAGGGTAGTGAAAAGGGTACTGAGGCAAATTCCTTTAGTGCAACAGATAGTTCTCGCCCAGATAGGAAGCATCTTAGGAGGGCCAAAGCAGCCCCCCTGAGCCTGATGTTGTATAGACAGTAAATCAACAACTCATGATAGACTGTATCGAATGCTGCCAATAGATCAAGTGAGACATTGCACTTTTGTCATTTTGGTCTCATTTTGTCTATTAATTTTTACTATATTTTTCTAATGACTTTTTGATAATTGTTTTACTTTATTACTTTTAAGTACTGCATAATTAATTTACACATTGCATCAAATATAAGCCTGTCTGCACTGTGCCAAAGGTACCAGAGGTTGAGCTCAGGTTTATTTTGTGACTTTAGTTGTTCACCCTTTCATGAGTCATAAATTCCTTTGAAGTGGATACTTACCCTCCAACTGATAATCACATTTCTTACACCCACCGACAATGCACCATTGTGATTTCTCTGGATAGCCTTATGACTCTATGGTGCACTCCAGGTTCAGTGCTCTGAGTGACCTAAATGCTGTGATGTTAGATTTTTGCACAGTTGCAGTAATGTGGCCAATAATAAGGCCTTTAAACAGAGTGGAAAGGGTGCAATAATATTGCTATCTGCAGTGCCTAGTATGCTCCATAGTACAAGGGAGACCCTGGGGTCACTAGATAGCTGGGATATTGAATAATTTATAAGACACAGTGGTCCCCCTGGTAATAATAAGCGTATCTAATAGGAAAGTATAAGTGTAATCAAAAAAAGCATTTCATAATAAATTAAGCATATATGAAAATAATGTATACAGAATAGCAGTGAGGTGAATAAAACATGCTTAGTGCTCAGGCAATTGTTATAGTTATGGGCAAATGTGATAATGTGCGCATCACAATTCAGAGAAAATATGTACAGCCCATATGTTACAGATCAATATTTGGGTGGGTCCATATGGTATGTTGATGGCTTTTCGATCCACTATAATTGTGGGATCATCATCAGGACACAAGTCAGTATAGGCGCACTGTGAGAAAGTGGCTCTATATATACTGGACCAGAATAAGGTACAGTGTGTATAGGGTCCACAAACCCTAGAGGTATAACAGAGGAGAAAGTCAGGACTGACCTTACTTTCAAAAGTGGTAGCTTGGTCGAGCAGTAAGGCAGTACCAGAGGACAGTGTAAAGCATTTGTTGTGCACACTCAGTCAGCAAAAGGTTTCACACACTCAAGGACTGAAATCCAGGCCAATTGTTTTATATCAACAGATATAGTTGTTTTATTTTTAGAACCAACAGGTATAACGATATACTTTTCTCGATATGAGTACTCTCATGTAAATACTTTGCAAAGAGGCAATAAACTTTGTGAACACAATAAATACATGGGTTGCAGTAGGCAACACAATTCTAGACACACTATAGCATTGAGCTCAATGGGTTTTCATCATATATGTACAGTTGATTACTTTGTAGATTACTTTGGTAGTTCCAGGACTGGAATCTAGGTTCAGTCCTGGGGTCTCTAAGCTTAAAACAATTTAGTAAAATCGTTTTAGTTATGGTAGTGATTTTTCAGGAATATAAAGCTGTTTTAAAAGTTCTCACTTAGAAACTTTTCAATGAAAAACTGGCAATGTTATCCAAGGGGAGAAAATTCAGGTTGCAGGTAAAGTATGATTTTGTTACTTCTGTAATCCAGTACTGGGCCCCTGGGTCCAGCACTGGGGTCTCAACTTAAAACAGGTGACTAATTGCGTTTCAGTATTTCGTATGATTTTTACAGAATATTTCAAGTTTTCAAAAGTAGACAGAAGAAATTTCATAGAAAAGCAGACAATGGATTCCTATGGAGAAAATACAGATTACTAGTAAACCCTGTAAGGATTACTTTTGCGGTTCAGTACTGGGCTACAAGGTACAGCACTGGCTTCTCCCCTGATCACAGGTGAGTACTTCGGAATTCAGGTGATTTTATATGAATATTTTTAGTTTCCAAAACTTCAAACTTGAAAGATTTTTCGAGTCAAACCAGTCAATGTTATCCAATGGCAGGTAAGTGAGTTATCGGTTTCCAGGTGAGTATTTGGCTGGTGAAGTTAGGGTTCTGGGCACAGACTCAGGGGCCCCCCAGGGTCAGGTAAGTACAGTTGGTTCACCCCCAGCGGCACAGGGGCGGCCGGGTGCAGAGGTAGTTAGGCCCAATGTTATCCAATGAGGGAAAGGGGGCCTCCGGTTGGTGGCTGGTGGCTAGCAGGCCACGCGGCTGTGGGTGCTGGGCTTCTGGTCACTTCCTCAGGACAAATGGAGAAGTAGGCTAGGGTACAGGTTGCACTGCCAGGGGCACTCAGGCGGCTGGGTGCAGGGTGCTTTTGAGCTGTCGGGCGCACAATGGAATTCAATGAGGAACTTGAAAAGCGAACAAAGGCTGCAGGCTCGGGGACAAAGGATCTTCTGGAGCGACCAATACTTCGAGGGGTAAGTTGGGATGTTGGAGGATAGGTAGGCACCCAGGAGTTGGGCACAGGGGGCCATGGGGCGCCGGGTGCAGGGGTGTCTTTTGAGGTTGGGAAATCTTACCCCTGCTGGTCGTGGTCAGAGGCGTCCTCTGTCCTGAGGCTGCAGGAGTCGTCTGGGTCGTCAAGGAGGGTCTTTGGGCACTGGACTTTGGGTCCCAGTCACCCGGGGGATGTCCTCGTGGTCCTGGATCACTCGGGCACGGGCCAGGCTCGGTGGTTGCAGAGTGGGTTGGTCCAGAGCTTCCTGGCTGGCACCAGGGGTGTTGTTGCAGCAGAGCCTCTGCTGATGGGAGTACCAGGCTTTAGGAGGGTCATGGCAGGCAGGTCCTCTGGGTGTCCCAAGGTTGCTGTCCGCAGGAGTCGCCGCGCAGCTGCACGGCGGGTCTTCTTCTTCTTGATCTTCTTTCTTCTTTTATTATCGGAATCTGAGGAAGGAAGGTTGAAGGAACCCCTAAATACTGAATTATGGGGTGTTACAGGTAGGGCAAGGACAGGGACCAATAGGTCCCTGTCCTGGGGTGGATACACCCCCTAGCCTACTCCACTCCTGAAGGAGGGGGCGCAGGAGCCTAGCTGTGGTTGGGCAGGGCTCCCCATCTTCAAGATGTCCGGAGTCCGGGGTCGTGCTTCACCTCGTCTCCCCCGCCTGAGGGGTGGGGTTGGCACAGGCTGGCACCCCCCCTTTCCTAACATAGTTTTTCCTGCCATTCTTCCCACCAGAGTGGGGGTCAGGACTGGTGGGGGCCAGCTGCTGGGTATAGCAAATGATCTGGAGAAGCTCACAGAGGTGGTATGCCTTTGAAGCTTCCCCCTGCCCAACCTGGGGGAGGAGACCTAGCACCTCGCCCAGGATGTTCATGGTTGCAGGCCCAGGAGAGCGGGGGGCTCTCCACCCAGGGGTCCAGCAACATGTCTGCTGTGTGGCAGCCTCTGCAGCCACTCAGCCCAGACGTGGATTGTAGGTTAGGTTTTCAGGAGGCATCTCTAAGATGCCCTCTGATGCATTTTACATTAAATCCATTTACTAGGGGCTGACAGGTGGCCAGAGATGTCAATTGGGTTTTAGTTGTAACACAGTTTTAGGGAAGGAACACCAGCACTGGGTACCTGGTTGGCAGGAGCCCAGGGCACACTCAGTCAAAGCACATCAGCAGTCAGAAAAAAGTGGGGGCATACCAATGCAAGAATGTTGTCACTTTCTCACACAAACCCCCCCGAGACTAACCTTGCCCTAGGGAGTCTTCATGGCCTAAGTGGAAGAACCTGGAAAGTCCATCTGCATTGGCATGGGCAGTACCTGGTCGGTGTTCCACTTCAAAGTCCATCACCTGTAGGGAGATGGACCATCTCAGTAGTTTTGGATTTTCCCTTTTCATCTGCATTAGCCATCTGAGAGGTCTGTGGTCAGTTTGAATCAGGAAGTGAGTTCCAAACAAGTTCTTCAGGGCCCAAACCACAGCAAAGGCCTCCCTCTCAATGGCACTCCAACGCTGCTCTCTGGGGAGTAGCCTCCTGCTGATAAAAGCAACAGGTTGGTCTTGGCCTTCCTCATTGATCTGGGAGAGGACCGCTCCTATCCCCAGCTCTGAGGCATCAGTCGGCACTATGAACTGCTTGGAGTAGTCTGGTGCTTTTAGAATGGGTGTTGAGCACATTGCTTCTTTCAGGGTGTCAAAAGCCTTTTGGCAGCTAACAGTCCAGTTTACTTTCTTGGGCATTTTATAGGATGTGAGTTCTGTGAGGGGAGTCACAATGGACCCATATCCCTTCACAAACTTCCTGTAGTATCAAGTCAAGCCAAGGAATTCCCTGACTTGGGTCTGGGTGGTTGGAGCTGCCCAGTCTAGGATACTCTGGATCTTGGGATGTAAGGGTTGGACCTGGCCTCCACCAACAAGGTGGCCCAAGTACACCACAGTGACCTGCTCTATTTGGCATTTGGATGCCTTGATATTCAGTCCTGCAGATTGCAGGGCTTGTAGAACCTTTCCAAGGTGGATCAGGTGATCCTGCCACGTGGAGCTAAAGACAGCAATATCATCAAGATAAGCTGCATTAAAGGTCTCCAATCCAGTCAGGACTTGGTTCACCAACCTCTGGAAGGTGGCAGGGGCTTTCTTTAACCCAAAAGGTATTACAGTAAAATGATAGTGCCTATCAGGGGTGGAGAATGCTGTTTTCTCTTTGGCTCCTGGGGCCATGCCAATCTGCCAGTACCCTGCAGTTAAGTCAAAGGTACTGAGGAATTTGGCTGCCCCAGCTTGTCTATCAACTCATCTGCTCTTGGAATGGGGTGAGCATCTGTCTTGGTGACAGAGTTGAGTCCTCTATAGTCCACACAGAGCCTCATCTCTCTCTTTCCACCCTGTTGATGATGTTTGGAGACTAGAACCACTGGGCTAGCCCTGGGGCTCTCAGAGGGTTCAATCACCCCTAGCTCCAGCATCTTGCTGACTTCAGCTTTGATGCTTTCCTTGACTTGGTCTGATTGTCGATAGATTTTGTTGTTGACAGGGTTACTGTCACCAGTGTCTACATCATGGGTACACCAGCTGGTCAGACCAGGGGTCAAGTAAAAGATGCTAGCAAACTGTTGTAAGACTTGCTTGCAGTCAGTCTGCTATTGGGGAGAGAGGGTGTCTGAAAAGACCACTCCATCTACTGACCCATCTTTGGGGCTGAAAGAGAGGAGATCAGGGATAGGTTCACTCTCTGCTTCCTGTTCCTCATCAGTCACCATCAGCATGGTGAGGTCAGCCCTGTCATTGTAGAGTTTAATGCGGTTCATTGGATAACCCTTTTGGGTGTCTGGCTGGTGCCTAGGTCCACTAAGTAAGTGACCTCACTCTTTTTCTCCATGATAGGGTAAGGGCCACTCCATCTGTCTTGGTGAGCCCTTGGTGCCACTGGCTCCAAAACCCACACCTGTTGTCCAGGTTGAAATTCAACCATGTATAACCAGAGGGAAAAGGAGGTACTAAAGAACAGGTCGTCCTCCTAAAGAGACATATGAAGAAATGAGCCCAGAATCTGGGTTCGGAGACCTGTCTCGTATGGTGGCTAACTTCAAAATGAATGTCTAAGTGTAGCCAAAAAAGAAAGAAAAAATTCTTTCTTTAGTCCCCTCACTCACTGGAGTTTCCTCACGGTGACATGCTTCATCATTGGGGCCATCCCAGTTCTCTACGAAAATGGGCGTGCTGCGACTTGCGAACTACGTAGAAGCACTATAGTTGTGAAGGACTATGTGTGGTGCAAAAAAGTGTAGTGGGGTGGAGTGGGTGAGTGTGTAAATTAAAAATACCGTGCATGTGAGCCTCAATGTTTTATTTTGCTCCTAGACTGGTATGTTAAAAAATGGGGTTATACTGTACACCGACCAGTAATGTAGGTAGGTTCAGTATATGGTCAACATGTTTCACGCTACCCCTAGCGTTTCGTCAGGACCATACAGGGACCAGCCCTGTATATGCCACTCCTAGAAACCTAAATTAAGGTTAAGGATTCATTAGTGAAAAAAAGTATTTACAATGATGAACGCTGTTTGATTCAAAACATGCGTGGTTCAAAATACATACGCAATAACTTTAGGACGTATGTATTGCTCACTGAAGAACCTGTAAGAAAAATGAATAAACAGAGTTTAAAAACACCTTGCCCCTTTCTCAGGGAGATCGGGGTAATGTAAGTCCTTCATGATGCACGTTTTCGATACATGTACACATATATATGCATACTCTATATGGTGCTTTTGCCACCATATTGGTGCGTGCAAGCTTTCAGGTCCACGTGAGGTGATTGTAACGTGAAGTATGTATACAAACATTAAGAAGTGACTAACCAAGACAAAGGCCGTGAACACACACTACATTTAACACAAAATCAAGGCAAAATCCCAAATATTTACATTTGTAGGTGCTTAATAACACATCATGGTCTCTGAGAGGGGCGGTGTCGCCTCGGTGAAAACAATGCTGTAAATTACGGGATTGATAAAGCACGGTTAGTTATTAAGAACCCGAAGGTTATTTAGGCGGTAAGTATTTCAGAGTCTCGTTTCTCTTTTCTCTGGCATAAGAAAGACAATGGTTCACTTACTTCCTAATCAGCAATGCCGCGCGGTATTACCTAGCTGCTTCCCCTCGGACCGCATCTTGGAATGCGTTCCGCGAGCTCCGTTTTTGTTATCTTTCATTTCCGGGTTGAGTCTAGACCGTTTCGTTTCAGCGGCCATATTGAGAGGATGCAATTGTACATAACGGGGAAGTCTTTTTTCAGTCTCATTAGTTCAAGTTGAAAAAAGCAAAAATAAAAATGCAAAAATAATATTGATTAGGCAGTTGTGATCATCGTTTTACGCAAATTATCTCCTATTTCTAAAACATATTCTAATATACAAATGGCAGAGGGTGAGGGTTTTTTTAACTCACAAAAATGCGCAGATGTTGGCATAACTATTCAGAAAAAATGAGAAATTATCTCAGTTATGAACTAATTTTAGATGTTGATCATGATTATTTTGTTCATATTTCTGACGACTTTTCTGGGTCCTATATGTTCTGTTTGAGGTCTATTTCTGTACT
Organism: Lissotriton vulgaris; assembly: GCF_964263255.1. Lineage (NCBI taxonomy): Eukaryota > Metazoa > Chordata > Amphibia > Caudata > Salamandridae > Lissotriton > Lissotriton vulgaris. The sequence goes on along the minus strand of NC_141687.1, from coordinate 867,863,472 downwards.
ATTCCAAACATTTTTATAGGTTTGGTCGGTGTTGGTTCAAATTGTTTTAGTGGTTGAATGCACCCCAGGGTATATCATCGTTCAGCCCATTTACATCTGTTTGGAGCCTGAAAACCCAACGTTGTTCATGTTCATGGAGGGTTTTTTCTAAGTTCTCTTTATTCTTCACACATTCCAAAACCACCCATCTCAGATCATTTGGTGTGTGATTCTTTTCTATAAAATGGTTGGTCAGGCGTGTGGTGGATCACTTGCAACGAATATTGCTCCTGTGCTCCACAATTCGAGTACTGACTTTCCTTGAGGTCATGCCCACATAGTGTAAATTGCAGGTGCAGGTGATCAAATATACTACCCCACTTGTATTGCAATTTGAAAAATGTTTGAGTTGCCATGTGGTGTTGTTGTTAAACGTGACAGATTTAGTAACTTAAGTCAGGTGACAGACACTACAATTGTTGCACGGGTAGTGGCCATTTGGTAGTGGATGAAGTCTGTTGGTGTTTTCCGATGACTTTGGTCGGGTATGGACCAGGTAATTTTTTAGGTTCATCCCTCTCCGATGGCTGAACATCGGTTTTGGGATGTTGAGATCACCACTGTTCAGTATGGTCCAATGTTTTTTGACTATCTTCGTAACCTGGTCAGATACTTTATCAAAGGTTGTAATGGAAATGGGTCTTTCGTTTGTTGAGGGGTTCTGGACTTTTGGTTCCAAAAGGGCATCTCTGTTGTTATTGCTTGCCCTTTTGTTGGCCTCCTTTATTACCTTCTTTGGGTAATTCCGTTGTTTCAATTTTTTGCTTAGTTCTTCAGCTTGCACATGGTAATCCAGTTTGCTAGAACAATTTCGTCTCAACCGTAGGAATTGTCCGAACGGGAGGTTTTGTTTCAGGTGTCTTGGATGGAAGCTGTTGTAAGTTAAGAGGCAGTTTCTTGAGGTTGGTTTGTGGTGGGTAGTTGTTGATAGGATTTCCATCTTTTGCCCAAATGTTCAGGTCCAGGAATACCAATGGGATCTGCTCATTGTGTTGGTGAATTTTAAAAATGGGTCTTGTTCATTGAGCCTAAAACAGAAGTTCGTGGCCTCTTCTTCATTGCCATTCCAGATCAACAGAATATCATCGAAATAGCGCTTCCACAGCTTTATCTGATTAGTGTATGGGTTGTCCATGGTGAGAATTTTCTTCTTTTCTAAATGGTGGACATACAACCCGGCTACGCTCGGCGCAAATGTACTGCCCATACTGGTCCCGTGTTGTTGACGGTACAATGTCTCTTCAAAACGGAAAAAGTTTTCCGTAAGGGCCAGGCGGCAACATTCAAGAACCACATGTCTTGGTGTGTGATATATCCATTCTACCTCAAAGAGAACTTCCTCCAGGATTTCTAGTGTTTCTTTGTGTGGTAGACTGGTGTAAAGACTCTCCACATCTAGACTTATTAGTATGCTAGATGTGGGATCGAAACTCTTGTTCTTCAGTAGGCAAAGTACATCCTTTGTATCTTTTAAGTAGGTATCCGTTCTTTGAACTATCGGTCGGAGGAACGCATCGGCGTACTTCGACAAAGGTTCCAAAATAGATCCTATTCCCGAGACTATAGGTCTCCCAGGTGGTTGTTCAAGACGTTTGTGGATTTTCGGGATCGTGTAGAAATAAGGAATGGTGGGTCTAGAGTTCACTAAGAATTCCGATTCTTTCTTGTCCACCCAATCATTGATCATGCTTTCCTCAATCAGGTGTGCGATACAGATCCGTTACCTTCCTTGATAATGGTATAGTATAGTATAGTTCCTGGTGTCGGCAAGGAGACGTAGACATTCCTGTCTATAATCTTCAGTGTCTTGCAGGACAATTGCCCCACCTTTATCTGCTGGTTTTATAGTTATGGTATTGTTCTTGGATAGATCCTGGATAGCTCTAAACTCAAGGTTGCTCGTGTTCTTGAAAACCTTGATTGCATTGGGGTCCAGGTCTTTTACATCCTTCATAACGGCTTTTTCAAAAGCTAGTAATTCAACTGGGAGGCTATGGGGAGGTGGGACAAAAGTTGATTTCTTCTTCAGTCCTGTATCAGTATCTCTGGTAGTTGTCTGATCTTTGTCTTTGAAGAAGACCTGAAGTTTAAAAAAAACCTCACCCTCTGCCATTTGTATATTAGAATATTTTTTAGAAATAGGAGCTAATTTGCGTAAAACGATGATCACAACTGCCTAATCAATATTATTTTTGCATTTTTATTTTTGCTTTTTTCAACTTGAACTAATGAGACTGAAAAAAGACTTCCCCGTTATGTACAATTGCATCCTCTCAATATGGCCGCTGAAACGAAACAGTCTAGACTCAACCCGGAAACGGAAGATAACAAAAACGGAGCTCGCGGAACGCATTCCAAGATGCGGTCCGAAGGGAAGCAGCTAGGTAATACCGCGCGGCGTTGCTGATTAGGAAGTAAGTGAACCATTGTGTTTCTTATGCCAGAGAAAAGAGAAACGAGACTCTGAAATACCTACCGCCTAAATAACCTTCAGGTTCTTAATAACTAATCGTGCTTTATCAATCCCGTAATTTACAGCATTGTTTCCACCGAGGCGACACCGCCCCTCTCAGAGACCATGATGTGCTATTAAGCACTTACAAATGTAAATATTTGGGATTTTGCCTTGATTTTGTGTTAAATGTAGTGTGTGTTCATGGTCTTTGTCTTGGTTAGTCACTTCTGAATGTTTGTATAGATAATTCACGTTACAATCACCTCACGGGGGGCGTGGCTTGGACGCCGATCGGGATGGCGGCGTGAGCTCGCAGCTCCGCGCGGAATCCCGCTAATTCTCCTGTTTTCGTTACCCTAGGCGACCCGGAGACGACGCTCCTGCCCTCTGAAGTGTAAGGGGACAGCCGGGCACGATCGGAGAACCGCTGGGGGACTGCTGGCCCCAAGGAGATCGAGTCGAAGAGGCGGCCGAGGTGTTGCCGAGGGCGCGAAGAAAATGGCGGCGAGGAGGTCGGACGGCCCCGAACTTCAGCCTTGAGCCAAGTTGTCGCCGACTGGCAAGAGATCCTGCAATCAGCTGATCGAGGTACTAGGATCGGCGGTGCTGTGTCCTGAGACCAGAGGACGCTGACTTGCCTCGCCCGGACTTGGGGGACCCTCGCTGGCCGCCGCCGAAAGACCCATCCTTCCCCCCTCAGGCTTCCGAGGGGGTCGGCTGAACGGAGTTCGTCAAGCTGGTCATTGCTCCTGAGGGCACCGGTGGCGACGTTGCACTGCCCGGTACCAGGGGGCTGGCACTGAACTACGAGCACCGACACAAAACGGGCTCCTGGACCTGTGAAGCAGCACCCTGGAATGGCGGCGACCGGAGGGCCGATGGCTAAGGAACGCGCTGAGGGGGACCCGGCGACATCAACTCGGCTGGGCGAGATTCCCTCCCCAGAGCTGGGCCAAGAACAGCGGCTGAACCGGCGTTTGGATGCCATACTCGATGCGATCACCTCGACCAAGGAGGCATTGCACCAAGACATCGCCCAAGTGGCCACGGGCCTGGGGCTGTTACGCGCGGATCATGCGAAGCTGGCGGACAGGGTCAAGGACCATGACCAACTGTTGCTGGACCTGAAGCCATCGGTGGTGACCGCGGAGCACAGGATCACGGACATATTGGTCCAGTTGGACTCGCTGGAGCGACGGGCGGAGGATGCCGAAGGCTGCAATAGACGGAACAACGTGCGGGTCGTAGGCCTGCCGGAACGGATCGAGGGGGAGGATGCGGTGGCCTATATGGAGAACTGGTTCCGCACTGTGGTAGCGCCGGAGGGGCTTACTCCTTTTTTCACTCTGGAGCGAGCCCACCGGGTACCTGCTCGCCCACCGGGGCTTGGCCGCCCCCCCGACCGATGGTGGTGCGGCTCCTCCACTACAAGGACCGGGATCTCCTCATCCAGCGGGCCAGGATGTCGGGCCCTTATGAGGTGGAGAACAGTAAGGTTACGATCTTCCCGGACTACACTCAAGCGGTCCAGAAGAACAGGGCATCGTTCCTAGCGGTGAAGAAGGAGCTCAGGGAGGAAGGCATCCAGTACTCCTTGCTCTACCCGGCTAAGCTGCGGATCATAATGGATGGCACCACGCACTTTTTTCAGACTCCGGATGAAGTTTGGCAATGGCTGGAGTCGTATAGAGCGGGGACGGACAGATCGCATAAAAGTAGGCGAGATCAACCCAAGCAGCCCCGGGTGAGGCAATCGCAGCGCATCAGATCCCGCAACAGGCGCCAGCGGGAGAAACGGGAGGCTCAAATGGCGGCGGAGAAGAGGGATGCACTCGCAGCGACGGCGGCCATTACGGGGTCGCAACAGACTAGTGAACTGGCTGAATCGGACTCAGGCGGGGAAGGCAGCAGGACGGGAGAGGAACTCTCAGAGGCGGAAAGCTCGAAGGGGCCGATAGTGACCCCGCAGACATCGGATGGCATATTTTGCGGCTGAGACTGTATTGGGACTAGATCGAGACTTCATGGTAGGGTGGTATCCTGTTGATGGAGGGCGGGATGCCGGGTGGGGGGGCTGTGTGCTTAGTAGGGGATGAAGGCGCGGGGCGCGGGCTCCGCTAGCTGGGGTCGGCGGTAACTCACCCCCCTTGGGCCCTTAAGGCCGACTGTGGTGGAGACCACAGGGTAAGAGTGTGAGACGTTGGTTCAAGGTTTGGATGGGGGCGGACATTGGGTTCGTGTGCTCTGTCCTGGGGAGTGGGGTTTGGGGAGTTCTTCTGTTCTGGGTATGTTCGGGGGGGGCAACTGAACGGGGGGGCTATGAACCTTCGTTATTTGAATTGGACTGTACGAAGCTGGAATGGGGACATTACCTAATTTGAAATGCCTGACATGGAATGTCCGGGGGCTGCGAACTATGGTGAAACGTCACAAGGTCCATGCATACTTAGTGCGCAGGGGGGTTCAGATCGCTATGCTACAGGAGACTCATCTCACCAAAAAAGAGTGCGCTGCTTTGCAGAAAAGATGGCGGGGCCAGGTGTTCGGCACCACTTACTCAGCGTATGCCAGGGGGGTGTTGATCTGGGTGAGGGCGGGGATACCCTTTCAAGTGCTGAATCAAGTCGTGGATCCAGATGGACGGTTTGTGGCGGTGGAGGGGAGGTTATATGGACGGGATGTGGTTTTCTGCTGTGTATATGCGCCGAACACTGATCAAGCTCGATACTTTGATGGCCTCTCGGGGTCCCTGGCCTCTTTCCTGGCGGGCCCAATAGTGTTAGGGGGGGACTTCAATTCGATCACGGATGTGGCTCTGGATAGGTCCCATCCCCCCCTGGTGGACTCCCCGGTACGCAGGTTGGCCGCGCACAGGCAGGACTGGCAGGATAGATGGGGGTTGCTGGATGTCTGGAGGGAGCGGCAGAGGGAAACCAGGGATTATTCCTTTTACTCTGCTCTCCATGATCTGCATGTCAGGATTGATTCGGTGCTCTGCGGTGGATCCCTAGCCCCATTGATTTCCCATGCGGAGTACCTGGCTAGGACTATCTCAGATCATAACCCCCTATTGGTACACATTCAGTGGCAGCGGGAGCGCTCAGTGATACCAACATGGCGGCTTCGGCCGGAGACGCTTGAGGATTCTGTGTTCAGCGACGCGGTTCAGCAAGGCATTGATAGCTATTTCGGAGTGAATGAGGGCACGGCCACGAGTAGGTCCACTGAATGGGATGCGATGAAAGTGGTGGTGAGAGGGGTGTGTTTGGGTAGGTTTTCGAATGCTCGCACGACTGTGTTGAACGCACTCATGAAAGCGGAAGAGACTTTGAGGGACTTGGAGCGCCGCAGGCCGGCTAGGCCAGATTTGCAGACAAAGTTATTGGAAGCGAAGGAAGTGGTTGCCACCGAGACGGAACGTTTAAGGTGCTATGACTACCGGCAGTATATCATCAGGGCACATGCGGAAAGGGACAAGGTGGGCACCCTCTTGGCCAGACTAGCTAACCCGGAACTTAGGGGCTGCCCGATCCTCAGCATTGGTAATGCGCGGGGGGAGATGGTGTACTCCCAGGCAGCGGTATTGGAACGTTTTAGGAGGTATTATGAGGAACTGTACCAGAGTCAGCTGGGAGTGGGGGTTCAGGACATTGCGGAATACCTGGGAGAGAGGCAGCTTCCGGCCCTGGACGAGGAGGACGCGAAGGAGCTGGGTAGCCCGATCACGCTCACAGAAATACGGGTGGCCATCAAACATATGGCCCGTAACAAAACGCCCGGGGTGGACGGGCTGCCGATTGAATTTTATCAACAGTATGTGGACAGCTTGGCTCCCAGGCTGCTGGTGGTGTATACGGAAGCTTTTGAGGCTGGGGAATGGCCTGGGTCCATGCGAGAGGCCTTGATTGTACCACTCCTGAAGCCTGGCCGGGATGCAACGGATGTAAGGTCCTACCGCCCGCTATCCATGCTGACGGTGGATTACAAGATTCTGAGCCGAATCCTGGCCACCAGGCTGGCCCCACACATGACGGGCTTGGTACACAGGGACCAGGCCGGGTTTATACCCACGAGGAGCACGGCGCTGAATATTCGCCGCCTAGTGGGAATAATGGACGCCATCTTGGATGGGGAGGGAGCTCCGGCGGTCCTGTCCGTAGACATCGAGAAGGCCTTTGATAGTTTGGAATGGTCTTTCCTGGATGGAGTGTTAGAGAGGTTTGGCATGGGTGAGGGGTTCCGCAGGTGGACGAGGGTCTTATATACCTCGGCGACGGCGAGAGTGCGTTTGGGCGGCATGGTGTCTGCGGCGTACCCGGTGGGCAGGGGCACGCGACAGGGATGTTCTCTGTCCCCCCTATTGTTTGCTCTGGCGATGGAACCTTTGGCGGTCCATGCGAGGTCGGGTGACAGGTACGCGGGGATTGTCAGCGGCGGGCAGTGGTATTATATATCGCTATATGCGGATGACTTGCTCCTGTACCTCGCTGACACCGCGCGGGCATTGGACGGAGCGATGGATCTGTTGTCGGAGTTTGGCCGGCTGTCGGGCCTTAAGGTCAATTGGGCGAAGACTTGTGTGTTTCCGCTGCGAGCGGGATCGCCAGACCCCGGCGGCGATTTGGGCGTGGTATGGGAGCCATCTTGTATCACCTATCTGGGAGTTCGCATCTACCACGCAACTGCGGACCTATTGGAGGGCAACATTGGTCGATGTGTCCGGGCACTGAGGGGCAGCTTGTCTTTCTGGTCGACCCTCCCGCTGACGGTTCTGGGTAGGATCGCACTTTTAAAAATGGTGGCGCTCCCCCGCTTCCTCTACTATTTCCGGACGCTGCCTGTCTGGATTCCTCAGGGGGTCTTTAGAGACCTGAGGTCGATGATTATTGGCTTCCTATGGGGGCATGGCCGCCGTAGAGTGGCCCTGAGCACGCTACTTCGCCCCAAGATAGAAGGGGGCATGGCTGTGCCCGATTTCGAGCTGTATTATCTAGCGGCGCAGTTGCAGGTCCTTACACAGAACGTGGCCAGGGTGTTTCGGGGTCCGGAGGAGGACCGGGATCGGGGGATACAACGCCACGTACTGTCCTATATTATCATGCAACAGAGGCTCGAGTTGCGGGCCCTCACCATGGAGGAGCGGACGCTCCGGCTGTGCTGGCAGAGGAGCCTCCGGAGAGCGAAGGCGACGCGGCCTTATGCACCAGAGATCCCGATCGGCATGCTGACGGCCTTGCCGCACGGGGGAGATTGGTCCCCATTGCTGCAGTGGGAAGAGGCGGGACTGCAGGTAGTAGGCGACCTATACATAGACGGGGCTTTGGCACCGTTCGAAGCGCTCCGGGACCAGTTTGGGCTGCCCGACGGGGGGTTCCTCCTACACGCGGCGGTGGTGGCTGCCATACAGAAGCACTGGAAAGGGGGGCTCGTGGAACCGACAACGACTATGGCGTGCCAATATGTGGTGATGGCGGCAGGTACGTTCAAAGCTGTGACGTGCCTCCATAATAGGATGCTGAATGAGGGACTGGAACCGCTCCAAGGGCTCAAGACTAAATGGGAGGAGAGCGTGGGCCGGCCCATACCGGATACGGCATGGGGCCACATCCTGCGGCGCACGTGGAAGGGCACGAGAAATGCGCGCTTTCAGCAGGTACATTTCTATGTGCTTCATAGGGCCTACTTAACTCCTGAGAAATTACAGCGGTACTTCCAGGTGCCGGATGCTCGATGCCCACGGTGTTCGTCTCTGGGAGCCGACATGGATCATTTGTTTTGGGGGTGCTCGCACTTGGGGGCCTATTGGGCGGAGGTAGGGGAACTCCTGAACGAAGTGACTGACAGGGAGGTGGAATTCGATATGGCGGCGTGCCTGCTGCTCTGGTTCCCGCACACCAAACACACCAAGGTGACGAGCAAATTCATTGACCTGGGTCTGATATTGGCACAGAGGGAAATATTGTGGCATTGGAAGTCCAGGGGGGGACCCTCACTGCGTAGATGGAAGAATGAATTGCTGCGGTGGTCTGACTGCGAGAGTGTGCTCCGGATGAAGCAGGCTGTCAAGATGGGGAATGAGAAGGTATTGGATGCGGCGCGTGCATGGGAGTTAGTGGTGCAGGCCTTACGTGATTCTTTGGTAGAGGATGAGGATGTTGAGAATTAAGCCGGTGGACACCGCGGGGCGAACACGAAAGTATTATAACCCGCACTGTAGTGGATCCATCCAATTCGACAGGACGAAGCATACACCTTAGCAGTTGCCAGGGGGGGGGGGGGCTTTGGGGGGGTTGGTTAATGGGAGTTTGGGGTGGGTCGGAAGCCATTAGATGGTAGCCCGTCAGGGCACCTTGAATCTACTAGGATGGTGGGTACTATGTGGAGTGCGGAATGGCTGGGGGGAGAGGCCAGGCATGACAGACCATAGCGCCTAGGGCAGGTCCCGACATGGGCGGTACCACTGATTACCACTGGGATGGCTGACGGGAACGATGTTGAGGGTGGGGGGGTAAAAGCAGATACGTAAAACGACATTTCAACCATGGTCCCTATGGGACGTGCACCGTGATGTTCTCCTAGTGAATGGAGTAATATGCCGCCCGGCCTCCGGGATGCGGGTTGACGGGCTGTGTACGATTTGGGGTTTCTTTTCTTGAACGGGGGGATGTCACGAGTGAAATGGCTGACTAATTGTATCCTGTGGTTTATAACTCTGCAATAAAAATATATTTAAAAAAAAAAAAAACAATCACCTCACGTGTTTTTTATCTAGCAGACACCGGACCTGAAAGCTTGCACGCACCAATATGGTGGCAAAAGCACCATATAGAGTATGCATATATATGTGTACATGTATCGAAAACGTGCATCATGAAGGACTTACATTACCCCGATCTCCCTGAGAAAGGGGCAAGGTGTTTTTAAACTCTGTTCATTCATTTTTCTTACAGGTTCTTCAGTGAGCAATACATACGTCCTAAAGTTATCGTGTATGTATTTTGAACCACGCATGTTTTGAATCAAACAGCGTTCATGATTGTAAATACTTTTTTTCACTAATGAATCCTTAACCTTAATTTAGGTTTCTAGGAGTGGCATATACAGGGCTGGTCCCTGTATGGTCCTGACGAAACGCTAGGGGTAGCGTGAAACATGTTGACCATATACTGAACCTACCTACATTACTGGTCGGTGTACAGTATAACCCCATTTTTTAACATACCAGTCTAGGAGCAAAATAAAACATTGAGGCCCACTATCACGGTATTTTTAATTTACACACTCACCCACTCCACCCCACTTCACTTTTTTGCACCACACATAGTCCTTCACAACTATAGTGCTCCTAGGTAGTTCGCAAGTCGCAGCACGCCCCTTTTCGTAGAGAACTGGGATGGCCCCAATGATGAAGCATGTCACCGTGAGGAAACTCCTGTGAGTGAGGGGACTAAAGAAAGAAATTTTTCTTTCTTTTTCGGCTACACTTAGACATTCATTTTGAAGTTCGCCACCACACGAGACAGGTCTCCGAACCCAGATTCTGGGCTCATTTCTTCATATGAAATTCAACCATGGCAGCATTTTGGTCATACCAGTGCTTCTGCACCTCCTGGCTGGCCTCAAGATTCTTGGATGCCTTATCCATGTACTCAGCCATTCTAGACCTTAGGCCAAGCACATAGCCCACAATGTCTTGCTTGTGTTCCTGGAGAGGCCTCTTCCAACCCTCTTTCACCAGACAAAGTGCTCCCATTACAGGATGACCAAACAGAAGTTCAAAGGGTGAAAACCCCACTCCTTTCTGTGGCACTTCCCTATAAGCGAAAAGCATGCATAGCAACAGGACATCCCATCACCTTTTGAGTTTTTCAGGGAGTCCCCTGATCATACCCTTCAATGTCTTGTTGAATATCTCAACAAGGCCATTGGTTTGTGGGTGGTATGGGGTAGTAAACTTGTGCGGTACCCCACACTCTTTCCACATGTCTTTCAGGTAAGCAGACATGAAGTTGGAACCTCTGTCTGAAACCACCACTTTAGGGAACCCTACCCTGGTGAAGACACCTAGGAGGGCCTTGGCTACTGCAGGAGCTGTAGTAACCCTAAGAGGAATTGCTTCAGGGTACCTAGCAGCATGATCCACTACTATCAGAATGAATTTGTTCCCAGAGGCTGTGGGAGGTTTTAGTGGACCTACAATGTCCACACCTACCCTTTCAAAGGGTACCCCCACCACTGGTAGTGGTATCAGGGGGGCCTTTGGTTTACCACCTGTCTTGCCACTGGCCTGACAGGTAACACAGGAGCTCACAAACTCCTTTACCTTTTGGTTCATCTGGGGACAGTAGAAGTGGCTAACTAGCCTTTCCCAAGTTTTGGTCTGCCCCAGATGTCCAGCTAGGGGGATGTCATGAGCTAAAGTTAGGAGGAACTCTCTGTACTTCTGTGGCACTACCACCCTCCTGGTAGCTCCAGAATTGGGGTTTCTTGCCTCAGCATACAGTAATCTCTCCTCCCAATAAGCTCTGTGGGTACCACTGACATCTCCCTGTGCTTCTGAAACAGCTTGCTGCCTCAGGCTTTCAAGAGTGGGGCAGTCTCTCTGACCCTGGCACAGCGTTTCCCTAGTGGGTCCCCCTGGGCCCAGGAATCCACCCTGGTTAGGCTCAAGCTCCATGGGCTCAGTTCCCGCTAAGGTTTCCAAGTCCTCTCCCTGAGGAGAGGGGTCCTGAGATGCTTGCTGTGTAGAAGCTGGTCCCCCAGTCTTCTGTTTTTTTCTCTTGGTTGGTTGGGCCATACTTTCAGGCTCCAACCCTACTTGTTCACCCTTCTTTTTGCTCTGTGCTCTGGTTTGCACACACACCAGTCTAGGGATACCCAGCATGGCTGCATGGGTTACTTGCTCAACCTCAGGCCAGGCTGAGGTTCCCAGGTCATTTCCAAGCAGACAGCTGGTAATTGTGGAGAGACCACTACCAGTTTCAGGCCAGTAACCTCCCCCCAACCTAATGTCACCATAGCCATAGGGCGTTGGGTGGTAATGCTGTCAGCATTGGTGACTGGATAAGTATTCCCAATCAAGTATTGCTCTGTGGAAACAAGCATTTCCTTCACCATAGTGATACTGGTACCTGTATACCTCAGGGCTTCTACTCTAGTTCCATTAATGGAGGGGTATTGCAAATACATTTTACAGTTGGGTAGCCAACCAGCTACAGTGGCAAACTCCATTTCCCCCAAGGAGACTAGACTAGCTTGAGTGTATTCCCAGATTCGCTCTGCGCACTCCTCTGATCCCATCTGTAGATTCACTGTCCCTGGAGTAGCTGTATAGGGTGCCTGAGGGGCTTTATTGTAGGGGCGGTAGAAAAGGGGTTGGTGATGGACGGAGCATCTGAATCAATCAAACACTTACACCCAGTCAAAAGATCGGGGTTTAATCCATCACCGTTCTTTAGCCCACTCTGCCACCCCAGTTCAGACATGGCTATATGCAAATCAGTCTGACCCTGTGCCTCATGGGAACAGTCCAGCCCGAACTGCCAAGCCATGTCTTCCCTGGACCGGAAACAAGCTTCCGAGGACCGGTTTCTGGCATTCCAGCCGTCTTCAGCCCGGCTTGCTTGAATCCAGTGGCAAAGTGAGCAAGGGACTCACGTCTGAGCATACCCTGCCACACTTATGGCGGCCAAAAGCGGTACAAAAGGGGGTGGTGATGGACGAAGCATCTGAATCAATCAAACACTCACACCCAGTCAAAAGATCGGGGTTTAATCCATCACCGTTCTTTAGCCCACTATGCCACCCCAGTTCAGACATGGCTATATGCAAATCAGTCTGACCCTGTGCCTCATGGGAACAGTCCAGCCCGAACTGCCAAGCCATGTCTTCCCTGGACCGTAAACAAGCTTCAGAGGACCGGTTTCTGGCATTCCAGCCGTCTTCAGCCCGGCTTGCTTGAATCCAGTGGCAAAGTGAGCAAGGGACTCACGTCTGAGCATACCCTGACACACTTATGGCGGCCAAAAGTGGTACAAAAGGGGGTGGTGATGGACGGAGCATCTGAACGATGCTCCGTCCATCACCACCCCCTTTTGTACCGCTGGGGGGAGTGGAGTGGGCACTGGTTGCCGGGACGCATAGACTGTTGGTGAGTTTCCCAAAGTGCCGCCCAAGATGACGAGAGGTGGGAGTGGAGGGGCGCCACAAAGCATGGGCCAATTGATAAATATACGGGGCCCTCCAAACCCGGGGCCAGATAACGCAACACTGTTGGCAGCTATAACCCAATCCCGGGATATGTTGGACGCAAAAATTGGGGCTGTGGGAGCGGACGTCACCCTACTGCGTCAAGACTTGCGCAACACTGTAGCCCACATCACAGAGGCCGAAACAAGGCTCTCGGGAGTGGAGGATGATGTAGCAACCCTGAAGCGCAAAGTCACCAACATGGAGAGTGTCCAGAAGAATCTAGCACTCCGGGCAGAGGACGCGGAAGGGCGGGCTCGACGGAATAACTTGCGCTTTGTTGGGCTCCCGGAGGGCTGCGAGAAGGGCAACATGGAAACATTCTTGGCTCAATGGTTGACGAGTTGGCTTCCCCCGGACTCCTTGTCAAACTGTTTTGTGATAGAACGGGCACATAGGGCTCTTGTTCAGAAACCGCCGGTTGGGTCCCGCCCCCGCCCGGTCATTGCCAAACTATTGAACTACCATGATCGCGACACCATTCTACAACAAGCACGGGTGAAAGAACCTCTCCTGTATGAAAACCAGCGGATCCTTATTTTCCCGGACTTCACAAAGATGGTGCAACAACAACGGCAATTGTTTATGGCGGCAAAGGCGCGTCTGCGGGACCTTAAGCTCCCATATGCTCTGGTATATTTGGCTCGTCTGAGGGTGGTGTTTCAGTCTCGCACCCATTTCTTTGACACTCCGGAGGAGGTCTTCCATTGGACAGACGAGACAGTGAAAGTGAGGGTGAATACCCCGCCAGGCATGGACTTCGATGCTTCGCAGAGTGGAACACAGCCACAAACGGCCCGAGGGTCACGAAGCAGGGGGAACTGGCGTTCCAGGTCCAGAAGGCGCTCCAACTCAGGGGGGTGGAGGGGGGCTCAAGCGGTGCATCTGATCCTCCCATAATAGATCCTTGACTGCGGGTCCCAAAGGTAAGGGGACCATAGTTGTGACTGAGGAATTACAATGCACTCGTCATTTCTGTGGGACCGGGGTTGTGTTGCTCTAGTGAAGAGCTCAGACTAAAAGGACTCTGAATGTATGATACAGGTACTATTCGAGTTTAGCAGGGTGGGGGGGATGTAGGAGGGCGGGTTCTTCCCCTAGTTCAGGTCTTGTTGTGGGGGAGGCTGGTCTATGGGTAGTTTGGGGGGGATCCATTGGTGGGGTCGGGCTCACGCCCTATGTTGTGGGCTTAGGGCTACCTACACCTCAATAGGTACTTCAGTGTTCATGAGGTATGGGGATGGGAACCGGGAGTTGGGGGGGGGCAGTTTTTTGTTTCACGAAGAGGGTCAGTTGGGGTAAGGTCACAAGACAATGAGGACGTCTCATTGTTATATTTGCATGCATTTAAGGGGCCCGGCACATAGGCACTTCCTTTCATGGTTTATCAATGGCGAGCGCAGAGGCTAGAGTGATTGGTCCAGGAGCATCCCTTCAAATCCTTAGCTGGAATGTGCGGAGAATGTTGGACCAAATTAAGAGGGGCGCTATACTGCGACAGGCCAAAAGAGAGCGCGCTGATACACTACTCTTACAAGAAACACATTTACTGGGTAACAAAGCACTTTGCCTACAGCAATTTGGCTATCAGCAGGTTTATCATGCGGGCTTTGTTAGAGGCTCCCGAGGGGTGGCCATACTAGTGCACCACAGAATCTCCTATGTCCATGCCACTCAATGGGTCGATCCACAGGGTAGGTACATATTTATCTGGGGTAGAATTGGGGAGGAGACCCTGGTATTAGGTAGTGTGTATGCTCCACCTCCTCTGCAGTGGTCCTTGGTCGAGAGGCTCTTTGCGCTTTGGGCCGACATTCCTGAGACACTAGCGGTGGTGGGGGGGGATTGGAACGATGTCATGGATGGGTTGGTGGATAGATGTAGGCCTGGAGGTAGGCGGGCACCAGCAGCATCTACTAAGTTGGGGGACATGGTTAAAAACTTAGATTGGGTGGACACATGGCGGTATCTACACGCACTTAGGCGGGAATACACGTATGTATCTGCAGTCCATAATTTCTTCTCCAGATTAGACTATATCTTTGTCCCACGAGCGGTTATTTGGTAGGGTAGGATCGGCTGCTATTTTGCCGCGGGGGCTATCGGACCACTCCCCTGTAAGTATCGAGTTCCTGCTGGGTAAGGGGAGGCAGCCATTTTGGTGGCGTCTATCCACGTGGCACCTTCACAACGAAGACTACCAGAAACACATGAGGGAGGCCATTGCCCACTTCTTGGTAGAGAATGTAGGATCGGTCGCAGCTGCCGGGATGGTGTTGGAGGCCCTGAAGCCCACGCTGCGGGGAGTGGACATTGTGTGGTGCGCGGATGCGCGCTGGCAGCGCAAAGCGTACTTAATACGTGCCGCGGCAGACATAGAGACTCTGGAGCGTCGTTGTAGCGTAGGTGGAGAAAGTCAGATGGTGGGGCAACTCCTCTTGGCACAGAAATCTTATTCGTCCCTGCTCTTAGAGGAGGCACGCCAGGCGTGGCTAGCAACATGCAGCAGAATTTGTCAGTGGGGGGATAAGTCGGGAACGATGCTGCACCGACTTTGCCAAGGCATGTTCCAGGCTCAGACATTGCCGGGGCTCCTGGATGCTGCTGGAGATCGGATTGCAGACCCAAAGGTGCTTGCGGAAAGTTTTGCGTCCTATTACGCGAACCAATACGCCCCGAATGAATGCCTGCCAGCGGATATGGTAGACAAGTTCATAGCGGACCTGCCACCACGGGTGGTGTCGGACGAGGTGCGTGAGGGCCTCGAGCTCCCATTGACGGCTGAAGAGTTGGGAAGGGCCCTGGGAGAACTTAATACTGGTAAGTCTCCTGGGCCCAATGGGTTTCCAAGCGAGTTCTACAAGAAATATCACCTCCAGCTCGGCGCGCCCTACAGGGCGGCATTGGAAGAAGCACGGGAACGGGGCTGTCTCCCCGCAGACTGGAGACATGCTGAAGTGGTAGTGTTTCAGAAGCCGGGCAGGCCTCCTGGGCAACATGCTTCTTACAGGCCCATATCTCTACTAAATGTTGAGGCAAAAATTCTAGCCAAGGCGCTGGCTAATCATCTCCTGCCCCCCATAGGGCTACCAGACATAACATTCGTAGGGCCCATGTAGCAGTAGTTCAAGAAATCGGGGTGCAGGCGGCACTTCTCCTAGATGACATTGATAGGGCCTTCAACTCACTGAGTTGGGTCTTCCTGTTTGCGTTACTGCCCCGGCTGAACCTCGGGCCTCGTTTCCTATCCTATCTGGGACTATTATACACTGACTTAACGGCCTCGGTTAGAGTGGCATGTGCCATATCATCCAAATTTGCAATCGGGCGAGGCACCAGGCAGGGTTGCCCTCTTTCGTCATACCTCTTCGCCCTAGCCATTGAACCACTGGCGGCTTGAGTGCGTATGGACGCACAGCTTAGCGGTTTTGAGTGGGAAATGGGTCAGTCGGATAGAATTGCCCTACATGCGGACGATGTCTTATTCTTTCTTACCAACTTTAACAGATCGGGGTCACGCATACTTGAGATAATGCAGATCTTTGGCAAAACTTCGGGCTTGTATCTGAACCCCTGTAAATCGACTTTGTGGGTACTCGGAGCACAATCCAGAGTAGGGGAATGGGCATCCACGCTACAGGTAGCAGTCGGAGGCATTAAATATCTAGGAATGTTCATCTCAGAGGTCCCGGCGATCTCCTGGGAGTGCGAATTGGTACCGGTTTGGGATCGGGTCCGGACCGAAATGAAGACGTGGCCCCGTATGCCCCTTACTATATATGGCAGATCGGCCATTTTTAAAATGGTGCCTCTCCCCCGGTTGCTTTATCAGCTACAGAATCATCCCTATCCGATATCTCCTCAGTGGTTCCGCCTAGTAAATTCAGCGCTGGGACAATTTCTTTGGGCCAGAGGTGCGGTGAGGGTGGCACTGCGGACGTGTTTTCTCTCAACGTATTGTGGTGGTTTAGCAACCTTAGATATCCTCTCCTATTACCAGGCCTCCCATCTCCTGGTGCAAATGAGTGGTGGTATGGGGATAGGGGAGACCCGGCATATGCCCTGGAACGACACCTTATAGGCTCTAACTCCCTACATGGGATACTGTACGCGGCAAGGCTTCGAAGGAGGCTGCCGCCTGCTACTCAACTGGTATTCCAGATTTGGAGGCGGGCACTGCATCGCATGGGATGGTGGGGCACGCTGACCGAAGAAACCCCACTGTGGAATAACCGACGCCTTCCAGCTCTGGAGTCCCTTCAGGGCTTTAGGGGCTGTGATAATATAGGGATTTTAAAGCTGGGGGATGTATTGTCGGGAACGACAATTAAATCCTTCCAAGATCTCCGAACAGAATATGACATTCCCCGGTCCCAGTTTTTTCAATATCTGCAGTTCCGCCATGCCATTACACAGAGTTTGGAAGGTCTGGATTTCCTCCCAGAATTTAGTCCATTAGAAGCCAAGGTCTTCATGGGGGACTTGGGAGATAAAAAAGATATCTCGCATCTATCAGACACTGGTCACACACTGCTCCACAACATTGCAGAAGCTCAGAGAGTCATGGGAAAGGAATGTAGGGGTACTGGAGGAAGAAGATTGGCGGGAGGCATTAGAGGCCCCTAGAAGTGCAGCCATAGCGATGCGCCTGCGGCTTATCCAATTTAAATACTTACACAGAATCTACTATACTAGGGAGAGATTGTGGCGGGCAGGCCTCATTGCATCTCCAGATTAGATGTGAGAGGGAGGAGGGGACGTTGATTCACACAGTGTGGAGTTGTAGCTCGCTGGCCAGATTCTGGAAAGGGGTGTGGGATTGTCTGTCCGAGGTTCTAGGGTGGGAACTCCCACACACAGCGCGACTAGGTTTGCTACATGTGATGGACGAGGTGGGGGGAAATAGGTAAAAGAGGCATCTATTGTTACTAGGCCTGACCCTCGCCAAAAGGCATATAGCCAAAGCATGGAAGGACCCCCGAGCTCCTTCTGTTCCGGTATGGAAGAAGGTGTTGGATTTTTGTATGGGGCTGGAGCAGCTGATCTTTGTGGCCCAGGGCTGTCCGCGTAAGCACTATAGGATATGGAAGAGGTGGGCCGTTTATAGGGGCCTGTGGCTGGAGCCTCCGGTGGAGCGAGAGGCTACTATGGAGATTGTATAAGGAGCCACGATGGACGGTGCATGTAAATTCTGGACCAAGCACTGATTTGAAAAGTAGGGGAGACGGTGGTGTGTGACCGGGGGGGAAGGGGGGGACCCGCAGGGGGGGGTAGGGGTGTGAGGGAGGGGTGGGGAATTTGACATTGTTAAGTTTGTTATTATTGCCTGACACAAAATGATGCAATGATTGCTACTTCATTGATGCTTTGTAATGATTGGCAGCCTACTCCGGAATGCGTGGTGCTGTGCTATGTGTGCAATCTATCAAAAAAAATCTGTTTAAAAATAAAAAACATAGCAATGTTATCCAAGGGGAGAAAATTCAGGTTGTAGGTAAAGTATGATTTTGTTACTTTTGTAATCCAGTACTGGGCTCCTGGGTCCAGCACTGGGGTCTCAACTTAAAACAGGTGAGTAATTGCATTTCAGTATTTCGTATGATTTTTACAGAATATTTCAAGTAGACACTTAGAAGAAATTTCATAGAAAAGCAGACAATGGATTCCTATGGAGACAGATTACTATTAAACCCGGTAAGGATTACTTTTGCCGTTCAGTACTGGGCTACAAGGTACAGTACTGGCTTCTCCCCTGATCACAGGTGAGTACTTTGGAATTCAGAATGCTGGTGATTTTATATGAATATTTTTAGTTTCCAAAACTTCACACTTAAAAGATTTTTCGAGTCAAACCAGTCAATGTTATCCAATGGCAGGTAAGTGAGTTATCGGTTTCCAGGTGAGTACTTGGCTGGTGAAGTTATGGTTCTGGACATAGACTCAGGGGTTCCCCAGAGTCAGGTAAGTACAGTTGGTTCACCCACAGCGGCACAGGGGCTGCCGGGTGCAGAGGTAGTTAGGCCCAATGCTATCCAACGAGGGAAAGGGGGCCTCCGGTTGGTGGCTTCTGGCTAGCAGGCCACGCGGCTGTGAGAGCTGGGCTTCTGGTCACTTGCTCAGGGCAAATGGGGAAGTAGGATAGGGTACAGGTTGCACTGCCAGGGGCACTCAGGCGGCTGGGTGCAGGGTGCTTTTGAGCCGTCGGGCGCACAATGTTATTCAATGAGGAACTTGAAAAGGGAACAAAGAATGCAGGCTCGGGGACGAAGGATCTTCTGGAGCGACTAACACTTCGAGGGGTAAGTTGGGATCTTGGAGGATAGGTATGCACCCAGGAGTTGGGCACAGGGGGCCATGGGCCGCCGGGTGCAGGGGTGTCTTTTGAGGTTGGGAAATCTTACCCCCGACATGTCGCGGTCGGAGGGGTCCTCTGTCCTGAGGCTGCAGGCGTCATCTGGGTTGTCGAGGAAGGTCTTTGGGCACTGGACTTCGGGTCCCAGTCACTGGGGCGACGTCTTCGTGGTCCTGGATCACTCGGGCACGGGCCGGGCTCGGCGGGTGCAGAGTGGGTTGGTCCGGAGCTTCCTGGCTGGCACCAGGGGTATTGTTGCAGCAGAGCCTCTGCTGATGGGAGTCCCAGGCTTTAAGAGGGTCAAGGCAGGCAGGTCCTCTGGGTGTCCCAGGGTTGCTGTCCGCAGGAGTCGATGGGATTAGGCAGGAGCAGGTTCCAGGATCGACAGGCCGGTAGGGCTGGGGCCAAGTCAGTTGTTGTCGTCCTGTTGTTAGCAGCTGCACTGCGGGTCTTCTTCTTCTTGATCTTCTTTCTTCTTTTCTTATCGGGATCTGAGGAAGGAAGGTTCAGGGAGCCCCTAAATACTGAATTTAGGGGAGTTACAGGTAGGGCAAGGACAGGGACCAATAGGTCCCTGTCCTGGGGTGGGTACACCCCCTATCCTACTCCTCTCCTGTAGGAGGGGGCAGGAGCCTAGCTGTGATTGGGCAAGGCTCCCCATCTTCAAGATAGCCGGAGCCCGGGGTCGTGCTTCACCTCGTCTCCCCTGCCTGAGGGGTGGGGTTGGCACAGGCTGGCATCCCCCTTCCTGGCGTAGTTTTTCCCGCCAGTCTTCCCGCCAGAGTGGGGGTCAGGACTGGTGGGGGCCAGCTGCTGGGTACAGCAAATGGTCTGGAGAAGCTCACAGAGGCGGTATGCCTTTGAAGCTTCCCCCTGCCCATCCTGGGGGAGGAGACCTAGCACCTCGCCCAGGATGTGCATGGTTGGAGGCTCAGGAGAGCGGGGGGCTCTCCACCCAGGGGTCCAGCAACATGTCTGCTGTGTGGCAGCTACTGCAGCCACTCAGCCCAGACGTGGATTGTAGGTTAATGTTCAGGGGGCATCTCTAGATCCCCTCTGGTGCATTTTACATTAAATCCCACACTGGCATCAGTGCGGGTTTAATGTGCTGAGAAGTTTGATACCAAACTTGTCAGTCTTCAGTGTAACCATTATGGTGCTGTGGAGTTTGTAATGACAACCTCCCAGCACCATGTACGCTTAATGGCATCACTGCACTTACAGTGCCCAGGAATGGCCCTGGGTACTGTAGGGGCACGGGGCTCTTGCACCTGTGCCCACACCTCTGGCATAGGGCACCCAGCTAGAGGGGTGACTGAAGTATGCCAGGGCAGTGGGTTCTGTGGGCATGGCACTGTATGCCATGTTGACTCTTTGTTTGGTTCTGTACTTAGACTCTCAGCCTGCAAAGGCAATGTGTGGGTGTCAGGGTAGAGGGTCCCTGAGGGTGGCACAGTAAGTGCTGCAGCACTCAGGGGTGTGCTCTGGTCACCAGGCCCTGGGTACCTAGTGTACCATTTACTAGGGGCTGACAGGTGGCCAGAGATGTCAATTGGGTTTTAGTTGTAACACAGTTTTAGGGAAGGAACACCAGCCCTGGGTACCTGGTTTGCAGGAGCCCAGGGCACACTCAGTCAAAGCACATCAGCGGTCAGAAAAAAGTGGGGGCATACTAATGCAAGAAAGATGGCACTTTCTCACACGCACCCAAGAAAACCTACAATGGAAATTGATATAGTTACATTAGGCATACTGACAAAGAGGCCGCTGAGGCATGGGGCATAGGACACGAACATGATCCACTTTTGGCCGTGGAAGGTACAAATGACTGTTCAGGATGGTGAGGAGCTGGAACAATGGGGCTCAAAAGCTGACCGGATGGGAACAATTCAGTGATTTTTTTTTATAATTGGACCTGTAATGGGGTCAGGGCGCTTAGGAAGAACAATGTCCTCAAAGGAGGTGGGTGTCATTAGGGCGAGGAGTGGAAAAGTGTCCACATTTTGAGACCACCTCCCAGGTCCCTGAGGGAGAACCTTCCCATCAGTCAGCTCTTGTGTCTTAGGCGCAACTGTACACACACGAGTACTTATAAAAAGCATGCTAATATACTCACTAATGAATTACTAGGGAAGAACTACTCCATACTTCTGATTGAGAGGGAAAGGAATAGAGCTTTGAATATCAACAGAGACTAACTATTAGCAGTTTGCAATGAGAAGGAAACTACCAGACTGATTTGTGTGATGTTTTGCCCAAGCTCCAACACAATAAAAAGGCTTGTAAATAAACACTGGAGCATCCTTATGTCGGGACATCTTTAAAAAACAATGTTTTCTTTTGAAAAAGTACGAAGCTTGAAAGACATCTTAGTACACACACAACCAAAAAAAACAAGATACAGACCTATTTCTCATACTGCGGTGTTGCTTTTCAGAGGGGATTTGGCCTAGCAAATTCTGGTTGGACTACCCCTTTTGGGGCAGGACCAGAGCTGGTTTGCATATGACAGGTCTATGTCTTTAATGGCAAAGGACAGCTAATGAATATGCACAGAATAATTAGCAGTGGTGAGGATTGATCTGGTATCTCCATCCAACACCGTTGTGGTGCTGTGCTGTCCTTTAGGCTAGAAAGCTCTAAATAATGACTGATACTGCAGATGTAGCCCTCATCTAATAGAGCCGTAAGTAATGACCAGTGCTGCAGATGTGTCCCTCAGGTGATAGAGCTAAAAGGCCTGGACTGCTTGGAAATGTCCCCTCTGACAAAGGGTTACAGCCATGGACAGTCTGGTCCTGGGCTTTCGTGTAGCAACCTAATGGATTGTGGGAGCTGCAGCCTTGTTTGGCTTCTTTTGAGAAAGTTGTACATAAGCACCTGGCAACAATGATTTCCAAACATCACCAAGAGGGACAGAAAAGAGGCTCCATCCGCAAAGAAAGCAATAACATTGAAATCTGCATTTCACTGACTTCACTTACAGGAAGGGGTATGTGAGAATATCAATAACAAAAACATCACCTGGTCTAAATATCTTTTACGAACATATTGCTTATTTTCAATTATTAACTCCAATGGGGCAATATATTTTATAAGTAATATTTAAGACCCAATATAATGCATGGGAACCTGCAACCCCTCTATAAAATGTGTCTCCAGTTTCGTTGACGTCTTTAGTCATATGAATAAAAAAAAAGATGTAGTTGTTCAACTGTAATAAATTAGCACAGTTGAGTTGTGACATCACAGTGGCGGCTGGCTGGTGAAAGGCAAAGCATGGAGCATGATTATTTTTTTTTAATGAATATAAGCCAGCACAAAGAAGAGGTTTATGGCAACATATGTTTTGTCCTCTGTGGGCATTTACAGGAAAGACACTATCTCTTTATGTGTTTGTACAGGTTCTGTGACGTTACAACGCATGATTTTACCCAGCATGCCGTTACAACTCAAGTTTTTTACCACTACTTGCTGATGGGGGCGCTGGAGTTTGGAATAGTATAAATTAGTATTCCAAATCCATTCTGTGCAACAGTAAGGAAGGTTTTGGAATTAAATCCACACCATTATACCCCCTACAGCAAGCCATTTTTGTTGGAATGCTATGTGGGGTAAAAGCATGCGTTTTAATGCATGGGTTGTAACAGTTGTTTCCCGTTTGTACATATTCTGAGCTACAGCCTTTTTTAATATGACTTAAACGGATTTTAATATATTTTTGCAACATATTACTCACTTATTTTTGGTCTGTTTAATTTCCGCTACAGACATTGATTTATTCTTAACATATGCAACCGTACTATCTTTTTCATGTGAAAGAGCAAGGCACCAAGGGCCAGTTATAGGTAAAAACCAAATTGCGAGTTCTTAATAGCGATTTTTACCGAATCGCTATTAAGAACTCGCAATTCTCGATGTAGCTAAAAAATCGCTAAAAGATAACGATTCGATAAGATATGCTAAAATAAATACCGAATCGTTATTGCCGATTCGGCATAAGCGATTTCTTATTACAGATTCAGTATTTACCGAATCCGGTATTTAAAAAAATCTCAAATCTGTGAATCAGCCAATCCTGTGGTTTCTGATGACCTCACAACCAGGAATGACCACACTCATGCAGTTACACTGATCCTGAAGCTGTGGGAGAGGCAGGGAGCAGACGCAAAACCCCAGGAGCTGCACAGCAACCACCTTGCTGACACATCAAGAATACCATGGACACACAGGAGAAGGGAAAGGATGCCGGAGAGAGGAAGAGAAAACATACGTTCAGTGAGAGGGAGTTGGAGGTACTAATTGAGGAGTTGGTGAAGGATCACAACCAGCTGTTTGGGAAAAAATCACTGCACGTTCCCGAATCGCAAAAAAGGAAAATATGTCTTGTGATCCAGCTGAAAATAAATGACATCGCCGTCACCCAGCGCTCCATAGAGGATCTTAAGAAGCGCAGGTACGATCTCAGCAAAAGTGCCAAGGAGAGGATGGCTGACAGGCTCAAACAAGCCAGAAAAACAGGTGGGGGGTCATCAACAGCGCCTGCACCGATTGCCTTGGAACAAATGGTGAAGTCCACCCTCCAGCCGGAGAGTGTCATTGTCATTGGAGACGTGGACAGTTCAGCTACAGGACCCAACAGACAAGGTAAGATGCATGCATAGCATGCTGTGCCCTCCTCCCTAACCCCAATTACCCTGCAAGAATCCCACTCCAGTCCAGGCTTTGCCAATAATCAAGAATGCATCATGGGAGATGTAGTCCCAATCAACTAATAGCATAGCAGACCAGCCACTGAACCCAAATGCATGTCACACATGTCAGTAGATAAGCAAGCAGGGGACAGACAGTTAGATTGGCAGTCATTAAATTTATTGTAAGGTAAATGCTGCTAGACAAGTGAGTAAATGGACATTCTGTATCCACAGGCAAGCCAACACGCCAGGCTGCAGGAAGGGAGACAGAAGAGGCACCCAGGGAGTCCAACACACTGGAGGAGGATGTCCAGTCACCTGCTGAGGTCACACCACCTTCACCACCACTACCATCACCAACACCACCACCACAACTGAGAGCCAGGAGGCATACAGTGGGTAGCCTCCAGGAGATGGAGGGCTCAGAGGGGGAGAGCATGGGAGCCCAACAGACCCCGCAGGATGAGGATGAACACAAAGCAAGAACACAGTCCCCCAAGGAGCTTGGCAACACAGGTGCCCGAAGATGCCGACCAAGGACACACAGCCCTGAGGTAGAGGAGTCCAGCGTCTTTGCAGGCCTGGAGAGGGAAGATGCTGAAAGTGCAGCGCCTGCAAGGCAAAACAATGAGGGCCATGCAACGCCAAATGGCGGCCAACAACAAACACATGCGCGACATGAAGGAGGCCATATACTGCCTCAACAACACCGTGGCTGAGGGCATGCGGGACATGTCAGAGGCTGTTAGGCTGTTGTACAGCAAGATGGAAAATGACCGTGGGGAAAGGCACAGGGACAGACAGATATTGGATGGGTACACAAAGACAGTGAACCGGCTATGCAATGCCACCCATGTCCTCAGCAGGCGCTCGGTGGCTATGCAGTTGTGTTATGTATCATTTTAGGACCCTATTGTAAGTTTCCCGATTCATGCCCTTATATAGGTATAAATCACCATATCCTTATATAGGCATAGAAATCAGAACCATATTTAGGCATATCTCACGCAGTCCAAATACGGCAGGGCTACTTCCACTAGTTCCCAAAATCCACAACGATTTCTTGGAAAAACCCGCCTTCCGCAGTCAGGTACTTCCCCTTGCTTGAATATTGATTTATCCAAGAACTCATGGAGCTTTCAAAGAACTGAGACTCTTTGGTGACGTTATTATGTCCATCTTTTTTTTTTTTAAAGTTGTTTTTATTGACAGTTTGATAAAAAAATCAAAAAGAAAAGCGACAATCCCGCTCAACTTTCCTCGCAGGGGGGTACGATATCAGGCACATAGATGGCAGTGAACACGGCGAACATGTGCATCTGGAAGGAGGACGCCCTCAAGCTATACAACAAGTTTGGGAATGCAGTCCAGGCTAGAAGCAGGAAAGCAAGGCCTTCGAAGGACTTCAGTCCGGGGCGGGCGTACCTCCTAGAGCGCCGATTAGTCAGCAAGGACATCTATATTCTGCCTCCTCTATCATCCCGCTAAACTACTCTGCGGGTGTTGGCAAAACCCAACCCACAACACCCTTACCCACCCAGCTTCCCCCCCCCCCCCCCGATCCCACCCCACACCCCAGTGGTGGTAACCTACACGCACACATACAGTCAGTCAAGCAGAGTTAATCAGGTCTGGAATAGGTGAAGGGCCCATAATGAGGGCGGATAAACCGCAGAAGGCAAGCCGCTGGAGAGGAAGCGGACCAGAGGACCCCATCGGAAGGAAAAGTTCTTAAAATCGCCCCGAAAAATGTCTGCCATCCGTTCCATACTCAATAGCTTCCACAACCTCGCATGCCACAGAGAGAGCGCTGGGGCCTCCTTTTTCTTCCAGGCTGCTGCTAATGTCAGCTTGGCTGCCCCCGTACATAGCCAAAGAATCTTTTTGTCAGCTCGCGTCTGATGCTCAAGGTCGGGACCTCGAAGGCCCAGAAGAACATGGTCCAAAATCTCCCTGATGTGGGGCAGAATTTCCGCCCAGTAGGGACGGATGACCGAGCAATCCCACCAGATATGGCGAAAATCACCCAGCAGTCTGCAGCCTCTCCAGCATCTATCCGAGGAATTCGGAAAAATTCTCCGTAATTTAGCCGGGTACAAGTACCAATCCAGCATGGTCTTAAGATGGGCCTCCCTAAGGTCTAGCGAGTGGTTGTGTTTCGCTATGTCATGCCACAGGTGGGACCATTCCTCGTCCGATATGGTGCGCCCAAGGAGTTCCTCCGAGAGGCCCATGTAACGCGGTCTAGGAGAAATAGAAGTAGAGAGAAGGAGGCCATACAAAAAGGAGATGGTACCTCGCATGGTGGAAGTTTTAGCGAGGAACGCCTCAAAAGGAGTGGGCGGCCTGGTGGCTGCATCTCTAACCGCTGGCAACAGCGCCCAGTGGAGTAGCTGGGTGTGGTGGAATTGCTCTAGGTGTGAGACCGAGTAGTCCCGCATACAATTGGCAAATGTGAGTGGGGCAAATCCATGGAACAAATGTGTAAGGGCGAAGCAGCCCCCGGCTCTCCAGGCGCCAAAGGGACCTTATCGCTCTGCAGGGGGAAAAGGCGGGTTAAAGTGAATCGGTGTGTATGGGGACGGGAAGGACGTCCAGCAATCATCATGGGAGACCGAGTCCCCAACCTTCAGGGTGGTGCTCGTGGGGGTACTCATGTACGCATTTTTGGGTCTATCCCCTTTGGGCTTCCACACTAAGTCCCAAATCGACATCCCCGCCACCGACCGGTCCATATGCAACCAATGTTTCTCGGATAGGGGCTGGGACCACTCCACTAGTACCCGAAGCGGTGCCGCCTTATAATATAAGTGCATATCCGGGAGGCCCAACCCCCCCCTCCTTCTGTGGGCGCCGGAGGGTGTCGAAGGAGAATCGAGCCCGACCTCCCTGCCAAATGAAACGGAGCATCATGGACTTGAGACGACTAAAGAAATCGCTCTCAAGGACGATGGGCAAGGCCTGGAAAAGGTACAGCAATTTAGGTAAGAGGGACATTTGAATCGCATGGACCCGTCCCAGCCACAAGATAAACATAGGTTTCCAACGGGCCAGGTCGCTCTGAATCCTCGTCAGGAGTGGGGGAAAGTTGGCGGCAAACAGTTTCCCAATAGTGGGGGTCAGGTGGACCCCTAAATACACTATGGAGGTGAGGGACCATGGGAGGGGCGACAGTGGGCGTAGGCGGTCCACTTCAGCCGAGGGGAGCGTGAGGTTAAGAATATAAGATTTATTGTAGTTGACCTTAAAGCCCGCTACTTTCTCGAAACACGATAGGACGTCCTTGACATAGGGAAGGGAGTGAGCAGGGTCCGCCAGGGACAGCAGAACATCGTCCGCAAAGAGAGAGATCTTATGTTGTTCCCCAGTGAAGGGCAGGCCCCGAATGTCTGGGTTCTCCCTCACCGCCACCGCAAGTGGCTCGATGCTCAGGGCGAAGAGCAGGGGTGAAAGAGGACAGCCCCGCCGAGTGCCGCGGGAGTGTGGGAAGAAGGCAGAGCAGTGACCATTCACCGTGACTCTAGAGCAGGGGCTACTGTAGTTCGCTTCTAACATCGTGAGAAACTTAGCCGAAAACCAAACGCCGACAGTGTCCGGAACATGAAGTTCCAATCCACTCGATCAAAGGCCTTCTTGGCATCGAGGCCTACCAGGACCGCCGGGATCTTAAAGCGGTTGGCCTTCTCAATGAGGTGGATCACCCTCCTGCTATTGTCGTGTGTTTGACGGCCTATAATGAAGCCGGACTGATCCGGATGTATAAGGGCCGGCATTAAGTCCTGGAGTCTATGTGCTAGAATGGAGGAGTACAGTTTGGCGTCCACATTAAGTAGTGCTATGGGCCTATGTGAGGAGCATACGGTAGGGTCCTTCTCCGATTTAGGGATGACCGATATGACAGCCTCTGCCATGGAGCTTTAAGTCATTCCCGTCTCCCCCATGGTATTGAACAACCGCACCAAGAATCCACTAATGTCCGAGGCGAAGGTTTGGTAGAACAGCGCGGTGAACCCATCCGGCCCTGGCGCCTTATGAGGTTTCAGCGCTTTAATAGCTGCTCGTACCTCTTCATCCGTAATGGGGGCCGCGAGAAGATCGTTCCACTCCGCTGAGACCTGGGATAGCGGGTGCGCCCGCAGGTACTCCTCCTGATCTTTGGAGGACAGAGCCTCTGCCGAGTAGAGAGCGGCATAGAAGTCCCCAAAGAGGTCCGCCTTAGCCCCATCTTGGTGTGTCATAGCGCCCATCGGGTCCTGAATACCTCTTATGTAATCCTTCTCCCTCTTGTCCCTGAGTTGGCGGGCCAGATGTTTCCCGACTTTGTTCCCCTGGGAGTAGGAAAGGCGCCTTAGCCTCAATAAAGTAAACTCCGCCCGATTATTGTAGTGGGCTCTAAGTTTGCTCCTGATAGCCGTCAGGGGGCGCAACGTTACCCTAGAGGGGTTCTGTTTATGCGCCCGTTCAAGAGTTGAGAGTTCACGTTCTAGTTCGTCCCTTTCTGCTCGTCGTAACTTGTTAAGAGCGGAGTTGAGGGCGAAGCTCTTGCCACGTATGGTGGCCTTGAAGGCGTCCCATAAAGTGAAGATAGAGGTGTCTCCCTCGCGATTGAGGTAAAAAAATTCAAAAACGGCCTTACGCACTTCTTTACAGTATGTGTCGTCCCGGGTTAATGATGGTGGGAAATACCATCTGCGGTGGACCGTCGTTCCTGGGGACCATGTCAGACAGAGCGCCAGCAGACTGTGGTCCGATACCGATAGGGGAAATATGCTGCCCTCCCGAAGATCGCGACGCAGGGATTGACTCACAAAGATATGGTCTAACCGAGAATAAGAGTGATGGATATGGGAAAAGAAGGTGTCATCCCTAGCCTGAGGATGAAGGGCACGCCACCCATCCAGAAGGCCTAAGTCCACAAACATGTCCTGAGTGTCCGCGGCAAAGATGCCGGCGTCGGACCTCTGGCGGTGGGAGCAGTCCAAGTCTCTGTCCCAGATCAAATTGAAATCCCCTAGGACAACAAGTTCACTTTCCACGAAATCCCCCACCTCCCGCAGCAGGTCCCGCAAGAACCCGTTTTGACCAATATTTGGGGCGTAGAGGACAAGGAACGTGCAAGATCTGCCGAGGAGCACCCCTTGACCATTAGCCAACGTCCCTCCAAGTCGCTCCGGACCCCCAGAGGTTGAAAATGGAGGGTGGAGCAAAACATTAGGGCCACCCCTCTATGCTTCGTAGTAGCGGAGGATCGATAAATAAGGGGGAATTGTTTATGCTTGAGACGAGTTTCGTCTTTGCGGGCAAGGTGCATCTCCTGGAGGCCCACCACATCCAAGTGATGTCAACTATGTACTTACAGACTTTTTGACGTTTCTGTGGGGAGTTCAGGCCTTTCACGTTCCATGTGCCTATGATTAAAGGCATTACATATCAGGAATCCCACCTCGCTCTCCCAGATGGCCCACAGCAATCCGCTCAGGACCTTTCAACTTAAGGCGGACACGCAGCAAGTCCACACAAACCGAACCATGACCGTCACTTCTCAGCACCACACAAGTGACAGCTCAGGGCAGCCAACGCGCAAAGTCCCGTCCCCGCCACCCCGCCCCGTCCCCCAACACCCCGCAGCCAGTCTCGAGCAAACGCGGATGCCACCCGACACCCCTCTCCCCATTCGCACCATGCCTCAAAGCAGCCTCCATCAGCAGAATAAGTCCCACATCCCTGGAGCCACACTGTATATCAAAAAAACCACCTCGGTGAGCAGACCACAACCATACCATAGACAACAAGTTGGAATGTTCGCAATCATACATACCCCGGTTACCACCACTCCCTCCCACCCCCCCCAAGAGGCCGCCTTCCCCCCACCCCCAAAAACAGAAACACACAAACCAAAAGGAGAAAAGGAACCAAAGGACCCAAGAGGCGTGCCACTATAGGTACCTTCAAAGCACGTGGGCCAAGTCCACAGTCAATGTTCCTCCAGCTCCCCGGACCGTGGTGTCCTCCCACAGAGAACATATTATCCCACAGTACCTGAAGGGGGGAGGGGGGTCCCCCCCGACGCCAAACAGTTGCCCCTCTCGGGATCAGGCCGCCGATGAGCTGTGTAGCGAAGGTGCCACTGTCACTGACGCCACTGCGGCGACTGCCGCTCCACGCTCCTATAGGCCCGTCGTGTGGTCCAGCCTCACTGGCGCCGCCGAGCCCCCCACTCTCTGCCAGGAAGGGAGCGCCGCCGCCGACGCGACGGGGAGCTCCCACCCCTCGGGAAGAAGCGGTGTCATCCAAGACAAGGAGGTCCTTGGCAGCCTGTAGGGACCTGATTTGGACCAGCCTATTTTGCCACCTGAAAATAAGCATGAATGGATGGCCCCAAGAGTAGGCCACATTTTGATCATGAAGGAAGGCCGTCACTGGTCAGAAGTCACGTCACTTCTGGAGCGTTGAGGCAGCCAGGTCCTGGAACAGCTGGGGACGATGGTCTCGAAATTGCAGGATGGGAATCCCTCGGGCTTTCCGCAGTATCCGCTCCTTTAGTTGGAAGTCATGGATGCACACTAGGATGGCTGGAGGCGGCGCCCCCTCCCCCCTTGGCAAACCCACTCTGTGGACCCTGTCCATACGGATCTCTCGGAGATCATCTTCACCCAGTATCTGCAGAAATAGGGCCTCCACATAGCCCCGCAGGTCTCCAGCCTCACCCTCACATGGTACTGCCCGGATGCGGATGTTATTCCGGTGGGACCGGTTCTCTAAGTCCTCAGCGTGAGCTTGGAGGCCTAGATTCTGCTCCGTGAGTCTGAGCACATCTTGCTGTAGTTGATGCACATCGCCAGGAAGGCCCAGGTCATGTTCCTCGAGTGTTGCCACCCGCTCACCTATGCCATCCACGTCCCTCCTCACCTCGCGGAGATCTGAGGCAAGCTGGGAGCGGAGTTCCGAGATGTCTTCTTTTATGGCCGAAAAGAGTTCCAACATAAAGGCCTTGGTAGCCGGTGCGTCATCGTCCTTCTGTGTAGGCGAGGAGCTAGGTCCCGGCGAGGCCGACGACAGGGTCCCTTTAGGCTGGCCATCCTTGCCCGGCTTGTCTTTCTCTTTCCGAAGTCTGGCGGCCATCATGCAGTCCCCAGCAGATCACGCCGGTCAGGATCCAAGGTAGAGCGTGCCCCACACCTCACGGGCTGTACCTCGCAGGGCAGGGCACGTGGGGCCCCCTCCAGTCAGGCAAAGAACTTCAGACTTCTCAAGCGTCGGGCAATCCAGGCCCCAGGAAGGCCGCTGCTGTAGTACTGGTCAGTGGGGGGGGGGGGGCACCAACAAAGAAGGCCCAAGGGGCGGACAGGTCCCAGTAGAGCCACGTAACTCCCCCACGCGAGCGGTGCGTCGGAGCAGCAGCCACAGTACACCCCACAGAGTGGCCAGTTGGAAGCAGGCGGGGGGTAGACCCTATGCGGCCGCCGAAGCAAGCCGAGTTAAGATGGCCGCAATCACCCCAGCAAGAGAGGCAGGGGTCACCACGCACCTCCGATCGCTGGTCCGGGTCCGCGCCGCTGTAGCCACACAGGTGGCGGTTCGGGCTCAGCGCCCCCTCTCGACCACCCCGGGGGCGGGCAGGCAGCAGAAGCGAAAGGCGTCCCCCTCAGGGGTAGGTGGGCGCCAGCAGTGATCCCGGAGCACCCAGCCCTACCCCACTCCAGTGGACAGCACCACAGGCCCCAGGGGGGGAAAGGATCAGCAGGCCAGGAGTCCTCGGGCTAAAGTTCGCCCCAGCAAGTTCTGTTCCCGGCCTCGTATGGCAGGTGCCCCGCCAAAGCTCCAATCTTCCGTGCAGACGCACCCCAGTCTAGGCCGCTCCGCACCTTGAGTAACCCACAGCACCACAGAGGCTGGGACCTCAAGGCAGCACACGGCCCACGCCGCACACGGAGGTCCGCTCCAGGCAGGTCACAGTTCTCGGTGAGCAAATCCAGGCGGCAGTGCTCCAGGCGGCTTCAGGCAAACGCCCCGGCCATCCGTCGCAGTAAAAGTGTCAGCGGTTGAACTCGGTGGGGGGGCCCAGCAACGCCCGACTCGGCAATCCCCACGCCGACTAGCCCAAACTTCCCTGGTCTCAGGTGGCTCCATCCGCCGGCCCCCTCGCTCCCGGCTGCAAGGCGGAGCTCAGAGCAGGGCGCCTCAGCCGAGGGAGTCACGGCACCAGCTCGGCTCACCAGCCTCTTGATGTACGGGGGCAGCAACCTCACCGCCGGACCATGGGTCGAAGATCGCAGGTGTCAAGGGCGGTACAGTGGCCTAACCGCCGCTCACCACGCTTCGGGGCTGCCACGCCAGAAGACCAGCAAGTAGGCCGCAGCCGCTATCTCCTCGCTCCGGGCACCGGGAGACACCGGAAAGGAACTAATCGAACCCACGCTGCAGCATGGAGCTCCCTCAGTCGGCCCAACGGTGAGTAAAAGCCCCGACAGGGCGCCAGGCAATGCTTTGAGTGTTGTGGCGCCGGAGGGACCTGGAGGAACGTCCTACTCCGTCGCCATCTTGGACACGCCCCTTCATTATGTCCACCTTTACACCAAACTCGGCACCTTCAAGGTATAAATATGCCCACACTCGTCCAAGTCAAGTCAATGAATTTATATAGCGCGCTACATACCCAGAGGGTCTCAAGGCGCTTGAAGAGGGGTGGGGAATTACTGGTCGAATATCCACGTTTTAAGTAGCTTTCTGAATGCTAGGTGGTTCTGAGTGAGGCGAAGGTGAATGGGAAGTGAGTTCCATGTTTTGGCAGCCAGGTAGGAGAAGGATCTTCCTCCCATGGTGGTTTTGTTGATGTGAGGTACAGCAGCAAGGGCTTGGTTGGAAGAGCGCAGCTGGCAGGAGGGGGTGTAGAAGGAGAGTCGTGTGTTGAGGCAATCGGGTCCGAGTTCGTAAAGTGCTTTGTGTGCGTGGGTTAGGAGGCGGAATGTTATACGTTTATTGACAGGGAGCCAGTGGAGGTCTTTCAGGTGACCAGAAATATGGTCTTTACGTGGGATGTCTAGTATGAGTCTGGCTGCTGCGTTCTGGATGCGTTGGAGTTTTTTCCTGAAGTTTTGCGGTGGTACCGGCGTATAGGCTGTTTCCTTAGTCCAGTCGGCTTGTAACCAGTGCGTGGGTGACCGTTTTTCTGGTTTCGGTGGGGATCCAGCGAAATGTTTTTTTGAGCATGCGGAGAATGTTGAAGCAAGATGATGAAACGGCGTTGACTTGTCTGGTCATCGAGAGTGAGGAGTCCAGGATGACGCCCAGGTTCCGTGCGTGGTCCGTCGGGATGGGTGCTATTCCAAGGGCCGCTGGCCACCAAGAGTCGTCCCAGGTGGAGGGGGAGGTACCTAAGATAAGGACTTCTGTTTTGTCTGAATTCAGTTTCAGACAGCTGTGCTTCATCCACTCGGCTACTTCTTTCATTCCTTCATGTAGGTTGGTTTTGGCGGTTTGGGGTCTTTGGTGAGTGAGAGGATTAGTTGAGTGTCATCAGCGTAGGAGATGGTGTTGAGGTTGTGTTGGCGTGCGATGGCCGGAGGGGGCTCATGTATACGTTGAAGAGGGTGGGACTGAGTGAAGATCCTTGTGGCACGCCACAAATGACTTCAGTGGCCTCTGACTTGAATGGTGGGAGGCGGACTCTCTGAGTTCTTCCGGCAAGGAACGAGGTGATCCATTCAAGTGCTTTTCCTTGGATTCCGATGTTTCTGAGGCGTTGTAGCAGGGTGCTGTGACAGACTGTGTCGAAGGCTGCGGAGAGGTCGAGGAGGATGAGGGCGACTGTGTCTCCATTGTCCAGTAGAGTTCAAATGTCGTCTGTTGCTGCGATGAGAGCGGTCTCAGTGCTGTGTTTTGCTCGGAAGCCGGACTGTGAAGAGTCGAGGGATTTGTTGGTTTCGAGGAAGGTGGCGAGCTGGTTGTTGACAGCTTTCTCGATGACTTTGGCCGGGAATTGGAGGAGCGAGATGGGGCGGTAGTTTTTGAGTTCGGTGGGGTCAGCTGTGGGTTTTTTCAGAAGGGCGCTGAGTTTGGCGTGTTTCCAGCTTTCCAGGAAGGTGGCGGAGTTGAGGGAGCAGTTGATGACGTCTCGGAGGTGTGGTGCTATGATGGAGTCTGCTTTGTTGAAGATGTGGTGAGGGCATGGGTCTGTGGGGGATCCTGAGTGGATGGAGTTCATCAGTCTGATGGTGTCTTCCGTGGAGATTGGGTTCCAGTCATTAAGGATGTTCAAGGGGGGTGAAGGTGCAGCAGAAGGTTGTGTGGGTTGGTCTTCGGGTTGACTGTCGAAGCTGTTGTGGATGTCAGCGATTTTGTCGTGGAAGAACGAAGCTAGGGAGTCGCAAAGGGTTTGAGAGGGGGTGATGTCGTTGGAGTTGGCAGTGGGGTTGGTAAATTCTTTGACGATGTTGAATAATTCCTTGCTGTTGTGGGCGTTGTTGTCTAGTCGGTCTTTGAATGCGGCTCTCTTGGCGGTTCGGATCAGTTGGTGGTGTATGCGGGTGGCGTTTTTGAAGGCGTCCCTGGTGCTGGTGTTTGGATCTTTTTTCCAGGCCTTCTCAAGGGAGCGACAGTGTTTCTTGGATTTCTTAAGATCATCGTTGAACCAGGATGCGTTTTTGTTGCCTAGTTTGATTTGACGCTTTTTCAAAGGTGCTAGGATGTCGGCGCTGTTGGTTAGCCATTGATTGAGGTTAATGGCTGCTTGGTTGGGGTTCGAGGAGTGGGCGGGGGGGTTTTGAAGAAGCGATGAGGTAATCTGGTCGATGGTGATTTTGTTCCAGTTTCTTCGCAGAGTAGGTTGAGAGCAGTTCGACTATCTACTTGCCCGACATGCCCTGCTACAGCAAGTGCTGAAGGAAGCCGACTCTCCAGCAGACGCACTGAGAGAGACGCTGTCTTTTCTCCTGCTGAGAAATCCAGCTCCAGTGTTTCCAAGCTACCCTTGCGGGTTGTTGGGAAATCGAGTCCTGAGCCTGACCTTCTTCATTCTAAACGAAGGTACGGAGCTGATTAGACCCTTAGAGAAATCTTGAGCAGATTCTTGGCAAAAGAATACTACATTTATGCTACACCTCACTTACTTCTTCCCTCGTACTAAGCGTAGGTTAGGTACACCGGGGTAGGTGTATTTTAGAAGCACCAGTTGAGTACTTTTAGCCTCTGTTATTTATGTATGTATTAATATATGGTTTAGAAACCATACAATGCTCATACAGTATTATTTTATTCTACTATTTATACTGTACGCATTATATTTTTCAAACAGTTTTACTATTGTAGCAGTTCATTTCTTATGCTTGAGAAAGAAGACTGTTCAATAAAACCTTTTATTGAAAACGCCCGTCTTTCTACTTTCACTGCACCTCTAGTGAAACGAAGCATGCACGATTGACTGAGTGAAATATCTATCTATTTTTTCCACGACTCTGAAGATACGTTTTATCTTGGGGAAACAAAGTTGTCATGTTTATGCGGTTGTCAGAGACTAATCCCTTCTTGTGAATTCGAGAAAGTTTCTAGTGTCCTCTGAGCTAGCTGGCACACACAATAAAGGCTAGTATATTCGATAAAGACCTAGTCGACCTCAGTCCTATGTCTAATCTATAGGATATATTATTCCAATGCGCAGAGCCTATTGGGAATATAGGAACTACACTACATGGCGCCCAACGTTTGGTAAGGCACTAATTTAACGCTAGATACTAGAGTAACTCAGTCGTGCTTTTCACAGAGACCCTCTTATCCCGTAAAAACTCCAATAGACGTCTGGAGTGGGTTAAAGGATAAAATATCCGCCTTAAACTGAGTAGGTCGAAAAATCTAATGCATTAGTTTTTGGCTTTGTTCAACGTTGAAGAATACAGTGTTCCAAAATATTGTGCACCTTATCTTTATTTCCTTGAAACTTCTCTGCAAAACTTGCAACAAAATGCAAGATAACAACGAAGAGAACAGTGGAGCTGCAATAACTGCAGCCCAACCGGTTTTAGACATTACAGGTCTCCAACAAAATTACCCAGATGCTATAATCATCCCGGAAAACGTGAGAAAAGCCATACCTATAAAGCTTATAGAAAATGGCCTATCATCGAGAGGTGGTACGGTTATATTTGTCATAGAGGCACATGAATATCGGCAGACAGAGGTATTCTACTCATGGATTGTATTTCCATAGGCAAATCCAACAACACATGTGTTTCACTTCTGTAAGATAGAGGAACATCCAGCGGAATACGTTCTTTCGAGGACATTGAAATTCCACTAACTTACCAAGAGCATCAGCTCTGGTTTAAAGGCGCCCTACAACATCAAAATCATATTACTAGGCTCAGTCCATTAGGTAGACCAGGAGCAACATGGCCGGTATTAGCCAGCTATACACCACATCCTGACATTGAAAAAATGACAGGACCAGAACTGTTAGCTCAGCTAAAACAATTAATTAAAATACATAGACAATTGGTACAATTTGCCATGCTGACTTTGACAGTCCAACCTGCTATTAGAATTCCACAGCACACCCCTCATCAGGGAAACACAAACAAAATTACACCACAGACTATACAGTCAGTAATCTATAAATTGCCCGCAAAAAGGGAACAAATTCCATTCTGGTTAGCCCAGAAAATTACTCAAATAGAGGCAGTATTTCCCGATAGTACACCTCATGAGAAACACAGGATTCTAACAATCTGTTTGCCAATGGGGATTGCACCACATGTAGAGGACTGAGACACTTGAGGTACAGTCTTTGCTTCAATCTACACAAAAACACATGGTGTCCCGTCTATACGGTCCAGAACCGGCCTTGAATCTAGGTATGAAATTACTGAAAGATTTCAAACAGGTCTCAGCTATCTCATTAGCTAACATTAAAGGTGAAGCAGCATCAGTGGCAATCCGCCAAAAATTAAAAGAATTTGGTATTACTGAGCAACCGTATGAACTTGCCAGAATTATTGAAAAATTCTATGAAGAACTAGGAAGAGATAGTTTGGGAGGGAAACCTGTAAAGCCTGAACTAGCAGAAAATCCTGAAAACGTTTTTATCAAAAACAATCTAACTACTCCTAAAAAGAAATGGGAAAGTAGTAGACAATCACTTCCTAAAGAGAAGCGTTCTCAGTCCAGGGGTAGATCTCCTCAAAAGGAGCACTCTGAAAAGAGATTTAACCTTAGAAATAGGGATAATTTGAGAAAGCCTAATAGATATCAAGATACTGATACACGATCCTCTCGTACCTTTCAGACTTCCTTGCAGAAATCCGAAAGAAGAGGACGATCAGAACACAAAGAACGCGTGAAGTCCTAAGACAAACAACACGTTCCAAAAAATAAGAAAAGCCAATTCTCCAAATAGAAAGTAACAAGTTTAAAAATCAGACATGCCAAGGATCTTGAGGACACAACTCAAGAACGGGGAGTGGGCCCAGACAATGTTGGACAGCGCAGCAGAGGTCACCATAACTTGCAGGATCCTGAAAGATCATCTGGAGCCAGTGGATCTGAATGAATACATTCAGGTTGGAACTGCCAACACCAAGGTTAGTGTACCCCATAAGTTATATGAAGTAACACTCCGAATAGAGGGGGATATAACTAGGAAAATAAAAGCACTATTTTGGGGGAAATTATCTAAGGGTTTTCACATCCTTCTAGCTGAAAAAGACTGGTGTCGGGATTGAGAGCAGCGCAAGAATACGCAAGCGCCAC
This sequence comes from Lissotriton vulgaris, assembly GCF_964263255.1. Taxonomy (NCBI): domain Eukaryota; kingdom Metazoa; phylum Chordata; class Amphibia; order Caudata; family Salamandridae; genus Lissotriton; species Lissotriton vulgaris. The sequence goes on along the minus strand of NC_141687.1, from coordinate 867,825,944 downwards.
TAACCTTACTCTGATGGCCAGCAGAGATGATAGACGATAGTCCTTCCAACTCCGCACCACACAAACCCCAACAATGGAATCTACCCACTGTTTGAGCCTGTACGGATAGGGGCCGGGAGGTAGATTGGCATCGGGGGAAAGGTACTTCTGGTATCGTCTGGTCGTTACACCATGAGGTTACTGGTACTGGGACACTGCAGGTAGAGGAGGGGACAGAGAGCAAGAGATTAGTACCACAGAGGTAACTATGTGAACCATGAATTCCCCCCTTGGATTCCACACTCACCAGTTTATCCACCCCATGTATCCTTGAAGGAAATCCAAGCATATGCAAAGCACACTAATGAAAAGTTTACCAGAAGTACGGAGAAGTTAACTTCACTCCTCTACCTACCGCTGTAGTAGGCACAAAGTAGATCTGGAGGACTACGAAATACAAGCGTTTAAGCGCCACGCTTTCAAGAACCACAATACTCCTTGTGGAACTGTGTAGCCCAAGTATCAGGTAGAGTCAGCAACCACTGACAGAGAACACAGAACTTCCCCGCAATGTAAACAATAAATGGCGGCAGCCTTGGTACCGCTTCAAACAGTAGAAGTATACAAAAGAACAGGAGGCGAGCCCGCACTCCTCGGGGATACTTGCACGACTGAATATGGCTTGTACAGGGACTCTCCAGGATTCTTGACCACGCTGGCTCTTCCTCGGCGTTGATTGCTCCAACGTCGACTGACCACGCAGGCTTTTCCTCGGCGTCGTGCAGAACAGGACAACTGACCACGCAGGCTTTTCCTCAGCGTCGTCCTCAAGAATACCACTCGAGGAGAATGCTCATCTGCTATGAGCAACTACGGAACACGATTGACAAGCCCCGTTGTGTTCCAAAGGTGGAGCTTATATAAGGTCCTCCCATTGAGCCAACCCCCAGCGCCGGATGGCCTTCTGGGACTTGTAGTACTTCCGCAAGGGACTGTCAATACGGAATCTTTTACATTTGGCCGTGTCGATGGTAGCGATCGCTACAGAACCCCCTCTTGTGGACCGCCGTCCCGGCGGACGTCCCGGCTTTCCGGGAAACCGCTCATGGAATTGTTCCACCAAATCGGGACAATGGAGAAGGTCCACGGGCTCCCAGGTCCTGTCTTCGGGGCCAAACCCTTTCCAATCCACCAGGTATTGGATCCGACCTCGGACCAAGCGAGAGTCCAGAATAGACAGTACCTCATATTCCTCGTGGCCTTCGATTTCCACTGGACGAGGACGATCAGGCAACCTCACGCTCGGAGGACAAGGACGTAGGAGCGATACATGAAATACAGGATGAATCGCCCATGACACTGGCAACGAGAGTTTCATAGCTACAACATTTATTACCTCACAAATGCCATAGGGACCAACATATTTAGGCTTCAACTTCGTAAGTCCCTTAATATGCAGGTTGCGTGTAGAAAGCCAAACCTTGTCCCCCACCTTATACTCAGGTTCAGGGGTACGCCTCTTATCAGCGAACAGCTTCTGGGCTGCTTTGGCTTTTTCCAAATTGTTCCGAGCCTCGATCAGAATAGCCCGAAGATGAGCATGATGTTCATGAATGGCAGGAACCAAAGATTCAGCCGGCCACTCAAAGAGAAGCATGTTCGGATGGAATCCATAAAGGCAAAAGAACGGAGAACAACCCAAGGTGGTATGTACAGCGTTATTGTAGGCGAACTCCGCCAACCACAAAAGGATGGTCCAATCAGTGGCGTTCTGTAACGAAAAGCAACGCAGGTATTGCTCCAGCGTCTGATTCAGACGGTCCGTTTTACCATCCGTTTGTGGATGGTAACTTGATGAGAGACAAGCATCTATCTGCAGAATGGTACATAGAGCTTTCCAAAAACGAGAGGTGAATTGTGTCCCCCGATCCGTAATTAACACACTCGGCAATCCGTGTGGACGGACGATGTGTTGCAGGAAGACTTTGGCTAATTCACTGGAGGAAGGCAGACCAGGTAACGAGATAAAGTGTCCCATTTTTGTAAGATGGTCCACAACCACCAGAACGACCGTTTGTTTCTCACAAGGGGGCATTTCTACGATAAAGTCCATGGACAGGGTGTGCCACGGCTTGGGTGGAATCGGTAATGGCTGCAATAGTCCCGGTGGTTTGATATGACTGGCTTTAACCTGGGCACAGATCGCACAGTTCTTGACATATTCCTTAGTATCAGGTCTAACACCAGGCCACCAAAAGGATCGTTCCACGTTAGCGGTTGTCTTGTGAATGCCCATGTGTCCCCCTAGAACAGAATCATGTGCCCATTCCAGGACTTTGCGTTGCAACGCAGATGAGGGTACATATAAGGCATGGAAATGATAGGCTAACTGATCCTTTTCGCATCGATTATCTGGCTCTTCCTGTACCCAAGCAGTTATGTCCTGGTCAGTTAGGGTGACTCTAACGTTCTCCAGAAAATCTTCAGAGGTGATCAAGGCGATAGAAATTTCCGGATATTCGATCCCCTTTAGAATGAAAGGGGGTTCTGTTGGGACTCCCGCTTCTTCCTCACCCAACCTGGAGAGCGCATCTGCTTTTCCGTTACGAGTCCCAGGTCTATATTTGATCACAAAATCAAAGTCTGAAAAGAAGAGGGTCCACCTCAGTTGTCGAGGAGTCAAAGCCTTCGCTGTCTTTAAGAATAACAGATTGCGATTGTCTGTGATGATTTCGACAGTATGTAACGCCCCTAGGAGGTAGTGCCTCCATTCTTCACACGCTCTTTTAATAGCTAGGAGCTCTTTGTCAGTGATGGTATAGTTCACCTCACACGGGGTGAGCTTCTTAGAGTAGTATGCCACGGGGTGGAGCTGACCCGTGGTAGGGTGACGTTGGGACAGGACTCCTCCCAAAGCAAACTGAGATGCGTCAGTTTCCAACACAAACTGCATCTTTGGGTTAGGATGTCGAAGAATGGGAGCTTGTGTAAACCTCTCTTTTAGGAGTTGAAATGAGGTTTCGGCAGCCTCTCCCCATTTGAAAGGGACATTTTTCCTCAAAAAGGAAGTGATGGGATGAATGACTTTGGAGAAATCCTGAATGAAACGCCGATAGTAATTGGCAAAACCGAGAAAGCTTTGCACAGATTTGACGTTTCGTGGCGTTCTCCAGGTTAGAATGGCCTTCACCTTACTCATGTCCATTCGAAACCCTTGTGCATCAATAACATAACCCAAGAAGGCAACTTGCTGAACATGAAAAAGGCATTTCTCCAGTTTGGCATACAGGGAGTTTTGTTGGAGCCTTTCTAACACAGTTCTCACATGGATTATGTGGTCAGACAGAGACACAGAATAGATTAAAATATCGTCTATGTAGACCACACAAAATGTCTCCAAACACCCCCTTAACACCTCGTCCATAAAGAACTGGAAGGCGGCTGGGGCGTTGCATAGGCCAGAGGGCATTACCCGATATTCGTAGAGACCAAACTTAGTTCTGAAAGCAGTCTTCCATTCATCCCCTTTCATTACGCGGACCAGATGGTAGGCCCCGCGGAGATCAAGTTTTGTAAAATAGCGAGCACCTTTCAACTGATCCATCAACACAGGAATTAGGGGCAGAGGATAGCGGTTCTTGATGGTCACCTTGTTAATGGCTCGATAGTCAATACAAGGTCTCAGCTCCTCATAATCCTTCTTCGGTATAAAGAACATGGGCGACGAGGCAGGGGAGGTGGAGTGTCTTATGAACCCAGACGCTAAATTGTCCTCTATATAGGTTTTGAGATACTGTGTTTCTTTTTCTGTCAGGGCATACACCCTGCTGCAAGGGATGTCCGCACCCGGAATGAGGTCAATCCGACAATCGTAGGTGCGATGAGGAGGCAATTGGGTAGCCTTTTGCTTATCGAACAAGGCGTGAAAAGACCTGTATTCATCAGGTAATGCGGTGGCACAACAAAAGGAATCAACGGTACATTCACTTGCTAAGAAAGTAGCGGGTGAGGGAACAAGGGGGAAGTCTTGGTGTATTCCTTCTCGACAATGTTCCTTGCAATACTCGGACGTCATACATACTGTACGGGACGCCCAGCTCACCAAAGGATTATGCAGTGTCAACCAAGGCATACCTAGAATGAGACGGAACTGAGGGGCATCGATAAGGTCGAACTGGATGTACTCACAGTGATCTTCACCGAATCTCATTAACAGGGCCAGCGTATGGTATGTGACAGGGCCTGAAGTTAGTACCGTACCATCCACTGTTTTAACGGTTTCAGGTATCGATTTCTTTTCACAGGGGATACCCATGTGAAAGGCATAGTTCTGGTCTATATAGTTTCCAGTTGCACCTGAGTCTAACAAGGCATCTAGTCTTACAGGGTCCTGATTGGTAACCCATAGCGAAACGTTCATATGGGCGACGGCAGGGTGTAGAGTATTGGCGACATAAGGGGAGACCGTATCAAGAGGTCGTCTCAAATCAGAGGTCTCTATCTGTCAGGGTCTGACACGTGTGCCTGCCTAAACGTTAGACTACATTTACCAGCATGCCTTGCATGTTGGGTTGCCTTCAGAAGAGCATAAAGTCCTGTGGCAGCCTGTAACTGGTGCTCGTGATTTTGTCCAATAGTCTGTTGTTGTTGGCGACCGCCTCGTCCCGGTGGTTCTGCTGGGGAGGCGTGGTTCGCCCTTGCTCTGCGGCTGTGGAGCAAGTTGAGAAGCCGAGTGAAAACCAAGACCTTCGGTATTGTACTGGCGGTGATTACACGCGAGGCGCGTGAGACGCCGGATTGCCCCCTCCGCGTTCTTGCGGTTTCACCGTGTTAGAGTGGTGAGGGAGGTCGGAGACGCTGGATTGCCCCCTCCGAATTACTCACACTAATACAAACAAACAACCGCATTTCGAACACCGGCTGGTGTTTGTTTCCTTAGCGCGTGAGACGCAGGATTGCCCCCTCCGCGCTTTCAAGTTGTTCTTTTGTACCTTTTGGGATGTGTATTGAAGACGCACGGATTTCCCCCTTCAATACACATCGAGACTGTGTTTGTATTGAATATTGATACAGGAGACGCGGGGATTGCACCCTCCTGTGGAGACTGTGTTTATATCGATTAGTGAAACAGGAGACGCTGGGATTGCACCCTCCTGTGGTTCATGTATGGTTTCTACTTGGAACATTTATTATCAAATTCGGAAAGCCGGTAGGCTACATTTAAGTTTGGCTTTATTTTTCATTTCTATCAGGAACATTGGAAATTACCATCCATCGATTAAGAGCGGGGGAAGAGACTGATCTTTCCTTAGTCTGCCTGTGCACTCCACAATTCTCTCCTTCTTATGGCATCTGGTGAGTGAATGTGTGTTATATATTAGGGGACATATACATAAGACATAGGGGGTTACAGGGGGGCCCTGACTGTTGTTTTGTTTTCTTATCTTTAGCCCGAGAAGGTATACAATCAAGGGATGGGTCATATCCTGAGCATTATCAGGTGAGGGGCCTTACTAGCACTCAAGAGATTCGATATAGGAGATTAGGGAACCGTAGGTTAACATGTTCCTTTTTATCATTTTAGGTCCCTGTCCTGGATGTTCCTGTTTTCTACCTACTTTTTTCCCTCGCCTGACTGCTTTGCACTCTGAAGGTTTTAGCTAGAGTGCGGGGACGTCTGGAGGTGGACCCCATTTGAGCATCGTTCTGACCCTGAGGATCAGCAGCTGTGACACTATCTGATCCAAGACCGTCAGTTTTCCGCCGGCTCACTGGAACTAAGAGCAGCCTGCCCTCTGGGAAGGGTTTTTTTTCCTGGAACGTAATTCCTAGCTCTGCAGTCGTTGATGAAGTGCCCACCTTTGCCACAATATAGGCAGAGTTTGAGCCTCCGTCTCCTGTCTCTTTCTTCCCTGGTGAGAGGACCACGTATTCCCCCTATTTGCATGGGTTCCGGTCCCTCTGGTGTCTTTACTTTTTCTTCACCCCCCTGCCGGGGTTTGACCAAGGGGTAAGAGTATCTATTATCCCCCCTATTTCTATCCCCTTTTCGTTCCAGCAACCGGTGATCTAGTTGGACGGTCAAATCTATTAATTCCTCACAGGTAGTAGGTAATTGCACTACCTGAGCTAATACGTCTTTCAGTTCTCCCCGGAGTCCTTGGTAAAACAAGGAGATCCGTTTCTGAGCCGGCCAATCTGTTTCCACGATAAGGCGGTTAAAGGTGGTGATGTAGGACAACAGATCTTGGGACCCTTGTCTCAAGGTCATTAATTCATGATCTAGGGACAACATGTGGGACTTCCGATCAAACAATTTACGGAGTTCTAGGCAAAAGGTAGAAAAATCATGTAAAACAGGGTCATTCCTTTCCAATAAAGGAATAGTCCAGCTGGACGCATTCCCCCCCCATATAGGACATCATGAAAGCAGTTTTGGAAGCTTCATCCTGAAAGACCATAGGTTTGCATAGGAAATGCAGACGGCACTGATTCAGAAATGTCTCAAATTTTCGCGGGTCTCCATAAAACCTTTCGGGGGGAGCTAGGGGTATCCCATGGTTTTGGATTATATGGACAGTGGGAGTGGTCTCTGTAGAAGTGGATGGGGCTGCCAGCGAACCCCCTGTTTGGAAGGAAGGAGGCGGCTGCAAGGTGGCCGGTCTAATCAATGGCTTCACCACCGGCTCTCTCTGGGCAAGGTCTGATACGTCTTTGCGTAAATCAGAGACTTCTTTATATAAAGCCTGGTTCTCCACACGGGAGTTTTGAACCTCTTGTTGAAGTCCTGTAAAGCTCTCCAACAAGGAAGTTAGAATAGCATTAGTATCCATCGTCTAGGCTGTGATGTACTCTTGGGCTTGTCAATCTGTCGGGATTGAGAGCAGCGCAAGAATACGCAAGCGCCACTAACCTTACTCTGATGGCCAGCAGAGACGATAGACGATAGTCCTTCCAACTCCGCACCACACAAACCCCAACAATGGAATCTACCCACTGTTTGAGCCTGTACGGATAGGGGCCGGGAGGTAGATTGGCATCGGGGGAAAGGTACTTCTGGTATCGTCTGGTCGTTACACCATGAGGTTACTGGTACTGGGACACTGCAGGTAGAGGAGGGGACAGAGAGCAAGAGATTAGTACCACAGAGGTAACTATGTGAACCATGAATTCCCCCCTTGGATTCCACACTCACCAGTTTATCCACCCCATGTATCCTTGAAGGAAATCCAAGCATATGCAAAGCACACTAATGAAAAGTTTACCAGAAGTACGGAGAAGTTAACTTCACTCCTCTACCTACCGCTGTAGTAGGCACAAAGTAGATCTGGAGGACTACGAAATACAAGCGTTTAAGCGCCACGCTTTCAAGAACCACAATACTCCTTGTGGAACTGTGTAGCCCAAGTATCAGGTAGAGTCAGCAACCACTGACAGAGAACACAGAACTTCCCCGCAATGTAAACAATAAATGGCGGCAGCCTTGGTACCGCTTCAAACAGTAGAAGTATACAAAAGAACAGGAGGCGAGCCCGCACTCCTCGGGGATACTTGCACGACTGAATATGGCTTGTACAGGGACTCTCCAGGATTCTTGACCACGCTGGCTCTTCCTCGGCGTTGATTGCTCCAACGTCGACTGACCACGCAGGCTTTTCCTCGGCGTCGTGCAGAACAGGACAACTGACCATGCAGGCTTTTCCTCAGCGTCGTCCTCAAGAATACCACTCGAAGAGAGAATGCTCATCTGCTATGAGCAACTACGGAACACGATTGACAAGCCCCGTTGTGTTTCAAAGGTGGAGCTTATATAAGGTCCTCCCATTGAGCGAACCCTCAGCGCCGGATGGCCTTCTGGGACTTGTAGTACTTCCGCAAGGGACTGTCAATACGGAATCTTTTACATTTGGCCGTGTCGATGGTAGCGATCGCTACACTGGCCACCTGAATTTGTCAGGGAGTGCCCACATGGCAAACAAATCATTATGCCAGCCTTCTCTAATCATATTTCTATTCATAAAAAATACACCTATGCCAGAAAATGGGCTGTTGCCCAGGCTCCATTATTATATTAAAATCATGTGGGATGGGATGAGGACTCTCCACACCACAAAATCCAGTTAAAAAATCAACCTACTGCTCAGAGGCAGTATCCAGTAAAGCAGGAAGCTAAAAAACAAGTCAGAGAGATCTTAGATCAACTTGAATATCAGGGGGTGATTGAAACATGCACCTCGTCAATGAATAATCCTTTGTTTCCTGTCTCCAAACCAGACAATACATATCGTCTAGTTTTGGACTACAGACACGTAAACTCTTGTTGCAAAACTTTTGCGGTGCAAAATTCACACACTGCAGCACTGATGAATAATATCGTTCGGAAGAAATATAAAACTACTTTAGATATTTCAAACGGTTTCTTCTGTCAAAACATTGCACCAGAAAGCAGGTACTTGACCCCTTTCCCAATCATGGGGACACAGCGACAATTTTGCCGTCCCTCCCAGGGATTCTAGAATAGTCCAGGATTATTTTCAGCCAGAGTAACAGAGTTACTACAAATGTTTGATGATGAGGCATTATGTTATGTCGATGACATCTATCTTACAGATGATGATTTGGACAGGCACTTGAACAAGGTGAACGCCATAATACTTGGGTTCGCCTCAGAAGGGTATAAATTCAACTTTAAAAAGTCCAGAATTCCCCACCTCAACGTCCTATTCTTGGGATACGAACTTTCGAGTGGAGGCAAAAGCCTGGCAGCAAACTTTTTAGAAAAATGTGCGCTGCTCCAAACTCCAAAATCGCTGAAAAAACCTACAGTCAATTCTAGAATTCCTAAACTTCAGAAGAACTTATATTCTGAATTACGCAGAAAGGGTTAAACCTCTCTACAAACTAATCAAACCTGATTTCAAACCAACTAATTGGACTCAAAAACACACAGAAATGTTGCGTTCAGTACAAACAGACATGTTGGCAACAACACACTTACAAACATGTGACAATGTATGCAACCTTGTTATCTGAATCATCCCAGGGAGATGCGAATTCACATACCTAACCTTTAATGAAGGTGAAAAGGTACCAATAGCTTACAAATCACACTTGTACACACAAGCTGAAATGAAATTCACTTCAATAGAAAAAATTCTGACAGTGGTTCAGGCTGCTGTAGCAAAGGAGATGCGCACAGGGGAGCCCTAGCACAGGGTAAACGCATTAAAGTCATTACACCTATACCTGCTTTAGAGGCACTGACGAAGGCAAGCATTCCAAATGTAAAAGCTCTACATCCAAGATGGTTACAATGGGTTAATTCTCTTGCTGCAACAGACGTTGAATACTTTTTTGACCCTTACTTGAAGACACAAGAATTTCTCCAATACGAACAAGAATGTCCTCTGCCTACTGAAATTCTACCGGCTGTATAATATATACAGACGGATCAGCACAGCCCGCGATTGGGGGTAAACAAGCTTACAGTGTTGCGTGCGCGATTGTTAAAGGTCGCTGGCACAATGGTAAATTCAGACCTATGGTCACAAAAACTCAATCTCTCGGAGACTGTACAGCCCAGCGAGCTGAACTACAGGCATTCAAGATGTCGCTTGAAAATAATGATCGCGAATTCCCTACACTCATAGTGTGTGATTCGTATAACTGCGTCCGGAATTACAATGAATATCTGCAGACCTGGGTTCAAAATTGTTTTAAAAATACAAAAGTTGGCACAATCAAGCATAAAAAGCTTTGGGAACAAGTAGTTCTTTTACAGAAAGAACTACAAAAGACTCACGTGATTACTACACAGAGTCATCAGCGTGATAGCAGTTACGTTGAAGGGAATTCATTGGCTGATGAAGCCGAGAGGGCAGCTGTGAAAACAGCTTCCATAGCTACAATCAATCGTTTGAAAACAACGATAGATGGTGAAACCATGCTCGCTGTCAATGCCACGAGCAAAGGCAGTGGAGCCACGTTACCTCTAAATTATCCACTCAAGTATACATACATAATTGATGCAAACTCTGTTCCTTTTGCTCGAATCCCTGGAGTGGGGGATAGGGTAATTCCAAACAGGAACCGGAGAGGTGCTCTCTTTTTCGAAGCACATATGGAAGAGGGTCTGATACATCAAGGGATCTCAAAATCGCTAGTAGAACTAGAAAAGATGTACTGGTGATGAGCCTCCACATTTACAAATTTGGAATTAATTGTGATGTCTGCTACAGAGACCACAGCTTTAAACACCACCAGATTCCTGACTATAACGTAGCCAGCCCAGTACAGACACCGCTGTTAGACAGCATTAGGCGTTCTACACACAGACGTCACCATGGACGAATGCGGTCCCACAAATATTAAGACGAGATTCATTTGGATTTGGCCTCAGCGCTCAGCTGACGCTCGAACTGTTATAAAAGATTTGCGAGTCTTTATTGGCACATACGCAATCGGCACGCTACATTCTGACCAGGGTCCTGAATTTAGCTCAAGGGCTTACAAGGAGGCCATGGCCAGCTTGGGCATTGCATTGCGATTTTCGAGTCCATTCCATCCTGAGGGAAATTCGGTTGTGGAGAGAAAAAACTGTGACATAAAGCAATCTATAACAGGTAGGGTATTAGGTTCGGGTGAGGGGTGGGTGAAACATCTAATAAATGTCCAACGTAGTCTTAATAACCTGCCAAGAAATTCTCTGGGTGGAATCACTCCATATGAAATCCTTTTTGGTACTAGAATGTTGGTTGAAGATCTCAATCATCACACTTCAGTGGTGGAACAAAAACCCTTTGATATCAAAGATCGTTTGGCTGTTTTACAGGACTTAAATGAAACAAGAAAAAGTCTAAGCAATACCAGCGAAAAGCCAATGACCACTGAAGAAAAACCACCTGTCCCAGCAAGACCTGTCTGGATTCCAAAGATTGGGGATCTGGACAGGGAGAAAATAGCGGACAAGAAGGAATTTGGGCCTTCTTACAGAAAACCGGTACCTGTGCTAGCAATCCACGGATCAAAAACAGTACTACTGCTGCCCCTTGCTGGAAAAAAGGAGAACCGGTCTGTGTCAATTGACCTGGTAAAACCACACCATGTGGCCAATAATAAGTAGTAGGCCCAGTGGACTCCCAAGATGTAGCAGACGACCAAATCTTGCTACTGTCCAAGAGGTTCAAACAGAAAGACTTATCACCTTTGATAAACCTGCAGTGAGAAAAGAAGGACTATGCAACAAAGCCATGGAACTTGTGCCTCTTGATACCCAAATAACAGTTTGTCAAGAAACTCCAGTCTACAATGATGTAGCATCTGACTATACAAACATGTCAAGGTAACAAGCAACTCCAGCGATTTCAGAGAATCCGGATGCAATACCAACAATTGACAGAACTGCCTCTGGCTATTTTATCATCTTAAATAACTTTTCTGAGGATCCCAGTGAACCTGAAACTACGCCAGCAAACAAATCTTTTGAGGAAAAAGTAAAGGAACTTGGTCAAGAGCTTACAAATACATATCTGGTTTCACCTTGGGTTGAAGTTTGGATTGTGTTAGGTGTACTTTCTCTCCTGCTATGGCTCATTCTTGTGTTAAGTTTGGGAAAGCTGATAGATGGAAAGCACATTAAAATGGACACAGCAAGTAAGAACATCAACTTGCTCCTGAAGCCACACAAATCATCTCATCGTGAACAACGAAACCTGTCATCAGTGAACATCACAGCGGTCCCACTACCTGGTGGAATAGCATGGGATTCAACTGACTATGACATTTATGGCCCTGTTGAGCTGCTAAAGATTCCTCGTCAATTTAAAGTTTCCTTGAGTGATTTTGTTTCACCCAGCACATTTTCTGATGATTGGGATTGGTAATAACATGATGGCAGACTTGGAAATGTCAGCAAAATTTACAAAACATGAATACTTAGAAGGTTCGTCAAATTATGAAGAAATGTATTGTTTTAATCATTTTGGCCATCATTACTTGCATAAATCTGCAAACCCTAGAAATGTTTTAACTTATAATCAATGGGAACATTGTCCAACACCTCTAAAAGGTAGTTCTAGAACGTTTCTTAGAACATTTCCATATTTCACAGGTATTAATGTTACAAACCCAGAAAGTTTTTACCTTAAAAATGTGAATAAGACAGGCATGAAAAGTATTTTGACAAATACTAAACAAATTTATTCTGCTGCTTCTTTTATGCTCAATTGTCCACCTTAGGCTTTGACTTTTGGAAAGACAACATTGAGACAAAAACTGTTTGGGGCTCAAAAGACTGGCAGGTACAAGGTTTAGAAGCATTGTTCAGAACAAATGATGTTCCTAAATGACACTGTTCAACAGACATCTTGTCTTGGCATTGCTAAGATAAAAGATTTAAACAAACCGTCCATACCTAAGCCCACACCTGATAGTAATTTAACTTCAGATGAGGAGGTAGACGTAAATTATATTTTACAACAGAACAGAACAAATCCTGAATGGAAAAAATGGTTAATCTGGCCCAGAGACACAAATAACTGTCAAGATAGATTCCTGAACAAGACACAGGGGTTCACAGTAACTCGGCCAGACCCAAGACATATCCAAAGACAACATCCAGGGATAATAACAACTTACAGGGTAGGGAAATTATGCCTTGAATGGCTACAGAAATCCACGCTCCAGGAAATAAAACAACACTTATCTTTGCTTAAAGATGGCCTTGATTTACGAGAATTCTTAATAGGACCTCGTAAACCATTTAATAAACGTTTCATATTCGCCGGTATATACGCTGCTTACAATGAAGCTTGGAAAGGCACGCAAATGGAAACAGCTGAAAGAATACGAGAAATGGATTGTATTAACTTAGAGAAATCACTCTCTGTAGTTGACAATGGGTTAACAACACTGTCGTCCAGAATATATTCTTTGGACAGCATTGCATCATCTGCCATAGACATAATGGAACAGGACTTGCTAATGCTACAACATGGCCAGTCTCAATTACGTTCTATAATACTACTTGGCTGGACGTTGCAAAACCTTCGTTCTGGCTATGTGCCCTGGCGTTTAATCAACACTACATCATTGTTTACTGTATTTAACCTTACATATAAACAAATCTCATTGGCACAGAGGGGAGCAGACTATACTGTGCTGATCATTGAAAAACTGGAGAGATTACCATTGACCGTTTCTGAGAAACCATCAGTTGAATGGATAATACATGGCACCATCACAATACCAGTGACGACTTTCCAGTTTCAGTATTGCTTAAAACACATACCAGCAGGCCTGTATGAAAGGTTGGGTAAAGAATACATTAAGTCGACCTGAAGATGTAGGAATCATGCGTGCTCCCTGGAAATTTCGCAACAATGTCGGTAATGATGTGGGAAGCATCACATATGGCCAGTACATTGATTGAATGTGTTGATTTGAGGTTATGGTAGATGTACTCAGTAACAGAGGGGGGGCAGATTAGTATGTGTGTCCCATCAATACACCTTATTACATGTGGGAACTGGGCCTTCTGATGAAAGTCCATCTTTGTTTTGTGCAGTTACGCCTGTGTGCTCGGGAACCGGATATAGTGGTGCATCCTTTGCATCATGGCATCCAGGAATTTGTTGAAAAAGCGAGACAGGCAACTTGTGAGACACCACCAGCCACAGCTATCACCCCCCTGGTAACTGCCGGATGCTAGTAGGTGCAGGAAACAGAGGACCTGCGCATGTAGAGGTATTGTGTCCACCCTTGGTGTCTGGTCCTCCAGGAGTGGATGCAGGTCACGTATCAGGTCCAGGATTGTGGTTGGGTGAAGCCTGCACCTCTCATGGACTACTGCCTCTGTGAGTTGGAATAGTGAGGTGTTTTTTTTTTAATTTGTTTATTGCAATTTCAAAGACAAACATATAGGCAAGTTACATTAGAACAGCGTTAGGCAGTGCCTCACAAGTAATCATCAGACAATCATAAGAGCAGCATCATCTATCAAAATCAGCAGTATTATGCAAGCAATTACATCCTTCGAATATCAATTAGGCAGTAACATGACAGTAACAGCAGTAAGAGAGATCATGCAACCATGAAACATTGGCCGACCTATTGTCGAAGGCACGTCAACCACCGTGTCTGGTGACCTGAGCCCCAATCCCGTTGGAAGAAGCTGTGTAAGCTAAGGAGGAGTAGTAGAGTCCGTCGTATCAATCATGTTATTTGTGACCGTGTCGCTGTAACAGTCGTCCCCTACCCTCCCCTCCACCCCAGTCTGTGCGTGCTATCTGTTGCATCATCCCTGTCTTGCGCTTTGGACATGAACGTACCATCCAGTAGTAGGGACCAGGAGTTTTTGGGCCTATTCCTCGGGGGCATCAGATCGTTATATAACTCAGTTTTACCTGGCAGGATCCAGCAACTAATACAGAGATTGTCCATTCGTGCCTTTCTGCTGTGTTTAACTGGTTAGCAATGGCACAGCTAAAGTGCAACGAAGACAAGACGGAAATTTTGCTGTATGGCCAATTCCCGCCCAATTTTAGAGAACTCCTGTGGCCGCCTGATTTTCCCCAGCCAGGCTCAGTTACTATCTCGGCAAAGAATTTGGGAGTCTGGTTTGGAGAGGATCTGAGATTCGAGGCACACATAAGAAAACTCACAGGGGTGTGCTTCGGATCCCTTAAAGCCATGAGAAAGCTTTTTCCTTATTTGCCATCTTCTGAGAGTCGGTTGCGAGGGCTTTAATTTTATCACGGCTCGACTACGCCAACTCTCTTTTTAGCGGTACTCCAGCTTTCCTAGTGGCCCGACTGCAGATTATCCAAAATGCGACGGCACGTTTGCTGTGTAAAATTCCAAGTAGAGAAAGCGTGCGAGCACATTTGAAGGAACTTCATTGGTTGCCGATCGCGCAACTGATAACTTTTAAAATTCTTACCTTAGCCTTCAAAGCAGTCAATGACATGGGGCCTTTTTATCTGAGAAAAAGATTTAGCCGCTATGTACCCACTTGGACATTGCGCTCATCGGATTGCAATTTCCTGAGGGTGCCCCGCTTTCAGCGAGTACGCCTGGGAGGCCACTCGCTTATGGTTGTCGCAGCTCGGACATGGAACACTTTACACCTTCCTTTGAGATCAATTGAAAACTTCGTCTCTTTCAAGAAAGCAGTAAAAACTTATCTTTTTAGAATTGCCTATTAGTTTCTCTCTTTTGTCTCTGATGCCACTTGCTTGTTTTTTTCTTTTCACGCCAGGATACTCTGGTAGTAACAGAGCGCGTTATAAAACAGCTAAATAAATAAATACGTTTGGGTACAGCAATATATCAATTCTCTCTTCCAGAAATTAAGGGAAGGGGGAGGGCCTCTCATCCAGGTTCTAGCAACGCACCACCTAGCTATCAGGAATGCCATGTCGACTACCCTCCTCTGGGCAGGGCGTAAGGGTTTGGAGTAACCCAGAAGGGCCAATATAGGGTTCGGGTCCAGTGCCAGGGACAGTGCTCTGTTAATTTCCCTGTATATCGCCTGCCAGAAAGGGGAGACGAGTGGGCAGGACCAGGCAACATGCAGAAAATCCGCCATCGGGGCCCTGCATCTTTCGCACTCAGGTGAATCACGCAGGCGGTACCTGTGGAGTCTCTCTGGGGAGTAATAGGTTCTGTTCAAATATTTAAAGTGTATTAGTCTGTGTCAACCGTTTAGGGAGATCTTTCTAGTACTAGCACAGCAATAGTACCACAGTTCCTCGTTCAACTCGGTGCCTAAGTCACTCTGCCAGGCCAATCTCGGCTTCGTGTATTCAGTGTATCTCTCTGTTTGGGCTATCCTATAGAGGTTAGTCATTAACTTTACAGGGGACTTCGCAGCCACCACGTAGACAAAAGCAGCCACTGTCACCGGTTCCTCCATGTCATTGCCAAGTAGCCCCCGCGTAGCATGTCGCACCCTATGAAACTGAAATCGCGATGTCAGAGTGGGGTTCTGCTCAGCAGTGTTAACATCGTCCCAGGTTCGCGCTATGCAACCCGCAAATATGTCGCCCATGGTGCGCAGATCAAGCTGATGAAGGGCCAGAATTACCCCTCTCTCCCGACAGGGGGCTAGCCAGTGGCACCATTCAATCTCCGCCCGAGGGGAGTACAGTAAGGTACACGCCTGTATCTCCATCAAGCGATGCCAGGCATGTATAACAGAGTTCAGGGAATCTAAAATGTCCGTGCGGCGATCACTAAACATCGTCAGTAGTGCCGGTAAAGGAGTCGGGTCCGCGACTATCCTCTCAATACGGACGTAGGGAGCGTCATGTGGGGCATGTATCCAGGAATAAGCATGAGCACACTGCACAACTCGATAGTAGAGTTCCATGTCTGGTGCATTCAGACCTCCTGCTGCATAGGGACGCACCAGAACGGTCCAGGCCACCCTGGGTTGTTTTCCTGCCCAGGCAAGGCGTATTAATAGGGACTGTAGCCTGCGGAAAAAGTGGGAAGAAAGGCTCATCGGAATATTACAGAATATGAAGAGAAATCGCAGGAGAATCACCATTTTCATCAAGGAAATGCGCCCTGGAAGCGATAGCGGGAGGGAAATCCATTTCTCTATATCATCCTCCAGCCGCGATATGGCACGCCCATAGTTTTCGCTAATAACGATCTCAGAGTCCGTGTGGAGGCGAATCCCTAGATATCGCACCGCATCAGTAGTCCACTGTAGCGGGTACTCCGGTTCAAACTGTGCGGAGGAGGGCGTTAGAGGGAACATAAGGGACTTAGCCCAGTTGACCTGAATGCCGGAAAGTGAACCAAAAAGAACTACCTCTCTCAAAACCGTGGAGAGGTGTGTGGCGGGGTCCCGAACATAAAGCAGTGTGTCGTCCGCGTAGGTGGAAACAATAAGGTGATAGGTCAGGAAGCGGATACCTCGGTGACTATGATACTCCCAAAGAGCACAAACCAGCGGCTCAGCAGCCAACGCATAAAGTATCGGAGAGAGGGGGCAGCCCTGCCTCGTGCCTCGCCCGACAGCAATGGATTCCGAAACCAGCGGGCCTATGCGAATGCGTGCCGTCGGCAAGGAGTATAACACCGTGAGGAGCTGTAAGAAAAGTTGTCCCACACCCATCCTTTTCAGCACCCGCTGGGATGCTCTAGAGTTACTACGCGCTCTACAAAACCTTTAAATAAATAAATAATAAATAAATAAACACCCATTCTACTGAATCGAATGCCTTCTCCATGTCCAGGAAGACTGCAACAGCGGATACCTCTGGACATGTGTGTTGAAACGCAGCGAAGAAAGTTCTAATGTTATATGTGAGGTTGCGCGTTGGGACAAATCCAGATTGCTCCGGGGCAACCAGGGTTGTGACCATGGGTTGGAAGCGGTTAGAAAGAAGCTTAGCGAAGATTTTTGTATCCACATTCATGAGAGAAAGTGGGCGATACGAGGCGCAGTCACTTGGATCTTTGCCCGGCTTAAGAATCGCTACAAGGATCGCCTCTATCATAGAAGGAGGCATAATACCCGTGTTGGCCATATCGTTAAACAGAGTAAGGAGGTGTGAGTTCAGAGAAAGCCTTATAAAAGCCGACCGTGAGTCCATCGCTGCCCGGCGCGCTGCCACACTTCATGGACGACAGCGCCATTGCAACCTCGTCCCGCTCAAAGGGCCGAGCTAAGAAGTCCCGGTGTAAGTCTGAGAGCCATGGAAGCTTGATATGTGTCAAGTAGTCCACAATACGCTCCTCAGAAGCAGGACTCCTTGATGCGTACAGCGTCGCGTAATACTCTCGAAACCGCGCCACAATAGCTTCGTTGGGGAGCGGAACATCCGAGTCCTCCGAACGCATCACCGGTATCGAGGAGTGGTCTCTACCGCGTTTAGCTAAGCGGGCCAAAACCGAACCCGGGCGCTCGCCTTCAAAGTAGCTCCTGGCCGTAGCATACTTCCCCAGGTGTTTAATTTCCGAGTCCGCCTCATCATTATATTCTCGTAGAACCCTCACTATTTCCTGATCAGTTGCGACGTCTCCGGTCTGCGCCCTCAGAGCCTCCATATCCTTAAGTTTACGTTCCAACAGCTCTAGTCAGCCCCTAATCGACCTCAGCACACCTGCTTGTTTAGAGATGGTGGCCCCTCTAGTGTATAGTTTAAATGCCTCCCAAACCGATTGAAATTCCTCAACAGAGCCCACATTCGTTTAGAAGAAAACCTCCAAAGCAGTCAGCAGCTCCTCCTTGAAGAGGGGATCCAGCAAAGAGTACGGGGGAAAGCGCCAGGCAAAAGGCAGGAGCCGCCGGGCGGGCATGGAGCAGGCAATCAGGATTGGCGAGTGGTCCGAGTAGGTTCGGGGCAGCACCTCGCATGCCCTTACGTTCTGAAGAAATCGAGAAGACAAAAACCAGTAGTCTATTCTCGTAGATATATTATGTGGGGCTGAGTAGTGCGTAAATCCGCCCTGTGACGGATGTCTATGTCTCCAAACATCAACCAAGTCTAAATTTAGTAGCTGTATGGATAGAGTCCGTGCAGAGGCCGAGGGGGTTCACGTTGGGCCATCCGACCTGTCTAGTCCAGGGTGTCGAGTCAGATTAAAATCCCCACCCCAAAAACTGATCTTGTCAGCGAACAGATGAATCTTTGCCGCTAAGTCTGTGTAGATGGCAGGGAAATCAAAGTTAGGGCCGTAGGTGTTCACAATACACAAGTCCGCGCCCTAGCCACGGCAGCTTGTGATAGTAAACCGACAATCATTATCTGTCACTAGTGGCGACCATGTTAAGGAGGATTTCGGGTTGAACCAAGTGAGTACCCCTCTGGCATGCGTGGTAAAACCTGCTGTGTGTATATTATTCTTGAGCCCTCTATAGCTAAGGGTGGGACTATCTAGTGGGAGGTGCGTTTCCTGCAAAACAGCAATGTCTACTCTGTGTCTAGCCAAGTATTGGAGGACCCTGCGCACCTTACAGTGGTCCTTCAAGCCCCGAACGTTCCAGGTCAGGATTCTCAACGTGTCAGGCCCCTCCATCCCTACCGTCCCATCGTCTGCCATGAAGTGCCTGGAAAAGTCATAGCTGCTATGTCAAGTGAATGTATGAGGCGTCTCGCGGGCACGTTACTGCTCTTCAATGTCTCCCATTTGTCTGCAACAAACCATGCAACCAATAAAAAACTGTATACTAGAACATTTCCCTCAAATTCCTTTTCCCTACCCTCCACCCACGCCTGCCCAACCCCAACTAGGCCGCGATCAGTTTCCCACCCCGTCAAACAGTTCCCAACCCCCCTGTCTCTCCTCGGCAACCAAACATTCGCAAACACACATACACACATAATCAAGACCCCCCACTGACCCCTCTGGATATACATAAGAGAGCAGTGGTAAGCACACGGGGGCAGATGTAGTCGGGAAATAGGAGTGCAAGTATCACTCTATATTAGTGTCCGTTTAGCTGCATCCCTCACTCCCCCAACCCAGTACTTCAGAAAAATAGGAGGGTGGAAACACCTCTCCGTGCTCAGTTGCCAAATGTCTCAATCCAAAAATGTGAGTTCAAAAACTGCCAAATATCGCTAGGTCCTAAAAGGAGAGGCAATGTGTAAGGATGAACCATAACTCTGTGCCCAGCAAAAACCTGAATAGGCAAGTAGTGGAGCCCACAGGGCACGAGAGCACAAGATCATCTCATAACAATAAACACATCTATAGAAGACCAACATAACCCAGTGTCTTAGCCCCCCTCCCGCACATAAGACCTGCCACGGTATGACACAGCAGAGCGTCAGGAATCACACTTAAGCTGCATTCAGTATTGCTTCTCCAAGGAATCTCTCTCCGTGGCCTCGTTCTCTTTCCTCAGTGAGTGGGTCTCCCTCTGCCAGTCTTTCAGGGTCTTTTGGAGTGCCTTGGGATCCGTAAAGATCAAGGATCTACCCTGCCTGTTGACACGTAGTTTTGCGGTTTATAGCATCGCATAATCTGCACCAAGCTCGCGCAGCTGTCGTTTCAGAGGGGCAAATTGTTTCCTGGCTTCTTGCACCCTGGCCGTGAAGTCAGGGTATATGGAAAGAACTGAACCCTCCTATTGTAGCGGCTGGTTTTCTCTGGCCAGTTTCAGGGCTACATCGCGATCCCGATAGTTTAGCAATTTGGCGATGATGGGCCGTGGGGGAGCCCTCGGCTTGGGTCGCGGGTCCAGTGAGCGATGTGCCCTTTCAACTATAAACATGTTCGAGAACGCAGTGTCTCCAAGGAGTTTCTTCAGGAGGCCTTCCATAAACAGTTCCATATTGCCAGTCTGAGTGGTTTCTGGAAGGCCCGTGACGCGTAGATTGCATCGGCGCGAGCGGGCCTCCAAATCTTCAGTCTTGCCCAAGAGGGACTGCACGGCCTTACCAATTTGCTTGTTGTCGGAGTCGAGCGTGGTTTGGGCCTCCTCAACCTCAGTGATCCGGCGCTCTGACATATCAATACGTTCTGCTTGTTTATTAAGCCGCTCGGCCATGCGATCCATGCGATAAGTAAGAGCGTCTATTTTCGTGCCCAGGTTTGCCATACCCCCTTGGAGATTCTTTTCTATGGTCAGAAGAATACTGCGTAAGTCTTGCTGCTGTACCTCTTCTGTCTCAGGCCTTTCCACCGTGGCGCCTCCGCCCACGTCTTCCATCGTTTTGGGGCCTTTGGGGCCGAAGGAGAGTTTGGACTGTGTCCTATCAGAGCGACCTATAACAGCCAAAGGTGCACCCCCTCACCGCCGGGGCGGGATCCAGGCCAGGAGACCCCAAGCGACAGAATCCCCCCTCAAGCGCCCCCACAGCCGTGCAGACCTTCAGGCGCAAAGTCCGTGATTGCGCGGGGCAGCAGCCTCAACTAGGAGAATCGGAGTGCAGGCGCACACACTGCCAGAATATGGCTATGGGGGGTAAGGGGGGAGCACAGCTGAGTGACAATCGGCCCAGGGTCGAGGAATCGGCGGGGACCAGGGGCACGCGTCGCAGGCAGCAGTCCGCAGGCCAGCAGGAAGGGAGACAACAGACAGAAACCCTCACCGTGGCTCATTGTGAAGGTGTGTTCCACAGTTCCACTCTGCAGGGCGGCAGCCACAGCGTTCCGCGGAAGGGCTATGACCCTGTACCCAGCAGGGCGCCACCAGGAAGTCCGCGCTAAGCTCTTGCGCCGATTGGAAACCAAAAATCGTTCCAGCAGAGTCGGCTGAGGGTGTCAGCACCGCGCCACACAGTCTACACCACCACAGGCCGCTTGGAAGCCCAGTCGCATTGGCTCAGAGGATCACCGGTAACCAAATAATGTCCGCTGGGTTCGCAATGGCAAAGCGGACCCTCAGGTAAGGGCTAACACAGGTCTACAGCCCAGACATCGCGGCCCTCCAATTGCAGGCGCCTCCACAGCAGTCCCAGCAGCGATGCCTCGGGCCCTCCAGCTCCAGTCCTTTACCGCGATGCGGGAGCAGGGGGGGAGAGGGGGGTAAAGAGAGACCCGATGTGCGAGGTCCTCTCTGGCACCACAAAAAGTCCCCCCAACGCCCGCACTCCCCCACTCACCGCATACACGGCCAGCCGCCTCTCCGATGCTCTCCGGGGTCACGATGGGAGGGGCCTGGCTCTCCGACGCGGGTAGCGTGAAACTCGGGGTCGCGGCTCAGTGGGCCCGCCGCGTGTCTCAGTCTCTCGTTCTTGGTCCCACTGGAGTCAAACTCGGGCCAAAGCACAGGGTTTGGGAGCCCAGAGAAAGCACACGCTCCGGCAACGTTCTTTGGCAGGAAATTATGCGGCAACGAGCAGGATAATTGAAGGATTGTTATACCGGGCGGAGGAGCTCCGGAATCAGGCAGCCATTTCGGACGCCGGCTAGCTCGCCCCCCCAGTTGGAATAGTGAGTTGCGCAGTCTGTAAACGCGTTCCTGTCGTCTCCAGATCCTTTGAGCTGCAGCTTGTATCTGTATCCGCCTTGCAATGACATAGAGGGCCGTCATTGTATTCCCCAGATGCATTCTGGGGCTGTTTAAATGAGGGGCACCTGGTTACCACCTGCTTTGAATTAGTGGTAATTTGCGACTTATTTAGCAATTTTTCATGGAATCGGTATTAGCGATTTTAGGTACATTGTTCTGCGACATTATTTAGCGATTCCTTAATCAGCAATTCGCTAAATAGTGAGTTGTGTGGCATATTCGCTAAATAAGGAATCGCTAAGTTCATTCCATTGGTTTTAGCGATTCTTTATCTTGCGATTCGGTTTCTGCCTCTACATTACGCATGGGGATTTAGCGATCGCAAACGTGGAAATTCTGCGAATTTCGGCATTCGCAATTGCTAATTCACTACCTATATCTGGCCCCAAATATGTAATGCAGTTTCTGGGAAGGGTGATAGTGTGATTTTGTGTTAGAAGGAATAAAATACCTGCTGTCATACCTCAAAAGGATATGGCAAGAGGTCCATGACCATATAAAGGAAGTTGGCCAATGGCCTCGCACTATTTGGTCATGGAACTCCTCACTGACTTCCAGTATCCTTATAATGTAGAGCAGGGGATACACTCTTCTGTATTGTCTGCCATCATACTGCTTAGGTGTCCTTTCAGGGCGCAGAATGACATTGGAAGAGCCCTCTACCCTTTTCTCCCTGTAGCTAAACCCACAACCAGAAAACTTTGCACTGTTAACTTGAGATGTCAGACAGCACCGGTTGTTTCATACAATTGCCACCTACTCGAACAGCTCAAAGGGGGCCTTGAGCAAAGACCCTCAGGCTACACAGATCCCAGTATGGCTTGAGACTTCAGAACATCCATCTCTCAATTTCATGTAGCTCTCAATGATGCCTTAAACAGCAGCTATGCCCAAGTGTATACACCTTAGAAAGACTTCAGGGACAGCTGAAATTGCAGTTATTTCCTCAAATTATACATCTCTCTCAGTAAGGCCTACGCAGCATGGTTTGTGACGCACTCCTGAAAAATCAGAAGGCAGGTAAGAAACCTAAGAATACTCAGGCAGACAGTGGGCCCTGATACCACTGAGGAAAAGAAGGGGACAGTGGGGCACTGCCTTGGTGAGAGAAAAGGGATCCTGAGAAAAGCTTGAGCAGGCAGGGCCTCAGAATCCGGACGGCATGCTCGAGGAAACATGGAACCTGAAGGCAGAATAGGGGGTTCCAAACGTAGGTAGAAACCATGGGAATCCGGACAGCAAGCCACGGGACCTCGGCATCCCGAGGACAAACATGAAACTCCAGAATACAACCGTGAGGCTGACTAGATTCTCACGAGGCAGCATTGGGGAAGACAGCCTCCCAGCGACCCCCAGGTCAGACTGTTAACTGTTGAACTCTAGTCGCCGGAAGCCCTGAGGAAAGACTGCGACTTGGGAAACCTGGCCGCCCCAGTACGGAAAGGCAGGCAAGGGACGCTTGGAACCTTGAGGGCGCCTGAAGGAAAACATTCCATCCGGCGGGAACCGTCACCGGGCCGGACCCAGAGGCTGCGCGAGGAGCTCGGCCGGGCCAATGGGCCAAGGCGTCCGGGGGCAGCTGAAGGAGCGAGGGGCAGAAGCAAGGTAAGGGGGCTGATGCTGCCGGGCTCCGGCTGGGGCTCGGTGTGAGCTGCAGGTGCCTCAAGGCGCTTCCTCGCGCTGGCCGGCCTCTCAGGTACTGACACCCGAGGCCGGTGAATCATTAGACAGAACTAATGAGACAAACAAGATTATCAGGCGATTTGCCAGGCCTGGAGGAATAAATATTTGTTAGCGCTAAGGAGGTTTAGGGTAGGGGGAATGGAGGCGGGGTCAGTTTTTAAACTTCGGATCCAGTTCCTGTCGTTGACCTTTTGATTGTTTCCATCATCTCTTTACGTCGATCCCTGAGACAGGCAGCCTGCTGCTGCACAGTGCAAGAGAGCTCAGAGAGGGAACCAAGGGCAGCAGAGCTCGGGGCATTGCATCCTCCGGCAGCAGAGAATAATGTAGCAGAACTCCAGGTATCAGATCGCAGGGAACACAGATTAGTGTAGCAGAACTCTGCGCAGCATTACTCTGGGTAACAGAGGAGTAACAGTAACACTACTCGCACCCTTACATTACAGTGCATTAACAATCTACAGACCAGCTACCTCTCCTTTCTTTGACTTTTTTCATGCATTTGACCCTGTACAACGCCCCGCTGCCTTTTTGCTAGGTTCACTCTACAGAAATACTAGATATACACAAACATTCATACACACATATATACACACTTACACTTGGTAACTGAGATCGGTGAAACACAAATTATAAGAGTAGAACTCAGGGCAATAAATGCAGGGAGAACAGCACCAGGGTCAACAAAGCTTAGTATAGCAGTACTCAGGGTAACATAACTCAGGGTAACAGAACTCAGGGTAACAGAGTTCAAGGCAGATTAACTTGGTGTAGTAGAACGCAGTGCACCAAAACTCAGCTGATGTCAGAGCTCCTGATGTTAAATTTCAGGTTAAAAGTAGAAAACATTCAGGACAGTATAACAGCGTGACAGCCATACTAATGTCAGAATGCGCTGTGCAAATGGTAATGACATAGGACCATCACATGGCAATGTAACAGAGGTGAGCCAAAAAATTCTCAGATCACCAGCACATAACAACAGAACTCTTTCTAACGGTGCTACGGTGCTAATTCTAATAGAGTTCATTCAGTCTTAGAGAACATAAATTAACAAAACTTAGAGAACCAGACTTAGGGCCATATGTATAAACACCTTTTCATATAGGCACAGAATGGATAAAACCCTTTGATACATCTGGCCCCTAGTGTCATAGAGCACAGAAATAGTTGGTGGTCAATTTAAAGTAGCACAATTAATTGCTGGAAGCAGAAGGAGAAACAAGGGAGACAAAAAATGCAATTTGACAACATAAAATTGATATTTGGTAATCATATATATTTGTTATAAATAACTTCATATATTTTGACATGTGTAAGAACAGCACTGTGCTACATTAGATGGCATGTAACCTGTGGGATACTTGGTACAAGTGCTCATGAAATGGTGATGAGGCAAGTGACACATAAGGAAGTGTGTACAGCGACATGAAGGGGCGCAACAAAAATACAGCTGGTGGTGAAATGTACATAGTAGAGATACCCAAACAATGAATGGTAATATATACAATTGGAGTCAGGATGGGTATCTTTGAGGAATTAGAGCTGAGATTTTCGCTGTAATAGTCAACAGCGTTTTGGCCTGTTGGAGTATTTAGGCCATCATCAGGACCAGGTTACTCTTATTTTTATAACAGTCCTGTGGGTAGGAATGAAAACACTCAAGGGTGGACCGAGTCAAGTGAGAAGTAGGTGGGGAAAAATATAGAAAAATGGAGGGGAGATTATGGATGAGCCCAAGGGGTAAGTTGAAGACAGGTTAGAGTGCGGCAAAAACGGGAGAGAGCGCAGGAAGATGACTGCGTGTCTAGGCTCAAAGGAAAAGACAGGTGAGCAAGTAAGTTGCCCCTGCCTGTGATCAGGAAGCGCGGAGGCACAGATGCTGCCAAGAAGAGTTGCTGCGACTTACTTGTAGTACGCAATAGGAATCCCAATCGTAGGCATGTGGAGTCCGTGTATGAATCAGGTAAAGGTAGCATGTCTAAAGTGAGAGAAAACAGGATAAGTACACCGGTAGGGGATGACTGTGGGAACTAAGTACTTGAAGGGAAGAAGACTCACTGGTCTGGAAGAGTCAGAGGTAGACACGTCGGGATATCTCTGGAAGAAGATGTTCCAGTAGTTACTGCACGGATCCACAGTAAGGAAACCAGCTGCTGGAAGTGGTAGTCTGGGGAAGAAGGGATGTAGTGGGTCCATGGAGCGCAATGCGAGCCAGGGTCATGCAATAAGAGTACCCCTGCAAGGGTGGGTCTAGTTGGTAATGGCACTGAAGACTAAAAACTGAAAACATGGCGGAGCCGATTCGTACAGCTCTATGGATAGCATTTTCAACCAACCGATTATGAAGTTGAATTCTGACAGGAGTTCAGACTCAGTCTATATGACAGGAAAAGGTTGTCGGAAACTGACATTGGGGCTCCCCTTCATCCTGAGGCCTCCGGATGGAGGCTGTGGGGGTACACAAGGGACCCCCCCTGTAAATCCATGCCCTGTGTGGCAGGCACCATGGGGTGCCCGCGACAGGGTGCAAGGTTTTCCACAGACACCCATTTTGACCATCGGAGCCTGTGTTGTCGGTCTGAACGCAGGCTCCATTTGAAGTCAATGGGAGTCCTTCCGAACAGTGTTCAGAAGCATCATAATCGGTCGTGTAGAACTGCAGATCGAGAGTCTGTCTGAATCGAATCCGACAAGGAGTCTGGCTGAAAGTTTACACACAACATCGTAACAAGGACCTAAGCGTTGAAGAGGTGTATAGCTTATGCCTTGTTCCCCTTACTAGCTAACACAATGGTGTTTGGCACATGCGCCCTTCTCTGCACCTTGACGTTATCTAGTGGACGACTCTGACCCAGGGTAGTGTTAATTGGATTAGGATACTGTAATATGATACATAGTTTGTGAACTTCTACTACTGGGCTACAATCTGGTGTATGAACCATGCAACAAAACATGGACTGGTCCTAACACTGGCTTATGATGCAGTGTTTGAATCATGCACTATGTTTTGCCCAAAATTATGACTAGTGTAATCTTTGAGCTTACTATCTGATTATGTTTAAGTCATACAGGGCTGGACTAGGCTGGGGGGTGTATGTGGGTAAGTGAGAAGCACTGCATCTCTCTTTAGCAGTGCTGCCGCTTTTGTTACAGGGGGCCGATTTGCAGAAATGGTGCAAAACTGGCCCCAGTTCAAAACCACTCAAAAACCGCCCCCCACCCTTCGGGCTCACAGGGAAAATGCCCGGTGCCCGCTACTGCCAATCCGGACCTCAGGTCAGACCTTCAGAATATGTTTTTACACCATTTTGGTTCATTGTGTCACATAAGATATATAAACCTGTTGTCTTTTACTTGACTTAGTGGCCCACCTTAAGAGAATTTAAACATTAAAGCACAAAGGATCTCTTCACCTGCCATCTCCTAGCCCTTGCAAGCCCCAAAAACCGGAACATGAAAGTACTGTAACATTTAATGAGAGACAGTTCAGAGCCTTTGGCTTGTTAAAAAATGTAAGTGAAAAACTGAGCTGTAAAATGCACCACTTGATTTAATTGTTTAACATTTTTCTAGGGTTTAAAACCCTTCTGTTCCTTTTAAACCATCCTTGTGAAAGACGACTTGCGTGCTTTGCTCTCTCTCTCTAGTTCTAGTCACTTATTTCACCCCACCACTTTGAAAGATCACCTGACCTGGTGTAGTAGGCTAGATTTTGTACAATGTACATGATCAGAGCATGCTTGACCAGGGACATCTTAAGGGTTGTGTGGGCCCTGGGCCAAGCGCATTCTGGGGGCTCCTATTCGTAACAGCTTTAAATGTATAATCCAGTTTCAGCTCTTTACTGTCCTCTTTGGCTCGGTCACTGACAGTGAACAAGCACATTAGTTCAAATTCTAAATGTATTTATATATATATATTATTCAGTGATAGTGATGTGTGTTTTAAATATTGTAACATAGAAACATCTCACTATTATTACTGGAAATAATTTCTGTGATACCCTCCCATTTCTCATATGTGAGGTCCTGTTTTTATCTAAAAGAACCTGTTGTATGGATGTTGCATAAACACTACATTTGCCTGCAAAATGTCTGTAATAGACTTTCACGCATCACCAACATTAACAGTACATTAAAGGAAAATGCTATTGGGCGCATCGGAGCAGGACGCGAGCGGAGTCATCGGAACTGAAGTTTGCAGGCTTATCAAGGCTTGCCTTGTGGAACTGCAGGACGGGAGTGGCCACGTACCAGTTCCTATCGCCACAGGTTTCAAACCACTAATGCAGTTATGATCTTTTTTGAACACACTTACTTTGGAGCTACGACTCGCTCAACAATTTCTGTTAGCCTGAGAAAATCCTTTCGGACGAAACACGTGTTGCCTGCCTTTTGCTTATGTAATGGATTTTGACAAGAAATAAAGGACACATAGAAGGGACAAAAGATCAACTTGTGGACTTCCTCTTTCTTACTATGATGGTTAATTCCTCCTTTACAGATTTGGACTGATTTTCGATGTGCCTCTGCATTTGTGTAAGCTATTTAAAATAATCTGTTTAAGAATTGTACAAGGTCACCAGCACAAGAGTCTCTCCAGAACAGAGATGGCTCTATCAGCGCCCCCCCTGAAAGGCTGGGGCCCTGGGCCAGAGCCCACTTTTCCGATGCCTTAAAATGTCTATATTGCTTGACCCTTTTGGTTAATTGTTGTCAGATATGTAAAAGGGTTACTCTGTTGTAGGAACAAACAGGACAACATTCAAGATTCTAAGCCAAAAAACGTAAAGCATCCCTCCACATGCACCTTTGGCGCCCCAACTAAAGAACTTACCGTAAGGATAGTACGAGTACCAAAGGCTTTGGGTGATGTCCATGCAGGCAGCAGATGATGCTAACGTAGATGTGGATGACGGCAGTGGTGATAATGGCTGGGGGCAGCATAATAAAAAGTTTGAGCCCAAGTGTGTATATTTTAAATTTATTTTACAAATGAAGTACAGTTGCATACACTTATCACCACCACTAATGGTGGTAGACCTGAGACTGTGTAGATGAAGTGGCTACTCTTTACCCATATCTGGTGGAGTTGCTTGTCCCAGTGGCTGGACCTGAGGAGGCCCCACCCACAGGATCTCCAGCATCAACGGAATCTTAAACAGAGAGGCGAAACCGCCGCTGCTGTTGTCAGAGATGATTCTGTTTTTGGCAGAGTCCCAGTGCCCATCCACCTCCGGGCCAATGTCCATTTTCTAATTTCTTGCTAAAGAGGATTGCAATGCAGTGACTGGTTCATTAGTAAATCCTACCTCACTTATTGTGATGGACTTGATGTACGTTATTACCATGCCCCCTCCTTCTTTGTCTGCAAAGCTAAAGACACAGGATTGTGACTCCCAAAATACTTTATTGTCATTCTGAGAGGTGGAGAAAATGCTTGCAGCTTGACCTTTTGACGTTTAACATTTTAATTGTGATAGTTGGATACCAGCGTATCTTCAGTGGAGAATCTGCGACAGGCTTGCTCGTGCAACACCTATTGAGCTAAAAGGGCTTCATATATTGTCTTTTTTTTTTTGGAAAACCTTTATCAATACTTCAACCAGTTACAAATATGGGCCTACAACCACCAGGGCCGGCCGCTAATCAGTTTCATCACAGCAAGTCAGTTAGGACAAGACTCGGCCTCACAGGAAGCGAATGTACCACAACTTCAATTAAAACTGGCTATAGAACATACCATGCGAATGTCAGGATTCTAAAGGCTCCATTTTACAATATAAAAATAGAAGGATCAGGTGCCATACAATATCACAAAGTCGCATAAAGGGCGGGCAAAATAGTAGGATTTCCACAATTAGATCGATCTCATTTAAGACAGTGGCGCTAAGGCATACAATTCAGGATAAACAAGCATACAATCACAGTTCGCACCAGTTAAGCGCCCGCCCAATGATACTGAAATACCGTGAAAAGTATAGGCACAGATAAAAAAGTTGATAATTGACAGAAGAATGGACCCACTACGCTGACCCGAAAAGGGAAGAAGCAAAAGAAAAGGCAAGGAAAGATACGAAAGAGAAAAAAGGCCATAGAAACAATAAGGAAAAACAAAATTCCCCTCCCCCAACCCCCCACCCTGCACCCCTGCAGATGACTACGGCCTACTCCCCTAGCAGCGTGCCTGTCGCCCCAAATAACTGAAACCCGAAATATAGGAAGAACAAAGAGAAAGAAAGAAGAACTAAACCCCTACCCTAAAAGTAGAAATGGAGGAGGGCTAAATCATACGCATTCCCGGTCTCTCCCCACCGCCTTAACAAAGAATCCCCCACAAAGCTGACACAATCGAGCAGCCCACAATAGAAAAGTACATCGGAGGAAACTATAAACCCCGCCCCGGTCTCCGTTAACCTAGTAAAGCAATCCCGTTACCGATGAAACCATAGTGTGAAACCCCAAACAACAGTCTCAGCCTTGGCCCCGTTGATCAAATTTGCTGATTCCCTCCGATAAGTAGAGCCCCATCGTCAAATTGTCAAAATATACACAGAAGTTGCTGAAATATGGTCTGTTAGATGGAGAAAGGATGGCAAATCCCAAAGTAGACGGCCGGTTCCAACGATGCCCCTCCCCGACTCCAAGTCCAGGCACTGTCCCATCCGCCATCTTGATGGACCAGCTGGGAAGGGGGTGCGACACAATCCAACACAGTTCACAGTTCCGACCAAAAGTTTCCAGAATGGGAACAGCAGTTAAATGTTCCGCCGGCTGCGAAACCAAAGATTTCGACCATATAGTTGAAACGCCGATCTCAGCATGTTCGAATAGTTCCACTTCTGTAGGGGCAGGCACAGCTCCAAGCACCGGGTCTGAATGCACCGCTGGGGTGTCTGTCGGGAGGTGAGCTGGCCGCCGGGTCCCGGGCAACGAGTCAGGGTCCGGTCCCGACCCTCTAATTCCATCCGCTGCCGACATCAGATTCCAGACCTGGGCCTCCATAGTCACCTGAAGTGCCTCGAGGGCTGCCAGCACTGACCGCAATGACGGGCCGCACTTAGCCCGCTCCGCCGGGTTCCGCATAACATCAGGCATAGTGATCCCCACGGAGAGTCGCCTTCCCCGGGGTAAGATTAGTCGGAGCAGGAATGAACCGTGAGGAACAGATCGTCAACATGCGTTAGTGCGCGCCAAGTCTCCAACCCAAAGGCACCGGCGATGCAAACGCTAGGCCTCCGGGTCAGGGACCCCCGCCACACCGCCTCGAGCGTCACTCGTCTCCTCACCTCCGATACGGTACCAGGCAGCAGATCGGCAGCAAAGCAATCCAAAAGATGTCAAAAGTTCCATGGACCGGACTCTGCCGCCCTCACCGGTCTGCTGTTGTTCAACTAGGACACGGCTGGACCAGCACTCGAGACCCCGGCTTCCAGACTGGGATAGGCCTCAAATCAAACCTCGACATTACTCCACTCCACAATGTCGGAAAAGTCTCGGGATCGCTCCATCGGACTGCAGATTAGTTCCTATTCACGGATATGGGGCGGGAAATTAGGATAGATGACAGGATCTTCGAGCGAAAGACGGAGGTCAGCAGAGCCGGGAGACTATGCCATATATTGTCATTTTTAGAGTGCTTTCCTAACGCTTGGAAGGCCCAAGCTGCTGGTATGTCAGGAACAATCTAAGATTTTACATTGAAATGGAAAGTGATATGAATGTGTATGACAATAGAATAAAGATGTAAATGTGCCTTGAACCCATTCATAATTTAAGGCACTAGTTAAATAGAATCTTGATTGAAAATAATGTCAGAGTCTGTAATCCAGTTCTATTAATGATTCTAATTAAAGCCCCAGCCTTCCTTGTCTGCTGCTCTTTTGATTCTAGGTAATTGTTCTCTTTAGCAAAGCGTTTTGTGGGTGCTGTAGGCTCTGTTGTACTGTGAAGTGCATGCAGCATTTTCCGTCCACAGAGGCTGCTGTTGGGGTGCTTGGGTAAACCTCTGTTCTTATTAACTGCTTGATTGACTGGCTTTGCATCTTCGAAGGATTGAAACCCTTCACCTCATACCGAAACACTTCAAAAAGAGGTCACAATGCACTCATACACTTCTATCCATCCATACATTAGAATCAGCTTATAGCACGCTATATATCAGTAAGCCTTTTCACCAGTGGTGGCTGGTAAAGTCTGCAAATGGTGGGGGGTAAAATTAAAGCATGAATTTTCCAGAGCGAGGGAGTGCAGCGAGCGAGCATGACTGTCCCAGCGAGGGTTCAGGACAGAGGAGAAGAAGGGGATGTAGGCCAAGTGGAGAAACCGTAAGTAGAACTCTAGTCTCTTATTTCAGCAGATTGCCATCTACCCAAGAGGCAAAATCTCCTCATTTACTTTTAAATAAATCTGCATACTTAGTAGTAGGTAGGCTCTATGCTGCACTGTAGAAGGTCTTGTTTATGGGGCACTGGCAGGGGCGTCTTCTCCATGAGGGTGGAGGAGCGTCGCCTCACTGCCTTCTTGCCATGTAAGAAAGCTAATACATAAAATGTTAATAACTTTTAGTTATTACCATTTTATGTTTTATATGCGCATTGTGGGTGGGTGGGTGGGCGGAGCTGCTCTCCTCTGCTCTTTGAGCATGGCAGGGGAGGAGTGGTTTGCCCACTCCTGAGTGCGCAAAGACTGTTCGGTTGGCCCTCTCGGGCCACGCAAACCAGTCATGCGCACTCTGCCCTTCTCCATGCAGGTTGCATTGTAGCCTGCAGTTAGAACATGGCCAATCCATTATCCCTTGCCTGGGCGCCATCTCGACCAATCATAACGATGCTTGCAGCATTGTGATTGGCTTAGGGGAGGGAGCTTGGCTGCCTGCTTCCTGTTCCTGTCGGAAGCAGGAGAGCATGAGCAGTGACGACGCGGGACCCGGCAGAAAGGTAGGTTTTAAAACAAAATTATGATCCCCCCTCCCTTCATGACCCCCTCTCCCCCTGTAAGCCCCCCCCCACCCCTGCATGCACACCCCCACCCATGAGCCATGCCGGCCGCAACGGGTCACTGGTGAGACTTATAGAACACAGGTCGTCTAGGTGTCTCAGCTATTCATTCATGTCCAGTTTTGGGTTAGATCCAGCAGTCCCGGGCCGCCACGAACCTCCGTGCAAGTCGGAACCCGCACTAGTGATTCAGTCTCCTACAGCGCAAGATTTATTCAGACGCTGTACCGGCATCATTTAAAGAAACCTGAAATATCCCCATGACGGGTCACGACTCATCCGTATGCTGATCCTTCTGATCGCCTGTATCTAAGGCTACCTCACGACTGGCAACTACTCAGTACCAGCGTTTTTCTAAGGCTACCTCACGACTGGCAACTACTCAGTACCAGCGTTTTTCTTCATCTCAGCACTCCATCAATTGTCAACCCTGTCCTGAAGAGGATCCCAAACCTCTGAGGATCGAAACACCGTCGACACTGCAGCGCAATTCTCTGGCGCACTACTTTTGGCTAATAACTGTGTTCTACTTGCAATTTGAAATAATTTGAATTTATTTTTGAGCCTACACTGTATATTTTTTGTCACTTTGTGCCGACCACGCTGTTCACCACGTTCATTGCGTCGTCACTTTCACTTTATTATCACCTTGTCACCAAGTGCCATTTGGGTTGTCACATGAATGCTTTCATGTACACTGCTGCTTTACAACTGTATTCCCATTTGAAAAAACGGTGATTAACAAGCCTTTCACTAATGAATTGAGACTCCTTGTTGTCCTTTGTCTGTAATGCTTGGTGCATGCATACTTGAAATTGCCTTATCTATTGGTACCTATTGGGACATTGTGTTCTATATATACAGTTTTGCAATGCAACACCTCTAAGTTCTACTAAATTTGTAACCTCACATAATATTGCCAAGTAAAGGAACTGAAAGCTGTGCAAATCATGGGAAGATAACATACTCAGGCACATAACTGCATCTCAAAGGAGCACAAAAAAGAGTTCACACACTTTAAATACTAAACTGACTTTGCAGTTCATGATATAGGATCGTGGAAATTGTTTTTTCATTTGTTAACTCTTACGGCAACTAATGTACAGTATTGCTCACATACTTGGTCGATAAACCCTAAGGGCAGATTTACTAAGGACTTTTATTGTTCTTGTGTGACCCAAGTCATCACGAAGCAATGCAAGTCCTTAACTGGGATTAATTATGCCAAGCCACTTTGTGTGACTTTGGTGGTTTAATAAATACAAAGTAGAAAAACACAATACCTAGTTTTGCTTTATATTACTTTGCTTCAGGTAGGCATTATAAGGGTGTAGCATGGGGTTTGCGTCATAATGCACAATGTGATTACCCACAGACATAATAGTCCCTTTCGGTTTCTAGGACATGAGGGTCATTAGTTGCTTTCTGTTTAAAAAAATGATACATACTTCTTTTACTTATTGTAAACTCTGAGTTGACTCAGCAGCTCATGAGACACTATTAGCTGGCCCTCACTAATGGTTGCAGTGCCCCGGATCCTGCATATTGCCGCCCCGATTGGAAATGGGTTTTCAACCCTATTCAAGATGGCTGGGACTGGCCATCCTTGAATGGGCTATAACCCCCTTCCAAAATAGTCAGCTGTGTGTGCGCACGTACACACATATAGGAGGGAGGCCATCTTTGAATATTTTTGTAAAACTTTGTTACAAAAACATCCAAAGACATCTGCCTGTGGTTGCACCTACGCACAAAGATGGCTATGTTTGAATGGTACTGTAAACCTGTGCTACAAACCTTCTCTTTCCTTTACTTCCCTCGTCCCAACTGCTGCCACCGTGAGGAGTCTTCTGCCACCTTGTCCACACATGTTGCAGCTACCACAGTGACCTTCCTGTTTCTACCATTGCTGGGACCAACACCGCCTCAAGGAGGGGGCCTACAACTCCCAGGCTGCACTACAGTAAGCGCAGCTGCCGCGAGTGAGGGGGAGGCGTGGTCATTACGCTTAAAGCGCTGCCTCTCCCCCCGCGGTGCGGGAGCCATGCGGGACGCAGTCCGGACGAAGCCCGGACCAAGGGCGGGCCTGTCTGAGCCCGTCCAAGACAGTTTGAAACTGGGCTGGGCCATTACCCGTTCATTTGCATTCTGTGAGTATTATAGTGTGATTATCCGTACCAGCTGAATTTCACTGAACTGGATTGAGACACTGGGGTACCGGCGATCAATTACTCCACTGTATTTAAGCAACTTGAAAAGTTATTGGGGTTTGTTTTTTGTAATAAGTAAGTGTTTATAAATATTTATTGTTTGCTTAGGATAGGTCCATGGGGAAAACTCCCCCTGTTGTACAAGGCCCAACACCAGACAGAAACACACTATCCAAACCCCTATTATTCAGCCGACTGTGATAAAAAGGATGTTGCAACAAGTCACAAGCGAAATAGAACGCACTGAGAGGCGTCTTTCATTGACACCGAGTCTGCCTAGTATCTCAATTATGGAGACAGATACCCTTGCCATCTCTAACTCACCAGCTCTGGCCACTCCCACAGAATTACCTCCAGCCCAAGCGACTATAGCCTTACAGAAAACAGGCAGGTTGGGAACGGTAGGGAAGGCAAAAAAGAAAGGGGCCAGGTGGAAAACAAGCATAGTTAAAGGCGCGAATCATGCAGAGCATCAGCCAGAGCTAATCCCAAGCAATACACAAGGGAGTGAGGTTTAGGATGAAAGTAGTAACAAATCATTTGAGCCCCCGGGCTGGGTATCGCTATTGGTATTAGAGCTTAAATCACATATGGAATAGCTTATCAAACAGAAATTAGAGATGCAATGAAGAGTATTGCCAAATTAAAGCTCTCTATAGAGGCATGGGGATCTAAAATAGATGCTCCTCTGAACTCTATTGACTTTTCTAAACATAAAAAAATACAGATTACTCAGCCTCCCTCTGTGCAGCATCCTTTACACGAGGGTCCAAAGAATGATCCCAAGGGGAACGTGCGTATGAAGAATAATTGTTCCTCTGATAAGAGTCAACCATCAAGCAGCTCTAATAACAACGCCCCCCATTCCCTTTCCCCTGCTAATCAGCAGAAATCTAGGGCAGCAGAGTCTATCTTGGTAATATCAGATGACCACCAGACACCTGTAATAGAGCCAAATAAGGATAGGAACCAAATTCTACCGAACCTAAGACCGTCAATGCTTGCTCTCCCCTGTATTGACCTGCCTCCAGCTTCAACACCTTATGTGGTAATACTAGCCGCAGTGGCACCACTAGAACCTGGTCACAAGGAAACATATGTTGAGCTAAAAAATAAAATAATCTACTGGCTGAATAAAAATAGACCATTGCCCCACTCAATTCACACCAAAATTCGATTTACCCGGAGAGTCAGTTGGCGTGGGCATAGACCTAAAGACATTTCAGGGGATTGTGTCTTGATTAATTTTAGAGATAGGAGGGTGGTTGAACACATTTTTAAATTGGGTCCTTCAACACTGATTGGGGGTATTCAGACAGTACCCTTGGGTTATGTCTGTCCACAGAGGCCTCTATCTGATAGAGTGGGTAGTGTCTACAACAAATGGGAACTGTGTGTACAGAGTAGGTTCATGTTACATTCAGGTCTGGATCAGGGTTACAGAGCACAATTCAATATCCCAGTAAGCAATCGATTTAGTCCTTTGGAACTGGTCGACTGACTAACACCGATTAATACAACTTTTAATCTGGAAAACAATCCTTTTATAAATTCCCATTCCCCAGAAGGACCCAAAATTAGAGACCAACTTCATGAAAATCCGTCCGAGACTAATTTCTCGGAAGTTATTGTTGGAGAACTTGCTATATTTCCAGGCAATATAGATTCCACTACACAGGTTGAGGTAGGGCGACATGAGCAAACATCCTACCAGGTAGAGCACAAAGGCGGGCGCCCAATACAGAATCTTAAGATCCTATCCTGGAATATAGCAGGGCTCAACTCAAAAATGGATCTTCCAGACTGGGGAGCATACATAGATGCCCACGAGCTGTGCCTTTTTCAGGAAACTTGGTCCGGTAAGGCTAGAGTGGGCTATGTTGCATACCACATTCCTGCTGTCCAGGGTCCTAGGGGAAGACCCTCTGGCGGTCTTTGTATCTGGGTTGGTATCCATCTAAGCTGTAATATTAAAGTGTTGGATACATCATCCCCAGATATTTTGTGCATTCTTGTCACGTTTTCCAACAATTTAAAAATTGTTATTATTAATGTTTTTTCACGCCCACTGAAACAGGGGCTGACATCGCAGGCCTTAGACTGCCTTGCAACATTCTTACAGGCTTTGCCTGAATCACGATTCAGAATTATAGGGTGCGATTTCAAGTGCCACTTTGAACCGTTAAACGGCTTGAGTACTACTATTACTAGTGAGGAAGATTCAGCCTGGTCAATCCCTATATGTAACATTTATCAGGTAAGAGGCTGGACTCCCTTGGTCTTGCAAATGAACTCACTTATTCTTACCAATTTGCTAAGGGCATGCAATGGTCTTTTCCGCTCCAATAGCCCGGGTAGATCTACCTATAATAAGTTGGGCCAAACATCTATTATTGATTATATATTAGTAGATGTGGAATTATGGCACAGATTGGTAGATTTTGCAGTTAATTCTCCCTGCGAAAGTGACCATAACCCATTGGTCCTAGAAATAATCTTGCTACAGTCGGGGGAAAATCAGAATTCAATCATACAATCTCCCCCAGACTTGGTAGCAACTGAAGGAGGAAGAAGAGTTTGGTGGGGAACATTTGTGCAATCACCGGAAAAAGTAGCCGCCCTATATGAACAAATTATTCCTTATTTGGAATTTGCCTTTGAAACGTCAGCAAATGACCAAGACATAGGTTCCTATCAGGAACTAAGTAAGAATCATCAGGAAATGATCTCTAAACTTGGCGAGTTTTTTCATATTGGAGAACACAATAATCGGCCAAATCCTAAAAATAGTCGTTCCTGGTATGATAAAACATATAGGGAAGCTAAGAGCGCACTAGTGAAAGCGGTTAAAGATAAGGATATTCAACGTACCAAAGAGACTAGGGCTGTATACAAAAAAACTGTAGCTGAAGCTAAGCTAGAAACTGTAGCTGAAGCTAAGCTAGCATGGGAGTCAGGTAAATGGGAAGCAATACAATTGGCACTAGATGAAAGAGATCTGAGAGGCTTTTGGAACCTAGTGAGAACTGGGAAGTCCGAAGGCAACTCAGCAATTAAACCGAATTTGGGGGAGGAAGTCTGGGGGTTACATTTTAAAACTTTATACTCCAGATCTGTGGAAGACGTTGTATTAGCTAAGGACTTAACATCCTACAACATTTCCCAGGATACTAGACCCCCTCCTTGTACTATAAAGGAGGTTAATGCAGCACTTGCTAAAATGCTTCCAGCGAAAGCTCCAGGTCCGGATAAAATTCCTGGTGATTTTTTTTAAAATGAGGGGTCTGTGTGGGCACCCTACCTTTGCGTACTATTTAACGCCATCCTACAAGGGATGGCTTTACCAACTACTTGGGCAGGTGCAGAAATAATCCCGATTTATAAGAAGGGCTACCCCTTAATCAGGCGAATTACCGCCCTATAAATTGAATCGATGTTACCCAAAAGCTATTTGCAAATGTTGTCCTGGGTCGTTTGCAGTCATGGATTGATGAAAACAACATCTTAACACCTCTACAAGCTGGTTTTAGAAGTAAAATCTCAACTATTGACCAGATTTTCAGATTGCAAATGATCCATTGGAAAACAGTGATCTTGGAGGGTGGCAGTTTGTATCTCACCTTTGTGGATCTTAATTCTGCATTCAATATGGTGCAGCGTGATTAGCTATGGGATATCCTCCATTATATGGGAGTTCCAGTGTATTTATGCCATATGCTGAAGCGTCTGCATCAGGACGCGTATGCAAGAATTAGATTTGGCAAGAAGGGGGAATTGACAGCCCCCTTTCCAGTAGAGAAAGGGGTGAGACAGGGCTGTGTGCTTGCGCCGACCCTGTTCTCCCTCTTTCTACATGGCCTAATCGAGACTCTGCTGGCTAGAAAAGATATAGACTCACCAAGGTTAGCGAACCGTAAAATTCCTGCACTAATGTTTGCAGATGATACGCTGCTACTCTCCAAGACTCCAATGGCTATGCAGTGGGTGTTGGAGGAGTTCAGCAAATTCTGTAAGAATAGGGATTTGGAGGTTAATCTTAAAAAAAACAAAATATATGTTTTTTCACGCAAATACTAGCAACTGCCCACAGCCACAAATGGAACGGAAGCCGCTAGAAAGGGTGTCCACTTTTGATTACCTGGGTCTTACCCTTAATGACAAAATGGAGTGGAGGACCCAGGTGAACAAAGCAAATCTGAAACTCACACACTCGATTGGGGGCATTTTAAAAGTGTACAAAAAATGCCCCCAAAAAGTGGTAGGGCCTCCTGCAGAAATGTATAAAATTCAGGCTAGGGGAGCCACACTTTATGGTGCTGAGCTTTGGGGCTTTTTCCCCTCAAAAGTTCTATCCTCAGCAGGAACACCTTTTTACGACAACTTTTAAACTTACCCAAAAGTACACCCCTGACCCCATTGAGGATGGATATGGGGATTAGCCCTATTAGTGATATAATTGCTTCCCGCCCGCTTTTATTTTGGCGCCGCTTGTGGAGTACGACCGAGCTGAAGGATGTAATGTCCATCTTGTGAGCAGCGAATATCCCTTGGTTGGCCTCTATTCGCAATACACTTTATGCAATGGGAAGGCCAAACATGTGGTTACTGCCCGAGGAGACTTGTTGCTCTATTTCAAAAAAATCCCTTCAGCTCGCCATTAAAGAATATACCCCAGTACAGCACTCGCAGAGCTCCAATTCCTGCACTTTGACCTCGAACCAGTGCTCGATATGATGCAACCACTTCTAGCTAAGAAATAGATTCTGCAATTTAGACATGGGGTACTTCCCCTAATGAGCCTTTACAAATAAATGGAAGGGTAACCTAAATATGGACTGTCCAGGGTGTATGCTGACTCAAGAGTCCGACCTTCATGTCCTTCTTTTCTGCCCTGCTTATAGAAGTTCAAGGTCCAAATGGGTGCTCCAGTTGTGTAGAAACATGGGAATAAGAGATCACACTGAGGCATATAGGTTACTAAAATATGAATTACACCCATTAATTGTTTTTGCAACTTCAAGATTCTTGCTTGCAATGTGGCATAGGCGTAGAGCTATGATAGAGAAACAAAGCTTGGGGCTAACTCCAAGTGTGCCCATGTAATAAGTTTGCTGCTATTCTTAAAATTGTACAATCTCCCATGAAGAAAACAGGAATCAAAAATTGCTTCTTACTATTAGCCTTTTTAATGTTCTTATCGATTTTAACATTATTTATTCCTATGGCTTTTTAATTGATTTTAAACTTGTGTATATTTGCCCTGTTCTCGCTTGGAACTTAATGTTATCCATCATTGTGATATATCCGCCCTTTTCGGTTAGAATGCATGTTGTATATTTGTTATTCATAGCTCTGCACTCCTTAACTATATTTGAATCAGCTTTTACACAATCAAAGCCAAGTGCAATTGCTATTTGTCTTTCTGTATCTTTTTATATATATGTGCTGCATTTTGCCGAAATAAAGATCTTTTTGACTTGACTTGAAAAGGCAAAAAAAACATTATTGGATAGGGTTTTTACATTTCCAAACAGATGTCTTACAAAAGTACTAAGTAGCGACTCCAGAAGGTGTTTTCTTACCTAGAGGACAAGGTCAAATTAAAAGCATTTGATATGAAACAAAACAAGTCGGGCAAATAGAAATCAACAAATATAGCTGGTGCTTTAAATACACACCGCGTTCTAAAATCTAACTAAATTAACTAAACACGGCTTATCAGAAGACGAAAGATTAAATGCATTATAGTAGGTTAACTAAAACCTAACAAAAATGTGAACAGTTTTTGCCAAACCATAATGCTGAGTTAGCATTGCCCGCTAGTTTTCTGTGATTTGGAAATGATTGTTTACATTCAAAAATACTTACAAATATACAAAGGTAACGGAGCAAGCGATTTTTTTTTTATAACAAGAGTCCTCAGAAAATGTATACTTTACAGCTCTATTCCCTATAAGTAAAACTTTCAGGAACATTAATTTAAATCAATTTATGTTCCTTAAACACCCAATGCCAAGGCACCAGAAAAAAGAACATTTGTGAGTAAGGAGACTCTCAAAACAGGATGCAGAGAAAGCTCTTGGGAGCCCCTCCCCCTGGGGCCTCGCTTCATGGGAAAGCAAATATCTTTCATGTGAGTGTAATTGAAAACTGGGTTTTAAGTGGCAACTAAAAGCCATAATCAATATGTATCTTTCCACAGTATCTTGGAATAAGCTAACAGACGACATTAAAAGGCATGTGGCACAAGCCCAGAAGCCCTTTGTACAAGTGACACGTGCAGCATAACCCCCTGACAACTAGTCTGAGGTTGAGAACAAGTGACTCTCACTGTGTGTCACGTTAGCTGAGGTTGATTCTCTGATTCCAGAACCGTTTCAACCGTTTCTCTAGTGTTTAAATTTACGGCTTAGTCAACGTTTAAAGATATAACTGAACCCAAATTTTAAATCCCAAGTCCACAGTTGCTATTGGAAACTAGGTGGGTCCAGTGACTGCCCCAGGCCCCCAGTCAGATATGGGCCCCATAAGTTGGGTACTGCTAGGTGACTTAGCAGCCCTGCCGAGTTCAATAGGTCAACGTGTGATGTGCTGCTTCAATACAGGCTTTTTATATTGTATGTTGGGACTTGTAATCTTGTTTATTGCATTAGAAACCAGGACTACAAGTCCCAGAATTCAAATAAAAAAATGTGGACTGGAGCACATCAAGCATGGACCTGGAAAACATGGCAGGTATAACTTATTTTAGGTGCAAACCCATTTCCAGTACGTTTGTCCCACGTCTAAACGTTTATGGCCAGTTGAAGCAGTAACTTGTACATCTTTGAACTGTATATCCTCCCCCTATTGCTTTTTCTTCCAATTGAGATCCATCATAGCAAAAAGTTACAAAAATCAACATATAGTATACACCAGTAGTTAAATACATGTCCGAACAAATTTCATACCAATCAAAATCCATTATTGAACAGGTCAGCCTCAAATACTTTAAGCAAATCATTAGTAATAGAATATTAAAATAACAAGCTCACTTTTTCACTTTAATCAGGGGTTTCAGCCATAAATTGACCCCCAAATGTTATAAAATCTCGTAGCGCCTCCCCACAGAAGAGTGTACAGTCACTTTATACCTTATACTTGCTTCATCTTCACCACCCATTCACCTACAGAGGGGATCAACCTGGTTCTCCACCTTTGAAGCAATAAAGATATGGCCACCATCTTTGCAACATACAGTAGTTTTTGGAATATGGAGGCTAATCGTATGGCAGGATCATTAGCCTATAGCCCCAACCACATACAGGTGACTTGTTGAATCTGCCAAGCTGATTCCAAATACTGGAATATCGCTCTCCAAACTTCTTCAATGACGACACACTGTCCATTTACATGGGACCGCAACTGTACATGGATTGCATCTAAACCACCCAGCAGTTGTCCCGTCACCAGGATTGTTTGCTTTTTCATCGAGCCGATCGCAATAAGGACAAATAGGGATATTCACCCTCCTATACCACGGATGGATAAGATAAAACTTTATGCGGATGACATAATGTGGCTGCTCGATGTTAGCAGGTGTTCTCAAGAAAAAGCTTTTGATGTCTTTTCTATATACACAGTATTAGGGCAGCTCTATGGTGTGAGCACAACGTGACATTCCCTCCTCCCCACGACACCCAAGAACTCTCAGAATTAAGGTAGGTGGTCCACGGCTTAGCCATTTATTCACATCAACCCAAGGAAATAACCACAGACCATTACCAAGTAAAGTATCCTTCTTGGATATATAAAAATTATTCACAGCATCACACTTTAGCTAAATCAACATGTTAACGGCAGTACGGAAATTAAGTGTGACATTACATTTTAACTTTAACTTTGCCATTCACTCGAATAACTTGGCCGTACATTTGAACTTTACACCATAACTTTTTAACTCAGCCGTACACTAGAACTTGGCCGTACATTTGAACGTGGCCATCTCAGCCATCAATTTCCCACTCTGCTGCACACTTTGTGCCGGCAGGCCCCAACACGCTACAGCCAACAGTTGCACTTTAACTTTTTAACTCGGCTGTACACTTGAACTTGGCTGTACATTTGAACTTGGCCGTCTCGGCCACCAATATCGCACTCCACTGCGCACATTGTGCCAGCAGGCCCCAACGTGCTACAGCCAACAGTTGCACTACTTGTGATCCAGGGCACTGCATAATGCACCGGCCCACCGGGCTACCTGCCCACAGGCAGCCTCCCCAAGATTGTTCTCAGTCCATACGTTGTGGGTTTGGGCAGTAGAGACCAGGACTACCGGCAGGTCAGTCCCTCCTCCCGTCCGACCCACTGCAAACGTGGAATCTACACCCACCTGGGGTTCATGGAATGGCTGCACCTCCATTGTTGTGCATCCGTCTTTGTTGTTAACTGTCAGGGCTCTGCCACAGGGTAAGAAGCTCCCCGTCGCACTCGCCCTTCCCCTCCCAGATGCTGACTATGCTCCACAACAGCTGCCTTTTCCCTACAGATGTAGTTTATGGTTACAGAGCAACGCCAAAATCCGGACTAGAATAAATGGCATACACCGGAAAATATACGGGACAACTTAACCCCATGCATATTTCCTCTCCCATCAGTGGAGAACATATTATTTAAAATGTCTGATGAGCGCAGCATGCCGGCAGGCTCTGCTTTGCAACAGCTTTAAAGCCTTTCCCACCAGAGTCTCATGTAGACACCCTCGCCTGTTTACTGTTCTATTTCCAGAACATCCCACACATATTAATGTGACATCCGATGTGTCCCACTAGACACCTTTACCTGTTTATAAACGGTAAGTACCGAAAAATACGCAGGATA
This sequence comes from Lissotriton vulgaris, assembly GCF_964263255.1. Lineage (NCBI taxonomy): Eukaryota > Metazoa > Chordata > Amphibia > Caudata > Salamandridae > Lissotriton > Lissotriton vulgaris. The sequence goes on along the minus strand of NC_141687.1, from coordinate 867,782,236 downwards.
AATTTACCATATGTCTTCACCATTAATGGAGAACATACCTGTTGAAACGCCCGCTGAGCGCAGCATGCCGGTAGTCCCTGCTTTGCCACAGCCTTCCCCCGGGTCCTAATCAGATCCCTCGCCTGTTTATAAACAACATTTACATTCGCTGTGCCCAGTGTGCCATTAGGCCCCGCTTTGCAACCCCCTTTCTCAGGTTACCATCAGGACATCCTTGCCGGTGTATAAATGGCCTACACTGGAAAATGTGGGGGATAGATTTACCATATGTTTATGTCCTTCACCATTAATGTAGAACATACCTCTTGAAACGTCAACTGAGTGCAGTATGCCGGTAGGCCCAGCCTTGCAACAGGCTTCCCCAGGGGCCTAATTAGCATTTACATTCGGTGTGCCCGGTGTGCCATCAGGCCCCACTTTGCAACAACCTTTCTTAGGTTCCCATCAAGTCATCCCTGATGGTGTATAAATGACCTACAACAGAAAATATGCGGGATAACTTCCAGGCTGTACACCAAGGGGACAAAGAGAACGAAACCCCCTGTGACACAGCCTTAAATAGCCTGCTAGGTTTCATTTCTTGCAAGTTTCATTTCTACGTCACCCCAGCCAGCCAACCCCCTTCTTTGTCTCAGGGGCCCCGGAGGAGGCTCAACCCCGTAGTGCTACTAAGTGCCCCCCTCCCCTGGGCGAGGGGGGGCACCTGTCAGGTTTAATAAGAAGAAGACCGAAGTAATTCTCTGTAATGGTGAGACTGATATATTGCTCCCAGGTACGGCCACCTGCATAAATAAGCAACTGAATAGATACCTGGGTATTAGATATTCATCAAAGGCTGAAGACTTATGCGGGCATAATTATTACTTGTTACTTTTAAAAGTAAAAGCATTGTTTGCTTGATGGAAGTCGCTCCCGCTTACCATTCTAGGGAGAGTGGCATTGATTAAAATGGTGGTTCTTCCTGATTCATTTTCTTTTTTCACCTATACCGTGTGTGCTTGTGACATCGTTTTTTTTAGAAAATTTGAATCTCTTTTTTAGGTCTTGCGCCTAGCGGTGCAGTGTGCAGCAGTGCCCACGCAGCACGAAACCTTTAGTATCTGAAAAACTGGGTTTTCAAGCTGACCTAGGAATCGCACACGCTTGTGCGTTTGATTTTCCTTATGTGCGACGCGATTGGCCTTTGTGTGCGTCTTGACTGCACGCAATAGGCCAAAGGCATTGCCACGCCCATGGCCTATTGTCTATTGGCCTATTACGTGCCTGATGCACGTAATAGACACAATATAGACACCAATAGGACATGTGGTTTCTATTATCGTGCCCACACACAGGCGCGATTATTGAAACCACGTGTGTCGCGCGCGCACACCACTTGCGGGCTTTTTTGTTTTCCCAATCGCGACCGTTTTTTACTTTTGCAGAGGTCTCTTGTAATCTTTAAATGCCACTCGTGAGCCAGTATCAGCGCAGTGGCAGAGAAATGCTGAAATACAAATGTACAAGGTTAAAACATTAATGCGACCGTGGTTGATGGGCGGCAAGGAATTAAAGGGAAACAGCTGGTTAATTGCAGAACCCGTTAACACAGAGTATGTTCAAAGTACATCATGTATTCAATCATCTTATGCTTGTCGTCTGAGATGCACCATAACTGTCATTTCATTTTGGCACAGAACATCCTGAGCATCTTTAAACGGCTTTGGATGCAGTAAATGTTATTTTCATGAAAATACGTTGTTTTTGCAGATGGGGTGCCTCCTCACAGTGCCATTTGCACTGCGAGGGGGGGAATTAGAAGAGATTTTCGTAATTGAAAATTCGTTGCCAGTTTGCATTAGCCGGTATTATTTTTTTAAAAAACTGTGTGATTTATGTTGTTCAAATAATGTGTTCTGATCTTGTAGGTGTAGCTAGCATTGTATTGTCTTGAGTCATTTCTATGACATGGTTTTTTGGGCATTAATTCTACTAGTTCATGGCATTATTTGGTAATAGCTGAATGCTTGCAGGTAGATTTGTTCACTTCATCGATTCCTTTATATGTTGCACACTTACAGTAATGACTGATTCTCTGAAGTGATCACTTTAGGTACTCCAGTAGATCCATTTTTTTTTATATAGCGCGAACTTGACCGAAGGTATTGGAGTACTTTACATGAGCACCGTATTTACATAACACATTCAGGAACGGGGAGATTAAGTGATTTGCCCAGAATCGCAGGATGTGGACGCGACCTTGAGGCTCGAACCCTGGTTTCCTGCACCAGCGTCGGGCGCTTATGCCGACGGACCATGTGCTGTGGCGGTGGATCGCTGTCTTACCAGACTTCCTCAGGTCTCAGAAGACTCAGCAGTGGTGACGGTGAATGGGCTGGGGTAGATGGTTGGAATATGAGCGATGTGCAGAACCAAGGCAGGCAAGGGTTTTTTAGGTCGAGCCTGGGCGGCAGCGCATGCGCTGCTCTGCGACTGTATCGTTTCTAGGCTCTTAATAAACGTGTATTATATTATTCCCAGCTAACACTGGCCATTGATATATTGGTATGCTGACATGCTAGGACATCCTTGTTAGTATTCACTACTGTGACCAGCAGGAGCTTAGCCCACTGAGCTATGACACGGTTGCCAGGCTTGAAAGGAACCAAAACCATCCCGCCAATGTGTCACGTCACTCTGTCTCTCCTATTCCCTGGCTGTGTGTATTCAAGCAGTTCCGGAAGGCCTCCCGGGAGGCTGAGCTCTGGAACCTTCTAGATTTCAACCAGGGGTTTGCGAGAATTAGGGCAGGCATCGGAGCACCATTTCAAAGAAGGTAACCCAGGCCTGGGAAGCAGACCTGTGGAAATTGAGAGATAGCTGCCGAGCTACTGTATAAAACAATATATGCATTTTTCACTGGCGCACACGGATGACCGTGCCATGGCAACACAGGGAGCAGCTATTCCCGATTACAATTGAGGTAAGCCTCGTGTTTATGAAGTTGTTGGGCCTGTCTTTGAAGTTTCATCTCAGCCTGCTGTTTTTGTAAGGAAAGGGGGCTGTAAAGCCCTGGTGCCGTGGTAGAGGGGCGAGACGAACTGCTGTGTATTTTTAGGGAAACAGATCAAAGGTCTGGTCAGGTTATTAATGTGCTCGCACTATTTCAGCTGCTGGAAGCTCTTGAAACAGGAGCAACATATTATGTAATGGTGCTTGTCTAACAAATTAATCCTTCTTAAAGTTAATCAGGTGTTATTGATTTTTTTACTTGTTTTTGGTAGGCACGGGAGAAGGAGATTAATATGTACTCCCCCTTCTGTGCTTCTTCCACACTTCCCTCTGTGATGTGCTCACTCTTGTTTGCTTCCTCCCCACTTCCCACTGTGATGTGATCACCTTTGTTTGCTTCCTCCCCACTTCCCTTTGTGATGTGCTCACCCTGTGTGCTTCCTCCCCACTTCCCTCCATGATGTACTCACCCTGAGTGCTTCCTACCCACTTCTCTCTGTGATGTGCTTACCCTTGTTTGCTTCCTCCCCACTTCCCTCCCTTATGTGCTTACCCTGTGTGCTTCCTCCCACTTCCCTCTGTGATGTGCTCACCCATGTGTACTCCTCCAACTTCCCTCTGTGATGTACTCACCCATGTGTGCTTCCTCCCCACTTCCCTCAGTGATGTGCTCACCCATGTGTACTCCTCCAACTTCCCTCTGTGATGTGCTCACCCTGTGTGCTACCTCCCACTTCCCTCTGTGATGTGCTCACCCATGTGTACTCCTCCTACTTCCCTCTGTGATGTGCTCACCCTAGTGTGCTTCCTCCCTACTTCCCTCCGGGATGTGCTCACCCATGTGTGCTTCCTCCCCACTTCCCTCCATACAGTGCTCACCCTTGTGTGCTTCCTCCCCACTTCCCTCTGTGATGTGCTCACCATGTGGGCTTCCTCCCACTTTCCTCCTTGATGTGCTCACCCATGTGTGCTTCCTCCCCACTTCCCTCCGTCATGTGCTCACCCTGTGTGCTTCCTCCCCACTTCCCTCTGTGATGTGCTCACCCTTGTTTGCTTCCTCCCCACTTCCCTCCGTGATGTTCTCACCCATGTGTGCTTCCTCCCCACTTCCCTCTGTGATGTGCTCACCCATGTGTGCTTCCTCCCTACTTCCCTCCGTCGTGTGCTCACCCTTCCTCCCTCCTGCACCTCCAAGTCCAACCCCCCTCTAGCATCTCCTCTCCTGTACCAGGGCACAGTTTTACACCTCACATCCTCACCTCACTTCCCATTAGCTTCCTTTCCCACAAAATGGATTTGATTCAAGTACATAAAAGGCATTGTCATTTACAATGCCAGTACCTCACTCAAACTCTAGTAAATGCGAGACCTATTGCATTGCAAATGCTTGTTTACATCTTTTTTTCTGGCAGAATAAAGCTGCTAGATCCCCTCTATTATCTTGTCGTCTACCATAGCCTCAGTCACTGGAATTTTGACTTTGGAACATTCCTTTTGGTCATAGTTTTGTGCAAAAATGTCCCAGTTCACTTTGGGATGGTGGATTTTTTTTATAACTCTTTTTATTGTGCTTGATAAACATAGCGCAGCAATGGAAATTGCAATCAGCATATATAATAGTAAGATTTAACATGGGGTGGTGGACGTGTGTGTGTTTAAAACATGACTGCGATTTCTGCCATTATTAACAAATTGTCTTGTACAGAGATTCAAACTAGATTATGTGCGAAATTAGCATTTTTTCAAAAGTACCTGTATTGTGTCAGATTCAATTGTTCTGGTGGCCAGGGAAGAACTCATTGAATTCTTTGATTACTTGAATACAAATCAAGTGAATACACGCTTTACTATAGTGTATGATCAAGAACGTCTGGTCTTTCTAGATGTGGAATTATTTGTGGAGAGTGGGAGGCTCTGTAGTAGGATGTTTCGTAAACAAACAAGTTGTAATTCGTTGCTGCATGTATGTAAATGTAAATGTATAGGCATTTATATAGCGCACTACTTACCCGTAGGGTCCCAAGGCGCTTCGACCGCTGCGAAACCCTTCCTGGCTTCCCTGAGAGATGGTCCCTTAATGGGTATCTCCAGGGTGAGACCAGGCATCCCCGGCGGTCTGGTGGGGCCGTTAGTGAAGATGAGGCAAGCTAATGCCCAGAGTTGCCGAGTGTGATCGCTGATCAGAGTCAGAGTGGGCACCGAGGCGAGAGAATTATCGAGTCCGCTGACCCTGGTCCAGTAACCTGCCGCGCCGGGAATCGAACCCTGGTCCCGGGCCGTCCTCTGCTCTCGGGTCTGCCGCAAGTAGCTGTCACCCTCGAAGCCAAATAGATGCTATCCCGTATGGGGAGATGCTCAGGGCAAGGAGAAATTGCTCAGAACAGCGAGATTTTGAACTAAAGCTTGCTGATATGACACACAGATTCAGAACCAGAGGCTATCATGAAAGGGTCATTAATATGGTCAAGGCAAGGGCTATTAAACTGAAGAGAGAAGAAACCCTCAAAACAAAAAAGAGATCCACACTAACACCTGATAAATGTGAGACATTAAGATTGGTCACTAATTATGATGAGGGCAACCATAAACTATATGGCTTACTTTCCAAATACTGGCATTTACTTAAAAGTGATGGAGATATCTCTCCATTTCTGAATGACAAACCCAGTATATCATTTAGAAAAGGGACCACCTTATCTAATATTCTAAGCCCTAGTTATCCGAAAGTAACACCTGACACAAATTGGTTGTGTAACCAACTGAAACGATTTTATAACTGTGGTAAATGCAGTTCGTGTAGATGGGCAGTAATGAAGATTCAAGAATTTAATTATAATGACTCTGGCACCTACAGGATAAACACATTTATAAACTATGACACGACATTTGTCGTATATGGTAAAGTCTGTTCTTGCTCTAAAATCTTTGTGGGCAGCACTATTCGTAGACTTAGGAATCGTATGGTAGAACATTTTCGCGCACTTAAGAATGGTGACACAAGATACCCGACAACTGCCCACTTAGTACAAAATCATGATAATGTGCAAGCCCACAAATTCTCTTATCATGGTATAGGCTGTGTACAGATAGAGAAGAGAGGTCGTAACAGAACCTTAAAGCTAAGACGTAGAGAATGTATGTGGATCATGTAATTGAGGGCAGTGGAATTCGGCTTGAATTTAGATTCAGAACTCTGGGGAATTGAGATATTGGATATTCCACAGGGGTGGGTATTCAATGAACTAAGAAACTGAGGGAAGTGTAACTTCTGTATTGCTAAACCTGTGACAATGCACATTATTTCGAAATTTCTGATGTAACAAGTTTGATTGTACTACTATTTTTACTGTTTATATATTGATTGGCAATTGCAATACCATGCATATTCACATGTTTTGCTTAATATATGTTAGAAGTACAAATTTCTTTTTGATACATATGAAGTAGCTTTGTTGTACATATACATGACACATATGTTTTGGCCCTTGCAATGTTCATATTTAAATGGAGAGTAGTAACATTAGATATCCTTCTGTTTTTCCTTTTTCCTTTCTCACGACCTTCTAACCCTATGGTCTTTATATATACTTACCCACCCTACTCTTCGGAATGGGCTGGAATGGGGCGATAATAAATATAATAGGGAGACAACATTATACCAGCTACTAGAATAGCTCACCCTGATCGCAATGACCTACGAGGTGAGATAATGTGGGAGTTCAAACCCAGACTAAGAAATACTTGGTGAATATTTAAATTCCTATTCGTAGTTTAAAAAAAAATATATATATTTTTTGTACATATATTAATAATAAGATAGTGGGATTTACGTGATCCGCAATATAACTCATTATGAATTTCGATGTTATTGTCGATATAATACTACGAGCCCACAATAATTGCAATACGATAATGATACGAGGTTACTAATACTCGAGGAAGGACTATGTGTATCGACCGACCCAGGAGTTACGTAGTGGGTTTGGTTTGAAGGTTTTTCCAAAACACCTCTTACTGCATAGAAGGATCATTTTAGGGATCTTCTTTCTATATATTTATTAGTTAGACTTTATAACGACAATCAGGATCAAAACGGCAAGTTTTGAACCGTGTTAAGATGGCGCTGACAGAATACTACTATAAAAAGTAATCCAAACATGGCGCCCATGTAGTACGCGAGATATCGACTCCAAACTTCGGACATATCGGGAAAGGTGAGGATAGACTAAATCGGTACTAGAATAACTCTTTTTAAAATGTACAGTTACATTGACTAATAGTATACTTATTCTCTGCAGGTCACGTACTCGTGAACTTCTGCGTTAGTGTCAAATAAGGTGAGCAATTACTAGAATGTTTGTAATAATAAGTAATAATGACAAGGTGAGCTTCACATTACCTATATTAATAGTGATACATAGCATTAACTAATGAACAAGATAACTAATAATGATTTAGTATGGACAGATGATTCAGACCGTATACGACGTGGGGACTTATAATTCCCAGTGTCTGTGTAGGATATGTTTATTATATTATACCCCACACCCATGAAAAAGATTAGGCTGGTGATTTATAATTACTGAGTTGAATAAATCATATTAAGTGACACTTTTTATGTTTATATATAGATAAATCAAGGATTTTGATTTGAATGGTTTACGCTGAACTGTGAACAATGTTCATAAGGTGACTTATTAGCTTAATTTAGTCTTCCTTTTCTTGGTGGTGTTGTGCACTTGTTGGTGACTTTGCGCCACTCGGTGACTTGCTGTATATCTTATACTTTTCTTCCTTTGGACACGTTTTTCGGTGGTTAGTCTACAACAGCTTTATACTCTTAAGCCTACTATGTTGAATTTTACATGGATAATGTTCAGTAGTATATGTTTACACGCATATTAGAATGTATATTGTATATATTGACTGGCAAATGTTGTTATTTTGGGTTGCAGCCCTGATGAAGTCATTAGCACAGATTAGTGCGTGACGAAACACGTGTTGGCTGCTGGTTTGTCTTTGAAGAAGAATTTGTTTTCCTTTGCGAAAAATTGGATTGAGAATAAAATAAAAAAAGGACTTGAACATACTTCCCTTTGGACTTGGACTATTGTTACGTGATCTGGATGGACCATATTGGAATATTTGTGAAATATAACAAATAACAGATACTGGCTATAGGATCCTTGCTATATATAATTGTGACCGCTGTATTTATTGTGGAATATTTAATTGATATATAATATATTGTATGAACTTTGATGTAGGATTGTATAGTGCTCGAGGAGGATTATAGTATAACGTATTGTGTCAGTATCTCACGTAATGTTTCTCTTTGTGAGGATAATTTACACAAAAAGACACACAAGTTACTGGCAGTAGACTTGTTTAAGAAGAAAATGTATTGTTCGAGTAGATCATGTCTCAGAGCGAGACGTTTTTCGCCAACTGGTTTCCTGATAGAAAAAATCATGGGAAAGTTTCTGTTATTCTAAACGGCAAAAAAAGATACATTTCGCGTTACATTCAATTGAATCAACATTGTGGTTAGTTTGTTACTACTCAGTGGCGTAGCAAGAAACACCTGGGCTCTAAAGTGAGAAAGCAAAATGGGCCCCATCTCTGGTTAGGAAATAACAGACAGCAATAAAATAGGTGAGACCACTGCTTCTCTGAGCCCTACTGACACTGCACCGACTGAATTGACATAATCATGCCACTGTTCCCTAATTACGAACAACACAACCTCAAAGGACTACACAATATAGACATATGGGTGTCCACCGTCCACTGCGCTCTTCCTGTGCTACGATACTGGGCAAGTATATTGCTCTTGAGCGTAGTAGGGTCAAGTTATTGAAAAGTTCGGCAACTGGAGACTTCCATTTAAATCCCTGAAACCCCACTTAACCAAATCGTGTGATCTTGCGCACATCACTTTGTGTCTTGTGACCTTTATTGAAAGCACTTATGTACAATTCATTTTGTAGTATGTGTTTGTAATTGGGAATTAATAAAGAATGTACTGTCTGGTAAGGAAGCACGAGGGACACAACCATGTGCGAAAGGCAAAACCACAGAAGTCCTCAGTAATTGTTTTGAAATTTTGTTCCTAGGTTACGAGTTTGGCAATAATAGTGTGTGTATGAATCATTCATTCTAAGTGAAAGGAAGTCACTGAAAGGACATTGGCCTGTTTAATTTTTCTTCTCACAGTGATTGTGAAATACAATTGGAGTCCTTATTTTCTTATAGGTAGGTAAAAGTTCCGAAGTTACATGTTTCCGGAAGTTCCTGGGCATGAGATGAAACGTGGCACTCCGTCATTCAGGCTTAACTTTTGCTGTGCTTTAAAAACACACAATGCTGGAATACAATTGTTTTACATTACAGAAAGCACAGCTGTGACAATCACGTTATGATGAGAGTGTAGCATAGCCTTAACACTTCAACGACATTTGTCACCCTTATTTACTTGTTTCTGACCTGCGAAGTGTCTGGAATAAGTACAGCAAGGTGGCAAACGGCAATGGAGTGTGTAGAAGTAGAACTGCCAGTAATGCCGCCCCTGCCAGGACTCACGTGGATGTGGTTGAATAGGACTGGTCAAGGATGGACCGTTTTTAGCAGGGGATAATTTGGTGGCACGCAGGCACAGACAGAGTGCAGAGGCACCAGGGATTCTATAAATATTTGGATCAGGAGGCTCTGGAAGGGTGGATCACCTTTAGTTAACAAAATGCGCAGTCCCAGCTTCTAGCTCTGCATCGCTACCTAAGCGCTCCTACCAGCTCGATCTGAGGTTCCTCTATAGTTGTATGACTGGCGTGTGGTCACCCATCAGTTATAAAGTAGCTCAGCTTAGGAAAAGCAGAATCCACCCTGTGCCTATACTTTTTCTGGAGGCATCTGCCTGTGCAGGGGGATGTATGATCTTAGCACACACACTTTTACCACGCATACCATTACCACGCATTTTTTACAACGCGATACCTTTACAACGCATAGTGCTTTGGGTGCTGGATAGTGAATAGTTTAATTTACTATTCCAACACCTGTCCCCGTGGACACTAGGGAAGGTTATTGGATAGTAAATTAACCGATTCACTAGCCATTCCCTAAGTCAGATCGCCTCAAAGCGCTATGCGTTGTAATGGTATGCGTTGTAACAGATGCGTGGTAATGGTAGTGCGTGCTAAAAGATGCATGCTAAAGGTTGTATACCGTGCAGGGCCGCCTTGCTCTATTCGACTCCCCTTGGTCCCTATCCACCAGGGATGAGTGAAGCTGAGCTACAGATAGGTGCTAGTGAGCGGGGTTTTATCGTACTGAAACTGGTGCAGGACAGGTTGGGCACACCCTTGTCTGGGCCTTGGTGCCACTGCCCCTGCGGCACAGCTACCTGGTGGTGAAGGAGAAGCAGAAGGTCAGAATGAAGTGAAGAAAGAGTGGTAGGTCCAGGTTAGTGAAAGAGCTGTGGTAGATGTAGAGAGCCACCCGGCCTCTCCACAACTATGTTGTGGGCTCAAGGTGGGCTCGCTCCGAGGAGGTAAATAAACAGGGGAAAGACCGCTCAAGCTCTTTTCCCACACAGAGTTAAAAAGCTGTGTCGTGTGTGTTCTTGTGGGTACTGGGTAGGCCTCACCTAGCACACAGCTACTCGCTACACTGGTGACGAGCCCGGTGACGAAACCGCACCTCGCCTGTTCACCTTGTCATCCCGCCTGATTCTTTGCTGGCCCACAGCATTACCCGCAGGATGTGTGGTGAAGGACGCCCTCAAGCCATCCGTGTCTGCACCACACATTGAGTGCTCCGAGGAGCCCACCGCCTGTTCAGGCCCCTGCGGTGACTGTGGAGGTCCTGCCGATGCCGTGGCTGCCTGCCAGGTGGATGTGTCCCTGATGAAGCCCTGTTTAGGGAGAAACGCGTTGGCTGCACGTGTACTTGGTTGAAGCCAATAAAGAAGAACTTTATATATCATCTAAAGACTCAAGAACATTTCTTTGATAATTTGACTGCCTATTTCTGTTGCCTCTCTTTTTGTTTGTTTTGTGTAACTTTATTACATGGTCTAGAAGCAGCAGACCTTAGAGGTGGGCAATAGTTTCATGCAAATAATTTTTCTTCACATATACTTAAGTGACTATCTGGGATGTGCGGCATTAATCAGCCCTAGCTGCTTGTGTTGAGATTGGAGGGGTGTGTCACCAGCAGCCCTCCACAGTTGCCGTGCACTGTCGGTCCACAGTGCTTGCGGCCCTGCACTACGCTTTAGGACAGAGCTGTGCGCTCTCTCGCTCCGGTGGCCCTGCAACGGACAGCCAGGCCCGCTCAGCAGACGTGCGAGCACCAGGCCACGCAACGATGACTCACAGGCATCAGGTAGGTCGCATCCATCCCCTGTCACGTGGGAGGTCGGCCTAACGCACCTCTCAGGACCCAGGACAGCTTCTCTAAGACAAAAAAAGGGAAAATGGGAGCAGCATACATCCCTACAGTGAAAGAAAAAAACAGCAGCGTAAAGGAAAAAAAAGAAAAAATAACACAAAAAAAGAAAGAATGAGAGGGCAACAACAGAACAGGAAAAGAGTCACAGCCCACACCGATCAAGAATAGGGAGCAGGAACAATAGTAGTAAAACACAATAAGAGGCAGGCTGGGAAGAGGACACAAAGCCAAGAGTGCAGACGAACAGGACAAAAGAGAAGAAGAGTAAGGTTTAGCAGACAGGAAGCCACCATGAGCACACCACCTCAAGCGGGCGCAGCCGGTCCTCCAGCAGGCACAGCTGCACCACCCCAACAACACAGCCGGTCCTCCAGCAGGCACAGCTGCACCACCCCAACAACACAGCCACACCACAGTGACACTGTTCCCGCCTTTCATCGAGCTTGCCGGCCCTGCAACAGCAGCCCCCGCTGGAAATCCTGGATAGGGCGCCTCAACTCCTACTTCAGGGGCACAAGAGAGACCGACGGAGCTGTCAAGAGATCGCTGCTCCTTCACTACGGCAGGGAAGAGCTTTATGACCTTTTCGAGACCCTCCCAGGCACCGGAGATGAGGAGATTTTGACGCCACGGTGGCAGCCTGAACTGGCATTTCGACCCCAAAATCAATCTGGATTTCGAGCGGTTCAAGCTGAGACAGTCCAAAACGAAGTCAGCTGATGTCTTCTATGCCTGGCTGAGGAGGCACGCTAGCACATACACGTTCCAAGACTAGAGGGAAGAAATATGGGCCCAGATCATCCAAGTGTGCCAGTCGGAGCTGCTACGGAGACTCATCCTTGCAACAACCTGGAATGTCCCTTGACGACATCCTGATACTGGCAAGGTCTCAAGACTTGTCAAACTCCAGAGTGGATGAAATGGAGGCAGCCCTCAACCGGGGCGCAGTCGCACCCAGCACCCCCGACACATCCAGGTCAAAGAGGATAGAGTGGAGGCCATTCAGAAACACCTGAGCCCTGCCCATATCCCCCGAAGACGCCAATGGGCAGGCCCTGTGGAAACTATGGAGCCGAACATCCCTCAACAGGTCTCTGCTACGCAAAAGGGAAGGTCTCCTCCCGATGCGGGAAACTGAACCACTTTGCCAACGTATGCCGGAACGGGAGATCCAGAGCAGTTTTCAACAGACCACAATGGCCCCATCCAACCTCAGGCAGCAATACAATTGATGATCACCTCACCCAAGAAGACAACACACCCCCCAGGGCATGGCTGTGACATGGAGGGAGAGGACAGAGATACATTCATAGTATCCTTTGCCGACAGCCGCCCCCATGTGCACTCTCCGCGTGGCAGGATCTACCGTGCAAGCACTCATTGACACTGGGGCCTCGTTGAATGTCATGTACTCGGAACAATATGAACGCCTCACACCGCCCACCCCCTCCCACCAACATGAGGATCTGCACCTATGGTGAAACCCACCCGCTCCCTCTGAAAGGAGTAATAGAGGTGGAGGTAGCCAAAGACTAGCATGCCACAAGGGTAAGGTTCCACATGACAGAAGGGATAAAAGGCACTCTCCGCAGCTGTCATACGGCGGAGGACCCTGGACTGGTTTTCTTCACCAATCAGGTTCATGGCTCCCATTCCGACGCCATCCTGCATGAATTTCCACAGCTGTTCAAGGGCCTAGGAAAGCTAAAAGGGAAACAGTTCAGACTACATATCTACTCCACGATCAGACCGACAGCGATGAGGCACAGAAGGGTGCTCTTTCACCTATGGCCACAGATGGCAGAGGAGTTGAAGAAACTTGAGGACCTGGGCGTCATTGAAAGAGTCACAGGCACAACACCTTGTTGCCTCTAGTCATCGCCTCAAAGCCCAAGCAGCCGGAGGCCATCCGGCTATGCGGCTACATGTGCCTTCCCAACCAGCCCATGACAAGAGAACGACTCCTGACACCCACCATGGATGACATCGTGGCTGACCTCAACGTGGTGAAGGAGTTTTCCAAGCTCTACTTCAATGCTGGATACCATCAGCTGGAGCTCGCACCTGAGAGCAGATACAACACCATGTTCCACACCCATGTGGGTCTAAGGAGGTACAAGCGGCTAAGCTTTGGTTTTCGTCCGCTGTATAAATTTTCCAAAATGCCATCCAGGAGACCCTGTCAGCTGTTCAGGGAGTCATAAATCTCTGCCTTGGGTCACTGAGGGAGCCACCCACCTCACTGCCTATCTGCATTGTTTGTCTCCGGCCGATTGTACTCCATCCGCCGGATTGACGTAGGTGAATTCCATTCCGTTCCTTTGCGGTCTGGACTTCTCTTCTGCTTCTCTGTTAGTGCCCGAGCCTCAGCACCCTCAACAAAGAGTAAGATAAGTGTTTGGAGCTTGGAGCATGGTCCTAATTTCTAATCTAATGTAAATTAATTTTATACTTATATACTTTTATATCTTGAACTAACTCATGACTCTTGACTCTGTCTCTGATACAGTTAATTTGCTTGCTCGCTCGCTTAACCCTTGCGTAGCCCAACCAACTTTCAGCCAACCTTCAGCCTGAGAGTTGTGACTGCATCCAGGAATTATGATGTGACTCGATTATTCACAATCGCAATTAGTGAATTTTGGAAGGGACAAACCGGACTTTGTGTTGCAGTATTCTCTCATGGGGTTATCTGTGCTCGTACCTTCTCAGTATTACCTCTTGGTACTTTTCTGAGAATTGACTTACCAATTGTGATTTACCTTTTGCTAATATAGCAAGACAGCAAGTCAGCAATACAGCAGCTACGTTCTAGCTTTTAGGTCACTTTTCAGGTCTCTACTAAAGTCTACTAGATTCTATAAGAGTCTACTAATAAATATTTTTCATATCAAGGATGAGATCTGGTAAGGTGCTGTGTAAGGCTCAAGCCCCTATGAAAAGAAAGCACGAAAGAGAGACTGTTCCCGGAAATCTTTCTGCAAAAAGGAAGCCCAAAATAAAACCAGGCAGTTCCGTTGTTATCATCGATCCCCTCCCCAGAGGAATCAAAGTGCCTCTTATGACCCGGACCCAGACTTGGATGCCAGTATGGAGCTTCAGTCAGAAAGTAGCCCAAAGGTTCAAACTTCTTCAGTTCGCACTATAAGCTTGCAATCAGGCCAGGTTGGTGACAAAGATAGTTGCAAAGAAGATAAAAAGTTGACGGATCACCACAACTCATTAAAAATGACAGATTACTTTCGACTGGTAAATAAGCATGACAAATCACAACAATTAAATAAGAATGTCAATTGCTATTTACCCTGCCCAGACCTCTCCACCACCCAACTCAATGTCTCTACCAAATGAGCGGCCAAATGAGTATCCATCAAGTAGATCACCTATGTATGCCCCAGAAGAAGTGGTTGATATAGGCCCAGCTCTGTACGATATTGATGGATGGGTACCTAAATTCTTTGTTTTCCCAGAGTTCAAATTACACTGAGAAGATGATTCTTCACCTCTGTTAGTATCCGATGCGGTGCCTATTATAATCTTAAGGGAAGTAACTATAGAAGATAAGAGAAATAAAAGGGCACGGATAGTGACTCCGGGAGAAAATTCTTTAAATCTATACCGCTACACTGAACTCTATGCAAGCAACAGTAGTAGCTCTAACTCACCACTCTAACAAAATGGATATTCAGGTGGATTTGCTGAACATGATGGTTGTATTTGTGTCCAGAATAGACAAGAAACTCGAAAAACTAAATGCAGGACGGCCCGGGACCAGGGTTCGATTCCCGGCGCGGCAGGTTTCTGGACCAGGGTCAGCGGACTCGATAATTCTCTCGCCTCGGTGCCCACTCTGATCAGCGATCACACTCGGCAACTCTGGGCATTAGCTTGCCTCATCTTCACTAACGGCCCCACCAGACCGCCGGGGATGCCTGGTCTCACCCTGGAGATACCCATTAAGGGACCATCTCTCAGGGAAGCCAGGAAGGGTTTCGCAGCGGTCGAAGCGCCTTGGGACCCTATGGGTAAGTAGTGCGCTATATAAATGCCTATACATTTACATACATACATTTACATTTTCTGTAAGGAGATAGTTGAGAAACTCCTGCAACTTC
The DNA here is from genome assembly GCF_964263255.1 of Lissotriton vulgaris. NCBI lineage: Eukaryota > Metazoa > Chordata > Amphibia > Caudata > Salamandridae > Lissotriton > Lissotriton vulgaris. The sequence goes on along the minus strand of NC_141687.1, from coordinate 867,766,679 downwards.
CAGGTATAATGCAAGCCATACTGGTCGAAGTTAAAAACAACCTCGGCCCCAAGTTTTGGGACACGGCACTGTATTGAATGAGGTAATACTCAGTCCTAAGGACGTAACTGATTTGAGCGGATTGGTTTCCTGTGAACGGCCACTAGTGGAAGAAGCTGTGGATATAGTGGAGATTAACCCTGAAACTCCATCCGTGGTACTACATGAAACATCTGGGGTCGGCAGCACAAAAACTATTGCTTCAAACCCACCACGACAAACCAAAAGGGAAAGGAAATGTGCAAGAAAAAGAAGGAATAAAATCTGTTAGAGACCTTGTCTCCCCCCCAAACTCCAGAACAGGATGATCAGGATTGTCTAATGATGACCCAAATGAGCCCGAAGTCTCAGGGTGCCATCGTGGCCCGATCTCAAGATGTTGTTCACAATAAGGCAGCTTGCCTTACAAATCTAAGGGCATCTCATTTCTCATCTAACAGACCCTCACTGTTAAACATCCTCCAACCAGAGGGAACACTTAGCGCCCACCAAGTCGGCCGAGAGGACACAATATTACCCAGGGGGAAGCTGCAAGCAAAAGAACGCTTGGTAGAAGAATTCAAAAAACCTCCCCAAAGTAAACAGCCTCTCTTGGAACCCCAGTTGCAGGTAGCAACTATTGGTAGTCAACAAGCCGTAAAAAGTGGTGTTGGTCCTGATGAACTTCTTGGTTTAAACAACTCGGGTCAGATGTTGCTGTGGATCCCAGAATTTAAATCGAGGGGTTCTCAAGATATATTAAACCGTTCAAACATCTTAAAACTGCTCAAAGCCCTGCCGGGCCTGGCCCATGCAAGGACCAATGACATTTTTTCTGTTAAGTTGCTACCTGCAAGAAGACGTCAGCTTACGGATTCGACTTTAGTCACCTTCTCATCCTCTGTGCTTCCGGCTGTGATTCTGGAAAAGAAAAAGCACCTAAAGGCCTGGGGCATCAAAGTAACAGCCTATCATGGAGATAGATTTCCCCACATATTGCTCGCAGGGCCATAATCAAGTGAGCAGCCGTCTGCATCTGTATTAAGAGGAGCTGGCGGAAGGACCTCCCCTGCAGTTTAGCACAAATCAGACTCAGATATCACCAAAATGTTTGTTAGAGTAACTAATGACACAACTGCTGAGCGGCCACAAAGATTGGTTACACTTAACAAGCAGAAATCTTCTTGGAGTTGGTTACCAAATGGCGTTGTCTCGAGCCCGGAATGCCCAAGACTGATGCGAGGGAAGTCCACCAAAAATAATTCAGAGCGGCTTGGAAGTGTGCTGATGGAACATTAACAGCTTACAGACAAAACTTTCAGACCCAGGTTTCACAGGTTTCCTGCGAACCTTTGATATCTTAATGTTCCAGGAAACTTGGGCGCAGTCGTCTATCCCTCTAATTGGTTACAAGGAATACACAAAATTAGCTGAAAGAAAGAGTGCATATGGGAGGGCAAAAGGGATCCTGACAATTTATATAAATACAAACATAATTCTTGAAACAGTGGAAGTGTATGTGGACGACCCAAATTGGCTGGTACTAAATCTGGAAGGCCAGGACAGTAACCACAAAGAATCAATTATCATCGTAAATCTGTACATCAATCCAAAGCAGAAAGCCACATCTTCCAGGAGAATAGCAGCTCATCTATCCCACTTAAAAGATAGCCACAACAATGCAAAATCGCTAGTTTCTGGTGACTTTAACCTCAACCTTTTTCATTTTCCTTCTGAAGAACATAGCGATGCAGTGGGCCCCCTCCCAGAACAAGCAATGCCATCAATCTTACGAACGGACAACTCAGGTGAGGAACGCATAAAAGCCTTTGAACTGTTGGGCCTGCTAGTATTAAATGGCCGAAAACCATCTGATATTCCACCTGGCTGGTCAAAGGTTTGTAGCGAAACAGTCTCAATCATAGACTATACTCTTGCTTCAATGCCCCTTTACCATCAGGTCTGTGATTATAGGATATGTCATTGTGTGGAAAGTGACCACAACTCTCAAGTAATCAAGGTGAACACATCCCTGGGCAAACTTGAGGCTTTTCGTACATTGTTGGGAGAAACATACTCAGAAAATCTGAAACGCCTGAAGTGGAGCCCTGGCTCCACCAAGTCAATAGCGCAGGACGGGGTCACAAGTCTACAGACCTTAGCCCAATGAGAGCTCAATCCAATAGCGACTTGGGAGACCCTTGCTAATAATGTGACTAAAACCCAAAATGAGAAGAGTCACAAGAAGGGAATTTGACTTGATCATGGCAAATCATTAATTCTGCCTGTTCAAATTCAGAACAGGAGAAAGGAAACAAGCAGACTCTTTTGGCAAGTACACCAACATCCAGGAGACCCTTACCTACTACAACAGTTCCGTAATGAAAGACAGCAGCCAATAAACAGAGATCTGGAAGTACAAACAGTTCAAAACAGGAAACACTATGGGCCCAGTTACAACATGCCTCCAAAAAGCATGACTCGAAAAGATTTTTGTATATAATAAATCGGAACGAGAAAGGCTCTGCAGCTGCAAATAATGCCAATATCAGTGAGACAGACAGGGTAAATTATTTAAAGTCACATTTCAAGAGTGATTTGATTCATCACGCTAATACATTCTGCCCAAATAAAAGCACTGTGGTACAGCAGAAAATCACAGCAGCCGAAGTAGAGATGGTCATCAAAAAGTCCCGGGCCGACTGTGCCCTAGGCCCAAATGGGTTGCCACAGGCTTTATTTAAACATCTTTCCCATAAATGGGCTGTTTTTCTAGCTTCAATGTTCAATTTCATTTTGAAAAACAACGTTATTCCCGATAGCTGGAGGGGCTCCATCCTTCATCCCATTTTCAAAAAAGGCCTGGCCTGTTTGCCTAACAACTATAGGCTAATAGCGCTGATGGATGTTGAGTTAAAATATTTTTCAACGTTAATACTCAACGATCTGGAATTCTGGGCACTTGGCAATGGAAGAATTCCCCTTAATCAAACTGGCTTCCAAAGGGGCCAGGGTACTTTAACCAATCTTATAGCCCTGAGTCTAATCAGGAACAGAGCAAAAGCAACAAGGACACCTCTTTACTCGTGCGTTGTTGATTTTAAAGCAGCTTTTGATGGTGTCCCTCGGGACAAATTATGGGCTAAGCTTCAGCAATGGGGCATCCCATTGAGCATCCTCCAAGCAATTAAACTTGTATATTCCAACACCTGGGTCAAACTCAAAATCGGAGGGGGGCGTGGCTTGGAGTGCCAGCATGGCGGGCACGCTCTAGACAAGTTCTGTCCGGCCCGACAACGATCCTCCATTTATCCTGGCTCCCGCAGCAGTTTGACGGTCCCCGCGGCTCTCATATCCTCGGCGCACCTGTAAGCGTGGCCCCGGCGGTGTTTTAAGCGCTCCGAAGGAGAGAGGTCGGAGCTCGGAGGTCCTGGTGTGGTGCGGCCTAGTTGCAGCGTGTGGAGCCGGGGCCTCGAGTGAAGAGGCTGCCCCAGCCTGGTGGAGCTGCGGCGGCCGCCCTTCCGGGAGGGCCCAGGTGCTAGTGGGTCCCACGACCGGCAAACCGGGGGTGCATCGGTCCCCGTAATAGCCGGCACCGGTTTGGACAATACGAGGGGTCCCCGGACCTGGAGGTGATAGTGGCACCGGCGATTGCAGGCGGACAGGTCGGAAGACACGTGGCGCCGAGCCCGGATGGCGGAGCAGTGCGCGACCTGGGGCACTGCTGGGCCTGTGTTGAGTGAGCCCCCCGCTCCAGTTAAAGTGCCTGCGTGGGGGCCTCATTGTGTGAGCCACAATATAGAGGGCCTGTGGAGCCGTGTGTGAGTCCCGTGGAGCGTGGGGAAGCCGGGTGCTGCAGCAGAGACGCGCCCTCCGCCAGCGAGACGTCGGTGGTGAGTGGTCACACCTGGCTGGTGCCCTGGGCCCCTCGACAAGAGAGCGGAGTGGTGGGAGGGCCGGGGCACGTGGCCCGAAGGGGAAGTAGCCCCAGGTACTCCCGCTGAGCGCCGGTTGGTGGCCGGGACTGGTGGCGCAGATTGCCGTGGATTCCAGTGGCAGCACGGCGGACCGGCTGGGGCCTTTGGGGCGGCCGTGGAGGCTATGACAGTGACGGGGGTCCATAGGTGATTGTGGGGGCCCCCTGACAATACCAGATCTGCCTTGGACCCACAGTGACGAGCTTGCATCATACCGGTGAGGAGTGTGTGAGGGAGGGTGGTGCGGTGTCCGGAGGTCCCCCCACCGGCACGGATGGAACTCCTGTGGAGTGCCAGGCAGGCAATCTGTTTCAGGTGGATGTGAAAGGGCGGCAGACCCTGGCGGGGGGTGCCTGCTGACTGACGTTGGTCAGCATTGCCACTGGGGACCCACTCCGCAACGTGAGCATTGGTGGAGGAGGATCTGAGGACTGGGCCCAGTCGGGTGGATATCTGGAGACAGGTTGCCATGACAAGAGGCAGAGGCGGTGGAGGCGCCGCGACTCATGGGCCCATTGATAAATTCACCCGGCCTAGTGGAGGGGCCGGAGCGACTGGGGGACAGCAGGAGCCCGGGCCAGATAATGCAGCGTTGATGGCGGCGATCACGCAGTCCCGGGATATGCTGAATGCTGAAATTGGCGCAGTAGGGGCAGACGTCACGCTCAAGCGGCTGGTCTTGCGGAATGCTATATCTTGCATCACGGAGGCGGAGACGAGGATCTCAGAGGTGGAAGAAGAGGTCGCATTCCTGAAGCATCAAGTAGCCAAAATGGAAAGCGTCCAGAAGGGTCTGGCTCTGCGGGCCAAAGATGCGGAGGTACGTGCGCGACGCAATAACTTGTGCTTTGATGGCTTTCCGGAAGGCTGCGAGAAGGGCAATATGGAGAAGTTCCTGACCCAGTGGCTGGAGAGCTGGCTCCCCCCCGACCCCCTATCTCGCTGCTTTGTGGTGGAGCGGGCTCACCGGGCCCTGATCCAGAAGCCTCCTGTGGGGGCCCAGCCAGTCATCGCAAAATTGTTGAAATATCATGACCGTGATGTCATCTTGAAACAGGCCAGGGCTACAGAACCTCTACTGTATGAAAACAATTGCATTATGATTTTTCCAGATTACAAGCGCCTGGTGCAGCAGCAACGCCAGTCATTCCAGGCGGCCAAGGCCCGTCTTCGAGACCTCGAACTTCCATATGCCCTCCTGTTTCCTACCCGACTAAGGGTGGTATTCCAAGCACGCACTCACTTTTTGCGATACCCAGGAGGATGTCTTTAAGTGGACTGATGAGACAGTGAGGGTGCGACCACATATGCCGCCGGGGCTGGACTCTGACTCTTCTGTGAGTGAGGCCCCATCGAGGACTGCCAGGGGATCTCGCCAGGAGGGGAACTGGCACTCCCGGTCGCGAAAGCGCTCCATCTCTGGTGGGGCCTCGGCCCGGGGACCCTCAGCCTCTGGGCACTGAGCAGCGGACCTGTGACTTGTGCAGTGTGTGTTTTCTGCAGAGGTTCGCTGGCTCCCCTTCACAGGGGATTTGTGGTTGTGTGCTTTGATTCCTTGCTGCGGGAGGAGAAAATGATATGGGCCGTTCCCTCCCCCCCTTTTTCTTGGTGTGGTACTGGGTGGGGTGGGCTAAGATTATATGGGTTGTTGTTTGGGGATTCATTGGCATGGGGGACCTCCGGTCCACGTCTGCGGTTGGGTACCCACCTCGCCGTGACAGGTACTTCAACTGTTTTGAAGTATTGAGGGAGAGGGTGGGGGGTTAGTTGTCTGGGGAGGGGTTTGTTCGAGGGAGGTGGGGTCGCACAGCCATGGGGGGTCCTATATGTTCGGTTTTTCCTTGTCCTTACGTCCTTATGTCCGTGAGATATCTGAAGCAGATGACGCATTGCGCTGATAAAACCCTGGGGCCCCACAGTACCCTTCGTATACTTAGTTGGAATGTCCGCGGGGTCTTAGACAAGATTAAGAGGGGAGCGGTGCTAAGACAGGCGAAACGACTTGGAGCTGACATCCTCATTCTACAGGAAACCCACCTACTGGGCACTAAAGCCCTGTGTTTGCAGCAATTCGGTTTTCAACAGGTCTTTCATGCTGGCTTTGTGAGGGGGTCCAGGGGAGTGGCTATACTTATACTCCGTAGAATCCCCTAAACACACACAAAACTCTGGGCAGACACACAAGGAAGGTACCTGGTTCTTCGGGGTATGGTGGGGGAGGTTCCTTTGGTCTTGGGTTGTGTCTATGCCCCGCCGCCATTGCAGTGGTCCCTGATCGAGAAGCTATACACGATCTGGGCGGACATCCCGGATGTGCTGGCAGCGGCTGGAGGCGACTGGAATGATGTCCTAGATATTACCAAAGATAGGTTTCGGCAGGGGGGCGGTACATGCGTGGGCCACCCCACGTAACTACAGGGTATAGTGGGGGGACTGGACTGGGTGGACTCATGGAGGCATCTACATGGTGAAGCACGGGAATATACATTTGTCTCCGCTGTACACAAATCCTTCTCTAGGCTAGATGATATCTTTGTACCTCGTATGGCGGCTGAACGAGTGGAATCGGCAACGATTCTCCTGCAGGGCATCTCGGACCACTCGCAGGTGTATTTGGAGCTTCGGCTGGGCTGGGGACGGCAGCCGTTCCTCTGGCGCTTGTCAGTGTGGCACCTTCAACAGGAGGATTATAGACGACACATGCGTGAGGCGATTTCCAACTATTTTGCTGGGAATGTTGGCTCAGTCTCAGTGCCGGTATGCTATGGGAAGCAGTGAAACCTAAGCTGCGGGGGATGGATATTGCCTGGTGCGCGGCGGCACGGAAGCGGCAGCGGGAGGCTTTGGTGCGCGCGGAGGCCAAGGTGGGAAAATTAGAGCGTCGGGGACGATCGACGGGGGAGGCCTTGTGAGGTGAGCCAGCTTCTACTGGCGCAACAGTCCTATGCGGCGCTCCTCCTAGATGAGGCCAGACAGGTGTGGCTAGCCACGCGCAGTAGAATCTGCCAGTGGGGAGATAAATCAAGCAAAATGCTACATCGGCTCTGTCAGGGAGTCTTCCATGCGCAGAAGTTGCCCGGGATTTTAGATGGAGCAGGGGATCCGGTGACGGATCCCGGGGAGCTGGCAGAGAGCTTCACCAGGTATTATGCGGATCTAAATGCCCCTCGGGAGTGCTTGTCAGCCGATCTGGTGGACAAATTTATAGATGACCTCCCCCCTAGAGCTGTGTCCGATGAGGTGCGAGATAAACTGGAACTTCCCCTGACTGATGAGGAATTGGGCGCTGCCCTGAGGGAGTTGAATTCGGGGAAGGCCCCCGGTCCGAATGGTTTCCCCAGTGAGTTCTTCAAGAAATACAATACTCAGTTGGCCCCGCACTACCCGGCGGCATTGGAGGAGGCTAGGGCTCGGGGCAAGCTCCCCCCGGATTGGAGGCATGCGGAGGTGGTAGTATTCCACAAGCCGGTCGTCCCCCAGAGCAGCACGCTTCCAATCTTCCGATCTCGCTCCTCAACGTGGAGGTTAAGGTCTCGCCCAATCGACTCCTCCCCTATATCTCGGGACTGGTCCACCCGGACCAAGCTGGTTTCATGCCTCAGAGGGCGACCAGACACAATATCAGAAGGGCGAATGTGGCGATGGAGGCGGTTAGGGGCACCGGGCGCCAGACTGCATTTCTCCTTGCTGACATGGACAGAGCATTCGACTTTTTAAGCTGGGTGTATTTGTTCTTGCTGCTTCAGTGGCTTAACCTTGGACCTCACTTCCTGTCCTACCTGCGCCTTCTATACACTGACTTAACGGCTTCGGTTCACGTTGCGGGAGCGATCTCCTCTAAATTTCAGATTCGGTGTGGTGCCCTCTGTCGCCTTACTTGTTTGCCTTGGCTTTGGAACCTCTGGCGGCGTGGGTGCGCATAGATGCACAGATGAGTGGGTTTGAATGGGCGCAGGGCCCGTCAGACAGAATCGCGCTCTACGCAGACAACGTCCTCTTCTTCCTCACGGACCTTAATAGATCAGGGCCGCGCCTTTTACGGATCATTCGGATCTTTGGGGAAACATCGGGGCTCTATATGAAACCCCGCAAGTCCACGCTGTGGGTTCTGGGAGAGCGGACCCATGCGATAGGTGATTGGACCGCTCCGCTCCAGGTAGCGGTAGGAGGCCTTAATATCTGGGGGTCTTCCTACCGGATGTCCCGGCCATGTCCTGGGAGCGGAAACTGGTGCCGGTCTGGGATCGCGTGCGAGCCGACCTCAAAACCTAGTCGCGTATGCCGCTTACCATATATGGCAGGTCAGAGATTTTTAAAATGGTGGCGCTCTCCCGCCTGCTGTATCAACTGCAGCATGACCCGTACCCGATATCCCCGAGCTGGTTTCGCCAGGTAAACTCTATGTTGGGACAGTTCCTGTGGGGGGGTGCGGTACGTGTGGCGTTACACATGTGCTTCCTCTCCACCTATTGTGAGGGTCTAGCGACCTCGGATATTCTCCTACTACCAAGCCTCCCATCTACTGGTCTTAAATGAGTGGTGGTACGGGGATAGGAATGACCCGGCATATGCCATGGAACGCTACCTGATGGGACCGAATACACTACACACCATCCTCTACTTGGCACCACTGCGGAATGCGCTGCCGGCGGCCACTCGGGTGGTGTTTCACATCTGGCGGCAGGCTTTACGCCGAATGGGGTGGTGGAACACCCTGACAGCAGAGACTCCTTTGTGGAATATTGGGCGGTTTCCTGCCCTGGCATCGCTGCAAGGCTATAAGGGGTGGGATAGCATTGGCATCTCGACCTTGGGGGACGTGATGGAGGGCACGACGCTTAAGTCCTTCTAGGATCTTAGGTATGGCTTTGAGATGCCCAAATCCCAGTTTTTCAGATACATCCAATTTCGTCACGCTTTGTCCCCCAGCCTAGAGGGGCTGGAGACTCTCCCCGAATTCACCTCGCTAGAGAGGAAAGTATTCATGGGGGATCTGGAGACAAAGAAAATATCCTGCATTTACCAGACACTGGTCACACACAGTTCCCCCACACTACAGAAGCTTAGGGAGCACTGGGAGGAGGACGTGGGTGGGCTAGAGGAGGAGGACTGGAGGGAGGCGCTGGCCACTCCCCTGGGTGCCTCCATAGCTATGCGTCTTCGCCTTATCCAATTCAAATACCTGCATAGGGTCTACTTTATGAGGGTTCATCTTTGGCGGGCGGGACTGATTGCCTCACCAGACTGTCTCCGCTGTCACAGGGAGGAGGGGACGTTTCTATACACAGTCTGGAACTGCGGAACTCTTAATCGATTCTGGAGTGGGGTCTTGGCCTGTCTGTCTGAGGTATTGGAGTGGGAGCTTCCCCGCACTCCACAGTTTGCCTTATTGCATGTCATGGATGGGGTGGGGGCAACATATACAAAAGACACTTGATGTTGCTGGGTCTCACGACGGCCAAGAGAGACGTAGCTAAAGGGTGGAAGGAGCCACGGGCCCCATCGGTGGCTGTCTGGAAGAGGGGACTCGATTTTTATATGGGACTGGAGCCGGACGCTCCAGTCCCATATGAAAATCTTTGTGGCCAGGGGGTACCCGCGGAAGCATTATAAAATTTGGAAGCGTTGGGAGGATTACAGGGGGGTGTGGCTGGAGCCCCCAGTGGAGCAAGATGACCTTCCTCAGGAGGGGTGATGGGGAAGTGCAGTGGAGTGGTGGGAAGTGGAACGGACGGGACAAGAGGGCTTACCTATGTCGAAGTACTGTGTTGTCGAGTTGATTTCTTCCACAGCATTTCCTCATGTCCAAGCTATTCTAGACAAGACATGTGCACTGCTGGGCCTCTCTGATGAGATTAAATCTGATAATGGACCCCCGTTCCAAGACGGGGAGTTCCAGGACTACCTAGCTGGAAAGGCCATCCGACACCGGAAGATCACTCCTCAATGGCCACTAGCAAAAGGTGTGGTCGAACGTTTTATGTGGACCCTCAACCAGAGGTTGAGAATTGGAGTGGAAAAGGGGGAAGATGCTGAGAGCTCTCTCCACAAGTTCCTGAATGGATATCGATAAACCCCAGTCAGCACCACCCGCTGCTCACTGTCCCATCTGCTGTTCTGGTGCGCCTCACGGGATAGCATCCCGGCGGATCCAGCTTAGCACCCCGCTGAACTTCATCGTGAAGCCACCCAGACCCGATGAGAAATCACCAACCGGAAGGCAAGCCTTGTGCGTGGGCAACCATGATGTAATGAAAGCAAACACCCTGGGTGGAAGTTCTGGATGCCAATGAGCTTGATGTGTGGACCGTCATCGCCATCCAAGGAACCATGGTTTCCTCCAAAATGGGTATGCAATTGGTGACCCGAAATGTGTCGTGGTTCAAGAAGGTGACTGGGCCTCACCCCAATAGGGAGCAGAATGCCGACTGGAGATGGAAGAGGACTCATTCATGGATCCCATACCATCCCCGGTGGCGACTAGAGAGGACCAGGACCGGTGGGGCCATCCCAGGTATTGATCTATGCAAAAAAAACAGTTGATGGACAGATGCAGAACAATGTCATACATTCAGCCCAGTTTATGAAATATAACAACCTAAGCAATTCAGTACTTGAGGGCGCTGGTCGCCGAAACACGCGTCGAGAAAAACCTTAGGCCACCTTTACCCCCCTTCTTTTTACACTTCTTTTCATTCATTTTTAATTGTATTGTGATATCATGTAATGTTGGTTTGATTAATTTGTGTAGTTGATTAATGATATTTGAGAATCAACTTTTTTAATGGTTTTTATCTTTCATGTTAATAAAATTCAAGTCACTAACTTTTTGATTCATTAACCCCTTCCATGCTGATGACAGAACGGTTCCGTCATCAGCATCGGTTGAGCTGTGCTGATGACGGAACCGTTCCGTCATGACTCCGCCCGCGCAAGGCGGAGTCAGCACAGGCGGAAAATACGCCCCGCACGCAAGGGGTTAATAATTTTCTCTCCTTTGTCACTGTTTCATGAGCACCAAGTACTGAATTGCCTAGGTTGTTATATTTCATACGTTGTTTTTCCCTGACCTAGGAATTACTATATTCATATATTCAGGGGGTCCTTGTTACCTATAAATATACATTCAGCCCAGTACAGAGATCAGGGCCATTATTTTTTTGCTCACCATGCCATTTCAGTTTTAACCCAGCCATATGCAAATCAGTCTTGACCCTGTGCCACATGGGAACAGTCCAGCCCGAACTGCCAAGCCAGGTCCTCACCGGACTGGAAACAAGCGTTTGCTGTAACACTTTTCGCCCTAAGTGGGATGGGTATGCCCAGACGAGGATCCCTTGCTCACTGTGCCACTGGATTCAAGATAGCCTGGCAGAAAAAGGGTGACATAACCTGAAACCGGTCCCAGGATGCTTGTTTCCGGTCCAGAGAGGACCTGGCCGTTCGGTCTGGACTGTTCCCATGAGGCACAGGGTCAAGACTGATTTGCATATGGCTGGGTCCAAACTGGGGTGGCATAGTGGGCAAAAGAGCAATGGATTTAACCCAGATCTTTTGACTTTGGGAGAATGTTTGCATTGTCAGCATTCCGTCCATCATTTGTTTGCTGTAACACCAGGTATTGATCTGGCATGCCAGAATACCTCGAGCATGCCCTTGGCCTGCAGCCCGGATAGGGTAAGGCCCAAGACTAACCTCTGGGGGCCAGACGTATGGTCTCTGGCCTAAACCTGCCCCCAACCAGCAGCTCAGACACTTTGGGTGTGTTGTACCTCTACTGCAAGAACCGTATGAGTGATGGACACTAAAGAAAAGGAGGGAGGTAGAGAGCCACTCCACAACTATGTTGCAGATGTAGCACTCCTTAGTGCGGGCTCGCCCCGAGGAGACAATTAATGGGCGAAAGACCACTCAAGGTCTTTGCCCACATTGAGTTAACCAACTGTGTGTGTGTGGGTACTGGGTAGGCCTCACCTTGCACGCAACGACCCGCTACAGGTAAGTCCAGGCTGGTGAAGGAGAAGTGGTAAGTTCAGTATAGTGAGGGAGTGGTAGGTCCATGCTGGTGAAGGAGTAGTGCTAAGTCCCGGATAGTGAGGGAGTGGTAGGTCCAGGATGGATGAGGAGTGGTAGGTCCAGTCAGGCAGAAGGAAAGCCAGCAGGTCCTGGAGGACTCACCAGCAGGTGAAAGAGAGTTAGAGATGAAGGTGTAAAACCCGTAAGTCTGGGACACAATGACCAGTAGATCTAAACGAGGATACGAGAGGGAGAGAGTGTATTTTAATTAATGTGCCAATTGTTGTATATGTGGAAAGCGAGGCGCTAGATGTATTTTTTGTAAGCTAAGAACCATCACATAAAAGCAGCTGTGTACACACTAGAGCTAAGTCCTCGTGCTCGTTCCTTCCGCCGCCTCGCGCTCACTCAGAATCCTGTGCTGCTGAGCACAGAGGACGTACGGCTACGGAAGTTAATAATTATAGAGCTTAAGGAGATAAAGTTTATCCTCTCGTGAAGAGAACAAACTTTATTCAACCTCTTAAGGTTGCAGCGTCGACATTGCAAAGGTTATCTCCAACCCCCACTGCCCGCCCACACCCCCTCCCCGTGGCCTGAAGGCAGAATCTGTGCGGTGGGGGAGCCCAGAGAGGGGCGAGGAAAGCGCGGTCCAGGGAGAGGGAGACAGAGAGCGGCCAGGGAGCGGGCAGGCGGCCTGGCAGGCGGCCGGGAGCAGAGCAGACACGGCCGAGGGCAGGTGGTGCCTGGGATAATGTGGCAGGTCGAGGACAGAGAAGTCGCAGCGGGAGCAGACAGGGGGCAAAATAGGTCGATGAGAGAGCAGGCTGCCGCGTGGAAGAGAGCAGAGAGGACAGAGGGAAACTGGAGGAACGGCAGGCTGGGAGAGAGCAGGGGAGTGGGGCCGCTCAGGCAGGTCGAGGCGTGCAGGGCAGCCGAGGAAAGGGAGGGCAGGTCTGGGACGGGAAGGCTGAAGAACGTGGGCAGAGGAGACGGGCCTCAGAGGGAGAAGGGTGAAGAGGAAGGAGAGAGGCAGGATACAGAGGGCGCCCCAGGAGGAGGCCCGGGATAGAGACCAAAGGCGCACCTGATGAGCAAAGAAGTGAACAAACAAGGAGACGACAACCAGCGCGCAGCAAGGAAAGGAGGGCGAAGACGCGAAGGAGGGAGAATGGAAGTGAAGGAGAAGAGGAGGGCATGAGGAAGACTGAATGTGGTATGGGCGAGGCAGGGGAAGGTTGATGCAGGAGAGGAGAGGAGAGGCGGGAACATATAGAGGTGATGAGGGACAATGGAGTGAGAGGAAAAGTAGAAGCGAAGGGGCACAGTGTAATGAAAGAGAAGCATTTGAGAAGGAGAAAGGCTAAATGACAAAAAAGACGAGGGGGCAGAGAGACAAACTAGCATGGAGGGAAGACAGAGAATAGAGCTAAGATTGAAGAACATGAATTATGTGGCTAATATAGGGAGGTAGGGCATGATTGAGAAAAACAGGTCTCATAGCCCTTGATTGCCATACATTGACCACTGGACAGTCACCAGCTTGAAAAACCCGAGCTTGAGGGGTTCGATCCATGCAGTGAAATAAGCTTTGATTACAATAATGTGCCTGTGTACCCATCAGAATAGATCCCGGGGACAAGGGCTTTGAAAGCGGGAGAGGGAAGAGGCCACACACATGGGGGAGTAGAGGAGAAATTAGAGGGCTGGCCATGAAAGAAGATCTGATCTGCCTCCCTGGGCACAGGCCGTAGACCCCTCCATGATATGTAACTGTCTTTTGGCTGCAGACAGGAGTCTCCGATGAAAGAAATGGACGTCTTTGAGGGCATACACAGTGTGGATCTGTCGCCCATGCCCTCGACCAGCCGAGGTTACGACGTGCTCAAGGCCAAAGATTCCAACACCGCTGTCTATGCTGCTTCAGCCTTCTTCCACCAACTGGAGAGCCGCCTCTGGCCACGGACACCAGAACCAGAGAGTCCCCGCCGGGAGGACCCCATACAGAGTGCTCACAGGTGAGTGACCACTGACCAGCATCCAGAGGGCCACCCATGTATAACTGTTTGCAAAGAAAAGTAGCAGACAAACGCTACACAATCACACAGCCCACTCTTGCAGTGCATTGTAGCGGAAAACAAATCGGGGCTGGGGCTGAGAAAAGGGATCTGGTCACAGCCTTCAATCCATTGTTTGTTGGTTGATCTTATAAAGATGATTCTAAAGTGCAATCCTATCCACAGAACTCAACGGGAAAAGAACAATCAACAGTAAAATAGCTAGTGGGTCTTCACAAAGGTAGCTATGGGCTCAAACGACAAGTCTTCCATGCTTTGTGAAGACAATGGAGTAAGTGGGATATTCTTAGAGTTTCAATGCTAGGGACAAAAGAGAGGGGGATTAGTTAAGAGTTCGAATTGTCTTTGTTTATGGGTGGTCTATTGTTCACTATGTGGCTTTTTGCCCTGTGATGACTGCTTGTGATGTATAGTTTGTTCTGCGGGTTGAAGCGTTGACAGAGAATGAGAACCTTGAATATGATACAGTCGATTTGTAATGTGGTCCTTGCTTCCCAAAGTGACGGGAAGCAAGAGAGGAGTGATTAGATCTGATATCTTTACCCTAAGTGTGAGACGTAGGTATACCCTTTAGTGGTGCGTGAGTGGTTTCAGGAATGCCACCAAGCACACCATTTCTACCATCCATAGAGAGAAAAGAACTGGGAATTCCTGTGGAATACAGCAGAGTGAGTCATGACAAGCTCCAGTGTTACGATTTTGGAGGCCGAGGCAGAAATTGCACCTTGCCATGCAGATGCTCGTTTTCCCACGGCTGCAAAGGCTTTTTAAAAGCCATTTGTTGCAATCTGAGACCCTTTTGCAGTCAGTTGTGGTGGCATTGTAAGGCAATGCGATGAAGGGGGGACCAGGTAATAGACTAGAGGTGGAAAACCTCAGTTTTGGGCTGGTTTATTTTCAAGGGAGAATCTCACCACCCAATTAACCAGGCATTTAAAGAAGGTTATCAGTTTGACATGGTCAACCACAGATGATACTCGCAGGTATAGTTATAGTGTTATCTGCATGTTTAGTGCAGCATCATTTCTCTATTACAGCTGACCACATGGGTACATGTGGCAAAGAAGAGAGGGAACCCGACAGATTCATCTTGCCACAGTGGGATCCCACAGAAGATCTGAAAAAGAGAGGGTCTCGCATTCAGTCATGTCCTGACCTGGTCGAGATGGCACGTGGCGCTGACCATTGTCGGGATTGTGCAGTACATCTTTCAGAAGCAAGCGGGTTCACAGATCCTATTCTGCTTGCAGTCTGAATCCAGATTGAAGGCAAACAAGGAGGTTGATATAGATGTTGATATGACGAACGGGACATCTGCAACTTTTGTGACAGATTATACCTTTCCCAAACTTTAAGTAAGGCCCTGGGTCTTTATTTATTTTCCAAGAAAGGGAAGATTAGTTACTAGTATCTAGTTTTGAAAGTTTGAGGTATGGGTTGGTTGTGCCGTGACCTGTCCAGCTTTCAAAAGAGTAGAAGTCATACCTAGAGTTAGAGAAGGGCTGAATATTTTGAGAAAAACATTGCTGGTGATACACAATTTTGGACATATTTTACTGATATTGTATAACCAACAAGTGACTCGCCACTATTGGCATTCCAATAGGTGTGGATTAAGAATGGAAGAGCCTTTTGTGCCATTGAAGAGTTTAAGCATTCAATAAGTCATCATACATGCATTAACTCTGTCACTCATCTTTTCACTGATTCATTCATTCAGCCATCCTCTGACTCATTCTTGCATTCACCCTCTGAACCAACTGTAAAAAAATGCTCACACTCAACAACATATGCAAGATAAATAAAATAAAAAACAAGTTTAGGAAAGAAAACATGCTGCCGCCTAAACATGGCGGGTGTATGCTTGCAGTAATTAAACTAAATATAGCAGCGGGTACAAATGTCACAGAGGTAGTGTGGGTGTGTTAGTTGGGCTCGGCAGAGTGAGCCTGGGTGAGCCGAAATGATGTGCTATTTGAAGGGCTTGATCTTGAGCACTTTTCTGAAATGAAGTAGCAATACATGGATGTGCAAAGCAGATCTGACCATGTATGGCAGTAGGACATGTGGGTATTTGATATAAGGACACACTGACCCAGAGGGACACTTATTGCTGTGCCCATATCAGCCAGGTAGGTTGGCATTCCCAGGTTGGACCCTGAACCAAAAGCAAGTCAAGCATTTTTCGCTATTTTCCACATTAGCCCAGACTGTGCTGAGCAAGTAAGTTTTACCACTTAAAATAGGTCTGGGGGCTCGAAGGCGGTAGCTCCCAAAATACTTTTGAAACAAAATGGGTGGAAATGGTCCTTTTTACAGTAACATAACATATAGACTAATATGTCATATCTTTTAAAGCATATCAAATGATGATCTTACAATACTCCTTGAAATCCAGTGGTGCAGAAACAAGGCCCTCGAAATATTATCAATTTATGTATGACCCACCGCAAATCTTTTCAAGCAAAATCTTTGAGGCCTTTGACCTGGTTTTAAATGTTGGTGCATACACTAAGATGATTAAGCACTGATTTAATTTGCTGTAGCAGGAGGTATTTACAGTTATAAAAGAAGAGAACGTTTCCTTTACGAGGCTCAATAAAATGTTACTCTGTAAGTTGCACAGACATTGTCTAACTCGTTGTGCTTAGTGCAATCTTCCGGCCCTTTTTATTCCACTCTCCCCTTGAATCCCCATGCACCTCTCTGTCCGTCGTGTCATTTGCTTTATCATACTCTCCTCCTAGCCAAGAACTGAGTTGATTCATAGTTAGTTTGGTGCTGATTTTAATACACACATAAGTAGATTGTTTAAATGGAACCATTTTGTCCCCAAACATCAGTTTATCAGATGTAGGAAATGAAAACGTAGTCCTTTCTGTACAATAGCATATATGAAGCATTTCCATTTCCGCTATCGCTATGATAAGGTGGACACCATCTTACCATGGAAACCCAAAATATGTCAGTAATTACCCCCATGGTGCCAAGGCTGGCATTTTCTCAGTGCGGTTACCATCAATCCTTGAATGCTCATAACATGGCAAGAATTGTCATCATTGTGGCAGGGTCACAATTGTACCGCGGTAAACATTATTGTGGAATGGACAACCACAATACACCAAGTATTAATGCCATTGTGTAAGGAGTGGGTACAGCTGTACATTGAAAACCCACCACATGCCAAGAATTACCAGCATACTTCAGGGGGCAACATTGTACCAAGAGTGGCCAGCATCGTGCAACACACTACAAAAGCTACCATTTTGCTATGGGTGGGGTGCAATACTTTCTATTAAAATGTTGCACCCCTAAGAATTATGCACCCCGGGCAACCTCCCCTGTGGACCCCCCACGCTATGCCACTGGCAGTCCAGTCCATTATTTAACTCAGAGAGTATGGTGCAGACAGAGGCCTGTGGCACAGTGAGCACAGGACCCTGCCTGGGCATACCCGTAACATTTAGGGTCACATTTAGATTGTCGCACAGCGGAAAACAAGAAAGCGAAGAGTGAATTGCTTGAATTAAGCTCGACCACTGGTAATTACTCTGGATTGCGATCAATCCATTGTTATTTAAGTGTTTCTCTCCAGGGTGGCATGGTGGGAAATAAAATCCAGGGGTTGGATTGCGGCCTAAAGTCATTAACAGTGGATTAGGTCAATTGAAGCAATCCAACCATCACTTTTTTATTTTCACTGGGGCCAGGAGAAGCGGGTGACTCACACAAGGACTGCTGGGCTTGTGCAGCTCCCCACACCTCCCACGCTGTACACTTCCAAGTGGATTGCTTGTAGGCACTAGACATGCTCTTGCCACTGCCTGCCTTCACGAAGGCAGTTAAAAAATATATATATATATTTGTCTTGTTGCCTCCACATACGCAGTTTTAATAAAAAAACAAATAGTATGCATACTTCACTGCAGTGAGCTGTTATAAAACAGTTGCATTTGTTTTGTTTTAAATAGAAAGCTGGGTCATTGTCAGCTGGGCTTCACCCGTGCTCAAAAAGATTGCTAGCTTGGGCAGGGAGTGACCAGGCTGTAAATCGCACTAGAGAAGGGCGGCTGAGACCAGCGGGCAGCTTATTATTAAACATAAATACCAGTCTTGGCCATGGAAGGAGGCCACAGGTGAATGGTTAGGAGTGCCTTAGTGCTCTGCAGGAGGCTCCAGGGGCGTTACTGTCACCTTGCACACTAGCTCTGCCACTGCCCGATAGCACCTGCCATAGGGACAGGGGTGCGAGGTCCATTGGTACCGGAGCAAGATCGGACTACGAGGTCTGTGCTACATGGTGCTTATGCCACACACTGCATTTTCAGAGACTGCTCTTAGCTGTATAATGAGTGAGTGGGCACAATAAGTAATGCATTTCCGACCTGTTGAAAGCAATAACCTACAGGGGGTAGAAGAGACAGTAACCGGTACCAGCAGCGGCCATGAGCCTTCAAAACCATCCTCCACGCCACCGACCTACATTGAAAATTACCATCATGGCTAGACTGGCACTGGGAGTGCCTTCGTTTACTGCCTTGTAGAAGCTGACATTGACCTTAAAAAGGATGTGAATGGGTAGAGGAGGACAGCAAGGGTCTTTTGTTTGGATAGTATCCAGTCAAGCTTCAAGAGGCCTTTAATGAAGCATGGGGCCTCATCAAGGGCTATGCACATTTCAGTATGGCTAGGTTGGTCTCTGGAAAGATGGTGAGTGGGACATTACCTCTGTCAAAGTGGGACTGTAATAATGCCTTTATGGTCATTTTGAAGTAAATTTCCTGGAGGAAATTATTCATTTTTTGGAGTAATGAGAATTAGAATCATACGTTCCTAGTTTTATGTGCAGTGTATGTTTGAAGCTGAAGCTGAAGCTGCTGTTTATATGAAATCCCAGGGACTTGGCATGGAATTGCAGTCAAACTGTAGGGTAAGGTGTTCCAGGTTAATTTCATCAAGCCATTCTTCAGACTTGTTGTGCTTGCAATTTTTGCTGATTAGAATGAATTCATTCTTGCTAGACTATAGCTTGAGGTAGGTCTTGGGCAGTCATGCCTGGAGAGTGGTGAGGCACGTCTTCAGTCAAGTGATTTAGTTGTCTGTTATGAAGCTTACATGAAGCAAAAATGCCACATTGGTGAAGTTGACATTTCTGCTAACAGAGTGATCATTAGCAGCCGACACAATCAAGGGGAGGTGGGGTAGGTGGAGGGAACACGGGACGGGGAGCGCGGGTTGTGTGGTGTTAGTAACAATATGTTTAAAGAAAAAAAACTCACCTGAATCTTCCAGCCGCCTCTCACGTCATGCCTGCTATTCTCCTGCTGGTCCAACCAGCCCCAGGGACAGACTCCCATCCAATCCCCCTGCTGAAAGCATTGGCCTGAGCTGGCTGGAAAGATGCTCTGCTCTGACCAGGGAGTCTGTGGGGTTTCTCAAGCCTGACTGTTCAATGCAGTCAGGCTGAAGAAACCTATGTGCTCATGTGCGCTTTGGCCGGCCAAACACATATGCGCGCTTAAGGAGTCCACATAGCACTCCTCCTCCTCCCCTCCTCGTATGCCTTGGCCCGCCCCTCCCTACAACGCTGGTTCAAATGAAAAATATAATGATGTTAGAACATTGTTTTATTTTTCATTTGCTAGTTCTGAGCCAGGCAGTGGGGCGACGCATCTCTGCCATTGCGGAGGAGCTGCCGCTGAAAGGGATCAGTAGTTCCAGGTAGAAATTAAAATTATTGGCAAGATGGACCCATGAGGGTTGCCATGAGTTACCAATATGGGCTTAGATCAGGACTGGCCTGTAGCCAAGAGTATACTTTTAGGGCAGCATGGCTCTTCTCTATGACATACATTAAAGCTGTGCATTATGGGCCTCATTACGATGTCGGTCGGAAAGGCTCCGAACGGCATTCGGATTTTCCTAACCCATGTTGGAACCTATGTTTCCGACCGACTCAGAAACATTTACGACCAACGGATTACGATAGAAAATTACTGTTTGGTCTTTCTGACTGGGTTCAGACCGGCATTCGGAGACTCCGAGTCGGTCGGAGCCGAATCGTACAGCTCTACAGACCACGTTTCTGACCGATGTATTACGATGTCAGATTTGGATAGCCTTACCGAATCGGTCTGTCTGACACTTAACATCTGTCGGAAACTGACAACCAACCTGAGGTCCCCCTTCACCTGGGGGCCTTCGGTTGGGGCCAGTGGGGGTACCCATGGGACCCCTCTTTACAACCATGCACAGCTATACAGACCACGTTTCCGACCAATGTATTACGATGTTAGATTCGGATAGCCTTATTGAATCGGTCTGTCTGACACGTAACGTCTGTCGGAAACTGACAACCAACCTGAGGCCCCCCTTCACCCTGGGGCCTCCGGTTGGGGCCAGTGGGGGTACCCATCGGACCCCTCTGTACAACCATGCACAGTGTGGCAGGCACCATGGGGTGCATGTGAGAGGGTGCAAGGTTTTTCGTAACCACCCCTTTTTTCAATGGGAGCCTGTGTTGTCGGTTGGAACACAGGCTCCCATTGAAGTCAATGGGAGTCCGACCGAACTTCGGAAACATCGTAATCGGTCGACTCGCCGAACCCGAGTTGGTCTGAACCGATTCCGGCAAGGAGTCAGTCGGAATGCTTTCCGACCGACATCATGATGAGGCCCTATATGTGCATTCTTTCCTAAATACTTGTAGGTAAGAGGTACACACTATCAAAGGTTTTAGAGCACAGTATACTTTTTGTGCTTATTTTTACTTGTCTGATTTATGGTATTTCTAAATATTGACCCCCAGAATATCTTTGTATAAATATCGAGAACAGATTATCCAAAATGTATATGCACTTTAGAAAAAATAGATTTACTACTTCTCACTCTACATCCACGTACCGTGAAAAAAAAAAAAAAAAAAAATATATATATATATATATATATATATATATATATATATATATATATATATATATATATATATATATAAACAAAATGTGGAGTAAGAAATAGAAAATACATACTTACGTACTTATCAATAATTTGGGTTTGCTATTCTTTCCTTGATATTCTGTGCCAGTGAAATTCTGGTATTGATATTCGGAATGCACACTGTGTGACTCTATGTGAATTAATATGTGGATATTTAAAGCACACTCAGTCAGCTTTCCACAACCTAACTTTAAATCCTTTCGATTATATGGGATTTGAATTAGAGGAATGCACAGTTGTGAAGTTGGCTAACTACCAACTTTGTGTAGTTTATAAACTGTTCAACTTTTGTGAAATGCAAATCTTATAAACTTCTTGTTTTTAAAAAAAAGCAGGCCTCAGCTCATTGCTCTCCCAAACCTCTTACCTCAAGTGGTAGATGTGCAGTCTCAGCACTCAATATTTTTGAGCTGGACAATGTCCTACCTGGGACATGCTGCATCAGGTAATCTTCACACCAGGAATGCCTGAAGGGATAAACTTTATCTCAAGTAAAGTTAGGAAGCTTCACCTGCTTAGTAAAGTGTGGAGTATACTTATTATGCCCAACTTCATAAGTTAAGTTTTCATTCAACCTCCCACTAATTTAAAATAATTTTACAGAGTACTAGGAGCATATTCATCAAGGACATTTTGAGAAATTAGTGACGAACAGTGTGTTTTAAATATGTTATGCCTACAGCAGCTTGGAAAAGGTCCATTTTAGGTCTGTGGCCTAGATGAGTGCATTAGTTCCTCTTCCAGTAAAAGGAGCCATGGGTGGGCATGCAGCAGCACAGCTTCTAAGGCTCTGATTGGTGGTTTCACTGTTTGCATCTAGAATCCTGGTCTGTGGTAGTCACTCTCTTTGCTGCTGCTTGCATGGTACTTCCCATTTGTTTCCTACAAAGTTCTTCACTTCTAGAAATGTGAACTTCCTCCTCTCTTTTACATCCAGTAGGCTCCTTGCATACACTCCTCAGGTGGCACTCTCTATGTGGCTAATGTTGCTTCGATGAGGATGTACTTTTCTGAGTGGTGAATGTTGAAATCATGGAAGCCTGTCATGTGTCATAGAAATGGAAACCAATTACTTGCAAGGGTATTGTTCTGCATTAGTACATGCACAGATAAGTCAAGCTTGGTGTTATGAAACTGTTAAGAGCTGCCTCATTTAAAAGTACACTAGGAAGCCAAGTCAACTCCATAATACACTTTGGACTTCCCAGCAGGTAGGTTGTACTTTCCAGTTTCTATACCAGCAGATGTAGACATGACTGCTATGCACTAAAGGTAAGGCGTCAGCACTTGTCACCAAGAGCATTTAGTAACAAATAACGGGGGCTGCCATTGTTAAGCAATTTGTAAAAAGCAATATGAATCAAGTAAGAATGGCTGCACTTTAGTAAAACTTCAAAAATGCAAGGACATTTTTGGATCTTACTCTAGCATCCTTTTTTGACACTAAGTGCAACATTGTGCATTGAAATCACTTTGGGCCAGCTGTATTGGCCAAAGCATGACAAGTTATAAATTCCACATAACATTTCCAAACACCTTCTTTTTCCGGTGTCTAGCTCCCATTTTGCTCCCTGAGGATCTACTTTACTTTGTCTCATCTCCTAATCTCTGTCACAATTGCATCTCTCACCCTTTTCCACACTACCCCTTTCTTTTTGCTGCTACATCTGTCTATCTTCCCTTTCCTGTTTGTTATTCTCTCCCTCTTGTGTTTTTTCTATTTACTTTTCTTTCTTTTTCTCTGCTCCTTTTCTAGAACTTCGTCTCTCTACTCTATACTTCCCAATATATTTTTATTCTCTCTCTGGTCTTTTTCTTCATAGACCATGTACAGCAACTGAAACTCTTCTTGGCTGTGCATGGCCATGAGCAGCCACTGCCACCTTTCGCTGGCCCCTATGCTTTTCGCTGTTCCCCAGTCTTGTCAGCCTACTGTCCTAGGGGCATTCTGAAACTGGAGAAGTCTGTTATGATCATGGAACAAAGAAGTTAGTGAAATATGGCCAACATACCCCTTCAGCTTGTTTGTCCATTATTGTTTAACAGGACATCAGGTTGCAAGGATTTGGTGCGTTTTTACCACTTTTGAGCAGAGGACGACCGGTTTGACTCCTACTGCTCTACCTTCACTGTGCGGTGAACTACGATAGGTCATCTACAGTACTAGATTGGAAATGTTTCTGCTAAAAACACCAGAATTAGTTTTTTCCAAAATAAAACTTGGGACATGAGGTAAATGCTTCCCTTGAGTCCAGAGTTTGATGTTTTGTGATTTTTCTGTACTGCTAAGCATACTGTGCATTCTAACATCATAACAAAATAAAAGTGAAAGCAAACTGCACTAATGGATTCGTCAGGGATCCAAAAATGTCCTATCACACAACATTCTGACACTTCCGATAACAATAGTGCCCGCTTCTTTGGCTGGGCTATCACATGCAAAAGGAAAGGTTCCAAAACCGAACAATGAAACAGCAAGATGTTGCCCTGCACATTGACCCATTCTCATAATGTGAGTAGTTGTTGTATTGAGGCTAGGACTTGGACAGCACCCAGGGAAACCTGCCAGGTCCAGACATTTCTGAAAACAGGGCAACTAGGGTGGTGTGACTTGCACGGATTCCAATACTTTTTCTTACACTGAATGCCCTGCCAACAATAAACTGTGGCTAAATCGCAGATGTTCCTCATATTTATGTGAAGGAAAATTCCAGAATCTGTGAGAACCCATAACATTTCTAGCACCCAGCATTCTAACACTTCTCCCAATAAAAACAGTAACCCCGCATGTTTACTAAGTATTATGCATTTTGTACATTAATTACATATGACCTCATAACAGCAGTTCATTTGCCATGGCCATAAATTAGTTAAAGATAGAGCAGAATTTCTGAGGCGTCCATACATTTCAAAAAGCACGTTCACACTACACAAATCTTAGATTTCAATATATTAAAATATGAAAATATCAGTTGATGTTGTGCGGAGATGTCGATAGAGGTCAATTATAAAATGTTTTCAGCCTTAAATGCCCGGATTATGGTTTCCACAATATTTGGTTCATGGAGGTGAATCATTGGCAGGGTTATCTAGGCATTAAACCATTTTTGAAAGTTAGCATGTATAGCATCCCTTTGTGACATGACAGACTATATTGGATCATTTCAAATTTACACTGCTGCTAGTTGAGTTATTTACAGCCCTTTGCAGTAAGTAAAGTAACATAAAAAACGATCTGACTTCTGCAATAAAGTAAAGATCTCTAGAGCAAATATCATTTCTCACAAGGCTATATTCCCCAACCGGAGTGGTGGCTGCACCCGGGCAGTGGTAGTGGGGCATTTACCTGCTTGCCGGCCGCTGCCTCTCCTCTGTCTTCTCCACCCTCTGCCTTGTGTGAACAGGAAGCACGCAGGTTCCCCAAAGCCAATCACAATGCTGAATTGCAGAATTGTGATTGGTCTGTGCACTGTGGTTCGGTGCTCAGACAGAGACTTAAGGCTGGGCATGTTCTCCACCCAGGCTGTATAATACAACTGGTGGAGAACATGCAAAGTGCGCATGTCCGTTTTTCCCGCCCAAGACAGCTGGACAAACAGTCATGCGCACTTAAAGTGCAGCCACCACTCCTCTGCTCTGTTCAGCCCAGCCATGCCCCGCAAAACTGCCTAAGCATAAAAAAATAAAATGATAATAACATATTGCTATTATAATAAAAATGTTCCTGTTTTGCAGTGCTGAAAAGCAGTGGGGCAGCGCTCCTCCACCCTTGTGAGGGAGCTGGTCATACACAACAGGCCATTGCCCCTAAAAAGGCTGTAGGCTGGAGCAATGCCAGGAAAATGTCAGTGACTCCTCCCCAGACAAACCAGTTAATCAATGCACTATGCCATATTGGAATCTAGATATTACTTGATTGGAAATAGGCTCTGAATTGCTGATAGGCTTAGATAGTGACAAACACGTATGTATCAGGAATAGGAAAGGTGATTAAAGTTGATGGCTTAAGAATACCATGACTCAATATCCTGCACTGTTGTAGAATCTTAGCACAGCAATTTCTTATTAGGCACACCATATGTGAAAGGTGAGAAGGAAGTTCAGCTGATGTCATTGAATTCTAAGTCTCTCAGCTGTGACTACAAACTATTCAGGGCCGGACTGACCAAGGAGGGCACCAGGCGTTTCCCCGGTTGGCTGCTAGGGTGGGGGCAGGTTTTGGGCCCCTGGGGGCCGTTTTTGTTACCGGGGATCGGCAATATCGGCCCCCGGTAACAAAATCGACCGTAACCTGCCCTCACAAACTGCTCAGCTGCACTCCCCCTCACCCCAGAGAGGGGCAGCTGAGCAGTTTGCCAGGGCCGGTGTCTGTTCACAGTCCAGCCCTGGAACTATTAGTGTGTGCACCTCATTTCAGATCAGCTCCTCACATGCAACACTGTGGCGTCCCTCATGAGTCAATCATATCCCCTCTATTATTCAACGTCTACCTAAACCCATTACTAAACCTGATTGAACCATTAAACTTCACCTGTTGCAACTATGCAGATGACACCGATTTTATTTAAAAAAAATTTTTAATGGACGACATGGAAGACCTCTAAAATGTAAAACTTGCTGATTGCCTTTGAGCCATAAATACATTGATGATAAATAACCAACTAAAGCTCAATACTGCAAATGCTGAGAATATGACCTGCAGACAATGGCAAATATGCCAGTCTTCTGCCATATGGTCTAAGGAAAATGAGGGCCATCAAACAATAAAAAGAGAAGTCAGAAACTCAGAATTCAGACCTATACTTTATACCATATCTTAACAACATCATATAGAGTGCCTTCTAAACAATGAAAACACTATGCCGCATTTTCCCGTAACTTGGATTCCAAAAGAAAGTGCTAGCCATTCTCATGCTCGTAATCTCCAAACTTGACTGTGCTAACAGCATATATCTTGGAACACACTCATTAATCGTACACAAAATACAACTCTTCCAAAATGCTGCTGCGAGACTTCTTCTCTGCTTTCTCTCAAGACAACACATTTATCCAGTCTTGCTATCACTCCACTGGCATCCTATAGCTGGAAGGGAAATGTTCAAGGCTCTTTGCATTGGCCACAGAGATTCCAAGGAATGGACTGCTATACCTACATGTTAGGTTCAAAAAATGTAAACAAAACAGGACACTGCGCTCCGGGCTTGCACCACTTATCTTCATACTACCTTACCGTCAGACATCCACAGCAGGCACCGCTTTCTTAGTACAAGCCCTTAAGCTCTGGAATTCACTACCAGCCAGCATAATGAAGTACCCAGGTGTGTGTGTGTGTGTGTGTGTGTGTGTGTGTGTGTGTGTGTGTGTGTGTATATATATATATATATATATATATATGTATATATATATATATATATATATATATATATATATATATATATATGTATATATATATATATATATTTCTGATAGATACATCTGCCGTGTGGATTCCTCACCTTGTGAATATCCCCCTTGCGTCAGCAACGTTCGGAAATTTTCTTCGTAGCACGCCGTCGTGGGCGACGTCACAGGAGCACGGCATCGCGCGCGACTCCGTCTGACGTCACCGACCCCATATTAGGCCCACGCCGGCGTGATGACGTCAGTTCCCTTTTTTCTGCGTCTCCGACGCTAACGGTTTTCGGGATCTTCAGCGATACCTAGTATCTTTCTGACTATTATTTGTCACTGTTTCTTTCTTGCGACTTTGTTCTTCTCCGGAGATGTCGTCGAGGAAAACAGGCTTCAAGCCATGTAGGTCTTGTGCCCGCATGATGTCTATCACTGACCCACATAAGGATTGTTTGTGGTGTCTTGGATCGGGCCACGACGTCAAGAACTGCGAGTCCTGTTTTAAGATGAATCCGAAGGCGCTTCGGGAGCGTGAAGCAAAGTTGCTCTTGGCGAAGGTGAAAAAGGACTCTGGGCGACTTTCGAGATCAACGTCACGGAGATCGAAGTCGAAGCATAGGTCTCGGTCGAGGTCGAGATCGGCGTCGAGGTCCAGAGCGGGTTCGAGGTCTGGAGATGACTCGAGGTCCAAGGCGAAGTCGAAGTCCAGAGAAAGGTCTAGGTCTAGATCTAAGTCGGCTTCCGGGCATGCTTCGAGCTCTTCGAGGAGAAAGCATAAGAGGAGGAAGCACAGTTCGAGACATCATTCGGGGAAGGATTCCTCTGACTCGAAGAGAAAGTCTCACAAACACCGTAAGGACTTTGTCTCTCCTTCACCTGCTTTGTCAAGAGTGGGTTCTCCGGCGCCGGAGCCGGAGCCGGAGCCGGACCCGGAGCCGGTTTCCTCAGAGCATGAAGAAGAGGAGGTGACTCAAGAACCGGCTTCGGCGGAGACTCCTGTGAATCCAGAAGGTCAGGGTGAGGATGTGTCGGGTCGGCCTCCATTGCAACATCCGGTAGGTCCGTACCCTTCCTTTCCTGGTCCTGGGCAGGATCCCTCGCATTTTCTCAATGCGATGTTTGGAGTTTATTCTAGGGCGATGTACCCCGCTGGAGCGCCTGGTGGCCCCATGGGTCCGTTATCGTACAACCTGGGTATTCCTCAGTCGTATGCCCCTGCTCCATTTATGCCTTTCATGCCGGCGCCTCTTTCACCTTGGCTCGGTACGGCTCCACCGAGGTCCTCGACTCCGCATGCGGCTTCGCCGACTCCGGATCGACCTCGCAGTCGAGATCGAGGTGCCACACCTGTTCTTGACTCTCGTCCTCCTGCTTCGGTTCCTCGAGCGACGTCGGAACCGGCTCCGTCGGAGTCGTTACCAGATCCGTCGACTTCGATTCGAATGGAGTGGTCGAGGCGAAGAGCTCAGCGTCTTCTCGAGCAAAAGGATGATGAGAGTTCAGATGTGGAAGAAGGCGAGCTTCCTGATCATGGTGATGACTTCGAAGAGCTTCGGGATGCTAGTGGTCTGGAACTCTCTCCCGAGTGGGGTCTGCCTTCGACTTCTGATGCACCTTCAAGGGACGTGGCTCCTTATCACGTAGTTATTAGGAAGGCTGCTGACCTTCTTAACTTAAAGCTGCCCACAGTGGAGTACAAGCCCAACATTCTCACGGAAGTCCTGCATTCTCCATCTTCAATTGTGGAGCCAACTTTGCCGTTTACTGATGCCTTGTCAGATCCAATTAAGGAAATTTGGAAGAGGCCGTTGTCTGCTCCTGCAGTTTCAAGGGTTATTGCAAGGCGCTATAGGGTGGCTCCTGATGACCCTGCATTTCTTTCTACGCATCCGTCTCCGGAAAGTCTTGTGGTTCAGGCGGCTTGTTCTAATAGGGCGGCAGGCTCATTCCCTCAAGTGCCTGCTGACAAAGAGTCTAAGAAATTGGATCAGGCTGCGAAGAAGACTTTCTCTTCTGGAAGCATGGCTCTAAAGTCGTCAAATGCTACTTGCCTTTTAGGTAGATATGTGCACGCGCTGATGGACTCAGTGAAGCAATTGTCACCAAAACTTCCTGAGGAGGATAGGAAAAACTTTAATGAAGTCATCTCTGACACTCAGGCTGAGGCCCGCATGGTCATCCAAAGTGGCATGGACACTGTGGATTCAGTTGCTAGAATTATGGGCTCATCCATTGCAACTAGGAGAGCCGCATGGTTGAAGTCATCTGATTTCTCAGCGGATGTACAATCTACTTTGTTGGACTTACCCTTTGAAGGATCTGGCCTTTTTGGTAAGAAGGCAGATGTGGCCTTGGAAAGGTTTAAAGACAGCCGTGCCACTGCGAGATCGTTGGGTCTGCAGATGAGAGGGTCTGCAGCTAGAAAATTCAAGGGATTTGGTAAATCTTCTTTTCGTCCCTTCAAGCAGGGCCAACAACAGCAGCAGCAGCAGAACCCTCTATATAAATCCTATAGAGGTAGACAGAGGGGTCGTGGACGTGGACGCCAAGTCTCCTCTCCCTCCACTTCCTCCAATAATGCCCAACCCCCACCCGCATCAGCAAAGCAGCCCTAGATCCACCATTCTGGATCATGTAGGGCCAGTAGGGGGTCGGCTTACTCACTTTCTACGAGATTGGGAATCGGTTACATCAGATCTTTGGGTTCTCAATCTCGTAGAGAATTTGTATGCGCTTCCTTTTCAGGAGTTCCCTCCCAATTACCCTCCTTGCCAAGGTTATTGCTCGGAGGACCACCTGCTTCTCCTGCAGGAAGAAGTCCTGGCTCTGTTTCGAAAGGGAGCGATAGAGGTGGTTCCAGAGCAGGAGAGGGGTCAAGGGTGCTACTCCCGGTATTTCTTGATTCCCAAGAAGGATGACAGACTTCGGCCTATCCTGGATCTCAGGATTTTGAACCTCTATCTCAAACAGGAGAAGTTCAAAATGCTCACCCTTGCTCAGGTTCTTCTGGCGCTGATGGAAGAAGACTGGATGGTGTCGATGGACTTGCAGGATGCGTATTTTCACATCCCAATCCTGAAGTCGCACAGGAAGTATCTCCGTTTTACGGTGGGATCGCAGCACTATCAGTTTGCGGTCCTCCCGTTTGGACTTACTACTGCGCCTCGAGTTTTCACCAAGGTGATGGCGGTGGTGGCGGCGCATCTCAGGAGGTCAGGGATCCCTGTATTCCCTTATCTAGACGACTGGCTGATCAAAGCAGAGTCGCCGGAGATGGTGCTCCATCATCTGCAGGAGACAACTCAGTTGTTACACAGGTTGGGTTTTTCGATAAACGTACCCAAATCTCACCTGGTGCCCTCCCAGCGCAACCTGTTCATAGGTGCGGTACTGGACACTTCTGTATGTCGTGCATTCCCTCCACCTCAAAGGATTCGCGACATTCAGGAAATGATTCCTTTATTCTTCAATGGAGCGGTTGTTCCAGTCCTGAAGGTCCTTCGTCTGCTCGGTCTGATGGCTTCTTGCATTCTGTTGGTCAGTCATGCACGCTGGCACATGAGGGCACTCCAGTGGTGCCTCCGCAGGCAGTGGTATCAACACAACGGGGATCTCAGGGAGTCAGTGAGGATCTCCAGAGAAGCTGCAGCGGACCTGTCCTGGTGGGGCGTGGAAGGCAATCTGTCACAGGGAAAGCCTTTTCAGCTACCTCCATCAGTGGCCACAGTGATATCGGATGCATCCACTCTCGGGTGGGGTGCTCATCTGGGAGACCTGGAGGTCAAGGGTCTTTGGTCTCCGGAAGAAAGGTTGTTTCACATCAACCTTCTGGAATTGAGGGCGATACGTTTGGCGCTCAAGGCCTTTCTCCCTTCCCTTCGCGGTCGTTCGGTCCAGGTCCTAACGGACAACACGACTGCGATGTGGTACATCAACAAGCAGGGAGGAGTAGGGTTGCAGTGTCTCTGCAGAGAGGCTCTGCGTCTCTGGTCCTGGGTTCAGGGCCATCAGATTTGTCTGGTGGCAAATCATCTGGCCGGGGTTCTGAACGTGCGTGCGGACAGTCTCAGTCGGCAGTTTTCTGCCGACCACGAGTGGAGGCTTCACCCGGAGGTTGTTCGCAACATCTTTCAGATGTGGGGGACTCCTCGGGTGGACCTGTTCGCCACTCACGAGAATGCTCACTGCCCTTCATTCTGCAGTCTCCAGTATCCGATGCAAGGAGCATTGGGGGACGCGTTTCAGTTGAGTTGGGGAGATCGACTCCTTTACGCGTTTCCCCCCATACCTTTGATTCCTCGAGTTCTGAGGAAGATTCGTCAAGACCGGGCCCAAGTCATATTGGTCGCCCCGGATTGGCCGAGAAGGGTGTGGTATTCGGACCTACTCCACCTATCCTCTCACCCGCCGCTCCGTCTCCCTCACAGGGCAGACCTCCTCTCTCAGTTGGAGGGGCAGGTTCTACACCCCCACCTCCAGACATTACACCTTCATGCCTGGAGATTGAACGGGGCAACTTGAGTTCTTTTTCTCTCCCTCATGAGGTGGTGGATGTCATTCTCTCTGCCAGGCGTGACACCACTAAGTCCATTTACTCCTATAGGTGGACAAAATTTGTTTCTTGGTGCAGGGAGAGGGATATTGACCCTTTGAGGGCTCATTTGTCTAATATTTTACAGTTTGCCCTTTATCTGGCGCAGCAAGGTTTGGCTGTGTCCACGGTCAAGGGTTATCTTTCGGCCTTATCGGCGTTTCTATGTTTGCCGGATCAGCCTTCTCTCTTTAAGTCTCCGGTGGTTGTGAGATTTTTGAGGGGTCTTGTGAATTTGTTTCCTCCTACCCCTTTTATTATTCCTCATTGGGATTTGAATCTTGTGCTGA
This sequence comes from Lissotriton vulgaris, assembly GCF_964263255.1. NCBI lineage: Eukaryota > Metazoa > Chordata > Amphibia > Caudata > Salamandridae > Lissotriton > Lissotriton vulgaris. The sequence continues at coordinate 867,735,322 of NC_141687.1, read as the reverse complement.
CCTTTTTAATGGGTTCTCCCTTTGAACCCTTGCACAAGTGTCCATTGAGGCTTCTCTCTTTTAAAACTATTTTCCTCGTTGCAATCACCTCGGCAAGGAGGGTAAGTGAGCTTCAAGCTCTAAGTTCCAAACCCCCGTTCCTGACCATTCATGCAGAAAGGATGGTTCTTAGGACCAGGGCTGCTTTTCTGCCTAAGGTGGTGACTCCTTTCCATCTTGGGCAGTCCATTACCCTTCCTACCTTCTATCCTCCCCCTCACCCGTCTAAGGAGGAAGAGAGACTGCATCGCCTGGACCCTAAGCGGGCGGTGTCCTTCTATCTGGACAGGACTAAGGACTTCCGGATGGACGACCAGCTCTTTGTTGGCTTTGCTGGCTGCAAGAAGGGCAGAGCGGTGCACAAGCGCACTCTTTCCAGATGGATAATCCTGTGCATCAAGATCTGCTACTCCCTTGCGGGTAAGGACCCTCCTGAGGGTATTAGAGCTCATTCAACTAGAGCAAAGTCTGCAACATCTGCTTTGTCTAGGGGTGTGCCTGTTGAGGATATTTGCAGGGCCGCGACTTGGGCCTCCCTCCACACTTTCGCGAAGCATTACTGCTTAGATACCGAGGTGAGGAGGGATGGCCACTTCGCGCGTTCTGTCCTCCAAGACTTCCTGGTGTAGCAGAGTAGACACCCTCCTCCGGGAGTGGGGACTGCTGTGGGAATCTATTCACAAGGTGAGGAATCCACACGGCAGATGTATCTATCAGAAGAACAAGTTACTTACCTTCGGTAACGCTTTTTCTGGTAGATACTATATCTGCCTGTAGATTCCTCACTGACCCACCCGCCTCCCCGTTTGTCTACTCTGCTATACCTGGTCTTTCTGTATATATGATTATAATACTGTTGTATTGATTTGGTTCTATTTGTACTGTGTACATTGTATATTTGCATATTTGCTATCGTTGGTCCGTCCGTGTGCCTCGAAGGCACGGAAAAAAGGGCGGAACTGACGTCATCACGCCGGCGTGGGCCTAATATGGGGTCGGTGACGTCAGACGGAGTCGCGCTCGATGCCGTGCTCCTGTGACGTCGCCCACGACGGCGTGCTACGAAGAAAATTTCCGAACGTTGCTGACGCAAGGGGGATATTCACAAGGTGAGGAATCCACAGGCAGATATAGTATCTACCAGAAAAAGCGTTACCGAAGGTAAGTAACTTGTTCATCAGAAGACAGTTGAAAACAAGTCTGATTCCATCCTGGCAAAAGAATCGGGAAAGACAGTCGCACTCTCAAACTCAATCTTCAGCTTACAATCCACAGATTGGAAACAACCCAAACAGCAAACTACTTTTGATAGGCAGGTAAGTTAAGGAGTGCTGCCCTATGGTTCCATGGGGTATTACACAGTTATGTAATTTTGTATATAACTTTTCTGGCCCACACTAATACTATTACCCTCAAGCTCAGCGTTCAGCAGCCAACTATAATGTACACATCTTACCTTCACATAAGACATATCTGCTACAAGGGTTGTCCATCCCCAGTACTGTGCAGCCAATGAACCAACATTTATCAAATGAACAGGCATGAAATAACTGAAGAGATCTGCCATACCCTGATGGTCAATATGAAGACTTTAATCTAGTCCACAAATGGAGGTGCCAAATATCTTTTCACTATGGCCCCTTCTTTACATCTCACAATGACACTCAGATATGGGATGATAGTAACAATGCCCATCCCAGCAGATGCCTCCACTTTCTTCTCCCTACAGTCATGTCTGCCCAGGCCCACAACAATGCATAGAATGTCTGACTTGACAACTCAGTGTAGTAACTTTTCTAGCAGACTACACTCATAAGAAATACCATTACGGGACCTGCAGAGCTGTTAAAAGATGCCAGCATTCTGGAAACCATATACTATGCATCTGTGTCTCACACATCTCCACCATGCTGCTATGCTCTGTGACCCATAACACCATAACCACACTTTGGTGCTCATCACACACTACTTGGAAACTCTTCCTACATAGGATCACAAAACAAAGGCAATACCCTTCCAACCACTCAGCCTATATGGCGTAACCTGCTGCCCATGTAGGTAGGTGCTTCAGTGCCCCACATAGGGCTAGTAAGTGCTATACAGATGTTGCAATACAATACAATGTTTATAATTTATATATTACCAAGATTTGCATTGATCCTATTGAAACATTTCTATCCATCACACATCAGAATTGCAAACCAAAATGTACTTCATTTATACTTTCTTAACTGCTTGGTGTTTAAAGTTTGTTGTGTATTAGAAAAAAATGACACCTTACAGTCTTTCTTTTCCTGCTCTCTGTACTCCCCTGAGATTGGCACATGGTTTACATTTTAAAGTTCTTTCACTTTGCAGTCAGCGAAAGACAAGTAAACAACAGCTCTATGCTAAAAGAATAAGCAGCAATTTCCAGAAGACACATGCTGACATTTGACCTTCGTCTTTGAATGCACAGAAAATGTGACAAGCTTAAAGCAAGACTTAAAGTTATTTGTATTGCTCCAGCTTGGCGTTTTTGGTGGTACTGCAGCACCGTCCACACCTGCGCCTCCGCACTAAGGCGCCGATTATGATGGCCGGAGGATGCGGAAAATCCTCTGCGGACCCACCAAAGACCCACCGCCACATTAGGATGGCTGGTGCGTCTTGGTTTCAGTCCGCCGCTTTTCCGCCGATGTTGGCTTACAACCGCGGCGGAAAAGCCCTAATATGGTGGCGGTGTCTCTCAGACACCGCCAGACATATTAGGATGGCTGGCAAAAAATGCTTTTCCGCGGCGGGTTCTCCGCCGTGGAAAAGCATACGGATCTTCACCTCGGGGGCCCGTAGCGGCCCCCCTGGGTGAAGGCGGTGTGGGGAGTACACATGGGGGGTACCTATGGTACCCCCTGCATTTGTATGCAGAAATCGGCAGACACCACGCGGTGCCTGCCGCTCTCTGCATACAAATGCAATGTATGCATTTTTAACATTGCGGCGGGTGCAGCTTGAAGCCGCACCCGCCGCAATGTTAAACATAGAGGATGTGACCGCCAGGGTGGCGGTCACATCCTAATTGCACAGGAGGGAACGCCGCAGCCCATGCGGACGTTCCCTCCTACTCAGGGCTCGCGGACGGACGCAAGTCCGTCCGCGATCGTAATGTGCCCCATAGTTTGAGATAAATACTGTGCCAGCTGTTTAGGTCATTTGGTGGCTGATGCAAAGATTAATATCGGCTGACCCGGCCCTCAAATGCCCCCTGTGTCTATGTCCCTGGATCACGATGAGACCAGAAATATACCTACTGTATAGGGTGTGACTTGTCCATCTCCAAAGGAGGAGAGTCAAGAATAGGCTGTGTGGCAAAGTTAAGTAAATTATGATTTATTGATTTTATGTTTCAAATATATAGACAGATAAGAATAGAGCTCACAAGCTGAGGGGTAACTAAAGATTTAATTAGAGGAGTTTTAACTCTTCTCACTGAGCATACTACTCCCGGCGGGCTAGGTAAAGCATTTTATGATAGCCATTAAAGCTGAGTTTGAAGACTACTTTATCTCTTTCTAGTTAGGAGTAGTACCTTACCAGTACAGACATTTGCACTCACATGTACACTCTTTTGATTCAGCAGTGTACCATTTAGCTGTTACTGTACGTCTGTCCTGTCCGGTTGTGTGCAGTGGCGCTAGTATATCTAGGTCCCCCAGATTCCAAAGTTAATATTGCCTATGTTGTTTATAGTGGACAAATTACAATTTTCCAATAGATTACTCATGTTGACTCTCTTCCATGCTCTATATTTGGGAACAGTAGCACTCCAGGGTTCTGATGGGATAGGGTCAAATCTGGGTGAAAACTGTAATAGATAGTGAATGATAAGTCTGTGGAAGGGTAGCCAACAAATCGGCCAATGTTTATTATATGTAGTAAATAATAGGTCATGGGTATGGTCAGTCGTATGTGTTGGGCCAATTAGTATTTTTAATAAACCAATGGCCTGCAAATCATCCCTAAGTCCCTGGTGGTTGAGATGTTAAACCGTTGACGCACGGGGTACCCAGGATCAGTTTGTGCAATGCAGACTTTCACAGATTGACAGGGCTCTGAAGGCCTAAAGGACGAGTGCCTGTTGGTTGTGTTGGCTTTGGCTTCTTCCCTTCTCAAGTTCTTTAGTAGTCAGGGAAAAATGGTGGTTCCTCCTCATTCGGTTGGACCCGTTTGATGCTGAAATCAGATCCTGCCCTACAGCCTTCCTTTTGACAGACCTCTCCTGCTCCCCAGCCGCTCTCATTACAAAGTCCTTCAGCTTGGGGTTTGGGTCGATGATGTGTGCCATCCTTCTTCCCTAGGTTTACTGTACGTCTTCCTCATACTCAGGGTAAGCATTACATTCTATATATGATTCCATTGTTTGAAAGAGAGGGCTACGCAAAATTGAAATTGATATCTACATTAAAACTGTATGCTACTTATTCCTTTATTCTGTTAATAGGTTGCGTCCTCTCAGTGAAACCCTAGTCAATACAAACTGGTTACCCTAAGAATCAGTCTGAGACAACATCAAGGGTGTCCTGGTCTAGCTTTGTTTTTTTCTCTCCTTCCCATCGCCTTTTCTCAGCATTCTTTCTTTACTACACAGACATTCATTAATTTTGCTTTATACACATATAGCTGGGACAAGGCAGGCCTAGCATCTGGATTCTATGCTAATTTGACCTTGGAGCCCAACAGTTTGTGATGTGATTGTACTGATGCAGTGTGTTTTTAAGTGGCCTGAATTGAGGGTGATGACAGGCCTAATTTAGATTTTGGCGGACGGGTTGCTCTGTCACAATAGTGAATGATATCCCATCTACTTCATTACAGGTGCTATGTGCTATAGGATATAATGTTCTTGTAATAAGTCTGACAGGATATTTGTCATGTTTCTGACGGAGTAACCAGTCCATCAAACTCTAAGTCAGACCCTAATTATGAAAGTTGTGATTCACTTTCTGGTGAATGTGTTTAGTAGAGAAGGATTACCTGTAAAATTAGACATCTAGATACCAATTTCAATTGATAAAAGAATCAATTGAATTCAGTTATCATTGAAGTTAAACATCTATTGGCAGAGATTTCTGCAAGATAACCTGCAGGCGTTGAGAGCCTCTCCACCGTCAGTGAAGGGTAAAATGCAATTTGAGCTTTGAGAATAAAGGTAATTTTGCAACAAAGAGGTGCCTGTGGTAGTAGTTGTGTGAGTGTTTGGCTTTGATGTGCTCTCTGTCATGTGGTTGATAGCACTGCTAGCAAATGTATGGAAATTGTGCTTGTCCGTATTCTACAGATCACAAGTCTATGCACTATTTTTGTTGTTTGTGTGTTCACTGACTGACCCAGAACTAAGCGCATAACCTTGGGAGCATGAAAAAAACAAGTTCTGTTCTTAAAGTGAAACATGATGGTTAGAAATGAGCAGGCAATTGAAATAACCCCACCCCTGGAGAGGGAGCAACACGTTTTTCTTAACAATGGCACTTGATGACAAAGACTGGGAGTGGTTCTACTGTACCTGAGCACGTCAGAAGGAACAGATACTGTACTGACCTTGTGGTGACAGCATATGTCCATGGTTGGAAGTTCAGCTGCAGTAACAACGTTCTGCATTGTAGGATCTTCATTAATATTCATAAACATTAGAGTATTTTCCAACTGCATTTGTGGACCCAGGCTCAGGGAGGGGTGCTGCATGTCCCTTTACCTTTTTTAAGATATCTGCATGGGGATAAAAACAATGTTTTAGCCACAGGTGGGATCTGGTACCTCACCACCAGGCCTAGGTGGTCAGAGTATCTCTACTCTGCCCCCTTATGTCCTCTCTTTATTTTTTTCGGATGAATTGGGTCTGAGTCCCGAGTCATAAGATGGCTCCCACCACATCCTTGTTGATGTGGTGACAGCCAATTAGATCTCAGCATGAGATCTGTCGGCTTCACGGGTCCTCCACAGCATAATATATAAATGTTTTTGAGCATTAGTTGCTCAAAAACTACAAAACAGATTTACACCAAATCACAAAAATAACTCTTTCTGGGCCCTGATCTTGCTTTCTTCCAACTTTAGTGTAAATCTATTCAGAAATTTGGGCTGTAACTGTGTCTAAATCTCCTATGGAAGAATACATGTGGAAAACGTGTTTTGGGACACCCCCTTTTTCTCTCCCACTTGATGGAACACCCCAAAACTTTCCAGGAAGGAGCTGCAGTACAAAATCTTTTTGGTGGGACAGATATATTAAGATTTATTAAACAGCGACAAAGATATAAGCAAACCCAAAAATGTATTTCATATGGGAACACAATCTTAACTATAACTATCTGTATGTAATTCAACATCAATGAAAGGGTAATAAGACTCCATGGCAAGTTGGAAGGAGAAGAAATTAAAAACTCTCTAGGTAATGCTCTGTTTCTACTGAGATGGTGCCTACTATTTCAAAGAACCGCCATAGAGGGAGACCCAGGGAGAAAAGGTCATCGTCATTCTCATCATTAGCATTCATGGTCTCCTTTAAAGACCATGGCTTTGTAGATTAAAGCCTCAGGTCCATCATGCTCGTCTTTGAAAACAGGCTTGATGTCGATGGCCTAGCACCGCCATCACCACCACTTCAATAATTCTTAGACATCAAAGCACTGTAAGCACACAATGGAATTTCCCTCAAAGTATTCTAGTTGCACAACAGAGTCCCCTTTGTTGTCGATCCATCCCATTCATTTGACATCATCATAACATTCATCAACAAAGGTACTACTATCACCCCACATCTTGCTGCCGCTCTGACCAACATCGAGATTTTTGATGATGACTTTCTCTCCTGATCTCTATTCCCCTATCGGTATATTCAAACAAGCCTGGACTTCTAAGGTATTGGATGCAGGATTGACCTAGTTGCATTGCTGTTACAGGGTTGAATAGCACAATTACTTGCGTACAAGAGTATTAAGTAGTCACACAACACTTGAATTACTGTTTTAAGTACTAATTTATGTGCCTGATCTCAATGGCGCTAGGAAGATGGCAAAGTTGAAAATACCTGATGCTGTTTCTCACGTGATTCTGTTACAGACTGTTTAAGAAACTAAAACAAAAGTGTCCAGCATAAAGAATTCTGATGCTTGTATGACCAAATATCTGGAATAAAACATTGTGTCAAAAGTATCTTCAGCAAAAATATTGAGGTTACATATTTTATATGTAAACTACCAAAGTATTGTGCAACAGAATATTGTCCACAAAGGGTAAGTGTATAAAAATGTACATATATATTACATTATAAACTTCTCACAACAATAGCACAGCTACGTGTGCACAATCCTTCCTTAAATGAGAGGCTCAATACTAACGGTGCATTGGGTGGTTTATTCCAAAGTTCCAAAAGCCAGAAACCCAACGGTTTTTACACACCTTGATCACGAGTGTAAAGACCGAAACGCTTTGGATGAGAAGTTTATAAATACAGGGCGTTCTCGTACCCTCCGCGTGCACCATTTCTGCGAGTCACGGCTTTTACGAGACAGTGGAAACTTAATTATATATTATGTGTAATTTCATTAATATATGAGACTAAGAACTAATAATACAATTTAAAATAGATTATCTTAAAATTAATGTATGTTAATATGAATATATATATCTTAAAAATATAAAAGAATTAATTTAAAAAATGCATTCAAATATTAACATAAAAAATACAATTTACATTAAAAATACAATTTAAAGTTAGAAAAATTAAGAATTTACATGTGATTTTCTTACTCCAAACTAAGCAGCAGTAGGGGAAGTGTTCTAATATTCTTTCTACAAAAGCAAGGAAAGTATTGGACCAAGGAGGGCTTAGATTTACAATTTTCACTCTAACCTAATCAGTAGTACAGAGTGTTAATAGCCTCACTCCAACATAATCAGAAGCAGGGCAAGTATTGGACTTTATGGAGTTAGATTTACTATTCTCACTTGACTGTAAGCTAAAGCCGAGAAAGTGTTGAAGTTTGGAGGGGTTAGATTTAATACATGTACTATTCCCACTCTAAAGTTAGCAATTGTAGGGAACATTTTTGACTATGGAGGGGTTATATTTAATATTCTCACTGCAATCTGAGCAACAGTAGGAAAAGTGTTGGAACTTGGAGGGATTTCATTTACATTTCCCACTCCAACTTAAGCTAAAGCAGGGTAAGTGTTGGAGTCCGTAGGAGCGATTTTTAATATGCTTAAACATGAGCAAATGCAGAGGATGTGTTTGACTTTGAAAGAGTATATTTACTATTCCCACTTCAGTCTGAGCACTCTAGTTCCACTCTAATTTAGGTAACAGTAGCTAAAGTGTTGGTCTTTCGTGGGGTTAGATTTGCTGTTCCTACTCCGATCTAATCAACAGTAGGGAAAGTGTTGGAATTTGGAGCTGCCATTTTTACTATCGCCACTCTAATGTAAGTGAAAGCAGGAAAGTATTGAACTTTGGTGGGATTAGATATACTATTGCTACTCCTATCTAAGCAACATTAGAGAAAGTATTGAACTTTGGAAGGTTCAGATTAACTGTTCCCACTCCAATTTTAGCAACAGTAGGGAAATGTTATGATTTGGAGGCGTTGGCTATACCATCCCAATTCAAACTTTATTTTTTTTTAAATACATAGAAAAATAAAAATATTTAAGCATATTCAAAATAAAAAGATTAATTATAGATAAAAAAGAATGTTTAAATGAAAACTAATTCATATTTCGAAATGAATATAAAAAAAGTAAAAATTATTCAAATAAATTCACTTCCTTTTCCTACTATTCAAACACCAGCAACATAAAAAGAAAAAAAGTTCTCTATAAAACATAACTAATATTACATTAATTATTAAATAAAACATATAAAATTAAAACAAATAAGAAATATAAAACTCTCTTTTTGTGAAATAAATTAAATTCACTGATCAACAAACTAAATTAATTTAAAAAACGTACATACAAATTAAATAAATAATTTACATATTTTAATTAGTGTAACAATTTCTTAATAAATAAAAAACAATAATTTAAATTGTCAATGACGTCCCACCCTAATTCCCTTCAAACCCAACAAATGATACTGAAGTAAAAATTACACATTCAGAATTACAAACTATACTAATACAAATATACTAAGAATAAATTATCGAATGTACACCTTTAATTATCAATTAATTATGTAATCAACATAAAATATGAATTGATATGGTAAAACAATAATGTATCTTTTAAATAACTTCCCACCCTAATTCCCAACAGACCCCAACAACGTGCTAATGAATTGAAAAGTTCTAATTAAATGCGAAAAATGTAAATAAAACATTCCAAATTACACACTATACCAAAATAGTTAAATTAACAATGATAAAATACATAAATATCAATTAATTATTTAATTAACAAAAACCTTTATTCGAAATAAAAAACAATAATTTATATCAACTTTTCATCAACATCCCCAGAAACCCAACAAACTGCTTCTGATTTAAAATTTGCTAATTAAATTTAACAAAATTAAATTACACCTTAAAAATTACAAACTATAATAAAAAATAAAAAACAATTAGTATGATATTATAACTAAACATAATATAGTTCAATTAATTTAAGAATATATATTTAATAGAACTATATTAAAGAGAACAATATTGTTTTAATCTATATTTTATACAAAATTTTATATACCTGCAAAACAGTAGTCTCGCTTTTTTTATTCTGCCCAACAATTTGTGAGATACAATAGTTTGGGCACAGTATTACTGTATCCCCTTATTGTTTCCACAATATTTGGGTAATTCACCAATTCTGACTTTGCCTCCAAAGATAGATTTTTTAAAGCTGCAATGGGTGGCTCCTCAAAGTGGGATATCTTGTTCAGGAAAAAATCCTTGACAAGCACGTTTTTGGGGACGTCCAACAGAGCACTTGTTTCAATTCTTTCGGTTGAAGGCAATCAGACAGTAATGTTGCCGCCACTTCCTTGTGCAATGAAATTAACAGAAAAGTGTTGATCGATCATATTAAAAAAATGCTGTGTGACCAATCCAGTTCAACAGACCGCCATCGACACCAAGGTGCCTCTGTAGTAGAGTGACACATGCTCTCCATTCTCTGGTGGAACTACCCCAAGAACAGTACAGCCAGGCCATAATCTTCAGCTCCACTTCGAGGACTGATAACCCTACTGAGTCTCCAGCTTTACGTCAAATGCCAGTTCCAATGAGTGAACCTGGTGATGCAAATGCTACAATTTCAGCATCTGCAGCAATGGTTATTATGAGTCACCAACTGAACCCTAATCAATTAAAATATTACTGTTGCAAGAAATTGTGTTATACGGAAATGACTGATACAGATTTTGAAAGAAGAGAAATAATCTTCCCTCCTTCAGCCAATCCACACTATTAATGGTTTCTTGCTTACTGTTGGTTCCATGAAAGATATTTTTTTCTGCCGAAGACATACTTCTCGATTGCTATTGGAGTCTTGTCCATCCTTGCATGGCTTACAATGTTGGTCATAATTTAGCTCCTTTTAATAGGAAGTATATTGCAGTTTCCTCTGGTTCAAGAATTGGAACATCATTCTTCTTCTCACAGAGCACAATGGGATTATCATGCTGTAAACTTAATTGATTATCCAGTGCTGCATGGTGTTGTTTAAGAAAATCTGATCTTGGGACTCACATAAATGATTCAACTCCCTTATGCTTAAACATATACCTAGATTGTATTCTAGTTCTTGGTCCCTTGCAGTTTCATGGGCTATAAATGCTGTAAAACATCTACGGATTGACTTAAGTTCATATGCCTCCTTAGACAGTGAAGATCCCAATTCAAATGCTGAAAATCATCAGGAGCTATTGCCCTGTCTTTATTATGGTCACCATTAAATTCATGGATCAAAAAGCTACAGAGTAAAATATAATTTAACACCGCGAGTGCATTGCCAGGTCCTGTCCATAAACAAAAAGTTTCCAGAAAAGGTTCCCTTATTTTAATAGGGGTACACGGTCTGGGCCTATTTCCAAGAACCACAGAAACTGAAAACAATCCTCATTTCTAATCACAGATTTATTTATTTGACATAGCTTGGCCATATATTTCAAAATAAACTCTCTCATATGTAAACTCTGTCAAATTCTCCTCTGTTGCCCAAAATGTTTTTTAAGGTATTGGCTATTCAAGTTTTGTAAATGATTGAACATAGATTATGTATTCACCTTTTTATCTTGATGCACTGCACAAACAGTTTCTTCACGTGTCACCAATTGAGCAACATGGTTGTCACCCATTGTTGTTTGATTAAAATATATATTGACTACACATCAACCAATGGGTTCAGACCCATGTGTTTATATGTTTTGCTTTGTTTTGTTTTGACCGTTTCTGGCATTACAGCTGTCTTCGGCCCGGCTTGCTTGAATCCTGATGGTGCAGTGAGCAAGGGACTCACATCTGAGTATACCCTTCCACGCTTATGGTGGACAAAACGATTCAGAAAAGGGGGTGGTGATGAACTTGCTCACTGCACCATCAGGATTCAAGCAAGCCGGCCGAAGACGGCTGTAATGCCAGAAACCGGTCCCCGGAAGCTTGTTTCCTTTCCAGTATAAGAATTGGCTTGGTAGTTTGGTCTGCCCTGTTCCCATGATGCACTGGGCCAGGGACAGACTAATTTGCATGTAGCCAGGTTCTGAGCTGGGATGGTGCAGTGAGCTAAAAAACGGTGATGGATCAAGCCCTGATCTGTTGACTGGGTAGGAGTGTTCTGTTTAATTCAGATACTCTGTTCATCACCACCCCCTTTTCTGAATTGTTTCATCATGCAGCGGTAGCCACATTATAGATATACAGGTGACAGTCCTGCCCTGATTGATTTAGAGGGTATTTTAATTCTCTTTCAAGAGATTGTTCACGTGCACTTTACTTTTTATCATTTTTGGTCCTGAAGCAGCGCAAACCACCCTTATGGCGATGCAGGCACGAAACATGTCGACCTTGACCCTGGACTCCCAGGCAGAGTAGGCCTATAGTGCCAGATTTTATTACCTAATTTGTAGTATATCCGTAAGGGGTATACAAGGTAAACTGTTGTTTACCTTCTATTAATCTTCCCATCACTTTGCACGCACTTTTATCACCCTTTTTTTTCTACCCTCTTCTGTTTTGACCCTCACCCCGCACACCTGCATGCACCATCCTGCAGTCCTTAAAAGATCTCCGATAAAGAGACCCTTCGGGGGACCCGTAGGGAATTGCAGCACCGGCACTACGAGGAGCAACTGCCCAATGATGAAGAATGACACCTCTCGGGGTGTGTGAGGGCATCAAAGGACAATAAGTGGTCTTCCATTTACCTAGGATGTATTTTTCTTCTTCTTTTTTCCTTTTCACCTTTTCATTCTTTTTGTACACGGGTGACCTTTTGCACCCTTGGACGGCGGTGACTTTTTGCACCCTGCCATAGGAACAGTGTCCCCTTTTTGGTTGGATGTATGTATTAGGAGCAAGGACACTGGACCTTAAATAGCTCCTTGGCCCATTCTTCCTTTGATAATACTATTGAGCATGGCGGCACAGCCGAGGACAATTACCGTTGTTTCTTTTTCCTTTTTTCCTTTCTATAGGCATAAGATGCATTAATTTACTGATCTTGGGGGTTGATATCTTGATCCTGCCTCGGCATAATTTTCTGCTGCTAGACTCGGGTTAGAAAACCCCCCTGATTCCTGGTTCCAGCAGGAAAAATTGAGACAGGAATATCCTTGGGGGTTTGACACAGTTACTACCATTTTAGCCCCCTCTACACTTCTCACCTGAGAGGATCCAGCTCATTACGTTTACCACAGACAGGCAGTAGTTACACAGACAGCAGTAATATAAATTTCTCCCTTACTTTATGTAGCACGGGGATTTATAATGTGCGTACATTTACATGGGAACTTCACGGGTACTAGTGGTCCTCGTGAATGTTATAACCTAGCGCCGAGCGTGAGCAAGTTTAGCAATGTGTTGCTGACAGTTGTTATCCTTGGGCATTTCTGGTGACACCGCATTTAGCCCGAGGACTACCCTTATAAGTATTTGCCCCATACACTAGCTAATGCGCAGATACTGGGAAGTAGTTATCCCTATGACTGCATGCACATTTTATATCTGCACCCGCGCAGGCGCGCTATGCTTAACCACGAAAGGATTTACCGGAAAAGGAAAACGCCCGAACACCTGACTCCTTCGCTCTATTTAGTATCCCGTCTTGCCATTTCCAGTTACTTAACGCCAGACGCATGGAGGGGGTAGGTGTAAAGGAGGCTGCACCCTGGGGATACTGTAAGTAGTTCATTGGTTAAGGGAATTGGATGCTGTGATCAACTTGCTCATAAGTATCCCTTCTCTTTTTTCGGCATCTGTGTCCGTACTAGTCTGTTTATGTTTATATTTGTTTTTCACAGCCCAATAGTGTGCGGGCATTCATGGTCTGCGAGTGGAGGTACCTTCTTGGCAGTGGGAGGTAAGCCCTCTTTTAGAACCCTCGTGAGGGGGTGCTACACTTGTATCACATTAGCAGCTGCTGGGATTTTGAATGAATGGTGCCCCTTATGGACATATATAGGGCCACTCGAGATATCATGTAAAAGTAGGAGAGATGACAGGGTTTACACATGAGTTTAGACACTGCCTGTGACATCCTACTGAGCCAGTGTTCCATTGAATATGCACATATGCTTCTTGAGCCTAGCTTTCTTTGACTGTCGTGAGTTTTCAAAGTGCGTACAGCTGTGGCACACCATGAGAGATCAAGTTGTTACTGATGCTCATATCTGTCATTTGTTTCTTTTCCTAGATACTAATCAGAAGCCTGTTTCATCAAGCAGCTGTAGCCACATTGTAGGTATACAGGTGACAGTCCTGCCCTGATTGATTTAGAGGGTATTTTAATTCTCTTTCAAGAGATTGTTCACGTGCACTTTACTTGTTATCATTTTTGGTCCTGAAGAAGCGCAAACAGCCCTTATGGCGATGCAGGCGCTAAACATGTCGACCTTGACCCTGGACTCCCGGGCAGAGTATGCCTTTAGAGCCAGATTTTATTACCTAATTTGTAGTATATCTGTAAGGGGTATACAAGGTAAACTGTTGTTTACCTTCTATTAATCTTCCCATCACTTTGCACGCACTTTTATCACCCTCTTTTTTTGACCCTCTTCTTTTTTTGACCCTCACCCCGCACACCCGCATGCACCATCCAGCAGTCCTTAAAAGATCTCCGATAAAGAGACCCTTCGGGGGACCCGTAGGGAATTGCAGCACCGGCACTACGAGGAGCAACTGCCCAAAGATGAAGCATGACACCTCTCGGGGTGTGTGAGGGCATCAAAGGACAATAAGTGGTCTTCCATTTACCTAGGATGTCTTTTTCCTCTTCTTTTTTCCTTTTCACCTTTTCATTCTTTTTGTGCACAGGTGACTTTTTGCACCCTTGGACGTGGGTGACTTTTTGCACCATGCCATAGGAACAGCGTCCCCTTTTTGTTTGGAAAAATGAATGTGTCACTGTTTGGCAAATTGCACCAGCACATATTCAACACATTTAATTGGGACCAGCCTGCAAACGGCCCAATATTAGCTGCCAGATCCGACATCCCTTTTTTCCTGCACTGATAGCCGGTGAAAAATGATGGACTAGAATGTGACCTGAGCGATTGCCATTGGCTGAGATTCATTCCAGCTTTCTTTCCATTCATTTGTTATTTCCTGCACCTATCAGAAACTATTGGTAGGGCCGATAGCACAAAATGGAGAGAGCTATCACAGATGGCTATCCTTGACGGACTTTCATCCTAGCACAAACCCTCTTCTTTATGTTCCAGTTGCCTTTTGCTGCTTCAGGAGGGCAGAAGTGTGCACCAAGCCCACATAAAAGGTTTTTAGTCTGGTTACTGGGAACCATATATTTGTTTGTTTTCTCACTTATAGACTGCATACATAGTCTTCAATTAGTGTGGCATCGCAGCAAATGTGTGATTCATGTAATAATTTTCCAAAGAGTTCCGAAGTGCCCATCGCAGAACAAAGTCTCAGTAAGTTTGTGGAGATGTGCATGCGTGTCCGGTGTGTGGTGTGTATGTGTAAACATATTTGTGTATGCTCAGTGGTGTGTGTGTTGAAGTTTTTGCAGTGCGCTGCATGCGTGCCTTAAGGCATGGTGCATATGTGCTGTTCAATTATGGGTGTATGGAGTATGTAAAGTGCATGCAGTACAGTTGTATGTCCAGAGCGGCATTTATATGAGGATGGCAGAACAGGGCTTTAAGTGGGATGTGTGCTGCCAGTGCTTAGACCCAGAAGTAATTAAGTGACCTTTAAACTGGCCCCTACCAGACCCTATCTTCATCTCCGTAACTTTACAAGCAAAAATATTTCTTAGCAATGTAAAAACGCTTAAAGTACACTGTGTCAGCGATGCAGTTCCTGTTCTCATTTCACATATTTTTTTAATACACCAGATTTTATTGACTTAAACATTATCAAAAAGTAAACATTAGCATGTACAGAGAACACAGTCATGCTAGTCTTAGAACAGCAGGCAATCCACACTTGTATGTTTTGGTTCAATATAGGCCAGAAAACCTCCACCATTGCCTCCAGATTTTCCTGTGTTTATGTGGGCAGCCACTTGCCGCATATATGGGCTCCTTCATTTTGGCACACCTGTCCATTCTCCTGCACCAGTCCACCATCTTCAGGGGCATGACCAAAACCTACAATTGAGCAATATCCCTCTTTGCAAACAGGGTTCCCACCCTAATCAATGACCTCTTTGCCCGCCCCGTGTCCTCCATCAAACGGAGGAGAGAAATATGGGCTATCTTCTTTATTAGGCACCCAAAAACCTGTGACAATATATGACAAACAGATCCCCAATATAGAGATATGATAGGGCAAGTCCATACCACATAACAGAAGTCCACTTCCTCCTCACCACAGCATGTGCAGGAGGATGATGGACGCCTGTGGGCCCTCCACAAACTCATTGGGACCAGATATGTAGTATGCAGATAACGAAGTTGAATCAATTGCAGCTTGGAGCAGATCCCCAGCTCCCTTGGTACCATGAGAGTTTTACTCCATTCCCCATCTTCCAGTGGGTTTACCCATGCTTAACCCTCAATGGTTTGAACTAGTCGGGTGAGTTAATGACTAATGACTTATATGTACGACAGATACCACCTTTCCCTAACACTCCCCACAGCAGCTGTGCCTTTATTGTGCTGAACTCAGGGGGTCTTCCAATAGTGTCCGCGAGGGTCGACAGCGCATGTTGGAGCTGTAGGTTTCCATAGAACTGAGAGTGATGTAAATGGAGCTCCTCTTTTAGGTATTAGAGCGACTTTATGTGAATTCCTCGACAGACAGCCCTAATTGATAAATACCAATGAGGTCCCATTTAGTGAAGCCCTCTAGCTGCATTGTCAGGCCCAACCATCACCCTCTCCACAGGGGAGTTTGCTGTGTGAATTTTCTCTCCCACCCTGTCCAGAGAAGGGGCGCACTCCACACCTGAACTATCACTTACATCAGGTCTGAGAGTGCCCCATTAGTTTTTTACAAAAGTATCAACCCCTAGAATAGACCGTTCTAACTGAAGGTCAGGGTAAATAAGTGCACACCGTGCCCTGGGTCCCCTGGAGCCACTTCCTAGGAATTGCATTGGGGTCATTCTGGATCACGTATAGAAAGCATGGCAGAACCATCAGATTAAATAATCTCACTTCACCGAGGATATTAAGGGGGAGTCTGGGTCATTTCCTGAGATCTACCTTCATTCTAATCACTAAGGGGGCCAGGTAGAGGGACCACGCCAATACCAGTAGCAGAGCTTTATGTATGCCTAAGTACTTAAAACTCAATCGACTGACAAGGATGTAGGTCCGCCAGTGTGTGGTATCTGTAGCGACCGTGAGGGGCACCAATAGGGATTTGTACCAATTCAATTGCAGGGCCAAAGCCAGGCCTTCAAGCTCGAGCAGTTGAATGATACGTGTGCTTGTGAACTCCAGATGAGCTACGAACAGCAGCACATCATCTGTTTGTTTCGATAAACGGTCCTCTGCCCCTTCATCCCAAAGAAACCCTTCCACTTGGGATTCACATCTGACCCAGGTCGCCAGCGGCTCTATCACAAGAGCAAATAACAGAGGCGACAATGTACACCCCTGTCAAGTGCCCTACCTATGGGAAATGTATCTGACAAGGCACTATTTAATCGTAAGGTACAGTGTGTATAGAGTCCCCAATCTCCAGAGGTATTACAGAGGTTAAAGTCAGATATGACCTTCCTCTCTACAGTGGTAGCTTGGTCAAGCAATAAGGCAGTATCAGAGGACAGTGTAAAGCATTTGTTGTACACACTCAGTCATCAAAAGGTTTCACACACTCAAGAACTGAACTCTAGGCCAATTGTTTTTATTTCAAAAGATATAATTGTTTTATTTTAGAACCAACAGGTATCAAAATATACTTTTCTCAATATGAGTGACTTCAGGTAGTTACTTTGCAGAAAGGCAATAGACTTTGTAAGTACAATAGCTACAGTGGTTGCAATAGGCAACACAATTCTAAACACAATTTAACATTGAGCTCTATGGGGTTTTCTACATAAATGCAGTTGATTACTTTAAGGATTACTTTTCTAACCACAGGACGGGATCCTGGATTCAGTCCCGGGACCTAAGCTGTAAACAGTTAAGTAAAAGCGTTTTGGTTACAGTTGTGATTTTTAAAGAATATGAATATATTTTCAAAGTTGACACTTAGAAACTTTTCAGTGAAAAACTAGCAATGTTATCCTATGGAAGGAAATTCAAGTCACAGGTAAAGTAGGTTCTTGTTACTTTTGTAATCCAGTCCTGGACTCTTAGGTTCAGCACTGGGTCCTCTACCTAAGACAGGTAAGTAATTACGTCGGGCGGTCAATGTTATCCAATGGGAAAGTTAAAAAGTGAACAAAGGCTGCAGGCTCGGGACGGAGATGCTTCAGGTGCGACCACCACTTCGAGAGGTAAGTTGGGATCTTAGAGAAGAGGTAGGTACCCCAAAGGAGGGCACAGGGAGCCGTAGGGCGCGGGTGCAGGGGTGTCTTTTGGTGTCGGGAAATCTTACCCTCGGCTGGTCGCGGTTGGAGGGGTCCCTGGTTCTGAGGCTGCAGGCATCGCCTGGTTCGTCGAGGAGGGTCTTTGGGCACTGGACTTCGGGTCCCAGTCGCCAGGGGATGTCCTCGTGGACTTGGGTCACTCAGGCACAGGCCAGGCTTGACGGGTGCAGAGTGGGCTGGATTTGGGGTTCCTGTCTGGCACCAGGGCCATTGGAGCAGAACCACTGCTCATGGGATTCTCAGTCTTTTGGAAGGTTCAAGGCAGGCAGGTACTCCGGAGTTGTCGATGTTGCTGTCCACAGGAGACGCCGGAGTTTCACAGGAACAGGTTCAGGGTCAACAGGCCTGTAGGGTTCTGGGGCCAAGTCAGTGGGCGTCGTCCTTTTGTTAGCAGCTGCGCGGCAGGTCTTCCTGTTTCCTAGTCTTCTTCTTGTTGCAAATCGCAATCTGAGGAAGGAAGGTTCAGGATGCCCCTAAATACTAAATTTAGGGGCATTGCAGGTAGGGCAAGGGCAGGGACCAATGGGTCCCTATCCTGGAGTGGGTACACCCCCTAGCCTGCTCCTCTCCTGTGGGATAGGGGCAGGAACCTAGCTGTGATTGGGTAGAGCTCCCCATCTTCAAAATGGCCGGAGCCCGGGGTCGTGCTTCACCTCGCCTCTCCCACCTGAGGGGTGGAGTTGGCACAGGCTGGCACACCCCCCTTCCTGACGTAGGGTTTCCCGCCAGTCTTCCCACTAGAGTGGGGTCAGAACTGGTGTGGGCTAGTTGCTGAGTACAGCAAATGGTCTGGAGAAGCTCACAAAGGCGGAATGCCTTTGAAGCTTCCATGCCCATCCTGGGGGATGAGGCTTGGCACCTCGTCCCAGGATGTGCATTGTTGCAGGCCCAGGAGAGCGAGGGCTCTTGTAGATTAGGTTTCAGGGGGCATCTCTAAGATGCCCTCAGTAGTGCATTTTACATGAAATCCCACAATGGCATCAGTGTGGGTTTAATGTGCGGAGAAGTTTGATATCAAACCTGTCAGTCTTCAGTGTAGCCATTACGGTGCTGTGGAGTTCGTAATGACAACCTCCCAGCACCATATACTCTTAAAGGCATCACTGCACTTACAGTGCCCAGGAATGGCCCTGGGTACTGTAGGGGCACAGGGCTCATGCACCTGTGCCCACACCACTGGCATAGGGCACCCAGCTAGAGGGGTGGCTGATGTATGCCAGGGCAGTGGGTTTGTGGGCATGGCACACAGGGATGTGTGCCATGTTGACTCTCTGTTTAGTTCTGTACTTAGACACTCAGCCTGTCAAGGCAGTGTGTGGGTGCCAGGGTACAGGGCCCCTAAGGGTGGCACAATAAGTGCTGCCGCCCTTAGGGGTCTCCTCTGGTCACCAAGCCCTGGGTACCTAGGGTACCATTTACTAGGGGCTGACAGGTGGCCAGAGATGCCAATTGGGTTTTAGTTTCAACACAGTTTTAGGGAAGGAACACAGGCCCTGGGTACCTGGTTGGCAGGAGCCATGGGCACACTCCGTCAAAGCACATCAGCAATTCATCAAAAAGTGAGGGCATACCAATGCAAGAAAGATGGCACTTTCTCACAAGGATTTATTTATTTATTTAATTTTCTGTATTCTGTTGACTTCCCCCCTCCCACCCCGGACACCCGCACTTACCTGCACCGGCTGTGACTGATCGAACTCTTTCTCAAAGTCAAGCAATAAGAAGGCGTTTTCACCCTTCAGTCTGTGCTTGTACCCCGCAGCCGCCTGGACCCCATGAATACAATGCCGGGTGCTATGACTGGGCATGAAGCCACACTGTTTCTTATGTATTAATAAGGGGAGGACTGGAAGGAACCTGTTGGCTTGCATTTTGGCATATATTTTTACTTTGTTGTTGATAAGCGAAATAAAACAATACGAGGCACATCGTTCAGGGCACATCCCTGCCCTAGGAATACTATTATTGTAAATAAACCCAGTCCATCTGGCAGGCAGCCCCCATCAAGGGCCTCATTGAACATATTTAATAACAGTGGTAGGAGTGTTTTCCTAAATTGTAGATAGTATTCAATTGGGAACCTGTCTGGGCCCGGAGTCTTGCGGGTTTGCATGCCTGAGAGCTCAATGTTAACATCTGTGGCCCGTGCAGGTAAGAGCGGGGGGCAGTGGGGCCAGGTGGGGATTTTCACAAACGACGACGAGGGAAAATTAAATATTTATTTAATTTTCCCTGGTGGTCGTCTGTCGAATTCCCCCCAACCCGGCCCCAGCGCTATTACCTGCAAACGCTGCGGCTCAATGTTAAGCTCCTCTTCTGTAAAGGGTTGATTGAATTCCTCCCTCACATTGTTTGACAGCACTGGAAGTGGCAGGTCTATAGTCAGGGGGGATGGAGAAGCATAATAGTTTGCAAAAGCCATAGCGATCACTCGGGCTCCCTCCGTTTTCCCGCCCTCCCAGTCCATCACCCCAGGGATCACTCGCTCCCCTGCCACTTAAGTAGCCAACCAATAGAGAAGCTTACTGGACTTGTCCCCCAACTCATAGATCCTACTCTGTGTGGCCATCCAACATTGTTGAGCTTCTTTAACCCCTTCCATGCTCATGACGAGCTCAGCTCGTCATGAAGCACACTGGAGCTGTGCTTATGACAAGGTGAGCTCGTCATGAAATAATGCCTTTCGAGCTTTTCCAGCACAGGAGGGGAAAAGCCATAGCATGGAAGGTGTTAAGAGATAGCTGTCGCACCACCATCCTGTCAAGTTCTAATTGGTGCTCTTCCCTTTCATCCTTAGCACTCCTTCGATCCAGTGTAGCTATATGAGCCTCTAAGTCTGCAATCTGGTGCTCGGACTGTCGGTCCTACGCTCTGAACTGGGACTTCTCCACCCATTTTATGTAAGCCTTACCAGCCCCCCACCAATAAAGTATCTGGAGATTCCACATAGCCCTGGTTCAGTTATATAAAGCTGTCCAATTCATTGGACAAATGGTGGACCAACTTCTCCTTTGCAAGGCGCCATGCCCCCAGCCTCCATACTGGCCTATGGAAGGGGTCAAGGCCCCCCACAAGCAGCACTACAGGCGAGTGGTCTGAGATACCCCACGGCAATATGTATGCTTCCGTTGTGGCTGACAGGTTTAAAGCAGTCCATCGGACAAACTCTATGTACTACCTAGTTTTATGGGGGGTAAAGGTGTTTGTGTATGCCATCTCATGCTGCCTACATACGTGCAAAGCATCACACATCCCCAAATACTCAAAGCACAGGCTGCCAACTGTGATTCTTTCTCGCCTGTGTTTGTGGGAGGTTCTTTGAGCAGTCCGCATGGGGAACCATTACCATTGTAAAATCTCTGCCCATGATGGTAAAACCTTGGAGGAGTCCAAACACAACATCTCTAAATAAGTCTATGGTCTCGCCCACCAACTTTAGGGGGATGCTCAGTAAGTTGTAGTTCTGACGTGCAGTCACCTCCTCTACCCATACACATTTCTCCTGTGGATTGAAGGCTGTATGTACCACTGCCAGGGTCACCTGTCTGCAAAGTAAGATAGCCAGACCTCAGGAGCCCTTGACACACCCCGCATGAGACTCCCTGTTGTAGCCATAGCTGGCCAAAAGCAGACAGCTGGTACCCTGCAGGTGGGCCTCCTGCAGCATTAGCACATCAGGTTTGTGCTGTTTCTCCAGATCAAAGACAGCCTAAAGTTAATGCAGTCAAGGAGGCCATACACATTCCATGTCATTGTCTTAAGGCGTGCCATTGGGTAGGTGTCCTCATCATGTCGACAGATCAGGCCTGTCTACCTGGACCCCTCCTATTCACCCATCTGGGCCAACCCACCACAACTTTTCTTACGGTCCTGGTTTGTACCAGGCCAGGTCTGGATTAAACTACTGTCTATGCCAGCGCTGCCACGCGATCTCCGGCCAACTGGGCCAGAACTACCCCATCCATATCCCCATACTTCCACCCCTGAAGCATCTATGGCCCTTAACATGAATAACACCTAACAAGTGTTACAACCGTGGCAATCACTGTAAACTCCAAACCCCGGTTCAAGCAGTACCAGCACCAGGATCTGTTGCTGCTGGCAGTTCTGAGTCATGGAAAGTAATTATCAAACAGAGCAGGCCTCCACCCGGGGCGGTGCAGAGACCAACTTCTGATATCAGGTCTCCAGTCCATGCTCGGGGTGACTGGGATTAGATGCTGCAGCTCACAGCTAACACCCGGTACCTGTGTCACCGTTAGGGTCAAAGCGAGCTGACCTATGTTGCACCCCACATTGCTCCTCTGAGCCCTAGAGTCGCCGCTTACCATCAAATTTCCTGCGTTGGCCTCTCGGTCTGTTCCATCTCCACAGGCACACTCCAGGTACCTCACGTTGCCCATGCCCCAGTTCCCCCCAGGTGGGCGGCGGATTGCTGCGCAGCGGCCTCTGCTCCATCATCCACTCTGCTATAGAAGCATGTATTATAGCTTCAGCACACAAAGTGTTGACTATTTCAAACGATTTCCATTGCTGCTGGACTCTGCTCGTATTGTTTGAAAAGACAAGGATCTTGGAGGATTGGAACTGAACGTTCCCCTTTTCCTTCATCACCCTCAATATTGCATCTCTGCCTCTATAGTTTAGCACTTTAACTATCATCGGGCATGGTGGGGTGCCACCCTGGGGGTTTTCCACCAGGGAGGGATGTGATCATTCAAGGATAAAACAAGTGAAGAGCTTGTCTGTCGGGATCCATGTGCGAATCCAGTGTTACAGAAACTCCTCAGATGCAGACCCCTCCATTCCTTCGGGAACCTATGAAGCCCATAATATTTCTATATGTGTCATTTTACACATCGTCCACGCGATCCTCTTGGATACGGGAGGCCGAGGTCAAATGGACCACCTCCGCTTTCAACGTTGTCACTGAGTCCTCCAGATCTGATATGTGCCCTTCTGCCCCAAACACTCTGCCCACAGTGTTCCGCAGGTCTTGTCGCAGGAGTGCCATGTCTATTTACACTTCCCCAATTTTGGCATCCAGGACAGATCAGGATGACTTTATCTCTTGTAAGATGTCTGCCACATCTCCAAACACAGGATAAATGCTTCCCCATTTTCACCAGTTTTACCAGTTTGAGGGGGAGAGATCATAAACTTATCAATTTTAGTTTGGGCCTGTGAAGGTGGTGGGCCGCCCCTTCCCATAGTGAGTGGCTGCATGAGTGGGATCTCTGTTCGTGTGCTACCGCTGGGGCTCCTCCAGTGCCCAAAACAGTTGCCTTGTAGTCATACGTAGCTGAGCTTTCTTGCGCCAGGCAAGTGGCCCCATACACCAGGACTTGGATGGCTCTGGGTTCGCAAGGACCAGGAAGTGGGCAGGTCACAGTCCCAGGGTCCTAGTTCCAGGCATGGTCCCCAGTGTGTCACATACAGGCCAGTCACTTGCCCAGGGCCATCCCAGGTCACTATGCTTCAGTGCATGGGGGGCAGCACTGACCAGCTAGCCCCAAGGACCACATGAGCAGTCATGCTATGGGTACTACTCCTCTATGGCTGACTTTTGCTGAGGGCTATTGCAATGGAACTATGGGCGCTTCAGTATGCATGGCTTCCCCAGTGGATTTCTCTTCCCTGGCCCGGGGTACCATAATCCTAGGGTGCACAGCGCACTCCTCTACCAAAATTGAGCTGCGGGTGGTCCTCCTCCACTCACCTCCACTATTGGGCCAGATCACCTTGCCGCTCCCCCACCCTAGCCTGTGAAGACCACCCAGCCTCACCTGTGGCAAGTTGTCCTTGCTGTCAACAGGCATCCCTGGTCTGCTCCAAAAGGCAGGGGAATCTCTCACCTGTACGTCTGCCTCCTAACAGTTCTTTCCGGGGCCGCTGCTCACACCCTTAACCATTCGGTCGCTATCTTGAGTGCGTCCGCCTGCCCATCCAACAATCACTGCACTGCGACAGGGGCACTGCTCGGGCACAGTCTTGCCCCGCATGGTCCTCTGGGGTATGCTCACCATTCTAGGTTTCTTTGCCTGCATCAGGATTATGATGGATGCACGATCCGGAAAGGCAGGAGCTCAAGGGGAGACGTCCGCCATTTTAGCGATCTCCCAAATTTCACATCTTTAAATTCATCTTGCATTCTCAAAGAGTATTTTCTTTTACCAGATGTTGTGTTTCTGTCATTTTCCTTGCAACATATGACTCTTGTACAGTGCTGAGACACCTCCAGGCAGGCCCGGCTCCAGGAATTTTTATTTGGGTGGGCCAAGGGTGCATTTGGGTGGGCAACTGGGGGCTTGATTTGTCACATATATGTCTAGGCAGGCCTGCTTCAGGGCCCTCCTTTATCTCTTCTTAGTCTTACAAGGCCCAGTAAAACTCATTCTTTTCCAAATCTCTTTTTTTATTGTTATCACTCTCAAAAAGTGTTTTTTCCATGTAATGTTATTTTGATGGGAAGAGGAGGTTTCTGAGGTGGGAGTATCAGGCTAGTGACACTCCTCGGGCTCCCTCTGTGCGAGCCATAAGGGAGAATTCCTCTTCATTACTACCTCAACCTGACCACGGACACTGCAACGCACTCCCTTACAGGCTTGATTAGCCACTATTCCTCTCCAGTGCACCTTATCTCACAGATGACCTTGGGCCTCAGCCCCATATCAGGCACCATCAGGCTCCACTTTAATTTTTCCCAGTAAAAACATTAGTAAAATCACCTTCATTCTTAAAACATTGAATATAGCAGTAAATATAATTAGCACGCACTTTAAAGTATGTTTTACAGTACCCCTTATGGCCCGACTGCTAAATAAATAAACAAAAACAGAAAGGCCATGACAAGGCCGGCTTCAGCACTGATGCGAAAGTCTTTTTTGGCACTGCACCAATAACCTCTTTCTCCCTAAATACCTTTCCTACCACCTTCCAACAGTGCCCCTCATCCCTCCATAGCCTCCCTATTGACCTCTTCCTCGGATTCCATCACTGCCACACGCCACCAGTGCCCCTCATCTCTCCATAGCCTCCCCCTACTGACCTTCTCATCGGATTCCCTCACTGCCACCCTCCACCAGTGCCCTTCATCTCTCTGTAGCCCCTCCCCCTCATGACCTCCTCCTCAGACTCCCTCACTACCACCCTCTACCAGTGCCCCTCATCTCTCCGTAGCCCACCCATATTGACCTTCTCATTGGATTCCCTCACTGCCACCCTCCACCAGTACCCCTCATCTCTCTGTAGAACCTTTCCCTCATGACCTCCTCCTCAGACTCCCTCACTACGACCCTCCATCAGTGCCCCTCATCTCTCTGTAGCCCACCCCTCCACCCCAAGACCTCTTCCTTGGATTTCCCTCACTACCACCCTCCATCAGTGCCCCTCATCTCTCCCTAGCTCCTCCCTCCACCCCATGACCTCTTCCTCGGATTCCCTCACTGCCACCCTCCAACAGTGCCCCTCATCTTTACATAGCCCCTCTCTCATATGCATTTTATTTGTTGTATAGCGCTACTCATATCAGTGTAGGGTGTGTCAGAATTTAACACCACGCACACATTATACAGATACAATGAATCATACAAGTAGGGAATGTCACGTAAGCCAATGAGGATTACAAGGTGTAGGAATCACATGTCATCCACTGGTGGGCAGTGTGAGAAGGTGGCCCGATATGCAGCGTTCGCTATTCTAGCGACCACTATGTATCGTTCCAACGACCCTTATGGTGATTGGTTGTAAGTCAACCTTAGACCAGCTATCCTAGTAGCGTGGATACGAGCAGTCTTCGGGCTAAACTCTAGAGGGCGTGTTAAGCCAGCTGTAATACCATCACATACCCCTTGAACACCAAGTGAAAGGACACCACACAAGTGTTATGAAAATAAACAGTATATTTATTAGAATCACAACAGCCCTGTACTCTTTATGAGGACAGGGTACTAAGCACAGAACAAAAGCTCTTAGAAAATACTTCAAGTGCACAATTAAAACAAGTGCCCGAGGGCACGGAAAGTTTAGTGGTCTCGGGCAGACCCGATAAGGCAAGTCGGAAGCGAGGGACTCGGGACCCTAGAGTAAGGAGGCTATGCAGGCACCGAAATGCCGAGGTTACCTAGCCACGAGGGCTGCGGCTGCACAAGTCTTACAGGCGTCGGGGTCTTCGCTGACAAGCCAGGAGCAGGAAGAAAAGGAGTTGCTGGCCGGCGACCAGTGATGAATAGTTCGTAGTGATCCAAGCCTGGATCAGTGATCGTTGATACCTGAAAGCAGAGGGGAACAAGTTCGTACTACTAGCCAGTAGTCAGAGGGTACCAGGAAGGCACCGGATGGCCGTCACCTCGACTAGGTGAGTGGGCGACGCTAGGCTCTGCAGTCTCACGGACCAGGAGGCGTTGTCGGCGACCAGGATGGAGGTGCGAGCTGTCCCACGAAGGTTGATGCTGTCAGCGTCGCTGGGCCCAGGATTGGGGCAACAAGCCTTGGCAGATTTCAGGGCCACGTGGTGGGCCTAAAATGGCGTCTGGAGTGGACCAGGAGGGTCCGAGGTGCTCCTCTCGGAAAAGGGAGCAACCAGACCAGCAGCGTTGGTTGTCGGATGTCGTCAAAGAAGGGCACAAGCCAGCGGCTAGTGACCAGACAACGTGCTGAGCAGCGAGCAGAAGGGCCCCACGCAGATCGTGGAGATGCTGGGAGACTGCACTTCGGTGCTGGAGCTGCTCAGGGTCGGGGCTTCTCGGACCCCAGAGCACTCACCAGAGAATTGCTTCGATGGTCGTGCTGATTAAGAAAACGTGCAGGTTTTGATGATGGCCGGTCCCTCGAGGTCTCGTCGCACCCACAGATCTCAGCTGAGCTGACGACGTGGGTAGAGGTCAGAGGTGCCAGGGAAGCCGGTTCTCGTCGAGCTGGGCCGTCGGATCCTTGAGGAAGGACTTGCAGCAAACCGCAGAGTTCTTAGATGGTGCCCGCTGGTGCAGGGTGACTACTCCTTAGCCACAAGGGAGAAATCTTGAGAAGAGTCTCGAAGTCCTTTCGTAGAAAGTATTCTTGATTTAAAGATGATCTAATTTGGAAGGGTCCCCGCTCCGGCCTTTATCCTAAAGAAAGGGGCGGGTACATGACTAGGTCCTGCCCTAAGGGTGGGACCAGGAAGGGGGGTAGTTACACCCCTCTCCCCCTGCTGGACTTTCCCCAGGTCAGGGGCTGCGCGCCCCTGGAACTGGTTCTAGCCGGCAGATGCGTAGTGAGCACCGGGGTGCCACTCCGCAGTCACCTTCTTGCAAAGCCCTACCTACCCAGAATACACAAACCCTGTCTGGGACGGTGCGAACACCGCCCTTGACAGGAAACCCTTTGTCCAAGCTCTCCTCGCTGGAAGGACTCCCAGCAGCAGGAGGTCAGACTTGTGTCTGTGGTGGCAGCGTCCATTTTGTGGAGCTGAGGCTTCAGTTAACTTTAACCGGGGTTCTCAGTTACGTACATGTCGTGTCCCTCTAGAAGGGCGGAATGCTAACCTCGTCGCCAGAATTGGTGAGGGGGCAGCATCCCGATTCGTATGACACCTTACTCGACATGTCTTGATAACGCGATACCGAAGTTACCGATATGATACGCGTTATCATGGAACAGCCATTGGGTCTTGGTTCCGCAAGCTGCAACCGGGCTCGGCTCGTGCCAGAGCTCAATTCACATGATTCCATGCACTCTGCCTTCAGGATTGTTAAGGCCTGCCATAGGAGTGACTGAGAGGAACTCGGGTGTCCATTTTAAGGTTAGGTATAGGGATACTACACCTACAGCAACGGGCGAGTACGCCACGTGACCCCAGCTGTCGTGCAGCCAGTTGTGTCAGATTTAGAGGGCCATCCAGGGGTGGCATAATACATGCTTCAGCCCCTGGTAGGCCCTGGGTACACCGATGCCCTGAGTTACAGGGTCTGACAGAGTGGCCCAGTTCCAATTGGGTAATGCACCTAAGGTACACATCAATTTAGCGAGAGAACAGCTAGGCTGTGGGTCTGATTGGCAGGCCCACAGCCCGAGAAAGTCGTAAACCAGTGAAACAAAAGCAAAAAGTCCGGGTGATCATAGGATTGCAGACCCTACCCTCCTACATGACCCCCCCCAAACGTTGGGACAATAAGCTAACCTTGACCAGGTGAGTCTTCTTGTTCTAAGTGGAAATACCTGGAGAGCCCATCTGCATTGCCATGATCAGTGCCAGATCTATGCTCCACTGTGAAGTCCATCCCCTGTAGGGAAATGGACCACCTAAGCAGTTTGGGGTTTTCACCCTTCATCTGATTTAGCCATAGGAGGGGCTTATGGTCGGTCTGAATCTTGAAATGAGTGCCAAACAAGTATGGCCTCAGTTTCTTCAGGGCCCACACCACAGCGAAGGCCTCCCTCTCTATAGCTGACCAATTTTTCTCTCTGGGGGTCAGCCGTCTGCTTATAAAAGCAATGGGCTGGTCATTACCATCAAAATTCAGTTGAGATAGAACAGCTCCCACACCCAACTCAGAAGCATCTGTTTGGACAATGAATGGTTTGGAGTAGTCTGGACTCTTGAGGATAGGTGCCGTGCACATGGCCTGCTTTAGGTCATCGAATGCTTTTTGACAGCTCGCTGTCCACTGAACCTTTTTTGGCATTTTCTTACTCGTCAGTTCATTGAGCGGAGTCACAATCGATCCGTAATTCCTGACGAACTTCCGGTAGTAACCAATCAGGCCCAAGAAAGCTCGAACCTGAGTCTGGGTGGTTGGAGGAGCCCAGTCCCTGATTGACTGTATCTTGCTCTCCAGTGGTTGAACTTGGCCTCCACCGACAAGGTGGCCCAAGTATACAACCTGTGTCTGCCCTATCTGGCACTTGGTAGCCTTGATAGTGAGACCTGCTGCTTGCAGAGCCTCTAACACTTTCCGCAGGTGGACCAGGTGATCCTCCCAGGTGGAGCTAAAGACAGCAATATCGTCAAGATACGCCGCACAGAAGTCATCCAGCCGGTGAGAACGTGATTCACCAACCGTTGGAAGGTGGCAGGTGCATTTTTCAAACCAAAGGGCATCACCACGAACTGATAATGCCCACCAGGGGTAGAAAATGCTGTCTTAGGCTTGGCGTCCTCAGCTAACCTGATTTGCCAATACCCAGCTGTCAGGTCAAACGTACTTAAGTAGTTGGCCGAAGCCAATCTATCGATAAGCTCGTCTGCCCTTGGTATTGGGTGGGCGTCAGTCTTCGTGACTGCATTGAGACCCCTGTAGTCTACGCAGAACCTCATCTCTTTCTTACCGCCCGGGGTGTGAGGTTTCGGCACTAGAACTACGGGACTAGCCCAAGGGCTATCCGAGGGTTCAATGACTCCCAGCTCCAACATTTTCTGCACTTCACTCTTGATGCAGTCTCTAACGTGATCAGGCTGCCGGTAGATTTTACTCTTGACGGGCAAGCTGTCACCAGTGTCAACCTCATGGGTGCACCAATTGGTCTGACTGGGTGTTAGAGAGAACATATGCCGGAAGGATTGAAGAACCTTTTTACAATCCTCCTGTTGATGTTCGGAGAGGCTGCCACAAAAGACAACACCATCTACCGATCCATCGTCAGGATTCTGAGTGAGCAGGTCGGGGAGAGGGTCACTCTCCTCTTCCTGTCCCTCATCTATGGCCATGAGCAAACTCATGTCCTTCCTGTCGACATATGCCTTGAGCCTGTTGACATGAAGCACCCTGTGGGGGCTCCGGGGAGTTCCTAGGTCTACCAGGTAGGTGACCTCTCCCTTTTTCTCCAGGATGGTGTAGGGACCGGACCATTTGTCCTTGAGTGCTGCTGGGGCCACTGGCTCCAACACCCACACCTTCTGTCCGGGCTGGTAAACAGTCAAGACAGCCTTTTGGTCATGCCAAGCTTTTTGGAGTTCTTGGCTGGCCTTAAGGTTTTCGGATGCCTTCTCCATGTACTCAGCCATCCGCGAGCGGAGACCAAGCACATAGTCCACTATGTTGGTTGCAGGCTTTTTGAGAGGTCTCTCCCATCCTTCCTTCACCAAACACAGGGGTCCTCTTACAGGATGCCCGTAGAAAAGTTCAAAAGGGCTGTAGCCAACCCCCTTCTGTGGGACTTCTCTGTAAGCGAATAAAAGGCAGGGGATCAGGACGTCCCATCTACGCCGAAGCTTTTCAGGTAGTCCATGAATCATCCCTTTCAGGGTCCTGTTGAATCTCTCAACAAGCCCATTGCATTGTGGATGATAGGGTGTAGTGAATTTGTAGTTGACACCACATTCCTTCCACATACCAGTTAAGTAGCTCGACATAAAGTTTGCACCTCTGTCGGAGACGACCTCCTTAGGGAAGCCCACTCTGGAGAATACTCCAACTAGGGCTCTTGCCACAACAGGCGCTGTAGTGGTCCTAAGGGGAATAGATTCAGGATACCTGGTGGCATGATCCACTACCACCAGTATAAACTTGTACCCTGATGCTGTTGGTGGTTCCATGGGACCGACGATATCGATCCCCACCCGTTCAAAGGGCACCCCCACCACAGGCATTGGTATAAGGGGGGCCTTTGTCGTGCCACCTGACTTACCACTGGCTTGGCAAGTGACACAGGAGCGGCAAAACTCCTTGGTATCTTCGTTCATATGAGGCCAGTGAAAGTGTGAAACAAGCCTGTCCCACGTCTTCGTCTGGCCTAAGTGTCCTGCTAAGGGAATCTCGTGGGCCAAGGTAAGGAGGAAACCACGCTGAGACAAGGGGACGACCAGCCTCCTGGTCATGCCAGGCTTGGGGTCTCTTGCCTCAGTGTACAGGAGTCCATCTTCCCAGTATACCTTGTGGGTACCTGTGGCGTTCCCAGCAGCCTCAGCAGGAGCCTGCTGTCTGAGGGGTTCAAGAGAAGGGCAGTCTAACTGGTCCTTCCCCAGGTCTTCTCGTGTGGGTCCCCCTGAGCCCAGAAACTCAACTTGATCAAGTTCGAGTTCTTTAGGTTCAGTTTCCCGCAATTCCTGGAGGTCAGCCTCCTCTGAGACTTGATCCTCGACCTGGGGCAAGGGGGAAGGCGAAGCCTTAACCCGACTGCTCTTCTTCTTGGGAGGTGTCTGGTCCATTGTTCCAGGATCCAGCACCTGTTCAGTGGGGCATCGTCTGACCTGTGACCTGGTCACAGCAAACACGTGTGCTGGCAAGCCTAACATCTCCATGTGAGTCCGTTGCTCCACTTCTGACCATTGTGATGACTCCAAATCATTGCCCAACAAACAATCCACTGGGAGGTCTGAACTAACAACAACCTTTTTCTGGCCATTTACCCCTCCCCAGGAGAAAGCAACAATCGCCATACTATGACTGGTAGTGACGTTGCTGGCATTGGTCACCAGGAAATCTGTACCTGGCATGATCTGTCCAGGGTCCACAAAGTTAGGCGTCACCATGGTGACGCTGGCACAAGTGTCCCTATAGGCCTGAGCCATTCTTCCATTTATTAAAGGCGTCTGTCGGTATTTGCCCAAAGTATTGGGACTGACATCAGGGGATATATCCACATCCCCTGTACAGACAAGGACAGCCTGAGTGAGTGTACCAACTAAGCTGTCACACCCCTCAGAACCCAAGGTTAACCCAACTAGTCCCTTGGGAGGCGCACTACTACTGCTGGCTGTACTAGGGGGCACAGGTGCCTTAGGGGCTGCAGTAGCAGGAGTCTGCCCTCCTTTCTTGGTGCACTCACTAAACCAGTGAGTTTTACTTTTACAGTATTGGCACCACCTTTTTGATTGGCCTTCTTGATTCTTCTTTTTCTTGGAAGCCTGACCCCCCCCCTCTTTGGGTTGTTGGGGACCTGTCGAAGACTTCTGGTCAGTTTGTTCCCCTTTCGAATCTTTACCCTTCTGGTCTGCTTTCTTCTGGCCACCCTGGTTCTGGCCCTGGTTTTGCTTAACCCTTGTTCTGACCCATCTGTCTGCCTTCTTTCCCAATTCTTGGGGAGAGGTCAGATCCGAGTCGACAAGGTGCTGATGCAACAACTGGTTCTGACAATTGTTTAAAATCTGTTCTCGCATGATCAAATTATACAATCCTGTGTAATCAGTAACCTTACTGCCCAGCAACCAGCCCTCCAAAGCCTTAGTGGCACAATCAACGAAATCAGACCAGTCCTGAGACTGAGTTTTCTGGGTATCCCTGAACAGCAACCTGTACTGCTCAGTGGTTAGGCCGAACCCATCAATCAGTGTGTTCTTCAGGATCTGGTAATTGTTAGCGTCCTCGACTCTAGTAGTGAGGAGCTTATCTCTACCTTTACCGTCAAAGGAGAGCCACAAGATAGCTGCCCACTGACTCTGGGGGATGCACTGTACAGTGCAGGCCCGCTCCAAAGCAGTAATCCATTTGTGGATGTCGTCCCCTTGCTTAAAGGGGGGCACTATCTTATTCAGGTGCTTAGTGTCTAAACTCCTGGGTTCCCGTGGGGGAATGCTGCCACCAGTGGGAATTGTCCCACTCAACTCTTGCTCTCGAGCAAAGGCGAGTCTCTCTTTGGCTAGGGCAAGTTCTTCCCTCGCGATCCGCAGATTGACTTCCCTCTCCTTTGCTTCGTACATTCTCCTCTGAGGTGATGTCATCCCTCTTCGAGCAGAACCTCGAGAGCCATTGGTTCGAGCAGATCCGTTAGAGCCTCTCGACAGAGACCTAACTTGTCCGTTCCCAATGTTAAGCTGGCCCGAGAGAGGGCCCAGGGGTCCCCTAGTACCAATCTCGTGCCGGCTTAAGTTGTCCTGAGTTAGCTGACTAACTATGACTGGACCTTGGTCTGCCTCATCCCCAGATGTCTCTGGTTCCTCGTCCTCCTCTTCACCCTCTGCGGAGAGATGGATAAGGTCAGGGTCACCTCGGGTTCCCTCGAGGGGAGGCATCTCCATTTCTGGATGAGAAGGGTCGGTGTTACCCGCCCTCCTAGCATCATAAGTCTCCAAGAGACCAATCAGAAACGGAATGGTAGGGTTTGCACCCTGTTTTAACTTCCGAGATGTACAGATCTGTCGCATCTCGTGGAAGCTAAGTGCAGCATATCTGTAGGTGACCTGTGGAAGGTCGACTGACACAAGGAGAGACTCAGAGTTTCCTCCTTTGTCCGACATGCTGCTTCTAGTGTGGTGTAAGTGATGCACCTACCTACACTATGGGTTTACCTACTGATCCTTTGCTAGGAGTTGTAGCCAAGGTGTACTAAGCCTTGAGGAGCTACAACAGCTGGTTCAGTAGAACTCAGAGTATTCTAAGCTAAGTTATATGTACCTGGAGTACTTATGCGATTTTTCACAAGATATTCTTAGGATACGCGTGGTAAAACAACAGCAAGGGGATGTGTGAAATTGAACATACCTTAATTCATTCATGTGGATTACATTCTTTGATACTTGCTTCAAAAAGAGTTCTTCTCAGCTATATGTATAAATAAATATGGATAACTGGATCTTTATCCTCAACATGAACTATTGATTACTTTGTTTATTGAATCAGACCTTTCGGTCCTTGCAACGTTGTGCTCAGGGGTGTTCTCTCCCTAGGCGGGGGAGCCTTCTCTCAGCTATTCCCTTCACACTGCCTGGCCAGACAGTGGTTCCCCGAGCAGCACATGACAATTCTTCAAAATCCTACATCTTGGATCATTTTTTGCTGTGCGAGATCCTTTCTCAATTTAAAAACAACAGCAAGCTCAAATCCCAACCGCTGCCACCAATGTGAGAAGGTGGCCCGATATGCAGAGTTCGCTATTCTAGCGACCACTATGTATCGTTCCAACGACCCTTATGGTGATTGGTTGTAAGTCAACCTTAGACCAGCTATCCTAGTAGCGTGGATACGAGCAGTCTTCGGGCTAAACTCTAGAGGGCGTGTTAAGCCAGCTGTAATACCATCACATACCCCTTGAACACCAAGTGAAAGGACACCACACAAGTGTTATGAAAATAAACAGTATATTTATTAGAATCACAACAGCCCTGTACTCTTTATGAGGACAGGGTACTAAGCACAGAACAAAAGCTCTTAGAAAATACTTCAAGTGCACAATTAAAACAAGTGCCCGAGGGCACGGAAAGTTTAGTGGTCTCGGGCGGACCCGATAAGGCAAGTCGGAAGCGAGGGACTCGGGACCCTAGAGTAAGGAGGCTATGCAGACACCGAAATGCCGAGGTTACCTAGCCACGAGGGCTGCGGCTGCACAAGTCTTACAGGCGTCGGGGTCTTCGCTGACGAGCCAGGAGCCGGAAGAAAAGGAGTTGCTGGCCGGCGACCAGTGATGAATAGTTCGTAGTGATCCAAGCCTGGATCAGTGATCGTTGATACCTGAAAGCAGAGGGGACCAAGTTCGTACTACTAGCCAGTAGTCAGAGGGTACCAGGAAGGCACCGGATGGCCGTCACCTCGACTAGGTGAGTGGGCGACGCTAGGCTCTGCAGTCTCACGGACCAGGAGGCGTTGTCGGCGACCAGGATGGAGGTGCGAGCTGTCCCACGAAGGTTGATGCTGTCGGCGTCGCTGGGCCCAGGATTGGGGCAACAAGCCTTGGCAGATTTCAGGGCCACGTGGTGGGCCTAAAATGGCGTCTGGAGTGGACCAGGAGGGTCCGAGGTGCTCCTCTCGGAAAAGGGAGCAAGGGCCGGTCTGGAGCAACAAGACCAGCAGCGTTGGTTGTCGGATGTCGTCAAAGAAGGGCACAAGCCAGCGGCTAGTGACCAGACAACGTGCTGAGCAGCGAGCAGAAGGGCCCCACGCAGATCGTGGAGATGCTGGGAGACTGCACTTCGGTGCTGGAGCTGCTCAGGGTCGGGGCTTCTCGGACCCCAGAGCACTCACCAGAGAATTGCTTCGATGGTCGTGCTGATTAAGAAAACGTGCAGGTTTTGATGATGGCCGGTCCCTCGAGGTCTCGTCGCACCCACAGATCTCAGCTGAGCTGACGACGTGGGTAGAGGTCAGAGGTGCCAGGGAAGCCGGTTCTCGTCGAGCTGGGCCGTCGGATCCTTGAGGAAGGACTTGCAGCAAACCGCAGAGTTCTTAGATGGTGCCCGCTGGTGCAGGGTGACTACTCCTTAGCCACAAGGGAGAAATCTTGAGAAGAGTCTCGAAGTCCTTTCGTAGAAAGTATTCTTGATTTAAAGATGATCTAATTTGGAAGGGTCCCCGCTCCGGCCTTTATCCTAAAGAAAGGGGCGGGTACATGACTAGGTCCTGCCCTAAGGGTGGGACCAGGAAGGGGGGTAGTTACACCCCTCTCCCCCTGCTGGACTTTCCCCAGGTCAGGGGCTGCGCGCCCCTGGAACTGGTTCTAGCCGGCAGATGCGTAGTGAGCACCGGGGTGCCACTCCGCAGTCACCTTCTTGCAAAGCCCTACCTACCCAGAATACACAAACCCTGTCTGGGACGGTGCGAACACCGCCCTTGACAGGAAACCCTTTGTCCAAGCTCTCCTCGCTGGAAGGACTCCCAGCAGCAGGAGGTCAGACTTGTGTCTGTGGTGGCAGCGTCCATTTTGTGGAGCTGAGGCTTCAGTTAACTTTAACCGGGGTTCTCAGTTACGTACATGTCGTGTCCCTCTAGAAGGGCGGAATGCTAACCTCGTCGCCAGAATTGGTGAGGGGGCAGCATCCCGATTCGTATGACACCTTACTCGACATGTCTTGATAACGCGATACCGAAGTTACCGATATGATACGCGTTATCATGGAACAGCCATTGGGTCTTGGTTCCGCAAGCTGCAACCGGGCTCGGCTCGTGCCAGAGCTCAATTCACATGATTCCATGCACTCTGCCTTCAGGATTGTTAAGGCCTGCCATAGGAGTGACTGAGAGGAACTCGGGTGTCCATTTTAAGGTTAGGTATAGGGATACTACACCTACAGCAACGGGCGAGTACGCCACGTGACCCCAGCTGTCGTGCAGCCAGTTGTGTCAGATTTAGAGGGCCATCCAGGGGTGGCATAATACATGCTTCAGCCCCTGGTAGGCCCTGGGTACACCGATGCCCTGAGTTACAGGGTCTGACAGGGTGGCCCAGTTCCAATTGGGTAATGCACCTAAGGTACACATCAATTTAGCGAGAGAACAGCTAGGCTGTGGGTCTGATTGGCAGGCCCACAGCCCGAGAAAGTCGTAAACCAGTGAAACAAAAGCAAAAAGTCCGGGTGATCATAGGATTGCAGACCCTACCCTCCTACATGACCCCCCCCAAACGTTGGGACAATAAGCTAACCTTGACCAGGTGAGTCTTCTTGTTCTAAGTGGAAATACCTGGAGAGCCCATCTGCATTGCCATGATCAGTGCCAGATCTATGCTCCACTGTGAAGTCCATCCCCTGTAGGGAAATGGACCACCTAAGCAGTTTGGGGTTTTCACCCTTCATCTGATTTAGCCATAGGAGGGGCTTATGGTCGGTCTGAATCTTGAAATGAGTGCCAAACAAGTATGGCCTCAGTTTCTTCAGGGCCCACACCACAGCGAAGGCCTCCCTCTCTATAGCTGACCAATTTTTCTCTCTGGGGGTCAGCCGTCTGCTTATAAAAGCAATGGGCTGGTCATTACCATCAAAATTCAGTTGAGATAGAACAGCTCCCACACCCAACTCAGAAGCATCTGTTTGGACAATGAATGGTTTGGAGTAGTCTGGACTCTTGAGGATAGGTGCCGTGCACATGGCCTGCTTTAGGTCATCGAATGCTTTTTGACAGCTCGCTGTCCACTGAACCTTTTTTGGCATTTTCTTACTCGTCAGTTCATTGAGCGGAGTCACAATCGATCCGTAATTCCTGACGAACTTCCGGTAGTAACCAATCAGGCCCAAGAAAGCTCGAACCTGAGTCTGGGTGGTTGGAGGAGCCCAGTCCCTGATTGACTGTATCTTGCTCTCCAGTGGTTGAACTTGGCCTCCACCGACAAGGTGGCCCAAGTATACAACCTGTGTCTGCCCTATCTGGCACTTGGTAGCCTTGATAGTGAGACCTGCTGCTTGCAGAGCCTCTAACACTTTCCGCAGGTGGACCAGGTGATCCTCCCAGGTGGAGCTAAAGACAGCAATATCGTCAAGATACGCCGCACAGAAGTCATCCAGCCGGTGAGAACGTGATTCACCAACCGTTGGAAGGTGGCAGGTGCATTTTTCAAACCAAAGGGCATCACCACGAACTGATAATGCCCACCAGGGGTAGAAAATGCTGTCTTAGGCTTGGCGTCCTCAGCTAACCTGATTTGCCAATACCCAGCTGTCAGGTCAAACGTACTTAAGTAGTTGGCCGAAGCCAATCTATCGATAAGCTCGTCTGCCCTTGGTATTGGGTGGGCGTCAGTCTTCGTGACTGCATTGAGACCCCTGTAGTCTACGCAGAACCTCATCTCTTTCTTACCGCCCGGGGTGTGAGGTTTCGGCACTAGAACTACGGGACTAGCCCAAGGGCTATCCGAGGGTTCAATGACTCCCAGCTCCAACATTTTCTGCACTTCACTCTTGATGCAGTCTCTAACGTGATCAGGCTGCCGGTAGATTTTACTCTTGACGGGCAAGCTGTCACCAGTGTCAACCTCATGGGTGCACCAATTGGTCTGACTGGGTGTTAGAGAGAACATATGCCGGAAGGATTGAAGAACCTTTTTACAATCCTCCTGTTGATGTTCGGAGAGGCTGCCACAAAAGACAACACCATCTACCGATCCATCGTCAGGATTCTGAGTGAGCAGGTCGGGGAGAGGGTCACTCTCCTCTTCCTGTCCCTCATCTATGGCCATGAGCAAACTCATGTCCTTCCTGTCGACATATGCCTTGAGCCTGTTGACATGAAGCACCCTGTGGGGGCTCCGGGGAGTTCCTAGGTCTACCAGGTAGGTGACCTCTCCCTTTTTCTCCAGGATGGTGTAGGGACCGGACCATTTGTCCTTGAGTGCTGCTGGGGCCACTGGCTCCAACACCCACACCTTCTGTCCGGGCTGGTAAACAGTCAAGACAGCCTTTTGGTCATGCCAAGCTTTTTGGAGTTCTTGGCTGGCCTTAAGGTTTTCGGATGCCTTCTCCATGTACTCAGCCATCCGCGAGCGGAGACCAAGCACATAGTCCACTATGTTGGTTGCAGGCTTTTTGAGAGGTCTCTCCCATCCTTCCTTCACCAAACACAGGGGTCCTCTTACAGGATGCCCGTAGAAAAGTTCAAAAGGGCTGTAGCCAACCCCCTTCTGTGGGACTTCTCTGTAAGCGAATAAAAGGCAGGGGATCAGGACGTCCCATCTACGCCGAAGCTTTTCAGGTAGTCCATGAATCATCCCTTTCAGGGTCCTGTTGAATCTCTCAACAAGCCCATTGCATTGTGGATGATAGGGTGTAGTGAATTTGTAGTTGACACCACATTCCTTCCACATACCAGTTAAGTAGCTCGACATAAAGTTTGCACCTCTGTCGGAGACGACCTCCTTAGGGAAGCCCACTCTGGAGAATACTCCAACTAGGGCTCTTGCCACAACAGGCGCTGTAGTGGTCCTAAGGGGAATAGATTCAGGATACCTGGTGGCATGATCCACTACCACCAGTATAAACTTGTACCCTGATGCTGTTGGTGGTTCCATGGGACCGACGATATCGATCCCCACCCGTTCAAAGGGCACCCCCACCACAGGCATTGGTATAAGGGGGGCCTTTGTCGTGCCACCTGACTTACCACTGGCTTGGCAAGTGACACAGGAGCGGCAAAACTCCTTGGTATCTTCGTTCATATGAGGCCATTGAAAGTGTGAAACAAGCCTGTCCCACGTCTTCGTCTGGCCTAAGTGTCCTGCTAAGGGAATCTCGTGGGCCAAGGTAAGGAGGAAACCACGCTGAGACAAGGGGACGACCAGCCTCCTGGTCATGCCAGGCTTGGGGTCTCTTGCCTCAGTGTACAGGAGTCCATCTTCCCAGTATACCTTGTGGGTACCTGTGGCGTTCCCAGCAGCCTCAGCAGGAGCCTGCTGTCTGAGGGGTTCAAGAGAAGGGCAGTCTAACTGGTCCTTCCCCAGGTCTTCTCGTGTGGGTCCCCCTGAGCCCAGAAACTCAACTTGATCAAGTTCGAGTTCTTTAGGTTCAGTTTCCCGCAATTCCTGGAGGTCAGCCTCCTCTGAGACTTGATCCTCGACCTGGGGCAAGGGGGAAGGCGAAGCCTTAACCCGACTGCTCTTCTTCTTGGGAGGTGTCTGGTCCATTGTTCCAGGATCCAGCACCTGTTCAGTGGGGCATCGTCTGACCTGTGACCTGGTCACAGCAAACACGTGTGCTGGCAAGCCTAACATCTCCATGTGAGTCCGTTGCTCCACTTCTGACCATTGTGATGACTCCAAATCATTGCCCAACAAACAATCCACTGGGAGGTCTGAACTAACAACAACCTTTTTCTGGCCATTTACCCCTCCCCAGGAGAAAGCAACAATCGCCATACTATGACTGGTAGTGACGTTGCTGGCATTGGTCACCAGGAAATCTGTACCTGGCATGATCTGTCCAGGGTCCACAAAGTTAGGCGTCACCATGGTGACGCTGGCACAAGTGTCCCTATAGGCCTGAGCCATTCTTCCATTTATTAAAGGCGTCTGTCGGTATTTGCCCAAAGTATTGGGACTGACATCAGGGGATATATCCACATCCCCTGTACAGACAAGGACAGCCTGAGTGAGTGTACCAACTAAGCTGTCACACCCCTCAGAACCCAAGGTTAACCCAACTAGTCCCTTGGGAGGCGCACTACTACTGCTGGCTGTACTAGGGGGCACAGGTGCCTTAGGGGCTGCAGTAGCAGGAGTCTGCCCTCCTTTCTTGGTGCACTCACTAAACCAGTGAGTTTTACTTTTACAGTATTGGCACCACCTTTTTGATTGGCCTTCTTGATTCTTCTTTTTCTTGGAAGCCTGACCCCCCCCCTCTTTGGGTTGTTGGGGACCTGTCGAAGACTTCTGGTCAGTTTGTTCCCCTTTCGAATCTTTACCCTTCTGGTCTGCTTTCTTCTGGCCACCCTGGTTCTGGCCCTGGTTTTGCTTAACCCTTGTTCTGACCCATCTGTCTGCCTTCTTTCCCAATTCTTGGGGAGAGGTCAGATCCGAGTCGACAAGGTGCTGATGCAACAACTGGTTCTGACAATTGTTTAAAATCTGTTCTCGCATGATCAAATTATACAATCCTGTGTAATCAGTAACCTTACTGCCCAGCAACCAGCCCTCCAAAGCCTTAGTGGCACAATCAACGAAATCAGACCAGTCCTGAGACTGAGTTTTCTGGGTATCCCTGAACAGCAACCTGTACTGCTCAGTGGTTAGGCCGAACCCATCAATCAGTGTGTTCTTCAGGATCTGGTAATTGTTAGCGTCCTCGACTCTAGTAGTGAGGAGCTTATCTCTACCTTTACCGTCAAAGGAGAGCCACAAGATAGCTGCCCACTGACTCTGGGGGATGCACTGTACAGTGCAGGCCCGCTCCAAAGCAGTAATCCATTTGTGGATGTCGTCCCCTTGCTTAAAGGGGGGCACTATCTTATTCAGGTGCTTAGTGTCTAAACTCCTGGGTTCCCGTGGGGGAATGCTGCCACCAGTGGGAATTGTCCCACTCAACTCTTGCTCTCGAGCAAAGGCGAGTCTCTCTTTGGCTAGGGCAAGTTCTTCCCTCGCGATCCGCAGATTGACTTCCCTCTCCTTTGCTTCGTACATTCTCCTCTGAGGTGATGTCATCCCTCTTCGAGCAGAACCTCGAGAGCCATTGGTTCGAGCAGATCCGTTAGAGCCTCTCGACAGAGACCTAACTTGTCCGTTCCCAATGTTAAGCTGGCCCGAGAGAGGGCCCAGGGGTCCCCTAGTACCAATCTCGTGCCGGCTTAAGTTGTCCTGAGTTAGCTGACTAACTATGACTGGACCTTGGTCTGCCTCATCCCCAGATGTCTCTGGTTCCTCGTCCTCCTCTTCACCCTCTGCGGAGAGATGGATAAGGTCAGGGTCACCTCGGGTTCCCTCGAGGGGAGGCATCTCCATTTCTGGATGAGAAGGGTCGGTGTTACCCGCCCTCCTAGCATCATAAGTCTCCAAGAGACCAATCAGAAACGGAATGGTAGGGTTTGCACCCTGTTTTAACTTCCGAGATGTACAGATCTGTCGCATCTCGTGGAAGCTAAGTGCAGCATATCTGTAGGTGACCTGTGGAAGGTCGACTGACACAAGGAGAGACTCAGAGTTTCCTCCTTTGTCCGACATGCTGCTTCTAGTGTGGTGTAAGTGATGCACCTACCTACACTATGGGTTTACCTACTGATCCTTTGCTAGGAGTTGTAGCCAAGGTGTACTAAGCCTTGAGGAGCTACAACAGCTGGTTCAGTAGAACTCAGAGTATTCTAAGCTAAGTTATATGTACCTGGAGTACTTATGCGATCTTTCACAAGATATTCTTAGGATACGCGTGGTAAAACAACAGCAAGGGGATGTGTGAAATTGAACATACCTTAATTCATTCATGTGGATTACATTCTTTGATACTTGCTTCAAAAAGAGTTCTTCTCAGCTATATGTATAAATAAATATGGATAACTGGATCTTTATCCTCAACATGAACTATTGATTACTTTGTTTATTGAATCAGACCTTTCGGTCCTTGCAACGTTGTGCTCAGGGGTGTTCTCTCCCTAGGCGGGGGAGCCTTCTCTCAGCTATTCCCTTCACACTGCCTGGCCAGACAGTGGTTCCCCGAGCAGCACATGACAATTCTTCAAAATCCTACATCTTGGATCATTTTTTGCTGTGCGAGATCCTTTCTCAATTTAAAAACAACAGCAAGCTCAAATCCCAACCGCTGCCACCAATGTGAGAAGGTGGCCCGATATGCAGAGTTCGCTATTCTAGCGACCACTATGTATCGTTCCAACGACCCTTATGGTGATTGGTTGTAAGTCAACCTTAGACCAGCTATCCTAGTAGCGTGGATACGAGCAGTCTTCGGGCTAAACTCTAGAGGGCGTGTTAAGCCAGCTGTAATACCATCACATACCCCTTGAACACCAAGTGAAAGGACACCACACAAGTGTTATGAAAATAAACAGTATATTTATTAGAATCACAACAGCCCTGTACTCTTTATGAGGACAGGGTACTAAGCACAGAACAAAAGCTCTTAGAAAATACTTCAAGTGCACAATTAAAACAAGTGCCCGAGGGCACGGAAAGTTTAGTGGTCTCGGGCGGACCCGATAAGGCAAGTCGGAAGCGAGGGACTCGGGACCCTAGAGTAAGGAGGCTATGCAGACACCGAAATGCCGAGGTTACCTAGCCACGAGGGCTGCGGCTGCACAAGTCTTACAGGCGTCGGGGTCTTCGCTGACGAGCCAGGAGCCGGAAGAAAAGGAGTTGCTGGCCGGCGACCAGTGATGAATAGTTCGTAGTGATCCAAGCCTGGATCAGTGATCGTTGATACCTGAAAGCAGAGGGGACCAAGTTCGTACTACTAGCCAGTAGTCAGAGGGTACCAGGAAGGCACCGGATGGCCGTCACCTCGACTAGGTGAGTGGGCGACGCTAGGCTCTGCAGTCTCACGGACCAGGAGGCGTTGTCGGCGACCAGGATGGAGGTGCGAGCTGTCCCACGAAGGTTGATGCTGTCGGCGTCGCTGGGCCCAGGATTGGGGCAACAAGCCTTGGCAGATTTCAGGGCCACGTGGTGGGCCTAAAATGGCGTCTGGAGTGGACCAGGAGGGTCCGAGGTGCTCCTCTCGGAAAAGGGAGCAAGGGCCGGTCTGGAGCAACAAGACCAGCAGCGTTGGTTGTCGGATGTCGTCAAAGAAGGGCACAAGCCAGCGGCTAGTGACCAGACAACGTGCTGAGCAGCGAGCAGAAGGGCCCCACGCAGATCGTGGAGATGCTGGGAGACTGCACTTCGGTGCTGGAGCTGCTCAGGGTCGGGGCTTCTCGGACCCCAGAGCACTCACCAGAGAATTGCTTCGATGGTCGTGCTGATTAAGAAAACGTGCAGGTTTTGATGATGGCCGGTCCCTCGAGGTCTCGTCGCACCCACAGATCTCAGCTGAGCTGACGACGTGGGTAGAGGTCAGAGGTGCCAGGGAAGCCGGTTCTCGTCGAGCTGGGCCGTCGGATCCTTGAGGAAGGACTTGCAGCAAACCGCAGAGTTCTTAGATGGTGCCCGCTGGTGCAGGGTGACTACTCCTTAGCCACAAGGGAGAAATCTTGAGAAGAGTCTCGAAGTCCTTTCGTAGAAAGTATTCTTGATTCAAAGATGATCTAATTTGGAAGGGTCCCCGCTCCGGCCTTTATCCTAAAGAAAGGGGCGGGTACATGACTAGGTCCTGCCCTAAGGGTGGGACCAGGAAGGGGGGTAGTTACACCCCTCTCCCCCTGCTGGACTTTCCCCAGGTCAGGGGCTGCGCGCCCCTGGAACTGGTTCTAGCCGGCAGATGCGTAGTGAGCACCGGGGTGCCACTCCGCAGTCACCTTCTTGCAAAGCCCTACCTACCCAGAATACACAAACCCTGTCTGGGACGGTGCGAACACCGCCCTTGACAGGAAACCCTTTGTCCAAGCTCTCCTCGCTGGAAGGACTCCCAGCAGCAGGAGGTCAGACTTGTGTCTGTGGTGGCAGCGTCCATTTTGTGGAGCTGAGGCTTCAGTTAACTTTAACCGGGGTTCTCAGTTACGTAC
This sequence comes from Lissotriton vulgaris, assembly GCF_964263255.1. NCBI lineage: Eukaryota > Metazoa > Chordata > Amphibia > Caudata > Salamandridae > Lissotriton > Lissotriton vulgaris. Next base: position 867,691,379 of record NC_141687.1, on the reverse strand, counting down.
ATGTCGTGTCCCTCTAGAAGGGCGGAATGCTAACCTCGTCGCCAGAATTGGTGAGGGGGCAGCATCCCGATTCGTATGACACCTTACTCGACATGTCTTGATAACGCGATACCGAAGTTACCGATATGATACGCGTTATCATGGAACAGCCATTGGGTCTTGGTTCCGCAAGCTGCAACCGGGCTCGGCTCGTGCCAGAGCTCAATTCACACGATTCCATGCACTCGCCTTCAGGATTGTTAAGGCCTGCCATAGGAGTGACTGAGAGGAACTCGGGTGTCCATTTTAAGGTTAGGTATAGGGATACTACACCTACAGCAACGGGCGAGTACGCCACGTGGCCCCAGCTGTCGTGCAGCCAGTTGTGTCAGATTTAGAGGGCCATCCAGGGGTGGCATAATACATGCTTCAGACCCTGGTAGGCCCTGGGTACACCGATGCCCTGAGTTACAGGGTCTGACAGGGTGGCCCAGTTCCAATTGGGTAATGCACCTAAGGTACACATCAATTTAGCGAGAGAACAGCTAGGCTGTGGGTCTGATTGGCAGGCCCACAGCCCGAGAAAGTCGTAAACCAGTGAAACAAAAGCAAAAAGTCCGGGTGATCATAGGATTGCAGACCCTACTCTCCTACAGGCAGTATATTTTTAGAGGGTTTGGTCTGGGGAAACACAACCTAAGGATTTAAAGAGTATTCCATGGGGGTCAGCTTTACTGATAAAAATGTATATCTGCCTAAACATACTCATTTTAGCAACATTAGAATAATGAAAGACTGAGGAAGTTCCCACTATATCACAAACCAAAAAAAGCGAAGTTCTAACTATACCATTCATGTTTGTATGCAGCTCTTTGGTGACAGTTCATTGGTCACTGTCCTATGTTAGGATTGTAACTCCTGAACTGCAAGTAACAAGGATCTCTGTGACAAAGGCAGTAACCCACTGAGCTATCCACATAAAATACAGTTCATCTACATTTAAAAACTACTAAAAGACTAATGATTGCTCTCCAGTAGGATCATTATTCACCAGCGTTATTTGGGCATTTTGTATTGTCTATTGTTGTCCTGCTTCGGCCATGTTTGAATGAAGAATACACGAGGTATGTGTCCTGCTGGGCCAGTGCAGATTTTAAAAAGAAAAAAAAATAGTAACACATTCTCTTGCATACTTCATTAGTCAAGCTTTGTGTCCCAGCCTGATGTGGTAAGCCGCTGCAGGGGTCAGGAAGGGTAACTAGGAATAAACAAACTTATTTTCTCCTGTGCTGCATAGAAAAAGAAATACCAACACAGCAGAACAGTAGGCAAAGGTTACCATTGTCAAAGAAAAGATGTGTTGCCTTTTACCATGCAGAGATGAAGGGGTGAAAAAATAAACAAAGCCTTGTTAACATTTAAATGGTCTTTAACCCCTTCGCCGCAGGTCTAATTCCCCCGCAGCGCTGGGGGGAGGGAGGGTGCGCGCAGCGCCACGCTGCTTGTGACGATCTCAGCTCATCACTCTGCACGGTGGCGCTGTGCTCATGACGAGCCAAGCTTGTCATGACCACGCCCGTTTTTCAGAACGTTCAGCACAGCGGGGGAATTAGCCCCGCGTGTGAACGCCGCGTGTGTCAACGCCGCGCGTGTCATGATGAGCTCAGCTTGTCATCAGCACAGCGCAACCATGCCTCATGACGAGCTGAGCTCGTCATGCGCACGGGAAGGGCTATAGACCTGTGCAGTACTCAGGTGCGGCTGCGATAATCTCTAAAACTGTCTGTGTGTGTGTGTGCGCCCGGGAAACTGTCTCGGCCCGGGCTGACACACACGACCTGTTTATTGCGTGACTGCTTTCAAGACCTCACTGTGAGCAGGGACATCTTAAGGGTTTTGGGGGCCCTGGGCTAACCATATTTTGGGGGCCCCTGTTCAGAACAGCTTTGAATTTATGATCCAATTTGAGCCCGTTTCCCACGCAGTTTCCGCTTCCTCAGCTGCGTTAGCGATCCAGTTTGCATCATAGGCATTAGCCTATATATTCCCGATGTAAACGGACGTGCGCAGCTGACAGCTGTAGTATTTAGTGTTTCCTGCCGTGCTACTAGGTGCTTTTTAACAATTTCTCCTACCTACGTGCACTTGCACTTTACTTGATTCTGCTTACCTACACCTCCTTAGCTGCTCCGATTCGCATCTCGCTTTTCCTCCAGTCCTGGTCCGCCACAGCTGATACGCCTAGTGTGTGGAGGGCTGATGCTACTATTGGGCTCCTCACTGCCACCCAATCAGTTTCTGCTTCCTCAGCTGCGTTAGCAATCCAGTTTGCATCATAGGCATTCGCCTATATATTCCCGATGCAAACGGATGTGCGCCGCTGGCGCACCAAAGGCGCGCCAAAGGCAATCTAGTCTGCCCCTGGAGGCGTCTGGCACTGGCCATGCTGCCTAGTTCCCCTCCTGTGAGTTTCTTCAACTATATTACAATAGAGAAAAACTGCTTATCATTGGGTGGCTACTATTATGTCCGTGTACAGCGGCTGATCCGAGCTTGGAGGTAGACTTTGGATTCAATAAGTGAAACTGATCTGTCCTCCAGCCCAGGAAACTCACACCCAAGATCCTCCCGCGCAACTATAAGTGTAAAAACAATAAGAAAACAGAGGACTTAAAGGCCACCCTTTTAAATTGTCGCTCTATGCAAAAGCATGAACCACACATTAATGAACTACTTTTAGATGAACAGCCTGATCTTTTATTTCTCACTGAGACCTGGCTGTCTGAAGCCTCCAACCCTACTATCACCTCGGCCATCCCTACGGGTTATGAAATCCTTGTGAGGGACTGATCAGGTGGGAAGGGGAGCGGTGTCGAGATCATTTACAATCAAAAACTAGACTGGTGTCCCATCCCGATGGACAACATTGAGGCCGCAGAGTCCTTAGGCTTCTGTTGTACCTTCCCCCCATCATAGCATAGCTGTTTTTCTGATTTACAGACCTCCCTGCGCAATTGGAAACGTTATTACTACGCCTAATACAGCCACCACCTCCCTGGCCTTGAAATACAACTGCCTTATTCTGGGAGATTTCAATATACATATGGACAATGGAAAAGACCCTTAAACAATTTCCTTGTTGGAGACGCTGCAGGCCTGCAAAATGTTTCGATCTATTTCTTCAGCCATCCATGAGAAGGGCCATACCCTAGACCAAATCTTTCACAACTTTGAAATATGAGTAAGCCTACCTCTTCCTATTACCTGGCCTGACCATCTCCTATTAAAATTTGTCATTCCCAACTCTGCCAAAGTCCCTCGGGCTAACGCAGGGCAGAGGGTCCCTAATTACAGGATGTTCCATGAAATATTCATCCCAATGTTAGCAGATGCCCTCGGTCGTTCCTCACCGGAGCTCTCTGGCTGTCCCGACTCGGACGCCCTCTCAATAGATTCATGGCTCCAAACCTACATTGGTGCAGCGGTACCGGTTGTTTCCCACTTCTCAAAGAGGTCAGTCAGCCCCACCAGTTCCATGGTTTATCGATTCCCCCAGATCTAGCAAAAGAAATTGTAGAAAAATTGAACCGAAATATCGTAAATCCTATCTACTTGAGGACAGGAAGGTGTATAAAGACACCTTAAAAGCTCATTACATTCTTGTGAAGGCAGCCAAATAAAACGTCTTTCAAACCTAGATAGAAAATGCCCAAAATAAGAGTAAGGAAATATTTAGCATAGTTAAATCCTTTACCGCCCCTAAAGCCAGCACAACGGAAGGGCCATGCACGGAAAAATGGTCTAAGCAAATAGCTAAATTCTTTCACAAAAAGATCTCCGTGATCCAACAAGCCTTCACTAACATCTCAGAGGAAGAACTGACCTTCTACCTTAGTTCTAATAGCAAATTTCACCTCTTGGATCCTCCATCTTTACTAGCTTTCCCTGAGTTTCAGTTTGAAGAGTCACTGACCCTTCTCCAAAGCATCAAGTCTGGCTCTCCTACCGACCCATGTCCAGCGAATATCCTGAACCTATTAGCTCCCACCATTAACCCCACGGTAAACCAGCTCTTTAATGCTTCCCTCTCCTCAGGCAACATGCCGAAATTATGGAAGAATGCTAAGATTCACCACTGATAAAAAAGGCTAACGCCAAACCAACGGACCCTGCCATCTACAGGCCAATCTCTCTTCTTCCGGCCCTCTCCAAAGTATTAGAGAAGCATGTAAGCAAGGCCCTCCTAAAGCATGTAAGCAAGGCCCTCCTAAAACACATTCATGGTGGGAAGCTCCTTAATGAGTCCCAATCCGGTTTTAGGGCTAACTATAGTACGAAGTCCACTCTGCTTGAAAGTGACTGAATTTCTCAAAGGTAAGCTTGACCAGGGAGGCAAGGCTGTTCTGATATTGCTCGATCTGTCGGCGGCCTTCGATACGCTCCCACATGAGAGGCTCCTGGAGAGACTTGCTAACATTGGCCTTGGGGGGACTGCCTTAACATGGATGTCATCCTTCTTGGCAAATAGATCTCAGGACATCTGGCTCCCCCCTTTCTCATCCTCGGTCTGGCCATGAATGTAGGTGTCCCTCAGGGCTCTAGTCTCAGTCCTACCCTTTTTAATACATATCTATCTCCCCTTGAATTTCTGGTAGAGGAAGAGGGCCCAGAATTGTTTCTTATGCTGATGACACTCAGCTGATTTTTACATGTGAGAAAGGAACCGACTTTGACAGGGCAATGATTAGGTCTTGCCTCACAAAGGTTTTTAACTGGCTTAAGATCAATCCGCTGAAGTGCAATCCTGACAAAACTGAAGTTGTTTTTTTTGGTAATCCAGAAACGCCTGACTGGAGCTCTTGGTGGCCAAAAGATCTTCCACTCCTGCCCGGGGAAAAGGAGAAAGTCAATAACTTAGGAATTATCATAGATAAGACACTCTCCTTGCGCTTTCAAAACAACAATCTAACTGGCGCTTGCTTTGGCATACTCTGGATGTAAAGAAATTCCTGCCACTGTTACCGCTTGAGAGCAGAAAGATCATGGTGCAAGCTCTGGTGACATCAAAGCTTGACTATGTCAACAGCTTTTACCTCGGTCTCCCCAAATCCCTTATCCGCGCCTACAAAACGTGGCAGCCAGAGCTATCCTGAGACGTAAACCCAGATCTAGTATGACCCCTATTCTTAAGTCTCTACATAAAAGAACGGATTGAATTCAAAGTAATGACCATCTTGTTTGAAGGTTTCCACGGCTTAGGAGCCGGCTACCTGAATAAGCGTTATATTCGCTACACAACATCTAGACCCCTAAGATCTTCCAATGCCAACCTAGCCATCATGCCTAAAATATGTTGTGCCCACGCTGGAGGCAGATCCCTCGGTCTCTAGGTGCAAAATTGTGGAATAGACTTCCTGAGTCTGAGACTAACCACAGACCTACTCTCTTTCAGGAAGAACTTAAAAACCTGGCTTTTTAATAACGGATGGGTCTATTAGGCACTGACAGTGCAAAGGAACACTTGTCCAAATTCTAAGGGCTTATTTATGAAGCCTTGCTTCACTTTTATGCCGCCAGTGCGTCATTTTTTGTGATGCACCGGCAGCGTAAAAAAAGCGCCATGTTGCGCCCTATTTACAAAGTGACGCATCTAGGCAGATGTGTCACCCTGCACCACATTATACCTGCGCCAGGTATAACGAATGCAGGGTGGGTGTTCCCACGCAAAAAGCCTCGTAAAAGTGGTGCATTGAAATCTATGAGAACTCAGTGCGCCACTTCTAGGACGCCATTGTATCAATATCTTACATCTGCCTCACAGCAGGCGTAAGGCTGATGCAGGGCCTTTCACATGGGGCATACCCCACGTAAAAGGGCACATCGCTGGAGTTGCGTCTATTTTCAGACACACCCCTGCAATGCATCACTTTTGCGCCTATAGATATGTCAGGAATACTGACATATCTGTATCTCCTTGTGACATGATGCGTCATACAGTAAATATGATTCATCCATCATGTCGCAAGGAGGGCACACTAAGAAGTTACGCATCCTTGTTTTCACACAGCGATGCATCACTTGTCATAAATAAATGTGTTTACATCTAATATTCAAGGATAGTTACGTGTGTTTTCAATATTGTAACACAGCAGAAGTTCACCAATATTACTGCAAATAATCTCTGTGACGCCCTACCATTTCTTATATGTTAGACCTTGTTTTGATCTAAAAGAAACTTTTTTTATGAATATTGCATGAAAAAAAAACATTTCACTGTAAAATGGCTGTACTAGACTCTCACACATCAGTTACATGAAAAATAAATTAAAGGAAAACAGTATTTAAAAGAATCTGTTTAAGAAATACTCAAGGTCCTTGGGGCAAAACTCTGGAGAATGGAGCTGACTCTGTCAGGGGCCCCCTTGAAAGGCTGGGGCCCTGGGCCAGAGCCCACTTTGCCCATGCATTACAACGTCTCTGACTGCGAGGGCCAGGGCTCTTGTTTGGGTGGGCCAGGCTCATGTTTAGGTGGGCCTGGCCCACCCGCTAGAACCGGGCCTGCCTCCAGGTCTCTGTGTGAGTTCAGGTTATGGGGGTGGTAATGGCGGGCCCAATTCAGCACTCTGGAGTTGAGCCTGAAAGTAGCATGAGTTTCTTGCAGTGTCTGTTAGTGATTACATGCTTGTGCTAGGCTTGGCCACTTTGCAGAGTGCACTAAGTGATGATTACATATGTGGCAATTACAATTTAATGAGGGGAGGGTGGAGGCAGAGTGAGAGAGAGAGAGGAAGAAATGTGTGAATGGTGAAGAATAGGTGAAGCAAGGAAGTGCATGCAGGGCAGAGTGAAACACTGGAGGGTATGCATGGTACCTGCAGTGTGATGCTTAGTAGGAATGTGTGTCGTTTGAGGCCAATGTGTCCATGTAAAACGTCATGTGAAACATGTCACAAAGTGTAATGGAGCGTGTGTGCAGGGTGTGTGATTGTGTGCCTTGACTATATGTACAGTTCATTGCGATAATGTGTGTTCAATGCACTTCATTTTTTGCTTCTTAATGTGCGGTGTGGTGTGATTCTGTGGGCAGTAGAGTGGGAGTGATGATATACGTGCGCAGTGATATCATGATGATTGGCAGTGGTGTTCAGCCACTGAAAGCTCGAGGTAGGCTCTAGCCAGATGCTTGGCTCAACCCGAAGTCCTTTCGGAACCCCGACCCCAAAACGAGCTGAGGTTTGACAAGAGGCCATTTGGCCTACTAACTAGAAATCCCTGTAACATGCAGAACCAAGTTCGAATCCTGGCATCAGTTCTGCATCCTGTGAATCTCCCTGTGTCGTAAAAAGTGTAACGTAGTCTCTTGTGAAGCTTGCATATGTCGATAGGCAAAGTTCGCCTTACTGCCAAAAACAAAATGTTCATTTTACCTTTCAACCATGTTCTAATCTCATTTTACAATAATTAAGGCTGAAGCTTTAATGATGTATGTAAGAGATACAAATCTAGAGGCTGAATAGCACACCAAGAAACTGGAAACTCTGGAATAATTTCCAACTTCACCAAATTGTGTGATCCTAGACAAACACTTTGTCATGGAAACTCATTTTTGTTGTTCGTTATGACATATCAAAGCACCGTCAAATACATGAGGTCAGGGAGTGCACAGGAAATAAAACCTATCGTGTTGTATTTAATAAATGATAATGTTGCTATGTGTATAATAAAATATAAACTAGTCCACATATTGGGTACACATGCCAACTGACTCGCCTCTTAGTTCACTGATAGCATTGTCGCCCGGGCTTGTGCAGGGTTGTTTTTAAGTTAATGTAAAAAAAATATTCACTTTTAATCAATACTGTCAATGCAGTCATAAAATCGCATGTACTAAGAAGAAACGCTTCCCTGTGCAAAACAAACACACTTTTGATTTTTGAAAAAAACCTTCACATATTCGAACATCATGTTTATTGCACGAGTTAGATACCAAATAGCTTCAGGGCTCGGCTCTTAGTGCCACGGCCGACCCTGGGCTCGCATCTGGCTCGACTCTCCCTGTTAATTTGTTGGCTCGCCCACCTGCGAGTAATATTTGTGCATTAAGGTGAGTGTGTTTCGGCAGGGTAATGGTGTGTTTGTCTGCAGTGCGGGTATGAGATTGAGGGTCTGCTGCGGCGGGATGCAGTGTGTACTCAACATGTGGAACTGTGCAGTGCAGTGCTAGGGTGTTGGGGAATCATGTGACTGCACAGGAAGGGGCTGCTGGACATTATTAAAGCAGCTGGACCCTCCCGGGAGGTCATGTGACCTCTGCTTCCCCTTCAGTGGGGGAGTGGAAGGGGAACAGCAGCACGAGAGAGCGGAGGGGAAGGGAGGGGCGGCGTATGAATAGTGAGGAGGGAGGGGTACACAGCTGGAAGTATTTCCGGTCCTCCCTGCGGCAGACAGGACTCTGACAGCGGCAGCTTCGGCTCTCGCATCTGTCCGGGCACCGGAGGCAGCCGCCTCGCCGCGCAGCAGCATCACAGGCAGCGCTCGCGGGCAGGACGTCAGCAGTGACGCAAGCGCCGAGCTGCCCGAAGACGCACTGGCCCAGGGCACCCCACAACACTGCCCCCTGCCTGCTGACCCTCCGGTGTGAGTCTCCTGACGTCTGACCCCGGCCACCCGCCTGCTTTCACCGGCCCCGGGCACCCCACAGTACTGCCCCCTGCCTGCAGATCCTCCGGTGTGAGAGTCCTGACTTTTGACCCACCCCGCCTGCTGTCCCGCGCCGTGGGCCCTGCGGCTGAAGCCCCGGGGCAGGAATTATCCTCGACTCCAGCGCACTCTTAGCGCCGGACCTGCCCCGTTCTTTTCCAGGCAGGACTGGTAACAGCTGTCTCTCGAGTCGGGATTGTGCCTGCTGCTCGTCTGTTCCAAGGACTTCACTTCACCGCTGCCCATTCCCTCCCCGCCGGACCAGGACTCCATCCCTTCCTGCTGCACCTCGACTCTGCGGGAGCAGCCGCATGCCCAGGCCGGCAAACTCTGAGAGGAGGGGGGCAGCATGTGGAGTAGGTAGGTATATCCTAACGTCCTTGCTGCCTACAGCCCACACATCTTCGCTCAAGTTCGGCAACATCTCCAAGCGCAAAGACGTCTCCAGAACCCTCTCACACTACAACAAAACCGCAGCATACAGATCCCTGTCACAGCCGCATCACGGACTTCAACGCTCGGCCACAGACACCCGATAGCACACTTACACAGCAGCATACCCGTCGCCAGAGTGGGCAACAGATTGCAACAGAGCTCTCCACACAACTCGCAGAGCCGAGTGCACACCACAGTCCCTTAGCCGTGATACATTAACAGAGCCTCCTACCCAATATCACGAGCGCCGACACACGCCTACACCCAGCACGTCCCCACAGACCTGAACACATCATCAGGCACCAGTACCTGATGCCAACAGCCCCACAGCTACATCACATGTCCATGGCCACAGCTCACCCCTCTCTACAGCCACATCTCATTCTTATAACCACCTCACGACTGCAACCATTTTATTCTCACAGTCACCACATACCGACAGCAATATCACATCTACACCACACATCGAATCCCCCTGACACAGCACAACCCCACTGACCCAAATGCATTCGCAAAGACCACGACACACCATACAGCCCCCGCTAATGTCCCAATGCCTGATCCCAGGAGACCTCATCATGGTTCCTTAAAGACAAACACTTCCACAGAGGCGCAACCACATCCATAGGCCTTCAGCATTTCCCATCAACCCAACCCAATTACACATACCCTCCCAAACCCACATCCACAACCGCAAACACCTTTCTGCAGGCACCAACACTGGTCCAAAGATACGAGGACACGTGTACCACATCATCGCAGGCATCGAAACACACAGCTGTAACACAACCATACAGTTCCACGTCCCCTGCATATACCCACATCGCCATAGCCTCTAACATGTGCCACAGTCCCAGCACATCACCAACGCCCTAAGGCATCACCATATTCCCCACACATCCCTAAGCCCCATCACATCGATGTACGCCCCATCTCCATCCTCAAAAACCCACTACAGCCCAGAGTTCATCCTATCCCTCCTCACATTCCACCACTCCCAGTATATCATCGTCCCAGGCCCGCGAAGGGGCTTAGCTTCCATTGGTGCAGCAGGTGCAGTTGCACCGGGACCCAAAGGCCTGAGCGGCGCACTGAATCCTGATTATTGCTACTTTTTTGTATTTCAAACAGAAGCCAAATGGCTTATTTCCTTCCTTGCACCCACCATATTGTCACAGTCCCAGCATATTCCACCAAAGCCCCTAATGTACTCCCACAACCTCCCGGTAAATTTCACTGCACTCCACAAATCCCCACAAACCCTGGCACCTCCACATGGTCCCCAATACATCCCTGGAGCGAAAGCGCTTTGGTAGCTGCCGAAAGACCCCATGTCGGGTGACAGCTTCAGCCATTTCCAGCTTTTTATTGAACATCCCTTCCAGCGTGAAGGGTTTGTAGTTTGGTCTTTCCTGTTGTGAACATGGATAACTGAATGTTGCTTTGTAATGACCCTCACAAGAGATTGTATGCAGGGGCGTAGCTTCAGGGGGTTGGTTGGGGTATAAGTGTGACATCCCCCACATCACGGTTGCGCGCCGAAGGCGCGCTAAAGGCAAGCTCGTCTGCGCTCGTCCGCGACGAGACCCGCGACCTTTTGGTTTCCTGTGACAGTGTGGGGCTTTACCAACTAATCCAGCAACCAACCCACTCTGCTGGTAATCGACTAGACCTTGTCTTCTCGAGCGCAGGTCTAACACAAGTGGGCAACATTTTGCCTATGAGTTGGACTGACCATGCACTCATCCAAATATATATCACTATTACTACCGCTTACAAGCCCAAAAACTGTCGTCCAGCTGAATTTACTTACCGGAACTGGAAAGCTCTTGGAAAGCCCGGCTCTGCCACCCCAGTTTTTAATGTAGATGACAGTGTCTCCCCCACTAGCTCGGTGGAAAACAACTATAGCACCTTCAGTAGCAGGATAACAGCTATTACGGACTCTATCGTTCCTTTGAAACAAGGCACTTCTAAAGGACGAAGATCCGCTCCCTGGTTTACCGACTCCCTTAAAACCCTCAAGTCAGCCTGTAAACAGGCCGAGAGGAAGTGGAGACACGGCTACTGTGACACCAACAAAACCCTGTGGAAAAACAAACTTTTCGAATACAAAGCGGCCATTAGAGTGAGTAAATCGGACTATTACTGCTCTACTATTGTCAATGCAGCTAACAGTTCAAAAAACATATTTCAAATCTTAGAGAATCTTCTACATCCGGACTGTACGAAAAAAACTATTCCTCCATCCCAGACGCTCTGTGATAACCTCGCTGAGTTCTTTCTGGATAAAATTAGGAAAATCATCAATAACCTGGGATCCTCTCTATCCCAACACCCGCCTACCTCTCATGCTACCAGCCCTGCATATTACACCCCCAGTCCAGTCGGCTTGGCCAGGGAAAGTCTTCTGGCTCTCCCCCAGATCCCTGAAGCAGACTTTGAACGACTGGCACTGAGCATCACCTCTGGGTCCCCTCTTGACCCACTCCCCCCAAAAATCTGGAAAGCTTACAGGCACGAGCTATTCCACACTCTGCGAAGGATCTGTAACCAATCTCTTCGCAGTGGAGTGGTTCCTAACCCCTGGAAGCAAGCATTAATCACCCCGCTGCTGAAAAAACCATCCCTGAATCCAGAATGCCTTTCTAATTTTCGTCCCATATCGCTTCTGCCTTTTCCGGCGAAAGTGGTGGAGCGATGGGTCAGCACCTGCCTATCATCTTACCTCGAGCAGAATCACGTTCTGGACGCTTTCCAATTTGGATTTCGTCCAGCCCACGGCACGGAAACAGCTGTACTTACGGCCATGGAAGAACTTCGAGTGCGGGCAGACAGGGGCCAGGCAGCGGCCTTGATCCTGCTGGACCTGTCTGCCGCATTCGATACTGTCAACCACGTGATCCTGCTGGAAAGGCTGAGAGCGGCGGGTGTTGATGGCTCTGCCCTGCTCTGGTTCCATTCTTTTCTCAGCGACAGGAAACAGGCTGTATCCCTCCCCCCCTATCAATCTGCCTTTTCCCCAGTCCCTCACGGTGTACCCCAGGGTTCCTCTATCAGTCCGATTCTCTTTAATGTATATTTACTACCACTGGTTTCTCTCATTAAATCACATAACATGACCACAGTAAATTACGCAGATGACACCCAGCTTATTGTTTCCTGGGAGGGTGAAGACTCTATAACTTTAGAAGCATTCCACGACTGTCTGAGAGACACTGCCGGCTGGCTACACCACAACTCCCTCCAATTTAACTCCTCTAAGACCGAGGTTCTGTTCTGCCCAGCCAGCCGCATACCTCGCCCCCTGCCGGCGGATTTCTGGCTTCCGGAAAATTCGGACAACCCGTCACCTGTGGCCAGTGTGCGGAATTTGGGCGTCATGCTGAATAATAAGCTGAGCATGGAAACACAGGTCTCGAGAACAGTTGCCACCTGCTCTGCTCTTTTGAGATCATTGCGTAAAATTCTGCCACTACTTCCACTTCCCGCCAGAGCACAGATAGTCAGGTGCACCATCCTTAGTCGTATCGACTATTGTAATGCTCTCTTGCTGGACTCCCCCTTGGTACTGCTGGACCGTCTCCAACGGGTCCAATCAGCAGCAGCGAAACTGGCACTTGGATGGTCCAGGAGAGCTTCAACCACTGCTGCCCTAGCCGAGCTGCACTGGCTTCCCCTGAAGCAACGAATTGCCTTCAAGTCTCTGTGTCTGGTCTTTAAGGCACTACACGGGCTAGGACCTATCCCCTTACAACGGTTGTTCAGCTGGTACACCCCTACCAGAGCCCTTCGATCCGCTACCGCTCGACTTGTAATAGTGCCCAGATTCAAGAGAGCTAGGATTGGAGGAAGATCATTCCGAGTGGCGGCTGCAAAGCTCTGGAACAGTCTGCCTGCTGACATTCGCCACACTTCACAGCTCCTTCCGTTTCGAAAACGAATAAAAACTTGGCTTTTTCCCTAGTTTCCCCCCTCATCAGTTATCTTTCTCCCACTGTTTTTTAGGTTTTGCCTCGCCGAAGATGCGCTCTGCGCATCTTTTCGGCGCAGGCGAAAACCTGATGAGTTGCATAGTGTGGCTTGGTTCGGCCCTCGTCCTTGATTGGCTGGCTCCGTAAACGGAGCCTTGCCATTGGACGAGGGGCCTGTCCGTCAATGCCGGACCAGACACGGGGGCGTTCCCGACATTCTTTGGCTTTTGCCGACGTCACGGGACGCCGGGAACGCCCCCGTGTCTGGTCCGGCATTGCCGGCACTTCTGCGTCTCTCCTAACCCCGTGACTGGCCGGCCGGCCAATCCTAGCGCGGCCGGCCGGAAGTGCCCGCCCCCCGCAACAAGAAGGAAGACGGCAAGCAGTATGGCGGCGCCCGCGGGGCTCCCGAAGGTGCAGGTGAGTCGATTTGTGCTCCCGTCCCCGTTCCCGCCCAGCCACGCAGAGCACCGGCCGCCCGCTCTCTGTCCCCACCGCAGGCCCAGAAGGCGCCTGCCGCCCGCTCGCAGTCTCCCCCGGCGCGGAAGGCTCCCGCCGCCCGCTCCCAGTCTCCCCCTCAGGCCCGGAAGCCCCCTGCCGCCCGCTCCCCGTCACCCCCGCCGCCGAAGAAGGCCCCTGCCACCCCTTCCGCCCCTGCTCCTTTCCCCGCCGCCGGCAGCCGCTGCGGGGGACCTCCAGCCCTCCACACTCACAGAATGAGCTTCTCCTCATTCAAGGGCAGTCCACTTTTACGGCAGCCTCTTACACAGAAACGAGACGAACATTGCTTTCCGTCGCTTCAGAGCAGGTCTTGGCGCTGTTAGACAAGGACTGCTGGACCAAGGCCCACAAACTCTCCGAGGAAATATTTCCACACCGAACCTACATTCTTCAAGCATTTGCGGCGCGCAGCTCCACGTATTCTAGGTTTGTATCCCAACATCCACCCTTCCTCTTTGGTATATTGTTTGAAAATGATGCCAAACTATTCAGTTGGAGACGATGTGGCTTACCGACAAGAGCTGCCGATGTTGGAACTGGGCAACCAGCTTCGAGTTTCAGAGTCGGCTCACAATCATGTGATGCTGGGCAAATCACTTATATGATATATCTATCTCTCAGTGCCAACACAATAAATAAATGTATAACGTGTCCTTGTGTAATATAAGTGGTACCCATGTACAGACCTCTAATACCTTCAAGTCGAGTTGCGTTGTGCAAAAGAAAATACAAATACATGTAGAGCCAGGTTTTCTCACTATGTGGTTATGAAGGCACAGCTGATGGTTCTAAAGAGAAACCAGTAAAAGAATCCACTGCTCCAGAGTCTGGTACATCACTCTTGCTTTCGGCAGCAGAACGCAAGAGCGCGGCTATAGAATTTCATTTATTGGTGGTCCCGGGGCTGAACCACTTCCCCTCAGATTTCCGTGTTTTTTTCCGTGACACATATGGACATTGAAACCCTGGGTCAGACTAACCATGGTATTTTTTTAAGGAGTGGTAAATTCGTATAATGTTCTCTTATATAATTATGCAAACATTCTGGGGCCTGGGTGAAGAAGGAAGACGGCAAGCAGTATGGCGGCCTGGAGGGAACCCCGGGAGATGCGGAGGAGGTGCAGGTGAGTCGATTTGTGCTCCCGTCCCAGTTCCCGCCCCCCTCCCGCTGGTGACCGACTCCCCTCCCCCTGGTCTCCGTTGTTCCCACCCCCTCTCCTGCTCGCAGCGTCTCCCGTTCCCGCCCCCCTCCCGCTGGTGACCGTGCTTTCCTGTTGTCACCCACGGAAGTCACAGCTGAAGCTGCCTTGGCTTGAACAATGTGTGTATGCAGGTACTTACAGGAGGCGGTGTCCTGTGCAGGGAGCAGCAGTGCAGGGTATATAAGTTTTTCCATTTTGCAATGTTGCCCTTGAAAACTACATTGTGTGCATCAGCACAACCACGGGTGACAAACGGCTTGTCTGAGAAACAAAAGTTTCCTATGTAAAGACAAGACGCGCCGAACATTTGTGTTACGATGTTCTTCCTTAGCTGAGGAGGTGTAGACCTATTGCCACATTAAGATGATATTTCTTTGACCTTTAGGATAACGCAATGTGCTGATGATTAAAGACTTAAGGTTTAGAAACGCATGAGGGCCGGCTGCTCATTGATGTGTTACAGAAGTAATAGGAACTCAGAACCCCGGGAGATGCGGAGGAGGTGCAGGTGAGTCGATTTGTGCTCCCGTCCCCGTTCCCGCCCCCCTCCCGCTGGTGACCGACTCCCCTCCCCCTGGTCTCCGTTGTTCCCACCCCCTCTCCTGCTCGCAGCGTCTCCCGTCCCCGTTCCCGCCCCCCTCCCGCTGGTGACCGTGCTTTCCTGTTGTCACCCACGGAAGTCACAGCTGAAGCTGCCTTGGCTTGAACAATGTGTGTATGCAGGTACTTACAGGAGGCGGTGTCCTGTGCAGGGAGCAGCAGTGCAGGGTATATAAGTTTTTCCATTTTGCAATGTTGCCCTTGAAAACTACATTGTGTGCATCAGCACAACCACGGGTGACAAACGGCTTGTCTGAGAAACAAAAGTTTCCTATGTAAAGACAAGACGCGCCGAACATTTGTGTTACGATGTTCTTCCTTAGCTGAGGAGGTGTAGACCTATTGCCACATTAAGATGATATTTCTTTGACCTTTAGGATAACGCAATGTGCTGATGATTAAAGACTTAAGGTTTAGAAACGCATGAGGGCCGGCTGCTCATTGATGTGTTACAGAAGTAATAGGAACTCAAAATAATGTTTTGATCACGTGCAGGAAGCATTCTGAAGATACAGGGAAGCTAGGGCCTCCATTGGCTGAACCAGCAGGATGATCCGTAGTGAAGCATTGATCATAAACCTCAGTTTTTTCACCCAGTTGATTGCTCTTTTGAAGTCTGGCATGGGCTAAAAATCCCTTTTCCCACCCCCTCTCAGACTATGTCTACTAGGAACTGGGTTGAATAGAATGTCTTTACTATGGGAAGTGGAACAACATTGTTCTTTCACTTCAATTATTAATTCACCCACAGAAAGTTATCTTTCCACCGGTGAATGGTGGTTGGGGTTAAGAAGTAAGCAGAAGATTAATGGCTACTTTTACCATAAAGCACAATGCTTGGAAGAAGCTTACTTGCAGCCCAGTCTGTAATTGTCGACCACTAGAACTGCCAAAATTGTTCAGTTTTGCACGTGCTAATCATTCACACACTCAGGGTACTATCTGGCCCTACTTTGTCACTTTATTCACAGTCATACGTCACGTCTTTTCATGTGACCCAGTTGCATTTTTCTTAGGATTATCCATTCCTGCAACTCAAAGTAGTTTCAAGGCCATGGCTCCAAAAGGGAATATGTGAACTATCAATTCAATAGCACACTGCCTTTCTTCAAGCGAACTGCTTGGCATCTTCAAAGAAACATGGGATAAAACAATTCATGTGCATTTAATTTCTCCACAAGTGTAGCAGAGTAGCTCCTAGAGGTCCCTTGTGGAGCCTTTCCTTCTGAAGAGGTAAGAGGCTTCTATCCGCCACTGGCACCTCTCCCACAGCTCTCATTTTCCTCCCTATGACACAGGGATCCAGCAGACACATCTGCCATGTTGACCTGGGCATGAAATCAGTGACCGCCACTACACCCTTGCTGCTCCCTGGTTTATGAAAGTGCTAACAGGCTGACAGGGATCAGGGATCAGACCAAGCACCTGGAGAAGGACAGTCTGTGCTAATGTGCCGCTCCATATACCGTCCATGAATGATGGCCCAGCCGTCAGCCATGGTAGCCCCTTGGGTAGGTAGGAAATCTGTTTGGAAGGCTACTTCGGGTGAAGCCCAGATCCCTGAGCCCTGTAGGTATTACCACAGTGTCCACCACAGGTATCTCTAGTATAATACCCAAGGAAATCAGACAGGGCAATCTGCTTGATGGGCATCTTTTAGGTGTTTAGGAAGAGGGAGCTTCATGGGATGCATATTAGTCTCAACGGACAAGGAAGTATTAGTTCCCAATGTACAAGTGTCACTGTTGGCAGGAACCCTGGCGATAGGTGGGTGTCTTCATCGCTCTATCTCTCTTCCTGTGCATTGAGGGAGAAAGGAAGGTGCGGTGCTCCCTGTGTGGTCTTAACATGTACGCTAGTACAGAAGCCTGATATATTTAATTTCAGCACCTGCCACAGCACACCCTTTTCAGCATGTGATGTGAATGTGTCCCTATTACCTCATCTACATCCCCTGCTGACCATCAGAGACAGCAAGAACCTTATGGTGTATTTCTGCTCTCTAGAGACGGTACAGAAGGAACCCTCTATCGTTTCACATGCTCTTTTCCATTTCTCTGTCTCAAGTCACTCCCTAACTTAGGGTAGGGTATCACCTCACTGAGTCAGACATCCATTTTCCAGCCTGATGTACAAATATATTTGCAGTTTGTGTCTTTTCAAGTGTACCGCTATTAATGATTTGCTGTTGGCCTGTATTTAGGATTTCCAATACGGGTTTAGTGTTAGGATAACATTTCTGTACAATGCATGCCTCAAGACAAGCTTAAGCCTAGGTTCTTCTTGCTTTTGTATTTTCAGAAATTTCAGTTTTATCCACCCTTTTGTTTGCTAACAAATGCTTAACCGAATCTAATTCTGGAAAACATATAACTGTGATATTAGTTTTGTTGCGGTTTAGATTTTGAAGAAATTGACACAGTCTGTCCAGGGTACTGTTTTGATGGGGAATGTCTGAAAACAAGCCCCATAAGGAATTTGCATTGATAGGCCACAGCAGAGATTTCCAGTGTTGTTCCATGGTTGCCGCAATTGTCAGATTTTCTACATAGACTAAATGTAACTACCTTGAATCTAAGCTGGGATTTTTTAAATAGCGGTTGTTATTTAAAATCTGGCATGGATAGAACTCTTATGGACCAATATTGATAAGACACCCCTGGGTTATAGAACCGTTGAGTGCATACGGGTAACGAAAGATGGACGCCTTTTGGGTTGAAAATATTTTAGTAGATCGCAGTGGTATAATTCTATGGTGGATGACAGTACAGAGACGGTGAAATTTGAAGACGAAATGACCATTAGGGTCTTTAGTGATTGTTATGTATTGCCCATAGTTAGGGATTGTAAGTGCAGAGGTATTATCTCAATTTGAAAAAAATATCATGAGTAGGGTAACTGGGGGAGGCATTGATTTTTGACAAGAAAAGCAATATTTCCAACATACTAAAACAGCGAGAATGGGTGTTTCATTTTAGTCTTTGCTCTCCATTGAAATGGCTTGCTACCTACCATTTTCAGAACAAAGAAAGGGGTGTGGCAGTTATTTTGATGAGGAGAAAAGATAATGGGCCAGAAGGTGTGTGTGTGGGGGGGCTCTGTGTGGGTGTGCGTGGGGGGCTTTGTGTGGCTGTGTGTGGGGGGGCTCTGTGTGGGTGTGTGTGTGGGGGGGTGTTTGTGTGTGTTGGGGGGGCTCTCTGTGGGTGTTGGTGTGTGTCATTTGCGAGAGATAAAGCTAGTGGCATTGTAAATGACAATGCCATTTATTTATGTTAAAAAAAACATAAATAAAAATAATGTCAAGAGCAATGCCAATCGCTCTAACTTTAACAAAGGCAAAACCATTGCATTGTAAATGCTTGTTATGTTAGGAGTAAGCTACTCTAGCGCCAGGATGCCTGCCAGGCGACAGTTGCGCTCTATAAATGTTTTAAATAATAATAATAAATGCATTTTTGGCTTGGTAGTTAATATTTGGGTATGGAGGCCCTGAGTTGGGTCTGCTATCTCTGTGTCGTTTCTCGTCATGAACCAAGAATCAAAGACTGATGTAAATGAGAGCCAGAGATACCCAGCTGGGGTCAGAATATTCAAATGTGAAACTAGATAACCTAGAGTCCATACCAGCTTCCTTCCTTGTCCAAACTTTGTGATCCTAGGAAAATAATTTATTTCTCAGAGCCTCCTTTTTCTTAATTGTCACTTATGAATGCACTTTTAAATATTTGAGTTCAGGATGTGCGCTTTACAAGCACCTCTTATGTTTGTTTTAATAGACTATAAAGTTGTTCCATCCATAATAAGAATCTAGGCCGCGTTTAGGGTTTACATGACTACTGACTTGCATCTTAATTCTCTAATGGCATTGTCGGGTGGTGGGCTATGAATGTTTCTAAAGAATCACTTTTAATAAATGTCTGCCTATGCAGGGATATCATCTAATGTACTAAGGTGAAACACATCAGCTTGTTAAAGAAATACACTGTTTAGAATTTTAAGGAGATGTATCGTATTTTTACATTATGTTTGTTGCATGGTATACATGGCAAACTTTTTCATGGCTTGGCTCATGGATGTACTCTGGAGCCAAGCAAGACCTGTGCCTTTGCTCTGGCTGCAACCCCCCCGTCTATTTGCGACTCGGGCTTAGTACATAATAATGCAAATTATTATTGACCCTGTTCCGCATCGAAACAGTGCATGTCCATGGAGTAGCCGTGCGCTTTACAAATACCCATTTACAATTGCATTCCAAACCATGGTCATCTCAACCCTCCACCCCACTCCTTTTTCATTTGGGAATTTGAGTTTCACTCTCCCAAATGTCACTGAATAAGCTACGCCTAGTCGTATTCTAGGGGAGGTGTAGTGCTAGATCTGGGAAGGAGAAGAGAAGATGACTAGGATGTCCAAATCACTAGGTGATCCCAATGAGTAGCATGCTACCCATCCACAAAGAGCTGTAATGCCTTATCAGGGGTACTAGCAATACTGATATGGTACAATAAGAATGGATATCATTGCATTTACATGATGGCTCCCTTGTCATGAGCGAGCTCTCTCTGAAGTTCAGTCTTTTTTTTTTTCTTCAAACCACTGTAATTTGGAAATTTAGGCACATTAGTTGAAATGAGGGAACCAGGACTGCAACTCCCAGAATACATTGGGTGGTTAACTAAAAACCCAGAACTGCAAACAGTGCCCCTAATAACAGGAATTTATCTAGTATCCTCTGGTAATCACCTCACGAACACGAAGGTGGTATAAGTACACAGAAGAGCAGTATATGGGTGACAGCAACGTATAGTGTGTGGGAGCAGAACATGAGAGAGAGAGAGAGAGAGAGAGATGGAAAACACATTTAGTTGCATAGAGTGCGCTTAATCAAGAATTTAAAACAAAACCCTAAAAGTGACAAGTGAAAGGATGCAAGTCAGCCAGTCAAGGAGATGGTAAATATGCTATGCTCCAGGGGATGGACACATACAAAATGATCAAGCTAGGAGAAGAAAAGCCATTGTACAAAGAGCAATCAAATGAGATTAACAATTCAACCAATGGGAATCAATAGCCAGGCTGTAAGCCAGTGTACATTCTTGGTAATCCCACAATATGTATTTCTCAGTCATTAAGCACCTAAAAGTTTAATGGTGTAAAGTTATCTTTGTTCAAAAGCCAGTATCTGGTAGTCAAACATTACATGGAGCAACTTAGCAGCTATTCACATCCTCTCAACTATACATACACACGGTGACCCATCCTGAAAGCTGTTCTGGGGGGCAAGTTTGCAAACATTGAGGGGCACGTACAAACTTCTGTTGCACTAAATGGAATAATATACTATACATTTAAAGGTAGTTTGGACAAAATGCATTTTCCCCAAAAATATGGACTGTATCTAGATAATCGGGACAGGAGGCGATCAAAATCCATGTGCCCCCATCATGACCTCATTCTTTCAACTTCTGCCCTGTCCACGCCCTGCACAGAGTAGAGAGCATGTAGTCAGAAAGGAGGCAGGGTAGGGGGTGGGGAGAAGCTGGGACTATTGCCAGGGGTAGGGGTGGAGAGCCATCTCGCAGCAGCAGGTTCTCATTTAGAGAAACAGGCCATCGTGTTTCATTAAAAAAAACATGAAACCTTCTAACATTCAGCCCGTTTCAGTGTTGAGTCGCCACTTTTCTCACAGAAAAGTACTGGCCTAAGGATTTGTGGATATGGGAGGGGATGATATTCATCACACCGGGTTAAATCTGATGCACCTGGGTTTGGATTTTATCCTGTGTGTTTGCACCTAGTATGAGTTTCCCCCTTTAAAATGCGAATTATATGTGGCTGTGGCACTTTCCGCAGTAAAATCTGCATGTAACTGTTTACCGGACAGTTTGAATCTGCCAAATGTCTCTTTAACGTGGAACGTTGTTGGTGTCAGGTGATCCGAGCCGTTGCCAACACGAGAGACCTCTGAACACAGTGCCCCTAACAATCAAGCCTACAAACCTCAGTCCATCAAGAAATTAATTGAAAAATTGCTCTTGAACAGACTATGGGCCTGGCCCAAGGAAAGGCCAGCCTTCCCCTGAATGATATTGCACACAGCAGAAGAGGTTCCTTAGCACCAATGTTATTTGTTTCCTTCTTTGCATCTGTGTTGATCCTGGTGCCTCACTTTCTGTATTATTGGGCGCTGTAATTCTGGTATTTGAGGAGGTCAGAGCACACGGTTTTTGCACAATCGAGCTTCACCAGTAGCAAGGGTGTGCCAGCTACTATCTGGTGTAGGTGTATGCAAATGTATCAGAGGATCTACTGGAGTTGACTCATCTGGAAGAATGCTTTGCCTTGAAACCCCAGCCAGCGCCATTATTTATTTATTTATTTTATTTATTTATTTGAACTTGTATTGCGCACAGCTACCCTCAATGGGTTTCCCGGCGCCAGGGATAGATAAAGAAAGAAGCAGCAAAGCCCAATAGAACCAACGATGCAGAGGGATTAGTTAAACAGCAAAGTCTTCATTTTTTTCCGGAAAGAGAGGAGATCAGTCTCAGCTTTCAGGGCCGGCGGAAGAGCATTCCACATCTTTGGACCGAGATAAGAGAACGAACGGCCGCCCATTTTGGCCAGTTTTATTCTAGGGACCAAGAAATTGCCACTAGTGGAGGATCTTAAAGTGCGACCAGGCTTGTAAACTTGAACCAGGTTCTGCAGATATTTAGGAGCAGAACCCTGCCGGATTTTAAAAAGAAGGCATAAGGTTTTAAATTTTACACGGTTCGGGACTTTGAGCCAGTGAAGATCACGCAGAGCCTGACCTGCGGAAGATCTCCGGGGTACATTACACAGTTAGCGAGCTGAGGAGTTTTGCACCACCTGAAGCTTATTCATTGTGGCCTTATCGGCCCCGAGATAGAGCACATTCCCATAGTCAATGCGGGAGATCACAAGAGCCTGGATGACAGTTCTCCGAGTAGAGCGGGGCAACATCCATAGGATCTTCTGCAACCATCTCAAGATGGAAAAACAGATTGCAGCGACCTTTGTTACCTGCTGTCTCATAGAGAGCCTGTCGTCGATGAGGAAACCGAGGTTGCGGGCTACGGGGGCTGGATTCGGCAGAGGACCCATGTCGGAGGGCCAATGTCGAAGGCCCCACAGATCTTTGTTCTTGCCCAAAATGACGACCTCGGTCTTGTCACCGTTGAGCTTGAGCAGATGGTCGTGCATCCAAGCAGCAACGCGTGACAGGCCAGATTTCAAGGCAGAGACCTCATGGCCCTCACTGCTAGAAAGAGAGAACACAATCTGCGTGTCATCAGCATATGAATAAATTGTCAGGCCGGCGTCCTCAACGATGGTAGCAAGGGGTCTGATGTAGATATTAAACAGCAAAGGGCTGAGAATCGACCCCTGGGGGACGCCGTGTGCCGATGCGTAGACAGCAGATTCAGCTTCTGTCGAAAACACCTGGAAGGTACGTCCACCTAAAAAGGAGGCAATCCAGGCCAATGCAGATCCAGCAACACCAAGGGAGCGGAGTGATTCAAGAAGAACAGGATGGGACACGGTATCGAACGCTGCACTCAAATCCAAAAGGATGAGTGCCAAGGTCTCCCCGCGATCAATGCCGTGCCGAAGCCTCTCCGTCACCCCGAGGAGTGAGCATTCAGTGGAATAATGAGCGCGGGACCCGGATTGGGACGGATGGAGATATCCCACGTTTTCGACAAATGAATTTAGCTGGGTGTTCACGTGTCGTTCCAAAATTTTGGAACATGCGGGCAGCAGGGATATGGGCCTAAAATTGGCTAAATTAGTGATGTCCGCGCCGGTCTTTTTTAACAAGGGAACGACCATAGCATGCTTCCACTCCTGTGCCACCATAGACTCTGTAAGAGATGTATTCAGGAGTCTCATTAGGACTCTCCGAGGTTCGAGATCCAACAGTTTTAGAATTTTCATAGGAACAGGGTCCCGAGGGGAGCCTGATCTAATACTGTTCAGGCACGATAGAAAGGTAATGTCATCAAACAGTAACCAGTCGTTGATGAGCATTGAGGGTAGGGGGAGAAGACTACCAAAAGAGGTCGCCGGTAAGGACTCAACAGATGGCGGAGGAGTAATCAAAGATTCATGGATACGCTCCACTTTAGAGATAAAAAAATCTGCAATGGCATCACACTGTGGTTTATCCAAAGCCGGAGGAGAAGGTACTGTATCTGCTCCCGTTAGCCTCTTCACCACTGCGAAAAGAGTCCGCGGACAGTTCTGTGCCTGGGTAATTGTGGATGCTGTGAAGGTGGCCTTTGCCAATTTACAGTTGGCATGATAGCTTTTTAATGCTTCTTTATAGGCTGCCTTGCTAGGGGTTGAGTAAGAAAGCCTACATTTCCTTTCCAAGGCCTTGCACTTGGCACGTTGTAATTTTAACTCATTAGAGAACCAAGGTGCAGGAGGATGAAGGGATCTGTGGTTATTAGACGTAGAAGGAAGGAGTGCAGTTACAGCATCCCCTAGCCGCTGGGAGACTACAGCATTAGATTCTAATCCCAATTTTTCCAAAGACGGAATAGATTCAGTGAGATGTTGATTGAATGCCGCTATGTTAAGCTTGTCCCACCGATAGGACGGCTTACCCTTACCAACACAAGGCTTAGTGTTGGGTAGGGATAGAGGTAGCATGAAGTGAACCGCAAAATGGTCAGTCCATCCTAAAGGGCGAGCCCTTTGGGAACAGTCATAAGGTAGATTAGAAATGATCGGATCCAACAAATGACCGGCCGAGTGGGTAGCCCCAGAGTTTCGCAGTAAGAGATTGAAAACTTCAAGATCAGACAGTAATGACTGACTGAGAGTACCTTCAACATCTTCAAGATGGATATTGAGATCACCAAGAATGGTGAAATTAGCCGTTTTAAGTAGTACAGGGGATAAAGTATCGGCCAATGACGATATTAGGAAGTCCCTCAGATTGTCACCTTGGGCAGAGGAGACTAGGTTGAAAGTGGTTTGCTTAAGATGGCCAGAGAGAGAGGTTTGTGTTTGTTGGAGGGAGTTGGGTTGCACATGTGTTGGATAGTTGTATTTTGTGTCATTAAAATTAATTTACTTCTCGTAAAACATTCCCCATCAGACATTTAGCCAATTCAGACCAGAGTTAAAGGTGAGTGTAATGAATGTCTTTACCTTCATCAGACGGGCGCGTGTACCAGTGGCACCATGAGTGGAAGGAGGGCTTGCTGGTGCATGTGCATAGGAGGCCAGCACTACCACAAGGGTACCCTGCTTCACTTACTCGAGAGAACAAGCTTTTCCCACATTCCCGCAGGCAGGCGGCCCTCTGCACCTGTGTTAAGAGGTTAAGCAGACAGTCTGCAATGCTTTTAACTGTGGCAAACATAGTGGGTATGCGCTTGGGCGGTGTTGAAGTGCTGTGAGGCTTCATGTGTTGATGGAGCTGTGTACCCACTACACTCTTCAGAAGCATCAGCAGTCAGTGGACGCAGCCATTGCTCAGTATATGCCTAGTTATGTTTATTCATGCATGTATTTATTGCTTTGCGGTTTGGACAAACTTATTGAAGGAATTTACAAAAGCCCACGGCGGAGGAATATCTTGAGGGTTAGTCAAGGGGCGGAGTCAGTGCAGCCTGCCCAGGAGCGCTGAGATGAGCAACCAGGGGGCGCAGCCAGCTCGAGGAGGCTTCTTTCTCTCCGATGAGTGAGGTTACGAACTTTTATGATATTTATGTTTTGTTATTTGGGAGTTTATGAACGTACCACTTAGAGGTGGCACGGCGCTTTACGAAATGCACTAAATGTTCTCTGTTATGTGCAGTTACAGAAGCATGGACACACATTTGCACAGGGTCCTGAAGAATCAGAGGCACGCAGGAGGAAGATGGACAGGACACATCAGGTTAGGGCCTTGAAAGGGAAGGTGAAGGGAGAGGAGGGCTCAGAGGTGGCCAGGGGAGGTGGAGTTAGATTTTTATGGATCTTTTTTATTGATGATGAGAGTAAAGTACCTGACAGAGCGTGGTCTTCACAAGAAGGACGTTCACATTTTTCCTTTTCACAGGCGTGTTCTGACATCAGAACTCGGCTGTAATAATTTACTACAGGCAACAAAAGACATGAACATCCCTTGCAGTCCCTGGCCACGGCGGTCACACACACGGCCTCTTCCGGATCCCGCTTTTCCACAGAAAGAGAGATGGCAGCGGGTGGTTCCCTGGCCACGGCGGTCACACACACGGCCTCTTCCGGATCCCGCTTTTCCACAGAAAGAGAGATGGCAGCGGGTGGTCGTGTCTGAGCCTCCACCACCTTCCCTTTCATGCAACTTTCAGCATTGTTGTAGGTTCAATTACACATCCACACAAAAATGCTGACAACACGCTTGCCTTCTGTGAGCTAGCCTCTGTGGCAAACTCACACCACAACAACATTCAGCGGCTGCCCTCTGCGCTCCCTAACGCCCTTTGTTTCCACCTGACCCTCTGTTTCCTGAGAATGGTAACATTTTACCAGTAGCTGGAACACTGCTTTCTTTATTCATCTTTGCAGCAGCTTGATAGAAACTATTGCATATGGACTTCAGTAACTACAGTTCACTTGTATTTTGATGGACAATTCAAATCTCCATGTTTTTAAATCATGTTACAAGAAAAACATTCAGCAACAAATAGCTGTGCCTTTGTGGATTTGGAGCATTTTACTTTTCATATTTGTTTAGCATAAGCATCTTACTTGAGTGTTATAAGGAGGTCCATAAAAATGACAGTCAAAGGGGAGTTATGTTGGAAAGGGGGTCATAGTAGTTACAGCACAAAACCTAAAAAGACATGAAATTCACAATTTAAGGTATATTACCTTAACTTGTCTCCGACCCCTTAATCTTAATGCCCACCCACCATCACTTGTGTGAGGTGAAAATATGATGTAAATGGGAAGCAGAGAGAGTATGTTGATGAGTTTAGGAGTTGTATGATTGTGTGACTAAGTAGTTGGAGTGACACTGAATAGGCCTGGTGATTGAATGATTGATTGATTGTGTCAAGGTACTGCTTTTTAGTGATAGCACCTGACTTTGAGGCCATGTTTGGTAATTTTAGGAGTATGTTCAAGAAGTGTGATTGTACATTAAAACATGCACCTTATGTACCGAAGTATGATTGTCCTTCCTCTATTCTATTGTGTTGCTACTCATTTTGTGTTAGAATAGGCATGTGTGTGCAATCAATGTAGGTGAAGTTTTAGATCCTGTACATTTATGTAATATATTCTCTGTGTAAAACCATGTTTGAGGTTGTAAATTGCGCATGGTGGGTATGGGAATTAAGGTTAAGTGAGTATGATGTTGGTTGCATATAGGGTGAATATGGTGCTGTAACTATTAAATATTATATCTTCTTTGAGTTTTGTGATTAAGCCATCATTTATACCCTTATGAACTTAACTCTCCTTTAATTTTTTTGTGAGATTGTATTTTGTTTTCATAAATGTACTACTCTTACGTTTGATATGAGCATATTTTTATGTTTTTCATAGTCATGTAGAAATCCACAAATATGCAGCCTTTATAAAATGTGTGTGTTGTTCACAAACATTATATATATTAGAAACTGACCCGCACCTTTTTGGTGTCTTTTCTTGCAGTTTTACAGAAGTCTGCTTCTGTTGTGTTTTTCACTCTCAACCTAACTTCTAATGTCAATATTTTCTTTAGAGGTAGAATCTAAGCATGTGTAGTTTTTTTTGATCAATGCAACTTGTTTTGTGCTCGTGTATGGTTAGCTGTGATAGTTGGGGCTGACTTTGTGATGTGTACATTTGATGTTTGTGAACATTGTAGTGTAGTTCCTATATTCCCAATAGGCTCTGCGCATTGGAATAATATAAACAGCAGTGTAGACGTAGGACTGAGGTCGACTAGGTCTCTACTGACTATATTAGACTTAATTAGTTTCGCCAGCTAGCTCAAAGGTCACTAGAAACTTTCTTGAATGTTCAGGAAAGAGTTAACTCTCCGGATTAGACAAGAAGGGATTAGCTTCTGACAACCATACAAACATGACAACTTTGCTTCCTCAGAATAGAGTGTATCTCTAGAGTCGTGTGAAAACAATAGGCAGCTATTTCACTCAGTCAATCGTGCATACTTAGTTTCACCAGAGTGCAGAGAAATATACGGGCGTTTTCAATAAAAGATGTTATTTTATTGAGCAGTCTTCTTTCTCATGCAAGAGAAATGCATTGCCACAATTGCAATACGTATTATGAAGTAAAGTGCGTACAGTAAAAGTAGTATTATGAAATAATACTGTAAAAGCATAGATATGGTATCTTAACCATATGATACTTTAAAATAGATAAAATATATATACATACATACATACATACATACATACATACATAAAACCATTGACTAACGTACTCAACTGGTGCTTCTAACTACGCCTACCCCGATGTACCTGACCTAAGCCTAATACTTGGGAAGGAGTAAGTAAGTAGCAGTTTAAGTTAAGTTGGTTAAGATTGTTTTTTGCCAAGGATCTGAATCAAGAATTCTCTTCAAGGGTTTAGTCCGCTCCGTACCTTGGTAATAGAATGTGGGAGGTCTGGTATCTCTTTCTTCAGGACTCGATCTCCCAGCAACCCGCAAGGGTGACTCGGGAACACCGGAGCTGGATTTTCTCGGCGTGAGAAAAAGTAGCTTCTCCAGCGCGTCAAAGGGGAGGGGCGGCTTCCTTGGGCTCTCGCATCAGCTGGGCTCTCGGGCAAGTAGATAGCCGCTCTGCTCCAAACCACGGTGTGCTTGCTTAAGGCAACTGTTGGTATTTTATACCTGAAAGGTGCCGGGTTTGACGTAAGGTTGGACATAAGACGTCACTAAGAACTAACAGTTCTTTCTGGACTCCAGGAGTTCTTGTTCAAATCAAAACAAAAGCAGGGGGGAATTTCCCGGGCTGCTGGAGGCTTGGTTTGTTAAAAGAACGCGTTGTGCTTTCTAGGAGTCGATGGGAGTAGCCGTGCTGTGCTTTGGACTGCATGGGCTATTACTGAATATGGATATGATTCTTACGCCTTTATAAGGATATTATTGATTATAACCGCACAAGGGCATGAATCGGGAATATCGAATTAGGGTCCTAGATAGAAATACAACACCCACTCCACGGATTAATGTCCATCATTACTAAAAAACTAAGCAATAATAAACATATTACAATGCATGTGTGTTTTTCAACCCACCCCAAAATACATATTTCGCATTTGAAATGGTATATGGTAAATACACGAAAATGAGTATTGGTACTGTACGCTTTTCACGCAGTGTCATCATTCATTTAAATGCATATATATATATCAGCTGAATGATTTGCGAAAATTACACATGAACAGGCGCGGTGCGTCCATTGGGGCGTAGGGGCGAAGCCCCACTAAGCCCCATGGACCCACCACGTTGTCACTAGAAGCCAAACACAATTATTTAAAAAAATCGCGCTATCTGCCGGCCGGGAAACCGGGAGACACCCGACCTTCCCGGAGTGCGCAAGGGGGGGGGGGGGGGGGGGGGGGGGGGGGGGGGAAGGATCGGGCTGCTGCAGCTGCGCAAGTGTATTTTTGGGCACAAACATGCCCGCGCATGCGCAGATCGTTTTCTTGTGAATTCCCCCTTAGAGAGAGGACCAGGGGGCGGGCCGCAGCCCCCGGGGTTACACAGGGCGACTGGGCGAGGAGTCATGGTGCCCCCCCAGCCAATCCTGGCGCAGGATTGGCTGGTCACTACATAGCCCTGTTACATAACCCCTGACGGATAGCACGGCCGACTTTGGTGATGGGAAACCAGGTTCGAGCCTCTTATCGAACCATAAAAATGTATACATGACTTACACTGGTGTTAAATAAATAGATATTTTAAAAAACAAATAAAAATGATGTTCCGACTAAGGTGTGAAATTGGTGTCGAATAAATACATGTTTTTAAAAACAATTAATATTAATCATGTATCATTGGTGCTGGAGTACAAGGTTCGAGACTGGTATTAAACACTGACAAGCTGTGTGCAAGTTATAGGGTCATAAAAATACATGAATGATGGATGGATGCATGAATGGATGCAGGATGAATGATGGGTGGATGAATGGATGGGTGGATGCATGAATGAATGATGGATGCAGGATGGATGCAGGATGGGTGGATGGGTAGATGAATGCATGATGAATGCAGGATGGATGCAGGGTGGATGGATGGGTGCATGATTGAATGATGGATGCAGGATGGGTGGATGGATGATGGATGAATGATGGGTGGATGAATGGATGGGTGGATGCATGAATGAATGATGGATGCAGGATGGATGCAGGATGGGTGGATGGGTAAATGAATGAATGATGGATGCAGGGTGGATGGATGGGTGCATGAATGAATGATGGATGCAGGATGGGTGGATGGATGGATGGATGATGGATGAATGATGGGTGGATGAATGGATGGGTGGATGCATGAATGAATGATGGATGCAGGATGGATGCAGGATGGGTGGATGAATGAATGATGGATGCAGGGTGGATGGATGGGTGCATGAATGAATGAATGATGGATGGATGGATGGGTGGATGCAGGAATGGATGCAGGAATGGATGGATGATGGATGGGTGGATGGATGCATGAATGAATGAATGATGGATGCTGGATGGGTGGATGGATGGGTGGATGAATGAATGATGGATGCAGGATAGATGGGTGGATGGATGGATGGGTGCATGAATGAATGATGGATGCAGGGTGGATGGATGGGTGCATGAATGATGGATGCAGGATGGGTGGATGGATGGGTGGACACATGAATGGATGAATGATGGGTGGATGGGTGGATGCATGAATGAATGATGGATGCAGGATGGGTGGATGAATGAATGATGGATGCAGGATGGATGCAGGGTGGATGGATGGATGGGTGGATGCATGAATGAATGATGGATGCAGGATGGATGGATGGGTGAATGCATGAATGAATGATGGATGCTGGATGGATGGGTGGATGCATGAATGAATGATGGATGCAGGATGGATGCAGAATTGGTGGATGGATGGATGGATGGGTGGGTGGGTGGATGGATGGATGGGTGGATGCATGAATGATGTATGGATGGATGCAAGGTGGTTCGGGCTCGCTCGCTGTGCTCGCTCGCTGCGGTGCAATATGCAAATTAGTTTACGCCCCACCACTTTCAAATGTCACCAGCCGCCCCTGCACATGAAATGGCTTTGAATACAGAAAAGTAGGTCGAGACCATTCCATCACATATTTATACAAAATGCTGTATATGTGCTAGAGGCTGAGGTAAAATATTGTCTCTAGTATCCTAAAAATAGAAGCTCTGTTCTCTAAGAATAGTTCTACTTTAAGCAGAGTATCATGTGCCAAAAAAAGGTAAATATTTTGGAAATGGAAAAAATAATTTCTCTTTCAGGGGAAAAAATAGTTCCAAATGTTTGCAGTAGCTTTGTTTATCAAAACTGAAGGCCGAGTTCAGGGAACGCTGTGTGATCATTGTTTTTTAAGAGTTATTCTCGTTGACTGGAGAGAACATCATATCAGACAGACTCGCAAAAAAGTGGTCTACAACATCAGGTGAAAGTTCGACCAAGTTCGAAAATGCTGCAACTCTGCAGTTTGGAGCGTGATTGCTATCATCGATGTTTGGATCAGCAATGCTCACAGAAGGTTGTACCTGTTTGGTGCTGCTTTCCTCTCGTACCTCACCGCCACCTACTCGTAGTGGTGAAGTCTCAACGAATGCCGTCATCAGAATAGGTAGCCGCTGGGGACAACACGATGTATGAGTCGTTACAGGACCTAGCAAAGTATCGATATCCTTTAGTACTGCTGATGGTAGTGTAAGACAGATGTCCAACACGCATTATTCTTCGCATAGCAGACATCGAAGCATAGGTAAGATGCAATCCTGCCAGATTGGTCTGAATGAAAGAAACCAGGTTGTACTTAGATCTCTTAGCCGGGCCAATCCGAGGACCTTAGTGATATGGTCTCGGTATCGTATTGCTAGGATCGTTTCTTCCATCGTTGCTAGAGTCCTGTCTGTGGATTGGCTTGCCATATCGGAGCAGAAGGAACAAAAATAAAATTCCTGCCACGAGTCCCAAGATTAAGGGTAGGCCGCCAAAGACAGAATGGACAAAATTCGGGAAGATTCCCAGAACTGTTTCAAAGGGTGCTAACAGTCCCGAAAAAACTGCCTTAAATACATGTGCGATGCCACTGGTATCAGACATGTTTAAGATTTGGCTTAACATTTCTGCGAAATGCACGGGGCAATTTGTCGATAAAAGAGAATGTATCTCTGCCGATGTCCTTGCCACTTGCAGATCATACGTTTCTTTGGATGACGTTAGAGGCACAGTTGTCTGTAAAAGAATAGACTTCATTCTGCTTAAAGTATCAATTCGAATAGAAGAGATATTCAATGAAGGCCATAACGCAGCCCCCATATCTGGATTGCTGTGTGGATACAATACTTGCATACAGCAAACGACCCTGGAAGTTACGGTCACGAGATAAGCTTTCCCTGGCACCATCCCACAACAGCTGTGGTCACTTATTAAAAAGTAACTCCCGTTACTAAGCTGTCTAAAAAATGGCTCTATCTGTTTTGCAGGCGTGCCATGCAGGTGACATGAAAGGTTATTTGAAGACCCTTCGCAGGCTCCATGCAAGTTAATACCTCGACACAGCAGTGTACCGCTTAGTGATTTTTTACATTTGTTACCACTAAGGAATACATCATTTTTCCCTTCACTATAACATCTGTGTGTATAGGGTAAACCCCATGTTGATTTAATGTATTCTTTACCCAACTTTTCATACTGGCCTGCAGGTATATATTCTTGGCAGTATTTAAACTGGAAAGTTGTTATCGGAATTGAAATTGTTCCGTGTATTATCCATTCAATGACAGGTCTCTCTGACATTGTCAATGGTAATCTCTCAAGTTTTTCAATGCTCAGAATCGTATAATCTGCTCCTTTTTGTGCCAAACTGATTTGTTTATTAGTAAGGTTAAAGATACCGAATAATGACGTTGTGTTGATTGGTACGTAGCCTGAACGCAGATTTTGCAATGTCCAACCAAGCTGTACAATAGAACATAATTGAGACTGCCCACGTTGAAACATTAGTAAGTCCTGCTCTATTATATCAATAGCAGATGATACAATGCTGTCCAATGAATATATTCTTGAAGACAGAGTCATTAAACCCATTGTCCACCACAGAAAGTGATTTTTCCAAATTAATACGATCAATTTCTCGTATTTTTTCTGCTGTTTCAATTTGCATTACTTTCCAAGCTTCGTTGTACGCACCGTATATACCGGCTGCTATGAAACGTTTTTGACGCTGTTTGCGTTGTCCCAATATGAAATCACGCAAGTCAGCACCGTCTTTAAGTAAAGTCAAGTGTTGCTTAATTTCAGCCAGTGTGGATTTCTGTAGCCACTCAAGGCATAGTTTCCCTACACTGTATGTTGTAACTATCCCTGGATGTTGTCTCTTGGGTCTGGCCTGGTCATTTTGAACCCCTGTGTTTTGTTCAGGAATCTATCTTGACAGTTATTTGTGTCTGTTGGCCAGATCAACCACTTTTTCCAATCAGGATGTTCTGTTTTGGTGAAAAATATGGGATATGTCTATCTCCACATCTGTAGTGCTATCACTATCAGTTATGGGTTTCGGAATTGACGGTGTATTTAAGTCTTTTATCTTGGCTAAGCCAAGACAAGTAGTTTGTTGAATTGTGTCATTCAAAAATATCATTTGTTCTGGGATCATGCAGGCCCTAAATAATGCTTCTAGGCCTTTTACTTGCCATTCTTTGGTACCCCAGATCGTTTTTGTTTCAATGTTGTTTTTCCAAAATTCGAAACCAAATGTAGACATTTTGTCATAACATTTTTCAGAATAAATCAATTTAGTATTTGTCAACATTGTTTTCATTCCTGTCCTAGTTAACATTTTAAAATAAAACATTTTTGGATCACTGTTGTTAAACCCTGAGAAGTACTGGAATTTCTCATAAAATGTTTTCGAGCTGCCTTTTGGTGGTGTTGGACAGTGTTCTCATTGGTTATAAAATAAAACATTTCTAGGCTGTGCAGTTTTATGCAAATAGTGATCACCAAAGTGGTTATAACAGTATAACTCTTCATAATTCGATGAACCCTGTAAGTAATCATGTTCAGTAAATTTGGCTGACATTACTAAATCTGACATCATATTATTAATGTTTTCAAAGTCCGACTCATCAGAGAAAGTACTTGGTGTCACAAAGTCACTTAATGAAACCTTGAACTGATGTGCATATTTCAAGAGTTCAACCGGGCCAAAAATGTCATCATCAGTTCGGTCCCATGCTACCCCACTGGGTATTGGATTGGCTGAGATGTTTACTGATGACAGTTCTCTTTTCTCGATGTGGGAGGATGTGTGAGGCTTTTGGACCAAGCTGATGTTCTGACTTGCTGTGTCCATTGTACTATATTTTCCATCAATGAATTTTCCCAAACTTAGAACCATGATGAGCCAAAGCAGGAGAGTAAGTACACCTAACACAATCCAAAATTCAATCCATGGTGAAATCAGATATGTTTCTTTTAGTTGGAGAGAAAGTTCAATTACTTTGTC
This sequence comes from Lissotriton vulgaris, assembly GCF_964263255.1. Taxonomy (NCBI): domain Eukaryota; kingdom Metazoa; phylum Chordata; class Amphibia; order Caudata; family Salamandridae; genus Lissotriton; species Lissotriton vulgaris. The sequence goes on along the minus strand of NC_141687.1, from coordinate 867,657,275 downwards.
TTTGAAAGTTTTTGTTGCAGGCGTTTTTTCATGCTCACTTGGATCTTCTGAAAAGTCGTCGAAGTTGATGAAGTAGCCAGATGCAGTTCTGTCAATTGTTGGAATCATTTCCGGATTTTCATTTGCTTTGGCATTTTTCTTTGTTTCATTAGAATAGTCAGAGGCTACATCATTGTAGATTGGTGTTTCTTGACAAACTGTTGCAATTTGGGTTTCAAGAGGCACAAGTTCCATGGTATTATTGCATAGTCCTTTTTTTATTCACTGCAGGTTCATCAAATGTGATTAGTCTCTCAGTATGAGCCTCTTGGATTGTAGCAAACTTCGGTATTCTGCTATTTCTTGGGAGTCCACTGGGCCTACTACTTATTATTGGCCACATGATTGTGGTTTTACCAGGTCGATGGATACAACTCGGTTCTCCTTTTTACCAGCAAGGGGCGGTAGTACAACTGATCTCGTTCCGCTGATAGCTAAGACAGGTACAGCTTTTCTGTAAGAAGGCCCAAATTCCTTCTTCACCGCAATCTTCTCTCTGACCAGATCCCCAATCTTTGGAATCCAGACAGGTCTTGCTGGGACAGGTGGTTTTTCTTCAGTGGTTGTCGGCTGTTGTTTCAACTTTATGTTACTCAGGTTTTTTCTTGTTTCATTTAAATCCTGTAAAACAGCCAAATGGTCTTTGATATCAAAGGATTTTTCTTCTACCACTGAAGTGTGACAATCAAGATCCTGAATGTGCATTCTAGTACCAAACAATAGTTCGTATGGAGTGAGACCTTTTAGAGAATTTCTTGGCAGATTATTAAGACCTTGTTGGACACTTGTTAAATATTTGACCCACCCATCACCCGAACCGAATACCCTCGCCGTTATAGATTGCTTTATGTCCTGTTTTTTTCTTTCCACTACCGCATTTCCCTCAGGATGGAAGGGAGAAGAGTACCGCAATGCAGTGCCCATGCTGTTCATGGCCTCTTTGTAAGCTCGAGAGCCAAACGCAGGACCCTGATCAGAATGTAGCATGCCAATTGCGTATATGCCGATAAAGACTCACAAATCTTTTTATAACCGTTCTGGCGTCAGCCGAGTGCTGCTGGTCTACATTTTTAAGTTAATTTGTCTTAATAATTATTGGGACGCATTTCTCTGGTTGGATTTCTGTATTATAGATAGCCTGAAGCTTTCTAACAAAGATGTCCAGGCAATAGTCTGGTCCGGTTCACAGCTGCGATCTCTGTTGCAGTCTGGACAATCCATTGCAAATTTGTAAATTTGCGCGCTCATTCCCGGCCACCAGTACTCTGATTGTAATTCTATTAAAGGTTTCAAGATCTGTTGGTGCCTCGGACCCAGTCCCATGTGTGCGCTTTCAATCAAGAAAACTCTCCGGTTCGTGTTTGGGATTAATCGATCCCCCACTCCAGGAATTTGAGCAAAAGGAACGGAGTTTGCATCAATTACGTATGTAGTTTTTTTTTTTTTTGGAAAACCTTTATTGTTACTTCAAACGGTTACAAGTATGGGCCTACAACCACTAGGGCCGGCCGCTAATCAGTTTCATCACAGCAAGTCAGTTATGACACGACTCGGCAGCCCGTGAATCGGAGGTACCATAGATTCGGTTAAAACTTGTTATTGAGCGTACCAACTAAATTACAGGATTCAAAAGGCTCCATTTTATAATGTAAAAAATGAAAGGATCAGGTGCCATACAATAACACAGTCGCATAAAGGGCGGGCAAAATAGTAAGGCATTCACAGTAATTGCAGTTAGAACAGTGGCGCTAAAGCATATGATTCAGGATAAACAAGCATACAGTCACAGTTCGCACCAGTTAAGCGCCCGCCCATTGATACTGATAATACTGTAGAAAGTATAGGCACAGATAAAGAAAGATCGATAATAGACACAAGGGTGGACCCACTATGCTGACCCGAAAAATGAAGAAACGAAAGAAAAGGCAAAATAAAGGAAACGAAAGAGAAAAAAGGCCATAGAAACAAATAAAGGCAAAACAAAAAATCCCCTCCCCCAACCCCCACCCTGCACCCCTGCAGATGGCTACGGCCTACCCCCCTAGCAGCGTGCCTGTCGCCCCAAATAACTAAAACCCAAAATATAGAGAGAACGAAGAGATATAAAAGAGTAACTAAACCCCGACACTAAAAATAGAAATGGAGGAGGGCATTGTCATACACATTCCCGGTCTCCCCCCCTCCCCCCGCCTCAACAAAGAATCCCCCACAAAGCTGACACAATCGAGCAAAACACAATAGAAGATTACACCGGAGGAAACTATAAACCCCGCCCGGTCTCCGTTAACTTAATAAAGCAAATCCCGTTACCGATTAAACCACAATAGTAAACCCAAAACAACAGTCTCAGCCTTGACCCCGTCGATCAAACTTCTTGACTCCCTCTGGTAAGTAGAACTCCATCCACAAATAGTCAAAATATACATAGAAACTGCCGAAATATAGTCTGCTAGATGGAGAAAAGATGGCAAACCCCAAAGTACATGGCCGGTTCCAACAGTGCCCCTCCCCGACTCCAAGGCCCGACACTGTTTCCTCCGCCATCTTGGTGAACCAGCTGGGAAGGGGGTGCGACACAATCAAACGCAGTTCACAGTCTCGACCAAAAGTTTCCAGAGTGGGAACAGCAGTTAAATGTTCCACTGGTGGGGGCGGAGCTTGCCGGCGTCCATGAAAGACGTGTGAGCGCTGAGCTCCTCGCCTGAGCCCCTTTAATATCCGACAAAACTATCCTTTTGGTACCTGGCTGGCCCTAGGTACTGTGGGTATCGCCTTAGCTGCCCTCGGTGCTGGTGAGGGGGCTTTCCCCGGTCGAAATCGGTTAAGGTTTCGCTCCGCTAGTCGGCGGAGGGCGAAGTGACGGCCCAGGCCGTAATCCACGGCCTATCCTGCGGGGCTGCCCGACCTACGTCACGCTGCGTGCGGCATGTGATACCGGAGTGGACTCGGTCTGCCGGCTCGGCGTTTGATCTGCAGTTCCTGCTGGGTGCTTTCGAGCTGAGGTCTAGGGAGTGGACGAGGTCGCCCTGCTGTCGGAGGGGTGTTACCCGTGGACCAACTGCTCTTGCCTGGAGGTGCCCCGGCAAGGCTTCGGAGCCCCTTGGCGGGAAGCTGCACCCTACCGTAGACATTGGTTGGCGATCGCCCCCTTCTGCGACACGCCTTCGGGGCCATTGTGGCATGGTGGTCTGGAAGTGCGCTGGAGTGAGAAGGTGATATTCCTCTGTCGACAGTGGGATCTGCCCTGTTGTGCACGTCCGGTGGTGTGCTTCGCTGTTCCCGGGGCCTATCAGTAGCTAACGGCCTGCGGCCGCCATCTTGGCTCCATTTCTTGCTACGCAACGACTTGCTTCACGGAGTTTGCTCTCCCGGCGCCCCCCCCTTTCATCACATCAGCACTGGCTGGCGCCCCCTTGGCTGGCCGAGGGGCGCCTTGCTACCGACCCACCGAGTGCACTATGGGGAAGGAAGATAGAAATCAGCCGAAACTGTCGTTCGATCAGCGGAAGCCGAAGGGTGCGGAGAGGACGCCTCCGGAGACCTCAACACAGCCTGCGAATGCTGATAGCACGCTGTGTGCGGATATCCGCAAAATGCTTTGCACCATGGAGAAGGGCCTGCAGGACAGTATGGCGGCAATCGGCACGAAAATTGATGCTCTCTCCTTCAGGATGGACCGCATGTCTGAACGGGTGGACAAACATGCTGAGAGGCTGGATATGGCGGAGCGGAGGCTGACAGAAGCGGAGGAGGCCCAAACGGAATGGGATAAAGATCGAAAACAGTTCAGTCGCCTCCTCCAGGTTATACAAGACAAGACGGAGGACCTGGAAGCCCGTTCACGGCGCTCCAACGTCCGCATCACGGGCGTGGCGGAGTCTACCAATACTGGCAAGATGGAGCTGTTTGTGGAGAAGTTACTCTGTACACTACTAGGGGAGGACGTCTTCTCCCCTATGTTCATTGTCGAGAGGGCCCATCGCACCCTGGGACCGAAGCCGCAGCCTGGCCTGCCACCGCGGCCGATCATTGCAAAACTCTTGAACTATAGGGACCGTGATTTGGCACTCCGGCTGGCACGGGAGAAAGGGAACCTACAATACGAGGGCATGAACATCTCCCTCTATCCGGATTTTACAGCAAGAGTACAGGAGGAAAGAAAGCGCTTTGCCCCATACAAAAAACAAATGAGAGACATGGGGCTAGACTACGCCATGTTGTACCCAGCGAGACTCGGGATTAACAAGCAGGGGCACTCGCATTTTTTTACGGACCCAGCAGACTTGAAAAAATCGTTAAAGGAGTGGGCCAAGGAACAACGTAACAGCCCGAGGGGTCAACGTGAGGATGAGGAGGAGGTCGCCTCTATGGACAGCCGAGGGTGATCCACCCTGCAACCCCATCATCAGCTTGGCTGGGTCGCGAGTCCACGTCAGGTTACTACTGCAGGTCCTATGAACCCGCTTCCTTGACTCTGTGGTGTGTGATTTTTGCTGCTTGTGACATGCTGCAGGGATGTGATATTGCCATGGTTTGCTGCCTGGTATTCGGACTGGGGGGAGCTCTCTTCCGACTGAGGGGTTTGGTATTTGTCAGTTTGCTTATGTTGGGGCTGGGGTGGGTGCCAAACGATCCTGGGGGGTAGGGCGGGGGAGCTACTGAGGTATCTGGTTCTTGCTTGATTGTATTGCTGTCTAGCTGGGAACCTCTGCCCTTGTGCTTTTGGCTTTTGGCCCTCCAGAGGGTCTTTGGGTTTGTAGTGTGTTGTTTTGGGGGGGGTTCAGGGTGGGTGGTGACGTGCTCTGTCTGACCGGGTTGGGGTTGGTCGGCTGTGGGGGGGGGTGGACGGTGGGGTTGGTCGGCTGTGGGGGGGGTGGACCGGGTCTGGTGGCTCAGTGGACTAATGCGTCCATTGCAGGGGCCTGTGTTCGACCTCATGGTCACAGGTTCAAATCCCGGGGGTTCACTCAGCCTTTCATCCAACTGAGGTCGATAAAATGAGTACCATTGAGTTGGGTAACAATAAACATCTGTTATTCAGCGCCAAGATACCCAAGGGTGAACGTGCGCTTTACAAATACACATGTTATGTTATGTTATGTTATGTCCTATTTTTCTATTGTCGCTCATGAAGTGTGGGCTGTCCGGGGTCTGTTGGGGGGGGGGTTTGATTGCGCCAGCTACTGGAATGTGTCTACTAGGCCGTCTGTTCTACTCTGATGTGCTCTCTGATTTACAATGGCGAATGTTGAGACCCTAGTGCCGGAGAGCGGCCTTAGCTCTCTTCGACTGCTATCATGGAATGTGAGGGGACTAAACGATTTTCGAAAACTTAGGAAGGTCCTGGCCTACTTGCAGAGACACCAGATCGATCTTGCTCTTCTGCAGGAAACCCACCTGCCATTGTCCAGTCCTATGCTGCAGGCGAGGGGTCTTGGGAACGCTTGTGTTGCTGCAGGGTTCACTACGCATGCAAGAGGGGTGATCACTTGGGCTAATCCCAAATCTCAGTTGTCGCTACAACAGGTAGCAGTGGACCCGGAGGGTCGGTATTCGGTTGCTCGATGTGTGGGGAAAGGACACGATTTGTTGCTTGTGAATGTGTACGGCCCCAATTATGACACCCCTGCTTTCTACACCTCACTAGCGGACAGCTGTAGGCAATATGTGGGCTTTAGGATGCTGTGGGGGGGGGGACTTCAATTTTGTTTTGAACCCAGAATTGGATAGGTCGGCTGGTTCCCCTAGGACCCCGGCGGCCTCAGCAATGCTTCTACTAACGGAACTAGTGAAACTTGATATGCTTGATGTGTGGCGCCATAGGCACCCTGGGAAGGGCGGATTCACCCATTACTCAGCCTACCATAACCTGCACACGAGGATTGATTATTGGTTCATTTCCCGATCCCTTCTTGACTCGGTGAAAGGGTGCGCAGTGTTACCTCGCACGCTATCTGATCATTCGCCACTACTTTTACAACTGGTTGCCCCACCTAGGAGGATTCCCCCGTTTACCTGGAGGTTCCCCCCGTATTCACTCCTAGACGAAGCCTTTAGAGGGGAACTGGCCGAGGACATAGATGTGTATTTCTCGACTAATGTGGGGTCGGTGGATAGTGTCCAGGTGCTCTGGGATGCCTTTAAGGTGTATATTAGAGGGATGACGATGGCTAAACACTCTGGGGTGCTCAAGGCCATCAGGCAACGGTTGAAATTGCTGGAAGCACAGTTGACTGAGCTGGAACGGCGGGCGGGAGGTACGGATTCTGCGGACGTCACTGCCGAGCTTAAACCCCTGTTAGAGGAATTTCATGAGGAGGCGGACAGGGAGATTAAGCATATGGGTAAATATGCCACAGCGCGCGCGTATGGGGAACGAGATCGCCCTGGTTCCCTTCTTGCCAAACTGATGCGCAACAGCAGGCCGCCCTTAGCGATCGAGGAGTTGGTAACAGCTACTGGTGAGGTGGTGTCGGAGGAGCAGGACATCCTGTCGGAATTCCATGCTTATTACACGGCACTGTACTCGTCGAAATCGGGCCACATTGAGGAGGAAATCGACGACTACTTGAGTTACATACAGATGCCCTTCTTGGCCGATTGGCAAAGAGAGTTTCTGATGGCCCCGTTCCAGAAAGAGGAAATAACGGAGGCGCTAGAGGGCATGAGGTCGGGTAGCGCTCCTGGGTCAGATGGCCTTACAGTGGCCTTTTACAAAGCCTTTCAGGATAAGCTGGTCCCATACCTGATGCTTCTTTTTGCCGATATTTGTCAACAGGGCAGCATGACGAAATCTATGAGGGAGGCGCTGCTCATAACCATTCCGAATCCGGGCAAACCCCCAAACGAGTGTGGCTCTTATAGGCCGCTTTCGCTGATTAACGTTGATGCGAAACTATATGCGAAGGTCCTGGCGACACGTCTGGCTCTTCTGGTCCCGGACCTAGTTGCCCCGGAACAAGCGGGGTTTGTCCCTGCGCGTAACCTAACCTATAACATCCGCACTGTGTTGGGCACCATTCAACATGTCAGGCAAGAAAATAAGGCTGTTGCCATTTTCCTTGACATGGAAAAGGCCTTTGACTCAGTGGAGTGGTCGTTCATGCTCAGAGTTCTTCGTAAGTACAGGCTCGGAGAACCCTTCCTGCAGATGCTAGGGGCCCTGTACTATAAACCCACGGCGCGGCTAAAGATAGGGAACCTGGTCACTGCCCCAATCGAGATCAGCAGGGGCACTCGGCAGGGCTGCCCCCTCTCACCACTGTTGCATGCCCTGGTAGCGGAGCCCCTGGCCTGTGCCATAAGAGAATATCACAGATTTGAGGGGATTAACTTCCCTTCTTACCAGATCGGTATCTCAACCTATGCAGACGACACACTGCTGTATGTCCGTGACCCGGAGACCAATCTTTCGGTGGTCTTGCGGGAAGTAGTGAGGTTCGGGGCCTTATCGGGCCTTCGGGTCAATTGGAACAAGTCAGTGGCGTTGCCTCTGACTCCGGCAACTCTCCCGTTTGACTCGGAGTACCCATTATAATGGACTACCGACTCCATACGTTATTTGGGGATCCGCGTTCACACTGACCCTGAGATCCTGATACGCGAGAACTACGGGGTTGCCTATTCCAAACTGGTTGATGATGTGGAAGTGTGGTGCAGGCTTCCGCTGTCCCTAATGGGTAGGATAGCGCTTATGAAAATGGTGGTGCTTCCCAGATTCCTGTTTCTCTTCACGAACATACCTGTAGTCCTCTCTAAAGCTTTTTTTCGGCAGCTTACCCAAACACTTATTAAACTTGCGTGGGGGGGCAAACAGCCAAGGGTTCAATGGCAAACGCTCCTTCTTCCCTATGAGCGTGGGGGTCTGGGGGCTCCGGACCTGGAACGGTATTATAGGATTGCGCAGGGGGCACATCTCCACACATGGATCCACGGGGACCCTGGCATCCCGCATGTGAAACTGGAACGTCTCTTTGCAGACCCAGCACCGCTTCCGGCCACGATATGCTACCCGGCCGATCGGAGGGTCGGCAACTTGGATTCCATTGCTGCCACGAACCACGCTTGGCATGAAATGGTCCGCTCCCGAGAGAGTGTGCTGTTGTACTCTCCTCTACTGCGACTGGAGTGGGCAGTCTGGTTAGCCCCGCTAACGGAAACAGGCGTCCTGAAAGCGTTGCGGGAGTTGGGCATCGACAAGATGGGGGACCTCTTCTTAAATGGCACGATGAAGTCGCTGCAGCAGGCTCTCCAGTCCCACCCTGGGGCGACACTATTGCATAGCTTCCACTACCACAGGGTCCGCAGGGCTGCTCTGGTATTACTGGGCCCGGATTTGTCGGAGCCACAGGAAGGGCCTGAGCTCACGTATGTAATTAAAACCCCCTCTAACCATAAATTGGTGTCCACTCTTAAGAAACTTGGTGATGGGCACCGGCAGTACCCCCCCTCCAAGGCTAGATTGGCCTGGCAGTGCGACCTTCAGTCTCCGATTTCGGACGAGATGTGGCACTATTGCTGCGCGAACACTAGGAAAATTTCACTTAATAGTAGGCACCGTTTGATTCACTTTAAGTACCTGCAGCGGGTATATTATACGCCGGACAGGCTATACAGGTACGGGCTGCGGGAGTCTGCGGAATGTGAGCGCTGCCATTTCCCTACAGCTGATTTTCTACATATGTCATGGACTTGCCCCAGTATTCATAAGTTCTGGAGTGAGGTCTTCACGGAACTTAGCTCTATCCTGGGTGTGGAGATTCTGCCCTGCCCGGCGCTGGCGTTGCTGGGTTTCTCTAAACCGCTGCCGGTGGCATTGAGACGACTCGCTGATATGGCGTTGCTGACGGCCAAGCGCCTGGTTGCGTTGTGCTGGATGAGGGGACCGGTCCCTACTAGAAAGCGCTGGGAGGCAGATCTGCTGTACTGTTGCACGCAATCGGAGGTGTATAGTGAACTGCTTCCCCCAAAAAGTCGCCCTAAGAATTTCTGGGGGTTATATAGGAATTCCGCAGCGCTCGGGGGGATGGTGAGTCAGATCCTGAGGGGGAGGAGTTAGATGAACTGCAGGAGAGTGGGGTGGCGATGGTTGAACTTGATGAGACTTGTGGTTGAGAACTTACATGTTGAAGGTGGGTGGGGGACCCCGCCCGAGTCTCACCTGTGCAGTGTGATGTGTGTATGCCTATGACAGCTGTGCTGAATGGTGAATTGCAGAGTCCTTCTCAACTTTTGCTCTCTTTGGGCCCTTGGGTCCGTGGCTGTGGGCTCTACGTTTGGCTATAGGCGTGGAGGTTAGTGCAGGTGGGCGGGTGGACACGGGTATAGGTAGGCTGGCTAGTTTGTGGGGTGGGGGTTTGAGTTTTTCTTTGGTTCGGTATTGTGGTTTACTACACCTTTTCATGTCTCCCTTCCAGGAGACTTTATCCTCATGTCTTTAAGGGTTGACTTTACACATGTGAACTGACTGCATTGCCCTTGCACACCGAACATTGTTTGTGGCCTCTGCTCTGGGATTTGGGTGTGAACTACTGTTGCCGCCGGCCTCCGGGTTGTAGGCGATGAAGGCTGTGTGCAATTGCAAAGGTGTAATAAAGTACAAATTTAATTAAAAAAAAATGTTCCACTGGTAGCGAAACCAAGGATTCCGACCATACAGCCGATACACAGATCGCAGCATGTTCGATCAGTTCCACTTCTGTAGGGGCAGGCACAGCTCCATGCACAGGGTCTGAATGCACCGCTGGGGTGTCTATCAGGAGTAGAGCTGGCCGTCGAGTCCCGTGCGATGAATCAGGGTCCGGTCCCGATTTCCTAATTCCGTCTGCTGCCAACATCAGCTTACAGACCTGGGCCTCCATAGTCACCTGAAGTGCCTCGAGGGCTGCCAGCACAGACCGCAGTGACGGGCCGCACTCAGCCCACTCCGCCAGGTCTCGCATGACATCAGGCATAGTGATCCCCTCGGAGAGCCGCTCTCCCCGGGGGAAGATTAGGCGGAGCAGGGATGAACCGTGAGGGACAGATCGTCAACATGCGTTCGTGCGCGCCAAGTCCCCAACCCAAAGGCACCGGCGAGGCGAACACTAGGCCTCCGGGTCAGGGACTTCCGCCACACCGCCTCGGGCGTCACACGTCTCCTCACCTTCGATACGAGACCAGGCAGCAGATCGGCAGCAAAGCAGTCCAAAAGATGTCGAAAGTTCCATGGACCGGACCCTGCCGCCCTCACCAGTCCGCTGTTGTTCAACTGGGACCCGGCAGGACCAGCACTCGAGACCCCGGCTTCCAGACTGGGTTAGGCCTCGAGTCAAACCTCGACATTACTCTACTCCACAATGTTGGAAAAGTCTCGGGATCGCTCCATCGGACTGCAGATTAGTTCATAGACACGGATATGTGGCGGAAAATCAGGATAGATGACAGGATCTGGAAGCGAAAGACGGAGGTCGGCGGAGCCGGGAGACTAAGTGGCCATCTTGTTTGCTGTCGTAGCTCCTCCCCAATTATGTATGTATTACTGAGTGTATAGTTGAGAGGTAATGCTGCATAATTGCCTTTTAATGAGGCTTTTACCGCCAGCATGGTTTCCCCATCTATGCGCTTTTCTGAATGCTTTTCAGTGGCTACGGAAGCTGGTTGAACCGCTTCCGCTGTGGCTGTGTTAGCCAATAAATTCCCTGCAACGTGAACGCCATCACGTTGATGACTCAGTGCGTGTATCACGTGAGTCTTCTGTAATTCTTTCTTTAAAAGAACTACTTGTTCCCAAAGCGTTTTATGCTTTATTGTGGCACCTGTGCCATCTTTGTAACCGTTTTTACTCCATGTCTGCATGACTTGACGCAGAAATGCGAATCGCTCACTATTAGTGTCGGGAATTCCCAATCGGCATTTTCAAGCACCATCTTTAAAGATCTTATTTCAGCTCGCTGAGCTGAACAGTTTCTGAGTGATTCAGTTTTGGTAATCATCGGTTTGAATTTACCAGAGCGCCAGCGACCTTTAACAATCACGCATGCTGCATTGTAGGATTTTTTCTCTACATCGTAGTGTTGTGCAAATCTGTCCATGTAGATTACACATGTGTACTGTTCGAGAGGCAGAATTTCGATTGGCAGAGGATATTCTTGTTCGTATTCTAGATCATCTAGTTTTTTCAGTTTCGGGTCAAAATAGTATTTCACGTCTTCTGTAGCAAGGGAAGTTTCCCATTGTACCCATTTTGGATCGAATGCCACTGTATTCAGATTGCGTGGACTTGTTAATGCCCCAAGGGCTGATTCTGCAGTATAAACAGTTATTCTCTTGCCTTGGGCCAGGGCTCTTTCTTTTGCTACAGCTGGTTGAACCGCAATCAGAATTTTTTCTGTAGAACTGGATTTCATTTCAGCTTTAGTGTACAAATGTAATTTGTAAACTATAGGTACCGTTTCTCCCTCATTAGAGGTTAGGTATGTGAACCCGCATCTTCCTGGGATTACTCGGATTACAAGATTACGTGTGTTTTCACGTGTTTGCAATTTTGTTTTAGTTAACATGTCTGTTTGTAGTGATCTTAAAATTTCTGTGTGTTTCTGAGGTCAATTTATTGGTTTGAAATCAGGTCTTATTAATTCTTAGAGAGACTTAACCCTCTCTGCATAATTTAGTATGAATGGTCTTCTGAAATTCAGGAAACCTAGTATTGATTGTAAATTCTTCAGCGTTTTTGGTGCTTGGAGTACAGCACATTTCTCTAAATAATTGTGAGCTAAGCTCTTGCCTTCACTTGATAATTCATATCCTAAAAACAGGACAGTTAGATGGGCAATTAGTGACTTTTTAAAGTTGAATTTGTAACCCTCTGAAGCGAACCCAAGTATTATGGTGTTCACTCTTTTTAAGTGAGTCTCCAGGTCATCATCTGTCAGATAGATATCATCGACATAGGATAATGCCTCATTGTCGTATATTTGTAGTAACTCTGTTACCCTTGCTGAGAATAATCCTGGGCTATTCTTGAATCCCTGTGGGAGTCGACAGAAGTGTTTTTGTGACCCCATTATTGAGAAAGCGGTCAAATACCTGCTTTCAGGTGCAATGTTTTGACAAAAGAATCCATTAGAGATATCTAATGTCGTTTTATATTTTTTGCACTCAATGTTATTCATTAGTGCTGCACTGTGTGAGTTTTGTACTGCAAATGTTTTACAACAGCAGTTAAGGTGTCTGTAGTCCAAAACTAGACGATATGAATCGTCTGGCTTGGAGACAGGAAACAAAGGATTGTTCATTTGCGAGGTGCATGTTTCAATCACCCCTTAATTTTCAAGTTGATCTAAAATCTCCTTGACTTGCTTTTTAGCTTCTTCTTTAACTGGGTACTACCTTTGTGCAGTGGGTTGAATTTTTACCTGGATTTTGTGGTGAGGCGAATCCTCATCCCATCCTACATGATTTTTATATAAAGCAGGAGCTTGGGCTACTGCGCATTTTCTTGCAAGTGTATATTTTTTATGAATTGGTATATGATTAGAGAAGGCAGGCATAATTATTTCTTCGCCATGAGGGCACTCCCTGACAAACTCTGGTGGCCAGTCTTTTTCAGCTAACCGGATGTCATAGCCTTTCAAAAGGTTATCCCAAAAGAGACCCCTTACTTTCCTCGTCTTGTCCCCCTCTATACGTAATGTTATTTCGTATATTTTATGGGGTTTGCTAACCCTGGTATTTGCAGTTTCCACCTGAATGTATTCATTCGTGTCCACTGTCTCCAGATGATTCATCAGGATCTTGCGAGCTATGGTCACTTCTGCTGCGCTGTCTAGCATTGTCTGGGCCCACTCTCTGTTTTTCAGTTGTGTCCTCAAAATCCTCGGCATGTTTAATCTTAATACTTGCTACCTTCTTTCTGGGATATTGTGATTTATTACTTTGATGAGCAGGTTCTTTCTCTTTGGACTTGACGTGCTCTTCTCTGTGTTCTGACCGTCCTCTTCTTTCCGATTTCTGTGAGGAAGATCGAGAAAGATTGAGTGAGAGGGATCGAGAGGGATGTGCATCAATATCTTGATATCTATCAGGTTTTCTCAATTTATCCCTATCTCTAAGGTTGTATCTTTTTTCAGATGGCTCCCTTTGGGGAGACTTGTTTCCTCGGTCTGGAGATTTTTCTCTACGTTGAGGAGACTTTCCTCTGGACTGGAATCATTTTTCCCTGGGAGTGGACTGTTTATTACCCTCCCAGCTCCTTTTTGGTGTATTCAGTTTATTTTTAATAAAGGTTTTTTCAGGATTTTCAGTTAGTTGGGGCTTTACCGGTTTCCCACCCAAACTATCTCTTCCTAGTTCTTCATAGGATTTTTCTATGATTCTGGCAAGTTCAAATGGTTGGTCTGCTATATCTGTCTCCTTCGATTTCTGGCGGATCGCCATATCGTCCCTTGCCAATTGAACTAATTCTCTATATGCCTTTGTTAATTCTTTTAGTTTAACTAGGAGTTCTTCGCTTGACATTGTTTCAATGTCTGGGTGTGTTGCGTAACTGGCTAGAATCGACCCGGTTGCTCCTGGTCTACCTAGTGGACCGTGCCTGGTGATGTGACTTTGATGTTTTAGGACACCATTAAACCAGAGCAGATGCTCTTGGGAATTTAGTGGGATTTCAACGTCCTCGAAAGGAATGTATTCATCCGGAGGTTCCTCTATTTTGTAATGGTGGAATTCTTTTGTTATAGCGTTTGCTGCTGGAAAGTGTATCCATGAATAGAATAACTCTGTCTGCCAATATTCATGGGCCTCTACCACGAATATGACTGTACCACCATGTGATGTCAGTCCATTTTCTATAAGTTTAAGAGTTATAGTTCTCCTTACGTTGACCGGAATGAGTATAGCACTCGGGTCATTTTCTTGGATGGTTGTATCATCCTCTATGAGTTGAGCTGCTATTCTAGCTCTCTCTGCTTCATCTTCACTTTCTCCCATTTTTACTGACAGAAAGCTCTTTGTTGCAGATCCAGTTTCAAGGGAAACAAAGATTAGGTGCACAATATTGTGGAACACTGTATCCTTCAACGTTGACTAAACCAAAAACTAATACATAGGAATCTCTTCCTACTAAGTTCCGGCGGATATTAACCTTTCACCCACTCCAGACGTCTTTTGGAGTTTTTACGGAAAAAGGGTTCTGTGTGAAAAAGCACAACTGAGTTACTCTAGTGTCTTGCGTTATATTATCGCCGTACCAAACGTTGGGCGCCATGTAGTGTAGTTCCTATATTCCCAATTGGCTCTGCGCATTGGAATAATATAAACAGCAGTGTAGACGTAGGACTGAGGTCGACTAGGTCTCTACTGACTATATTAGACTTAATTAGTTTTGCCAGCTAGCTCAGAGGTCACTAGAAACTTTCTCGAATGTTCAGGAAAGAGTTATCTCTCCGGATTAGACAAGAAGGGATTAGTTTCTGACAACCATACAAACATGACAACTTTGCTCCCTCAGAATAGAGTGTATCTCTAGAGTCGTGTGAAAACAAAAGGCAGCTATTTCACTCAGTCAATCGTGCATACTTAGTTTCCCCAGAGTACAGAGAAATAGAAAGGCGTTTTCAATAAAAGGTGTTATTTTATTGAGCAGTCTTCTTTCTCATGCAAGAGAAATGAATTGCCACAATTGCAATACTTATTATGAAGTAAAGTGCGTACAGTAAAAGTAGTATTATGAAATAATACTGTAAAAGCATAGATATGGTTTCTTAGCCATGTGATACTTTAAAATAGATAAAATAGATATACATACATAAAACCATTGACTAACATACTCAACTGGTGCTTCTAACTACGCCTACCCCGATGTACCTGACCTAAGCCTAATACTTGGGAAGGAGTAAGTAAGTAGCAGTTTAAGTTAAGTTGGTTAAGATTGTTTTTTGCCAAGGATCTGAATCAAGAATTCTCTTTAAGGGTTTAGTCAGCTCCGTACCTTGGTAATAGAATGTGGGAGGTCTGGTATCTCTTTCTTCAGGACTCGATCTCCCAGCAACCCGCAAGGGTGACTCGGGAACACCGGAACTGTATTTTCTCGGCGTGAGAAAAAGTAGCTTCTCCAGCGCGTCAAAGGGGAGGGGCGGCTTCCGTGGGCTCTCGCATCAGCTGGGCTCTCGGGCAAGTAGATAGCCGCTCTGCTCCAAACCACTGTGTGTTTGCTTAAGGCAACTGTTGGTATTTTATACCTGAAAGGTGCCGGGTTTGACGTAAGGTTGGACATAAGACGTCACTAAGAACTAACAGTTCTTTCTGGACTCCAGGAGTTCTTGTTCAAATCAAAACAAAAGCAGGGGGGAATTCCCCGGGCTGCTGGAGGCTTGGTTTGTTTAAAGAACGCGTCGTGCTTTCTAGGAGTCGATGGGAGTAGCCGTGCTCTGCTTTGGACTGAATGGGCTATTACTGAATATGGATATGATTCTTATGCCTTTATAAGGATAATATTGATTATAACCGCACAAGGGCATGAATCGGGAATATCGAATTAGGGTTAGATAGAAATACAACAACATCACACACAATATAACTTGTCAAGTGTGTGGCCCAGCGCCAGACCCCCTGCCCCTCGCGCTCTCCAGCCCCCCCGCATCACCTATGATGCCGCCTCCCTCCTAGCCCTTGACCCCGGCCGCGCCCCCACCTGCGTCCAAGCCGCTCCTGGACACACCCATGGACCCTTCTCCTGCTACTCCTGCAGACTCAGCGGCACCGACAACATCTCCGCTACGACCACAACACAGATTCCCGACCCCAACCACCTACAATGCATCCTTCTCAACACCCGCTCGGTCCACAGGCACGCCATTGACCTTTGGAACCTACTAGACACCATCTCTCCTGACGTCGCCTTCCTAACGGAAACATGGATGAACGCTTCCTCCGCCCCTGACATCGCCATCGCTATCCCTGATGACTATAAGATCACACGCAAGGACCGCACCGACCATACAGGAGGTGGAATCGCTATCGTCCATAAGAAATCAATCCGCATCTCTACCAGCTCTGACGCCAACCTCGCTAACTCCGAACACCTTCACTTCCAGATCCACATCGACCCCAAGACCACACTCAGAGGCACCCTCCTCTACAGACCACCAGGACCCCGCGCAAAATTCAGTGAAGACATCACGGACTTCATCACTCCACACGCGCTCCCCTCCAAAGACTACATCCTTCTGGGAGACCTCAACTTTCATCTTGAAAAGATCAACGACCACAACACCGCCACCCTCTTGGACAACCTCGCCAACCTCGGACTTAAACAACTGGTCACTTCCCCCACCCACATCGCAGGTCACACACTCGACCCCATCTTCACCTCCAGCAACCATGTCTCCTTCAGCCACACTACGGATCTCCTCTGGACTGACCACAGCTGCGTTCACTTCACCTACAACAAGCCGAAACCCATCATCCACCTCCAACCAACTCTACAAAGAAACTGGAACAAAATCACCACGGAGCAGATCTCCACATCACTCCTTCAAACCTCCCCAACCCTATCTTCTAACGCCAACGAAGCCGCCTCCAACCTCACCCTTTGGTTATCCAACACCGCCGACACCTTAGCACCACTGAAAAAACGTCAACACAAACTTGGCAACAAGAAGGCCTCATGGTTCAACGATGATCTCAAGAAGTCCAAGAAACTGTGCCGCTCCCTTGAAAAGGCCTGGAAAAAAGACCCATCCACCAGCAACAAGGACGCCTTCAAAAGCGCCATCCGTACTCACCACCAACTGATCCGAAAAGCCAAGAAAACAGCATTCAAGGATCGACTTGACAACAACGCCCACAACAGCAAGGAACTTTTCAACATCGTCAAGGAATTTTCCAACCCCTCGGCCAACTCCAACGACATCACCCCCTCTCAAGCCCTCTGCGATTCCCTAGCCTCTTTTTTCCACAACAAGATTGCTGACATCCACAACAGCTTTGACAACCAACCCGGAAGCCAACCCACCCTACCATCAGCTGACCATCTCCCCCCCGTTAACACCCTTAACGCCTGGAACCCAATCTCCACTGAGGACACCATCCGCCTGATGAATTCCATCCACTCTGGATCCCCCACAGACCCATGCCCTCACCACATCTTCAACAAAGCAGACTCCGTCATAGCTCCGCACCTCCGAGACGTCATCAACTGCTCCTTCAACTCCACTACCTTCCCAGAAGACTGGAAACACGCTGAACTCACCGCCCTTCTGAAAAAACCAACAGCAGACCCCACCGAACTCAAAAACTACCGCCCCATCTCGCTTCTTCCATTCCCGGCCAAAGTCATCGAGAAAGCCGTCAACAACCAGCTCGCCGCCTTCCTCGAAGCCAACAAATCACTCGACCCCTCACAATCTGGCTTCCGAGCCAAACACAGCACTGAGACCGCCCTCATCGCAGCAACAGACGACATTCGAACACTACTGGACAATGGAGACACAGTCGCCCTCATCCTCCTCGACCTCTCTGCAGCCTTCGACACAGTCTGCCACAGCACCCTTCTACAACGCCTCAGAAACATCGGAATCCAAGGAAAGGCACTGGAATGGATCACCTCGTTCCTCACCGGAAGAACCCAGAGAGTCCGCCTCCCACCATTCAAGTCCGAGGCCTCTGAAATCATCTGCGGCGTACCACAAGGATCCTCACTCAGTCCCACCCTCTTCAACGTATACATGAGCCCCCTCGCGGCCATTGCCCGCCAACACAACCTCAACATCATCTCTTACGCGGATGACACTCAATTGATCCTATCTCTCACCAAGGACCCCAGCACCGCCAAAACTAACCTACACGAAGGAATGAAAGAAGTCGCCGAATGGATGAAACAAAGCCGTCTGAAACTGAACTCAGACAAAACAGAAGTCCTCATCTTAGGTAAATCCCCCTCTGCATGGGACGACTCCTGGTGGCCGGAAGCCCTCGGAAATGCACCCATCCCGACAGACCACGCACGGAACCTTGGCGTCATCCTGGATTCTTCACTCTCAATGAACAGACAAGTCAGCGCCGTATCCTCCTCCTGCTTTAACATTCTTCGCATGCTCAGAAAAACATTTCGCTGGATCCCCACCGAAACAAGGAAAACAGTCACCCACGCTCTAGTCACGAGCCGACTGGACTACGGAAACACCCTCTACGCAGGTACCACCGCTAAACTCCAGAAGAAACTACAACGAATCCAAAACGCCTCAGCCAGGCTCATATTAGACATCCCACGCAACGAACACATCTCTGGCCACCTTAAAGACCTCCACTGGCTACCCGTTAATAAGAGGATTACTTTCCGACTACTTACCCACGCACACAAATCACTCTACGACATCGGACCAGATTGCCTCAACTCCCGACTGTCCTTCTACACCCCCTCCCGCCAACTTCGCTCCTCCAGCCAAGCCTTCGCCACTGTACCTCGCATCAACAAGACCACCATGGGAGGCAGATCCTTCTTATACCTGGCTGCCAAAACATGGAACTCACTCCCCGCTTACCTTCGCCTCAACCAGAATCACCTAGCCTTCAGAAAGCAGCTTAAAACGTGGATATTTGACAAATAATCCTCCTCCCCTTCCTAAGCGCCTTGAAACCCTCTGGGTATGTAGTGCGCTATATAAATGTTATGACTTGACTTGACTTGACTTGTGTATGGTAGGTGTGACTGTAGTGAGAACGAGGGCACTGGCATTTCCTTGACTGACTTTATGGCTGTGATATATGGGTTGTTTGCTAACAGTTATTGGTGACTGGCATCTACGGGGGGTTGGGGTGGGGGGAGGGGTGGCCGTCGCGCGCTGAAAAAATGTATATAATAAAAAAATTAACACCTGAGGAGGACTAACATGACATCCTCCGCTCCAGACCTCATCCTCCAGGAACTTGATGCTGCAACTCCCTTGACCAATCCTGGCGCTGCTCTAACCGGCATGAGAGCAGTGCCCTGATTGGAGGGAGGGGGCTCACTCGGCGTTCCATAACTCTCTGGAGGCCTGCACTTGCCCTGACCCAGCTGTCTTAAGACAGCTGGGTTAGACATGTTTAAAGTGCGCATGTCTGGCTGGCCATCACGAGATGGACAGCCCACCCTCCTCCCTGCTTATATCACTCAGCAGGCCTTGCCCAGTCCTGACGCACTGTTCAGGACAGGGAGAGAAAAACAAAATGGTAAAGAAGTTCCATTGATATTTCATCTCTGACGCTTTGGGGGTAATTTAAGTGGGGCGGCGCTCCACCGCACAAACTGAGGTGCCACACATGCTAACATTTCAGTATGTTTGTGTTTCCAACACAATTTAACTTGTGGAGTGTATAGATGCGCAGATAGGACGGCACACCATTTTGTTGCTGTATTTTATTTAGTGTCTGTGAATACTAGAACATGTTTGTAGCCCAATACAATTCGTAGATTGTATGAATATGTTAGATAAGACTGTTCGGACCAGCAGGCCACAGGGTATGCCCACTCTGAATTTGATGCTATGTTTTGGTGATGTTAGCAATATATTTGGTTGCTCTTTGGCTGTGGTGTCTGCTATTGTGCGTGAACTATGTCATTGTGTAATAATAGAAGGTAGCACAACTTCATAGAAAGGGTCCAGAGCTGTAAGAAACTAATGATCAACAATGTAAATGCAGTCTGAGAAATTTAGGAAAGTGAGGAAAATTCTAGAAATAATTTATTTTCTTGAGATCAGTTGTAGGAATCTTTCTATTGGTTGTAGATTCATCTAGAACACCAGAACAGTCTTCCAATAATATAGACATACATCAACTAAATCAAACCAACCAACTATGTTTCATTCCAAGAGGAACTTTTCAATGCTAATGTGTGATGATATCGTAGCACGAAGCGTAACGGAGTTAGGAAAGCACCAATTCTGTACTTGTGTGAATAAAAAAGGTTACAATAGAACGTAGTTCGGAATTTCGGTTTTTGAAATGCAAGATCACCTTGGTTGATGGTGGACTCTCTCCATTGCCTGCCAGTTTTTGACGTATTAAGTAGAAACACGGAACAAGAGTAAGTGCCCTGTCTGGCAGAAGGCTGATAATAGGACAGAGCTGTAAGTGATGTCTAAGTTGGAAGACATCTTATAGCATTGCACCTCAGCTCCATAGCTTCATAACCCTTTATATGGATTGAGTTCCAGAAGCTCTCCACATTCCACAATTAATACTTTGTTATGTGTTCACAGTTCTTTGTACTATATGTTGATTGGGTACGTTTATGCGCGCAGCTCTCATTAACACTGTCACTTCATTGTAAATGATGTTTGGAATAGTGACTTGCTTTGCCTCCCCCCACACTAAATAAAACTTTTGATCCCTTTGACCAAGTGAGGGGCAAATAGGTCACGGGAAAGGTTGAAATGGGATTTACTGTGGTATGAGGACTACACTTCTCTGAGAAGATTCTAACAAATGCAGAGGGGGTTGCAGGTCACCTTGGAATTCCATGAACGTAAGCACTCAGCTTGTGCTCTCGTGGTCCTCAGTTTGTGCTCTCCTGGTCCTCAGTTTGTGCTCTCCTGGCCCAACTGTATGCAATTGGAGTACTGTATCCCATACTCAGTCTGAAGTAGTGTTTTAGTAATTTTGACTGAGCACTGTGGCTAGGGAGCAGCTCCCTTCTTCGCCTTAGGGTACTGCAAATGAGGAGGAGATCTCTGAAATTAATCAGTGCATGGGCTGACTCCGTTCGCTGCAGCAACTTGACCGTGGTAGTGTTTTAGGCTGCAAACCCATGCACCGCAGAGGTCTGTGATATGGCTCGTCTAAATAAATGGCTATGAGTCCAAGGTGGCAATAGACTTTGAAATGGGGATTTTCAGAATTGTAATGCTGTATAGTGCACAATGGTGCAAATTAGGAGAATGTGGCTATTTTAGCATGAATTCTGACATATCTATATCGTAGAAGTGATTGAATGCTGCAAAATGCTTGCCAGGTTTTTATGGTGCTAGAGATTTAGCATTTCCACTGAAGCGTGAGAGAGGATGATAGGGTTTCACATTGGTGATGAAGGTTGGCACTTTACTTGTACTTCTTAGTAGCCCATCAGAAAGTGACTAGCCACAACATACACATAGCCCTTCTGAAATGTAGCTCTTGGTAAATGCCTGCATGAAGACTTCCTGCTCTTTTGCATTCTATGGCCCCCTCTGGATTAGGCTGTTCAATCGCCGATTCTTTCAGAGCCAAGTGTTTAATTGCAACTTGAAGCAGGTGACACTGGCTTAGTATTGCTGCTATATACGCTTCAGATTTCGTGGGCCTGATTTAAAAAAATGGAGACTTTTATAGCCACCTGAACTGTGACTAGGATTCTGTGATAGGAGTGTACCCTAAGTATGGATGGGGTGTTCATCTCTCTTTTAGCAATAACACTAGGCCTGTCCCTATTCATCATTGACAGCTAGTGGTAGCTGATACCCCTCTGCCCTTGCTACCCCGCATGTAAGTGGTTATAGGGGGCGTGGCCTGTACTTTCTACATTTTACATTTCCTTTTCCTTAGTCACTGTGCAGCAAATAGAAAACTGTTACATGGTCCAGGGTGGCACAAGAGGACAACCTGTTGATGTCATTGCAGGATAGAGGGTGCATGGTATTATTTTTGCTATCTCTGGCATTTTGGTGAATTAACGTCCATGTGTTTGGTCTTTCGCCGAAGGCTTGGAGCTTTCCCTCAGTTTCAGTCAGCTAGCTTCACTGAAGGATGCTTGCACTTGCATAGCTATTATTACACAAGCATCGCTAGCGCTGGAGATTAATAGCATGCATACAAAAAAAATTGGAATTCAGAGAAGAGGAAGAGATATGTAAAAAATAAATTCATATGTATATATATTCCAAGCAACACGATGGGTCCTTCCGGGATCCTTACTCCCCCAGTCAGGTGGCGCATAGGTTCGGCGGACCTCTTCAAGCCGAAATTTTTTATCAATCCACAATTTTATATAAACGCTAGTATAGATTCATGTAAATTATGATTTCTGTTTGTTATAACAAGCAACGGGCACTAGACCTTTTACTTGGATGGTAGATGGAGGATGTGAATTATGGGTAGAGACATTCTCCACAGTAAACGGAGATCTACTTTGACTCGTACTTTAACAACGACTACGTTTAAAATGACGAGTGTTTACATATGCGATGTTCCTCTACTTTCCAACTATGCTTTTTTCTGGTTTACATGACTATGATTTTCAAACTGTGGTAACTTATGTTGAACAAGATGCATAACAAAGTTAATAGACATGTTAAGTTCCTAGAAATGGCTGTAAAGGATTGAAAAATTATTGAATTTTGAATATACTCACCACATTCAAAGATGGCGGTTATGTTTACTAGCAAAGTCACATGACTTTACCTGTTGCCTCATTTGGGTTGAAGCTTGTATATAACATGGTACCCCCAACAGAGTGGTTTAACGTGTGATCAAGACACAAGTAGTGTCGAAACGCGTAGCGTGTAACCAAGAATAAACCTTTTTTGGCTGTAAGTGCGGATCATGCTTTGAAGCAAATTGTGGATTGATATGTATATATAAATATGTGTGTATCTATACACACACACACATATATATTCACTGAAAAAAACAGAAGTTTAAAGAGACGTTATAGTATGGTGAAAATTAGCTATGCATGGCGAGAGTGCAAGTCAAAGTTACCGTATATACATCTATATATGAATAGATGGGCGCAGTGCCAGACAAATCGAGATAATAATGACACGGGTGTCTGCCATCTGTAAAAAGGTTATGACTTTGCTTAATATAATGCACACCAATCCTAGATATTTGCATGTGAGTGCAGCCCAGATGTCTGTTCAGCCGCTCATATCCTACAAGATATGAGTTCCTACAGGATAAGGGGGTACTACAGGGCTCGTGTCTCAGCCCCACCCTCTTTAATGTCTATTTAGCTCCCCTGGCCAAGGTGAGCCAGTCGTTCGGCTTTGAGATTCTCTCTTACGCCGACGATACGCAGCTACTATTCCCAATCGGTAAAAACATCACTGAAGAGAAACAACGTTTTAGGGATGGTATGCTGGCGATAGCAAATTGGATGAGGGAGCAATGTCTCCAACTTAGCCCGGAGAAAACTGAGTTAATGCTATTAGGGAATTCTGCAGGCCTGTGGACAGCAGATTGGTGGCCCCCCCAACTGGGACTAGCACCAACACCCTCTACCTCAGTAAAAAGCCTGGGAATCCAATTGGATGCCAAACTAGACATGAAAGAAAATGTGAAAAACATTGCAGGCTCATGCTATTATAATCTACGACTACTACGCAGAACTATCCCCTATCTTCCTCTGGAGCACCGCAGAACAGTAGTGCAGGCAATGATGGGAAGTAGGCTGGATTATGGCAATGCCTTACTTGCAGAGGTAGGAACTTCTACTCTATCTAAGCTGCAAGTAATACAGAACACCGCGGCCAGAATGGTCCTGAACCGCCCCCCGGTATCCCCTCCCTTCCATTGATCAGACAACTGCACTGGTTGCCAATCCAAAAGCGCGCCATGTTCGAGATCTGCTGTCTGTCCTTTAAGGCTCTAAGAGGGGAAGGCCCAGCATATCTTAGGGACAAACTTGTCAAGTACACAAGTGAGTGCAACCTAAGATCAAATACCCTTGCTCTCCTGAATATACCTCGAATCCGGTGCACTCGCACAGGCGGCAGAGCTTTTTCATTTCTAGCACCAAAGTACTGGAACTCGCTTCCAGTGTCACTGCGAAAATCCCCAACCTACCTGATCTTCAGGAAGCAACTAAAAACCTGGTTGTTCTGACTGTCCCCCCCTCTCTGGTGAGCGCTGAGATGCCCCTGGGTGAGTCATGCGCGATAAAAGAGCCATTAACATAACATAACATATATGAATGTCTGGGCAGATGCTAAGTGGGGTGTGACCATATATGCATCTTCTGCGTTGGTGTCACAGAAAGCTAAGCCATGACCTTGTGTAATGGCAGCAACTTTTAACTATCATTTAATGGGCAATTATATATTGCTCCACTTTTGCCTTTTAGAAATGAATCATATAGACCGGTGTTCTCTACTCCGAGCAGTTGGTAAGTGGGAGCTTGGTTTGGGTCATAGCAGGCTCCTGGTCTGCTGAAAGAGCATGGCATGCTTGCTACTCATGTTAGGTTGAGCTGCGGGCAGCCTGGGTCCCGGTCTGTACCGAACCGCGTGATTTTACTGAGTGCATTGGTGCACCATGTGAAACGGGACCGGGTGTTACCGCACCCAGGAATCCTGACTGCGAGATCACAGGGCCACTTGGAATTGGCCAGAGATTGTTGTCAGCATTACTCCCGCTGAAACAGTCATTCTTGTGCAGAATATACTAGAGTTGTGCTAATAGAAGCTGCACAAAAGTGCCTGCTAAATTATCCGCTGCACCCACACTTTTCAAAGATTGTTTATGTGAGGGTGTCTCACGAAGCTCCAGGAGGTTTCATTGTGTTTGTCCATGGTGTGCTTAGATGATTTCTAATGGCGGTATAGCCTTTTTTCCACCTAGAACAGAGCCGTGTGACGGGGTTTGGCTTCTTTGGATGCGATGTGATCCAAGGTGGAGTTTAAGTGGTGGATAGGGAGTTTTGTGTGGTGTTTTCGGTGCTGGTGGGTGCGGTCCCCAGGGCCTCCACTTTAAAGTGACCCTTTATGGGATTGTTGATAAGAAGACGATGATGTCACATGAAGTTGTGTGTACTTTTCTTAGATGTGGTGATTCAGGAGGGTTCTGAAACCTTTTGATAAGAGCTTCAGTACTTCTCTGAAGAGGGTGTGCCGTGAGCCCTTGTGTTGGTGGGGGCAGGGTGGCCTGATAATGTTACAGTCGAGAAGGGAATCTACATTAGGCGTAGCGGGCAGAGTGCTCCAGCCTGATGTCTCTGTGCGGGAGTATGTCTGTTCTGTCACTCACCCAACCCCAAGCACAGGCTTCTCTCAATGATTTCAACAGGCAGCATCAACATTTTAAACAAATATTAGGTCAGTTAGTGGGAGAGGACTGCGCATAAGAGCCACTTATAAGCAGGAGTGGAGGGCCGTAGTCTTTCATTGGACCCCAGCTGTGGAGGTGCAACACGGGTTGAGGTAATGAAAAAGTTGTCTGCCCTGTAAGTAGGTGTGCATGGAGGAGAGCCGGTTGAGTTGGTGTAATTAATAAAGTCATTTTTTGCAGACTTCATGGTTTGGAAGAGAAGTCTGAATGAAGTGCTATTAGAAGCTAGCCATGCTTGCCTAGGGCACCTAGCAAGAGGACTTCGTTTTCCATTACTTAGCTGCACAGCATGTTATGTCACTGGTTTCCCACCAAAACCATCTTTAAACAGAAGAAGCATGCAGGAGGACTCCGTTTCCCTTCACCCATCGGCACTGCAAGTTACATCCCTGGTTTGCAGCTAAACCATATTGTAAAGAAGAAACTAGGCAAGGGGGCTTCTTTTCCCATCATCCATCTGTGTAAGAAGTGACAAATGGATTTCCCATCCTCTATTTGCACCTGAGATGAATGACATTACTGCAGTGCATTTCTTACCATCCATATGCACAGACTGTGACATCACTGATTTTGCACCAAAAACATATTTTAAAAGAAGATGCCAGGCAAGAGAACTTTGTTTCCCATCGCCTATCCTCCCAGGAAGTGACATCACAGAGTTTCCCATCATCCACAAGCACAGGATAGTGACAGCACTTCCTGTCTTCTCCATACTTCAATCAACTCTACAGGACGTCCCTTCGCCTGAGCATCCCCAGCAAAGGACTGACAAAGACAAGAGCATTGTCTGTTTGGGCCTGTTAGGGACAGGAAGGACTTGGGCCAGAATCCCTGTTCCACTTAAACCTAGAAGGTAAGATATAATCAGTGGCAGCTCCTCCGTTATGGTGGAAGAGGGTCGCCCACTGCTTTTAAGCAGTGCAAATAAAGGAAACATAAAATGACAATAACTTTGACTTATTACCATTTTATGTCTCCATGCTGCTTTGAAGGCGATGAGCGGGGCTGCTCTCCTCTCGGAGTAGTGGTTTGTCCACTCCTAAGTGCACATGACTCTTTGGCCGGCCTTCTGGAGCCGGGCAAACAGTCATGCGCACTTTCCCTGTTCTCCATGCAGGCTGCATTACAGCCTGCGTTGAGAACATGCCCAGGCTCCCATTCCCTGGCTGAGCGTCGAACCACGAAGTTCAGACCAATCACAATGCTGCATTGCAGCATTGTGATTGGTCAGGAGAGCCTGGCCGTGCGTCCTGTTCCTGGAGTCCTACGGAGGAGAGCAGGAGCCAAGATGCAGGACCTGGTGGCAAGGTAGGTGTTAAATTCCCATGGATGTGGTCCGATGCAGCAGGTCATGTATCTTCCATGTGCTTAGATTAGTCACTGTCGTCCGACACCTGTTCCGGTGGGGAAGGTTCGCAAATATCACCCCGGTAATGATTCAACTTGCCCCAAATGTGTGTCCATTTCTTAGGGCATCCTCTGTGGATGTAGACAGATTTCTCTGCCACCATTTTATATTCCATGTCTTGACACCACTGTTGAGGCGTTGGGGATTAATACGAACCCCACCGCTGGGCTATGTTTCGTTTAGCTAGTGCCATCCCTAATGTTACCCAGTCCTGGTATGTGTGAGTCAGGTCTGTGGGCTCCCAGATATTAGTGACTTGGGAAACAGTGCGTAGGACCGAGGTCCAGTAAGAAGCGATCCGTGGGCAGTCCCAGAGTGTGTGCCAATAAGTACCCTCAGCATCGCATTGTCGGAGGCAGAGTGGAGTGTGCGCCTTACCTATCCGATGTAGCAGGGTCCTTGTGTAATAGATGCGGTGTAGGATTTTTAGTTGGAGTAATCTAAGGGTGGAGGGAATTGCCACCTCCCTCAGGGCCGTCTGCCAGTCCTCCTCA
This sequence comes from Lissotriton vulgaris, assembly GCF_964263255.1. Classification (NCBI taxonomy): domain Eukaryota; kingdom Metazoa; phylum Chordata; class Amphibia; order Caudata; family Salamandridae; genus Lissotriton; species Lissotriton vulgaris. The sequence continues at coordinate 867,630,290 of NC_141687.1, read as the reverse complement.
TCTAGGTCGCCGAGTTCTGCCTCCAATTTATTTTTAGGGCTACTGTAGGGTCTTGTTGGTTGTTTATTATTTTACGATAAGTCAATGAAATGGCTTTTGTTTGGAGGTGGTCCGTGAGTAACCTTTCTTTTAGTGGGGAGGACTCCGGTAACTGTGTGTCCACTGGGATCGCTGCCCGCAAGGCATGGCTTACTTGGGCATATCTATATGTTTCAGTTTGCGCCAATTTGTATCTGTTTTGTAACTGAGTAAATGATACCATTCCCTCCCTCCCCCCCTTCTGCCACAGGTCCCCCACCCTGGAGATTCCAATAAGATCCCATTGTTGGAATCCTTTAGTGTTTTTCAATTTTCCTAGTTGCCTGTGTGAGCTTTCCTTCCCACTCCATCGCCCTCTGTGCCAGATTTGTAATGTGTGGACCGTGGGGCCCGTGTAGTGTGATTTCTTTATGTTACTGTACAACGCTCCCATTATCCCTTCTGTGCCCATGAGATGGCAGTCCATACGAAATTCTGGTTCCCCCTGAGGCGTGCGTAGCCACTGGTTTATTGTAAAGATTTGTGATGCCTCTACCCAGTAAGGTCAGCGGGAGAGAGTGCCAGTGCAGCACATCGCGGCGGAAGCAGGCCAATGGCTTCATGAGGTTTTCTTCTATGAAGTGTATTGCCTGGGGGGTGATGTAGATGCCGAGGTATTTAAACTCCCGTTCCGCTATCTGAATCTCACAGTTCCATGGTAGTTTCGGGGGGGCTCTACTACAAGAACAAAAGAGGGACCCTGAAAACAGATACTCAGAGAGGCTGGCAGGGAAAATATCAAAACAAGAACAAAAACCTCTCAGGCAATTGCTTTAAACATTGGTAATATATCCAAAACTCATTGAAATAAGTACATTGCCCCACACAAAAAAGATATTTTAGAAAAATATATCATTTAATTTTTTTACATAAATTCCTTAGTAAATCACAAATAAATAATCATCATATATAAATCAATACATAGTGTTACCCAACAAACCAATATCTACATCCACCACGCATCTCCATACGATCCACTCAATCACACCATTCAAATGCAACCGTCTCACCAATTAGAACCAACTCAACAACATACACTAAACAATTAATATAATTAACACACTATAACAACATACATAAAGTATATACAGAATGGAAAAAAATGAATTTCTTTTTTATATCAAACAAAAAAGCCGACGCGCGTTTCGGACAGGAAGCCTTGGTCCTGAATTCCTTCGTCAGGGCGCAATTAATAGGTATAATCCAATTTAACAGTCTTTATCTTGATTTCAGATTATATAGACTTCAATCCAGGTTAATGGTATTTAGGGGGTAACACAGGGTACTCAGACATGTATTCTGAGACGTAATTTTAGTCTAATGAGAAGACTTAGGTCTAATTAGCGTGACAATCCTGGAACAGATATATCAGATTCCCTTTAGAACCAGGTCACTCGTAAAAAACCGTCCGTAGATCAACAGGTGGCCCCAAATCCAAATAGGATCAATACTCATGGGGGAAGTAGACGAAGTTGTCATACATAGTTTTACCAGGTAAGTAGCACCTCTTCAAATCAGGATTTAACTGGCTCCGTTACTGCGGTCCTAAACTTCTGTATCCATATGGTTCGGCCTCTTCAAATCAGGATATAACTGGCTCCGTTACGGCGGTCCTAAACTTCTGTATCCATATGGTTCGAACCATATGGATACAGAAGTTTAGGACCGCCGTAACGGAGCCAGTTCTATCCTGATTTGAAGAGGCCGAACCATATGGATACAGAAGTTTAGGACCGCCGTAACTGAACCAGTTATATCCTGATTTGAAGAGGTGCTACTTACCTGGTAAAACTATGTATGACGACTTCGTCTACTTCCCCCATGAGTATTGATCCTATTTGGATTTTGGGGACACCTGTTGATCTACGGACGGTTTTTTACGAGCGACCTGGTTCTAAAGGGAATCTGATATATCTGTTCCAGGATTGTCACGCTGATTAGACCTAAGTCTTCTCTTTAGACTAAAATTGCGTCTCAGAATACATGTCTGAGTACCCTGTGTTACCCACTAAATACCATTAACCTGGATTGAAGTCTATATAATCTGAAATCAAGATAAAGACTGTTAAATTGGATTATACCTATTAATTGCGCCCTGACGAAGGAATTCAGGACCAAGGCTTCCTGTCCGAAACGCGCGTCGGCGTTTTTGTGTGTTATATAAAAAAGAAATTCATTTTTTCCTTTCTGTATATACTTTATGTATGTTGTTATAGTGTGTTAAATATATTAATTGTTTAGTGTATGTTGTTGAGTTGGTTCTAATTCGTGAGACGGTTGCATTTGAATGGTGTGATTGAGTGGATTGTATGGAGATGCGTGGTGGATGTAGATATTGGTTTGTTGGGTTGCACTATGTATTGATTTATATATGATGATTATTTATTTGTGATTTACTAAGGAATTTATGTAAAAATATTAAAGAAATGATATATTTTTCTAAAATATTTTTTTTGTGTGGGGCAATGTACTTATTTCAATGAGTTTTGGATATATTACCAATGTTTAAAGCAATTGCCTGAGAGGTTTTTGTTCTTGTTTTGATAGTTTCGGGGGGGGGGGGAGGGGGGTGGGGGGGGGGGTCATGAAGGATGTAAAGCCAATTATTGGTGTAGCCCGAGGCTCTCCCATAGCCGCACAAATATCTAGGAGACAATTTAGCGATCTGGCGGGAGATGTCATATATAGTAAGATTTCTGCATAAAGTGATATGTGGTCCTCCCATCCCATTGTCCTCCTGAGCCCCCTTATGACTGGGTCTTGATGGATCCATGCCGTGAGTGGTTCCAGTACTATCGCAAACAGAAGGGGGTAGAGTGGACATCCGTGTCTCGTACCCATACCCATGGGGAAGATCCACGAGACGTGGCCGTTCGCCACAACATGCACCATGGGGTTGGTGTATAGGAGACATATCCAGGCACAAAAATTAGGGGCAAATCCCATGTACTGGAGTACAGCAAAAAAAAAAGGGCCACTCCACCATATCAAACGCCATGCAGGCGTCCAGTGAGAGGATGACTGCATCTTCCGCAATTGTGGGACTGCTAGCTATGACCCCCTGGAACCTACGAAAGTTCAGGGCCGTGTTACAGTGCGGCATGAAGCCCGATTGATCAGGATGGATTAATGTTGCGAGAAATGGCTGGAGGCGCAGCGCCAGGGTTTTGGCCAGAATTTTTGCCTCGCCATTTATAAAGGAAATTGGTCTGTAGGAAGCACACTTTTGGGGCGGTTTTCCTGCCTTGTGAATCGTGACTATGGTTGCTAGCCATTGGTCCTCGGGGAGCTCTCCCACCTCTAGGCTGGCCTTGTACATCTCGAGCAAGTGGGGCGTGAGGTGTGTTGCCATTTTTTTTTTATAGTGTTCCACCGGTATGCCATTTGGGCCCAGTGCTTTCCCGGGTTGGAGTTCCGCAATAGCAGAGGCTAATTCTTCCCCGGTCAGCTCAGCCTCGAGCTCCAAGACAGCCTCATCTGACAATGAGGGCATGCGAATATCCCCAAGGAAGGCAAGGTTGTCTTCTAGTGTGTTGGTGTCTGTTGGTGTGTGTATATCTCCTTATAATAAGAGGCGAGGGAGTCTACAATTTGCTGCGGGTCTCCTGCCGTCACTGCGGTCGCTAGACGGAGTTGAGCTATCCACCTACTGGCACGGTCATTTTTTGGCTAGCCAGGCCAGGAGCTTGCCTGCCTTATCACCTGCTTCATAAATAGTGTGCCTAGTAGCAGTGAGTTTTGCTTTCGCAGTCTCCCACGCATACGCTTTGTATTCCAGCTGCGCCATGCTCAGCGTGTGCGAAGTGTCAAGAGTTAGCTCTAGTGCATGGTTTGCCTCGGCGTCTGCCGGGAAACAACCGTTACAACGCAACTATTACAACGGACTACTTTTACAATGCAACTACTACAACGCAGGATCCTTTACAACGAATGCCTTTACAACGCATGACATTACATAGCAGATGCTATTACAACGCATGCCATTACAACGTAAGTATAGGTAAGTATATCATTTTATTTAAACATTTATTTAATTCAAAACAATTATTCAATTAATTTTAAATTTTTTTAAAAAAATTAAATAAATTAATTTAAGTAATTTTAAAAAGTAAGTATGAGTAAAAGAGTATATGTTTTGGGGTACTGAGGTATATGTTTTGGGGTGTTTGGGTATTTTAAGGGTTCAGATATAGTTTTGGGTTATGGGGTACAGGGGTATTTTTAGGGTTCAGGGCTAGGTTTGGGTTATGGGGTACAGGGGTATTTTTAGGGTTCAGGGCTAGGTTTGGGTTGTGGGGTACAGGGGTATTTTTAGGGTTAGGTTTGGGTTATGGGGTACAGGGGTATTTTTAGGGTTCAGGGCTAGGTTTGGGTTTTGGGGTACAGGGGTATTTTTAGGGTTCAGGGCTAGGTTTGGGTTATGGGGTACAGGGGTATTTTTAGGGTTCAGGGCTAGGTTTGGGTTATGGGGTACAGGGGTATTTTTTGGGTTCAGGGCTAGGTTTGGGTTTTGGGGTACAGGGGTATTTTTAGGGTTCAGGGCTAGGTTTGGGTTTTGGGGTACAGGGGTATTTTTAGGGTTCAGGGCTATGTTTGGGTTTTGGGGTACAGGGGTATTTTTAGGGTTCAGGGCTAGGTTTGGGTTTTGGGGTACAGGGGTATTTTAAGGGTTCAGTTTTAAAAATAGTACTTTAAATAAATTAAATAAATTAATTTAAGTAATTTTAATATTTATTAAAAAAGTTTACAAAAAAAAGAAGTAATTTTTACCCCTACACTATCCAGCACTTACCCTACTATTACACCCCCCTGGAGTTAGAATAGTAATTGTACCCCTACATTATCCTGCACTTACCCTACTATTACTCCCCCCTGGAGTTAGAATATTATTTTAAAAGACCTACACTATTTAAAAAAAAAAAATATATATATATATATATTTACAAATACATTAATAAAACATTAATTCAATAAATAAAATTAGGTAAATATTTATTAATTACATTTAAAAAAATAATAATATACTTACCTTGTAATGGCATGTGTTGTAATAGCATCTGCTATGTAATGTCATGCGTTGTAAAGGCATTCGTTGTAAAGGATCCTGCGTTGTAAAAATTGCGTTGTAATGGTATGCGTTGTTAAAGTATGCGTTGTAACGTCATACATCCGCGTCTGCCGCCCCTTGTTCAAGGCTTTCTAGCTGTTGTCTCTGTGATTTTTTGTGCCCGGCAATCAGTGAAATCGCCTGGCCGCGTAACACTGTCTTATATGCCTTCCAGAGTATTACTGGGGAGGACACGGAATGCGTATTTTTGGTAAAGTAGTGTTTTGTGGTTGTACGTAATTTCTTGCTTATAGTATGGTTTTGAAGATATCCTGGGTATACGGGAAAAACTCTCCTGCGTACAACATTATAAGAGTAGAGTGCCATCTAAAGTGGTGAGTGGTCTGATATTCTGCGGGGTAGGTGTTGGATCTCCGTTATTCGATCCAGTCCCGCCGCCAGTGTAAATATGTATTCAATTCGGGAGAGGCTGTTATGTAGACCTGTGTATTGCCTATTTTCGAGGTGGATTGTTCTCCACACGTCCAACAAACATATGGCCTCAACAAAGTCTGCTAATTTAACGTGGGCGCTGCAGGGGTCTCTGGGAGGTTGTTTATCAAGAGAGCCATCCATCACCGCATTAATATCTCCCCCTATGATAGTGTCACCTGCCTGTAGGGATAGTAGGAATGTGCTTAGAGCCGGGAGGGCCGTTTGGTGTAGCGCCGGGGGTATATACACCGAGACTAAATTATATGGCCTCCCTTCCCATTGGCATGCTAGTACTGCAAAGCGCACTTGGTCATCCGTTTTGGAATCAGTGAATATGAGCGGGAAGCGTTTATTTATCAAAATCCCAACCCCACGGGAGCCTGAGGTGAATTCTGAATGGACCGTCATTGTATAACCTCATCGATCTAGGGCTTTGATGGCCGAGCCCGTTCGGTGCGTCTCTTGTACCAAGACTATGGATGGACCCTTGCGCTTGATATATTGAAGGACTAGCCCTCTTTTGATCTTATCTCCCAGCCCATTCACGTTCCAAGAAAGCACAGTTAGAGGGGGGGTCCGGCCCACGGGGCTGTGGAGTGGATTATCTGGAGTGTCAGTCAGTGGGTCGGTGCGTGTCATCTACGTATACACTTGTAGTGGTGTCTGGAATTGCGTGTAATACCAAACATAGCCTGTTTATGCAAGTGTCATTGTAAATACAATTAAGAATCGTAACTCAAAACCAAGAACTGTCCCCTTTCACCCTCTCCCCCTTCCTGCCTCCCTGCCTGGCGGAAACCAACTAACCCGCCTCCCCAACTGAGCAGAGTGCTTTGATCCCTGAATAGTACTTGCGTGGGGGGGGGGGGAGGGGAGTGTCTGTCCAAGAGTATTTCATGCCCCCGTAGAATACGATGCAGCAACAGTTTCTGTCTCTTCCTGAAGCGCGACTTTTACCAACGGATTCATGGGTATCTCCATACAGGCAACACGCGTGCTGGTCATGGGTCTGTGGGAAAGTTTGTTCGCCCTCCGAAGGGGTGGGCAATAGATGTCAGTAAAGCACTAAAATGTCTTGAATCGTAGTACAAGGTTGCCCAGTCCCCTTTGTCACTGGATTAGACCAACAGTTCACAGTCCTCCCTGAAGTGCACCACCGGAGTGGATCGCGGGCAGGCAGAACGCTCAGTGCGTCTTCTGGGATGGTCAGATAGGCCTATCTTGTTGTTCGAAGTTACTCACTCTTCCTTGTCCCCGGATTCTGCAGATCCAGATCTCTGCGACTCCCGGCGTGGGTGTTGTCCCTGGCTCTTGTTCTTGGCGGGTTTCGTTGCGGGGCGCCATCCATCTAGCCAATCTCGGGCTTCCTCCGGCGTTAGGAAAAACCATGCTCTCCCCTCCGCCTCCACTCTCAGCCCTGCCTGGAAGATCATGAAGCATTTTATTTCTCTGACTCTCAGTTCCTTTTTAACGTCCAGGAAGTCTCGTCGCTGTTTCGTCACTGTAGCTGTATAGTCCGGGTACATCGTGATCACCTGGTTGTCCAAACAAATCGGTGGGGCGATCCGGGATGCCTGCAGGATAGCGTCTCGGAAATTGAATATACGTGCCAGAATTGTTCTGGGGAGAGCCCCTGCGTGGGCCTCCCACCTGGTACTCAATGTGCTCTCTCCACAGAGAAAAAACTCGATAGGCCGCGTGGTTGTAACTGAGTCTTCACAAGGTCCTCTACAAAAAGGTCCAGGGCCGGTCCGCCCGCACTCTGTGGCACTCCAACAACGCATATGTTGTTGCGCCTTGAGCGGCCTTCCTGATTTTCAAGCTTGGCTAGAATTGGCTTGTTGTCCTGTTCCAATTGGCGCTGAAGCATTGTTGTATCAGTCATAAGCACTTCCGCTGTGGATTCAACTTCGGTTAGTCTCCAAGAGAGCTTAGAGAAATCGGTGCGGATCAAAGAGATGTCAGTGAAAATCGTGCCTATCGAGGATTGAACCTGCTGTAAGGCAGCCATGATGTCTGTGAGCATGACTGCGTCCATACCCTGCTGTGCGGGAGTCTCTACTGGGGCAGGCGTCACCTGTTGCTTTTCACCCTGATCTTTGTCATATGCGAATTTCTCGAGCTTTCCAGCCGGTCCCCCACGTGGGCCCCGTCCCGCCATCTTGGCCCACCGACAGGCCGATTTCTAGATTTTCGAAGAGGAGGGGCGGTACTCACTCCTGCCTGCCGAGTTGTCGCGTGTTACATGCGGTCTTTCGGGTTTATCGCCCCCTGACCCAGTGTAATGTCCGGCTGTGGGAGAGAAGTAAAGTGTGTGTATGTAGTGCTGAACACCGCCAGGCCCCCAGGCAGCCAGCAAGTCTCTTGGGGCAATCAGACGAGGTAGACGGAGAGAGGCGAGGCCGGTATCGGCAATGGAGCTAGGGAGCGTGGTAGACAATTGTGCTGCATCCGCCTTGCCCTGGGCTGCATATGCGGCTCGAACCCCACCCTGGGTCCCAAAATCAGGTCTCAGTCACTCACCACCCGGGCCGTCACCAGCGCCCAGCAGGTTCCCTCTCCGGTGTTGTTGGGAGGTATTCGGGGTCTAAGTTATGCAGCCAGGAGCAGTCGTTGCAGCCGTACTTAATCGCGGGGGCTCCTGCATTACAAGCCGTAATTCAAAGCGGGTCCGGCGGGCCCCACTCAGCTGTGCATGCCTGTTCTCGGCGCTGTTCTCTCTCCCGGTGAGCCCCCACTAGAGTGCCACCGCAACACTCATTGCTTCCCCCGGTGCTCGAATCAAGGTCTCAGCGCCCCCTGAAAGATCGGGGCGCACAGGTGCTTCCGGTTGTCTTTGCGGATCCTAGCAGACCCCAGCGGCGTGCCGCACTCCAGACACTGTCCCCGCCCGTGGAGCGGCTCACTCCAAGCCGCGGCACTGCCATAAGCCGCAGGCCGCCAAATCTCCACGTCGGTTTCTTTGGATCCACGCGTCACCGGCAATCGTGGGATGCCTCAAACGGTAGCGCAGGGCTTCCGATGTACGCGCTTAGTAGCGGGGCCGTCTGCAATCAGGATAATTGTCAGGATTTGAGACGAGGGCTTTCTAACTCATGGAGCTCCGTTAGGCTGCGGCCATCTTGCTTGGCTGCTAGCCACGCCCCCGAAAAAAAACATTTGTTAAATTGCGCCTTCTGCGTGCCCCCCTGCCACCCACAAGCCATGCTGGCCGCCTCTGGATATAATGTGCATCAACCAACACCCAATACTGCCAATCTCCACAATCATATCCAGGCCTAGGTGACCCAAACACTCACAAAGCATTCACAGAACACTTAAACCTAACCATGTGCACATCCCAGTCACTACTACAAACCATCAAACTGCAAAACACACATTCCAATTCATGCTCAGTAATCTTGCTCTGCGGTCCTCCATGCACTAGATATCACAGACGTTATCACTTACCACAACTTTGACACCCTCTTCGTCAGAGAGATATGGGTCACCCCCATATTATTGCGCACCATACATGTCCTTCTTCTCACCGCCTACAGCATCCATCGTTTGGACTCTTAGACCTTATCTCAGCAACATCACCAACCACCCAATACTAACCAGCCATAACCCTGAACTGGACTGACAACGCAGCCTGGTTAACAAGGGTTAAGAAAATACTCTTCTATATGTCATATGCACTTATGGCAATTTCTGCTTTTACTTTTGATCGGTGCTGACTGGTATAACTCTGGCCCCCGAGCACCGATCCTCATGGTTATGCCCTTCCCTATTGGATCTCTGCTTGGGGATTGCGCTGGGCATGCGATCCCCAAGTAGGGATCTACTCCAGTAGACCACCACTGATAAAGATTGTGGGGCAGAGTGGCCCCCCTGGGCATGGGCTAGTGTTTCCTCTCTGCTAGGGCCCAGTTAGTCGTTCTGCCCACCCGGGGTGCAGATGAGGTTGTCCAAGCCCAGTAGACCACCAGGGAAAATATGATTCCAGTAAAAGAAGGGACAAGCCCAGGCATCAGGCTGTGCCCTCACCGCGGAATGGACCCAACAATCTTTTTATTCCACCTGAGGGTTGATTGGTGGATTTTACCCTCCCTCTTCCTCCTAGGGGAAGGCATAACGTCCACTAGAAACGAGGGATATATTTTTTTTGCTGGAGAAAAATATGGCTTGTGGGAGAACCACAAGCACTCTATGCCACTGCACTCTGCGCCAATGCATTCTGCGCCAACAATCAATTAATCAATTAGGATTTATAAAGCGAGGCACATCTCCTGTGAGGTTCTCAAGGTGCTGGAGTTGCAAGCTGCTTTGCGGTGCTCTGTTCATTCGAACAACCATGTCTCGTGTCCTTTTCTAATTTCCAGGAGAGATGCTGCGTTCCTGAGGTGCAGGAGAAGGTCATTCTAGGCTTTGATGGCTAGATGAGAGAAGGAGTGTCCTCCACTGTTGGATCAGTGTATCTGGGAAGGAGCTGTGTTCAATGCTCCTGGGGGACTATTAGGCGGCATTTTAAACGTAGGCCAGCAGTCTAGCTGCGACAGCCCTCACCCTCACCACTCCTTATAAGGGGCGGATGACGCGGCGCGCCGCTGGTGTGCCGAAGGAAAGCCCATCTGCACCTGTCCACGCCCGACCGGGCCCAGGGGCCAGGACCCTGGTTCTCCTACAAGAGTTAAGCTCTCCTACACTTTTGACCAGCTGTACCATCTCAGAGAGACTCTACCCCTCCATTGCGTTCCCACAATGGTGCCAATCAATAGTGGTAACAAATGTCCCAATGCCCCTTTGAATTAGGCTCATCTATCATGGCTACTGCCGACACGACCCTGGCCTCTCAAATGACTCTTAAAATGTCCCTTTTGAACTGCCGCTCATTACCTAAGCACACCACTCAACTTTGTTTACTGCTGGAAGAACAAGATCTTGATGCCTTGTTGCCCACCGAAACATGGCTTTCCAGTACTTCAGACCCAGCGGTAGTGCAAGCCCTACCCCCCTGGATACCTTATTCAGAGACAAGATCGGGAATTAATCAGAGGTGGGGGCTTGCCCATTATCTATAAAGATAAATTCAACTGCCGCTTCTCTGCTAGTTTGATCCCTGACTGTGAAAGCTGTTTCTTGCACTTGGTTGTTCCTCTACGTGTACCTTTTCTGGTGTCCTTATTTATCGGCCGCCAGGACATGTTGGCCACTTCAGTAGGGATCTTCAGGAAATGATAGCCAAATCGGTTACCTCTTTCTCTAATATTTGTGTGCTAGGTGATCAATCTCAACATCCATTTTGATTTGGCATCCTTCTCTGATGCTGAGGCTGTAATTGACAATTTGGCAATGAAGCTGAAAGTGTCCGGCCCCACTCACCAAAAAGACCACATTCTTGGCCCGTTTTTATCCAACATTGATAGTCTTGTTGTGGAAAAGCACATTTCCCTGCCATGATCAGACCACTACATGGTCCCCTTTGTTTGGACTCAAAAGGACAGCGGTCAGCCACGGGAAAAGGGTAAAAATGTGGAGTCAGAATTGGTCTAAACTGTCTATTGATTCCTGGGCATCAACCCTTGATAATACCAGACCCTTCTTAGGTAATGACCTTGAAACTGCTAACAACAAAGTTAATCAATGGCTGGAATCATCGTTAGATATGCTAATCCCTACAAAATGGATGACCAGTAAAAAAAAAGGGCATTGTTCAGCCTGGTAATTCCCCAAACTCAGAGAGCTGAAACAACTATGTAAGCGCCTGGAGAGAAGCTGGAGAAAGGACTTCTCTATTATTGAGAAATCTAAATATAGAGAAGCCATTAAAGCCCACAAGGCAGAAATTAGATCGGCACAATCTGGGTACTATGAAAAGAAGATTATCTCAGTCTCCAACTCCCCCCTTGAAATTTTAAAAATTGCGAAATCCCTCCTTAAGCCTCCTGAGCCCCCTTGCCTTCAGATGACACCTTAGGACGTTACAATAATTTGGTACACTTCTTTGATAAGAAAATTGAAGATATCTACTCTACCTCCCCCCCCCCCCACATCAACTTATGTAAATACCCCCCCTGCAGATGGCCAATCCCGATTGCTAGACCCTCTCATTGAGACAATACCCCTCATATGAAATCTCTAAAAACTTACTTCGACCGTCTGAAATCCGGCTCCCCAAGTGATGTTCTACCCCCACCATTCTCAATCAGGTCTTCGACTCTGTCGATCTAGTCATTCTGGACTTCGTCAACATCTCATTTTCCTCTGGAATCATTCCCTCCCCATGGAAGCGGGCCATGGTCAGAGCTCTTCTGAAGAAACCCACCCTTTACTCTGAAGTTTTTGCTAACTAACGGCCGATCTCGCTCCTGCCAGGGATTGCTAAAATAAGTGAAAAGTATGTCCATTCCGTTCCCTCCACTTTTTTGGAGGGGAATGAATGCCTTCACCCTTCTCAAACGGGTTTTACACCTCAACAAGGCACGGAAACAGCCTTATTAGTGGTGGTTGAAGAATTCAGAAAAATTCTGGATGTTTGCGGGTCCCCGGCTATTGTATTGCTCGACCTCAGCGCGGTCTTCGACACAGTCAATCACCAATTACTGATCGCAAGACTCAGAGAGATTGGAGTTACAGGAATTTTACTCAAATGGCTTGAGTCTTTCTTGGTAGATAGGTCATCCCAGGTCTTTGAGGACAATTTCATCTCCAAAAGGATGCCTTTGCGTTGGGGGGTGCCTCAGGGCTCCGCCCTGAACCCCACGCTCTTTAATGTTTATCTGCACCCTTTTGCCGAGGTGGTCAAGCCCTTTGGGGTTAGGATAGTCTTGTACGCTGACGATACTCAGTTGATTGTGTCCCTCAATCATTTGGACAATACTAAGATCAATCAGGCCAACTGCTTGAAAAGGGTCTCTGCATGGATGGATGACTCTTTCCTAAAGCTGAATGCAGCTAAAACTGATCTGATGTTTTTAGGTAAGACCAATAACCTTGATACCAACGTACTCTGGCCTAAATGTCTAGGTGCTATGCACCCCCAAAGATCAAATAAAAAGTCTTAGCGTGTGGCTGGACCACAACCTGAATTTCAAGGAGCAGGGGCGTAGGGTGGCAGGTACCTGTTTTGGTATCCTAAAAATGGTTAGGAAAATTCTATCCTTTCTGCCCTTTAATGCTGGGAAACTATTGGTGCAGGCCTTGATTCTCTCGCGGATTGACTACGCCAATGTGCTCTACCTAGGCTCTCCTTGCTCTACCATTAAAAAATTGTAAAGGGTCCAAAATTGTGCTGCGCGACTCCTCATGCAGGCTCATAATCAGGAATCTGCTAAACCTCCTATCATCTCTTTGCACTGGCTACCGGTGGCCGAAATAATCCAGTTTAAGGCTTTGTGCATTGCCCATAAGTTGCTCTCGTCTAGGGCCCCATCGATTCTTCGATCTATCATCGCCCCATACTTCCCAAAAAGATCACAGTGCTCCGAGAATAAACACCTAGCAGCCGTTTCCAGAGTAAACGGAGTTCGGAGGGGTGGACGGCTGTTTTCCTTCATTGCGGCGAAATGCTGGAATCAGCTACCAGACCATATTCGGCTTGAGGCCAACTATCTTTCTTTCCGCAAGCTCTTGAAGACTCTGCTGTTCCCTTGAATCCTCTGCTACTTCTCAGTTGTTGGCTCTGTCTCTAGCGCTGGGAGGTCTTTGGTAGGCATGCGCTCTATAAGTGTATAATAATTCATTCATTCATTCTACGAGTAAAAGAAAGGCTGTTCGCAGGTGTCTGGCTGGTTGGTGTAAGATCATTTGTTTGCTGAGATATGTTGGTCGTTCACAGTGCAGGGCTTTGTATCCGTGGGTCAGCGTCTTGAACTGGCATCTTTTCCGGATCGCGAGCCAGTGTGCACTACCCTGAACTATTCCACTCTATGCCACTTCACTCTACTCTGACACAATCTACTCTATGCTACTGCACTGTACGCCACTCTACTCAACTCTGCACCACTCTACTGTACGCCACACCACAGCGATCTATGCTCCTCCACTGTTTTTTACATCACTCTACTCTATGCCGCTGCACTCTACACCACTCCACACTGCACCAGTCTACTCTACGTCACTGACCTCTGTCAAGACACACTTGTTCACTGCACTCTATGCCACTACACACTACACTGCAAGACTGCACACTCTGACACTAAACACTACGCCACTCTATTCTGCATCACTGCACTCTATGCCACTGCACTCTACTCTGCACCACTCAACTCTGTGCCTCCCTACGCCACTGCACTCTACTCTGAAACAATCTACTTTACACCACTGCACTCTGTGCCACTGCACTCTATGCCACTCTACTCCACTCTGCACTACTCCAGTCTATGCCCCTGCACTCTATAGCCACTGCAATCTATGCTGTGCCACTCTACTCCATTCTACTCTACACCACTCTACTCTATGCCACTGCACTCCATGCCACTCTTCTCTAAACCACTGCACTCTACATCACTTTACTCAAAATTAGTGTAATCTATCCCACTGCACTCTACACCAACTACTCTGTTCCAATGCACTGTATGCCCCTATACTCTACTCTGCAACAGCCCAAGTCATGTCACAACACTCTATTCTACTATGCATCACTGTATTCTATGCCACTACTCTCTACACCACTCTACTCAGGGGGAACGTTCGCTTACAAATACATGTGTTGTGTGTGGAGGGGTGAATGGCTGTATTGATGCATGAGTGAATGGATGGGAAAGTGGTGGATGGTGGTCTCAATTGGTGGAAAGGTGGATGAATGGGAGACTGAATTTATATTCTGAGGAATGTTGAATTTGTGTGGGCTGATGGATGTGAAGAAGAATTGAGAATGTGGATAAAGATTGTCTGTAGATTGATGGGTTTGGGTGCAAGGATGTTTGATGGTTTGTGAGTATGGATGGATTGAAGGTCACTTTGTGTATGTAGTATATGTTTACGCATGTGGTCTGTTTATGAATATGTGTATGTATGAATGGGTCTTGAGTGTGTGCGAGTGCCCAGATGGATATATATATGTATGAATGGATGTTTGTAAATTACCTTGATGCTGCTGCATTTGGAGTTGGATCTCTCGTGCACATGACAAAGTGTAAACAAGTATTGGCTTAGCCAATAGGTCTCGCTTTTGGGACCTTATAAGTATTTAGTTATGCAGCACAATAACATCAACTGTTGCATGGCTAAACACTTATAAGGTCCCAAAGGCGAGACCTATGCCAATGCTTGTGGTAATAGACTTTTACTAGTTTTGTTTACTTGGTGTCCGGAACATTGCTTCTATAGCTGTTATCTATTACCATGCGGAGGCATTCCACAATGACAAAGCTTTTTTTTGTATTACCTTGCTGCTGGTATCCGTGCCTGATGCATTGAAGTGATGGCTGCTGGTCACTAATGTAATCTTGTCTGATATGCCACTATTCCAACTCGAATAATAGTAGCTTAGAATGATTTTGATTGAACACAAGTAGCTCTTAAATCTACCGCAAGGGTCGGACACCCCTGCTCTAGAGACCATTTTCAAGGATCAGCAACATTAAAGTTACTGACTCAGATTATTTTTGTCTACCTTGTAAACACAACTGAAACAAAGTTTGAAACTGGTGTGGGAGCACACTGCTTCCCCTCCCAGCAGAGTCGCCCCTAGGCATCATGGTAGATGCAGTTCAGTTCGCCAAGCGAGTACACTTGGAAAGTCTCTTGAGTTTTTCACCAGGTGGGTGCAGATTAGTGCTGGCCATCTCTGGACACGTGTTTCTGGATTATTATCCATCATCAGCAGAGATTAGGCAAAATTATTTGGGGTTGCTGAGCAGGCTGCCGTATTCTTGGATCGCAGTATCTCTCCAGGCGCGTAAGTGCACCGGTGGACTACATGCCACCACATCCTTATGGATTTATGGACATTTCACTGCGGGAGAAACGCCGACACACCCTGGACGCTGTTGCGTGTGATGCGGTGATGGCCGACAATTGCAGTGCTGCAGTGAGGGCGACTAAAACAAGCGCTTAAAGACCAGCACGGCCCTACAACGGCATGTACAGCGTTTACCTTGCGGGAGTGAGCAGCTGCAGGTGCGATAATTGCAAACCGATGGCGCCGCTGCTCCCTCCCACAAGGTAAACGCTGTATATGCACGAGGACTGATTGGAAACAGTGCAGAACATTCACGAGTTTCCACAAAAGCCCGGAGTGTTTCCAAGAGATCACTCCAAAGCAGCACTTGCGAAGCTGCGTTGGCGAGACCTAAAAAGGGGCTTGTGACTTTGAAGGAAACGCCCATCTATTTGCTGGGTGAGAAGGTACAAAAAATCTCTGTGATGGGGAAGCACTGGTACCTAATCTAATTAAGAATCCGGATATTTCACAGTTACTTGGAGTTATGTGCACGTAGGAGTTGTACTTCAATGCACTAAGATTCTACAAGGACAACATGATGTCTTTGATATTATACTATGACTTGGACGCTGCAGGCTGTAAGAGAAGCCTATGACAGAAAGAATAGCAGTGAGATATCTTAGAATGATGTACAACATGTTGGTGGCATGTAAGTTCCATTTCTAATGTCACAGATGCAATTGTGACTTCGGAAATTGGGTTTACCATGTGCCCCAATTTCTAAGAACAGTTATTATTTACAGCGCTTCAGAATGACACAACATGAAGCGCTATAAAAACGAATTATTGTGTTGCTAATCACCTGGCAGTAAAGTTAATCTGCTTGCTTTGCTATTCTTTAAGTAGATATGGAACCAACCCAGACACTTGCGCTGAGACCTGCTGCCACCCTGCAGAGACAGATGGGTGACAGCCCAGGCCTGAGGAAAGGTCCAGGCCTGAGAAAAGTAGATGATGCTGTGCTGGGGGCTTTGACGATCCAACCTGAATCTGTTGAAAGTGACCTCGCAGCGCCAGATAAATTCACTGGAATGTAGATCCTAAGTCTGATACTTCTCATAAACAGGACAAACAAACAGGTGTGTGGAGGGTCGAGGGGAAATATTTAATGACCTTCCTGCTCACTCCCCTAAACTAAGGTTAACAACACACAAAAGAGCAGACAAGGTCTAACAGTGGTGTGTAACTGCAAAAGCGACTGTGAGGCACTAATGGCGAGCGCATGAGACAAAGGGTTGCACAAGTTGGAAACTTCTTGTCACCAAAAGGACTAAAAATAATACCCATCAGACCACCCATGTGGTGGAGTTGCGTCATATGGGGATCAATGATCATCCCATCACGAATCTGACCATATAGTGTTGATCCGGGAAGGGTTGTCAAAAAATAGTCCTGTTATGATACCAAGAGGTATTGTGAATGAACAAAGTGCAGTGCTCAAAACAATGTGTCAAATAAAATTGGCTACCAGGACACCGAAGAACATTACAATAGGTGTCCGAGTGTCAAAAATTAAAAACACGCCGAGTAGCAAAGACTACTCAGAGGCGCTGTGCAGTACGGTCGACATGTTTCAGCTGTAAGAGCAAATAGCTCAGCTTTCTTCAGGACCTTTAAACAGAAAAACGGCTACTGCAACTACATGTAATATGTATAGGTGAAAATTAATGTACTCATCTAGAGTTACATGTATACCAGGAACTAGTACACGTAAAAAGTCCACTGGAGGAAAGGAGTAGTGTCTTCTTCCTGACAAGAGAAAAGAGAACACAAAAGACAGTATGTCAAACAACACCAAAACCCAAACGCTCTCCTACAGTACACACACAGAGACCATGCAAACACACCTGCAGAAATACATTGTATTCCGCATTCTCACAAGCATATTAACTTAAATCACTCAGAGGCATTTCCTCTTGGGTGATACTCACCCAGCTTTGTGTGGGTGATGACCTCACCTCACCCGGCAACCGCTCGGGAGTATGAGGCCCCGCTCTGTAGTATAGAAATAAAAGACATTGTAAGCACACAACTTTACAATATCTGACCCAATGGTTCTATACAAGTAACCCAACTGACGTGTGAAAGTACACAGAATGTCTAACCCACCACTGAACACCACGAAAATGCATAAGGGGTATATAGAAATCACACTCCCAGCGATTCTTAATATCACACAAGAGAACTAGTATCCTAATGTATTTCAGGAAAACTCCTTAAAAAGGTAGTAAATATCCTAACCCAGTTAAATGGAGTATACCGTATTAATCACTGCCACGACCTCCAAGTTGCTGTATGGAAAAGGAGGTTTATTCGTGGGGGTGTCCCTTAGTTATTATCTAAGACAGACCTATTGAGAGGCTAATGAGCTCCCTTTGTATAGCCAAAAGCAGGGTGTCCAAAACCTACCACAGACAGAAACAGATATATTAAGACCATGACTGGTAATCATGGACTGCTGCGTGAACCCGGGGGCAGCTAAGCACTGTCAAAGATCCAACAATAGGGGCCTGCCAGGGACTCCTAATCTTCCTAAAACACCAGGGCAGGGTACTCGCTTCAGATGGTGATTGAACAAAGAATTGCAACAATATCACCTTAACGTGTGATTATTGTATTCAGCTTGCTTCCAATTGAATACAATAATCACACGTTAAGGTGATATTGTTGCAATTCTTTGTTCAATCACCATCTGAAGTTATAAATCATAAGAGTCATTAACCAAACTCTGCCTTCCGATGGGTGATGCAGTATTGAGAATGGATCTGCCATTACACCCGCGAGTGAATGATTTTACTGAGGACTTTTATTCCCATTCTGTCGATTTCACCATTCGGCGATCCTATGGTCAGCGCATGCGCGAAAGAGAAACATCTCCTGGCTCCACGCATGCGCGAGAAAGTAGCGACTTCCTCAACGCTACCGACCGCGGTCACTTTCTACCTTGACTGCGCGGTCTATCTACCATCCTACTAAACAAAGGGTTTATAAACAGTAAGGGTGGGAACGTTTTTCACCTCCACTTCCGTTCGGGTCTGCAGCGAGAGCACCGACGGAGAGGTAAGCCAGAGAGTGCCCGTTTTTAAGCATAGCGAGTACCCTGCCCTGGTGTTTTAGGAAGATTAGGAGTCCCTGGCAGGCCCCTATTGTTGGATCTTTGACAGTGCTTAGCTGCCCCCGGGTTCACGCAGCAGTCCATGATTACCAGTCATGGTCTTAATATATCTGTTTCTGTCTGTGGTAGGTTTTGGACACCCTGCTTTTGGCTATACAAAGGGAGCTCATTAGCCTCTCAATAGGTCTGTCTTAGATAATAACTAAGGGACACCCCCACGAATAAACCTCCTTTTCCATACAGCAACTTGGAGGTCGTGGCAGTGATTAATACGGTATACTCCATTTAACTGGGTTAGTATATTTACTACCTTTTTAAGGAGTTTTCCTGAAATACATTAGGATACTAGTTCTCTTGTGTGATATTAAGAATCGCTGGGAGTGTGATTTCTATATACCCCTTATGCATTTTCGTGGTGTTCAGTGGTGGGTTAGACATTCTGTGTACTTTCACACGTCAGTTGGGTTACTTGTATAGAACCATTGG
The DNA here is from genome assembly GCF_964263255.1 of Lissotriton vulgaris. Classification (NCBI taxonomy): domain Eukaryota; kingdom Metazoa; phylum Chordata; class Amphibia; order Caudata; family Salamandridae; genus Lissotriton; species Lissotriton vulgaris. The sequence continues at coordinate 867,611,141 of NC_141687.1, read as the reverse complement.
GTCAGATATTGTAAAGTTGTGTGCTTACAATGTCTTTTATTTCTATACTACAGAGCGGGGCCTCATACTCCCGAGCGGTTGCCGGGTGAGGTGAGGTCATCACCCACACAAAGCTGGGTGAGTATCACCCAAGAGGAAATGCCTCTGAGTGATTTAAGTTAATATGCTTGTGAGAATGCGGAATACAATGTATTTCTGCAGGTGTGTTTGCATGGTCTCTGTGTGTGTACTGTAGGAGAGCGTTTGGGTTTTGGTGTTGTTTGACATACTGTCTTTTGTGTTCTCTTTTCTCTTGTCAGGAAGAAGACACTACTCCTTTCCTCCAGTGGACTTTTTACGTGTACTAGTTCCTGGTATACATGTAACTCTAGATGAGTACATTAATTTTCACCTATACATATTACATGTAGTTGCAGTAGCCGTTTTTCTGTTTAAAGGTCCTGAAGAAAGCTGAGCTATTTGCTCTTACAGCTGAAACATGTCGACCGTACTGCACAGCGCCTCTGAGTAGTCTTTGCTACTCGGCGTGTTTTTAATTTTTGACACTCGGACACCTATTGTAATGTTCTTCGGTGTCCTGGTAGCCAATTTTATTTGACACATTGTTTTGAGCACTGCACTTTGTTCATTCACAATACCTCTTGGTATCATAACAGGACTATTTTTTGACAACCCTTCCCGGATCAACACTATATGGTCAGATTCGTGATGGGATGATCATTGATCCCCATATGACGCAACTCCACCACATGGGTGGTCTGATGGGTATTATTTTTAGTCCTTTTGGTGACAAGAAGTTTCCAACTTGTGCAACCCTTTGTCTCATGCGCTCGCCATTAGTGCCTCACAGTCGCTTTTGCAGTTACACACCACTGTTAGACCTTGTCTGCTCTTTTGTGTGTTGTTAACTTCTCATAAACACCCACGGACTCAGATAGACGAAAACTGATGCTCGGTGGAGAAAACATCATATAAGAGCCAATTTCAATTGCTGATGCACTGTGTCCCTAGTGTCTAAACACACATTCATAAGGCCTGAGAGGGGCATGAAAGTACAACACTGTGTGTTGATCGAATCACTGTTGTCATCGTCCATAGGTGGCCAGTGCTTTAAGTGGGATGAAAAAAGGGGTGAGTCTTTGAAAGGGTCATTGGCAAAGCAGTGTAGCTAGGAATCCTTTCCAAGAGGTATGGCCTATATAATTAAGGGTGTGGGAAACTAACATCCTGTGCTTTACAAAGCATGCCACCTGGCAAGTATTTGAGTGCCTCTCTCTGAGGTATATGCTATTACATCCAGACATACAACACAGCAATAGACATTACGCACAAAGTAAGTGCTTTTATTAATGTATTTCCTTACACTCCACTTTTCTGTCGTATGTCGATCTCCACTACTCCCATTCCCACCCATTCCCTCCTCCTCCCCGCCTCTGCGCCCTACAGCATTACCTGTGCTAGCTGCTTCTGCTCTACCATGACTCACTACTCTACCCCACCCCACTCTGACACTCTCCTCTGCGCTCTTCTACTCTACAACACTCTACTCCTTCCACGACACTCCACAACACTTGCACTACTCCATGACACTCCACTTCACTCCATTTCACTCCACTCTATGACACTCTACTCTACAACACTCTACTTCCTCCACAACACTCCACGCCACTCCATGACACTCCACTTCACTCCACTCCATTCCATTCCATTCCATTCCACTCTACTCTACTCCACTTTATGTCTCTCTATTCAACTCCATAACATTCCATTCTACTCCACTGCACTCGACTTTATGATACTCCGCCCCACGCCACTCTTCTTTACCTTAATAACTTTTAGCAATGCTAATCAGCGGTCACGTTGATGTAAAAAATGACTAAAACATACTGGCAACGCCAATAGCTCTTGCATAGGCAAGACCTATTGGTTTTGACAATGCATGTTTACATTACTGCTGGAAAACCTGCTTAATGAACTGAGGTGATAACTGCTACTATGATAGCATGTAGTGGCCGCTAATATAATCTTGTCTGATGTGGTCACTATTACAACACTAATAATATTAGAAGCTCAGCATGATTTTCATGGGACATAAGTAGCTCTTATCACAAAAAATGTTTGGAGACCCATGGGTTAAAGGGACTGGCAGGCCTTGGAAGACTTTGGACAGGGATCACAGAGAATCATTTTTACCACCAGAAGTGCAGTCTATGTGGTTGTGACTTGTGGCATGTGTTCCCAGGGCCTTTTTGGATTAACTCAAAAAATAATTCCCTTTATCTAACCAGACAGAGCTTTTTTATATAGTACTTCCTAGGACCTTCTTGCTACATCATTGCAGCGGCATTTCAAGGTGTTACCATGGTCCTACTCTGTGACATTCACTTTATCACCCTGTGAAGATGAGTCTGAGTTGGCTCTGGTAAGATTTGAACTGGTGACCTGCAAGGTGCCCACAGGTTTCTGCAACCAATGCATGAGATTCTTAATGGCATAGCAGTGTGTCATGGGCCCTAGTACAAGGAAGGAACTTGACCTCGTAGCTGCTGTTTGAACTGTAAAGTACAGCAATACTTTGGATTTGGTTAGCTCCTCGAGCCCCTGGGCCCCAGTGCCACTGCACCAACAGTACAGATGGAAGCTACACCCTTGGAAACCCTCTCAGCTATCCTGCCGGATGCAATGATCATGTACTCTAGGTCCAGAAAGGTGGTGCTCAAAGAAACTGGCTCTGTACTGGGACTATGTAAAATTATGGGCGCATGAGTATACCCTGTTTACCCTGTTGGCCTGGATGACTCAAAGAATAAATCAAGGATACCTTTTTGCCAGCATCAGCAGCTGACTCAGAGAAGTTCCTCTAGCCAATGGATGGTCCTAATGGCTTAAGAGCTATTTATTAGTGTTCTGCTTATTTTATTTTGTTTTTTTACTGCAGTTAAACATCATCATTAAGCTTTACTTTAAAAGAAACCAAAACTGAATGAGTTTGTCCTGAAAAAAAATCGATGCAGTAAGCATGTTACCCAGAAGAGAGGATGTGGCATAATGGCTAACGCTGTCGACCTTGAAGCTGGGGAAGCAGGTTCGAGTCTCGACAAGGACAGCACCATCCTGTGATTTTGGGCAAATCACTTAATCATCCTATGCCTAACAATAAAAAAAGAATGTGTCTGTCTGTAATGCAACTGGTGCTCATATAAAGCGCTCTGATACCTTGGGGTCTAGTTCCTGATATATAAAACTCCCAGAAAAAAAACACAGTCAATCCTGTAATGCGCAACAAAGTATAACCTAATTTTATCATAATTGTATACACAAACTATTTGGTATAAATGCAGTATGTGTACCAGCGGGATGGGGTAACTGGAGAAGAATAGTTGCATTTACTCAACACGCTGCTTTCCTAATGATTGACTTGGTTCCTGGTGCAGCTACACTGTTAAAGTGAACAGAAGGTTATGTTTGTTTGGTAAACGCTGGGACTGCGGAATAAGACCATACTAAGGTCAGATCATGGACATGTTTTTGTGAAGCCGGCTTCTGGCGTCCTCTCCCTGTGCACCCTTCACGCCATGCTGTCCTGTGGTGTGAACCAGGCCAGGCTGTTACACTTATTTGCATCTAGGGAATAGACATGACCGCCTCCGCAGCCCTCTTGAGCGTGAACACTTCAAATGCATCACAGCATTTGAAGACTGATTCTATGCCATTAAATTGAACAGGACGAGTTAATATCTCAAATTTCACTCATCACGTGAATGTAACTGCCTTGGTTCACCTGTGATAAAGTGTCGCTCATAGTGTCAAGAAAACGATTGAAATGTCGCTGAGGCTGAAAACATTGTATTGTATTATAATTGCATTTATAAAGGGCTTACTATCCCTGTCGACGCGTCAAAGAGCTTTTTCGTCGAGTAGCATGCTACTCCGGGACCCATAAAAGATTAGTGTTGAATTAGTATAGCGAAGTATGAAAGTAATTCAAGTGGTGGATACGTTAGTTATTTGGATTCGGAAAGAAGAGGAAAAAAGGTTTGTATTTATATAGCGCTTGTTGAAGTTCTACTCCGAAAAACTATAAAGGATTAGTGGGGAATTTGTATAGTGAAATATGAAAGTAATTTGAGTGATTGATATTAAGTTAATTGGAGTGAGAAGGATAGCGGAGGGATAGAAGGGGAAGAAAGGTTTGCATTCATATAACACCTGTTACCCCTGATGGGTGTTGAAGCCCTTTTCTGGCGAGTAGCACGCTACTCCTGAACCCATAAAGGATTAGTGTTGAAAATTAGTATGGTGTAATATGAAGTAATTTGAGTGGTGGATATGTTATTCAGTTATTTGGAAAGAGAAGGGTAGGCGGCGGTATGGAAGAGGGAAAGAGGTTTGTATTTATAGCGCTTGCTACCCATGATGGGGTTTTGAAGCACTTTTTTGGTGAGTAGCCCGCTACTCTGGAATTCATACTATCAGTGGTTACTTAGTATAGTGGAATATGAAACTTGCGAAGTGAACATGTTAGTCTGTTATTTTGATTGAAATGGATAGTGGAGGGATAGAAGAGCTAAGGATTTATTTATTTATTGGAGGTCATAGCAGTAGAGGGAGGATTTTGGATGAGTAAAAATGGGTTGTGGAGAAGAGCCGAAGGGAAGAGTTAAAACATGGCCTCGTCACACTTAAACAAACTAAAAACCTGGCAGCTATGTAGAGCAGCAACAGGGAATCATGAGCGCTCCGCATCCAAAATGACCTTGGCGCGCCTCCTGCTACAGAGATGGAAACAGTGACGGAAACTGAAAGGAAACAGATACCGGGCTCCGACTCGGAGAAATCTCAATTGTGTCACAAAGAGCGCCGACTGTGGTTTTATGAAGGAGAAACACCTGATAAATAGAACATAACAGACCTTTTATTCTGAGTGGAGACTGTGGAACAGTAACTTAATCAAAACCCGAAATCTGCCAAAATGTTAATGGAAAATTATAAACTCACCATAAAGCAACTTCTAGTTGGCAGATGGCACTTTAGTAAAAACAAAAACTAAAAAAAAGGTGAAAAGGAATACTTTCTAGACCACAGCGTGCTGTTTAATAAAAAATACCGCTCCATATTGTTAGAAACTTGTGGCAGTAAATAAGAGGTGTCCATGAGTCTGTTACTTTATACTGTTGGGTTGTTTGTGGAGACCCTTGTTCACAAAGCTGCTTCTTTCCATTTAGCCAACCTGCAGTAAAGGCGGTGGGTTTGCAGCTGAGCAAGCAGCAGCCACTGGGGGAATGGATTCCTTCAAAAGAGGTAGAGCACCATGGGGTTGCCAAGGAGGAGCCGCCACCCGCGCAGACCTACGACGTCTCTCGCCTGCGCAGTTCCTCGGTGGAAATACGGGAGAAGGGATCAGAGATCCTGAAGGAAGAGCTGCAGAAGGCTCAGAAGGTAAGGTCTCTTGCCACTCAAGGCTTCCTTTCAACAATGATCCTGGCACACATAGAGCTCTGGGCTTTTCGTCTGCATGGGCACAGCATGGGAGTTCCTAACTACATAGGTAGCAGCTGATGCAGAGGGTGGCATGGGCCAAGGGGTGCAATCGGTGCATCTATCCAACTGATTCTCTGTTTCATGTGATGTTCGCTCAGATTAGTAAGATGGTTGTGGGTATAATGAAGCATTTCACAGGACTGCTTGGTCAGAAGAGTACTTAGCAAAAACATGGAGAAGGACTTCACAAAATTAACAGTCCAGCAGATATACCCTTAAAATGGTTTATAGCAATACATGGATCTGCCTTTCTAGATATTGCAAGGAGACATCATCCTCCTGGTCACCAAGCACTGATTTTATTGAGTGTCAGACATTACTATTCTTGGTCAGACAGGAACTGGGAAATATATTTTGTAAGAACGATTTCAGGCAAAACGAAAATAAAGAATGCAATATATTTATGGTCAGCATGACTCTGACACTTCGTCATAGGGACTATCTTGGCTACATGATTTGGCAGAGGTTTTCAGCCAATGGAGTAAACCCTTGCCACTCAGTGTCGGTTTAAAACAAAAAGAAAAGAAACCCAGCACCGCTGCCTGAAGGGATTTTGGATATAGATATGTATATATTATGGATTGAAAGAGACCAGTCCTTGCTAGGTGAACCTCCCTTGGTTGTATGGTAGTTCCTGTACCATTTCCCACCAATTCTGTAAGTCCTTAAAGTAGTCACCAAACCGTGCACTCATTAAAGAGTGATACTGATAACCAAATCAGATCTTGGTTCTTCACCATGGGATTCTCTCAGAAATTCATAAGAGGTCAAATATCTCTGCCTCCCTGTGCGATCCCATAACACGTAATACAAATAATGTTTTCCATAAACAACTTGCCCAATAAGGAAACATTTACTGTTTTATTTATAAAACATCCAATCAACCAAACTGAAACATGAAAAGCAAATTTGACTGAAACACTACTGCATAACATAACACAGAGAAAAAATGAAATAACAGGAACTTATGTGCTAATAATTAAGCACGGCTGTGAAACTGAGCCTGCCACTTCAAGAACTGCAGAAGGCTGCAGTATCCCATCACAGCTGTGTATAACCTATAATCCCACTAACTGATTAGTATCTTCAGAAGGGAAAGATGGAAGAACCCAAGAGGACAATTTCTTGGTTCTTTTTCAGACCTTTATCTACTCTGTTAGTGTCATGCTTCATTATGTGGTCTGATCCTATTTCCTATAACCCAGGATGGGCTCTATCATGTTCCATGGAGCACTCGTTTGTTACCAGGGTCTTAAATAATACAAATAAAGACCCTACGCTAATAGAGTGGGTGTAGGTAAGTGAAAAAATCAGTAAAGGTTCCTTTTGAGTTTACCTTCGGTCTGAATGTACAAGTCAGTAAGAAGGGTTGCAGGATACACACATGTGTAATGTGTTAAGTAGGGAGACGGTATCATGTTCCTTACAATAAATTATCTTTCCCCTCTCTGGAATAAAACCTTGAGTTTGATCTGGGACAATATGTGTATATGGCAACACTAGCTCATCGTGTCCAAGTTAGTCAGTTAGATAGTTTGTTTTTAAGGCTAGAGCAGATTGCAACAAGAAGCTTGATTTCAAAACGGTGACCCCAAACCACAGGGAGGGAGGTGAATTAAATACTGATGAAGAACAAGGAAGTAACTTTACCTTCTTCACCATGGAGATTTCGCTGATGTTCATAAAAGGCGGAATAAATTAACAAGGTAACTCACCCCCCCCAAGTGCTCCGTGCAATAGAGTGAACACCTAAACAAACACGACTGCTTCATCAGGAATTTGTTGAGGGCCCTGAGGTCTAAGATCGGTCTCCACTTTTTTCCTTTTTTCTGGATCAAAAAGAAACGAGAATAAAATCCCTTTCCCCTTTGAGATGGGGGTACCTTCTCTATTGCTCCTTTCTGCAGCATCATAGAGATTTCCTGCAGAAGCAGCCGTAGATTTTTGTGATGCATAGGACGCGGAAGGCTTTGGGGAGGGATTTGCATGAATTCCATTGATTGGCCGAATTGCACTAATTGAAGAACCCAACGGTCCGTAGTAATCTTTTTCCAATTGTGTAAGAAGCGGGAAATCTTTCCTCCAATTTTTGATGAGTGAAATAAATTGGACTGGCTGAATAGACATGTCATTGTCTACGCCCGTTGTTTTTCCGTTGTCCTCTACCCCGAAAGGACGACTTGTTATACGAGGATTGCTGATTCTGCTACTGGCGTTGTTGAAATTGGGGTTGGCTCTGGCCTGACGAATATGAAGACCTATATTGAAAATTTCCTCTATAGGAGGACTGACCTCTTCCTCGATTTCCACGAAAGGACTGTTTTTTGTCCTGGAGTGTGCCCAAAGCTCTCGCTGTGTCTGTGTCCTTTTTAATATTTTGAAGTGCCTCATCAATTTTGGAGCCGAATAGTAACTTGCCATCATAGGGCATGTCCAATATCTTCGTTTGCACTTCAGGGCGGAACGTAGTTGCTTTCAGCCATCCCTGGCGTCTCAAGACTGCCGCTCCAGCCAACTGGCGGAACCCTTTTGTAGCGTTGTCCATCGCACAGTCTATTATCTCTGATGCCGATGTTTCACCCTCTTGCAAAATCTTTTTCACCTCCTTCTTGGTGGAATCTGGCAACTCTGACAGATATGGGGCTATATCTGCCCATAGTTGACTATTATAACAACCTAAGAGGGCTAAGGCATTTGCTGCCTTCACTGTCATTGCAGACATTGAGGAAAACCTTTTCCCAATGTTATCCGATCTTTTTCCCTCCTTATCAGGAGGAGCTGAAAATGGGGGCGAAGGATTTCTGGAGTTTTTCTGGGCCGCCTGCGTTACCACCGAGTCCGGCTTGGGGTGCCCCGTCAAGCAGGCCGGAGCAGTATCCGGCGGTCTATACTTCTTATCCAGTCGAGGAATCACTGCAGATATGGAAGCGGGATTTTGCATGATTTTAACCCCCTGGGTCCATAGATAATCGATCATAGGTATTGACCTAACCGCTTTTTTGAGAGGTTCTTAGAAGTCATACAAGAAGCAGTCTTGTTCCTGAGAGACCATTGCGATCTTAAAACGTTGAGCAGCCCTCTACTACATTATGGAACCCTCCAATGTTACCTGGTGGTGAATCTGAGGCCACGGGTACTGGAGATGTGGGAGAAGAAATGACATAGTCATCCCAGTCGTCATGTACAGACTGAACATCCTGCAGCTCACCCTCTTCTTGTTGTTCTTCCTCTTCTTCTTCTTCATCAGAAGTTGGAGGAAGCGGCAATTCAACTCTCTATGGTTGAATAGTTAAAGGTGGTGGTCGTGGTCTTGGAGACGGAGTTACTGTGGCAGGTGGAGGAGCCGGCGACTCCGGAAACCTCTGCTTGTAGTCCTGAATGAGTATCGCAGATCCGTAACTAAGGATGCTGGAAGACAAACCATAGGAGTAGGTGGTTGATGATATACCTCCTCCTGAACTTCTTCCTCATCTGAACTTTGACACTTCACATTGAGTTCCGAAGTACTTGTCGCCATCTGGAGCATGTCACCATCATCTGAGTCTTCCTCCTGTAGAAGACTTGCTGGAGGAATTGGTTGGACACGGCTTGGAGATGTCAAAGCCGGCGTCAGCGCAGTTTTTGTGATTCTAAGGCGTACGCATGTTGCTTGTAGGCCAGAATCTATCACCGTCGACGAGCCCGTCGACGGTATGATAGTCGACGGTGGAGCGTCGACAGTTGACATAGTCGGTGGATGTCTTCCTCGACGGTTCTTTCGTCAACGAGCCCTTCGTCGACCGTGTTTTCGTAGATGAACGCTTCGTCGATGGTGCTTTCGTCGGCGGAGTCTACGTCGATGGTATTGGCTTCGTCGTCGAGGAGGTCAGCGTCGACGGTGTCTTCGACGTCGACGGCACCCTCTTAATGGCTATCGTCGACGACAAAGTCTTACCTGCCGTCGACGATGGGGTCGTTGTCGACGATGATAATGACGACAATGCCGTCGATGTAGAGACTGTCGTCATCGACGTAGAAACATAAACAGCAGATACAGCTTTCTTCGACGATGAAGATGCCGTCAACGATGTTGTCGATGATGTAGAAACTGGCTTTTTGAAGGTGTGATCTTCCTTTACAGAAGTTGTTTTAGTCAGGACCTCTGAAGACTTTTTGATGTCTTCTTTTGAGGATGAGCCGTAAGGCTAGGGGAAGCCACCATTGGTTTCTTCAGAGATAATTTTGAAGAGACTGAAGAGCCCTCACTCTCTTCTTCTCTGTCTTTAAGCCTCTGTAGCCAAATTAAGAGGCGTCCTTCACGGTCCTTGAGGGTTTTTGTAGAAAAGGTACAACACACCTTGCAGTCCTTAGCCGAATAGTCAGGGTACAGGCAATACAGGCAGTCCTTATGCTGGTCATCAATATGCAGCCTTTTCTTTCCACAAGAACTACAGGATCTAAAAAGACCCTTCTTTGGTGTGTCAGCCATAATCAAGTAGACTCTGAAGAGAAATTATCCAAAAAACACTGGAAAACCAGTTGAGAGAAACAAACCTGATCAGAGCTCAGAGGAGACTCCCTTAGCACAACGTGCAGTAGAAAATCTGAGGGGCTGAGGCTCCTTCCAGGAGGGTTCTAGAGGGAGGTGACAGCTGATTGGCTCTTTTCTAGAGTTTGGTCCTTTTTACAAAAGGACGCAGATATGTTACTAATGTGAGGCCTATAGGCCTATTTCTCTATATGTCTATAGGACATTACTTTATTTATGTACCGGGGACTCCCATTCCGACAACGGGGAATGATTCAGGCATGTGAATCTATGAAAGACACCAATCCTGGATAACTGTAGTTACAGGTAAGTAACGCATTTCTTCTCCCCTTGTAGAATGGGCCTTAGGTTTACCAGGCAAAGGCCTATTATGTGCTTAGAAGAAGCCAGATCTCTCTTGACAGATCCATAATTTACAAAAAGCTATTTAGCTTTGTAAATATTCTTTGATTCTGTCTAAAGCTCTTCTAAAAATAAAAGGGCTTTTTTTTTTAAATGATGTGTCCAACAACCCGAGACACCCTTTTTGTTTTCTGCCCTTAGTGAGGGCAGAAAACAAAAAGGGTGAGTATACAGGACTGAAATGCAACTGGTTCTGGTGTACCTATGTATGAAGTTATGTATTTAAAAACATTAATGTAATGATTGTCCCAACTGAATGAAACTATGATTTGTCATGCACAATTAGTTTTTATAATTTATGTTGGGATGTGTTAGAACCTCCTATATGAAACAAAGAAAGTTGTGAAATCACAAAAATAAGTGAAATGACACATGAGCTTTGTAATTAAATTGAAGCTCAAAGCTTGCTGAAAATTAAAAGCAGCATTTAACTCGAGACCAGGTGCTTGAGTATTATTTAAATTTCTGTGTTCTGCCTGGTCCCGTAGGACTAAACCCCTTGAGTCTACTTTGGTTCCAATTGAGAAGCGACTAACTAAGAACAATACTTAATTCCCTTGGAGGTGATAGCTACCTAACTGAGGGAAATAAATACTTTCTTCAAGTCTTCTTCAGCATGGTGAAGGAAGATGATTGAGAAGGGACTTACATGATCAGGTGGTTCAGGACAAGGCATCCTTTGTTAACAGGCAGGGATGACCTCAATGACATAATGCTGAAAGCATTCACATGGCCTGCTCTGCACACTTTGTGAAAACATTTTGCACTGGCTCTGATTCCAAAGTCTATGTCCAATTTGCCAGGCTATTTGAAAAGGATATTTTTTAGTGACAGCTCTCAAAGAATGTCATGCTTCAGCCTCTCCTTTTGCAATTTATGCTTAGGAACCTTCTAAATAGCCTTGGATGTACAAGTAAAGGTCACTCTCAATAGTAACTCCGTCATTCTTCACTTCCCCCCCTTCAGTCATGCAAACGTCCTTCCCTCACCTGAGTTCTATACTGTCATGAAGTATTCACCCACACTAGCAGTCTGAGGTGACAGTAACTTGGTTATGAGGAGCCAGGGTCTGGAAGCAGGCTGAGTCAACCACTTAAGTGACTGCAGCAGCTTACATGTTTAAGCATACACAGTGCTCTACAGCACAATGCAAGTAGAGCCTAGCAATTGTTGTGACTGGGAGGGCTGACATACAGAGAAAACAAAAATGACTATGGTGAGTGACTTTTGCTTTTCATCAACTTATTCACTGTGGACCTACGACTAATTTGTGTTCTCTGAAGGATTGCATCAAAGCATGAGAACATTGATAGGAATTAGGAGAAATAGTCAAGGCTTACTACAGGAAAATCCAGGACTGAAAAAGCAACTACATAGGCTAGCCACAATTCTAAATTCTGGTAGCCTGGCTGTTTATTATCTTGTGTTTTCAATGTTTCATCATGTCTGCCTTTGTTCCCCGTCTCGCTAAATCTTGTAGTGTTTGGCATGCTCATATCTTATTGTCTTTGTCTAAGACCTATGTAGTCCCTCTCCTCAGGGTCTTGACATGTTATATTTGTATATCTGCATATGTGTGGGGTCCATATTCCTCCACGTCTCCCGGTTTGTTGAGTTAACCACTGACTGCGTAGCCCATTCTTTACTGGACTACTCACTTTACAGATTGTCTCTGCTGTCCTGTTCCCAGGAATTGAAGCTGAAGGATAGAGAGTGTGAGAGGTTGAGCAGAGTGAGGGAGCAGCTGGAGCAGGAACTGGAAGAACTAACAGCCAGTCTATTCGAGGTATGTGGATCCACTCAAACAATTTCCCTATGAAACACATTCTACAAAATTACCCCACTTGCTTTCCTACAGTACCCCTTTAAACTAATACCCATATCCTTACAGCTGCTGTTTCACTATCTACTGTACCACACTGCTTTATCACTGCCACACATTTGACGCTTTTATCATCAGCGATGCAAAATGGCCCCACCCAGGCCAACAATATTGCTACTGTGCTATGTATAACACACTTCTACCCCTAAAAAACTCTTCTACACAGCTCACACATAGCAACTGTCTCCTAACCCCTTTATTAGAAACATACTCCACCCTTTGTCCTCATATAAAACCCAACCTTTACACTTATGTATAATCCCACATCGTTTCAACTACGCTATATTTCTTCCCTACAGAATCCTCTTTTAAACCAGCTTGCCAACATTACACCACCTTCTTCCTTACAATTTGACTATAGACCCCTGTTGTAACTGTTGCCCCCAAACATTTTGTCTTCCTCCTGTATATTTTCTGACCTGTTTTTGTTGGTTTTATGACTCTGGGCAGTTTACCACTGCTGATCAGTGCTAAAGTGCATATGTCCTCTCTTGTAAACATGGTAAGATTGCCCTACTGGAATATTTAATTTACCTGTAAGTCCCTTGTACAGTGGTATCTCATGTGCCCAGGGACTGTAAATGAAATGCTAATAGTGGGCGTGCAGCGCTGCTTGTGCCACCCACAGAAGTAGCCTTTCAAACCAGTCTCAGGATTCTGCCGGGCCTGCCTGCGCAGTTTACTGCCGCAGTGAAGTGGCATATAAAGTTTTGGCCATGTCTGAAACTCTCCTTTTACTACATACAGCTCACCCCCAAGAAAGGCCCTATGGGCAGGGTGCTGTGTAGGTAAAAGGAATGACATGTGCCTTAGCTGCGTGGCATGTCCTCGTAGTGACAAACAACCTATTTGGTTTCTCACTGCTGTGAGGCTGACCTCTCATAGGTTTGCATTGGGAATCCCCTGATATGTGCTTCAGTGGTAATTTCTAATATGAAAGGGACAGCGTGGCCATATTTGGTATATTTGGAATAGTATTAATACATTCTACTTATTTGTGAAAGCGGATTTGTTATTACTATTTTATTACTATTTTAGAAATGCCACTTTTAGAAGTGGGCAGTTCTGTGTGCTTATGACTCTTTGTTCTCTGCCTGGTTGTGTATTCACTGTCCGGTTTAGACTGATAGGAGAGTTGCACCTGCACCTCAATAGGGCTGTGCCTGACTTTCACAATGCTGTCCATGCCCCCGGTAGTGTATCTGGAGTCAGGGCTTGCGATTGAACTGGGATGGTGTGCACCTCCTGAAATTTGTTTGAAGCGCCCCCAGAACAAAGACTTTTGGACTACAAGTACAGGGGTTGTGACCCCATATTTTGAGACTTTGCGTGGGACTTGTAACCAGATGCTGCTGGCTCTACAGACTACCCCTTGCCGGAAGGAACTGTGATGCTGCCAGGAGGAACCGTCATTGGACTCCTTTGCTTGTGGTGACTTGTGGCCTGTGAGGCTATGAGAAGGCCTGCCACTTTATGCACAAGGGCCCTGATGTGCTGGCATGCTGCTGGTTCCCTGCAATGTGCCCCCAGTTGTTCTCCAGGGACTGGGTAGTGCAGCCCTCCCTGTTTTACTAGCGAGTCCACTTCCAAAGGAGAAGCACGTGGTGAGCGCTCTCTTAGGACAAGCAGCGTGTATTTTCCCTTTTCTCCCAGTGACCCGACCGGCAGTGAGGAGATCTCAGTTGAGAGCTCTGGCTGATGTCCCTGCACCCAACATGTGATGAGCGCTTTATTTTAAGGTTCATTGGAAGGATACCGAAGCGTGAGGGTGAAAGCGCCTTCAACTTTCCCCAACTCTGAAGAGCAGCGTGTTCTTCCGTACGTGCGGCAGGATGAGAACTCCCCTAGAATGCCCCCGCCTCCAAGAGGACAGTGTTGGCCAGGGAGGCATAGCCTGACAGAAAGTCTGAGTGTGGCCCCTAAAGGTTGCCATGGCAATACAAGAGCCACAACCCAAAGCACCGGCCACATGGCTGAAACCCCCCCTCAGAGTGGCCGGCCTGCCAGAAAATGAAACGAGGAGAGAGAGAGTGGAAGAGTTCCTCTTTTTGGATCTGCTAAAGGCAGATGAGGATGGCCGCATCCGCTCTTCACAGCCAGCCCACCAACCCCTTCCCCCCGGGACCATGAGGTCCAGCAGGTCGCAACGCTGAGTGCAAGGAGGAACCAGCATGTCCTGGCCCCGAATCGCGCTGCTTGGGCAAGGCAGTGGGAGATCCAGCATAGTCTCCTCAGCAGCGGTGACCACTCCAGCCACAGCAGCAGTCCCTCTGTGCGGTTGCAGGCTGCGTGGCTGCAATACAGTCCGGCAAGTGGGGAGGATCAGGCAAGGCCTCCCTGCCTACTCAGCATACCTTTAGGGGCACTATTTGGCTCCACAAACGGGGGAAAACCTCGAGAAGGCCCCTGCGTGTGTTCTTTTTCTTCTGTGGATGGCAAGAACGCTGCATTGGTTTCAGCAGCTGCTCCTCTCGATCACGGACAGCTGCCTGAGGGGATCACATACCTGGGGGAAGGGTATCTTCTTGTAGAGAACGGGGTGAGACCTCGACGGAGGCCAGGTGCTAATTTACCACATTACCATAGTTCCCCTAATAGGAGGACCGTAGTGCCTGCACCCACATTAGGAACTGGAATTACCCTACAACCTGTGAGGGAAGTGCAAGTGCTCTATATATAGGGGAGGACTACATGATTATGGTGATTTCCTGTGGTTCATGTCCTGCTTGTGTTTCCTCTTCCTGACCAACCTACTGCATGTCATTCCCTGATGTGATGATTTATGTTTTGTATGCCTTACAATGACAGGATAACGAGTATCATTTCAGAGTGTACATTATATGCACAGGGATTTGTGCTATTTTTTATAACATGTGCAACCGATAAGTATATACTTGATTGCACTAATTTGTGCTGTTATGACAATTGCCTGGTTGGCAAAAGTGATTTTATGATCTATGTGATGTCATGACACATGCTTAGTGGCACAGTGATTTATGTGATTATGTCTAAAGTGTTTTATGTACAATACAAAGGATATTCTTATATAATCTTGTGTAGAGTCTCATTTTGTGGTGTAGTGTGCCACTGGGGTGTGTGTGTGTGTCTTGCACAAACGCTTTACACATTGCTTCTAGGATAAGCCTGACAGCTCTGCCAAACTACCAAGTGGTGAGCTGGGGTTATCTTGTGTGTCTAACTCCGTTACCCTGACTAGAGTGGTGGGTTATGCCTGGCTTAGGTGCATACCCTAACTAACCAGAAACCCCATTTCTTAAAACCCCATTATGGCTTTATCCCACTATCTCCCAAACGCTGCATCCACCACCTGAACATTACTTCAACCCTCCTCTCTTTGGTCACAGCACCAGCATTCGTACAATATGACAATGCCAGCCCTCTCTTTCTCCAACAGTATTTTCTATTCATCCACTGCATCATCCTTATCCCAAACTCCTGTGCAGTATCCCTGCTTCATAGACACTTGGGCTGCAGCACCTATCTCACCCCTTGGTCCACCAGTGACGTTAATCAAATGTACAGTGGGAGTGGGAAAGCATCACTGCTCTGCTGTAAGTGCTGTCCTTCTGTCTCTCTTTCAAATTTTTCTGTTTCTTTTTCTGCTTTTCTCTTTTCTTTTTCATTTTTCTGCCTCTGGCTTTCCTTTTTTCCACTTCCCACCTGATTTTCCCCTTTGTCGACCCTAAGATCCCCCGCAGCCCGCCTCCTCCAGTGTTCCTTCCCGCTCCCAGTTTTCCCGCCTCCCAGTTGTCCAGCCCCCCAAAGCAATGCTTAATGGTGTGCCCCAGGCAAGCCCATCAGCGCCCGTCCACCCCTGGACTACACCCAGCTCCAGGGACCCTGGTTCTTGGACCTTCCACCACTACAACGCCTGCACCCTCCTCGCCCTCAACCCTGGGGTCACTCCGCCTGCCATCTAGCGCCACCGGAGAAGACCCATGCACCCTTCACCTGCCGGAACTGCAATCCTTCTTCCACCCACGCCAACACGCCTGCTCCTCTCTCTACCCAGCCGACCAACAGCGCAACGACCGACCAGCTCAACTGCATCCTTCTCAGGGTGCTTTCCCTCCACAAACACACCACAGAAATCTGGGACCTCCTGGATGCCACCTCCCCCGACATCTCTTTCCACATGGAAACCTGGACTCACCCCTGCTCCGGACAGTACATCGCCATCCCCATCCTCGACAGCTACAAAATCACCTGCAAGGACCGCCTGACCGCCCAGGAGGAGGCATCGCCATCATCCACAAGAACACCCATTGTCTAACCATGCAGTCTAACGACCCAACGATGACCATAGAACACCTCTACTTCCAGTTCCAGACCAACCCTAACACCACCCTCCGCAATACCTTCCGTACAGACCTGCCCTCTGACTGCAGTTCACCAATGCTATTGTACACCTCATCGCACCCCAGGCTCTTGCAGCCACCAACTACATCCTACTCAGAGACCTCAACTTCGACCTGGACAACCTCAGCAACCAGAACACCGCCTCCCTACTGGAGAACCTCGCCAACATTGGAATTAATCAGCTAGTCACCACACCGACCCATACAGCCAGATACACGCTCAACCCAGTCTTCTCCGCTAGCTGGAACATCCGCTGCAGCCACACCACTGAACTCTCCTGGACTGACCACCACTGCATGCATTTTGCCTATGTCACTCCCACTGTACACCACCGCCCTCCCTGCCCCACCCTGTTGCAGCTGGATCAAGGCTACCGAAGAATTCCTTGTCGACTCCCTCAGCACAACCACTCTGCCAACGCCAATGGATGCCAAGATCACAGCATGTTACCTCCACCGATGGATCTCCAACTGCGGTGTCACTCTGGCACCCCTCAAGGAAAGACCAAGCAAGCAACACTCCAAGAAAGTATTTGGTTCACTCCTGCCCTCCACGAGTCCAGGTGCACCTGCAGATGACTCGATAAGAGATGGAGGCACAACAAAATCCCAGAAACCCATGCTACCTTCAAATCTGTTGTTAATACACACCACCTCCTCCTCAAAACCACAAAGAAAATGGCCCTCCAAGACAGAATCCGTGCCAATGCACAAAACACCAAAGAAGTCTTCGCCATCATCAAGGAGTTTGCCAGGCCCAATAGCGAGACCACAGACAACCCTCCCTCCCTAGACTTCTGCAACAAACTCGGCACCTTCTTCAACCACAAGGGCAGACAGATCCACAACAGCTTCGACACCCTAGACCCTGCCACCCAGCCACCACCGCACGCCACCACCGCTCGCAACCATGTCACACCCCAACAGACCATGCTCTGCTAGACCCCACTCACAACAGAGGATACACTCAAGACCATGAAGAGCATCCACTCAGGAGCCCCGTCGGATCCTTGCCTGTTCCACATCTTCCACAGAGCAGTTGCCGCCATCGACCCCCCAGCTTTGCCGCGCCATCAACTGCTCCATCGAAACCGCCAACTTCCAGACGACTGGAAACAACCCTCTGCTGAAGAAGCCATCCTCAGGCCTCCAAGACTTGGAACACCCTGTCCCTAGAATACGTTTTAGAAAATGTACCCAGAGCTTGGACGACAAAATGCCACTTGTGTACTGCAGCACCTATTGTGCCATGACAAGAGTGTGCATGGAAAACATGGCTTCAGGTGTAGATTGACTGAAGCAGGCTAAAAACTGCTTTCAAAACTGTCAAAATAACTAGTTTTGACAGGTGGCAAACCCTATTTTTAACTATTAATAATTCCCCTCTAAGTAAACGTTGTTGCCCACAAGGTAGAGTGCCGGATATTTAAAAATGCTACATTTCAAAATTAAAATAGGCATGTTACTCCAGTGACTAGGCTATAAAGCTATTTTCAGTAGCAGGTTTGTAGCTGAATCCTGGAAAATTTCAAAGTACAGGTTATAAACTCTAATATGTACCCTTTGATAGAAAATGGCTACTAAAGTCCTTCAAAAACTAGTTTTAATATTTATTAAAAAATCTCATTTAATGGTAAAGTCGTATTTCTGATAAATATTTAGGGAAAGTAACATTTAGAACGTTATCTTTTACTTGAGTGAACCTCCAGTAGGCTAATGCTATGCATTAGCCTATTGACAGCTAGTTTTATAGTGCTTGGTCTTAATGAGGTGTATAAACAGCTCCTAGAGCAAGAACAATGGCCTGTTTGTGGAGAGGGGTTTTCATCTCCTTGCAAGAAGATCAGTTAGGGTGGACCCAGGAACATCATTACCTTGTAAAGGGTCCTGCCCACAAGTGAATGTAAGGTAAGACGTAGATAAAGCAACCATGTGTCCCCTCCCCCCCCATTATCCCCCCTCCAGTCAGGCTGCACAAAACCCAGTGGAAGGGTAGCTTCCAACAGAAATAGTTTTCAGTGACCCCAGTGGTGGGGATTGCTCATTTCCCTGGCCACACATCTGAGTGGGCACACAGGCTCTGCATAAGGGAGGAAGGGTTTCTCCATCTTGAACTTTAGGGGTAAGTTGCACTGTGGGATTGTTATTTGCAGATGATACCATTTTAATTTCACAGACACAGAGAGGGCTATAAAATGTACTTGATAACTTCCGGTCTTACTGTGATAACAAAGGACTGGAGATTAACTCGTCAAAAACTAAGTATATGGCGGTTAATCCCCATAAAAGTTTTAGAAAGACATCAACTAATAATAATGAACTGATCGAATATGTGCACAGTTTCAACTATTTGGGAATTACTTTAGACACCAAGGTGAATTGGAAATCTCAAATTGATAAAAGTAAAACGATTTTAATTCAAAACTTAGCCCCAATAGCCAAGAGACACAAGATTAGTTACTCTAGAGTAATCTCCCCAGTGCTAGGGTTATACAAATGCAAAGCCCAATCTGCATCACTGTATGGGGCAGAATTATGGGGTCATGCTGTTAAATGTGCTTTTATGGTACAGGAGAATATCTTCTTTAGGAAAATTTTAGCACTCCCAGGGTGGACACCCATGCTTCTACTTGCTATGGATCTGAATGTACGCCGCACTGATGATCATGTAGCCCTACGTCCGCTGTTATATTGGGTCCGTCTCTGGTCAACAGATGAATTAGTAGACTGCAGAGAAGCCCTAAAAGAAATTATGAAAATAAAAAATACGACGCGGTTGATATGGTTGAACCATATAGAGGGCTGGCTTATGAAACTTGGTCTTTATCATTATTGGACAGATCCTGAGTGCCTTATTTTGAAATGTAAAAAGCTGCTAAAAGAAAGATACTGGGAGTTCCTTATTAACTCTATCTTGCATAACCCAGAGTTAGGTGTTAGGTCCAAGTATCTTACCATGAAATCAGATAGTAGATTCGAATGCTTCATGGATGAAATTTTACCATCAGTAGCAAAGTCATTGTATCTGAAATTCCGTTATGGCATATTGCAGATTAAAGCAAATACTGCGAAATGGGTGCGCAGTGAGGCCAATGAGGGTGACAAAGCTCTGGAAAAATTTGATTTATGCACCTTCGGTACAAGGGAGGACGAGGCGCATGTTTTATTCCTTTTGTTCCGCATATATATATCCAAGGAAAAAATGGATAAAACCTATCTGCCGACTCCTGGGATTTAGATATCTCAGTGAAGCTGAGAGAGTTTTAAAAAGTGAAACAACACAATCTATTGTTTTCAGTGTGAGCCGATATCTATTCTCTGTGGGGATAGTACGTAGGAAACGTGGTCTCAGACTCTAATGCTACGGGGATGCATTTTAGATTACTTGTTGGAGTAAGGGGTGGGAGTTCAAAAAGTGGTGTCCGTACCGTTTACAATCTGTATAACTAAATTAGTCCTTGCGCTATGATACAGAAGTAATACCACTCATATTAAGTATGTTTTAAATTTAAGATATATTAACATTTTTTTTCTTCTTAGAAGAGTTATGAATGTATTTATGATTTTAATACCGCAAATACCTTTGACTGACTTCCAAATTATTCTAATGAATTGTGGAAAATCAATGGGCAAAAAAAATCGGTCCCTTAAAGTTTTGTCACTTAAAATTTATTTAAATTATGTGTATATCTTTTATGGTTTGTTTTTAACCGAAATAAAGAAAGAAAGAAAGAAAGAAAGTTTACAGTAGGGCTAGCAGGAACAGCTGCAAAAGTAGACAGGGTTTCCCTCAGGAACTTTGACCAAACTGGTTAGGGAGCAGCAGTAGCTGGTGGCAGCTATAAATATGGCATTCCAAGGCACTTTCCTCAGAACACTTTCTTGACCTATAGAAGAACATCAGAGGTCTGGACCATGCTTGCTGTGACCTGAAAGTAGCCCTAAAGGAATGGGTCTGCTCCCTCTTGTACCCAAGACAAACAGGTGGACTCTAAAGGTCCGTGAGTTTACCTCCTGTGTGGCTACAGGGACACCTCAAACTAAAAAAAATATTTTTCCTGGAAGACTAATTGCCCAAATCCAACTGGACTGGCCCTGTACCTTGCAAAGCCTTGGCAGGATCAAACTCTTGAAGACCTTAGAGCTAACGCCTCGAAATCTTGGAGCCTTAGATGAAGAGCAGAGGAAAAAGAGACTGACCCCAGAAAAAAATGAGACTTTCAAAATGTTTGTAGTTCCAGATCTCCAGAACCAACCATCAGGGTCAAGTAGGTGAAAGCATAACTTCCCGGGTCTGAAGAAACTCATTAGTCCTGCATGGAGCTTCTCTGCAGCAACAAATACATTTCAGCTTGACATCTGTTATTTGATATTTATTGGTTTATAAAGCGCATGAATCCCCTGCCAAGGGGTATATCCGGCCTATGGAAGTGCTACAGCCGGCCACAGAAGAGGAACAGATTAGAACAGTGCAGTTTAGAGGAGCCTTCTAAACTGTAAGTGATCTGGGCATTGACGTAGATGGATGGGAAGTTGGTTCCAATAAACGGGGGCTAGGTGGAAGAAGGCTTTACCACCTAGGCGCGATATTTTGTAACGTGGAACAAGGAGTAGAGATTTGGTCCCTGAATGAAGGGACCTGAATGGCAGGTATTTGGTAAATTTATCTGCCAGGTACCTGGGGCCTTTGCCATTCAGGGATTTGTGCACCTGGCAACAGATCTTGAATGTGATCCACTTCCGCATAGGAAACCAATGGAGTTGTTGCAAAAGAGGGAGCGAGGCATTTTGAGGGGGAGCATTGAGGACCAGGCGAGTGGCGATGTTCTGAACAACTTACAGTCTATTCAAAGAGGCTTCATTAGGTGAAATCAACAGAGCATTGCAATAGTCCAGGCGGCTTAGCACCAGTGCCTGGGGGAGGGTTTTCTGAGTGGTTGGAGGAAGGTAGGGAAATACCCTACAGAAGAGACTTAATACATGGAAGCATGTGTCAACAGTGGTTGTGGCGTGCTCCTTCATTTTTAGTTTTAGATCCAGGCGGACTCACAGGTTTTTGGCATGAAGAGAGATTGGATTTGAGTAAGGGACAGGAAGAAGTGGCGCTCAGCGGGTACGTAATACATAGATTGTGTGGGTACATTTAACACGGTGCAGACAGGTCAGGGGAACAAACCCAGACAGAAAACAGCGCCTGCATAGGTAAGGAACACGTCCCCTACCAAACAAGTGTAAACAAATCCTGTGCACACGTTTTCAAATTAATCGATGAGTGAGTCAAAAATTCAATAAATGAGGTTGAGATCCAGCAACGTTAAATGTACGTTTATAGTTCAATCTTGATCAGTAGATACGAAATACAACTAGCCGACACGTGTTTCGTCACACCGTGTGAAGAATGTGACTCTTCAGGGCTGTTGGATTAACAAAAATCATGTGATGGTGCGCCGGTCCGTATGTATCAAGACCTGGCTGCTAGGTAGGTAAAAGCGGGCTGTATCGCTAAGGTGAGGTACACCTCTGTAAGGCGTATATCACCGTTGAGCTGAAGCCTCAGGACGGGTGTGTCCACGGTGTCGTTCTGTGTGTCGATCTACGCACAGATGTGTGCATGCAGGGT
This sequence comes from Lissotriton vulgaris, assembly GCF_964263255.1. Classification (NCBI taxonomy): domain Eukaryota; kingdom Metazoa; phylum Chordata; class Amphibia; order Caudata; family Salamandridae; genus Lissotriton; species Lissotriton vulgaris. The sequence continues at coordinate 867,588,789 of NC_141687.1, read as the reverse complement.
AGCGTCCAAATCCAGATGGCGGACTCCCAGGTTTTTGACCACTAGTTTGGGAGCCGAAGTGGCGCCCAATTCCACTGGCCACCACCCTCGGGACCACCTCACCGATGCATCTCCAAACAACATGTTCTCGGTTTTCCCCGCATTAAGTTGGAGGAAATTGTTCCTCATCCAGCTAGCTACAGCCATCATGCCCCCGAAAAGGTAGACTGTGCGTAGGGATTGTTTTTGTCGAAGGAAAGTAGGAGCGGAGTACCATCAGCATATGATATTGGAATGAAGCCTACATTCCTGAGTAATCCTGCTAAGAGAGCAACATATATGTTGAATAGGGTGGGACTGAGACAGGATCCCTGGGGTACTCCCATAGTCAGTCTCATAGGCTTTGAGCGGAAAGGGCCTAATTGATAGTCTGAGTTCTGTTAGAAAGAAAACTCGACATCCATTGTAAGGCCGTCTCTTGGAGTCCAACTTTGAGTCTCCTGAGCAGAGTCTGGTGAGAGATCGTGTTGAAAGCTGCAGACAAATCAAGCAGTACAAGAAGCACTGCCTGTCCGTTGTCCAGGGACTGTCTAGTATTGTCAGTCTGGGATGGATCGAGGGAGCGTGAGGCTTCGACGAAATCAGACCGGTGTTTATTAATTTGTTTTTCTAATATCGTGCTCAAGAGAGGTAACCATGAAATAAGACGATTATTGGATAGCTCATCTATGGGGGCCTTGAGATTTTTACGAATGGGGATTAGTTGGGTCGCCTTCCATTCAGAGGGAGAAGACCCTCTTTTATCGAGCAATTGATGATTGAGCAAATTGCGGTGGCGAGTTGTTTGGAGAACAGTGAGGTGGTCTTAGCTGGGATAATATCCTGTGGGGAGCCTGATTTTACTGTGTTTAGTAGGGATTCTACATCCCCAGGCAGAAGTGTGAGGACATTTTTTAACAGCTGCTTGTTAGATGGGGCTGTGAGGTGGTCTGCCGTGGTATCTACCTGAGAGCCTCCGACTGAGGTGATATTATTGTAGATCAAATCTATTTTCTGAGTAAAATGAGTTGCTAGTTTGTCTCCTAGGGCTTGGGAGGGAGCTTTTTTATTGTTGCACGCCATTGGATGGGTGAAGGATTTTAAGATCTGGTAAAGGGTTCTGGAGTCATTCCCTGCCTGATCAAATTGCAGTGCAATGTGGGCTTTGCGAGCTCTGTGAAAAGGTATTGAGCCTCATGGGGTCCTGTTTGGATATAGGCTGCTGCACTGCCCTGCTGGAGGAATCAGAGATCCAAAAAAGAGACCAAGGGCCTGATTTAGAGTTAGCCGGAAGGGTTCTCTGTCGCAGACCTGACAGATATCCCGACTGCCGTTTTACAAGTGCATTTTATCCAAGGGCACTTGTATTGTGGTGGACAGGATATCTGTCACGTTTCTGACAGAGTAACCCATCAGTCGAATGTAAATTAGTCCCTAAGTCCCAATGTAGAAATTGGGGCTGGGCGAAGGCTTCAGAATTATCTGACCAAAATGGAGACTTCTCTGGACAAAACATTTTTACTTTTTCTGCTGTGATCTTTTCTTGCCAAAACCAATGGCTTTAGCCCGACCTAGCTCAGTTCCTCTCTGACATCAGTGAAACCTTCCCGGATAAAGTCTGCTGATTTGTCCTGCTAGAGAGTTTGTCTATCATTTTGAAGGCTAAGTTAGAAGATAAAATCCTTGCTAGGACATCTCACCTGGTGTATCTGACCTCGGGATCCACTGCAGTCAGCCTCAAAGTGCGCCTAGGTCCTGGTTTAACACGGCCAGAGTCTATTATTGGTGTTTAGCGCTTTTTGGTGCTTATTTGACTTAAAACTTAAAAAATTCATGTCTCTGGTTCCTCTTTTAAGATTGTTGTCATTTTGGTGTCATATTGTTCATCAAAAATTACTCTATTTTTCTAATTTGATTTGGAATTTTATTTGTATTTTTTTGGTGTTTTGACTTAATTACTGTTTTAGTACTGCATAAATTCGTTACACATTGTCCTACGTTAGGTTGACCAGGCGTCCCAGATTTGCCGGGACAGTCCCTTTTTTTTCCACCACCAGTCACTGCAGATTTCAGCAAATGTGATTTGTTGTGGTTTTCAGAGAGGGCAAGCTGAAAACAATGGGAAGCACTTTTTTTGTGGTCGAAAGCGGGACTAGCAAGCAGCTTTTATCAGAAAGCAATTCAATTAGCGGGTAAGATACTTGACTTAGAAATTGCATTTTATTTCCTTCGTATTCCCTTGTCTGTGTTTCTGTGGTAATCAGCGCTGTCATTCTGTGCCCCTTGGCTGCTGTAAAATTATAGTTCTTCTATTTTTGCAAAATATCCCGTTTTTTTTGTTTTCGAAATCTGGTCACCCTACTCTAAATTAAGCTTGCCTGCTCTGTCCCATAGCTAAAAGGTGAGGTTCAGATCATGATCATTTAGTGACTTTAGTGTTCACTCTGACAACTTAGTGTCATTATTTCTTGAGGTCGGTGACCGCCCATTCCAAATATTAATTAATTTTCTTACACTTTCCTTCTCATTTCTGTGTGTGTTTTAGAGTGATCTGCAGCTCCTCAGACAGTGCTTCCAGATCCTTTTCATCTGCAGTGCACAGCATCCCACATGACCACTACATCTAAATCAGGCAGCCATCTTCAGTTGATACTGCTCATTGGGTATCATTGTTTTACCATCCCAAGATGGTTGCTAAGTTTAGAAGCATTATATTGACCCTCTTCGATTGGTACAACTGCGTAGCACTATGCACAGTGCCATTCCAGAATGGTCACGCAGTCTGATATTACTAAGTGGCCATCCTAGAATGGCATTGTGCATTATGTCATTATTTAACAGCTCCATGTGGCCACCACCTTGCTACTGACATGAAAGCTGTTTTGAACTTTAAAATAAAAATACACTATATACAGTACGACTGCAGGACTCCCACTGCTATATTTAGGTTTATTTTTTTGCAAGCATATGACTGCCATATTTAGGCAACACCATTTTTTTCCTACGTTTTCCTTTAATGTACCTCACATCTACCTGATGATATGTATTGTGTGTGTCCTTTATACTGGATGGGTAAGTGGGTAAATGCAAGAATGAGCCCGCTAGTTGGTGAATGAATGGAAATGCAGGAATAAGTGGAAGAGTGCAATTTTGATGACTTACGTATGACTAACGAGGCACTTTCACAAATGGCCAATGCCTGTTGGGGATTGAAAGTCTATTTTAGACTATAGAAGTGTTTTCTAGTTTCAGAAAGGGCAGTAGTGGTCCATGACATGGCACTGTTTTGCCATCATTGATATTTGTAGTTTCTAGATTACATACTCCTGCCCAGACATTGATAAGAATGCACATGTGTGTGGTCCAAAATCATGCTGTAGCTCTCACTTTTATTATTTATGGGCCTCACTGGAGTGATTATATTTTTTGGTGTCATCCAGCTGTTATGACTGCAACTCTGGTCCTTCTTTGACAGAGCTCTTCAGTTGCCTATGTCTACGATGGGATGGGATGTTCAGCCAGTTCTAGGTGTGACTCGTGTCAAATCAACCGTCCTTAATTTATAGCGAAATGTAAAATGAAATGAGCTAAAATAGCACTATCAGCCCTGACATGGGACTTCTTGAGATCCTCTCCCCCTTTCCTGTTTCTCACCATCTCTGGTCAGTAATTATGTGTCATTTAGAGTTTACATTTCCCCTCATTCCTTCCTGCTTTCCTGCTACCAGAAGCATAGCTGTCAATAGAGCAGCAGACACCGCGGCACCGGGGCCCAAGGGGCCCTCCACTGCACCCCAGTTATAGATGCCTTTACTACCAAACAATATTATAGAGCGCTTATAGTATAGGCATTACTTGCACATGGGCCATGGCACCCTTGCCACATCAACGCCCCCCATGCCCCAGGTCAGTCTTTATCACTATAGTTAGCCCCCATTTTTTATAGTGAGCTGAATCTAATGCCCCCTCCCTGCCAATATACTCTAGTTTCACCCCTCCCCCAGTGTAAGTCCCATTTTTACTTAATCCTCCCTCAGCACAGCTGAGCTAGGTCATGCCACTGTAACCATGAGCACGTACTCCTAATGACCTTTATCACTCTCTCCATTCCTCCACAACCCACCCAAGTTCAAACTTGGGTCAAACCACCTTCTTCTAACTCTGACCCCATCAAATTACAGGAAGCCCACAAGATGGTGCGGGAGGCAAACACCAAGCAGGCAACTTCCGAGAAACAGCTGAAGGAGGCGCAGGGCAAGGTAAGGGCTCTATTTTTTCATGTGTGCAAGGAATGATCAGATTGCATGGACAGCTCGGAATTGGGTGAATTCTGCTTTTTCTTGGAAAGGCATAGAGAGGGATTTTCAGGAAAATTCTTCTGGTAGGTCTCATAGGTGTAGACAGAGCCTGACTTCTAAATCTGCATGGTCTAATAACACACTTCCTGGTGTATTTCCAAACTGTACCCAATGTTATTTTTATGTACAAATGTTTGTGTTCCCCATTCAATTAGCTTTTCCTAGGGGAAGAAAAATGCATGTTATGCAATAACGATGGGAAGTGAGATTACAGTATCAAAAATAAAGTTCAGAGACAATGATGTTATGTAATAGCATTGTGAAATTCAGAGGGAATTAGATCAAATGGTGTTGAAGAGTGGACTTTGAAGACAGCAAGGTTATGCAGTGTGAGTGTGAACTCTACAGGAATTGAACTCACGGAGAGTCTAATAATACAATCAGTGAAATGGAGTGGAGGTCAGAGAAAGTAAGGTTAAACAGTGCCATTGATTAATGTTTAGCAACATCAAGGACATGCCATTAAGTAGATCTTGTGAGAAAATAAGCAAGACACAATGGTATTGTAAGTAATTTAAAGAAAGAGAGGTCATGTCATTTCACAGAGTGGCAGACCGAGGACGTGATGCCATACGTTGGTTGCAGTGATGCATCATGTCAGGAAGAGATGCTGCACTGTTCAAGACTAATCTATAGAAACTGTCAAGACTAATCTATAGAAACTGAGTTAATTCAAAAGTATATAACACTATTAACAGCAAGGAGGGTCACACAGTGTGTGAAATCAGAGCACAGTGAGGTCAAACATTGTAAAATGCATTGTCTTGAGACTATGTGAGCTAGGACCCTCCGGTTCTGGGTGGACTCAATAGAGTAATTACATAATTGGCTGGGGGTGTAAAGGTGTGGTATTAACAGTTATTACGTAAGGAGAATGTAGTATGAATGTTGTATGCCAAGAATAAAGACATCTGTTACTGAGCTCTGTGTGTGGCGTGTTAATTTTGAATGCTTTCTGGCATGGGAGGACCCAACAACTGGTGAAGAGGATGGGATACATGCCCCCAAGACACTAGACTGCTATCCCTGAGAGTCTGCAATTATACAGCAAACTGCTTGTGTGTGCCACATGTGCCCCAAGTTGATGCAAAGCAGCTTGCAGTTGATACATGTGGAGTCCAAACTCTGCTCCAGCTCATACGCGACCCTTTGAAGAAGTGGATGACCTCGCAGAAGAGCATAGTTGGAAAAGCCCGCCAAATCCTGCTGGCTAGGCAAAAGGTGACATACTGTGCTGTGTCATTACTCGGAGCCATCATCCATGCAAAGCAAACTCTAAAGGCAGCGACAACGAGGTTCAATGAAAAAGGCAGCGCCAACCAGGTACAACCCAAAGGCAGATAACCGGGCAAGAGAAACAAAAGTGTACTCACCAGCGGTAACAAATAAAATACTTTATGACCTCAAAATTGGGAGAGATGACTGGAGCGCGAACACAAGTTGTGCTCTCAAGGTTGCGGGTTCCCATAGAAGCAACTAAAAAGGCCTTCGAGATAGGGCCTTTTTGTAGTGGCTGCAAAAGAAGGCATAGCATAAGATGCAGCCACATTTTTTAAACTGCCACCGCCACTCGACGCTGCCAAAAAGCAGAATATTGGCACCAGGTGGACTGTAGTGATCAAGACATTCAATGACTTTGTAGATGCGCTAGAAGAAGTAGATAACCAGAAAGTCGATAAATACTCAAAGAACCTTGCTGGTGATGGAGTAAAAGAAGTGATAACGAAAATCTCACAGACTCTTACAATATCGTACCGTCAAATCAAAAAAGCATTAGAAGCCAGGTTCAATCTGATGCCAAATGTCGACTATGAATGGAAATTTTTCAATCAAGCAAGATAACAAGTTGGTGAAACAATGGACGATTTGGTTGAAAGGCTTGATGTGCTTGTGAAACACTATATGTTTAGTGAGTTTAATGACGAAGAAGTCATGCGTCTCAGAGTCATCGATGGCTGTCTTTCGGACTCGTTCAGAAGACGCTTAGTTTGGCGAAAATACTAATTGCTGCAAGAGCCGATATTAGAGAGTGGATTGACAAGCTGCCTACACGGAAGCTGGAACAGGATTGAATACATCGGCGTTAATCATGAAAAACAGGCACAAGCACAAGGTAGATTCACCAAGTCGATGTCTTCAATGAAAGGAAAGTTGTGGTTCTGATTTGGATTTTCCTTTTCCCATTAAAATAAATGTCCATCAATCAGACAGACATGCAAAGGTTGCGGGAAGGAAAACCACTTCATAACTGTTTGCAAGTCAAAGGAAAAGCCAGCTACTTTACAGCGATAAAAAACGAATACCAGAAGGTTTCAGAAGCATTTGCGCCCTGCCCACATGGCCAAAAAGTAACTTCAGTTTTGAGAAGTAGAAACCAAATGAAGTCTATCATCATCAGGTTCGTCCTACAAAGGTTTTTCAATGTCACTATCGAGCACCGATTAAGAAGATGGATGTGCAATGATAGCTTCGGCATGCATTGTAAGTATGGCTACTTGCGAAGAAGAACCAAACCCAAATCCAACCAACAAACTAAACAACAGAACTCTTTTGAACGTTGCCCCAAGATTACAATAAAAGTCAACGGTTGCCCTATAAGTTTTATCATAGACAGTGGTGCATCGATTAACACCATACCTGTTGAAAAGTTTAACAGCCTGTCAAGAGTGCCACGTATCAACCCATCACACACAAATGTATATATGTGGGCTGCCTCCAAACCATTACAACGTCAAGGATTGTTCATAGCAACATTGTGACATAAAACAACGTCAGTGCAAGCACTAATTGACGTTCTTCGAGGTAATTCACCACTGCTGACGTGGGACCAATATCTCTCAATTATAACCTGCATGCTCAACCTGAAATTGTGAGTTAGTTCCCATCGTTGTTTCATGGCATGGGAAGGCTCAAGACAATGAAAGTGCAACTTCATTTTTAAAAAGACATTCGTCCTATTGCCCAGCGACACCGCAGAATTGCTTTTCACTTGCAAGTAGCCATTGAGAAAGAGCTAGAAATGGTGTTGAAGCATGACATCATTGAGCTTTTCACAAGTCTTACAGCATGGGTTTCACCCAAATTGGCAGTGCCAAAAAAGGAAAGTGATGGTACAGTATGCATCTGTGTTGACATTCACCAGGGCAACAAGTAAATCGAGAGGAAAAAAGACATCCTGGTCCACACATTGCGGACATGATCAAGCAGCCGAATGGAGACAAGATCTTTTCCCACCTTGACCTGAACAAGGGATATCATCAAATTGAGCTAGAAGAAAACGGTACGTATATTATTACCTTTTAAACTTATATTGGTTGGTTGGTTCAGATACAAAAGAATGAGTTTTGGAGTTTAACCTGTTACACATGCTTTCAACTGCCGTGATACTGGTATTTGGGAGGACACAAAAAGAGCATGAAAAGGCTCTTACACAATTGTGTCAGTTACTGGCAGATGCAGGCCTGACTCTCAATGTAGCAAAGTGTGAGTTTCACAAGACCAAACTTAAGTTCTTTGGGCACATATTTTCTGATGACGGAATTACTCCTGACCCAGGCAAAGTACAAGCACTGTCCGCTAAGTGCCCCCCACTAGATGGTACCATGTTGCGATTCATATTAGGCATGGCCAGTTATTGCACAAGGTACATTTGTGATTTTGCTACTGTAAGTGCCCCTGTTGGAGACTTGACAAAGTGAAATGTTCCTTTTTAGTGGTCTCCTAAATGTGATCAAAGGATCCGGCACACATTTGAAAGTGCAACAGAGATGGCATACTTTGATCGCAAGGTACATACTAAGATCCCAGTAGATGAAAGCCTGATGGTGCTGGGAGAAGTTCTTGCTCAACATGATGGTCATTCAAATGCTCAAAGACACATTGTGGTTTAAGCCTGTCTGAAACAGAATGTGCCTATTCTCAGCCAGAGAAGGAGATTCCAGCTGTAGTGTTGGCCTGTGAACATGTTCATGTGTATTTATACGGAAAACCTTTCGCTATCATTACAGACCACCAAGAGCTTATCACCATTTTCCAAAACCTGAAAGCCAAGATGCTCCCCGCATGGAGAGGTGCAGTTGTGATTACAAGAATACGACTATACAATTGTACATAAGCCAGGCAAAGATCAAAATCCTGCACACTACTTTTTACAGTTTCACAACTAAAGCAGCTGACGAGTACATCAATTTCATTGTGAGTTCCAGCACGTTGTCAGCCCTATCAATTGAACAAATTGTGGCTGCTACCAATGCAGATAAAAACATGCTTGTACTTAAAGACCTCATTTCAACTCCATCATGGAGACGGAGTGTTTAATCATTTGCTGACGATGTTGAATTCAAATAAATTAAAAAATGTGCAGCTATAACTGTCCATTACCAAAGAAGGTATTGTCTTGAGAGGCTTACGTATCGTCATACTTTAGCCTCTAAGACAGCAAGTCAAAGAACTGGCCAATGAAGGACATTGTGGCATTGTTGCCACTAAAATAGCCTTGAGACACTGAGTGTGGTTCCCACGCCTAGATGAGTTAGTTGAGAGGGAACTGAACGAGTGCCATTTGTGCAACTGCCTTTCCGCCAGGTGACACAGCATCCGTTAACTATGTCTGACCTTCCTGCACATGCCTGGGGTAGAATTACAGTTAACTTCTTTGGGCCCCTAGCAAATGGACTTCATCTCATGGTAGTCATTGAAGAGTAATCAGGCGTTCCTTTAGTAGAGAATTTATCTTCAACAACCAATGATAGTCATCGAGCAGCTAGATAACTGTGCGAGATATCCTTGCCATTATCAAATCTGACAGTGGTCCATTGTTCAATAGCAAAGAGTTCAAGGAGTTTCTTGTCAGACTAAATGTCATGCATCAGAAAAGTACACCTTTGTGGGCCTAAGCTAATGGCATTGTGGAACGATTCATCGGCAGCCTCGAAAGGGCAACTCAGCAAGCATCGATGGAGTAGATTGAATTAAACCAGGCCCTCCCTCCTCACTCCACAACTGGTGAAAGTCCTGCCACCTTGCTACTTGGGAGAGCCACAAGAACAAACCTACCACATTGGACAGCATACTGAACTAGGAATGCTGATAATGTTCGTGTCACGGACACTTTTCGAAAGCACAAAAGGAAGACCTATGTTGATAGACCTCTTCAAGCTCAGGAAACAGTCTTAAATGTGGGTGACTGGGTCCCGGTCAAGCATAAGTGAAAACAGAAAACATGCCCATAATTTGCTGTCGACCCTTTGAGTTGTGACGCAGAAAGGATATATGGTAACAGCACATTGTCCCGCAAAAACCATCACACAAGACTCATCACACTTCAAATTCCTTACTCAACCTTCCTCAGTTCTTGAAATTATGAATGAGGTGACCCCACCTGACAATCCAAATCAAGCGTCAGATCCAGTATCATCGGTGCATAATCAGAGTGCATCTCAACTACCTCTTACCACTCGATCTGATCGACTAGTGCGAGCACCTCAGTGACCTATTGAATTATTATAATGCTGCTGTTTTGTTTACAACGTTTTATTTAACATGAGGGGAGATATAGTGTCTTGAGACTGTGCGCTAGCACCCATGTGGTTCTGGGCGGACTCAATAGAGGGATTATATAATTGCCTGGCAGGTGCTAATGTGGGGTTATTTACGGTTATGAGGTAAGGAGACTGTAGTAAGAATGCTTTGTGCAGAAGAATGAAGACGTCTGTTATTGAGTTTTGTGTATGACGTGTTCAGTTTGCATGCACCCGGGATGGGGAATATGCAACAGTAACTAAAACATTCCATTCTAGGGGCGTGATGTAGTTTACAGTAGTGTCTCAGAGCAGAGTTCCTAGGAAGAGAGGTCAAACAGCACGGCTAAATTAAGCTCTGAGGGAGTGAGTCATGCCCAAGTATCATAGAGCTTCAAAGGTCTGAGGTCATGCCGTTTTGTACGGACTTAAGAAGAAGTTACGTTATACACAGCACAAATGGGGTTGTAAAGGCTTGAACTCTGACAGTGTTAGAGTGGAGTTCAGACGAAAAGAGCCATCACAGTGTGCCATAGATCTTAGAAGAAACAATGTCATGTAAGGCATCCACTGTTATTGTCATATAAATATGTACAGAATGAAAGCGAATGTAAGGCATCCACTGTTATTGTCATATAAATATGTACAGAATGAAAGCGAATGTAAGGCATCCACTGTTATTGAGTTCAGAGGGAGTGAAGTCTGACAGTGCTATTAAATTGAGCTTGGACACAATGAGGCCATGCAAAGTTTCATAGAGCTTTGATTAACTAAAGTAGTACAGGTTGGTTCAGATTAAAGAGGAAGTAAGGTCATTTAACACTTGATAGACTTCATAGGAAGGGAGGACAGACAGTGTAACCTGGAAGATCTCTAATGAAATGAGGTTATACAAAGTGTAAGTGAGCTTCAAATAATTGTGGAAATGCTGCTTGATGCAGAGCTAAGAGGAAGTGACGTCATACAATGTTGATATTGTTGACAGGAAGGAAAGTCACGCAGTGTCACTGAGTGGAGCTCAGAGGAACCGAGGGAATGTAGTGTATCACTAAGCATATAGGTGAGGTCTTACAGTGTGTAGTAGATTCAGAGAGTGAGGTTACACAGTACTGCTGAGTAGATGTCTGAGGAAGAAGGTTACACAACGTTTCATGAAGCTGTAGAATCGTGTGAGGAGTTAAGAGGTCACACAATGTGGGGTAAAGTTAAGAGGAAGTGAGGTCAGACAGTTTAATTAAACTGACGTCAGGGTAAGGAAGGTAATGCTGTACCTCATGGAGTTTAGACTCAGTTAAAAGTTTGCGTGGTCATACCATGACTTATAAAGTCCAGCGTGTGTGTCAAACTTGTGTTTCGGTAAGGATTTGTGCATACCTGGGGTGAGGTTTGAATTTCTGCCCTTCTCAGGAATAGTGTGGTGAGTACAATAACTCTCCCTTTCCTTTCTCTTTGACCAGATTGACATGCTGCAGGCTGAGGTGACAGCCTTGAAGACCTTAGTGATCACTTCAACCCCTTCTTCACCAAACCGGGAGCAGCACCCCCAGCTCCAGAGCCCATCCAAGACTTCCGTCAGAAAGGGACACATACGTAACAAGAGCACCAGCAGTGCCATCGGCAACAACAACAGCCCCAGCCCCCCGTTAGAGCCAATCAGCAAGGAGAGCAAAGAGGTGGGCATGGAAACTGCATCCTTATATGCTGAAAACATGAAGGGTCTAGAAAGCATTGGGGTGTGGGACAGCATATTTAATGTAAATCTGGGGGTTGGAGAGCGGTGCAAGTATTCAGGATAGTTGGTTGTCCCAGGGAAAAAGGAGTGTCAAGTGCTGAGGCACTTTATTGGTAAAAGTCTCAAAAATGGCACCAAGGAATGCGAAGATGAGAAGCAGTACTGACGAATGCTTTTGCAATACCCCATCTCATGTACTTAGGACTAGGGTAATGTAAATAGGCGTCTGTGGAGTAAGGGGGGTGAATAGGCCATGGACTGTAGGAGGGAATGAACTACTTCGAGAGCAAGGGGAGAAAAATAAGAAACTACTGAGCTAGCGGATATGTAACATATGAAAAATGTAGAGAGTGTAATGGCAAAGGCATGGAGAGGAAGAAGCCAGAGGGGAATGGCATACAAGTTTGAAGCAAGAGCAGATGGGAAGAGACAGGTGGAATGGGATGCCGGACTTTCTGCCACCCCTGTACCCATGCATTGAAAAAAATGTTCACAGCTTTTCTCAGTACCAGGGCGATGCCACATTTTGATCATGTTTGGTGACTCCCAGAAGAGGCATTACAGTCACACTACTTCCCTTTGACACATTTTTGAAACACTGCACAGATTATGAAAATGAACTTTGGCAATGGTGCCTTCTTGGCACGTGCCTTTGCTGGCATACATGATACCCGTTAGGAACAATATATCATGAAGAACTGTGAAAATAAGCATTCCTTGTTTTGAGTAGAAACAAAAAAATTCAACATAAGAATAATTTATGTTTCGTTTTTACTTATTCCAGCACTGTAAAGTTGGAGTTGAGATTGTAGTTCTAGGTTTAAGGATTAAGGTGTGGGTGTAAGTATAGGGTGAGGGCTGCATATATACATATGGTTAGATTTGGTGCATGGGTTTGTGTTATGTTTAGGTTTAATGATTTGTTTAAGGTTTGAGTTAGGTGTCTTCTTAAAAACAAAGGTTCTAGCTTGGTGTATGGCTAGTTAGGTGGTTATTGTAATGGTTAGGGTTAATGTTGTGGTTAGAGTTTGGTATGATACAATATTTTGTTGAGACACAAAAAGTCTGCTATCCAGTGGTATTGCTAGACCATTTCCTGCCCATGGCAATCCCTACCTTTGCCGCCCCGTGGCGGGTGCATGTGAAAAAGAGGGTTGAGGGGTGCTGGCGATTCCTTCGTTTGCTGCCCTGCGACGGCCACTGGTAAGAGGTGAGGGGGTGAGGGGGTGAGGGGGGGAGGGGGGGGGGACCGCCTCCCCAAAAACTTTTGCCTCCTAGGGCGGACTGCCCCACACCCCCTTCCTACGCTACCGTTGATTTCGAACTGAGTTTCAATAAACTTATTTGTGTTGTAGGTTAGTATACGTTAGTTTAGGTATTTGTATTAGAGTTCTGGAATTCCTTCTTCATAATGCCCAGTTCACTTTAGTATACTCTTTTCTTCTTAAAGAGTTTTTCATAATAACTTCAATATTAATGCTTGCCTTTCATTTTTTTTGTCAAAATCTATTTATTGATTTTGATGCAAGGATTACAAACAATTTATAGAGACCATAGTGCATTCCATTTTTCTTCAAAGGAGTAAAAACCGTGCATTAGGTAGCTATAGTAAAGGTACAGTTTAGTAACAAGTTTTGGATTGCCCCTGCGAGCAGAAATCTGAGGAGCGAGCCTCGTACAGACTTGTCATAATAACCATTACATAGGAGGAACGCATGACCCCTAACTGAATGCTGATGTGTTTGAACGCTACCATGGGTAGTACAAAACAAAAAAGACAGAACAAGAACCAAAGATTAAAATAAATGAGATGCTTAAACCTAACCATACCCAGTACAACACATAAGCTTAGACTCTGGTAAGCACAGAGGGGACGTGATGTGAGCCACCCGCGACCAGCGCGAACGGGCCTACGTGAGTAGGAAGGAAAGAATCAGGACCCCATCCCTGGGAGAGAGGAGCTCCCCGCTATATCAGGAAGAGATATAATGCCCTCAATCTTGGACCACATGCAAATAGGGGGACCCCCTCCGATAGATAGCTAACTAGTGGGCTCCAAACATAATCAATGCCCTTACGCAAGTCCTGAACATTGTCTGACATTCGTTCAAGGGCAGTGCGTGCCATAGGCGGGCGTGCCGTTGTGTGAGTGAGGGAGCCTCCGGTTTCTTCCAGGCTGCCGCCAGCGCCATCTTGGCTGCACCAAGGCACAGCCACCTAATGGAGCTATCCTCTTGGGTCTGATACTTGAGAATCGGGTTGCGCACTCCTAGTAGTACATGTTCTATGAACTCCCCAATCGGGTACGCCAATATTAGCGTGATTTGAGATGATTTCCTTCCAGAAAGACTGAATAGCAGGACAGTCCCGGGAGGCCACAACCCAGCCTGCATCGAGCAGTGGTTGCATGGAAAATCAAGTGTAGTTTCTGTGGATAGAGGCACCAGTCGTATAGAAGTTTATAATGGGCCTCCCTCAGGAGCAATTGTATTTCACAATGTCCCTGTATAGGGACTCCCACTGCTTTTCTGAAGGCAGGGTCAGGAGAATGCCCTCCTAAAATGTTTTGTGGTGCAGTGATCGCTTTGTGCCTAGTGTTAGCAAAAGTGTATAAATGAAGGAGATGCACCCCCTCCCTGTGTTGCCAGACTGGACACATTTTTCCAATGGGAGCAATTCCCTAGTGGCCACCTGACGTGCCAGTGGTTGCTGAACCCAATGCACCAACTGGGCATAATACTGGGCATAATGGAAGTTTGTGGAAGCTGGAAGAGAGTTGCGCAGTCAGCGAAGCATGCCTTTCATTTTGAGTACTTCATCATTACATAAAGTCGTATGTAGTGCCCAGTGAGAAATTCTGCCTTGACGGGGTGGCAGAAAAAAGGGAATAGAAAGACAGGAAACTAAAACAAAGTTTGGAAGAACGGTAAGAACAAGAGATAGCTTAGCGCCTTAGCTGCGGCTGTTATTTCGGCGCAGTGCTGGGCGCTCCAAAGAGTGGGCAGGGCCGCATCGGCCGTTGAACGTTCGCAGCACCAGCCAGGTAGTGCTCCGAACGTTCGGCGGCCGACGGCAGCAGCTATGAGGTTAGAAGGTTAATACCTTACCACTGAGAATGGCATGCTACCTGAACGTCAAATGTTAAAATGGTAGTCAGGATCAGGGTCACATCAGGCTAGCATAAAGAACAATCTGTGTGAGAGACAGTTTTTAGCAGTTTCTGGCCTTTTTTATGGCTAGGTAGGCGGTTTTTTACTGTTGATTTCCCTCAAATTACCACAAACATTGACTGCAGCAAACACAAATGCATGCAGTCTCCCATATTTGGCAAAATACTCATACATCGTGTCTTTACAAGTTCAAAACTGGCCTGATTTAAGAATGTGTGACACTTTTTCAGCTCTCTGGTTTGCTAACGGGGGCACTTTTATTTTGGTGCCTGGGCCTATTTTTCCAGTTCGACCCTAATCAGGTTGAAAAACGTTCTAATTCTACAAAGGTTAATGAAATGAGTACCAGTGATTGGTGTAAGAGTGTAACCTCTGTCCATCTAGTGTTCAGTGAGCTGTTGCTGTGTGAAAGATCACTAGTTATCACCAGATAACTCACAGTGTGCTGGATCTGTCAGAAGGATCATTGAGTGTGAGAGGGAATGCAGGATTGCCCAGACACTAGTGTGCAGCCCTTTACACTCTGCACTGTTGTTCTCCTGACGCATCATTCGTTATAGAACGCATTGGGTGAAATGTGGCCTAATTAAAAGGAATGCTTTGGGTATAGCCGAAACCTGGTGCTCCAGTCCCATAGTAGAAATGCGGCCTAAAGGCATGCGCCGTACCTGCAGAGCTAAGGCCCAGCGCAGCCAATGATCTCCTTGTGCCTCAACTCAGCTGAGAAACATGTTGGAGAACGGGTCCCGTGGCGCATCTCAACCCATCTGAGAGGCGCACGGGGTAAAGTAAAATAAAGGTTGCGAGATACCTCTCGAGGCAGGGGCCAGAGGATTGTGCCTGAGGCCACACAGGGTAAACTTAAACAAATCCCCTAAAAGACACAGGATGGAAACAAACAAACCAAGGTACTAATAAGGAAAAACCAAATAAGAAGTTAAAATACAGTTTAAACAGGTAAGATAAGCATTGAGCAAAGAGATACTTCGCTGTGTGGATCCGCATTTAAAAGAGGCAGATTGTACTGTGTGCTTGCCTATTATGTGCCAGGAGTATTCTGTTTAGTTATAGTTTTCTTTGTGATGTAATACTTCAAAGTGGCTGTGTGGAGTTACATTAAAGGAATAATGCATAATGGTAGCCTCCCATCTTGTAATGAAATTGCTCAGACACCAGTGTGTAGCCCTTTCCACTCTGCACTGAAAATGAAGTGATCCGCTTGTAGTGAGTGGACCGGGTAGAAAGAAATGCCAGTAAAAGATGCCGCCCATGCTGCTGCACTTGAGATAACAGCCTCTTGAGACGCCTGCTCTATGCCACAAACGTACTCTATCAGAGTCTGTCAGGCGGGCATCGCCCTTTAGTTCGGGCGAGATGTTCGAATTTGAGAGTCGTTTTCCCACCCTTTTGGCATCTCCCTCCTTACACCATTTTCATGTGAGGAGTACACAGGCAGGTTGTCACCAAGAGCTAGCCTGCCTCCTCATGAGGTAGTGAAGACCAAATGGGTGAATCTGCCTGCTTCCTCCACGAGATTTGTTTTATGGCACTGTGCCCTAAGCACTTTGTCAGCCAGTAAGCCCTCCTCTTCGACATAGGTAGGCTTTATAACCAGCATGAGCAGACTTAGCAACAAAATAAATAGAAAGCTCTTTCGCCCATCACTTGACTTTAAAGTGTAAAGCCAGAGAGAAAAATCAATTTGCCATGGCCTGGGACTGATTCTAACCTCTCAAAGTCACATTAACAGACAGACTTGTGTCTCCCTGGTGCAGGTGCATGCACAAAGTAAGAGATACTACAGTGAGGTGGAAGGAACGACTAGCTTCCAGTGAATCAGAAAAGCTACACACTGTAGATAAACCAATATATACGAATGTGTAGTACCACAATGATTTAAAGACACAGCAAATGCACAGTGGAAGTGCTCCTCATATGCCTCACCTCTTCAGTCTCCCACCCTACTTTTCTTACGCTCTTACCTCCTCACCACCAGATGTCAACTGACTTGAGCGTTGTTGGTGTTCTGAAGTGTATTGTGAATGCTGAGCGCACGTGTAGCCAGACAGCTGTAGAACTCCCACATCCAGGATGCTTACCTCCGGGAAACAAGGTGGCAGACGGGCGGGAGTGTGTACAGTGAGGGACTTTGAAAACAGTTAACCTTGTGGATTGATTTCTCTGCTTTGTCTGGCAACTTTGGCTAACTGTGTCTCTTCTTCTCTGTTATTTCTCTTCACACGTCTATTGTCTCCATGTCTCTGTTTCTATATGTCTCTCTCTTGCCACCTCTCTCTTGTTCCGTGTCTCTGTTTCTTTTGGGCTCCATGTTCTGACCCGTCATTGTATCTTTACTTTCATTCTTATATTTCTGCTTCATCCTCATTCTCTCCCTCCATCTCACATCTAATTGTTTTATTTTTATTGCCTCTTTTTTCATTTCTGTACGTATTTCTATGTTTCTGTCTCTTTGTGGATGTCTCTGGCCTTTGTACTCATCGTTGTAATGCGCTCTCATCTCTTCTTCTTCCCTTTATCACAAATTCCTGTCTGTCCCTAATCTTTACTATCTCTCCCTCTTTCTTTCTTGTTTCCTGCTCCCTCTGCTTCCTTAGTAGATCGGAGTCCCCCCTCTCCTCTCCCTGCTCTTCTGTATCGTCCCAGGGAAGTCGATCCACATCACTTATGAGCCTGAGTGGCCAAGCCAGGCTGCCGATCTGTCTTCTTCCTCTTCCTCACGCCAGGTATTCATGTCAAATTTTGGGTGGTGGGAGTTCTTGTGGACGTGAATTAACAAAAACTTGTAATTACACATTTTTTATCTATGATTACATGATTATATTTTTATTTGCCTTTTGATATGATGCAATGTTCCTACTTGCTGGTCGGAGTGATGGAGTGTTCTTTTTTGCTTATTAATGTGATGAATTATCCCAGTTTCTTCCTAGATGGGTTGGAGTATTCTTATTGGTCTGCAGTGCAGCAGTGTTCTCTGCATTTGTGTGTGTAGTGTTGTTTCCTCTTTCATGTGGTGAAGCAACCATTTCTGTTTGATGCAGTGGATTGTACATTTCTGTTTGCTGTATGCTGATGGTATTCCTTATCCTTTGGTATGGTGGAGCGTTCTCTTCTTTTTGTTTCGAGGTATCCTTTTCTGAAATATTCCTAGTTCTTCGGTATGGAGAAGTCTTGTTTGCTCTTCGGTATGGTGTAGCATTGCTCAGCCGTTAATGTGTTAGAGAGTGCCTGCTCCATCATGTTGCAGAGTTTCCTTTAGTGATTTGATTGGTGGAGCACTGCTTGGCTGCTGTTTGGTGCGGTGAAGTGTTCTTGCTCTTTGCTGTGCAGAAATGTTAGTTGCACTCTGATGTGGTGGAGTTTTATTTACCGCTGGTAGTGTTTTTTCCTTGGAGACTCTGGAGTGGAGAAGTGTTTTTTGCACTTTGTGTGCGGTGGAATGTTCTTCTCTGGCTGTTCATTGGAGCTGATGAGGTTTCTTTGTTGTTGTGGAGTGTTCTTTGCTCACTTATGTATTGAAGTGTTAAACTCTTTATATTTGTTACGTTTTCTAGAACTTTGCAAAACAACAAAATACGATATCAATATATTGATGCTTGTGGTAACAAATACACCTTGAAACAATTTATACTGTAGCTAATCATTTAATGAGTCAATAATTCAGACGACGACTCCACTCTCCTACTCAATAACCAACATATTGTTGACATAGGTTGACATACGAGAATAAATGACATACCATTTCCCCACAAATCAATCAGATTCAGCTGGAAGGGTTATGTCTGTCGCCTAGAGTATTTGTCTTTGTATTAGGCATATACATCTAAAATGTTTGTCAGCGGCACGTTGTTGACTATATTTCATTTAGATTTCCATTTTCATTTAAGTAGCCTGATTTATTTGCTGAGCATTAAACTCTTAACCACTCAATATTGTTTCTTTGAAATGAGCGGGCTCATCTGTGCCATTAAATACAATTACGTGTCATTAAGCTTATCTTGGGATTCTTGCTGTGTGCACTTTTATTTCCTGCACTCAGCAGCCTTCGAGCATTTTACAGAGCAATGTGTTACTCAGACTGCATTTCAAGGACAAGTTTTTTTTTTTTTATATGCAGTTTAAATTTTTTAGTCACACCACGTTAAGATGTCTCTTGAATCTGAACCAGCCGTAAACCTGGGCTACTTTTTAATTTAAGCTCGCATTTTATTTCATTTTTATATATTGAATTAAATGTACAGTTTGTTTCTCAGTGTGTATGATTTTTTTTCCCTAATGCAAAAGTAAGAATGGGAGCGGTCCAATTCAGTGAAGAAACTTTTTGCCTATCACTGCATTAACCAGCCACGTTGTGGTGTGCAATCAGTTTTATATCACTAAATTGTGATCTAACAATAAATGTGAACACATGCTTAATTTTAAAAGGTATGAACAGGAGCTACAGGGAAAGGGAGGTTGCGAATTCCCAGGCCAGCATGACCGGGGGTTTGCTTCCTTTGGCCTGGTAACACTGTCTAAGGAGTGTGGTATTCAAAGCAAGGTGGTCAATAAATATGGAAAATACCTTCATATTCATCTGTTTTTACTTATTTGCTTTTCTGTTCATATCTGGTGTTAGCCAAGATCTTTTGATTTCTCTAAAATTAAATCAGTAATATACTTATTTGTAGGGGCTTGCAGCCAACTCAATTAGTCCGTTGTTGTGTCATTCACATTTATCTCCCACCCTTTAGAGCATACACCATTGGACAGTTGGTCAGCCCACAAAAGCCATTGGTACCTATACTTTGAGTGTTGGCATTCTACCCTTTTACTAGGAGCCCATTCACACATAAAGTAGTTTCCTTCAGTTCCAGAGACTACCATGGGAATATGTGCTTTTTGAAACGAAAAAAATATATTTAACTTTTGCCAATTTAGTTTTTTAGATGAACGAGAGTTTGGGAGCTGCCCTCAACAATACAATTTTGCAAAAACCATGACAAAAACAAAACAAGTACTGACAAAGTCAAAAGATTGGCAGCCTACACCAGGGCTATTGGCTTTGCCAGTCCGTTTCTTATTTTGTTTTGACATCTGTAATTCTTTGGCTCTTGTCTTCATTTCCCTTTCTTTTTTTGCCAATAAATAAACAAAACAAAGTGATAGTGTAATAGAAGTGGAAAACAATACATCAGTAAGTGACCCTTGTCTCCATTTTCAGATTTCATAAACTTTGACACAAATGTCCTGCAAATTGTAGGCCCTCACGTTTTCTTTATATTTAAAATGTTTGGTGCTAGGGAACCGGTCTGTCTGTATTACGTCCTTGCTGATGTGCCCAAGGACATCCTTGTGGTCTCTTTTGTAGTCCTATATATCTGTTACCCCTCTTTTGGAATCCCACGCCTAATGAAAGGTCCTCAGCAGGAAGAACCAAACCTTGGTTGTTGCCTTGGCGTTCTCTGCCCTCTGCTTGTCTTTTCCTATGCATCTTGCTTGCACTTTGGAAATGATGATGTGATGTTACAGCACACATTTTGTATTTTGTCACTGCAAAAAGACATGATGCTTACATTGCATGAGTGAATAATCTGGTAGTAAGCACATTAATAAGTTTCTCCACTGTATTGGGATGCTGTCACCCTCCGTGGCCTTCCTAAAAATGCCAAAGAAGATATTTAGACATCTTCCCTTTGTGTCAAGGTGGAGGAGCCTCACCCCACTGCTTTTTGCAGTGAAATAAAGGAAAAATAAAATGATAACTTGTGTTATCATTTTATTTTGTCCTGCTGCGGCAGATTTGCAGGGCAGGGCAGGGCGATGCTGCCCTGACTACAGGAGCAGGGGGAGTGGTGAGCACACTGTGTAAGTACGCATGAATTTTTGGCTGGCCGTCTTGGGCCGTCCAAACATTAATGCGCACTTTGCATGTTCTCCACGCATGCTGCTTTGCAGCCGGCGTGAAGAACATGCCCAGGCTCCCAGTCAGCGTCTGAGCGCCAAACCACAGCACTCAGACTAATCACAACACTACATTGCAGAGTTGCGATTGGGTATGGGAAGCCTGGGTGTGCTTCCTGTTCCGATCAGAGCGAGGCGCAATGGAAAAGAGACGCAGCGAGAATGTACATTTTTTCTTTTGCCGTTTACACCCGCTTCCCCCCTGCAACGGCCCCTTCCTGCCTGCGCCCCCCTCTTGATCTGTGCCGGATGACACTGATACTTCTTTATGACCTTTTTCTCACACAGTCTGGGGGACTAATTGATTTTTGGATCTTGGAGAATTAATTTGTCATGCATTCATCGGACCTTAATATGTTAACTATTATAGATTTTTGTCTGGTGACTGCGAATGAGGCAGGAAAAGGTCTAGGGACACATGGATCTTTTGTGATTACCAAATAGCGATTTTAACCGAATCGCTATTTGGTAATCACAAAATTCTAAGTATATAAGGAATCACCAAAGATTTAGCAATTCCTTAATATTACCAGATATTGATTCGCTACATGGGTAATCGCTAATACTACTCCATTCATTCCTATGGGTCTAAATGCCCATGGATGCAAACGGTTTTGCATTAGCTAATTTGCAATTACCTAATTGGTAATCGCAAATTAGGTCATGCAAACCCAAGGGTGCCCCGGGGCCTAAGGCCACCCTGAAGCACCCCAAACAGTAAATTTACATATGTAAAGTGCACACATGCCCTAAGGGCATGTGTGCACTTTACATGGCACTTTAAAAAATGTCATTTTCAAAATCTGGACATGGTTGCCATCACCTTGAAGTCAATGGTAATGGGATTTTCCTAAATGCACAGTTTGCATTTATAAAATGCTTGGTACATTTACTAATGGAATCACAAATTGTGATTCCCTATTTGCATTCATAATTTTAGGTAATCACTATTTCTGATAGATAAATCTGTCAGTGGATTCCTCACCTTGTGAATATCCTCCTTGCGTCAGCAACATTCGGAAATTCTTTCGTAGCTTCGCGCCGACGTGGGCGACGTCATAGAGGCACGGCATCGCGTGCGACTCCGCTGACGTCACAGACACCATATTAGGCCCACGCCGGCGTGATGACATCAGTTTTCTAGGGATCGTCCGTAGCAATTGCTGTAACCTTGTTACTTTGTAATAATTGTGCTTCATTGTCTTCTCTCTCGACATGTCTTCGAAGAAGACCGGGTTTAAAGCTTGTGGGGAATATGGAAAAACCATGTCCATTACGGATCCACATGAATGCTGCGTATGGTGTCTAAGCTCCGACCATGACGTCGAAGACTGCCAGTCTTGTAAGAAGATGACACCTAAGGCCCTCCGGGAGAGAGAGACCAAGCTTCTCGTGGCGAAACTTAAAGGCAGAAAAGAGAAGAAAAGTTTGAGGTCGCGAACTCGGCGTTCGAGGTCAAGGTCTCGTTCGAGGTCGCGCTCGGACTCGTCCTCGGCCATGCTTCGAGATCTTCAAAGAAGAAACCTAAGAAGAGAACCCATGAGTCCCGACATCATTCGAGGAAGGACTCTGGTTCAAAGACTAAGTCACAGGTGAAGCTGGTTGAGAAGGTCGTGGTGTCTTCGGCTTCGGAAGAGCAGGACGCCGAGGGTGAAGTGTCGCATGCGAATTCGCCAGGTTCACCGAGGCAGATAACGAATCCATCTCCGGTTCCGTCCCATCCTTCAGGTCGGGACGATGAAGGTGAGGAGGAGGTGGTTGATGAGGGAGAGGCTCCGTTGCCCGAGTGTCCGTCCACTCCAGTGCATCAGCCCGAAGAGGAGGTCGACGTCGTATCGACTCCGCGCCCTCAAGAGCAGCCTGGGGGTTCGTACCCAGCCTTCCCAGCTCCAGGTCAGGATCCGACGCAGTTCCTGAATGCAATGTTTGGTATATATTCCAGGGCTATGTACCCCACTGGGGCTCCTGCTGGTCCCACGGGTCCGATGGCGTTTAGTTTGGGTGTTCCCCAGACCTATGCTCCTGCGCCCTTTATGCTCTTTATGCCGGCTCCAGCGCCGCATTGGCATTTTCCGATGCCGGCGACGCCTTCAGCTCCGAAGCCATCGATGCTGAAGCCGTCGATGCCGAATCCATCAACTCCGATGCCGAACCCTGATCGACCTCGTGTGAAACTGCCTCGTCCGACGTCTGTATCGGCGCCGGCACCGGCTCTGACAGAGTCGACAGTAGATCCATTGGCATCATATTTGAAGCACAGGTCGAGGCGTGAAGCCCAGAGGCTTATGGAGGAAGAGAGGTTTCGTGAAGAAAATTTGGAGGAGGGTGAGCTGCAGGAGTCTGAGGACCCATTTGATGACCTGACTGTGGCTAGTGGCCTTGAACTGTCCCCTGAGTGGTATTTAGCTTCAGTGCCAGATGCACCCTCTAAAGATGTGGCTCCTTACCATGTCGTGATAAGGAAGGCGGCAAACTTATTGAACATTACTCTGCCTACTGCTGAGTTTAAGTCGAACCTT
Source organism: Lissotriton vulgaris (assembly GCF_964263255.1). NCBI lineage: Eukaryota > Metazoa > Chordata > Amphibia > Caudata > Salamandridae > Lissotriton > Lissotriton vulgaris. The sequence goes on along the minus strand of NC_141687.1, from coordinate 867,565,512 downwards.
CTCACAGAGGTCCTTCACTCACCATCTTCAGTGATTGAACCAATACTGCCATTTAATGATGCCCTGGCAGAGCCAATTTTAGAAGTTTGGAAGAAACATTTGTCTGCTCCTGCAGTATCTAGGGCTGTTGCCAGGAGATATAGGGTTGCTCCTGATGACCCAGAGTTTTTGTCCACTCACCCTCTGCCTGAGAGTTTGGTGGTGCAGGCTGCCTGTTCCAAGAGATCAACGGGAGCTTTTCCACAGGTTCCTGCAGAAAAGGAGTCGAGAAAACAGGATCAGGCTGCTAAAAAGGTTTTCTCCTCCGCCAGCATGGCTTTGAAGTCCACAAATGCGACCTGCATGATGGGGCGTTATATCCACTCCCTTATGGATACTGTAAAACAATTGGTGCCATAGATACCTGAGGATGATAGAAAAGACTTCCAGGAGGTAATCTCGGACACTCAGGCTGCAGCAAGGCAGGTGATCCAGAGTTGTTTGGACACAGCTGATTCTTTGGCGAGGGTCATGGGCTCTTCGGTGGCTACGAGGAGAGCTGCATGGCTAAAATCGTCTGAGGTTTCTACAGATGTCCAGTCTGCAATAATGGATCTACCATTCGACGGATCTGGTTTGTTTGGCAAAAGGGCAGATGCTGCTTTAGAACGTTTTAAAGACAGCAGGGCGACGGCTAAGTTGTTGGGCCTTCAGACCAGGGGCACCTTTGGGAAACGCTTTAGAGGGTTTTGCAGATCTTCTTTTCGTTCCTACAAGTCAACTCAGCAACAGCCCCAGCAGTAGCAAAACACACTGTACAAGGCGTACAGGGGCAGACAGAGAGCTCGTCCCAAAGGTCGTCAAGTCGCCTCCTCCTCTTCTTCCTCTTCCTCATTTCAGCCCCCTGCCAACGCAGCAAAGCAGCCCTAGATCCGCCATTCAGGATCATGTGGGCCAAGTGGGGGGCCGGCTTACCCATTTCCTACGAGATTGGGAATTGATTACATCGGATCTTTGGGTTCTCAATCTCGTGGAGAATGGGTATGCTCTTCCCTTTTGGGAATTTCCCCCAAATGACCCTCCTTGCCAGGGTTATTGTTCGGAGGACCACCTGCTTTTCCCGCAGGAAGAAGTCCTGGCGCTGTTCAGAAAAGGTGCGATAGAGGTGGTTCCGGAGCAGGAAAGGGGTCAGGGATGCTACTCCGGGTATTTTCCAATCCCCAAGAAGGATGGCAGGCTTCGGCCAATCCTGGATCTCAGAATCTTGAACTTATATCTGAAGCAGGAGAAGTTCAAGATGCTCTCCCTTGCTCAGGTTCTTCAGGCGCTGAGGAAGAAGACTGGATGGTGTCAATCGATTTGCAGGATGTGTATTTTCATATTCCCATCTTGAAGTCGCACAGAAAGTATCTCCGTTTCACGGTTGGTTCGCACCACTACCAGTTTGCGGTCCTTCCGTTTGGCCTTACTACTGCGCCTCGACTCTTCACCAAGGTGATGGCAGTGGTGGCAGCACATCTTAGGAGGTCGGGATACCTGTATTCCCATATCTGGACGACTGGCTGATCAAAGCAGAGTCGCCGGAGAAGGTGCTCCATCACCTGCAGGAGACAACTCAGTTGTTGCACAGGTTGGGTTTTTCGATAAATGTACTCAAATCTCACCTAGTGCCCTCCCAGCGCAACCTGTTAATAGATGCGGTACTGGACACTACTGTATGCCGTGCATTCCCTCCTCCTCAAAGGATTCACGACATACAGGAAATGATTCCTTTGTTTTTCCTTGGAGCGGTCGTTCCAGTCCTGAAGGTCCTTCGCTTCCTTGGTCTGATGGCTTCTTGCATTCTGCTGGTCAACCATGCACGCTGGTACATGAGGGCACTCCAGTGGTGCCTCCGCAGGCAGTGGTATCAACACAACAGAGATCTCAGGGAGTCAGTGAGGATCTCCAGAGAAACTGCAGCGGATCTGACTTGGTGGAGTGTGGAAGGCAATCTGTCACAAGGAAAGCCTTTTCATCTACCTCCATCTGTGGCCACAGTGATAACGGATGCATCCACTCTAGGATGGGGTGCTCATCTGGGGGATCTGGAGATAAAAGGTCTTTGGTCTCCAGAGGAAAGGTTGCTTCACATCAACCTTCTAGAGTTGCGGGCAATACGTTTGGCACTCAAGGCCTTCCTCCCTTCCCTTCGCGGTCAGTCAGTTCAATTCCTGACGGACAACACGACCGCGATGTCGTTTGTCAACAAGCAGGGAGGAGTGGGGTCGCAGTGTCTCTGCAGAGAGGCGCTGTGTCTCTGGTCCTGGGTTCAGGACCATCAGATTTGTCTGATGGCAAATCATCTGGCCGGAGTTCTGAACGTTCGTGCAGACACTCTGTCGGCAGTTCTCCGCAGACCACAAGTGGAGGCTCCATCCGGAGGTAGTTCGTCAGGTCTTCCGGACTTGGGGGAACTTCTCTGGTGGATCTGTTCGCCACTCATGAGAATGCTCACTGCCCGTCCTTCTGCAGCCTCCAGTTTCCGATGCAGAGAGCCTTGGGGGATGCGTTTCAGTTGAGTTGGGACTCACGGCTCCTTTACGCATTTCCCCCCATACCCTTGATTCCTCGGGTTCTGAGGAAGGTTCGCCAAGACCGGGGCCAAGTTATATTGATCGCTCCGGATTGGCCAAGAAGGGTGTGGTACACAGATCTTCTCCACCTCTCCTCGTGCTCGCCGCTCCATCTCCCTCACAGGGCAGATCTCCTCTCCCAGATGGAGGGGCAGGTTCTACACCCCCACCTCCAGACCTTACACCTTCATGCCTGGAGATTGAATGGGGCAACCTGAGTTCCTTTTCTCTCCCACACGATGCAGTGGATGTCATTTTGTCAGCCAGGCGTGACTCCACTAAGTCCATTTATTCCTATAGATGGTCTAAGTTCGTTGCTTGGTGTGGGGAGAAGTCCATTGACACTTTAAGGGCTCGTTTGTCCACTATTCTTCAATTTGCTCTCTCCTTGGCCCAGCAAGGTTTTGCGGTGGCAACTATTAAGGGTTATTTGTCAGCCTTATCGTCTTTCCTTTGTTTGCCAGACCAGCCCTCGTTGTTTAAGTCACCTATTGTTTTACGGTTCATCAAGGGCCTTACCAATACATTTCCACCAACTCCTTTTATTGTGCCTCAGTGGGACTTGAACCTTGTACTTACTTTCCTGATGTGTTCGCCTTTCGAGCCATTACACAAGTGTCCCTTGAGGCTTTTGTCTTTCAAGACTGTTTTTCTGATAGTAATTACCTCGGCAAGGAGGGTAAGTGAGCTTGAAGCTCTTAGTTTAAAGCCCCCGTTTTTATCATTTCATTTTCATTCTTTATTTCGATCAATTAGATCATAAAAGATTACAACCAAAATTAAAAAACACAGTTAATTTTAACAAATCCATTGAGCATGAATTAAAAGAGGATAGTGCAGTTTTCATCCTAATATACAGATTCAGGCTGTTGCTATAGTTTGCCTATCACAAATCGAAAGTTAGGTTTAAAAGATCATAAATTGATTGCACTATATTTCAATTAAAAGTCAACGAAACATAAAATTATTGTAAAACTTATACCGAATCTGTATCAAAATTCATGCAACGAGTACGTATGTGCCACATCGCAGTTAAAAATTTGGCTACCGCGAACACAGTCGGGGGTGATACGTCCGTCTTTAAAATTCTGTAAGCAGGCAAGTAGTGCCTGAACCCTAAGCTTTTAAGAAGGGGAACAAGCCAATACTTTCTGGGTTTCTGGTAGGCCTTGCAGAAAAATATGACATGCAAATCATTTTCCTGTTGGTGTGGGCATGCTGGACAGTGCTCTGGTGTAGGAGGCTGAGACCAGGTACTGCTGAGTGCTCTGAGAGGGAGAGTGCCGTACCTCCACTGTAGAAATAATTTTCTTGTCGGGATGAGGCTAATTGTATCAAGAACATGTTCCCGGTGATATGAATCTTTGGATTGGATAAATAAGTGTGTTAGGGACCCCAGGTGTGGATTCTGTAGTAAAGATGTTATTTTAGAGTCATAATAGTCCTTTGATAGAGATTTGCGTGAAACCTTGCTACAAGCATTTGCTGGGTCTGACCACAGTTCCGGCCTTCCCAGACTCTCACATGTCTTTTTTATATATTTTAGCCAGGGAATGTTCGTTATGTTTGGTAAAGATAAAATCTCTTGCAACTCCATCCTGTAGCTCATGAGCTCTGGGGTACTCCAGATTCGTCGCCAGAAGGTTAGTGGTTTTAACCCCATTTCTTCCTCAATTGTTCTTAGGCCCAGATCTAATCTGAGCGGGAAGAGTGGGCTGCTTGGTGGTAAGGCTACCATCTGCCTGATGAATTTATTTTCAGTGGTTGTCAGGATTTGGGCGGGTATATGCCCCCACAGCTCCCCCCCGTGTGTGACTGCCCTCCGCGCCTGCATTTTCTAAATTTGGAGCACTGGGCCTAGGGGTTTGTAAGTTGATCTGTTTGCCATCCTGGAGATACCACCCGTTAACTGCGCTAATTTGATATTAGCCTTTGTCCGATGTGTATCCCATGTCAGATTTTGATTGATGGTCATCCCTAGGTACTCAAATGTGTGGACCCTCTCTAGTCTCAGTGTGCCTATGGTGGGATTGGGACGTATTGAAGGTGGAGGAATAAGAATCATATATTTAGTTTTCAGGGCATTGATCTCCAGTCCCCGCTCAACACAAAAGGTTGCAAACCCATCCAAGAGCCGCTGTATTCCCATTGGGGATTTTGACAGCAGCAGGGTGTCATCCGCAAGCATAATAGCGGGCACTCTGCTGCCGTTGAGCTTTGGGGCATCAATGTCGGCTATCCTAGTCAGGTGGTCGATTACCCCATTAACAAAGAGGCAGAACAGGGTGGGTGCAAGCACACAACCCTGTCTTACCCCCCTGTCAACGGGGAATCTTCCTGAGAGCATCCCATTTCTACTACACCTGACCCGTGCATAGTTTTCTTGGTGCAATCTTGTCAAGATATTCAGGATGTCAGAGGGAATACCCATCTCCGCCAACACGGACCACAATCTGGATCTTGGGACCAAATCGAAGGCGGCACGTAGGTCTACAAAGACCGTATATAAACTGCCTCCCTCGATTATAGCGGTTTTCCAAAACAAAAGATTCAGTCGGAAAATCTGGTCCGTTGTTGAGATCTTTCTTCGGAAACCTGCCTGATAGGGGCTAAGAATGGAGAACTCCTCGATCCAGTTTTGGAGGCGATCTAGTATCAGCCTGCCGAATAGTTTTTTTGACACATCGATAAGGCTGATGGGCCTGTATTTGGCTGGAAGCAGAGGCGATCCCTTCTTGAATATAGGGACAATCTCTGCTCCCAGCCAAGTACAGGGCACCTCCATGCCCCTCAGAACGGCATTAAAAATTGTCAGCAGGTAGGGAGCCCATATATCCGGTTCTTGTTTGAATATATCTCCCGGGAGCCCATCTAGGCCAGGTGCCTTTCCTGAAGCCAGCCCTGAAATGGCCGCCCGTACCTCCACCTCTGTAAAAAGATCCCCCTCTAGCAGTGTACCCGTAATTGGCAATACTTTGGTTGGGGCCCTATCTCCAACCGTGTACAAGGTCTGGAAATGGTCTTGCCAGACCTTGGCTGAGATGTTAGGCTCAATGGCGGGGGATAGTTCCTCAGACCCTGTATTCACTAGTCGCCAAAACTTCCGGGAGTCCCTAACAGCTAGTGTAATAGTCAGATTCTCCCATTTATAGTAGTCCCATTCCGCCTTGGCGTGGGTGATCAGCCGCTTATGATCCCTTCTCCTTTCCTGTATAAGAGATCTGTTTTTGCCTTCCTTAATGGTAGTTATTAGGTCGGATTTAGCCTTTCGGCATGCCGCATTATACCAGGTAGGGCAACGTGGCCTCCCTCCCCCTGACTTTCCATAGAGAAAAGAACTTCTGCCATGGACTTGATATGGTCCTCATGTGCCGACCAGAGTTTTGTGTGCGCATCGCCGGTATTAGGTTGCTCCATTACAGCGCACACCTTTTCAAATATGGGAATGACACGGGCATATAGCCCTGATACCTTCTCTGGGTTAGCGGCTAGCTTTTCCCACCTCACTCTCCGTCTATTATTAACCAGGGACAACCCCAGTGTGGCTCACTGGTTAGAGCAGGCAGACCCTGAAGCAGAGGTCAGACCCGGGACCAGGGTTCGATTCCCGACGCGCCAGGGTGTTGAGCTCAAAATGTCCACGGACTCGATAATTCTCGCTTCGGTGCCTGACCTAATCATGGGTTCACACTCTGCAACTCTGGGCATTAAGCTTGCTTAATCTCCACAATGGCCCCACGCGGCGGGATGCCTGTCTTTCACCTTGGGGATGCCCTATAGGGGCTATCTCACAGGGAAAAACCAGGACGGGTTCCCAAGGCAAGCGCGGAGATACCCCTTCGGGGGTCGATTCTGGCGCTATATAAGAAATATAATAATAATAATAATAGCAGGCACATCTGCGCCAGCCCTGTTTACATTATCAATGCCAGAAAAGGAGTATTCTAGTTCTAACGCATTGTGGTCGCTATCCTCCCTGGATTTCACCCTGAAGTCCTCAATGTGCGACCAGGAAGACAATTGAATTAAAATATAATCCAATCTTGACTCCCTTCCCACTCTGTTGAATGTGCATTTAGGGGGCATTTAAGACTTCATGCGTCCATTACAGGCCCTGATGCCATGTTTGAGGGTTAGAGAGGTGATCTGTACTTCAAGAGGTGTCCAAGCTCTGGGGGGAGGGGCCGCCGTGGGAGGAACTAACTGCAACGCATCCTCCTCCAGTAGTATCCCATCGGATAATCCTGCAAGAGGCTCGAAGTGGCAGTTCAGATCGCCTCCTACCAGGAATGGAATTCCCTGGGGGACATCACTAAGGAAGGCGGAGAGTTCCTCGATGGTACTCGATTCCCGGGTTACATTTACCGGCATGGAATAGACATTTACCAGTGCCAGTTTACTGGAATTTGGCCATTCCAGAATGACACATTGAATGTCATCCAAAGCTGTAGGATGGGATGTGGCCTTACAACCTAGGTGTGTAGCCACCCAAATCGCAAGGCCGCCAGAAGGCTGCCCCTTGCCCCCCCATCTTGCAAGAGTAGAGAATACCGCAAAACCTGAATGGGTGTGTTCCTCTCGTGCCCAGGTTTCTTGGAACAAACAAATGTCTTTACAGCCTACAAATGGGCTCCACTCTGGGCAGTCTAGCTTATTTCCCACACCAGCCAGGTTCCAAGAGAGTATCTTTAAAGGATGCGCTCTGAGATTAGAAATGGAACTTGAAGCAATCCTCTTGTCATATGGACTAACCGGGGATGTTATGGTTTGGGCCGAATCCCCTCGGTTGCCTGGCAGTTCCCCATGAGTGGACAACATCCCCGGGAGGGAGTGTTGGCCTTCCTGATCATAGTGTTGTTCAGCGCGGGGCATAATCCCTAAGATTTGATCAGTATGATTGATGGATGGGATGATATTTTCCTCCTGGTCACCCCTAGTTTGCTGTTGGCCCACCCCGCCACATCTGAGAGTGTCAATCAATCATATCCAGGCAGCTAAAGCTGTTATATGTAGTAAGGTAGGCGGGCTGCCTGGGTATGTAGCGGTGGAAATCACCTCCCTCCCCACCCACCCCCTCGCCTAGGGACTGATTCCCATCCCTCCTCATTGCATGCATACTTCAGGCGTGGATAGAAAAAGGATAGAGGTAAGGATTGGATAAATGTCCCCTGGTCACGATGAGGCCAACCACAAATGTGGGAGACAGTCCTGGGATCCCTAAAGTTGATCACGGCACAGTCCCCATTCATTTTATTTCCTTGAGTTGCCAACCCAGGGGACTCTTCTCACCATAAGAACCTCGCTCGCTATTCCTTGGGGGAGAGGTCGATTTAAGGTAAGCCAGTTGACCACCTTATTCTTAAGAGAGGCGGCCGATTCTGTGGTCTCCGGTTTTAACTCCGGTATACCGGCTAAAATAACTACATATGATCTCGCCTCTGGGGGGAGATTCAGAGGCCTGGATTTTTGTGTTGTGACCGGGACTCCTTGATTGGCTATGGTGTTAGACCCTAGATGAGTCGATTTGGAAGCTCCTTCAGTGGGCTGAGGAATTAAAGGATGGGTGAGGGTCGGCTCAAGTTGTGGAGTTTTTGGAAGCTGTCTAGGATCCTTCGTTGGGGGAACTAGTGTACCCCTCTTATTCTTAGGTTCAGCCCCGCCCCTATCGACCTTGTTATCAACTTTAAGGGCATCTGCTAAGCGCACCGTTGACTTTTCTATGGTCGTTAGCCTAGCCTCAATCTTTATTAAGCGGGCTTCTAGAGGGCTAAGGAGAGACCTCAGGAGAGCGGTAATGTTAGCAATAGTAATGTCGCCTCCTTCAGTCGGGCTAGAATTGTAATTCGCCTGCTCCGTTACCCGGAGAGTTGAGTTCAGTCGAGATGTTGGTGTAGTTTTCTCGGGTGGTTTAAGCGCAGATTTGCTATTTTTTTACGGAGTCTGCCCCCAGTAGGGGATTATGCTTGACAACTTTTGCCTTTCGACCGCCTGGGTGTTGAGTCACTCTTTTCCTTTTCGGTATTGCTCCTTCCCTAGCTCCCTGCTTTAAGCGACTGACTCTAGGATTAGGACTTACATTGTTAACAACAAGGGGGGGTGAACTAGATTGTATGTGGATCTCTGGTAGGGTTAGTTGGTGGGGTAGTTCATTAAAAGAATTCGAAGTATCTACATCAGACGTAACCACTACCCCACTGTTCCCAATATCCCCTGTGCCAATCGGCATGCGATCAAGTTCTTTCTCAGGAGTCCTTGCTTGTGCTATGGTTCCCATAGAAGATCTTCTTACCCATTCGATTTCCTGGGATATACGCCGTTCCAATACTGTGATTTCATCAATCAGGAGGGCGCCCGCTTTAACAAAGTATTTCTCCAAAGTGCCAGTAGGCACTCCACCGCCCAGTGCACTTTTGCTCCTTGTTTCTCTTGTAGACATTGTCCTTTCGCTGTAAGTAAAAGTCTAGCTTGGGCGTGCAAGAGAGGACCCAAGGGGGATGGCCCGGTCCGGTCTCAACCGTCCTTGAACGGCCTCAAACGGCCCGCCCTTTGCCTGGCTTCGCCCCGCGCTTCGTCCCGCGGTAGCGTAATGGGCGTACCTTAAATAGGAAAGGGAAGAGTAGTTACGGGAAGAGGCACCAGGTGCGCGTGATGGTAGAAGCGCACTGACCTGTGGGCCTCGCAGTACCGCACCCCCGAGTCCAGTGGCAATTCCAAGGGCAGCGGCAGCAGTCCCAAAGTCAAAGTAAAGGGAAGTTCAGCTCCCAGGTAACGGTGAACTTCGACTACGAGCGGCATCCATTCATGCTGATCGAATGGTTCTCAGGACCAGGGCTGCTTTTCTGCCAAAGGTGGTTACTCCTTTCCACCTGTGGCAGTCCGTTACCCTCCCTATCTTTTATCCTCCCCCTCACCCTTCCAAGGAGGAGGAGAGACTTCACGCCTGGACCCTAAGAGGGCGGTGAGCTTTTACCTGGACAGGACGAGTGAGTTCAGGTCAGATGACCAGCTGTTTGTTGGATTTGCTGGCTGCAGGAAGGGGAAGGCTGTGCACAAGCGCACGCTATCAAGATGGATAATTTTATGCATCAAGATCTGCTACTCCCAGGCGGGTAAGGAACCTCCAGAGGGTATAAGGGCCCATTCCACTAGAGCTAAGTCTGCAACATCTGCTTTGGCTGGAGGTGTGCCTGTAGAGAACATTTGCAGAGCCGCGACTTGGGCCTCCCTCCACACTTTCGCGAAGCATTACTGCTTGGATTCCGAAGTGAGGGGGGACGGCCGCTTTGCGCGCTCTGTCCTCCAAGATTTCTTGGTATAGCGGAGTGGACACCCTCCTCCGGTAGTGGGGACTGCTGTGGGAATCTATTCACAAGGTGAGGAATCCACTGGCAGATGTATCTATCAGAAGAACAAGTTACTTACCTTCGGTAACGCTTTTTCTGGTAGATACAGTATCTGCTTGTGGATTCCTCACTGACCGACCCGCCTCCCCGTTGTCCACTCTTCTATACCAGAGTAATTGTAATGTAATGTAGCCATACTAATATAATAAAGAGAGAGCCCAAACCTTTGAGGCGGGTAATCTCAGGAACCACAGCACCAATCACAACACCCAATACAGTGTTGGAAAGGGCAGTTGCAGCAGAAGGACATAGACTATGCAGACGTCACCATATACATTTAAAAGGTAAAAAAAACGTGCCAGTAAAGTAGTCCCTTTTGGGCGTGTCTGCGTTGTGCTGTGGGCGTGGTTAGAAAAGGTCTATAGCAGAGTAAACATACTAAATAAAAAACCAAGATTATTAAATACAACTGTTAATCAAAACCCACAACATAAGGACTTATCACCAATAATGTGGATGTATTTTTTAATTGCTGTGGGCGTGTGCTGGGGGCGTGACAAACGCTGGGGGCGTGTGGTACGCTCCGCCCTTCATACTATGTCTCATATCGTGTGCTAATCCCACCCTGCTCCCTTTAATTACCCCTGCACCCCATAATCATAACCCACCCTTACTCCTTAAAATACCCCAACACCCTTAAACACTTTAACCCTATAAATATACCCTGTACCCCAAAACCCAAACCTATCACTAAACCCTAAAAATACCCCAAAACCCAAACCTAGCCCTGAACCCTATAAATACCCCTGTACCTCAAAACCCAAACCTACCCCTGAACCCTAAAAATACCCCTGTACCCCAAAACCCAAACCCACCCCTGAACCCTAAAATACCCCTGTAACCTAAAACCCAAACCTAGCCCTGAACCCTAAAATACCACTGTACCCCAAACCACCCCTGAACCCTAAAATACCCCTGTACCCCAAAACCCAAACCTACCCCTGAACCCTAAAAATACCCCTGTACCCCAAAACCCAAACCTAGCCCTGTACCCCAAAATCCAAACCTACCCATGAGCCCTAAAATACCCCTGTACCCCAAAACCCAAACCTAGCCCTGAACCCTAAAAATACCCCTGTACCCCAAACCCCAAACCTAGCCCTGAACCCTAAAAATACCTCTGTACCCCAAAACCCAAACCCACCCCTGAACCCTAAAAATACCCCTATACCCCAAAACCCAAACCTAGCCCTGAACCCTAAAATACCCCTGTACCCCAAAACCCAAACCTAGCCCTGAACCCTAGAAATACCCCTGTACCCCAAAACCCAAACCTAGCCCTGGACCCTTAAAATACCTCTGTACCCCAAAACCCAAACCCACCCCTGAACCCTAAAAATACCCTGATACCCCAAAACCCAAACCTAGCCCTGAAGCCTAAAAATACCCCTGTACCCCAAAACCCATACATATCCCTAAACCCTAAAACTACCCCTGTACCCCATAACCCACCTTACCTTATCCAAACATTAAAAAAAAAACATGCTTTTACCATTCATGCATTTACAACAAATTTCGTTGTAAATGTATGTGTGGTAAAAGCATATAAAATGTAATGCCATGCATTATAATGGCATTGCGGAGTCATGGTACTTTCGTAATGAAAGTATGCGGAGTGATGGTATGCGGAAAGAAAGTTGCGGAATAATGGGTGTAAGTACATTGGTGGCACGGCGGCCCACATCTCCAGCAACATATTCATATTTTTTCACCACCCATTTGAAAAATGCACAGGTCTCTCTCATTGATGGCCAGCACCGACATACACTCTTAGACACCTCTCCCGCCCCAGGTTCTAGAATTGCGAACTTTAGAGCTGGGGAGCTACGTTCGAATCTCGGCATCAGCTCAACATCCAGTGATTCCAGGCAAATCGCTTTGTCACCCCGTGCCTACCACAAATGAATGTGTTCTTCTGTAATGTAAATTGTGCTCATGCCATGTTGTCGAGTTTGCGCTATATAATATTGCAAGGAAAAATAAAGTAGGGAAACTCGAGTTCACACACTACTGAACGCGCACTCTAAGTGCATCAGCAGTGCACTGTGAATCGGAGCGTTTCACAGGCCTGTCACAGTTAAGAAATGCTATCAAAATGAAATCCTACAAAACAATATACTACTGGCAGGCAGCAATTCATACCCGGACAACGTCTGGACGGGCTGCTAATATATATATATATATATATATATATATATATATATATATATATATATATATATATATATATATATATTCCAGGAATAATCCGATGTAGCGCAGAGCTTTCGATCAGCTGCAAAAACGGACTCGAACCCAAAGTTCAGTGCAAAGATGGTAATTTATTGAGCAAGTGGTGTTCCCATAGTCATCACGACGCGTTTCGCGCTTCGCAGAGCGCTTGATCACATGACACAGGTGATCACCTGACACACGTTTAAATACAGTCTACCAATGTAAGTCAAACTACAAATGCAATAGAAATGGAAGAGTTGAATCCCTAAGGACTACTCACATTGTTGTTTTGATATCTGCTAATGCATTTACCAACTATAATTTAGTGAGACATATTTAAGCATTGTAAATTTAAATAACCGGCTGTAGACATAAACAAAACATGTGGAATAAACATTTGGTGATGGTGATTTAAAAGTGAGTTTAACCAAAGAAATATTCGTGAAATAGGACAAAAACAATTGAAATTAATTGTCGGTTAAAGTGCGATATTTTTAGATGTTCGAAATCTTACAATAATACCTGTATAGTACTTTAATCATAAGAACCATATTATTTAAACAAGTACACATATGGAGCCCCACATGTTCGTACATTGCCATATAATATGTGCAAACTTGAAGGTCATGGAGAGTACTATAAAGTGCTGGTGCAAAAATAACTAGATAGCTGCCAAGTTTCTGAGGACAGGTTCACCTCTGGTAGAAACGATATTGCACAGTGGGTATAAAAATATAGTCTCTGTAAAATACATGATACAATCCCAGCGCTTGTCGTTCTACCAGTCATAACATTAGTGATGTGTACAGTACTAGAGAAGATATAATATTATTCATGTAAAACCATTTGTACAATTTACCAAAAGTAACCCAGTGATTAGAAGACATAAAAATATTCATAATTCATATATAGACCTATAAACACCTTAAAATTGTTGTTTTTATAAAAGGCTAAAATAAATGAATACAAGTAATATGTCTAAAATGCTCATATAAATAGATTGTTAAAATCACAAACTAATTGATATATATGGTATGAAAAAGTACAAATGACATAAATAATCTAAAATATTTCTCTGTGTTTAAAAGACCCATGGAGCACTTGAGTAGGTTGTATGTTAAGGGAAAATCATTTATATATATACTTTATCATAGGCAAGTATATAAATCCTCCGTGATGTTTAGGCCTGAGGGATGCTTGGTATTTAGTTCAATGATATACTGTGTCTCGAGGCGGCGTAGTTTGTCTTCTCTGTTGCCTCCTCTCCTACTGGCCTGTACACAGTCAATAACATAATATTTGAGGTCACTGCTTCTAGAGTTATGTTTTGACTTAAAATGCCTCGCTACGGGGTAAGTATTATCCTGATTCCCTATTGCTCGAAGATGTTGCAGGATCCTTTTGTGTACTGGGAGCTTGGTGCTCCCAACGTACAGCAGGTTGCAGGGGCATATTAACACGTAGACAGCAAATTCTGTCTTACATGTTAATAGTTTGGTAATTTTATGTTCCCTGCTGTCAAAAGGGGAATGGTAGCTCTTTTTGTTGATGGCTTGTTGGCATGCCTTGCAGACTTTACAGTTGTAAAAGCCTGTGTGAGTTTGATACCAGGCTGATGCTTCCGGTACCTCAGGACTGGTTTTGACCAGTTCATCCCTCATTGTATGTTATACTGGGCCTCTTAGGGAGATCCCTCCCTATCACTGGGTCACTAAGGACTAGTGGCCAGCTTTTGCTAATGATTTTAGCTATCTCCTTATGTTGGGCATTGTACTGTACAATAAATCTGAATTCGGAGTTCATTGTGACGGTGTCTTCAGAGTCTGTTATTGAGGATAAGTTACCCGCCAATAGAAAAGATCTGTCTTTCTGATTAACTTTCAAAATTGCAGCATCTACAATTTTGGGGGAATATCCCCTAGCTAAGAATCTTGCTTTGCTCTCCCTCTGTGCCAGGTCTAGATCAATCTGCCTGCTGTGTATCCTTTTAAGGCGTAACATCTTGCCATAAGGGATGCTGTTTATGAGGTGCTTAATGTGGGAACTGGTGGCGTGTAAGGTAGAGTTTCCAGCTGTTACCTTACGATGTAATCTTGTCTTTATTTTACCCTGTTCTATAAACACCTCAGTATCAAGGAAAGTAATAGATGACTTGCTCAGTGTAGCTGTGAACTGGAGGTTTAAATTATTGTTGTTGAGGTCAGAGATAAAATTCTCAGCTGATAACATATCCCCCTTCCAGATCACAAAGAGATCATCAATGAAGCGTAGCCAGGTAACTACCTGGGCCCGCATAGTTGTTGAGTGTAAGACCATGAGGACCATCTCCTCCCACCAGCCCATGTGGAGACATGCGTAGCTGGGGGAGAAGCTGGCCCCCATGGCCACACCCCGCAACTGCCTGTACATAAGATTGTTAAACATAAAGACGTTGTTGTCAAGACACATTTTAACCATTTCTAGCAACATCATTCTATGATCAGGCATGTTTGATAAGGATCTTTGCAAATAGTGGTCAAGAGCATTAAGGCCATCTAAATGTACAATGCTGGTATACAGCGAGCAGACGTCTAGAGCAATGAGTATGTAGTTTTCCTGCCATTGAATATTTTTTATTTTATTCAAAAAATCGCTCGTGTCGCTGACATATGATGGGAGCTTTTTGACCTCCCCCTGTAGGAAAAAGTCTACATACTGAGACATATGTTCTAAACAGCTGTTCCTAGCTGAAATTATAGGGCGTCCAGGGGGATTTGTAGGATTTTTATGCAACTTAGGCAGAAAATATATAGTCGGTACCACAGGGTAGTCATTTCGTAGGAATTCGTGCTCCTGATTAGTGATGAGGCCCCTTGATTTCCATTTAGAGAGCATTTTGTTGCAATTTAGGTACATATTTTTAAGTTCTGTACTGGAAAATCTGGTGTAACACATTCTGTCATTCAATTGTAAAAGTGCTTCATTCACATACATTTCTCTTTGGAGCAACACAATGTTTCCACCCTTATCTGATGCTCTGATAATTACATTTCGATTACTCTGTAGTTTAGAGATAAGGGCCCTGCAGTCCGCTGTTTCTTTATTGTATTTGTGTCTGCCCCTGTGTATTCTGATATTCAGATCTTTTAGTTGGTTGGTAACTTGTTCGTGGAATAAGTCTATGGAGTCTTTAAGCATGATTGGAGTATATGTGGACTTAGCTCTGAAACTGGTTAGGGTTTCTTTATCTGTTGATTCACAGGTAAATTGAGACTTTCAATTCCAGTCAAAGATACAGTTTGTTCATTGTCATGGGGTATGCTTGACCCCCACATTTCCGCCAGTTCTCCCATTAATGCCTCTGTTGCCTGGCTGGCGCTATTTTCTTCATTTACTGGCAGGGGTGTATGTGCATTTTCATGTTTGTTCAATGTGAAATATTTTTTGAGTTTAAGTTTTCTCGTGCTTTTGTAGACATCTAATCTCATATTGACATAGTTAAAATCTCTTTTTGGACAATAGGTTAAGCCCAGGCTTAGAATTTCTTTCTCTTTTTCACTGAGTTCAATGCCTGCGAGGTTGACAATGGTTTTATCAACATCCATGGGAGTGATTAATTTTTGTTCCACCCCCCTCTCTTTTTGTTTTTGTTTTTCCAGTTTGCGCCTGTGTTTGTTTGCTTTCCTCCGCTCTCGTCGTTTGATGTTTTTTGCGCGGCGTAGTGTTGTTGTCTTGTCCGATATTATTTTCAAAGGAAATGTTTTATTTTAAATGTTTTCCTGCATTGGCTTCACACTATGTGTGTGTTTTATCTTGACATTTGTGTACTGTGTATACTGTATATATATCTACTGTCATCGGTCCGTCCGTGTGCCTCGAAGGCACACAAAAAAGGGCGGAACTGATGTCATCACGCCGGCGTGGGCCTAATATGGTGTCGGTGACGTCAGCGGAGTCGCACGCGATGCCGTGCCTCTGACGTCGCCCACGTCGGTGCGAAGCTACGAAAGAATTTCCGAATGTTGCTGACGCAAGGGGGATATTCACAAGGTGAGGAATCCACAGGCAGATACTGTATCTACCAGAAAAAGCGTTACCAAAGGTAAGTAACTTGTTCTTTTGTGAGTACATAAAATTGCGACTACAAACCCTTTCATACATCTTGAAAGGCTATTTTGCATTTGCAAATGGCCGAAATTACTGATTTGCACCTTTTGCGAATGCAAAATTGTTTGATACATGTGGCCCCTACTGTGATGTGATAAAGTGCTTGTCCTTTTCTTTTGAGCTGCAGAGTGCTTTGTGCTCTTTGATGTGGTGGAGAGATCTTACCTTCTCGGTGGTTGAGTGAACTATTTCAGCTTTTTGTTGTGGCTCACTGCTCTTCCCTGTTCTTTGTTTTATTTAAGTGTCCTGTGCACGCTGGCTTTGGTAGATTGATTTCTGCTCTTTGAGATGGTGGTGTGTTCTCTGTTCTTTTTGTTTGAAGAGGTGCTCTGAACTCGCTCTTTAATAGTCTGAAGTATATGGTGCTGTGTTTTTTTTTATGAAGTTCTCTCTTGGGTGGGATAAAAAAAAACCTGTCCTGGTAAAGTGGAGCCTGAGTGTGTAAAAATCATGTGTTCTCTGCGTGCCTTTATGCTGTTCTTTGCTTTATTTTTGTGTATATTTGTATTTCTTTCTAATTTATAACCTAAAAGGTGGTTTTGCTGAAGCGTTCTGTATGTGGAAAAAGTCTATTCTTTCCGCAGAGTGATCTATATTGATAGTCAGTGTTCTGCTGAGTTTCGAGCTTAGAAATACTTTTATACACTTCCGTTTTGCATGTGCACTAACCATGCTTCATGAAAAGAGCTAACCTCTGCAATGGGGAACTTCCCTGACCACAGAGAAGAAAACACTTTCCAAGTTTAAATGAGTGCATGTACACACAAAGGAAGAGCCTACCCAATACTTTCAACAGATCCACTGTGCATCGCATACTCACACACGCACAAACACAAACATATGCGCCCGCACATTACACCCACCCACGCACATCATATATATTTCCTGCATACATACACACCATGTATACATTAACCATGCACTTCATTTCCCATGTGCATCAATCCTGCCAACATTTCTTGGGCTGCGAAGGACCCTCTTCCTATGCTATGAGATGACTGGTTCCTCTTATTGACACTTACTTGAAAGAGATATATCACTGCCTGGCACTGTACTCAGGTTCTCATTTCATTTCCTCTGGGATGGTGGAGTCATTCACAGCCAGGTAGTCTAGGAGCGGCCCCACTCCTGTGGAAGAACTTATGAGAGTCCCCATGATGATCTTCAGTGTTTGGAAATGATTGATTTTGTGGTTACATTTGCTGTAAAGATTTACAAACGTATCCCTTCTCCGTGTCCGGTGTCTCCCTGCTTCTCCCTTAACTCTTGCTGTTCTGCTTCTGACTTTTCATTTCTTACACCCTCTGCCTTGCTTTTATTTCGTCCTTTTTTCTTTTTTATCACCTATCTCGTCCCACGTGCAACCTCATTTTCATATTTCTCTCTCTCTTTGGATCCTTTTGCTCTTCTTTCTCCATCACACTCTTCTGTCCTCCTGATGCATCTTTGCAGGTAGACACCCTTCTGTTTGCAGAGTTCGAGGCCTGGAGGGACTCCCCAACGTTGGACCACTCTTGCACATTTCTGCAGAGGATTTACCATGAAGATATTGAACCCTGTCTGGATTTTGCCAAACAGGAGGTAAGCACTCTGGCTTTGGACTTTGGTTGTATTCCTTTCTGGAACTGGGCTATTCTTTTCTGGAACTGGACTTTTGTTGTGTTCCCTGTGACACTGGGCTTTAGTTACATTCCACCTCGGTCATTGGGGTTTGCTGGATTCCTCCTCTGCCACTGGCTCAATTTGCCTTTGGACTATGCACTTTAGCTCAGTTCCTCTCTGACACTGGTTGTCGACTTCATTGTGGCCATTGAACTTTGGTTTTCACTTTGTGGTACCACTTTGGCTGGATTCTTTTCTGACAAGGTGTATGGTCTGTGTTTTACCGTGGATAGCAGGCATTAATTGGACTCCACAGTGGGCAATAAGCATTCAGTCAGTGCACCTTTGCCGTTAACATGAACAATCAGATTTGCCTTTCTCCCCATTTTGACCAAGGGCTTCTTCATGTAGAGTATCTTTTTTGCCAGGAGGCTGCAGCACGACTACTGCTCAGTGATGTTGGAAGGAAGATGGGGGATCCTAGAGTGTTGGCCGCATAGCACCGGTCTCAAGAACTATGCGCACCCACTGTCCTCACTCAATCAGCTGCGAGGATGGAGGACAAGCTCGCCCATAATGTGCAATGGGGCCGCATCAGGGAGCAGAGCCTAGGGGAAATTGTTCTGCCGGACCATACTTCTGACAGCGCTGCTTGAGTGTGATGGAAGCTTGCACGGTTGATGATGCTGCCTGTGAGGTTCTCTGTTTTTTGGGAAATGTGTGCACCTTTTGCAAATGCTGCACTGTACATGTTTGTTAGTGAAGACTGGTAGAAGTATTTCACTACGCAAAGCTCAAAATGATTGACTTTGTCACTGTTTGTTTTTCTTGTCATCATAAGCTCTCAGAACTGGTGAAGTCTGCTGTTGAGAAGAACACTCTGACTGTGGAGCCAGTAGCATTGCAGAGTCTGCCGCTGGTTAAGGCATCTGCAGTAGAATGCGGAGGACCCAAGTAAGGAACTTTTTGCTTTACTCCAACACAGCCTTCCTGCCCTACACTTTTGTATCTAAGGTGCTGCAACTTCCCATAGATTGCATTTTTTTTTTACTATCACTGCTTCTTTGTGTGAAGATAGAGGAGGCCCTGTTTATACAGAGTTTACATTCCATTTTCTTGTCTATGTTGTCTGAGTACATTGCCCCAAAGATGGGTTTTCTTTCTTGCTTTCTAAGGTGGTCTTTCACTTCCAGGTTACAAAGTGGGTCTGGTTAATTTTTCATGATCTGTCTTTTTAGCCCTCTCTCCTTCTCTCTCGCTCTTTCTTTCTCGATCACACAAACACACGCACTTTCTCTTTATCTCTTTTCTCTCTCGTTCTCTTTCTTCCCTTATCACTCACTCTCTCTTTTCTGTTGTTTTCTCTTGTGTCTCTCTCTCTTTAGGTCCAAGCCTACCAGACAGCACAGCTGTCTGGTTTGCTAACATTATCTTGGGGACATTCGGAAAGTTTCCCTGGGAACCAATTCCGCCCTTTGCTTACCATTGGCTTTTTAACTCACATTTGCTTGCTTTCTATTTGTTGGCTTTATTTGCTTTAGGCTGTCCATCTTGAGTTAGTCCCTTCCCTTCCCAAACCGTATTTACTGTATTCTTCCACCAATACTAAATTTTTGTATACAGGCCTTTAAATCTTGTTATCTTGTCACATTTGCTGTGCATTTAAAGACAGAGGTCAGATGTATGGCTCTGACTTCAGGGAGCTTCGTATTTAAATTTCTTTCCCTGACTTTAAGTGAGCAGGCTACTCGGGTGTGCTGTACAATTACATTTTCTTTTCAAGCGCAAAACAACATTTAAATGTCTGTAAACGAATTGTAGATATTTCAGAATATGGAAAGCACAAATGAAGCAGTTTTTTGTAGTTCTAAAGTGAGATGGAAACAAATATTTGAATATGATCAAAACAAATCAGTACATTGAGTGATGACATTTCCACACATTATCGTTTGTGCGCTGTATACTTTTATCAGTAAAACTGTAGGTCTGTGCAAATGTATTGATTATTTCAATTGAAGATGTTTCGTTTCTAATGTCAGTGTGCTACTACACAATGTATACTCCGCTTTACCCCCCACTCCACTCTACTCAGCAGCACTACATACCACTTTACTCTGCACCACTCCACACTACACCACTCCGCGACACTGCACTCTGCTCTGCACCACTCCACTGTACGCCACTTCATTTATTTTAAGGTTTTATAGAGCACAAACCTGACCCGTGAGGGTATCAGAACGCTTTACATATTCATAGGGTAATACAGAAGGCAGGTTATCACAGGAGACACTCTGCACCTCTCTTTCTATTCTACTTTACTCTATGCCAGTGCATTCTACCCCACCACTGTGCTCTTCGCCACTTCACTCTTCACCAATCCACTGTATGCCACTCTAATCTACTCTACACCACTGCACTCTACAACACTTCACTCTACTCTGAAAAAATCTACTCCATGCCACAGCACTCTATGCCACTCTATTCCACTCTATTCCACTCTGCGCCACTGCAATATACAATGCACCCCTCCACTCCACTCTACCGCACTGCACTGTATGCTGCTGCACTTGATGCCGTTGCATTCTTTACCACTTTACTTTAAACAAATATACTCTATGCCACTGCACTCTCTATGCCAAGGCTACTCTGCACCATTGCACTGTATGCCACTATACTCTTCAACACTCTTCTCTCTACCACTTTACACTGCACCACTTACTGCCACTGCACTCTACACTTAGACTCTCTACACCACTCTACTCTACACCACTATACTGTACAACACTCTATTCTGAAACACTGCACTTTTTGCCACTGAACTCTACACAACTCTACTCTGCGCCATTGGACTCTATGCCAATGCACCCCACTCTGCACCACTCTAGTTTACACCATTCTACTGCACTCTACTCCAATGCAGTCTTCGCCCATGCACTGTCCTCCACTACCCTCTATGCCACTCTAATCTACTGTGCACTACTTCACTCTACACCTTTCAATTTTGCACCACTCTACTCTGTGCCAGTGCACTCTACTGCATTCTACTCTGCACCTCTGCTCTTTGCTGCTGCACCACTGTACTCTGCACCGCTCTAATCTACGCCACTGCACTCTACAACACTCTTCTACGCATAACTGCACCCTCTGCCACTGAAGTCAACGCCCCTCTACTCTGCACCATTGCACTCTACTCTGCACCACTCTACTCAACTCTGCACCAATGCGCTCTATACCCTTGCACTCTACGCCACTCTACTCTGCATCACTCTACTCTACGCCACTCTAATCTATTCTGGACCTCTGCACTCTATGCCACTGCACTCTACATGACTTTACTCTTTATGTCACCTCACTCTAGTCCACTCTACGACACTCCACAATACTCCACTTTATGATTCTCTACTCCATTAAATTCTGCTGCACTCTATGCCACTCCACTTTACAACACTCTCTGCCACTCTACTCCCTTACCCCACTCTACAACGCTCTACGCAATTCCCTGTAAACCACTCCCTGCCACTTTACTACACTCTATTCTATGACAGACTACTCAACCCAACTTCACTCCACTGTTTCACTTTAGGCCACTAGGATGCATGCTACTTCACTCTGATACATAATGCAACTCCACTCTTCAACACTCTACTCCACTCTATGCCATCCCACAATCCTACACTACTGTACTCTATACCACTCCACTCTACGACAATCTACTCTGCTCTTAGTCACTGTACTCTACAACATCTACTTCACTCTATGCAGCATTCTCTACGCCACTCCACTGTGATCTACACCACTCCATGATACCACTCTATGCCACTCCATTCTACAACACTCTACTCCAGTCTGACACTCTGCTCCACTGTACGCCACTCAACTCCACTCCACTCTACGCCCTTCAACTCAACAGCACTCTACTCCCTTCATGACACTCCTGAACACTCTGCACCACTCTACTCTATGCCACTTCATGACACTCAACTTTACTCCATGCCACTCAACTCTTACTCTACACAATTGTATGCCACTCCGACTCTCTACGCCACTCCATAACACTACACTCTATTTCACTTTATGATACACCTCTCCAGTCTCCTTTCCCCATCAACTTTTAGCTGTGAGGAACAGCAGCCATGCTGGTGTACAACTTGGCTAATACATAAAAGCGAACCAATAGCTCTTGTATAGGCAATACATATTGGTTTGCCAAAGCTTGTTTTTGTTGGTCATTTTGCCTATTACCTTCTCTGACCCCCATTTCCCTTGTCAATTGGACACTTTTAACCCAGTCTCCTCCAGTCCTAGTGTTTTCAAAAGCTGGAAGGACACCCTGCACCCAGGGGATTCCTATATTTCTTTACACACCAACATGTTTATGTGCTCTGGCATTGATAGGTTTGCCGCCTGAGGCTATTGTAGATTCACATGCTGGGCATTATGCCACCATCTAGTGTTTGGGTCTGTGAAATGTTATAGGAAGGCATAATAAAGCTGTTTGTTGCTTTGCTTACTCCTGCCATTGACTGTTCTCCGCGGATGTCTGCAAGTTGTTTTTCTTCTAATAAGTTTGGAGTCACAAGATACTTCATGAGTCCTCCCTTAGCCCACAATGCTCCAGGACAAAGTCTTTATCTTAGATTGATTTTTTGACCATCAGATTCACCATCAGATTCGAACATTGCTAGCTCCTGGACCAACAGCAACTTCACCGGGACCTCCAGTTGTTGAGGATTCGGCCCCAGTGATGGAAGAACTCTACACAGGATTAGTGATCATTTAGGACTTGACTTTTGAGCAGGGTTGATGCAGCTTTCTCGAAAAAAATTCAGATCAAATTGATAAGCAGATCAATGGTCAGACCATCATCAGGTAATCAAACTCTGCTGGTCTCCGGACCATGAGTAGTCAACCTGCTTGGTATGTAAGGCATTCAAATGCAAAATACCCACACAGTACTGACAGGAATGCTGCTGGATATACCAAAAGATGTAGTGTTGAGAATCACCCAAGATGCTGGTACTCATTCAAACCGAGGACATCATTAGCCCCAAAGAGGAAATGTCTAGGCTCAGCCAGTGCAGGGTGAACAGAGACTAGTGGCTTTGTCCTCAAACGCTTCAGAAGCATAGGAAGGGAAACTCACATTATGCCTGCATTTCACCACGCTCACTTGAGGATTAACCCCAGGGTTCAACCTCAAAAGCATCCTACTGTTGAGGCCAAGTAACGCTCCTGAGAGAGCAGGGCATCAAACCTTGTGGCACAGACCTTCCAACCTGGCTCTAACACCTGAGAGACCCCATAGCATCTAAAACCATTTGGTAAAGGGCCCTGAATGTCAGCATCCATCAGTGCTGGTTCTACCAAAATCCTTGACAAAAATACATCCACATAGCTGACATCAGCTTCAAAGTCAACTCTGAGATCTACTTTCAGATTGGCTCCAAAATAGGCCTTGATGCCGAAATCAGACTCCAGTGAAGTTCCAGTCAGCTTTGTGGCCCCTTGGTTGCCCGATATCAGACATCAAAAGATTTTCATTTATCCCTTCATTGGGAAAATCTTAGCATGACAATCCTCCCCCTCAGTCACATACACCTTACTACCAAGAAGTAGAAACTCACCTTCGAGGAGCAAATTTTGGATGAGCTACATTCCTTTCTGATTCCCAAGAAGGCTAGAGAAAATGTCACTACTCCTTGTCCAGAACTTCCTACTCCTAGGCCTCACACACCACCATCACCTCCGCCTGCTCTGTTACAAAAGCAGTCATTATGATCTTCAAGATCCTAATGATGACCCTGTTACATCCGGAGATGGGGATGACCTTGGCAATATTACCATGTTGATCCCCATCACGATCCTAGCCTAGAGCTCTATCCTGTGACGGCCTCTCCCTGGATAATACTAATGCCTACAATGCAGTCACACAGTGGACTGCAAAACACCCTAAGGTAAAGCTCCATATGGTTGGTCGAAACTTTTTCTAAAAACAAGAGATCTGTCCAGTTTCTTCCCATGCTAAAAGGTGAAATGAAGTACAGACAATTCCAAGGACCTAGTCAAGGTTAGAGTGTCAACCCACAAGTCAAGAAAAATACAAGATCAGACAGACATATTATTTTACATCCGGGGCCGAGTTTCTTTGGTGGGGCACACAGACAGTCTCAGCTCGGCAACAGGACATGCTCTTCCTTTATATAAGGAAAGTAAGAAATGTAATGCAGTTGGGAAGTATGTGACTGTGGAGGCAACCCTCAATGGAGAATTGCCAGTTCAGTTTGATTGCCCTCCAGATATCATCACCGTCACTGAGAGGAGATGGAGGAGTTAGTGAAGCATCTTCCTAAGACTTTCCACAAGGGGGACAATAACTTATTGTGGAAGGGAATGTTATCTCAAACATGTACATTTGGTGTTCCCACAACTCTGCTGACACCGCCTCCAGGGAAATCAACTCCAACATTCTTTTCATATGCCATGCCAGGCTAAAAGTGTTGTG
Source organism: Lissotriton vulgaris (assembly GCF_964263255.1). NCBI lineage: Eukaryota > Metazoa > Chordata > Amphibia > Caudata > Salamandridae > Lissotriton > Lissotriton vulgaris. The sequence continues at coordinate 867,541,051 of NC_141687.1, read as the reverse complement.
CTTTAGACCAGAGGTACAACACCTCATCAGTGTTATGTTTCATGGAGTATCTCTGTTCGGCCTATTGGTCAACTCAATGCTTGAAAAAATTAAAAGCGATGCAAAGACTGTCACAAGGTCTGTTTTCCGTAAATTGCAGGTGAGATCTTCCTTAACTGCTACCACTAACATCAGTCCTTTCAAGGCACACACAGGGACCCAAGTCTTCAAGCATCTACCTCCATGCAGTGACTTCCCTTGACCCCATGATGACACATCACCTGTTGGGGGAAAGTTGAGGTTTTTCCATCCACTGTGGGATAAAATAGCCTCCAAAAATAGGTGCTCTCAGTGGTACAGCAGGGACACTGCCTGGAGTGCCACTGAATGCCACATCATATCACCTCATCATCATGTTATGAGTTGTGACCATCTATGACTTCCGCAGGAATAAGTACAAATGATCTTCACCAAAGGTGGCATTGAGATTGTAACTCCTGACTAGTGGTGCCAATGAGCTACAACCGGTACTTCATGATCCCCAGAAAAAGAACAGACTCTGCAGTGTATTCACATGACTACCCTGCAAGACGTCATTCTGCCGCTCTGCACAGATGATTACATTGCAACCCTCGATCTCAAGGACATAAAATTCCACAGCTACATGCATCTGACACATTACTGCTATCTGCGCTTTGTGGTAAGTGGCCAACACTTCCAATTCAAAGTACTACTTTTTGGGATCACAACAGCCCCAAGGTTATTTACCAAAAGCCTAGCAGCTGTAGCTGTGCACCTGAGCAGAAACGTCTTCTATGTCTTTCTTTGCATAGACGATTGGCTGATAACGAACTGCTATTGAGTGGAATGCCAAGCAGACAATCGGAAGGCACTGTCATTGTCACACAGGCAAGGTTTCACTGTAAATGGCAAAAAGTTGTATCTCTAGCAACAGTATTTCCAGCCCCTTCTTGGATATCTGCTAAATGCCATCACGGGTAAACCGAACCAATAGAGAGTAATGGCATTCCAAAGGCTGCTGCCTCATTTTCAGGTGCCATATTCTCCTAATGTAAGAATGGAATTAAACTGTTGGGGAAGATGGCTTCATGCTTTGCGATAGTGCTGGAAGCTATGCGACATGCATGTCCACTTCAGGAGTGTCTAGTGAGGCAGTAGTTAGAAGCAGAGGGTCAATGGGAAGATCTAGTGATGGTTCAGCCTAGGATTCAACACACACTAGTGTAGTGAACTTGTTGCTGGGCAGGTCTTTTCTCAACCCACTACTGCAAGTGAATATTACCATAGTCTCCTCACTCCTGGGGTGGGGGGCTCATCTCAACCAAATGGCTATTCAGGGCACCTGGGCCCCATAAAAATGGATTGCCATATCCATTATAAAAAAACTCGTGGCAATCAGTTTAACTCTCAAAGCCTTTAACAGGTTCATTTGAGGCAAAAAAGTCCTTATAAAAACAGACAATATGATGGGAATGCACTTCATCCAGATGCAGGCTGGGGGGGGGGGGGGGGGGTCACTAACCCCAGCTGTCCCCTCTTGTCCAAAATATTTGGCATTGGGCGTTCGGAATTACATTTAGCTCCTGACAGAGCATCTATGGGGGTGGACAATCACTTTGTGCACAAGCTAAGCAGGATACTTCAACAAGTCTATGAATGGGAGATACAGCTCCACTTGCTTCAAGGGTGGTTGTTGTCGATGGGGCACTCCCACAATCAACTTGTTTGCCACTACACAAAAAATCAGAATTCCCAAACTTCGCCTCGAACTACCTTCAATCACAGTCCATGGAGAATGCATTTTAGATGAACTGGTTAGGGATATTTGCCTACGGTTTTCCTCCACCACCTTTGATCCCATATGTTGTGAAGAAAATGAGGCAAGTATCCATGACACTCATTGTTGTGGCAGTATCTTGTGCTTGATAGCCCTGATACTCTATGCTGTTGGAAATGTCTGTACGTGCTCATGAAAACCATCTGCTGAAGCCAGATCTATACATTTGTAATCAGGGCCAGCTCAGACACCTAGACCTCAGACAGTTGAATGTAACAGTTTGACACCTGCGGTCTTAAGGTTTGGTTACCTCCAACCAACAGAGAAGTGTATGCAAATCCTGCATGAGGCATGTTCACTTAATATACATGCTTTCTAAGTGGCAAAGTGTTAAAGATTTGTCTATGACATTACTGGTTACAGGCTTCTGAGCAAGATATTATCTGATATTTTTGCATCTGCAAATAGCAGCGTTGGCATACCACGCCATGTGTTTACATTTGGCTGCACAGGGGTTTACATGCAAAACAGAGAACATTTGTCTCATGGTATATTTCAGATCTCCAGTGTACTTATGGCCTCAGAGTGCTGTAGTTGTGTTTCCCACGTCTTTCACTCTGGCAATCAAGTCAGGCATATGCTAACCAAATGCTTTTTTTATTACCAAGTCAAAGATTGGAGTGGTGTAAGCTTCAGATTTCCCAACAATCAAACTGGCATGGCTTGTTAAAATACATTATGTGAAGCAGGACACGATGGGGCTTTAGAGGCAGTGGAAAGAGAGAGGCGTGCAGATTGTTAGGGGTACTTAAAACACAATAGTTTTCAGCTTAACCAAGTTTTAAAGCAGAGACGAGATAGAAATAGAGAGTGTGTTTTTGTCAGTGTGAGTATGTAAAAATCTAAGGTGAAATTCGACAGATATCTCGCCATACCCGACTTAAAGCACCTGTAGTCAAGTATTTACTGCAGAAGACATAACATCCACCCCCTCCCTGAAGCTATGTCCCTGCAAACCCTACCCTGAAGTGCCCAATCCTTTCAATCCCCCCACCCGCCCCGATCGCATGAAAGGATGTGGTGTTAGTTCATCCACTGCTGTAGTTTGCGTATCAGGACTTAACAGTAAATATTAGAGACGGCTTAAACAATGAATGATGATTAAACAATGAAATAGATTGGTGTGAAGGGGGAATTATCTTCTGTTCCTCTTGGTACAGCTAAACACTCAATGATTTTCCCGACTGCAGCGGAGTTTCAATTCTAAAAACTGAATTAAATAGATGTACTGGTACACTGGTGGCTGCATGCCTGTATTGACGTTGTGGAACTACACTTTCGCAAAGTCTAAGCCATGGCTCTTTTGGCTTTTTGAGCCATCTGGTATCATTGTATCATCTTACAAATGTAATTGATTTCACTCCCCGGTGTATACCTCTTCTTTTCATTATAGTTGAAGGCATCCAATTTGTAAAATGAACCCCCAAGCATTAGCTTTAGAGATTGGATACTGTTTCCTGATCTTCATGCTCGAAGCCACATGCCTCCAAGGACCAAAAACCCCATCTGTCCTTTTGTTGCATTCACTTACTTATTATTTACCTTGATGCCTAATGAAGTAAACAACCTTTGTTTTCACAATTTGTAACTTTTTCGGGTGTTCGCTATGTTTTAATCCATGGGCTATGGTCATAAGCAGTAGTAATCTCAGTGGTGGTAGATCTCGGAACGATGTTTGACAGAGGTGACTCAGGGTCACAGTTTTATGGGATCTGTCTGCCGCCTTTGATACCATTGATCACCGAGTCCTCACCCCTCATTGAATGAGGAGGAATGGAGTTTTCAAGGTTTTCATCCCTTCTGAAAGACCACAGTCCAGTAATACAACTAGGCCCTTTTCAGCTCGCAACCTATCTAAATAAATTGGGATGTACTGTTACCCCCAATTCTTTTTAAGCTGCATCGGAGGCCTTTGGCAGCTCGGCTAGTGGCTTTTAGGGATCCATTTACAAGTAAGGTGGTGTAATCTACTTGAACTTGATGGTCAAACTTAAAGATAACCATTGCACTTTAAGTACAGAGCTCTCGGGGACGATGAAGGCTATAACGGGTGAATATTTTAAAGGTGAACTCATCTAAGTCTGAGATCCTATTGCTATCCTCAAGAGTCAGTTTTTGGGGATTAACTCTCTGGACTGCTTGAATATGTTGCTGTCCCACTCCAGTGCAGGAAGTCAGATATCTCAAGGGGCTTATTAAGAGTCTGGCGTTCCATGGACCGCCAGACTCTCCGGAGTGTAGCGGTCTCCCCACCACCTTATTACAACAAGAGCGGTAGGTCCGCCAAAGCGCTGCCGCAGCCGCCAGGGAACCACCGTTCCATGGCGGTGTTGCGGTGATGTAGAGGCATTCATCTGCTTGGCGGGACTGTCTCAGTCCCACCAAGCATATTAGGAGTTTCCTCTCTGCCAGGGTTTACATGGCGGTTCCTCCTTCATGTAAATCCTGGTGGAGAGAAAACAAAGGGGGCCCTGCAGGCCCCCCCAGACGCCTCTGTTCCCTGTGTGCATGCACACTAGTTCTGCACGGCATGCATTTTACAGTCCATGGCGTGCAGGAACTGTTTTCGACATTCCCTTTGCAGTGCCCGTTTTTAGAGGCACCATCGTGGGGACGTGCAAAAAATAAAGCCAGACAGGAGGAACCTCCTTATCTGGCAGGAAGCCTCACCACTAGTTTGGCAGTGTGGTGGACCTGGTGCTGCACCAAGCTCTTAATCGGACCCTCAGCGTCTCAATAAACTCCAGTCTGGAATTTAAGGCCCCCATTGCTTAGGTGGCAAATGCCTGTTGCTTTATTCTTCACATTTTACAGATAATCTTTCCCTTTATTATGTTCCGTCTTAGGATCATGGTGGCAAATGCGATTGTACGTTTATAATGCTATTCTCCCGGGGCTCAGCAAGGATACAATTAATAAGCTACTGTCAATTCAGAACAGTGCTTTGAGGCTTGTTTTCAATCTTTTAAAGTTTATGACTGTGTCTATGCACCATAAACTGTTGTACTAAAGTGAATTTAATTTAAGTCAGATTGTATGGGCAGCAAGATCTAGAAGAACAAAGGGCCTTTCGTCATGAAAAAAAATGATGTATTGTCCCTACCTGATCTTTATATTCTCGATCACTGAACCTGTTCTCCATGAGTAAAAATAAAAGCTGCATCAGGAGAGCTTTCAAAATTGCCACCTCTGAGCTCTATAACAGTGTACATCTAAATGTCCTTATGATTCAACATTGTTTTTGAAAAATCTGTAAAAATTGTGCTTTTCTCCATATTATGAATTCCAGAGCTCGACTATAGGATTGTATAAGTTATGTGTTCTGAAATTATGGTTGGTTGAGACCTCGCCCCATTCATGGAGTATCAAGATACTCCTACTGAGTGAATTTGATGCTGTATAAATGGACTGAAATAAATAAATGCAGTGGCTTTCTCAATTACTAGCCCTCGAATCTTCCTTTTTATATTTTACATCATTCATCGTTTTGGTTTGCCTATAGTTAGGGTCATTCTGCAATAGGTAGTGGGGCTAAAATATTTGCAAATGGTTATTGAACCCTTTTCTCCTCAAGTTCTTTTCAGGCGCAGATTGTGTTTGGTCTGATTTTTTAACACCAGCAGTACCACCAAGCTTGGAGTGAAGATAACATGCATGTTAACAATGGGGTACAATTGCGTACAATATAGTTGTAAAGCCTATATTCTTAGTCACTCTGTATTTTCAAACCAAAACTCCTAATTTGGGCAAAAATACACCCTACTCCCTGTTCCAATTATAGTAACTCCAGGAGGTTTTTATATCAGCAAAAACACTGGGCTTATAATGACCATGCATACACGTGGTGTTCGTCAGTTATCAGTGAAATTTATTTATTTATTTATTTTGAAAGTTTTATATAGCACGAACAAGATCTTTGCAGATATAAGAGCGCTTTACAGGAGAAGGGGTACGAGCATGAGAGTGAATTACAATTGGAGTGGGGTAGGTACATGAGGGAGCATAGTCAAATGGATACATCAATAATGATAAAAGTACAAATACGCGGGAGCATAAACAATCAGGTAAGCCAATAACACAAGTGATACACATATGCAAATGGTTCGAACAAGTAGTACAGATCGGTTCAGAGTCTTTACAAATAATCCCCAATGATAATTCAAGTGTATTTAGCCATAAGGATATCTTTTACTTCTTTCTTAAAAAGTGTGGTGGAGGAAATGAGCCTGGTTTCAGGAGGGAGTGAGTTCCAAATCCTGGGTGCCATTCCTGAGAAGGAGCGTTTATAGGTTTTTTCCTTCCGGAATCTTCGAGGTTTTAGCAAAAGATTGTTTGTGCCTCTGGTGTTTCTGGAGCCGCCAGAAATCGTCAGTTTCTGAGCGAGGTATCCGGGTGAGCTCAGTTGGACAGCCTTATGCGTCATGCAAGCGATTTTCAGATGTATTCTGGCTTCAAAAGGCAGCCAGTTCAGGGATTTCAAGTCAGGGGAAATGTGTGAGTGTTTTTTTGATCCAGTGATGAGTCTCGCTGCAGCGTTTAGAGAGGCTCTTAGGGGTGCCGTAGTAGTTAGGGGGAGACTGCAGAGGGCGATGCTGCCGTATTCTATTCGAGGGATGACTAGTGCCTGAACTGCAGTTTGGAAGTCTTTGGCTGGGAGGAAGGGTTTAAGTTTTCTTAGGGTATTGATTTGGTGGTTCGCTCCCTTAGTTGCTTTGCTGATGTGTTGCTACATGTTGAGATTGGTGTCAAGTGTTATGCCTAAAGATTTTGCTGAGTCCACGATGGTGGGTTGAACATTGAGTGCCGTTAGGTTTTAAGCCAAATTTGAGTGGTAGAGATCTTCGCAGAAGGTGAGATCAGAAGGAACTCTGTTTTAAGAGCATTGAGTTTGAGATGATTATCAGCAAGCCAGCATTGGGTGCTTCTGATCGTTGAATTCAAGAGCATAATGTCCTTGGGTGATTGTAATTTGAGACATAGTTGGGTGTCATCGGCGTACATATGAAAGTGTACATTGGATGCTTGTAGCAAGGTGGTGAGAGGTTCCATAACTAGATTGAACAAAGTTGGGGTTAGGGAGGATCCTTGTGGGACGCCTAACGATACAGGTATTGGCGAGGACATCAAGTTGTTACTCTTGAATTTCTGAGACCTGTTGTGTAGAAAGGAAGTGAACCACTTGAGAACAGTTCCAGATAGACCCATTCTTGTGTTTAATAGTTTGAGTAAATTCTCATGTTTGACGGTGTCGAATGCAGAAGAGAGATCAAGAAGGATGAGGAGGCAGGTATCGTTTTGATCTAGGATTTGAAGGGTGGTCGTCAATTATGTGAGTCATAGCAGTTTCGGTACTATGACCTGCTCGGAAGCCTGATTGATGCGGGTTGAGCAGATCAAACTGATTAATGTGTTTAGTCAGTTGTATTTGTGCGCATTTTTCCAACAGTTTGGCAAGAGTTGGAATATTGGTAATGGGGCGGTATTTGTTTAGGTCCGAGGGGTCGGCTTTAGGTTTCTTTAGTAAAGGTGTGACTTGTCCAACTTTGAGGGAGTCTGGGATGGTCCCTTGTTGAAGTGAACTGTTAATAATTTTAGTCCAGAGTGGGAGAAGCGTCGGGGTAAGGTCTTTGGTCTCTCGCCTCGGTGCCCACTCTGATCAGCGATCACACTCGGCAACTCTGGGCACTAGCTTGCCTCATCTTCACTAACGGCCCCACCAGACCGCCGGGGATGCCTGGTCTCACCCTGGAGATACCCATTAAGGGACCATCTCTCAGGGAAGCCAGGAAGGGTTTCGCAGCGGTCAAAGCGCGGAGGTACCCCTTCGGGAGTGATTCCAGCGCTATATAAGCACATAATTAATTAATTAATTTGACAGCGTTAGCAGGAAGGGGGTCAGTGAGGTGATTGGATGGTTTCAAAGTGCTTAGCAGTCTGCCAATTTCTTCTTCCGAGTAGGTGACTAAGGATGACCATGTAGCATTGTTTTTTGGTTCAGTGGGTGCTATGCAGTGGGGTTTGGAGTAAAGGTTTGCGTCAATGAGGAGATCGCTCATTATGTTGTCAGTTTTTTGGATAAAGAAAGAGGCGAAGTCTTCACAGGAGGGTGCTTCCCGCATAGTGCTGAGCGGTTGAGGTTGTTCCTTAGATTGTGTTCTGATTAGCTCAAACAGTTTTCTCGGACGTTTTTTTGCTTGGTCGTGCTGAAGGCTGAAGAAGTTTGATTTTGAGCGTTTTATTTTCCTGAAGTAGGCGTTTCTCTTTTTCTTCAGTGTTTTTAGGTGCAGTGCAGAGGGAGCTGATCTCCAGGTGTGCTCTGCCATTCGCATGTCTCGTCTATCGTCATTGAGACTCCCGTCGTACCATGGATTGGAAATTTTAGCTGAGGCTCTTTTTAACTGCAAAGGTGCAGCTTCATTAATTATTGAGGTCATAGCGTTGATATAGTGGTCAGTCAAGGATTGGACGTCCGTAACACCGGTTGGAGGAAGTAGGAGGTTGCAGCTGTTAGGGGGTAGAGAGCTTGGGATGAGTTTTTTCAGGTCTCTTTTCCAGACTTTGGGCTTGGAGGATTGAACCGGGTTAAATGTAACTTTTTCATTGATGAAGAATGTGATAATATGGTGATCTGACCAGTCACAAGGTTGGATAGATTTGAGTTGGATAGAGTCCTCTTTGGAGATGATAAGGTCGAGGATAGAGCCTTTCTCGTGGGTTGGGCTGTTGCATATTTGGGTGAGTTCAAGGGCGTTGAGGACATTTTTAAGACTATTTACCACCGCATCATTGTGATCGTTCCGGTGGAGGTTGAAGTCACCAAGGTATATTTGGGTGAGCTGTCGTCCTGAATTGGTTGAGATCATATCCATGATTTGTTGGCAGAAGGTGAGGTTGTCCCCGGGTGGGTGGTAAATGCCGTGTAGAGTGCATATCGGTTTGCCCTCACTGATAATATCGAGGCAGACGTATTCACAGTAAGTTGGGGAGGGTAGGGAAGGGGAGGTTACTTTCAGAACAGAGAGGTTGCTCCTGAATATACATGCGATTCCACCACCTATTTTACCAGACCTGTCAAGTCTAGTGATGTGGTAGTTGGGGGGAACCAGAATGTCCATTATGGGTGTAGAAGATTCAGTTAACCAGGATTCAGTCATGATGATTAGGTCAAGCTCCAGTGTTAAGATGAGATCAGCGATTGCGGAGGAGTGTTTAGAGGCCGATCTGCAGTTGAGGAGACAGCATTTGAGACGGGGAGTGTTGAGGGTGGAAGAGGGTTCTAGAGAGAGGGGGACTTTTCTCAGGTTATTAGGGATGGAGATTCTGTTGGTCAGTGTGGGGGGTCTAAGGGGATTTGAGAGTATCGTAGGAATGGCGAGGTGTGTGGTGGGCGTGTGGTTATGGGGAGCTGGGTCGTAGGAGCGGAGGAGGGTGAGTATGTCGAGGTCCGAGAGAGGGTTGCAGGAGCGACGGGGGCGGTTTTCGCGATTGTGAACAGGGATTGAGGTCAAGTGTGGGTAGTGTTGAGTGGGAGTGTCATCCGAACGGGTGGAGGACCTGTTGGGTGGGATGTTGTTGGTGGTGGGTGAGGGGTATCTGGGGTGTGTGCAGAGTAGTTCTTTGATGATGTGAATGTCTTCTTTGAGCTGGATGAGGGTGGCCATAATCTCGTCCAGTGTGGGATAGGTGTTGGTGGTGGTGATGGGAGGGTTAGGAGTGGATGACGTAGGGAGGAGGTTGGTGGAATGGGTGAGGGTATTGGTGGAAGGTGGAGGGTGTAGGGTGGAGGATTGGCGTATGTTAGTCGTGATGGGGGTGCAGGTAAGGTAATGGGGGGTGAGAATGGGGGGGGAAGTGGGATTGGAGATGGTCCTTTTTTGGGAAGGGGGAGTTAAATTAATAGAGTTGGTGTGTTCTATGTGATTAGTTAAAGGGTAGAAGTGGGGACTGAGAATGGGGGGGGGATAAAGGGTGGGGTTTGTCTTTGTGTGTGTCGATCTGGTGTTGAACTAGGTTTGACGGGTTGTGGGTGGGAGCTGTGGTGTGAAAGGAATGGGAGTGGTATGAATGGGGGTCTGATTGTTGGTATGGGGGGAGGGGGTGCGGCTGGTGTATGTGGGGGAGAGATCTGTGTCTGTGCTTGAGGAGTGTGGGTTAGCTACAGTAGGTGGGTGAATGATTAAGGAGCTGGGGGTAGTTGTCGTGTTGTTCTGGGGCTGAAATAGGTTAGAGAGGTTGTTAGTGTGGTCTGTGAGGTCGGGGGTGATGGGTCTGAAGGTGCTGTGAGTGGTGGTCCGAGGATTGGAGAGGTGCTCTTTGAAAGTGGGGAACAGTTTGTCTTGAAGTTCCAGGTTCCTGTCTGTGGATTGAATTAGGACAATCCTGTTATTGTAGATAGTGATGGTGGTTCTGCCTGGGAAGAGTTGGGATGGTGTGATGGAAAGTGTTAGGCCATGAGCGGATTTCCTGGTGGTGGAGACGGTGAGTAGAGAGAAGAACGATTTTCTCCATTGAGCTCTGCGTGTAGTGTGGAAGATGATATCAATGTTCAAGGAACCATTGACCGGTGAGAAGTAGGTGTCTGCAAAGGGGGTTTCAGGGTGGGACGTGGGACCTTAGAAAGTTGTGTTTAAAGCGTTTAGCGGCTTTTTTGGTGAGTGTGGGTGGGTAATTGATTCTATATGTGTGCTTGCCGATGGGCTCCATGTTGGGATGACGGTATAGGTAGGTGCGGGAGGGTGCGCAATAATAACAAGTTGCATGGAACAGAGTGACTCTAGTGAGCAGCCAAAGTATATGAGGTAGTAATCGGTGTATATTGTACTGTAGGGATGGGGACGACTTGCTGTGGGCATCAGTGTATGTTTCAGGGCAATGGGGCCATAGGCTTACTACCATATGTGTCCATGGGCTCAACCTTTGTTGGTTTTAAACTTAATCCCGGTGAGTTTCCCTCCTAAAATCAGTAATTGGTTTACCCATTAGTAAGGAATGCGGGGATTGCTTGGAAATACCTTTAAGGTTAAGCAGAGACTTGGGATACCCAGATCGAATAGTGGTTGGAGGGGAGGGTCTGAAAAGTTTCATCCCTCCATCCATCATCTCCTTGTGTTTGCTTTGTATGCCCTAAGTTGGCAGGGTATGCCCAGTTGTGGGTCCCTTGCTCACTTTGCCATTGGATTCAAGGTAGCCTGGCTGATGAGGGGTGTTACCCCGAAACTGGTCTCAGGACGCTTGTTTCCGGTCCAGGGAGGACCTGGCTTGGCAGTTGAGATGGAATGCTCCTATGAAGAACAGGTTCAAGACTGATTTGCTTATTGCTGGGTCTGAACTGGGGTGTTGAAGTAAGCTAAAGAACAATGATGGATTCAACCCAGATCTAATCGTGTCTGGGGGTGAGTGTCTTAAAGGTTTCCACGCTCCGTCCATCATTTCCTTGTGTTTGCTTTGTTTAACCTAATTTGGCAGGGTATGCCCATACGTGGGCCCCTTGCTCACTTTGCCACTGGATTCAAGCTAACCGGGCTGATAAAGGGTGTTACCCACAAAATGGTCCAAGGATGCCTATTTCAGGTCCAGGGAGGACCTTGCTTGGCAGTTCGGGCTGGACTGTTTCCATGAGGAACAGAGCCAAGACTAATTTGCATATGTCATGTTTCTGAGCTGGGGTGGCAAAGTGAGCAAAAGAATGATGATGGATTTAACCCAGATCTAATAGGGACTGGGGGTAAGTGACTTAAAAGTTTCACCCCTCTGTCCATCAGCTCCTTGTGTTTGCTTTGTTTGCCCTAAGTTAGCTGGGTATGCCCAGGCGTGGGTCCCTGGTCCCATGCTCACTTTGCCACTGGATTTAAGCTAGCTTGGCTGATGAGGGGTGTTACCCCTAAAACGCCCCCAGGATGCTTGTTTCCGGTCCAGGGAGGACTTGGCTTGTCAGTTCAGGCTGAACTGTTCCCATGAAGAACAGGGTCAAGACCTAATTGCATATGGTTGGGTCTAAACTGGGGTGGCAAAGTGAGCTAAATATTGATGATGGATTCAACCCAGATCTAATAGTGACTGGTGGTGTGTCTGAACACTTTTAGCACTCCTTCCATCCTCTCCTTGTGTTTGCTTTGTTTGCCCTAAATTGGCAGGGTATGCCCAGACGTGGGTCCATTGCTCACTTGCCACTTGATTCAAGCTAGCCTAGCTGATGAGGGGTGTTGACCCGAAACTGCCTCAAGGATGATTGTTTCCGGTCCAGGGAAGAGCTGGCTTGGTAGTTCAGGCTGGACTGTTCCCATGAGGAACAGGGTCAAGAATGATGTGCACATGGCTAGGTCTGAACTGGGGTGGCGAAGTGAGCTAAAGAACGATGATCGAATCAACGTAGATCTAATAGTGTCTGAGGATGAGTGTCTGAAAAGTTTCAGCAATCCTTCCATCATTTCCTTGTGTTTGTTTTATACCTTTATTAAACACAAAAGATGATCGTAGAGCACATTTCAACTAGGACATGCGCATTTTGGTAACTTTCAGCCAGGTGCTCCAGTCATAAGATGAGATAGGGCCATCATCTCAAAGGTATCTACATTCACTCTGCCACCCCTAGGATGGATGATGGGTTTCTTAAACTGGGTGGCATATTTACAAGGAGCAAGCACCGCCTCAGCGTAATTTCTTTTGACACAGCGGCGGGGCAATCAGTGTTCTACATTGCTTCATACTTACAAACTGATGCATTGGGCCCAATGCATCAGTTTGTATAGACCTGCGTCACATTATACCTACCCCAGGTATAATGTATGCGGGGTTGGGATTCTCATGTTAAAATGCCACGTAGCCACGTAGAACTAACACAATGAAATGTAAAACTTTTCACTGTGTCAGTCTATGACTTGACTGTGTCAAAATCACTACACTTTCTCAAACTAGGCATAAGGATTGATGTAGGGCTTTTAACTTAGGACTTGCCTCTGTGTTCTGATGCATTGCTGGAGTTGCATTAGACTTATGACCAACTCCAGCAATGCGTCACTTTAGCGCCAAAAGATGCACCGGAATGCCTGACGCATCCGTGAATCCTTGCCCCATGGACCACTGTATTGTAATTACATTGAATCCATGGCTTTGTTAGGGCATTTGCAGCAGGCGCAAGAAATCGGACCCATCTGGGGGGTGTGGCCAGCAACATGGCAGAGTAGCCACTTTCGCCAGAGGACCGAACTCACTTCTACATGAGATTTTGCCTTCGCATCGCCATACGACCAGGAAACCTGTATCCACTCCCTAAGGCCGAATATCAGATCACATACCAAAGGCCCCGATTGTGGAACAAGAGGGATGCCGAGTTGAAGATCAGCTAACTACAATGACGGTGTCCTGAGGCCGATTCCGAGCACAATAGAGAGGTGAGCGGGTGATGTCAACACTTAAACAGTGCCCTCAGGATTATCAGTCAGAACACAGAGCTTTATGCCCGGCCGAGTCGCGCACCTTCCGCCCCTTAATTTGCTCCAGGGCCACACCAGAAAGTGTCAGGGTGCCACCACTGGCCCGCACATGTGACAGGGGCTGCGCCATCGTTTGTGGACTGAGTTGGCAGAGGACCACCGGCAGTCCTCACACACAAGGCACTGCAGGTTACAGGGGCTGCCCTTCCAGGCGGCTGCATACTTGGGAGACCTGCGCTGAGCTGTGCAACGGCCCTAGCAAATGTGTAAGGATGTGACTGGGCGGCCATGCAGGAGAGAAGACTCAAATCTCAGCCGAGACTGCCAGGAAAGGTGTGGCCTTGTCAGTGGAGTTCTGTCGGCCCAGAGGAGGAGAGCCGCGGGCATACCTGGGCCCTGCGAGTTTTCAAGCAGAGGATCGATAGAGCTGGAGTCAGACGGGCTGAGTGTGGGCCTGACTCAGGCAGCACGTGGGGACTGATGGAACTCCTTAGAGGGGAGGCATCTATACACAGTGAGCCTTGGGGAATTCCTCCTCTAGCTCCCAACACACAAATGCTCCTGGGGTGCGTTGAAGGTGGAGACACACAGAGAGGGGCCCAGGAGACCAGCGGGAGGAGACGCCCCGCCTAACTGGGCAGATACCAGGGTGCTGATCCTTGCATTCTGTGGGAAGAATCAGGAGGTGGCCCCAATGACACCAGACAGGGGCTGTGCTATGGGGGAGCTATCCTGAGCCCTGTTGCCGCGCTGTACCAGGTTAATACTGATGCCAACGAGGAGACACATGGGTCACCGCGCTATGGAGTGAACTGAGCTAAAGGAATAATCCATGGTACGGGGCAACGCTCCCCTGATAAAGACAGGGGGGCACGCCAGGGGCTCATAGCGGCAGAGTGATAATACTGAGGTGCTCCAAGTGACAGTGATACCTGTATGGAGAGACGGTTCCTGGGCTAGGCCACAGCAGAGGAATAGATACCACTGGGCACCCAAAGTCATCAGAGCCCAAGCTTTGACACAAGGGTTCCCCTGTGGCCCCACAAAGAGAACCAATCCACAGGAGGCCTCCGAGTTCTGAATCCCAAAGGGGCAGGATAACCGGTCACCACATAAACCCGAACACTACCACAGCCAGACAGGTGGGTTGGTGCCTGGAATTATGCTACTGAGCCACATGACGTTAAGTTGCAATACTTACATAAGGTGGTGCTCCAACATAGCCACTCTCAATGGCCAGAGATCAGTAGCCACGACCACTGAAACGGGAAAAATTAACAGCTATGCGAACATCATGGACCCCCAGAATTGGAGCAGCAGGAGAGAATCCACCCCTGCCAGACAATGCAACCCTCCTACAAGTAATACAGTCCTCCAAAGAAGCTCTGGAAGGGAGAATAGCTGAAGTTCGCTCTGACCTAAACCTACTTCATCACGACCTCCGTCGGGAGACAAAGACGGAGAATCACATATTAGAGGTAGAAGATGTATCACACACCCTGCATGAGGAAGTCACAAGTCTTGCAACCTCCCTGAAGGAGATTACCTGGAAAGTGGACGATGTGGAAAATCGTGCTCTTAGGAACAATCTACGCTTTATAGGCTTTTCAGAGGGAACTGAGGGATCAGACTCTGACCCTTCCTGGATATATGGCAAACAGATACGCTCATTTTTAGGTCTCGCCTGTCGATGCGCATGCGCATCGAGCAAGCGAGACTATGGGGGCTTATCCACTCTTTATCCAACTTGCAAGGAATCGTGGCGATTCCTTGCAGTGCCCGTGACTTTTAAGCTCAATGCGCATGCGCATTGAGCTTAAAAGCGCGTGCACATCAGTTCCCTCAGCCGCACTCCAGGTCCCCGCTCCGCCCCCTCCCCTGCCCGCCGTGTCGCATTTCTCCTCCCCCCTCCCCTTATCTGCCTTCCCTCCGTCTGTTCCCTCTCCCCGCGCCGCCCCCTCCCCTGCCCGCCGTGCAAAGGAAAGGATTAAAGCTCTTGATATTACATGCTTACTCTCTGAAGCACCTTTAACACCCGTAAACAGAATGTTCGACATCTGCCCGGACCCATTGTTTGATTTCCCACTTGACCAGATATGTTTCTTTACAACTGAGAAGCTTCACTGGATCATACTTGTTAGTAAACGTCCTTTAATCCTGGTTTTTATCTTGAAGATCTCGCTGCTCCTTGTTTACAACAAAGGAAAGGATTACTTATTTGCTGTATTACAAACGAATGCTACCGAGAGCATTTCCCGCCCGGCCGCTTTTAATTTCATTTCGCAAGCAGTTCCCCCTACTCCCTCTCCTCCCTCTCCTGACTTTCTCCTGCCTGCCACACCTCCCATAGATTGGAATATATTATCTTATTCACTGAAGCTTCATTATACTCATTGCTAGGGTATTTCAGCAAGATCAACGGGAAGCTAATTTAAAAATTACATTTCAAGTTCAAATACTATGTAGAAATATTTCCCTTTAAATTGAAGCTCTTGATATTACATGCTTACTCTCTGAAGCACCTTTAACACCCGTAAACAGAATGTTCGACATCTGCCCGGACCCATTGTTTGATTTCCCACTTGACCAGATATGTTTCGTTACAACTGAGAAGCTTCACTGGATCATACTTGTTAGTAAACGTCCTTTAATCCTGGTTTTTATCTTGGGCATTGTTTATCGCTACCTTTCACGTAGTGCTGTATCTACAGCGCGTTTCCCTCAACTGTTCTGTGGGAGTGTTTCGTGAGCGCCCTGGTATTGAATTGCCTCGTCTGCCCAGCGATTACTATTTGTAGCGACGCTCTCACCCTGGAGTTGTGATGTTATCTGAACTCACCTTGCCTAGTGATTGCAATTGAAGCGACATTCTCCCCCTGGTGCCGCTTCCGTCAGTTGTAGCCAGTGGTTTTGAACAGATGGCTGCCTAACCCTCCCCTGCCCGCTGTGTCGCATTTCTCCTCCCCCCTCCCCTTATCTGCCTTCCCTCCGTCTTTTTTTTTTTTTTTACCCGCTCCGCCCCATCCCCCAGCTCACATCTCTCCACACAGTGATTCCTCTCAGCGGGAACTCTCTTGACAGAGCGTTCGGCGGCCTCCCGCCTAGTGTGCGCTCAGCTGTTGGGCCTCAGCGAACGTTCTACCCGCTGTCTTCCTTCTGGGACTGAGTTTTTACCCGTGCAGAGAGGTGTTCTGCACACAGCGGGAGCTCTGTTTTTCACATTTCTTCAAAGGCAGTCACGAGTTCTTAGGCCACATAATCTTATCTATTTCTCCTCGCAGCTGGAGCATATTTCTTCAAGTGGCAGTCACGAGTTCCTGAGCCACTGAATCATTATTGATTTCTTCGACCTGCAGCACGGTCAAGTTACCTTACTCATGTAATTGCCTGCCAGTTCTACATCGCTGACAGGCAAAGCTCATTCTAGAGTGGATAGTTCTTACTTGGCTGGCTATTCTGACACTTGTTTTCATTCTTAGAGGCTCTCTTTAGGTCTCATGACCTATCAATGCGCACCGCTCTTCCGCAGTACTGCAACCTACACCTTCCCTCACCCTCACTCACCCTCAACCGCTCACCCTCACTCACCCTCAACCCCTCACCCTCACTCACCCTCACCCTCACTCACCCTCAACCCCTCACCCTCACTCACCCTCACTCACCCTCACCCTCACTCACCCTCACCCTCACTCACCCTCAACCCCTCACCCTCACTCACCCTCACCCTCACTCACCCTCAACCCCTCACCCTCACTCAACCCCTCACCCTCACTCACCCTCAACCCCTCACCCTCACCCACCCCCACTCACCCTCAACCCCTCACCCTCAATCCCTCACCCTCACTCACCCTCAACCCCTCACCCTCACTCACCCTCAACCCCTCACCCTCAATCCCTCACCCTCACTCACCCTCACCCTCACTCACCCTCACTCACCCACACTCACCCACACTCACCCTCACTCACCCACACTCACCCTCGCTCACCCTCACTCACCCTCACTCACCCTCACCCTCACTCACCCTCACTCACCCTCACCCACCCTCACCCTCACTCACCCTCAACCCCTCAACTTCACTCACCCTCAACCCCTCACCCTCACTCACCCTCAACCCCTCACCCTCAACCCCTCACTCACCCTCACTCTCACTCACCCTCAACCCCTCTGCCTCACCCTCACCCTCACTCACCCTCAACCCCTCACCCTCACTCACCCTCACTCACCCTCAACCCCTCACCCTCACTCACAACCCCTCACCCTCACTCCCCCTCAACCCCTCACCCTCAACCCCTCACCCTCAACCCCTCCCCCTCGAACCCTCCCCCTCAACCCCTCACCCTCACTCACCCTCACTCACCCTCAACCCCTCACCCTCACCCCCTCAACCCCTCACCCTCACTCACCCTCACTCTCACTCACCCTCAACGCCTCACCCTCACCCTCACTCACCCTCAAACCCTCACCCTCACTCACCCTCAACCCCTCACCCTCACTCACTCACCCTCACTCACCCTCACTCACCCTCACCCTCACTCACCCTCAACCCCTCACCCTCACTCACTCACCCTCACCCACCCTCACTCACCCTCACTCAACCCCTCACCCTCACTCACCCTCAACCCCTCGCCCTCAACCCCTCACTCACCCTCACCCTCACTCTCACTCATCCTCACTCACCCTCAACCCCTCACCCTCACTCACCCTCACCCACCCTCAACCTCTCACCCTAACTCACCCTCACTCACCCTCAACCCCTCACCCTCACTCACCCTCAACCCCTCACCCTCACTCACCCTCAACGCCTCACCCTCAATCACCCTCAACCCCTCACCCTCACCCACCTTCACTCACACTCACTCACCCTCACCCTCACTCACCCTCACCCACCCTCAACCCCTCATCCTCACTCACCCTCAACCCCTCACCCTCACTCACCCTCAACCCCTCACCCTCACCCTCACTCACCCCCACTCACCCTCAACCCCTCACCCTCAACCCCTCACCCTCAACCCCTCACCCTCACTCACCCTCAACCCCTCACCCTCAATCCCTCACCCTCACTCACCCTCACCCTCACTCACCCTCACTCACCCACACTCACCCTCACTCACCCACACTCACCCTCACCCTCACCCTCACTCACACTCACCCATCCTCACTCACCCTCACCCTCACTCACCCTCACTCACCCTCACCCTCACTCACCCTCAACCCCTCACCCTCACTCACCCTCAACCCCTCACCATCACTCACCCTCAACCCCTCACCCTCAACCCCTCACTCACCCTCACTCTCACTCACCCTCACTCTCACTCACCCTCACTCACCCTCACTCACCCTCACCCTCACTCACCCTCAACCCCTCACCCTCACTCACTCACCCTCACCCTCACTCACCCTCACCCTCAACCCCTCACCCTCACTCAACCCCTCACCCTCACTCACCCTCAACCCCTCACCCTCACTCACCCCCACTCACCCTCAACCCCTCACCCTCAATCCCTCACCCTCACTCACCCTCAACCCCTCACCCTCACTCACCCTCAACCCCTCACCCTCAACCCCTCACTCACCCTCACTCTCACTCACCCTCACTCACCCTCAACCCCTCAGCCTCACCCTCACTCACCCTCAACCCCTCACCCTCACTCACCCTCAACCCCTCACTCACCCTCACCCTCACTCACCCTCAACCCCTCACGCTCACTCACCCTCACTCACCCTCAACCCCTCACCCTCACTCACCCTCACCCTCAACCCCTCACCCTCACTCACCCTCAACCCCTCACCCTCAACCCCTCACCCTCGAACCCTCCCCCTCAACCCCTCACCCTCACTCACCCTCACTCACCCTCACTCACCCTCAACCCCTCACCCTCACTCACCCTCACTCACCCTCAACGCCTCACCCTCACTCACCCTCAACACCTCACCCTCACTCACCCTCACCCTCAACACCTCACCCTCACTCACCCTCAACCCCTCACCCTCACCCTCACTCACCCTCAACCCCTCACCCCCTCACCCTCACTCACCCTCAACCCCTCACCCCCTCACCCTCACTCACCCTCACTCACCCTCACTCACCCTCAACCCCTCACCCTCACTCACCCTCACTCAGCGCAACCACAGCATCTTCACTAAATATATTTAATAAACTTTAAGCTATTGGCAATATAAAATAAAATCCATTTTATTTACGTATTAATTATTAATTGTTTTTTAAAGCCATTGATTTTTTTTATATCAATACATATAAGTCACATATAAGTCCCGTTAATACAAAACATGTTGCTTTACAAATGCTAGAGGTGTCACATTTACAAAAATTATAACTATTGGCTTTGTAAAGAAGAAAGCTATTAATTTAGCTATTTAGAAAAAACAACACAAATAAAAAACAAAAAAATAAATAACACCTATAGCTCAAACTTTCCTACTGCGAGACCTATTGCATTTCCAATGCTTGTTCTCCATAGGATTGCATTGACAGTTTTGCTCTGAAAACCTTAAAATATTGAGGGTGTTTGTATGGAAGCATAAGAAACTGTGTTTTGATAACAACTTTCTTACCTACCTTTTATCTAGGAAATGTCCCAGTATGATATCTAGGCATATCACACTGAGTAGAAAAAGTCATCTAAAAAGTTCTCTAAAAAGTAATCAAAAGTAATTTTAGCTGTATTTGAATATTTTATAAACCTGTAACAAAAGTAAGTTTTCATCCAGCTTGCCTGTTGATCAACCTGTCTGGAAAAGTACAATTCCACTTACCTGTACCAAGTCTTGCTTGGTTTTAAAATAAAATACAACTAGCGGCCCGTCCCGACGTTGTCCGGGTAAAAAAAGGCTAGACAGCAATGGTTTTGGTATCATTGTACATTCGTCCCACATGATAGGAGACACATTTTGAAGCAGTGTCCCCAAAGGTCAGTTTTTCCGAATAGAGCATATTGAATCCCTTTCAAGGGAAACTGTTAGAGGCAGTTCAAAGGTAGAATGTGCTGTTTTCCAGCTGTTAGCAAAGTGGCAGCTATTCCAGATGAAGCAACAGCTAGAGCCAAATTCCCAGAAGATCGAACTTTGGCAAGTATGAGGTTGATTAGGTAAGTCTTTCCTGTGCCACCGGGGGCGTCTATGAACAATAGTTTGCCTTGCTTCTTTTCAACACTATCAACTATGGTGTTGTAGGCGAGTTGTTGATCGGGAACTAAGTTAGGCAAGTGTTGAGCAAGGTAGTTATTTAGCTCTGGAATATTGTGTGCGGTAGCGATGTTGTGGTATCCAGTTAGGTTAGTTCGGACCGCTGGCGGCAGGCTGAAATCTTGTAAGGACTTCTCGCCTAATAGATACAGTGAGTCTTCAATTTCTATAAGTCCTTAGTTTATGATTTCATTGTTGATAGCAGCCCGTGCCGACGTTGTCCGGGTATGAATTGCTGCCGGCCAGTAGTATATTGTTTTGTAGGATTTCGTTTTGATAGCATTTCTTATCTGTGACAGGCCTGTGAAACGCTCCGATTCACAGTGCACTGCTGATGCACTTAAGAGTGCGCGTTCAGTAGTGTGTGAACTCGAGTTTCCCTACTTTATATTTCTTTGCAATATTATATAGCGCAAACTCGACAACATGGCATGAGCACAATTTACATTACAGAAGAACACATTCATTTGTGGTAGGCACGGGGAGACAAAGCGATTTGCCTGGAATCACAGGATATTGAGCTGATGCCGAGATTCGAACGTAGCTCCCCAGCTCTAAAGTTCGCAATTCTAGAACTTGTCGCGGGAGGTGTGTCTAAAAGTGTATGTTGGTGCTGGCCATCAATGAGAGAGACCGGTGCATTTTTCAAATGGGTGGTGAAAAAATATGAGTATGTTGCTGGAGATGTGGGCCGGCGTGCCACCAATGTACTTA
This sequence comes from Lissotriton vulgaris, assembly GCF_964263255.1. Classification (NCBI taxonomy): domain Eukaryota; kingdom Metazoa; phylum Chordata; class Amphibia; order Caudata; family Salamandridae; genus Lissotriton; species Lissotriton vulgaris. Next base: position 867,519,864 of record NC_141687.1, on the reverse strand, counting down.
CCGGGGGAGGGTAAACACCGATTATTACGCAACTTTCTTTCCGCATACCATCACTCCGCATACTTTCATTACGAAAGTACCATGACTCCGCAATGCCATTATAATGCATGGCATTACATTTTATATGCTTTTACTACGCATACATTTACAACGAAATTTGTTGTAAATGCATGAATGGTAAAAGCATGTTTTTTAAAATGTTTGGATAAGGTAAGTATGGGTATAGCGGTATATGTTTTGGGGTACTGAGGTATATGTTTTGGGGTGTTTTAAGGGTTCAGATATAGTTTTGGGTTATGGGGTACAGGGGTAGTTTTAGGGTTTAGGAATAGGTATGGGCTTTGGGGTACAGGGGTATTTTTAGGGTTCAGGGCTAGGTTTGGGTTTTGGGGGTACAAGGGTATTTTAAAGGTTCAGATATAGTTTTGGGTTTTGGGGTATAGGGGTATTTTTAGGGTTCAGGGGTAGGTTTGGGTTTTGGGGTACAGTGGTATTTTAAGGGTTCAGGGCTAGGTTTGGGTTTTGAGGTACAGGGGTATTTTTAGGGTTCAGGGCTAGGTTTGGGTTTTGGGGTACAGAGGTATTTTAGGGTTCAGGGGTAGGTTTGGGTTTTGGGATACAGGGGTATTTTTAGGGTTCAGGGCTAGGTTTGGGTTTTGGGGTACAGGGGTATTTTTAGGGTTCAGGGGTAAGTTTGGGTTTTGGGGTACAGGGGTATTTTAAGGGTTCAGGGCTATGTTTGTGTTTTGGGGTACAGGGGTATTTTAGGGTTTAGGGGTAGGTTTGGGTTTTGGGGTACAGTGGTATTTTTAGGGTTCAGGGCTAGGTTTTTTTTGGGGTACAGGGGTATTTTTAGGGTTCAGGGGTAGGTTTGGATTTTGGGATACAGGGTTATTTTTAGGGTTCAGGGGTAGGTTTGGGTTTTGGGGTACAGGGGTATTTTAAGGGTTCAGGGCTAAGTTTGGGTTTTGGGGTACAGGGGTATTTTTAGGGTTCAGGGCTAGGTTTGGGTTTTGGGGTACAGAGGTATTTTAGGGTTCAGGGGTAGGTTTGGGTTTTGGGGTCTAGGGGTATTTTTAGGGTTCAGGGCTAGGTTAGAGTTTTGGGGTACAGGGGTATTTTTAGGGTTCAGGGGTAGGTTTGGGTTTTGGGGTACAGGGGTATTTTAAGGGTTCAGGGCTAGGTTTGTGTTTTGGGGTTCAGGGGTAGGTTTGGGTTTTGGGGAACAGTGGTATTTTTAGGGTTCAGGGTTCAGTTTGGGTTTTGGGGTACATGGGTATTTTTAGGGTTCAGGGGTAGGTTTGGGTTTTGAGGTACAGGGGTATTTATAGGGTTCAGGGCTAGGTTTGGGTTTTGGAGTATAGGGGTATTTTTATGGTTTAGGGATAGGTTTGGGTTTTGGGGTACAGGGTATATTTATAGGGTTAAGATGGGTTAGCGTTTAAGGGTGTTGGGGTATTTTAAGGAGTAAGGGTGGGTTATGATCATGTGGTGCAGGGGTATTTAAAGGGAGCAGGGTGGGATTAGCACACAATATGAGACATGGCATGAAGGGTGGAACGTACCACACGCCCCCAGTGTTTGTCACGCCCCCAGCACACGCCCACAGCACACGCCCACAGCACACGCCCACAACGGACTACTTTGCTGGCATGGTTCTTTTACTTTTTAAATGTATATGGTGGGCATCTATATAGCCTATGTCCTTCTGCTGCAACTGCCCTTTCCAACGCTGTATTGGGTGATGTGATTGGTGCTGTGGCTCCTGAGATTACCCGCCTCAAAGGTTTGGGCTCTCTCTTTATATTATTAGGATGGATAAAGAAATATTTTTGGCACAAATAATTGGTCTGAGCTCAGTCCTTGAGTGTGTGGCATAATTTCTTGCCTGAGTGTGTACAATAAATGCTTGACGCTACCCTCTGATAAAGCCATACTGCTCACCTATACTGCCACAAAAAAAGAGTTGGGTATTATCTACTTTTACAACTGTAAGCCTTTGGAATCCACTGAACTCTGTGCACACTATACCTTACTTTCTTGGCATGGGTAGACTTACTGTATACCAACCCCCAGGCTAGGGTGTGGGTAAACGGAGTGATGTCTCCCGACTTCCACGTGGAACGAGGCACCAGACAAGGCTGCCCGCTATAACCATTGTTATTTTCCTTAATATTGGAACCGCTAGCATGCTTGGTCCGAGCACACCCAGATATAGGAGGCTTTAGGGACGACTGGGGGACACTTAGGGTTGAACGGATCTCACTCTATGCCGACGACATCCTCCTATGTCACCAACCCTTGCGTGATACTTCCCAATATACTTCAGATATTTGAGAAGTACGGGACCAACGCAGGTAATATAATAAACTGGAACAAAGCAAGCCTTTATCCAATAGGGGGGTGTCTAAACACACAAGACCTCCCTAGACACCACCATTTAGACAGAGAGTGGTTCTGATACCTGGACCTATATCTAACCACCAATACCACTGCATGTCTCATCCATAACATCTGGAGGATATTGACAAAAATTCAGAGACATTGAAAGGTGGAGACTGCTACCCCTGAAATTACTGGTCAGAGTCACCATTTACAAAATGGTCACACTCCTGAAGATGCTTTAGATCTTTCAAAAAAAGGTACTATAGGATACCACAGGGCATCTTTATGGCAATTGAGAAAAGAGGTAAGCATGCTCCTATGGAATGGGAGTCATCCCAGGGTGGCGCTCCAGCGTAATCAATGCAATGATGGGAATCGCACTCCGAGACATATGATCATATGACTGGGCAGCCCACTTGATTGTCATTCATGAATGAGGACACCTACTGGGTGACCACCCAACGTATGCCCTGGAAAGGCTCCACTTACAAACCCATTCCTATCTCCACTACATTTATGAGGGCTGGGGAATTAAACAATTACTGCCGCAACCCAGAGGACGCTAGAGGCTTGGAGGGGGACAGAACGACAAATGAGGTGGGACAAGAGACTCATGAGCGAAACCCCACTGTGGGAGGTAACACGCCTGCCAGAATTGGGGAAGCTGCAGGGATTCGGACCTTGGGACGTGGTTGGGATATCTAGCCTGGCTGACCTTTTGGAGGAGGGATCCCTGATTTCCTTCAGCTCACTCCAACGTGACACCCAAAGGTACAAATATTTGCAACTATAGCATGCATGGAAGGTGGAGAGAATAGACACATCCAACATTCCTCAATATGCACTCCTGGAGGGAAGACTACTTCCAGGAAAAATACCAGACAAAGCCATCTCGTCAACATATAAAACCTGAATAAACAACATTCTGGACAGTCTGAAGGCCCACAGGACCCAAGAGAAACTACCATGGGTGAACTATACAACATTGACTGGGAGGCCGCACTAATGCAACTGAGAGAGGTGGCCATTAAATTAAGGCTGCGACTGATGCAATTGAAGATCCTACACAAGACATACTTTGATAAGGCCCGACTCTATAAATTTGGGAGGGCTGAGACAATCGGGTGTCTCCACTGTAAGATGGAGAGAGGGACATATATCCACACGTTTTGTGAATGCCCCCACTACAATCATATTGGACCATAATAAAGGAGGAACTCTGCAAAATAGTGGGGGCACAGCTGCCAATTGATGCTAAATATACCCGTTAGGCAGCCCCTCAGAGGTAGACGTCCCTCGGCACAAACTTCTGCTGTGTAACCTAAGGCTGGTAGTTGCCAAGAGGGACACTGCTAAATACTGGGGAGCCTCGACCTCCCCTCCCCCCATAGTGACCGAACGGAGAACAGGCATGGATCTTTATATGGTGGCAGAGAAGGTGACATATGGGGCGAAATGGTGCTCTAAAATTTAGGGCCCTTGGCTGAGATGGGTGGAGAGACCGATGAACCCTGGTCACCAACTGTAGAGTAGGAAACGAAACAGGAGGTGGGACTTTTTTTCGTCATGTGAACAACATGTGTTTGTACCAAAATAAGATGCTGTCTTGTGGTAGCTATGCCGGTTTCAACTTATAATTTTACCAGTGCTGATTTGACTCAGTGTACTATTGCTTTATGATGCCCTTCGTTCTTAATGCAAATGTATGCACCATACTGTGTTTTCTGAAACTGAATCTATAAAAACATTACAAAAAATATATATATATATGACACATCAATGGCGATGCGTTAGTTCTTCTAAATATGCCCCTGTATGTTAGAGGAAAGGCTTGTGCTTTCCTCTTACTCATTCTCAGTATATGTCACAACATGAAAAATGTTAATTAAGGTAAAAAGGAGAAAATAAGCACTACACTTCCCAAACAAGGATACATTTTTAATATTCTGCACAATATATGCGGTAGCTGGGGGGTTCATTGAACCACAAGGACTAATAAAGACTCATTCAAATATTTGCTTTTTTGGAACTTTTAGTTGTTACCAGCCTCATAAAATGGGCATATATTCTGGGACGTTTAGCTCCTTTTCAATATACACAATACCAAAAGGGCAGAGGGTGTTTGGGCTACATACTGGAGGCCACAAGGAACATGGAGCCTGAGAACCCCCCCTTTAGTTGAGTCCTTCAGTATCTTGATTTGTTACAACACAGAAACTGGTGGCAGGTATTATTGCCGCACTAACAGACCGTTTTGAAAACCGTTCCTTGGTTCTAGCTACAATGTGTGCACTATTGCCCGCCTCCTAAGACCAGCCACCAACGTTGGTCTTAACTTTATATATTAGCTTCTTTACACAAATGTGGAGAGGCAACGTGTATCATATATATTAATGGCTTCAAATGCAATACATTAGACATAAGTAGATGACAGGAGTGACAAATCTTCCAACAGAATACTTAGTTTTCAAATGCTTTTTATTGTAATTCATAAAATCCACAGCCTACGCGTTTTGCCCAACACGGGCTTCTTCAGGGCTAATCTTTGTGTCTTGGCACTGAAATGTAATTTCTCCAATTAGGGAGTCTTCACTGATTTTCCACTCCTGCGGGGGCGAATGTTTCCCGATCCACAAGATCACCCATTCGTTAAATAGGTGTGCATTTTTAGAACTCGTTATCCCTCCTTAGTTCGGGGGAGTCCTTGCTTCTTGCTTCATTCCGGAAAGAGGACCTGAGAAGGAAGACTCCAACATAGGAGATAGGACTTGTGCCCAAATCGGCACATAATAGCGACACGGCTATTTTCAAAGTTATCTGTTCATTCCAAGAAGCAAGGACTCCCGCGAACTAAGGGGGGATAACGAGTTCTAAAAATACACAACCATTTAACAAATGGGTGATCTTGTGGATCGGAAAACACTCGCCCTCGCAGGAGTGGAAAATCAGCGCCTTCTGTGTCACAAGAACCATGCCCTGGAAGCACACTGACACTGCCCCAGCGTAGCGCCCGTCTGTGGATATGAAATGCGCTTATAATCGAAATCTCTACTTAATACAGTTTAAAACTGCAAACTAAAATGGAAATAAAAGATACACAATTCACATATAGAAGGGACCTTTGTATGCACCTCTTGAAAACAGCATGAGCCATATGTTTTTTTCTCTCATTTCCAGTCCCCCAACCTTTTAACCCTTTCACCGTGGCCTCCCATTTCGTCCCTAGCTAAATGTTTTACAAAAAGAAGGCAGAGGCGGGGTGGGAGAGAGCTGGGTTCCGCACTAACAACAAAGATTAAGAAAAGAAGCATTTTTTATATCGAAAATTTGGCAATGTATTTATTTATTACTTATTATACGCTTTCATGCTGCAGAGAGCTTTCTAAGTCGGACGTGACTCTTCCTAGTTTAACAGGTCCTAGAAGCAGACTGACCCTGCCTCAGCCCAGCGCCCCCCTGTGTCACAAGAACCATGCTCTGTGAGCAGACTGACACTGCCCCAGCCCAGCGCCCCTTTGTGTCGCAAGAACCATGCACTCAGTCACACTCGCACTCACTCTACACTCACTCTGCACTCACTGCACTCACAGTCACTCTTGCACTCACTCCTCAATCACAGTCACTCTTGCACTCACTTAGCAGTCACAGTATGGCACTCACTCTGCACTCACCGTTTTCAGAAGACTTATCGGAACTTGTTTAACAAATGTGAGCTTGGGAAGATTTGTATTTAACTCGGTACCAAATGAGGAAATTGTGCTTAGCCTCGTTTTACTTTCCCCCTACGACTTCATATGAACAGCACAGTGAAAAGAAACTCCTTTACGGAGGCATATAATGGGAACAATCTCTGCAACCTGAACCAACTGGACATACTGACAACATAGTAGAGCGCAGAATCTTTCTCAGCTGGCACCAGGGTTTTTTAGGAACTAGAGGAGCATGAATTAAACCTAATTAAGCCTTCCTTTTTTAAATGCCAAGTACAGATATGTCCCTGGGCAATTTGAGTCTATAAATGATTTGCCATATTCTTCAAACCCCTTCCATGCTCATGACACGGTCAGCTCGTCATGGGCGTTACCTGCGCTGTGCGTTTGACGAGTTGACCTTGTCATGAACAATGGGGTTCATCAAGGATCAGCACCGGAGGGGAAAACACTCTAGCAGCCAAGGTGTTAAAAAGTGTAATCGTGGTAGGTGTCTCATGAGCTATGATTGTCGTTGTGTAATGCTAGTTGTGACTGTCCGATGAACGATGATTGTCGATATGAAATGCGCTTGTACTCGAAATCTCTACTTAATACAGTTTTAAACTGCAAACTAAAATGGTAATAAACGACACTAACAACAAAGATAACGAAAAGAAGCGTTTTTAATACCGAAAATGTGGCATTGTATTTATTTATTACTTATTATACGCTTTCATGCTGCAGTTGTAACAGGTCCTACAAGCAGACTGCCCCTGCCCCAGCCCAGCGCCCCTCTGTGTCTGGATAGCATATTTCCCCCTGTCGCAGCCCCCTCCCCAAACACATAATGTGCAACACAGATGCCGAAAAGGAAAATGCAGACTCATACCACGTTGTTTCGAACATTTAATAACAAGCGATCGCTTTCACAATTCTCTTAAAAAAAAAAAATCGCGAGTGGTGCGCACGGCGCGCCACTGCCAGCATATGTCTTCAATTATCTCTGCCGTCACGGCCGAGATAATTGAAGATATATGGCCTTCTGGGGCGCTTAACAGACATCAATGGGCCATAGGCGGAGCTACTCGACCGCCTATGGCCTATTACGTGTTCTGTTTCTAAAGCACACGCACGCGAAGACCAATAGCATTGCACATACCAAAGAAAAAACACAAAAAAGCACAAGCAGCCTGGAATTCGTAGGTACGTTTTTCGAAGCCCTGAGAATAGGACTCTGGGCCACGCCCACTGCTGACGCAGTGGGACGGTAGGCCCGAGACCTAAACACAGATGGCAGCAGTGCACGTGCACGAGCTTGTGAACGCAAGCTGTAGGCCAGCAAAAGCCTATGGTGGCGGTTTTAAAAGCCACTTACTAAATGTCTCGAAGAGACCGCGCGTGCGCTGTCTCAGACGAGACCTAAAAATAAATGGCGCTATCAGGGCACGAGTCGAGGGTACACGTGTGTGGACGGCGTCCACCGACTATTTTCACAGGGTGGACACCGTCCACCCTGCCAAGAAGTTGGGCTCCACTGAAAAATATGCCAAATTAATCCCGGTGTAACTTTCAAACCCTGGGACACTTTCAACAGCGCCTGCAATTTGTCTGGTTTCGATCCACAACAACATGCAGGCGGGGACGGGGCTTTCTTAGTTCAGACTCCTGCTCGGCCCATAACAAAAGCCGAATCTGAGGGGTCATTAGGCCACTTTTTGTTCGTGTCTCCAGGCTGGGAGCAGTCAGGAGCCTCACATCTAGATGCAAATGCAGCAGAGGTGAAACAAAGGCACACACCTTATTAGCCCTTCACACATACTTAAGAGAGGCAGCTTGTCACTTTGTTCAGTCCCTGTTTACAAGCTATGCATTCACTGTAAGAAAGTCAGATGTGTTGGTCTTTCTCAGTATTTACACAAAATAAATAGCATTTATATAGTGCTTACTACCCCTGAGGAGGCGTTGTTCTAATGTAAATATCACTGTTTTTTCTTGTAAAGCACTATGAGTGGAGGAATGTACACTGACAAAAGGCAACATTGTTTTATGCGTAGCTCTGCCTAAATCAGGCGGGTTGCCCTGTATACTGGAAATGTGCTCCAATGTACTCATGATAGATATGTTAAACATATATGCGAGGCCTTAAGATCTGATGTCACTTCTTATGATGCCACTTCCTGTGATGCCACTTACTGTGATGTCGCGCACTGTGATGTCACGTGCCATGATGTCAGGTGCCCGTGATGTCACTTGCATACTGATTAACTAGGATGGTCCCCCCACTTATTTTGTTAGGACTTGTGTCCTGCGTGCTATTTCAAGGACATCTCAGAGTGTTATGCCAAGACATTGTCCCTTTTCTGCAAGGAGATGAGCTGCTGTAGTTAAGATGTCTCCCTGTGTGCCCTTCACAGATTTCTCTCTGCATGTAGTCTGATGGGACAGTATCCCCAGGAGTCCCTTTCTCTCTCTGATTCAGAGGAGAGCTGTGTTTATGGTGTTACACTTTCTTGGTGTGCACAAGGGGTGCTGTGCCCATTGAAGCCTGGTTTGACTCGATTATTTTTCTGTTTCCCGTAGTGGGTTCCGGGCACACATTGTTACGTAAGTGATTGAACAGTTCATGAAGCGAATGTTGCTCCACTAACCAGCCCCTGACTAACTTTATGTATGGATTGACATCTTGAAATCTACTGAGTTGCAGTGGCATCTAACACCATCACTTGCAAAACCAGACCACCCCTCAACAATCTGATAATGGGAGAGATAGGCACTGCTTGCCTGAGAATGTTGTTGTCTGTTTAAAAGTGGCACTGCCCATCTGAGCTGGACAATCTAAAATCATCAGAGACTCCCCGAGTGCCTGAGTAAGGGATGGCAAGAGAGGGATCAAGAGAAAGGGACCCTGCGACAGAAAATAAAAGAGGGAGGGAGTAAGCGGAGAGGGAGGGGCAGAGAAGAGAGAGAATGAAGTGAGGTAGGAAAGAGTGAGACTGAGAGAAAAAGAGAGAACCAGAGGTAGAAAAAGAGTTGGGTGGATAGAGAAAGAGAGAGCATGTAAGAGACATAGAAAGAAGCACAGAAGGTAGATAGAGTGTGAGAAAAGAGTGTGAAGGAACTGTTTTGGCAAAATAAAATGGTTCTCTCATGTCCTATCAAAGCCACTATTCATTTGCCAAGCCTGAACCATTCTCCTGCTCATGGCTGTGCTTTTTCAGCTTCCTTATTTATCTGTCCAGCTTGTTGCATGCCCACATCCTTCATTACCCACCCGCCCCCTCCACCAAATGTTTTCCCTCTCTACTGTTGTTCACTATGAAAATGAATTGGCTGGTGTATTTACCTGCCCTGCCTCCTCTGCACTGTCTACAGCTATTGCGCTATACAGGCATCTATCATGGTATGACCACTCTCTGCTCTTTTCTCTTCCTCACAGGAAGTGTGCACTTAGCGGGATGTCCAGAGTATGTAAGCATCGGATCAAGCTTGGGGATTCTGGGAATTATTACTACATCTCTCCATCCTGCAGGGCCAGGGTAAGTGCTCAATTCTTGCGACACCGTCTAGCAGGACTACTGTAATCCTCTTCCCTCAGGAACATCAAGCAGCCAGACTTGTGTACGGACAACCTAGATCGCACCATGTGAATCCTCTGCTTAAGAGCCTTCATTGGCTCCCTGTTGCCCAGCGCTGTCTCTTCAAATTGGGCTGTCTGATCCACAGAGCCCTGTCTTCCCACAGGCCAGCTTTCATCGCCAATAGAATTCAGCGCTATGTTCCCCCCGTGCCCTACGCTCTGCTAGCTCCAATCTCCTGATCCTCTATTCTTTCAAACGGAAAAAACATGCTGGACTTCGATTTGCGTTCCTGGCACCTCAGTTTTAGAACACTCTACCCCCTAACTACGACAAATCCATTCCTACCTCCTGTTTAGGAAATCCCTCAAGACGTGGCTGTTCTGCCTGGCCTTCAATTAATGGCTTTCCCGCTGCACATGATCACGCATCTTCCACTAAGCGCCAAGAAACCGCTGGTGAATGCGCGCTCAATAAATACCATTTATCATATCATCATCATCACATTGTGTATGCCTTGTTGTCCCCAAGGTTGCCCTATACTATCATGAAATATGTCAGAGAGTGATGGCCCTATAGGGAAGTATAAAAGTAGACAGGTGGTATAGAATATTTGGTGCACGGCCAAGCCAGCCAAGATGGCGGACGCACCTTCCTAGTGCTTCGTTCGGTGGCCCGCGCAAATTGGATGCCAACCCACTAAAAATGCATGAAACTCACCCAAAACCTATACCGTAGCTACCATCAACCACAGGTGTTCCTGCCGTGCTCAGAAATGCGGACCAACTGACGCAACTAGCATGAAATGAGACCCGTCCGGCGGTCCCGAGACGCACTCAAAATAGCGGCGCCCACCAGCTAACAACAGCCGGCCGCGGAACGACCCAAGAATACTCCACCCAGCGACTAGTTCCATGACCAATGCAACGCCATGGAAGGGGCGCCTGGGCTAACTCCTTTGAAAGCCCGGAGGACGCCGTGAGCACCGAGTAAGAACACACCGCAAGATCGGTGAGATCCCGGGAACAATATACAAATTGCCATGGCTCTCCTGCAGCCACATACTAGAGTCGGAGGCATCCTGCTCGGCCATGGATCCTGGGCCGCCCGGATGAAGTACGCTTCCCCCCCCCCCCGCTCGGCACAGGGACTCGAGGCGCAGGGATGGGAGACCCGCAAAGGTGAATAACCCTGCCTTCAGAAGGTACTGAGGAGCAGGCGGCATAGGGTATCGATGTGGGGGGGACTCCCCTGGACGTTGTCAAGTGTCCTCACCGTTGGCAGAAAGGAGGGGTGCTGACGGCCTCCCTGTTCCCCATTCCCCTGCCCAACCAGCGCAACTAGAGTGAAACTCGATCAGTGCAAGCGGTCCCAGGTCGCGTTCAATTGCCAGAACCCGCCTCCAAATAACGGTCGAAGAATAGCGCGACCCAGCGACCAGACCCAGAACCACTGCAGCGCTGTGGGAAGGGACAATTGGGCAAATACCCCCACAACCAGACAGTGCTGAGGAACGGACGAAGCAGAGGGCTGGTGAGACAGAGACTCCCCTAGGCGCTGCCAGGAGATCTCGCCGACTGCGAGAGGGAGCAGGTACTGCTGGTTCCCCCCCATTCTCCCCCTCCCCCACCCAGGAACCTCCGGCTCGCACTTCACCGAAGCAGGAGTCATACCTGAGCGGGGACGGAGCGAGTACCCTGTCAGGGGTTAAACCAGTGACGACGCCTCACATTTCCCCCCCTCTCTGACCCAGATCCTGGTATAACTAGACAGGTAGCCTGTAAGTAGCGAGTTAACATCTATAGTCACCCTGTTTAAGCGCATTTCTAATTTGCAAATAGAGAGCTCTATCCAGTGTTTATTTAACGTAATCTATCACCAGAGCCAATTGAATAATACACATAAAGTTTTAAGCACACTCGAGTGAAGGGAGGCGTTTCCCCTTAAAGACCTTTTGAACAGCAGCACGCATGCGCGTAAATTCAACTCAGCGGCAGGCGAGCGAGAGGCGATCACACATTTGAGCAGTTTGGGCGTAGACGCTAACGCACAAGGAAGTAACGAGATTCCTCACAAAACCACAGAAAGGTGAGCGAAACCCGCATGGCAGGTTACGTTACATCGGTTGTTTAGCTTAAGTAAACAGCGTTGAGCGACATTTAAACATACTGAAGCGCGTAATATGAAACCCACACTCGAACAATTTTATTTTTAAGTGGAGCCGTCAGAATCAAGAGTAATCGCACAAGTAAACAGCGTTGAGCGACATTTAAACATACTGAAGCGCGTAATATGAAACCCACACTCGAACAATTTTATTTTTAAGTGGAGCCGTCAGAATCAAGAGTAATTGCACAAGGAGAGAGGTATGTTTAACCAAAACCGTAGCAGTGCGATAGATTAATACATTCCGAATGAAGCCTAACAGCTACTCTAACCAGAGAGTCCAACTTCGTGTTCCCGTCAGCGGGACCCAACCATCGGTTAGACTTAATCCACGGGTCACCTCGTAAGATTAAGTACTAAAGGCAGCTTATCAGGATATCATACCATAATAGCGTGTATAGATTAATCAATAACAACTGACTTAGTTAACATAGATAGTAACTCCAAATGCAGATACCTTAGGTTATGGATTTAATTCATTAAATTGTTGTAGGTATGTATGTATGGACTACCATATGAAATTAACGAGATATAAGTATATTATGTTTGTTCTTTTAGACAATCCCCTGATGAAGGCGTAGAATGCCGAAATGCATTGGGTTCAACTGTGATGTACGACACAGATGTCTATGATAAACTCATAAGAAATGTTTACGATTGAAAGAAATGAGATGTGAACTCAACATCCAGAATGAAATAAGTAAATAAAAACAGAACCTGATTTCAAACAAATATGAATGAAGAAATTATTTTGGATTTGAATTGAGCTGCATATATCTAGTGCCCAGGGAGACAGCACTACATCCTGTAGGACTGCAACCTCCTATACCAGATCCAGGAGGAATCATCTCAGGGGCTGAGCAGCGGGGACCCCTCCTGCTTGGTCCTCCCTGCACAATATCAGGGCCCGATAGGGCCAAGAGAGATCACTAACCAAGGGGACACACAAGGCCGAAGTAAGAGGACCCCCGCCCGAGGAGACTACCGGCAGCGCCGGACGCTCCCAGAAAACTCTGAGTCGAGCCCGGGTGCCGAAAAGAACTGTAGCATCGGGCCCCCACCGGAGCGGGATCCCTCAGTGCAACACATAGCGAAACATCATCTTCACCAGTACTACAAAGATTGGGAGCATCTAAGTAACGGGAGACCACGGTTAGGGCCTCATCATCACTGACAATATAATACCCCCAACACCCCCTTTCTGACGTCTGGGCCAACTAAAACCCTGAATTTGATGGGTGAAATCTCAGCAGTTCAGCACTAGACATATCCAGCTACAACCAACGAATGTCCTTATCATAGATTGTGCTGTTACTGAAGTGACCCTATACCACAAAAAGAGAACAATCCTACTGCACCGAGGGAAACAGCAGATTTCGCCACCACCAGACTGTGAACCCTAAAGGTGCTCCACAAAGACTCACAGAAACGGGATAACACACACCCGAAGCAACATTGGGAGATAACGGATAACCGGCACAACATCAGCCCCAACCATAGTGCAACAACCCTCCCCGGACCCCACAGTCGTGAAGTCTATGGGGGAGCCCCCAAATTGGACAAAGTCGTAGCGGCAATAGGGCACTACCGAGTGACCATGGAGAGCAAACTCCGAGAATTAGCCACTAACATCCACTTACTGCGTGATGACCACAGAAAACTAGCAGATAAAGTCAAACAGGGAAGAGAACGCTCCAAACCGTGGAACCTCAAATACAGTCGCATCAAGTAGCCATCAAAGAACTGTAAACTAGAGTGAAGGCCCTAGAAAACAAAGCAGACTACCTGGAAGGACGTTCCCGCCGGAGCAACATTCGAGTTCTGAATCTACCGGAGGGGGTAGAAGGGGCTAACCCTATTCTGAACGTGTAAACATGGATCAAAACCTTCACCCAGGTGCAGGACTTAACTCTGTACTTCTTAGTAGAAAGAGCACATAGGGTCCCGTTACGTAACCCACCTCCAGGGTCATCACCCAGACCATTCTTTCTAAAGCTGCTCCATTGCCAAGACAGAGACACTGTGCTACGTGCAGCTAGACCAGGGAGAACGCTCAGAGTTGAGGACAAGCAGGTCATGTTATTCCCAGATTACTCCCAAGCCGTTCGGAGACAACGAGCTACGTTCCTCACTGTGAAACGCACCGTACCCTAAAAAAGCATACAATACGCACTCTTATTCCCAGCCCGCCTCAAGATCATCCACGACAGGACTACACACTTCTTTACGGACCGACAGAGGCAGGAAACTGGGTGGAGCAACATCTGGGGGAGTTGGTTGAACGCAGAAACACACAAAATCAACGACCCTCCGGTAGGTGACGACAACAGCACAAGCCGATCACTCAAACGCAACTGAGCCAACGGTCGGTCCCCATCACTAAAAGTTTCCCCGACCTGGAACAAATCATAGCGGAACGCAGGAGAGTCCTACAAGCAGCGGCAGTGACACGTCTGACAGGGGAAAGCTCGGACGGTGACAGAGGTCCACACCTCTTCACCTCAGAGGAGGACATCAGTGATGTGCAAACCTCCAGCGATGGCTAGTGACACCGCCGTTGGTGACACCACAGACATCAGACACACTGATATGATGGCCAAACGGAAATCTGTCGGGGCTGGAGAGACGGAAAAAGGGAAGGCCTCTCCAAGACCACATTATCCGACCAACAAACACCTACATGGCGCAGTGAGTTACACCGCAATGGTATGCTGAACATTCCACAGCGCTCTCCAAAACCGGAAAACCGAGAGTAGGAAGGGAGGTAATCAGGCATCTTCAATTCATCGTCATGAAGCGGCCAGCCATGACGTTGATTCCCACCAAAGAAGCTCAGCCACCCCCCTCTAATAACGAACTTGAGATGTACAGTTTGGACGTGATGCCTCGAGCGATAGGTCCCTCCAGTTGGGAATGTTTCCCGAAGTTTAGTTTAATATTCACCCTTTTCGATCATTTCCCTAGAACCCCCTCAGGAGCACACGGACGGAATGTTGCAAGCTATGCGGAGGGTGGCCTAAAGCCCAACAGAACAATACATAAGCGGCCCCTGTCCAGACGACTATTAACATGATCACTAGTATCCCTAACAAAGACATAAAACTCATCACATTAAATGTCCTGGGCATGCACACAGCGAGCAAACCTTATGCAGTGTATGCTTATATAAAGAGACAGCAAGCACACATAGCCCTCCTACAGGAGAAACACCTGACAGCGACTGAAGTAGAACGCAGCGTAAGAAATGGCGGGTTACTATCTGCGCCACAGCGTACTCCGCTTTCGCCAGAGGGACCCTGGTCTGGATTCGACCTGGAGCTCCCTTCAAGGAGCAGACATGTGTAGTAGATAAAGAGGGACGATATGCTGTGGTAGAGGGACTATTAGAAGGACAGCTCATACTGATAGGTATATACGCCCCCAATGTAGAACAAGCCCCTTTCTGGAGTCGCCTTACTGCTAACCCAACACACACTAGCCCCGTGGATACTCGGCGGGGATTACAACTGCACCCTGGACACTGGCCTAAACAGACTCCCCCACCCGCACATTCACCAGCGCATAAACAAACAGAAATTTTTAATACATGGGTGAAACACGGAGCATTGACAGATGCATGGCGAGCGTGCAACCCTACCACAAAACTATACTCCTTCCACTCCATTCCACATAACCTATGAGTACGCCTAGATAGATTTCTATGCTCCACCACACTCCTCCCAAAAGTGCAGCACACAGACTATCTGGGAAGGGTGCTATCAGATCACAATGCACATATACTAACCCTTAGATGGAAGCCACCTCACCCCCCCATACCCACCTGGAAATTGCCGCAAGACTGCCTCACTAACCAGGTGTTCAGGCATGAGCATGGGGAACACATCCAGGTGCACTTCATACTGAACGCAGGCACAGCGACATCTCGGCTGATCGAATGGGACACATACAAAGTGGTAGCGAGGGGACATTGTATAAAGCAAATAGTAGGGGTGCGCAGAACACTAGAGAAGTCATTACAAGCGGCAAACTTAGCGGATCTCTTGAAAAAAGCAGGCAGGGATGAGGCCTCCCTGGAACAAGTGGCCACTGCCAAAACAAATCACGCGGAGATGCTGAGAGACCTCCGCAAATATCATTTCAGGATGTACCCTTCGAGGGTCCACCTGGAAGGAAATAGGGGGGGGGGGCACTCCTAGCCTGGCTTGCCAAGCAGGACTTGGAGGTAAAACCAATCACCGAAATAATGGACAAATCTGGTATTCTCTGACATTCACAGCTAGACATTCTGCGTATTTTCCATGACTATTATTCTAGCATTTACAAGCCCCAGGGCAATGTGACCATCAAACGACCACTAGATTCCTGTGCCCATTACCCTTTACCCAAATCCCGCCTGTGGATAAAAAAACGTTGGAGGTGAGGATTAAGTCAGCGGACGTTTCCCAGGCGATTCGAGCGTTAGCACGGAAAAAAGCACCATGAATGGATGGCTTCCCACTCGAATATTATAGAACTTTCTTAGCCCAATTGACCCCACACATGGTGACCATGTATAACGATGCACTAGATAGAGGCGAACTTCCAGGCTCCCTTAGGGAATAGATCATAGTTACATTCCCAAAACCACGGGACGGCAAGAGCCATTTTTGGTCTTAAAAAGCATCCGAATTGCTCAATAGACTGCATTGGCTGCCTATCTCTAAAATAATTACATTTAAGATCTTGATCCTTGCTTTTAAGGCCCTCCATTCAATTGGTTAATACATCGGGAAGCGCATGGCCTTTTATGCGCCGAGGAGGACTCTACGGTCGGCCTTGTTGGCCAAAGCCGTTGTTCCTCCTATCAGATTCGCCCAGATCGGAGGTCGTTCCTTCCGTTACTTGGCTGCACGTTGCTGGAATGAGCTTCCTGTTTCCTTAAGGAAATCTAACACTCTCCTTTCTTTTAGAAAGGAGCTGAAGACCTGCCTTTTTTCCGTAGGATTCTTAGCAACCTCTGCGAGTAGCTGTGTTGTGTTTCTCTTCCTCAGTCCTCTTTGCCAAAGCGCCGGGACACCCCTTGGGGTAGCCGTGCGCTATAAAAGACATTACATAACATAACATAACATAAGATACCACATAGAGACCCAACACTCCTCTCTTCATTCAGACCAATTACCCTCCTAAATGCAGACTGTAAGATTTTGGGTAAAATACTAGCAGAACGGTATGCCCAAATACTGACGCCATTGATCCACCCAGATCAATGCTGGTTTATCCCTCTGCATAACACATTGCAAAGCCTACGTAGACTTATTCAAATGCCAGATAGGGCAAGAGCGCAGTTCCCTAACGCGGCGTGTCTAATACTAGACCTCGAAAAGGCCTTTGATATGCTACTGTGGCCGTACTTATTAGAGGTTCTCTGCAAAATAAACATAGGACCCACACTGATGACATATACAAATTTCCTATACACAAGCCTTACCTCACGAGTCAGAATAGGTAAATATATCTCTTCTGCGTTCGGAGAAGAAAGGAGAGCCAGATGGGAGTGTCCACTATCTCCCCTTCTGTTTGCCCTGGCGGTGGAACCCCTGGCGATACATCTGCAACAAGAGGGCGAGGCATGGGGCATTCCTTTGGCAGACACGATACATTGTGCATCCTTATACGCAGACAGCCTTTTAATCTGTCCGCGATGCTACCCAAGACCTAACACCTATCTGGTTGACACTAAGGGACTTCGCGGAGCCTCAGGCCTCAGAGTTTTTGGGGAAAAATCTACTACATACCCGCTGAGCCCTCACATGGCCCCATTCGAAATATAGGTCGGAACTCCGTCACTTGCATGGAATGCTGAGGCGCACAGATATCTAAGAGTGAGATTGTACCACTCCCCCGAGGACCTGTACGAAGGGAATCATTGTAGGGCGTTGGCAGGGATTCTATCAGCAGTTCTTGAAAACGTTGCCCCTAGCATCCATAGAACGAGTGGCACTGGCAAAAATAATTATGGTCCCCCGGTTACTCTACCACTTTACCAATCTCCCAGTTATACCACCACGAACATTATTTCAGGAATTAGATACCCTACTCACGGAGTTGACCGGAGGAGGGAGTCGACACAGGGTAGCGCTGTCAACACTATACTTACCCACGACAGGAGTGGGATTGGGAGCGTCATCTTTTGAGGCATACTTCCTCGCAGCCCAACTGCAGTGGTTGTCATAAAGGACAGCGGAGCGCCATACAGGGGAGGCCATCACTGAAGAGGGCCGCATACCATTGCCGGCAATCCATAGTATGCTACTTCTGGGCACCAAGCCCATGCGTACCCGACCTCTACAGATATCCATAGCCCGCACATGTATGATGAGAATACATTGCACGTCCAGGAGAAGACCCCCTACTTCTTCTGGTAGGTTTCCTCAGAGAAGAGAAATACTACACCGCAGGCACCCTCCAAGTCTGGACCGACCTTGCAGTTATGGAAGTAGAATCCCTGTTAAGACCAACTTAGAACATACGCCCAGATGACCGAACAATATGACCTCCCGCCAGGCCACTTTTTAACACACAGGCAATCCCTAGACAGTAGTCGCCGCTACTGGAACCCAAACGAAAGGGAACCCCCGATACACCCAGTAATACATACTATTTTACACATGGGAGTAGGACGACACCTGGTTACGCTGCTCTACAAAGCTGTTCGTGAACTAATACTCCCCTCACTGCAGCTTTTACGTCAGACATAGGAAACCGAAATGGGGAGGGTGTTCAATGACAAAGCATGGAACACAGCCCTAGAATACCCCAAAAAAGTCTCCAGGAACGCATGTTTTCGGAACATACAGAGCATACCTCACGCCACTCCGTCTCCACCGCTTCTATACAGACACACACTTTGCATGCCCCTGATGTCAAACCCCCGAGGCGGACTTCAAGCACATGTTCTGGGATTGCCCCACCATTCAAAACTACTGGGGCCGAGTCCACCAGACGCTTAGGGTGACGACCAACATCACAACTATGTCCACGTGGGAAGCGTGCGCTCAGTATCTTCCGCAGGCATAAGACCGAAAAAGTTCAATACTGCTTTATGTCTCTCACCATCTTTTTAGCGAAAAGGGGAATAGCCATGCATTGGCGGGCCTCAACAGGACCCCCCGAAGCAGCCTGGATAGGAGCCATGAAAAAATGGGGGAGGGAGGAGGAAGAGGTGCTAAGAGAAGAGGAAGTAAAGGGAATCCGTAAGCATCCCATCTTTTTAAAATGGGCACAATTGCTATACACATTCACACATAAGAAACAACTCCGGCAGAGGCACCAGGAGACTCCCAATCCCAGACCTCACCTCTGTCTCCTGCAGGATCCAACGCAGAAGCTCCACGGTAGGACCCACATGCCTAGATCCAATCCTATGCTGACGTCACGCCTGGAGAACCCCTTGTCTGTGCCAGAGTATCCCGCTAGAGAGGTTCCACACTCGTGCCCTACTCTCCCACATGCGTACTAACACACCCCCACGTCATTACCCCGTAAAAAGGTAACAACACCACCTGCACCATTGATCCTGTCGGCACATACGTCCCTAATGTCCCCCACAGTTTCACCCCTATCGTTGACAGGTCGCAGTTTCACATCGGTAGCTATGACTCAGGTGACAGTTCGATAGGAATGCATTCAGACAAGACTAAACACGATAACACTGGGAAAGAATACACAAAAGTGGAATATTCATACATGCCCAACGGTGGAAAACTCAACCAGAACAAGAAATGCTACAGCTGAAAGGCACAAATCAACAGGAGGGCTCCTCCCCAAAAGTCTTTCCCTAATGTCTAATGGTTATAATGGTTGTGAATCAGTAACAATAAGTATGCTCATGCTTACAATTACTCCGCACCCAACTGTAATTGTGTGTCAATACATTGTAATAATGAAAAGATGCCAATAAGTAATAAGAAATGTAAGATCCCAATAAACCAATTTTAACCACAAAAAAAAGACTATTTGGTACATATTTCACGCCATATCCAAACCACTTCTCTGATTGGTTTAAATATGACCCTCTTGAAGTAGTTAGCATCCAGCAATTTGTGTATCGAGTACCTAAAATCATGGCAGAGTGCAAGTTGATATCCAAGTGCAATCAGCCCGGGTTTATTCCTGATCAATAAGCTTTCAATATGCCATGTGAACGAAGCCCAGAATTATAGTTTAAAAGCTGGTAGCTTGAATCCTCCCTGTCTAGAAGGTAATTTCATGAAGTGAATAGCTCGTCTGGCTTCCTATAGCCCCATATGAAGCTTTTGATAGCCCCTTCAAGCCGTTTGAAAAAATAATCCGGGACCCAAAGTGGTATGGATCGAAATAAGTAAAGAAACTTCGGTAATATGTTCATTTTAATGATGTTGCAGCATCCCAAGATAGTTAGTGGGAGCCTATGCCATTGCCACAATTTAGCTATACCTGTTTTTAAGAGGGTCTCATAATTGAGCTTAATTATCTTTTCCACATGGCTGCTCAACCATATGCCAAGTTATATAGCTGTGTCGGTAACTCCTATTATCAGGGCAAGTGATTTAAAGTTAAGGATTATCAGAGTTTTCAATAAATTCAGTTTGTAGCCAGAGAATTCACTGAATCGCTCGGCGTCCTTAGAAAGGTAATGAATAGAATCGCTCAGGTTAGAAACGAAAACTGCAATATCATCTGCGTACGCAGTTATTTTAAGTTCAATGCTGTTCATTTTTACTGATTGTATACCCTTGTTCAATGTCTTAAGTAAGGGTCTACGTAAAGAGCAAACAGCAAGAGGGAGAGTGGGCACCCCTGACGCGGACCCCTATATTTTGAAAATGTAGTAGAGGACTTACTCCCGTCAGAACTTTCGCTGTCATGTTTTTATATAGCGCCTGCACTAATACTATAAATCTGCCCTCTATCCCAAATGCATTCATTGTCAGGCATAGTGTTTCACAAATGATCCTAGCAAAGGCCTTCTCCGCGTCCAGGATTATCATGCCAATCCGAGCATTCGTTTTGTTGGTAATATCAAATGCTGCGATTGCGGTATTGGTATGAGCCGAGGTGTCTCTGCCGGGGACAAATTCATGCTGCTGCTCTGAAACCAAATTGTACATGGCTTGTAAATAGTATTTTGGAGAAGACCTTAGCGTCTGCATTTATCTGGCATATAGGGTTGTAGGAGCCCCTTTCCTCCAGTGGCTTATCTTTTTTAAGAATGATACCTAAACTAGTGAACCCCCCACCCCCCGATGAAGCTGGGGCATCTCCTCCCCTACTGACATAGGTTATCAAATCTCAACATCTTATTAAATTGAAGTAAAAAAAAAGAATTTCCTTTCTTAGAGTAGTGCAAGCTAAGGGCCCCTCTACATTCCACTCCACAGTCTCTTGCCTTGCCTCTTCCATAATTTTCCCTTAATCCTTTTATTATCATTCTTCAATTAATAAATCAAAAATGACTACCAGTTTTACATTTATCTACACATTTAAAAATGATTGTACTCTTGCTTTTTAAGTGTGTTTACGGAGTACAAATTAGAACAAGGAGCCCCCCCAGCCCAGAAAACTATCCCCTGCCCACTTCCCAGCCCAAAACACTAAATCTGACCCCCTAGCCCAAAAAACTACCCACCCCCCCAGCCCAGAAAACTACCCCCGGACCCAGCCCACAAAACTACCCCAACCCAGCCCAAAAAACTACCCCCAACCCACCCCCAGTCCAGGAAACTACCCCAACCCACCACCCAGCCCACAAAACTACCCCGACCTATCCCCAGCCCAGAAAACAAATCCTCAGCCCAGAAAACTACCCTCCTCCTCCAGGTCAGTAAACTACCCTTACCCCCCAGCCCACAAAACAACCTCACCTCCCCCAGCTCAGAAAACGACAGCCTAGCCCCACTTACCTCACCGCGGATCTCTTCTGCGAGGTCTTTCTGCTTCCATCCCCAGCAGCCAGCAGCTAGACCGCGCTGTGTGGTTAAGGTATCTGCATGCTTAAGGCAAGCATGGTTTAGCTTGCGGAGTCGGAACACTTGTGGTGAAGACTGTGGTGTTCCAACTGTTTCCCAATGAGTCATGTTTGGAACCTGTGCCACTGTTCCAAACTGTAGGCCCGCAGGTACCACAGCAGTTTTCTTTGTTTCTTGCAGTCCTTTTCGGTCATCTCCTTTCCCTGTTCCCTGGTCATTATGAGTCAGGTGGCATTGTATTCTCTAGGGAGGTGCTGTGCGTGTACGGTCACCTTATGTTTTTGTGAAAGTTGTGATCACTTATCCTTTGTCCTTGTTTTACTTACCTCTCACACTTGAATATTGAGCGGTTGTTATACTGATAGATGCTGTTGATGTGTTTTAATAGCAGTTTCTCCATCATTACCATTGTCATAGTTCCAGCATACCACAACCGCCTTTGCTGACTTTCAAAGGAATCTCTTGGAACCCTTTCATCTTCCAATAGCACTAGCAACTATTTCTTCCTTCTCTCGGTTTCGCTCCACTCTGTAGTGTCTCATCCAGAATCTTGCTTCTCTCCCTCATATTCATGGTGGAATAAAGGATATTATTCAAACTATTTCTGTGAAGGGACCGTACGATCTGTAATCGTGCCCTACTACACATCTGGTGTTTAATAACGCCTTGCCAGTTTGTCAGACTCCTTCTCCCTCTTTTTTTAGGTCTCAGCATGCTGAGGGCTTCTTGGAATCAATACGGATTCCGAAACTTACAAAGGCGGACTTGAAGCCCAGCCTATCTCTTCTATTTGCTGGCGTCATCCACCATGGTAAACGCTGGCTCACAATTGCAAACGAGGCTTCTTAGTCCATCCTTGTTACCGCCCAGTCCGGCGTTACTCACTCTCCTTCATTAGCTGGTATGCACTATGTTTTTCACACACCGACAGCTTGTTTAAAATCTGCCTCGGCATGCTCCTGTTGCCACCTCCCTCCCTCGGGCCAAGGCTCGTTATTGTTACAGGAAATCCCCTTCACAGTGTCCTAACTGCCCATCAGCAACAAATGTCGACTCCAAATCACCCAGGCGCACTACTACCACGACCATACCACCAAAGCTCTCTCTCTCACTAAATGCTTCTTATTCCGGTCAGCATTTAATCACCGTGCAATTTGCTACCAATCTACCTCCGCGATTGAAATGAGCTGCTCTTACCTCTCCTGGTCACGTGAGAGAACACGGACGTGAAACTACGCCGTTGCTAAGAGTAAGAGGTTGCTCACATGAAGCAGTTATTGACAGGGTGGCGCGTCTGCACAAGGAGCCACGGACCCTGTGAGTGGGCAGAGTTCAGCTTTGGAGAGGTAAACATGGCACACCAGCCCAGATCAGGTTTACACTGCCCACCGTGCCTACAACCCTTTCAGGCCTGCATGCCGGTTTACCGAGTGGGACAGACGAAGTCACCCAGTGAACACGAAAAGGAACTAGTTCGCTGACAGACGGTGGGGATGTGTATCAGGTAAATTCTGAAAGTACAATTTCCGGGATCAACTGACTATCATGCTGAACAGCAAATAGTAAAACAAAACACAGTCTCTAATCACCAAAGACCAATAAACAATGAGGACTCCAGTTTGTCAAGCCTATCACAGAAATGCTCTTCAACCAATCCCATAACATCAGGCTTTCGTAATCCTAGAAGAATGTGTTTCTTCTAGGCCTGGGCGAAGCACTACGCTACGCTCGCGGAGTTTGCGCAACTTCGCACTACGCGAGCTGCACTATCACAGTGCGAACACGCGTAGTGCAGCGTAGCGTAGTGCAGTGCTCATTTTTTGCTTGTTCGCGGTCCTGAACGTCATGTTCGCGACCGCGAGCAAGCAAAATGACATCCCGGCGAGATTCTCAACGCGGGGAGGTAAGGTTTCTCATTGTGAGTGGTTGCGCATGCTCGCGACCGCTCTCAATGAGAAACTACCAGTTCGCGTTGAGAAAGCTGCAGATCGAGTAATAATCTACTCGAGCAGCAGAAAACTACAGCTCGCACTGTGCAAGATGCCGTTTTCAATGATTGCACAGTGTCGGATGCTTGTCCGCACTGTGCAATCATTGACAACACATCTTGCACAGTGCGAATATGCTACTACGCAGCTCGCGTAGTGCTATGTGAAGTTCGCGTAGTGGGAAGTGCACTTCGCGTAGTGAGAAGTGCACTTCGTGTAGCTTCGCGTAGCGCTACTTCGCGAACTATGCCCACCCTTAGTTTCTTCCAAGATGATTGGCTGATACTATCCCGGACTTAATACTTATTTTCTGTCTAAAAGGCATCTGTGAAGTGGGAACGGTCCGTGGAAATTATGAACTGGTGAACACTGTACATGAAGGTTTTTCTGCAGTTCGTTGTGTGTGGTGGAAGGAATGAAAAAAGCTTAATTTAGCCATTTTCTATTGGATGTTCGGGTTACAGCATCACATAACAGGTGCATTTGTATGTATTCTTTTATTGATTTTGTATAGCACGGTCATTGTCCAGGAGCATCAGAGCACATTATAAGAGTATATTTACTAACAGTCATTGCGAAAATATGTTTGAGATGCAGCACAGGAAAAGAGACAAGCATTGGGATAGCCAATAGGTCTTGCCTTTGGGACTTTAAGAAACTAATTCGTACTTGTATAGCGCACTTATACCCTGAGGTACGCATACCACTGTGGAACCCTTCCTGGCTTTTCCCTGTGAAATGCCCACTCCTGGGCACCCCCAAGGTGAAGCCAGGCATCCCAGCGCTGTTGGGGCCGCTGTGGAGATTAAGCAAGCTATTGCCCAGAGTTGCAGAGTGGGACCAATGATTAGAATAGGCACCGAGGCGAGAATTATCAGGTCGGAGGAAATTGAGCCCAAGACCCGTCGAGGCAGGAATTGAACCCTGGTTCCGGGGCAGACCTCTGCATCAGGGTCTGCCGCTCTAACCATTGAGCCACACTTCTCTTATATGTATTAAGTTATGCAGCAGGTCCCAAAGGTGAGACCTATTGGCTATGCCAATGCTTGTCATTCTCTTGTTGCCCCCTTCTCTCTATCTTTCTCTTTCTGTCTTCCATCCTTGTATCTAATCCTCTCTTACCTTGTCTCTCTTAACTTCATTCTGACTCCTCTTTTCTCTCTCACTCACCATTTGTCTCTCCCTCTCTCTCATCCCCTTTCTCCTTCTCTTAAATCTATTTCACTCTCAATCTCTTGGTCTCTTGCCCTCCCTCTCTCCGTCTCTATGATTTATTTATTCTTTGTTCGTTTACCCTCCCCTCCATCTAAACAGTAACCAGTTTCCCATGTTGCTCTGTAATTAACCCCTCATCTCTTTTGCAGATCACAGCAGTGTGCAACTTCTTCACATATATCAGATACATCCAGCAGGGTCTAGTGAGACAAGATGGTAAGAATCATGTGATGGATGGATTTGGGTAGGGAATTTAGGTGGGGTAGGAGGTACTGGGACTATTAACTCATGCCTATTCCAGAGCAGTAATTGTCTTCTCAGTGTTTGCCAGGTTAGGCATTCTTGTATTCCCCCCTTTCAGGAGCTATGTTGAAGGACATTGTGCATATGTAATCAACACAAGGACATGCACCCAGAACGGAACCCTGTCAAGTTAGTAAAAGAAATAAACAACATTAACATGAGAACAATTTCCTCAAAGATCTACCTCACTACTGGTACCTGATCCACTAAAGATGTGGTTGTATATAATTAAATGGAGTACTAAGTCTACAATATAATGCCAATGTAATATATTATTTGCACAGCATCATGAACTCATGAATAGAAACCTTAGTACCGATGGCGCGAAGTGCAAAACAATATATTTACCTACATACATATAAACATCCAAAAGACATGAGGTATCCTCAGTGAGTTTTAATATTAACAGAAGTATATTCCCATTTTGGAGATTTGTTGATCGGATAATCCCGTGGGTTGTCTGTGTTTCAAATCAAAAGGAACTAAGCCAAGGGTCTCATATGAACAGTGCCGACTGATTGATATCCTTAAGCAGAAACAACTAACAGAGAAGCCTAGAATGCAAGTCATAAATACAATCCCAATGTTGGTCGGCACAAAAAGGCTCAGTTCAAAAGAACTGGGTAGTCTGGAAAGAAGCAGTTTGTGTCTGATAAGCACTGTACAAGCAGACTCAGAGGTACATTGTGCAACACCTGTTCAAGCTTGGCCTATTGGGTTTGTTGAGCCATCATGCTGTCTCTCACTGAATGAACATGAGCTCCATTGGCCTTTTAGCTAATGGGAAAGAACAATGGCCTTTGATTGGTAATTGATGGAGGGAGTGTAAATGGAAGCTGTTAACCAGGCCAGATCCAGATAAGCATGGCACACTCAAAGGAAATTTGATGAAATGTAATACATTATATCTATTTATTTATGTAGTTATATTTGATTTATATTACTCATGTAGCCACACAATAGATATTAAATCAGCACACAATGAGAACAGAGATCAAGGGCACAGAATTGGATGCACAAGCTAGGCATGGAAAGAAATTAGTAGAATTTGGTTACACTTGCCTGATCATAGTCATTGTAACCAAGGTTCCATAATGGGTTCTAGTGTTTTGGAGGATCAGCCTTCTTTGTGTGGCTGTGAGCCTGTCCCAGACTTTCCAGGCTGGGGCAGAGAAGTATCTATCATGCCTGCGCTTGGAGTTTACATCCAGGTGTGTTGTGGAGGTTGACATAAGGTAAGCAGAGTGGTCGGTGTGGGTCGGTGTGGGTTGTCAAAACTATGGCTGTCACATTATGCAATGCTCTTTGTAAAGGGCACTTTCTACCGTTCTGTCTTACCAGTGCTGCAGTCTCTTTACTCTGTGTTGGGTGGGCACTTATAATAATTATGCATTTCTTTTGCTTCACCAAGTTATACTTTCTATATTGTTTTCTCTGTGTGCCAGTAATTGACTGTTATGTTTAAGGCCCGCCTTCATGCCTCGAATATTCTTTAAACCTGCTTCAGTAGCGAAAAAGAAAATGAAATGCTGACCATTTGCTTACACTTGCCTAGGACACAACCACCCATGTATCTACTTATCCATTCTCTTCCTTGGTTCCTTCTCTCCTCAGAAAGGTTCTAACTGATCTTGACGTGCGTTCAATTGGGTGCTTCTGAGTGTGCACACAAACTTTGGGCATTATTTACAGGCCCCTTGCGCCGCCGATGCATCACTTTTAAGCCCCGAAGTTTTCTCTTTTTGTATACTTTTATTAGTGCCTAACAGCTGCCTCATGGCTTCTTTACCTAGGCTTCCCCTTCAAGCTCACTGGAGATATTCAATTGCAGGAAAAATAATTTCTGATTGAAATAAGTACAGAGGTTGGGAGTAATCTCCAGCTGATGTTAATTACAGAATGCCAGGAGGAAGGCAGCGGTGACCGCTTGCTGGATATGCTCCATGAGATGGTGGAAGGTGCACTCCGAATAGCCCAGCACAACTGAGATGAGAACGGGCACATATTTGGTGAAAGCCAAAAGTTTGAAGCCTGCTAATTCAATGCCTCGGCACCCATCAGGCTCTATGTGTTGACGGTCGGCATGATGGCTTAAGCAAGAGGTGGGGGAGAGCAAGAACCAGAGACAAGTTGGACAGAATAGGGAAAGTCATGAACCCTTGTGAAGAGGGCTAACAGGTGACATCAGCCAGTGTGGACCCTGGGATAGAGACTAGAGGAACATTGATGCAAGCGGATATCAGTGTCTGTACGTGGTGCAACCTCATGGTGAGCCAGGCATATTCCTGGCGGAGCTGAATGGCAAAAGAGGTAACAGGCTCTGATAGCACAACTTCCAATGTGTGACAAGAAAACAACAGTTAGGTGAGCAGGCAGCCTGGTGAACACAATCACAAACTTCAACATTTGAAGAACGGAAAACCTGCAGTTGAGCAACCTGGGTCTCACCCTGCACTGCAAAGAATAATTGCAGTAAGTAATTTTAGACCAAGGGGCAGAGCAAGCATGGAAAACATCAAAAAAGGAAAACTTATATCCAGCCAAACCAGAGATACTCTAAGGAAAGGGCTGAATAGCCCCATGAAGATTAGGGACAAAGGGGTTTCAGGGGTAGAGGCATATGGTGCTAGTGGACTTTTTAAAAAGTGTCAATATACGGGAAGAGGTAAGGGAAGATTTTGGGTAGGCAAACAAGTATGTCAAATACAGGGAAACACAACTAATAATGTATCTTTGGAAAATAATGGGAAAGGTGTACATTGATTAGATTCTCTAAAAATAGTCATCATCTCAATGTTCACAGCCCTGTGTCTCGGGCTCCCTTAGAATACTGCAAACTGGTGCAGTGTATCTTTTTATTTTTAAGAAAAAAAAAATCCCAAATGGTAGAAGCACCGCTCATCTCAATCTAATTCAACAAAAACTACGAACATTTTCCTTGAATTAATGTGATGACAAAAAAGGTGAAAAAAGATAACGTTATTGATGAGAGCAGAAGGTCTGAAAACTGAGACAAAAGTGTGCTCGAGTATCAGAAACAGCTGTAACACAGAGCAAAGAGATGAATAACCTTCGCCAATCATGTTTTTTCAACATATTTTTAATACTTCATTTATATAATTTTGGACTGAATAATAAGACACTGGTATTTCAACCAATTTGTTGA
This sequence comes from Lissotriton vulgaris, assembly GCF_964263255.1. Classification (NCBI taxonomy): domain Eukaryota; kingdom Metazoa; phylum Chordata; class Amphibia; order Caudata; family Salamandridae; genus Lissotriton; species Lissotriton vulgaris. The sequence continues at coordinate 867,491,388 of NC_141687.1, read as the reverse complement.
TAAATTGGCAGCAGCAGACACACAGAGCATTGTTGAGACACTGCGATTCATTTTTGTACTGTAAAGCAATAGCAGACGGTAAACCTGGTACTGGATCCATAATACTAGTAGAAATTTAGCTAGGTATTGGGCAGGACTAGTGTTGATGTTCTTGGTGGCCATCTTGGTAAGACTTGAACTCTCAAGAGAATCCTTAGGACTATTGGCTACACACAAACTCAGTGGGCCTTTATGTCTTGTCTTATTTTGGTAGGTGATGTGTCTAAAAATGTGTTTGCAAGGTCATCACAATAAGCTGTATCTCTCAGCCACATTTGCATCATTAGTGGAGGCTCATGTATCCAAGCCATAGCAATTCTAGGCTTAGTAAGAAGGGGCACTACTTGCTATGCCGAAAGATATCTTGTTCACATATCCCAGTAGCGCTACGAGAGGGGACATTTTTATTTATTTATAATATTGATGATTATTTCGAAAATAGATTTTCAGAGTTTGCGTATTAGAGGGAAGTGCCAAGTCAAATTAATAAAGCCAGCAGTTGAATAGACACAGCGATAACCAGTTGGGTTGGCGGTTGGTCTATTTTACTTAGTTTAACAGGGTGTATTAGAAACATGTTAGGAATGTATAATGTAGTGGTTTACATATCTATAGTTTCAGTGTTCATTTGATAGAGTTTAAAGACCCATCCTGTCAAGCTGTTGGATGCTTCCTTATGTTGTAGTGGAGTGAATGTTAGTGGTTATTTTGGAGAAGTGAAGACAACTGTTTTGGTGGTTCCTCTGAGCCTATACTACAGCAGACTAGAGCTCAGGAAGCGAGGATTATTACCCATAGAGAGAGAGATAGATTGACATGTTTAAGAAAAGGTCTTAAGAAATTACAATTGCTTACCTTTTCCTCTCCTGTGTCAGTGGAAATGGGGATTATCAATCATTTGGAAGTTGAAAGAATGTACTTGTTTTTGACCTGATTTTCTGCAAGCCTTTTATACAAACCAATGGGTTGTACATGGCGTATGGATCTTCTGGGTAGTTTTGGAAAGTGATGACAACAAGGAGAAGTGAGAGGCAAAAAGCAGACGGGAGGGAACACTAAATAATAGACGAGTAAAGTATACATTTTAACTATGAATATAAGGGATACTTCAGTGCATGGGAAACAATGTGATGATGGGTTTTCTGGAACAAACAAAAGCTCAAATTATTATGCTGCAGAAAATGAATCTATGAAAAAATAACTAGTAGGCCAGATGTTCTTGGGTACAGGAAGTAAGATATTTCTGTGCTTCAACAGCTGTGGAAGGGGCAGTTTTTATTATAAGGGAAAAATAGATAACTTTCAGTAAGTAAAAATAAAAAAGATCAGACAGTAGGCGTATTAAACTCTTAAGTATGGCAAGGCAGCGCTATTGGTGTGCAGTTACCATTATCACATTTTGCATGATCCCCACCCACTAGATGAGCTTGTGTTGGCATTTCCATCCTTTATGGCCCCTTTTGTGGCAAGAGGGAGTTTTAATGTGGTTATGAAGCCCCATGATAGGGTAACAAGCTCTGTTTTTCAGTGAAAAGCCAGGAAAGCCAACAAAAAATATTATGATGCCGAATTGGAGTAGGGAGTATCTCTTAACTGAAAGTTGGGGTTGCGCTTCGCATTGTAGCTGGGTAGGCTCTTAACCCCAGTCTAAAATTATGTTGTTTACAATTTTGTTATCAAATATACTTTTATCAACAATCACTTTATATTTGCTGTCTTGACTTGTTACAATAAATTAGTTTGTAATGAAATCAAGAAAACCACTTTTCAATGATTCGTTCCATTGAGGTATTACTGCACATTATTTATTTAAACCAAATTGTTTGTTGTACTAGAGACGTTTATAGAGATTTTGTTTAAGTAACATGAAACTTAGGTGTTGGAAAGTTGCCCATTTCATTTGAAATTGTCCCCTGAATTCACCAAGTTGGTGCGATGCCTGTACCAAGGCTTAAGAGCAGACCGTATTCAAAACTGCTAGGTGGTCAGTAATATCTCATTAGACTGGTGTACACAACAAAGTTGCCCACGACCCCTCCTGTCATTTGCTTTTTTTAATTGAACTCCTATTATGGTATTTTAGCATAGCACTATCATTGGGATGTTCCAGGAAGACAATGTAATGTGCAGATGACATAGACTTCTCTTCATGTACCAAAAACATTAGACTGGTATTTGACATTATTAGCAATTTATCAAAAATATCTCAATATAAGATGATAACTTCAAAGACCGAGACCACGCTGATCGTTCCCACTCATCAAGCTGTACATATAGATTTACAAATTGGCAACAGCGTGAGTAATCGGGTATTTAGGAATGCAAGTCTCAGAAACTGTAAGGGATATCTATGATCTCAACTATAGAAGGCTATTATTTAAGTTAAAATGATTGTGAGACCTGGTGGCACTTATTGTTGGTTATAGTCACTGTAATAGACCCTCAATGGTTTGCCGGCAAATTTAATGACCTAACTGATGTAAAATAATCAAATTCTGCACTCCAAGGGACCAAAGCCATGGCTACTCCTTACGGCTGAAAAGAGAAAAATACTCAGGAGCAAAGTCTACATTTTAATTGTCCCGGCAGATTTGTGGAAAGAGGAAAAGGCCTCTTTGGATTGCTCTTGTGCTCTATTGTGCAAATGTGCCCATACTGGCAGTAGGTAGCACATAGTGTTTTAGTGCAAGGAGAGAGCAAAATGCCCCATATCTTTGTAAATCTGCTCTCTCCCTTTCAGGCATTGCAGTGCATCAACTGTACTTTTTGCCCCATGTTCCATGAAGATTAGCATATATGTCCCTAATTGTTTAACTTGTGCAAGGGATCAGACTGTAGCAATGAAAGGCCCTTCCATTTAAATACAGATATGTTGGAGTGTGCCGGTTTTTCCACTCTTGTGGGAAGATCGCTCATAATGTAGATGTGGAAATCTTTGGAGATTTTCATATGCTTAGTATGGATCATTAAAATGAAAAGAACAGTGCTATTCGAAGAACTATGTTGTATTAGGAATGGGATGAAAATATATAATTTAAAAAAATGGAAAGTTGAAGGAATGGCTGGGAGAATAAACTGTTATCTGTTTCTGTTTTTTGAATAGTGGGAAACCTTGTATGTTTATTTTACATTTAAAAAGTCTGTTTTACAAAGAGTTGGTGAGTATTATTAACCTCTTAAGTGCTTCGAACGTTCGGCGGCCGACGGCACCACTACCTCAGGAGTGCTGCCGTCGGCCATTGAACGTTCAAACCTCATAGCTGCAATGGAACGTCCAGCACTGGAGCTGGACGTTCCATAGCCGTTATGAGGTTAAACAGTAGAATAGAAACATTCTGTCATAGAGGTTATTTTAAACCTCACAAAGAGTATAAGAAAAATGTGGAGGCAAGTATCTGCAGCATACTCCAATTTGGTCCACTTAACTGGAGGCTGGAACAGTGTGTTACTGACAATGCCATGAACTTGAGCTTTTCTAACAACAGTTCTTTGTGGTTCTAGCAAACTGTTGTTGTCCAAAACTGTCTCCAATTTGTGACCGGGGACATCATTGTATAGAGATGGTTTCCTTCAGGGCTTGGGAAAATGCATTCAAGCTTTCCATTTATTTCTCCTAATTCCATGGACGCGCCAGAAATTCAGGAGGTCCAGCAATTCAAACATGGTTCTGGTTGACCTCATATGGAGTTGCTAGTTTTGGTCCTGGAATTCTTTTCTTTCCAACTTGTCGGTAGAGACGTGGTTTAAAAAAATACCACTTAAAAACATTGTTGAACAGATTTCTAATTCTTTCTCAGTTTCAGCTCAAATATTTCAGGATGGCTTGTAAGTTCTTCACCTTAACCTTTAATTTTTTCAGCTTGAAAGCTTGGTTTATCTAGCCAAAGCCACCACTGCCAGGGAAACAGCCTCCTGTATTTAAAAGTTCTATGAAGTTAGAGGAGCTAAGGCTTCTCAGCTTTCCTGCACATTTCACCACAGCTGAGGTAGCATTAATGACTTCCAAAGCCCGTTTCAAAAGCAGACATTTGTAGAGGATTAACCACTCCTTGCACAGTTTGTAACTCTTATTTACTTGCCTCATTTTACATAAATGATTGGGCTTGTAGACAGAAGGATTTACATGGTCTACATCCTTGAAGCCTTGGCAGGTTTGTGGTATCTTCTGCTCTCCCCGACATTTCTGTGTGGTAAATCATAATTCTAGCAGTTTGGGAGGAGGAAAAGCAGGACAATAGAGTAAACATGTAAATACTTAGTCCTTGCTTCACTCCATCCCCTTGACAACATGCATCCGGCCATCCCCTAAGAGTATGTGTACCTTGCATGTTGGAAAAAACATATAGGTGTGTGGTGAATTATTGGAAATGCACGAGTGAGGGCAGGTTCTTGAGTGTGGAGGGACACTCACACTGGTCTCCTGTCCAGCAGTTAATCCTTAGCATCTTAAGTAGCGAAGGAGCGAATGCAAAGGGCTAAGGGTTTTCACCATGAAGTTAATTTTCCCTACCTTAAATAGCACATTACCCTCATTGCTCAATAAGCTGTTGTTTGAAAGCTTAATATTTATTGATATTATATTAGTGACGTGGAATACAACCTTCCTTTTAGACATTAACCTGCAGGCATTAAGTCTTCTTATTGGGTGAGCAAACCAAAGGCCTTATATCCAGGAACACTTAAGTCCAAATTGTACATAGATGTGGTTGATCAGCTGTCTTAATTGTAGTCCTACTGAAATGTCATAGTTATTACTACTGATGTATTTTCCAAATCCTTTTTGAGAATCGGAATGACCTCTCCTAGATTTGGATTTCTGTTTTTCCCCTGAGCTTACTAAAGCTGTCCATTCTTTGAGCAAACAATTTTGAAAAACTGTTACGTGGCATCTTGAAAACACCTTTGAATATCTTGATACCTCATTGAGTAGTAACTTGCATATTGTAGTGTTAGCCTGTACAGAGGTGCCTTCTTGCTTATACAGTCAGGGTTCAGTCGTCATGAAGGGCTTTTCAAACGGACTTTTCCATTAACTGCCACTTAGAGATGTCCTTATGTCTTTTTGAAAACTCTGTGCCTTGAACTTTAGGACAAAAAGAACAATTGATGGACGGAATGCTGAGCAATGTCAGACAATCACTCCAAGTCATAGATCTGGGCTAAATCCATTGTTTTTTGCTCACCACACCAGCCCAGTTTGAACCCAGTCATAAGCAAATCAGTCTTGACCTTGCTCCATGGAAACAGTCCATCCCAAACTGCCAGACAAGATCCTCCCTGGACCGGAAACAAGCTTCCTAGGACCGGTTTCAGTTTATCAACCCTCATCAGCCAGGATAGCTTGAATCCAGTTGCATGTTGAGCAAGTGAGCCATTTCTGGGCATCCCCGTTCCGCTTGTGGTGACAAATGCAAAAAGAACAATTGGTGGATGGAATGTTGAACACTCACCCCCAGTCAGAGAACTTGGCCTAAATCCATTGTCTATTTACTTAGCACGTCACCACAGTTTGGACCTAGCTATATGCAAATCAGTCTTGACCCTGCTCCCCATGGGAAGAGTTCAGCCCGTACTACCAAGCCAGGTCCTCTCTGGGCTGGAAACAAGCATCCTAGGACTGGTTTCGTGGTATCACCCCCTATCAGCCATGATAGCTTGAAACCGATGGCAGGGTGAGCACGGGACCTACGTTTTGGCATTACCGTCCCACTTGGGGTGACAAATGCACTGGGGGTGAATGTTTGACATTGTTTAGCACTCCGTCAATCAATTTTTATTTTTGCTTTTCTCCTTCTTTTTTTTGCATTGAAACAATTCAGGAAGTGCCCAGTTTGGCTAACCCCTGGTGTTTGCCCGGTCCTGATAAAAAAAAAAGGAGGTGCATATTTCCAAACATTAAGGAAATGTAGGCTGAGGGCATAGGAGAAAACACACAAATTTCGTCATAGTAACTTCTACAATGGAGTGGAGAAGTGTGGCTCACCGGTTAGAGGAGGCAGACCCGGACGCAGAGGTCAAACCCGGGACCAGGGTTCAATTCCCGACACAGCAGGGTCTTGAGCTCAAAATGTCCACGGACTCGATAATTCTCGCCTCGGTGCTTACTCTAATCATGGGTTCACACTCTCCAACTCTGGGCAATAGCTTGCTTAATCTCCACTACGGCCCCACTGCAATGGGATGCCTTGCTTTCAACTCGGGGATGCCCAGTAGGGGTTATCTCGCAGGGAAAAGCCAGGACGGGTTCCCAAAGCAAGCGCCTTGAAACCTTACGGTGAAAGGCGCTATATAAGAACGTATGATTTACGACTATTTTACAATGTTAGTCCATTAGACTGGTATAAGTACTCACTTTAAACCGAGACAGACATTGAGAAAGGGAAAAACTGTATGAGTACATGGATGAGGCCAGCATCTATCCTAAGCAGGGCTGTGCATGTGTTCTTGCTTCTTTCTGCTTTTATGACCATTTTGCCTGGTCTCAGATCACTTCCACTTGTGATGTTGGGATGTGCAGATAGAGCGACTTATGTTAATAGACTGCAATACTTGAACTTTCTCTTTGTTGTCAGCAGTTGCGTATGTCTGGTTAACAGTCTGCTTTCTTTCATGCAGTGGAACCAATGTTCTGGGAAATCATGAGGCTCCGGAAGGAGATGTCGCTGGCAAAGCTGGGTTTTTACACACATGAAGTATAGTTGACAAGAGTGTGGTGGTGCACAAGTGCCAAGGACCTGGCCCACTCATTGAAATACTAAGAAAAACTCCACCTCAGAAGTGACACCAGCAACTGAAGACAGGCACTCCATCGTATTTGAAGGACAAAATGTTACAAGAAACACATAGTTTGCTGCTGTGTACTTTCTAACCCAGGGAAGAGTGAGACCATCTTACCAGCATTTGTACAGAGGCATCAATGGCTGACAGACACTCCCTGCATGAACTCAATACTCCGAAATATCTTTTATCTATGCAATCTCCTCCAGGTTCGCTTCCTGATGTGTGAGCATTATCACATGCTGACAAGAATTTCATAAACTGTCCAAATTTCACTAAATGGAAGTGGATCGGAAAAACGGACAACAAAGAACCTCAATGAACCTCTAATAGTTCAATAAATATCTATAGCAAACACAACTGTCCAGTTATTTTAATTAATGCAATTATTACAGATCTTTATTTCGTATACTCAAATATGTACTTCTATAAAACATCAAAATATGGTATGGTATCCGAATATCATAGTCCGAATATTGTCTGTCATAAATATACTTTTTTGGAAAGGGTCTACAACTAGATAATCATTACGGGAGTATTCCCTGAACTCTGGAAAGAGGCTATAGCTATTCCCCTCAAAAAGAAGCCAAATGGGTAACCAGACAACCTAAAAGATATGTGCCCTATCACGCTCCTGCCTGCTCTGGCTAAAATCTTTGAAAAGTACATCAACCGGACTTTGGCCACATTTATCACCACCTAAGACCTTCTGGACCCCTCACAGAATGATTTCCGTAGTGCTCATTGAACTGAATCTGCCTTGGCTGCTGCGGCAGGTTGCATCCAGGGCCAGGTGGACCAGGGTGGCACTGCTATCCTGTTTATGCTGCATCTGTCAGTGGCATTTGATATGGTATCCCAATCCCACCTTATTTACTCTCTATTTGGCCCCACTAGCAAAACTGGTGTGGTAATTTTGTTTCCAGGTCCTGTTTTATGCAGTTGACACCCAGATTATCGTTTTGATGTCTGACTACATGCTATCAGTGGCAAAGAAATGTATAATCTGTATGATGGATATCAGTATCTGGATGAAGGAGAACGGTCTGAAATTGAATGCTGAAAAAACAGACATCCTGGTCTTTGGGGTTAAGCACGTGGTGTGGTCAGAGCATTGGTGGCCAGAGACGTGTGCCCCTCTACCTACTCCAGTTGTCTCCTCTAAAAACTTAGGAGTCATTTTTGACAGCATGCTCACCTTTGATACTCAGGTCAATAGAACCATAAGTACATATTTTTACCTTATCAAAATCCTGAAAAAATTTTCTCATTTCAGTGGAGCTCAGAACTGCATTAGTTATGGCACTGATTACGTCTTGCTTTGACTAGTGCAATGCACTATATTTAAACATTAATAAATCCTCACTCAATAAACTCTAGGTTATTGAAAATGCAGCTGCCTGCTTGGTATTGAATAGGATCTATGACATAATATCGACAGACAATATAGACATACAAAAATATCGACACAAAAATATTGACATAAAAAATATCGGAGTTCTATCTACATAAAGGTAAGTACAAAAATATCGAAAAAAATATCGTAGTACAAAAATATCGAAGTTAAAAATATCGTTTTTTAAATGTATTAATAATAATGTAAAAATAATTTAAAAATACAAAAAATGTAACTAATTATAAATATAAACATTAAAACATTTAAAAATAATAACTAATACATATACATTTAAAATACATTAAAAACTCTACATATAAATTAATATATATACTTACTCCACATATTGCAACAGTAGAAAAAGCGTTGGATAGCGTAGGGGTAAAAATTACTATTCCCACTCCAAAGGGTGCAACAGTAGGGAAAGCGTTGGATAGCGTAGGGGTAAAAATTACTATTCCCACTCCAAAGGGTGCAACAGTAGGGAAAGCGTTGGATAGCGTAGGGGTAAAAATTACTATTCCCACTCCAAAGGGTGCAAAAGTAGGGAAAGCGTTGGATAGCGTAGGGGTAAAAATTACTATTCCCACTCCAGAGGGTGCAACAGTAGGGAAAGCTTTGGATAGCGTAGGGGTAAAAATTACTATTCCCACTCCAGAGAGTGCAACAGTAGGGAAAGCGTTGGATAGCGTAGGGGTAAAAATTACTATTCCCACTCCAGAGAGTGCAACAGTAGGGAAAGCGTTGGATAGCGTAGGGGTAAAAATTACTGTTCCCACTCCAGAGGGTGCAACAGTAGGGAAAGCGTTGGATAGCGTAGGGGTAAAAATTACTATTCCCACTCCAAAGAGTGCAAAAGTAGGGAAAGCGTTGGATAACGTAGGGGTAAAAATTACTATTCCCACTCCAGAGGGTGCAACAGTAGGGAAAGCGCTGGATAGCGTAGGGGTAAAAATTCCCACTCCAGAGGGTGCAACAGTAGGGAAAGCGTTGGATAGCGTAGGGGTAAAAATGACTATTCCCACTCCAGAGGGTGCAACAGTAGGGAAAGCTTGAATAGCATGAGGGTAAACATGACTTCCCACACTACTCCCCCTTTAACACACAACACACTACACATACAAAAAAACACAATATAAATATCAATTAATAACAATTAATATTATTACATTGATGTAATTATAAATTAACTAATTAACACATTAATTACCAATTCATAATTAATTACCAATTCATAATTAATTAACAAGATATTTACAAGAATAAACAATATTTATTATTAAATTATTTAGAATAAATATCATTAAATAATAATATAATACCAATTAATTAACAATTAATTAATAGATATCAATAAATAAATACAATCTATTTAATTAGTTTAATTATGTTACACCCTATTCCCCTATAAATACACAACCCACTACACTTAAATCACATAAACATTTTAATTATCATTTAATCACTTAATAATAATTACCAATTATTTAATAAGTAACAATAACAAAAAATAATAAATATTACTACATTAACTCTAATTAATTTAATTAACTAATTAATAATAATTAATTACCAATTAATTATTAATTAATAATTATGTATTATTCAAACATTATTTTTTTATTAATTATAATTAAATTACACCAATTAATTATTAATTAATAATTATTTATTAATCAAACATAGTTGAAAAAAAATATTATTTAAATAATTATAATTAAATTACTTCCCACCCTATTCCCCTATAAACCCACAACCGGCTCTGATACTAAAACGCAAAATGTAAACAATATTACAAATTTCTAAACATACATAAAAAAACATGTTTAATAAACATAAAATACATATAAAAATACATAACACGAAACAAAATTTCGATATTAGTAACATCGATATATTTGGTATCGATATTACTAACTTCGATATTACTTACCTTAATATCGATATTCTGTCTATCGATATTATTGCACATCGATATTCTATACCATCGAAGTTAAAACATCGATATTATTGTATATCGATATTTTAATTTCGATATTTTGTCTCTCTACCATTGAATATACATAAAAGCCTTTCAGTGAGAGGTTTTCGCTGCATTGGCTGCCTGTTAGGAAGCGGGTGACCTTTAAAGCACTTTGTATGGTTCATGAGGCGCTGCACCTCCAGGGACCATTACTCCTGAAATCAGTATTTTATGATATAAATCTTTTTTTATAAATTTTTTATGCAAAGATGAACTTTAGCCACCACGTACATCCTTTGGCTGTTTGGGATCATTACTTGAAAATCATTCAACATAGATAACGAGAGGAAAGAGAGAAGAGGTGAAGGAGGAAAATAGGAAAAAGAGAAGCTAGCATGCTAGAGTGGGTAGTTGGAGGGGTCCCTGTCTTTCTGGGGAACATAGAGAGGGTTATGACCTTAGCTGGGGTTGGTCACCTGTCTGAGTCTGTGTGACAGAGACGGAGTACTCCCAGGTATCTTGGGCAGGTAAGTTCCACAAATTCGGAGGAGAAGAAGTCAATAGTGGTGCCCCATGTTTAATCAAACCTGGTAAGAGTGCGAGACAAGCCAGCCGTAATCTTTTTCATGCCCACTACCTCCCATACCCAAAACAGCCAATCTAATCTAGTCTGGACCTCATCCGTTCCCCACCTAGACAGTAACACCTATTTGGCGGCTCCCAGAGTTAAAGTGATGGCTCTTCCTCTGCATGGCTTAAGAGGGTAGGTCAGGTGATTAGGCAATCCCAGCAGGGTCAAACTGGCGAATATGGGTTTTTCAGTGTGATGTATGAATCTACCTCTTGAAGGATTGTGTTTTTCGGGCATTGCCAGAGGATGCAAGTTAACATACCTGGCTGACCACAGTTACGCCATCTTAAATCACTGGTAGCGGGTTTCCATTTAGCAAGTCTAACCGGGGTGTAATACCAGTGGTGGGTTATCTTTAAAAACAAATCTCTTTCCCTGCCATACTACAAGAGGAAGCTCTGGCCCTATGGATGATGTCTTGCCATTCTTTCGGGGAGAATGCCCGCTCCAAATCCGCTTCCCATCTACGCTGCGCTGGGGTTTTACCACTGTGTTTATATTTATTGAGGAAGGTGTAGATGTGAGAGAGCAGGCGCCTGTCTAAACTGCGTGTGATGTACCAGAGTTCGAATTTTGTAAGAGGGCAGCTGGCGTGTGGTTGCATATGTGGTCGAATTACCCATTGCCGAATCGCCAAGTACTACCAGTAAGTGTCCCGGGGGAGTCCAAAGCCAGATACCAACTTGACAAAGTCCATGATCCCTCTCTCATCAAATAGGTCACCTACCCTTTTACTGTCTGCTTCTTGTCATTTCAAGTACCCATTCCCTTCCACCGATGGGAGGAAGTCTGGGTTGCCTATGATGGGGGTTAGCGGAGAGAGGGGGGGTCGAAAGGCCATTGGTTTCCTGCACTCTGTCCCAGGGCCCTATAGTCGCCTTCAGTACTGGTGATAAATAAGCTCCTGCTGGTCTATATTTGGGTAGCCAGGGGACCTTCCAAATGTACATCCCGGCAATGCCACGATCCTTGAAACACCAATGTTTCTCAGATTCTAGTTTTTAACATTCAACCATGTATCGCAGTTGCGCTGCTTGGCAGTACTTTACTAGGTGTGGTACCCCAAGACCCCAGTCCGCTTGCGTGAGAAAGGTTTGATATCGCGCCATACGGGCTCTTTTCCCATCCCAGATAAAGTTCCCTATTAGGTATTGTAGTTGTGCCAGCACATGGGGTGGGGGGCTTAGCGGCAGCGTCTGCATCACATAAAGGATGCGGGGCAGGAGGGTCATTTTAACAGATGCCAGCCTACCCAACCAGGACATGGCGTGTTTCCTCCAACTGAGGAGCTTGCGCCAGGTTTCATCCAATAAGGTGGAGTAGATGGCCTTGGCTGTACTTTAGGTTGTGGGTAAAATTTGCAACCCCAAGTAGGGAACGCCCCCTTGGGACCATGCAAAAGGGAAATCCTGCCTCCGCTGATCCTGCATCACCTGTGGGAGGGTAAGGCTAAGAGCTCATGGGGCATATTAGCAAGAAGCTTGTTGAAATTATCGCCGGCGATAAAGGGCTTAATAATATGCGTTATAGAATTCCAATAGAAGCCCAGGTTAGATAAGCAATACATCTAACATGGGCTTCTTTTGCAAGTCTATAGCGCATATTATCAAGCCCATTATCGTCGTTTTAGCGGCAGTTTCCTGCCCCTAAAACAGCGATAATTTTAACAAGCTTCTTGCTAATATGCCCGTGTTTTTTTAAGATAAATCTTAAAGCCCAAGACTCCACTAAATGTTGCGAACTCCTCCAGCAGAGGGGGGAGTGCCAACGCTGGCTGTGTGAGGAACAACATCACGTCCGCATAGAGGAATATTTTGTGCTCCCTGTCCCTCATGCGGTTCCCTGTAAGTTATGTTATGTTAAATAAACTTTTTGAGCGCAACTAACACCATTAGGTTCCTTGGCGCTTTAACGGAGAGAGCAGGAAGAGAAGCATGAAATAGCAGCTAATTATAAGACTCAGTGACGAGGAAAGTTTTAAGGGAGGATCTGAACTTGGAGTAAGGAGAGGACAGCCTAAGAGGAAGGGGTAAGGAATTCCAAAAGGTCGGGGCTAGGAATGAGAACCTGAGGCCACCATGTATCTTCCTCTTGAATCTAGGAACTGATAACAGGGCCATCTGGGATGACCGGAGAGTGCGGGAAGGAACATACGGGTGGAGAAGGGAAGAGATGAAAAGGGGACTGTGACCTGCAAGGGATTTGGAAATAATGCAGCCAAGCTTAAATTTGCAGCGGGCAGATACCGGAAGCCAATGGAGACTTTTTAAAAGGGGACGGACATGTTGATCTCTGGGTTGATGATAAATCAGGAGGGCGGCCTGATTTTGGATCAGCTGACGTCTCCTAATTTGATAAGCAGGAATGCCTACATATAATGCGTTGGCATAGTCAAGCCTAGACATGACTAGCGCAAGCAGGGCCAAAGTTAGGGCCTCAGGTGTAAGTAGGCGAGAGATTTTACGTATTTTCTTGAGTTGGAAATGGCTAGAGGATACTACCGCGCTTATCTGGGGCGTCATGGAAAGGTCGCTGCTAATGACGACTCCCAAACTTTTGGCAGAATTAGCAGGGCAGGGAGGGCTGCCGAGGCTAGCAGGCCAGAAAGAAGGATGCCAGGGATTGGAGGGTCCCCCGACAAGAACCAACTCGGTCTTGTCGGGGTTGAGCTTCAGATGATTTGAGCTCATCCAATTGCTGATGAAGCAAAGAGTATTTTGAAAAGTGGAAATCGATTCATCGGAAGAGTCGATGGTAAAAACTAATTGTATGTCATCCGCGTAATTGAACGCTGTGACATTAAACCGACGAAGGGAGCGGATTAGCGGGGACAGGTACAAATTAAAAAGGAGGGGGGATAAGGAAGAGCCCTGTGGGACACCGCAGGTCAGTTCGACCTGAGTAGCCGAGAACTGGGACAGCCTGACTGCTTGATGGCGTTGCGTCAAGAAAGACCGAACCCAGTCCAGGGCGGTGCCCTGGATGCCAGCCTCCCCGACACGGTCGACCAAGATATCATGGTCGACCGTGTCGAAGGCGACCGACAAATCCAGGAGGACCAGAGCCTGGCAGATGTTGGCATCGGCCCCTCTGCGCAATTCCTCCATCACAGAAAGGATGACTGCTTCAGTGGAGTGCGCAGGTCTGAACCCAGCCTGCTGGGGGTCCAGAACACTCGAGTCTTCCACAAAAGTGCTAAGAATTTGAGTGACGTGCGACTCCAAAACTTTGCTGAGGAAAGGAAGGAGGGAAATTGGGCGATAGTTGCTCATTATGGATGGGTCTGCCGACGGTTTTTTCAGAATGGCAACCACCTCGGCCTGTTTAAAAGACCCAGGAACCTCCCCAATAGTCAGAGAGTTGTTTAAAAGAGCGAGGGGGGTTCTGGGCAGGAAGTGAAAGCTTCCCGAAGGGCCGAGGGGGGCAGCAATCGCTAGGGGAACCAGAGGAAACTTTATTTAGGAGTGAAAAAAAGTTGGCCTTTGAGATAAGGGGAATGTGAGTTAGAGTATGAGCGTAGGAGTGACCGGGGACACTGGGCGATGCAGGGACAGGTGAAGCTTGGGTGGAAATGCTGGTTTTAATCTTAATGATCTTGTCCACAAAAAATTGGTTTAGAGAGTCGCACAAGGACTGGGAAGGGAGGGGGGCAATAGTAACTCTTGCCGGATTGGACAATTCCTCCACAATTGAGAAAATGTCTTTAGACTTATTCGAGGAGTTCAAGATTTTATTAGAGAAGTAACACGATTTGGCCAGAGTTATAGCTGACTTATACTCTCTCAGCCGGGAAGAGAAAATCTCTTTTGATTCAGAGGAATACCCCCGGCGCCATCGCCTTTCTGCCTGACGAAGACCAAGTTTTTGTGCCCTGAGATCATCGGTAAACCACCTTTGGGCGTCGTGACTGCGCCTCGTCTTAACTGGTTTTAAAGGTGCCACTGAGTCAGCAGCAGAAGTGAGCCAATGGGTAAGGCCCTCTGACTGAAGGTCAGTGGAAGTGGTGGATCCAGTAGTAGGTGGGGCCGATGAACTCAAGAGGGAAGTGAATTTGTTGAGATCAGCTTTATTCCAATTGCGTGCCAAGAAATTGGATTGTCGGGCAGTAGTGACAGGAGAGGGCATAGCTAGAGTGAAGGTAATTAAAGAGTGGTCTGACCAGAGACAGGGGAGGATGAGGGGTACAGATGTCAAGGGAGGTGGTCCAAACCTGATCTAAGATGTGGCCTTTAACATGCGTTGGTGAGTGTATGTGTTGGGTGCAATTAAGGCCCAACATGAGATCTGAAAAGGCCCGCGAATCAGAGGTTTCATGAATATCCGACGGCCAGTAATTAAAGTCGCCCAGGACCAAAACGTTGGTGTTGTTAATGGTGAGCTGGGAGATGAGGTCGCTGAACTGAACTGAGAAATTAGGCATGGGTTGGGGGGCGCGATAAATCAAAACGCAAATGAGCGAAGACCCAGGCTGCTCCAATCTGAGAACGAGGCAGTCGGTCGAAGGAATACTGAGAGAGGACACTGGGGAGAACCGAATGGAGTGCCTAATGATAGCTGCAACCCCTCCACCGGCTTTGCCAGGGGGGCGATTAACATGCAATATGTAGTAACCCAGAGGGATGGCTGCCAGGATATCAGGGGATGAATCGTCTGTGAGCCAGGTCTCGGTCAGGAACAGGACGTCAGGCTGTCCCGACCCCAAAAGGTAGAAAATATCTGACTGATGGCTGACCAGAGACCGGGTGTTGAGGTACATCACGGACAAGGGAGGATTAGTGGATCCTACCAGTGAAGGAGTACAGGACTTGGGACCTAAGGCCGATGGCCTGGCAGTAGGCAGTAAGGGGTGATCTCAGGGAAGGATTTTCTGGCCGTAAGCAGGCCAAATAGGGCAAGCCTGGGAGAGGATTGAGGAGGGGGAAGTGCGGGATCATGAAAAGAAATAAGGGAAGAACGTGTATAAGTAAGGTGAGAGGCAGAGTGACATACCCCATGCCCCGGCCGGCCGCGGACGGGCGCAGACGGGCTTAACTCAGGCGCAACTCCGGCGCGCCTACATCGGGCCCGCTGCGCTCGTCCGCTGCTTTGACACATAATGGCCGTTTAAATAGGGGCGATACGAGGGTGGAGTGTCAGGGCTACACTCTAGTGAAGGTAAGCCCAAGCAAAGATGGCGCCCGCTACCGTTGGGAACCCGCGGTGACAAACAGCCCCCAGCCAGCAGCTCACCTCTAAAAGTAAATATTAAAGTTAGTTGCCTGCATAACAAAAGAGTACAGTGGTAATGCGAGTTAAAAACAGTGCGTTACATAAAAGCGCCGACCGCTCGCAATCAGCGGGGCACAGTGCAGGGAATACGTAGGAAAGCTCTCGCAGCGTCAGCAAGCCAGCCCACTGCCACTGGGCTACTAGCAAACACAGAGCGAGGTGCAAGACGCGCTGCTAAATAGGGGCGGAACGAGGGTGGAGTGTCAGGGCTACACTCTAGTGAAGGTAAGCCCAAGCAAAGATGGCGCCCGCTACCGCTGGGAACGCGCGGTGACAAACAGCCCCCAGCCAGCAGCTCACCTCTAAAAGTAAATATTAAAGTTAGTTGCCTGCATAACAAAAGAGTACAGTGGTAATGCGAGTTAAAAACAGTGCGTTACATAAAAGCGCCGACCGCTCGCAATCAGCGGGGCACAGTGCAGGGAATACGTAGGAAAGCTCTCGCAGCGTCAGCAAGCCAGCCCACTGCCACTGGGCTACTAGCAAACACAGAGCGAGGTGCAAGACGCGCTGCTAAATAGGGGCGGAACGAGGGTGGAGTGTCAGGGCTACACTCTAGTGAAGGTAAGCCCAAGCAAAGATGGCGCCCGCTACCGCTGGGAACCCGCGGTGACAAACAGCCCCCAGCCAGCAGCTCACCTCTAAAAGTAAATATTAAAGTTAGTTGCCTGCATAACAAAAGAGTACAGTGGTAATGCGAGTTAAAAACAGTGCGTTACATAAAAGCGCCGACCGCTCGCAATCAGCGGGGCACAGTGCAGGGAATACGTACTGTAACCGTCTGGAGTTGACACACCCTCTCAGCGAATAGCTCCAAATAGGGTACAAAAAGCAAGAGGGACAGAGGTCACCCTCGGCGAGTCCCTCTCCCTATTCGCACCGGCCTGGAGGTTATCTCATTCACTTTAATACGTGCTTCCGGCACCCAATATATGCACTGCACCCATCTTTAAAAGCGAACCCCCACCCCAAATCTATCTAAAAATCATCTCAGGTATGGGCAGTGTACTCGGTCAAATGCCTTTTCGGCGTCGACCAATAAAAGAACCGTGGGCTGTTGTGTGTGTTTGGTTTTGTCAAGTAAGAGGCAGAGATGCCTCGTTCCGTCACTACAGCTGCGTTTGGGAATGAAGCCTGATTGGTCTGGGTCAAACAGGCCTTGCATATGCGGAGCCAGCCGTGTCGCCAAGATACTAGTGAATATCATTAGATCCACATTCAATAAAGAAATCGGACGGTATGAGGTGCACTCTGCAGGGTCTTTACCAGGCTTCAATATCACAACCACCTCTGCCATATTCATTGTGGGAGTTATCCAGCCCGTGTCACTGAAGCCATTAAAAAGACAGGCCAAGATGGGGATAAGCTCCGGGGCAAAAGCCTTGTAAAACGCTCCCGGGAAATCATCTCCCCCTGGCGCCTTGCCTGTCGGAAGTTTCTGTACAGCATGCAGGACCTCCTCAGAATGAATGTCTAAGTCCATTGCCTCAGCATCAGCCGAGGGCAGGAGAGTCACCGGCGCCTGTTGGACATAATCTATGACTGCAGTCTCATCCAAGTGTTCCGCCGTATATAATGAGGTGTAAAAGGCCTCAAACTTGGCCGCAATGTCTGCATACCCCTGGAGAAGCTCTCCGCTTGGGTACTTTATGCCGGTAATGAGACGTGCATTCGTCTGCGAATGCAAGAGGTGTGCAAGGAGCTTCCCAACCTGGTTTCCTCTGTCATAGTATTGCTGCTTAGTATGTAGGAGTGCGTACTCCTCCTGATCATAATCCAGCACCTTTAATTGTTTCCGTGCAGTATTAAGCTGCCTTCGCACCTGAGTTGCTCCCGTAGGGCAGTGGACCCCTTCTAACTCCCTGTCCTGCGCCTTCAGTAGCTCCCTCGTATGTCTTCTTTCTTTGTTGAGCCCTGCTGAAATAGACAAGAACTGACCCCTGATTACCGCCTTAAGTGCATCCCAGACCTCGGGAAGCGGACCCACCCATCATCGTTAGTTGCTATATAATGTCGGATCACTGCAGTCTCATCCAAGTGTTCCGCCGTATATAATGAGGTGTAAAAGGCCTCAAACTTGGCCGCAATGTCTGCATCCCCCTGGAGAAGCTCTCCGCTTGGGTACTTTATGCCGGTAATGCGACGTGCATTCGTCTGCGAATGCAAGAGGTGTGCAAGGAGCTTCCCAACCTGGTTTCCTCTGTCATAGTATTGTTGCTTAGTACGTAGGAGTGCATACTCCTCCTGATCATAATCCAGCACCTTTAATTGTTTCCGTGCAGTATTAAGCTGCCTTAGCACCTGAGTTGCTCCTGTGGGGCAGTGGACCCCTTCTAACTCCCTGTCCTGCGCCTTCAGTAGCTCCCTCTTATGTCTTCTTTCTTTGTTGAGCCCTGCTGAAATAGAAAAGAACTGACCCCTGATTACCGCCTTAAGTGCATCCCAGACCTCGGGAAGCAGACCCACCCATCATCGTTAGTTGCTATATAATGTCGGATCACAGCCTGAATGTGAGTAATTTATGATTGAGCCTCAACGCGAGTTGTCTGGGTGGGCCCCCTGGAAGGCCCAATATCAGACCGATCGGGGAGTGATCCGCTATCCCCATTGTCACTTCCTGGATATAGCCCAATAATCGCGGGGAGACCCAAAACAAGTCAATCCTCGCATAGGTTTGTTGCAACGCCGAGAAAAAGGTATATTCTCGGGCTGTGGGGTGGCCATGTCGCCAGGCATCCAACAGCCCCATCTCCCCAGGTTTTTGGAGCAAAGACTCCGAGAGAGATCCCGAATGTCCCACCTGTGATGTGGATCAGTCCAGCTGCGAGTCTGGCTCAATGTTAAAGTCCCCTCCAGTACCAAGTCCTCATCTGGAGAGTCCCCGACCGCATTTAATGTATCCCGAAAGAAAGCTTCCTGCTGTTCGTTAGGAGTGTAGATGGAGACTATGGTGTACATGCTGGAGCCCACCAATATTCGCAGCACTAACATCCTGCCTGGAATTTCTGCGAGCACCTCTTTAACAGTGCCAGGGAAGTGAGAAGCTACTAGTATGGCCACCCCCACTTTCTTACCATGAGTTGAGGAAAAATATTGTCTGTCAAACCATTTGGAGCGAAGAAGCTTCCAGTCTGCGTGCATTAAATGGGCCTCTCACAATAAACACATTTCGCACCCCTCCTCTTTAAGTAATGCAAGTAAGGCATGCCGCTTAACTGGGGTATTGATTCCCTGAACATTAAAGTTAATTATCTTAATCATAGACATATTAGCTACCTGAACAGCATGCAGGGATTCCACTTTCAGAGGTGGCATCAAAGTAGGAGCCCGTCCCCAACCTTCCAAAGCCGCCCATGACCCTCTATTCATAGGCAGATGTGCACCAGCCCATCTTCCCCCAGACCTCACCATTACAAGATCGTGGGGCCTCAAGTTGAGTGTCTCCCCATGCCCCCCATTGTATCACATTGGATACAGTGCCCCGAACGCAGGCTTAGGACAACACATGAGATGGGCGCAGCCCCCGAATCTGTTGCTGAACCCCCAGTGTGCGAACCACAACTTCCCCCTTGAATAGGTGTGACCCCGGACAATTCACCATCACCCTACCCCCTCCGTGTCTGCGGTAGAGGTAAGAAGGCTCTCTAGCAAAGGAAAGAGAAGAAGAGAAAACAAGAGATGGAGAAAACAAGCATGCACGCAAATATTGAGAGAGTGCCAAAAACCTGGCATAAATCGCACCGTTATGCTAGGTTCCATGTGTTCGTAAGGTGGTCATCATGTCGCCGGACATGGGCTCCCTCAGCCGAGGCCTGGTTTCTTCATCTCTGGGTTTAACACAGCATTTTTATAACACAGCAATATAGGACATACTCAGGACACACAATCAGACGCTCAAGCTGTCCCCGATTTGAATTTGGCGGATCAGAGCTTCATGTTCCTTCTGGCTCTCCGTAGCTATGGTTATGGTGTGTTTCTCATGCCTGGTACCCCTCCATTGACAAGGTTTTTTCAGCTCTCTTGTAGCATTGTCTCCTGTGGACCGCCCAGTGGAATCCCTTTCCTCCAGATCGAGCCCAAGTACCTCCTGCACCTCCTTCAGTGACTGCACAGAGCGTAACTCCTTATCCGTCACAAAGGAAAGACGCAATGGGTGGCCCCACCAGTACCGGACTTCTTTATCACGCAGGTAGGCCGTAGCTGGCCTCAGAGCCAATACGTCGCTGGTGAGACGATGGAGAAAAGTCCTGATAGATGCCAATCTGGAGCCCCTCACACTGGAGTGTCGCTTTGTCCCAGGTGGCAGCCATGATGATCTCTTCTTGTTGGGAAGAATGAAGGCATGTGAGAATGTTCTGATGTTGTCCCGGATCCCTCGCCGGGCGGCCCGCAAGATGCGTGCTGTCTAGGATGATGTCCTTGTCGCCAAGCAGCCACGTGGCGGAAAAAACGGGTCACTCATTCCTCCAATTTCACCCCATCAGCCAGGAGAGGTACGCCTTTGATGCATATATTGGACCTCAAAAAGAGAGACTCTACAGGTAAAGCTCCTCATTTTGGTCTCTGAGCTCCATCAACTCACGGGTCTGCTTGGTGATCTCCTCTTCCCTCTGGTCGCCATTCCTTTCCAGAGAGTCTACCGAGTCGTCTATTTCCTGCACCTCCGCTCTAATCTGTTTAATGTCAGAGGCAACGTCCTGTCGCAGGCACACGAACTTCTCTCTCAAGGAGCTCAATAACTGCTCCAGGAATTCCAGAGTGATAGGTTCCTCTTGGCGCTCTCCTGGAGAGTCTACATCCTTCTCCTGTTGTTGGGCCATCAACTGGGCCCCCTCCTCAAAGTCTGGTTTCTGTAGAAGGTCCTTAATAGTGGGATCCTTCTTTGTGCAATGCGTGGGCATCTATGCACGACCTGGTCAAACGCTCGTTGATATCCCGGAGTCTGTATTAGAGTTGGGTTAGATCACCGGTCTATTCAAGGGTCACTGTCCAAGTGAGGCGATGAGGGCGCCCCATCCGCGACCGGTCTCCAGCTTAGTGCTGTACGCAGCTCCAACACCGCCGGGCTCCGGCCAACGCTCTATGATTCAGCCACCCACGGCCCAGAGGGTCTTGAAAGCACGTGGCCCTTCAAGCTCGCGGACAACAGTAGGGCCCAGTCAATGGGGGGGGTGATGCTGCAGTAGGCCTAACTATTGTCTTCTTGTGCTGCTCCAAGTTTATGAGACCAACTGAAGGTCCTGGTTTGCAGTGTCGCGTCTTCTGGTCGCCACGTTCTATGGCTCTCGCCTCAGTCACTGGATCCTTCTCCCCGGGGCCCATACCACTTTATTCTTCCACCAGGCATGGCCGCAAAGGGCCTGGGCGTCTCTGGGCACCTTCCTATCCCAGGCGACTCAGCTCTGGTGTGCCCCTGCTCTCCCTGTGCTCGGATCAGTGATTGGGGGCAAATTAGCACTGTCCCATGTCCGGGAGCGTCCACACTGATGTCCGGGCCCGAGGCTTAAGGGAGGTGAAGCCCACTCCAGAGGCTTGGACTGGGCAGACACGGCACCTTCTCTGGTAGGAATCCGCACCCCCTCCGCCTCTCAGCACTCAAATCTTGCGGACCCCTCAAGGCCCACAGCCCACTGCCATCTAGATCCGCCAGATTGGATGGAGGGCATGTCCGCTTCTCCGAGGGTGCCGTTGGGGTCCCCTCGGGCCTCGTAGCGCATGGCCTCTCACGCGCAGGCCCCAGCAAGCTCAGGACGCCTCTTCTTATTTGGGGCCGGGAGGGGTACAGCCAGGCTTGCTTGGGAGGTGCCCCCCCACATGGCGGGTTCCCCGTAGCAGCTTCGGCATTGCAACCAGCACTATTTTCAGCCCCTGGCGGCCAAACCCCTAGTACTCCTCACCTCGACTCCCAGGCAGCAGGAAGGAGAGCAGACCACAAACCAGCTTTTGTGTGAAAAAGGCTGCTTTGTTGAAACCTACTCCCAGCCACCAGGTCAACAAACCTAAAATGGTGGCTGGGAGGGGGGCCCAAAGCATTTATGCTTGGGCTCCTTTTGGGCCACGAAACCAGCCCAAAACAGAAAAAATCCGCCTTGTCCCTGACATACCCCCTCCCCCCACCCCTCCCAAACTGCCCGGGGGGAGACCTCCTTACAGTAGTCTGCCCCCCAAGCCACCCTTGGGAAGAAGGAGTGGGGGGGAGCAGACCACAAACCAGCTTTTGTGTGAAAAAGGCTGCTTTATTGAAACAGGTGCACATTAACAGTAATAAAACCTCGGCCAACGCCTTACAAAACTAACCTCACTAAATAGTGAACTTCCTTAACCCCTTATCACCGCCCCCGCCCCAAACATTTTCCTTGACTCCGCCCCAACCCATACATTGCAATCACAAAATACAAACAATGCCAATTCCTGCCTACCTGACTAAAACCCAACAATCCAAACAATCCAATAGACAAACCCCCCTGCCTGCCCCAAACAACTTTGATCCCCCAACCTGTGTAAACCACCCCAGCAACTGTAGCCTGCCCAAATTATCCTATCCATGACCCAACTATTCAACTGAACCACCACAATTCTGAAAATCCTGTCAAAAAACACCACTAACCCCCTGCCACCCAGAAAGGCGGAGGGGGAGAAACTTCCCCATCTAATTTCTGCCCCCCAAAAGCACAACCTTTTCTGACCTGAAAAATTCTAACGGGCATATGCCTGGACCTTTAAACACCTGGACAGCACTTCTCTCAGCTCCAAAAGAAACAGATCCATCCCTAACCTGGACAAGTGCACACCATCACTCCTGAAAAATTCCACTGTGTCAAAACGAATATCTCCATGTGTAACTCTCCCAAAACCCAGACTCCTGCCAAACCTCTAGATTTAACTTCTTACGCGCCCTGTAAATTTCCTTGGGTTTTTTCGCACCTCTCCAATTCTTGCACGGCATCAGCTCCGTCCATAAAACATGGCAACCTGCCCACTGTTCCTTAATAAGTGCTAGATCCTTTTTCATTGCCCGCAGCAAAACCACTCTTTTGACCCCACGCAAATTGTTTTCCCCCAAATGGATTAAAAGCACATCTGGGCATTGTCCCCCAACCAGCCACGAATTCAGCGCAGGCATCAACTCCTTCCAGAGCATGTCACCCTTACCCTTCCACACCACTCGGAAAACAAACTCATTAAAACCCAAACAGGCCCTAAAATAACTAAGACTTGCTTGGATATGAGCCCATTTAACAAAGGAATGCCCCACAATCCATATAGTCAGTTCCGTTGCGCGGGGTCCAGCCACAGAACCTTAAACGAGAAAGGCAATATCAAACCTATGGCAATGAGGATGACGCATGTGCCTCCCCGGCAGTGTTTCTCATATAGTGCTAAAAGCAGTTTGAAGACCATCGACCCAACCGCATAATATCCTCCCTGGACCAGCCTCTATTATGCGCCTCCGTTGCAGCCCCGATTCTAAAAGAATGAGTTCCATATTGTGCCCCATCCAACCCAATGGCCCCCAAAGCTTTACGGAGCACCATGCGAAACTGGTATTCGGAAACCCTGCTCCCATCTGCATGTCTAAACACCACCTTCCCAGCTTTTGCACCAGAGCTCTCTCTCAACCGCCGTGCCCACTGCAGCGGGCATGTCTAGGCCGGGGATGGGGCCTCCAACCATACCCCTTTTCCCTGACTCCTCTGGTCTGTTTTGGATTTGACAGCCAAATATGCACTCCTGTCTCTGACCAGCCTACCTCCTGCCATCCTATACCCCGTCTAGACTTTGATCCCAACAGCTCAGACACTCTAAAGGCCCCAAAAAACATCCACACCATAAGCGTGGAAAACAGACAAGCCTCTGAGACATCCTTGCAAACGGACGGCAACACTTCCAACCACCTAGATGAATTCTGCCAGGACAACGGATCTCTCCACACCCCGCTTCCTCACCCATCCTTCCAACATTCTCCTCCCAACCTCCCCTGCTGAAGGAGAGTAGCCCCAAAGGAGTTTCCCCATGAATGAAATACCCGCCAACTTGCCCGCTAGGCCTTTTCCCATCAAATCCAGGATAAACTGTATCACATCTTCAGCTCGACGCCATTCAACCTCCCTCCTACAAGCCCCATACGCCAAAAATTCTTTCCAAGCCAGCGCATATGCTGCTCTCGTGGATGCAGACAAAGAACCTACCACCAATTGTATGACCCTGCATTGCCTACATACCACAAGTGATCCAGCGTGGGGGCTGGTGTCCTGTCCGCCTCCTTGGCCAGCCCATGGAATCTCTCCAACTGCGAACAAGACAAAGCATCCGCAATGTCATTGTCCACACCAGGAATGTGTAAGGCCCTAAAGGCGATATC
Organism: Lissotriton vulgaris; assembly: GCF_964263255.1. Lineage (NCBI taxonomy): Eukaryota > Metazoa > Chordata > Amphibia > Caudata > Salamandridae > Lissotriton > Lissotriton vulgaris. The sequence continues at coordinate 867,466,952 of NC_141687.1, read as the reverse complement.
ATACCTAAGGTAACCTAATACAAAGGCTCGCAGCAGTTTAAAAATCTGTTCATCCCTTGCCGATTGTCTATTGAGAATATCCACCACTGCCATGTTGTCAATCCTGAACAGAACCTTCTTATGTGCCAGATCTTGCCCCCACAATGTCAAGGCTACCAAAACTGGAAACAGTTTCAAAAAGGCTATGTTTCTCCCTCCATTCAACCATTGAGCGGGCCACTTCTCAGCACACCACTGACCCTGCCAATAAAGACCAAAACCATCACTGCCAGCTGCATCCGAAAAAATCTGAACATCCCATTGGAAATCCTCTATCCTGACTAAAGGAACTCCATTGAAAGAGTGTAGAAAGACCGCCCACATACGCAGATCCTCCTTAACTCCAGCTGACAGGCGGACATGATGATGAGGCAAGTGCTGACCTGACAGTGCCTGACCCAAACGCCTACAAAAGGATCTCCCTGCCCTGACCACCCTACAAGCAAAATTGAGATGGCCCAGTAACACCTGAATGTCCCTCACTGTCACTTTCTGTCTGGCTAACATTCTTTCAATGAGCTCCAACATCTTCACCTTCTTGTCCACCGGCAATCGAGCCTGCATTGCCCTGGAATCAATCTCAATTCCCAGAAAAGACATGGTCGCGCAAGGACCCATTGTCTTCTCCGGAGCCAACGGCACTCCGAAATCGCCCATGAGCTCTTGGAATGTGTCCAGGGCTGCCTGGCACTCCGTGGAGCCCGGGGATCCAACAAAGAAAAAATCGTCCAGATAGTGTGTTACCAACTCATGGCCAGTGCGATGTGTAAAATACCATTGCAAAAAAGTGCTGAAGCAATCAAAAAGGGCACAAGAAATCGAACAACCCATTGGCAATGCTTTGTCCACGTACCATTGACCAGCAAAATGGATCCCCAGAAGATTTCAATAATCTGGATGGACTGGAAGCAATCTAAATGCGGATTTTAAATTGCATTTTGCCATCTCTGCAGTAGCGCCCGCGATCACCACTAGTGACATAGCTATGTCAACTGAGGAATAGGACACAGAAGCCGCCTCCTCATCAATAAAATCATTGACGGAAGACCCCTCTGGCCATGACAAGTGTTGGATTAGCCTGTACTGCCCTGCCTCCTTCTCGGGGACCACCCCAATTGGGGAGCTGATCAAATCCTCCATTGGCCAATCATCAAATGGCCCGCCATCCTCCCTTCACGCACTTCCTTATTCAATTTCTCCTGCACAATTGCCTTGAGTTCATCTGTCAATTTCAAATTCTTGGACCATCGCCGCAGCCGCGGCCCCCTGTAGCCTAGGTGGAACCCTTCCTGAAAACACTCCAACAAAACCCTCTTTGCCCTCACATCCCCGTACTCCCACAAGGCCGCTGCCAACTGTGCCAACTTAACCGGCGTATGAGCCTTTGGGCCCAGTCCCCTGTGGTCCTTTACCTCCTCTAGCACCCTGAGATTGCTGGGCGGGGCCCGCCGTGCTAGGACCCGGCTGCTGCCACTGCTGGTTGTTTGTATTTCTAACTCCCCAGCACCTGACCAAGGGATGCTTTTTACCGCATTGTGAACATTCATGCTTGAACCTACAGTATTCCCTCCTGCACATGCCTTTGTTAAAGTCCCAGCATGCCCCAGACCCTGTTTGTGCTGCTGTGGACGTCCCCACCCCTCCCTGGGTGGGCTTCCCGTGAAAGGGCCGGTAAACTAAAGGTAGGCCACTAGCTGTGAACATGGTCTTACTGCCCCTCCTGATGCGCCCATCGTGTGTTGCCACAAATCAGTATCTAACTCCCCTCACTTTGCCTCTGGGTCCCAGGCCAAACGGGCTCTAAATTCCTCATCGTATTGGGCCCAAGCGAAACCACCACCTGTGATCTACGCCTTTCTGATAACGTCCATATACTTAAAAATGGCAACACAGTGCTCAGGGAACTTCTCACAGTATACGCTGGCATAAATTAAGAATGCTGCCATCCAATTTTCGATTGTTAAAGGCACTTTTGAACGCTTAGCCAGCTCATACTCCTCCTCCTTAGACCCCTCTTTGGATCGGACTTCCCTGTGCAACAGTTTAAGAATTTCAACGTATTCACCTTTCCAAATTCTCTCCTTCGTGGCCAACATCAGATGTGCCACCAGCGGTTTAGTAACACCCATGTAGGGGAGCTACTTAATCTTCAACTCCTTGCTATGACACCACTTTAAGTCTGGCCCGTGGTTCACCGCTCTCACCTGGTTCCAACAGAGGGGCCCGACAGGGCGCCGACCTCCATGCCACAGTCTCCGCGTTGTCCACCATGCGAGGAGCCATCACCGAGGGGACGCGCTCTCTTCTGGGTCCAAGCGCCACTGTTTTCTTGGGCTGCACCACCTCCGGTGCCTGTAAAACACTATGATACACATGAGAAGGACCCCCCCCCCTTCCTCATGATCCCTCACTTCACCTTCCTCTGGACTGTCCTCATCATAGCCCAGTACCACTGGCTCCTCTATCAATAGAGGATCTGAAAACAGTACACCACCACGGCCTTACCGGACCCTTCACAACCTGTACGGGCCCCACCGGCCCTAACCTGTACACCTGCTGGGGGAGCTGACTGTACGCACCGGTACACCCCCGAACGTTGACCACACCTGTCCTCTCTGTCCGTTGTCCAATCCAGTCGTCAATTCCTGTTAAAAGTTGGGGCTAGCGAGGTCGCGCTTGACCTACGTGTGCTGGCCGCACCGGGATCCCCCGACGGTATGGAATGTGCCACGCGAGGCTCCACCCTCCCTTCTCCTCGGCGCAATTGGGCCGCACTCTGCCCTACCGAGTCTGCTGTTCCGAAACGCTCCCTGACCTGTGGAGAAAAAGATCGGACGGATGTGTTGGGACCCTTACCGCCGCTAGCCTCCCAGCCCCCTTGACCTCCAAATGCTGCCTCCTCAACCCATCTGGCCTTACCCTGCTCCCCTTGCCCTAACTTCAGCACACCGACCTCTGCATTGTGAGCGGCAGTGTGCCCGTCCTCACCTTCCTCCTCACTACTCCATTCTAGCATTGTCTGTAATACTGCCCCTGCTGGCCCCTACTTCCCCTATCCCCCGCACCTGCTGACTGCCCCATGACCAGTCCGCCCTCTACTGGGTCCACCAAAACCTCCCCCGATGGCCTACGATGGGGGGGGGGAGGGAGGAGGGGGCAGGGAGCCCTGCACCATCCTTCACGCTCCTGCCCTGGACCCCCTCTGATCATGCCGATAAGACAGCCAAGCCCTCCCAAGGCAGCCCCAGCCTGAAAACTCCCACTGGCACACCCCTCCCCTTTGCCCCCCATGCTCCTTCGATCCCCGTACACTGGACTCATGTAGCCCAGAAGAAGGCCCGTAGGGAAAGTCCCGGAAACTGTGCTGGCCATCTGAGGTATAAAACTGCCCCACTCTCCCACCTGTGCCCATTCCCCCTTCCCTAAAGAGCTGCCCACCACTGAACCTGTCTCCAACCCGGGGGAATAAGGGGGAGAAAACAAGAGGGGGCTGGAAATGTCTCTGCGCCCCCCTCCTCCAGCCCTGTTCTCCGCAATACACCGCCGGGGGGTCAATAACAGCCCCCCTGCATGGGCCTGCTCCCTGCCTTCAAACCACTTGAGAGGAGAGCCACTGGGCCCCCATGCTCCCCCCCCCCTCCCGGCCTCGAAATACTGCCTGGGGCCCCGGCCGCTTCACAATCCTCCTGCTGCCCCTCCCGGCCAGAGGCCTCCTTCGCCTCACTATGCGGGGGGGCGGAAACCGAGGCCGAGCGCCTCCCGCCCACCCCCTTGCTTGAACAGCAGCGCGGGGGCAGACTGGGCATGCATTTCAACTGCCCGAGCAACAGGCAGCTCCGGCGGTTCCTCCGTCCCCGCCTCCAGGCCCGACCCGCTTTCGCGTTCTGTTGGGCCTGCTACACACAGCCCTCTCCCCACCTTTCGGCCAACTTTAGTCACCGGGGCCGCCTTTTTAGAGCACGGGCGGCCCCTCTCACTCACCGGATCCAGGCGAGGACGCTTCGGGAACATGCAAGCCGCAACGACGGCTGCAACCCCAGTAGAGGCCTGACCCGCGGGGCGCGACGGCCCCCCTGCGTCGCCAAGCACCAAGTCCAGTCTTCCTGCATCGATAAGAAGCCGAATGGCTTCTAGTACTCTCACATCTTCCGCCGCCATAATTCTATTGAACGCACACTATCTGAAAAAAAAGGAAAAATTGCCTAACCTACTCTCAGCCACCAGGTCACCAAACCTAAGATGGTGGCTGGGAGGGGGAGCCTAAAGCATTTATGCTTGGGCTCCTTTTGGGCTACGAAACCAGCCCAAAACAGAAAAAACCCGCCTTGTCTCTGACATAACCCCCTCCCCCCGCCCCACCCAAACTGCCCGGGGGGGGGGAGGGGGGGAAGGACCTCCATGCGGTCGTCTGTCCCCCCCCCCAAGCTCCCCTCCTCGGGGCGGCGCTGGCGGCAGCCTCACCGCTTCCCGATTGGGTCCGTCACCCTTTGCAGGCCCCGCAAGTACTCTATGTGTGCCCCATGTATTTGGGGGCAGTTCCAAGCTGCTTAGGGACCCATTAAATCTATTTAAGGCATATGAACCAGCCTCGGTGAGCGGAAACACAGCTACTCCGCCACCATCTTGGCCACGCACCCTCGAGGTCAGTATTTTACTGGTATTCTTCTAAGAGACAGCTGAGATCCTCTTCATTGAAGAAGGTGGACTTTCCTAGGTTCCAGAAGATTAGATGGGGTCTTCACACCTTTTCGGTAGCGACTGTAAAATTGTGAAACATGCTGCCGATCCACATTGCCAGTTTATCCTCTCACTTGGCGTTCCATAAGCAATTGAAGACTTCTCTATTCTCCCTGCCGTAACCACATCTTCTGTTGGCAGCTTCTTTTTCCATTGGCATCGCTTTGACGCCTATGGGTATAATGTGCTTTATACATTTAAATACAAACACAATATTCTGTCCTGAATATTGTTTACAGAAGCTTTGCCCCACTGGAATTAATAAAAGCAAATAATCTACACCCAATGGGATGATATATTGGCAAACAATATTTACGACACAATATTTATGTCTGATGATATTTATCACTGTACTAGTCTGACAAAAAATCCAAAATACAGGCACACTACCTAAAACCTCAAAATACAGAAATAAGAGAAGTATGTAATCCCAGCTAAATCAGTAAAAATACATTTCGGTTGATTTTTTACCATTATTCAGTTTAAATAGTGGGTTGAATTAAAATTCAAATAATTGGTGCCACCAAAAGAACACAGTTACAGTTTCTCTTTGATTGTTTGAAGTCTATCTCTTTAAAAAAAACACATTGGTGGTTAAACTCTAAAATCAAGTAGCTGAACAGCAAACCAATACCAATTCGAGGTTGAAGTTGCCTTGACTCTACGAAGCTTTCTGACAGGACAGACTCGATACTAACCATTCTGAAATGGCAAGTTTTTAGATTTCATTTCTGTGATCGTCTTTAAAGATGTATACTGCTTGTTTCAGAATGTTGGGTCAGAAGTTAATCGAGCCGTTCCTCCTATTTTTTGTCGAGAGAATCAGGATACAAGTGTTTCTGTAGAAGGTGAGTAGGAGCATGGGTCTGCTAGGAATATGCTAATTCACTGCCTCACTCATCTGAGTGTGCCCTGAATTATGCATAAATGTATGCAACCATACAAATCCTACCCAGGGCACGACAGCACCCTTTTAACAATGGGGATATGTGTTCAAAGTTGTCCACTCCAGAAAATATTTTAACAATTCCATACATTCAGGGCAAAAGCGAAGCCATCTGTCTTTTACGATTCTCTTTCTGCAGATATACATACCTTTTGTTGATCCATCCTAAACCTACTAAATTATCTTGCAGATATTGTTGTGGATCACATTCAATAATGAAAAAGTGAGAACATTCCAAAAGGGGCACACTACAGACTAAACTCTCACTTGGCGCTATGATGCCATGAATGCAGACTTCAAGCCTATCCATGTGCAATCATTTTTAATTGGGGAAAAGTCTGTGGTCAATTTATTTTGTTTAGTGCTCATTTAAAATACTATGATTTCACCAGAGGGTGCCGCCACTGTGTCATCGTAGTGTGCATTTTGCAGGAGATCATCCCCATGAGCATTAACTAGTATATCTGTCTTGAATTCCTTCAGTCTTCAGAATTTGTCTGAACATTAGCCTTTTAAGCAAAGAAGGTTGTGACAAGCTTTGTAGAAAAATGTTTAGATTTTACTTAGACATGCTCATACTGTTTAAACCTTAACAGCACTTAAGGAATAGATTGTTTTTAGAAAACATATGAATTCAAGATTTTCACAGCCCATATACACAAAAGACCCAACCCTGGCCTAAATGTGGCAGAATGGACTATAATACTTCTACTTTATCCTCAGAGGCAAGAATAACAGGTAAAATTGTATGACGACATATGCAAAATTACAGTATTCCCAATCCCAAAACGATATGTTCCAAGCAACCAGTGAGAGAAGTAAACCAAGCTCTTAGGCTACCATCCTTGATGGTACTTGGATAATAAAATCAAAAGCAACATCATAGTTGACAAAAGCAAGTACCTTCTGGACACCTCTATCCAGAAATGTAATTTCTAGCCAAATTAATGAATAGTTATCATTTGTTCAAAAAGCCTTTTGCCTTAGTAGCTAAAAGATCTAACATATAGTAATTTGATGGGCTGGAAGGGCCCTTTTTAGGAATATAGATACAAATACTGGTTCTCCAAGCCCACTGTTTCCTATGCTTTGAGTTTCAAATCACTGTTCAGGAACTTCACACATAGCTACTGTAGGAAAGTAGGATCTGCTTCTATGGTTACTCCCACTTTTTGCTTGATGTAATACTGTTTCGCTGTGCTTTCTCCCCTAAATTGGTGTGGTAAGTACTTAGGTACATCTCAGATTAGACACTGGTGTACACTTATCAGTCCCTAGTATATGGTACTAAGGTACCCAGGGCATAGGTTCACCAAGATCCCCACTGGCATAAAGAATGTAATATGCCGCCCGTTAGGGACCACTCAAACTGCAACTATAGGCCTACCATTACAGCCTGTATAAGCCGGCAATAGCACCACTGACGAAAGATATAGGTTTACCTATATCTAGGGTCACTGCACTTAAAACCTATTTCACCCCTAAAGCAGGCCTTTCAATCCTGAAGGCAGGGTGCTTGGTTCTAAGTGTGAGGGTGCCCCTGCATGTGCAGGGCACACCTACAGGGGACATAGTCCATTCTCCCATGTTGTAAGTGAGACAGCCATATAACATATAGAGGGCTACCGTGTCATTATGCGAGGACCATCTCGAAACTTGCTGAAACGAACCCTATTACGCTTGGTAACAAACCGTTTGGAATCACACCCGCATACCATAAAAGGTGTGGGAGGTATGATTTCATGCACTGCAAAGCTCCTACGGGAGGCCCTCCTTGCATAGCACAGTTCAAACCAGCTCAGGGAGCCGTAGGTTCCCGCTCTGGCATGAAGCTGAACAAAGGACATGAGAGTATCCTCCCCATTTCTGACCCCCCGGGAGGAAACCCTGAATCATCCCAACACTTTCCTTAGGGTACTTAAGGGCTTACCTGAGAGTAAGTCCCTAGATTTGTTGATAATTAATTTCAGACACCACTTCTTGTTCAACAGTCCGGGCACTCTTAACTTTGCTCTGGGCATCAAGGCTGTACCTGGGAAGACTCCTGGCTGCTCCTGATCTCGCCGCCCTGCTCGTCTGCTGCCACGTCCGTGCCTGTGCACCATACAGGATCCTTCCAAGGCCTGTGGGCATCCAAGACACCTGAAGGAATCCCCCTTGAAGTGAAGTAGTCACTTACCTGCATCTGCAGACACCGCAACTAAGCTGACCGGTCTGTGGATCCTGGGCTCTCATAGACTCCGAAAGGCTCAGCAACACAGGTGGTGGTTCTTCACATCCTTTGCGGCCTGCCCTGTCCTCTCACCAAGTTTGAGGACAGTATCTCTTGTCGGAGCCGCAGGAACCGAACCCCTATGCCCGCGACGACTTGCAGTTGCGTCGGCTTATTGGATTCCTTGCGCCAACATTTCGGGCTCCAAGTAGCCCCAACCTCAAGCATCTCCAGTGACCAAGATCTTCATCCTCATCACATCACTTGTACCATGGGCCTGCATCTTTGGTGAGCAGCTTGAGGTCTTCTTGCGACTCCAGTGCCTCCGGCCTGTGGGTTCTCTGGAGCGTCATCTTTGAATTCTGCAGTCTCCCCTGATTGCTCGGGGCCTGCCCTGACTGCCCTGTTTGTGGTGAGATTCTGGACCTTGCTGGTCCCGACATTGTACCTTCTTCGACTTCCACGTTGGTTGCAGTTGCCAAGGCTTGTTGGTGCTCCCAACGGACAACAACCCCTCAACTCTCGACATCCGATGTGGGGCAGCTTGTATCCAGCTCCTGGTCATCCACAGCATCGCCTGGTCCGCACAGCTGCAGTTTCAAGGCCGTCCGCTTCCCTGCAACACTCAACATCGGTGGGCATTTGTCTTCCATGCCTCCTGTTCACTTCCAAGTGGAATAGACTATGTCACCTCTGCTTGCAGGCACTTCTCTTCCTGAATCCACCTTTGGGTTCCACTGGACATTTCCACCATCTCCAGAAGCAGCATCTTCCTGAAGTCCTACATTGGGTTCAACGGCGTTTCCGACGCCACTTCACACCGATGCACCTATGCACCCGGTGTAGGTATCCTGGTTCCTAAGGTATCCACGGTTAGGGTGGCTCTCTAACCTTCTGTCTTCCACTGGGTTTCTTCAGGGTCCACTAGGAAGGGTCCTTTTTCTATAAAATTGCAATCACGACTTACCCATCGACTTGCATTGATCCTGCGGTCGTGTTCTCACTCTGCATACAGCCTCCGTGGCGCTCATGGTTACATAACTTGGAAAGTTCCTTGGGTCCCTGGCACTTCTACGTCTTCTGCCTATGGTCTTGACTTGAGTTGTGGTTCGCATACCACTATTTTAGTATATGGTTTAGTCTCCCCCATGGTGACCACAGTGTATTTTGTGCTACTTACCTGCTTCTATTGCAAAGTAGTGTGTGCATTGTTTATTTCTCCAGCTGGGAGATATTTGTATTTTTATTTATTTATTTTAATTTCTGCATTTGTAGAGCGCCTGGTCACACCAACTGGTGTGTCCCCGCGCTGTTAAGACCGTTAGCATCCTTTGGGAAATTGTGTCTTCAGTTTAGCCCCTTCCAAGCGCCCGTCTGCCAACGGCCGTCGCGAGCACTACCTTCATAGTGCTGCGCATGTCCGTTAGCTGACGCGGCTCCATCCACTTAATGAAACCGCTGCACCGTGGCGGAATTGCCGCCGCGGTTAAGTACTACTTCTTATTCTTGTATGTACAACCATGTTTTTAGTTTTTTCGGAAAAGGTTCTCCGATGGTTCCCCCCTAAGCGTCAGGGGAAGGGAGTTCCAGCTTTTTGCTGCTAAGTTGCCGAAGGAGCGTGCTCCCAATCGTGCCTTCCCAATCGTGCCTTCCTAATCCTGCCTTCCTAATCCTGGGTACCAAATGTGTCCCTGTGGATCTCAGTTGTCTATCTGTCCATAAGGTCATTAAGGTACAGTGGACACCTGCCATGCAAGATTCGATGTCCAGTGCACAGGACCTTAAATGTGATTCGTTTCTGGATAGGTAGCCAATGTAATGAGTTTAGTGCATTCTTTGAGGATGCTTTCTTTGGCAGATTTAAAACAAGCCGGGCTGCCGCATTCTGGACAGATTGCAGCTTTTGGAGCTCTTTTTTGTTTGCTGCTAGGTACAGCAAGTTTCCATAATCTAACCTGGAAGTGACAAGTGCATGGGTCAGGGTCTTTCTTGCCGCCAGAGGTAGGATGTCTAGGGTCTTTCTTAATACTCTCAGGATTCCAAAACATCTACCTGCAACCCTTTTTATTTGGGTCTCAAAAGATAATTTATGGTCTATCCGTATCCTCAGGTTCTTCACCTCCGTCCTTGGGGTGGGAATCTGACCTAAGCTCACTGGCCACCAAGTCGATGTCCAGATGGTGTGTTTCCGACTATCAGTAATTCCGTTTTGTTTCCGTTAAGCCTTAGACAGTTATCTGTCATCCATCCCGCTAATTCTTTTAGGCAGTCCGCATAGCTACTGCCCGCTAGTGCAGATTTTTGTGTTAAGGTGACCACAAGCTGTGGGTCATCTGCATATGGCACTATTGTAACGCTGTGTTTCTCCACTTTTTGGCCAGGGGAGCGACGTATAAATTAAACAGTGTTGGGCTCAATATTGAACCCTGTGGAACTCCTTGTGCTAGCTCGATGTGTTTGGAGGTGTGTGTGGCTTGTGACACCTGAAAGCTTCACCCTTGTAGGTAGGAAGCCATCCAATTCAGGGCCGCCCCGTCCAAACCCCCCTTCTGAGTCGGTGAACTAACACCTCGTTACACCGTATTGGACGCTGCGCTGAGGTCTAGAAGAGCCAGCGCAGTTGTCAGACCTTCGTCCACACTCTTCCATACTCTGTGGCATAGAGCAGTGCTGTCTCAGTTGAATAGGATGATCTAAAACCTGATGGTGTTGGATGCAGTAGGTCATGTGTCTTAATGTGCGCCCCTAACTGTATATTGATCACTTTTCCAGCAATTTTTTTAGAAATAAGGGAGTAGTGAGACTAGACGCAGATTTTCCATTACAATTCCATCCGCTGTCAGCTTTTTTTTAAGTTAGCGGACAATGGCTTGTTTCCATATGACAGGTACCTTTCCTTCTTTGAAGGACATTTCTAGCGGCTGCTGGATATGGGGTAATATTGTACCTAATCCAGCACAAATGACCTTAGGTGTGGCTGGGTCAAGTGGTGATCCCGATTTTATCCTCCGTGCTATCCTTTCCAGCTCTTCTAGGGACGGAGGAGTAAACTGGGAGATACGGTTCCCCCTACTCCTTCATTTGTTCCTTGTCGTTTAGATGTCCGTTGCGTGTGCTGTCCAGAAAAGTGTCATAGATCTTAGAGACCTTTTCTGCGAAGAATTCCGCGATTTTATTGCAAAATTGTTCTGAACAAGGGGCAGGCGCTACTGTTTTATCTAATGAGGATAGTTCTTTGAAAATGCCGAACAATTCCTTAGAGGAGTTATCCACTGTTTCAATCCTCTCTGTGTAATATGCTGCTCGTATTTTCTTTGAGTGCGTGGTACTGTCTCGGCTTTAACTTATACACTGTTTTATCAGAGTCTAAGAAGTCCTTCCTCCACTTCCGTTCTAGCTTTTTACATGCCTGTCTTGCCATCCTTAAATCCTGGTTGTACCAAGGTGCGCTCTTCGTGTTCCTGTTCGGGGTACTGGTTGCCCATGGGGCCACCACATCCAATGCACGTTTGATCCAGTATGCGTTATCGAGTGTCTTATAATAAATACATATATTTATAAATACTCGTGTTTTTTTCCACTTAATCTATACCTATAAGATTATGTTATGTAAGCCGGGGCTGGTGGCTCAGTAGACTAAAGCAGCCACTGCAGGGACTTGTGTTCGACCACATGGTCACAGGTTCAACTTCCAGCGGGTCCACTCAGCCTTTCATCCATTTGAGGTCGATAAAATGAGTACCATTGAGTTGGGTAACAATAAACATCTGCCATTCAGCTCCAGGACACCTTTGGGTAATCATGTGCTTTACAAATACACCGGTTATGTTATGTTCTGGTAAAAAAGGCTGCTTTACACTCCTTCTGAACTAAGCCTGAAGGTTGCTCTCCACAGCTACCACTTAGAGAGTATTATAAGGTTGTCTAAGACCACTAAAATCACCATAAGGGTAGTCTGAATTGGTGCAAGGTGCCCATTTACATAAGTGTACACCATATACCAAGCCAGCTTATCACATCTATAAAAAGCTACATTTGTCAGTTCTCTCACACACTGCTACAACCCCTTATATAGGAGTAATCCTACATAGTGATTAGCCCTATCTTTGGGCAGTAGCTGTAACAAACTGAGCAACAGATCCATTTTCTGGGGAGTGACCTCATACACTCAGTGACAAATCCCTCGAGTGGTGTCTCCAACAGAGTACTCTGGTACCTGGCTATGAAGCCCAGCTACAACTGCACTGGACTGGTCATGGTGGGCACAGAGCAAAAACCCAATGAGCTGACGTCCAAGAGGCTGCATTTAGAGTGAATGGGTGGAGATAGTCAGATTCACTCACTACACTCTTTCAGTACAATATGGCGCTGGTATGAACACATTCTCCAGGCTCAGTTAGGCTCACAGTCCACCACTGACAATGGGCAATAAACGCACACTTTGCTATACATTAGAGCACTCTCTGGACACTAAGGGGCAGATTTAAGAAGATGCCACTTAACCCAGGATAGTAACCAAAGTTGCTGTGTTGCGTGAGAGGTGTAGAGGTCAGTGAGGTAATGAGCAATGCAGAGTAGAGAAAATAAGACCTTTATTAGCAGTGCCCATTCACTGTGTCAGCTCCAAAAGATCAAGCCATGAACGTGAATTCAAATCCACAGAATCATAGAACCTTCTAAGGAATACAGATATAGACAGCGCTGAACGGCATACAGTGAATAAAAACAGTAACATAGTTCAAACCTCCCCTCATAAACAAAACACAAATAAAATTAAGAAAAAATGAAAAAAACTAGAATGATAAACATAGTCATCATATCTTTTAGGGAGCTGGGAACTCCTATCAAGTATACCATGAGGTAATACTGAAGCATAGGAACTCTGAGTTTGAAATTCACTGAAATCATTTTGTTACAATAGGTGAGGAATCAATTACATCTGGACTTCCAAAGTCTGGTTTAGTATAATTACCTTAATCACGACCTTGTGAAACATTTGTAACTTTTGCATGCCTTGACATTCCCCGCCAAGAGCCATTACTTTGAAAGAACAGATGTTTTACCAATAAACACAACTTTTAAAATCAGTAGACTTGTAAGGGGTACATTGATAAGAGCACAAACATTTTTCTGCATGATTTTGTATGTTCCATCCATAACAAATGGCTAACTGAACTACTTCTACAATAACTCTGTTAAACCTCTCAACGATGCCATTCATGCTAGGAGAGTATAAAGCTGTGCGAATATGGTTCCTGCCACAACTAGCAAAACTTTCTGAAATGTGTTTAGATACAAATTGCTTACCATTCAGAGCCATAGTCGCACAAAGCTGGAACAAACTCCCGGTGGGTCTCAGACTGGAAAGGTCAGAGGCCAAGTTCAGGAGTCTCCTTAAAACTCATCTATACACCATCTAGGTGCACAAACTAGGGAGGGGTTTTCGGTGGATGTTATCTGGCGGGTTTTTGCTCTTGGCGCTTTATAAACTACCTTATTATTATTATTGTGACTAGAAATAGTGCATGGGAAAACCTCTCTACAAAAACAATTCTTCAAGCATCTTATAATAGATTCTGAGTTCATATCTTTAATCCATTGTGCCCTTGACCACTTTGAAAAATAGTCAATCAGAATAAAGGCAAAAATTTTACCACTGGAGAAATTCTCATATGAACCAAATACATCGATAACCAATTCCTTCCATGGTTCCACAGAAACTTATGTGGATGGGTATCCACCCTAAAAGTCGAGAGGTTTACCTGAAATGACATATTGAGAGCAATTGCTCACTAACATGACTATCAAGAATTAGCCACCAAAAATTGGATCTAACTTTCCTAATCAAACCAGTCTGAACAATATGACCCACATGGGCAATGGAGACAATTTCTTTCCTGGTGTTTGCTGGTCGCCAGTCTGCTTAGACTTGCAATAACATCAATTTCTAATGATAACTCTTCTCTTACTTTCCAAAAACAGCGAAGTTCTTAAGTAGAGCATCTTTTCACTTGGCCAACCTTTATTAATAGAAAGTTTAATTTGTTTCAACACTTCATTCTGTTTCAAAGCCAGCAGCCAATTCTCTTCTGAAAGACTTTGATTGACACCAGACAAAATTTAAGGTATAGGAGATACAACACGTTCTTCTAAAATATCACATGAAAAATCCACACCAGCCTTCAAAGGTAACCTAGACAAACAGTAAGGCCTCACATTCTCAAAACCTGGAATATAGTTGACCTGAACATTATATCCATACAATCTTGCCCAAATCCTAATGAGATGAAAATATGCCTTGCTAGTTCCATTACTGTTTAGGAAACTCAACAACAGTCTATGATCAGATCTGATAGCAAAAGACTTGCTATACATTTAGGTTTTAAAATGCTCAACACTCCAGGCATGAACACGTGCCACCCTTTCAATGTTGGAATATTTAATTTCTGCTGAGGTCAACAAACTAGAATCACAGACAATGGTCTCTTCCTTTCCCTGTTTGACCTGTGTAAAATCAGCCACCAAAACATCAGTCCTGGCATCAACAGTAATGACATTCTTCCCAAATTGAGAATATGGACTCAGGGAAGCAGCTTCAACAATGTTTTGCTTGCAAATGAAAAAGGCTTCTGCCTTATCATCGAACCAATCAAATTTGCTACATTTTTCAAAAGACTTCTGAAAAGTGCAGTGATTATGAAAAAATCAGGCATAAAACAAGAGTAAAATGTACACAGACCTAAAAAATATTTCAATTTGTCCGTGTTGATAGGGTTGTTCACATGTAAAAATTGCTCAGATCAAATTATCTCTTAGAAAGATCTTTTCATGTAATCTTGTGAACAAGATATTCTACCTTGCTGGCAAGAAATGAAAATGTATTCAGCTGTAGCGTTAACCCTGTGTTGAAGGACAAATAATACAATTCCCAAATTGGCATTAGGTTTCTCTTTAGTATCAGAGTACACCAGAATGTCATCCTGAAAGGCAACACCATCTTGGAGGTTGGAGTGACCATGGGTTTCTTTCTCAAAGTTTGAATTATTATGCCACCACGAGGCTATATATTTTCTGTTGGGGATTCTAAATTATTTGTTGGCCCATGTTATGGGTAAAAATTATTGAAGTGACATTATCTTTCACATTAGGTTATTGGCTGGCACATTGGCCACCAGAAATATGGGACGCTGAGAGATATATTATACTTCCTTACTGCTTTACAATTGATGTGGATGTAAGACGATCTCCAGAGACCCCTTTGGGTGAAATGTGACAGGCCCTTTCAAGTAGATTATGAACTATTCTGCACTTTTTACTAATTGATTTATAAGTATACAGGTTTTCCTTTGGGATGCAGGACGTTGGTCTGTGTTCCCCTATTACCCCTTGATAAATGGATGATTGGAATCAGGGAGTTCTTGACATGAGAAGCACGCAATGACAATTGATGTCCTCCCTTTACTGGGACTCGGACCACCACCGAGAATCTATGAGTTTGGACGGTTGCGGTACACTCCAGAATCTACAAGCACACTATATTTATTGCTTACGGTAAGACGTCCTCCTGAGAGTTACTGTGACAATTGTGTGTTTGGGTAGCACATTTGAATCCTTAACTATGACATGGGTACCATTAGCTAATATCTTATTGTCTTTTTTACTAGATCTGTCTTTAATTTGCTTGACCTTGGAGTACATTGACTCAAGTATGCATGATGATCGGGCCGGGATTAAAATAGTCAAGGTGAGACCCATATGTGGGTTTGTGATTTCTCTCTCCCCTTCTTCTCTTTTCATATTTATTCTTATTATAATTTTATTTTCTGGTTTTGACTTTTCCCGTGTTAACTTTCTTTACCTTCCTCTTGTGATTCCATTTTGACTTCCCTTTGAAGGGGGTGGTTACCATAATGTTAGAGAATAGCTAGATATTGTTATACAGGTTATGAATTAGTACAACAGTCATATGTCATTTGGGGTCAATTTAGTGCTATTTCTGGGTATATGTTTTTCCAATTTGAAATTTGTTCTTCTTTTCTTATTTCTTTATGTTTTTGTTTTTCTCCAGGTTACTATTATTTTTTTTCTCTTTTGTGTGCCATATATATATATAATGCCCCTAAGCTATATTTATATTGCACTTCACTGACGGACTTTCTTTATGTCAGTGTGATTTTAATTAACTGTACGCAAATTTGAAATTAGTCTGTCACCTTGCAATGTTTAAATCTGTACAGTTCTGTACTTTATGTCTATATTCGTATAGTGTGAAGTTTTCACTGTTTATAGTTTTATCTTGTAATTTATGGTGTTCTTCATACATTTTTTTGAGATATATACATATCCCTATACACATGCAATGTGTAGTTTTAATGTTTTGTGCCGTTCTGTTATTGTCATTGATTTTGTCTGCATCATTCATATATATATATATATATATATATATATATATATATATATATATATATATAGTGTATGTATTTTTAATGTTTTTGTTATAATGTCAAGTGTGATTTAGTGTTGTTTTGTCTATATGTTCTATCAGCCGCGATGAAGTTCCAGCTGTGGAACGAACTGTGTTGGCTGATGTCCAATTTTTAACTTTAACAACAATAAGAGATACTTTGGACACACTTGGAGTTTACTGACTTTGTTCTGGTGCACATTTCCTCTTATACAAACACCATCAGTGTTCACAAACAAAATAGGCATAATTTTCTGAAAACTGAGGCTGCTGAAGCCAAACCAAAAGGGATTCAGGCAGTAGCGGCTCCTTCGCTATGGCAGAGGAGCGTCATCCCACTGCTTTTGAGCAGTGTAAAGGAAAGGAAATATAAAATGATAACTTTGAGTTATCATTTTATGTTTCCTTTGCAGGCGGGCGGGGCTGCTCTGCTGCTCATGGAGCGGGGCAGGGGAGGTGTATTTTGCCCACTCCTAACTACGCAATGACTGTTTGTTCGGCCGTCTCGGACCTCCGAAACGAGTCATGCACACTTTCCCGTTCTCCATGCAGGCTGCATTACAGCCTGCATGGAGAATAAGCCCAGGCCCCCATTCCCTGGTTGAACGCCGAACCAGGATGCTCAAACTCCATGACAACATTGGTCAGGGGAGCTTGGGTGGTTACCAGTCACAACACTGCAATGCAGCTTTGTGATTAGTCAGAGGAGCCTGGCTGTTCTTCCTGGCTTCCTGTCCCAAGAAGACAGCAGGAGCAAGGAGCAGGGGGTCGGGACCCGGCAGCAAGGTAAGTGCATAATTTTATTTTATTTTTTCCATTGCGCATCCCCCGAGCCCCTCCCCCCGATATTAAATCAAAAGCACAGAAGAACGTGGCCATGCACAGCCTGTCTATGAGCTTATAAGTCGGGGGATGGGGTGTGTGTCTGTTTTTGTGATGGAGTCGAGACCCTGGGACTCCACACAGAACCTAGATTCTGGAGTGGCGCCCGATGGGGAAGCCTTGGAGACCTACACCACAGGACTGGACCATGGACTACTGGTGAGCTCAATCGCCCCTAACACCAGCATTATAGAGACTTCCTCTTTGATACTGGCCCTCATGTTATCAGATAAGCAGTATATTTTGTTTTGAATAGGTGGACTGTCTCTAGTATTGATGTCATGGATGTACAGGTGTGTGAGTCCAGGGGTGAGGCAGAACTGAGAAGATAACTGTCACAGTAACTGGCGACAACCTCTTACCTACACTGACCCCAGAACATCAGAGTGACTGACAGGGATTCTGCTCAGGAACAGAACTATTAGTAGGAAGGGACTAAGTCACCATACCGCCTCATGGGCGTGAGCGGGAGTCCGACTAGCTTTAGTGTTTCACTTCCCCTCCTCACACCCAAAGAGAGAAGTGAATTGACACCGCAGAACACAGCACTCCCGACCCTCTCAGATCGCAGTGACAGGACACTCCCTTTCGCTCACATACTCGTATTCGTCCACAATAAGATATAAAAGAGACATGAATGAAGCTTGAAATGTTACGTTAAACTAGCGTGCTCTAGAATGGAGTATATGTGCCACAATCAGAAAACAACTGCCTGGCAAAAAATACCTTCAGCATTGTCAATAAACCGTATATTATGAAAAGCCCTGTCATATTATAATACAGAATAGCCTAATCCCTCTCCCCTTCTACAGAAGCAAACTGGTTATTCAGCAAAGATCTCTGGGTTCAGCAGCAGATCCCATACCTTAGCATACACAGATGAACGATCTACATTGTAGATAGAGCCATGATCTTTTCTCAGGAAAATTCTATGTGTTCCATTGCTGTGCATACCTATATGGCAAGGTTTACATGTTTATAAACAACAGCTGCATTTCTGTGCTGTGTCTAAGCTTAAGTGCTTGACCAGAACACAATACCTTGTTGTTTGACCTTGTCTGCTGTTTAGACTAAATCCCAGGAAAGAACAGAACGAGAAAACAACTGCAGGTTCGGTGTGAAAATATAATGTGGCACAGAAGCAAATGTGTTTATGTAGTAGTGTGTGCAAAGCAAATGCAGCCTGTGCCATGCACAGTTAGGCTAACATGGGGAAACTACAATGGGCTCTGTATGAAACACATGACAGGGAGCAGTGGACACCTTCCACTGGCCAATCATGTTCCTGGGTAGACAGGAAGTCAGGGAGAGGCTCGTTCTCCTCCTCCTCCACTCCCTCTTCAGTCTCCAGGAGCATGCTTATGTCAGGATTCAAAGTGGGGATGGAGGAGGTTCATGTGGAGCACCCTTAAGCTGTTGCCAGGGATCTTGAGGACCACTCCTTCACTTGATATGGACCTGCCGAGCGATCCTGGGAGCTCGGGGTTCCACAGGCTCCATAACCACAACTTCTGGCCAGGCTGACTCTACAATAGTGGCCTTCTGGCCATACCGGAGTTTCATAACTTCTTGACTGGCATCAAGATTGCTTTTAGCCCTTTTCCAGAAGCGGTTCATCTTGTTGCAAAGGGCCAGCATTTAACGGACGACATCCTGAGGGAGTTTTCAGGGAGCTTGGCCACACTACTCTTTTGCAAGGCTAAGAGGTCCTCAGATAGGGTGGGCAAAGAGGAGTTGAAAGTGGCTACATCATACTCCCTTCTGCAGCACCTTCCTGTAAGCAAAGAGATGGCATGGAAGGAGGATGTCCGACTTACACCTCATGGGCTCCGCTAGGCAGTGGCGTCACTAGGGGGGTGCGGGGGGTGCGGACCGCACCGGGTGTCACCCCCATCATGGGGTGACACCAATCTGGTTAGTTACGCTGGCTGGCTCGCTCTTGCGCTGCACTGCACAGTGCTTTTATCGTGCATTGTGCAAGCCGCCGCAAGCGTACGCCACGGTGCCCAGTTGCGCACCTGCTTACAAAATTAAAATACTCTGCAGTCAGTGTGTGCACTGCAGCACGTCACCACGTCACCACGCATGCACCGACGATGCTGGTGCGATGAGGATGCGTGCGTACTCCAGTTTGTGGGTCCCAGGGCCGTCAATCTTTAGTGCTACCAATGACGGCCCTGGGACAGCCCCCGCGTGCTATTCTGCTCTGACGCGTCGCGGTTACGCGCCAGGGAGGAGACTTGACGGCAGCGCAGGGGAGTTCGTGCAGTGGCTGCTGGAATAAAGAAATAATGTGGTCAACTGCCACCACCTTCTTTGATATTTCGACCGGAGCGCCGTTGTCTCCCCTTCAAATTTGGGACAGGACTGCTGGACCACCGGTGGAGCCGAGAGGTAGGCGTAGTGTGGGGTGACGGGATTGGCATGGGATGCCCGGGACTGGAGCTGTCCGTGTTTGTGGAAAAGAGTTACGTGCGGGTGAGTGCGCGCGATCTAAGAGTTTGTGTGCTGTGCTCTGAGTTACACACTCAAACACTTTCATGGAACCAGAAGTGGATGTCTGGGGGCACAAGGGCTTGCTGGGGGGCACAAGATTGTCCCCGGCCCGAAGCATCATTTGCTAAATACAGCGCCTTGTATTAACTTCGTCATTCTCCTAGCACCTAGAGACACCTTTGTTTTTGAATTTGTTGTATAAACTAATGTTAAATTCATCCATTCCCTCATTGGATCGTTGTCCCAGTCTGACCACTGGACTTTTACTTCAGTTGTTACATTTCCCTAACCCCAACTTTTACCCCCACAGTCGTAGAGATCTTACCAGCGCTGGCAGCGCACACCAGATTGCACGGCCAACGCTGAGGTGCGGAGATGTCTAGAGTGCGTGCCAGGCCCTGATAACTGTGTTCGCACCCTGTCCAGGCGCTGCGGGGGAGGGGGGCGGCTGTGTGTACGACCTGCTATGTGTGTGACCTGACACTTTGGCAGAGGACGGTGATCTTTCTGCCTGCTCGTCAGTAATGCGTAAGTGGGGAGTTGTGATGAGGCACCCCCGAAGAGGCGCTATAGAATACCTGTGTCGCCAGTTATCACTCTGAGGATGAACCTTGCGAGGGCCCATCCCCCAGCCAGACTGCACCCAGCCGCCGCAGTTGTTGCAAACTTCAGCTTCTTTTCAAATTGTTTTTCTGGTCCTGTGCTTTTACTACAGTCGACGGTGTTTTTGATGAGGGTATTCAATTTGTTTGCGCCAGACTTTTTAATAGTGCTGTGGGGAATTTCAAGGCTAAACACTACGTGCATGTGTCATACTGCGAAACTTTATATGTTAATCGAGGCGCCGTTTGCATTTTTCTTGTGTATGGGTTGTTAGGTAAACAACAGCACAACAGTATATATTCTGTCTAAAAAGTGTTGTTGGTCAGCAGGCCTGGGCGTAGGAGAATCCCCACCCCCCACTCTCCACCACGCAAATATGTATTTTTCAAGTTATTTAGGTTTGTGCGCAGGATGTCCAAAAGCTCCAAAACTCTGCGTGTTACCCTTCGCCGGTGCCAATGTGGCTGGTAATAGTACAATTTATTAGCACAGCAGCGCCTCGATCCCCAGGTGTTTGACTTCTTGGGTCCGGAGGCAGTCGGTCATGGTGAGAGAGAAATATATAATTTGTTAATGAACTCAATAAAGTTAGAAATGTGGCAGTGCAGGCACACAATCAGATTCAGATCGTGGCAATCACATTACTCCCAGACAGTCCCCAAGACCGGCCCAAGAAGAGACAGTCACACACACAGTGCTATAAAAAAGGAGAGCTTCAGCTTTAAAGAGATGTGTCAAGGAGCGATCTCTAATCATGATTTATTTCAGCGCTGGTGTTCACTACATTATTTATGTGCGACTACACGAAATGTTCTTTAAAAAACAAGCTCTTTTACTTTGGCTCTTTCTTAGAAGGTCTCCCACTGTTCTGTTAAACGTGGTACTGGTACAAGAAAAAAGGGAATTCTAAAAACAACGATTTTCCATTTGAAATTCCAATTGGAAACTGTTCTCTGATACGGAGACAAAAAAAAACCAACTTGGCAGAAGTTAGGATTTTACTCAGAAAGAATGCTATTACGTATGGTAAATCTGTTTAGTAGTTTTAAGAAATATTTGTTGAAAAATCTCCTTGGTGTACTTATGAAGGGGTACATTTTTCAGAAAAGGTAGTGATATCTGGGCCATTATGCACTAAAAATAAAAAATTACTTCCTGAGGGAGCATTTTTTCCAGTCAGCCAATGGGGTACTGCAAAACCTGGTATGGTACTGCCCTAATTGACGTTCTGATTGGCCAGCCGTAACTTTTCATGAAAATGCTGTGGTGGTCATGTCAGTACTCTGGGAATTTGCCATCTGTGTCCAATGGCGGACTCGGAGCGGAGGAGGTCCATGCAGGAAGTCGTGAGGGGGTGACACCATGAGTTACCCGCACCGGGTGACACCAACCCTAGTGACGCCACTGCCGCTAGGTTAGATTGTGGCACTGAACTTTTTTTGTTGCTTCTGTTGCCAAATTCACCTGGTGAGAAACAGACTTCATCATATCAGCCAGTCATTTGTAGTAGTCCAGAATAATGGTTTCAGTAATTGTAACAAATGTAGCTGAAGGAGTATATGCCAATCTTATTGTTCTATCCATCAGCACTTTATGGGATGAGAGACTAGACTTTTGTCAGAGTTACATCTAATGCTCATCAAAACAAGAGGAACAGCATCAGGCCACTTCAAACCAGTGGAAGCACACACCTTGGCTGACTTGTTCTTTTTGAGCCCATTTATCCACTCAACCACTCTGGAAAATTGAGTATAATAGCTACGATGGAACCTTTGGTAGATTTGGAGAGCAGGGAAAACTGAAACCACAATCTGTCTCAATAGAGGTTGGCAAACCCCAGTATTAATTACCTTAACAGAAAACTGTAAAGCAATCTGATCTCTGGGTGGGATAGGCCTGCACCTATTTAAAAAACAAGCAGACAATCACAAGAATGTATTTAAGGCCTTTGTTAGCTGACATTTCAACACAATCTGCTTGTAGTCTTGTAAATGGGCCCTCTGATTTGCCAATGTGGTTCATTAGTACATTTAGTTTTTTTCTTTATTATTCTTTTGCCATATTAAACAGTGTGCACAAATCCTCTGCAACATTTCTAAAATGTGTATTCTCACTGTATTTCTTAAAAATAATCGAATCCTTACCCAAGTGTGACTGGTTGTGTAAATAATGTCCCATTGGATACAACATTGTGTCAGGTACAATATATGTATATTCAGGAGTGACATACAAATCCTGAAGATTTCTTTTGCAGCCCAATATTTCCCATTTTGCTTACTTTTCTTCTGGGGCTTCCTCTTGGAGGTCTCTCAATTCACTGAAAAAAGTTTTAACGGAACTCCAAAAGAAACAATTGACAGATAGTAGATCAAGATACGCTGACTACATCACTTAGAGGAATTGCCCAGCCAATAATGCTCAATCAAGATGTAGACCAGGATTGTAAAAACATGATGGACTATCTGGTAAAGGCCATTGATCAGATAGCCCCTGAGAAACTCCAGACAAAGAACAGTGGGAAAAAGGGAGCCCCTTGGTTTACACCTGCTCTGAGGGACCAAAGGAAGGCCCTGCGTAATATAGAGAGAAACTGGAGGAGGAATAAGAATACAGCCACTTGCAAACAATACAAAACGGCGTTCCGTAGTTACAAAAAATCTATCCAGACAACTAAAGCTGCTTTCTACGAGGCTCGCATAAATAAGGCGAATAATGTTCAAAAGGAAACATTCAACATTCTGAAAGAACTAACAAAAAGAGCCCAAGATGCAGAAAGCAGCATAGACTGTGACACCTTCCAGAAATACTTTCTGGATAAAGTTGACATTATCAGGCGTGAAATAAAAAGCACGGGGTGCAGTTTAATTGAGCAGCACACCGATTTAATGCCAACGGTTAGCGGCTTATTATCATTTCCCCCCATGGATCCACTAACCCTTGAGTCATTGATGAGAAAGACGAAATCTGGCTCCCCAGCAGATCCATGCCCCCCAAGCATTTTTTGCTTGGCAGGACCAATCCTAGAGAACCATATTCTAGCCATACTTAATAAATCCCTGAGTACTGGCAGGCTCCCAACTGGCTTCAAGGAAGCTCGTGTAAGACCGCTGTTAAAAAAAGTGGGGGGAGATCCCAATGTCTTAAAAAACTATCGACCTATATCTCAGCTGCCCTTCCTGTCTAAAGTACTCGAACAGCATGTACTTAAATCTTTGTCAAGCTATCTGGAGTCTAACCATCTACTCCATGAGAGGCAGGCAGGCAGGCTTTCGTGCACACCACAGCACCGAGTTGGTCATGCTCTCGGTGCTGGATGAGCTCAGAAGGATGGCTGACAGTAAAAGACCGAGCGCCCTGATTTTGTTAGACCTATCGGCGGCGTTCGACACTGTCAGCCATCCCATCCTGCTGAACAGGCTGGCTGGGTTTGGGATCCAGGGTCTAGCCCTTCGGTGGCTGGAATCATTTTTATCTGGGAGAACGCAGAGAATCCAGATGGGAGACAGTGTATCGGGAGTGGGAAGTCTGACCTGTGGTGTCCCCCAGGGCTCAGCACTATCCCCACTCCTGTTTAATATATATCTACAGCCCCTGATTAACACACTAGCGGGAATGGGCTGTCGAGTATTTAACTATGCTGACGACACGCAGCTGCTGCTGGGCATAGATGATACAACACATGCCCAGTTGCATGCGCAAGATATACTCCGATACACGGTCCACTGGATGTCCATCAACCAGCTCAAAATCAACCCGGAAAAGACAGAGGTGCTGATAATACCATCCAAGTGCACCTCCTGGAGTGACTTGTACTGGCCCCAGGAGCTGGGCCCAACCCCACAGCCGGCAGCCACGGTCAAAAGTCTGGGTATTAAACTGGACAGTGGCCTCTCAATGACCAACCAGGTTTCCACCGTGGTTGGCATTTGTACAGGTCTTTTAAGACAGCTGCGTAAACTGATCCCTCTTCTTTCCCAATCGATGTTACGCACAGTGGTCTCAGCCACTATAGTGTCAAGACTCAATTACGGCAATGCGCTATACCTAGGCCTGCCAAAAACATTAACAAACAGACTTCAGGTAGTCTTAAATGACGCCGCTAGACTTATCTTCAATCTCCCGCGGAGATCCCATGCCTCTCCATTGTTAAAAGACCTACACTGGTTACCAATTGGACAGAGGTCTGTTTTCAAAAGCCTCTGCATAGCCCACAAAGCCATTTACGGGAAGGCCCCGACCTACATCAAGGAACGGATCGAGATATACAGACCGGAAAGAAATCTTAGGTCCTCTGATGCCAAACTCCTTGTATGTCCTCGCTTTAAGCTGGCCACAATGGGAGGCAGATCTTTTTCGGTTTTATTACCGAAGCTTTGGAATGCCCTGTCTGAAACACTCCGAAAGGAGGAGAATCTACTCCGCTTCAGGAAAGCCCTGAAGACCAGCTTGTTCCGAACATCGTTTAGCCCAGCCTAGGCATTCCACCCTCTCTCTCTCCTGGATGTTATGTTCTGTGGTCAAAGTGCCCTGAGACCTGTAGGTGACCCGGCGCTATATAAACCCATAATAACAATAACAATAACAATAACAGTAAGTGTTTTGCATACTATTTATTGTTGAATCATGTTGTTCAGATTCTAAAATCACTATTTTGTTCTAGAGTGCACAATATTTGACCAGCATCTCTCTTTACAAGAGTGACCATGTTTTTCGAGTCTTATGTGTAGCACTTTTGACTACAGTAACCTCTTTTGGCTGTTATACTGCTTTCAATAGATCAAGTATATAGAGTTAGTTCTTGATTGTTTTAATAATCCTGAAAATCAACAGGTTACTAACCTATTTTATCCTTCCAGGACTCGGTGTGGGCGCCATTTCTGAACAGGCTGCGTAGGTGACCTAGCTCGGCGCCACACCCCCGCGCTCCGCCCCTATTTAGGTGTGCTCGCGCAGCGCTCGCTGTTGGAGGCAGGTGTTCCCTGTGGCAGAGTGTTCGCGTCTGCAGGCAGGAGCCTTATTGAATCTTTGAGCGTATTAGCAGCGCCCTGCTGATTGAGAGCAGGGGAACTGCACTTTTTAGCTGTACCAGTTTGTTTTAATAATCCTGAAAATCAACAGGTTACTAACCTATTTTATCCTTCCAGGACTCGGTGTGGGCGCCATTTCTGATCAGGCTGCGTAGGTGACCTAGCTCGGCGCCACACCCCCCGCGCTCCGCACCTATTTTAGACGTCCCCCAATGAGGAAGGGCAGTGGACGAGCGGAAGGCGCGCCGAAGTCGAGCCTAAGTCAAGCCCGTCTGCGCCCGTCCGCGGCCGGACGGGGCTAGGGGCACGTCCTTATGCCAAATCTGTACCTTACTCTGCTGAGGAGCTTACCACCTTACAGGGCCACTGGCCGTTATCTGAGTCAGTCCTTAGCCACATTTCCTCGCTCGGCATTGCTCCCTCATCCCTGCCGCTATCGGCTCCCCTGCCGGCCCCATTGCCGTTGTCCCCTTCTTTGCCTGGTTCCCCTCACCCTACTTTTTCATTATCCATCATCCTGCTTAATACCAGGTCAGCGGTTAAACACCATCACGAGCTGTTTGTCCTGCTTGATTCTTACAAGCCCGACATACTGTTCCTGGCCGAAACCTGGTTCTGTGATTCTTCCCTACCCTCACTCTTGGCTGCTCTTCCCCCTCCCTACGTGGCTTTACGCGCCGACCGCCCTGCGGGTAGGACAGGTGGCGGCGTGGCTCTAATTGCTCGGTCTGAATATAATTTCCAACTTCTTCCTTCCCCCCTCATCACCCCCACTGAACACCTTGTAGTCCGCTCTCTTTCTTTTTCTCCTCCGATTACCTGTCTCTTAATGTATCGCCCGCCCCAGCCCTCGCCTTTGTTCCTGCCAGCATTTCAGGACCTACTGGCCACCTTGGCGGTCAACTACGCCTCTGTTCTAGTGCTAGGTGATTTTAATTACTGGCCCTCGGACCCCTTTGAGTGCACTTCCTCTAAACAGTTTACTGAATCTCTCCAATCCTTGAACTTCGTCCCTCACATATCTGTGCCTACACACTCACATGGCCATATATTAGACCAGGTCTGGTCTCTCAACCTTTCAGTTTCCCCCATGTCTGTATCTCCCTGTCCCTGGTCAGACCATGCCCTTATCTCCTTCTCCCTTCTTCTCAACTCTGTCACTAAGGTTCCGCTCGCCAAAAACACCTGGGCGCGGAATTGGAATTGAGTTGATCTCCCTTCACTGACTTCCCTGCTCCTGAATTCCTCCCCTAACCTGACAGGTCTATCTTCTACCTCACAAGCCACCGCTATCAACACCTGGCTTGCTGGAGGCTGCGATTCGGTAGCCCCATTACGTCGTATTTCAACTCGACGGCCCAAGGAATCAAATAGGTGGTTTAGCGAAGACCTGAAGGTACAGAAGCTGGCCGTGCGGCAGGCTGAGAGGCAGTGGAGAAGGGATTATTGCCTTTCATTAAAAAACCACTATTCCTCACTATTAAGTGAGTACAAAAAAGCCACTTTAGTTGCCAAAACTGCTTATTTTTCCACAAAAATTCTGACAGCAGAGAACAAATCTAGGGAGATTTTTACAATAGTCAATGATCTAGCCTATTCTGATAGGGCTTCACCCCAACCCCCTCCCACCCAGCCCCTGTGTGACTCATTAAACTCTTATTTTCTGGAAAAAATTGCAATTATTAAGGCAAATATCCTTCCCCCCTCTTCTACTTTTGTTGATCCTTCTCCCCCTATTGTCCAGTGCTGTCTTACTTCAATTCCTCCCCTCACCGAAGAAGTATTCCTAGAGATACTTCCTAAGGTCAAATCAGGCTCACCGGCAGACATCTGCCCGGCACGAATTCCCCAACAGATTTATTCTGTTTGCCCCCAGCCTCCGATTACTTTCCTTAATAGTTCCCTTGCCCAGGGAGTTGTGATCCCCATCCTCAAATCAGCCACAATAGTGCCTATTTTGAAGAAGTCCGGCTCTGACCCGTCTACCCCAGCCAACTATCGCCCCATTTCTCTACTGCCCTATTTGGGCAAGGTGCTTGAGCGCCATGTCACCTCGGTACTCAGCGCCCATGTAGAAGCAAATGGTGGCCTGGCGTCCCGTCAAGCCGGCTTCCGCCCTAGGCACTCCACCGAATCTGTTGTGGTGCGGTCCTGGACAACCTCAGGGATGGCATGGACCAAAACAAACATCAGGCTCTGGTGCTCCTCGATCTCTCTGCCGCTTTTGACACGGTGGACCATACCATCTTGCTTTCACGTGTCAGAGCGGCGGGAATCGAGGGCTCAGCCCTGGTCTGGCTATCGTCCTTTCTGAGGGACCGCACCCAGGCGGTTCGGCTGGGGGATTTCACGACTACCCCACTTCAAGTCACTTGTGGTGTTCCCCAGGGTTCTTCACTTTCCCCCTTACTGTTTAACTTATATATCTTTCCTTTAATTTTTGCACTACAGCAGCTGGAGGTCACCGTATATAATTATGCGGATGACCTCCAGCTCATCTTCAGTCTCTCTCCTTCTTCCCACTCTGTCTCTAATTTCCAGTCTACTATGATTTTCATCAGGAACTGGATGAACCACAACCATCTGAAGTTGAACCCGGACAAAACCGAGTTGGTTCTCACAGGTGGTTCTTCCAGTCCCTGGAACTCTTTATTCTGGCCCTCTTCCTTTGGTCCCCTCCCCACTCCTTCCTCCACAGTTAAAACCTTGGGCGTCAAAATGAATAACCAACTCACCTTACATTCACAAATTAGCTCTGTTGTTTCCTCCTGTTTTCTCACTCTTCGTACTATTCGCACTGTCTCCCGTTTTTTCTCCCCCCTGGCACTTAAACAGATCTTGTCCGCTCTGGTGATTTCCCGGCTGGACTACGCCAATGCCCTGTACAACGGCATTCCAGCGTACAGCCTGCGGAAGCTCCAGTTGGTTCAGAACCAAGCGGCTCGATTGGTGTATGGTCTCTCGCGTTCTCATCACTCAACACCCCTCCTAAAGGAGCTCCACTGGCTTCCTGTTAGGGAACGTTCCCTTTTCAAAACCGGTTGTATGGTTTTTCAGGCCCGCCAGGGCTCTGCCCCTGCTTTCATTTCTTCCCTGATCAGTGAATATGTCCCTGCCAGAGAGCTTCGCTCATCGTCCAAATCTCTTCTGCAAATCCCACGTTACAAACGTAAAAAGTGGGGAGGGGCCAATTTTTCAACTTTGGCTCCTAATTTTTGGAATTCCCTCCCTGACCACTTACGATTTGCCTCGCATTACTCCTCCTTCCGCAAAGACCTTAAAACTTTTTTGTTTAACCACATCGCTGCTGTGGTTATTTTTCCCCTGTGCTGGAAATTGCCATTTTGCTGGTGTCATGACGAGCTCAGCTCGTCATCAGCACAGCTCAACTGTGCCTCATGACGAGCTGAGCTCGTCATGAGCATGGAAGGGGTTAAACAGGCCTTTTCTTTGTAAAGTTGCCCTATCCATCTCATTGCGCCAGCTATTCATGGCCCCGCTCTACTAAACGTGTATCCATAGCGCCAAGAAACCGCAGGGTGAACGTTGCGCTTTACAAATATTTTAAATTCAAATTCAAATTTTGATGCGAGCCACAGAAAATGACAGGAACCCCCTCTCAAACTACAGTGGTCAGAAATCGTGGGCTGCTCCAAAATCATACTGGCTGGATGTATAAATTGTCAGATAAATTCTGTAGCAGACAACAATCTCTTGTCAATGTATCAATCAATCTATTCTGCCACGTGTAGTGAAGGTGCATTTGGCAGATGTAATGCTTCAAGAATTTCAGAAACAGAACCTACGTAGGCAGCCTTCAGTACAGCATCCATTTCAGGTCATCCTCTTTGCTCACTCCTCATCCCTACTTCTCATTTCTATTTCTCATCCGTCATCTCTACTTCTCATCCATTATCCATGCTTCCTATCATCCCTACTCCTCACACCGCACCCATCATCCCTACTCCTCATCCTTCTTCCCTACTCATACATCATCCCTACTCCTCATCCCTCATTCATACCAACACATTTAATGTTCAGTGTTGTTAAACACTGTCACACTGATTGGTTAGCAACATCCAATTGGAGATAAGAGAGGACTGTATTCCATAGGTCTAACCATTGAAAAACACCTTTCTCATTGCATGTTCAGGGTGAAGATGGAGGAGAGGTAATGAAACTGCGTGTTTGTTTCCAGTGAGTTCAAGGCTGTACATAATTTCATTTGATTTAAGTGCTTTCTGTTTACATAGGCATCTGCACAAAGCTGTGGTCATTTGGGGGAAGACCCCCAAATGACCTTGGGCCATAAATGAGCACTTGGAGAAAGAGTTAAACAGTTCATCTGAAAACCTTTCTGGTTTGGAGTTTCATATGTAGTTAAGGAAATGTTTAAAATCAACACTGAATGCAGTGCAAGCCTATTCATCAAACCTTTTTCTGGTTTCCTTTTTATTTATGAAATGTTTTAATCTGAGGTGCCTTTAACTCTGAAAGCTGTTATTTCTTCTCCAGCAGTTTGCAGATTTCAGGCGGGCAGAGCTTCAGTGTGTAGGAAATCAGGAAGAGCAAGGGCTGAACAGAGGCAAGGTAAATGCAAATTCAATAAAAAATAAAAGCTAGCTTGCCTTTTAAAATGTTTCATTTACCCTGTGCTAGCAGATGCATTGTGTGTGTAACGTCTATGGTTTGCTCATAAATACCATGTATTTATTTTTAACTTAATGTATTTAAAGTAAATGATGGGGTCAAGGAGAAAGTTAGCCAATTAAGGAAACTCTTGCATTCATATTTTCCTTTTCAAGTTAACACACTGCATCAGAATAGTGTTTTAATTTCTTCTTTCCTAATTGCCACATATTATTTTGTTTTTTAATTACAACATGTAAGACTATATGTAATTATTAGCAGGCATCACATTTAAAATTATAGCCATTTTAATACCTTAAATCTCCAGGTTGTGATTTTTTTCCCCAGCAGATTTCAACTTTTTGCACCAGCCCGTTGTATGAATACTTTTAGTTTCCTGTCTATAGTTTGTTGAAATCTGAGTTTCACACCACAGGATGATTTGGTTGACTTTGTTTGCATTTTCATTTTTTTGCTTTATTTGTGTGACTAAAACCATAGTTTTGAGCCAGCAAGATTTAAATTTGTTGGAGTTAAATGGTGTCATGAGGTATCTTATATACATTCTGTTGTGAAACATTGCTGGCAGAATTTAATGTGCAGGCAACGTATTTGAATACTGTAATTAAAACACACATCTGTTTACATTATCCTGACAATAATGCTAACAAAATAAATCAAACACTTCTCACTCAAAAGTTGTTTACGTGATTATCTCCAGTACTTATTGACACTCATTGATGCATAGTCAATGCACCTCAGTAGCGTACTGAAGAACCACCTGTTACTTTAGTACTGTGATCACCACTGAATTCCAATGCTGCAGTGCACCACATCCTATTATTTCTATACTGTGACCCACACACTGTCTTGCAAATTCAGCTTGCTCATGGTGTATATTATCTGTTACTATTCTAGTACTGGGTCCAATGACCGCAATCTTGCTCCTATTTTTGATAAACTACAGAGCCTCTAGACAAGACTTCCTGATTCAAGATTAAGTGTGCTATTGCTCCACCCGAATATAATTGGCCTGGTGTTTCACCACAAGTATTTTTAGGATCCAGAAACATTGGACCGGATACTACCAGCCCCAAAATTGCTTTGAATTTAGGCTGCAATAGCAGCCTGGCCTTGTCCAATGCAACTGCCTGACCACTTTGTGGGGCACTGGGGAACATGTAAGGCTCCTCCCTCTACACCCCACCTGTATTTACTTCCACTCTGGTTTAAAATCTGCCAAAAATTATTCTAAAAGCGTGTGGTGAATACACACAATGGGGAATTCCGAACATAGTTTCACACCCCCCCCCCCCCAAAAAAAAACTGGGTTAAACCATTTATTCCTCTCTGCAAAAAAATTCATTTGGAATAGTGGATTTATGTGCCGTGATAAGTTTGAAAACATTTCCAGCCACACTTTATCCACTCATATATATTCACTTTGCAATCATGGCCATAGTTGGCAAAGCGCTACCTAACCATCAGCACGGTCTTCAAAACACCAATATTTCACACTATCATGCTCTCAATACTACAACACAAATATCTCCCTGGATTATGTTGCATATATGGAAAGCACCTCAGACTCCCCAGAAAACGGACCATCCAGTATGTAAATGGACAGGCCATGCAGTGCATTAATTGTTTTTTTTTTGGGAAACGTAGTTTATTGGTTTTTCACAAGGCATACATTAAGCATTATATTACTTCGCCTATCTCAGTCCCCAGGTGTCATATCATGAAATACATCAACTCTTACAATCTATGTGCCATTTTAATGTAAGTTAAAAAAAAAATCCCTCTAACTCCCCAAAGTCCCCCCTCCCCCACCTCTCCAAACCCCGTCACTGGCGCGTGCGGTTGTGATGTACTCTCATAGTGCATGCGTACAGGAGTGATTGTGTGTCATTGTGCTTGATGCATCTGTCGTGTTCCAGGTTCGTTTCCCAAGTGTTCGCCTACTCTGCGCTGTCATCCGGTGCCCCATAGTCCCGCAACGCCTGCACTAGTGCTTCCCAGGCCGTCACTGTTTCTAGCCGTCTCTCATTGTTTTACCTATGCGCCTGCTGGTACCGTAGTGTGCTCTCACTGCTCGCCCACTTCAGGAGCTTACTCGACCACCTGTTGCTGTTGGGGCCCGCCGATGCCTTCCAGTGCCTGGTGATCTCTCTCTTCGCCAATACGAGGCCCATGTCCACAAACTTACTCGTGATCTTGTTCTTAGCCGTGAGGGGGAACCAGTGTAACACACTAATGGCCATGTCGAACTCTAGTTGTCGGTCTGTTACCGCATTCAGGGTATACCCCACCTCCTTCCAGTATGGGCCTAACACTGGGCAAATCCACAACATATGCGCCAGGTCCACCCCCGCGCATCTAGGGCACGCTGTGTTCACTACCTTAAAGTACTTCTCAATGCCCCCGAGGAAAGCCACCACCATTGATTTCAGTAGTTTAAACATGGCGCCGGGTATCCACACTGGTAGTGTCCTAAAGTAATAAAGAAACTTAGGGAGCGCTATCATTTTGAGCAATGCTGTGCAGCCCGTCATTGATAGTGGGAGGGTAGCCCAGAAGGCCATGCTGCCCTTCAGTGCCCGTATCCCTCGGCCAATATTGCCTTCTAACAGGTTCTCCGCCCCGTGGTAAATGTGCACGCCTAGGTACTTCAGGCAGTTGGGCTCCCATCACACCGCTCGCAACTGGGTAGGCTGCGTGGCCCCCTGTCGTGCTGGGAATAAGCATGTTTTGGACCAATTCACTCTCAGTCCAGAGGTCTCCCCGAAAACTGAAAGCACTCCCTCTGCCCCTGTTAGTGCTCCGTCCGCATCTTCCAGAAAGAGCAACAGGTCTTCCGCATACAGCAATATATAATTTTGGCCATCTCTGCTTTTTAACCCCCTATAGTGGGCCCCTGTTCTTATCGCCACCGCTAAGGGTTCCACCGCCAGGGCAAAAAGTAGCGGGGATAGCGAACATCCCTGTCTCGCACCCCGTTCCACAGGGTACAGTGAGGATATCAGCGTACCTACCCTCACCCGGGCCACCGCCGACTTATATAATACCTTAGCCCATTGTAGATAACAGTCTCCTAGCCCGAAGCGTCCTAATACAGTATATAAATAGTCCCATTCCAGACTATCGAAGGCTTTTTCGATGTCTACCGAAAGTATTACTGGCTGTTGCGCCCCCAAGTCGTCCTCTCCTAGCAGTCGCACCGGTCGCCAGATGTTCGTAGTTGTGTTTCGCGTTGGTATGAAGCCAGCTTGGTCTTCATGGACTAATGTGGACATGTGGTGTAACAATCGGGTCACCAGGATACTACTCAGAATTTTGTAGTCTGCTGTCAGCATCGACAGTGGCCTGTAAGAGGCTGCGTCCCTGCCCTCTCTTCCCGGCTTCAGCAGAGGTATTATCAATGCTTCCCGCATTAATTGCGGCAACTGTCCGGATTCCCTCGCTTCTCTGTAGACCTCTTGGAGTCTCGGCGCCAATAGATCCACGTATTTCACATAAAATTCTATGGGCAGCCCATCCAGCCCTGGGGTCTTGTTTCGGGCCATACGTTTTATTGCTCCTCTTATTTCCCCTAACTTTATGACCTTTCCCAAGGCTTTCACTTGCTCTTGGTCCAGGCCCGGCAGTTGTAAGTCACTGAGAAAAGTGTCTATGTTCGGGCCTTCGGTCGTCAGCCTGCTCTTATACAGAGCTTCATAGTAGTTCGTGAAGCACTGCAGAATCTCATTTTGGGTGTGGACTTCCCCCCCCTTCCGCCGTGTCTAGGGCCACTATAGGGGAGTTTCTCTTCAAGGGATTTGCCAGCCAGGCCAACTGATGTCCAGCTCTGTCACCCTCAGCGTGGGCTCTCACGTGTACGCTCTATAATCAAAACTACGTAAGCGCTCCACTTCTACTGCTACTGCTTCCTTTGCTGCACAAACTTTTTCCTGAAGCTCCGGGTGGCCGGGTCGCGCCAGCTCTGCCTCCCTCAACCCCTTATCAGCGTTTTCTAAGTCGGTTAAGAGTACCTTCCGCACTCCTGCATACTTCACTATGCAGAGCCCTCTGACAACCACCTTAAAGGCATCCCATTCCACCGCCCTCGTTGCAGATGTTCCAGCGTTCTCCGCAAAATAATGCGTTTTCCCTTCCTCTATTGCAGCCGAGAAAATCGGGTCCTCCAGTGTCCCAGGTCGCAAACCTCCAGGTAGGAACGCACGAGACCCCAGGCATCCAATGCATGGCGACCAATAATGGGTTGTGATCCGATAGCATTCTGCTCAGGTATTCGGATCGCACAATAGTTGGCGCAACCTCTGCGGAGCACAGCACTGCGTCCAGCCGGACGTGAAGATCATGCATGTCTGAAAAATAAGAGTAGTCACGGTCCTGCGGGTGGTGTGCCCTCCAGATGTCAATCAGCCCCCACCGCGTCTGCCAATCTAGTCTCCCGTTGGTTAAACGGTGTATCGGGGAGTCGGCCAGTCGTGGGTGAGATCTATCCAGGGAGACATCCGTCACAGAGTTAAAATCCCCGCCCATCACTAACAGACCTGCGAGGTAGTGCGCCAGAGATCCCGACAATCCCGCCAGGAAATTTAGCTGGTCGATATTGGGCGCGTCCACACTACAGAAGGCCACTTCTCTTCCTCTTAATTTCCCTTCAATGGCCACAAACCTGCCCTCGGGGTCTATTGTCTGCTTAGTCAGCTGAAAGGGGACTCCCGCCCTAATCCAAATCAGCGCGCCCCTGGCATATGCCGGATACGTGGTGTTATATACTTGGCCCCTCCACCTACGCTGCAGCGCTATCCCTTCAGCCTTTGTCTAGTGTGTCTCCTGGAGCATTGCAATGTGTATTCCTCTCCTGACCAGGTAGGCATGTATTTTGTGTCACCGCGTCATGGTGTGTAACCCTCTCACATTCCAGGTTAAGCATCTCAGATTAGTAGAATCACCCATTCTCCCAAAATTTCCCACACATCACTCCCACGTCTTCCCCAATCAGTTTCTGCGCATCTATGTCAGTGACAATCCCCCCCTGCATTCTGCCCAAACTTCCCTCAACTCCCTCCCCCCCAAGAACAGGACCTAGCAACAACCATCTAGTCCCCGTCCAAACTAGCGTAACTTGTGATACTACTCTAAGCCCAGCAGTAGTCACCGCAGGCATGCCTTGAGGGCAATGAGGGGGTGCCCGCAGCCTACCGGCTGGCACCCACTCCAAGGATTCACTCTGATCTATTGAACCCTGGACATTCATGCTTCCCAAGATCCCCCCCCACCCCACCGCCAATCAAATAACCAACCTCCCTCAGCAAGTCTTGTCCGGAAGTCCACCGGGGTTCAGAGCCCCCGCCGCTCGGTTGTGTGGATTCACCTAGGCTTCATCCAGCATGCCCTCCGCAGTCTCAGGTGTAACCTTCGGCAATGGTACGCTATTGGTTTCAGAGCGTCCGGAGTCTGACTGGGAATCATCCTTCTCCGAGTCCGTGCCGCCGACCGACGGCGTCCACTGCGTAGTTGATATCGTGGTCACAGCAGTCAGTGCATCTCGCCGTTCCGCTGCCGCCTGAGACGGGGAGGGCTTCCTCGTCCTCCGCTGCCTGCTGCGTAGCCGCCTTGATTTCCGCTGTGGTAAGCTTTCAGCCACAGTTCGTGGTCCCTGCTTGCCTCCATCTTTTCTAGCCCTGTAGAGCTCCAGCCAGGCCCCGGCGTCATCCGGGGTATCGAAGAAGAATGTTTTTCCATCCACTATGATCCTCAGTCTGGCCAGAAACAGGAGCGAATATTGTAGTCCCTCGGTCTGCAACTCCCTCTTTATAGCTAAGAAAGAAGCCCGGCTGCGTTGCGTTTCGTAAGTTATAGTCTGGGAAGATGTTGACCCTGCTGTTCTCCACCTGGTACGGACCATCCGCCCTCGCCTTCTGGAGGATCAATTCCCGATCCCTGAAGTATAATAGCCTAGCCACCACAGGCCTCGGAGGTCTACCCTGTTGGGGCGGCCGAGTCAGCACTCTGTGTGCTCGTTCCAATGTGTAGAAGGTTGACAATCCCTCCGGCGCCACCACTGTCTTGAGCCAGGATTCCAAGTACTGAACCATGTCCGACCCTTCAATTTTTTCGGGCAAGCCAACTACCCGTATGTTGTTTCGGCCGTTGCGCCCTTCAGCATCCTCAGCCCGTTTTTCTAGGGTGTCTAGGCCCCAAGTTTCTGTTGTTGTGGTTCCATGATCTTGATCTTGTCCTCCACCTCTACCACTCTATCTGATAGTTTGTCATGGTCAGCCCTAAGCAAGCCCAGTCCCGTAGCCACCTGTGCTATGTCCTGCTGGAGCGCTGTGCGGGTGTCCGTTATCGCCATTAGGATTTTATCGAGCTGTTGTGGCAGAAGAGGCTCCCGCGCCTGCTCTGGCTCTCCACACTCCTGCCTGTCCGGCATGTCTTCTTCCGCAGGCGTCTGACTCCCCGCCCTTAGGCCCTTTAAGTTTCCCCATCAGCGACGGAAGGTTGCAGCCCCCTTCCTCCGTTGGTGTGAGCACGCCAGGAGAATGCCCCAGGGGTTGGTCTTAAGCCTTCTGATCTCCCGTCCGTCCCCCCGGCTGTCCGGTAAGTCTGTGGCGGGCAATCCCGCCCCTCGCGTGTCGTGCGGAGGGGCCTCGACTCACTGAGCGGTGGCTCCTTCCAGGCACCAGCGGCAGTGCTCTGTGCCTCTCGTCACCGCCCACCGCTGCTCCCTCCGGTTCGTGTTGTTGGCCAGGGATTACAGGACCAATGTTCTCACCGCCCTGCCACAGAGTGCGGTCCGGGCTACTCTCCCCAGCCCGGGCTCAGGAAGGCAGGCTGTCGTCCTACCTCTTGGGTATCTCCTAGCAAGGGGAATATCTTAGCTGTGGTTCAATCCCACCTTTAGCTTGTGTGACCGTGCTCAAGAGGCCCTCCGCAGGCTCTGGCCCAGCAGCACCGCAACCCGTGGTCGGTCTGCCGTCCTCCTGGTAGTTCCCCCAGCCGGGGTAGCACATTAACACCGTCTGCAGGCGGTAGGGGCAAGTACCAGGGGTGACACAGTGCATTAATTGTACATATAAAACACAAAAGAAATGCTACGGCAAATAATTTCTAAAATGAACATTGAACAAACGCTAACCTTAGACATAAAAACACCAATTTTCAGTAGACAAATGTTTGATAGAATTTCCAGATTGGCTCAAAAAGAAGCCTAGAGAAGACACTACTATGCTATAATAAAAATCAGTCGGCTCTACACAAATGTCCATAACATAATACTTCTAATGATCACCGTCAGACCCCACTGAGGTGTGGATTTCCACATTTACCATCTTATTTATGCCTCAGTGGGAATCCTACCATTCTGCTAAGTTGTTGGAAGGTAGTACCTCTGCCACTAGGGCAGTTGACGGTCAGCTATATTTAGACTTCCACATCTCCATAACTGTTAATATTGCCTATTGCTGAGGACCGCTCTGCTATAACAGATGCCTACATAATGGCTGCTCCCTTCACATCAGCAAAGTTTGCTGAATTTGTCCCATGTTTAAAGTGACAGCTCAGCAAAGTATTCTTGTTCCAAGAAAACATACCCTCCAACACGGATGTTAGGTCGAGCCTAGTGCAGCGCGCATGCGCTGCTCTAAGGGGAGGCCTCTTGGAATCACTCCAGACTTCCCCGAAACATTTCCGTGAGGTTTTTCAACTTCCACATATTCTATTGGCCTTTGTGTGTGGCTTTCAAAAAGGAAAGCACGCAATTGTCCAAAGGCGGGTGCATGTACCGCCTTTTCTCTAAATGTTCACTCCCATGGCCTCCAGCTGCATTCCTCCCTGGTCCTGAATCATGCTAAAAATTAAACATAGCGCGGTCGCTTTCACTTTGGTTCTTTTTCATGGTCACTCCTTTATTTGTTTCTCACACTTTTTTGATTTGCCGCACTATCTCCCATTGGTTAATTTGATTGCAAGCACGTTTAATTAAAAGCCATCTAAAAAGGCAGCGTACTCCTGCAAGGTAGGCATAGTCATGTCATCTTAGCAGACCACTGCACTTCAGGAGCATTACCAGTGTGTTACAATGGACACTGTGCTTCCAAATCCGGAGCATTACCGGTGTGTATACCATGGCACACTACACTTCCGGAGCATTACCGGTGCATATGCCATGGCACACGAGGCTTTTACTGCAGGAGCATACCCATGTGTATACCATGGACACAACGCTTCCACTTCTAGAGCATTACCGGTGTATATACCATGGAACACTATGCTTCCACTTCAGGAGCATTACCAGTGTTTATACCATGATCACTACGCTTCCACTTCCAGAGCATTACCAGTGTGTAAACCATGTCACACTACGCTTCTACTTTTGGAGCATTACCGGTGTGGTTACATGGCACACTAGGCTTCCACTTCCAGAGTATTACCTGTGTGTATACCACATACGCTTCCACTTCCGGAGCATTACCAGTGTGTATACCATGGCACACTAGGCTTATACTTCTAGATCATTACCCCTATGTATACCATGGCACACTGTGCTTCCACTTCTGGAACATTACCCATGTGTATACCATGGCACACTACGCTTCCACTTCCTGAGCATTACCAGTGTGAATAGCATGGCACAATAGACTTTTAATTCTGGAGCATTACTGGTGTGTATACCATGGCCACACGCTTCCACTTCCGGAACATTACCGGTGTTTACACCATGGCATACATTTCCATTTTTGGAACCTAACGGTGGTTTATCATGGCACACTATGCTTCTGGAACATTACCAGTGTGCATACAATAGCACACTACGCTTCCGCTTCCAATTCCAATTGCTCAAAATGCTCCACTTCCAGAGCATTGCCGGTGTGTTTACCATGGCACACTAGGCTTCCAGTTCCAGAGCATTACCAGTGTGTATACCACGGCATACTACGCTTCCACTTCCAGAGCATTACCAGTGTATACCATGGTACAATAAACTTTTACTTCCGGAGTATTACCGGTGTGTATACCATGGCACACTAAGCTTCCACTTCCGGAACATTACCAGTGTGTATACCATGGACACTACACTTCCGGAGCATTACGACTGTGTGTACAATTGCACACTAGGCATTTACTTCCAGAGCATTACCGGTGTATACCAAGGTACACCAGGGTATTACCAGTGTGTTTACCATAGCACACTACGCTTTCACTTCCGATTACTAAAACTGCCTCACTTCCGGAGCATTACCGGTGTGTTAACCATGGCACACTACACTTCCAGTTTCGGTGCATTACTGTGTGTATACCATGGCATAGACTTTTACTTCCTGAGTATTACCAGTGCGTTTACCATGGCACACTAAGCTTCCACTCCTGGAGCATTACCGGCGTATATACCATGGCACACTACACTTCTACATTTGGAGCAATACCGGTGTGTTTACCATAGCACACAACACTTCCTCTTCTGATTACTAAAATTGACTTAATTCTGTAGCATTACTGATGGGTTTACCATGGCACACTACGCTTCTAGTTCGGCATCACCGGTTTGTATACCATAAACACTATGCTTCCAATTCCAGAGCATTAGCGGTGTATACCATGGTACAATAGGCTTTTACTTCCTGAGTATTACTGGTGTGTATACCATGGCACACTACGCTTCCACTTCTGGATCATTACCGGTGTGTATACCATGGCACACTAGGCATTTACTTCCAGAGCATTACCCATGTGTATACCATGGCACATTATGCTTCCACTTGCGGAGCATTACCGGTGTGTGTATACCATGGACACTATGCTTCCAATTCAGGAGCATTACCAGTGTATACTATGGTATACTAGGCTTTTACTTCCAGAGCATTATCCATTTGTGTATACCGTGGACACAAAGCTTCCAATTCCGGAGCATTACCGGTGTGTATACCAATGCACACTAGGCTTTCACTTCCAGGGTACGGCGAGGTACGTGGAAGTTGGTCAAAAGAAGAAGTCCATGCACTCCATGGGCCTGTTCATGTAATTAAACAGGAGTGCAAGGCACAGTCTCTGGTCTATCCAGCAGCCTTAAGCAGCATCTTACACTTTCACCATCAAAGTGCAAGAAGCTGCTTAACGCTGCTGGAGGGAGCGGAGTCTGACAGTTTCACCACATACATATTCCACTCTAGTCTATTTGTTGTCACTAGCATGGCAGCATTCTGCTATGAACTGCTTTGCTCTGTGGGCAGTATTGAAAAGACTAATTACAGCGCAACAGCTGAATTATTGAATATGCATGACATTCAATCAATCAGGGGGTTTATAAAGTGCACTACTCGCCTGTGAGGCTCTCAAGGCGCGGGGGAGGGGGGTTGAGGGAGTGCAGCTCTGAATCAGTCAAAGAGCCAGGTCTTGTGGTCCGTCATGAAGGTGTGCAGGATCGGGGAGCGTCTGATGTTCACTGGGAGCTCGTTCCAGTTCTTGGCCGCGAAGTAAGAGAAGGCTCTCCCGCCAGTCCTGTTTCTGCAGGTGTGGGGGACCTCTGCCAGGGCAAGGTCAGCTGAAGTACCTCTTTGGTGAATGGAAGGACACTCTTGTTGAGGTATTTGGTTCTGATGTTTTGGAGGGATTTTTAGGCGTGGGTGAGGATTTTGAAGGTGACCCTCTTCTCAACGGGGAGCCAGTGGAGGTCTCATAGGTGTTGGGTCATGTGTTCGTGGCGCTGTGTCCCGAGGACAAGTCTGGCTGCAGCGTTCTGGATGGTTTGGAGTTTGTGTAGAAGAGTTCTGTAGATTCCGGCACATAGGGCATTGCCGTAGTTCAGTCTGCTGGTTATGCGCACGTGGGTGACGGTCCTTCTGCAGTCAAGGGGGGATCCATTTGAAGGTCTTACAGAGGATGCGTAGGCAGTTTAAGTTAGTGGAGGCAACAACGTTGATTCGGCAGTTCATGGAGAGGGAGGAGTCGAAGATGATGCAGAGGTTTCATGTTTGGTCTGTAGGGGTGGGCAGATTCCCGAGGGCAGGGGGCCACCAGGTGTGGTCCGAGGAAGAGGTGCACAGTCAGAGGAGGACGACCCTGGTCTTCTCAGACTTGAGCTTCAAACAGCTGTCCTTTATCCAGGCTGCCACGTTCTTCATTCCTTCCTGGTAGCAGAGTCTGTTGTCTTTGGGTGTGTTCAGGAGTAATAGGATGAGCAGAGGGCATCAGCGTAGGATACAATGCTGAGCCCATGCTGTCTGACTATGGCAGCGAGGGGGTCCATGTAGATGTTGAAGAGCGTGGGGATGAGCGAAGAGCCTTGGGGTACTCCGCAGGTGATGTTGGTGGGTTCAGAGAGTCAGGGAGTCTGATCCTCTGGGTTCTACCACAGAGAAAGGATTGGATAAAGTTGAGGGCAGTTCCTTGAATCCCTGTGTTGTGAAGCCTGGCTGTGAGCGTGTGATGTGAAACTGTGTCGAAGGCTGCAGAGAGGTCTAGGAGGATGAGGGCCGCAATGTGTCCCTTGTATAGTAGCATGCGGATGTCGTCAGTGGTAGCGATGAGGTCAGTCTTCGTGCTGTGGTTGCTGCGGAACCCAGACTGGTAGGAGTCTAGGATGGCGTGCTCTTTGATGAAGGCGGTCAGCTGGGTGTTTACGAGTCTCTCTGTGGCTTTGGCCAGGGAGGAGAGAGATGGGCCAGTAGTTTTCAGGTACGTAGGGTCTGCCGTTGATTTCTTGAGGAGGGGTTTAACCTCCACCCACTTCGTCATCTGGGAAGATGCCAGTTCTGAAGGTGGTGTTGATGGTCCGTCCTAGTTCGGGTGCAATGGCGGTGGCCCTTGTGGAAGATGTGGGGTGGGTTGGGGTCCGTAGGGGCTCCTGAGTGGGTTTTCGTTCTGGTGGATATGGTATGTTAGACGGTGGCGGGATCCCAGGTCATGATGTGTGGCTTATCAGCAGTGGTCGGGAAGGGGGTGGTGAGGTTCGGAGTCTGTTCGCTGAAGTTATCGTAGAGGATCTTTATCTTCAGATGGAAGTAGGAGCTGAGCTGGTCGCAGAGTTCCTGGGAAAGTGTGATGTCAGTTGCTTCGCTGGGGGTTTTGTGAACTGCTGTATGACATTGAACAGTTCTTGTAACAAATGATGGCCGGAATACTGACAATGCAAACATTCTCCCCCAGGCAAAAGATCTGGGTTAAATCAATCGTTCTCTTGCCCACTATGCCACCCCAGTTTGGACCCAGTGTCTCTTATAAAGGTCCGCTTGGTTTTTTTCCTATGACCTAGTGGTATTCCTTTGAGGGTGCTCCTGTGGTTGTTTCATGCTTCCGTGGTTTTCTGGTTTCGCCAGGTTTTCTCAAGGCATCTGCAGGAGCAGCTGGCTCCTTTTCGTTCTGTGGTGAACCAGGCAGCCTTTGGGGGCGTTGTTTGGCAGGGTTATGGAGGTGTGTGAGCTTGTCAGACCAGCAGGAGATGCAGGGGTGAAATTTTGTTGCTGAGAAGTTGGTGTCGGTCGTGGCGCCTGGGTGGTGGGGGTGACATTGGCGGAGGGTGGTGTTGAGGTGTTCCTCTGTGACCTTGCTCTAGTTCCGTTGTGGAGGGCACGGGCAGGCTTGGGTGCAGCGGTGGTGTTGAAGGTGAAATGGACACAGTGGTGGTCCCTCCAGAGGGGGGGGGGGTGGTGTGGCTGAAACTGATGTGATTGCACTTCTGCAGTACAGCCAGATTTAAAAAACAGACCGACGTGAATAGGTTCCTACTGTGTGAGAGGGTAAAAAGCAGGGCCACCGGAATTATGCGACAGGGGAGGGCCAAATATGCAGCAGGATTGAGTAAATTATGTGGCAAGAAAAGGCAAATTAGGAGGCACAATGCCGCACATTTTGTGACGGTATTACTTCATTATTTTGCCATTTTATTAACAAGCTAACACGGTCTGAGCTTTGGATTCACCTCATTAGTACCAGTGTAACACCCAAATATAGCAATAAGCAGCACATAGGTGACAAGTCAGGCTTTGTAAAGGGCTTTCAGCAGCTCAGCAAGGAAATGCACAGCTGCTCGGATTTCTACTTCTGGCAGTGCCACATATTTCTGTACGTCTTAAACTAGGATAGGCCCACGTGATGTGATATTACGTTAAACAAATCTGTGACAGGGCCACGGGGTGAACAAGGAGGAAAGATTGCTGGCTTTCTCCCCTGGTCTGTTTCCAGTTGTGAATACATTCCATTTTGTGGGGGGCATCTTTTGGTGAATATCATTCCTGTGGACTAGTGCCTTCTCTGGGTTCTTAAGTCTTCACAATCTGGGTAGGGAGCAGGCTTATGCATGGCCCTGTGGGACATTTTAAGTCATGAATATGGCCACTGCAAAATATTCTAAAGGAAAACAAAGTTATTGAAACATCTGTTAAGGAGCTTAAAAAAATCATAGCACAATAAAAATAGCTCCGCTCTCTGATAAAAATGCATTCATTTCAACTTTGTCATATAATGTTATAGCCTGCTTGCAGAGCGAACACATTCATGAGTTACCATGCTACAAAATCACTACGGATAACATTTGCAGTGTGCAACACAAAAGCTCAATGGGGATGGGGCCAGAGATGTAGAGTACCTTATAGGGTGCCCTACTGCCTTTTAATATTTATTCCTTGCTATCTCGTGTCCAGCCTGACAAATCAAAATCATTTTTATTTTCTCAGTAGATTTAATTTCTAAAGGTATATCATTAAATACATGTGAGGTACTCAGCATTGTAA
This sequence comes from Lissotriton vulgaris, assembly GCF_964263255.1. Classification (NCBI taxonomy): domain Eukaryota; kingdom Metazoa; phylum Chordata; class Amphibia; order Caudata; family Salamandridae; genus Lissotriton; species Lissotriton vulgaris. Next base: position 867,423,178 of record NC_141687.1, on the reverse strand, counting down.
TCTCAAAATATATATATATATATTCACTGAAAAAAAACATAGGTTATAGACCATATATAGTTAGGAATTAGCATTTACAAAACCCTATTTTACTCACACAAAACCATTGAAATTTGCATATATAGTTAGTTGCACTAACTATATATCGCGCACCCGCAATCCACTGCTGATGATGTCACATATCACATCATTCATGACATGGTCAGTGACATCACTGATGACAACTCAAATGACATCACTGATGACAACATCCAGTGACTGTATGTTTCTGTAAAGTTAAAATATGTCTTACATATTGAAGAATGAGTGGATGTATGCTGGATGAAGGATTTAGTAGGTGCATGACTGATTGTATGAGAGAGTGATTAAATGTGTCTCACTGAGTGCATGGGTTAATGATTAAACGGTCTTAATTTGTGCATCATTATATCTGTTCTGTAATCTGCTGCATGTGTTGATCATTAGCTATATGAGTAACTATATGGGTTATTGATTGGTTGCCCAAGTATTTGTATGGGAGAGTGTGTGTGTGTGGGGGTGGCTGGGAGGTGTGTGACTGTGCATAGATGTGTGAACAGTTGATTCACTAGATGTATGGGTTCAAAACTGCATGTGGAAACAGCTGTATGGGTGGTTGACTGTGTGCATGAGTGTATTGGTGAGTGAATGAATCTCTCAATGCTACATGTCAAAGTAAGTACATATGTTAAACACAGTACATGTGAGAGTTGACATATATAAATTACTGTGTTTAAGAGCCAGAGAATGTGAGTGGCTGCATGGATCATTGAAAACTTGTATCAGTGATTGTATAAGAGAGTAAATATGTGTTAGAATATGTTTCAATAAGTAAGGTGTGTATAAATGTATAGTTGAGGAAATGGAGGTGTGATTGATTCTTTGCATGACTGTCTAAGTGTATGAGTAACTCCATGGATGAGTGACAATCTGTGAGTGTCTGTTTTCTCTGAGTGTATCTAAGGTTATATCAGAGTCTGTAGAGGTTCATCGTATTAACACATGAATGATGTCATCTGTGATGTTGTCAGTGATGTCATTTGAGTTGTCATCAGTGATGTCACTGACCATGTCATGAATGATGTAATATGTGACATCATCAGCAGTGGATTGCGGGTGTGCGATATATAGTTAGTGCAACTAACTATATATGCGAATTTCAATGGTTTTGTGTGAGTAAAAAGGTTTTGTAAATGCTAATTCCTAACTATATATGGTCTATAACCTATGGTTTTTTCAGTGAATTTCAATGGTTTTTTAATAGCAAATATCAAAAGCTGTAAAATGTATTATTCTTTTAAATGAAAAATATATTTTGTTTTTAATAAAAAAAATGTATGCATCTGCCAAACCCTGACCTCTTAATAGTGCACTGTGGTGGAAATGATTTGGGAACTATGACTGGGGTTGGTCTGGAAATGCTTTTAAAGAACACCTTTCATCAATTGATGACACTTTTTCCCCAAACTGCCTTGGTATATTCCAATATATGCCAAAGACAGAAATGGAAGTGGTCCAACAATTTTTTCCACAATTTGAGAAAGCACGGAAACATGTGAATAAATCTGTTTCTGCTTACATGAGAGACTATGGAATGGGTTTAATATACAACAATAACTTGCGTTACAACATTCAAGACATCTACAGAAGAGATGGTGTGCACTTCTCCGATGAGGGGAATAGAATATTCGTCCTTTATTTAAAACTGTGCTTTGGAACCTACTTGTAGGTACCTAAATTAGCCACAGATCCCAATAGCTCTTTTCAGAGCTACCCTACCTCTGATCATTCAAAACATTTATCTTTTTCTAACTTTTTTTTCACCAAAGTACGCTCCCCGGTTCGCTTACTGGTGCGCGTACCGGGCGCTCCCCCGCGAAATTTTCCAATTTTTATTTTTGCCTATATCATCGTCCTAAGCCCCCCTCAGAAAACCTAGAGGGTCACAAAGTGTCTACTGTGCCCCCTTCTACACATTCTGAACATTGTTTGTCCTCCATCTTGTGTCTCAATTCTACCGATACACAAAATGGAGGACTCCCGTAACGCTGCCGGTTCGCGTACCGGGGAGCGCACCCGTAAGCGCTCGATTAAAAAAAAGGTGTGAAACTAATTTACAGAAAAACCACTAGACACTTTCATCAAATATAGAATAGGCCCTACTACATAGCAGTCCCTACCATTTACCCAAATTTGATGGAATTCCATTGAGAAAATTATGCTGTAAGCCTGACTAAATATCCTGAGGTAAATTACCTAACAAAAACACTTATGAAGTGTTATAATTGACAACCAATTAAAATGCTACTTTCAATATCTCCTATTATTTCATGACATTTGATTGGTTATGTACCTGAATATATATATATATATATATATATATATATATACCAGTACTCTATCAAACGAATCCACTCAAAGGACAGGACTCAGATATAAAGAAAGAGAGAAACACAGCCATTTTGACTACTACTTCCTGAAGTACATATCAAGTGCATTTCAACTGAGAACTTCTTTTTGAAAGGTAAGATGTTATTTTAAAAACTGAAGTATGTTCTGCACTTTGTTAATTAGGAAAACATTTTCTGATAGTTATATACTATCCCTCTGTAATAGTTATAGAATAAGATAGACTTCTATGTTTTAGTTAAGGATGGAGTTAGGCTTGTCTTGTATAATTAAGAATTTACTTAGGCTTTATCACATACATGTTTTTTATATTTCTACTTCGTCTGATACCATACACTGGCCAAAGATAAAATCACTGTTTAAAAAAACCAAATTACCTGTCTGTACTTAAACCCAACAGTGCCCTATCTGTACTGATATATTTTTTTAAAATTCAATTTACAGCACAAAAATGGAAGGAGAGCAAAAAAATACCATCGAAATTGTTCTGGAAAGCAACAAAGATACAGAAATTGAACCCAATGACTCTGAATTCTTTGATGAATCACGGGACTTAGAACTTCTGCAATGTGTAGAATCAGTAGATTACCTGATTGAAAATGAGAACATTTCTGACAATCAATTATTAGAAGTTCTTTTAAATTTTGAAAACGAATCAGAGAAAAACATTTATATTTAATAATTCAAAAATTGAGACATTATTCATTTTCATATGTATTTTTTAAACTAGTACCAAATTGATTATAATGTAAAATCAGACTTTAAATATACTGTGCAACTTTTTTGTGTTACATGGTAAGTTTGCTCATAATTACTTCCTTTCTCCCACTATATTATCTCCAATGTGTATTTAACATCTCTTTATCATCTCCTGCCTCCATGGTGTTTCTGCTTTCCTGACAGACTACGCTATGAATTCCATATACCACAATAACTTCTGAAACAACATGCAAGATATCTACAAAGGAAACGGTGTATTTTTATTTTTAGACTGTGCATTGGTACCTACATGTTGGTACTTAAATAAAAACAAAAACGAACAATCAATATACATACATTATTTGAACATTCTTTCATCCTATTTTCCCTATATTACGCTTCCCGGTGCGCGTACCGAGCGCTCCCCCCGCAAAAAAAACTATAATAAAATTCTTTTTTTTTCCCCGCGGGGCCCTTTTAAAGCCCCCTCATCAAACCTAGGGGGTCAGGGAGGATGTACTCTGGCCCCTTATACTCATTTCCCCCTTTGTTTTTGCCATATCTTGTGTCTCGATCCTACCGAGACACAAGATGGCGGCCGCTCCGGACTGTTTAGAATGTTCAGTCACAGGGGAGCCAATCCGCTTCTCCTAGCGAAGTTCCGTTACGCGTCAGGTACGCGAACCAGGGCGCCAACCGGGACGCTGTCACAGATATATCTGTTTTTTAAAACGTTAATTTCTCAAAATCCACTGGAGCACATATTTTAAGACATAGCAAAGGCACGTCGGGCAAACCATATCTACAATTTTGCCAAGTTTCGTGTAAATCCATTCAGCCGTTCGAGCTAAAAGTGATTCCAACCGCACTATGGAAAAATGAATGGGAAAAACGAGTTTTGGGACCCCCCTTTTTTCTCAGCCCCCCTTGACGAAACCCCCCCAAATTTTCAAGGGCTGCTCAGAAACAAAATGTGCCATTTTCCTGAAAATTTCAGCCAATTCCGTCCACAAACGCCAAAGTTATTCGACATAGAATTTTCAAAAATCCCATAGGAAAAAAATCCTAACTATATATACCTACTGGCGACCACCAGTAAGTTACATACATACATATATACATACATCTCCTGACCAAATGCCTCATACATGTAGGACACTTATCCTGCACGTGGGGTCCATTTAACATTTTCTGCGACCAGGTCCATTATTCTTTGCCAGACACTTGCTGGGGAAATGGTTGTTGGTGCCAGGCGGTCTTGTGGTCAAAAAGCCATCCGAACAAGGTTTACCATTGTAAACGCAGTAGTTCCACTCCACTCCCCACAATGTGAATAGAGCAGGGATAACACAGGATTGGTGCAGCGGGAGGAACAACGATTTTTGTTATTCTGAAAAAACTCAAATATGGCCTTTAGTATTGATTACACAGTTTAAGATGGTGTAGATCCTATAATAATGTTGAGTCACCATTATACATGTATTTACTTGTAGAAGAGTTCGGTACTAATGACGTGGGAAGATTCACAGAAGCCAAGACACAAGGGAAAACGACCCTCAATATAGGCCGACTGCAATCCAGAACAGCTAGAGATGTAGGGTAGACATCTTGAACTGTATGAGTGCATTCCATTAATATTTTATCTGCAATGTTTTGGCTGCATAGGGTTAGATTCTCCAATATACTGGTATAGCTAAGAACTTTTAATTCTATTTTGTGTTAACAAGGCACGAAATACATTTATAACGGGATTTACTGAGACATATTGCATCACCTGTGAAAGTGTTGGAGACCAATGGAAGTAATTCAGGGTTTGCAGCTGCGACCCCTTGAGACCTCTGGTACCGCCTTTATGACCCCTCTGAGGTGGCAAAAGCAGTGCCAAGGACAAATGCACTGCTCTATAATTCTCTTAACCCAAGTTAACGTAATAAAAAAAGGGTCTAATTGCATATTATTCACAGTTCTAATGGAAAATGGAACATCAGGAGCTGGAATGGGACTTTTGATATCAGCTGATCAGGTAAAAAAAAAAGGGTTAAGAAATGTAAGTTGTGTACATGCTTGCTGGTGGGAGGGTGTTTGTGGAACACAGGGAGTGTTTAGTTGTTAGCGTATAAGCTTGTATGTGTGTGGGAGTTAAAGTGACAATCAACGACACGGAGGGGAATGAGTGCAGTTCACCATGGACAAGTCGTTTACCCTGCTCTCATGATACTCCACTTACCTGTCACTGCTCATCATGCAGTCTCACTACTCACCTCTGCTCTCTCACCCAAACTCAAATGAGCACATACCTCACCCTGCACTAACATTCACCCTTTATTCATTCCCCTTACCCTACTTCCACACTGGCACATTACTCATCCTGCAGCACATAGGCACTCGGTCACTCACAGCTCACCCTTCACTCACATGGGATCACCACTCTCACTGCACTCACACAGGCACACTGCTCAGCCTGCACTCGCCCATCACTCACTCAGCTCACTTCTTGCACACAGGTACAATAGTCCGCCAGAAAACAGACATCACTTACCCTGCACTAACTTCTCACCTTGCGCTCACCATCACAGCTCGCTCTTCACTCCACGCTCACCCTGCACTCGCAGAGGCACATAACTCACTCTGCAGGATGGGTGGTGTGAGCGGTGGAAATGCACTCATTCCTCACTCTGTACGCATTCCTCTCACATGGGGCCTTCTCTCACCTTACACTCCTGTAGCTTGCCCTGCACCCACATTGTAGAACAACTTACTTACCTTCAGTAACGATATATCTGTAGTAAGTGATAGATTCCCTACCTTAGAATATCTCCAGCCGTCAGAATGGATCCAGAAAGCTTTCGTCAGCAGTACCCCTGCGCGTAGATAGGAGTCGTCTTATGGCTCCGCATGCGTCGTACTCCCCGAGATGATGTCACTGGAGCTACTTAGACGCACACTAACGTCAGTTATGTACACAACTTTCCGCGACAGGACGCAGAGCCATGTACAATACTGACCACTGGTGCATAGAAACTAGGGCCCGAAAGGATGACCGTAACCCTAGAAATCAGTTCACAGAACGGGGAGGATGGGTGAGGCAGTAAGGAATCTATCACAAACTAATGTTTTACAGATATATAGTTACCGAAGGTATGTAACTTGTTCATCTGAAAGAAACACGTCAGTGATAGATTCCTCACCTTAGAACAGATACCCCAGCAATACCAACCCCAGTGGTCGGTCTGCAAACCAAAATCACACCAGAAAGCCCCGGAGGACAGAACGGCCAAAGAAGCAGTCGGACTGGACTGTCAAGGCAGTAATGCCTTGTAAAAGTGTGCAGCGAAGCCCATGTGACAGCCTGACAGATGTCTTGCAGGGAGACACCACGTCCCAATGCAGTAGTAGCTGCTGTCGCCCTGGTAGAATGGGCACGCAGCCCCCACCGGAGATCCTTTTTAGCCACAGAATAACAGGCCTTGATACACAAGACGACCCAATGGGAGATAGTGGTCTTGTGAACAGCCTGGACTTTCTTGGCGCCTGCATAGCCAACAGAGAGCTGGTCATCTACCCGGAATTCTTGTGTGCAATTCAGGTAAAAGGAGAGCGCACGCTTTGGGTCCAGACAGTGGAGCCTCTCTTCCTCACTGGAAGGGTGCAGAGGCAGAAAGAAAGTGGGCAAGGTGATAGTCTGCCTGATGTGGAAGGCAGTGACAACCTTTGGCAAGAAGGAAGGACGAGTGTGAAGCACAACCTTGTCTGGATGACCCGACAGAAAAATAGGCTTACAAGAAAGCCTGAAGCTCACTCACTCTCCTTGCAGAGGCATTAGCCACCAGGAAGGCAGTTTTCAAAGTCAGAAGTAAAGGAAAATTGTGAAGCGGCTCAAAGTGAGCACACATGAGATATGTTAAAACAAGATTCAAGTCCCACTGAGGCATTATGAAAGGAACAGGAGGGAACATATGCGTAATGCCTTTTAAGAATCTCATTACAACAGAGGACTTGAAAAGAGAAGGCTGATCTGGAAGCCTCAAAAAGGCTGAAATGGTCGAAAGATAGCCCTTTAAAGTCCCTAGAGCAGAGCCCTTCTGTGCCTGAAAAAGAAGAAACAAATGGACCTCAGAAAGGGGATCCTCAGCCTTAGATGTGCACCATGCCACAAATGTCATTCGGTCAGCTAAATCAGTGTACCTCTGCAGGTGGAATACATCGGGAGGCAAGTCAAATGGAATCAACTGTCGCCGCTCAATCTCCACACATGTAGGTGGAGGCTAGGCAGGTTTGGGTGGAGAACTGTCCCCTGCTGCTGCGACAGAAGATCCTCCCATAGAGGCAGTCGGATCGGGGATCCAGGCTCATACTGAGTAGCTCGGGATACCAAACTCTTTGAGCCTAGTCCGGAGCCACAAGGATGACTTGGGCCCGATCATGCCTGATGTTCTTCAGCACTCTGGGTAGAAGAGGTATAAACAGAAAGGCGTACAACAGACCGCAGCTCCACTCGCAACGAAAAGCAGTGCCAAACAATTACCGCATTCGAAATTTCACCGCGCAAAACTGCGGACATTGCGCGTTCTCTTCTGTGGCGAACAGATTTAACCAAGGCTCTCCCCACTGTTGAAAGAGACCTTGTGCTACCTGAGTGAAGACGCCATTCAAGATTCGTCATACACAATCGGCTGAGTTAGTCCGCCCTGGCGTTCAAAGGACCCGCCAGGTGTTGAACAGTCAAGGAAATGCTGTGACGTTCCAGGCATGTCCAGAGGCGCAGAGCCTCCTGACAGGGTCCATGACCCCACCCCGCCCCGTTTGTTGCAATACCACATGGCGGTGGTGTTGTCCCTTAACACCTGCACCACCTTCCCCCTGAGAGGTAAAGAATGCCTTCAGTGCAAGTAGGATTGCTCGAAGCTCCAGAAGGTTGATATTGGACCAGGACTCCGCCAGAGGCCTTGTCGTATAGATATATATATAGCCTGTATGCTGTGTTAAGTTAGCGTGAGCTTTTTAGGAGTTTTACCTTTCTGCTGCTTTTGCACATGACACATAGCTGTTGCTTTAGCTTTGAGCCTAGTAGAATGTTTTGATTCATGCAAGAATAATATGTTATTCTGATATCAGCCTTGCTTGGCGAGCTGTGTCTGTACAGTGAGTGCAGAAATCTTCAAGGATATCTCAACACAGTGGTTGGTGAGGTCTGATCTTCGCACGTTCCTAGACATAACATACATGCAGCCGCAGCCAAGTTCTGGCTTTAGGCGCATTTTATATTGCTTTGCACAAGAGCATACAAACACACTTTATGGTGCTTCGCATGCAGAGAGCTGGTGGCTGATGTGATCCCTTACCACTAGGATCTTGAGGTATGGGGCCGCCCTGCTAAAACCCAAAGACCTTCTTAGATATAATATACTAGCTAGGGAGGGTGAGAATTGGGTTGTTAAACCCTATTCGTTTTAGCATAATACCATGCTTTCACAGTTTGTGTTCTATGGACTAGTGACTACGCCGATTACTTTGTTTCTTATAATATGTTTGCTTGTATTAGCTAAGATACTGAGTTTGAGAACACTGCATTAGTGAATAAACATTTCAAATATGCACATGTCCTTTTTTACTCCTTGTTCTGGATTGAAATGATTGTATAACGAAAAAGTGTTCATGTGTTCCACGTTACCTGAGGTGTACTAAGTCCATGTTCTGGTTTGTCTAAGCATTGGGAGTTTGTGATAACCAATGAGACACTGTAGCTAGTCTGGTAGGGGATTTTGGGTACTAAGGTGAGTTTTGGCACACCCTAATTCACTGAGGTTCCAAGTCTCTATGCACAGTTCTGTATGAGCACAGAATCCCTGCGACCGCCTCGGATCGCCACCTCTCCCATGTGGCCAACCCATCCTAGGATGGATGCATCAGTCACCACTGTGTGCTCCGGTTAGGGGGACGGGAGAGGAATCTGCTGCTGACCCAATGTTGATTCGTGAGCCACCACTGCAATTGCTGAGCAGTGCCCTCCGAGATCTGGGCGTAGTCGATCAGGTTCCCCTGGTCCTGCACCCACTGGAACTTCGGGTCCCACTGCAGAGCCCACATATGCCATCTGGCATGGTTGGTCAGCTGGATGCAGGAAGCCACGAGTCCTAGCAGTCTCAAGGTCGTTCTGACCAAAACCTAGGACAAGGGCTGAAAGATCGGAATCATAGCCCGAATGTCCTGGACTTGCTGTTCAGGAGGATAAACCCAAAACTGCGCTGTGTCTACCACCGCTCCGATAAAGAGGAGCTTCTGGGAGGGAATCAGGTGCGACTTTGGCACGATGGAGAACGCCAGCAAATGCAGGAGGTCGGCTGGAGGTGGGAGACGACTGTCTGGGGTGAGCCTGCCTTGAACAACCAGTCGTCGAAATAAGGGGGGGGGGAGACAAACCCCTGATCTGCACAGGTGAGCTGTAACCACCGCCATCACTTACGTGAACACCCGAGGGGCACTGGTAAGGCCAAAGGGGAACACAGTGAACTGAAAATGCTCATGGCCTACCTTGAACTGCATGTAACGCAGATGGGCCGGCAGGACGAGAATTTGAATTTAAGTGTCCTGTAGGCTCAGTGCAACCATCAAGTCTTGTGGATCGAGGGCAGACAAGACCTGAGCCAGAGTGAGCATTATGAACTTCTTTCCGGAGGAAGCGCTTAACATGCCGAAGGTCCAAGATGGGACATAGACCCTTGTCCTTCCTCGGAACCAAGTAGTGGTGGGAACAACCATGACCTACTTCTGGCGTCGTAACGCACTCTATGTTCCCCTTGGCCAAGAGGGCCGTAACTTCTTGCTGGAGAAGTGCCAAATGATTCCCCGACATGCAGTGAAAACTGTGGTGGCATGGCTTGGGAGGGGTAGACTCGGAGAGGGGTAGACTCGGAGGGGGGTAGCCCCTTCAAACAATTTCTAGAACCCACCTGTATAATGTAATGTCACGCCAGTGGGGGGTGATAACAAATCCTGCCACCCACTGGTGTCTGGTGGGTTTGAAACACCGGACTAGGAAGGTGTGGAGGCACTGGCAGTGGGGGGTGGGTGGACTGACCTGCACCCTGGCCCCGCGACCCGCCTCTGTAAGTCCCACATCCATGGCTGCGCAGGGACTGTTGCTGGGCAGGCCTGGTCTGAAATTAACAGGTTTGGTTGCCCCTTCCAGAGCTACGACAGGTAGAAGGGGAAGGAGTACATGTGGCCGAAAGGCCCAAGCACTTGGCCGTGGAGCGAGAGTCCTTGAAACACTCGAACGTGGAATCTACCTCATCACCAAAAAGGCGAGTGCCAAAGGGCATGCCCATCAATGTATTGGACATCCGCAGAAAAAAACAGTCCTCTTTCAGGCATGACGGCGTAGCGCCACGGTTGTTGAAATCGCTCTACCCAGGTAATCAGCTGTATCAAGACCACAACGGAGCGTGAACTTGGCCACATCGCTCCCCTCTGCAAGAGCGCGGTAGAAAACAGTATGAGCCTCCTCCGGGTACTGAGGCAGTACTTGCGCAACTGCATCCCAAACAGGATGGGAATAGCGGCCCAAGAGACAGGCAGTGTTCACAGACCGCAGTCCGGAACTTGCAGAAGAATAAATCTTCTCAAACTGCTCCAGTTTCTTGGATTCCTTGTCTGTCAGAGCAGAAGGGAATGCGCTCGGGGACGTTGAAGCTTTAACCACCAAACTCAGGTGTAGGGTGCTGGGTGAGGAAGGCGGGGTCACCTGGGGCCGGGCAATGGCGTCGGCCCACACCCTTGTCCACAGGAGCCCCTGTGTTGGGCCTGGACCAAGTGCCGAGAAGTACATCAGTGAGGGCATCATAAAACAGCAACAGTGGTGCTGTAGAAGAAGCTGGCTGAAGTTCTTCTGTCAGGAGGTTGGTCCTGACAGCCACTGTAGGGAGTTCAAGTTTAAGAGCCTCGGCCGCACCATTGAAAAGGTACCACTCCATTGTGGAAAAAGGAGATTGTGAACCAGGCGCTTGAGTGTAATCCGGGCCACTGGCCTCCGCATCCTCATCCTGGTCGGGGACAGATTCGCACTGTGCCACGAGAGTGTCTTCAAACCCTTCCCAGATCTCACCTTCCTCCACAAGAGGTTGTGGGTGAATTAAAGGGTAAAAATCCCCATCGGCGTCAGGAGACACCCCTCCGGCGCTGTGTCGATATCGGAAAAGAAGTAGATGTCGGTCGACAAAAGCAGTCAGGATCCAGTCTGATGCCTGAGGATATTCTAAGGTTAGGAATCTATCACTAACGTGTTTTTTTCCAGATACACCTTTCACCCTACACTCTTAACCCAAGCTGCATTCGCTCACATGTTCACAATCACCCAATATTTACATGAGCTCACCTCTTATGCTGCACACATTACAAGCATTGGCAAAGCTTGCAATGTGTGAGCTGGTGTTAGAATGTGGACTTGTCAGCAGTGCATTACAGGAGGTGAAGAAGCACTTGCTCCAGAGTTATTTTTAATCCTTCACCTGAGCTTCCTTGGCCTGCAGAGGGAGCTGGTGTTTTCGCTATTGCTGAAGCCACGGCGTAGATAAGTGTTTGAATTGGTTGCGTGCATGATGGCAGTGCTTTGTAGTAGCAGGTACCACAATGGAAAGGAGAACTGTCTGCAGATGTGTGCACTAGCAGTAGCCTCTTTAGGGCACTTTAGTTCACGTTTCAACAATATTTCAGTTGAGTGCAGGGGCTCGTGAAAGCATTACAAATCTTCAGCTCTGCATGGGAACACAGGCACCAGCACTGAGGTGCTCTGTTCATCTTCTCAATTCAGATACGTTCAGTTGCTGTTACTACACAGCAACTGATGCTATAGCATTGGTCAAATAGCCCCTTGGACCAGTCACTGTGGTAGACAGATGTCATACATTCAAACTCCTTTAATACTGAAGCTTGCTAACAATGGACTATCACTTGAATATGAACATCTGCACATTGTGGAATCTTTGCGCATTCACTATTTCACTGAATGGCTTTTGATTGGTTCAAAAAAAATTAGGCCCCAAAAATATAAAAAATAATCTATGAAACTGGTTTATAAATTTTGCATAGTTGTCCATTGTACTGTGCGACACCCAATGCCATTTCTGGCTTTCCATTCACCACATTGTTTTATTATGGAGTGTTTTTTTCTTACATTGTATGTTGGGTCTGGAAATCCCAAGACAGAGTTACTGGTTGACTACTTTGGCAAACGCATTATTTTTTAATTTCATTAGAGCAATTGGATGCTGTGATGTAAATGAACTAATCCCCTCTTCAAAAAATGGTGTTACTACTTTAAAATAAAAATATAAAAAGCACATCACAGCACTATACAAATCTTAATTTTTCTAGACTACTGCATGGAGTTAATCATGGGTTGCCATGACATACCTCATTATCCAGAATCAGTGTAGTGGTTTATTCAAAATCATAGTTTCCATTTCTTTCCGCTCATGCATTTATTGGCAATAATCTTACACAGTTCCTATATGCACCCATTGTGCCTTGAACTCACTGAAATCCTAGTAAGTGAATGACTTACTCCATGGAGCTAGTTAGTGCACAGTTGTCCTATAGGTCTATGCATTAGAATTGTGAGTCGGTAGCAGGGAAAGCGCACTGAAGCCAAGCTGCCCGATGCCCGCCTTGCTTCAGAGGAACCTGTACTAAGTCCTGTAGCAAGGACCTGAGGCCTGAAGAGTACACTGTGGTAAAGAGACCTGAACAGGGGGCGGCGATGAGGAGCCTCGCGATGACAAACCCACTGGAAGAGTTCACAGGTAAAAAGATCCTCTAACCACAGTTACTGAAGTGGCAGTACCGTAGGCAATCCTGATGCCTTGGCAACACAAATGTCTCTGGACGTTCCCTTGCTGTGTGACTGGAACACCTGCATTACTTCAAACTTTCAAATGATTTTAGACCTCCATCCCTCGCCAGTGCTCAATCACAATTCCAATAGCGCTGCACAGTTCAATAGAAAACAAATTATAAATACAACCAGTTACTCACCTTTAACCTACTGCCCATACAGGAGCTTGCAGACAATCACTGGTGGAAATCGGTCCTACTCATGTATGCAAGCATATCCTCAATAGCTCTGCAACTGATCTAGCCAGAACTATGATCTTTGGATAAAAGGTCTCTTCTCAAAAGAACTCCATAAAACAAAGACTTTTAAAGAAGGTCTCCTTACTTCTAGACAATAAACGGTTTATAGGCAAATAGATTGAAAATAGTTATTTGTCTTGCACCTGTGCTTTCAAAGAAGAAACCAACTCAGATTACCAAAACAGATTCTGGTATAGCTGTGACACAAAGTCAGCACTGAAGGGTTGATTTAAACATTGGAATGAATTAAATGGAGTATTAGCATGCTTATTACTGAACCTCTCCCTTGCTTTTGATTCGGTTCACCTCTAGAGGGACTTGGACAAATTCTTCTTAAAAAATTACTTCGAATCAGTATTAGCTAAGCATCTGCCATTGAGAAGGGCACCTCTGCCCATAATACTCCCTACAAATCAACTTTTCTGCCAGCTTGCTGACAACCACCCGATTCATTCCTCCTGGATGTGGCTAAATGTTTACATATGCAGGAACTATTCAAAGTGGCGTGCCCAATTTTTTTTTTATATATTTAATGTAGCAGGTGTGTGGCAGTGTATTTATATGCAGTAATATTACCAACTCATTAAAACTGCAGAAGGAATGGTATTTGGGAGAATTCAACCCATGAGTTATCAACTACGTACCCAAACGTCACGTGTGGTAATCCACAAAGCAGTCCTTAATTCATAAAACCATAAAAGTCAGGGCCGAAAGTTTTGCTCAGCATCCATTGTCCGGCAATTTCAAATGTCAGGCGAGCTCAATACCAACACTGCCAAGACTTTATTCTAATGTGTGCCACTTTCACCTGCTGAAAAGGTACTCCCTGCCCCCCCATCTCACTCTTGCAGGTTCATTTTGATTTTTTGCTTTCTCTTTCGCCATTTCCCCTTTTGTGTCTCTTTTGATCTGGCGCAAAGTTGGATGAGGAAAAATGTGTGCCGGGCTCCAAAAATGACTGCAAGTGGTATCCACCAGCAACCACGGTCTCAAATTAGGCACTGCCACTAAGCCTAATATTTAGGCCTGTATGCAAGGGCAGTTTCACCCATGAATATCTTGCAACATCCAATTGGGTTAATTGTGCCTTCAGGCGTTTAAGTGGCAGAAGCACATTTCTTGACTTTCAATAAGAAAGTTCACAAGCACATTGTCGTGCACAGAAGGGAACTGGCAAAAAGGGTGTTCTTTTGTCGTACCTTTGTAGAAGTATGCCTTATATGCTTTGGATCCAACTTTCTAGAAGCGGTTTAATTGTCAGTGCACTCAATCTGTTTTTCAAAGATCATTGAGTGGCCTAGGAACAGTGTAAAATCTATAAAAACATGCTTGCAACAATATGAAGTTTGTCCAACAAGTTTCAATTGCAGTTTGTCACTTGTTCTCAGATTTGCTATGAGGATAGATAGCCCGTACTCCACTTCTGAAAATTCTGGTCCTGCCCCAATGCTGGAAGTGTAAGAGAGAATGTGGTTCTAGTAGTGCCCCTGGAAGGGTACTGCACTTATCCAACGTAAGTACGGGTCAAAGGATAGTGGCTTGTATGGAGACGTGACCTATTTTTACAAATGTAAAAAAGAGGCACTCTTGCAAACGGACACATCCATATTGAAGATATTACGTAGTGGGGTTCTTGGGAGTGGAATGGGTGTTCCAATTACTTTGGGGACGTTAACAAAATAATCTGTTTCACTAATTCGTGATTAATGAGCCAAAAGGGATGGGATCGAATGGAACACGATTTGCCAAATTTACACAAGTTAAAGAATAACTCCGTATCACGCGAAAAACCAACTCGAATAGTAAACAGCCTGGCACCAATAGGTCACATGATACAAAAAAAAGGCACAAAGAAATGCGAAAATATCCTTTATTGCTACTAAGCAGCACTTCACAAAACGGTTTCCAGTAGGCTTCATTGAGACACGACGCATCGAAAGGCTTGGTGCTATGTACAGTCTGAGGCCTGG
Source organism: Lissotriton vulgaris (assembly GCF_964263255.1). Classification (NCBI taxonomy): domain Eukaryota; kingdom Metazoa; phylum Chordata; class Amphibia; order Caudata; family Salamandridae; genus Lissotriton; species Lissotriton vulgaris. Next base: position 867,407,951 of record NC_141687.1, on the reverse strand, counting down.
AGGGTGCAGTCATCAGGAGATGGTCAGTGGTGGAACAGGCGGAGGTTCGTGTGAACGAGTGTAATTCCCAGCTCATCGCAAGCCTCGATCACAACCTTGTCAGCGGCGGAACCAGATGGAGCTGCGATGAACTGAACTCCGCTCTGAAGGAAAAAAGAAACCGGCATGAGAAAGCTCGAGAAGAAATAGCAGCATGGGTCACTTAAATGGCAGTTTGCATCGCTTATTTAGTACTGGTTACCCCAACGTAAAGAGTTAAGGAAAAGACACTCGCCGGTTACCTGCGGTATTTCATTTCTACTCATTCTAATAAATGTAGAAACAGCACCACCCTTAGGGCGATTGATTTCACTGCAAGAAGCATGGCATTTTTCCGGGTTAAGCGATAGATTTACCTTTTATACGCAGAGCCGGCTTTAGTGCTGGTGGCGCCTGGTGAGACAATCACTTTTGGCGCCCCCATGACCACCGCCTCGAATTATCTCCCTACCACCTGCAAAGGGGCCCCTCTTCTCTCCTATCATAAGATTGGCCCTGGTTATACGCAAGAATAAGTAGGTGAGGGAGGGTCGACAAGGAGAGGCGTACCAGGGCCGAGCAGAAGATCTGGGTGGGCTCTAAGAGGCCTTGTACTAGCCTATCCCTAAATAGGGTTGGCACGTAAACTGTGCAACAAGCACCATATAAGATTATTAACTCTTCAAAGTTCCGAAGAGAGTATTGAAGTAGAATAATTTCAGCTTACTATCAGATTAGATCACTGCATTAAGGTATTTATCAAAAGTAAACGTTTTTAAACTAGCTTGATTAATGTTCATATGGCTTCTAAAATGAAAACCATGCCATTAGATAGAAGGCAAGTTAGTGGTCATGTGCACCCTATTCCTGGCCTAGATTATCACATGAAGCAACATTATAGTCTATTTAAACCACACACACACCAGAAGTGCTTGTGTAATAGCCCACACCGGAGCTCATTGATTTCAAAGTGTTCCCCCACTGATTCATTACCAGAAACAAGAATTCAAACAAATACACAAATGAAATAGTTTAATTCACAAATATAATTTTTTACTTTAATGGGATGGCTGGAGCTTTACTAAACTCAAGAGGTCACTGTCATACTATATTCTATTTGAGGCACTTGCTAACAAAAATAAATTTGAGGATACCTACATTTTTAGCCTCCATTTCAAAATCCTTTACATACAGTTTTAAAATTTTCAATTTTATATTTTGCTTCGTTATTCAAATACAATTTAATATTAACAGATGAATTTCCTACGCAGTCACGGCCCCCCAAAGTAGGCTTTGCAGAATCCTAGGGGCCCCAGGACCACAGTTCAAGAACCAACAGAAAGGAGCGATACAATAAATTTAGCTAGGATCAAACAATCTGGTCAAGTAGGGAAGCCAGGAAAATAGAGTTTTCAGATTTTGCCACTTAGCCACTAGTAGGGTATGTCTTACACTCACCCGTTTTACATGTATAGTAAGGAGTAGTTTCTGTCCTGTAACTCCAGTTCTGTAGTAGGGGTATCTCGGTTATAGTCATAATCTAGTGAATAGTCCCGCCCATGTGCGTGGACCCCGGAGCAATCAAAAATAATCTTAAGGTGTCGAAAAATGCAGAACTGCATAGACACTTAAGAGAGAATTAAAGACGGATAATGCAGCCTATATAAACAGGTTACACTGTCCAGTACTTCAACTAGAAATTCCACCAAAAATCCACAAACAGCAAAGTCTGTCCAGATTTCCCTTGCTTCAGCAGCAAAACCCCTCTGGAATGATAGAGAGGAAGACATGGACAGACAAGCCCCATAGGCTGCCATTATGTGGCTCAGAACAGGATACTGTGGGTATCATTACCCCTTCGTCCCTCCCTTGGTTATATTCCTTGAAATAAGGCCACTGCACCTCCTCTGACTCCAATCTAATCCTGTTGTAATTTGGTCTCTACAGCCTTCACACTGCAGGTGTGTGGGGTGCTATGGCTGGGAGAGACATGCCAAGGGATTCTGAAAAAGGACAGGAGGCTGCACAGCTTCTCTTCGCCCAGGGGTTTGGAGGGCCTGGTTGGGAAGAAGTCTGGCACTGGAGCTAGCATTTGTCAAATACATAGGTCAAGAGCATTTCAAAAGGTGCATTTCTTCAGATCTCTCCTCTAGGACGAGCTGGTTCCATCCAGTTCAGGTGCAAGACACTGGGATCCAGAGGCTTACCTAAATGTTGCTGCATTTTTGACAGCAACAGAAATCCAAGATATGATTTAGACGGTGGATTTGGGTGGGAGGGGGAAGTAGGTGAAGAGGCACAATGGAGGAATAAGAGGATATAGAGCTAGTGCCCCAGTCTCGATTGGGAGGTGGGGTGGTTCCAGTACAAGCTGCTCCTCGAAGGTATGCTCTTTTGCGAGGAAGTGTCCGGCGCCTTCAGTGGCAATTTGAAAGAAATCTTGTTCATCTGCGGGTGAATGAATAGTCTCTTCTGCCTACCATTGATCTCTTCCTAAGGGCGCTGTAGAGTGGCAGCGTCAAAATCTTCAGAACCCATTGAATGTGCTATGGATGGAAGGGTCAGTGTAGACCGCTGTTTGGGCGTCAAATGTTGGTCTTTGCGTCAAATGTTGGTGCGGCTCAAAAGAGCCCATCTGTGCAGGTGTCGAGGAACCAGAAAGCATCTAGGACGCAGCCGCCACCAAGGAAGGCAAGGTCTTATACAGCTATTCATGCCATGACCAGAGTCTACTCTGGTTAAGTGTAGTTGCCGGCCACAGTTTGGATGCGGTGGCAGCCTGGAAGGCTGTGGAGGTAGTACTGGGCTAAACTCCTAACCCTATCAAGGTTAGTGGTCCGCTTGTTTTTAGTGGTAGGACACTACTCACAATCGTCTTAGGACATTATCCCGGCAGGAACAGTTGGTCTCGGTACTGGTGCAAGATGGTGAACTCTGCTCCAGGTTGAAGGCCAGTGGTTGGTCACCAGAGGCACTGCTCACCCTTTATAGTTTTCCCCAAAGAGTTCTGATCTCGGCACTTCGTCATCTTGTGTCAAGCAAGAAGCAGATAGTGTTGGTAATTCAAGGGTCTTACTGGTCTGGAACTGGAGGCTGTCAGACAGGGCAGGAGGTTGCGTCTTATTTCGGTGGCAAGCAGATGTTAGACCAAATGGTGATCTTGCCACGCGTACTGGGAGTGGCACTCTGTAGACCATAATGGAAAGAACCCCTTTCCAGTACTTTCCAAATCCTCAAAAGGGTGACAGACGGAGCAGAGTCCCCGAACAAAGCGGTAACAATATCCCAGGTGCAGAACCAAAGGAACCAGGACAGCTTCAAAAAGACTGTTGCAAACACAAGCATGTTTAGCCAATGGGAGTGAAAGTAGCAGATGGCCCAGACTAGAAGTGCCAGGTGGTAGCGACAGCTTCAGCGACATGTGCAAACTAAACAGCGGAGAAAAATGTGACAACAGAGCTGATGCCAAATTTGCAAGACCCTTCTTATGAGGGGACACTAAAGCTCATGGCTTGAAAGACTTCAAAGAACAAGTTGTACATTTTCCCGCCCAACAATAGATTGAGGGAGCATGCATAGCAGGTGTATCTACAGCTACACATGCCATGAACACCGTTCTCTCCCGAATAGATAGCCCATTGGATCAAGACCACCTAGGTTCTACCACAGCAGCACGCATAGCTGTATAGCGTGTTGTATAGGAAAGGTGGAAAAGATTCTGTTAATGATATAGGGAGGACAAACCTAACCTGTGTACCTCATAATGGGATGTTTGGGCATGAAGGGTGTAGGGAAAGGCATCCACAAACGTTCACTTCCTGAGTAAATAATGACCTACCAACCTGCATGCTGGTGGCTTCCCACCAAGGACCAGGTAGCAAAGGCCTTGAGTGCCAGGACAAACACTGCGAACCTTCAAGTCATGCTATTTCTTTCTTGGCACAAGAGTTTTGCTCTAAATCTGTGTATAGATAAAAGCGATCTAGATAGTCTGGACAAATAGCAAGCCTGGCACCAGAAAGTTCTGTGCTGGACCACAGCATTCAACCACCTTTAATGCAAGTCAAGTGAGGCAAATGGGGACAACCAGATTTCACCACTTAATCGCATGTGCCACGTCACTTACTATGGGGGCAAAATGGACTAGTGTCATTGAGCCCACATAAAATACTGCTCAACCATCAAACACTTGAAAAAGCAGACACTTCACCCAGATCACACAAAAGCCAGCATGTAAATTGGTATGGCACTCTTACCTTCCTAGCTCTGTCTACATTATCCCGGAAAGGGAAGAAGGCATCAGAACTAAGAGCCACAGCCTTCAAAGTGCCGATCCATTCCTTCTTCTCTGCCTCAGTCAGGAGCTCCGGCACCTGCTCAAACATGGACTGCCATTGGACTAAATCAGCATCCTGCAAGAAAAAATTTCAATCAAGAGACTGATCGATTGAACACATTCACAGGACGCGTGCAATATAGTCTGTAACAGTTCTCAAAAAAGGCAAACTAAGTAAAACATCCTTCTTCTGAAAGTTTCCAGAGGGCCACTCCTGTGACCGTACTATGGCTCTTTAATCCACATCTCACAAGTTGACTCCCCCTAGAGGCGAGCTATGTTGGACTGCCCCCACTACCCTTTTATAAACACTCGCTTTACTAATATTTTTTGCTAATTTGAATATGCAACCGTGTTGCTTTGCCAATGCTAGTTTGTATTAGCACAAGATGACAAAAAATGCACTGCTGCAGTACAGGATGAAGTCCTTGAATTTTTTTAAAAAAGGTTGAATTTAAGACAATAGCCAGAGTCAACCAAAGTAGCATCAATACTGTATTTGTGTCCAAATAACATGGCACTATACAAAAGTTCTCTTCCTCACAATGTCTGCAGCAGCACTTTAGACTGGGACAAGCTAGATTCTGGAAACCCTTTGAGACGTGACCAGTGGAAGAACCTAGCTTGTCCTAGGGGAGAATTTGCAGGCTATAGCAAAATCAAAACAATGCTAAGCTTCTGAGGATATGCACAAAAGACTGCTAAACCAGATCAGAAGCCATATCAACAATGCAGCCTATCTAGAATGGAGATTAGAAAGCCGTGCTGAAACCCTTTACTGGATCGATTAAGCGAGCCTACATAGTTCAATACCCTTAGTGTGCCTCTTTCCACACACTATAGTCCGACAGTCCTGGGGTTATTGTAAAGGGTGCTCCTTGGGAATTATACTCCAAGAGATAATCGGGTCTTTTTTTGGTGACTGAGCAGCTGAGACTTCAGCTCACTTAGTTATGATGCTTTGCACCCAGTGGCAAAGACACTGCAATAGATGACCAGTGCTGTAGCAAGCTCTTCTATAGACAGCTCCATTTGTTGTAAGACCCATTATAGAAAATACCAATACTCACACTGTGCTTCGGGTCAGCCCACTGCTCATTACTGTTGCCTTTCCTGTCAATATCCACTTTGTTTGATAGCTTCCTTTTCTCTTCTAGTGCTTATCCTCAGTGTAGCTCTCACTATACTTGTGATTTGATGACTTGTATCCTTCCACTGCTTCCATTCCAAGAACTATTTTTCTTTTCCTGTTCACACTACGTGCATGTGGTTTCATATCTTGACATGTGGTTCATATGTTCACAATAACAAAGGTGACATTGTGCTGGCTGTAGCCGAAATTGAGAGGTTGAATTCGGAATGGTCTGGGACAGGAAAGGATACCTGTTGGCTACTATTGTTTTAGATAAAAGGTCTGTAGCTGCCGAAAAACGCCATAGATTACTGGGACTTCCCAGATTATCCCATCCCCTCCTTTTTTTGGTGCACACACAATCACTATGGTTAAGCCGGTGCTGTGTAGATTTCTATATTTTTAGCCCGTATTACAATTGTAATTTGCACCTCTATATCAGACTTTCAACAAATCAAAATTCCAGGAGCTGCATCCCCAACATGATCATACCTCAGTGGACAACACGTATACCATGAAAAAAACATCCCCACATATTCTGAACACACCACCCTTCATCCACACACTACACGGCGAAGTTTGGTATCCATGTGGGTAAGCATTTTAGCCACCCACCCTCCCCAAACATAGGGCTAGTAAACGCGATAAAAATGCCATCATACAATGCGTTTTCTTGCTCCGATTACCTTTCCCCTTTGTGCTGCCTTCCCTTCACCCCCTCATCCTGTGTTGCATGTCTACACCCCAAGCTTGTCTGCTGCCCTACCCTTGCAGCAAAGAATGGTTCCCCCTCATTAAAAAAATCTTCCCATTCACTGCCCCTCAGCGGCATGTACCTCCTTTCAAAGTTGCTTCCCTGGCCCGACTATTTATAAATTTCATATTTATATTATTTTAGGTACTTTCCTTTTAGGAAGCCCTGTACATATGCCATTTCCTACTGGGCTGTTCTGTTCCAGGAATGCTCTGTGCAAAAATGTATTTCTCCTTAATCTACCACTGTAAACCTCTGCCATCTGGAATGATAATTTAATAACAGGCTGGTGGGATGGGAATGCCCCAGCATGGTACATGAAATTGCACCGCTGCCCTGAGTGCCCATCTGGGGAATCGGTATCCTGATAATTGTTTTGATGCTGGAATCACGCTATCGCAGAATTTTGCGAAGAGGCCTAGGCCAGTCACTCAGAATGCAAAGTCCAAAGTCTGCCCTGTGACCAGTAGGGGTGCATCAAGCATTCCTGCATAGTGGACTGCTGTTCCTTTCCTGTGATAAGCATAAAGACATGGTGTCAACACACTGTTTATTACATAAGTGACCAGCACTTCACCTGTGAAATGAGCCTTCTGCCTTTGGTATACGAATCGGGCCCAGCTTTCCTGAGTCGGACTGCCACCACCCGACTCCTCAAAGCACCCATGCTCCAAAGCCAGAGTCCAAGGGAGGTGAGTGTGTCAACAGGGTCACCAAACCCACCAAGAGCTAAGTATATGCTTGGGTTTACCCAAAGTGGACTTAGTCACTGCCTACAGCCTTTCTGCAGGTCCCCTACAACAACGAGAGACTCCTGCACCCGAAGTAAGAGTTACTTACCTTCGGTAACTATGCATCTGGTAGAGACTATTCTAGCCGCATATTCCTTAACGTAGAATTATCCCCATGCGTGAGACTGGATCTGGAAAACTTTGCCACAAAGCCCTGCCAGCACCACGCAACTCCGCCCTGACGTGTATCCTCGCTGACGTCATGGACGCGGACGACAAGTCCCACCCCGGCACGCCTACATCCGTTTTCTTTGAAAAACTTTTCCGCGCCACAACTCTGACCCATCACTAACAAAACTGATAATACTGGCAAAGTGTGCGAAAAACCACGCTAAACAGAAGGGAAGAAACAATGGTGAGCAACAGCACCATCCAGAATAGAGCAAGGTACTGAGGCAACAAGATCTGGAATGAAAGAACAGGGCACCACTACTGAAAAGCAATGCTGCAAACAAATAAAACAGCCTCCCCGGGGCTGAAGCATGTGAAAAACACAGCAGACCAAGAAGTCTGCAGCCACCGCCCGGAACAGAAAGGGACACCAAGGTCAGAGCGGAGAGCAATGACTATTAAACCTCAGACAATACCAGCAGGGAGAAAGTCTCCCGAAAGCACCTCAACCCCAAGGTGAGGAAAATTAAATTTTGGCCATGTTGTGTTCCCTAGCGCGTACCCCACCGACTCCATGTACCAGCTTAAAATGCATGTAACTTCCCTCCTGTGCCAGCTATGAAGACGCAAATGCATTTGCGTCCACCGTTAACTTGTCCTCTTTCAGATCCACCATGAATGGATTATGTAGTCCGTTCCTAAGTATGCTATGCCACCGTCTCTTTGTAGTACACTTTTCATGTATAACTGCTCTAGCAAGAGTAGGCCCTGAATTCCTGCCATCTGAACCTCTTTTGTGGCTCCTGACTCTGCCCAGGCTACCTCTGTACCCGTGAACTCTGTCCTACTTTCAGCGCGGCCCCTCGCGCTCAGCTCAGCCTGCTTTCTGCCAAGACTGACTATAACCTTCGAGTTATCTGTTCCGCTCCCCGAGAATGCATTCCTGCCTACTAGATCCTGTAAACATCCTCTCCAGCTGCAGAGCCAAAAGGCCGACCTGTCTTAATGCAAGTAATTCATAGCCTCTGTTGCCATGCTTCCATGGAAGGCCCTGTGCCCCACGCTTCACATGTAGACACTCAGGCGCTTATACACGCATCCACAATTAGCATAGAACAGCTTCTGCCCTAGAGACCTTTCCGCCCAGATAGTATAGTTCCTAAACACCAGATATCAGATATGATAGAAGTACAAGTTGATCTGACATGCCAGACTTCTGTCTCTTTCCGTCAGTGTAAATGTCAAGTCCCCTGCACCCCGTCAATCACACGTCATGCAGCTGCGCGCGCATCCAAGCTTCCAATTTCTGCTGACATTGCAACATTCTGTTAGCACCACCCCTTGGTGCCCCCCACTTTCGTCACTTATCAGTGACGTTTCTAGCACACACCTCTGGTTCACGCCTAGTTTACGCCTCTTGATGATGTACTAGTATCACGTGTATAATGTTATCTTGTCTTCTCTCAGCTGTTACGCCTCTTACATTGATTCTTATGGTATAACTCAAGTATATAAGCTATGTACTGTCAATAAAGTAGAGAGCGCTCATCTATCCCTTCTGGCACCCCTGTGGTGGTCAGAACATGATACCCTGATTCCTTTATGAGGAATAAAACCCTTAGAAACTCTAACACCACGGACTCTGTCTTTTTTCATTCCGATTGAGTTATTATTGATTAAGTACTTACCTGCATAGAAATTAAGAGAGTAAATTAATTATTTACGTCATTTTGGCGCCCGAATAGGGACCCCTCCCCCACCTCACGCGCCGGTTGGCGCGTTGCAAGCTGTGTCCCCTGCCATCAGTTAGATGGAACACACGTGTACTGGCAGGATTTCCTGCATCTCCCTCTGACCCATGGAGGTGACGAAGACTGCGATCAGTGCCCAGACGAGGCGGTGAGGAGTGCGGAGGATCCCGACCAGAGCCTAGCCGAAAGAAGCAAGGTCCGAGGTGTGAAGAGGCCCACCAGTTTTCCGAAGTTTTCCGAAGTTTCCCGAAATTTTCCGAAGTTTTCCGAAGTTCCGAGTCGAGTCCAGTCGAGTTTTCCGAGGCCTTCTGTTTCCGTGCTTCCCGGTGAGTACCGTTGCTGGGTCGTATCTAGACGGGTTTGGGTACGCAAGTCCGGTCTGCACTGTTTTTAGGCAGTGTATCTGTACTGTTTAGCAGTATATCTAGTATTCCGAATTTCTGCACTGTTACACCAGTGTATCCGTACTGTTGAGCAGTACATCCAGTATAGGGGGGTAGTCATCTATGTCTTCAATGTTTTTATGTGATTAATGTTGTGGTATGAATGTGACTGTTTAAACGTGTATTATTGTGTTTCTCGTATAATCTAGCTGTCAAGAGTATTAAGGAATAAGGAGCTAGCATTCAGTAATAAGTAAGCAAGATGCCGTTTTTCAACAAGTTAAAACAGATAGGAACTAGGAAAGGGTTACTGGAGGAAGAAATTCCTATCCCCCCTAGGGACACTCCAGGCAATTTTATGTATCAGAAACATGGCATAGATGCCATATTATATCTAGATTTATGGGCCGATTACACCAAACACCTAGACGAAAGACACAGATGGCCTGTTACCGGAACGTGGGATGCCGAGTGCATCATGAGGGTAGAAGAAGCATTATGGAAAAAGAAAGCTAGACAATCTCAGAAGGACGCCATAGAATTTTGGCGTAAGGAATCACGTAAGCGTGCTGACAAAGCACTCCGTAGAGAAGACAGACTTAAGGAATCAGATAAAGAGCAAGAAAACGAATTAGTTACTGAAGGGATCCGAGTAAAAACAGAACAAATAGACCGTGCCCGAAATAATCTTGTAAACGGTATGTATCTTGCAGCAGATGGCACGTCTGAAGCCCAATCAGAAACACCGAAAAACTTACCGACACCATTAGTTCCAACTAAAGTAATGCATAAAACTACTAAAGACATATTCCTAAATTCATATCTAGAGGATGTAGCACCAGCTTACACCAATCTGCCTGTTCGTGCCCTGCCTACAGACAGGGAAGGGGGTGGCACTGCGCCCCCAGATAATGTTCCGCCAGTACCACGACAGACCTCCTCTGTTCCGCCAGCTCCGCCACTTCCCGCACTCAAAACAGACCTACCGAAACCAGTCCTACCTGATCTTACTAAACGACAAATTCAGACTCAGATCCAGACTCCGCGGAGAGATAATGCTCAAGCATCCGCCTCAGGAGGTGCGACAGCGGGTCTACAGACTCCGCCACCGACACACAGATTGCATTTAAGGGACACGCAGAATCCTTTCCAGTCTCCTCACTTATCCCGGCTTGACGCATTTAAAGAGAAGATGTCAGTTTGCAGATATGATCCAGTACCCGGAAAGGACGATTTAATGATATTAGCATCACTACGATTAAGATCTGCCACCGATAGCTTGCTATGCTATGTAGGAATGCAGGAACGCCTCGACAGACTATATGAGTTTATACAGACAGGGAAAGACCCTGACAGTGTCAAAGATGCCATGCATAAACAGAAGGTTGACATTCAAGCACAGATATTACGATTTTTCATAAATTGTGTAATAAGAGAACGAGACAGGCCCGAGACAGACCAAAGTGAACTAGACGCATTAAACAAGTGGGGTCAAAATATAGCCGAAGGAAAGCATGATAGAGGGAATTGTATAGCCAGTATGTCCCAGAAAATTAGAAAGGCAGTATTGACTGCACACCAGGAAGGGAATGATAAAGCTTCCTCCGAGGAGGAAGAAGACCATGAAGCACCAGGAAGGTCTACAGATACTATAGCGTACGTAGGTAAGGGAAGTTACCTTAGGAAAGGCATCCGTCCGGAGAGCAAGAGAGTTCTTTTCTCTGCTTTAACCAATCCGAATTCTTCTGAACATCAGTTCCAGGAAACTGATAAAAGGCTTCGAGACCGAGTGGGGTACCATGTACTCAATTCTATGGATGAACAGGAACTAGCCCGGTCGGCCGTGTTATGGGCCGAAAACCCAGACATGTATAATGATGACACATTAGTACAGACATTCTTGAACCTTTCCCCGGAAGAGCAGAAAATAGCAGGTGTATACATGATTCAGCACCTCCTCATCAAGTTCAGAAACCATCATTCTGATCCAGGCCCCTTACACGAGACATTAGAAGCACTACTCATGGATAGATGGAGAGGTTTTAGTACAAAATTAATACAAATAATTCTAGAACAACGACATAAATATAACACCTTCATAAGTCCCGAATATGTTCCCGCCCCGCCTCCAGAAAGGAAAACGTACCACATGCAATGCGGTGGCGGCATTGAAAGTCAGAACCCCTTACGAGAAGTACACCCAGTTATGGGTACGGACCAACGCTTGAAGCGTGTGTATGTTCACACACCACTGACTAAGTTAGAACTGTTAGAAATGAAGAAATTAGTTCCGTGCCATGATAAAGATCCTGCAGGTTTTCATAGAGAGCTTAAAGACATGTTGCTGATGGGAGATTACACGTATGATGATATTATGAAAATGTTAAAAGTACTGTTGCCCACGGGCATTTACGAGAAATTAAAGGAAAAGGATTGGGAGGTGGGAGAGTCAAAGATAGCATGGGCAGAAATAGAAGACGAAGAAAGCAAACGAGTCCCAGGGGTAGGCCTTGGGGACAAGACTAAAGCATTACCAGGTTTAATAGTACAGGTTTTGCCAAGATTATTGACAACTAGAAAGGAAGATTGGGACGCAATCTCGTCCTGTAAACAGAAACAAGATGAAGATACTAGTGACTTTTATTCAAGATTCGAGAAATGTTTCATCATAAATAGTGGCCTAAAAGTTAGCAGTGAGTCATATCCACACCTTTTTGTAACAAAATTAGTAGAGAATGCCCTACCATTAGTCAAAAATAGAGTATACAAAGTTGAAAGTACTTGGCAAGCAAACACGCCATCCCAGATGTTACAAATGTTACAATATCACCAGAATAGAATTAGGGAAGAACAAGATCAGGAACAGAAACGTATGAAAGACACGAAAATGAAAATGTTAGTAGCTCAGACGATTCCAGCCGACGGTCATAGAAAAGGTGGGGCCCAGACCAATCATTCTGCCGCTCCCGTTAAAGGGACATGTAATTATTGCAAGCAGCCAGGTCACTACGTACATGAATGTCCAGTCCTGAAACACAACATCGAGACAGGTAAAACTAAAGAAAGACCGCGTCCGCCTAGACACGAACAGGGTCATCAACAGACCTCACAGAATGAACAGCCAATGCAGAATACACAGCACATGCATGATCAGTCCCACACAGTACAGACAGTAGCAGTACCGCAGCCACAACATGCCCAGACACAGCCCATTGCCGCAACTCGGCAAGTATCACAACAGATGTATCAGTATGCCCAGTCGGCATATCCAGATTATCCCCGTTATACATGAAACAGCCTAGGGAGGGAAAGTGATTTGCCTCTTATTGAAATTCCTGTAGATCAAGAAGGTCCTTATGTACACAGTCACGTATTAGGAAAAGACAGAAATTTTTTAATTGACACAGGGGCAAGTCGCACTACAATAAGTCACAATGAAGTCCCAGGGGCACCCCTCTCAGGCTCACAGAATGTTTCCCTTGGTTTTTCAGGACAGCCTATTGTAAATGAAGTATCAGAACCAGTACCATTAGCTGTAGGTCCATTATCTCGAGTTACAGATTTGTTACTTACGAAATCATGTCCAGAAAATCTGTTAGGAATTAAAACACTGAAGGCTCTAGGAGCTATAATATGCTGTTCCCCGGAGGGAGTCAGACTCTTTCTACGGGATTTCAAGGGTCATTATGTTTTACGTGATTTCGATGTCAGATTGAAAAATGTACCAGATCACTTATGGGCAAAAGGCCCAGCAGATGTAGGTTGTATGCATATCACTCCATATCGTGTCACACTCAAGACAGGAGTTGTTTTACCCAGAATCAGACAATACAAGTTACCACCCGATGCTGTAGTGGCTTTACTGAAAATAATTGAAGAGCTTATTGCCCAGGGAGTGGTTGTAGAGACAGACTCCAATATCTGTAATTCACCCATCATTCCAATTCTTAAACGTACAGACCGCAATGCACCGCCAGTATATCGGCTGGTGATTGATCTTCGAGAGCTGAATAAATGTATTGTACCACAGTATCCTGTGGTCCCCGATATCTCTTCCCTATTGACTATTATTGATTCAGAAGCAACGTTCTTTACTGTAATCGATCTCAAGAACGCTTTCTTCAGTGTACCTATTGACCCGGAGAGCCAATATCTCTTCGGATTCAGTTTAAATGGACGAAGTTTCAAATTTTCCCGCGCACCTCAAGGATTTACAGAAAGCCCCAGCATCTATAGTCAAGCACTGAAAAGACAACTAGATTGTATCCAAATGCCAGTTAACACCGCTTTACTGCAATACGTCGATGATCTACTGATCACCGCACGAAGTGAGCCCGAATGTGAACAAGCATCTCTGACAGTTTTGCATTTCCTGGCCGACAAGGGACACAAGGTGTCCCCTTCGAAGCTACAATTCTGTGTTCAGCAAGTTGTGTACTTGGGTCACTTGCTGTCCAAAGTGGGGAGACAGCTCACTCCCGATCGCATTCAGTTAATTATAAATATGCCGCGACCCCAGACACAAAAGGAAGTGCGGGCCTTCATAGGCCTCACCTCGTACTGCAGACAATGGATTCCTCAATATGCATTTCTAGCTAAACCACTCATCCAGTTAACGACGCAGGAGGTAGCAACTTCCATTGCCCTCCCTTGGACTCAGGAACACACACAAGCCTTTGAGGAGTTAAAGAAAGCTTTATGCCAAGCACCAGTTTTAGCGACACCATGTTACAGCAAACCGTTTACACTTTTCGTTACAGAACGTGATGGTACAGCGTTGTCTGTCCTCACCCAAGATCAAGCAGGTTCACATAAGCCTTGCGCTTATTTTTCAAGTACATTGGATTCAGTAGCCCAGGCACTCCCTGCATGTTTAAAGTCAGTAGCAGCAACAGCGTTAGCAATCAGACAGAGCGACTCAATTGTTTTAGGTCATCAGTTAACGGTACAAGTTCCACACTCTGTAGAGGTTCTGTTAAACAGAACCCAGACTCAGCACTTGACTATAGCACGACTCACAGGTTACGAATTGACATTATTCCAGCCACACATAGAAATCAGACGCTGCAGTATCCTGAACCCAGCAACACTGTTACCTACAGTTATGACAGATCCAGCTCCACATGATTGTATAGAGATCATTAATGCAGTAACAAAGCCCCGACGAGATTTAACAGATGTTCCATTGACAAATCCAGACCTGACACTTTATGTGGATGGTTCATGCATGAGAACAAGTACAGGAGAGTTAGTGGCCGCGTATGCCGTGACCACTGAAACTGAAGTTAAAGAAACACATCGTATTGATACACTGTCTGCTCAAGCAGCAGAGCTCATTGCTCTGACCCGAGCCTGTATTCTAGCCAAGAACAGAAATGTTAACATATACACAGATTCCCGTTATGCGTTCGGAGTAGTACACGACTTCGGCATGCTGTGGCAAGAAAGAGGTTTTCTGACCTCTCATGGTACAAAGATCCAACATGGTCCTCTCATTCAAGCACTGTTAGAAGCAATACATCTGCCTTCAGCCATATCCGTCATGAAGTGTAAAGCACATACTAAAGCCACAGATTCTGTTTCCCAGGGTAACGACCTGGCAGATCAGACAGCAAAACATACAGCACTGACCGACACTCAGATAAATGATACGACAAAAACAACAGATCCGATAAACTGTATGACAGTCAGGGATCCCACACTAGATGTTATCGACATTCAGACACATGCTACTCCAGAAGAAATAAAGAAATGGATCGAACTAGGAGGGATCCAGACAGATCAAGGTTGGATGACGAAGGGAAAATCTACATGGTTTCTCCCTGACTCTATGGTTCAAGTCATGATAAATACAGCACATAGTCCTGCACATCTAGGAGAGAAAGCAATGTTAGACAGTTTACAAAATCTCTGGAACAATAAACACTTACGAGCAGCCGCAAAACAGAAAGTGCGTACTTGCATGATCTGTTGTCAGTTCAATCCAGGTAAAAGCGTCCCTGTAGAGCAAGGTGGATTTCATCCTCCCGATCACCCTTTTGAAGTCCTCCAGATGGATTATATCCAGATGGACCGTTGTCGAGGATTTAAATATGTTCTCGTAGTTGTCTGTGCTCTGTCCCGCTGGACCGAAGCATACCCAGTCTCAGATTACACTGCTCCGACCACTGCCAAGCAGCTGGTTCGTGAATTTTTCCCACGATACGGCCTGCCTCGTGTCGTGTACTCAGATAACGGTCAGCCATTCTCGTCTGCTTTAATGAAAGAAGTTTCCTTATTACTGGGATACCAGTGGAAGTTCCATTGTGTCCGACACCCAGAAGCCGCAGGCCTTGTTGAAAGGCATAACCAGACACTAAAGATCCGCCTTGCCAAAATATGTCAGGAAAAAGGGGTCGACTGGATAGTCGCCCTGCCAGTGGCACTATTCTATATGAGAATGGTCGCCCATTCGAGATCAGGGCTATCTCCGTACGAGGTGGTCTTTAGAAGACCGCCGAATATGTGGGGGACGCCCATTCCTAAAAAGATTACTGATGTTGATTCTAATATGTTGACAGATTACCTTGCCTCCTTGATGTCTGCACTCCAATCATGTCGTTCACAGGTTGCCGCAGCCTTCCCTGACAACACTGATGTTAAGCCACATGACGTCCGTCCCGGTGATACTGTCCTCGTCCGCAACTTCGACAGGAAAAGTCCGTTGGAGCCCCGCTGGAAGTCTCCGAAGACCGTTCTTCTAACAACAAGGACGGCGGTGAAAATCGAGGGAAGAAAGGGGTGGGTACACACGAGTCATATCAAGAAATTTGCTGGACTGAAACCTGACCCAGACTCGTCCACCCCCACCAAAGACTGTGTTACCAAAGACTTTACCGAATCGCAACGAGAAAAGACTCCTCAAGAACAATATCGCATGAAATTACGATCTAGCAAGTCAGACAGTTTAATTGTTTAAGTCCTCCCCTAGGTGAATCGGTTAAATAGTTTCTGACATGTATCCCCTAGATCGAGATAGAGAGAGAGAAGCAAAGAAACGTACATATTGCAAATCACTTCGTAGTCACTGTATAGTGACACTAATAATCATGTTTATTCTCAGTATTTTAATTATTATTACTAGTATCTTATTACCTATCTACTATCCTATTTTCAAGCGTGAACAATCTGCTTACAATGTCTCTGCTGAACACACTTTTAGTGAGTTACCTCCTCATGAGCTTTCCTACAGACTTGCGCTGCGCAACAATACATTCATTAGTATGTTACATCATTCTCATCAAACTAACAATGCTACAAATTGCTGGATATGTGGCCGACTCCCTCCCTACCAGAATTACAAGGGAGCTCTGCCTCTCTTTCCGTATCCGTTCTCTCACAATGGCTCCTGTGGAGCATGGTTCAAAATAATTAATTCTTTAGATCCCGACATTGCTGTTTTCGATGGGGGTTGGGTTTGGGGAAACCTGAACTTGGTCCTACTAGACGTCTGTTACCCAGATAAGGAGGGACTTCCCACTAGAATAGGAACTGATCTAGAAAATGAAGTATATGGATTAGGTAATTATACAATTAGCCTTATGATTCTTACTGTCGAATCCGAAGCCACACCAGTTCTACCTATTATGTCAGTACTGCCAGTCACTGGTGAATTATGTATCAAGAAGAAAGGTTCAGTACACTTAGGTCATAGTAAATGCACTACTGTGGTCGAATTCAGTGATCATGGAAAGTCATCTTTCAAAGCGGTCAGTCATTCTTACTTTGTTTGTGGTCATACCGCATACATACGTCTACCCCCAGATTGGGATGGTACCTGTTACATTGCATTCCTTCTGCCCCCTGTTTTCCTAGCTCCTCCTGATTACCATAGAAATAGCAATCTAGTAAAGAATAGACCCAGAAGAGATGTCCCACTTGTCGACTACACAGAAACGGCATGGGAACAGTACACCGATTTTAATAAAGGATTCTTTTTCTTTTTAGGACCTGTCCAGAATAGTAAATTAATACGCAGATTAACTAGAACACTTGAAGCAGTAGTAAATGAAACTGCCTCCGCCTTAGGTAACTTAACAGAAGAGCAGTCCGCTATGCGGGTTGTTGTCCTTCAGAATCGTCTTGTAATTGACGTCATCTTGGCAGATAGAGGTGGAGCCTGTAAGGTCATCGGGTCAAGTTGCTGTGTTTTCATTCCACAAAACGCACCATCAGTATATCAAGCTATTACCCGTCTTCATAATATTGCAAATCAGATACATCAGAATCCAGGCACCTGGACTTGGTCCGGTTGGTTCTGGACAACGTTAACAGCTTGGGGATGGAAGATCCTATCCTTCCTAGGCATTGGCCTAGTCCTTGTATTCAGTTGCTGCCTGTGCCTACAGTGTGGGCCAGCGATTTGTGGACTGTGTGCCACTTCTTGTATTGAACATTCCAGTTTTCACTCAAAACGTAACCGAAAGAAAGAAGAACAAGTGATGTTACAAGAACAGACTGATCGATTCATGAGGATCGATATTTCATGAAGGGTCCGTAGGGAACAAGGAGGGAATGAGGAAAATTAAATTTTGGCCATGTTGTGTTCCCTAGCGCGTACCCCACCGACTCCATGTACCAGCTTAAAATGCATGTAACTTCCCTCCTGTGCCAGCTATGAAGACGCAAATGCATTTGCGTCCACCGTTAACTTGTCCTCTTTCAGATCCACCATGAATGGATTATGTAGTCCGTTCCTAAGTATGCTATGCCACCGTCTCTTTGTAGTACACTTTTCATGTATAACTGCTCTAGCAAGAGTAGGCCCTGAATTCCTGCCATCTGAACCTCTTTTGTGGCTCCTGACTCTGCCCAGGCTACCTCTGTACCCGTGAACTCTGTCCTACTTTCAGCGCGGCCCCTCGCGCTCAGCTCAGCCTGCTTTCTGCCAAGACTGACTATAACCTTCGAGTTATCTGTTCCGCTCCCCGAGAATGCATTCCTGCCTACTAGATCCTGTAAACATCCTCTCCAGCTGCAGAGCCAAAAGGCCGACCTGTCTTAATGCAAGTAATTCATAGCCTCTGTTGCCATGCTTCCATGGAAGGCCCTGTGCCCCACGCTTCACATGTAGACACTCAGGCGCTTATACACGCATCCACAATTAGCATAGAACAGCTTCTGCCCTAGAGACCTTTCCGCCCAGATAGTATAGTTCCTAAACACCAGATATCAGATATGATAGAAGTACAAGTTGATCTGACATGCCAGACTTCTGTCTCTTTCCGTCAGTGTAAATGTCAAGTCCCCTGCACCCCGTCAATCACACGTCATGCAGCTGCGCGCGCATCCAAGCTTCCAATTTCTGCTGACATTGCAACATTCTGTTAGCACCACCCCTTGGTGCCCCCCACTTTCGTCACTTATCAGTGACGTTTCTAGCACACACCTCTGGTTCACGCCTAGTTTACGCCTCTTGATGATGTACTAGTATCACGTGTATAATGTTATCTTGTCTTCTCTCAGCTGTTACGCCTCTTACATTGATTCTTATGGTATAACTCAAGTATATAAGCTATGTACTGTCAATAAAGTAGAGAGCGCTCATCTATCCCTTCTGGCACCCCTGTGGTGGTCAGAACATGATACCCTGATTCCTTTATGAGGAATAAAACCCTTAGAAACTCTAACACCACGGACTCTGTCTTTTTTCATTCCGATTGAGTTATTATTGATTAAGTACTTACCTGCATAGAAATTAAGAGAGTAAATTAATTATTTACGTCAAAGGAGTGCCAAAGACAGAAGTGCAAGTAACAAAGGGAAGAAGCACAAGCAAACCACACACTGGAGACCAGGGTGCAGGGGCGCAAAAGTGCCTATAAAAAGGCATAAAAAAATGGAACAAGGCGAGCATCACCCAAAGGAGGGAGTAAGATTAGAGAGGGCACCAGGAGGCAGGCGAGTGCAGAAGACAGAGGACCCACGCAGAACGGGGAGGAAGGGCGGGTCGTGAAGGAATATACGGCTAGAATGGTCTCTACCAGATACAGGGAAAAGAGCCTCCCCCCACCCCAAAGCAGACTAGAACCCCAGTGTTGGAGAACACCGCCCCACAGGGGATGTGACAGCGCCAAGCAGCAGCCCCGCCCTCAGCAAGCAGGAGAGGGAAGGGCAATACGAAAAGAGGACATCTGCCAATGTACCAGGGACCTCCACCAGAAGCCCCAGGTACAGGCAATAGGAAAGGAGGTCTGCAGCCAATATACCAGGGACCTCCGCCGAAAGCCCCAGGTACAGGCAACGAAGGGAGTACCGAAGAAGAAGAGTAACCCAGAGACTCCAAGGAGAACAGAAACAAGGGCAAGAGCCCTCGACCTGTAACACACCCAGTGAAGAGGGCGGCCAAACTCACAGCTGAACGTCAACAGGACAGACAAAACCACGCTTCAGTAATGAGGCAGGTGGGAGAGAAAAAAAAAGTCCCATATGGCTCCCGAAAAAACAGAAGCAGGGGCGCCAGGCCTCACTCATAGGTCCCTGGCAGTGTACCAGGAGAAACGGCAGGCACAGCTTGACGCTGACAAGCGCCACTAAACTAAAGATCCAGACCATAACGTCCAGGCGGGCACAGCTGGGTGCCAATAGGCAATCAGTGGGAAAACAAGAGGAGAAACAAGTAGGACGAACAGTCAGCAACACAGGAAAATACCCCTTCTGGACACCAGACAGAGGACCAGGCCAAAGGGCAAAAACACTGCAGCACAACACCGCAGCTGCCCCCCCCCCCAAAAAAAAACGCACCAGCGGCATACAGCAACACCAGGAAGGGCAAGGAATCTGCAAGGGGGAGTCCACATCTTCGCAGTGTAAGACAGGGCTAGGTGTAAATACCCCATGTAGGGTAGGACACGGGCCAAGAAGTATGTTATGTTATGTTACAAAAGTTTTGATACCGCGCTCATACACCAATTGGTTTCTTGGCGCTCGAAGACAGTGGGAATAGGCACGGGGAATGTGAACAGCTAACCGTGAGCAAGGCGGAACAAATGAGTTTTTAAAGATTTGCGGAAAGTGGGATAATCAGGAGTGAGCAGAGTAGAGAGGGGGAGGGAATTCCAAGTGAATGGGGCAAGAAAGGAGAAGCTAGCACCACCGTGCTTCTTACGTCGAAACCTTGGAATGACCAACAGATTGTGGGCAGAGGATCTGAGGTGTCGGGAAGGGATGTAAGAGTGTAGACAGGAAGAGATAAAAGCGGGAGCAGAAAAGAAAAGAGATTTGAAAACGGTGCAACCAAGTTTGAAAATGCATCGTTGCGCAACCGGGAGCCAGTGCAAGGTTTTTAACAGTGGGGAGACATGTTGGTGTTTTGGTTGCTGGAAGATTAATCTAGCAGCCTGATTTTGCACCAGTTGAAGGCGTTGGAGGTGGTAGGCTGGAATCCCCACGTATAGACAGTTGGCATAGTCTAAACGTGAGGTAACCAGGGCCAAGATGACAAGTATGAGGGCCTCTGGAGACAGGTACCTTCGGATCTTCCCGATCCTGCGGAGATGAAAGAAGCAGGCCGAGGTGACAGCATTAATGTGCGGCCGCATCGAGAGATCACTGGAGATGACAACACCTAAGCTCTTCACGGAGTCAACTGGGCAAGGGGAAGGGCCGAGGGCAGGCGGCCAGAAGTTGGCAGTCCAAGGATGAGGGAGTCCACCGATCAGGACCAGCTCTGTCTTACTGGGGTTGAGCTTCAGCTGACTGAAGTTCATCCACTCATAGATGGAAAGCATGGTGGATTGGAAATTAGAGCGGGAGAGAGGGGAAGAGTCAATAGGAAAGATAAGTTGCAGGTCATCTGCATAATTAAAAGTGGTAACAGAAGAGTGACGGAGGGAGACCAGAAGAGGCTGCATATAGAGATTGAACAGAAGGGGAGATAAGGCAGAACCCTGGGGGACACCACAAGAAAGTGAAGTGGAAGGGGCAGAAAAGGAGGATAGGTGAACAGATTGGGTCCGGAGTTGGAGAAAGGACACAATCCAAGACAGGGCCAGGCCCGAGATCCCAGCATTTCTGACACGGTCGACCAAAATGTCGTGGTCGACCGTGTCGAAAGCGGCCGAGAGATCAAGTAGTACCAGGGCCTGGGCCAAGTTCTTATCTGCACCCTGTCTCAGCGTGTCCATGACCGCCGTCACCACTGCCTCCATAGAGTGGGAGGGTCTGAAACCTGCCTGTTGGTCATCGAGGAAATGAGTCTCCTCGATGAAAGAGCTAAGGCAACGGGTGACATAGGTTTCCAAGACCTTCCCGAGATATGGGAGAAGGGAAATAGGACGGTAATTGCCCAGTACCGCGGGATCGGAACCGGGTTTTTTCAGAATAGGTACCACCACAGCGCTTTTGAAAGCATTGGGGACAGAGCCTATGGAAAGTGAGCGGTTTAGGAGGTCCAGAGGGGGGGTCAGGACATGCCATAAAGGCATCTAAGGATTTGGGGGGGGGACAGCAATCCTTGGGGGAGCCTGAGCCCACAGCCGAGAGAAGAGAGCGGAAGGTGTCTAAGGAAATCGGAGGAAAAACATTCAGGGAGTGAGGATTCGAAGGAGGAAGGGCACTGGTGTGAGAAGTAGTGGTAGGGGGAATATTTTTAATTGTAACAATTTTATCAATAAAAAAAGAATTGAGGGAGTCGCACAAAGCTTGTGATGGCTGAGGCTGAGGTGTAACGCGGTCGGGTAAGGAAAGTTCAGCGACAATTGAGAAGATTTCTTTAGTTTTGGAAGCAGAGTTGATTACTTTTTGAGAAAAATAAGCAGATTTAGCCAGGATGATGGATGTTTTGTAGGATTTAAGTAAGTCAGTATAGACAGACTTGAGTGAAGGATCATAGTTACGCCTCCAACGGCGCTCAGCCTGGCGAAGAAGGAGTTTGCTGGCCTTAAGTTGATCAGTGAACCAGCGCTGAGCGTCGTGGGGTCGCTTCGATTTGATGGATAGTATGGAACCACTCTTAGGGAAGAAATCCCACAGAGAACAAATTAGAAAGCTTGCGGCAGAAACCACAGAAGGCTTAGTAAGCAGCCAAAAAAAACACTGCCAAAAGGAGGCCGAACCATCTGAAGAGGTAGGCCAACCAAGAACCCTCACACACATATATCACATACGCACAGTATCCCTCACAGAAAGTGTAACAGTCACCCCAACACCAGATTTCAGGAGCAGTGGGATAACCCCTCCCACTAAGACATGGAGGAACAACAAAACCAGCTACGGAGGAGGACGGAGCCCCGCAAGAAGATACTGAATGACGGAGTCCGCATGAGTGTTAAACAGAAGGACCCTGTCAAAGGGTAGATAAACCAAGAGTTCCTGATATTTTCAAGAAAAACAGCATCACATAGCCATGCATGGCAACAGAGCCAAAGTGACCACAGCACGGCCGAGAGAATCAGCAACTTTCAAGGTTGCACGAAGAATAAATGCGGCCAACTCCTTCCCATCCAACACATGGCTCCATAGGTCAGCATGGGCACACTTATGAGACATAAGAAAAAAGGGACTCCACAGAGTCACACAGACTGGAAGTAGCCCTGCTCAATATACAAAGTATTAAACGCCCTTAAGGCAGTGCTAGAAGCGAAGACATTACGCCCTCATGAGTCCAACAATTGGGGCTCCCGAGGTGGACGAAACACCACAGAAACACGGAAAGGCATTCCGAAGAAGAGAGCCTTGAGTAGAAGGGTGGAAGGAAAGGCAAACCGGGTCATGCAGAGCAGGACAGTGGCAACGCAGGAGTGCCTGAGGCACCAGATCACCCGTGGCAGGGCAAGCCCCATAAGAGAATTGTGGCATGGCGCTTCAAAGGGAAGGAACAAACTTCCATCCACCAGAGCCCTGGTGGAGAACTTCCAAAAGGCTGTCCGTAGGAAACAGAGCGACAGGTTCAACTATCCGCAGAATACCAGCGGCTGTGGAAATGGCCCGAACAAAGGCAACACTAGCCTCCGTAGGGTGCCGCAGAGGAGAAAGTAGTCACTCCGTGAACAGCTGCAGGCTGAGCCACCCCTCCCCATGTCCAGGGGGAAGCGGCCAGCCCTGGAATACTGGAGGGGGGGGGGGGGGTAAACAGATGAATGGGGAACCTGAGGAGCCCCAGGAGGCAGAGAGGCCGTGGGGACGGAGAGAAGCTCTCCCTGGAAGATGCCAGTGAAAAGGCAACAATACGGCGCCATGTCTCTGGGGAGGAACACACCAGCAGATGGCCGACCTCTGGAGAAGGGGCCTCCGGGGCACACTCCAGACCCCGACGCGGCTCCCTTGAGTTCGCCACTGGCACCAGATTGAAATCATGCGGCGCGGGAGGGGGCACTCGTGGTGCCGGGCTGACTCCTGCCACCACGTGCTCTCCACAAGGGTGGGGCAGGGGTAGATGCCAGAACAGCGAGGGAGCGTGGAGGGGTATATTCAGATGTGAGTCCCTTGCTCATTGCACCATCAGGATTCAAGCAAGCCGGGCCGAAGACGGCTGAAATGCCAGAAACCGGTCCCCGGAAGCTGGTTTCCTTCCCAGTATAAGAATTGGCTTGGTAGTTTGGTCTGCCCTGTTCCCATGATGCACTGGGCCAGGGTCAGACTAATTTGCATATAGCCAAGTTCTGAGCTGGGATGGTGCAGTGAGCTAAAAAACGGTGATGGATCAAGCCCTGATCTTTGGACTGGGTAAGAGTGGTCTGCTTAATTCAGACACTGTTCATCACCACCCCCTTTTCTGAATCATTTTTGTCCACCATAAGCGTGGAAGGGTATATTCAGATGTGAGTCCCTTGCTCATTGCACCATCAGGATTCAAGCAAGCCGGGCCGAAGACGGCTGAAATGCCAGAAACCGGTCCCCGGAAGCTGGTTTCCTTCCCAGTATAAGAATTGGCTTGGTAGTTTGGTCTGCCCTGTTCCCATGATGCATTGGGCCAGGGTCAGACTAATTTGCATATAGCCAAGTTCTGAGCTGGGATGGTGCAGTGAGCTAAAAAAAAACGGTGATGGATCAAGCCCTGATCTTTGGACTGAATAAGAGTGGTCTGCTTAATTCAGACACTGTTCATCACCACCCCCTTTTCTGAATCATTAAAGTGAATAAGACGCCAGACACCGTGACACCTCTGCACCAAGATTCCCCAGAGCTTTGTCTGGGTAAACTCAAGTGGGGTTCGACTCTTGTGTGTCTCAGGACCTAGTCGGCACAGTTAATGCTTTCTGGTGTCAGGTTTTCGCAGTCGGGAGCCCTTGAGTTTTTTCTTGGGTGCCTGCAGGGAAGTAGCTCCACTACTTCATGGGAGAAGTTTTGCACCTTGGAGCGCTGGCAGCCCTCACAGGCTTTTGGAGGCAGAGCAGCTGCTGGACGAGTAGTCCTTGGCACTATTGCCAGGGCCAGCAGAGTTTGCGCCAAGTCAGTTGCTGCTCCTCACTTCTTGCGCTGTGTCCTTCAGTCATCAGAATCTGCTTTCCTGGTCCAGGGCCTCCCTTAGGTACTAGATTTAGGGGCATTCAAGGGAGTGACAGGTGGTAGCCAATGGGCTACTTACCAAGGATATCACTACACCCCTATATGACCACTTCCTGTGGAAAGTGTGCTTAACCCTGTCCCAGAGTTCCCAATTCTGCCTTCACCAAGATGGGGGCACATCAGGCAGCTCACCTTATGGATGTGACTGTCCTGGTGCCAAATGCACCCAGGGCAAGGGGTTGCCATTTCCTCTGTCTGGTGAAAACTAAACAGTGAGGAGGGGTACAATCATACATTTGTAAATTGAACTCTGTAGTATTGTAGCTCAGCCATGTAATAAAAATACATTAAAAAAATATAGGCACTGGTCTCGATGTTATGTCCAAAACAGCAGCCAATTGACAGCACATGCCAAAGGTTTATGTATAAAGCTTTAGCCATGCGGTTTAAAAAGCCAAATGGTAAGACCATTGCTAAACACTGTAGTAAAAATACTAAAAACTGTTTAGAGTTAAGTAGAAAGCAACCCAAAATTATAGCAGTGGCAAGGAGGCTAGTGTTTGTGTAAATGCCGTGAAATGGTCTAGGGTTGTATAAGTTTTGTGAATCAGTTTAACTATTTATTATACATAACTGTGTTTAAATGTAATGCGGTTTGTTGATACAGCAGTGACAGGACAGTTTATGGAGAGTTTTTTACAGTGTCAAGTAGTATCCGAGATTCTAGTGGCTGTCCTGTTAGTATTGCACAACTAATTTTCTGTTTTAAGGAGGAAATGGGGCATCACAATAAAGAATCCTACTTCTAGACCCACAACTTCACCAGGCATATAAGTGTCATTCTGTGTTAGCACAGTTTAAGAATACTTAAATACCTATGTCAACTAAATAGAGTTCCTATGTAAGTGCTTGTAGGGAAAGAGTAATTCAGCATTCTACAGCACACCCCTGATCAACACAAGAAAAGATAGCTGGTGGTTGATGGAGCCAGACTGCACTCCTCCATAGGTTTGATAACATGGTGTTTCTGCTGCTGCCTAGAATAGAAACAATCAAAAGTCCAGGATTCTGCAATAGCCATTCAGCTGCCCCCTGGGTGCTCCAGTGAGGTGTCCCCAGCATTTTTAGAGGAATTAACACTGGTCACACCACTTATAAGGATAATTCTTGCAGTCCAGGCTGGTAGGATGCACAAATGAAAAGGTTTCCTTGTAATTAACTATTCTGGGTAGGAAGGGCCATACAGGAAGAAGCTTTTGCACTTCTAACATTGCTGCATTTAATATTGGTTAATGAAGAGGATTAGGATTGAATTTACCCCAACCGTTTGTTTTACTTGTACTCCTCTGTTTGATTAAGTAGGATTAGCCTAAAGGAAAAGTACTGGGCCACTCAACCTGTACTCAAGTCACCTGGATACACAGAGCCCAGTTGACTGGAAGGACCTTCATGAGAACATGGACGGATAGAGTCTGTCCAAAAGCAAAGAGTGAGCAGCTCCTCAACCCAAAAGGTGCATCTCCCAAGCAGGTGAGATGTGGCAATCACAATCAATTGTACATCAAGAATGACATGTTTGCATTGATGGAGGCTGAATGTAGGGTGCTGTTGTGCGGTTTCCACCTCAGTAGGAACAGAGTTTGGATAACAACCGTAGGGATTGGTGCCAGACTATTTTAGGCACCCCTCAGGATATGCCAGCTATCTCACAGTGCCCCATAAGTACCCCTAAACAAAGAGAGCTAACAAATGGTTCATGCAACTCCAGAACATAACCCTGATCCCACAGGGAATTGTGGTAACAGACTATAAACCTTTGGCTCAGCCACTCGTGCTCTGAGCAATATACAAGGAATACACAAAGGAGAGCTTTCAATTATTGAGCCACTAATTTTTGTATAATATATGTGCTGCAATGATCAATAGGCAGATGAAAATATAAGGACATGGAACAATGATGGAAGTGTTTATTCTGTTCAAAGACCTATATTATATATACACACATACACACACACACACTCAGGCATACAAATACCGAGTATAGTATACTCGTACTATGCGTTCCTAGCCTAGTTGCCTAGGGTGTATGTATGTTCTGCCAAGAATCCCCTATTGGGTGATCTAACCCCCTTTACCCAAAGGCAAATTATGTAGGTCCCAGTCATGCTCACATGCTGGAAATCCCTCCTTGTAGAGTGAAACTAGAGCCAGCTGAGCTGTAACGCCAACTCAAGGACAAACTTGCAGTGACAGTCAAGTGCTCCTCTGCTAGTGTACGGCAGGGTGCATTTATAACAATGTTATCCATGCTTCAGTGTCAATGCTTCAGCTGAGCCGACATAGTTTATGATCTTCTGAATATCGAAGTCGCCTCATTGACAGAACAAATAACATTTTACGATGCATGTTGAAGCCTTGTATGAAATGTTCAAGGAATCGTGATTGTGCACAAACAAATCCTCCACGGTCACGCATTCAAAAGTGTCAAAAGTAATCATGTGGAAGAGAAGGCAACATAGCCCCATATGCTCCTGACTCAGCAGTACATGAATTGCAAGCAGACTTTCAGTACCCCCTTTTACCTTGACAGTTCTCTGTATTGGTAACTATCGATACCATTCTTGGACAAGTTGTGGATTATGGCTTTTAAGTGTCTTAATTTTTAATCCTAGTTACAGCCACATCAAGTAACTGATTTAAGCAGCTTTCAGGGATGTCTGCATACGGGCGCCATCATTACTGCCCACTGCTGATCATTCATTTTTACTCTTGGCCCCTAGATTAGAGGAAAGTCACTACAATTGGTCTGTGCTTATTGTGAACGGTCCTACCAGGGTTTGTTTTCATTTTAGTTCCAACTCTGGATTTACTCTTTCATTTATACTTATAGCGCTCATGCTCTGTCCGGATGATTACCTCAGAATAATAATGATCAAAACATCGCAAACAGGAGACCAAAATAGATAGTAGTTTGCAGGGTATTGGAACTCTGCAGCGGAGCAGGACCAAAATATGCAGCATAATGCGGCACATTTTGTGATCGTATTACATCATTTTGTAAATTTTGCACCCAATAAAAGTGGACTAGAGCGCACCTTATTATAATTTAACACCCAAATAAAGCAATAAGTAACTTTAAGATTACCAGCCAAGCTTAGTGAAAAGCGTTCTGGTACACAGGAATGAAGTCGCTATATTTCTTATAACTTTTAATCAGTTTGAGCTAGAAACACTTTGTGGTTAAAATCTGCAGATTAGGCAGCAGATGGATTACATGGCAAATACATCATTATGAGAAACGCCACAGATACAGAATTACACGATTCAAGTGGCCCTGGTCATTTGTCTTTTTTATAAGTGATTCTCTTCTTTCGTCCATCACATTCCACTGCACCTTCTTCACTGAAAAACATTAGCACTATACATTTCATTGAAGAAAAAAGGTTCTTAACTAATAAAAACAGTATCTTTCCTACGAGTAGGTGTTAGACCCGGTTTTATTAAATGTTTACGCGCAATAGTTTTTTTTGCATAGACCATTTCTGTTTCCCGCAAGGAGAGACTTTACAGTGGTTCACCTGGAAATAAATCTAATACAAACTTCTTAAATACACTGCACCTTCATCTAATGTCCGTTTTGGGCCCATCGTAGGGATGACCAGATTTAAAGAAAGGTTTAGGCCTGACAAAAGGATAATTTTGCCACGTCTAAATAGTAGTTCAAACTGCATACAAAGGCTGCAATGTCAGGCCTGGGACAAGTTTAAAAGTGCTTAATGCTTTTCGGAGCTGTATGGGGAACCCATTCGGAGCTGACTTCCTGAGGTGACGTGCTCGGTGCTGCTGGCATGGCAGGCCTCGCTGCGTCACACGACGGTCGGGGAAGTTGACCCAGTGCACCCCCCTTTGGCAAGGGACCTGGCTTCGGTAAGTCAGCGGGTTGAGGGTTTTTTAGCCTTGGGACCTAATTGGTATTTCCCAATTAAGGGAAATGTGGGCAGAAGGCCAGATGCTGTCCTTCCGGGAGCTCCAAACCAGTTACTCCTTACACTCCTCTCAACACTATAAATATTTGCAGTTGAGACATGCCTCACACACATTCCAGACACGAGGCTCCCATAATACAGTCCCACTGAGGCTCAAACGTTGATGGGCAATTTGGGTGGGGGGGGGAGTGGGGGAAGGTCTCCCGAATTTATCGTACTCTAGTCAACACCTCCACATCACTAGACAAGTTGAGGTACTAATGGGTGGGCCGCCTTGACGATGTGGACTGGTGCGATGCCCTTATGGCCCCCAGAATAGTTACTGTCTCCACCAAACAAAAGCTGATCCAGTTATACTACCTACATGCTGCATACCTCACTCCCCTGCATCAAGCGGGGTTGCGTCCCGATGCGTTGTGCGCACGATGTGGGCATGTCCCGGCAGACTTCCTCCATATTGTTTGGTTGTGCCCCCGTTTAAGCAGTTCTGGGGTTCCATTGAGGCATAGCTAATGGAGGTGCTGGGATGTCCCCCATGACCCACGACATTCCTTGCTGGGAATCACCAACGCGTTAGATGGGTCCAGGGCTGATAAGTTGTTTTACAGCACAGCTATGATGGTGGCCAAGCAGGACATTGCGGCGGCCTGGATAAGTCCTGATCCTCCTACCCTGGAGAGATGGTGAAATGGGGTGGACTGGTGTGCGACCCAAGAGAAAGCCATGTATAAAAGCGAAGGAGTCGTTTGTCCTGTAACTCCAGTTCTGTAGTAGGAGTATCTCT
Organism: Lissotriton vulgaris; assembly: GCF_964263255.1. Classification (NCBI taxonomy): domain Eukaryota; kingdom Metazoa; phylum Chordata; class Amphibia; order Caudata; family Salamandridae; genus Lissotriton; species Lissotriton vulgaris. Next base: position 867,378,419 of record NC_141687.1, on the reverse strand, counting down.
GTTATAGTCATAATCTAGTGAATAGTCCCGCCCATGTGCGTGGACCGCGGAGCAATCAAAAATACTCTTAAAGTGTCGAAAAAATGCAGAACTGCACAGACACAAGAGAGAATATAACGACAGATAATGCAGCCTATAAACAGGCTACACTGTCCAGTACTTTAACTAGAAATTCCACCAAAAATCCACAAACAGCAAAGCCTGTCCAGAATTCCCTTGCCTTAGCAGCAAAAACCCTCTAGAATGATAGAGAGGAAGACATGGACAGACAAGCCCCATAGGCTGCCATTATTTGGCTCAAAACAGGATACTGTGCCTTTAAGAGAACTTCCCAGAACTCCACAGTATCCCAGAATGCAGTCAATGCAGCGAGATGAACCTTAATGGAATGAACATTAAGGCCAGACCGCAACCAAATGTAGAAGGTAAGGAAGGATGACATCTTCCTTGCACGTCGTCGGGTCAAAGTTCTTGGACGTACACCAGATACAAAACCTCTTCCACTTGTAAGCATATGATGTCCAAGTGGAAGGTCGCTTAGACTCCTTCAGTATATCCATGCAATCTTCGGGCGAATTCAAGTGGCCATATTGCACTCTCAGGAGCCATGCCGCCAAACTCAAGGACGAGAGGTTGGGGTGCAACATCTGCCCCCCGAACTTCGAGAGAAGGTCCGGCCTGCACGGCAGCTGTATGTGTGGAAGGAGAGACCGGTGAAGCAGGTCCGTGAACCACCACTGCCTGGGCCATTCCGTGGCAATCCGGATTATCCGCGCCCTGGACTGGGACAGCTTGATGAGCACCGCTGGAATCAGGGGAATTGGTGGCAAAGCGTACACAAAGCTGTCCGACCAGTTGATCCATAGCGCATTCCCCAGCGTCCCTTGCTGGTAGTACCTGGAGGCGAAGTCTCGGCATTTGCTGTTTGGCAGTGGTGAACAGATCTACGTCTGGAGTCCCCCACCTTTCGAAGACTTCTCCTAGTACTTAGTCGTTTATGACCCATTCGTGGTTTTCCTGAATCAGTCTGCTCAGTGAGTCTGCCTGAACATTCTGCACACCTGGTAGATGGGTAGCCGTTATCAACAATCCTCTGGCCAGAAGCCAGTGCCAGATAGTCTGCGCCTCCTGTGACAGGGTGCGCGATCGAGCCCCCCTGCTTGTTGGGGTAATACATCGTGGTCGTATTGTCCGTATGTACAAGAAGAGAGTTGGTCTGGAAGGACGGATGAAAGGCCTTCAGTGCCAAGTGAACAGCTCTGAGCTCCAGGAAATTGATGCGATACGTGGACTCCATCGGAGACCACGTTCCTTGAATCTGTAATTCTCCCGAATGCGCTCCCCAGCCGTGGAGAGGCATCCGTCACGATAGTCTGAGTAGGAATGTTCCTGTGGAAGGGAACCCCTGAGGAGATTCTCCGCTGAACACCACCACTTCAGAGACTGAAGAGCATGCAGAGACAGTCGTATCTGGTCGTCCTAAGATCCTTTCCTCTGATCCCATTGGTCCTCCAAGCACTCCTGCAGAGGTCTCATGGGCAGCCTTGCATGAGGAGTGAGGAAGATACAAGAGGCCATCGACCCCAGTAGAGAAGACACCATCCTCACTGTTGTAGATGGAGTGGTCATAAGAGCCTGAGCCTTCCGAAGGAGACACGCTTGCTGACAGCGTATTGATGGTGGCTCCCAAGTACTGAATGCATTGGACCGGGATCAGGACAGACTTGGACATGTTGATGTGCAACCCCAACTTGTTCAAGAGAACGCATGTCTTCTGGAAGTGTGCTTGAGCTTCCGAGAAGGAGGCCTTGATCAACCAATCGTCCAGGTACGGGTAGACCAACACCTTGTTCTTCCTTAGATGGAGAATGTTCTAGGCGCTGATTTCAGCCCGAATGGCAGCACTGTGTACTGATAATGATTGGTGCGGACTTGAAATCGCAGAAACTTCCTGTGTTTGCACGTGATGGGCACATGGAAGTACGCATCCTGTAGGTCTATTGCACAAAGCCAGTCTCCCTGTTGCAACTGAGGATAACTGATGCAACGACAGCATGCAAAACTTCTCTGCGAATCCACTTGTTTGCCTGCTGCAAGTCCAGAATGGGCCTGAACTCGTTCTTGTCCTTCTTGCGAACCAGGAAGAACCGGAGAGTACAGACCTCTTCCTTTGAGACAGAGGTAGATCTTCTATCGCCCTTTTCCTTAACAGGATATCGGCCTCCGCCTGGAGCTCACACAGTTGATACTGCGCGCTGACCGGAGGGATCGCTGGAGGAGGGCTGATGAACATAAGACTATCCATTGCAAACAATACACCCACTTGTCCCGAGTAATTTTTCTCCACTCTGCCAGAAAAAATTGAACACTTCCCCCCCACCGGGGCGGGTAACGGATGAAGGGGAAGTAACCGCTCAGGGTCGAGACCCGGCCGGGCCCTTGTTCGCGGTAGAGGACTGCTGTCCCCCTCTACCCTTTTGCAGTTTCTGGAAGGGGCTCCGGAACTGCTGCTGTTGCTGCTGCTGTCCTGAAGACTGCCCCCGTCCTCTTCCTTGTGCGCCGTACCGTCTTTGGAATGGCCGGTAGGACTTCTTTGGGCTTCTCCAAGCCCACAGCCGTAAGGGTCTACGCCTCCGCCTTCATGCGGGCCATCTCATCATCTGCGTGATTTCCGAACAAGGTATCCCCGGAAAAGGGCAGGTTGGCCACCCGCTGCTGGGCCTCCGGCTTGAGTGACGTGAGCCGGAGCCAGGCATGTCGCCGCTGATTGATTCCATGGCAGTAACCATGGGCAGCCAACAAGGAGGCATCCGCAGCCACGCTGATGACCTGATTGGACACCAGCATCTCTTCCTTAAGAATTTCTTGGAAGTCCTCCCTCTTGTCTCTTGGTAGCAGTTCCACGAACTGCTGCAGGGAGTCCCACAGTGCCCGGTCATAACGTCCCAGCAGAGCTGTATCGCTGGACGCCTTCATGGCTGTGGAAGCGGTCCCACACGCCTTCCTTCCAGCCGAGTCGATCCATCAAATTTATTTATTTGGCAGTATGGTGGATGACAGGGAGGTAGAGTAATTTCCTGGCCGCCGTCTATCACAGAATCCGGTACCGGATCTACTCTCAGAAAGGCAGGGTCTGAATCCGGGGTCCTGTACTTCTTTAGAAGTCGGGAGGGAGCGGCCTTCACCACCGCTGTTGTGAGGAACAGCTCCTCTGCAGGTTCCTTCAATCCAGGAACTAGTGGTAGAAGAGGGCGAGACAAATGCTTCTTGTGAAGCGTCTCTAATATCACCGACGTCGAAGGTGTAGGAGCCATCACAGCGATACCCAACTTCGCAGCCCCCCTCAGGAGAACCTCCTGGAAAGTGGCAGTGTCATCCACTGGGGAAACCCTGGTCTCAGGGGAGTCCGATAAGGTCGGCGAGTAGGAACGGGTCGTGGAAGAGTCTGTGCGGGACCTAGACCCCCGTCTCCTATTGTGACGCCTTGATCTGGTGGAGGATCTATGATGACTCCTTGATCTTCCTCTCTGTCCGGAGCGTGAACGTGACCTCGGCAGAGGACGATCAGCCGGATCCAGGGAGCGGGTGACTTGGGCTTGGACGGGGCCTTTGGTTTAGGCGTACCCTTGGGAGGCGTCGGAAGAATAGGCAACTAAGTCGACCTCGGTGGAACCGGAGGCGGCTTCACTGGCAACCCTGGCCCAGGTTGCGGTGGAGGCAACGGATGAGGAGTAGGATTCCTCGGAGGGGGACCCCTCGGCAATGGAGGAGGGAGTCACCTTCCGACAGGGTATAAACCTCGGAATACACCAAGCCCGGCGAACCTCCGTCTCTACCAGCCTGGGACGTTGGCAAACCTCCCATGGCGTCAGGCCTCCTTCCACCTCTCTTCGACGTCGAAGAACGGCGACCGTCGGCCCCTTGACGTCGAGCGGCTCTTCTTCGGCGACAAACGCCTTTGCCTCGACGGCGACCTTCCGCGACTGGACGGCGACCTTCCGCGCCTAGACGGCGACCTTGACGAGGACCTCCGACGCCGAACGTCTCCTCTTCGCAGACGGCGAAGTCGCCTCGACAGCAAGCGCCAACGCCTGGCCTGTCGACGTCGATCGCTTGACACCGACGACGAAACAGTCACTGGGGACTTCGATGGTCTTGTAACATCCCTAGACGCTGAGCGTCGACGTAGTTTTGACTCCAGACGATGGGGATTGGGAACAGCGTCCTTCCTCTCGACGCTGTAGTGGGCGCAATAGACCCAGGCGGAGAATGGTGACATTTGCTGGCCTTCCTGCCCCTGGGGAGCCCCCCCAGAGGCCTCAGCATGGGCAGAAGAAGCTCCTCCAGACCCACCTTGTGCCTTCAATCTTCTTTCCTCGAGGCCCTGAAGTCTGATCTTCCTGTCCTTCAGGGTCCTGCCAGAGAAGCCTTGACAGATCACACTCTCCTCTGGGACATGTGAAGGAGGAAGGCAGAGGATACACACCTCATGCGGGTCCGATTTGGCCTTCTTCCTGGAGCACTCCGGGCATTTATCGAATAAAGCAGGCATATTCGACAAAAAACAGAGTGCAAGAACCAAGGAGAAAGGCACCAAAGTACAATAAAGTACTTAACTATGAGAAAAATAGTGAAAAATCACCAAAAACCCTTAAGGGAGAGCTCAATGCTCCAGGGTCCTGCTTGCAGGAGCCGGAAAAAAGAACTGAAAATAAAAGGGACCTGCAGTGCATTCTGGGATACTGTGAAGTTCTGGAAAGTTCTTAAAGGCACAGTATCATGTTTTGAGCCACATAATGGCATGGTCTGTCCAGGTCTTCCTCTATCGTTCTAGAGGGTTTTTGCTGCTAAGGCAAGGGAAATCTGGACAGGCATTTCTGTTTGTGGATTTTTGGTGGAATTTCTAGTTAAAGTACTGGACAGTGTAGCCTATTTATAGGCTGCATTATCTGTCTTTAAATTCTCTCTTAAGTGTCTGTGCAGTTCTGCATTTTTGACACTAAGATTTTTGATTGCTCCTGGGTCCACGCACATGGGCGGGACTATTCACTAGATCATGACTATACACAGAGATCCCCTACTACAGAAGGGGCGTGTCAAGAAATATCGGAGAATGTGGGGGGAAATGGCTGGGGTGTGGAAGGTCCCAATAGACCGGATTCCAGCTTTTACTAGGGTTTTTTTTACGGCGATTGGGATTGGGGGTATAGCAATGATGTGAATGAATTTATCTGTGATTCTTGTGCTCTGGCTGATTTGGTCTATATTTTTTAAAGATGAATACACATTTGCTTATAAAAAAAAAGTCTGCTTAAGTGGGGCACAATCAGTGCTGCAAGTACACCAGTAGCACTTAGTTTACAGGCCATCTGTACATATAGTACCACTTTAATAGTAACTTATAAACTGCGTCAATGGGTGTATGTGAGAAGGTGGCCTGATATGCAGTGCTCACTATTCTAGTGAACACTATGTATCAGTCCAGCAACCCTTATTGATGATTGGTTGTAAGTCAACCTTATAGACCAGCTATCCTAGTAGCATGGATACGAGCAGTCTAAGGCTAAAGACTCGAGAGGGCGTGTTAAGCCAGCTGTTTACCACACATATACCCCTTGAATACCCAGTGAAAGGACACCACACAAGTGTTATGAAAATAAACAGTTATTTATTAAAGATCACAACAGCCCTGTACTCTTTATGAGGACAGGGTACTAAGCACAAACCAAAACTCTTACAAAAATACTTAAGTTAGCACAGTATATACAAATGCCCGAGGGGCACGGAAAACCATATACTCTGAAAGTGGAATGCGAAATTCCTAGCAGGTAAGTACAGTACTAATAGCTTTTGGAATCGCTAGGACTTGACTAGGGAATCGTTAGATTACGTCTAGGAGGCCTAGGGGACTCGGGTGCAGTGTGTGCACTCTCACGCGAGATGCGGGACAAAAGTCTATGGTAGCTAGGAATTAGAAAGTTAGTGTTCTCGGGCGAACCCGACCTGGTAGGGAGAAAACGAAAGTAGATTCTGACCCTTGGATAGTGAGGCTATGCTGGGGCACCGAAATGCCGAAGTTACCTAGCCCAGGGGCTGCAGCTGCATAGGTCTGAAAAGACGTCGGGAATCCTCGTAGACGGACCAGGAGCCGGAAGAAAAGATGCTGGCCGGTGACCAGTGAAGAAAGTTCAGTCGGATCCAAGCCTGGATCTTGAAGATAGATGACACCTGAAAGCAGAGGGGACCAAGTTCGAGACTACTAGCCAGTAGTCAGTGGGCACCAGGAGGGCACCGGATGGTAGCCACCTCGACTAGGTGAGTGGGTGACGCTTGACTCGAAGATCTCACGGACCAGGAGGCGTTGTCGGCGACCAGGATGGAGGATCGAGCTGTCCCACGAAGATAGAAGCTGTCGGCGTCGCTGGACCCAGGATTGGGCAACAAAGCCTTGGCAAATTCAAGCCCACGCGGTGGACCTAAAATGGCGTCTGGAGTGGACCAGGAGGGTCCGGGGTGCCTCTCTTGAACAAGGAAGCAAGGGCCAGCCTGGAGCAACCAGACCAGCAGAAGAGTTGTCGTCGGGCGTCGTTCAGAAGGCCACAAGCCAGCCGGCTAGTAGCCAAACAACGCGGTGCACAGCAAACAGCAGAAGGGCCCCACGCCGATCGTGGAGATGCAGGGGGGCTGATCTTGGGTGCTGGAGCTGCGCAGGGTCGGGGCTTCTCGGACCCCAAAGCACTCACCAGTGGAGGACACGGTGGGCTTGCAGTAAAGATGTCGTGCAGTCTTGGCGATCGTCGGTCCCTTGAGGTCTCGTCGCACTCACGGTTCTCAGCTTGGCTGTAGAGGTGAGTAGAGGTCAGAGGTGCCAGGGAAGCCGGGTCTCGTCGTGCTGGGTCGTCGGATTCGTGATGAAGGACTTGCAGCAGGCCGCAGTGTTCTTTAGGATGGTGCCCGCTTGATGCAGGGTGACTACTCCTTAGCCACAAGGGAGAATCTTGAAGAAGAAATCGTGAAGTCCTTTCGAAGAAAGTGGTATCTTGATTCCAAAGATGATCTAATTTTAACAGGGGGCCCGCTCCCATCTTTATACTAAAAAAGGGGGCTGACCCGGTGACTAGGTCCTGCCTATGGGTGGGACTAGGTGGGGGGTGGTTACACCCCTCAGCCATGCCGGACTTCCCCAGGCCAGGGGCTGGTGTGCCCCTGGAACTGGTTCAGACCGGCCTATGCGTAGTGAGCACCGGGGTGCCACTCAGCAGTCACCTTCCTGTAAAGCCCTGCCTACCCAGGATACACAAAACCATGTCTGGGACGGTGCTAGCACCGCCCCTGACAGGAAACCCTTTGTCCAGGCTCCCCTCGCTGGAAGGACTCCCAGCTGTAGGGGGTCAGACTCGTGTCTGTGGTGGCAGCATCCATTTTGTGGAGCTGAGGCTTCAGTTAACTTTAACCGGGGTTCACAGTTACATACATGTCGTGTCCCTCTAGAAGGGTGGAATGCTAACCCCGTCGCCAGAATTGGCGAGGGGTTAGTATTCCAATTCGTATGACACCTTACTCGACATGTTTTGATAAAGCAATACCAAAGATAGCATTTAACCGCGAGGATTATAATGCACTTAAGAGTATATGGTATGCGATATCATGGAACAGCTATTAGGACTTGATTCCGCAAGCTGCAGACAGGCTCAGCTCATGCCAGAGCACCATCTCACACGATTCCAAGCACTCTGCCTTCAGGATTGTCAAGGCCTGCCATAGGAGTGACTGATAGGAATCTGTGTGTCCATTTTAGGGTTAGGTATAGGTATACTACACCTACAGCAAAGGGTGATTACACGACTTTGCCCCAGCTGTCATGCAGCCAGTTGTGTCAAATTTAGGAGGCCAGCCAGGGGTGGCATAATACATGCTGCAGCCCCTGGCAGCCCTGGGTACACCTATGCCCTGAGTTACAGGGTCTGATAGGGTGGCCCAGTACCAATTGGAAATGTACCTAGGGTACATGGAATCCATTTTAAAGAGAGAGCAGTAGGCCTGGGGTCCTGATTGGCAGGGTCCCAGGTCGACTATGTCCAAAACCAGCTAAAACACAGGGCAAAAAGTTGGGGGCAACCATAGTCAGGATGTACCTTCCTACAGTGTAAACCAATGTCCCAATGTTTAAAGGAGAGAGTACAAGCACTTTAGCGATGGTAAAGTGTGTAGAATCTAAAAAGCCCACAAAAACCGATTCAGAAAACAGGAAGGGTGGAGGCAACACGTTTTGGGATGAACCTAAAGAGATGGCCAAGTCCAACAATAGGGCACAGTGATTGATAAATATCAAGTGACTACGTTCATTCTCCTCTATACACCATAACTCAGCCTTCACGCGAGCTCTTGAGCCAAGTCAGTTAAACGAATGGCAAGGATTCAATCATCTAACCAGGTTTCAAGGTTCGGAGATTCTTAACTTTATTCTTGCAAAAAGAATTCTAAAGTTTGCATAAGTTACCTATCAGGGCTAACTGCCTGCCATTCATACACATCTTATTGGAATAACACCAGGTGTAACAATAACGGATGATCAATGTGCCCAACAATAAAACTCACTTCACTGCAGGCCAAGAAGCACACTATAAAATCATATTCGACTGGTATCTTTACTCTAAACTTACACAGTTCAACTCGACCGCAAGTCTGGTAAGTTGAAGGGGTTGCCATTTGTTTATTGATTTTAAACACATTTCGTGGGATTACACACAAAACCCTACTGGAATGATGGGAAAATCCTATTCTAAACACTTCAGTTTTTGTTCTCCTAGGCATATGCTCACCTGATGCAAGATCAAGCTTTCCTGAACACTTAACCACGAACTGCCTAAGAGCAACTAAAACTACACTGGTGATGCAGTCTCTGGAATGTGGGACTGTGTGGACTCTTGCACACAACACACCTTGCCTGAGCCCAGGAGGAGGGGCTCCTGCAGCACAATGTGCATTAAAGTGACTGGGATCTCCTGCAGAGCCCAGGCGCAAACCTAGGCCAAGAGCGGGCCCGTCTGCTCCAGTCGAGATCGGACTGGGCCATCCCTCTTGGACAGGATTTGAAAAGCTCACCTCCTCAAAGTAACCAAAATAGCTCACGAAAGGACTGCAGCATGTCACTTAACATCTACAATGGGTGCAATCTCCAAAAAGATTACTATAGGGGAAAAGTAACTGGGGTTAGCGGCCCTAAAGCCCAGAAGGCCTTTAACTGTGGGCTCCAGTTACCTGGCAACAATTCTGTTGATCTCTACATAACTACTCAAGTAATTAATATTATTATTGGAGTCAATAGTTCACCATTCCAAAAGTAAGGGATCCACTGTATCACTGAAAGTGTGTAGAAAAAAGATGAAGGATGGCCCCCCCAAAATAAATGAATATGCTACTTACCAGTATGCATCTGTTCTTCGCATGTAGGGCTGCTGACATTCATATCTGTGCATAGATCGCCGCCTAGTGTTGGGTCCGGATGATTGCACATTGTTGTTCTGGAAGAGTCTTCGAAGTATCACGAGATAGGTGGCTCCTACCCTGGACTACAGTGCGCATGGGCATCGACTCCATCCCCAGATTGTTTTCAGCCATTGCGGCCAAGATGGAGTGAAACTCAGTGAATGATACCCATGCTAGAAGTATGTGAATTCTGCAGCTGCTACAGGTGCCAGAGAGGAGGGCGGGCGATATGAATGTCAGCAGCCCTACATGCCAAGAACAGATGCATACTGGTAAGTAGCATATTCGGTTCAAGGCATGTGGGCCGCTGAATTCATATCTGTGCATAGAATACATAGCAGTCCCTCCATTAACAGCGGCCGCCCGTGCCAGCTGCAGCAGTTTGGAAAAGTGTTTTGAGAACAGCCTGCCCTACAGCTGCCTGCTGTTTGGAGTGCACATCAACACAATAATGATTTGTAAATGTGTGTGTGGTAGACCATGTGGCTGCTCTCCATATGTCTTCCAAAGGAATGTTTCCAAGGAATGCCATAGAGGCCCCCAACTTCCTGGTGGAGTGGGCCCTTGGTGGAATGGTGAGAGTAAGTTTTGCTTTCCGATAGCAGATCTGGATACATTTAACGATCCACCTAGCAATACCAGCCTTGGAAATAGGGTTACCTTTGTGGTGTGGTGCAAAGGCGACAAAGAGTTGCTTGGACTTCCTAAAATCCTTGGTCCCATCAATGTAATACATCAGGGCCCTTTTGACGTCAAGGGTGTGGAGCATTCTCTCCGCCAATGACTCAGGATTTTGGAAGAAAACAGGTAATTCAATAGTCTGGTTGATCTGGAATTGAGACAACCTTGGGAAGAAATTTAGGGTTAGTGCGAAACACCACCCTGTTAGAATGAATTTGAATAAATGGCTCTTGGATAGTTAGGGCTTGTAGTTCACTAACTCTGCGTAGCGATGTAATCGCTATGAGGAAAGCCACTTTCCACGTCAAGAACTGAATCTCGCAGGAATGCAGTGGTTCAAAGGGAGGACCCATCAGCCGGGTGAGGACCACATTGAGGTTCCACTCCGGAGCCGGTGGAGTCTGCGGAGGAATGACTCGTTTGAGTCCTTCCAGAAAAGCCTTAATGGCAGGCACCCTGAAGAGGGAGAGGTGCTGCCTATTCTGGAGATAAGCGGCCATTGCAGACAGATGTATGCGAAGGGAAGCATAGGCCAGAATACATTTGTACAGATGGAAAAGGTAACAGATATTCTGAATAGACGCATCTAGCGGGTTAATGTTGTGGTCTGCACAATAAATGACAAACTGCTTCCATTTTGCCGCATAGCATGCTCTGGTGGTGGGCTTCCTTGCCTCCCGAATGATGTCCATACAGTCAGAAGGCAAGTGCAGGTAGCCAAACTCTAAAACTTCAGGAGCCAGATCGCCAGGTTGAGCTGTTGCGGATCTGGATGCTGAATGTCGCCATGGCTCTGCGTCAGAAGGCTGGGTGTGAGACGTAGCCTCTGATGCGGTACCACGGACAGTTCTAGAAACGTGGTGTACCATGGTTGGCGAGCCCACGTTGGAGCAACCAGGATGAGAGTCATAGAGTGCTGCCTGAGCTTGCGTGCCACCAGTGGTATCAGAGGTGCTGGGGGAAAAGCGTACACAAATTTGCCTGACCAGTTCATCCATATCGCATTGCCCTGTGGGTGTGGGTGTGGGTGTGGGAACCTGGCGGCGAAGCTTTGGCATTTTGCGTTCTCCCTTGTGGCGAACAGGTCTATCTCTGGATGACCCCACCTTCGGAAGTACGGTTGGAGTACTGATGGATGTATCTCCCACTCGTGCATTTGGTGGCTATGCCTGCTGAGCAGGTCCGCCATCTGATTGTCCTTGCCCGGGAGGTGTTCTGCCATGAGGAAGATGTTCCTCTGAATGGCCCACTTCCACATGCTCCGAGCCAGATGAGACAGCTGCAGAGAGTGTTCCTCCCTGCTTCTGAATGTAGTACCTGTCCGTTAGGATCAACACGACCTTGTTGCACAGATGTACTTTGAAGGCTTTCAGTGCCATGAAGATCGCCATCATTTCCAGAACATTGATGTGCATCTTCCTCTGCTGTAGCGTCCATAGACCCTGCACAGTGTAATGGAGTACATGAGCTCCCCATCCCTGGAGAGAAGCATCCGTCAGGATGATCTGTGGCACAGGCTCTTGGAACGGTCGGCCCTTGCAAAGGTTTCGTGGATTCCACCAATGCAGAGAGTTGTATGCCCGACCGCTCACCAACACTAGGTCTTTCAACTGTCTGTGAGCCCGAGTCCACTGACGTGCTAAGCACTCCTGAAGCGGACGCATATGTAGCCTCGCGTGCGGGACTATGGCAATGCAGGCGGCCATCATGCCTATCAACTGCATGACCACTCTTGCTGGAAGAGCGTGTTGAGGTCTGAATTTTTGTATCAGCGATTGAATGCTGCTGACTCACTGAACTTGGCTGTGCTGTGGCCGCCAGAGTGTTTATGGTCGCACCCAGATACTGCCGTACGTGGGCAGGCTGGAGGTGGGATTTTGGGTAATTCAGTGAGAATCCCAGATCGTGCAGGGGGTGAATGGTGTTGGACATGTGGGCGGCACATTGCTGGGCTGACTTCGCTTGGATGAGCCAGTCCAGATAGGGGTAGACGTGGATGTTCCGTCTCCTGAGATGCGCCGCCACTGTCGCCAGGCACTTTGTGAACACCCTGGGTGCCGTGGTGACACCGAAAGGTAAAACCTTGAACTGGTAGTGCTGGTTTTGGATGGTGAACCGGAGGTATTTCCGGTGCGAAGGGTGCAGTGGAATGTGAAAGTACGCATCCTTTAGGTCTAAAGTTGCGAGAAAATCCCCCTGCCTGAGCAACGGGAGCACTTGCTGCAGGGTCAGCATATGGAAGTGCTCCGACAGGATGTAGTAGTTGAGTGGCCTGAGGTCCAGGATAGGCCTGAGTGATCCGTCCTTCTTTGGTATTAAGAAGTACAGGAAGTAGACCCCTGTGCCTCTTTCTTGCATAGGCACGAGCTCTATTGCCCCTTTTTGCAGCAGGACAGTGACCTCCTGCTGCAATAAGTGCAAGTGCTCATCCGACATAGGACGGTGCCTTGGGGGCATGTTGGGTGGAGTGGATGTTAACTCCAGACAATAACCGTATTGGATAAGTTTTGACCCACCTGTCCGTGGTGATGGACTTCCAGACGGGCAGGAACTGCTGGAGTCTCCCCCCGACTGGTGTTGTGTGGTCGGGGGGCAGTGACAAGTAGTCACTGTTTGCTGGTGGTAGAGGACCTGGAGCTGTTGCCACGTCCTCTGCCCTTGGCGCCGTTGCCACAATCCACCTCTACTCTTGTTGGCGTAAGTAGTCTGGGTGTTCCCCTTGTAGTATTGCGTGGACTGGGAGAGCTGACCCCTTGAGACGCCTCTAGTGCTGGAGCGACAAAAGGACCCACCCCGAAACTGCTGGGACTGTGGCACCCATGGATTTTGCAGTGTCAGTGTCCTTTTTCATTTTTTCTAGGGTGGTGTCAACCTCTGGGCCTAACAGGTGATCTGGGTTAACCGTTTGGTTTAGGATGGTTGTTTGGATGTCTGGCTTAAATCCAGAGATTCTCAGCCAGGCATGTCTCTGAAGCATAACACTGGTGTTTATAGCCCTGGCCGCGGTATCAGCTGCGTCCAGAGCGCACTTAAATGGAAGAGTTAGATATTAGGTTCCCTTCTTGAATCAGCATCTCAGCCCCTTCCTTGTATTGATCAGGCAGGTGTTGCAACAGGGTCTTTAGTGTATCGTAGTGCGCCCTGTCGTAGCGCGCTAGAAGCGCCTGAGTGTTAGAAATGCGCCAGATGTTGGCTGCCTGTGCTGCCACCCTCTTCCCCGAAGCCTCAAAGACCTTGGATTCTTTGTCTGGGGGAGGAGCATCACTCGTAGTCTGAGAATTGGCCCTCTTCCGGGCATTCGAGACCACAAGGGAGTCCAGAGGCAACTGTCCTTTAATGTAGGTAGGATCAGTAGGTGCAGACTTATTTGTCAATTCTAGGGTTTATCACCCTCGCCCTGGTAGGTTCTTTAAAGATCTCAGCAGCATGCTTTAAAACACATTTTAGCATAGGCAGAGTTTTTACAGTCTTTTCTGATACTGAAAAAGTGTCAAAGAGGAAGTCCACATCCACAGGGTCAGCATGCAGCTGTACATTGGGATTGTTAGCAGCCCATTCAATGAGGGCATTGAAAGCAGCAGAGTCTTCTGTAGGTGAAGTCTTTGCAGAAAAGACTTGAGGGACTTGTCCTGAATGAGGATCCCCAGGGTCACCACCAGCTGCCCATGGTTCATTTGTATCCTCAGGGTCTGTATAGACTGGATAACTATTCATCCTCATCATCTCCCTCACCAGCGTCCACATCTGAGTAAGTGGGCGACACATCACGAGTCTGTGTTGAAAGGGGTTCCACCAAGACTGGAGAGCAATCAGTTCTTTTTGAGAGGGATCTTGTAAGACTCCAGTTGGGGTTCCGGGGTGTTTTTCCGCTTCAGGAGGGAAAGCCTGCCCGTTTCGACGTCGATGAAGTGTTCCTGATGCTCATCCCCCGAAGGTAGTCGAGGCCGCGGGCCGTTAACCACCGACGACTCCTTCGGCGCCGAGGAGACCTTTTCGGGCACGCCGGCCACTGCTTTCGGAGCGAAAGCCTTCGGCGCTGTCTTAGGTGGCAACGTGAAGATGATCGGCGTGGACGCCTTGACTGGTTTCTCCACAGGCTTCGCAGGCGGAGGGTCCTTCGGTTCGACCGCCGCGGTGCCTTCACGGATGAGTTGCAGGGAGTCCGTCACCTTCTTGGTGAACGCGGCGGATGGACGCGCCGGTTCAACGGAGTCCTTCGAGGCCACTTTCGGAGTAGACTCACGGGGCGCAGCGCCCTTGGCCTGGTCGTGCGGACGTGGGGTGGTGAGGACCTTCGGGTCATCGAGTCGCTTCTTCCGGTCACCGAGACTTTTCTTAGGTTCGCCGACAGCCTTCTTCGGGTCGATGAGGCCCTTGCCGGTGTCGACCTGTCTTGGCACCGACGCGCCAGTATCGACCACTTTCACTTTAGTCTTCGGCGCGGCAGACTTTGTCTCGACGCCCTTGTCTTGACTTTGGCTCGACAGCCACCTTCGGCGCCGAAGCCTCCGAAGTTTTTGATCCGACCAAAGCGACGCGCACTATTGGTTTCGATGCTTGCACCTGCGCAGTATCTGGCGTCGAGACTGTAGGTTTCACTTTCGGTTTGCCAGGGAGTGGCTCGGTCACAATGTCCGTGGCCGGGTCTGAAGGCGGGGCCGTGGAACCCATATCGAGGTCTTGGGTAAGACCCGAAGGCGATCCCTCGACCTGGGCCTTATAAATAGGCACGGCCCCAGAGTCAGTTTGAGGAAGCTCCGCGTCCGAGCTATCCTCCATGGCCCGAGGGCACCGTCGTCGTCTCCTACCTCAGACGACTTCTTTGCTTTCGAACACCTCAGCATCAGCGTTGTAGTCTTCTTCGACGTCCGACGCGGGGTTTGATTCAGAAACGTCCTGGATACATTCGTCCTAGACATCCCCAGCATCGAAGATGTCCACAGGCGATGGAGCAGACTGCTGGGCCTCCAGGCGCGCAGCTAGTCGAAGCTTAAGTGTCTTCTTGGACCTGAAACATGAACAAGCCATACACTTATCCTCATCGCAGTCCGGCGACAGACACTTGTTGCACACCGGGTGGACGTCAATGTGGGGGTACTTAGAGTTACAGACCGGACATCTCTTGAATGGACTTCGTTCCATGATGGATGGTCGATAGGTCAGGAGCGTCGACTAGGCCTTCCGCGCCGAGAGCACGCGGAAGTACACAATCCGGCTCGGAGCCGAGCTAGAAGTAAAGCCGAACGCAAGACAATACCGACGTATAGACTAAAGACCTTTTGGTCTCAAGAAAGTTTTTCTATCGATTCCGACAAGAGGGAATTAAAGACATCCGAACCCAATGGCGGAAAAAAACAATCTGAGGATGGAGTCGATGCCCATGCGCACTGTAGTCCAGGGGAGGAGCCACCTATCTCGTGATACTTCGAAGACTCTTCCAGGACAACAATGTGCAATCATCCGGACCCAACACTAGGCGGCGATCTATGCACAGATATGAATTCAGCAGCCCACATGCCTCAAACATGTAGTGTCTGCAGTGGCCAAGACGGAAATGAAGTACTAAACAGAGAACTATAGTCTATGATAAATGAGCATTTAGAAAACTGGAAACCTTTGTTGCTAAATCTTTCATTATATGCAACAAAAAGATCACTAAAATATGGACAACATCCATGTTGATTTATGGCGCTCTGATATCACCCTCTTGGTTTCCTCTTAACTTGTTCTCTAATGCGATAGCGGCTAAAGTCCCAAGCCGCTAAAGTCAAAAGCCGCTTCACCTGGAAGGGAGCTGAAAAAGTTGGTCTCCTGGAGCCTTTCCAGCAAGTACCGCCCTATTGGGGGCCTTGGATAATCTGCAAAAGATTTTTGGCAAGCAGGTGCTTGCAAAGGTAAGATTGGATTGAGGACAGGGGAATTTTAACACATTTACAAACAGGCTTAAGACTAAAGGTGGGAATTGTGGAGCAGGTCTTTCATTTTCTATTGACGAAGTGAAAGACAGTTGATCTGAACAGTGGACGCTTTCATAGCTTTGTGCTGCATTTGATGTGACCCCCAGAGCTTAGCTCTAAGAACTACTGGCTAGGATGGGTGTCCCAAGTAACTTCCTTGACATCTCTATGAAGGGAATTATGCCCAAGTGTGGTGGGAACCAGTGGTGAACTCGCCAAGGAAAACTATGTTAAACAATGGAATCTGCCAGGGTTGTGTTCTGGCTCAGACTCTCCCTCTGATGCATCAGTTTCCTTTTGGACTGAGTCCATAATTCACCAACTCTGGAAGCCCAAAAGGTGCCCACATTATTATATGCGGACGAAGCTTGATTTTCCAAAACTGCATTTGCCTTGCAAACCCTGAATAGATTCTCACTATTTTGAGAGTTACATAGCTTGGAAAACGAAGTTCATGATCTATATTAAACTCTAGAACCTAAAGGGGAACAAGCACTTGGGATCCAACAACAAGGAGATAGTCTATCTAATCTCTAGATAATCAAATGTTTACTATCTCCCTTCCCCCCCCCCCCCCCCCCCCCCCCAAAAGAAAGGAATACAGTCATCCCAAATCTCTAAGAGTTGTTTAGTGATCAAACACAGCTTCGGGATTTGTTGGTTCATCAAAAAGCCCCATTTCAACCTATTCACCAGCAATAGAGATCGATAATACTCAGAACAGGAGTGCTCCATGGTATGGTGTGGACTTGTGGTGCCACTACAATACTCTGGGTATAAATTAACACCATTTTATTAGGTCCCTCCTTGGCTTGATCTCGCTCCAACACACATCTCGGAATTTGCTAATTTGTGACTGATTCTATATATTAGATAAAAGTATGGAACACTACAGCAAACAGCATATCGGAGAATCACAGAACTAGTCAACATTGAAACAACTGAGTAATGAGGAGTTGAGTGGTTCCCCACTCTAGAGTAAGGGCTTAGTGAAGATCAATAGGTAGTCTGTAGGAAGCTTTGATGCCAGAACAAGATTATTTTTCATCAGGAGAACTATTTCTAAACAGAAAGCCCCGATCTGTTCAGCAGCTTTCACCCTTTTAATTGTAGCAGGATTAATATTAATGTTTGCATATTCTTTGAGAGAGAAATGAGTGGTGCATTTCTGACAGATTCCTACCCAAAGAACTATGCCCCTGAGAACAAAGGCATCTCTCTCATCAATCTGC
The DNA here is from genome assembly GCF_964263255.1 of Lissotriton vulgaris. Classification (NCBI taxonomy): domain Eukaryota; kingdom Metazoa; phylum Chordata; class Amphibia; order Caudata; family Salamandridae; genus Lissotriton; species Lissotriton vulgaris. The sequence goes on along the minus strand of NC_141687.1, from coordinate 867,361,060 downwards.
AGGTCAGACACTTTGAGTGCCTTTACATTCTTCATCCACTGCACATTCCACAGAGGTGCGTTATACACTAATTTCAGTAAAAACATGGAGGGTTGGAGGGGGGAGGTAAGTCAAAGGAAGTACAAGAGGGATTTGTGCTACATACCTCACCAATAGTACCAGTGACATACTGGTCAATGGCATTGGATATCTCTGCCCTCTTCACACCGGCTTTGAACTTCATGGAAAGTACCCGTGGGTGATGTCTCAGCCACCAATTATTGGCCTTGTCACCTGCTAACCTCGTGCAGTGGATACGAGACTGCTGCCCTGCTCCAATGCCAACCACCTGAAAAAGTAAGGATAAACAAAAAGGATGCTCAAATAGATGTAATTTCCACCAAGTTTCCTTAACCAAAACTATAAAGCCAATATTTATTATTTATTTATAAGTTTTGTATAGCGCTAGCTGGACCAGAGGGTATCAGAGCGCTTCACAGCAAGTACAAATATGCGCCTTACCGGCGGAGGTAGAATCCACAGCTTATAAACTTAAGAGCATTACATACAAAATTACCATACAGTTCTTGTGATCAAATGAGAGGGTCGCGGCTGAGGGTTTGATAGAGGAGTTCGTATGCTGATAGCGTGAGGGGTGTCTATCCACCGCGATCTCCAACCACACCTCGTCCTACTTGACAAAGTTCTGAGACTGTTTTTCGACCACAATGAGGTTGTGGTGCCGTGTCGAACTCTTTCCGGAGTATCTTGTGTTCTAGTTAAGTTCAAGAGCGCTCAAGAAAGGCTTTGAGTAGGATCTTGAATTTCGGGAAAGAGGTGGTCGTTCTAATGTGGGGGGCTTTGATGCCGTTCCAGATCTTAGGTGCATTTCCTGCAAAGGATTTAGTTGTGGTTTTGTGTTTCCGAGCTGTTGCTAACCCATCACCACAAGCTTCTGCACTGTAGGAAAGTGCCCCTTACTAACATGGTCACGTCCACTTTTTGCCTGGTATTCAATGTCATTTTGACATAAGTGCACTGGGTTCCCGCATCCAGGTCGCCAGTGCCAAATCTTTACTAAAACTGTACAATTGTTCTACCAATTGGCAAAACCTTTAGCACCCCTGTAAGTCCCTAGTAAAGAGTACCCTTGGTACCTAGGGCATGGAGGCTAAAGAGGGACCCCAAGGGCTTCAGCATGCATTATGCCACCCTAAGGGACTCCCCACCAAACTCAGACTGCCAGTACAGGCAGTGTGAAAGCTGTGTGAAATGGTGTAAACAAGTGAAAACATGACATAGCATACACCCTGTGTGCCACGTCCACTGACACTGCATACAATATTTGTAAGTCACCCCTACAGCAGGCCTTACAGCCCTAAGGTATGGTGAAGGAAACTGGCTTTAGTGTATTAAAATGAAGTACACTGCAGTGTCCAGTGGGTCCCCAATTGGCTGAAAGAGGAAACATAAGATAATACTAATACTCTTTTGTGGTAGTGTGGGCGAACCGTTTGGCTCAAAGGGTAGTGCAAAGAATAAATCAGAGTCCAAATTAGTAAATCACCTTTTATATGTATTTATAAAACCAAGAACTTCATTCAAAAAGTAAGTACTATTTTTGTCCTTATGCACAATGCGATAGTATGGAAGGAAAGTCATGCATGCACAGAAGTTAAGTACAGTTGGATAGATTTGGGGAGCGGGGGGAGTGTTCATCTTCAGAGGTTTGGTCAGTAATTGGCCAAGGTTCAAAGTACTCCTATCAGTGATTTAGGAACTACCCGGTTTCTGGCAGGAGTAGGGTGCTGGTAAGTCTGGTAGCTGGCATGCTACAAAGGAAGGTCACCTAAAAAGATGTTGCACATGCATTGATTGAGTTACATGTGGATAAGTCCAAAAGCTCCCAAACAGAGCTAGGTTACAAGGGCCTATGGAGCAAGAGGGCACAGCCGGTTAGACACTACCCAGGCCAGGCGGCTCTGGCTCAGAGTGGTTAGGTCAGCTGGGATACTGCTCAAAGATGCTCCTCGCGGTTATGGACAAACAGCTGGACCACTCTAGTAGTGGGTCTCAGTGATGCAGATGTCCCTAGACTGCTGTTTGCCATGGTGCAGTGATAATCTGGACGCCTACCGTTTGTTGGTTGTAGGATGTCCAGTAACTGTATTGGTGCTGCAAGGCTCCAGTTTGTCCTGGTGACATGAGCTAGTCCACCTGTGGGGTGGCGCTAGCTTCATGTGGGCACATCACCTAATCTTACAAATTTTCCAGCCTGTCTTGCCGCCAAAAAGTGGGATCAGGACAGGGGTGGGCATCTCCACTATAAGAAGAAGCCTGGGTTGCATAACAAAGGCAGCAAGTGCCTTTGAAGCTTCCCGCCCTGGAAGGCACATACTGCTTGGAGGTGGTATGAACACCTTCACCCAGAGCAGGCTTTGTTCCTGGGTTCTGAGAGCTAAGGCTCTCACCTCAGGAGGTCAGAACTGGTCTATGGAGGCTGACCGGTCGAGATCAGTCAGTCTACATACTAGTAGTCGGGAAGTTCTCAGGATGCACCTCTAAGGTGCCATCTGGGTACATTTCTTAATAAATCCAACACTGGCATCAGTGTGGGTTTACCAAGAAGAGGTGTTTGTAGAAAACATCTGGGAGTACAGTGAAGACATCATGTAGCTAGGAAACTCCTAATGACAAGTGTCTAGCCCATGTACTCTGTATGGCTTCCCTGTGCACTTGTGGTATCCAACAGTGAACTTCAATATCACAGGGACGCATCCACTCACGCAGATCTGCCCACACATTGGTATAGCGAACCCTGCCTTACAGCTGGGAGGCCTGCTGTAGGGATGACTTATCTATACCACATGCAGTGTTTTTGCAGGCTTGGCACACATCCCTGTGTGCCATTTCAATTCTTAATTTCCCTCTGCACCAAGACTCGCAGGCTGCAATGGCAGTTTGCATGAGCTTGGTGAGGGGTCCCAGAGAGTGGCGCAATTAGTGCTGCAGCCCTTAGGGACCCTCTTTAGTTCCAATGCCCTAGGTACCAGCGGTAACACTAAGGACCTACATGGCGCATATAGTGGTTCCAAGCATATAACAATGGTACAATTTAGGGAAAACACTGGTGCTGGGAACCTGGTTAATAGGAACCCAGCACACTTTCAAAGCTGCATCAGATACCAGGCAAAAAGTGGGGAGGAGTAACTAAGTCAAAAGGGGCACTTTCCTACACAGGGTGTCTAACAATTCAGCGATTAAATGTCTGCATGAGCAGATCTGCCTGTGCGGTCTAGTCCAATTGCTAGGCAGTACAAGTAAACAGGGAAGCCATCTTGAGTACATGTACTGGTCATTACGAGTTCTCCTGCTATATGATGGCTTCACTTAGATCTATGGTATTTGGTATAAAGCGCTTTGTCTTAATAAATCCATAGACTCCTGTAGTGGAATTATTAAAAACATGAACAAGAGGCCCCCTGAAAATATAACAGCCTCTAGTGTGCTGGCTGACTGGTCTTGACCAGCTTTTCACCACAGACCTGTTTCTGAACCCCTATAGGTGAGAGCCCACACTCTGAGGTCAAAAAAACAATGCCTGCCCTGGCCAGAGGTGATGCCACCTCCTTCAAGAAGGATGGCTAGTAATTGGCATATCAAGGCAGGAGGCTTTAAAGGATCCTCCACCTTTGATATGAGACGCCAGCTTCTCCCAGACAGAAAAGAGCTACCCCATTACCCAGTGCCCATTTGGCACCAGGACAGGTGGTGAACACGCCTTCTGACTAGCTAATTTTCTCATCAGGATAGATACACCCCGAAGGTGGACTACCTGAAGTGATCACGAAAAGTAGAATTCCACCATCTTGGTTTTTGGTGAAAACAGATACACTGGGTCAGGGTTATACCCACATCCAAAAGGAAGTGGTCATAAGGGTTGTAGGTGGCCCAAAAGGTAAGTAGCCCATTGACTACTATCTTAAACCCCCCTTAGTGCCCCTAAATTGAGTATTTAAGTGGCACCCCCGACACCAGGAACTTAGATTCTACAGATGTAAGAAAGACAAATAGCGAAGCATGAACGGAGGACCAGCTGCAGACTTTTTGGTGCCAAACCCCATCTACCTGTCCAGACAATGGCTCATCCTGCCGTGTGCATCTGCCAAGAACTCCGGTGGTCTACCAGTAGAGGAGCTACTCCCTGTAGGCACCAAGCAGGCAAAGTCCAGTCCACCAATCTGCCCCCCACCACCCCTGATACACAATCCGACCAGGAAGAGGCGTGTGTGTGCTGCCGAAGTTCAGATCAGTCTCCCCACCAATTGAGAAGATGCCAGGACAACCGGAGCCACACAGCACCAATACAAGGGTTACAGGATCCCCTGCAGCAACCAAAGCCCGTTTGAGTCAAATTCAGACTCCAAAGACTACTAGACAGAGCAGCAAAGAGGTGTCAGCACCAGAGAGTTACTTCGAGAGTGGCCCAGCTGTCCTGTTAGTCCTTGTTAACTGGAGGGACAGACAACCGCGAGTGCCTGTGATGTACAAGCTCAGCCAACCTAACCACTCTGCACCCAAGCCCCGCAGCTCTGGTTTCCGAGAACTAACAGATTCCACTCTCCCAGGGCCCTTACACCACCCCTTGATAGCTCCCAGAATTGTCCCCCACCCCAGCTCGTTTCTAGGTGCCTTCCCCCCACCACTCCTTTGGTGTAGTGTGCAGCTCTACGAACCCAATGAGCATCTCTGCACCTAGAAGCATAGGGCAGCAAAGCTTAATAACGGATGATTCCTTGGACCTTAGATCGCCCCCCCATCCCTTCAGTCCTGAAGGAGACCCCTGGACACCCATTGCAAGTAACTGTATGCAGTATATGCCTTGCTCTCATACGAGAGCACTGCCACATAAAGACGCACTTAAGTGAACATTTTACTGGACTGTAAAAAAAAAAAAAAAAATCCAGGCAAGCACTTGCGTCATACCGAAGTTCTTGGTGTCGATATTTACATAAAACATAAAAGTGTCTTTTTTTACTGATTCCCTGATGGACTATTTCCCTTCACACGTGCTCCGCTAAGGTACACAGGAGGTTCTTCAGGAACTAAAAAACATTTGTAACAAATCCTTCTCTGCAGCCTCTATTCGTTTGAAAAACACCTTGGTGATCACTCTTAAAAAAACCTCCAATAACCCTACAGTAACATGCACTCAATCTCCTTTCTAACTTTTCTTAACAAGGTCTCTGGAAAAAAAAAAAATAGTAACAGGCAGATTTCTTCCATCCTCGAATCAAACATCTAGGACTCTGTCCAATCTGGCTTCCAGCCTTTCCATTAGTACAGACTGCTTTGCTGATTTCCGAATGCCGGCAGACTAGGATTGATTGGCACTAGTCCACTTGTACCTATCCGCCACTTGTGGTACATTTTCCTGTAACCCCCTAAGCAAATGTCTGTTGGAGGTAGACCTTATTGGTAAAGTACTATCATGGATCAAATGCTAACTTTCTAAATCACACTCCGGCTGTGTATCTGGCTCCGGTTTGCAGATCTTGCACAAGCAGCCGTGCCTTTTAATCTGGCAGCTAAACAATGGAATTTACTGCCCAATCACGTAAGGGCTCTAGACCATCTACTTTAATTATAAAACATCATGAAAGCCTAGCTTTGTGCTTCATAAATGGCCACTAATATAGGCTCCCAGTTTCCTTTTATGTACTCTAGTGAGAGGATAACTTTTGTAATTGCACGCTTTATGAAACTAAACCGAATCAGTAGTGTCACACAATACCTCTAATGGGTAGCCATTGCAGGAAAGGACCACGTCATGTATTAAATTGCCTTGCAATAATTGTAGGTTAAATTGGATTATGATTTTTAGGATCTTAAATCCTCGTATGAATCAGAGTAAGCCTTACAAGGAAGTTGGATCGAGGAAACGTGCCTTTGGAAAGTGAATGTAATGCTGTAGCCTAATGCTGCCACACTGTACAGAATAGCAGTTAAACTAGCTATGGAAACAGTTTATTGGCTTCTTATAGCTTTAAAAAAAAAAAAAAGTCTCATGTTGAGGCTGCTACCTCAAGGTTTTGAGCAGTTGCGCGTTATTTCACAACTTCTGTGTTCAGTTCAATGGAGTTTTTACCAAAACAACCCACTTCCAACACAAAGAAAATATCACAGTACCTGTCCATCCTTGGCATAGCAGACAGAGTTTGACTGAGTGTACTTGACAGCAATGCTTGCCACAATCAGATCACGGATGGCAGATTCTGGAAGCTTTAAGAAGGAGGAATATTACCATTTTGAATTACAACAATTTATTTATTTTATTTTGAAAGTTTTATATAGCGCAAACAAGATCTTCGCAGATATCAGAGCGCTTTATAGAGGGGAGCATATATAAACCGATACATCAATAGTGATAAAAGTACAGTTAAGTGATATCATAATCAGGTAAGTCAATTTCACAAGTCATACAAAAATGCAAAGGGTTCGAACAAGTAGTACAGTATCGAGTCTTTAGTAATTCAAGTGCATTTAGCCATGAGGATAGCTTTTACTTCTTTCTTAAAAAGTGCACAATTTGAATACCAGCTGTGAGAAGGTGGCCTGATATGCAGTGCTCACTATTCTAGTGAACACTATGTATCAGTCCAGCAACCCTTATTGATGATTGGTTGTAAGTCAACCTTATAGACCAGCTATCCTAGTAGCATGGATACGAGCAGTCTAAGGCTAAAGACTCGAGAGGGCGTGTTAAGCCAGCTGTTTACCACACATATACCCCTTGAATACCCAGTGAAAGGACACCACACAAGTGTTATGAAAATAAACAAGATATTTATTAAGAATCACAACAGCCCTGTACTCTTTATGAGGACAGGGTACTAAGCACAAACCAAAACTTACAAAAATACTTAAGTTAGCACAGTATATACAAATGCCCGAGGGGCACGGAAAACCATATACTTGAAAAGTGGAATGCGAAATTACTAGCAGGTAAGTACAGTACTAATAGGCTTTGGAATCGCTAGGACTTGACTATAGAATCGTTAGATTACTTCTAGGAGACCCAGGGGACTCGGGTGCAGTGTGTGCACTCTCACGCGAGATGCGGGACAAAGTCTATGGTAGCTAGAAATTGCAAAGTTAGTGTTCTCGGGCGAACCCGACCTGGTAGGAAGAAAACGAAAGTGGATTCTGACCCTTGGATAGTGAGGCTATGCTGGGGCACCGAAATGCCGAAGTTACCTAGCCCAGGGGCTGCAGCTGCATAGGACTCAAAAGACGTCGGGAATCCTCGTTGCCGGACCAGGAGCCTGGAAGAAAGAAGTTGCTGGCAGGCGACCAGTGAAGAAAGTTCGGTGGATCCAAGCCTGGATCGATGGAAGATGACACCTGAAAGCAGAGGGGACCAAGTTCGAGACTACTAGCCAGTAGTCAGTGGGCACCAGGAGGGCACCGGATGGTAGCCACCTCGGCAAGGTGAGTGGGTGACGCTGTGACCGCAGATCTCACGGACCAGGAGGCGTTGTCGGCGACTAGGATGGAGGAGCGATCTGTCCCACGATGGATGAAGCTGTCGGCGTCGCTGGACCCAGGATTGGGCAACAAAGCCTTGGCAAATTCAAGCCCACGCGGTGGACCTAAAATGGCGTCTGGAGTGGACCAGGAGGGTCCGGGGTGCCTCTCTTGAAGAAGGAAGCAAGGGCCAGTCTGGAGCAACCAGACCAGCAGCAGTGATGTCGTCAGGCGTCGTTCAGAAGGCCACAAGCCAGCCTGCTAGTAGCCAAACAACGCGGTGCACAGCAAACAGCAGAAGGGCCCCACGCAGATCGTGGAGATGCAGGGAGGCTGATCTTGGGTGCTGGTGCTGCGCAGGGTTGGGGCTTCTCGGACCCCAAAGCACTCACCAGTGGAAGACTCGGTGGGCTTGTTACAAAGAAGTCGTGCAGTCTTGGCGATCGTCGGTCCCTCGAGGTCTCGTCGCACTCACGGTTCTCAGCTTTGCTGTAGAGGTGAGTAGAGGTCAGAGGTGCCAGGGAAGCCGGGTCTCGTCGAGCTGGGTCGTCGGATTCGTGAAGGACTTGCAGCAGACCGCAGTGTTCTTAGGATGGTGCCCGCTTGATGCAGGGTGACTACTCCTTAGCCACAAGGGAGAATCTTGAGGAAGAAATCTTGAAGTTCTTTCGCAGAAAGTCGTGTCTTGATTCCAAAGATGATCTAAATTGAACAGGGGGCCCGCTCCTATCTTTATACTAAAAAAGGGGGCTGACCCGGTGACTAGGTCCTGCCTATGGGTGGGACTAGGAGGGGGTGGTTACACCCCTCTCCCATGCCGGACTTCCCCAGGCCAGGGGCTGGTGTGCCCCTGGAACTGGTTCAGACTGGCCTATGCGTAGTGAGCACCGGGGTGCCACTCAGCAGTCACCTTCCTGTAAAGCCCTGCCTACCCAGGATACACAAAACCATGTCTGGGACGGTGCTAGCACCGCCCCTGACAGGAAACCCTTTGTCCAAGCTCTCCTCTCTGGGAGGACTCCCAGCAGCAGGAGGTCAGACTCGTGTCTGTGGTGGCAGCATCCATTTTGTGGAGCTGAGGCTTCAGTTAACTTTAACCAGGGTTCACAGTTACATACATGTCGTGTCCCTCTAGAAGGGTGGAATGCTAACCCCGTCGCCAGAATTGGCGAGGGGTTAGTATTCCAATTCGTATGACACCTTACTCGACATGTTTTGATAAAGCAATACCAAAGTTAGCATTTAACCGCGAGGATTATAATGCACTTAAGAGTATATGGTATGCGATATCATGGAACAGCTATTAGGACTTGGTTCCGCAAGCTGCAGACAGGCTCAGCTCATGCCAGAGCACCATCTCACACGATTCCAAGCACTCTGCCTTCAGGATTGTCAAGGCCTGCCATAGGAGTGACTGATAGGAATCTGTGTGTCCATTTTAGGGTTAGGTATAGGTATACTACACCTACAGCAAAGGGTGATTACACGACTTTGCCCCAGCTGTCATGCAGCCAGTTGTGTCAAATTTAGGAGGCCAGCCAGGGGTGGCATAATACATGCTTCAGCCCCTGGTAGGCCCTGGGTACACCTATGCCCTGAGTTACAGGGTCTGATAAGGTGGCCCAGTCCCAATTGGAAATGTACCTAGGGTACATGGAATCCATTTTAAAGAGAGAGCAGTAGGCCTGGGGTCCTGATTGGCAGGATCCCAGGTCGACTATGTCAAAAACCAGCTGGAACACAGGGCAAAAAGTTGGGGGCAACCATAGTCAGGATGTACCTTCCTACACAACCCCCCCCCCCCCCCCCCCAAACGAAAGGAGATAAGGCTATCCTTGTCCAGGTAAGCCTCTATTACCTAAGTGGCCATTTAAGGAAGGACCAGCTCTGGCTTGGTTTCCCCCTGTGTCATGGTCCACTAGGCAACCCCTCACCCTAAGGGTATCTGAGGGTCTCCACCATAGGGAATCTCTGCCTTTGGTGTGTCTTGGGAAAGAAGAAGGCTGATGCTGGGGTGGAGTACTGAAGTGAGGCTCCTCTACCTTTGGGCTCAACTTCCTCCAATCACCATCCATCATGTGTGCCTTTCTTTCTTTAGCTGAGATGCACTGAGCTCTCAGGGTTAGCCTCTGGCTACCAAAAGCTGGAGGCTGAGTCCCTCTGTTTGGCTTACTGGAGGGACAGGTCAGGTCTGGGGTTTTTAGGCCCCATGTTTGGCTATGCCCAACAGTGTCCAGCTGTGGGAGGTCCCTAACTACTTTTAAGGGGGATCCCTCAGGAGTCTTACTTATTTTCACTTGGCTAGGTTTACCAGCTTCAGTGATCCTAATCTGCTGATTAAGGGGTTCTTTTGGACAGGGGCCCTTTGGGGTCCACCACTGGCCTCCCTGACCTATTCAGCCCTGGGCTGACTGAGACAGGGTAGAGAGGTGCAGGTTACCTGCTCCAGACTGGGTCCCACCTGGGAAGGGTCCACTGTCATCAGGGGCACTGCCAGGCTAGGCCTGACTACCTCTGGGGCAGTTCCTTCAACAGGGGTAGAGTCAGTTCCCTGAGGAGGCTGGCTCTCACCTAGTGTCTGGGAGGGGGAAGACTCTTCTTCCTCCTCAATGCTCTGTTTGAGTGGAGTGATCCATTGTTTCAGGCTTCACAACCTCACTATCTGTTTGAGTAGAGGCTGAGACCATTACAGCCTTGCCAACCTTTTCAGGAGGGCACTCAGTTTGTGTTTGGGCTGTGACTGTCACAGCCCTCCTATCCTGTTCTGGAAAGTCTGTCTGAGCCTGGGCAGTGGCTACCACTGCCCTTCCAACCTTTTCAGGGAGGAATGGTGCTTGGACTGGGGCTGTAGCTATTACTGCCCCACTAACCTGTCTGGATAGGCCTATCATTCTGGAGTGAGTTTCTTGCTCCACCTCAGCCCATGCTGAGAGTTCCAGGTCATTCCTCAGTAAGCAATCTACAGGTAGGTTATCTGTCACTGCCACCCTCATGGGCCCTGTGACATTACCCCAGCTGAGTTTGACTACTGCCATGGGATGCCTTCTCTTCACTCCATGAATGTCTGTCACCTGATAAGTAAAACCAGGGGTCAGTTGAGCAGAGGGGACCAGATGGTCAATCACCATGGTGATGCTGGCCCCTGTGTCTCTGAATGCCTCAACTTTCTGACCATTCACTATGACCTCTTGTCTATACTTTCCCAAAATGTGGGGTCCAGTAGTGAAGTTGGCAAACCCCATGCCAGTCTCAGACAAGAGTGTGGTCAGGGGACCTGGCTAGGCCATAGTCCTCCTGATTGCCCAAAGTAATGCCCACCACATTCTTGGGGGCACTCCCACCACCTGGGGGATTACCACTAGTGGTAACAGGAGGTTTAGGAGTATTACCTGGGGGTATATTTCCCTTATTGCCATTTTTAGGGCAACTGGCATCACTTTTGTAATGGCCCACCTGTTTACAGGTATGGCAATAAGGTTTCTTCTGTTCTGAAGGAGTGTTCTGGGACCCACCACCCTTGTTGGAGTTTTGGGGCCCTTGGGAAGTCTTCTCTGTGGATTTATCCCCACCCTTCTCTTGAGGCTTGGTTGATTCCTTCTTTTGGTCACCACCCTGGTTTTTAGGCCTGACCCTGGTTCTGACCCAATTCCTGTGGAGAGGTCAGATCAGAGTCTACCAGGTGCTGGTGTAATAACTGGTTCTGACAATTACTTAAGATTTGCTCCCTCATAATTAGATTGTACAATCCTTTAAAATCAGTAACCTTACTACCCAGTAGCCAGCCTTCAAAAGCCTTAGTGGCACAATCAACAAAGTCAGTCCAATCTTGAGACTGAGTTTTCTGGGTGTCTCTGAACAGCAACCTGTACTGCTCAGTGGTTAAACCAAACCCATCAACCAGTGTATTTTTCAAGATTTGGTAATTGTTAGCATCCTCCACTCTTGTAGTGAGGAGCTCATCTCTACCTTTCCCTTCAAAGGAGAGCCACAAGATAGCTGCTCACTGACTTTGGGGAACACCCTGCACAGTGCAGGCCCTTTCCAAAGCAGTTATCCATTTGTGGATGTCATCCCCTTGTTTAAAGGGGGGCACTTTCTTATTCAGGTGTTTTGTATCAAAACTCCTTTCCCTATTGCTAGGTTTATTGCTGCCACCAGTGGGAACTACCCCACTTAACTGTTGCTCTCTAGCAAAGGCAAGCCTCTCTTTGGCCAGGGCAAGTTCTTCCCTTTCAATCCTCAGATTGGCTGCCCTTTCTTTAGCTGCATACACTCTCCTCTGAGGGGAGGTCATCCTCCTCAGAGCAGAGTCCTGAGAGCCATTGGTTTGAAGGGATCTGCTAGAGCCTCTGGATAGAGACCTAACTCGTCCATTCCCAATGTTAAGCTGACCTGAGAGTGGCCCCAGGGTTCCCCTAGTACCATTCTCATGCCTGCTTAAGTTGGACCTGGTTAGTCTGCTGACTTCTACCTGTCCCTTATCTGCCTCATCCCCTGACAACTGATCCTCATCCTCAGCATCATCTGCCTCCTGGAGGGGATGGTCATGGCTATCAAAGGGTCCCTGTAAGGAGGGCAAACTCCCATCTGGATTAGGAGAGCTAAGAAGTTTCTCAGCTTTCCTGGCATCATAAGTCTCTAAGAGACCAATCAGAAAGGAGATTGTGGGGTTAGACCCCTGTTTTAGCTTCCTGAGGGTACACACTTGTCTCATCTCCTGGAAGCTAAGAGCAGCATATTTGGAAGTGACCTGTGGAGGGTCCACTGACACAAGGGGAGACTCAGAGTTTCCTCCTTTGTCTGACATGCTGATTCTAGTGTGGTGTAAGTGATGCACCTACCTACACTATGTGTTTACCTACTGATCCCTTGCTAAGAGTTGCAGCCAAGGTGTGCTAAGCCTTGAGGAGCTGCAACAGCTGGTTCAGTAGAACTCAGAGTATTCTAAGCTTAGTTATATGTACCTAACAGTACTTATGTGATCTTTCAGCAAGATATTCTTAGGATACGTGTGGTAAAACAGCAAGCTCAAATCCCAACCGCTGCTCACCAATGTGAGAAGGTGGCCTGATATGCAGTGCTCACTATTCTAGTGAACACTATGTATCAGTCCAGCAACCCTTATTGATGATTGGTTGTAAGTCAACCTTATAGACCAGCTATCCTAGTAGCATGGATACGAGCAGTCTAAGGCTACAGACTAGAGAGGGCGTGTTAAGCCAGCTGTTTACCACACATATACCCCTTGAATACCCAGTGAAAGGACACCACACAAGTGTTATGAAAATAAACAAGATATTTATTAAGAATCACAACAGCCCTGTACTCTTTATGAGGACAGGGTACTAAGCACAAACCAAAACCCTCTTACAAAAATACTTAAGTTAGCACAGTATATACAAATGCCCGAGGGGCACGGAAAACCATATACTTGAAAAGTGAAATGCGAAATTACTAGCAGGTAAGTACAGTACTAATAGGCTTTGGAATCGCTAGGACTTGACTATAGAATCGTTAGATTACTTCTAGGAGACCCAGGGGACTCGGGTGCAGTGTGTGCACTCACGCGAGATGCGGGACAAAGTCTATGGTAGCTAGGAATTGCAAAGTTAGTGTTCTCGGGCGAACCCGACCTGGTAGGAGGAAAACGAAAGTGGATTCTGACCCTTGGATAGTGAGGCTATGCTGGGGCACCGAAATGCCGAAGTTACCTAGCCCAGGGGCTGCAGCTGCATAGGACTCAAAAGACGTCGGGAATCCTCATAGACGGACCAGGAGCCTGGAAGAAAGAAGTTGCTGGCAGGCGACCAGTGAAGAAAGTTCGGTGGATCCAAGCCTGGATCGATGGAAGATGACGCCTGAAAGCAGAGGGGACCAAGTTCGAGACTACTAGCCAGTAGTCAGTGGGCACCAGGAGGGCACCGGATGGTAGCCACCTCGACAAGGTGAGTGGGTGACGCTGTGACCGCAGATCTCACGGACCAGGAGGCGTTGTCGGCGACCAGGATGGAGGAGCGATCTGTCCCACGATGGATGAAGCTGTCTGCGTCGCTGGACCCAGGATTGGGCAACAAAGCCTTGGCAAATTCAAGCCCACGCGGTGGACCTAAAATGGCGTCTGGAGTGGACCAGGAGGGTCCGGGGTGCCTCTCTTGAAGAAGGAAGCAAGGGCCAGTCTGGAGCAACCAGACCAGCAGCAGTGATGTCGTCGGGCGTCGTTCAGAAGGCCACAAGCCAGCCGGCTAGTAGCCAAACAACGCGGTGCACAGCAAACAGCAGAAGGGCCCCACGCAGATCGTGGAGATGCAGGGAGGCTGATCTTGGGTGCTGGTGCTGCGCAAGGTTGGGGCTTCTCGGACCCCAAAGCACTCACCAGTGGAAGACTCGGTGGGCTTGTTACAAAGAAGTCGTGCAGTCTTGGCGATCGTCGGTCCCCCGAGGTCTCGTCGCACTCACGGTTCTCAGCTTTGCTGTAGAGGTGAGTAGAGGTCAGAGGTGCCAGGGAAGCCGGGTCTCGTCGAGCTGGGTCGTCGGATTCGTGAAGAAGGACTTGCAGCAGACCGCAGTGTTCTTAGGATGGTGCCCGCTTGATGCAGGGTGACTACTCCTTAGCCACAAGGGAGAATCTTGAGGAAGAAATCTTGAAGTTCTTTCGCAGAAAGTCGTGTCTTGATTCCAAAGATGATCTAAATTGAACAGGGGGCCCGCTCCTATCTTTATACTAAAAAAGGGGGCTGACCCGGTGACTAGGTCCTGCCTATGGGTGGGAGTAGGAGGGGGGTGGTTACACCCCTCTCCCATGCCGGACTTCCCCAGGCCAGGGGCTGGTGTGCCCCTGGAACTGGTTCAGACTGGCCTATGCGTAGTGAGCACCGGGGTGCCACTCAGCAGTCACCTTCCTGTAAAGCCCTGCCTACCCAGGATACACAAAACCATGTCTGGGACGGTGCTAGCACCGCCCCCGACAGGAAACCCTTTGTCCAAGCTCTCCTCTCTGGGAGGACTCCCAGCAGCAGGAGGTCAGACTCATGTCTGTGGTGGCAGCATCCATTTTGTGGAGCTGAGGCTTCGCTTAACTTTAACCGGGGTTCACAGTTACATACATGTCGTGTCCCTCTAGAAGGGTGGAATGCTAACCCCGTCGCCAGAATTGGCGAGGGGTTAGTATTCCAATTCGTATGACACCTTACTCGACATGTTTTGATAAAGCAATACCAAAGTTAGCATTTAACCGCGAGGATTATAATGCACTTAAGAGTATATGGTATGCGATATCATGGAACAGCTATTAGGACTTGGTTCCGCAAGCTGCAGACAGGCTCAGCTCATGCCAGAGCACCATCTCACACGATTCCAAGCACTCTGCCTTCAGGATTGTCAAGGCCTGCCATAGGAGTGACTGATAGGAATCTGTGTGTCCATTTTAGGGTTAGGTATAGGTATACTACACCTACAGCAAAGGGTGATTACACGACTTTGCCCCAGCTGTCATGCAGCCAGTTGTGTCAAATTTAGGAGGCCAGCCAGGGGTGGCATAATACATGCTTCAGCCCCTGGTAGGCCCTGGGTACACCTATGCCCTGAGTTACAGGGTCTGATAAGGTGGCCCAGTCCCAATTGGAAATGTACCTAGGGTACATGGAATCCATTTTAAAGAGAGCAGTAGGCCTGGAGTCCTGATTGGCAGGATCCCAGGTCGACTATGTCAAAAACCAGCTAGAACACAGGGCAAAAAGTTGGGGGCAACCATAGTCAGGATGCGGATTCTGAAATTAAAATGTACGCAAGGACTTCAAACCAGTTACATAATTTGAGACAGCAGTATTGGTAAACACCATATTGCTTTCAGTTTGAAAAGTTACCCGTCAAATTGCCCTTTAAAGAATCAAATAAAGTGTAGAAAAACCATAGCTGAAGCTTGTTAGAGACTGCCATGCACAGTTTTTAAATACTGGACTGTACTTAACTCCACTGTTGTGCCCATAGTGCTAATAACAGTACTCAGATACAATAAAAAGCAACATTTAACGTGCAGACTTACATCTTTACACTTAGTCACAATATTGTTAAACAACGCTGGATCTATCACTGCATCATTCCTTTTCTGCATTAGTTTCAGTCCAAACAAAGTACGAATTTCCATCTCATCTGGCTCATAACCTTGGTCCATCTAACGAGAAAAAAAAAACAATGTGCCAACTTTGTCAAGCAGTGTACACACAACTTGAGCACAAACACGCCAGTAAATAAAATGTTTAAAAACCGGCACCTTTCTGCCAAGTGTAAAACAATTAAGTCTACACGCCTGAGCACTCTTATAAAAACCGGGCACCTTCATTGTTTTTCCACACAGCCAGGCAGGAGAGCAGGTTATGGAGAACACAACCGGCTCCCACTAGCACATGGTCACTGCATTGGTCAACATATTCATCAAACGGTTTGCAGCTGAAGGTGGGTGATTTTTCACATTAGAAAACATCAAATGGAGGCAAAATAGAAAAGAAAAAAAAGAAAATTGAGGTTTACATTAACTAAGTAAATCCTTACAGCTGCAACAGGATCACCCTTTTTCCTCGTCACCCATCACCACAGCTGAACCAAGGGGCTGAATATCACAACTAGGGAGAGTCATTGGGGAACACTGAGACCGTGAAGTCTTTTTTTCGATAACTGCGGTCAACATTTTTCGCAAGGCTTCGATCACAGAATGGGTTTCCAATCTTCCCCAAGTGGCCTACTATTGGTTACAGGCTTCAAAGCAGGTCAGAATATGAAAGGTTAAGTTGTCCTGGACTGGGTACATCTGGCTTTAAAGCTGAAGATTTTAAAATCCTATGCCATTTCTATTAACTGGTATAAAAAAATAAAAAGCTAAATAAAGCTATCCTAGTAAAAACTCAGTTGATCTGGCGAGAAGGGAGATCAAATAGATGGGCAAGCTCAAGGCATGATGTCATATCGCATTTTGAGGGGAGATCGTTAAGAAAGAAAACTAACCCACCTGCAAGACACAGTAGCTTCCA
This sequence comes from Lissotriton vulgaris, assembly GCF_964263255.1. NCBI lineage: Eukaryota > Metazoa > Chordata > Amphibia > Caudata > Salamandridae > Lissotriton > Lissotriton vulgaris. The sequence goes on along the minus strand of NC_141687.1, from coordinate 867,344,531 downwards.
TTTTTCTTCTTGGACAGGATTTTGAGGGCCTCTTCTTCAAACCCAGGAGCCACAATGCCATCAGATACCTGCAACCAAAACAGGAGAGGGACAGTAGAAACAACTTCCTAAAACATGTTTAGGGAAAGGTGTAGGGCAGCATGGAGAGCTTCAGCTCTACTACAATATTAAGATAACTTTGGTAGGTCTCTGTACTAACCTCCCTGGAGATTATTTTTGCGGTGGGGACATCACAGATGTCGGAAACCGCAATGAAGTCACCAAATGAAGACATACGATCAGAACCTAGGAAAACAAACAAGAGAACAGAATGGTCCAGTGCTTTACTTACTTTTTCATCTAAATATGGTGGGTGGGAGTGCTATGGCCGACATGGTGGGGAGAGTAGAAGCATGAAAAGGTCAAAACAAGTCAACACTTCACTGCATCGGTCAGGCAAATAGAGCCTCCCTTGAGCACCACCATGTCATGTTTATATTGAGAACCCCATTACCAACTCATTTTTGTAACTGGCAAAATGTGTTTTGGATGCTCAATTACCAACTATAAAGGTTTAAGAATCGTTAACCTTAAGACATCAAACACGGTCCAGGTAACTGCAAAAGGCCTACAGAAAATATGCGCACCAGAATATCCTGGTTTGTGTGATCACTGTGCTATGTAGGTATTGGTGTTAGGATAGCAAACACAACCAAGAGTGACTACACTAAAAAGGGTTTTATTGCAAAGGATCTACTAGGATACAATCTACAAAAATGACAACTTTGATCATACAGCCACAGGCATTTCACACTTACATGGCATGACAAATGTTTAGATTACATTAAGGATAATGTTACTTACCCAGAAAGCATCTGTTTTTGGCATTTAGAGCTGTAGATTCACATGCTGTGCATACTCCTGCCATCTAGTGTTGGGTCGGATGTTTGCAAGTTGTTTTTCTTCAAAGAAGTCTTTCCAGTCATGAGGTAGGCGACTGCTCCTTTCGATGATCGCGCGCATGGGCATAAACTACATTGTTAGATTGTTTTCCCGCAGAGAGTGCGATTGGAATTAGTAAGAGTAGAATATAGATGTCTATGCGTATGTATATAAAGTAAGAGAACTGCAATAAGGCATAGGTACCCGGGGAGGCGGGTGGGCACATGTGAATCCACAGCTCTACATGGCAAGAACAGATGCTTGCTGGGTAAGTAAAATGATCAGTTTATGCAAAGCATGTGATCAACTATTCACTAGCTTTGCATAGACTATACAGCAGTATTCTCTTAAAGCAGTGGCTGTTGCAGTGGTTTGAAAAAGTGTTCCAAGTACTGACTGGCATCCATTGGCTTGCGGTCTTGCTAACACCTCTACACAATAGTGCTTGGTGAATGTGTGTGGTGTAGACCATGTTGCAGCCTTACAAATTTAAACTATGGGAATGCTTCCTACGAAAGCCATAGTAGCCCCTAATTTGCAAGTGGAGTGCGCTCTAGGGGATATTGTTAAAGTTCTTTTTGCATAATACATTTAACAATCCACCTGGCAATGCCCGATTTGGAAATAGGATTGCCCTTGAAGGAGCAAAAGCAACAAAAAAGTTTAGTCTAACGGAATGACTTTGTTCTTTCTATGCAGCATAAGAGGGCTCTTCTCAAATCTACTACGTAGAGCTCGTTCTGCCATTGAATCTGGTTGAGGAAAGAACACTCTTAACTCAACCGATTGATGTGAAAGGCAGAAACTACTTTAGTTAGAAATTTAGGGTTGGTACAAAGAACCACTTTGTCTTTGTGAAGCTGGAAAAAAGGTTCTTCTACGGTTAGTGCCTGGAGCCCACCCACTCCTCAGTGAGATGATTGCAATGAAGAAAGCGATTTTACGCGAGAGAAATTGCAGCTCACATTTATGCATGGGTTCAAAAGGTGGGCCCATTAATCGTGTGAAGACTTAAGATTCCACACTGGGGCAGGTGGAAGTCTCGGTGGTATAACTAAAGTCCTTCCATAAAAACTTAGATAACTGGTACTCTAAAGAGATAAGGGTTGCCTGTTTTGTAAATATGCAGCGAGATGTAAACGGATGGAAGTGCAAGTTAATTTTGACCGCTGCAAGTGTAACAAACATTTTGTACGGAAGAATCAAGAGGATTGATATTACAGTAAGAAAACGCTTCCATTTAGCAGGGTGACAAGCTCTTGTAGGTCTTCTGGCCTCTCCGATAATGTTCATACTGTCTGGTGGAAGATTAAGGTAACCAAACTCTAACGTCAGGACCAGATCACTAGGTTTACTTCTTTGGGGTCTGGGTGTTTGATTTCTCCATGGTTCTGTGTGAGGAGATTGGATGTGAGATGCAGCTTCTGATGTGGAACTATTGATAGCTCCAACAAGGTCGAGAACCAAGGTGGACAGGCCCATGTGAGAGCTGCTAAAGTCAGCGTGAGGGATGTTTGCTTGAGTTATCGAACCATTGACTGAATCAGTGGAAGAGGTGGAAAAGCATAGGCAAATATCCTATATCAGTTAATCCATAGTGCATTGCTTTGGGAGTGCGGGTGTAGATACCTGGAGGCGAAGTTTGGGCATTTTGCGTGCGACGAAAAGATCTATTTGAGAAAACCCCAACTTTGAAAGTATGGGAGAAGAACTTGGAAGGTGAAGTTCACACTCGTGGATTTGCTGCCTCTGTCTGCTGACCCTGTCTGCTTAGGTCAGCAATCTGATGGTTTACTCCTAGGAGGTGTTCTGCTAGGTGATAAGATTGTGGTGTATGGCCCGTTTCCAAATGTCTTGAGCTAGGTGTGACAGTTTGAGAGACCGTGCCCCCCCTGTTTTTGTACATAATACATAGCTGTCATGTCAGTGCGAACTACGACAGCTTTGCATACAAGGCAAATTTGAAAGGCTGTTAGCACTAGAAACACTGCTAGCAGCTCTAGATTTATGTGAAGAGCTTATTGCTTTGGACTCCACAGGCCTTGAATTGAGTGTTTGCGGAGAGGAGCTCCCCAACCAGTGAGCGACAGTATGGTTAGTATAGTCTATGAATAGTGCCTACGAAGAGCAGTCCTTTGACAAATTGTGGGCCCACCACTGCAGAGAGCATCTGTGTGTGGGTACTTTGCGTGGCACCAAGGGCAGAATTTGAATGGAGTACGTTCCACCGACTGCGAGGCGGACAGACTGGGAAAGGCCCGAAAGCCTTCTAAGAGTTTTGATAGAAAAAAAGTTTTGTATTAAATACGATACACGGAAAAGGGAAATCCGCGATCGAACACAATACAGTCTAGGGTAAGTGGATTGCGCACAGAGGGGAACCTGAGAAAGTGTCGAACCGGAGTGCAGCAATTCAAATCCGAACCAGATAGCAGAAAAATACAATCCAACAATGGAGTCGATGCCCATGCGCACCATCACCGAAAGGAAGTCACCTACCTCATGACTGGAAAGAATTCGAAGAACAACTTACATACATCCGGACCAAACACTAGATGGCAGGAGAATGCAAATCATGTGATCTAGATCTCACATGCCTCGAACACAATTTTACAACTTGATATAAGTGACCAATTACCTCTTGCTCTGGCGTAGGCAGTTGCCAAAGGTGTAAGAGTCTGGAAGATATCATGCACCATGCAGACATGAGCTTCGTTCTCTGTAAGAGGTACACCTACTGCAGCCCCTGGTGACCAAAAAAGAAATACAACCAATAAGCGGGCCATTCACTGGACACAGTAGGTCACATTTACAAAATATGGACAACATAAAATAGAACCTGGATACTTTTTTCCACAATCTGCCCAAGTCTTAGATTGTTTACAACAACCCCCACCGCAGAAGTAAATACCAGGTCACAAAATCAGATACCCCAAATCAATCAACAAGGAAATTAGCACTTGACAAAAGTATGGTCTTGGGTGAATTTTTTCTTTACACTAGTTAATATTCAACCTTTCTCCTCCATTTACATTTCAGTCCCTTGACTGTCATGCTTTCAATTTCGGTTTGGTCATATCCATCTATAAAGTGCTTAAAGTACATCAAAAATATTACATAAAAAAAAATAATCTAAATCTACATTTTGAAACTGTCAATACTTACAAAAAGCAAGTTAGTACAGTTGTAATACTAATCTAGCTATTGCAGAAAAACAAACATAACCCTAGTTATAAAATGGATGATCATGCAGGCATCCTTACACTAATACCAGGGTGTTGAAAAGTAAAAAAAAAAAAAAATGGGTAACATAGGATAATCTTTGACCCCTCTGACCGAACCATTTGATCAGCAGTGCCAACAAAAGTGGAGCTTACTTAATTATTCATTTTGTTACACTTACTCTTCTTGGATGAATTAGTACAATTATACATTCTTGCGGTTTATTTTTCTAACCAGTAACAATGCATTTATTATTCTTGCCTAAGTATTAAATGAGAAACACCCTGAATGGTGTCAGAACATAGTTGCTTTCCAAATACCTGGCCCCTCCTTTTACCACGTTGTGTTTGGCAAAAAAAATCACAAGCCTCAAGATGATCTTAGAAAACGAAATCCCAAAAGTCACTTCTAGTTCCTTTACTCATCAAGAAAGCACAGTCACAATTCAAGGAAGACTCTAAACGTTAAACACAAACTGGGTATTCTGCTTATTTTCAAGGCTTTGGGAACCAAGACAGGCCTAGAGAACAAACATAATGGACCTGAACAGTGGATCTGGAAAGCTCCCAATTTACAAGCCAACTCAAAGCCATTATTAAAAATTAAATCAATTCAATCCAGCGAAATCTACTAAAAAGCAGCATTGCTTCTGAAATGTGATGACAAGGTACTTGCAGGTGAAAATAGTCAAACTGTGCATATAGAATAGAACTGGAGTGTAAAATTGTGCTTAATTTTCTGCATTTGAAACTGAACATGAAGTTGAATTAGTGGATTACCTATCTGAACGACTAGATGAAGGCAGTTGTAAATAAACAGTGTCTTACCTGCAGGGCTCACATGTTTAAAGGAAGTGGCAGCGGGCAGACCCAAGGCCTTCTTTAGTTCCTTCACCAATTGCCAAGCATTGAGGGCATCGCAGAGGTTGATGAATCCAGGAGAGCCATTCAGGACTTGCAGTAACAAAAGCAAAGAGGTGAAAAGCTTAGGAGAATCACTGATGCTCAAACCATCTAATTCAAACCATATAATTAAACACCTGTACTAAATGCACATCAGCAGTAAAATGCTCAACCTGTTGATCTAGGGTGGTGAGGGTCACCTGCTGTGATGCCCCAGAAATGCAGATAAGTTACAGCAGAACAAGATATTCATTTGGCTGTTCGTTGGACAGTTATTTGAAGACGAATGGACAGGTGCACATGTGCAGATTAAGGTCAACAGTATTTCAATTACAGTATCCAGTTGCAACACACATTTTACTTGACAAGTAAAACTTCAATGTAAGTGATGTAACATGCCATGTTAAGTGCCGAATTAGGGACAATGTACTTCTGAAATGCAGCAGAAACTAGAAGCTATCCTACTTGCCAACAGAAATATCCATTGAAATAAACACTATTTCCACCAATAGAGGATATTTAAGAAACATTTAATACAAAGCGAACCATCCATTAGGAAAGTTTTAATAATGTTAATAGTATCAATTTAAACTCTTTTTAAAGCAAATTGAATGAAATTAGGCACTGCATGATACTGCCAATTTTATTATTGTGGGCATCACTTTGCATTTCTAATTTCATGCAAGATACTGCAAAGGCATACTACTTATTCAAAAGTCACGCAAGAGAAGGTCTTAGAACAATTCTCCCTCAAAAAACAAAAGTGTGCAATATTTCGCAGGCACAATAAACATTTCACTTGGCCTTTACATGGACCATGAACAGGGCTTACTAAAAAAGAAAGGGAGTCCTTCAATTTGATGCCATTAATCGGTCATCTTTTCCTCCTAAAAGGAGCCAAGTAAATGTATAGGAAAAACAGCTGTTGGAAATCTATATTTCTAATAGTCTCCTTTGGGCTTGTTCAAATAAAGTATGCTTATTTTATGGTAAATTGATAAAGGCAAATCAATCAGCCTGGCTATGGCTCATTTGGGTTTTGCTAAGCCTACACGAATAGAACTGGAGAACATCCTATACAAATAAAGGACTTGGGTTTTGTAAGATCTTTAAAAAACAAGAAACAGCAGAGGTCTTTTGACAAAACAAATGCACGAAATCATAAAAAGGAATTTATTTTGTTAAAGGGTAACATATTAAATTATTTACTTTGATTGTTTAACAGTTTTATTTTAAGTTGTTAGCATCTTTTCAGCAAGTATATGTACTATTCTTTCAAGCTAACCAATAAAAAGTAAGAGTCCACCTAATTGAGAAATTAGACTTGCAATGGTGGGGCACACAGAATAGTGTATTGATAAAAAGGTGGCTAGATCAGGAGTTCTTGATCAGAGCAAAATTACTGTATGAACATTAGAAATCTAAAATCGGCCAAAAGATTACAAATTATATGCATTTTTTTAAAAAGAATTTTTGGAAGACCTTTATTGATGATGCACCATACACATAGCCAATACAAAACGCCCGAAGGCTCACAGAAGATTCACATAACAATAAGGCAGTGCACGAAGGATCTATTACAGGAGTAATGAGGTCTAATTTTCAAAGATAAGTTCTGAAGGATAAACGGCGGCAGGATGTCAGAAAGCAGCACAATGGTTGTGGCGGAAAAGGATCAGGAGAGATATACATAGCATTAAAAATGTCGGAACCATTACTGTCCAAATTAAAGAAAAACGTTTAAACCCAGAAGGAAAAAGAATAGAAGGCCTATAGAACAAAAAGAAAAAAGAAACAAAAGCCCAACCTCCCACCCCCCACCCTGCAGCTGGCTATGGCCTACCCCCCCATAGCAGTGTGCCTGTCGCCCCACTTAAAAGGAGTCCCGAAATATAGAAGTAAGAAAAGTGTTTCTAACCTATAACTAATGAATAAAGAGGTGGAGGAGGAGCCCGCTACCAGTCCCCCGGCGCCTTCTTTCCACAGGTCAAGCAGTTCAATAATAGCCCAGGATATATTGTCCACTGAAAGAACAGCAGTACAAGCATACAATGTTAAAAAGCGCGAAGTCGGCACATTGCGTTACCAAAAAACCCACATGTCCCACATCCAATTCGGTCTGCAGCAAGGAAACCATCAGTCAACGATAAAAAGCGATCATCCCTGTCCCGTCTTCACCCTCCAACAAAGGTAACCCAGAAAGGTGTGAGCAGTAATCCAAACGGGGCACTTCGCTTCCCACACTCAACCAGAGCAAGAACACTGGAGTCCAACGATCCCGCAAAGGAGTACACAACCCCCTTAGTAAACTGCAAGGCCGAGCAAGGGAGGAGAGTCTTGATGTCCAGCTCCTTCTGGAGCGATCTCTGGATGTCAAGGGGCAAGACGTGGGGAGAAGACTCCCGTCGTAATTGCAAGCCACGGGTCGCGCTTCGGTCCAGGCAGACGTCGTTCGTTACAAAGGCAGCCTCGGAACCTGGAGTCCCAAGGCAAACACTGTTGGACGAGGCCGCCATCTTGTAATAGTCAGACTCGGGGTGAAAAGCAGCACTGTGGTCCGGCAAGTCCGCCATGTTCGAGCACCCCGGTGCAATCATACCGTCAACCTTGCTGATCAGGGTTTGCACAGAGTATGTCATTTCTTGACGGAAGGAGACAATGGCCGCCAATAGATCACCGTAGCCTTGATTACACCCACGCTCACTTCCACTCACAGCCCCCTACACGCCACATCCATGGCCACTCCACGGCGAAGATTGTGCGCCATTACTCACTTCACATGGAAGCCCTCCAGGCCAGGGGCAGGCTGCTCGCAGTACGCAGTAGGTCTACGCCCAGATAAGAGTGGTAAACAGACCCAGGAAGCAGCTGTAGACATTATCCCGCAAGCCAGTCGCTCTGCTTGAAGTCAGTGGGGTGGGTAGTTCGGGGACCTCCCGCTAGCAGAGCGGCAGCATTGGGGCAAACAGTCGGCAATTAACGATAAGGGTTCCCGCAGTCATAAAATTGCTCCAGACACAGGCACCGGGCACAATCAACCCTGTTCCTGTATTCCAGTGGGGCGGGCGGTCCAGAAACGGCCTTGATTTCCTCAATTGGTCCGACCGGTGAAGCACAGCTGCCGACGCCCGGTGTTATTCACTCCACAGCCGGCTCCGGCATCCACTCGAGGCCCCGGTCTCAGGGCCGCCGCAGGTCTCGAACTTCAATCGAGCATTTCTCCCGGTTGCAGAGGAGCGCGGGCTTCAAGATTTCCCCACAAGCCGTCGGGACATTACGGCTACCGCATCGTGCCGACTGAGCGCAGGATCATCGGCAGGATAGGTGCGAAGAAAGATGGTCCACGGAGCCGAGGGACTACACGTCCGACCCGGTCGCCATCTTGGCTCCTCCCCAATTATATGCATTTTAAAGTCAAATTGATCACGTAAAGCTTGGCACAAAGCAATTCTGTTAAACACGAGAATTAATCACCATACAACAGATTTCCCTTTTATGTACCAAATGAAAGATGAATGCAATATTAAGACAGCTGCTTTCTGTCCAACAGAAGATTTGTGGGGAACAGTATTAGTGATAAATCAAAACCTGTCTCCTTTGAGAAAGTACCCCCTTGCCTAAATTGCCATAACTGCTAGATGGAGTAAAATGGCAAAATATCATAGTTAGGAAAAACTAAGATCACACAGCGTCTGCAGTGAACGAATCATTAATTCAATCTGATGCATAACCTTCTGCCAACTGCTGAAGACTGTAAATGTACTGATCCCCTGAAGTTTTTTTTGTTACACAAAATAACCTAGTTAACTGATGCTTATGTTTTTAGAAATTCTAAAGAAAAATTAACAAGTTGAAATCAAGAGAGCTACCCTCAACCCCCTTTCTAAAACTGGTGATCCGGTATACGCAGCGATGTCAAGTGTACTCTACAAGAAATAAACTGTCTCTACTAGAGGTTTAGTGTAACCCAGTCATGCATAACCACCCCCACAGCAGGAAAACATCATGAAAAGCTAGAAGAAATATTATGGCAAACTGTCAACCGTTTCTAGTACAGGGAACAGACCTTTCGATGCGCATCCTCGGAAGATAAGCCAACGTCTCTAAAATTAGACCTTCATAGGCAGGGGACTTAAGTCCCTGTGAATATTTATTTTTGGAGTGTATTTATGTGCCACATGACTGGGGTTCAGAATATGGTGGTAGGGCGAGAAGGGTTTCTGAAGAATATATGCCTCTACAGGTAGCAATCCCAGACAGCATCCCTATAAAATGCCCCTTCTCTTACCTGAAAAGCGCACTACGGTAACCAACACTGGTAACAAGCATCAGGTTCAATACCCCCACTGTTCAACCACATGAATGATATTACCCATCTAGCTAACCAAGTAATAATTTTTAAAATCTCTATTCAGACTTAAAGGTGACTCGATCAAGCTAAGATCTGAAGAAACACTTTGTTCAGACAGAATGTCTAACCCTCAACCCATAAAATGTAATGTCCACGAGGTGGACTGGCAGAGTCTAGGAAATTTTGGAATAAGAGTGCAGAGAGATTGCAAAGTGGTCAGTAGTTAAAGAGGCACTACGCCGTGGCCCCTGCCATGCTATTTGTCTTGGACCTTGCAAGTACACAGCTGCCAAAATCATGGACAGTAGCCACTAAACCTTAAATACACACTGAAAAATTGTGCAAAAGTACATAGATGATTAATATGCCTACCTGCTGGATACCAAGCCACCCATGCACCTTCCTTGGTACCAGGAATAAATTCAGATCATAAGGAAACCTCCCGGCACATTATGCCCTCCGCTAACTAAACATGCCCTAACCCCAGTTCTCCTCTGCAATCAACACCTATCTGCTCAACCAATGCCCACTAGTTACTTGGAGCCCAAAAACTCAAGACATTGACCATTTCCAGTCTCAAGCTATCCACATGTTTCCAGTTTGAGTTTGATGAATGTTTTAGGTCCGATCTGGGACGATCATCCAGCTTTAGTTCAACCCGTCCTCATTCAGATATCTGACCCACACAGAAGAGGTAAGTTGTCAGAAGCAGGGGCAAACCATACCACTCAAAGGCCAAATGCAATGGAAAGGGGGTAAAAGAAAAAATAATAATTTAGACAACGTCCTCTGTTATTCATTTTGGAAGAAAATACTTTGATCGGAAAATAAAACACACAAGTCTTTTAGAACTAGACAACCAGGGAGAAATTGCGATATTCAGGTCTGAATGAAGATTCCAGGACAGGCACTGGGGTATCAGAGTCATTAACTGAGTTGAATGCACAAGTTACTTACCTTCGTTAATATATCTGTAAGAAACATTGGCAGTGATACATTCCTTACCTTAGAATTACCCACCCCCCAGGTGTCAGACTAGATCCGGAAAGTCTGTCAGCAGTACCCTTGTGCATCGGAAGGTTGCGTCGTGCAGCTCCCAGTCCGTGGTTGGCATCATGGTCGCAGAGATGATGTCGCAGCAGCTACTTAGACGCCGCCCTCACGTGCCGAGGTCAGTTCTGTACACTACTTTCCACGCCAGGAACGCAAAGCCATTCAAAATACTGACCACTGGTGCCTTGACAATAGGGCCCTGAAAGGGATAACCTTAACCCTATAAATCAGTTTGTAGAAAGGAGAGTCTGGGTGGGGCGGTAAGGAATCTCTCACTACTAATATATCGTTACCAAAGGTAACTTGTGCATCTGAAAGAAACACGTAGTGATAGAGTTCTTATCTTAAAATAGATACCCCAGCAATACCAACCGCGGTGGTGGGTCTGCAAACCAAAATCATACCAGAAAGTCCTGAAGAACAGAACGGCCAAAGAAGCCATCTCTCCAGACTTGACTGTCCAGGCAGTAATGCTTTGTAAATGTGTGTAGTGAGGCCCACGTAGCTGCCTGATAATGTCATGCAAGGGAACTCCCTGTCCCAAAGCAGTAGTGGTTGCAGTCGCCCTGGTAGAATGGGCGCGTACCCCCCACCAGAGGCTCCTTTTTAGCCAAAGAATGGACAAGCCTTTATGCACATACGACCCATAGAGATGTTCCGCTTTTGCATGGCCCGACCTTTCTTGGCGCCCACGTAGCCAACAAAGAGCTGGTTATCCACCCGGAACTGTTGACTGCGGTTCAGGAAGAATGAGAGCGCATGTTTTGGGTCCAGATGGTGGAGCCTCTCTTCCTCTTTCGAGGGATGTGGAGGAAGAAAGAAAGTGGGAAAAGCTATGGTCTGCGCGATGTGAAAGGCCGTGACAACGTTTGGCTGAAAAGATTGACTAGTCTTAGAACAACTTTGTCGGAATGGACAGAGAGAAAAGGAGGTTTTGAAGCAAGAGCCTGGTGTGCACTCACTCTTCTGGCAGAGGTGTTAGCAACCAGGAAAGCAGTCTTTAGTGAGAAGACGAAGAGGACAGTTGTGAACTGGCTCAAAGGGAGAACACATCAGATATTTCAGAACCAGGTTCAAGTCCCACTGAGGCATAACGAAAGTAACAGGAAAAGAAGAGTAATGCATTTTAAGAATCTACTTCCAGCAGGGGACTTGAAAAGGGAAGGCTGATCTGGAAGCAGTAAAAAGGCTGAAATTGCCAAGAGATAGTTATTGATAGTGCCCAGAGCAGAGCCCTGCTGGGCCAAAAAAAGTAGAAATGGAAGGACCTCTGAAAGAGTGGCAGAAAGGGGGATCCACAGCCTTTTCTGTGCACCATGCCACAAACATATTCTACCTGCAGGCGTATACAGTCTTAGTGGAGGGACGTCTGTCCGCCAAGATTACATTACAAACTTCAGAAGGCAGGGCAAAAAGATGTCAACTGCCGCCGCTCAATCTCCACACAAGGAGGTGGAGGCTGGACAGGTTTGGGTGGAGGACCATCCCCTGGTGCTGCGACAGAAGATCCTCCCGAAGAGGCAGTCGGATCAGGGGATTCAATGGCCATGCAGAGTAGCTCAGGATACCATACTCTTCAAGCCCAGTCGGGAGTCACAAGAATGACTTGAGCCCGGTCGCGCTTAATCTTCAGCACTCTGGGTAGAAGTGATATGGGCGGAAAGATATATAGACAGCAACTCCACTTGTGACGAAAAGCGTTGCCTAGCGAGTGCAGCCTTGGAAATTCCAACGTGCAGAACTGATAACCCTGCTCATTCACTTCGGAGGCAAGTAGATCTAACCAAGGTTCCCCCCCACTGCTGAAAGACCTTGCGCCACGTTAGCGTTCAGACGCCATTCGTGATCCATCATGCACCGACAGCAGAGTTCATCCTGCCCTGGTGTTCCAGCCAAGTCCAGAAGCGCAGAGCCTCCTGACATAGGGTCCACGACCCCACCCCGCCCAGTTTGTTGCAGTACTACATGGCGGTGCTGTTGTCCGTGAACACCTGCACCACTCTTCCCCGGACAAAGGGAAGGAATGCCTTCAGTGCAAGCCGGTTCGCCAGACGCTCCAGAAGGTTGATGTGGAGCCCAGATTCCACCAGAGGCCTCTGATCTCGGCCTCACCCATGTGGCCGCCACATCCCAGGAGGGACGCTTCAGTCACAACTGTGTGCTCCGGATGCGGGAAGGGAGAGGGATTGGTCATGGAACCAATCAAGATTAGTGAGCCACCACTGCAATTGTCGTGCAGTTCCCTCCGAGATCTGGACGAGATCGGACAGTTTGCCCTGATGCTGTGCCCACTGGAACTGCAGGTCCCACTGAGGAGCCTGCATATGCCATCTAGCATGATCCACTAGCAGGATGCATGAGTCCATCAGGAGTAGGAGGGTCCTCCTGACCGAAACCTGGGTTTGAGGCTGAAAGATTGGAATCAAAGCTTGAATATCCCAGACTCTCTGCTCGGGAGGATAAACTAAAAACCGCGCCGAGTCCAGAACCGCTCATATGAAGGAGCTTCTGAGAGGGAATCGGATGCTACTTTGGCTCATTGATGGAGAACCCCAGCAGATGCAGGAAGTCGGCTGTAGTCTGGAGGTCGGAAAGGACAGCCTGGGGCGAGCCGGCCTTCAACAACCAGTTGTAGAGATAGGGGGAAGACTGGAACCCTTGATCTGCGCAGATGAGCCGCGACCACTGCCATTACTTTAGTGAACACCCAAGGGGTGCTGGTAAGGCCAAAGGGGAGCAAAATAGACTGAAAATGCTCGTGGTCTACTGTGAACCGCAGGTAACCCCGGTGGGCCGGCAGGACAGGGATGTGGACATATGGGTCCTGCAAGTTCAACGCTTCCATCCAGTCTGCAGGGTAGAGGGCAGACAGGACCCGAGCTAGCATTAAAATCTTGAACTTTTCCTTCCAGGGGAAGCGGTTGACGTTCCTGAGGTCCAAAATAGGACGCAGGCCCTGGGAACAACAACAACAACCTACTTCTGGCACAGGAACGCACTCAATGGCCCCCTTGGCCAAGAGGGCCGTGACGTCCTACTGAAGCAGCGCAAGATGGTCCCCCGACATGCAGTGGTATTGAGGTGAGATGGCTGGAGGAGTAGTCTCGAATGGGAGGGAGTAGCTCCTTCAGACTATTTGCAGCACCCACCTGTCCGAGGTGATATTGCCCAGTGGGGGAAGAGGATGGCAAATCCTGACACCGACTGGTTTGATGGGCCTGAAAGTTCGGACTAAGAAGGCATGGAGTTTGATGCTGCAGGGGTGGAGGTGGACTGACCCACCCGCTGGCCCCCAGAACCGCCTCGGCGGTTCCCACGTCTGCGCTGAGGTTGTGGTTGCGCAGGCCTGTGGCTCTGGAATTAATGTGTTGGGGCACCCCTTCCGTGGCCATGAAAGGAGTGAAAGGCAGAAGGCGGAGGAGGGAGAGTTGCCGGGAGGCTCAAGGACTTGGCCGTAGCTTTTGAGTCCTTAACGCGCTCCAACGCATTATCCGCCTTATTGCCAAAAAAGGTGAGTGCCATCAAAGAGCATGTCCATCAGAGTGTTCTGAACATTCCCTGAGAAGCCAGTTGCCCAGCGAGTCGGCAGTATCACGCCCAAAACGAATGGTCAACTTAGCTGCATCTCTCCCAGCTGCTATAGCTTGGGATAGTACTGCCCGGGCCTCCTCCAGACAGTTGGGCAGCACCAGCGCAACTGTTTCCCACACAGAGAAGGAATAACGGCCCAAGAGGCATGCAGTGTTCACCGACCGCAGCCCTAAGCTGGCATATGAAAACAGCTTCTTGGATTCCCTATCCAGAGTTGCAGAAGGGAACATGCTCTGAGAAGCAGAGACCTGGACAACCAAGCTCTCAGGAGTGGGGTGTTGGGAGAGAGGGGGAAAGTGTGTGTGTGTGTGTGGGGGGGGGGGGGGGGGGGCGTGTGGGGGTCCCCCAGAGCCTGGTGATGGCATTGGGCCATGTTCCTGTCCACAGTGCGTCATTAAAAAAGGCAGCAAGGGCTCCAAAGAGGTTGCAGCCGGCTGAAGCACTTCTGTCAGGAGGTTAGTCCCGATGGCCACTCTAGGAAGTTTGACGTGTAGGGCCTCGGCTGCCCTACGCAACACCACTGCGTAACTAGCTCCCTCCTCCGTAGCCAGGTTAGGAGGAGACAGCATGCCACGGTCAGGTGAGTTATCAAGACCGCTGGTATCCCCCAAATCCCCTGCCCAGTCTGGATCATACCCACAGTGTTGTGTGAGAGGGTCCTCAGACCCCTCCCAGTCCTCCCCTTCCTCCGAAGTCTGCGCAACCGGCTGAAAATAAGGACGACATAGGGGTAGAAAGGCCCCGGATTCTGCGTCGACCAACGCCGATCCGGCGCCATGTCTAAGTCAGGGCTGAAACCAGGGTCGACGTCTATGGTAGCACCGGACAACACCAGTGGAGGCGTTATGGGTCAACCGGTGTCACCCAGAATCTGAGCACGGATCCAGGGGGTCCTGCGGTCCCGGGGACGAAGCAGACGGCGGAGTCGATGCAAGGGCAGGATCCCCAGCCAGGCCCGTGGGGTCCGTAGGTGCACCCACGGGGCCAGACAGCCCAAAGAGTCAGGCCATAGTTGCAAGTAACTCTTGCACCTGAGCAGGCATCGTCAACGGACCCGGAAAGGGTGGGTAGGCCGGCGGCATCGCAGGTGCCACCGGAGCCACTGGCGTGGCACCATCTGCATGCTCAGCCGCGGCGTGCGAGGGGGAAGTTTAAGAGTGACGGCGCTTCTTCGACTTATTCTTGGAATGCTTAGACTTACCTGACCCAGAGTGCGAAGACTTCGATCCAGAAGAATGATGGAGACTGCTCCGCGACCGGTCCCTCGACCTCCCACAGGACTGGGACCTTTAGCGGCGCGGAGCACACTGCAGGAGCAGTCCCGAAAGTTGCTGGAAATCCTGCAAAGTCTTTGGCGCCATGGCCACGCCCCAGGCAATAGTGACACACGCGGCGTGGGTCCTTCCCCAAAATCATGTGGTGACAGTCCCCACAGGTCTTGAAGCCAGGCATCCCTATGACACCAGGAGTAGATAGACTCAAAAGAATGGAGACAAAAGGCCTCGAAAAAAACTCAGTCAAAAAGTGACTGGGGGTACGTGCTCTTCCCGGATCTGCGCTTGCTGGCGCAAAAAAAAAAAAAAGTTAATGCGAGGGCGGCATCTAAGAAGCTGCCGAGATGTCATCTCTGACCACGACAAACTTGGAGCTGCACAACGCCACCTTACAACGCACAGGGGTACTGCTAACGAATACTTTCTGGATCCAGTCTGATGCCCGAGGGTAATTCTAAGGCAAATAAAATATCACTATGCGTTTTTCAGATCTAACAATTAAGATTTGCTGCCTTGGACAACACTGACCTGCCATATGCAAACCAAAGAGGTTGATGACAAGATATGGCAGAGGGTCCCAAGTTCTAGTGGTATGCGTGTTCTGACTTACCTGTGAGAGGAAGCTTGGGGTGCATTGTATAAAGCTGTGCAGGAATCTGGTGTGGGTTCATACCATACCGCAGAGGCAGATGAGCTACTCCTTTACTGTACTCCTTCCTGAAGTAATCTGAGATGGCATCATCATACTGTGCAGTGTGGGTAAAAGCCTGAAACAAAGATCAGTTGAAGTTTACAAGATGTCCAGACTATGGTTAATTAAGCAGTACAAATACTTTAAATGCATGTGAATAGAAGCCTCTAAACTAAACATCTTTGAAAAATGTAGATTCTGTAGCAATGGTGATTTCAGAGGTAACAGTGCAAAAATACAAGCTGATTTGCATATGCATTGAGCTTATCTTGCAATACTAGATCTGGATAGTCTGCACTCAGACTAGAAATGCACCTTCTGCCATGCCATGAACAGCAGGCGTGAGGGGTGTCTTAGGGCTACAGAACCAGAATGTCTCCAACAAACTTCAATTAAAGTAAAATCCCAAATTGCAGAACTACCTACATGTGCAACGCTGGAAACATGGATTGTAATCTGGTCATGGTTTTTATCTGGGCAAAAATCAATTCAGCATTTCTAGAATGTGAATTGTGGAATGAAGACAAAAAATATTAACAAGATTCCATGTAACAAGGTACTGCTTTCAAAGGCCAAGCCTCAATCACAAAGTAACCAAAGGGCTACTGTCAGCACAAAGGCCGGTACGAAAAATTGTTTTAAAATAAAAAATAAGGAGATCCTTCAAATATGGGCCAAAGCTCTCCAAAAATATAGAAACAGTGAGATTGATCAAACACTTGGCTAGAAGGGGTAAGCAGATTTTCAGGTTTGTCTCATGAACCGCACATGCTTCTCACAAGAACTACGGAATGAGTCACGCTCAAGTTCTACACAAATGACTCCCACAAAAAAAGAAGCGGCTCAACAAGTCTTAATATGGATATGTGCCATTTTCTGCAGGTGTAACTTGGTGTTTGTCCCGCAAGTATTGAAGCCCTCATCAATAAGTAGGTTTTCCACCAGCACAGATGCTTTAGTACACCAGTGAATGTCCTATTAGACAGCACCCCTACTGAAATGCATAGAGTACTTGAAGCAGTCAGTGAATACATTGGATTTAATGACTGGATAATAAACATGGGTAGAAATATTATTTGGAGACTCGCAATTGTGGATAGGAGTTGGGGCATTGACAGGAGAGTGGATGGAGGGGCATTACGTGCATATTGTACATGGCCCTTTTAAATGTAGGTTTCACTCATGTAAAGCTAGCAAAGGCTCGCAGAAAAATACATGTTAGAAACGATTGCCAATACTCCAGGACATGCTCGGTGGTGTACAATTATTTGGTTTAAGTTAGGACAGTTGGGCGTCAATTTAGAGTGGGAAGAAATAGTTTAATATGGTCATTTTAAAACTCAGCTCAAGGACATAAAAACCAAAACACAAAGCATTCATATTGATTAGAGCTAGATCGATTAAACGACATTTATCTGCAAGTCAGTCAAGCAGGTTACATCACAAATTTAGCAGCGTTTTTATTGACTATAGTCAACTAAAGAGCAACTAGAAAGATGGATTTAATATCAGTGTCGCTGTTTTTATAGGACGAAGGCATGATTCATTTCACATAGGGTTTGAATTTGCCCTGCACTAAAAATATAAGTGACTCATTACTGAAACCGGTCTTCTGAACAGCAGGAGTCTCAATTTTTCACAAGTAAGAATATGTGTAGCAGGCACGAACTTGTGGTTATACTGGTTAATTGACTGTTCAACTGAATTCATGTATTTAATCTAATATCTGGGGTGGGGAGTATTGTGTACACAATTGTCCACTTGCTAGAGTGTTGCGGTGCTAACAAATGAAAATAGACCTATGACGAATTCTACAAGCGGAATTTGCAGCCACCACTCGACCGTCTCAAGCGAGACATACGACACTTGGAGTCGCTGCCACTGACCCTGCTGGGAAGGGTAGCGCTTTTTAAGATGGCTCTGCCTCGCTTTCTTTATATCTTGGAAAATACAACGTATCCTGTGCAGGCTTCCTATTTTAAAATAATTGTGGCGCAGGTCTCGGTTCTCTTATGGGGGCCATAAGCCCGCACGTATAGCACAGGCCAAGCTGGTACGATGGTGGCATAGCGCTTCCAGACATATACCTTTATTACTGGGCAGCACAATTAAAAGTAATCAATGGATACATCTTCCACAATCGGAACCGGCACTAAAGGCGGACAGAGAGCAGTTAGGAGTGTCTGGTGTGCTAGCTCCTCTTTACGATAAAAAATTCTTTAACAAGGTTTGGGCCACTGCGACACACGCTTACAATATGGCATGTAATGCAGGCAAAATTGGGGTGGCAGGGGGTATTAACGCAGCTTACTCCACTATGACGCAAAGCGGCTGGGAAAACTTAGACACCAAGTGTTTCGATAGTTGGGATGCTATAGGATTATCGACGATTGGGGATAAGTGGGAGAAAGGAGAAATACTTTCCTTTGATATGCTACGACAGCAATAAGACTTAGCCCCCACTGAACAGTTTAGATATGTGCAGATACGACGACACGCATTAGCGACAGCGCTACCACCTGGCACGGAAGTCCCGGAAGCGTCTCCTCTAGAGGACAGGCTATTGACTAACTACATGCCAAAGAGGGCGACCTCCATAATTTATCGTAAATTGGTGAATAACTTACCTGACCCAACGGGAAGCCTACGGGAAAAATGGTCTCATGATTGTGGGGGAGCTTGATTAATCGGAATGGCAGGAGGCATTGGCATCCCCGAAGGAAGTGGGCATTCCCTCGCGTCTTCATTTGCTACAATTATGCATACTACACCACTCCTACTAAACTAGAAACACTCTACACAAGATAGGAAGGATAGATCATCCCTACTGCCTGAGGGGATGTGGGGAGGAGGGGACCTTTTATCACAACATATGGGACTGCCCCAGAATAGCTGAATACTGGACACAGGTATTAAGGACTATGTCTCAATCAGAGGGAGACTCACTACTGCCGGAACCCAGGCACGGTCTTCTAAATATATGGGAACCCACACGTTAAGGGCAGAAGTGGGCGACACTGGGTATGATGGTGGCTAAAAGAAACAGCGCAGAGATGGGGTGGAACAGAGAAACCAACCTGTGCAGCATGGAGGGGAGATATGGATGCAGCCATGATAACAGAAAGGGCGGTGTTTAGCAGCAGGGGTTGCCCCAAAAAATGGAAGACAATTTGGGGGGCATGGAATGCCTACAGAGGCAATATCTGCGAACCACCATCGGATAAGGAGGATAGTTCAGATTCGGACTAGGTCCATGACCACACGACAAGCTGGGAAATGTCGGACCTAAACTTCTACTTGAAACAGTTTGATAAGATATTGTGCAAAATTTACTGTATAAATTCTAAATAATTACGCTGTATTATTCAAGAAAAACGAATATATATATATAAAAAAAATGAAAATAGGGAAACTGCAAAGTAAGGGCCTTATAAAAGTCGCTGTATTGTAAAGATTTGGCAGCCACATTTTTTATACTCTTCAGATTTGAATTCATAACAAAGTTTAAAAAAAAGAATAGTATTGAGACATTAAAATCAGTAGATCTCGAACAAGCATCAGAAGCTTGATAAATACTAAATCCTATACCAGAGGGCAGCTTTTGATTACAGATTGTGGCCATTGGTTAAGAAATCGAAATTTAAATGTTGAATCATGGCAATAGACAAGACTAGTAATCTAAAACTATGCTTTGAAGAGAATTGCCAGATTAGTTTTAACCAATTTTAGTCAACCGTAAACATGAATTCGAAAAAAAGTCTCATCCCAGAGCTCAATTTGTTTTTATTAAAAGCTGGGCAAGAATGTACAGCTACTGTGGCTGGGAATGCCACTCTGATCCAGGAACTGCTGTGTCAGATACAGAGGCTTCCACCCACAATTAGCTGCACAGTGCCAACATCAGTACAGTACTGGTCAAATGAGGCACCAGCATTCGTTCAGAAAAGTATGCATTGGTCCACTAAGCTTAACCGCTCCATCTCAAAACAATCACTGGATAGTAAAAAGGTGCCATGGGTTGACCATGTCAGTCTATGGTGACAAACAGCAAATGGCCATTTAATGCACAAGTACTCTACCTCATACTGAGCTGGAGGCAAAGACTTTTATTCATCGGCACAACCGATGGGGAGTACCAACGTGCTCTGGTCCCCAACAACAAGGGTCTGTGCTGCCTACAAATTAAGTACGGATTCACCCCAGGATAAAATCTAAAAAATGACTCACTGAGCTCCTTAAATATGAAATGCATACTCATGAAATAGCACGCAAATATGACAAAGCCATGTTATTATTTGGGCAACGTTGTTTAAGCAAAGGGAAGCAAAGCATGCTTTAATAGTGTGTAAAAGCTAAGACTAGACCTGGGGTGGGAAAGGCAGAAAACTCTAGCAAAGGCCAATAATAGGGAACCAACACTGTAGAATAAAATATTTGCCCATCGCCATTTGCTAATAGGGTTAGTAATTACTTTTCAGTCCTACACCACAGATGCTGTATCAATCCAAGCTACATAAATCAAGAAACCAAGAGCCAGTTTTAACAGACATTTCAGGGATACCTTTGGTGTGCTAGATGTAGCAAAGAGACCCTTTGTCATCACCCCCATGTTTTGCCAGGGGTACTTCTGTTTTACGACTGATGTGCACTGGTCTCTGCTCACCAGTCCCCAGTGCGCGTCCCCTCAAAAGAAGTTAAATTGGTCGAATTGTAACAATTGGCACACTTTAGCACCCCTGTAAGGCCCTAGTAAGTGGAACTACTGGTACCTAGGTCATGGGTACTAAAGAGGTTCCCTAAGGGCTGCAGCATGTATAATGCCACCCTAAGGGGCTCCCATACAAATTGCATGCAGCCTGCCATTGCAGTCTGTCATGGTGCAAACCATTAGCGAAAACATAGCACACTGTGTGCCATGCCAAAGTCACTACATAAAATATATGTAACTCACCCCTACTGGAGGTCATGTAGCTGTATGGCAAGGTGCATTATATTACATATGAGGGCATATCTGCATGATCAGACCTGCCCCTGTGCTGTCTAGTTCAATTAGACTGTACAAGTGAACAGGTAAGCCATCTACGTATATGTACTAGTCATTGTTCCCCAGCTACATGGACGGTTTACAGAAACATACGGTGTTTGGTAAAAAAAATACCTGGTCTTAATAAATCTGTACTGTTACCAGTACAAGATTTAGCACATGCATCCACAGGGCACATTTGAGGTGCCCCCCTGAACAAACTATCAGTATCTAGTGTACTGGCTAATTGGTCTAGTCCAGCCTGCCACAGCAGACTATCTTCTGACTCCCTGCAGGCGAGAGTCCAAGCTCTGAGCCCATGTAGGAAGCTGGCTTTTTATGCAATATACTATTAAGCGGTTATATTGTGTAAAGAATTCAAAAGATTCCCCAGAACTGTCCAGGGGGCAATGTAAACCCTAAGTGGTCCATTTGTGGTTGCGCAGCCTTAGACCCCCACAGAGGAGTGCAACACTTGTTATGCACCCAGTGATAAATTAGATGACTCAAAAAGGAGATCCACACCAATTAAAAAAAAATAAGCTTTAGAGATTTAGTTTAAGAACAAGATGTACATTAAAAGAGGAGTACGTTTTTCAAGAGAATACTCTTCCCTTTCAAATATAGACAGTGCAATTTCAGTTCAGAAATGCTAACATATGGGAGGTAACAAGAATGCAGTTTTGCAGGCAAATACACAACTTAGAAATCTAGCCTTCAGGGTTTCAGGTAATGGCCACAAATTAGTACTAAGACTGCACTACCAGCAGCATAGGGGCGGCCGGGTGCAGGGGTCAAACTCTGGGTCAGGCACACGTTAACCAATGGAGACTCGGGGTGATAGAAGATGCACTATTAACTGGGGAGTAAAGAATTGTCAGGGGTCGATCTCCTGGGGTGAAGGTAGCCCCAAGGGGGGGTCACAAGACAGCACCAAACCTGCACCCTCAGCCACAGCCGGGTGCCAACACCGCATTCGGCACCCAATGTAGGACAGTTTTTGGAGAAAGGCTGCAGGCTCGACGAAGGAAAGTCACAGATGCCAATGCAAGTTCTGATGTTATGGGGACACCGTTGGTCAAGCTCCCCAGAGATTGAGAATAACTTACCGGGCAGGTCAAGGTGGCATCATTGGGGGTGCGGGGGCAGGAATGGTGAGCCACCCACTTCGACTAGGGACATTGAGGGTCAGGTGCAGAGATGGGTCCTTTGGCGGTTCCACGGTCCCTCGGGCAGAGTTCTCATGAGTTGCTTTCTTCTGGACAGGTCCACTGTCAGAGATTGAGTCATTGTTGAAGGCAGGCAGTCCTCCCAGAATTTTGGAGGTCACTGGTCCTGCAGGATGAGTCACCTTTTGTAGCAAAGGGCTAAAGGCAGCAGACAGGCTGGAGGGCTGCCACCAAGTAAGTCCCTGGTCCTTCCTGCTTTCTTGCTATGCGGCTCTTTGGCAGATTGTCTCATCCGCATGACTGGAGTTAACCTATGGGTCTTAAATATGCCTCTTCACATCCTTCAAGTCACCTCTCACTTGGTTCTCCATGCACCCTATGCCTGCCTTCAGCCTCAAGGTACGGGGCCATAGAGCACTGATTCGCTGGGATTCAGGCCGGGCTGCTTGTCCTACTATCTACTTTCCTTAGTGGTCACATAGCAGTGAAAGGAGGAGATAGTCAACAGGTGCTCTTACTAGCATGGTCATTCCACTTAATCTTCAACACGGTCAGAGCAGTTTAGGTATGCGCCCCCACCTACCCACTCTTTCAGATTCACCCATGCTACCATTCGTACAGCACAGGCGTTTAGACCGGTGTGCTGCCTTCTCTGGTTTACAGGTTCCTGCTGAAGACAAACTACAGTATTGGTGAAACCTCATGCATCTGCATAGTTTGACTGCTAGTTTTGGGGATGTCCCAGACTTCTACAAAGGAGCCAGACTGAGTCAGTCTCTGGAAGCATTATCAACATGCAGTGATCTGATCTCAAGACAGGAGAATTGGAAAGCATACTCTGACCTTAATAAATGGGCAATTTCCCAAACTGTATTGTATTTTTTAAAACATTTTTTGATTCAAACTAATCCAAGAAGCTCAAATAAACTGACAATTTTGCTTTTAACATCTTACAAATCAGAGACAGATTTCTGTTTCCAACCTTCTTGAACAAGACTATCAGTAAATGCCTACATTCAAATCAAGTCTAGCCTTTATATTAAAAAAAAAAAAATTACTGCAGGAAATTGGGTTACTGGTTGGGAGAGGAGGGTGAAACACAGCAGCAAACACAATTCTTGTCCAAGTGAAACATAAGCAAACCCCAAATTAACCTATGCTTAACCCTCTGGTAGCTTGGTACTAAATAGTAAGGCTTAACTTGGAGGCAATGTGTAGAGAATTTATGAAATCTTAAACCAATAATAAAGGGAAAGCCCCACACAGGAAATAATTCAAACCAATTTAGAAAAAGAGTAAAATGTAATAAATGGACACCAAAATAAAAAATACAGTTAGTAGAACCGGCTATATACAACTTTACAGGTTTAGATAAAAATAGTGTTCAAAAGCACAAAGGGGCAACTTCGCACCTGACCTGGCAAAGTCAAGTTCAGGCTGACTACAATGGAGTGTGGCCAGAAACAGGGACTAAGTTAGGCCCGCTGAACAAACTACCTTAAATCAGGACTGTGGAAAATTGAGAGATCCTGCATCAAAGATGCGTTGCAAAACTGCAGCAGACAAGGGCCTGCGTTGAGGATGCATCATGCAGTCAGTTTGAAGAGCTGCAATTCGGGGTCCAGCGCAGAGAATGAATCATGCAGCGGCCGGTGCAAGGTCCTACAGAGAATGCTTTGTGCAGCAGCAGTTAAAAGGACCTGCGGTGCGAGGTACAGCATTGATGATCAGTGTTGGTTTGAAGGAGCGGCAAGAGCTTGCATTTGTAAAGGAGTCATGCAGCAGTGGCTCTGAAGCGTCGCAGCGGTTGAGTCACAACTAGGTGATGCATCAAATCAGTCCTGCTAGGACCACAGCCGGTATGGCAGAGCACCTTTAGGTCCATTTCCAAGGGTCTAGGACTTGGGCTGCACCACATGGAAGGACTCACAGCGGGCAGAGTCCATGTGCAGAGTTTAAGAAAGCTGGAGCCTTTTTTGTCCCAATGCTCTGATCAGAAGGCCAGCCAACTACCCCTGGAGTCCCTCTGGTGGTTCAAGGTGCAGGTCAAGTACTTCTCACTCAGGCAGCAGACTAGCAGTCAGTCTTACACACAAGAATTGTGTGAAGTCGTGACTGAGGGTCCAATATTTATACCAGTGTTGAAGTAAAACTTTTCTAGATGTGTTAAGGATTAGTCCCCCCCGCCCCCCCACCCCCTCCTGCCCTCGCACAGCTTGTCTGGTGGCAAAAAAAAAGGTCTGAATCACTTTGCGAGTGCGCTGAGGCAGAGTATGATGTGAAAGTGTCGTAGGTGACAACTCTGCCTCTCTCTATTTTATTTGCAGAGTTGTATATAGCGCTGGCTAGACCCGGAGGTATCAGAGCGCTTTGCATGAGGATCAGCGAGTTACAGGTTACAAAACTACATCAGTTACAGGAGCCAAGAGTAAACATAGGCGAAAACCATGATTACACAGTAACAAGAGATTTTAACGCATAGCATAGCCAAGACAAGTCAAATAAGGAAAGGAAGGTAGAGGGGGCAAGGTAAAGGGGGGGACAAAGCAGTCAAAGTGAGAGACAAACCGGCTGGGGACCAACAATCCAAAACATGCAGTGCTGGCAAAGGGGAGGTAGCCACAGGATTATGGAGGGAGAAGGCGGGGGAGGGAAAGGAAACTGGTAGACAAAGAAAAAAAAATTGTGTATATATATATATATATATATATATATATATATATATATATATATATGCGCAGTGCCCCCCCCAAGCGAGGGGGAGATAGAGAAACACTTAAGGAGACACTACATTGTTGAGCTAGATAGTAAACACCCTAACGGGCTTGACACCACAGAAGATTTACATAATTTTCTGTAAAATGTCAAGCTGTGAATTGTGTGTAGTGAACCCCTTTCCTGAACCAAGTATTCAACTTATGTTTCGGACAATAGGGATATCCATTCCGAACATATAAGTGAATCTGTTGGAGGATTGTTTGACGATGCAGTGTATCACTGGTGAACAGGTTGGATATGAAACAACCATTAAGGAAATGAAGCTGAATTATTTCACCCGCTATTATTTCATACCAGACCGCACTATGTAAATATTGTTCATATAAGTAATATTAGTTTAGCATTTTTTTTCTTCACCTTTGTTCAATGTATATATACACTCCAGAAACCACAGATATTTATGTTTTGATATTAAGTTATTAACTATTAGGGTTAGCAATAATGCACAGGGTGTAATTGATCTATTCAATTACATTAATCTATCCTCCGATAGTGTGCTCAAAGAGGATTTGTGTCTTTTAATCACGATATATATAATATATAAAAAATATAAAAACATTTTCTTGCACAGGTCACATTTGGTTCAAAATACCGTTAAACATTTTGCAAGATGTAATTTTATGGGGTACAATAGGATTTTTTAATCCACAAGGGGCCATTTCATAGTGTTACCCCATTCGATAGGAAACTATGCTTGATGATAGATAAGATGTCCCCATTCTGCCTTATTCCCCCTATGTATCGGTCTGGGAGCAATACACGAAGTCCAACTTCCAGGCTTCACCTAATAATTTGACTCTGGATACAGGCAGCAAATGGTTGGATCAAGAAAATATCAACTAACTTTGTAAAAGGATACAAAAAAAGTAATGGATGAAATGCTTGAATTAATCTAAGCCACTGGTAATCAATCGTGCTGCAAGTCAATCCATTGTTATTTTGCACACCATGCCACCTTAGTTTGGACACAGCTATATGCAAACACTGCTGGAACACTGCTGGAACACTGCTGCCTGAACTGTGAAGCCAGGTCCTCCCTTAACTGTAATACAAACAACCCAAAACCGGTTTCTTCCAGATAATGGGCTCATCAGCCAAGTATAGCTTTGTTCCAGTGACATGTGCATAGGACCCACGCCATATCTGAATGAAGAGCCCAAACTAGTTCCAGTATGGAAGACTTTTGTTCCTGCCACTCCATAGTACACTGGATCCACCCATGTACTAAGTCACTTTACCATTATGGTAAAAAAAGGTTGCCACCTCTGGCAAAGTATATCTAAGCAGCAGGCAGCAAATGGCCCTCAACACGTGAGCCCGTAGCTGAAGGATAGCTGAAGGAAATCCACTGCAATCTGGTAGTTTCCAGAGACTGGATCACTTCTTTTACCATATAACTCAGCACCACTTTAAGATAACTGGCAGCGCCTACAACCCAATGCAAGCTGAACCACAACATCTTCTCTGAAAAAGCTAGTCCTTACCGGCTGACTTTACCCAGCATTTGACAGGAGGTTTTATGAACTATTGGCATAAATCTTTTCTGGTTTGAAAACATACACGATCAGAAGACTTCCGTCAAAAAAAGAAGGCAAACTGGTCACGCCAGTGGTATTGTGTATAGAAAGAAATTAGAAACAGATTGTCTAGCCGGTTCTCTTTAAAAAAAAAAAATAAAAAAAAACTTCAGTCTTTTGCAAAACACGGACTGGCAGGTTGCATGACAATTCCAGTCCTTTTTGTACATCCGTTTAAGGACATGTAGTCCAATAATCTAGAAACTACAACCTATGTCAGACACTCTGCAGGATGCATCTCAAAATGCAGCATAATCGGGTAATCCAATTTTAGTTGGCATCCATCAATTACGGGAGAACGGTAGCATAGGTAATCTAGCCCTCAATATAGCCTTTACTTTCGTTCTATCTATATGAATAAAGTACATTATACAGATTTGCCATTTTCGTACAGGCGTTTCCAACAAATTACTCTGTCTTATTTACCATATCATGTGGATGTATTTCTATTTATTCCCAGCAGCGTGACATGCAATGTTCGAATATCCTTCATATTGGTATGGAGTTTAAAAGCAGGAATCAGAAACCTTGTGCACAGCGACAAGCCGTACAAAAAGGCAATAGCACACTATGTAGATCAAATTGCTTTGGGTGGCTCCTGGTTTAAGTCAGCAAGTTCTAGCCAAACACTCCTCTTGCCCACTTAAATTGACACAACCGGACTTGGTCAATGAAAATGGAAGAAAAACAGTCACTAGTCACCTCAGTTACTTTCATCATATAACTTGATCCAATAAAACGACTGTATATTTGGCATTGGGGTATCAAGGCTGCATAGCTGTTTCAACTTTATCCTAAAGCCTTATGTACAACAGCAGAAAGCACAAAGAGTTACATAAACCAGTTTTGAACTGTCACAGTAGTTCCAAGCTTTGCAGCCAAGTCCTTTGCATAAACTGGTCTTAAATAGTGCTTAGTCTACATGGTCACACATGAATTGCTTTATTTCAGCAAAACAGGACCCTAGATATGCTAGAAATAAACGAGCAATACAAGTGATCATATGATGCATTACAATGTCACATAAAATACTATGTACAAAACACTAGCACAAGATCACAGCAATGTTCAAGTTTTAAGTCTTTAGTTATGCAGCACAATATCCTTGGTGCAACATCAACTGTTGCATGGCTAAACACTTATAAGGTCCAAAAGGCGAGACCTATTGGCTATGCCAATGCTCATCTCTTCAATGACGACCTTTTGAACCCTTGGGCTGTATGAAGGGTATTTCTTTAGTTACCACAGGATTATTGGACATTTTTGCCCCACTTATGGTCATTCTTAGCTGCTATACGATCTTTGTTTATTGCCTTTGCACTTATCTAAGATGCTGGAAATTCAGTAGTCCTGTAGAGGACTCATTGACATGTCTGTCCAAAAAGAGCTGACACATCAGCATTATACAACTGGCATACTACTGGACTCAATTATAAAATGGAGTCTTGAATTTACAGGAATTTATATAGCGCGCGTATACCAGGCGGTTTCATGGCGCTGAAGGATGCTTAACCCAAGGCTAAGGCGGCAGAGTTACTGGGATGGGAAAGCGTGTGAAAATAAGGTCTTAAGAGCCCTACGGAATTAGAGATAAGAAGAAATCGATCTAATGTAGAAAGCTAACTTTTGTGCCACTGGTATACATTTGTTTATTTGCAGACCAAAACATTTTTTAAAGTGCCTCAACCTGTTCGGTGCCGTTTCTAAAGTGCTGATGCGCCTCTGGAGCAGACAGGACTTCATCACAAGAAGATGGGAGCCCACTAGTAATGCAGGCAGAGGGACGTGAAGCACAGCGGATAGAGCACTATTAATGCCCGGAAACCCTCCTCCCCAGGACTTAAATGCCTAGGACACGTTTCATTTCTGGATTTTGTGCGCGGCCTCACTGACCTGTCCTCGTTTCCCCCCCCCCCCCCCCCCCCCCCCCCCCCTTACTCTGCATGCCACCAGAGAGTAGCCCAGCCGGCCACTTCTCTACCATAGGGCTATTTTCCACACATTGCCACCTGCCGATTTTGTCACCATGGCATTGGATGCTCGTATTTCCTTCATCACACCAGTCCATCCTCGCCATAACTATGATGCTTTAAGTACACCCTGTACCTTCATCTCTCCTGCTGCCCCGTTTACACATTACTGCCATTCTTGACCTATCCCCCTCCCTCTGCCCTCTGTGACTTCCTCCCTCACACGCCCCCACATCTGTCGCTAGCGCCCCCCCCCCTCACCCGCCGACCATTCCTGACCCTTTCCCTTCCTTCCTGTACAGCACCGCTTCCTTATCACAACTCGGCCCTGAAGATTATCCCAAACAAAGGATCGAAACATCGACTGTCCAGTGCAATAAAAGGCACAGGCCCTAATGTGGCTCATCTAAACCAATCCTGGAAAATGTATCTTTATAAATTACCTGAAGCCACATTGTTTTTTGTTATTCACTGTACATATTCATGCACCAGTCACTTTGCGCCTTATATGCTGAACACAATTGTCACTTGCGTCGCCACCTTTGTGTCACCTGCAAATGCTTAGAAACAAACCAGGCAGGGTTGTATACTGGCCCCTCTTTACTATTTACATCAATGCCCTTGAACAATCGATACGTTCGGCTACACTGGACACTCCGCGTATAGGGGGGGGGGATTGGGTATCCCGGTCCTCCTATACGCGGAGGACGCGGTCTTACGCACGAGTATGGGCCTCCAGACGTTACTGGACGACTTTGGCAGTTTCATGGAAGCCCTGGACCTGAAAGTTAATATTGCTAAATCCCATGTAATGGTTGCCGGCGCACAGAGCTATAAAACAAAGGTTAAAATATTCAGGTGCAACGGCAGGGAATTGACGACGGTGCCCCCCTCCTTCTCCTATCTGGGAGTACTATTTGACGAGACAGGCAATTGGGGACCTCAGTTGAAGAGCAATATGGTTACAAGACCTTTGATGGCTCTTTTGAACTTCTCAGAGAGATTGGGAGCTAGACCCATGGAGGCCATCCTAAAGATGTATAAGTCTAAGTCTCTGGCGATCGCATCCTATGGTGTGGCAATCTGGGTTATGTGGATTCGAATAATACAAATTGCGGAACACAGGTTCCTTAGATCTCTGCTGTCACTACCGCAATCAACCCCCACATTCTCAATTCATTCGGAGGTAGCACTAGGCTATGTAACATCTCCTAAAAATGGCCCCACTGATCTGCTGGGTAAAAACCTGGCTGAATGATGAGATTACCCGTAACCATTTAATCCTTAAAGATTGTTTGGCCCTAGAGAAGGCAAACAGGATCCCATGGCTGGCGTATGTTAGAGCGGCATGCGCCCGGTTGGGTCGACCTGATCTGTTTACTTCACCACAGGGCATTATAAAGGAGGACATATGGTGGATCAAACATAATTTTTCGTAACCTGCTGGAGGCAGAAAGGGAGGAGCAGGAGTTGAGAAAACCAGTGGTGAGAAGTATTTATGGCTTATCAACCTCCCCATTCATTGAAACGTATCTGATGTGCGTCACTAAGCACTTCCAGCGGTTTTTATAGGTCAGATTTCAGTTCAACCTAATTCACTTTATATTGGGTGTATTTCCTAAATGGGGGAAACCTGAGGATGTAACGCCATGTTCCTGCGATAACTTTTCCCCACAGGACACACTCCGCTTGGTAATGTTCTGTGAGCATTACTCAGAGGCGCGTAAAAAGAATTAAGGTTATTTATAGCGTGGCTAGCTTTTTGACGGCCGCAGCTCTGATAAACAAAAGACCCCTCTAAACATAACTATTCAGTGGTTCTAAAAAGGGCTCATGGTTTTGACTTTAATTACCCAAAGATGCACTTTATACTAGATCCAATAGCCGTTGGTTACTGGTCTTTTTACATTGTACTCTGTTTTTATTGATTTTAGATTTTGTATCTATGAAATGTAAATAAGGAATGCTTGTTTGTACTGTCTTTTTAAATACTTTTAACTGTGGAGGTTTATGCTGCTTGTATTGCCTTTTAGGATTTTAATTAATCGAAATTAAGATCCTCCATGTGAAGGGAACGAAGAGCTGTACAAATGGAAAGATGGCAACCCTGCAGCGAATGTGAGCTTAACTTCCAGGCTCAAAAAAATATCGTCGCCCGAAATTCTTTGTGAATCGGCAGACAGCTATTTCGTATGTGGAGGAATACAATTAACGGCGTACAATGAGTGCAGCAATCCAGTGCTCCGAAGCTCAGGTTTTATGTTTCAAGGCGCCTAGTTATGCTTGGTTTCTGCTCAAGTTTAGAAGCACCAAAAGGGTCAGATTACTTGGCATGCAAAAAGCTTAGATCAGCCGCTTATTCGGCGAGATGGACCACTTAGAGAGCTGATCACCACAGGTGGGATGTGTGAATATAACATGGAAGACAATTAGACAGTAACCGTAATACAAGGCGACAACAGACAAATGTGCCCTTCCTAAGCCTTTGCTAGTACCGTCAAGAAAGCAGGCAGGGCTGGGATTGAGCACACCACAAGGAAGCAGCACGGGATGATGCGGGCCTGCGCCGGTGAAACCCACAGCTGGTCTATGTAAAATCTACGAACAATGGCCGCCATAAATAATCCATGTCTTCCGCAGAACAGGGCCGGCCCTAGCGATACTTCGGGGCCCGCCTCTAGCTGTAACAGACAGGACACACTTGACAAAGGTGAAGTTTAGACTGCGGTTAAGCAAGACATGTGGCCGAGAGATGCACTCTGTGGTGGGGAGGGGCTGAGTGAGGCGCTTGAGAGAGCAAGCAAGAGGAAAGCCAGATGGTGCCTGATCGCATACTGGAAGCTGGCAGCTGTGCGTGTGCGTAACCGCAAGCTTTAGGCCACAAGAAAAGGCATGTGGTCGGATTTCTAAAGCCCTCTCACTAAATGTCACGAAAAACCAGATCATTCGCTGGCTCAGGCGAGACCTAAAAAAGCAGCCAGTCAACCACCACCCAAGACAGCATGGAGCGTGAAAATGCTGTATCAATGACAGCCATGCGATACATATAGTGCAAGATTTAACAAGAAGAAACCCCTTTAGGAGTTGGTTTATTTCCCACGAACATATGTGCACATCAATGACTAAACAAGGCAAGTTTTAAGTGGGAGGAGATTGGGTGTGAACCAGAGAGGTAAACAATACATATTACATGTGGTAAATATCAGAGGGCTCTAAGATAAAGTAGAGTACCCGTACCCTCCGATGGTCTTTGTTTGAAAGCTCATCTTTTTCAGAGAAGGAAAAAAAATTTTCTCAAATCAGGGCCGAATTTTAACATATCCTCTACTGCAATCACGCAAGCCAGCCAGCCCTCAGAACTACAGTCTGGCATGAAACCAGAAGTGCAATCAAGCACTAGGAATAGCAAGCTTTAAGGAGAAGCGGCTCTGCCAAAAGTGCAGCTGGACAGCATATTCAGCACTATTTGTCTGCACCGGTAAGCCTGCTCTGCTTACCAAATGGTGGTATTTGTACAGAATATGGCTGAGTGAAGCAATTCTAATACTTTACCTTTAAGGCTAGTTGGCGCCTCCTTTCCATGGTGGTGTTCCTTGGATCGGATCTCTCCATCTCATCTGCAACAGAGTCATAGTCCAGTGGATCACAAACCACAGTGACACGGGCATGATTTTTAGCAGCTGCTCGCAAGAGCGTTACACCACCTTTAACAGATGAAAAGAGCAATTGAGTACATGGGTCACCATTTAAAATTAGAAGCTGCTTTCAATACAAGCTGCTAGGTTTACAGCATGGATTTGCCCAATTTGAATCGACACACCAAGTCACACATAAAACAAATGTTTAAGACCCTTACAGTGTACAGCAACTCCTTTATACCCCCCTATGAATCAATCAAGAATACTCAAACCTACAAAGTTGCTAAAAAGCAGAACACTGTGTGAGAAGGACAGCTGTAGGAAATCAATTGACCATACAACTCCAAATGAAGGGTTTCCTTTCAAATCACTACGCTAAGAGCAGATTCCTATCCAGACTCCGGATATAATAAAGCACTGGTGTCAAATCATGACTTTATTCCAGTCAGATCTAACAGATTCATTGGAAGATCACGTTTGTAACATCAAGTTAAAGTAAACAGAAGGTATTTATTTTTATTTTGAAATGGTGGCTTTTTCTAAGCTACCTCATACGTCTGAATTGCGCTTTTGTTTGGTGATGGAAAAACTATTTCAAATCATCAACTGGTTAATGAGAAATGAAACTACTTGGGGCCTGCTGCAGAGGAGGATGGCAATGTAAAAAAAAAAAAAATTCTCAGCAATTGTGGAAATCAGCCAGTGGCAAAATTACTGCTGTTTGTTGTAGTGATGCCACCAATGGTAAATATGTTTGAAATTGTCAACTCCTGTATTTGATCGGACTGTTAACCCTGATAGACTACTTAAAGTGGCATGCTCTTTTTGGGAGGGGAGTGAAAGTGGAGCTCTAATCTCATCAGGAGAGGTCAGGATGATAAACTTTAGCTTCCACCATTTTTATACCATTTTATGTTCAAATGTGAATCCAGATATATGCTATGCAAGTTTGGCGCAAAGCACTGGATATTGGTCACTTCTTTAAGACCTTTCAATCCCAGTGGCAGGCAGGAGGGTACGGATGCTGTTCACAAGGGCCATTCCGGCTCGACCGCTCAAAACAAATGCCACTATGAAGAAAGTATCTGGTGGAAGAGGCTGGGCATACAAGGATGCAATCGATCTACAACAGTGGCACCTGGACATAAGTTAGGCCAGCTATGGGACTGTACAGATTCAGCTAGACCAATGACGTCAGTACCATGGCATTAGGTGAAGCAGACGTTTTATGGCTATATCGAATCAAAGAATGGCCATAGCTAGCACACAGTGGCAGTACTGGGAAGAACGTGCACTTCAAAGAATATGTTGTGCTAATTTTAAAGGAAGAGAAAGAACTTGGATAAGCCACTTTGCTGCTAAAAACAGGTAAACTGTGCTGGAAGATTTTAAATATGCACTCTGGTGTATTTATTGGAATGTTATATGTTTGTATACATTGATGGTACCTGGCTACCGAAATTACTACTACTACAAATATGTTGAGTCAGTGGTGTTTTTTGCCCACACCCACCAGAAAAAGATCTGCATATTTATTTCATGGCTTAGCAAACTCAAAGATTCAAACAGGGTAATGACAAGTTTTGTCATTTCCAAAAGCGGACATAACAGATGGACCCCCCCCCCTCCATTCCTTTCGCACGTTTTTTTAAGGGTCACTATCACAGTTTTTTAAGGGTCACTATCACAGAAAGATGTTCTCCAAAAATACCACAACCACAACCACTTTTCTAGCATAACTACGGCTGCGGCTGGAAAGTCTAGAAAACGTTCCCACTAGGGAAGAAAATTGCTTCCCACGACAAAGCTAAACCAGCCCCCAAAATGCCACAAACTGAAATAACGGAACTAGAACAAACATTCAAGTACAGAACACACCAGGGGCAGAGAAGGACTATACAAAGAAACAGCTGGCAGCAGATGCCATATTTTTGCAGACCAGCTAAATGTGTATGTGGCATTTGCCAAGCATCCATCTATGCGAACACGGGCATTCTTGATACACCACAACAGTAGCGGAGGTTTAGGCAATAAAGGTGCAATGGGCCGGGAGGTTCTTTCAATTTAAGTAATCCATTACCTATAAACAAGCAAAATAAAAGGGATTTACTTACACATGAAAAAGTGTGTTCTAAAGTAAGCCTCATTTTAGGGAAGTGGAGACTATCTCTGTAGAAAATAATGCTGATCTTTTTGAATAACAAAAATATGGTACTTACTAGCACACTGGGTACATTTTCTTTGTGGTAACCATCTAGTTTCAACACCAGACACCATATTACTACTTACCCTTAAATAACTCATACCCTCTGGCAATCTAGCAAACCTGCAAAAGAATCACACAGGTGCGCAAACAACAACTGATAAGAGCTTCAGACATGCAATCACATCAAGCTTAAAAGTTACCTATGTCAATTTGTTCAACCGCCTCTGCTACAGTCACCTCTGGCGAAGCCACAGTCTTCACAAAGGGGTAAAGGTTGCAAACCACGACCCTATAAGAGAAAAGCCTATTGATTAGTCACTTGAACACTGCCTCGCCCCCACTCCAAGAACCAATGAATTAATTTCCCCAATTGCCGAACGAGACATCAGTGGCACAAACAGGCATTTCTTGCCCAAGATAAACCTAGTCTTCACAGCTAAAAACATGAAGCTAAGACAACCACAGCTGTGCACAAACTATTCGGGTCAAGGTAACAAAAGTTGCGTTTCCACATAGCATAGACACTAAAAATATACTGTATGGCATTCAAAAGCATCGTTAAAGCTATTTGGTCGGGCTTGCATGGTCTGAAATCCAGATCCATTGACTTTGCAAATATTCTAAGCAAGTGCGTCAGAATGAGGATTGTAATCATTTAAGGCACAGAACCAGCACAATTAAAAAGGACAATAACTTCAGTGTGAGGAATAACCTAAAGGTAATTATGTAATCGCAAAGTACCAGTCACAGCAAGTTATCATTCCAGGCCCTGCTATCTTATAAATGCAATAGAATGCCATGAATTAAGGCCAAGCCTACAAAGTATTAGACTCTGGGAACACCAAAGAACAGGCTCTTTAAAAGGCTAACTGGCCTTTTGGAAAGTCGCTAGTTCATACAATTGTTCACTGCTGTCAGAAACAGGTGCTTGGTGGGGTGAAAATACATTACTGGACAGTCTTCAAGTCAAATTATTTATTCGTATTTCATTTGAAAAAGAAAAAAAAAAAAAGCATTTCCATGAAGATAAATAATGCAATACAGTAGCTTTACAACCTAATTGTCTTTCCTAATCGGATCAAACATTTTAAATAAATTACACTATCCATTGTCAGTTCATCTTCCATTCATTGTAACTTCAAGTATGACGCTCTACAATATCTTAGACCGTACTGTTTTAAAATTGGTAATAAAAAACATCCTCCTCGGTGACGTATAAAACCTACAAAAAAAAGAGTTACATGCAATGTGGTTTGTGTCGAGCTACCGTCGCAAGGACACAATGCTAGCATGCGTGACCAATCATTCATCAATGGAACTGTACTGCCCCTATGTACAATACCCAGCCTAAAGAGTGTCAATAACATCCGATCAAAGGGACTCTTCACATAAGACAAATATGGCTGAATCCCAGTGCATGACAGCATAATGTGGTTTTCCATAACCAAATGTTTTTTTCTCCACAAGCCATTGCTTTTCCTCCAGATAGGACAAGTAATCATTTTTTAATAGCTTCCTGGAGGTAATATTCATACAATCTGGATTTGTAAATAAATCTGGATGGCCAATTTTGCCCGCGATGTCCTTAATATGTCCTAGCCATGGAATGCAATGTACATTGTCCAATTTTAAATAGTCCATGATGACATCCCGGTTAAAAACTGCTTCGGGGGTATTCCATATCTTGTGCCATAATAGTAAAGGGCCAGACTTTATAATATCTACAATGTGCTTTAGGCCTACCTCAGAATGACGGGTATATGTAGCAGTTTAACTGGGCACAGCTAATAGAGAACGCAAAAAATTATTTTCACAGCTCTGTATACATTGTGTGTTGGTAAAGCCCCATATACTGGAGTCGTAAGCGGCTGTAGAAACAAATTTAGTTTTATAAATTGCAAGCAATTCAGGGACCGGTCGAGAGCCCAATTGTCTTGACTAGTGCCCCGGTAGCTTTTAAAAACATGGTTTTCCGGGCTAATATTGAAGATTGCCAGGTACTGTTCTGATCAAAATGTATACCTAAGTAGGTAAAAAATAAAGGTCACATTTCTTTGCGGTTCTTTTCCCACACTTCATGCTAAATGTTTTACTAATATTTACCTGCAGCCCCCTCGCCTGCATATAATTAATAAAGTGTGCAACTGTCTTCTGTAGGCCTATTTATGTCATTGACATTAAAACCACGTCGTCCGCGTATAATAAAATTGGGACTGGCGTTCCATTTATAATTGGGTAATCATGGGGTAGCTCGGCCAGTCGTTCACCCAAACTGTTATTGTATAATGTGAAAAGAAACGGAGCAAGGACGCATCCTTGCCTCACTCCTTTACGGATACCAAATCTAGCCGAGCACTCCCCATATTCTCTCATCTCACCCTTGCTCCCGCCTCTCCATAGAGTTCTCGAATAAAGAATATATCGTTTTCAACACCCAGCTCAAATAACATTTTCCATAGTTGATCATGTATGACAGTCTAACGGAGGATAAATCAAAAAAAAAGTTAACACCTATCCACTTTTTGCCCTAGTATATTTATAGATCAGAAGACTGAGATTCAAACCTTATCTAGACCTAAAACCATATTGTAACCGTGATAACACCAGCCCCCCCCCCCATTTCCTCTGCCCATAGTTGTAATCTATTTAGATTTACCCTCCCCACCACCTTTAAAAGAGAATCTAAAAGTGATATGGGGTGGTAACTTTTAGGGTCATCACGATTTCCCTTAAAAATGGGCACTAAAATGGACAGTCTTAGCAGACCTGCATGGTACCAGATAGCAGTTTACAAAAATGTCAAACAGTCTTTTAAACCACAACCTGTAGTGACTATGTAGCTTGAGGCAGTGTGTTACAATGTTACAATGTTAGTTGGAATTTGTTAAGCGCTCGTTCGCCCGGAGGCTTCATGGCGCTGTAGAAGGAGCCAAACAGGACAGTCAAAGGACAAGCAGTGCTATCAGTAGTAAGCTTGAGAAAACAACCAGGTCTTCAGAGATTGCCTAAAGCTAAGTATGTTATCAATCTGCTTTATATGGAGAGGAAGAGAATTCCAGAGTACAGCAGCTTGATGGTCGAAGCAGCCGCCTCCGTGGCGTTTCCTCTTGAAAGGAGGCACAGTCAAAAGTGATTTGTAGGTGGATCGAAGGTGACGGGAGGGGCAATATTTTTTAAAAAGATCTCTGATAAAAGAAGGGCCAGAGTCGTTCAGAGAACGGAACAGAATACACCCAGCCTTAAAGGCCACACGTTGCTCAACAGGCAGCCAGTGTAGTTGCTTAAGGCCAGGTCTGATGGATTGCCTCCTGGGTATATTCAGCAGCAGCCTGGCAGCTTGGTTCTGAACAAGCTGGAGGCGTTTAAGCTCACCAATTTGGAGGCCGAGGTAAAGACTGTTAGAGAAGTCCAGCCTGGACAGAACCAAGGAGAGGACAATCTGTGTGAGGGCTGCTGAAGAGAAAAAGCGAGCAATTTTTCTTATTTTCTTCAATTGAAAAATGCTGGAAGATACCACCGCTCCAACCTGTCTTTTTAGCGAGAGATCCTCGCTGATAAAAATGCCTAGGCTTTTGACCACGGAGGATTTAGTAGGGGGGGCTCCCATGTTAGTGGGCCAGAAGTTAGGGTTCCAGCTTAGTGGGCTCTGTCCGGGCAGGACCAGCTCGGTCTTGCCCGGGTTGAGCTTCAGATGATTGCAGCTCATCCAACTCAGTATGTGGGACATGGTTCTTTGGAATACGTCCACTGAGTCAGTGTTGTTGAGGGGGAAGATGAGCTGCAGATCATCCGCATAATTAAAGATGGTTACATTAGCATGACGCAAGGAGTGCAAGAGAGGGCGTAAGTAAACATTAAAAAGAAGGGGAGATAACGAGGAGCCCTGTGGTACCCCGCAGGTGGTGGGTATAATGGGAGCGGAGAAGGAGCCGAGTCTGACCGATTGTGTGCGGTCCGAGATAAAAGAGCGGATCCAGCTCAGTGCAGGGCCCCTGAGACCTGCCTGCTCGACACGGTCGACCAAGATGGCGTGGTCGACCGTGTCGAACGCAGCAGAAAGGTCCAATAGTACAAGCGCCTGATGGGTTCCTGCATCTGCATTCCGCCTCAGAGTGTTTAACACCGAGAGGATGACCGCCTCGGTGGAGTGGCAAGGGCGGAATCCTGCTTGATTCGGTGCCAGATATTCAGATTTTTCCAAGAAGCTGGAGATAGTTTCGCACACATGTGACTCCAGCAGCTTGGCACAGTATGGTAACAGCGATATAGGTCTGTAATTGATGGGATCTAGCGGGTTGGCTCCTGCCTTTTTTATGAGGGGAACGAGGAGAGCTTTTTTCAATTTGCGTGGAACTTTGCCCTGTGCAAGTGACCCATTCAGTAAAGAAAGTAAGCACTCAGGGAGATTGGTGCCCACTTCTTTCAAGATGTGAGGGGGGCAAATGTCATCAGGAGAGCCTGTTTTGACTTTGGATAATAATTTGAGTAGCTTAATATCGTCTATAGGGGGGAAAGAGTCTAAAGTGGCAGGGTTATAACAGGTGTCAGCAAATAGTAGAGGGGACTGAGTAGTAGAAATGCTTTGCTTGATCTTGCAAATTTTATCATAGAAAAAAGAGTTGAGTGTGTTGCAGAGCTCTTGGGTGGGAACCATAGGGAGGGAGGTTCTGTCGCTAGAGCTGAGATTTTCCACGATGTTAAACAACTCTTTTGACTTGTTTTGGGCCTTGAGAATTTTATCTGAGAAATATTCAGTTTTGCATTTGAGGATGAGATTTTGGTATTCCCTGCGGGCCTTACGGAAGTTGGCTCTGTCATGCTCTAAGTAGGCTGCGCGCCATTTGCGCTCCATTTGACGAGTTTTAAGTTTAAGGGCTTTTAGATGAGATGTGAACCATCTGTGAGCGTCGTTGGGGCGGGAGCGAAAGAAGTTAACGCAGGGGGCGTGAACTTCAGCTGCCTGGAGTAGCCAGTCGGAGAAGTCGGAGTGTGTAATAAAAGGTGATCTAGTATTCCAGGAAAAGGGGACTGGTATAATATAGTACAATACAAAGTTTTTACAAACCAGTCAAGTAATACTAAAATTAACACATGGGTGCACACAAATGTTAGTTTTGCAAGTAAGGCTCCCAAGTTCTCAGCATGCATATAGTTCAAGGTTTGCACAGTCATTTGCATGTTCCATGAGAACATAATGCACACAGTTAAAAAGGATAAATGGTTCTATGTAGAAATAGTGTGTTCCATGAATGGAGTACCAGACATTCTGTGTTTAATATAAATAAATGCAACACAGTTTGTAGTGGAAAAAAATTAAACTAATCACAAGGAGCCGAACGTGCACCCAAGATGAACGCGTAGGAGTGTAGCTTCGCCGGACCAGTTCTCTCCCACCCCCCGCCCCCCTTTAACATCCCGACTATCCTGCAGCCCTTACAATACCCACGGTCAGCGGAAGTCTAGCGATGCCCCCTGGTGTTACTCTGGTCTAGCTGTGAAGTCGGGGACCAGAGCTGTTCGTGCAGGCAATTTGGGCCTCCGCCACCAGATCAGCCTGGGGCTCGAATGAGGATTGTGGCCGGCTGCAGATGAAGTCCCTAGATCATAAGCTGGACACCTTGTCCATTGAAGTCAACCTGCTCCGCGCTGATCTCACCAAGACTAGTGAGAAGGTCAAATCGATACACATCAAAACTGCAAGCTTGACGGAGTTGCAGCAGGAGGTCAGAGCGCTCAAGGACACCAACGACTTCACGAGCTGCAAACTGGATAATTATGAAGGGCGAGCTTGGAGGAATAATATACGGATAATTGGCGTTCGAGAAGGCTAAAGGCTTGACCCCTGATCTTTTTGTTGAGGACATTGATCTTAAGCACCTGCAACTGAAAGAATTGTGTAACCTTTTTACGATTGAGCGTGCCCATAGAATTCCAGGAGGGCGTCCCAAGCCGGGGGCTCCACCACGTCCGATCACGAGGGCACTCAATTTCAGAGATAGAGACGCTATCCTGCAGGCTTCTAGATCCGGCGGTCCTTTTAACTATGAAAAGTCCACCCTCACCTTCTTTCCAGACTTTACTCAGGCGGTCCAGAGAAGGCGACAGTTTCATGGCAGTCAAGAAGCGGCTCAGAGACAAGGGTTTCAAATATGCCAGGTTATACCCAGCCAAATTACGAGTTGAAGTGGGGCGCGGGGGAGGCTTGGTTCTTTGATAACCCAGAGACTGCTTCAGATTGGTTGGAGAGTCTCGCCCCACAGGGGGATCTCTTAGAGGGTGGCGGGGATGGACATGGTGCTCT
Source organism: Lissotriton vulgaris (assembly GCF_964263255.1). NCBI lineage: Eukaryota > Metazoa > Chordata > Amphibia > Caudata > Salamandridae > Lissotriton > Lissotriton vulgaris. Next base: position 867,303,864 of record NC_141687.1, on the reverse strand, counting down.
GGACCAGGAATGATCGGTACCACTGTAATTGGAGTAGCATGGGTTGGTGAAAGGGGGTACTGCTTGCTTGTGAGAATTTCTTGTAGTAGTTTCCTTCCGCGGGGTATGACCCACGGCGTAAGATATGTTTCCTATGGGCGGGCGGGCCGTGGGGCTCAGGCTTCCTCCTCTGATCTATATTTAGATAGTTATTAGTTTAGGTGTGGGGCGACAGGCACACAGAGTTGGGGGTAGGCAAACGCCGTGAACAGGGGTGCAGGGTTAGGGGAGGTGGGATGGATAATGTTTTTTGTGATTGTTGTGTCTGTGTACTTGTCAGGAACTCCTTCCCTCTGTCGGTGCAAGCTACTTGGGTGGATCAAAGGGGCAGGTATGTGGGAGTCTTGGGGCAGGTGGGAGGTAGGACAGTCACCTTTTTGTCTATATGTGCCACAGGGCCTCCAGACAGACCTTCTGGGACTTGGCTGCAGTTCCTCACGTTGCCCCTTGGGAGTTTAGTTTTGGGTGGCAACTTCAATGCGGTCTAGAATGGCGAGATGGACCGTAGCCCCCCGCGTGTGCTTAGATCAGCACAGAAGTGCCTCACAGGGTTTTTAGATAGGTTGGGACTGGTTGATAGCTGGCGATTGCGTAACCCAACATTGGCACAATTCACCCAAGTATCCGCAGCTCACAGTAGTTTATCTAGGATAGATCATATTTTGTTACCTGCAGCAATTGGAACTAGGATCCAGGAGGTGAAGTTTCGTGGTAGGGGCATTTCTGACCACTCAGTTATGGGTGCGGCTGGCCCTAATTTGCTAGCAGTGGGGGAAGATAGCACCCATTAGCGCCTGGCAGCTGAAAGACCCAGCCATTAAGAAAGATACAGCAAATGCCAGACCGTTATTCCCTAGAAAATGTGGGGTCCGTTAACTCGGCACAATCCCTCTGGGAAGCATACAAAACGGTGGCGAGGTATTGTCCTTGGTGTCAGGCAAGAAGAGGAAAAGACAAGCGGATGTAGCCCAGAAAGAGATGGAGGTCATTCTTTTGGAAGAGAAGGTGAACAAGTCGCCTACTCTTGAAGGGCTCCTCTTGTTAAGGCTCCGACAAGAGGAATATAAAGATCTTGTTCGAGGTAGAGATGTGTCCCATGATAACGCCATCCAGAGCTGTATATATGAACACTGTGATAAGGCCGGTAAATTGATTGCGTGGCTCGAGCACGGAGAGAGGGCATCTAGGCTGGTACCCGAATTGGAAGGGTGGGAGTCAAGTAAGATCACAGATACTCAAGCGGTGGCGATGAGTTTTCGGATTACTATAAGAAAAGGTCTACACAACGGATAATGCATTCACAGAAGCTGACAACAGCGAGATGATAAAGGATATTGTAATGCCTAGTCTGCCAGAGGAAGACAGGAGTTATCTTGACTCCGCATTATCAGACGACGAAGTTGTGCAAGTTATCAGGCAGATAAAATCCGGTAAAGCAACAGGCCCCAATGGGATACCGATAGAGTTGTATAAATTTAATGCAGTTAGACTTTCCCCGTACATTAGCCATGTTTTTGGCAAGTAAAGAGAAAGGTGAGCTCCCATATGACCAACATTGTAGTCATACACAAAGCTGGTGAATCTAAGACAGTGCTCCTCCTATAGGCCCATATCTCTTAACGCAGAACCCAAAATCCTAGCCTCCTATAGGCACATATCGCTTAACGCAGAACCCAAAATCCTAGCAAAAATCTTGTCCACTAGGCCGGTCAAGGTTGACTGGCCCAACCACACATGTGATTCAGGTGTGGCAGGCAGCTACTAAAGCTCTGGGGTAGGTAGGCAAATTAACACTGGCCACTCCCCTGCTAAATTCGTAGCTGGGTCAGTCCGTGGAAGTCGAAGAGGTTCGATGGGTGGGATCTTATCGGCATCGCCCACATAAAGGATGTGTGGGGGAAAGACAGTGCACACCTTCGAGTCCCTTAAACAATATAGTTTGCACTATAACGAATACTATCGCCATCGACAAGTGAGGCATGCCCTGGTCACTCACATTCCTAAAGGCACAGTGCTCCCGGAGGACCGAGTACTGGATGTGTTTATTCCCCAAAAAACTATTTCCCTGATATACAGGAAATTGATAAACAATATGGAGAACCTGCTGGTGCGGATTAGAGCTCAATGGTGTTCAGATGGTTTAGAACTAGATGAAGATTGGACGGAGGCAGCCGCCTCTCCTAAAGTGTGGTCATCCAGATGCGGCTTCGCCTGGTGCAACTGAAGATACTCCATGGGTCCTATAGAACTGGACCCCGTTTGGTGCGAATGGGACGGGCTGATAGCGGAGACTGCAGGAGAAAGTGTGGAGAAATCTGTACTCTAATGCATACTCTGGCATGGCGTTGAAATAGTTGTACTGGACGAAGATACATGATGAGCTGAGGGGAGCTATGGGGTGGAAATATGACCGGAGGAGTTTGTTGAACGTATTGGAGTCTACATATTTAAATGCGTACCAGAAACAGTGGGTGACGTTGGCATATATGGTACCTAAATGCAATATAGCTCAGTTCTGGGGACCTAGTCAGCCGCCCGAGTCACCAAATGGGCAGAAGACCTTGACTGGTGCATGATTAGAGAAAAAGCAGTCTATGCAGCCAGGGGATATCCTAAGAAGTGGGGTAAAATTTGGACCGCTTGGAATAGTTATAGAGGGGAGATCTGTGAACCACCTATGCCAGTACTAGTCCAAGAGGCACAAGACTGATCCCTGCACTAAATGTTGCCATATTTAATTTTGTACTTTACCTCATGTGTTGGAAATGTGATGTGCTCACCAGAGTTAATTTCTCCTTTTGTAATTTTTGTTTTCAATAAAAAGAGTTCTAAAAGAAAAATAGTTAACTACTCACCACAGCGATGGAATAGTTGGATATCTCTGGAGTGGTTGTAGGTCAGGCCACAACCTACTTCCCACAACACTGCTATGTTCTTGTCCCAGACACAAGCTTATCAATGACCCTGGGGCAGGTAGCAATGGGCATCAGTGGTTCCCATCAAGAACTATGCGGCACATTTTCTAGCATTAGCACTCTTAGATATTTCACTAAACCGCAATACTTCGTAAAGCGTCACAATATACGAAATAAGTAATTTTTAAAAGGCATTTACATTCACCGGATCACGTGAAAATGTTACAGGGACATTGTTAACAGCACCCCTTTTAATTTAATCCGAAGTTCCTCATGCTACTGCTGAGGTAGGAGCTGAAACCCAGAGTGAGCAAAGCATGCAGCATCACAGAGCTCCTGAGTCCTGTCTCCCTTACAGTGCACATGATTGGGTAAAGCAACGGAGTTCAGTGCTTGTCATCAGAAACCAGATTGATGATCATATTCCCCCAATCGGAGGCCAGCCAATGCGAATTAACAGATGAGCTCATATTCGTCTCATTTTGATCACCATACAGCCTGACCAAGTGAAGGAAAGCATCAGGTCTGAAGTCAGCAAGATGCTGGAGTTAGGAAATTTAACCATCTGAAAGTCCCAGGGCCAGCCCAGTTGTCTTATTCTCCAAAACTCATTTCGAGGGTAGTAAACCAGAGCTAAGGTTCTGTGTGGAGAATGGAGGTCTCAATGCGGTCACCAAGACAGATGCACACCCTACCCAAAGGGCAGACAAACGTGACAGGTTAGGGGCAGCCAAGTTTCTCAGTACCTTTGATGTAACATCAGGGTACTGGCAGATTGGTCTGATCCCCGGAGCAACAAAAAAACCCAAACAGAATTCTCAACCCCAGATGGACATTGCTAATTTACAGTAATGTCATTTGGACTAAAGAATGCCCCAGCCACCTTCCAAAGTTTAACGAACTAAGTCCTTGCTGGATTAGAATCTTAGTTCAGCATATCTCAATGATACTGCGGTACAAAGCTCTACTTGGTAGGATCACCTGATCCATCTTACAAAGGTCCTTGAGGCTTAGAGGCAAGCAAGTGCAAGATCGGGCCATGCTCTGTTATATAATTGAGCCACCTTGCATGTGGAGACCAAGTTCAACCTTTAAAACCCAAGATCCTAACAATTATGCGCTGGGTAGCTCCCACTACCCAGACTCAAGTCAAGTCATTCCTTTGCTCAACTGGGTACTGCATTGTGCTCCGCTCTAGTTCCTAAAGCCCCAGATTATTCCAAGCCGTTCATAGTGCAGGCAGATGCCTCTGAACATGAGTGGAGGGGTCCTATCCCAGACCAATGATTATGGCAATGACCAGCCTGTTGCTTTTATTAGCAGGTTACTCCCCAGACAGCAGCATTGGAGTCTCACTGAGAGGGAAGCCCTCTTTTTTTTATTATTTATTTATTGAGTTTTTATAGCAGCAGACAGACAAGGCAATAAATACCCACATGATTACACTATTGCTTCATAAGTTATGAAACAAAAACAGCAAAAGGCTCAAAGATAAATGCAAAAATATAGCCAACAAAATCCTGCCCCATCCAATTCACAATTGGTAACCATAATTTATACCCAAATATACAGAATCTATATACAGACATACATAAAAAAACAAGAGCTTCAGCTGTCGACCATTTGTGCAATATACTTTCTTCCACTCCAAATATAACCAATTGTGCAGTTAATTTTATCCCGATGCCCAGACTTTCCTTAATATATCTCTCAATATCTCCTATAAATTTAGAAAGTTTTGGACATAGGAAAAAGACATGCATTTATATTACAACGGCTACAATAGGTCCCCCGACCAGACTTCCATTTTGTTAATTTTACTGGCATGTAGTACAAATCGAACACAGACATAATGTTGGGAGCCGTTTAATACACTGGCGCCTATCTCCAAACTTCTTTCCAGCATAATTCCCTCCGCACACAGCTTGCCATTTCTTTTCTATAGCCAAAAGATAATCTTTCTCCATTGCCAAGAGGAGTTGATAAAGAGGACCCATTTTAAGCCTTCCTTTAATTGCTTCGATAATTTCTAATTTATCTAAAAAAAACATTTCTAGACAGCTTTTCTTCGCAGAAACTCCGAAGCTGGAGATATTTGAAGAAGTCAGCACGCTGCAGTTTATACTTGCCCATTAAAGAGTTAAAGGAGACAAAGCTCTTCCCCTGAAACAGATCTCCCAGGTCCCGCACTCCCCACTCTTCCCATCTTATCACCTGATCTTTAAATATTTCAGGGAAGAGAGGGCACTTCTGAAATGGTGTATACAGTGTTAACTGCTAGAGATCCCAAATTTTTTCTTAATTATCCTCCAAACTAAATAAGCATTGTAGAATATTTTAAATTTAGTCTTTTTATAATAGCTTGGTTCCACAATTCTATTCAGACATTGTTTAGCCTTTTCACCCAAAAGCATCTTGTAGATGGAAGGGGCAGAAAATTCTTCAATAGGGTCATCTGGTAAGAACAGCATCCCCATATGTTGGAATAATGCTATCCAATGATAAAATTGAAAATTTGGAATGCCCCAGCCTCCACTCTCCCTTGATAAAGTACATTGTTTAAAATATCTCCTTGCTCGGTGATATCCCCATAGAACTTGAGCACATTCTATCTATTAGAGCAAAATAATGAGGGTATTACGAAATAGCTCGAAATATATATAAGAATTTTGGAAAAATAAGCATTTTCAATATATTAGTACGTCCTACCAAAGAAAGTTTTAAATTGTTTAATCTCTAATGTTTTATTCGAGGAAACAATTATTGGATCCAGATTAGCTGCAATAATGTTATCAACGTTAGCCATAAGTTTTACACCCAGGTACGTGGCCTCTTGATCACAATTGATATTTTCTGGTCGACCAGCTACAGAGTGTATAATTTGGGTCTTGGCTACATTTAACTTCTAACCAGAAATCAGACCAAACGTCCCTGCAGCTTCTATAATAGGAAGGGAACTTGCAATATCGTTTGAAACAACGGCAATGTCATCTGCATAAGCACAAATTTTGAACTCGGAATTTTGAAACTGGACGGGTTTAATAGAATAGTTTCTCTCGAATGACAAAAATAAAAGGATCTATATATAAAGCAAAAAGGGGGGGTGGAGGGGGGGGGGGGGGAGCAGGGACAACCCTGCTTATCCCTCTTTCTATCCCCAGACAGCAGCATTGGAGTCTCACTGAGAGGGAAGCCCTTGCTGTAGTGTGGCCCCTGAATAAGTTGAGACCATACTGGTTTGGTTCTCACTTGCTTGATAAAAACAGACTACAGGCCTCTCAGATTGCAGATGCAAATGTAAGGTAAAAACCCCAAACTGTTGAGGGTCCATCTCCCTACAGGGTATGGAGATTACAGTGTGGCACAGACCTGGAAATGACCATGCCAATGCAGATGGACTTTCCAGGTTTTTCAACTTGGATGACGACTCTTAGAAAAGCTTAGTCTCTTCCCTTTCGTCGTTGGGAGGGGGGGGGGGTGAGCCTTGTGTAGAAAAGTGCCTTTTTTGACATAGTCACCCCCTTTTTGCTTGGAAGTCGAAGCAGATTTCTAGCCCTAAAACTGTACAATTGTCTGTGTCCCCCCCCCCCCAATCCCAATTGGCAATACCTTTGGCACCATTGAAAGTCCCTAATAAACCTAGGGCATGGGTACTAGAGAGTCCCCAAGGGCTGCAGCATGTATTATGCACCCTAAGGAACCCTTCACCTACCCCCAACTCATGCAGACTGCCCATGTAGGCTGCACATCTTGGTGCAGAAAAAGTGAAAACCTTGGGTGCCATGCCTGTAGTGTAAAAAAGCCATCCCTACAACTGGCCCTATAGCCCTAAGGCGGGGTGCACTATACTACATGTGTGGACACATCTGCAGGTGCAGGTATGCCCCTGTGATGTCTAAGTCAATTAAACATTACAGGTAAACAGGGAAGTAATATTGAGTACATGTGCTGGACATTAGTTCCCCATATACATGAGGGCTTCACTGAAACCAAAGATGTTCGGTATCAAACATCTTGTATTAATAAACCCTCACTGATTCCAGTGATGGATTTATTAATATGTGAATCCATAGGGCAACTTAGATGTCCTTCCCAAGGTAGAATGCACTATATCTCAGATGTGGGCATATCTGCATCAGTAGATCTGCCCCTACAATATTCAAGTCTACTCTTAATATTGCAAGTGCCAATAAAGTCAGAGAGTACATGGGCTGGAAACTAGACAACTCTAGTTCTCCAGCACCATGATGGTTTTACTAAACTCAGGAGTGTTTGGTACCAAACACTCAAACCCACACTGATGCCAGTGTGGGATTTACTGAAACACTTACCCAGGAGACCCCTCCGGGGTGCCCTCCTGAAAACCTACCAACGCTGGTGTGGTCTGACTGGCTTCAGGCAGCCTGCCACCACCTAACATTTCTGGACCCCTGGTATGAGAGTTGCTGCTCTCTGGAGGTCAGAAACCAAGCCTATCGAGGGAGGTGTCACCTTCTCCCCCAGGATGAGTACAGTGCTCGAGAGGGAAGCTTCAATAGTCTTGCCGCCTTTGTAATGGGACCTCAGCCTCTGCAGCTAGCAGCAGATGGCCGCCCATGGTTCAAACCCCCCCACTTTTGGCGTAAGAACCAGTGTGAAAACAGCGAGGAAAGGAGGTGTGCCTCCCGTTGCCAACTCCACCTCTCCGGTGCGGACGGCGAAGTGAATAACATTTTTCAGTGCCCACCACCGTGAAGATGGTGGGACTTATCCAATCAGGACGAGTGCTATGCACCTCTTACCCCCACAGGAAGGTGGCATAATAGTGGGTGTAGACACCCCAGGTGAGAGATCCATTGGTCTCTACTCACTCGCTGTAACATTCCAAATCCTGTATTTAGATGGCCCCCCCAGACCCTGAAAATCAGATTCCTGAACACCGGAGAAGTGCCGGGGGTTCTCCACAGAGATTAGGTATATCAAAGTTCTCAAATAAGAAGTTATAAAAAAAATACACACCCCTTTGGAGACATGGGAATCTTCTTCCCATACAGTGTTGGGTGTGTACTCTGCAATTAGCTGCATTAGATCAACACAGGTATTTTCCAGGTGGATGTATATTTGCACTTCTACCGTGCATCTGGAAATTAACCTTGTGTTGATCTAAAGTGGAAATAAGGGAACCAAATAGCAGTTAGATAGGGGGTAACAGTCTGAGGAGCTGCAAGGGGGGGTGTAGGAAGCTGGCTCTGTCTATACTTTACCAAAGTAAGGTATAGTGTGCAGAGTCCAGTGGGTTTACAGAGGTTAATGTAAATACCATACTCGTTTGTGGTAGTGTGACCTAGCAGTTAGGCTTATCAGACAGCTGTGTTAAACTTATTTTATAAGCAGCGCTTGAAAACCTTTTCACTGACTGGGCTATTGTATATATAAACTTTTTTTTAGGGCTCGGCCTACGTCACCACTGCGTAAGCAGTGGGGCGGAGCTTCGAGACGTATTGTTTTGGGGCTCAGAATAGTGTAGCAAAAATTCTTCAGTGCGCGAGATTGTTGGTAGTTATTTTTGGCATCTGCATTGTAATTGGTGTTCGCTGTGCCGTCTTTCTAGTAGCCTTAAGGCAATAGGCCATGTATAATTCTTGTTTGCCAGTTCCTGCGTTTTCTGTGAGGTTATGCGCACGACAGTCCATTAATTTCAATTAGGAGCTGTCAGGGAGCCTCTAATGCAATCCAGATGGTGTGGGCGCGTTCACCATTCTGCAGTGCGTTTGTCAGGCGTGCGTCTGCATCGTTTAATGTGTATTTGTCAGGCGCGGCTTAGTCTGCATCCTTTGTGCTGGCCTTTGAAGAGCTTGCTTGGTGGTGCCCGACAATGATACACAGCCTTCATTACCGCAGAAAGTACAGGCAGTGAGTGAAGAGACAGAGTGAGCTGATAGTGCATGTGCGTGAGATTCTGAATCTTTAAAGACAGAACGGAAGTAAGGCAGGGATGTTTTCTTATCCAAATTGTGTTAATTTCCTACATTAATAATTTGAATTATTTTATTAACAAGTCAGGGTAGGAAGTTCTGGCAATGGGTTCTAGGTTAATTCCATGTTTTCTAAACACGGAGGACGAAATCATGTTGGCCCGTACGCTCAATGGGTTGAAAGCACTGATTAGCGTATTTCAGAGTTTTATGGGCGATCTTCAGACAAACTTCCCTAAATCACAAGTAACGTCTTGCAACCCGATTAGCACGAGAAAACTTACGCAGGGTCGAATCCATAGGGCTTACCATAGAGTGACCCCTGCGATGCTGGCTCAGGCCACCCTGGATCACCCCTGCCCCCTCTCAGGCGACCTGGAGAAGGATCTGGAGTCCTTGCAAGCATGGCTTTTAGACAGGCTAAACGATCTCGCCCCGGAATTGGCCCCCCGCCTGACTCCGAAACGGGTCTCCGCTCCTTGGTTCACCGCAGCACTGTCGGCTATGCGGCAGCAGTGTAAGGTGGCCGAAAGAGCCTGGCGGGCAAAATACGATACTGAGGCCAAGCTGACCTATAAGACGGCGGTTAAGGTCTATCACCGGGACATTCGCCTGGGTAAAAAAGCCTACCTGGCAGGGAGGATAGAAGCTGCCTCCAACTCCTGTAAGGAGATTTTCTCCATAGTGAGAGAATTTATATCTCCACGGTCCAATACTTCTGATGAGAGGCCTTCTGATTCCTGGGCTTCGGACCTTGCTAATTTTTTCACCAGCAAGATCAAACTTATACAGGATTCTTTTTCATCGGCTGTACCTGCGGGGCTGATTAACCCTGAGGCTAACTTGTCCCCTCCGGCCTCGCCAGGCTTGACGTTGGGCGTGTTTCCACCTATCTCTGCCCCTGTCTCTTTAGCACTCATGGGCAATCTCAAATCGGGCTCGCCTCTGGACCCGTGCCCCGCTAAATTTCTGGCGAAAATTGCGGAGGTGATTAATCCGTTGGCGAACCCGCTATTGAATCTCTCGCTGAGCCAGGGAGTGGTTCCGCAGACCTGGAAGCAGGCAATGGTCATTCCGCTGCTTAAGAAGCCTGGTCTGGACCCAAAGGCCCCAGTCAACTATAGGCCTATTTCTCTGCTGCCGGCTCTCACGAAAATTGTGGAAAAGCACGTTCAGACGGTGCTCTCCAATTTTCTAGAGACAAATGAGATTCTGCACGCCACCCAGTCGGGCTTTCGTCCAAATCTCAGCACAGAGACCGCGCTCCTCGAGGTCTCAGAAACCATTAAAGGGGTTATGGACACTGGGGGCAAAGCCATGCTGGTGATGCTGGATTTGTTGGCGGCTTTCGACACCGGCCCCCCATGATATCCTTCTCGCAAGACTGAGATAGGACTGCGGGGGACGGTGCTCAGCTGGTTTTCCTCCTTTCTAGCTGGCCGCTGGCAAACTGTCTGGGCCTCGCCAGATTCCGCCGTGATGCCGCCTCTGGGAGTCGGGGTCCCACAGGGCTCTATTTTGAGGCCGACCCTTTTTAACATCTTCATGACCCCTTTGGCGGCGTTGGCGGAGTCGTTTGGGGCCCAGATCGTATCTTACGCAGACGACACCCAGTTCCTGTTCTCGTGGAAGAGAGGAGGAGACTTTGATGGGGAGAGTATCCGGGATTGCCTTGGGGCTGTTTTTCAATGGTTCCAGCTGAACAGCCTCAAGTGCAATTCCGATAAGTCCGAGGTACTCTTCTTTGGGTGTGATACGGAGCCAGACTGGCAGGCTTGGTGGCCCATTAATATGCTTCCTCCGTCTTGTTCATCCCAGATTGCTAAGAACTTGGGGGTCAAGATGGACAAGGGGCTAACATTGAAATCCCCGATCCTGGGGATGTCGGGCACCTGCTTCGGCCTCCTTAGGATGCTGCGGAGGCTTCTTCCCCTTTTGTCTGAGGAGCACAGGAAGCCGACTGTGCAGGCCCTGATAGGCTCTAGGTTAGATTATTTGAACGTTCTTTACCTGGGCCTGCCAGAGTATCTGCTACAGCGGCTCCAAGTTGTGCAGAATGCTGCTGCGAGAGCTATTTTTGGTCTGAATAGACGTGCCAGTGCAGCGGGCTTGCTGCAGTCTTTGCATTGGCTTCCAATCCGCAAACGGATCGCCTTTAAGGCTTTGACTTTGGCCTATAAGGCCCTCCATGCGGTGGGAGCAAAGTACCTCCAAAAGAGACTTGCCTTTTACCATCCGGCTCGTTCTCGGAGGTCGGAATCCCTGTTTTTGGCGGTTGTCCCACGAGTGGAGAGCTCGCCTGGGAGGTCGCTCCTTTGGACTACTGGCGCCACAGTTGTGGAACTCTCTGCCGCTCACACTCCGGGGAGCCACCAGCCTACTTGCTTTTAGAAAAGGTCTCAAAACCTGGTGGTTTACCCAGTAGGCCGCCTTGCTGTTGTGTGTCCTCTCTGCCTGTGGTCTTCTTCGTCTTTTAACCATGTTATGTTATTGTGCTGTAGCCCTCCTTACTCAAAGCGCCGGGACACTCTTTTTGAGTAGCTGCGCGCTATATAAAAGTAAATTTAACATAACATAACAATATTTGTTTAAGGTAATGAAGAAAGTGCATCAGTTCCCCTGTTTAGGGGTCTCATTTGATAGTGTTAACTCAGTCTTCTATGCATAGCAGTTTGATACCTTAAATTATTAGTCCGTAATTGCTTTGTCTAATGTTTCTTGGGAGGTTGGCAGTCGATCATGTCCCATTACTAGGGTTTTATAACATGCAGTGTATTCCAATACAAATGGTGAAGGGATTTGAGGTACTCCCATATCAAGAGTCGCAGATTGAGGAGACTGGCTTGAATATATCAGAGTTAAAATTGCACTGAATGATATGGACAGACCCCAGTTATTTCTAACCCCCTCTCCTATAAGCAAACGTGCATAAACCTTAGATCGAAACATTTTTCATGCAGAAAAGGCGTGCTTTGGATGAGGAAACAGAACTTTAAAAATCCTCAATTATGACCTATGTTCCGATCGCAACATCTATGTTTATTTAACCTTCTGTTCTCATGGACTTTGGAGTTCGAGCAAGGTCTTGTGATAAGATTTAGACTTGGAACCATAAGTCATTACTCTTCTTCCCACTGGGCAAGTTTCACACGTACTATCTGTTTTTGCCCATGTGATGAGTTTTCTGATCAGACTCTAGCTCATTTTGGACTCTCAATTTTATCAGTATTTCGCTAAAAAATGTTTAGTTCCAGTATTGAAAAGAAATAATTTCCGTTGGTGTGGAATTGCACTGAGTTTTCTTCAACCGCTGTTCGATCATGGAGACCATCTAGCTGTTTTGGCCTTTTTAAAATCTGCTTTGCGACAATATATTGTGACAGGAACATGAGAGCAAAGTAAGTCCAGATAAAGTGCAGAGTGAGAGTCAGTCCACAAAGTACAGACTACAGTAAATGTACAGTGAGTGCAAAGTGAGTGCAGAGTGACAGTGACTGCCAGAGTAACAGACTGCAGAGTGGGTGTACAGTAACAGTGAGTGCAGAGTGAGTGCAGTGAGTGCAGAATGAGTGACAGTGAGTGCAGAGTAACAGTGACTGCAAAGTGAGTGCAGTGACAGTGAGTGCAGAATGAGTGACAGTGAGTGCAGAGTAACAGTGACTGCAAAGTGAGTACAGAGACAGTGAGTGCAGATTGACAGTAAGTGAAAATTGAGTACATACACAGTAAACGCAGAATGACAGTGAGTGCAAAATGAGTGCAGCGACAGTGAGTGCAGAGTGACAGTAACTGCAAAGTCAGTACAGTGACAGTGAGTGCAAAGTAACTATAGAGGGACAGTGGGTGCAGAGTGGGTGCAGAGTGGGTGCAGAGTGGGTGCAGAGTGACTGAGTGCAAACTAAATGCACAGTAACTACAGACTGACAGTGACTGCAGAGTGAGTGCAAGAGTGACAGTGAGTTGAAAGTAAGTGCACAATCACAGTAAGTGCAAAGTGAGTGCAGAATGACAGTCAGTGCAGAATAACAGGTAGTATACAGAGACAGCGAGTGCAGAGTAAGTGCAAGTAACAGTCAGTGCAGTGTAAGTGCAGAGTGACAGTGAATGCAGAGTGACAGTGAGTGCAGAGTCAGTGCACAATGACAGTGAGTGCAGTGTGAGTGCAGAGTAACAGTGACTGCAAAGTGAACACAGACAGTGAGTGCATATTGACAGTAAGTACAACTTGAGTACAGACACAAAGAGTGCAGAGTGATAGTGAGTGCAGAGTGAGGGCAAGAGTGACAGTGAGTGCAAACTGACTGCAGAATGACACTAAGTGCAGAATAACTGACTGTAGAGTGACAGTGAGTGCAGAGTGAGTGCAAATAACAGTGAGCGCAGAGTGACAGTGAATGCAGAATGTGCAGAGTGACAGTGAGTGCAGTGTAAGTACAGAGTGTTAGTGAATGCAGACTGAGTGCAGAGTGACAGTGAGTGCAGAGTGAGTGCAAAGTAACAGTAACTGCAAAGTAAGTACAGAGACAGTGAGTGCAGACTGACAGTCAGTGCAAGCGAGAGTGTAACTGCAGAATGACAGTGAGTGCAGAGTAAGTGCAGAGTGAGAGCAGACTGAGTGCAGACTCACACCAATAGACTTACCCCCACACATAAAACACACAACAACACACCCACCCACACAACAAACACTGTCAGTGCAACTTTCACTAAACACACACACCAACAGCTGACAGTGCACCAGCCACTCTTTCAAATTCCACAATCATCAACTGATGACAGTCAATAAGTGTAGAATTACAGCGAGTGCAGGGTGAATGCAAGTAACAGTGAGATCAAAGTGAGTGCAGAGTGACAGTGAATGCAGACTGAGTGACAGTGAGTGCAGAGTGAGTGCAGAATAAAATTCAGTGCAGAGTAACAGTGACTGCAAAGTGAACACAGACAGTGAGTGCATATTGACAGTAAGTGCAACTTGAATACAGACACAATAAGTGCAGAGTGACAGTGAGTGCAGAGTGAGTGCAAAGTGACTGCAGAATGACACTAAGTGCAAAATAACAGTGACTGTAGAGTGAGTGCAAATAACAGTGAGCGCAGAGTGAGTGCAGAGGGACAGTGAATGCAGAGTAAGTGCAGAGTGACAGTGAATGCAGACTGAGCGCAGACTCACACCGATACACTTACCACCACACATAAAACAACACACAGCCAGGCACACAACAAACACTGTCAGTGCAACCTTCACTAAACACACACACCAACAGCTGACAGTGCACCAGCCACTCTTTCAAATTCCACAAACAGCTGACAGTACACTCCAAAAAACATGCCTAAAATACATTGCCATTCACAATGCCACTATCTCAAACTCAAACTCAAACAGCCCGAGCCCTAATGCTTATTTATAAGTGGAGAAGTGTGGCTCAGGGGTTAGAGGCGGCAGACCTGGAAGCTGAGATCGGTCCTGGACCAGGGTTCAATTACTCGCCTCGGCGGGTCTTGGGCTCAAAAATTCCATGGACTCAATAATTCTCGTTCCGGTGCCTACTCGACTCACGGGTTCACACTCTGCGACTCTGGGCAATAGCTTGCTTAATCTCCACTACGGCCCCTCGCGGCGGGATGCCTGGCTTTCACCTTGTGGATACCCTGCTGGGGTTATCTCACAGGGGAATACCAGGACGGGTTCCTAAGGCAAGCACCTTGATGCCTATGGGTGATACGTGCGCTATATAAATCGCAATACAGCAATACATTTACATTAATGTTACAGCGACACCAACATTTTTTTATACAGACAGCATTTTCTACTTCACAGAAGGTTCACGCTATTTAGGTCAGAATAAACAAAAATACCAAATAAACATTTAAAGGTCAAGCCAAGTCACAATGTATCTGCCAGGGACAATATTGTCATCAGTTGGAGTTCACAGGATTGCTACTGAAAAGGATTGCCTTTCAATATAACCCAATCCGTAGTCCGCATATTGAATAAAATATTAAGAGTTGAAATAACTACTTTTACTATACAAGCTCTTAAGGGGGGGGGGGGTTCCTGTGGATCTTAGGCAAAGGTTGAAAGGGATACCATTCTGGCTTTGGGGTAATTTCAGTTGTCACTACTACATCTGTCCATCAAAATCTTTTCCAGCCTTACCTTACATAGCTGAATCCAAGTTTATCAAGGTCAGCTCGGTCCTCTGGTGTGTCACGAGCAAGAATTCCTAATAAACAGACATAAAATTAAGCTCTCAGTAGCTAGTACATATTCACTCCTGCATGTTTTTCTAAAGAACGTATACATTGAATAAGGTCTGTTCTCAATGATTAAAGGGGTCTGCTTACAATGGGCACTATGTCTTTATCATATAGGTTACCACACACAAGGTATACAGCCCTTAGAAAGCATACCATACTTTACCACACATGAAGCTCAACATAGGTAAGTACAGGCTTTTACCTTTAGCATACTGCACTTTAGGACAATTTAACTGAGTTTATGCTGCATTAGAGCCCCCACCCACACACCCATTTTAGCTACTAGATGCTGGTTTTAACTAACCAGACCTCCCAGTGTGAAATGTCTAATTGTAACAATTGGCAAAGGACTTTAGCACCCCTGTGTGTCCCTAGTAAATGGTACCCACGATACCTAGGGCATGGGTACTAAAGAGGGTCCTAAAGGGCTGCAGAAGATCTTATGCCATCCTGAGGCACCTACACACACATTCCACGTAGACTGCCATTACAGGCTGCATGACATGGTGCAAACCAGGAGTGAAAACATGACATGGTACACTCATGCGCCATGTCAAAGTGACTGCATTTAATAGAAGTCATCCCTACAGCACGCATTGGAGCCCTAGGGCCGGGTACATTTTATTTTATAGGAGGACATATCTGCATGAGCAGATATGGCAAGTTGAGATCCAGTTCTATTACTAGATATTGCAAGTCAAAAGGGAAGCAGTCTCAAGGTATGTACTGGGCAAAACAAGTTGCTCAGCTACATAGTGGCATTTCCGATTCATACGGCGTTTGGTATCAAACACTTGATAATATACTCGCAGTGATTAATGTATTAATGCATGCATCCAGAGGGCAACTTAGAAGTACCCCCTGAACCCCACAAGTTCCCTAGCAGGGTGGCTGACTGGTCTTGACCAGCCTGCTACCACAGAAGAGTTTATATGTAAAGTAACAACCTAGGCAATCAACAGTTTGAAATGTATGCTTAATAGGGAATAATAAACAGGTAACTACAGCTGGCTAAAAAGACATAACATTTTATTCATTTAATTAAAACAGAAAACATTTCGTTGAATATGACACAAGGTTAAAAATTATACAGTATCGCTTTACAGGTAAAAAACAAGTTTTTTTAAAAAAAAAATACAAAGAACAATAAATTCATAAATTCAATAAGACGAGTGGCGAAATTATTTGACTCTACGCGCGTTTCGGCGGCCAGCGCCTTCTTCCTGGAGTAGCCACGTGATATTCCTAAATACAAATCCCTTTTCAAAGAGTAATCAAATGCAGTATAGATGTCTGCTTCTTTTTGATAGTTATTAGCTGTCAGGATTCGCCTAGATAGGGATGACTGAGGGTATTGAGCATCTGCCACCGGAGCCCTTAGTACAATTTCAAGGTCTGTGGAGTTTCCAACTTTGCTATTTTCACACAGTTTCTTGGGATGCGATTTTTTCTAGGATATGTCTATTAGTTAAAGTATTGTTCTTAAAAGCTCGAATTGATCTTCATTGTTTGGCTTGGTGATCAATCAGCAGGATTTTATATTTATGGTGATAACTTCCTTGCCTATAGCGGCGGATTCCTCTATTTCTGAGGCTTCAATGAGTTAGTATAGAAGTGCTGGATTGGATGATGAAGGTTAAAAGATCTCCCTGTCTGATGATGGTCAGCAGGGCTCGATATGTCCGGTGGCGAGATGATTCGAATAGGCGGCTGCAAACGCGGGAAAATGCACAGAAGAGTTTGACACCCCCCGCCCCCTGAAATTGCTCAGGAGGTGCGTTGCACTGTCAGGCTGGAAACACCTGCATGGTGGTCAACCTGAAGCTAACATGAAAGAAAGGATTCCACCATTTGAATGTGGTGGAAATAGGAACTCTGGGACAGGGTGATGCACCCTACCCACAGAAGTGGGCATCTAGTGGGTGTGGTGACCCCAGGGGTAAATAGCCAATTGGCTACTATTCCTCACTCACCTTAATCCTAAATTGAGTATGTAGGAGGCCCCTTGACACCAGAAAAACAGATGTGACTAATGGAGACTTAGAAAGGACCGAAGATAGTGAAAACTGAAGGCCAACACACATTATTGGCACAAAATCCTGCTAGACTGCTTGCATTTAAACCATTGCTGGGGCCACCTTTGCCAAGAGCTGTAAATCCTCAACAACAACAAAAAAAAGCCTTTGAGGACTGCCCAGCACCTCAACAATTGGGAAAGAGCTCTCTTCGAGCAGTGGAGCTACTTCCCTGCACTATATGCACCGAAAAGCATCTTCCCGGCCATTGAGCCAACCGAAGAAAAGCACGACAGGCGAAGGCTCCATGCTCCAAAAGGTTTGATCCATCTCCTTGCCAAGTTTGGAGAAGTCATGACCCACAAACGCCACTCAGCACCAATACCCAGGGTACCATGCAGTTGCAGCAACCAAGGCTTGTTGATAGTCCAATTCAGACTCCAACAGCACAGATAGACCTACTGTCATGGGATGCCAGGGCCAGGCCAGCAGAGTGACCCTACTGCCCAGTTTCCCCTCATCAACAGGTCACCAAGGCACAGAGTGACCGTCACAACCAGACACATCAAAGCACCCCTGCATCCGGGCCCCACAGCCTGAGTCCGAGGGGAGCAGTATTCCCAAAAGGGTCCCGAGACCCACAAAAGCGGAGCCGACCATTTGGGTTGGGCAGACCAGTCCCCCAGTCTGCCACCTGCAGCCTGTGTCTGCAGGGAGCAAGAACTGCAGAAGGCTTCAGCAGTGCGACCCAGCCGGCCAAAGTCCCACTACACACGAGCCCCCCAGCCAGAGCTTGAGTGTACTGACTGTGTTCCTGCGGTCCCAAGACCTGAGCCCTCCACCCCCCCCCCCACCCCCCGTTTAGCTTCAGCCAGCATGCCCCCCAGTCCCTATCTGCAGCCTCCGTTCCACAGGACTTTTTCCCGTTGAAGTGAACAGGGCACCCAACGGAGATACGGATCTGTGCATCCAGGCGCTCCAGTGCCAACTGATGGGACCAGATGGTGCGGCCTTGGACCTTGCCCCCTCTTTACCTATATGCAGAACAGTCCTGCAAGTCGTTGCTAAGTGTACCTATGCCGTATGTTTATTTCCCATCGGATTACATTGGCACAGTGGAAGATTATTCTATTGGGACTTAAACTGATGACTCGAAAAATACTTTCTCAATTATGATGAAGTTGTGTAAATTCATATGAAAATCTTTTGTTTATAAACTGGAAATGGATTTCTTGAGTGTCTCGTTTACTGACTCGTGTGTGCAATAAATGCTTAACACTATCCTCTGAGGAGGATAAACTGCTTACCCACCCTTTCACAAATGAGCATACATGGCTTCTTACCGGCATGTACAGCAGGGTGGAGGGTCTTCACACGTCCCCCTAACATCTCAGGAAAGCCAGTCAATTCAGATACATCCCTGGGTACACATTAGACAAAATAATCAAATACAGGGCGATATGGGAACTGTTTGCATGAGTTTAAAGGTTCCTTAGCTGCTCTGAGACAGATTACATTTTATCATCAATCTACTATGATAAAGATCCTCAAACATTACATAAACCCAAATTCAACTTTCACAAGTAGGTTCTATGACATGTTACAGCACGGACTGAGGGCTGTACAAATTTGCAGCACTGAATCTGCAGTAATTCGCTCACATGTAATACATTAAAATGACAAGCAGCACTATACTGCTGAAATAAAACTGCGAGATACACTAAAAAGTGAAATAAATAATTATTTTGTATTTAAACTTCTAAAAAACGAAAATTAGCATGCTACTCTGTGTCCAAGAGCACTAGGTAAATTAACCTAAATTAAAAACCCTGCATAAAAGACCATCTCTAGCACAAGTAATTTAATTGTTTTGTAGGAAGACTGTCCAGATTTGCCACTTGAAAAAACGAAACTATTCAGTTTGTAGATCCCATTTATGAAGGATAATTTCACATCCTCACTCTGCCCAGGGACTTTCCTCCTTCTGCACAGTTGGGTTTGCATTGGCTTCTCCAAACAATTGTGGAACAATTTTCCCTGTCTGATGAGTATCCAGGTAAACGGAAATTGTAAAATGCCTGAAGGCTTCGAATCCTTATTAACGGAGCACAGACTTGAGTTCAAAGCTTGCCCAGCATTAGAAACAATTACTTTGCAGTGTGAATTTTTATTGAAAAAAAATAAACACAGTTCAACTTAAATATAGAAACTTATCAACCATGATCAAATGTAAGCCACTATGATCAGTTTTCTTGCCAACCACTTCAGTGAGCTAGGTCTTTCAAGTGTGATTGTAGCAGGACACTAGGCTAAGCACTGACCAGATTACTTTGAAACCAGGTACTGCCGCAGTTATAACTGCTTTGCAGTCAATAGGCTTTAAGATACTGTAAAAAAAATTAAAATGTATTCACACTGTACTATGTTTATAAAGAAATACATAGTCCTTTTGCACCAGGCAATAAACGTACCTGACGGAAAGGCCAGCATCCCGGAGAGCTTTGGCAGTCCCTCCAGAGGCTACCAACGACAGACCAACCGCACTAAGACGCCTGGCAAACTCCACAAGACCAGTCTTATCAGAGACACTAAATAAAGCTGGAAGAAAGTCAACATTACTCAACATATCAAATCAGACAGCAAAACAGCTCAACGAAAGCATCCCGAAGAGTACAGTGCCGTCACAAATCAAGCACCTACAGGCAAGGTAGTGAAAACAATGGGAAACCCAATCTACCCTTGGAGGCTTGGGAAATGTAAGTATTGATAGGTAACTGCGCCTACCAGGGATTTAATTTATAACACTATATTGCACTATTTACACAAATTGCTCAATTGTTAAGCCCCAATTGGTGGCTAACATGAAAAATCTAAGCAACAACTCATTTACATCATTATTAGTATACAATGAACAATTTCAAACACGGGTGATTAAATGTGGACAAATAAGCGGAGTCAGGGGCGGATTGGCAAGCCGGGCATTCGGGAATGGGCCGAAGGGCCGGTGCCTCAGTGCCCTCCGTGGGCCGTTTTTTTCTCCCCTGTCCCAGTCCACAGAGAGTGGACTAGGAAAGGGGAGAAAAAAAAAACGGCCCACGGAGGGCACGAGACAGACAGAGAAAATGAAAGCAGCCTCGCCGTGCGGCCGAACAGCGATTGTCAGCTGTGGGCTCTCCTTCACCCCTGCCCTGCCAAGCAATCAAGCTGAGGCTGGGCTGAGGAGGGGTGATTGTTTGCAAGAATCGGCCTCCCTGGGGGCCAGGTGTTTCTCAGGCCTTTGAGCCATTTTCACCTCGGCCCCCCTGGGGCCCATGCAGCCCAGAAATAGTGTTAGTCTTAGCACCTCGCGCACAGCCCTTCACATTCAGGGCATAGTGGGCGAGGAAGAATGGGTCTTGCTGTGGGGGCCAGGTGATGTTTGGAATTTTTTTATTTTATTTATTTATGCGATTTTATATAGCGCGGACTTTACCCGAAGGTGTCAGAGCGCTTCACACTAGGAACAGCAATAATACATGAGGAGAAAAATTACAAGTGGACAAATTACAAAAGCAAACGTTAA
Organism: Lissotriton vulgaris; assembly: GCF_964263255.1. Taxonomy (NCBI): domain Eukaryota; kingdom Metazoa; phylum Chordata; class Amphibia; order Caudata; family Salamandridae; genus Lissotriton; species Lissotriton vulgaris. The sequence goes on along the minus strand of NC_141687.1, from coordinate 867,283,121 downwards.
GTTACATGAATCAAAAGTGACAATAGTGAGCAACCAAAATACATGAGGTAGCAATCGGTACATTACAGGAGGAAAAAGTGATGTGTGCAGGTTACAAAAGCATACAAAGTACAAGTAGAGGTATAATACTGCAATAAATGGCAGACACTCCAGCACAAGAACAAACGTTACATAGGCAATGGTGGCACTTGTGCAAGTATCTAAAGCAAACAAAAGTGAGAGGTAGCATACAGTGTGATACCAGAGAAAAGTGACGTGTGCAAGTTACAAAAGGGTACCATACACAGGTACAAAGGGAATACTACAGTAAATGGTAAACACTCAAACTGCCAAAACACACTGGGAAGGCACTTTCCATGCACCAGCTTCACCTCAGCCTCCCCCCTGGCTACCTGGCTACCTTGGATGACCCAGAAAGCTGTGTTTTGTGCTCCCCTGCCAGGACATTTTCCCGAGGCCTGGAGGGCTGATTAATTTACTAATTGCAGGGGCCTTACCTCTGTTCATGTGCTCCTGAGCTGAAGGTCTGGGGAGGGCTAAGTAGGTTAGTGATAGCAGGGGCTTTGCTGCTTTTCAGGTGCTCCTGTGCTGGAGGGCTGGAATAATTTTGTGACAGAAAGGGGCCTTGCTATTTTTTTTAGTTGCTCAGCATGTAGGCCATTGTCACCTTGGCCCTGTGTCGTGTGCAAGAACAGTATCCTCCCACTTTCATTCCTTGTCTGTGGAAATAGTGTTTCATGAAAGGGCACGCCCCTTGAATGTGGGCCACGCCCCTTAAATATGGGCCACGCCCTTAAATATGGGCCACGCCTCTTGAATGTGGGCCACTTTTTTCGTCAGTGCCCGGGCCGAATTGTGATCCCAATCCGACCCTGAGCGGAGTACAAAGTCATAACAAAACACAATGACAGAAGCAGATTAATTATGCGAAAGTTAAAACCTACTTGTCATTAGTGTAAGCATCTATTCCAGACTTCTATCAAAACAGAAAATGAATCTGAAGAAACAGAAAAGTTATTCCTGACAAAATAAATCACTGGGGAAATAGATGAGCTTGTCGACATTTCGGTCTTGGTTGCATGTATGTTCGTTACACCATCTTCAGGACGATGAAATGAGTTATAATTGACCCTTATATCTGGTCAAGAACATCTTGAACCAGACAAAATAACTAGAGTTGTTAAAAACTTCCAGGTCGCAGACATTTACACGTCATGCAGTCTGTTGAGCCGGCGGTATCCTGGAGGAGCAGTGTCGGCCACATGCCGCTCAACTGTAGCTAGTGCCACTGAAAGCAAATCCTGTTGGATTGCTTTTGCAAGATTTCTCTGCCAGCTTGGACATTCACCAAGCCCTTGAATAAATCATTACAGTGTTTGGAAGAGAATGTTCATTGCCAGATGAAGATGCAGCAGGATTCAGAATGTTCTGGGAAGGTAGGCGTTACTTGGCACAATGACCAATTGGATGGAAGAAAATAGGTAGAAGCATTGCCTTTTTGGAACCATTGCTGCTCCTGGTAGTGCTTGCAATGTGGGGTGAATATCTGGATAACAAAAGTTGCACAGCACAGGGGTAGCCTTGATTAATAAGCAAAGCACAAAAAAAACCTACAGAAATTACTGCAGTGTTTCAGGCTTTGGGGCTAAATGCCTAACAGTCTTTAGAGCTAGATGTGCAAGGTGTACAAAATATCAGATGCATAGTCTCATTCCAGTGGCAGAGATTTTGTGGTTTAGCGCCCAGAGCAGATCCACACAAGAAAGGGGTACCACAAGGTTTATTGGAAGTGGGGGGAGTGAGTATGCTGGAACTGGTGGAAAAATCCATCGCAGACAGCACATGGAGGGCATAGACATGCTTGGGAGGAGGTTTTGTGTAGCAGGCCTGTAAGAGGGAAGTGCTAGAAGAGAGGAAATTGTAAGATGTATTATGTAATGTTACACATTGATAAAAGAGTAGCAGGGACCACAGTTGCAGGAAAGTTGATAGGAATATGCTTCTATGACAAGTTTTACGTGGCGCTATGAACCAAACGCAGGTGAAATGAGAATAATATTAAAAAGGATGCGCAAAAGAAGAGGTAGGAAGAAAAGAGACCCTGTGACCATGGCATGGCTGGTGTTGGTAAGAGGCTTGCAGGAAGGATGGTCGGGTTTGAAGTCAGGTGGTTCAGTTGTGCAGGATATGGTTGTTTTTCAGGGCGGTGTTTCTAAAGTTTTGGGCAGGTCCTATGATGAAGGCTTGAAAGTCGAGGAGGTCCAGCAGGGCAAGAACAGAATTTCAATCAATTTACGAAAATCCAAGACCGATCAAGAAAGGTAAAGGTGCGGCTGCTACATTGCAGGTGTGGTTCAGTAAAGGCATGCCATATGAGTTAAGAGGTTGGAGGGGACAGGTCAGTTTGCATTCTCTCTCTCATGAGGACGGGAGGAAGTTGTTAGCAGTTATGAAGAAAGTGTTCAAGCTAATGAGGGGAAAGCCTTTTGATTTTGGTACACTTTCAGAACTGGTGCGGCCTACAAAGCCGCCAACTTGGGATATTCTTTTGAAGTTATGAAACTGGGTTGATGGCAGTTGATCTGTAGTAAATCTTATATTGTACATTTTTTAGCCATTATGCGGAGTTTCTTCTTGTTTACATGTTACCTTCCTAATTGGAGGTTGTGTAGCAGGCCCATGTGTGGTGTTTTTTTTACGTTCAGAAGTTCATATTGAATGGTGGGGTAGAGTGGGTATGAAGTGGGGCACTGTTACCATGGCTGTCCAATTTACTGAGTAGAACGTGCCTGTATATTTTGTTGATTAATCGGGGTTGGGGTGTTTGGTAAGTCTGGTACTATGTCTGGTCTTGTTGAAAGAGGAAGAATGTGGTCAGGAACATTTATCTTTTGGACCGAGTTGGTAGCAATAAGTGTTTGGCGAGGAGCATTGAAATATAATGCGGTTCAGAGTGCAAGATGCAAAGTCAACGGAGAGATGCCTTGTTTGTCAGCAGAGGAGAATAGGGATGAATGAACATGGAGACCTTAAGAAAGAAGATGTTGTGTTCTACAGACAAGATGGAGTGCATTTCTCTTTCATGGGAAAGGAACTGATGTCCAACAAATCTAGATCAATTGGTTCAAATAACGTCAGTTTCACAGTGGCATTACTGAATGTATGGTTGTTGGGGTGGCAGCCTTGCAGTAGAGTTTTGGAAGGCCGCTAAGGAGGCAGGCCATGTATAAAACTGGAAACAAAAAGGGGAGAAGTGCGGGGGAGCAGGGAAACTGATTCAGGGTTTCCCAGTGGCAAAAATAAATAAAGTATAGGGATCCTGAAATAGGGCACATGCGTTGGGGCAGGGCAGACTCGTTCAGGGGGAGAGATTGTTGGAGCTCATGTGAATGAAATGATAGAGGGGATGGTGAGAAATGTTTAGATGGCTATTGGGAGTGATTTTTTACGTGATTTTTTTCAAGTTAGGGGCTGAATAATAAGGTGGGGGGGGGGATTAGATGAACATTGTATTAGTTACACCTGTCTCAATAAGCAGCCTTTAGCTCTAAAGCTGGCCTATTTATTGTGCCAGCTCCCCCGATGTGGGCTCCCTGGGTGGCGTTCTTTAAGATGTTCCCACCAGGGTTGTTTTGGGCGAGTGGCATGGTCCAAGCCATATCTGGCCTCCGATTGGTTAGGGGTCCATAGTTGGCAGGTAGGCTGTATGAATCCAGTTCAGTAACCAGCCGCATATGCTGTGGTACGGTTGGCAGGTCAATGTTCAGCCCTCATTTTTTTGCCCCCTCCCTTACATTCTTTATTAAAATTTGATCTTACAGCACAGGCTTTATTGGTTTGCGGGGTAGCAGGGGACTTTTTCGTCACTTGGGCCAGGTGGCAGAAAAGCAAAGTGAGCATGAAACGGCCGCAAGGGATAGTGCATGGCCAGTCAGACCATGTCAAAAGGCATTCAGGGGGCGTGATAGTTGGTGCTCGTGTGAATGGCTGGGAGAAGGAAACTATAGGGGGGGGGGCACGATGGTGAGATAATTTGGATGGTTGGTGGGCGATTTGTTCATGTTTGGGGGGGGGAGGGGGGAGGTTAAGGGCAGGGAGGGTATTAGTGCGGTTGGGCAAGTTAACATGTTTTGTAATGTGCAACAAGTTTTGAGCTGCATGCCTGTCCCAATAAAGCAGCCTTTAGCTCTAAAGCTGACAAGTTTATTACGCTGTCTCACCCGAAGAACAACTTTTGAACAATCCAAATAGAACACATACAATAGGGCAAAAGAGCACCATTACAGACCTGGGAGGAATACACGGGGCTTTTGCTTGAAGGCCCAGACAAGGCCACCATGACCGGCTGGATGAGAAATATGACCGATACAGGAGATATGAATATGCACAAGACAGGTTGAGGAGAGGGCAATTAGCCCCAAGAAACTAGAAATAGGACAAGCAAAGCAAAACAGCTTATGCACATCGTGCACTGCTTCAGCAAATTTCACATTATAGCAATTCTAAACCATGGCGAGTTCTTACATATTGCACTGGATGCTTCATAAATCGGCAATCCTAATGAAGAGGGAAAAACCAATGCCTATGAGAACGGAATGTTTCTCCGCAGCAAGGAACAGGTCACTGTCAATCGTGTGCAGCAGCATGCTCTGCAATGGAGATGTCGGCGCAGAAGAAAATGTGACTTCCTTTCAAGCATCAAATACTTATGGAACTGTTTGCATATGGTGGCATGCAACAAGCCCAAAACCGAAAGCGTGTCTAACAAATGAAGTTCCCAGTTATCAGCAAATGGCCAGTAAGTGGATTTATGATACTATGATATAACAGTGTATTAAAAGCTCACCGTTATCAATATTACAATTAAATCAAATGGAGGAAAAACATCTATCAATACAAGAACACATTCACCGTAAAAGCCCACACAGCCAATAATCAGTGGATATTGCCCCATAAATAAAGGCATAAACAGAGTATGCACGTGTAAAACAAACCAACCCGCCCATCATAAGTATGTAGGAAAACGAAACGTAGCCCTTAAAAAAAACACACGAAGCACAATACTGTAGAAGGCCGAAAAAGCACAAAAATGACTTGCAGCCCAAACAAGCATGGCCTTGCAGATAAGCATTCTTAGTACGACTCGCTTCCCAGGGAATAAAGCACTCACTGTACTCTGCATGCCCATGTCATATGATGTCCGAGGATGCAGAACAATTTTAGTTACAAGGCTGCATTTCTCTTTCAAACAGAAAGAGCAATGTATGGTTCCTTTAAGTGCCTCAAGGAAAATCTGTACGCAATACGTCTTTCACAGAAACTGTTGTCTACTGGTCTAATTTAACAAGTTAGTTTTAGCACTTTCAGGAACTTGCCTCTCGAACCAGAAAGACGCATAACATTTTATTAATGAAATACAGTAACATTTCAAGCTATAAAGATTCATAGCCTAAACACCCAGAAATTCTATTTTTACAAATTCAGCTCACGTTCACCTGTAAATGTGTTCACTTACAAAACATGCAGCTTATTTTCTTTAATACGGCACTTGGGCCTTCCCCTTCGATAAAAGGGGCCAAGTGCACATTCCCGATTTACACACTTTATGCCCCGTCTAAAACTCCCGAAACATTACCGTTGTATTTCTCGGTCTACAGGAGTAAGACAGTTGGTAATTACTGCAGTGGCGGAGCAGATTGAAGAATGATTTGGCAAGGTGAGCACATATTGGCTCCAATATGAGACGAAGGGGTGCAGGACTACAGATGTGCTTTTTCCCCCTTTAGGTGACTAGCATTGAAAGGGTTCGAGAAGAGAACTAAGAACAGCTGGTGGAACAAGGTTAGTGAACGAGATGAAGATTCTAGCTTTTCACCATCTGAAATCGCTCGATTCAATGCCTGATAATATGATATTGCCTCGCGTGTGGATAAGCACAGGCAGGAAACGACTACAAGTGCCACTGTTCTGACTTACAATTTTATCATGCACTGCATTTTAGAGGCAGTAAATATCAAGATGCCGTACTGTTAAAAGTTCCAACAGTGTACCATAACACCTCCTTTTCAAACAAGTTTCCTCATGAACCACCCAGACACTTCTCCACGTTGATATGCAGGTTCCTCTCCACCACCACCACTCTTCTGACCTAGGAATCCCTCTTGATCAAGATGGTTCTCCCACAGGTGGAGAAGAGGGGTTCCCATACTCCATTTTTTTTCTAGGCTTCACCATGCCGAACTTATGCCAAATGTGAAACCCAAAGACTTCACTCGACAAACCTTCTGGGGGAAAACACACCCAAGGCCCTTCATTGCTGTCCACTTTGCAAGGCTTATGCTCTTCAAAGGACAATTTAATTAATAAGAACGAGTGAACACTACACAAATCTACCCCATCTCCTTCATCATCGCCAGTGGTCTAAGTTTTCTCGGGTAGGAATCCCTAGACCTATTTTATGTGGTTTTCTCTAAGCCACACCCAGGCCGCAATCATCATTACCATCCTACTACTGACTCACCTAAACTAGCGTCTTCACCCCTTTAACCTTGTTGGTCCCCATAAAACATTTTCCTTGTGAATTTCGACAAACAGCACCACCCATTTTTGTTTTTTCCCCTCAGGGTTCTTGACCATTTTCGTAGCGGAGCAAGACCATTTACCATCCTACTACTGACTCACCTAAACTAGCATCTCCACCCCTTTAACCTGGTTGGTCCCCATATAACATTTTCCTTGTGGAATTCAACAAACATCACGCCTTTTTGGTTTTTTCCCTCAAGGTTCTTCCTTGACCATTTTCGTAGCAGAGCAAGACCGACTGAAGTCAAGAAGGGGGAAATCCTGCTTAACCCCTTCGAGGCTAATGACGAGCTGGGCTCGTCATGGCGCTTACCTGCCGTGCGCGGATGACAAGGCCAGCTCGTCATGGTGTATAGGATTTATGTTTTTTTAGCGCAGGACGGGAAAACGCCTAGCAGCCAAGTGGTTAAGTTGTCGCTGCCTTGTTCTGGGTCTTGTGAAAGTACCCCATAGAACCGCTCCCTTGCCTTCTAAATTATTAGTTCTTTTCCTCGAGGGCTTCCCCGGTACTCCATACCCCTTTCTCCAGAAGCTCATCATAATAAGACCTTTTTTAGCCAGGGCCTTTCTTGATACACTGCAAGGTTAGATGACTCCATGGCATTGTTGACACCATTTTCCAGCCCTGGGTGGTCCTTTAACAACCTACTGAATTCTGAAAGCTGTATTGCTTCACTTCAACTGAACCAACCAGACAAACAAAATAAAAACAATAATTTGCTAAAGGAAAGCTCATCAGAGTAGCGTGGGCTCCCACATGACAGTAAGTCTTCAAGTAACAGTGTCCAGGAATTTCTGTCTTGATCCCCTTGCCCACGACCCCCCCCCCCCCCCAACCCTCCCCCCGCAAAGCATGCACCCTCCTCCTCAGGCACTTCCATTTAGACCTTTGCTGTAGATTTTCGTTGAATTTGGCGTATTCCCTACAGTGACTTTGATAAGATATACCCCTCCTTTATGAAGTTATATGCACTTCAGCACTCCCCCTCGTTTCTCTGGACTGGGACCTCTTCCAGAACCATCCATCTTGCTCTTCCGAAAGAGATAAAACCCTATAGGTTCTTCTCTGACGAACCGCGCTTCCTCCGAGTGGGTTCCCATCTTCAAAGGACGTTTCGTGAAACCCCTCTAGTCTGGCAGCGTTATTGCTATGACCCCTTATACACCTGGTGCACTTGTCGACTCAAATAAACTATCACCACCTTCTCTTTTCTGTGGCTGTTTTTTAAGATAACCCTTCTTCCCCATTTCTTCGGGGCAGTTCCAGAAAATCTCTTGTTGCTCGGGGGTGGGCTGGATGCCCCAAACCACACCCCCTGGGGTTACAAGTTAGGAGCAGCCAGAGCAAATTATGGATATCCTCCCCTTGCCTATGCACCCTGCAATATTCGATTCCTCCTTACCCAGCTCAGTAGCTGCCATGGCTCGCGCTATATCAAACAACCCGGGACCACAGAAAGAAGACCGGACAGAAAAAGAACAAAAAATCACGCGGTGAAAGGGTTATAAGCGTGACGAGGAGGCGCGGCTGAGGACGCACGCCCGGAAGGCCCGCCTTCTTCTGACTCCTCCCTCGGTCCTCCTCTTGCGTATAAACCCTGAGACTCGAGTATGTCAGTTTCCAAAGAGAAGATATAGTTAATGTCTCTGTTGCATAGGAAAGCCAAAGATGCCAATAATAAAAAATAATAAAAAATAAAAAAAATGAAACGAATAAGCGGAGCTCAGAATATTTTCTAAGTAGGGTGACCAGACGTCCAGATTTTGCCGGGACAGCCCCAGTTTTTCACGAGCTGTCCCGGCTATTTTCGGGAAGTTTGGTTTATGTCCCGGTTTTTAGAAAGGGTCGATTCAAAAGAATGGCAGGTGAGTTTTTCTGTTTTCTAAAGCAGGGATATTTAGCAGATGTTACAAGAAAGCAATCTAATTTTCAGGCATGATTCTAGCATTAAAAACTGCATGTAATTTATTTTCTTAGTGCCTCTTCTGTAATTCTATGGTAATGAGCGCTGTCATTTCGTGCGCTCGATTGATGTAACATTGTAGTCCTTCCTCTATTTTTGCTTAAAGTCCCGTTTTTTTGGGTTTTAAAAATCTGGTCACCCTACTTCTCTGCTAAAAGTGCGGCGTAGTGGGCGTGGTGAAAGATTAAGAACTCAAGCCGAAGGGAGGGCAGATGGGGGTGCGGAAACTCCCGGTAGGGGCTGGATTTGGAGAGATGTAAGTAGGAGATAGGAAGTGATGGGTTAAAGCCCTTCCTCACACCAACCTTTGAAAAGGGCGCCTGAGGTAAATGCCCGCCCTCTTCATTGCTGATTTCCGGTTCCGGCTCAATCTGTTCTTCTAGTAAATATACAAGCATGCCATTTTAAATGCTGAAAGTTTTCATGGCAGATACACGGCGAGTGAGCGCAAAGCACGTCATGCGCCATTGGAGAAGAACATTGGGTGCGTTTAAGCCTGCCCTTTTGTAACTGAACGTTTCATATTTTGTCTTGTACATACGTTATGAGTTGGATTGCTCTTTGGTGTATGCGACGCCAATAAATTAAAACATTTTAGGATCTGAAGCTTATGGTCCTTATCCGTCATTACCCTCGGCCGGTATGGCGCGATAGAAACACAGACCTAGAAGTTAATAGTAAATTACCATTGGCAATGGTAATAAATGGTTCTATGGTAATGTAAATCACTGTAAGTACATTGCATGCATAGCTGCCAAGGTTTCAGATTGTTCACGTGTGACATTTTCATAATTTCAGTGTAATAATGAGGGACATTCAACAACTGAGTGACACTTTCTCTCGAGTCAAATCAAGCACTGAATACGAAGGAAACATAAATATTAGAAATTGCACCCAATTGAGAAACTCCTGTTGCATTTGTAAAACCAAGCAATTTAGTGCACAGAAAGACATTGACATCAGAAAACACACACGTTTGAGCAATGACAAGCTCTAAAAAAAATGTAACTTGCATGATCTATGAAAATCCTTCATTTAAACTGTATCATGGTTAGTTTTATATATGGTTACCTGCAGCAGCGGTGCGTCCATTGGGGCGTAGGGGCGTAGCCCCACTAAGCCCTGGACGCACCGTGGCACTGCAGCTGAGCTAAGCTATATAAACAAATTCATACCACGAATTCTTCAAATTAGCTCAGCGCGGGTGGGATCAGATGGTCATGTTGATGCCTGTAATTGGGCGGTCCGGAGTGCCTGGGGGGGGGGGGGGCGGGTCTGCTGCAGCTGCGCATGGGGATCCTGGGCTGAGACTTGCCCGCGCATGCGCCTTTGCGCGATAAACACTTTTCCATAGAGAAGGGGCCGGGGGTGCGTCTTCAGCCCAGCTGGGTCTCCAAGGCTGCCCAGGGCCAGTACACAGGGTGCCCCCCTAGCCAATCCTGGTGCTGCATGCAGCGCCAGGATTGGCTGGTCCACCGTGCATCCAATAATGGATGTTGCGCGGTGGACCAGCCAATCCTGGCGCTGCATGCAGCACCAGGATTGGCTAAGGGGGCGCGACCCCGGGCAGGAGCAGAAGCAGACGGCGGTGAGACGAGAGCCCCTCATGTGGTCCTGGTCCATGGTATGGTAAGGTTATGCAGATTATTATCTCTGCAAGTAGCACATGTTACCTCCATGCATGGTGGATGCGGTGGGAAGGAGTGTCACTTCACCTAGGGCAGCGATATTCCTTGCACAGCCCCGTGGTAGGTAGCACAGGAGACGGCCAGAAGGCTCTCGTCTCGCTTCCTACAAAATAGCTGCATATTTTAAGATAACAGCTGCAAAACAGTTTAAAAACTGCAGAGTGCCTGATGACGACCTAATGGAAAGATTTGAAACCGCTTCACTTCTTTAAACAGCGTGGTATGTGAACATTCAAGAAAATCTCCACCCTCGACTAGATTATATGTTTGTTTCTAAAGCTAAACTAAGCTCTACTGTAAACAAACATCTTATAGAAAGTAACTCCCTCAAACTACGCTTGAGGTGCTCTTCATCCGGACTGTGTCAGACCCGTCCTCGTGCCCGTGGAGTTGGAGTTCCCTTTTGCGGTCTGCCTCCCACGTATGAGGAAGTCCTGCAGCTCACACGTGATTGGCAGGCGGTGGCACTGCGCGAGCCATAGAGCAGCGTACCACACCACACGGTGCCCTTCCCATCACTGCAGTGCAGCGTCCGCGGGCCGAGCACAGCAGCCCCCTCTGCACAGCATGGAGAGAGAACCGGAGAAAAAACGGGAGGGATACCATGTTGTTAAAAAGGGTTTCAAAGACAACCAGTAACCAAAGACCCTTTTTGTTGCCCGGCGATATCGCCTCTATGACCCACCAATGTTAACCAATGAAGAAGCAGGCGCTGGAGACTGGAAGGCAGGAAACGAGGATTTTATTCTCTCCGGAGGAGAACACATCAATTCAGACAGCAAGTATCGTCACGAGGTGCTCTAACCACATCTCTGAGGCCTGGCCTCTTATACTAGGGTTTATGACCTTTATTGCACATAACACATTCTCGCAATACTTTAGTACTTGAAAGAACATCCTCGGAATCTCCCCTTCAGACCCGTTCCCACATACATTTACAGTTGGATTCCCCACCCCGGTCACAACAGGTGATGGTTGTCGCACAGCAGGGCATTCCGCCGATTCACGGAATGCATGGGGTTGATCGGATCTCATAGGGTGGGGGCTTTGATCGGCTCGAGGGTCTTTTGATGGGGAGGGGAAGCTTCCTACTGTACGGGGTAATAAACAGTATCCGCAGAGCCAGGTGGCGGCCTGGGAACAGGGAAGAAAAACGGGGACACAGGAAAAGGGGGTTTGCATCAAAAGGGTTTGAGGCCATGAAAGGAATGAGGGGAGGTGTCGCGCTGGGAACGGGATGGGATTCCGTGGTGAAGCTGCGCTGAAGAGGGGTTTATGACCCAAGGCATGAGAGAGCGGGGGTTGTCAGCGTGCGGGGGAATGCTTGCGAGGTTAAGAGAGAGAGACGCGCTGGCTATCAGCGAGGGGCAGGGAGGTCATGGTGCTCAAAAAAATGGCTGCCGCTTACGCGCACGAATGGGCTTGGAAAAGGGGCAAGATGGCGCCGATAATGTTCACCAAGTTTGTATTTATTTTCCACAGTCCTCCCTTTAACATTTCCAAGACATCTTGCTGGCCTATTTCCTATCTACACCTATATGCAGCGATCATAAGTAAGGGAGAGGGGACTTAGGCGAAAGAACTGTACATAAACATCACATTATAAACATCATATTGAAAAATCTCATCATTTAGTAGGCGGGTTCATCGTTAAGTTGGTTGCAGAAAAAGTCATCGTAATGCAATATCAGACTAGAATTACGTAGCGAGGGCGTTGGGTACAGATCATAGATGCTTATAGTCATTTGGAATAAGAACTGGTAAGTTATCATATAAGTAAGTCCTTTTTGTATACGGCGGGTGCATAGTCAGTCCAATGGTGGTTGGGAGAGAAATGAGATACAGTAAAAAATATCAGAGTTCTCGTTGTCCTTTGTCGTCTTCTGTCGGCACTGTTGAGCACCTGGATTACCTATCAACAGAAATGTTCATGTGGATTGAGTCGTTGGGGGTCTGCGGGTAGGGGTGCATTCTGTTTGGTTTTCGTCAGACCTCGTAGGAGGAATGCGTTACGGTTTTGGAGCAGGTGCATCTTCTTCCGCAATGCAGAGCATAGATTTGCAATGGAAAATGCAATTGTTCCAGAATTGTGAGATCTGTTCGTTTCTTGAGTCTCTGTGGTGGGCATTTCCTGTTGCTTCCATCATCTTCAAGGTGCTTGGTAGCGGGCAGAACCACAGACTTTGTTTATCTTTTCTTCGGGGGCGACCCTTGGTGGAGTTCTAGATCACCGTTCTGGGATTTAACATAGTTCGTGGTCTACTTAGTCGGAGCTCCCTCCCTTCTGACGCAGGGAGTACTCTTCTCTGGGTAGCTCAGTAGGATTTGGAGGAACTTGGGAGTTCGGGTGGAAAGGTGCGGGTGTGAACAGTCCTTATGGTAGGTCGGAGGAGGAGGGGATGGAGCAAGGCCAAGTCGGGAACAGGTCAGGGGGACGGAGGGTTTGCGACAGGCGGGTCCGTAACCATGTTCAGAGAGCGGGGACTTTTTGGCACACGTTGAGCATAGAGTAGGGGCTTCAGGTCAGCCCTTTCCTTAGCTTTGTTTGAAACAGTGCCCTGTCCTGCGACTCCTTACTGCTGTGGTCTCGCCTCGGCCTCCGTCGCTGATGTTCCACAATTCGCAGTCAGGCCGCGTGCTCCCACATCCGGTCTCTTTCTCCTCCGACAGTGATACCCTTAAATGAGTGTTGAAAAGACAGTCTTTAGAGATTTTGCAGAAAAAGGTAATTACATAAATCTATTTCTCTCCCAACACCAAGCAACTGGGGTAAGTGCTCGCTACATTTGAGATTTTTGCGGATAACGTATAAACAAATGATGATGGGTTTGCTGGATTCCTTACAACCTCCTTTTGTTGGCTAGTTCTTTGGTGCTTTGATGATTATTACGTTCATTTGTAATAGGTACGAGGTCTGATACTCATTCATTGCATATGTCTATTATAGTAGATGTCAGTTCTTCTGGCTGAGGACCCATTTCCCTAGTACGAGTCTTGCAAGGCTAGGCTGGTCTTCAGGACCTTGTATTTTACAAAAAACGTGCAACGTGCTATTCACCATAGTCTGATAGGCATCCTTCTGAGGGATGAACATAGGCTAAACAAGTCTTCATTACATCAAAACATCTTATTTTCAGCAAGGCTTACAGCAACAAGTTCTTTCGATTTTCGATCTAATTTTTAACTTTGCATACATCTTTCTAACTTTCTATATAAATCCTCGCAACCTGGTTACTACAAAAACTCGGGGGGTGGTTTGCGATAATTATTAAACTTATCCTCGGGGAAGGTGGGATCTTATGGAAAACGATTAGGAACACAGCGAATCGGAGCAAGGGGCGTTTTTCAAGTTCCCGTTCAGGGCAGCTGATACCAAACTGGGGGCATTTTGGGTAGATGGGGGTGTCTCGATCATTTCTTACAGCTTGGGGTACGGAGACAATTTGCAATGGGGATGGTCGCATTACCACAGACACATTTTATCATAGAAGCCACTGACAAATAGTTCCCTGAGAGTGGGTCAAATTTAGGGAACCTTAGTCGTCTTACCTGTCCCTTTCCTTTCGGTCAATTTAAATTTCATCCATATTTTAGTAGAAAAGGAGAGGTAGTAACGTGGTACCGATACAATTTTATTTAGGACAAATTTGTGCAAATACTTGTGGTATTTGGGGCCAATCAGGAGGTGCACCAGGTTCGCCAATTAGGTGCCAGTTGCTAGGAAGAGGGGAAGTGTGGAGGGGTGGAAGAGTGAGTGAGAGAGAGAGAGAGAGAGAGAGAGAGAGACAGACAATAGGCCAAACAGTACACGTGTGACATGGGGAATGACCGTGTATTGTTTGGGCTATTCAGTGCGTTACCTAACGTTTAGACGTTTCGGGTCTGTGTTAGGATGTAGGAAGCATGCAGTTTTGGGACAGAAGAGCATTAGATCAGGTACAGAAAGGTCGTGCATTAGGTAGAGCGTCCTTGTTGTGCCGTTTTGCAGCGCTAGTCCGTTTTCATGCATCGGGCGTGACGTGGTTCCAGATCCCTTACGATACTCTAATCGGGATTCTAATGTAACCTGCAGAGGGAAAAAGGAGGAAAAAGGGGAGGTGGGGGGACAACATTCGAACACATCAAATGTATGGGCACGAAAGTCCTTTACTTACCACATACTCGTACTTATCTCTTCGGGATATAATCCCTCAGGGTTTTGGTTTCCTAAAGTCATAGGGGCGGGCAATGTGATAGGTGGTTCATGGGGAGGTTCGAGGATGGCATTAAGGATCGTGCGTAGGGAAAACGCTAAAAAGAGGAATCAGAGGTGCCTAGCGTGAGGTACCCGGTTTTGTAGATGTATCCGGCCATCGGGATCCCTAAATCATTCCCAAAGCTGTGATGTTCTACGGCATATCAGTTCTTCGTTCAACCCTGTACCTTAGTACCTTCGACCACCATATCTTTATAACATCTTATCAATCACCCCGCTTTTCTTTACCCATTCTCAGAAGTCGAGGTCCTTCTTCATATGTTAGTTCCTGAGCTTAGTCGCATATTTTGGAGGCAACGTATCATACCTGGGATCCGATCATCAATCCGGGGCCGAACAACCATTTCTCGGATAACCTTAAAAAAAGAGCAGAACAGTTGCGCACAGAAAAAAACCCTCCCACCGATACCCGCATTTGCAAAAGTATGCGATGCCTATCCATAGCTTTTTAAGACCTTTATTTGTAGAATTATTCAGTACGTAAAATGTGAGAGCGCAATTCATATTTTGGCCTGACATGTCGTCGATGGAAGCACATACAGTAGGGGGTTATTTTGTAGCACAAGAACATGTAAAAAAGGCCTAATTAATTATTTGCAAGTAACCAAAAACATTTCATTGCGTGACGAAGGAATCAGGGGCATTTCAGTTCATAAATGGAAACACAGTCAAGCTCATCGTAATCACATTTCCTAGATGTAAACCGCGGGTGTGCATCATAAGCGACGTTATGTATCAGTTACAACAAATATCAGAAATAAATTGTTCATTGAAATCAACATTTTACGGAACTCTTCTTAAATGTTCGCCAAGTGAACCCTCCTCCCTTTAACATCGAGTGCGCAATGGTTCGTATATATATATATATATCTTAGTACATCAAGTTTCATTAGCTAAGGAACACCACGAGGCATCCGTTAGTTCCTATTGATACCGGCGCCATCTTGGGCGAGGCCGGTTTAGTCCGGAAGTAGCATCAGGGGCAAAATATCCCCGACGATTGGCGGTTGGACCAGAGTCCCTTTCGGCAGTTCAAAAGAAAACTGTGCTAACAGAGGGGCTGGTGGTGTGGACCGTCAATCAAGAGAGGGAGGGGGATAGAGTCTTTCTTACCGGGTCATGTTGATGCTCAGCCGGAACTTACTCAAGTTAGTTAGCCCATAATGTTCCTGGGTGGTTCAGACGGAAGCTGATGCAGACACGAGAGCACCGCCATCTTGTTGCTGTGCCGTGGTTATTTCATTTGAGATCAATGCAACTGTTCCTCACCGGAAGCCTGAAGGGGCTGAGGGCTCTTGGGACTTTGGTAGAATCTTCAAAGTCGAGGGGATGTTTGTCGATGGTGGGGGCTTGCGCCCAGGTGGGCAAGTGCCCGAGTTGCAATTTCGGACAAAGTTACTCCAGCGGCCTAGACCCGCCTTTCGAGGGCCCAGACGCCATTTTGAGACCCTGCGGCAGCCACCTTTGTCGTATCCATCAGGAGTGGAAGAAACTTCTTGTGATGGCGAAGGACAGAGCATCATGCTGCTGGAGCAGGACATTTTGGTTCGGGGCGCCAGGGTGCAGCAGTGGAGCCTTCATCTGGGGAGGTGAGGGAGGCTCTCTCGTGCCGTCTCCCTCTCCTGGCGCATCCTACACCGTCCCTTTGAGTCAGGGGTGCACATGATGACCACCCTACACCCCTGATTCCGACTCTTGGGGGACCACTGTACATCCGGTGCTCCGTAAATATGCCCGTCGGACATTGTATGTCCTGTACTACGCAAGTATACCAGCCGGGTCTTGTATGTCCTGTGTTGCGGAAATATACCAGTCGGGCATTATATTTCCTGTGCAGCGTAGGTATATGGCCGTCGCCCGGCTGGAGGACGTCGGCGCCGGACCAGGGCAGGGAAGCCTCCTACCTGTGGAGGTGGAAGAGGCTCGTCCGCGTCGCCTCTTCCTCCCTGCCCACCCTGCATCCTTTCGATGGAGGAATTCGTGACGGCCGGACCAGGAGATACGAGGGAGGGGGTCATTTGCAGCCGCCCCCTCCCTACTCGCGGCCCGGGGGACGCCATCCCTGGAAGGGTAGTATGGAAAGACCATTTCATTGCCTGCTTTGTGGAGTCTCCAGTACCTTCTCGCCGGCGATCTCTTTTGGCCCATGGCTGCTGGCAGGCCCCGCCCCACACGTGCTATGTGTTTCGGATGGGCGGGACCATCGAACTGTTACATTTCGAGGACTTCCGGAGTGAGCATAACATGTTTTGTATTTTTTTTTCTTTTAGTCAAGTTTGTTTTTTAGAGAGTTCTACTAGTTATTCTATTTACTGTTGGTTGTGTGTTTTACCGTAATTAAATCCTAAGTTATATAATAGACGCTTGGCTTTCTTGAGTCTTTTCTCTAACGGGGGGTTGTTTACACTGACCTGCAGTTGTGTTTGTTTTTCAGAGTGGGGGAGCAACAGAGAGCAATCAGTCCCAGAACTCTAACATGTCGTTAAAATTGGTCTGACGAAATCTGTGCCATCGAGCATAATCAAACGGGGTGGTCCTGTCTGCACTAGTCTGATTGGTTTTTATCTCGTGCCTTTTCCCTTTCTGTCGGCCTGTTCTTTCTGTCGACCCTCCGTTCTTACCTATGCTCTGCAGAGTCGGGCATTGGGCTTTCCAGTGTCCAAGACATTTACAGAAAGCACATTGGTTTTGTTTTACATCTGTTCGTCCTGTGCATAGTGCCGGGGGATTACCTTCGGGTCGTTGTGTTCCGGGGTTGACTTGTCGGCACACCCCTTCACACCGTTCTCTTTTCATGTCTACTCCTCGGGACTGTGCCATCGCTGGCCCTCCCCTTTGCCTACTAGACGTTTGGAGGGTTATCCGTCGTGTCCCCTCATCTTTCCTAAATTCGTCGCCTTCCCTTCGTCGTGTGGCTTCTTTGCGCCACATGCCGAGACTATCGAGCATAATAGGTGTTGTTTCATTCCTACGAAGGGCTATTTCTACCGTTTCTATTTTGTCAAGATCAAAGGATCCTCTCAGTGGCCACTGACTTTCTCGATCCTTTTTCGTATATTTATGCCATAGCTCACTGTAGGCTATAGCGATTAATCCATGCTTCATGAACATGTCCTTATTAGGGGTGCCTTCCAGCGGAGCCGGATGGTTCATCTCTAATAAGCGGTCCGGGTAAAACAGGCTACTATCCAGTGGGGAGAAGACAGGCATGACGGATCGCAATGGGATAATAGTCAGCACTACCTATCTTATCACTGCGCGCAAAGACTAGACAGAATATTTCTATTCTACGTTGTTTGCACGTAGTGAATACCTCATGAACCAATTTTGAGCAATCAATGTTAGGTCAAAAATAAAAAATCAATATGGTCAATGGGAAGAATAAGTAGGCTCGCAAAGGTTCGCGTCACCTACCCTTTCACTATCTGCAAAGAGGGGACCTATTCTTCCCTGTTTGCAGACAGAGAATCTCCAGAAAACAATCTATAACAGTTAATCAATGGGGGGGAAGGGGCAATTGTTCAGTGGGGGAGAAAGATAGGTCCGACGGGTGCGTACCTATCCTTCGCTGTTTATAAAGGGAGAGCCTGTTGTTTCTCCGTTTGTAGACAGTGAATCTCCAATAAATTAACAAAAAGTAATACTAGTATTTTCCCAACAATTATCAATCACTTTCAATTATCTATCACTTTCGCAATTCGTCGTGTTTACACGACCTTACCCGGACCGCATGGACAGTTTCTTGTCTTCCGAATCCAGCGCCCGATCGTCCTCTTCTCTTCGTACTTCTCGTGGCACTCCTGGTGGTTCCCAGTCAGGACCGCAGATCACTCGAGAGAGGTCTGTTCGGAACCAGTGAAGTTCGGATGATCGGCTGTCAGACGAGGGTCTATCGGACAGGGTACCTTCCGATCGTTGCAGTCGTTCACTCTGTCGTCAGGACCTCTCCCACTGGATCCACGAGTCGCTGATGGGCCCCACGTTTGGGACGCCAATTGTTAAAAAGGGTTTCAAAGACAACCAGTAACCAAAGACCCTTTTTGTTGCCCGGCGATATCGCCTCTATGACCCACCAATGTTAACCAATGAAGAAGCAGGCGCTGGAGACTGGAAGGCAGGAAACGAGGATTTTATTCTCTCCGGAGGAGAACACATCAATTCAGACAGCAAGTATCGTCACGAGGTGCTCTAACCACATCTCTGAGGCCTGGCCTCTTATACTAGGGTTTATGACCTTTATTGCACATAACACATTCTCGCAATACTTTAGTACTTGAAAGAACATCCTCGGAATCTCCCCTTCAGACCCGTTCCCACATACATTTACAGTTGGATTCCCCACCCCGGTCACAACAGGTGATGGTTGTCGCACAGCAGGGCATTCCGCCGATTCACGGAATGCATGGGGTTGATCGGATCTCATAGGGTGGGGGCTTTGATCGGCTCGAGGGTCTTTTGATGGGGAGGGGAAGCTTCCTACTGTACGGGGTAATAAACAGTATCCGCAGAGCCAGGTGGCGGCCTGGGAACAGGGAAGAAAAACGGGGACACAGGAAAAGGGGGTTTGCATCAAAAGGGTTTGAGGCCATGAAAGGAATGAGGGGAGGTGTCGCGCTGGGAACGGGATGGGATTCCGTGGTGAAGCTGCGCTGAAGAGGGGTTTATGACCCAAGGCATGAGAGAGCGGGGGTTGTCAGCGTGCGGGGGAATGCTTGCGAGGTTAAGAGAGAGAGACGCGCTGGCTATCAGCGAGGGGCAGGGAGGTCATGGTGCTCAAAAAAATGGCTGCCGCTTACGCGCACGAATGGGCTTGGAAAAGGGGCAAGATGGCGCCGATAATGTTCACCAAGTTTGTATTTATTTTCCACAATGTCAAAAAGGTAGGCCGGCGTCAGCACGCTTTCTCTATTGTGGCAGCTGGCAGGCAGAATGCAACAGGTGAGACCTGCAGCATTGAAAACACACTGAAGCACACTCTTAAAACATTACAGACATCTCATGACAACTCATAGTTTCCAGAAAAAGCTGAACATTGTAGTTGACCATCTCCACTGGCATTTGTTTGTAGCTAAACCGACCTACTTTAAGGTAGAGGTGGATTGTAATTTAATTATAGCATTACCGAGACAGAGAATAAGCGCTGCCTGTCACGTATTTACTTTTAGATGTCCTGTAGTGGTTCCTAGTTTTGGGGAGAAAGTCTCTACGCACGTGTGTGGCTAAACCATACTGAGCAAAAGCAGAACTGATTAAGTCTCATTCACAGCCATACAGTAAATCAGCGGCAATGTATTTGTGACGCAAATCCACGTGGTAACCATAATTGTAGTATTCCTGGCATTTTAGGCAACAATATAGTTCACCGTTGCATGGAGAAATGTGTGTGTTTTAAAGATGCCATGACTGGCAGAGATTTCACAATCTGGTGTATGTGTACATGCCTATATATTTACACACACACGTGTCCTTTAACACAAATGTCCTTTAACACAAACCTGAACTTTACACGCATGGTGCCTGATAACTTTAAGATTGCCCGATTTATTGCTGAAGAGGGAAGGCTGTGTCCTTCTTAGAAGGGGATTCCTAGCGCGAGGGATGAGACCCCCCACGGGCGCCCTTGGCTTTATTGGCTCTCCCACCTCGATACCATGCTCCTGGGCTGATGCCACAACAGGTATACCCCAGGACTCAGCTGCCTGTACATGCCACCTCATCGCACAGACAATACCACTGACTGAATAGGAGCCCAGTGGCCGCGTCCTGTTCATGTTTTTCGCTTAGGTTATTGCTAAACAGTTTTTCATCCTGGTGATTTTCTAGATTTAGTTCATGTACTTTGTTCCCATGAACTGATGCTGCCTAATAATGCACTTAATTGCTGATCGACCTCTTTGCTCTGTATAAATTATGCTTACTTATGCCACTTTCTGTTGCAGATATACCACGTACTGCTTTTCTTTGCTATTTGCTCACATTGTGCGAAACACTTCCTAATGGGCTCATTGGAGATATACCGAAAATTTCAATAAAATATGTGTTAAAAAAACTTGCCATTCCAGCTTGACTGCTAAATTTCTGCAGCCCGGTGATCCTTTAATTGTGTCAGGACCCTGGTTAATTACTCAGAGTATTTTTTGGCAAATGATTCTTTTTCTATTTCGCCAATTAATTGAATTCATTGCTTTCTCCTCAACCAATTGCTCTTGCATTCAACAAGCCCTTCTCTAGTCCTGATGACTCTGACATTATATGAGGTTGAAATGTCGTCGACGATCATGAACATAAAATCTAATTCAGAGCTGCATTTATGAGGCATCGTATTTTTAACCTCGGAGGCCTGAGGGTCTATTAGCCAGGTACTGCTGGAAGTTTGCAAATGTCATCTAAAGAAGTGCAAAGAGAAAGCCCCATGTAAAAGCCGCCCACTTGAAATCAGTCCATATTAGCATTGAAGCATCCTATCAAAAATGTTGCAAATGCATGAATACCTGTTTTTTGCCCGGTTATTGTATTAGTACGTTATACCTTATGATGTTGTTTGATTGTCTGTCTTTTGCGCCTAGAGATCCCTAAATGGAATGTGAGTGTACTGTGCAAAATACCCTATAACTTGATCAATAAATACGCAAATGCATACATTATTCAAGAGGTGGACACCATAGGACAATGGATGATCACAATATGGTAAGAATGACGACCATGTTGATGGATCCACAACCCCAGATTTCCCCGGGCTACAGGTTCCATTCTGCCCTCTGCAACAAGTCTTTCAGTAGGGTGCCAATCTTACCGACTGTCTACCCAGGCCCCACCGTCAGCCTTGCTCTTTCTCTGATGCATGTGAAGTGCCATATATTAATTTAATGAAGTAGCCGGAACTGGGAGAGACAACATGATGCCAGACAGATGCGGCACAGCATCTGAAGACTGAGTAAGCCAATAATCACTAGGCCCGAGTGGTGCTGCCAGCCTAGAGGAGAATATTTGGGTGAGAACTTGGTACTGGGCATGACTTCTGAGATTTATATCTGTGCCTAGCTCAACGGAATTACTATGAAAGGGAGGGTTTATGACACAGTTAGTCGAGGTCAAATATTTCAACTCACAATTATATTGCATCCAGTACATAGCCTACCTCTACATCGTCATACTAAGCATAATATTATTTTTACCTCCACATCATCCACCCAACCCAATTAACTAGTCTATCTTCTGTTATACTTACCTTACGATATAGTCCTAAGTTCAATTAGTAGATGCAATATTATTGACATGCAATATAATGTATCCAATTTAGAGGGGGTAATTCAAAGGAAGCTGGTATTTTTTACTTTGCAACACTCCTCGTCTCTTACTTGGCATCAGCACATGCACAGAAACATGTAAAAATAATGACCAACTCATAGACTAGCTTGCAGTTCGATTCTCACCTGGAGAAGAACTCTCTCTTATGGCAGCGGCAGGCGAGTCCCGCTCATCACTTCTTCCACCCATTGTATATCTAGGCTACAATGTGCTGAGGGAAATTGAGACAGGCCCTTTTAGGTCTTCCTAAACCATAGTATCACCAGAGTAGAATCCTCCTTAGGTGCCTTTTGCCTGTGGAATCGTTTAATGAAGAACAGCCATGTAATGGTATCTATTGTTTGTGCATTCTTGTGAAAACGTATTCCAAGAAGCACTCCAACTTGTGTCGTACCAAACCTCTCACCGATGCAACAATTAGGAGCCGAATCAATCACCCGTACAAGTATGACATTGGGAGGACTCATAGGCTTTTAATATTGTAAGTAAAGAAACACTACATCAACAGGTAGCCATTCAAGCATTCGCAAAGGAAATAAATGGGTCCGTATATTTGTTGTAAATAGCAGTTGGAGAGCTGCCAGGGCCCTCGGCTCAGTTGGGAATTGTAGGCATAGTGTGCAGAGTGCTGCACGTAGTCTGCTGTACGTGAAGTGAAGCATGGGGGAGATAGTGTCCACTTTATGGAGTGCAGAGGTACATGTGCAGTCTGTGTGCGAGCAGGGTGCTTAGATATATCAAAGTCAAGGACCTGGTAAAATAAAGTGACATGTCACACATATATTCCTCATTGCTTCCCCTGACTTCCCAGCCAAAAGACAACTGGATCCCCTTCCAGCAGTATCTGAGTCTGAAATGTGTCTCTGTTATGTAATGCTCACCTTAAATTTAGCCTTTACTACTCACATCAGTGGCACCTCCTGTTGTGGTTGTGTGCAAAGTTGTCATATTTGGGTAGCTCATGACTAATAGGTGGGACAGATGCTAGTCTATAAGCGATCCTTGGGGATGGTCTGAAAACGGTTCAATACATTTTACTCCTCTGCATGTGCCATTGTTGCTTGCCTGGCATCAGTCATGGGTCATTGACATCCCATTCTAGTTGCTAAATACTCTAATTTAAAGCTGTGAAAACACAAGGAATCTATTTACTCCACATCAAAAACTGTTTATTGGTAATGGGGTAACAGGCAGTACCATTCAGGACTGTTGAGGAAAATGCAGTTGGCTTGTCAGCACTTGTCCGTCACCAATGCTTTGTGAAGCCTGTTTCCCAACTGCTGTGCAACTTCTTCTACTCTTAGAGCTGAGATTTTCATGAAAGTCTTATAGTCTGAATTCAGCACCTGAGCGTAATAGGACGGGATGTATGAAGCTCTGTGGTTATACTGAATAAGCAGCTACCTATGTTATGCCATATATTAATGTAATAACTGTACTTTCACAATTGCTTTATTAACCTTCCTGCTTTCTCAAATTTGCTTGAAAATACACGATTTTTCTTCTTTTTTTTCAAAACTTTCTTGGGGGGGGGGGGGGGGGGGGGAGTTACCCGCCCAAACCCCCCTTTTGGATTTCGGGCTCGCTCGCTGGCTACACTTCTGTATGGAAATCACTTTGCGCCCCACCACTTTCAAATGTCACCCACCGCCCCTGGTTACCT
The DNA here is from genome assembly GCF_964263255.1 of Lissotriton vulgaris. NCBI lineage: Eukaryota > Metazoa > Chordata > Amphibia > Caudata > Salamandridae > Lissotriton > Lissotriton vulgaris. Next base: position 867,259,661 of record NC_141687.1, on the reverse strand, counting down.
GAAGAAGAAAGACCAAAATTGTTGTACCACATTTTTCTCTCTAAGCCATGTGATGTCTTTGACCCCCTTAAGCACACTCATGAATATTCCCTCCAGGATAATATAGCTCTCGTTCTTCTGTGCTCTGCTGGACTCTCACCTTTTGTGCCACCAGAAGCCCAGCAAGCGTCTTCGCCAAGGTTGTTGATCAGGTTGGCAAGTGAGCTGCACACAGTGCTGAGAGATAAGTAGTAGGTTGTAGGTGGCTGCACACCTCTCATCTAGGACGGGCAGCCAGGCCCCCTTGGTTTGATAACTAGTCAGGCGCCTGAGAAGGTAGGGGCTGACAGGACTCTATACACAGACAGACTGCAGAGAAAACAACATCCTGCCAGCACAACTCTCCTTCACAATAATATAACATGCTTGCTAAGCTCCTGACCTGGCCTCTTTAATTTAGCAACTGGGAACATTTAACAGCTGCCAGCATTGGTCTTACACTGCAACACACCTGCTCAGCCAAATGCGATTCACCGTAGTACAGTTTATTCAAAATGTTTGAACAGCGCACAAAACAGATCTCACAAGTTTGAATGTTCTTTTATATGGTGGAATGAATAGAAGAAGGCCCAATGGAATAAAGTATTTGCCCAGGATTACACAATTTGGTGAAACAGGAAAGAGCGAGCGACAGGCAAAACCACCTTGAAAAGAGGCCTTCTCTACTGCAAAGCGGGTCGGAAGGCAGATATGATTCTCTCTCATCCTGCTTTCAGATGTCCCTCTTCAGACGTTCCAAAATCACGTTTGCATGCAGGTGATATTCTAGTGCTAAACAATATGTACATTATTGGCGCACAATATCCAGATCACTAGCCTAAGAGTAGCATGCTCATTCTTAAACAGGTGTGTCTTTTTAAACATAAAATTCTGGCATGTCCAATACAGACCTCTCTCAAAATATTGGACTTTGAGACAAATATAGTGAAAAGTGAGGTGTAACATATCTTTAGGTCCTGTGCCCCGACGGCTGTGAAATGCTCACTTGGTTGGGGGCTGTTGAGGCGGGCGTGAAATACTTCCTCCTGATGACGCTCTCTCCGTGTGAACTTTCTCCTCAGTACAGTGACTGTTTGTTGCCAACCAAGGCGCCTTGACGCCCACTGGGCAAAGTTTGCGCGATATAAGAAACCCCTCATTCATTCATCCGTCAGCAGTTATAGGCGGGCAGGTGCCTTGCTCTGAAAGAACATGCATGGCACCGGCACCGCATTCACATGTTGCTGCTCTGCCTGCCTCCTGGCTGTGGCCTTCATGTTCACTGGAACTGAAAACTGTTAAGAAGGTTCCGGCTTCCAGGAGACGTAGCCTGTCCTCTGTGAGTCTGCTGTCCAGTGACAGAAGTCTGTCCTGAGCGACTGCTGCAAACGCGGTCACTGGCTCAGTGACATGATGCCCAGCAAGGATTGCTCTGTGCGCTACCGTGCGAGAGCTGAGAGCCGCGCAGCGGTCATAATTCCGATAAATTATAGCAGCCAGTGAGCTGCCTAGCAACACTTAGTCCAGCTAAACTACATCACCATGCCAGCAGGAGCAGCCCGCGCTCCAGCCACACTCCATAATATACTGTTTTAGGCTGCACTTTCCTGACGCTCAGACTCTATTCAAATGCGTGACAATGCATTTCAGTGTGGTGATGCGGATCACCACACTGAAATTGCATTAGAGTCACGCATGATGCGTGATACTTGGCAGGAAGGAGCATGGGAACAGAACTGTGTTTCTGTGGAAGGAAATAACTGCAGAATAATATTGATGTAGTTTGAAAGGTCAGGTGACGGTTGCGCTTTCAAGAGGGACCTAAAAATTCATGTAGGGTAAGGACTGCCCTCCTGTCTGCTGCCGCCAGAGAAAACCAACATAAATTATCTAGGTATCTAAAACACTTTGATAGCATTACAAGTTAGTGTGTGTGCCCCTGAAAGTTCAAGCCCAAGCAGCTGGAGACCAAATGATCTCAGTTGATTATAGAGCAAGCACTTCTTTTGTGGAAGCACACAACTTCTGCTTATAAACAAAACATGGATTTCCGTTACCAAATATGGGTGGAGCCAAAAACCCTCTTTTGATGATGCTCACTTAATTGTCTAGCAACAGCTGTGCTGTGAAGCCGCACCAATAAAAAGCTTTCTTTATTATGACAAGTCAGCCTGCTAAATTTCTTTATTATATATAAAGTAACTTTATGCCCACCGCACTAATACAATCAGTATAACCTATATACCAACCACTCTTAAACCAATCCAATGTCACCCAAGGAACTCCCCAACCACACAGCATCACTCAAACCTAGTGTGAACAAGTGATGTGATGTAAATTCTACACAAGACAGTAATACATCTAGGACAAAGTGTTAATATTCAGGACAAAAGGTCAATTTTACGCAAACTTTGCAATATTTATTGACTGTCTTCTACATGATTGCCTCTAGGTATGGTATATTCAGGTGGCACATTATGTCCTTGTTCAATAGTAAACTGGTCCCCTTGAGCATAGTGTCAAGAGCTTCACCTCTCCCTGAAGCAACCCAATCTTTCTTTGAGAGCAAACAACATCAACATTTTGTTTGCGTTTCTAAACATTTTAAAATCCATGGTAAATGCTTTTGGAAACCATAAGGTAAGTGACTTTTTCACCTGCCAGTTAAGACAAGTTGAACAAAAATATCTGGCTCACCCCACCCTCTATTAGACACCACACCTAAAAAAATGATAAAAGATGGAAAAGGAGCACATACAACAATCTGAAAACTCCCATGATTATTCCATGATTATTACACAAGAAATCTGCCAAACCGTGCACACCATGTGCTGCACAGTTGTTATGTTTCCCTTATTTTAGAATTGCTTTCTACAATTTGTAAGTACTGTCAAACCAAATTTGTATTTCTTTATTTTTGTATATTTCAAATGGCTACACACAATTTTTCTGTTCAACCCCACAAGCCTTTTGGCCAGCAGGAAGTGAATCTTGCATGAAATAGTTACAGTGGAAAGCATATTTTCTGAACTTCATTGAAACTATAGATGAAGAAGGCAAAATGAAACCAGAAAGGAAGAAAAAACTATTTTTACACTCCATTGGTGCTGGTGGATTGAACGTTTATGATGAAATGACTAACATCTGGTGGGGGTGAATCTATTGTATTTTTAGATATTTTGAAAGACTTTGATAACCACTTAGCTCCCAAAGTGTGTATAGGTATAACGAGGTCTAATTTTTTTTTCACAGGAAACAAGAACCAGGCGAGACTGTAGACACATATGTTGCTGCTCTTAAAAATATTGCAGAAGATTGCAAATTTGTTCATCTTCAAGAGCAATTTATTAGAGATCAAATTGTAATGCATACCTGCGATCCTGCAATCCAAGATAGACTCTGGATTAATGGTGACACCAATCTTAAAGATGTTTTAGCTATAGTTAGGAAAGCTGAGCTATCAAGCAGAAGTGCTAAAACCTTTAAGAATGAAAGTAAAGATATACATGAGCAAGTTGTGTCTAAGATTCAAAACAAATTTAATGTTCAACAAAAACCTTACTTTCAACCTAAATCTGTTGAATTTAAAAAGAGAGAGGATTTTAAATGATATAGGTGTGGCAGTAGTAACCATTTGGCTAATAATAGGTTGTGTCCTGGTATCAAGGAAAAGTGTTCTAACTGGGGATTAGTCGGTCCTTACTCTAAAGCATGTAGAAGGAAGAAGTCAAAAGTAAAAGCTGTTTATGATGTTTCTTCAAGTGATGATGAAACTATAATTAAGAAAATTATCTATTGCTCTGTTAATTTTTTTTTTTAAAGTAATTTTTATTGTAGTCACACATTGCTCAGGTCATTGCTCATGCACATACAGTATTGATCAGGGTGCTGTTTCACGTTGTTTCTCATCCCATTTTACACAGCCTGGTAGCCCACGTCCCAGGGGCCGGGCGGCAGCAATTCCTCAGCTCCCCCATGCCTGATGTCAGTGCTACAGGAATAGCGTTCCGCAGTAGTGTGTGTGTGGCTACTTTTCATCCCTCTCCTAACTGGCCTATATAACCCCCCTTAATCCCCCCCCTTACTAATGGAACACCCCCTCCCTCCCCCCCACCCCACCATCCGCTCAAAGGGTCTCTTGGTGTTTTCGCCTAGGCATAACCTCAATTCTCCTGCGACTACTGGCTCTACTCCCTCTCGGTTAGTTTAAATTGCTGCCCCTGTTCGCGCTGAGGGTCTCCTCCTCGTCTACCACCCCGCTATCCCTGAGGGCCTGTACTAGTACCTCCCAGGCCGTTGCCATTTCCAACGCCCTTGTATTAGTGGTCCTGCGTGCCATCTGGTATCTGTGTGCTATCACAAACCGCCCATTTCAAAAATTCGTTGTACCACCGCCTGTGAGTTGGACCCGTTTTTGCCTTCCAGTGTCTGGTTATCTCCCGTTTGGCTACCATCAATCCCATATCAATGAATTTGCTTGAGAGTTTGTTTTTGGGGGTATGAGGGAACCAATGCAGGATACACGCCGCCGGGTCAAATTCAACGGTTCTTTCCGTCTCTTCATTCAGGGTCTCTCCTATGTCCTGCCAGTAGTCCCGGAGGGCCGGACAAGACCACAACATATGCACAAGCTCAGCTCCCTCCTCTGTACAGCGGGGGCACGCCGCTTTTGCCACGCCAAAATACCTCTTATTCCTCCCTGGGGTCATATATGCCCTGTGCAATATATAATAGTGGATGATCTGAAACCTCGCGTTTCTCGTACTGTTACGAGCCCGGCGTACGAGCTGTGCCCACGATGTGTCAGGGATGTCTTTGCCCAAATCAGTTTCCCACTTGGCCTTTAATGTCTCGAGGGGTGGCAGATGTTATTATTATTATTATATGAAACTTGTAACGCGCTCAGCTTACCCGGGGGCATCCCGGCACGATGTTCACGAAGCATCCTATTATACAAGCACGTCACCGCCTTGATTGTTCCCGCTGCCATCATGGTATATTGGCAAGTCGTAGACGTCTCAGGCTCCGCTAGCCCCGTTCCGCAATGCTTTTGAATCGCCCTTATTACCGCTGCGTGAAGGAGGTAACCCCCCCGTGAGAGGTCGAAGCGTTCCTGAAGGTCTGGAAACGGGAGGAGCGCTCCGTTTTCAAAAAGGTCTCCTACTACCTGTATCCCCGCCTCCTCCCATTGCTGCAGGCGCGACCAATCGCCCAGTGCGGCAACGCCGTCAGCATGCCCAGCGGTATTTCCGGGGCATATGGGTGCCGTACTCCCGCTCGCCGCTGCGACCGGTTCCAGCACTGCCAAAATGTGCTTTGCTCAAGGGTCAAGTCCCGAACAGTAATTGTCTGCCGCAAGGCGATATAGGCCAGGACGTGCCGTGGCGTGCCTCGCAGCCTGTCGTCCTCCGGACCCCGATACACTCGGGCCACCTCCTGCGTGAAGATCTGCAATTGGGCAGCGAGATACTAGAGCTCGTAGTCCGGGACTGCAAGTCCCCCCTCATCTTTCGGGCGGGTGAGCGTTGCCAATGCCACCCTACATCTACCCGCACCCCACAGGAATGCGGATAGCTGGGATCTGAGTTGTCGGAAAAAGGAGCTAGGAATCCAGATCGGAAGCGTGCGGAAGTAATATAACAAACGCGGCAGCACCACCATCTTCAAGAGGGATATCCGGCCAGCTATAGAGAGCGGAAGTGTGGCCCAAAAGGTCATACTGCTCTTCAGCCCCGCGCGCAGCGCCCTACGTTACCTTCGAACAGGTCCGCGGCTGAATGATAAATGTGAACTCAGAGGTTTTTGAGACAAGTCGGTTCCCAAGTAAGCGTTGGTCGGTGGTCAGGCCGGGCGGTGTGCCCCCGCATCGGGAACAGGCTTGTCTTGGTCCAATTAACCTTCAGCCCCGAGAGCTCACCAAATCGTCCTAGCATTCCTTCTGCGCCCTCCAGCTCTGTTGCGTCATTTTCAAGAAACAGCAGGAGGTCGTCGGCGTACAGTGAGATAAACTGCTGCCCATCCCTGGCATGCACTCCTGCAAAATATCGCCCCGCTCGGGCCTCAGCCGTGAGCGGCTCGATCGCTAGCGCGAACAGAAGGGGGGACAGGGAGCATCCCTGTCGGGTGCCTCTCTCCACCGGGTATTGGTGGGATATCAAGGTTCCGACTCTCACTCTCGCCACTGCCGCCGCATAAAGAAGACACGTCCATTGGATATAACCTTCGCCTAAACCGAAGCGTTCCATTACCGTGTATAGATAGTCCCATTCTAAACTATCGAACACCTTTTATATGTCAACCGAGAGGACCAGTGGGGCTCTGCCTTCCTGCTGCGAGTCTTCCATGAGGCGGATGAGCCGTCTAATATTGAGTGTCGTGTTCCGGGCAGGGATAAAACCGTTCTGATCTTCATGGATCAGGTCAGGCATACGATGTAAGAGCCTCGCCGCTAGTACAGAGCTCAAGATTTTATAGTCGGCGGTCAGCATGGAGAGCGGTCTGTAAGACGCGGGGCTGCTACTCTCCCTACCTGATTTCAGAAGCGGTACCACTATTGCTTCTCGCATTGATTGAGGCAGTTGGCCCGCCGCTCTGGCCTCCTTATAGACGGATAGGAGTCGCGGCGCCAAGATGTCCAGATACTTGCTATAAAATTCAATGGGCAGCCCGGCGTCTTGTTGCGGGCCATTTTCTTGACGTTTCCTCTGATCTCTCCCAAGTCTATATCTTTCCCCAGCTCCTTTGCCTGCTCCTCATCCAGCCGCGGCAGGGTTGGGCCATCTAGGAAGGCCACTGCCGCATCCTCCCGGTCGCCCGGGTCGCTTTTATAAAGGCCCTCGTAATACTTTTGGAAGCCATCCACTATAGCCGACTGGGTGTAGTGCATGTGGCCCTCCTCATCTGTAATGTGCAGAATGGGGGAGCAGCGTTTCGTGGGGTTTGCAAGCCACGCCAATAGGGTGCCTGTCTTATCCCCCTCCACATGAGATCGAAGCGTATATGCCCGATGGTCAAAAGCGCGAAGCCGCTCCACCTCAACCGCCACCGCTTCTCTAGCTGAGCTGACTGCCTCCTGGAGATCCGGGTGGCCAGGTCACCCCCTTTCTGCTTCTTGCAATTTAGTGTCTGCCCTATCTAGATCCGCTAACAGCACCCTCCTCGTGCCCACGTACTTTGTTATACATTGACCCCTCATCACCACCTTAAAGGCATCCCATTCCATTGCCCTAGAGGCTGTTGACCCCTCATTGTCAGTGAAATACTGGACCATGCCCTCCTCCAGGGCCGCACCAAAAAGTGGATCCTCCAGAGTTTCCGGCCTAAGTTTCCTGGTCGGCACCCGGGGCGTCTCGTTCACCCAGGCTAAATGAATCAGGAGCGGATTGTGGTCCGAGATTGTTCTTGTTAAATACTCTGACCAAGTTACGGCCGGCAATACGCCTTGAGAGCATAATATCGCATCTAGCCGGACGTGGAGATCATGTAACCCGGAAAAGAAAGAGTAATCACGGTCGGTTGGATGTTGTGCCCTCCATGCATCGGTCAACCCCCAGCTCTCCTGCCACTCCAGTCTACCCTTGGTGATTCGGTGCACAGGGGAGTCCCTCAATGGCGGGTGAGATCTATATCTATTGCTCTGTTAATGATGATTCTAGTGATATACAAAAGGAAAAACTGTTTATTTTTAACATAAAGGATACTAATATCAATGAAGTGAGAAATAAATCTATTTGTGACATGTTGATAAGAGGGATTTCTATTCAATTGTATGCAGATTCTGGGTCACCCTACACTATTATTAATGAAGAAGTATGGAATGCTACGTTTTTGGAAAATTTAGGGGACAAATTGTACACCTCTGATATTTCCCCGGAAGGATTTTCTGGCGAAAAAATAGATATAATTGGTTTTAGACCTCTCAATTTCAAATTTAAAGGGAGCGAGTCTGTAGGAAAATTGTACGTAACTAAATGCAGACCAGCTGTTCTTGGCTGGAAAGATCAAGGGAATCTTAATATCATTCTTGATCCAAACAGTCCTGATCCTGTATTGGTTGTGGATGATAGCGGAGCTATTGGTAATACTATGTTAAACAAATGTTCAAAAGTTTTTAGTGGTAAGATTGGTAGTTTCAAAGGGTTTGAACAGGGTTTAAAAGAAAATGCCAATCCCAAGATCCACAAGGCTAGAGAAATTCTCGACAAATCCACTCGCCCGCTCGCATTTGCGAGGGAGAATTGATGAGGACGAGCTATTTTTAGTAGGAAGACAAACTAACTTTTGTCCTCTGTCTTTGAAAACCGAGCAAAAGTGACAAGATAACAAGATTTAAAGGCATTTCTATTCCTCACAAAGGGAATGAGCAATAAAGATGCCTTTAAATCTTGTTAACTGTCACTTTTGCTCCACTTTCAGCGACGGAGGTCAAGTAGGTTGCAGTTGGGTCGAGGGGATTTTCCAAGGTACTAGACCTGCAGGACCTGTACCATTTTTCAGATTTCTCGAGCCCTGCCCATTTTGATACGAAGTAAAGTGGAAAAGGAGTCAGAAAAGATTGTCAAGGAAGATATCATTGAGCCTATAGTGTCCGCAGAGTGGATTTCTCCCATTGTGGTGGCCAGGCGCTCCAATGGGAAAATTCGGCTTTGCATTGACCTACGCCATTTAAATGACAATATAGTAATTGATAAATTCCTTTTGCCCAAAATTTCAGAAATACCACCAAATTATGTTAAACAGGGATAGTAAACACCTTACTGCATTCATCACACCCATGGGATGTTTCCAGTATAAAAGAATGCCTTTCGGGTTGGCATCCGCCGCCGTCATATTCCAAAGGCTTATGCACTAACTTTTTGGCAAGCATCCTAAAGTGAAAAGTTACTAGGATGATATCCTCATTTTTGGGAAGGATAAAATTAATCATGACAATGTTTTAGAAGAGGTATTAAAGACTTTAGAGGAAAATGGATTATCTGTTGATCACTCAAAATGTAAATTTTGTGTGAAATCGGTGACTTACCTCGGTCATGTTTTGTGCGCAGATGGTGTTGCCACTAAACCCCAGTTGGCAGATGCTATAAAAATGCCCCTCCACCCTCCAGTAAAGATGAGATCTTTCCTTGGCATGGTGGAATTTCACGCCAAATTTGTTGAAGGTTTTTCAAGCAAAGTTTACAATATTAGACAATTACTTAAAACCAATGCTAGATTTGTATGGTCTGATTAATGCAGGAATGAATTTGAAGATATCAAACAAGCTATAATTCATGCTCCTGTTCCTTGCCACTTTGATGTGAACAGTAAATGCATTGTCACTGTTGATGCAAGTTACAAGGGTTTAGGGGGTGTTCTCTCCCAAATTGGTGAAGGTGGGAAATAATCCATTGTTGCATACGCGTCCAGAGCTCTTTCTCCTTCAGAGAACAGGTTTTCTGTTATTGAGCTTGTGTATGGGCTCTTGAACATTTCCGTAGTTTTGCTTGGGGGAGAGAATGCATTGTCAGATCAGATCACAAGCCTTTAGTCAAACTTCTTACAACAGAAGGTTTGTTCAAAGCCTCTGCCAGGATAGCTAGAATGTCAATGCGCCTCCAAGATTTTATATACAAGGTAAAATATGATCCTGGAAAAAGTAATGCCTTAGCGGATTTTCTTTCCCGCATGCCTTTAGATCTACACAAATGTAATGTGAATGAATGGTATTCATTACATGTAGCCCTTATTCATGATGAGAGTCCAATCTGTGTTAAAGAAAAAATATGGATGGAAGAATACGTGAAGGAAATTCATCTGATGTCTCCTACTTCCTTCATCCATCAAGGCTGGCCAGAGAAATCCAAGGTATCTGCTGGTCTCAAACCATTTTGGGAGACAAGAACTTAGTTATCTGCTAACGATGGTACTATTTATGTGGGGATAAAGCTATTCCTCCCACTTCATTAAGATATTCTATTTTAAAATTGTGTCATGAAGATCATTGTGGTATGGTGGTATAGTGAAAACTAAACAAAGGGTCAAAAGATGGTATTGGTGGCCTGGAATTGACCTAAGTGCTGGAAGGTTTGTAAGAGACTGCACAATTTGTGCTAATTCTGATAAATCATTAAAAAAATTGAGATGTGATATGTGTGAACCTATCATACCTGATGGTCCTTGGCACACTGTGGCTATGGATATTATGGGCCCGATTGGTCCTGCTTCCAAATATATAATATCCATGATTGTTATTTTTTCTAGATGGCCAATTGTAACGGTTGTTGATAAAATTGATTCTACCACTGTTTTACAATTTATTGATAAAGTATTTGCTGAAGAAGGTATTCCAGTCAAAATTATAAGTGATAATGGAGTGCAATTTGTGTCCAAGTTAGCTAAAACCTATTTTGAGAGGATAGGTGTATTACACAGAACCACCTCTCTGTACAATCCCAGTGGGAATGGTAGGTGTGAAAGATATAACAGTGTGGTACAAAAAACGCCATTCAATTCGCTGTTATGAAAGGGGTTGATTGGGAACTTGAAGTGTACAAAACAGTTTGGACACACAGGACCAATGTCCATGAAGCCTTAAAAATGTCTCCTTTTGAGATTGAGAGGTGGTACTACTAGAACCAAATTCAATCCTGATTGGTTACATAGGAACTCAAGTCTTGATATTTGTATGAGCAAGGGAGAATCTGTTTTCTGAACCCTTACAAGTTATAAAGGTTTTACGCAATGCTGTTCTTTTAAGTGATGGCAACGTTTGGAATATTAGAAGAATTGCCATTTTCAGAAGTAAAGATGAACAAGGAAAGGTTGTCTTAAAACCTTCTTTGTCTTCTGAAACGTATGATGGCATTGACAATGAAGCCAACAATCATGAATCTACAGCTGACAATGATTTTGTTTCTAATGCTGACAATTTTGTTGAGGAGGAACAGGTGATAGTGAAAATGTTGAACCTGTTGCAGGAAATATTTCTGATAAACCTACTGAATCTGTAGCAGAAAATATTTCTGATAAGAAAAGAATATGTTCGAAACCTAAGTGGATGGCAGATTACATTTGTTATACAGTTTAATGAATTATTCTGTCTTTTACACTTTTTAATGATTGTTTATGTGTTATATTTTGTTTCATATTAGTTATTTTATTTTGCTGTTTTGTTTTTCGAAAGGGGGAAGATGTGTTATGTTTCCCTTCTTTTAGAATGGTTTTCTTCCAAGCCTTCTGATTCCACGAGCTTGCTTTTGCAAGGTACTATATTCTTTGCAGGGGCTCAGGGACGGCAGTTGCTGAGGAGGAAAGTTTATGCTGGCTGCGTCCTGCTTCACTCCTGTGGTCCAACTAATAATCGACTTATTTACACAATTTCCGTTCAAGTCGAACTATACAACAGTGCACCATTATCCATTGTGTAGCATGTCTCCACCACTGGCATTATGAATCACCACCCTCAGAACAGTGCACCATCACCCTCTGTTTAACGGTAATTAGTGCTCTGGTGGATAAAAGGCTAGACCAGGCCATGATTAGTAGAGACTACCTTCGACTTGTAGCCTTACTTGCATGTGCCACGCATACACCAAGCTGGGGAGGGGAGTAGGATCCTCAAGAGGACCAACAAAGAAGAGGTAGACAGAAAATTGCAAAATAATTACAATTATATAAAAGTGCAAAACAGCCTGTCCTGATCTGCCTCTTCCAGAGCAAGTGTCAGTAAGCTAGCTCCCTTAGTCATGCATGAAAATGCAGCATATATGAAACAGTACAGAGCAGTAAAGAAATGTAATATAAAAAAGTCCCTGTAGGTACCTTCTCGAGGCTGGTATATGCCTGGATTTGAACTAGTACAACTGAAAATCCTCCATAGGGCCTACTTCACCCGATGGAAACTGCTTGACATCGGTAGAGTGGACTCAGATTGCTGTTTGAGAGGCTGCGGATTGAGGGGAATGCTACTATGCATTGCTTGGGAATGCCCCTATTCCAGAAGTGTTTGGGGGGATAGGAAAGCGGCTCACTAAGATCCTAGACTGCACAATAGTACTGACCCCCCAGTTGTCAGCCATGGGCATGTGGGGCGACTAGTCCTGGGACATACACTCACTAATTTTCTGCAAAACAACTTTAATAGTGGCGAATCATGATGTCATCAGATTGTAGGGGAGCGTTTAAGTCCCGAAGCAGAGGAACTGGTCAGCTTACATAGTAGACTGGTGCATGCAATTTGCAAAGAATGATGTACAGGGCACTTGGTTAACCTAAGAAATTTGATAACGTTTGGAGACCCTAGCAACAGGCCATAGTTGACATTTCATGAAGGAGAGGGGACCTGGTTAAATCCAGGATCTGTAGGCAGTACCATACGGAGAGGGTCTCTAAGGTGTCTGCTCTCACGTACGTGCACTACTAGGGTTGGGTTGGTGCCTTGGATACGGGATTCTACAACTTTGTATTTTTTAGGCCTCAAGTTCATGTTTTGTTGCGGTGGGGTGGCTTCTCTCCACCCAGTTGTAGGAAAATCAATAAAGAGATTAAATAAAATCTTCTGTTTGGAATATCAGTCAGAGTTGTCTGACTGGTAGGGCAGAGGTCGCTTTGATAAGGCTTTGTGACCAGTATTGAACCAAACAGCTTGCAAGTTTCTCTCCATGGTTGTGATATCAGACAACGGAAAAAAACATTGGAAAGTTTTCTTCATGATTTCCCATGGTGGATACTGGTGTGAGGGTGCTGTGTGAAATGGTGGCTAGCAGTGGGGTAGCCAGTGACTTTACTAAAGGGAGTTAGTGCTCAAATAGAATAAAACATTTCACTCACACCGCTAATGACATGAGTAGCCCGGAAAAGGTACCTCAGACCTGCCATTGCAGAGTCTGCGCACAGTTTGTAACTGTCATGTTTACTTGGCCCATGCACACACTGGACAGTCCCTAATATTCCCTTTTCTTACATGTCAGACACCCCTAAGGTAGGCCCAAAGTACCCCCGTGGGCAGGGCGCACTGTATGTGAAAGGTAGGACATGCCCTGGTGTGTGTGGCATGTCCTGATAGAGAATTATAGCCCATTTTGTTTTTCACTATGGCAAGGCTACCTGTTCCCCATAGTACAGAATGAGAAGTTTGTTTATAACATCGTATAAACATAACTGGCCCTGGGAACTAGGTGGGAAAATAAAATGTAGTATGCCTGAACTCAGAATCTAACATTGTATCTTTGAGTAAAGGTGATTTTTACATTCTGTGTTTGAAAATACCACTTTTAGAAAGTGGGTATTTTCTTGCTCAGTCATCCTGTGTGTCTCTGCTGGAATGTGGATTGCCTGTCTGGGTTTTGAACGACAGATGGCTAGGAAACAAGGGACGCTCCCGATAGTCTAGGTAGGTAAGGAAAGGGCTGAAAAGACCTGGGCTGCGATGGGGGAAGAGGGAGGAGATTTCCTTGCACCTTAAAGGGCCTGGTCTGCCTCTGACAATGCCGTCTCCACCCCTTGCCAGGAAATCACACCACAGAAGGCAGAACTGGTTCTGGATGGGCACAGACACCCTCTGCCTAGAGGATCAAAGGATTTTTGGATACAAGCACTGGGGCCCAGACCCATGAACTTGAGAACTCTTTTGGACCAAGAAGACTGCTAAGAAGAAGAGCCGGATTAGCTGTGAAAAGGGACTACCACTTTGCTGTGTGCTTTGCTGTGTTGGCATACAGTGGCTGCTTCTGACTTGGGCAGTGAAAGGACTGGACTGAACTTTCTGCAATCTACTTTTGTGAGTTTCTCCAAGGGCTTGAGGTAGAGCTTGCCCCTGTTCAAGAAGTCTCAGGAACAGCAACGACTTCAAGCTCTTCTGCCCTCAGCACTGGGGACTGTGTGTTTTGTGCTACTACAGAAGAAAAGCAACTCGACGAAGTCTACTACGCCGCTGCCGACTCGTGTCCTGAAGGCACCGCAGAGGGTACCGCCGCACCGTGACCGTGGTCTCACCGATGATGCCGCCACCGAGCCGCTACTCACACCGTGACCTGTGGGCACCGCACTCCGTACCGCCTCACTTCACGCCGAAGCCTGGGCACTGCAGAGAACAACGCCGCACCGCGACCCTGGTCTCACCAGCGCCGCCTGCTGACGCCGCCACTGAGCTGTTGCTCGCACCGCGACCTGTGGGCACCGCACTCTGCACCGCCTCGCTTCACAACAATGCCTTGGCCTCTCTGCCGCCGTCGCTCCACTCCAAAATCGACGCTGCTCCTTGCACCGTGGTTCGAGGGCACCACTCTTAAAGTTACACGGCGCCCTGCTCTCATCCCGCACCGGAGCCTTAGCCTATCGACGCCGGCACTATCGACTACTGTTCGTCAGCCTACGACAGCGCTTCAGCGACGACGCTGCTTGCACCGTGACCTGCCAGCACTGTGACGAACACCGATTTCACCTAGCACTGCGACCCTGGTCTCACCGACGATGCCATCTGACACCGCCACGAGCCGCTGCTCGCACCGCGACCTGAGGGCACTGCACTGCTGCACTTCGCACCGCAGCACCCGACGCCTGCTAACATCAGTGCTCCTAATCCCAACAGAAAGGAGCTCGACCTGCAACACGAGTGACTTCAAGGGCCTCGGCGCCCTGCATCTCTAACCGGTACTCTCATGCGTGACTAGTGTAAGAAGTTGGCCTGGTATACGCTGTACACTAATTAATGTGGGCACCTTGCACCAGTCCAAACGACCCTTATGATGTATGAGGTCAAAGATAACCTTTAGAAAGCTATCCTAGTGGTAGCTGTGGAGAGCAGCCTTCAGGCTTAATCTTGAAGGAATGTAAAGCAGCTTGTTTTACCAGAATATCACCTTTAGTAATAACTAAATGAAAAGAGAAACACACAGTAGTTATAAAAATATGTATTTATTTATATAACACTCTCTAGTGTCCTCTACATGAGGGTACAACACAAAGCACACAATACTTTAGCAAAGAAACAGTTGTAAGTAGCACAATACACAGTGGGCTCCGGGGGGAGACTAAACCATGTACAAAAATAGTGGAATAAGAACCACGACTGGTGTCGAGACAGTGTCTTGAACACGTAGAATCGCTGGTACCCCAAGAAACCACCTAAGGTGAGTAGACCGGGACCCCACGGAGGACGGTTGCAGTGTGTTTACACGACCGCGGGCCCGTACAATTCTATGGGGAATTCACGATTACAGTTTCAAGGACCCTTCTCGGTGGACTTCGAGGAATGCCTTTGGAAGTTAGGAGGTTGGAGAGCCAGCCCACCTGTGGATACCAGAGTACTCGAGTTACCTATCCCAGGAGAGCCGGAGCATAGGTCTGGAGTGGTGTCGGAAACTTCTGTCATTTTCAGTGGAGGGTTGCAAAGAAGAGCTGCTGCCTGGAAGGAAGAGATTATCAGTTGGAATCTAAGAGTGGATTTGTGATGAAAACAACCTGAATACAGAGTGGACAGAGTCTGGGTCACTTCAGGGTGACCAGGGGCTCAGTGGCCGAATGCTCACCAATGTCGGGTGCTTCAGGTGCAAAGAAGGGTATCCCTTCTGCAGCCACGAGGACCAAGAGCCGTCGACAACCAGGAGCCAGATGCGAGCTGTCCCACGAAGGATATCGAGTGCTGAGGGGTCGGTGTCCGGCTGTAGCACCAACAAGCCTTGGCAACAGCAACCCACACAGGAAGGTCAAGCAGGTTACGGTGTAGACCAGCAAGTTCCAGGGGACTCCCCAAGCAATGGGGAGTCAGGGCATGTCTGGAGCAACCTGGAAAGCCCAACAGAATTCAGGAGGACTACAGGCCAAATGACTAGGAGTCACGAGGGAACCTCGAGCAAGATCACAAAGTGCAGCCAAAAAAAGAAGAGCCAGCAAGAGAAGTTACTCTTGTTTTTTAAAAGAACCCTCACTCACCAACCTGGTTGGTGACATGCTTCATCATTGGGTTTCCACCAGAGAGGCAGAGTGACTCCCTGGTGTGGTATGACACCTGACTACAGCGGACTGAACACTTTCTGCAGTCTAACCATGCCACCAACGATTTGCGTTGGACAGTCATCGAGCAAATTAAACCAGGGAATAAGTCGTCCCGGATACTGTTTGAGAAAGAACAGCGGTGGGTTTACCGCCTTGCTACACACTCACAAGGACTCAATGACAATTTTCCATGGGGTTCTGTGTTACGACGCTGATGTTTCTATAGCAAGATGATGGATGGAATGTTGCACAATGGCAAAACATTCACCCCCAGTCACAGATCTAGGCTTGATCCATCGTTATTTTGCTCACCAAGCCACCCCAGTTCAGACATGGCCATATGCAAATCAGTCTTGGCCCTGTGCCTCATTGGAACAGTCCAGCCCGAACTGCCAAGCCATGTCTTTCCTGGACCGGAATCAAGCATCCTAGGATCGGTTTCTGGCTATCAACCGTCTTCAGCCAGGATAGCTTGAATCCAGTGGCGTAGTGAGCAAGGGACCCACGTCTGGGCATCCCCTTCCCACATAGGGTGAACAGCAAAACAAACAAGATGAAGGATGGAATGTTGCAAAATGGCAAACATTCACCCCCAGTCACAGATCTGGGTTTAATCCATCGTTATTTTGCTCACCAAGCCACCACAGTTCAGACATGGCCATATGCAAATCAGTCTTGGCCCTGTGCCTCATGGGAACAGTCCAGCCCGAACTGCCAAGCCATGTCTTTCTTGGACCGGAATCAAGCATCCTAAGACCGGTTTCTGGCTATCAGCCGTCTTCATCCAGGATAGCATGACTCCAGTGGCGTAGTGAGCAAGAGACCCACGCCTGAGCATACCCTGCCAACGATGGCAGTGTATTTTCGGGCTGGACTGTTCCCATGAGGCACAGGGTCAGACTGATTTGCATATGGCCATGTCTCAACTGGGGTGGCAGAGTGGGCTAAAGAACGGTGATGGATTAAAATCAGATCTTTTGACTGGGTGTGAGTGTTTTGATTGGTTCAGAAGCTCCGTCCATCACCACCCTCTTTTGTACTTCTTTGTTCGCCATAAGTTGGCAGGGTATCCTCAGACGTGGGTCCTTCGCTCACTTTGCCACTGTATTCAAGCAAGCCTGACTGAAGACGGCTGTAATGCCAGAAACCGGTCCTAGGAAGCTTGTTTCCGGTCCAGGGAAGGCATGGCTTGGCAGTTCGGGTTGGACTGTTCCCATGAGGCACAGGGTCAGACTGATTTGCATATGGCCATGTCTGAACTGGGGTGGCAGAGTGGGCTAAAGAACGGTGATGGATAAAACCCAGATCTTTTGACTGGGTGTCAGTGTTTGATTGTTTCAGATGCTCCATTCATCACCACCCCCTTTTGTACCGCTGATGTTTCTATGACATGACCCCTGTCCCAGAGTAACCAGTAAGCCTGCTTTTAGACACATGCTTCACCAACCTGACAGTGTCCTAAACTAATGGTTCACATTATCAACTGGGGCTAGCCGATATCCACTGAGCTCCGGTAGCTATACTATTCAGCCAACTCCTTTTGACTCATCCATATTGTGCCACTGTCATTAGGGTCCATAGTTTTCCCTGGGAGCAATGCATACACGATTACATTTGAGTGGGTAACCTTTTCCCTCTTTTTTGCATGACAGTTTACATTTATGCTTTGCCTCATCTATCAAGATAATGTGCAAATGCCCGTTTATTGTTATGGGCCACAATAATTACCCAGTCTACATAAACATTACTCGAACTATGCACAGACACACAAGCGTTGTGACTTTTGACCTACAATACTGCCTGTTACCTGACACAGGATTTAAAGCCTTTTGGGAGCATAAACTTGACAAACACAACAAATTTTTTTAAGTTTTCCTTGTCTCAATGGTGCGCTAGTTATTCCCAGGTTAACGCTCCAGCTTTCCAGGGCACCCGTATGGTGGCAACGTACGCCCATACGGCCGTACGTCATCAGAGGCCGGCCACTGACGCCCGCCACAGGCTCTGAGTCTCTACCTGATACTCGCTTTATTAACTCCCCACTTGACACCATGACATCTTCGGGGTCCTCTGGAAGGGAGTATGCAGGTGCCATATGGGGGCATGGCTTTGAAGGAGCGAGTAGTGATACCGTGTACCCAGCAACTTGAGGTAAAAGAATGACCATGACGAATGAAACAGTTACTTGATTTTGTTTGTAACATTGCAGCCACTGCCCCCCACCAGGACCCATGTTGTAAGGTTACCATATACTTAAAGTAAGCCTGACTTCCTCCATACACTAAGTCTACCTTTGATTACTGGCGTCACGGGCCTCACAACCGCTTGTGCCCCAATTTTTAGTCATGTTCCCTTAATATAATGATTTACTTACCGACAACGCCCGAGTTGGCGTGTAGGAATTAGCGCGCCTATGTCAAACAAAACCTAGAGCCTGGCATTTCACCAGGTCATGTGGATAGCACAATGAGTGAGTGCTATTTATTCACGCATCACTTTTACTGATAAGCACTATAGCCTTCTAGCGATAAGCCTATGGCTGCACCCTGAAGAGTACTGAGCAGCTGCATGAGCTTTGTCACTCCTAAACGAATTCAAGCACTTAAGCAATCTTGTATCTTCTGTAATGTGACTTGTATTGTCTTTTTAGGTCGAGCTGGAGAAAGCAATGCGAAGCATTGCGTCCAGCTCGAGAACTAATGTTGCCTGTCTCCTGGGAATCTGAGACAGGGGTCGGGCACGCGCGGCGATTGGTGTCTGCACATCCCCTGCCTCAGATTCCCTGAAGTGCACAAACACACACATGCACACATGCACAGGCAGGCACACACACACACACGCAGGCAAGCAGACACACGCACCCCCCCCCCCCCCAGGCTCACGCGCACACAGCCATGCACGCACCCCCTCCCCCCCGACCCACATATACACACGCACAGCTAACAAACACACAGTCACACATATACATACATACACCTCAAACAGTTAGCTATCAATTTTGGACACAGCTCGGGTTATAAACTTAACGCTGCAAAAACGCAGGTACTTTGCACAGATAATCTTCAATATAATGATAATAGGGTAGTCTCAGAAGTAACATACCTAGGAATAACTATAAAATCACATACACAGGAGATAGTGGCAGCTAACTTGACTAGGATAACATCACACATTCAACAATCATTAGATAGATGGGGGGGAGTCCAACTTTCTTTTATTGGTAGAGGCAACATTATCAAGATGAATATACTACCTAAAATATTATATATTTACCGTAGCATTCCTCTAGAAATTTCTTAAAACTATATAAATAAAATACAAACACTATGTACAAAAATTTTTTGGGCACCTGGGAAAACCAGAAGAGCAATGAAATGGCTAACTTTGCCGGAAGAGAGAGGGGGGCGGGGGATCCCGGATTTCCTGTTTTACTATTATGTATGCTTTCTACAGAAAATGCGAATTCTTCTGACTGGAGAGCAAATAGAGGATCCGGCAGAGTCTCCCTCAATATTTTATTTATTATTGGGAGAATACTCAAAGGGCTGTTTATTGAAAGAGCTGGAAGGCAACTACTATACACATACATGGTTTAAGGTGATTGATGCAGCATATAAAGTATGGAGGAAAGTCAAAAATATATTGAAATTAGATCAAATTATTTTCTACACCCCATTTTCAGCAGAGAGAATTCTTCCATCAATTTTCAGGGATCAGGTGGCTAAGGTTTGGAGTATGCTAGGGATGGTAAGAATTGGAGACTTATATCAGAAGGATGGAACCTTTAAAGCCTTTTCCGAATTGATTAATAAATATCATATCCAGCATTCTAGTTTCTTTAAGTATTTACAAATTAGGGATTTTTGTTTAAAGAAAGTAACTAATCCAACACCTAATATTTTAATCGAGGCAATACAAACAAAGAGAAAGATAGGGCAGATTTATCAATTACTGTTGCAGTATAAACAGGATGATTTGAATAAATATAACATATATTGGCAAACCCAGCTGGAAGACAATGAACTGAATATTGTAGATACTATTCTTATGACAAAAGATATTTGTATTTCAGCCAACATGAAGGCACAAGTATATAAAACGGTATTTAGACTATATTACACACCTAAACGAATGTCTT
The DNA here is from genome assembly GCF_964263255.1 of Lissotriton vulgaris. Taxonomy (NCBI): domain Eukaryota; kingdom Metazoa; phylum Chordata; class Amphibia; order Caudata; family Salamandridae; genus Lissotriton; species Lissotriton vulgaris. The sequence continues at coordinate 867,239,533 of NC_141687.1, read as the reverse complement.
CATGGGGCCCACAATATGATGGAAAATGTTTCAGGTGTGGAGGAGAAGAAGCAGATTTACTTCATATCTTCTACGAATGTTCTAAATTGAACTCTTTCATCTCAAATATAGAAAATTTCATATCCGAAATTATTCATTATCCTTTAAAAATATCTCCGGCATTGATGTTAATAGGAAGGACTCAATCTATTAATGAAAATACAGACTTGTCTAAATATAAAAAAAATTTATTTGTAGCAATGATAGTCGCTAGATTATGTATAGCTACTGAATGGCTAGAACCTGAAGCACCTGCTTTTGAATTCTGGAAAAGGAAATTATTGAACATATTTGAATTAGAATGGAATTTATATGCTCTAAAAGGGACAAGGAAAAAAAGGATTGGAATATTGATATGGGGTGTACTTAAAGATTACTTAGAGAATTAGAATCTTTTTATGATTTATTTATGTATCTTGTAACAAACTAAAATGCTGGAATCAATCACTTATTTGTAAAAAATGCTTTTTATGTTTGGCTTTATTCTTTTCTTACTGGATTTTGTGAAATGTATTCTGCATCTTTTTTTTTGGCTTGATCTCTTGTTGGCAATAAAAATAGTAATAAAAAAAAACATGCACCCCCCCCCCAGCCGCCACCCCCACTACAACTAAGCCCCACTTACCACATCGGCGCAACTCCGGACTTCAGCCGCCACCGCGGGGCTCTCCCTCGGGCATGGGAGCTCGCGTCACCACTGCTCCTCTCCTAGCCAGCCACTCCGTGGGCGCGAGCTTCCAGCAGGAAACGGAAGTCCCGCCCCACGGCAGTTTTCGTCACACGCACGTCTAGTTGGGTTATGTCTTCTAAGCCACTCATAAAATTCCAAAGATCGTGACATTTATGGTGGCTTAGGCGGTTGTTTTAACAAACTAGGAAAAAACAGTTTGACAGAAATGCATCTTTTCCGTTATGGATTCCAGGACCAACACTTGGGGGTGTGTTGGTAAAGCCCCGTGTTGCCTTTCTCTTGCCAAGCGTGGTGGTTGTGTACTGCTTTAAGCTTGGCGCATGCAGGAAGTAAGGCACTTTGTGGTGTGTATGTAGTTTGAGGGCAGAGAGTTGTAATATACCTCGCGTGCAACATCTAACTGGCCCCAGAATGCTCTCTCCCCTGACCTTCGGTGTACCGTGAAGGGCCGGCGCGAACTGGACCTCTAAGTTCCCCTCTAGTCACGCTTCCACCATTGCTTGTTTCGACCTTTTATAGTGTGGCATCGATGATGCACTTAGCACGATCGCCGTGAGCGGCAGTGCCTGGGGCCTTAGTTCTTATGACGTTTATTTGTCGAGGTGAAAATAAAAATATTGTTTTTGGAGTTTTTTGCTTTCGGCGCGAGTTACCTCCATCAGTCAGGCGGTACATGAAAGACCCAGGCATATTTGCCATGGTGTGGACAGGGTTGCCCAAAAGCTTAGCGAAGCTGGACGCCCCTCCCCTTTCTGATTTCCCGGCTTGGAGTTAAAACCTTGTTGGCGGCCGACCCTCCCCCACTTAATGCTGGACATGCCATGCGTTCTGCCAGATCCCTTCACTGTTGTTCCTTATTACTTCAAAAGCAGACTTTTCCTTAGATTTTTGCCGACTGTGATCTCCGCTGTCCTTAAACTACCCCAAAGTATAAATATTATCCCAAACAACTTCCCCTACCCTGAAACTTCGCTCTTTGATTATTTTTTTCTTCCCCTGCATACCCCCATATTTTGCCCAACCAATGGCATTTCGCTGGGGTGGAGTGGTGAGCAAGAAAAAACGATGGTCAAATCCAGATCTGTGACTGGGGGGGAATGTCTGATTTTATCAGCATTCTGTCCACCGTCTGTTCTTTTTTTGCTGTTTTAGCCCTAAGTGCGTCCGGTATGCCCAAAAGTGGGTCCCAGTGCCACTAGATTCAAGCTAGCCTGGCTGATGAGGGGATACTCTGAAACCAGTCCCAGGATGCTTGTTTCAGGTCCAGGGATGACCTAGCGTGGCAGTTCGGGTTGGACTGTTCCCATGGGGAGCAGGGCCAAGACCGGTATTTGCATATGGCTGGGTCCAAACTGGGGTGACGGGGCGAGCAAAATAACAATGGATTAAACTTATATCTATGACTTGGGTTGAGTGTTTAAAAAAGTTTCACCACTCCCTCCATTTTATTTTGGGGTGTTGCTATGTGCGCCCGAAGTTATTCTTCTCTTCTGGCAGCCCATACACCTTTGAGTCAAAACCTTTGCTGGGTCCCGTTTCCTTCTCTATTCGATAGACTCAATTCCTTGAAACCAGAGGCACCCCACTGTAACAACATCACTCGGGGACACCACCACATCACTTGGGGACACCACCACATCACTTGGGGACACCACCACATCACTCTGGGACAACACCACATCACTCGGGGACAACACCACATCACTCGGGGGCACCACCACATTTTGTGAATAACAATGCTATTAATTTATATATTTACAAAGCCAACACATATTAAAAAAAATTGTCATTTACATAGCTCTCACTTTCCTAATGCGAGACCTATTGCATTGCAAATGCTTGTTGTATTTCTTTTTGTTTTTACAGATTCATATAGCTTTCAAAAATTCTAAAGGCACAGTTTTAACCCTGAGTTAATTCGGTCTTTTAACACCACAGGTTAGGGTGCGCCTTAGCGTGCACATACCGTCGTGGGGTTCTTGTCCTGACGAATGCCTCGCTAAGAGCGAAAGGAGGCAGAAACATGTTGACCATACACTTCCTTTCACACTAGGATGTTTCTGGCTAATTTAACCAGTTGCTGAACATCCACCACACTTGTTTTTACTTGTGCCTAGTTTTCCACCATCAACTTTTTGGATAAAACCAAGGCATTTTTAAACCACTTTTCACTCACCTTTTGTACACTCACATCACAAACAAACCTGCTCCGCTGTAGTCAAGTGTCGTAGCACACCAGGGAGGCACTCAGCCTCTCTGGTGGGAACCCAATGATGAAGCATGTCACCAACCAGGTTGGTGAGTGAGGGTTCTTTTAACCCCTTCGGTGCTCATGACAAGCTCAGCTCGTCATGAGGCACAGTGCTCGTGTGCGTCATGACCACACTCATTTCTATTAGGGCCCAGCACAGGAGAGGAATATCTCAAGCAGCCAAGGTGTTAAAAAAACAAGAATGACTTCTCTTGCTGGCTCTTCTTTTGTTGGCTGCACTCTTTTGTTGTTTATTTGATATTGTTTAGGGGGACCAAGAGTGGCTCCAATATCTTCCCTCTCTCTCCTGTTGTTTAATTATATTACAAGATCAGAAAGTACCAGCCCATTGAATACTCGGTGCGGGGAGGCCGAAGTTCTTTGGTGGAAATAGTGCTCAGCGTCAGGACTACACGGAGGCCAGTGCACAAGCTCGGGATTAGTCAACAAGCATATGCACTTGTAAAAGTACGTGGTGCACAGGGATTCGGATTATGTGGTCCCCACGACGTATACTGGCCTCGAACTTGGTGAGAGGGTAGCTCGACCTCAAGGAACTTCATAACCCACCTCCTGTGTTGCTGGAGCCTTAGGAGTCCGCAGGAGCTCAGGATCAGCAGACCAGTCAGTTGCGTTACGGTGCCTGCGAATGCATGGGAGTGACTCCTTCACCCCAAGGGAGATTCTTCAGATGTCCTTAATGCTCCACAGGTCCTGCATGGAGCCTGTATGGTGCAAGGGCACAGACAATGCCTTGACGGAGAGGGAGACGAAGTCGGGCCCATTCGAAGTCCAGAGTGTCCAGGCAGTCGAAGGTCAGTAGTTTCTTGTTGCAGAATCTTGTCAGCATCAAATCTAATATCCTACAGCCAGGTAAGCCCTTGTGTACCTACCGGAGAGGGTTGGACAGATTCAGGGGACCCTCCTAGGGGAGGGTCAGGAAAAAGGGGAGGTTACTCCCATGTCCTTAGTCCAATTCTGCACCAGAGCAGGAGCCAACGGCTCCCAGAACTGGTTTGAGCTGGACTACGCACGGAGACACCAAGTGTGCCCCAGATGCAGACTTTCAGGCATGTTGGAAGTCCACCCAACCAGACCCTGTACACTAAATCCTGTGTGGGAGGTGGTCACACCTCCCTGTGACAGATGCCTATTATCTTGCCTTCCCCTGCTCGAGCTTGGCTCAGCAGCAGGAGGGCAGAAATGTGTCTCTGGTTGGCAGCAACAATTTTGTGTTGCCCAGGTCGAGAAGGCTGGCACCGGAAAGAACTGTGACCCCAAGAAGCTCGCTTCAGAAGGGTGGAATCATACCTCCCACACCGGTTACTGGTGTGGAGGTATGATTCCAAGATGTTTGATACCAATCACAACATGTTTTGTTTCGTCCGTTTTCGAGATAGCATTTACTACGAGGTTATAATGCACCTCTACCTATATGTCTGGCTGAGTCACAGACAACCCGGGAGAATGGTCTCCGAAGGCTGCAGAGGGGCCCTGCTCATGCACCCTCTCATGTAAAACCAAGCACCCTGCCTTCAGAATTGTTAGGGCATGCTGTAGGGGTGACTTATACGTTTTAAGTGTAATGACCTATAGATATAGTGAACTTATATCTAAAGTAAGTGGTGCAAGCACCAGATGACGCAGGCTGCAATGGCAGACCTGTAGTTCCATTTTGCGTGGCCTCTCATGGGTGGCATAAAACATGCTGCAGCCCATGGGAAGCCTCTGGAGCACCTGTGCCCTGGGTAGTTCGGTATCATATACCAGGGACATATAAGGTTACCCCAGTGTCCAATCTGGAGTCTACCAAAGTACATGGCATAACATTTTAAGGAGAAAGCAGATAGACTGGGCTCCTGATTAGCAGGATCCCAGTCAAAAAAGTGTAACATCAAGCAAAAAGTGGGGGGTAACCATAAGAAGCAGATCCTACTTTCCTACACAACCCCCCCAAACGTAAGGAGTTGAGACTAACCTTGCCCAGTTGGGTCTTCATGTTCTAAGTGGAAATATCTGGAGAGTCCATCTGCATTGGCATAGTTACTCCCAGGTCTATGTCCCACTGTAGGTAAATGGACCGCCTCAAAAGTTTGGGTTTTTCGCCCTTCATCTGTTTTAGTCATAAGAGGTGCTTATTGTCTGTCTGAATAATGAAGTGAGTGCCAAACAAGTATGGCCTCCGCTTCTTCAGAGCCCAAACCACAGCATAGGCTTCCCTCTCAATGGCTGACCAACAATTCTGTCTGGGGTCAACCTTCTGCTAATAAAAGCTACTGGTTGATCCTGACCCTCTGCATTACGTTGTGACAACACAGCCGCTACTCTCAACTCAGATGCATCTGTTTGGACAATGAATTGTTTGGAATATTCAGGACTTTGCAGAATGGGAGCAGTGCACATGGCCTGCTTGAGATCATCAAATGCATTCTGATAGCTAACTGTCCACTGAACTTTATTGGGCATTCTCTTTTAATGTGAGGTCATTTAACCCCTTCACTGCTAGGCCTTCCCCCCTGTGCTAAGCCATTTTTTGGCTATTTCGAGTAGTTCGCGATTAGACCCCTGTAACTTTTTGATCACAAAGGGTATCCATGCCAAATTTTTGTCCTTTTCTTCCAACATCACACGGATTCTCAAGGTACCAAGGATTTGTGGATTCTTCTGGAGGGGATCCAGAAATTAGCCAAAATACAGCTACATTTTGTTTTTGTTTGGAAAAATTGGAAAACAGTGCTGCAAATGAAAGCATCTGTTTTTTCCCTGCAAATGGTATCAACAAAAGGTTTGTGGGGCTGAAATCACAATTTTCCCAGTTTTCAGGGACTGACAGACTTTTGTCAGAGAACCAACATTTTTACACAGTTTTGGCATTTTACTGGGACATAGCCCACTTTTGCTATTTTTGTGCTTTCAACCTTCTTCCAGTAAATGGTAGAAATGGGTATAAACGCAATAATGATTCCTGGACAGCTGTACATTTTACAAATGTAGACAAAAGTCTGAATTCAGCAAGGGGTTATTTGTGTAGATCCTTCAAGGTTTCTTTATAGAAAATAACAGTTGAAAATAGGAAACATTTAAAATGGGTTGAAAAAACACAGCTATTTGTGCCGACGTTTTCACATGTAACTTCTTCTAAGTATGACAGATGTTTGAAAGCGATATACCGTTAAATCCACTGGACCTTTTTGGTTGTGGGGATATATAGGCCTTGTAGGTTCACCAAGAACTAGATGAACCAAGAGCCAATAACTGAGCAGCGTCTTGCAATGGTTTGTTTTAAAATTATGTACCGGGTATAAAGCAATTAATTTGGGAAATATATAGTGAAAAATCAGGATAAAAGACACCTATGTATTTCTGAAATAGGAACATAATATAGAGTTTAGAAATAGTAGCAATTTGCACATTTCCGAAATTGTGAGTCCCCATATAGCATGAGAATTTAAGGACATTTTTCAAAGTGACTTCTTTTTTGCACATTGTCTGTCATTTGGAAGTCAGAAATGCATCAAAAGTCAATAGGTAATAACAGTTGCTCTACAATTCTGTATTACCCTAAGTCTCCCGATAAAAATGGTACCTCACTTGTGTGAGTAGGCCTAGTGCCTGCGACAGGAAACGGCTCAAAACTCATTGTGGACACAATTAATTTTTACAGTGAAACTGACCCTTTTTTTCCAAAGTGCCTAGCTGTAGATTTTGAACTCTAGCTCTGCCGGCGCCTAGGGAAACCTAGCAAACCTATACATTTTTGAAAACTTGACACCCAAGGGAATTCAGGATGGGGTGACCTGTCTGGCTCTCACCAGGTTCAGAATCCCTTGCAAACCTCAAACTTTGTAAAACAAAACACATATTCCTCACATTTCTGTGGTGGAAAGTTCCGGAATCAGTGCGGATCCACAAAATTCAACGCACCCCGCATTCCCCAAAGTCTTCCAAGACAAATGGTACCTCACTTGTGTGGGTAGGCCTAGTGCCCGCGACAGGAAACGGCCCCAACGCAACGTGGACACTTCCAAGTAGCACCTGCGTGTTATAAATGGAAGCTAACATAACATAGCATTTTCACTGTGAAAACAGACCCTTTTTTGCAAAGTGCCTAGCTGTAGATTTTGAACTTTAGCTCTGCCGGCACCTAGGGAAACCTAGCAAACCTATCCATTTTTTAAAACTAGACACCCAGGGGAATCCAGGATGGGGTGACTTGTCTGGCTCTTACCAGGTTCTGTTACCCAGAATCCCTTGCAAACCTGACACTTTGTAAAAATAACCACATTTTCCTCACATTTCTGTGGTGGAAAGTTCTGGAATCTTCGTGGATCCACAAATTTCCTACCACCCAGCGTTCCCCCGGGTCTCCCAATAAATATGGCACTTCACTCTCATGGGTGGGTCAAGTATCCGTGAGACACTCTTCTCTGGTGATGCAACGGCGTCTGCTGCAACAGTGACACTCTTCTCCGATGATGCGAGGCGCTTCGGGTGATGTGCTGGCGACAGCGGCGGTACGCTTCTCTGGTGATGTGACTGTGTCTGCTGCAATGGCGACACTCTTCTCCGGTGATGCCACGACAACGGCTGCGATTCGCTTCTTCGTTTTGAGTCGCGCTTCCAGCTCCGAGCAACACGCAGTCTCTCAGAAGGCACAACTCAACAGCAGGTACTTCAATTCCCAGCAAGGGAAGGCAGGGTAGCTGGTTGGTGAAGTCTGTTGTGCCTGAGACTTCAGCAGGAGGCAAGCGCTATCTCAAACCCTTGGAGATCCTTTACAAGTTGATTTGAAAGTAGCACAAAGTCCTTTCTCCTTTCTTTTGCAGTCAGGCAACCACTGCAGGCCAATCCCCCAAACAGAACTTAGCTTAGGGATAGTCTACTCCTCAGTTTCTCTGGTTCCTCTCCTCAGCAAAGGTTCTTCTTGTTTACCAAAAGTGCTCTAAAGTTCTTGGGTCTGGGTACCAATATTTGTACTAGCAAATCTCTTGACCTCTGAAGTCAGAGGGTCATGTACCCAGTCCAAACCAGTTCTGTGCAGTCCTGGAGCACTTTGTTGACAAGACTCCTTCTTTCCTTTGACAGTGTGGGCCAGGGACATCAGAAGCACCACAGGAGGTGGAGCCAGCATTGTGGGAGGCAGGCACAGCCCTATTCAGGTCCCAGGTGCAACTCCTCCCACCCATCTACATACAGATAGCTCTATTCAGCCCTGTGCTGACTCACCCTGTCTCCTGGAATCCCCCAGCCCCTGTCACTCAAACTCCAGACAAGGAATACACAACCTAGTAGAGGCAGGCTTGGACAGTTAGGCAAGAAAATACCTACTTTCTAAAAGGGGTATTTTCAAACATAGAATGTTAAAACCACCTTCACTAAAAGATGTATTTTATCATTCTGAATTCAGGCATACTAAACTCGAATTTCTACCTAGTTCCCCGAGTCAGTTAGGATTATAAGATGTAATAATCAAACTGCCCTTTCTGGCCTATGGGTAACAGGTAGCCTTGCAATTGTGAAAAACTAAAATGGCTGTAATTCACTATTCGGATATGCCACGCACACCAGGGCATGTTCTACCTTTTACCTACAATGCACCCTGCCCTTGGGCCTACCCTAGGGGTGACTAATATGCAGAAAAGGGAAGGTTTAGGTACTGGCAAGTGGGTACACTTGCCCAGTCAACATGGCAGTACCAGCCTGCACACAGGCTCTGCAATGGCAGATCTGAGACACACTTTTACAGGCTGCTTCTGTGGGTGGCACAACCAATGCTGCAAGCCCACCACCAGCATTTAGTCTACAAGACCTGGGCACACTCAGTGAACTGTACTAGGGTCTGACAAGTAAACCAAACCAGCCAATCATGGAATCACTAATTCCTACATCAATGTACCATAGATAGAGCTTATGCACTTTAGCTCTTGATCAGCAATGGTAAAGTACCAAAGTCAAAACAACCAACAACAGGTCAGAAAAAATACAGAAGGAAGGTAAAAAGTTCAGGGATGATCCTGCAAAAAGGGCAATGTCAAACAGGAAACCTACCAAACCCACACATTTCTGAAAACTAGACAACTGGGGGAGTCCGGCGAAGTATGGCTTGCATGGATCTCCCAACGTTTTCCTACCCAGAATCCCCTGCAAACCTCAAATTTAGCTGGAAAAATCTAATTTCTCAAATTTCTGTGTGGGAAAGTTCTAAAATCTACATGTATCCACAAATGTCCTACCATCCAGCGTTCCTCCAGGTCTTCTGATAAAAATGGTACCTCACTTGCGTGGGTGGGTCAAGTACCCACGACAGGCAAGGACCCAAAACGTATTGAGGAAACATCAAAATTGCCTATCACGAAACAACCTGGTTTTGCAAGCGGGGTCACCTGGGTTTTTTGCCCCAGGCTCGGCGGCCATCTTGAGAAATCTACCAAACCTACACATTTCAGAAAACTAGACACCGGGGGAGTCCAGTGAGGTGTGGCTTACGTGCACCCCCCCCCCCCAATGTTTTCCTACCCAGATTCCCCTTTAAACCTCAAATTTTGCTGAAAAAATAAAACTTCTCTCAAATTTCTGTGTGGCCAAGTTCTTGAATCTGCATGGATCCACACATTTCCTCCCACCCAGCATTGCCCCAGGTCTCCAGATAAAAATGGTGCCTCACTCATGTGGATTGGTCAAGTACCCGCGACATGCAAGGGCCCAAAACATATTGAGGAGACATCAAAATTACCTATCAACAAAACAATCTGCTTTTGCAAGGGGGTTCACATGAGGTTTTGGTCCCGGGATTGGTGGCCATCTAGGGAAACCTACCAAACTTACACATTTCTGAAAACTAGAGACCCGGGGTAGTCCAGGGAGGTATGGCTTGCATGGATCCCCCAATGTTGGGTGGTAGGAAATTTGTATCAGGCCGGTGATCCTACAACTTTCCTAAACAGAAATGTGAGGTAAACATGATTTTCTTTCATCAAAAGTTTAGGTTTGCCTGGGATTCTGGGTAGGGAAACGTTGGGGGATCCGCGCAAACCATACCTCCCTGGATTCCCTCGCGTCTCCAATTTTCACAAATGTGTGGGTTTGGTAGGATTCCCTAGGTGACTGCCGACCCTGGGACCAAAAACGTAGATGCCCCCTATGTATCTGAAAATGACCTGGTTTTGCAAGGGGGATTACATGAGTTTTTGGTCCCAGGCTTGGCAGCCCTATTGGGCTTTTACCCCTATCTGCCTCCTGGGGGGGACAGAAAGACTGTGGCACTTTATTTTGGGGTGGGGGCATTGGCATGCCCATTCTGGGCTGCACCCAATCTGAACTTTTGAAAAAGAATAATCCCTGGTGCCTAGTGGGCTTTCTTCCTCCAGGGGGGCAGATAAGGGCTATTGCCCCATCTGCCTCCGGGGGGACAGAAAGACTGTACCATTTGTTTTTTTTAAGTGGGGGCATTGGCATGCCCATTCTGGGCAGACCCCACCCCTATGTTTAAAAACCCCAAAAAATCCTGGTGCCTAGTGGGCTTTCTGCCCCTCCTGGGGACAGATCAGGGGCTATTGCCCCCATATACCTCCTGGGGGGGACAGGAAGACTTTTGACTACTTTGGGGGGTATGGTGGGGGCATTAGTATGCCCATTCTGGGCAGCCCCCACCCCTGGCCTATAAAAATATCATCCTTGGCGTCTAGGGTGCTTTATGCCCCCCTAGGGGTCAGATTGGGGGCTACTGCCCCCATCTGCTCCCCAGGGGGGCAGAAAGACTGTCTGTGGAAAAATCTATGGGGGAGCAAAGGCCCTTGCCCAAGGGGCAGCTCCCCCCTCCCTGGTGCTAGTAGTTGGATCCCTGCTTGGGGATCGCCCTCCTGGGGTGATCCTCAAGCAGGGATCCACTAGGGAAGGGTACCATTGGAAAGGGGAGATTGTCCCCTTTCCAACGATACCTCTCCCTGTGTTTCGGTGCTCGGGGGCTGAGATAGCCCGTCAAGCAACGAAACTGTGAAACTAAAGTTAGTTTCAATTTTGTTTTCGCTGTAATGACGATCGTCATTACAAGGAAAACCACTAACAGGCCTCGGGACGTTGGGGAAGCTCTTCCCCAGCTCCCAAGGCAAAAAAAGGAAATCCCTTTGCTGTCTGCAGCAGAGGGATTTTCCGTGCCTGCACTGGTGCTCATGACGGAACCATTCCGTCATGAGCACCCAAAAGGGTTAAGGGAGTCACTATGGACCCATAATCCTTAACAAATCTCCTGTAGTACCCAGTCAGGCCCAAGAAAGTTCTGACCTGAGTCTGGGTAGTGAGAGCAACCCAGCCCATGATGGTCTGGATTTTGCTCTGCAATGGTTGAACCTAGCCCCCAACCACAAAGTGGCTCATGTATACATCCTTACTCTGCCCTATCTGGCACTTGGTGGCCTTGATTGAAGTACTGGGTTTTTAAGAACCCAGCGGTGCCAGGGAACACACACTAAGACTTCGAGTCCTTGCTGTTTCAGACTACAGAAACACAGAGTCTTCTTGGTGAAGTCAAGGATCGTATTTATTGGCTGCAGCCAGTAACAGGTATCCTAGAAGTACAACACGGTGTATATTCTCAGGAGACTGCTCAATCTTACAAAGCCAGCCTTCTCTTTTTATACAAAATATTATGCTTTAGGCAAACATTCCTTATTTTACAGTTGACCATTCACATATTTCCACTACAAAGAAAAAGCAGAGTCCTGATGTCAAGCCCATATTTTAGTTTGTCCAGCCCACAATCAATTACCCAGCAAGGCCCAGTATTTTTATCAGATATCGATGGACCCCCAATAAAAACGGGCCCCTCCTCCTCTTAAAGCAAGTCATAAAGAAAGAAACAGGGACAGGTGTGTGTAAGATTAGGCATGGTTTGTGTGCGATGAAAGGTTTATGATATGTTGTGCCTTGATACTAATCTCATTCGGCCACTGGGAAAGGAACTGGCCGAACAGGTTTGGCTTCAGGCAATGGAGTCAGCTTGCCCAGGTCACAGAGGAGTCAGCAAAGGTGTACGTGTCCTTCTGACTCGTTTTTGGCCTTAGTCATTGGCCTATGTGAGGGCAATCACAAAATGGCTGCCGTTCACAAAATGGAACCCGAGGGTTCAGGACGGAAACTATGATTTTAGGGTGATTTCGTCACCCGAATATGACGAAAATGCTTGTGCATTATATTCTAATCATTCTCGGTCTACTGATACCAAAATCGTCATGATACGATGATGTTTATAACGCGGGTCCAGAATTTTCAGTACCACAGACCCTCCTTTTGCTCTTACATAGGCAATAACCTATACTCACGTTAATCTGAGTCCAGGTCTATATTCATAAAGTCATTGAGATGTTGCTGTAGCATCATCCTATTACTTAGCTCATCTCTTGATACAGGTTTCCTTACACACGATGTAGCACAGAGGCCACATATTGCAGGAGCACACTGTACAAATGGACAGAAAAGGAAAAGAATGGCCAAGATCATTCCAATGACTATCAGAATCTTCCATCCCCAGGCGGATATCAGTTCCCAGAACCACCCCATCAATGACCAGTCTCCTTTATCCACGTTAATAGATTCAGAGATCTTATGCAGTTTGGAAATGGCCTGGTAGACTGTCGGAGCGTTATCTGGGATGAAAACACACCAACTTGATTGGATCACTTTACATACCCCACCTTGGTCTGCAAGTATGACATCTAATGCGACCCTGTTCTGAAGAGTCATAAGGCGATCTGAGTGGAGCTCAGCAGTCAAATTACTAAGGGCACCGGCGGTTTCAACTACAGTGGATTCAACCACCCTTGTCAATTGCCTTATGTTCCTGCTGTTAACCATAGGTCCCCAAAACGGCAGAAAACCCTTTACAAAATCTCCAAATTCTTGTCCTGCTGTGTCTTCTTTACTGATGACACCTCTAACTATCCTTGTTTTATGGTATACTGCCGCGGCCATGTAGGTGGGAGGCAACAGGAACGAAAAAAAAACATGTGCCCGAGAAGTCGGGGGGCAACCATGTATAGGCCCTATCATGGCAGATGAAATAGGTACCCTTAGCTGCTTGGAAGGAAGGGGAAGTCCGAGATGCAAAAACATATGCTTCAGTGCAGACACTTTTCCCTAACTGAGCTCTGGGGTTTTTCCTTTACCTTGCAGACATAGGTGACCCTGATGGGGTACAATCCAAATCGGGGAGGATCTCTTTGCTCGCTGGTTCTCACTCAGAGTAACTCCATATCCTGTTACGCTCCATCTAGCGTAAGCTGGTATCTCATCTCTGGGAATCGTTCTATACGAGTCAATGTTTCTGCTCATATTTGTGATTCCCACTACCAATGCCTTGTTGCTCGAGTTACTTCAAGTGGAACGTGGGGGATATGGTTCGATGGCATATATGAACATCGTCTGAAACGCCCACAAAGAACCATCGTAACTAAATGGTAAGACCAAGTATGGGATACCCTTATCTGTCGTATGTGGCATAAGACCACACACCCAACAATTAGTTGTGTTCACTACTAATTGGTGTTGGTGTAAAAGCTGAATGAAGGAGTTATTGATAAACTCTAATCTTCTAGTGGACTCATGTTCAGGCAGAGGGTGAAAAGAATGCAAGGAAACAGTAGAAGGAGGTATGGGCTGTGTAGTGGGTGCAAATGTCACTTGAAAAGAGAATAAAACATATCCTATTAAAAACATCATTACACTAAGCAACATGAAAATACATAATATCAAAAATCGTTTCTTTGTCATCACTATACACATTCTGGCTTTAAAGTCCATCTGTTGGGGGGCGTGGCCAAGATGGCGGGGTGAGCGGACGCTTCCTCCCGTAGCTCCTCCGGCCCGGCTCAGCTCGAGCCCCGATTTCTGCGCTTCTCTCCCCCCGCAGCTGCTTTGCGGGTGAGAGGAATGTGCCGGAGTTCCTGGTGCACCTATTGATACTACTTTGACTCCTATCGCCCCGGGGGAAGTACCCCGAAAGGTTGCTCAAGTTCGGAGCACGGAGGAGAGCCTGGGAGGCGGAGCGTATTGCAGTGCTGTCCAGGCGCCTCGGCTGGGCCTGGTGCTGAAAGCTGGTGATCCCGAGTGTTCGGACCCGACGTGCTCCGGAGAATAACAGCGCCCCCCGGTCGAAGCCTACGTGACCGGTGCCACCGACACGCAGCGGACCCTGGACCTTAGCTGGCGCTTTGGCCCCTCGCTACCGACAACGGTGCATGGTGCGACGTGGGCCCCGAACCAGGTGGCGAGAGACGGAGGCATCTACGCGGCAGCCGACCTGGGCGGACCCACTGGCGGAACTGTGAGACACTAGCTGTGGACTTTCCTTGCTTATTGTGCCCCGGGGGTCGCCGACGGTCTCGCCAGCATGGGCCGCTCTCTAGGGCCCCGCCCTGCCGCCATCTTCTCCCTGAGGAACTGGAGCTGGCGACCTCCACCCGTGCCTTTGGCGGGCGGGTGCCTACTTTCGCCCTGGCTCATGACCTACTCTCCCAAGGGGTACGCTTCTGAAAGACCCTGACTTTGGCCCCCCGATTGCCACCCTGGTTGGTACAACGATTGTCTCGCCACGGCCTGAGCCGCCATTTTGTCGCTTGTGACGCAGCACCCTTGTCTTCGGCGGGGTCTCACATCTGGTGCCCGCGGGCGACTGAACGCATCTACAGCGGCCGGCCCTGAACCTTGCCCACTGCAGTGGCCACGATGACTGGGAGAGGAGGCTCGAAAAGGGGTGACCGCACTCTGCCGGACACGCTCAGCAGGGCCCAGCAGCTAAGGGACAGGACGCAGCCGTCGCCGGGGTCCTCCCGGGCCTCGGCAGACGCAACTGGAGGCGAACCGCCGGTCACGAGGTCCTTTATGGAGGACTTATTTAGCTCCCTCAAGGACGACTTCCAGACGCTAAAGAAGGAAGTGGCCAGCGAGGTGCGAGAAGTGCGCAGGGAGGTGGAGGGCCTTGGCGAGCGTGTTGACACGGTGGAAACGGCGGCCCAGCGCCGTGATGAGGAGATAGTCCATCTCCAGCAGGACGTTCTCCGTCTCCGAGAGCAGTGTGTCGAGCTCCAGGCCCACTCTGAGGACCTCGAGAACAGGTCCAGACGGAACAACATCCGGGTGCGGGGTGTCCCATCCGCGGACGAGGGGACGGATCTGGTGGCCTATCTACAGGACTTGTTCCGGGAGATTTTGGGAGAGGACGCAGAATTCCCGATCCGCATAGATAGAGCGCACAGAGTGGGCCGACAGCGCCAGTCTTCAGCACCCCCACCGGACATTCTGGCGTTCCTGCCTGATTTCCCTTTGAAGGAGCGCATCATGGCAGAGGCCCGCAGGAAGCAGCCTTTCACTTTCAGAGAGCGGCCTGTGGCGCTCTATCAGGACCTGTCCGCCATCCCGCTGCAGAAGCGCAGGTCCTTCCGGATTGCTACAGACTTTCTGCGGGAGCACGAGACGCCCTACTCCTGGGGTCACCCCTTCCGCCTCATCTTTAGATGGAACGGAGTGTTACACCAGCTGCGCTCCCTCCAAGACATCTGTGGGGTGTTGGGACTCACGGCCACGGAGGAAGACGGTGCGACGCCCACATGGAGGCGCTCGGAGAGACGGAGCCGGCGGAGATCGACGAGGAGACGACCGTCGGCGACTGCGAGTCGCCCTGATTCCCCTACCATCAGGGCAGATATGGAGAAAGCCCTGAGAACAGCGGCCAGGAACTTGCCTGACTCCAACGGCGTGGCCTTGACGGCCTAACTTCACTCCGGGGGGAGAGATGCTTAGCTTCTACGATGCTGGGTTGGGGCTGGGGGTTGGGAGGGAACGGTTGGAGGTGAGTGGCTGGACGTCCACTTAATTGTTTTCTACAGACTTGCCCGTCCGGGCTGGACTGAGACAATGGGGTGTTTTTATTTGTTTGTGGTTTTGGCTAGTTGCCATGGGTTGGTTCTGGGAGGGCTTAAGAGTTGTTTTGTTGTTGGTGGGGTCCCGTCCGATAATGCCCAAGCACGCGTGAGGCCGGTCCTGGCCTTCCCTGCGCGCCTGCCCCGCGCGCCCCCTCCGCTGATCCCTCGCCTGCTGCACAGCGCTTCGATTCCCTGGGGGAGATGCCACCCTTGAAAGTGGTGACCCTTAATGTTAAGGGTCTGAACAATCCAGTGAAGCGCAGAGCGATCCTATCCCTACTAGAAGGGACGCAAGCGGACATATGCCTTTTGCAGGAAACTCATCTGCTACCCAAAGATTGTCATAGGCTGCGCTCTGCCAAGTTCCCCACCCAATTCTTCTCTTCGGCGGCGACCAAGACTGCAGGCGTAGCCATTCTTTTAGCTAGCTCTTTCAGGGGCGAGGTATTGTACAAATATGCCGAACAAAAGGGGAGGCTCCTAGCGTATCGCATGCGGCTTGGGGGTATTGCCTTCATGGTTGGCTCCGTTTACAGCCCGAATGATCACCAGGATCGTTTCCTGGAATCAGTGTTGGTGGACGTCACTGCCTCGCCCGATCGCCATGTTGTCTTGGGGGGAGACCTGAACATTGTCTTCGACTCGGCTATGGATAGGTCTGCCCAGCGCTCCCCACAGACAGGGGAGCTTTCCCGCGTGGTGCAAGACCGGATTGCAGAGCTGGATCTGCATGACCTCTGGCGCGCTATGCACCCCACCGATAGGGACTATTCCTATTTCTCCCACGCGCACCGCACTTATTCGCGGTTGGACTACCTCCTGGTGAGTGGACCGCTGCGCACGGCCGCCACGGCGGCGGACATCGGGGTCCTGTCCCTGTCCGATCATGCACCGGTTTCCGGCGTCTTTACATGGCCGGCGGCCTCCCCCTCCAGAGGGTTGTGGCGGCTTCAGGATACTCTTCTACATAAGAAGTCGGTCGTGCAGCGAGTGGAGGAGGTCATTCAGGACTATTTGGTCCACAATGGCAACTCCGACACGTCTCAAGCGACGCAGTGGGCGGCCTTGAAGGCGGTCCTCCGGGCGGAATTTATCTCCATCTCCTCGGCCGAGAACAGGGAGCGGCAATGTAAGAGGGACGAACTGACTGCGTAGGTCAGGGAACTTGAGCAGGTTCACCGCCGCACGGGGGCTCCTCGAGTCTGGAGGCAGCTGAAAGCGGCGAGGAAACTCCTTTCTGCGCTGGACCTAGATCGAGCGGAATATGCGGCGTTGCGTCTGAAGCATGCCTTTTACACGGGCGGGGACAGATGCGGTAAGCTCCTGGCCCATCGGCTCAGGGCTGCGCAGCAACGCAATGTGGTGAAGGAGCTAGTGGGTGCAGACGGGGTTTCTGTTTCCGGTGACGCGGAGGTGGCGGACTCCTTTCGTAGCTTCTACGAGGCGTTATATGCCGCGGAACCCTCCTCGCAGAGGGACGCTGAGGATTATCTGGAGTCGGTGACCCTCCCGGTGCTAGAGCCCGCCCAAGCGAACCACCTAGAGCGGGACATCCATGTGGAGGAGGTCATCTCCGCTATAGCACGATTGAAACACGGTAAAGCCCCGGGCCCGGATGGCTACACGGCCTTGTTTTACAAGACCTTCTGTTCCACAGTGGCGCCTATCCTGCTCGCCTGTTCAACTCCTTCTCCGAACCGGGGGCTATTCCGCCGGACCTTCTTTCCGCGACTGTGTCGGTTATTCCGAAACCTGGGAAGGACCGGACCCTGTGTGGTTCTTATAGGCCTATTTCGCTTCTGAATGTTGACCTTAAGCTCTACACGGTGATCCTAGCGGCCAGACTTGGACTGCACCTACCGGGCCTGGTGGAGGCGGACCAGGCTGGCTTTGTACCCGGTAGACAGACAGTTGACAACACCAAGAGGGTAACGCACATATTAGAAAAGGCCTCGCGCGTCCCGGGGGAGCGGATGTTACTGTCGGTCGACGCGGAGAAGGCCTTTGATAGAGTTCATTGGCCGTACCTTGAGCTGGTTCTCGGGAAACTGGGAATCGGCGAGAAGTTCCGCACCATGGTCTTCAATTGCTATAAAAGACCATCAGCATCGGTACGGGTCAATGGGCACAGCTCTAGTAGTTTTGACATTGAGCGCGGTACGAGACAGGGCTGCCCCCTCTCGCCGCTTTTGTTCGCCCTCTACATGGAGCCGTTTGCCCAGAGGATACGCGATAATCCGGACGCTATTGGGGTTACGATGGGTCAATATACCCATACTGTTAGCCTTTATGCGGACGATGTCCTGTTGACCCTGGATGACCCCAGGAGGTCACTCCCTGCTTGCGTCCAGGAACTGAACGCCTTTGCACGCGTGGCCGGCTTTAAAATTAATATGGCTAAATCGGCTGCCCTGGACGTGTCGCTTGCCGCGGACACCAGGAGAGACCTTCAGCGTCTCTTCCCCATGCAGTGGTCCTCTTCCACGGTGCCATACCTAGGGATCCTGCTGGCGCCTTCGCTGCCTGAAATGGTTAAAGCAAATTACTCTTCCCTTAGCAAGAAGATTAAGGAGGAACTCGGCCGATGGAACAAGGGCCTGCTCTCGTGGCTGGGCCGTATCGCAGCGGTGAAGATGACGGTTCTGCCTCAGATCTTGTACCTTTTTCGCGCTCTACCTCTCCAGCCCCCTGTGGGTTGGATACAGCAAGCGCAGGCTGACATCTCCCGTTTCGTGTGGCAAGGCCGCAGGCCTCGGATGAAGAGAGTTCTCTCCACGCTTGCTCCGGAGGCGGGGGGTCTTGGTATCCCGGAACTCCGGAAGTATTTTCAGGCGGCGCAACTTCGATATTTGGTGAAATGGAGCAGGTGGGAATCTGACAAGCACTGGCTCTTTCAGGATCAGGCGGTAGCGGGACGTACCCTTCAGGAGGTTCCATTCCTGCGGCGCGCACATCGCCCGGCTAACCTCTACGCCTCCTTTGTCACCCGGGTTCCCCTGCGGGTGTGGGATGCGGTTTGCGAGCTCCGCGAGCTAACTACCTTCCCATCACCGTTTACACCTATAGTTGGTAACCCGGACTTTACTCCGGGCTTAGAGCCGGGAGCTTTTTCCCACTGGGTGAGCGCGGGTTGCAGGGCACTTTTTCAGATTTATGGGCCGGAGGGAGTGCTTCCTTTCCAGCAACTTCGACAGGAATTTGGTCTGACGGAGGTAGACAGATTGCGCTACATGCAGGTCCGCCACTGGGCTCTCCAACCCCAGGTGCGCGACGTTGCAGCCCGTCAGATCACTCCTTACGAACGGTGGCTAGTGACCCGGACCTCGGAGGCCAAGCTTATTTCCGATCTATATAAGTTTCTCCAACCCCCGACGTTTCATTTCCATAATCCGGGGAGGGAGCGCTGGCACAGAGAGTTGGGCAGGACCCTGAGCCACAAGGAGTGGGACAAGATCGCATATTGGGCGAGGCACTCTGCATACCACACTGGGCTGACGGAGACCTTTACTAAGGTGTCCACCTACTGGTATTACACCCCGGAGAGGCTCTATGAGATGCACAAACTCACCGACAAGGGATGTTGGCGGGGCTGCGGACAGGAGGGTACTCTATCGCACATTCTGTGGCATTGCCCGGTACTGACTGCTTACTGGAAAGAGGTCTTGGATGAGGTGGATAGACACTTTGAGATTGAGCTGCCGCGCTTCCCGGCGTATGTCTTGCTAGGCCTTCCCAACGACTTAATGTACCCGCTGAAGTCCCGCAGGGGTAGGCAGATTGCTATTGCGCTAGGCTCAGCGGTCCAAAATATCCTTGTCCACTGGCGCACCTCCACTGCCCCCTCCATCACTGGTTGGCTACATAGACTCTGGCAGGTACTGGGTATGGAGAAGATGTCGCTTACAGTGGCTGGAAATGTAGATCAGTTCGAGGAGCTCTGGCACCCCTTCCTGGCACTGCTGTCCACAGAATTCCGGGAGCTCACATGTCCGAGGTACCTGCGCCTTCTTAGGCTGACGCCACCGGCGGCCCCGGCAGATTAGGAGGGATGGGGCTGGGGGGATTAGGGGTTGGGGGTAGGCTGTTTGGGGCGGATGCTTCTATTCAGGGCTATTGGACGGGAATGTTGGGGTATTGTTTTCTTCTTTTTCCTTTTCTGGGGGCGGGGGGCTTGGAGGGACTGCGTTGTGTTTTGCTGTGTTGCAGGAAGTTCCTTGCTCTTAGCTTTGGTTGGGAGGTCGGGGAACATAGGAGGGTTGTGCGCACTGCCTTACTGCCTTACAGCTGATGCCTCCCCTTCCCCTCCTGGACCACCGACCTCCCCCCTTTCGACCAGAACTGCTGCAACATGTCTCTTTTTCTTTTTATTGTACTATCTGTAACCTTGACCTCCTACCTCCCTCCCCCATGTTTCTTTCGTTTTAATAAAAATGCTTTAAACCTAAAGTCCATCTGTTTGGCAGGTCTCTCCATCTCGAAAAACTCCATCCTCTCTATTTGCTGCTCGCGGTGGTAGAGTGTTCTATGCTAAGGAATGCTTCTGTCAGTCCAGGGCAACTCCCTTAGACCGACCAGAACTGTCGACCTAACGTCTTCAGCTGCACTCCAAAGACTTGGGCAACCACGACCCTACAGCTGAACCCGGATGGCGGTTCGAAAAACAAAAATAAGAAAGTTTCTCAGATGAGAGAGCTGCACTTTTCAAAAATAGCAAAGAAAAGGAATTTTTTTTTTATTTGTCCATAGCTCTCGGTCTCAAATTATAACGGCTTTTTCCAGGTACTGTCTGGTTCTGGAACAAGAGTTCAGGCTGTGTAGTGTTCAATCGAATTGACGGTGGCACAGCTTCTTGCAAAAGATTGTCACTTTCTCGTTCCGAAATTGTTCCATTTACACGTGCATCGCTAAAAGGCAGAAAACGAGGCACAGTCTCAGTCTCAGAGTCAGCGATCCCCTCCTGGACCCACCGGTCGTACGGTAGAGGCAAAGGGACCCTCTTGCAGTGTACGCCGTGGATCCAGTTCTTTTTCCCTTCCACTCGAACAGTTGATCTTGTTGAGAGAAGAACGATGTGGGGGCCGGTCCAACGGGGCTGGTCATTCTTTGTCCGCTGGAAGTTCTTGACCAGCACCCATGACCCAGGATCGATAAGATGTCCTGGAGCTTCAGAGACCTGAGGCAGAGTATTGTGAACCTGTTGGTGTAAAACACGCAATTCAGCCGTCAATTCGTACAAATAATCAAGCAGTACAGGGTGTTCAATTTCACTGAATTTTGCCGGCCTTGGCACTCCCCATATGTTGGCCGGGCGGCCGAACACAATTTCATAAGGACTAAGTCCCACTCGCGAATGCACAGTCATTCTTGTTTATAGGAGTGATAAAGGCAGAGCGTCAGGCCATTTAAGAACAGAGCTCGCTTGGATCTTGGCCAGTTTAAGTTTTAGCGTGCCATTATAGCACTCTACTAGTCCAGCTGATTGGGGGTGATTTGCAGCGTGGAATTTTTGTTGGATACCTAGCCCCTCATAAACTTTTTTCATCACCCGACCTACAAATTCACTCCCATTATCACTCCAGACCATTCTCGGCATTCCAAACCTAGGGAAGAATTCTTTGACAAGGGCTTTAGCTGTGGATAAGACAGTGTTGTCTTTTAAGAGATATGCTTCTACCCATCTCGTAAAGGCACAAACAACAACGAGTACGTATTTCAAATTGTTGCACCTTTCCATGTGGATGAAGTCTAGCTGCAAAACCTCAAACGGATACGTTGGAGGCGCAAAATGACCAGCTGGAGTTGGGGTTCATCTACCAGGATTGTATTTCAGGCACACCATGCAATTTTTGACCACCTTCTCTGCACACTTAGGAATTCCAGCATTTTGCCATACTGGAGCCAACAACTTACAAATCCCTTTCACACTGATATGGGCCATTCCATGGGCCATTGTCACCACTGCAAGCACATACGCATCGGGTAACAACCATCGCTGATGTTCAGACAATTCAACCCAACAACCATTTGCATCCAATTTACCTGTACTCTCTCTCCACACACTCCACTCTCTCTCTGAAGCTTCAGCTTGAATAGACTTCACACTCTCTATCGTATCTTCACACATTCCAACGTCACCAACCCATCTTGCAGGACCAGCAACATACATTCGATTCATTACATCTTTTGCTGTTTCTTTTGCGATTTCGTCAGCAAATGCATTTCCACGACCAACAATATCAGTAACCTTTTTGTGTGCACTGCATTTGACAATCGCAACTTGTAACGGCAAGGTCAGTGACTCAAGAAGCTCATTCACCAACTGACCATGCTGTATCTTAGCTCCATGCGAAGTCAGGAACCCACGTTCTTTACACAATCGTTCAAAACTGTGAGCCACACCAAACGCATACTGGCTGTCGGTATATATGGTCATTCTCATTCCTTTCGACAACACACACGCTCTCGTAAGTGCAATCAACTCTGCTGCTTGAGCTGAATTATGTGGGATACGTGCAGCTTCAACAATCGTATGCAAAGTCGTGACAGCATATGCTGCAGTCGTATCACCGTTCGGAAGCTTGAAGCATGAACCATCCACCCATAAGGTTCCATCACACTTCACAAGAGGAGTATCTTTTAGGTCTACTCTCCCTTTCGTTTCTTCTTCTGTCCTGAGAAAACAATCATGCTGTTCGACATCATCTGTCTCTACTGAAATCGGCAATAACGTGGCTGGATTCAACGTATTGCACCTCTTTATGTGCACATGACTCGCTAACAGTGTCAACTCGTAACCTGACAAACGAGCACTAGTTAAGTGCTGTGTCTTGGTTCTGTTTAACAAAGTGTCCACCGCATGTGGATCCACCACAATCAACATATTATTCATCACTAATCCAGCAGACTGTCGAATAGAAACAGCTGCTGCCGCTGTGGCTCTCAAGCAACTCAGCAACGCCTTAGCTACCGGATCGAAAGCCGATGAAAAATACGCGCATGGACGCTGCTTGTCTCCGAGAGACTGTGTCAGCACTGACAATGCACAACCTTCTTTCTCATGGACATACAGTGGAAAGGGGCGACCACTCGGTCCCCCCGAACGTATGGCTGAGTGCCTCGATCCCCCCGGGAAGCCATTTTTGGGCGGGAGGCGCGTCTCGGCTGGTATGCCCGAAGCGGCGTAGCCGGGGCGCGCTTTTTCCCGCCCTAGAATGGGCTGGCCTAGACACCGACGCAGCCGGCCACGCCCTCGGGGCGGGCAGGGGCGGGTTTTTCGCCCACCCTGAAGACGGATAAAAGAAGGCGCAAGACCAGAAGACGTCCTCTTGTTCTTGTGCTCCGAAGCTGCACCCCCTCGCTACACGTGAGCTCGGGACGGAACGAAGAGCCAATTTTGAGCGTTTTGATCTTTTTCTTTGTCTTCTAGATACTTCCTCGGAGAGATGCCCAAGAAAGGCGCAAAAAGAATGACGACCGAACAGATGGTGCGGGCCCTTTGCAAAGAAGTGTCCGACATAAAGAAACGGTTGGCGGAGCGAGATGGGGAGGAGGGTTCGGGCACCCCGCCGGCTGGAGGGAGACCTAAGAGGCCGAGAAAGGTTCCAGCCGGTGGGGCCGTCCCGGTTCCCTCTGCCCCGCTCGAGGCGCCGACCCCAGTACCGATGGAGGGGAATCCAATCCCCGTTGTCGTCACCCCGACATCCAAGGAAGACATGCCCCCCGAGCTGGCAGCACAGCTAGCAGCATGGTTGGGGGATAGTAGTGATGGCGCCACGGCTGCCGAAGCACAGGCGCTGATAAAAGGGCTTCGTGAGAAGAAAGAGGCAGCTAGAGTGGCTACGCCGTTGGCGGGGATAGACAAGTCGCAATCGGCAGAAGCTGCGTCCGGTGCAGGTAAGCGGCCATTGCCGATTGCAAGGGACGAGTCAGCACCCTCTCGTAGAGAGAGATTAGGACAACATGTGCCTTTAGCTATAAAAGAAAAGATCTGGGCGGGGGAGTACGTGAATATTTTTTCCCTGCTTGTTGATCATTATGATGTGGAGCATGTAAAAAGTCAGAAGGACTTAATGCATCCGAGTGTTTGGCGCGCAAAGATGGCCGCCTTTAAGGTCAATGAGAACATTGGCAACTGGGGCAATGCATGGGGTATTTTCACATCAATTTTGGGGGAACGTAGGCCCGAGTTGCTTCCTGAGTTTCCCGTTTATCAATCACGAATTATGGGTTACTCGACAGCGTATCAAGGTAACCATTGGTTTTGTTATGACAATTTGTTCAGGAAAGAAAAGGAACATAACAAGAGTTTGACTTGGGATTGTTACGATTCTTTAACATGGGATAAAATGAAAGAATCGGGAATGTTAAGAATGCCATTGGTCGGGAGCACTGTTGTTGATTACTCCCGCCAAAATGTGGGGACGCCCTTTCGACCAAGTACGAGCACCGACGACCAGTCGAGGCCCGCAGGCAATACAGGTAGAAAGGGTTTCTGTTTTAATTTTAACAAGGGGAAGTGTACCAGGCCTCCGGGATCGTGTAAATTCAAACATGAGTGTAGTACGTGTGGGTCGTCCCATCCTGAGTCATCGTGCAGAGCCAGAACGAGTGAGAATGGGGGTAAGGGAGGCGCCAAACAGGTCTAAACTAGGCCGAGGGGCGCCTTTACCAACCCCGATTGATACCTTGGCAATGATTCCCTGGCTCAGCGAATACCCGGATCGTACTTCTGCCGGGGTGCTGCGGAACGGTTTTACACATGGTTTCCGCATCCCGGTAGGGGACTTTCAGGGTGTAGGGATGTGCAAAAATCAACTTTCCGTTTTACAACATGCATCTGTAGTGCAAGAAAAAATTCAGAAAGAGGTTAGCCGGGGACGGGTCGCCGGCCCGTTTAGTGAGCCCCCGGTACCGGATTTCGTTTGTTCTCCGTTAGGGGTGGTCCCCAAGAAAGACCCGGGTGAGTTTCGTTTGATTCATAATCTATCTGCTCCATATGGTCTTTCGGTGAACGACGCAATTGAGCCAGAAGTTTGTTCGGTGCGATACGCATCTTTTGATGAGGCGGTAGCCATCTTGAATCGCCTGGGGCACGGGACGTTGATGGCGAAATCTGATATCGAGTCAGCGTTCCGGTTGCTTCCGGTACACCCAGACGATCAGCGTCTTCTGGGATTCGGGTTCCAGGGGTCATTTTACATGGATAGGTGTATGCCAATGGGATGCTCTATATCATGTGCTTACTTTGAGAAATTCAGTACTTTCCTGCAATGGGTGTTCACTAAGAAAACGGGTTTCCGAAATGTAATGCACTACCTTGACGATTTTCTGTTCCTTGGCCCCGCCGGTACTCCCGAATGTGCCCGGGCCTTAGCTGAATTCTGTGTGTTAATGGATCATCTTGGCGTGCCGTTGGCACCAGGTAAAACTATGGGTCCCACGACTTGCCTCGAGTTTTTGGGGATCGAGTTGGACTCAAGGGAGGGGTGCTTCCGTTTACCAGCTAGCAAAGTGTCGAAATTCAGGGCAGCCCTCCAAGTATGTTTAAAGGCATCCAAAGTTACACTGCATCAGTTGCAACAGTTAGTGGGAAAGTTGAACTTTGCCTTGAGGGTGATACCAATGGCTCGCCCCTTTTCCCGCTCAATTGCCCAAGCAATGGTTGGCTTAAAGGAGGGTCATCATCGCACAAGGTTATCGGCCGAGGTCCGCCAGGACATGCGGATTTGGTTAGCATTCTTGGCGGACTTCAATGGCCGGGTCGTCTGGAACAAGCCAGCCGTCTCCTCTGAAGAGCTTGGGCTATGGACAGATTCAGCAGGAAGCGTAGGTTTTGGCGCCATCTTCGGCACGAAATGGTCGGCACAAAAGTGGCCCCTATGGTGGCACGAGAAGGGGCTGACAAGTAACATCGCTTTCCTCGAACTATTTCCCATTCTGGTGGCCCTGAGAACCTGGCCAGAAGGGTTCAGAGATCATTCTGTTGTGTTCTGGTCCGATAATATGACCGTGGTAGAATGCATCAATAGTCAGGCAGCCCGTTGTAAGTTGATTTTGAGGCTCCTCAAAGAAATTGTCTTACTGTGTATGCAACTGAACGTAGTATTCAGAGCAAAACATGTCCCAGGGGTGATGAATCAGGCTGCTGATGCACTGTCTCGTTTTCACATGCAGGCTTTCTCGGGTTTCCTTCCTTCAGCGGACCCGGAGCCGGCACCCTTCCCCGAAGCTCTCTGGTCTCTCGGTGCCCCGAACTTCGTCACCTCGTGGGAGAGAGTCTAGCACCCAGGACAAGGAAGGCATATGAAGGGGCGTTCCAGGCCTATTTAGCCTTTTTGGGGGCAGAGAGAGGAGGACTTTGGGGTCAGGAGGAGTTGGTAGTACTTTTTCTGATGTCCTTACGTAGGGCTGGGAAATCGGTGGCTACGGCCCAAAGGCATCGTGCCGCCATTTCCTTTGTTGCCAGGGCCCATGGCATCCTGGACCCAACAGCGTCTTTCACGGTACAAAAAGCGCTACGTGGGTGGCAACGTCTAGAGGGTCGCAGAGTAGATGTACGACGACCGATAGGTCTAGACAGGTTGTCCCAGTTACTGGTCACGCTCCCGAACACATGCTCGTCCCCGTTCGAGACCTGTTTGTTCCGGACTGCATTTACGCTGGCATTTCACGGGGCTATGAGAGTTAGTGAGCTGGTTGCAAGGAACAAACGGGACGTGACGGGGGGCTTGTGCAGGGAGCATGTCCAGATCAGGGGTGACGCGATGATTGTCTCCTTTCTCAGGTCCAAGACTGACCAAGATGGGAGAGGGGACTGCACGATCATCCGCAGGAACCCCGACTCATCCATGTGTCCGGTACAGTGCTTAGAAGATTACCTAGCACGAAGGGTGGCATCATGGGGAGGGACACTGTTGAGGCATGCAGACGCCACCCCGCTGACGAGGTTTCAGTTTCAACGGGTGCTTGCAATGGCCATTGCCGCAGCGGGCTTGGACCCGGGCGAATTTGGGACCCACTCCTTTCGTATAGGGGCTGCCACTGAAGCTACAGCCAGAGGTCTTAATGTAGAACAAGTGAAACGTGTGGGGCGCTGGTCCTCCAATTGTTATAAGAGGTACGTGCGATTGCACATGTTGTGAAACTGTAATCTTGTACTCACGCCTCTTGTCTTTGTTTGTTTTCAGTTGCGCAAGCCTACGCGGCAGGGCAGACTGAGCAGTCGACCCAACACCAGGTCAGCGGTCGCACGTCACCGGCTGTGAGGAAGGAGGTTTGGGTCGTGGGCCACTCATACGTGAGACGGGCTGCAGACGTATTCAAAGCAGGTGACATGGTTCACGTACCTGAGGAATACGGGTACAGAGTGTCCTTCTACGGAAGGGGCGGTCTCTGTATTGACCAGTTTCAGGAATTTTTTGAGGGCTTGTTAGAGCGGATGAGGTCACCGCCGTCCATAGTCATAGTGCATTTGGGGGGCAATGATCTGGTCACCACCGGTAGACGACTTCTCCTGGAGGCTATGCTTTCCACGGTAAGTTGGTTAGCGAGGAGAGTTCCGGGGTGCCTAATCGCATGGTCTCATATGATCCCACGAAAAGTGTGGCGGGGGGCTATCTCGATCCCTGCTTTGAATCATTCTGTTAGAAAATTGAATAACAAAGTGAGTAGGTTGTTCCGTTCCAAGGCATTGCATTCGATCTCGCATAATGGTATTAATGATGACAGTATGTATCTGGGGGATGGTGTGCATTTGTCGAGGGCGGGGAATGAGTTACTCATAGGAGACTTCCTAGCCTGGTTAAAATCTTTGGAACATGACCTTTAGGTAGGAGTTTTGTGGGGGGTCCGGATAGCCGGTCAACTATCCGGACCTGTGGCGGTAAGGTCATGATCGGTGAGCACTAATTGGTAGATCCCTATGAGTGGGCGTCACCCAACACGGATGGGAGCGCTCGGGAGAGGTGGCCATTGGCCCCTCAGTGGGGAGGCGGTCCCGTCTAAGGGCGGGTCGCCGGAAGTAAAGGAAAGGCGGTCAAGGCCCCTTCCTTTGTAGGAGGGGTTACAGCCCCCTCCTGGGGAATTTCCCGGGGCCAGGGTCATCTGCGACGGCAGATGCGGTAAGTTGTGTGGGGTGGGGAGAGGTCAACGATACCTTCTAGATACCACACACAAGTGTTCGAACGACCTTTAAATGGCGTCGAGTCTTAAGGGCCCCCGTCAAGTCAAGGGAAATTGTTAGTAGTTGCACTTGAGGTAAGCCTCTGTGCTGTCGCCCCTCCCAAGTGGGAGGGGTAAGTCTGGTTAGGGATCTTGACACCGGTTATGACCTTGCCGTTGGCCCTTAAACGTTAGGATGTACAATTTCAGTGTTCTTAGAGAATGTTTTGTAGGATGCTAGTTCGGCTAGGAGAACCTCTGTATTAGAGATTATGTTAAGGTTAGCCAAACATCGTAATGTGATAATGAAATTGTACATAACATGAAAACGTTTAATGTTTTAATTTTGTTTTAATAAATACGGCCGGGATGGTCACTCCATCCCACATCCAAAAAACTTTAAGAACTGTTTCCGGTTTCCCTCCTTTTGGGGATTGTGTTGAGAGGGGGTGGCGGGTATCTCAGCCATATGGAAAGGGGCGACCACTCGGTCCCCCCGAACGTATGGCTGAGTGCCTCGATCCCCCCGGGAAGCCATTTTTGGGCGGGAGGCGCGTCTCGGCTGGTATGCCCGAAGCGGCGTAGCCGGGGCGCGCTTTTTCCCGCCCTAGAATGGGCTGGCCTAGACACCGACGCAGCCGGCCACGCCCTCGGGGCGGGCAGGGGCGGGTTTTTCGCCCACCCTGAAGACGGATAAAAGAAGGCGCAAGACCAGAAGACGTCCTCTTGTTCTTGTGCTCCGAAGCTGCACCCCCTCGCTACACGTGAGCTCGGGACGGAACGAAGAGCCAATTTTGACCCACCCACCAGCCCCTGAGGACAGCAAGTTGTTGTGCAATAAAGTGAAGTTATAAGTTGGTTTTTCCATTTCGTTTACAGGCTGTGACAGTATCAGTTTGTGGTTAATCATAATAAAGTATGGTGAATACAGTCTAGGTTGTTACGATTAAAATGAGTTGATGTAGTGTTGCATTTCTAGCAGGCTCTTTCGGTCGTAGTGACCAATGTTTTCATAGGTTTCAGAATTGTCGTATTTATTTTTGGTAGGCGGTAAGGTCATGATCGGTGAGCACTAATTGGTAGATCCCTATGAGTGGGCGTCACCCAACACGGATGGGAGCGCTCGGGAGAGGTGGCCATTGGCCCCTCAGTGGGGAGGCGGTCCCGTCTAAGGGCGGGTCGCCGGAAGTAAAGGAAAGGCGGTCAAGGCCCCTTCCTTTGTAGGAGGGGTTACAGCCCCCTCCTGGGGAATTTCCCGGGGCCAGGGTCATCTGCGACGGCAGATGCGGTAAGTTGTGTGGGGTGGGGAGAGGTCAACGATACCTTCTAGATACCACACACAAGTGTTCGAACGACCTTTAAATGGCGTCGAGTCTTAAGGGCCCCCGTCAAGTCAAGGGAAATTGTTAGTAGTTGCACTTGAGGTAAGCCTCTGTGCTGTCGCCCCTCCCAAGTGGGAGGGGTAAGTCTGGTTAGGGATCTTGACACCGGTTATGACCTTGCCGTTGGCCCTTAAACGTTAGGATGTACAATTTCAGTGTTCTTAGAGAATGTTTTGTAGGATGCTAGTTCGGCTAGGAGAACCTCTGTATTAGAGATTATGTTAAGGTTAGCCAAACATCGTAATGTGATAATGAAATTGTACATAACATGAAAACGTTTAATGTTTTAATTTTGTTTTAATAAATACGGCCGGGATGGTCACTCCATCCCACATCCAAAAAACTTTAAGAACTGTTTCCGGTTTCCCTCCTTTTGGGGATTGTGTTGAGAGGGGGTGGCGGGTATCTCAGCCATATGTAAATGGCTTACTGTAGTCGGGGGTACCCAACACAGGAGCCGAACACAATGCATCACGCAATTCGGAAAAACTTTTCTGACACTCTTCAGACCACGGAATGGGAATCGGTGTATCTTTACAAGTTAATGCCACCAAAGGTTTGGCCAACAAAGAAAAATTTGGTATCCATTGTCTGCAATATGATGTAATTCCCAAGAAAGCACGTACTTCTCTCTGTGTCCTTGGTAACTCAATTTTGCAATTGCCTGAATTCTTTCTGGGGTCAGTTTCCTTCCCTCCTTCGATAAGAGATGACCTAAGTAGGTCACTTCTTGTCGACAATATTGCAATTTTGAAAGAGACACTTTGTGATGCAGATCAGTCAAATGACGCAACAACGACAACGTGACTTCTTTACAAATCTCCTCAGTATCTGCAGTGACTAGCAAATCATCGACGTACTGAATAAGGGTAGCGCCATTAGGTAAAACAATCGTATCAAGCTGTGTTTTTAAAGCCTGACTGTATATCGATGGACTTTCACAGTAGCCTTGAGGAGCGCGTTTGAAGCGGTAGCTTCGGCCTCCTAAACTGAAGCCGAAAATATCCCTGCTCTCCTCGGCAATCGGGATGCTGAAGAAAGCATTCTTCAAGTCAATCACCGAGAACCAAGTGGCGGAAGCTGGAATCATAGTCAATAGGGCAGTGATATCAGGGACAACTGGAAACTGTGGCACAACTATTTTATTTACCTCTCTAAGATCAATCTCAAACCTGTAAACAGGTGGCTGGGAAGGGTCAGTACGCTTCAAAACAGGCAGAACAGGACTATTACAAACGTTGCCTCTTGTCTCTTCAATTACATCTTTTTCGATCAGATCATAAATGATCGCTAGCAACGCCTTTTCACCTTCGCTAGAGATCTTGTATTGGGGAATGCGCGGCATTTTAACACTGGCTTTCAATGTTACAACATATGGCGGTATTTCCAAAAGACCCACGTCGTTAGGACCAGTAGCCCAAAGAATATCCGGAAGAAAGGACAATTCGGTCGGAGGTTTATCTTTCGACAAATACATTGGAGAGATCACTTTCTTACCCAGTGTAAGTTGTACTCCCGAAGGAGAACAATACAAGGTTGCATACAATCTTTTCAACCGATCCAATCCCAACAAGTTCTCACCACAACCTGTGGTTAGAATAAGGGGTGCTTCGAATTCACAAGGTCCAACAGAAAGGGACATAGGACTAGAAATCTGGTTCCTAACCGGGGGGCCAGAAAAACCTACTGAAACATTCATTTCGCCAGATAAAGGTGCGCCAGGGAGTTTTGAGTGCATAATAGAACTCTTTGTAGCACCAGTATCCAACAGAAAAGGTTCTGACACACCTGATGTAATCACCTCAACATAAGGTCCACTCTGATCTACTGGAACTGAAACAACTCCCTCTCTTTGTCCATGGCTGTCCTAACAATCATTACCATTCATTTCCTCACCTTCATTATAGTAATCGTCCGTATAGTACTGAGCGGTCTTACCAGATGAACCCTGTTGCTGATCAAAACTATTCATTGAGCTCTGTGGGGGAAAAGAACGTGTGTTTTGCGGGAACGCACCGCGTCCCCTACCTCTAGGCATTTGTTGAGTACCACGACCTCTCGCACCAAACCCATTTGTGCGCTGTAACAAAACCGGACAACTACTCTTAAAATGGCCCTCTTCTTTGCAATACGCACACTGATTGGGTCCATACGGAAAACGTTGTTGAGAAGACTCATTTCTTTGCGAGTTTCTCGAATATTGCTGATTCTGCTGATAATCACGTTGATTATTAGTACGGACGGGTAAGCTTGCCGTAGAAGAACTTTAATTTTTAATTCCTTAGTTTCTTATCCGCTTTTTCTACCTCATCTTTGTGCCTATTTTCATAGTACTGGGCAGTAGCCAAAATTTGTGCTGACGTGGAAACAGCCTAAGCACTTTCAGAATCCTTCAACTTATTGCACAATTCAGGAAGCAAATTATGTACAAATTTGTCAACAAACAATCTCTGACCGCCCTATGTAGCCATATCCTGACCACTATGGTCGACGAAGGTCTCTTCGAACCTCGTGAAAAAGTCAGACACCGTTTTGTCTTTCTTCTGCTTACATGCGGACAACTTGTCCCAATTGACACGCAATTCGGGCATTAAAGTCTTCATATACGTAATAATCTTATCAGGAAGTTCAGTAATCAAATCCTCAGGCTTAGCACCGCCTACTTGCCTATTGTCGGCATCTCTAAGATTAACCCATGTATCACCCAATTCAACCGCATGATCCGTATGACGAATCTTACTCCAAATAGGTTGTGGAACAACATTGCCAAACAACATGTCGATGTCCGCCAAATTCATAATACACGAACCCACAGTCTGAGTCAACTCTTTATAGTACCCTGCTGGATTTTTGCGTGGATCGGGCAAAGACTGCTTAATAGCTAAAACTTCAGCACGTTTCCAGGGAACATGCACCCAGACACGCTGAAAATGAGCTGGTACAGCTGGTGGATTATTACCTGCACCAGCAACCACTGCTTCTTTCCACACCGGAGGAACCTCTCTCATTGGATATTGTCGTGCCTTTCTCTTAACTGAAGAATCAGGCCCGAACAATTGTCGAGAAGGAGACTCACTCCTAAATGACAACAACATTGCGACCGCTTTCCCAACATCAGATGGACTTACAATGGTTCCTTTTGCAAATTCGGAACGTATGCGGTACAACTCGTCAGGAGCTTGCCCCATTTCCTCATCCCACTTTACAACAAGGAAAGCACACATCGTATCGAAAACGTACCGTTGCTTTGGTGCTTCCCATTGAAGGAAAACATGCACAACACCCTCAAGATCATACTGTGTATCGTACATAATCCATTTACGCGCCATGTGGTCCAAAATCGTACGCTCATCCATATTCGGCAACTGACTATGCGACTGTCTACGCTCAGTAACAGGGGACATACCCAATTGTCCCAACAAAGGAGAAAAGAAACCAGTAACTGCAGTAGTCATTCGTTGTCTAGCAGAAGGAGAAGGGGAAAGAATAAGAGAAGACGGAACAATAGCAGAAGAATCCGAAATTGGAATGGAGGGAGAATTATAAATAGGCCTAGAAGTAGCAGACGACGAAGAAGGAGGCAAAGGTGGCGGTCCCTGAGGAGACTGCGCCAAATGAATAGTAGGCAACGGAAAGGGAGCTGGCTGTGGGGGATTCACAGGTGGCACAACAACTGGGTGTTGTGCAACCACAGCTGGTGGCGGTGGCGCCGTAGCATTTTGTGCATAAGGGGGTGGCGAACTCAAGAGAAGTGACATTAAAGGAACTTTCTCAAGATCTTCCTTTGCTTCCTGTTCTTTACGCGGCAAAACTGGGTAGCACTTATCTACCGCCAACTTCCTAATCCTAAACATTTGTTCGCTCTCTTGCTCTTCTTCATTATCCCTATATGCTATAGCAGCTTGCACCATTGACAAACCTCGTTCTCGTTTATTTTTCTTCGCTAACTTCATTTCTCTCTGTTTGGCTTCTTTGCGCCATATGCGAAAAGAGTCAAACCTTGCCGGCCGGGCTTTCTTCTTAAAAAGTTTAATCTCCAGATTATCCAAAATCTCCGTGTCAAAACTACCATATTGGGGCCATTTTAAAACACCATCTTTCCTGGTGTATCGGATCCATACTTCATTATATGTGATGGGGCCTATGCCATGTTTCACATAAAGTTCATAGGTTGGAGTTCCAATCGGAGCAACCGGACACGAGTCCTCCAATCGGGAATCCCTACAACCAAGGCAAAACAAATTTCCAAGTCTGCTAAGACCAGGCATCTTCGCTCTCTAGGCTAACTTCAAACTTCAAAGGATTATCGAATACGATAGTCTCGTGAATACACAAGTCCCTCGGCTTTGGTACTTGCAAGTTCCAAATCAAAGCGATCCCAAGGGGATACCCAAAAACTAAGAACCAAACTAAGGACTGGGAGACGCTCCACTCATACTTAACTGAGGTGTCGATGACGTCACCAGAAGACTCGTCTAACGTTTCGCTCTACCAATCATCAAGGGTCCAAAACAGGGCGATAGTCAGGGCAGCAGTCCTTCGTAGCCGTTGGGAAGCGGGGAATCTCGCAGCAAAGACCTTCGGAGCACGTCGACCTACAGGGGTCGATGAAGTGGCGGCCTTCCTCCAGAATTTTCACACGGAGCTCCTCACGAACCTCTGGCTTGGACCGGTACCGCTGAAATCGCCCCACGTTGGGGGCCAACTGAAGTACTGGGTTTTTAAGAACCCAGCGGTGCCAGGGAACACACCCTAAGACTTCGAGTCCTTCCTGTTTCAGACTACAGAAACACAGAGTCTTCTTGGTGAAGTCAAGGGTCGTATTTATTGGCTGCAGCCAGTAACAGGTATCCTAGAAGTACAACACAGTGTATATTCTCAGAAGACTGCTCAATCTTACAAAGCCAGCCTTCTCTTTTTATACAAAATATTATGCTTTAGGCAAACATTCCTTATTTTACAGTTGACCATTCACATATTTTCACTACAAAGAAAAAGCAGAGTCATGATGACAAACCCATATTTCAGTTTGTCCAGCCCACAATCAATTACCCGGCAAGGCCCAGTATTTTCATCAGATATCGACGGACCCCCAATAAAAACGGGCACCTCCTCCTCGTAAAGCAAGTCATAAAGAAAGAAACAGGGACAGGTGTGTGTTAGATTAGGCATGGTTTGTGTGCGATGAAAGGTTTATGATATGTTGTGCCTTGATACTAATCTCATTCGGCCACTGGGAAAAGAACTGGCCGAACAGGTTTGGCTTCAGGCAGTGGAGTCAGCTTGCCCAGGTCACAGAGGAGTCAGCAAAGGTGTACGTGTCCGTCAGACTCGTTTTTGGCCTTAGTCATTGACCTATGTGAGGGCAATCACAAAATGGCTGCCGTTCACAGAATGGAACCCGAGGATTCAGGACGGAAACTATGATTTTAGGGTGATTTCGTCACCCGAATATGACGAAAATGCTTGTGCATTATATTCTAATCATTCTCGGTCTACTGATACCAAAATTGTCATGATACGATGATGTTTATAACGCGGGTCCAGAATTTTCAGTACCACATGATAGTGAGACCTGCCTTCTGCTGAAAGTCAAAAACACTCTTTATGCGGACCAGGTGATCCTCCCATGTGGAGCTAAAGACAGCTATATCATCAAGATATGCTGCACTATAGGCTTCCAGGCCTGGAGGGACTTTGTTCACCAACCTTTGGAATGGGGCAGGTGCATTCTTCAAACCAAAGGGCATCACAATACATTGATAATGCCCAATAGGGGTTGAAAATGCTGTTTCTGGTGTGGCATCCTCAGCTAGTCTGATTTGCCAATATCCAGCATTGAGGTAAAATGTGCTCAAGAACTTGGCTGAGGCCAAAGTGTCTATGAGTTCATCTGCTCTAGGAATAGGGTGAGCATCAGTCGTATTGACTGCATTGGGTCCCCTGTAGTCCACACAAAACCTAGTTTCTCTCTACCGAACTGGGTATGAGGTTTGGGTACCAGGGTAACTGGACTAGCCCAAAGGCTATCTCAGGGTTCAATCACTCCCAAATCCAGCATCTTTTGGACCTCAGTCCTGATGCAATCTCTGACATGGTCAGGCTGCCTGTGAATCTTATTTTTAAAAGGTAAGCTCTCACCTGTGTCCACTTCTTGGGTACACCAGGTGGTCTGACTAGGAGTCAAAGAGAACATGTGTCTGTATTGATTGAGGACATTCTTCCAATTAATCTGGTGTTGCTCAGTGAGGCTGCCTGCCAAGGCTACACCATCAACTGAGCCATCATCAAGGATCTGTGAGAGGAGATCAGGGAGTGGGTCACTCTCTTCCTCCTGTCCCTCGTCAGTAGCCATGAGCAAGCCCATGACTGCCCTGTCCACATAGGGGTTGGGCCTGTTTACATGAATCACCCTGTGGGGGCTCCTGGGAGTTCCAAGGTCTACCAAGTAGGTGACCTCTCCCTTTTGCTCAATGATAGTATGGGGTCCACTCCACTTGTCTTAGAGAGCTGCTGGGGCCATAGTCTCCAACACTCCTACTTTCTGTCCTGGCTACTAAACAATCAGTACAGTTTTTTGGTCATGCCAAGCTTTTAGCAGTTCTTGACTTGCCTCAAGATTTTTGCTGGCCTTCTTTGTGTACTCCGCCATCCCGGAGCGGAGACCAAGTACATAGTCCACTATGTCTTGTTTAGGAGGTTTGAGAGGTAACTCCCATCCCTCCTTCATCAAACACAAGGGACCCCTAACTGGATGCCCAAACAAAAGTTCAAAAGGCCTGTAGCAAACCCCCTTTTGTGGGACCTCTCTGTAGGCAAAGAGAAGGCAGGGCAACAGGACATCCCATTTTCGCTTAAGCTTTTCTGGGAGGCCCATGATCATGCCCTTTAGGGTTTTGTTGAACCTTTAAACTAACCTATTGTATTGTAGGTGATAGGGTGTGGTGAATTTGTAATTCACACTCCACACTCCTTCTACATTGCAGTGAAATAACTAGACAAAAAGTTTGCACCTCTGTCAGTTAAGGCCTCCTTAAGGAAACCCGCCCTGGAAAAAAATGCTCTAGAAACCTAGTGGCATGTTCCGCCACCAATAGAATGTAACTGTGCCTAGATGCAGTTGGAGGGTTCATGGGACCAATTATGTCAATCCAAACTCTCTCAAAGGGAACCCCCACCACAGGTTGTGGTATAAGGGGGTGTGGGGGGGGGGGCTTTTATGGTATCACCTGACTTACCACTGGCTTGACAGGTGGTACAGGAGTGGCAAAACTCCTTGGTGTCTTCTGACATGCCAGGCCAGTGAAAGTGAGGGACAAGCCTATCCCAAGTCTTACTTTGAACTAGGTGACCTGCCGAGGGAATATCATGTGCTAATGTGGGTAGGAAGGCCCTAAATATCAAAGGTATGGCCAACCTCCTGGTTGCACAAGGCTTCGGGTCTCTACCCTTTGATTATAGGAGTCCCACATCCCAATAGATCATGTGGGACCCACTGATACTCTCAGCAGCAGCTTGCTGTCTGAGGGGTTCAAGAGAGGGGCAGGTTTGTTGCTCCTGATTCGGATTATCCCTGGAAGGGTCCCCTGTCCCCAAGAACTCAACCTGATAAGGTTCCAGTTCATCTGAGACAGTTCATTCACAGAGACTGTGGTCATCTCCCTCAGGAGACTGATCCTCTTTCTGAGCCGGGGGGGAAGACACAGCCTTACCCCTCCTGCTGCTTCCCTTGGAAGGCACCTGGTCCATCTTTTCAGGATCCAGGGCCTGTTCAGTGGACATCAGTTTGGCCTGTGACCTGGTCACAGCAAACACATATGCAGAGATGCCCAACATTGATGCATTTGTCCTGAGTTCCACTTCAGCCCAGGCTTTGGATGGAGAGGGAGATGAAGTCGGGCTCAGTCGAAGTCCAGCGAAGTCCAGAGTGTCCTGACGGTTGAAGGTCAGTTTGTTCTTGCTGCAGAATCTTGTCCATGTCAAATCTAAGGTCGTACAGCCAGGTAAGCTCTTAAGTACCCACGGGAGAGGGTTGGACAGATTCAGGGGACCCACCTAGGGGAGGGTGAGGACAGAGGGGAGGTTACTCCCATGTCCTTTGTCCAGTTTCGTGCCAGAGCAGGAGCCAATGGCTCGCAGAACTGGTTTGAGCTGGACTACGCAAAAGACACACAATTGATGGACGGAATGCAGAACAAATCATAACATTCACTCCCAGTCAAGAGATCTGAGTTAAATCCATCAGCTTGACTATGCACAGGGACACCAAGTGTGCCCCAGATGCAGACTTTCAGGCACTTTGAAAGTGCACCCAGCACCAATACACTAAAACCTGCCTGGGAGGTGGCCACACCTCCCTGTGACAGGATGCTTATTGTCCTGCCTTCCCCTGCTTGATCTTGGCTCAGCAGGAGGGGGGCAGAAATGTGCCTCTGGTCGGCAGCAACCATTTTGTGTTGCCCGGGTCGAGAAGGCTGGCACCGGAAAGACCAGTGACCCCTCGAAGCTCCCTTCAGAAGGGTGGAATCATATCTCCCACACCGGTTACCGGTGTGGAGGTATGATTCCAAGGTGTTTGATACCAAACACAACATGTTTTGTTTCAGCCGCTTTTGAGATAGCATTTACCGCGAGGTTATATTGCACCTCTACCTAAATGTCTGGCTGAGTCACAGACAACCCGGGAGAATGGTCTCCCAAGGCTACAGAGGGGTCCTGCTTATGCAGGGGCACCCTCTCATGTAAAACCCAGCACCCTGCCTTTAGGAATGTTAAGGCCTGTTATAGGGGTGAATTATACGTTTTAAGTGTAGTGACCTATAGATATAGTGAACCTATATCTAAAGTAAGTGGTGCAAGTACCAGCCTACGCAGGCTGCAATGGCAGACCTGTAGTTCCATTTTGCATGGCCTCTCATGGGTGGCATAACACATGCTTCAGCCCATGGGAGGCCTCTAGGGTACCTATACCCTGGGAACATGGGTACCATATACTAGGGACTAATAAGAGTACCCCAGTGTCCAATCTGGAGTGTACCAAAGTACATGGCATAACATTTTAAGGAGAAAGCAGATAGACTGGGGTCCTGATTAGCAGGATCCCAGTCAGACTAGTCAAAACTGTAACATCAAGCAAAAAGTGGGGGTAACCATAAGAAGCAGATCCTACTTTCCTACAACTAGCAGTTCCAATCAACATTTTTGGCTCTTGTATTCTTGTGTATCCCATTATAACACTGGGAATGCAAGTCCCAGAGTGCATTTTACAATGGAACTGGAACAGCTAGTCTCACATGGACTTGTGACACTTCGAAGGGCTGCATGTTGTATGGTGACCACATGGCAGACAGTCCATTTCGGGATCATGGCTACAAAAATTGCTCAATGGTTCAACTTTACAGATAAAAGTACCGGATAAGAGTTCAATTATATGGACACACTCAAAGAGACCAAGTAATCATATAGAAGCATGCAAATAAATGCCAGACAACAATACATTTATGGGGGTGTGCAAGGTTTATGGCAGAGCACCCAGCAGCATCATGGATTCAGAAATTTAGTAGACAACCACCTTACTCACTAACTGGCTGTGTCATTGGGCTTATAGTGTTTATGAATGTGAACAAGGCTGCATTGCGTAGTAGAGGCTGCCTGGGTTTGTGTACATTTCTGCAGCAGATGCATTTTTCAACCAAACTATCTTAACCTGGTTGGTAAACAGAGAGAGACTGCTCCTTTTTGGCCTCTGCCTCTAGGGTCAAATTGTGTATTTTCTCTATGATAGACTAGTGTGCTAATGTAAAATCCAACATTAAGACACAGAGGCAGGATCAAGTGCCAGGGATGCCCACCAAATTCTGATGGCCACCCTATTACAGTGATTTCAATGTTATGTCAGAGTTGTCCCCAGATTTCAGAGATTCAAACATTATGCTGACGGTGGCCACCAGATGTCAGGGAAGTCTATTTTATGCAAGGGTTGGTTACCATTTCTAAGAAATGGGTTGTGCACCTGTTGACATTTTTGGCCATGCTGTGTTAGAGATGGCCTTTATTAAAGGTCATGTACTCACTGATTGGTAACTATTCCTAAACAAAATGTCATAATCAACTTGGTTACGTAGAAAGGGAAGAGAGATAGTTGTCTCTATGTTGGTTCCAACCTGATGAAGGTGGGGGAATTTCTCCTTTAGAAATTAGTGCCCCCACACACTCTTGCGAGTGTCATGCTTCCTCGTCGGGCGTTGCTCCTCTTGGGGGTGGCGCTGCTGTCCTCCACGGGCCCATCGAGAGTGCTCTTTGTCTGAGATCTTTTTAGTAGACGCCACTGTTGTGCATGTGGGTGTGTGGTCCTAAAAGGGATTAGTGCAAGTGTATTAAATTTACCCCACCGGTACCTGAGGTCAATTCTATTCGTAGGTCCGAGAGGTAAGAGTAAAAGAATTATACAGGGGAGATGGAGCACCTCTAGTAACAAATATAGCAGAGGTCAGGGTATTACTATGCTGCTCTCAGTGGCCGTGTGTGTTTGTGAATGTGAAATCTGGTCAACATGTTTCGCGCTGGGAAAAAGGTCCCTAAAGAATCCTGGTGCGCTTCGTCAGGACCGTGCAGTGTAAATTCATGAATAAAAATAGGAGCAGGGAAAAGGACACTATATATTCGTATGATACCTATATTAAGGTGTGAATGCGTCATAGCGTTCATGAGAAAATGATGGGGCTTACTTATATCCCCCCCCTCAAAACTGCGGGGAATCGCTCAGGAGGCACTACATTCTTATTGACGGGGTAATAACAGGAACACGATTGAGATGTTCCCATGAACACTATGAGGCATTCACACCTTAATAGAGGTATATTATTTGACAGTTCCTCAGTGTATCTAGATACACTGAGGAACTGTCAAATATTATACTTTTGCTCTTGAGGGGCCTGGACTGCAAAATTGATCCCTCCCCACAAGCAGAAAGCAGTTCCCTTTGTTAGGTATTCCCTTGAGTTGGGGTTTGAGTGACAGTCCTAAGGGTTACTGTGTAGTCAATATAATAGTGTAAAGCATAACGCTGATTGGAATTTTTGTTGCACATAAGTAATGTCACTTTTCAATGTATTTTTTTGTTTATGAATGTAATTCGTGAAGTGTTCAATGTATTGTCTGTTGATGTTATTTGAAATGTATGTGTTTCTTCTTTTCATACTTGTGAATTTTGCTAAAAATATATGAAAACTTTCTTAAATGGAATGGTTTAATAAATAACCAAATCAAACAAAAAAAAGAAGTTGTTTGGTAGATGCTATAAAAAGATAAAGCATAAGTATTGAAGGTGTCAGGTACCCCCCTTTCGTATTTGATAAGTATTGCGGCCCTACCTGACCCTTGTCCTATGGGCCTAACCCCTCTAGTGGTTTTGTCTTCTATCAAGGTATCCCACGTTCTTACTCCACCTTGCAATGGGTGACCAGATTGCCCACCCCAGTTTCCTTGACTCTCTACCTCTAGACGAAAATAGTGCAGCCTCTTGGTTATAGACCCTCAGGAGGCGTGTTAGCCCCATTTGAAGGGTGGGGGGATCCACATCCTTCCATCTTGCTGCTATCAGTATCCTGAAGACAGTTGTGCAAATGAATACAAAATATTTCTCCTCTGTATCCAGGCAGATGCAGCTGTCATAGCTCATAAGGATCAGGGTAGGGGATAGGTTAACCTTGCCTCCTAGCAGCCCCTCCTAGAAGCTTACCACCACGTTCTTTACGGAAAGCAGCCTAACACAATCATAAAATGTGCACTATCGTTGCAGGCCCTTCCCTGCATCTTGGGCAGCGATCATCATCTCTGTTGCCCCAGCTAAAGAGTTTGCCAGGGGTAAAATATAAGTTCATTATAAGAGTCTTATAATGTTGTGCCTTAAGATTTGTTGAGCAAAAGGTTTTACACGCTAGTAGCAGAGCCATATACACATCCACGTCAGGCTCATTCAGTTTCCCAACCCACTTAGTTTCGTTTTCTCCAGATCATCCTGGATATTTTGTAGCAACGTGCTATAGATATTCTTAATCCTGTTGGCTCTCCCTACAATTAGTTCTAATAGCGGAATTCTTCCCCCTGAGGTTACTGCTGGTCTTCGACTGGCAAGATATTCTCGAATTTGTACGTATTTAAAATATTGTCTAGTCGGAATCCCATACTCCTGTTGTAGGACACCAAACCAGCGTAGTTGGCCTGATTCATATATATCTCCTACTGTTGTTAATCAAAGTTGTTCCCAATGCCTACCTATGGTATCGTAAAAGGAGTGCGGAAAGCATGCAGGGTGTAGTAGTTATTTTTTGGGATTATCATAGCTTTACGCGGCTTGGTCCATATTTCGCAAGCACTGCGAATGATCTTAGATCGCAACTTCTTATAATAGCTTGACTGCACCTGGCGTAATAACAGCCCCGGAGCCTCCCTCCCTATAACAAGATCATATATTGTTGGGATTCTGCCATTTTTTTACCTCCTCTGTCTCTTCAATTATAGCCAAACAAACTAAAATTGACATCTGGTATAGAAGACTCGTCCAATGATAAAATATAATATTAGGGAATGCAAGTCCGCCCTGTGCCTGCGGGAGTGTCAAATATTTTAAAGAACGTCTGACTTTTCAACATTGCCAAGTGAAATTTTAAAATACGGTTTCTCTATTTTCAAAATTTCTGCGTCTGTTGTGAGTGTCGAAACAGATAAAGAATTTTGGGAGCATTGTCATTTTAAGGACGTTTCCTCTCCCTACAACTGATAGGTGCAATCTATTTATCCCCTTAAAGTCTGCAGAAATTGTCTTTATCAGAGGGATAAAATTAGTCTTAACTATTATGTTAACTGCTGGACTAACACAAACCCCAGATAGATAGCATTCTCTACATATCGTGGATCGTTAAAACCTATGTTATCAGTACATACTATCAGCATCTTACCTTCATTCAATGAATAGCCTGATGTCTGCCCCAAATTCTTTAGCAATAGCCATGGCCTCCCTAATTGCATTGGCCGGATCAGTGGTTAGAATGGGTATATCGTCTGCATATGCCAGTACCTTGGTTTTAAAGCCTCTTGAGCTAATTGATTTAATAACCTGGATTCCTAAACGTTTTTCTATCAGAGGATTTATATATAGGGCAAACAATATGGGTGAACAGGGCCACCCCTGGCTTGTCCCCTTTGATATAAAAATATTGTCTGATGTTTCCCCCATCAATTGTAACTGGGCTCTTGGATTCATATACATTACCTTAATTGCTCTAATAATTCTTGGCCCAAAACCTTTCAACTCTAGTAGTCCCCATAGAAACCTTCAGGCCACCCGATCAAACTCTTTTTCTGCTTCGAGGAGGATCATGGCCATCCGCTCCCTCACCCGTTGCAGGCTGGATATCGAATAGCGTTATAGCCCGACTAATGTGATTGGTCGTCCCTTTCCCGGGGATGAACCTGTGCTTCCAGTTCGAGACCAGATGGCCAATAAACCTCCCCAGTCTGATAGCCAATACTTTGTAATATAATTTTTTGTCCAAGGTTAATCAAAGATGTAGGCCTGTATGAGGATGTGTTATCTAATAGTTTATCTTCCTATAAAAGATGATGATGTCTGTCTCCTTCCAGGATTCAGGTACTTGCCCAATATGCTGATTCCCCAAAAACAGATCCAATAGCAGGGGAGCAATCACTGTTTGTATTTGTTTATAAATTTCTAGAGGAATGCTATCCGGGCTGGCGGCCTTTCCTGATGGTAGCTCATATAGTGCTGTTAATACCTCCTCTAGTATAACGGTGGGCGGTGAACTGCGCTTCACCGGCGGAGTCCACAGAGTTTTTCTAACTCCGCTCTCCGCTTGGAACTCGGAGTTTTGATAAAAAACTCAGTCGGCCGGCGGAGCAGAGTTTACCAGCACCATTCTTCCCTAATGGGCTCGAGGGTCCATGAGGATACTGAGATGAGCCATAAAAGAGCATCTGGCTAGAGCTTTCAAGACTGGCCACCTGTCATCAACAATGTTAGATGCCATAGATAATGCAGCATCTCTGTAATGTTTAACCCTTTCGATGCTGATGACGAGCTCAGCTCGTCATCAGCCACGGGGGGCGTGTGCGGATGACGAGCTGAGCTCGCCATCTAACGCAGCTTTTACAAAAAAGCCGCGTAGCGCAAAAATAACCGCCGCAGCGATGCGGTTAAGATAGCCTCC
Source organism: Lissotriton vulgaris (assembly GCF_964263255.1). Lineage (NCBI taxonomy): Eukaryota > Metazoa > Chordata > Amphibia > Caudata > Salamandridae > Lissotriton > Lissotriton vulgaris. Next base: position 867,195,869 of record NC_141687.1, on the reverse strand, counting down.
ACCTACCTTGCTCATATTCGGACATGTCCTGGTATTCTCTGGATGCGTGCATTTCAAGCCTCACTCTGGAGTGTGCTGACCGACTGCGTACTTCCGGCTCTGCTTCCGGCTTGGAGGTGACCCATCCTGTCACTCCCTAACAGTCATGGTGCTGCATTTGGGCTGCGTGAGAGAGCTGTGGCTTTTAAGATCCCGCGGTGTGGATCTCCCACAGCCTTGTCCACATGACCACACACCATCCTACGGCTGCCAAGGGAGCGCAGGAGGATGACGATGAATACGAGAAGGTGAGCGAGTGGTTCTGTGATGTCACATTTTGCTTAGGTTGAAAGTGTGACGTTCTCAGATACATGTCTCTTCTAATAGTACCGATCACCTGTCCGACATCAGCTCCGCATAAGATGCATTTGTCTCTGTGAAGGGACCTAAGAAGACACTTGTCCATGAACCAGCAGCCTCTGTCCCCCGGCCGATACATTTTGCCAGTTCGCATTTGTGACAGGAGCAAGTCAGCTAAACGAGACTGCATATTTTCTCTCTCCGCATCTCACTTCCATTACTTGAAGCCCTGCACGGTGAAGGGCACAGAAAGTGCTGAGTTAGGTAGAGGGGAACTCTGCCCGCTCGCGGAATGCCACAGAGTTTTTGGATGGCTACACAGAATTCCACAGAGTGAAACTCCAGGAGCATCACCCACCCTTAGTGTTAAGTCCCAATCTAGCTCCTCCGTAGCCTGGCTATCCAATAGGTACCCCAATTCAGTTTCTGTTATTTTGAACTTGGCTTCCTGCCTTGTCCCTCTATCTTCTTTATAAAGAAGCTGATAAAACTCTCGGTATACCCCAAGTATGTCACTGGTCTCTATATATGTTTGGCCATTTTCCTTATAGCAGCTATTTGATTCTTGACATTTTTCTGCCTGATGCATAACGCTAGGAGTTTCCCAACTTGTTCCCCGGTCTCATATACTTTACTCTGTTGCGTCTGATATACTTCGGCCGATTTCTGCGTAAGCCATCTGTTTAATTCGGCTTTAAGGGAGATGATTTGTAGATGAGATATGTTGCTTCCTGTCCCTGAGTTATTAAGACTGTATGATCTTCTTCTGCCCTGGCTAGCTTGTAACCGTTCATTCTCTAGCCCACACTCTCTCTCTTTTTACGTGCTACAAAGCTAATTGTCTCACCCCTTAGGGTAGCTTTGAAAATGTCCCATACTATATTACGACTGGCGATATGTTCTATATAAGGGCTATTAATCAGAAGCTTCTTGTCAAATGTCCACTTATTGTGTATTTGATTGGGTGTGTCAACATCGATATCCAGTATTAGCTGATTGTGATCCGATATAACTTTCGGGAGCTTTTCAATCCCCACTTTATTAACAAGACTTATTGAAGTGAGAAAGTAATCAAGTCTGGTGTACTTTTTATGGGGACAAGAGTAGTACGTATATGGTGGGTTATTGGGTTTTTTGCTCCCCCAGATGTCAATCAGGCCATGGCTGCTATTAAGGGAAGTCAGTGCTCTATGTACTCTGGGCTGACGCCCTAGGTATCTTTGATTTCTTCTCAGTTTGACTGATATATTGAGATCGCCACAAATAATTAGAGGACAGGGCCAGGTTGCCAGGTCTATCTTGAGATCCTCAAAGATCTCTGGATTGTCGTGGTTTGAGCTGTATATTGCGCATATAGTATACCTTGAGCTCGACCACTGCCCATCGCCCAAGTGCATCAGTTATTTTACGCTTAGCTTCTCCCATAGCAACCTTTTCGAAAATCGCAACCCCCCGAATATTGGAGGTCTGGGATGTGCAGGCCAACATATTGTACCCTCTCATACTCATCAGATCTCTTTTTCCGCAGGGAACATGCGACTCTTGTACACACACGACATCCAGAGTATTCAATCTAACAAACGTGGCCATCCGTTGTCTTTTATTCCAATCATTTAAACCACCCATATTTATTGTGCATATATTTATCGTACCCATTTATACCTGTTTTTTTAACCAGTCTGATACACCTTCATTGCCTTTACTACCTTAATCTCTAGGTATATCTTGTTTTAACTTTCCCACCCCCATCCCACTGCCACCCCCCACACCTTAGCCCTTCTCCCCAACTCCCTGATTCCTGTCCTCCCTCCACCCACCTTCCCTTCCCCACCATCACCCTTGTGAAGCGCTCCGACCTAGGTCTGCGCGTGTGATGAGCACAGCACGCTCGACCGGGGGCTCTATATTTAAGACAATTACCATATACTACCCTGTGGCATCTTCTCAAAAAGATTTCTGCATTATACATGCATTAATACTTGCATTTATATTTCATTCATTTTATATTATTTGTATATATTGTTTCTTCCCCTTCCCTTTTTTTCCCCCTTTTTAAAATGTTTTAATAATTTTTCTTTTTTAAATTCCCCCCGTGTTATTGCTCCTATACATTAATAGTTTAATCTTTTTTACACCTGAAAGGCGATAGTTTAAACTCGCTAATCATGCCTCGTATCAAGTTCTGCATCTCTTTAATTTTGAATTATCCTGGCCATCCAGAAATTCATATGCCTTGATTTCAGAGGGAAAAAACACGTCTGTCCCTCCCAGATCACTTTCAATTGTGCTGGATTGATCAAATAAGCTTGTATATTTTTGTCCTGGAAGGGCTTGATCATCTGTCTCAGTTTCCATTGTCTCTCCACCGTAGCGTGGCAAAAGTCGAGGCACACAAAGAAGGACACCCCACCGCTTGACCTCTTTGATTTGAGCCTGGCTTTTTCTGACATCGTTTGGCGAAGCAAAAAGTTTCCAAAATAGACAAGAATAGCTTGGGGCCTTGCATCCTCTTTTATTGGGTATCTTGGTTTAAAGGAGGTTCGATGAGCCCGTTGTATCTCGTGCGACCAGTTCCATTAAGACAGTTCAGGAAAAAAGCCCTTAGCATCTCCACTATGTATGTTCGAGTATCGGATCCCTCCATACCATCCAGGACCCCAAGCACATGCAGGTTATTCCTCCTATGACGATTTTCATGATTCTCCAGCTTCCATTGGATGTCCTTTAGCTGGGCTTCATGTGCTTCAGTCTGGACTAGCGATGCTTTAAGGTCCTTCTCAGTTGTAACAAGCCTAGTCTCGAGGTCTGACATTGGTTCCCTGATATTGTTACATGACTTGATCTGTTTCCTGACCACTCACCTGCACCTTGCACAAGGCGGACTGAGCTTTCCAGCTATCCCGAAGTGTCTCTTCCCGGTGCATCATTATCGCCTGTTAAATAGCCTCTAGAGTTGGAGGGTCCAGGTTGGCTAAGGCTGTGGTCTCCCCTTGCGGAGAGCCTGCCAGTTGGGCCACAGATGTATAGTCCCACTTGAGGTCTTTGCCTCCCAAACGTTGTGCAGTAGGGTTTGAGCTCCATTGCTTTTTTCTGGGTTGGTCTAAATGTTACTAAGTTCTGAAGAGGAACCCCGGCCATCCTCGGACCATTCAGTCCCCTTTGAGACTGAGAAAAAGCCATCACTAGGTCCTCTCTCAGGATCTCCTTTATACCCTTTTATCAGTCTCCTCCCCACTTTGCTGAGAATACAATATTGCTATTCCAGGATAATGATCTGTGCCTTTTTTATTTTCCTGTCTGTTGATAGTGTTACTTGGTTGTGTGGGGTTATTGCATATTGCTGCGGGGCAATTTTTTCTGGTCCTGGGGTATTACAGCGTCGTACTTGAGTAGGGGTTCAGACTCCCTCCTGCTCCGACTGTCCCATTAGAATACCCACCTGCTGTTTTCCTGGCTGGGGCTAAGGTCTCGCTTGCCACCCCCCCTAGCTTGCATAGGATCGCTCGGGGTGAATGTTTGTGTGAGTGGCATGTTTGTCTCTATTAGCCTACCTTCACAGAGCAGTGGACATGAAGCCTCTGTTGTTGACTGGACTTGAAGACATACCGGTCCAGGGCACTCACCTGGTTTCTGCTCCAGTCCTAGCTTGCTGATTCCTCTGCAATCTGCTTCGGCGCCCAGGTTTATCTCCCGGCTTCTCTGAAACAGATCAGCCACTGATGGGTCGGCAGGATGCAGCTTTCCCGTAGTGCCGCCTCTTCCCCTCTTCTCTGGGAGCAGGTCACTGTGCTGGATCTGCGTCTGCATCTGCGTCCGACACCTGCGCCCGGGCTCGGACTCCACCGGACTCACTGAGTCTTGCTCCGCTGCAGGTCCGCCACGTGCCTGTTGAGCTCCTCCTGTCTTGGAGGCACCACTGACTTCTGCATTCTTTGGGCCCATTGCCTCAGGGAACCGACTCAGCCCACCACAGTCCGCACAAGGTGAGTGCGCGGTTGCCATTTGCTTTAGAATGCACGGCCCCAATCTGACCCAGTGCGCCCACACACACCAGCAGCAAGAGCGGGTTTTGATTCTGGGGGTTATCAATTCTCAGTATTCCGCATCCAAATTATTCAAGTATCATCACAGGTCACTCATAATCGCTGTTACAGCCCTTCAGTCGTTGTGCTGTTACAGGCCTCCTAAGCGGTCGCCATTTTGCTTCCAAATAGGTGCAAAAAAGAAACAACAGTTCTTCTTCATCTGTGCACCCAGGCTCTGGAACAGCATGACAATATCCATCAGGACCGCTCAAATCCTCTCTTATTTAGGAAAATGCTGAAGACCCACCTTTTAGAAATCATTAACCCATCCTATTGCATGCAGACTGTAAGTAAGTGCATTCTTTTATTGTATAGTTAATAAAAACCATTACAAAGATAAAATACATTAGTATTTAGAGTTAGACAAAATACATGCATGATTAAAAGTTAAAACCCTAAGTAAAAAATAGTGTTCATAGAACTACGAGAACCAGATCAATATTTGAGGAAACTATTTACGGGACTACGGAATTAAGGTTTGTATCAGTTCTGTTCAGGAGTTCCTCTTTTTTACTTAACTTGGTGACAAATTTGATCAATCTATAGTGAGTTGAGGGTCCATTGTGAAAAATTTGATCAGTCTATAATGATTTGAGGGTCCATTGGGCACACTGCATGGGCTAACACAAAGCGACTGGTACAACTTCCATATTCATTACACCCATTCCTCTTTTTTTCTCAGACCTCATAATAAATTTAACTAATCTACAGATGAGTTGTGGGTCCGCTGTGCATAGGACTTGTAAAATCGCAGAGCGGCAGGTACGAATTCCATGTTCGTTGAACTTGACCTTTAACCAGCTCCGGCGTTCATGATCCAGTGCAGGACAGATGCAGATCAGATTAATAAAGTCTTGTTTTGCGGCACCACATAAGTCACATACCTTGGGGCCTGATGCCCTCCAATCCGGTCGATCAACATTAGTTGTCAAATTGCCCATCCTTAAGCTGAGATATTTGAGTTTGACATGTGGTGGAAAGGCAAAATCTAAATAGGCTGCAGGTTTGGACTTATTGTATGATTGCATTGTCATCCAGGCATGAGAGCGGTGGCTAAGGATTATCTTATCAATTATCAGCGAATGCCTATTAGCCGCATTTTTAACCGCCAGTTTGAATATAGGTACAGGTAACTTGGTTTTCCACAGGGATGCTAGTTCTGTGGTTTCTAGGGAATATTTCAAAAACTTGGCGTATTGAGAATTGGGGCTGTTTTGCATTGCTTCCCACATGGCGGAGTTGATTTCTATTTCCCTATTCATCCAGATGTCGTACCAAAATTTGACCGTCTCGTATTTTTTTTGCAGTACTTGAGATTGCAGGCCGAACTTGAGACGGACCTGTGCCGGAGAAGCATCACACGGTAAACTGAATACACGCTTGCAGACTCTCGTTTGAATTTTGTCTAAGAGCTGTGCACTCCTTCCGTGATGTAGGACACTACCATAGGCGATTGTAGGAAGTAGCTTGGCTTTGATGACTGTCAGGAAGGGATTGAACAACAAGCCTTTTAATTGCTTGGATAAACTGCTAAATGCGTGTAGCAGAGCTGTTCCTTTCTTTTCGATGACAGCGAAATGCGAAGAAAAGTTAAGGCGCCTGTCCAGATGTATTCCCAGATACTTATATCAAACCACTACTTCCAATTTCTTGTTGTCTATTACAAGGAGTGGCGTGCTTTACAACGGCGAGTTATTACCATGATCTTTGTTTTCATGCTGTTTATTTCAAGAAGATTCTGTTTTGTATATCCGACGTTGCAGACCTATTTTCGTCTGTCTAAGGAGGACCACATCGTCGGCATGGGAGAGGTGTGTTAGTCGTAGTGTTCCTAGCTTTGGTGGGTGGGCATTGATCCCATCTAGCCTTGTTGTCAAGGCGGCCATGAATAGGCTGAAAAGATGGGGGGCCAAGACGCAGCCTTGTTTTAATTCATCATAAGTACTGATCTTGCGTGTTAGCCGGTGCCCATTATCGATCTTTACCTGCATCCAGGTATTGGTGTATAGGTCCATTATTGGGTTTAGGATTGTGTCCCGCAGGCCCTGCTGCTTTAGTTTAGACCAGAGTAGTTGTCGGCTGACACGGTCGAAGGCCGCCTTGAAGTCTACAAAGCAGGAGTACAGTGCTTGGTGATTTTGCACACTTTTTTCGGCGATTAAACTTAACGCCATGGCATTAGCCATGGTGCCTGTGCCGCAGCGAAACCCTGTCTGATTTACCGGAATTTTGTTGTTGGCTTCAGAACATTTTGTGAGATCATTTAACACCAGAGACGCATAGTATTTTGCTTCAGCATCGATGAGTGCAATCAGGCGGTAGTTGGCTGGGTTTTTACGGTCTCCGCCTTTACAAATCGGATTAATGATCGCCCCTCTCCAGCTTTCTGGGAGCCGACTTGTGTTATTTATTGACCTGAACAGGATATTAAAGTTACGGGCCCAATATTGGGGGTCCTCCTTATAAATAGCCTGGGGGACTCCATTCGGTCCTGGTGCACTGTCTTGTCTGCTTCTCTTTATTATTTGCAATAGTTCTTGTTCCACATTTGAACGTGGTGCGTGATCTGGACCTTGCTGTTTACTGCCTGAAGTGTTTAATTGAGCAGGTGCTGTGGTCTTCGGGTTCACCCCATTTGGTGTTTTGTATATTGTAATTGCCGTTGAAATTGGAGGTGTCAATGGGTTTATTGAAAAGGTGTCTACTAAATGTTGAGCCCATGTCTTTTCCGTGATGCAGGTCATACTTATTGTTTGTGCTGATCTGTTCAATGAATTTACTTGTAACCAGAATGCTATGGAATCAGATTTTTTTATGTTGTGTAATAATTTGGTCCAAAAGTCAGTGACTCTGTTTTTTTTTTTTCAATCCAAATTTGTTTCTTGTATTGTTTCTTTATTGATCGTACAATCTGCCAAACATTGGAGTTTGAACTGTGACCTTGGGCTCGTCTCATTGATTTCCGAAGGCGTCTTCTTAAGGAAAGTGTGATTTTGCTGAAATGGCCGTTTTTCTTTTGGTTAAACTTCTTGTTAAGGCTGGCACCAGTCTTAGATAGTTTATTCAAAAAGGCAGACCATGTTTCTGAACACAATTCATTTTCCTCGATTAGCGTTTGAAATAGATGCTTTGCATCCTGTGCTATTTGGGGTAGTGAATTGCTTGTCCACCTTAGGCGTTTCAGGTTGATTGTTGATATTTCCCCCGCTGTTGATGAGGCTTGTGAATGTTTTAACAGTGACAGTTTAATTTCGATATGCTGCATTGAATGGTCGCTGTCTGGAGAGCATATGATTTGGAAGTTTTTGATTAATCCTAGCAAGGGAAGCGAGACTATGGTGTAATCCAGGATTGTGGTTGTACTAGGGCCTATATAGGTGCTAGAGGGCGGTTTATCCTGCCTAGTTCTTCCATTAAGCACTCGCAACCCTTGGTACTCAAGGTCCCACATCATCTGTTTGCCCACTTTGTCAATTTTTTTTGCGGGCGGAATCTCCTGTCTTTCAACGGCCCAGAATTTGTTAGCGGTGGTAATATTGTCCTCATCTTCTGGGAACTGTATGAGGTTAGTGTTGAAATCGCCTGTTAGGATTATCTCATTTGCATGCAGACTGTGTCTTTGCTTTGGACCCTGTATAGTGCTCATTTCGGTTAGGTTCATCCAATATAAATACCATGATGTAAGAGAAATATTCATCAAAGAGCAAAATATATAATCTGATGGTTCAGTAAATTGGTTTGAGGACACTACTTTGCAGAGTTGGGAAGAAGAGGTAGACAGATTGAAATAGCTACGGAGAAGCTCTGAGGGGTCGCTATTCATGCTGGGCTAAAACCGTGAGATCTACCAGGATGGCTCGCGTGGATGAAGTAAGAGAGCTGTGGAGGTCCAAAATGTTCAATGGGCAGGAGTCTTGATAAATTCGCCCTGCATATCAGGTTTCATTGCTGTCTTTATTATTTCATTTATTGTACAAACTCTCTGTCATTTAAAACCTACTAATGTTTGTTAATTATTCTATTAGTCACCTTTCATTAAGACCATCAGTATATTTTCTTCCATTGCTCCACTAAATTTTCCAACAGTACACTTTAAGGATAGCACACACAAACAACATTGCTGAGGCATGCCATGGGGCCTGCACACCACAATGCAGCTACACAACCACCATCATAACAAATTAGGCAAAGCACTATTCAAATAACACAGTGTACACAGACTTGTAATTGGGTGTTACCTTTCTTTCAACAGCACTTATCACCAAAGAGCACAAACAGAGTTCCAACATAATAGATCCGACAGAAAATCTCACAAGCACCCAAGCTGGCACCAATATTCCATCTACAAGTATATCAGTGGGTCCACAACTCCACTCTCCTACACAATTATCACTCTCGATCATATAACAGTGCACATCTATTTGGACAGGACTATTCCCTGAATAGTGTACTGTCTTTTTCTCATGCCCTGTATTCCCAGTTGCAAGTATTGGATATCCTGGTTTGATTTTGTTCCAATCCTCACATTATTCCGGTGTCTGTGCAGAGGCCTAGGTCTGTTCCTTGACAAGAGTGAGATCCTAGACCTGCCCAATGACCCAGAGGGGCACACTCAGAGTGCCCCCATTTTGCTGACAATACACTCTCGTTCTTTTCATAGGTTTAGCTTCTACAGCGAAGGTGGATTCCCACCGTGTTTTGTGAATTAATAGTTCTGACGAGACCTGTGCCACTGAAGTGAAGGCCTATTGGCCCTCTTGTGTAAAGTTTGCATCTATGCAATAACCCAGATCCTAGCACCGAAATCCAAAGTCTATGTTGTGTCTTTTTGTATGTGGCCTGCATGGTGCATGAATTTGGTGTATGAGTAAGTCAGGGTAATGGAGGCCTGTGGGGTCCATTTTGGATATCTCTGGCATGTCCATGCGCACAACATGGAGCTGGAGTTGTTTTCCTAGATAGTTCAAGTGCATTGCTGACATTTCTGAAGGTTGAGGGAGAAGACCTAAACACAGAAGAGGGGAGAAAGAAGATAGCACTCTGTCAGAAATTCGATTAGACCTTTTGCTGAGAGCAGGTGCCGAATAGTCTTTCTGCATCATTGCCATGTGGTAGATGGCCATGGTAAAGGGTGGCACTGCAGTCTCTGTTCAGCATCAGAAAGGTCCTTTAGCTGAGGCCAGCCTTTCCTATCTTTCCTGATCACTTGAAAACTATACTACTGTGAGTAGTGACACTCTACTCTACTTAAAGGCTGTGTCTGGAGAACAGCCTTGAGAGGAAAGATGAAAAGATAGCCAACCCAAACCGGTTCTGAAAGTACAGACAGAGAATCCAAATCCCCTATTTGCTTTGTCTGTATAAAAGTGGCTGCCACTGACCCACTTAATTGTTCCAGTTCCAAGTGCCATTTGACTTAGGAATGCCGCCCACCACAGAGTACTCAAGAAGACTTCTGTGCAACCAGAGCATGTGTCGTCTGACAGCCAGCTTCCAGGCGGTTCGTCTGACCTGAAGCACCTAGAAACCAGCTCACCTGCTGAGAGAGGGAATGAGCCTGCCAAACCTGCAGGAGATGTGACTGCCCTTGGAGAGCCAGGAGCACCAAAACCCTGGTGCTGTTCAAGCTTGTCAGGAGAAAAAATAGAGCGTGATCTGCGAGCACCACGCACTGCTGCACACAACAAGTGTGCCTCACCGCATTGCTCAAAAAGTGTGTCTGCAGTGGTCCTCATCACCGTGATCAAGAAGTGCATCCTCTGGGTTACAGATCTGACAAGGATAGTGGAATGTGAGAAAGTCACTTATACAGTCAATTACCTTGTTCAAGTTTTTGAAACAATATGGCAACCATTTCCTGCACCGGGGTAACCCAGGTTTCATGGCCATCTAGGAGATAAGAGGTATTTATGGGCCCGTATGCATGTGGAACAGTATAGGGGCGATGGGTGCAGGGGATTAGCCTTGGTTTATGCCAATACGCTCAGCACCCAAGAACCATCGCCACCAGTCCATTCACGTACAAAGGAGAATTTAGTGGGGTGTAGGGTTACCAACTGGCAGGGTGCAAATTCAGGACGGTCAGTGTAAAAATTCAGGACAAAGGGTCAAAATTCAGGACAAAAATTCAGGACAGAAGGTCAAAATTCAGGACAAAAATGTGGGACAAAACATAAGTTTTAGAGACATATCCGAGGAGGTGGCACAATAATATATAAGTAAGTAAATAGACAACCAAAATAAATACAGGTCAAAATAAGTTTATATAAGGTTGAGCCAATCGTGCACTTGACAGTTTTTCAGTATGCGCGCAACTTTGCAAAGCGACATCTGGCCCTTTCTGTAATCAAGATTTGTGCTAGTAACAATAAACATAAATAAATAGTATTTTTTTATTTGTATGTTGAAATCTGTCTTTAAAATGTACAGTGAAAACGGTGTTAGTTATTTTATTTTTGTTTTCTCCAGCATGGCGCCAAGACAAAAGCAGAATGCTTTGCCCAGGCTAGTCCCATGGAGGAGAAGGCACCTCACATGCTGTCACCACAATTGGGCCCATTGTCATTCTAAGTGCAAATCAGCTTCAGTCTCGGAATGACAATGGGCCACTCTACAGTCTGCACAGGGTCCAGGAGGGGCGGACAGATTAAAAGATAACTGCGAGAGGCCCTGAGTGAAATCTTTTTAACTCACGGGGCCTCTCGCATGGGGAACAGCATTCCTTACTGAGATTTCCCATTTCGATTTTAGTATGATGTCTGTAAGGCGTCCGTAATTTGAGATCCCCAAATTACGGACGCCTTGAGGACATCATACTAAAATGACGGACGGTCCGTGAAATTTACGGACGGTTGGTCACCCTAGTGGAGTGAGGAATCCCAAAGTACAACTTGATCTGGCTAGGGATAGTTGACGACCCGCTTTCTCATTAACAAAGGCTCATGTTCCATATTCTCAGGTATTATAAGGAGGGGCGAAAATTCATGCATTTTGCACCTAGAAATTAAATTGTCTTTGTCCACTCTGGAGATCTGATATTATATGTGGCATTGGCAAAGTGGACCAATCGGAGATACTCCTGTAAAGCTCTGGCTGTCATTTTTAGGCCAAGTCTAGGCAGAGCTTGCGCTGTCTCTTCGAGACATGCTGCATTGAGTTATAAAATAGAAGCTCCGCCCATCTTTTTAATTGACTCCTGTTGCTGCCCTTTCTGAATAGTTGCTTTTGATTTTTGAATAGGTTTAGTAGTCCCTCCTTAGTACCGCCTTGTCTGCATTTGTATCCTCCCTGAGGACTGGACTTTTTACGTGTGTTGTTACATGGTGTGTTTTATTTACAGTCTGTTAGCTCTATTTTTTATTATTAAACTTTTTATTTATTTTCGTGTTAATCATACATATTGCGAACATACGACAGAAACATGCAGTACAGCATCTCACAGCGTTAAAGTATATCTTTGAATTCGATCCAGTTCCAAACTATACATTCGTATAATAACTGAGACCCCCCCAGTCTTTATGCTGTCTTGGGGTACTAGACCACTTCCGACTCCGAATCACTGTCTTCTTGATCTGATAGAGGATCATAAGGCTCACCCCTGTACTTATTCCACGCCCCCCACAAAGTATTCAATTTTTTAGGGCAATCCATGTTACGATATATCACTCTCTCCGCAATCATGGCTGCATCCATGTCCTTGCTCCATGCCACTAGGGACGGCACCTCCGCCCCCCCCCCCCGCCCCCCATCTCTGTGCTATGTTTCTTCTGGCAATCATCATGCCCAGTGTAACCCAGCTTTGCCCGATGCGCGAGAGGTAGTTAGGCTCCCAGACATTTAATAAGCAGCGCTTAGGCTCCGGTAGTAGTGAGACCCCCTCTACCTGTGAAATGGTCCTGCGTCACTTTAGCCCAGTATTGCGCTATACTGGGGCAGTCCCATATGATATAGTAAAAGCTACCTTCTTCTCCACAACCCCTCAGGCAATAGGGATGCTCCACCCTCCCTATCTTATGCAGGGTGTGTCTAGTGTAGTAGGAGCGATGTAGTAGGCGCAATTGCACCAGTCTAAGTCTCGAGGGTATACTCACCTCCCTTGGGGATTCTAGCGCTTCCTGCCACTCTGTGTCATCCATGTCGCCAAGATCGTGGGTCCATTTATCCCTTAGGGGTCCCATTGGGTCAGGTAGATTATTTATGAGTTTGCGGTAGGTGAGAGATGTCGCCCTCTTCGGCTTATAGTCCGTTAATAGACCTCTGAACCTGCCGGTAGTACTGCCATTAAGGCATGCCGTATTTGTGTGTACCTAAATCTTTCTGAGGGGGCCCTCCCATAGCTCTATTTTTTTTTAAATGACTTGCTTCTATTGCACACAGTAGGTGCTTTCCTGCGTGGGACCGCTTTTCAACTCTCTGCTGTCTGCTCCTCACCGCCCAGGTGCCGAGCTTAATGTTTCAGCAAAGCACGGTGCAATATAAAGAATGGCGGCTGCCGCATTTCAGGCGCCAGCGTTTCTATAGCACCGCACACCACTCCTAACACAGGCGCAATACAAACAATGGCGGCCACCGCTTTTTTTATCACAGCTGGCTCCACTGAGTTTTAATTAATCATGTTTTTTTCCACCAGCTCTGCAATCACACTTCAGCAGTGGTGCCGCTGCTTGAGCAATGGCGTCCGCTTCTTCTGGCTATTTTCAGCATGCTTTCACTTTCACAAATGCAGCACATGCCTTTTTTCCTGCACAGCCTGCCTTTTTTTAAGATCCCGGGACAAGGAGAAGACAGCGTTGGCTTCTTCATATATGAGGAGGCAAGCAGGGCGTACTGCCGCTCTCTTTGCTCCCACACTGCTTGCAGGACCCCACCACTGCTGTTTTGCATGTTTTTTCAAATTTCAGTACTTTATGCAATTACAAATCCTGCTTAAACTAGTTTTTAAATCATTGTTTTTTTATTATCCAACAGCGCACCATGCCGCGCATTAATAAATCTCACATAAATGTATAAATATACCAGTTTCCGCTTCCTTTTTTTCACAAAACCCAAAATAAATATGGTCAAATACAGATAAAATTTGAAAAAAATACATATGGATAAATACAGATGGAAGTTTCAAAGAAATAAATGCCATAAAACCAGGAGCCCTAATTACAATACAGCATTATTAGTGTACTAGGATTTAAAGACCCCTTGCTATAAATTGCAGGTGAGTCTTCTAATGAAGTTGAGGGCTCCACAGAGCGACCCATGGTTTCTAGTTTATTCACATGTCTATTAACTTGTTCATTAGTGCTGCGTGACGCCAGATAATTTAGTTTGCACAGAACCACTTTGCCTAAATCTCTGCCTACAGGCAAAGGTATTAAATAGGATCTCTAAGAGCTGCAGCATATCTTGTGCCACTCTAAGGGACCCAGCACCAAACTCATGCAGACTGCCACTGCAGTGGATATACAACGTAGCCCACCCCCTGTGTGCCATGTCCCCCAACACTGCACGTAGTATATGTAAGTCATCCTTTCAGCCAGCCTTACAGCCCTGAGGCAGGGTGCATTATATTACACGTGAGGACATATTGGGATGAGCAGATATGCCACTGTGCTGGCCAGTTCAAATTCTGACAGTGCAAGTGAACAGGGAAGCCATCATAAGGTACGTACTGGGCACTGGTTAAAACTAGTTTCTCTGCTACATAATGGCTTCACTAAAACCTATGGTGTTTGGTATCAAACACCTTGTATTAAACCCACACTAATTCCAGTCATGGATTTAATATATGCACCCAGATGGTACCTTAGAGGTACCCCCTGAAAAACGACCGACCTCCAGTGTATTGGCTGATTGGTTATATCGAGCCTACCACAACAGATGCATTTCTGACCCCCTGGAGGTGAGAGCCAACACTCTCTGAGGTCGGAAACAATGCCTGCTCTGGCAGCATGTGTTATCACCTCCTCCAAATAGGATGACAAGTAATCAGCATACCAAGGCAGGAGGCTTCAAAGGCCTCCACCACCTTTCATATATGACCATGGCTTTCCCCAGACAGGGGAAATGCCACCCATTGTACAGGGCCCATTTTGCACCAGGACATGCTGGAAAATTAGCTAGTGATGAGGCATGTTCACCCTCAGGCTAATACCACACCTAAGGTGGACTACCTGAAGTGACCACGACTAGGAAAAATCCACCATCTCTGTTTTCGATGGAATTAGGTCCTCTGGGTCAGGGTTATGCCTACTTCTCAGAGGAAGTATTTATATAGAGGGTGTAGTCGCCCTAAAGGTAGGTAGCCCATCGTCCACTACCTGCTACTCCCAGTAGCCTTTGATATGCTAGGGTTATGTCCACTTCCCACACGGAGGCTGGCTTGCTATAGACACAGGCAGGGAGTGGACTGCTGGGGTGAACACGTGGCGCTGCTGGAGCCCTGCTGTTGCCGATCCCTGGAGCCGTCTCCTCCCGAGGGTGGGCCACCTGCTGGCGGCGGATGTTGCACTGCCGTGGAAATTTTCTACCAAAGACGATTGACGGAATGCACCCGACGGTGACCTGGCACAGTGACGGGACGGCAGCTGGCCTCCCTGTGCGGAGTTGGTAGGGGTTATCGCATACTGGCTGAGACGACACACTCCGCCCCGAACTGCAGTAAAGTAAGGTGAAACCATCGACTGCAGGGGTGCTGTGTTTTACGGCCCTGGTGGCGGCAGGGCATGAAAGCCACAAGAAGACTCAACTTGTGGCCTGCTGCCCCTCTCCCCGATGGTTGGGCTCGAGACGCGGCGACTCTAACCGACCACGGCGTAGCCACCACTGAGAATAAAGAAACTCTGCCTATACCTGAGTGTGGCTGCAGGTCACAGCTGTCGGACCTGTTGGATCTGCTGTTCCTGCATGTGGCCCGGTGGCTGCTGCTGTGCGCCCCTCACCAGAGTGTGCAATGGGGGCCTGCCCCTGGGCCTGTACACTCCAAGGGTTGCCCGCGCTGCACCCAGCAGGCAGGCTCCTGGTGGCTGGCACAGAGGCGGGCCGCAGGACTGCCAGGGGCCCAGTTAGGTAGATGGAGTGCTGACACAGTGAACTGATTAACAACAAGCAACGTGTGGCACAAGCTAGGGGAGGCAACTGGATGGGGTTCCGGGACTGGGCAGGGAACCTTCCATTAGGAAGGAGGCCTTCGCTGCAGCCGCAGGTCTCTGGCCGACACCCCCTCCCCATACGGGCCACAGAGTACTCGTGCATGCCCTGACGGCGCAGTAAAGAAAGAACCACCGCAGAATCTCTGCCCTGAGGGTGTCCTTCCTAGAGCAGGCTGAGCCCCGCAAACTGCTCATATGGCGCATCAATAATACCACCTGGGTGTGGAGTTGGTCGGCCTGCTGTGGGCTGCTCCGGGCCAGACTGGCGGACTGACTTCCTGGTGCCTAATAAGCCGCATATGAGGAACACAGCCGAAAGGTGGAGCAGGGCACCACTAAAGACGCCAAACAATTGAGGCTCACATTTAAGGTGCGCAGGCAATACTAACAGGGGGACCCGCCTCGAGACGAGGAGGAGAAAACTGCACCAACAGAAAGCACTAGCTGGACTACATTTTTGTAGATATCAGCTTGTGGTCCAAGGTCCAGGATTTCAGAGTAGTTGCAAGAACGTACAGCGATAATAATGCACTTCTATTAGATATGGCGTACCCTGTAGTTGTTGCTGGATCGCAGCCCGTTGAGCCTAGTGAGGACTTAGGGAACTTGGTCCTCAGTTCCAACAGGCGAAGGGTAAAATGGGAGAAACTGGCAAATTCACAAGAGAGTATCAGGAAAATCTATCAACTAGCACTCCCCAGGCTAAAGGACTTGGACGATTTAATCAACCAGCCCAGACCTCAAGACTTCAACAAGAGAATAGCCCAAATTCATGAAGAGTTAGTGGGAGCCTTAGGTCCTTTACCCGGTGGTAGTGCCGCGGAAGAAAAAGACTCAAACCTCAACCTGGTATAACTCTGCCTGTAAAAAGATTAAGACCGAACTAATAGCAACTATAAAAGCAGGTTCTGATAGGGGCAGGGTCGCTGAGCTTAGGCGGGAATACAGGGAAACTATGGCACTGGCAAGGTCGGAATGGGACTGGAACAGATGGCAGGACCTCTCCTTAGCACTAGAAACGAGGGACGCCAGAAGATTTTGGTCCTTGGTAAATACTGGCACAGGTGAACCCAAAGCTGCAGTGGAGCCAAACATTGCAGCTCCTGTCTGGGAAGCCCACTTTGACAAATTATACGAAGATACCTTTGAATTTGTCAATTATGTGGCTGCTGGTGTTTTATCAAATCCTGATGACGGATTGGAATTTAGCCTGGGGGAGGTGGTCAGTGCAATAGAGAGACTGGCGATGGGGAAAGCCCCGGGACTCGATAGACTGCCCGGTGACCTTTTCAGGTTCCACCCAGAGATCTGGGGCCCGTACCTCCTTATTCTTTTTAATTCCATCGCGGGGGGCATGGAGATCCCCTGTACTTGGTTGGGGGCAGAGATTGTACCTATCTTCAAGAAGGGCTGTCCTCTTCTCCCAGCCAACTACAGGCCTATCAGCCTCATAGATGTCCCTCAAAAACTTTTCTCTTGCCTCCTCTTGGGCCATCTTTTAGACTGGATGGAGGATAATGAAATCCTGAGTCCCCTCCAGGCTGGCTTCAGGAAAAATACGTCCACCATGGACCAGATTTTCCGCCTCGTTCTCCTCTATTGGAAGACTGTGAGGATCGAGGGGGGGAGGCTGTATATGGTGTTCGTGGACCTGAGGTCAGCATTCGATTTGGTCCCTCGAAAGAAACTTTGGGAGGTTCTAAAAGAGCTGGCTGTCCCTCTCCATGTTCTACGGGCCATAATTAGGCTTCACGACAGTAACTTTGCTCAGGTCAGGTGTGGGAGGGACGGAGTACTGTCAAAAAGATTCCCAGTCTTTAGGGGGGTAAGGCAGGGTTGCGTCTTGGCGCCAACCCTGTTTTGCCTTTATGTTAATAGTGTCATATCCCACCTTGATAATGTGGGGGATAACGACGCTCCCGTTTTGGCAGGCAGGAGGGTGCCGGCCATCATGTTTGCTGACGATACCCTCCTGCTTTCCAAATCCCCGATTGGGATTCAACAGATCCTGGATGGATTTGGTCTTTTCTGTAGACAACACGGTCTAGAGATTAATACAGGGAAGACCAAGTTCATGATATTCAACCCCTCACCCAAGACTAGACCTAACCCATTACTGAGCTCAGTAAGATTGGAGAGGGTAAAAACATTCCAGTATTTGGGGGTATCCCTACATGAGAATCTATCTTGGGAACCACAAATAGCAAGATCCCGGAAAAAGCTGTCACAACTGTCAGGGGCAATTTTGAAGGTTGCAAACACTTCTACTTATAAACCCATCACCCCGGCAGTAGAAATGTATAAAACACAAGCTAAAGCGGCTGCATCTTATGGTAGTGAGTTATGGGGGTATAAAGCAGGGACAGTGCTGGTTAGTGTAGAAAACAACTTTCTTAGACGCCTCCTGTCCCTTCCCCGTGGCACACCTCTGCTTCCCCTTAGATTAGATGTGGGTCTCCCCTCCATAGGAGAGGATTTGGAATTAAAGCCACTAAGATTCTGGCATAGGCTCTGGTCCACCAGTGAGATTGCACACTATAGGCAAGATCTCATCCACGTAATGAATTTGAATCAGTGCGATAGAATTCCGTGGTTGGCTTCTATAAAGAAAGAACTGTACCGGCTGAGTCTCCCTGAGCTATGGGAGGCCCCTGAGCTAGTTTGCCAAAAAGTCTCTCGAAAAAGACTGGTGGAGATATATAAGGAGAGAAGTCTTGCTTCCCTACTGTCTGCACCCAACAATGGAATTTTAACTGATAGTTTCCTTGACTCCAAGAATTCTTATTACTTTGAAAGTTTTATGGACATCATTTTCCCGATTTTGGCAAGAAAACTGTTCATCCAAATGAGGCTAGGTACTTTGCCCATCAAATCTTTTACATGCAAATGGACAAAGGGGGATGATAAAACTTGCCCTGGGCGCAGCAACTATGATGAGGAGGAAATTCATGTCTTGTTCTTTTGCCCAGCTTACAATAGACCAAGGAAACATTGGCTAGTGCCTCTATGTAGGAATCTGGGCGTAAGGAGCCTTTCGACTTCATACAGAATATTGAAAACAAATACTTCCCCTCACATAGTATTTGCGGTTGCCAAATTTATAATGGCCATGTGGCAGATCAGGAGAAAACTGTTAAAAGCCTGACCATTAAAGGATGGAACACTGATATGACTGTAATGGCAATCCGTCTCCTGATTATAAAGGGAATTGACTCTTTCCTCTTTTCTATTCTCTTTCAAAGTAATGTTTTAATATAATGTGAATGTTTTTATGATGAATGTTTTTATATGTATCTTTTATGGTCTAAATGGCCGAAATAAAGAATTTTTGGATTGGATTGGAAAGCACTAGCACCCAGGATGAGGACTTACACTCTCTCTTATTTTAGGTTAAGACCAGCCTGAAAACTATAGATTCCAAACTGGACCTACTCACAGCTTGGCTAGACCAGGTCAAAGAGCGAGTTGACACTCATGATGTGAGCATAAACCAAATGGAAATGCAGATATCAGACACGGAAGACCAGCTGGCAGTCAACCAACAAAAACTGTTTAAAATGGACATAGTGCTTGAAGTCATAGAAGCAAAGAATGAAGACTTAGAATCACGCTCCCCTAGAAATAATCTCTGCATTACAGGAATCCCTGAATCCACAATGATTACTGAGATGGAGAGCTATGTTGAAGACCTGATGCGAGAACTATTCATTACTGAACTGTCCACTGTTTTCATTGTGGAGAGAGCACACAGGTCACTCGGGCCTAGACCGCAGCGTTTGGCCCTAGCCCAGCCCATAATAGCTTGACTTTTAAACTACTGAGTACGGGATGTTATCCCTTGGAGCACCAGAGAACGTGGGTAGATATGCCACCAGGGTATTGCCCTATCATTCTACCAGGACTTCACAATAACAGTGCAAGCTGCGCTGTGAAAATTCCCGCCAGCCAATCAGGCTCTCCAACAGTTCAGGGTGATATATGCCATGTTATGGCTGGCCAAGCTGTGGGTTCCACATGACAGCAAGACACACTCTGTCTCCGGCCCCTCGGAGACGATGAAGTTTGCCAAACACCTCAATAAAACCAAGCGCACAAGATCTCGTTCTCCACGTCATTCTGAGAACGGCTGCACCAGTGATAATGACTAAGTCCCGACACACTGATGTGCAAGGCCTTCTCTGCACAAGTAGACTTTGTACTGAAGAGATGATAATCCCTCCCACATGCACACCAGGAGCTGGGGAAACACGAGTGACTGCCCGATAATTGACATAGACATATCTGTGATTTCAACAAATGAACACAG
Source organism: Lissotriton vulgaris (assembly GCF_964263255.1). NCBI lineage: Eukaryota > Metazoa > Chordata > Amphibia > Caudata > Salamandridae > Lissotriton > Lissotriton vulgaris. The sequence goes on along the minus strand of NC_141687.1, from coordinate 867,175,998 downwards.
AAGAGTCTCCACCCAACAATGAATAAGAAAAAATGCCTAAAAGGTCATTCAAAATACAGTCTCCCTCCCAGGAGGCAAAACAGTCAAAGGACAATTACTGTGTGGAATGAATCCAGAGATAGAAATTTTTAATGAATATTCATATATACAAAACACAAAACATTAGACATAAAATAATATCAACATAATAATGCATTCCCCACACTCGTTCATTCAAGAACGCAAGCAAGCAATCCACATATATTCCACTCTCATACTAAGACACATCCTGACCCAAATGGATCCTATCAAACAAACCCAATTTATAAAAAATAAATAAAGGCGGCAAACCACATAGAATCAATACATTCACAGAATTTCAAATTATTGAAAATTACTCTTAAGGTAGAAACAATATGTTCACTGTGAGATTCAAAAACAGAAGCCAAACGGATGGCAGAATACTTCCTAATAATTAATCAAGTCCAAAAAATAACAGCGATAAATATATGACAAAAAGAAACATCCAAATAGGTTTAACAGAAAGCACAAGAATGTGGTCAGATCCGCCAAGTTCTTTAGTTGGTGAAATCGGTGCTGACTGGTCAACGGAGTTAGCATGGGGGCTGCATGCGCCCCTAGTGTAGCATGCCTTTACATGGGTCATTTCGAGTCTCTTAACATCTATAACGAATTGGCACCGTTCAGTGAGAATGTCACCCTCTGGTCAAGATTTATCGACAATATTTTCTTCGTCTGGAAGGGTGACCAAGACATCCTTAGTGAATTTATCCTATGGATCAATCTGGCTGATCCCAATTTGAAATTTATTGCACATACCAGCAACTCCAAATTGGAATTTTTGGATGTCTGGATTGGACATCAAGACCATCAACTTACTGTGTCCCTCTTTACCAACCCAATGGCAAAGAATACACTACTCCATTATAGTAGTTACCACCCCAGATATCAGAAGGATGGCATCCCATTAAGCCAGTTCTTGCGATTGCGCAGGAACTGTACCTCGATCAAAGATTTCATTGTCCACTCTGAAACTCTAAAGAAGAAACTGTCCTTGAGAGGATACCCTGACAGGAATATCAAACATTCCTTCAAACGAGCCAGATATTTTAATCGTGACAGCAAATTTCAACCCCACACAAGAGAATCTCTTGATCAAATTTCAGAATCTCAGTCACATTCTTCCAGTGACACTCCAAATTTGACCCATTTTCCCATCCAACTCTGGCATCTCTTGGTAACGGGTTTCCTTCTCTTCAAATGAAAAAAAGGCTGATGTAATGGGACCATGCCATCGAATTCACAGCATTCATAACAACACACCTGTTTGATATTGCCGATCACATACACTGTACCACCTTCAATTTATGCGCTCTACTTGACCATTGGTTTGGGGATGGTACAGTGACATTTTCAAGTGCTAAACATCACCAGATCTTAAAAAAAATCCCCACTTCTTTATTCGCAAATTGGACTCAGAAAGTAAAAAATGTGCAAAGCCTTCCCGCATGAAAATATTTTCCAAAATTTTAGTCACTGTTTTGGCATTAGGTCCTTACACAAATGTGACCTCAGGTCACTTTTAATACAAATCAACCAAAACCAACACATATTGCCTCTGGCTAGGAAGAACATAAAATAGGCCAACGATGTGAATCCCGACCTTTTCCTACGGACAAGATGGGCATTCAATAGGTTGTAAAGGAGGTTTCCTCACTGCAAAACTTTTCTCTGAGGTGGCACAAAGGGGACATTTGCTAACAAACTCATCCACCTCTCTATCTATCAAGGGCCACCAAAAAGTTTGCCTTAGCTGGTCGTGCTAAAAGGTCCTTCTAAATTACCCTCATGGGCCATCATGATGAGATTGTACTCACCCCTGCAGGTGGTACCAAATTTTCTGCTCCAAGTAACAAATCATCCTCCACTGATAACTCTTCTGCCACCTTCCAAAAAGGTTGACACACACGCTCAACAGACTTCTCATTGGGCCATCCTTCTGTGACATGTTGGATAGTACATTTAAGGATTTCATCTGCAATAATTTCTGCGCGCCTTTCAGTTTCAGATAAAGCACTCATCACTACCAAATTGAACACTGCAATGCTCTGCTCGCACTCTGCAACATCCACATCATCACTTTTTCCCAAGGAGGATCTTGATAAGAAGTCACCTTTTGCATTTTTTTATACCTTGAATGTGTACCATATTTAAATGACGTTATAGGGACTTTGTTGACAATCTTGCTATGCGAGTATTTTGATCTTTTATCTTATCTCCACTCAATATTGTTACCAAAGGTTTGCGATCAGTCCTTACTGTGACTTTCATTCCTCACACATTGGGCTTAAACTTTTGCATAGCCCACCAACAAGCTAAAAGTTCCTTTTCAATAGTAGAGAAGTGTGTTTCTGGCTCCCTAAGCATCCTAGATGCATACTCAATGGTGTTTTCACTTCCAGCATTACACTAGGTAAGAACTGTCACCAAACTTTGACTGCTGGCATCAACAGTTACACAGCAAGACAATTTCAGATTAAATGGTTTGACAACTGATGGAGCGAGGTGAGAAACAAAATTTTGTATACCCCTCGTGAAGTCACTTTCTCATAACGGTAACATGAATTAATTGTGTGGTTTGGACAAAACTAATCAACATAGAATAAAATGCATACACAGATACACGTGGGATACTAAAATTGCTCGTGTTGCACACATAATCGACTAACTGAGTGACAATGTGATGTCTGAAATTAATGCCAGAGCTACAAAATAACCAAAAGCGGCATAAATGTGCTTATTGTTTGTCTATTTGTGGCAGAAACAGGAAGACATGTGAGAAAATTGTGCATATATGTGGCTTTATTTGCTAGGTAATCACTAACAGGGATACCTTAGAAGGGGGGAGGTAAACAGAAGGGCTATAATTTACCAATTAACGTTAAAATTGTGTATCTTTCTAGAATAGTTCTCGTTATGGCCTGTGAGGCCTAGTAAAAGATGGAAGATTTTAAGTCTCCGAGATTAATGTGAACCACGCATGCGCTCGCTGAGTGGAGCTGCAGACGCGTACAAGCTGACTGTGCTGAATGGGATGGGTCAAGGACGAGATGCCCTGAAACCCTGAATGACTGCCAACAGAATGGACTTCATCATTGTGAACCCAAATTGACTGTATCGAAGGCCTACCATTCAGCGTCCAAACCTCCCCGTCCTCCTCTTGCTCCGGAATTCTTATTTACCGCCCCCCGCATTCCAACATCTCCCATCTACTGGCTCTGGCGGACTATCTCATCCAGCTTAGCACACGCTACGCTAACTTCACCGCCTTAGGAGACTTCAATCTCCACGTCAACAACGGCTCCTGTTCGCACAGTAGCAACTTCATCTCTACGCTAGCAGCGTGCAACCTGGTCCAAATAATTACTCTACCAACGCACAAAGCAGCTCACACTCTGGACCTGATCTGCTCCAACCTACCATCTATCCGGGCCACTCCCCCCACCCCTGTCATATGGTCGGATCACTTCCTCATCTCTTTTGAGATTGACATTCCCCGCCATATCAGACCAGCCATCACCCCCAAATCATCAGGCAGAAACTGGAGTCGCATCACCCCTGAAACGCTCCTGGAATATCTAAAAAAACACCCTACCTTGCTTATCGTCTGACCCGGACTCACAGATTAACCACCTGGACGCATGGATCAGCCAGGCTCTAGACGCTCTAGCCCCCCTGAAACCTACCAAAACCTACAGGGCGGCACCCTCTGCACCCTGATACTCTGACGAGCTCCGGCAAAAAAAGCCTCCTGTAAATCCCTCGAACGACTTTGGAGACAGAACTACTCCCTGGACAACAAAACCACCTACAAATCAGCCCTCAAAGAATACCGGAGAATGATAGAGAAGCACAAACGAGATTTCCTAGCCTCCAGAATCAAACTTGCCAGCAATGGCGCCAAGGAAATTTTCAATATAGTGAAATCCTTCACCAACCCCAATGCGCTGACTCGCACTCAGCCCGCCTCCCAGTCGCTATGCGACAAACTCTCACAATTCTTTGAGGATAAAATCGAGGCTATCTACTCCTCCTTCCCCACCCCTAACATTGTAGGGCAAAAAGAGGAACTCACTATTTCCTCACCTCAGCAGCCCACCCTACTCAAATCTGCAACTATATCAGAAGCTGATTCTTTGGCTGAACTTCTTAAATGCAAATCAGGTTCACCGAAAAACCCATGGCCAGCCAAGCAGTATAAAAATCTCGCCCCCGTTCTCAATCCCCACCTCAACCTCATTTGGAATGCCTCCCTCAGAACAGGCTATTTCCCTGTCAAATGGAAACATGCCTCATTAGTCCCCATCCTCAAAAAGCCCAACCTGGACCCAGACGACCCCAGCAAATACAGACCGATCTCTCTCTCCTGCCCGCCCCAGCCAAGATCCTGGAAAAACTGGTACACTCTCAGCTGTCGAATTACATCAAAACCAACGGGCTACTCCACGACTCCCAGCATGGTTTCAGGTCGGGCCACAGCACCGAGTCGGCCCTTATCGAAATGGCTGACTCGATGAGATGGACGCTTGATCAAGGGTCGAGGGCGGTGTTAGTGCTGCTGGATCTTTCAGCAGCATTCGACACCGTCTCTCATAATATCCTGCTGGAAAGACTGAAGGACCTAGGGCTGGGTGGTGCTGTTCTGAAATGGCTCTCATCCTACCTCTCAGACTTCACACAGCAGGTCTTCACGCCTCCATTTACTTCCTCTGCCAGACCACTCAAATGGGGAGTCCCACAGGGCTCTTCCCTGAGCCCGCTCCTCGTTAATGTGTATTTCACCCCCCTGGCCAAACTGATCGCCCAGACGGGTATCAAATCCACTTCCTACGCTGACGATATTCAGCTTCTTTTCACTTTCGACTCCCCCTCTGCCTCTGCCTTTGAGCCACTTAAATCCTGTCTCAGGGACATCTCGAGCTGGATGGATGCCAACTCCCTCCGACTCAATGCTGGAAAAACAGAGATCCTGTTTTTCAACTCACCATCCCCTCTGGACTCTAGCATTTGGTGGCCAGAAGACCTGAGCCTAGCCCCCACCCCCAAAGACTCTGTAAGAAACCTAGGAGTACGCTGGGACAACCAACTCAGCTTCAACATCCAGGTACAAACTGTAGCAGCCTCCTGCTTCGCAAAGATCAAAACCATAAAACGACTTATCAATTACTTGCCGGCAGACTGCCGTAAGACTGTGATCCAGGCACTGATAACATCCCATCTTGATTACGCCAATGCCCTCTACCTTGGTATCACAGCAGGCCTCTGCCACAAACTTCAGACGGTCCAGAACGCCGCCGCCCGGCTGGTAGAGAGAATCCCTGCTAGACACCATATTTCCCCACACCTCCGCAAACTGCACTGGCTGCCCATAGCCAAAAGATGTGTGTTTAAGGCCATGACACTGGCCTACCGAGCATCCAAAGGCAGTGGGTCGGCACACCAGAAAAACACCCTGCGACCCTATGCCAACTCAAGGACATTACGCTCCAATACTCTTCATTTTCTGGTAACCCCCCGATTTAAACGCTCCCGTGCAGGTGGAAAATCCTTTGAGGTCTGCACCACTCAGCACTGGAACAAACTCCCCCTAGCCCTACGCACCTGTCCAACAGAATCAGCCTTTCGTAAATCCCTGAAAACACATCTATTCTCTTCTTAAATCTGGATTTCGGACCCTCTGGCCTCAACTTTCAGAGTTTTCAGCGCCGGGATGCCCCGTTGGGGCCGCTGCGCGCTCTACAAAATACTCAAATAAATAAATAAATAAATAAACCCTGGGAAAGAATCCCAAACAAACAATTTAAAGGACATGTAGGAACCAGTTGACCCATAGACAATAGTCAAATTCATTTAGCTGACTCAACAGAAGTAAAGTAAAAAGATGATGAGGTTATGCTCATCCACCTCTTGGAGCAGCCAATGAAAATCATCAGACACCCCAAATGTTTCAAATGTTAGATACTTTAACAAGGAGAAAAGGGTATAAAAGAATAGGTCCGGAGTTTAAGAAAAAAGCTCTCTTTTCGATTTCTATCTGTGTATCCTGACATGCTGCCGGAATGCTGAAATTCCTTGTAGTGTAAGAACTTTGACTTTTGACTTTAAACTTTGTTTGAGTGAGTACGGAGTCTTTAGGTGAGGGAAAATAGTTAGAAAGGATGAAGAAATGGACTTGGGAACTATTTGTCTTTTCTAATATTTGAGTCTTATGAACATCAAATTCTGTATTAATTTTTCTTAAAATTAGAATTAAATGAAAATAAAATGTATGAGTTAAATTTCCTTTCTTCCTCTTTGACTGATTAAAATAAAATGAATTTAAAGTGAATGAATATTGATTATGCTAGGAGAATTTTCTTTAAATAAAAATTAGATAAATGAAGTATTAAGCTGGTCGTGTTCATCCGTAGCCTAATTATTTACTAGCAGATCTATCGCCAATAATGGTGGTGTGTTTAAATAATGTTCTCGTTGATAATAAACCATGGTAAATGAATTAAACTGCAGATGTATATATTATAAATAGTTAGTAAAATGTAGACATTCTGCCAATGCAGCAGCTCTCATTTGATTGATACTGATCCATGAAATAGAAGAAAGTGTGTATGAGTGATTTACAGTGTTATGGGCCCCACTGGTGAATAATTGTATGATTGGCTATATCAGGGAAAGGTAATGTTAGTTTTGGAAATTATTTCCGGAGATGCGCTGCAACACAACCCTGGAGCTTGCCAGTTGCCTTTTAAACCATTCAAAGGCTTCTTGACAACCAAAGTCCCACACAAAAGGCACAACTGTTCTTAACAACCATGTCAAAGCTTTTATGTGAGAAGTATAAGCAGGAATAAATCAGGCATAGAGCTCACACATTCCCATAAATTACTTGACAGGTGCCACAGCATTGATAAAAAAAGACACACAGATGATGGACGGAATGAGGAGCAAATCAAACATTCACCCCAGTCAAGAGATCTGGGTTAAATCCATAGTACTTTTGCTCACCGTGCCACCCCAGTTTAGCCACAGCTATATGCACATCAGTCTTGACCCTGTGCCTCATGGGAACAATTGAGCCCGAATTGTGTAATGCAGCCTGGTGGGGAACATGCAAAGTGCGCATGACTATTTGGCTGGTCCGAGACTGCTGGCCAAGCAGTCAGGTGCACTTGAATTGTGCAAACCACTGCTCCCCTATGCCACTAGCCCCACACCACCCGAACCGAGCCCCGAACCTGTGAAAAGTAAAATGATAACAACTAAGATTATCATTTTATTTTGCCTGCTCTGAGAGCAGTGGGGCAATGCTCCGCCGCCTTAGCAGAGGAGCCGCCCCTGTCTCTAGAAACGCTTGTAAATGAGTGTGTGTAACACTAACTATTTACATGAAAAAAATAATGGTCTCCCCTTTAAGAATTAAAAACATGGTGTTTATAAACTATGCTGATCTCCGACCATATTTGCTAATAAGACGTTTGCTTAGAGTTGGGAAGCGCTGAAAACCCAAAAGGAATGCTCCAAGCTGTACGGCTCCACACTATAGGTGAATCCCAATATAAAATGTCACTCAATACCGCCAAAGTTTTGCGCCACAATAGGCATATATTTGAATTCCAGAGGACCATTTTTAAAATGACACTACGCGTTGCCTGGATCGTAACCATGCAATTTCCCAAACTACATGCGCTCAATAGCATCACACTGATATGCAGAGTTGTGTCAATAGAAAGTTAGCAAAATGGCGTTCAAACCTGTCTTACGCCAACGTGCAAAACTCCATCTTTTGGGGTGCATTAGCCATAGTGCTGGAATGCATGGGGCCTTGCGAACGTTGGAGTCCGCGCACATATGAGCTGTAAGTGGCCGCAGAATACACCCTTGTCCATACCACACTAACACAATGTTTTACCGATATAGAAGATGTGCCAGAGTAAACCCAGCTCCTGCTGGTAACAATTAACTGAAAATCCTCTCATCTGATCCGCGCAATCTATACTCAGTGGCTTCTTATTCAGGATCAGGCATGGGTTCTGCGTTGCCTAAAAAAAAGATGTAGTAATCGTCTTTAGGAACCGTACAATGACACCGGTAGTAGTGAACAAGTATATTATAAGAGCAGGGCTGCAGCCAACACTGTCTCACAGCTACAAAGAGTCAGCTCAACTATCACCCCAGTTGAACATTAACATTCCACCTCAAGTCATGCAGCATTCTTTGGAATTTTTCCACAACACTATAGAGAATGCTTCACCGCATAGTCGGAGAGTATTACAATCATTTTTTACTCTGCCTGGTATCAGGTTATACTTTATTCTCTCTCTAGAAATTCTGATTTATTAGTCATTAATTTTTATTATAACATTTTTGATAATCAGTCAACAGAGCTTACAGACCTGCTATTTGACACCGTGGCCAACTTTACCAGTCAACAACAAAATCAGTTAATGCTGAAATGGGCAGGAGATTTCACCATTCCCCTTTGTAACCATAGTAGTAAATCAGTATGCAGTGTTGTGGATGCATATGGAAAAAGTATGTCTCATTTTAAACACTACCCATATGGGGAGGCCCTAAATGGGCTACTCGCTATCAATAACCTAGTCTTAACTAGTGATTTACCAGGGAAAGGTGAGACAGAGATCCCACCCTTTACAGGTTCCTGCCAAGGCAGTACTATCGATTTTATTGTAATGTCTTCCGATCTGTGAGCTTTATTTAAAGACTTTAAGATTGTTGTTTATAATCTGAGCGATCATAATCCCCTCTATCTGAGTCTGGATTTACAGTTTAAGTGGGAGTGTGTAGGTTTACAGTCCGGCGAGCCGGATACGGGGAGAACAAGGGCACAAGGATAAAATGGGAGAAAATAGATGCCACCTCTATTAAGAAAGAGATTGTCTGCAAGAAATATGAATATATTATCACCTGTGTGTCACCTGAAGCTGTTAATAGCTCTATTAGAACATTGGAATGTTGGGAGCTCCATTGAAAACAATGGAGTGCTCTGGGCTTATAATGGCTGGTATAAGCCTGGAGCTCCAACATTCCAATGTTTCTTTGTTCCCATCTGTGGCTGTGAACAAAGGCTTCAGGGAACCTGAGGGGATTCCAATCCCCTCACGCTCCCAAAAGACTTTGTTTTTTTTGTTAGAACATTCTGTCCTCTTGTGACAGAATGTTCTAATAGCCTTATAGCCCTTCGTAGATGGGCTATACCGCTATTAAAGTCCCTCTCCCTTGTTAAAGGCCCTCGCCTTCGGCTCGGGGCCTTTAACGCTGGAGAGGTCCTTTAATAGCTGGTATAGCCCTCTACGGCGGGCTATAAGGCTATATTGTTAATTCTCCTATATTGATTAGTAAAGAGCTATCAGGCACCCTCATAGCCCCAAAACATATTAAAACTATATGTGGGAATAGATGGTTTAGCTCAGCATGCTCATCTTCTGATTAACAACTTTTAGAGACACTTAAACAGGTCCTACGCAATATCGCCCTTATTAGGAAACGTTGCCTATCATATAAAACTGCCTTATAATCTCGTGATGATGAGGTTATTAAATCAGCATGGGCCGATCTTAAAGCAGCGAGTATTGCCCGGGACCCCCGAAGATTCTGGGATATAAAACACCACCCACATTTTGTTGATAATACCAACTCTAAATATTGTGAATGACATCCATGATGATTCATGGATGGCTCAGTTTGCAGGAGTCTTTAACTTAGAATGTAAGGAGGACCAACTAGCTGATGGTGCTGTGAATAATAACTCTCAGATTCTCTATAATTATGGTAGTTCTGTTGAAGTCACTGAAATTGCCCTGCAATGATGATTTTTTTCTCATGAAAAGCCCCAAGGCCAGACGAGGTACCTGTGGACATTGTTAAATTCAATTTCGCTTTATGGGCTTTGATTATCATTAATGTATTAAAGAGCTGTGGTTCAAGCTGATCCCATCTGGACATGGAGGGAGGCAGTTATTTTTCCTATTTACAAGAAAGGGAATAGGAACACTCCAAAGTGTTACTGTCTAATTTTTCTACTAGACTCAACTTAAATATTGGGAAGAGTCCTTTTAACAAGATTAGAGGATTGGGTTAATAAAAATTCGAATTTTTCCGATGTCCAATATAACTTCTGGGACTGAAGAACAATCTTTAAGGGGCATATGTATCAAGCCCTTTTCCCGTTCCCAAATGGGCCGATTCTCAGAATCGGACCATTTGCCAACGGGAAAAAGTCTTTTGGGAGGTATCATCCCAAAAGGCCATCGCAAAATAGGGAATGGCAACATTTCTGATTCCCTATTTTGTGAATGCATTTAAGGAATCGCAAATTGCGATTCCTTAAATGCAATTCTGGATGCACTCAAGTTGTGTGAATTTGCCTTAAGAAATAGCAAATTACCACCAACTACAAGTTGGATGGTAGTTTTCGATTTTCTAGAAAAATGCACTTTTTTTGCATTTTTCAATTTGCCATGTGGCGCACATACATGCCCTTACGGCATGTATGTGCGCCACATGTGCACACATGCATATTTCAGGGGTGTAATAGGGTGTCCTTTTGACACCCTTGCACCCTTGAAATTGCATTCGCAATTTGCGAGTACCTAATGGGTACTCGCAAATTGCGAATGTCTTCCCATGCATTCCTATGGGCCTCATGACCCATAGGAATGAATTGGAAGGTATTCCTTAATTGGGAATCAAAAATTGCAATTTGCAATTAAGAAATATCCAGGAATCGCAATTAATATTGTGAAACCTACCTACATTTGCTTTTGCGAGTCCTTAATAGCGAATCGCTAAAATTCGCCATTAAGGACTCGCAAAACGGTTTCTTGATACATATGCTCCAATATCTCTTATTAATTGAGAAGTATGTTAAGGCCAGGGGAGGATTCATTCATGTGGTTTATGTGGGCTGAAAAGCCTTTGGTTTTCTTTGCTTAAACACCTCACACAGACACTTCAGTTAGAATATGATACGGCCCAAACGATGAAGATACAGCTCAAGTGAGTACCTGGAGCAGTGTACGGCCAGGTTGCATCTTAGCTCCCTTTTTATTTCTGATCTATGTTAATGGACTGGAGTCCTTTCTCTTGCAACATAAAGCGGATGTTCCCCAGGTCGGTTAACGACCTATTCCAACTTTGAAGTATGTTGACGATGCCGTCTTATTAGAAAGCACTGTACATGCACTCCACATCCTTTTAGATGCTTTAATCGGTTTTATTAGTCATTTGATTTAAATGTAAATTTTAGCAAATGGTTCATAATGATAAGTGGACCAAGAAATGTGAACTCTAAATTGTATTTTATTTATAGTGAAGAGGTTGCTAAGGGTACACATTTTAATTATTTGGGTATTATGTTTGACACTTCACTGTGCTAGGCCCACCTGATAACCACAAGGTCTCAGCAGTTCTTGAGAGTGACAAAAGCTATCTTTCGCATTGCCAGCAAGCTTGGCCACATGCCATTGAAGGAGATGTTACAATTATAGAAGAGTAAAGGTTTACCAGTTTCAATGCATGCAGCACATTTTGGGGGGGCTAATCCTGCGGCCCTCTGGTATTAAATCTCACAAGCTGGGTGTGTGATACAGCGTTTTGACATGCAAGAAATTAGTCTGAAGTATTAAATTTCATCTGTACAGCGCTAACAGTGAGAAGAAGATATGAACTTGTATTTCAATGAATTATTACTTTTTTAAATAATTGTCTAGTTGAATTGCACTGATGGTTTTAGTGTAAACATATATGGTATGTCACTGAATAAAGTTGATTGACTGACTGAACTTCCTTCTTAAAATCACAGTTTACACAAATGTTTAATCACTGAATTGACTTATTATGATAATTTGATAACATGGACCACTAACTATTGCTTCAGAAGAATTAATGATCCAGAAATCTTGTCCACGACCCTCAACTGGATGATATCATACTTCACTGACAGAGCCCAAAATGTCAAATATACTCCATTCTGCAATTGTCATTTACATCTGTGATAGGTGCTCTGTCCCAAGGCTCAAAAATCACCCCTTCCCTTGTTCAATGTATGCTTATCCCTCACTACCTGATCTCATCAACTCATTTGACCACTACAGCTATGCTCACAACTAGATCATCTTAAAACTTGAAAAACCTTTGGGCATTAAAAGCTCCTGCCTCGGTCTGTGCATTTTTGGAGTTGTCTAGTGGATACTATAGAATTATATTAAAGTTAGCCCATCAACAACACAAATACTCACCTCTGAATCAGGTCAACATCATGACCCTACATCAACTTGTCCTCCAGAAATTGAACCTCAGCTAGGTACAAAAAAAGGCAGTGAAGAATTGTGCTCTTTTCATGAACTCCAACCTCTCACTCCCAACCCAAGTGAACAAAGAGATCAGAGATGTTTTAAGTACAATGAGAATGGTAGGATGTATGCTCCCTAACTTTCTTACAAGATTTAGGTACCAATAGCTGTGGTGTTGTCACAACTTGATTATGCCAAAGAACACTACATCAGAGTCCCTAGACACCTACTTTCAAGCTGCAACAAGTTCAGAACGCTGCAGCTAGACAAGTCCTTAACCACATCGCTGCTGTGGTTATTTTTCCCCTGTGCTGGAAATTGCCATTTTGCTGGTGTCATGACGAGCTCAGCTCGTCATCAGCACAGCTCCACTGTGCCTCATGACGAGCTCAGCTCGTCATGAGCATGGAAGGGGTTAACGCGAGCAGACGCAACCAAATAACCCTTACCTCCAATTACTATTCCCAAAAAGAATCTCCTTCAAAGCTCTATGCATTGCTCATCAGGCAATCTACGGGACTGGACTAACCTTTGTAAAATCAAAACATAAAATGTACAGACTAAGAAGAAATCTCATATCCAGAATGGATCATTCCCCCTCTTCAAAAATTGTTTGCTCTTTACAGAAATGCAAGCTGTGGAATACACTCCCAAAGAGAATAAGTATCATCATTTGCCATCTAGAGTTCAGGAGAGAATTAGTAACCTGACTCTTCCCAAAATAAGAACTCAGTTGACTGTCTAACTGTAAGTTATACTGGTTTGTATATGCAACCTGCAAAGCTATCTCACTCTCTCACTCTCTTCCTTTCTTTGCATCTCTGTGTACCAGATACTCTTACATGCTGCCACAAGACATCTGGAGCACATCTATGGTCCTCACACATGATACCAAAACACACTGCTCATTTTTGATGCCTCAACCAAAACTCGTTAACGACCATGCGCAACAGACTGTCTAGCTACTTACTAAACCAACCAGAAAGTGCTTTGGGGCCTCTCAAAGTGGAAGGAAATTGGCTAGAAATCCAAAATAATACACTATAGTACACTATGTTTCACCACATAATGACCCTCTTCCTCCCTGCTTCAGAAAATGCCTCACTGCAACAACTATCCCATAGTGATTTAGACTATGGCCAACAAATAGCCATCTTTGGCATCAAAAACATTTCTCCAGCTTTCCTCAAACTCCACACATGAATACACAATTCCTGCCTCCAGAGTATCAAAGAAAGCTTCCAGGATACAAGTGATGAGGTGGGGGATCTAAAGTAGCTTCAATTTGGAGGTACCTTCAAAGGGAGCAAGAGACAAAACTAGTGTTGTCAGAGAGATTATTCCTGGGAGGGGACATCGTTTTCTTGGAATTAACTGTAAGATATCACTTTAAAACTAAACTGAAATCATGACTTCAGAGATAATGGTGAGTAATATGGTTTGGAGTAAAGAAATTATCTGTGAGTCAATGGGAGTTCTGCTAACCAAAAATATTGAGTCCTTTTTTTCCTCACTCTAGCTTGAATGCATATAGTTTATAAGACAGCTAATTTATCAGATATAGAGATTGTAGAGAAGCAAAATCCAATGTAGCAGAGGCTGAGCTGAGGAGTGTGGCAGCGTTTCATTAAAGCTCAGTCGAGGTTTACTCGTCCTGGCCAAACTCTGCAGTGGTGGCAGGACTGCTGTGCAGTGACTGCTCTTCAATTATGGTGGAGGAGCATCACTCTCCCTGCTGAAAGCCAGCAGAGGCAAGCACATAAATAAAATGATTATAAAACAATGTTATTATCATTTTATTTTGCATCCTGCCGGCTGCCTGCTAGCTGAGCCGAGGGAGGGGCAGGGACAGCCACAGTGACGCTGCAGCACCAGAGTGGAGGAGGGAGTGGTGGGCACTGCTAAATGCGCCAGAGGGGCCGGGCAAACCATCAGGATCTGATACCCAGCATGACTGGATGCTACTTGCTAATGAGAACCAGATGATGGAGCGACATGCCTCGAGGGAGGGGGGGGGGGGGGTAAGGGTCGAGGGGGAAGAGGGGATGGCAAGTTTTGTTAGTTTAGTGTTCACTGAGGTTGTTCTGTATGAGGACTGGAACGGACAATTGGGATGCCGAATTCCCGGCGCAAGGACATGGAGCATAGCTCACCTGGGAACTCGGAGGGGATTGAAGGCTATTGGTCCCCTATGAGAAGTGAATGGCAATATTTAACAAAAAATTGAACTGGGAACCTTTGTTGTCAGCCCGGGTTCAAAAGGTTACACAGTCAATTGAAGCTCTCTTTCGCTTTGCTAGTAAATTAGGACAACGACGTATAGCTGAAATAACATCTTTATATAAAGCTAAATGTGTTTTTGCTCTGACCCATGGTGCTGGTGTTTGGGGGTCACAAAACTGTGAAAAAATACAGATTATGGAGAATAAGTTTCTAAAACGCTTACTATCTGTCCCATCGGGCACATCAAACATATTCTGCCACGGAGAGGCTGGAATTGAGTTTGTAAGCGATATTATTCGCGTTGCACCTTTAATATTATGGTCTAAAGTTTGGCAATCTGATGAACTGAAATTAACTAAAGATATCCTCCAAGATTGCCTTAAACTTGAACATTACAGGGAAATCCCATGGCTACGATATGTCAGGGAGACCTTCTATAAGATAGGGTTGGGAAATATGTTTATAAATCCTGACATGCTTAGTAAGGATGCTAAGGAAATTATTAAAAATGCCTATAGTGTTAATCTGGGTTCTTTAAAGACAAATGATTATGTAACACGTGTACGGGGAAGGCTAGTTCGACCCTTTTATTTGTCATATATTATGAACACACAATGGCGTTTTAATCTTACAAGATTTCACCTTGGCACTTTACACTTCCTCTTTGCTTTTCCAAAGCAGGGGGGTTGGTGGGAGAAGTTACCTTGTTGCTCTTGTAATAATAAGGTTTCGCAAAATACTCTCCACCTTTTTCTCTTTTGTACTTTGTATAAGGTCCCAAGAAACACCTTTATCAGACCATTACTATTATCTCTTGGAACGTGTTATTACAAAGAAGCTTATGAATTTTTGTTATCTCTGTCAACTGCAAACACCTGTAATGCTGTACTGAATTTTATTAGATCAGCTCTGGTGATCAGAAATAGATATTGAATGTTCAAGGTAATTAATTTTAAGCTTGTACTGTGGTTTTATTTTAGAATCCTGCAAACATGTATTGTGATTTTATGGTAGATCAACTGTTTTGTTTTTAAATTGATGTATACTTTTATGATTTCCTTGTGGAATCGAAATAAAGTTATTTGAATCAAATGGCAATATATGACCAATAACTATGATTGTAGACTAATGTTACCAGCAATGAGATGACCACTCTTCAATCCCACGGTATTGATGCTACCTGAATTGATGTAACTGAATAAAATATGTGTACAAAATAAAAATCAGACTGCCGGGGAGGCGCCTTCTGCCATCGGGGGCCTCCTGGACTCTGCGGCGCTGGCCATTACTGCTGAGCCTTTTGGAGCTGGGCGGCCCCACTGGGGGCATCGCTGAGCACCGAGGATCTCCCTGGGATGAGCCTGGGTATCAAGCCTTCCATCGCCTGATCCGGGGGCCCTGGAGACCGCGACCGGGCTGCACGCCGCTGTTGGAGCCCTCACACTGCTCTGTGGGCAGGCAGCCTCTCCCGCTGGCCTTGGAGTGTGCAGTGGCTCGGGGGCTGGGCTGTGGAATGATCCTGGACAGGGGTCTTAGGGGAGTTGAGCTCGCAGTGGCTGCCCGGGGGTTCTGCGCTCGGACCGACTGGTCCTGTGGCATTGAAGTCATGGGTCACGTTGCATTGCCCGCCTCACCCTCTGGGTGGAGACATCCTGGACTTCCCTGTTGGTGCCTGGGGGGCTTCTAGCTTTGGAAGATACTGGGGGGTATGCTGTTGCGGACTGGAGGAGGTTCTATAGTGCGGAGGCTCTCTGGACGCAGAAGATTTACCCTTTGCAACACGTGGGGAAACATCCGTCTGGATCCATCCCTTTTCTGCCTGCCCTCTCCGGGGGTTTGAGTGGGTGCCGAGCTCCCCCATGCAACATACATACGGACGTCCTGGCCGGGCACAGCTGTGAAGACGATATTGTTGTCCAGGTGCGTGACGGGAGCCCCGTCCTGCGAATACCTGCCTGGACCACATCCCACTGGTGACAACCTTGAGGTGAACTGTGCTAAGATCATTGCTAGACTGCCTGCTGAACCCTCCCTCTGAACGCGGCAGTCCTGTGCTCCCTGCAGTTGCTGGGTGGGGGTACAGCCCTCTTGCGCTTGTCTAGCTACATCATGGGCAAGGACAGGCTGCCTCGAGCCTCCAACTCCAACACCATCACACAACATACTACGCAACGTCTGGCCCCACAGCGAATCACTCGTCAGATGGGACAGGATGGGGTGGGAGATGTCTCCACTGAGCCATCACGAGCCGAGCTCCTGGAGGCGATACAGGTGGTAGAAAGAGCCCACATGGCGCTGGTCCCTCCGCCGCCGCCGGGGGCTTCCTCCACTGGGCCATCATTGCCAAAATACTGAACTATCGGGACAGAGATTGTATACTGAAAGCGGCACGAGAAGTGGTAGACCTTACTTTCGACAATGCCAAGGTGTCCATTTATCCGGACTATACCAGCCAGGTGCAGGAACAAAGGAAATCCTTTTCGGCATCAAGCAGAAGCTGCGCAAACTCCACCTACAGTACATGTTACTGTACCCTGCGAAACTCAAGGTAATTACGAATGGGAAGGCCCATTTCGTTGACTCCCTGGAGGAGGTATGGGAATGTCTTGAGATTAGGGGAGAGGCCCTCCCCCCAACGCGAGCAGAGGGGATCTCGGCATACCTGGGGGACCAGACCTCTTGGGAGCTGCAGGGTCAGACGTAGGAGTCAACTAGCGGGCGTAGCTCAAGCAGAGAGACAGCGGATCACAGTGGGAGACGACAGCGCCTTGCGCGTTGAATCATCGGACTCCGACAACACTCCCCCACCGACTGTGACAGAGACTCCTGAAGAGAACCTGGTACCTGAAACGCTTCTGTCGACTACTCATGTGGTACTGGAGATGGTCCTGGACCCACTGACTCTCAATACAGCACCGTCCTGAAGATGATATCCTTTTTTGTTCTTTTCTCTCTGTCTTTTCTCCTATTGTTGGGGTGGAAGACTTGAGTGGACTAGTGACTGTCACTGGCACGGGACTTGGGAGAACTGCTTGTTGTAATAGAATGTTGCAATCATTTGGCGGGGTTTATATATCATTCGACCATGACAGGCCATGGATCCATACGTGGGAGGTTTGGGATTTTGCATTATGCCATTGGGTGGCTGGTTGAGTCGGGAGCGGACATGGGTGTGGGTGGTTTTCTTCTTATTTTGTAGAACAGTTCTGGCCCGTTTGGGCTAATAGGACGTGCACGTCTTGGCACCAGCATGGGAAGGGCATTCTGCATGTTTTGTTGACAGTGAATTGCTCGTGGGAGGGTGTTTCAGGGGGGGGTTGTTGGTTTTGTCTAGGCATTGTATGTATTGCATTTAGGGCAAAGGGCTTAGGTAAGCACAGGGATTGGATATCACACCGTACATGGGGTTTAAAGTTTTAAGCTGGAATGTGAGGGGGCTGGGAACATACACCAAGAGATACAGGGTCCTCTCCTTTCTCCGAAGGCATCAGGTTTCGATAGCAGGCCTCCAAGAAACTCACCTCACGGATGAAGGGGCACAGAAATTGGTGAAGGAATGTTGGGGACAGGTTTTCCATTCTTCATTCTCTTCTTATGCCAGAGGGTTCCTTGTGTGGGTGGCCCCTGGGGTTCCATTTGACATACAATATGTGGAGGCCGACATCCATGGAAGATATATGCTCCTGAAAGCTAAACTAGATGGAAGGGATGTGGTCATAATGAACACTTATGCTCCAAACACCGATGACCCGGACTTCTTTAATTCTCTGCAGGAGGTTCTGGTATCAGAACTGGAGGTGCCACTACTCTCGTTGGGGTATTTTAATTGTGTCCTAGACCCCGTCCTGGATAGATTCCCACCTCGTACTGGCACGAAGCCGAGGATGACAATGAAGCTCCGAGAGGTCATGGGGAATGTAGGAGCCCACGATATATGGTGCTAAACACATCCAACCCAGAAAGTGTACACCTTGTTCTCATCCAATGGGGACACCTATTGAGCGTTGTGGGAAGAATGGGATTAGGTACAGGATTTATGATGAAAGTGAAGGAGCTTTTTCAAAAAATCAACAGACATTGTGTCCTGTAATAGATAAACTCGAGCCCCGTGTGCTCTCCAAAGAGGGACCAGACACCGTCAGACGTCCCCCCTGTTACTTATACTAGTAACCATTCACAGCAGCAATACTGCAAAATAAACATACCAGAGGGAGTAAAACACCAGCAGGAGAACATAAAGCATTACTTTATGCAGATGTTATGATGGTAGCGCTATCTGACCCTGTCGCCTCTATGTCAGTCCTCGTTTAAACTTTCTCAAAGTTCTCCGGCTATCGTACCAATTGGGGTAAATGCAAGGCTCTTCCCATGACCAGAACAATGAATGTAGTATCTTTAGACAATAGTCCATGGAGATGGAAAAGCTAATGTCTGAAATATCTGGAAATGTTAGTGAATATGGGACTAGGGCATATGAGGATGACTTCACCTGCTTAGATAGAGTGATGGCTAACTTTGTCAACCAGTCCAAGCTGTAAAATCCAAGTCAATAAAATGAGCATACCCCATGTTTCCACTATGTATTTACAAGTATCCTCTTATGAATTCCGGCAGGTATACTTTGCACACGGAATAGGAAAATAAAATCCTTTATTTTTGGATGGGCGTTATCACGAATAAAGGCCGCCAAACTACCTTCTCTTTGAATCAAGAGGACTGGGAGGAGTTCACATGGAAACATACTGGCTCGCATACAAACTCTCCCAGATAAAATACATAATGCGTGCTAACATTAAAACCCTGAGCTGGGTCCGAATTGAAAGGGCTCTGTTGGGTAGAGGAGGAGGAATGCGATCCATATACACAGAAGAAACAAAACACGGGAAAAGCGAAACCCCATTATTAACTCCCTTGAATATTCTTAGAATAAATCATTCAAAAAATGGATGTAGATAGAAAAAAAGCAACAGGAATCTCTGTCTTCCTGTAGCTCACGATCTAAAACATTGGTGGTTGGGGAGACTACAAAAAGACTTCCCAAATGTTTAATGGAAGGAGGTGCTTTACACATAATAAATACATTCTAAAAGTTCGGCTGAAATGTGGCTACTTCAAAATCATACACAGACAGCCCAGGTCACCCATAAGTTAGAAAGGAGCAGGGTTGTGACCCTGGCAGTATGTTAGAAGCACATTCACCCTGACACTGATTTTGTAAACCTGTTTAAGACATGTTGAATATGGCATATTTAAAAAAAAATAAAAAAAATCGTCTTCCCATTGAATGATCAAATAGGAAGAAAATTAGAAGATCCTTGGGAGGGTTTCATTTCTAGAAAGCATAGGATTTATGGAGGGGAACAGCATTGGATGACACTCATTTGGATGCAGTTAGGTCTTTCATATGGGGTACTGAGGTAGTGTCCAGGGTTAAAGTCAGAGTTGGGTGAAGAACACATCTCTTATTGGTTTTACACTAGATTTCTTCCTTTTCTCTTCCTCTCTATTTTGTATGTTCTGTCTGTTTTTCATTTACTAACAGGGTCTGGTGAAAGGTGCATTCGGTAACATGGTATGGTCAAATACCATTCTGAAAAATTTCTGTATGGCTACGACCGCGGAATTTATGTTCTGAAGGACATGCCCATTTTTTTTAAATAATAAAGAAATGTTATAAAAAATCATCACATCAGTTGATGTTGCCATACTTTTTACTAACCAATGTTTAACAAATGATTTTAAGAAGAAAATATGCACTTTAAAATCCAGCTTGCTGCAGCACAAAAAACATGTGCTTTCAGTCTACGTTTTAGCCTCAGATTTTCCTGCTTTCATCACATAAGAAACTTGCATTCTGCTAACTTGCATTCTACCAGTTTCTTCTTTCTCCCTTTCCTTCGATCCAAATCTGCCTCCCATGGTGAAACGGTTTTCTCTATTCCTGTGGCCAAGATGTCAAATGGATTGCCTCTATCCTTAATGATATAAAGCTGCTCTACTCATTTTTGAGAAACAACTAAAAATCTTGGCTTTTTAAATGATAAATTATACTATTTTTATTTTAAGATTTGTTAGTGGGCTGTGGTAAGCTCTAAAGCTCCAAGAGACTAATGTGTACGTTTAATAAATAACTATTTTTAATATAACGTTACCTTTTCAAATGCTTTGAGGAACCGTCCTAAATTTTAGATTAAAATTATTTAGCTATGCAAAACTTTCAGCACCTCTAAAGCTCACTTATTAAAGTATTAAATCTGACCTTTCAGTTGCAAAACACAGAGTTCCTTTTTGTTCACACACAGGCCCCACCCTAGTGCACTCAAGTGTGTTGTTTGCCTATTTATTACCAAAACTGTTTTAATTTTTCAGAAAAATGCCTGTGCAGCTGTGAGCTAATTATTCAGGGCTAGTTGCCCAGGGGTTTAAATGTCAGATGTCCAGAGCCAAAACATGAATATAAAATCTGTACAAACACGACAAAAAGATGGATATCCTACACATCCCTTCAGGAAATGATCACCATGTACAGGAAAGCAGAACATTCTAATTGATCTGTCACGGTAGTGAAAATGGAGAAGGTGGTGAATAAAATGTCATTCCCTGAAGTAAAAATAACAAGGGCTAAGACATTTAGTCAGCCGCAAAATATTACCCGTGTTAAAACAGCTGTGTTAACATTGTGACAACATCTGGCATTTTGCACATACGTGTAGAAGAGGCATGTTAGTTGAGGTGAAGTGGGTAAATGTTAGTGGTGAAGAGGTTTGCATTAAATGTCTTCATCAAAGTCGCTTGTAAATCTAAAATGATAGCACACTTATGAATGGCGCGGAAATGAAAATGGTCGCATGTGCTGTTAGGGCCTGATTCACAAAGGTAAACATAAACTTTTTTCTTGGTATTCACAACCTACAAGTTTATAGTAGGACTGCGGAGACTCCACAGTCGGGGCGGAGAACTCTGTACATAAAAAGATAGGCCTGTGTAAGCTTACCTTTGTGAATCAGGCCCTTTGTTTGAGGAGCACATCCATTTGTGACATTGCCATTGATGTTATTAAGGCAATAGTGGTCCCTTACAAGCATGGAGATGTAAACAATAAATATAGACTAAATCGTTTCTATATTGAAAAGGACATACCCAGCCGGGCAGAGGTCTAATATTTACTTTTTAAACAATGTAAAGCACACTTTACAAACAGTATAAAAGGCGGGGCACAAGCCTGTACCCAGCTTAACGTACAATTAAACATAAGGGAAGAAGGGCAAGTGGAGAAACAAACAAAAGGGCTTTTAGGCAAAAGCTTAGCGTTCTGTTAACCTGTTAATTGCACAGTTTCAGTAATAAAACAGAATAATACTAGCACCGTTACACTTTTGAAAGACATAAAGGGTTTATGCATTTGTATATGGTGCACATATATGTCGACGGTGTTTCGATCCATTTAACACATTACACCAGGGGTCTCCAAACTGGTCCTGGAGAGCCGGATCCATGCCAGATTTTTTGGATATCCCCATTGAGATACATGTAGTTTTTTTAAAAATCTGGCATGGATCCGGCCCTCCAGGACCGGTTTGGAGACCCCTGCATTACACGGATCATCATCAGGACATGTAATAAATGCCTAATTGCCGGGAGCAAGCCAAGGGATTACAAGGCTGCGGGTAGGTTGCGGGAGCAACGCAGGGTGTCCAGGGTTGTTGAGATGAGTTGAATTACTTAGTATGGGGGGGAGAGAAGGATCAGGGAAGCCACGGATCGGGCGTATTATACGTTCGCTCAGTCGATGTGTTTCGATTGGCTCAGTCTGCGGGTGGAGCGTCAAGGGGGCCACAATGGGCGGTAGTTAGATCACTCCGGGTAGGCATGGTGGTACAATGACCAGGATGCAGGATTGTGCTGCTCGAGCGCAGTGCTGCTGTTGCCATTGATGTAGCAAACCGTAAAAGCCTTCATATATATAAATAAGGTAATCTGATTGTGAACAAATGCGACAATGAGCTACAGTTGGTTTATAAAACCAGATTGCGCATTTCAAAGTATACTCATATTGGTACAGACCTAGCCACTTCGACGATGGACTGTTTCGCAAGTAACAAGGGGAACAACAAGCATTTGCAATGCAATAGGTCTCGCGTTAGGAAAGTTTGAGCTATTGGTATTGTAAATGACAAATTTTGTATTTATGTGTTGGTTTTGAAAATAGCTAAATTAAAAGCTTTGTCATTTACAATTCCAATACTTTTAACTTTCGTAATTGCGACACCTAAAGCATTTGTAATGCAATATGTGTTGTATTTACGTGACTTAGATGTATTGATATTACAAATTACAATGGCTTTTAATTTTTTTAAATAATTAATACTTAAATAAAAGTTTATGTAATTTATAATGGCAATAGCTTAAACTTTTGTGAAGATTATGTTCAGTGTATTTTATTGTGACGAAAATCCAAGAACAGAAGTGAAATATTAACATCTTTTTGTGACATTTGTAATAAAGCTTGAAACATTGAGAGAACATATTTGAACCAGTTGTTGTTGAATGGTTGCACAGATTGATGCTGTGGTGGCGCTGAGTGATGTTGTGGTGGTGACAAGTGATGCTGTGGCGTTCAGTGATGCTGTGGTAGCGCATAGTGATGTTGTTGTGCCCCTGAGTGATGCTGTGGTGGTGCTGAGTGATGCTGTGGTGATGCGATAGAAAGAGTGAGTGCGATAGATAGATAGAGGGAGGGCGATAGATAGATAGAGGAGGGCGATAGATAGATAGAGGGAGGGCGAAAGATAGATAGAGGGAGCGCGATAGATAGATAGAGGGAGGGCGATAGATAGAGGGAGGGCGATAGATAGATAGAGGGAGGGCGATAGATAGAAAGAGGGAATGCGATTGATAGAGCGAGGGAGGGCGATCAGTGCTTTAAATGGGAAAAAATAAGTGCAGGTACTCATTAATATGAGCTAGAGGTGTGGCAAGTGGGCGGGGCTAGGGGCGGGGCTAAGAGCAACATATGATGATACATAATGAATTCTGTAGCAGTTGCAGCCACTATAAAAACACATGAAAAATATGTGTATGTAAACTAAACAGGTTAACTCGTTACACAAAATGAAATCCAAACAGGATGATATGTGAACAGTTCCTCGTTTTGTAATATTTGCTGCTTTTTAATGCCATACTGCTTTTTTGTTGTTGTTTGGCACAATACTATCTACTCTCAGGCATACATACACACACACACACACACACACACGCACACACTCACGTACACACTCACACTCACTCACACTCACTCACACACACTCCATCTAAAATCTCCTGAGTGTCCTGATTCTCTCCCTCTTTCCCTCACTTTTCTCTCACAGACAAACAGGCACACACAAGTCGGCAAGCACACAGACATAAGCAAACACTCACAAAAAGTTTCAGGTGGGATTAAAGCCATTTTAAATCCTTACCTCCCATTACTTGCTAAATTGCTGCTGTCCATGTTCTGCCTCCATACCTGTGTTTGCCCAAATGCACACAATAGTGGGAATGTGATTAACAGCACAGGGCCTAAATGGGCCCTCCACTGTCAATACTGTGTGATGGTGAACACAGCGACATCATGCAAATGATCCCAATCTGAATAGTTCAACAGCGGTTCTGCTCAGGACTATAGAAGCGCCGTGGCTGTCAAATAGGTTCCAACCATGGCAGCCTCGTGCTCACCAGCACTAGCAGCCAGTGAGCCTACCTTTCATGAGTATTGGTACTCTCCTCAGCAGTAGAGACGTGCTAGTACACACATTTAAAACAATGCCACTGCCCTTTGCCCTACGACCAGGCTCTTCCCGGTTCCATGCCTTTACATAGGCATGTCCTCTCTATTCGCCTCTAAGCTTATCTCCCTAGTTCTGCTTCTCTTCTTCCCACCTTTTGCTTACTCTCTCCACAAGTCTTCAATTTCCTCACTGTTTATTTCCCTACTTGTCTCCTTTTCTCACCTCCATTCTGTACTCATCCCCTAAGTTTGCCATCTGGCCAGTATTTTGTTCTGCAGTGTGTGTGTGTCTGTGTGCGTCTGTCTGTGTGCTTCTGGGTGTGTGTGTGGGTGTGCGTGTGTGTGTCTGCGTGTGTGTCTGCGTCTGTGTGTTTGTGTGTGTGGGTGTGTCTGTGTGTGTCTGTCCGTCTGTATCTATCTGTGTGTATGGGTGGATGACAGCACGACATGATGACGTCACTGAATTATACCAGTTACTTTATAACCGGGATCACATTTAAAACTATTAGCCATGGGAGATGGGATGCGCAAACATGGAAGATGACAGCACGACATGATGACGTCACGGAACTATTCAAATTACTTTATTAATAAGACGTATCCACGGGACGGGTCAAACGGGATAAACATTTCAACTGTAGATAATTATCATTGGAGGGCACGAACACGGAAGAAGGCACTTGGATTATGCAAATTTGAAAATATTAGCCATGGGAGATGGGATGCTCGAACACGGAAGATGACAGCACGACATGATCACGTCACGGAATCATGCCAATTACTTTATGACCGGGATCACATTTAAAACTATTAGCCATGGGAGATGGGATGCACATTTTAAAATATTAGCCATGGGAGAAGGGATGCACAAACGCGGAAGATGACAGCACGACATGATGACGTCACTGAATTATTCAAATTACATATTAACAAAATGTATCCACGGGACGGGGCCAAACGGGATAAACATTTAAACTGTAGATAATTATCATGGGGGGGGCACGAACACGGAAGAAGGCACTTGGCTTATGCTAATTACTTTATTAACAAGACGTATCCACGGGACGTGCCAGACATCATATGCATATGCAAACGGGATAAAAAATGTAAACTATAGATGATTATCATGGGGGGGGGACACGGACAGGGAAGAAGGTACTTGGATTATGCAAATTACTTTATTAACACAGTGATTAATGTTGGAGGGGCTCACAAAGAGAAGCAGCTCCTGTCCTGAACAAAAAAATGCAAAGAAAACCGGCTTTGGCTGTCTTTCTGAACCCATTTACACACCTGATTGAGAGGGGCGGGGGTGATGCTAAAGCACTTTCAGCTGAACTGTCGTTGCACATGTGATCAACAGGGAAGGGTCTGTCTAGACCCTGCACTGTTAATCACAGCGTGACGCAAGGCAAGCCCTATTAGACCCCTGCTGTCTCAGGCCATTCACATGGGCGCTGCTGGAATCACCAGCAGGGACTCTGTAAGAGGCTTGGCGCCCTTACAAGCTCCTGAGAAGCATGGCGTCATCTATCCTGTGCAATAGGAGAGACATAACCGGAGCCTGCAGTCCCGTTTAACAGGGTACCGGTACTCTCTCTGGCTAATGAAAAAGTGCCGGTACTGAGGGCCTGAAAATTCAGAAGTGCCGGTACTCAGTACCGGTGAGTACCGGCCCATTTAAAGCACTGAGGGCGATAGATAGAGGGAGGGCGATAGAGTGACAGCGATAGATAGATAGAGGGAGGGTGATCGATAGATAGAGGGAGGGCGATAGATAGATAGAGGGAGGGCGATAGATAGATAGAGGGAGGGCGATAGATAGATAGATGGAGGGCGATAGATAGATAGATGGCGGGCGATAGATAGAGTGAGGGAGGGCGATAGATAGATAGATAGATAGATAGATAGATAGATAGATAGATAGATAGAGTGAGTGAGGGCGATAGAGTAAGTGAGGGCGATAGAGGGAGTGAGGGCGATAGAGTGAATGAGGGCGGTAGAGTGGTAGAGTGAGGGCAGTGGAGTGAGGGCGGTAGAGTGAGGGTGGTAGAGTGAGGGCGTGAGGGTGGTAGAGTGAGGGTGGTAAAGTGATAGAGTGAGGGCGGTAGAGTGGTAGTGTGAGGGCGGTAGAGTGAGGGAGGTAGAGTGAGGGCAGTAGAGTGAGGGTGGTAGAGTGAGGGCGGTAGAGTGGTAGAGTGAGGGCGGTAGAGTGAGGGCGGTAAAGTGGTAGAGTGAGGGCAGTAGAGTGAGGGCAGTAGAGTGGTAGAGTGAGTGCGGTAGAGTGGTAGAGTGAGGGCGGTAGAGTGATAGAGTGAGGGCGGTAGAGTGGTAGAAAGAGGGCGGTAGAGTGAGGGCGATAGAGTGGTAGCATGAGGGCCATAGAGTAGTAGAGTGAGGGCGGTAGAGAGGGCAGTAGAGTGGTAGAGTGAGGGCGGTAGAGTGAGGACGGTAGAGTGAGGGAGGTAGAGCAGTAGAGTGAGGGTGGTAGAGTTAGGGCGGTGGAGTGGTAGAGTGAGGGCGGTAGAGTGGTAGAGTGAGGGCGGTAGAGTGAGGGTGGTAGAGTGAGGGCGGTAGAGTGAGGGCGGTAGCATGAGGGTGGTAGAGTGATGGCGGTAGATGAGGCGTGAGGGCGGTAGAGTGGTAGAGTGAGGGTGGTAGAGTGAGGGCGTGAGGGCTGTAGAGTGGTAGAGTGAGGGCGGTAGAGTGGTAGAGTGAGGGCGGTAGAGTGGTAGAGTGAGGGTGGTAGAGTGAGGGTGTCAGGGCAGTAGAGTGGTAGAGTGAGGGCCGTAGAGTGAGGGAGGTAGTGTGGTAGAGTGAGGGCGGCAGAGTGAGGGCGGCAGAGTGATAGTCTGATTGTGAACAAATGCGACAATGAGCTGCAGTTGGTTTATAAAACCAGATTGTGCATTTCAGAGTATACTCATATTGGTACAGACCTAGCCACTTCGACAATGGACTGTTTCGCAAGTAACAAGGGGAACAAAAACAAACTACGGTATAGTTCGTTTCAGAAGTAGCAGTAAGAACATCGGTAACAGTAATAGTCTACATTGCAAAGCTCCTTCAGCCCTATTCTTGCATGGGGCAACAGAGGAAGAAACATATTATTCTATTAATTAGTAGTCCTGCTTTATATGTTAGTTGGGAATTAATTCTGTCACAAGGGCGATGGACTTCCCTCCCTTCAACACAGTGGTCTCAGTGGCCGCTCGCTGAGGGAGTGCTGCAGGGTGGTGGGGCGGGGGAGGGGCAGGGTGGGGGGGGGGGGGGGTAGTGGAGTCCGACATACGACGAACAGGAGTAAGGTATGTAATTACATTTTTTTTTAAATTATATCTTGTGAGCGCTGCATCGCCAACTCGGCAATGCAGCACGCGCATAGTAAATTGTTTTATTTATTTACTTACCTTACTCCTGTCCGTTATATGTCGGACTCCACTAGCCCCCCGCCCTGCCTCACCGCCCTGCAGCACTCGCTTGGCGAGCCACCACTGGTGGTCCGCTCACCTGATTCTGATGCAGGCAGCCCTTAAGTTTGGCTATGGCGGTGACTACTGTATCACTGCTGTAACCAAACTGCTCTGATGGCCGAACAGAATTAAAGCCATGGGATAATTAGCCACCTATCTAATTAGGATGGACAAACTGTGCTGTTTTTTTACTATCCGTCACTGCCAGCAAAACCCTGGTGGTCAGGGATTGTAAAAAAAAACTGAAAATGGCCCTGTTGCCATCGGAGATAACTTCCATGGCGAGGGGGGGGGCGTAAATTATCTTTTTGAAAATAAAAAAAGAAAACTGTTTAGTACAAGGCCTTTCAAGTTAACAGAGCCCAACAACAAACAGTGAAATGCATTGACAAGAACCACCGTGATAGTGTTGGTACCAATGCTTTATAAGTGCCCTCCACCTTGGCGGTCATTTATGCATCTGGCTGTTAGGACCTCCACCAGGGTAAGGAGGGGCCCAACTGCTAACATCTAAATCTGGCACCGAGTTTTAGGCATTTACGAGAAATTATTGAGGTGAATGAGTGAAGAATGAGTTCCAAATGTTTTCGTTGAGTATATTGGAAGACTTGAGAGTTGTCATTTTTGTCTTTGCAAAGTGAAATTTCCAATACATTTCTCAAATGTCTAAAGGCAAATATTATTGAACAAATACCATTGTCCTTGTCGTGACCCACATGTCGAATGATAGGCGGCTTCCAAACCTGAGAGATTTGACACACCAAATTTGGATTGATAAAGCCCCCTTTCTTGACAGTAGAAAAATGTTGGCAGTGTGCGAGTGGGGGCAGTGGCTGGGACTGGGAGGGAGAAATGGGGTCTAGGTTATTTGAGTCTGTGATGAACTAAGCATTAGTGTTCCAGGCACAGTATTCATTGTACAGAACAGCGTTTTCTATAGCAGACTGGTGTTCTATGTGGCCTGCGGGTCAGCGAAAGTCTACCAGTTGCTGCATATTATCTTTTTCGGTTCTCCCTTTGTAACATACTTTCAGAACAATTTCCTTATGTGTTGATATACTGCTGATGAGCATAGCTCTACATTACAATGTGTGCAGGCTAAACTAAAAGACATCATGGCCAGATATGCTAAATTTGTGGCGGTCGCAAAACTGTCCAATTTGTCAAATCAGAGGTTTTGCGACTGCTAATAAGTTATTTGCTATGCGCTAAACCCATTTTTGGAGTCTCGATAGTTGCATGACTACTACATTCCTGTAAGAAAATTGCCCTGCTGTAAAAAAAAAAAAGTTTCCAATATTGAAAAGCAGTAAACAGGATGATGTTCTACTGGCCCTTGCAGGCGACCATCACTATGATAGTAGCCATTGGTATTCGGTCGCAAATTGCCACCTGACTAATTAAAATAAATAATTAGGCAGGTTGGTCTGCGATGCACTACAATTTCTTAGTTTGCAAACCAACCTATTAGTACATAGGCCGGTTTGCAAAATAATGTAGTGTACGCCATATGTGGGCATGCGCTTTTTACTCCCTTTTTGGGACACGGTTTTTAGTTGCCCTTAGTGTAGAGTCCTTCATGTGCAGATTTTAAGTAGGTATTGTTATGTATCTAGTTCTTTAGATTTGGGCGAATGAAGTGATGACAATGTATTTTTTAGTGTTTGTTTACTAATAGTGATGCAAAGGCCCCACTTAGGGATCTGTGCTTAAGATGCTTGTCCTATGAGGAGAGCTTTCCTTTTCCCCTTAGGTGAAAGCACCTTGTACTCAGAGGAGGAATGCTGTATATTCTATAAAACTCTTCTTAACCCAGAGTGGAAACGCTTACCATACTCTGCCTTATTTGTTACCTTTCCACTTCCTTGCCTGATTCTGCAATCAAGAACCTCAAAGACAGGCGTTAATGGAACTGAAGACACGTAAAATGCCATCGGGGAAGAGATGGAATTCCCAACGACAGGCATAGTGAGGGTACTTGGAGCATTTCTCTAAAGGAAAATATTTGAAAAAAGATTCTTACATTCTGTATTTCAATTGCATAAAAAAATAGAAGAGTAGAAAGGTTGCCTCCCACTGTCCTGTCACAGGAAAATGGCAGCTAGGGATATGGAAATGGCTGCTGCCATGCAAGAGAAACTCATGGCCCGACAGACAGTAGTCGTTGGTAAAGTGTAACGCAGGAGAAAGAGCTCTATAAAAAAACATGAGGTTATGTTGGTTCTCTTTATCCCATGCGAGACCCCGATGCAAGTACCCTCAATCCCCTGCAGAAATCAAGAGGTCCATCTGGAAAATGCCTGCCCACACACAATAAGGGGTAACACAGTGTAGAAGGGAGCCCCAGAGTCCAACTGCAACCTACATGAGTAGGTGCACCAGAAAGGAAGGATGATGAGGTTAGCATGGACATGAGACCTGCATCTCATGTGTTTCTCACAGATAGTGAGGTGTGAGAATGGAACCGATGAAGCAAATGGCTACGATGAGCCGCGCTCTGCATTAAGGAGGAAAATAAATTGCGGCCAAGGGGTGAGGCATAGATGTTAAGTAGAGGGAGAGTAGTAGACACATTGAAACATCCCTGAATGAAGAACATACACAGCACACATGTACCAGTACTAAACTTGAGCTGGTGGTTGCAGGTGGTGGCAGCGGCACTAAGGGACGAATTTAATTCTTGGCCAATTTTAGATGCAGGCACACTTATGTTAATCACAGCAGAGACTACTCTGCCATGATTAAACCCCTATGACAGCTGTGAGAAAGTGGCTCTATATATAGTGGGCAATAAGGAAGTACAGTGTGTATAGAGTCCACAAACCCCAGAGGTATAACAGAGGTTAAAGTCAGGACTGACCTTACTCTACTAAGTAGTAGCTTGGTCGAGCAGTAAGGTAGTACCAGAGGACAGTGCAAAGCATTTGTTGTACACAGTTAGGGCCAGATGTAGGAGCCTTAATACCGGTCGGAAATGGCCGATTTCGGCCGTTTCCGAACGGTATTTAGCTTTTGAGATGTAGGGGGCATTTTATTTATAGAATCGGTATATTTACCGATTCGGTAAATATACAGAATCGGTAAAATACCGAATCGGTAAATTTACCGATTCTGTAAATCAAGATGTAGGTTGCACTGTAATCAGTGCCACAGGCGCTTACAGAATCGTTATTTACCATGGAATACTATTCCATGGTAAATAACGAATTCCAGTGTACATGCACCTCTGTGCATGTACACCTGTGCCATGTGACACACAGACATGCCCTTAGGGCATGTCTGTGTGTCACATGGCACACAAGCCAGAAACAGGGGTGCAACAGGGTGTCAAAGTGACACCCTGTCACCCTTGCAAAATCGGTAATTTTACCGATTCTGTAATTACAGAATCGGTAATTACCGAATCTTACAGATTCGGTATTTTTACAGAATATGTTACCTACATAGCAATTACCGAATAGTGAATACCGAATCTGTAAAATTCGGTATTTACCATTCGGTAAATTGCTATTACCTACATCTAGGCCTTAGTCGGCAAAAGATTTCACACACTCAAAGACTGAACTCCAGGCCAATGGTTGTTATATTCAAAGATATAGTTGTTTTATTTTTAGAACCAGTAGGCATAAAAATATACTTTGCTAGGTATGAATACGTTCTTGTAATTACTTTGCAAGGAAGCAATAAGGTATGTGAACACAATAGGTACAAGGGTTGCTGAAGGCAACACAAGTCTAGACACACTTTAGCATTGAGCTCAATAGATTATTATCATAAAAGTACAGTTAATTACAGTGTAGATTACTTTAGTAGTTCCAGGTCTAAATCCTAGATTCAGTCCTGGGGTAATTGCGTTTCAGTATTTCGTATGGTTTTTAAAGAATATTTCAAGTTTTCAAAAGTAGACAGAAGAAATTTCATAGAAAAGCAGACAATGGGTTCCTATGGAGAAAATACAGATTACTAGTAAACCCAGTAAGGATTACTTTTGCGGTTCAGTACTGGTCTGAAAGGTACAGTATTCTCTTCTCCCCTGATCACAGGTGAGTACTTCGGAATTCGGCTAATTTTGTATGAATATTTTCAGTTTTCAAAACTTCACACAGAAAATTTCAGAGTCAAGATTGGTCAATGTTATCCAATGGCAGGTAAGTGAGTTACCGGTTTCCAGATGAGTACTTGGCTGGTGAAGTTATGGTTCTGGGCATAGACTAAGGGGTCCCCCAAGGTCAGGTAGGTACAGTTGGTCCAGCCCCAGCAGCACAGGGCCAGTCGGGTGCAGAGGTAGTTAGGCCCAATGATATCCAATGAGGGAAAGGGGGCCTTCGGTTGGTGGCTGCTGGCTAGCAGGCCACACGGCTGTGGGAGCTGGACTCCTGGTCACTTGCTCAGGGCAAGGGGGGAAGTAGGATAGGATAAAAGTGGCACAACCTGCGACACTCGGGCGGCTGGGTGCAGGGTGCTTTTGAGCAGTCGGGCTCTCAATGTTATCCAAAGGGAAAGGTAAAAAAGGAACAACGGCGGCAGGCTCGGGGACGGAGACTCTCCAGAGGCGACCAGCTCTTCGAGAGGTAAGTTGGGATCTTGGAGCACAGGTAGGTACCCCAAAGGGAGGCACAGGGGGCTGTAGGGCGCCGGGTGCAGGGGTGTGTTTGGGTGTCGGAAAAGCTTACCCTCAGCTGGTCGCGGTTGGGGTGGCCCCTGGTTCTGAGTCTGCAGGAGCGTCTGGTTCGTCGAGGAGGGTCTTTGGGCACTGGACTTTGGGTCTCAGTCACCGGGGGGACGTCCTCGTGGTCTTGGTTCAGTTGGGCCCGGCCTGGGCTTGGCGGGTGCAGAGTGGGCTGGTACGGACCTTCCTGGCTGGCACCAGGTGGGTTGTTGCAGCAGAGCTTCTGCTGATGAAAGTCCGAGTCTTTAAGAGAATCAAGGCAGGCAGGTCCTCTGGGTGTGATGGAGCGGTAATTTCTTCTGGTAGTTTCTCAATGCAAAACCTTCATGCTACCTCTAATTTACCGCTCAAAAGGTGTTGGGCCCTTCACACCATGTATTACCTTCAGGAGACTTTAAATAAAGATGAACAGTCAAAAATGCAATTATTATTTTAAGCCAATAAAGAGAGTTGTTGAGTATTTAAAGGGTTTTATTTTCTAGTCAAAAGTTAAGTTTTCTCTGACAGTTTATTCATTAGTAAAATATCAATCAGGTTACAGAATTTGGAAAACAGGAAAAATAGCATTAATACAGAACTTATTACAGTCTGCATACAAGCATTACATATAGGAATGTGGCGCAAAATGTCATTCAAAACTCTTAAAGAGTTTCTAAGAAAAATAGTCTTGCAAGGCGAATCAAAAGTCAAATAGTTTGCAAAAATCTCCAATAAAGAGAAATAAATGCATAAGACAAATACATCTTTCAGATCTAATTAATTAGTCAAAGCATAAACTTAAAGTTTAGCATCTAATTCTATTTAATCAGCTGTTCTTCTGCATCTGCCTGTGTCTAAAGAGCAAGCAGGGAGTGAGATAGCCCCTCCTTCACCAGACCTCAAAGGAATGTGCCTGCAGTGCCAAGATATGACGTGGAAGCAAGA
The DNA here is from genome assembly GCF_964263255.1 of Lissotriton vulgaris. Classification (NCBI taxonomy): domain Eukaryota; kingdom Metazoa; phylum Chordata; class Amphibia; order Caudata; family Salamandridae; genus Lissotriton; species Lissotriton vulgaris. The sequence continues at coordinate 867,142,572 of NC_141687.1, read as the reverse complement.
AACCTCCCCCTGACTCTCCTCGGACGCCACTCCTCCCTTCAGCAATCTCCCGGGACGTTTCTCGTACCTAACCCATAGAATGAAGCAAAGCCTAACCCAAAATGAGCAAGAAGCCAGCTGAGCTAAGAAAGCCAGCCCCTCCTCCGGAGAGGTCAGTTTTTATACACAAAATTTTGGCAGACTACACAAAATGTTTCAACTTTCAGGAAAACCTGTACGTGATTGGTCCGTCATGATGGCATGAGTTCTCATCACCCTGACTCATTCTAAAAACCTGACTATATCAGTTTTAACAAAAGAAGCATACATAATAAATACATTTTATAAGTTTGTAACAATTGCTAGGGAAAATGTTTCTATAGTTTTCCTTCCTTCCTGCCAAAGCGCAGTCAGGTGGATACTTTTAACTAACTGGTACATTGGCACAGTCACAAGAATGTACAGTTCAAGCTGTCCTTGACTTCTTCGTGGTTTGAGTCAAGCTGCCACAGTCTGCGCATGCTCTCTTCTCTTTCAAAGCAAGCCATAGCCTGGTTTCACAGGCAGCCATTTAATGGTAGGCCCCAAAATAAAACAAACAAAAAGATAATATTAATGTCATGTATAAATGTTTACCTAGCCAAGCTACTAGTGTAAAGCAGCTTTTCTATTATTTATGACAACATGGCAATGTGCAACAAAGAAAAAGAGATGTTATTAACTGAAAATATTTATCAAAATATGCAACAAGTCAAAGTCTATTAAGACAGAAATAGTGGATTTAGGGATGAGCTGGGAAGAGAGAAACATATTCTATTAATCTTCAAAGCTAAAAAGGTCACTTTTCTCTACATTGCAAAAACACATGTTAATTCAGCAAAAGCATTTGAGAGTGAATAGGCCTCACTTTCATGTTTTTCATGTGCCATGTTTTTAACTTGCACCAAAATGTGTGTGGCAATTTAAATGCAGTTTGTCTGAAGCACAAAATGAAACAATGCCTGACTGCAGATGAAATCTGCTCCATCAGGTGTCCCAAGGTTGCTGCCTGCAGGAGTCGCCGGGATTAGGCAGGAGCAGGTTCCAGGATTGACAGCCTGGGGCCAAGTCATTTGTTGTCGTCCTGTTGTTAGCAGCTGCACAGCGGGTCTTCTTCTTGATCTTCTTTCTTCTTTTCGTATCGGGATCTAAGGAAGGAAGGTTCAGGGAGCCCCTTAATACTGAATATAGGGGTGTTACAGCCAGGGCAAGGACAGGGACCAATGGGTCCCTGTCCTGGGGTGAGTACACCCCCTAGCCTGCTCCTCTCCTGTGGGAGGGGGCAGAAGCCTACCTGGGATTGGGTAGGGCTCCCCATCTTCAAGATGACCGGAGCCCGGGGTTGTGCTTCACCTCGTCTCCCCCACCTAAGGGGTGGGGTTGGCACAGCTGGCACCCCCCCCTTCCTGACGTAGTTTTTCCTGCCAGAGTGTGGGTCAGGACTGGTGGGGGCTGGTTGCTGGGTACAGCAAATAGTCTGGGGAAGCTCACAGAGGTGCCATGCCTTTGAAGCTTCCACCTGCCCATCCTGGGGGGAGGGACCTAGCAACTCGCCCAGGATGTGCATTGTTGCAGGCCCTGGAGAGCGGGGGACTCTCCACCCAGGGGTCAAGCAACATGTCTGCTGTGTGGCAGCCTCTGCAGCCACTCAGCCCAGACGTGGATTGTAGGTTAGGTTTTCAGGGGGCATCTTTAAGATGCCCTCTGGTGCATTTTACATTAAATCCCACACTGGCATCAGTGCAGGTTTAATTTGCTGAGAGGTTTGGTACCAAACTTGTCAGTCTTCAGTGTAGCCATTATGGTGCTGTGGAGTTCGTATTGACAACTTACCAGCACCACATACTCTTAACTGCATCACTGCACTTACAGTGCCCAGGTATGGCCCTGGGGACTGTAGGGGCACAGGGCTCATGCACCTGTGCCCACACCTCTGGAATAGGGCATCCAGCTAGAGGGGTGATTGAAATATGCTAGGGCAGCAGGTTCTGTGGGCATGGCACACAGAGATGTGTGCCATGTCGATTTCTGTACTTAGGCACTCAGCCTGCAAAAGGCAATGTGTGGGTGCCAGGGTACAGGGCCCCTGAGGGTGGCACAATCAGTACTGCAGCCCTCAGGGGTTTTCTCTGGTCACCATGCCCTGGGTGCCTAGGGTACCATTTACGAGGGGCTGACAGGTGGCGGGAGATGCCAATTGGGTTTTTAGTTTCAGCACAGTTTTAGGGAAGGAACACCAGCACTGGGTACCTGGTTGGCAGGAACCCAGGGCACACTCAGTCAAAGCACATCAGCAGTTCAGAAAACATTGGGGCCATACCAAGGCAAGAAAGATGGCACTTTCTCACAACAGCCCAGTAGAGTAAGGGCCTTTGGAGGCAGACCAGTAATTCTACTCATGTAATTAGATGGGCAGAATTTGAGGTCAGTTTTCACTGCCCGTCACCGCCAAGAAAACTCTGCTAGTAAAGGACAACGACATCTGCAAAATGCTCCCCTCCTTACCGGAGGGGGTGTCCATGGTGAGGAGTGCATTTTCTTTTTGAAAAGAAAAAAGCAATCAGTTTGAACCTTGCACCAAGCTGTGAAAAGCATTGACAGGAGCTGCTATGACAGTGGTTCCTTGCAATGCTTTAAAAATGATCACCTGCTTGTTTGTCATTTCTAAATCTGGCAGGTGGCATCTCTGTCGTGGCGAGGAGTAATTTATTCATCACCCTGGCAGAGAAATAGGATCTCAGCCAGGAATCAAATTATGCCCTTAATTCTCACCACTGGCACTTATGACAGTCCACCACATAGGGGCGATGTTTGTCTAATTTTGAGATGAGCACAACAAAAGAGGGCCTGATTTAGATCTCGGCGGACATTGTATTGAATTGTATTGTAATTGCATTTATATAGCGCTTACTACCCCTGACGAGGCATCGAAGCGTTTTTCAGCGAGTAGCACGCTATTCCGGGACCCATAGAGGATTAGTGTTGAATTAGTATAGTGAAACATGCAAGTACATTTTAAGTGGTGGATAGGTTAGTCAGTTATTTGGATTTGGAATGATAGCAGAAGGATAGAGGAGGACAAAGATTTATATTTATATAGCGCTTGTTGACGCACGCTATTCAGGAAGTCTATAAAGGATTAGTGGTAAATTAATATGGTGAAATATGAAGTAATTTCAGTGGTGGATATTAGTCAGTTACTTGGAGTGAGAAGGATAGCAGAGGGATAAAAGGGGAAAAAAGATTTGCATTCATGTAGCACTTGTTACCCCTGATGGGTGTTGAAGCGCTTTTCTGGCGAGTAGCACGCCACTCCGGAACCCATAAAGGCTTAGTGTTGAAAATTAGTATAGTATAAATATGAAGTAGTTTGAGTAGTGGATATGTTATTCAGTTATTTGGGTAGTATATTAGTATAGTTGAATATGGAATTTGAGAAGTGAACATGTTAGTCTGTTAATTTTGATTATAAAGGATAATGGAGGGATAAAAGAGTAAAGGATTTTTTTTCTTTTTTTTTAGGTCTTAGCAGTAGGAGGAGGCTTTTGAATGAGTAAAAAGGAGTTTTGGAGGGGAGGAGTCAGAGGGAAGAGTTTAGAAAGGTATGTTTTAGGGGATCGGTATAGTAATAAGAGGTGTCAGATGATGCAAGGAGGTGTAGAGTAGGAGAGAGTCTAGAAAGGGTTATTTTTGCGATCATAGTAGTGGTATGGAGTTTGGTATAAATGAGAGAGTGGATGTAGAGGATGTATTGATAAATGTATAGGATGAGAGATAGGGTAGTGCATTGGAAGGAGTAGTAGAAAGAAGTTTGAGATGAGTCAGAAGGTTGGGCTGCAAGATATATTGAGCGAAGTAAAGGCTGAGAAATAGGGTAGTGCATTGGAAATACTAAATCAGAAGAAAGTGATAAATATATAGATCCATAAGTACATTGAAAGTATATAGATACATAGAGGAGGTGGTTATGTAGATTAAAGATATTGATAGAGGCACAGGATGAGAAATAGGGTAGTGCATTAGAAATGCTTTTTCAAGAGAAAAGTAACAGACACACAGATCCAAGTACATGGAAGGTACATAGATGCACAATGGAAGTATGTACATGTAGACCAAAGATGATTTTTATTTATTTATTATTATTATTTTTTCTCTTAACATAAGATTATTTTACATGTTTATACAAAGTAATACACAAAGATAGGTACATATCTATAGTGAGTTCCATAGTTTGGCCGCTTGAACAGAGAAGGATGTCCCACCCATGGTTTTTTTCTTGTTTGGTGGGATGTTGGGGCGAGATGCTCCTTTAGAGCGGAGGTTCCTTTGTTGAATGTGTTTGGTGACTTTATTCCTGATGAAAAGTGGTCCTACTTCATGTATTGCTTTGTGAGTGATCAGCTTGAATGTGGATCTTCTGGCAAGCGGTAACCAATGCAGGGCTTTCAAGGCAGGGGAGATGTGGTCTCGCGGATTGATATGGAAGAGTAGTTTGGCGGCCGAGTTCTGAATCCGTTGTAGTCTTTTCATGGTCGTTAAAGGTGATCCGTGGTAGAGGCTATTGGCGAAATCGAGTTTGGACAGAACAAGGGAGATGGTAGCTTGGACCTTGTGTGGAAATCCCAAATTAGGGAAAATTCGTTGCAGCGTTTTTATAGTAGCAAAGCTTGATCTTGCTAGTTATCCACTTGAGCATTCATCGACAGCTTGGAGTCCATAGTCATTCAGAGGTGTCTTACTTCCTTCGATACTTTAGTCAGTGATCCCAGTTCATCAGGCCATGCGGCAAGCGGGTTGTAATGTTTCCAATCGCCACACATGAGTATTTCAGTTTTTGAAGCATACAATTTGAGATGGCTCCAAGTCATCCACTGATCCACGGCTCTGAGACAGCTGAAAATTGGTGATTTTCCAATGTCTTTGGAGCATTCCAGTTAAAGGAGTATTTGTGTGTCATCTGCATAGTTATAGAATATGAGGTGAAATTTATTGATCAGTACTGGTAATGACTTCATGTAGATGTTGAAAAGCATGGGCAAGATGATTCAACCTTGAAGGACCCCGGCTTTTGTGGAGTACGGTTTGAGCCAGAAAGGTGGGGTATGGATGACATAAGTTCTGTTTCGAAGGTAGGATGCAAACCAGTCTAGAGCAGTTCCCTCTATGCCGGCTTCATAAAGTCTTTGTTTCAGAGTGTCATGGTCAACCGTGTCAAAAGCAGCTGAGAGGTCCAAGAGAATTAGCGCAGCAACACCGTTGCGTTAAACTGTATTCTTTAGGTCATTCCAGATGGCAAGGAGGGCAGATTCAATGCCTCTTCCCGGACGGAATCCTGTTTGGAAGTCTGAAAGTATGTCATTCTCTTCAATGAATTGTGACATCTGAGTGAACACAGCTCTTTCTATCAGTTTGCCCAGGAAAGGTCAATTTGTAATGGGTCTGTAGTTGTCAGGGTTCAGTGGGTCCAAGTTTGTTTTCTTTAGTAAAGGGCGTATGTATGACTTTTTGAGTTCTTCTGGAAATATTCCAGTAGTTAAGGAATCGTTGATGATTCTTCTTAATGGAGTGGCAGCAGAGGTTGTTAAAAGAATTGTCTTGAAAGTTTGTGGCGGACAGGGGTCCGAAGGGCTGCAGGCAGGCCTGCTTGCTATGACCAGGTCCATAAATTCATTGTGTGAGATGTGTTGGAAGGAACAGAGAGGCTTTATTAGAGCATTCTTGGATTGTTGTTTTGTACAAGGGTTAGTGCTGGTGCTTTGTTTCTGTTTTAAGTACGAGTCCACCATGTCTGCTTTGTCCGTGTAATGATTTGCCAGTTTGTCTGTGAAATCTTGAGTAACAGGATGAGTTCCTTCTAGGCAATTTGGTTTGCGAAATTCATTAAGTATTTTATAGAATTCTTTATTTGCACATTTAGCATTTTGAATTCTGTCTGAATAGTACCTTTTCTTAGCTTTTTGATAGCCGACTTGTATAATCTGTTAATTTTCTGTAGGTGAAGTTTGTCTTGTTTGGCATTTGTTTTGAGTCCGGTACCCTGCAGCTTTCTAATTTGTTGTTTTATGTCTTTTTTTCTATGTTTCTCCAAGGCGCTTTTTTTCTTTTGTTCTGTTGTGTGGCTTCCTGTAGCCACTCATATAGACTTGAGAACATAATTTATGGTTTCCAGATTTGTACTGGATGTTAGTTGTGTTTCCAAGTGTTCCAAATTGAGTTTGTTCCAATGCCGATAGGGGGATGGATGTATGGTAGTTTTAGGTGAGTCGCTTGGCGTTGTTTTATGTTGGAAAGCAAGCAAGTGTTAGTCTGACCATGTGACTGGAGTTATAGTTTGAAAGGTAACTAGTTCAGTTTTAGCAAAAATGACATCTAGGCAGCAGTGTGTGTTGGATTGTGGACAATCAGATGCAGGTTCAATGCGTCTAGGCCAGGGATTATTATTTTTGGATGGGTCATATTGGGTTAATCAAACCAAATGTTAAGGTCACCCAGAACGCATAGGTTGGAGTGTATTGTTATCAGATTTGAGGCTGGGTCTAAAAGTGCTTCTGGGAATGTTGCCTTGCTAGATGAAGGTCTGTAAAGGAGCAGGAAGTTACAGGACTAAGACGGTGTAGGATTGCATCTTGTTAGAAGAGCCCCACAATTCTTTATGGAGATGTCAGTTTTAGTGATATGTATTGTTTGCCTGAATACAACAGCCAAACCACCTCCTTTTTTGGCTATACGATTTTGGGTGATTATTTGATAGCCCAGAGGAATGGCTTCATTTTTTTTGTAAAATCTGTTTATTGGCATTTATTTTATTTAGACATTACAGCAAGTGCGGCGCTGCAAACATTACATCTCTTCGGCTATGGCATATTTTCGGCGCACGAGCAGAGTAACATGTCCGTGAGGCGCTGCAACGTTACACATAGATATTACAAAGTTTAGTGTAGGCGCCTGGGCACATCCATAGCATAAGGGAGTCTATGCGCTACAGCCCGGTGTGCAGAAATGAACTTTTATAAATAACAACTGCAAAAATAATTTTGCAACAAATCAGAAACAACAGACTGCAGCATAGTCACAGATATACAGTACATTCTGACCCCCTCCCCATCCCGGCCCCCGCCTCTCCCCCCTCCCCCCGCTCTCTCCTCCCAAGCGCGCATGCCTCCAACCTCCACTGCTCTTGCGCCGCAGCATTGTGTTGTGCACCAACCTAAACGTCAGGTGTGTTGCCTGCTTTGCACACCCCCATTGCCCAGTATGCCCGTCTGGTCCCCTGCCACCCCTTCGCCCACAGTGCTTCCCGCTGTTTGTAGGGCTTTAAGCATGCGTTCCCAGTGCTCTGCAATAGGCTCTCTGCAGAGCCCTACTGTTTCCTCCCGCCGTATGGCAGTCCATTCCGCCCGAGCCCACGCCTGGAGGGACAGAATCCATGCCCACACGCTAGGTGGGTTGCTCGCCTTCCACCTCCTCGTGAGGAGGCGTGGCGCCACTACCATCCCCAGGACCAGGAAACGGGACGATACCTTGTCTTTGGGTGACCCCTTAAAATGATGCAACAGGTATTCAGGCTAGTTCCAGGGAATGGTGAGGCCGGTGCACCGCATAAGTAGCTCGCTGATGTCCCTCCAGTAAGCGCCCAGCCCTGGACAATGCCACAAAAGATGGAGAAGATCTGTAGTCACCTCACTGCATCTGGGGCAGGACCCGTCAGTCCTGTGAAAGTATTTATTTATTAAGTCAGGAGTAAGATTGGCCCTGTGAACTATGTAGACTTGGATTTGGCGGAAGCGCATATTTCTGGGGATACGCACCGGACTTTAAGGATTTTCTCCCCCTCCTTATCGGCGAGTGCTCGCCCTAGGTCCCGCTCCCATTTACTGCGTGGTGGGGCCAGATCCAGTTCCGTGTGCGCTCTCAGGGATGCAGCGAACCACTTAACTAGATGCCTGCCCCTACCCATGACATGAAGATATTGCACGGTCAGGTGTTGTGTAGGCTACGCTGCAATATCTCCTCACTTAGCCGGCATGCGTGCCGTGAGGGAGCGGTGCATCAGGAACCCCCCGGGGGGAAGTCCATCTTCAGCGACCAATGTCTCATATTGTAGCAGTGTTCCATCTCTATATAAGTCGCCCAATGTCTGGACGTCCGCTTCATGCCATTGCTCCAACATGTGGCACGTGAGAACCCCCTCACCTCCCGTCGAGCCTTCCAGCGGCACCGCAGGTGCGTAAGGGAGCACTGTTCTCGTGAGTAGCAGTGCCCTACGGAAGCATTTGAATGCCACCGCCAACAGTAATGGGGTGGGACGCGCCGGTGACGCTAGTGGATGGAAGAGTGCGGTGATCCGCTCCAAGGTGTAGGGCAGCTCGCTCGTGGCAGTGTCCTCTCTCCCCCTATCTGCTAACCAGCGGGCAATCCATTGGAGCTGCGCCGCCAGATAATAATGCTCAAAGCAGGGAGCTGCTAATCCGCTTCTGTTCGTGGGTAGGAACAGTTTCCCAAGCGCCAGGCGGTGCCGGGACGCATGCCAAATGAAGTCACGCAGGACCTTGTTGAGCATGGAAAAAAAGGAGGCAGGTATAAATAAGGGCAGATTAGCAAAATGGTACAGAAGGCGAGGGAGCATGACCATTTGGGCAAGGGCGACTCTGCCCATGGGCTTCAGCGGGAGCGTGGACCAGAAGCCAATCTGGGTCTTGAGCGCCGTTACCGCTCATCCCAAGTTCCCGTCAAAGAGGTCGGTGGCTGACGGTAGATCTGGATCCCCAAGTACTTAAACGTTTCTGCTTTCCATTGGGCTTGCGTGCCATGAAGGTGGTATTCTGGATCGTCTACCTCGCTGCTGAATGCATAGAGGCAGGACTTGTCCGCATTTACTCGGAGCCCCGAGAGACCAGCGAAGTGGCTCAACAGGTGGGCCAGCTGCTCCGGTATGTGGCCCACATCCCTGATGAATACCAACAGGTCGTCAGCGTATAGTGACACCTGGTGAATACTATCACCCAGGGGGATGCCATCATCTAGGGTTTGTCTCATGGCCTCAGCCAGGGGCTCCATGGCCAGCGCGAAGAGCAGTGGGGACAGAGGGCACCCCTGTCGGGTGCCCCTGCCCACCGCCACTGCCTCCGAGACATATGGCCCCAGCCGGACGCGAACCACAGGGTTCCGGTACAAGAGGTCCACCATCTAGAGGAAGTTTACGTCCAGCTCATATCACTCTAGTACCGACGACAAGTAATCCCACTCGAGGCAGTCAAAGGCCTTTTCCAGGTCCAACACCAGGCACCCCGCTCTTGGCCAGACCCTCGTTGCCTTTGCCGCTACCCTAAAATATCTCCTGAGGTTCAGGGATGTAGACCGCGCTGGCACAAACCCGTTTTGATCCAGGTGGACTAAGTGTGAGACCGCCGGCGCCAGGCGATCTGCAAGGATTTTGGAAAAGATTTTCTAGTCCGTGTTAAGCATTACCAGCGGGCGGTAGGAGCCCAAGGTCGTGGGGTCTCTGTTAGGCTTAGGTAGGGACACTAGAAACCCCTCCCGCAAAGACGGTGGGGACCGACCCGCGTCTATTGCCGCCTTGTACAGTTGAAGGAGCTGGGGCGCTAGGATTTCCCCTTTCGCTTTGTAGTATTCGTCTGGCAGGCCGTCAGGCCCCGGGGATTTCCCGGTCGCTAGTGCCTGTATCGCATCTCCCACTTTCTCTAGAGTAAGCAGGGCGTTGAGCATGGCTTTCTGGCTCTCAGTGGCTGTGGGCAGCGCAACCGAATCCAGGAACTCAGCCAGTATATGTCCATGGCCAGTACCTCGGGCCTTATAAAGTTCCCTGTAGTGGTCAGTCAGCGCCGATGTATTTTGCGCTGCGTATATACCACTGCCCCTCCCCCTGTGTGAATGGCACCGATCGGGGTGCCGCGGCCCATCTTTTGCACTAGCCAGGCCAATAGGCAGCCCACTCTATCTGCCTTGGCGTGTGTCCAGGCCGTATGCGCCGCATAATTGTGACATCTCAGCCTTTCAATAAGCACCGCATGTTCACCTCGGAGGTCATTTAGCTTGGTTGAGTGTCTACCAGTCCCCTCACCCTCCCTCTCGTAGCGCAGGAGCTCGATCTCTATTCAAGTCAGGGAAGCCGACACTGTTGCACGGATGTTCCATGTGGAACCTATGCAATGCACGCGGATAGTCACTTTATGTGCATCCCATTCCACCATGAGGTCACTTGCTATCTCTGCGTTCTCCTCAAAATAGGCTAGGATGACCATAAGCGTGGAAGGGTATGCTCAGATGTGAGTCCCTTGCTCACTGCACCATCAGGATTCAAGCAAGCCTGGCCGAAGATGGCTGTAATGTCAGAAACCGATCCCCAGAAGCTTGTTTCCTTTCCAGTAAAAGAATTGGCTTGGTAGTTTGGTCTGCCCTGTTCCCATGATGCACTGGGCCAGGGACAGACTAATTTGCATGTAGCCAGGTTCTGAGCTGGGATGGTGCAGTGAGCTAAAAAACGGTGATGGATCAAGCCCTGATCTTTGGACTGGGTAGGAGTGTTCTGCTTAATTCAGATACACTGTCCATCACCACCCCCTTTTCTGAATCGTTTTGTCCACCATAAGCATGGCGGGGTATGCTCAGATGTGAGTCCCTTGCTCAATGCACCATCAGGATTCAAGCAAGCCGGGCCGAAGACGGCTGTAATGCCAGAAACCGGTCCCCGGAAGCTTGTTTCCTTTCCAGTAAAAGAATTGGCTTGGTAGTTTGGTCTGCCCTGTTCCAATGATGCACTAATTTGCATGTAGCCTGGTTCTGAGCTGGGATGGTGCAGTGAGCTAAAAAACGGTGATGGATCAAGCCCTGATCTTTGGATTGGGTAGGAGTGTTCTGCTTAATTCAGATTCTCTGTCCATCACCACCCCCTTTTCTGAATCATTATATATGGATCCCAGCAAGACTTCCTGTCTGTTTAGCCTCCCCCGTGCAAAGGAGTATCTCCCCTCCGGGTCCAGCTGATTGTCTTCACATGTAAAAGGGACACCGGCCCTCACTCAAATCAACGTGCAGCGTTCATGCGCTGAGTATGTTGTACCATAGATCTGCCCTCTCCAGCGCCGAAGTAGGTGATCCTGTTCTACCCGGGACATGTGTGTCTCCTGCAGGAGCGCGATCCCCATCTTATGACGCTTCAAATAAGAGAAGACAGAGTTGCAGCGCAATGGGGTGTGCATGCCGTGGATGTTCCAGGTCATGATGTTAGTGCATGCCATACGCGGGGTCGTAGTGCAGCCGCCCGGGAGGTCAGGCGGGGCTCCATGCGGGGCCAAGGGACAGACTCTCGGGGGGAAACTCTGAGTGCCGCTTCTGAAACGTATAAACCAGAACTAACAGTGCAACAGAGTGGGCGAGTTCCCAACGGGGCATACGTCCAAACCAGTTAATGGATCTACCTCTTAATGTGACATTTCCTCAACGCAAAGTGTATGCGGTGAAGCACGCAGCCAACAGTTCAATCAAGGTGCTCCCTTTCCTAGGGCCACTGGGCTTCTGAGAAGTGTTTGGGAAGAACTAACCTGGGTATCGCGCAGAGCTGGCGTGAGCCACCCACAGTGGCCACCTTGCGTGCCGGACGCTGAACATCCCCTAATCTAAAACTTGGAAACGCGCCTGCATTGTGCTAGCGATGTATTACCCCAAGACTGCGCCAGCTAATGGAGCCAGTCATATATTGTGGCAGCATGTTGCAGCAGGCACGTAAAGGATACAGCAAACAGGGTATTGAGCACAGAGTCCGCAATCTGTCCATCCAGTCCTGCATCCAGTCACATAATGAAGACGGCTGTCTGGGGCGTCACCACGGGCAGGCCAATGTCATCTGACATCACGGTGGATGAGGAGGACGAGCCACTCGCGTCCAGTTTGCTCTGTTGTCGGCAGTCCGAGCAGCCGGCAGCATTCACCACCCTCAGTGTCTCAACCGCCTCAAGCACTTCTTGCCACTCCTGCCACATCTTCTCTGGGCTGGGTGCGACCTGGCCCAGACCTGCTCCTCGCCGAGTCCCCCTCTTCCTCCTCCACCTCCTGGAGCGGTGCTCTTGCCATCCGCTCTCTTCCGGGCCCGCAGGTCTCGTCCCCGACCACTGCCCCATCTTTTCCAGCCAGTCCAAGACCTCTGATGGGGCATCAAAGAAGCGTGTGCCCTCTTTAGTAACCACCCGCAGGCGAGAGGGGTACAGCAGGGAGTAAGGCAACTCCAGTTCCTGCAGCTGTTTCTTTACTGCCAGGTACGAGCTTCTTCTCCTCTTCACTGTTGCTGTGTAGTCCGGAAAGAACATCACGTGGCTGTTACCCACTTTGAGGTCGCTCATTTTCTTGGTTTCACGGAGTACCGTATCCCGGTCACGGTAGTTGAGGAGTTTGAAGAGAAACGGGCGAGGCCAAGACCCGGGCCGCTGAGCCTGTGCCGGCACCCTATGTGCCCTCTCCACCACAAAGTGCGGGGACAGCGTCCCAGGTGGCACAAGCACCCGCAGCCATGCTTCCATGTACTGCTCAGGGTCCTTCCCTTCTTCTCCCTCCGGCAGGCCGACTACCCGGACGTTGAAGCACCGGGAGTGCCCTTCCACGTCCTCCGCTCGGTCTTCCAACGCGTGAACCCTGTCAATCAAGTCTTGTAATGCTGAGGTATGGCTTTGCACTACAGGTTGCGGTTCTTGGACCGACTGACGCTGTGTGGCAACTGACTCCGACAATTTACGGTGGTCCGCATGCAGTAGCGTGAAGTCAGATATGACTTTGTCTATCCGGGCTTCCAGAGAAGTCTTGGTTTGTGCCATGGTGGCTCCAATGCGCTCCACCGCCGCCAAAACGGTGTCCATCTTAGCCGCCAGGGTGGCCACTGGCTCCATGCCTTCCCGCCTGTGCTCCAGCGTGGGGCCTGGGTTGCTTGTCGCCTGTTGCTTCGATTGAGATTTGTCCCGAAGCCTGCCCATCATGAGCTGCTGCGTTGTGGGCATCAACGCGCCAGATGTCCAGCAATTAATGGAAGGGGATCCTCCACCTAATCAGGTAACGGTGTGCATGGTGCAGGAGGGAGCTAACTGGGCCGGGTCTCCACCATCATAGGTCATCGGCAGGAAGGTCTAGGGCAGTCCGTCACCCAGGCCAGACCTGAAACGTTTGTACTTGTGCCCCCCCGGAGGGTGTGTAGACTCCAGCAGTGACCCACATCGAGGGACGCAGTAGCTCCGGCAGTGCAGAAGACCCGGCCTAAGGCAGCCTGCACGGCCCCAGATCCCAGCAGCAACAGCAAAGGGACGCAGTGTCCAAGATGTCCCAGGGGTAGAGCCCGCCCAATGTAGCAATGTCCAAAATGGCGCCCAGGCCCAGCTGCGCCCAACCTGCGTCGAGTTATGCGCATTGACAGTGCCCTCTACCTTGCCTCGCTGCCTTCGCCACCCGGCCAAGTTCCGCGGCCTCCGCTGCCTTCTCGTGCCTCTTAGTAACTCACCCGGCGTGATGCAGCGACTCACCGCTCTAATGGCCAGTATCTTTTCAGGCGTAATGTTGCCTAATATAGGGCGGCCTCCAGCTTTTTCCCCACGCGGCCCTCCTTCAGGTGGCAAGCAGTGCCAGCGGCATCACACGGTAGCTCCGCTCGTCGGTTGTTAAGTGCCCGAGCTGTCTCCTGCTGGGCCCCTCCTCCCAACTTGCAATCACAATGACGGGCCCCTCGCAGTGCCCCGTGGGGGTCCCGTTAGGCCGCTGCTTCCCGTCTGGGCTGTCAGTGGGTCCCCCTGCCTCTCGCCAGTGTCAGTGCGTGTGTGCTGCGGGCCAGGCCCCAACCCCTTTCCCCGTTGCTGTCCGTGCCGGAGCCTGCCGACGTCCGGATCCCTGCCCCCGCCGCCCTTCTCACAAGGCAGCAGTCCTAAAGGCGCGCGGGGTGCAGCCTTACCGCAATTCAGAGTGGCACATGCAGAGCCACTGGGGGCCTCAGCAGTCTTCTGTCCGCGGTCCCAGGTGCCTCGGGGTCCGCCGCCTCAGCTTCCGCCGTACCACCGGTCTCAGGCGCAGGCCCTGTCCGACCCTTGTGGGCGCCGCCCGCCGCTCGCCGGCGTCCTCCGGGTCAGCCGCGGCTCACCTCACGCCGCCTCAAAGGTCCGGGGCCCAAGAAGAGTTCTGACGCTCCCCGCTCTGCCCTCTGCTGTGCTGTGGGAGTCTCCCGAGGGTGCTGAGATTGCGGGCGGGCTTCGCGCCTTTACCGGCCACACAGCGCAGCTGCAGCCTGGTCGCTACGCCTCCACCGCCGCCGCTGCAATTCGTGCTGTGCCTCGTCCCGGCAGCTCTCCCGTTCATCTCCACACCAGCTCCGCTCAGTATGGGCAGAAAGAAGCACTTCTATAGGATAAATGTTGAAAATTAGGGGCCCTGTGGACGAAGCTCTGTCAAGTCGCGTCCGCCATGTTGGCTGGCTGGCCCCAGAGGAATGGCTTCATGCAGGACTGGAGCCATATCCTCTCCCAACCATGATTCGGTTATGAATAGTATGTCTGGTTTTGCATTGGTGAGAAGGTCATAGATGTGATACTTGTTTTTAGAGAGGGATCGAGCATTTATTAGTAGACAGTTTAGTGAGTGGCTTTTGGTGATAGTGGGACTCTGTTTTGTAGAAGAGTGATCAGTATTTTGTGGGTTTGTAGCAGGTGCGTTTTAGTTTTGGTATTAGCTGTATTAGGATAGTAATCGTGTAGCTGTTCTGTATCGTGTTCCTCATCCAGCATGCTAAGAAGGCATTTTGATGGGTCTGCGTGTGTATGAGTTGGAGATGGTGTTTGAGAGTGAGTCGGAGTGCTGTGTTGCTTTTGTGATGTAACATTGTTGTGAAGAAGACATGGGGAAGCAAAGTTTTGAGGTGTGGCATGTTGCTTATATTTTTTGTGTGTGTTTAAGGCGGAAGGTGAATGAGTCCGGGAAGGTGGTGCAGCATGTGGGTCATGTAGTAATGTTCTAAATTGTCCAATGGATGAGAGGCGGTTAGAAGAGAGGTGCTGTTTTGCTGTATCTGTGTTAGGTGTGATGGAAGAGTGAAATCTTGGCATTCTAGTTTGTTCCTTTGTGTGGTTTGAAAGGTGGGTATATGTTTGTATTTTGTCATGGTAACTATTATGAGATGTTGGGCTTTGAAGATCTTGTTTTGCTGGTGTGTGTGATATGTTTTGCTTTTGAGGAGTAGTGAAAAGGAGTTTTGATGTATATGTTTCATGCAATGGATTTGGTTGTATAGTATTATTTGTGAGAGGAGGTTGTGACAGAGGGTGTGGTGATGTGTTTATGAGTAGAGTGTATGTTGTGTGTAGGAGGCAATGACGTAGAGGTGAGAGTGTTTATCTTAGACTGGTTTGTAGCAAGAGTTACAAAGTGTGGTGGTGTGCAGTGTGTGTGCTGTGCGTTAGTGTTATTATGGTAGAAGGGAAAGGAGGGTGCTTGTTGGACAACTGATGGAAGGATGATTATATGTTTGTTAGTGATAAAAGGTGGTCTGTTAGGTGTAATTAGAGCAGGAAGAGTGTGTAGGGTGTTGAATGGCGTTGTGCTAGTGATGAGTGTATTGGTTAGTGGTATAGGATAGAGTTGTGTACTGTTTGTAGGTGATGGTGGATATGTGTGGTAGTTGGGATAGTAGGGTGTGTAGATGTGGTTTGGTTGGGTTTGTGGTGCATGCTGGTACATTAATCTGTGCATGGTTTCGTGCATGGTGTACATTTGGTGTGAGTGTGTTGCTCTGTTTGTGGATGTGGATGGTGTGGGCTGGGTATTGCTAAATGAGAAAAAAGGGCAGCATTTCTGGCCCTAGTCCCGAACAGTCTCGAACAGGCTCAAACAGGTAACTGCCCTTGTCCTCTCTGCCCATAACAGGCTCAAACAGGTAACTGCCCTTGTTCTCTCTGCCCTTCACCCCGACGCCCGGGCTGAGACGCCCTAATCCTGGCCTTTTATAGCCCTAGTAATCAGGTGACCCCCTCAGCCAATGGGAACCCTAGCATTAAACCTATACCATCACAACACTAGCCCTAAAATCTAGAACCAATAGGAGACCCGGACCTTACAGCCAATCTTAGCCCTAGTCCAAGCACCCAATCAGTTAAAAAACCCTGATCTCTACGTTCAATAAAGGCCCTAGCCCTACCAGTAGTCCCAACCCAAGTCCAAGCAACCAATGGCACAGGTAGCCCTAGTCCTTACTTCCAATAGAAAGCCTAACCCTACTCTTAGTCCCAAAACTAGTCCAGCAACCAATCACACCAGAAGCCCTAGTCGCTACTTAAAATTAAAGCCCTTGTCCCACCCTACTCCCAACAACCAATAACATAGGAAGCCCTAGTCCCTACTTCCAATAGAAATCCTAACCCTAGCCCTAGTTCCAACCCTACAATGATTGAATCACAGACCCAGAAATCAATAAGAACCCTCAAATACCCAACCAATGAGGACATTAACCCTAATCCAATAGACACACCAGATACAACCACCAATCAGCGTACACATGTACCAACCACTAGCAGACCAGATACTGTCCCAGACACCTCAGACAAGGTTTGCTGGCCAGGGAGTTGGAAGCTGCTTCTCCTGTTCAGAATCTCCCAGGAGACAGACAGGCTCAATCCACACTTTGGACTTCTGCAGGTAAAGGCCTCACTAACTTGAAATCTAACAATACTGTTTGAATTAAACTTTACTCCCTCTGCTTGCTAAAAAACGAAGTGCACAGGCCCTAGCAAACACAGGTTAAACATCTCACAGAAGCACCCTCTGATGGAGAATATCCCTGTTGCTGGGGGGCTGCAGGGGGGCTGGTTTCACAAAATGGTGGCTTGGGTGCACTGTTTTAACATACAGGTCTTAGCACAGAGCAAAGGAGAAATTTGGAGGGAAAACAGAATTGTCACCAAGGAATGAGAGGGATAAACTACAGAGGTTGGACTTCAAATCCCACAATTCAACATGTTAAATGGAAGCAATCATGGGCAGGGGAAAACCACAAGTTAAAAAAAAAAAAACAGGTGATAAAATATGCAATCACAGGCAGGTCAAACCTACAATTTTAAACTGTAACAACCACAGTAATCACAGAAAGAGAACATCGTTTTTTAAACAACTTTTGTTTTGGGAAGGTACACTTAGATAGTTACATATCAACCCATCATCACCTCAAATAAACTGCCACTTCTGCTTATGACAGCATGCAACCAGATTTGTTCCAATTTATCCTTTCATTTGGTAAAAGAACCTCACCAATATGTTGGAACTCCACTAACTGGGCAATTTGAAGGGTGTGTTCAGAGGCATCCTACATTTGAAAAAAAGTAAACAATTTGCCATGGGTCATGTTTTATATTACAAAAGATAGGGAAAAAATAGTAGTTCTTATGAATTTACAGTGAAAAGCACATTTTAAAACCAGCATGTTTAAAGTGTAGATTCATATTATAATGTGTTAAAGACCAACGACCGGTATTTTGTTATACGGAGTCTCAGTAACTGCTGTGATGAGGAGTAGAAGATCTGCACTGAAAACCTTATTATTTGCTTTCTGTAGAGGCTGTATATTGTTTTGCCAACTTTAATTTTGTACATATTTGTAATTTCCAGGTGCAGCATTTAGCTCTGTGTCGATATTGGCAAATATCAAGCACAAATACAGAACAAAAAACCCTCTAAACTCTCTTCCTTGAGCCATACATATATACATGTTACTTTGTCACTGTGACGGATATCTCTTCTGCCGAATTAGGCTTAATTTGTAAAACAGTAAGTTCCAGGGCTCTCATCAGGAGGCTACTACAGATCTCAGTACCCAATGCTCCTGTCAGTGCTGCCAAGAACAGTACCAACACAACTTCTAACAATCACACTCATACAGGTGTGACAATTCAGACTCTTCCATGCCCCAAATCTATAAGAACAGCTTGGACGTCAGATATTAGTCACTTGTTATGTATTTTGAATTAATAAACAACTGTTGTTGTTCTAATCTCTAAATCAGGTAAATAGCGCCACCATGTGTCAGACAGCCATAAGTACTGGTGTTGACAAATAAGTGTTGGCGCTGAGCAACGGAAACCACGGACACAAATTAAGCAGTGTTTACATCTCATTAAATCTTATGGGCTGATTTTATTTTGGCAGATGGGCTATCTATCACCGTTGTGCCGGAGACACAAAGCTAAAGGTGGACATGGGGTAGCAAGTGAAAAGAGCACAAATATAGATTATTGTCCTCCCTAATGGGTGAAATAGGTATGTTTTGAAAAAGAGAGAGAAAAACAAGAGTATACTTTGCTGTTTGAAAGAGCTGCAACCTGGCCAACACATCTTATGACTTTCTAAGGTCAGCACAACGTTACAACGTTAATGTTTATTGTGTTATATATTATTCAATGCCGGTGAGAGTAGCAATAAAAAAAGAACTGCAATCATGCTGGCTTGCATTGAATGCAATAAAAATCAGTGCCACGCCCCATTGCCTCTAATTCTTATGGTTTCTGAGCAGATAAACAAGGTGGTGAAAAAGCAGATTCATTGAGAAGTTTGAAGTTCTGGGTTTGATCAGCAGGGTGCTCAGGTGCTTAAAGCCTCACACCAGGATTTCGAAAGATATTTAGGCCGCTCAGACGGGTACCTCTGTTTTTGTTCCCTCGGATCCCAACTTTTTTGCCCAATTCTGAGATTAATATTTCAAAATACGAGTGCCTGGCCCTACCCGGCGCCTTCAAGCATGAAACTGAGGTGTTGCCAGTTGCAATGTCAAGAAACTCGGAACACCCCTCTTCTTCCACCTTTGCACAGCACCCTGCCACGTCCATGACCACAACCAGAAACCCTGCCTGCATTGCTACATTCACTGAACTCTCCAATCTTCATGAGTTAGAACCGCCCTATCGCAAGGCAAGTCTTGTTTCCTAACAACCTGGTGATCCCACTCACCTTATCTTCATCACTGTGGCTTAATGAAGCTTGAGGTGGCCCCTGGAGCTCTCTGACTGGGGTTCCCCTGCCTGTGGACAGTGCTGGAGGGGGACCCTGAAGCTCAGGCCCCCCCACCGCGTGGGCTGTAGGGGCTAATGTTACGCCACTGCTCATCATCAGAAGAATAGAAGTCGTAATGGAAACGCTTGGAACATTTGGGGAGATATGTACAACAGAAGTGGCGAAGTGAGACGTTAGCCGTCATGGCTTAACGCCTCACTCTCCCTCTTCAGAAACTCAAGGCTGCACCATATTTACAGCAATATGGTGCAGCCTTGCGTTTCCCCATGCGCTGGTGCTACACCATAGTACAAGGGTGTCTGCGTGCAGGGGAAGATTGTTTATGTGCAGGTAGGTGCCCCTTCTTGCACATAAACAATCCTGAAATGCCATTTTCTCACTTCTATGTGTGCTGCTTCGGCACACATGGAAGTCACAAAATGTAATTTAAAAAAAAAATGTTTATGTGCAAGAAGGGTCACCTGCCTGTACATAAACGATCCAAGCATTTATCCTAGTTTCGCCAACTTAAGACCAGGTTTTTCCTGGTCTTAATTTTGGCTCTGCCTCCTATTTACGCTGCCCTTGCAAATAGAGGGCTGGTCAAAATCATTGTTGTTGTGGTGCTATTAGTGTAGGCATGGTTTTTAAAATGGAAGATTTCATGTGGAAGATTGAATTGCAATTTGAGTAAATTGCTGCCCTCCGACTGATGGGGAACTTACCCTGAGGAATCTGCAGCTGGAGATTGCATAGACCAGTCCACCTTTAGGAACAACACTTCTCCCCTTGTGCGATGCAGCTGGGTGCGACTGAACAGTTCGTTTTTTTGCTTTCTGGGAAGAGAGTGTTAAACTGTTGCCAGCAGATAGTCCTCTCCAGTGATGTTGCAGCATGTTCTAAAATAAAACACCAAGGATTCAATAGTTTAGGCCCCGGAGGCCAGAATTAACTGTAATATTACTGCCAATGAAAAAAATAACTGCAGGGAAACACATCACAATAGGTTGCAATGTGCGATATGCAGTGTCGAGGCATCGGGAAGAGAGCATGCCAGGTCACAGAGAGCCAGATAGCACAGTTGCCCCCGACTCCTCGCAGCCAGAGCGCACTCACTTCCCCTTGGCTCAAAATCCTGACAGCTTCCACACCAGGACACTACTACTGCTGCTCCCATCTACTGTCTTGGGATCCAAGGCGGCAAAGCAATGTCCATCACATCCCCTTGCTCCTCTGTTCTGCTCGTTTGTCCGCTTGTCCTTCAAGGCCTTCAAAGGACCAGATGATGGGCCAGATGCCCACCTTGGGTTGGGTGGTGATGATTTTTAGAGCTTTTGCTTCCCTAGACAGCCTGAATTTGGTCACAGATGGTATGACTGCTGTCCCGTGGTCGGGACTGCGCTTGGATGCTTTTCCAGCATTGGACTCCGGAAGCGGAAGTGACGTGAGCTGGGGGAGGGTCCATGGGTGTGCCTAGTAGCAGACTATACGAAACAAAAGGGGATGATGGATGGAGCGTTTGAGCAAATCAAACACTCACCCCCAGTCAAATGATCTGGGTTTAATTCATCACCATTCTTTAGCCCACTCAGCCACCGCAGTTCAGACATGGCCATATGCAAATCAGTCTGACTCTGTGCCTCATAGGAACAGTCCAGCCCGAACTGCCAAGCCATGTCTTCCCTGGACCGGAAACAAGTATCCTGGGACCGGTTTCGGAATCATAATCCTCATCAGCCAGGCTATCTTGAATCCAGTGGCCAAGTGAGCAAGGGACTCACGTCTGAGCATACCCTGCCAACTTAGGGTGAACAAAGCGAAACAAAAGGGGATGATGGACGGAGCGTTTGAGCAAATCAAACACTCACCCCCAGTCAAATGATCTGGGTTTAATTCATCACCATTCTTTAGCCCACTCAGCCACCCCAGTTCAGACATGGCCACATGCAAATCGGTCTGACCCTGTGCCTCATGGGAACAGTCCAGCCCGAACTGCCAAGCCATGTCCTCCCTGGACCAGAAACAAGTATCCTGGGACCGGTTTCGGATTCATAATCCTCATCAGCCAGGCTATCTTGAATCCAGTGGCCAAGTGAGCAAGGGACTCACGTTTGAGCATACCCTGCCAACTTAGGGCGAACCAAGCGAAACAAAAGGGGATGATGGACTGAGCGTTTGAGCAAATCAAACACTCATCCCCAGTCAAATGATCTGGGTTTAATTCATGACCATTCTTTAGCCCACTCAGCCACCCCAGTTCAGACATGGCCATATGCAAATCAGTCTGACCCTGTGCCTCATGGGAACAGTCCAGCACGAACTGCCAAGCCATGTCTTCCCTGGACCTGAAACAAGTATCCTGGGACTGGTTTCGGATTCATAATCCTCATCAGCCAGGCTATCTTGAATCCAGTGGCCAAGTGAGCAAGGGACTATGCCTGCTGCCTCCCTTCCACGGGACACTTTTAGAGAGTAGAAACCAATGAATCGGGTCCCCAGGACCGTAACAGGTTCAAGGACGGAGGCCAAATGCCCTTTAGGATTTGCCCCTGGGGAAGGGGTCCGGGGGCTCACTAAAGGCTTGGGAAAGGGGGCCAAATGCCCCTATTGACTTTAATGTGCATAGAGGGGCTAATATTTTAAATTAAAAAAGGACACCAACCCTGGATCCAAATCTCTTTTATATAAAAAAATCTTGAGGCTCCCTTGAGTAGACTGCAAAATTAGGTGAGACACTGGAAGACCCTGCCTCTTTCTCTGTTAGGCCGAGCTGCCCTTTTCAAAATGTTGGCACTCCCTCGTTTCTTATATATTCTCAAAAATAACCCCTTTAAAGTCCCTGAGTCTTATTTTCAAAATATAGACAGTGAAATTAGGACACTCCTATGGAATGGTAAGACTCACCGTATAGCCATGCATAAATTAACCAGAAGCTGGTACAATGCATAATTGCACTCCCCGATATGCGCTTTTACTATTGGGCATCTCAGCTAGTGGTTGTTAATCACTGGGTGTACCATCCCCAGACAGAACCTGCTTATCAATTAGACAGATACCAGATAGGCAAGGAGGGATACAAGGGGGTGTTGTATTCAAAAGCCAAGAAATCCGATATGTTGGCCCCACTACCCTAACCATAGACGTCTGGCATCAGGCCAATAAAGAACTCGGATGGCAGGATAACTTGACCCTAGCCACGCCATTATGGTCCACCCAGAGACTCAGAATGCTATGTAACCAACCAGGATTTTATAGATGGGACACCATTGGTATTTCTAGCGTTGGTGACCTATGGAAGAAGGGAGACATTTTAAAATTCTCTGAATTGAAAAAAGAAAACCTGGATGGGGGTAGGTGTTTCGATACCTGTAAATCCATCATGCCCTGATGGCCGCAATTCCCACACCAGGGCCGATACCGGAGGTGTTCCCTTTGGAAGATAGATTATTATCAGAACCCTTAGGGGAAAAAAGCTATATCGTTGACATATTGGAAAATAAGCAACAATTTGCACAACCCACTCCACCATCTCCGAGAAAAATGGCAAGCTGAGCTAGAGCCTATTGAAGATGAGGGATGGCAAACTGCACAAATGTCCCCGTGCAAAGCTGCTATCCCACTAATTTTTCATCTCATCTAACTCAAGATATTACACAGAACTTATTTAACCCGGATCACCCTCAACAAGATTGGGAGTAGATCCACTATACCTCGGAAGAGGCCACATTCTATCATATACTATGGGATTGCCCTACATAACCCCACTCTGGGAGGAAGCTACACGACACATGCACATGGCGACAGGCAAAGATATTCAATTAACATCAAAATTGGGACTTCTCAACATATGGGTGGCAACCGATCTCACCACAATAGAACAACAATGGGCCACGCTGTGGTACACACTGGTCAAACGTAACATAGCAATGCTGGGGAGCCGTGGCGGTGCCGAACTCGAGAGAATGGGCTAAAGAAATGGACAAATACATGATTGCAGCAAAAGAAGTGTTTAAAAATAGAGGGTGTCCTAAAAAAATGGGATACGAAATGGGGAAAATGGAACAGTTACTGAGGTGAGATATGTATCTCCCCAACTACTGAACTGGCACTGAAAGACAGACGAGGAAATGGACACATATGATCAGACATGCCTCGGAGGGGCCCCCTCGGTGAAACATCCCTGGTATCTTCTGCATAACTGTGTTATTCATTCAAATGCTAATATGACCTGTAATGTTTATTTAAAAGCTAATTTAAAAAAATATTTTTTTTTTAAAGGACACCAGCCAGCATTTTCCTTTCTAGGTCGAGCGTAGCAGCGCACATGCACTGCTCTGCGAGGCATGCTGTTTTTACTCCTATGGGCTTTGGCCACACCCACTCTGCCAATTAGTTAAAGTGTGTGTCATTCTGAAAAGCTTTCTTCTTTATGGTTTCTTGTGGGTATATGCCCCACCTTCACGTGTCCCACTCCTCCCTTAGAGTATTGGCCGATTACGGTATCCTTTCTCTGAAGGATTTTTCTGTAGTGTTTATGCACTCTTTACATGTTGTTTTGAACAGCTGCAGGGCTCTTCACATATGCAAATGCTAGCTCCCTCTCCTCGAGCTGCTGCTGCCTCCTTCTACCTCCTGCTTGTTGTTTTGTGCTTGACAACTACACCATGCACCGCGCTTATGTGGTGGCATTTGTTCAGCTTCAGTACCCGTCGCTAATCATGACTCGTTTATTAAGGTATTTTGCACAGAATCACAGGATATCGAGCAAAAGTTGAGACTTGCTTTCCTAATCACTGAGTCAATGCACATTTATTTCATGCCAGTGTGTGTCCCTTACTCAGCGTGTTGACCCCCTTTAGTTGCTTCATGTGCAATTGCTTTATTTTTGCTTTCCATCGATTCATGTATTAGCAGGGTGTCCACTTCAAGGATGCCACGCTTCATGTTTTGGACAAGCAAGAATGTTTTATTTGTTTATGGTTGGTCACAATGCACATCTTTGGTCCACTTGCAATAAATTCAATGATTGAATGGATTTATCTGCCTCACTTTTATTTGACTCACACTTCACGGAATTTGCCACTGAAGTGCTACTTTCGTTTTCTAGTCTTTCTTTGAACAACATTGTTTTCCCTGAGTGGAACAGGGCACCTTTCCTGGAGGTACTACAATACCTGGTTGATGCGTAGAGTGTCGAAAAATTTAATGTGATTCTTATCAGCTGTTTTCCTTTGCCATGAGTTTAAACATTTTACAACATCCTACTTGCTTAATGTTCCCTTCTGTTCTGCACATGTGTGAAGCCCTGAACACTCTCATGCTGCATACAGGCAGTAATTCCCTCACTTTGAAACAACACAAAGATGAGTTTAAGGCACTGCTTCAACAGCACTGCAGAAATAGGGACACATCCTCTGCCTCCCCAACTCACCTCATCCACAGTGTTCGTTTTTTTCCCTTTTGTTTTTACGGCAGTGCCGTGTAACGAATGAAATGGGTGCTGTAACTGCAGTTTTTCACCTCAAATGTACGTGTGACTCGTTAACAGATAAATGTCACAGAAACTCTTAAATCCACAAACAATCCTGTTTTATTTATTTGTACATGTTTGGTCCGCTCGCAATAAATCCAACTGATCGCATGGATTTATCTGCCTCACCATGATGTAGGGGCCTCCTTTTAAATGTGATGAACCGCACCTCCCTTCCCTCACCATACTCATCTCACACCACCCACCTCCCTACAGTGTTCACTACTTCTTCTCTGCCACTGCCAGCTGCCCCTCTCCTTCCTCTTCCTCTTATTCCATCTCTTTCTGTCTCTGTCTCGCTGCTCCTCACTTGCTGAAAACTGTGACTTCAATAAATAGCTCTTAGCCACTCTTTCCTCTCATTTTCTTTATTTTTTCCCCTCTGAAAAGGACCAAAAAATGAAAGAAACACATTTGCTGCAATGGCCTTTTTAAAAAACTTTTTTCTATTCCAAAGTGCAGCCTCGGGACAGAGTGAAAAAAAGGTTCAAAATACGAAAAATAAATGAAAAGCAAGACAGAGTGGTCGCAAAGTTGCCAGATTGGTTTTATTCACACCCATACACACTAGCACAGAGGTCTTCAATCTATGGGGCGCGACACCCAGGGGGGCCCTGGAGTCCTGGCAAGGGGTTGCGCATTCCCCAGCTTCACTTGTCCCTTCAATTCAAAATGTGTGCTTTCCTTTAGAAAAAAGTCAGCCACCCTGGGGGGCTAATTTAGATCATTATCTGCTGCTTCTCTGAATGAAATGCAAATGTAAAAGTGTAAAGGATGCTTGAGAGAAGTTCTGGCTTAATTATTTTATTTTTATTTCTTTTTTTTTATCTGTTACTTCATTTCAATCTATCTACATTGATAAGCTCACATATCAAGCGCCAAGCAAAACATGTACAGTATACATAAATTGACAACACTTACAGGACAAAAAGTACAATTACTTTAAATCAAAAAGAACGATTACATAAATTATAAACATCAATCATGAACCAAATTGCTCATCAAATTAACAGAGACATTCACATAGAAAGGTGTCATGTTGGTACCCCATGAAATTAAAACAGCTCACTTGGATAAAGCAACTTACAAAAGGGTCCAATACATACTATGCAACTCAACAAACCGAAGACCTCCGTCCTCCAAGCCGAAGAAATAAGAGGTTCATATGGGCTGAGAAATTCATCAGCATTCCTCCTCCCCTCACTTCGTCTAGGTCCCCAAAAACACCACCTGTGTACAGCAGCCCACAGTCAGTGCAGGACCAGCCACCCCCAATCCACTCATCCATGCTGACGTGCCTTGATCCCCCCAAAAGGGCCCTCTTCCATCAAGGTCTTCCCCAGGGCCAGCACCAGGATGTGTGACACCACTACACAAATGCTTTAAAATTACTAAGAGCAATGTGGTGAAAGACACAAGGAAACAGGCCAATAGGCCTTAATGAGATGTCTGAAATGTGTAACATTTTGTCTGGCTACAAATCCCATGATACTCGTCGTCACAAGATGCTGAATAATGGAGAGTCAGGAAACCCCCAAAAGAGACTGCCTTCCAGCCCAGCTGAATAACGCTACTGAGCAACGGTAGAGGAGAGTGTACTGGGAGTCTGCACCCAGAACAAAAAAGGCAGGTTGAATTCCCAAAAGGCGATAAAGAAGCATACCATGACCCTGACTTCAAGTAACTAACAGGAAGATTGAATGCCCCACTACCGCATGTGCCTTCCAACTAACTCGATACAGGAGTACACTGGGAGTCTGCTCCTCGGGCTAAAAGAGGAAGCCTTGCTGGCAATTAGGCATAGGACAGACAGCGAGCCACACTAGATGGTAAGGACTATAATAAATTAGTTGCCAAAATAATTCATTCAGTAAGTTCTTGCTTTAATTAATCAAATCACTCCAAGCTTTATGATAACAAAGATTTGTTTTTTTGAATGGAACAACTAGACTGAGAAGTGTTTGCTTTTAATTTTAACTGCCTTTACACAGCCCTTAGTACCCCTAAAGAGGTGTTGAAGGGACAGCTATGAAAAAAATTGCATTACACACTCTGGTATTACTAAAATTTACGTTTTTAAAGCACCATTTTATCGTAAAATTATTTTCCACCTTTTGCAGCATTCTATCTTACACTGTGTGTGATGTAAGTATAAAATAATGATTTACATAGTCACAGTGCTTTCTGTCACAGGCTGTGACCTCACAGCACTAATAATACACATCACCAGTCTCCACAAGTCAAGTCAAGTCAAGTCATAAAATTTGTATAGCGCACTACATACCCAGAGGGTTTCAAGGCGCTTAGGAGGGGAGGGGGATTATTTGTCAAATATCCACGTTTTAAGCTGCTTTCTGAACGCTAGGTGATTCTGGGTGAGGCGAAGGTAGGCGGGGAGTGAGTTCCATGTTTTGGCAGCCAGGTATGAAAAGGATCTGCCTCCCATGGTGGTCTTGTTGATGCGAGGTACAGTGGCGAAGGCTTGACTGGAGGAGCGAAGTTGGCGGGAAGGGGTGTAGAAGGACAGTCGAGAGTTGAGGCAATCTGGTCCGATGTCGTAGAGTGATTTGTGTGCGTGGGTAAGCAGTCGGAAAGTGATCCTCTTATTGACGGGTAGCCAGTGGAGGTCTTTAAGGTGACTCGAAATGTGTTCGTTGCGTGGGATGTCCAGTATGAGCCTGGCTGAGGCGTTTTGGATTCGTTGTAGTTTCTTCTGGAGTTTAGCGGTGGTGCCTGCGTATAGGGTGTTTCCGTAGTCCAGTCGGCTCGTGACTAGAGCGTGTGTGACTGTTTTTCTAGTTTCAGAGGGGATCCAGCGAAATGTTTTTCTGAGCATGCGAAGAATGTTAAAGCAGGAGGAGGATACGGCGTTGACTTGTCTGTTCATGGAGAGTGAGGAGTCTAGGATGACGCCAAGGTTCCGTGCGTGGTCTGTCGGGATGGGTGCTTTTCCGAGGGCTTCCGGCCACCAGGAGTCGTCCCATGCAGAGGGGGATGTACCTAAGATGAGGACTTCTGTTTTGTCTGAATTTAGTTTCAGACGGCTTTGTTTCATCCATTCGGCGACTTCTTTCATTCCTTCGTGTAGGTTAGTTTTGGCGGTGCTGGGGTCATTGGTGAGAGAGAGGATCAGTTGAGTGTCGTCCGCGTAGGAGATGATGTTCAGGTTGTGTTGGCGGGCGATGGTCGCGAGGGGGCTCATGTATACGTTGAAGAGGGTGGGACTGAGTGAGGATCCTTGAGGTACGCCACAAATGATTTCAGAGGCCTCGGACTTGAATGGTGGGAGGCGGACTCTCTGGGTTCTTCCGGTGAGGAACGAGGTGATCCATTCCAGTGCTTTTCCTTGGATTCCGATGTTTCTGAGGCGTTGTAAAAGGGTGCTGTGGCAGAAAGTGTCGAAGGCTGCAGTATTGCATTTTGCTCAGTATTGCATTTACTAATAGAGGTTTCATAAAGTACTACAGTGCATTTCCCACTGAGTAACAACTTTTTAATTTATTTTTCATTTATCCTGCCCATAATTTTTTATGTAGATACCTGATGGTAAAAGACCTAAAAAATGTACAGAGGGCCTCATTTATGAAAATTGTTGCATCGCTGCGACAAAACAGCAAAGCAACAGTTTTCACTGCACCCTCCTTGTGACAATAGATTTGCGCATGTAGTGTACAGCCCACCATGTTGTAAGGAAATACAGATACATCGGTATTTCTAATGTATCTGTAGGGGCAAAAGTGACACATTTGTTGAACTGTATTTTAAAATGACCCACACGACTCCATTTTGTGTTGCCATGCTCTCGGCAACCTGGTGAAGAACTGTTTTCCACATCCCTGTTGAAACTTGCACAACCCTCCCCACTCCTTGTGGTTCAGCCGATTCCGAGAAGCTGCCTGTGTGCCTCACTCACGGGCTGAGTGGTCGCTCCCAGTGTCCCTTGCAGACACCTGGTATCGTAGCGCTGCATTGCTTCGTTTGCTTTCAATATTGCCATTTAATTTTGCCTACTGTGTGCTGATTTACCGCTTTGCTTATTTGCGCTCTGTGGATATTATTGTGCTGTTTAAAGTCTGCTAGCGCGTTTACCTCAAGTTTGCACCCCCCTCCGCCTCCATTTTGTTTGTTGTTGTCGTCCTCGTGTGCCCGCCCCGCCTCCCAGCTGAGACGCCCTCCCACTGAGCAGAAATAGCGCTCCTCTCCCTGTAAGCGCCGTGACTCGCTCCTCTCTCACGGGCTGAGTGGTCGCTCCCAGTGTCCCTTGCAGACACCTGGTATCGTAGCGCTGCATTGCTTCGTTTGCTTTCAATATTGCCATTTAATTTTGCCTACTGTGTGCTGATTTACCGCTTTGCTTATTTGCGCTCTGTGGATATAATTGTGCTGTTTAAAGTCTGCTAGCGCGTTTACCTCGAGTTTGCTCCCCCCTCCGCCTCCATTTTGTTTGTTGTTGTCGTCCTCGTGTGCCCGCCCCGCCTCCCAGCTGAGACGCCCTCCCACTGAGCAGAAATAGCGCTCCTCTCCCTGTAAGCGCCGTGACTCGCTCCTCTCTCACGGGCTGAGTGGTCGCTCCCAGTGTCCCTTGCAGACACCTGGTATCGTAGCGCTGCATTGCTTCGTTTGCTTTCAATATTGCCATTTAATTGTGCCTACTGTGTGCTGATTTACCGCTTTGCTTATTTGCGCTCTGTGGATATTATTGTGCTGTTTAAAGTCTGCTAGCGCGTTTACCTCGAGTTTGCTCCCCCCTCCGCCTCCATTTTGTTTGTTGTTGTCGTCCTCGTGTGCCCGCCCCGCCTCCCAGCTGAGACGCCCTCCCACTGAGCAGAAATAGCGCTCCTCTCCCTGTAAGCGCCGTGACTCGCTCCTCTCTCACGGGCTGAGTGGTCGCTCCCAGTGTCCCTTGCAGACACCTGGTATCGTAGCGCTGCATTGCTTCGTTTGCTTTCAATATTGCCATTTAATTTTGCCTACTGTGTGCTGATTTACCGCTTTGCTTATTTGCGCTCTGTGGATATTATTGTGCTGTTTAAAGTCTGCTAGCGCGTTTACCTCGAGTTTGCTCCCCCCTCCGCCTCCATTTTGTTTGTTGTTGTCGTCCTCGTGTGCCCGCCCCGCCTCCCAGCTGAGTCGCCCTCGCCCCTCCCCCTCCACTCTCCATATATGACAGTAGTTCCCGCGCGCAGCGTTGACGCGCAGCGTTCGCGCCCCATCCGCGCCGAAGGTGCGCCAAAGGTAAGCCCGTCTACGCCCGTCCGCGCCTGGACCGCGCCCAGCGCCAGACCCCCTGCCCCTCGCGCTGCCCAGCCCACCCGCATCACCTACGATGCCACCACCCTCCTAGCCCTTAACCCCGGTCGCGCCCCCAACTGCGTCCAAGCCGCGCCTGGACATAATATGGACCTTTCTCCTGCTACTCCTGCAAATTCATCGGCACCGTCAACAACTCCGCTACGACCACACCTCAGATCCCCGACCCCAACCACCTACAATGCATCCTGCTCAACACCCGATCGGTTCACAGGCACGCCATTGACCTATGGAATCTACTAGACACCATCTCTCCAGACGTTGCCTTCCTAACAGAAACATGGATGAACGCTTCCTCCGCCCCAGACATCACCATTGCCATCCCTGAAGATTATAAGATCACACGCAAGGACCGTACCGGCCACACAGGAGGAGGAATCGCTATCGTCCATAAAAAATCAATCCACATCTCAACCAGCTCTGACGTCAACCTCGCCAACTCTGAACACCTTCACTTCCAGATCCACATCGACCCCAAGACCACACTCAGAGGCACCCTCCTCTACAGACCACCAGGACCCCGCGCAAAATTCAGTGAAGACATCACGGACTTCATCACTCCACACGCGCTCCCCTCCAAAGATTACATCCTTCTGGGAGACCTCAACTTTCACCTTGAAAAGAACAACGACCGCAACACCACCACCCTCTTGGACAACCTCGCCAACCTCGGACTTAAACAACTGGTCACTTCCCCCACCCACATCGCAGGTCACACACTCGACCCCATCTTCACCTCCAGCAATCATGTCTCCTTCAGCCACACTACGGATCTCCTCTGGACTGACCACAGCTGCGTTCACTTCACCTACAACAAGCCGAAACCCACCAACCACCTCCAACCAACTCTGCAAAGAAACTGGAACAAAATCACCATCGACCAGATCTCCTCATCGCTCCTTCTAAACACCCCAGCCCACTCTTCTAACCCAGACCAAGCCGCCGCCAACTTCACCCTATGGTTATCCAACACCGCCGACATCCTAGCACCACTGAAAAAACGTCAAAGCAAACCTGGCAGCAAGAAGGCCTCATGGTTCAACGATGATCTTAAGAAGTCCAAGAAACTCTGCCGCTCCCTTGAAAAGGCCTGGAAAAAAGACCCAACCACTAGCACCAAGGCCGCCTTCAAAAACGCCACCCGCACACACCACCAACTAATCCGAAAGGCCAAGAAAACAGCATTCAAGGATCGACTAGACAACAACGCCCACAACAGCAAGGAACTTTTCAACATCGTCAAGGAATTTACCAACCCCTCGGCCAACTCCAACGACATCACCCCCTCTCAAGCCCTCTGCGACTCCCTGGCTTTATTCTTCCACAACAAAATTGCAGACATCCACAACAGCTTCGACAACCAACCCGGAGACCAACCCACCCAACCATATGCTGAACATTCTCCCCCCTTGAACACCCTCAACGACTGGAACCCAATCTCCACTGAGGACACCATCCGCCTGATGAACTCCATCCACTCAGGATCCCCCACAGACCCATGTCCTCACCACATCTTCAACAAAGCAGACTCCGTCATAGCACCGCACCTCCGAGACGTCATCAACTGCTCCTTCAACTCCGCCACCTTCTCGGAAAGCTGGAAACACGCTGAACTCACCGCCCTTCTGAAAAAACCCACAGCGGACCCCACCAAACTCAAAAATTACCGCCCCATATCGCTCCTTCCTTTCCCGGCCAAAGTCATCGAGAAAGCTGTCAACAACCAACTCGCCGCTTTCCTCGAAGCCAACAAATCCCTCGACTCCTCACAATCTGGCTTCCGAGCAAAACACAGCACTGAAACCGCCCTCATCGCAGCAACAGACGACATTCGAACTCTACTGGACAATGGAGACACAGTCGCCCTCATCCTCCTCGACCTCTCTGCAGCCTTCGACACAGTCTGCCACAGCACCCTTCTACAACGACTCAGAAACATCGGAATACAAGGAAAAGCACTTGAATGGATCACCTCGTTCCTCACCGGAAGAACCCAGAGAGTCCGCCTTCCACCATTCAAGTCCGAGGCCACTGAAGTCATCTGTGGCGTACCACAAGGATCCTCACTCAGTCCCACCCTCTTCAACGTATACATGAGCCCCCTTGCGGCCATCGCTCGCCAACACAATCTCAACATCATCTCCTACGCGGATGACACTCAACTGATCCTTTCTCTCACCAATGACCCCAGCACCGCCAAAACCAACCTACACGAAGGAATGAAAGAAGTTGCCGAATGGATGAAACACAGCCGTCTGAAACTGAACTCAGATAAAACAGAAGTCCTCATCTTAGGTACATCCCCCTCTGCATGGGACGACTCTTGGTGGCCGGAAGCCCTTGGAAAAGCACCCATCCCGACAGACCACGCACGGAACCTAGGCGTTATCCTGGATTCTTCACTTTCAATGAACAGACAAGTCAGCGCCGTATCCTCATCCTGCTTCAACATTCTTCGCATGCTCAAAAAAACATTTCGCTGGATCCCCACCGAAACCAGAGAAACAGTCACCCATGCTCTGGTCACGAGCCGACTGGACTACGGAAACACCCTCTACGCAGGTACTACCGCTAAAATCCAGAAGAAACTCCAACGAATCCAAAACGCCTCAGCCAGGATCATATTAGACATCCCGCGTAACGAACACATCTCTGGCCACCTGAAAGACCTCCACTGGCTACCCGTCAATAAGAGGATCACTTTCCGACTGCTAACCCACGCACACAAATCACTCTACGACATCGGACCAGAATGCCTCAACTCACGACTGTCCTTCTACACCCCCTCCCGCCAACTACGTTCTTCCAGCCAAGCCCTCGCCACTGTACCCCGCATCAACAAGACCACCATGGGAGGAAGATCCTTCTCATACCTGGCAGCTAAAACATGGAACTCACTCCCCACTTACCTTCGCCTTACCCAGAACCACCTAGCATTCAGAAAGCAACTTAAAACGTGGATATTTGACAAGTAATCCTCCTCCCCTCCCTAAGCGCCTTGAGACCCTCTGGGTATGTAGTGCGCTATATAAATTCTTTGACTTGACTTGACTTGACCCCACCCAGTTGTGTCAATGACTCAGCTACATCCTGTCCATTGTTGGTAACTCAGCCTGTCACAACTCCTGTGTCCCGTGACCACACCATCTGGTCAAGGAAGCCAGAGGCTGTGCCTTGTGACCACACCATCCGATCAAGGAAGCACGAGGCTGCGCCCTGTGACCACACCATTGAGCAAGGAAGCAAGAGGCTGTGAACATTGTGCAATCAGAGACAGATGTCCTCTGGCCACGATTGCACCACAAGACTGATGAAGAACTTGTCAGATGAGCAACTTATCAAAATGTGGAACTATGTATTGTGCAAATGGGCGTGGCTAGCGCTATAAGTATGTGTGCGCTGCGGATTGAAGCAGCAGTCTCCGTAGAATTGTCTTTGTGCCATTCTGGGACCCTGTCCTTAGCTTGAGCTAATAAATAAATTACTTCCCTCCACGGCTGGTTGTCCTGGTCTCTTTGGTAATGTATGATTTAATCAAGAAGAACCCGTAGATTCTAGGTGTCCCCTGCACCACTGGCTTTGACTCTCCTAGTGGGGGAGAGGTCTCCAAAAAGCCGGTTCTACAATTTGGGGCCCAACGTGGGGCGTCTTCGGTGGTCGTCATCGAGCCTGGTGGGCGTGATGGGTCTGTGATCGAATTCCAAGGGAGGCTGAAAATTGTATTTGTGGGCCCGAGGTCTCCGATTGCGTGATTCCTCCCTCCAGTGGGCTACCCGACTGCGGCCCCAGTTCCGGTTCCTAGTCTTTGGAGATCGAGACCTTTGTGACACTTGCCGTGTGATGGAAGATTAATGGTCAGGTAAGAGTGGGAGTGACCCACTTCTTTGGTGAATTGTATTTTTGTTTTGGTATTTGATTCGACTTTTGCAAAAGCCGAAGCCAGAGGGTAAGTACAGTTACGTAAATATTAGATTTGACCCTTTGATGTTTGGAACCAGGATACACGTCTAGAGATGCCTGGATTTAGTAAGTTTCGGAAATGGTGTTGTTGGTATTGTACACAGGACTCCGCATTGGAGGAATCTTGTCCGATTCCTCCTTTGGAGACCCCTAATCATGAAGTCTATGCTAAACATGGTGTTGGCCCGATTATGTTTTCCTCACTTTGGCACAAATATACAAAAGGTAGTGTCGAATTACAATGGCCAATGTACGGTAGTTTTGAACCTCCTGTTGTAGATAATTTAGAGGAAAAGTTGTTTCAAAGAAAAGCTAGACCTGCGATGTTTGATTCCTTTCGGGTTTGGCGCAAGGAGTCCAAACAGAAAGAAATGAAACTCAAAAAGAACAAAGCTAAAATAATGCGTATGAGTGTGATACAGAAAGCCCAGAATCATGATAATCAGAGAATAGAAGAGGGTATAGTAATACAGGATAGATTAAATAGAATGCAGGTAGATGGGTGTTACATTACAAAGAAGGTTCCCGAAAAGGCCCGGGACAAGGAGGATGACACTCACATGTTCTCCATGTTGAACACCCCTCCACCCTATACTCCACCATGTATCCGACCCTTGATCCCGCCCAATTGACCCCCACTACTGCTCCAGTTGTTGCCCCTGCCCATGCCCTGGTTTGTCCAATTCCTCAGCCACTTGTTCCCAACGCCCGACTGTTCAGGCCACTGTACCAATGCAAGTCCACCCTTCTTTTCCTCTTGTTGCACGTTCCACTGGTCCCGTACCTGCCCAACCTAATATGCCTTCATCTCCCATTGCAACCAACCCATTTCTTGTTGACAGTCATCCGACACCTTCCCCCAGTGTGGGGCTATTAGCGAATGCATGGTCAGTGGTCCGTGATTATATCCCTTATGTAACTCTGCATAGACCACCCACTCCCAGACGATTCACCCTGCGCAGACTGATAGGTAGTACACAGGAACAACTCGCTATGAGTCATGGATGGAAAATAACACTATGACACCGCTCAGGATATATGGATGACAATGGATCAGTGGACACGCATTCAACAGATTGCCATTTTTTGTGAAATGTGTGACATACTGATCCAAATGTGGGAGGATTTTGTAGAATCAGGTCCACCCCCAGGTCTGTCTGACCTTCCCCATAAGGTTGAGAAAGGGGGCATTCAGGGCCTAGCACTATTATGCGATCTAATCACGTTAGAAGCCTACAGAGACTCCTTAACTGGTGTTACATTAAATAAGGGTTTTCCAATGAGGAAGGTACAGCCTGTTTGGAGAGACCGCGTTGTTGGCATAGATGGCAACCCTGAAATACCGGCAGGTTTTAGGCAGATGTGAGTCCATGTTCCTTGGAAAAGGTCTGACGTACTCCAACTTAAAAACCAATTGCCTGACCCGCGGATAAATCCAGCAGGTTATTATAAGGAATTGACTCAGACACTCCAATCTTGGCAGATATAGATATGTTAATGGGACAGGTAGTACTGACTGAAGTATGGTCCAAAATACGCCATAATGATCAGACAGAATTTGGTCATACGTGGAAGGAATTTGAGGAAGCTGACAGAGATAGAACTGGTGGTGAGAAACCCGATCCCATGATCTTAGCCCTTCCGGACTAGATACTTACTGCCATGAAAAAGATGTTCACACCTCACCGTATCAATTGGGACAGATTAGCTGCTTGCAAGCAGAAGAAAGATGAAAGTGTCTCTGACTTTTTCACATGATTCGAAAGCACATTCACCGACTATAGTGGACAGGACATGACTTTAGAAGGGGGACAGCGACTGTTTGTGGATACATTTGTGTCCAATCTGTTACCAGAGCTGGAGACTAAGCTAAAAATGTCAGAAAGTGCATCGCCCATCTCCACCCCGTCTGGTATTTTGACAATGACCCAGTACTATGAGAATAGGGAGAATGAAGAGCGAGATAGAACAGATAAAAAGACTAAAGACTTAAAGACAAAGGTATTACTCCAACAAGCATACCCGACCCAGACCCAAAACAGAGGTGCCCCTACGTTTCAACGAATAGCTCAGAGACCTGCCCCTGTGACTCCTCGTCCACCGCTGGGACCCAAACAGTGCGCTTATTGTCGCCAAAGGGTCATTGGCGAGATGAGTGTCCCTTGTTGGCCCAGAACAACTCTGCCCCTGCTGACCGCTTCACAACAACAACGTCCCCAGAGAGGACGAGGACGAGGCGGACCTAGAACACGGTTACAGGACAGGCGCCCCCTTATGCAAGAGAAAAGAT
Source organism: Lissotriton vulgaris (assembly GCF_964263255.1). Taxonomy (NCBI): domain Eukaryota; kingdom Metazoa; phylum Chordata; class Amphibia; order Caudata; family Salamandridae; genus Lissotriton; species Lissotriton vulgaris. Next base: position 867,106,450 of record NC_141687.1, on the reverse strand, counting down.
TTGATACCGCTAATTATGAGGACCGCAATTATTTTACTGAGGATTATGAGCCTGAAGAAGGGACGGGGTTCCTGTCCCACTAGGATTGCCAAGGACAAGAGAAGGGACCCGTGCCTAATCCTTTTGACCATTGGGCTCTACGGAAAAATTCTTGGTTGACACTGGTGCAACCAAAAGTTCTATTGCTAGGTCTAAAGTCCCTGGGGCCCCCTTGTCTGGCACAAATAACATTTCTGTGGGATTTTCTGGCACCCCAGTATTTAGCCCTGTTTCACAACCACTGGAACTAACGATAGGACCCTACACAGTTGATTCCCCTTTGGTTTTGACTTCCACATGTGGCGAAAATTTGTTGGGTTTAGATCTATTAAAACGATTACATGCAACCATATACTGGTCTCCTGATGGGGTTTACATCTCTATGGGTCCCCCTACCACACACCAAGTATATTTGGCCTCCCCAGATACCATTCCCCAGGAACTTCAGAATGTCCCTCCTGCTCTTTGGGCCTAAGGTGATACTGATGTTGGCCTTTTGTCCATACCCCCCTTTCTGTTACCCTGAAGGAAAATGCTCGCCCTCCCCGACTTCCCCAATATAAAATACCCAAAGAAGGGGAAAGGGCATTACTCCAGATCATTTCTGAACTTGTTGACAAGGGCGTGGTCGAAGAGACAAGAGGAAATGTGTGCAATAGCCCAATTTCGCCTGTCCTAAAACGCACCGATCCTTCCAAACCCCCTGTTTATCGTTTTGTCATTGATTTACGCGAGATAAACAAAATAGTAGTACCCCAGTTTCCTGTGGTCCCAGATATCACCACCCTATTTACTATGGTTCCCCCGTCTGCATGTTTTTTCTCTGTTATCGACCTAAAAAATGCCTTTTTTATTATGCAAGTCGATGAACAGAGTAGGGATCTTTTTGGATTCTCATTGGCAGGACGAAGTTTCTGGTTCTGCAGAGCTCCACAAGGATATGCAGAGAGCCCCTCAATTTACAGTCAGGCCCTCAAGGCCTACTTGATTCCCTGACCCTACCCCAAGGTACCGCACTACTCCAGTACGTTGATGATTTTCTTATAGCGGCAGATGCCGAGGCGTTATGTAAAAAAGCTACAATGAAATTGCTCCTGCATCTGGCACAGTTCGATCACAAAGTTTCCCTCTCCAAACTCCAATATTGTCGACATGAGGTGACCTACTTAGGTCATCTCCTGTCGAAGGAAGGACGCCGCCTCACCCCTGAATGAATGCAAACAATCAGTAAGATGCCCCCACCAAAAACGCAGAAAGAGGTACGTGCTTTTATTGGTATCACCTCCTACTGCCTCCAGTGGATACCCAATTTTTCTTTACTCATTAAACCTTTATTGAGCCTCACACTTAAAGATGTTCCCCACCCACTCCCTTGGACAAATGAGTGCCAGCATGCATTTAAAGAACTAAAAACAGCCTTGTGTTCGGCCCCGGTGCTAGGCACCCCTAGTTATCAGAAACCCTTCACTCTTTTTGTACACGAGCATAATGGTTGCGCATTGTCAGTGCTAACACAGTGTTTTGGTGACAGACAACGCCCCTGTGCATATTTTTCTGCATTTCTAGATCCCCTAGCCCGCGCACTACCCAGCTGCTTGGAGCCGCAGCTGCAGCTGCCATATCCATTCACCAATTTGCTGGCCTGGTCCTTGACACTGCACTTACAGTTATGGTTCCTCACTCAGTTGACATAGGACAAAAATCCAACACCTTACTAGTGCACGCTTGTCCGGATATGAATTGACTCTCTTAGCCAGTCATATCACCATCCGCCGCTGCACTACGCTCAATCCAGCCACATTGCTACCCTTTGTTGATGATGACACTAGTTCTGATCCACATGATTGTGTCCTCAGGACGGAGGAAGAGACTAAAGGCCGTGTGGATTTGACTGACACACCCCTCACTGACCCAGATGGTACCCTGTATGTGGATGGTTCTTGCTTCAAACTTCCTGATGGTAGCACAACTGCTGCCTATGCCATCACTACGTTACAGACAGTAGTGGAGAGTGAGAGAATACCTTACCAATCAGCCCAGGCTGCTGAGTTAGTGGCACTAATAAGAGCCTGTGAACTGAGTACAGGGATGGTCGTCAACATCTACACTGACAGCCAATACGCCTTTGGAGTGGCCCATAATTTTGGGCGACTATGGGCTGAGAGGGGATTTTATTACTTCTCACGGTACTAAGATACAGCATGGTCATCTGGTCAGCAGGCTGTTAGAAGCATTGACTCTTCCTTCAAAGATAGCTGTGATCAAATGTAGCGCCCACAAGAAAGTAACTGATGACATAGGAAGGGGTAATGCATTTGATGACCAGACTGCAAAGGCAACAGCTCAAGATGTCTCTGCCCGTATGTATGTAGCTGGCCCCTCAAACTGGGTACCGGAGAAAGGGATGCACGAGGATACTATTGAGAATGTGAAGGAAATACAGGCAGAGGCGACTAGAGAGGAGCAAACAGGCCTATTAAATGAGAATGGCTGTTGGACGGATCTGTCTGAACAACAGCGATGGTTGTTACCCAATGCCTATGTTTTGCCAGTGGTCACTATGGCTCATGGCCAGCTCACATTAGTGCAAAAGGTATTTGCTAGCTCCGGTATGGCAAAACTAACACATCCGAAAATATGCTGAGAGGTTAGTCAGACATTGCCTGATTTGTTTGATGCATAACCCCGGAAAAGGCACACCAACACCTGCTGGGAATTTTGCACCTCCATCTTACCCCTTCGAAGTGCTCCAAATAGATTACATACAGATAGAATGATACAACAATCTCCGATATGTCCTGGTAGTTGTGTGTGCCTTTAGTAAGTGGATTGAAGCCTACCCCCTTAAGGACAACACTGCTATAAGCACTGTCAAAATACTGTTAAAGGAATTATTTACCAGATTTGGGATGCCCAGAATTATCTGGAGTGACAACGGAAGCCACTTTACAGGGGAAATAATGAAGAAAGTGTGTATAGGGATGGGGATCATACGTAATGATAAACTAAGGTACCCCCAAAAATAATGTTAGGTCTAGAGGAGGGGGAAAAAACAAGAATAAGCAAAGGAGGAACCTCTGAACTGACCCTTCAAAAAAAATTGTTAACATGTGAATGAATCAACTTAAATTCTATAAAAATGCTGCACACATATCATGTAATAAGCAGAAAGGTTAAATTCATATTATTTATTCTTTTTCAAAGATGATTTTCTTCTATTTGCGGTATATCATTCAAAAAACATTTGTTTAGATTTTTTACAATTCATTTTTGTGATTGATAGAAAAACAATTTGAGACACAATAATTACAAATTCAATAACATATAACCCCCCAAAAAGAGCAATTATAAAACACTGTAAAACATACTTTACAATGGCCAACCATTCTCAACTATCTCGCCATCCATTCAGCTCATACAAACCCACTCACACACTGTGCAAAGATTTAGAAAACACAACAAACAAACAATACAACTAAGATACAAGGACCGCGAGTGACAGAGTTCAGTGTTATCAGTATTGCACGTATCCCATATGTTTTAATCCTCTGGGTTAATCTTAATTATCCTTAGTCCTCCTTGATGAAGTTCTCAGGTGTGTGAGGCCATTCATTCACATGTTAAAAAAAAATTCTGAAAGGTCAGTTCAGAGGTTCCTCCTTTGCTAGGGATGGGGATCAGAAAGAAATTCCATGCCGCCAATCACCCCCAGTCAGCAGGTTTGGTTGAGCGCCACAATGGAACACTGAAATTAAAAATAGAAAAGATCCAGGTTGACAGAGGACTGTCTTGGCCGGACGTGCTGCCCCTTGCCCTCCTATCAACTAGAGCCACGGCACATTCTCGTACCGGACTATCTCCGTACGAAATAGTGTTTGGTCGGCCAGCAAATATTTGGGGAGTACCCCGCCCCAAGAAGTACTCTGACATTCAATACCCATTGTTGATTGATTATTTACATGAATTGACCACTAACCTACGTCTCATTCATCGTCAGGTACAAGATATCCCGCCACCCAAACCAGAGGCCCCTGGTCACATCATCCAGCCCGGTGACTGGGTCTGCATCCGTAACTTCCAGAGAACAAAGAACTTGGAGCCGAGGTGGAAGCAGTCCCAGCAAGTGTTGCTGGCTACCAGGTCTGCAGTGAAGGTGGCAGGAAGAAAAAACTGGGTCCACGGAGAGCATTGCAAGAAAGTGCCTCTACCACTACCATACGACCGGTGGGTCAAGGAAGGGCTGGGAGACGACGAGTGTGAGAAAATCCTGCGCTTTGTACCCTTCAGTGACGCCAACATTGCCTGGGCTTCATCTGAACGAGAGGACGACGACATCCTGCAATCTGCCGTTCCTCCTCATCTGAGGTTGCGGGACACTCAACAGCCAGAGCCTTTGTTTCCTGATCAAACAACGCCCAGGTCTACCCGGTACAACCTCCGACCCAGAAAAAAGGACTGAAGAAACAAAGGTCTCTGCCCTCTGCTTGATATGGTGCGACAAATCGCTGCAGGGCTGTGATACACCGGCGCATTTTTATTTTATTTTTCTCGTTTGACCGGAGCCAGTACAGCGGACCAGAATGTGCCAATAGGGCCACCGGAATCACTGACCGGTGAAGCAACCACCAGTCACAGGCAGTAACTACGGAAGACCACGTGAAGCAGGCGAAGAACAAAATGAACACTTAAAGCTTGAAGAGCAAAGAAATAAAGAAACAAGAATACATAAAAACAATACGTGGCCGGTACTCGATCTGTCTAATCGTACTAATGACTATTTCACTGGGACTGGCCTGGCTCGGATGGGTAATACATGCTGCCCTTGCAGCACCTGAGACTCCTACCCTACAGAATCGCCTCATCAACATGTGTCATTACCCACCCATGAGAAAAACAGGACAGGTTTCTTTAACAACACTTTCATTCAAATGTTACACCAGCACCAGCTTGTGGTGAACACGACAAACTGTTGGGTATGTGGCTGCTGCCCCACACTGCAAGCACCGGAATGTCCCTGATTCCTGCTCCTTTCTCTTGAGCTGGTTTGGCCTACGGCTGGTACACTGTGTTCTTTGATGCATTCTATTCAGGTGATACATCCACACGATCCCTGGGGAAGATCAGTAGCAGACAAGCCTTCCGCCACATCATGGCTGCGGAGTGGCCAAGCATGAATAAATATTCAGCAGAAAAGAACTAATATGAGAACAATTACGGGTCCTTTTATCCATCAAACATCTACAATGGTGGGGGAAAGAAAAGACTGCCACCTCTCAGGGATCTTCCTGTCTACCCACATCCAGGAAAATACTGCTTGAAGAGCAGTGGAACAGTATGGGTGGGAGAAAGTGACTGTGCCTACACACTCCAGCTTAATGGTTCGACTCTCCCAGCTCTGGTGTCCTCACTGAATACGTACTTTGTGTTGTGGGAACAAGGCCTACACCTGGCTGCCCAAGTCTTGGGCAGGCACCTGTTACATTGCTTGGTTGCTCCCCCTCACCTACACAGCCGATGCAAAACACCACATCCAGAAGAGAGGTGTGGTTGATACTGAAGACACAGCTGGCCAAGAATTTGGTGACTTTGATAAAGGGTTCCTCCCCTTTTGGGGCCCTATGGTCAATAGTCGCAATCTCCGACATCTCACCAGGGTGGTAGAGGCCACCATCAACGCAACTGCCGGTGCCCTCAGTGTGGTTCTGTGAAAATGGGCCTCGCTACGAAAGGTCATGGTTCCGTCACGATTTTGGTGATGTCGGACCGTATTTAGCGAATGCAGCAAATGTGGAGTGAATTCGTCACGTTAGCTAGCGAGTTCGCTATGTATTTGGAGATTTCGTTTCGAACATGGGTTCCATTTTGTTTAAGGCCTCCATTTTGTCTTGCCATCACGCAGGCCGATAAATGTGGTCGAACGAACGAAGCAACCTGGCCTTCACGTATTTCTACACATTAACAGGGTCTTTCCTGACTTCGAGATGAATTGTAAGAATCTGATTCCTTCGCCTGAAACTGACCCTGCCGAGTCAATTTCCCTGGTTTGATCGTTGTCTGAGATTACGAATTATTGTTCAGGAGCTCGTTAACTTTTAGTCGCCTTACACCTGCCTTATCTTGCTCACTATCAGACATTGTTTCCTTTTCTATGTTCTTTATTACATGCATTGTGCCTTTCAATTATGGGTTTGTCCTCCTTGTGGAGATTGGATTTGGGGACATTCCCAATGATTAACTCTGGGTTGAGACATTGCAAACTGAGCTTTCCTTCATGTGATACTTTGTTTGAGACAGTATTTCACTGGTTAACTTTTGACGCAGTGGAAGTATATGTTTATGAATGTGAAAATTGTGTATAAAAGGACATGTCTTGCTCTACGAATTTGAGCAGTCTCCTGAAATACCACCATGCTGTGTTTCTAGGATCACTGTTACTAGCTGCAGCTAATAAACTTGGTCTCTGACGCCACCCAGAAGTATTCCGTGTCTCTGTAAACCAAGGCAGGTGAATCCGAAGACTTTGGTCGTGCCCCTGGCGCCGGAGGGTTCTAAAAGCCCGGTTCTTCAACTGGCGCCCAACGTGGGGCAACTTCAGCGGTACCGGTCAGAGCCCGAGGATCGTGAGGAGCTTCGTGAGGAAATTCTGGAAGAGGGCCCCCACTTCATCGACCCCGGCATGTCGAATGTTGTGGACTGAAGGTTTTTGCTGCGAGGCTTCCCCTTTCTGACGGCTACGAAGGACTGCTGCCCTGACTGTCGCCCTGTCTTGGACCCTTTTGTGAAGATTTGTAGAGCGAGACGATAGACGCTCTTCTGGTGGCGTGACAAGACATTTTGGTTAAGTATAAGTGGGTCGCTACCACTACTTGGTTTTGTTTCTTGGATTCTTTGATTTGGTCTTTGCAAAAACCGATTGGAACTCCGACTTATGAGCTCTATTCAAAGCATGGAGTGGGTCCCATTACGTATAATGAAGTATGGGTCCGCTATACAAGGAAAGATGGTATCTTAAAATGGCCACATCATGGTAGTATCGAATCAGATATCCTAGATAATTTGGAGGTTAAGCTATTTAAGAAGAAAGCCCGGCCGGCGATGTTTGACTCTTTCCGCCTCTGGCGTAAGGAAGACAAACAGAAAGAAATTAAGCAAGCTAAAAGAGATAGAAAAGATAAGAATATATCGATAATGCAAGCTGCTAGGCAGTTTAAAGAAGATGAAGAAGATCGTGAGATTGAGGTGTCAGATAGACAGCGTTGCATGCCCATTGATAAGTGTTATCCAGCCTTGCCACCTCTTGTCTCGAATGTGACAAAGGACTCTGAAAAGGATCCTTTGATGTCGCATTTGTTGAGTTCACCACCCCCTTATATGCAGAGTGCTACGCTACCTCTGCAAACCTCCAGTTGTTGTGCCTCCTGTTGTTGTCCAGCCACCGGTTCTTCCACAGTTGGTTCTCCCACCTCCAGCGCAGCCTTCTCTAGGGCCGCCAGCTTTGCCTACAACTTTGCCTCAAACTCCTTTGCCTTCTACTCCTTTGCCTTTAACTTCTTTTTCTATTGACCCTATGTCTTCGTCTTCTCAGAATACTTTGTCTCCTGTTCTTGTGTCGACTTCTTCTCCTTCTACTCGACAATGACTGACTGAAACTGTGTCTAGCCTTTTGTCTCCTCTTTTTGAGTCGCTTAATATGACCCCAGTTTTGGTGAGGTCACAAACGCGTAGTTAGCTCCCGAGCTTCGAGGAGCAGGCTGTGTTAGATCTCCTTGTTCGTAGATGGATTGTGAATGCTTCCAGGTATGATTTACAAGCGGTTATGGATGTTTTTCTACAGTGGGAACCGCCAAAGCAAAGGTATGTGTTTGATGTTATGTGCACTTTTCTTCGTGAAGAATGGGACGATACTGAAATGGGTCCGATTCCATCGAAGTTATTGAATTTTCAGTCCGATTTTGCTAAAGGGACGATAGTGGGTCCCAATGTTGAAGTCAGGTTGGTCAGGTTCTCTGGGTGGTCGACTAGTTGGGATAAGGAGACGACCAGTTGAGTGTCATCAGCGTAGCTTACCATTTTTATGTCAAATGGTGTCACCACGTCCTCAAGGGGGGCCATATATGCATTAAAAAGCGTCGGGCTCAGGGAAGAACCCTGAGGGACAGTCTGCTGGTCTGGTATTGGATAATACGTTGATTGTGATGGTCCCACATGCAGTGGATACCTTATTGAATAAGACTAAGACTCAGCATTTGACTAGTGCACGTTTGTCAGGTTATGAGTTGACTCTTTTGGCGAGTCATGTGCACATAAAACGATGCAACACGTTGAATCCAGCTATGTTGTTGCCGATTTCTGTAGAGACAGATGTTCAGGAACAGCATGATTGCTTTCTCAGGACAGAGGAAGAAACGAAGGGTAGAATTGATCTGAAAGATACTCCTCTTTTGAATTCTGATGGTACCTTATGGGTAGATGGTTCATGCTTTAAGCTTCCAAATGGAGATACGACTGCAGCGTATGCGGTTACGACTTTGCACACGATTGTTGAAGCAGCACGTATTCCACAGAATTCAGCTCAAGCAGCAGAGTTGATTGCACTGACGAGAGCGTGTGTGTTGTCGAAAGGAAAGAGAGTGACTGTGTATACCGATAGCCAATATGCGTTTGGTGTTGCCCATAGCTTTGGGCGTTTGTGGAAGGAACGTGGATTCCTTACCTCCCATGGTACGAAGATTCAGCATGGACAGTTGGTGAATGAACTTCTTGAGTCACTTACGTTGCCGACGCAAGTTGCGATTGTGAAATGCAGTGCACAAAAGAATTTAATTTTTAATTTAATTTAATAACGATTTGTAAAGCGCCTGGTGACCCAAGGGCATCCCCGCGCTGTAGGAGTTGTAATCCAGTTGAGGGAGAAGGAGGGAGGAGAGACGTTTAATTAGGGAATAGGTGTGTTTTCAACTTTTTGCGAAATACCAGGTAGTTGGGTTCAAGTCTGAGGGAACGTGGTAGGGCGTTCCATCCAGTGGCTGCTTGAACAGAGAAGCGTCGTCCTCCTGTGCGTGTCTTTTTGAATCTGGGGATGTTGGCCAGGTGCTCATTCTCGGATCGTAGGGATCTGGGTGCTTTGTAGGGAGTGATCATGCTGCTGAGGATCGCGGGACCAGATCCGTTGATCAGCTTGTGTGTCATGCACATGGCTTTGAAATGCACCCTTTGGCGCACAGGGAGCCAGTGCAGAGCCTTGAGGGCAGGTCTGGCGGACACTCTAGGGGGAAGGTTGGTGAGCAGACGTGCTGCAGCGTTCTGTGTCCGCTGCAGTTTCGTCAGGGTGGCCTCAGGGGCTCCCAGGTAGACCATGTTGCTATAGTCCAGGCGAGACAGTACTAGTCCCTGGATAAGCAATTTCCTGGAAGCAGGTGGCAGTAAGGGGAGAATTTTGCGGGTCGTGCGCATGAGCCCGAAGCAGGTGCCCGAGGTTTTGGCTGCTTGCGTCTTCATAGAAAGCTCTGGTTCGAGCCATACGCCGAGGGTCTTGATTTCACGCTCCGGGGGGGAGGATTTCTCCGAACACGTCGGGCCAGAGTGCTGGAGGGATGGTCGTCCATTGTTTCCCCAGGAGCATCACTTCCGTCTTTGACCCATTTAATTTTAATGATGAGTCACTCATCCAGCTGTGGATTTCTGTGAGGCAGTTGGTCAGGTTCTCTGGGTGGTCGACTAGTTGGGATAAGGAGACGACCAGTTGAGTGTCATCAGCGTAGCTTACCATTTTTATGTCAAATGGTGTCACCACGTCCTCAAGGGGGGCCATATATGCATTAAAAAGCGTCGGGCTCAGGGAAGAACCCTGAGGGACCCCGCTTGTGAGGGGGAGGGTGGACGAGTGGTGATTGTCGTCCCATACCTGGAACGTGCGCCCAGTGAGGAAGGATTCAATCCAGCTGAGTGCTGTCCCGGTGAGCCCTGCTGCTGCGAGTCGATGGAGAAGGACACGGTGGTTGACTGTGTCGAAGGCTGCGCTGAGATCCAGGAGGATCACTGCCACTGACCCTCCTGAATCCAGGATGCGCCTTGCCTCCTCGATAACGGCAAGAAGGGCGGTGTCTGTGCCATGACCTGGGCGGGATCCAGTCTGGGATTGCCGTAGTACGTTGTTAGTCTCAAAGAACTGAGATAATTGTTCGTTGACCAATTTCTCTGCTACCTTGCTGATTCTGGGGAGTAGTGATATTGGTCGATAGTTTGACATGTCCGCTGGATCAAGCTGGGGTTTTTTTAAAAGTGCCTTCACCACCGCACTTTTCCAGCTGTCAGGGACAGATCCCTGGGCAAGCGAGCTGTTGATAAGCTCCATGACCGTGGGAACGATGACAGGGGCCACGGTTTTGAGGAATCTGATGGGTGCCGGGTCCAGAGGAGATCCGCTTTCCATTTTAGTCAGGGTTCGTTCTACCTCTGTGCAGGTTACTGGCCGGAATGTCGCGAGTATGGGGCGTAAATTGCTTTCGGTGTGGCAGGGGGATGCATGGCTGGCCAAGTGGCTAGGGGGGCCGGGCGGTGGGAGGGAAGCCAGGATGCGGGAGATTTTGTCATTGAAATAAGAGGCTAGTTCATTACTTCGGTCGACCCGGGGGGTGATGGAGGGAGGGGTGTTAGGTACTTTGAGCAGCTCCTTTACAATTAAGAAGGATTCCCTGGCAGAGTTGGAGGATTCTTTTATCCGCGCGTCGTAATGGGAAGCTTTGGCGTGCCTGATGGCCTCTTTATAGAGTCTGACTGTATTATGGTATGCTTCCTTGCTGGCGTGCTGCCAGTCTTTTCTCCAAAGCCGTTCGGCTTTTTTGCAGTTTTTGCGAAGTAGTCGGAGGTCCGAGGTGTACCACGGGGCAGAACCGGGTTTACCATTTTTGTCCTCCCTAGTTCTAAGTGGGAGCACTGTGTTCAGGGAGGTGGTGATCCACTCTCTAAATTTTTTGTCGGCAACAGCCGGGTCTTCAGCGTATGCAGGGGTGGGCGTTTTTAGGATCCTGGCCCATTCTTCGGTGGGGAGTCTGGACCAGGTCCTGTCCCTGATGTAGGTAGGCGGTTTTTGTGGTTTCCTAAATGTTCCTGGTAGTCGGAAGGAGACTAGGAAGTGATCTGTCCAAGGAAGGGGAAGGGCCTCGTTCACTTGTATCGAAGGGGAGCTGGTGAAGGTTACAGATGACGTTGGTCGTGGTAATGCATTAGCGGATGAAGTAGCTAGAGAAACGGCGAAAGATGGGACGAGTCAAATGTATGTTGCAGGCCCTGCAAGATGGGTTCCGGATAGAGGAATGTGTGAAGATACAATAGAGAGTGTGAAATCGATTCAGGCTGAAGCTACTGAGAAAGAATTGAGTGTGTGGAGAGAGAGTACGGGAATGTTGGATTCGACTGGTTGTTGGATTGAGTTGTCAGAACACCAGCGATGGTTGTTGCCTGATGCGTATGTGCTTCCAGTGGTTATGATGGCACATGGAATGGCTCACATCAGTGTGAAGGGAATATGTAAGTTGTTGGCTCCAGTATGGCAGAATGCTGGAATTCCGAAATGTGCTGAGAATCTGGTGAAACATTGTATGGTTTGTTTGATGCACAATCCTGGTAAGGGAACCCCAACTCCAGCAGGTCATTTTGCTCCTCAGACGTATCCGTTTGAGGTTCTACAGTTGGACTTTATTCATATGGAGAGATACAACAACCTGAAGTATGTTATTGTGGTTGTTTGTGCCTTTTCAAGATGGGTAGAGGCTTACCCTCTAAAGGATAATACTGCCTTATCTACAGCTAAAGTTTTACTGAAGGAGTTTTTCCCTAGGTTTGGTTTGTCGAGAATGGTAAGGAGTGACAATGGGAGTGAATTTGTGGGTCAAGTTATGAAGAAAGTGTGTGCAGGTTTGGGAATAAGGCAGAAGTTTCATGCCGCAAATCACCCCCAGTCAGCTGGTTTGGTTGAATGCTACAATGGCACCCTTAAGTTGAAGTTGGCTAAGATACAAGCGAGCTCTGGCCTAGCATGGCCCGATGCCTTGCCGTTGGCGCTTTTGTCAACGAGGACGACGGTGCATTCTCGTATGGGACTTAGTCCATATGAAGTGGTATTTGGACGTCCGGCGAATGTTTGGGGTGTGCCGCGGCCCAAGAAATACAGCGACATTGAGTACCCTATGTTGGCTGACTATTTACATGATTTGACTGCTAAATTGCGTGTTCTTCACCAACAGGTGTATGATACTTTACCTTCAGCTTCTGTGGATGCAGGTCATTACATCCAACCTGGCGATTGGATTTTCGTTAGGAATTTTCAGAGGACGAAGAATCTTGAGCTGAGGTGGACTGGACCCTATCAAACTCTTTTAACCACTCGAACAGCTGTCAAAGTTTCCGGGAAGAAAAATTTGGTGCATGCCACCCACACCAAAAAGCTTTCACTTCCTTTGCCATATGATCAATTCATTGCTGATGGCATTCCCAATTCAGAAGGCGAGAGAATTGTGAACTTTGTCCCTTTTAGTGATGCGCATTTGACATGGACCCAGTCTGAACGTGAGGATGATGAAGTTTTGCAAGAAGCTGTGCCTTCATCAATGAGACTTGACACTACGAATCCAGAGACATTATTTCGGGATCAGACTGTTTCTGGCAAAGAGCGCTATAATCTGCGAAGCAGATCGAACTAATAAAAGTTCTGAGTGTTTTTGATATTTTGGAGTGGACTATACTCTATCATACAAGAGACTTTTTTGCATTTTTCTTTTTCGAACCACCATCCGGGTTCAGCTGTAGGGTTGCGGTATAAAGACTCAGGGTTGTGAGCCGTGTGGACGCAAGGTCAACGGTTCTGTTTTGTTCTAGGGTGTTCCTTGGGCTTACAGATGCACACTTGAGTGAAAAGAAACAACTGCAGCGAACAGCACGTTAGAGGATGGAGTCTTTTGTAAAAGATAGAGTTGTTAAAATGAATTTTAAAATGAGATTGTGTACATTGACCCGTAATAGATGTTTTATTATGCTGTGTTCTTTTGTGTTTTTAAGCATCACATGGACTTGTGTGGGTTGGGTTATATATGCTACACCATTGCTTTCTGCACCCACTACTCAACCTATGGTTTCTTCTACTACTGTTTCTTTGCACAAATTCTATACTTTGCCTGAAAATGAACAGACACGAAGAGCGCAATTCGTAAACAATTCATTCATACAGCTTTTGCATCAGCATCAGTTGGTAGTCAATACGACAAATTGTTGGGTATGTGGTCTTATGCCCCATACGAAGGATAGAGGTATGCCATACCTGGTTTTGCCCTTTTCTTCTAATGGGTCTGTATGGGCTTTGCAGACAATGTTTATCTATGCGAATGAGGTATACCCTATGCGTTCCATGAGAGACAACCCGAGCAATAGTCCTTTGATTAGGGGAATAGTAGATATGATTAGAGATATCGATGCATACAATGCTATCCCTAAGGATGAAGCACAGGCATATATCGGTTGGAATGTTACTGGGTATAGTACTAGCCTGACAGAAAAGGATAGACGGAAGAGGTCTCCCCCGATTTGGATTGTACCCCATCGAGGCCACTTTTGTTTACGTGGTAATGGTCGAAATCCGAAAGCTCAGCTAGATGAGAGTGTATGTGCTCAAACCTACGTTTATGCATCCCAGACTTCTCCTCCGTTTGTGCCAGCTAAAGGTACATATTTTGTGTGTCACGACAGAGCCTATACATGGTTGCCACCTGATTTTTCAGACACATGTTATGTGGCGTTTTTGCTTCCCCCTACGTACAGGGCTTTCATGGATTACCACAGGACGAGATATGTTAGAGGTGTCTTTGATCAGGAAGATACCGCATTACAGGAAGTAGGAGATTTCTTTAAAGGTTTCCTACCCTTTTGGGGTCCTATGGCCAATAGCAGACACATACGACAGCTTACGAGAGTGGTTGAGGCCACTATAAATGAGACTGCAGGAGCTCTCAGTAATATTACAGTGGAGCTACAGGCTGACCGTGTTATGACATTGCAGAATCGTGTTGCCCTGGAGAAGGGGTATGCAAATTGATCCAATCTAGTTGTTGCGTTTATATACCAGATAATGCCCCGACAGTGTACCAAACCATTTCCATATTGCATAAGGTTTCTGAGTCTATTCATGTAGACGAAGGAAACTGGTCGTTGATTGGATGGTTTTGGGAATTGTTGTCTAAATGGGGATGGAAAGCTCTATTTTTTTTTGGTATGGCTCTAGCTATTCTCTTCTCTTGTTGTGTTTGTATCCAGTGTGCTCCCACCGTTTGTGGTTTTTGTGCTACGATGTGTGTGCGGAGACCTGTCCTGAGGACAGAAGTAGAGAATAATAGGATGATGCTCCAGCAACACCTAGATGGTCTGATGATGATAGACCTAGATTCAAATTAACGTGAGTTCAGGTTATTGCCTATTTGTGGTTCTGTGAAAATGGGCCTCGGTACGAAAGGTCATGGTTCCGTCACGATTTTGGTGATGTCGGACCGTATTTAGGGAATGCGGCTAATGTGGAGTGAATTTGTCACGTTAGCTAGCGAGTTCGCTATGTATTTGGAGATTTCGTTTCGAACATGGGTTCCATTTTGTTTAAGGCCTCCATTTTGTCTTGCCATCACGCAGGCCGATAAATGTGGTTGAACGAACGAAGCAACCTGGCCTTCACGTATTTCTACACGTTAACAGGGTCTTTCCTGACTTCGAGGTGAATTGTAAGAATCTGATTCCTTCGCCTGAAACTGACCCTGCCGAGTCAATTTCCCTGGTTTGATCGTTGTCTGAGATTACGAATCATTGTTTAGGAGCTCGTTAACTTTTAGTCGCCTTACACCTGCCTTATCTTGCTCACTATCAGACATTGTTTCCTTTTCTATGTTCTTTATTACATGCATTGTGCCTTTCAATTACGGGTTTTTCCTGCTTGTGGAGATTGGATTTGGGGACATTCCCAATGATTAACTCTGGGTTGGGACATTGCAAACTGAGCTTTTCATCATGTGATACTTTGTTTGAGACTGTATTTCATTGGTTAACTTTTAGCGCAGTGGGAGTATATGTTTTTGAATGTGAAAATTGTGTATAAAAGGACATGTCTTGCTCTACGAATTTGAGCAGTCTCCTGAAATACCACCATGCTGTGTTTCTAGGATCACTGTTACTAGCTGCAGCGAATAAACTTGGTCTCTGACGCCACCCAGAAGTATTCCGTGTCTCTGTAAACCAAGACAGGTGAATCCGAAGACTTTGGGCGTGCCCCTGGCGCCACTGGGTTCTAAAAGCCTGGTTCTTCATCAGTAACATCACAGCTTAACTCAAAGCGAACCGCCTCATGACTTTACAGAACAGAATGGCTCTTGACATAGTACTGGAGGACCATGGAGGAGTCTGCACATTGATCAAAACAAGTTGATGCATTTACATCCCCGACAATGCACCAACAGTTTATCAAGCAATCCAGAAGCTCCACAAGATTGCTTCCGACATTCATCAGGATGAGGGATCATGGTTCCTAACAGTCTGGTTTTGGAGCATTGTATCTCAGTGGGGATGGAAGATAATTATTTTCATTGCAATCCTTGCAGCCGCATTGTTCTCTTGCTGCCTCTGAGTCCAATGGATGCCCGCACTGTGTGGGCGTTGTGCCACCTCTTTGGCACACAAACAAGTGAATCCACACCATAAAAATGCCATGATGATGATGATCGAGAAAGAGGTCCAGGAGATGATGGACATTGACCTGGATGACAACTGATTGTTGCCTCTGCATGGCAAAAGGAGGGACTGTTGAACTGTATTTTAAAATGACCCACACAACTCCATTTTGTGTTGCCATGCTCTTGTCAACCTGGTGAAGAACTATTTTCCACGTCCCTGTTGAAACTTGCACAACCCTCCCCGCTCCTTGTGGTTGAGCCAGTTCCGAGAAGCTGAATGGGTGCCCAGTTGTGTCAAAGACTCAGCTACATCCTGTCCATTGTTGGTAACTCAGCCTGTCACAACTCCTGTGCCCCGTGACCACACCATCTGGTCAAGGAAGCCCGAGGCTGTGCCCCGTGACCACACCATTGAACAAGGAAGCACGAGGCTGTGGACATTGTGCAATCAGAGGCAGATGTCCCCTGGCCACAATTGCACCACAAGACTGACGAAGAACTTGTCAGATGAGGAACTTATCAAAATGTGGAACTATGTATTGTGCAAATGGGCGTGGCTAGCGCTATAAGTATGTTTGAGTTTGAGTTTAAAATATTTCTTAAGCGCACGTACACCTAGCGGTTTCATGGCGCTGTACAGTACTGAACCCCGGAGGAATCGGAAAACAAGCGCATGGAAAAGGAGGTTTAAGGGGAGAAGGCTTGTGTGAAAAGAAAAGTTTTCAGTGCCTTGCGAAAGAGTGTATACTGGGGACAGGATCTCAGGTGGACCGAAAGGGAGTTCCAGAAGGCAGGGGCGAGTGTGGAAAATTTGGAGCCTCCCCACTTTTTACGTTTGAAACGGGGGACTATGAGTAATTGTTGGGTGGAAGAACGCAGCTCCCTGGGAGGAACGTAGGTATGAATTTCAGACATGATAAAGGCAGGGGCTGAGCCGGACCGGGCGTTGAAGATGATGCATCCTAGTTTAAACTGGACTCGTTCACGAATGGGGAGCCAGTGTAAGGTCTTAAGGAGGGGAGTGACGTGATGTGACTTAGATAAATTGAAGACCAGGCGAGCCGCCTGGTTCTAGACCAGCTGGAGGCATCGCACGCTGTACGGGGGCATACCACAATAAAGGGCGTTGCCGTAATCCAAGCGGGAGATAACCATTGCCAGGACTATAAGTTTGAGGGCCGGGAGAGAGAAGAACCGAGAGACTTTGCGAATAGTACGAAGTGAGAGGAAAGACGAGGACACCACAGTGCTGACTTGGGAGTGAAGTGAAAGTTGGTGATCCAGTTTGAACCCAAGAGTTTTTACAGAGGGGGATGGAATTGGGGGAGAGCCCAACGAGGGGGGCCAAAAGGAAGAGGACCAGTGACTGGAGCAACCACCTGTCAGCACCAACTCCGTTTTGTCGGAGTTGAGCTTCAGGTGGTTGTGATTCATCCAGTCCCGGATGAAAGTCATGACAGACTGAAAGTTAGAGATGGACTCTGGGGAGGAAGATAGGAAAAATATTAGCTGGAGGTCATCCGCGTAGTTATAAACGGAGACCTCCAGCTGTTGGAGGGCAAAGATAAGGGGAGCAATGTACAGGTCAAATAACAGCGGGGAAAGGGATGAACCCTGGGGGATCCCACATTTAACCGGCTGGAAGTCCGCTGAAAAATCACCCAAGCGCACTGTTTGCGCTGCGGATTGAAGCAGCAGTCTCTGTAGAATTGTCTTTGTACCATTCTGGGACCCTGTCCTTAGCTAATAAATACCTTACTTCCCTCCACGGCTGGTTGTCCTGGTCTCTTTGGTAATGTATGATTTAAGGAAGAAGAACCCATAGATTTTAGGTGTCCCCTGCACCACTGGCTTTAACTCTCCAAGTGGAGGGGTCCTCTGGGCTTTGTGTGGGGTTCCCATGCAACACCCATAGATTTTGATGCTGTCCCATATTTACAAAATAACGTAAACCTGGGGAGCTTTAAAAACAGATGCCTCCCCAGTGGAGGTGTAACGAGGAGAGATGTTTTAACTTCTACTAGTTTTTTTCCTATTACCATGTGTGATGCATTCTGCAACTCACACAGAAAGAGAAAAATGCCTCTCTGGATTGTTTTTGGAAGGAAGATGCCCCTTCCTATACAAACACAATCCTGCCTGTGTTGGTGCTAGGCAGCAATTTGTGCTCCAACAGAAAGGAAAATGACAGGAATGCACCATATTTCATAAATACGCCAATTCCTCATAAATTAGGCCCTTTATATATTTATATATATACACGCCATATTCCTCATAAATTAGGCCCTTAGGCACTCAGGCATAAATTAGGCCCTTTATGTATTTATATATATAGCTACACCTTTGACTACACCCCCATGTTCACTGCCCTTTGGTTTGCTAAACACTGTTTAACATTATTTCCCCCCTGTAAAAATTATTTGCTGTAGGAATTGGGGGTGTTTATACTTGTCAATAGTTGTCGATGAAGAAGAGTACAAGGTTCTAAAACTTTTTGTCAGAAGGGGGTCCTTATGCCTAAAACAATTTGACAAGGGGGTGTCTACATCAAAAAGATTGAAGACCTCTGCACTAGCACCACTTTACAGAGTTTGCCAATTAAGCGCTACCTTTGTTTTCTCATCTTTCTTTGAACAACATTATTTTACCCGGGAGTTACTGCAATACCTGGATGATGCGTAGAGTGGAAAATGTTTAATGCAAACCTTACCAGCTGTTTTCCTTATTTTAGTATATAAAATATGTGCCATGACTCTGTGTTCAGGGATGTGGTCTTTTAAAAACCATACTGCTTACATTTTGAAAGGATCAGGAGCGGGCATTCGTATTGTGAAGTAGTGGGACTGGGATGGGGGAACACAAACCAAAAAAAAGAATCAGAAAGAAAAATGCACTTAAACTGCTCCAACAGCCGCCGTCTTTCTCCTTTTCATTTTTGTCCTTTGCCTCTTCTAGCTTTCAGCGGGGGCGACGCTGCATAACGGAGGAGCCACCCCTGGTAATGATCTAAGCAGTGGATATTGCAATGGGCCCCTCTTGTGCCCTGTGTCCTTAACTTTTCAGGCGAAAACACTCATTGATTTCTGAATAATATGTGTAAAAGCGTTAAGGTAGCCATGTTGTTTCGGCTTACATTTTGCATGCTTTACTTAATTTTGTATTCCCTATGACTGCTTTATCCAGGATATTATTACTTTCCTTTTTTAAGCCAGCATATCACTCTTGTCTCCCCTCCCTCATAACCTATTTCCCATTTTCGGGTTCCCCAGCACCGGGAGGTCAAATGAATGACAAAAGCTCTATGCAAATATCATCACTCCACTGCAAATAAATAAACAAAAGTAAAAAACATTGCCATTTTCAACACAAAGAGCTCTAACTTTTACACATGCGAGACCAATTGCATTGCAAATGCTTGCTTTTTATGCTGCGATCGTGCTGAATTGCTGCTGGATGCCATCATAAAAAAACTATTTTTTGTTGTTGAGTTCAAGGAACTCACTATTGCGAGATTCTCTGGAACACAGCCATCCAGATATGCAAATATTTTAGATCCTTAATGTCTCAAAAACTACTGAACGGATTTACATCACATCACAAAAAACTGACTTTCTGGACCCTGGTCCAGCTTTTGGTCAAATTCTGTGTAATTCCGTTGACCAGTTTTTTTGGTAGGGAAGTTAAAAAAAGTATATGGAAAATTTTGGGGGATATTGCTTTTGGCCCCCCTCCTCTCCCCCCCATTTCTTAGTCTCTGCTTGACTGATCACCCTAAAACTTCCCAAGAAGAAACTTGGAAAAAAATAACACTTAGAAGTTTTGTCAAGATTCGTCAAACCGCGCCAAAGTTATTAGCAAACCAAAAAAGCATTTCCTGTGGAAACGCAGACCTACCTATAAGACCCTAATTCTTTAATTTCATAGAGTCCATTCCACTACTTTCTTATTTTAAACATGCCTTCTGTATGGCAGAAATTGGCAAGGTCGATAGTTAAGGCTAGGCTTCTGGGGATGGGCGGAACAGGCAGAGAAGGAAAAGGACAGTGTCCAGTTCTCTTGCCACTGGCAGCGGTGCCCCCACTCCCCTCTTTATTCCCCCTCTTCCCTTTTTTTCTGTCCCACTCCTCATTTACTAAAAAACGAGACTTCAAGAAACAGGTATTACCTTCTCTTCCTCCTTTTTGTTTACTTTCTCCCCTGTGAAATGGATCCAAAAAAGAAAAACACTTTTGCTGGAAACTTCGTCTTTTTCTGAAATGTTTCAATTTCTAAGTGCAGCCTGGTGGTGGAGAGAAATAAAACATTCAAAATATGAAAAATAACTAACTAACTAAAGCAAGACAGAATGGTTGCAAGGTGGCCAGATTGATGTATTCATACCTAAACACATTAGCACCACTTTACAGTGTTTGCCAATAAAGCGCTACTTTTGTTTTCTTGTCGCTCTTTGAACAACATTGTTTTCCGTGGGTGGGAACGTGCACTATTCCTAGAGGTACTGAAATACCTGCTTGATGGGTGAATTGGAAAACAAAATGCATACTGCGGTTCTGTATTCACAAATATGGTCTTTTTAAACCATACTGCTTATGCTTTGTAGGGATAGAAGCAATGGGCATTAAAGCGTGTCCCTTCTGGGGAAAATCCTAACATAGCCAGTGAGCTCTTAACTGTCATGTAAGAGCTGCATGCAAACTGCAAGGTATAAATTAAACGTTGTAGTTTTTTCCCCAGTCTTTGATTATCCTAATGTTGCAGAAAAAAGGTTCATTTGGGTAGAAATCAGTTCTGATTATTAAAGAGAACTACCAACCATGGTATTACGTTTTAAATTCTGAGTTTGTGTTTCTCCATACCAATCACTATTAAACTATGCTGCCTACTACTATGATTGTCATGTGAGTCCTACACCTTGTAGTCCTTCCTTTGTCTTGGATAACATTTTATATACAGTGTTTTACACACATATGATTGATTGTCTCTGTGTAATATGTGTGATGTCAAGTGCTCTGATACCCTACACTGGTATTAGTGGTGCTGTAAATTTTCTGATTCTTTATTATTTTGACATTTTTTCCACATGCTAACAGTCTCTGCAAAGATGTCTCCATATTAGTACCAGTGGAACATACAACTGCAGCAGTTAGAAATGTGGCCAGTCAACCTTTGCAAAGGGCCCTTTAGGAACTTTTGATCCGTTTGAGCTTTAATCAATTTACTAGTTAAAATCATCAAATTATGCAGCAGATGATGTATAATGTGGCAAATATGGCAGAGCTATAATTATGTGGAACACATTTGCAAACTAGGATATTTTGCCTTTCATGTTTGAACTGCTCTTATGGAAAAAGGGAGGAGAAGTGCTGATGACAGAAACTCCATGGCTGTGAAACAAATGGCTTGAGATTCCACTTTTAAGGATATTTGGGACATTCTGTGATTGGAAACGTATCTCACTTTGTGAATGTATTTTAATGTGAATAACTCATATTAAACCTTAAATAAACATGTGTATCCATTGGTCAAATAAAATAACGTAATAAGCTGTAACCGGTTAGTGAATGCGAAACAAATACTACAAATTGGGATATTTTGCTTGATTCCACATCTCTGACTCTGCCCACTGACCCAATCAACGGGTTATTCCCGCCCTCTGATTCTCCGCCCACAGTTCCCCTGCTTCCCGTCCCCCCCACCCCACTTTGACCACTGTATAAAGGCCAAATTACTCCATAAATCCAAAAATGATTCCGCAGAGTCCTAGTGAAACTAAACTTTTACAGAAAGCTTGCCGTTCGAGTAGTTGCCACGTGGTGGCAGCAAACACCAACACAGCAAGAAGCGAATCTGCAGAAAAGAAATCATGTTGAAAATAAAGCATTCGCATCTTTAAGGTTTTGGAGTGACTTACACTTGAGTGTAAATACCTGGCGGTCCCAAAACAACGCCTAGTATTTTGTTGCGTTACCGACTAGCGTATTGTAGTGTCCACATTTCTCGTATGTTGAAGAGAAAAGAGAAGTTCCATTTTGTCATTCTGCTAAGTCGACGGGATGTAAAAGGGAGAGCTGTGAAGTGAATTCTGCGGTCCGAAGATAGATGCAGAGAGGTGGGGGCCGTCACCCGCACCAGTGTCAGTTTGTGGCACGTTGTGGGGTTTCAGTTTGCACCGCAGCTAGAGATAGAAACAAAGCACTTGCATTAGTACGAATTTGCAAAATACTTGGGGGCAGATTTACAAGCGCCTTGCGCCACTTTAGCGTCACTTTTCCCATGTTAAAAATTACACAAAAGTGGTGCGAGGCTTGTAAATCTTCCCCCTGGTATTTTTCCCCTCTGTCAAACTGTGTATCCATCAGCAGAGCATCATGGTTGCGCTTGCAGCTCACCGCGGTGCTGCCAGGGCTCACTGATAAATAGTATATCAGGCCTAGTTCTAAATGAGGGAAGAGGGTCCTGCTCCGCCACCCCTAAAGTGAGCCCACTGGCCCAACCAAGCTCATTTACTAGATTCACAAGAATCTTTTTTTTATTGCTTCACACGAGCATGCAGCTCTGCTTCTTTCACTACCAGAGTGTTGACACAAATCTGCAAAAAAAATACATTAGAAGGTTAAGGAATACATACACGTTTGTGCCAGTGGCTGTAGATAGTGGGCACTGGCACTCACTTTTTAGGACCAGATCTTACTTGTTTCAACATTAGACTTTGACCCAGAGCAAGCCATTATAGGCAGTGAAGGGGGAAAATGAGAAAGAGAAAGATGGTATAACACTGGCAAAGAGAGAAGGCGTGGATGAAAAAGAGTCATCAAGATTGAGATAAAGAGGCAGGAAAATGTAGGGGTGGAAGAAAGAGGCTTCAGGTGGAACAAAGATTAGGCAGCATCAGGGCACAAGTCCTAAAAAAAGAAGTGGGGGGACGCTGACATCACGAAAAGTGGCTTGCAACATCAGACTCATTGTCTCCCCTTGCTCACCCCTTAGATGCGATTGCATCAGAAAAGCCAGCGCGTGAGCAGCGTTCTGAATGGGCTCTGATCTCGCCCCAGAGAGGTCAAAGAGTGAATATGTGGCTCATTTTTTTCCAGTTATCGAGCTCCCGGTAAAATAAGATGGGGGACACAGTCCACCCACGTGGTACCCCTGTAGTGCAACATGGAAATAGGCCGCTGCTGCACTTAAATAAATGTACAACACCAGTGCTCTTTACTCTCGTGGCTGGAAGACTCCGAGCGGTCTTCCGCGCTTTATTTATCCCCTCGGGACGAGCCCGCCCAAGGGGTGTATGCATGCATGCAAAGTGGTTACATTATAGAGGAGAGTCCGGGTGGCTCTCTACATCCCTCCTTTCTTTTAGTAACAGACCATTGGGTTACACCAGTTCATGGAGACGTATACGCAAAGTCTTTCAGTCTGTGGCTTGGCACTGGTTTCGGCCGGAGATCATATTTCTGGCTCCGGGAGCTAGAACTGACCACTGCGCTGAACAAAACATCCAGGGATGACTCAAACGCTTCGCCAGAACAGGCTGACCCAGCCACGGGGATGCTACCTTCGCTCACACTTCTGAATTCCCACTGCGACGGACTCAATGTACCTGGCGAGGCAGGTGGGGAGAGACTTGGGGTTCTTTCTGAATGATCGAGTTCTTCGTGGCCAGACTCTTTCTCGCCCATCTTCTTGAAGCTAGACACATTTCTCGTGACGGAGTGCTGTCCTCTCCGAGCAGTTACCATGCCCCCTTGAATGCCCACGAAGGTCCACACCTCCGGCTCGTAGGGCATCCGGATCTTCCAACCGGGGTGTTGATCTTTGTTCACCACTCGGTCTCCCACTTTTAGCTGGGGCTCTTGTGCCTGACGGGCCTCGCTGGCCTTGCAGTTTGTCGTCTCCCTTCTGGCCTGAACCGCTCGTTGTCTCGCTCGGAGGGGTCCCACATCGGGTCTGATGGGATGCTGTCTCGTGGGGGCCGCTTGAATAGCAGATGAGATGGGGCACATTTGGTGGTGCTGTGAGGCGTCTGGCGATAGGCACCAAGGAATCGGTCCAGAGCTATCTGGGCGTCTTCACCTTGGTCTATGGCGATGCACAGCGCTCGGTTCAGTGTCCGCATCAGATGTTCCCCATCCCCATTGGCTTGAGGCGAGAGAGGGGTGAATTTCCGATGACGAATCGCCTTGCTCTCTAGATACTCCTAGAATTCCCAGCCCTGAAACGGTGGACCGTTGTCTGACTTGACCTCCTCAGGCAGCCCCATCATTGCAAATGTCTTGCCTAGAACTCACTTCATGTGGGTGAACGCCTTGGACGCCACCACCTCCACAATAGGGAATTTTGAAAACCAGTCATCCATGACCAGCATGTGACGTTCGTCTGGGAAGCTCCCGAAGTCCAGGCTGACTTTTGCCCAGGGGATCTCACTAGGTTCTTCATTAATCACCGGCGCCGGATCTCCTCCTGTGATTGTGTAGGCATGGCACTATCTCACCATCTCTTCCACCATGGAGTCCATTGCGGGGAACCAGACCTTGTTTCGCAGCCTTGCTTTCGTCTTGGCCATCCCCTGGTGGCCAACATGTGCAAGTGTTAGAATCCGCTTCCGTAGCCTTTCTGGAATTACGATTAGGTGTCCTCTCAGAACAACTCCCTGATTCCCCACACTGAATTTGTGGCGTACTTGCCAGAGCTGTTATCGGGCATGGCTGATCTCCATTCGGAGAGGGCGGGTTCCATCCATAAAGTGTGCCCATCTGTTGGTGTCCAGTGCGGCCTCTACTCGTGACAGTGTCTCATCTTCTTTCGTGGCACAGCCAATCTCCTCGAGTGTCATGGCTGTGGGGCACGCACCTTGCGATACTATCTTCATGAATGCCTCAGCGTTGCATGTGATCGTTGAAGGGTCTGGAGGTGACCTGCACTCTGGGTGGCGGGTTAAGAAGTCAGCTGAGTTGTAGGCCCCGGGACGGAACACGATCTTGAAGTTGTAGGACTGCAGCTGTACTGCCCATCGCTCGATCCTCGGGGGCGCCAGTCTAGATGAGCCTGCGAAGAGAGGGAGTAAAGGCTTGTGGTCGGTCACCACCTAGAATTCTTGGCCGCATAGGTAGAGGTAAAAGTGTTGACATACCCACTTGATGGCCAGGGCCTCCCTCTCAATTTGGGGGTACCTGTCTCCATGTCGGTAAGGGCCTTGCTGGCAGAGGCTACTGGCCTCCAGACCTCAGGGCTGTGTTCTTGAAGGAGGACCGCTCCCAGACCCATTGGGCTGGCGTCAACGATCAGTTCAGGGCGCCGCCCCGGATGAAAGTAGGCCATTATTGTTTTGTCGAGCAGTCCTGCCTTGATGTCATTGAATGCCTTGTGGGCGATCCCAGTCCACTCCCACTTGTGATCATTGCGTGTGAGGACCTGGAGCGGCTCCGACATGGCAGCAAGGTTTGGAATGAAGCGCCCACAATAGGTGGCCATGCAGAGAAAACTCCTTACTTCTGTGGGGTTCTTCGGAATGCTGGCTGTTCGGATAGCTGCAGCCTTCTTGGGATCTACTAGCAGTCCCTCTCGGGTGAAGGTATATCCAAAGAAATCGATGGATTCTTGGTAAAACGAGAACTTGGACTTGTGAAGGGTCAATCCGCAGTCTTCTGGTCTCTTCAGGGTGGCTTGGAGATGATTGTGATGATACTCTAACGTGCCTGAGAATACCAAGATTTCATCACTGAGGTTAATCACGCCCTGCAGCCCTGACGGTGTCTCTCTGATGGCATTTTGGAAGACTTCAGCTGCCGACGACAACCCGAAGCTGAGCCTCTTGTACCTTCGGAGTCCAACGTGCGTCAGAAGGTGGTGATATACCTGCTCTTGGGTTCAAGTTCCAGCTGATGATACCCGGCGTTCAAATCCAGTTTAGAGAACCCTTGGCCCAGTTTAGGTCAGCCACTATATCATCCATGGTGGGGGTAATGTGGCGTTCTCTTTTAACAGCCGTGTTAGGTAGCCTCATGTTAGGTAGCCTCATGTCCACACAGAGCTGGATGGCTCCGGGCTGATTGGGTTTGGGAGCCACGACCAGCGGAGACACCCAGGGGGTGGGGCCCGAGACCTGAGGGCGACTGGTCTCACAGAGTGGTCAATGTGGAGTTTGAATTTCTTGCCCTTGAGTTTCCCTAGTCCTGTGAATAGAGCTGGGAACTCCTTCAGAATGGCTTTGGCGTGTGAGTCATGGACCTGGTTGGCAAAAAAGACAAGCCCCAGGTCTTCCGCTGTGTGGCAGCTGAGCAGAGTCCCTTTTCTTCCCTCTGTGATGTGGAATTTGGTATCGGTGGTGTATTTTCGGCTGGCGACCTTGACCTCAGAGAGGAAGTGGATCAGTCCCTCCGTAGGTGTAGATCTGGGCCCTCGATGGTGCAAGTGGGGGCCGTGGTGACAGGCGGTTGTATTGCTCTGAGTCCATCACGTTGACAGAGGCGTCGGTGTCGATGAAGGCCTGAACAACCGTGCCTCTCACTGTGATGGAGCACATTGGAGGTGGTCTTCGGCGATGGTCTGTCCTGCTGACGTATGACACCACAAATACCTCATCGTCATCGTCTTCAAACACAGGATATCGTTCCTGCTGCTGAGCCTCCGATGTCGATGGTGGATGATCAAGGGAGATCTGGCGAACATGCTACGACATGCCCCTTGGCTTTGACGGAGTCTGTCTGAACCCTTCCACTGCGGCACACTTTGGCGTCGTGATTGAGCCTCCCGCAGCGGGAGCATGTCTTCCCCTTCGCCCCACAGACGGCTGTTGCTGAGTGGTCTTCCCCACAGTATCCACACTGCCCTCCAGGTGGTGGTCTTGGAGCTTGACCAGCTATGTTGGGGCGTCTTTGGATCATCTTGACCCTGTCTTCCTTGATTGGGGGGGTGTCTGGTTACATGTGAGGCGGCAACTGGCGTGTCTAAGTCAGCCTCCATTTCCTCCACTCGGAAGTCCGACAGCTTGTGGGAGCGGGCCAGGACAAGGATCTCCTCCAGCGAGATCCCAGGTTGATGAAGGGTCAGTTTCCGCGAGAGTTTGGAGTGGCATCCCAGGATGATTTGGTCCCATATCTCCTCCCGGTGCTCTGTGGAGGTGCACATGTTAGCCAGCCGGCGCATCCATGAGTAAAACATATTGACGGACTCCGAGTCCATCTGCAACACCCTCCGGAACATGAACTTCTCAAAGTCGGGGTTGAGTTGGGGGTCAAAGTGCCTGTTGAGCGCGGCGACCGCCGCCTCGTAGTCGTCGTCGTTGCCCGTGTTGGGGAGCGTTTCGAAGAGGTCATAGATTTCCGAGCCTCCATAGTAGATGAGAAGCAACTGTTTCACGGTGCCATCGGTCTCCCTTGTCCCTTTGAAGTAGTGGTTGAGCCGTTCAACCCACGTCTTTCATTGTGGCGCAGCCGTGGCATGGTCTGAGGCTTCACTGAATGGTGGCAGCGGTGCCACCGCCATGTGGCTATGTCCGGCGGGCGTTGCATTAGCACTCCTGTCTGGATTGCTTCCCCCGGCATGTCTGCTATCAGCGCCAGACGTGGGTGGGTTGCTCATGGCGACCGTGCGTCTGCACACCGGTGTGAGGGTGTTATTTTGACGCTGAGGATCTGTGGGTGGGCGTGCGCACTAGTGCTTGGCCACGTGCGATGGACTGGCTTTTGGCCCTGATGGGGCAGAAGAGGCGAGTTTTGCTATTGGGCGCTGACTGTTGTGATGATATCTCCTCGGCGCGCATGTAGGGGATCACACCGGGTGCCAAAACCCTTGTGCGTGCTGGTGGGCCTTGCTGGGATCCCAGTATTTCCTCCTTTCTATTACCTTTACTAATGGTTTTTCTTTTCTTTCTTTTTGTGTGTGATGAAGGCCGTGAAGTCCTGCCCTCTCTCACTCTCTTGTCCCTCGTCTTCTTGGCGGGTGCAGGCAGCCTTAGATTTAGGGCCTTGCACCAGGAAGGTGTTGGGGCCTAGCACTCGTCCCAGACGCAGGTGGACGTTGGTGGGGGCTGAAGGCAGGAAGGAAATGCCATGTGCTGGTGCAGTCTGTGCGCGGAGCAGGAGTGGCTGATCACGCCACCGCGGGGCACACAGCGGGGAGAACCTCACGCAGTGGGCACTCACCCCAGGTAACGGCCACAGCACGCACCACCGGCTGAACGCGCTCCCGCTGGACAGGTGTGAGAAAGTGCCATCTTTCTTGTATTGGTATGCCCCCACTTTTTGCTGAACTGCTGATGTGCTTTGAATGGGTGTGCCCTGGGCTCCTGCCAACCAGGTGCCCAGGGCCTGTGTTCCTTCCCTGAAAACTGTGTTGAAACTAAAACCCAATTGGCATCTCTGGCCACCTGTCAGCCCCTAGTAAATGGTACACTAGGTACCCAGGGCATGATGACCAGAGAAGACCCTTAAGGGCTTCAGCACTTATTATGCCACCCTTGTGGGCCCTGTACCCTGACACCCACACACTGCCTTTGCAGGCTGAGTGTCTAAGTACAGAACTAAACAAAGAGTCGACATGGCACACATCCCTGTGTGCCATGCCCACAAAACCCACTGCCCTGGCATACACCAGTCACCGCTCTAGCTGGGTGTTCTATGCCAGTGGTGTGGGCACAGGTGCATAAGCCCTGTAAGTGCAGTGATGCCATTAAGAGTATTTGGTGCTGGGAGGTTGTCATTACGAACTTCTTAGCACCATTATAGCTACACTGAAGACTGACAAGTTTGATATCAAACTTCTCTGCACATTAAACCCACACTGATGCCAGTGTGGGATTTAATATACAATGTACTACAGAGTATATCTTAGAGATGCCCCCTGAAACCTAACCTACAATCCACGTCTTGTCTGAGGGGCTGCCACGGCTGCCACACAGCAGACATGTTGCTGGACCCCTGGGTGGAGAGCCCTCGCTCTCCTGGGCCTGCAACAATGCACATCCTGGGACGAGGTGCCAAGCCTCCTCCCTCAGAATGGGCAGGGGAAGCTTTAAAGGCATTCCGCCCTTGTGAGCTTCTCCTGACCATTTGCTGTACTCAGCAACTGGCCACAACTGTTTCTGACCCCCCACTCTGGCGCGAAGACTGGCGGGAAACCCTACATCAGGAAGGCGGGTGTGCCAACCTGTGCCAACTCCACCCCTCAGGTGGGGGAGACGGGGTGAAGCACTACCCCGGACCCCGGCCATTTTGAAGATGGGGAGCCCTGCCTAATCACAGCTAGGCTCCTGCCCCCCTCCACAGGAGAGGAGCAGACTAGGGGGTGTACCCACCCCAGGACAGCGACCCATTGGTCCCTGCTCTTGCTCTACCTGTAACGCCCCTAAATTTAGTATTTAGGGGCACCCTGAACCTTCCTTCGGCAGATCCCGATTTGCAACAACAAGAAGACCAAGAAACATGGAGACCTGCTGTGCAGCTGCTATCAAAAGGACGCCGCCCACTGACTTGGACCCCAGAACTCTACAGGCCTGTTGATTCTTGAACCTGCTCCGGCGAAACTCTGGCGTCTCCTGTGGACAGCAACCTCGACAACCCCGAAGGACCTGCCTGCCTTGAACCTTCCAAAAGACTGGGACTCCCATGAGCAGTGGTTCTGCTCCAACAGCAATACCCCTGGTGCCAGCCAGGAACCGCGAATCCAGCCCACTCTGCGAATCCAGCCCACTCTGCACCCGCCAAGCCCGGCCTGTGCCTGAGTGACCCAAGACCACGAGGACATTCCCCCGGCGACTGGGACCCGAAGTCCAGTGCCCAAAGATCCTCCTCGATGACCCAGACTGAGGTTCCGTGACAATTGTAAGTGGTGTTTTCGACTCGCACGAATATGGTCGAGTCTGGTATCTATGAACTGCAAATGACGAGTTTGGCAAGTGTGCACAGTTTCGCTGTGCTAACTTAAACCGTTCGTTTGTTATGTGGGTTTTTCATCTGTACCCACGGGTTCCATCTTAGATACGGCATCCATTTTGTCTCTTGCCCTCAAGTAGCCAGCGAACGGACGTTGTCCGCTTCGCGACCCTGGGACTCCCAAGATATTTGCGGAAGACACATGTTCTTTGTAAGTGTCTTTATGACGAGGGGGATGCTACTGTAAGGCAGATGGTGCCGCTCAAGGCTCATCTTGCCGCACGGACTTATTGTCTCAGCCGTGCATCTCATTAGGCACGTCCCTTTGATGCTTGTAGCCCGTGTTTCCCGATACCTCCCCTTTTACACCCTTTCCGATCTCCCCACTGTCTCCGTCTTCCTCTGCACCTGTCTTTGTTCCTATTTCGATCTGTTTTACTGCTGATTGGAATTTGCTAATGGTGGGAAGATGGGTTTTTACAATTGGGAACCGCCAAATGTTTCCGCACTTATGTTCCGGACCTCATGTGTTTCAAAGTGACCAAAGCGACCCCTCTGGGGGATAATGGTGGGAACCGGGTTGTAAACTTTTGTGTGCCATGTTGTCCTATGGGTAAAAACTGTATAAAAGGAGCGATCCACAGAACCAATTTGAAGCAGTCTCCCCAAGTTGCACGTTGTGTACTTGTCGTGATCTCTGTGTTCCCTGCAGCAAATAAACCTTGAATCTTTGACGTCGAAGGAAGTGTCCCGTGTCTCTGTGATTCGTACGCCGGAGCAGGTTACCCACGAAGGTTTCAGGTGTTGTGCCCTGGCACCGCTGGGTCTTACAGAACCCAGTCCTTCAGTGGGCCCCCCCAGTGGGGCTGCATCAGTGGTACCGGTCCAAGCCCGACGATCGTGAGGAACTTCGTGTGAAATCTCCGAGGGAAGGTGCACTCCGCTTCATCGATCCTGTTGTCGAAATAAGTGGCCCGAAGACTTTTCCCGCGAAGATTCCCGCCTCCGGACGGCTGCGACGGACTGCTGCCCTGACTGTAGACCTGTTTTGGCGCCTGGCGTAGACCTTGGTAGAGCGAGACGATTGACGGGCCTTCCTGGTGACGCCATCGATCTTTGAGTTAAGTATTTGTGGGTCGCTCCCATAGTTCTTGGTTGTTGACACTTTAGCGAGTGTTTTTGTTGTTAACGCTGTGTGAGTGTTTTTGTCGGTGACACTTTGCTAGCGTACTTTGTTGTGTTGTTTGACGACTGCAGCCGCCAAAAACCGAGGGTTTTGTTCTTTGCTGGGACTTGGTAAATCCCGTAACCCTTGAAGTTTGTGAAACTCGGCTAGTGTGCAAGATGCCTGGCCGCAGTACTTTGTTTAGTTGTTTCAGACCTTGTGGAACGGATTCCCGACTGGAGGACTCGTGTCCGATACCTCCGGTTGGAACTCCCACGTATGAGCTCTATAGTAAGCATGGGCTAGTGAAGGACTGGGTTCCTTTGGACCCAGCGGTGCCAGGGCACAACACCTGAAACCTTCGTGGGTAACCTGCTCCGGCGTACAAGTCACAGAGACACGGGACACTTCCTTCGGCGTCAAAGAGTCAAGGTTTATTTACTGCAGGGAACACAGAAGTCACAGGAAGTACATCGAGTGTAGTTCGGGGAGACTGCTTCAAATTGTATTTGTGGATCGCTCCTTTTATACAGTTTTTACCCATAGGATAACATGATACACAATAGTTTACAACCTGGTTCCCACAAGTCGCTCTCAGAGGGGTCGCTTTGGTCACTTTGAAACACACAAGGTCCGGAACATAAGTGCGGAAACATTTGGCGGTTCCCAACTGTAAAAACCCATCTTCCCACCATTAGCAAATTCCAATCAGCAGTAAAGTAGATCGAAATAGGAACGAAGACAGGTGCAGAGGAAGACGGAGACAGTAGGGAGATCGGAAAGGGTGTAAAAGGGGAGTGTCGAGAAGCACGAGATACAGGCATCAAAGGGACGTGCCTAATGAGATGCACAGCTGAGACAATGAGTCCGTGCGGCAAGATGAGCCTCGAGCGGCGCCATCTGCCTTACAGTAGCATCCCCCTCGTCATAAAGGCACTTACAAAGAACATGTGTCTTCCGCCATATCTTGGGAGTCCCAGGGTCGCGAAGCGGACAGCGTCCGTTCGCTGGCTACTTGAGGGCAAGAGACAAAATGGATGCCGTATCTAAGATGGAACCCGTGGGTACAGATGACAAACCCACGTAACAAACGAACGGTTTAAGTTAGCACAGCGAAACTGCGCACACTTACTAAACTCGTCATTTGCGGTTCATAGATACTAGACTTGCCCATATTCGTGTGAGTCGAAAACACCACTTACAATTGTCACGGAACCTCAGACGCTCCTTTTGCCCTCATGTAGGCAAGCACTAGTCGGAATCATATTCGATATTCATCAGACCATCAAGATGTCGTTGTAGCATAGCTCTGTCCGATCGAGTCCCCTTGGTAACAGATGGTTGTCTTATACACGTTGTAGCACAAAGGCCACATAAGGCAGGACCACACTGCACACAAAGGCAACAGGTGAACAGGAACACTACCACAACCCCGATGATCATCAGAATCTTCCAACCCCAAGTCGACACCAGGCCCCAAAACCAACCGAGTAGCGTCCAATCCCCTACATCCACGTGTATGGATTCGGAGATCTTGTGCAACTTCGAGATGGCTTGATAGACAGTAGGAGCATTATCTGGGATGAAAATGCAACAGCTCGAATGGATCACTTTACATACCCCACCGCGATCTGCCAAGACAACATCTAAAACCATACGGTTTTGTAATGTCATAAGTCTCTCCGCCTGAAGTTCTGTGGTGATATTACCAAGGGCACTGGCAGTAATATTAGCTGTCGATTCTACCACTCGAGTCAAATGTCTCAGGTTCCTACTATTAACCATAGGTCCCCAAAACGGGAGGAAACCCTTGAAAAAGTCTCCTGCCTCTTGACCGGCAGTATCCTCTTCGCTAATTACGCCTCGTACAACTCTAGTCTTATGATAATCGGCATCTACAGTAAACGTCGGAGGCAACAGATTTGCAACGAAACATGAGCCCATGAAGTCTGCGGGCAACCATGTGTATGCACGATCATGACAGATAAAGTATGTACCCTTGGCAGCCAGAAACACCGGGGTCGGGGACATTGGCAGAACGTAACTTTCAGTGCAAGCACTTACTCCAAGTGAGGCTTGCGAGCCACGACCCACAAGACAAAGAGTACCAGTGTGGGGTACGACCCATATTGGAGACGAGCTTTTAAGCTGCTTTTCATTAGTGAACATACTATATTCCCCTCTACTTAAGACCCTATAGGCTTGTACCTCTTCTCTAGGGATAAGAAAAGGATCATGGATCTCATCTTCCATATCCTCTATAGCCATCGATAGCAGCCTCTGATACGAGGTAGGACCAAAGTTGGGGGAACGTTGTTCTTGCGTGGGGTGGGAACCCAGTGCGCTTCGAAACATTGTTTGGAATGCTCGAGCTGACCCTTGGGAACTATACGGTAACACCAGATATGGAATTCCCTTACCCGTAGTATGTGGCATCAACCCACACACCCAACAATTAGTAGTGTTAACCACTAACTGATGCTGATGGAGGAGCTGGATAAAGGAATTATTGCGGAATTCTACACGTCTAGCCTGTTCGTGTTCTGGTAACATATGAAAGGAATGAGGAGAAGCAGTAGAAGTAAGGTTAGGGTAAGGAGTAGGAGCAGCAAGGAAAAAGTAAGACATAGTGTAATACACCCCACCCGCCAAAAATGCAGAAGCAGTCAAAAACAATAAAAACAATTGGAATACAAAACATTTAGTACGACTGAGTTTCTGCAGCTTGACTCTGTACGCCTGAGCTCCTTCCAAATCATTCAGCTTCGAGAATGCCATTTTCCTACGACCGTCCGCAACGTTTCTTGACGCACTTCGTTCTGTGCAGCAATAGTCAATCCCCAGGAGTTCCTAGGAACCGACGGTCTTTAACCTAGCGTCAAGACCTACTGTCCAGAAGGAAGTACGCGCGCGGCCCTACGGCCCTCAATACACAATATGTATATATTATTTAGCACAATATTTCCCAGCTGTGGAAGGAAAAAGATACAAGGAAGAAGCTTGATATATATATATATATACAAAACAATTTTCAATGATACGAATGTTCAAAATTGATCATGGGAAACGAAGATATTGCAGTTATCAATTTCAGCAAAGCAAGCAAATTTATTTGTCCTTAGTGTGAGATCGCAAAGAATATCGATGTTTCCCTGGACGTGTCTGCTCGTCGAACAAAGGATCTATTGAAGAGACAGCGTCCTGCTGATCAGTTCGTTGATCTGGTCTTGAGTCTTTTGCTGACAAATGTTCAACAGTGGCTTTCTGCTGCGCCGAGGGTTCTCCAACAAGCTGTGCGTCGCTAAAAGGTACAAACGCCGGCAATGTTTCTGTTTCTGTTGACGCGATGCCTTTCCTTATCCACGAGTCTGCCGGCAAAGGAATAGGGACTCGCTTACAATGGGTAGCATGTACCCAATTTTTCCGCCCCTCAAGACGAACGGCAGTCCTCGTGGCCAGGAGCACCTGGTAAGGTCCGGTAAAGCGGGGGTCCAGATTGTTTTTGCGTGAAAAATTTCGGGCAACCACCCAATCCCCGGGCTGGAGCTGGTGGCCTGGACCCTCCGTCTGCGTCGGCAAGGCGTCGTAAACCTGTTGATGAATTAACCTCAGTTTAGCAGTCAAGTCATGTAAGTAATCGATCAACATCGGAAACTCAAGATCAGAGAATACACCTGGCCTAGGAACCCCCCACACATTCGCAGGACGGCCGAACACTATTTCATAGGGACTAAGCCCTATTCGGGAGTGTACAGTCGCCCTAGTTGACAGTAATGCTAGAGGCAAAGCATCAGGCCACGAAAGTCCAGTCGTAGCTTGAATCTTCGCTAATTTTAGTTTAAGGGTGCCATTGTACCCTTCAACCAATCCAGCTGACTGAGGATGATTGGCGCTATGGAATTTCTGATTGATTCCAAGGCCCTTACACACACTCTTCATCACACTTCCAACAAACTCACTTCCGTTATCTGACCACACGACTCTAGGCATTCCATACCGAGGAAAGTATTCCTTCAGTAGGATTTTCGCAGTAGACAAAGCAGTATTGTCTTTGAGGGGATAGGCCTCAATCCATCGGGAGAATGCGCAAACCACAACCAAAACGTATTTCAGGTTATGGCATCGCTCCATATGGATGAAGTCCAACTGGATCACCTCAAAGGGATACGAAGGAGGAGCAAAACTGCCAGGAGGAGTTGGGGTTCCTTTGCCAGGATTGTACATTATACACACCATACAATTCTTCACCAAACGTTCAGCACACTTAGTAATTCCATCATTCTTCCACACATCAGCCAGCAACTTGCAAATACCTTTCGCGCTAATATGTGCTAACCCATGTGCCATTTGCACAACGGCCAGTACATACGCATCAGGCAACATCCATCTTTTCTGATCTGACAAATCAATCCAGCAACCATTCACATCCAACCTTCCCGTACTTTCTTTCCACTTCATTTTTTCAGTGTCGGTGGCCTCATTCTGAATTGCTTTCACACTCTCTATGGTATTTTCACACATACTCGATTCTGTAGGCCACCTAACCGAACTCGTCACATACATTCGAGTGCTAAGGTTCCGAGCAGTCTCCTTAGCAATCTCGTCTGCGAACGCATTACCACGACCAACATCATCCGTCACTTTACGATGCGCACTACACTTAATAATTGCAATTTGAGCAGGCAAAGTTAATGCATCCAAAAGATCGTTCACAAGCTGGCCATGCTGTATTTTCGTGCCATGCGACGTCAAGAAACCACGTTCTCGCCACAATCGTCCAAAACTATGCGCTACACCGAAAGCATACTGACTATCGGTGTACACATTCACACGTTTACCTTTTGCTAATACACATGCTCTAGTAAGAGCAATCAGCTCTGCAGCTTGGGCAGAATTCTGATTCAATCTTGCAGTCTCAACAACAGTATTCAATGTCACCACAGCATAAGCAGTAGTCACATCACCATTCGGCAACTTAAAACATGACCCATCCACATACAGGGTGCCATCCGGGTCTTCCAATGGGGTGTTTTTAAGGTCCACACGACCTTTTGTTTCCTCCTCTGTCCGCAAGTAACAGTCATGTTCTGTTACTGCATCTGACTCTGCACTAATTGGTAACAAAGTTGCCGGATTGAGGACATTACAACGTTTTATCTGAATGTGGCTTGCCAAGAGCGTCAATTCGTACCCAGACAACCTCGCACTCGTCAAGTGCTGAGTTTTCGTACGATTCAACAGAGTATCGACTGCATGCGGAACCATCACCGTAAGCATATTATCCATGACCAATCCTGCTGATTGTCGGATGGAGACCGCAGCTGCCGCAGTTGCTCTCAAACAACTCGGTAATGCTCTAGCTACTGGGTCTAAGGTCGAGGAAAAATATGCACATGGACGTTGCTTACCACCAAAAGGTTGCGTTAAAACACTCAACGCACAACCTTCCCTCTCGTGAACATATAACGTGAACGGCTTACTGTAATCAGGGGTACCTAACACAGGAGCCGAA
Source organism: Lissotriton vulgaris (assembly GCF_964263255.1). Classification (NCBI taxonomy): domain Eukaryota; kingdom Metazoa; phylum Chordata; class Amphibia; order Caudata; family Salamandridae; genus Lissotriton; species Lissotriton vulgaris. The sequence goes on along the minus strand of NC_141687.1, from coordinate 867,070,162 downwards.
CACAATGAATCACGTAATTCAGAAAAACTTTTCTGGCATTCTTCCGTCCATGGTAAAGGAGTAGAAACATCCTTACACGTAAGAGCCACCAATGGTTTCGCTAGCAACGAAAAATTAGGAATCCACTGCCTACAGTACGACGTGATACCTAGAAAGGCACGCACATCTCTTTGGGTTTGTGGCACAGCCATGCGCGCAATCGCTGCAATTCTCTCTGGGGTCAATCTCCTTCCCTCCTTTGACAATAAGTGACCTAGATAGGTTACTTCTTGACAACAATATTGGAGTTTAGAAGGTGACACCTTGTGATTTAACTCACAGAGATGTTGCAGCAACGACACTGTAACAATTTTGCAAATGTCCTGAGTATCAGCAGCCACCAATAAGTCGTCGACGTATTGGATTAAAGCCGCACCAACCGGCAACCTAAACGCATCTAGTTGACCCTTCAAAGCTTGACTGTAAATCGATGGACTTTCACAGTAGCCCTGAGGAGCGCGTTTGAACCGGAAGCTACGTCCACCAAGAGAGAAACCGAAAAGGTCCCTACTCTCTTCGGCAATCGGGATGCTGAAAAATGCATTTTTCAAATCAATCACCGAAAACCATGAAGCAGTAGCTGGAATCAGAGTCAGTAGCGCCGTGATGTCAGGCACAACAGGGAATTGAGGAACCACAATTTTATTTACCTCCCGTAAATCGATAACAAAACGATAAACAGGTGGTTTGGTAGGATCAGTACGTTTAAGAATGGGCAGTACAGGGCTATTGCACACGTTTCCCCGAGTTTCTTCAATGACATCTTTCTCGATCAAATCATAGATGATCGTTAACAAAGCTCGTTCACCATCAAGGGAGATACGATATTGGGGAATACGTGGCAATCGCACATTAGATTTCAACTGAACAACATAAGGGGAGATATCAAGTAGGCCCACATCATTTGGACCCGTCGCCCACAAAGACGCAGGAAGAGAATCCAATTCCGGTGGAAGCTTATCGAGAGACAAGTACATGGGAGAGACTACTCTCTCTCCTAACGTAAGCTTTACACCCGCAGGAGAACAATACAAAGTCGCATACAAACGTTTAAGCAAATCCAGACCCAAAAGATTTTCGCCACAACCAGTGGTCAAAATCAATGGAGCTTCGAGCTCACAAGGCCCAATTTTAAGGGGCAAAGGGCACGAAACTGGATTGCTAACGGGGGCGCCAGAGAATCCAACGGAAACATTTGTTAAGCCAGACAAAGGTGCGCCAGGGAGTTTCGAATGCATGATAGAACTTTTCGCTGCACCAGTGTCCAACAGAAAAGGCTCAACGACGCCCGATGTAGCAACTGCGACGTAAGGCCCTCTCTGATCAACCGGAACTGATACCACTCCCTCTCCTTGTCTTTGGCTGTCCTAGTAATTACTATCGTCAGTTCCCTGATCGACGTAATAATCGTCTACATTATACTGCGCAGATCGTCCTTGCGATGATCCACGTTGATCGAAACAGTTATTAGGATTTGATGAATTGTCAGAACGGTCGTTCTGAGCACCACGACCTCTACCACGTGATGCGTTCTGTGCACCACCACGACCTCCTCTAGGCGAAGTACCACTAGTACGGTCATTCAAAGCAGGACAATTAAATTTAATGTGTCCCTCCTGTCTACAATAAGCACATTGGTTGTACCCTAACGAAGATCTTTGGAAAGAGGAATCATTACGCGGCTGCGATCGATTCGATTGCGACTGTGATCTATTCTGTTGAGGCGCATTCTGATTAGAACGCGGCGGATATGCTTGTTGTAACAACACTTTAGTTTTTAGCTCTTTTGTTTTTTTATCGGCACGGTCATTTTCCTCTTTTTCTCTATTTTCGTAATATTGTGCCGTAGCCAATATCTGAGCTGAGGTAGAAACAGCCCACGCACTTTCTGAATTTTTCAATTTATGGCTCAAGTCGGGCAATAAGTTCGACACGAATTTATCTACAAACAACCTCTGTCCACCCTCAGTACCCATATCCTGTCCACTATGATCAACGAATGTTTCCTCGAACCTCGTAAAGAAGTCTGAAACACTCTCATCTTTCTTCTGCTTACAGGCTGACAACTTGTCCCAATTTACCTTCATAGCTGGCATAAGCGTTTTCATTAATGTAATGATTCGTTGGGGAAGAAGTTCAATCAACTGATCGGGTTTAGTAGCAGCCACTTGTCCCGCGTCTGCCGCTGTAATGGCAGCCCAATCACCACCTAATTCATTCGCATGATCTTGGTGACGAATCTTGGCCCATACCGGTTGCGGTACGACATTGCCAAACAACATGTCGATATCGGCCAGATTCATTATCGTAGCGTCTACGAGCTGCGACAATTCCTTGTAATATCCAGCAGGATTTTTGCGAGGATCGGGCAAAGTTTGTTTCACCTGAAGCACTTCCGATCGTTTCCAAGGGAGGTGTATCCACACTCTCTGGAAATGCGCCGCCACTGGAGCATTAGCATTAGTATTATCAGCGGGTACCCAAACCGGCGGAACTTCACGCATAGGATATTGGCCAGACCCATCTCCTTTCTCAATGTCCTCAACGAACAATGCATGAGGAATAGGAGCGGGACGAAGAGATAGTAAGTGCTCAACAGCACGTCGAACATTAGTGTCGACTATCAGTCCAGTTGCGAACTGGAGCCGAAGTTCAGACAGGGCGGACAGCACCTCGTCAGGCGCAAAGGCCACTATCTGATCATGTAAGAACTTGCACATTTCATCAAACACATACCTCTGAGTTGGTATGTTGAATTGATCAAACGTTTCGAGGACAACACGTGGTGGATTTCTAACAGGGTTTATCATCCACCCCATCGCCATATTGTATAGCGCAACACGTTCTCTATTACCAGGAAGCTGGCTACGTCTCTGAGGACCATCAGAACCAGCAGAGCCAAAAACAGGTCCGAGCGACTGGAAGAAGTTTGTCGCAAGGGGAGAATTACGATTACGAGTAGAGGGAGAAGAATAAGACACAGGACTAACAAGAGAAGGAGTAGAGACATTAGCAGCAACAGGGGTTAACAACACAGGAGCAGTAGCGGGGACAGGAGTATGTGGAAGCGGAGGAGCAGTAGGAATAGAAATAGGCAAAGGAGCAGGAACAGGCGGAAGAGCGGGTGCAGGTTGAGGAACTGGTGGAGGAATAACAGGTGGAAGAACAGGTACGGCAGGGACCACAGGAGCTGCGGTACCCTGTACGTACGGAGGTGGCGACTTCATAAGATAAGACATTAAAGAATCCTCAACTGCCTCTTCCTTCTTATCCGACTCCGTAGGCAAAGCAGGATAGCATTTGTCTATGGACATACGCTGTAATCTCTCAAACACTTCCTTATCCTTATCCTCCTTATCACGCTGAAACTGCTCAGCTTTCTTCACTATAGTAGCAACAGTATCTCGCTGACTGCGTTTATTTTGTCTGATCTCTTTCTGTCGGGCTTCTTTGCGCCAGAACCGAAAGGCATCAAACATGGCCGGCCTTGATTTACGTTCGAACAACTTTATTTCCAAATTATCTAAGATCGACGCTTCGAAGCTACCGTGAGGTGGCCAACGAAGATCGCCGTCTTTCTTTGTATATTTTATCCAATAATCGTTAAAAGCAATCGGGCCTAGCCCATGTTTGCTATACAAATCATAAGTAGGAGTTCCAACCGGAGGTATCGGACACGAGTCCTCCAGCAGGGAATCCGCACCATAAGGTCTAAAGCAACTGAACAAAGTACTACGACCAGGCATCTTGCACACTAGCCGAGTTTCACAAACTTCAAGGGTTACGGGATTTCGGGATTTACCAAGTCCCAGTAAAGAACAAAACCCTCGGTCTTTGGCGGCTGCAGTCGTCAAACAAATACAACAACAACAAAGTACGCTAGCAAAGTGTCACCGACAAAAACACTCACACAGCGTGTACAACAAAGACACCCGCTAAAGTGTCTACAACAAAAACACTCGCTAAAGTGTTTACAACAAAGAACTCTGGGAGCGACCCACAAATACTTAACTCAAAGATCAATGGCGTCCTCAGGAAGGCCCGTCAATCGTCTCGCTATACCAAGGTCTACGCCAGGCGCCAAAACAGGTCTACAGTCAGGGCAGCAGTCCGTCGCAGCCGTTAGGAGGCGGGAATCTTCGCGGGAAAAGTCTTCGGGCCACTTATTTCGACAACAGGATCGATGAAGCGGGGTGCACCTTCCCTCGGAGATTTCACACGAAGTTCCTCACGATCGTCGGGCTTGGACCGGTACCACTGATGCAGCCCCACGTTGGGCGCCAACTGAAGGACTGGGTTCCTTTGGACCCAGCGGTGCCAGGGCACAACACCTGAAACCTTCGTGGGTAACCTGCTCCGGCGTACAAGTCACAGAGACACGGGACACTTCCTTCGGCGTCAAAGAGTCAAGGTTTATTTACTGCAGGGAACACAGAAGTCACAGGAAGTACATCGAGTGTAGTTCGGGGAGACTGCTTCAAATTGTATTTGTGGATCGCTCCTTTTATACAGTTTTTACCCATAGGATAACATGATACACAATAGTTTACAACCTGGTTCCCACAAGTCGCTCTCAGAGGGGTCGCTTTGGTCACTTTGAAACACACAAGGTCCGGAACATAAGTGCGGAAACATTTGGCGGTTCCCAACTGTAAAAACCCATCTTCCCACCATTAGCAAATTCCAATCAGCAGTAAAGTAGATCGAAATAGGAACGAAGACAGGTGCAGAGGAAGACGGAGACAGTAGGGAGATCGGAAAGGGTGTAAAAGGGGAGTGTCGAGAAGCACGAGATACAGGCATCAAAGGGACGTGCCTAATGAGATGCACAGCTGAGACAATGAGTCCGTGCGGCAAGATGAGCCTCGAGCGGCGCCATCTGCCTTACAGTAGCATCCCCCTCGTCATAAAGGCACTTACAAAGAACATGTGTCTTCCGCCATATCTTGGGAGTCCCAGGGTCGCGAAGCGGACAGCGTCCGTTCGCTGGCTACTTGAGGGCAAGAGACAAAATGGATGCCGTATCTAAGATGGAACCCGTGGGTACAGATGACAAACCCACGTAACAAACGAACGGTTTAAGTTAGCACAGCGAAACTGCGCACACTTACTAAACTCGTCATTTGCGGTTCATAGATACTAGACTTGCCCATATTCGTGTGAGTCGAAAACACCACTTACAATTGTCACGGAACCTCACTAGGCCCAATTACCTTTAACGATTATTGGATTAAATACACGAAAAAGGACGGCGACCTTCGCTGGCCACCTCATGGTAGCTTCGAGGCCCCGATCTTAGATAATTTAGAGATTAAATTGTTTGAAAGAAAGTCAAGGCCGGCCATGTTTGATGCCTTTCGGTTGTGGCGTAAGGAAGCCCAACAGAAAGAAATCAGACAGACTAAACGTAATCAGCGAGATAATGTTGCTACCATAGTGAAGAAAGCAGAGCAATTTCAGCGAGATAAGGAGGTTAAGGATAAGGAAGTGTTTGACCGATTACAGCGTATGACTGTAGATAAATGTTATCCTGCTTTGCCTACGGAGTCGGAAAAGAAGGAAGAGCTAGTTGAGGATCCCTTAATGTCTTATCTTATGAAGTCGCCACCTCCGTACGTACAGGGTACCGCAGTTCCTGTGGTCCCTGCCGTACCTATTCTTCCGCCTATTCCTCCTCCGCCTGTTCCTCAACCTGCACCCGTTCTTCCGACTGTTCCTGCTCCTTTGCCTGTTGCTATCCCTACTGCTCCTCCGCTTCCACATACTCCTGCTCCCGCTACTGCTCCTGCTACTGCTCCTGTTTTGTTAACCCCTGCTGTTGCTACTGTTTCTACTCCTTCTCTTGTTAGTCCTGTATCGTATGCTTCTCCTTCTACTCGTTCTCGCAATTCTCCTCTTGCAGCGAGTTTCTTTCATTCGCTCGGACCTGTTCTTGGGTCCGCTGGTTCCGATGGTCCTCAGAGACGTAGTCAGCTTCCTGGAAACAGAGAACGCGTGGCGCTGTATAACATGGCGATGGGTTGGATGGTAAATCCTCAGAGAAGTCCACCCCGTGTTGTCCTCGAAACATTTTGTCAATTCAATATACCAACCCAGAGATATGTGTTTAATGAAATGTGTAAGTTCCTTTATGATCAAATAGCGGCCGATGCGCCTGACGAGGTGCTCACCGCTCTGTCTGATCTCCAGCTTCAGTTCGCAAATGGGCTGATAGTGGATACTAACGTTCGACGTGCTGTTGAGCGGTTGCTATCTCTTCGTCCCGCTCCGATACCTCATGCATTGTTCGTTGAGGATATTGAAAAACAGCCAGACGAGTCTGGCCAATACCCTATGCGGGAAGTTCCACCAGTGTGGATGCCAGGCGATGCTACTGCTATTCCTATTATTCCGCCGCACTTCCAGAGAGTATGGATACATCTCCCATGGAAAAGATCGGAAGTGTTGCAGGTGAAGCAATCTTTGCCTGACCCTCGCAAAAATCCTGCAGGGTATTACAAAGAATTATCGCAGCTCGTAGATGCTACGATAATGAATCTTGCCGATATCGACATGTTGTTTGGCAATGTCGTACCGCAACCGGTATGGGCTAAGATTCGTCAGGAAAATCATGCAAATGAACTAGGTGGTGATTGGGCGGCCATCGTAGCGGCAGATGGGTTGCAAGTTGGTGGCGCTAAGCCTGAACAGTTGATTGCTGCTCTCCCTCAAAGAATAATAACATTAATGAAAACTCTAATGCCAGCTATGAAGGTGAACTGGGACAAATTGTCAGCCTGTAAGCAGAAGAAAGATGAGAGTGTTTCCGACTTCTTTACGAGGTTCGAGGAGGCATTCATTGACCATAGTGGACAGGATATGGGTACTGAGGGTGGTCAAAGGTTGTTCGTGGATAAATTTGTTTCAAACTTACTGCCCGATTTGAGTAATAAATTGAGGAATTCAGAAAGTGCATGGGCCGTTTCTACTTCAGCTCAGATATTGGCTACGGCACAATATTATGAAAATAGAGAGAAAGAAGAGAACGACCGTGCTGATAAAAAGACGAAAGAGCTAAAAACTAAAGTGTTGTTGCAACAAGCGTATCCTCCACGTTCAATTCAGAATAATTCGCAACAGAACAGATCGCAGCCGCAATCGAATAGATCCCAAACCCGTAATGACTCCTCTTCCCAAAGATCTTCGTTAGGGTACAATCAATGTGCTTATTGTAGACAAGAAGGCCACATTAAATTCAATTGTCCTGTTTTAAACGAACGTAATGGTAGTAACTCATCTAGAGGAGGTCGTGGTGGTTCACAGCAGGCATCACGTGGTAGAGGTCGTGGTGCTCAGAACGATCGTTCTGATAACTCATCCGATTCCAATAATTGTTTTGATCAACGTGGATCATCGCAAGGACGATCTGCGCAGTACAATGTAGACGATTACTACGTCGATCAGGGAACTGACGACAGTAATTACTAGGATAGCCGAAGACAAGGAGAGGGAGTGGTATCAGTTCCGGTTGATCAGAGAGGGCCTTACGTCGCAGTTGCTACATCGGGCGTCGTTGAGCCTTTTCTGTTGGACACTGGTGCAGCGAAAAGTTCTATCATGCATTCGAAACTCCCTGGCGCACCTTTGTCTGGCTTAACAAATGTTTCCGTTGGATTCTCTGGCACCCCTGTTAGCAATCCAGTTTCACGCCCTTTGCCCCTTCAGATTGGGCCACGTGAGCTAGAAGCTCCGTTGATTCTAACCACGGGTTGTGGCGAAAATCTTTTGGGCCTGGATTTGCTTAAACGTTTGTATGCGACTTTGTATTGTTCTCCTGCGGGTGTGAAGCTTACGTTAGGAGAGAGGGTTGTCTCTCCCATGTACTTGTCCCTCGATAAGCTCCCACCGGAATTGAGTTCTCTTCCTGCGTCTTTGTGGGCAACGGGTCCAAATGACGTGGGCCTACTTGATATCTCCCCTTATGTTGTACAGCTGAAATCTAATGTGCGTCTGCCACGTATTCCCCAATATCGTATCTCCCTTGATGGTGAACGAGCACTGTTAGCGATCATCTATGATTTGATCGAGAAAGATGTTATTGAAGAGACTCGGGGAAACGTGTGCAATAGTCCTGTGCTGCCCATTCTTAAACGTACAGATCCTTCAAAACCGCCTGTTTATCGTTTTGTTATCGATTTACGGGAGGTGAATAAAATTGTGGTTCCTCAATTTCCTGTTGTGCCCGACATCACGGCGCTGCTGACTCTGATTCCAGCTTCTGCGTCATGGTTTTCGGTGATTGACTTGAAAAATGCGTTTTTCAGCATCCCGATTGCCGAAGAGAGCAGGGACCTTTTCGGTTTCTCTCTCGGTGGACGTAGCTTCCGGTTCAAACGCGCTCCTCAGGGCTACTGTGAAAGTCCATCGATTTACAGTCAAGCCTTAAAGGGTCAACTGGATGCGTTTAGGTTGCCGGTTGGTGCAGCCTTGATCCAATATGTCGACGACTTATTGGTGGCTGCTGATACTCAGGACATTTGCAAAATTGCTACGGTGTCGTTGCTGCAACATCTCTGTGAGTTAAATCACAAGGTGTCACCTACTAAACTCCAATATTGTTGTCAAGAAGTAACCTATCTAGGTCACTTATTGTCAAAGGAGGGAAGGAGGTTGACCCCAGAGAGAATTGCGGCAATTGCCCGAATGGCTGTGCCAAAAACCCAAAGAGATGTACGGGCCTTTCTAGGTATCACGTCGTACTGCAGGCAATGGATTCCTAATTTTTCATTGCTAGCGAAACCATTGGTGGCTCTTACGTGCAAGGATGTTTCAACTCCTTTACCATGGACGGAAGAATGTCAGAAAAGTTTTTCTGAATTACGTGATTCATTGTGTTCGGCTCCTGTGTTAGGTACTCCTGACTACAGTAAGCCGTTTACGTTATATGTTCACGAGAGGGAAGGTTGTGCTTTGAGTGTTTTAACGCAACCTTTTGGTGGTAAGCAACGTCCATGCGCATATTTTTCCTCGACCTTGGACCCAGTAGCTAGAGCCTTGAATAGTTGTTTACGAGCAACAGCGGCAGCTGCGGTCTCCATCCGACAATCAGCAGGATTGGTCATGGATAATATGCTTACGGTGATGGTTCCGCATGCAGTCGATACTCTTTTGAATCGAACGAAAACTCAGCACTTGACGAGTGCGAGGTTGTCTGGGTACGAGTTGACATTATTGGCAAGCCACATTCAAATAAAACGTTGTAATGTTCTAAACCCGGCAACTTTGTTACCAATTAGCACAGAGTCAGATGAAGTAGCAGAACATGATTGCTACTTGAGGACTGCAGAGGAAACAAAAGGTCGAGTGGACCTTAAAAACACCCCATTGGAAGATCCGGATGGTACCTTGTATGTGGATGGGTCATGTTTTACGTTGCCGAATGGCGATGTGACTACTGCTTATGCTGTTGTAACGTTGAATACTGTTGTTGAGACTGCAAGGTTGAATCAGAATTCTGCCCAAGCTGCAGAACTGATTGCTCTTACTAGAGCATGTGTGTTAGCGAAAGGGAAACGTGTGAATGTGTTTACCGACAGTCAATACGCGTTTGGTGTTGCTCACAGTTTTGGACGATTGTGGAGAGAGAGAGGTTTCTTGACGGCGCACGGTACGAAGATACAGCATGGCCAGCTTGTGAATGATCTTTTGGACGCATTGACTTTGCCTACGCAAGTTGCGATTGTTAAATGTAGTGCGCATCGTAAGGTGACGGATGATGTTGGTCGTGGTAATGCGTTTGCGGATGAGACTGCTAAGGAGACTGCCCGGAACCTTAGCACTCGGATGTATGTGACGAGTTCGGTTAGGTGGCCTACAGAATCGAGTATGTGTGAGGACACTATCGAAAGTGTGAAAGCAATTCAGAATGAGGCCACCGAGACTGAAAAGATGAAGTGGAAAGAAAGTACGGGAAAGTTGGATGCGAATGGTTGTTGGATTGATTTGACTGATCAGAAAAGATGGATGTTGCCTGATGCGTATGTGCTGGCCGTTGTGACAATGGCGCATGGGTTAGCACATATTAGCGCGAAAGGTATTTGTAAGTTGCTGGCTCCTGTGTGGAAGAATGATGGCATTACGAAATGTGCTGAACGTCTGGTGAAGAATTGTATGGTGTGCATAATGTATAATCCTGGCAAAGGAACCCCAACTCCTCCTGGCAGTTTTGCTCCTCCTTCGTATCCCTTTGAGGTGATTCAACTGGACTTCATCCATATGGAGCGATGCAATAACCTGAAATACGTTTTAGTTGTGGTTTGCGCATTCTCCCGATGGATCGAGGCCTATCCTCTCAAAGACAATACTGCTTTGTCTACTGCGAAAATCCTACTGAAGGAATATTTTCCTCGGTATGGAATGCCTAGAGTCGTGTGGTCAGATAACGGAAGTGAGTTTGTTGGAAGTGTGATGAAGAGTGTGTGTAAGGGCCTTGGAATTAATCAGAAATTCCACAGCGCCAATCATCCCCAGTCAGCTGGATTGGTTGAAGGGTACAACGGCACCCTTAAACTAAAGTTAGCGAAGATTCAGGCTACGACTGGTCTTTCGTGGCCTGACGCTTTACCTTTAGCATTACTGTCAACTAGGGCGACTGTACACTCCCGAGTAGGGCTTAGTCCCTATGAAATAGTGTTCGGCCGTCCTGCGAATGTGTGGGGGGTTCCTAGGCCAGGAATGTTTTCTGATCTTGAGTACCCAATGTTGATCGATTATCTACATGACTTGACTGCTAAACTGAGGTTAATTCACCAACAGGTTTACGACGCATTGCCGACGCAGACGGAGGGTCCAGGCCACCAGCTCCAGCCCGGAGACTGGGTGGTGACAAGGAACTTTTCACGCAAAAATAACCTGGACCCGAGGTTCACCGGACCCTACCAAGTGCTCCTGGCCACGAAGACTGCCGTTCGTCTCGAGGGACGTAAGAATTGGGTGCATGCCACGCACACCAAAAGAGTCCCCATCCCTTTGCCGGCAGACCCGTGGGTAAGGAGAGGCATTGCGTCATCTGAAACAGAAACATTGCCGGCGTTTGTGCCTTTTAGCGACGCACAGCTTGTTGAAGAATCCTCAGCGCAGCAGAAAGACACTGTTGAACCAATAGCATCAAAAGACTCGAGACCAGAACACTCAACTGATCAGCAGGACGCTGTCGCTTCAACGGATCCTTTGTTTGACGAGCAGACACGTCCTGGGAAAACCCGATACTTTTTGCGATCTCGCACTAAGGACAAATAAAAAGATCTTGCCTTGCTGTATTGACAACTGCATTATCCCGTTTTCCGTGATCAGTTTTGAACATTCATATTACTGTGATTATTTTGTATATATATATATATTGAGCTTCATTCCTTGTACTTTTGCTTTTACAGCTGAGAGACTTTGTTTTTGCATATATACATATTGTGCATTGAAGGCCGTAGGGCCGCGCGCGTACTTCCTTCTGGACAGTAGGTCTTGACGCTAGGTTAAAGGCCGTCGGTTCCTGGGAACTCCTAGGGATTGACTATTGCTGCACAGAACGAAGTGCGTCAAGAAACGTTGCGGACGGTCGTAGGGAATGGCATTCTCGAAGCTGAATGATTTGGAGGGAGCTCAAGTTCATCGATTCAAGCTGCAGCAACTCAGTCGTACCAAATGTTTTATATTCCAACTGTTTGTATTATTTTTGACTGCTTCTGCATTATTGGCGGGTGGGGTGTATTACACAATGTCTTACTTCTTACCTGCTACACCTACTCCTACTCCTGACCCTAATCTTACCTCTACTGTTTCTCCTCATTCCTTTCACATGTTACCCGAACACGAGCAGGCAAGACGTGTAGAATTCCGCAACAATTCCTTTATTCAGCTCCTCCATCAGCATCAGTTAGTGGTTAACACTACTAATTGTTGGGTGTGTGGGTTGATGCCACATACTACGGATAAGGGAATTCCATATCTGGTGTTACCGTATAGTTCCCAAGGGTCAGCTCGAGCATTCCAAACAATGTTTCGAAGCGCACTGGGTTTCCACCCCATTCGAGAACCACGTTCCCCCTACTCTGGTCCTACCTCGTATCAAAAACCTTTATCGATAGCAATAGAGGATTTAGATAGCGATATCTATGATCCTTCGCTTATTCCTGAAGAAGAGATACAAGCCTATAGGGTCCTAAGTAGAGGTGAATATAGTGTGTTCACCAGCGAAAAGCAGCTTAAAAGCTCGCCTCCGATATGGGTCGTACCCCACACTGGTAATTTTTGTCTCATGGGTCGTGGCCGTAGATCGCAAGCCCGACTTGGAGCAAGTGCTTGCACTGAAAATTACATCCTGCCGATGGTCTCGTCCCCTGTGTTTCTGGCTGCCAAGGGTACATACTTTATCTGCTATGATCGTGCATATGCATGGTTGCCCGCTGACTTCATGGGCTCATGTTACATTGCAAATCTGTTGCCTCCGACGTTCACTGTAGATGCCGATTATCATAAGACTAGAGTTGTACGAGGCGTAATTAGCGAAGAGGATACTGCCGGTCAAGAGGCAGGAGACTTTTTCAAGGGTTTCCTCCCGTTTTGGGGACCTATGGTTAATAGTAGGAACCTGAGACAGTTGACTCGAGTGGTAGAATCGACAGCTAATATTACTGCTAGTGCCCTTGGTAATATCACCACTGAACTTCAGGCGGAGAGACTTATGACGTTACAAAACCGTATGGTTTTAGATGTCATCTTAGCAGATCGAGGAGGGGTATGTAAGGTGATCCATTCGAGCTGCTGCATTTTCATTCCAGATAATGCTCCTACTGTCTATCAAGCCATCTCGAGGTTGCATAAGATCTCCGAATCCATACACGTGGATGTAGGGGATTGGACGCTGCTTGGCTGGTTTTGGGGCCTGATGTCGACTTGGGGTTGGAAGATTCTGATGATCATCGGAGTCGTTGTAGTGTTCCTGTTCACGTGTTGCCTTTGTGTGCAGTGTGGTCCTGCCTTATGTGGCCTCTGTGCTACAACGTGTATGAGACAACCATCTGTTACCAAGGGGACTCGGTTGGACAGAGCTATGCTACAGCAACATCTCGATGGTCTGATGAATATCGAATATGATTCCGACTAGTGCTTGCCTACATGAGGGCAAAAGGAGCGTCTGAGGTTCCGTGACAATTGTAAGTGGTGTTTTCGACTCGCACGAATATGGTCGAGTCTGGTATCTATGAACCGCAAATGACGAGTTTGGCAAGTGTGCGCAGTTTCGCTGTGCTAACTTAAACCGTTCGTTTGTTATGTGGGTTTTTCATCTGTACCCACGGGTTCCATCTTAGATACGGCATCCATTTTGTCTCTTGCCCTCAAGTAGCCAGCGAACGGACGTTGTCCGCTTCGCGACCCTGGGACTCCCAAGATATTTGCGGAAGACACATGTTCTTTGTAAGTGTCTTTATGACGAGGGGGATGCTACTGTAAGGCAGATGGTGCCGCTCAAGGCTCATCTTGCCGCACGGACTTATTGTCTCAGCCGTGCATCTCATTAGGCACGTCCCTTTGATGCTTGTAGCCCGTGTTTCCCGATACCTCCCCTTTTACACCCTTTCCGATCTCCCCACTGTCTCCGTCTTCCTCTGCACCTGTCTTTGTTCCTATTTCGATCTGTTTTACTGCTGATTGGAATTTGCTAATGGTGGGAAGATGGGTTTTTACAATTGGGAACCGCCAAATGTTTCCGCACTTATGTTCCGGACCTCATGTGTTTCAAAGTGACCAAAGCGACCCCTCTGGGGGATAATGGTGGGAACCGGGTTGTAAACTTTTGTGTGCCATGTTGTCCTATGGGTAAAAACTGTATAAAAGGAGCGATCCACAGAACCAATTTGAAGCAGTCTCCCCAAGTTGCACGTTGTGTACTTGTCGTGATCTCTGTGTTCCCTGCAGCAAATAAACCTTGAATCTTTGACGTCGAAGGAAGTGTCCCGTGTCTCTGTGATTCGTACGCCGGAGCAGGTTACCCACGAAGGTTTCAGGTGTTGTGCCCTGGCACCGCTGGGTCTTACAGAACCCAGTCCTTCAAGACGACGCCTGCAGCCTCAGAACCAGGGACCCCTCCAACCGCGACGAGCCGAGGGTAATATTTTCTGACACCTCTATGACCTCTATGGGTCCCGGAGTGGCGTGCTACTCCCCGAAAAAGTGCTTTGACGCCTCGTCGGGGTAGTAAGCGCTATATAAATGCAATTACAATGCAATACAATACAATATCTGACTATAGCCTCTGTCATACCTCTGGAGACTGGGGACTCTATACACACTGTACCTTACTTTGGTCCAGTATATATAAGAGCCACTTTCTTACAACAGGGAGACGGGTGGGCGGGCACGAGAACAGCAGTACTACTCTCACAGGCAGGCGATGCGGGCCGCGGACGTGGCTTGGGCCAACGGAGACACCAGGCAGCTTTTCACAGGCAGACGGAGCAGGGCAATGCGGGTGGGTTCGGCGAGCTCCCAGCAGGTTGCCGAGTGGGCGGCAAGACTCGCGTGGGGTGCGAGCAGCCTCGTCGCCAATGTAGTGTGGCGGGGCCACGAGGAAATAGGCTGCTGCTGCGCTTAACTAAATGTATGACACCAGTGCGCTTTACTCTCGTGGCCGGAAGACCCCGAGCGGTATTCCCCCGTTTATTTATCCCCTCAGGACGAGCCCGCCATGAGGGGTGTATGCATGCGTGCAAAGTGGTTACATTTTAGAGGAGAGCCCGGGTGGCTCTCTACAACCCCGACTCGAGCCCTGGGCAGCATCAATATTTGCCAAACATGCCCCTTTGCAGTGAGGCAGCAGGCTCCAAAAAAGATTGGTCCGTGCACTTCTGTTTTTTCCCCCCACAAATTAAACACTGACCGTAAGTGTGAAACACCTCACCCAAAACTATTACCAGGGAGTGTGTTTTTACAGCTTCTGTACACAGTCATGTGACCATTTTCATAAAAATCATAAACCGACGTTGTAAGAAAGGCAATCAATCAATCGAAGTCCATGGAGGAAAATAAAGAAGAAAGGACCCTCGTAGCGTAGATGAAGAATTCCTTTATTGCGGTAAGTGTGAACTCTTCAAGTGGCAGTTACAGAATGAAGAATTGTTATTATTGCACATCCTCATATTACATCAATATTTTCTTATGACAACATTCCCCGCATTCTCCCCCACGAGCACAGGCATCATAAAGAATGGTGAGCATGAGCGCGATACTGATCACGCTCATGCCCCCAGGACACGCGAGAACAAAGCGAGCTCGTGTGCACTCAACAGATGTATTCTTTTATTGTGCGCGCTGCCTGCGTGACCAGTACTCTACTGTGCTATGTTACTCTGCAAGCTGGTTAAACATAATTCTACTTCAGTCACAAGACCTCTTAATAGATATTTTTTCTAATATTGAGAAACTAAACACCCTGTTTACTTCGGATCCTGTAGTTTGCTGTCTGTGAATTTGTGGAAGCCAGCTTTGCTGTACAGTACACTCAGTTCACCTGGGTCTGGAATGCCAAGAATGGGCTGGGCGGGATGTCCCAGATTCGCCGAGACACTCCAGGTTTGTGGACGTCTGTCTCAGCAGTTTCCCCCGCATGAAATAAACGTCCCTGTTTTCACAGAGTGTCGGGGGAGGACGAGCTCTGCACCCAGGCGTTCCTCGGTGACTCTTGTGATCATGGTTCCGTGTTGTGGAACGGCAGACACCTCAATACCAGGGTACCATGTCCTACCCTCATCTGTGAGAAAGGGTGGCAGCGAGCATCTTAGACGCTTTCGAGAGCAAACATCATGCCAGGCCCCTCTCCGGATTCCTGGTTCCAGGGGCATACCGTTCAATACTAAGTCATGCCCTGACACACATTTGAAAGCAACTTCCGCACAAGGTGCCACTTAGTGGCGCTGAATTTACCCGCTTCATCACCAATAGATCACAAAAAAGATGGGATCCCTGCTTCTAATCTAAAATCTATGCATACATTTAGCAGTGGCATCGCCGAGTGCTGAAAACAGACAACCAGGCCTGCAGCTCCCCGCTGTGATGTCCCTGGGTAGCAGCTGAGCTTGACTGAGCAGACAGCTTGCCAAACATTTGTGGCACGTGCCATTTTACATTATCACTGCAAACAGATGTTTTGTTTTGTGAACTGAAGGCCAGGCCAAGTGTAAAATTGCTTAAAAGTACTAGAAGACGCCTTCACGCAATGTGCATTTCATTATCACGGGGTTATTACCACTAAAGTGAAGTCACGGCCAACACGTGTCGCTTGCATAGTGAGCATCTCATTGCTGGGTTTAAAAGTGAAGTACAACAAAACAGTAGTCCTGAGCTAATATGAATGTTCACTTTTCAGCCAATAGACAAATCACAAATCACTGTTATTTTCTTCTCTTCTTTCTTTTATTTCATTTGTTGATCGTTCATAAAACCTCCTAGCCGACACGTGTTTCGTCTGATATGGCGTTAATCCACAGACTTCTTCAAGGCTAGAACAATGGAATTTTACAGTTTTTACAATCTATACATATGTATATTTGTTTATACCCTCCTCATTTTTCACGAACTCAGATTTTAAAGAGTCCCCTCATAAAGTGTTGGTTATCAACATCACAAACCAGGTGCAGTGTCACCTAGAAACCACACAGGGTGCCATGAGGAGGAAGTTTTGTGGGCAGTGATCACCAATTGAGAATTTATATACTGAAAGTATAGTAGAAGAGAATCCCACCACCGTGCGCTCTGTCCTATGTGTCATTTTAGTCAACACCTGGTCAGACTTCCAATATTCATAAGTGCGGGTAAGATGTTGTAACCAGAGTGATATAGCCCCGCATATCAACCTGACGTGCTCATTCGTAATTGTAAATCAGTCATAGGTACCTTAAATGAGTAAATTCGGCCTCTAGTCTCTTGTTTAGCACCCCTGCCACATCATCAATGGGGTTTAGTTGTCCTCTTGACTATCAATAAAAAGACCACAATTCAGAACCTGTATATCGTTTTCTCTATATAGACATCATAGGCCAATCTTAGTTGCAAAGTGTTTAGTACTCACTCTGTTTTCAGTAGTATTGGCCCGTAGATAATGGGTAAAGTCAGTCCCTCTCAAACAGTATTAGTCGGGTATTTTCCTCCTGTATTCAAATTAAAATAGATGGAATTCTCCTAGTTTAGAAATTAATCGTTTTCGTCATCAGAGACAATTAAATTCAGTGACGAGGGTCAAACTATAGTTGACCCACACTATATTCCTTATTCCACAATAGTCCTTTTTCTATGTCCGGTATCGGACGTGTATTTGTAGACACTCTGACATGGCGCGAGTGCTGAACGCCAGGAACCCGACTTTGAAGAAGACGAGATATCGTCACAGGTGAGACCCCAAGCACACACAGATTCTCTTATGTGGCGGCGTTAATTTGCCGGGCACGTTTTGCGACGCCTTTAATGGACATGGGTCGTGCAATGCGCGTAATTGAAATGATTAGATCTTGCTGCCAGTTAAGTGGGTTAACGGTTACAGCTCACTAAGTTTAAAGTGTGGGTCAACTATAGTTTGACCCTCGTCACTGAATTTAATTGTCTCTGATGACGAAAACGATTAATTTCTAAACTAGGAGAATTCCATCTATTTTAATTTGAATACAGGAGGAAAATACCCGACTAATACTGTTTGAGAGGGACTGACTTTACCCATTATCTACGGGCCAATACTACTGAAAACAGAGTGAGTACTAAACACTTTGCAACTAAGATTGGCCTATGATGTCTATATAGAGAAAACGATATACAGGTTCTGAATTGTGGTCTTTTTATTGATAGTCAAGAGGACAACTAAACCCCATTGATGATGTGGCAGGGGTGCTAAACAAGAGACTAGAGGCCGAATTTACTCATTTAAGGTACCTATGACTGATTTACAATTACGAATGAGCACGTCAGGTTGATATGCGGGGCTATATCACTCTGGTTACAACATCTTACCCGCACTTATGAATATTGGAAGTCTGACCAGGTGTTGACTAAAATGACACATAGGACAGAGCGCACGGTGGTGGGATTCTCTTCTACTATACTTTCAGTATATAAATTCTCAATTGGTGATCACTGCCCACAAAACTTCCTCCTCATGGCACCCTGTGTGGTTTCTAGGTGACACTGCACCTGGTTTGTGATGTTGATAACCAACACTTTATGAGGGGACTCTTTAAAATCTGAGTTCGTGAAAAATGAGGAGGGTATAAACAAATATACATATGTATAGATTGTAAAAACTGTAAAATTCCATTGTTCTAGCCTTGAAGAAGTCTGTGGATTAACGCCATATCAGACGAAACACGTGTCGGCTAGGAGGTTTTATGAACGATCAACAAATGAAATAAAAGAAAGAAGAGAAGAAAATAACAGTGATTTGTGATTTGTCTATTGGCTGAAAAGTGAACATTCATATTAGCTCAGGACTACTGTTTTGTTGTGTATCAGGGCATTGACTGGTTCATGCCTGTTGTGTTTGGATTGGTGGTCTAAACTTTGTCCTTGGAGCTTTTTATATATTTCCATATCCTAACTATTATCACTGTTACCCAGCGCAAAATAACCCAACCACCGAATTTTCTATTTTGTAATTTATTGTGGGTTTGCTGCGGGGTGGTGATTTGGGTAATATACCTGGCTACTATTTGATAATTAGAATGTGTTCTAGGAATGAGAGACACAAGGTGGCAGATGATCTCTTTAAGAGCTTACATGCAGGTGCATCAGTAAATAGAGCAGTCTCATCAGGGACAAGCAGACCAAATGAAGGTTTAAAACAGAAATTTATCCGGTTGGAACGCCTAAAAAAATCTGAAATTAGTAAGTGGTGGGATGGAGCAACACTCCGGGAATATCAGAGAATAGACAGAATTCCACGTGGGTTAAGATCTCAACTGTTCCCCACATATGATGACTTAGAGAAAGATCTGATGTTGATATGGGAGAAGGAAGTAACAGGTAACTCCATGAGATTAATGAATCTACTAATAGAAAACTCTGAAAGAAAAGTCCTGAAGATAACTGTAGAAGTAGATGCTCTAGAAAAGGAGATATCAGACTTAAATAAACCGGAGGGGACCAAAAAGAACTATGAGATCCTCAACAATATCTTGGAGAAATTCGAGGAGGACATCAAACAGAGGAAAGCGCGCAAACTAAAGCGCGATGAACAAGACTACACTTCTGGGAGGGTGTTCACATTTGCAAAAAGATTCGATGCCCTAGTTAGCAACAATACTCTGGGTAATAGCAAAAAGACCCCTTCCATGAGTAGTATAGATACGGTGTCCTCCAGCAATGTATCAGTGAGTGGAGAGGAGGGGGCAACTAATGCCAATACAGAAGGACAAGGCAACACTTCATCGTCTTTTTTAAAAGAGGTCCAAATGATCAGAATGGGGAATTCGAGACAACGAGATCAAAGAGTAGACATGGTGTCAAAACCAAGAGAGGAAAAAGGGGAGGCAAGAAAACCAGACGAAAGGGCACATTATCAAACACGTTACTGGAAGGCCAACCAAGGGAAGTAATTGGCGCTAATGATATCCAAGTGATTAACCTATCAGATTTTGATCTAACGGAGGATGTATCGTCTGTTTTATGCAAAGGCCTGAATTTTTGTCCTACTAACAAAATTGATATCAACAATGTAAAGATTGACATTTATAAGTTTGTTCGCCAATTAAAAATAAAGAAATTTTTCTCTGCAAATGTCTCAGCCCCAAGTTGTCAACCACCCCCGATTGTTAGTGATATTACTATCCAAGATGTACATGCTACTAGAATTCTGTTATCAATAACAGAACAAGAGAATGACCCCATAACTTTGCACCAAGTTTTACAAGATTTGGAATGTTGCACTAACTTAAGTGAGGATAGCGGGCTCAAAAAGAAATCCAAATGGACCCCACAGTTGGGGAATGGCAGTAACATAGATGCATTCTATAAAAGTGTAAACAAGGAACTAGATATTCTTGAGAATAAGATACGGGATATTAAGCCCCCATACCCTCAAGATAATTTGTCTTTTAAAGAAAGAAATGCCCTCAAACTGATATCCAGAAATACCTCTCTTGTAGTGAAAGAAGCGGACAAAGGGGGGAATGTCGTTTTAATGAATAGGACTAAATACAATGAGGAAATTATGGGGCAACTCAATAATGAAGCCTGGTATACTAAACTACCACACAACCCAATATATACAGTTGTAGCCAAGATTAACACCTATTTAAAAACCTGGCATCAGGCCACCCTTCTAAATGATACAGAATTTAAATATCTTACTGTATACCGACCTCGCTTTCCTTGTATCTATACACTGCCAAAGGTTCACAAGTGCCTCCTGTCTCCACCAGGGAGGCCGATCATATCGGGAATAGGCGGACCAACAGAGAAACTGGCAGAATTTGTAGATCTTTTCCTCCAACCGTATGTTTTAAACTTACCCTCTAACATCCGGGATACTAAGCACATCTTAAATATTTTGAATGACTTTGAGTGGGAACCAGAGATGACATTGGTCACGATGGATGTATGCTCCTTATACACAACTATCAATCATGAGTTGGGTCTTAAGGCCCTCGAGTTCTTCCTACATAGGAGACCGGTTGAACTGCTGGAGCACACGAATATGATCTTAATGATGTCGAGATTGATTCTTGAAGAAAATGTATTTCTCTTTGAAGACCAATGGTACAAACAAACCTGTGGGACCGCTATGGGTTCTAAATTTGCGCCGTCGTTTGCCTGCCTGTTCATGGGGTGGGTGGAGGCGGTACACATTTGGGGCCGGGGCGGTGCGAAATGGCACTCTTACAATAACTATTATGGAAGGTACATTGATGACCTTATACTTATATGGTCTGGGAGTGAGGCTGAGCTCTTGGATTTCTTTGCCTACATGAATGACAATGTGTATAATATGACCTTCACTATAGAGCATTCCAAAAAACAAATTAACTTTTTAGATCTAACCCTATATGTAAAAGACAACAAATTGTGCAGCAAACTCTATAGAAAGTCTACATCCTGTAATGCAGTCCTACACAATAACAGTGCACACCCAAGATCTACAGTCACCTCAATCCCCTATGGAGAACTATATAGGGCTCGACGTAACTGCAGTGAGGATGACGACTTTCTAGAATGTACAACAGACATTGAAGGGAGATTCATTAGGAGAGGATATGGACCAGATGTCCTATGTAGAGCAAGAAACAGAGTCTTCAAATTAAATAGACAAGAAACTCTCAATGCCAAATCTCACCATAATGATAGTAACAAAGACAAGGTGAGATTGATTACTAACTATAATCCATGGTCATCGAAGGTTTACCAAATACTGAAAAAGTACTGGTTCCTACTGAGTTCTGACCACACCTTAAAAGATTACATCAACTCACGACCCTCTATATCATACCGACGTGGTATGACGATAAAAAATATGATTAGTCCCAGTTACCCAAAATTAGCTGAGAGGACTCCAAATTGGTTACACCTACTTGCTAAGGGCTCATTTCGGTGCGGTGACTGTAGTATGTGTAGAATGTCACGACACGGAACACTCCACTTTACATATAATGGATCCAAAACCTATTACATAAGATCGCATATTGACTGCAACACCACTTATGTGGTATATGCGATAACTTGCAAATGTGATAAGGTGTACATTGGTAGCACCATACGCAGACTCAGGGATCGCATGGCGGAACACTTTAGAGCACTAAAAAACAAAGATTTGAGACATCCCCTAACAGCGCATGCTATGGAGTGCGAATCACAAAATGAACATTTAGTTATGTCATTCCATGGTATTGAAATAATGCCCCAAGATGTGAGGGGAGGTAACAGGGAGCTCAGATTGAGACAACTCGAGGCCAGATGGATAATGCAGGTCCATGCAGTGGAGAGGGGTCTCAACTTTGATGACGAGCTTCAATTCTTTCTGGGAAATTAACTGACGACAACCTCCGGATGGAGTACTTTAAATGCCAACCTGTGTAAATCATGTAAATATGACTCATTTGAAACTTATGATTTAAAGAACAGCTACTGTGTTTATATGCTGAATTTTCAAATGTACATGATTTTGATAAGCAGGTTTTTTAATCATGTTTTATGATCTCACTAATGATTGGGCAAAGTTACTTTTAAGCATTTTATGAGAAATGATGCTAATTTATATTTTTCTGTAAATCTCTATAACACAAATGTAATTCAAGTATGTTACATGTATCGGTAACAGACTCTGTGAAAAACGTAGTGTCATAATGTTAACAATGAAAATGAAAGAAATGACACCTGGTGATTGAAATCTTCACTGGGTTTCTGTGTCTATAATTTCCTTTATACTTTTCCCTTTTCCATGTTGGGTGTGCACATATACTTGTAAATAACCCAGAGTAGACATTAGATATGGCAGAGAAAAGACATCGGCTAATATATTCAAAGATGGCGCGGATTTCCACCACGGAAACCGCACCATATTCGAATAGTCCTTTTTCTATGTCCGGTATCGGACGTGTATTTGTAGACACTCTGACATGGCGCGAGTGCTGAACGCCAGGAACCCGACTTTGAAGAAGACGAGATATCGTCACAGGTGAGACCCCAAGCACACACAGATTCTCTTATGTGGCGGCGTTAATTTGCCGGGCACGTTTTGCGACGCCTTTTAATGGACATGGGTCGTGCAATGCGCGTAATTGAAATGATTAGATCTTGCTGCCAGTTAAGTGGGTTAACGGTTACAGCTCACTAAGTTTAAAGTGTGGGTCAACTATAGTTTGACCCTCGTCACTGAATTTAATTGTCTCTGATGACGAAAACGATTAATTTCTAAACTAGGAGAATTCCATCTATTTTAATTTGAATACAGGAGGAAAATACCCGACTAATACTGTTTGAGAGGGACTGACTTTACCCATTATCTACGGGCCAATACTACTGAAAACAGAGTGAGTACTAAACACTTTGCAACTAAGATTGGCCTATGATGTCTATATAGAGAAAACGATATACAGGTTCTGAATTGTGGTCTTTTTATTGATAGTCAAGAGGACAACTAAACCCCATTGATGATGTGGCAGGGGTGCTAAACAAGAGACTAGAGGCCGAATTTACTCATTTAAGGTACCTATGACTGATTTACAATTACGAATGAGCACGTCAGGTTGATATGCGGGGCTATATCACTCTGGTTACAACATCTTACCCGCACTTATGAATATTGGAAGTCTGACCAGGTGTTGACTAAAATGACACATAGGACAGAGCGCACGGTGGTGGGATTCTCTTCTACTATACTTTCAGTATATAAATTCTCAATTGGTGATCACTGCCCACAAAACTTCCTCCTCATGGCACCCTGTGTGGTTTCTAGGTGACACTGCACCTGGTTTGTGATGTTGATAACCAACACTTTATGAGGGGACTCTTTAAAATCTGAGTTCCTGAAAAATGAGGAGGGTATAAACAAATATACATATGTATAGATTGTAAAAACTGTAAAATTCCATTGTTCTAGCCTTGAAGAAGTCTGTGGATTAACGCCATATCAGACGAAACACGTGTCGGCTAGGAGGTTTTATGAACGATCAACAAATGAAATAAAAGAAAGAAGAGAAGAAAATAACAGTGATTTGTGATTTGTCTATTGGCTGAAAAGTGAACATTCATATTAGCTCAGGACTACTGTTTTGTTGTGTATCAGGGCATTGACTGGTTCATGCCTGTTGTGTTTGGATTGGTGGTCTAAACTTTGTCCTTGGAGCTTTTTATATATTTCCATATCCTAACTATTATCACTGTTACCCAGCGCAAAATAACCCAACCACCGAATTTTCTATTTTGTAATTAAAAGTGAAGTACACACAACAGTGCCTCACGAGCTCGGAGTTGTTTGGGTGGCAGGAAGTGATGTCACCCTTGAGGCCTACAATATTACGGGAAACATCACTTACAACGCATTTATTACAATGCACTACCATTACAACGCAACCATTACAACGCAAACCATTACAACGCATTCAATCAATCAATCAATCATAGGCATTTATAGAGCGCTCTACTTACCCGGAGGGTCTCAAGGCGCTAGGGAGGGGGGGGGTGCTGCTGCTACCCGAACAGCCAGGTCTTGAGCTTCTTCCTGAAGGCGAGGTGGTCTTGGGTCAGGCGCAGGTCGGTCGGGAGGGAGTTCCAGGTCTTCGCGGCCAGGTAGGAGAAGGACCTTCCTCCTGTTGTCGCTCTTCGGATGCGGGGGACGGCGGCGCGGGCGTGACTGGCTGATCGGAGCTGTCGTTTGGGAGCGTAGAAGTTGATGCGGTTGTTGAGGTAGCTCGGGCCTTAGTCGTGGAGAGCTTTGTGTGCGTGGGTAAGGAGACGGAAGGTGATTCTCTTGTTGACCGGGAGCCAGTGCAGGTCTCTTAGGTGTCCGGAAATGTGGCTGTGTCGTGGGATGTCGAGGATGAGTCTGGCTGAGGCGTTCTGGATCCGTTGGAGTCTCTTCTGGAGCTTCGCGGTGGTTCCGGCGTAGAGGGCGTTGCCGTAGTCCAGTCGGCCTGTGACGAGTGCCTGGGTGACAGTCTTCCTGGTCTCGATGGGGATCCACCGGAAGATCTTCTGTAGCATGCGCAGGATGTTGAAGCACGACGAGAAGACGGCGTTGACTTGTCTGGTCATGGAGAGGGAGGAGTCCAGGATGAAGCCCAGGTTGCGTGCGTGGTCTGTCGGTTTGGGTGCGGTGCCCAGGGCGGGGGGCCACCAGGAGTCGTCCCAGGCGGAGGGCGAGGATCCCAGGATGAGGACTTCCGTCTTGTCCGAGTTCAGCTTCAGGCGGCTGGTCGACATCCACTCGGCTACCTCTTTCATTCCTTCGTGAAGGTTGGCTCTGGCGGCGGCGGGGTTGTTGGTCAGGGAGAGGATCAGCTGGGTATCGTCGGCGTAGGAGATGATGTTGAGGTTGTGTTGGCGTGCGATGGCCGCGAGGGGGCTCATGTAGACGTTGAAGAGGGTTGGGCTCAGCGAGGATCCTTGAGGGACGCCGCAGATGACTTCGGTGGCCTCTGACTTGTACGGTGGTAGACGGACTCTCTGTGTTCTTCCGTCGAGGAAGGAGATGATCCATTCCAGCGCCTTCTCCTGGATTCCGACGTTGCTGAGGCGCTGCACTAGGGTGCGGTGGCAGACGGTGGCGAAGGCAGCGGAGAGGTCTAGTAGGATGAGGGCCGCTGTTTCTCCGTTGTCCATCAGGGTTCGGATGTCATCGGTGGCAGCGATGAGGCTGGTCTCGGTGCTGTGGTTGGCTCGGAAGCCAGACTGTGAGGGGTCGAGGGATCCGTTCGTCTCGAGGAAGGCGGCCAGCTGTTGTTGACGGTCTTCTCGATGACTTTGGCTGGGAACGGGAGCAGCGAGATGGGGCGGTAATTCTTGAGTTCGGTGGGGTCCGCTGTTGGTTTCTTGAGTAGAGCGCTGAGTTCGGCATGCTTCCAGCTCTCAGGGAAGGTGGCGGTGGTGAAGGAGGTGTTGATGATGTCCCGCAGGTGGGGTGCGATGACGGCGTCGGCCTTGTTGAAGACGTGGTGAGGGCAGGGGTCGGTCGGAGATCCGGAGTGGATGGAGTTCATGATGCGGACGGTTTCTTCGGTGCAGATCGGAGTCCAGGCGCGGAGGGTGGTGGTGGGGGGCGGTGGTTCGGTCGAGTTGGACGTGGCGTTCGTCGGTTGGGTGTTGAAGCTGTTGTGTATGTCCGCGATCTTGTTGTGGAAGTAGGAGGCGAGGGAGTTGCAGAGTTCTTGCGATGGGGTGATGTAGTTGTTTCCGGCGTTGGGGTTGGAGAGCTCTTTCACGATGTTGAAGAGTTCCTTGCTGTTGTGTGCGTTGTTATCCAACCGGTCCTTGAATGCAGTTTTCTTGGTG
The DNA here is from genome assembly GCF_964263255.1 of Lissotriton vulgaris. Classification (NCBI taxonomy): domain Eukaryota; kingdom Metazoa; phylum Chordata; class Amphibia; order Caudata; family Salamandridae; genus Lissotriton; species Lissotriton vulgaris. The sequence goes on along the minus strand of NC_141687.1, from coordinate 867,044,128 downwards.
TCACGGATCAGTTGGTGATGCTTCCGGGTGGCAAGCTTGAGGGTGGTCATGTTGTCCGGTGTTGGCTCCCTTCTCCAGGCTCTCTCGAGGGCTCGGCAGTTCTTCTTGGAGCTCTTGAGTTCGTCGGTGAACCATGGGGCCTTCTTGCTGCCGGGTCTGCTGGGCGGGGTCCTCAGTGGGGCGAGTTCGTCCGCGCAGTTGCTGATCCACTTCGTGAGGTTGTCGGCGGCCTGGCTGGGGTTCGCTGAGCTGGCGGGAGGGTGCTGGCTCAGGGAAGCGGCGAGCTGGTCGGCTGTGATCTTGCTCCAGCTTCTGCAGGCGACCTGTTGCTGGTGGTGGTGGGTCGTTGTTCTTCTGAAGGTGAAGTGGACGCAGCTGTGGTCCGTCCAGTGGAGTCCTGTGGCGTGGCTGAAGGCGATGCCTTTGCTGGATGAGAAGACGGCGTCGAGTGTGTGTCCGGCGAGGTGGGTGGGGGTGGTCACCAGTTGCTTGAGTCCGAGGTTGGCGAGGTTGTCGAGCAGGGTGGTGGTGTTGCGGTCGTTGTTGTTCTCCAGGTGGAAGTTGAGGTCCCCCATTGCGCTGGGGGGCGCTCTAGGATAGGGAATATATTTAATTTACTATCCAATACCTTCCCTACTATCCACGGGGACTGGAGTTGGAATAGTAAATTAAATAAATCACTATCCAGCGCTTAAAAGCACTATGCGTTGTAGTGGTATGCGATGTAAAAACCGCGTTGTAACAGCAGGCGTTGTAATAGCCTGCGTTGTAACGTCACCAATCCAATATTACAACACCGCCTATAGGAAGGCAAAGAGCATGCGTATCATTCATTCAAATAACTTTATTTCGATTCCAAAAAAGGAGTCATAAAAGTATACACCATTATAAAAGATACATCATTTGTCATAAAAGTCCACAATACATATTTACATATTAGGCTTTACAATGCATTTAAAAGTAACCTTGGTCATATATATGGACAGGACATAAAGTGCTAATTGGATTTCATTAACAGGCAAACAGGAGAAACATTTATAAAAATTTCCACCAATAACTTATTTCAGTATTGATTTCTAATAGCAAGGGCCGATCTAATAAAACTAAGTACAGCATTACGTATCCTTGGAGTTGACAAGGACAATAAATGTTGATAGCTCTCTTTGTAGTAGCGTGATCCAAGAGATAATAAGACAGGTCTAATGAATGTATTTCTTGGGACCTTATACAAAGCACAGAAAAGGATAAGGTGCAAAGTACTTTGCGAAACCCTATCATTACAGGGGCAAGGGGGTAAACTCTCACACCACCCCCCTTGCTTTGGAAAAGGAAAAAGGAAGTGTAAGCATGCGTATCAAAACAAGTGCAGATACAAAGCCGGAGATTTTGGACCACAGTCAATATATCGGTGGCTTAGGAGGCCACATACACAACAGCCGCCAAGAGCCAAGATGTCGGAAGGTGATGAGTGGCACAACAGACTAAACCGGGCCCTCTAATCAATAGAGCAGAAGAAAGAAAGACATTGAAGACCAATATCTTCAGAGAGCACGACCTGCCCTCACAGTAGGAACCTATATATAACACGCCTCTTACTGCTTTTGGTGGCTTTCCATCTCTTTTGTCTGACTGGAGCCCCCAGTCCATTGGCAATCCCTCTGTACATATTGAAAATGCCAGAAGTGTAGGGATGATTTTTGATTTATAACTATCTCAACTAGTTAAGGTGCCCTCTTCCTTCTTTCTATTGATTAGAGCTTGGCTCACTGGGACTCGCATACCGGTTACTCAGGCAATCATGTATGCTCGCATTTATTATGGCAATGCCTTTTATTTGTGCCTATCATATCCCTCCCGCATACGCTGCACCTTATTCAGGCCATGCGCTGGTTTTTGGGCTTCCTTGGAAGGAACCTGCTTTACGTCACTTTCTCAAGCATCAGTGGCTGCCTGTGTCCTAGAGAATTATTTTTGAGTGTTCATGTATCTGCCACTGAGCGTCCATGGTCTCGGCCTTGTTTTCCGTCTCTTCTGCTCGTGTTCCTGTTCGCTCACCAAGAACGTCCTCCATTTCATCGGTACCACGGATCAGGAGAGCATGGATGGGTGGCAGATCTTTCTATTATATTACAGCAAAGATGTGGAATTCTCTCCCTCCCTCTTTGCACAACAGCATTAATCGTCCATCTTTTCACAAATCTCTTAAGACTTTGCTCTTACCTGCTTGAGGCTAGAAGAGCCACCAGTACTACCACTAGCAGAAACACCTTCAGCACTGGTATAGCAACCGAGGTTACTGAGTGATTGATAAATTACTGTAATTCATTCATTCAAGTGTACTATCCTTTGGCATATTTACATGCCGGCGATGATTTAAAGACCTCACCTGATCCAGCACAACACGATTGTCCATTTGGATGACCAGCATGTACAAACAATCAGTGACTTACTATCCACCTCTGTCCTGTCCTATTAATTTGACCCACAATGCAGTCTTTACACCTGCCACATTATTGTAGGTCCACCATTAGTCTAGGTCTGACAACGAGCTTCCTCTTTGTGTACTCCGCCTGGTCAACGTTTCCTTCATCCACATCAGTCTCGATTGCTGTCTGAAGCCACTTGCAACCCGGGCGACATAAAGTCAGAGACCTGCCATAACAGCTGGTCAAAGCGAGATGTGCAAAGGGCGTGAACTTGCATTCTTGTTATTCGGCACATGTTTAGTGAAAGAGATGAATTTTAATCTTTACCATGCTCTGATGCATGGTTATGTTTGCCATGATGGATATACATACGTGTGTGTGTTCACTACTTCATCCACCAATGACATCACCCAATGATGTGTTGGTCTGCAGGTGCATCTTGAGTCAAACATGCATAGGTCTCTAGCTCAGGGCCGTTGCCTTTCAGGGACCCTTGTGTGCCTGTACCCTGCCTGTGCAGTACAGAGCTCTGTGTATGACAGCTTAGAGAGCACTTGTGCTGTGTGCATGAAGGAAGCTTGCACTGCAGCGCCATAACCTTTGTGTCAAGTTATGGTACAACTCTGCAGTAAATTAAGCGGCCTTTCCTCAGCATGTGCCCATTATGCAGAACATTCTCAAAACCAGGTGCATATATTTCTCACATAAGCAACCTGATGTCTATTGAGCATGAGTAAATAAAAATATTTGCACTGTAAGATTTTTTGCTGTTTTAAAGGTTTTCCACCCAGAATGCTGCTGCTCCACAATCTGGTCTTGAACACTTCTCTCTCAGGAGGGTGTGCATTTTCTAAGATTAGTAAACCGAAGGATAGCGCTGCGCCCTTTGACCTGCAAATTATGTGTAACCCAAAGGGTATATTTGCTGTACGAAGCCTGGACATCTAAGGGATAGTTTTGCAACCTGAAGGTGTTTGTAACATGGTGGATAGTTATTCTCTCCGGGACTTTAGCATGTAAAATCTGTGAGCACTGAGGGATTTGTTCTGCTGCCTAAAGTTCGAGCCTGTAAGATCTATGTAACCTGAGGGGCAGCTTGATGACAAAGGCTTGACTCTGGAAGATGTCTGTGACCTAAGAATGAGCTTTCCACTCGCACCTATAAAATGATTCTGTAATCTGAGGTCAGCTCTGATGTAGAGGGCTGAACTTTTGAGGTCTGCATAACCTGCACAATAGCTTTTCTCTCAGATGCCTGAACCCATACAAGTTCTGTGACCCGAAGCGCACCTCTCCTGTTCATATGCCTGACCTTCACTTTCTATGTAACCTATGGATAGCATTGCTGTTACATGCTTGAACCTATAAGAGCGTTTGCCCCTGAGACGTAGATCTGCTTTCAGACGTCTGAGCTCAGCTGGGTGAAAAGTGTGAGTAAACTAAGGGATAGCTCAACTACTGGGAGCTTGAACAGGTGACACCTTACAACTTAACAATTTAACGGATGTTTTTTTTATGAATTGGGCCCTCGTCTGTAAGATCTCTGTAATAAGAGGAAACGTTTGCTGCCAAAATCCTAGTGGTTTTTATAAACTGCGGGATAGCTATTCTGTCAGGCATGTACAATCTCTGTGACCTGAGGACCGGTTCTGAGTCCAATGCATACATCTAACATTAGGGACTGTTGCCAAGGTCTGCAAGATGAGTGTATTTTAAAGAATAGCTTTTATACCTGAAACCTGGGGCTGTTATACCATGTAATCTGATGGATGCTTATTCATCTGTATAATGTGTGTAACCTAGAGGATGTGTTTGCTGCTTGAAGTTTGAGATGTGTGGGTGTTTGTGCGCATGTTTGTGTGTGCGTATGTGTGTGTTTGTGACACAATATAGCTCTGCTGTTTGAAGTCTGAGCCTGTGCATTTTCTGTATCTGAGGACAGCTCTGGTGGTTAAATCTATAAGGACTCTGTAATGTGAAGGATAGCTGCTTGAGCCTGTGAAATATGTGAACCCTAAGGGCAGTATTGTTCCAGGAAGGCTGAACCTGTGGGATCTGTCACCTGTTGCATTCTCTCCTATCCAAAGCATGAGAGATATGTGTATTTTGTATCAATGTGTGTCAGAGCCAAATAACACAACTACAAGCCAAATCAACAAGCGGCAACCAGGAAAAGGCAACAATCACTGCCATGAATGGTAAAGACTGGCCGACCCCAAGGCCAACACTGACGACACATGGGGAGTGATGTCTGCAAGATAGGTGGCCCATGCTCTTGAATCTCTACTCCCAATAGGATGCAACTGTTGGTGAGAGGCCCAAAAAACACAGCATGGCAATTTCATCTAAAGTCTAATCTATTGCCTTGTAACATCTTTCCACGTGTAATTTATTATATTGCACGATTGGGTGTTTACATTATATAATCCTTCCAGAAATATACATTTCTATGTAAATATGTTGAGAAACATTATCAATTAACCTAATCCATAGAGTAATATGGTGATTGTTTGGCACTACTGAGCTTGTAGATATAAAGGGGCCCCCCGCGCCCTTACATTTCTTCGTTGTAAGATAACAATTGGGATTTTCATTCTTCGAGCTCTTTGATGCAACCAATCTACCCCACTGGGGGTGGCAGCACTCAGGAGGGTCTGATCAGCCAAGGTGAATCAAGAAGACTGTGTGGGCAGAACTGTTGTCAGGTTTTAGCATAGTAAGAACAGTGTCCTCTTATTTATAACATGAAAACAGTTGTTCGATGTTGCAACATTGAACATAACATTGTTGCTAAAAGCATTTGCTGCATATTGTGAGCATCCGCAACAGGTGACCGTATTAACAAGCTGTTTGTGGCTGGGTTGCTTGTCGCCCAGTATGTAGGTCATTTTGCATGGTAAATAAAACCCCTCCTGTCTACTTACACACTGCTTAGAGACATGTCTTCTTTGCTCTTTGAGGCATGAGGCCCAATGGGAAATCCCCCCAGTGGCACTCTCTAACAAAATGTCCACGTGCAGATGCCCTTCTGTAAGGACCAGGCTGCAGTGCAGAACAGGGGCAGCTGCCCCGCCAGCCATGCCAGGCTTCTAAATACATCTTATTTAACTTAGCGCCCTATGCCAAGGAAAGAAGGCCAGAGATGAATGCCTGCCTCATTTGTGGGAGGTGGAGGAGGGATGTTTAAGTTGGCTTCCCCAGAAATGTCAGCCCAGCAGGGGCTGTCCTGCCTTAGCTCAAGAGGAAAGTGGCGTGTTATGGTTGTGGTGAGCAGTGATGTCACTGAGCCTGATGAATGGACTTAACATGAGTCATTGTTAGTTTTATGCAGCTCTTGTTTAGCTATGGTTTTAACATCTGGTGCCCAAATGCAGGAATCCAGACAGTTGTTGGGCTCAGGAGTATGTTTCTCTGGTGATTGATTATCTTTCACCACATCACTCGGTGTTTCCAGTCCGACGCCATTGTCCGCCTTTATATGCCATGGGTACAATCGTAGCGGCATCAAAGGCTGCAGGGAACCGTAACTCATTCTTGCAGCAGATTTGTAGTGTAAAGGTTTCCCTCATGAGCTACCTGTCTGATAGCCCCAAAATACTTCATTTCAGCGACTTCAAGCTAAGTCTCGCCTCATCTGCTTGAGTTCCTTGTATGTTCTTGTGGTTATCATTCATATGCAATGAATGTCTCATACGGCTGAGTACCAGAGACCATGTATTGACGTTGTAGTTCGTGTCTATGGGATGTCCCTGCCAGTATAGAGAGGAAGCGGAGACATTTTTGGCCCTTCACGCCGTTATCGGTTTGGGAGTGTGGGTGCCCAGTGGTTATCCAGGGCTGGAGCACCCATCCTGGCACCCATGGTTCAACAGTGTTGGAGCACCGATCCCAGCAGCAATGGTTCTCCAGTGCTGCAGCACCGATCCCGGCACACATGGTTACACAGAGTTGGAGCACCGATCCCAGAACCTATGGTTCTTTAGTGCTGGAGCACTGATCCCGGCACCCATGGTTCTCCAGTGCTTGTACACCGATCCCGGCACCCATGGTTACACAGTGCAGGAGCACCGATCCCGGCACCCATGGTTAAACAGTGCAGGAGCACCGATCCCGGCACCCATGGTTAAACAGTGCTGGAGCACCGATCCCGGCACCCATGGTTCAACAGGACTGGAGCACCGATCCCAGCACCCATGGTTCATCAGGACTGGAGCACCGATCCCAGCACCCATGGTTCAACAGGGCTGGAGCACCGACCCCAGTACCCATGGTTCTCCAGTGCTGGAGCACTGATCCCAGCACCCATGGTTAAACAGTGCTGGAGCACCGATCCCGGCACCCATGGTTCTCCAGTGCTGGAGCACCGATCCCGGCACCCATGGTTCAACGGGGCTGGAGCAGCAAACCGGGCACCCATGGTTCTCCAGTGCTGGAGCACCGATCCCATCACCCATGGTTCAACAGTGCTAGAGCACCGATCCCAGCACCCATGGTTCAACAGTGCTGGAGCACCGATCCCGGCCCCCATGGTTAAACAGTGCTGGAGCACCGATCCCGGCACCCATGGTTCAACAGGACTGGAGCACCGATCCCAGCACCCATGGTTCAACAGGGCTGGAGCACCGACCCCAGTACCCATGGTTCTCCAGTGCTGGAGCACTGATCCCAGCACCCATGGTTAAACAGTGCTGGAGCACCGATCCCGGCACCCATGGTTCTCCAGTGCTGGAGCACCGATCCCGGCACCCATGGTTCAACGGGGCTGGAGCAGCAAACCGGGCACCCATGGTTCTCCAGTGCTGGAGCACCAATCCCATCACCCATGGTTCAACAGTGCTAGAGCACCGATCCCAGCACCCATGGTTCAACAGTGCTGGAGCACCGATCCCGGCCCCCATGGTTTAACAGGGCTGGAGCACCGATCCCAGCACCCATGGTTCTCCAGTGCTGGAGCACTGATACCGGCACCCATGGTTCAACCGTGCTGGAGCACCGATCCCGGAAGCAATGGTTTTCAAGTGCTGGAGCACTGATCCCAGCACCCAAGGTTCAACAGTGCTGGAGCACCGATCCCAGCACCCATGGTTCTCCAGTGCTGGAGCACCAATCCCAGCAGCAATGGTTCTCCAGTGCTGGAGCAACGATCCTAGCACCCATGGTTCTCCAGAGCTGGAGCACCGATCCCGGCACCTATGGTTCAACAGTGCTAGATCACCAATCCCGGCACCCATGGTTCTCAAGTACTGAAACACCGAGCCCAGCACCCATGTTCAACAGAGCTGGAGCACCGATCCCAGAACCTATGGTTCTCCAGTGCTGGAGCACCGATCCCAGCACCCATGGTTCAACAGTGCTGGAGCACTGATCCCGGCACCCATGATTTGTATTTGTATTTGTATTTGTATGTGGATTTATTAAGCGCGATTGATGCCCGGGGGCGTCCAAGCGCTGAGGGACCGACAGATGTATAGGCAGAGGCGGGGGTAGTTACCAGAATTATTGTGGGGAGTTGAAAAGGAGAGTCTTGAGCTGTTTCCGGAATGAGGTAAGATTGGAATTGGCTCTCAGCTGTAGGGGAAGGGCGTTCCATAGCTTGGAAGCGTTATGGGTGAAGGTCCTACCGCCTGCTCTGGCTCTTTTTATTCTGGGTTCGGTGGCCAAAAAAGTCTGGTTTGACCGTAGGTTTCTGCTTGGATGGTAGTGAGAGATTAGGTCGCGGGTGATGATTGGGCCTTTGTCCCAGAAAGCCAAGTGGGCAATACACAAGGCTTTGAAGTGGATTCTTTGGCGGACTGGCAGCCACTGTAGACTGGTCTCCAGTGCTTGTACACTGATCCCAGCACTCATGGTTAAACAGTGCTGGAGCACCGATCCTGGCACCCATGGTTCAACAGGGCTGGAGCACCGACCCCAGTACCCATGGTTCTCCAGTGCTGGAACACTGATTCCAGTACCCATGGTTCAACAGTGCTGGAGCACCGATCCCGGCACCCATGGTTCAACAGGGCTGGAGCAGCAAACCCGGCACCCATGGTTCTCCAGTGCTGGAGCACCGATCCCATCACCCATGGTTCAACAGTGCTAGAGCACCGATCCCAGCACCCATGGTTCAACAGTGCTGGAGCACCGATCCCGGCCCCCATGGTTTAACAGGGCTGGAGCACCGATCCCAGCACCCATGGTTCTCCAGTGCTGGAGCACTGATACCGGCACCCATGGTTCAACCGTGCTGGAGCACCAATCCCGGAAGCAATGGTTTGACAGTGCTGGAGCACCGATCCCAGCACCCAAGGTTCAACAGTGCTGGAGCACCGATCCCAGCAGCAATGGTTCTCCAGTGCTGGAGCACCGATCCCAGCACCCAAGATTCAACAGTGCTGGAGCAACGATCCCAGCACCCATGGTTCTCCAGGGCTGGAGCACCGATCCCGGCACCCATGGTTCAACAGTGCTAGATCACCAATCCCGGGACCCATGGTTCTCAAGTGCTGAAACACCGAGCCCAGCACCCACGGTTCAACAGTGCTGGAGCACCGATCCCGGCACCCATGGCTCTCCAGGGCTGGAGCAGCGATCCCAGCACCCATGGTTCAACAGTGCAGGAGTATCGATCCAGCACCCATGGTTCAACAGTGCTGGAGCACCGATCCCGGCACCCATGGTTCAACAGTGCAGGAGTATCGATCCCAGCACCCATGGTTCAATAGTGCTGGAGCACCGATCCCGGCACCCATGGTTCAACAGTGCTGGAGCACTGATCCTGGCACCCATGGTTCAACAGGGCTGGAGCACCGACCCCAGTACCCATGGTTCTCCAGTGCTGGAACACTGATTCCAGTACCCATGGTTCAACAGTGCTGGAGCACCGATCCCGGCACCCATGGTTCAACAGTGCTGGAGCAGCAAACCCGGCACCCATGGTTCTCCAGTGCTGGAGCACCGATCCCATCACCCATGGTTCAACAGTGCTAGAGCACCGATCCCAGCACCCATGGTTCAACAGTGCTGGAGCACCGATCCCGGCCCCCATGGTTTAACAGGGCTGGAGCACCGATCCCAGCACCCATGGTTCTCCAGTGCTGGAGCACTGATACCGGCACCCATGGTTCAACCGTGCTGGAGCACCAATCCCGGAAGCAATGGTTTTACAGTGCTGGAGCACCGATCCCAGCACCCAAGGTTCAACAGTGCTGGAGCACCGATCCCAGCAGCAATGGTTCTCCAGTGCTGGAGCACCGATCCCAGCACCCAAGATTCAACAGTGCTGGAGCAACGATCCCAGCACCCATGGTTCTCCAGGGCTGGAGCACCGATCCCGGCACCCATGGTTCAACAGTGCTAGATCACCAATCCCGGGACCCATGGTTCTCAAGTGCTGAAACACCGAGCCCAGCACCCACGGTTCAACAGTGCTGGAGCACCGATCCCGGCACCCATGGCTCTCCAGGGCTGGAGCAGCAATCCCAGCACCCATGGTTCAACAGTGCAGGAGTATCGATCCCAGCACCCATGGTTCAACAGTGCTGGAGCACCGATCCCGGCACCCATGGTTCAACAGTGCAGGAGTATCGATCCCAGCACCCATGGTTCAATAGTGCTGGAGCACCGATCCCGGCACCCATGGTTCAACAGTGCTGGAGCACCGATCCCGGCACCTATGGTTCAACAGTGCTGGAGCACCGATCCCGCACCCATGGTTCTCCAGTACTGGAACACCGATCCCAGCACCCATGGTTCTCCAGTGCTGGAGCACCGATCCCGGCACCCATGGTTCAACAGTGCTGGAGCACCGATCCCAGCACCCATGGTTCAATAGTGCTGGAGCACCGATCCCGGCACCCATGGTTCAACAGTGCTGGAGCACCGATCCCGGCACCTATGGTTCAACAGTGCTGGAGCACCGATCCCGCACCCATGGTTCTCCAGTACTGGAACACCGATCCCAGCACCCATGGTTCTCCAGTGCTGGAGCACCGATCCCGGCACCCATGGATTAACAGTGCTGGAGCACCGATCCTGGCACCCATGGATCAACAGTGCAGGAGCACCGATCCCGGCACCCGTGGTTCAACAGTGCAGGAGTACCGATTCCAGCACCCATGGTTCAACAGTGCTGGAGCACCGATCCCGGCACCCATGGTTCAACAGTGCTGGGGCACTGATCCCGGCACCTATGGTTCAACAGTGCTGGAGCACCGATCCCGCACCCATGGTTCTCCAGTACTGGAAAACCGATCCCAGCACCCATGGTTCTCCAGTGCTGGAGCACCGATCCCGGCACCCATGGTTTAACAGTGCTGGAGCACCGATCCTGGCACCCATGGTTCAACAGTGCAGGAGCACCGATCCCGGCACCCGTGGTTCAACAGTGCAGGAGTACCAATTCCAGCACCCATGGTTCAACGGTGTGGTTCAACAGTGCAGGAACACCGATCCCAGCACCCATGGTTCTCCAGTCCTGGAGCACCGATCCCGGCACCCATGGTTCAACAGTGCTGGAGCACCGATCGTGGCACCCATGGTTCAAAATTGCAGGTGTACCGATCCTGGCACCCATGGTTCAACAGTGCAGGAGTACGGATCTCAGCACCCATGGTTCAACAGTGCAGGAGTACCGATCCTGGCACCCATGGTTCAACAGTGCAGGAGTACGGATCCCAGCACCCATGGTTCAACAGTGCAGGAGTACCGATCCTGGCACCCATGGTTCAACAATGCAGGAGTACGGATCCCAGGACCCATGGTTCAACAGTGCAGGAGTACCGATCCTGGCACCCATGGTTCAACAGTGCTGGAGCATCGATCCCGGCACCCGTGGTTCAACAGTGCAGGAGTACCGATTCCGGCACCCATGGTTCAACAGTGCTGGAGAACCGATCCTGGCACCCATGGTTCAACGGTGCTGGAGCACTGATCCCAGCACCCATGGTTCTCCAGTGCTGGAACACCGATCCCAGCACCCATGGTTCTCCAGTGCTGGAGCACCGATCCCGGCACCCATGGTTCAACAGTGCTGGAGCACCGATCGCGGCACCCATGGTACAACATTGCAGGTGTACCGATCCTGGCACCCATGGTTCAACAGTGCAGGAGTACGAATCCCAGCACCCATGGTTCAACAGTGCAGGAGTACCGATCCTGGCACCCATGGTTCAACAGTGCAGGAGTACGGATCCCGGCACCCATTGTTCAACAGGGCTGGAGCAGCAAACCCGGCCCCCATGGTTCTTTAGTGCTGGAGCACCGATCCCATCACCCATGGTTCAACAGTGCTAGAGCACCGATCCCAGCACCCATGGTTCAACAGTGCTGGAGCACCGATCCCGGCCCCCATGGTTTAACAGGGCTGGAGCACCGATCCCAGCACCCATGGTTCTCCAGTGCTGGAGCACCGATCCCGGCACCCATGGTTTAACAGTGCTGGAGCACCGATCCTGGCACCCATGGTTCAACAGTGCAGGAGCACCGATCCCGGCACCCATGGTTCAACAGTGCAGGAGTACTGATTCCAGCACCCATGGTTCAACAGTGCTGGAGCACTGATCCCAGCACCCATGGTTCTCCAGTGCTGGAACACCGATCCCAGCACCCATGGTTCTCCAGTCCTGGAGCACCGATCCCGGCACCCATGGTTCAACAGTGCTGGAGCACCGATCGCGACACCCATGATTCAACATTGCAGGTGAACCGATCCTGGCACCCATGGTTCAACAGTGCAGGAGTACGGATCTCAGCACCCATGGTTCAACAGTGCAGGAGTACCGATCCTGGCACCCATGGTTCAACAGTGCAGGAGTACGGATCCCAGCACCCATGGTTCAACAGTGCAGGAGTACCGATCCTGGCACCCATGGTTCAACAATGCAGTAGTACGGATCCCAGGACCCATGGTTCAACAGTACAGGAGTACCGATTCTGGCACCCATTGTTCAACAGTGCTGGAGCACCGATCCCGGCACCCGTGGTTCAACAGTGCAGGAGTACCGATTCCGGCACCCGTGGTTCAACAGTGCTGGAGCACCGATCCCGGCACCCATGGCTCAACCGTGCTGGAGCACTGATCCCAGCACCCATGGTTCTCCAGTGCTGGAACACCGATCCCAGCACCCATGGTTCTCCAGTGCTGGAGCACCGATCCCGGCACCCATGGTTCAACAGTGCTGAAGCACCGATCGCGGCACCCATGGTTCAACATTGCAGGTGTACCGATCCTGGCACCCATGGCTCAACAATGCAGGAGTACGAATCCCAGCACCCATGGTTCAACAGTGCAGGAGTACCAATCCTGGCACCCATGGGTCAACAGTGCAGGAGTACGGATCCCTGCACCCATGGTTCAACAGTGCAGGAGTACCGATCCTGGCACCCATGGTTCAACAATGCAGGAGTACGGATCCCAGCACCCATGGTTCAACAGTGCAGGAGTACGGATCCCGGCACCCATGGTTCAACAGTGCTGGAGCACCGACCCCAGTACCCATGGTTCTCCAGTGCTGGAGCACCGATCCTGGCACCCATGGTTCGAACAGTGCAGGAGTACTGATCCTGGCACCCATGGTTCAACAGTGCAGGAGTACCGATCCTGGCACCCATGGTTCGAACAGTGCAGGAGTACTGATCCTGGCACCCATGGTTCAACAGTGCTGGAGCACCGATCCTGGCACCCATGGTTCTAACAGTGCAGGAGTACTGATCCTGGCACCCATGGTTCAACAGTGCAGGAGTACCGATCCTGGCACCCATGGTTCAACAATGCAGGAGCACCGATCCCAGCACCCGTGGTTCAACAGTGCAGGAGTACCAATTCCAGCACCAATGGTTCAACAGTGCTGGAGCACCGATCCCGGCACCCATGGTTCTCCAGTGCTGGAGCACCGATCCCGGCACCCATGGTTCTCCAGGGCTGGAGCACCGATCCCGGCACCCATGGTTCAACAGTGCTAGATCACCAATCCCGGGACCCATGGTTCTCAAGTGCTGAAACACCGAGCCCAGCACCCACGGTTCAACAGTGCTGGAGCACCGATCCCGGCACCCATGGCTCTCCAGGGCTGGAGCAGCGATCCCAGCACCCATGGTTCAACAGTGCAGGAGTATCGATCCAGCACCCATGGTTCAACAGTGCTGGAGCACCGATCCCGGCACCCATGGTTCAACAGTGCAGGAGTATCGATCCCAGCACCCATGGTTCAATAGTGCTGGAGCACCGATCCCGGCACCCATGGTTCAACAGTGCTGGAGCACTGATCCTGGCACCCATGGTTCAACAGGGCTGGAGCACCGACCCCAGTACCCATGGTTCTCCAGTGCTGGAACACTGATTCCAGTACCCATGGTTCAACAGTGCTGGAGCACCGATCCCGGCACCCATGGTTCAACAGTGCTGGAGCAGCAAACCCGGCACCCATGGTTCTCCAGTGCTGGAGCACCGATCCCATCACCCATGGTTCAACAGTGCTAGAGCACCGATCCCAGCACCCATGGTTCAACAGTGCTGGAGCACCGATCCCGGCCCCCATGGTTTAACAGGGCTGGAGCACCGATCCCAGCACCCATGGTTCTCCAGTGCTGGAGCACTGATACCGGCACCCATGGTTCAACCGTGCTGGAGCACCAATCCCGGAAGCAATGGTTTTACAGTGCTGGAGCACCGATCCCAGCACCCAAGGTTCAACAGTGCTGGAGCACCGATCCCAGCAGCAATGGTTCTCCAGTGCTGGAGCACCGATCCCAGCACCCAAGATTCAACAGTGCTGGAGCAACGATCCCAGCACCCATGGTTCTCCAGGGCTGGAGCACCGATCCCGGCACCCATGGTTCAACAGTGCTAGATCACCAATCCCGGGACCCATGGTTCTCAAGTGCTGAAACACCGAGCCCAGCACCCACGGTTCAACAGTGCTGGAGCACCGATCCCGGCATCCATGGCTCTCCAGGGCTGGAGCAGCAATCCCAGCACCCATGGTTCAACAGTGCAGGAGTATCGATCCCAGCACCCATGGTTCAACAGTGCTGGAGCACCGATCCCGGCACCCATGGTTCAACAGTGCAGGAGTATCGATCCCAGCACCCATGGTTCAATAGTGCTGGAGCACCGATCCCGGCACCCATGGTTCAACAGTGCTGGAGCACCGATCCCGGCACCTATGGTTCAACAGTGCTGGAGCACCGATCCCGCACCCATGGTTCTCCAGTACTGGAACACCGATCCCAGCACCCATGGTTCTCCAGTGCTGGAGCACCGATCCCGGCACCCATGGTTCAACAGTGCTGGAGCACCGATCCCAGCACCCATGGTTCAATAGTGCTGGAGCACCGATCCCGGCACCCATGGTTCAACAGTGCTGGAGCACCGATCCCGGCACCTATGGTTCAACAGTGCTGGAGCACCGATCCCGCACCCATGGTTCTCCAGTACTGGAACACCGATCCCAGCACCCATGGTTCTCCAGTGCTGGAGCACCGATCCCGGCACCCATGGATTAACAGTGCTGGAGCACCGATCCTGGCACCCATGGATCAACAGTGCAGGAGCACCGATCCCGGCACCCGTGGTTCAACAGTGCAGGAGTACCGATTCCAGCACCCATGGTTCAACAGTGCTGGAGCACCGATCCCGGCACCCATGGTTCAACAGTGCTGGGGCACTGATCCCGGCACCTATGGTTCAACAGTGCTGGAGCACCGATCCCGCACCCATGGTTCTCCAGTACTGGAAAACCGATCCCAGCACCCATGGTTCTCCAGTGCTGGAGCACCGATCCCGGCACCCATGGTTTAACAGTGCTGGAGCACCGATCCTGGCACCCATGGTTCAACAGTGCAGGAGCACCGATCCCGGCACCCGTGGTTCAACAGTGCAGGAGTACCAATTCCAGCACCCATGGTTCAACGGTGTGGTTCAACAGTGCAGGAACACCGATCCCAGCACCCATGGTTCTCCAGTCCTGGAGCACCGATCCCGGCACCCATGGTTCAACAGTGCTGGAGCACCGATCGTGGCATCCATGGTTCAAAATTGCAGGTGTACCGATCCTGGCACCCATGGTTCAACAGTGCAGGAGTACGGATCTCAGCACCCATGGTTCAACAGTGCAGGAGTACCGATCCTGGCACCCATGGTTCAACAGTGCAGGAGTACGGATCCCAGCACCCATGGTTCAACAGTGCAGGAGTACCGATCCTGGCACCCATGGTTCAACAATGCAGGAGTACGGATCCCAGGACCCATGGTTCAACAGTGCAGGAGTACCGATCCTGGCACCCATGGTTCAACAGTGCTGGAGCATCGATCCCGGCACCCGTGGTTCAACAGTGCAGGAGTACCGATTCCGGCACCCATGGTTCAACAGTGCTGGAGAACCGATCCCGGCACCCATGGTTCAACCGTGCTGGAGCACTGATCCCAGCACCCATGGTTCTCCAGTGCTGGAACACCGATCCCAGCACCCATGGTTCTCCAGTGCTGGAGCACCGATCCCGGCACCCATGGTTCAACAGTGCTGGAGCACCGATCGCGGCACCCATGGTACAACATTGCAGGTGTACCGATCCTGGCACCCATGGTTCAACAGTGCAGGAGTACGAATCCCAGCACCCATGGTTCAACAGTGCAGGAGTACCGATCCTGGCACCCATGGTTCAACAGTGCAGGAGTACGGATCCCGGCACCCATTGTTCAACAGGGCTGGAGCAGCAAACCCGGCCCCCATGGTTCTTTAGTGCTGGAGCACCGATCCCATCACCCATGGTTCAACAGTGCTAGAGCACCGATCCCAGCACCCATGGTTCAACAGTGCTGGAGCACCGATCCCGGCCCCCATGGTTTAACAGGGCTGGAGTACCGATCCCAGCACCCATGATTCTCCAGTGCTGGAGCACCGATCCCGGCACCCATGGTTTAACAGTGCTGGAGCACCGATCCTGGCACCCATGGTTCAACAGTGCAGGAGCACCGATCCCGGCACCCATGGTTCAACAGTGCAGGAGTACTGATTCCAGCACCCATGGTTCAACAGTGCTGGAGCACTGATCCCAGCACCCATGGTTCTCCAGTGCTGGAACACCGATCCCAGCACCCATGGTTCTCCAGTCCTGGAGCACCGATCCCGGCACCCATGGTTCAACAGTGCTGGAGCACCGATCGCGACACCCATGATTCAACATTGCAGGTGAACCGATCCTGGCACCCATGGTTCAACAGTGCAGGAGTACGGATCTCAGCACCCATGGTTCAACAGTGCAGGAGTACCGATCCTGGCACCCATGGTTCAACAGTGCAGGAGTACGGATCCCAGCACCCATGGTTCAACAGTGCAGGAGTACCGATCCTGGCACCCATGGTTCAACAATGCAGTAGTACGGATCCCAGGACCCATGGTTCAACAGTACAGGAGTACCGATTCTGGCACCCATTGTTCAACAGTGCTGGAGCACCGATCCCGGCACCCGTGGTTCAACAGTGCAGGAGTACCGATTCCGGCACCCGTGGTTCAACAGTGCTGGAGCACCGATCCCGGCACCCATGGCTCAACCGTGCTGGAGCACTGATCCCAGCACCCATGGTTCTCCAGTGCTGGAACACCGATCCCAGCACCCATGGTTCTCCAGTGCTGGAGCACCGATCCCGGCACCCATGGTTCAACAGTGCTGAAGCACCGATCGCGGCACCCATGGTTCAACATTGCAGGTGTACCGATCCTGGCACCCATGGCTCAACAATGCAGGAGTACGAATCCCAGCACCCATGGTTCAACAGTGCAGGAGTACCAATCCTGGCACCCATGGGTCAACAGTGCAGGAGTACGGATCCCTGCACCCATGGTTCAACAGTGCAGGAGTACCGATCCTGGCACCCATGGTTCAACAGTGCAGGAGTACGGATCCCTGCACCCATGGTTCAACAGTGCAGGAGTACCGATCCTGGCACCCATGGTTCAACAATGCAGGAGTACGGATCCCAGCACCCATGGTTCAACAGTGCAGGAGTACGGATCCCGGCACCCATGGTTCAACAGTGCTGGAGCACCGACCCCAGTACCCATGGTTCTCCAGTGCTGGAGCACCGATCCTGGCACCCATGGTTCGAACAGTGCAGGAGTACTGATCCTGGCACCCATGGTTCAACAGTGCAGGAGTACCGATCCTGGCACCCATGGTTCGAACAGTGCAGGAGTACTGATCCTGGCACCCATGGTTCAACAGTGCTGGAGCACCGATCCTGGCACCCATGGTTCGAACAGTGCAGGAGTACTGATCCTGGCACCCATGGTTCAACAGTGCAGGAGTACCGATCCTGGCACCCATGGTTCAACAATGCAGGAGCACCGATCCCAGCACCCGTGGTTCAACAGTGCAGGAGTACCAATTCCAGCACCAATGGTTCAACAGTGCTGGAGCACCGATCCCGGCACCCATGGTTCTCCAGTGCTGGAGCACCGATCCCGGCACCCATGGTTCTCCAGGGCTGGAGCACCGATCCCGGCACCCATGGTTCAACAGTGCTGGAGCACTGATCCCAGCACCCATGGTTCTCCAGTGCTGGAACACCGATCCCAGCACCCATGGTTCTCCAGTGCTGGAGCACCGATCCCGGCACCCATGGTTCAACAGTGCTGGAGCACCGATCCTGGCACCCATGGTTCAACAGTGCAGGAGTACGAATCCCAGCACCCATGGTTCAACAGTGCAGGAGTACCGATCCTGGCACCCATGGTTCAACAGTGCAGGAGTACGGATCCCTGCACCCATGGTTCAACAGTGCAGGAGTACCGATCCTGGCACCCATGGTTCAACAATGCAGGAGTACGGATCCCAGCACCCATGGTTCAACAGTGCAGGAGTACGGATCCCGGCACCCATGGTTCAACAGTGCTGGAGCACCGATCCCGGCACCCATGGTTCAACAGTGCAGGTGTACCGATCCTGGCACCCATGGTTCAACAGTGCTGGAGCACCGATCCCGGCACCCATGGTTCAACAGTGCAGGAGCACCGATCCCGGCACCCATGGTCCAACAGTGCTGGAGCACTGATCCCAGCGCCAATGGTTCTCCAGTGCTGGAACACCGATCCCAGCACCCATGGTTCTCCAGTGCTGGAGCACCGATCCCGCTTAAACTTAAGGAGTTAGGTCCCGGGACATGAGGAGGGCTGGACCCTTTTTCAAAATGAACAAATATAACTTGCTCTCCTCACAATTCTTTGTTGCTTAATGATTTAAAGCACATAACTCAGATCTACTACTGGATATGTGGGTTTATTTAGTTTCACCCTTTGCTTTTCAATTTCAAAGTACATCAAACTTTTATGTTTGAAAAAAACACATCACATGTAACACTTAGTGAAAAATATACAACATATACAGTTACCAACACTTTAAATACAAAAAAATTAATGGACAAAATTACAACACATATATGCACATTTGTTTACAAATAGCAGCGATTTTTAGAATCATCAAGTTCAAACTGCCAAAAAACGATACTTCTATTTGCTTAAGTCAATGAAGGACAAGAATGTTTTTATAAAGAAGGCCAACTGAACAAAATTTTTTTAAAAAAGATTCCCATAATCGCTAATTAGTCCTGGTTCTTTTATGGGGGCCTTCTAGATGCCGACGCGTTTCGAACCCGTTGAATGAATTAACGGGATCTCGTCAGGGCTTTGTCACTTCAATATATTCTCGTTCTGTGCACAAAGGAAGAGAGAACAACACCTTAGTTTTGTTGCTCTCACCCATTTAAAAAAACACTCGACCTGTGTGTTTTAGAACAAAAGTTCTATACCTGTGGTTTATGTCTGGCCGGGTTCAGGTGGGTTCAACAACCGTCTTGTTTAACTTCTGTTTTGGAACCCTAAGAAATAATTTTGTATTGCAATTAACGTTTGGAAGTCAATGGGTGACTAGTGATCTCATTGATTAGTTAGCGATGCTTAGAAAATGGTACCTTATTCGAGCACCGCTGCCCCTTTAGAATGTGTCCTCTTAACGATTCATTTTTCATCTAATGTTTTGCTTCAGGCTTATGCTCCCTGTGTATAGAAAAATCGAATTCTTTATTACAAGAGCGTTCCCTCCCGTTACCAGACTATTAAGGGAAGGGTTCATAAAAAACAAACTACCTTAGAGGGGCGTCCCTCGGCAGGCGTGAGTTTTTCTTCCTTGTACGTTGCCGTATGCTTTGTGTCTGTTAAAAGGAAGGGAGAGCGGGTTGAGTACAGCTGCTCAGCGCTCGTGGTATATTTGTGCTACTGGGCGGGCCGCCCGTGTTTGCTCCTACCTCTAGTTATGGACAGGGGTTCAGGATATCTGGTGGTCTGCAGCGCGTCTGTTGCTGTCTGCTTCCGTGTTGATGCCGGCGTTTAGTGAGAACGACCATCTGATGGTCGGCGTCACGCGTTATTATCGGTGACGCAGCCCAGGCATTGTGGGATATGTAGTTCCTGATTGTTCCAGGGCCATTGTTCATAAGCATTGCCTATTGGATGGGAGTCTATTTGGACAACACTGTGGCGGTGGATCGCGTGGAGCACTATTTCGGGGGGAGTTTTTAAGAGGGGGTTAGAGCCTAGAGACTTCTGACAGTGTGTTCAGCCCACCTTGGGCGCTGTTAAATTTAAGAATCAGATAAGCCTCTTTTGTTAAGAGGACGTTTTCAATATCTGGGGGACATTTCGACTGATTGATGCTATATAATACTGACCATTTGAAATCAGTTTCTCGAT
Organism: Lissotriton vulgaris; assembly: GCF_964263255.1. NCBI lineage: Eukaryota > Metazoa > Chordata > Amphibia > Caudata > Salamandridae > Lissotriton > Lissotriton vulgaris. The sequence goes on along the minus strand of NC_141687.1, from coordinate 867,023,976 downwards.
GGTTAGCCTCTGTGAAATGCTGTACCATGGGCGCATTGGGGACCTTGTTTTTGAGTCTAGATCTATGCTGGGTGATACGGGTATTTACCTGTTGGGTAGTTTTCCCGATGTAGATTTTATCACACGGGCATACAATGACATAAACAACATTCTTTGTCCGACAATTAGAAAAACCTACATTCTTCCATTTAATTTTTTTGTGGTTGAATTCAGTGCCTTCGATCGTGGTGTCACATGAGGCACAGTTACCACATTTGTGATGACCGGATATAGGTTTCAATCCCCATTGGGAGAGGAGGTCACTTTTGGGTTTTTGGATTCGCACATCAGCACGAACTAGTTGCTGACCTAGGCTTTGGTTCTTTTTGTATGCAAATATTGGCCTCGGGAAGGGGCATTCCAGTTCCTCGAGGAGGTGCCAATTTTTAAGGACCATCTGTCGGATTTTGTGCGTGTCTGGGCCAAATGTGGTCACGCATACCATCTTTTCAAGCTCTGGTTTGTGCTTATCCTGCGTTAATAAGCATTCCCGGGGTGTGTATCGTGCCCGTTTGTATGAATGCTTAAGGAGTTTTTTGGGGTAACCTCTGTTTGTCATCTCTCCACAAAAGGTATGGGCATGTTGGTCATATTCTGCTATTTCTGAGCAGTTTCTCCTTATCCTAAGGAGTTGTCCATAGGGAAGATTTGCTCTGAGATTTCTGGGGTGATCACTACTATGGTGTAGGATTGTGTTCTTGTCGGTCTTTTTCTTATAGAGCGACGCTTTGAGGCTTCCTTCGTCATTAGAGATTTCTACATCGAGAAACGTCATTTTGCTCGTACTGTGTTCAATAGAGAATTTTATGTCCTGGTGTCTGCTGTTTAGCCATTCGTGGAATGCCATCAATTCGGTGTGGCTCCCCTGCCACAGGAGCCACACGTCATCTATGTATCGCAACCACTGTTTGATGTTTGACTTAAACGGGTTGTTATTATCAACGAATCTGCGTTCATATTCTGCCATGTACAGAACTGCCATTTCAGGCGCATATGGACATCCCATAGCCGTGCCTTTGACTTGGACGAAGAACTGATCATTAAAGCGGAAATAATTTTTCTTTAATGTCAGTTCGGCTAGTTGGAGGATGAATGATGTAGGGACCCGATGGGGTCTCTCTCTGGTGTCACCAATCTTGTATTTTTTACCCAAAATACACAAGAGATTAAATGACCCACCAGGCAGGCCAATTGTTTCTGGGTGCGATTCGTGCCTAGAACCAGTCTCTAAATATATAGATTTTTTCCTTAAGCCTTTTGTCAGCAATGTGAAGTCGTACCTCAAAGACACTACCGATTTTCTGGTTAAAGTAGAGGGAACAGAATTCAACGACAAGAGTGAGATCATGGTGACCATGGACGTCACGTCCCTCTATACACAGATACCCCAAGACGAGGCGTTTGCGATGATAGAATTGTACCTTGACACCAGAGAGAGACCCCATCGGGTCCCTACATCATTCATCCTCCAACTAGCCGAACTGACATTAAAGAAAAATTATTTCCGCTTTAATGATCAGTTCTTCGTCCAAGTCAAAGGCACGGCTATGGGATGTCCATATGCGCCTGAAATGGCAGTTCTGTACATGGCAGAATATGAACGCAGATTCGTTGATAATAACAACCCGTTTAAGTCAAACATCAAACAGTGGTTGCGATACATAGATGACGTGTGGCTCCTGTGGCAGGGGAGCCACACCGAATTGATGGCATTCCACGAATGGCTAAACAGCAGACACCAGGACATAAAATTCTCTATTGAACACAGTACGAGCAAAATGACGTTTCTCGATGTAGAAATCTCTAATGACGAAGGAAGCCTCAAAGCGTCGCTCTATAAGAAAAAGACCGACAAGAACACAATCCTACACCATAGTAGTGATCACCCCAGAAATCTCAGAGCAAATCTTCCCTATGGACAACTCCTTAGGATAAGGAGAAACTGCTCAGAAATAGCAGAATATGACCAACATGCCCATACCTTTTGTGGAGAGATGACAAACAGAGGTTACCCCAAAAAACTCCTTAAGCATTCATACAAACGGGCACGATACACACCCCGGGAATGCTTATTAACGCAGGATAAGCACAAACCAGAGCTTGAAAAGATGGTATGCGTGACCACATTTGGCCCAGACACGCACAAAATCCGACAGATGGTCCTTAAAAATTGGCACCTCCTCGAGGAACTGGAATGCCCCTTCCCGAGGCCAATATTTGCATACAAAAAGAACCAAAGCCTAGGTCAGCAACTAGTTCGTGCTGATGTGCGAATCCAAAAACCCAAAAGTGACCTCCTCTCCCAATGGGGATTGAAACCTATATCCGGTCATCACAAATGTGGTAACTGTGCCTCATGTGACACCACGATCGAAGGCACTGAATTCAACCACAAAAAAATTAAATGGAAGAATGTAGGTTTTTCTAATTGTCGGACAAAGAATGTTGTTTATGTCATTGTATGCCCGTGTGATAAAATCTACATCGGGAAAACTACCCAACAGGTAAATACCCGTATCACCCAGCATAGATCTAGACTCAAAAACAAGGTCCCCAATGCGCCCATGGTACAGCATTTCACAGAGGCTAACCATCGAGAAACTGATTTCAAATGGTCAGTATTATATAGCATCAATCAGTCGAAATGTCCCCCAGATATTGAAAACGTCCTCTTAACAAAAGAGGCTTATCTGATTCTTAAATTTAACAGCGCCCAAGGTGGGCTGAACACACTGTCAGAAGTCTCTAGGCTCTAACCCCCTCTTAAAAACTCCCCCCGAAATAGTGCTCCACGCGATCCACCGCCACAGTGTTGTCCAAATAGACTCCCATCCAATAGGCAATGCTTATGAACAATGGCCCTGGAACAATCAGGAACTACATATCCCACAATGCCTGGGCTGCGTCACCGATAATAACGCGTGACGCCGACCATCAGATGGTCGTTCTCACTAAACGCCGGCATCAACACGGAAGCAGACAGCAACAGACGCGCTGCAGACCACCAGATATCCTGAACCCCTGTCCATAACTAGAGGTAGGAGCAAACACGGGCGGCCCGCCCAGTAGCACAAATATACCACGAGCGCTGAGCAGCTGTACTCAACCCGCTCTCCCTTCCTTTTAACAGACACAAAGCATACGGCAACGTACAAGGAAGAAAAACTCACGCCTGCCGAGGGACGCCCCTCTAAGGTAGTTTGTTTTTTATGAACCCTTCCCTTAATAGTGTGGTAACGGGAGGGAACGCTCTTGTAATAAAGAATTCGATTTTTCTATACACAGGGAGCATAAGCCTGAAGCAAAACATGAGATGAAAAATGAATCGTTAAGAGGACACATTCTAAAGGGGCAGCGGTGCTCGAATAAGGTACCATTTTCTAAGCATCGCTAACTAATCAATGAGATCACTAGTCACCCATTGACTTCCAAACGTTAATTGCAATACAAAATTATTTCTTAGGGTTCCAAAACAGAAGTTAAACAAGACGGTTGTTGAACCCACCTGAACCCGGCCAGACATAAACCACAGGTATAGAACTTTTGTTCTAAAACACACAGGTCGAGTGTTTTTTTAAATGGGTGAGAGCAACAAAACTAAGGTGTTGTTCTCTCTTCCTTTGTGCACAGAACGAGAATATATTGAAGTGACAAAGCCCTGACGAGATCCCGTTAATTCATTCAACGGGTTCGAAACGCGTCGGCATCTAGAAGGCCCCCATAAAAGAACCAGGACTAATTAGCGATTATGGGAATCTTTTTTAAAAAAATTTTGTTCAGTTGGCCTTCTTTATAAAAACATTCTTGTCCTTCATTGACTTAAGCAAATAGAAGTATCGTTTTTTGGCAGTTTGAACTTGATGATTCTAAAAATCGCTGCTATTTGTAAACAAATGTGCATATATGTGTTGTAATTTTGTCCATTAATTTTTTTGTATTTAAAGTGTTGGTAACTGTATATGTTGTATATTTTTCACTAATTGTTACATGTGATGTGTTTTTTTCAAACATAAAAGTTTGATGTACTTTGAAATTGAAAAGCAAAGGGTGAAACTAAATAAACCCACATATCCAGTAGTAGATCTGAGTTATGTGCTTTAAATCATTAAGCAACAAAGAATTGTGAGGAGAGCAGGTTATATTTGTTCATTTTGGAGCACCGATCCCGGCACCCATGGTTCAACAGTGCAGGTGTACCGATCCTGGCACCCATGGTTCAACAGTGCTGGAGCACCGATCCCGGCACCCATGGTTCAACAGGGCTGGAGCAGCAAACCCGGCACCCATGGTTCTCCAGTGCTGGAGCACCGATCCCATCACCCATGGTTCAACAGTGCTAGAGCACCGATCCCAGCACCCATGGTTCAACAGTGCTGGAGCACCGATCCCGGCCCCCATGGTTTAACAGGGCTGGAGCACCGATCCCAGCACCCATGGTTCTCCAGTGCTGGAGCACTGATACCGGCACCCATGGTTCAACCGTGCTGGAGCACCAATCCCGGAAGCAATGGTTTGACAGTGCTGGAGCACCGATCCCAGCACCCAAGGTTCAACAGTGCTGGAGCACCGATCCCAGCAGCAATGGTTCTCGAGTGCTGGAGCACCGATCCCAGCACCCAAGATTCAACAGTGCTGGAGCAACGATCCCAGCACCCATGGTTCTCCAGGGCTGGAGCACCGATCCCGGCACCCATGGTTCAACAGTGCTAGATCACCAATCCCGGGACCCATGGTTCTCAAGTGCTGAAACACCGAGCCCAGCACCCACGGTTCAACAGTGCTGGAGCACCGATCCCGGCACCCATGGCTCTCCAGGGCTGGAGCAGCGATCCCAGCACCCATGGTTCAACAGTGCAGGAGTATCGATCCAGCACCCATGGTTCAACAGTGCTGGAGCACCGATCCCGGCACCCATGGTTCAACAGTGCAGGAGTATCGATCCCAGCACCCATGGTTCAATAGTGCTGGAGCACCGATCCCGGCACCCATGGTTCAACAGTGCTGGAGCACTGATCCTGGCACCCATGGTTCAACAGGGCTGGAGCACCGACCCCAGTACCCATGGTTCTCCAGTGCTGGAACACTGATTCCAGTACCCATGGTTCAACAGTGCTGGAGCACCGATCCCGGCACCCATGGTTCAACAGGGCTGGAGCAGCAAACCCGGCACCCATGGTTCTCCAGTGCTGGAGCACCGATCCCATCACCCATGGTTCAACAGTGCTAGAGCACCGATCCCAGCACCCATGGTTCAACAGGGCTGGAGCACCGATCCCGGCCCCCATGGTTTAACAGGGCTGGAGCACCGATCCCAGCACCCATGGTTCTCCAGTGCTGGAGCACTGATACCGGCACCCATGGTTCAACCGTGCTGGAGCACCAATTCCGGAAGCAATGGTTTTACAGTGCTGGAGCACCGATCCCAGCACCCAAGGTTCAACAGTGCTGGAGCACCGATCCCAGCAGCAATGGTTCTCCAGTGCTGGAGCACCGATCCCAGCACCCAAGATTCAACAGTGCTGGAGCAACGATCCCAGCACCCATGGTTCTCCAGGGCTGGAGCACCGATCCCGGCACCCATGGTTCAACAGTGCTAGAACACCAATCCCGGGACCCATGGTTCTCAAGTGCTGAAACACCGAGCCCAGCACCCACGGTTCAACAGTGCTGGAGCACCGATCCCTGCACCCATGGCTCTCCAGGGCTGGAGCAGCAATCCCAGCACCCATGGTTCAACAGTGCAGGAGTATCGATCCCAGCACCCATGGTTCAACAGTGCTGGAGCACCGATCCCGGCACCCATGGTTCAACAGTGCAGGAGTATCGATCCCAGCACCCATGGTTCAATAGTGCTGGAGCACCGATCCCGGCACCCATGGTTCAACAGTGCTGGAGCACCGATCCCGGCACCTATGGTTCAACAGTGCTGGAGCACCGATCCCGCACCCATGGTTCTCCAGTACTGGAACACCGATCCCAGCACCCATGGTTCTCCAGTGCTGGAGCACCGATCCCGGCACCCATGGTTCAACAGTGCTGGAGCACCGATCCCAGCACCCATGGTTCAATAGTGCTGGAGCACCGATCCCGGCACCCATGGTTCAACAGTGCTGGAGCACCGATCCCGGCACCTATGGTTCAACAGTGCTGGAGCACCGATCCCGCACCCATGGTTCTCCAGTACTGGAACACCGATCCCAGCACCCATGGTTCTCCAGTGCTGGAGCACCGATCCCGGCACCCATGGATTAACAGTGCTGGAGCACCGATCCTGGCACCCATGGATCAACAGTGCAGGAGCACCGATCCCGGCACCCGTGGTTCAACAGTGCAGGAGTACCGATTCCAGCACCCATGGTTCAACAGTGCTGGAGCACCGATCCCGGCACCCATGGTTCAACAGTGCGGGGGCACTGATCCCGGCACCTATGGTTCAACAGTGCTGGAGCACCGATCCCGCACCCATGGTTCTCCAGTACTGGAAAACCGATCCCAGCACCCATGGTTCTCCAGTGCTGGAGCACCGATCCCGGCACCCATGGTTTAACAGTGCTGGTGCACCGATCCTGGCACCCATGGTTCAACAGTGCAGGAGCACCGATCCCGGCACCCGTGGTTCAACAGTGCAGGAGTACCAATTCCAGCACCCATGGTTCAACGGTGTGGTTCAACAGTGCAGGAACACCGATCCCAGCACCCATGGTTCTCCAGTCCTGGAGCACCGATCCCGGCACCCATGGTTCAACAGTGCTGGAGCACCGATCGTGGCACCCATGGTTCAAAATTGCAGGTGTACCGATCCTGGCACCCATGGTTCAACAGTGCAGGAGTACGGATCTCAGCACCCATGGTTCAACAGTGCAGGAGTACCGATCCTGGCACCCATGGTTCAACAGTGCAGGAGTACGGATCCCAGCACCCATGGTTCAACAGTGCAGGAGTACCGATCCTGGCACCCATGGTTCAACAATGCAGGAGTACGGATCCCAGGACCCATGGTTCAACAGTGCAGGAGTACCGATCCTGGCACCCATGGTTCAACAGTGCTGGAGCATCGATCCCGGCACCCGTGGTTCAACAGTGCAGGAGTACCGATTCCGGCACCCATGGTTCAACAGTGCTGGAGAACCGATCCCGGCACCCATGGTTCAACCGTGCTGGAGCACTGATCCCAGCACCCATGGTTCTCCAGTGCTGGAACACCGATCCCAGCACCCATGGTTCTCCAGTGCTGGAGCACCGATCCCGGCACCCATGGTTCAACAGTGCTGGAGCACCGATCGCGGCACCCATGGTACAACATTGCAGGTGTACCGATCCTGGCACCCATGGTTCAACAGTGCAGGAGTACGAATCCCAGCACCCATGGTTCAACAGTGCAGGAGTACCTTTCCTGGCACCCATGGTTCAACAGTGCAGGAGTACGGATCCCGGCACCCATTGTTCAACAGGGCTGGAGCAGCAAACCCGGCCCCCATGGTTCTTTAGTGCTGGAGCACCGATCCCATCACCCATGGTTCAACAGTGCTAGAGCACCGATCCCAGCACCCATGGTTCAACAGTGCTGGAGCACCGATCCCGGCCCCCATGGTTTAACAGGGCTGGAGCACCGATCCCAGCACCCATGGTTCTCCAGTGCTGGAGCACCGATCCCGGCACCCATGGTTTAACAGTGCTGGAGCACCGATCCTGGCACCCATGGTTCAACAGTGCTGGAGCACCGATCCCGGCCCCCATGGTTTAACAGGGCTGGAGCACCGATCCCAGCACCCATGGTTCTCCAGTGCTGGAGCACCGATCCCGGCACCCATGGTTTAACAGTGCTGGAGCACCGATCCTGGCACCCATGGTTCAACAGTGCAGGAGCACCGATCCCGGCACCCATGGTTCAACAGTGCAGGAGTACTGATTCCAGCACCCATGGTTCAACAGTGCTGGAGCACTGATCCCAGCACCCATGGTTCTCCAGTGCTGGAACACCGATCCCAGCACCCATGGTTCTCCAGTCCTGGAGCACCGATCCCGGCACCCATGGTTCAACAGTGCTGGAGCACCGATCGCGACACCCATGATTCAACATTGCAGGTGTACCGATCCTGGCACCCATGGTTCAACAGTGCAGGAGTACGGATCTCAGCACCCATGGTTCAACAGTGCAGGAGTACCGATCCTGGCACCCATGGTTCAACAGTGCAGGAGTACGGATCCCAGCACCCATGGTTCAACAGTGCAGGAGTACCGATCCTGGCACCCATGGTTCAACAATGCAGTAGTACGGATCCCAGGACCCATGGTTCAACAGTACAGGAGTACCGATTCTGGCACCCATTGTTCAACAGTGCTGGAGCACCGATCCCGGCACCCGTGGTTCAACAGTGCAGGAGTACCGATTCCGGCACCCGTGGTTCAACAGTGCTGGAGCACTGATCCCGGCACCCATGGCTCAACCGTGCTGGAGCACTGATCCCAGCACCCATGGTTCTCCAGTGCTGGAACACCGATCCCAGCACCCATGGTTCTCCAGTGCTGGAGCACCGATCCCGGCACCCATGGTTCAACAGTGCTGAAGCACCGATCGCGGCACCCATGGTTCAACATTGCAGGTGTACCGATCCTGGCACCCATGGCTCAACAATGCAGGAGTACGAATCCCAGCACCCATGGTTCAACAGTGCAGGAGTACCAATCCTGGCACCCATGGGTCAACAGTGCAGGAGTATGGATCCCTGCACCCATGGTTCAACAGTGCAGGAGTACCGATCCTGGCACCCATGGTTCAACAATGCAGGAGTACGGATCCCAGCACCCATGGTTCAACAGTGCAGGAGTACGGATCCCGGCACCCATGGTTCAACAGTGCTGGAGCACCGACCCCAGTACCCATGGTTCTCCAGTGCTGGAGCACCGATCCTGGCACCCATGGTTCGAACAGTGCAGGAGTACTGATCCTGGCACCCATGGTTCAACAGTGCAGGAGTACCGATCCTGGCACCCATGGTTCGAACAGTGCAGGAGTACTGATCCTGGCACCCATGGTTCAACAGTGCTGGAGCACCGATCCTGGCACCCATGGTTCGAACAGTGCAGGAGTACTGATCCTGGCACCCATGGTTCAACAGTGCAGGAGTACCGATCCTGGCACCCATGGTTCAACAATGCAGGAGCACCGATCCCAGCACCCGTGGTTCAACAGTGCAGGAGTACCAATTCCAGCACCAATGGTTCAACAGTGCTGGAGCACCGATCCCGGCACCCATGGTTCTCCAGTGCTGGAGCACCGATCCCGGCACCCATGGTTCTCCAGGGCTGGAGCACCGATCCCGGCACCCATGTTTGAACAGTGCTGGAGCACTGATCCCAGCACCCATGGTTCTCCAGTGCTGGAACACCGATCCCAGCACCCATGGTTCTCCAGTGCTGGAGCACCGATCCCGGCACCCATGGTTCAACAGTGCTGGAGCACCGATCCTGGCACCCATGGTTCAACAGTGCAGGAGTACGGATCCCGGCACCCATGGTTCAACAGTGCTGGAGCACCGATCCCGGCACCCATGGTTCAACAGTGCAGGTGTACCGATCCTGGCACCCATGGTTCAACAGTGCTGGAGCACCGATCCCGGCACCCATGGTTCAACAGTGCAGGAGCACCGATCCCGGCACCCATGGTCCAACAGTGCTGGAGCACTGATCCCAGCGCCAATGGTTCTCCAGTGCTGGAACACCGATCCCAGCACCCATGGTTCTCCAGTGCTGGAGCACCGATCCCGGCACCCATGGTTCAACAGTGCAGGTGTACCGATCCTGGCACCCATGGTTCAACAGTGCTGGAGCACCGATCCCGGCACCCATGGTTCAACAGTGCAGGAGCACTGATCCCGGCACCCATGGTTCAACAGGGCTGGAGCACCGATCCCGGCACCCATGGTTCAACAGTGCAGGTGTACCGATCCCGGCACCCATGGTTCAACAGGGCTGGAGCACCGATCCCGGCACCCATGGTTCAACAGTGCTGGAGCACCGATCCCGGCCCCCATGGTTCTCCAGTGCTGGAGCACTGATCCCAGCACTCATGGTTCAACAATGCAGGAACACTGATCCCAGCACCCAGTGGCTACCTCTAGTTGACTTCCTTTTCACCCCAGCTACGCCATAAAGAGAGGAGGGATGGCAGGTGGGGTGTTTGAACGCAGGAGGCCATAGAACTAATGTTACAAAAATCACTACTCATGCCCAGCCCCACCTTCCTCAGACTTAGCCACTGACTCTAATAGAGGTGCCTTAAAATTAAGTTCCTGAGTTCTACTTTAAGGGAAAAAATGGTCAAGCGTGCGCTCAGCGTTTTGAAAATTCCATGTGTCTGCCCTGTGGATCACATCAATAGGAATATGATGCTGAGGAAATCCATTAATGCTAGCTTGAACTTTACTATGTGGGCGTGAACACTATCTGAAGAGATAAGCCTAAAATACAGGGCTTTTAAGGTTAGTGGTTACCCAACAGTAGTCAGTAATCATCTGCACATTGGTACCTGTCACTCAGAGACACCTTCCAATGTAAAAGTGGCAGCTAGTGGCATTGGATGGAGCAAAAAGCAGTCCTGTGAACTGTTGCTTTCCCTTTCCCTCCAATTCCCCTCGCATCATGTTTATCGTTTAACCTTGTGCCATCTTCTTTGGGTGTTTTTGATGCTTTTTTGGTTCCATCCAAGGACAGCGGCAGAAACAACAATAATTTCCAATTGCAGAGATGAAGGTCTGCTGTCACTTGCAGGCCTCTGTATCTGCTTTTGCAGCCATTCACAATGAAATCACACATGAAATCCTGTCTTGGGAATATTTTATATGTAGGATTCCAGTGAATGCTTGCAGATGCTCTCTTTACACTGCTCCACATTATTACATCTGCAAACAACATGCTGCTGGAAGGAATGCTTGAATTAATCATACCCAGTGATGATTGGTCTGGGCTGATTCCCAGCCCATCATTTTTTGTGGGCTGTGCTTCTGACCCCTGACAAGACAGGGCACACAAGGTGACAAGAAGTAAATGCTGAAGCAGAGACTCCATTTTTAGTCGTTATTCATCAAAAAACAGTTGTGTCATTTTAAAGCAAGGACTCCATATTGTACTGTCATTTAGCACTTCGCAAGGAGATCCATTTTCATGTTATTATTCTAACAGTTTCGTTTTTTTTCCCACCCCATTGCCCCTTTTAGAGAAACTGAATGAATGTGATTCACTCTATCAACATTCCAAATGAAGTTACAGAAGCTCAAGAATTCATTTGGGGAGCTTTCAAAGCTACAATTACAGGTGAACTCACCACACTTCAATTCAGAAACTGAGTAGACAGAAATATCTGACCTTACATAGCAAATTAAAAGAGATAGCATACTCCCTGAGTTTACAAATCTTCAGAACGCAGTTTCTTCAGTGGGAGAGAATCAAAAGGGAACTTAGGGGCATATTATCAAGGGGGTTTATCTCCGCTTTTTTGGCTTTAAAAGCCAAGAAAGCGGAGATAAAATTATCTCCCTATTACCAAGCTGTCGCTAACACCAGTTAGCGACAGCTAGTAGGAGATAGCGACCATCTTGGGCCCCACTTTGCATGTCAGTGATATTTATCACTAATGAGATGCAAAGTGGGCGTGCCAAGATGTTAGAGACTGAAAACAGTTGCTAACATCGCTATCTCCTATTACCAACTTTTGGAGATATTCGCGCTAAGCGGGAATATCTCCAAAAGCTAACACCTGCCCTGAGCAGTTCTTAGCCATGTTATCCAATGGGAGGTGGATAACATGGCTAAGAGCATTTGCTCGATAATGCATGAATATCGCTGACTTTTCAGCGATATTCATGCATTTCGGCCGTTTTTTATCGCATTTGCGATAAACCTTGTTAATAGCAAGGTTTATCTGCGATAAAAATCGCCGATGTGCGGCGATAATTTTTGTCTCTAAACAAGTTAGAGACAAAAATTATCGCTAGTTGTTGGTAATATGCCCCTTAGTATTTAATTGAAAAGAGATAGTTAATTCAACAACAATGGGTCAAGAGCTATATGAGTGAGGGAAGAAAGGTGAGGCAGCAGGAAAGGTTCTGGCACAGCACTTGAAAGTAGTTACTTCCAAAAATACCAATTTATAGATATATGTAAATGTACAGGAATTTATATAGCGCAAATCACCAAGCGGTTTCTAAGCGCTTGCTTAGGGAACCCGTCCTGGTATTCCCCTGTGAGATAACCCCAGCAGGGTACCCGCAAGGCGAAAGCCAGGCATCCCGCCGCGAGGGGCCGTTGTGGAGATTAAGCAAGCTATTGGCCAGAGTCGCAGAGTGTGAACCCGTGAATCGAGTAGGCACCGGAGCGAGAATTGTCGAGTCCATGGACATTTTAGAACTCAAGACCCCACCGAGCCAGGAATTGAACCCTGGTCCCGGGCTGACCTCTGCTTCCAGGTCTGCCTCCTCTAACCAGTGAGCCACACTTCTCCACATATATGACTATAAGAAGGGGTAACCACTAATGAGTTTGGGAAAATGGGGTAGATTTTCCTAGCCCACTGTTTCATGGTAGAAAGCAAGACCTACCTAACCCATTACAAAGTTATTGTAACAAAAGCCCTAATAGATATTTGGGTATCCGGAGCTCGGAAAACGAACAGGATCTTCATTAACTGAATTATACCCCCTTTATGTAAATACAATCAAAGCTCTATTAGAAAGATTTAATTTACGTCCTATCACACTTATGGAATGAGTATTACTGACAAAAATTAACATACTACCTATACGTCTTTTTATAATTTCCACTCTGCCATGCATGCCAGCGCTTTTTTAATAGAAGAAAACAACTTAAAATAAGCACCAAGATTCTAAGTTTGCTTATGGAAAAAGTGGGTCTAGTACTCCTAGGCTTCGGGGCTATTGTATGGCACTCAACATTATACATTGGACTAGACTTATGGAAGCAAGTCTTATGTGAATTACTTTTTAAGCCTGCTCCTTGGTAACAAACCTACAGGTTTGATGATTAAAAAAACTGAAAATCCAGAATCCAAAGTCTTATGATTCAGCACACTGAAATCCCGGCACACTTGTTATATGCAGATAAGTATCTGCAAATCTCACAAATTCTTGCTGAAACCCCATTGGGAACTATATGTATCAACTTAGAGGAACATGCCACGTCCCAAGCATGCCACAAACCTTTAACCATCTGATACATTTGGTTGGCCCAGTCAAGAGGCTAGTGGGTTCTTAGTGCAGGTCTTCCTACACCAGGCCCAGGGCCTCTAGCTCTAGTTCTAAGTTCAGTTACTCTCAAGTGCTGTGCTTGCAGAGGCTTAGGCCTGTGCCGTGGTGGGTCAGAATCTTATGTGTAAAGCAAAGAAGGCATCATTTGTAACAGTGGTTATGCCCTCACCACCCTTCTTCCGCAATCATGCCCCACTTCAACAAGGAAAATACATAGATTGCTTGAGTGACAAATGTACAGTTTCCCCTCAGGAAGGGCCTTAGCAAGAGCCTATAGGGCTAAAGGACAGCCCTCGCCACAGTTTCAAAGTTGAACCAATTTGATACTTGCTAAAACTGTTATCTGAGCTATTGTACAGACAGCCCAACAATCTTGAGGAATAGGGTTTCCAGTGTCAATGCACTAAAGTGCATTCTACTTGTTTTTCTATGTTCATTTTGTACACCCTCTGGGGCCTTGTAATTTTGTCTAATTGGATTTACAGTCTGTTGCCCTCACCTTGAGATAGGTCAATGGATTGGTAGATTCAAGCAGCTCCCTGCAGTAAATAAAGGAAGTGTTTGTGCTCTTTTTTCATGTTCCGAGAACAGGTAACAGGTTATGGTAGATCAGTGGAGTGTCTTGGCTTCCCTGTCTGCCCTTAGTAATATAGACCATCTGTTATCTCAAACTTTACTGTTGTCTCCCACCAAGTTTGCAGTCAGTTATATTTGCATTATGTTCATATGTTCAGTAAGAGTGCAGCATCCGGTCCAATACCGGAGGAAATAGTTTGCATACCTAGACACTGACGAGTGAAATGCTTTCAAACTTTTCAGACATTCCAGTGTACCTGTGGACTGTTGGGAAAAGGCTAAAGCTCTTGAAATATGTTTTGTCCTGAAATCGTGCTCTCGCTGAACACTTTAAGGAAGACATGGTAATAAATATTGGTAATTTTACTGTCGGAATGCTGCTGGTTTTAACCCAGTGCTATTTAAATGATTTGCTTAGATGGGCTGCTTCATTTAATTTGTTTTGGCTTCTTTTGAGATGCGGGTAGTACGATATGTGGGTGACGCTTGCCTAAGACTCTCATCTCAGAACTGAACCAGTGACAGGTTTGAGGATCTCTGACTTTGAAGACCGATTTTTGTCATCCGAGCAGGTCATTCATAGCTACATCTGCAAATAATAATAAAAGGGCTTTTCGCTTCGCTCGCCCTAAAAACCATCCTGCTAATGAGGCCTGTTGGCTCCATGTTTTATGAAATCAAAAATGTTTAAGTCCATGATGGCTGTATCAAACTAATGTTAGGGACTTTCTAAGTGAAGGTAGAATGGAATATAGCTCAGTCTCCTTTTGGTGGGGCAGGCGTAATGAGTGACGCAGCATATTAGGTATAGGGCACCCCAGAGCAGTGCAGGAGTTGCGTAGCGCTTGCGACAAAACTCCAGCACAGCGTCACCCTTGCGCCATCAGATGCGCCACGCATCTGTCTAGCCTTGCGCCATGGTGCGCCGCATTGTATGCCGCAAGGGTTTTTTGAGTCACGCAAAATAACTGGCACATCTCTGCTAATATGCAGGGATGCGCCAGTTATTGCAAATCTGCCCCGGTGTGCATATTTACACGCGCTTGCAGGCTTTCAAAATACATAAATAAAAGGCATTGTCATTCACAATGCCAATAGCTCAAACTCTCACAAATGTGAGACCTATTGCATTGAAAATGCTTGTTTATACACGTTTGGACGTTCGTGCATGGAACGGACGTGGTTTCTTTTTTGCCCGGAAAGAGGTGAGGGGTGGGGTGAATATGCCAAGGCCATCAACAAGGATGTGTTTTCTGCATAAACTATCCACATGCCTGGAGGCAGTGGCTGTTACTCAAGGCAAGAGTCCTGCAGGAGGTGTGAAGGCTGAGGTCAGTGTTTCAGATTTAACTTTTTGTCCCATAGCTGATTGAGCATAATGTTTGCATTTGTGCAAGAAAATAAGAAAATTGTGAGGGTTCAAAAATACTGATTTTAAAAACAGTACTTTCTTTCAATTGTATATTGGGTTAGGACTTCTTGATTATGTGGTCTTACAGCTGGACAGGCTGGGATGGAACTGAGCAGGTGACAGACAGTCTTTGCAGCTGTGCAGCGCTTTTTCGGGAGGCTTATGTTTTGAATCCCAGCCACTCCCCTGACTAAATGGTGTGATCCTAAGCAAGTAATATTGCCTTTGTATACTTCAGTTCCCATATCTTATTGTGAGTGTCCTGTAGAAATTCATTTGTATAGTATGGAACCGCATGCCCTTTGACTGCAGCTACAACTAACAAGAAGAAAGCAGGCATCAATGAAACAGGAACATGTTTTGTGACTTTTAAAACTTTCTTTAAATCACATACCGCTATGGAATTCATGGTGGTTCATAGCAGAAGAAAGATGTGGCGACGGCACTTTTGATGTTACTTAGGATTTAATGCAGACTATTTGTCATGAATGCGGTTTCATTTTTGTTAGTTCGCAATAAAGCCTTTATTCGCTTTGTTTTGAGGAGCTACACATTTATTTTTGCATATATGCAGGGGTTCTGCTACATAACCTTTTTTCACATTTGGAGATTCTGCTGCACATTTGTTTCCACACATTTGTTTGCTGAGATGGTAAATGGATAGATAACTGCTTAGGTGGCCTGGGTATTACTTCCTATAATGCACATCCTCCCTTGGATGTATCAACCCCTTCTCATTGGTTTAGGCCTCTCAGCCACCCCACAAGTATCTCCCATACGTATTTCTTCAATGACCCATTTGTCCATGGCACACACGCGTTGTTTTTCCAATGAATTTTAATAGTTCTCAGTTATTCATGTGCACCATTAATTCTGACACTTTAGTCAATATGTCGTAAATATTTAATTTACCGTCTTAATTTCTATGCAGGTAAGTACTTAATCAATAATAACTCAATCGGAAAGAAAAAAACAGAGTCCGTGGTGTTAGAGTTCTTAGGGGTTTTATTCCTCAAAAAGGAATCGTTCCGGAACTGGATATCATGTTCCTGCAACCACAAGGGGTTCAGGAAGGGATAGAGCAATATTTTATTGACAATACATAGCTTATATACTTAAATCATGTCATAGAAACCAATATAGTAGGCGTAACAGCTGAGAGAAGACAAGATAACAGCATCCACGTGGTAAGGATACGTAATTAGAAGGCGTGAACTAGGCGTGAACATAGAGGTGTGTGCTAGAAACGTCACAGATAGGTGTCACAAAGGGGTGGCACAAAGCAGAATGTTGCAATGTCAGCAGAAAACTGGAGCTTGGATGCGCGCGCAGCTGCATGACGTGTGATTGACGTGGAAACTGGAGGGTGCAGGGGACTTGACATTTTCACTGACGGAAAGAGACAGAAGTCTGGCATGTCAGATCAACTCGTACTTCTATCATATCTGATATCTGATGTTTGGGAACCATATTATCTGAACGGAAAAGGTCTCTGGGGCAGAAGCTATTCTATACTGACTGTGAGTGCGTGTATACGCGCCTAAGTGTCTGCATGAGAAGCGTGGGGGCATGGGCCTTCCATGGTAACAGAGCTATGAATTACTTGCACGGAGACAGTAAGGCCGGGCCCTTTGCATCTGCAGCTGGGGGAATGTTTACTTAAACTAGAAAGCAGGAATGTATTTTCGAGGAGCGGAACAGATAATTCGAAGGTTGTAGTCAGTCTTGGCAGGCAGCAGGCTGAGCTAAGCGCGGTGGGCCGCGCTGGAAGTAAGTCAGAGTTCACGGGTACAGAGACAGCCTGGGCTGATGCTTTCAGAGTCAGCAGCCAGGAGAAAAAGGCTCGATGGCAGAAATTCAGGGCCTGCTTTGCCAGAGCTGAAAAACGTGTAAAGTGCACTACAAAAAGACGTTGGCATGGCATACTTAGGAACGGACTATTCAACCCATTCAGGGTGGGTCTGAAAGAGGACATGTTAACATTGGACGCAAATGTATTTGCGTCTTCATAGCTGGCACAGGAGGGAAGTTACATGCACTTTAAGCTGGTACATGGAGTCGGTGGGGTACACGCTAGGGAACACAACTTGACCATAAAATCTATATTTCCTCATTCCCTCCTTGTTCCCTACGGACCCTTCATGATATATCGATCCTCATGAATCGATCAGTTTGTTCTTGTAACATCATTTGCTCGTCTTTCTTCCTTTGGCGTTTTGAGAAAAAACTGGAATGCTCAATGCATGATGTGGCGCACAGTCCACAAATCGCTGGCCCACACTGTAGGCACAGGCAGCAACTGAATACTAGGACTAGGCCAATGCCTAGGAAGGATAGGATCTTCCATCCCCAAGCGGTTAACGTTGTCCAGAACCAACCGGACCAAGTCCAGGTGCCTGGATTCTGATGTATCAGATTTGCAATTTTATGAAGACGTGTAATGGCTTTGTATACAGATGGCGCGTTTTCTGGAATGAAAACACAGCAACTTGACCCGATGACCTTACAAGCTCCACCTCTATCTGCCAAGATGACGTCAATAACAAGACGATTCTGAAGGACAACAACCCGCATGGCGGACTGCTCTTCTGTTAAGTTACCTAAGGCGGAGGCAGTTTCATTTACTACTGCTTCAAGTGTTCTAGTTAATCTGCGTATGAGTTTACTGTTTTGGACGGGGCCTAAGAAGAAAAAGAGCCCTTTATTGAAATCTGTGTATTGCTCCCATGCCGTTTCAGTGTAGTCGACAATCGGGAGATCTCTTCGGAGTCTATTCTTTACTAGATTTGTATTTCTGTGATAATCAGGAGGGGCTAGAAAAACAGGTGGCAGAAGGAATGCAATGTAACAGGTACCATCCCAATCTGGAGGTAAGCGTATGTATGCGGTATGACCACAAACAAAGTAGGAATGACGGGTAGCTCTAAAAGAAGACTTGCCTTGATCACTGAATTCGACCACAGTAGTACATTTACTATGACCTAAGTGTACTGAACCTTTCTTACTGACACATATTTCACCAGTGACTGGTAATACTGACATAGCAGGGAGAATTGGTGCAGCTTCGGATTCTTCAGTAAGAATCATAAGGTTAATTGTATAATTACCTAATCCATATACTTCATTTTCTAGATCAGTTCCTATTCTAATGGGAAGTCCCTTCTTTTCAGGGTAACAGACGTTAAGCAGAACGAAGTTCAAGTTTCCCCAAACCCAGCTCCCTTTGTAAACAGCAATATCAGGATCTAAGGAATTAATTATTCTAAACCATGCTCCACAGGAGCCATTGTGAGTGAATGGGTACGGAAAGAGGGGCAGAGCTCCCTTGTATTTCTGGTAGGGAGGGAGTCGGCCACATATCCAGCAGTTTATAGCATTATTAGTCTGATGGGAGTGATGTAACATACTAATGAATGTATTGTTGCGCAGCGCAAGTCTGTAAGAAAGTTCATGTGGGGGTAACTCGCTAAAAGAATGTTCAGCAGAAACATTGTAAGCAGATCGTTCACGCTTGAAAATAGGGTAATAGATAGGAAGCAGTATACTTGCAACAATAATCAGAAGACTTAGAAAAAACATAATTAATAATGTCACTATACAGTGACTGCGGAGTGATTTGCAATATGTACGTTTCTTGAGTTGTCTCTCTCTCTCTCTATCTCGATCTAGGGGATACATGTCAGAAACTATTTAACCGATTCACCTAGGGGAGGACTTAAACAATTAAACTGCTGACTTGCTAGATCGGAGTTTGAGTTTATACTCCTCTTGGGGAGTTTTCTCTCGTTCGGAAACTTTAAAGTCACTAGGCTCAATACAGTCTTTGGGAGGGGTGGACGAGTCTGGGTCTGGTTTCAGTTCGTTGCATTGTTTAATATGGCTCGTGTGTATCCACCCCTTTCTGCCCTCCACTTTCACTGCGGTCCTCGTAGTAAGAAGGACGGTCTTCGGTGCTTTCCAGCGGGGCTCCAGCGGACTTTTCCTGTCAAAGTTCCTAATTAAGACCAGGTCCCCAGGACGGACATCATGCGGCTTTACATCAGTGTTGTCAGGGAAAGCTGCGGCAACCTGTGAACGACATGATTGGAGTGCAGACATCAAGGAGGCAAGGTAATCTGTCAACATGTTACAATCAACATCAGTAATTTTCTTAGGAATGGGCGTCCCCCACATATTCGGTGGTCTGCCAAAAACCACTTCATACGGGGATAGTCCTGATCTCGAGTGGGCGACCATCCTCATATAGAACAATGCAACTGGCAGGGCGACTATCCAGTCGACCCCTTTCTCTTGACATATTTTAGCAAGGCGGGTCTTTAGTGTCTGGTTATGCCTTTCTACAAGGCCTGCGGCTTCGGGATGTCGGACACAATGGAATTTCCACTGATATCCTAGCAGCAAGGAAACTTGTTTCATTAATTCGGATGAGAATGGCTGTCCGTTATCTGAGTACACGACACGAGGCAAGCCGTACCGTGGGAAGAATTCTCGAACCAGCTGCCTGGCAGTGGTCGGAGCAGTGTAATCTGGGACTGGATATGCTTCGGTCCAACGGGAAAGTGCACAAACAATTACGAGGACATATTTGAATCCTCGACAACGGTCCATCTGGATATAATCCATCTGGAGGACTTCAAAAGGGTGATCGGGAGGATGAAATCCACCTTGCTCTACGGGGACACTTTTTCCTGGATTGAACTGACAACAGATCATGCAAGTACGCACTTTCTGTTTTGCTGCTGCTCGTAAGTGTTTATTGTGCCAGAGATTTTGTAAACTGTCTAACATCGCTTTCTCTCCTAGATGTGCTGGACTATGTGCTGTATTTATTATGACTTAAACCATAGAGTCGGGGAGAAACCATGTAGATTTTCCCTTCGTCATCCAACCTTGATCTGTCTGGATCCCTCCTAGTTCAGTCCATTTCTTTATTTCATCTGAGGTAGCATGTGTCTGAATATCAATTACATCTAGTGCGGGATCCCTGACTGTCATACAATGTGTCGGTACTATTGTCTTTGTCACATCAGTTGTCTGGGTGTGAGTCAGTGCTGTATGTTTTGCTGTCTGGTCTGCCAGGTCATTACCCTGGGAAACAGAATCTGTAACTTTAGTATGTGCTTTACACTTCATGACGGATATGCCTGAAGGCAGATGTATTGCTTCTAACAGTGCTTGAATGAGGGGACCATGTTGGATCTTGGCACCATGAGAGGTCAAGAAACCTCGTTCTTGCCATAACATTCCGAAGTCGTGTACAACTCCGAACGCATAACGGGAGTCAGTGTATATGTTAACATTTCTGTTCTTGGCTAGTATACAGGCTCGGGTCAGAGCAATAAGCTCTGCCGCTTGAGCGGACAGTGTGTCAATACGATATGTTTCTTTAACTTCAGTTTCAGTGGTCACTGCATACGCGGCCACTAATTCTCCTGTACTTGTTCTTATACATGAACCATCCACATAAAGTGTCAGGTCTGGATTTGTCAGTGGAACATCTGTTAAGTCTCGTCGAGGCTTTGTTACTGCATTAATGATCTCTATACAATCATGCGGAGCTGGATCTGTCATAATGGAAGGTAACAATGTTGCGGGGTTCAGAATGCTGCAGCGTCTGATTTCTATGTGTGGTTGGAATAGCGTTAATTCATAACCTGTCAGTCGTGCTATAGTCAGGTGCTGAGTCTGGGTTCTGTTTAAAAGAACCTCTACAGAATGTGGAACTTGTACGGTTAATTGATGGCCTAAAACAATTGAATCGCTCTGTCTGATTGCTAAAGCTGTCGCTGCTACGGACTTCAAGCACGCAGGGAGTGCCTGGGCTACTGAATCCAATGTACTTGAAAAATAAGCGCAAGGCTTATGTGAACCTGCTTGATCTTGAGTGAGGACAGACAACGCTGTACCATCACGTTCTGTAACAAAAAGTGTAAAAGGTTTGCTGTAACATGGTGTCGCTAAAACTGGTGCTTGGCATAAAGCTTTCTTTAATTCTTCAAAGGCTTGTGTGTGTTCCTGAGTCCAAGGGAGGACAGTCGAAGTCGCTGCCTCCTGTGTTGTTAACTGAATGAGTGGTTTAGCTAGAAATGCATATTGAGGAATCCATTGTCTGCAGTACGAGGTGAGGCCTATAAAGGCCCGCACTTCCTTTTGTGTCTGGGGTCGTGGCATATTTACAATTAACTGAATGCGATCGGGAGTGAGCTGTCTCCCCACTTTGGACAGCAAGTGACCCAAGTACACAACTTGCTGAACACAGAATTGTAGCTTCGAAGGAGACACCTTGTGTCCCTTGTCGACCAGAAAATGTAAAACTGTCAGTGATGCTTGTTCACATTCGGGCTCACTTCGTGCGGTGATCAGCAGATCATCGACGTATTGCAGTAAAGCGGTGTTAACTGGCATTTGAATACAATCTAGTTGTCTTTTCAGTGCTTGACTATAGATGCTGGGGCTTTCTGTGAATCCTTGAGGTGCGCGGGAGAATTTGAAACTTCGTCCATTTAAACTGAATCCGAAGAGGTATTGGCTCTCTGGATCAATTGGTACACTAAAGAAGGCGTTCTTGAGATCTATTACAGTGAAGAACGTTGCTTCAGAATCAATAGCAGTCAATAGGGAAGAGATATCGGGAACCACAGGGTACTGTGGTATGATGCATTTATTCAATTCTCTTAAATCAATCACCAGCCGATATACTGGCGGTGCATTGGGATCAGTACGTTTAAGAATCGGAATGATAGGAGAATTACAGATATTGGAGTCGGTCTCTACGACTACTCCTTGGGCAATGAGCTCTTCAATGATTTTCAGTAAAGCCACTACAGCATCGGGTGGTAACTTGTATTGTCTGATTCGTGGTAACACAACACCTGATTTCAGTGTAACACGGTATGGTGTGATATGCATACAACCTACATCAGTTGGGCCTTTTGCCCACAAGTGATCTGGTACATTTTTCAATCTGACATCAAACTCTCGTAATACATAATGACCCTTGAAATCCCGCAGAAAGAGTCTAACTCCCTCCGGGGAACAACATATTATGGCTCCTAGAGCCTTCAATGTCTTGATACCTAACAGATTTTCTGGACATGATTTCGTAAGTAACAAGTCTGTAACACGTGATAACGGACCCACAGCCAGGGGGACAGGTTCTGATACCTCATTTACAATGGGCTGTCCTGAAAAACCAAGGGAAACATTCTGTGAGCCTGAGAGGGGTGCCCCTGGGACTTCGTCATGGCTTATTGTTGTGCGGCTTGCCCCTGTGTCAATTAAAAACTTTCTGTCTTTTCCCAATACTTGACTGTGTACATAAGGACCCTCTTGATCTACAGGAATTTCAATAAGAGGCAAGCCCAACTCCCTCTCTAGGCTGTTTCATGCGTATCGTTGGTAATCGGGGTAAGCGGATTGGGCATACTGGTACATCTGTTGGGAAACTTGTTGAGTCGCGGCAATGGGCTGTGGCGGTGATACTGCTACTGTCTGTGCTGTATGAGATGAAGCATGCATAGGCTGCGCATTCTGCATGGGCTGTACATTCTGTGAGGTCTGTTGCTGGGCCTGATCTTGTCTTGGTGGATGTGGTCTTTCCTTAGTTTTACCTGTTGCTATGTTATGTTTCAGAACTGGACATTCATGTACGTAGTGACCTGGCTGCTTACAGTAGTTGCATGTCCCTTTAACGGGAGCTGCGGTGTGACCTGTCTGGGTCGTACCCTTTCTCTGACTGTCGGCTGGAACTGATTGGGCTACTAACATTTTCATCTTCGTGTCTTTCATACGTTTTTGTTCATGATCTTGTTCTTCTCTAATTCTGTTCTGATGGTATTGTAACATTTGTAACATCTGTGATGGCGTATTTGCTTGCCATGTACTCTCAACCTTGTATACACGGTTTTTAACTGCTAACAGGGAATTCTCGACTAACTTTGATACAAAAAGATGCGGGTACGACTCGCTACTTGGTTTAAGACCACTATTAATAATGAAACATTTCTCGAATCTTGAATAGAAGTCACTAGTATCTTCATCTGGTTTCTGTTTACATGCTGAGATTGCGTCCCAATCTTCCTTTCTAGTTGTCAGTAATCTTGGCAGAACCTGTACTATCAAACCTGGTAATGCTTTAGTTTTCTCCCCAAGGCCTACCCCGGGGACACGTTTGTTCTCTTCGTCTTCTATTTCTGCCCATACAATCTTTTTCTCTCCCACCTCCCATTCCTTTTCCTTCAGTTTCTCGTAGATGCCCGTGGGCAGCAGTACCTTCAACATTTTCATGATATCTTCATATGTGTAATCCCCCATCAGTAACATGTCTTTAAGTTCTCTGTGGAAACCTGCAGGGTCTTTATCATGACAGGGTACTAGTTTCTTCATTTCTAACAATTCTAACTTAGTCAGAGGCGTGTGTACATACACACGTTTCAAGGTATGATCGTCACCCATTACTGGATGTACTTCTCGTAAGGGGTTCTGGCTTTCAAGACCATGCAGACGTTCTATATGATACATTTTCCTTTCTGGGGGCGGAGCGGGAACATATTCGGAGCTTACGAAAGTGTTATATCTATGTCGCTGTTCTAGAATTATTTGTATTAACTTGGTACTTAGACCTCTCCATCTATCCATGAGTAGTGCTTCTAATGTATCGTGTAAGGGACCTGGATCAGAATGTTGGTTTCTGTATAACGTGAGAAGGTGCTGCATCATGTATACACCTGCTAATTTCTGCTCGTCTGGGGAAAGGTTCAGGAATGTCTGCGCTACGGTGTCATCATTGTATATGTCTGGATTGTCAGCCCATAATATTGCTGACCGGGCTAGTTCTTGTTCATCCATAGAATTGAGTACATGGTACCCTATTCGGTCTCGAAGCCTTTTATCAGTCTCCTGGAACTGATGTTCAGGAGAATTCGGTTTTGTTAAGGCAGAGAGAAAAACTCTCTTGCTTTCTGGACGAATGCCTTTCCTAAGGTAAGTTCCCTTACCTACATACGCTATCGTATCTGTAGTCCTTTCTGATTCTTCGGGTTCTTCTTCCTCCTCGGAGGAAGCTTTTTCTTTTTCTTTTTCGTGTATTTCTATCACTGCTTTTCTTATTTTCTTGTACATACTGGCTATGCAAGTCCCCTTATAGGTATGGGCGGAAAATCCGTTTCGCTCGCGGATTTTGCGGATTTTCGGGAAATTCGCAATCCGCGAGATTCGCGAATCTCCCGCAAAATCCGCAAATCCGCAAGCAGCGGATTTTGCTCGCACTGCTCGCACTGTTCGCGTGAGTTCGCGGCTTCCCAGTACAACTTCGCGCCCCGCGAATAAGTGCTAAATTGCAGAAATACGATCTTAGCAAAACTGAAACTACTTGCCAGGTTCAAAAGTTCAGGCTCATCATTAGTAGCCATTTCCTGTAGTGCTTCCTGAGGGGCCCCTCCAGAGTTCAGTTGCCAGTTGCAACTATTATGTGACCCTGCTCTGAACCTCAGAATAGTTACACATATGCCACAAAGGTCCTGAATTACAGCTAAGGGAGACAAGCAGGAGCCAGGCTGGAAGTTAAAATCCATTAAGCAGCCCCTAATTCATTATTGTCAGTTGGGGCAGGGCAGGTGTTGTAACTAATTTTGCAACAATGAAAGCACTTAGCAAGTGCAAAAGATCACTAATCAGGGCGCACTAAGGAAGCAGGTGCCAGCTAAAAAAATATTCTGTGACACATTAATCAGCCCCAAATTAATTCAGGTCACTTGAGGCAGGGAAGGTGTGCTTTGCCTTGCCGAAAATAATGTACACTGGACAACCAGAGGGTGTGGTGATGAAACAGAGGGTGGCATGGGTGGGCCAGAGGGTGGCATGAGTAGTCAGAGAGTGGCAGTGGTGATAGAGAGTGGCAGTGATGAAGAAGAGTGTCCCAAACAGGCTGGACACGTAGAAACAACAAGTTCGCAAAACTTGCGACCCGACAGGTAAGTTCGCAAATTGCGAAATTGTAAACACCCTCGCGAACTGGCAGAAACACGGGCGAACACAAAAAAAAAAAAATCCGCAAATTCGCGGGAATTCGCGGATTTTGCGGATTGCGAGTTCGCAAATCCGCAAAATTCGCGAACGCGAGATCCGCAAAATTCGCCCATGCTTATCCCCTTATCATGCTTTCCATCGGATATATTTTGACCCCACTTGTTGAGTGCATTTAATTCATCCTGTTCTGTTTCAGGCCTGTCTCGTTCTCTGATTAGGCAATTTATGAAAAAACGTAATATATATGCTTGAATGTCAACTTTCTGATGCGCCATGGCATCCTTAATACTTTCGGGGTCTTGCCCAGTCTGGACAAAGTGATATATTCTATCTAGGTGCTCTTTCATTCCTGATAATAACAATAGGTAATCTGCAGCATGTCGTAAGCGTAGTGATGCTAAAAACATCCTATCATCTTTACCGGGTACTGGATCGTATCTGCAAACTTGGAGCGGTTCTTTGAGTATGTCGAGACGGGGTGATTGGAGTATAAAAGGATTCTGCATATCCCTAAGGTGTAATCTGTGTGTTGCGGGCGGGGTCCGAAGACCCCCCATCGCACCTCCTGAGGCGGAAGCTTGGACATTATTTCTCTGTGGAGTCTGTATCTGTACTTGAATTTGTCTTTTAGTAGGGTCAGGTAGAAGCGGTTTCGGTAGATCAACTTTAGGTACGGGAAGTGGTGGAGGTGGAGGAATAGTGGGCTGTCGAACGGGGAAACCTGGTTGCAGTTGTGGCGGGTTGCCACCTCCGTCACCGTCAGTAGGCGGGACGCGGACAGGCAGATTGGTGTAAGCGGGTGCTACATCCTCTAGATAGGAATTCAGGAATATGTCTTTAGTGGCCCTGTGAGTTACTTTAGTTGGAACCAATGGTGGTGGCAGATTTTTCGGTATTTCTGAAGTGGCTTCAGGCGAACCTTCGGCCACAAGATACATGCCATTTACGAGATTGTTTCGTGCACGGTCTATTTGCTCTGATTTTACTCGGATCCCTTCAGTAACTAATTCGTTTTCTTGGGCTTTATCTGATTCTTTAAGTCTGTCTTCTCTACGGAGTGCTTTTTCAGCACGCTTATGTGATTCCTTACGCCAAAACTCTATGGCGTCTTTCTGAGATTGTCTGGCTTTCTTTTTCCATAGCGCTTCCTCTACCTTCATGATGCACTCGGCATCCCATGTTCCGGTAACAGGCCATCTGTGTCTCTCGTCTAGATGCTTAGTATAATCGGCCCATAAATCTAGATACAATATGGCATCTAAGCCATGTTTGTGGTACATAAAATTTCCAGGAGTGTCCCTAGGGGGGATAGGAATTTCTTCCTCTAGTATCCCTTTCCTAGTTCCTATCTGCTTTAGCTTGTTGAAGAACGGCATCTTGTTTACTTAATACTGAACGCTCAATCCTTGCTACTTAATTCTGAATACAGCTAGTTACACAAGAACACAATAATGCACATTAAAACAGTCACACTCATACCACGACATTAATCACATGAAAGATATTTGAGACATATATGACTACCCCTTATACCAGATGTACTGCTAAACAGCACAGATACACTGTCAGAGACAATGCAAAAACTTTAATAACTGATGTACTGCTAAACAGTACAGATACACTGTCTAAAAACAGTGCAGACCGGACTTGTGTACCCAAACCCGTCTTGATACGTCCCAGCAATGGTACTCACCGGGAAGCACGGAAACTGAAGGCCTCGGAAAACTCGACTGAACTGGACCGGACTCGACTCGACTCGTGGATACTTCGGAAACTGGTGGGCCTCTTGACACCTCGGACCTTGCTTCTTTCGGCTAGGCTCTGGTCGGGATCCTCCGCACTCCTCACCGCCTCGTCTGGGCGCTGATTGCAGTCTTCGTCACCTCCGTGGGCCAGAGGGAAATACAGGAAATCCTGCCAGTACGCGTAGTTTCCGTCTAACTGATGGCAGGGGACAGAGCTTGCAACGCACCAACCGGCGCGTGGGGTGGGGGAGGGGTCCCTGTTCGGGCGCCAAAATGTCGTAAATATTTAATTTACCGTCTTAATTTCTATGCAGGTAAGTAAGTACTTAATCAATAATAACTCAATCGGAAAGAAAAAAACAGAGTCCGTGGTGTTAGAGTTCTTAGGGGTTTTATTCCTCAAAAAGGAATCGTTCCGGAACTGTCAGTCAGTCAGTCAGTCAGTCAGTCAAATTATCTTTATTCGGCTTATTAAAAACCATACAAAGAAGTAAACGGTAAAATACATTTCATACAAAGTTAATATAATGTACATGATACAGATATCTGACAACAATTATAACATTTATAAAAATCAGTTTAAGAGGAAAAATGTACTTGACATTTATAATTAATCCTGGCAGGCAGCTTTTGCCCTTGAGGCTGCTACCAAAAATTTAGCAACGCAGTAAGTAATGTAAGGGTTAGGTAGTAATTGTAAATAGAGTAAAGCCGGCCTCACCTGTGTGAAACCAGCCTCCTTGAGGATTGGCAACAGGAATTTTTTCCTAGACTCTATATATAAATCACAAAACATGACGAAGTGCATTGTGTCCTGCACTGAGAACTGGTCACAGCTACAGGGCGGAGCTGATTCTGGTTTCTGCCAGTTATTAAAAGTACCTAAATGATAATGCAACAAATTAAATCTAAATTTTGTTAAAAGAAACCTATGAAAAGGAAGTGTAACATAGCCAAGATAAGGTTCAAGTGAAGGTGAGGTGAGCAACAAGCAATGATCCCTCACTGCCGGCTTTACTAGTTCACTCTCTTCACGGCACATCTCCATCCTTCCTATAAAGGACTTTTTGACCGAATCAAGGTCTTGAATCCTAATGGACTCTGGAGACGAAAAAATCTCCGGGCGACCTATGTCGGAAAAAACTTTTGCTAGGTAGGCCAGCCATGGAATTTTGTTAGATCTATCAAGGGACAGGACATCGGTCAGGATCTTGTGGTTTAATGGGAGTTCTTCATTCAACCATATTTTTAACCATAGAATCAGAGGGGCCATGCGCAATTTATCCGAGAGGAACTGAAGACCAACTTCTTTGTGTATGGAGTACGTTGGGGTGGACTGGGGTACAGAGAGCAGGGCTCTGATGAAACCATTCTCTGCTCTCTGGATCGGCTCCACGTTAGCGTAACCCCACAGTGCGGAGCCATATAGTGCAATGGCCACGGATTTACTATTGTAGATTTTTAAAATAGCTTCCATAGGCCTGGCTCCTAGCCTAGCAGCAAAATTCAGTATTGCAGAAGATGATCGAGTAACGGCCAATCTCTTAGCTCTGACCTGTGGACCCCAGGTCCCATTCTGGTCGAACAGAATACCCAAATAGGGAAATGTGGATACCCTGGTGACCAGGTCCCCCCTGCAGGTGAATGTTTTGGTTCTCTTCCTGCGGCACCCTAAGCCCACCACCATGGTATGTGACTTGGCAATGTTTATTTTAAGGTCTAGTTGGTCCATAAACTGGAACTGGATATCATGTTCCTGCAACCACAAGGGGTTCAGGAAGGGATAGAGCAATATTTTATTGACAATACATAGCTTATATACTTAAATCATGTCATAGAAACCAATATAGTAGGCGTAACAGCTGAGAGAAGACAAGATAACAGCATCCACGTGGTAAGGATACGTAATTAGAAGGCGTGAACTAGGCGTGAACATAGAGGTGTGTGCTAGAAACGTCACAGATAGGTGTCACAAAGGGGTGGCACAAAGCAGAATGTTGCAATGTCAGCAGAAAACTGGAGCTTGGATGCGCGCGCAGCTGCATGACGTGTGATTGACGTGGAAACTGGAGGGTGCAGGGGACTTGACATTTTCACTGACGGAAAGAGACAGAAGTCTGGCATGTCAGATCAACTCGTACTTCTATCATATCTGATATCTGATGTTTGGGAACCATATTATCTGAACGGAAAAGGTCTCTGGGGCAGAAGCTATTCTATACTGACTGTGAGTGCGTGTATACGCGCCTAAGTGTCTGCATGAGAAGCGTGGGGGCATGGGCCTTCCATGGTAACAGAGCTATGAATTACTTGCACGGAGACAGTAAGGCCGGGCCCTTTGCATCTGCAGCTGGGGGAATGTTTACTTAAACTAGAAAGCAGGAATGTATTTTCGAGGAGCGGAACAGATAATTCGAAGGTTGTAGTCAGTCTTGGCAGGCAGCAGGCTGAGCTAAGCGCGGTGGGCCGCGCTGGAAGTAAGTCAGAGTTCACGGGTACAGAGACAGCCTGGGCTGATGCTTTCAGAGTCAGCAGCCAGGAGAAAAAGGCTCGATGGCAGAAATTCAGGGCCTGCTTTGCCAGAGCTGAAAAACGTGTAAAGTGCACTACAAAAAGACGTTGGCATGGCATACTTAGGAACGGACTATTCAACCCATTCAGGGTGGGTCTGAAAGAGGACATGTTAACATTGGACGCAAATGTATTTGCGTCTTCATAGCTGGCACAGGAGGGAAGTTACATGCACTTTAAGCTGGTACATGGAGTCGGTGGGGTACACGCTAGGGAACACAACTTGACCATAAAATCTATATTTCCTCAAATATATTATTGCATCCTGAGACTTTGCACGCTTAGATTTTTCATTTATTTATTACCGTGTTAAAAGCAAAGCCGCATGCCCCAGAATGCACTTGCGTTCAGGTAAACTGCTAGGACGGGGTGAAGGCATTACACAGGACATAGATCTACTTGTCAGCAGTGGGTGGTTTGGGCGACCTCAGGCGAGAAGAGTTGTGAAACATGTTTTACTGCAGCCTGGTGGTGAGGACCATATATGCGGGTGCCCTCTGCACTCTAAGGGGACAGGCAAAAGCTACAATCAGTCTTCCTTTAAGCCAGCACCAGTTAGATGGTTTAAACTGAACCATGAGAGTTTAGAAGCAATTTAGAGGGTAGCAAATGGGCAGCTTTACACCCTCAGTGGTTCAAAGAAAATATGCCTGGTTGGTGTTTTTTGTATCAGGTGGAAATGTGTACCTCTCATCATGCCATGGATATTACCATGCTTCAGTCTATCGTTCTATAAAAGTAGGTAAAAACAAATCCTACTAGGACCACCTTCTGTGTCTAAAGTACAGTGTCCAACCATTCCACTCTTTGTGGGGTTGTCCAGCAGTTCAGATGTTTGTCCCACTTTCCTAATTGTAAGCCTATGTCCAATGGTGAAATTTTTGATGCAGGAAATGCTATCTGCTAAGTAGTTGTGGATTTCCGTAGCACAAGGAGTTAATGATATCCACTTATAGCTTCACTGGCCGTGTTTTTGCATAATGGTGTTGAGGAACTTTGGTATATTGTCATAAAGCTGAAAGCGCCTTTTCTACCCATTCCAGTGGCTTCCTCAGTGCCATATATATGCTGATGACATCACGTCCTGTGAAATCACTTCTGAGGATGTCACAGAAGTCAAAGGTTGAGCCCCGTAGGTGGTTCGGAAGTTGGTTCTCTTGGAGCCTGCTTAGGGTCATAAACAAGGACGCATCCATCCAGCATCAGAAGGAGGGGAAGTGAACATTAAGGTCACATGTATTAGATTCGTATTTAAGTTGCTTGGCCGCGCCTCTTGTAAACAATGTTTTGTTTTTAGCCCACGCCCCCTTTAGCAGGCTCATTTCCTCACCTCGGTGCTGCGTGTCTCTTTTAAAACTTGATTTTCATTTGATGTATAATTTCCTAAAATCTTCAGCTGAGCTGGAAGAAGGAATGGGTGAGCCACTGAAGGCTGGAGCCGGATGCCCGGCTCTAGCTCAGCTTGAGGTCTCCCTGGACCCGCGAGCCCAAAGTGCGCAGAGCGTTCATGTGGCTTCTGTCTGCCGCCCACTCTCTTACCTACTGGGCCAAGTTTTACAGGCAAAGCAGCAACATTTGATGTGAAACAGGCAAGAGAAAGAGATACTCCTGTGTGCCTGAACTGTACAGTTTGGAACTAGCAGACATGTACTCAGGCGCGGGCTCCGGAGACGGCCTAGCCGGATCCTGCTCGGGACAGACCCTCGCTGTGATCAGGATTCGGTCTTCATGTTTAAAATACCAGAACAATGTCTCCATCACTTAGCACTGCCCTGGTACTTGTATTCCTCTACTCTTAACGAGAACACACTACACGTACCGCAATGCTAAGCGAAAACACTTGCATGGCTAAACTTGTCCTAACCTAGCTGCCTTGGGATCACGCTGGCATCTATTCTGGCATTTGTAGCTTTCGTTCATTGTTACTGGCACTTGTAACAGAAAAACAACGACATGAATGTGAAGTGAAGCAAATGTAAAAGCCAAATCTGGCTGAGGGTCTCGCACCTTAACGGGGATTCCCGAACAGGTAACACACATAGTGCCAACATCGGCCCATACCCCCAGCCCTCCAACAACAATTACTGAATAACAGACACAACACAATTGTTTGGTGGAGAAAGTTGTTGCAGTTTTATTTGCACAACAATATGCCAACATGTTGGGTTATCTTACGGGCGATCCAGGGTCAGGCAGCCCCTCGCCACCTGCCCACCTGATGAGCCATAAATCCCAGTGGTATTAACCGTGGGGTATTGTCAAATTGGAGGAAGGGCTAGCCCCTCCCACCGGCGGACCTCCAGCCCATTCCTTACTCACGCCCCTCCCCGTTATGAGGGGGCGGAGAGTTGCAGACAACACCCGGTTGCTCAGGTCCACAACCGCCCGTAGGACTAACTGGGCACCGTCGCTCCTCCAGGATCCACACGCGAGGACCTTCCTGGGGATAATTGGCTTTCGCACCCTTACTGTGCTCCTGTAGAGGGTACCCTTCTGTACCTTATAGCCTTTGGATCACCATGTAACCCTGCCTGCCACACAAAGCAAAGTGATATTAGATGAAGCCCCCCCTGCTGTTCGACCGCCGGGTTCGCGGTAGGGATGGAATACAGCGTTCGGGCAGCTCCGGCTAGGCAGGAGGAGGAGGGACTGTCCTCCTTCGTCAGCGACCAGGAAGCAAAGAGGGCACTTGGAGGATGGTCCGGATAAAAATACCTCAGCTGGCCCCACACTCGCCAGAAGTGATGTCACGCGGGGACCCACCCAGGTCCCCAAGACTAAAATGCTGACTGGTGTCTGTGCCATCGTGTGGCACTAAGGAAAGGATGGCCACCCTCTTAGGGCCCCCTGAGGTGGCCTGGGGCAGCCTGGCATAGTGCCAACATCGGCCCAGACACCCAGCCCTCCCACAACAATTACTGAATAACAGACACAACACAATTGTTTGGTGGAGAAAGTTGTTGCAGTTTTATTTGCATAACAATATGCCAACATGTTGGGTTATCTTACGAGCGATCCAGGGTCAGGCAGCCCCTCGCCACCTGCCCACCTGATGAGCCATAAATCCCAGTGGTATTAACCGTGGGGTATTGTCAAATTGGAGGAAGGGCTAGCCCCTCCCACCGGCGGACCTCCAGTCCACTCCTTACTCACGCCTCTCCCCGTTATGGGGGAGCGGAGAGTTGCAGGCAACCCCCGGTCGCACAGGTCCACAACCGGGCAACGTCGCTCCTCCAGGATTCCCACGCGAGGACCTCCCTGTGGATAATTGGCTTTCGCACCCTTACTGTGCTCCTGTAGAGGGTACCCTTCTGTACCTTATAGCCTTTGGATCGCCCTGTAACTCCGCCATGGCTCTGGGCGTGGCACCCGCCGCCCCAGAGCCCCCCCACCTTATACTGTTGTTTCATTTACAACCTGCTGCTATCAATGCCTCTGCCAAATCTAGCAGGAATAGATCCATCCCCACTTTGGATAGGTGTAAGCCATCGTCTTCAAAGCACCCTGTGCCTTTCACATGTAGCAACCCATGCCTGACAAAACCAAATCCTCTTCGCCCCGTGAATTTGCACATCGCGCTGTTCAGACGCCTGCGCAAGGTCTCCATGGCATCCCCTGAACGTGCGCCCCGCCAAAACAGCGTTGGCGTAATTTCGGACCACCATATCTCACTGGCCCCCAGCATGTTGCTCAACTCGCACAAAGTGCCCTTCATCATGTGCAGCAGGTCCCTGCGCCCTAGGTGAACCAAATCATCACCACCTTGGTGTATTACTAATGAATCGGGAGTTGATTCCCCCCCGCCCAGTCTCTGAAGAATCTTTTTCTTCAAGCTATTTCAATGCATGTCGGCTGTTACCAGCCAAATTATCCTTGTTGCTGTGAACCCGTGCTTCCATTTCTGCTATCAGCCCACTGAGATACCCTCAGGAATACAGAATCTCCCGTCACCCAGACCGTTTTACCTGGTAAATAAAGATGCAGAAACCAAAATCCCCTATCAGATCTGCCGCTCTACAGGACTGTGAACTGTATCAGTAATGTCCCTGACCTCTCAACTATCACTGCAAACTGTGCTCTGGAGATGTCCCTATTAGTGCTCCATCTCCCCCATTTCAGCACTGTCAAGGCCAATCGCACCCTCCTGGGAATGGATCACTTGCGTCCCCTGCACACAGAAAGGCATATTTATGTGTAGCCCATAACCTTGCATTTATTCCCGACAGTGTATCAGGGTTCTGTTGAAACATAGTTTGCTTGACTGCCGAGTACACATTGCTCCGTCCCGGATAGGATTTTTCTCTACTCCGTTTCTGGCTGCCAAGCTGCTGACCTTGCCCGCCCCAACCCTGGGTGAACTAAAAGAGGCTATACTGCTTTCCATATAAGCAGCTGCTGTTGTTACTGATGGTCTCATACAGAACTGGTAAACTAGATGCTGTACTATATCAATTACACATGGTGCAGCACCCCTTGGCCCATCATATCAACTTTACAAACCCAGGAGCAAGCCTGGGCTGGCAACCCCAGGTCCATGCTGCACACGCCTTACTCTAAGGAGCTCTACCCAACCGAGCATAACGTCCCAACAGAACTGACCCATTTGTATCCCACGATTTACAAAAAGGGGGTGGTGATGAACAGAGTGTCTGAGTTAAACAGACCACTCTTACCCAGTCCAAAGATCAGGACTTGATCCATCACCGTTATTTATCTCACTGCCCCGTCCCAGCTCAGAACCTGGCTATATGCAAATCAGTCTGTCCCTGGCCCAGTGCATCATGGGAACAGGGCAGACTAAACTACCAAGCCAATTCTTCACCAGAAAGGAAACAAGCTACCGGGGACCGGTTTCTGGCATTTCAGCCTTCTTCGGCCCGGCTTGCTTGAATCCTGATGGAGCAGTGAGAAAGGGACTCATGTCTGAGTATACCCTGCCACACCTAAAGTGGCCAAAAACGATTTACAAAAAGGGGGTGGTGATGAACAGAGTGTCTGAGTTAAACAGACCACTCTTACCCAGTCCAAAGATCAGGGCTTGATCCATCACCGTTATTTATCTCACTGCCCCATCCCAGCTCAGAACCTGGCTATATGCAAATCAGTCTGTCCCTGGCCCAGTGCATCATGGGAACAGGGCAGACTAAACTACCAAGCCAATTCTTCACCAGAAAGGAAACAAGCTACCGGGGACCGGTTTCTGGCATTTCAGCCTTCTTCGGCCCGGCTTGCTTGAATCCTGATGGAGCAGTGAGAAAGGGACTCATGTCTGAGTATACCCTGCCACACCTAAAGTGGCCAAAAACGATTTACAAAAAGGGGGTGGTGATGAACAGAGTGTCTGAGTTAAACAGACCACTCTTACCCAGTCCAAAGATCAGGGCTTGATCCATCACCGTTATTTATCTCACTGCCCCATCCCAGCTCAGAACCTGGCTATATGCAAATCAGTCTGTCCCTGGCCCAGTGCATCATGGGAACAGGGCAGACTAAACTACCAAGCCAATTCTTCACCAGAAAGGAAACAAGCTACCGGGGACCGGTTTCTGGCATTTCAGCCTTCTTCGGCCCGGCTTGCTTGAATCCTGATGGAGCAGTGAGAAAGGGACTCATGTCTGAGTATACCCTGCCACACCTAAAGTGGCCAAAAACGATTTACAAAAAGGGGGTGGTGATGAACAGAGTGTCTGAGTTAAACAGACCACTCTTACCCAGTCCAAAGATCAGGGCTTGATCCATCACCGTTATTTATCTCACTGCCCCATCCCAGCTCAGAACCTGGCTATATGCAAATCAGTCTGTCCCTGGCCCAGTGCATCATGGGAACAGGGCAGACTAAACTACCAAGCCAATTCTTCACCAGAAAGGAAACAAGCTACCGGGGACCGGTTTCTGGCATTTCAGCCTTCTTCGGCCCGGCTTGCTTGAATCCTGATGGAGCAGTGAGAAAGGGACTCATGTCTGAGTATACCCTGCCACACCTAAAGTGGCCAAAAACGATTTACAAAAAGGGGGTGGTGTAAGAATTGGCTTTTGTAGTTTGGTTTGCCCTGTTCCCATCATGCACTGGGACAGGAACAGACTAGTTTGCATACAGCCGGGTTCTGAAACTGGGATGGTGCAGTGAGCTAAAAAACGGTGTTGGATCTAGCCCTGATCTCTTGACTGGGTGAGAGCTTTCTGCTTAATTCAGAGACTCTGTCCCTCACCACCCCTTGTTGTAAATACCATTTGTATCCCACAGCAGTGTGTCAAAAGAAACGAACCAGGCCCCCTTACGGCTAAAAGGATGCCCTGGGCAGAAGGCAATTGTCCCTCATGATCTTGGCGGGCCCTAGCCGCGCTTACGGAAGTCCAGACTTGACAATACCGTTGCCCCTGACCACCTGGACAGGCCCTCTCCCCTGCTGTGTGCACACCCTATAGTGTGAGACAAGTACTGACCTTCAGATAAGTTCTGGAGAAGACTCCTGGGCTCCCCTTATTGAAAACCATACCAGTATTCTGCCCATCTACCCTTGTGGTTACCCCTCCTGTCACCTATGAGCTGAGGCCAGTAGTCGCATAAGGTACTTGAGCACAACTGGGGCTGATGTGTAAGGGGGCATGGTAATTGCACAACCGCTACACTTAACACTGCTTCTACTCTCCCGTACAAGAAGTCAGAACTGGGTTGTCACCTTGCCTCACAAGAGCACTTAACCAGGAACAGCATTCAGGCTCCAAGCCCGGAGCACCCCTGGCCATTCCTGCTTCCGTTCCCACCTGTCCTTCTCAGAGTGGTGCCTGTGTACTTGATCCGATTGTCCTGAAATTAGAAACAGGTTACACTCCAATCCTGGACGTACTGACCCAGAACCCCACACACTGGCCCCAGTGTGTACTTCCCCTGCTCCTGCTCTGAGCCCTGGCAGGCCAGCCTGCTAGGCGTGGTTTGACCATTATAGAACGAAACCTGTGCAATTCTGGAAGAAATAACAAATCCATGAAAACAGCCCCTAACCAGCATTGACAGGTAAGCCTATTGCTCGCTCGATTGCCAGGATCAGAGCCCCTTACTTGCGCACCAGTTGCTGTTCAAAAGAACACATTCCCTTATTGCACATGGGATGCCTGATATGCCCAGATACACCAGTTGTTTAAAAGAAAACGCATATCATTTTTGTCACAGGGAATGCATGATTTGCCCACAGTCTCCCACTGCTTAACGACGGAACACCCCAATTATTGCCCAGTAAATCAACAAATTGCCCAGGCTCCTCCGATGTTTTACAAGGGAAAACATACAATTATTGTACAGGAGCTACCTGCTAAGCTCAGATTCATCAGTTGACTACGAATGTAATACTTTCATGGGGTGTAACCTGTGTGCCCCACAACAGGGACAGTCCTGAAACCTGGGGAGAACCTGGGTTCCAGACCCTAGCACACTGCCCCCAGTATGCTATGACCCTTATACCTGTTGATAGTTGAGGTGGACCCCCCATGTGAGTAGGGCGGTTCTCCAGTGCGGTTCCTGCAATTGAGACATAAAACATCCACTAGAAGCCCTGCCCCCCTCCATATAGCAATTTGGATTCGCTGCAATGAGACAGGGCTATCAATGCCCCCCATGCCACCGAGGCCAGGCTTGTTTGTCAGTTACGAAAACTAGTTTGCCCACGATACATTCTCGTAAGGAGTTGGGTGGGGCACATACTTGCGTACCTCCAATGCCTGATGCAGAAGTGTAGTGTCTTGAAACCAAGTCAATTATTCACATGCTAAGTCTGATAATGACCATTGCACTTTGGAGTGTGGGATTTAGAGTCACTTCTTAACTCGTCCCCTTACTATTCTTCTCAGAAACACCTCCTCCTCCCAGGCCTTCAAAACTGACCTCAAAGTTCTCCTCCTTCAAAGACACCTCCAAATTTAATTCATGCCCTCTCTTATCTGACGAAAGACCTTTTAATATAGAAAATTCTATTCTCCTTGACTATGGAAGTGTCTTCCAAGTGTGTTCTTGTGGTATGAGAGTCGGCCAATTATTGCAGTATTATCCTTCTACCTGTGTTTGTTACTCTAATGTAACAAGCACACGTCACTTTCCTCTTGTAACACACTGTATGCTACCCCTTAGATTGTCTTTGCTTCCGGTACATGCACAAGTGCCACCATTGCCTACATAATGTTTGTTCTTGTGTATGAGTGTCTGCTCTGTATTGCAGTAATTTACCTCTACTTGTACATTGCTCTCTTTTTTAACTTGCACATGTCACTTTTTCCTCCTGTAATGTACTGTTTGCTACCTCTTGAATTGTTTGCTCACGTATGTCACTATGCTTCATGTAGATTAGCGTTTGCTTGTGTAATGTGTTCACTTATAGTGCTCTCATGTATCAGTTATGCTCCTATTCTGAAGCGCTCTGACACCTTCTGGTACAGTCCGCGCTAATAAAGGCATAAATAAGAGTGAGTACATGATTGTCAACTGCAGCGGGATACGGAGCGTCAAACAAGACTTACTAGACCCTTACTAGAGCCCCAGAAGCTTTACAAGAGAACACATTCTAATATTGCACCGACATAATCGTGACCGGCACTGCAAATAGCTGATTGCCAGTTGCCATTGAGAAACAAGGGTATACACACTCTGCCCGACTGGCTGCAGAGCACAGATTTGCACGCAATGACACGAGCCTTGACATGAGCCGCGGGCATTGGTAATGCTTACCGCAGCGGCTGCCAACGGGGCCGGCCACCTCCTTGGAGTCCCATCCTGGCCGAGTCAACATGCGCTGCCCCAGTAATGCCCCTCGGACATACCGGCGGACATGCGACAAACGGCTGCCCGGTACAATACAAACGCTGCTGACGGCAGGTGGGGGGAGCTGCGGCAGGCTCCGCCAGTCATGGTACATGGAGCGGAAAAGATCAGAGTGCCTGAACACACCCCCTGGTGCCCGAAAATGTTGGCCCGCTGCCTCCTTAACCATCGGGCAGACCAAGCCAGGTTACCAGCCAGGCGGAAACAACCTGTCGCCCGCTGCCCCCGCAACCCCACCAGGCAGCTACAAATTCCTGTGGGCCGAAGTCCAGGAACCAATCACAGTGACACCTGAGAATCCGGGAGCCACCTGCTCGATTGCATTGTGATGGTTCCCACACTTACAGGCCTTGCACCCCATGCTTTCGCACGTGCAAACTAAATTGAGTTTATCTGGCGCAGGCATGTCCTGGGAAAGCGGGAATCGGAGTACTAGCTGAGCACCCTTCAGCCACCAACAGACGCAATCATAGTTCTAGTTAGGAACGGGAAGCACCAGTGGTTGCCCAAAGTCGCAGGAAGCGCAGCGTCAATGCAAAGACTCGAACCCGGTTCCCTTGAACAAAGACGACTGCTTTCGCGGCCAGTCACTCAACCCACATGCCTCAGAGGTCCCCGGAGCTCCTCAAAACTTAGAATGAAATAAGTCTGGTGACCATTACCAACACCTACACTGCCCTTAATGAAGTTGTTCACAACTCCTCAAACAAACTTTACTCCAAGGGCATCCCCTCAACAAGCAGGCTGCTAACCATACCGTACCTCCTGTGAAACTACGGCACTGTAACCATGTGCCCCTAACATAAAACCCGATCTTCGGCCATATCCGATTTCAGCCCAACAGATCCCAGCTTTGAGACCCGCATAGATTAAACTGGCGACCGAAACAATACCAGCAAAGAACGGATTTGAGTCCCTGACACCGCACAACCGTAACCCCAGGACGGGTAAATACCCCTCGCCAAAGCGCCTGCCCCAGTGGCAAAGGAGACTGCGGCGCGCTCGTCACATATGTGTGCTGCGCAGGGAGCCCCGGGGGGCCATTGTTACCGATTGCAACACATGTGCCCCAAACGCTGCCATGCCCTGCCCAGAGGGCCTC
Organism: Lissotriton vulgaris; assembly: GCF_964263255.1. Lineage (NCBI taxonomy): Eukaryota > Metazoa > Chordata > Amphibia > Caudata > Salamandridae > Lissotriton > Lissotriton vulgaris. The sequence goes on along the minus strand of NC_141687.1, from coordinate 866,984,435 downwards.
CCGAACACCCGGCCTCCCGTGTGCGGCCCTGTAGCACAGGCAATGACCTGCCCTCCCGCAACTAAGCACCACTGCAGTCGTTGGCACCGGCCCGGCCCCAACTCCGCCGCACAAATCAAAAAACCCGGGCCTCCGTGACTGCCTCATCCCCACACCGGGCAACAACCACGCGGTCAGAACCCCCGGCAAGCCGCAAGGGTCCGATCTCGGCACCCAGAGGCAGAGGAGGGAATAGCCCACCCCACGAGCTCCATACCCATACGCAAAACCACAACGGTGTGCACGGCCAACATACCACATGCATTCCGAAACTCGTGCACATCGGGGAACCACAAAAAAAGAGTTATATTATATAACATATCACTAGTAAACGGGTAATAAAGGAATAAGCTTCACATTCATCTGCAATATAAGCTATATATATACAGTCAACACGACAAACTGCCACATCAAAGTGCCACATGCGGGACCCCTGCGGGCAGGAGCGGCTAGCGCACCACGCGTGGACCCTAAACAGTTCAAACGATGCAATCTGCGGAATCGGCATGGTCAAAAGTTGCACTCTCCTCCAAGAATCGGCATGAGAAAACGACGTCAAACCATTCTTCATGCACACAAAACATCGGAGCCAAAACTGCAACCACAAAACCCTGGTATGGCAACCCAGAAGAACGTTCTCCCTGCACATCTGCATAAACGTAAGGGGAATGGAGGCCAGCCGAAACAACAGGCCCACAAATGCACCCAACACCACCATCAAAACGATCAATCCATTCAGACCCGACCCATCGCTCCCCCCAAAATGCGCTCAACATAAACAATTTCAATGCAGTCTTCACCCCAAAGGCCAGACTCACCGCAAACAAATCTCCAACAGAACGCGACGAGAACCAGGATACAACCGCGAACAAACTGAAAAAAAAAATGCGTTCGCCAGCTCCGGCTAGGCAGGAGGAGGGGGGACTGTCCTCCTTCGTCGGCGACCAGGAACCAAAGAGGGCACTTGGAGGATGGCCCAGATACAAATACCTCAGCTGGACCCTCCCTCGCCGGAAGTGACGTCACGCAGGGACCCACCCAGGTCCCCAAGAATAAAATGCTGACTGGTGTCTGTGCCATGGTGTGGCACTAAGGATGGCTGCCATTTTAGGGCTCCGTGTGGTGGCCTGGGGCAGCCTGGCAGGGTTGAGGGCGGCATAACAGCATGTTCATTTTCCCGAGGCTGCACTTTGGAATAGGAAAATGTCAGAAAATATGGCATTTTCAGCAAAAGTGTTTTTCTTTTTTGGATCCATTTCACAAGGGAACAAATACACGAAAGGAGACAAGAAAGGGTGAGAACCCTGTTTGTTGAAGTCACAGTTTTTACAAAGTGAGAAGGAGCTAGACAGAGAGGGAAGAAGAGGAACAAGAAAGTGAACGAGCGGTGTGTGCTCGCTGGGCAGGCAGGGAAGCTATGAAAGTGAAAGCATTGTAACTTGACCCAAAACAGATGGCAGGCTGCACCCGCTGCTGAAGCTGCTCAATTTGGAGCTGGAGAACAGGGTTCAATCCTCGGTGTGGGCTGCATTATTTAATTATTTAAAAATAAAAAGTGATCTCAGAGTGGGGGTGGAGAGAGAGAAATTAAAAAAATAATACACATGGAGGGGGAGACAAGTACAATAAAAAAACAGGGTTGAGATGGAAAAATGTAGCATCTGAAACCAAGCTTAAACAAGCATTTACAAAGCAATGGCCTCTGCTTTGTTAAAGTTAGAGCTATTGGCATTGCAAATGGCATTTATTTCATTTTTTGTTTTTTTAAAAAACATAAATAAATAGTATTGTCATTTACAATGGCAATAGGTGAACATTAGAGAGTAGTAGAGAGTATTAGCGGACACAGAGCCACACACACAGAAAGACACACACACATACACACACACACACACACACAGAGCCACACACACAGAGAGCCACACACAGAGAGCCACACACACAGAGCCACACACACAGAGCCACACACACACACACAGAGCCACACACACACAGAGAGCCACACACACAAAGAGCCACACACACACACAGAGCCACACACACACACAGAGAGCCACACACGCACACACAGAGCCACACACACACACTTAACAGACAATCTGTACCTGATATGGCCTTGCCCGTTTAAAGCAATGCCGATTACTGAAAGTATTTCAACGAAATATAGTGTTTAATTCATATGTCTCGCTCAATTCAAACAAAAATAACAATATTGGTCAGTGGCTTGGCCTTGCTGTTGGGAGCCCAGACCCAGTGGTGGTTTTTCGATTACTGAAAGTACGGCAGTTACATTATCAGGGCACCAGAATGTGCGTTTTCCTTCGCCTTACACTAAATCCGCGTTGCGCCAACCCCTCCCGCCCGTGCCAAGGGCAGGCTTTAATCTCTGTAAATTAAACACTCTTAAGTGTGGGAACATCGCTGCCAACGCCGCCTGCTGCGCGCCCTGACCTTCACGAGGGTCAGGGGACGGCGGCCAGTCAGGAGGTGTGATTCCCAGCCATTCCTCACAGAATCAAATCTTCCCGAAGCCGGGCCCCTCACACCGACGCTCCTGTTACACAGTGCTACGGCAGGCTGTGATGGGAGGTGGGAGTGGTCTGCAGGCACTGCCGATCATGAGTAAATACTGGCGCTACGGCAGGCTGTGGTGGTAAGTGGGAGGGGTCTGCAGGCACTGCCGATCATGAGTAAATACCGGCGCTACGCAGGCTGTGGTGGGAGGCGGGTTGGGTCCGCAGGCACTGCCGATCATGAGTAAATACCGGCGCTTGGCCAGGCTGCAGCGCCGAGCACCTCCTGGCACAAAGCTCTGAGCCATTCCGCTGCGCCCCCTGCACAGAACAGCCCTGGGCATCTAAGTGCGCGAAAATGGCTGACAGTCAAGCAGCGGCCCAAGCTCGACCTGTGCACCAGCCTGCCGCACAGAATACGTTGCGACGCCCCCCACGGTGCAGGCAAAGCAGCAAAGTCGCCATACAGAAGACCGGACGTATGCAACCTATTCACAGCAGGGCTCCAACTCCTGGCCATTATGACGCCACCGGTGCGTGCGGGCCAATCAGGGCAGCGCTGGCCCGGCTATTAAGGGAAAGTTAGGGCACCGCCAGGCACCCTCCTTTTTACTGTCACTGACATTTCAACTGGGTGGCGGATTCGGGGGTGGAAAGTGGAGATCAAACCTGCCAGTTAAAGGCGATCGGCAAATGAAAAGTGTTGGAGTCAGCAGAGCGTCCTCCCTCGCCGTGTCCGCGCGCTTTCGTATTCTTGCAAGGAAGAGATGCGATTGTCACCTGGCGAGCCGAGAGTTTACTTTGTTGTTTGTTGTGTCTGTTAAAGTCTGTGCTCTTCGGAAGATAGCTCTTTCGTTGCTTTTCACAGGTAAATGTTCTCCCCAGGCTGCATATTTGCAATTTGAACCCCACCAATTTACTTATACACGAAGCAAGTGCTGCCTTGGAAGGAATGTGTTGCACAAACCGATTTAAGTAACAAAAGACACCCTGTCCCCAAATGACCACTTGTCGGCTTTGCAAAATCCCAGTTTTCTTAGAGGAAGGGATCATTTAAATCTGGGAACTGCTTTTGCGCTGATTTCACCCGCCTACTAGTCCCGAGAGCTGCGGCGTCAAGGTGCTACTGCATAGCTAGAAGTTTAGTTAACAGCATCACTTGTTTTCAGTAACCGAGTCGGCCTATGCAGGAAGCCTGTCGGTAAGTGCCGAAATGAAAGCGCACTTTCTCCGTGCATCTTTATGTATGTGTGCTAGAATGTACAAACCTGGTTCGTGAATCTCTTGTTTTTGTTATTTCAAGTCCCAGCTCCGCGTGCATTCTGTGTGCGCGCAGGACCGAGCTGTGAGGGCTCACCGACATCCCCGGACCCTCCCCCCTCATTAAAGGCATTTATGGGAGATTGTGTGTATCCAGCGGTCAGGCTGAGGAAAAGCTGTGACATAATTACCTCAGACCAGACAGTCCTTTGAGCAGTAGATTGCTGGCAGATTACACCGAGAGAGATAAGGCGCATCCCCGCTAATGCCTCTGCTACCGGCCTCGTCACCTGCACGGCTCCCAACCAGGAGACTGGCAGTGCCCACATGCAGAGAGCTGGGCAGGTACGACCGGGTGGCTCCAGGGGTGCAAGATCACCCCCTTCCCCAATTCCAAAGTGTGGAACATCCTTTCCTTTCTCCACCGGAACTGGTCACAGGTGTGGGGTTTAGGCAGTATACAAGGGGCTTGTCTGAGATGGGGTTTCGAATGACTGGGACGGTGGACAGCATCCCATTAGAAGGCTTTAAGCACCTGCCTAGCGCTTCGAGGACTTGGAGCCTTACCACTGTGTCCATGATTTGAGAAATGACCGGATAGTGACTGGTTGCGCAGTCAGCAAGTGGCTTCATATCTATGGGACGGGCCTGGAATTGATGCGACGTGGTTAAGAAATATGGATTTGTTTATAGAGCGCGAACTTTACCTGAAGGTGTTAGAGCGCTTTACATTAGAACCAGTTACATATAGAACCAGTTTCATTACAAAAGGTCTTCAGAAAATATGAATTTCATAATTATGTAATATAACTGGTTCTATTGAAAAGCACTCTGACACCTTCGGGTACAGTTTGCGCTATATAACAAGCACTGCCATTTGTATCTAAGCCCTGTCCTTTTGCGATTGGGGGGCGTGTTTTTTTACTTTCTTTCGCGGCTGTAAACAACAGTCAAAAACACGCCCCCCAATCGCAAAAGGACGGGGCTTACAGACAAATGGTTCTTCTTTGTATCTAAGCCCCGTCCTTTTCAGACTGGGGGGCGTGTTTTTGAGTGTTGTTTACAGCCGAGAAAGAAAGTAAAAAAACACGCCCCCAATCCGAAAAGGACGGGGCTTAGATACAAAGAATGACATCACTTGCACCTCTTCTCCAATGGCTGGCCGCCGTTTAGGAGGCCAGCCAATGGAGAAGAGGGGCGGGGCTTAACCTCGCTACTCCAAGACATAAGATCTCGCTAGCAAGACTGCGCATGCTCAGCCTACGCTAGCCGAGACCTAAAAATGGTGGGAGGAGGTGGCTCAACAAATAACGCTGCTGACTTTGGAGCAGGAAAACAGGGTTCAAGCCTCAGCATGGGCTGCATCACTTAAATGTGTTTTAATTATGAATAAATTAAACATAAATAAATTGGGTCGGGTAAATGCAGGAAGCTGCTAGATGTGGAAATTCGAGCAGCAAAGAAAAAAGTAGTCCCTAATTAAAAAGATAACAGCCAGCAGAGTAAGTTAACTGTAGTTGGTCCATGCTGCTTCCTCCAGAAAGGGAAGAAAAAGGAAGTGATGTATAGGACTAGAAACCAACAATGAGCAAGATAAGAACAGCAATGCCAGATTCCACCAACTGCAAGTGACAAAACAAAGACAAATGTAATGGGTGGAGTTTCAGTAGTAATACTGATTACTTGATGCCACGTAGAAGCAGCGCATGCGCTGCTCTATGCGAGACCTAAAAACGGACCTTAGGCCTACTGCCTGCCTATTGTTTACTGTTAGTTAGCTTAATTGCACTTTCATTTGCTAGCTTATTACTCGATGGCTTGCCTTTTTCTCCTACTTGTCCCTTCCCCATATGATAATCTCTTTACTGTCCTTTTGATTGGCTGGCTTGTATCCTTGCACTGCTCACTTTTAGGGAGCTACTTTTTTATTTTTGGTTAAGCACTCCCTGGGAATATATATGCTTTGCACCTCTCTCTGTCGTGTGCTTCTGCTTCTTGCCAAACACCCACACACCCTCACTCTCTTTGCTTTACATATAAGATTCCGAACCACCTTGGCACAAGCCTAAGCAGTCTTATCTTCTGCAAGCACAGCACTTGCGAGCAACTGAACTTAGAACTAGAGCTAGAGGCCCAGGGCCTGCTAGAGGAAGACCCATACTCTGGGCTCACCAGCCTCTTGACTGGGCCAACTAAAATTATGAGATGTTTAAAGGCCTATGGCATGTTTGGGATGTGGCATGTTTGGGAAGTCCCCAAACATTGGAAACATAGGTTTATGGGAGGACTCCTGAAATGAGAGACTGAAATTAACATCTAATTCACAGGGGTGAGTACAATCTGTATTGTGTGGAGAAAGCACATGCAAGCTCCAGGAGCTTTTTTTAGTAGGGTAATGGGGGCAATGCATCAAGCCAGACAGGACCCAAAGGCAATCTCACCACTAACGTATACAACACATGCACCCTCACACATACTCTACCCATGGAGACCTTCCACTGCAGTGTCGCACGGGCATGAATTAGACTCCTAAGGGAACTTAAAAGGGACTCTGACAGTAGCAATTGTTTCTGTGGGGAAAAGGGAATCGTCCAGTGAGTCCAGTGTCTAAAAATGCAGCTCTAGGAGAGATTCCAGTGGTGGGGGGAATAATGACTGAACCACAGACCAACTGAAAGACGACAGTCTGATGAGACACTGAATATGAAACCCAGCGATGATCAACAAATCCAGGCAACAAAACTGGCTCAATCCAAGTAAAATCCAAGTAGCATTCACTTACCAAACAGAGAGGACACAATTGAAAATATACATCTGTATGAAGTGTGGAAAATGATGAGGATCCATCCGGATTCCGGACCCCGATCAGGCAGCAAATATTGAACTGGATACAGGGTCCAGGCAGGCCCTAGGGAAATATGCTAACTTTCTTAGTTTTTCTTAGATGTCTAATTGTCCAATTCTTTTTGTACCATTTCCTTCTGTGCATTGTTAATCCTAAAGATGCAGCTGGCCTATTGTCCTATGCCTGCAAATTTTGCTTGCAGAAAACAGTCTTGACAATGCTGTGGGTTTTCTCCATCTATGCTTTGGCAGTTTGTGTAGCATTGTTCTTTCACTTTTGTTCTGCTCTCTGTCTCTCTTGTGTGCTTCTCCCCATGAAGTAGTGTGGCTCACTGGTTAGAGGCGGCAGACCCGAGAGCAGAGGACGGCCCGGGACCAGGGTTCGATTCCCGGCGCGGCAGGTTTCTGGACCAGGGTCAGCGGACTCGATAATTCTCTCGCCTCGGTGCCCACTCTGATCAGCGATCACACTTGGCAACTCTGGGCATTAGCTTGTCTCATCTTCACTAACGGCCCCACCAGACCGCCGGGGATGCCTGGTCTCACCCTGGAGATACCCATTAAGGGACCATCTCTCAGGGAAGCCAGGAAGGGTTTCGCAGCGGTCGAAGCGCCTTGGGACCCTCCGGGTAAGTAGTGCGCTATATAAATGCCTATACATCACAACACATCACATGTTAAGCTCCTTTGGCTCGCACTCAGGGCCATATTATCAAGAAAGGGCGGTACATTATCGCCGCTTTTATCGGCTGGAAACTGCCGCTAAAGCGGCGATAATGGCCTTGATAATAGGCCCTTGTGAATTCCCACAGAAGCCCAGGTTCTGGTGTTAACCTGGGCTTCTGTGGGAATTCACAAGGGCCTATTATCAAACCCATTATCGCCACTTTAGCAGCAGTTTCCTGCCGATAAAAGCGGTGATTATGTACCGCCCTTTCTTGATAATATGGCCCTCAGTGCTGTGCTGTAGCTCTTGTGCTTTTACCCCCAACTCTTGTGTTGCTCTCACCCTCAAGTGCTGCTTTTTCCTCCTCTCCCATCTGACTTTATTTTTTTTTCTATCCACCCACTCATTCCCCATTGCTTCCTCATCACTGGCTCACACCATCGCCCCTCAAATTCCCTGTTGCCTTTTTTAGGTCCCGCCAGGGAGCAATAACTCACATGCTACATGGTCATCCAAGCTGTGCAGTTTCACAACCACAACAGACTGATAGAACAAGGCAATGGACCAAGATCAGAAAAAATGTCAGCAGGTGTCAAAGAATGCAGTCTCCAAGACAATATCTTCCATAATGGCACCCACTAAGGCACTATTCCCAGTCAAACAGCTGCACAATAAGCAGGTCTGGGAATGGCATGCACCTATCTTGGTGCACTTAGAATTGCCTGTGGCAGTGGGCAGGTCCCTCTGGCTGGTGGTAACACTACCAACCTGTGAGTGTAGTGCCATCATGCCTACTCCCTTGAGCTGTGACTCAGGCTCCTTGAGGCACTCCACTACTGCCACCCTCTCCCCAAGGCATTGGGCGGTTTCTATCCAACAGCCACAGCAGCAGGATGTTGGCCAGGTGGTCATCCAATCCGCATGCCACCTAGACATAGCACTCGATGTGCCCATCTCTCCTACCTATACCCGTATCATGAACCTATGCCCCTACCAAGAATGCCTTGGTATCTGCTGTCCACCTATTGGGACCCCCCCACCCATCTCGCTCTATCCATTAATGTATTTGGTCTTGTCTTTAACTTTGTGACATGCTGGATGAAGTGTGTTCACTACCCCGCCACCTCTCTCTCCTGGACCAACCTCACTGCCCTTTCTCTGGAAAATGAGCGAAGTAGATTTCAATAATCCTCTGGTTTCTTTTGCATACTTAAATCCAATCAAAAACTTGCAATTCATTTGGTGTTGCGCAGAGTAGATAGAAAGGAATTGAGAGGTTAATTATCGCTGCTACACAGTAGAGACCTGCAGGAATCGTATCTATGAGTCAGCATCACAGGAACCCCATTCCCTTTACCTCTAACATAGGGAATGCTGTACATAAAAAAGAAGGACGTGATGCGGTGTGTTCACGGTGCTCCTCGTAATTAGGTCCTAGCTAGACCCCCGTAACTGGGTCTAGCCTCGAAGAACTCGGGATTCTGCAAAATGGTTGTATGATGTTACAACGTGATCCAAAAGATTGCGGTACATCACAACGCATCTTTTACAATGCAAGTCGTTACCACGACTTGCGCTGTAGGGTGCTGGACTTAGGAATAGTAAGATTTACTATTCCAACTCCAGCCTACGTACAGTAGGGAAGGTGTTGGAATAGTAAATCTACTATCCTTAGTCTAGAGAGTCCTCCAGCGCAAGTCGTGGTAACAACTTGCGTTGTAAAAGACGCGTCGTAATGGCACCACGGTGTTTTGACCGTGGTGTAAAGGCTGTTTACCTGCAAAATCATTAAAACTAACTTACCGGCATTGTCGAGAGAAGTTTGCTGGCAATTACTGAGATTACACCATGGACTCCATATGCGGAAGGTCGGATGGTGTGGCAGCTGCTGATTCTTGGAACGCCGAGAGCACCGGTCTGGCGGTTCCCGGTTTTACTTTTTGGCCTGCCTCTGGGAGTAATCCGTGGAAGTGGAGGAGCGCGGACCAGAATGCCTCCAAAGCCAAAAACCAGAAGCGGAAAAACGAAAGTACAGCCAGTAATGACTGCAGGTATGGAGGGCGAAATTCATGAAGAGGTGGGAGAGGGAGGACAAACTGTCTCACAGGCTCCCTCAGTCGTTAATCTAAAGAGAGGAGGGGAACGATCTACGAAGGCAAGTTTAGTCACTCGTTCTGGAAAACAGGTAACACAAACATTACCAGCGTATTTTGGGAAACAGTTGTCCAAGAATATACAGACGTCTAGCCTAGAGACCCAATTAAAGCACGTATTCAACATCGTAAATAAAGATATTTGTCTGGGTTCTTCTCCTGCTCAGGGTGCACAATTTTCTTTAGACTCTCCATCAACTGGATCACAAAAGGATTTAATAGAAACACTATCCGATAACTCAGGAAAAAACAGAGGATTAGGAGATACTGGTGTAATAAACCCAGCGAATGGCATTATGGGAGCTGTAGTCTCCATGAATTTTTCGGACAAAGAAATCAATGGCAGTTTGTGTAACCCTGTCTCTGGTATAGATTCAGTTGCGGTAACGGAGGGGGCTTGCTCACAGGATTTGACAGGTTCTCAAGATATTGCAGATAATTTTTTTTCAATGTCTGATCACTCATCTGATGAGAGTCTGAGTAAAGATTGGGCTGACTATCAAGATGATGTCAGTAGTTTGGATGAGGAGTCGAGAACGAGGGAGACCTCTCCAGGAATAACCACAGTTACAAAATATAGAGCAAGAAAGACTCAAAATTGTAAAAACAAATCTTTGGACATGGATGTGGCCTCTCCAGAACTTAGTATACAGGGATCCCTACTGGTGAGGCTCTTAGGCCAGACGAACGGAATCCAGAGTAGGAAGTAACATTATCTATGATTTATCAGACTATGATGGAACATAGAGCGGAAATAAAGTTGGAAAATACTCGCACACAAGCTACATGTCGAAAGGTGCAGAATGCTATACGGTGAGTTGCCAAAACATGTTCAGATATTTCGCTCAGAATGACGGAAGCAGAATCAAGAATATCAACACTGGAGGACGATATGGCTGCCCAGAAACTAGAAATTAGCTCTATAAAATCCCAACGAGATGATATTAGTTTAGCACGAAGGAATAATTTAAGAATTTTGGGGGTTTCCGGAGGGAAGAGAAGAATCTGATGTTTGTAAATTTGTATGTGAATTTTTTACAGAAGTGTTCCCAGACCTGACTTTATGGGATTGGACTACTGAGATACAGAGGGCGCATCGGTTTCCGTTTACCATTAAAAGAGGAACGCAAAGAGAGGAGGATCGCCCAAGAGCTATTCTTGTTCGATTCAACAATTTCTTAGCTAGAGAAGCTGTTTTTGGGCTAGCCAGACCTGACAAAAAAAAGGCAGGCTAAAGGTTGTAATTTTTTTGTCAGGCCGGATTTCTGTCAGGCTACAGTGTCCAAACGCTGGCATTTGCGTCAGCTTATTCCTGGGTTTCAAGAAAAGGGGGCGGTAGTCTATCTCCAGAATCCGGCTAAGTTAAAGATCATTGTAAAAGGTCAAACCAGGTTTTTTTTTCTGAGATCGCGGCCAAAGAATATTTGTTGTCACTATGATGATGATAAGCCGGTAACTTTTTGTACAGAGTGTGAACACCCGGTCTAATGGGATTCAAAGTTGAGTTTAATCAAAATTATATTCTTTTTCCAACCTAGCAGAGGGGTGGGGAGGGTGGCACTCCATAGTCTCAGGGACTAACAGTCCTTGTGCCTCATATGGTTGGCTGGGTGGGATGGGGGAGAAGGGGGGGGGGAGGGAGGGGGAAGGGAAGGGTGGAAGTGGGGTTGAGGTGGTGGGGTAAAAAGTCAGCAGCATTTATTGATTGTTGGAAGTCTGTATTCGTTGGCTTATTACTACATAAATGCTAAAAAGAGGCATGCTAGATATGTAGAGCAAATCATATATTTTGAAAATAAGAAGATTTTTTTCTATAAAAATGGATAGGAAACTGAGGATATGCACGTTAAATATTAGTGGGCTCAATGATCCTAAGAAAAGGGATGTATTGTCTAAAACTATTCAATTATTACGAATTGACATATTATGTTTACAAGAAACGCACATTGCTTGGGAAAAGAGAGGTTGGTTGAAAAATGTAGGTTTAGATTTAGTTGTATGCTCAAAACAAACAGGGATTAAGAGAGGGGTAGCTATTCTTATGAAACGGGGTCTAGGGATTTGTTTAAGGACATTGGAAGACAAATGGGGGAGATGGGTTATGGGGGAGTTTAAGATCGATGAGAATAGATTCACCATGTGTACTTTATATGGTCCTAATTTGGATGATTCAGAGTTTATGGATTTTATTAATGTCGAATTAGCTCTATGGCCTCAACTATTGATTATCTGTGGGGACTTGAATATCCATATGGATGCGGACTTCGATATTAGGAAGAATGGAAGATACGTTGGGAGGAAATATCGGATTTTTAGGGCCCTACGTGAGTTAACTATAGAACATGGGCTTATCGATGTGTGGAACATGCGTCACGCAAAAGAATTAGGACATACTTTTTTTTCAGCCCCACACAAGAAATTTGTCCAGTTGGATTATTTTTTTTATCTCACAGCAGTTTACAGGAAAAGTTAAAATTTAAATTTTACCAAAACCCATATCTGACCATAATCCACTAATACTCGAATTAATTTTGGGCTCACAGATAAGAAAAGTGAGAGGTACTATGTGGTCTTTTGAAAGAAATCTACTACTTGAGGAGGACTATTGTCAACATATGGTTAAAGATATAGAGGAATTTTTTTAAATGAATAAAAGTACTGCATCAAATAAGATAGTCTGGGATGCATTCAAGGCGACAGTTAGGGGATAAACTCTAAGTTATTCGAATTTTCGGCCTAAAGCAAGATGGATTAAATTTAAGAACAAAACAGACATGGTTATGCAGGCAGAACGCGAGCTAGCTGATAAGATTAGACTGGGTCAGGATATAGAAGGTGTACAACAAGATTTAACAATCAAAAGGGCTACAGTGTATTCTAATATAGCAGATCAAATCGCAGCTAAACATAGACAACATAAAGCAAAATGATACCAATTTAGTGAACAAACTGGAAGAGTCTTGGCAAAAAGATTACGTCAGAAGGCAGTTTTTATATGATATTTCAAAGATTTTTGACTTGAAGGGGGCTGTGCAAGAATCTAAAACAGGCATATTAAAAGCATTTCAAGATTTTTATCAAGTATTATATAGTGAACCGATAGATGGGGAGCGAGCTGAGAATGGCGCTGTGGAATATTTGGAGAACCTAGATACTACAGAACTCACAGAAATACAAAAAGCATTGTTAGCAGCCCCTATAACGTGAGAAGAAATTGAAGCGGCTCTATTAAGTTTAGCTTCAGGAAAAGCTATGGGACCGGACAATATCCCCCTTGAATTTTATTGTACTTTCAAAAAAGCACTAAAAACAGATTTGATAGAACTATTTCAACAAGTTTTTTAGGTAATCCCCCAGAATCTTGGCCTATGGCAACTATTGTAATTTTTAAGAAGAAAGATAAGGTTGACACTGATATGGCTTCATATAGACAAATCTCGCTTATTAACACTGACAGCAAAGTGTACTCAAAGATATTAGCCAATAGATTGAATGATTTAATGCCAAGTTTAGTCTCAATAAGGCAGCATAGATTTATTTTAAATCGAGATACAACAGATCATGTGAAAAGGATTATCTCCGTCTTGGATTGGGCACAAGCTACAAGATCCCCTGTTGCGGTAGCCCTGTTAGATGCTGAAAAAGCATTTGACAGGGTTTCTTGGAAATGTTTATGGTCCACTCTAAGTTGGAAAGGATTCCCTAAAGAATTCATTAATGCGATACAAACACTGTATAATTACCCGAAGGCTACAGTTCGTTTTTCCGGGGGTCTCTCAGGCAGCTTGGCAATAACACGGGGGACTAGACAAGGTTGTCCTTGTTCCACATTGTTATTTGCCCTTTATATTGAGCCCTTTTTAAATAGACTAGGAAAAGAAGCAGGAATCAACCCGGTTAGGATACATCAGGTAGCATATAAGGTATTTGTATATGCAGACGACGTCGCTGTTGTAACCACAGATATTAAGAATGCTTTACCAAAGATAGTGGAATCGGCTGAAAGATTTGGGGTATACTCTGGCTATAAATTGAATATTGCCAAAACGCAGTTAATTCATTCGGATGTAGGTCGGCAAATAGATATGAGTTTTTCTTCTGAGGCCCTCTTTTTGGGCGTTAAAATCTCAGCAAAAATAGACGACATAGTTCGGTTGAATGCGGATCCTATAGTAGACTCAGTAAATAAAACTCTTGAAAGGCTGAATAATCTTCACTTATCTCTGTACTAGCAGCCCGTCCCGACGTTGTCCGGGTATGAATTGCTGCCGGACAGTAGTATATTGTTTTGTAGGATTTCATTTTGATAGTATTTCTATTCTGTGACAGGCCTGTGAAACGCTCCGAATCACAGTGCACTGCTGATGCACTTAAGAGTGCGCGATCAGTAGTGTGTGAACTCGAGTTTCCCTACTTTATTTTCCTTGCAATATTATATAGCGCGAACTCGACAACATGGTAAATGTAATGTATGTATGTATAGGCATTTATATAGCGCACTACTTACCCGTAGGGTCCCAAGGCGCTTCGACCGCTGCGAAACCCTTCCTGGCTTCCCTGAGAGATGGTCCCTTAATGGGTATCTCCAGGGTGAGACCAGGCATCCCCGGCAGTCTGGTGGGGCCGTTAGTGAAGATGAGGCAAGCTAATGCCCAGAGTTGCCGAGTGTGATCGCTGATCAGAGTGGGCACCGAGGCGAGAGAATTATCGAGTCCGCTGACCCTGGTCCAGAAACCTGCCGCGCCGGGAATCGAACCCTGGTCCCGGGCCGTTCTCTGCTCTCGGGTCTGCCGCCTCTATGAGCATAATTTACATTACAGAAGAACATATTCATTTGTGGTAGGCACGGGAAGACAAAGCGATTTGCCTGGAATCACAGGATGTTGAGCTGATGCCGAGATTCGAATGTAGCTCCCCAGCTCTGAAGTTTGCAATTCTAGAACTTGTGGCGGGAGGTGTGTCTAAAAGTGTATGTCGGTGCTGGCCATCAATGAGAGAGATCTGTGCATTTTTTCAAATGGGTGGTGAAAAAATATGAGTATGTTGCTGGAGATGTGGGCCGCCGTGCCACCAATGTACTTACCGGGGGAGGGTAAACACCCTTTATTCCGCAACTTTCTTTCCGCATACCATCACTCCGCATACTTTCATTACGAAAGTACCATGACTCCGCAATGCCATTATAACGCATGGCATTACATTTTATATGCTTTTACCACGCATACATTTACAACGAAATTCGTTGTAAATGCATGAATAGTAAAAGCATGTTTTTTAAAAATGTTTGGATAAGGTAAGTATGGGTATAGGGGTATATGTTTTGGGGTACTGAGGTATATGTTTTGGGGTGTTTGGGTATTTTAAGGGTTCAGATATAGTTTTGGGTCATGGGGTACAGGGGTAGTTTTAGGGTTTAGGGATAGGTATGGGTTTTGGGGTACAGGGGTATTTTTAGGGTTCAGGGCTAGGTTTGGGTTTTGGGGTATAGGGTTATTTTTTAGGGTTCAGGGGTAGGTATGGGTTTTAGGGTACAGAGGTATTTTAAGGGTTCAGGGCTAGGTTTGGGTTTTGGGGTACAGGGGTATTTTTAGAGTTCAGGGCTAGGTTTGGGTTTTTGGGTACAAGGGTATTTTAGGGTACAGGGGTATTTTAGGGTTCAGCGTTAGGTTTGGGTTTTGTAGTACAAGGTTATTTTTAGGGTTCAGGGCTAGGTTTGGGTTTTGGGGTCCAGGGGTATTTTTAGGGTTTAGGGGTAAGTTTGGGTTTTGGGGTACAGGGGTATTTTAAGAGTTCAGGGTGGGTTATGATTATGGGGTGCAGGGGTATTTAAAGGGAGCAGGGTGGGATTAGCACACAATATGAGACATGGCAAGAAGGGCGGAATGTACCACACGCCCACAGCGTTTGTCATGCTCCCAGCACACGCCCACAGCACAACATAGACACGCCCACAAGGGACTACTTTGCTGGCACGGTTCTTTAACCTTTTAAATGTATATGGTGGGCGTCTGTATAGCCTATGTCATTCTGCTGCAACTGACCTTTCCAACGCTGTATTGGGTGTTGTGATTGGTGCTGTGGTTCCTGAGATTACCCACCTCAAAGGTTTGGGCTCTCTCTTTATTATATTAGTATAGAATAGATATAGATGGTCGCAGTAATGTTTTAAAAATGTTAATTTTTCCAAACTTTCTGTATTTATTTCAAACGATCCCTTTGCTTTTTCCAACCTCCTTCTTTGTCAAAATTGAGAGGGTTTGCTCTATGTTTTTTGGGGGCTATCGTATGTCCAGGAGAGCAATGAAGTGGTGTATATTACCTAGAGGTAGGGGAGGTTGGGGGATCTCAAATTTTCAACTGTATTATTGAGCTGCATTGTTGAAACATATGGGTGTCTTGATTTTTCATGATGTAATGACAGAAGAACCTGTTAGCCCCTCAATTTACAAAATGGTATTGGGCGAAGAGGCCGGACATTGTTTAGTTAAAATAATTGAGCCCAGTTACTATAAAAAAACGAAATTCAAAATTCTATTGACGGTTTTTGAAGTTCTGGAAAAGATTAAAAGGTAGATTCGGTTTGAATTCTAATCTGAATTGCTATACACCTCTAAACACCTGTCGTACATTACCAGATATTTTTAGGGATCAGGTGATAGATAGATGGCATTCAGCAGGGATATGTATATTAGGAGATTTGTACCAGGGGGATAAAATTGCCTTTTACTTGGCTGCAGCATATTTACAATTTGGCCAGGACAGATTTTAAAAAATATTTACAAATAAGAAGCTTTTTGGATAAAATGAGGATGCAGGATCAGCTAAAGGTGGAAAGAATTGATATATTGGAAGTCTTAAGAGTTAAAGTAAAGATTGGTCCAGTTTATCAGCTTTTGTTAAATAACCTACAAGATGATCTATGTATTTTTGAAGATAAGTGGCAAAGAAAGTTGGAAATTGATAAAGTATACATGACTACAGTAATTGAATTAGCAACTAAAGTTCTGATTAATGGTTCATTAAAAAGCCAACACTTTATGTCTATATTCGATTTATACTACACCGCTGCTAAATTGGTAAAATGGAAATCGAAAAGAGGTGATAAATGTAACCGATGTGGATGCATTGCTGTGGATTCCGTCCAAATGTTTTTTCATTGCCCTAAATTGTTGCAATTTATTACTAATGTTCAATATTTTTTAAACGTTAGTTTGGGGATTCGTTTGAAACTATCATTAGAGATGGTAATCCTTGGCATGCAAGCAGATCAAGTTGGATTTAGGACAAAAGTAGAGGAAGAATTTTTACTTATTTATTTTATTTTTGCCATTTGTAGAGCGTACTGTAACCCTGTGGGCATCCTGGCACTAAAGACAACATACAGGTCGGAAAAAAACGCTAGACAGATAGCTAGAAGGGCATCACTGGTACACAAGTTAGAGACTCTGGGGACGGTCTTTGGGAAAGAGCCAGGTTTTCACTTTCTTGCGAAAAGGCAGCACTTCTGTGTGCTCCTGATATCCAAGGGCAGGCTGTTCCAGAGGCGGGCAGCGGCCACACTAAAGCCTCTGCTTCCCATGGTTGCCCTCTTCGTCCTTGGTATTCTGACCAAATGGGCAGATGCGGATCGAAGGTTGCGATTGGGTGCGTTCCATTGAAAACTGGCTTGGATTGGCTTTGGTCCTTGCCCGTGGAGTGCCTTAAACGTAACGCACAAGGATTTAAACAGAATCCTTTGTGCTACTGGGAGCCAATGAAGCTCCGCTAAAGCCTGTGTTGTCGAGTAGCGGCGTGGGCGGCTCAACGCGAGCTTGGCTGCAGTTGTCTGAACACTCTGGAGTCAGTCAGTCAGTCAGTCATATATCTTTTATTCGGTTTTCGTAATTTTTTAGAAACCATAAAAAGTACATTAAAACAAACAATATATAAAAATTGGACGGCGGAAAGGGTTGTACCAAAATACAGAGTTTTCATAAATAAGAGATACACTATATGGTTAAAATCATACGGGGTATTATACAGACTGTTGGTAAAGTGCAAGTGCATTAAAAGACAATTTAGTCATATTTACACCGATATTTTATACATGTTTTAAGCAAACCAGCTACGCATTTGGCAATAAATTCAGAGACTAGGTATTGTAGAGCAAGAAAAGCGGGACGACAGGATCTCAAACCTATAGATGACAATAGAGGGATAATCCAAGGCTTTCGGGGTAATTCATAAAATCTGCAAAATAGCTTAACATGGATTGTGGATTGATCCGAAATATTATCACATGGGCACTTAGTAATAGATTTTGACCAATCTTGCTTTTTCGGGAAGGAAACAATACGAAAGAAAATATTAAAACGAAACCGGGTCAACAGATATTTTTCATATGCATTTAGGTGATATTTCAAGTAGGGTTGAACACTTAGGATCTGGATATTGGAAATCTTGGTAACTTCTTTGGATATGCGGAGCTCCCTCATATGTGATAAGCATAACATTTTTAGGTTTTTCCTTGAAATGCTTGACAGGGTTGAGGGCTCAAAGAAATACATGGTCATGCTTATATCCTTAAAAAAGTTACTCACATAGGCCAGCCAGGGGATTTTTTTCCAGTTGGCCAGGCCCAGGCAGTCCATAATGAGTGAGCGGGTCAAATTACACTGCTCCGTGGTCCAAACTCGGTGCCATAAGAGAATGGGATGGATTTTGATATTATCCGTGATGTAATCCAAACCCAGCTCGATATGGCTACCGTAGATTGGAGCGCCTTTTGGGGTTGCCAGCATGTACCTAATAAAACCATTCTCTACGACCTGAAGAGCTTCTGCGGCAGTGTAGCCCCACACCCCCGCGCCATAAACTGCCACAGTGTGGCATATGGCATAGTATATTTTCAGAAGTTCTTCGGGGGGAGGCTTTCCAAGATTACATGAAAAAGTAACCAGGGCAGTTGTTGCGCGTAGAAACATTAATTTTCTACTGCACATGGCCTGCTTCCAGGACATTTTGTTGTCAAATAAAGGGGGTCATTATGATAGCGGATTTTCCGCATCCTCGGGGCCGGCGGAAGCCACCGCCGGCCCCGAGGATGCGGAAAATCCGCAGCGGACAGACCAAAGACCCACCGCCAGATTAGGATGGCTGGTGGGTCCTGGTTTCCGTCCGCAGCTTTTCCGCCGCGGTCGGATTACAACCGCGGCGTAAAAGCTCTAATATGGTGACGGTGTCTTCCAGACACCGTCCACCATATTAGGATGGCCAGTAAAGTATGCTTTTCCGCGGCGGGTTTTCCGCCGAGGAAAAGCATACGGAACTTCACTGCGGGGGCCCGTTGCGGGCCCCCTAGGTGAAGGGGGTGTGGGGGGTGCACATGGGGGGTACCTATGGTACCCCCCTGCATTTGCATGCAGAAAGCGGCAGGCACCGCGCGGTGCCTGCCTCTTTCTGCATGCAAATGCAATGCGTGCCTTTTTAACATTGCCGCGGGTGCAGCTTGAAGCTGCACCCGCGGCAATGTTAAAAATAGAGGATGTGACCGCCAGGGTGGCGGTCACATCCTGATTGCACAGGAGGGAACTCCGCATGCCATGCGGAGGTTCCCTCCTGCTCTGGGGTCGCGGACGGACACAAGTCCGTCCGCGATCGTAATCGACCCCAAAATACCTAGATAAGGGTACGTATAAGTGCTTTCCAACTTATCTTTAGTGATAAAGATCGGTTTAGGCTTCTTTACTTGCTTACCAATGTGCATTACGAATGTCTTTTTAATGTTGACCATCAGGTCCAGAGATGACATAAAATTACAGTAATTATTAAGAAGATGCTGCAGCTGGTTTGGGGTTCTTGCCATGATCACTGAATCGTCCGCATACAGTAGTGCGGGAATGGGGCAATGGTCAATTGTTGGTAGGTCCTGGCTCCCTTCCAACATGGCTAACTCAAGGCCATTGGCGTAAAGGTTAAAAAGGAACGGAGCCAGGACACAGCCCTGTCTAACTCCCCTGGTGACGGCAAATGATGGAGTAAGTTCGCCGTGCACTCCGTATTTCACTCTCGCCGAGGCGTCTGAGTAGAGTTCTCGTAGAAATGTGACCAAAGGCAGGTCGACACCCAATTCGGCAAGAATTGACCACAATTTGGAACGAGACACGCAGTCGAACGCTGCGGACAGATCTACATACACTAGGTGTAGACTGCCATTCTTTGCCCCAGCGTATTTACCAATAAAAAGGGAGAGGTTTAGCGCCTGCTCTACGGTTCCCAGTCCCTCCCGGAACCCATATTGCAAATCGGTCATGATATTATTAGCAGTGGCCCAGTCCTGTAGGCGCTCGAGGACCAGCCAGCCGTCCACTTTGCCAAGGGAATCGAGGAGGGATATGGGCCTGTAGCATGCAGGGTTATTACGATCTCCCTTTTTAAAAATAGGAAGCAAGGTTGAGGTAGACCATGAGTCAATTAACCCCAGTGATGTGGCAGCTTCAAGAACACGGGTCAAAATCGGTGACCATAATTCCTGATTATGGGTAAAGACGTCTAACGGTACCCCATCCGGGCCGGGGGCCTTTCCAGATTTAGAAGCTGACAGGGCGGTGATGATTTCATTATACCCAAATGCTAACTGGATGGGGTAGATACTGGTGGTGTGGAGGACTCCTGCCCTACCTTTCCCATTGTCATTCTGAGTTAAATTATCTGCAGAGAAATGGTTAACCCAGCTCTCTGCAGTTACTGCCACTTCTAACATGGTTGCAGAGCTTGAGTCTGAGAGAAAAGGGGATTTGACTAATCGCCAGAAAGCTGAGCAGTCCTTGGTACGACAGCTCTTGTGGAGCTGTTCCCAGAGATCCTTCTTTATTTCCCGTCTGCAGTTCTTAATGGCCAAGTTATATTCTTTCCTTAATTTTCTGACTTCAAGTGGATCTCTTATTGGGTTGCGTAGGGCCTCTTTTAAAGATGAGAGAGCCCTACGACATTGGGGATTAAACCAGCCTTTCACTTGAGATTTATTAGAATTTTGTTTACGGGATAATTCCTCTCTAATAATTTTTGTGATCTCAGCAAAACTGGTTAAAATCAGATCCTTAGGGGACTCTAGATCTAAGCATGTTTCCAATAAGGGGAGTGCTCTTTTTATTATATTAGCTGACAGAACATTCGGGTCTACTTTCGACCATTTAACTGTATAGCCATTCAACTTGGCTATGGACAAAGTTTGTTGGTTAAGCAGACTGGGAATCCTAGGTTGTTGAGAGGTGCACCGAACTGTAACAGTAAGGCTATTAGGATAGTGATCGCTACTAATATCCACTCCCGTTGCAAAGTTAGACAGGTGTGCTCGCATGTTATGTGTGCATAATATGAAATCTATAGCACTCGAATGACCCCTCCCATGGAATGTAGGGGAAAAGGCTTTAGGAGGGGCTACCAGGTCATTTGCAAAACCCAAATCTAAGGAGAAAAGATGTTCATTTAAACAATTCCCGGGGTTAGAATGAGTATATTGGGCTAAAGGGCACCCACATTCGTCTGTAATACCACACTTAACATTTTCATAATTAACACACAAAGGAATATTAAAATCACCGCCCCAAATCAAATTAAAAAAAGATACTGGGTATCTTGACCGTTGCTCCATTAAAAAGACTGATATTTCATTTAAAACAGTTACGGATTCATGTAGAGACAAATTATTGTAGAAGTTAACCAGAAAATAAGAGGACCCTTTTTTCACCGTTATTCTAAGAATTTGGTAATTCTCGGCTATCTTCAGTTCAGATATTTCATTAAGTAGAAGGTCGTTAGATAGATAGATAATTAGACCTCCTTTAGGTCTACCTGAAGGAGAAGGACATGCACTTGAATGGAACGTCTTATAACCTTGTAAATGGATGGGAGAAATCAACCAAGTCTCCTGGAAACATAGTATGTTGTGTTTACGAATTGTTTCGAGCCAGCACTCTTGGTCGATTTTGTGCGTAACCCTGCTACATTCCAATAGACCATGGACAGGCTTAAGGAACAAATTGGATCAGTAGAGGGGGAAGAAGGAGTTTGAAAGACTTCAGTTAGGAAGGGCAGGTCAGGAAAGAAAGGATTATGCGATGGATTGCGGGAACCATCCGCCGCTGGGCATCGGTCCCGATTCTGCAATTTAGGGATGGTCTCTGGTGAAGGATTATAAGAAGAACTTCCAAAATGGGAACGTCTACGTTCTCAATACCTGAATTCATTACGGCTACATGGTCCTTTTGGATCGCGTTGGACTTATTTGCGGGTCAGTCTACCCCCTCTAGGCTCGAAAGAACCACAAAGCGATTGGAAGTAGCAATATTAAAGTTTGGGCCCAAGTTGCTCTTGGAGTTCATTGGGTTTTGAATTTCAACCAGGGCTCTTGGGTAGAAATAGCTTAGTGATCTAGTAGATATGCCTCCCTCATAGCTATCGCTATACCAGTCTCTGATGAGGTTTGTAGCCCTATAGTCTTTAAAATTTATAATTACACTGTCCCCTTGTACATCCTTGGGTCTTTGTCCCAACCATGGTAGCCTCCTAACATTTAAAATTTTACCATCGATACTTGCCGGTAATGGCCTGGTAACACTTAACCAATACGTGACCTTGTTTTTCAGGGTCTGGTAGTTTTCAGATTGTCCTGGCTTCAGCTCTGGAACCCCAGTTAGTACTATTACATAAGGTTCTGCTTCAGGCGGGAGGTTTACGTGCTGTACGTTCCTTCTGGGGTTTTTGGCCGCCTTTCGCCTCTCCCCAGAATTATCGAGTGCCTGTCCCCTTTTGTTAGATTGCTCTGCTTCTCGAGTTTGTCTGGTTTTGGAGGAGGGGGGAGCTGGGTTAATAGGTTGACTAGAGGGAAGGATAACTTGAGTAGTTGTTTGGGACTTACCCCTAGAAGGACAGTCGCTAAGTTTGAGTTTTTCTACAGGTACAGAAGTGTTTAAAGGATACCTGGTTGTAGACAGTTCTCTAAGTAAATTCATGTTCGAGATCCCTGTGGCTTGAACTGACTCAAGTTGGTCTGCTATTCACTTAACGCTCTCTACGAGGGGCAACAGTAGGGATTTCATCAGATGTTCTATATTTCTCATGAGATCGTCTGGCAGACACATGTGCGGGGGATTTTGTTCTGTTTTACTTTGCGGGTCAATACTAGAAGTTTTGATGGTTATTGAGGGTTTAGAATTTTTTGCTCTAGAACCTTTTTGTTTATTTCGGCCTTGTTTTCTTTTTATGGGGAGAAATGACACTGGTGTTCCAGCACTAATGGTTCTTGCTGGGAGTTGCTCTTCGAGCAAACTATCAGTAGGGAAATTGATTGTAATATTGGTAGAATTACAAACCCCCAAACTGGCCGGACATTCGGATAGATCTTGGAGTTGGCGTGGGATACCAATGTCCATTAATAGAGCAGACCAAGAATGAGGCAGAGATGGAGAAGAGGCTTTCTGGATGGGGCCGAAGGAGGAGCGTTTGTTGAGCCACTCTGAGGATATACACCGTTCAGCCTGCTCTATTTCGTGTTCAACGACTGAAACGACCCTGGTGATGTAGTTATCTAGGGTCCCTTTAAAGGAGGTGGATGAGCCCCCCGCTAGCAATTTCCCACCCAGGCTAGATTTCGTGGTCATTTTCAGGTAAGGAACATACAGTGTTATAGCAAGATTTTAAGCAAAAAATGTTCCCAGCAGTTCTTTCTTCTGAGTCCAAAGTGGGATTGGCAGATAACAAAACGAAAGGGGGGGGGGGCCCAGCCCAGCTCTGGACAGCCCCGGATGGCCACAGACGGCCCCACCCTTGTCCCGGGCTTCTCGCGACGTGGGAGCAGGGCGCGTTTTTACAGCACCTCGGGGCACGGGAAGTGTCGTGGGCGGCTCCTGCCGCTAGTGCCCCTGGGAAGCGTAGTTTCTCCACTCGGCAGCCGCAATGAGGCAAGGTGCGGCGGCGGGAGAGCTATGCGCAGTTTGTGGGGACCGTTCAGCAGTGTCCCAGTGTCCCAGTGTCCCAGTATAATGAGCAGCGCCCGCTCCCCCAGAGCAGGGCGCGTTTTTACAGTGACTCCGGGTGCGGGAAGTGTCGTGGGCGGCTCCTGCCGCTAGTGCCCCTGGGAAGCGTAGTTTCTCCACTCGGCGGCCGCGATGAGGCAAGGTGCGGCGGCTGGAGAGCTATGCCCAGTTTGTGGGATCCGTTCAGCAGTATCCCAGTGTCCCAGTATAATGAGCAGCGCCTAGTCGTAAACATATGGCGGAAGAGCGGAAGTTGTGAGTTCATTCACACACAGTATTATCAACCCACATTAGCTTAATGCACCCTCAGAACTGAGAATTAAATATTACTTTGTTACACACTATGTTTCGTACTATGGCTTCTTGCAAGGACACATTTGTTTTTTTACCGCTGTCCCAGGGGGCTCGCGCCTCTCTAGATCAAGAAATCCATTGCCCCACCTTGCAAAAGTCATCCGGATGCAGGAAGTCGGGGCATTAGACAGGGAGTGATGGACGTGGACAGGGGGAGTAGGGAGACTCCAAGGAGGAAAGGTGTCCAGCTACAGCGACTCCCTTACAGGGTTCTCGTATTATCTGTCCTTAAAACCAACGTGTATCACTTTGTTGCATTTTGTGCTCATATAGCGCTCCTGCAGCTTCAGCCTGCCTTCAAGGAGGTTCTCTTGATCAAGGCTTCAGCAAGGCCGGATGGCCAATCCCAACTCTTCCACGGTTCTCGTGCTGCCCTGGTCTCAAACAAGAGTCCTGAAAAACTACAGGGCCCAGAATGCACTGTTCTCTGGACTGGATGGATGAGCTGCTTGAACGATGGAGTTGAGAAACTGACTCGTTGGCGTCTTCCCGAACTTGAAAGGGCCCTTCAGTATCTGTCAATCTCTCCAACGCGGGGTTGAACAGACTTTCCCTAAGCAGAGATCAAGTCAGCAAGGGGAAAAGTTTGTGCCGCTCCACTCACCGCCGGAGTACCGGCGAACCAGCCCTCCTCGGCCCTCTCGTCTTTCAAGGATCTCCCTGCCGTACCGTGGGCTTGACTACTCCCCTAGGAGCAGCACGGTGAGCAGGGCACTCAGAGCCACCGGGTTCAGCAGGGCCAACCGGAGCACCTTTGCAGCAGGCACAGCCAATTCCGAGGGTCAGCAGAGGCCGGCGTCTCGGAAATTCAGTCCGATTAGTTTGGTCCTCAGCAGAGCTCAGTCTTGAGTAAGGTCACTCTGGAGTCTGGCAATCAGATATGCCGGGGATTCCAGAAGCAGTGCATTACAGTAGTCTAGACGGCTTAAAATAATGCTCCTGACTACTGTCGTTCAATCCTGGACCGGCAGCAAAGGTAGTATTTTGCGCAGTCCTTGGATAAGAGTGAAACAAGCTCCCACTACTTTATTGACGTGGGTCTCCAAGTTCATTTTTTCATTCAAGCTGACCCCAGATTGCATACAGTGCTAACTGGTGCCAGTGGGCCGTTTCCATTTGTTGACCAAAAATCATTTGGCAATCCTCGAGAGATCTTACCCACTTTACAGTGTAGAATCTCTGTCTTTTCCCTGTTAAATTGGAGCGAATTGCCTTTTAGCCAATTGGCCATTTCAGACATGCAGGCATGAAAGCTTTCCAGTGAGTCTGCTTGGTCGCCATCCAAGGGAACAATTTGCATGTCAATCTTTCGGTTATGTATCACTTCTCAATGGTTAGATTCAGATCCACCAGTCTTGAATAACTGGAAATCTAGGTTATTATCTACATATTATTTGGAGACAGCTGCATACAAATCAAAAGGGGCAAGAAAAAAGATATTTGGTCAGAACCTTTGGGCTCCTCTTGCAAAATGGATATGCATTTGTTGCTTAATGGTCTAAATATTGAATAATGATGTATATATAAAGTCATGTGCTCTGTACAATTTGTATGGTAATCTATAATTAATGCTTACTGACATAAAACATAAAAAAGGGGAATGCTGTACAAACAGGAAGGAGTGGGATCTGAATTTATATGTGTCCCACACAGCTACAGGTAGAGAACAAGAAGCCCTGCATGCTGCTCAATAAGGCCCACTCCTCACGCTTGCTAGTGGCTACGGGTACATGTGGGCTCAAACTCATGAGTGATAGAGTACTTCCGGTAGTGTATGTGAGGATACTATCACTAAACGTGCCTTGTAACTGTGGCGGCCATGAGCAAACAAACAAAAAAAACTATAATTAAAAGTGATTTAGAGGTGGGCCATATACGTTATTAAGGCCACCCTATGGTAAGATTGAAAATAATATAGGGGTGACATTAATCAGACCTGTGAACCAAGGCAACATGTTTCAACCCCTTGATAACATCTAATCAGGGTCTAGGGTTTTGCCAGGACCCAAAAACCCCTCTTGTATGCTTTTCAGGACTAGAGAGATTGTCCCTATTTATGGTCATTAAAACAGTGATGTGCAAGCAATATAGAAATATATACAAAGTCAAATGGTCACAGTTGTTGGTAGTAAGGTATGCTTCTGAAGTCTAATGACATAAATGGAAATCCTAATTGTGTCACAAAATGTTTACAATTTTACAAGGCTGGGAAACTGATGGCTTTGTTTTATAAAACACAGTGCTTAAGACATCTAAGACACCATCACTCTTAGACTCCTGAGAGAGGTACAGAGAAAGACCCTGGTTCTCAGAAAGACAGACACCCACATTTATACTGCCCACTGATCCGTTTTTTCTTTGTACATTGATCCCTTATGCAACTTTATGACCCCATATGTATCAATCAATCAAGCAGCATTTGTAAAGCGCAGCACTGTCACCCCTAAGGCTATCTGGTCACTGAGAGTGCCATGTCTCTGTCAAAAAACCAGGCCTTGAGCTTCTTTTGGAAGTCCGCCAGGGAGGGTGCTGTTCGGAGGTCGAGGGGCAGGTCGTTCCATGTCTTTGCAGCCTCTGCTGGGGCTGCATCAGACGTGGGAGGTGTATGCAAGGGCGAGTGAGGCGGAGCCCTGGTGTCTTGAGGGCAGATAGAATTGGTTGATGGAGGATGACCCTTGGTCATGAAGGGCTTTGTACATGTGTTTGAGGATCTTGAACTGTCATCTCTTCTGGATGGGGAGCTAGGGGAGTTTTCTGAGGTGTAGAGTGATGTAAGTTTGTCTGGGGAGGTTCAAGATGAGTCTAGACGTAGCATTCACTATCGTCTATAGTCTGCTGAGGAGCTGGGTGGAGATTCCGGCTTAGAGAGCATTGCTGTAGTCAAGGTGGCTGGTGATGTGGGCCTGCATGACAGTCTTTCGGGTGTTAATTGTGATCAATCTGCAAAAACTGCGGTGCATGCGAAGGATGTAGAATCAGGAGGAGGCAACTGCGCTGACTTGTCATTTCATGGTCAGTTGGCTGTCGAAGATGCTACAGAGATTGTAAGCATGGTTGGTCAGTGTGGGTGTAGGTCCTAGTTCTGTAGGCCATCAGCTGTTCTCCCATGCAGAGGCTTTCTTCCCAAAGATCAGTACTTCTGTTTTGCCGGAGTTGAGTCTGAGGCAGTTGTCTCTCATCCAATCGACTATATTATTCTTTGCACTGTGGAAGTTGATTTTGGTGTTGGAGGGGTCCTCAGTTAGATAGAGGATTAGTTGAGTGTTGTTTGCATAGGAGATTATGTTTAGTCTGTGGGTTCTGATGACACCTGCAAGCGGGGCCATGTAGATATTGAACAGGGTGGAGCTGATTGATGATCCTTGCGGTTAACCCCATATGATGACCTTGGGTGCGAATGTGAAGGGAGGCAGTTGATGGTCTGTGTGTGTCCTGTAAGGAAGAGGGAGATCCACTTGAGGGGGTTTTGCTGTATGCTGATGTTGTAGAGTCTGTCGATGAGAGTGTTGTGGGAGACAGTGTCAAATGCAGCAGAGAGGTCGAGGAGTATCAGGTCAAAAGTTTCTCCACTGTCAGGGAGGGTTCTGACAGACATCTGTGGCAGCGATCAGCACGGTCCCATGTTTGGCACAGAATTCTAATTGGGAGACATCAAGGAGATGGTTGTGTTCCAGGTATTAGGTGAGCTGTTTGTTGATGACTTTCTCCAGTACTTTGGCTGGGTATAGGAGCAGGGAGATCAGTTTTTGAGGTCGCTGGGGTCGGTGGAGGATTTCTTTATGAGGGGTTTGACTTCCATGTGTTTCCATCTATCCAGGAGGGTTGTTGTGGTGATGGAGGTGTTCAGGATGGTGGTGAGTTCTGTGCTGATTGGGTTGGTTCCAAGGTTGAAGAGATGGTGGGGGCAGGTGTTGGTGGGCACCCCAGAGTGGTTGGATGTTGTGGTTTGTGGTTGAGTGGAGACCAGGTGGTGATCGTTCGGCTGGTGTTCCCTGGTGGGTTGAGGTTGTTGAGATGGAGAGAGGTAAGTTCGGGGTCGAATTGTAGATGGTGGTGATTTTCCTGTGAAAGTAGTCCGAGAGGATGTCACAGAATTATTGGGAGGGGTGGATGGTGTTCT
Organism: Lissotriton vulgaris; assembly: GCF_964263255.1. Classification (NCBI taxonomy): domain Eukaryota; kingdom Metazoa; phylum Chordata; class Amphibia; order Caudata; family Salamandridae; genus Lissotriton; species Lissotriton vulgaris. The sequence continues at coordinate 866,956,470 of NC_141687.1, read as the reverse complement.
CTGTGTCTGTCAGGTTGGAGAATTCTTTGACTATTTTGAAAAAGCTCTTCATGTGGTTTTGTATCGATGTGGGTAGTGAAGGCTGCTCTTTTGGCTTCCTAGAGGTGCAGGTGGTAGTTGCAAAACACTGCTATGTGGGCAGCTCCATCGGAGAAGTTTTTTGTAGAGCGCCATCTCTTCTAGAGTCTGTAGCTGCGCTTAGTGGTTCTCAGCTCTGGGGTGTACGAGCTGACTTGGTTAAAGTGTGTATACAATATTTATAGAAAAATATGTCTATTTTTTAAAAGATGCCGTTTTTGATCGGGTGAGTATGCTTCACCTTAATGCACATATGTATGAAGCAAATTTGCATTCGCAAAGGCTGAAACTTTAGCAAAATGATATGTATGAAGTAAAATCTGGTCCAAAATAAGGAATCGCAAAATTTGCGATTCCTTATTTTGCAATTGCATTTAAGGAATCACAATTTTTGCGATTCCTTAAATGCAATGTATGAAGCCAAAATAAATTCCAAAATGCCCTTAAGGAATCGCAAATTACCACCAACTTCTAGTTGGTGGTAAGTTGCGATTTCCTTGAAAAATGCTCATTTCAGCATTTTTCAAAGTGCCATGTGACGCACATACATGCCCTTAGGGCATGTATGTGCGCCACATGTGCACCCATGCATATTGAAATGCACCCTTGAAATTATTCTCAATTTGCGATTTTCAAATTGCGAATCGCAAAATTGAGAATACCTTCCCATTCATTCCTATGGGCCTCGTGGCCCATAGGAATGAATGGGAAAGTATTCCTTAATTGCGATTCGCAATTTGCTAATCGCAATTAAGGAATACTAAGAATTCGCTAAAAAAAGCGAATTTATAATACATACCAATTTGCGATTCTGAAATAGCGATTTCTTAAAAATCGCTATTTCAGAATCGCAAATCGGTACCTTCATACATATGGCCCTTAGTGACTTATTTATGAGAGGCTTGTGCCGTCGGAGCATCACTTTTTTGACGCTCTGGCGATGTAGGCCACACAATCAAATCTATGAGGCAACTCAAAGTCACTCTGCTTGGTTATGCATGGCCTCATAGATATTGAGTAAGACAAAGCAGTGCAAGTCTCCGCCTTGCCTTACTCTGCATCCAGGATGTGTTCCATGGGCGTTGTGGTGGGTTTTCCCACGCAGCACCCATGGATTTTGATGCTGTCCCAGATTTACTTAATCAAGCAAACCTGGGGCAGCTCCGAAACATTACACCTCCCCAGAGCAGGCATAACAAGGAGAAATATATATATTTCTCCTCTTATATTCCTCTTTCCATGTATGCAGCACACATAAAAAGAGGAAAATGCCTCTCAAGTTTTTGTGCAGGAAGGTGATCCTTTCTGTACAAAAACAATCCTGCCTGCAATGGAGGCACCCTTGCACCTTGGTGCAAGGGTGCCTACGCTGGCGCTAGGCAGCAAATTGTGCGCTAGCGCAGGGGGAAAGGACAGGAATGCACCATATATTTTATAGATACGGTGCATTCCTGCCCTTTGACATTGGCTTAGGGCAGCACAGCAAGAAGACTTGCAGCGCTGTCCTTTGCCAATTCCTCTTATATGAGGCCTTTAGTCAGCAGATTGTTTCCACGACCTGCACAGAAAGCAGGAAGCATGCACGTTACAATGCAAACAAATGCAGGGAAAGTGTTAACTTTGGAATGGTTAAATATACTATTTCCGCTCCAATTTGAGCAAAACAGGGAAAGTAGTCGACTTTGGAGAGGTTAGATTTATTAGTCCCACTCGAATTGTAGCAACAGTAGGGAAAGTTTTGGATTTTAGAAGCGTTAGATTTACTATTCCAACCTGTAAACCTTTTTTTTCTATTTAAATATATATTAAATGTTTAAACATTTTAAAAATATAATATTCATATAAAATGAAAATATATGTATATTACAAAATAAATTAAAACATATAAAAAGTGAAACATATTTAAATCAATGCACATTCCTCCCTACTAGTCGAACATAGAATACCAGTAAACAAATAAAATAACTTTTTAATGTAACATTATTAATATAGAATTAATTATTACATAAACACATTAAAAAAATATTAAAGATAAAAGTAATTTTCAAAATCTTAGAATGAAACAACTCGTTGATCAGTTTAACAATTATTCAAAACCAGAAAATAATTGAAATAGCAATTAATCAATTAAATAATTTACATAATTTAAATATCATAACATTTAATTAAACGTGAAAGCAATAACTTATATTTGAAATAACTGCCAATCTTAATTCTAACAGCCCACTAAATTAAAAATTACTAATTAAATTACAAACTATACAAAAAAAATAGCAAAGGTTATCTTTTTTTTTTTTTTTTAAAAACCTTTATTATATCATTCACAAAAATTACAGGAGTAGACCTACAACCACAGGGGCCGGACACTGCATTTAGGAGATACGTATAAGAAGTTCAATAACACAGCTCTTCAGCCGGCAACCCTGAGGTCCGGCAGCGGTACAGGATATATGTTGCATTGAACACAGTGCAGATTGCATGCTATTCATAAGGTTTTCAGTTTGCCTTTAATCCCACCCTCCTCCCCCAGAGACAAGATAAAGAAGAAGATACAGGATATCCGGAGCCACACAATCGAAGATATAATAACGGTTGGTAGGTGTTGGAAAGTAGTCGCGGACCAACTTAAAGGGACAGTAAAGACACAAGCGCTCGCGAGCTCAAGGAGGGTAAAGAACCGAACAACCGATCTTTCATCGCGGCCGACCACCCTCAGACCCCGCCCACTTATACACTCCAGGATGAAACAGAAAGTACTGCTACCTGACACTGCAAGAAGAAGAAAGAGGCCATAGAACAAAACAAAGGCAAAATAACAAACCCCCCGCAGACCCTCCACCCTGCACCCCTCCAATGGCTACGGCCTACCCCACTAGCAGCGTGCCTGTCGCCCATAGGAATACCCTAAAAAGAGAGAAAAGAAAGAAAGTGGGGCCATAGAACAAAACAAAGGCAAAATAACAAACCCCCCCACCCTGCACCCCTGCAATGGCTACGGCCTAACCCACTAGTAGCGTGCCTGTCGCCCAGAAACATCCCTAAAAGAGAAGAAAAGCGGAGGAGGAGAGATAAAAACACACTCCCGGACTCCTTTACCCCCCACCAGACGTAACCACCCCGGAACATGATCAAAATAGAATGCAGCGAAATATAAAATGTAGTGTAGTGAAGTAGTGTGGCTCACTGGTTAGAGGCGGCAGACCCGAGAGCAGAGGACGGCCCGGGACCAGGGTTCGATTCCCGGCGCGGCAGGTTTCTGGACCAGGGTCAGCGGACTCGATAATTCTCTCGCCTCGGTGCCCACTCTGATCAGCGATCACACTCGGCAACTCTGGGCATTAGCTTGCCTCATCTTCACTAACGGCCCCACCAGACCGCCGGGGATGCCTGGTCTCACCCTGGAGATACCCATTAAGGGACCATCTCTCAGGGAAGCCAGGAAGGGTTTCGCAGCGGTCGAAGCGCCTTGGGACCCTACGGGTAAGTAGTGCGCTATATAAATGCCAATACATTTACACATAAAATCAATCCGGGGAAGTATGATACACACCACCCGACTCTCGTACATTACAGGTCACAATCCCAGCAGCAAGATAAAATATTATGCCAAACCCAAAAAAAGACACAAGTTAACCCTGGCCGGTACGATTATTAACCAGAGCACTTATAATCCAGACCACCACAACAGTGAAAGCAGCAGAGCGTTCATCAAAGTTCAAGTCAGGACGAGCAAGTCGAAAAAAGGATAAAAGTGCACGGCATCCACAAAGCAAGTGAGGAAAAGCGTGGAAGAATAATGAAGCTCTCCGATAACCACAGGTGGTCCTGTTGAGGCACTCAAGGTTGCCCATGTCGATGTTCAGTGGGTTATGGCTCAAGCAGGGGAAGCTAACAATGTTCACGGGCGCGCAAACCATCCTGTAGGGAACAGCAGCGCACACGGAGTCCGGCTTCCGCACAGGGTCCTTGAAGGTGAGCCCACAATGTTCCATGGGTAGTACAGCTGGCTGAAAAAATGCCGAAAAGTCTCCGTCCGATCTCCGGCAGATATTGTCCACTGTTGCAGACAGTGCCTGGTATTGGACGATGATCTGTGAGTGGAGCGCCCCAATGGCCGCCATTATGGCTTGCAGCAATGGTGTGCCTTCTGTCCCCTCCATCTCCTCTCACGAAGCGACAGAGCAGGATATGAACCCCGGAGGTCGACTACTCCGGGGTAGCAGGCGCAACCGGGGCAGACAACAACAATGGGCACCCTCACCTCACGATTTCTACACCTTCGCCGCTAGTCAGGGCTCCGGTCCGTCACCCCCGGGAGGCTTACAGTGGCTCCGGGCGTCGGATACAGGACCGCAGCAACCGAAGAGCCACGCTGCCGCGTCTGCAGTGTAGACAGGATATTAAATCGCCATTGGAAACAAGTAAAGTGTGTCTCCGTTCGAGAGACCGGACGAAGCCCAAAGTCCACAGCCGATGTTGTTCAACTCCAGCCCGGGTGGGTTGGAAATCGAGGCCCCGGCTTCCACCCTGAGTTAGGCCGAGAATGAAACACGGCGTATCTTCGTCACCCGATAAGTTAAAAAGTTCGGGATTGCACCTTCAGAGTCAGTAACTCCTCGCGTACACAGGAGTCAGGTGTAAAAGCTGGATAAATAGCAGGATATGCGAGCTGCTGGCGGAGGTCGGCGGAGCCGGGAGCTTATGCGGCCATCTTGTTTTCCTGCGTAGATCCTCGCCCCAGCAAAGGTTATCTTAATACTAATAATTTATAATAATACTAATATTATCAAATGAAATAAAAAACAGTATTATATACAACTATATTAAAGAAAACAATAGTTTAAACAGTATTTAAAAAAAACAATTTATACCTAAACAAACAATATTCTTACCTTTTATATTCTGTCACACGATATTTTTGAGTTGATGATATTTTTGACACACTATTCTTGTATCTCCATATTTTGTCTTTGATATTTTGGCAGAATACTGTCCAGGGAGAAGGTACTTTCTACGGGTTGAGGTTTAATCTCTAACATTAACATCCACTACCAGTGTCATGTTTACGCTATCCGCGGCCCTCGGTAGGCTCTGCACGGCACGAGAACGGCAACAAAGCATCAGAACACTACATTTCCCGGCATGCCCGGGATCACGTTACGTGATTGACGTGTACCACGTAGGACGCGGAAGAAAAGGGTGTACCAAAGACGCCGACTCTGCCGATAATTCCTGCATGGAAACGACGACGGTTGGTATCGAGCCGGTCGGGTAAGAGACAACTTTTGTTCCTACTTGTTGAGGAAACCGCCAGTGTCCCGTTCTGGGTTGGACACTTCCCGCAAGTTTCACGGAGCGGAGAACCCATCCGTGACTGTTTGTGGGGCACTTAATACAAACGCCAGCATACTCCCTGTTGGAGGAGACGCAGATCATTCGTCTCTTGGTAGGGAGACACCTAAGCCGAATCCTGATTGGGTTCTGAACTTCAAACATTACAGAAGTCGGGGCTCGCACTGTTTGCATTATTGTATTGGGCAACATAACTAATCGAACGACTAAGAGGCATTAGTCGTTCGTGCATCCCGTGATCTTCTGGTTCCACACGGGTGACCTCCCTTGTGAGTTTCGAGACTGATGTGAAGTCTGCCAAATTGTTTGCATACCTTATTTTCATCCCAATACAGGAGAAGAGAGACAGGGGTTCAAGTCTGAGGGGATGTTGTGCCAACAAGAAATCGAACAAACATTGTTAGGTATGCATGAACGTGGTGTGTATGATTCTTCCAACTAGTGGGGAATGTGAATTATATGTCTTTTGTTGTGTAACCCTTAGATGTTGGTGTCAACCCTCTAGCAACGCCCCGAATCTCTTCTCATAGGATACAAGTCCACCGTATTTTCCTTTACAGGTAGGGGTGATTCCATACAAACATACAGAAGGAATAGAAAGGGGTTATACCTGTGTTTTTGGGTGCGGGGGGTGCTTTCTAACAGTCTGTCGATCTTGTTTCAGATCTCCCTCCCCGCTGTCTCCTTCTTTTCCCTCCCCGGCGGGACTAACCTAGTTGCCTGTGTACCTACTTCAGGCTCTGGGGGAGTTGCGTAGGGGAGGTTATAGGTCATTCAGCACCCCCCCGAAGAAGTAGAGAAGACGGAGCCTGACAACGAGAAGGTAAAGAACCAAGAGAAAGTACCAACATGAAGGAAGGTCACGGAGAATGAGACAAGCGGTGTGTAGTTCACCCTGCAAAGGAAAGATGAATGTCTCCACAGGAGACTTTAGGAAGTAAGGAAAATACTGCATAAGGCAAAAGTTGTGTTACCAGGATGGAACTGGAGGCCATTATATTCTGCTTTCCAGAGCTCTCCGGCCTTGGCACCCGATTTACAAACTGAGCATTTCACGGTGTGATAAATGAAGAAGACGTGTACTTATGTCTTTATTTATAACACATGAAGAGTCAAAAAGAAAGCTAGGTGTGTGCATGTTCGTAGCCACAACCGCTCTACAGTCACAGTTATTGTACTTATAAAGTCTAAGAAATCATATACTGTTGTTAATGTTCAAATTCAAATATTTTGTATTCCTCCTTAGTAACTTAAAATACATCATATTTTAGATACAAGCATTATAAGCAGGTATAAAGTGACAGTACTTAATTACATTAAAAAAAGCAATGAAAACACACCTCTTCAGTTGTTTCCATAAATTATAATAGCTCTTCAGGTGTTTTATTCTTCCAGTAGCTAGGGCTTACAGAGCCACCAATAGTTTATGCATATAATTATACCATTAATTTATTTTCAGAATGCATCAGAAATTTCGCCACATCTATTTCGGGATCATTCGAATTAAATGCACATATAACAGCGTGTCGACATGATCAAGTGATTGAACAGATCTTGTAGAAGACTGTTTTTCTCTCAAGAGGCCTATGTGGTTACAAATTAAATGGACTAATTAAATGTCAGCTTTTTGCATAAACTACATAACTTATTTTCCGTTTTCTTGGACCATGTTGAGGAGTAGGACATTGGCAAGTAACCGATATTGCATAAATTTATGTTTTATGTGTCTCTACTATCCAGCAGGGAAATATTGTTGACTTCGCAGGGCAGTTTAGTTATTTATCACCATCCACGTGTAAGGCCACTTAGTTCGAGTTTGTTGGTTCTGGAGGTGTGACAGTGTTCTCATATCCCTATTAATATATTGCTTAAAGGTGTGTAAGGTGGCTGGAGCATTCCAGAGATCTCGTGCTCCCAGGCTTGTCAAGACTCTTACCATATATAGTCAAGCTGGAACATTAGAATTACTGTGTACCAAGTCATGCCAGGGCAGTGAATTCAACGTATCACCCCTTGTTGATTTGAGCTTATAACACACATGTAGGAAAGCCCCTTACCTTGCTGTTACCTGATTAAGTACACCCAACTCGAGTCGAACCTGCACAGGGGTGTCTGTACCACGCAGGGCTTCACTTCCATAGCTTATTGTTGGTAAAAGCTTTGCCTTAACTACATTCACTATTGGGTCTAATAATGGGCTCTTCAAAGTTTTAGAAAGCATTACAAATGCTGATTATAAAGCTTGGGCCTTCGCTTGGATGTACTGCTTTTGAACGAGAAATAATCCTTTACAGTCGACCATTACGCCTAAGTATTTATATTCTCTGGTCCATTCGATACGCGTGTTATTTAAAAAACAAGACTCCCAGTTACTGATTTTTTTTTGCTAATTATCATTGTTTATTATTTATTTACATGTATCTCCAGTTTATTTGGTACCCAATACTTATGCAATATTTCGATTAACCACTGCAGACTAATTTGAGTCATGCTAATATGAACAACATTGTCCTTGTACATCATGATGGAAAGAGGTTTTACACCCAACTGGGGGGTTGGGGGGGGGGGCTTACAAGCTCCAGCTCACTTGAAAGAACAGAGGTAAATTGAACAGCAGAGGCGCATGCACTCACCCCTGCATCAATCCAAAAGGAAGTTGGAATACAGCACAGAATCCTCTGGCCATGACAGATCTTTACTTGGATCTACGTATTACGGTACAGAATCTGGATATTGTCAAGAATTAATGACAGAAGAAATGCGTTGGTGGCGGTTCCAGAACCTTTATTGGAGCTGGTTTGGTTCATGGGCATGATTTTCCTCCTTTTAGCCCAAACATCCAAGTCTTTCAGCAGGAGTGATGCAAACATTTTGGCATCCTTGTCTGAAAGAGTGATTAGATGATAATTAGCTAGAGATGACTTATCATCTTCCAATTGCACCTTGCCAGGATTCTGGAATTGCATCATTCCTGCGAGCATGATTATACAAGAAGGCCAGCTTCACAGACTAAAAGTGAATGTTCAAAACTTCAGGCATTTTAGGACACCTTTACAGTACGTTAGATACATTCATTGGAATGCTACATGAGCTGCATGGGTGAAGGAACTTAAGAATGGCAGCAACGCTGCTATTTTCAGAAGAACTTTCCTTATTAGCAATTACCACCACTGCTTTTGGAAAAGCTCCAATTTGACTGATTCTTTAAATATCTCTGAATATTTGTTTATGTATTTATATAATACAGCATTACATTCTCCAGAGGCATCTTGGCATCCGTGCATCCTGCAGTTGGGATTAGAGAAGAGAGACACAATCAATCAATCATTTGTAAAGAGCACTACATACCCGCGAGGGTCTCAAGGTTCTAGGGTGGGGGGAGGCCGCTACTGATCGAACAGCCAGGTCTTGAGTATCCTCCTGAAGGTCAGCAGGTCTTGGGTCTGTTGTAGGCTCAGTGGGAGGGTGTTCCATGTCTTGGAGGCGAAGTGGGAGAAGGATCTCCCACCCGTGGTTGTTCTTTGGATGCGCGGGACGGTGGCGAGTGAGAGGTCGGCGGAGCGTAGCTGGCGGTTGGGGATGTAGAAGGAGAGCCGTCTGTTGAGGTAAGCTGGGCCACTCTTGTGGAGTGCCTTGTGTGCGTGGGTGAGGAGCTCGAAGGATATCCTCTTGTTGACGGGGAGCCAGTGCAGGTTTCTCGGGTGGGGGGTGATGTGGCGGTGGCGTGGTACGTCGAGGATCAGTTGTTCCGAGGCGTTTCGGATGCGTTGTAGTCGTTTGATGAGCTTGGTCGGGGCTCCTGTGTAAAGGGAGTTGCCGTAGTCGAGTCTGAATCTGACGAGGGCCTGGGTGACTGTCTTTCTTGTATTTGTCAGGATCCATCTGTAGATCTTGCGAAGCATGCAGAGGGTGTTGAAGTAGGAGGAGGAGACGGCGTTGACTTGCTTGGTCATTGAGAGCGTTGAGTTGAGGATGATTCCCAGGTTGCGTGCATGGTATGTGGGTGTTGGGGCTGCCCCCAGTGCCGTCGGCCACCAGGAGTCATCCAGGCTGAAGGGTTGGAGCCGAGGATGAGGACCTCCGTCTTGTCAGAGTTCAGCTTCAGACGGCTGGTCTTCATACAGTCAGCAACGGCCTTCATTCCTTCGTGGAGGTTGGTGTTGTAAATAAGATGGTGATAGATGACAGGATACTTCTTGTTGATTACAAGTAGATTTATTATAAGACACAGCTGAGTACACAAACCTCGCCAGCTGACCAGACCACCAACTGACACTAGTGGAATTCTCCAGGTAGAAGTCAGAACATACATAGGCATTGTGGTAGACAGAGAGCAAGAAAACACAAAGAAAGGACTAAGACAAAAGACAACCATATTACATGAAGAATCAATGTACAACACATCTCCCTCCTTTATAGAAAAGAAAAGAAATAAAGGAAAACAAAGATTACAATACAAGAGACTGCAACGACAACCACAAAGACAAAAGAGTAATCAGAGACACAGGATGAAGAGTGAAGAGTGAGGTGAAACAAAACACTCAAACGACCAAACAACACCTACCCCATGGTGTACAAAAACAAGATACACAACACCAATTAAGAACCATACCAGGTATCCGAAATATCATTACACTCCATCCCCCTCCCTCAGAGAAACCGGGTAGAAACCCTATTAACAAAGGTAGGTAAAAACATAGACCCTTGGGAGAAACACAACATACCCCAAGAAAGTAATAACACAACTTTCCTTAAACAGAGTACACCTCAGGATAGACAACCTGGGAACTGACATGGGCAATGACTAATAAGAGCAGCACTAACACTACCACCCATTTCAGAAAAACTAAACCAGTCAACCTGAGAACTAATATAGGTATTGATTGCTCACCAACTCCACACCCTCCAAAGTAGGCTACACCACACGACAGCACAGGATGGTTAACATGTACCCTCGTCGCCAAAATGTTGTAAATAAGATGGTGATAGATGACAGGATACTTCTTGTTGATTACAAGTAGATTTATTATAAGACACAGCTGAGTACACAAACCTCGCCAGCTGACCAGACCACCAACTGACACTAGTGGAATTCTCCAGGTAGAAGTCAGAACATACATAGGCATTGTGGTAGACAGAGAACAAGAAAACACAAAGAAAGGACTAAGACAAAAGACAACCATATTACATGAAGAATCAATGTACAACAGTTGGCTTTGGGTGATTGGGACCTTGGTGAGGGAGAGGATCAGCTTAGTGTCGTCGTCGTAGGAGATTATGTTGAGGTCGTGCTGTCGGGCTATGTGTGCGAGCTGGGCCATGAAAATGTTGAACAGCGTCGGGCTGAGGGAGGATCCCTGAGGTATGCTGCAGATGATCTCAGAGGCTTTAGAACGGAATGGGGGGAGGCGGACGCTCTGGGTTCTGCCGGAGAGGAAGGAGGTGGTCCAATCCAGAGCCTTGTCTAGGATCCCTGCGGCGTGGAGGCATGCAAATAGTGTGCGGTGGCAGACGGTGTCAAAGGCGGCAGAGAGGTCTAGGAGGATGAGTGCTGTGGTCTTGCCGTTGTCCAGCAGGGTCCTGATGTCGTCGGTGGCGGCGATGAGGGCAGTCTTGGTGCTGTGGCTGCTGCGGAACCCTGACTGAGAAGGGTCCAGGATTCTGTTTTCTTCGAAGTATCGGGTTAGCTGTCTGTTGATGGTTTTCTCGATGACCTTGGCCGGAAAGGGGAGCAGAGAGATGGGCTGGAAGTTCTTGAGGTTTCTTGGGTCTGCCTTAGGTTTTTTGAGTAGGGCGTTGATCTCGGCGTGTTTCCAGATCTCTGGGAAGGTCACAGTCTCGAGGGAGAGATTGATGACATTGCGCAGGTGGTGTGCAATGGTGCTGCTTGCTCTGTTGAAGAAGTGGTGTGGGAATGGGTCCGACGGAGAGCCGGAGTGAATTGAGCGCATGGTCTTAATAGTGTCATTGATGCTCAACCTGGCCCAGGCTAGCAGAGGGTCGTGGTCGATGGTGTACGAAGGGTCTGTTGTATTGCTGTCTGTTGTGTCTGTGTGGGTGTTGAAGCTGTCGTGGATGTCTGCTATCTTGCGGTCGGAGAAGGTGGCGAGGGAGTCTCAAAGGGCTTGCAATGGCGGGATGTCGTTGGTGTTGGAGCTGGGGTTCAAGAGTTCCTTCACGATGTTGAAGAGCACCTTGCTATTGTGAGCATTGTCATCGAGGCGGTCTTTGAAGGAGGTCCTCTTGGCTGCACTGATGAGGTGGTGGTGGTTGCGGATGGTGTCCTTGTGTGCTGCGTTGCTGTCCGGAGTTTGTTCACTGTGCCATTTCTTCTCTAGTTTCCGGCAGGCTTGCTTGGAGGCTAGGAGTTCTGGGGTGAACCAGCTGGCCCTCTTGCTGGTGTCTCTGTGGGGGGATTTATTCAGCGGGGCGAGGGTGTTGGCGCAGTCCTCGATCCAGCATCTGTGGGCAGCGTCGTTGGTGTTGGAGGGTTCGGTGGGTGCGCTGAGAGCGAGGTTTGCATGTCGGTGATTTTGCTCCAGCAGCGGCAGGGGATCTGTTGGGTGCGGTGGTGTGTGGTGGGTTTCTGGAAGGTGAAGTGGATGCAGCGGTGGTCGGTCCAAAGGAGTTCGGTGGTGTGGCTGTTGGAAACGTACAGGCTTGTGGAGAAGACTGGGTCGAGCGTGTGGCCGGCGGAGTGGGTGGGCGTTGTGACAAGTTGCTTCAGTCCGAGGTTGGCGAGGTTATCGATCAGGGTTGTGGAGTTGTTGTCGTTGTTGTGCTCAAGGTGAAAGTTCAGGTCCCGAGGAGGATGTAGTCGGTGGAGGTCAGGGCATGCGTGCTGATAAATTCAGCGATGGAGTCGCTGAACTGGGGGCGGGGTCCGGGGTGTCGGTAGACGAGGGTGCCTTTGAGGGTGGAATTAGGGTCTGTGTGGATCTGGAAATGCATGTGTTCGGCGGTGCTGAGCACATCGTCAGTGCTAGTCGAGACCCTGATGCTGTTCTTGTGGATGATGGCAATTCCTCCTCCGACTCTGTTGGTGTGCGGTCTCTGTGGGTGATCTTGTAGGTGTCTGGGATGGCTATGGCGATGTTGGGTGCGGAGGAGTCGTTAAACCAGGTCTCTGTCAGGAAGGCAACGTCCGGGGATGTTGTGTTAAGCAGGTCCCAGAGCTCGACGGCATGCTTGCTTGCGGAGCGGGTGTTCAGTAGTATGCATCAGAGGTGGTTAGGGTCTTTCTTGGCGGGTGGTTCGTCGGCTCTGAGGCTGGTGTAGCTGCAGTTCCGGCAGGTGAAGGGGCTGTGTGTGCGTTTCGGGGCAGTCTTGAAGCAGGTGTGGGTCCGTTCGGAGTTGGGAGCATGCAGAGTGCTGGCGTAGTAGTGGCGGCGGTAGTCGTGGCGGGTGCGGGGGACAGGGGTTTCGGCGCTTGGCGTGGTCCAAGCACGGACGGGCTCGTCTTAGGCACGCCTTCTGCGCGCCAGCGGCGCGGTCGGCTGACATATATGGGGAGGTGGGAGGGAGGAGCAGCTGGGAGGCGGGGGCAGCGAATGGGCAGTGGGCAGTCAGGGGGTGGGCCACAGAGGACGCAGCGGCAAGGGACAACAAAGGTAACAGAAGGAAAAAGAGGCACAAAATCGAAGGTAAAACGAGTGGCACAGAAGGCAAAAGGGCACAAAAAACGAGTGGAACAGAAGGCAAAAGGGGCACAGAAACGAGGGAAAAAAGTGGCACAGAGAACAGAAGGGCACACAAAACTAGTGGAACGGATGGCAGAAGGGCACAAAAAACGAGGGAAACACGAGTGGAACAGAAGGCAGAAAGGCACAAAAAACTAGGGAAAACCTAGTGGAACAGAGGGCAGAAAGGCACAAAAAACAAGGGAAAAACAAGTGGAACAGAGGGCAGAAAGGCACAAAAAACGAGGGAAAAATGAGTGGAACAGAGGCAGAAAGGCACAAAAAACGAGGGAAAAACGAGTGGCACAGAGGGCACAAAAAACGAGGGAAAAACGAGTGGAGCAGAGGGCAGAAAGGCACAAAAACGAGAGGAAAATGAGTGGACAGAGGGCAGAAAGGCACAAAAAAACGAGGGAAAAACGAGTGGAACAGAGGGCAGAAAGGCACAAAAAAACGAGGGAAAAACAAGTGGAACAGACAGCAGAAAGGCGCAAAAAATGAGGGCAAAACAGGTGGAAAAGAGGGCAGAAAGGCACAAAAACGAGGGGAGAACGAGTGGCACAGAGGGCAGAAGGGCACAAAAAAATTAGTGGAACAGAGGGCTGAAGGGCACAAAAACGAGGGAAAAGCAGTGCAGAAAGGCACAAAAAATGAGGGGAAAACGAGTGGAACAGAGGGCAGAGAGGCACAAAAAAAGGAGGGGAAAACGAGTGGAACAGAGGGCAGAATGGGCAGAGAGGCATGGGGGCAGTGAAGGGAACAGAAGGGAAAACCGGGCAGAGACATGGGGGCAGCGAGGGGTACAGAAGGAAAGACCGGGCAGAGAGAGCACGGGGACAGTGAGGGGAACAGAGGAAAGACAAAGGGGCACGGACCACGTACAGGCAGCGGGGGAAGACAGACAACAGTAGTCACAGACACAACAGTGAAAATACAGGCAATACAATAAAAGCAATAAAGTGGAGGATGAACAAACCTACCTACGGCCTACCACTGGCAACCAGGAATGAGGTGCAGGTGGTAGCCTGCGGGTGGTAGAGGGCCTCGAACGTCCTCAGCAGCGGCAGCTGGGGCAGGGAGACACTGGCGGTGCTGTGCGGAGTGCACAGAACCAGAAAGTTGGTAGGATATTGGGCTTAAGGTGTTTGTTGACCACGGCAAAACCAATCATTTACCTATGATGGTCATGGAGATCTTTCCACTATTTGGGGCCACCACTCAAACAGCTGTCGCAGACTGACCTTTCATAAAGTAGTGAAGCACTAGCAGGTTCTTTGAGTCAGGTCTTAAAGTTCGTATTTGAACACAGATGATGTCTGTGAGAAACCCTGGACCATTCTGGTGTGCTGTCCGTTGTACAAGACAGAGTACCTAAATTTGGAGTCCGAAGATGAGTTAATGCAACGTTCATCTTGTCTCTGTCAAATTTACAGAGCCAACAGATAAATAGAATAGCTATGTTCTACAGCCACAGAGGCATCCTCAGAATGCCTAATGGATGCCAAGGCGTAAAGAGTTTCAACAGCCCAGCCGGGATAATGCTAAACTCCTAGGGCATGTTGTTCCTGTCAAATGAAAGGTAGAGTTTTTCTTTAGATAGTATAGGAGCAGGAAGCATGAGGATCAAACCTTTTGAATTTTGGGTCTCAAAGTTCAATTTGCGGTGAAACCAGACACCCATTCCATTCTAATTTATCCTAGCTTATGTTGCAATCTAAAGGACATGGTTGACTCTGGTGAGATTTGTGCCAAATAAATGAACTAATATTTATATAGGTTTTGTGCCATAGGGACTTATGCAGGGCAAATTAGCATTTTAAAGCACACTTAACCAGCAATTTAGGTCAAAAGTGAATGCAAGCTAAATGACAACATTAGAGGGGAGGTTTTGGGATCTCTTTCCTCAAATAATGTAATGGAAAATAAATGGCAAGTTATGGATTTAAAGCACATTAAGCTAGGAATATTGATGAAGAATCGACAAACCAGTGGCTGTGCAATGGAGCACTTCAACCTTCAGAGAAGAGACTAATAATGGTTGTTTAATACAGTGAGTTGTACATACAATTGGTCCCAACATTGTTGTACCATACGACATTGAAGTAATGTCTAGAGTGTGTGGTATCTTTAAGAACTTGTTATGAGCACATGAGCTCCTGCTTTGCCGGGCAAGGTCCCTTGTCAAAGGTAAATGCATTCCGGTTGCTATGTTTCCTTTTAATTTACTGCTTTATGGACCGCGCTGCTGTCTTGCATCAGTTGCTCAGACTTCATTGTGTACCTGTTGCATAAGGAAAGGCTGTGTGTGGGCTCCTTATTTATTATCTTGTACTTCACAAAATCAATGCTGTACTTAACTTCACTTGGCTCTCGAAGTCTATGTAACATTTAACTACGATTTATCAAGAAATTTGAGAATTTGAAGCCTACAGCGCACCATCGCCCCAACCATATGCGCTGAGAGGCCATGGGCCCCACCTTTTTCCAGGCAAGAAGAGTGTCTGTCAGGCTGAACAAAGATCAGCCTGACAGACACTCTTCTGCTTCAGGTCAGGCAGCCAGGAGCTAGACATGCTAAATACGCAGGCTCCTGGCTACCTGAGCTGAACTTTGCCAGGTTGAGGATTTCAAAGCCCTGTGAGTGTGACCACCTCCTTCAGGCAACAGTGCTATGAGGCTCTGATCCTGATGATAAAGGGGCGCATCACTGATTGCCTCGACCTGAGTGCTTCAGTTTTAAGCCCTGAAGTCCCAGGGCTGAGTGTCAATCAGGGACACCTCATCACAGAGTGGAGTGGGGTCAGCTGTCTCACTGACCCCATCCAACTCTGTGGCAAGATTGGACCCTGCTGCATTCCCTCATTGCTTTCAAATGAAGAAAGGCTGCAGTCACAATCCTCCTTGGAACTCCGAGGCTTCCCTGTTGGAGAACTGTTCTTGAGGTAAGGTTTATTTTTTTTTTGTTTGGTGCGTACGTGCATGTATGATGAATGTATGTGTATCTGTTAGTGAGTGTTATGAATGGGTGTGAGTGAAGTGCATGTGTTTTCCCCCTCCAACCCTCTTCCTGTTAAACTTAACAGCCACCACAGCTATAGCATACTCCGGATAACCCACGCTATCATCGGTATCATTTCAATCGTCAAAGCTGTTACCCGGTGAGTGCTTCTTCAGTCCTTCCTAGAGCCCACATAGCCCAAGACTACTTTTGGGCTTTTTTGAACACCGCTTCGCCCACTTCCACATTTCGGATCTATGTGCTCTGCTTCCTAACACAGGTGAGCCGTCACGCTCGTGTATGCACTTATCATTTCTGCAGTATACATGCCTGTTCTTCTAGAAAACACTTAGCTGTCCTACGCGCATATGTCCTCCTGGCACTAACTTTACATTTCTGATCTGTTTCTGATTTAATTATCATCTCAGTGCCAGTACGCTCATATTTCAATGCCAGTGCTACATTGTTTTGGATAGTTCAAGTTTACAGCAAAGTTTCTATAAGACTTGAAAGCTTATTGTTTGAATTGGGTCAAGTGAACTTGGAAACACTTATTAACCTCTCAGAACTGTGTCATTACCTGTATCAACTCTTCATTGGGTTGTGGCAGTTTAAACAATTGTTTTAAATGTTTTCTAACATTTTAGCTTAGATCTCACCATTTCTTTAACTTCCTGGAAAGCCTTTGGTTATGTGGAATGCTTGGTTAAGCTCTTTTGAGAACTAGTAAATCACAGCTGGAGCAGATGGCTTTGAAACTAAAAGAAAGGTTGCTATTTTATTTAATCATTTGGAAAATGAAGGGTAGCACGTTTTCTATAACTTGCCTCCGGCTGCTGCCACATCTGGACAATATGGAGATTCTAATGAATACTCAGAAAGGATTACAAGATTTAGAGTCGAATTCTCAGAACAACCTAACGTTCTATTGCAGAGATTTAATTTTTTAAAGAATAAACAACTGATGAAACTGTTGACAAATTCATAGGAGCATTAAGGGCAGTAGCTGCTACATGCAATTTTGGAGCGTCCATTGACATATACATTCAAGATCAGTTTGTGTATTGCAGAGAACCTCCATTGTCAGAGGTTGTGGATCTGGCAAAAAACATTGAGCGTTCAATAATCTCCAGTCGCAATTTTGGTTCAGGAATCCACTCATACATCTTCTCCAATTGTTGATGCTGTGAGGTAATCTGAACATGTTGATATCAATATGGTTGGGTTCTTCATAGACACTGTGTTTTGTCTTGGCAGGTCAAGGTTAACTGAAAGCTATGTTGTAGTCAAGGGGAGAATCAAAGTTGTCTGACAGAACCCTGCAAAACTTGATCTTAATCTTGTCTGTGGTGCTGATCCGCCAGTTAAGGCAGTAAATGTTTACTTCCTACTGAGGATTTTAATCCATCTGAAAATAGTGTTAAAAGGTGTCTAAACATTGTTTCTGGTAAGATTGGGCTCATTCAGAAATATGTGCACACAATTAGTTTGAACAGGTATGTTATACATGTTTCACACAAAGCCAGACATGTCCCCTTAAATGTTAAAGCTGCTTTGCAAAAGCTATTTGAGATGGCATTATAAAACCCACTGGCTCCTCTGAATGAGTAAGTCCCATTGTAATTGTGCGCAAAAAAGATGGTAAGATTTGCTTGTATGCTGATCCGCAAAGTCTCAACAGGAACATTGTGGTTGAGTACCATACTCTGCCTTACTTGCCAACGTTGGAGGCTCTAAATTGTTCACACTTCTGGATCTCAAATCAGCTTACCACTAGATCCCATTAGATGAAAGGTCCCAAGAGTTAACCACATTGTAACTCTTTTTTGGGGAATTGAAGATTTGCAGACTCCCTTTTGGTTTGGCTTCGGCAGCTAGTGTTTTTCAGTGCCCCATGGATAACATACTGGAGGGTGTGAGTGGGGTACAAGTGTTTCAAGATGATGTGCTGATTTTTGTAAAATCATTACCTGAACATAATCACACTCTTTAAAACAGTTTTCACTAAGTTTAAGGAGCTTGGTATCACTCTTCCCACAGATAAATGCAAATTTGTAGCAAAAAATTTTGACTACTTAGGACACTATCACTCCCAATGGTATTTCTCTGAAAGTTTAATGATTAAAGCTATTGAAGATGCACATCCACCCAGTGATAAATATACACTTTGCTCCTTTCTTGGGCGAAGGGAATACTATTCAAGATTTGTGCAAGGGTATGCTTTTGTTGAGCAGCCCTTGAGGAATTTACTCAAGAAAGGAGTGAAGTATATCTGGTCTGATGATGTGCAAGAAACTTTTCAGAAAGTGAAGAATCTCATTATTTCAGCACCAGCGTTAACTCCATCTGTAGCAGGCAGAAAGTGTATCATAACTGTTGATGCAAGTCAGGTTGGAATGAGACCTGTGTTTTCACACCTATGTCAGGACAAAGAAAACACCATTGCCTTTGCCTCTCGCTCTCTTAGTAGTTCAAGGCTTTCATTTGGGGCTCCAATGTTGATTTATTCTCAGACCACAAACCATTGCTCCACCTGTTGAGTGGTAATGGACAGGAAAAGCATCTTCGCAATTGGTCAGACTGTTATCAAAGCTAAAAAAATAAATTTTAGGGAGAAATAAATACCTGGTGGGGGAAACCAAAGAGTGAACTTTCTCTCCAAGTTACCCATCAGAGGTGAAGAATCCAACACACTTTAAGGTAAAGAGAATGTTATTGATTTTGTGGAAGATATACTGGGGAACAAAGGGGTGATCACACAAACAGTAGTTAGAAGCTTCCAAACAGAATGCCACAATACTGTTTGTTTTCAAATTCATGAAAGGAGGTTGGCCCAAGAAAAGACATGTTGATGGCTCTTTAAGATCTTCTATACAGATTTCAGAAAACCTATCAATTGTTGAAAGGATGCTAGTGCATAATGATGTGTGTGTCTCTCCTGTGACTATCCGAGATAATATTATTAAGAAGGAACACAAGGGCCATTTAGTGGTCAGTAGCACATGCAAACATAAAAAACAATTTTACTGGTGGCCTGCATTGGAAGCCCAACTTTCTAAGTTTATTGATAGTTGAACGACCTGCTTGTTATTTGATAAACACTGAAAGGTACGTGAGCCACCTATTTATATGGTCCCTCTACTGGAGGAAGCGTGGCAAAAATGGCCACTTGATTTCGTGAGTTCATTTGAGTTATTGCCTATTAACAAAAGATGCATGATTGTTTTGATTGATTATTTTTCAAAATGGGTTTATTTTGGTGTTAACACTGACGCTATAATACAATTGTTAAAAATAATTTTTGATGTGTTGTAGAAGGAGCACCCAAATAATTTTTTATAGACAACAGCACCGACTTCACATTATAGCACATGAAGGACTTCATTGAGGGTTTAAGCATTACTCATGTAAGAGTTGTGATTTATTCACCTTCTGACATTGGATTGATTGAACGCATGAATATGTACTTAAAAGAGGGTGTGCAAAAAGCCTTGAATATGGATCTTGAGGTTGAAACTTTTCTCAGAGAGAAAGTTTTGTCATATCTAGTAACTCCACACTGTACAGCAGGTATGTCTCCATTTGTGATGTTACGCAAACGATTTCCAAGGGCTTTAGTTTGTCCTGACTGGGTGAGAAAGGTAAGCGAAAGAGCATGCATGACTTTCAGACTATTGCATGCAGAGTTATAGCAATGCAAAGTCAGGTGAAAAAAACGTTTTGACAAAACACACCATGTCAAACAATTAACATTGAAAGTAAGGATTCAGATTTTGATCAGAACTCACACTAAGGTCGAAACAGGTTTATCAGAACCAGTTTGTGTTGAATGAGTGTCTAAAAGTTCAGTAGTTATAAAGGACAGAGGCTGGTGGAGTAAGAGAGATCTGGTCAAGATTAAGCTGTGCGAGGCTATGATGGCAACAACTCCTCTCTTGAAAGCGCTTGGTGGCAAACATCTCAAGAGCATTCAGCTGACAGTCAAGGGTCATCTCAGAATGATAATGCAAATGATTTGTTACTTACGCAAAGGCCCACAAGGTACAGATGTTGCTCCTGAACAATCTAAGGATTGCATTATGTCCCATAACACCAGAGCTGTACTCAATACTACTATGCCTCCTAAATTGAAGGATTACAATGTCCTACAAAAAAATAATAATTGATGGAAATATTGTGTTGGCAAGCTAATTTTAGATATTTTTTGTTTCTTTTTTTCCCATATGATTTTTTTTGGCTTTGTTTTTTCAAAAAGGGGAAAGTGTTGTACCATAACACATTGCAGTTATGTATGGAATGAGTAGTTCCTTTAAGAACTTGATAGGAGCGAGCTAACTCCTGCTTTTGTGGAGTGAGCTCACTTGTCAAAAGTAAATGCATTCCAGTTGCTATGTTTTCTTTTAAGTTACTGCTTTATGGCCCACGCTGCTGTCCTGCATCAGATGCTCAGTCTTCGTTAAGTGTCTGATGCATGAGACAGGCTGCGTGTGGGCTTCATATTTATTACCTTTAACTTCACAAATGCATGAGGCACTTCACAGCCCCTTTGTGCCACTGAAATGTCACTTTTTTGACGTTCTGGTGGCACAATGTGCCACAGGGTATTTACAAGGCCACGTAAAGCCACTATATGTGACTTTTCATGGCTTTGTAAATATGTGCCCCTTATGCACAGAACCCTTCATGACATGGGTGTTCCATGGGTGTCACTGTGAGTATTCCAAGGCAACACCCCTGGAATCTGAAGCATTCCCAGATTTGCTAGAAATTGTAAACCTGGGAATGCGTCAGAATCTAAAACCACCCATGGGTGGCGTTAGGGAGGCGCAACGAGGAAAAATGTTTTCATTTCTCCTCGTTTTTTTCTTTTTCTGGGATTGGGAGCTGGGAGTCTGTGCAGTGTGTACCAGGTTCCTGACATGGACGCGAGGATCGGGAGGAAGGCAGCGGCCATCGGCGCAGGTAAGTGCAGTTTTATTTATTTTTTAATACAGGCTCCCAGTGCAAGTCTGCTCCCATGCTGGGAATAGAATTGGTCTGAGCGCCACCGTTCAGCTCTCAGACTTGCACTGGGAGCCGGTGGTGGTTTCTCCACTCAGCTGTACAACACAGCTAGGTGGAGAAAGGCTAAGTGTGCATGACGGTGTGGTCGGCCCTCTGAGGCCGGCCAAACCATCATGCGCATTTAGCAGTGTCCACCACTCCCCCCTCCTCTGTGGTGCTGCAGCTTCACTGTGGCTGTCCCCGCCCCTCTCCTGGCTCCGCTGGCAGGACGCAAAATGAAATTATAATTAAAACGTTTAATTATCATTTTGTTTGTCCTTGCCTCTGATGGCTTTCAGCAGAGAGGCGTGCCTCCTCCCCCATAACAGAGGAGCCGCCACTGGAACTCAAAAGTATACTTATGACTGCAGAGGGCTCAGACCTTAGAGGCTCAGTCCTAGATACTGAAAGACTGCAGCGGATGCAGTATCAGCTGCTACCGGACAGGGGTGGTGGGGAGGGTGGGTTTCCAAGAGGGGGGGATTAATTAACCTCCTAAAAAAACGACCTTTGAATTGACGGCCAGCCGCCACCTCCCCTGGGTCCTCTTCCTTACTCCATGGCTGGCAGCAGGAAGTGCCCGGCACACAGGCTCCCCATAGCCAATCACAATGCTGCAATGCAGCAATGTGATTGGTCTGAGAACTGTGGATCAGTGATCAGACTCGAACAGGGAGCCTTTGCTTGTTCCTACCTGGCTGTGTAATGCAAACACAAGGAGATGATGGAGGGAGCGCTGAAACTTTTCAGACACTCACCCCCAGTCACAGATCTGGTTGAATCCATCATCATTCTATAGCTCACTTGGCCACCTCGGTTCGGACCTAGCTATATGCAAATCAGTCTTGACCCTGTGCTACATGGGAACTGCCAAGCCAGGTGTAATGTAGCCTGGTAGGAACATGCAAAGTGCGCATGAACTGTCTGGTCAGTCCAAGAGAGCCAGCAAAACAGTTCACGCGCACTTTGGGAGTGCAAACCACTCCTCCCCTGCTCTGGCCAGCCCCGCCCCACACTGCACACAGGCTGCATGCAATAAGAAAAATAAAATTACAATAATGATACGTAATTTTAATTTTATTTGACCTTTTTGCGCATTGGGACAACGCTCCTCAACCTTAGCGGAGGAGCTGCCACTGAGCGGGTGAAATATCTGCAATTGCAATCTGAGATGAAGAAAATGTGGGAATGATAAAGCAAAATAAATAGTCCTGCTTTCATGGCTAAAACTGTATTAATCAATACTTTTTCCCACATTTGATATTAGGAGTGGCAATTGCACATGACATAAGGGGTTAAAGCTGGGAGCAAAGTAAATACCCACAGTATCTGCTCTCAAACTGAAGAAAAGAGGAGAGTTATGAGCTGAAACCATGGGGCATTCAGGCCTGATTACCATACCTGGGAATATTTCCAAAATCACTTGGCCAGTGACACAGATAAAGATGTAATGTGTGTGGCCCTGCTGGAATACATGCCATGGACATGTCTCGGCCATAATAGGTACATTATCTAGTGTGAACACAGAGAGGAGTGCACACAATCTCAGCAGAAGACACATTCGCACCCTTTGTTATCTTACCGAGTTTGAAATGTGTGACGTGCTGAAGGCACACAACTCTGCTGAAGGGGAATTATATCTGAGAAATGTTGTGGGATTTCAATCAGCAAAGTACTGGCTATACTCAAATTGCAGAGTGGAGCAGTTTATCCTTCTGTGCTAGGTAGCTAGGACTGGAATGTGAGATCTGCAGGCTTCACTCAGCCAGGGGCCCAAATCCGGCCTCCGCCCTCGCGACCTACCGGCGAAACGCCCGGTGCCCGCTACGGCCAGTCCGGCCCTGTCTGCAGAAGGTGCATTAACCGAATGAGATATCTTATTAAGATATAAACCTTTGAGCTGCAGGGAGCAAATAGAACTATGTGCCTCTTAACTACGATTATTTAGAATGGAAACGGTGACGTGTACAGTACACATACATCGCTGCAGATCGTGTTTAACTGCATAATCAGTCTTTCTTGGACTATTTTCATAGAGGCATTCAGAAGGCTCTTCCTGCCCCATTCTGTGCAGTGCTTTGCATTCACATTTGAAGTAGAAAAACATTCCAGAGTGTATTCAAATTGAAGTTCCTTAGGTTAATAGACGGTGTTAACATTACACAACTCAGTGGTAAAACAATCAATCAATCAATCAATGACATTTATAGAGCGCGCTACATACCCGTAGGGTCTCAAGGCGCTGGGGGGTTTGGGGGTGCCGCTACTGCTCGAACAGCCAGGTCTTCAGCTTCTTCCTGAAGGAGAGGTGGTCTTGGGTCAGGCGCAGGTCGGTCGGGAGGGAGTTCCAGGTCTTGGCGGCCAGGTAGGAGAAGGACCTTCCTCCTGTCGTCGCTCTTCGGATGCGGGGGACGGCGGCGAGGGCGTGGTTGGCTGATCGGAGGTGGCGTTTGGGAGCGTAGAAGTTGACTCGGCTGTTGAGGTAGCTCGGGCCTTGGTCGTGTAGGGCTTTGTGTGCGTGGGTGAGGAGGCGGAAGGTGATTCTTTTGTTGACGGGGAGCCAGTGAAGGTCTCTCAGATGTCCGGAGATGTGGCTGGTTCGTGGGATGTCGAGGATGAGTCTGGCTGAGGCGTTCTGGATCCGCTGGAGTCTCTTCTGGAGCTTGGCGGTGGTACCGGCGTAGAGGGCGTTGCCGTAGTCCAGTCGGCTGGTGACGAGGGCCTGGGTGACGGTCTTCCTGGTCTCGGTGGGGATCCACCAGGAGATCTTCCGTAGCATGCGTAGGATGTTGAAGCACGCCGAGGAGACGTTGTTGACTTGCCTGGTCATGGAGAGGGAGGAGTCCAGGATGAAGCCCAGGTTGCGTGCATGGTCTGTCGGTTTGGGTGCGGTGCCCAGGGCGGGAGGCCACCAGGAGTCGTCCCAGGCGGAGGGTGAGGAGCCCAGGATGAGGACCTCCGTCTTGTCCGGGTTCAGTTTCAGGCGGCTGGTCGTCATCCACTCGGCTACCTCTTTCATCCCTTCGTGCAGGTTGGCTCTGGCGGCGGCGGGGTCGTTGGTCAGGGAGAGGATCAGCTGGGTGTCGTCGGCGTAGGAGATAATGTTGAGGTTGTGCTGGCGTGCGATGGCCGCGAGGGGGCTCATGTAGACGTTGAAGAGGGTGGGGCTCAGAGAGGATCCTTGAGGGACGCCGCAGATGACTTCGGTGGCCTCTGACTTGTACGGTGGTAGGCGGACTCTCTGTGTTCTTCCGTCGAGGAAGGAGATGATCCATTCCAGCGCCTTGTCCTGGATTCCGACGTTGCTGAGGCGCTGTACTAGGGTGCGGTGGCAGACAGTGTCGAATGCCGCGGAGAGGTCTAGGAGGATGAGGGCCGCTGTTTCTCCGTTGTCCATCAGGGCTCGGATGTCATCGGTGGCGGCGATGAGGGTGGTCTCGGTGCTGTGATTGGCTCGGAAGCCGGACTGTGAGGGGTCGAGGGATCCATTCGTCTCGAGGAAGGCGGCCATCTGCTTGTTGACGGTCTTCTCGATGACTTTGGCTGGAAACGGGAGGAGCGAGATGGGGCGGTAATTCTTGAGTTCGGTGGGGTCCGCTGTGGGTTTCTTGAGTAGAGCGCTGAGTTCGGCGTGCTTCCAGCTCTCAGGGAAGGTGGCGGTGTTGAAGGATGTGTTGATGATGTCTCGCAGGTGGGGTGCGATGACAGCGTCAGCCTTGTTGAAGACGTGGTGAGGGCAGGGGTCGGTCGGTGATCCGGAGTGGATGGAGTTCATCGTGCGGATGGTGTCTTCGGTGCTGATCGGGGTCCAGGCGTGGAGGGTGGTGTTGGGGGGTGGTTGTTCGGTCTTGGTGTACGTTGGTTGGTTGTTGAAGCTGTTGTGTATGTCCGCGATCTTGTTGTGGAAGTATGAAGCGAGGGAGTTGCAGAGGTCTTGCGATGGGGTGATGTCGTTGTTTCCGGCGCTGGGGTTGGATAGCTCTTTCACGATGTTGAAGAGTTCCTTGCAGTTGTGTGCGTTGTTGTCCAGCCGGTCCTTGAATGCAGTTTTCTTGGCGGCGCGGATCAGCTGGTGGTGCTTTCGGGTGGCCAGCTTGAAGGTGGTCCTGTTGTCCGGTGTAGGTTCCCTTCTCCAGACTTTCTCGAGGGCTCGGCAGTTCTTCTTGGAGCTCTTGAGTTCGTCGGTGAACCATGGGGCTCTCTTGCTGCCGGGTCTGCTGGGCGGGGTCCTCAGCGGGTCGAGCTCGTCCGCGCAGTTGCTGATCCACTTCGTGAGGTTGTCGGCGGCCTGGCTGGGGTTCGCTGAGCTGGCAGGAGGGTGCTGGCTCAGGGAGGTGGCGAGCTGGTCTGCTGTGATCTTGTTCCAGCTTCTGCGGGCAGCCTGTTGCTGGTGGTGGTGGGTCGTCGTTCTCTTGAAGGTGAAGTGGACGCAGCTGTGGTCCGTCCATTGAAGCTCTGTGGCGTGGCTGAAGTCGATGTCTGTGCTGGAAGAGAAGACTGCGTCGAGTGTGTGTCCGGCGAGGTGGGTGGGGGTGGACACCAGCTGCTTGAGTCCAAGATTGGCTAGGTTGTCGAGCAGGGTGCTGGTGTTGCGGTCGTTGTTGTTCTCCAGGTGGAAGTTGAGGTCCCCCAGGAGGATGTAGTCGGCGGAGGGGAGGGCATGCGGGCTGACGAAGTCGGCGATGTCCTCGCTGAATTGAGTGCGTGGTCCCGGAGGTCGGTAGATCAGGGTGCCTCTGAGGGTGGTGTTCGGGTCGGTGTGGATCTGGAAATGCAGGTGTTTGGCGGGGGTCAGGGTGTTGTCGGTGCTGGTCGTGAGACGGATGGTGTTCCTGTGGATGATGGCGATGCCTCCTCCCATCTGGTTGGCGTTGCGGTCCCTCCGGACGATCTTGTAGCCCTCTGGGATAGCGATGGCGATGTCGGGAGCTGAAGAGGCGTTCATCCAGGTCTCCGTAAACACACTTTAACTCAGGATAGAGGTACATTTTGGGAGCTGTGTGAGGTGATCTTAACCCACCTGTATGTCCATTTGGCTAACCCAGTTAACTGGGGACATTTGTAAATCCTGGAACGTGAGGCTGTTGTTGTTTCTCTGTCCTCTACCCAAAGGAGTTGGCAACACATGCATTTCTAATTATATCCGTCTCTCATCAACAACCTGACTTGTGGGCAATATGTTTTTTTTAAAATGTCCTTTTGACTTAGGAACAGAGTTGCAAGAGGTGGTGCAGCACACCTAAAATAACCATGCTGGAGCTCAGGAGGTGAATGAAAAATAAAGACGCCTTTAGATTTTGTTTTCATCTTGTTTCATATGCTGCTCTTTCATAGACATAAGTCAAATGCCAGGTTATGTCTTCTGTCAAATTGCTGCTTATTGTTTTGACAAGGAGTTTGGTCTTTACTTTTCTTTCTCTGACTACAAAGGTAGAGCATTTTGTAAAGTGAACTATGTGCCAAGTTTGCTGGGCTGCAGAAAGTGTGAAAGGAAAGGCTGTAGTATGTCAAATGCTTTAATAGATAGCAACATTTAAATACCTGTATTTGAAATGCATCAGATATTTAAAATATGTCAGTAGTAAGGAAAAGACAAATGAAGCACTTTTTTGTAATTCTAAGGTGTGATGGAATCATAGATTTTAATACGATCAAACAAATCAAAGCAATTTACTTGGTGATGCGCAAATGGAAAATATTCATGAAACCCGATTTCCACACACTATCGTTTGTGTGCTATATAGTTTAATCAGTACATCTGTATGTCTGTGCATATTTTGTGGCCATTTCAATAGAAAATATGCTGTCTGTAAATGACTCCCCCCACCACACCATGCTTTTGAGATATATGTGTGACAGTGTGCTCCATAGTGCACCAACAACTATATACACACTCTTACCAATTTCCTGTTCAATGGGCATGGCTCATTTGCTACACTTATTCTAAGTGTGATGCTTGAATTTCTCCCAATTTCTAAGTCTTCAGGGACGTAACATTGATCTGCAGTGCCCCCACTCTGAAAACTGTTCCAGCACCACTGCTTGGGAGGTCTGTGCTTTAGTGATTTGGGCATTGGAAATTGTCAGAAATTATGTTATTGGTTGAGGGGGATGAAAACCCTACTCAAGCAGCAACCACAATCCTTGTCAGGGGGAACCACAAAAGTCACTAATTAACCTGTGGTTAGCCCTCTGGTAGCTGGCACAAAAGCAGTTATACTTAAGTTAGAAGCACTGTGTTAAGTATTTATGCAGCAAACAAACAGTAGTAAAGTGAAAACACAACTCAAGAAAAATCTCAAATGATTTAGAAAAACAAGATACATTTTAATAAATAAAATGACACTAAAACAAATTAAATCCAATCTTGGAGAAAGTAGAGCCTTCAGCGGGGCAAGGCAGTAGGCTGTGTCTCTGCTTACCTTCAGACTTAATTTTGAGAAGAAACGTTCCATAGAAGTTTCAGAAGGGGTAGGGAGCTGGTGGTGTCCAAAGAGGAGGTGTCATCGTCATGGAGCCACTTGATAGAGTTGTGGTGAAATGTTTTTACCTTTGGACTTTGTCACTTTTTGGAAGTCGAAAATATCCTCTGGGACAAAGCTGCAGGCTGTAGCTGAAGAGGGCTCCACGAGGCCAGATACCTTCACTGAGAGGTCCTCAAGGACATTTGCTACTTTGGAGAAGAACGCAGCTGGCGCTACTGTGAGTCAGGCTGACTGATGACACTCTGTCGGTTCTCAGCCCACATTTTCGTGAAAACTTGTTAAGTCCCAACATTTAGGGTTAGGCAGTGGCAGCACCTTGAACACCACTTCCAAGGTGCCATGACTGTAGCAATACAACTTGGGGGTGTCAGGACTCTCTCTACATTTGGATTTAGAAAGTTCCTTTCTTCGACTGCCAATGCTCCAAAACATATAGAGCGAAACAAAAGGGGATGATGGACGGAGCGTTTGAGCAAATCAAACACTCACCCCCAGTCAACTGATCTGGGTTTAATCCATCACCATTCTTTAGCTCACTCAGCCACCCCAGTTCAGACATGGCCATATGCAAATCAGTCTGACTCTGTGCCTCATGGGAACAGTCCAGCCCGAACTGCCAAGCCATGTCTTCCCTGGACCGGAAACAAGCATCCTGGGACCGGTTTCGGATTCATAATCCTCATCAGCCAAGCTATCTTGAATCCAGTGGCCAAGTGAGCAAGGGACTCACGTCTGAGCATACCCTGCCAACTTAGGGCGAACAAAGCGAAACAAAAGGGGATGATGGACGGAGCGTTTGAGCAAATCAAACACTCCCCCCAGTCAACTGATCTGGGTTTAATTCCATCACCATTCTTTAGCTCACTCAGCCACCCCAGTTCAGACATGGCAATATGCAAATCAGTCTGACCCTGTGCCTCATGGGAACAGTCCAGCCCGAACTGCCAAGCCATTTCTTCCCTGGACCGGAAACAAGCATCCTGGGACTGGTTTCGGATTCATAATCCTCATCAGTCAGGCTATCTTGAATCCAGTGGCCAAGTGAGCAAGGGACTCACGTCTGAGCATACCCTGCCAACTTAGGGCGAACAAAGCGAAACAAAAGGTGATGATGGACAGAGCGTTTGAGTAAATCAAACACTCACCCCCAGTCAACTGATCTGGGTTTAATCCATCACCATTCTTTAGCTCACTCAGCCACCCCAGTTCAGACATGGCCATATGCAAATCAGTCTGACCCTGTGCCTCATGGGAACAGTCCAGCCCGAACTGCCAAGCCATGTCTTCCCTGGGCCGGAACAAGCATCCTGGGACCGGTTTCGGATTCATAATCCTCATCAGCCAGGCTATCTTGAATCCAGTGGCCAAGTGAGCAAGGGACTCACGTCTGAGCATACCCTGCCAACTTAGGGCGAACAAAGCGAAACAAAAGGGGATGATGGACGGAGCGTTTGCGCAAATCAAACACTCACCCTCAGTCAACTGATCTGGGTTTAATCCATCACCATTCTTTAGCTCACTCAGCCACCCCAGTTCAGAAATGGCCTTATGCAAATCAGTCTGACCCTGTGCCTCATGGGAACAGTCCAGCCCGAACTGCCAAGCCATGTCTTCCCTGGACCGGAAACAAGCATCCTGGGACCGGTTTCGGATTCATAATCCTCATCAGCCAGGCTATCTTGAATCCAGTGGCCAAGTGAGCAAGGCACCCCCTTTTGTACCCCCAAAACATATAGTCACAAAAGACTAGTGTTAGGTTTATTTGTGTGTGCTGTGTGTGTGCTGGAGGCAGCCCCTATTGAAGTGCAAGTGGGCAAGGAACAGCTCTGCCCCCACCCATCATGCCCACACCTAAGACCTTTTTTGTGTCACTATCTGGGAGGAATACACAAAAAACTAACAGCAGGGTCATGTTTCCTAGGATACCTGGCAGCAGGCACCAAATGGTTAGGACAAGAAAATGCCAACTTAGTAAAAGTGGCATTTTCAGAATTGTAACTTAAAATACGACCTTACCATTAAAGAGGGTTTTAAAAATAATTCCTTTGAGTCCAGAAATGACATTTCTACCTGTTCCTAATCAAAAGTTAGCACTTATTAAATGTAATAACGTAACCCAATGTTATTCAATGGGAGAGGTAGGCCTTACAGGAGTGAAAAATAAATGTAGGAGTTTTTTACTACTAGGAGAACTAAAACTTAAACATGCATGTCCTAATTTTCAATATATTGTGCCATCCCCTATAAGCTATTTAGGGTCTACGGTAGGGGTCAATTATATCTATTAGAAAGGAAGGTTTAGGCCTGGTAAAAGATTTATTTTGCCAGGTCGAATTGGCAGTTTGAAACAGCAGTACAGGCTACAGTGGCAGAGCTGAGAGTTGTTGTAAAAGGCTACTTTAGTGAGTGGCATAATGAGTGCTGCAGGTCCATTAGTAGCATTTCATTTACAGGCCCTGGGTACATGTAGTACCATATATGAGGGATTTATAAGTAATTTAAATGTGGCAGTCAGGTGCAAGCACATTTTACCAAGTTATAGGGAGAGAGCACAAGCACTGGTTAGCAGTGGTAAATGGCATAGAATCCTAAAGCCAGTAAAAACAAATTTCAGAAAACAGAAGGGGTGAAGGGAAAAAGTTTAGGGGCAGACCAGGCAGTCATATCTAACAGAAAAAATGTGAGGGTTGTTAGATGTTAGAATTTGAAGATATTCATCTAGATTCTGGACTCAGTAGCACCTGTGAAGAAGGCAATAATACCCATTTTACAATAAGAGAAGGGGTTTAGATTGTATTTTACTGTGTTCCTAGTTCAGAAGGTTTCAGGAAATTACTACATGATTATACAATAATGGATCTCAATCAGCGTGTATAGACCAATCTATTCAAAGAGGGCACATTACAGAGTATTTTTTCTTTAATCTTGAGTGGAGCGTCTCTTATTTCTATATCTGTTTTTTTGGGGTTTTTTTGACATCCCTCCTGTACATGTGTGGTATTTTTGCCACAACTACACAACAGTCCTGCTTTCCTGGGATCTGCAATTCACGATTTCGAGACATCACTCACTGCTGGAGCTGTGGGGTTGTTCTTGGGTCCTATTCTGCACAGAGATGTTGTGGAAATCAGAACTACATCATTCCTCCAATTAGAGAGAATTGGCAGCTGTGCTTTGGGCCTGAAAACCTTTTTCTCAGAAATTTAGGCCAGGAGGCTTCTAACTCCAAGTTCAATTGTTAGATCAGTACTACAATCTCTTTGTATCTGAACTATTTCAGATTCTTCTCTGCAGCTCTGTTGAGCAACGTACCATGAAGGCGATGCTTGCCTCTTGGTCTGAGGCGCAGAGTTTGCATTGTGGATATTTAAAGGCCCACTACCTGGATTGATCCTTTAACAATTAGATCCCATTATAGATTGGGGTTGCGTGTTAAGTGCTGCTGTACTTCAGGAAAAGGGTATCCCTTGAATGATATACTTCAGAGTGTTTGGAAAATCCTTTGTGGCTGCACCATTGGAATTGTTGTTCTCCACTTGTAATAAATATTAGTGAGATTTATTTAACATTAAATTAATGGTGTGTTGACTGCCCCCCCCCCCCCCTCTTTAATGACTTTTTAAGTTATTGCCGGGCTTTTCCTCTGGCGTTCCACCGGCAGTGACTATAAAATAGGCACTGCAATGGGAACATCAAAGGAAGATCCAGCACGGCATGGACTGATTAGTCCATGCCGTGCTGGAACTTCTGTGCATGCACACAGGAGGGCACACCTTTGCTCCCCTGTGTGTATCCACAAGACGTTATGCACAAGGAGACCCTGCTGGGCCCCCTTTCACTCTTTACTGCCACTATTTTCATGGAGAAAAGACCTCCATGAAAACAGTGGCGGTGATGAAAATCGTAATATGCTTTGCGGGACCGCAGCGGTCCTGCCAAGAATATAGGTGCAAATGGACAGTGGCAATACTGCCAGGGAACAGCAATTCCCTGGTGGAGTCTGCAGTCTCAGGGCAGCATGATCATTAGGGTTGTAATGGGGCAGTCGCCACACCACCACTGCCACACCACCACAAGTCTGACGGTCTTTGGAATGCCAGATTCGTAATAGGCCCCTTAGAGTAGACAGTCTGGAATATTTTGGCGGTAAGGGTCAATAAAAATAAAACAATAACCCTCACACCATGGGAAAAAATTCCAGTGGTGGAGGGGCCATTAGTTTAAATCGGTTGGTGTAAGTGTCTGTCATCAGACACTTCAATGGCTTTGTATGAGCCGCCATGGTGGCAGTTCATTCAAACTCCTAGAGTTCACCGCAGCTGAGAAAAATGGTGGCCATATTCAGCTACAACCTCTTCAGGACTACCCTCCCTTGCAAAGACATCAATCAAGAACTCTCTTACTGCTGCTATTTAAACCCTCTTTAACAGACTTAATCTCGGGCCACTAAGAATAATAACCAATAATTACATATGCACATTTACACAAAATGCTTATCTGAAAATTGACTGAATAGGTGAAGCCCAACTTTTGCCAATCTTTCTTTTGGTAGTCACTGGGCACTGTTGGTGTCTCCTTGAATGAGGCAAAAAACCACAGCTCAAGAAACACAATCCCTTACGTAACACTCAATTTGCCTATTCATCCCCACCACCAAATAACACTTGTAGATTTTCCCTTCATACCCATACTTCATACCTGTATGGCCTATATGCAATATATTCAACCATCAATTTCTTAACCCCACCGGTACATTCACTTTGTCATTCAATGCCTGCATGACCGAAATTGTCTACTGAGTAAAGGCCAACCGTCTAAAGCGGAACTCCCCAAAGGTCAGTACTTTGGTCTTGTTGAAGAGCACATCACAGTGGGACGTCACCTGGTGGCCAACAGAGCCAGGACCTACAACGCCGAGAACCTTGAGATCATCATTGACAATAAACTAGACATGACTGCTCCGGTCTATGTCATCTGTTAGATTTGGGGGTCTCTGGTTGGCACAGGTAGGTACTGGTGACAAGCAGGGACCCTCTCCTCTAGTCAGGGCAAGGGAGTTTACCCTCTTAAAATAACCCCTGCTCACGCTCTAAGTAGCTTTGCGCGAGCAGACATGACTTATTTCAGAGGCATTGTAGGTTAAGCAATTGTGAACTCATACAGTAATCAAGTGACACACCACCAATGGACACCACACTAGATTAATATCAAAAATAGTTATTTTTATATAGAGACTTAGCACAAGACCAAATAACAACAAAAATACCCATAATACTGTTTAGCAGTAAAGAGTTCTTGTTAGAAATGCGTACTTGATAGTTCTGTGCGCTTCGCACCTTCTGTCAGGCTCTCCTGGTGATGAAAATGCCCAGAAAGAGTCAAACAGGCGCAGCGGACGCTCCTGTCCGGTGCGCACACAGATGTAGTGCGAGTCTCACAGTACCTTAGATCGTTGTGTCCAGCACGGACGGGGCGATGAAAAACAAAAGCGTTGCACGCAGCGATATCCTCCTTTCACGATGCGAGCTATGGCTCGTAGACGTCCTGGGTGCGGATCGTAAACTTCGGAGTCGCGTTGTTCAAGGGGACGGTGCTTTGTGTGGTGCGATGGAGTTCTGTTGAGGCGTACGAGCCGTACCTTGAAAACTGGCGCCTTTCAATCCTTTAAGCGTGGTGTGAGGCAGACAGTAAGCTGTGGTTGTGCGAGACGTACCCAGCCGCTCTACGTGTTGCAGATTTTTAACACCAGAGGCAGGGTGCGCGTTGAGCAGTGCGGTTCGAAGGGGTATAAAGCGATGTGCGGTGCTTGGTCCCCCTTTCACGGTGCGAGCTACAGCTCGTGGGGGCCACAAATCGCGTTGTTCGGGGCGGACGAGTCCTCCTTTCACGGTGTGAGCTGCGGCTCGTTGGGGCCACAGTTCACGTTGTTTGAGGCGGACGGCTTGGCACGGGGCTTCCCAGTCTACGAGTTGGTCATTACGAGGCGCACACAGCTCCCTGCCTCGGCGCTACGGGGAAAACTGTGTTTCCAGCAGCTCTCTTCAAGGCAAGTGAAGTCCACTGGTCTTGGGACTTCGTTCAGGGGGCAAGCTCACTCACATGCCCTTGGAGATCTTTTTAGCACAAGTTAAAAGTAAAGTCCTTGAGTCTTTTGCCTGTCCTTTAGCAACAAGGCAACCACTGTAGGCCAATCCCCCAGGTCAGCGACAGTATTCCTCCTTACAGCTTTCCCAGTTCCTTCTCATCAGGCAGAGGTTTCTTCTTGGTAAATCTGGATCTAATTTCTTGGGAGCAGGGTCCCAATACTTATACCCCTAATTTATTTGTTCCTCTGGGGTAGAGGGACCTCTGCCCAGCCAAAACCAGTTCTTGAGCACTTTGTTGACATGTCTCTGACTTTTCATTCAGGGAGCAGGCTAGAGACATCAGACGCTCAACAGGAGGTGCATTGTGGTGGAAGGGCACAGTCCTATTCAGGGCCCAGGAGCACTCCCTCCACCCATCTGGATGTAAATCTCTCTATTCACCACCAGGCTACATAGCCCTGCCCTCTGGAATCCCCAGCCCTGTCACTCACAGAAACCAGACAGCAGATACACATCCTAGCAGAGGCAGGCTGAAATGGTTAGGCAAGCAAATACCAACTTTCTAAAAGTGGTATTTGCAAACACAGAATAGTTCAGGCATACTAAACTCGAATTTCTACCATGTTCCCTGGGTCTGTTAAGATTATAGAATGTAACAATTCTGACAGCCCATGTTGGCCTATGAGAACAGGTAGCCTTGCAATAGTGAAAAACGGAAATGGCTGTAATTCACTATTAGGACATGCCACACACATCAGGGCTTGTCCTACCTTACACTTACAATGGACCTTGCCCTGTCAGCATGACAGTACCAGACTGCACACAGGTTCTGCAATGGCAGACCTTAGACACATTTTACCGGGCCGCTTCTGTGGGTGGCACAACCAGTGCTGCAAGCCGTGCAAGCCCACTAGCAGCATTTGGATTTACAAGCCCTGGGCACTCCTGGTGCACTGTACTGGGGTCTGACAGTAAACCAAATAAGACAATCATGGAATCCAATCAATACATACATTTTTACAGGGAGCACTTGCACTGTAGCACTGATTGGCAGTGGCACTGTGCTCTGAGCAGCTACCACCAGCAAAACACATAATGCACAGTAACAAAAAGTGGAAGGGTGACCCACACCAAGGTGCCAGGTCTAATATCATCACTGCCTCATGCTTCAACACCCAGAAGATGATTTTCAAATGGCTCCCAATGAGCACCCAGAAAACCATCCGCACGTTCTGGTCACAAGCAAACTAGAGTATGGGAACCCCCTCTATGCGGGGATCACCAAAAATCTCAACAGACCATTCAGAACTCGTGGTTCAGGATCACTCTCAACCTCCCACACCACTCACATCACACCACACCTAGAGGAGTTCCACACACTCCCCATTCACAAACCAGCTCAATTAAAACACCCTACCCAGACATTCAAGTACTACATAACACTGGCACAGCATACCTCAACAATCGCATCTGCTTTTACAAACCTTCCACACACCTCCGCTAGCCTGGACTCCCACTAGAACAAATCCCACACATACAGAAAACCAGATCCAGCGTTCTCCTACATTGATCCTAAAACCACCACCGCTACACTAAGAGC
This sequence comes from Lissotriton vulgaris, assembly GCF_964263255.1. Classification (NCBI taxonomy): domain Eukaryota; kingdom Metazoa; phylum Chordata; class Amphibia; order Caudata; family Salamandridae; genus Lissotriton; species Lissotriton vulgaris. The sequence continues at coordinate 866,921,149 of NC_141687.1, read as the reverse complement.
CTCGTCTTCATGAAGCTGAAGACTGGCTTTTTGAGTAGTCTCACTAGAACCTAGTTGTGGCTAGACTCGCACCTGCACAGTGCCATTGTACCCTTTCAGGTGATGGTGTGCTCTAAAAGTCTGCATAACATAACATTCCTGCACCCTAACCCTTCTATTTCATTCAGCTAAGATCATATGAATTTATATCGTTTTTTGCACATTAATCCACCTCCCCCAAGATGTTCCAAAACTTCTTTCAGTTCTTCTTGTTGTTCAAGCTCTTCTTTGCACTCTTTCCCAAACATGGCAGCGCCCACTGCACGTACCTACACTGGCTTCCACCCACTCACTCACTCTGACTGTAAACTACCATATTAGATTCAATCAATGATAACCTTGATAAACATTCAGCATTGATATTGTCATAACCCAGCACATAACTTTACTTTAAATACACACTCTTGCAAGTAATAAACCCACTTTGCTAATTGTGGTGTAGCCTTACCAACAAGCAAGGTTCAACAAGACTAAAACTTCAAACAGAGCATTTTCGGGAACGGCGCCAAGAATTTGGAACTCTCTTCCGCCATCCATCAGAAAAATCGCCTTGACGCCCTTCTTCAAAAAGGAAGCGAAATCATTCCTGATGAGCAAATTCCTACTGTAATATCCGCAGAAACACCAGGCCAGCCTCAACTTCTAATTCATTTATCCTCCTCCTCTGATATATTGAAGATATGAATTGCACAGACTCGAATTTACTCCCTTATCTTATCTTATCTTAACATTTACTTATAAAGCGCACGGTCATCCCAGGGTTTCATGGTGCTACTCCTGCTTAGGTTATTGCGTCGGCCCCTACTAGAAAGCTAGTCCAAACAGCCACGTCTTAAGTGCCTTTCGAAAGTCCAAAAGGTTATCGCAGCTTCTCGTTGTTGCAGGGAGGGAGTTCCAGAAGGTGGGTGCCAGATAAGAAAATCTGCAACCTCCGACCCGCTTAAGTTTGATAGTTGGGACGGATAGAAGATGCAAATAGATAAGCGCAGATTGCGCCGAGAGACATGTTTGTTTATCATTGCCATGATGAATTTTGGGCTTTTGCCTTGCAATGCCTTAAAAGCAAGGCACCCAATCTTAAATGCCGCACGTTGCTCCACAGGGAGCCAGTTAAGTTTGAGCAGCAAGGACCTGGCAGAATGCCATTTTGGCTGTTTGTATATTAATCTGGCTGCCTGATTCTGCACCATTTGCAACCGCTTCATTAGATACTGAGGCAGGCCAGTATAAAGGAAATTTGCAAAATTCAGGCAAGAGAGAACCAGCGCTATCACTACCTGGATCAGTGCCGAGTGAGTCAGCAAGCGATCTTCCTGAATTTTCGAAGCTGATAGAGACTGGAGGAGACCACTGCTCCCACCTGTCCCTTCAACAAGAGGTCTGCACTGATTGTTACCCCAAGGCTTTTTACCGACAAGGATGGAACAGGAGAGGGGCCCAGCTCTCTAGGCCAGAAGTGGGGACCCCAACAACCCTCGCTCCTCCCAGGTAGCACCAACTCAGTCTTACCTGTATTGAGTTTCAATTGGTTGTTGTCCATCCAATGTTGGATATGTAACATGGTTGTTTGAAATTCCACGGCGGCATTAGGGTCATCTAGGAGGAAGATCAATCAAGACTCCCTATTGGGGAACTGTTCCCTACCCTATCTTTATCCACCGATCTTTATTATGTTTTGGATATCATTTGTTTTTGCTTTGTTTTGTTTGTGTTGCTGTTACCAATTGTGCTTTTCTTCCTTACTCACTATGTAAAGCGCTCTGTTACCCTACACTGGGTCTGTTTCGCGCTATAGAAAACTCTAAAAATAAATTTGTGATCTGTTTTCAAAATCTGTACCTCTTATTTTACTCGCTACCAGCATGAGAATGCGTCCTTCTTTCTCAATTAAAATATAAAAACATTCTGTACCTCTAAATGTTTTGGGAAGCCGATGAAACTTTTAAAAGTCTCCTCCTCTGTGAGTTATTAGTGTGAAAAGAAATCATCCCATAAGCTTACTTTTTCCTTTACGTACCATGATGGTGCAATTCGGAGGACTATAATCTATTATTGCACTGCTTACTTCTCTCCATTTCTTCTCACACATCACCAAAACTTCATCTTCCTCACTGCACTGCTATCATAGATTTCCTTCAAACTGTGGTAATGTTTTTGGTTTGTCATGTTCTATTTTCCTACAATTTACACAACCAGACTTCATTGCTGGACAATTACTAGATGTTGCAATATGTTTCAAATGTTCACACTTAAAGGGTTTCTTCTTACTAGAGGTTAGAGTCTTGCCCTTTCTTTTTAATTTTTCACATTGATTATCATATATTTTTTTCCCATCACCCACATTAACATTACTTTCACTCGAGCGAAAGTCACAATGGACTGCTAATCCATTTTGTTATGCTCCTATGGGTTCAAATCCCACCTCTGTTGCTACTTCTACCACTACAGGCAGCAAGATAGGTTGAAGGTATTTTATTCTTGAGTATAAAACTTCCACCAGTGCAACTTCCAGCCACAAGAATTTTTTCTTTGAATCCACTCCACTTCTCAGATTCTAGATGTTGACAGCAGAGCTACTGCCAGATACATCATATGCATTAATAAGGTGCGATAGAATACAAGTCTATCGATCAGAAGATAGTTTTGGTATGCTAGATTCCCTCAAATATTTGTTCAGATTGTTATTATCATTTCAGGATTTATTATTATTTCAGGATTTATATTGCGCATGGCTGCCCCAGCAACGGGGTGTCCCAGCGCATACAAGTACGGATAATTAGATGCAGTGATTAAAGGAGAACATTATACCGGGAAAAGCCAGGTCTTAATCGCTTTGCGAAACATTAAATGATTCTGAATTCCTCTGATGGAAACTGGGAACGAATTCCATAACCTAGCTGCCAAGTCTTTAAACGAGCGCCCACCCGCTCTAGATCTTAGAAAGCGGGGGTGCACAAACAAGACGTGCATTGGTGTATACGCCGTTAGCAGGCCAGCCAGAACCGGAGGTGCTTGTTGGGTGATTATTTTATGAGCCAAACATAGCGTTTTAAACTTTTTCCTTTCCTCTACTGGCAACCAGTGTAACTTAAGTAGAGACTTAAACACTAGACAGAATCTTGGCAACGTCAGCAGAGCGCGGGCGGCTGCATTTTGTACTCTTTGAAGCTGTTGCACCCTGGATTTGTTGGCTCCCAGGAATAGGCTGTCTCCATAATCCAGCCTGGACAGGATTGTGGCCTGAATAATGGTTTGACGAATTTTAGGATCAAAGAAGCCCAAAAGAGGTTTTAGTCCTCGCAGGAGTCCAAAGCAGGTCCCTGTGACTGATTTAGAATGGGTGTCAAATGATAATCGACCATCAATCCACACTCCCAGGTTCTTTACTGCCTCCTTAGGTACCGGGCCGGTTTGAGCCTATCTGGCCACCACTGCTCTGACCACAGATCACTGTCCTTTCCGAACACTAGAATCTCGGACTTACTAGCGTTTAGCTGCAAGCAATTCTGGGCCATCCAATCCGCAATCACCAACAAGTCCTCCTTGAAGTTAATAAGATTAATTTTACAATTCTTGGAGAAGGCAATCACTACTTGAGTGTCGTCCGCATACGACACCAATGACAACCCTCTGCTTTTAGCTACAATCGCTAAAGGTTGTACATAAAAATTAAAGAGCATAGGGCTCAAAATTGAGCGTTGTGGCACCCGGTGCGGCAGTCAGAGTATATTCTCTGGAATGATAGGGTGGTACCAGGACTGGAATGATCTATCTGACAGGAAGACTCTAAACCATTCCAACGCCAGCCCCCTAATCCCAATCTGCTGCAGCCGGTTCAGCAGTATCTCCTGGGAGACAGTGTCGAAAGCGGCGCTTAAATCAAGGAGAATTAAGGCCGTTGAGTTTCCATCATCAAGACTCATGTGAAGTTCCTCTGTTACTACCAACAAAGTAGACTTGGTGCTGTGATGGGCTCTGAAGCCAGTTTGGGGGATCTAGAATTTTGTTACATTCAATAAACTCTGAAAAAACAGTGTTAGCATATGAATCCACTACTTTAGCCAGAAAAGGTAGCCGCGAGATGGGGCGGTAGTTGCCCGGCTCCGATGGCTCTAAGGATGGCTTTTTCAAAAGAGGTGTTACTTTCGCATGTTTCTAAGCAGCGGGTAAGGAAGCTGAGGACAGGGATAGATTGATTCATTCCCTGCCTAATGGTGCCGTAAGAGTATGGAACTGGCGAAATGGATCAGGATTCAGCGGATCAGCTGGAGAGCCTGATTTAACTTTCTGACAGAGCGACTCATATTCAATGCCAGATAGTAAAGGGAACGAGGACAATATGCTTTCCCCAATGAAAACACTGTCCCTCTGTCCTGCTTCCAGGTCACAGTTGACTTCTGCAGCTACCGGAGGGTGAGTATTGTAAATCTTGTCTACCTTATCCACAAAATACCTGGCCAGTTTATCACATTGTCATTTGAGATCACGGTGGAGTCCGACTTCGCATTCTGACTCTTCATGGTTTTAAGCAGGGTAAAAACTGTTTTGGGGGGGATTGTGACTCTCTGAAATGTTATTACACTTAGAAGAAAATGACATCTTTCATTCAGTCAAGGGGGAGTGTAGCTAAAGGTTTCTTTTTGTTTTCACTCGCATTGTCATGCAAGCTGTTGAATTGAATTAAGCATTGACAAAGCCAATATAGAAAGCAGAAATGCAAACCTTCCTTTCTGTCTCACATGCACACAAAAGGACCACGCAACGTTAGCCAAAAAAGGTGTTCCATACCCTTTCCTGCCCCAGATCACTTCACCCCAATTCCCATGTACTATACAGCATTGCAAGCAGCAAAGCATATGTTTAAACTCACATAGAAGGCCTATATGGAACAGTAGCGTAAGCTTGAATTACAGGGAGCATGCAAATCCTATACCAACGTGACAGGGAATTCAAATATCCAGACTTGGTTAGGCGAGGAGGGCACGGAACCATTGACCAAAACGCGAACCAGGACAAGTGAAAAGGTCGTTTTGCTGTGGATTTGGTGGCCCCGCCTGGTTGTGCTGGCTTGGTAGTTGGCACACAACCATATTCTCCCCATTTGTACTGCTACTTTATAAAGTGTATCCATGGGGATGGCGATGGAAAAACTGGACTGGAACCCCCACACACTGGATATGAACTCAGGGCAAGACTGTAAAGGTTTGCATTAAGCATGGCCCCCTCTGTGCTACAGTCCCTACATCCTGATCACCATGCTGCAAATGCTGCTCCATTGCTGCGAAGCCTTTGATAAGGTCTCTTTCTGCTCACTTGCTTGATCCCTCTAGCCCACCCCTCTCGGACTAAATACATATGTATGGACCGTGCTTAATTTGTAAAATAATGAGTGACATGCCCAAAGCACTGCTCAGAAACCTGTTGGCGCTATGAAATGTCAGCATTAAAAATACCAATACTGGGTAGTCCTGAATTCACCGAAGAGACAGGCCATACACTTCGTGGCCCTTTATCTCACTTTTGAAGGTTTCTGCTTTCTCCCATGGTGGCGGTTTTTCTCTCTTTCTCTTCTTCCTTGTTTTCTGTTTGTTTGTTTTTGCCTCTCTTGCTAGTGGTCAGTGTCTGATGAGGAAAAATATGTGCTGCTCCCAAAAAACCAGTGCAAGTGGCATTCACTGGCAACCACTGGCTCAAATTAAGCACCGTTTCAGTGCTATTTAATTATGTTATTCTTAAAAAGAGCAGGCCAACTTTTCCTTTTCCTACTGAACCTCATTTTCGGTTTAAAGTAAAAGTGTTAGATTTTGTTTTAGGAAATTAATCTTTTTGTGGAAGTGTTAAAAATTGTGCTTCATAAATTGTGCATTTCTGCTTCTACATTTCCTTGCATGTGTCTGTTATTTTATTTGGAGAACCACTAGGCAAATGTTTTCTTTTCCCACTTAACTCGATTTCTGTGTAAAGTTGTTGGATTCCTTGCATGAGGTTTGTCTTCAACTTTATACGTTAATATGCTCCTTGTTTTCATGAAGGGCTTTGTGGTGTACTTTTCCTGGGCTATTTTGCAGTGCCTCTCCCTGCTGTGCCTTGAGTCCGAAGTAAAGGGTGAATCCGTGTGGGAACTCCCCTGTTGGCCCTATGTAGGCCTGACCTGTAAATTCCTTTCTGCTCACTGAATTTGGGTAATTTCGCGTTCCGCTGAGAACGCGTAATTTCCAAAAATTCTGCGATTCGCAGCTTTGCAGAATTCTTTGCTTGTTCGCGCTTTCAAAATGCGTGTTTGTGAGATATTGCTCCCCGAGCACGCAAACAGCATTCGCAAACAGGAAAAAACCATCCCGAATGGGCGGAACAAGCAATTCCGCGTGGTCGCAGAACTTTTGCGTGCTGGCTGAGATTTTTTTCCCGCTTCTCAGAGTTTTACATAGCGGCGACAACGCAAATTCTGCCCACCGCCTTGGGCAAGAACCACTGTTCTTCAATTGACAAGCCTCTGCTCTCCCTGAAAGAAAGCTAAGCGCCAAAGTTATGAAGACCTACTTGAGGCAATCCACAAGTTCTCCCAGGAAAGAAGTTGGTAATGTACAACAACCTCCCTAAGAAGACTCATACCTGTACTATAGTTTTTAACTTTGCTTCTTCTCTCTCTTCCCCTCAACTCTACTTTCATTTGGTCCTTATTTTTTCTCCATTTCACCTCCCTTTTCCTCTGTTCACTATACTGCTTTCTTCTCCCCTCCATTCTCATTTCTTCTTTAGCCTGTTTTTCTCTCTCTCAACTTGTCCACCATCCAAACTACACAGAGTGGTTAGCTGGGGATAGAAAGTGAGGACAGCTTACAGTGACATCTTCATCGCTTCGACCTATTGGAGCCAGCTGGGCCTTGGATCCTACCTAGTCTCCCCCTTCCCCTGTTGGACCCTTAACACCCCTACCCAACCCAGGGTTGAACACTGAACACAACTCCTGTTTCACCTTAACGAACAAGTTACTTACCTTTGGTAACGATATATCTGGAAGGAACAGTACTTAGTATTAGATTCCTTACCTTAGAATATCCCGAGGCGTCAGACTGGATCCGGAAACTTTTGGGTAGCAGTACCCCTGCGCATCGGTAGGCGTCGTCTGCGGCTCCACGTCCGTCTTCGGCATCGTCAGTTCTTATACACAACTTTTCCCTGCCAGAAACGCAGAGCCATGATAAAAACACTGGTGCCATGAAAGTAGGGCCCTGAAAGGGGATGACCGTAACCCTAGATATCGGTTCGCAGAACGGGGAGGATGGGTGGGGCGGTAAGGAATCTAATACTAACTACTGTTTCTTCCAGATAAATCGTTACCAAAGGTAAGTAACTTGTTCATCTGAAAGAAACAGGTTAGTATTAGATTCCTTACCTTAGAATAGATACCCCAGCAATACCAATCCCGGTGGTGGGTCTGCGAACCAATAATCACACCAGAAAGTCCTGGAGGACGGAAAGGCCAAAGAAGCCATCCCTCCGGACCTGACTGTCCAGGCAGTAGTCTCTCGCAAACGTGTGCAGCGAGGCCCATGTAGCTGCCAGACAAATGTCCTGCAAGGGGACTCACCGACCCAGGGCAGTAGTAGCCGCCATGGCCCGAGTGGAATGGGCCCTCAGCCCAACAGGAGCGTCCTTCTTAGCCAAGGAGTAGCATGCCTGGATACACAACACGACCCACCGCGAGATGGTCTGCTTGTGTACTGCCCGTCCCTTCTTAGCGCCCACATAACCAACAAAGAGTTGGTCATCCACCCGGAACTGGCGAGTGCGATCCAGATAAAATAAGAGCGCACATTTTGGGTCTAGACAGTGGAGCCTTTGAGGTATGCGGAGGCGGAAAGAAGGTGGGCAAGGTGATGGACTGCCCAATGTGGAAGGCTGAGACAACCTTGGGCAGGAAAGAGTGTCTTGTCCGCAACACAACCTTGTCCGGATGGATAGAAAGGAAAGGAGGTTTGGAAGAAAGAGCCTGAAGCTCACTCTCCTGGCAGAGGTGATGGCAACCAGGAACGCAGTTTTCAGAGTAGGAAGGCAAAGAGGACAGTTATGAAGTGGCTCAAAGGGAGCGCACATCAGATAGGTAAGAACAAGGTTCAAGTCCCACTGAGACATCACGAATGGAACAGGGGGGAACATGTGTGTGATGCCCTTCAAAAACCTATTTTCAATTGGGAACTTGAGCAAAGATGGGTGATCAGGTAGCCTTAAAAAGGCTGAAAGGGCACAAAGGTAGCCCTTGAGAGTGCCCAGAGCAGAGCCCTGCTGGGCAAGAGAAAGAAGGAAGAGAAGATCCTCAGAAAGAGGGGCAGAGAGAGGATCCACAGCCTTCGCTGTGCACCATGCCACAAATCTGTTCCACCTGCAGGCATATACCGACTTAGTGGAGGGACGCCTGGCTGCCAGAATTACAGTACAGACTTCAGGAGGCAAGTCAAATGGCCTAACTGTCACCGCTCAATCTCCAAGCATGAAGGTGGAGACTGGACAGGTTCGGGTGGAGGACCGTCCCCTGCTGCTGTGAAAGAAGGTCCTCCTGAAGAGGCAGACGAACCGGGGGAATCGACTTACATACTGAGTAGCTCGGGATACCAGTACCTTCGTGCCCAGTCCGGAGCCACAAGGATGACTTGGGCCCGGTCGCGTTTGATCTTCTTCAGCACTCTGGGCAGAAGTGGTATAGGCGGAAAGGCGTACAACAGACCCCAACTCATCTCGCGACGAAAAGCATCTCCGAGCGAGTGCGGCCTTGGAAATTCCAACGTGCAGAACTGATGACATTGCGCGTTCTCTTCGGTGGCGAATAGATCTAACCAAGGCTCTCCCCACTGCAGAGACCTTGCGCCACGTCCGAGTTCAGATGCCATTCGTGATCCATCATGCATCGCCGGCTGAGTTCGTTCGCCCTGGCGTTCAGAGATCCTGCCAGGTGTTGAACCACCAGATTCACGCCCTGATGTTCCAGCCACTGCCAGAGACGCAGAGCCTCCTGGCAAAGTGTTCACGACCCCACTCCGCCCTGTTTGTTGGAGTACCACATGGCGGTTGTGTTGTCATTGAACACCTGCACTACGCTCCCCCGGACAGAGGGGAAGAATGCCTTCAGTGCTAGACGAATCGCCCTCATCTCCAGAAGGTGTATATGGAGCTAGGACTCCGCCGGAGACCAGAGGCCTCTGATCTCCACCTCTCCCATGTGGCCTCCCCAACCTAGGAGGGACGCGTCCGTCACAACTACGTGCTCCAGTTGGGGTAAGGAGAGGAACCTGCCGCTGACCCAATCGCAGTCCGTGAGCCACCACTGCAGCTGTCTCGCAGTGCCCTCCGAGTTCAGGACAAGGTCGGACAGGTTGCCCTGATGCTTGGCCCACTGAAACTTCAGGTCCCACTGCAGAGCCCGCATCCGCCACCGGGCGTGATGCACCAGAAGGATGCAGGAGGCCATCAGCCCGAGAAGCCGCAGCGTCAACCTGACCGAGACCCGGGATAAAGGCTGAAAGATTGGAATCAGAGCCTAAATACCCCAAACCTGCTGTTCGGGAGGATAAACCCAAAACTGCGCTGAGTCGAGAACCGCTCCGATGAAGAGGAGCTTCTGAGAGGGGCACTGGTGTGACTTCGGCACATTGATGGAAAACCCCAGCTGGTGCAGGAGGTCTGTCGTTGTCTGGAGGTGGCTCACGACTGCCTGGGGAAAGCCCGCCTTCAACAACCAGTCGTCGAGGTAGGGGAAGACAGAAACCCCTAACCTGCGCAGATGAGCTGGGACCATCGCCATCACCTTCGTGAACACCCGTGGGGCGCTGGTAAGGCTGAAGGGGAGCACGGTAAACTGAAAGTGCTCGTGGCCTACCGTGAACCACAGATAGCGCCGGTGGGCCGGCAGAACAGGAATGTGGAAATAAGCGTCCTGCAAGTCCAACGCTACATCTAGTCTCCTGGGTCCAGGGCAGCTAAGGCCTGAGCCAATGTCAGCATTTTGAACTTCTCCTTCCCGAGGAAGCCGTTGACATTTCGTAGGTCCAAGATAGGGCGTAGGCCCCCTTTGCCCTTCTTGGGTACCAGAAAGTAGTGGGAGTAACAACCACACCCTACTTCCGGCCCAGGAACACGCTCGATGGCTCCCTTGACCAAGAGGGCCGTAACTTCCTCTTGCAGAAGTTGCAAGTGGTCCCCCGACACGCAGTGGAATTGTGGTGGCATGGCTGGAGGGGTCGTCTCGAAGGGGAGGGAGTATCCCCTTCGAACGATTTGCAACACCCACCTGTCCGAAGTGACAGCGCGTCACATGGGCCTGAAAGCATGGACTAGGAGGCTTTGGAGGCGGATGCTGCAGGGGAAGGTGTGGACTCGCCTCGCCGTTGTCCCTGACCGCCGCCACAGCAGTTTCCATGGCCGCCACCGCGTTGGAAGTTAGTCTGCGCTGCGTGGCTGGCATCACGTGTGGGAGCACCCCTTCCTTGGCCACGAAAGGAGCGAAAGGCACCAGTTTGCTGGTGCGGGCCGAGAGGCCCAAGGACTTGGTCGTAGCCCTGGAGTCCTTAAAGCACTCAAGCGGATGGTCTGCCTTGTCGCCGAAAAGGCGACGGCCATCGAACGGCATGTCCATAAGAGTGTTCTGGACATCGGCTGAAAAGTTGGCGGACCGATGAATCGCCACCGTCGTTGCCATCACTCTGCCCAGTGAGTCGGTGGTATCCAACCCACACCGAATAGAAAACCGTGCTGCATCTCGACCCTCCGCAAGGGCTTGGGTGAGTTTAGTCTGGACCTCCGCCGGACATTGTGGCAGCACGTCTGCGTCCCACAGAGAGTGGGTGTAGCGGCCCAAGAGGCACGCGGTGTTAACTGACCGCAGTCCCAAACTCAGGGAGGAGAATACTTTCTTTCCGTATTGCTCGTACCTCTTGGATTCCCAATCGGGCAGGGCCGTCGGGAATGCGTTCTGGGAGGTGGAGGTCTGGATGACCAGGCGTTCGGGGGTGGGGTGGTTGGACAGGAAGCAAGGGTCGCCCGGAGCCGGGCGGTGGCATCTGGCCATGTTCCTATCTACAGGCTAACCTGTAACGGGCTTGGACCAAGTGCCCAAAAGAATCTCTGACAAGGCATCAGTAAACGGCAGCAGAGGCTCAGGCGAGCTTGACTCCGGTTTAAGGACCTCAGTGAGGAGATTAGTCCTCACGGCTGCGACTGGGAGTTCCAGGCCCAAGGCCTTGGCCGCCCGCGTCAGCACGACACTGTAGGCAGCCCCCTTCTCCGTAGCCAGACCTCTCCCAATCCCCCTCGTCACCCATCTCCTGGTATGCAGGTTTAAAGGATGTGGCCGGTTCGTGGAAGTAAAAGTCTCCATACGACATCGAAAGTGGCACCGCTCCGGCGCCGGAACCGAATCAAGGGCAGGATCGGGGACGGCGTCGCCCGGAGGCAGCGCTGGGGGCGACACCCTAGGGGCCGGCGCCGGTGAGGTCGTGAGGTCGACCGGCGACGATCCGGAACCGGATCCAGTGAGGGTCTGCGGCGCCGGGACCGAAGCACCTGACCCGCTAGGCCCCCCAGCCGGGGCCGCTGGGCCCGAAGGCACCACAGAACCCGGCGGAGGAAAGAGAGACCTCATGGCCATGAGATACCGCTCGATCTCCTCTGGCGTCGCGTCATGCCCAGGGACTGGAAGGTATGGGGCAGGTTGCGACGCCCGTGACTCCGTCGGAGCCGCGTGGGTGGTGTCACCCAAACCCCTGGCTGCGTCGGGGTGAGTCGGAAGAGCGATGACTCCTCTCCGACCTCTCATGCCTCTTTCCTGAGGATCTTGATCCCGAACACCGATGCCGACTCTTGGAGCTATGAGGGCTCCGTCCCCGTGACCCATCCCTCGACCTCCTGTGGGACCAGGACTTTGAACGGCGCAGGGCCGACTGCCGGAGCTCAAGTCGCTTGCGGGACTGCTCCTGTCTAGCCTTAGACGTCAGGGCCCGGCAGTCAGAGCAGGTTCGGTCGTCGTGGTCGAGGCCTAGACAATGAAGACACCGGCGATGGGGGTCGGTAACCGACATCAATCGGCTGCACATGGAGCAGGGTTTGAACCCGGGCATCCCTACTGGCATCGTCTGAGTAAAACGACTCAAAAAACAGATCAAAAAGATCAAAGTTTTAGTCAAAAAATGACTAAAAGGGTACTACTTCTCCGGATCTGCGCTTAGCTGGTGCGGAAAAAAGAAGAACTGACCTCAGTGCTCGAGGGCTGCGTCTAAGTACTCCGGCGACGTCATCCCGGCGCAAACGACGCCGACGAGCCACAGACTACGCCTACCGATGCGCAGGGGTACTGCTACGCAAACAAAAGTTTCCAGATCCAGTCTGACGCCTGAGGATATTCTAAGGTAAGGAATCTAATACTAACCTGTTTCTTTCAGATTGAGTATTCAATGCGTTGCTCCTCCACCACTTCTGGGTAGACTCCCTGTAATAGTCCTTTGCAGATTAACAATGCTTTCTATAAATTGCTTGTGTATTGCTGCAGGGTAGAATCCATATAATACTCCTTGGTGGTTTGACAATGCCGACAATGGTTTGACTCCTTTGATGCTATTGAGTTTACTACATACAATACACCTTGTTGGTTTAACAGTGCCTCCAATTAGTTGGCCCATTGTTGCTAGTGGTAGACTCCATATAGTGCTCCTTGGTCACTTACTAGGGCCTCCAATGAGTTGCTCCTGTGTAGCTCATGAATGAAGAGACTCAATATAATATGATAATTTAGCAGCGCCTTCAGTGTATTTCTCCTTTTCTGCTTCTGATTAAAAACCATATAATACACTGTCTGTTTAACAGTGCCTCCCATAGATGTTTTGTTGCTCTACTCTTGATCCTGTGTACACTTTGTATAATAGTTATTTTTGGATAACAGTGCCTTCAGTGGGTTACTCCTCTGTTGCTCCTGCGGCTGCTTGGTTCTTTACTCACAAATAACCTAATCAAGTTTTACCAATATGTCAACTTTGCTTTGCTTCAAACATCCAATCCAATGCCTCAAACATGGCTTGCACATCACCCAGACCTAGATGCCCAGTGCTGACCTGAAGGTTAACCCAACCCAAGACAGAATTCCTGGTATTTGCGAAGAACAACAAACAGTACATACCTGGCTAGGGGCTTCAAAATCCAACTTTCACCGAATGCCACTTCACTTGCATTCTGCCTGGACAACAAACTCGCTTTCAGGGAATACTGTAAAAAACAAAAGGGCTTGGAACCAGCACTTTCTAATAAAGAAAATCAAACAATTTCGTCCAGAAAGCACCTTCAGAACTGCTATTCAAGCCATCGTAGTTTCTTACTTGGAGCTACTGACAAATTAATTCTATCCAGAACTTAGTCTATGCTTCAACTTCAATAGATTATGAACACACAATGCTGGCTTCAAATGAATGGCTGGTGCCTGAACAAACAGTTTAACAAAGGTCATGTTATGTGTATTTGTATAGCGCGCTAATCACCCATGAGGGTATACAGACACTTTTCAGGTGAAAACAGCAGCTGAATCCTTAGAATTGTTATTTGAAAAGCCAGGTCTTCAGCTTCTTGTGAAACTCAATAAGTGAAGAGGGGGTCCTGATGTGGGAGTTCGTCCCATGCCTTGGGATTGATGTAAGCAAAAGCTCAGCCTCTGGCTATTGCTTTGTGAATGCAGGGCATATGAGCTAGTAAATGGCAAGCTGAGTGGAGGTGGCTAAGAGGGAGGTGAAAGTGCATGCGTCAGCTGAGGTATGCATGACCTGTGTTTTGTAAAGCGTTTTATGTGAGGAGTTCGAACTGGGTACGTTTGTGTATGGGGAGCCTGTAAAGTTCTGAGATGTGGGGTGATATAGGTACGGCAAAGCGGGCAGAGGATGAGCCTTGTGTTGGAGTTTTAGATTGTTCAGGAGCTTCTAAGGAATTCCTGTGTAAAGTGCATTGCCATAGTCAATGATGCGTGTAACAGTCTTCCTGTAGCTTACTGGTAGCCATTTAATGAACTTTCGCAGCATCTTCAGGATGTGGCAGCAAGTAGAAGTCACTTTACGTGGGACATCGTGTCGAGCTTGTTGTCCATAAGGATTACAAGATTTCCATCGTTGGTGGCGAGTGTGGGGGCCATGGTCCGTTGGCCACCAGGTGAAGTCCCAGTCCGAGGCATTTCTTCCAAAGATTTCGACTTCAGTTTTGTACAAGTTGAATTGGAGGCATTTGGATTTCATGAAAGTGGCTACCTCGGTCATTCAGGTGACAAAGTTAGTTCCATGTGCCTTGAATTGGCCCTGTTACTTTCATTCCATGCGGTCATCAATTGTAAACAGCCTCTGATGAAGTTGAAGCATAGAATATTCTGGATAGAAGCAATTTTCCAAGAGCTCCTTCGGATGGCCTGTACCCAGTCAAATCGAACCTCTGATATAGGAATGTGGACTAAGAAAAACCATCCAGATCACAAAAAGAGCACTTTTTTTAGGAAATGCTTAGTATTTATAATAATTGGATTCCTTTCCTCAAGCAGAGGCATCTTCTTTCACCAGGAGGTTGAGCACTTAATACAGACATTTGAAACATTTGGCTTAACTTTCCGTTTCTAATAAGCTGCCAGTTTAAAGGCAGTAACCTGAAAATCCTTCATTGCATATATAAGTGGACTCTTACATAGGGTTTGTGGAGGAGAGTATCCTTCTGTATAAGAAAACATCTAACAGGCCCAGAATTAAATATCGAAGTCAGACTTCTTTAGAACCAAAAAGAAACCGACCATTCATTCCTTGGATGTCCACATTTAGATAGCTGCATCTCCCAAACATCAAGTCACAAAACAAATCCATTAAAAATAAAGCCATTATTTTTGGTTGTGATAAGTGCTTTTGGGTCATGGTACGGCTAAGACGTTGTCACAAAACCTTAAAAAGTAGTTCTGCTTAGAATGGCAGAACATTTTAGAGGGCCAACAAACTCCCAACTTGCCTCATGGTTCGGTCAAGTCTCAAATTGCTCCTAAAAATCTACTCATCTATAATATTAGAGAAAGTTGAGATGTGTCATTGGGAAAGTTGAGATGTGTCATTGGGAAGTCTGTGAGCACCAGAAATGATTAAAGATATTTTCTTAAGATAATTACCATCTAAAAGAATTTAGTGCATAAAAGATTAACACAGCATTAGTTATTATAAACAGTTTTAGCAGGAGAGCTCTTCTAACTAGACTGCTACCTGTGCACTTTGTTCTAAATCTAAAGTTCGGTCTTGAATCCCCATTCCAGCATCTAATTCATTTGATACAATATTGCAGAGGTGCTACGATGGGCCATAAAGCTACAATCATAAAGACATTTAGGGGACACTCCTTTGCAGAAATCTGACTCGGAAGACGGCGTTTCTGTTTCCTTCAGGACCCACCACCCACGTCTCGCGGTACCCGCTGCGCGGGTCCCGCTTCGTCGCTCACCTGCCTGACTCCTCGGTGGACCTTACATCCAGCTGCTCCTGTGGGGTTCTGAGAGACGGTGAGGCGGCAGGGCTGCGAGCGCGACCCGGGACTCGCTTTCCCAGGAGTCCCGGTGTCTCTGGCCGTGTCACCTGGCCCCGCTCTCCCTGACCGCCCCGCCCCCAGCTGCCCCAGGTGAAAAAGAGGGAAGGATCTCTCGCCAGTGGGACACTCCTTTGCAGAAATCTGACTCGGAAGACGGCGTTTGTTTCCTTCAGGACCCACCACCCACGTCTCGCGGTACCCGCTGCGCGGGTCCCGCTTCGTCGCTCACCTGCCTGACTCCTCGGTGGACCTTACATCCAGCTGCTCCTGTGGGGTTCTGAGAGACGGTGAGGCGGCAGGGCTGCGAGCGCGACCCGGGACTCGCTTTCCCAGGAGTCCCGGTGTCTCTGGCCGTGTCACCTGGCCCCGCTCTCCCTGACCGCCCCGCCCCCAGCTGCCCCAGGTGAAAAAGAGGGAAGGATCTCTCGCCAGTGGGACACTCCTTTGCAGAAATCTGACTCGGAAGACGGCGTTTCTGTTTCCTTCAGGACCCACCACCCACGTCTCGCGGTACCCGCTGCGCGGGTCCCGCTTCGTTGCTCACCTGCCTGACTCCTCGGTGGACCTTACATCCAGCTGCTCCTGTGGGGTTCTGAGAGACGGTGAGGCGGCAGGGCTGCGAGCGCGACCCGGGACTCGCTTTCCCAGGAGTCCCGGTGTCTCTGGCCGTGTCACCTGGCCCGCTCTCCCTGACCGCCCCGCCCCCAGCTGCCCTATAGGTTCGGGACTATAAACTTGGAAGCTGCTCGCTGCGCGGGAGCGCCCGGGGCTAAGCCCGGGCAAAGGGCGGGCCCTCTGTGGCCCTCCGTGGCCTGTAGTGCCTGGTCTGGCCGCACCCTTATTAGCCCTCTGTACCATAGGTTCGTATTGATTGTTACAGTTGCCTTTCTGACTGAAGCTACTGGGGTCACTTTTCCTCCGGGTAGCCTATTTGCTCACCTTGTGCTTACTGTTATCTTTGGGTCACTCGTTGTGATATTTTACTATAGTTTGTTTCCTTCTTTAACTTCCCAGAGATGTCTACTCGTAAAACTAGGAGCCAGAGAGCTGGAAACGACAAAACTAAAAAAGTAATTGGCACCCTAGATAACTTTATTTCACGAACACACTCTTTGATAGACGAGGGCATTTCTATAATGGAAAGGAGAGTATCATTGGACCTTGCTCACGCAAAAAGATCTTCATTGGGCAATATTGCAATGATGCATTCCCCGCCGCCAAGTTTGATAAACCTTGTTGTTACTTCTGCTGGGAACTCCATTAAAGATTCTACTCCCGCCAGCAGTCAACCACTAATTCCTACTAATGCCCCTGTCAAGAGCATACTACCCTCTAATATCCCCCATGTACCCGTGATAGTTAATCATGATGTTACTGACTCTTCTATTACGGCTGGGTCAGACACCATTACGTTAACTTCAATTGTTGTGAACACAACAAATCCTCCTATAGACAATCCCGCCATTATTTTACAAGGGTCTATGGGTTCCAACTCCGGTGGGGACAATACAGGTGTGGCGATAGCAAATGATGTGACTCTCCAGGCACCCATTGTTCAAACTGAGTCTGACCCCTTAGATTCTACCCCCCATTTGTTATCTTTAGGGGTTCCGGACGATATAACTCCTGATAGCAGTCTGGCCAGTCTTCTGGATGTGAGCGGAAGCAATGACTCACTAACTAATTCAGGAGACGGGCTTGACTCCTTAATGGAGTCTATGTCTAGTTTGTTAAAATCCTTGCTTTCGCCCCTGGAGAATAGGCTTTCTAACATAGAACATCAATTAGCTACTATTCTTGCGCTACAAGACCCTAGGCTGATTACCCCTGGCCCCTCTATTCCGGTGGTTTTACCGCCTGCTATTAACACTGGGATTGTTGTCACAAATCCACCTACGGGGAGTGCTCCAGCTCCCGCTATTATCCTTCCAGTTCCTTCTCTGCCAGCAACCGATCCAGTGAATAATATCAAACCCTCCACTTCTACATGTCCAAGTGCAGTGAATAGAAATGCAGTTACCAAAAAGACTCCTAACAACCCAGCTCCTATTATTCCACAGTCTCAGCCCAGAAAAACCACATCGCGACGTAACATCAATTTACCACCAGATGCTTGTCCGTACGTGGTTGTTCTGACAGGGATTCCTGAGCTGCCAATATCCACTTCTGAGCCCTTTTGGGCGATTAAAAATAAAATATGCCACTGGCTTGACAAAAATTACCCTCCACCACCCAGCCTAAACAAGAACATACTTATGGTCGAACGGGCACCTTGGGTAGGTGGGAAGAAGAAAAGTATAAAGGGTGATTGTGTCGTTATCACGTTTGAGGACCCACGACTTGTAGAATTTATATGTTCAACTCCTCCCTGTGATAGTAAGTCAGTGGTATCAGCCAAACCCCTGTCTTTTTTTTATATGCAGGAGGGCCACGATGATGTTAGATGGAGTTGGATGAGGCCAGCTAGGAAAGGCTTGGGTAGAGGTGGTACATACCAGAATCCACAACAATGGGGAATGCCTGCAGAGGAAGGATGGAACTTAGTCCATAGGAGGAGGGGGAACCAGTGGAAGGGGGATACACATTTCAATGGAGAAGGGTGGGGCCCACAGCTCAATTACCCCTTATTCCCTTGTTATAATCGATTTAGTGGGTTGGAAGAAGTGGACTGACCATCACCCCAGTGCATTGGAGATGCCAGGGGCTGTGGGGTTCTTTCTACCGTAGATAGTGGTTCTATCGTTCCTACTAGGGAGGAAGTACCTGACCAGGGTAGCACTATTCCAGACCCCTTGTCAGGGGATGTTGATACCCAGGCCGCCATGGATACACCTATGCTGTCCCCTTCCCTTGTTAAAATTCGGTCCTGGAACGTAGCCGGCTTAAAGAAAAACTTGCCCGACCCGGAATGGAACAATTTTGTAGATGATTTCCATATTTGCATGTTCCAGGAAACCTGGTGTGTAGAGCCAGAATACAAACAGGGCTATTCTACGTTTTTTGTCCCTGCAATACAGCATGGGAGGGGGCGCCCATCGGGTGGCTTACTTATTTGGATCAGGATAGATTTGAATTGTAAAATTACTGTTAATTATGTCCCCTGTAACGATATTCTACATATAACTGTTAAAAGGCAGTCTGCCAGGAATGCTTTTGAACTTTTTTGTATTTATGCCAGGGGGCTCCCAGGGGGCCAATTGTCTCCTATACTGGAGGTGTTAGACAACACGCTTTCTGCCCTCCCTTCTAAATCCTCAGTATTAGTGGGAGGTGACTTTAATTGTACATTTGAGCCTCTTGATGAGGATGAATTTTTGGGCTGTTATAATAAGCCAGGAAATCAGTTAATTCCATCCTTATCTCTGGCCCCAATTAAGAAGTGGTCGGCTCGAACCATTCAGTTGAATGCCCTGGTGTCTGCACATGACCTATGTGCCTTAAATGGCCGTACCACATCCGATCGTATGGGCGCTATGACCTTCAATCGATTAGGTTGCCCGTCACGGATTGACTACATCCTATTGGATATAGGGTCATGGGCTAATCTGGTTGATATGGAGGTCAGCCAGAGGATTGATAGCGACCATAATCCCCTTTGCATGGGTATGTTCTGGGGAGACAACGGTGGTGAGGAGGTTCACAATGAGCTGATTACCAAAGAACTAGTCCCTTCTAACTGTAATCGCAGGATTAAATGGAATGTGGTTAGGTGCAATGAGGGGACACTCGAGAATATTAGGGTTCTAGTTTCGGCTGCCTCATCTGCCCTGGTTCCAGTGAACCAAATTTCACTCCAGCTTCAGGGGTCGGTGCTGGCAACTAAGTATAAAGACCTAATAGGGGAGATCAGTATGTTTTTCTCAAAAAAAAACAAGGGATGTCATTTGTCTAAATGCACGCAAAAAAAGGGGAACCCTTGGTACACTGCCTCCTGTAGAGAGAAAAGGAAAGCAATTTCACTAGCTATTAAAAATAAGGATGCCCCAGCTGCTAGATTAGCTAGAAATGAGTATCGCACCAGTATTATGAAAGCCAAAAAAGATTGGGAAGAGGAACATTGGCAGGCTCTAAAGGAAGCGGCTCATGGGAAAAATGCCACTGCATTTTGGAAACTAATCAACGTCATGGATAGACGAGGCGCTGAGCCCATACCAAACCATATAACTGAGTCCCAATGGTATTCCCACTTCTCAAATTTATATGGCGTGGGCTCCTTAGAAGCTGCGCCAGTATCCCCTATACTAGGTACTGATCGTATGGTCCATCGGAATGATGGCTTTACAGATGTACTGTTTTCGCCCCGTGAGGTGCAAGAGGCAATCCTTAAAATAAAACCGGGTAAGGCACCTGGCCCGGACGGAATACCGGGTGATTTATTGATGTCTAATCCACTGGTTTGGGCTGATTTTATTGTAAATGTTTTGAATCTCATTCATTTAGGCGAGCAGGTACCGGACTCATGGAAGGGTGCTGAAGTTGTTACCGTTTTTAAAAAGGGTGAGAGAGAGGACCCTGCCAACTACAGACCAATTAGTCTAATTGATGTTATTCAAAAAGTAGTTGGCAGGGTAATTGTAAATAGGATTGAGGGCTGGCTTATGGAAGAAAACATTCTGTCCCACTTTCAGGCTGGATTCAGAAACAATGTTGGGGCCATTGACCAAGTCTTCAGATTTTGTGCAGTTTTCTGGAAAACAGTGTCAATAGCCAGAGGGAGCCTTTACCTGGCTTTTATTGACCTCAAAACGGCTTTTGATGTAATACCCCGTGTTAAACTTTGGAATGTCCTATTGGATATGGGTTTCCCATCTTATCTGCTAAATCTTATCATCAAACTCCATGAGGGTACATATGCAAAGATACGCTGGGGGGCGCAGGGGCAACTCACTAAGAGTATACCTGTTAACAGAGGGGTGCGGCAGGGGTGTGTGATGGCCCCTACTTTATTTTCCCTCTTTATAAATGGGGTGGTGAAACATCTGCAAGATACACCGGCCGATGCCCCCATCGTGGCTGGGGAGAAAACACCATCCCTCCTCTTTGCCGACGACACCCTCCTCTTATCAAAAACCCCCACAGGTCTCCAAACCCTTCTTGATCAGTTTAGTGTTTTTTGTCAGGAACGGGGACTTACAATAAACACAACCAAAACTAAACTAATGGTTATGACCGCCAAGAGGAAATATAGGAATATCCACTTGACCTTGAATGGATCTCCTTTAGAGGTGGTCGATGAGTTTGACTATCTTGGTGTTAGGATTAATAATCATTTGAAATGGGAACCCCATATATGTAAAATGATTTTAAATCTCAAAAGGGTTTCCGGCACTATTTTAAAAAACCAACGTCTCTCTGTAAGCAGGCCAGTTGCCCCTGCCTTATCAGTCTACGAGGGGAAAGCAATTGCCTCAGCTGTTTATGGCTCGGAACTGTGGGGCAATGAGAATACCAACGACCATGTCCGATCAGAGAACAAGTTTATGAGGGACTTGGTGTCGCTTCCATCCTCTACCCCACTTAAACCTTTATTCTTAGACCTGGGTAGAAAGTCTATTGGGGAGATCCTCCAGCTCCGTCCCCTCTTATATTGGGTTCGTTTGAGGAGGACCCCCGAACTAGCTAATTATGCCCTTGTGCTAGATGAAATGCTAAAATTAAACACTTCAGGCAAAATCAGGTGGCTAAATGCATTAAAAAAGCTTATTGCAAGTGTGGGTTTAAGCGACGCTTGGGTATCCCAATCACCTCCACCAAAACAAGTGGTGAATAAATTATATTGGGATTGGATAGAGACCAAGGCGCTACAGAACCCAAACTGGGGACATTTGACCGAGACCTTTTTGACCCATAAATGCACCCTAAAATTGGAATTGTTTTTGGACTTCATTCAGATTCCTCGGGAAAGGACTTTATATCTTAAATTTAGACATGGAACATTGCCCCTCAAAACTTTTACATCTAGATGGAACAATAGGAGGGAAGAGGATATAATGTGTCCAGGGTGTACAAATCCCGAGGAATCATTGGGCCACTTTTTCTTTGCCTGTAAAGCATACATCTTACCTAGGAAGAAATGGTTAAAACCAGTACTAAAGAATCTTGGTGTTAGAGATTACAAATCAGCTTTGCGTATTCTTATCTCCGACACCTCTTCTATGGTTACTATTTGTGGGGTTGCAAAGTTTTTATCATGTGCCTGGATCATTAGGACTAAGATTTTAAAAAATGCTCATCAAGTCAATTTTTCCACATAACTTTTATATGTATGTTTGTAAATAATGAACTGTTTTTATAATTATGTGTGTACTTTATGTTTGTACTTTTTATGATACATGTGTCGAATAAAAGTATAATGACTTGACTTGTAAAAAATAAAAAAATAAAAAGAAGCTAGTTTCTAAAAAGCTGTACGGTAATTTGCTGGTAGTTGTCCACAGTTCCATTTAATACAAACAAATCCAGAGCTGCTGGGCAGAATGGAAAGTGGGTCTTGAAAACACAAGAAAATAGGAATTTTAGAACTGTTATATAGCCTCAGGACATAGTAGGTAAATGTTTGTGGTACCTTTTTCAGGACTACAGGGCAGACATAGGTTACTGGGATTGGACTTTAACAATCCGATCCCTTTACTACTGGCGTCCTGAGGTATACTTTACTATTGAGCCCAAAACTGAGCATCAAGTACGCTTCTTTAGCAATTAACCATCAATGGAGCAAGGTGAAGCAGTGTAAGGCTTACTGAGGGAGGTTGTGTTGGGTAGAAGCTCAAAACCCAGTGAAATTTAAAACAGTCAATAAATAGCATCGGCAAAGACAAAAGGTCTGGTTTAAAAGTACCAGGCTTCTACAATTGGTGTTTAGGTGCATTGTATGTACAAATGCTGTCCTATATTCTATAGCAATACCGAGAAAAGTTGCAAAATAGGATTGCTTTCTGTATAAAATGTATATAGGAGACAAAGAATTGAATGTGGCTGATTATCAACCATACTTTTCAGAAAAATAGTCCCTCATATGTTCTAATGGGAGCATTTCCATTTGAAGGCAGAATGATCCACCAAATGATCTACCCCAGTAGCACGAGGTGAGAGTTACACTCCTCTGGGTGTAGTCAAGCCCAATGTATGTTTATTTTAAATAATTGACAATATCTCATGCAGATAGGTGCATTGTCCAACAAAGCAAATACTGTGCATAAACATTATAGGGCTTTGATATGGGATTCATTTTGTGACTGTTAGAAATGGGGGTCTCTATTTGTCAAGGGCTTGCAACTTTGTCCAAATAGGGACCCTTCTTCCTAGTCAGGATAAGGGAGTTACAATCCTAAAATAACCCCTGCTCACCCCCTTGGTAGCTTGGCACGAGCAGTTAGGCTTATCTTAGAGGAAGTGTGTAAAGCATTTGCTCATAACCAAGAGTAATACAGTGTAAGCATTAGAAAAGGACAATACCAGTTTAGAAAAATAACCAATATTTATATACAAGACAAAAAACGATACATATCCACAATACAGTACTTCGAAATCTACAGTTATCAATATACGCTTTAAAAACAGTTCCTTGATGTCAATAGCTCCGTCCGGGGCTATTAAAGCATCAGATGGAGTTGTTGGTGAAACCAGGGTCGCGGTGCGAGATGAAGGCAGTGCTCGTCACGGTGCTAGCAGGTCACAGTGCAAGCAGCGGCATCGTCGTTGCTTAAACGCTGTACTCCGCTGACCAACTGGAGTCGATGGCGCTGGCAGGCCAAGGCTGCGGTGCGGGACGAGGGTGGTGCGTCGTGTAACGTAACGAGCAGTGCCCTCGGAACACGGTGCAAGCAGCGGTGTCGATTTCGGTGTGGAGCAGCGTCTGGAATACCAAGGTGTTGTCGTGAAGCAAGGCGGTGCGGAGTGCGGTGCCCACAGGTCGCCTTGCGAGCAATGGCTCGGTGGCGGCATCAGCAGGTGTTGTCGGTGATACCAGGGTCGTGGTGCGGTGGTGCCCTCTGCAGTGCCAAGGTGGTGTTGTGAAGCAAGGCGGTTCGAAGTGTGGTGCTCACAGGTCGCAGTGCGAGCAGCGGCTCTGTGGCGGTGTTGTCGGTGAGACCAGGGTCGCAGTGCGAGATTAAGGCGGTGCTCGTCACGGTGCTAGCAGGTCACGGTGCAAGTAGCGTCGTCGTCGTTGCTGAAGCGCTGTCGTCGGCTGCTGAACTGGAGGCAATGGCACCAGCGTCGGTAGGCCAAAGCTGCGGTGTGGGATGAGGCGTCATCGTGGTGCGAGCAACGGTTTGGTGGTGGCATCAGCAGGTGTCGTCAGTGAGACCAGGTTCGAAGTGCCCTCTGCGGTGCCAAGGCGTTGTTATGAAGCGAGGCGGTACAGAGTGTGGTGCCCACAGGTCGCAGTGCAAGCAGCGGCTTGGTGGTGGCGCCTGCAGGCTTCGTCAGTGAAACTAGGGTCACGGTGCGGCGTTGCCCTCTGCGGTTCCGTCAGGACACAGAGTCGGCAGCGGTGTCGTAGAGTTGCTTTTCCTCTGTTACAGCACAAAACACACAGACCCCAGTGCTGGGGGCAGAAGAGCTTGACGTCTTTGTTGTTTCTGACACTTCTTGAACAGGGGGCAAGCTTTGCCTCAAGCCCTTGGAGAAACTCACAAAGCAGATTGCAGAAAGGTCAGTCCAGTCCTTTCATCACGCAAGACAGAAGCAGTAGAACAAGTTACTTACCTTAGGTAACGATCTATCTGTAAGAAACAGTAGTTAGTATTAGATTCCTTACCTTAGAATATCCCCAGGCGTCAGACTGGATCTGGAAATTTTTGTGTAGCAGTACCCTTGTGCGTCGGTACGCGTCGTCTGCGGCTCCGCGTCCGTCGTGGGCGCCGTGATGACGGAGTACTTACACGCCGCCTCCGTGCGCTGACATTAGTTCTTAGACACAGCTTTTCCGCGCCAGAAAAGCAGAGTCATGTTAAAAACCAACACTGGTGCCATTGAAACTAGGGCCCTGATATCGGTTCGCAGAACGGTGAGGATGGGTGGGGCGGTAAGGAATCTAATACTAACTACTGTTTCTTACAGATATATCGTTACCGAAGTAAAGTAACTTGTTCATCTGAAAGAAACTTGGGCCCGGTTGCGTTTGATCTTCTTCAGCACTCTGGGCAGAAGTGGTATAGGCGGAAAGGCGTACAACAGACCGCAACTCCACTCGCGACGAAAAGCGTCTCCGAGCGAGTGCCGCCTTGGAAATTCCAACGCGCAGAACTGATGACATTGCGCGTTCTCTTCTGTGGCGAATAGATCTAACCAAGGCCTTCCCCACTGCAGAAAGAGACCTTGTGCCACGTCCGAGTTCAGACGCCATTCGTGATCCATCATGCATCACCGGCTGAGTTCGTCCGCCCTGGCGTTCAGAGAACCTGCCAGGTGTTGAACCACCAGATTCACGCCCTGATGTTCCAGCCACTGCCAGAGGCGCAGAGCCTCCTGGCAGAGGG
This sequence comes from Lissotriton vulgaris, assembly GCF_964263255.1. Taxonomy (NCBI): domain Eukaryota; kingdom Metazoa; phylum Chordata; class Amphibia; order Caudata; family Salamandridae; genus Lissotriton; species Lissotriton vulgaris. The sequence goes on along the minus strand of NC_141687.1, from coordinate 866,896,058 downwards.
TTCACGACCCCACTTCGCCCTGTTTGTTGCAGTACCACATGGCGGTGGTGTTGTCCGTGAACACCTGCACTACACTCTCCCGGACAGAGGGGAGGAATGCCTTCAGTGCTAGACTAATCGCCCGCAGCTCCAAAAGGTTGAAATGGAGCCGGGACTCCGCCGGAGACCAGAGGCCTATGATCTCCTCCTCTCCCATGTGGCCTCCCCAGCCCTGGAGGGACGCGTCCGTCACAACTACGTGCTCCGGTTGAGGAAGGGAGAGGGATCTGCCACTGACCCAATCGCGGTCCATGAGCCACCACTGCAGCTGTCTCGCAGTGCCCTCCGAGATCAGAACATGGTCAGACAGATTGCCCTGATGCTGGGCCAACTGAAACTTCGGGTCCCACTGCAGAGCCCGCATCCACCATCGGGCGTGATGCACCAGAAGGATGCAGGAGGCCATCAGCCCTAGAAGCCGCAGCGTCAACCTGACCGAGACTCGGGATAAAGGCTGAAAGACCGGAATCAGAGCCTGCATATCCCGAACCCGCTGTTCGGGAGGGTAAACCCAAAACTGCGCAGAGTCGCAGAGTCGAGAACCGCTCTGATGAAGAGGAGCGTCTGGGAGGGGCACAGGTGTGACTTCGGCATGTTGATGGAGAAACCCAGCTGGTGCAGGAGGTCTGCCGTCGTCTGGAGGTGACTGATGACTGTCTGGGGCGAGTCCGCCTTCAACAAACCAGTCGTCGAGGTAGGGGAAGACGGAAACCCCTAACCTGCGCAGATGAGCTGCAACCACCGCCATCACCTTCGTGAACACCCGTGGGGCGCTGGTAAGGCCGAAGGGGAGCACGGTAAACTGAAAGTGCTCGTGGCCTACCGTGAACCGCAGGTAGCGCCGGTGGGCCGGCAGGACGGGAATGTGGAAATAAGCGTCCTGCAAGTCCAACGCTACCATCCAGTCTCTTGGGTCCAGGGCAGCTAAGACCTGAGCCATTGTCAGCATTTTGAACTACTCCTTCCGGAGGAAGCCGTTGACGTTTTGCAGATCCAAGATAGGCCCCCTTTGCCCTTCTTGGGTACCAGAAAGTAGTGGGAGTAGCAACCACATCCTACTTCTGGCCCAGGAAAGCGCTCAATGTCCCCCTTGGCCAAGAGGGCCGTAACTTCATCCTGCAGAAGTCGCAAGTGATCCCTCGACACGCAGTGGTATTGCGGTGGCATGGCTGGAGGGGTCGCCTCGAAGGGGAGGGAGTAGCCCCTTCGGACGATTTGCAGCACCCACCTGTCCGATGTGACAATGCGCCAGTGGAGAAGGTGATGGCGAACTCTGCCCCCCACTGGAGTCACATGGGCCTGAAAGCACAGACTAGGAGGGTTTCGAAGCAGATACTGCAGGGGTAGGTGTGGACTGGCCTTGCCGTTGTCCCCTCCGCCTCCACGGCAGTTTCTACGGCCGCATTCGCATTGAAAATTGGTCTGCGGTGCGTGGCTTGCAGCACGTGTGGGGGCGCCCCTTCCTTGGCCACGAAAGGATTGAAAGGCACCTGTTTGCTGGTGCAGGGCCGAGAGGCCCAAGGACTTGGCCGTAGCCCTGGAGTCCTTAAAGCGCTCAAGCGCATGGTCTGCCTTGTCGCCAAAAAGGTGACGGTCATCAAACGGCATGTCCATGAGTGTATTCTGGACATCGGCCGAAAAAGTTGGCGGACCTCAAATAGGCGTGGCGACGAATCGCCACCGTCGTTGCCATCGCTCTGCCCAGTGAGTCGGTGGTATCCAGCCCACACCGGATGGAAAAACGTGCTGCATCTCGACCCTCCGCAAGGCTTGGGCGAGTTTAGCCTTGACCTCTGCCGGGCATTGTGGCATCACGCCCGTGACCGTGTCCCACAGGGAGTGGGTGTAGCGGCCCAAGAGGCATGCGGTGTTGGAAGACCGCAGTCCCAGATTCGGGGAGGAGAATACCTTCTTGCCGTATTGCTCATACCTCTTGGATTCTCGATCAGACAGAGCCAACAGGAATGCGTTCTGGGAGTTTGAGGCCTGGATGACCAGGCTCTCGGGGGTGGGATGGGTGGACAGGAAACAAGGGTCGACCGGGGCCGGGCGGTGGCGTCTGACCACGTTCCTATCTACAGGCGGACCTGTAGCGGGCCTGGACCAAGTGCCCAAAAGAACGTCAGTCAAGGCCTCATTAAACGGCAGCAGAGGCTCAGCCAAGCTTGACTGCGGTTTAAGGACCTCAGTGAGGAGGTTAGTCCTCACAGCCGCGACGGGGAGCTCAAGGCCCAAGGCATTAATCCCCCACGTCAACACCACACTGAAGGTTGCCCCCTCCTCCGTAGCCAAGGTAGGAGGCGAGACAAAACCAGTGTCTGGCGCAGTGTCCAGACCACTGGCATCCCCAAGTCCACCTGTCCAGTCCTCTTGGGACTGACACTCACGTGTCAGAGGGTCCTCAGTCCCCTCCCAATACTCCTCATCACTCATTTCCTGATAGTCAGGGTTGTCAAATGATGGGGCCGGTTCATTGAAGTAAAACTCCCCAAGCGGCGTCGAGAGCGGCGCCGGATCGAGGGAGGCAAGGGGGACGGCGCCGCCCGAAGACTGCGGCGGAGGTGACACCCGAGGGACCGGCGCCGGTGAGGTCGTCAGGTCAACCGGCGACTACCCGGATCCAGAAGCGGATCCAGTGGGACCCTGCGGCACCGGGCCCGAAGGCTTCGGCGGCATCGGGCCCGAAGCACCTGCCGGCATCGGGCCGAAGCACCAGACCCGCTAGGGCCCCCAGACGGGTCCGCTGGGCCCGAAGGCGCCGCGGAGCCCGTCGGAGGAGTGAGGGACCTCATGGCCACGAGGAACCGCTCGATCTCCTCCAGCGTCGCTTGCTGCCCGGAGGGTATGGGGCAGGTCGCGACGCCCGCGACTCCGACGGAGCCTCGTGAGCGGTGTCACACGAAACCCCGGCCGCGTCGGTCGGGGGGAGTCGGAAGAGCGATGACTTCTCTTCGACTTCTTGTGCTTACCTGACTACTTCGAGCCTGAGGAGTGATGCCGACTCCCAGAGCTATGATGGCTCCGACCCCGTGACCGGTCCTTCGATCTCAGCCCGGACCGGGACCTCTCGCGGCACGGGGCAGACTGCTGGAGGTCGAACCGCTTGCGGGACCGCTCCCGCCTAGCTTTCGATGTCAGGGCCCGGCAGTCGGAGCAGGCCTTGTCATCGTAGTCGACAGACAGTGGAGGCACCGGCGGTGAGGGTCGGTGACCATCATCAGTCGGTCGCAGTCCTCACACGGTTTGAAACCTGGCATCCCTACCGGCACCGTTCGGAGTCGAAGACTTCGAAAAATTATCAAAAGGGATCGTAAAAAGTTTATTAAAAAAATGACTAAGTACCACTTTTCCTGGATCTGCGCTGCTGGTGCGGAAAAAAGATTAACTGACGTCAGCACGCGGAGGCGGCGTATAAGTACTCCGACGACGTCATCACGGCACCCACGGCGGACGCGGAGCCGCAGATGCCTACCGACGCGCAAGGGTTCTGCTACGCAAAAAATTCCAGATCCAGTCGGACGCCTGGGGATATTCTAAGGTAAGAAATCTAATACTAACCTGTTTCTTTCAGATATTGCAAGGCAACACAGCAAAGCACACAGCAAAGTGGTAGGTTCTCCTCACCGCTTCTCCAGCTCTTCTTCTTGCCAGTCTTCTTGATCCAAAAGAGGTCTAGAGTTCAGGGGTCTGGGTTCCAATATTTATATCCCAAAATCCTTTGCTCTCTTAGGCAGAGTGTGTCTGTCCAGCCAGAACAAGTTCTGCCTTCTCTGGTGTGAATTCCTAGCAGTAGGTGGAGACGGCATTGTCAGAGGCAGACCAGGCCGTTTGAGGTGCAAGGAACTATCCCCTTTGCCCATTGCAGCCCAGGTCTATTGAGCCCTTTCCTGACCCTACACCTAGACTATTTGGAGCCCTCCTGCTCCCCAGCCTTCTGTCATCAAAGACAAGCAATCCACATTCCAGCAGAGGCCCACGGGATGCCTAAGCAAGAAAATACCTACTTTCTAAAAGTGGTATTTTCAAACACAGAATGTAAAAATCACCTTCACTAAAAGATTTGGAGTCAAGGCATACTAAACTGTATTTTCCACCTAGTTCCCAGGGCCAGTTATGTTTATAAGATGTTATAAACAAATTTCCCATTCTGTCCTATGGGGAACTGGTAGCCTTGTAATAGTGAAAAACGAAATGGGCTGTAATTCACTATCAGGACATGCCACCCACACCAGGGCATGTGCTACCTTTCACATACACTGCACTCTGCCCACAGGGCTACCTTGGGCCTACCTTAGAGGCTCTAACATGTGGAAAAGGGAAGGCTTAGGGCCTGGCAAGTGGGTGCACTTGCCTAGTCAACATGGCAGTTGCAAACTGCGCGCAGACTCTGCAATGGCAGGTCTGAAGTACCCTTTTAAGGCTACTAACGTGGGTGGCACAATTCGTGCTGCAGGCCCACTAGTAGATGTTGATTTACAGGCTCTGGTACACTCAGTGCACTTTATTAGGGACTAACAAGTAAATCAAATTCCCAATCATGGAAACACCAATCCATAACACAATTTACCACAGGAGCACTTGCACTTTACCACTGATCAGCAGTGAGAAAAGTGTGCAGAAACACTACACCAGAAAAAACAGTCAAAACCGGAAGGGCTGACGTAAATAATTAATTTACTCTCTTAATTTCTATGCAGGTAAGTACTTAATCAATAATAACTCAGATCGGAAAGAAAAAAACCAGAGTCCGTGGTGTTAGAGTTCTTAGGGGTTTTATTCCTTAAAAAGGAATGGTCATGACCAGGATATCGGATTCTGACCACCACAGGGGTGTCAGAAGGGATAGAGCGCGCTACATTTTATTAACAGTACATAGCTTATATACTTAATTCATGTCATAAGCAACAATGCAGGAGGCGTAACAGCTGAGAGAAGACAAGATAACAGTATACACGTGGTACTAGTGCGTAATCAAGAGGCGTGAACTAGGCGTGAACTGGAGGTGTGTGCTAGAAACGTCACAGGTAGGTGTCACAAAGGGGTGGCACTAACAGAAATGTTGCAATGTCAGCAGAAATTGGAAGCTTGGATGCGCGCGCAGCTGCATGACATGTGAATGACGTGAAGCTGGAGGGTGCAGGGGATTTGACATTCAAACTGACGGAAAGAGACAGAAGTCTGGCATGTCAGATCAACTTGTACTTTTATCATATCTGATATCTGGTGTTGCAGGAACTAAGCTATCTGGGCGGAAAGGTTTCTGGGGCAGAAGTTGTTCTATACTGACTGAGAGTGCGTGTATAAGCGCCTGAATGTCTGTAGGAGAAGCGTGGGGGCATGGGCCTTCCATGGGAGCATGGTAACAGAGGCTATGAATTACTTGAATTAATTGCACAGAGACAGGCCGGCCCTTTGGCTCTGCAGCTGGGAGGATGTTTACTTAAACTAGTAGGCAGGAATGCATTTTCGAGGAGCAGATCAGATAATTCGAAGGTTGAAGTCAGTCTTGGCAGAAAACAGGCTGAGCTGAGCGCGAGGGGCCGCGCTGGAAGTAAGTCAGAGTTCACGGGTACAGAGGCAGCCTGGGCTGAGGCCCTCGGAGTCAGAAGCCAGAAAAGAGGCTCGGTGGCAGAAATTCAGGGCCTACTTAGCTAGAGCTGAAAAACGTAGAAGTACACCACAAAAAGACGTTGGCATGGCATACTTAGGAACGGACTATTCAACCCATTCAGGGTGGGTCTGAAAGAGGACATATTAACGTTGGACGCAAATGTATTTGCGTCTTCATAGCTGGCACAGGAGGGAAGTTACATGTACTTTAAGCTTGATACATGGAGTCGGTGGGGTACACGATAGGGAACATAACATGACCAAAAATTTATATTTCCTCATTCCCTCCTTGTTCCCTACGGACCCTTCATGAAATCTCGATCCTCATGAATCTATCAGTTTGTTCTTGCAGCATCATTTGCTCATCTTTCTTTCTTTGACGGTTTGAGAGGAAACTGGAATGTTCGATGCAGGAGGTGGCAGACAGTCCACAAATTGCTGGCCCACACTGTAGGCACAGGCAGCAACTGAATACTATGACTAGGCCAATGCCTAGGAAGGATAGGATCTTCCATCCCCAAGCAGTTAACGTTGTCCAGAACCAACCGGACCAAGTCCAGGTGCCTGGATTCTGATGTATCAGATTTGCAATTTTATGGAGACAGGTAATAGCTTTGTATACAGATGGCGCGTTTTCTGGGATGAAAACACAGCAACTTGACCCGATGACCTTACAAGCTCCACCTCGATCTGCCAAGATGACGTCAATCACGAGACGATTTTGAAGGACAACGATCCGCATAGCAGACTGTTCCTCTGTTATGTTACCTAAAGCGGAAGCGGTTTCATGTACTACTGCTTCAAGTGTTCTAGTTAATCTACGTATTGTTTTACTATTTTGGACGGGTCCTACAAAGAAAAAGAATCCTTTATTAAAATCTGTGTATTGCTCCCATGCCGTTTCAGTATAGTCGACAAGCGGGAGGTCTCTTCGGACTCTATTGTTTACTAGATTTGGATTACGATGGTAATCAGGGGGAGCTAAGAAAACAGGGGGCAGAAGGAAAGCAAGATAACAGGTACCATCCCAATCTGGTGGTAGACTTATGTATGCGGTATGGCCACAAACAAAATATGTATGTCGTTTAGCTCGAAATGAGGACCTACCCTCATCAGTGAATTCGACTATAGTAGTACATTTACTATGACCTAAGTGAACTGAACCCTTCTTTCTAACACAGAGGTGACCGGTGACTGGTAATACTGACATGGCAGGAAGGACGGGTGCAGCTTCGGATTCAACAACAAGAATCATAAGGTTTTCTGTGTAATTTCCTAACCCATATACTTCATTTTCTAGATCAGTTCCTACAGAAACAGATTGACCTTTACTATCAGGGTAACAGGCGTAGAATAGGACTGAATTCAGGTTTCCCCAAATCCATTTCCCTTCGGGGGTAGCGGCAATCTCGGGATCTAAGTTGTTAAGTATTTTAAACCATGCACCACAAGAGCCATTATGCGAGAATGGATACGGAAAAAGAGGCAGAGCTCCCTGATACTTCTGGTGGGGAGGGAGTCGGCCACATACCCAGCAATTGGTAGCATTGCTGGTCTGGTGAGAGTGGTGTAGCATACTAATGAATGTATTGTTGCGCAGCGCAAGTCTGTAAGAAAGCTCGTGTGGAGGCAATTCACTAAAAGAATGTTCAGCAGATACATTGTAAGCAGATTGTTCACGCCTGAAAATAGGCCAGTAGATAGGTAGCAAAATGCTAGCAATAATAATTAAGATACTCAGAATAAACATGATTATTAGTGTCACTATACAGTGACTACGAAGTGATTTACAATATGCACTTTTTTTGAATCGTCTCTCTCTCTCTCTATCTCGATCTAGCGGATACATGTCAGAAACTATTTAACCGATTCACCTAGGGGAGGACTTAAACAATTAAACTGTCTGACTTGCTAGATCGGAGTTTCAACCTGTACTCCTCTTGGGGAGTTTTTTCTCGTTCAGATACTGTAAAGTCTTTTGGCTCGACACAGTCTTTGGTGGGGGTGGACGAGTCTCGATCAGGTTTCAGTCCCAAAATTTTTTTCACATGACTCGTGTGAACCCACCCCTTTCTCCCCTCGATTTTTACGGCGGTCCTCGTGGTGAGAAGGACGGTCTTCGGCGATTTCCAGCGGGGCTCCAGCGGACTTTTCCTGTCGAAATTGCGCACCAGGACTAGGTCACCAGGACGGACATCGTGCGGCTTTACATCGGTGTTGTCGGGGAAGGCTGCGGCAACCTGTGAACGACATGATTGGAGTGCAGACATCAAGGAGGCAAGGTAATCTGTCAACATATTACAATCAACATCAGTTATTTTCTTCGGAATGGGCGTCCCCCACATATTCGGTGGTCTGCCAAAGACCACTTCGTACGGGGATAGCCCTGATCTCGAATGGGCAACCATTCTCATATAGAATAGTGCCACGGGCAGGGCGACTATCCAGTCGACCCCTTTCTCCTGACATATCTTTGCAAGGCGTATTTTCAGTGTCTGATTATGCCTTTCTACCAGGCCTGCGGCTTCGGGATGTCGGACACAATGGAATTTCCACTGGTATCCCAGCAATAAAGAAACTTCTTTCATTAATGCAGATGAGAATGGCTGACCGTTATCTGAGTACACGACACGAGGCAAGCCATATCGTGGGAAGAATTCACGAACCAGCTGCTTGGCAGTGGTCGGAGCAGTGTAATCTGGGACTGGGTATGCTTCTGTCCAGCGGGACAGAGCACAGACAACTACGAGAACATATTTAAATCCTCGACAACGGTCCATCTGGATATAATCCATCTGGAGGACTTCAAAAGGGTGATCGGGAGGATGAAATCCACCTTGCTCTACAGGGACGCTTTTTCCTGGATTGAACTGGCAACAGATCATGCAAGTGCGCACTTTCTGTTTCGCTGCTGCTCGTAAGTGTTTATTGTTCCAGAGATTTTGTAAACTGTCTAACATCGCTTTCTCTCCTAGATGTGCGGGACTATGTGCTGTATTTATCATGACTTGAACCATAGCGTCAGGGAGAAACCATGTAGATTTTCCCTTTGTCATCCAACCTTGATCTGTCTGGATCCCTCCTAGTTCAATCCATTTCTTTATTTCATCTGGGGTAGCATGTGCCTGAATATCGATAACATCTAGTGTGGGATCCCTGACTGCCATACACTTAGTCGGTACTATTGTCTTTGTCATATCAGTTGTCTGAGTGTGAGTCAGTGCTGTATGCTTTGCTGTCTGGTCTGCCAGGTCGTTACCCTGGGAAACAGAATCTGTGACTTTAGTATGTGCTTTACACTTCATGACCGATATTCCTGAAGGCAGATGTATGGCATCTAACAGTGCTTGAATGAGGGGACCGTGTTGGATCTTGGCACCATGAGAGGTCAGGAAACCTCGTTCTTGCCATAACATGCCGAAGTCGTGTACAACTCCGAACGCATAACGGGAATCAGTGTATATGTTGACATTTCTGTTCTTGGCTAGTATACAGGCTCGGGTCAGAGCAATAAGCTCTGCCGCTTGAGCGGACAGTGTGTCAATACGATGTGTTTCTCTAACTTCAGTTTCAGTGGTCACGGCATATGCGGCCACTAATTCTCCTGTATTTGTTCTCATGCATGAACCGTCCACATAAAGTGTCAGGTCTGGATTTGTCAGTGGGACATCTGTTAAATCTCGTCTAGGCTTGGTTACTGCATTAATGATCTCTATACAATCATGCGGGGCTAGACCTGTCACAACTGATGGTAACAGTGTTGCGGGGTTCAATATGCTGCAGCGCCTGATTTCTATGTGTGGCTGGAATAGCGTTAATTCGTAACCTGTCAGTCGTGCTATAGTCAAGTGCTGAGTCTGGGTTCTGTTTAACAAAACCTCTACAGAGTGTGGAACTTGTACTGTTAATTGATGGCCTAAAACAATTGAATCGCTCTGTCTGATGGCTAATGCTGTTGCTGCTACTGACTTCAAGCACGCAGGGAGTGCCTGGGCTACTGAATCCAATGTACTTGAAAAATAAGCGCAAGGCTTATGTGAGCCTGCTTGATCTTGAGTGAGGACAGACAATGCTGTACCATCACGTTCTGTAACAAAAAGTGTAAACGGTTTGCTGTAACATGGTGTCGCTAAAACTGGTGCTTGGCATAAGGCTTTCTTTAATTCTTCAAAAGCTTGTGTGTGTTCCTGAGTCCAAGGGAGGACAGTCGAAGTCGCTGCCTCCTGTGTTGTTAACTGGATGAGTGGTTTAGCCAGAAATGCATATTGAGGAATCCATTGTCTGCAGTACGAGGTGAGGCCTATGAAGGCCCGCACTTCCTTTTGTGTCTGGGGTTGTGGCATGTTTACAATTAACTGAATGCGATCGGGAGTGAGCTGTCTCCCCACTTTGGACAGCAAGTGACCCAAGTACACAACTTGCTGAACACAGAATTGTAGCTTCGAAGGGGACACCTTGTGTCCCTTGTCAGCCAGAAAATGTAAAACTGTCAGTGATGCTTGTTCGCATTCGGGCTCACTTCGTGCGGTGATCAGCAGATCATCGACGTATTGCAGTAGAGCGGTGTTGACTGGCATTTGAATACAATCTAGTTGTCTTTTCAGTGCTTGACTATAGATGCTGGGGCTTTCTGTGAATCCTTGAGGTGCGCGGGAAAATTTGAAACTTCGTCCATTTAAACTGAATCCGAATAGATATTGGCTGTCGGGGTCAATAGGTACACTAAAGAAGGCGTTCTTGAGATCAATTACAGTAAAGAACGTTGCTTCAGAATCAATAGCAGTCAATAAGGAAGAGATGTCGGGGACCACAGGGTATTGTGGTACAATACATTTATTCAATTCTCTTAAATCAATCACCAGCCGATATACTGGCGGTGCATTGGGGTCGGTACGTTTAAGAATCGGAATGATGGGTGAATTACAGACATTGGAGTCGGTCTCTACGACCACTCCTTGGGCAATGAGCTCTTCAATGATTTTCAGTAAAGCCACTACAGCATCGGGTGGTAACTTGTATTGTCTGATTCTGGGTAAAACAACACCTGTCTTGAGTGTAACACGGTATGGAGTGATATGCATGCAACCTACATCAGTTGGGCCTTTTGCCCACAAGTAATCTGGCACATTTTTCAATCTGACATCAAATTCTCTCAAAACATAGTGACCCTTGAAATCCCGTAGAAAGAGTCTAACTCCCTCCGGGGAACAGCATATTATAGCTCCTAGAGCTTTCAGAGTTTTAATTCCTAACAGATTTTCTGGGCATGATTTCGTAAGTAACAAATCTGTAACTCGTGATAATGGACCCACAGCCAAGGGTACTAGTTCCGATACTTCATTTACAATAGGCTGTCCTGAAAAACCAAGGGAAACATTCTGTGAGCCTGAGAGGGGTGCCCCTGGGACTTCATCATGGCTGATCGTGGTGTGACTTGCCCCTGTGTCAATTAAAAACTTTCTATCTTTTCCCAATACCTGACTGTGTACATAAGGACCTTCTTGATCTACAGGAATTTCAATAAGAGGCAGGCCACCTTCCCTCTCTAGGCTGTTTCATGTATATCGGGGGTAATCTGGATATGCAGACTGGGCATACTGGTACATCTGTTGTGAAACTTGCTGAGTCGCGGCAATGGGCTGTGGCTGTGGTACCGCTACTGTCTGCGCTGTGTGGGATGGAGCATGCATAGACTGTGTGTTCTGCATTGGCTGTTCGCTCTGTGAGGTCTGTTGATGCCCATGGTCATGTCTAGGTGGATGCGGTCTTTCTTTAGTTTTACCTGATGCTATGTTATGTTTCAGGACTGGGCATTCATGTACGTAGTGACCTGGCTGCTTGCAGTAATTACATGTCCCTTTAACGGGAGCTGTAGGGTGACTTGTCTGGGTCCCACCTTTTCTCTGACCGTCGGCTGGGACCGTCTGTGCTACTAACATTTTCATCTTGGTGTCTTTCATACGTTTCTGTTCCTGATCTTGTTCTTCTCTAATTCTGTTCTGGTGATATTGTAGCATCTGTAACATCTGGGATGGCGTATTTGCCTGCCAAGTACTTTCAACTTTGTACACTCGGTTTTTAACTAATGGTAGGGAGTTCTCGACTAGTTTTGATACAAAAAGGTGTGGATATGACTCGCTACTTGGTTGGAGGCCACTATTAATAATGAAACATTTCTCGAATCTTGAATAGAAGTCACTAGTATCTTCATCTTGTTTCTGTTTACAGGACTAGATGGCGTCCCAATCTTCCTTTCTAGTTGTCAATAATCTTGGCAGAACCTGTACTATTAAACCGGGTAATGCTTTAGTCTTATCCCCAAGGCCTAACCCTGGGACCCGTTTGCTTTCTTCGTCTTCTATTTCTGCCCATGCAATCTTTGTGTCCCCCACCTCCCATTCCTTTTAATTTCTCGTAAATGCCCGTGGGCAACAGCACCTTCAACATTTTCATGATATCATCATACGTGTAATCCCCCATTAGTAACATGTCTTTAAGCTCTCTGTGGAAACCTGCAGGGTCTTTATCGTGACACGGAACTAGTTTCTTCATTTCTAACAGTTCTAACTTAGTCAGTGGCGTGTGTACATATACACGTTTCAAGATGTGATCCGTGCCCATAACTGGGTGTACTTCTCGTAAGGGGTTCTGACTTTCAATGCCACCCCCGCATTGCATGTGGTACGTTTTCCTTTCTGGAGGCGGGGCGGGAACATATTCAGAGCTTATGAAGGTGTTATATTTATGTCGTTGTTCTAGAATTATTTGTATTAACTTGGTACTGAAACCTCTCCATCTGTCCATAAGTAGTGCTTCTAATGTTTCGTGTAAGGGACCTGGATCGGAATGATGGTTTCTGTACTTGATGAGGAGGTGCTGAATCATATATACACCTGCTAATTTCTGCTCGTCTGGGGAGAGGTTCAAGAATGTCTGCGCTAATGTATCATCATTATATATGTCTGGATTTTCGGCCCATAACACGGCTGACCGGGCTAGTTCCTGTTCATCCATAGAATTGAGTACATGGTACCCCATTCGGTCTCGAAGCCTTTTATCAGTTTCCTGGAACTGATGTTCAGAAGAATTCGGATTTGTTAAAGCAGAGAGAAAAACTCTCTTGTTTTCCGGACGGATGCCCTTCCTAAGGTAAGTTCCCTTACCTACATACGCTATAGTATCCGTAGTCCTTTCTGGTTCTTCAAGTTCTTCTTCCTCCTCGGAGGAAGCTTGTTCTTTCCCTTTTTGGTGTACTGCTATTACTGCCTTTCTAATTTTCTTGTACATACTGGCTATGCAAGTCCCCTTGTCATGTTTTCCATCGGCTATATTTTGACCCCACTTGTTCAGTGCATCCATTTCACTCTGATCTGTTCCAGGTCTATCTCGTTCTCTTATTAGACAATTTATGAAAAATCGTAGTATCTGTGCTTGAATGTCAACTTTCTGTTTCTCCATGGCATCCTTGATACTGTCAGGGTCTTTCCCTGTCTGAATAAACTCATATATTCTATCTAGACGGTCCTTCATTCCTACATAGCATAGCAAGATATCAGTAGCAGATCTTAACCGTAGTGATGCCAATATCATTAGATCGTCTTTACCGGGTACTGGATCATATCTACAAACGGAAATGTTTTCTCTGAATGCGTCAAAACGAGGAGACTTGAACGTGAGAGGACTCTGCGTATCCCTGATATTGAGTCTGCGTGTTAATGGCGGGGTCCGAAGACCCGCGGTCGCACCTCCTGAAGCGGAGGCTTGGGCATTATCTCCCTGTGGAGTCTGTATCTGAATTTGAATTTGTCGTTTAGTAGGATCAGGTAGACCTTGCTTCGGTAGGTCAATTTTGGGTGCGGGAAGTGGTGGAGCTGGCGGAGCGGGGGAGGTCTGTCGCGGTACCGGCGGAACATGATCTGGGGGCGGAGTGCCACCCCCGTCGCTGTCAGTAGGCAGGGCACGAACAGGCAGATTGGCGTAAGCTGGTGCTACATCCTCTAAATATGAATTTAGGAATATGTCTTTAGTAGTCTTATGCATTACTTTAGTTGGCACTAATGGTGGCGGTAAGTTTTTCGGTATTTCGGATAGGGCCTCAGGTGTACCCTCGGCCGCGAGATACATACCGTTTACGAGATTGTTTCGGGCACGGTCTATTTGTTCTGTTTTTACTCGGATCCCTTCAGTAACATTCGTTTTCTTGGGCTTTTTCTGATTCTTTAAGTCTGTCTTCTCTACGGATTGCTTTCTCAGCACGCTTATGGGATTCCTTACGCCAAAATTCTATGGCGTCTTTCTGAGATTGTCTAGCTTTCTTTTTCCATAATGCTTCTTCTACCTTCATGATGCACTCGGCATCCCATGTTCCGGTAGTGGGCCATCTGTGTCTTTCGTCTAGATGCTTGGTATAGTCGGCCCATAAGTCTAGATACAATATGGCATCTATGCCATGTTTATGATACATAAAGTTACCTGGAGTGTCCCTAGGGGGAATAGGAATTTCTTCCTCCAGTATCCCTTTCCTAGTTCCTATCTGTTTTAACTTGTTGAAAAACGGCATCTTGTTTACTTATTACTGAACACCCAATCCTTACTGCTTAATACTGGTTTACAGCTAGTTTATACGAGAAACACAATAATTCACATTTAAACGGTCACATTCATACCACGACATTAATCACATAAAAAGACATTTGAAACACAGATGACTACCCCCTATACTGGATGTACTGCTCAACAGTACAGATACACTGGTGTAACAGTGCAAAAAATTCAGAATACTAGATATACTGCTAAACAGTACAGATACACTGCCTAAAAACAGTGCAGACCGGACTTGTGTACCCAAACCCGTCTAGATACGTCCCAGCAATGGTACTCACCGGGAAGCACGGAACAGAAGGCCTCGGAAAACTCGACTGGACTCGACTCGAAACTTCGGAAAACCTCGGAAAACCTCGGAAACCTGGTGGGCCTCTTGACACCTCGGACCTTGCTTCTTTCGGCTAGGCTCTGGTCGGGATCCTCCGCACTCCTCACCGCCTCGTCTGGGCACTGATCGCAGTCTTCGTCACCTCCGTGGGTCAGAGGGAGATGCAGGAAATCCTGCCGGTACGCGTAGGTTCCATCTAACTGATGGCAGGGGACAGAGCTTGCAATGCGCCAACCGGCGCGTGAGGTGGGGGAGGGGTCCCTGTTCGGGCGCCAAAATGACGTAAATAATTAATTTACTCTCTTAATTTCTATGCAGGTAAGTACTTAATCAATAATAACTCAGATCGGAAAGAAAAAAACCAGAGTCCGTGGTGTTAGAGTTCTTAGGGGTTTTATTCCTTAAAAAGGAATGGTCATGACCAGGATATCTGATTCTGACCACCACAGGGGTGTCAGAAGGGATAGAGCGCGCTACATTTTATTAACAGTACATAGCTTACATACTTAATTCATGTCATAAGCAACAATGCAGGAGGCGTAACAGCTGAGAGAAGACAAGATAACAGTATACACGTGGTACTAGTGCGTAATCAAGAGGCGTGAACTAGGCGTGAACTGGAGGTGTGTGCTAGAAACGTCACAGGTAGGTGTCACAAAGGGGTGGCACTAACAGAAATGTTGCAATGTCAGCAGAAATTGGAAGCTTGGATGCGCGCGCAGCTGCATGACATGTGAATGACGTGAAGCTGGAGGGTGCAGGGGATTTGACATTCAAACTGACGGAAAGAGACAGAAGTCTGGCATGTCAGATCAACTTGTACTTTTATCATATCTGATATCTGGTGTTGCAGGAACTAAGCTATCTGGGCGGAAAGGTTTCTGGGGCAGAAGTTGTTCTATACTGACTGAGAGTGCATGTATAAGCGCCTGAATGTCTGTAGGAGAAGCGTGGGGGCATGGGCCTTCCATGGGAGCATGGTAACAGAGGCTATGAATTACTTGAATTAATTGCACAGAGACAGGCCGGCCCTTTGGCTCTGCAGCTGGGAGGATGTTTACTTAAACTAGTAGGCAGGAATGCATTTTCAAGGAGCAGATCAGATAATTCGAAGGTTGAAGTCAGTCTTGGCAGAAAACAGGCTGAGCTGAGCGCGAGGGGCCGCGCTGGAAGTAAGTCAGAGTTCACGGGTACAGAGGCAGCCTGGGCTGAGGCCCTCGGAGTCAGAAGCCAGAAAAGAGGCTCGGTGGCAGAAATTCAGGGCCTACTTAGCTAGAGCTGAAAAACGTAGAAGTACACCACAAAAAGACGTTGGCATGGCATACTTAGGAACGGACTATTCAACCCATTCAGGGTGGGTCTGAAAGAGGACATATTAACGTTGGACGCAAATGTATTTGCGTCTTCATAGCTGGCACAGGAGGGAAGTTACATGTACTTTAAGCTTGATACATGGAGTCGGTGGGGTACACGATAGGGAACATAACATTACCAAAAATTTATATTTCCTCAGGGCAGAAAGCAAAAACTCAGTGGAAACACGCCAAAATATGCCAAGTCTAACCGTGACATTTGTTACTTCTAGGTGGGACACAGATTATGCTAGCATTGGATTGATACCCAAGGCAAGGTACAGATTTCCTTAGTGCAAGTCAAGTGTTCTTGCCCCTGCAGAGTGAGAAATAGAGTGGAGGGCGTACATTGGAATAGTAAAGTGCAATGGCAGAGTGTTTCGGCATGGAGTATAGTAGCGTGACGTGGAGGGGCTTAGAGTGCACTGGCAGAGTATTGGTATAAAGAAAAGAGGTGCGGTGGCATAGAGTGGAGTATGCATGATGTGGTAGCTTCTTGGGAGGGACGAATTGTTCCTGGACAACCTAAGAACAAAGCTAGCAAATGAAAGCTAGAAAATGTTAGTTACAAAGCGAATGGGATGCAATGAGTGCAATGCATTCCCTGGGACGCTTTTAGAATGTCCACAAGATGTCTTTAGGAAACCTACAGCTGTACAGTCTGGTAGGCTTTGGCCTAACCGAATGGTTACTTACCAGAAAGAGCAGTTTTGCAGCTTTAAGACATACTGGATTCACATGCTATACATAATTCTGCCATCTTGTGGCTGGTTCCTGATTGGTCTGTTTAGACTTCTTTTTTATGAGTTTTAAGCAGATGGGTGAATATTTAGTGCTATGGCTCTCCTTGATGGACATCAGACTTATGTACCGAAGCCTCCCAGCATGGTTGTCATCTTCAGATTCTTTTAACCACTGCTTATCTTTCGCCAAGACTTCACGTTAAGGACATCTTCCACTGTTGCAAACCTTTCACCTGTTTTATGACGGGGTGTGGTGGAGTCACAGGTGAATCTAGAAAGTCTTCAACCTGCTAAACTACGCCTACAGGTAAGTAACCATTTCGTTTTGCAGGGTGAAGCTTTCTGGATTTACTTACTGTGCATATATTGTATGTGTTCCCTTGTCTTGGAAGAAGTTTGGTGGAAAAAGTTTGCATTTACTAACAGATGCATTAGTTTTCAGTCCCATGTATGCTTCCTTGCTCGCTTGAACACCAGAAGAATAAGGTTTGGTGAAGGTATTTATGGAGGACCATGTTGCTGCTGTGCAGATGTCGCGGATCCAAATGTTCGCTAGGAAGGCAAGTGGTGCTCCTTTTTTCTGAAGTGTGCTGATTGTCTCTAGCCTAGCCTTACTACTGCTGTTGTGACATCTTTGGAAAAGCGACTGTCAGAAGATGGATAGTTCAAATGATACAATCAGGTGCCCGCTGGTTACTTTGGGCAAAGGAAACAAACGGACTAGTCTACTTGATTGGTTTGGTTTCCCGGATGTAGTATATATTATATCACCGTCCTTAAGTCTATGTGAAGTGTACGTTCTGCCCTTTGACTGTAGTTAATAAAAAAAATTACAAAAAATAAATTTGCAATGGTTTCTTTGATGTGGAAGTGCAAGACTTCCTTGGGTTGGAAGTTACGGTTAGTTCTCATTACCATCCACTCTATAGATTTTAAGGTATGGTTCCTGGATTTAGAGAGCTTGTAGCTCACTCACCCAGTGTAGAGATTAGGAAACCCACCAGGCATGGATGTAAATTCTGGACAGGAACTTAAAACTTAAAACTTTCTCACCTATTTTTAGGGCTTGCCTATTAATCCCGCAAGGGATAATAGGACAAGAGTATAGAGGCCAAACCAAGGTCTGAAACCATCGCGGATTTCCTATAGTTCCTGTGGTGCACTCGGGCGGAACGTGCCTCCACATCAAAGCAATCAGCCTCCCTCCCACAGGCATCTGAAGCTTCCCCCAGCATGCGCTCGGCCTCAGGCATTTCTCCTCCCCCCTAATTACGTGTCTCGCATTTCTCCCCCTGCTTTCACTTTTTTTTCCGCTCTCCTCCTCTCCTGTCGGACCATGCCTCCCAACTCTCCTTCCGTACCGCAACCTCTCGTCCTTTTCAGCCCCATGCCTCCACTCTGTTTTCCTAAACCCTCGCTGCTCAGCTTTCTTCTCTTCCCACCCCCCCCCGTCTCCGCTTCCCCCACCAGCTTCTCCTGTTCGTAAAAAAGCTCGGCACACACAATACAGCTGGCCCGGACTGGTACAAAGTACAAAGTAACGCACAGCATTGCTTCAAGTTACTTCCTTTTCAAACTCCCGTGGGCATGATGCAAAAGTGCGCAAAGTCACTCAAGCAACCCTTAGCAATAAAACCTACACTGTCTCAGAGTGCTTTGAAGTGGCCATCAGGCACCACGACAGCACTATATACAACGAACAATATTGGCCATTATCTCTGTACAACGCTCCCATCATTTTCACTGTCATTAAGATGCTACTGTACTGTTTTCACTCATGTTACTTTAATATTCTTCGCATGTCTAATTTGATTAAAGATGGGTGCATCATCTTTGAAGTCATTTGCACAATTTGTTTAGCAAACTGCATTTTGTGAATGGGCCGTCTGCACTCCAGCCATCTGGTCTCCGCTTCCCTCCTTTCTCCGCGCAGCTTCCCTTCGCACCCCCGTCCTCCACATCGCTGGCTCGCTCTGCCTCGGTCTTGTTTATGTTACACTGTTTAGTCACTGTGCTCTCTGTATGGGATGGTCTCTAGCTATGCTACATTCATATGGCACATTGTGTCCTTGTTCAACAGTAAATTTTTTAAAACGAAAAGTTTACCTGTCGGTGTAGTTTTGCAGCTTGAAGATCTTTCTGGATTCACTATGCTGTGCATATTCCGCGGTCTTGTGGTTGGGTCCGGATTCGTAGTCTTTTCTTTGTTTTTTCTTTTTCTTTTTTGTAGCCCTTGTGGGCGTCGGCGTCACACCTCCTCGGGTGCATTTCCGGTGACGTCGGCATGCTAATTTCTTTACCACTTGTCCTTATATTCCGTTACTTCTTCTCCTATCTCCCTTTTTTTTTTTTTTTTTTTTTGACCACCTCTTCTCTCTCCAGCCTCATCTTTCTGGCGGAGGTGGGTGGGTTCGCTAGTGAATACAGAAAGATCTTCAAGCTGCAAAACTACACCGACAGGTAAGAAACTATTCGTTTTGCAGCGTGAATCTTTCTGGATTCACTATGCTGTGCATAGATTTCGTAGCGGTTTCTCATTTCCGTGGTGGCTGGGTGGAAGATGAGCTCTGGTTTCTGAATATATGCTGGAGCACCCTTTGTCCGACTTGTGCTTCCTTGTTCATCTGAACATCCACGCAATAGTGCTTCGTGAATGTGTGCACCGAAGCCCATGTTGCCGCCAGGCATATGTCTTGTATGGGTGTATTGGCCGGGAAGGCTATTTGAGCCCCCTTTTTCCTAGTGGAGTGGGCGCGTGCCCCCTCTGGCAGTTCTTCTCCTGCCCTTTTGTGGCAGAGTTGGATTGTTTGCGCGATCCATCGTGCAATAGTGGTCTTAGTGACTGCCTTGCCCATGTAACTGTTGGCGAACAACACAAAGAACTGTTTCGTTTTCCTATGTCCTTTTGTCCTTTCGATGTAATGCATGACCGCCCTTCTGGCATCCAGGGTATGCAGAGTTCGCTCTGCGCTAGTGGTCGGTTTTTGGAAAAAACTCGGTATCTGTATGGACTGGTTCATGTGGAACCTGGACACCACCTTCGGCATGAAGTGTGGGTCGGTCCTCATCACCACCCTGTCATTGTGTATTTGTAAGTAGGGCTCCTGTAGCGTTAGCGCTTGCAGCTCGCTCACTCTGCGTAAGGACGTAATTGCAACCAGGAAAGCAGTTTTCATAGTTAGCATCTTCAAAGAGGCCTTGTGAAGCGGCTCAAAGGGCTCCTTCATGAGTTCCGTCAGGACCACGTTTAAGTTCCATGCCGGTGGTGGCACCCGCTTGGGTGGTGCAATCCTTTTTGCTCCTTCCAGGAACCTCTTTACAACTTGTGATGTGAAGAAGCTTCTGCCCATCTCACCCCTTGTGTATGCCACTATAGCCGCCAGGTGAACTCTCAAGGAGGACGAGCTGAGCTTTTTGTCCAGTAAGTGTGTCAGGTACTTCAGTACCGTGGGGTCTTTCTTCATTTTATTGTGAAGTCTCTCCCTCCTGCACCACATCATGAACCTTTTCCACTTTGCGACATAGCACTTCCTTGTGCTGGGCCTTCGTGCCTCCCGAAGGACCCTGAGGGTGCTCTCTGGCAGTTTCAAATGTGCAAATTCGATGTCCTCAGGAGCCATGCTACTAGGCTCATGCTCTCTGGTTCTGGGTGCAGCACCTCTCCGTTCTGCATGGAGAGCAGGTCCTTTCTCCTGCTGAATCTGTGGGGCGCACACTGCGCCATCTCCATGATCTGCGAGTACCATGTCTGCCTCGCCCACTGCGGCGCGACCAGTATCAGGGTCATGGTGCTCTCCCTGCACTTGCTCGGTACTCTGTGTATCAGTGGTATCGGGGGAAAAGCGTATGCAAATTTCCCGGACCAATCTATCCATAGGGCATTCCCAAGGGACCCTTCTTCGTGTTGTCTGGATGCGAAGTTTCGGCATTTCGCATTCTGGCGTGTTGAAAACAGGTCCACTGATGGTGTTCCCCACCTGTTGAACAGCCTCCTTCTCTCCTGAGCATTGAGCTTCCACTCGTGGGATGCCGAGGTCTGTCTGCTCAGCCAGTCTGCCTGAATGTTCTCCTTCCCTGGTAGGTGTATGGCTAGCAGGTCTATCTGGAGAGGGATGGCCCACCTCCATATCTCCTGCGCCAGCGTAGAAAGCGTTGTTGACTGTGTTCCACCCTGTTTGTTGATGTAGAACATCGCCGTGGTGTTGTCTGTCTGTAGCAACACCCTCTGCCTGTACAGTCTTGTCTGGAAGGCTTTCAGTGCAAGGAAGATTGTCTTCAGTTCTAGGTAATTGATGTGCTTTGTCGCATCTGCTGGCGTCCAAAGACCCCTCACCTTGAGTTCCTCCATGTGAGCGCCCCATCCCTTCAGGGATGCGTCCGTGGTGATGGTCACTGTCGGAGTTGGGAGTGTAAGAGGCTGTCCCCTTGTTAAGTTCTCGAGGGTCCACCATGCCATCTCCTTCTGCACTGCGTGCGTCACCACCACAAGATCCTCCCAACTGCCCGAAGCCTGTGACCATTGTTCCTGCAGCCATTCTTGCATGGGTCTCATGTGGAGCCGCACATTCGGCACTAGGTGGATGCATGATGCCATCATCCCCATGATCTTGCTCGCAGTCCTCACTGTCCGAGCTTGCCCCTTCCGGTATAGGCGAGTTTCCTTGACCAGTGCCCTTGCTCTCTTCTTGCTGGGGAACACTTTGCCCTGTAAGGTGTTGATCTCTGCCCCCAGGAAGATCTTCACTTGCTCCGGCTCCATTGATGATTTCTTCCAATGGACGGAGAACCCCAAGTTTATGAGTGTGCTCGTCACTGTATGTGCATGCTGCTTGCACTTCTGGTACGAGTTTGCTTTCACCAGCCAGTCGTCGAGGTAAGGGTATACGTGTATCCCCTGTCTTCGTAAGTGCGCTGCGACTGCCGCGAGGCACTTCGTGAATACCCTCGGTGCTGATTTCAGTCCGAAGGCCAGCGTTGTGAACTGGTAGTGGCCTCCTCCGATTGCGAACCTGAGCATATGCTTGTGCTTCTCGTTCATCGGTATGTGTAAGTAGGCGTCCTTGAGGTCTATCGTGACCATGAAGTCTCCGACCTGCAACTGCGGCAGCACCTCCTGCAAGGAGGTCATTTTGAACTTTTGTGTTCTTATGAATTTGTTGAGGAACCTCAGGTCTAGGATGGGTCTCATTTTGTCGTCGACCTTTGGTACTAGGAAGTACGTTGAGTATATTCCCTTGCCCCTTTCCCTGAAGGGAACTCTTTCTATGGCCTTTTTTTGTAGAAGTTCTTGCACTTCTTCCTGAAGCCTCGCCAGCTGTTCTTTTGCTGGTGGCTCCCCCCTTGGTTTTCTGTTTGTTGGTTTTCTCTCCAACTCCAAGCAGTATCCGAATTGAATGATGTTTAGGATCCATTTGTCTGATGTTATTTCTCTCCATTCCTGGAGATAGAACTTTAATCTTCCTCCCACTGGTGTCATGTGGTCGTAGGTCATTAGATTGTCCTGACCTCTTCGTACGTGGTGCCCCCTGGGATCTTTTCTGTGGTCGGGCACCCTGGGGAGTGTGAAGTCACTTCGAGGTGGGATGGTGCCCCCCTCTGCTATTCTGGCCACGTCCATTTCTCCCTCGAAAGGACTGACCCCTTGGTTGGTATTGCCAGGACTGCTTCTGGTGACCTTGCTGAGCCTGCGAGTCTGCCTGGTGCGTCTGCTGGAAGGCCTGGTGCGATGTACCTTGCTGGTTTCCACCTCTCCCGCCGGGCCTCCGTGCTGGGGGGCCTCTTCTGTTGCCTCTGAACTGCAATGCCCCCATGGATCTTGCAGTCTCGTTATCTTTTTTGAGTTGGCATAGTTTGTCGTCAACCGCTGCTCCGAAAAGTGTTTCGCCGTTGAACGGTGTGTTCAGGATACTGTGTTGTACCTCGAGTTTGAACTCTGAGATCCTGAGCCAGGCGTGTCTCCTTTCCGTGACACCCATCATCATTAGCCTGCTGGCGGTGTCTGCTCCTTCCAGGGCCGTCTTAAGGCAAGAATTTGCTGCGTTCTTCCCTTCTTCGATCAATTTTTCGGCCTTCTGCCTGGCATCCTGGGGTAGGTCCTTCACCAAGTGCCCCAGCCCCTCCATGATCTGGTACGTGGAGAAGTGTGGCTCAATGCTTAGTGCGGCAGACCTTGATGCAGAACGCTGGCCAGGGACCAGGGTTCGATTCCCGCCTCGGCGGGTTTCGGGCTTAAATTCCTCTGACCGGATATTCTCGCCTCAGTGCCGATTCTAAGCATGGGTCCCACGCTGCAACTCTGGGCAACAGCTTGCTTAGTCTCCACAAAGGCCCCCTGATACACAAGGGATGCCTGGTTTCACCATGGGATGCCCAGGAGTGGACACCCCACAAGGAAAAGCCAGGAGGGGTTCCCTTGTGGTAGGAGTACAAGCGCCGGGATGCCTCCGGGTCACTGTTCGCGCTATACAAATACTACACATTTACATTTACATGTGCCTGTTTAACAGGGCGTTGGAATTAGCCATGCGCCAGTGGGTCGCGGCATTTCGCTCGATCCTTCTCCCCACCAGATCCATCCTCTTGCTCTCCTTATCCGGCGGTGGGCCCGAGGTAGTAGATACGCTCGCCCTCTTCCTAGCTGTGGCCGTGATAATGGAGTCAGCGGAGACGTCGCCTCGAATGTAGGCCGGGTCCTTCGAGGAGTGTTTGTATTTTTTCTCTGTTCTGGGAGTTACCGCCTTGCATGTTGCAGGCTCTTTGAACGCTTTCTTTCCCTGCGCCAAGATGCTCTGGAGCATTGGGAGGAACTGGCTTCTTGTTTGTGTTGGGAGCAATGTCTCTAGCAGGAAGTCTGCTTTCTGCTTTTCTTCGTCGAGCTTTAACCTGAATGCAGTCGCAGCAGATTGTATCGCCGAGTTGTATACCCCGATGTCGTCCGGCGGCGAGGGTCTCGAGGGGTATGAGTCGACCTCCTCCTCCGGGCTCTCTGTGTCGACGTCTAGGTAATCCTCCTCACGCGGGTCAGGGGTGACCGACTCGGCGTCCACTCTACTGCCCTCTTCGTCCTCGTAGCTGTAATCCTCGTAGGGATTTTCTTCAGCTTCCCGGTCGTCGACCATCTCGTCGCTAGGCACATGGTCGTCGACATGTTCCTCTTCGACCAGATCTAGCACGGCGTGCTTGGTCTTGTGTGGAATCGTGAAGGCACTCATCTCGGCGGCGACCTCCTTTCTCCGCTGCAAGAGGCTTGACATCTCGGCTTCCAGCCGACGTCTTTTCCTTTCCACCTCGGCCGCGTTTTCGGCTTCGGAACGTTCGGCTCCTCTCTTCGGCGCCTGGTTCGGCGTCGAGATTTTCGGCGTCGACGGCTTGAACGTCGAACTGGCTTTCGGGTCCTTGGGCGTTGCCGAGGCTTTAGGGTCTTTCTCCCTCTACGTCGATCGGTCCCTTTCGGCGACGATCTTCGACGCTTTCTGCTGGTCAACAGCCTTCGGCGCCAGGGACTCCTTCTCCGAGGATCCGCTGGGCCTGCTAGTGGTCGCGGACGGCAAATGTCGCTGCGTCGGCGCCTTCGGGCTCTTGGCCTCGTGCTTTCGAGACTCGGAGTCTCTCGTGTTCTTGCGGGACGTCGAGTCTCCTACCTTATCAGGTGTCTTCTTGTAATCGGTCTCTACGACCGTGTAGCCGTCGTCTTCGGCGGCAGCGTTGTCCTCCTCCTCTGAGGACATCCCCAGCTCGTACAGCGATGGAGTCGGGGATTTTCCTCCGAGGGCGGCGTGTGCTACCCTCTGTCTCTTCCTCACACTGAGGGTCTTCTGGGCGAAGACGGCGCAGGCGTTGCAGTCCTCGCTTCTGTGTTCTACCGGTAGGCAGAGGTTGCAAACCGGGTGCTGGTCCTTCTGTGCGTACTTGTGTCTGCAGTTCGGGCAGAACTTGAACGGCATGTTGTCCATCCTCGTGCGTTCAGGCCTCCCTGAGCACGTGGACGTCGACGATCGTCGAAGTTCGAGGTTTTTACCTTCTTTCCTCTTCGTCAATGTTTTGTGAAGTCTTCTTTAGTCTTCTTCTTCCGATATCTCCTCCAACTTCCACTCTTTTCAGTACTTTCTCCAAAAATGTCTGGGGCCCAACGGGAACAATCCAGACCCGACCGCGGAAAAAAGAATCTGAAGATGGCGCCCAAGAGTGGGAGCTTCCGCAGGAAGCATGCCGACGTCACCGGAAATGCACCCAAGGAGGTGTGACGCCGACGCCCACAAGGGCTACAAAAAAAAAAAAAAAAAAAAACACAAAGAAAAGACTACGAATCCGGACCCAACCACAAGACCTCGGAATATGCACAGCATAGTGAATCCAGAAAGATTCACGCTGCAAAACTTTGTTAACCTCTTACCTTTGATTTGTTTAAATCTTTATCAAAGGGAATTAGACAGTTCCCTTTGAATAAAGGGACAGTGCATAAAACGATAGTCCGCATCAGCAGGTACTGGAACGCATGACATTACATTGCCACTGGGTAGCAAAGTAAGCACCTGGTAATAATACATGGCTAGCAGGGTGTACATGCATCTCAGCACAGGTTTGCTGCCTACAAGGGGCTACTTGGAAAGTCAAAGTTGTATAAAAGCAGTAAAGGCGCGAGTGCATTACAAAATCAATAACATGGGTAACAATATACTAGGTAGATCTGCCCAAACGGAGTCTCCCAGCCCCCACCTATCCAACCATGCATCCATAAGAAATGCGTTACTTACCTGTAACAGCAGTTATCCAGTATTGGTGTCTTTCATAGATTCACATGCCTGAATCATTCCCCATCGTCGAGACGGGAGCCTCCGGTACATAAAAAAGTAATGTCCATAGACATACATAGAGAAAAGGTCCTAAGGGCCTCCCCTTAGTAGCCTTTCCTTGTCCTTATGTAAAAAGGACCAAACTCTCACAGTCAGCCAATCAGCTCCGACCTCCCTCTAGAACCTTCCTGGGAGGAGCCTCAGTCCCTCAGATTTTCGTACGCACCCAGCTAGGTTGGCGTAATGTATTCCGAGAGGGAAGTGAGTCCTTCCAGGGGAGGCGGGAGGGTTGCATGTGAATCTATGAAAGACACCAATACTGGATAACTGCTGTTACAGGTAAGTAACGCATTTCTTATCCAGTATTAGGGGTGTCTTTCATAGATTCACATGCCTGAATCAGAATAGCTAGCAATCAGAGATGCACATTTGTAAAGTGAAGTTGCTCTGCTGTCATATTAGACAATGCATACATTATCATACAACATGGAGACAGTATAGTAATAACATCTCAAGAGCAAGAATGTGCATACCTGGATGGCGGGATGTAGGAAGGCTCATCTTACTGAAAGATGGCGAAGCACTGCCTGGCCCACTGCCGCATCCTTCTGGAGTTAGATATCCAGGCAGTAGTCTCTGGAGAAAGTGTGTGGTGACTTCCAGGTCGCCGCTCTGCAGATGTCCAAGATTGGCACTCCAGCGAACAGTGCTGCTGACGTGGACATCGCCCTGGTGGAATGAGCAGTGACATGATCATTCAAAGGCCGGCCGGCCTTGTCGTGGCAAAATGAAATCGCAGAGGAGATCCATCTGGAGATGCTTTGCTTCGTGAGAGGCAGGCCCATTCTCGGTCTGCTGTATGCCACGAACAGTTGTGAAGATTTCCTGAGAGCTTTAGTCTTGTCGAGGTAGAACTTTAGGCATCTCATAAGGTCCAAAGAATGCAGGGAGCGTTCCGCTGCTGTTGAAGGGTTGGCAAAGAAGGACCTAAGGACTATTGGTTCATTGTGCCAGTCCCGATTGAGCCAAATGCATGAGGTATGGTAATACCTGTTCAGGTATGATGGTGAGTGGTTGCAGGCCCCGGTCCGAACACCACATGCAGAACCTCTTCCATTTTAGAGTGTAGGTTTTGTTTGTACTGTCCGCCCTTGCTTTAGCTAATACATCCCTGCAGTCCTGTGGGATATTCAGGCCACCGAACTCTGTGCTCAGGAGCCAGGCCGATAATTTGAGCGATTGTAGGTTCGGGTGCTGTACTTGCCCGCTGGACATCATCAGGAGGTCCGGGTGCTGCCTCAGGCGAATCGGTGATCTGATGGATAGTCGAAGCAGATCCGAGAATCAGTGTTGCCTCGGCCAGAACGGGGCAATTAGGATCAGGGTACAGGGCTCCGCCTTCATCTTCCTGAGGAGCCTCGGGATCATTGGGAATGGAGGAAAAGCGTATGCAAAGGCGTTGAACCATCCGATGGAAAATGCATTTCCTAGTGACCCTTGTTGGGGATGCCAACTTGCGTAGCTTGGGCATTTGGCGTTCCCCTTGGTGGCAAACAGGTCGATGCTCGGGACTCCCCACTGCGAGAAGATGTGAGTCAGAGCGCTGTCGCAAAGTTCCCACTCGTGGGAGAGGAATCTTTGCCTGTTCAGGGCATCCACTATGGTATTGTCCTTTCCGGGTACATAGTCCGCTTTGAGCGGGATTCCGTGCAGCACTAGCCAGTTCCAGATCTTTTGCGATTCGCGTGAGAGAGCGAACGCGTTCCCCCTTGTTTGTTCAGACAGTGCATCGTCGTGGTGTTGTCTGTCCTGACGAGCACCGGGGAGTTCTGGATGCGTGGTAAGAATGCCTGGAGAGCTAGATACACGGCTCAGCTCCAAAAGGTTTATATGGAGCGATTTTTCCTGAGTGTCCCATTTGCCGCTGATCTGAAGGTCCTGGAGAACAGCGCCCCATCCCTCCAGGGAGGCGTCTGTGGTTATCACCAGAGGTGATGCTGGAAGGAGAAACGGTAACCCTACGGTGAGATTCCTGAGACTTCTCCACCATTCCAGACCTTTGGACATTTTTGGTGTGATCCGAATAATGTCTTCGAAGGAGCCAGTACTTTGAGTCCATTGGCTCGTGAGTACCTCTTGCAACGGGCGCATCTTGAGTCTGCAGTGCGGGATGAGGAGTATGCATGAAGACATCATCCCTAGGAGGGAGGTGTAAGTCCGAACTTTTAGGTGTGTCTTTGTCGCCACAGCCGTGGCCAGAGACAAGATCTTGTCCGTCCTCTCCTTCGAGGGGAAGGCTCTTGTGCACTTAGTGTCCAAGGTGGCCCCTAGGAATGTAATTTTCGTTGTGGGGACCATGCAGGATTTTTTGAGATTGAGTGTTAATCCCAGCCTCTGAAAAAGATTGGTGCAGGCGTTGGAGGATTCGGCTGCGTCTCCGTGTGAGGGTGCTTTCACCAGCCAATCGTCTAGGTAGGGGAAGACTTGGTGACCCAGTTGACGTAGGAAGGCTGCCACCGGCGCAAGGCATTTCGTGAAAATGCGCGGCGCGGACTTGAGTCCGAACGGCAGGACTTTGAACTGATAGTGTCGGCCCGCCACCTCGAACCTCAGGAATTTCCGGTGACTTCTGAGGATGGGGATGTGGTAGTAGGCATCCTGGAGATCTAAAGATGTCATGAAATCTCCTCTTTCTAGAATGCCCAGAATTTCTTGAATCGTCACCATCCTGAACGACTGGCTCCGTAGGAAGGCGTTGAGCGCCCGGAGATTAAGGATGGGCCTCCATTTGTTCTCTTTCTATCGTACAAGAAAGAAGTGGGAATAAAATCCCTTCCCCCTTAAGGATGCTGGCACTTTTTCGATTGCTCCTTTTTGCAGCATTATCGAAAGTTCCTTGAGAAGCAGGCGTAGGTGTTTGTGCGCCCGTCTGCGTGGGGGTGTATTGGGAGGGATGGAGGTGAATTCGAGAGAATGGCCGAATCGAATAATTTGAAGAACCCACCGGTCCGTGGTGGTGTATTGCCAATTGGTGAGGAAAGGGGTCAGTTTTCCTCCAATTTGAAAGGATGGAGAGGGTGGTTGGACTGGCTGGAGTAAGCGGTCACTGATGGCCGCCAGCACCCCTCTTGGTATTTTTTCCCCTGTAGTTAGATCTTCCAAATGAAGATTGGCGGCCCTGCTGCTGTTTGTGTTGGTATTGGCCTTTGATATTGTATGAATACGAGGACCTGTTCTGATAGGAACCTCGATAAGAGGACTGACCTCTGGGTCTGTTGCCTCGAAAGGACTGGTTTCTAGACTGTAGAGTGCCAAGTGCTCTCGCCGTGTCTGTGTCCTTCTTAATGGTCTGCAGTGCCTCGTCGATTTTTTCCCCGAAAAGGTGCTGTCCGTCGAAGGGCATGTCTAGAACCTTCGATTGTACTTCCTGACGGAATGATGTCGCTCTCAGCCACCCTTGACGTCGTAGGACTGCAGCCCCCGCAAGCTGACGGAAGCCTGTCATGGCTGCGTCGATAGCACAGTCAATTAGTTCTGCCGCCGAAGATTGACCTTCCACCAGGAGAGCCTTTACCTCACCCTGGACTGTGTCAGGCAGTTCCTTCACGTAAGGGGCTATGTCCTCCCAGAGTTGGCGATTGTAACGTCCCAGCAAGGCAATGGAGTTGGCTACCTTGATGGTCATGGCCGATGTGGTTGTGAAGCGTTTACCAATCGTGTCAAGTTTCCTGCCTTCCTTGTCCGGGGGAGCGGACAGTGGGGAGGAAGGGTTGCGGGAGTGTTTTTTGGGCCGCCTGTGTCACCACCGAGTCTGGTTTGGGGTGACCATTAAGGCAAGCCGCCGCAGTAAGTGGGGCCCGGTATTTCTTGTCTAGGCGTGGGACAACCGCAGGTACAGAAGCAGGTGTCAGCATTAATTGTTTCCGTTGATTCCACGGTCATATGGAATCTCTTCGCTGCCCTCTCTACCAGTTTATGGAAGCCGGCAATGTCCACAGGCGGGGAGTCCGCTTGACGTGGTTGTGGTGAAGCTGGGGATGATGCTACATAGTCATCCTCTTCATCCTGGTCCGAGTGGTCCGAGTGTATCTCCTGGACCTCTCCTTCCTCCAATTCCTCCTCATCCTGATCTTCGTCTGAAGAGACCACCACCTGAGGCTGGACGTCGTGGTGGGTTTGAGGGGGAGGGTGAGTTTGTCTTGGGGCGGACACTGGTACTTGGACTGTAGGTGTCTGCTTCTCCTTGTCCCCAGGTGTATGAACCGTAGGCGCTTGACCGCCTCTGTTTGCATCTGGAAAGCGTTGTTTGTAATCCTGTACCAGGAATGTCAAGTCATTGACAAGGGTCGCCGGTAAGCATATCATGGGGGTGACTTCCTTGCGGACACTAGTATGAACAGAGTGTTCCTGAAAGGTGAAGTCTTCCTGTTCTTCATCAGTGCTTTGGCACTTGATGTTAAGGTCCGAGACAGAAGTAGCGGGGTCCAGGTGGTCATCCTCTTCGGATTCTTCACTTTGGAAGATTTCCTGAGGTGGCTGTGTTTCTACTTTGCTCGGAGATGTTGTTTCCGGGGTAATTTGTAGGCTTGCCCGACTTTGCATCTGAGCCAGTCGTCGTCGAGGGAGCCGTCGACGGCGGCAGCATGAGGGTCGAGACTTCCACCAGTTTCGATTTTTTCCATGGCTCAGTCATTGCCATCTTCGTCGTCGAGTCTTTCGTCGACGGAGTTTGTCGTCGACGACGGGGTCTTCGACGACGAGTCTTTCGTCGACGGAGTCGTCGAGGTCCTCGTCGAGGGTGGAGTCTTGGTCGTCGACGACTGTGAAGTCGTCGTCGACGTCTTCGTCGACGGTGTCTTCGTAGACGACGTCCTAGTCGTCGAGTCTCTCGTCGACACCTTCGTCGTCGACGGTGGGAGCATTGGCAACGGCTTAGACGACGATGGGCTCGTCGACTGTGTAGTCTTGCTCGTCGACGACGATTTTAGGAGTATAATAGAGGAAACAGGTCTACCTGAAGATGAGGAAGATGTAGTAGTCGTCGTCGACGCTGAAGGCGACGCTGATGTGGTAGACACTGTGGTTGTGACTGAGGTAGTCCTCTGGCCATGTCTAGATGACGGAGCAGGCTTCTTAAAGGTTTGATCCTCCTTAGCAGACACTGAAGATGTCGCAGATCTCGCCTCTGAAGACTTCCTGTGGGTCTTCTTAGGAGGAGTGTCTGAGGGGCCAGGGGAAGACACCCGAGGCCTCTTTTGAGAGACAGCCGAGGTCCTGGAAACACTGCTCACAGAGGAGTCCAGATTGTCTGTCCTTAAGCCTGTCCAGCCAAATGAGAAGGCGACCTTCCCTATCTCTCACGGTCTTTTTAGGAAAAGACCTACAAA
This sequence comes from Lissotriton vulgaris, assembly GCF_964263255.1. Lineage (NCBI taxonomy): Eukaryota > Metazoa > Chordata > Amphibia > Caudata > Salamandridae > Lissotriton > Lissotriton vulgaris. The sequence goes on along the minus strand of NC_141687.1, from coordinate 866,865,203 downwards.
TTTTGCATTTGTCGGAGAAATGGTCCGGGTAAAGGCAATACAAGCACAGGTCGTGCTGATCATCCACATGGATCCTTTTCTTTCCACAGGAAGAGCAGGCCCCGAAAAGGGCTTTCTTCTGTGATTCAGACATGGAAGAAGCAGTGGAAAGAAAACACTTACTGCCCAGACAGTGTAGTGAAGTAATCCTTGAAGAGTTGAGGGTTCAGATATCACTTTCAAAGAAAGTTAGTTGAATTTGAAGAAATCCTGAGGAGAGCTCAGGCTGGAGACTCCCTAGCACAACGTGCGGTAGAAAATCTGAGGGACTGAGGCTCCTCCCAGGAAGGTTCTAGAGGGAGGTCGGAGCTGATTGGCTCACTGAGAGTTTGGTCCTTTTTACATAAGGACAAGGAAAGGCTACTAAGGGGAGGCCCTTAGGCCCTTTTCTCTATGTAGGTCTATGGACATTACTTTTTTATGTACCGGAGGCTCCCGTCTCGACGACGGGGAATGATTCAGGCATGTAAATCTATGAAAGACACCCCTAATACTGGATAATATACAGTTGTCCTTATGTTACTAACAATCGACCCAGCAAATCTGCAGGCAGGATGCAGGGTGTGCCTTGTAGTACCCATCAGGGTCTCGCGCTCTTATTATAGATCATGAAATCAGGTCCCCGTGTCCTGTGCGACTCAGCCGGAAAATCATGCATCTCAATAGGGATTTTGCGGAGTCCCAAATTATCTTCCCTATGCAACACCGTTCACTCCGCCTGAGCCCACACCTGGAGCAACAGACTATGCCACCAAGGGCAGCGGTTCGCCGGACTTCCAGCATCTTGAGGAATCTGGATGCGACTGCATTTTACCCCTCCTAAATAGGAACAAAATTAAATCCTCCCTTGTGTGCATCACTGTGCGAGCGGTCAGTTGGGTTGTGACGCCTTGCCAGTAGCTGGTTAGGAGTAGACAGGTCCACAAAAGGAAGAAAGTCAGCATTGCGCAGGTGACATCTAGGACAAATAGCCTGAAAGTAACAATTTTAATTTTGGCCAAGGTGAGGTACGGTTTCTCGACAATATAGTATTGAATGAGGCAGAAGTGTGTATGTTAGGGACTCTGACTTCTCCAATAGGATGGCCCAGTCGATCTGTACAGGGACGAGCCAGATTCTCCTCCCAGTGGTGCCATAAGAGTGGTGTTGCCATGTGTTGACATCTAGCTTGCGACCCAGTATGCAAGTTTCCTGCCAGTTCCCATAACATGAAATTATTGTACGATAAGGTGCATGGAATGTTCCTGTAGCATTTTGCCCCATTTGGCGCCTAAAGTAGTAATAGAGTTGTAACAAAGAAATTGACCTGGGTGCACCCCTTTATCTACTAGTGTGTCATAAGGTACTAGAGCACCATCTCGGTACAGGTCCCGCCCAGAGTGTGAAAGCCAGCCTCTAGCCAGGCATGAAGATCTATTGTGGTGGTGGCGCAGCCTCTAGGTATGCCGAGCAAGGATATTGCAGGCGCGTAGAGGGTAATCACCGATTGGGTAAGGTACTGACTGTAGCAAGGTAATGAAACATTAAGAAGCAGACATTCCAGTAGTTTCTCACTGGTGCAAGGGGGAAAGAATCAGACGACCGCTAGGAGAGTCCAAGCCAGCGACAGTGACTGTGTCCGATAGGTCTGAGCCCGCCAACCCATTGGAGTAGGCAGAAAAGGTAGTATTGCTCCATATTTGGGACTGCAAGACCACCCTGGTCTTTTGGCAACAGCTTTGACAATGCCACCCTGCAACAAGAGTCGTCCATTGACTTCAGTTCTCTTGAAACTCATGAGAGAAGGGAAGCAGGACCTATAAGGGGACCACCATCACGAGAAGGGCATTGTGGCCCATGAAAGACAGTGGAACGTGCACCAGAAGGAAATCTGACCCGATGAGCATAATAGCCCATGCCAGATTACCGTCAAACAAATGGACTGGTCACTTATACACCCCAATTCCCAGGTAGTGAAACGGGTCAGGTTACTCTGCCAAGGGAATTAAACAGTAAAATGATGCCCTCAAAGCAAATCTGATCACTCTTTCTTGGGAAGAAAGAAACAGCTTATTTTTTGATTAGTCTTAACATTTTAAAGCCAAGGCAAACATCAGGGAAATATTAAGGCAAGTGACTTTCACTTTGCTAATTTAGACAAGTTGAACAAAAACATCTGTCTCACCTCACCCTCCATTAGATGTCAAACCTAAAATAAACTAATTATGAGGCACATAAGTCTCACATCCACTGTCAGGATGTGAGAATAAGGCCCAACTGCTGCATTAGAGTGCGTATGAGACTTAATTCTTCGTCTTGTCAAGGTTCCCCATTCTGAGATAAATGTAAAGATGAAGTTGCGATCAAAATGCAGATCCGCAGCAGCGGATTCAAAGGGTCGTTGCTAAATGGACAAATATGGAAGAGACTGACTTTAGGAATTGTCCCATCTGGTCAGACAAGATGGGCCTGCTAGGAGTATTGGCAATGATTGCATGCCCGAGTGGAATATCGGCAGAGATGCCAGAAACACACTGGACCATTTCAAGTGGTTGATCAGCAGCAACCACCCACCCTGGTAAACAGTCAGCACAATATTCCATTTGTGTGCATGTGTAGGGCAGGCAGGGGCCAGGCCCTTTGGAAGTGGAAGGTTGAGCCTGGGCAATTGCTCACTCTGCCCTAGTCTTAAAATGGGTCTGCAGTTGAGCCAAGCCCAAACAATAGGTTTGGGCTCATCTCCCAAGTACCTTTCACATATATTTGGGATGTAAAAAAAAATTAAAAAAAATTAAAAAGTGTAAGAACATGATAAAGACTTAAAAATGTAGAAATTGTTTAACATATAAAGGTGTTTCAATTTAATACATTACATTACTACATTACAGTGACATTAATGTCAGTCAAGTTAAAGTTTCTAAACCTGAACTTTGAAACATTAACCCTCCCTCCCGACAATGCAATGCAGGTACAGACTGACACTACCACAAGTCTGAACCTGCACTACCTTCCGCTTGATCTGTGGCTGAATGGCCTTGAAAGCCAGGAAAACGGTCTTAAGTACCAATACATTTATGCGTTTTACTACCTCTTACAGGGTGCAAATGCCGCCGACATGAATGTGTGGGAAGCAGCCCATTAGCTCCCTCTCTGCCATCTTCAGATTTTTTTTATGCTGTTGGGTCTGGAATGCAGTCATTTTCTAGGCATAAGCCGGACATCAGTTAAGGCGGGGCATAGTAACCAAATGGTTGATGACACCCAAGAAAAGAAACGGGACTACTCCAGACCCAACCACTAGATGGTGGACTGCACAGCATGTGAATCCAGAAATATGCAGAAACCCAGTTTACACCAGTGATTTCCTTTGAGGCTACTGGATGGAGCAATCTTGTGGTGGTGTGTGTATACATATGAATAGGTATCTGGCAAGACGGATGTTCCAAAGGTAACCCAACACAGGGTGCAAGGTCAGGGTTGCCATTTGTCCTCACGTTCTCAAGATGATAGGATAAGAAGCTGTGACAAAGTTGCAAGGAATATGCAGAATAGGAATGGCTCAAACTGCCGGAAGATAGAGATCTCACTAGGTCCACCCATCTGGGAAACACATACACAGAACTAGTGGACGGCATAGATATTGAGAGGCAAGAATCTGTCAAAAAAACTTGAAAGAACACTAATCCAAAGATCATTTTTTTATTAAAAGTGTTATCTTTCCACAGTAGTAAAGCTTTGCCATGTACAGTATAAAAACCACAATTACACCAAATTCCGCATGTAAAATTTGCTAACAAAATTTTTTTCAGTACAAATTTTTCAAAAGAAAAATTAAAAACAAACAAAAATAAGACACAAGGGAGGGATAAACTGATAAATAACACAAAGGCGAAAAGATGTAGATAAAAATTATTACTGAGAATCACAAAAATTAAGTACCAATGATCACTGTTTTGGACTGGGATGGCTGGTGTGGGAGGGTCATCTGATGTAGTTTCCAACTTGGACTGGCACCAAAAGAATTAAAAGTTCCAACACAACGGTTGTTTCTGAAGGGAAATTGGGATTACTTTCTTTGAATCTTCTTCCTGTGCTTCCAGTAAAAATACTTTAAGTGTCCCTGAATCCCTTAGTCCCCACTGCAGAAACAGATTAAAAAGCACCTTTAAAAACGACAAAATACTGAACGGTATCCAACACTTCAGGGGTGAGAAGTCTTTAAAAATAAATGTTCAATTAGTGACACTTGGGTGAAGCTGCAAGCAGAGCTGAAGGTGGGTGATTAGTTGCCCAAACAGCAGAAGGCTTGGTCCGATATCACTCCTCTTCTGTAGTCATACTTTCAAGGCGAGTGGGGACAGAAGGTATTTTTCTGCATATTCTTGGCTTTTAATTTCGTTTTGTAGGTTCTGAATCAGCCTGCAAGGGCAGGTAGCATTCGATGGGGCATTTCAAATTCTGTTAAAGGAAAAAAAAAAAGTCAGTAATACTCCAACTGGTGATACACTGAATGCCTGCATGAGAACTGATGGAATCGGAGAACGAGGTAAAGGTTTGAATGTAGGCATGAACTCCTTAATTTTTTGTGAATACAACCCCTTGAATAATGCCCACTACACAAGTGACATGGACGTTTGCCATGGACCCCAACACAACTGAAGAAAAAGACCCTCTGTTCTACTTTCGGGTACTAAAGGTAGCCAACATTGTGGGGTGGGGTAGAGGGCTACATTCCTACCTGGGTCTTAGGGTCAGTGAACATCCTGCACTAATGATATCTGCAACCTTGCACTGCATACAATATATACAGTTTGTTCAACGCAACTCTTGTTCTTTAACTGATGCTATGGGCTCATTCAAACAGGAATACGCCTTGCTCTACAGCTCATTACTACTACAACAGCTTTCCTCTGTTATTGGTTACTGAGATTCTAACTTGTAGAGAGACAATCAGAAGCTACTCACATGATACAGTCTTTCCATCATTTCCCTCACCTGCACACACTGGATTATTTCTTGTCCCTCCAAACCCCAATGATAAGCGTAGCACAAGTCATTTGGACTCTCAATGTCAATCCACTTCCTTTGTGTCACATCGACCTTTCCAATTTCATTGCTCTCCCCAAGAACCTAACGTCATAGTTTCCTGAACCAACATGAGATCTGGTCCTTTACTAGGTCTACATCTGAAAGAATTTTCTTCAGACTTTTACTATGAATAAGAGTACTTTAAAATATACTGATAAAAATATCCAAGAATTTGCACGCTAAAACAAATGGATAATAAGCTTCTATCAGACATTCTCACGTTAAATAGGTGTTTAGTGTAGGCTTAAAGTATTGATACGGTGGTGTTGCGGTTATCCCCCCTCACCCACTTTTTGCCCCCTTTTTAGCTACTGGATTGCGATGGACAGTGCATGGAGGTCTGCTAACCAGACCTCGATGCCAGTTCTCCATCCCCAAAATAAGGATTGTGGAATTGTGCTACAATTGGCTTATTTGAAAAGATTTGGATTGGAGGGGTGAACAGCTGTGTTTTTTTTGTACTTTGTTTGATTTTTGGGTTCTCCGCAGGTGGCGTTATTATCCCTCAAAACGCCCCACTGATACAATTGGCTTATTAGCACATATGCCCCTGTGATATTTAGTTCCCAATACTGGATACTGTAAGTGAGCAGGGAAGCTAAATTAAGGTATGTACTGGGCACTGGTCAAAACAAGCTCCCCAGCTAAATAATGGTTTCACTGAAATGGGGTTTGCTATCAAACACCTCATATTAATAAACCTACACTGATCCCAGTGATGGATGTATTAATACATGAATCCAGAGGTTACTCTAGAGGTACCTCCTGAAACCTACCAGCCCTCTAGTGTGTTGGCTGACTGGTTCAGTGCAGCCTGCCACCACAGACTAGTTTTTGACCCACAGGGAGGTGAGCACACTCTCGGGAGGTCAGAAACAATGCCTGCTCTGAGAGCAGTTTCACACCACCCACAGGAAGGCTGGTAATGTCTCATCTTAGTGACAGCAGAATGAGGAACTCTGGGACAGGGTTATGCCCATTTGCTCAAAGGAAGCGGTCATATAGGGGGGGGGGGGTGTAGCGACCCCAGGGAGGGGTAAGTAGCCCATTGGACACTACCCTAACACCCCTAAATGTAGTATTTAGGGGAGCCCCTGGCACCAGGAAATCAGATTCAAGAAGACCTAAGGCCACTGAAGAGCTGCAAGAAGCAAAGACTGGAGAATGAACTGACTTGGCGCCACCCTGTCTGCTGTTCCCACCAGACTGCACTAAAGTCATCGCGTCCTGCAGCTGCTAAGCATCCAAAAGCCTGAGAGGACTGCCTGCATTTAACAAGTACTTACATGGAGTAGCAGAGCTGCCTACCTGCATCTTGCAGGCACTCAAAAAGAATTGAGGAATCCGGACTGTCACAAAGCGGACACCGGAAAGTCCCACTGCACTGGTGCCCTCTAGCCAGAGTTGAATAGGGCCTATAGTGCCAGTATGGTCCCCTAACCCTCCAGAGACAAAAACACCTTGGGTTTGCCCAGAGTGGACTCACCGATGCCACAAGTGTCTCCAGTGACGAAAACCAGACTCCCCAGAACACCTCTGCACCCAGACGCCCTGGCCTGAGAAGGGGACCAAAGGTGTCTCCACACCCCTGAGCATCGTGAGACCCCCCCCACCCCCCCAAGCCCCCTTGCTTTTCAGCTCGACTCATCTCCCAATCTCAGCCTTTGCATCCAGACAGTTTCCCATTAAAGTGAATGGGACACCAAATGCCATAACCCCTCTGCACCCAGATGGCCCAGAGCCTTGAGGTGACTTGTTTGGCTTTGGACCTTGCCCCATAATCGCCTTTAGTCAAGGAGATTGGTCCCGCAAGTCACTGCGAAGTGCTAGAATACAGTATATGTTTTGCCCCCCATAGAACAACATTACCACTCCCAAAACTGCATGGCCAACTTTTGAAAATAATTGAAATTCATAACACGAAGAGTACTTACCTGATTCCAATAATCTTGGTATCAAAATTTATACAAAAGTAAGTTATTTTTGTAAATTGGTGTTAGATTTCCTTGAGTGCGTGTCTTCCTTACTGCATTTGTGTATGCAATAAATGCTTAGCAGTACCCACCGATATGCCTAGCTGCTCATCCACATTACCACAAAAGAACATTTGGGGTGGAATTTGTGCCCCTCTTTCCTTTCAGGTTTGCCTGGACTCTTTATACAGTGGACCAAAAATACACTGTGAAAAGACAGCTTTCTACACAAACTTTCACTGACCTGTACAAGTCTAGTCTGTGGATGTCCTGAAAATCGGACATGGACTTGTGTTAGACAGCTCATCACTAGGACACTAGAAAAACCGATTTGCTACTTCTGAAAGCAGATTGTGGCCTGAGAAAACACCTTCCAATCAAACTACACTAATCCTAAAAATGAACAGCAGCGAGCTGGTTAACACAATTGTCAGAGTCATCTATAGAACAATTAACATATTCAGAGGTCTACACCATTGGACGCAGTCCTTGGACAGCGTAGCCATATTATACATGGCAGCATTTAAATACGAATAGCACTTTAGTTTGGTTGCAATTCTACATGTTAAAATGAGATTATGGGAATTGGAGGAATTAGATAGTTTTCTTTAGATAGTTGGACCCATTTCAAACAATTTAATAAACCTCTAAAGTGCCAAAACATTGTACCTATATTTGGTGTTAAAGATTTTTTTAAGAGTAAAGGCTGATATTCCCACGACCTCTTCAAATTGAGGCAATGATTTGCTTTTAACATGTAAAGGTCATGTAACAGCAATGCTGCTCTTGAGCCCTAGGATGCATTTTATAACCAGAGGTTCTTCTAGCCTTGGTTATGCATCATAACTAGGGCCCCCGGTTTTATAGTATTTTTTACATTTGCCTGTATTTATTCATATTTATTTTGGACTATCTTATTGGTATTTATCCATATTTATTTTGTGAACAAATGGAGTCGTAAAATGGTATATTTGTCTATTTAACTCTTACACGTGCACACATACATGGATGCCCGTCACATTTTAGCATATTAAGCAGCCACATATAACAAAACACTACGCCCACAGGTGGATATTGGTCTACTAAAATTTCTTTAAAATATGCCTGTATTTCAGGAAATCTGACCCGGTTTTGTAAGTCCCCACTATTGGTCTGCTCAGCTTTTGCCTGGAATTCATGACAGCATGGCGAGTCACTCACAAGAAGCACAATCAGTATTTTTGTGTTTTAAATTAAATAGACTAGAAACATTTTCTGTATGTATCCATCTGTAAAAATGGAACTGGGAGCCTTAATCATAACATACTGAAATCGGCTTGAAGGATTCTCTTCTAGATTTAAAGTGTATTGGTGAGCCTTCTACGAACTGAAGAACGAATCCTTTGCAGAAACCTATGGGGACTAAAGTCTTGGTCACCGAGAGCGGTGGACAGGGTAAACCACCATAAGCTTGGTTGAATACTTCCTGGACTATGCATGACCTCAAGAGGACTTCTAGATCTTTTTGACCATGGCCTCCCTCCTGACCCGCACTACTAGGACATTCCCGGAGGACACATGATCTCTTTCTGGACAGTTGAGTCCGAGGATTATGTCAGACGCCCGGCTGAGCTGCTCTGTTCAGCTAATGAGGAGATAGGACTTTGTTCACCCCTTGACCATCACCTGCCCAGTCGGACCTTAGGGACAGTTTTTCTCCCCGTTCACCCACCCTTCCCCTCATTGTATTCATGCCGTTCTGCTTTTGCCTTGTTCTCCTTTCTATACACGGTCTGACAGATACATGTTGGTGCTTCCTTGAGAGCTATAGGTGAGACGGGCCTCGGACGACCTCACTGGCAGTCACCTACTCATTCTTCTCTGGGCTGACTTTACCTCGGTCTTATTCCTTCCTCCCCCTCCCCCTCTCCTCTCCGACCTCTCCTGCTAATGGGTCTCATATTTGATGCAACGTAAATTGTTATTATTGTTGTAACTTTGCTGACCTTATGTAAAGCGCTCGGATACCTAAGGGTCTAGCCAGCGCTATATAAAACTCTTTAAATAAATAAACTTGCCACGGTTGCATATGTGACAACCTCATGGTCTTCCCCTACCACCAGCCCCTTTTCCACACCCAGCAGGCTTCTCTCAATAAGCCAGTTATTTGGCAACAAAACAGCCATGTTAAATCAGGACTACAGCCAACTGGCTATGCTCGTAATTCCTACCAATGAAGTCTTTAAACTTCCTCCATTTCTTCTGTAAGTGCTGAAGGGTTAACAGAGCTTTAACACTAAACTATTCGGTTTGTGTTAGCACGCCTTCCCTTGTCACTACTTTGGCATTCAATGATCTTTCATCAGTTTAACCTTCAGACCACAACATTTTGTAGCCTAGGAACACTGCATACCCAGAGTGCAAAGTGAGCAAGGCCAGGTCAAACTCAAAATTACAATACCACTGCTAAAAATACGATGAGTAAACTTACAAAGTTTGCGTTTTGCTGATATCTCTGTGAAAAGTGAGAGATAGTTTGCCCAACCACACCATCAGCATTGGGAGTCACACCAGCACCAGGTCTTCGACAGTTATCACAGCGCCAGCCCTGTGAGCAAACAAAAGATGAAATTAAGGACAACTGAAAAAAGCTACAATGGAAACAGAAGTAAATGATCAGAAGCAGTGTAAATGCAAGTGTAACAGGGCAATTTCACATTGTTTCTTATATATCATGGTCTTCAAAAGTTGGCAGAACAGGACTACCTTCACTCAGCCTGTGTATGTTTCTCAAACAAATCTGTTGTGCATTTACAATTCCAGCAATGTAACTATGGAAGTCTACAGCAACTCTATTCAGCTAGCCTTCACCCTCACCCTAAACTTTCACTGTCCACACCTATAAATCCTGAGTTTCTCAACACCAATCATTTAAAGGTAGAGTGAACCATCAGTCAATTGGGCTTGCTTGGGCCTTACCAAGCAGATTACAAGATCCACAATGAATTCAGATTGCAGTTGCTGAACAAGACTCATTTGCAAAGCTACTTAAGTGTCAGTATTATGTGGAATGGATTTTGTGGCTCACAATACTCCACTTCATTTCAACAAGGTCTGCATGTTAACATTGTTGTCCTGCTGGCTATTAGGTTACAAAACCTGGAAGTGCACAAGCCGGCTTACCTGCTGCCCTCCATAACAGGTGCAGGAACAGATCGCTCCCAAATACTCCTTCTGCCACTGCTCTCCTACACGGTACATCTTGCCATCGTCATAGCACGTTGCTTCATCTACAGAAATAAAAGTAGAGGCATTCAAGCCCATCTCAATTCCAATCATGAACCTTTCCAAAGGTAGTTCAGACAACCACAATCTAATGTGGTCATATGTCCCATGCAGGCCATTTTTTCCCTACGTTAGCATGAGCATGTTGTAGACTGCCCTCTGCTTTGCGGACGTTAATATACAAACATTTTACTTTGTGCCACGGTGTACTTTCACACAGTGCTTGCTGTTTTCACGTTTGATCTGGTCTACAGTGTGCAGACTAAATCCCAGGAAATAACCAAAACAGTGCTCCTTGTTATTCTGGTCAGACCCCAGCACCTAGCCAAAAACACAAATGCAGCTGTTTGGGAACTCCTACTTTTGATATATGCGTGTGCACAGATAGGTAACACTTGGAGAGGGATCTTTCCAGGGAAGACATTGTGACAGCACTAGCGTTGTAAAACTTTCATCTGTGCATGCTAAGGTTACATGGTCTGCTGCCAACACCCAGAGATCTTCTGATATATAATTTTGCTTCTGTAGAAAGGGAGGTTAGGCTATCCAGTCTTATACAATGACAGCTCCTTTTATGATTTATGGACCATTTACTATGCTGACCAGATTTGTGTTAGGCATTTTGTTACTTATTGTGGCACGTATACTGCATACTAGAACACAATAGTTAAAATAAACATTTTAAACTTCTCATGTCTGTCGGAATTTATTGTGGACTAGTAAGAGTGCAAGAGTGAGTCCTGCAATTGAGATTTCTGAGAGGGTCGGGAATGTTTGGTTATGGGGAGTCTAATCACTTGTGCCTCTGTGAATGAGTAGGATTGCAAGTGAGAAACTAGAGCTAGTCGGTCCCGGTCTCATGGGTACTCCAGTGGTATACTGACTTTGTACCTGCCTACAAAGTTTCTATGATCCCAAGCATAGTTCTGTGAATCTGCTGAATCCCTGAAACAATCTCATTATGAAACACTAACAGCTGGCAAACAGCTTGCTAACCTCAATGTTTGGTTCCTGCAAAGATGTCATACCTATAGATAAGCTTCGTCATGATCAGCATTACTTGGAAGGTGTTGTGAGAACAATGTGCATTGTGGCTCAATATACGCTGTTTCAATGCACTTAAACACATCTGCTGCAAGTAGGTGCAAAGGCAGGCATAATCAAATGCAAAATCACAAATCTAGTTCAAATCTGTGACTTTATGCTTGCAGGCAATACAAAGCATAGCAGTTCGTGAGAGAAGTAGGATGGGTGACCAACCATATTGCTATTCCATGTTGCAACATTTTCTACAAGCCAGTTACTGCATAGTTCGCTTCCAGACTTCTACACCAAAAAGCAGCACTGTCAAAGCCATGTCTCACCTTTGCGAGCTACTGGCTAGATCAAGGCCTTTTTGGCATGCTGTGCATCATGGTGGTGGGTAAGTGGGAGCTACAGAGGTGTTATTTTGTGGGCCAGCACATGCTCCATTATGCATGAGCACCTGCAAAATGACACATGCTTTTTTTTTTTTTTAAGATTACCTATCCAAGCTAGACCAGTAAATAAATACACTTAAAAAACAGAAATGGAAGTAGCGCAAAGGTGCTAGATGATCCATCATTAATTGATGACTGGTCCTCTGCAAAATAAATAAAAAGACAATGGTGAGGGGGAGGGGAATGAGGGACACAAGGGTGGGAAGGGGCATCGACGGGAAGCAGGAAGGTGGAATGGAGCAGCAGCACTCCTTGGAGAAAGCAATTAGGGGCTGCGGACAGGAAGCATTCCAGGGAGAGCGCTACAAGGAGAAGCACACAAGGGCAAGCACAACATAGAGAGGTGCGGGGGAAGTAAACAGGTAAGAGCGCAACATGAAACATGGGGTGGGATGTAAGACGAATAGGAGAGGGACAGCTGAAAACTGCATGGCCCCAGGGTGCTCAACAACAAAAAAATATATAAATATATCTCCTGAAAAGCAACAGTGGAAGGACAACTAATGAGACTATGCTCTGAGGGAGGGACAGATACAGGAAGAGGAACTTAAGCCCACACAAGCTAAATAAAGCAAGAGAGGGACAAAAAGCCAACCAATGGGCATACTACAAGCTGGCAATAGGTCTTTTAGTAGTCAGACAGCTAGCACGGTCTGGTATGTAATAGCTAATATTAAGCTTTATAAACCCCCACACTACACTATAAAGGCAGATTTGGGTACACCTGCCTATTCCATCGTTCATTAGCAGGGTATTATGCAGAAATCCTGGGACATTGCATACAGTCAGTGTGATCCAGTGTGCTGTACGCCATAATTTATGGGGGGGGGGATATTGATGGAGCAAGGATTCGCATGTTACGCATCTTGCTTGTATTCATGAACCTCGAATAACGTTGACGGCATAACCAACATGTTTGTCTTATTAATATTGCCCTTTTAAACTATACTGGGGTGTCCCAGTGATGCTTGCCTATGTGTTTACTAATCCTAACTACACTTGCATATAAAATGGTCGCCGCTTTGCGGGATTCTAGTCTGCGCATGCGTCGGTCATACCCATGTGATGTGACGCACTCGCAGTTCTGGAGGGAACTTGTCGTTCATGCGCAGTACTGCTAAAGATGGCTGCTTTGTTTCTTACATGCTCTTCGCTTGCACTGCTGCTTTAGCTCAGCTGTTTTGTTCTGCTTAACTCCTAATGCTATAGTTATTATAAAGTAAGGGATGTAGTATAGCCAATCATGGTATACAGTGTATTCATTTTTTCCCGTGTTTCTAAATTGTTTTCGCTTGCTTTTCATGTAACATTCTTCGGGGGCCTGGGAGAGAGGTGCTACTCCATCTTGGAAGCCCGTGCGGTACCAATCACGTGATGGGGACAAGAGAGACATACAGCAGTGGAACACAGCCAGCTGGCTGCCGAAGCTAAGATGCTCATGGGAACCTGAACTGCGCCCCAGCACGAAGATACTAACCCGTACCTGCATCTGTTACATTGTAATGTTTTCCTGTATACACCATAGTTTTCTTAAACTCACATGCCATGGGAACTGGAATGTAGAGGGTGGGTTCAAATATTGAATATTAATTATGAGAATGTCTTAAAATCAGGAGGTACAATGACCTAACCACCTCCCGTGTCCAATCAGAAGTTGGGGATCCTTACACTTGCAACATTGGTGGGTGGTACACTGACCCGAAAACAGTATAACTAGCCTAGGTTTAGCTAGAGAAATTGTCCGACTTGTCCGAATAGCTGACCTGTCACTGACCCAACGAACTCTATAGGTGATTGATACAGAGAGCTGCGGAGCACTCTGTCCGTTATTTCCACAAACTCAGTCGGGTGGGGAAAAAAAACCTTAAGTGCTTGGCGAAGCACTTTGCTGGGAGATACGAGAACCCAATCGGGTTATTGGCAGATTCCTTGCAGAGAGGGAGTAGCGCAGGCGTTGCATCCGAAGCTGCAGGTGTTGGTCGTACCCTTTGGTGAGCCCAGTCCTGATCCAAATGTTGAAGTTATCCTGGCCGGACTGTCCATGAGCTGTACCTGCTCGCCTACTGGCATCCTAAGTCCTTGAGGGTCCTTTCCCGCCTTTCCCAACTGACCCGTGGCCAGGGTTAGTCTCCATCCTGTTCTAGGTAAATATATTCTGTGTGGGTGTTGGTCTATCTAAACCTTTTCTCTCTCCCATCTTAAATAAAGCAAACTTGCCTATGTCAATTTCCCTGTCTTTATATAAAATGTGACTTTCATGCAAAGTGTTTACTAGCATGTTCCATATTTTCTCCCCCACCTTTAGTCACACACTGAACTGTTTACATATATAGTATGTCCCATTCTTACCCTCCCTATAGGAAAAAAGTACTTGTTGATATAGAAACTTTCATAAGTTTCGGTTTTTTCCTAACTGTTAGAATATTTGAAAGCTTACTTTGGTTAGTATGTTCCTTTTCTTTACCCACTTTTAGTGACATTGTGAAAGTCGGTTAGACTAAAATAGCGTGTTCCTTACTTTCCCCTCTCTTTATTCTTCGATTTATAGATGATACTCACTTTGATTCACAGCTACACTATATTTCTGATCTTAGTTATTGATAGTCTGATCTGTGTAAATCTCATTCTCGTGGCATATGATGACTAAATTAATTAGATAAAGGTGTTGAAAACTTCTTGCGTTTGTGGTTATTACAAAAGTACAAACATTATTCAAATGTATATGGTATTTGTTTTGTGTTATCTTCCTACCCTCTGATAGCTCCAGATCCATTGTGATCTTAGGTACCTGTTTCCGAGGATTGGAAAGTCAGGTACACGGAAATACATTAGAAAGGAACAAGGATTACTGATAGCGGTGTGTAGGTTACCTGATTTATGAAATATAGTGATAAATACGTTATGGGCCCCAAGTGTGCATATTTGGTAAATTAAGAGTCAGGTGACCGGCGCGCTCTCAGTAATTTTCTGGTAGCATCGTTCAGGTTATTATGCAGAAATCCTGTGACATTCCATACAGTCAGTGTGATCCAGTGTGCTGTACGCCATAATTGATGGGGGGGGGGGGGGGGGGGGGGGGGGGAGGGGATATGAACAAGCATTTGCAAAGCAATAGATCTTGCATTTACGCAAGTTTAAGCTATTGGCATTGTAAATGACAAGGCACACTTTTTAGGTTATAAAAACCAGAACATAAATAAAAGGCATTATAATTTACAATGCCAATAGCTCAAACTCCCGTAAATGCAAGATCTATTGCATTGTAAATGGTAGGCATCACAGACAAGAGGCGTGAGGGCGGGTGGGGGTATGGGATGGAGAAGGCACGGACAACAAGAGGGAGGGAGTGCAGGAGGATAAAGAAGGCACGGACAACGGGAGGGAGGGTGGGGTTGTAATGAAGGAACCAAAGCATATCTTGCTTGCAGTTAGAGAAACTGGATAAAGAAAATTGTGCTTAAAGACTAACAAGTACTGTGTAACAACCAAAGTAAAAGGGCCAGTCGCCACTGGAGGTGACCAATGAAGAGGCAGTAATAAGGAGAGACTAACAAGTCTATTTACTAATCAGAAGCCAGCATTTAGGACAATGACAAGGCAATGGAAAATAGGAGCAGAGAGTGGGAGGGGCTTCTATGCCCTACTTCACTACAACAAGTCTTCCAGAGCAGCACATGCTGGTGTAGGCTCAACCTAAAAATTAGAACAGATTGTTTAAGGCAGTTCTGCATGTGCTGGCTACTCGTGGCAAGTGTTCTATTCCAAGTCAGATTCAGAGACATTGCAATGGGTTTTCAGTTGAGGCGTTAAAAGAACCTTGTAGAGATTAAGAGTCACGACACAGCGGGTCGGGAAACCAGGTGAAATTTTGACTTAATTATTAAATAAGCCCACACATACGTGGTTCACACTTGAACTCTCCCTTTCCATTTCCAAGGCAGGTGCAGCTCATCATCTGTCCATTTTCACCACGCCGGTCCCATTTCTCACCAATTCTGTAGTTCAGTCCACTGTCATGGCACCACTCTAGGAAAGGGAAGAGAAATAAAAAAAAAAGAGTTAAAAAAATTTTAACAAAAAATTCATTAACTTTTATGGTCTTGAGCTACCATCTCCAGCTCAATTATATTCTCCTGATCTTACTCCAATTATGCTCTGCCTAACGCAATGACAATGGTCTACTCTGTGCATCCCCCGTAATACTGAGCAACATAATGTCCTCTTACAAGGTACATTTGATCTACCACAGAAATATTTACCTGGATTCACGGCTGAGGTCAATCAAACCCTTAATAAGCCTACAAGTCCATACTAATAGTAAATAATATATAAAGACTGGCCAGAATGTGGCATTACACGGATAGACAGCACAATAAAATGTTTTGGCGTTAGGCAGTGGGCTGGAGGAATGATAGATGCCAGAAGAAATCCATGCTACTCACTTGACGAGTCACACTTGAAGTGTCCACTGCCCAAGCCCAAGCACCTACACCAGAGCTTGAAACCAGATTCGGACATCCGTTCCCACTCCTGTCCAATAACATACGATGAGCCAGTCGTGATATCGTGGCAGGTATCTTCCAACACATGCAGCACACCACTTTCATGAGCTGAAAAAGTCAACATGGAGAAAGAAGTGGATCATGAGCAAACCATACCAAAGAACGACAAAGCACTGGAACGTCCCAGTTCATGCAGCGCTACACAAAGTTTCACACCTATGATGTGCACCAGCTCTCCCCGCTATGTAATTAGCCCACCACATAGATCAAATATTAAGTTCCTATTGTTTTGGGCAGCTTTAACATAGTTTAAGGTGTATACAAGTATCGGGGGAAACTGCATTAAATGTGGCTTGCAATACTGCATAAAGCACACCAGGGTGTTGGGTTCAGGTTTAGTATACATCCTTGGAAGGATGACGATATGCTCAATGAACTTCAAACTTAGTTCACTAAAGAATGCAAGTCTGAGCCTCCAGTCAGGAATTTCAATGAACTGGACAAGGCATTTAGCAAACAATGAAGGCGCAAAAGAGGAGGCCAGATTGAGATTACGATTTGTGGAGACCAATCTCAATTACGGGGATGTAGTCGGGACCACCAGCAAAATCAAACAAAGGGCTGCACTGCACAGCTTATTTGAATGTTGCAACCCAGACACCTTCAATTTCCCCAACAGAACATTCTTTGTACAGAGTGATACCTCATGGCAGTAGTTTCATCTGGTCACAATTGCCTCCGCTCAAACAGTCTGTCATTTCAGCGCCAAGACGCCCGCGGGCATTCGTGCGCTCTACAAATCAGATAATTAAATCAAATCCTCAATACGCATATTTTCATAAAAATTGGGGCAAGAAAATGGTGTTCAGTTTAGCAGCCTAAATTATTGGCTACCATGCTTCACCATAGGATCCAATTGTAAGGATTTACATAAGAGTGATAAAGATCTACAAATTCACATACATGCTGCTGCCACTCTTCAATGAAAATCAGTCACGTTTCATCAAACTTTACAGATTGCATTCCAAGCCATACCAGAGTGGCCCAGGTCAGTGAAGAGCTATGACATATGTAGGATGGTAATGTACACAAGTCAATCTCACTTTCAAATTTGTAAAGGGTAGCAGATGGTTTGATGTGTTAATGATGGCCCATCCTTTGCAGTTTTCCTTACCGGCACTAGTAACCGTCACCAGCTCTTCCAGAACCTTGTGCTTGATCTTGCCCTTCAAAGCCTCTACAATGATGTTGTATGTGGCTCCTCGAGTCAGACCGTTCAGGGTAGCGCTAGACGAGGTTCCAGGAACCGTGAACTGAAATTTGGAGTAAGGAAATTTATCAACTCAATTCTACTTCCATCCACTCATTAAGTCATTTAGTCACTCCCGTTTTAAACTGAATTATGGTTTGTCAGATAAATGCAATAGACCTAGGACGTTTATTGCTTCCCCACCCATTCCACACCACAACATTGGGCATCCCCCAGGTTAGGGATCAAAGAGAAAATTTGAACTCCAGAATTTATTGTGCTGTAACATGAATGCCAACAATTGGATCAGATTATCCCTCATTGCATGCAGCCATCTAGTTTCCCTAAGAATAACATAGTTCTGGGCCACACCTTATCGTTTGTGTGGTCTGTCCAACTACTGTTGCATAGTGCGCAAGTCCACTTACAGAAGGGTTGCAGTTTAATTCTGTAGCCTGAGCTCACATCTACAGCTAGAGTACCACATTTCCCTGTAATCAGAAGCCGCTTAATTAGGTAAGGAATCTAACACTAACAAGTTTCTTTCAGATACAATAAATCCCACACTGGTATCAGTGAGGGTTTAGAGAGGAGCAGTTTTGTACCAAACACTCTGATGTGGAATTCAAGTTGCAGAGTTTCCAGACCATGGTCTCGCTATGGCTTCCCTGGCACTTGCAACATTAAGGGATAGACCTGAATATTGAAGGGGCATATCTGCTCATGCAGATATACCCACAACGGGGATTTAGTGCCCCCTGCCTTAGGGCTGGTAATGCCTGCTTGAAGGGTGACATATCTATCTGAAGCAGTGCTAGTTGGCATGGCACACAGGCAGTGTGCCATGTTGACTCATTGCCACTGCAACATGCATTGCCTGGTGCAGACAGTCTGCATAGCCTAGGTGAAAAGTCCCTAGGGGATCCTCTTCAGTCCCAATGCCCTAGGTACCCATGTACCTTTTACTAGAGATGGACAGGGGTCCGGAAAGGCCAATCGTAGATCCGTTTTAGGGAAAGAACACTGGTACTGGAAACTTGACAGCAGGGTTTGGAACTGTAAGTTGTGTACTTACCACAAAAAACACATTTGTGTTTTCCTCCATAGGTGACCATTGCAAAACTTGAAAATTGCACTTAGTGTCCATTTTTTAAAGTATTATCCCTGAAAAATGTACTTCCTTTTTTGCAAACATCTTTGCCTTTAAATAAATCCTGAAAGAATCCATTTTTCTAAAAATTGGTGTGGTTCTCTTTTTTGAATTGTGTCATTTATTAGTCACTGCATGCATAGAAAAGGTCTTACACTCCTCTGTGTAAGACGTAAGGCTGCTCGCCCACTCGGAGAACACAAAAGGGGAGAGCAGGGTATGGCACCGTACGTCTCCACAAAACTGTCAAAAGAAACAATAGTACGGAGACAAATATCAGAACAAAAGGCTGTGCAAAGTGGATACTCCAAGATTGAATATATTATATATACATACATACACACACACACACACCAATAAAGTCCCAATTCTGTAGTCCCTGCACTTCCAGCAAGCGGCTTGGCGAACAGAGACTACTCCAAATCCCAGGCAAAGATGTTGTTTAATTTAAACAAAGTTGAGAGTTCACGGTCTGACGCGTTTTGGGCAGTTGCCCTTGCTCACAGATTATAGATATCTCTCAACTGCACAAAAATAGATTTCTAGTTATGGGAAGTCTTCCTCCTTAATGGAAGAAGAAACCTCATACACCTTTGGTGTCATGCTTCATCATTGGAATCCTCTCCCCACCCCGATAGGACAGTGCCACCACAGCAGCCTCAACCTCCTCAAAGCCTTACTAGGCAGGAGGGAGTTCTTGCATAAATCTTACTGACACCACCACAGGGGAAGGAGATCCAGATGAAAAACTTTAAAAATACCTTAGTGTGCATTGGGGATTACCTTTAATAACTGGGACACTAGGTAAGATTAAAAAAATGGATAGGATGGGTGTCTAGGAGTATAATGACTCACACCCATCCAGCACCGGCCTTGTGCATGGTATAACCAGTAAGAGGTGTATCATATACAGAGCCAGTTTCCTACATCACATAAAGAGCAAGCCAAAACTGCCTGCCCCAATCATCATGGAAGAGCCTTGTGGTACTACATGGTCCAGCGTAAGCATGGATTTGGAAGTTTCCCTGATGGAAGACTCACCATGGGCTTTGGTGTACAGTTACTCCAAATATTTGGAGAGCTTGTGGAATCAACAGCATTTGCAAATGTGGTGTCTGCCATAGAAAAGGCATTTGCATTATTTGGCCTTCCCAGCGAAATTCAAAAGGACAATGGCCCGCCAATCCAGGGCTCAGAGTTCCTTGGCCTGCTCTAGCGCCTTGGTATCAGGCATAACCAATCATCCCTAAGGGTCCCCAAGTGAAACAGGAGGTTGAGAGATTCAGGCACATGCCAAACAAAACTATGCATTGCCACGCATGAAGGGACTAACCCAGAGTTAGCCTGTATCACTTCATGAGGGAATACAGAGGACACCACATTGCACCACCCTGTGCCCTTCATGGGCTTGGATGCTGAAAGGGCACTGACTGGGCATGAGCCCTGTACATCCAGATTGGCCTCAGAGTATGATCCAGATGGCGGACAGACCAGGAGAGCCCAGAACACCATATCGATCAGAGCAGCCTCGAGACAGCTGAAGCCGGGAGACTATGTGCTCCTGAAAGACCGCAGACTTGGATGGAAGTTCAGGATACAGTTTGAGCCAGGAGTATGAGGAAAGAGTAAACATGGGTGGCTCAATGAATTCGGCAAAAAAGTGAAGACAGTTTGTTGAAATACTTATTGGTTTAAGAAATTTGACAGATCCGAACAAGGGAGTCAGGAGGAAGTAAGATGTGGTGAATGTACCAATGGTGGAGGAACCAATGGATCAGTGGCAGCACAGTGTGGCATCCAAAGAACAGTCCACAGGAGAAGAGGGAGGATGTCTGTTTTAATTAGAGGACAGATGGAAGGCGGCCCAGACCGCTCACATCAGTGTTCCAATCTGTGGCCACATCCCAGGCCAAGCCCAAGGGTCAAGGACGTTTGACACAAGGTTTGGGAGTGAGGGACGAGCTAAGTTGGGAAGGGATGTAGTAAGCCATCCGGCCATTATAGGGGCAGCCCACTGCCCTGGAGAATACTACATTCCCTGGCGTGGCCAGAGGTTATAAATAAACAGGTCTCAGACCGCACGTGGTCTTTGCCCACGCGGTCAGTGGTGTCCATGGGATTTATTGCGAGCTGTAATCGGTCTGGGCCTCGAGCATGTACACATCACACATTGAATACAGTTTGTAAGAGGTGTGTTTTTATCAGCACAACTGTATTCACTTAGACTGTTGAAGGATTATAGAATATGAGCAAATTCTACCAAGAATCAAATTTACGACTTGTAGGGCTGCCCCAAAGCACTCTGCAGAAGAAAAATAGCCCCATCCAGTTATCAAGTTGGAGGCAATGCCGTTTACATAATTAGGAGCAACAGAAGGAAAATAGCCCCATCCAGTTATCAAGTTGGAGGCAATGCCGTTTACATAATTAGGAGCAACAGAAGGAAAATAGCCCCATCCAGTTATCAAGTTGGAGGCAATGCCGTTTACATAATTAGGAGCAACAGAAGGAAAATAGCCCCATCCAGTTATCAAGTTGGAGGCAATGCCGTTTACATAATTATGAGCAACCTAAACCAACACTGCCAAAATAGTTGGCAGATTGTATTTCTCAGTTAAAAAGGGCAAACATTTGGACACTCTAAACATAATGTTAAGCACCACAAAAGAAATGATCAGCAGGAGAGAAGTTTGCCAAGCCATCTTAGGGGATGGTAGACCCACTACTTGCTGGTATTAGGGAGATTCAGAATACATTTACTTGAAAGCATACAAAGAGATTATCAGTTATAAATTCTTCCTAAATGGGAACAAGACTACCCATTGGGGTACTTTCGACGTAGTGTTTGGCTGTTCATGAAAAAGCTGCATAACTGCACCCCAGCCGTGACTTAAAGACCTAACAAAGTGGGGGCTCATTCACACGTCATTGTTCCTTACAAGTGTGGGTTTCTCACCTGCACATCAGGAGAGCTCTACTGGGCTGCCATGGCAGATGGGGCACAGAGGATGCGATTCTAAGTTCTGACACATCTGTGGTCTATAGACCTATTGAGTAGGATATCAAGTATTGAGTGGTATTTGGGTCTGCCCACTGCTTATCAAAGTTTGACTGTCAATATAATTTGCTTGCTTTTCTATCACTTTTCTCTGTCTTCCTGCATTCGCCCCTTCTCTGAAGTATAACCTTTTTTCTAATCCTTAATGGCATGGTTGTTTCCATCTACTGCTTACATCCACTGACCCATTTTCCTTGAACATTCCAGACTTGCTCATCCTTTTATATTGCTTCCCCCTTTCACATCCGCTCTTTGTGCCCTGTCGCTTTTCACATCTCCCTCACTTATTTTTTCAACCCCCCCTTGCTCCAGTTGCTCCCCAAACCTTGAAACTCACGGACGCCCAGATGTGTCAAATTACTGTCCCAGCCCTTTCAATTTGCTTGGTTTTTTTTCCAATTTCTTCCAGCACTAGTCACGAGTCACCTCCTCCCTCAAATAGGGAAACAAACAAAACCTTTTATGC
Organism: Lissotriton vulgaris; assembly: GCF_964263255.1. Taxonomy (NCBI): domain Eukaryota; kingdom Metazoa; phylum Chordata; class Amphibia; order Caudata; family Salamandridae; genus Lissotriton; species Lissotriton vulgaris. The sequence goes on along the minus strand of NC_141687.1, from coordinate 866,842,954 downwards.
ACTCATAGAACCATCAATTTCTGTATTAATTTTTTTCTGATATTATTTAACATTCGCAAAAAGTACTGGCAAAGCCAACAGAATAACTACCTTCAAAGGTGGGACCTGTTCGCTTTGCCACCGCTCGTTTTAAATAGGGCATCTGATCTTTTGTAGAAGGAAACTGTGCAAAAGCAAGACATAACTGGATGCATCAGCTATAACTTCATATTTTAGCAGTGACTGGGGGGGGGGGGGGGGGGGGGGTGGATTTCCATTCTCAGAAACATAAAAGGGATCTCTTGGTGCCAAAATGTACCAGCACAAGCATCAAGAGTAAAAACCTACTAGAAACTATTAGCCACTTTTGGGAAATATTTAAAAAGTGTAGACCTCTAGTAAAGAGCACTATGAACGTTTCTTTTCAATAAAACGGCATCTGGAGCATTATAACGCAAGGTCCAGACTATCAGTGGAAGGATACAACTCATCCAATCAAAACAGCGAGACAGTCCTTCGGCAGAACAAGTATAGGGGAAGGGCGAGCCAGTGAATCAGGAGCACATTCCAAATCTAAGTTGGATTACATAGGTCTGTTTGACAACAGTGAGTGAGTCCTCACAGTGCTCCCATTACAGGTCTTGTTTTATCTAGAGGAAAATATGAGGGTTGAACTCAAGGCTTTATTACGACACACGAGATTAATTTGTGCAGGATTGCAAAGCAATGTATTTTTTTTTTTATTTACTACAAAAGGTCTTTTGAAGTGCTTTATCGTATCAACCACGACTGCTTGCAAACATTCAGACTCCATGAGGAGTGTGAAGTTTAACTGCATCAATTCATGACCAATCCTACTGCCAACCTACTTTGAGTGTCCTCCAAACAAACCTTATTACAACAGCAGACACTCTGAATCTTTATTAAGAGTCCTTGCAATCACCACCATGGACTCCAGATCAACAGGGACCTAAATGCAGAAACCATGCCCTCTGCATCTTGCCAAATTTCAGGTTTAAAAAAAAAAAAGATCCCCCCCCCCCCCCCCCCCACCTATTTTCAGAAGGACCTTCAATACTGCAACTACCATTTTGGCACCATCATACACAACTTGAGTCAGGGTCACTGATTGATGGTAGCAGATAATCTGAAAGTTATTGTGTAAGTACAGATCCAGACATTGTGAGTCTACACAGAACATGGGTAATCTGTCTTTTGGGGCTGGCAGTTAATTAGAAGTAATCAACCTGCAGCTGCGGCGTTGAGATTAGACTAATCAGGAGATTTTGCCTCCTTAAAAAGGCACTTTGCCAATGTTGGCACCAGTGCCGACTCTAAACCTGGTGCATGCTTCGGTGGGGAGCGAGTCCTGATAAATGTGTAGTATTTGCTAGTGGTTTCTTGCTGGAGAACTAATTCATATATAGCATAATCTGCCTAAGGCTACTCTTTAATTGGAGGTTTGTCTCTCCACCTAAGTCAACCACCGGTTGCGCAGAAATAGAATTTCTACTACAATATAAACTGTGGAGCTGGTCTTCCAACTCCTACATGCTCAGAAACATTAATTTGGCCACCAAAATGTAAAATGGGCATTTTTTGATAAGGGGTGACTGTAAAATCAAGTGGGATTAATCTGTTATAGTGTCCCGAACAAGTTGTGGCAGACAATAGCATCACAAGGTTTTGAGCGCCATGTACCCCTAAAAGGGGATCAATAATCTTTAATTAAGTTCTAGTTTTGGGAAACAAAATACTTTTAAGCTTTACACTAGAAACTGATGTCTGACAAAAATAGGTCCAAGTATGAGGGTCGGGCTTTCATGTACTGTGGGTCTCAGACTGACTCAATGTGGATGCATTCCATTAAGAGCTATAGCCATAACCCAAAACCTAACTTATGAGAACTATTTCAGGTTCACAATGCTCTGCAGACTGCACCATGAAGTGTTGGGCTCAGACTAGAAGACACTTGCTAACCCTATGTTGAACTCTGGCTTAAACAAGACATCAGATGCTAGATAACTGAAACTTAATTTGCCCAAACTTAACTCCCATTTGTTTTCTCCCATCTAAAACTATTGTTTTATAAAGTATGACCACTTTATTGGCTGTTCAAGTCTGCGGTTTGTACCAATTATACACTTGGAGGGTCAAACGGAAGGTCTGCTTGTTTTGGCTTTAAGAGAAACACTACAATAGTCACCATAATTTAGTTTCAGGATTGGACATGGAAATTACCTTTTTGTGCTTCCCAAATTTCTTCATCCAAACGACTGAAGTGAATGTACGACAAAAACCCAAAAGGTTGGGGATGTTTGCAGCCCACAGGTAAAAGTAAAGTAAAGTAAAGTAAAAGCCAATTTATGCTTAATTATAGAGCCCTACTTTAACATCTCCCCAGAAATTAACCAACCTAATTCTGTACTCCATTTAGGGGAGTATATCCAGAGTAGTCCGAGGATTTGCTTAAACACAAACATTTAATTCCACACCTGTTATACATCGGTCCCCCTGTTGTGCTATAAGAGAGGTAAGGGGTGACCTTATAAAACGCCTAACTAATCTACACATATTTTAAGGTGCAACATGAATACTCCCAGAAAGGGCTACAGATTTGGAGCCATAGTTGAACTTGCTAAATTTAAACAGTTTTATTGATTATCGAATATGGGTCCTACAGCCTTCACAGGAGAGAATCGCAGTTTATCAAGAAATACCTTTATGGACTTTCATAAACCAAAAACTCAATGGCATATCCTAGCAGTGCCTGATGCAATGCAAAAATCAAATTTAACTACAGGAAAATTTGAATTACCTGCTGAGGTGTTTCCTCTGTACCAACGGGGTGACAGGTGATAAGGTACTCTGTGCTCTCCAGTAGGGGCCTCCATGAGATGGTTGTTTGAGCTTCCTGGCCCGTTCTGTCAACTCGTTGAGGCCCAGAGTCGTGAGATGTAGGCCTGTCCATATCAATCTTACGTGGAGGGAATCCGGCAAGTTCAATATCCTCTCGGATGGTTGGAATGTGCTGCCCTGGGGTATACTTGTCCAATGTATGCTGCTCAGGTGTTTGGAATCCAGGCTTCACTGGGGTGGCAGTTGTGGGTAGCGCAGGCCGCCTAAAACCATGTTCTTCCAAAAAGACTTGCTGCCCCTCATGGCCAATATTCTGCTGACCACTGGTGCCTGGAAGTTGGATACCATTTCCATTGTCAAAGCTGGTCTGGGAGATGAAAGGTGTATTCTCCACAAGAGAAGGCACATCTAAGATCTCCTGGCCTTGCTGGCCAGGTTGAGCAAGGGTAACCAGCCGCGGAAGCTCATCTAGCCAAAGAAAGGGTTAGAAGCAATAAAAAGCAAAGCTCATTGGCAGCGGCAAGAAGCTGCATTAGTCACACCAACATTGACACAACCAGGCCAAGCTTTGACTTAAGCCCTGCAAAAAGCCACCGCAATTCCAATTAAACCCCAGTTAGAGCATCTGCAAAAATCAGCCGAGGTTTTATTGCACTACATTAACAATGTCTGCTAAACAAACATTTCAGAATTGTTAAAGGGAAAGACTGCCTCTACCTTTAATCAAACACCTGACAGTACAGTGTATCTAACTGTAATATATCTTTGCCTACACATCTGCTGATAACTATAAGTGAAATGTTTCTTCATAACCAAACAAGGATTTAAACAACTAAGGTCTTGTGGCAATCCTTTTAAGGTCCCTTTGGAAGAGGCCCCGGAAATGGCTTGGGTGGCAGTCCAGAAGAGCTACACTGGTACCAAAGTGCATGAATACACACAAGATGGTCCAAGAGTCAGGTGCCAAATAGTTTAAATAGCCAATGTAATCATGTACCATATTGCAGGTTTACCCTGCAGCAATATCGCAACTCTTCATGGGCTCACATTCTTAAATAAAATGTGAGAGTGACTGCTTATTAACGACAGACTACTTCAGAGAGTAGTGAACAGCTTAAGAGTTAGAGGCAGGCACCAAAAACTATTTTCTTTGTGCTTTAACAAAATAGAGCGAACTGGCCATTTCACAGATTTATAGTGAAGTGAGCACCTTGTATCTTTTAGCCAGCTGCCTAAGAAAATGGTAGGAAGCAAGTGGACTATTACCATGGTAGACTTGAAGGCCACTCTTGACTGAGTCAAGGTAATGCCATTAGGGACTACAGTGAGCATAGCTGACGGGAATGAATGTGCAGCTAGAGAAGAGACTGGTAACAGTTTATTTTTACAGGTTCCCTAAGTTGTTTCTGTAGTGGGAACACGGTCTGACCAGCATACAATCTCCAGACAGGTGGGTCAGGTAACAGTCCAGATTGAAGGCAATAAAAAGCTATGAAGGGGTTGGATCTGTTAGTCTCCCAAAATAGCAATCAAAACAGAGGAAAGTGGCATAAGCCCCCATACCAGCCCCTCAAATTTAGCAGTTTTCTAAGCAAGCACAGTTTGACAATATCCTTGGAAAAATACATTGATTTAAAGAACGATTGGTAGAGGGAGAAGCCTAAAGAGGGGTCAACATGAACCCCATGACCGTAAACAGACTAGGTGGAACATGCTATGTGTCATTTAAGACTGGAAGAAACAATCAAACCGGGAAGCCAACCGAAAAAATTGGCTTATAGACCTGCATTTTGTAAAGCCCGAGTAACTCAATTTGCTGACTGGGTTCCAATCATGAAATAAAAAAGATGAAATCTTTGTGTACCCAATGTCTGCCCAGTGATTAGCAAAGCCTTACTCTGAAACAAAGGGTAACTTCCAGGCAAACAGTACCTCTTCTATAGTAAAATAAATAAAAAATAAAGACAGTTTGTTCCGCCTTTACAAGGCGTATTTTGGGGAAGGAGTAATGCATGTTGAGAAACCATTTGGCTTAAGCTATCACATATGCATGCTTTCTACCTATATCATAGCATTTCCATAATCACATTTAAGCCTGGTGCTTGCTAAGGCCCCAATTGCGAGAAGATATTTACCAGTCCTTTTTCTGCCGACCAGTGGATCGCTCTTGAAGTTGCTCCGAACAGCAATAATATAAATCGTATACTCTGTTCCTGGTTCCAGATCTGTTGAAATAGAGAAGTTGCTATTAAAAACTGTAGACTGTCCCGATTAAGACTACTGGTGCACAACCGCCCTTACCACATACCCCAGATTGATATTCCTTTTGCCCCCCACCTAAACCCAATAGATCTTTGGCACATCAGTCTCTCCCCGCCCGCAACCCTGCTGAAAGTGAACAGAAAGCCAAAATGAACAATTGTTACTTACCTGTAAACAGGTGGTTCTCCAGTATTGGTGTCTTTCATAGATTCACATGCTTGAATATTCGTCGTCGGAGTGGGAGTCCCACGGTAAATAAAATAGCAATAAATACTAAATATATAATAATAAATAATAAATATATATATACATATAAGGAAAAACCCAAAAAATGCATACAAGCAGCATCTGGTACCTAACCAAAAAGTTCCACATAGGAATGCATGGGGATAAAGAAGTTCCAATGCAGCCTATCCTTGTCATTATGTTAGTCCAAACTGCAGCCAATCAGGCGCCAGCAGCCCTCTAGAACCTTCTCCTCAGAGCTCAAGCCCTCAGATTTTCGTAGCACAAGAGTGACCACAGAGTCTATGAGGAGAAGAGAGCCTCTGAGGGGAGGATGGGAGGGTCGCATGTGAATCTATGAAAGACACCAATACTGGAGAACCACCTGTTTACAGGTAAGTAACAATTGTTCTTCTCCAGAATTGGGGTGTCTTTCATAGATTCACATGCTTGAATATAGAATAGTAAGCAGTCCATATCCGAACACAAAGTTTCCAGGATGCAATGTATACACAAATGGTTGGATTCAACAGGTGTAAACCCATGCCATACAAGTTATACAACTATATATGTATACATAGAGAAGACATGCATAAGACTGGAAACCATAGGAGGAGGGTAGAACAGAGGCTCACCTTATTGAAAAAGATTACGGAGCACAGCTTGTCCCACTGCGGTATCTCCTTCAGCCATGGCACCCAGATTGTAGTGCTTTGTGAACGTGTGCCTGCTGGACCACGTGGCTGCTCTGCAAATCTGATGCAATGGAACTCCGGCAAAGAGTGCAGTCGAAGAGGCCACAGATCTGGTAGAGTGGGCTCTTACTGTAGACTGTAAAGGCTTTCCCGCTTTCTGATGGCAGAAAGCAATCGCCGAAGCCACCCAGCGGGCTACTGTAGGTTTGGTGACTGGTCGCCCTTTTTGAAAACGGCCATAGGCCACGAAGAGCTGATCCGATTTTCGGAACTGGGCTGTTCTGCTGATGTAGAACTTTAAACATCTTCTAATGTCCAAAGAGTGCAAGCGTTGTTCCGCAGGTGATTGCGGGTTGGCAAAGACAGACTTCAGTATAACAGGCTCATTAATATGGAAGTCTGACGGCACTTTTGGAAGGAAAGTAGGGTTAGTGCGTAAAAGCACAGAATCCGGTTTAAACTGCAGAAATGGTTGTTTAATCGTGAAAGCATGTATATCACTCACTCGACGTGAAGACGTCAAAGCAAGTAAAAGCGCAACCTTCCAGGTGACATACTTGAGGTCTGCTTTATGGATTGGTTCAAACGGTGCAGTCATTAATTGTGATAGGACAATGTTGAGGCGCCACTCGGGAGGAGGACGCCGAACTGGAGGAAAAGTCCGAAGAAGTCCTTTGAAGAATTGACGTATCAATCTGGATGATCATAAGGAGGCGGAGCCATCATGGCGGAAGCGTGATATTGCCGCCAGAAAGACCCTCAAAGTAGCATGTGACAAACCCGACTGAGCCAGATGGAGAAAGAAAGGGAGGAGCTCAGCGGGCGTGGCACGCAAAGGATGTACTCCGGCTTCTGCACACCAGTGGCAAAAGCGTTTCCATTTCAACTTATAAGTCTTTATAGTTGATGGAGCCCTGGCCTGAGCGAGGATGTTACGACACTCCTGAGGGATGATTAGATGTGCAAATTCACAGTGCTCAGGTTCCAGGCTGACAAGCTCAGGGAAGAGGGGTCCGGATGGTAGATTTGACCCCTGTTCATGGAGAGAAGATCCATTCGAGGATGAAGAAGAATGGGTTTGCATTGAGACAGGAGTAGCAGCTCCGAGAACCACGCCTGTCGTGGCCACCTGGGAGCAATCAGAAGGATGTGGCAGGGTTCTCTCCGCATCTTCCAAAGTACTCGAGGCACTAGAGGGATCGGAGGAAAAGCGTAGGCGAAGAGATTCGACCAATCCATCAAAAGGGCATTGCCTTGGGATCCTTTGTGGGGATGCCAACTTGCGTAAGCGGGGCATTTGCGGTTCTCTGGAGTCGCAAAGAGGTCGATTTCCGGGAATCCCCAACGGTGAAAGAACATATCGAGTGTTGGCTGGTGGAGTTCCCACTCGTGGTTGGATGATCGGGACCTGCTTAGGGAATCCGCCAGGAGGTTGGACAACCCCGGAAGATGAACTGCGGTGATTTGGATTTGATGGACCAGTCCCAAATCGCCTCTGCCAGACGGGATAACACCGGAGACTTTGTTCCGCCCTGCTTGTTTATATAATGCATGCAGGTCGTGTTGTCCGTCTGTATGAGAACTGACTCTCCCTGCAGCACTGGTTGAAATGATTTCAGGGCCAAAAAGATAGCCATAAGCTCCAACTTGTTTATGTGCCAGGTCTTTTGATGCAAAGTCCATTTCCCTTTGACGGACAGGTCTTGGAGGTGAGCTCCCCAGCCCTCCAGGGAGGCATCCGTCGTTAGTGTCAGATCTGGGGTGTTGGACAGAAAGGACGTGCCTGCCGCTAGCTGGTGTGGGTGTGCCCACCATTTGAGCGCCTTCTTCATGGGAATGGTGATGGAAACCTGATCGTCGAAGGAACCGGTGACTTGACGCCACTGCTTGTCCAGAGCCTGTTGGATAGGTCGTGCTCGTAGTCGGCAATGAGGGACAAGAGCGATGCACGACGAAGCCATCCCTAGAAAGGACTTCAACAAACGGACTGAAACGCACTTCTTTGCTAGAAGTAGCGAAACTAGTCGGAGAATCCTTTGCTGACGTTCCCGGGAGAAAAAATGCCTTGGCTAGTTTGGTGCCCAGCGTTGCTCCTAGGAAATCCTTGCAAGTTGTTGTCTGCAATTGAGATTTCTCCAGATTGATGGACAGACCCAAGGAACGGAATACTGTCTGACAAACTGCAGTATGGTGTAGAAGTGAGCGGGATTGTGATTTCAGGAGGCAGTCGTCGAGATATGGGAATATCTGTATGCCTTGGAGACGAAGAAAAGCCATGACCGGAGCCAACATTTTTGTAAAGACTCGGGGGGCCGAACGGAGGCCAAATGGAAGGACCCTGAATTGGAAATGAAGGTGTCCCACCTTGAAGCGCAGGAACTTGCGATGACCCGCAAGAATTGGGACATGGAAGTAAGCGTCTCGGAGATCGATGGTAGTCATGAAATCTCCGACTGAGAGCAATCGCAAGATCTCTGCAAGCGTTAGCATACGGAAGGTCTGATCCTTGAGATAATGATTGAGTGCTCTCAAGTCCAGTATTGGTCTCCATTCTCTGTTCTTTTTGATAACAAGGAAAAAACGGGAATAAAACCCCTTCCCTCTCTGAGATTTTGGCACTACTTCCACCGCACCTTTTTGAATGAGAAGGCAAACTTGATGAAATAGTTCTTTGAGGTGCGGAGGTGGCGGTCCGGAAGGTGGCGTTGGAGGAGGTACCTCGACAAATTCCAATGCATGGCCTCTCTTCACAATGTCGAGTGCCCAACGGTCCGTAGTAATGGAGGACCATTGAGAACCAAACAGATTTGACCTCCAATTCTCCGTTCGATAGACAAGTCATTGACGTTTGTTGGATTGTCCTCTGAAATTAGACTTCCCTCTGTAAGTTCTGGCAGGTTGCTGGCGGGAAGACTGCTGGCGGTTACCGGTGAAACGTTGGTTACCTTGGTTGAAGGACAGATATGGACTGCACCCTCCACGAAAAGTGGATGTAGTGCCACGTCCTCGAGCACCCCGAAAGGGCTGCTTCTTAAACTGAAGGGTACCCAAAGCATGTGCAGTGTCCGTGTCCTTTTTAATGGATTGTAGCGCTTCATCAATATGCGCTCCAAATAATGACTCGCCGTCATATGGCATATCTATGATTCTTTCCTGAACTTCCTGCCGAAACGATGTTGAGCGTAACCAACCCGGACGACGCAGGACGGCCGCTCCAGCGAGTTGGCGAAAACCAGTGCAGGCTACATCCACTGCACAATCAATAAGTTCTTCTGCCGTTCTTTCTCCTTCTTGCAGAATTTTCTGTGCTTCTGCCTTGGAAGCATCCGGGAGTAACACCACATAGGCGGACATGTCAGCCCAAGCCTGACGGTCATAACGACCTAATATGGCCATTGCGTTAGCTACTCGAACCGTAGTAGAGGACATGGAGGAAAATTTTCGCCCAATCGCATCTAGGCGACGGCCCTCACGGTCCGGAGGAGCAGTGATTGTAGACGCCGGATTCTTTGAACTTCGTTGAGCTGCCTGCGTGACGACAGAGTCGGGCTTAGGTTGACCTGTAAGGCATGCTGGAGATCCTACAGGAGCTTTGTATTTCTTCTCTAACCTCGGCAGTTGTGCTGGTAGAGAGTTTGGCGTCTTCATTATTTTCTCCCCTTCAGACCAGATGAAGTCTATAATCGGGACTGTGTGGATCTGTTTCAAGGGCTGGTTCTTGAAATCGTATAGGAAGCAATCTTCCTCTCTGTGAGCTCGTGGCAATTTGAATCGCTGCGCCGCCCTGTCCATTAACTGGTGGAAGCCTGCGATATCTACTGGCAGAGAATCCCCTGTTGGCACCTGAGAAGGAGATGGTGTCTGAGCACGATAGTCATCCCACTCCGCTAAATGTTCTTCACCATCCTCATCTGCTTCAGAAACTTCACCATCCTCACGCTCTGGAGGATTCTCGTCATCATCATCCTCTGGATAAATGGTAGTGTGAACACGAACTGATGTAGTTCTGTGAACAGTTACAGGCGATGCCGGTTGAGGAGGAGCCAGAACCGGAGCAGAAACTGGATTCAGCACCGATGGAACAGCTGTAACCTGTGGTGTTGGTGGGAAACGGCGGTTGTAATCTTCCAACATACTTTGGAGGTTCAATATCATTGATATAGGCAACATCGCAGTTGGAACTTGAGGGTGAGATGTTTGATGTTGGCCATACTGATCTTCCTCGTCGTTACTGAATTCTTGGCACTTAATATTCAGATCTGAAAGACTCTGCGCTTGGTTATCAGATTCTTGATCAGAATCAGTAGCAAACAGCGGAGATGGAGGAGTAATCATCTCACTTTCTGTAAAAGTCTCGAACTGTGTTTTGCTGGACTGTAAAGGCAGTAAAGGCATTGTAGCAAATGAAGAGGCCGGTGTCGAAATCGTGTCTTGCGTACGCGTCGACGGCATGACATCAGTAGACTTCTGCGATGGAATCGACTTGGAAGCCATCGTCGACGAGGAGACAGTCGACGGAGCAATCTTCATTGGTATCGTCGATGGAACCTTCACTTTTAAAGTCTTCGTCGACGGAGTCGTCGTCGACGGAGTCATCGTCGACGGAGTCATCGTCGACGGAGTAGATGGCACAGGCCCTCTCGTCGACGGGATAGACGTCGGCAGTGCGCTCATCGTCGAGGGCGTCGACGGAGTCAGAGTCTTCAAACTTCTAGTCGACGACGACCGGGTCGTCGACGAGTGAACTTTCTTCGTCGACGAAGATGAAATAGGAATCAAAGAAGACACTGTCTTAGAACTGAGAACCACTCTCATCGACGAAGACGTCGACGCTAAAGCTGACGACGATCCAGAGGCCAGCGTCGTCGTGACCGTCGTCGATTTGGAACCAGAGACAGCCACTCTCGTCGACGGAGCTGGGACTACCGTCGTCGACGAAAATTCCGTTTTCTTCACAGAAAAACTGGACATTGAAGCAGAGGGAGCCTGAGAGCTTTGTCTCGTGGGCCCAGACGTGGTAGGTAAAGGTGAAGACACCGCAGGGGTCAAAGTGAGGGAAACTTTCCTCTTTTTTAGAAATGGTGAAGGCACCTCCTGCACACTACCACGTTTAGAAGCTGCTTTAGAACGGCCTGACACTTACCTTTCAGCATCAGAAAGTACATTGTCCTTGTCCTTTAGCCTTTGAAGCCAAACAAGTAAACGGCCTTCTCTGTCCTTTTGAGTTCTCTCTGAGAATTTTCTACAGAGTTTACAGGTGCCTACTTCATGGTCCGGGTAAAGGCAGTAAATACACTTACTGTGTGGGTCATCATGAAATAATCTCAGCTTTCCACAGGAGGAACAAGCTCTGAAGAGAGACTTCTTACTTTAAGACATTTTGGAGAAACTGGAACACTTGAAGAAAGAAAAAAAAAAAACTGAGCAGAGCTCAGGGAGACTCCCTTACACACGACGTGCGGTAGAAAATCTGAGGGCTTGAGCTCTGAGGAGAAGGTTCTAGAGGGCTGCTGGCGCCTGATTGGCTGCAGTTTGGACTAACATAATGACAAGGATAGGCTGCATTGGAACTTCTTTATCCCCATGCATTCCTATGTGAAACTTTTTGGTTAGGTACCAGATGCTTCTTGTATGCATTTTTTGGGTTTTTCCTTATTATGTATATATATATTTATTATATATTATTATATATTTAGTATTTATTGCTATTTTATTTACCGTGGGACTCCCACTCCGACGACGGGGAATATTCAAGCATGTGAATCTATGAAAGACACCCCAATACTGGAGAAAGAGACTCATTTCAAAAGAAACAAGAAAGAATGAACATTGAGCTAACGTTTATACCAGACATCATTGGAAAATCAAGATAGGACAGTAAACCAATTTACAGGATATTAACAGAGTGCCAGTTAGAATTCCATTATATTTATTAAACCAGAACAAAATCACATACTGCAGAACAATTTATCTGGGCCTAATCTTGCCAAAGCCTGGCGTTTTCTCATCTTTGGGATCCTAGGAGTGATTTGTGGGGCAATCATTAGCCTCAATTTCAAGTAATACCTAAATAAGCTACATTAAGCACGCAACTGATCTAAATGTTCTATTAATATTTAGACAATGATATCACTTAAATTATTTGGCTGCCCTCCAAAAAAAAAAAAAAAAAACTGGTTGAGCACTTGGAAATTCAGCATTTTTCACACTATTAGAGAAGAAAGTTTATACACAGGCACACCGTACTTACTTGTGATTGTGGCTTCTGTGGCAGTAGGCTGAGGTCGTGGGAATACTTCTCTAACGGGTCCTCCTTGTTTCTCATACTTGATGATGTATCCAGTCAGTTTGGAGCGAGGAGGTTGCCAAGAGAATAGCAGGGAGTTGCTGGTGGTAGTCAAGAATCTCAGGTTTGAAGGAGAATCAACAGCTTGGCGGGATAATGCGGGGGTGGGTTAAGAGAGGAAGAAAGGGTTACAAACCTTTGAATTCCAAATGCACACACGGTAAACAACGGCAGAACTCAACTACCTGCTACAACATAATTTGGTACTTTTAGTGAAACATGGAAAAGATAGCATTTAACAAGTCAATGAAACCAGTAGTCAAGTGGCAAAGTCAGCAGGGAGAACTGCAATGATGTCAAAAAAGTACAAGTAATGGATGTACAGCAAATATACACATTAATTTAGGAGCTCTGCCCTACACTAAACCTCCTCAAACTACCCTTTTATTTCGATGTTCACAAGGCAGTGGCCAGAAACAGGATTATGAAATGGTAAAGTGTGTCCCCTTCCTTACAAAGGCCAATGAATCCTTTAATAGGAGCATAAATGTGGAGGGGAAAAATAACGAAAATGCTACTAACCAGTATGCATCTGTTCTTGGCATGTAGAGTTGCAGAGTTGTACACTTAGCACTACATCGCCACCTGGTGTTGGGCTCGGATGATTGCATGTTGTTGTTTTGGAAGAGGTTTTTGTAGTCACGAGTTAGGGGACTCCTCCCTTGGACGGTAGTGTGCATGGGCATCGGCCCCACCCGTAGATTGTTTTTCGCCATGATGGGAAATGGAGTTAGTAGAAAGATAAGTCCATGCGTGTATATCTAACTAAGATAAAAACTGGAGATACAGGTCCCGGGGAGGCGGGAGGGCGTGTACAGCTCTGCAGCTCTACATGCCAAGAACAGATGCATACTGGTAAGTAGCATTTTCCGTTCGAGGCATATGAGCTGCAGATTGTACACTTAGCATCGATTGTGCAGCAGTGTCTCCCCTAGCAGTGGTCACCTGTATCAGTTGCAGTAGTTTGAAACAGTTTTGAGGACAGCTTGGCCTACTGCAACTTGCGGTTTAGCTTGCACATCAACACAATAGTGTTTAGTGAATGTGTGTTGTAGACCATGTGGCTGCTTTGCAGAGGTCTTCTAGGGGAATGTTCCCTAGGAAAGCCATGGAGGCTCCTAGTTTGCGTGTAGAGTGCGCTCTAGGAGGAACTGTTAACCTCATCGCTGCTAATGGAATTCCCCTCCTGTGCTGCCCCTCATTGAAATGGGTGTGGTTGTGACGGAACCATTCCGTCATCAGCACAGTCCAACCGTGACTGATGACGGAATGGTTCCGTCACAAGCATCGAAGGGGTTAAAGTGAGTTTAGCTTTTTGGTAGCATATTTGTATACATTTAACAATCCACCTGGCAATTCCTGATTTGGAAATGGGGTTACCTTTGTGGTGGAGAGAAAGCTACAAACAGTTGTTTTGTCTTTCGATATGATTTTGTTCTATCAATGTAATATAGAAGGGCTCTTTTGACATCGTGTGTCTAGAGCTCTCTGCTACCGAATCGGGATTCTGAAAAAACAGGTAATTCTACTGATTGGTGGATATAAAAAGGAGTAATTACTTTAGGAAGGAATTTAGGATTAGTTCCTAGAACCACTTTGTTACGGTGTAATTGCAAGAATGGTTCTTGTATAGTAAAAGCTTGAATTTCACTAACTCTAAGAGGTAATAGCAATGAGGAAGGCTGTTTTCCATGTGAGAAATTGTACCTCACATCTACGTAAAGGCTCAAATGGCAGTCCCATGAGTAAGAACAATGTTTAGGTTCCAGATTGGAGATGGTGGTAACCTAAGAGGAATAATTATTTTAATCCTTCCATGAAAGCTTTAATGCTGGTACCCTGAACAATGACATATGTTGTCTGTTTTGTAGGTATGCTGCAATGGCTGCACGGCGTAATCGTATAGAAGAATAAGCCAGATTACACTTTTGTAAATGAAGCAGGTAACAGGTAATATTTTGGATGGAAGCATGCAATGGATCAATTTGATTATTATTACAGTAAATGGCAAATCTCTTCCATTTAGCTGCATAGGAAGCTCTAGTTGTAGGTCTTCTGGCTTCTTTAATATGCATTCATTCTTGTGGTAGATTAAGATATCCAAACTCTAAGACTTCAGGAGCCAGATCGCCAGATTCAGTTGTTTTGGATCTGGATGTCTGATGTCTCCATGGTTCTGCGTTAGCATTGATGGTGTTAGAGACAGCTTTTCGTGTGGAACTAGAGAAAGTTCCAACAGCGTGGTGAACCACGGTTGACGTGCCCACGTGGGAGCTACTAGTATTATCTTGAGAGGCTGCGGTCTGAGCTTGCGTACTACTAGTGGGATTGGCGGAAAAGCGTGCGCAAATCTGCCTGACCAAGTCATCCATATCGAATTGCCCTTGGACAACATGTGTGGAAGCCTGGCGGCGAAGGCTGGGCATTTCGAGTTTGTTTGTGGCAAACAGGTCTATGTCTGGATGACCCCATTTGTGAAAGAATGGTTGAAGAACTTGTGGATGTAGTTCCAATTCGTGAATTTGTTGTGTCTGTCGACTTAACAGATCTGCTATCTGATTGTGAACTCCTGGAAGGTGTTGTGCGAGCAGATGTAGGTTTTGTGCAAGTTGAGACAGTTGCAGGGAATGTGTGCCTCCTTGTTTTTGTATGTAGTACATGCCTGTCATGTTGTCCGTCCGGATTAAGGCAGCTTTGTTTTGTATGGGTCATTGTAAGGACTTTAGTGGTAGGAAAATGGCTAACAATTCTAGGTGATTGATATGAAGCACCTTTTGTTGAGTAGTCCACCTTCCCAGAGTTGTGTGGTGGAGCAGATGTGCTCCCCATCCTGTTAGAGATGCGCCTGTTGTCAGTACTATCTGTGGAACTGGCTCTAGTAATGGCCGCCCTTTGGATAGATTTTGGTGTTCCACCATTACAGAGAGCGATGTGGGCGGCTGTCCACCTACACCAGGTCTGTTAGTTGTCCCCGAGCCTGGTTCAATCTTGTAGTTGACGCATCTGCAGTCTTGCATATGGCACAATAAAAATGCAAGATGCCATCATGCCCATTAGTCTCATGAACACTCTGGCTGCGAGAGAGTGTTGGTGTTGAAATTTTGTGACTAAGGTTTGAATGCTCTGTATTTTTGCTGGACTGGGATACGCTAGAGCTGTAGACTTTTTTATTGTAGCCCCTAGGTATTGATGTACGAGAGGGCTGTAGATGCGACTTGGTGTAGTGGATTGTGAAGCCCAAGTCGTGCAGTGTTTGAATGGTCTGCGTCGTGTGTTGGACACACGGATTGAATGACCTTGCTTTTATGAGCCAATCATCTATATATGGGAAGACATGGATGTGTGGTCTTCTGAGATGTGCTGCTACTACTGCTAGGCACGTGTTGTGAACACTCTTGGTGCAGTTGTGACCCCGAATGGAAGGACTTTGAACTGATAGCGTTGTCCTTTCAGTACAAACCTGAGATACTGCCTGTGAGAAGAATGTATAGGAATGTGTAAGTAGGCGTCCTTTAGATCTAGTGTAAGGAAATCCCCTTGTTGCAGCAATGCGAGCACTTGTTGCAAAGTGATCATATGAAAATGATCTGAATGTATATATTGATTGAGGGGCCTGAGGTCGAGAATTGGTCTTAGTGTCCCGTCCTTTCTGGGTATTAGAAAGTACAGCAAGTAAACCCCTGTTCCTTGATGTTGTAAAGGGACTATTACTATTGCGTTCTTTTGAAGAAGTGATAGTACTACTTGTTTGAGCAGCGCGAGATGTTCTGTGGACATTGGACGCTGTCTGGGAGGTATGTGTGGAGGGGTAGCTGTAAGTTCGAGGCAATAACCATACTGGATAATTTGTCTTACCCACTTGTCTGTTATAGCGTTCCAGACAGGTAGGAACTGTGTTAGTCTGCCTCCCACAGGAGTGGAATGCTGTTGGGGGAGCAGAGGCAAGACACTGGTTTGTGGTGGAAGAGGTTAGATTGTTGTTATTCCCTCGACCTCTTCCCCTATTATTGTTGCCTCTATAGCCTCCTCTATAATAACCTTTACTAGAGGTTGTTTGTGTGTTGGCTTTGAAGGAAGCTGAATGGTCTGTTCCAGCTTGTTTGGAGCCTCCTCTATAAAAGGAGTGACGAAAGGAGCCTCCAACTTGGGTGGATTGTAAAGCTCTCATAGACTTGGCTGTATGTCTTTTTTCATTTTTCCCAGTGCTGTGTACCTCAGGACCAAACAATTGCGGTTGGTTGAATGGGACATTTAAGATGGTAGTTTGCACTTCCTGCTTAAATCCTGAGATGTGTAGCCACGCTTGACGTCTAAGTAGGACACTAGTGTTTATAGCTCTAGATGCCGTGTCTGCTATATCAAGAGTGCACTTAATTGAGGCATTAGGAATTAATTTGCCTTCTTTTATGAGGTCATTTGCCTGCGCTCTGTATTGATTAGGAAGATGTTGTAGCAATGTTTCTAACTGATCATAATGAGTTCTATCATATCTTGCAAGGAGGGCTTGTGTATTAGCTATACACCAGGTATTGCTAGCCTGGGGGGTGGTGCCTCACCTGATGTCTGAGAGTTAGCTCTTTTCCTAGCATTTGGCACTACTAGGGAATCTAAAAGGTAGCGGTCCTTTAATATAGGCAGGATCGGGTCTTTATTTTTTCTCTATTTTAGGGTTTAAAATTCTAGCACGTATGCGATCTTTAAATACCTCAGGGGCATGTTTAATAACACCTTTGGATCATAGGTAGGATCTGAACAAATCTTTGTGATTGTTCAAAGGTATCTAATAAGAAAGCCTCTTCTGCCTCATCTGAATGCATTGAGACTTTATGATATGTGGCTGCCCTGTTTAATAGGTGCCCAAAACCAATAATGTCCTCTGGTGGAGAAGGTTTGGATGGGTATGTATGTGGGTCAGGAATATCTGGCACGTCTTGTGGGTTTGGGTACTCAGTGTGGATCACCACTAGGGTAGGGGAAAGGCTCGTATGGGTCTCCCCTGCCTCCTATGCTGTATTCATCATCATTTTGGATCACCACTAGGGTAGGGGAAAGGCTCGTATGGGTCTACCCTGCCTCCTATGCTGTATTCATCATCATTTTGGATCACCACTAGGGTAGGGGAAAGGCCCGTATGGGTCTACCCTGCCTCCTATGCTGTATTCATCATCATTTTGAGGTGTATGTGAAGTATGATGAGGCGAATTTATAGTGGAGATATTAAGAGGAATAGGAGGAGAGGGAAGTATAGGAGAAGAAGGGTGCATAGGGGATGTGGCACTATCCTTCTTGACAGGCACTGCAGGTGTAGGTGCTGTGTCGGGCTTCCTCTGTGGTGTAGTAGATACACGACCAGTCTTTGGACCAATGTAAATTTTCTTTTGTAGAGGATCAGGTTGGAAAAGCTCCTCTTCCTGTGGAACCGTTGCCGGCGCCGATTTATTCGGTTCCGGGTGTGGTTTTTCCTTAGGAGCTTTGGCTTCGGTTTAGGCATCGAAGGTATTGTTTTCGGGGCCGAAGGCTGTTTCGAGGGCTTGATGGCGTCTGAAACAGGCTGTCGGTTTCGATACCGAAGGTATTGGCTTCGGGGTCGAAGCTGTTGGTCGGCTTGGAGGCTTCCGAAACAGGCTTTATGTTTTTGTCTTTTGTAGTCTACTGTTTCGGAACCGGGGCTTCTTTCGGTCTCGGTGCAGAGGGGGCTGGTGGGATTGGAACGTGCGGTTTGCCCGGTAATGAGCTTCTGGAAGGCTTAATTATTTTCTTCAGAGCCGGACTCGATGGCGGGGCTTTCGAAGTGTCTTTTCTGTCGCAACCAGGCCCCATGGGCGGAGTGTTGACCCTTGCCTTCGATTTTGATGGGGATGGATCAGGAGTAGTACTCACGAGTTGACCCGAAGGTATGGAGTCATCTGAGTCGTCTGCCTCAGACATGATTTGTAGATCGTCAGAATCTTCCTCTAGAACGAGCGGAACCTCTTCCTCGTCGAAGATATCCACTGTTTCCGGCACAGATTTTTGCATGTCGCGACGATGGGCCCTTCGATCTCGGATAGTCTTCTTGGATCGAAAAGATGCACAGGCTGTGCAGCTCGACTCATCGTGTTCTGGTGATAAGCACAGGTTACAGACCTTGTGGTGGTCACTGTGTGGAAACTTTGCTCCACACTTGGGGCATTTTTTGAATGGCGTCCTTTCCATGAGGTGTAGGCCTCACGGCGTGGATAGGCCCAACGGCCGGTGTCGAAGACCGGAATCGAGTAGATGAGTTGAGTCGATGTTGATCTCGAAGTTGTTCATAAAGTTTTTGCAACGAACTACCGTTCAAGGTAGATTTCAAACCGGAGCGGAAAAGTTACATCCAAACCCAGTGGCGGAAAAAACCAATCTATGGATGGAGCCGATACGCACAATCGTCAAAGGGAGGAGTCACCTATCTTGTGACTACAAAGAATTCTTCCAAGACGACAACAACATGCAATCATCCGAGCCCAACACCAGGTGGCGATCTAATGCAAAGTGTACAATCTGCAGCTCATATGCCTCGAACTAAATATATATATATATATATATATATATATATATATATTCAATGAAAAAACCATAGGTTATAGGCCATATATAGTTAGGAATTAGCATTTACAAAACCTTATTTTACTCGCATAAAACCATTGAAATTCCATATATAGTTAGCTAACTATAAGCGCTAACTATATATCGCGCACCCGCAATCCACTGCTGATGATGTCACATATTACATCATTCATGACATGGTCAGTGACATCACTGATGACATCACTGATCACAACATCCAGTGATTGTATGTGTCTGTAAAGTTTAAATATGTTTCACATATTGAAGAATGAGTGGATGTATAAGTGTCTGGATGAAGAATTTAGTAGGTGCATGACTGACTGTATGAGTGAGTGATTAAATGTGTCTCACTGAGTACATGGGTTAGTGACTAAACTGTCTTAATTCGTGCATCAGTATGTTTGATGTTGTGTAAGCTGCTGCATGTGTTGATCAGTAGCTATAAGAGTGGCCATATGGGTTATTGATTGGTTGCCCAAATATTTGAATGGGAGGCTGAGTGTGTGTGTGGGTGGCTGGGAGGTGCGTGACTGTGCATAGATGTGTAAGCAGTTGATTCACTAGGAGTATGAGTTCAAGAGTGCATGTGGAAACAGCTATATGGGCGGTTGACTGTGCATGGGTGTGTTGGTGAGTGAATGGATTTCTCATTGCTACATGTGCAAGTAAGTACGTATGTAAAACACAATACATGTGAGAGTGGAGATATATAAATAACTGAACATAAGAGCCAGTGAATGTGTGAGTGGCTGTATCGATCACTGTGAGCTTGTATCAGGGATTATATAAGAGAGTAAATATGTGTTATTATATGTTTGAATAAGTAAGATGTGTATAACTGTATAGTTGAGGAAATGGAGGTGTGATTGATTCTTTGCATGACTGACTAGGTGTGTGAGTAACTCCATGGATGAGTGACAGTCTGTGAGTGTCTGTTTATACTGAGTGTATGTAAGGTTATATTAGAGTCTGAAGAGGTTCATTGTATTATCACATGAGTGATGTGATCAGTGATGACAAATGAGATGTCATCAGTGATGTCATTTGAGTTGTCATCAGTAATGTCATCAGTGATGTCATTTGAGATGTCATCATTGATATCATTTGAGTTGTCATCAGTGATGTCATTTGAGATGTCATCAGTGATGTCATCAGTGATGTCACTGACCATGTCATGAATGATGTAATATGTGACATCATCAGCAGTGGATTGCGGGTGCGCGATATATAGTTAGCGCTTATAGTTAGCTAACTATATATGGAATTTCAATGGTTTTATGCGAGTAAAATAAGGTTTTGTAAATGCTAATTCCTAACTATATATGGCCTATAACCTATGGTTTTTTCATTGAATTTTCAAGGTTTTGTAAATGCAAATTCCTAACTATATATCCACTATAACCTATGGTTTTTTCTGTGAATTTCATTGGTTTTTTAATAGCAAATATGAAAAGCTTTAAAATGTCAAGTACGTGATAGATAAAAACATTTTCGTATTTATGCACGCTGATGTGCTTTGAACGCTGCCCCCCCCCCCTCCCCTCTTTTGCCTTAGTAGTACTCTCTCTTTGCAGATACTGAAGGGTAGTTAACGCAGGCCTTTACCCCCGTTGTAATCCGTCGTGCCTCCTTGTCTCTCCATTTGATTGATTGTTGTCCAAGCATTTACTGTTTTAGAATTGGTTCTCTTTGGATCATTCTCTATTTACAAACAAGCACAAAGTCGCAATACTCTGTTTAGTCTTTGCAGATAGTGAAAAATCGTGTAAAAAAATAAAAGTAATCGAGCAAAATCAGTAGGCCACTAATTGGATCTCTTTTTGACCTCGCTAAAATAGAAATATTAGGAACAACCCTTCTTGAGAAATACGAAAATAGTGAGATGAACTGAGCTCCACACCATGAGGGCTGCAAGACAGCTCGGCTCCATCACCCATCCCGCACAAAATAATGACAAACCCTATGCAAATATTAAAAATATAGACAACACACCAGCAAAGAAACAGGGTAAAACATTTTATTAAAAAACTATTTACATAACGTTGGTTTATAAGATGATGTCAGTAGTGGACCGATGTGTGAATAGATCGAAAACAGCACAAGGCTCCAAGATCCGGATAGCAAGCTCCTGGATGTTGGGTGCCATAGTTTAGAGTTCTGAATTTCAGCCTTTTTCAATGCCTGTGCTTTGTTGAATCAAAATGGCGGCTTGACACAAAGCTGACTCAAGCGTTGTTACTGATGCTATGCAGACCAAAACTGGTTTTCAGTTTGTACATTTTTCTAGATTTTTCAATCCAAGTTTGGTTGACTTTGTAGAACGATGGCTTCAGATTTTCAACATACGGTGTGGTGGCGCTGACTGGGAGGGGGCGCTTCGCTCCTGCCCCCTCCCCAAGTAAGATTTTCATACGTGAAAGTACGTTAATGGTTTTGGTCCCTGAGATGCTTCGATGTCACTACCATTCTCAAATAGCATAAGTTCTGGATGTTGGGTGCCATAGTTAAGAGTTCTGAGCAGCGCTTGTAACACTGTCTGAAGCTTATTTCCACCTACTGCAGCTTCACTATTCTCAAAGTAAGTGAGTGTCGTTTGTGGACCTGACTGCATTAGAAAACAATGTGATATGTTACCTTCCTAAACAGCTTGACGGAGGCCCCTGAGGGGCGGTGTGATGGCCATGGACTCGGAGAAGACGCTTGGCTCCGACACCCTCCCCAAGTCTTATAGCACTGGTGTAGCCTGAGATCGCCCCCGACATAGGCGGCCGGCTCCCGGGGTCCGGCGGAACTTTTTGCCTTTTGATGACTCTTCAATTCTGGACCTTGTCCCACAATCCGTTTGACCTGAAGACAAGCTGTAGTGGGGCGCCCCTTTATCGTTTTAGTTGCCATTCCGCCCGCTTTTGCTACACTGTGCCTCTTCCGCCATTCAGCTGTTTTCCGCCCGCTCTTGCGACTACAGCGTCTCGCTCACCATGTAGTTGAGATGCGCCCGCTCTTGCGGTGCAGCGATAGGCGGCTGCCACAGGACTCTCAAAATGGCGGCCGGCTCTTCGGTTTTGGGCCTGGTCCACTAAAATGGCCCTGGGACACCTTGGAACTCGGACGCTTGTCTGCTAGGGCTTGGGTCCCATTCTCGAAAAGCGTCCCCTCAGCCGTGAAGATTCTACAAAAGTCTTGGGGGCCTCCGACTCCCGCAGGCTTCTGGTGGGGAGCGGCTGCCATGATTGCTCGTGGAATGGCCACGACGGAGCTACGAGATGGTAGTGGTCTCATGCTGACGCCAGCTTTAGTCTGAAACATCCAGAAACACTGTAGACTACCAATTCGATCAGTTCCGGTAGCGCCCCAACATGACCCGGAAGAGAAGAACTTGCCCTCCCCTCTTTGACTGATGGTTCTTGTTGCCTGTCCCCTCTGTTGTCATTTAACAGAACTTTTTGGACTGCTGAAAGGGGTTGTGTTCTGAACGGTGGTTGGTGGAGACATTTAGACTATATTCTTGACCTACGTTGTCGCGTAATGCGTTTTATGACACGCCGCGTTAGCGCACCCGGAAGTGATCCGCGGCGCGCAGCGCGTAACGTAAGCATAACAGGTCATGTGACTTGTTAATAAAACTTTTCATTGGTTCATTTTACTTTTGTTAATTTAATGATGAAAAGCTTGGTCATATGACCTAAAAATTACGCTTTTTATTATTTTCGAACAATATTTTTTTTCCAAACATATGTTATAATATTCCAGGCTAATGTACTTTCCCGGAAAATTTACAACTGTCTTGCAAGTAAAATATATTCCTTTTTCGAGAAAAAGGGCGTTTCTTCCTTCCATGACGGAGCCGTTGAGTAAAAGAGATTCGGCCTGCTGTCTTAGTCGCCGATACGCCTGATTATCAGATTCTTATCGATCACTTTATGTTGCAGACATGAAAAACACAACTGCCCTTGACCATTTATCTTTACTGCGTTCCTACATATTATACCTTTTATCCGTCATGTAATTGGACTGCTTTATTTCACTTGCCTTTTACTGATTCGAAAACAGTCACTAAAAGTAAAAACTTTACAAATGAAAATACTACTACCGTGTTTTGTTTTAAAAACCTTTATTGTGAAAATGTCAGTATACAAATACGGGCCTATAACCACGTGGGCCGGCCACGGAGCAAACTGAAATCGTATATGATGAGGAGACATTTACACTGTAGAAGAACGTAACGAGCGGGCCATTAGGTGACAAGAACAAAGGTGTCTAACAGTTGCGGAATCGGTGGACGTACATTTTGTAATTAAAATACGACAGGGCCACTTACAATAACATTTTCTAGATATACATTTGCGGGCAAAGAGTTACGAGTCCCATTTATACCGGCGCCATTTTGGGCGAGGCCGGGCAGGTCCAAGATATAGTCAAAATGTCTCCACCAACCATCGGCCAGACCAGAACCCCTTTCGGCCCTTTATGCTACAAGATGGTGTCTTCCATTCAGAAAATATTGGTGGCAGCATTTTGAAAGGAAACAGAAACAGCCGTTCTCCTAGTGAGTTTCACATTGTTACATTTAGGAAGAATGTTGAAGAGTAGTATGTGGAAAATCTGAAGCCATTTTTCTACAAACTCTCAATCAGACTTGGATGGAAAAAAAAAACCTGAAGAATGTACAAACTGAAAACCAATTTTTGTCTGTATAGCACCAACAGTAACGCTTGAGTCAGCTTTGTGTCAAGCCGCCATTTTCATTCAATCAATAGCGTCCCCCTGCACACATTCAGGGACCTGGTCGTGTCTTCAGATGAAACGCATTGTAGGAAAAGAAGCAGAAAGGAAAAGGAAAAAAGTTCCGCCGGACCTAGTGAAGCTGCAGCAGGTGCAAATAAGCTTCAGACAGTCTTACAAGCACTGCTCAGAACTCTCAACTGAGGCACTCAACATCCAGGACTTGCCATTCGGATCTTGGCGCCTTGTATTTTTGTTTTGTTTTTGATGGAGGGGAAACAACAAAAATCAGACATTGAAAAAGGCTCAACAGTGCAGGGCGCCTTGTGCTGGTTCCGACCTATTCACACATCGGTCCGCTACTGACATCACCTCATAAACCAACGGGGCACCCCACGCCGACTTTCGGCGCAGCATTGTAGGATGGCCACACCAGTGCGGCAATTTGCTGGACACCACCTCGGTGCCATCCAGATCTCGGCGCGTTCATTCAATCAATAGCGTCCCCCTGCACACATTCAGGGACCTGGTCGTGTCTTCAGAAGAAACGCATTGTAGGAAAAGAAGCAGAAAGGAAAAGGCAAAAAGTTCCGCCGGACCTAGTGAAGCTGCAGCAGGTGCAAATAAGCTTCAGACAGTCCTACAAGCACTGCTCAGAAATCTCAACTGAGGCACTCAACATCCAGGACTTGCCATTCGGATCTTGGCGCCTTGTGCTGGTTCCGACCTATTCACACATCAGTCCACTACTGACATCACCTCATAAGCCAACGGGGCACCCCACGCCGACTTCCGGCGCAGCATTGTAGGATGGCCACACCAGTGCAGCCACTTGCTGGACACCACCTCGGTGCCATCCGGATCTCAGCGCGTTCGAGTCACTGTGCCGGAAGAGTGACCGGAACTCAGCTGAACACGCCGTCTTTCGGCGCAGCATTGTAGGATGGCCACACCAGTACGGCAATTTGCTGGACACCACCTCGGCGCCATCCGGATCTCGGCGCGTTCGAGTCACTGTACCGCAACAGTGACCGCAATTCAGCTGGACACGCCGTCTTTCGGCGCAGCATTGTAGGATGGCCACACCAGTGCGGCAATTTGCTGGACACCACCTCGGTGCCATCCGGATCTCGGCGCGTTGTGCTGCCTTCGGCCTATTCGCACATCGGTCCGCTACTGACGCCGCCTCACGTGCCAACGGATTTTCTACGCTTTTTGTAGCCCTATGTCGCATAACAGGTCATGTGACTTGTTTATAAAACTTTTCATTGGTTCATTTTACTTTTGGTTTCCTAAAGATGGAAGGCTTGGTCATATGACCTAAAAATAACACTTTTCATTGGTTTAGAACATTTTTTTTTCCCAAACGATGAAAGCCCCACCTTGTTTCTGGATCATTCAGACTGAAGCTGGCGTCAGCATGAGAGCACCACCATCTCGTGGCTCCGTCGTGGTCATTCCGCGAGCAATCATGGCAGCCGCTCCCCACCGGAAGTCTGCGGGAGTCGGGGGCCCCCAAGACTTTTATACAATCTTCACGGCTGAGGGGACGCTTTTCGAGAATGGAGCCCAAGCCCTAGCAGGCAAGCGTCCGAGTTCCAAAGTGTCCCAGGGCCATTTCAGTGGACCAGGCCCAAAACCGAGGAGCCGTCCGCCATTTTAAGAGCCATGTGGCAGCCGCCTATCGCTGCACTGCAAGAGTGGGAGCAACTCAACAACATGGTGAGCGAGACGCTGTGGCCGCAAGAGCGAGCGCAACTCAGCTAGATGGCCGCCACCTGGGGAGGCCCGTTCACGCCGGCTCCCCCACGCCCCCCCCCCGGGCCGCCGCACGCCAATTTTCGGAGCAGCATTGTAGGATACCAAAACCAGTGCGGCAGTTTACTGGACATCACCTGGGTGCCTGTCGTACATGTTGTGTCAGCCATGTGACACTGGACACAGACCGCTACTGACGAGGCCTCCCCCCGCACCACCCGGGACGCCCCACGCTGTTTTTCTGTGCTGCATTGTAGGATCCCTAAACCAGTGCGGCACCCAGGCGACATCACCTGGGTGCCGTCCAGAACTCTGCACGTTGTGCTGCCTTGGGACTATTTGCACAACAGACCGCTACTGACGAGGCCTCCTCCCGCCCCACCCGGGACGCCCCACGCCAATTTTCGGAGCAGCATTGTAGGATCCCTAAACCAGTGCGGCACCCAGGCGACATCACCTGGGTGCCGTCCAGAACTCTGCACGTTGTGCTGCCTTGGGACTATTCGCACAAAAGACCGCTTCTAACCATTGTTGCTTTTTGTGTGGAGAAATGTTTAAATGTTTTTAGTTTTTGTTCCGTTTGTTAAAGTTAGTAATTAATAAAGTTTTATAACCTTACTTTGTTGGAGTGTTATCTATTTTTTTTAAAACGGGTGAATGGGGCCTTGATTCGGGTTATTGTCATGTGTGGGCTTTGGAAGTGTGCTGCTGCAGGATCGGACATTTCAAACTCAAATGCACGTTCTTTTTCTTACCTTTCCGAAGCATGGAGCGCAATAGCAGGCAGAGAAAGGGTGATGCACGTGTTGAACACTACCTGACCTGGCAAGTTGCTGGCAGTGCCCCCCCGCCCGCTCCTGAAAGAGGGCACACACACACCGCCGCCCCGAGTACTTCACAAATCTTTAAAAGACCATGCGCTTGTTCATGAGGCTTAAATGGTTTATCACCTCTTCTAGAACCCCTACATCGACCCTCTGACGTTTCATGGAAAAATGACCATGTAACACAATACCAAGCCCGGTCAGCTGAAACCCCCAAGGAATCGTGGGGCATATTATCAAGGGGGTTTATCTCCGCTTTTTTTGGCTTTAAAAACCATGAAAGCGGAGATAAAATTATTTCCCTATTATCAAGCTGTCGCTAACACCAGTTAGTGACAGCTAAAAGGAGATAGCGACCATCTTGGGCCCCGCTTTGCATGTCAGTGATACTTATCACTAATGACATGCAAAGTGGCGTGCCAAGATGTTAGCGACTGGAAACAGTCCCTAACATCGCTATCTCCTATTACCAACTTTTGGAGATATTCGCGCTAAGCGCGAATATCTCCAAAATCTAACACCTGCCCTGAGCAGTTCTTAGCCATGTTATCCAATGGGAGGTGGATAACATGGCTAAGAGCATTAGGTCGATAATACATGAATATCGCTGACTTTTCTGCGATAATAGCAAGGTTTATCTGCGATAAAAATCGCCGATGTGCGGCGATAATTTTTGTCTCTAAACAAGTTATAGACAAAAATTATCGCTAGTTGTTCGTAATATGCCCCCGGGTTTTTGCTTGCAGAAATCGGGAGGCGGGAGACTAGCACTGAAATCAGTACTCACACGCCTGAATCAGGAGGATTGGCATGTCTGAATTCTCTACAGCTGGGGCCATAAACTACATCCGCAGGGTTAGGTGATAGCCTGGAACCAGCCTGGCATCTAAAATGGCTGCCGTGCACGACAAAATTGTGGCATTCGAAAAAAGGCAAGATGGCGCAGCCGCTGGAAGAGATATATCAACATATATCAGTCTCCTCAGCCACCCTCAGGAAACATAGGGGATTAGGATATGTCTCCCGCACCCCCTTATACCTAGTACTTTAATTAACGAAGCACAAAATGGCGAATTCCCGTTTCGCTACCAGTTTGCGGCCCAGTTCGCGGCCCGTGAAGCGCTTCTACCGTGAAAAATCATTTTTTTTTTATTTTCCCCACGGGACCCTTTAATAACCCCAACAACATTCCTAGGGGGTCAAGAGGGGGATACCTTGCCCCCTTTCATTAAATTCCCCCTTAGTTTTTCACCTTTTCTTCTCTCTCGATCCTACCGAGAGACAAGATGGCGGCCGCTCCGGACTGTCACGCAGCAAAAAAAAAAAAAAAAGCTCACGCACAGCCGCTGGAAGAGATGTATCAACATATATCAGCCTCCTCACCCACCCTCAGGAAACATAGGGGATTAGGATACGTCTCCCGCACCCACTTATAACTAGTAATTTAATTTACGAAGCACAAAATGGCGAATTCCCGTTTCGCTACCAGTTCGCGGCCGCGCTTCTACCGTGAAAAATCATTTTTTTTTTATTTTCCCCACGGGACCCTTTAATAACCCCAACAACATTCCTAGGGGGTCAAGAGGGGGATACCTTGCCCCCTTTCATTAAATTCCCCCTTCGTTTTCCACCTCTTCTTCTCTCTCGATCCTACCGAGAGACAAGATGGCGTCCGCTCCGGACTGTTTAGAATGTTGACAGACACCGGAGAGCCAATCAGCTTTCTGCGCGCAAAGTTCCGATAAGCGAAAAGTAAGCGGACCGGATCGCTGCCCGGAGCGCTGTTACAGATATATATCTTGATTTAAACGTTAATTTCTCAAAAACTACTGGAGCACATATATTGAGACCTAGCAAAGGCACATCGGGCTAACAGTCCCTACAATTTTGCCAAGTTTCGTGCAAATCCATTCAGCCGTTCGAGCTAAAAGTGAGTCCAACCGCCCTATGGAAAACTCAATGCAAAAAACGCGTTTTGGGACCCCCCTTTTTTCTCAGCCCCCCCCTTGACGAAACCCCACCAAATTTTCAGGGGCTGCTCAGAAACAAAATGTGCCATTTTCCTGAAAATTTCAGCCGATTCCGTCCACAAACGCCAAAGTTATTAGACATAGAATTTTCAAAAGTCCCATAGGGAAAAAATTCTAACTATATATACCTACTGGCTATCGCCAGTAGGTAATATATATATAGATAAATGAGAGATCACCAAAAGGAGTATTCCACACTGAAATCTTCAGTTCAGATTGCAAGTGAGGTGTCAGTGATAGCCTTCTTCAATTAGGAGTTTCCAAAGATCACTCACCTGTTGTTGCATCGATAGTCACTGGAGAGCTGCGAGCGCTCTCATTCAGGGTGTAGATGTGGATCTTGTAGTCCGTACCTGGCTGCAGACCTGTAGTTTAGGAACAAGTCTGTTACACACCATTCATTCTCTTTAAGGTCACAGCTCAAAAATCTAATCTTCCACTTCATTAGCCCACTCTGCAATCAAAGTGATCTACTCACGATTACTGAAATTATTAGAGTATTAAGAATAATTGGTTTTGTAGACTGAAAGCACAAAAGGTGAAGGGATTATAGGGTTAACAGTTAGATCAGGTGTTCCCAATTTAGGTAAAGTAGATACGGACCCATTCTGGAGGTCTAGGATAAACTTAGATTATAGGAATTATTTACCTTTATCCTCATTGTATGTGAATTGAAAATGTAGCGAGGCTGGGCAAGAAGGACCTATATCTGAGCACCCCAAATTACTCAGACTCAACCCAAAGCCTAAATGAGTCAAAACTTAAACGGATGACATTGATGTTTCCTGGTTTGCCACTGTAGGCATTGTGTGAGCTAGTTGCTAGCCAAAGGTTATATGCCTTGTTTGTAGAGTACAAAGTTGTATTGTTGCTGATTTCGGAAATATTGGTGCTGTGTGTGAGGCTCCGATAGATCTCTAAACTTATTGCTTCAACTGGAGCATTCATACCGGGTTGCCGTGTCACATTCGATGCAAGCCAGGACATGTATGCATGGCTGCTAAGTCGCATTTTGGGATATCAGGGCTAGCATGCACGGTACATGAATCTATAATATATTGAGGCACAAAATATACCTTTATAGTGACTCCTGTTCTCCAGGCCCAGCTACTCCATTGCAAAAATCATTTCTGCATTCACAGTTTTTGCTTATGGTTGCTTCTCTCTTCAGCGATCAACAGAGGGCACTGCCATACGTATTACATATTTTACAATAGTTTGCAATAATAAAAGACTTGCCAGTGATGACATAGGTTCGAAGGTCAGGGCTGATCGTCCGCTGGATTGGGTTCTGACCTCCAGCAGGTATTGCATCAATATGGAAGCCAGTGATTGTTTCAGTCTTGGTACGCCAAGTTAATGTTATGGTTGTCTCTGTGACATCTGTGATACGGGGCCTACGAGGTGGACTGACATCTGTTAAAAAAAAAAGCAGGTAAGTTAAATATGTGGTTAACCTGCCCCTAAGTGATGATCCGATTATGGAAATGAAAGAAAGAAGAAAAATAAATAAATATCGCAGCAGGACTTAAGTCTGTACAGGACACGGACCCCTGTAATTTACACACCATTTCACAAATCTGGCACAAAACATATTGCTTACTCTTTATACCTTCTATTACCACATTAACGCCTCTGGCACATTACACTCCCTCTGGCTAAGAAAATACGGGCAATGTCCTACCAGGCCCATTTGTGTGAACTGATAGGTGTACTGCATCAGTGTTCCAAGCCCATCTGAATCTTAATGAATCCCAGACTATAGAACTAGCAACCCCTGGAGAGCCAAATGAATAAAGTAACGAGACTCTTTCGACAAGTGAAGTGCAGAACCATCTGTGAAAAACCAGTCAAGCAAGGTATACGAGCCAGTTACCACCAATAGCTCCTGGATCCATAGGAATTTCCTAGCCAACTAGAAGCCACATACTCAAGGTTGATATTTAAACTTACATGCACGTTTCTACGTAGTCCATTTCAGAATTATCCAAGACCATTTAAGGCCACTAGAATCAAATACCACTGAAAGGCATCCTAAACTGATTTTGGTGAAGACACAATGTATGGACCACCTACTTTCCTGAGTAGACACTATTCCTTGAGCGGGCCAGCTGGTCAGGGAGTCCTTCAGAGCATAGACATTGACTTCATACTTGGTCGCTACCTGGAATGAAATTAAATATAAAGTATACTTTTAAAAACCATTAAACAAAATTAAAAAATCATTGCTTAATCACACAAAATAAAAAAGCAGATTTAACGTTGTTAAAGAAAAGGCTTGTATAGGACCCGTAATACATACCAGAGGACTGGCACGACCTAGCTAGAATCAAGTTTTTGGGACTAAGCAGAGATTTAAGAAACTTACACCGAGGGTGTTTAGGACTAAATGTAGCCAACGAGCTCAGATGACAAGGAGATATGGTTGGACACAATTAGGTTTCTGCAGATCCAGTAAACAAATAGTCTTCCATTTAGAACAAACTGGAAACTTTAGACAAGGTAGGATAATCCGAAACTGTATATTTTTTGTAAAAAAGTTTATGGTTTGCTATATTACTTCTGTCCAATTTCTGTGTTGGTGTTAGTCCTCCTGCACCTCTCCCCCGTCAGTTACACGGGCTACGGGAAGTATTTCACCCATTCTGACCAGTCTACCAGAATGATGCATGTATGACTCTTGACCGATTCTTTTCATATTAGTGGACTATTTACATTTTTATGTTTTTGCATCTAATCTTGGTACCGGGGCCGTTGATTAAGTTAGAGTTGCAAGAGTAACAGCCCGGCATTAAATGTCATACAGAGATGGCACTCCACTACCAAAGACACGTTCCTGGGCACAGATCTTTCTCCCAAATCTATAACACAACGTCCCAACTCTTTCCTTACTCAGACTCATTAAGAAACAAGAGTTGCAAAGGCCTCCACATCCACCTTCAGGAACATAGTCCAACCACTGAATGCAAACCGTGCAAACAGTAGTAATACACCATGCTTTGTGGACACAGCTTGAACTTTTGTTTAGGACTTTCTACAAAATCAGAGTCTGCCAAGCAGCACTAATATATATATATATATATATATATATATATATATATAAAAAATCTCTATACTACTATTATAAAGAGAGAACAGAAACCTTTTGGCAAGGTAAACTCTGCAACCACAGCGCCAATCCACACACCCAGTACATTGTTGTAATCCTCAGGGTGTGTAGATGGACATAGGCTGTAGAAAATAAAAAAAACGTAAATTAAAAAATTAAACTTTAAAAACAAAGTAGTCCCCTAAAAGTGGCACCGGCTGCGACGTAGCGCTGGTCGCGGCCTAGCGATGTCCGCAACGTGCGTGATGACAAGCTGGGAGGAGCGGTGACAAGCAGCGAGGAGTGGCGGTGAAGTCCGGAGCGCGGGGAAGAGCGGCGGCTCAGGTAAGGCAAAGGCGAGGCGGGAGGCGGTCTGGGCAATGTCGGGGTAAGGCAAAGGCGAGAAGCGGTCTGGGCAATGTCGGGGCGGGCGCGGGACTGCACCCAAGCCTGAAATGTTGCCCCCAGCCCCCTTCTGTCCCAGGCAACGCTGCCGCAATCCAGAAATGCTGCCCCCAGCCCCCTTCTGCCCCAGGCAACGCTGGGGCGGGCTGCTAGTATATATATATATATATATATATATATATATAATATATATATATATATATATATATATATATATATCTGCACAATTTCTCTCCCCTCAAGGGCAAGAATATGGAGTCGCTTTTCAAATCAATTCCAGCACTTCACTGCATTACAGGTTTCATGGTGATTTATTATCCATGGGGTCAAAAAAACAACAAACACCAACGCGTTTCGACAGCGTCCGCTGTCTTGCTCACGGTCAGTTTGTGTGCAAGGCTCACACTGTTTTAAAACCTTCCCCAAAACATTGCAGGTACCGCCCACTGGGGGTGTATTCACAAGCATTGTGGGATTTGTAGTTTTCAACACAATTACAAAACATAAATTCACCAGTTACATTTCAAAGGTTCTCAATTATTGGAGTGACATTTATCACAGTGTATTATGTCAATTGAGACTTCAAATTAAATTGTATAATCATTAGAACTTGAGAGTCCTGCCCTCCAGTGGGCATTTCAATCTACCACAATTAATTGCATTATGGGATTTGTAGTTGTCTATTTAATTACTGGGTACATGCAAGGTATCACAGTGGCATGGGCAATTATGGTCCATTGCCATTCCGTGGTGACAGATAAGAGTACTGCCCTCCGGTTGGCTATATGTTCGGTGAGCCTTTGAGCCAAAGAGTGAGGGAGAGTGAAGTGCAGGGGTAAAAATAAAATTAAGATAAATTCATAAGGATGAAAATTATAAAAACTGGAAAGAGCGGGAGGAAGCGAAACAATTATAGCATGATAATTATTGCATGTTGTTAGAGTCCATTATAAGTGAATATAAAGTTCTTCTGACTGGTTGAGGCCAAATGGGGTCATAGTTCGAAATGATAGGATGTGTCTGGATTCCTTGCGTCTCAAAAGCTTTTCCATGTGGCCTCCTCTGTCCGAGAGAGCCATCGTTTCCAGACCCCAGAAGCGTAATTGCTTCCAGTCCCCATTGTGTTGTGCCTCCATGTGCTTGGCAACAGCATTACTCCTGTCTCTGTGGATTGTTGCCCGCACATGCTCCAGAATTCTTTTCTTCAATTCGCAAATGGTGCTACCGATGTACCTTTTGTTGCAGGGGCACTCGATCATGTAAATAGTATACTTGCTATTGCAGGTTATGCATTCTTGAATTTTCCAAACTTTTTTGTTTGGCATTGTGAGTTCTGTGGTGGGTTTCGCAATTTCGCATACCTTGCAGTTATAGCACTTGATGAAGCCCCGTGTTTGTAGCCAGTTAGTCTTTTTCTTGGTTGTTTGGAAATGGCTGTGGACCAGCTGGTCCTGCAGATTTTTCGCCCTCCTGTAGGTTATGACTGGGTGGTTGCCCATTCTGTGACCAATTGTTTGGTCCAATTGGAGAATTTTCCAGTTCTTTCTCAGAATGCGGTTTACTTCCTTTGCCTCTATACTGTAATCTAGTATAAGTCTGATGGGTTCTTCCTCCACATTTGTCTGTTTTGGTTTCTTTTTTAAACACTCCATTCTCGTAGTTGTATTTGCCTTTTCCCAGCATCTTTGTACAATTTTTCTATTGTATTTTCTCTTTTGGAAGCGGTTTATGCATTTGGCACTCTGATCCTGCCATTCCGTAGTTTCACTGCAGATTCTCCTCAATCTGAGGAATTCACCGTACGGAATACTTGAGATTAAGGACTGCTGGTGGAAGCTGGTCGCTTCCAATGTGGCATTTGTTGCTGTCTTTTTGCGGTGGAGTGTGGTGTGTATTTGATTGTGGTTTATGTACACCTCTGTATCCAAGAAAACAGCTCTGTTATGGTTTATGGTGTGTGTGAATTTTATGCAGGAGGTACTGTTATTGAGGATGGTGAAGTATTCCATGAATTTTTCCTCTCCTCCGTCCCATACAATGAACAAGTCATCGATGAAACGTTTCCAGGTGATAATATGCTTGGTGTAAGTTCCATATTTCTCCTGCCAGGCTGTTTTCTCCTCCCACCACCCCATAGCAGTGCAGGCATAGTTAGGGCTGAAGGAGAAACCCATCGCGGCTCCGTTTTTTTGTCTGTATAGTTTGTCCCCAAACATGAAGATGTTGTTAGTTAACACACATTTTATCATTGTTAGAAGCATTTCATTGTGCTTCTGATAGTGAATGTTGCGTTCTTGGAGAAAGTGGTCACATGCCTGTAGCCCCAAGTCATTGTCTATATTGGTATACAGGGCAACCACATCCATAGTGATCATGATGTAATGAGGTTGCCAAGTCAGTTGTTCCAAAACACCGAGAAAATCAGTTGTATCCTGAATGTATGATCGTAGCATTTTGACATGTGGACTCAAAAAGTAATCAATGAAGTTTGACCATG
The DNA here is from genome assembly GCF_964263255.1 of Lissotriton vulgaris. Classification (NCBI taxonomy): domain Eukaryota; kingdom Metazoa; phylum Chordata; class Amphibia; order Caudata; family Salamandridae; genus Lissotriton; species Lissotriton vulgaris. Next base: position 866,808,676 of record NC_141687.1, on the reverse strand, counting down.
GTTCCAATAAGGACCCATTGGCTGACACAATGGGTCTCCCTGGAGGTTTAGTGGCATCTTTATGTACCTTTGGTAGGAAGTACAAGGTTGACATTTTCGGAAAATCTACTGTCAGGTATTTTCTTTCATCAGCATCGAGTAAGCCCTCGTTCTCCCATTGCCTTAGATTTTTGTCCAAATCTCTTTTTATTATATTGGTATATGACCAAATAAAAAGAGATTTGGACAAAAATCTAAGGCAATGGGAGAACGAGGGCTTACTCGATGCTGATGAAAGAAAATACCTGACAGTAGATTTTCCGAAAATGTCAACCTTGTACTTCCTACCAAAGGTACATAAAGATGCCACTAAACCTCCAGGGAGACCCATTGTGTCAGCCAATGGGTCCTTATTGGAACCATGGTCAAACTTCATTGATTACTTTTTGAGTCCACATGTCAAAATGCTACGATCATACATTCAGGATACAACTGATTTTCTCGGTGTTTTGGAACAACTGACTTGGCAACCTCATTACATCATGATCACTATGGATGTGGTTGCCCTGTATACCAATATAGACAATGACTTGGGGCTACAGGCATGTGACCACTTTCTCCAAGAACGCAACATTCACTATCAGAAGCACAATGAAATGCTTCTAACAATGATAAAATGTGTGTTAACTAACAACATCTTCATGTTTGGGGACAAACTATACAGACAAAAAAACGGAGCCGCGATGGGTTTCTCCTTCAGCCCTAACTATGCCTGCACTGCTATGGGGTGGTGGGAGGAGAAAACAGCCTGGCAGGAGAAATATGGAACTTACACCAAGCATATTATCACCTGGAAACGTTTCATCGATGACTTGTTCATTGTATGGGACGGAGGAGAGGAAAAATTCATGGAATACTTCACCATCCTCAATAACAGTACCTCCTGCATAAAATTCACACACACCATAAACCATAACAGAGCTGTTTTCTTGGATACAGAGGTGTACATAAACCACAATCAAATACACACCACACTCCACCGCAAAAAGACAGCAACAAATGCCACATTGGAAGCGACCAGCTTCCACCAGCAGTCCTTAATCTCAAGTATTCCGTACGGTGAATTCCTCAGATTGAGGAGAATCTGCAGTGAAACTACGGAATGGCAGGATCAGAGTGCCAAATGCATAAACCGCTTCCAAAAGAGAAAATACAATAGAAAAATTGTACAAAGATGCTGGGAAAAGGCAAATACAACTACGAGAATGGAGTGTTTAAAAAAGAAACCAAAACAGACAAATGTGGAGGAAGAACCCATCAGACTTATACTAGATTACAGTATAGAGGCAAAGGAAGTAAACCGCATTCTGAGAAAGAACTGGAAAATTCTCCAATTGGACCAAACAATTGGTCACAGAATGGGCAACCACCCAGTCATAACCTACAGGAGGGCGAAAAATCTGCAGGACCAGCTGGTCCACAGCCATTTCCAAACAACCAAGAAAAAGACTAACTGGCTACAAACACGGGGCTTCATCAAGTGCTATAACTGCAAGGTATGCGAAATTGCGAAACCCACCACAGAACTCACAATGCCAAACAAAAAAGTTTGGAAAATTCAAGAATGCATAACCTGCAATAGCAAGTATACTATTTACATGATCGAGTGCCCCTGCAACAAAAGGTACATCGGTAGCACCATTTGCGAATTGAAGAAAAGAATTCTGGAGCATGTGCGGGCAACAATCCACAGAGACAGGAGTAATGCTGTTGCCAAGCACATGGAGGCACAACACAATGGGGACTGGAAGCAATTACGCTTCTGGGGTCTGGAAACGATGGCTCTCTCGGACAGAGGAGGCCACATGGAAAAGCTTTTGAGACGCAAGGAATCCAGACACATCCTATCATTTCGAACTATGACCCCATTTGGCCTCAACCAGTCAGAAGAACTTTATATTCACTTATAATGGACTCTAACAACATGCAATAATTATCATGCTATAATTGTTTCGCTTCCTCCCGCTCTTTCCAGTTTTTATAATTTTCATCCTTATGAATTTATCTTAATTTTATTTTTACCCCTGCACTTCACTCTCCCTCACTCTTTGGCTCAAAGGCTCACCGAACATATAGCCAACCGGAGGGCAGTACTCTTATCTGTCACCACGGAATGGCAATGGACCATAATTGCCCATGCCACTGTGATACCTTGCATGTACCCAGTAATTAAATAGACAACTACAAATCCCATAATGCAATTAATTGTGGTAGATTGAAATGCCCACTGGAGGGCAGGACTCTCAAGTTCTAATGATTATACAATTTAATTTGAAGTCTCAATTGACATAATACACTGTGATAAATGTCACTCCAATAATTGAGAACCTTTGAAATGTAACTGGTGAATTTATGTTTTGTAATTGTGTTGAAAACTACAAATCCCACAATGCTTGTGAATACACCCCCAGTGGGCGGTACCTGCAATGTTTTGGGGAAGGTTTTAAAACAGTGTGAGCCTTGCACACAAACTGACCGTGAGCAAGACAGCGGACGCTGTCGAAACGCGTTGGTGTTTGTTGTTTTTTTGACCCCATGGATAATAAATCACCATGAAACCTGTAATGCAGTGAAGTGCTGGAATTGATTTGAAAAGCGACTCCATATTCTTGCCCTTGAGGGGAGAGAAATTGTGCAGATTTATAGCAGTTGGGCTCAACTGCAGGAGCGACGCGACCACATCTGTAGCGCTGAATTGGGGAAGGAGAGAGCCATAAGGAAGTGATATATATATATATATATATAGCGAAACTGGTCACTTGGAACACAGGATGCCCGGATATTCAGTAACAAAGAGCCGACCCAAAAGTGCTGGTGAACGGTGATTTATTTCGTAAAAGCCAGCGCTGCTGCCATTTTCACACTTGATAATATACATACACCCGCACACACACACACACACACACACACACACACACACACACACAACCAGTTGCAGAACACGGTCACTGAACAAACAGATAATAGAAGTGTAGTGTTTCTTTGCGCTAAACATTCTCACCTCAATATACCAGATTCACAATTAAGCATCCATTACAAACAAGGTTCTATTAAGCCAAAACAAATGATTTACCATCAACCCGGTTACAATTGCAGAGGTGCTATCTGGAGAAAGATTGATCTCCTTCATTGGCCCAGTCTTCTCCTTGGGGTGGACTCTCACGCGGTAACCAGTGAGCTGCACGTTTGGAGGGCGCCAGCTCACCGTCACACCAGTTGGGTTAATCTGTGTAAACAGCAGGTTTGTTGGAGGAGGAATTGCTGTAAAGAAAAGCATGGCGGTTAGCAAAATATTTAATTCTTGTAAAGCCTTCAAGACGTCAACATGAAAAAAGAACCAGCTGTGTCATGGTGAACTAGTAAAAAAAAAAAAAAAAAAAAAAACAAAAAAAAAAAACCCGAATATATATATATATATATATATATATATATATATCTATATATCTATCACTTTTTACGTGGGACGAGTGCTATTAAAAATCCCCAGACAGCTTTTTGGGGTAATTTACAATGCAGTAAAAGCAGTTAGAAATGGGGATGCTGCTTTTTTCTTGACTAACAGTGACTATCGTTGAACCAACTATTTCAAAATGCTATGCCAAGGAGGAGTGGTGTACAGTAATTTTGCATCTTCATTTCATAAATATTCACAAATATGAAATAGATTTCCACTATTTAGTACACAAAATCTTGAGGGGGAGGGGAGGACATTCCATCCATCTCACAGGCAAATTAAAGTGTTTCTTCTGCATTAATAAGTAATTTGGCTATAATCCTCATCCATTATCCTTTTCTGCCACCATATGGCCGTACAATACAGACTTAAAGGGATACTTGCAGTGTCATAACTCTTGCACATGATCACAATTCTGGAGAGGATGGTAATGCTGGCCTTAACAATACCCTTTACATGAAGAATTTCACTATCATTGTACGAATAGTTTGGTTGTAGATGTGCAACATGCCACCAGAAGACTACACGCGTTTCACCTTTAGGTTTTATTCCTTACTGCACTGAAGTCCTTAAAGGCTTGTACACTCTACAATTATTAATTAAGTGAATACATCAGGTAAAGCATTCTGAGTTGGGTACGGTGTAGGTATAAACAATTGAAACTTCTGGTGCATAATTCATTCTCTACAAGAAAGTACAGCATAGATGGGGGTGTTGCATAATTTTGCATTTGCAACCTGTTTACAGTGCATATTACATTACGTTTGTAATGCAACAGCACCAGTATCTTTTGCAAAAATTTCAAGTGCTTCAAAACAAAACCTGGCACTCTTAAATCAGGCTGCTTAATTCATTTTAAAATCAGTGGAGTCTGGTCCAAAAGCAGTTTGAGGACAACTGTCATCATTTATAATTGTTTGTTGCAAAGGCTGCCCCATAATATCACATGGACATCATCATTTGATAGAAGAGCCAGACAGGGAATTATCTTTAATAGAATGCTCACAATTACGGATACTAGTGTTTAGATTCTGGCATATAAATGAGTTCCTTAGAAAAGAGACCCTAGTCCAGCCCTCTCATCCGAACAAGCAAGGCAGCAATAAAGGTATACCTGTGACCTGAGTTCCTATCAGCGGCTGACTTTCCATGTCATCGTGCAGCGCCACAACACTAACGGTATACTCTGCACCAGGTCGAAGGCCGTGCAGCTGTGCAGTATCTTCATCCCCATTTGGTGCAGGGACTATCTCGTGAATCCCATCTTCTGGGCTTGAGTAGGTCACCTTGTACCTGGTGACCTGCCCCTTAGGGCTTTCCCAAGCTAGTTTGATGGAATCAACATCCACCTCGGTGAATGCCAGTCCTTTAGGGCGGTCAATGTCTGTTAGGCAAATTAACGTTGATAAATTAGCAGAGTAAGCAAAAGGCAGGCAGAGACCAGAGGAAAATGAAGGTAGAGAGTAGGGGCAGAAAATTTAAGAGGTAGATAAAAGCAGTATTACATGCAAAGCAATTTTCTGTACAAGATTCATTTTGATTGGCAAGATAAAATCTAATCCAATATTGCAAATGGACTTCAAAAGGTGGATTAAGACTGGAAAATGGCCATCACAAGAGCACCAAAAAGGTGTGCCAGAAGAACCAAAACGGTGTAGAATTTATCCTATTTTACTGCTTATCTACTTTTATTGTCATTATAGTAGCATTATATCCCATTATCACAGGCCCTTTTATATACACAAAAAAGTGCAACCATTCAAAAGAAAGTTTACTTCGAAATTTGGATTTTTTTTGTAATTCACAAACTTAAACATCTGTTGAGGTTGGAAGAGTTCACATTCTGAAGTCATTTGCATTATTGTGTCGTATGAGGTGTACACATTTTGTACTAGATGAGGGATGTTGAAATTGATCTACAGCTCTATAAATGCAAAACAATCAGAAAATCAACAGTGCACATCTAATCACCAAAAAGGGCAAGGAAAAGAAATTAAAATATTTTTGCACAGGGCCATTTTAAGAAAAGGAAAATTGATAAAGCAGAAGCGCCCCAGCAGCTGAAGCCTGAGTGTTTTTAAACAGACTGTCCAATCTGGAACAGCTCATGCCGTGATGCCAGCTATATTTCCCGATAAAGGGTGTTGAATAACATCTAATTATTTTTCTAAGAATTACTCCAGAGCTTCTGAAATCTACCCAGTGGCTGTGCCAAACTACTTCCCACAATGTCAGAACTCCCATCAGCCAAAACATTTAAACTTCACACAATACCACGTTAATATGGAAGTCTAATGATGGCCATTAATAATGCTAAATCAGATTTTAAAACATTTAAAAAAAAAAAAAAATTAAGTGTATACAGATTACATTCTGTATTCAAATTACAATCTTCAAGTAATATTGATGCATACAAACATGAAACATTTAATTCACTGAATACAGCTTTTAAAAAGGGACACTACAAAAGCCAACATGTTTTGGGAGGTAGTCTTCAACTTCAGAGCAGATAATTTGTGTGGACCTTAATTTTTATTTATTTAGGTTGAAATGAAATCTTGGATAGGTTTAGTCCATCAAGTCACTTCTAGTTCACAGTTTTAAAGGAACTCTTTAAATAAAGTTACTGCCCTTACTGGTCCTGCCGCAAACATTAACATGCCCCCGTTGATCATAGATTACAGTAGATAATTTTGCTCACAGTCCCCATTTCACTTCTCTCATTCAACACTCCAAGCACAGCAATGAGTGTCGGCACCAAAACAAACGTGGGCCTCACCAGGGAATTAGATGTACAAGTTACTACTTGTGTAACGATATATCTGGAAGAGACATCAGTTAGTGATAGATTCTTTAGCTTAGAATATCCCCAGGCGTTTGACTGGATCCAGAACATTTTGCTTAGCATTACCCTTGCGTGTGAGTTGGTGGCATCCTGTGGCTCCGCATAAGTCACTGGTGTGGTCAGCGCCGAGATGACGTCACGGAGAGAACTTATGCGCCACCCATGAGCAAGGACGTCAGTTCTGTACCCAACTTTCCGCGCCAGGAACGCAGAGCCATGCAAGATACCGACCGCTGGTGCAGAAAACTAGGGCCCTGAAAGGGATGACCTTAACCCTAGTAATCATTTCGCAGAACGGGGAGGATGGGTGAGGCGGTAAGAAATCTATCACTAACTAATGTCTTACAGATATATTGTTACACAAGTAGTAACTTGTGCATATGAAAGACATTAGTGATCGATTCATTACCTTAGAATAGATACCTCAGCAATACCAATCCTAGTGGTGGGTCTGCGTACAAAGTTACACCAGGAAGTTACGGAGACCAGAACGGCAAAAGAAGCTGTCTCTGGACTTGACTGTTAAGGCAGTAGTGCTTTTTCAACGTGTGCAGCGAGGCCCACGTAGCTGCCTGACCAATATCCTGCAAGGGAACTGCGTGTCTCAAGGCAGTAGTGGCTGCAGTGGTCCTGGTCGAATGGGCACGCAGCTCCTTATTGGCCAAGGAGTCACATGCTTTGATGCACAGAATGACATCGGGAAATGGTCAGTTTGTGCACAGCCCAACCTTTTTTTGGCACCCCCGTAGCCAACAAAAGAGCTGATAATCCACCCGGAACGGTTGTGTACGCTGCAGATAAAGAGGAACCGCACGTTTTTGGTCCAGACGGTGGAGCCTCTACTCTTCCCTGGAAGGAGGCGGGAAGAAGGTGGGCAAAGTGATGTTCTACCCGATGTGGACGGGGGTGACAACCTTTGACAAGAAAGAAGGACAGGTCCTCAAAAATCACCTTGTCCGGATGAACTGAAAGGAGGTTTTGAAGAAAGAGCCTGGAGCTCACTCACTCTTCCAGCAGAGGTGATAGCTACCAGGAAAGCAGTCTTGAGATGGAGAAGACGTAAAGGACAGTTATGAAGGGGCTCAAAGGGTGCGCACATCAGAAAAGTCAAGACAAGATTTAAGTCCCATTGAGGCATTACGAAAGGCACGGGAGGAAACGTGTGTGTGTGTAATGCCTTTGAGAAAGTGGTTAACAACCTGTGACTTCTAAAGAGAAGGCTGATCAGGAAGCCTCAGGAAGGCGGGAAATGGCAGAAAGATAGCCTTTGATAGTGCCCAGAGCAGTGCTGGGCCAAAGATCGGAGAAACAGAAGAACCTTAGAAAGAGGGGCCAAAAGGGGATCCACAGCCTTTGCTGTGCACCATGCCACAAATTTGTTCCTGCGGCAGGAGTATACAGTTTTAGTGGGAAGCCTGTCTGCCAGAATGACATTCGACTTCAGGAGGAAGGTCGAAGGCAGTCAGTCGCCGCTCAATCTCCACGCATGTAGGTGGAGGCTGGACAGGTTCGGGTAGAGGACCATCCCCTGCTGCGACAGAAGATCCTACCGAAGAGGCAGACTGATTGGGGGAAATCGATGCTCATACCGAGTAGCTCAGGATACCATACTCTTCAAGCCCAGTCCGGAGTCACAAGAATAACTTCTGCCCGGTCGCACCTGATCTTCAGCACTCTTGGCAGAAGTAGTATAGGGGAAAAGCGTACAGTAGACCACAGCTTCACTCGAGACGACAAGAGTCTGAATGAACGCCGCCTTGGAAATTCTAACGTGCAGAACTGATGACATTGGGCATTCTCTTCGGTTTCTTATAGATCTATCCAAGGCTCTCCCCACTGCAGAAAGAGACCTTGCGCCACGTCAGAGTTCAGACCCCATTTGTGATCCATCAAGCACCAGCAGCTGAGTTTGTCCACCCTGGCGTTCAGAAAACCTGCCAGGTGTTGAACCACCAAGGTAATGCCTTGATGTTCCAGCCATGTTCAGAGGCGCAGAGCCTCCTGACAGAGTCCAGGACCCCACCCCGTTTGTTGCAATACCACATGGCAGTGGTGTTGTCCGTGAATACCTGCACTACACTTCCCCGGACAGAGGGAAGGAATGCCTTCAGTGCAAGTCGGATCGCCCGCAGCTCCAGAAGGTTGATATTGAGCCGGGACTCCGCCGGAGATCAGAGGCCTCACATCTCCTCCTCTCCCTAGTGGCATAGTCATCCCAGGAGGGACACATCCGTCACCACTGTGTGCCCCGGTTGGGGAAGGGAGAGGGATCTGCCATAGACCCAATCACGATTTGTGAGCCACCACTGCAGATGCCCTCCGAGATCTGGACATGATCAGACAGGTTGCCCTGATGCTGTGCCCACTGGAACTTCAGGTCCCACTGCAGAGCCCACATATGCCATCTGGCATGTCGTACTAGCAGGATTCAGGACGCCATCAGGCCCAGGAGCCGGAGGGTCATCCCGACTGAAACCCAGGACAGAAGCTGAAAGATCAGACTCATAGCCTGAATATTCCAGACTCGCTGCTCGGGAGGATAAACCCGAAACTGCATTGAATCCAGAACAGTTCCGATAAAGGAGAGCTTCTGAGAGGGACTCCGGTGCGACTTAGTCACGTTGAGAGAACCCCAACAAATGCAGGAGGTCTGCTGTAGTCTGAAGGTGGGTGACGAAAGCCTATGGCGAGCCCGCATTCAACAACCAGTCGTCGAGGTAGGGAAAGACTGACACCCCTAACCAGCGCAGATGAGCTGCGACCACCGCCATCACTTTCGTGAACACCCAAGGGGCACTGGTAAGGCCGAAGGGGAGCACAGTAAACTGAAAATGCTCCAGGCCTACCGTGAACCGCAGGTAATGCCGGTGGAAATATGCGCCTTGCAAGTACAACTCTACCATCCAGTCTCAAAGGTCGAGAGCAGACAAGACCTGAGCCAGGGTTCGCATCTTGAAATTCTCCTTCCGGAGGAAGCGATTTATGTCCCGGAGGTCCAAGATAGGAAGCAGACCCCCTTTGTCCTTCTTGGGGACCAGAAAGTAGTGGGAATAGCAACCACTCCCCACTTCTGACCCAGGAATGCACTCGATGGCCCCCTTGGCCAAGAGGCCCGCAACTTCCGGTTGGAGAAGAGCCAAATGATCCCGACATGCGGTGGCACCGAGGTGGCATTGCTGGGGGTGGGGGCTGAAAGGAAAGGCAGCAACCCTTGCAGATTATTTGCAGCACCCATTTGTCTGACGTAATCTCACTCCAGCAGGGGAGGTGGTGGCGAATCCTGCCACCCACCGGCGTGGGGTGCTCCCTGAAGCTTACATTAGGAGAGTTTAGAGGCGGAAGCAGCGGAGGTGGATGGACCAGCACGCTGGTTCCCCACCCGCCCCTGCGGCCTCGCTGTGGCTGGTTCTGCACAGGCCTGGTGGAAGGGCGTGCCTGGGCGCATCGACCTGGATTATGAAAGGAACGAAAACAAGGAGTGGCCGGGTCCTTAGTAGAAAGACCCAGGGACTTGGCCGTAGCCCGCAAGTCTTTAAATCGCTCCGTCAGCCTGGTCGCCAAACAGACGGGTGTCATCAAGCGCGAACTCTGGACATTAGGCGAGAACCCGGTCGAACACAACCAGGCATGGCGCTGCAACACCACAGTTGTAGAGATCGCACAGCCGAGGGAGTCGGCGGTGTCTAACCCACACCGGATGGCAACCGTAGCCTCATCTTTGCCCTCAGCAATCGCATGAGAAAGGGTAGCCTGCACCTCCTCAGGACACTGAAGCAACACCTGAGCAACAGCGTCCCACACCACGTGGGAGTAGCGACCCAACAAGCAGGCCATGTTCACCGACTGCAGCCCAAGGCTGGCTGAGGAGAACAATCGCTTCCCAAACCGGTCCAACCTTTTAGAGTCATTATCCGGCGGGGCCAAGGGAAAGGAACGAATAGTTTACCTGTCGGTGTAGTTTTGCAGCTTGAAGATCTTTCTCGATTCACTGTGCTGTGCATTATTCCGCGGTCTTGTGATAGGGTCCGGAATCGTAGTCTTTTTTGGTTTTTTTCGTAGCCCAGGTGGGCGTCGATGTCTCACCCTTTGGTGTATTTCCGGTGACGTCGGCACGCTTCCTGCAAAAGCTCCTAGTCTTGGGCACCATCTTCGGATTCTTTTTTCTCGTGTTCGTTCTGTTACCGAAGTTCTGTTACCGAAGTTATGGCAATGTTCAACTAAGTCATTCACTGCTTTAACCTCAGAGGTTTCCTTTTCCAAGTATTGTCTCTGTTTCAACCCCCCTTTTCTCTCCAGCCTCATCTTTCTGGTGAAGGTGGGTGGGTTCGCTAGTGAATCCAGAAAGATCTTTAAGCTGCAAAACTACACACAGGTAAGAAACTATTCGTTTTGCAGCGTGAATCTTTTTGGATTCACTATGCTGTGCATAGACTTTGTAGCGGTGTCTCATGTTTGTGGTGGCTGGGTGGAAGATGAGTGTTGGCTATTGAATATGTGTTGAAGCACCTTCCGTCTGACTTGTGCTTCCTTGTTCATCTGTATATCCACAAAGTAGTGCTTCGTGAACGTGTGCACCGAAGCCATGTTGCCGCCATGTTGCCGCCAGGCATATGTCCTGAATGGGTGTGTTAGCTAGGAAGGCTATTGTAGCTCCCTTTTCCCTGGTAGAGTGGGCACATGTCCCCACTGCTAGTTCCCGACCTGCCCGCTTTTGGCAGAACTGTATTGTCTGGGCAAATCATCGCGCAATTGTTCCTTTAGTTACTGGTTTCCCCATGAAACTGTTAGCAAAGGACACAAAGAACTGCTTTGTTTTCCTGTGTTCCTTAGTTCTCTCAATGTAGTGCATGACTGCCCTTCTGGCGTCTAGGGTGTGCAGAGCCCGTTCAGCGCTTGTGGCCGGTTTCTGGAAGAAACTTGGTATTTGTATAGTCTGGTTCATGTGGAAACTTGACACCACCTTTGGCATGAAGTGTGGGTCCGTTCTCATCACCACCCTATCGTTGTGTATCTGGATGTAGGGTTCTTGTAGCGTTAGCGCCTGTAGCTCACCCTGCGCAGTGAGGTGATTGCTACCAGAAAGGCTGTTTTCATGGGCAGCATTTCTAGGGAGGCCTTGTGAATTGGCTCGAAAGGTTCTTTAATGAGTTCCGTTAGGACTAGGTTAAGGTTCCATGCAGGTGGCGGCACCCTCTTTGGTGGTGTGATCCTCTTTGCTCCCTCCAGGAATCTCTTAACCTGTGATGTGAAGAAACTCTTGCATGTTTCTCCTCTTGTGTAAGCGACTATTGCTGCCAAGTGAACTCTTGAGGATGAGCTTAGGTTTTGGTCGAGCAGGTGCGTGAGGTATTTTAGCAACGTTGAGTCCTTCTGCATCTTATTGTGTAGCTTTTCCCTCCTGCACCACAGTGTAAATCTCTTCCATTTTGATACGTAGCACTTTAGTGAGCTGGGCCTTCGTGCCTCCCGAAGTACCCTCAGGGTGCTTTCTGGCAGTTTCAGATGCGCAAACTCTATGTCCTCAGGAGCCACGCTACTAGGCTCAGGCTCTGGGTGCAGCACCTCTGTTTTGCATGGAGACTGGTCTTTTCTTCCCCCGAATCTGTGGGGTGCACTCTGTGCCATATCCATGATCTGTGAGTACCAGGTTTGCCTGTCCCACTGCGGTGCGACCAGTATCAGGGTCATGTTGCTCGTTAGGCACTTGCTGAGTATCCTGTGCATCAGCGGTATCGGGAGAAAAGCGTAAGCAAATGTCCTCAACCAGTCTATCCATAGGTAATTCCCCAGGGACCTCTCCCTGGGCAGCCTGGATGCAAAGTTTCAGCATTTTGGCGTGTTGCAAATAGGTCCACCGACTGTGTCCCCCACCTGTCGAACAGCCTCCTTGTTTCTTGTGCATGGAGCTCCCACTCATGGGATGCCGATGATGTCGGTCTGCTGAGCCAATCTGCTTCTACATTGTCCTTCCCTGGTAGATGTATGGCTAGTAGGTCTATCTTGAGTGGGATGGCCCATCTCCATATCTCCTGCGCTAGCTTTGAAAGCGGGGCTGATGGTGTCCCACCCTGCTTGTTGATGTAGAACATCGCTGTTGTGTTGTCCGTTTGGATCAACACTCTGGTTGTACAGCTTTGTCTGGAAGGCTTTTATAGCGAGGAAAACCGGTCTTCAACTCCAGGTAATTGATGTGTCTGACTGCATCTGCTGGTGTCCACAGACAACTCTAAGTTACTCCATGTGAGCTCCCCATCCTTTCTGGGATGAGTCTATGGTGATGGTCACTGTTGGCGTTGGTGGCGTCAGAGGCTTCCCCCTTGTTATGCTGCCCCTGTTCCAATGTTCCCCCTGTTCCACCATGCCATCTCTTTCTGCACAGAGTGTGTTACAACCACAAGATCCTCCCAACGACCTGTAGCTTGTGACCATTGCTCCTGTAGCCATTCCTGTAAGGCACAACCAAACTAGGAACGATCTGCCCTCAGTGATACATATTAGCAGCTCACAAGGAGTCCAATGGTTTTAAATTTGCAACATTGAGCTCACCACAAAGCACAGTCAGACCACATGTAAAAAAATACACATTTTTATTTTCTTTTTCGTGTATATTTCCGTAGTGCATCAGCAATTAAATAACAGTAAAATTGGTAACAATCACATTTAACAAAACTCCATATTAGCCCACATCACCCTCGTTCGGTTGTTCATTTCTTCCCCTGCTGTCTGCCCTGCATCTTGTACAGGGGGCCTCATTTTTTATTGGTCGCCATTCCTGTAAGGGTCTCATGTGTATCCGTACATTTGGCACTAGGTTTATGCATGACGCCATCATGCCCATGATCTTGCTCGCTGTCCTCACGGTCAGAGCTTGCCCCTTCTGGTAGAGCTGCGTCTCCTTCACCAGTGCTACTGTTCTCTTCTCGCTCGGGAACACCTTGCTTTGTAAGGTGTCGATCTGTGCTCCCAGGAAGATTATTTGTTCTGGTTCCATTGAGGATTTCCCCCAGTGGATGGAGAATCCCAAGTTGTGTGTTCGTCACTCTCTGTGCGTGCTGCTTGCACGTTCTGTATGAGCTTGCTTTTATTAGCCAGTCGTCCAGGTAAGGGTATATGTGTATTCACTCCCTTCGTAGGTGTGCTGCGACTGTTGCGAGACACTTTGTGAAGACCCTTGGTGCCGATTTGAGGCCGAACCCCAGGGTTGTGAACTGGTAGTGGTCTTCTCCGATGAATCGGAGCAAATGCTTGTGCCCATGTTCATTGGGATGTGCAGGTAGGCATCCTTGAGGTCTATGGTGACCATGAAGTCCACGCCTTGCAATTGAGGAAGTACCTCTTGTAGGGATGTCATTTTGAACTTTAGCGTTCTTATTTAATCAGTGACCTGCCTGTCCTCCCATTTACATTCCTTTCCTACTCCGCTAGTTCATTATTCTGCTTAGCGCCGGGAAACCCTTTTTTGGGCATCTGTCGCGCTCTATAAGCCAAATAAATAATCTGTTGAAGAATCATAGGTCCAGGATGGGTCTCATCGTTAAGTCTACCTTTGGTACCAGGAAGTATGTAGAGTACACACCCTTGTTCCTTTCTCTGTAAGGCAATGGTTCTATGGCCTGCTTTTGCTTCCTCTTGAAGGAGCTCTAACTCTTTCCTTGCTAGCGCCCTTCTTTTCGGCTGTGCTTGTTGGTTTCCCTTCCAATTCTATGCAGTACCCGAACTGTATGATGTGGAGTACCCATTTGTCGGAAGTTATGCTCTTCCACTCCTGGAAGAAGTGCTTTAGTCTTCCTCCCGCTGGTCTTACATGCTCACAGGTGTTTAATTTGTGTAACTCCTGTCTGTTGTGTTTGTGCTCCACCCTTGCTTGGGGGGGGGGGGGGGGGGTGAGGGAACGGGACGTCGGAGTCCGAACACACTTCGACCTTTTTATGGCAACGCTTACCGGAATCCAAGGGCAAAGACTTGGAGTTCGAGGAGCGACGTCTCCGGTCCCGGGAGCAGCCCCTAGACTAGAAGCGGAGACGTGATGAAAGCTGGACCTCCAGCAGTCTCAAAATAGTGGTCAAAAATAGACCAAGGAACATGCTCAATCCGGATCTGCGCTTACTGGCTCCGAAAAAGAAAGAACTGACGTCAGCGCGCATGGGTGGCGCCCAAGTAATCTCCGTGACGTCATCTCATCGCTGACGACACCAGTGACAGACGCAGAGCAGCAGGACGCCACCTACTGACGCACAAGGTACTGCTAAGCGAACTTTTCCGGATCCAGTCTTACACCTGGGGATATTCTAAGGTAAGGAATCTATCACTAACATGTCTCAGATAGCTAAATACAATGGTCAAGGTTTGCACATCGGAGCATTTTGAACTTGTAAAGACATGCTGTATGGGTTTTTCCGGGTATAGGAGACTGCGTGGGTTTGATATTGCTGTGGGAAAGGTTTGTTTTAATATCATGGAAATAAAATGTGAAAACCAACCCAGCAGCCAAAGGATCACACACTACCAAAAAACTGCTCCACACACTGACCTGTAAGACCAGCCCCTCGGACACTACCCAATTGCCTTATAGACTAGTACGATTCAGAACACAAGGACATCCTCTACTATAGCTACACATTTGCTTCTGTCTCAAATAAATACCATGTACATTATAAAAAAAATCTGGCAAGTTGATTTACACCCTCATTTTTTAGTGGTTGGCAAACTTACTGTTTATCATTGCACATTTATACACAAGCGAGATACTAGTCTCCTCCAACTACAATCCCTGGAACCTCCAACCAATTCTGAAATAAAAATGGGACATACGTACTGGTGACTGCAGTTTCAACCAGAGGCTGGCTTTCACCGTTTTTGCCTTGAGCATAGACGCTCACCACATATTCCACTGTCGGCTCCAACCCTTCAATGGTCATTTCAGTTTGATCTAGATAAAATACAAATCAACATGCCACAATTTTACATATTTATTGGCACAAGCACAGAATATTAGTTACATTCAACAATTACACCTGGCAAGCCAAATTGGAACGAGCACATGTGTATATCAGTTAAAAATAATGCAGAGTATAAATCCAAGATCAGTGCTGCAGCAAGTTGTGAGGCAGAGCAAGCGCTTCAGATGCATTTTAAGGGTTAGGTCGAAGCCATATTTTGCAAAATATTACAAAAATGTACTTTCAACCAACAAGTCACCGGGGTGATCTATATACCCTGATGGGCTGTTTTCCACAGGAAAAATGGTCCGTAGAAAGAGCACGAGAGATGCCATTCACTGGCAGAAGGGGGTGGATGGTTGCAGTGGGTTAAAACTAGGCAGGGTGGAGTTCAAACACTTCTAATAGGGGAGGGAAGAGGTGGTTTTAACCCACGACTATTAATATATACCAAGCATATACATTCTCCGTTTTACCAACTCACCAGGGAAAATTAACTCTCCCAGTTCAGTCAACAGCAACATGAAGGCAATTGCCTTCAGGCTTTCCCCAACAAAAAATAAATAAACACCCTCTTATTTGAGAGGGCAATTAAAACACTGTTTCAGCTATGATGTATATGGTCCCTCAATCATGAGTCAACTCACCAACCCAACCACAATGGTTATGGTCTTGCATAAAGATGAGTTCTTGTATCCATTTTGGGCCAAATTAAGAGGAGACAAACCGTGATGAGGCTCAGTTTTGGCCGCTGCATTACAATACAGGCGGTCGAAACTGAAATGGGCTGGTCATTCCGGCTGGATTCTGAGGGGCTCAAGGAGCCAGCTGGTCAGTCTGAGACCGGCACATAATCCCTACGAACTGTGTTTCTGCTGTAGGGATTGCGTTACCGGTTTCCGACAGGCTTTCCGACATGTAAAGCCTGTCGGAAAGTGACTTTAGGTGCCTGTAGCAGGGCCCCCCCCCCTTCTGCGGCAGCCTACGGTTTGGGGCAGAGGGGCACCTATCGTGTCCCCTAATGAATCCATGCACCGTGTGGCAGGCACCATGAGGTGCAGGGATTCACACAGACTCCCATTTGACTATGAGGAGCTTGTGCTATGGCCGGTTTACAGCTGCAGTACAAGCACTCATAGGGAAATGAGTATGAGAAGCTTCAAACCCTCACTTTTAGAGCTTGTCCCATGCAACCAGTAGGGTAACCTAATGATCCATTATTATAATGCTAAAACAAAGTGTGTGCATCCATGGCTTTTTCTCAAATTAGAAATCCCACATAAATGCAAGTATCTGCTGGAAGTTTGGAACTCACTGCAAGTTTGGAAGCTCTTACCTGGGGGTACAATATGTGACACAGTAGGGCCCACACCACTTTTGGGGGCACTGGTGACTCTGTAACCGGTAACTGGAGTAGAGGAAGGCATCCAACGGACTTGAATGCTGTGGTCTTGAACATCGGTCACTTGCAACTGAGTTGGTTTATCCACCACTGCAAAAAGGAAAGTTACAATTGTAACATAACAGAAGAGTTGTGGGTTTTGTGCAGATTACCCGGCATGCTCTGTAGTCCGCACCTGTTTTGTGTGTTACAGCGACTGGCTTGCTGGAAGCAGGGCTATCTCCTCGTCCCGTTACAGCATACACAGTGATTATGTATTCCGTTCCAGGCTTCAGGCCACGGATGGGGGCATCAGACCGGTCACCAGGTACAGTGAATTCCTGTACTGGAGTCTCACCTCCTACGAGGAGAAAAAAAGATTTAGAATAATGCTCCTCATTCGCAGTTTCAGCTTAGCAATAAAACCCTTTCAGGCACGGATTTAAAGTCTTGCTAGCATAGTAAAACTTAAAGCATAATTCTAAAAAGCTTGATTAATACATAGGGCAGCAATGTTAATTTAATGGTCATCGCTCAACGTGGTATACAGGTCAGAAAATGTACTCTTATTAATAATTCCACAGATCTACCATGTTCTTCCATGATAATTTTGTGCAACAATTAGAACCGTATTTTTCCCCAGGCAGAATTTTAGTATCTTCTGCTAAAGAGTTAAAGCAAATTGAACTTCTGCTACCAATACATAAATGAGGGACAGCTGCGATTCCAGCTTTGCAGCCTGCTCACTCAGTATCAGAATGCAGTTTACCACGAATTGCTCTGCAGAATACAGGAAAAGAAGAAAAAAAGTGATGTAGAAAAGCGGGAACTACTGGTTAATTATCCCTTTAGAAAAAGGAGATCCAAAGGATGGTTATTGTGGGTTTTGTTTGCCACTCCTAGAAGTCTCTAAACTCACCTTTTATAAACCAGTGAAAAAGGGCAACAAACTTTAATGAAATATGCAGCCAAAAGTGCTGATTTATGGACCTGAAACCCGCTCATTTTCCTTCCTCTACATTTTTTGTGTTGACCGACTAGACTCACAGGCCTTAACTAAAGCTATTGTTCCATCATGCCCACTCCAACTGGTAAGCCCCACATGGTAGTTTGGTCATTCAGTTTTTAAAGGTTAGTTCTAGCTGTATAGTATTACCTGTTTCGGTATATGTTATGCGATAGTATCGGACACCGACAGGAGGGGCATCCCAGCTGATACTCAACGAGGTGGGTGTGGAGGAAGTGACTTCCAGGTTAGTCGGTGTATCAGAAACTGTCAGAAATGAAAGAAAAATTGAGGGGTTAATCATTTAGAAGGCAATTATTCTATCCTAACTTTCATGAACCATACTGGACCAGGATCCTCAAAAGTACAATTCCAAAACAGAACTATATTTGGCTGTAATAATTCATAGCTTCTGCATCTAGGCTCAAAAGGCAAGTTCCCTTACCAATGGCTCCCGCCAAATACAAACATTCAATCAAAGACCAGGTGACCACGCAGGTCAACATACCTGTTGTCTGTTGTCCCACAAGAGGCATGCTCTCCTGTCTGCCGTTTACAGCAAAAATGCTGACCACATACTCTGTGCCCGGGGCCAGGTTGGTGAGTGTAAGGGAGTTGCGAGAGGGTGGCACTCGCTCCTCCTTTGGCCGGCCTCCACCAATCTCAGGATAGTACTGGATTTTGTAGCCTGTTACAGTTGCTCGTGGAGCCATCCAATAAACAGTGAAAGAGCTGGATGTGATATCAGAGAAGTCTAGACCAGTTGGTGAGTCGAGACCTGTTTAAAAGAGGGCATTTTACCAATCATTCTGGAATAATTCAGAAGATACCATAATACTTTACATTTAAAATGTATTAAAAGTTCTGGAAAGGGTGCCCCTGAATAGCTTTAGACTGTTAAATCCAGTAATAATCCACTGACATTTTAAGATTTTTTTTTTTAATTAATTTAAGTTTTTAAAATGAGGATTACCAGAAAAGAAGTGTTAATCTTGCATAACGTGGCATTGACTTTCTACATCTAAATAGGAACCAACTTCAATTAAACCATTGCACTGCACTCTCCCTAGTAACATCACCCCAAACTCTGATGCATCAAACAACTAGATTTAAATGACAACTAGCTACCTCTGCATCACTTCTCTTTCTGACCAAGTAAACTATTAACCAATTGTATCTTCAAATTAAAGTCCATAAAGACTCACTATGCATGAACAATTTAATTACACTATGGAATAGAAATGGATAACAGTCAGTGAATAGCCTTCTATACCCCACACCTCCAAAATCTTCACCCAAACTCCGATTTGGTATTATGTTCCCATCACCTCAACACTTACCTGTCCTTTGCACTCCGGCGAGAGGTGTGCTTTCCCGTTCCTCATACACAGCAAACACACTGACTACATATTCAGTGCCAGGCAGGAGGTCTGCAAAAAAAAAAAAAATTTTAAATTAAGATTTACAAAAGTCCATCTCAGCAACTGGTATAGGAATAGGTCTCCTTATGCAGCCAACTCTACAGAAATTCTTAACTAATCAATCAGTGCCATCAAGCATTTCATATACCTAAAGAGGTCACCAATACTGCTTTTGTGGAACAAGTCTGGCTGTACGTCAATTGTGTTTTAGAGCCTAATCTCACTCAAATCTTTTTACTAGACTTTGGAACTGGGGAACTGTGGAGGTGAGATGGCTGCATATTTTCCCAACTCTTCACTACTGGAAGACTGTTACATCCATGCATAAACAAACATTATCTTTTCATAGAGTCAGATTGGCCTATTGCTTGAAGGGATGGGGTAGGTAGCAGTGGATGGGGTAACACCTTCCGAGCAAGCACAGTGAAGGCAAATTGACACTGAAGGCAGTGAGCATAGCAGGTGTCTAGTCCTATAAAATGGTACATTCCTGGAAGGTCCCCTGTGGCGTTTCCCCCATACCAGCACCTAAAGCTCACATTCATAAATATAGATTGAAACTCATCTCGCTAGACCAATTTTTTTTTCTTGCAGGCCGCTTCTCCTTACTTGTCAACACCACCATGTTGTCGGATGGTGAAATAGTTAGCTCCGTGGCATCTTCCTCATTCTTGGATGGAGCATAGCGTACCAGGAAGCTAGAAAGCACCATGCTGGGTGGAGCAGACCAGGTGACACGCATAGAGTCTGGGCCCACGTTGGTAAAGCGAAGATCCGTGGCAGGTGGGACAGCTGGAGTTAAGACAGTGAAACAAGTGAGATGAATGGACACAAGACAATTCCAGACTAGGAAGAAAGAGGCCAGGCGAGCAGTCATGAAACGAACCATGCACAACAGATAACTGGAATCCATGCAGAAACCTGCAAATGGTAGGAATGTGATGACTTTACCTGAACACCCACATCTCAAAAATTGGGCCACCATTTCAGATCTTTGAACAACAAGCTTAACCCTACTTTTTCATGAAGGATGAAACACCCCACATTTCAGGTTTTTATAAGATCTTTTAATAACCTTTTCACTTTTAAGAATGGTTGAGAAAGACTGCATGCAAAGTTTATGGAATATAGGTCCAGTTCACACTGCCCTCATACCCCAAAGGCCTCTGATCATGCAATGCAGATAGCCTTCCCCTGTGAAACATGCATGCCACTAGCCAGTGCGCTTCATTTGTAGTAGAAAGGAACATGGGACCATCAGAGGCCAAACAGAGTTCTATGAAAATGGGGGCTTGAATCCAAGGGTACACTATTTCCCACATGATTACAATTATAGCACTCTTTAATAAAGGTTAGGACATAATTTGTTAACTTTAGAGTGAATAGTCTTAAACACAAAGAAAATTAGCCCTCTGGTAGATTTGGCTAGTGACAAGCAGGCATCACGACCAGTTGTGAACCCAGATGCTTTCTAAATTCACCAGTTTGTTGTGTCAGCGTGGTAGGGGCACTCTCTCCGCCGCTAACAAGAGTGATCACGCTGATGTCATAGTCAATGCCCGGCTCCAACCCAGAGACCTTGTAGTATCCTTCCGTGGGGCCAACAAAATCTTCATAGATTGGTACAGACTCCCCAGCTGCTACTACTGTGACGCGGTAACCAATAATGGTAGCGCCCTTCAGTGGCGTCCACCGCAGATCGATGCTCGTGTCGGTTACATCAACAAAGTTTAGATCAGTGAGCGATGGCACCTCTATTGGTTTAGAAGCAAAAACAGAAAAGCAAGGAGGTGGGAGAAATGTAAATGAACAGAAGCAGCGATCATCAGATTACATGGATTGCAAATTGATGGCAGGTTAATAAAAGCAACAATTAATATGCAAGACTCAAAATTAAGGTTAGATGCTCAAGCTGTACCATGTTACCGAATAACAAAAAGCTAAAGGTTCAAGTGGATGCCCATTTTGAGTTTAAGTATCTAATAAGAATTTAGGTGCTGGCAATCACTAGGTCTCAATGGGCATGATTAATTGAAACCGAGCAAAACAAGCCAGCAGCACTACAAGACCATGCTAATGGCAAATTGTGCTCCATACAAAAGCCACCAAGACCAACTGATGCTGTTATTACAGCCACTGACATAGCTCAAAGGACTATATAGGGGGAACAAATAAAAGCCCAGAAAAGTTCATGCTTGAAATACAATATTTTAAGTCCCTGAACACATGTACTATGGATCTCATGTGGAGAAGTGTGGCTCAATGGTTAGAGCGGCAGACCCTGATGCAGAGGTCTGGCCCGGGACCAGGGTTCAATTCCTGCCTCGGCAGGTCTTGGGCTCAATTTCCTCGGATGTGATAATTCTCGCCTCTGTCTATTCTAATCTGGGTCCCACTCTGCAACTCTGGGCAATAGCTTGCTTAATCTCCACAACGGCCCCAACAGCGCTGGTATGCTGGCTTCACCTTGGGGTGCCCAAGGGTGGAAATTTCACAGGGAAAAGTCAGGAAGGGCGCCACAGTGTTAGGAGTACAGCGCCAAGACGCATCAGGGTGTAAGTGCGCTATACAAGTACGAATTCATTCATTCAAGCCCATCCCTGAAGAGGTGCGACTTCCGTAGCAATATATTGGTATGTCGAACCATTTCCTCCCACGTTTAACCTGCCCATCTGTAACTCCAGTCTCCCACCTACAGTATCAACACTGGTTTGTCATGGTACTTTTAAGTAAGTCCCCAAAAATATGCTACATTGAGCTTTCACCAGAACACACCATAGTCCAACAAGATAGTTTCTCTAAATTTATACACAGCACATTATCTGTGGTAAATCTTCCCTTGAACCAACAAATTTGCTTAACTTGCCAGATGAATCCCAGCTTTTTCTCCAAGGGAGAACAAGATACCTAGTGTCTGCAAAAGTATCCATCCAAGCCCTATCCCCAACCAGCACTGCCCCTCTTCTCCCAATAAGGCTATCTTCATTAAGCTTGCCCATCTACCTAAAGAGGTACACAAACAAGGGTCAGTCACCAGAAGCATTCGCAAAGGGCCTTTACTCATGGAAAACGGATTCGCAGTCTTTCCCCCTCCCCAGCCTCATCTCTCATCCAATAGCACTTCTTGGCCTCCTTAGGACAGCTAAATTTAGCAAGCATACTAGTATTACTGCTTAGCATATGGTT
The DNA here is from genome assembly GCF_964263255.1 of Lissotriton vulgaris. NCBI lineage: Eukaryota > Metazoa > Chordata > Amphibia > Caudata > Salamandridae > Lissotriton > Lissotriton vulgaris. The sequence goes on along the minus strand of NC_141687.1, from coordinate 866,786,405 downwards.
TCATAATGGAGCAGCTGGAGCACAGCACTGCATTTACAAGCTACCAAATTAAAGTATCGCAGAAAGACCATAAGCAAGGTTCACTTCCTAGGATGTTGGGGAGGAGTTAACTGTTGTAACCCAGACTACCTATTCAGTTTGGAATGCAGCTGCACGTTACGGAAAATATTCTATTCAATCCACCAGTATTAAAAATATATATATATACTAAATTGGAATGATCCTAAAACAATGAACCCAACCTGTGAAGCATAACCATATCAACGAAAGAAGGAAAAATTAATGACATTCCAAACCTCTTTGGGCTCCTGATCCCTCTAAAAGGACAGGTATTTACCACAATTGGGAGAAAAGTAAAAAGACCCCAAAACATTAAAAGAGCACATTACCACACAAAGGAAGTGAACACTCAGCTAATGATCTTTAATAGCACACCCAATTATACTGAAACCCACAGCATTCAGGCCCCTCCAAAATCGGTTAGGAGCATAAAGATAGTGATTTTGCAGTAAACACTCGACGTCTTGTTTTTGTGGAAGTGGATTCATCGACATAATTTGAAACTACGTATGGCTTCCTCCCCTGCACCTTACACATTTTTGTATTCAAGGCTCTCCTTGGCACCCATCTGTTTGGTGGACATGAAGCTTCAGAGGTTACAAACAACGGGGAAAAAACTCCTTAGGAAAACAGACAGAATAGCAAGCAACTTCTGTGACTGAAACATGTATCCTGGAACCAATGGCTGTTGTGCTACAGTCATGTGTTCTGTTGGTGCAACTTCTGTCATGTTTCACTCAGAAGGAGGATGGAGACTCATCACTGGCTCAAGAAAGCGCTTGCATATATCCCCTGACTTAAAAGCCCTGAACTGGCTGCCTTTTGAAGCCAGAGTTCAGCTGAAAATTGCCTGTATGACACTCTGCCGTACACCACAAGTCACCCAACTACATCACTCACAAGCTGACTGTATCAGGAGGCTCAAGATCCAACAGAAGCACAAAAAACCTCCTCCTGAAACCTTGTAGATTCCGGAAGGAAAAAACATACAAACGCTCCAGCTCAGGAATGGCACCTAGGATCTGGAATGCACTCCCGCCAGAAACTAGGCTTATCCCCTCCACTGTTCTCTTCAAGAAAGAGGTAAAAGCTATCCTTATGGCTAAGTTCACCGAACATTATTGACATTACACAGCCCCTATATTATCGGCAACCTGAGTGTTTATCTGTGTTATACTCTTTTTTGATTGCTACTGGATCATAGTCATTGCACGGATTCTATATTATTGGTTTCCAGTTTGTTTATTAGGGTTTATACTATGACCTGATTGCTCTACTAATTTGCAATCCACTTATTTCTGACTACTATACTGTTTTCAACAGTGTGTTTACTCACCCGCTAGGGTGCTATAATCTTATTCGATCGGTACTGGAGCAAAGACATTGCACGGCTCCTATTTTTTGTTTCCTGATTGTTATTAGTGTGTATACTCTTATGCGATTGCTTCCCTACCTTGCAACCCACTCACTACCGAATATTATATTGTCTCCAAGAGTTTGTCTACCCTACCTCCTGTTTCTGTAAAGCGCTCTGATATCTGCAAGGATCTTGTTCGCGCTATATAAAACCTTAAAAATAAATAAATAAATAAATGGAGCAGAGGGAAAGAACAAGTGTTACTGATGCTCCAGGAGCCATTGAGAAAACCAACACCGCACACAACATGGGAGGAATGCTTGCAAATGGAAGCATTGGCAATCAGTCGGGCAGTATTCAAACGTCTTATTTTTCAGCCACTGCTCCATGTGAATGAACACAGAATATAAATTCACAATTCCACATATGCAGTTCTCATCTTGTAGAAATGCTGCTTACAAATGTATTAAGGCTGCTGTTTCCACTGTTGTGCAGGGGACAGTGCTTGTAAGGGGAATGGGATGGTTGATCATACCGGAAGAGACTCTTCATTTACCTTGTGTGATTGTCTTCCAGATGGGCTCACTCTCCTGCTCATCTTTTACAGAATAAACACTGACATTGTATTGAACTCCAGGACTCAGGCTCTCAAAGATGCAGGAGGTCTGGCTCTCATCAACTTCTTCTTCCAGAAAGTAGCCTGGATGCCCCGCGGTAGGGGCAGTGGTGATGCGATATCCAGTTATGCCTATAGTACAGAGCACGTCAGTCACATAGCAAGCAATTAAAGCTAGTCTACTGCATTACCCTAGAGGCCATGTAAATTGGGGTAGTGTTAATATCTTGCACACACACGATTCATATTAAAATAGACGAAGGCAAAGTCCGCATTTAAACAAATATGCAAGCCACACATTTAATTATAGTCAGGCTACAAGAAATGTTTAGAATGAGCCAAATGATGCACATCCACCATGAGTAACAAAAGAACAAAATACACAAACACAGCAAATTAAAGAAAATAAACCAAAGTAAGCCATTCAACAACCTGCAACAAACACTTGAAATGCCTACAAGCTTAAGAATGAGCAAGTGTAAGAAATCACTTAAGATTAAATGGAGATTCAAGTACATATTGTAAGTTTTCAATTGGGTTCTGAAATGACAAACTACAACCATTGGAAATATTCCTAGGTTAGTCATCTATTGAGGTGTTTGTGGTTCCCTGCATGACACCCAAATAGGCAATGAAGAAAGGAGATGTGCTCTGCAGAAAGCCCTACAGTGAAGAAGAACAGGTTCCTTAGAACAAACCGGTCATGACTTTTTGAAGGCGGGGAAGAAATGCCAGCTAACATCTTTACCTGGGGAGGGGCTTCTGTTCCAGGAAACGGTCAAGGTTGCAAAATCAGGGCTAGGTTCCAAGTGCAGATTGGTTGGTGGTGATATAGCTAGAACAGAGGAAAAAAGAATACAACATACACCTGACACTGTGTGCAATCACATTGGAAGCGTATGCTAAACATAATAAGCATTCCAAAACACTCAAACCATCTTCCATTTAAACTTAGCAAAATCTCCACAGAACAGAGGCAGTCACTTTTCATGCCACAGAGCTCGAACTACTGCCTGCATACGATTGCCTCTACCTGGCGGATAGCTTGGCAGTGCTGCACAAACCCCTACTTCCTAGAACTAGTTCAAAAGCCCTATACTGTGGGTGCTAGGGAGTTGTAGGAGAACCTTTGTCCTTGCTGGTGCTAGGCATGGCCTTGGAGTAAACATTACTGGATCACAAAGAAAACTGTTCCCAAAATAGACAATTCTGGGTAAACCAGTTCCACAGAGGAGTCACCTAAAACATGGTGGAATGTTGGCTAATATTTAAATGCTTTCAACACTTTCCAGAAATTTACCTAGTAAGCCGCCACCCTCTCCTCCCCACCCAAATATTGAAAGGAAACCTGCAAAAGTAGAGTTTTAAGGGGTTACTGGACTACTTAAAAGTTTGATTTTTTTAAAATATGTAGGCCATTATTTTTTAATGTTTAGATTTAATTGAATGATTTGGTAATTTTGAACGTTTCATGTATGCCTCCTGCCCTTAGACAATTTGGATAGAAGTTAGTCTATTGTATTTGTATTGCACAGGCGTGGTGGTGCTCAAGCACAACTGGTCAGGTAGCAAACTACCCCATAGAGCACTTTAGCTGGAATGGTGAATGCTTGTCTTAAGACCTATTTGCGTATTAATTTGAAAACATGGTGTTTTGTACACGCTTAATACACAATGGAAGCAGACACATGCCTGCACAAAGGTTCCATTAGACAGCCACTGTTGACTTTGATCATGACATAAGGGCAAGTCACACGATACGAAGTCTGCGAACACAATCGGTCAACTAGTATGTAATGGGATTTGGGTTTTATACATTTGCATATTGCTATAACATCAGTGAGACAGACTCATTAGGATAGTTGGCTAAATATTTATGCAGGCACCCCGCCCATCACTGTTTGTTAATCAAAATCAGATGTTTCAATCATGCTGCTCCTATATTGTCATATTTACCTGGCAGCCCCTACGTTTATACACCATTTTCTTTAGCGCTAAAACCCAGTTTCTGTGCAAGTGCGGACTGCCCGGATTCATTATTCCTTATATTTCTGATGGTGTCCTGATCCAGCCATATACCATGGAGCTCCATAGCTACCTTCAATTTCAAAGGAAATCAAATCACCTTCTCCAGGCCCCTTAAAATGCTCCTCGAATACTTCAGTGACAGAACAGCTCCATAATGTGAAAGAATGTACTTTGGGTAGTACTAGGCTGGGAGTTGTGCGCTTATGATGAGAAAACCATGATGGGCTGGGGAAGTGCGCTGTTATTTGCAACTTCTGAGGCGACAGGCACTCTAAGTTGGGGTTGTTTTAGACTCTTGATGCAGAGACCCAGGGAGGGTGGGAGTTATGGGATTTGCAACACTTGGTTATAGTATAAATTTACAGGATAATCAACACAGATTTATTTTCGCTGAGGGGTTAGGGAGCTGGAGGGCACGGACCAGGTGGTTTTGGTCACTGTCTGGCCGCAATGGCCTTCCCTGTGGCAGATGTGAACTCACATGACACCAATATATCTAGGCCAGGGGCTGTACTGAGAGAACTGAATGTTTGCTCGTGGAATGGTAATGGCTTGGGGAACAAAATTAAATGAACGCTAGTACTCCAGTACCTGTAGCAACATTCCTCAGATTGCAGGAAACATTTCCAGGGTAACCATTACAAAGACCTGGACCGCTTTGACTATAAATGACTGGCCCGCACTATTTACTCCACAAACTCCAGGGACAGGTATACTGGTTAGGAAGTCATTGACTCACTTTATTGTACACCTGGCACGACGGTCAAATAAAGCAAACGGAGAAAAAAAAAATTAATAATAATAGAGTGGCTATAGAGAAAGACCTAGCAGCCACAGACGACTGAGGTGGTGTCCCACCAGTGTCAATTACACCTCTGACAATAAGACCTATGGGCCTAGGCAGAGAACAAGGCACACAGTTATGCATTGGTGTCACAACAGACTTGATCAGCAAACTCCTGACCTGGCTTGAAAAAGAGGGACAAGGACAGTTCTTGGGTGAAGGGATTTCTAGATGAAGAGGGTACATTACAAACAACAAATATGGCCGTAGCAGACACCCTTGCAGCCTACTACAAGAGACTCTACACTCACATGGGAGCCCGAATAGGTGCAGTGAGGATCCCCTAAAAGACCTTGCGCTGCAGACACTCTTCGGTGATGCCAGGGAAGCCCTAAGGGTAGACGTGACAGGAGCTAGCAGCAGCTGCCCAAGACCGCCAACCTAGAAAGGCTGTGGGACCAAACTGCCTACCCATAAAGTTATTTAAGGCCCGGTGGAGAAGGTAGGCAAGCCCTTGCTCAAGAGGTTTGAGGAGACACGCAAAATTGGCTGCCTACCACAGACCAGCGAATAGATTAGATTGTGGTCATTCACAAGAAAGGAAAACCAGACGATTACAGCTCGTACTGCAGTGATCTTTTCTCAATGTGGAAGCAAAGGTGTTGGCAAAAACCCTCACAGCATGGGTAAGTAAAGTTATCACTACTATAGTACATCCAGACAAGTCTGGCTTTATGCCACATAGAAGCACTCGCCTCAATCCGGTCTTGAGTCTCTATGGCGTGCTCCACATGACAGGAATGGACTCGGGCATACCAAGTTGTGCTAATGGCTCTGGACGCAAAAAAATGTCGTTCAACAGACTAGAATGGCTCTTCACCACCCCGACCAGACTAGGTTTTGGGCCGAAATTCTGCGGGTGGATTAGACTTCTATATCAGACCCCACAGGCTAGGGTGTGGGTTAACGGGACTCTCCCTGGCCTTCGCTCTGCAGACGTGAAACCAGCAGGGATGTCCACTCGCCCATGATTTTTTCCCTTGGCACTTGAACCGCTCGCAACCTGGATCCATCAGGATCTGCTCATATGTAGAATCGGGATGGATGGATGGAGCAAGTCTCCCTTTACGCCGAAAGCATCCTCTTATAGGTCACAAAACCCTACTTCAAATAGCCAGAATCCTGACAATCTGATCTTTTCAGTAGCTGCTATAGAAACAAATAGGGTCAAGTCCATAACTTTTCCCTTAATGGAACCTGCGCAGACACTAGTTTGTGACCGGGAGGGGGGGGGGGGGGGGGGGGGGGGGGGGGGGGTCCAAAACTTGGGTATCTAAGTTACCAGCAACCTGCATGAGTTTCTGCCTAGAAACATTTTACCCTAATTAGACTTGGACAATCTAGTACACTGGTGGACCCTACCATTATTTCTAATGGGCAGAGCTGGTGTTTAAAAAATGACCCTCCAGCGCCTCATACGTGCTCCACACTGCACTGTTCCAAATCCCTCGGGATTACTTCAAAGTAAACTATGTTTGCTCTACTGGAGCAGAGGGACCTCACATATAGCCCTGGGTAAATTGCACAGGGGAGTGTACGATAAAGGACTAGCAATCCCAGATATTAGGAAATACTATTGGGTGTCACGGCTATTCGTGATTAACGATTGGGTCTTCTCGGATAGGTGGGAACCGGCCAACTGTATTGACGGGTGCGATGGATCGCAGGGATTACAAGGAGATACTCTACTGTAAGAGGAGGGGGAATGCTGCCACCACACACTGGGACGGTAATGCAGGCATGGAGGGAAGCCAGACAATACTTGGGTTGGAACCATAAACTCACAGCCTTAACTCCAATGTGGTACAGTGACTTACTCAGAGAAGTTAATACCCTAGAGGGCTTCGCCAAGTGGGGTACAATAGGTACAGAACATCTGGGAGATGTGTGGAGAGATCATCCCTTCATACAGTTTGAGGTTCTCAGACAGGAATTCGAGATGGCAGAGACCGGAGTAATATGGCCATCTCCAACTGGGGCATGCAATGAGGGAGAGCAGCTGCTGAGGGGTTTCCTCTGGAAGATAGTTTGTCTGGTATGTGGTCTGTGGGCAAAGTGATCTCCACAATCTATAGAAAACTGGTTAACATCTTTGACCTACTGGACCCCCTAAGAAGTGACTGGACTGATATACAACTGGCTCCTACATTAAATAGGTAGGGCTGAAACCCCATTGTGCCTCAGTGGGTGCAATCAAGAACCCAGCTTTTACATTCTCTGGACCAGCCCAGTGATTCAAGCGTTTGGTCGCCAAGTGACATGTTCATGTCGTGTCCAGAGTCATGTCATGTCCAGAGTCATTTATGGAAGGGTGCTACCACTTACAGTATAAGGGAAGGAAAACTGGCCTAAGTGCCAAAAAATTAGGTTAACTATGCTGACTGAGGTGGCAAAGCACATTATAGCAAGATGGTGGGGTCTAGCCATCAGAGCATTGTGGAGTAGGAATCAGATCTTGACGGGTGGAAGAGGTGATCTACCAGAGCCGTGGCAGCCCCCCAAAAAATAGAAAAAGTGTGGGGGGCCTGGAAAGGATTTAGGGCTACCGACAGGGGGCTTTGCTAGAGAGGAAAGGGATAGATATTGCCTTTGTAGTGTTGTACACACTGACAATCCGATGTGAAGTACTACACTGTAAAACCTGACAGTAATCCGCCATTTTCATTTTAGCCCTTGAATTACCCCCACTCCAATTAGACCAACCTGGCCTAATATACCAGGCCACTTCTCGCAACAGAAACACAAGGAAACCCAGACTGGTTTTGATCTATTTGGGCCTGGTCTGACCAGCCTAGATTCTACAGCAAAGAACACATGGGTGGACATACCAGTGGCACTTAGAATCCTAAAGTGGGTGGGTGAAGGAGTCGAAAAGGGAGGATGGCTGGTGCAAAAAAAAAAAAAAACAATTGGTGGAACGTCTAAAAATATCAGCAATGTGGGAGATGGGGGCCCACCAAATCCATACAAGTACCCTCAGAACGCACCATAGGACACTATAGGAAGAGGTTGGGAAAACTAATAGGCGACCAGTTTCATGAGGATGTTCTAGCTTGCGGTCAATCCTTACAAGTGAATGAGGCCTTCATGTGGCCCATTTTGTTACATACCAGGCTAGTCAAAACGGTCAAGATACATTAAGATATAAAGTGCCCTATACACCCAAGTTGGTGGGGGAGGGGGAGTTGAGGGAAGATTTTATAAAGCCATTTTAGAACATGCAGCCAATTTACTACAGCTCTTAAGAGATAAATGGGAGCAGGACCTATGCAGAGTGTCCAATGAGAAAGGATAGCGACTGCTGCAGTAGCCACATAATTCCTATAGTGTTCAATTTAACATTCTGAAATTCAATATCCTGCACAATGCTTACTTGCCACTACTCAGAATCAGAGAAATATACCTATACAGCGAGGCAATATATCCCAAATGTCAGCAAGTATGCATACTTTAACCACATGCTAAAAACACGGTGAGGGAATACTTGAATTAATCTCTGCCACTGGCAATCGCTCGGGTTGCATCCCAATCCCCAATTTTAGCCCACCATGCGACCTCAGTTTGGATCCTGCCATATGCAAATCAGTTGTGACTCCCAAACCTACCCAGGGCAGAGTAACGCCTTGCGTGGCTTGGCAGACTTTAGTGTAGCGCCGCCCTTGCGTGACGCAAGGGCGACAACACTGATAAGTATGCCCCAGAATGATTAAGCATTAAACTCTGTGGATGGTTGGGTAAAGTGTGCAAGGGCATTGTGGTCTTTTTTCAACATGTACATGTCTGGCAGACAACATGACTCATTACTTCAAGCATGCTGCTGCACATACATGCGTTAGAAAGGTGTGAAAATAGACATGGTCACATAAGCAAGATTACCAAGTCTATTCAAGGGCCATGATTGAAACATGGTTTACATATTTTATGGCTGTTAAAAAGGGACAACAATAGCAGACCCCCCCCCCCCCCCCCCCCCTCCTCCCCACCCGCAAAACAGATGTAAGGCTTGTATAATTTTGCAGTTTACAGGGCATGCTAAATTCAGCTTAATATTTTAGCTTTGATCTGTTGAAGAATAGCTTCACCTATCAAATCACCAATGTTCTACAGATTTAGAATTTGCAGTGCTTAAAAAACAAAAAAACCCACAAAATAAAAATTAAAAAAATTGCACTACATAATGGTCAAAAGTTGGAATAAAAATAAATAAAAAAGTGATGATCATGAGACCTGACAATAGAAGATACCAGCTCTTCCTATTCTAAAAAGGTTTGACGTACGTGTCACTACAGTCCTGGTGATGGGAGCCTCACTCTCGCTGCCATCCGTCAGAATAGAAACACTGTAGGTGTACTCCACACCAGGAGTCAGGCCAGATATCACGATGCTGCCAGATTCAGAGATGACCTCCCGTGGCGCTTCGCCTCCTTGGCTGGGCCGGACATCCAACTGTAAAAGCAACACCCCGAAATGATCCACAGACCCATGCATAATAAGGTCTCAATAGGCAAATCAATAGCCAGGCCAGCAGAGGTGGGCACAAACAAAGTGGAGCTCACAGCATGCAATTTAAATATGTAAACATGGTTGCATTTTACTATATTTAGCATTACAATTAAGGATGCCTTTGCTTTACAACGATTTACCCTGCAGACCAAATTGTCACTTCAAAATGCTAGTGAATATCCAACATTCCACAAAGCAAGCAAACACAGTTTTTTTGGCCCATTACCAATGGCACCAACATCTGCACTACTTTAAAAACTTATTTCAATATACATGAAATTCATAAAAATTACGAATACACATTTGGGCCAACTGGTCCGCACAACATTCGAAAGCACATTCTAAGTCCAATTGCAAACACCTAGCGTTCAATCTGATGGTGTAAACGAGAATTCTCTTTAACTCACCTTGAACCCAATCCTGGGAACTGGGGTCCATGTAACAACAATGGTGGTCTCAGTCACTTCGGTGTTATATTGCGGAATTGATCCTACAGGAAGCACTGCAAGTAGGAATACACACAAAGTGAGAACAGATACTGGAGAGCTTATGTAGCCCACCTAAACAGGAGCATGTCAAAGGTCTAAAACAAACAGAGCCATGAAAATAGGGCAGCAAGTAGGGCAACTTGAACTGCCAATTAAAGTTGAAGTCCATGTAGGATATGGTTAGAAGGGGGCGTGAATGGACTTGTGCGGTTTTAGAAGTCTAAACTCTGTAGCACGTATTGGATATACTTAATTAGCAATTCAAAATTTAGTTGTGTTTAAAGTGTTGAAACTATATATTCAAACCTAATTTCTACTTCGGTATGAAAGAAACCATCACTTTCAGGAAACAAATATCAAACCTTTGCATTGTGAACAAAAAATTGGTCACATCTTGCCACAAGTCACACTGAAGAGCATTGATCTACCCTTGGAGTTCCACTGCTGCCCAAAGCGATTTATAAATGTGTTATTTTAACTAGTAATACAATGCCGAACTAAACAGCAACAACCTTCCAAAAGGAAAGCGCTCAGTGTCACCTGCCTATGGTAGATAGGAGCGCTCAGCGTCTCTAATAAGGGATGGGTCTCTCGGCTGGGGAAAGACAGCATGAATTGACAAATGATCTGATGAAAACATACATATAGGTGCATACAGACTAAAGGGAAACAATTGGTGAACATAGAATATATAATACTTCATTAGTCTTTGAATATATATATATATATATATATATATATATATATATAAATAATTTCAAAAAGGAAAAAGTTCTATTTTTTGGGATATATAAGGTGCAAATATACAATATTTACAAACATTAATACTCAATTGGACCTGGCACAATGATCAAAAGGTGTACATACCTATATATTTACAATAAGTGAACAAAATCTTCTTCCCCCGTTGGCCAAAGACCACCACAAGAGCCATAAAATAACTTAATCCACACTCACAATCTAAACCATCAGGCACACTACAAATCCATTCAAACAGCTAACTCACTAGAACAATCATAGTTTAAAAAAAAAAAAAAAAAAAAAAAACACTGAATAGGAGCGACGGGAAACAGAAATAAGAAAAGAATTTGAAAAAATATATAAGAGCTATGTAATATTCTTTACAGAAAGGCACCAAGAGGTGTCCAAATTATTTGGTTTGAGCTCAGCTAAGGGATCTAGTAACTCAGTACAGCATAGGGAATTGTTAAAGGGTGACTAGTAAGCCCAAAATCTCTATACCTGTACGAATGGTGTACATATACTGGTAGGTTTGAATGGGTAATGGGGCATGTACTGGTAGGTTTGAATGGGGGAAACAAGTTATAGGGCCTTATTCCATTTATAACATTATGTGGTTTCCGACAAGCTCAAACTTTATTTTTACTTCTGTACGAAAGAAAACAATCACTTTCAGGAAACAAATATCAAAACCTTTGCATTGTAAAAGAAAAACTGGTCACATCTTGCCAATAGTCAAACGGAAGGGCATCGATCAGCTACCCTTTGAGTTCCAATGCTGGCCAAAGCGATTAATGAATCTGTTAATTTAACTATAAATACAATGCCCACGTAAACCAAAAAGGCTCAAAGGAATTCGAGGGTATTCATTTGAAAATCGCTGTTGACTACTTGACTGCCAACACAAAAAGCCCGATGCAAAGAGTGCAACGTTTCTCACACATAAGTGTCACATTCTTCATCGCAGGCAGGCAGGCGCCATTCTCAAAAATATTTCATTCTATGCAAGCACAAATACTACACAGAAGTTACAAGCACAACCCTTCATACACACCCTAGACTTAGCATTAGTTCAAAGGCAGCGCTGCGGTGCCTTTGAGAGGCATTCCATATTGAAAAGGTAATAACTCTGTGCTCTTAGCACACTTCTGTTGTGAGGGCAAGAATTTTTATTTACATTATAATATGTACTAGCTTGTAGAGAACTTGTGAAATGTCACAGAAGATACTAAAAGACATGTGGAGCAGCCAGTCGCATGTGTGGCTCCAATATTGGACTCATGGCAGACTCACCTTTTGGAGGAACACCAATTTTAAGAGCCTTTCTTTTCAACCTGTCACAGGTTGAAGTCTATACACATGTCCCTAAGCGGTAAGTGACTTTAGTTAAAAGGCTAAATTGGATGGGTAATCATAAGGAGGGGTGGGGGCAGTCATTCTGTGCGGCAGCAATGGTTAGACTAGCCACATTTGTTCGAAAAGTAGTTGGTTAAGAGCAATGCCTCCCATCCATAAGCTTAGTGGCTTAGCTTCACCCTCACTGAAAAATTTACCATCACAATTGAGGCAGCTTTAGCAAAAAAATAATCTGCTGCAAGTCACAAAAGCACTGTCACCATCGTTGACGTAAAAAACCTAACACCAGTCAGTGTTGGTCACGTGCTGCAATAGACAAAGCTACTAATGTTTTGTTGTGATAGCACCGTTCTGCCATCCATCCAACACAGGCAAACTGACAGGATTTCTGCTTAACACTCGCCTGTGTTTGGCCAACTGTCACAGAGTTAGTATTTGCAGAGGACTCGACTCAAATTGCTTAAAATCGTTAATATCGCTAGAGTGAGCCATCTCTAAAGTAAGCCATTGGTTTCTTTCACGCAATAGCTTGGACTCTGCAACATCACCTTTTTGGACCATCACGATCTTTAGCAACTGAGGAAGAGGTGATACTGTAAACTGCAGATTCCAAACATCAGAAAACAGCGCCGTTAACTCTACCCTGCGCTTCACTCTGTACTGCATTCGTATGAGAGCTCTTGAAAGTAGCTGCCAACATCGGCCCAGGGTGTGCATGGAAAGAGTACTCTATTACATATAATATGTGTTGCACCACCGACTGGCTTTGCTGCATCAATATAGTTGCAATGCTGAGGACATGGCCATTATGAATGAACCCATTCACACTTTATCAGTGACAAACAGATCTCATTGGATTACATTGCTCATTTCACATACTTCATCCAAATGTTACCCCACGGGATATTCTCCACACAATCAATCTTGCAACATCTTCTGAACAATGCGACAGTACTACAGCCACAGCAGTGTCAGTTGTGTGCTATATAAAAATAATGACCAACAAGTTGCCACATCCAGTATCACTAACAAAGGGAAGGCAAATCATGGATTACCCAGGGGTCTTCCGCTTTGTAGGATGAACCATACAAATAAGGAAGCAGTTAAAAATAAGTCCACAGAATTGGCGCTTCAACATGTCAAACGCCAGTTATTGTTAGCCTCCAAAGGCAGCTTGTCTCCCACTTTGCAATCATGGCTGGCGGAACTCAGCAAATGGGCAAATGTTTAGGGAACTACCCAGAGACGAGAGGCAAACGAAGAAGTTCAACCCCAGAGATGAACGAGGCCTGGGATCGCATATTGAATGACATACCTAATTAAGGAGACCAAGGGATTGTACCAAGTCCGGCGAATGAGGAGAGAGCACCACCGGAGTCAACCACAATATATGTATTGGGGTACATTTGGACGAGGACCTTCATTCAATCACCACAACAATGACAACAAACCCTTGAGATCCCTGCTCAAACCTCTCCCCCACCCAACCCCATAATCCCACAAGACAACACATCCATCTCTAGCAGGACTGGTAATTTCTCTGGTTTGTTGTTCAATCTTATCAAGATGTTAACACTGTAGGCTTCCTAGTGATAGTTGTAAATACAGATTGAGACAGACATGGCAGCATTGGGCATGGACACACGCCCAGTCCGTGGCAAAATAAAGGAGGGATGGGAGGTTATACTTACAAGTGTAAAGTAAGTTAATAAAACATGTTTTCCCTCCCAAAAAATAGAGAAACCTCAAACAAGTTGCAGCACCCTACTCCAGTCACCTCCATGTGAAGAGTATCTAACTGCCCATTCAGCAAAACAAAGTAGTAGAATAGCTCTAATAATTGATGTTCTAGTGTGGCAGTCACACAAGCATCACTGTACATATCTGAACGACTCCTTGGGTAACAGGCTTCAGAGTTTGCAAAAGTATGAACCAAGGAGTTGGGGGTGCGGTCATATTACTACCCTGTACGAATGGGATCAAACATTCCCCCAGTACCTTTCAAATTATGGATTACTTTTTCTTGCAAGGGACATTAGAGGGGAGCAAATCCCATTAAAGTCTGCTGTAGAGGTCAACAATGCAATTATTTAAGCCTTTGGTTCCTGGCAAGTGCTATCTAGTCAAACAAGAGGATCACCACATGCAATACCTACAGGTGCTGAAGACTCCGGTCACTCTGGGGCTCTGCTGAGTGCCCTGTAGGGCTACCAAGGCGGCTGTGTACTCAGTCCCAGGAAGCAGGCTCCTCAGGGGATAGTAGCGAGTAGATGGTGGTATAGTGAACTGCTGTGGCTGGCCTCCTCTGGTCTCAGTCAAAACGAGTAGGTACCCAGTTATCGATGCACGAGGAGCAATCCATGCCACCTTGACAGTGGATTCAGTTATGTTGAGAAAACGAAGGCCAGTGGGCTCGTCAAGCTCTGTTGAGTAAAAGCAGGTAACAATTAGCAAAAATTGTGAATATTCCCACAATCACTAAATAAACAGCTTATCAACCGATTCACAAGTGTACTACAGACCAACCTTCTAATATATAGACAAAACAAAAAATACCCCCCCCCCCAAAAAAAAAAAAAAAAAAAAAAAAAAACACAATTCCATTCCTGTACTAGATCTAATAAAAACTACTTTTTACTTTCTTCAAGCATGCATATGGGGATGTTCAAATACATCAGCATTAAGAAATCGTGTGTTGCCATACAAAAAGGGTCACCTGAGAAGGCAGCTACGTAAAGGTTCCTACACAGCTGAACACCCCATAAACAGTGTTGTTCTCTCATCAGGAGTATCCTGTTAGAAACCTTTGCCTCCATTTAAACATGGATAATCCAACATAAAGAGAAGGTTGGAGGGAACTCAGTGGACAATTAAGTCCCACTTCCATGGAGAAGGCTATGATACTGCATTTGTTGCACTACCAAGATTGTGTTTTGCAGTGAGAAGTTATCCTCACATGCAAAACCATGGAAATATTACTTATTCCCATGGATAGGCTTACAGGCAGTATGTGTGGCGAGTGGCCGCTAGAGTACATTGGATGTTCTTGCTACCAAGGCCTTCCCAGTTACCCCTTGATGGCAGCTAATAGGATCTGATCATGCCATTTAAGCCAGGATGGATAAAGATTGGAAGTCCAGGTCAATGGAATTTCTGGGATACACGTTTTATACTTCATGAACACAGAAAGGAAACCACACACACCTCCACACACTTATTAAATAGCTATAATTGTTTTTGTATTACTGCTTCTTAGCTCCCACTTACTGGTTGTGCGTTCCCCAATGAGGGGTGGACTCTCCTTTTCACGGTTCACAGCGTAGATCTTAAATGTGTATGTGGTACCAGGTAGAAGCTCAGTCACCTCAGCAAAGGTATTCCTGCTGACAGGCAGCTGTTGGCCTTCGTGGCCTGGTAGATCAAGTGGATTCACAACCACGCGGTAGCCGGTCACTTCGCCCTGGGATGGAGTCCACATGATGGTTATCTTTACATCAGTCACTTCAACAAACTGCAGATCAGTAGGTGAAGGAACTTGCACTGAAAAGAGGGGAATAACAAGTTTTGTAACAATGGACAAGCATGTAGGAACAGGAAAAAGGTGGAGCAAGCAAGACTAGACAACCCTTCTGGCCTTTAAGGCCAGAGCCTCATATGTGATGAACTCTTCACCAACCCCTTTGGCTGACTTTTTCAGAGATCCATAGCAGGACTAGTAACCAGACCCTGGTATGCCTTTGAGAATTACAAGAAATATATATATATTATATATATATATATATATATATATATATTTGAAGTTATTGCCAAAAAGATCCTTTGGTGTTTGTAGACAATGGTTATATGTTTACACTCCTAATGAGTTCTGGGGCAGTGTACAATACATATCACACGTATAGAGAAGTCTTTATTAAATGGGAATCCTCATGAAGTCCAATTTGCATATTCATGAGCAGTAGCAAAAGCAAAGCGTTGAGAAGCCAGCATAGAAATGTAAAGATTTTAGATAAAATGGCCGACTGATCTGTGGTAGATTTCCCTTCTGTAACGATGGCAAGATTACGTGTGCTCGACGGACCTTGATGTATGCCAACCTTCTACTGGCCTTTGAGACAGCAGCCCTTGAATTCTTTTCTCAAACAACTCATTTGTGTCCTCAGATTGGACAGCCAGGGCCAGTAGGAGCAAAGAAAGGGAGATGGAGAGAACTGAGATAATCGCATATTCCAATTTCAAACAATAATAAAATACATTACCAGTCTGTGCAACACCGGTGGTTTCTTGCTGAATGAATATGGGTGCGCTCTCTTGGTTCTCTTCCACAGCATAGATCGTGATGTTATACTGAACTCCTGGTAGCAGCTCGCTGAGGGTGACGGATGTGGCTGTATCAGGTAAATTGAGTTCTGTGCTGCTGCCTTCTACCGTAGGTGTGTACACTATTCGGTAGCCTACAAAGAGGAAATATTTGGGTGAATTACACTGTAGGAATGGCGATTATAGCAGACCAGAATGCTCTGAAGTTAATCTACTTCACACCCACAATCATGAACTATTATACTTCTGTTAAATTACTAGTACCTAGAACGCCATTGAATTTTTCATCATTGTAGCGATTTTGCACTGTATATATTGTGTGGTTGGTTGAGCTCTTAGTGAGGCATTTATCAAAAAGCAAACTTAAGACTTTTCAGAGGAGGTACAATCATTCCTACTTAAACACATCATTGGAATTAGAACCTGAGATAGGGGCTGGGCAAGGGTTATTGAATTGCCTTGGTTGTCTGCAAAGACGATTTCTCCAAATCGCATTAGAAAAAATATATATATTCAAAACAGGTTAGCTGTTTTCATACCACTCCAAATTCAGAGGAAGTGTTCTGATAATAGAGCGGGCTTGATGTTGAAATGTGTAGAACCATCACAGAAGCGTGCAACCCCCATACAATTACCTATGACCATAACAATATAGATCTAGTCCCCTTCATGCAAAATATTTACTGAACAAAATAAGTAATTGCAAAATTTTTTTTATTACAAATATGAATAAAAAATAATTCCCCAGTACCACCCTCCACGCTAAGCCCTTCCCAAATTTACCTGTGGGAACTGGGTAGATTTAACATTTTGGGGAATGCAGTAGGAGTATTTTAGTCTAACATTCATAGTTTATATATTATACAAATACCGAAACGATTAAAGTATGGTCATTTATAGGCATGAAGTAGACGTGCTGCAATTTGCACTTGAACTTTTGTAGTGAATCTGCCTCATTTCAAAGCTGGCAAAGTACAAGCGGTACAAAATCTAGACCTTCCCATTTAATCTTATAGACGTCAAAGCTCTGAAGCGTTTGGCATTCGGTCATCTGTACCTTTATACCCCTTCACCCCCTCCCCCGCAAAAACGATAAGAAAGTGAACCATTATAGACCAGCCAGTGCTCGAAGCGATCATGAAGTCCAGCGTGCGAAAAACCCAGGTCTATTTTTTTGTGAATGCATACCTGTGATTGGAGCTTGTGGTCGTGCCCAGCTGACAACAATAGAGGTGTCATCTACAGTGTCCACAGCATGTTGAGATGGTTTGTCAGGAGCTGTGAATACATTTAAAGGAGAGGAGGAAACATGAAGTGCAGTAAAAACTAAAAATAAATAGTAGGGGGTAGAAAAGAACATCCAGGAAGTACACACAGTGCTTTAAATGAGTATTTGTCCAGCAGAATATATTAGCTCTACCAAGTGTTTGCAAATAGATTGGTATTATTGCTACAGGATCATCAATGGAACAAACTTTCCCCTTATAATGCCACCATTGGTTAAATTGCAAGTTCACCAACTGGAACTGCTGAACGTGGGGAATGTTTTTTGGCTTCCTCTTGTTAGTGAGGACACCATTGAAATATGTTTTTTTAAACACCTGTGATATTCTAAGACTCAAACATAACATCCAGCTCTCGACAATATATAGAACCTACTGCACTCTACAGAACCAGTGTGTACTAAGACAGTACAGCAAAAAACGCTGCACTCTTTTCCTAAATTCTTTCAAACATCCATACTGCAGTCCTGTGAATTATAATGCTTCGAATTTTCCAATTTTTCCAGGAGCTACTTTGCCAATACTGGACATCCTGTAAAGCTGCAGTTACTTTAGAAGCAGTGGTGAACATCTTTTGGCAATGGTGGCAAGGTTAACACTTCTAGCCTTGGCCAGAGACTCCAAAATGAACACTCACAACTAAGCACCTACATAGCAGACAGCTAAATGATCGGCTTTAAAAATCAGTGAAAACATTTCCAAAAATCAAAACAAGGCACCTCTTTTCAAGCAAGAGGACAAGAAAACTTTAGGTGTCTAAGGCTCATGCAATACCCCCAAACTACAATAAAAATGTAACGTTTACTCAGCTTTTTAATACAATACCCACAACACTACACAATTGTATCAGCAAACTAGTGACTGCAGTGTGCACACAAAAAGTTATGTTAGGGTGAATATGGTCCTTCCTGAATATTCCTAGCACTGGGGTAATAGAAAAAAATGCTTTGCATATATTTATTTACAGGTCAAGGATGGGGCTTCTCGTTTACCAGGAAAGGCACTGAATTCTAACACTTTATAACTTTGAGAAAGTGAAGTTAACTTTTAATGGTTATGGGAGAATTGTTTTTTTTGTAGGATTTAAAAAAAAAAAAAATTCTATACTCGTCAAGCATCTGCCAGCATGTCTGTGCTGGAGAGATTACCGCATCAGGTATGCAAACCGGTGGCAAGCTCGGGAAAAATTAATGAGATTTAGAATAGTTCACAACTGACATTCTGCCCTGCAGGTTACCTGTAAATGTAACATGCAAAGACAACATGGATGCTGGCATTTATATACAAACCTGTAGTCTGAGTGGTGGATAGGATCAAACTTTGTCCTCCTTCTTCAGATAACTGGTAGACATTCACATTGTACTTGCGGCCAGGAAGCAGGTCTGGGATGCTCACAGAAGTGACTGAGTTAGGAAGGTCTGCATAATAGAAAGAAGTTTAGTTACTTGCACAACTGTTTGGTATTTTCTACTACGATGCTTGCGGCATGTATGGAAGTGTTCTCATACCAAGGTACTGTTTCGTTTCGCCACCCTCACTCAGCTCATACTCAACACGGAATCCAGAAACTGTATCAGAAGCTGAAACCCAGGAAACCACAAAGCTGCTGGAAGTGATTTCGGTCACAGATTCAGAGGTGGAGACCAAAGGGGGCTGGGGCGTAGTCTCCCCACTCTCAGTGTGACCTGCAGGAGATAAAGAAGTATAAGAAGGATCCCAGCAACGAGCTACATCATCTAGAATAAAACAGACACTACTACACAAAAAGCTTCCACCTAGGGCAGTGATCGGCTAATCGGAGAGAAATGCAACCACAAACAGAAATGTTTCTCATTGTTGATCGAGAGAAGGATTCAGACTTTATGCACACCCAAATAAACGGTGTGCATATCATTCTAGGATCTCTATGAACCTAGGTTAGCTATGCACCCTACAACCATTTTCTGCAGCATCTACACAAAAGCAGATATCCAAATGCTTTCAGGGTCCCTTATTTAGAGCAAAGTAATAATATTTAATAGGTATCAAGTATCAATGAAGTCATGGGTGGGAGGTTAAGGGATTTTGAATTTGCAGGAAAAGGGCACAAGTAAAATGACATTGCTGGTATAAAAAGGATGCTGGCCTACGCTTTCTCTGCACACAAGTACCATTTTACCAAACCCCCATATTACCACTACCCGACACATCTCCTGCTCCACCCAACTCAATGGCTAAAGCCCTTTTTTTCCTGCTCACTATCACCACCCTGTTAAGCACTACCCTTTCCAACCCACATGCTCTTAAACATCGCCAAAGAAAAACCTTCCGAACCTGCAGACAAAGAACCACAAAATCTTCCCCTTGCAACACCCACCCCAAACCGCCACACATTTTCACCTCATCCTTGCGGGGCCTTATCTCCATTAGGATCCCATCTTATCACAGTTATCCAAATATGCACGGAGCATACAAACTTACTAGATATGAGGGTGGTGGCTGTGGTGGTAAAGTCGAAGCGGGTGACCTCCTTCTGTCCAAACTGCAACACGCTGATAAGCTGTCCCTCATACACAATACCTGGTCTCAGGCCAGAGATGGTGTAAGAGTTCAGGTGTCCTGGTATAGAAGCCTGTCTCCAAGGACCAAGTTTATTTTTCTGAAGGGTGTGAAAACAGGAGAAAAAATTAAGCAGTGAACAAAAGATCACTACAAGTAAGCTAAGAAAAACTGCAAAATGCATTAATGTCAAGAGGAACATTAACTATATTTTTTCAGTTGCTCCAGAATCGTCAGCTCTATCCGTACACTGAAATATCCACTTGCAGTCTAGAAAAAAACCACACTGCACTAAAATCCACTGAACTAAAATGCCCATGAGAACCCGGATGGTTAAAGTATGCCACACATGTAGAAGAGTTTCCCGTAAGATACAGCAAGAGTAAAGTGCCTGCTACAGTAATCCTAGAAGCCAACTCTATTCAGACAAATAAAACTAGCATTTACAATGCAATAGATCTCACCTTTGGGACCTTAGAAGTATTTAGCAATGCAGCATATCATTGTGGGTACAGCAACATTTACTTTTTATGGCGCACAAAGCAGTGAAAGGGTGCCATATCAATTATCACTAGGTGTCACTTCTGACCTCTTTCCACCACATAAGGTACTGCACCCTGTGAGGGATCGTGCTCAGCGACAAACAGCATTTACAAAATACCAGTGTGCTGCAACAAAAGCAATTCAATTTAAAAAACAAAAATCTATTTAATACATTTCTGCAAACATGCCGTGCTACAAAAAAAAAAAAAAAAAATCCATGGTGCATGAGCGGTTGCTTGAAGTTAAAGGCATCGTCTCCATAAGCAGGGAGCAGGGCAAGAGGAGTGTAGACTAGGCAGGGTTTTCTTCTGTGGAGGGAAGGAGGGCACCGCATGGCACGATGGAGCGCCAAAGCTTCAAGTAAAAGATAAAGCGCAGCGTTTGTCAAACAGGTGCCACGCTGAGAGTAGAAGTATTTTTAAGTTATTTATTCAAGAAATGAGGTGGGAGAACAAAAGAAAGGTCCGGCTGCCATACTTAAGATAAACAGAGTTATGTAGTGCTGCACCAAAATAAATAAAAAACACCAATGGTACTTTTTGTATGTATGTTGGGGAGGGGGTGAGTCGGCTGCTGTCGGCAAGGAGTAACTTTGTGCCTGCAACACCAGCTTATTAAGCAAATACTGCTCTGCAATTGTAAATGAAACAGAGTAAGAGCACATGTTACATCCCAAAAGGACGGTCCCTCCTGTTTTGCCCTTGTAAGAGGGACTAAGCAAACTGACACGTTTTTTTTGGTGTTTTTTTTTTACAAAAGACACTGAAACATGAGCGGAGCTTAAAGACTATACCCTTGAACACATTTTTAAATAGTTTAGCGAGCTGCACAGAAGAGACGCGGCCGCCATGGTTAAAGATGATGGGTCATATGTAGTGTCACTGTGCAGTGAAGCTGCAGGGCTGCTTGCAGGAGAGAGTTTCCTACCTGCATCAGCAGCTAGGAGCTGGTCATTAATAAATTAGTGCTCAGAAACTGTAAATACAACATACTGAGTAACATGTAACTGGGGCAGTCGTAATGGGAGGTTACATGAGAAGAGGCGGAACTGAGGAGGAAATACTAAGCCTATTAACTAATCAAAAGCCACCATTTACAAAGACAGTAACCGGAGCCAATTGAATGGATGGGTGGGAAATTAGCAGAGCCTTAAGTCCATACCTGACTGAAAACAGCATGTCTCAGACAGCGCAAGTACAGCCTAGGCGAGACCTAACAAGGCATTTAAAGACTGTACTTTAATGAGAAAAAAAACTCAGTGAACCAATACCATAAATTCCCTTAAGGTCTAAAAACACTGCAGGGGAATCATTTGAAGAGAAGATCAGTTACTCACCATCCGATTAACCGGAAAGCCTTCATCAGGGTACAAAATGAATCTTCTGCTGTAGATAAACATTAATCAGCAGCAACCAGATTTCTGGTTGGTGTCAAGGCAAAAACAGGATGCTCTTTGACCAAACAGCACAAACGTTCTTTTAAGGGACTGAAATGAGGTTTCATGTACTTGCATGTATCAAATACCTAATTTTATCTGGTTCAAGCTAACTCCATAAAAATGCACACCCAGACTAGACTCAGTTCAATAAACCAAGCTGAGCAAGTAAGGACACAATACACAGTTGTAGGTCAATTGCCAAGAAAATTGCAGACTATACGCCAAAGTACAATCACTTTGGGGAGAGGAATGGGGAGGCTCACTGCTCTATTCTTACGGCTCCTTTAAATAGGTCTGCTCCAGCTTAAACTGTAACATAGTTTTACCTGTCGGTGTAGTTTTGTAGCTTGAATACTTTTGGATTCACTATGCTGTGCATTATTCCGCAATCTAGTGGTTGGGTCCGGAATTGCAGTCTTTTCCTCTTTACTTTTCTCGTGGCCCAGGTGGGTGTCGACCCACCACCATTTGGTGTCCTGTGTGACAGACGTCCTTTCTCCAGAAGCTCCCACCTTGGAAGACAACTTTAGATTATTTTTTCTTGTTTTGTGTTATTCTGGTTTTCCTCTTATATTCTGAAGTCTTCATCTTTTTGATCCCTTTCCTCCAGTCTCATCTTTCTGGCGGAGGAGGGTGGGTTCGCTAGTGAATCCAGAAAGTCTTCTAGCTGCAAAACTACACTGACAGGTAAGATACTGGTTTGGAGCGTGAATATTTCTGGATTCACTTTTCGGTGCATACTGAATAGGTGCTGTAAGACCTGTCCCTCTTGTGCTTTGTTCATTTGGATATCTACACAGTAGTGCTTAGTGAACGTGCGCACTGAAGACCATGTTGCAGCTTGGCAAATGTCGTGAATTGGTGTGTTAGCTAGAAACGCAATTGTTGCTCCTTTCTTCCTTGTTGAGTGAGCATGAGCCGCTCCTTGTAATAGTTACCCAGTTGGTTTGTGGCATAGTGTTATGGCTTGGGCAATCCACCGTGCAGTGGTATTTTTTGTTACTGGTCGTCCCCAAAAACTGCTGGCGAAGGAGACAGAGTTGCTTTGCCTTTCTGCACTCCTTTGTCCTTTCTATATTGTGCATCACCGCCCTTCTGGCGTCCAGTGTGTGCAGCGCCCTTTGTGCTTGGTTTTTGGGAAAAACTAGGTATTTGGATTGTTTGGTTGATGTAGAACCGTGACACCACCTTCGGCATGAAGTGTAGGTCTGCTCATTACAATCCTATCACTATATCTGCAGGTAGGGCTCTTAGAGTGTTGCAAATCACTTACTCTTTGTAGTGATGTGAAGGCCACTAAGAAGCATGTGCAGTGTAGCCTTGTGGATCGGCTAAAATGGTGCCTTTATTAATTGAGTTAGCACTAAGTTGAGGTTCCATGCTGGTGCTTGCATTCTGTTTAAAGGTGCGATTCTCTTTGCTCCTTCCAGAAATCTTTTAACTAGTTGGGAGGAGAAGAAACTTGTAGGGAAGTCATTTTGAACTTGGAGTCTTTATGAATGTGTTCAAGAACCTTAGATCTAGGATAGGTCTTCGTGTTTGCTTTGTCCACCTTTGGCACGAGGAAGTAAGTTGAGCATACCCCTTTGTTCCTCTGGTTGTGCAGCACTAGCTCCATCACCGCCTTGCTGAGTAGTTCTTGCGCCTCTACTCGAAAGAGCGAGAGTTCCTTCAGAGTGTGCCTTGCTTCTTGGTTTTCTGTTTGGAGGTTGTTTTTCTAGCTCTATACAGTATCCGGATTGCATGAGGTTTAGTATCCATTGGTCTGTTGTGACCTTCCTCCACTCCTCTATGAAGTCTCTTATTCTGCCCCCTGCTGGCGTGTGTTCGAGGTACGGTTTGTCGTGGACCATCCGGTTGCTGCTTTTTCCTATGTCCTTGTGCCCACCTAGAGGTGTTGCTAGGGTGGGTGTTAGCTTCATGGTGAAGTCACTTTGAGTGAGGCTGCTGGCCTCCTCTTCGTGCCTGACAACGTCTGTTTGCGCGCCCTCGAAAGGACTGTCCCTGGTGCTGGTACTGCCAGTTCTGCTGGCCTTGGTTGTTCCCTTAATGACCTTGCTAAAAACTTTGGTGCGATGTGGTAGGCACGTTCCCCCCACTACCACCTGGTCTTCTTGTGGGGTCCCTCTGAACTGCAGTGCTCCCATGGACCTTGCAGTCTCGTTGTCCTTCTTGAGCTGCGTTAGCTTGTCGTCAACTGGTGTGACAAACAGTTGCTCCCCATTAAAGGGCGTGGTCAGGATGTTGCTTTGCACCTCAGGCTTGAATCCAGAGATTAAGCCATACGCGTTTTCTCGGTCACTTCTATCATCCTTAGTCTGCTGGACGTTTCTGCAGCATCCAAGGCTGATATCAAGCATGTGTTTGCCATGCTTTTGCCCTCTTCTACCAGGTGAGCCGCTCTTGGTTGGTACTGGTAGATGCTTTAGGAGTTGCCCCACCTCCTCCCAGTGTTGGTATGCATGCCTGTAGATCAGGGCGTTGGCGATGCACCACTTGATTGCCGCAATTCTCTCCACCTTTCTCCCTGTGAGATCCATCCTTCTACTCTCCTTGTCTGGAGGTGGTCTGGCATTAGTGGGTACGTTGGCATTTTCCTAGCAGTTGCTGCGATTATGGAATCGGCTGGTACAGACCCTTGATGAATGCAGGGTCCTTTGAGGAATTTTATACTTCTGTTCTTAGAGTCACAGCTTTGCATACTGCTGGTTCCTTAAAAGGCATCTCTTCCTTGGTCCAGCACACTAGGGAGCATGGGCAGGAACTGGCTCCTAGAGTGAGGAGGCAGAGTTTCCAGGAGAAAACATGACTTGGGCTTCTCCTCCATCTTCACCCCATACGTCTGTGCAGCCTTTTAGATGACCATATTGTAGATCCCTATGTCGTCTGACAGTGAAGGCCTTAAAGGGCATGTGTCTACCCCTTCTTCCAGAGATTCGGCGTCGAGATCCTGCCCTTCGAAGTCTTGTGCCTCCGAGGACGTGGAGTCCTGGTAGGACTGTTGATCCTAGTCGCCCTCGAAATAATAAACTCCTCCAATTGTTCCTCGACCGGTTGAGGAGGTTATTGGAGGTTCGTGCGGGTCGCGCCGCAGGTTTCGGCGGGATGGTCTATTGGCTCATCTTTTTGTTGCAGTCCCTTTTCCACTGCAGGATGCTTGCCATTTCGGCCTCGAGCCTCCTCTGCTTACTTTCCATCTCAGCGGCATGTTCGGCGTCGAGAGTTGGAGGGCTTCGCTTCGGGGCCATCAACGTCGAAGTAGATGTTGGCCCTTCTTTCCTCGGCGTCGAGGTGTCTTTCGAAGACAACCTTAGACAGCCTGGACTTTATGGGCTTTCGCTGTTAGAGTCCTTTTCGAAGGATCCACTCGTCTGACTGTCCTTGGTTGATGTTGCCTTAGTCGAGTGTTAGGCGGCAATGCTTCACTCAGTGTCGCTCTGGGTTTTAGCTTCACCCTTTCGAGTGTCGCTAGAGTATCGACGACTCGGTTACCTCCTTCGAAGTCTTTTGGACCTAGATGACTGCAGTCCTCTGGTCTTCGGCGATGTTGTCGTCCTCTCCAGTGGAGTGGCCCAGGTCTCGGAGCGATGGAGGTGGCCCCTGCCACCTCCAACGCCCTTCTCTGCCTCTTCCTCGGAGGGTCTTGGGTGTTAGCGCAGAGCACAGGTTGCAGTCCTCGCTGTTGTGGTCGAGCAGCAGGCAGAGGTTGCAGCCTGGATGCTGGTCCTTCTGGGAGTATTTGTGGTGGCAATTGGTGCAAAACTTGAAAGGTGTTTTGTCCATTCCGCGCTCAGGGAGCCCCCTGCAAGCGCATTTTCTGTTGAATGTCGAGATCTTGATCGAAAACCTTCTCCCTCGTCATCCCGGTTATCGGACCTGTAGTCTGGTGTAGTTGAAACTTTGATTTAGTAGATTTACTTCTTTCCTTTGGTTCCTCTTCCAAAACGCTGGAACTCTTCGGTAACGATCCAGACCCAACAGTGGAAAAAAAGAATCTGAAGATGGTGACCAAAGGTGGGAGCTTCTGGAGAAAGCACGTCAACGTCACCAAATGGTGGTGGTCGAGGCCCACCTGGGCCACGAGAGAGAAAAAAAAAAAAATACAATTCCAGACCCAACCATTAGATGGAGGAATAATGCACAGCAGTGAATCCAGAAAGATTTACGCTGCCAAACTAGAACGCCCAATTACCATCTCCAGCTTCTTTCCTCTTCTCCAGGGCTCACACAGCAATGTGTGTTGTGACTACTTAACTGGAACATACGTCAGCCTTTAATTAATAAAAAAGCCCCACCGAGTGACACATAGGTATTATTTTCATTAATGGACACATCTCACGTTTTGTAATCAAACCATCTTAATACTATAGTGCAAAGGCAATTAGTCTTGCCACTAAAATCTTAAGATCTATTTTTATTAAGATAAAATGGTCTGATGTAGGTAAGTGCCCCTTTTTGTCATGGTCAAACCGACTTTTTGGCTGGTAAATGTGATTGAGAAAGTGCACAGGGTCCCTGCTAACCAAGTCCCCAGTGCCTGAGCCCTTTCCCAAAACTGTACAATCATTCCCACAATTGGCAAAACCTTATGCATCATCTGTAAGTCCCTAGTAAATGGCATCCTAGTACCTAGGGCCCGAGGTACTAAAGAGGGTCCCGCAGAGCTGCAGCACGAATGGTGCACCCTAAAGGACCCCTCACTAGGCACATGCAAGACTGCCACTGCTGAAGGAGTTTCTTGGTGCAGACAAATGTGAAAACATGAGACTCATCCCGGTGTGCCATGTCCCCAACCACTGCAGGTAATATTTCTAGGTCACCCCCTACAGCAGACCTAACAGACCTGCAGGTTGCTGAATATTATGTTTGAGGGCATATCTATATGAGCAGCTATGTCCCAGTGCTGGTCAGTTCTATTACGATGAGTACAAGTGTCCAGGGAAGCCATATTATGATGAGTTCCCTAGCTACATGATGGCTTCAATGAAAATGAAGGATGTCTGGTATCAAACATCTCATATTGGTAAACTCACACTGAGGCCAGTGTTGCATTTAAGACCACATGCATCCAGAGGGCACCTTAGGAGAGTCCTCTGAAAACCTACCCACCTCTGGTATACACAGACTGGTTTCTGCCAGCCTGACACTGTTCTGATCTCCTAGAGTTTGAGCCTTTACTCTCAGGAGAATCAGAACAAAAACCGGTCATTGAAGAGTGTGTAACACCCCCCCTCCCACAGGAGGACTTACGGGGGATTAGCCTCCTAGGGCAGTCAAGCTTCAAAGAAGCTGCCACCTTTGGGATGTGAATCAGGCTCCCCCGCCCACCATACCAGTCCAGAGCCCCCTTGGCACCTGGACAGGCAGGAAAATAAGCAAGTCGGGTAGGCATGCCACCTCAAGGCTAGTACCACCCATAAAGTGTGCTACAGGGAGGGTCAGGATTTTCCTGAAGTAGGGGGCAAAGTGTCCCCAAGGGTCAGCCCATTGACTACTACCAAACACGTCTCGAACACCCTCAAGTTCAGTATAGGGGAGCCCCTGGCACCAGAGAAGCAGATTCTGACTACCTGTATAGAAGGAGGACACGAAGAGCCGCAAATACTGAAGAGAGCAGCAGACTTGGCCCCAGCCCTGCTGTCTTGTCTGCTGTTCTAACAAACTTGCGATAAAGAGTGCTCGTTCTGCAGCTGTGTGCCTCCAAAACACAGAGGACGGCTTGCCTTCAATAAAAACCAAGATCTCCCGAAGAACAGTAGAACTGTTTTCTGCATCCTGCAGAAACTCCAAAACAACGGAGACCTCCAGAACTGCCAAAAGCCACCACCAGGTACCCGAATCAAGCATTTCACCAGTCGCCTCCGGCCCGCGTTGAAGTGGGCGACCAGTGTCAACAAGGTTCCCCCAGCCCTCCAGAGATACAGTCCATCATGGTTTTAGCCCAGCCTAGACTCAGACGTAGTCTGCAGTCTCTGCATGCAGACCAAACTGCTACTGGTAAGAAATCCAGACGGCTAAAGTCACCTCTGTATCCCTTGCCCCTGGGCCGTGTAAGAGGACCCAAGGTGTCCCAGAGCATTGCAAGACTAACACCTGTTGGTTCAACCCTACTGACCTTTTAGCTTGAGCCTACAGCTTATTTTCGCAGTGACTGTTGTCCAAAGAAACCTATTGGGTGCCCAATGCTGTTTTTGTACTCTGCAACGGTCCGCCCCATGCAGTTGGTGCTGATTTGGACCTTGCCCGCCACTCACCATAAACTCCTGTAAATTGGTCTAGTAAGTCGCTGTACTATACCCGTTTGCAGAACTTGTTTTTCATTCCATAGGGTAACATTGGAGAACTCCAATTGCACTGTGCCCCTTTTTAAAGTGACAAGAATTTACATTTAAATACGTACTTACCTGAACAATTTTTCTCCGATGCCTAGCCATGTATGAAGGTTGCTATTTTTATACATTTGTGTCGATCTCCCTCGAGTTGTGTGTCATTTACTAATCACTGTGCGTACTTACAAATGTCTTGCACTCCTCTCTACCCCCTAATAGAGCACTTTGGATTGGATAGGGAACCCATGGACTCCTTACACAGTATATCAGATTTTTGATATATCACATGAAGAGCCAGCTGCCTACTTCAGAGCTTACCAGACCTCAGTTCTAAGAAGCAAACCAAAAACGTTCACCAGGAACAAAACCAAACTAGAAGTTAGGACTAATGCCCATAAAAATGACAGAACAGATGTTCAGTGATGATACTAGTGCACACTGATTATCACATGTAATTCGTCATTTGCAAGTAGCTATTGAGGGAAGACCTCAGGTTCTCCAGGGATAAAAAGAGAAAACACCATAACATTTCTTACACTTACACCTAATACCACATCCCCCTCACCTCCTACTTGCCCTACCACACAACACTTCACACACCGGACCTCTATCCCCCCTCGCAATACCACCAATCGCAATACCAATCGCAATCACATTACCACCAAGCGTAATACTCCCTCTACACCCAACACTTCCTCCGCACCTCCTACTCGCCTTATCACACAACTCTCCCCACACTGGACCTCTACTACCCCTCTCTCGCAATACCACCAATCGCCCCAGACGCACTACCAACACGATTTCAGACCATGGCGTACACACCCTTCTCCACTCTTACATCCCGGCTCCCTAAAATCGACTAGCCACCAACCACATGTCCATCCCAACGATTATCTCTGACCCCCTCAGGCACCAAAAGGATAACAGAGGTGCCGTCCCCAACAACCTCACTAATGTACCCCTCATTATAGAACCGTCCTCCAACCTTTGCACCCCTAGCCTTAAATGCATACTTCTCAACTGCAGATCGGCCCAAAGACATTCCGCGGAGGTCGCTGACCTCATCAGGTCTCTGGAACCGGATCTAGTCATTCTGACTGAAACATGGCTGTCTGATTCCTCTACACCCATCTTGGATATCCTAGTCCCCCCCCAACTACTGTATCATTAGACTTGACAGGACCAAAAAGACAGGCGGTGGAATTGCCTGTATCTACAGAAGCAACCTCTCAGTCTCTAAAGCATCCGCCCCCTCTCTTACTTCCTGTGAATACTTCTGCCTTGATGTCATCAGCGAAAGCAAACCAGTATGCTCACTACACATTATTTACCACCCACCTGGGGACAAGCTCTCCTTCGTCCAACAACTCATGGATACAATGTCAGCCAACTCCGGAAGGCAGAACACCCAAATTTTCCTTGGCGACTACAATCTCCAATGGAATGACAGCAGTGACACAGTGGTAAACAGTCTCAAAAGCTTCCTCAACGCACTTGATCTCAACCAAATATGCAATAGCCCGACCCATGAGAGGGGTTCTATCCTTGACCTTATCATCTCCAAAGAGGACGCTATTCAACGAGTCAATCCAACCTTGTGACTGGTCAGATCATCATATTGTCTCCTTCCTCATCAATGAAAAAATTAAATTTAACCCAGTTCAACCCTCTAAGCCCAAAGTTTGGAAAAGAGACTTGAAGAAACTCAACCCAAACTCCTTACCGCTGTAATCGCCTACTTCCCCCTTCCGGCGCTACGGACGTTCAACTCCTGACTGACCACTATCTCAATGCTATGTCCACAATAATCAATGAGGCGGCACCCATGCAACTGAAAAGAGTTCCGTCCAAGATTTCCAACCCATGGTATGACGGGAGCCTCAATGAGGATAGACGGGCCATGCGAATGGCAGAGCGCACTTGGAGGTCAGCCCCTTCTGCAGCGCACCTAGAAAGTCTAAAGAAACAGAGAAACGCCTACTTCAGGAAAATAAAACGCTCAAAAAGATTCCTTCAGCCTCCAGCTCGCCCAAGCAAAAAAACGCCCAAGAAAATTGTTTGAGTTAATCAGAACACAATCCAAAGAACAACCCCAGACACTCAGCACCATGGGCGTTACACCTTCCTGCGAAGACTTCTCTGCCTTCTTTATCCAAAAAACTGACAAGATAAGAAGCGATCTCCTCAATGACGCAATCCTTTACTCCAACCCCCGACACACAGCACTGCCAGAACCAAAGAACAATGCTACTTGGTCATCCTTTGGCACCTACTCCGAAGAAGAAATTGGCAGATTGCTCAGCACCCTGAAACCATCCAATCACCTCACTGACCCCCCCTTCCTGCTAACGCTGTAATAGACTTTACCCCTTTGCTCCTCCCACTCTGGACTAAGATTATCAATAGCTCTCTTCAACAAGGATCCATCCCAACGCCCTCAAAGTCGGGCAAGTCACACCGCTACTAAAAAAACCAACAGCAGACCCCACTGATCTAAATTACCGCCCTATTACAAATATCCCCACCCTCGCTAAACTGTTGGAAAATGCGTACAGCTACAACTGACTAAACACATAGATAAGTTTGATCTCCTCAACGCTCAGTCAGGCTTCCAAGCAGGGCACAGTACCGAAACTGCCATGATTCACATAGTGGACGACGCCCTCCAAATCCTAGACCAAAACGATACCTGCCTCCTCATCCTTCTGGATCTCTCCTCAGCATTCGATACAGGTAAACATGAGAACTTACTCGAACTGTTAAACACAAGAATGGGCATATCTGGGACTGTTCTCAAGTGGTTCACCTCCTTTCTACACAACCGGTCACAAAGATTCAAAAGTAACAACCTGTTGTCCTCTCTGGTACCGGTATCGCTAGGCATCCCTCAAGGATCCTCCCTCTCCCCAACACTGTTCAACCTAGTTATGGAACCTCTCACTACTTTGCTACAGACATCCAATGTTCACTTTCACATGTATGCCGACGACACCCAACTATCTCAAAATACAATCTCGCAAGGACATCATGCTTCTGAACACCACGATCAGAAGCACCCAATCCTGGCTTGCCGAGAATCACCTCAAACTCAATGCGCTGAAGACTGAGTTCCTCCTGATCTCACCTCCCGCAAAAATCTCCACGGCTCAAACATGGCTTAAGCACTTAACGGCTCTAAATGTACAACCTATCGTCGTAGACTCAGCAAAATCTTTAGGCATAACACTTGACGCCAATCTCAACATGCAGCAGCACATCAGCAAGGCAACCAAAGGAGCGAACTACCAAATCAACACCGTGAGAAAACTTAAACCCTTCCTTCCTGCCAAAGACTTCCAAACTGCAGTACAATCTATAGTCATCCCGCACATAGCATACGGTAGCACCACCCTCTGCGGGCTCCCCCTAACTACAACGGCACCCCTAAGAGCGTCCCTTAACGCTGCAGCGAGACTCATCACTGGCTCAAAAAAACTTGCATATTTCCCCTGACTTTAAATACCTGAACTAGCTACCTTTTGAAGCCAGAATACATCTGAAAATCGCCTGCATGACACACAAGGCTGTACACATGAACTCACCCGCCTACCTCACTCAAAAGCTGACAATTTCGGGTGGCTCTAGAACTACTAGAAGCACAAACAATCTTCTTCTGAAGCCTCGAAGATTTCGGAGGGAAAAAACCTATAAACGCTCCTTTTCAGGAATGGCACCCAGGATCTGGAACTCACTCCCACCTGAAACCAGGCTCATCTCCTCTAACAAACTTTTTAAGAAAAAAGTAAAAGCGATCCTCATGGCTAAATACACATGATCTACTATTCTGTATTTCTCATGAATCTGCTCTGTAAGACCTGCCTGACCCCCTTGGCCTATTTGTATTACTTATATTATCGACTTTCTTGATTGTATACGTTCCCTCTTTGTATATTGTTATATTGTTGACACACCTGTCTGACTTTGCACACTGTACCTACACCACCTAGACGATCCCCTTCTTTGTACTACTGCACCTGTGGGACTATACATCCTGCACTCACCCATCCCAACTATGCCCACCTTTATGCTATCTCCAAAAATTTTAAACACGCTTAAGCAAGTATATGCTCCTTATTTTTGTACTTTATATTATTGGCACAAATGTTTGATTATGCACCGTGTACCGACACTACCTCACCTATGACCTACCTCATGTTTTTGACCTACCTATGTAACTAAGCACCTTCTATCTAACTACCTCAATTATTACATTGTATTACTCTATCACCCCCGTGTCCTTGTAAAGCGCTCTGATATCTGCAAAGATCTTGATCGCTCTATATAAAACTTTCAAAATAAATAAAAATAACTTGTATAATACACAAACCTAGCAATTGAGTGTTAGTTTGAAAAAGTAACAGCATTTACAAGGGTGCTGCACTATTATTTATATCAGACATATGTACCCAAGTGGAATGACCGAGGTTAGGATGGCACAAGAAAGGATTATATCTTGGCGACTATCCCAATTCAGAGCAATTTATTTATAACAAAGCAGGATGCACATTTCTACAAGAAACAGCCTTGGTAGCCGCCATCTAGTCCTGAGCTGCAGCGTGTGAGAATCTTACAAAATCCATCCTTCAAGACTTCCATTCACTATAGGTCAGTGTCCAGGAGTGTGATAATTGGATCAGCAGTCCTTAGGAGGTCTGTTAAAATAGAATTCGCATTGGCAGCAGGTGCTACTATAACAGGGTTTCCTTCAACCTGGAAAATGAACTGGGGCACCAGCCATGATGTACCCTTGGTACACTTGAGTTTTCTGGTCAAAATCGGTTTGGGAAGCGGTTGGACAAATGTAGAAGAACAGAGACAAGCATTTTCTGCATTTCAGGGCTTTGTCAACATCCTCCCAGACCATGCGGCTTATTCACATAAAACTGGTTAATGATTTACAGAACATTCCACATGGCAGAACCTTGCCTGCCATACGATTTCCAGTTTTATTTGTACGTTTATTGCACCCAGTTACCAATGGAAAAGTACCTGAATGTCTCTCCATCAGATGCTGGTTGGCTACATATCCTGTTATGAACGTTGCTCCATGTTGCCCTAGGGCATCAAGATTGCACCTTATAAAATGCCCCATATATTTACAACCCTCACATGCACCATTTTTTTTTTTTTTTTTATTTGTGGTGAAGGAATACCTAGGCTCATTTTAGAATGATCCAATCGCTTTCCAGTAGCGATTACACAAACGTTGGCGGATCTTTCCTCCATGGGAGAGGGTGAATGGTTGCAGCGACATAGTTGGAGGCTTCTAGAAAGGAAACCGTCAGGTAGGGGGGGGGGGTTGTGTATATAGCAGATATGAATACGACCATATGATATGCTATTTAGTACTGCTGCTGAAGGAAATAAGGGGTCATGGCTCGTGAGAGGTGAAGCCTTCACTAAGGAATGATGCCCTCCTCAATAGTAATAAGGAGCATATTATACTCCGCACTTCTACATACATTGTTTGTCATGGCATTTTCTTCTATTTGTGTTAACAAAAGCGAACTCAAAAAAAACAAGATGCAAAGTTTTACATTTGTGCGGCAAGGAATTACAACAAAAAAATTAACACAGAAAACCAGACAAGACCTTTTATAAGGAGAGGCGTTTCCAGGTGTAAACTAAATATTACATGTAATTTATAAGGCAGTAAAAGTTTTCCCCCATGTGAACTTTGCTGTACTGTCGCGATAAACTCATCTTTGACCTGTGCACTGTAGTAATAAGTGTATTCATGCAGTTGTTCCAAATCGCACATGTGTTATTAGTCCACAATCATTTTCACTGCCACGGCATAAATAGTTACATATGCCATGTCAGTGAAAGAAAGTCAATTAAAATCACATTATTGGTAGGAAGCGCCAGAATAAAAAGGGAGTTCAAATATTTACTACATTGCAAAGGTCAAATTCCAAGGCAATTACAATGTGCTTGATCAACCTTGATAAATCACAGCTTATTCGCAGCTTTGATTGTTAGAATAATTTTAGTGGTGAAAACTGGGCTCAAGCCTCATTTAATGAAATATTGCTGCCTGAATTTAATCCATTGTCTTATCTCTAGTATATACGTTTCCCGACACCAGGTACACAAAAAAAGCACAAACACACAGCATGGCACAAATCCAATCTGCATGAGAAATAAAACTATTAGCGTTCTTAAGAGTTGGCACGGGGCACCAGGATCATGGCACATTTGAAACTTTGCCTCTGCAAGTTATGATCTTTACCCACTGCATTGTATTAGGGGACAAAAACTGCCATGCAAATTTGCATAAACCGTTCAAGAACTGGTGAATGAGAAAGCATGTTGTCATTTTTAAAAATGACAACACACAAAGTTGAATAGTTTCAAAATGTCCTGAATGGCTCAAGGGCTTCTAAACCCATGTAGTATATGAGAACATGCGTGGCCCATCAAAATGCCAGCCACAGCACATTGCATAGCAAATGTCAAAGCGGATTCCTTAGTTTCAGTAGAGATGCGCAAAACCATCGCAGAAGGGCTCTGGGCAAGCAACGGCTGATCATGCTCAATGAACATGCACCTTTCCAGAAGGACCAGACAGAGTAGGTTTGTTTAAGAGTACCTGGGCCCCCTAAAGGCATACTTACTGGTTTCCACCGAAGGACATACTCCTTAATGTGGGACGGCTGAGGTGGGATCCACTGGATAGGATGAGAGTTCGGGTGATTAGCATTCTCTGTGATAATCACCTGGACAGGCCCTGCTCCACCTAAAGAAAAGGAATATATCAGGGGAGAACTTAACAGGGAAAACCAATGGAAGAAAGTTGCAAAATTACTCGAACAACCTCTTCAAATATTGAATATTCTATCTTCACATGGTTACTGCTACAGAAAACGTGGCTAGCCGCTAGTGCTAAAGAGAAGACGAGGAAGCTGGGCATTCAGATGCAGTGCTCCATCTGTGATCTTCAGCATTAACCCACTTAAAAGACTCGGCCACGTATCATGGAGTTTAAGTACTGCAGAACAATCAATTAAAACACTTAGAACTTGTTTACCGATAACGGAATATACAGCCAGATCGGAAAAAAAATGCACGAGCAGCGTGAAGTACATTTTATGTATACTAGATTCAGAACATTCTTCTTTTAAGCAGCAGCAAGTGTAAGCCTCACACACAGGTTGTATCACATTTCATGGAAACACCCCTTTCTCACCAATGATACTACAAAGTTATCACGACAACTTAGTGTCGCGACATAAGCATATTTGAATAAATAAAAAGATTAAAATGCGGCACTGCCCCAAAGTTATTGCAGGAAACGCACCAAGAAGTCACACATTGTTAAAAATAAAAAAATGCAAATAGAAGAATACGATATTGTTCAAAAACGTCAATAAACCGAAGCGTTGATAGTAGTCCTGTACGAAATCTCAACTACAGCAGTGAACGTTTTGCATAACTTAACCGGTGTACTTCGCACACAAAAAATAAAAATTCCCTTGTGAAATACTAACTGATTCATACAGAAGTATCTCACCAAGAGACAGCTTCTCGAACATATCCGACTTACCAGAAGACCACATGTCGATCTTCAGTGTACTCAAAGTTTAGGGAATGTCACATGAAAAAATTTTAAATGCTATTTTGTTGGTCCCCAAACATTTATTCAAGTTAGATTCAGTCCAGCTCTAATCAAATTGTACAAAGTTTAAAGTTGTCCTAAAAACGCAAGTTTGCACTATGCGGTCATGTCAATTTTAGTTTAGACACTGATATAAATCAAACGATAGCAAGTCAAGAGTCATTTACGAGAAGGTGTTTATATTCAAAACAAAAACACCCTGATCATTTAATCTGGCTAGGAATCACAAATTTGAACGATAAAACACTGTTGCACATTCCTCAAAGAATCTCTCAATATCTTACAAAAAAAAAAAGCTAAGGTCCACTCCGGTTTCCTTCAATACATTTAAAAAAATTTGCGGGCCCTCTTGTTCATCCATGACAAAAAATAAATAAGGTGTTGGCAAAGTTATCACACAGATGAATGAGAAACAATTATTCTACACTCAGCCAACCTCTCATGGTACAGGCGATAAACTAGTTTATCCTAGATCATTTGAGGTGAGCTCGCCATT
The DNA here is from genome assembly GCF_964263255.1 of Lissotriton vulgaris. NCBI lineage: Eukaryota > Metazoa > Chordata > Amphibia > Caudata > Salamandridae > Lissotriton > Lissotriton vulgaris. Next base: position 866,749,811 of record NC_141687.1, on the reverse strand, counting down.
AGAACTTCATTCCAACATGGTGCTCCAAACCAAGGTTGAGCAACACCTGTAGGGAACGGGACCAAACAGAAAATAGTCCATGTTACTTGCTTTTGTTCGGCTTTAGTCAGTGAGAGAAGAGCCCTACTAAGTCAATCATTTAATTCAATGGGCATACGTTTTTGCAGACAAGCTGTGATAGCATCCCTCAATGTGATCAACAGTAGTCATAATGCATGTTTTGTTAAGTTCTTGTGTATACCTGGTAAAAAAAAAAAATTGAAGGCTATATTTAACGACATTTAAAAGGCCATGGTCACATTAACTTGCACACCAGGTAACATAGTTCATTTCTTTGAACAATTGTGCACATGTATGCAATGGTTTCAATTAACTATGCATCAAATAAATGACTCGTCTTTATTCACAAAGTAACTGATCTACAGCAAAAGGAGCAAACACTTCATGCAGTGTTGGGAGACCTTTGGGACTTGGCACAAGAGCGATTGTGTGACCTTCAAGCGTCAATGGACTTTAGTTTGTAGAACGAGAGTTTAGTGAACCTGCATGCTGCAATGTTCACATAAGAGCACCTAGTGTGTTCCACGAATCAAATCAAGCAGTTAGGAGCCAGCCAACTGAACTGATGTCAGATGTGGATTTGTTCATTAACAAACAGCTGCCAGTATCCCTTCAAATGGTTTCCCCAATGCCATATTGCTGAAGAACATAAGTGATCCACCCTTTCCATGGACACTCAACTGTTAAATTGCAAGATCAATTTTCCTAGGTCTGTTGTGACTTCAACTCAATGTGCAACCCCAAGCTCACAACCCTGACTTGTCACACACTACAAGGTAACCTCTGATGTCCTCAAATACATGCTTATTATAATAGACGTCGTCTCTTTACCCTGCTCACACTTTAGTATTGCTTTAAATTCTGCTCCAATTACATTTTTTTTAATCATTCATTCAACTGGAAGTCACATTTTTTTGTGAAAGCCTGTTAAACTGCAGTACAAAAGAATTTCTTCTTTTGTTTTAGAGCCGAATACACCAACCAGTGGGTAATTAAGGTCACTCAAATGCCATGTTAGCACAAAAGGCCAAGGCCCTGCAGAACTAGCAGCAAATGACTGGGTGATTAAGATGTCTGGGCATGTTAAAGACTGGTCTGCCAAGAAGAAAACTTTGGATAGTTGAGATGACTGGAAGAATGTTTTGCAACAATGAGGTGGTTTGATACCAGAGAATGGAGCAAGACAAGACCTAGTTTATTCCAGTAAGAGTCCCCACACAACCGTAACTGAAGCTCTACGAACTCTAGCCAATCAAGAATTCAAATACTTCCATTCTGTATTTGTTCTTGCTTTACCCACCCTTCACCGTCAAACGGCTCACTGCCTACCTAGAGAACCACAGTCTCCTGGACTCCTCACAATCTGGCTTCCGGGCCACCCATGGTACGGAGACTGCAGTCATTGAGATGGACATCAGGCTCACATTGGACAGGGGAAACCAGCAATTCTGGTTCTCCTTCGCTTGTCTGCAGCTTTCGATACTATCTCCCACAGTATTTTGAAACATTGACTGTGGGAGGTGGATGTTAGAGGGAAGGTATTGGACTGGTTTGAGAGTTATCTGGCAGACCACTTTACCACCGTTCTTGTAGACTCATTAATCTTATGCAATCGTCCAGTCACTCTTGGGGTCCCACAGGGCTCTATTCTCAGCCCCATGCGGTTTAATTTGTATCTAACACCTCTAGCCAATATCAGATGGTACGGTTTTGAAACTGTCTTATGCCCATGAAACCGAACTGCTTGTCACTGGTGGTTTCGATTACGCCAGCACACTCTCGTTTCAAGAGTTGTATGATCCATATTAACAACTGGATAAGCAGAAATAAATTACAACTTAAGGCAGCAAAACTGAGATTTTATTTGGTAAAGCAGAGGAATTCTGGGCACAAGATTGGTGGCCTTCGGAATCAGGCTCATGTCCCTCTCCTAAGTCTGCAGTATGCAACCTTGGAATTACCATAGACAGTACTCCGTCCATGAAAACTCATGTTAACCAGGTTTAGGGGTCTGCTATAGGATCATGCACAACCTCGACAAAATCTTTAAATGGCTACCTATTGAAGCAAGGAATCCTTTAGTGCAGGGTCTAGTCATCAGCCGTCTTGATTAGGACAATGCCCGGTTCACAGCACTTAATGAAGATCTGCTTTCCAAGCTTCAGACCCTTCAGAATAATGTGGCCAGACTGGTTCTTAATCTTCCTCCTAAATCCCCTTCAGTTCCAAATTCAAAACTCTTCACTGGCTTAAAGTGCGACAAAGAAGTCATTTTAAAATATTAAACCTCACACACAAGATAATGTACGACACCGGCCCTAATTACCTAGCAAAACAATTTCTATAACGGTACATACTAAAAAAAGATTGCTAAGTTCCAGTACTAAATCATATCTTGTTCAGCCTCACGTTAATCTGTCCCGTACTGGTGGCTGTTTTTCCTACCTTGCCCCCATGCTATGGAATAAATTCCCATCACACCTCTTATCCATAGTGGACCACAAATGCTTTTGTAAAAAGCTTAACACCTTGGCTGCTGTGGTTATTTTTCCCCTGTGCTGGAAAATCCTTGATGCCATATATTCATGACTAGCTCAGCTCGTCATCAGCACACGACCACCGTGGCTGATGACGAGCTGAGCTCGTCATCAGCATCGAAGGGGTTAAAACCTTGCCCTTTCTTAAATAATCATTCTGTCAGGTTTTAGGTTTAATGTCTCTTGCTGCAAGTGCCTTGAGACCTTCCGGTGATAAGTGCGCTCTACAAGAATATCGAACATGACACGACCCTTGGGACTAACCTCACCCTGCCCTTTACAACACAACCAACACCAGAGGTCTTCATCTACAAAACCCCAACCATTTGTGGCACTTGTACGAAATGGTCCCCAAAAACTGATAAGTATTCACATCTGATGCTTATCCAGGTATTTACTGGAATAAATCACATAAGTAATAAAATCCAAAAGGGAAAGCCACGGAATTTGGTTCTTGGGAAAATATATAAATTTCAAACTAAGGGCCAGATGTAGGTAGCCCTTTACCGATCGGAATCGGCCGAAAATACCGATTTTCGGCCGTTTCCGATCGGTAAAGGGCTATTGAGATGTAGGGGCACATTTTCGGTAATTTTACCGAATCGGTATCATTACCGAATCGGTAAATTTACCGATTCGGTAATATGTACCGAATCGGTAAAATAATTACCGATTCGGTAATATTTACCGATTCGGTAAAATTACCGAAAATGCAATGTAGGTAGGCAATGTACCTCCTGCACATGGCTTACAGAATCGGTATTTTACCATGGAAAACAAATCCATGGTAAAATACCGATTCCAGTGTGCATGCACATGTGTGCATGCACACCTATGCCATGTGACAGGCAGACCTGCCCTTAGGGCAGGTATGCCTGCCACATGGCACCCACGCCTGTTTAGGGGGTGCCAGGGGGTGTCAAAGTGACACCCCCTGCACCCTTGTGAAATTCGGTATTTACCGATTCGGTAAATACCGAATCGGTAAAGCCTATTGATTCCTATGGGCTTTGAAGCTCATAGGAATCAATAGGCTTTACCAATTCGGTATTTACCGAATCGGTAAATACCGAATTTTACCGATTCGGTAAAAGGGAACATCTGGATTCCCTACATACCAACCCCTCACATTTACCGAATCTTAATTACTGAATCGGTAAAATTCGGTAATTTTCGGTAATTAAGATTCGGTAAATGTTACTTACCTACATCTGGCCCTAAGAGTCCACACCCAAACACTGCATCCTTGAGCAAAGGTGGCAGACACATGGTTTGAATTAGCTGACTTCACGATTTTCCTCTGTAAGCAGGTCTTTGGCCTTACTCAGAGGCGATCATCATTTAACACCCTGGGTCTCTGGTCAATGGTACATGCCTACGCACACTTCTACTGCATGTATATGCAAGTGAAGTGCAGGGATAAGAGTTATGAAGTGGAAACTTTTTGATTAGCATACAGTTGGAGACCACAACCCCCAACCAAAAGAACAGCAGATACAAAGAGTGAGGTTAATTCCACACCCGAAGTGATTAAAGGAAGTAGGTTTTTGCTGCTTTCCTCTGAAGTGAATCAAGGACAAATGTTCTTAATGTGCTGTTTGCGATAAACTGGGGGTCGGATCAAGAATGTGGACACAGGGGCTATAATTCTCATTATTAGGTGCTTTGAAGTCACTGCTTCAGTCAGCTATCCTGAGACCGGCTCAATGGAAGATTTCAAACAATACCAGTCTGCACTCTAATCAACATGGCCCTCTTTCCCCACCACATCGCAATAAATTGATGGCAGGTGGTGGGGGTGGGTCTACAAAGTCATTGCTCTGGCAGGGTTTTGACATGTGGTCACTCTGGTGTGTGTACTTAACCTTTCGTTAGTCCTGGTTTTCAAGAGTCCATTATGTCACCGGACCATGTAGGTGCAAGTGCAACAGGACCAGGTATGCCCCACATCGGTGCAGCCATCATTTACACATGAGCATTCTGGAGCATAGAATTCTGCATGTAGTCCATTCGTTCTTCCAAGGTGAGCTCCTTTCTGGCAGATTGTAAATATCTTCAGCAAGGTGAGGACTTTCAATACATTGAGAGATTTTAATTGGTGTGCTGTCATTTGAACCCTCATCTTTTTCCTCCCATGGAAAAGATCCATAGACATATATGTATAATAACTGCTTAGGTGAGCACAAAGTGCCAAGACACTCAATTATTGGATTTTGTGTTATAGTAAAAACAAGTATTCTCCTGGTCACCTACTACCACCCACCACCACCACCACTGATAGTTAGTAAAGTGACTGGAAAGAATGAGGGATTTCAGTAGTCAATTGCTTTTTAATTATTGGGTTTAATCTACACAAGTTTCAAAGAATAATGCACATGCTCATTATGCAAAAGTTGATTCCTCAACTCGAGAGTACTGTTCCATAGGTTCGAATAGATTTCTCTGTGCACGACTGCACTAGATTTACCGCCACCTCGGAATATGTTAAATTAGGTCAGAACATTGGGAATTAAGCCAAACTAGTTAGGACATTCTTGCACAAAGCCACGTGACTTAAGGTGCTGTTTATGGTCGGGGGAGGGGGGGGGGGAGAATAGCAAAAAAATGCTGAGCATAGAATGCACGTCAGAGACAAAGTAATCTGGCAAACAAAGTAGCAATGGGTTATACTGTAAAACGTAATAGCATACATGCCAACTTTTTAGGACAGGGACATGGCAGATTTACAATAAAAAAAATTAAATCGGGAGAATGAAAAATTCCCAATTGACTTCTATAGTAGACAATGCAATTTCAGGCGGGAGTCAGCTGAAATAAAGCCTTTTGGCTTGAAAAATCGGTAGTCTCCCGCCTGAATCAGGTCTATTTGCTTGTCCCTTGACCAATCCAAGATAAGCATTTCCTGGACGGTGGAATACAAATAAACTAATAGCCGATAAAGCGCAGGAATTGGAATTGATAATATCCGTGTATAGTCAACCCCCTACATTATATATAAAGATCGGTAACATGTTTTGCAGACAGCGCAACTGTCAATCAAGACGGGGAAAACTACATCCCTTCAGCTGTCCGGGGTTGATTAAAGTTCTCCTGTGGCAGCCGGATTATCCCCCGTGGGTCAACAGCCACACTGCAGGGAGACAGATTAGCACTTCAGGCGCTGTTTAACACAGGAAGCCTGGTCGGGGAGCTGGGAGTGACGAGACGATCCAGTAAATACCGCCGCCTTCGAATTTGAGGCACCACTAAAACAACGGGGACGGGAAATAAAGGTTCCCTGACAGGAAGGAGAAGCTGGGCCCGTCATTTACCACCTGCCGAGGTCAGTGCGTTTATGTGACATGAGGAGGAGCTTGACGGGGATCAAAAGGACCCCCCTCTGAAGGTACTAATGGAAGGCAATGAAAGAGCCCTTTCGACGACATCGCACTCAAGTATTGGGTTACTTTAGATGGCGGATGGGGGGCGGGGTTGCCTCTGGAAATAGTTTGTGTAATAGTTACAAACCAGTTACTCCCACTGGGACGTTACACGCCTGGGCAAATCAACTTTTACACGGATATTCAGCCCGGTGCACGAACAAGCAGCTGTCCAATACCGAATCAAATGATGTAATTCTGATCCATTAACTAACGGGAGGCCTCAATTCATCGTGTGCATAGAAAGTGCAAGTTTCGAGTGGCGCAATGCATTCTCCTCCGACCCTTGTAATTTCGTGCATAGACTATTCGGTGAATCCACCCTCTTCAGTAATGCACAGCAAACGTCATAGACTAGTATTCTTCCACCCGGAAGTGCACTGGCACCCTCAGGAGTAGCCGCGCGCGATTGAAGAATCCGTCCGTCCTCCATTGGGCTAGGTAGAGCTCAACAATGCCCCAAACAGGAATTGCCGCAGCTCGCGGTCCTTTGACGTTGGCCCACCGGCAGTGCTAGAGGCAGACTGGCCACTGAAATTGCTTTCTGTTGTAGAGGATAACAAGCGTGCCATCCAAAACACTATACAAACAATGAGGCTATCCATACAAAAATAAAATATCTAAAATAGTGAGGGGTGAGGGGTGGGGGGATTAATCACACTACCTATGCTTTGTAAGCGTTAGTTACGGCTTCATATATTCCAGCATGCAAAGTGGAGCTCGTTGTAGGTTTGGGAGCGAAGGATAGCAAGTTCAATGTACAGGGTCAAGAAAGGGGATGCGAGTGCATGTGTGTGGAGGAGAAAGGACGATACAGGGGCAGTTTGTGGTTTGTACATGTGCAAGTTGTGAAAGGGTGCTTATAGGTGGGACAGCGGGTGTTAAAGGTATTAACTGGGTGAGAATTCTGAGTGCAATAGTGATGAACACGTGGTGTGGGTATGCAGGTCTGTGGCTGTATATTTGTGGTAGTTTAAATAGAACTGCTCCACAACGATGTGCATAATTTGCATAAAGTGTTTGTAGTTTAGGAGAAGCATTTCTTTTGTTATTGCCAAAACGTAGATTAAATGTATTGTGGGAGATCTTTGCATTGCACAGTCCAAACATTTTGTTGGAACAGTGTTTGGAAGTGAGAATAGGGGGCTGCTGACTGATGTGCGGAAACCAGATTTGGTTGGCTCCAGTACTGCTGCATTCACGTCAGTGCCCACTGCACTCTTTTGGAACTCAAGCTGAAGAGCGAGATGGAGCAGAGACCAAATGCTCTGGAAACTAACCACAGGAGAGGGGCATGTTAAACAATATATCATTGGCCCGTCCAGTGGTGATTCTACACCCAGGTTAAGATCCAGTACCACAGGTTTGGCGTCTACAAGAGGGGGCCCAAGTGTCCAAAACTTTTAATCCAAAATCCCACAGAATCTGCAATCAGCCATATACACTGTACAATTGGACATCTTGCAGGATTTAAAATCAGCCTAAATAAAATGCAATGTAGGCTCCCAAAATCCAGTGGATATTGCAGCATGCAGCTTCTTCACCAACTGCTGGCACCAGTCCCTGCACTGCTGGAACAGAGCTGCCAGGAATGGGCAGTGCTTCAAGATCAGCATTAAGGAGGACACCAAAAGGGATTCACAACCTAACCAGCAAGGAACTTGCGGCTTAAAGCCAGGATGTAAAGACTCACAAAATGCAGTTAATCCAGTAGTTTAAATTAGTACATAGTCGAGAAAATGTTAGCATGGCATAGCTTGAGGTGTTGGCCGGTCTGCTCTTTAGTTGGCAGGTGAAAGCACATTAAACCGGTTTATTTCATGCATGGAGGGCCATGATCTATAGATATTGTACAGAGTTTTTAAAGCATATCTGCTGGTACAATTTTAGATTGGCAAGTGCAGCAAAATGCCCTACTGCAATGGCAATAACATGAAGTAATGAAAACTACTTCAAAAATGTTACGTGTGCACACCTTCTCATCCAATAAAACAGACAGAAGCAGCCCCACCTCACAAATAGCTCACTATCTGAGCAAACTCATACAATGGCTTTGCATAGGACAACAGCTTCAGGAGCACTGCATGCACAGCTACAGCAGTAGAGCAACCGTGGCAATTGCTTCTTTTGTGGAACAAAGAAAACTGGAGCCATCTTACACGAATGGGCAGCAATTTTAAAGTTACGCGGTTATAATTTGGGAAAGCATCCAAGGGCACACGAGTCAAATTTGCACAAAAGTCTCGACTACACCCAAAAAATAAATATCACACCTCCACACCTTCATGTGAAGCCATTGAAGGCTAAAAGTCATCCATTCAAAAGTTGGTAACAAATTATGGCCAATACTAAGCAGCAGGATGAACCAAAGAAATAGCAAAAAGAGTTGAGAGCCACTTCAAGTTAGGGCCAGGCTTGCGCCAAATGCCTGGCTCTGGCTCGAAGTCCTCTTGGAACCACCAGCCGAGTTTGTGGTGCCTTCCTGCCAACCTTGTGCAGAAAGCTAAAAAGCAGAGCATGAACATTGGAGGTACAAAGGAGAGAAAAATACCCATTTAGAGCCTTATTTTAAAAAGTGAAACCAGAAAACCGGAGGTTAATCCCAGCTTCCCCACTTAACCAAAACTGATTTTAGGCACATTTTGTTTCACCAATTCCCTTTCTTCATTACGGCTCCGAACATTTACCATGACTTCAAGTCAAAATGCAGCATGTGAAAGAAATGTGTTTTTCCCCCCTAATTTTGAAGGGTTTTTTATATAATTGCTTACAAGGAAAATATTTCCAGGGTTGGCTCTAGCTCAGCCCTCTGTTATTAATTGGCTCGCCCACCTCTAGTATTCACACAATAGGTCTGCAGCAGATTGCTAAAAGCTGTTCATAGGAGACCCGAAAAGCAGTTCTGAATGTATACAATTGAAGGATACAACTATTTGAAGCATAAACACAGTAGAACAGCTAGGCTCCTAAGGATTGGCAATCTCAAAAAGAGTAAGAAGCAAGCAAATAAGGGAAGAAAGGCAATCCTGAGAAATAGGCTGATCCAAAGTGCAGTACGATTACTGTATACAATAGTTCTGTTAACAAGAGACATACTGCCCGAAGAAGCTACCTTTGAAATAAAATTTAAAAAGTCATAATTCTCTCCCTGGCCCACTTCTGGATAGGTTAAATTGTTAAAATCTGATAGATAAAAAGGTAGATTTTGTCTCAACACGATTCGAACGAAAGACCTTAAAATTAAATATGTATTCAGCATGAGCATTAACCAGATGGGCCACTTCAGCACATATTATGAGCACATAGGTTTTGAAGCATGGCTCCCACAAAAGGGTGGCCCTCCCTACCTCCACACCCACCCCACCCCACCAACCACCCCTCATGTCTCACCTGGGTAGGTCTGCAGAGGCTGGCAGTGCCACTCCCCAATTCCCCGGCCATAGCAGTAGCACTGGTAGCGCACTCCTTGGACATGCTTCTCCCAAGAGTCGCCAATTTGGTAGAACTGGCGAGTTTCAGAATCTTGGCACTGGTCTAAAAGAAGGTGCATGAATTAACAAACGTTATCGTTATTCACATTACAAGGAGTAGATGCGAATTAGGAACAGGTGGAGCTGATAATTAGTTGAGGAGTGTACTGTAGCACAGATCTATGGAGACTACCTCTGCTCAGAGCAGGCCCCAAACCAACCAATGTGGCTTTGGTACATGGCATTCTTGTTTAACCAAGATGGAAAGATCTCGAATTCAGCCTTGCCCTAATTTCCCTCTTAAGTAATGCACAAGGAAATTATGTTAGTTATAAAAGCATTCCATACACTCTAGGATACAAGCCTTCAGGTCAGATAGTTTGTAAAGTGGCAGTCATCCTACCTGGAGGAAACAAGTTCATGCGATTTACACACCCTTCCCGAAATGCGCCCCCCCCCCCAAAAAAAAGAAACAGCATTAGATGCCAAAACGGCCAAGGGAGCAGACTACATGTTTTTAGAACCTGGATCTCCGAATGTAACCAACTTCGGGAGATGAACATAACAGATTACTGGCTCTTGAATGGGCAGATTACCATCAACTGGTCAGCCTGGTTGGGGGGGGTGGAGAGCTTGGGCGGTGGTCAGGCACAAACGCGGCCAGGTTTTCATGTATCGAAAAAAAAAACTGCGCAAATAGAGCAGGACAAACAGATCCCATCTAATCCGCCTTCTGTAGTTATACATTAAAGAGAACCATAGTAAACAGAGATCATGCTTGTTAAAGTTCATGTTTAGCGATCAGTGTTTTTGTAACACGATTTTTCTAAAGTTACATTAGAAAACTGCTACCTGCGATTCATTTTGTCACTCGTGCCTTTGTAGGGTGGTTTTAGTTTTTTTTTCTTCTATTCACGGATGGTTGAGCGTCACCAAACACCGCATTTTTAAAGTCGCTGACCACTGCATTTTTAAAAGTCTATTATGTACAATTTGAATATCGCTCACCTAGTTACAGGTCAATGGAACACCGAGGAACCAGTGGAAGGGGGTGGTGGAGGCATCTGATAAAGGCCAGCAAACATGGAGGTGTGGAAGGCACATCAAGGAGCAGAAGCAAGTCAGAGGCCCAAATGGGTACAGGAAGGTTAAAGGTCAGAGGCCGGTCAGCTTCAGGGTTCATTAGACCATGGAATTACCGTAAACACTTTCTTCAAAACAGGCCACTTATGTGCTCGGGCATGAGTGTTCTTCTCAGAACCTTAAATCGTTTTTGTTAGTGCAGATTTATATAGCGCGACCACGACCCTTATGTATTGGAGCGCTCTACATGAGCACCGGTTTCGTTACACAAAGACACATTCCGGCATGGATAAAGTTAGTGCTTTCACTTGATTAGCCTGTTCGATTATACCGATCAAAACAGAAAAAAAAATATAGAAATGAGTTTACACTTACCAATTGCATCGCACTTCCATCTGCCCCGACCCTGTCCGTAGCACGAGCAGTTCATCATGTGGCCCTCCTCGTGTCGCTTTGTGAAGGTGTGGTTGACGTCATAGGTGGTCCCGTCTACGATACACTGATCTGTGGACACAGATAAGATAGACAATTAAGGACGTGAACAAACATTGCACACCATACCTCTCTGGAACATCACTTCACTGTTCCATTCTGCAACCGCCCCCATCCAGCAAGAACTAAAGTGAACGGGTACACTCCAAGGACAGAACTCCTGCAACAACGTGTCCTCGTGTGATGGGTGCAAGTTGACATGCTTAGCAAAAGTGAACAGTTTCACACGCTGTCCCCACCCCGAAAAATCAAAGGCTTCTTTATTTTTTTGTAGGCGACACCCAACCAAAAGCATCAGGGTCACACTGCATGCGAGGTTGAGGATATGCAGTCTCTATCCAGTGTGGAAAGGGTAGCCCAGTCCCTACACTGCAGCACATACCACCTGGAGCTATATTCCCAGGGTAGGCAAACATAAATCAAGCAAACGGCAAAGTAGAGTCAACATACCACAAAGAGACCACATTGGATCTAGGAAAGGTTAGATAAAATAAAGCGGATAAGAGCCAGAGAAGGGCCACAGTGGATTACCACGGAGCTGCGAGTAAGCGATGCAGTTCCATTCCCCTCGGCCGTTCCCCACACAGGTGCATCTCATCATGTGCCCCTGGTCATGTTGCTTGTCCCACTGATCGCCAACACGATACATCACTCCTTCGTTGGTGGTGCAAATCTCTTCATGAGCTATAATGGGGACAATATATAGAATTCACCCACCAGTCTTTGCAACCGACTACTGAAACATACTCGAAGGGCCCGAAGCCCTTTAAGGTCAAACCCATAACACGCCCCCTTGAAGGATGTGGGTGCAGCACTCACCTGCCATAGGGCAGAAGCCAAACTTCTGATCCGCATCATAGTTCAGAGTGGTACCGCACCACTTCATACTGTCCCTTCTCCCTTCCGAGGTGCAGTCAGTGTAGTTGCGGTTGTTATAAAGGAACGGGAAGTGGCAGAGGGCCCCGTTAGAATTGCCTCCACGGGTCTGGACCAGAACTGTAAAGAATACCACATGGAAGAAAGAAGAGCATGGGGTTGGCGATGCAGACTTCAAAGAAACATTCACAAAAACCAGTAGATTTGATGTCCGCACTTTAGCGCCGATAAGAAATGTCTGCTGCAGTGAACAATTAAAAAAAATGCTTTGAAAATAGTGAAGGACTAAGAAAAAATTAAATGTATGACAAGTATATGTTTGATATAAGAATGCCTCTTGAATTCAGTAGGAAGTGGAAGGATACATCCACACAGCTAAGATTCTCATGTGGACCAACTCGAGAAATAATTGAGAAGTGTTTTAAGCTATTCACTCAGAGTTTGAGCCAAAGAAGGAAACTGAAGGCAGCCGCAGCAAAGCCTTCTTGAGTATGTGGCGATGAATATATATTCTCCATGAATAACAGATGCTTTTTGGACACATTTCACTAGTATAAATATGAAAGACTTTAGAAGCTATATATTTAAAAACAATGTTGCTGACGGGAGCACAGGGTTATTCAGTTGCCAACAGCTACAGCGGTAAACACGTTTGCTTATTAACCCAATGGCAATTTTTCATAGAATAAAAATGCAAGTCAAAGTTAAGCAGAGACTCGCTTACTTACGCTAACCTGCAATCGAGCAGCATTTCCTTTTATCAACCAACTTCGGTTGTAACCAACCACTAGTTTGTGGGGGGTGGGGCACACATCAATTGTTAAATTCATTAAAGGACCTAAACTTCTATACCAAAATCCTGATAACAGAGGACCAAACGTCTCCAACTCACACCCAGATCTCAGCAATACCTTACCATTATGCTCTGTGCAGTATGAATACTTCTTGTCCTCTTCAAAGTTTGAGGTTGTTCCACACCAGAGCTTTCCATCCTGGCGACCTTCATTGGTGCAGGAATAGTAAGTCTTGCCTCCATATGTAAATGGTAGGGCACATGGTTCTCCATTGGAATTACCACCATAGGTTTGAGTCGGAGCTGAGAGGTAAATAAATAATCTCATAAGTTGTAGGATTCATGCGGTCAGACTTCGCAAGTACAACTACAAGCTTCATCTCCATAAAATATTACACAAGCAAAGTGGTCATTGGCTCATCACAAATGGCAAGTGATAGATGAGATAAATGAAACCTGTGGCATAGGCCCTACACCCGGACTGTAGGAGCAAGAATCACTTTGTGACCTAGTAGTGCCTGGAAAAGTGAGGGTGTTCTGAATAGCTGCTTGGCTGAAGTTGTGCAGTTTTGGCCACATTGAAACAGTTTGAAAGCTTTGCCTAAAGTGACATCAGTATGTATATAGTTGCACGGGTGGTCAATTTTTCAGAAAACAAACAGTGGTCCAATTATAGTTTCCCTGTAATTATTTTTCTCCATTTTCAGCAACAGTGTGGTATTGTGCATAAGTTGGATTGTCTGTAGACTACTTTACTCCTAATTTAGCATCTCCAATGCACTACTCCATTTCTAAAATAACTATTTCAATATATCCTCTACTTCCACTCTGACTCATCCCAATACTATGATCCCAAAAGTAACCATTTCTAGACTGTTCCCTCCTATACCCCTCCATGCATAATCTCAAACATCTTACTATTCAGATCACCTAAACAAGCCCATCTAAAACTCTTCCCTCAAGTATCCCTCCAAGACTCATCCAAAACCTCATTTTCCCCCCTAATCCACTTTGAGACGACCCCAACCCCCCCCCCCCCTCCATCTTTTACTCCTCCCAAACCTTCTACTGATATGAACTCCAAAACAGGGGGTGGAGGGGCGAGAACTTTCTAGACCATTCACACTTTTCTCTCCACTATCCTTTTCAATCCAAATAAGACTCACACGGTCCATCCTTCAAATGCATTTAATATTTTTCTATACTAATTCACCACAAATCTTTTTTGGATTCCAGAGTAGTGTGCTACTCTCCGGAAAACGCTTTGATGCCTCGTCAGGGCTAGTAAGTGCTATATAAATGCAATTACAATACATAATGAGCAGGAGCATTTAAGGAAGAGGACAAGATAGAACGGATACCACAGAGTGTAGACATGCACCACTTCCCTAAAGAGACGCTAAAACTTACTGATTTCTTTGCAGCTGACACCATTCCCCAGGCAAGTGCACAGCATTTGTTTGCTGCCTTGGGTCTTTATCCACTGCATACCGATAGAGTACAGCATGCCGTTGTCAGTGGCACAGTGACCATAGGGCTCCAACTGGGTCTCCGGCTGGTAGATTGCAGTCCGTACTTCAGTGAATGTATTGGAGACCGAGCCTGGTGGGAAGGTTAACACAGGTAATTAAAACGCACCATACATTTCTAGATCTGCTTAATAAAAACAGGAGCATTTTCAGAATCAAATAAAGGCATCAACAGGTCGCTTTGTAGAAAACAGCAAATTCCATCTAGTAAGAAAGAACAGCAAGTAAACATCTTACTCGTACATTTAATCATTGACTCAGTAGACCATACAGATCAAGTAAAGCAGAACAAACAGATATCAAAATGAATAAAGTCAGAGAAAAGGTAGTGGTCAATAACTAAATAGATGGCTCTTGTGGGATTTTAACTGCGGCCTCAAATACTAACCCCCCCACCAAAAAAGCCACATAATTTCAAAGAAAGTAGATCGGGAAAACTAAGCATCATTTGTAATATACGGATTTAATGGCCACAGCAAAAATTGAAAAGTCCCTACAAAGACATTTGGCGCAGATCACCTTTCCCTCTTTAACCACCTGCTCCCCTGCACCTCCCCACTCCTGTGGGAGACAGTCCTTACCAGTGCCAGAAGCCTGGAGGGAGGCATGCCGTTCACACTTCCACTCTCCTCGGCCATTCCCTGTACAGATACACTGGAGCAGATTCCCTCGGGCATCGGTTTTGCTCCAGGTGTCACCAATCCTGTATGAAGTCTTTGTATCCTGGTCATTACACCGGTCTGTAAAGTAAAGTAGAAGATACTACGCATAAAACACAAATACAGTATCAAGAGGCTGTTCAAAGTATCCAGTCGAAACAAATCAAAGTCAACAATCCCTTTAAAAATAAAACATGGGAACAAGAGACCTCAAGTGTGATGGGCAAATAACAAGCAAAAAGACAGTTAGGAATTTCTCAGTGACCGCTTTATCTCAAGATGAACACTACAAACTCCAGAGTAGGAGCATAAACTGTAGTGTTTAGTGCTAGCCAGGCTTGGGAGGGGGGGGGGGGGAAATGGGGAGGTGGAGGATCAACCATGGTCATCTTGAATTACAAAACCAGGTTTTGTACTCTGTCAGAAGCTGGTTTGATTAGAATACCTTATTATAGGCAACTATTTATAGCTATTGAAGTCCAGCCACTCAACCTGAATCACAGCTTCCAGTTCTAAGAAAATTAGTTTACACAACATGTGGACAATGGACAGTCTTGACCTCAGGCCTCTGACGTACTTATGTCCATGGGATTTTTCAAGTTTGTGGGATGATCAGGTCCATTTTAAAAGCCTATTGTACACACATACCACCCCTTTTAGTTGTGTGCATAGCCTTCAAACCAAGAAGCCTTCAAACTCTACTTTATAGCCTTCTTGATAAGACAGACAATGAGCACACACATTACAGGCAATAACCACAATTTGAGGGAACACTACAGAGGACCCCTAACTAGTCAGCACTGATCACATTTGAAAGAAGTCAGATTTTTAAAAGGTAGGATGCTACTGTGTTGCTAAGATGCTGCTTCACGGAGAGGCCAACTACAACAAGAAGTCCAGTACCAACAATAAGCCCACACCCAAATCCTTCCCACCCAAACATTATGAAAGAGCAATCACTATTTCAAATGCTAACTTGGGTAATATCAGGCAGACTCCATATGTCCATTACAGTGAAGCAAAACACAATTAGGTCTTTGGACCCATGACAAATGCAAGTATTCAACTTTGCCTTTTTAACTAAATAAAAGTAGATTGGGACATACATTCTAAAAGGAGATTTTATTGAGATGGATTTGTTTTTACAGTACTCCATGCCAAAAATATAGAGTATAGGTTGATAGAAGAACGCTATTCTTGGAGAGCACACAGGCAAGGGAACCTCCACTTCCTGAAAATTCAGCCCCTGAACGTGCTATCAACATACTTCGAGATGTGCAGGTGATGCGTCCACTTCCCTCGCCCAGACAGGTACAGTCTACCATCATCCAGCCCTGGTAAGGCTTCTCCCATGTCTCGCCTACCACATAGGATGAACCAGCCGTGTTGTCGTAGCACCTCTCAGCTATAAGGGATTAGAAAACAGGAAATTCGATTTTTCTTAGTACCATAAAATTAAGTAAAATCACTTTTGCACTTCATGGTCTAAAACAAACTGCTCCCAAGCAAATTCCCTGCAGAGTATCGGAGCATTTCTGAAGCTTAATACCATCCCCCAACCCCCACTCCAAAATAAACTTCTAAATAAAAAGAAAAAAAAAAAGTGTAAAGCGTCAGACGAGAGCAGAAAGTAAACAAATAGGTAATCTGAAATATCACCCAATAACAAATGCTGTAAATGCTTTGGGAGTACGCCAGACTTTGCTAACTACAGACATTTTGTTTGAACTCCTATTTGAAATATTTTTCTGAGGTTAGGAGTTCTTTCGACTTTAGTCAAAACAAGTGTGAAAACCGTAGGTCATAATGACCTCAAGATTAGGACCACAATAGATCTTCCTAAAAAAATCGTGGCTTTACATTCAAAGTAGTACAAAGATTCTGGACATGCTCACACACCTGTAAAGACTGGGTGAATAATAACTGTTATTTTTGCCCCTCTAAGAGCCCATCTAGGAGCCCTGCGATTATGAAAGTGGTTATGTAGAATGCACGTATCAAGTATGGCTGGGAAAAGTTTGAGCAGCGCCTAGCAGATGGAGGTTCGAGGTCAACTACACTGGTCTGCCATTGTAAGACTAGATGTGCACACATTTTCCATTTTCTTACCATGGCACAATTCACTTACCTACAGGTTTACAGGTCCATTCTCCTTTGCCATTGCCTAGGCACACACACTCCAGCATGTAGCCCCCAGTCTCATGAGGCCTTCTCCAGGTATCACCAATTTTATAAGACTGGCCCCCTTCATGGCAGCGATCTAGGGAGGTGAAGAAATAGACAATCTGGTTTACCGTTTCAGGAACAGTAGTGAAGGTTTCACAGTAGGACAATTCACACATTCCTGCTTTTGGGAGTCTCAAATAGATCAAATTTAGTCTAAATGAACGTCAAACTCTAGCCATTGTGCTTTGAGCATGGTTTGAGTCTGGCCGCGAGGAGTCCAGTTTAATGGATGCTATCTTTAGAGTCCTTCGTCCTGAAACTCAAAGTAGCTTAACCATCTCTATTTGGTGAAACATCTTTCAGTTCATTGTTTTGTCTGTTTTATTAACCTTTATACTCCGACATAGTCTACTTTACTCTTTTGTTTTCCAATTTTTTCTCAGTGGTAGTGTTCAAATTTAACTTGATTGTTGTAAGTTAGTGTACTGTCATCTGGCCGGGTTTACACTCTAAAACTACATAAATAAAAGTTGACATTTATTGAATACTGAACATTAATTAGCAGGCCATAGTGGGTGCCTTCATCCTGGTGTGAAAAATGGCAAGAGCAAGGTGTAGTAGAAAAGATTCACACAAAGCAAAGCCTCCATTTCTAGATCTTTGGTCATTTTAAACCAGACATGCAAAGGCTGAGGATATGGATACACTACCTCAGAAATGAGACTTGGCTGCAAGCAGAAGCTCGGAATCAAGTCAATCTTAATGAATGGTTACCATCTATGGTAACATATACTAAATGTACCAAAAAAATATTCCATGCTTGGACCTACTAAGCAAAGTTTCTGGCTCGGTGATGCCTCGAAAACACCACTAGAATATTTAGGTGGTGGGATTCTCTACTAATAACGTATTCTTCACCCTAGGCCCTACACACTCTTGTTTTAGTGGCTTTAGCTTTGGAACCAGTCAGTAATACAGCTTAAGTAATCGGATCACAGAAAGACAGGAAAGGAGACTGCAAAGGTCTTCATTGCTTCATGCGAACAGTAAGTAATGGAACAGATGGAGTGCATCCTCGTTTTGAAATTCACAGCACTTCGACCAATCAATACATCTACTCTTCACACTAACAACATGGTCCTTTCTCACAACAGGCTACAATACCAGCCTAGTTGGTCCAATTTGCTGGTGGTGCGAGCAAGTCCTGGAAGAACTCAGATGATACTCTGGCAGTGCTAAGCGATACAAACAGGGTAACACAGGGAGGAACCAGGGGTACATACTTGCAATTGTGCAGCTGATCCGACCTCGCCCTGCCCCAATGCAGGTACAGTCCCAGATCATGTTGTCCTTGGGGCGTTCGTACGTATCTCCTACCCGGTAATTCAGTCCAGTGTATTTGTCAAAGCAAGTCTCTTCAGCTGGAAGGAGAAAAAAATCCATACTTTATTACAATTAATCAGGATCATAAAAACTTCAATTTACCCAGATCGGGGTTGAGCAGGGTCTGGTGGCTTAGCGGACTAATGAGTCCACTGTAGGGGCAGAAGTTCGACTTAATGGTCACAGGTTAAAATCCTGGCTGGTTCACTCAGCCTTTCATCCTCCTGAAGTTGATAAGATGTGTACAGTGGAGTAACAAATATCTGATATTATGTGCCAAGATGCCCACGGGTGAACAGGAGCTTTATAAATACAGGTGTTTTGTTTATGCCCCCACCCTACCCGTAGTGTATTTAGCACATATTTTATCGTCATACATCTAGTACAATTTAAACGCAGACTTCAATAACAATGGGGATTTTCAAACAAAAGCAAAAGGGTGTGACCAACAAACTATGCAACAGAAGAAAAATTATGAAAACTATATAGCTTAACAGAACAAATAAGGAACAAACCATGCCCATAAAACATTTACACCAAAACTGGCCTTGAATAATTGAAAGAAGGTTAGACTTGCAACTAAGTATGGGCGGATAATCCGTTCCGCTCGCGGATTTTCGGTAAATTCGCAATCCGCGAATTTCCCGCAAAATCCGCGAGCAGCGGATTTTATGGCTTGCTCGCACTGTTCGCGTGAGTTCGCGGCTTCCCAGTTCAACTTCGCGCCCCGCGAATAAGCGCTAAATTGCAGAAATACGATCTTAGCAAAACTGAAACTACTTACCAGGTTCAAAAGTTCAAGCTCATCATTAATAGCCATTTCCTGTAGTGCTTCCTGAGGGGCCCCTCCAGAGTTCAGTTGCCTACTTGCAACTATTATGTGACCCTGCTCTGACCCTCAGAATAGTTACACAAAGGTCCTGAATTACAGCTAAGGCAGACAAGCAGAAGCCAGGCTGGAAGTTCAAAGCCAGTGACACATTAATAAGCCCCTAATTCATTGTCAGTTGGGGCAGGGCAGGTGTTGTAACTAATTTTGCAACAATGAAAGCACTTAGCAAGTGCAAAAGATCACTAATCAGGAAGCACTAAGGAAGCAGGTGCCAGCTAAAAAAATATTCTGTGACACATTAATCAGCCCCAAATTAATTCAGGTCACTTGAGGCAGGGATGGTGGGCTTTGCTTTGCCACAATAATGTACACTGGACAACCAGAGGGTGCTGTGACCTGTGATGAAACAGAGGGTGGCATGGGTAGACCAGAGGGTGGCATGAGTAGTCAGAGAGTGGCAGTGGTGACAGAGAGTGGCAGTGATGAAGAAGTGTCCCAAACAGGCTGGACACGTAGAAACAACAAGTTCGCAAAACTTGCGACCCGACAGGTAAGTTCGCGTTTGCGAAATTGTACAAAACCCTCGCGAACTGGCAGAAACCCGCGCGAACACAAAAAAAAAATCCGCAAAATTCGCGAGAATTTGCGGATTGCGAGTTCGCAAATCCGCAAAATTCGCGAACGCGAGATTCGCAAAATTCGCCCATGCCTACTTGCAACCTAACTTTATATAGAGTGTGGTTACAGTAATTGGTGCAGGGGAAATAAAAAAAATTTAAAAAATTGGCCTGACAAATTTCCCAATATCTACAGGTGAGGGACCACCACAAGACCGGTGTGCAGAAGAAGGAAAACTGAAATTGCCCTCCCCATACCAGAACATTACAGCTGCACCAATCATGAAACCACAACAGACAACCAGGTTTGCATTTTGAGAATGTACCTATTCTGGCCATATTTATTACACTCCATAAACACGACATTAAAATTCAGCAGTTGGCTTCATATTCCCAACTACAGTATCAGTAGACTGGACAGGTCCAAAAAGACAGGCTGTGGAATTGCTTGTATCTATAGAAGCAACCTCTCAGTTATTTAAGCGTCCGTACCCTCTCTTACCTTTTGTGAATACCTCTGCCTTGATGTCATCAGCGAAAGCAAATCGGTATGCTCACTACACATCATATACCACCCACCTGGGGACAAGCTCTCCTTCTCCCACCAACTCATGGACTTAATCTCAACCAACTCAGGACGGCAAAACACTCAAATTTTCCTTGGCGACTACAATCTCCACTGGAATGATCGCTGTGACTCAGTGGTGAATAGCCTCAAAAATGTCCTCGACGCCCTTGATCTCACCCAAATTTGCAATAGCCTGACCCATGAGAAAGGCTCTATCCTTGACCTCATCATCTCCAAAGAGGACTCTATTCAACTTGAGACAATCCAACCTTGTGACTGGTCAGATCATCATATTATCTCCTTCATCAATGAAAAAGTTAAACTTAACCCAGCTCA
This sequence comes from Lissotriton vulgaris, assembly GCF_964263255.1. Classification (NCBI taxonomy): domain Eukaryota; kingdom Metazoa; phylum Chordata; class Amphibia; order Caudata; family Salamandridae; genus Lissotriton; species Lissotriton vulgaris. The sequence continues at coordinate 866,728,991 of NC_141687.1, read as the reverse complement.
ACACGCCAAGCCCAAAGTTTGGAAAAGAGACATGAAGAAACTCAACCTAAACTCCTTACCGCCTAACAGCCACAATCTCTTACTTCCTCCGTCCGGTGTTACGGACGTTCAACTGCTGACTGACCATTATTTCAATGCTATGACCACAATAATCGATGAGGCTGCACCGATGCAACTGAAAAGAGTTGCGTCCAAGATATCCAACCCATGGTATGATGGGAGCCTCAATGAAGATAGACGGGCCATGCGAATGGCAGAGCGCACATGGAGATCAGCCCCCTCTGCACTGCACCTAAAAACTTTGAAAAAACAGAGAAACGCCTACTTCAGGAAAATAAAACGCGCAAAGAGATTTCTTCAGCCTCCAGCTCGCCCAAGCAAAAAACCGCCCAAGAAAACTGTTTGAGCTAATCAGAACACAATCCAAAGAACAACCCCAGACACTCAGCACCAGGGGCGTTACACCTTCCTGTGAAGACTTCTCGGCTTTCTTTAACAAAAAAACCGACAACAAGAAACAATCTCCTCAATGACGCTATCCTTTACTCCAACCCCCAACACACAGCACCGTCTGAACCAAAGAACAATGCTACATGGTCATCCTTTGGCACCTACTCCGAAGAAGAAATTGGCAGACTGCTCAGCACCCTGAAACCATCCAATCACCTCTGACCCCCTTCCAGCTAACGCTTTAAAAGTCTTCACCCCGTCGCTCCTCCCACTTTGGACTAAGATCATCAATAGCTCCCTTCAACAGGGATCCATCCCTAACGCCCTCAAAGTGGGACAAGTCACACCGTTACTAAAAAAACCAACAGCAGATCCCACTGATCTAAACAATTACCGTCCCATTACAAATATTCCCACGCTCGCTAAACTGTTGCAAAAATGCATACAGCTACAACTAACTAATGACATAAATAATTTTGATCTCCTCAACCCTCAATCAGGTTTCCGAGCAGGGCACAGTACCGAAATGGCTATGACTCCCATAGTTGACGACGCCCTCCAAATCCTAGACCAAAATGATACCTGCCTCCTCATCCTTCTTGATCTCTCTTCAGCATTCGACACAGTTAAACATGAGAACCTACTCGAACTATTAAACACAAGAATGGGTATATCTGGGACTGTCCTCAAGTGGTTCACTTCCTTTCTACACAACCGGTCTCAGCGATTCAAAAGGAACAACCTTATGTCCTCCGCGGTACCTGTATCGTTAGGCGTCCCTCAAGGCTCCACCCTCTCCCCTACACTGGAACCCCTCACTTCTCTGTTACAAGCATCCAATGTTCACTTTCACATGTATGCCGACGACACCCAACTATCTCAAAATACAATTCCCCAAGGACATCTTGCTTCTGAATTCCACGATCAGAAACACCCAATCCTGGCTTGCAGAGAATCACCTCAAACTCAATGCGATGAAGACTGGGTTCCTCCTGATCTCACCGCCCGCAAAAATCTCCACGGCTCAAACTTGGCTCAAGCACCTAACCGCTCTCAATGTACAACCTACCATCGTTGACTCAGCAAAATCTTTAGGCATAACACTTGACTCCAATCTCAACATGCAGCAGCACATCAGCAAGGCAACTAAAGGAGCGAACTTCCAAATCAATACCTTGAGAAAGCTCAAACCCTTCCTGCCAGCCAAAGACTTTCAAACTGCAGTACAATCTATAGTCATCCCGCACAAAGAATACGGCAGCATCGCGCTCTGTGGGCTCCCCATTACCACAACGGCACCCCTAAGAGCTTCCCTTAACGCTGCAGCGAGACTCATCACTGGCTCAAAAAAACTTGCATATCTCCCCTGACTTTGAATCCCTGAACTGGCTACCTTTTGAAGCCAGAATACATCTGAAAATCGCCTGCATGTCACACAAGGCTATACACATGAACTCACCTGCCTACCTCTCTCAAATGCTGACAATTTCGGGCGGTTCTAGAACTACTAGAAGCACAAACAATCTTCTGCTGAAGCCTCGAAGATTTCGGAAGGTAAAAACCTATAAACGCTCCTTCTCAGGAATGGCGCCCAGGATCTGGAACTCACTCCCTCCTGAAACCAGGCTCAACTCCAACAAACTTTTTAAGAAAAAAGTAAAAGCGATCCTTATGGCTAAATACACATGAACTATATTCTGTACTTCCAGGACTCCGCGTTGTACTACCTTCCTGACCCCTTGGCCTATTTGTATTACTTGTATATCGATTCACTTGATTATATACGTTCCCTCTCGGTTTATATTATTTTATATTATTGAAGTACCTATCTGACTTTGCACACTTTACCTACACCACTTCAAATATTACCTACTGTTATTTTACTGATTCTCCTGCGTGACTATGCACCCTGTACTCTCCTACCTCAACTATGCCTACCTCTATGCTATTTACAAAAGTAGTTTAAGCACGCTTAAACAAGTATATGCTCCCTCTTTATGTACTCTCATATTATTGGCGTACCTGTTAGACTTTGCACCTTCTACCTACACTACCTCAACTATGAACTACCTCTTGTATTTTGACCTACCAATGTAACTATGCATATCGTACCTAACTACCTCAACTATTACCTACTATTATGCTATCACCCCATGTCCTGTAAAGCGCTCTGATATCTGCAAAGATCTTGTTCGCGCTATATAAAATTTTGAAATAAAATAAATAACATTTCCATAGGTTTACAAAAATTCATACAATTTAATACAGCCAACTTTTTACTAGTACATCTGATCTCCTTCTCGCATATTCTCACACTCTTAGGAGTCCTGATTGACCACCTCCCGGTTCCTAATGGCATAGTTATAAGTCAACCTCTCCACTCCCTCAAGATAGAGGGAGCTAGCGCCAGTAAGGCAGCTGCCCCCCCAAAAAAAGAATCATGCCAGAGCAATCCAGTAAAGGGACACCGCCTGGCTCCCAATGGGTGGTGGGGGAGGGAAAGGGGAAATTAGCCTGGGCAACCAGGCCATACCTTGGTACCCTGGCACAGCCAAACTACATCCAAACCCCCCCCCCTCCCCCCCAAACTGGCGTATCACAGGGTACCCCCTAGGGCCAGGGACAATTGCAGTACCGAATGCCCCCTGCCCTTCACCAATGACCGAGTCACCCCTGCCCTGGGGTATTAAAAAAAACACCACCATCTTAACACTTATCTGTTAAGCCCCACTTTGTCAACCCGTTTTGTGGTCAAAACATGACCTGGGTGTGGGGGGGCGGAGAAGCCCTACAAGGGGGAATAGGTGGAACACATGCACACCGAGTGCTGAACTAGAAAGAAGAAGAAAAAAAGCCATAAAAGAGCATTGGAAGTACAAACGAACATCAGCCAGTCAAGAGGATGGTAAAGAAACTATGCTCAAAATGGGAAGCAGTGGCACAGGAAAGCACTGGATTATGAAGTAAGACATCAAGAGTGATCAAGCCAGTCAAGGGGCGAGCTTTAAGCCCACCATCGGTTCTTGGTAAGCCCACCGCAAAAGGTCTTTCAAAACTACATTTTGTGCTCTCCGAGAAGAGAAAAAAAAATTAAAATCATGTTCATATGGATAGTACTTAAAGTATTTGTAATCCACACAATTCTACCTAAATATAAGACTAAATACAGCAAAGTATAATTAATGTTCAATTATTCAAAACACTGCAAGACTGATACATTTGTCATTCTGTAGTGGATAGTGCACTTAGCACCTACATAACAGTGTAAATTCAATACAGAGTCCCAGTTGAGATGAAATCTCTATAAAGCCAGACTGAATACAGAGATTACATATGGCTTGGATGCTCAAGATTTGTTCTGATCGTTACCTTCGTATATGGTTTTGGCAAAGCTATGAGGAGGTAGCTATTGTCATTTGGTAATGTAGAAGAGACAAAGGGGGAAAAAAATGAATAAATAAGACTGCTGGTACTTACGTTCAGGTTTGCTTTCACAGTTAAATCCCCGGCCTCCTCCGTAGCAGGTGCACACCAGCGTGTTCCCCAGGTACGTGCGTTCCCACTGCTGGTTTATCTGGTAGTACTTGCCATTGTCATAGCAGGCTTCTGAGGAAAAGAAAGAACTCCTAGTCACTATCTGCAGAACTGTCCGGCTCATGATCCCCGAGCATTAGCACAGGGGAAAAAAGCAGCCAGCTAGGATGAAACAATTTTTACAGAAAAATCTTCAAAACAACAAAGGAGAAGCACAGTGGGAAACCCAAGATAAGTCATGGTACACTACTTCACCAGCAACCTGGACCAAAGTACAGCACCAAGCTCCAGTTACATAAATGTTTACAGTACTTCACTGAGAACCATACAATGAGATCAGCTGACTGAACAGCCAAAAAGTATTTCACTTTAATCCAACAACAGAAGTTGATCTCACTTAAGATCAGGGGTCTCCAACCTACTCTGTAGTAAGAGCTACATTTGATCCGTGAATATCATTATCGTGAGCTAATGAAGGGTGAGCAACTTGTGTATTATTCCAAAAGTCCCCCAGCTTAATTGACTAGGGATTAAGATCCCTAATTGGTGCCTGCAATGCAGAATATGAAACCAGAGAGCCTGGTATTACCCCCGGTTTCCCTCTTCAACAAATTGCGTGCGCCTGATCTCTGGTGTAAGCAGTTAAGAAGAGTACAATCATATGAAATCATATTGAGCTGCGGTGCTGTTCGAAGCTGCCTGCGTGATGAACCATAAACTGCATATTTGCATCTCACACCATTCTTTCCACCACTCTACGTTCCATAACTCAGTTATTGCACCTTGGTGGTCATCACACAATATGGCAAGACTTCCCACAAAGGATCACAATTAAGACAACACCTTTCCAACTACACACCCTACAATTATTAACTTTGACCAAAGTAGGCAAGTGCTTCAGTGCACCATATAAGGACTATTAACACTATATAAATGCTGAAATAAATTATTAAATCCTGCCTCCTTTTTTCAACATTTTCACCCAACGAGAACTTGAAATGCCAGAGTTCAGGGTGTGCACTGTACAAAAAGCTCTGACAGACTATAGATTTGTTTCATGTAATAACCTATTCCACGACTTGCCACTTCGCTCATTAATAAAACATGGTCATCATGGATGGTGTGAGTCCATGAAAGTTTCATGCTCAAATGCTATTACTTCTAAAAATGCCTCGACAGTGACATATGTTGTTCATATGAAATGCTTCTGTATGTAGGACAAATAAAGGTTACATTTTTATAAAACATTGCATCATATTTTTGACTTCTGACACCATTTGCTAATCTTTGCTTGTGCAAGTAAGGAGTCACAGACCCCAAGCTTGACCCATGCTCAGCTCTTCCTGTTAATTTATTGGCCTTTTTTACAACAGAAAAAAAATGGCCACTGCAAGGGTGAGATAGTTTATTTTAAATGGAATTCATTTAAAAAGGTGAAGAGTTAGAATGTATATGGAGCCATAAAATTCTCTTCATTTTAAGTGTCTCCCATGCTATCATTAAATTAAAATCATAATTTTACAGGTATGTTTTTCCTTTTCAAATAAAGCACCTCTTGAAGTTCTCCCTGGGCACAAACCTGAGCCAGGAACTTAATTTAAAATGTCTCCCATCATTTCTTTGCAATGTAACGAAAAGGTCCTTTTGCCAGCCCCCCCTACGACAGTTCCTTTCCAGCTTGCTCAAAGTACGCTACTCTGTTGCCTGTCTACCTGCTGCATGCAGTCTGTTTGTGCCTCTGCTCCTTTCTTGCCTTGTTAAGCCTTTTTGCCGCCCTCTGTTTCTTTTCTGCTCGCTCATTTTTCTGCACTCTGTTTTGCATTTTTCTGCTCGGTTCTTCCCGTTTCCTCAAGACCGGACTTCTTGACTGAGACATTGCACCCCAGTGCCCATAAAACCCCTGGGGTGACCGTGCCATGCTCTACACATGCCGATTGATTAGACATGTAAAATGATGTTCCTGTTTCCATTTTGAGGCCAGGAACAATGTGCAAGGTACATTTAAAAATAAAAGATGCATGTGAAATGCTGCTTTCATTAAAAAAAAAAAAAAAAAAAAATTTAATTCAAATTTGAAACAAAATACTGTTTGCATTATATATGCCTCGAATAAAGCCATGTACAGGCATCTTAAAAGAAAGAAAAAAAAAGTTCCTTTTGCCCACAAACCTGATGTTAGTCTGGTTGTGCCTAAGGTGGCAAGCGAGGTTTCTACTGTGCTGCGGTATGTAGCCTTCAAGGTTGCCTCTCCACCCACCAAGTTGTGCAGGATCATAACCACGATGCCTGCATTCTGCTGCCCAGCACTAGGCTTTCAGTGTTAATGCTAACACTGCTCATGCTGGCTGACACCAGCCGCCTCACCCCTCCCCAAATAGGCTTAAATAGCTAGTGTGAGCAGCTGGTTCGTCTGGACGTACAAACAAAAGGACTGAAAAGGACTAAAGACAAAAACGACTGATAGGGTGTTGGCGAGCCATCAGTATCTCATGATCGACTGGTTGGAGACCTGGCTTTAGATCAGGATGATCTTTCCAATGGGCGCAAACTTTAAAATAGATTTGGGAGGGGGGGGGGGAATTCATATTACTCTCAGAAGCTGCACATCAGCCAGTATTTGAAGACCAGACTGTAATTCTTGAAGCCGTTGGACCTCTGCAGAACCTGCTGTGTAATGTAAGGTTTGGTGCATGCTGTATTTCATAAAGGTTGGCCCTTTCCAAAGCCAACATTTAGCTATGAAATCCACTGGTGCTTTGAACACAGCACTAATGCGATTCCAGAAGTCTTGGATCTCAGTGCATGGTTGTATTGGGAAGGAATGTGCCAACTTGTTCACTCTGAGGCAGAGGTCATCGGTCATGTACAAATTTACAGTAGTGTCAGTTTGTAATGTTTAGCTGAATAGATCAACAGCAATATCCCCAAGGTAGAGATGTGCCTCCTCCACTACATATCACCCTAACGGTTGCAAATGCCACCATATTTTACGTGACCATGTGTAAGGGGAGTTGGTTCAGTATATCAGGGATAAATTCCCTCAGTTTGTGTTTCTAATACTTAATAATTGGGGGGGGGGGGGGGGGGGGAATTAGGGGATTCCCTAGACTAAGTTCAATTTCAACCAAGCTTGCCCATCTCTGCCCACCAAGCACAGAGACCAGATTGGACAATTTCAAAAGCTAGTCCAGTACTCTACCAACACATACAACTGAAAGGAGATATGCTGGATTACCCACTGCCAGCAGTTAATCAGGAGGTGTCCTGTTGGGTCGAAAAGGTAAAATCCATTGTATATTTGCCTTCTCTGTTTCTGCAACAAACAGATCATTTTCTTTCTTGTGTCGCTATACATCAAACATCCCTGGTCAGCTATTCGACACAACAGTGCGGAATTAAATTGCTAGAAGGGACGGCACTGTCCTGGACCAAATTAACTTCAGAGTTTTATTCAAACCCTAGTGTTGCATAGGAGTCTGTCAAAGTGACAGGGATTGGGAAGAGAAGTAGCCCCTCTTCATGCAAACCGTTTCTACCATTCCAAAGTCCATGTTTGTCAAAATACAAACCATTAACGTCCATACACCTGCCACATCCCTTTTGCAATTTGATGTGAACGACCCTGCCATCAACCACAGTGCAGAAAAGGGAAATCTCAAACATTATTGCCGAATCTTTAAAGTAGAAAGAAAAAGTGAAGTATCACACTGGATGATATTTAAAAAAAAAAAAATTATAATGATAATACAGGCAAAGATGGTCTGAAAGTGCTGCAAAGAGTTTGTGGGAGTCAAACTTTAACAAACGAAAACTGGCCAAAACCAGCTTAAGTTCTTAGCAGGAAGGTAAATTGAGAGAGTGGATGCTTCTATCACCTACTGACACTGCAAAGTCAGGTGTATGCTGCATTGATGGGTTCGGATGCCAAACTTCATAGATTCCACAACAAGGTTCAATTTATCACACACACACACACACCTCTCTAAACCTGCCCTCCAGTTGAAAACAATAAAGGCACAATTTTAGAAACAGGGAAAACATATTAAACTGGATAACGTTAGCAGGTCTTCAAGTAAAGCAGGAACATGTAATAAAATCCTGCCACTCTACTCAAGTTGGCTCATCTAAGAAAGCAGACATTCTACGCCAACCCCACCCACCACCCTAAATAAAAACAAAAACGTTGCTGTTAAGGTCCGCTTTTGACTGATGCTCACTCATTACTGGAAGACCATTATCAGTGCAGATTGACAGCATTGGAGAAGAGTTTGTTCTTTAAGTGGGCAATTTCTTTACATAGCTCCAAGGTTTACAGCAGTTTTCAAATGAGCACTGTTGTCCTAATACAATGTATTCAGAGAATAGTGCTTAACAACGAAAGGGTTCCACATGTGCAAGTACATTTAAAGGTGAAATGTTTAAATACACAGTGGGAATACTAAATTTCAACAAACACTGGCAAAGCCAATACATTTGGAATTGGACACCAGCCTTTTGGTATTTATTCTTTGGCCACAATTTTTGCAAAACCTTATTGTTCAGAAAGCTGCTGAGCCTTCAATCATAAAAAACCAAGCACATTGCTATGGTCAAAAATGTTTAGCGTCTCAAAAGCATACATTACCACAGAACTCCCTTGTACTAAAGATAACTACTGTGTGCAGATGTGCTCCTTGTGAAAGGGCAGCATGACATAACTCATAGTGAGGTGAGCCAATGGCTGAAGTGCGCGAACGCACTGCTCCTTATTGGATGCTGGAGTGGGTGGAAGCAAAAGGTAAATGACCAAACAGATGAATAGTTACTTGTGGGGGTTTTGAAGCCAGGCTTCACCCGCTATACAAGTTTCAGTAAAATCAAAAAGGTCTTGGCTAACACCTAGCCTAGAAGGAAAGAGCACTAGGAGCTTAAAGTTAGAGTATATGTGAGCTGCTGTTTGCATTACTGTTGTCTTTCAAAAGGCTCTGAAAGATGTGGCGAGCAGACAAGTGAAATAGCAGTAGACAGATAAACAATGGCCACTCTAAAAGGAATTTACAACAGCTCTGGCAGGAGACAGAACTGATACGGCTAGAATGTGTCTTGTGATCACATCAAAAGCACCCTACTATCACTTGATGCTTTAAACACGATCACTAAAGTAATCATAAAGTGAAAAGAAAAGCACAGACAGTGAAGGGGAACTACATTGCGTTATACAAGATTCAGAAGCAGCCAACAATAGGTTTCATTGGAGTTGAAGAGCAGAGGAAAAGTTGAACTAAGAGGGTCAATCTGGAATGGAGTGTTTTGTGGCATGTAAAAGGAAGTCTTGCTGGATGCTCTATTAAAAAAAAAATTCAGTTACAAGGAATGCCAGAACTAATAAACTATTGTCACGTCAAAAGATCACGAAAAGCAATCATTTGCCATCAATAGGTCTCGCATTTTAGAGTGTTTAAGCTATTGGCATTTTAAATTCCAATGCCTTTTATTTATGTGTTTGGAAACGTGCACTTTGTACTTCTAGTCCTTGCTTCCGAGAAGCAAGGCTGGCAGTAAGAGGAGCTGTTCCAGTCAGCCGTGCTTCTTGTAAGCAAGCACTACAAAAGTACAAAGTGCGTGTTTATGCACCACTTGCAGGAAAAAAAACAAAAAAAAAAAAAAAAAACCTATTGCATTGTAAATGCTGGTTGAGCCATAGGATGGCATGGACTGTGATGCCAGGGTATTCCTTTCAAAAGCAGGAGGGAGGAGGCAGCTGCAGCCAAAGCAGACCTCCGTCTAGAATGCACAGCAAATTTGTCAAGATAAGAACAAGATTTACAGCCCCGTTTACTACAGAGCTATGTAAACCACAAGCACTGGTCTCCAGTGCTCCCAAAAAAGAAAAGAAATAGTGCTCACAGGCTCCAAAAAACATGCAACAGGGGCAGTCCTTGAAAATGGGCGGTGCTTTTAAAGCCAATATCCTGAATACAGCAGGCTTTGCAGAGACACGCGCTGCCTAGGCGAGACCCACAATGAGGGGTATAAATATAACTGTTTTATAGGCGGCAGGAAACAGACATGGTTTGGGAAGCAGAAAAGCTAGCCTTGTTTTTGCTAAGCTACAGCGTGAAATGGCATAGGAGAATAAGTAACAAAGTATGAATGGAACAAGCTACCATGTGTTTAGGAAATCAGCAGACCAGTTCAGCAGCGCTCAAGACCTTTTGTTCTTTTTTTAAATCTCCAAGGAGTGGCTTTTAGTTCCATCCAAAGGCGTATTGGTGTCTCAAATGGTGCCATTCCACCAACTATGGAGCGCCTGTATGGCAGTGCATGCCATTTACAACCCAAGAGCAACCTGGATTATACATTACATTATTTAACCCACCGAGTAAGCTAAGTTTAATGTATTTTTTTCTCCATTGGTACAGCCATTTAAAAAATTAAATCCATGGATTTTTGGCTTGGCAGTGTTTGTTACACACAAAACCAGCCTGTGCAAACATTGCACCTCATTAGGGTCAGTTTAACACTAATACAGGAACCAGCAACTGAAAGGTGATAAGATATTGCAATGGGCATGCCACTATGGTGAAAACGCATATGACAGCATTTAGTAATCAGATTTTACAGAGCTAAAAACTAAATTGTTAAAATCTGCACATTTTGCAACAGAAGAATTCCATAGCAAAGCTTTCAGAAACAGCAATCACAGACTCCCATAATTGCAGGGACCATAGTTTTGTCTTCTGGTCAATCATCCAACTCCAAACGATGCTCGTTACTCCAAAAGAGTAAAGAGTAAGCCAGTCCCAACTAGGAATCCAACTTAAGCACCCCAGGTTTATACAGAATCACTGCCATGTGCATTAATCAATGCAAGAGAATCATCTCAATCGGCTGCTCCATTCACAAGAGTGGTGAGGGACGGTAGTAACTGATCCGGGGCGAAGAACCATCCAGCTATTGGCACAAGGTACTGCAGAAAGCAATTAGGAAAATAGAACTACATGCTATTCAAATAGACCGCAAGTCTTCAGGGACCAGCAAAGGTTGTCCATCTATAGTTTGGCCTAAAAAGGCATTCAAAGCAAGACAGTGAGGTTTACATTTTTACTCACAGACAACCTTGGAGCACAAATACAGCTAACCTTCACGGGAGGAGGCTGAAGGTCAGATGAAACTTTTGCAGTTAGTTTAAACATTAATTGAGACCATGCACTCCAAACAGGTACTGTTCTGTGACCGTTAGTTTATCGTACACTTTGTAGACAATGTGCAAATGTTAACATTCACAGAAAGAACCCCCATCATAGTGGTGCATGGTAAACCGGCAGCATATTGCCACCCAACTTACATTTAATATGGAGGTTATGGAAATTCAGTGGAGTAGCCCATCACCAGAGGGGGTCGTCCTAAAAGGATTCCACTCACAGTGATAGTATAGACAGCAAGTGTTTATGCATTTGCAGGCCACTCTGTTCAGATAGGCATTTGCAGAAACCTCAAAGGTCGGTCTGTGGGTGGTATGTAAAGAGTGAGCAAAATGCATATTTCAAGGTACTGGAATGGGTTGGCACCATAGTCTCAGTGACAAGTGAAAGAGACAACAAATCCTCAGGAAGTGCACAACAGTAGCGTGGCGGCAACCATGGAGGTAAATTAAGGTGTAACTGAGACCATCATGACCTTTCTTCATAAATATGCAGTCCTTAATCCAAGATTGTCACCCTCCATAGCAGTGATGGGCACCCCTTCAAATGAGGTCCCCTTCTGAATTTTGAGCAGATGAGGCCTCCAAACACATCCAAGTATTACTGAGATCACTAGAATTTCATTAACGAATGACACTAGAGGTTTGAGAATTATACAAATAATTCCGTAAGACTCTCAGGAAATATTGTGACAGCTATAAAACCATGGCCCTGTAAAGTGTTGATAAGCCTGCTAGATGTCAAGGGAAAACACAAATTTCCCGTTCTCTGGTGGAGCCTTCCGCTACATCATGTTATTAACTACACAGATCCCCTTATTAATGACAAACCTTGCTTATCCAACTTTGGTCACAAAAACCAGAGGATAACCTGTAAAAAGAATCAAGCTCCCAAAGAGACTGCCATTTAGATGGTCTCTTCCATCAAAGTGCCTGCTCCAAGCCATGCTAATATGTGTACAATTTAGTTTTTCCATATGAAAATAAAGAATACAACAAGGAGGCATTGCAGTCTCTTTTGAGATCCATGGCAGAGATACATTGGGTTATGACAAGTAGACTGCAAGAGGAACTGGGGCCCTCTACTTGTTCCCTACTTTCAAACACCAAACCATTGGCATGAACACTTTCATGCCAATTGTACTAAATAAACTAGTAATATGTAACTTGTATATTGTGGTCCAATAAGTAATGCTTCGGTGACATTTACAACCCCTCAGACTTGCAAAACTGTCACCAGAATTCCTTAGCAGCATTATTTGAAAATAGTTCGCATTAATATACTTATGCTAAACCAGTGACATTTAAACGCAGATTGACATACTACTACAATGCAACTGCCAAGTTAATACTACAATACAGCTCAAAAGGCAGCAAGGTTATACAGTCTGACAAGGTGCATATTACACCATGTAACCCCTTCGCTGCTAGGCCTACCCCTCTGCTAAGCCCTTTTTTTTAATTAGCCAAAACACAGATATATATATATATATATATATATATATATATATACATACATACATACATACATACATACACACACACACACACCAAATACCTCCCAAAACTCTACAAAGATCCAGACAACCCACCGGGTCGTCCGATTGTGTCCTCCATAGGTTCTTTTTTGGAGCACACATCTAAGTATATCGATCATTATTTATGAACTTTTGTGGTAGCATTACCATCATATGTGAAAGACACCACCCAATTTTTGAGCATTATCAACGGCATCCATTGGGAGAATAATTTTACATTGGTCACTTTAGATGTTAGCAGCCTCTACACTAGTATTCAACACAAATATGGACTCAAGGCAGTCAAGCATTACCTGAATACTAGGTCAATCTCCTTACTGCTGCATTCTCAAATGCTTCTATCCATGATAGACTTCTGCCTAACCAACAATTTTTTTTTATTTCAATGACGTCATGTATCGCCAGTCACAGGGCACGGCCATGGGAACCTGCTTCGCCCCCAGCTACGCGTATTTCTTCATGGGCTGGTGGGAGGAGCAGGTTGTCCAAGAGATGGCGGAATTCGACAATGTGTCCCTGTGGCTGCGATACATTGACGATATTTTTTTCATTTGGAATGGCGATGAGAAATCGGCTAAACAGTTTATAGACAGACAATCTCAACATCAATACGTTGAATCTGACTTTTACTGAACACATCAGTAGGACGAAGATGGAATTCCTCGATGTGGAAGTGGAAGTGGTCAACAACATCTTGACCACCAAACTTTTTAGAAAGAGCACATCGGGAAACAGCCTTCTCAAAGCTTCGAGCTGCCATCCAAAAAATCTTGTGTACAGCATCCCCTATGGGGAGTTACTACGCGCTAGGCGCAACTGTAGTACACAAGAGGGGTACGAGGAAGAAGTTGTGATGTGCCAGAGGTTCAGGCAGAGAGGATATGGCAATAGAGTTATTGCCAAAGCTGTAGAACGCAGCAACAGTAAAACTAGGGATGAATTACTAGCTCCCAAAGCACCCCAGACACAATCTGAAACTATGAGATTCATTACAACCTTTTCAGGGCAATCTCAAGATGTGAGACAGGTATTCAAGAAACATTGGCATGTTTTAAATACTGACGAACATCTTAAAAAATACCTAGGAGAAAATCCTCAAATTACGTTTAGGAAAGGCAGATCCTTACGGGATGAGCTTAGCCATAATTACATAACTGATAAAAGTGTATCTGATCGTGCCACTAATACTGTGTTTGCATGCTGTAAGAAATGCAAGGCATGCAAATTCAGTAGAGACTGTAAAACTTTATTGATACCAGGAACATCCAGAGAATTTACCATCAAAAAGAGATTATCTTGCAATACCCCATACAGTGTGTATGTGTTAATCTGCCCGTGTAACAAATGGTATGTGGGCAGCACAAAACATGAGGCTAAAAAGAGGGTGTTAGAACATCTGCGGGGGATACTGAATCACAACAGACAGTACCCTGTCACAAGACTTCTTTGATTATCACATGCAGGATGAAACTAAACTACGTATGGTGGTTATTGATTGTGTGGATCTAGGGGTACGAGGTGGCAATTATGAACTCTCTATGAGGAAACTTGAGTCTAAGTACATAATTGACTTTCAATGTCTGACTCCTATGGGGTTGAATACCAGTGAGGAATTGGCCGTTCATTTGTATGAAGAATAAGTATGAATATCTGAATTGGCATTACAAAATATGCTGTCTGTATTTTAAATTTATAGTTTAATTTTACAAATATATTTTTTCACAGGTCTTGTGGGGCACTGCTGGATACAATGAATTTAATTGAACTTGATCACTGTTCCTATTGGGACGCAATTTGGAAATATGTTATACATGCCCACTTGGGCTGGGACTTTGCCTGAACAACAACTCAACCAACTTCTGAACAGAGACTTACTATAGCCCACTGGGGCGGCACCAGTTTTATTGCGAAGCACTTTGGCTTGTTAATTAATTTTGAGAATAGCCCACTAGGGCGAGTACTCTGTGCAAGTATGACATTCTTGGATGTTTATTGACATCACATGCCGATTTGGGCTTTTTTCAGTTGGTTATACGGGTACAACCAGTGGATTGTTGATATTGTGTTTCCCAGCAACGTGATCCAATCACAGGGGGCATGGCACGGGTGAACGTTGCAGCATCCAATGAACGCCAAGATTACTTGCTGTAAGGTAACACGTGATTGCAAATTTCGTGTTAGAACGCAGAAGAGATATGTGCGTCTAATATACTTGCTTTCAATTTTATAAGCATTTGTTAAGTCGTGGTTAACCCTTCACAAATTGATTTGATGTTTCATATGAGAACATTCATAACGAAATTGAACGCAGCGTCATCATCGCAACCATGCGAGTAATTGTTGTGCAACATATTATAACGTACACTCTTTGCCCCAGTAGTATGCTATGCAACTATTTACAACATGTGGAACAGAAATCATTGTTATCTGTATCAGTACAATATGGCAGCCTTGCAATACCTTGGTGAAGATATGTTTACACTGGGGGTGTGTTTTCAGCACTTTAAAAATGGCCGTCATTGTTTGTTTGACGAGCGTGAGCAAGCCTTATCGGCGAAACGCGTCGCACTTTTTCACTTTGCCATTAAATTTTGCAAACGAACTCCGTGTGTCCTGGTCTACTTCAGAATCTTGGAGGTATTTGGTGTACATATCGAAGGCCAGTCGGTGGCCTATCCAGGACCGCGCCACGACAGCCCAACGTGCGCATACCGGCACTGGAGGAGAATTTTTATATATATATATATATATATATATATATATATATATATATCCAAGGATAACCTCCCATCAGAGACAAGAAGCACGCTTGACCAGGACTTCGTGGAGTAACATGTGCTTTATTAAGCCAGGGAGAATGCCTTCCTTCCACCTAACGCGTTTCAACTGCCGAGGCAGTCTTGATCACAGGTGAGCTCATTCTGCTTGCGGCGTGTCATGTGACCTAATATGCCAGAGTCAACCTAATTAAATGCACCAAAATTGCGTGCATGCAAGTTCCAGAATGCATCAGGTAAGCATTGGTCTCTGTAGTAAAATACCACTTTAGACTGCGTGCTAGTTCCACTCCTTTCTCTTTCTGTGGGCACGATAGCAGTCCGTGTTGTCTTTCAGAGTCACTTACTTGATGAAATGTGCTCAATAAAAAACAGCTTTCTCCTTGTATACAATTAATGCTTGCACTTGAAACATCCCAAAGTCGTTCGTTACAGCATCAGTGTGCTGCACTTTCCCAATCCTGAAGTGTCTTCCAGAAAGGTGATGGCTGGAAACTTCCGTGCCTTACTGCTGGAACACAACCGGCGGGTCCCACTCCTTTTCACTTAATACACCTCCTTTCGCCCACATGGAGTAGCGGACCTCTTTCCAGGGCGGTCATAGCGCTGGGGGCGGGCAACCTCCATTACATCCAAGGATAACCTCCCATCAGAGACAAGAAGCACGCTTGACCAGGACTTCGTGGAGTAACATGTGCTTTATTAAGCCAGGGAGAATGCCTTCCTTCCACCTAACGCGTTTCAACTGCCGAGGCAGTCTTGATCACAGGTGAGCTCATTCTGCTTGCGGCGTGTCATGTGACCTAATATGCATTTTAGAAACTCAGACAACACAGAATTCAGCAAGGGGTCATTTGTATATATCCTTCAAGGTTTCTTTATAGAAACTAACAGTTGAATATAGGGAAAATTGAAAAGGAGTTAAAAAAAAAAAAAGCCATTTGTGCCGTTCTCCCCTGTAACTTCTTCTAATCAGGAAAGCGGTTTGAAAGCAATTTACTGTTACATCCTCTGGACCTTTCTGGTTGTGGAGATATATAGGACTTGTAGGTTCACTAAGAACCCAGAGTCAATAACTGAACAGCGTCTTGCAATGTTTTTTTTTTTTTTTTAATGACGTAACTGGTATATAGCAATTAATTTGGGATGAAAGACACCTATGTATTCCTGAAATTGGAACAAAATATAGAGTTCAAAAACAGTAGATATTTGCATATTTCCGAAATTGTGAATACCCATATCAGCATGAGAATTATAGGACATTTTTCAAAGTGACTTCTTTTTACACATTGCCTTTTTAATTTGGAAGGCAGAAATGCATCGAAAGTCAATAGATAACAGTTGCACAACAATTCTGTGTTACCCTAAGTTTCCTGATAAAAATGGTACCTCACTTGTGAGGTTAGGCCTAGCGCCCGCAACAGGAAACGCCAGGAATACTCAAGCAGGGATCCACTAGGGAAGGGGACCAACCATTTCCAACGATACCTCTCCAATCTGTTTAGGTGCTCAGGGGCTGAGATAGCCCCACAAGCACCGAAACGAGAAACCTAAACCAAGTTTCATTTTCGTTGCAGTAACGATCGCCATGCGCTCAGTCAGTGCAAGGAAAATCGCAAAACAGGCCTGGGAAGCGAAAAATGTTATTTTCATATTTAAAAAAGAAATCATTATGGGAGAGTGACGGAGTGCTTTTGTAGTGGAGGTTGGCCATCTGGCTGGGATGCAGCTTGATCAGTGTCACAGAACTGACTAACCCAGGTTAGTTGTGAGGGTATATTGCACAACTTGGGAAAATTAATCCGCAGGGTTCTAGTTTTTACTCAGCTTGTGTACACTGGACTAGTTCTACTCCTGCAGTCTCAAACTCCACCTCTCGATTGCAAGGGGCATCTCGGCTTTCAGTTTCCAAAAACAGTAAGAAGCGCGCGATTGTTAGGATAGTGAAGAGTTTCCACATAGTAACATGAAAAATGTTTGCAGGCCCACATTACAGCCAGGTTCTCAGTCTCCAGCTGAGAATAGGCATGTTCTGTGTCAGACAAGTTGACACATAGGCCAATGAGTCTCTAGACATTCGGATGACCATCATTTTTGAGCAAGGTTTGCCCCCTAACCCTACCGAACTTGCATCTACTGTGGTCTCAGTCTTTAGTCTGGGGTCAAAGTAGGCTATCTCCATTTCATTTTCAATTGCATGCTTTGATCACATTCAGACCATTTGAACAGGACATTTTGTTTTGTCAGTTCTCGATGGAGCACACAGTTGCAAACTCACAAATGTATCTGGACCAGTAACTGGTCATGCCCAGGAAGGATCGCAGCATAATGACATCTTGTGGGCAATAGCTGTTGGTGCTTTTACTTTCATGGTCAGGAGTCACTCATCAGAAAACGTATCCAAAGAATTTAAGTTAGGACCTGTGCCCTGCATCAGCAAGTAACTGGCGCACCTGTGTAGGAGGCTTGTCATGCTCCTTCTGTGCTCCAAATACCAGCATATCCTCACTGTAGTTAAGCAATAATGACCGGTTGTATTATTCAATGTATTACACCCTGAAATATTTCAGCAGCTGACAATCCAAAATGCAACCTTCTGTATCCTTCTGTATCTGAACAAACCAACACGAGTCGAAAAGGTAGTGAGGTACCTGCAATTCTCTACCAACTCGATTTGATGGTATCCTTTGTTCCTGTCAAGACGGGAGAAGAAATGGGAGCCATTCACCTGCATGATCAGGTCTGCTATGTGGGGACCAGGATGTCTCCCGCTCTGCTAGCCTGGCGCATATCAGCACAGATGTGAATTGCACCCTCACGTCCTTTTTTGGCACCACCACTTTGGGAAACACCCATGGCGCAGGGCCAGTGGAGCACTCGATGTCCTGTTTCAATATTTTTTTCCCACAACATTTTCTTGCAATTGGAAAGAAAACTATGGTGCTGCTGGGCAACAGGGTGAATGTCCCCATTGATGTAAAGTCTCACTTTCATAGTCTTGAGCCTGTGAAATAACAGGAAAAGACTCAAATTCAGACAGAGTGTGGAGTTTATAATTGAATGATATTAGTCCCATGTCGGCAGCAGTGGCAAAACAAAGTAGGCAAGCACTGGACAAAGCGCCTTAAAGAGCATGATTGGTCTCTTGCACAGGTACCGCTTTGTCTAAATGTTGCAGTGAATGATCCATGACTTCAGTGGTTTAGAAGCAACCCATGAGTATACTTTCATGTTTGACAGGCTGAGGCATAGCACAGAAGATAGACTGTAGAACTTGACTGGCATGTTAATCGAAGCACCACTGTCTACAACAAAGTTTATGGGGCAAGCGTTGACCTTTATTCCGATCTTAGGGCAATGTCCAAATTATTTCAATGGTTTCATTTGGTGGCTTGCTATTGTCATTTTGTCTTCTGTGCAAGCAGTCCAACCCACGAGTGTCAGTCATTCCATGGTCGATGCCATCAGCACACATCCATCTTATGAACTAGTGCTTAACAACAACGCTGACAAGCCATTACATGCTGAACGACAATAGACAGTCTAGTTTTCTATTAGTCGTAACAGATGTTGCCTTCTGGCGTGGTGGGCAGAGCAATAATGCATCTGGCGCCTTCCGGCATCCATTTGCTCTTCTCACAGGTGTAGTTTCTTTTTGGTCTCGCAAACCATTATGAAGTGGTTCTCTTTTACTGCAACCTTCACATGTTTGTCCTGTAGCTGGGCATTTGCCTTCATGTGGAAATGAAAACCCACATCAGAAATATTTGTCTTTGGAGTGGTCGACTTGCCTGAATCTACCTTGTGCTTGCTTTTTATGATCAACACAGATTCATTTTTCGCTGTTCCAGCATCCATCCTAGAGGCTTGTCGATCAGCTTTCTTCTGCTGTTGCAGCCATTAGTACTTTCTTTAAGCTGAGCTTCTCCCAACACCAGTCGTCTGAATTCACTAAACTTGCAGTGTTTGAGAAGCACATCAAGTCTCTCAACAAACGTAGCCATCATTTCGCCAGCTTGCTGTTGTGCTTGATTGACAACGTACCTTTCATAGCAGACATTTAGCACCGGGCTGAACTTAACTTCCAACACTCTCGTGTTTGGACAGTATGAAAGTGCATGAGCTGGTGATATTTTCTGAGCACTTTTTTACTCCATCACTGGCATGATTCTGCAAGTATTTAATGATTTTCTCATCAACTTCTAGGGCATCTATTAAGTCAAACATTTTGATCGATCTAATCCACCTGGTGCCAATATTTCGTTCTTTGTCATGTCAAATGGTGGTGGTTTCAGAAACACAGCTGTATCATACTTTGTGCTCTTTTCTACTGCTGTTGAGTGTATACGCAGTTCAGGTGACAGCTCCTGTTCTGGGTCGGCACCTTCCATAAGCACTGGCCTTGTGCTTGTGTTGGCATGCGTCATTGAATGTCACAAGCGGTACAAAACGGGGTGGTGATGGACGTAGCATCTGAATCAATCAAACACTCACACCCGGTCAAAAGATCTGGGTTAAATCCATCACCATTCTTTAGCCCACTCTGCCACCCCAGTTCAGACATGGCTATATGCAAATCAGTCTGACCCTGTGCCTCATGGGAACAGTCCAGCCCGAACTGCCAAGCCATGTCTTCCCTGGACCGGAAACAAGCTTCCGAGGAACGGTTTCTGGCATTCCAGCCATCTTCAGCCCAGCTTGCTTGAATCCAGTGGCAAAGTGAGCAAGGGACTCACGTCGGAGTATACCCTGCCACAGTTATGGCGGCCAAAAGCGGTACAAAAGGGGGTGGTGATGGACGGAGCATCTGAATCAAACACTCACACCCAGTCAAAGGATCTGGACTGTTCCCATGAGGCACAGGGTCAGACTGATTTGCAAATAGCCATGTCTGAACTGGGGTGGCAGAGTGGGCTAAAGAACGGTGATGGATTAAACCCAGATCTTCTGATTCAGATGCTCTGTCCATCACCACCCCCTTTTGTACCGCTCATTGAATGTCACAAGGCACCATCTTCTTTCTTGACGGGAACGGGTTCATCTCTTACACTGGTTAGTCACAGTTTGGCATTGTACCTGGTTGTAGCTGCCTTTAGAGTTTCACTTTTACATCAATGATAGCTCTGTTCTGCTATTGCGCAACATCTCTTTTGGCCTTTCCAGGGAGTTTGTCTGGCTTTTTGAATGTGCTCCTCTGGTAAGCCTTAAACTTCTTTGATGTCCGTATATGGGCTGGAGCATGCCTTAGATTCTACACTGGCCACCCTAGAACTGCTTATCGAATTGGGTGCATAAGGCATTCACAAGGAGTTTCCTGTAATGTAGCAAACTTCCAGGGAGAGCACTCTTCTTTCTTCAGGGGCACAGATCCCACACTTGTCGCCAGTTGTAGCATCCGCCCCAGCCTGGAAGCAAGCTAATTAACACGCCACACAAGGAGGTCTGGAGCTTATATCTTTATTTCTCTGCATACAATAACACACTGTTCTCGGATTACGTCAGAACCATTAATAACCACACCTTAACACCCCCCAGCCAGTTACGTACTTCCTCAGAGTCGACCTAGAACCACAAGGATCCTAGCACAAAATCTCATGACACTACATCGCAGAATCGCTCAAAGTTGCTTGCTTACCGAAAATCATAAACCGAGCGCCTTTTGCACTTCATCCTTCACAGATTAGCACAGTCCTATAAACACAATAGCACCTTGGTGGTCATCATGCATAACATGGAAAAATTCACACACAAAAAAAATAAAATAACCACTGCCACACACCCTACTTGTAGTAGCGTGCTACCTCTGTTAGCAAGCATTTCAGCATCCCATAGGGGTAGGAGGCACTATATAGATGTTGCAATACAGATACTTAATCTACACAGCCAGTTCACAGAAGAGGACGACTATGGGCAGGCATGGGAGATGAAATAACAGTGACGCTTGCAACCAAAATTCTTAATGGAATTCCAGGCAATGATTTATTATGGGGTTACTAACATGCCTGTTTTTTTCCCAGCTACAAGCTACAGTTTTAAGCCTTAAAACGGCCATTGTCCCTGGCACAAAATCTAGTCTTTCCACGTAACGTTGGTCTTTTGGAGTGGTGTACAGATGATGGTTTCCGCTATCAATTTCAAATTTAATAAGCACTATATCAGGACTAATCTATGGTCTGGGATGTAACTCTAACCTATATTTTACCGTCAAGCCTTCCCACAAATGGTAATCTTAGACAATAACTGCTACAGTTTGCCTCCGTCAGCACATCCCACTAGACAAAAAAAAAAAAGTAAACGTCTGCACTGAACGAAATGTGAAACTGGGATTCACAAAAAACAAACAAAGATGGAAAAGATGGTGAAAGAAAAGCAGAGGCAGAAATGTGGTACAGTGGACCTAGTGAGAAAATAGCAAACAGCAGAACATGACTACTGAGAATGCCTACAACACATACCAGAAACTAGTGTTCTTGCTTTACATGAGTTCTTGATTTCATTAGGCAGCTGCCTTCGGGGACAACTCATCCGGTCCAGGCATCTGCATTTGACTCCATAGTCACTGGTTCGACGCCTAGGCTCTCTGCTCAGCCTTTCATTATTTCAAGTTTCATATGATGAGCAAGAAACATGTTACCTGTCAATAGCGCCAAGAGGCCTCCAATAGGTTGAATGGATGCTCTACAAATAACGATGGCCTGCTATCTAGATTTGTCAAAGGAGATCCTAGGACTGTTTTATTTGATCAGGACAATCTTACCTACACAAGTAGAGCAAAAAAAAAAAAAAAAAAAGGGGGTGGGGGGGGGGGGGGGGGGGGAAGACATCCAGAATTACGATTCAAGCTCAGACACCGTCACGGAAGGGTCTCCTCAACCACCAATGCAACTCAAAACAGGTTGCAGATTTATATGTGGTTTATTTTTCAGCATGCAAGATAAAAGTATCAGTGTTCCATATTTTGCTTCCAATTAACGATCTATTACGAATCACTTGTGGTGCAGACTGGCTATGGTTGGTACTACACAAGTAGCTATCTTGTACTCAAACCATGGGAATTGTAAGTCAGTCCAGTTTAAAACTGTAGGCAATGAGTTCAGTATTTTTATGAGTCAGGAGTGACATGGAAACTCTGTCATTAATCTCTGCCACTTGGAATGGCAAGTTGGTAATCCACGTTATTGTTTTAGCTGGTCTGTACCATTATAGGAAAGGATTAAAATGCAAATCAGTTTAGGCATCACCCCAAAAGGATTAGTCCAGCCTCATGTATAGATAGATATATGGCAGACAACTTAACTAAGACGTTTAGTGTCCACAGTCCCAAAAAGGACAAAATATCTAGGGTTCTTTGTGTTCACTAGGGTCATAGCTTCGGGGTGGGAATGTATGGCCACCCCCACAAATCAATGAATTTGTGGTTTGGGATCCTAGTATCAGTCTGTTATATCTGGTTTTCTGACTGTAATAAAAAGACAGCAAGCAATTTTCAATGCAAACTGTCTTGCATTTGGGAGTGTTTAAGCTATTGACATAAATGAAAATGCCTTTTATTAATGCGTTTTTAAAAAGCAACACATGATAGGCATTGTTAATTGTAATTCCAAGTGCCAATAGCCCCAGCTCTTGCAAATGCGAGACCACTTTAATGGTGGCCGCACCCCTTTTAGACGACGCTCGTTGTATTAAGGTTACAATGAGCAGTGTCTAAAGAAAGGGGCTCAGCAAACAAAATGAAAGCGTGTATGGGGTGCTTTCACCCAAAGGTAAAAAAAAAAAATATATATATATATATTTTTTTTTTAAGTATACAAAAGCTTCTGTAGCGCGCCCGCTAAAGTGAAAGCAGACCGTGCATTAAATCAAATAATTAAATAAGCATGGCTGCCATTGTTAAAGCGAACTGTGCTGTAATTTAAATAAATACATTACTAATATAAAAGTATGCGGAGTGCTATGATGTTGTGGTTAGAAGATTAAAGAAAGTAGTGTGACTATATACGCAGACCATATACCACCACAAGTAAAAAAAAGTCCAGTCGTTATGGGTGGTTACAAATGCAGACATGGCAGTACCAAGGAGGGGCTATTATGCCCATTCACAAATTAAATGGCAACGATTTCGCAAGGACAGTAACAGGAGACAATTGAAAACATGGGCAGAGCTTCTGTGCTTAACCTCCATACAACATGCCTTGCAGAGCAGCGCATGAGCGGTCCAGGCTTGACCTAAAAACAGTAACCTGTGATGTAAAAGAGAAGACAGACACCTAATGGCCACATTTCAAAGAGTGGAATCAGACACCTTGGAATCAATACCAGCTAAAGAAGCAATTGATGGACGGAATGCTGGACAATGCAAACATTCACACCCAGTCACAAGAATGTGGGTTAAATCCACCATTCTATTGCTCACCACACCACCCCAGTTTGGACCCAGCCATATGCAAATCAGTCTGGACCCTGTTCCTTGTGGGAGTAGTCCAGCCCTAACTGCCAAGCCAGGTCCTCCCTGGAACAGAAACAAGCATCCTGGGACTGGTTTCAGGGCATCACCCTTCATCAGCCAGGCTAGCTTGAATCCAGTGGAGTGGTGAGCACGGGACCCACGTCTGGGCATACCCTTCCCACTTAGGGCGACATATGCAAAAGAAACAGTTGATGGACAACACAAACATTCACCTAGTCAAGCTATCCTGGCTGATGAGGGCTGAAAGCCCGAAAACGGTCCTAGGATGCTTGTTTCAAGTCCAGGTAAGACCTGGACAGGCAGTTCGGGCTGAACTGTTCCCATTGGGCGCAGGGTCAAGACTGATTTGCATATGGCTGGGTCCAAACTGGAATGGCATGGTGAGCAAAAGAAAATAGATTTAGGCCCAGATGTCTGTACTGGGGTGAATGTATGACATTGTTCTGCATTCTGTCCATCAATTTTTCTTTTTGCATCAATAACAGCTACCCCACTTTTTCTATGTTGTGCGATCACAGATTTTATTTCACAGTCTCCTTCCTTATTCTTACATATAAGGGTGCTCTTTAAAATTGGAGTTCAGGATGCACACTGTATAAGCACCTCTTATGTTTCATTTAGTAGACTATAATGTTGCTCCACCTATAATAAGATTCTAGGCTACATCTAGGGTTTACATGACTACCGACTTTTCCCTTGGTTCACTGATTAGACAGTTGGTGGTGGGAAGCTGTTAATGTTTCTAATCTCATGTTTCAAAAAACTATCACTTTCAATAAAAGCTCATCCGTGCAGGGATATAATCTAATGCACTAAAGTGCAATACACTTCTTGCAGAAATACAGTATCTTCACAATTCAAAAGTATCACATTTTTACCTTTGTTACACAATATACTTGCCAAAAGTATTACTAGCTTAGCTCGTGCATGGATATTTTTTTTTAGAGCCAAGCCAGACAACTCTGTTTGCCATATCAATTTGCCTGTGTGTCCTCCCACTGGGATCCTCTAGACAAATGCCTACCTAAAGCAAACCAGTTCTGGCCCTACTCCCCCTGGGGGGAGCCAATGACAACCTTTTCATCTTATCCCTCCACCCCATTGCTTTTGTAGTTGAGAATGCCCCTGCCCAAAAGTCCAGCCCCCTCCCCCTGATTAAGCTACGCCCCTGGTGGTCACATAGAAAGCTCTAATGATCGAACAAAAAAAAAAAAAAGAGGGTTAGTTTTCCTGGCTTTTTGTTAGCAAGGACGCTTGCCATCAGCTACCCCCAGCTGTCCTAGAAAATACCCACAAGAAACCGCTCTGGCTTCAACAATATGGAAGGTGGGAGCAGGATCCCTTTGCTAAACAGGCTGTCTTTGCAAAGTTTAGCTCTACCCTCCAAGCGTTATGAAAAGGAGTCAGAAAATTGTGTCCTTAAGTCCTACGCAAGGATATATTCCACAGCAGACACCCCTGTCAAAGGAATTATTGTGTTATCTTTAGATATACTGAAGTGTGTACGTTTTTGATCCCTCCCCCCCGTAAAAAAAAAATCAATGACAGCATATATAAAACGAGAGCAAGGGTCACCAGTGCTACATCGTTAGGGCAGGATATGTCACCGATATTGCATGTGCTTTCTAAACAAAAAGTGTCACCTCTCAGCAGTTAAGTTGTGCCTGCTAAATATTCACCTCAAAGAGCAAGCACACAAGGGGTCGCAATACCAAGCTAAATGTCGCATCTACAATCTAACAAAAGGACTACTTGACGCCCTCAAGCCCATGAGGAACACAAGTAACAGTGTCACCATCTATGGAAAGTCACGGCGTTGATCAGTTACCTACACAAGCAATGACAAACGGGGAAAACCATGAAAGAAATGCTATGGGGCCCACTTAAAGCACACTACTACCATTTACTGTACTTGATTGCATGACGTAACCTACTAAGTCATCTACGGCCAGATCTAAAAAAAAAACGCTGCTTGATTCTGAAGCAAACCCTAGCAGCTAATAGTTTTTGCATCTATAAATTATCGTCCTACAGAAAACTCCCAACAGGACGGATGGTTGTGCATGGTTATTTAGGGCCCGGGGCAGTTGAAGCCTACGGGAATCGCCGTGTTGTGGCGACAGCCCCAGAGGTAATCTCAAAGAACAGCCACCTGTCTTATAAGTCCCTATGCGGAGAGTTCTTGAAGTCTACATAGAATTATCCCGATGTCCACAGAGCGGATTTTGCAAAGACTGCCCTCAGATAGGTTCTCTTGGCAGTTTAGGGCGCGTAATCGTACAAAAGTCTGCTGCGCTGCAAAGTGCGAGCATCTGAACTTAATTTGGTAAAGTACAAACGTTTCTACCACGCGGTCATGTGAGCACTGGACTACTCCCACCCTGAAGAATCCCATTGTGTTATGAAGGGTCTACTACAGTAGACTCTACTGTGTGCTAGACAGGAGTTCCCTCCGGTTACTTGCTGCAAAACTGGAGGTGCTGAACGCCCACATGTCACCGTGGCGGACAGTGCCTTTTAACTAGGACGTAAGGCACTGACAAGCTTCCGCTCTCGGAGGACAGTCAGTGAAATTGTACTGCTTCACAAGCAGTAAACGTTCGCAAGTCTTAAACTGATAGGAATAAAACACGGCCAATGCCTCCTATACTTATCGATAGGTGGAAACTTCGCAGCAAGGGAGGGGTAAAAAGGTACTGGGGAAAAGTTTGACTTTCATTTGTCGGAGGACTGCCCCTCAAGCCCGTCCTGGGCAGGATTTCCGAAACAAAGGCCACAATCAGGAAGTCCGGAGGGTGGGAGTTTCTATTAAAAGGATTCCCCTCTCCCGCTGTTAGGAGGGAAGTTGCAGTTGTTTTCCCGGCACTGCACCCTGGAGTGCACAGAAAATACTCAAAGGCAGGGTCAATGGGCGATTCAAGCCCCTCCCCGATTTTTTTTTTTTAAATAGGTTTTATATTGTTCAAACTCGACCCGAAGGTATTGAGGGCTCTACATATGCACCGCTTACATTTACAAAAGGACACATCCAACTGTTTAGTTTCTTTTAGGCACGAGGAGATTAAGGGACTTGCCCAGATTCAAAGGATGGTGAGCCAACGCCGAGATTTTAATACTGACTCCCAGTTCCAGAGTCGGCAGCTCTACGCCACATCCACTCCCAAGTTTCATCCCTCCGAGGTCGGTAACATGAGGACCGTTCAGTTGATTAACAATACACGTTAATTAGCGCCAAGAGACCCCATCGTGTTACAGGATTTAATTGTGTATTGTCCTTATTAAGCGCCACGTCAGAAGGTCGTCGAACATAACAGCAAGTTAATTCACAAAAGACGCGAACTCAATTACTAAATGCAGAATTACACATTCCACTGAAGACCGCTGGGGCGCACAGCGGGGCCCATCCACATGCTCTGGCAGACGCTGACTAGGTAAGTCGGCGTGGACACTTAAAAAAAAGTGAAGTGTCAACAGATATATTTGTGATTAAGAACTTGGGTTCGCGAAATAAAGCTGAACAGCTAAGCATAACTCGAAAAGCGGCTATCGGAAGGAAAACGCCCGTAACAAAACAGTCATTAGCTATTGTAGTAGAAAAAAATCCAACGGAACAGTGATGTAGAGCTGAAATGTTTCAGTTGAGTTCCTTACAGCAGCACCAGGAGTGAAGTGCCAACCTGAAGAACATTCCATGAGTCGCTGATGTAACACTGTTCATCAAGTGTTCCACACAAAGCCCCACTGGCACTAGCAGATTACTACAACAATGCCTCCAATAAAACCATTAGTATACGAGACAAAAGGAAGCCATCGAGAGAAGTGAAAAAAAACTTTACAAAAAGTTTTGGTGGGAAAGGACTGGTTTCCTTTATGCCCACATACAACTTAGAAACATGGACACCATCCGGAAATTACATTCTAAACGTTTAAATAGACTGGGGTCCATTACATTTGGGCGCAAACATTCGCCAGGTTCGATTGAGTGCAGTCCAGGAACGTAGCCCTTCGTCTCCCCATGGAAGTAATTTGGAGTGTTGTTCCCAGTATTTGCAATTATATGGTGTAACGTATCCAAGGGTGCTGCCACCAGCCTGGCTGTTCTCAAGGACCTGATTCGAGAGGCTGGCTTGCTGGCTGAGACTGGCAACATAACCACTATACAAGTACTTGAATGACTGCTATCTGGGACAGTAGTTGCAGACAGTACCATCCATCTTCAAGTGCGTGCTTCACTTTGAACAGGTTTGTTGAGAGGATGCATTTGCGCAGAGAAAGAGACGATGTACTCACGGTTGTTTTGGGGGTCTCCAAGTTGCACGGCTTGCTGAGGCTGCACCTGCCTCCGGTTCTTTTTGTTGTTGCCCCCTCCAAAAACAGCCCCCGTGCAGAGGCAGAGAAGCAGCAGCCGAGTCCCAGCTCCGGCCATCCTCAGGATACCGAGGACGACTGCAGGAGAATAAAACTTAAAGTGCCCAGACACAACAGAGAGTCAGGCAAGAGCGACAGAACCTTAGCGCGAGACACCTTATATACACGGCGCGCGCCCACCTCAGCCGGCATAACTAGGGGACGGCAGAGGCGAGGCTAGAAGTAAGGGGCGTGGCCAAGCGAAGAACGTGCGAGGAGGCAAGCTGAACCGTGGGCGCGGCTCGAGGACAGTAACGGGCTGCGTACGGAGGCTGGGGCAGGCCAGTGGAAGAAGAAGGCGGAGCTGGGATTTGAGGGGAGGAGAAGGACCCTGCAATGAAAGTGGTCGACTGAAGCTTTCTCTAAGGGGAGCAGAAGAGTGGCGTGGTTGGTCCAGGTAGTGCGTCGATAGTGGCGCTGTGGCTTAAAAGTGTTGCCAAAGTAAAAGAGGTGTGCTGAGCCGTTTAAAGCTCGAGTCAGAGAGCTCGAGGTCCATTGGGCCCTCGAGCCCAAAGAGAGCCGGACTTTAATGTGTCTTTTCTCCGACATCAAGCTCTAACTTCATACGCTTAGAATTAAAAGAGGTGACCTTTTATGTAAAATAGGAGCGAGAGCGATTAAAAAAAACATCTAGTGACTAGCATTAATCTTGGCCTATCTGCTCGCAAATTGTGTGATTCTATGTACATGTTTTATTTTATATCACTTTCCAATATGTGAGTTAGGGGTGTTCTCTATACAAAAACAATCCGATTTATCAAGGGGAAACACTTCGGCATGTTAAATAAATACTTTATTTTTATTTTAAAGAGACTGTCATTTTCAAATGATGTTTGTTGCTCGGTTTAAATGCCAATTATTTTCAGGGTTTGAGTCGGGCATGTGCTGATAGAGCCAGACTGTGTGGTTGGGCTCTCCCTGTTTATTTGTTGGCTCACTCAGCTCAACAAAGTAATAACGAAAAATATATTTAATATAATTGCATGTGAAGTAGTCATAGTTACAGTTTACACACTTTTGAAGTGTATGTTTTATGCACTATCTTCTGGTGATGTGCATGATAGGATTCTGTTCCTGTTTTTAGTAGGTCTCCTATAAGATACACATTTTCTTTTTCAGTTTTACTAACAAATACTTAATGTTCCTTGCAAAATGAGAGCAAGTATGTCTCGCGAATTGCTTTGTGGGTGAGGCAGTTAATAAGAAAGTATCTGTCTCTACTTTTTCCAAGTTGCGTCATTAGCAAATTCCATCATCTCTGGATTTGAGGTTCGTTCTGTGTCGACTGGTCCTATTTCTAGTGTGTGGTCAGGTCACTGAGTCTGTATTTGGTGTGTGTTTGAGCAGTGGGCTTTTTGGCCACAGTGAGGTATTCTACAAGATTACAGTTTCTGTTCTGGACTGTCACGATTTTAGCCCAAGAGGGCAGAGGGAAGCCTTCACATGATAGGCCAGATGCCCCTCTCATTAATTGGTGAATCACCTGACTCGGACAGGAAACAGAATGGAAATTCTGGAAGATTGGACAAAGACACGTGGGAAAGCCAGACAGCTAACCTTGCAGGGATAGGAACTTCCAGATCAGTAAATTAATTTCCAGGTTATTAGTAGAAGAGCATATTTAACTGCAATACATAGGTGTCTGTAGTGATCTATCCACGCGCGGACACTATCAGTGGCGGCTGGTGACATTTGAAAGTGGTAGGGTGTAAAATTGGTGGTTGAGCACATCGCGTGGATTGAGCGTCTTAAGGCGGGTTCGGCGGGGATTGTCCCCCGAGAAAATTTTGAAAAATTAGTGGGCAAATAGTGCATTTTTAAGCAAATTTATCTAGACCAATGCTCACCTCCTTTTTGACTATGACTAGTAAAGTGCATGTGGTTATGTAGATGCACAGAGAGGTAAAAGTTACTAATCTTAACTCCACACCTACGTACTTTGAAGATGCAACACATACATTGACACAGAAAATCCACAAGTTAGTATATGAGCTGAAAACAGTGCATCTTAGAAACCTGAAGAAGCAGCCCTTGCTCAGTGTTTCCTAGTAGGTACTGCAAATAGCATAATTTGAGCAGAAACCAGTGCCTGGGCAGTTCTGAGCCTAAATTTAGTTAGAACATGTTCTTGATACAGGCTCTGGATCACCAAGTTCAACATTCACTGTTACTTTGACCAGTCAAATATTTACTGTAAAAATGAAGTATGGAATTGATGGTGCCGAAATAAATCCTGATACTTGGCAAATAACCTGCACATACAACAATAACTTTATTTATTGAAAATAAAATGAGCTGAGCTTATTCTTCCCCTAATAGAGAAAAAATGTATATTTAGTCCCCTCCATATCACCCTTCATCTGTGTCCCTATCTTGGTGTTCTTTATCTTCCATATTTCTTCCCTCTGTACATGCTTTCACTCTGCTCGTAACATCTGCCCCTCTTTGTTCTCTCCCCTAAATCCTTTCTGTTTCTTTATGTGCTTCTTAGACATCGCCTCACCTTGCCTGTTTTCTCTTCTCCTGTCCCGTATCTGTGCCTGATCTCTACTTTCTTGCCTGTCTCCTCGTATCATTCATTCGTTTCCTGTATCTCCGTCTTATCTTTATTCTTTAAAATGTATTGTGTATCAGAGCCCCAGATGCAAGCAACATCTCTCCTTTCACTAGCTTTCACTGCTCGGTGTAATATTGTGGGATGTAGTCTAGTGGTTGGGGGGTGGAGTTAGAGGGAGGGGCAGGAACAGGAGGAGCCGGGGAACAGGAACCAGGGACAGTTAGAGTAGGGACATTGAGAAAGTAAGATGCATTGAATAAAGCTCCTGAAGATAAGCCCTGGTGTCTGTGGTTATTGGTAGCTGGACGCTACAACTGGCGACGAGGGTGGGATGAGCAAAACCCCACAAGCCACAGCACCTCGTGGAATCATCCTGTTCCTGCAGCGTCGAGAAACGAGCTCCGCTGCTGAAGGAAGGCGGCGCCAAGGAGAAGAAACCGCCGCTGCGCGGAACTACCCCTGAGAGAAGCTTGCAGCCGGTGACCCTGTCCCTTCGGAGGCCTGGAGGGAGAAGAGAGGGAGCCGCAGTGACGAGCGCTGGAGCGCTCGAAGTCGGAGCAGTTCGCGCCAAAACGCGACATTGCTGGATGCACGTACCCCCAGCATAGGCAGATAGAACAGAGGTCGGGAGCCCACCCCGACTCTGTCCAGCGCCCAAGAAGCGGAAAAGAGTGCCCCCGGGCGAAGAGCATCGCCCCCAGAAGATTTGGCGTTAAGCGCTGTCGAGCGCGGTGGAACCGGAGCTCGAGTGGCCCCGGCGCTAGGAACCTCACGCCTGATGCGTGCGTCTTTGACGCGCTGTCGCCGCGTGGAAGCGCCCCCCCCCCCCCCCCCCCCCCCCCCCAGCGCAGCGAAGCGGGAACTCGCTCCAACCTCACCTGTGGCTCAGCGTGGGGACCGGGAGAAGTGCTGATGTCCCTGGGACCGGCGGCCGGTGAGTCCCGAGTATGTCTGCCGAGTCTGCATGAGCCAAGTAAATGAGCAAAGTGAAAGTCTCGTGCAAGCCGGGATTTCAGGGGCGGCGGCCATCTTAGAGTCAGGCAGCTGGAAGGACATCCCTGTGAAATCTAGCGGCGGCCATCTTTAAGTCAGGCGAACAGTGGGAATAAGCATTGGCAAAGGACAAACATTGGCAAAGACCAAACAGTCATTGGCAAAGGCAACAGACATCTAAACAAGCATTGGTACATGCAAATCAACAAGCATTGGTACATGCAAGGACAAGTGAATCAACAAGCATTGGTACATGCAACTAAACAAACATTGATACATGCAAATCAGCGAGCAGTGGTGCCTGCGAAGACCAGTACAAGCAGTGGTACATGCAAATAAACAAGCATTGGTACATGCAAAGACAAGTGAATCAACAAGCATTGGTACACGCAAGTAAACAAACATTGATACATGCAAATCAGTGAGCATTGGTGCCTGCGAAGACCAGTACAAGCAGTGGTACATGCAAATAAACAAGCATTGGTACATGCAAAGACAAGTGAATCAACAAGCATTGGTACACGCAAGTAAACAAACATTGATACATGTAAATCAACAAGCATTGGTACATGCAAGGACAAGTGAATCAACAAGCATTGGTACATGCAAATAAACAAACACTGATACCTGCAAATCAGCGAGCATTGGTACATGCGAAGACCAGTATAAGCAGTGGTACATGCAAATAAACAAGCATTGGTACATGCAAAGACAAGTGAATCGACGAGCATTAGTACACGCAAGTAAACAAACATTGATACCTGCAAATCAACGAGCATTGGTGCATGCAAAGACAAGTAAAACAACAAGCATTGGTACATGCAAATAAGCAAACATTGATACATGCAAATAAGTAAATAAGTGAGCAGTGACGCATGCCACTAGACAAACGCTAATACGTGCAAATCAACAAGCACTGATCCACGCAAGGAGACACAAGCATTGAGACACGCAGATCCACAAGCATTGGACAACTCGCAGCAAAGAAAGAAAACAAGTGTTGCTGAAAACCAAACGAGCACTGGCGAACATAACAGAATCAAGCATTAGCAAAGACCAAGCGAGCATTGGCGAAGGCCAAACAAGCATTGCTAACGTCCCAGCACATGACCAGACCGCAGCTTTCGACTAAGCACAGATCAACTACGAAGACGAGAAGACAAATGAACAGCCCGTGCTCTGTGAACATGATCCATCAAAAGCCTCCTCTTATGGCGGGAGAAGAAATCTCACGACAGTTCAATCCCTGCTTTGACGCACCACCCCCAGGGATGCAGACGGATACCTGGAGTTTGTGTCTCAAGCGGAACCAATGGCTGGCCACATTGAGTGATTTCCTGGATGCCAATGGGGAGCAAAAAGAGAGGAAATGCCTAATGCTGCTCCTCCATTTGGTAGGTCCAGAGGGTCGATGCCCAATCGAAACATTTTCCGACGAAGACACAGACATCTATAAAAGACTCCAAGAGAAGCTATGTGCCCGTCTCTCCGCACAAACGGAAGTAGATCGAGAGCGCATCGCGTTCAACACAGCTCGGCAGGAACCCGGTGAACCACTCCCAACCTTCATCACTCGGTTAACAAACCTGGTACAAGGCTGCCACTTCAACACCTTTACGAACGAGGACGCAGTTCGACTCTGGATAATTGAAGGCTGCGCAAACCCCGACACGAAGCTCAAGATCTTGCGAGGAAAGTGGTCACTGGAAGAAATCATCAGGAAGGCCGAAATTGGAATGCACGTCAAAGTAAGAGACAAATCAAAGGACCCGAATCTGACGGCAAATCACCAAGACGCCTGGACGGATAAAACTCGAAAATCAGACAAAACAAAAAATAGAGTGAGGGATGGCAGATCAATGACAAGACAATGGGAGGGACACAGTGACAAAGAGTACTCTGAGTCAATCAGTCAAAAGTCTACCTCAAGGAGTTCTTCACCTTCAAGGCGTCATTCAAAGTCTGCCCAACGGGAGAGACACAGTGACAAGGAATACTCCGAGTCAATCAGTCAAAGGACAACCTCAAGAAGTTCGTCACCCTCAAGATGTCATTCAAAGTCCGACAAGGAGGGAGCGTCCAGTGAGACAGAGCACACCCCTGGACAAGATAGCACCTTACACAACAAGAGAGCAAAAAGGACGAACTATAGAAGAAGAGCCCAAAATAGTCAAAGCTGGAAGTCGGCGCAGGGACACTTTTCATCAAGTGGGGAAGATGAGTCTGAAGGAACATCATCCAGCAGGAGAACACATCACACCCACATCGAGGGTGTCCGAGCACCAAGTAAGTGGGAAGAAGAAATAGGCCGCATGAGACGAACTGACCCTCCCCAACAACAAACAGGAAAAGACCAACATATCAATGACACCGGAGACGACGAAGAAACTGAGAAGACGTCGTTGACATGTGAGCAAGGCAGAGATGGAAAGTTGTCGATCAACCTCTCAAATGAAACAGTGCCAAAGACAAGTCGACGAAGGCGCCCGGAGAATCACTTCAAAGACAACCCTGAGTCACCGAACAACGTGTCACGGCCCACTCATTTCAGACATCCACTACCCGATACACCCTCCAAGGGACGCTTCAAAAGGAGTATGGCCAGCAACTCCTCCGATTCAGAGAGCGCGTCTGTCCGATCCTGGAAATCGACGAGAGACTTCTCTGACCCAGAGTGCTCATCTGTCCAATCCCGTGAGTCGACCGAGTCATGGCCCCGACAACAGTCATGGCGTCAACCACCCAAACGCACCATGGAAACAAAGGACACCCTCCACGTCAAGAGCAACACGTCACACACTCAGGACTCTGAATACTCAGTCATGCCACAAGACAACCTGTCGCGTCAGTCACAAGTATATCTGGACACAAGTCAGACACCATCACCCCTGAAGGGCTCCGCTAGGCTGACTCAAAGGATCTACAAAAAGAAAACAGAGACACTGGACCTCAATCACCAGACGGGAAGGGACCAGCTATTCACTCCGCAAGGAAAACTGGACGTGTCAGTAGAGAGAGATCATCCGATAAGAGAGGAAAATGCCTATGCACAGATAGCTCACGAGTCCGCCAGACAACCCGAGGCTGTGAATGAGTTATCGAATCAAACCAAGATAGTCTTGTCAGATAGCACCGCACTGTCTGGTGTACATGACCCGGAATTGGAGGGCGGTGTTGCCCTCAATCGGACCTGTCGAAAGGAAGTAAAAGTAAATGCGGTGAATGAGTTACTGAACCAAGCCAAGACAGTCTCATCCGATAGCACCATACTGTCTGATATACATGACTCTGAATTGGAGGACAGTGTTGCCCTCTACCAGACAAAGCAAACAGAAGTAAAAGTAGATGCGGGTGCTTGGAAGAGGACCAGAACATTATTCACTCATGAAAGAGATCAAACATATGAACCGACAGTAGTTACACCACTGGAAGGAGACATGCTGGCTGGGGAATGTGAGAGCAGACAGTTCACACGCAACGTGATCGAGAATGCCCCGAGTAAAACAGCAGAAAGATTAACCAAAGTCAAGCCCCCCGTTGACTCGACACTACTAAGGCTTGAAAAACAGGCCGTCCGCCAACCCGTGTGGTGGATTGAAGAACTGCGAACACTGAGGACATTAAGCTCATTTTGTTAAGAAAGGGGGAGATGTAATATTGTGGGATGTAGTCTAGTGGTTGGGGGGTGGAGTTAGAGGGAGGGGCAGGAACAGGAGGAGCCGGGGAACAGGAACCAGGGACAGTTAGAGTAGGGACATTGAGAAAGTAAGATGCATTGAATAAAGCTCCTGAAGATAAGCCCTGGTGTCTGTGGTTATTGGTAGCTGGACGCTACACTCGGCAATGTTTGCATTTGTTCCTATGTTTTCACTCTCCCCTTTATCGCCCCAACATGTAGCTCTTCATTCTGTGTCCCTTTACATGAATGTCCTCCTCGTCACTGCCCTATGCCTCCTCTCCCCTCTTTTATCCACCCCTTGCCTGCCTCTCTTCATCTCTTCCCATCTCTCTCCTCCTTTTGCTTTTCTCCTTCACATGTCTCTCCTTTATCCCCACCTCTTCTACTCATGTCTCCCTTTGTCTCACCCATCTCTGTCCGTTTAATTCCCTCTTCCACCACAATGTGCCCCCTCGTCAGCTACTTTCTTGATGCCCATCTCCTGCCCAATTTCCCTGCCTTTTCTAATTCTCTGAGTTTCTGTGTCTCTTCCCGTATTCCAGTGCCCTTTATCTGCCCCCTCACCCCCCCACCTTGTATCTACACTTCTTTCTCCTGCTCGCCCCGTCAGCCTCATGCTGGCTGACAGTTCGTTACTGGTACGGTGACAGTTATTTTACAGTTGGCCTCCCTTTAGCGAAGTGCTTGCATGCACAATCCGCGCTGTCTGTGGAATCTTCTTACTTCAATTAAACTTGCAAACTTATTTCTTGTCGTGTTGGCCTCATCTTTACTACAGTGTCCTTGCCTAGCAAGAATTAGTAGTCGTATTTATTGACTCTTTGTTTCCAATTAGCTCGCCCACATGACTCTGCATTACATATTTAAATTTTTTTTTACCCTTCTTGGTTCCCCCGCATTAGCTTTTACCTGGAAACTATTTTTGCCTTGCCTCTATTTTTCTGTGTAGTCTGTTGCTGTTGCGCATCAGTCTGTTGTTATTCATTGGACTCTGCCTTCTGGGCGTCCCGTGGATCTGTTTCAATATTCTGCTCGAGGTTTGTTGTCATGACCATACCATCAACCATGGATTCTAGTAAAAACACTGACTCTCTTTTCACTAATGTCTATTTACACCAAATATATTTGAGTAGTTCCCTCTTTCTGGTACTCTTTTAACACTCATTCCTCACGCTGGCTGAAAACGAGTCAGTGCTCTAATCCTATAGGACCCGTACCCTCCAGTTCTGCCCCCGCCTCCCCCTCTACATGAATACCCAATGCAATATCCCCCACATTGTAATAACCAAAAGATTCTGGTGGGGTAAAAAGGCCATGTTTAATCACAACATTGAATAAACATGACAAGCACTTAACATGCATAATTGGTATTCATAATCACATTTTTCAAGACATTTCATGTACCTTTCACATTCCCAGCCCTAAGGGAGGAGCCCCATCTGGCTTGCATCTCGCACTGGGTATCCTATGCCAGGTGCCGTGCACCTGCCCCTTAGAGTGGTGGGCCCGCACCCCTGGTCCTTGTCCGGCATTACCAGGGCCCACCCCCCTACCACCAGGCTGCCCTGGGACGCCCGGGAGGCACGACATCTGTCGCCCTAGCCTCCCCAGCCGGTGGTGACTTCCTCCCAGCGGAGAGCTTACCATATCCCCCCTCAGAGCTGGCCTATGGAGTCCGCCAAGCGGCCTCCCATCAACCACTGTTTATTGATCGCAGGTCACATTTCCGCCACAAGGGTGGCCAAGGCCCTCCGGTCTGACGCCCTCCCCACCTGCGTTCAAGATAAATGACCAAAGTTCTCTTATGAAAGTGTCTGTCCCTAAGTCCGACAGGTGTACCCCATCCTGGTGGTACGTTGCTTCTCCAGAAATCATCCGGTGTTGTATGTAGTGCAAGCGGCCCTTCACTGAGCATAACCTTGCCTGTTCACCGTTCAATCTTCTTACTGAAACATTCAAAGATCTCACGCGGACTCCCGGGCCCCATGTCCTGCGTGAGAGCATGCCTGACCAAACAATCTTTGCTGCTGGAAAAATGTGCCCCAGCCAGGCAAACTCTGCAAGTAAAGCCTCCTTGACTGCCAAGCGTCCTCTGTCGACCATGTCGTTGCCTCCCAGATGGAAGATAATCCAGTCAGGGGGCCTGTTAGCTTCCTGCGCCCTGAGCTCCTCAACGAGCCGCCTCAAGTGTCGGATTCGCTTCCCCCCCGACGCCACGCCAAAGGAATTTGGTCTCGCTCAAGGCCGCCGGTTTCACCACCTGTCGTTGCTGCACCTGTCGTTTAACACCGTCCGATACGAGAATGCCACATCTGGTCATAACAATTCCGGCCTGACATATCTTTTTCAGCACCCTACGCCCAGCGTCCCACACCCCTTACTGCGTCGGGGGAGAGGCCTGCCCCGGCCGCCAAGGTGGCAGCGCCAATCCTAAATGAATGCAAGGAGTAACCTGCTGTACACAGACCCAATTTTCCCAGGGCCAGCTTGAACACTGCTTTAAATTGATATTGAGGCAGGCAATGTCCATTCTCGTGTATGAACAGGGCCGCCCCCCCCCAACAGGACGTAAGGCCAGGTACGCCTGCATCCGGGTTACGGGGCAGGCCGCCACGCCCGGAGCGGGCCGCAAGTGAATGGTGGTCCCCTTACCCAACTGGTCCGTTTTGGAGCGTCTTAACAGCACCACCAGCCCCCCTTGAGAAAGGACCATATCACGGAATTGCAGGCCCCCCCCTTGGTCAGATCGGGAGGCCCGACTATCTCCCCTAGGCGGAACGCCCCATAGAAAGCTAGGCAGAAGGCAGCCCCCATCAAGACTCCCTCAAACCGTGACTCGCATTTTGACGGTAAGACCCCCCAGAACATCAATCAAGGTAGGGAGATCTAGTGGCTTGCGACAATCCCGCCTAGGCCCTTCCAGTTTAGCCCATCCTGCCAAGGCCTTCCTCACCAGGAAGGAGGCCCCCGGGTCCCGCTCCCCCGCTATTTTGGCAAAGAAACCGATTGCCGATAGGTTCGCCCTGGCATAAGCCACGGCTCTGCCCTGGTCCCTTAATACCTGTAGAAAACCGTAGATTGACTCTGGGGAAAAAATCTTAGCAATCCCTGCCTGCTGCAAGAAAGACTTGTAAACATTGAAATGCTGTTGATAGGCACGCTTCGTGCGGTCGCTCAGGGAGGCACCTACCAGCCCCGCTAAAGCGGGGCTCCAATTGTCCACAGTGATGTAGGGAACATAGTCATGCGATCTTCCGCCTGCGGGTGAAACTTCCGGAATTCCTGCAACTTGGAACGAGACAAAGCATCAGCAGCGTGGTTATCAATACCTGGTATATGCGCAGCCTTGAAAGTTAAATTCAATCTCAAGCAAGCCAGCACCAATAATTTCAGTAACCTTAGTACATGCGGGCCCGTGGCCCCCTGCCTATTGATGACCTGCACCACAGCCATGTTGTCAGACCAGAAAGTTACTGCCCTGTCCCTGAAGCATTCCGCCCAGATAGTGACCGCCACCCAAATGGGGAAGAGTTCTAAAAAGGCTATGTTCTTAGTCAACCCGGCCTCATGCCAAGCTGCCGGCCACACTGCCCCGCACCAGGCCGAGCCCAAGATAGCGCCAAAGCCAATGCTGCCTGCTGAATCAGTAAAGAGGCCCAACTCCGTGCTAGACACCGGAGGGGCAGGCCACACCACCCGTCCATTAAAATCCTTCAGGAAACTGCGCCACACCTTAAGATCCTCTTTCACTCCCGCCTTTAACCGAACCCGGTGATGCTTCTGGGTGAGGCCCACCATAGCCCTGGCAATCGACCTGGAGAAAGGGCGTCCCATAGGGATGATACGCAGCACAAAATTCAGCTGTCCCACCAAGATCTGTAACTGATGCAAAGTTACTTTTGGACCTGCCAAGGCAGCCTCAATAGCCTGAGAAAATGCTACCACCTTGTCCATTGGCAACCTGCACTCGCCTGCAACAGTGTCGATTTCAAAACCCAAAAAGGACATACAAGTGTCTGGGCCTACTGTCTTGTTGGGTGCCAGAGGAACCCCAAATTCCTGGAACATTGCTACTAGTTCACTCAGCGCATGGGCGCAAACCTCAGATGCGGCAGGGCCCATCACCATGAAATCATCTAAGTAATGTATGACATCTGTGCACCCGGACCTGTAGGAATAGACCCACTGTAACATGGAACTAAAAGTCTCAAAGTATTTACAAGAAACAGCGCACCCCATAGGCATACATTTGTCATAGTAGAACTGCTGGTGAACCTGGAAGCCTAATAAATGATAATCCTCAGGATGGACGGGCAACAGGCGAAATGCAGATTCTATGTCTATTTTCGCTAACAAGGCACTGCGCCCTAAGTCCCTAACTTTCTGGACAGCAGCGTCGAAAGACGAGTACGTCACAGTACACAGCGCCGGGTCAATGGAGTTATTTACAGATGAACCTTTAGGGGCGGAGAGGTTATGAATCATTCTTAATTGACCCGGCTCCTTTTTGGACACCACCCCCAGAGGGGAGCAAACCAAATTTCCCCAAGGCGGGGCCGTGAACGGCCCAGCTACTCGACCCAATGCCCTCTCCTTTTCTACTTTAGCGACCACCACTGATGAATGAGATCTGGCAGACAACTGATTGTTGCATTGGCTAATGGGGGGGACATGCACTGCTGGGATGCGAAAACCTTCAGAAAAACCGTCAAACAAGACCTTGGCTGCCACCCTATCCGGGTACAAGTCCAGCCAATAAATCAATCTACCGATATACCCCGGGGTAGGCAGGCTAGGCCTGCGGGGGTTTGCTGTCCTTAGGAGCTGCTTCCCCCCCCAACGCTCTTTAGCTTTTTTTGTTGCATTTAAACTCGGGATGTGAGATTTGTCCACAATAGGCACATGCGTGTTTAAACTTGCATTGCCCAGGGGGCCAAGTGCACCCCTTGCCATTGTAAGCCCAGCAAGCCCCATTCTTCTCCCCCGATCCCCCTGGGACGTCCGAAAGGGCTGCCTAGCGGGATGCTCTCTACTGCTTACACTCTCTAACCAAGCGTTAACCTCTACCTGGTCCCAGCCAATGCCTGGGTTTTCTTCCTTAGCCCACCGAAACTCCCTATCAAAATTCAACCACACCAGGCCCCCATGAGTGGCATGTGCCTTCACAATCTTGTTGGTGTAAAACACTAACGGAATAGCCAACTCCGGTCTCTTCTCTAATAGGACCGTGACAAAAACATGGAAACCAAAGAGCCAATTCGTCAAAGTTTCCTCTACCCTTCGCCTTCTATCCTTGAAGGATCCCTCTTTGCCCTCTCTCTCTTTGTAATCAACATCACTCCTCTTGGGCCTGATCAGGGAAAAAATGTCAACGTATGCGCCCTTCCAGATCTTTTCGCGCACCTCCTGACTCACAAGCGTTGCCAGCATCCCTGACTGAGACAACACATTCCCCTGCATCCCTCCCAATAATCCCACAGCCTCGCTGCTCTTGGCCAACGTGTCTGGCTTACCTCCTGTGGGTCCCGCCGCCAACGCGGCCGGGGGAGTTGAGCTCCATTCGCCCCATTGGGGTTGGCTCTACGCGCTTCTACGACCTGCGCAATCTGCCTCTGGATGTCCTGCAATGCCCCCTGATCTGTCGCTTGCTGTGGAACCCAAGGCGCTGCCGCCCCTGCGCTCGGTCACTCCCCACCCTACCTGGGGCTGATAGTTGTCCTACTAATGTTGACACTGATGCCAACAAGCCATCCAATGGGTCTTGCACGACTGTCACTGCGGCCACCGGCTGTGGCGGGAGCGGGGCCGGCACATTGGTTACCGCCCCCGGGGCTAGTGCTTTCAATGCCTCTCTGATTTCGGTTAATAAAGACCCAACTGGGTCTGCCGGCACCCCAGGGCCTGCAGGGAGATCAATAACCTGCGGCGCTGGTTTTTCCGGTGCTGGACTGGGTGTGGGGACTACAATTACCTCGGGCTCGATCGGAGGAGGGGGGACGGGACCTACTGATCCCACGTCCTCCCCCCTGCCCTCGGGGTAGGCCTACGCTTTTTGCTCCTGTCCCCCACCTTCTTTTCTTTAAGGGGGGAAAGGCCGCCCTTGGAGGCTCGCCTTCTCTGCGCGGCCTCTCCACTACTCCAGGCTGCTCCCCCTCGCTCTCCTCGTCGCTCTCTGAAGCGTCCTTGCCCAACTTTGCTATAAGTAATTTTATGATTTGGGCCAACTCTGGATCAGTGTCCTTCCTCTTATGGCTCCTTTCTTGGGCGCCATACTGCCTATCACTTATATGCCCCCGCTGCTTCTTGCACCCGCTCCCTGCTGCTGGCATCTGGTCTCCGGACTACGCCTATGAGTGCCTCCCTTGCTGGCAGCACACCCTCAAGCAGCGCTAAGGAAACCTTGCTGCGCGCCACAAAATCACTGTTCCCTGCTCCCGGTCCCTCCCCGCGCACTGCCCACGCCGCCCGGCAGGAGCCCGCACACCAAGGAAGCCCCGCGTTCAGCCGCAACACCCGCAAGGCAGGAACACAAGACCTAAGTACCCGACACTCCCCCCCGAGGTCAACGGCTGCCCACGAGGTCCCCCGAGGCACCCGGCTCCTTACCTGGCCACGTGGTCAGTACTCGCTCCTTCGCGCTCTCTGGGGACCGCCACCGACTCCTGCTGCAAGCCGCACTCCCTCGACAATCCAACGGGAGGTGCGGTGAAGTTGATCTGACGCCCGCCGCGAGAAGGCTCTCCACACTCGCAGCCCGCTCTCCCTCGACAATCCAACGGGAGATGCGGGAGTTAGCAAAAAAGGCTGGTCCTGCTCGCGGAGACGGCAGCAACAGGGTACATCCTGGAGTGGTGGAGGGAACAGAGACCCTGGTCACCGGGAGTTGACCCTAAATAGGCCAAAGGTCTCCGCCCCCCACCACTCCGGATGTGCGTCATCGCCCTTGACCCGGCTGTACAAGGGGCGGCCGGCCGCCGATTGGCTGCCCGGCCGCCCAACCACAATGACTGCAGGGCGGGGCCCGGAGGTGCCTGGTCCTAAGGGCGCGCCTCGCGATACTCTGCTCTTGGCAAATCAGTTGCTGTTCTATCTGGGAATTTGCCAAAACTCACTCACCCGTAACAGCAAACAGCCATGTGTTTTCTCTCTTTCTTACCAGTTTTCTCCTTCAATCTCTTGTGAGGTTTTTGGGTGGTCAATAACTCCAGACAAATTCAGGAACAGCTAGGTCTCTCAGCCGATTGGCATATTTGGCCAAAGCTTCACAGGGATCTGTAGCCTTCTAGCTTGTAGCTGGTGTGTCTCTCAAAACTTTCTGTAGTTTTTCTGAGGTCCTATTCTAGGTCGTTGAGAAGTTTTTTCCTCAACTTACAACCTAGTATCCTATTTTAGAATCATGTTTCGTGCTCTGTAGTAACGGAATGGTAACACATGGTACTTGCCAAAACCATTAAATAAATAAACAGCCTGTATGGACTGCTCCAAAGGCAAAGGAGTAGCCAGAAAATTAAAATAACCCCCACTTTGAGCCATACCTCTAGTCACAGTGAGGTTCAACAGGTTTGTCTGGGCAAGATTAGTTTCATCTGTTTTTTCTGGAAGAAATTAAAATCATTCACTGGTTTTTAGGTCTCGCCCTGGTGAAAGCGCGCTCTCGCCGCGAGACTATAGCTGTCGGCTCAGCCGACAACGAGTGGAGACAGGAGCTGGCCACACGCCCAGCATTGTCAATGGGAGAGACAAGAGCTGTTCACGCGCGCAGGATTGTAAACGGATTTGGTCGCGCACCTGAGTCTGTCTGCAATTCAGACTCGGAGCAGCCACCTCCCCCCCATTCTTTCGCACACGCATGCGCGCACACACACACACAGAGACACACACACGCACACATACACGCATGCACATATACAAATTGACACACCACCTCCACCGCCGCACACACACACACACACACACACACACACACACAAGCTCTCTTTCGCTCTACCCCTCCTGTAACCTGCAGCCTTTCTACCCCCTTGCACTCTCCCTACAGTCCCT
Organism: Lissotriton vulgaris; assembly: GCF_964263255.1. Taxonomy (NCBI): domain Eukaryota; kingdom Metazoa; phylum Chordata; class Amphibia; order Caudata; family Salamandridae; genus Lissotriton; species Lissotriton vulgaris. The sequence continues at coordinate 866,685,366 of NC_141687.1, read as the reverse complement.
CCGAAAGAGCGCCCTGCAGTCTCCCTTACCCCGTGCATACCGGCAGACCACCCTGCAGTATCAAGTGTAGAGACGCACAAAAAGTTGCAAGCCCCTTGCTGCCTGGTGGGTGGGGCACGATTCTCCATGCCTGTCACTCATCTGGACCCCCTTACCCTCTCGCTGGCTATGAAAGGGTGAATGAACTGCACTGGGAGAAGTGGGTGGTCGCCTTACCGTGCTCTCGCCCTGCTCGGGGGTCCACAGACACAGAGCTGCCACCATCAGGACCCTGGCAGGGGTTGCCCCGAGGTCCCCCATTCTGCTCCGACTCCAGGGCTCACTTCGATGCTGGCCCTGCCTCTGCTGCCCCCCAGCCGGGACCCCCTCTCTCTTCCCTCCGGCCACGGTCCCTCCCCTCTCTGATTACCTGTCACTCTCGTCCTCCGGCCCCTCAACACGTCTCTTCCCTGGGTCCGTCAGCAAGCAGCCAGCCCCTTCCCGTCTGTTTTACTTTACACCCCACCCCTTACACACCCCTTATGAAAACACAACTTTCAAGGTGTGCGCTCCCGCCCCCCAAACTGTAGGTACACAAACTCAGCATGCACCTCCCGTAACTCCCTCTGTCTCTCTCCACCCCTCTTTTACTTCCTCCATCACTTTAACACCGTGCTCCTCTTCCTCCCACAAGCGCCCCCCTTCCTTTATCGGGCTAAGCTTACCCCATGCCAACAGGGGCACTATTTTCCATTTCAGTGTTTTTCCCTAACAACCCAATGCATTCTGGGAGTTGTAGTCTTTGTTCATTTCTGGTGGACCAGGTAGCGGATATCAGGGGCTGGCCGTTTCGAAGCACTGTAATATCAGGTGATATTTAACACACTCAGTGATACATATGGATACCGCTGAAGATTAACATGCTTAGTGCGCCCACTAAGATTAGAGTATGTTACTGCTTGACAGATCTTAGTGGTAGGTTTTTAAATCTTTGCCTTTTCACGTCAGATGTGTTTTTATGTTAACAATTAATTGAATAATGCATTTGCGAATCCCTCATTCACTAAATGACAAAAGCCTGCTCCTGAAGAACTTTTTGCACGCATACATGTCCGCGTTATTTTATTGAGAGCCCGGATGTCACTAACGATAAGGGGGTGTCATGACTATGTTGTAAAAATTCACCTATTTGGCTGCAGTGCTTACAATGTAAAAACAATATAAGTGCGGAGTCCCAAATTATTTCTTTAGCAATCTTCACCTTCCATCACTAACGCGGCCCCTTCCGCCACTGGCACTGTCCCCTTCCACTACTGGCACTGCCCACTGCCTGCAGAGTCTTAAAGCTGGATTCCACGAGCACTGCCTATTTTCAGCTGAGGTTTGGGGGGGATTCGTGCCACATAATATGCAAATTTGGTGTCACTAAGGTCATAAAACATCATTAGCCTACTTCGGAGTAATCTGCAGCCAGTTTTAGGCACATTTCCTGCCGAGAAATATAAATCCAAGCGACTCGGCCATTGACTGTACAGTTAGTTCTTAAGACTTACTGCCGTAGTTCAGAAGTGTCAGTAAAAACCCTGAAGAAATAGGCACGAGGGCCATACACAAAACAGTCTGGTGATTGCATAGCATATGGAGTGCTTCCCACAAGTGTGCAGTGAGTGCCGTTTAAAACAAGCATTTGCAATGCAATAGACATACACCTCACAGTCATTGCCTAGTGCTGCATCCCTTGGCCAGACCACTGCTCTCGATGTGGGACCTTCAGGCATGACATCGCCACTCAGCATTGGGCAGTAAGAATCAGTAGTGTGTGTGTGTGACTGGAAGATATGCAACATATCTTAGGGGCATCGCCAGTGGCACTGGGACAATGATGTCCTGGTCCTCGCATACCCCCCCACCCGCATAACGTACGCCACCGATACCCTCTTTGCCCTTAACCCCGGACGCACACCACAATGCTGCGCAGCTAACCCAGGACACACCCATGGACCATTCGCCTGCCACTCCTGCAAGTTCACCTGCATCTGTACCCACACCAAATCCACTTCCTCCAAACACAGCTCCGACTTTAACCACCTGAAGTGCATCCTGCTGAACACCCGCTCAGTCCACAGACACGCCACTGAACTCTGGGATCTACTCGACACTACATCGCCGGACGTCGCCTTCCTTACTGAAACATGGATGAACGCCTCATCAGCACCCGACATCGCCATAGCCATCCCGGACAATTATAAGATCATCCGAAAAGACCGCACCATCCAAACAGGAGGAGGCATCGCCATCGTCCATAAGAACACCATCCGAATCACGACCAGCTCTGACGACAACCTCGCGGCCGCCGAACACCTTCACTTCCAGATCCACAACGACCCCAGGACCAGACTTAGAGGCACCCTCATCTACAGACCACCAGAAACCCGCACGCAATTCAACGAACACATCACTGACTTCATCAGCCCACATGCCCTCACATCCGAGAACTACATCCTACTGGAAGACCTCAACTTCCACCTGGAAAAGAAAAAAGACAGCAACACCACCACCCTTCTGGACAACCTGGCCAATCTCGGACTCAAACAACTTGTTGACACCCCCACCCACTTAGCCGGACACACGCTTGACCCGATCATCACCTCCAGCAAACACATCTCCTTCGATCACACCACAGCGCTTCATTGGACGGACCACAGATGCGTCCACTTCATCTACAAAAAGACCACGACTCACAACCCCCCACAACCTATTCCTCGAAGAAACTGGAACAAAATCTCCACCGACCAACTCTTCACATCGCTTACCCATAACCCTCCTACCATATCATCGGACCCAAACCAAGCAGCCACCAAACTCACACAATGGATCACCCACAGCGCGGACGAACTAGCACCCTTGAAAAACCACCAGATCAAACAAAGTAGCAAAAAAGGCCCCCTGGTTCAACGATGACCTTAAGAAATCCAAGAAGTTATGTCGTACCCTCGAGAAATCCTGGAGAAAAAACCCAACCACTCACAACCTGACCACCTTCAAGGACACCATCCGCAAACACCACCAATTGATCCGATCCACCAAGAAATCAGCATTCAAGGACCGACTCGACAACAACGCCCACAACAGCAAGGAAATATTCAACATCGTCAAAGAATTTACCAACCCCATCGCCGGCACCAACGACATCACTCCCTCCCAAGACCTCTGCGACTCTTTATCCTCCTTCTTCCACAACAAAATCGCCGACATGCATAACAGCGTTGATAACCAGCCCGAAGATCAGACCACTCCACCCACCTCTGAACCAAAACAGCACTCTCACAACCTTTGCGCCTGGAACCCAATCACTACTGAAGACACCATCCGCCTGATGAACTCCATCCACTCAGGCTCTCCAACCGAGCCATGTCCCCACCACATTTTCAACAAAGCAGACTCCATCATCGCACCCCATCTCCGCGATGTCATCAACTGCTCCTTCAACTCCGCTATCTTCCCGGAAAGCTGGAAACATGCTGAACTCAGCGCCCTCCTAAAGAAACCCACAGCAGACCCCTCTGAACTTAAGAATTACCGCCCCATCTCACTCCTCCCTTTCCCGGCCAAAGTCATTGAGAAAGCCGTCAATAATCAGCTCGCCGCCTTCCTCGAATCCAACAAATCCCTCGACCCTTCACAATCCGGATTCCGAGCCAAACACCGCACCAAAATCACCCTCATCGCAGCTACAGACGACATCCGAACACTACTATACAACGGAGAAACAGTTGCCCTCATCTTCTTGACCTCTCCGCAGCCTTCGACACAGTCTGTCATAACACCCTCATGCAACGCCTCAGCAACCTCGGAATACAAGGAAAAGCTCTGGACTGGATCATCTTGTTCCTCGCAGGAAGAACCCAGAGAGTCCGCCTCCCCCCATTCAAATCAGAGGCCACCGAAGTCATCTGCGGCGTACCACAAGGATCATTGCTCAGTCCCACCCTCTTCAACGTTTACATGAGCCCCTCGCATTCATCGCGCGACAACACAACCTCAACATCATCTCCTACGCAGACGACACCCAGCTGATCCTCTCCCTCACCAAAGACCCAAACACCGCCAAAACCAATCTACACGAAGGAATGAAAGAAGTAGCCGATTGGATGAAGAACAGCCGTTTAAAACTAAACTCGGACAAAACGGAAGTCCTCATCTTAGGATCACCCTCCTCTGCCTGGGACGACTCATGGTGGCCACCGGCCTTGGGTACAGCACCCATACCTACAGGTCACGCACGTAACCTGGGCTTCATCCTAGACTCCTCCCTCTCGATGACCAGACAAGTTAACGCCGTCTCATCTTCATGCTTCAACATCCGACACATGCTCAAAAAAATATTCCGTTGGATCCCCACCGAAACAAGAAAGACAGTCACCCACGCACTGGTCACTATTCGACTGGAGTATGGAAATACCCTTTACGCCGGAACCACAGCCAAACTACAGAAAAACTCCAACGCATCCAAAACGCCTCAGCCAGACTCATACTGGACATCCCCCGTCATGCTCACATTTCCGGCCACCTGAAAGACCTCCACTGGCTCCCAGTACACAAGAGAATCACATTCCGTCTCCTCACCCACGCACACAAGGCTCTCTACGACCTCGGACCTGAATGCCTCAACACATGACTATCCTTCTACACACCCACCCGCCAACTACGTTCATCCAATCAAGCCCTCGCCGCAATTCCGCGCATCCATAGATCCACCATGGGAGGAAGATCCTTCTCCTACTTAGCAGCCAAGACTTGGAATTCTCTCCCCACTCACCTTCATCTTACACAGAACCACCTCTCCTTCAGAAAGCAGCTCAAAACCTGGCTTTTCGATAAGTAATGCACCCAACCTCCCACAAGCGCCTTGAGACCCTCTGGGTGAGTAGTGCGCTATACAAATCACTGAACTTGAACTTGAACATGGTGTGCATAAGAGTTGAAATAGTATCTGCAGCTGTGTCCAAGAAATTTTCTATGGCTGATTAGTACTAAGTCAAGTATGTAAATGCCACTTATCGATGAGAACACCCACGCCAAGCTGGGTTGTATGTTACATTGAATTTGTATCATCCAACAGATGTAACAAGAGTTATTGTACCGTCTGGGGGAAGCAAGGGATTCCGATCATGGCAGCCAGTTGGCATCCTCTTCCACTTGGGCTACAAGTAAAAAAAGAGCAACACACTATCATGATTAATCAGCTGCCATCCACCATTAGTCAAAACACGGGCTGGACACAGGGATGAGAATGATCGATTTTTAAAAGGCGGCCCTCTTCCCCCTTAAGTAGCACACCTGCCTGGTATCTCTTGTTATTTATGTGACTATACTCGTTGATAAAACCACGTTTTCATAAAACTGCAATCTGTCTAGACTTTGTCTTAAATAATAACGTGTCTTTGCTATCGGCGGCCCCTTAGTTGGAGGTGGCTGACATTTTGGCTTGATTGGTGGTTGTTGCAATGGTTGGAGGTGAAACATTCAGTATATGGTTTTGTGTTTGGGTACTGATTGATATGTAGATAAGTTGGTTTGCTATATCTCTGGAGGCCATGTCCGTTTTGAATAAAACAATTACAGTTATTTGCGTTTGTGCCTGGGTGTTAATGGATTTTATTGTCTATGGCCTGGCAGCCATATTCCTAGAAGGAGATGGTGAATGGTCTTTTCTTTTTTCACGTTATTTATGGTCTGGTGGACGTGGTACAGGTAGTTTTTTATTTACTTATTTATTAGTTTTCGCTTTTATATGGTGCAAACTTTACCCGCAGGTATCAGAGTGCTTTAAATCAGCATGCTTATAACAAGCAAGACTAGCACTCTATATTACTGCCAACTTTGCTTAGCATAAGCAACAGCTAACCATTCACAATGTTTATATACCAATTGCAAATTAAAGAAAAAAAATTAATGCAAAACATTGTCATTTACAATGCCAGTAACTCAAACTTTAATGCTGCGAGACCTATTGCATTGCAAATGCTTGTTTGTAAGGTGTTTATAATAGTATTAACACTCTATCCATAAGAGTGAGTGAAAGAACAGCCAACGCGTGTTTCACCCCTTTACATGGCCATCCAGCCTGGGGCTTCCTCAGGGTGGGTGAAATGCTCGGAATATCAATCAACGTCCTCTTTGAAAAAAAGTCAGAAGGATTCTTAAAGTCACGTGCATAATGCGGGTCTGGGTCGTGGCAGTCAGCTGGAGTCAGTGAGCCTGCAAAGTCAGCGAACCTGACCCGCCTTAAAAAAAGTTCCATTCACACTTTCTTCCTCCTTTCATCTATCTATCTATCTATCTATCTATCTATCTATCTATCTATCTATCTATCTATCTATCTATCTATCTATCTATCTATCTATCTATCTATCTATCTATCTATCTATCTATCTATCCTCTAACTTTTCCATCTATCCATTCATCGACCTGTTCTTCCTTTCATCTTTCCATCCACCCACACGTTTAATCCTTGCATTTTGTACATCCTTTCACCCTGCATCAATTCATTCACTCTTGCTTCCTTTCACTCAGTCATCCTACTTTTTTGCCTAATGTTCGTTCTTCCCTTTCGTATTTTATTACATTCGTTCAGCCTTCTTCCCTTTCTTTATTTCCCATTTGCATCAACTCATCTTTCTTCTCCTCTTCTTTACTTAATATTCGTTTTTATCTCCCTCACACATTCCATTTTTTCCTCTCTCTGTGGTTCCATATTTCATAATTTCTACTTTTGCTTTCTTCACTTTGCCTGTCAGCCCAAGGTCACAGCCCTTTGACATACCATTTCCCAAGTGTGTTATTTATGAGCTTTTTATGGCAAACATACAGACACATGAGGCCCTGAAATAAATCATATTTTAGAGGGAGTGAGTTCTCTATCCCATGGGGCCATGTGACACCCCACTTAAGCTGCTAAAGCGGGGGTTCCCCACGTCCAGAGGTGGAGCGAGCTAGCATTATTTTACTTTTGACTTTCATGGCTTTTGCCAAATAACGTTTGCATAGTTCGGCTACTTGGTATTTTAGTGTCTGGAAAATTAAGGCGTTTGGGTGGTTTTCCTTGATGTGATAACAAAATCTACAGATTACCTTTTTGATATGGAGTAAAAGGGGGAATCTCCCCAGTTCTGTTGTTCTACCCATGAGTTGGGTAGTTTCCGTAAACACAGAGATGTTGCTTACTGAACTGTAGGTGCATAGTTTCTGTTGCAGGTTTGTCTCATTCTCTATACTCACTTGTTACTTGTAATCATTTGTTGCTGTTAAGCCCCACACATCGCTTTCATGAAGTAAGACTGGCGAGGTGATGCTATTAAACTCTTTTAGCATTAAACTTACAGCTGACTTGAAGTATGCTAGTTGTTAACTGATGGAATAAAAAGTTTGACAGCTTTTTTTCTTACAGTGAGTTTAATCTCATTTACAACTAAGGCACCTATTTTAGGTCTCGGGTAAATATAGGTTGTGAAATAAGTTACATTTCTTTTTGTAATTCTTTGATTTTGTTGGAAACGTCATTTTGGTCTTTCTAGGTTTCCTTCAAGGGCCTATATTCTGAAGTACATTTGAAAAAGACTGAGCATGTACTGGAGTCCTTCTTTAACAGATGTTAAGCTAGTTAGTCACCTGCAGCTGTTTTATTTCCGAGACATTCAGCATGAGACATTGGGCCTGGGATTTCTATAACAGATTTGAAAAGTCATAAATGTAAAGTTTCGACACGTTTTGGTTGAGCTTGGTCGCATGTCCGATATGTTCCTGCTTGAAGGCCCTGCTTTACATGCTAATTGTCTTTAGTTGCAGCTCGTTGCACCATGCGTAGTGTTTGATATTGCAAATTACTTTCAATCCTACTCCAGGCATTAGTAATTCGATATTTAACCGTGTGCCAGATTAATTCAAAAGCTTTTCAAAATTCAATATTGCTAGCAACCTTTTTCCCCGTTTTCATTGCAAGATTGCTGATACGCATCCATAATGTCAGTATGTGGTCTGTTGTTCAGAGTCTGGGTAGGTAACCTATGTCTCTCATGGTTTTTCAGTTAGAAACATCTGGTTCTTTAGCTCACAAGACTATAGAACAGTTTGTTTGTTAGTCTCTATACAGTATAGGGTTGTAGTGCATCTGGTCTTTGTATATATGAGCTATGAGCCCTTCAGACCAGGACAACAAAGTGGCCAGATTGTTATCTGATATTGAAAAGTTTTACTAGTGCTCTCTGATCTTGGTGTGAGTTGTGTTTGTATTAGGACCACATGATTTGTTTTTAGTTTTGAAGGCCTTGGAACTATTTTGCCTGTCAGTTTCTGCTGGTAATGAATGATGTTACCCAGGGGATTCAGGTCAGTCAGGATGTTTTTCTTCATCTCAGTATGCTTTTCTTTGGAATAACTTTGTAGAGGTTCCTAAAGTGATCTTTATGTACCAGGTCATGATGGATAACTATATTTGGTTTCATACTTGTTTTAAGTTTATCCCATACATCAATGAAAAGAGAGCTGATGAGTATATCTATCTTTGAGCGTTTGCTTCTCATGTGTTCTGCCTTTTATTCCTTGTTGTTGATTTATTGTTCCTAAATCTGCTGATATAGTCTTAGACTAGCTCGGTGTTTAATAGATCATTGCGTTTTATTTAGATATTTCTACTTTTTGCATTAGTTTTTATTTCCTTTTAAACTATCTACATAGTTATTGTGTGAGTTTTGCAATTAAGTGATTATGTTGCTGTTGAGGAAATAGAAATTTTACGTGGCCAGTGTGCCCCCTACATGCACCCTATGTCTGTACATATACCCCATGTATGTCCATGAGACTTGTTGTTCTTCAGAATCGCCTTGTTCTTGACGTCATCCTGGCAGATAGGGGCGGGGCTTGTAGAGTGATCGGCTCCAGTTGTTGTGTGTTTATTCCAAATAACGCACCATCCGTATACGCAGCAATAACAAGACTCCATAAGATAGCTCACGAGATACACCAAAATCCAGGCACATGGACTTGGTCCGGTTGGCTCTGGAGTGTAATATCAGCATGGGGATGGAAAGTACTGTCATTCCTAGGAATAATACTGCTTGTTATATTCAGTTGCTGTCTCTGTCTACAATGTGGGCCAGCGATTTGCGACTTGTGTGCCACTGCCTGTATTCCCCGTCCACGTCCACGTGTACAAAAGAATAAAGATGAGCAAATGATGCTGTATGATCAGATATATGGTATCATGAATATAGATGTGTCCTGAAGGGCACAGTAAGGGACAAGGAGGGAATGAGGAAATAGAAATTTTACGTGGCCAGTGTGCCCCCTACATGCACCCTATGTCTGTACATATACCCCATGTATGTCCATGTCATGCAATTCCCTTCTCATGCCTGTAATAATAATGCCTCTGCATTTCGGTCCAATGTTAGCATGTCAGTTATCAGGCCCTCCATGAATGAAACGTTAATTCTGCACTGAGGCCTATGTTGCCAATGCATTTACATGGTACACGTTTTAATGTCGAGATGAAATCGTTTTCGTGGCTCAGTCGAGCCAGGCCCCGAATTCAGGCTCCAAGCCTCTTGACACTCTGAAAGCTGCAGTTTAGCTATGTATCCCTGACCTCTCACATACTTCCTGCTCAGCCGAGAGGTGCCCAGCCTGGCCTGCCAAGACAGTATTTTGCCTACAGTTATCTGCTCTGCTCCACAGAAACACATTCCTGTCTAATAAAAAGGGTAAACATATTCTGCCAGCAGAAGATAGGGCCTAGCCTTTCTGTCTCCATTCAAGTGATTTACAGAACCCGAATCCATAGAAGGCCCATGGCCCCACGCAATGCACGAAGAAATATAGGCACACACTAGCATTTAGTGATGAGCTGCCTCTGCAGCCTTTGCTCTAGCGACCTTTAAGTCAGATAATACATCCTCCAAGCTCAAGATATCAGATAATACCAGAGGTGCAGGTCGTCCTGACATCCAAGACTCCTCTACTAGCACGAAAGTCAGCTCCCCCCAGCTTCCCCCCAGTTACACGTCAATTCCACGTCATGACCAGTTTGCGCGCACAAGTAGGGAAAAGGTTTCTGCTGACCATGCAGACCCCCTCCATGTATCCACCCACCTATGACACACCTATGACTCATCAAGTGAACACCCATGTGTACGCCTTCTTACACGCCCTTTCTCACGCCCATGTGCTCTTATCTCTCTCTTTCACTTGCTCCGCCTGGAGCGCTCCGCCTTTTCTATCCAAGTCAATGTATGTTTTAACTATATATAATGTGTTCTGTGAATAAAGATTCAGATGACGATCCTTCCTGATCCCTAGTGGAGATGGAACCCGATTCTCCATTAACTCGAGTTATTGAATAAAGCCCTTCTGAATCGGACACCACGGACTCTGCCTCTCATTATATGCATGATCCTTATTAATGTATAGAAATTCTGACAGGGTAATTAATTTATTTACCACATTAATCTGGTGCCCGAACAGGGACCAGTCCCCTTCCCCACGCGCCGGCGATGTAGGTCCAGCCCCCTGCCCCCTGCCCCCTTCTACAGCCGTGACGGACTTCAAGTGTACACGACAGCGGGACTTCCTGCCTACTCCCTCAGGCCCACGGAGGAGACGGAGACTGCGACCAGGCATCCACACGAGGCGGTGAGGATCGCGGACCATCCCAACCAGAGCCCAAGTCGAGAGAGCAAGGTCCGAGGTATCCCGAGGCCCACCTGTTCCGAGGCGCATGCGCAGCAGCAGCCGCAGCAGTAGCTGTCACGCAGTATCGAGTTTCCGAGGCCTTCAAGTTCTGCTTCCCGGTGAGTACCATTATTGGGAACGCATAGAGACGGGTTCATTTATTTGAGCTCGGTAAAGACGTGTCTGGGTACACAGATACGGTAAAGACGTGTCCATTTTGGTGGACACGGTAAAGACGTGTCTCTTTATGAGACCGGTATGGTTGTACTGTTTTGCAGTACATAAAGTAAACAGTTTTTCAGGATCATGTTTCTTTTTCTATGTACCAGATTAGGACGTATCTGTTTTTTAATGTTTTTAATGTTGTACTGTGAATGGTTGTTTCCAGTCTATTCTTGTGTATATTGTGTTTTCGTTAAAGTTAAGTTCCAACATGCCACTGTTTTCGAAATTACGTCAGATAGGGACCAGGAAAGGGATACTCGAAGAGGCAGTCCCTGTCCCGCCTAGAGACACACCTGGTCATTTTATGTACCAGAAACATGGGTTAGATGCCATACTGTTTTTAGACTTATGGGTAGATTACACAAAGGATCTAGAAGAAAAGTATAGATGGCCTGTCTCAGGAACATGGGATGCTGAATGCATTATGAAAGTAGAGGAAGCGCTATGGAAAAAGAAAGATAGACAGTCCCAGAAAGATGCCATTGAGTTATGGCGTAAAGAAGCGTATAGGAGAACAGAGAAAGAATTCCACAAAGCAGAGAGAAGTAAAGAAGCAGCACAAAAAGCCAGAGAAAAAGAACTAAAGGAAGAAGGGGAACGGGTCAAGGCAGAACAAGTAGATAGAGAAAGAAATGCCCTTATCAAAGGCATGTATCCTGTCCTCGCTGAAGGACTAGCTAAAGTGACCCCGGAAGTACCCGGTAATTTGCCGCCACCACTGATCCCGACTAAAGTACGTAGTCATAAACAGACAGCCGAGGAGGTCTTCCTTTCCTCCTATTTAGAGGAGCCTGCTCCGGATTATGTTAATGAAGGTTTTCCTCCTCCTCCTAGCAACAATCCTTTTCTCCCTCTGACCGCATCTCAGGATCAGCATGCACAGCTGTTTCCGCCACCGACAGTGAAAGACGATTTAGGACAAGGGGCAGTGGGAGGGGGGGGCGACAAATACGCCACAAACACCGCCACCAACACGAGCACTCCAAGAGCTAGCATTACAACGAACGCCGCAAATGACGGCATCACCCTATAAGCATAATGTAACGATTTCACACTGTATATACGATCCAGTACCAGGTGTGGGCCCAATGCTCATGTACTCACTACGGTTAAGACGCGTTGCAGAGTATTTGATCACATTACCAGGCATGAAAGACAATTTAGACAGAATATACCATTTCATTAGAACGGGGGAGGGACCCGAGAGTATACATGAGGCCATGGCACAAAGAAAGGTGGAGGTTCAACGCGCAATTTTACGTTTTTTGATTAATTGTCTGATCAGGGAACAAGACCAGCCAGATAAAGGAGTAACTAAAGGTATGATGGAGTGGAGTGACAACATAGCTGCCTGTAAACATGATACAGTGAGTAAGACAGAATGCATGTACAAGAAAATACGAAAGGAGATTCTAAACTTGCACAGGAAAGAGTCAGACGAGAAAGAGGATTCAGCATCAGATGATGATGAGCACACATTCAGTGATCTGCCACCTCATGAACTGTCATATCGTCTAGCACTACGCAACAATACTTTTATTCGCATGTTGCACCATTCTCATCAGACCAGCAATGTAACGAATTGCTGGGTATGTGGCCGACTCCCACCTTATCAGAAAACGAAGGGAGTTTTGCCCCTCTTTCCTTTCCCGTTCTCGCACAATGGTTCGTGTGGAGCATGGTTTGCTTTAATGTCATCACAAGACAGAAAGTTCACAGATTCCCAGAGTGAAGGGATTTGGGGAGATTTAAATAAAGTAATAAATGAGGCATGTTTTCCAGACAAAGATGGTCTTCCCCAGAGAAAAGGAACAGATCTAGAAAATGAAGTGTACGACCAAGGAAATGTTTCCCTTAACTTTATGATTTTGAATGTCCAGTCCGAGAAAAATACAGATTCACCGTTCATAACAGTCTTACCAGTAAAAGGTGAATTATGCGTTAGAAAGAAAGGCTCAGTGCATTTAGGACACAGTGATTGTAATACTGTAGTCAAGTTCAATGATAAAGGAAAGTCTATTTTCAAAGCTTCCCGCCATTCCTATTTCATTTGCGGTCAGACAGCCTATATGCGTCTGCCCTTAGACTGGGGTAGGACGTGTTACATAGCGTTCCTATTGCCACCTGTTTTTCTAGCCCCATCCCATTATCATCGAGATTCCCAACTAGTACATGTTAGAAATAAAAGTGAGACCGATTCCCCAGTTGTCGATCAGACTGAGACAGCTTTAGAGCAATATACAGATTTCAATAGAGGATTCTTTTTCTTCATAGGTCCCATCCAAAACAGTAAATTAATACGTAGGTTAACAAGAACTCTTGAAGCAGTAGTGAATGAGACTACTTCTGCTCTAGCGAACTTGACAGAGGAGCAGTCTGCGATGAGACTTGTTGTTCTTCAGAATCGCCTTGTTCTTGACGTCATCCTGGCAGATAGGGGCGGGGCTTGTAGAGTGATCGGCTCCAGTTGTTGTGTGTTTATTCCAAATAACGCACCATCCGTATACGCAGCAATAACAAGACTCCATAAGATAGCTCACGAGATACACCAAAATCCAGGCACATGGACTTGGTCCGGTTGGCTCTGGAGTGTAATATCAGCATGGGGATGGAAAGTACTGTCGTTCCTAGGAATAATACTGCTTGTTATATTCAGTTGCTGTCTCTGTCTACAATGTGGGCCAGCGATTTGCGACTTGTGTGCCACTGCCTGTATTCCCCGTCCACGTCCACGTGTACAAAAGAATAAAGATGAGCAAATGATGCTGTATGATCAGATATATGGTATCATGAATATAGATGTGTCCTGAAGGGCACAGTAAGGGACAAGGAGGGAATGAGGAAATAGAAATTTTACGTGGCCAGTGTGCCCCCTACATGTCTGTACATATACCCCATGTATGTCCATGTCATGCAATTCCCTTCTCATGCCTGTAATAATAATGCCTCTGCATTTCCGTCCAATGTTAGCATGTCAGTTATCAGGCCCTCCATGAATGAAACGTTAATTCTGCACTGAGGCCTATGTTGCCAATGCATTTACATGGTACACGTTTTAATGTCGAGATGAAATCGTTTTCGTGGCTCAGTCGAGCCAGGCCCCGAATTCAGGCTCCAAGCCTCTTGACACTCTGAAAGCTGCGGTTTAGCTATGTATCCCTGACCTCTCACATACTTCCTGCTCAGCCGAGAGGTGCCCAGCCTGGCCTGCCAAGACAGTATTTTGCCTACAGTTATCTGCTCTGCTCCACAGAAACACATTCCTGTCTAATAAAAAGGGTAAACATATTCTGCCAGCAGAAGATAGGGCCTAGCCTTTCTGTCTCCATTCAAGTGATTTACAGAACCCGAATCCATAGAAGGCCCATGGCCCCACGCAATGCACGAAGAAATATAGGCACACACTAGCATTTAGTGATGAGCTGCCTCTGCAGCCTTTGCTCTAGCGACCTTTAAGTCAGATAATACATCCTCCAAGCTCAAGATATCAGATAATACCAGAGGTGCAGGTCGTCCTGACATCCAAGACTCCTCTACTAGCACGAAAGTCAGCTCCCCCCAGCTTCCCCCCAGTTACACGTCAATTCCACGTCATGACCAGTTTGCGCGCACAAGTAGGGAAAAGGTTCCTGCTGACCATGCAGACCCCCTCCATGTATCCACCCACCTATGACACACCTATGACTCATCAAGTGAACACCCATGTGTACGCCTTCTTACACGCCCTTTCTCACGCCCATGTGCTCTTATCTCTCTCTTTCACTTGCTCCGCCTGGAGCGCTCCGCCTTCTCTATCCAAGTCAATGTATGTTTTAACTATATATAATGTGTTCTGTGAATAAAGATTCAGATGACGATCCTTCCTGATCCCTAGTGGAGATGGAACCCGATTCTCCATTAACTCGAGTTATTGAATAAAGCCCTTCTGAATCGGACACCACGGACTCTGCCTCTCATTATATGCATGATCCTTATTAATGTATAGAAATTCTGACAGGGTAATTAATTTATTTACCACACTGTGATGGGAGGATATTACTGATATCTTTCATAGCATGGTTTGTATGGGTTGCTGTCTAATTGTAGGATTTATTACCCATAGCATTGACCATATTTTTTGTTCATTAGTGTGAAGGGCAGACAAAAATGTACCCTCCCCTTCCACGGCAATTGTATGGAAAATGTTGTACATACTCGTAGGGTGTGGTTGTTTATGTTTGATAGTTTGGGATGTTTTGACATAGAGAACTGTTGGTAGTGGTCTGAGAGAGGTGATTTCTATTTTACATTTAAATTATTAATGTCAGAGGTGGTTAGATCGTTGGTGAGGTAGTCAATTACTCTACTGCTCTGTGTTGAGTTAAATAAAAATTGTCTGAAGACCAATATTTTCAACCTCTCATTAAAGAATACTCAGACCTTTTTTTGCCTGTAACGTATTGCTATTTGAATTGGTGATGATCTCACACCTGTTCCTTTGTGGTAGTAAGGTGTCCTGTTAGGGGTTATTCCCTGTGAATAAAATATTGTCTCAGGTTTTAAATGAAGTCTTGATATAAACCTGTGCATGTTTTCATATCCTCCTACTAGTTGATTTTCCTCTGTCATTGTAGCTCGGACTCATGTGGATTACACACTGGAAGACGTATGATTGCGTTTGCAATAACTATTTAGATATTTTAATCCATGTGAAGGCAAAACCTCTGTTAGTGAACGAAATTCTGATATTTTTTTCCACGTATAACACAAATTCCCCCCCAAGTGTATTCCCACTTATGTTTTTACTGTCAGGAACCATGAACTCAGTTCTGGTATTCTAGCACAGTCTTTTGTTGATACTGTGTATATAGTGAGCCCTTTGGCCCTGACCTTGAAGTCGGATGAAAAAGTCTATTCCGTATGGAATCCTGCTTCTAGTGTTTTTCACCAGGTCTTGCATTGATTTCACACTTTGACATAGCTGGAGCTGATCGTTGGCCTGTGTCAATCAGCAGATCACAAAGGTTGTTAAAAGTGGGATTGTCCTTCACCTATCTTTCTGATTCAACTGTCAATTGTATTTTCTCAGCGCTTTGCCAAGGGACTAGCTGGTTTTCCTTAAGTTGACCATTGGTCATGTCGATCTTGAGGCACACATTTGAAGTTCGGATTTGTCCTGTTGTTGTGTCTCCTGTGTTTATTCTGGTGTGAGCATTAGCTGTTGTTCACTCTTTTCAACTGCTTTCTTCTCTGACGTTTAGTGTAGAAAAGTTCTCCTCAGAACACAGATGCAGGCACTCCTCGGTTTGTCTGGGAGTTTGTTAGTTGTATAAGTTTTGTAGCCATTTGTCCCACTTCTTACAAGGTGCTGCTGTAACCTTGGACTGGGGTATATTTTTTCATAAGACATGTGTGGTATCCTGTGCATGTATCTTTAAGCAATTTGTAAAAGTTCTTAAAATAACTCCAATGGTACTGCCATTCTGTGATGTTGGAATCCTGTGTGTCTTATCTCCATGCTAAGGGTGTATTCCTTTGAAAAAGTAGAAACTGTTGTGAAGTGGTCTGGAGCTGGGATGAGCAGGTTGAGGTGAATGAGCCATCTTGAATATAGTTGTTTTGAACCTCTTCATAAAGTATGCTTACAACTTATGAGTGACAATTGAAACCTGCTGTGTAAGTTCACCCTACATTTATAATAAGCGTGAATGGTTGAGCAAGCAGAGTTTAAATAACATTTAAAAGAAGCAAGAGAGACAAGCTGCCTGAGTTTTCATTAATTTCTAATGTGCATTCTACCTGCTAAGACTTACAAATCTGGATCACTTTGCATAGTTTGCAAGGAATTTTATTTTTGAGTTAATTATTCCCACTGCATGTAACTGTAAGTAGCCTATATGACAACCTTTTGTGTAATTTTTCTAGTGGAAAAAGAAAGAAATGTCGTTTGACTGTTGTTTTCTTAACTAATTTGTGGAGAGAAAAGTAACACATCCAGTTGAGGTGGATCTACATATTTGATTTGTGTTTGCTCTGCCAGTACGAACACGATCCATTCTGTAAAGCTCACAGTTCATTTGGCTAGAGTGTGTTTTCGGGAAGTCAATCAACCGCCTCACTATCTCGCGTCAAAGTTGTTTTTTAAAATTGTCTCTGTTTACAGAGCGTTTCCGCTTGCTCAAGAAAAGAACTTCTCACCTGTTCCAGCTTCGGCGTTAAGCTTCTTCATCATGCACTTATACGCTCTGACTTCACTGCGGAGCTTCAGGAGTTTGCCACACACAGTCATGTACCTATGCTCTCAAAGAACGCTAACCTTTTTTAAAAATTGCTATTGGAACACACTACTCAACAAAGGACTTTCTGCCATATTCATCAATCTCCCGTTTTGCGAGGCCCTAATAGCGAATTATAGCGATTCACTATTAAGGACTCGCAAAACGGGATTCATGTAGGATTAGCAAAAATTATTGCGATTCCTACTGATTCCTTATTTGCGATTAGCAAATTGCTAATCGCAAATAAGGAAACACTCCCCATTCATTCCTATGGGCCAAAAGGCCCATAGGAATGAATGGGGAGTATTCCTTATTTGCGATTAGCAATTTGCTAATCGCAAATAAGATTGCGATTTGAAGGGTGCCAGGGGTGTCCAAAGGACACCCTGTAGCACCCCTCAAATGTACATTTGAACAGGTGTTGCGCACACACATGTCCAGAGGACATGTGTGTGTGCAACATGCAAAAGAAAAAAATGCACAAAAGTGCTTTTTAATCGTTTATCGCAATTTACCACGAAGTCAGATTTCGTGGTAAATTGCGACCAAATATTGCGAATTCGCAATTTCTTATAGGGTGATGAATTGCATTTAAGGAATCTCTATTAGAGATTCCTTAAATCCAATTCCTCGCAAATATGCGAGTTCGCAAATAGCGATTTTTGCATTTGGGATGATGAATCCCAAATGCAAAAATCGCACTCGCAAACGGCCAGATTCTCAGAATCTGGCCATTTGCGAGCGCTATTCAGGTTCATGAATATGGCTGTTTATCCTTTGTTTCTTCGTGTGAAACATTCTAGACCTTCATTTCTCATTCTCCACTGGAACATTCCTCGCAGCAAAGATCTGCACCACAGCAAAGATCCTCACTTTATCTCTTCATGGGAAAGAATCTAGATCAGAAGTTTAACACTTGTTTATTATTCCAGCAGAGTTTTCTTCACGCATGAATATCGGACATCAGGATATCAGACAGGCATATTTATCCTTACTTCTTTTAAAGTTGTAGACCTATTATCTTTATTTCACCAATTACTTAATTAGAAGGCTGGCTATAAGTTAAATTTTCATTGCAGGTGGAAACTCGGGTGTTAATCTGACATCTGTGTTATTTCTTTTTTTTACAGGTGGAAACTCTGGTTTCAATCGGATACCGGGGTTAACTTATAATATTTAACGTGTTCATGTTCTAGTCTTAGATTTGGCAGGTTATCTCTATTATGCAAAACATACCACCTAAACATTCTTCTTGGTAAACCCAGGTGACCACCCCCTTCCTTTGGAAGAAATGGAAAAATGTATTTTCTCAATATGCAAGGGTTTGTGGTGTTTCCCAAACTGCAGAGAGAAAAATGTCAAATGTTCGTTGGGGTCAAGAAATCGGCAAACATTTTCCACAATTACATTCGGAAGAAGCAGATATGTGAAATGATTATGAAATTTGTCTGAAGAAACTTGACATGCATCTCTTACCCAAAGATTCTACAATATTACAGAGACATCATTTTGGTAAACGCATGCAAAGGTTGTTGGAGACTATTGAAGATTAGGTTACTGTCCTAAGAAAACTAGCCTCGAGTTGTAATTTTGGTGCCAACTATGAAGGGAGACTAAGAGATCAATTTATGTTGGGGTGCAGTTTAGACGAAGCGAAAGAAGCTTGTTGGGAGAAGGATAATCCTTCTCTGTCTGAAGTCATAACCATAGATAAGTCATGTGAACATACCATAGCATGTGTCGAAGAATTAAAATAAAAGGATGATGTTGTGTGTAAAGAAGGGGGAGTACAACTGGTCAACAATATTAAGGACAAAAACACCATGATGAATGTTCAAAAAGGCAAAGGTGGTGTTAATGGTAAAACTGACTTTTCTGTGAAGAAATTTCAAGGAACATGCTACAGGTGTGGAGAGTATGGTCATGTAGCTAGTTATAAAGACTGTATTGGTTGGAAAGCCATATGTAAGACATGTAAAAAGAAGGGACGTGTCAAAGTATTGTTGCAGTAGTAACATGAAACAAAATACAAGAAGTAGTGTGTGAAGAGGAATTTGATGTAGAAGATATTGTATTAAGGATTCGCCAATGTGAAGAGAGTGGACCCTTAAAGATTGTGCTCATTGAGAAAGTACCAGTGCGAATGTTATTCGATTCTGGTGCAAAAATAACTTTAATACCAAGGGAAGTGTATGATGGACATTTGGAAAGTAAAGTAGTGCTTCACAAGCCTGATTGCTAAAGGATATGGAGGTGAACCCATTAAGCTATCGGGTTACTTTAATGATAGTATTAGCCTTAAAGGTAGAGTCTTCACAGGGAAAATGTATGTCTCTGTGTCAGGACTATACTAAACAAAGGACCTTTACTTTGCACCATAAGTTCCAAAGGACCACTATTTACAAAGGAATCAGAAACGTTTCGACCTGGAGCATGGCCTGGAGAAGTAAGAACTCCAAGATGGCCGAGGCTTGGGACGAAGTATCGTTCTAGTCTTTTCGAGCCTGCTTTGGAACTCTGGTGAAGCGTTCAACATAGAATATTGGTGCAGTTCACCAGAGTTCGTGGACCATCCAGTAATGTTTTCCCTTAGCTGTCCGAGTTAGTGTGTTAGATAGGGCCTTTTCACCTTCCCCTTAGTTTTTTCCCCGTAGAGTTCACTCAAGTCGGAGTTCGGCAGTAAATTCTCATTACCTGCTCCGTTTTCGGAGAAGTCTTGTAGCCGTTTTCCCCTTGTTCAGAAAACGTCTGTGACTGGCTCATGCACAGTTTCCTCTCGAGTAAAGGCCGAGAGAGAGCTGCGCAACCATCTAGAATTCTCCCCCCAGCTCAAAGTGTCTATGCTCGGCTCATGCGCACTCTCTCGCTCTCCTTCTACCGGAGTATAGCCTAGAGAGAGTTGCGCGACCGACTGCCTCGTCATTTGCCTACATGTGAGGAGTTTCCTGAGAGAAGAAACGAAGAGCAGCGAAAGAAGAGATCAGAAAAGAACCTAGAGACTAAACAGCAATCAGAATTAAGCTAAGTGACAAATATATAAATTTGGGTCATAATAGCAAAACATATTTAACTCACCTGAGAAGGTCTCGCTTCTGTAACTGCACCCTAAAAGGAAAAGAGAATACATACAAGGTTAATTCAGTTTAAGGATTAGAGAAAATAATTACACACGGTTAGTAGGAAATAAGTACAGAAAATAAAGAAGTTAGAGGAATGTAATAAATTGCTAATATGTTATGTTAATTTTGTGACAGAAAGAAGTCAGAACAAGAATACAAATATACAGACAGTAACATAGGAGAGGGGCTTATGCTGAAGGTTATACTGGTGGGTATTTATAGCTATTCCTACTAAAGAAGTCTAAGTGAGAGATATTATAGGTGAATAGAAATAATGCACACTGTATTTATTTAGCTCACTGAGCGTTCCAACTGAAGCAAGACTAGCAGAAGGAAGATTAGAGCAGAAGCAGATAACCATTGGTAGTCTCTCTCTCTCTCTGTTATTTTATCCACTCCCCCTACCCCCTCGTTGAGAGACATTCAGGGGGCACTGATTTCCTAGTGGTGCACTGGTGATTCCTGAAAGGGTGGTTTTTGGAAAAGGCATCTCTATTCTTGCGCAAATCTGAAGGTGCCTCTGACAGAGTGAAGTTGAAGTGCCCATGTGCTGACTTGCGCCAGAGCAGAATGGCTGAAGGTTTAGAATTGCAAGGTCTAGGTGAGGCCCTGCTTTTAATACAAAAAGAATTAGCAGCAGTCACAGAGGAAAACCGAGGGTTGAGACAAGAAGTTTTAGATGCCAGAAGAGAAACAGTTGAATTGGCAGCGAAAATTACTAGTTTAAATCCAACATCCAGTTTGAGATTTCCAGAGTCAGAAGGAGAAACATTGGGTTCCACTTCTAGAGAAGCAACACATGTGGTACACTCCCTATCCCCAGAAATCCCTTTAGCTCCTCCAGAGAGATTCAGCGGGGACCCACAAAAGGCCCAAATCTTTTTAAATCAATGCTCCTTGCACTTCATGTGCCGTCCTTCGATTTTTCGAACAGTCCCGTATGGCCTTTATTTTGTCATCTCTAAGTGGAGATGCAGCCAGCTGGTCTATGCCCTTGGTGACTCGAGATGATGCTCTTCTTTTTAATTTTGAGGATTTCAAAAAATAATTTTTGAGGATATTTGATCGAAGAAAGATCTCGCAAGACACAGATAACAAACCTTTAGAGCTAAAACAGGGAAATAAAGATCTTGTAGCCTACTTAGCTCAGTTCAATAAGCTGGTGGTCGAAACAGACTGGCCAGAGTGTAAGAGGGCTGTGGTCTTCTATCGCGGCCTAAAGGATGAGTTGAAGGATGTTCTAGCCCAGATATCGAATAGACCTACTGACGTGTCTGCTTTGATAGACCTAGTTTTGGAAATCGACTTTCGGCAAAGTGAGAGAAGAGGAGAAAAACTGAAGGATTTTCGGTTTAATACTCCCAGGTTTGACAGAGGTAAGACTGACTCTTTGAGAAATTCGGAGGGTCAATCTGGAACCGAACCAATGCAGATTGGAGTCGTACGGGGACCTCTATCCAAAGAAGAAAAAGAGAAGAGGCGACAAAATAAACTGTGCATGTATTGTGGAGGTAGTGACCATTATGTAAAAATTTGTCCCAAGAAACCTAAGATGTTTACTAAGGAGAATGAAAACTTCAAGCACCACCAGTAGGAGGAGTTGGACTGGTGGATGCTGAAGAAAAGACAACTCCAGAAGAACACCTCTTAGCTAACACTCAAGTTTCTTCGCCGCATTTAGTGATTTCAATGAAATTAAAATTCAGAAATATCACCCTTACCGGAGTATCAGTCATGATGGATTCCGGCGCCACAGGAAATTTTTGCGACCTCAAATATGCAACCAGTATTGGATTAAAGGCAATTTTGAAGTTGAAAAGTGAGCCGGTAAGAGCTGTAGATGAAACAAACCTTTTATCTGGACCCATCACTAGACATACAGAACCTGTAAAGTTAACGTTTGAAGAAGGACACCAAGAGACACTTCAGTTTAATCAGATAGATGCTTCTCAGTTTCAGATTATACTGGGCTTGCCATGGCTAACAGAGCATAATCAGAGTATTGATTTGGGAGCAAGAACAGTTAAAATGAATTCAGATTTTTGCAGAGAGAATTGTTTTAATCATTAAGAAGGAATAAAGGAACCAAGACCAGCAACCCTTTTGAGTGAACAAGAAATTTCGGTATATAAGATTCATACAAGTGAGATTCCATCGGAATACAAAGAGTTTGAAGACGTTTTTGACGAGGTCGAAGCTGAAAAATTGCCACCGCATCGACCATTTGATTGCAGAATTGATCTAGAGCCAGGAGCCCATTTGCCTTGTAGTTGAGTATACGCCTTGACCGAAAAGGAAAATGAGCACCTGAAGGAGTATATGAGGAAGTATTTGGCCAACGGCTTTATTCGCCCGTCCCAGTCCCCGGTCTCCTCGCCCTTGTTCTTCGTACCCAATAAGGAAGGCGAGTTGAGGCCTTGTATCGACTACCGAGCTATAAATAAAGTCACCATCAAGAACCAGTATCCTCTTCCTCTCATCTCTGTACTCTTAGATCAAGTGAAAGAAGCAAAAGTATACACGAAACTAGACCTCCGGGGCGCATACCATTTGGTCTGAGTACGGAAGGAGATGAATGGAAGACGGCATCCAAGTACTCACTCAAAACACTATTAATAAAATGTTGGCAGCCTTCCAACATTTTATTAATAGTGTTTTGAGTGAGTACTTGGATCAATGTGCTATAGTCTATATAGACGATATCTTGATTTACTCAAAAACAGAAGAAGAACACCCAGAACATGTGAAGAAAATCCTACAAAAGCTAAAGAAGAATAGTTTGCATGTAAAATTGGAAAAATGCGCTTTCAGTGAGAAAGAGGTAGAATTCCTTGAGTTTGTGCTTACACCATCAGGAATTTCCATGGATACCCAGAAGATTAAGGCAGCACTGGATTGGAAATCTCCAAGCTGTGTGAAGGAACTTCAAAGCTTCATTGGCTTTGCCAATTTTTATTGGAGGTTTGTGAATGAATTTTCCCACAAGTTGGTCCCACTTACTCGACTGTTGAAAAAACGGGTTCACTTTAAATGGTCAGAAGAAGCTGAAAAAGCCTTTCGATCTCTAAAGAAGGAATTTACCACAGCACCAATTTTATTACATGCAGATCCTTCCGAACCTTTCTATTTAGAGACCGATGCTTCAGTCTTGGCTATAGGAGGAATTCTCTCACAAAGAAACAAGAAAATAGGACAACTTCACCCGGTGGCGTACTGATCCAGGAAATTAACCTCAGCAGAAATCAATTACACCATTACTGAGAAGGAGCTCTTAGCGATAAAAGATGCTTTTAAAGAATGGAGACCATATTTATTGGGAGCGAGACACACAGTAATGGTGTTTACAGATCATCGGAATTTAACATTTCTAAAATCTGCTAAGACGCTCACTCTGGGACAACTCCGCTGGTCAATATATTTTGCGGACTATGACTTTGTGTTAACCTTTCGACCTGGAACAAGGAATGGGAAGGCTGACACTCTGTCTAGAATGGACATGGAAAAAACTGAAGACAGTCAAGAAGTTTAGACAATCATTCCAGAACACAAGATAATTGGAGCAGTGAGTCAAGAAACTATCGAAGAAAAGGTGATCAAGGCTATGTCACAGAAACAAATGCAAAAGTGAGCTGAGGAAGAACCAACTAGAAATATTCAGCATGGATTACCTTGACGGGAAGGAAAATTATATCTACCAACTCAAGAGTTACAACAGTTGATTCTGGAGGACAATCATGACAGTCGATTGGCTGGTCACAAGGGCACATTAAAGACCAATGAGTTGATCAGAAGAAACTACT
Source organism: Lissotriton vulgaris (assembly GCF_964263255.1). Lineage (NCBI taxonomy): Eukaryota > Metazoa > Chordata > Amphibia > Caudata > Salamandridae > Lissotriton > Lissotriton vulgaris. Next base: position 866,661,258 of record NC_141687.1, on the reverse strand, counting down.
GGTGACCACAGATGACAAAGGACATACACTCTTATGTGGAAAATCGGAGCGACATTCACCCAAGGGTTTTCTCCTACCTATGCCCACTCCCCCACATTTCTGGCACACCATTACACTAGATTTAGGGGTAGATTTACCTTCTAGCCAAGGATACAACACCATATTGATATTTGTGGATGCATTTACAAAAATGGCGCATTTTGTGCCCTTAAATGTCATTCCAACAGCTAAGGAATTGGCAGTTCACTTTAGCATACACATAGTGCGAGCACATCGGGTACCTAAGGTGATTATTTCAGATCGAGGCTCTCAGTTCCTGTCTAATTTTTGGAAGGCATTCCTGAACGGTTTGGGAATTGAAACAATGAAATGAAAAGGAGCTTTATTAAGCGCGGCTGCTTCCCTGGGGCGTCCAGGCGCTGAAGAACAGGGATGGTAACTCATGATACAGTCAGCTTAGAGAGTTAGTCTTGTTTATTAAAAAGAAAGGTTTTGAGCTGCTTACGAAAGGAGGGTAGGTTAGTATTAGATCTTAAGTGGAGAGGGAGTGAAATCCACAGCTTAGCTGCGTTATAGGAAAATGACCTGCCTCCTGCCCTAGATCTCCTGACGCGAGGGACTGTGGCCAAGAAGGTGTGAGTGGAGCGGAGCTGTTTGTTAGGGCAGTAGGGGGAGAGCAAGGGTTAGTTGATCATAGGGCCGGATTTTCAAAAAGCTTGGTGGGAGATGCACACAGATTTGAATATGATTCTCTCCCTGACAGGGAGCCAGTGCAGAGCCCTCAGCCCAGGCTCCACCGAGATTCTGTGCGGGAGCTGGAGCAACGTGCGTACAGCACAATCCTGGATTTGCTGAAGTTTTTGCTAGACAAATTCAGGCGCCCCTAAATACAAGGCATTGCTAAAGTCAAGGCGAGATTGAATTAGGCCTTGTATAACAATTTGCTTGACTTCAAAAGGTAGGAGCGGAAGAATTTTCTTCAACAGCCTGATGAGTCCGAAGCAAGTTGCTGACACCTTGGTTGCTTGGGTATTAAGGGTCAGGGATTTGTCCAACCAGACCCCAAGACTTTTTATATTGTCTTTGGGTATAGGAGGCGCACCCAAACTGATGGGCCATAAGAGGTCAATGGTGGGTGAAGCTGGGGGGCCGAGGAGCATAAGCTTGGTTTTATCTCCGTTGAGCTTGAGACATGACGCAGTCATCCAGCTTTTGACCTCTTCCATGCAAGTCGTCAGGCTGACCTGTGCTTGCAGACAATTCTTTTGCGCGAGAGATACCACCAGCTGAGTATCGTCCGCATATGTGATGATCTTAATACTATATGGACGGACGGATGATCTCAGCCAGCGGTCTCATGTACAGGTTGAATAGCGTAGGGCTCAACAATGAGCCCTGCGGTACTCCGCAACCCAGGGGTTTGTTTGAAGAAACATAGTCTCCCTCAAAAACATGGAAGGTCCTATCGCTCAAAAAGAACTTAAGCCAGGCTAGAGCTTCCCCTGACACTCCCAAGCTAAGGAGTCGGCACAGCAGAATTTTATGGTTCACCGTGTCAAACGCGGCACTCAGATCGAGGAGGATGACTGCCACTGACCCCCCCGTTCTAAGATCCGCCTGGTTTCCTCTGTTCTAGCCAGCAAAGCCGTTTCAGTCCCATGTTTGGGGCGGAAACCAGTCTGGGTTGCATCAAGCAGATGGTTACTCTCGAGAAACGTTGTTAGATGTATATTGTATATTGATATGTTTGTTGAGGATTTTGCTCACCTAGGGTAGCAGAGAGATGGGGCGGTAGTTATTAAGGTTGCTGGAGTCAAGATTAGGCTTTTTCAGGAGTGCTCGCACCATGGCTTGTTTCCAGGTGGGCGGAACAATACCTGTAGCTAGAGAGGTGTTGAGTAGCTCCATAATCGTGGGGAGAATAACCTGACTAACTGCAACCAGCATGCACGGGGGGCAGGATCACATGGGGAGCCTGACTTTACTTGATGTATCAGAGGTTCAAGTGTCTCTAAGTCTAACAGGGGAAAGTGATCTAAAGTGTTTCGGTAGGGGTAATCAACTTCTGTAAAGAGATGTGATCCTTTAATAGAGGGGTCTAAGTCCGAGTCTGAAAATGATAAATAGATATTGTTTATTTTTTTAAAGAAAAATTCCGCTAAATCGTTACAGCGGAGGAGTGGGTTGTAGTTAGAAACCAAGGGAGGGAGGAGCTTGGTGAGACTTTTTACTATTTGGTAAATCTCTTTTGGTTTTGATCTGGCCGTCATGATTTTACCACTATAATAGGCAGATTGTGTTGCTTTTATTTCTAGTTTATAGGCTCTAATATCCTCCCTGTACATAACTTTATCTACAGCAGCGTATCCCAGGTGCCACCTCCTTTCTAGCTTCTTACATTGCCGCTTTTTCTCTCTAAGCTCCTCCGAATACCACGGGGCTGTTTTCCGCAGCCTTTTTAGGCTGGTTTTACGGAGGGGGAGTATGAAGTCAAGAGACCTAGAAATCCAGTTATCATACTCCTATTATCTGATGAAGGGTTCCGAGTAAATAAAGGTCTAGAGGCTGCGAGAGAGCTAGTCCACTGTCCTAAGGGGATTCTGGACCAGTTTTGAATTTTTCGCGGGATGGGGGTGCAGGGTGCGGGTCTATGTATAGACCAATTACGAGGAATCAGAAAATGGTCGGTCCAGAGGGTCGTGGCCCCTAGCCCCGGCCGGCTGCGGATGGGCACAGACGGGCTTGCCTTGGGCGCGCCCGTTGCGCGGCGGCGAGGAATGCTCATTATATGCTGGAGGGAAGGGAGGAGCCAAACAACTGTGCTGTCAACCCAGGTCTACACCTAATATGGCGGTGGCGTCTTTTCCCGGTCCCAGCGCCTATTCGGCTGAGGGGGAAGTGTATAGCAAAAGAAAGTAAGTCTGGTGCAATTTGAGCAGTATTAAAATCACAGCAACAAATACACAATATAAAACAGTTTTGAAATTTTTTTTCGCCAGCAACTGACCTCCGGCTTCCGCCTCAGGAGGTATTTACCCAATTCTAATGAGACATATCACAAACAAGACAGATCACTAGCTATCAGCCAGAGACTGATGGACAGACAGAAAGAGTATTTAAGGTTGTTTTTATTAGATCAGGAAGGGGATAGGCCAGAGTATTTGTGGGCTGCAGAGTTTGCTCAAAACAATGCTAAAATTGTCTCTACTAGGTTCTCCCTTTTCTATCTAAATTACGGCAGACATCCTAATTCCTCGATAATAGGTGGAGAAGTCTCAGTTCCTGTAGCAAAGAGAAATACAAAACCTAGCTAAAATCCATCAAACTACCATAAGAAATGTAACCTTAGCCAAAGAGAAGTATAAAGATTACGCAGACAGGAAAAGAAAAGAAGGTCCAAAATTACAAGTAGGGGACAAGGTTTGGTTAAATCCTAAGAATCTTAGACTAAAAGGCGATCAAAAGTTTCAACCGATATTCCTTACTCTGTTGAGAAGATAACCACATGACTGCTAAGGCAATTCCCCTCCTGTGCTGGAGATCCTTGAAATACATTATTTCATGACGAGCTCAGCTCGTCATAAGCACACAACCAGTGTACTGCATGACGAGCTCAGCTCGTCATGAGCTGCGAAGGGGTTAATAAATCCAGTGACCTATCATGGGTATCGGCGGCAGGGGAACCGCCCAAATCTTCCTTACCCTTCATACGTAGTAAAAGGAGACACAGGAGCCTTCGTCTGCAGGAGGAACCCAGATTTATTCACTAGCCCTGGCTATGGAACAGAGTCCCAAGCTAGTCATAGACAAAACCCAGGAGGCTGCTACTTTACTCTGTAACTTACAAGCCTTTTATACATTTCTCATACCATTCTTTTGGCTGTCAGTCCATTGTCCAATCAGGGCAGTGTTTGTAGTTGATAGCTTGATCAAGGCAATGCTTGTAGTTGGTGACCTGGTCAAGACTTGGTACACAGAGCATTGTCCACTCTATGCTTGTAGTTGGTGACCTGGTCAAGGCTTGGTACACAGAGCATTGTCCACTCTGCTTTGATCAGGGCTCTTTCTTTCAGGTCATTGTTCAATTGCCTGATCAAAGCCTGGTCTTTCAAGTTATTTGTTTATTTACCCTGATTAGAGTCCAGCAGTCAGACCATTGTCTAGATAACCTGATCACTGTGTCAAGGATGTTTTATCAGGCTGGGAGCAGGAGAGGAAAAATGAATCATTCACTCGGGGTGAGGGCCATGGGACTTTCTGATGAACTGAAGAGAACAGGGGGTTGGGCGGGTGACAGTTCCTGGGCAGAAATGCAGGCCTGCAAAAAATGGATTTTTGGCGTGCTGATAGAATTTTCCTCGTACATCAGGAAAAACGACCAGGTGGGTCCTGTGAAAGTGTTTGACACGAGATGGCAATGCAAAAACCAATGGAACTCTGTTAAAAATTATTGTTAATCGAAAAATACTTTTCCTCAGACCCTCCTTTTGCCATAGAGTGGCAAATACTTTAGGTAATATTAATGTTCATAAGGCCATCTGTTCCCTGCTGGATCATTACCATCATACTAGCGTTGTGAATGTTTGATGGTTTGCACACACATTGTACAGAGCACTGTCAGGTACTGAAAACACAAACAGCAGGAGACCAGGATAACTACTCCTAATGTAAGGAAGATGAGGACCCTCCAACCCCACTGGGCTCTGCAGGAGTCTGGGTAGGAGTCTGTGATGTAACAGGATGGAAGATAAGTAAGAGCCAATCAAGGATAGATAGGAGTAGGGAGACAAGCAGCGTCACCACGGTGACCATGAAGAATTTGCTGACTGACATCTTGTTTCCGGATTCTGGCGTTTTGGACAGCTGCCATTGTGCTAAGCCTGGGACCTCTAGTGGCTGTCTGTGATTGGTGGTTGCTTCACTGGACGCAGGTGCCAAGGAGCCCTATGGCATACCTTAGTCTGACACACCAACACTACTCTCAACTGGGAAGATCACGGCCCTACAGCCTATCGGCACTTGGCGAAGTCAAGGGCAAGCCTTCCCTCGGGGGTGTTAGTTGCATCGGTCGGAAGTACGGACAGTATGGTCGGGAAACAATTGCCTTTGGTGTTGAGCAGAGTTAAGGGAGGGTTTCACCCTTCCTTTCAGTATGCTGTCACTTTCTGCCTCCGTAGATGTAGAATGCAGTCTGGCATCGCTGAATGGGGCAAACTTTGGGATTATTCTGTTTCTGAGTCTCCTTGTCCTTCCCTCACCCACTGATCATAGGGGAGGGGCAGAGGCACACGCCAGCAGTGAGATGAATGCACCTGGTGATAAAGAGTATGAAAGGTGTTCATTAGACTGTACAGATATTCAGTTAATACAGTGTATTCAATATCAGACTATTTCTTTGGACTTGGTATGCCCCATACATTAGCTGGTCCACCGAATACCAATTCGTATTCCCTTTGCACTGATATGGGCAGGGCCATGGGCCATAGAGACAACTGGGGGGACATGACTGGTAACATCCATTGCCTCCCTTCGGATATACGCACCCAACATCCCTCTATCTCTTTCTCTGCCAGATGCTCCTCCCATGTGTGCAGTTCTTTTGCAGTGGCATGAAATTGAATCTTGACCACACTCTGACTAGTATTTTCCAACATTCTTCTTTCCACCACCCATCTGGCTGGTCCCGTCACAAATTTTCCATCTGATTTACTCAGAGCAGTCTGTCTTGCTGTTTGGTCTGCAAGGGCATTGCCTTCCCCTACATCATTAGTCACTTTCTCAATGTCCTCTTGTCATTCCTTCAATCAAAAGCTTTATTTCTCACCTGATATATATATATATATATATATATATATATATATATATATATATATATATATATATATATATATTTGTGTTTTTGTACAGTGTTGTAAGCTGCTTTTCAGTACCTGCAAAGGGTTTTGGAGGTCAACAATTAGACAGCGCATACAAACTAACAACACGAGTCAACAACTGTATTGTTGGTCAAGAAGTTTGTCTGTCTGCCACACTGCCTGACAGTGAATGTGCACCGATGACTGTCTGTGGAACTCTTTAACAACTCCTCTGTTGCTTCCTTTCCCACCAAGATCATTTCAGGCCAGCTCTAGGTCGTCTGTGGCACTATCAATCAGGTCTGACTTTGTAACCATCAACAATTTGAAAAAGCTCTCACGGGAATGAGTAAACTCGTCACTAGAGAAAGCATTAAAATGTGTGTTTTAATCTTGTAGTGAAAGTTGCACATTATACTGGCCTAGTCTGCAATGAGCATCAGAGTATTCCAACTGCAGTAATAGACCCGTTTCAAACCTAAACTTGGTGTGTGTGTTTAGAGAGGTTTAGCAAAGGTGGCCTTCAGGCACCATCAGTCTTGGTACAATTAATGTTGTGTTTCTTTATATTTTACCCTTGGTCTCCAACAGAAAATACGTAATTCCTCACAATCAGAAACCAGAGGTAAGGCAAACCTGGAAACTCCAAAACATTGTCCCAGCATTGTGTGCTCTGTTACACATCCCTCTTTGCCAGGGCGGAGTTGTGGGAACTGTGTGAACAGGGATAAGTTCCACAAACTCAATCAGACAGAGTTAGGAAGGGCATTCTTCCAAATGTCGCAATTTGACCTTCAAATGATGGGAAGGATAATATGCCCCTGAGTATTTACATGACATGGGAGGAAGTTGTTGGTCTTTCAGGGCGGGGCAATTCAGAAGCGTGAACCGGCATAAAAACCTGAATAAGCATATTATGTGGAGCAATTTCACAAGCAAAACCTGATGAAAGAACTGCGCTATTGCCCTGTATCTTCAGTCAAAACCTGACTAGAGCTAGTTTACATGCACAAAGCTCCTGACTCCGAGATCGTATCGTAACTGGTCTTTTCGGAGCTTTTCTGACCCAGGCTCCTATAAATGTGGTGATTGCTTTTCTATTACAGTATCGTTATCTCCCTCTCTGTGGATATTGTGAGGTAAAGGGGTTTGTCTCATTGTCAGCAGCCTTCCCCGGCTGACATTAAGCAGGGCCTATCTCCTTTCTGGAGCTGTCCTCTTGATGTTAATTGTCCTCCCCTCCCATTGTTTCCAGGGTTAGTCATCTGTTTTATCATAAAGAGCAAAGGGCAAAATGGTTCCTGTGGGATAAACACTGCCCTTTTTTTAACACAGATAACTAACTGCATTTTTATATAGTGCTAGTCAGCCAGGAAGAGTTTACAACCAGAAAGGTGGACTATCTCTTTGCAGTGGATCAATGAAAATAAAAGTCAAAAGTAAATAAGCGAAAGGAGGTAGACCAGGCTGTATGTTAGCAGCAAGTTGGTGCACAAAGAGTGATCAAAAAAAGGACAGTGAGGATGGCGTGAGAAAGTTGAACATGAGTTCGGGGTACATATGATGAAAGAAAGGGGAGGGGGGAGGACTAAAATGGGAAGAGAAAAAAAAGGTTATGGGAAAGAAAAGAGGAGGAACACGGAGGCAATCTGGAAGAACAGTTTTATTGAGCAGCGGACTGTAGGAAAAAACACGCAAACATACACTGACTTACCAACATTTCTATATGCACATACGCATACATCAATTCACTCACATAGACACATGCACTCATACACTTATAGTGGTGCACACACGCACAAATTGACACAAGGTAACGCACACAAACATGCATTCGCACGCACTCAAGCACAGACGTAAATTCACCAACACACACACACATACTACTCTATTATCTAATTACACAAAAACTATTTAGTTATAGGACTGCACTAAATGTTTTTGCGCCATCATTTTTTAATCACTCAAAGATTTTAAAAATGTTAACCATTTAAAAGTAATTTTTACCAGATCTCTCACATCACGGAAATAAACCAACTCACTCAAAATCGGTGTGTTCTATGGGATCAGGTGAACATCATTTCCATTAGCAAGTATTTGTCATCGATGTAATTGCTCATGCATAAAGAAAAGCTAAACTATATTAAAAAAATGGATAAAAGTAACTCTCACTTTGGATATGTTTTCTCCCAAGCAAATGGAGAAAAGTTTATTCTATAAAAAAGGATACACACTGATGACCTCCTCATACTGGTGATAAACTACAATTAAAGAAAACTATTTTTTTTTTAACTCTTCTATTTTCAACAAAAAGACGGAACATTTCCCTGCTGTTAGAGCAAGGATTGTTTTTGTCTGTTGCGCTTTGGTGAGGGGCTTGGTTTAAACGCAAATGTACACGCTAAATATACAATTGAGTGCCTCTGTACTTATAAGAGGCCTATGTTTATAGAATGGGCGTAGATTGGGCTCTGTATGCACTAAGACATAGATCTGGAAATTTGTGTGTAAACAACTTACAGGTATATGTGGGGTTGTTTGTTTACACCTTTGGGAATGTATACTTAAAGGTGAAGTGGGACTTACTGCTACTGCATACATATATATATACAGTTTGTGGACATACACATCGTATTGCCAGGGGTCCCTTCTGGAGGAAGCGGGCAGGCTGCCTCCAGCTGGGAGTCCTGTGTACACATACAATAACATAATCTCTTGAACTTACAACTGACCGGCATGCTTAAAAAAAGATAACAGACACCAGCAGGTTCCTAAAAATCACCTTGCTTGCTTGTCTTTTGCAAAGGACAATAATAGCAGAATCATACAGAACAGACACCAGTGGGTTTCTAAAATTCACCTCGCTTGCTTGGCTTTGGCAAAAGTCAATATACATACAGAACCATACAGACCAGACACCAGCGGGTTTTAAAATTTACCTCGCTTGCTTGGCTTTTGCGAAAGTCAATAACAGAACAGACAGACTTGGTGGATGATCAGCCCACCCTTACCTTACAGGGGTAGTTCTCTTCTGCAGACGTAGGGCTGTGTCCTGCTCCGGAAATTATTTGCTAGGGGACTTCAGCGAGAAGGCGGTCAAGTGGCCCAGACCGGGTGGGCAGGAACAGCGGGCGAGTCGTTCGGTCTACCGGAATACAAGAATCCCTCGGGTAGGGCGCCTCCGTCGGAGTCTCTCCGTCAACCCCCTCACATCCACTGGGCCTGACCTCCGGACTCTTGGAGTCCCTATTCGGGCCGCCATTTGAAGAACCGGAATAACCCACTTACAGGGTCTCGGCGGTGGGGGAACCGGCCAAATCTTCCATACCCTTCATACGTAGTAAAAGGAGACACAGGAACCTTCGTCTGCAGGAGGAACCCAGATTTATTCAATAGCCCGGGCTATGGAACAGAGTCCCAAGCTAGTCAGAGACAAAACCCAGGAGGCTGCTACTTTACTCTGTAGCTTACAAGCCTTTTATACATTTCTCATACCATTCTTTTGGCTGTCAGTCCATTGTCCAATCAGGACAGTGTTTGTAGTTGATAGCTTGATCAAGGCGATGCTTGTAGTTGGTGACCTGGTCAAGGCTTGGTACACAGAGCATTGTTCACTCTATGCTTGTAGTTGGTGACCTGGTCAAGGCTTTGATCAGGGCTCTTTCTTTCAGGTCATTGTTCAATTGCCTGATCAAAGCCTGGTCTTTCAAGTCATTTGTTTATTTACCCTGATTAGAGTCCAGCAGTCAGACCATTGTCTCGATAACCTGATCACTGTGTCAAGGATGTTTTATCAGGCTGGGAGCTGGAGAGGAAAATTGAATCATTCACTCGGGGTGAGGGCCATGTGGCTTTCTGATGAACTGAAGAGAACAGAGGGTTGGGCGGGTGACAGTTCCTGGACAGAAATGCAGGCCTGCGTGATAGAAATTTCTTCGTACATCAGGAAAAATGACCAGGTGGGTCCTGTGAAAGTGTTTGCCACGAGATGGCAATGCAAAAACCAATGGAATCCTGTTAAAAATTATTGTTGATCGAAAAATACTTTTCCTCAACATATATTCCTGAAGTGAAAAATAATTTGGCTGATTGTTATTCACGTCTGATCAACAAACAAACAACATGCAATTGAAGAAACTAATGGAGAAGATTTGTGTGATGCTTTGTTAATGAGGGTGTGATTAGGGAATTTGAATGGATTAAACAGCTTTAACCCCTTCCATGCTGATGACGGAATCGCTCCGTCATCAGCTACAGTTGAGCTGTGCTGATGACGGAGCGGTTCCGTCATGGCCCGGCCGCCGCGCCTGCGCGGCGCTGATTTCGCGCCTGCGCGGGCGTTCTAAAGAGCGGGGCGGGTCATGACGGAACCGCTCCGTCACCAGCACAGCTCAACTGTAGCTGGTGACGGAGCGGTTCTGTCACCAGCATGCGGCGGCCGCGCGGCCGCCCCGCCCCTTTAGCGCTGCGGCGGAATAGCCGCCGCAGCGAAGGGGTTAAAAAGTAATGAGAGACATTAGAAAGGATTGGAACAAACACTCCAAACTGGATGAATCGCTGATTGGGTTCTTTTGTGGGAGAGAAGAGGTAGGCGCTCAAAATGATTTGTTAGTAAGGAGTACTAGGTTGATTTTTACCGCCAGTTTGAGAATGCAATTAATTGACTTTGCACATGAAAATCATCCAAGTATTTCCAAGACCAAAGAGATTCTTAGGCAAATTTATTGGTGGCTGGGGATGGACATCTGTGTGGAGAGAAATGTGAGAGATTGTGTTGAGTGTAGTAAGTGTGATAAGATTTTAAAACCTAGAGTGCAAACCATGACGTTAAGGAAGCTTCCCAAAGAAGCATGGGAAGAAGTAGCAATAGATATTCTAAGCCCCATCACCTATGGCAGTGTGGACAAATACGTGATGGTGCTATTGGATGTGCTTTCTAGACGGCCGGGGATAAAAGGTACCAACTCTGTGGAGACTACAGATATAATTTTTTTAGATGCAGTCTTTGTGAAAGAAAGGTTTCCTTCAAGCTTGCTATCCAATAATGGGGTTCAGTTTACCTCTAGGGAGATGGCTAAGTTTTTGGATGAAAGAAGTATACGTCACAAGAGGTCCACTCTATCATCCAGAAACTAATGGTGTGGTGGAAAGGTTCAACGGGTGCTTAAGGAGACAATCCAAAGGGCTCTCAAACCAGAAATGTTGGGATGCTGAAATCTTGAACACAGTTAAGAGTTATAGATCAGCCATCATTCCATGACTGGTAGGAGTCCTTTTGAATTGTTCTGCAAAAAAAGTGTCTATAGTGTTGTGTCCCTCTTGGATCCTGGAAAGATCACAAGGGATGGGGTATGTAAAAAATTACAAAGAAAGGATTGGGAAAGAAATTAACAAAATGTGTGAAAACAAAAGGAGGCTTTATTCAAGGAAGGCAGTGAAAGGAATGGTAGTGAAGGTTGGGGATGTGGTCAAGATCAGAAATCCCTGCAAAGGTAATGCACCACAAGGTTCTAAGATTTTGTTACCCATGAAGGTAGTCAAAGTTTTTAAGAATGCTGTTAGAACGGAAGATCACGAAATTTGGAACTTGAGCAGAGCTGCGAAACTTTCTGGTTATTTACCCAAGGACTTCAAAGAAGCTGGTGGCATAAATGATGGTGAGGTCTGTACTAAGGAGAAGCCCGTGTGTGGTGAAAGCTATGTTAGGCAACGAGTCAAACCAAAGTATTTAAATGACTATGTTTTAAAATAGGTTATTTGGCTTATTTCTTTATTTCTTAACCCCTTCGATGCTCATGACGAGCTGAGCTCGTCATGAGGCACGGTGCTCGTGTGCTCATGACGAGCTCAGCTCGTCATGACCACACCCATTACATTAGGGCCCAGCACCGGGGGTAAATCTGCACCGCACGCATGGTGTTAATTTTCTTGTGGTTATTTATAATAAGCTTGTAGGTTAATTCTTCTTTCTTATTGCGTTTTTGATTATGTATTTTGTATTGGGAGGGGGATGTGTGGTATCCTGAGCATGTTTCTTTAAGCCCTTGTAAATGTTCTGAAAAGAACTCCAGTGGTACTACCATTCTGTGAGGTTGGAATCCTGTGTGTCTTAGCTCCGTGTTACAAATGTATTCCTTTTAAAAAGGAGATACTGTTGTGAAGTGGTCTGGAGCTGGCACAAGCAGGCTGAGGTGAATGAACCATCTTGAATAAAGTTGTTTTGAACCTCTTCATCAAGTATTGGATCAAACTTTTGTAGTATCGTGCTTACTCTTTATTTATTATTGTGTTAGTTGCTTTGCTATGTTTTACTGTAATACCTTAGTATTTATTTCCTTGTTATCGTAGATTGTTTATTTGTTCCACATTCCATCTCTAGTTGCTAGGAGAAAGATCAGAACCTCTGGGCTTTCTCCTGTGCAACTGGTGTTGGCTGTGGGTCCTTGTTCTGGACCCTTCTCTTTCTGAAATAAATACTTGTTTGAGGCAACGTATATCGTTTCCTGACTCCTGTGTTTCTACCTCGATACCACATCTGGTACCAGGAGTGAGGTAGAAAATTCTTGCCTCCTACTCTAGAGATTGTCCTCCAGCGCTGCCTTCATACTGCTGCCTTCGGACCCACCAGCCTGACATCTTTTAATTTCTTCCCTCAATTTGGTTCTGTGTCTGTTTAAGGTGCGTGACTTTATCTTATAAAATAACTTTCTCCAGGCCTTTAGCTTTTCGGCCGCTTGATTTTCAAACCTCCAACGATCCATGGAACTCTCTACCTGCTCGAGCACTTTCATTGTTCTGCGGCCGAGCCTGCTGCCTCGTGGAAGTTTTGCAAGCGTTTCCAGCTGCTCGACCACCACTATTGTTCTCCGAGGCTCTCGAGCGCACTGTTCTGCAGCCGCCTGCCTCATGAGCTTTGCGGGCGCTTCGCTCGTCTTACCTGCTCTGCCACGCAGGCCATACTGCTCTACAGGGAATTCGACCTACATGCAACCGATCATGCTGTTTGTGGTTCCTGCTTGCCGTTTGTACTGTGTTTCAACGTGCATGCTCTGCCTTCTGCTTCCCGCCTTATTTTGATTTGGCTCCTGCTCCAAACACCTTGTGACCAAAGAGAGGTCACTTGTTTTAGACTGCTTTGTTGAAACTTTACTGCCTGTGAGAGCTTCGGGCTGCTCTCTCGTCAGTCTTTCTCCGGCCAGGGTTAGTCAACATTAATTTCTATTTTTTTCAAAATAAAACATTTGGCTGAGTCAGCTTCGGGCTGCTCTTTCGGCAGTCTTGCTCCAACCACGCACTTGCTCTCCTGGAATTTTTCTTCAAGTTTGTTTTGTCTGTTTAAAGAACACTTGACTTTTCATCATTTTTATTGTTATATCTTATTTTACACAACTTCAACTGTTTTATTCTGTTTCTGCATTTTTCTCACGTCTTCTTTTATATCTTCTTCTTATTTCTTCTCTTCTCTCTTCCCTCTCATTATGGCTTTTTTCTAACAATATCTTACAGAAACCTGGCAAACCTGAAATCAAGTAGAAACAATGGCTTCGTGAGTTTGAAGGTTATTTAGTAGCAATTGATGGGCTTGAGTACACTCCTGCTAGGAAACGTGGTTTACTTTTTAATAGCGTAGGTTTTGCAGGTCAGAGTATTTTTGATAATCTTCCCGTTCTTCCTCGGCCTTCTGGGGATTCTTTTTGGAATGTCTATATTGAGGTTAGGGAGAGGCTTAAACGTTTTTTTTCTGAAGAACCAAGAATCTTATTAGAAAAACATAGCTTTCTCATGCATAAACAAGCCAGTGATGAAACTGTTGAGGAATATATTGCTGATTTAAGTGATTTAGCTTCCACTTGTGAATTTGAAAATTCTGTTGATACCTACATCAGGGATCAATTCTTTTTCAATTGTTTCTAAAAAAAAATGCAAGAACGTTTGCTTACCTGGTGTAATACCTCACTGTCTGAAGTTATAGACATTGTCAAGAGCATTGAACGTTCTATTTTATCCACTGAAACTCTTGCTTCTCAACAAATTCAATCTTCTGTTTCTTCTGTTTCTACTGTTACTTATGACTCAACTATTGCAGCAGTCAAATTTACTAAAGATACCAATGACAGGAAACAACAAACTTTCTGTTATCGGTGTGGCTCTAAAACACACATTGCAAGAATCCTAAATGTCCTGCCATTGGAAAGAAGTGCATTAGTTGAAAGAAGTTGGGACATTTACACACTGTTTGTAGATCGCAGAGTCATGTTATCAGATCTACTATTCATGCTCTAGATTTACAACCTAAACGTCCTTTACACAATTCTAATAGCAATGTCTCAGATTACGCTTGCAGTCTATCAAATGTCTTACTTCCACTTGAGAATGATCAAAACTTAAACAAAATAGAAGTTCCTTATTGTCAAGCTGATATTGGTTATAAAAGTCTCCAATCATGGCAGATTCACGTGCTCTCATTACAGTTTTTACCGATAAAACCTTTCATGATTTGTTGTCTTCTTCTGTCCAACTTGTTCCTCCTGACATATCGGCTAAAGCTTTTGGTGATAAAGAGATTGATCTCTTTGGATTATTATTTGATGATTTAACCCCTTCGAGGCTGATGACGAGCTGGGCTCGTCATGGTGTAGCCTCCTCAAACACTGATGACGAGCCCAGCTCGTCATGAACAATGGGTTTTTTAAAAAACAAGCACAGCAGCAGAATAAGAGCAGCGCGCATGTGGTTAAAAAATTTAGGCAGATTAGCACACACAAAGATCTTGTTGGCTGGATGGATTTAGTCAAATTAGGTATATTTCTCAAACCCAGTCACAAAAATCCCATTGTAGGAGAGATTCCCCTCTTTTCTCTATCTGATGTTCCTGATTTCAGGCACAAATTTCCTAAGGTGTTTAAGGATGGCATAGGTACTTTTCAAAAGTTTGAGCATGAAATCAAATTAAAAAAAAATGCTACACCCATAATAGACAAAGTTAGATCAGTCCCCATTAAAGTTTGTTCCGAATTGAAAGCCTTGTTGGATAAACTCACTGAGGATGGCATCGTTACACCCACTGACTCCTACCATCGTTTTAGCCAAGAAAAAGAATGGATCTCTTCGTCTGTGTGTGGACTTCCCTTTAGTCTCGCTTCCGCAGCGAGCATTTATCAGTAAGCCATGGACAATTTATATAAAGATCTAAAAAATGTCCAGGCTTTCCAAGATGACATTCTTGTTTTCACTGAAACCAAAGAACAGCATTTTTTAGTTCTTGACAGTCTTAAATATTCTCACCACTAGGTGGATACCTATTCAATCTGAGAAGTTCAAGCTTTTAGTACAAAACTTAGATTATTTTGGTCATTCCATCACATCCGGTGTTATTAAGCCAACATTTTGCAACATTGAAGCTATTCTTAAAGCACATGTCTCCACAGATAGAGATTCATTGAGTTCTTTTCTTGGTCTCTGTGAATTTTATGCTTGTTGTGTTCCCTCCTATGCTTCTCCTGTTCAACCTCTGAAGCAACCTCTTAAAAAGGGGGTCAAGTTTCTCTGGAATGAAGAAATTGACTGTGCCTTCACTGATCTCTAGCATTTGGTTTCCACTACTCCTGCTCTCAGTCCTTTCGTTCCAAGTTATGACTGTGTCATTTGCGTTGATGCCAGCATGAAGGGTATTGGTGCAGATTTTGTACAGAAATTTAAAGGCAAAGAAGTCACTATAGCCTTTGCCTCTAGAGCTCTTTCGCAGTCCGAATCCCATTATAGCACCATTGAAATAGAGGCTCTAGCTTGTGTCTGGGCTGTCCAGAAATGTAAAACCTATCTATGGGGCTGTTCTTTTGAAATTTGAACTGATCACAAGCCCCTTGTCTTTTCACTTCATGGGAATGGTCTTGGCAAAGCTTCCTCTAGATTAGTGCGTTTGCTCTCCAAATAACAGGAATACCACTTTACTATCAATTACAAACAAGGTGGGAAAGATTTTCGTGCAGATTGTCTGTCTCGTATGCTTTTATTTTCTTACTCTGAATTCAACGATGATTGTGAATGTGTTGTTTTGGATGCTGTTTCTCCTTGTAAAGAACTCATTTCTGAAAAAGACTGGCTAGATTCTCTTTCACAGGACAAAATTCTCAAGAAAGTCTTGGAATACATCAGGTGTGGTTGGCCTCCTTTACGCAACCTTCATAATGACTTGAAAGCTTTTGCTCAAATTTCACCTGAACTTTCTTTTGAGAATCAAGTTTGCGCTAGAAATGGCAAATTCATTGCAGCCTTCATCTTCGGTCTTGCATAATTAAATTGGCACATCAGGGACATTTAGGCATAACTGCTTTGTGCAAGGTCTTGAGAGAGCACTACTGGTGGCCTACCATGAATGCCCAGGTTTCTTCCTTTATTGGTTTATGTCCTCAATGTGTCATTTCTCTTAAGCACTGGAAGACATCTAATTAACCCCTACTGTTTCCTTACCTGATGGTCCTTGGATTAAAGTGGCACTGGATTTTGCCAGTCCATTTAACCTTCTTCCATCTTGTGATAGGTTTCTCATTGTCCTCCTCGACTATTTTTCCAAATGGATTTATTTCTCATTTGTTGAATCTGCTTTCACACCGTCTGTTTTACATTTTTTACGACATGTGTTTTTCTCATGAGGGTACCCCTAAAGAATTAGTCCCTGACAACGGCACACACTTTACTACATTCCTTATGAAAACTTTTGTTTTGGAGTCTGATATTAAACATCTGCAGGTTGCTCTTAACAGTCCATCTTCAAATGGACTTGTAAGAGCTAACCGTTTTATAAAAGATGGCATTCAACCTGCCCTTACTTCAGGAGTTGATGTTAATATTTTTCTCAGAGGCGAGATCAATACATATCATTCTACTCCTCACTCTACAACTGGTTTTTATTCATTTGAGTTGTTGAGCGGCAGAAAATGCAGATCTAAAATATTACCCGCATAGCTTGATAGTCAAACTGAGCCCAATTGCTCTGATGCCCTTTTGTTAAGGAATTTTTTTTTATTGAAACAAAAACCACAAAAAGCACATTTTGATTCTTTCAAACATGTTTTTGAAAAGAAATTTTTGGTAGGTTCATTGGTCCTTATCAAGAAACCTGTCTATGGGGGAATCTATTTTTTCTTCTCCTTGCAAAATTGAGCGTGCCAGCAAAGGGTCTATCCTTTTACAAGGGAGAGGTTGGTGGAATAAAAACATGTTAGTTTAGAATTCCAACATTCAGAAGGATATGTATTTCAGATCACATGCTTCCCTTATTGATGGTACTCCATTTGTGGATGACTCTATTTTGCTTGAATCCAAGCTTACCAATTCATGTTCCAAAGAGATGTCTCTGGGTTCGCATGTTTTAGTTGATGTCAATATGCTGTCATCTCTGGATGCCAATGCTTTTTCACATTCTTTACCCGTAGAGCATGTTACCCCTGCTTCTCTGGTCTCTACATCTCAGACTGTACTGACACCTCGCTTGACCAGTTCTGTGGTATAAGAACCTCCATTTCAAAAAGAGTTTCTAAGTTACCTTCTCGTTTCCATGATTATGATTTGTCTTCATTTGTTTTTTATAAGAGGGAAGGTGATGTAGTATCGTGCTTACTCTTTATTTATTATTGTGTTAGTTGCTTTGCTATAATGTTTTACTGTAATGCCTTAGTATTTCTTTTCTTGTTATTGCAGATTATTTATTCATTTCACATTCCATCTCTAGTTGCTAGGAGAAAGATCAGAACCTCTGGGTTCTCTCCTGAGCAACTGACGTTGGCTTTGGGTCCTTGTTCTGGACTTAATCTTTCTGAAATAAATACTTATTTGAGGCAAAAAAAACACCGTTTCCTGACTGCTGTGTTTCTACCCGATACCACATCTTTACAACATGCTTTTTCTTTTTTCATGATCTTCTTAAGGTCTGTTTTTCCGCCTGGTGCCAAACAAGGGCTTTGGCAGCCTAGGTCTAATTAGATTCCTACTGCTGTGTTGTTTGGTTCTATGAACTGCTGCAGCCAATGCATTTTCTGTTGTCACTCTCTTAAAACTTGTCTTTTAGCTTATCGTTTGTCTTCCTGAGTCATTCAGTGTTAACATTTCAGTTCTCATGAGCTGCTTTACATTCAGTTTTCAGGTCTGGTTACAGAGCAACTGTCTGGAAAAACTATTGTGGCTAATTCTTTGACATATACACATATTTGGCTTTTGCTCTGTCTCACTTCATGCTTTTGACCGTTTGGTATATCATTCAGCCACATATTGAGCGTTTGTACTGCAGTGCACAAAGGACTATTTCATCTCAAAAGTACCCTGAATCATTACCCATTACATTATTTATCTCATAGATGCATTATATTGACGAAACAACCTTATTTTATTCATTTATTTTAAATTTGAAGTAGACTTTGTTTAAAAATATTTTGTTCAAGACTCAAATGAAATGTAAATCAGACAGATTGGTTTTGCCAATGCTTGTTGGTTGTGTGAACTAATCTTGTTTATTACCTAGGGTCCAGTTAAGCTGTTTTTAAGCTGCGCCTTCCAGCACTTCAATTTATTCCTTTAACTGACGATTTTTCAATATTTTGTCTCAGCTGCGTGAGGGACCAGACCTGCTTCATACTGCCTTGTGACTGTGATTTTGGGTAAGCTTTCTGGTGTGCTAATTCTCATACTGTTTGTTTCTTATGTGTTTAAATGACTGAATTAAGAAATTAATAGTTTTTTGTAGAGTGCAAAAGATACTCCTAAGAGCATCACAGTGTTACAAAGACCAAAAGAAACCACTCCGCCATCCAGTTAGCACAAGCGGAACAGACAGGTTTTGAGAAGCTTTCAGAAATGCAGCTCATTACTTGTACCACAAAGACCCGCTTGATAGCTAAAATGGAAATGGAGCAACCTCCTCTTCTATATTGTCTAAACCTCGGGGTAGAGACCAGTAGGACTTATGAAGGGCACAAGGTTCTGGTTGAGGAATAATGTATAAAACTGTAAGACAAGTACTTGGACCCAGAGGAAAAGAAAGCTCTGTAGGCCAATAAGGGAGTTTAAAAAAAATTCTCTTCTGCACAGGCAACCACTGTTTAAGATTTAAGATGCTGTGAGCCTGAAGCTTAGCGGGCTGCAGGCCCTCATCAAAATCAGGGGCATTGGTGCATTCTGAACTGTCTGAAGAAGTTTAACCAGGAATGCGAGGATACAGAAAGTTGGCGTGTTTCTAGCCTAGCCTTGATCAAGGCATGCACCACGGTTTTGCAAGTCTCTTATGGGAGAAGATAAAATAATTTTTTGCGAGACTGGAGTAAGGCAAAGCAGGTACCCACAACCAAATGGATTTGATGCTAGAAAGGGAGCTCATTATCAAATGTATGTCCAGAAATGTGGTTCTGGTTATGGGGGCAGAACATCAGGCGTTGGCCAACCAATTGTCTTAAAGAGACCCAAAAAGTAAAATTTTGGTCTTGTCTGAGTTGCATTCGAGAATACTTTGTCTCATCCAATCCAAAGCCCTTGACAAAGATGTTTTGAAGATGCCCTGAATAGCCGCTGGCCCTTTATCAATCAAAAGAATAAGGGGCGTGTCATCTGTATAAGAGATGAACTTAAAACCAAAGAACTCCTCCAGGAAAGCCATATAGATGCTAAATCAAGTAGAGCTCTATAAGGAGCTACCATCAGGACCACATACTTTAAGGTTTACTTCCTCAAGACTAGAGAGTGATCCACACTGCCTGATCGCTGTTTTCTGGAAAGGACTGGATCCAGACCAATACAGTGCCACAGGACCTATGTCTGTAAGCCATCGCAAGAGGATGGTATGCAAGACAGTATTGAACACCATCAATACATCCAATAGGATTAGGGCAGGTTACCTTCCTTAATACTCTGCAATTTTAAGAGAGACTGACACTTCCACCACAGCAGTCTTAGTGTGTATCAGGGTCGAAAATCCGACAGGGTCGGATGTAGCAGACTGCTGTTCCAGATAGCTTGAAGGTTGACAGTTAATTAGTTTCTCTAACATTTAGGCTGCTGCAGGCAGAACTGAGATCAGTCTAAAGTTGGACAGGGTAGTAGGGTCCACCGAGGGTTTTTGAATGGGGGAACCAGAACCACCTTAGCCTGTTTCCAAGTGTGGGGGGCCGTAGATGTATCCAGGGAGGCAATGAATAACCTGTTGAAAACAATATTAATTACTTCTATAGCCATGGCAAGGAACAAGCTCGTGAAGGAATCACAAGGGAAATCAAATTATGATTTAGAAAGGCCTTTTTCGACTGGTAAAATGTCTAGGTAATAGGTACAAACTTGAAGAGGAAGCAATTAACAGGAATAGAAGGAAAACCTGGCACTTCCCTGCTTGAAGCATTGAGCTTACTAGGACTCAAATCCACCTGAGTTTTTAAAATTGTCTCCTTAAAGAAGACAGGTAAAGTTACACAAAGTTAAGTGAAGCAAACATTTTCAGATTACAGGAATTCAGTTGCAGAAAAGATGTAGCAATATTAAAAATTAGCATGGAGCATTCCTGGCCTGATCAATTTTATGCGCAAAAAAGGTAGACCGAACTGCAGAGTACATCGCTACCCAAATAAGATTTCCCAGCACTAATGCTGAAATTAAATCAGACACCCGCAACACTAATGCCCGAACAGGCCTCTCTTTAATTTTTTATGGAATACCTTCTCCGTGGAACAGAGGCGGAGATGGTTGCATAGGGAATCCCATAGTTTTGGAGCCAGGTATTTAAAATAGCATTATCCTTGTCTGGGAGCATAGGATGTATTATATTTCTGTCCTATTGCAAGAGGACTGTGCTTTGTGTTAGAAGCATCTATGATGGTTGACTTGTCATGGATGGCTTTAGTGCTGTAGGTAGGAAGCTGGCTCTGTATATACTATACCAAAATGAGATATAACGTGCACAGAGTCCAGTGGTTCCCCAGAGACTTTAAAGAGGCTCAAGTAGATAATACTAATGCTCTCTTCTGCAGTAATGTGGGCAAGCAATTAGGTTTATCAGAGAGCAGTGCTGAGCATTTGTTGTACACACACAGGCAATAAATGATACACACAGTCAATGACTAAATCCAACACCATTGTTAGTAAAAATAATACTTTTATTATATTATAAAACCAAAGATACTTTGTTGCATGTAAATACGTTTTGCAATAGAATTTTACTTTATAGGACAAAAAGTGCAAAATTCAGAAATACAATATAATCTTATGGGAGGAAGCATAGTCGAACAAATTCCAAGTAAATGACTGACGATCTTGGAATCCACACCAGTCACGGGTCAAGTAAGCAACAAAATCTGCACCTCTACCGGCACTGGGGTGGCGGGGTGGCGGGTTCAAATTAAGAATCTGGTGCCAATGTTATTCCATTGAAGAAGGGGGGTAATTGAAGAGATGCTACCTACTGATCAGTAACTCGGTTTGGGGTTTGGTAACCCAGTCTCCAGGGGTTAAGATAAGCACGAGAGGGCCACAAAATGGCACCAAACTTACATCCCTCAGCAGCACAGGGGCGGCCGGGTGCAGAGTGTCAACACAGCTTCGGGCACCCAATCCAAACCTATGAGAAACCTTGGTTTCGGAAAAAGGCTGCAGGCTCAGGCCAGGAGACTGGTCAAAGAAAACCTACAGCTGCACAGGTAGGTTGAGATGTTCTGGAGCGTCAGTACACCATCGGTTGATCTCCCCAAGGCCCATGGGCTCTCGGTGCAGGGGTGTCCCTGTTGAGAATAGCTCTCTTCATTAGGAATTCATTGTGTCCAGACCCAAAAATGATCTAGGTTCTTTACTAAGTGAGAGAAAAATAAATAACTTAAGTTACAGCCAGCTCCACATAAAGCCTGATTCGTTGCTTTCAGGATTTCCAGCACGTAATCCTTTTAGGCATAGGGAAGGCTTGTGATAAGGTTCTGGTATTTTGGCCTATTTAGGTACACTGCTTGATAGATGTGAGTTTTGAGTAGTATCTTGCCAGAAAAGTTTATTTAGTATTGCGGTGATATGATTCATCCAGCTGGTGCCAGCAACAAGACATTCAGAAGCATGAATTCTTTCTTGGGGCTCTCTAACCTTGATTGTGGAAGGCAAATTAGGAGACTGTTAACCACAAACAATTTTGTTTAGGGTTGGAGTTGTATCACCTACTTTAAGTCCTGCTAAAGAATTAAATGTTGTATTTATAATGAGACCTTCAGTTGATGTTGTTTAACTTTAACAATGTGTTCATCCAGTTGAAGTCACCACTTGTATGGAAATAAACCAATACAGCTGCATTTCTAAGACAAATTAAAGATCTGTTGCGTAGTAAGTTATGTCAGCCTATCTCATTATCGATACCAATTCATAGATTTATATGAAAATCATTGCCAATCAAATCTCCCCATGGGTGGCTGAGTGGGTTTACCCAATGCAACATTGCTTTGTGCCACATAGTGATACCACGTTGCACACACATTTGGTAGTTTCAATTTTCGGTGTAGCATCTGCCCAGCGAGTAGCTGCTGGGATGATTCTGTTGGAGGCAGAAAAGGCATTTGACAGGATCACCTGTCAGTTCTTATGGTGCCTCTTGAGTTGTATGTGTTTTTTATTTATCAAAAGAATTCATAATTCTATGAAGAGCTCACTTTAAAGGTGGTGTTCATGGGCTCTCTACCTGAAAAACTCACAAATATGAGGGAGACACAGGAGGTGTTTTTGAGGAGAGCTTTCTGTGTGCTAAGTCTCATTATATTTTAAATGCCTCTTTGTTGCACACCATGCACGAAAGCTAAGTATATTTCTTTATTAATGAGGATTTTATGGTGGAATTACATTATGGCTGGTAGAGTAGTTGACCAGAGGACTGATGGGAGCAGTGGAGGGTTTAATGTTCTGTGGAAACCAGTGTTCATGTTTGAATATATAGACATCATTGTTATGAAGTTGCCTTAACTTTTGAACAGACTCTTCTGACCAGTTACTATTTTAGGCTTTAATTGCTATTGAGGTGTCACTCCTCGGTGGACTCAATATAACATTATTTAAGAGACTCGTAGGGGAATGCACTATGATTTAACTCCACACAAACCTACATGTACACCGTAGCTTTTTTTAGTCACTTACAGAGCCTCCAGTATTGGACACCAGATTATAGCATCTGTTCTCCTGCATGTTAGCTGGACCCTCAAACTGCGGTAAAAGCTACTTTATAAAAAAGCTCTTAGAAAATGCTGCTGGTGCTTTATTCCAAGCACCTAATAACATTGTGTGGCTTTATTCGTGCTGGCAAGATCTTTATACCGACCAGTCCCGCAGCTTCCCTCATATCAGATTTATAGAAGGTATCCCTGATAATCTCAACGACTATGAGCTGCTGCCACCGACCCTTGCAAACATGGTAATTGTCGATGACCTTATGCGTGAAGGTGGTGACCATCCTGAGTTAGAGAGAGCTTTTACTCAATATTCACACCACCATAATCTAAGCACATGCTACATTGTGCAGAACTTGGTTTATAAGGGTAAGAACAGTCCTTCTATAGCTCTCAACGCCTCATATTTGCAAATCCCTGTGACAAACAGCAAATATTCATCATAGCTAAACAGATGTATCCGGGAAACACACACTTCTTCATGGAGGCCTTTAATGATGCTACATCAAAACCCCACTGCTACCTGCTGGTCGACTTAAAAAATAACACTCTAGAAGACTACAGACTGAGGGCTGATATTATTCCCCCCTATCTCCCAGTTGCGTACACCCCAAAGACCAAGTCCCAAGCCTATAAAAGGCTGCGTTGAAGCCCTTTAGAGACATTTGTAGCCCGGCCCTTATAACCCAGGTGTTGACCATGTCTGACCGCCATCACACAATTTGGCCCTCCTGAAAATGTTGATTACAGTCAGTCCCCATCACAGAAAGGCCCTCCTCTGCGCTGCTTCTGACAATTTACTGGCGGCCATTTCAGCAATAGCCCTAAACACCCTAAAAGGCAATGCCCTATATCAAAGAACCAGTTACAGGTGTTGAAGAAGAAGCAACATCTTATCAAGAAGCTCAGTAATAAAACTGCTTCACTCATTACCAAGAAGAAACTGGTGAAACAGTCTGGGGGTTTTATAGGCTCATTGCTGGGCATAGCTATACCCATAATTACAAGCCTCCTCTCGGGAAGGGGATGGAGCGTGCTGCAAAGATGATTTGGTTCCTAGACAACAGTTGGAGAAACTGGGCTCTTCTGCGGATAATGCCTGGAATGTACGGTGAAATGAGACTACTACTGGATGCTGAAATTAAAGACCTTTTGAACCGGATATATCTAAACCCGTATGACAAAGCTACCCTTTACACCAGCACCCTTAAAATTTTTCTAAGCTACCACAAGCAGTGGGATACCCAAAAAAATAAGCTAACTTTATGTGCCCCGGACTCTGAACAGCCAGCAATGCCAGCACCTGGTATGCACCCACAACAGCCGCAGATAGCCCAGACCACACCCTCGGATATCTTTGTTGATGACCTCCTAAAAAATATAAGTCCGAGGCACAGGGGGGACGCGCAAATGTTGATGAGTAAACTCGCCGCTTCTAAAGACCTAACAGCGTGGAATGACGAGGCAAATTTCTCTAAAAAGGACAGAGACGTTTGTTGATTCACACATGTATGATCTAGTCAAAGGTTTCACTCACAAGACCGTAACGCATCAAAATACTCCTAGAGGTTGGAGTTAGTTTCTACAAGCAGCCGCTGAACTCCATATTCCTTCCACACTCGTGGGTAATAACGATCCCCGCTGTATGCTTAAAAGTTTAAAGGCACCCCTACCTCCATCGCCTGCCGCCTCTGACATCCCACGATTATCCCCCTCTTGGAGCACCCCACTTGCGCCGGCTGTACAGCGAAAAAGACAACTGTCCAAAGCACATATGTGGCTTAATCCTTCGTGTTTCTACAGACTGTATGAATAACTGTGCCTACTACGTGTATAAATGTGTCTGATTTTTCTTCATATATTTCTTAAGTAATGGATGTCATTGTAATGCATAACCCACATACCTGTTTGTAATAAACACTTTTATAACTTTTCAACCCAACTCACTTGTCTTTTAACACATTTTAATTATGGTGTATGTGGCAGCATAGAAATACAGAGTCTGATTGCGTGTTTTAAAAATGTCTTTATTTTAAACACTTATCATTAAACATACACGTGTTCCATGCCCTTACAATTTTGACAGAAGCTATATTCTGTTTTCACAGGTCTCATTGATGCCCTTGTGGTTCCTTTTACATATTTCACAACTAGACTGTCATTGTTAACCATGTCATTCGAATATAGATGTTAGAAATTTCTAAACGCCACACCCTCCGTCATTTTTCTGATAAAATAAATATAGTGTTCCCCACATGTGATGGCTAACAAATCCTGGACCCTTAACTTGTTATACTCAACCCTTGCTGCGGCTTTTTTCACAAACTTGAATATGGGCTGTGTATAGTGTTCGGGGAACTCCGCTGTGCTGTCAAACACTAAAAGCTTGTTACTGTCTGTAAACACTGCCGCACAGTGTGCTCCACCCTTGTAATGAGAATCTGTGTTAAGACTAGGATGCGTGGTCTTTCTGGCCCTATTTCGTCTGGTAGCCCATCACTAGGGAAAATTCCTAAAAAGTATTTCCTAGCTTATTTATGCCCGTTTAAGAAGTCACGTATCTGCACTGTGTCCATTTCACAAACGTTTTAAAGATAGTCAAACAAAATCTGTCTGGCGTGGTTAATCTGAATGATGCTGTCAAGTACCGAGAATACGACCATGTTCACATTTGCAGGTAGCCGATTACTAAATCGTATTTCAGCTTTTAGACTGCCGTTTTTGACCAGGTTGTAGTGATCGCCATCTTCCATGTCGGGGGTCAGGTCGAATGCAAACAGCGTGTATCCAGCCCCATAGCCTTCTCTTGACACTGCTACCCCGCAGTCTCCTGGATGCTTCCCGGTTAATGAGACCGGTTAATGAGACCAGCCCCTGATATTCCCTGATGTAGTTGGAGGTTATAAAACTGGGCGTGTAGGGTTTTGCAGGAATCACAGTGCCCTCATGGACCAGTGCAGCGTAGTTGATGTTGTAGTGCTTAAAATTGAAGGGGTTTGAGGTGTACACTCCGCTAAAAGCTGTATTGTCCACAAATCCGATGATGATAAGCTTGGGTAGTTGTTCCAGAAATAAATTCTGTTGCTGGGTTAACCGGGTACCGGCCGGGATGCTGAATACCTTCAGAGCTACTCTTTCCACCGCATACTTGGTGTTTGATATTTGCAAAGCGTTGGCGTGAGCTAGTCTGAGGTTCGGGGACACTTTCACCCAAACAAGCTCGCTGACAGTATGTCCAGCTTGTACTGCTCAGCATCCAAGCTGATGAGGCAGAATGAGTCCTTGTTGCGCGTGAGCTTGATCTTAAGATCAATTCCGTTGATGAGCAGTTTATCTTGGAAGAAGAGGTCTGAATTTATGCGGCCCAGGAGGTCAAATTGACGACTGCCTGCCGCAAAACGTGCTCTTTTTAGAAAACCCTGATTGTCACCGTCCGGCTCCTTGACTTCTAAGTGCCCGCATGTGTCCTTGTAGAAGAGCCCCGCTGAAAGCTGCGTGTTGAGGGCGTGGCTACTGTAATTTAGAATGCTCTCAAGGTAGGCTCTGTAGGCGTACAGGTTATCGCTCTGTGTGATTAGACGATCGCAAAGGGGTGATGTCCACCTGATAAAACTAGGTTGCTGGGGGTAAGCAATCGCTGCCGCTTTACCGTCTGCTGCTATGTCTGAACCATCAGCCTTTACAATTATACACATAAGATGGAGTAGCATGTTGTTGCGATCCAAATACATACCCGTGGACCCTTATACATAAAACTCTATAGGGGCCAGAGGCGTTAAAGCGGCCAGAGGCGATACCTCCATGAACAAGCTGTTTTCGATGCTTGTCTGCGTGGGCTTTAGAGTAAACAAGTATAACTCGGATTTGGCCCACTCGCCCGATGCACAATGTACGAAGGACATACTTTAGTTTTCACCGCTTTTAAAATATTTACTTTACATGCGGTTCTCTTCTTCAAAGCTCTCTTCCATCTTGGGGTTTTTCTTTTCTGAGCGCGCTTTGAAGAACTCCTCTATTTTTGATAGGGTGCAGGCGGTCCTCTGTGTCTCTGAGCTGGACGCTTCCTTTTAACACTCGTGCGTGGTCTGTACACCAAGCCATCGCCGTCTTGCAGCTGTTTGTTCATGCGTTCGGCAATTGTCGAAGTAACAGAGCCAACCACATCATGGGCAATGTTCGTGGCCACCGCTTTTACATGCTGTTTTACAATTTCATAGCCTTTACTCAAGAAGGGCATAGCTCTTCTAAACAGACTTCGGAAGAAACCTCCTAGACTAGCCCCGTACATAACCGGTGACCCTTGAAAGTACGGAGGACCTCCATATCCGGCCTGGTTTCGGTTATAGTCCCTGTAAATAGACGGCTCCCCGTATGTTTACACAACCACCATGATGCCTGCTTAATAGCCTCTGTCGCATCTCGGCCTTAAATGAAGCTTAACAATAACTTTCCCGTATTTAAAGGACACCTTGATGGACTGGTCATCGAAGATCATAATTGAAATAGTGTCAAAATGGTGTTTAGAAACTGCGACGTAGTATGGTTTGTTGAATTGAATATTGACCATTGTATTATTTTTACCCTATCCATTGACCCATCTTAACAGCGCTGAGAAACTATCTCCGATCCTCTGGGCCTCTACAATATCACTATACACATAGCGTGTGTAGAACCCCCCTTTAATATCGAGGCACGTTTGATCCAGGTCGCCCAGGCTTCTCGCATGCTGCACTGTGCCTAAAACTCTTCTTAATTTACCGGAGCAGTTAAACGTCGTGGCGCGATTAGGGAGTTTAAGAAACACATTCCTTCTGACGGTGTCTAGCGACAGATAAATATTCGAATATGTTTCGATGTTGGCTATGGATTTGTTGATGGCGTCGACACAACTTGAAATGTTTGGGTAGTAGCCGTATGTGAAGCCAACGTGTATGCTCAAAGGGTCCTGCTCACGCTTTATGTTAAACTTGGCATCGTTCGGTGTAAATGTATTTCAGGTTCTAGGATATTGTATCTCTGTAAGGGCTACCTCCCAATCCCCCTTCAGGTCCACAGGCTTAGCCAATTTCACTGTGTAATCAGAAGTCTGGTTGCCGGGGAACATGCCTTTAGAAGCGTTGGACGGCAGGGTGATATAAAAGGTCGTTGTCTCCATCTTAACAGCAGCTTTTAAACGGTCCTCAGCTCACACACCCTTCAGGGAGCTGGCCAACACCCAACGGTTAAATTTCTCCGGCCAACCCCACCATTTGACATATGCTTGGCAGTTATCACCTCTACCTTTCCTTTTCAGAATCTTTTCAACCCTATAGACCCTGTGCGGATCGTCTGGTATCCTTTGTAACTCTTCCTCGTAAAAGATCCCGACACCGCTTCCCCATCATAGTACTTTAACCTGTAAATATACATCCCTTCTTTAAGCTCCACACTTTCCACTATAACTATTAAGTCGCTTAAAGTCTGTTGGTAGCCCTTTGTAAAGACGCCTTTCAATTTTGAAATCCTTACATGATCACCTTTTTTAAAAATAGGCTTCTTCACCTTTATAGAGACGTTACACCCATACACAGTTCTCCAAACAGATAAAGAATTACTATGAGTTACCTCTACGGGTGCTGTTTTGATGGTCCTGTGATAACTGGCATTATATACAGCTAAAAAAGCCTGTAGAAATTCAACGTATCTGTAGGTGTTGTGGGCCGTAAAATACCTCCACATCTTAGACTTGAAAGTTCTGTTAAATCATTCTACAACCGCTGCTTTAACCTCTGTGTGTGTTACAAAATGTTGAACCCCGTAGTGCTTTAATAATTTCTGAAATGTCTTGTTTAAGAATTCTTTACCGGTGTTTGTTTGTAGTTTTTGAGGAATTCGGCCGTTCTCAAAGATTGCTTTTAAAGCACCTGTGATGCTAACCCCACTTTTATCACGTAGCGCTTCTGCTTAAGCGTACTTGGACAAGACGTCTATGACTGTTAATATATAACGAGCTCCGTTGTTATGTTTTGCTATATCTTGAAGGCTGAAGATTTCCGCCTGCCATTGATAATCTATTTGAGCTTTAACGATTGTTGGGCGTCTCGTAAAGCATCTTCTGGCTGGTTTATGTAGTGAATATGCCTCCTCTCCTGATAACCAGGACTTCACTAGGTCTCTTCTTACAGGTTTGTTTTCATCTACAGCCCTTCTATACAGAGCTGCAGCGCTTCCCAAGCTGCCAACTCCCCTTGTATCATAATAAAGTTTTCTTAACCTGGCCCCCGGGATGTTATCATCAGCTACACCGCATGAAAGTGTTTTGCATAAGGACCTTTTATTAAAAGTATAGAAATTTTTTAACAAAACATAAACAGAAGGTACTTTACATTTTCACTGTAAGCATTGTAAGGATGGATTAACACATAGCCACCTTGCTGTGTAACATTCTAATACTTTGTTCTAAATACACGCTATCATGTAACGTTAAATAAGACCTTATTTAAAATAGTCTGCGGGGGTCCAAAGACCCTATTTTTCTATTTTTTTATACAGATTACTCATATGCCTTTTATATGAGTCTTTCTATCAAAAGCTGTGCACATCCCCTGCATAACTGGTAGTTTTAAGCTCGGGTCATGGGCGTACCGGATCTCATTGAGTGCCGCTGACAAGATCCTCAACATATCAGGATGGATATATTTCTTTTCAGTGTACAGTCCGAACACCACACTTATCAGCTTATACACCTTGTACGGGTCTAACAAACTACAAATATATCCTATTGTTCTTGTTCTGTATGATTCGCACAAACATTTGTTTGCCGCCTGCTGAGGGTCATTCATTTGATCTCTGTGACAAAGGCTGTAATAGTCATGCTTGACACAGTTTAGTACCACCGCCGCAGTGAAACCCTTAACATGCTGCCTTTCATAGTAGGACAATCCTGGATCTTCCTTTTCACATGCGCCGTTCTTAGAGCCTCATACACACTTGTCAGCGACCCCAATGGCTGCCTAAGCCTAGAGCTCCTTGCGGTAGGACCACAAATCCTACATTATCCTACACCTAAGTGGTACCTCGCTGAGATCCGGACGTCCCCCGTGGTTGGGGACAGCAGTGGCATTTGGCGGAGATCGAGCGGTGGCATTCCGGTGCTGTGTGGCAGAGATCAACGGCAGTGATGACCCCGGAGCCTGCTAGGCCTCAAGGCCGCGAAAAACAGTGCTGCACAGGGCTGCCTTGCGTCGCAGTGCGTGCGGCCGGAGGTCACGGAGTCCCGGCGGCCACCCAGAACGCCGAAGTGGAGGTGAAGACCGGAACGTTGCAGGTTGTCGTGCACCCAACCGGGGCACAGGCGATGAGCGATTATCCCACCCCCCACCCCCCTGCTGGCCTACGAACTTTGCTGCCCGGCTGAGACACGGGCGGTGTTACCGCCCCAGCCGAGTTCTGGACCTCAGAGTTGCACCCGTGGGCTTGGGGGGGCCTGCATCCCCGTGTTCCTGTGCTGGGGGGGCAACCGGGGGTGGGGGGGGCACAACGGATCCTTGCCTGCTGGAGGTGGCAACATGTGAGACACGACGATTGGCTTGAGCTGGGCC
This sequence comes from Lissotriton vulgaris, assembly GCF_964263255.1. Lineage (NCBI taxonomy): Eukaryota > Metazoa > Chordata > Amphibia > Caudata > Salamandridae > Lissotriton > Lissotriton vulgaris. The sequence continues at coordinate 866,630,658 of NC_141687.1, read as the reverse complement.
CACTCTGAAGACGCCTCCCGCTACTTCTGCCATAATCGCAAGTAGATCCCCACCGGAGGACGACCCAGTGCAACAGCTGGGGAGGGCCCCACTCCGACAGGGGTACGATCTTGGCACTGTGGTGCCTTTGGGCCAGGCAGCCTCCTGCGATATTGCTGGATCCCCTCCCCCACCTCCCTCTGTACAACGTGAATAACCGGGCCTGGTCTAGCACCACTCGGGACATTGGAGAGGCACACTGGGCTCACCCGGGCACCAAGGTGGCATATTTATTCTTGGCAAAAGACACAACTGGTGCGGTTCTGTCATAGGTGCACCCTTGGGTCCCGACCACAACACACCAAGGCAATATCACCGAAGTGCTCCAGTACACAACCCTGGGATTTGGTCCCTGAGTAGTCTGACGATCCCCCCAGGGTGCTACGAAGTAGACCTCCCACACCTGCCGGAGCTCTAACACTAAAGGGTGCCCTAGCAGCAGCGCTCCGTGAGTGCAGAGGAACCCTTCCTTGACGTTCAAGATGGGCAGAGGGGACAAAACCCAGAACAAGTTATCCTTCGCTCAAAGACGCTCTCAATCACAGGAGACCCCGGGGGAGGGCAGAATCAGCACACTCGCGAAGGAGGACTCGGCCTCGGGTCTGGATATTAAGACTATGTTATTAGCTATGGAGAAAGGCCTCCAACACAACATGACATCTCTGGGGGCAAAAATAGACGCCCTTACATACAGGATGGACAGGATGGCAGAGCTCATAGATACACATGCAGAGAGACTTGACATGTCTGAGAGAAGGCTTACGGAGGTGGAGGAGGCCCAAACAGAGCTGGATATAGACCGCAAAATAGTCAAGAAAATGATGCAAACGCTACAGGATAAAACAGAGGACTTAGAGGCCCGCTCACGTCGGTGTAACCTACGGATCACGGGTCTGCCGGAATCAACACCAACGGGCAACATGAAGAAATTTGTGGAGAAACTGCTGGTCACTCTTCTTGGCGAGGAGGTCTTCTCCACAATGTTTGTTGTGGAACGAGCCCATCGTTCACTGGGCCCTCGCACGCGACCGGTAGCGCCGCCGCGCCCCAAAATAGCCAAGCTTCTCAACTACAGAGACAGAGACGCTGCGCTCAAAACGGCCAGAGAAAAGCAGACACTACGATTTGAGGGCTCCGAGATCTCACTATACCCTGACTTTACTGCTAGGGTGCAGGAAGCCCGCAAGCACTTTGCCCCGTTCAAACGCCAGCTTAGAGACTTGGGGCTTGACTATGCAATGCTATACCCAGCAAAATTGAGGGTCAACCGACAAGGACACTCACACCTATTTACTGACCCGAAAGCCCTGCAGCAGGCACTCAAGGGATGGATGAGGGAAAATCGGAATGACAGATCCAGCCCGCCACACGGAGAGAATGAAACCAGTCAGCTTGATGAGCAGGAGTAAAATCTACCTGAGTAACTGCCCCCGCTGGACACTAATGATGGACATTTCTGTAATTGACGATACCAGTTAGAGGGGCGCTCTTCGCACTGGTCTGCTGCTCTACAGGTTGCCTTGAGAGTTGAAGGCTGGAGCCTATGAGATCCGCAGCACCCACCACGCTGATTGAGACTGTGATGTGTCCGCAATGGCCATCAGTACTGCAATTACGATATAATGGCTCTGAGAGCTTGCCTGGTGGGACGGCATGTTATAGATATTTGAGACATGTTGAGAGGGGTAATAGAGGTAAAATGAGGGCTTTTTCCAGATGAAACTGTAAGCACATGCCGGTTGATAGTACGAGGCCGCAATTGACGCATAAGAGGTGCTACTGCGTGGAGCTGAATTTGTGAGTTTTGTTACTGGTGCCACTGCACCGCACACTGGTTGTATGGTAACCTTGGCCCCGCGTGCAAAGCACCTTGTTGACCTCTAGGAGGTCTAGATGTTTCGGTTTGAGGTTGGGTGGGGGTGGGTTGCAGCGGGTTCGGTCGGGCCAGGTTGGGGGCGGTCCACTGTGGGAGGTGGGTGGGGGAAGTTCTGGTTGGGGCCTGGAAGGGGGGGAAGGGAGTTATGGGAGTTATGGGTTCAGTTTTCCACACACACAGAGCAAGGTAAACACGCATGAGGTTCCACACCACAGAGACCTTAAAATTAGGCACAATGTCAGGCACCACTGATTCAGGCACTACCCAATCCACAGCCACGATGAGGGCCCTTACATGGAATGTTAGGGGACTAAACGACCATCGTAAGGTCAGGAAGGTCCTGAGTTATTTACAGCGTTAACAGGTTGATATTGCTCTCTTCCAGGAGACCCACCTTCCAGCAACAAGCAGAATACTGCGAAGTAGGGGCCTCAAGGGTAATAGTGCGGTATCAGGATTTACCTCCCACACCAGAGGAGTGTTAACCCCAAATCCAAACTTACGCAGACACTCCTTGGAGCGAAATGGTTGGTCGCTATGTGGTCACAAGATGTGTAGGCCAGGGGCTAGACCTTATAGTCCTCAACGTGTACGGACCAAACTATGACTCCCCGACTTCTACCAGTCACATGCGGAGATTGCTAGACGCTACAACGCTGCCCACTATTTATGGGGTGGAGATTTTAACTTAGTGATGGACCCGGGGGGCGCTAGAGGGTGCACACGCTAATGGCCGCACTTCCGTGAGGCTCTGGCTGCCTGGCCAGTAAAATCCTGAAATTATCCGCTTCCCCTGCGTGCTGAAGCCTACAAACCGCACCGAGTGCGAGGCTGAAGGTCCTGCCGGTCCTGTCCGACTTTGGAGGGAATTGGAGACGCTGGGCCCGAGTTATGGAGCGGTGAGCGGCCACCGGATCAGGGCGACGCGGAGAGCAGCGGAGGTGCACCGGGAGCTGACCTACGCGAGGCCGCGGCTTCCCACGAGGCAGGTGGGCCTCGAAACCCCTGACGGCGGCCTGCGGAGAGGGCGGCCGAAGGACGATCTGAAGGAGGCTGACGGAGGTGAGTCTTGCCGCCCCCTGTGAGCACCGGGGCGGGGGACGGACGGGACACCCCTTTTTTTCTGCCACCGGGTGGCGATCCCGTTCACCTCGGAGCGCAGCGCCTGGCTCTGCCGGAGGGAAGAGGGACGCACCCGGCCATTGTACCTGCCCCTCCGACTGCATCCTTGACTGGCCTGCTGGACACTGCTGGCGTCAGGCACAGGGGCTAGAAGCCCGGAGGATCACCCGGCAGATCGAGCTGGCGATCGCACACTGGACCGGAGCTGCACTGGCGTCATTGCGCTACCCTCCACTGCCGGTGGGCCTGCACCTTTCAATCCTGCACGGTGCTGCTGAAACGGGCTGAGCGCTTGATCCCCAGGGCGCCCTGGTCACTGCATCTGGGACGGGGATTCACTACCCCACCTCCTACTTTAACCTACCCTGATAGAACTCGGCGCAGTGAGGGTGACTGGCTGGAGGGCCCTGAACTGGTGGGGAGACGTCTACTAACCAAGCGTCAGTGTCCGGCCCCGGACGGCGTCACCGGACTGAACACCATGGGCAAAAACGACGCCAAACAGGCGAAACTGTCCTTTGAGGCCGCGCCCACCAAGAAGCCATTGCGAGGCGCTACGGCCTCTCATGGGGCCCCAGGACCATCGGCTGCTGATACATCTCCTGCGTCGACCGCTCCAGAGCTGCGTCTGCTTTTTGACGAGATGCGTCAGGGCTTCGCAACGATCGTAGATAAGGTAGACCGCTTATCTTCCAGGATGGACGGAGTTGCACAAAAGTTGGAAGCCCACGAGGAGCGGCTCACGGAGGCGGAGCGGCGCATCTCAACTGCGGAGGACGTATCCAACACTCATGACACACGGCTCACCCGGATGGATAATATCCTAAGGGTAATCGCAGCTAAGAACGAGGAATTGGAAGCCAGGAGTAGACGCAATAACATCCGCGTCACGGGGGTTCCAGAATCCACCAACACAGGTCGGATGGAAGACTACGTGGAGCGTATCCTGACCACCGCCATAGGTAAAGAGGCCTTCTCCAGCCAGTTCATTGTGGAACGGGCGCACCGCTCTCTGGGTCCAGTCCCTAAGCCAGGGGCACAGCCTCGACCTATTATAGCCCGCTTACTCAATTACCGCGACAGGGATGCGGCGCTGAGGGCGGCCCGGACTACTCGGAACTTGGCCTGTGACGGGGTACAGTTCTCAATATACCCAGACTTTACGCCCATGGTACAGGACCAGCGTAGAAAATTCCTGGATGTAAAGAAGAAACTTATGGATATGCAGATTGACTACGCCCTCCTGTATCCGGCACGCCTCAGGGTGACCCATCAGGGCAAACAGCATTTCTTTTCGAACCCGCAACAGGCCGAAGACTACGTAAAAAGGCTCCGGGCGGCCAGGAGGGAAAGGCGCAATGATGAGGAGGAGGAAGCCGCGGAACATCAAGCCGAACAAGGAGACTAGTAGTGGGGAGACTTCTGCTCGACTGCTAGATAACTACTCAATGCACTATGGGTACGGCTTTCGGAAGTTGTGGGTCCTAGAGGATGAACCTGGCCTGCACTACATATGGTGATGTCACTGAGAACTATCTGGCCTCATGAGGGGACTGCTGCCGGGCGACTGACAGCTGCTCATCGCATTTTACTGTTCTTTTTTTCTTTTGCCGAAGCCGTGCAGAGGCATGTCATGGTGGAAGGACATATGGATTTTGGAAAGATTTACGAATGACGAGGGCTTCTTCCCTTCTTGTTTTTTATTCCTTTTTTTGGATGTGTACATTGCTGACCCTGGCGGTGGCCGGGAGACGGAGATTTGCACGAGAGATGAGGCCCTTTGCCACCGACACGTTGCTGGTCGTTGCCCAAGCACATTTGCCCGACCTCCGGATGGAGGAGCACATTTGAGTTGCATTGAGGTGTCGGGGGGGGCTTTGGCCTGCAGGGGCGATACAAACCAGGCACCACCCCACCTTCTCTGTCTTTCCCGTATGCTGCATGCGGATGGGGAGGGGAGTGTTGGGGTGTTTCAGTGTGGACCTCTTTTGCTCCCGATAGGGAATTCCCCACATGGTTTTTCTAATGTTCTGGGACACATGGGTTGGGGCGGGGGGGAGGGACAAGGTACTGGCAAGTTTGAGTTGCTTCAGTGGGAGGGGGGAGGGGACGGACAGTCAGGGTTGGGTGACTGTGCGCGTGAAGGGGAGTATAGTTCTTTTGTTAAGCTGCTAGTTGTTCGAAGTGGCGAGTTTGATGCGTATGGCAATTGTGGCGAGAATGCAGGTGGTACGGATGACATGTATGGGAGTATGGTTGATTGGGGGGGGAGGTTGCACTTGACGGCGGAGTTGGCGACGAATGGTACTGGTCGATTCAGAGCTGGGGCATTGGCTACCGGCTTCATACTGGGACTGAAAGACATCTATAGGCGATAATGTGTTGGATAAAGTTGTCATATTGTCTTGGAATGTCCGCGGACTCAATGATCCCCGTAAATGCAGAAATGTGCTTGCATATCTAGATCGGCACCAGGTGCAAATAGCTATGCTCCAGGAAACCCACCTTAGGCCGGGTGGTACTCCCAAGTTTGCGAGTCGGTGGGCTTGTGAAAGAGAGTTTTCCTCTTATTCTACATATTCTAGGGGGACGGTAATACTGGTCAATAAGAAACTTCCATTCCAAAAGCTGGGTGTGCGACTGGATAAGGAGGGGAGGTATGTCATCCTTTGGGGGAGACTAGGATCTGATGTAATAATGCTTGTGAACTGCTATGCACCAAATGTCGACACTCCTGGATTTTTCTTGTCATTGTGGGGCCACATGTTGGAGATTGAGGCTGCGCACATTGTCTGGGGGGGGGACTTTAACTTATCATTACATGACACGATGGATAGATCCGACGGTAGTGGACATTACAACATGAACGCCACGAACACGCTTCAGGGGATACTTACGGAGGCGGCACTGGTAGACAGTTGGAGGCACACGCACCCGGCACTCAGAGAAGGCACTCACTTTACAGCACATGCGCGTTCATGGGCAAGGATTGATTATTGCTTCATCTCACGGGGACTTGCTGGGGGACTAGTGCAAGCGAAACATTTGCCTCGCACCTATTCGGACCACTGTCCAATATTGACCGTTCTTGAGGTACCCGGGCACACTAGGGTGAGACCGCCATGGCGGCTCTTCCCCTCGGCCTTGCTAGATCCCGTCTTTAAACACGAACTTGGAGAAGAGATCGAAGCCTTTTTCCCTAGAAACAAGGGTTCTGTGGAGAAAGTCGAAACAATCTGGGAGGCGTTTAAAGTTACCGTCAGGGGCGTCACAATCTCTAAAAGCTGCGGGATATTGCGGAGCATAGTGCGCACTCTACACACACTCGAGGGGGAACTTAGGGCGTTAGAGGTGGAAATGGCGGGAAATACCAGTCCTGAGTTGGCAGCAAGATTCAGAGCTAAACTGTCGACTTATGAGGAGGAGGCGGCCAGGGTGGTAAAATTCCGAGGTAAATATTGGACAGCTAGACGGTACTGCGAGGGGGACCGACCGGGGAAGGTATTGGCGGCGCTCACGAGGCACCAACGCTTTGCCTCTCATATCCTAGAGATCTCTGATAAGGAGGGGAAGATACATCAGGATTCTGAGTGGATTCGGGACACCTTCCTGCAACACTACAGACGCCTATACTCCACACAACAGGAGGGAGAAGTAGAGTTCGGTAATTACCTGGACGATATAGCGCTCTGCTGGTTGAGTGACGGGGACAGGGGGTTCTTAGGGTGCCCTTTCGAACTGGACGAGGTCCGGGAAGCGATCATGTCCCTCAGTAATGGCAAAGCGGCTGGGTTGGACGGCCTACCGGCCGAATTCTATAAATGTTATATCGACATAATGGCGCCGGTATTGAAAGAGGTCTTCGAGGAATCGCTGGAGGTGGGGATTTTGCCGGGGTCCATGAGAGAGGTGGCGATCACCTCACTGTTGAAGCCGGGTAAGGATCCGAAGGACACTGATTCCTATAGACCCCTGTCCTTACTGAACTGCGACGCGAAGATACTTGCGAAAGTTTTGGCTACTAGGTTATCCCTGTTGATGACTAAACTTGTACTTCCGGACCAATCTGGATTTGTTCCAGGGAGGGCCACGTCCCACAATCTGCGCACGTTGTTCTCGTTAATCCCCACCATCGCTCCCGAATTGCCGGTTGCTGCTGTGTTTCTGGACGCCACCAAGGCGTTCGACTCGGTGGAATGGGGATACCTGCTGGCCATCCTGGGTAGGATGGGGTTCCCCCGGATATTCATCGCTTGGGTGACATTGCTATACACTTCCCCAGTCGCTAGAATCGTCATCAATGGGGTGCTGTCGAAACAGATGCCGATAACGAGAGGCACTAGGCAGGGATGCCCTTTGTCGCCCTTACTATTCGCCCTGGCGATAGAACCGCTGGCCTGCAGGATACGACAACTGCACAAAGACAGGGCCTTTTACTGCAACCAGCGGCAGATAGGCATCTCCCTCTATGCAGATGATGTCACACTGTATGTGCGCCACCCGCAAGATAACCTCAATCCACTTTTGAGAGAATTTGTAGCGTTTGGAGGGATATCTGGAGTACATATTAATTGGCAAAAGTCACAACTCTTCCCCCTCATGGCATCGGTCACCCAATTTCCGCTGGACTACCCCTTGGAGTGGTGCAGCTCTGACTTGAAGTATCTGGGGATTACAATATCGCTGGACAAGGCTGACACCATCCGATTAAACTACGGCGTAGCCATCACACGACTGACTGACAATATCACGCGTTGGCTGGCACTTCCCCTTTCGATGGCAGGTAGGGCCTCCCTGATCAAGATGGTCGTCCTCCCGCGATTCTTATATTTATTCCAAAATATACCGTATTACCCAGGCGCCTATTTTTTCAAAAGACTTCGCTCTGAACTGCTTCGCCTGTTTTGGGGTGGTAAACAACCGCGCATCAGGTGGTCGGTCCTTACGCAGCCGTATGACAGAGGCGGCTTTGATGTGCCCGACCTGGAAATTTATTACCTGAGGGCACAGGCGCAACATGCTTACTACTGGATACGGCCCGTTCCTTTTATGCCACAGGTCGCCGCGGAGGACTGGGTAGTGCACCCACTGCCTCTTGAGGGCATGCTAATGGGAGAGGTTGGAGATGTTGAGACGCCCGCCACTACTGTGACTTGCACGATCGATGCCTGGCGGAGGGTGACCAAAATGCTGGACGCCCCCCTACTGTATTCGCCGGCACTGCCACTGGCGTATCATCCGAGACTATCACTCCTGCTGGAGGGAGGTTTCCGTTCGATGTGCCGCCGCATAAATCTTACCACGTGGGGTGACCTCTTTCAGGATGGCCTATTCCGCACCAAGGACCAGCTGTTCCAGATTACCCCCCCGACGCCTATGGAGGTGTTCTATTACATCCGGCTACGTCAGGGTATGCGAGATATTCTCCCTAACTTCCCGGAGGAACCAGGGACGGTACTGCCGTTACATGTTATGCTCGTATCAGATGGGAGGCACTTGGTGTCTAAACTCTATGCTGCCGTTCGAGAACACCGACCGATCTCCCTGGCTAAGGCTCGGACTGACTGGGATTCGGAACTACCAGCCGCCCTCACAGACGACCAGTGGAAATATTGCTGCTCGGTCACGGCTAGAATATCCCCCAGCTCTCGAATGAAAATTATCCATTATAAGTTTGTGCAAAGGTGCTATTACACGCCGGTCAGAAAATTGAGATTTGGCCTCTCAACGGATGATAGATGTGCTAGATGTCGCATGGAAGGCGCAGGGTTCCTGCATCTGGCTTGGGATTGTGGGGCAATACAGACCTACTGGGGCCAGGTGCACGATGCCCTTCAGGTGATGATAGCCGGCCCTCTCCCGTTGGACCCGATAGTGATGATCTTGGGTCATACCAAGGATGTGCCCAGAGCGGATCGCAAGTTTGTTGACATCGCGCTATTACTCGCTAAACGGAGGGTTGCTTGCAGATGGGGGAGGGGTAGAGCGCCAAAGTTCAAGGAATGGCTGGATGACCTCCAACACTGTCAGGAACAGTATGGCGTCTATACGGAACTGATGCCAGCCCGATGTGCTCCCAGTGACATCTGGTCCCCTTTACGGTTATACTGGTTGGCTCAGGAGATGCACAACGACTCCTCTGGGGATGATGACCTGGACCCTGGCCCATGAGCGCATTGACACTGTACATTGCAATTGCCTCACTACATCCGCACTACATGCTACATATGGGGACACCTACATTGAGAAACGTCGATAGACCCGGGGATGAAGAGCGGGGGAGGGGATCTTGGTCAGAATGGGTCATGAGACACAACGCCTGAGTCAATTGTCCCACACCTCCCTCTTGGAAGTGACGCTGCGGGCGGAGGGGATATACACGCATCATTTAATGTAGTGGCGAGGGACGGCTGATGACGAATTGGTGGAAAGGCATGGCGCACCGCCCTTAGTCGACAATCATGGGGTCCAGGCACAAACACGTCACACGCTGAGATGCAGTGCTGAGCTACGCACGCTAGATACGCATAGCTAACGACACTGAGTGGGTTCACGTAGCTAGCTATCAGGTATGGACAGAGATGATGCGGGGCTGGGATGGACAGTGCCACTATACCTGTGTTGCTCAGGCCCCATGGTAGCGCAAGGGGATGTAGTCTCCCAGCCTGAACTACTCCTTGTTCCTCCCCCGCTTCCCCCCCCCCCCGTACCCCGGATGAATGAGACGCGATGCCCATACTCGACTAGCAGCCTAATGTGACACATTGGGAACTGTATATGTAAAGTGCTGTTTGCAATGTTAAAATGGAACTTGTACACGTGTTCGTCTTCCTCTCGATTGCTGGTCCCATACTGTTATACGAAATTGTACATGCTGTGATGGTCATGCCTTTGTGTTGTATGCATCTAATAAAGGTTTAAAAAAAAAAAACTTAGTGATGGACCCGACCCTAGATAGATCTTCCGGTCCCCTACGTAGGCCGTCTGCGACATCGCTCACTCTACACAGCATGCTCACCGGCCATGACTTAGAGGATGTGTCGGGATCGAGACACGCAGAGAAGGGGGGGTACTCGCATTATTCAGCTTATTATGACATTCATATCAGAATAGATTATTGGCTGATTTCCTCTTCTATGATGGGCCAGGTTCAAAACTGTAGGATACTGCCACGCACCTTATCGGACCATTCTCCGGTCCTTTTAGTGCTTGAAGCCCCTAGGAGAACCATCCCACCGTTTACATGGCGCTTCCCACCGTATTCCCTTCTGGATCCTCTATTCCGCGGTGAGATCGCGGAAGCTATCGATGTCTTCTTCGAAGCCAATATTGACTCGGTGGATGACTTCAAGTTGTATGGGAGGCCTTCAAGGTCTACATACGAGGCATAGTAATGACCAAACACTCCGGGGTCCTCCGTGCCATTAGACAACGGCTGACTGATTTGGAACGACGGCTGGGGCAGCTGGAGCAGTGACAGCTAAGCCAGTTCGACACAGACGTTGCAGACGAGATTAAGGCCCTCCTGTCAGAATACCACGAGGAGGCTGACAGGGAAGTTAAATATATGGGCAAATATGTGACAGCTAGGGTGTACGGTGAGGAGGGGAGACCGCGCTTGGTGTTAGCTAGAGTGATGAAAGGAAAGAGAGGGAGACATCAGGTGACGGAGATGAGAACGAAGGAGGGCGTTGCCCTTACGGATGAACTAGAAATTGCCCACCTATTCAGTGCCTTCTATTCAGATTTATACTCTTCCAAGAGTGACGACGTAGATGATGAAAGAGCACTAAACGCATTTCTTTAAATGGGAAACACAGGGTGATCCACTTTAAATATCTCAATAGAGTCTACTACACCCCGGAACGTCTACACAGATACGGACTCCACGACTCTGCGGAGTGTGACCGGTGCCGCATATCACCGGCGGATTTCTACCACATAGCATGGCAGTGTCCGGGTGTGCAGGCCTTCTGGGTTTCTATCTTTGCTGAGATAAGCAGGATTGTGGAGTCCGAACTGGCTCTCGACCCAGCGCTAGCGCGGTTAGGTTACTCTAGAAAATTGCCGGCCGAATTCCGAAGACTGGTAGATATGGGAATGTTAATAGCTAGACGAGTGGTGGCGCTTTACTGGATGAGAGGCCCGGTGCCTACCACCAAACGCTGGGCTCATGACATGCTATATTGTTGCACGCAGTCTGAGAACTATAGTAAGCTTCTCCCTCCATCGTGCAGCCCAAAGAATTTCTGGGGCCTATACCAGAGCTACATCGGCGGTGCTGCTGCCACATGTGCCCCTGGGGAGATCAGTGGGGACATAGCGAGATCTCCTGTCCCTTCTGATGGCTCTGTGCGACTACGCGCAACATCTCCAACAGCGCATGACTCCGAGGGAGGACTTGAAAGTATGAGTGTGATTTTTGTGTCTATCCACCCAGCTGGGTCCCCTGTGGATCAGTAAAGTCTCCTCTAATGGCAAGCCTGAGGTATTGAGGGAGGTGGGTGGAGGTGGAAGGGGAACGCCATGGTCAGTACGACTCTATGTTTTCAGTATAGTCCTTCTACTGTTATGATATCACACGCCGCCTGCCCGGATCTGGGTTGTTGGCTCCAAGGCTGTGTCACGAGTGTGTCGGAACTTTGCTAACTGTGGACTTGACTTGATGCGCATTGTGTGTTACTTTGGAGGGGAGGGGGGGAACATGTAGACGCCATGTTTTATGCTTGCACAAACTTAATAAACAAAGTTAATAAAAAAATTTTTAAAAAACGCTTGTCGCAGCCATCACTGTTTTGGCATGTGGAACTTTCAGCCTGTTTTGAACACCACAGACAGTTGAAAATTACATTGCTCGCTTTTGCAGACGCCACTCTGCCGCAGGCCTTTTTGGGGCTGCTCTCTAGGGTTCAAAAGAAGAAAGATTGACAATCCGCTAGTAGAAGAAATAAAATACATCATTATGTAGCTGACTGTGCAGAACATTTTCTTACTAACCTCTGCATTTTCACCGCCCTCTGCGGGTCGCTAATGTCCTGCAATGCCCCATCATCTTTGACGCTTGTACCCGGCTGTTGCACATTGACCTTCTCAGAAGCTGTATCCTCCTGAAGGACCATGTCTTCATAGACGGGTGTGTTAGGTGGAGCTATCAATTCTTCATCTTCCTCCATGTCCACAAAACTGGAGCCAGCAAACACGCTGCCACTACACGAGCCCTCACTTTCGCTGCTGTCGCCCATAATCGGGGACATCCCGCATACGCAATCCTTGAGAATGAGTTCTTCCATAGGTCGACAAAGGCCATTGTCAAAACCAGTAACGTCGCAGCCCATATCCTTAAGTATTTCTTGCTGAGCATTCTCGTCCATTACCAGGGGTGTTAAGCTGCAGTAATATAGTGGCCTGGGAGCCACCCAACACTGGTCTTTTCAAGAGCGGGCTGCATCTCTTCATTTTGCTGTGGGCACCTTTTCGTATTCAAGCGTCTGCTTGCTGTACAAGGCTCTTAAGGATGCCTAATATGTATCCTAAACAGTCTCTAAAAGGGGGTGTACACCTCTACACAACATCAAGGGCATACAGTCTTCATAGGGCTCTTGTTCGCTGATGTCTCCAAAAACGGCCCCGCCCTATGAGAGACCACCCCTTGGGTCAAATGGGCACCTACATCCCTCATGAGGTTTTGGGACCTGTCACTTTTAAGGACACATCGAGGGGGGCGTGGCACCTGTCAATTTTGGGGACACGCATGACGAGCAAAGGTATCCTGACTTTCTACTATCATGCACAAACCTATACCAGACAAGTCTAGTTTCTAGGCACGAGTAGACAACAGTTGGGAGCTTATAATTTTTGCATTGACTCTATAGACTACTCGGTTTACTTTCTGTGCTTCAGGAGTTTGCCGTCTATTGCTCTTGTGTGGACTGTATGTAATACTCACCAGTCACCTAATACTGCCTCCATGGGTCTGGCTTTGTAGGTCTTGGCTACATCTACATAGCATATTGCATGTGAATTTTCTGATCCACATAATTTGGGGGCTTCCACCAGGGAACAGAAACTGGCCCTGGTAAACTGCTCAGCTGCCCCCCCTCCCTCTGGGGTGAGGGGAGTGCAGCCAAGCAGTTTGCGACGGCCGGTTTATGATGATTTTGTTACAGGGGGCCGATATTGCCAACCCCCGGTAACAAAAACGGCCCCCAGGGGCCCAAAACGCCCCCCCACCCTAGCGGCCTACCGCGGAAACGCCTGGTGCCCACTATAGCCAGTCCGGCCCTGGCTTCCACTCCTGTTTACAGACCACCCAAAGACAGTTTGTGTCTGTATCAACTGTGTCTAGTCTCACACTCTGAAATGCTTCATGAGTAGGCACGGAGACGCTGCTGCACTGTATTTAAAGCAGGCCCCTTAACGCCATACATCTCACACATCATTATAGGCCAATGTACAGCTTACATCCTTTTTAACCATGTACTCTGAAAGGGCGACTAGCAACCAGGTACAGATTGGAAGTGTTTTATTACCAGGGCATAAAGCCCTACAAAATGCTGTAGTGCATTAGAATATAATAATCTCTGGTGGTTTAACATGGCTTCCTGTGGGTTGCTTCTAAGTCACTTCTGTTTTAACTACCTTATGATACTCTAGTGATTTACCTACATTGAATCAGAGCGCTTCAAGACCTCGCTACTGATATGAAGTGCTACCTAAATAATACAACAGGACTACATAGAAAAGTGCATTAGGCCTCACAAGAGATATGGAAAATGCTGTATGTATATATTCAAATATATTTTATGAGATTATGATATGCCTTTGTGTCCCCGCTTTTCTTTGCCTTATTTCTAATATTGAAGGTGACTCTTTTAGAGACCTTGCTAAGTAATAAATATCCAAAATATATTTTACCGATAAAAAGAAAATCGGGGCTTGGGAAAGTCCATATGTTTCTGCAGTAGGTAACAGGAAATAACTCTTAACAAGTGGACTATTCTTACAACGCGTGGTGATTATGACACAACTATTTATAAATATTTTCTTTTCTTCTTAGAATGGTATTCAAAACTCGTATTATTTTTAATCTTAAATTAAGAAGTATCCTGTAGGCAACGATTAAGATTCTTAATCGTTGCCTACGGGATACTTCATATGAAAACAGGTCTGTTTTATGTTTTAACATTGTTCTTTCCCAGACAAAGAGAAACCCCGAGCAAGGAACGGCCCATGTCGCCTCCGAGGATCTGGCTGTGGAGGGGAGGAGAGCTGCTTTAGGGTAAACAGCATGTCTGACATGGGCTCTAACATGTGTTTTCAATTTGGCACGATTGCTGCTTTCCTTCTTGCAAGCAGCCTTGAACTCGGCTGAGTGAACTCTCCGGGAGGTACTGTAGTGTCAGCGGCTTGCAGGGCGAGAAGGGGAGATGTGGAGATGGCGAGGACAGAAGGATGGGGTGGAGGAGAACGTTATAGGGTGGTGCTGGAGAGGCGTGGGTGACGGATTGTGATACAGGCTAGTGTCGGCTGATGTGCACAGCAGAGGGTTTCAGCTGTCCCACGAGGGGTGTGGGAAAAGAGTATTTTGCTATCAGTTCGGGTAGATGCGGATTCAGAGGCCCATAAGCCTTGTTCATAGCCTTGTTCTGATCAAATTGCCATGAGAGAATCACAGGCCTCGCGGTTGAGTTGGGATATAAACTTTCAGATTTACATTTATAAAATTAATATATGTGGTGTCAAAATAGTTTAGGCACTATCAGCCAAACCCAATGCTACATTTCGTACACCTTATGCAGCTGCCTTAAGGTGCCACCACAAACGGCTACAATGAATCAACGTATAGCAACAAATATCCAAAACGATGGCTTTGCTGACACGGTAAAGGGAGCACCCAAATAGCAAAATATCTATTAGCGTGGGACTTCGAAATATCTTGCACCAGAGGAGGCCCCAATTTGGGCAGATCATGGCATTGAGGCACAAGGAGATAACGCAATTCGCTCAGGATCACCCAATATTCAAAAGGAGAAACTGGAGTACAACTGAGGCATGCTTCATTGTTCCACCACAATCTAAAATACTAGGCCACGTCTTCTCCCAGTATTTGAATTTGTAACCACTGTAGCACACCATGCCTTGAAAATGTGCAAAAAAAATGTACACCAGCATGTACTTCAACTTTACTGTATACTTTCTAGACACCTTAACATTATTATGCCTCCAAAACTCTGTTGTGTTAATTGTTATAAATAAAGCATCAACATGCGCTATGTTAAAATAATCAATTTTTTTGTGTCGCCCACCACTGATGAAGATTTTCTATTGGCGAAAAGTAGGATGAATGTTAGTCACAGGGAGTGCATAATCATGTACTTCATTTATTATGGGGCCACCAAATCCAGCCCACTAATTTATAAAGCAACACACCCGAAATATTTCCTGGAAGATGAGCGTGGGGCGACGTCAGAGGCTTCCTGCAGAGCGTCTGGGGCACCTACCACCACCCCACCCGTCAGGGTGCCCCATCCAGCCCAAGGCCTGTACATTTCTGAGAGACAGAGGTGTCTAGGGGGGGGTGTCACCACATTTTGCATGGGCCCCCGTTATTTTCCACATGCCATCTGTAAGCATTAGTTCACGGGGGCTGCATCGAAGACCCATCTATGACCCTCTCTCAAAGTAAAAGGGAAGCTACTCCCCAGACAGTACTCCAGGCCTTCACTCCCCCGCCCCATCTAAGATGCTGCATATGCAAATACGTCACGTCATTGTGTTTCACGACACCGCCTTTTAAATGTACCTTTTGGCTTCCACATCTACAAAATGCATATTATTCCTGCATCACTGTGATTGATTATTGTATTGCTGCGTTTAATGTTGCCTTACTGAATGCTTGACTGACTTAATTATGTTATGCACATTTTTGGGTCTGGCTTGACAGCGCATTGGCAAAGGAGTTATTCCTCTCTCCCCTCATGCTATTGCTTTTAGGTATGCCATTCCACTTCTTAAGGAGCAATGCGTGAGGGACTATCTTACATCTCAAAATCAATTTAAAATATTACGCATTAAAATATTTATCTTAAAGAGTTTAGATACATCATATACAAGCCATATTGTATTATATTGCTATATTAATACAACTCTTACTTGACCTATGAGGGGCGCTGAATCGCATGCCTACATAGGTTGCACACTACATCTTGTAGGGTGTGTCTTTGGTTGCATGTTGTCTTTGCTTTGATACTGTGTGGGAAGTGTTTCCATTTTCGCAGATGCTGCGTGTCAAACGCATTGTTTCAGATGACAATACCACCATCACACGGATCAAAGAAATGCATGAACGTTTCCTCCAGCGAGGATATCCAGAAACCATCCTCAAAGAGGCAGAAACCAGAGTATCTAAAATTTCAAGACATGAAAGTCTCACTAAAAGGCCCAAAGATGATTCCCAACGGATAGTTCTTGTTTCCAAATTCTCCACTTCCAGCACCATGTACAAAAGGATCATCCTTAAACATTGGCCTATTCTCCAGATGGACCCAGACTTTCGGGACATTTTTAACCAACCACCATTGTTTGCTTACTCCAGAAGCAAAAACATCCAAGAGATTTTATCTACCACTTCCACTCACCCCATCACATACAAAGGTACTCAACCATGTCTCAATTGCAGTCATTGTCACAATATCATCAAAGGCAATACTATTAGACATCCGATGAAAGGTCATCCCATCAAACTTGCAGTCAATGCCACCTGTGACACCTCGAACCTCATCTATGCACTAAAATGTCCCTGTGGAAAGCTCTACGTCGGCAAGACCGAACGTAAAATCAAAACCCGTTTGAATGAACACAAATCTAACATACGGTTGAAATATGACAAGTCCAACATCGCTACACATTTTATCGAAGCAAGACATACCATCGCTCAGCTGCAGTTCATCATCCTTGAAACTGTCACCAAAAAAGAGGGCATCAATATGAACAAATTTCTCCTGCAACGAGAACTTGAATGGATTTATCGCCTTCAGACCATCAAACCTTATGGTCTTAATGATCGTATCGAATTCAGCTGTTACCTTTAATATGCAACATCACTGTTATTGTTATTGTACCTGATATGCATTGTTCATTGTTATTCACTTACTTTCTTCCTTACATTTTTCACCTTTCCAATATGGCCGCCACAGCATGCGCCCCACCCACGCATGACTTTCACTCTAGTCCTTTCTCACTTTCCGTGATACTCACTCCCACTTATTCAGCTCCCATGGTCCACACCATTCAGGCGTCTCAGCTTTCCGGTAGTAGTGAGCCTCACTACACGCGCAGAGAAGTAAGTTCTAGATAGCACCGCCTGTGCTCACCTTCCCCGCGACCCGAGCCCTTCACCGTCTATTACCCTCGTCACGCGCTGACGCTACCCGATTACCCTTCACTCCCATCACTACCCTCAGTTTTACACCGGCCCTCACCATTGATAGACACTTTAATCGTTTTGACCCGTTTTTCTGTTGTCAATTCCTCCTCCTCACTCCGGTTTGTCTTCTTTCTAGCGCTCCTTGAAAAAGGGCCACCGGCCCGAAATGCATCGGAGGCGTTCCCCCCGCATCACCGCTACTTTACCTGTACAAGATTAACATTTCCGATATGATTAAGAATATCGATGGATTGATCTCTATCTGAAGAATTAAAATCATTTGAATGAACTCTTGAGTCATTGTTTTGAACTCCAACGTTGTGCCTCCCATAGGGGATGTATCTGCATTACGGTGCATACACCACTTTTTATTGAATCTCCGTGGTTTGACGGAACCACGACCCTTGAGAGCACACGAAGCCTATTACCTTTCACCCAACGGATCTTCACAAACCAGCTGTGCCCCTCCTTATCCCTCTTCTTCCATGTCATGTGTACCACCAGGGTGCTGTTTATCGTGTTATGGGACCAATCAATCAATCAATCAAAGACATTTATAGAGCGCACTACTTACCCGGAGGGTCTCAAGGCGCTTGGGGGGGGGGGGGGGGGGGGTGCTACTGCTCGAACAGCCAGGTCTTGAGCTTCTTCCTGAATGAGAGGTGGTCTTGGGTCAGGCGCAGGTCGGGAGGGAGGGAGTTCCAGGTCTTGGCGACCAGGTAGGAGAAGGACCTTCCTCCTGTTGTCGTTCTTCGGATGCGGGGGACGGCGGCGAGGGCGTGACTGGTTGATCGGAGATGGCGTTTGGGAGCGTAGAAGTTGATGCGGTTGTTGAGGTAGCTCGGGCCTTGATCGTGTAGGGCTTTGTGTGCGTGGGTGAGGAGACGGAAGGTGATTCTCTTGTTGACGGGGAGCCAATGCAGGTCTCTCAGATGTCCGGAGATGTGGCTGTGTCGTGGGATGTCGAGGATGAGTCTGGCTGAGGTGTTCTGGATCCGCTGGAGTCTCTTCTGGAGCTTGGCGGTGGTTCCGGCGTAGAGGGCGTTGCCGTAGTCCAGTCGGCTGGTGACGAGGGCCTGGGTGACCGTCTTCCTGGTCTCGGTGGGGATCCACCGGAAGATCTTCCGTAGCATGCGCAGGATGTTGAAGCACGACGAGGAGACGGCGTTGACTTGTCTGGTCATGGAGAGGGAGGAGTCCAGGATGAAGCCCAGGTTGCGTGCGTGAGCTTAACACTGTGATGATGGACAAGTGTGCGAGAAACTCGCTTAGTATATGGTTTTCAGTTAGCTGGCACCTTTGAGCAGCTCTGCGGGTCCATATACGGTGTTTCCTATTTTCATGGTCCACTTAGCTGGTTACATGGTTGTCCATTCTGCAATATTTTTTTTTAAGTGTATGACCCTGGGCAGTGTATGCTAAACGGAGAATGGCAGAGAGATCTGCTGGGATGGACTATGTTAAAATCATTCCATATGTGACTGTCATTGTATGGTGTCAAGAAGCTGTCACAGGATGTAGCTTGTTGGGATCTGCAGTGATGGGCTAAATTAGAAATCCTTTGTTGACCAGCACCATGTGACAGAGCTCTGCAGGTACTCCGTGCCTGACCAGTTGGTGATGGGAGGTTTATTTGCTGTGGACTGGTACAGTACTGGTTAATAACACAACCCTTAGAAGTTGTGCTGTATGTGAGTGTGTTAAGTTGTAAAATAGAATTATTATACAACCTATATGAACTACAATCAACTGCCCAACCACTGAGTGTTATGATATTACTATCAATGTGGGGTATATATTGTATTTGTATTGTAATTGCATTTTATAGTAATTATTACACCTGATCAGATGTAGAACACACATTGGCAGTGCTTTTTGCTTTGCTGAGCTCATGTATATCAGGCTTCAGGAGACTAGGCGGAGAATCAAACCCAGACCATTTTTTCAGTGTTAGCGGAACGCCATGTTTTTAATGCTTTTCGAAATGATTTAAATGAAGTAATTGGACAAAAAAGTGAACTGCAATCTTGTTCCGTAGACTGCATGCTGGAACTAAATAACTGCGCCTTCCACATAGACATGCTTGAATTTATGAATTGTGAGTTGAACCAATGAGGATGAACAAAGATACCTCACTACAAGTTATAGAACACAGTGACTTCTAATATAGGAAGGAGAAAGGCCGCATATGCATCGCTGTATATACTATAACATAATACCTTGAAAGTAATGCACTCTTTCAATGGAAGCCAGTGAAAGCCAATCAGAAGAGGACGGGTATGGAACAAACAATTTGCTTCTGGAACAAGCCTGGGTGGTTGTTTTTGCATGGCCCAACTGTGTCTTAAAAGATTATCTTGGAGGCCAAGATGGACTGCATTGGCGTAATCTAATTCAAACCTATAACTGCAGCCACAGCAAGTTTCCTTCAATCATCCTAACAAAAAGGAATACCCTTTCTTCATATTTTCACATTAGAGGGGCAGGATGATACTAATGATGGCACCTGAGACACTTTCCCACTGCCTGCAGTGATAAGACACCCATCTGCAATGCAATGCCAATGAACCCCAACACCCCCATGGCTGCTGCTGACAGTCCAATTTCATCGCTCGCCTCCATGTTAACTACCCAGGACCTTGCACCTGTTCCTGTGGAACTTTATGTTCCACCTCCCAGGTTGCTTGCTTTTTACACTCTCTGATCCCCTATCATCAACTAGACTCAACAGTGTTTTCTGCCATTAACTGCCAGTTCCTCACACATAGCCCCACCTCCACGACTTCCAGAAGATTCAGGTGCATGCTCAATTACTGTCCATTTTTTTCATCCATGACCTCATCTCTAACCACCATCTTAAGTGCTTATTTGTAGGCTTTCATTAAGAGGGCCCTAGGAAATGAGGTGGTGTTTCCTCAACCCTGGATCTACCGATTTCAGGGATACAGGTGTGGAAAGTAAAACGACAAACATGAACATTGCCTGCGCCATCTTGCTTAGCGAGAGCCTCTGCGTGTGCGTAAGCTACAACCATTTTAGACATCGCGGCCATTTCATACTCTGCTGGTCACCGATGTGTCACCCCGACCTCGCTATCATCACCCAGCGCTCTGACCAAGCTTGAACAAATGTACTGGGGTTGTAAAGCCTTGTCATCGTGACAAAGCCCCGGAGTCACTTCCCGCACCAAACCCGTTTGTCCTTTCATCCTCCATGCACGTCAAGCCCTTTTGATAACCTCCTTCACCGCACCTGGCTACTCAATCCGGTCCCAGCCACTAACCGACCCTTGCGGACATGGTTTATTACCCACACACGGCAGGGCTTGTTTCACTGACAACGGGGCCTGATTTAATCAATGACACGAACCCTTAGATCTGACCGATCTCACGTGTTTTTAGATCCTGTCGGAATGTCCAGCTGCGAGATAACGATAATATGTTAGATCTGGGTGGGGGGACGCTTGCTGCTGGGTTTGTGTGAGAACCTGCCTGAGGCGGGGATTCCAAGGATGTTTTTACCATGCTAATAAACTGGTGCAATGTGTATAAAAGACCGAACCATGGAGATGTAGTTAGAGCACCTCCCGATGACACCCTGGTGTCTGAGTTGATGTGTTCTCCTCTGGAGTAATAAACCTGTTTCTTGCCTTCCAGTTTCCAGTGCCTGCCTTTCTTATTTTGATAGATAATCGTAAGGTGAATCAGAGGTGTTTCGCGACGGGCAGCATTGGTCTTAGGAGATTCGCTGCTTTTCACACAGGTAACTCCAGGAGCAGAGAAAGTCGGATGCATTACAAGTTGGCTCCAGAATGTCCACTAAGAAATTATTGTGGAATCAGTATTTCTGAGTCCTTTGATAATTCTTTTAGCCCGGACTCCCATCTGCTAATGTGGGCTGCTTTCAGCAGCCGAAATTCCAGAGGGTGCCTTAGCAAATCAGTGGTGTTTAAGTTTATCTCATAATTCCAGTGGGGCCAGTAGCTAATGTCACCGGCCTCATCAGAATTAGGTGTCCACTCATAATGAGAGCCTTTGTGGATACCTGAATTAAAAGCCCAGAGCAACTACATTAGTCAGCAGCCTGGCCTCCAAATGAAGAACCGGGATTTAAACCCAGCAGCGCCAGGGGCACGCCCAAAGTCTTCGGATTCTCCTGTCTTGGCAAACAGAGACACAGGATACTTCTTGGTGACGTCAAAGATCAAATTTATTAGCTGCAGCCAGTAACAGAGGTCCTAGAAGTACAACACGGTGTATGTTCTCAGGAGACTGCTCAACTTTACAAAGCAGGTTGTCCTTTTTTATGCCAAAAATTGTGCTTCAGGCAAACATTCCTTATTTACAGTTTGACCACTCACATGTTTCCACGACAAAGGCATTTGCATGATGACAAACCCATTTTTCAGTTTGTCCAGCCCATAATTAATCATCAAACAAACCCAAGATAAACATTCTTCTTTAGACAAGCTGGACAAAACCAATAATAAAAAGGCCCACAGCCCACATCATAAATAGACCATAAAGATGGAACAGAAACAGATAGGAGTAGGATAAGGCATGTTTGTCTGCAGTAAAAACTTTACAATGTCCTGTGCTCTGATCCTTAATCTTGATCAGCTAAAGGGCAAGAACTGGTTTGGCAAGGTCAGCTTCAGGCAACAGGGTCAGTTCACTCAGGTCAAACAGGAGTCAGCACAAACTCAAGCTAAGTTGCACGTGTCCCAGAGACTTGTTCAGCCACAGTCATAAGCCTATGTGAGGGCAATCACTAAAATGGCTGCCATGCACAAAATGGAACCCGAGGGTTTCAGAACAAAATCGTCAAATACACAGTGAATCCATCGGTGTAACATGACGAAAACACTCATGCTTGCTGAGCTCACTGTTTACGGTTTGTTGTTACCAAAATCTTAACAGAACCATAACCTTTATGACCCAGGTTCAGAATTCACGGAACCTCACAAAGAGGAGATTTTGTCTTATCCATTAGGGATGTATCATGGTTACTGCCGGAGCATAAGTTTCAGCCCTTCCTCAATATAAATACAATGGCTGTCATTATCAACCTATGCCCAAATCTCACCCTAAAATTCACTACTGCCTCTGCCCCCCCAGGATACATTCAGCACATCACAGTTCCATCATTGCCGTCTTAATAACCTGTGGCCAAACAGTTGACCGATTTTGAGTGGTTTAAACTTCTGTATGGGTGATCCAGATATTCAATAGCCTGGTGCAGCTGAAAGTCTCTGTAACACTTTTTATTTTATTTATTTAGTATGTTTTGTATAGCGCTAGCTGGACCCGAGGGGCATCAGAGTGCTTTACATGAGTTTTCATTGCAGTAGAGGAAATTTACAATGAGGTAGTATTTAGAAACAATACAGAACTGTACAAAGCAGTTTAAATATTATTCAATAAAACAAACAGATTATAATAACAAGAGATAAGGCTAGAGAAAGAGGGACAGGAAATCAAAGAGGGGGGCATGGGAATGGGGAGAGGCAGGGGAGGCCGAAAGTTAGGAGATAAAAGACAGCTATACATAGATAAATATATTACATGACACAGGGTTAAAATGAGGCAGTATTCAGAGTAGTTCAGGATGATATCGTCACAGTCAGAGAGTGGCATGAGAAGTCACAATTAAGGTATTAGAGGAGAGGGTGGGAGGAGTGTGTAAAAAAAAGTTAGCTGAGGGGGAAGAGAGGCATAGGTAAGACATTCGATGGGCGGGCAGGTCTTGTAGGCAATGGATGGTGTGAGTAGTTAGGGGGGTGGAAGAGGAAGGAGGGGAAGGGGAGGTAGGGGTGTAAAGAGAGCCCAGTGGGATGATTAAGGACCCCAGCAGTTGATTAGAAAGAGGTTTTTTAGGTCTTTTTTGAAGCTGGTGTAGGAGGGGTTGCAACGAACATCTTTGGGGAGGGAGTTCCAAATATTAGGAGCATTTCCGGGAAAAGGAGCGAGATTGTGTGGATTTTTTGTTAAGTAGGGGAGGGACAAGAGCGAGGGTGTTGGAGCTCCTCAGTGATCTAGAGCAGCCGGCTTTGTGAAGTTTATCTGCGAGGTACTGAGGGGTGCATTGATGCAGGGCTTTGTGCGTAATGCACGCTGTCTTGAAGGTGGAACGTCTTTCAATGGGCAAACATTTGAGGGTTTTAAGGGCTGGGGAGATATGGTCGAACCGCTTAAGGTCGCTAATGAGCCTAGCAGCAAGATTCAGAACCGATTTGATTGGGGCGAGGTGGACTTTAGGAGTTCCATTGAGGATGGCGTTCCCGTAATCAATGTTCGACAGGACCAGAGACTGGACTACTAATTTGAAGTCGTCAGCAGGAATTAATGGTTTGATTTTCTTTAGATGGTGGAGTATGAAGAGAGCACGTTTGGCCGAATTTTTTTAAGTGGGGGATGAGAGTAAGGTTCTGGTCAATGTTAAAGCCAGGTTCGAATGGGGAGTGAGTTGTTCTTAGGGGAGAAAAAAATGATTTCGGTATTTTTTGGGTTGAGCTTGAGGTGGTTGCAGTGGAACCAGGATTGGATCTTACACAGGGCAGCATTGAGGTGAAGGATGTCAGAGCGGGATTGAATCTTATAGTAAAGTTGGGTGTCATCGCTGTAGAGGTGGTAGTTTATTCCCGATTGTTAAAGGATGAGGGTGAGGGGTTCCATGAAGAGATTAAATAGGGAGGGGGAGAGGATAGAGCCCTGGGGGACTCAAAGGGAGATGGGCAGAGGTTTGGAGAGGCAGTCATAGATTTTAACTTGCTGGGTTCTGTGTTGGAGAAAGGAGGTGAACCATTTGAGGACTGATCCGTTAAGGCCAAAACGATCCTTAAGTGTGTTAAGTAGCGTAAAGTGGTTAACAGTGTCAAAAGCTGCGGAGAGGTCAAGGAGAATGAGAAGGGAGGATTCGCCTTTGTCGAGGGAGTGTTGGATATCATCAATTATGTATAGCATTGCAGTTTCAGTACTATAGCCCTTTATGAAGCCTGATTGGAAGAAGTCTAAAAGATTGAATGCATCAATGTGTCTATTTAGTTGGAGCAGGGTGCATTTTTCTAGGGCTTTGGAGAGAAGAGGAAGATTGGAGATGGGACGAAGGTTATTTAGGTCGCTAGGGTCGCCAGTAGGATTTTTGAGGATGGGAGTGTTTTGTCCCAGTTGGAGGGAAGCAGGGACACAGCCAGAGTTAAAGGAGGAGTTGATGATGGAGGTCCAGTAGGGGGTGATGATGTGTTTTAGGTCTTGGAGAAGGTTGGGGGGAGACGATCCTTAGTGTGAGATGAAGGTTTGAGTCTGGAAATAACGTTAAGGACATCGAGTTCGGAGACTGGGTGGAAGACGTGTCAAGAGGCGTTGTTTTTTAGTTCAAGTGAGATGGGACCGGGTTCAAGACTAGGGACAGTAGGAGGGAGTGATAAGGAGTCGTGAGTGAGCAAAGAGAGTGCAGGAGAGTTAGGGGAAAGGTCAGGTGTGGGTAGTGGATTTGGAGGGGGTGCAAGAGCGAAGGATTGATCAATTTTGGAGATTTTTTCTAAGTAGAAATTAGCAATTTCCTCGCATCGTTCAGTGGTGGCAATCACTTTGGGCGGTGCAGAGTACGTTTGGTTTTTCACGATGCTGAAGGTTCTATAGGACGGTTTTCAGCCCGGTCAAGTTGGGAGCGGAAGAATGAGGACTTGACTTTGCGGATGTGTTTTTTATAGTTGGATCTAGCGGATCCGAGGAGAGAGAGGTTGTAGGGGGAAGGGTTGTTCCTCCATACGCGTTCAGTGGATCTAAGAGTGTGTCGCTCATTGTTAAGATCTGGGTTGAACCAGGAATTGGAGGGGCAATTTGGTCAAGGACTTTAATGATGGAGTTGTTAAAGTGTTCGGTGAGGTCATTGGCATTTTGTGAGGGTGGAGATAGTTGAAGTTGAGCTTTGATTTTGTCCTCGAGTTCGCCAGGGGGAATAAAGTGAAGATTCCTGGTCAATTTAATCTGTTTGGAGGTTTTGGGTGGAGGGGGTAGAACAGTGTTAGAGATCGTGAAAAGGATGAGGTCGTGAAAAGGATGAGGTGGTGGTCAGAGCAGTCGATTGGGATTATGGAGGAAAGGGAGGCCAGCTCTTTGTTAGTAATGATAGCGTCAAGACTGGATCCTTTGGAGTGAGTGGGAGAGTGGCATAGTTGATGTAAGTTATTAATGCTGAGTAGCTCATTGAGGTTAATGGTGGGACCCGTTTTTTTGTTCCAATGGAGGTTGAAGTCTCCCAGGACTAGGTTTTTAGAGTTGGAAAATGAAGATTGGGTGATAAGGTCAGACAGTTCTTCAACAAAAGGGAGAGGGTCGTTGGGGGGTGGTAGATGTTGTGTAATCTAATTGGAGGGGAGCCCTGGATTTTAAGTTCAGCTTTGAGGTATTCGGAAGTAGAAGGATCGTGGCTGGGCATAGGGGAGAGTTGGAGAACATTTTTGTCGATTATTGCTTGACCACCTCCAGTTTTGGCAGGTCTATCTTTTCTGAGGACGGAGTAGCCAGGGGGGGGGAGAGGATATCAAGAATGGAAGAGGAGTGTTCTTTACACCAGGTTTCCGTAAGAAAGGCAATGTCAATGGATTCACTAAGGATGGTTTTAGAAATTTCAATTGCATGTCGGACAGCTGAGCGTCAGTTTACTAGCATGCAAGATAGGGGTATGGGGTTGGTTGTAAGGGGGCAGGGGCAGATTGTGGTCAATTGCGGGGGAAGTCTAGGTGAGGTTGGAGAGGTAGGAATTCTGTTTGTCCCAAGGATCACTGAGATAGGAACTTGTGGGATCAGACAGTCAGCTGAAGGAGAGCAAGGGGGGTAAGCATTACAGGGGTCTTGGAGCTCAGAGGTAGGGAGGAGGTTAGGGGCACGTATAGTTCTGAGTGTGTCGATGCAAAGGGGGGTATTATCATGTAGCTGGCTGGATGTAGAGTAGATTTGTTCAGTGTATACAGGGGGTATAAGGTTCCAGGTGTGTCGTTGCATAGGGGGGTGTTATCGTGTTGTTGGGTGATTGTAGAGAAGTTTTGTTCGGGGTAAACGGAGAGATAGAGGCGGTTTAGTGTGGTGAGGGAATTGATATCTTTTTTGAGAGAGGCGAGTTCAAATGATACGTTGGCGAGGTGGAGCTCGATGTTAAGAAGAGTCTGTGGAATGAGGGAGAAGTACATGGGGGTGTGAGTTCTGGAGGGCTAGGAGCGAGATCTGAGATAGTAACGGCGAGAGGTCTGAAGTGCGGGAGGAGGGAGCCGAGGTGGGGGGAGGCCAGGAGGGGGGAGTAAAGAGGAGTTCCATTTTGTGGCAATGGGGGAAGAGAGGAGAGGGGTGAGACAGTCATTGGGTACATGAGAGAGTAGGTGGGATGATAGGGAGCTCGGGGAGAGTGAAGGGGGCTGATCTGGTTGAGGGTAAGGTCATTTAGGGGGCAAGAAGTTGGAGCAGGTAGTTGAGTCGGAGGAAGGTCAAATTTGGGGGGTAGGGAGGAGGAATAAGATGAGAGGGGGGAGCGGCTCAGGGATGTTGGAGCTTCAAGAGGGGGAGAGAGAGTAGGGGTGGTTGTATAGGGAGTTGGAGGGAAAGTTGTTAAGGTAGTGGAGGGACTAAGAACCTGTGTTTGGTTGACTTGAATGTTGTATTCAAGGTTTGTAAGAGGGGGATTGGGGGAGGAGTAGGATCAGGTTGTGAAAGGGGGGATGTAAGTAGGGGTACTATAGGGATAAGATGGAGCATCCCGCTGAGGAGAGAGAATGGAACGGGGGCATGTGTGGGCTGTAGGAGAGTAGTTAGGTGGGGTCGTTGTTAAGGTAGGAGAGAGAAAGAGATTCTGAGTTTGGGTGAAATCTGTGTTGATTGCAGAGATTGTAGGAGGGGGCGAAAGAGAAGGCGATAGAGGAAGAGTAGGGTCAGGTTGGGATGGGATGGGGGAAGATGGGTCAGGAGATGGAATCGAGAGTAGGTAGGAAATGTTGGAGAAATGGTGTTCAAAGATGGTGAGATGTTTTTTGGGGGCTTGAATGAGGATGTTTCAAGATTTAAAAATGGAAATGTCAACTGCGCCAAGGAAAGAAGGGGAAGGGGACGTAGATAGTTTTAAGCCATATGGGATTTTACATGACTTTGTGATAGGGAGGTGGTGGAGGAAGGTGCTTTTCCATTTAGACGGGCGCTTGGAGTAGAAAATGTAGTTGGTTTTAACAATAGAGGTGAGGCTGAGAAAGTTATCTACAAATAGTGTTTCTTGGTGAAGAATAAGTAGTTTATGTTTGAAATTTTTCTTGGCATTTTTAGAGAGTTTAGGGGGATAGAGGATGGTCCAAGACTTAGGGCTGTGTCTACTGATAGGTGCATCTAGAGGAATGCGGGGGAGGGAGTTGAGGGGGGGCATTGTTGAACTGTGAGGGGCGGGGTGAGTAGGGGACTAGAGCAAGTCTCTAGAGAGGCGGGAGATAAAGTAGCGGTTCAAGTATTAAAAGTGATACTAATGAGAGTAGCGCGAGTGTCTAATAGTTATAAGGGAGAGGCTATGAGCATTGTTTGTGTTCTTCTCTAACGCCAGTTAGAAAAGGCAGCATGATGAGGGATTAAGCAAACAGGGTATTCACCCGAATCCTAAGTGGAGACCGGATGAGTTTCAAGTTCCATTAGCCTACGAGATTACATATTTAAGGATCCCTATCATATAAGGGATCAGAAACCCCGGCTTGAGTTGGAAAAAGTTCGGTAGGAGTCATAGCCTCAGTTACTTCACCTGCAGGTTGGGTGACCGAGTTAATCACCAGGCACATTATTCCTAGGTGTCTCCAGTGTCAGCAGGTTTTTGGGGAAACAACATTACTACCCCCCCAGGATAGAGCAACTTTGGAGATCGATAGTAGTCTCCAGAAACTCCAGGCGGGATACGGGAAAACTAATTAGTTGTACCGCATGTAGGGCGTGCGCACAAGCCCTCCAGCATTCCCCTGGGGAGTCTTCCGAGAAGATCAGGGCGTCTTTGTCCACTTATCAGGCAGTGTTTCAAGAGTCCAAGGCCTGGTAATTTGTTGTAGCACAGCTTCAATGTTTACCGGGAGGAGGGCAGAATTCTTAAGTTTTGGAGGCAAGCATCAATGATTAATGTTGTTAGGATCCTATCGGGCGTGCAGGATGTTCAGTTCAGTTGATTAAGAGAAAAAAAGAGGCAGAATAAATCAGGGGTTTTATGGATTCATAAACAGCAGCTTGGATGGAGGATTTGAGAAGGGAGTGTGTCCAATCCAAAATGGCGGCTGTTTAGGAAGAAATGGAAAGGACTGCATCAAATTTTGACAGTACTAGCAATATAGTGAGCTGTGAGAATACAGGGACAGGGGGCTGCAGGGAGAAAATGATCTGATGAGGGAATTCCACCCAGATGACTTGTGTAGACAGTTATCATCTGATTAGCGTGAGCGCAAGGGTTTTTTGTCCTCAGCGGGCGCCATCTTAGGGTCAGGCACAATCGATAGATAGTATTGCCACTGTTCTAAAAAAATCAGAGGGTTTTCAGGAAAAGAAAAGAAACAATCCAGACGAAGCAGCTCTTTTCTACCTGAACGCTGCTTCAGCCTAAAAGCTCCTTTCAGATCCTCAGTTGTGCAGCCATATTTCCAGCAAGTAGTTCCTTCATCTTGGAAGGTGAGGCGGCGGCCACTGGGACGTTCTCACAGTCTCACAACCGGGCATGAGCATGGGCGATGTGGCATCTCCGCTGAGTTAGGCTCATCTGAATTCGCTAGCATCCCTCCAGTTGTCGCTGCGAGCCGAGGACCGATGTCCCCTGCCCCCGAAACTAGTGTTGTCGCGAGTGTAGGGCAGAGCACTCAGGTTGCTCCTCTGCGCTTGGTCGTTCCTGTGGAGGCAGTGTGGCAGTCTGGAAGTGGCTGGGGAAGAGTATTTGGGCAGTTCTAATACGTTGTGTCTGTCAAATGGAGGAAGCGCGGCAGTTCGGAAAAGGCTAGGAGTCACCAGGAGCCCTCCAGAATTAGGCCGTACTCATCGGTCAAGCCCCTGTCCCATAGCAGGGCGATCCAAGCGGAGGGTGGGAAATGTGGGCTTCACCCAGTGAGCTGGAGCGGGCTTTGCCAGTCCTCAGAGCCGATAGAGCGGCTCGAGGATGATGCAGGTCACGAAACCTCGGCAGAACACAGTCGTGGGCCGCACGCAGACCGCTGTACCTCCTGCACCTTCGATGTTCACATAGCTCACATAAGATGTGGGGGTCACCTCCGATGTGCAGCAGTCGTCAGTTACGACGGGAGATGCAGGCCTCGTCTGGCCGTAGAGGATGGAGGGCTCACCTCTGGTGTGAGGCGGACACAGAACACATCGGGTGAGAACGTGCCTCGTCCAGCCTTGCTGTGAGTCTCCGGGGCCCGTCCCACAGCTTCAGGCTCGTCCCCCTGATCCACAGCTTGGGGGTCATCCTCGCGAAAGACAGCGATCGTCGTGAAGATTGGAGATGTCTAGGAGCTCGCAGCTTGTCTCGTCGAGCATGTGGGACATAAGCTTCCAGATCTGGAAAAAATAGCATTGTAATGCCTTCTACAAAACCTGGAAAGCCACATTACCGTAGATTCCTGTCAAACTGGATTTGGCCCCAGACACAACACAGAATGTGTCCCTTTGACAGTTTGGGACACTCTTACCTAGACTGACACCAACTCTGATGATTCTTGTTTACCTGGTCAACGCCTCCATTTTCACCAAGGCTACCACCACTTACTCACTGTGAGGCTGAAATTGAGCATTGTTGCCACCAGACCAACACAAATGATTCAAGTCGTTTCAGATTAACCTGGAAGAGGGACTAAAGCTAGACCTGTTTCTCTTTGAGTTGTTTTCTCTTGCTTGCACTTTTCCAAAAGGATACTCCTCTTCCCCAGGTATTTTTAAATCTAGATCACATTCCACTCTAGTGAGCATACACAAGACCTTCAACGCTTTTCTTTATTCTTAGATGGTCCAATATGAGATTTAACTCAATTAA
This sequence comes from Lissotriton vulgaris, assembly GCF_964263255.1. NCBI lineage: Eukaryota > Metazoa > Chordata > Amphibia > Caudata > Salamandridae > Lissotriton > Lissotriton vulgaris. The sequence goes on along the minus strand of NC_141687.1, from coordinate 866,600,173 downwards.
TCGAGACACTCCTCTCCAGGGCAGCCTGGCAGACGTCTGAATTTAGAGTCATAAACGTTGAATTATTAGCAGGTTACATCCAGTGCTATAAAGTTACCATAAAGCAACATGTCACTCAATCAAAGCACCAAAGTAAATAGGTAAATAAATTCCTTAAGCTCTGTAGAGTAGAACACCAATGTCTGCAAACATGCATCCCAGCATTCGCTATAGCATTGCACATACATCCGGCACAGCACTGATATGCCACTTGGACTCCAATTATGAGTGGTCTGGAGTGGGGGAAGGTTTACTGAACCCAGTAAATACCGATACCCTTCTATTGTGATGATCAGGTGCTGTAAATAACTACAATTCCAAGCTTTGGTATTTCCCCATGTTTTCTGCCTTGTACATTTTGGAATGTTAGCCCTGGCAAAATTTACAGTCGGGAAAATTGTGGGTGGTGCAGTAATTATTACCATACTCATTAAACTAACCCTGTACAAACTCCGATTTACACATGAAGTACAATGTAGCCCTATACTTATAATGCAAGTCTTAAATGGGCATCAGTTGTGAGAAAGTGCCCTCTTTTTGCATGGTTGCCCCCACTTTTTATTGAACTGCTGATGTACTTTGACTGAGTGCCAATCAGGTGCCCAGGGCCTATGTTCTTTCTCTAAAACTGCATTGAAGACCAAACCCAATTGGCACTCTCTTGCCACAGGTCAGTCCCTGGTAAATGGTACCACAGGTACCCAGGGTACTATGACCAGGGAAGGCCTCTAAGGGCTGCAGCACTTATTGCGCCACCTTTTGAGGCCTAGTACCTTTACACTTACACACTGCCTTTGAAGGCTCCATGTTTTGGTGCAGAACAAAGTGAACATTCGACATGGCACACATCCCTGTGTGCCATGCCTACAACCCGCTGCCCTGACATAGATCAGTCACACCTCTAGCTGGGTGCACTATACCAGTGGTGAGGGTACAGGTGCATGAGCCCTGTACCCCTACACAGTCCAAGTCAATTCTTAGACATTGTAAGTGCAGCGCTGCCATTAAGAGTTTTTGGTGCTGGGAGTTTGTCATTACTAACTCTACAGTACCATAATGGCTGCACTGAAAGCTGAGAAGTTTGGTACCAAACTTCTCAGCACATTAAACCCACACTGATGCCAGGATGTAAAATGCACACAGAGGCCATCTTAGAGATTCCCCCCAAAAAACGACCTAATACTAGTGTCCAGGCTGAGTGGGTGCTTTCAGCTGCCATCACCAGACATGTTTTTGGACCCCTGAGTCAAGAGCCTGCTACTCTAGGGAGCCTGAAACAATGCACATCTTGGGATGAGGTGCCAAGTTTCCACGAAGGGGAAGCTTCAAAGGCTTGTTGCCTTTGTGAGCTTTCCCAGGCTTTTTGCTGCTCCCAGAAACTGGTCTCCACCGGTTCTGACCCCCACTTTGGGCTGCAGAACCGTCAGGAAAGCCAGGTGAGGAAGGGAGGTGTGCACACCTTGGCCAATCCCACCCCGCAGGATGGGGAGGCGAGGTGAAGCACAACTCTCAGTCCCCGCCATCTTGCAGATAGGGGGACCCAGCCAACCAGAGTGAGGCATATGCCCCCCTCCCACTGAAGGGTAGCATAATAGGTGGTGGACCCACCCCAGGGAGGGGACCCATTGGTCCCAACCTTTTACCTACCTGTAACAATGCTCCTAAACCTAGTATTTGTGGGTGCCCCTTAACCTTGCTTCCTCATAGAAGAAACTACAAGAAGAAAAGAATAAGAAGGACCAAACAGCCATGCCGAAGCTAAGAAGAGGAGGACGCCCACTGACTTGCCCCCAGCACTACCGGCTGTCCCCACCTCGAAATTGCAGAAGTAAAACTTCGGTGTGTCCTGCAGCCAGCAGCTTCAAGAACCCTAAGGACCTGCCCTGCCTTCAAAAGAAAAGACTGTTTCCTGTGAACACCAGATTTGTTCCTCAACAGACTCTGGCTCTGGCAAGATCCGTGATGCTGCAACACTCTGCACCTGACACCCACGGCCCGAGTTCGAGTGGCCCAACACCATGAGGAGGTCTCTCCGGTGATCCTGACCTGAGATCCGGTGATCCCTGACCTGCCTCAAGCCGACGCCTGCAGCCTAAATCCGAAAGGCCCCCCAAACGCGACCAGGAGCTGGTTAGAAGATCTGACCCTAAAAGACTCCCCTGCACCCAACGCCCCACGGCCTTGGGTGGCTCAACCGACAGTGTCTAACCAACTCCCAGCATCCCAACTTACCTCTCCAAGTGATGTCTCCACCCAGAAGACCTTCGGGAGCCGACCCCGCCTCCTCGAGTGCCACTAGGAAAAGTCCCGGGTCCCAGGAGGGGGCCCGGGTGAAGGCAGGGAAGCAGCGCAAATGTTCCGGGGTCTCCTATGCGCTGGAGGGAGCCCCGGAAGAAGAGAGAGCCCCGCCGCCTATTGCTGCAGAGGGGGTGCAAGGCACACTGCCGTTGCCTGCCCCGCCGCTTCTGAAGAGGGAGCCAACCAGCGAGGAAGGGAGACCGGCCGCGCAGCAGAGAGAGACTCCCCTCTCCGGAGCCGGTAAAGAAAGCCGGGAGGGGGTTGCAGGGAAGCACCACTCCGGTGCCTCTCTTCAGGGCAGCCCCGCTTGGCAGAGGGCTCCCCCAACACTTTCCCCTCATTTGCGGAGTCCCGGTAAATGGGGGCTCCATGTCGCCTGGGGCCAGTCGAGGTCCCAGGCCTATGTGGTGAGTCGAGCGGGCTAGTCCTACAGAGGGCCGCTCCTACGTTTGGGGGCCATGTTGTTTGTTCAAGGAGCCTAGGTGGCTCCCCCGCCCCCTATGAGTTTTTTTGCTCTTCTTGCCTCTGTTCCCTGGTTGTGATCATTTTTTCTTGACTCTGCCCCCTGGTTGTGCTCGCTTTTCTTGCCTCTGTTCCCTGCTTGTGATCGCTTTTCTTGCCTCTGTTCCCTGGTTGTGCTCGCTTTTCTTGCCTCTGTTCCCTGCTTGTGCCCGCTTTTCTTGCCTCTGTTCCCTGGTTGTGCTAGCTTTTTTGCCTCTGTTCCCTGGTCGTGCTTGATTTTCTTGCCTCCGTTACCTGGTTGTGCTCGCTTTTCTTGCCTCTGTTCCCTGCTTGTGCTTGATTTTCTTGCCTCTGTTCCCTGGTTGTGATCGCTTCTCTTGCCTCTGTTCCCTGGTTGTGATCGCTTTTCTTGCCTCCGTTCCCTGCTTGTGCTTGATTTTCTTGCCTCTGTTCCCTGGCTGTGCTCGCTTTTCTTGCCTCTGTTCCCTGCTTGTTCTTGATTTTCTTGCCTCTGTTCCCTGGTTGGGATTGTTTTTTCTAGCCTCTGTTCCCTGGTTGTGCTGGCTTTTCTTGCCTCTGTTCCCTGGTTGTGCTCACTTTTCTTGCCTCTGTGCCCTGGTTGTGCTCGCTTTTCTTGCCTCTGTTCCCTGCTTGTGCTTGATTTTCTTGCCTCTGTTCTCTAGTTGTGCTCACTTTTCTGCCTCTGTTCCCTGGGGCGTTACTGGGCAGAGATGGGCGTGTGGCTGACCTAGACTGAGGGAAGCAACGGGTGAGCTTTGGGAGTTGGTGGGGGCCTCGAATAACCCATTTGTAAATAAAGAGACTCCCCGGGGTGAGGGTGTGTGTCTCTGTGGCTCTGTGTGTGTGTGTGTGGCTCTGTGTGTGTGGCTCTGTGTGTGCGTGTGGCTCTGTGTGTGTGGCTCTGTGTGTGTGGCTCTGTGTGTGTGGCTCTGTGTGTGTCTCTCTGTGTGTTGTGTGTGTGTGGCTCTGTGTGTGTGTGTGTGTGGCTCTGTGTGTGTGTGTGGCTCTGTGTGTGCGTGTGGCTCTGTGTGTATGGCTCTGTGTGTGCGTGTGGCTCTGTGTGTGTGGCTCTGTGTGTGTGGCTCTGTGTGTGTGGCTCTGTGTGTGTCTCTTTGTGTGTCTGTGTGTGTGTGTGGCTCTGTGTGTGTGTGTGTGTGTGTGTGTGGCTGTGTGTGTGTGTGTGTGTGTGTGTGGCTCTGTGTGCGTGTGGCTCTGTGTGTGTGGCTCTGTGTGTGGCTCTGTGTGTGTCTCTCTGTGTGTCTGTGTGTGTGTGTCTGTGTGTCTGTGGCTCTGTATGTGCGTGTGTGGCTCTGTGTGTGTCTCTGTGTGTATGTGGCTCTGTGTGTGTGTGGCTCTGTGTGTGTGGCTCTCTGTGTGTGTGTGTGTGTGTAGCTCTCTCTGTGTGTGCGACTCTGTGTGTGTGTGTGTGACTCTCTGTGTGTGGGTGACTCTGTGTGTGGCTCTGTGTGTGTGTGGGTCTGTGTGTATGTGTGTCTGTGTGTGTGTGTGGCTCTGTGTTTGTGTGTGTGGCTCTGTGTGTGTGTGTGTGTGGCTCTCTGTGTGTGTGTGTGTGGCTCTCTGTGTGTGTGGCTCTGTGTATGTGTGTGGGGGGCTCTGTGTGTGTGTGTGTGTGGCTGTGTGTGTGTGTATGGCTCTCTGTGTGTGGCTCTGTGTGCGGCTCTGTGTGTGTAGCTCTCGGTGTGTGTGTGGCTCTGTGTGTGTGTGTGGCTCTGTCTGTGTGTATGTGTGGTTCTGTCTGTGTGTGTGTGGCCCTGTCTGTGTGTGTGTGGCTCTGTGTGTGTGTGTGGCTCTGTCTGTGTGCGTGTGTGTGGCTCTGGGTGGCTCTGTGTGTGTGGCTCGGTGTGTGTGGGTGGGTGCGTGTGGCTCTGTGTGTGGCTCTGTGTGTGTGGGTGCGTGTGGCTCTGTGTGTGACTCTGTGTGTGTGTGTGGGTGCAAATGTAATAGGTCTCGCATTTGCGAGAGATTAAGCTATTGGCATTGTAACTGGCAATGCCATTTATTTATATGTTTTAAAAACAAAAATAATGTCATGAGCAATGCCAATAGCTCTAACTTTAACAAAGACGAGACCGTTTCATTGTAAATGCTTGTTAAAAGTGTGGAGTTGGAAAATCTGTAAAAGTGTAACAAAATAACTAAAACGCTTTTACTTACCTGTTTACAGGAAATGTCCCAGTGCAGTATCCAGGTATACTGCACTGTGTAAGAAAAGTAATCTGTAATGTAATCTACTTGACATTCTACTGAAAAACTAATACAAAGTATATGTACAATATTTCAAAAAGTTGCAATACAAGTAGTTCTACTGTAATCAAGCCAACGTATATATACAACTGCAATCCAAACTGTTTACAAACTGTATTATTACTGCAAAGTACTTATCACTTACCTGTGCCAGGCTTGCTTGGTTCTAAGAAATAAAATAACTAAAAGAATATTTTTATACAAAACCAATTGGTCTGAAGTACAGTCTTTCAGTGTGTGATATTATTTGCTGATTGAGTGTGTACAACAAATGCTTAACACTACCCACTGATAAAGCCTTACTGCCCGACCACACTACCATAGAGAGTAAGGTGCTATCTACTTTTACCTCTGCCTACCTATGGGGTTCCACTGGACTCTGTGCACACTATGCCTCACTTTGGTATAGTATATACACAGAGCCAGCTTCCTACATCAGTTGTTTACAACAGCATATACCCCCATATCAAACACCCCTCACATAATATTCCAAGGTACAAAAAGCATTTTAAGCCTAATGCTTGTCTCCATGATACACCAATCACCCACCCATGACAGAATGCACACACACAATCCTGAACATACAGCTCTTTTGATTTGATTATAGTTTCTTTTTGAACGATTTTAACCTAATGTGCCAATCTATTTTCGAATTATTAATTGCCACTATTAAAAAAATATAGTACATGTGAAGGGTGTTTAATGCTGTAGACTTATGAAAAATATCATTGCATTTGTTTGAAGGAAGGAATGAAGATACATTTGTGGCACACATTTCTTTATGGTGAAAAGAGGAAGTATCATTTGAGCGAGAGAGTATATCAATTCACAATCAGTGCTCAAAGTGCCCCTTAAGGAAGCTATCTGAATCCTACATCATCAATGAAAGATGATACAGGTACACTCTTCGAAAGAATATCCTTTCTGTGATGTGTGGAAGTTGACAAATGTAACGTTTTTTGGACTCTGAAGACAGGATTATTTTATGTTTGATTTTATTTGAATTATTGTAAAAAAATTCACAATTCATAGTGTATTTTGCAGAGAATAAACTCCCAACAAGTTGTTTTCATGCTGACCAGAATAATTTGCGATTGTTTCTCCACAAGTTCTACAACTCACTCAAAGTGCATGTGAGAAATTGAGTTATTAGTCGGATGAGTACCCACCTCAAGTAATAATCAAGGTCCTTTCCAGGGTGAACCTCTATGGTCACCAAATTAAATCGAGCTTGACACCTAGTGGCTACTGCATAGACCAGAAAGGCCTAACTAAGAGGCAATGTGTAAAGTATGTATGCAGTACTAAAACAGTAATAGTGTAAAAATGCAAAACAATAACAATCCCAAAACAAATTTAACAAATAAATTCACACGTAATAAACAAAATTACACTAACATGATAGAAGTGCAATAAGGTGAACCAGAGACATGACTTTTTTCATTTTCAGTAGAAATAGTGGCCAAAAAGCATAAAAGTGCCAATGATAGTCACGGGTCGTGGTAGAACTGGACCTAGGCTCAATTTGAAGCTGAAACCTGTTCACGATGGTTTAAGTCTTCAGCCACCCTAAACTTGGACTCTGAGGACTGGAGGTGAGAGGTATGGGGAGTGTTCTATTATACTTTGATATCCTCTGCAAGCTCTAGCCGAAAACACTAACCATGTTCGTCCTGTCCAAAGATTTTACCTTCTGACTTTAGTGCTTTAAGTCCCAATCTGCCACAGGTGTGCACTTCTAAATCCCCTCCGGGAAGGTTCTTAGAGATTCACAGGACGTATGGCAGAGGTCAAACAGCAGATTCTAGTCCAGATCCAGTTGCCACCGGTCAGATGGGCAGATGCCGGCAAAGGCCTCTTGTAGCTTGCTATGACCCTGTAGCTTTAACAGGAGATAACCCTTATGACCCTTGAAGGTCACATGTTTGTCCTGGGTATAAGAGAGAAAGCAGGTACAGGCTCCTATGCTCTTTTCAGGTCTCAATGAGCAGGTTCATTCCTCTACTGGTCTTTCCACAGGTCTAGGAGTGTGTCAGAGTCCTACCAAACAAATGCCAGAAATAAACCCCATGCAGTGTATTTGTAGTAAATGATAAAAGATGGAGGGGTTAAGAAACTAGGACAAATCTTCAAGCTGGAGGATTAAACCTCAGCTAAGAAATCTAAAGATATCTGCTGAGGCATTCCTTTTGAGTCCCCACACCAGTTGTTCACCTCCTTTTCCGCTTGGACTGTGGTGCACGCTCCCTCAAGTCGGCGCACTTCAATGAGGAGATTCCCCAGAGCACTCTTGTTTCACAAAAGCTCTGTCGTACTAGTTCTAGTTAGGGTAGTGGCTTCAGCATAATAAAATATGGCATTTAGTGTTCCATTGCATCAATTATATTCCCTGTCAAATTAGTTCCTCATAGAGACTGTGACAGTGTCTCTCCTTAGAGTCGGCATGAAGGGAGAGTAGCGTCTCTTCTGAATGAAAGCAAAATTACATGAGGTGTTCAGCCCCTCGAGAGAGCAAGAAGGTGTGTGTAACCACTGGGAGCATTTTGGCAACTTGAGTGAGTAGTGTGTCACTGAATTAAGAGAAAAACAGCACCTAACTACAGGAAGGAAGTCTTTAGAAATTTTACGCTAAGGAAAGAGATTCTCAGAAGGATAAAGACACCAGAATAAAAGCATACTTTCCTGATTTAGAGCAGCGTGCACCGGCAGAGTCTCTCTGTAATTCCTCAGGGGGCACACAAGTATTCTAAGAGAGAAAAGAAAGAGTTATAATTGTTAATTTGTTTGTTTTTTATAAGTTTGACAGTAATTGTTAAGAAGGATAAGCAGTAAAGACAATATTATGAACAGAAAATGATACCTATGTTCAAAAGCCAAATAAGAAAAGCTTAAGAACTATACCATAGAAGGGATATATGACGTTACAACGCGTCCTTTTACAACGCATACCATGACCACGGATCTATTACAACGCAGGTTATGTTACAACGGATCCCTTTACAACGCTATTCACTACAACGCAGGTACTATTACAACGCAATACCATTACATCGTAAGTATAATTACAGGTAAGTAAATAAAATTAATATTTAATGTAAATAATTATTAATGTATTATTAATTTAAATTATTTATTATTAAAAAAATAAAACATATATTAATAAAATTAATTTTAATTTTTTACATTGTAAATATATATTAAAAATAACCCTGTACCCCAAAACTCAACCCCAGCCCTAAAACCTAAAAATACCCCTGTACCCCAAAACCCAACCCCAGCCCTAAAACCTAAAAATACCCCTGTACCCCAAAACCCAAACCCAGCCCTTAAACCTAAAAATACCCCTGTACCCCAAAACCCAAACCCAGCCCTAAAACCTAAAAATACCCCTGTACCCCAAAACCCAAACCCAGCCCTAAAACCTAAAAATACCCCTGTACCCCAAAACCCAAACCCAGCCCTAAAACCTAAAAATACCCCTGTACCCCAAAACCCAAACCCAGCCCTAAAACCTAAAAATACCCCTGTACCCCAAAACCCAAACCCAGCCCTTAAACCTAAAAATACCCCTGTACCCCAAAACCCAAACCCAGCCCTAAAACCTAAAAATACCCCTGTACCCCAAAACCCAAACCCAGCCCTAAAACCTAAAAATACCCCTGTACCCCAAAACCCAAACCCAGCCCTAAAACCTAAAAATACCCCTGTACCCCAAAACCCAAACCCAGCCCTAAAACCTAAAAATACCCCTGTACCCCAAAACCCAAACCCAGCCCTTAAACCTAAAAATACCACTGTACCCCAAAACCCAAACCCAGCCCTTAAACCTAAAAATACCCCTGTACCCCAAAACCCAAACCCAGCCCTAAAACCTAAAAATACCCCTGTACCCCAAAACCCAAACCCAGCCCTAAAACCTAAAAATACCCCTGTACCCCAAAACCCAAACCCAGCCCTAAAACCTAAAAATACCCCTGTACCCCAAAACCCAAACCCAGCCCTTAAACCTAAAAATACCCCTGTACCCCAAAACCCAAACCCAGCCCTAAAACCTAAAAATACCCCTGTACCCCAAAACCCAAACCCAGCCCTAAAACCTAAAAATACCCCTGTACCCAAAAACACAAACCCAGCCCTAAAACCTAAAAATACCCCTGTACCCCAAAACCCAAACCCAGCCCTAAAACCTAAAAATACCCCTGTACCCCAAAACACAAACTCAGCCCTAAAACCTAAAAATACCCCTGTACCCCAAAACCCAAACCCAGCCCTAAAACCTAAAAATACCCCTGTACCCCAAAACCCAAACCCAGCCCTAAAACCTAAAAATACCCCTGTACCCCAAAACCCAAACCCAGCCCTAACACCTAAAAATACCCCTGTACCCCAAAACCCCAAAAAAGATAAACTCACCTATAATTATACTTACGATGTAATGGTATTGCGTTGTAATAGTACCTGCGTTGTAGTGAATAGCGTTGTAAAAGGATCCGTTGTAACATGACCTGCGTTGTAAAAAATCCGTGGTCATGGAATCCGTTGTAAAAAATCCGTGGTAACAGTTGTACACCCCATAGAAGAGAAGCAAAGCCTTAGTCTGAAAGGGCATGTTAGATATTGTCATTAAATATCACCAATGTAAATATGTGCTGTTAATACTTGATTGAATTGGAAGTAACACGATGTTATGTGTTTTCTTGTAGTTTCTTAACACTTTCTACAGTAGTATATTAAAATATATATATAAGAAGGAAGAAATAACCAAAAAAGAGAGAGCATGAAAGTGAAAAACCGAAGACAGACGAGGCAGTCTCTTCTTAATCCCCATCCCCTTTCCCCCCTCAGACCACTCTTGACTTCCAGTATCTTGGACAGCAGGGAAATGTTCTGAGCAGGGCATTGGGAACTAAGCTTTGTTCTGTTCCTGTGAAAGGTATAGGTATGCGTGGAATAGGCTACATGGTGCGAATGACCCCTGGAGATGCCATAACCAATGGGGTAATGATTCCTGGGGCTAACCCTACCCATTTTGAACACATTCAGTATGGCTTCGGCCACACTAAACTTGGTCTCTGAGGGTTGGGTGTGTGTGTGTGTGTGTGGGGCGAGGCCTGGTGTTTTCCCATTTCTAACATTAAGATCCAGTTTTTGGCAGCTCCTGTAGCCCTAACAGACTCTGAGACAGAAGTCTGATCAAATCAAACCTGAGCTTTCAGCAACAAGACAGTGGATTCACACACAAAGCGTTTTGATTTTCTCGTTCCATATTTTGAAGTGTGCCCCAAATGTTATGTGTGAAATCCCAGCAGATCTCTCAAGCAGGATGTGACATTCAAGCATAACTTTACACTCCAAGGTCAAAATGATACCCACGGCCCCATCCTGGTTGTCATTCAAAAACTGTTCTGGGGCAGCTCTTCCTCCCACTTGGGTTGGTGTGTGGCTAACAATAAAGGAAAAAAGGGGAGGCATGCCCAGGTATGAACTACATGTGCCTGTGACAGGGGAGGCCTCTGTGAAATGACAACACCAGTGGCATGGGCACAGCCTTCAGGCCATCATGTCAAGGAGAGGACAATTCCTTCCCACAACCAAAGCTCATTGTCCCTATCCTGGGAGCAGTTCACACCTCGCTGCCAGGCGACAGTTGAATACTTACAGAAAGGCCTCCAGAAGCTTTAGGCAGGCAAAGGGTAGATGTTCTAAAGTACATTTTCTGTAATAGTTAGACACTATTCATCTTTACCATTAAATTGGATTTTTTTAAAATCTATTATAAAGAGTCCTTGAAGTATTTCTCTAGCTGTTTCCTGGGTGGCAAAAACATTTATTAAACGTAATATTGTATCCCAATGCTTTTCTAACCTTCCTGAGTGAGAGTGGATTTCAGGGCCTTTCCACTGGAAGGACGTTTAACATTAAACCTGTACATGTCTCACTATTAAGTACCAAGCACTTTGCCTTAATGGGCAGTAAAACTTAGTTAGGGGTTACTTCTAAATATTTAAAAGGACGGGTTTAAGTCTGTCAAAAGAGGTTCTTTTACCAGGTTGAATTTGCAGTTTGAAACCTGCACAGCCAGGCTACTGGTGCAGGCCTGCTGACCTGTTTGCACTGTCTGTGCAGTGGGTGGCCCAATGAGTGCTGTAGCCCATGGGTGTTATTTAACTTACTTGCCTTGGATACATTGTGGGTATCATGTAATAGGGACTTATAGGTCAGTTCAATATGCCAATCAGGAGTATACTAATTTTACCATGTTGAAAGGAGGAGCACAAGTAGCACTTTACCACTGGGTAACAGAAGTCAAGTGCACAGAGCTCTATAGCAAGCAATGATGGGGTACAGCAAAATGCTAATATTTGTGGTGACCCTGACACTTTATTTACAATTCAATGTACAATAAACAATATACAATACTACATATAATCGTAACCATGGACCACAATTTTTCAGTCTGGAAAATATTTAGTAGTATTATATGTTTGAAAGATCTTATGGTGTAATAATAATGGTCTACGCGTTTCGAACTCCTGTTTAGTGGGGAGTTCTCATCAGGACCTCACAGCTGTGGAGAAGAAAGAAAAAGTTCTCTGTAACTATGAGTGGAAAACTCCTGAAACTGCATATCACTAGCCTGCTGCCACTTAATGTTTCTGCCTCTTACCTTAAAACTGGAGTGTAACCTAGTTCAAAAAATGCCCGGCGTGATGCACTGAAAAGACAAACCAATGAATCTGAGTCACTCCGATGTGTCAAAACCAACATGTGGTGCTTGTACAACAAATCAATGAACTACAGTCACTATACCAACTGTTAATGAGAACTTGAATTTCCCATGGTGGTGTGTACTTACATCATGCAAGTGCCTTTCTCATGTGTCTCTGGATGATGGGACCTGCAGGGAAACTGATGTCACTGGAGTTAGCTATTTACTAACTGTATTGCTTGTGTCCTTATGTTTGGACCCTAGTGGTCTGCTTACTTGTTTTGTGTCTCCTCGTTGTTGATTGTATATGCGGCTCGCTCGTGAACCTGGAGGAGGACATGAGCTGAATTTGGGCATCGCGGTTGGAGCAGATTTTTGCCTAGCACTTGTAAGATGCAGCGCATGGGGACGAAAATTCTTTTACCTTTCACAGATGGATGCGGCTTCCGTCACGCTGTCTGTGCCAGGGTTGGCGTGTTTTCTTAGTCCGAGCTGTCGATTCTTTAACGTACAAAACTTACTGGTTCGGAGCATCATGGGAATTGGAGTTCTAAGTCTCATGGATGGTGTAGTTTACCTGTTACGTTTCCTGAATCGGAGCATCATGGGAATTGAAGTTTCAAACATCATGGCCGCACCATAAGAGCTCACTGCGAGAGCTCTTGGGTTCGGGATAACTAATATGTAGTTTAAATCCCTGTCTAAACCCTGACAATACACATCTTCGCCCACCCTCCTGACACAAGGAGAGTATCGTAAAAGTGAGGATCTACGGCGACATACCTTGAAAGGGAGAGACGGGGGTCCAGCGCGACTGCTCCCCACCGGACTCCGGGACTGCCCAGAGGATCGACTGCGGTGGCCTTTGTCCGAAGGACGCGAGAGGGAGGGTGATGACAGGCGGGACATCCAGGCACCGGCTGATCCCCGCGCATCGACGGTCATTGCGAGGGGGGGGCAGCTCGGTCCGCGTTGCCCTGGTTGCTCGTTGTCCCTGGCTGCTCTGTGGCCCCTGGGAGGTGCTGCCACGCTGATTGCTGGGGATCCCCGGCGACGCCACCTAGGTCGAGGATGCTGGTTGCAGCCCACCGATGAGACGCGACGGGCCGTTGCGGAGTTGGCCGAGGAGCGGAGAGAGAGTACTGCAAACGCGGCTGGGAGCTGGGGCGAGGAGTGGGAGCGGAGGAGGAATGACGACGAGAGTGGGATGCGGAGAGGACCCGCAGGTGAGAGCCATGGCATGGACTTGATGAAAGAGGGAAAGAAGGAAAAGATGAAATGATTATATATTGGGAATAAAGCAATCGAGGAAGCATTCAAAGCGGCTCGCCTGACTCTAAAATGGCGGCCGCTTGGGACATTTAGTCCATCTTCTACTGCCAGCAGAAAGTCAACAATTAAGAGGCAGGAAAAGGAAAGGGGACCAACAAAGTACTAGACAGAGAGAAAGGAGCCAACAACAGACTCTAATCTGAGGCAAGAAAGGGAAAGTGGACTAATCTAATGAGTGGAAAGAGAGAAAGTCCTCTGCCCATAGTAAAACTACCAAAACGGCGGACATCTTGTAATGTCTAGTTTTAAACCATAAGAGCACAACAAGGGCCTGTTTAATTACTGCTATTCTGGAATCACAACTACTAAGGGACCATAGAAGGAAATTACTTGGAAGAGAATTTTACATCTATCACTACCATAGAAGGAAATTTACCTATCACTATACAACATTAATATTGGAACAATTAAGAGTCAAACAGAGAAGAGTCACCATAAAACCTACAACGCGGAGCAAACATGGGCGAAAGATACCTAGAGGCAGTTGGCTCGAATGCCCAGAGCATAAAATATCCATCTAAGTTATCTAAAAACGGAGCCAAAAAGTTCAAACATAATACCCTGAGGAAAAACCCGGACACACTGTTCTCCGACCCATACTTTAATACAGATAAAGGCACTATAACTAATGACCTGATATTTTTCACTAATAAAACGGCTAAATGGCGCAATGCCTTCACAAGAATGCTTAACATAAAAGATATGGAAAACATCCCAAATGGCACAAAAATAATGACCTCACCATTAAGAAGATGCAGAGCAGAACTATGCATCACCATATATAAAACTGGAATAGTGTTGATACAGGCAGCGAACAGCGGACTAGTGAAGTTCGACAAGGTATTCCCTACCGTAAAAGAATCACTAGAGGGCTTAAGACACCAACTACACCTGACCCCACCAGAATTTACTCTGGACAATATTACTACCAGTGACGCCAATCGAACTGGAGGCTGCCAGGAGCTAGCTACTAAATCGGGAGAGAAAATTGAAACAGGAGTGACAATATCGGAAAATGAGACAGAATGGATAGAGAGGTCTATGAGCCATGAGAACAAAGAACAAGACCAGCTCCAAAGGGAAGAGTCAACACCGTTTCCAAATGATGAGCCTTCCCACGCAGAGCGTACATCGGTCCCGAGTGAATCACTCAATGTCAAGTGGGAAATAAATAAGGTAGAAGGTATCAACCTTTCTCTACCTTTCTCTAATACAGTACTAGAGCCATGTAGAACCTCACCCACAAAAACACCTCTAGCTTCACAAAACTTAGATAACACACTCGACATCTCAAGCAGAAACGGAACCGACAACCAAACAGTGGATATAAAGAAAATGACTGAGGCACTAAGAAAAGATCAAAAACAGAGAAGAGCAAGATACAATCCCCGGACAGACAGGTTAATCATCCCTAAGAAATCACCCCGAAACCAGAAGGATATTAAAGATCTTCAGAAACTAGTTTGCAACATGACACAAGTCACTATTAGTACTCTACAAGCGATTGAAAAAATACTGGAATTGACGGCAAGCACCCACTCAAAGGTCACACATATCCAAAAGCTCGTACACTCCTCACAAAGAAAGAGCAACGAGATGGCCATGCCACTAGCGAATAGGCTCAACCGACCAAATAGGACGAAGGCCTTGTCGAAGGAGGAAGCCCTTGCCTTACTCCGAACATATGAATCATCAGACCGTGAGAGAGAGGAGAACATCAAAACCGTACCGATCGATTCTAATAGAACATCAAGAAAGAAAGATAGGAAACTCAACCATAGCAATTTACAACAAGTCCAGCTAACATCCGAATACGAAAATCTGAACGGTAGTAACTCTGGGAAACCGCTGACTAGCCTTCTACTCAATTGTCGATCGGCAACCAAACATGCGGCAGATATAGCAGACCTCATCATTAACAAGGAAATTGATTTGGAAATCCTTACAGAAACATGGCTATCGGAATCATCATCTCCAACCATGGATCTCTTAGTACCACCTCAATATAACATTGTGAGACTAGATAGACTAAAAAAGTCAGGAGGAGGAATAGCCTGCATTCACCGATCAGATATAGAGGTCAACCAAATTCAATCCGACCCTCTAGAATCTTGCGAATACTTAGGTCTTAATATAAGATCAGCAACCAATCAAAGATGCAATTTACATGCGTTTTACCACCCACCAGGAGAGAACGCAAAGTTCACAGAGCAGTTAATGGAGATCATAACGGCCAACTCTAACACTGATTCCAATAACATATTCCTAGGAGATTTCAACTTACATTGGTATGACTGCAATGACAAACTAGTTAACACGTTTAAAGATTTCCTTGCCGAGCTAAACCTCAACCAAGCATGCACGCAACCTACACACTCTAAAGGAGCAACGCTAGACTGGATTATCTCGAGTAACAAAAATACATCAATCCTCTCAATAGCCCCGTGTGATTGGTCAGATCATTATGCAGTAACATTCCTGATACCCGTATTGAAAAAGGGCAAGACCGTTCAACCTGCCAAGTTCAAAAAATGGATCAGAGACACAAGAGAGGCTAATATTGAGCTACTAGTAGAAAGTTGTGAGAGAGACTTAAAGCCACCTAGCAACCTGCAGAATTTAAATGAGCTGACAGATCACTATATAACTTCAGTCGGGAATATCGTCAACAACACCTTGCCATTAAAACTAAAAAGAGTCACAGAGAAGATGAAAAATCCATGGTTTAATGGATCACTGAATGAAGACAGGCGCAAACTGAGAATGGCCGAAAGAAAATGGAGACAACACCCATCATCTCCTGAGCTGAAAGCCCTCAGAAAAATTAGAAACCAATATAACAAAAAGATCATCAACTCCAAAAAGGAATTCATAAGATCAGAACTGGATAATGCCAAAAACAGACCACGGAAACTCTTTGAAATCCTGAAGCAACAATCAAACAAACTAACAAAAACCGCTCATGAAAATTCTAAAACATCTCTAAGCAGCGAGCAATTTTCAACATTTTTCACGAAGAAGGCCAAATCGCTTGAAACAGAGCTCATAAGCGCAGCGGTTAACCTTTCCATCCAACCATTGACTACGAGCGATCCCAACCTGACTACAGTGTGTAGCAAGACAAAAAACAAGGCAAATTGGGACACATTCGAACTATATGATCAGGACACGATCGCCAAAAAGCTCTCGAAAATCAAACCTAACAACCACTACCAGGATCCTCTACCCGCGAAATGCTTAAGAGAAATCAGCCATATTGTGGTTCCAATCTGGACCAAAATAATAAACGCATCACTATCACAAGGGATCCTCCCGGACTGCCTAAAAACAGGTCAAGTAGTTCCCTTGATAAAAAACCGACAGCGGATGCAACAGATCCGAATAACTTTCGCCCAGTGACCAACATCCCTTTATTGGCCAAACTAATTGAGAAATGCGTGCAGGGCCAACTGAGCCAACACATCACTAAGTTCTCCCTACTAGATGAATGCCAATCAGGATTCAGATCAGGGCATAGCACGGAAACAGCGATCCTCCATATTGTTGATGACGCGCTACAGGCCCGTGACCAAAATCAAGCATGCTTACTGATTCTCTTGGACCTGTCATCGGCATTTGACACAGTAAATCACGAAGCATTACTGACTAGGCTACAGGACAGGATGGGTTTGTCTGGAAATGTGCTGAAATGGTTCGACTCTTTCCTGCGGAACAGAACACAACGATTCCTGGTCAACCAATCAATTTCACCACCATGCCCTAACTCAATCGGATCAGAAAAGGGGGTGGTGATGGACAGAGTATCTGAATTAAGCAGAACACTCCTACCCAGTCAACAGATCAGGGCTTGATCCATCACCGTTTTTTAGCTCGCTGCACCCTCCCAGCTCAGAACCTGGCTACATGCAAATTTGTCTGTCCCTGGCCCAGTGCATCAGGATTCAAGCAAGCCGGGCCGAAGACGGCTGTAATGCCAGAAACCGGTCCCCGGAAGCTTGTTTCCTTTCCAGTATAAGAATTGGCTTGGTCGTTTGGTCGGCCCTGTTCCCATGATGCACTGGGCCAGGGACAGACTAATTTGCATGTAGCTAGGTTCTGAGCTGGGATGGTGCAGTGAGCTAAAAAACGGTGAATAGCATAATGTTTAATTTGTATGTTTTGATTTGATTGTATTCAAAGTATGGAGCAGTATTGGCACTTTTTTTTTGTTTATCATTAGCTAGCTGCTAAGCCTTGTTGTTGGGAGCCCAGACCCAGTGGTGGCTTTTCGTACATTCAGTTGAGGGCAATGTATGTCCGAATTTTAAATAAATTCTGCTGTCAAACAGGTTCCAATCGATGCCAGCAGTAACACATGGACCTTATGCCATTAAAAACACGACATGATGCTACTAGGAATAGAATAATGGACCACAATGCCCAACATTTGTCAACCTTTAAATAAGCATTCATCCCAGGATGCCACAGAATGTGACAACCAGAGAGGGAACGCCGGCGATATATCTAACAAAATCGTTATATTCCATTCAACTGATGTTGTTTCCTACACAACAGCAAATTGAATGATTCATTTAAGTGTGTTCGTTCGAATTAGACATTTCCTCATATTGTGTCACCATTAGCTAAGATTGTGTAAACATTTTTTTATCATGGAAATCCACAATCTATTTGCAGGCCGGTTCCATCTTGAGACTCATGGGACAGCCAGCTTGAACCAGGAACGGAAGAGCAATGAACTATGATCCCCATCGGCACCATATGCATGGGAGAGCGAATTATGCCACATCGTTAGTCTATGGCACAATTCATGAATAAGCAACGCAAGTAACAGGCTCCGGTTCCTTGCCAAGTACTTAATGGCATTCCACACAAAAATTAAATAATTGCTCAATACTCCATTTCCGACAACTTCATGATGTTTGAAACTTCAATTCCCATGATGCTCCGATTCAGGAAACATAACACGTAAACTACACCATCCATGAGACTTAGAACTCCAATTCCCATGATGCTCCAAACCAGGAAGTTTCGTACGTAAAAGAATCGACAGCTCGTACCAAGAAAACACGCCAACCCTGGCACAGACTGCGTGACGGAAGCCGCATCCATCTGTGAAAGGTGAAAGAATTTTCGTCCCCATGCGCTGCATCTTAAAAGTGCTAGGCAAAAATCTGCTCCAACTGCGGTGCCCTAATTCAGCTCATGTCCTCCTCAAGGTTCACGAGCGAGCTGCATATACAATCAACAACGAGGAGAGAAGACACAAAACAAGTAAGCAGACCACTAGGGTCCAAACATAAGGACACAAGCAATACAGTTAGTAAATAGCTAACTCCAGTGACATCCATTTCCCTGCAGGTCCCATCATCCAGAGACACATGAGAAAGGCATTTGCATGATGTAAGTACACACCACCATGGGACATTCAAATTCTCATTAACATGAGTTGGTATAGTGACTGTAGTTCATTGATTTGTTGTACAAGCACCACATGTTGGTTTTGACACATCGGAGTGACTCAGGTCCATTGGTTTGTCTTTTCAGTGCATCACGCCGGCCATTTTTTGAACTAGGTTACACTCCAGTTTTAAGGTAAGAGGCAGAAACATTAAGTGGCAGCAGGCTAGTGATATGCAGTTTCATGAGTTTTCCACTCATAGTTACAGATAACTTTTTGTTTCTTCTCCACAGCTGTGAGGTCCTGATGAGAGCTCCCCACTAAATAGGAGTTCGAAACGCGTAGACCGTTATTATTACACCATAAGATCTTGCAAACATATAATACTACTAAAAATTTTCCAGACTGAAAAATTGTGGTCTAAGGTGACGATTATATGTAGTATTGTATATTGTTTATTGTATATTGAATTGTAAATAAAGTGTGGTAGTTGTGTATGTGTGAGAGTGTAAGAATGGAATGTGAATTGTTGATCAACGGAGTATGTGAGCTGAGGATGAATTTTTGAAGTTCAATTGTTTTTATTGCGAAATTGTTTTTGTATGTTGATTGTAGAAATTGGTGAATTATAACCAACAAATGTACTAAAATGTACTAATAAAAAAGTGATTCATTCAGACTGAATTTTAAGTCTCATACTCACATTAAGTTCAATTCTAATGGTAGAGAATCTGAAGAAAGGGCAACATTGCCAGCAGTACAAAACATTAAAGGTGACCCTCCGAAAACATCCACCCCAGCATTTATAGAATCTCCTTTTCCATGATTGCATTATTACCCAGTATACTCTTCACTTTACTATGATCATGAGATTACCGCTGCCTTTGAACTCAGTTCAACAGCAGCTCTCGACCTACTCTGAGGTCCAGATCGCCGTTCATCCACTGCTGCTCCTTGTAGCTCAGAGGCACCACCACAACATCGAGCTCCACGTAAACCATGGTTCGGCTGCAGGTCCCCCCTGTGATTGAATTTGTTGCGTTCCGCATGGTCTTTGTGCCCACATTGTGAGTCAGATTCTGTCGTTACGCTCCTGTATTTTGCCCACATTTTAAGTTTTTGTGCCTCATCTGTGAGTTTGTATTTTCCTGCCTTGTAACTGTTTTTCCTGTGCCCTCATTTATAAAACATCTATTTCTACTGTGTTTGGCCCCATTTTCATTTCTGCCTGTTTCTATGCTGTTTTCGCCTGTGCTGCTTCCCTACCCCCTGCCCTCCCACCTCACAGTCAACACATCCCACCTCCCAGGATTACTTATAGAGGTTCCTGTGTAGCTGTGCCAAAGGCAAGCCTGGCCTGGGCTGCACCCATCACCAGGAACATTGGCTCTTCCGCCACGCACACCTACAACACCGCTGAGCTCCGAGCCCTAGACACCTCAACAACTTATTGCTGCCACACATCCCCACGCTCCACCAAAGTACCATTCTGCCGACACTGCCACTTCACCTGCAGCACCAAAGCAGTCAACAACACCAGAGATACCGCAAACACGACCACATCCACCACGTCTACGGAAGCCTCCACAGACAACCTCAAGAGCATCCTACTCAAAGCATGATCTCTCGGAAAAAAAATGCCAAGGAGATTTGGGACACATTCTCATCCTTCACCCTGGACGTCAACTTTCTCACAGGGACCTGGCTGAACCCCGCCTCCGCTCTTGACAGCACCTGCCTGCTTGGCCCTCTTGCTGCCGCCTCTCCTTAGGACCCCTGCTCTACAGGCTTGCCCAGGCTTGCCCTCGCTCTCCAGGCTTGCCCTTGCTCTCCCCCGCTCCGCTTTCCTGCTCTTTCCAACCCCCTCCTCTGCTCCCCGGGTCTCCCGCTCCCCATTTGCCGCCCCGCTCCCGCCTCCCAGCTGCTCCTCCCTCCCACTTGGCCATAAATGGCGGGGACCGCGCATACACGCAGCGGCCACGCGCAGCGGGCGCGCCGATTGAGCGCAGAAGGCGTGCCAAAGGTAAGCCCGTCTACGCCCGTCCGCGCCTGGACCGCGCCCAGCGCCAGAACCCCTGGACCCCGCCCGCCAGAGCCAGCCAACCCGACTGAGCTACGACGCCGCCACCCTCCACGCACTCAACACCGGCCGGCATCCAGCCTGCTACCAAGCCACCCCAAAACGCACCCACGGAGCCTTCACCTGCCACGCCTGCTACTTCACCTGCACTCGGTCCTGCACCGCGGCAGCCAAAACAGCCGCCAACAACAACCATCTCAAGTGCATCCTGCTCAACACCCGCTCCATCCACAGGCACACCGTCAAACCATGGGACCTCCTGGACAAAATGGCACCAGACGTCGCCTTCTTCACAGAAACCTGGATGAACGCTTCCTCAGCCCCCGACATCGCCATTGCCATCCCGGACGGCTACAAGATCACCCAGAGGGACCGCATCAACCAGACCGGAGGAGGCATCGCCATCACCCTCAGAAACACTATCCGCATCACGACCAACACCGACGACACCCTCGCCACTGCAGAGCACCTGCACTTCCAGATTCACACCGACCCCAAGACCACCCTCAGAGGAACTCTCATCTACAGATCCCCAGGACTACGCTCACACTTCAGCGAGGCCATCGCAGACTTCATCAGCCCACTCGCCCTCGCCTCCCCTGACTACATCCTCCTAGGAGACCTCAATTTCCACCTGGAGAACGACCAGGACAACAACACCCCCGCCCTACTAGACAACCTCGCCAACCTCTGATTCAAGCAACTGGTCAACACCCCCACCCATTACGCCGGCCACACGCTCGACCCTGTCTTCTCCTTCAGCCACACCACCGAGCTCCACTGGACCGACCACAGCCGCGTACACTTCAACTTCAGGAAAACAACGACCCACCACCGACCTCAACAAACCCCCCGAAGATGCTGTAGCAAGATCACCACCGACCAACTCACCACCTCCTTGCGCCTAAACCCTTCCACCAACACCACGGACCCCAACGAAGGAGCCCACAACCTCACACAGTGGATCACAGACTGCGACGACACCCTTGCTCCACTGAAAAACCCTCCCAGCAACCTCAACAGCAAGAAAGCCGCGTGGTTCACCAACAATCTCAAAGACTCCAAGAAATCCTGCCGTGACCTCCAGAAAGCCTGGCGCCACAACCAGTCAACGGACAACATGACAGCCCTCAAGAACGCCACCCACAAACACCACCAGCTGATCCGCACCACCAAAAGGTCATCCTTCAGAGAACGACTGGACAACAACACCCACAACAGCAAGGAACTCTTCAATGTCGTGAAAGAGCTCTCCAACCCCAAAGCCAGCAACGACATCACGCCTTCTCAAGACCTCTGCAACTCTCTGGCCACCTTTTTTCACCGTAAGATCGTCAACATACACAACCGCTTCGGCGCTCAGAACACGTACCCCACCACCGAACCTGCACCCCCCACCACCACCATGTGCGCCTGGACTCAGGTCAGCACGGAAGATACCACCCACACGATGAACACCATCCACTCGGGCTCCCCAGCCGATCCCTGCCCACACCACATCTTCAACAAAGCCGACTCCATCCTCGCACCCAAACTTCGTGACATCATCAACAACTCCTTCATATCCGCCATCTTCCTGGAGAGCTGGAAGCACGCAGAGATCAGCGCCCTCCTGAAGAAACCCACTGCAGATCCCTCAGGCCTCAAGAACTTCTGCCCCATCTTGCTCCTCCCCTTCCCTGCAAAAGTCATCGAGAAAACCGTCAACAAACAGCTGACAGCCTTCCTGGAGACGAACGGCTCCCTCGACCCATCACAGTCCGGATTCCGAGCGAACCACAGCACCGAGACCGCCCTCATCGCGGCAACCGACGACATCTGGACCCTGCTGGACAACGCAGAAACAGCCACCCTCATCCTGCTCGACCTTTCGGCTGCGTTCGACACGGTCTGCCATCGCACCCTGACAACATGCCTCCACTACGCCGGGATCCAAGGAAAGTCCCTGGAATGGATCACCTCCTTCCTCTCTGACAGAACCCAAAGAGTCCGTCTCCCGCCCTTCCTCGCAGAAGCCACCAAGATCCTCTGCGGCGTACCTCAAGGCTCCTCGCTCAGCCAAACCCTCTTCAACGTCTACATGAGCCCCCTCGCAGCCATCGCACACAAGCACAACCTCAACATCATCTCTTAATCCGACGATACCCAACTGATCCTCTCCCTCACCAACGACCCCACCTCCGCCAGAGCCAGCTTCCAGGACGGAATGAAAAACATCGCAGACTGGATGAAGCTCAGCCGCCTGAAACTGAACTCAGACAAGACAGAAGTCCTCATCCTCGGTCCATCCATCTCCGCCTGGGACGACTCCTGGTGACCCCCTGCTCTGGGCCCCCCACCCAAGCCCAGGGACCACGCACGCAACCTGGGCTTCATCCTTGACTTCTCCCTCACGATGGCCAAGCAAGTTAACGCCGTTACCTCCTCCTGCTTCAACACTCTCCGCATGCTCCGTAAGATCTTCTGCTGGATCCCCACTGGAACCAGGAAAATGGTCACCCAGGCCCTCGTCACCAGCCGTCTGGACTACGGGAAAGCCCTGTACGCTGGGACCACCGCCAAACTACAGAAAAGACCCCAGCACATCGAAAACGCCTCAGCACGACTCGTCTTGGACATCCCCCGACACAGCCACATCTCTGCCCACCTGAGGGACCTGCACTTGCTCCCCGTCAGCAAAAGGATCACGTTCAGACTCCTCACCCACGCACACAAGGCTCTCCACGACTTGGGCCCCGAATACCTCAACAACCGCCTCACGCTCTACACGCCAACCCGCCAGCTCCGCTCCGCCAGCCTCGCCCTCGCCACCGTCCCACGGATCCGCAGAACCACCACCGGAGGAAGATCCTTCACCTACCTGGCGGCCAAGACCTGGAACGCCCTCCCACCCACCTACGACTCACCCAGGACCATCTCTCCTTCAGGAAGCAACACAAGACCTGACTTTTCGAGCAGTAGCAGCCCCCCCCGCACCCCCCAGCGCCTTGGGACCCTAGCGGGTGAGTAGCGCGCTTTACAAATACTCTTGATTGATTGATTGATTGCCACCCCAGAAGAAAACAAAATAACACATTGAGACAGGACCAACAAACACAGATGTTGATTTGCTACAAGGACACCATGCGATGCATGTCCTCCCCAGACGATCCAACCACTGATTATGGAATATCTCAACTTTCAACTACACACAGAAGGAAAGAGCATCATCAAAGCATCATCGCCTACAAATCACCCGGACCAACCCCCAGCTTCTGCAACGCCATCCATGACCTCATCGCTCAGATGGCCATCGCCTCCGAGCACTACATCCTGCTAGGGGACTGATCAAAATGTTGTTAAACTAAGTAAATAAAATAAATGAATCAACGCACCACCATATTGTGCATTATATTTCCCCAGATTTCCATTTGGGTATGTTCCTTTTAATGGGGAGCTTCAGCAGTCTAGAATATTTGGCAGTGCAGTTGAATGAGGGTTTGGTGCATTCTGCATACTGTTCCACATTTGAACTTTCTGGCATCCACCACTTAGAAGCAGAGCATGTTCAGTTTTAATGCGACTGTTTTGCATTATCCGGCTTCCCCGCTGGCACAGGGCACCCTTACAATTGTGGCTGTAGGGCTTTTGCATTAATGCTGTAAAAAACTAAGCCCCGTTACAGTTACACAGATGGAAAGCCAGTCTTCACCGTACACGAGTTCAAGTCTGTTCTAGAGTTAGTTATCCATCTGCCAGTGCCAGCAAACGTGCAGGCTGAGCGGGGAGCTTTATAGGATCCAGCCAATGACTTGCTCCCTCTCTACTCTCAAACCGACGAGACCACCACCTTCTCTGGAGGAAACCTGATCTCCACACTAGCTCACTACTTGGACTCGCGCCAACTGCCTTTAGACAAGCCAGCTCGTGCCTCAGCGTTTACACAACGTAGACTACTGTACACTGGGGACCGCGCGCAGGCCCTGAACTCGGGCCGTCCGACATGTTTGGTTTAGAGGCATAGCAGAGTCTCGGAAATGAAAGAACAATGTGCCCCGGATCTAATCCGTCCCTCGGCGGAGTAATTAGACCTCCATTTAGAGTCTCTCTTTGGCAGCCCGAGATGGATTTCTTGCTTGCATTCGTGTTTACTTGGGCTGCACGTCACTTAACAGTAGACCCTGTGGAATGTCTTTGTGCGTGTGAGCATCACCAATCGGTGACTTGTGACTAGAGACGGGCGAGCCGACAAATTAACTGGGCGATCTGGTCCAGAGCCGAGCCAAGGTTCTTGTTTGGCTCTAAGAGCCCATGTACGAGCCCGAGCCCTGGAAATGTTTCCATATAAATAATTCAAGAAGCCTTACGTAAAGTACGGTAACGTCTCTTCAAAATTCTAAAAAGTGTATTACATTAACACGTGGAAACTGACATTAATACGTTGCACTATATCACTGTAATGAGAGGTACTTATTAGAGGTGATAGTTTTTAAACATGAAGTTTCTGCCCCAACCCTGGCAACAATGCCGTTAATGAACTATTGTGCCAAGTCAGTTGTTGTCATGTGGACCCTGTACGTGGCCAGGACTCTTGGAAATACAATATTATAGTATATTAAATTAAACACTATAGACATCTGTACAGCTGGTAATCTGAACTCTGGTACTTGAAGGTGATTTCATATGCGGTAATAAAGAAAAAGATCTCACAATTTGGTTAAACGGGGAAGCCAGGATTAATCTAATAGTTTCTGATTCACTTAGTACAAATCATAAAGTAAAAGGGCACAAGTGTCTGTATTTTTTTACCTCAAATTTTAATTCTTTGTATATGACGATCTAGTGAGGCAGATGCCACATTAGAGCTCAACTCCCTTTGGGTTTGAGGTTTCAGGAGGAGCTCTAACTGAGTGAGAGCCAAGCATCTGGCACAAGCTTCCTGTGATACGCCCACCTCTACCTCTGTGAATGAAGTGTCAGACATTGGTTGGATAATGTTGTCTGGTTTAAAGAGACAGAGTACAATAATCGCAAATCTCAACTTCGCTGTAGTTTTTTTATTGATTTATTTTTTAGGTCCGATGTAGTGAAGACTATTTAATTTTACTAAAATTATATGTATAATATACTTGCTTATACGGGTATTCAGCCAGCTGTCTTCGTTCATTGGTCTTTTGTTATACAGTTCACATTTATCTTCGGCCTACTTAAACCTTTGGCTAACTTCTCTGTTACAACATTGTACCTTTTCAGATGGAGCAAATGCACACACAAAGTGGTTCAATAAATGGCAGGTAATAATTCGGCAATTTGTGCTTATTGAGCTCAAAAATATTTAATACCTTTCGTCACTTTTTTTTGTAAATTATAGAGGGCCAGGCAGTTTACCCGACAATAATGTTTCGCAAAAGCCATTACAAAATAGCCAGCACTGAGAAAGCCAAAAGACCAGAGTCCAACGCAAGACTTATTGGCTTTAACAATGCTTATATAATTTGTTAGTGACTGTAGGTAGGGGTAGAACTAGAGAGCTAATCTTCAGCTTATCATCTGATATCACCATAGACATCATGTGAACAAAACGCCTTGGGCAGAGGAGGTGACATTGCACATACTTATGCAGATGATGTCACTTGACCCCTTGTCACAGTCTTCATGCTTCAATTGCCTCCTGCTTACTTTAGTTGGACTAGGTAAAGGGCACGAAGTGAAACCACAGCAATCCAGGGTTTTAAGACGTTTGTTTGTTTCTGTTCCTCCTGCTGCCTTTATGACCCATGAGACCATTGGGTGGTGCTGGGGTACCTAAGGGCACATCAGAGGAAGTAGATATAACCCTGCCTAAACCTAGTTGACACCCAAGTGTGTCATATCACCTTTTTATTCATCCGAAGCAGGGTGTCCCGCTAAACAATGGTGTGTAGTGATCACCAGACACGAAGAAACGAAAGTAGAAGAGTTGTCTAATGTCACAAAACTACAGATTTTCCCCTCAAGTCTGTCAGACTGGGTAAGTAAAATGTATTGTAGTTTCATTTGTATATAGCTTCATATGCCTGGCAAGTTGCCAAAGCCCTATTGGTAGATGGGTAGTATGCTACTGTGAATGTTGTTCTTGGTTATCTGCTGAGGCCATCTTCCTCAATATCCAGTCAATACTGAAAGAATAGTACATCTAGCTTCATTGACCGACTGTTGGGTTTCAGTGTCACACAATATTATGTGTTCATCTTCTTCCAGTTCTCAGTTGCCTATTACAGCCTACATCCTAGCAGACAAACCATTCCTGAGCCCAGGGGCACAAAGAGCTGCCCTAGTCCCCTTAGGTAACCTAACTGAGCCTGGAAATCTATCCTTGCAGAACTTGATAATTGTTGGCACTTGCGATGTTGGGGCATAAACAGCCACTCAGTCAGGGCTGTTGCTGAGCCCTTTGATGAAACTGTCCTGCATCCTTCCGAGGTTCTGTGAATTCTGAACCTGGGTCATAAAGGTCGTGGTTCTGTTACGAATTTGGTAACAGCGAACCGTAAACAGTGAGTTCAGCAAGTATGAGTGTTTTCGTCATGTTACACCGATGGATTCCCTGTGTATTTGAAGATTTTCGTTCTGTACCCTCGGGTTCCATTTTGTGCATGGCAGCCATTTTGTGGTTGCCCTCACATAGGCTGATGACTGTGGCCAAACGAGACTTTTGGACACATACACCTTAGCTTGAGTTTGTGCTGACTTCTGTTTGACCTGAGTGAACTGACCCTGTTGCCTGAAGCTGACCTTGCCAAACCAGTTCTTGCCCTTTAGCTGATCAAGATTAAGGATCAGAGCACAGGACATCGTAAAGTTTTACCACACACAAACATGCCTTATCCTACTTCTATCTGTTTCTGTTTCCTTCCTTTATGGTCTATTTATGATGTGGGTTGTGGTCCTTTTTATTATGGGTTTGTCCGGCTTGTCTAAAGAAGAATGTTTATCTTGGGTTTGTTTAATGATTAATTTTGGGCTGGACAAACTGAAAAATGGGTTTGTCATCATGCAATGCTTTTTGTCGTGGAAACATGTGAGTGGTCAAACTGTAAATTAGGAATGTTTGCCTGAAGCACAATTTTTTGTATAAAAAGGGATGGCTTGCTTTGTAAAGTTGAGCAGTCTCCTGAGAACATACACCGTGTTGTACTTCTAGGACCTCTGTTACTGGCTGCAGCTAATAAATTTGATCTTTGACGCCACCAAGAAGTAGCCCGTGTCTCTGTATTCTAAGATAGGTGAACCCGAAGACTTTGGGCGTGCCCCTGGCGCCGCTGGGTTTAAATCCCGGTTCTTCACTTCCCAATAAACCTCCCTTTTGGCCCTGCTTGATCCTTTTGCACAGGGTTCATTCTGGTTGCTTTACAGCCTTCAACATATCTGATAAATTGTGTTCTTCCAAAAACCAAGTGTGCCTCTATCTGAGAGTAGCATCAAGTAGCATCCTTTAACCATCATCATCCCATCTTCTGACCTGTGTGTGATAGGACTTACTCCATTGTGTATCCACATCTCAGGATTATTCCACAGGGAGAATTGCGAAAGATCCTACAACTTCTTGAATTTCAGGAGAGTTCTAAAAATGTAGCTCTTTCCTTTTGAGATGCTACAGAAAAATACATTGCCAATGAACGACACCCATTAGAAGCTTCAGAGATGGCTGCGCAAACAGTTGTATTCAGCTGGGGCTCATTTATTTCTTGTTATTCATACATACTTGCCATCTGATCCCTGCACATCGCCCAACTTCAGCAAAGGTAGTGAGTGCCATGTACTGCAGCAGTGGCCTGCAACCTTCCACTTCAATGGTTTCCTTCTCCCCTATGCCTCCTGTTGCTTCTCGTTACCTTGCACCAGTGGTTGTCATGTTTATATGCCAATTTCAACATTTCCTTTTGTTGCTCTATTTTTTCATCAATTGCTTAGTTGCTTTTTTTCAGCTTCCTCTTTAATATACTTTTTAACATTCTAATGAGCAAGACCTTTTTCTTTTTAAACACATCATTGTCATAATTTTCTTCCCTGGCGTGTGTTTTTTATTGCTTTCACACTTGTGGTTTTCCCTCCGCTGCAATCCTTAATCGGCATCTTTTCCAGTAGATATGCATTTTCATTGCAGTACTCTCTCTACCAGCTGCCTGGAAAGTTGAAAAATCACCTACCACTTATCACCACTCTTCAAAACAATTTTGGCTCAATTGTTTGTGGTCAAGGGGAGGAAAAAAGCATTAAATATGGCCAACCAACCACCATGCTTTACCAACAGGCTCGGGCCAGGGACACACACCAGGATTCACAATATCTACCTGATGGCTTTACCAGCAAAGATGATATCTCTCTTGCGCACGCATGGCTACCTGATCTGTGACATCATCGAGCAGCTGCTGTCGATCCTCGCGCACATCTGCGAGGAATAAAAAAAACATAGCTGTCAGCAGCATCCTTTTACCGGCAGTTTCTAATGTAAGTTTCAACTTCCAGGGACATAAAACAATTGAAGAGTCTTTTAATCAGTATGGATGAGAGAGTGGTGAAGGATGTTTTTCCATGCTAGCCCACCTCCAGTGTCTAGTTATCCAGGTTAAACTTTATCGTCTCCATCAGTCCTGCGACTCTAGTAAGACAAAATATGCAGCAGCATATACTGATTAGCAGTCTGCCAACCAAGCACCTGTTTTGTGTCCCCATGCTTAGAGTACACATAGCCAGCTGGAATTTTGATTTAGAAATAATATCTTTCAATTGATCCGAAACTTGCAAAGTATGTTATCAATGTCGTCCAAAAAGAAATGTATACATTGTGGGACTGTGTTAAGACTAAAAGTAGTGCACATTTTATTCTTTTAAAATGCTGATACTTAATGCTAATAAATTAAATACTTGTTTTATATATGTCCAAATAGCGAAGTTCTGCCATTTAGAAGCACTGTAAATAACAGGTGTTACTCATTGCCATGCTCCTTTTTTATGAAACTCAATTTCCCGTCCTTGGAAGGATGAAAAGGCGAATTGGTAATGCCAGGATTCAGACTCGAGATCACTAGCCCAAAAGAGATATATGCAGCAGAGGTTACACCACTGAGCTATCTTACGGGCATAAAAAGCAACATTTTAGAAAGTACATTTAAATTTAGAAAATCATGTTCTTTGATTAATTCTAAGAGACAACATCCTGGAGTTCCCAAGTAGGTAGTCTTAGAGCTCTGTTATGAGTTGATCGGAATTTTAGGGAGAAGACTCTTCGGATTTAATTATTGCAGCTGGTTTCTCCACCACAGAATCCGGACATTAAGAGTGAAAAACCCTGTAATGGCGAATAACACGTGAACCCCACAATTAAAGGTATTGCATGAGCATTCCTGATTCCGGGAACTTTACAGATTGACATTTTCCATTTGCTTTTTGCAGATGGCATATCATTGTTTTACTGAATGCAAGGATACACACCCAATAAAACTGATCAGGTCTTCCCACACTTGGTAATTTCGGGTGTAGGGACCCCGGCCTACTCAGAATTTGCTGGAACAGTATATCCCATAGCTCCAGACGACTTCTAAGGAGGGCCTTAGTGATTGATGTTTACAGATGCTGCTGCTACCATGGATACATTGTGTACAGTAGTCATACATAGCATACTAGGATACTGGTGTTTGAATAGTGCACAGTCTGCCATTCTTATAGTCTAGTAGTGCTTCAAGTTCCCTGTATCTCTTTCCATGCCACTGTGATGTTTTTAGATCGCAGTCCAGAAGTTCCTGCAATGATATTTGTGCGGTGTAATCTACGTACAGGATGGTGGCATGCACTTGCTTATCTTAAGGTTGATTGCTGGCTTTATTTGGAAATGATTATCTTACTTCATCACCTACAATGGCGTCCAGAAAATCTACCTGATAAACATATTGATAATCCCTTATTGAAATACTGTTAACAATCTGCGTAATTAGGTTATGCACTACCCAGTGCTTCCTACTCTAGCACACAATGGTACGTCCACATTGTAGAAAGCAGGCTCTGTCCATCATCAGCCGAGGTAGCGTGAAAAACGTTTTTTCAGGATTGATGGTTGAAGCAGACACAGAGCGCTGACCATGCTGATACATAATCCAGATGCTTCTGTCTTTCATTATTCTCTCACCCACCGTGGAGAGGCCGCGTGACATATTGTGAAATTCATGGGCTCATACTTTCCATGGCTGGTGATTACTAAACCTATCATGTCAGCGCGAGGGGGAAGGTCAACATCCATTATCCTGGGCTTCTTGACTTATGATCCTAAAATCCACATATTGAGAAATAATAATGACACACGGGCTTGCTATGCAACTAGCATTCCATAGGGTGTTTTATCCCAATTATCCTTTACTGTTTTTTTAAGATAGAAGAAAACAGAGAGCAAGAGATGTCCAGAGGGAAGAAAGAGAGCGCAATGGCACAGAGGTAAGACAGAGAGACACCAGAATGGTTAGCCCTGTCTGCGAAAAGTGAGCTTCCTGCTCGACATTTTCGCTGGAAGGGGCTGATCCACTGAGTTTAGTTTGGTGGAATGGTTTTGTCTATGTGATTTTCATTAACTCTGTGAAGAGTTTCTCTCCCTACTGTGTGATGGCATGGATTTGTACCCAAAGGGATGCGTCTAAAGTTTGTTCTTCACTATTGTGATTATGTTTAAGAATTTTCAAGTTTGCAAAGTCAGCCGACTTGCAACTTTGTGTTTTTTTAAGGATAACTTTGCAAGCTTCACACTGGAAAGTTTAAAACCAAATTCACAAACAGTTTATGGACCCTTTGTGATAGCAAAAAAGTGCTTACTCTGTCACCAAGGGACACTCAAGGTAGTGGGATCGCAGTTGCCACTTGACAGCTATCCCTAATCACCTCATCAAAGCCTCCATTATGCCCTGCCTGAGCTGGTCCTCCATCTCAAAGCCATTGGCCTTCCCCTCACAAAATCATGTGTAAAGCACCACCTGCCACAGCGTGCATGGGTTCTAGTGTACGCCCTCCTCATGGCAACACTGTTGGGCGCCTTCTACTTGGCTTAGTGTGCTGTATCCCAGTTTCTTTCTGCAGGATTTCCTGTCTTTTGTAGGCAGAGAATCCCGTGGCAAGAAATAGACACGGCAGGCAGAGTAAACCTGTACTCGGGCGAAGTGAGGAATCTTCTTCGCAAACGACAAAGAGCTTTATTTACAATTTGGCAGATGAGGAACATCTGCTAAAAAGCTGGGGAGGTCCTGTCTACTCAACTTCGGGTGCATAAACGCCAGTACTTTATAAATAGAGTGGACAGCGCATCTGTCGCTTTTTGTGGCTGTCGCCCCCTCTGGTAAAGTTTAAATAAGGCCCAAAGTCTTATGACTTACCCTCCCCCGGGTATAAGGTGTGAAATGTTGAGATGTCAAAAATGTCCATAACTAATCACTTTGCCCCTTTTCTGTATCATCATATCAAAAGCCACAAGCCACTGTCTTATCCCGGTGTCAGGGTGTCTATTTGACACTCACATCTTTATATGTCGTGTTATTTTTCCCTAATTGTGAGGTGCCGTATAACCACTTGATTTATGTCTCCCACCCATACATGTAACCAGCATGGATATTCCATGCAGTAATGCAATATTTTTTTTAATAAACTTTGTTTATTGAGTAAAATCACTGTAGCACATTACATGGTTGAACGACACGTTGCATACTTCATCAGGATAGTATAGTTAAAACAGTAATCAAAAGATATTCATTAAATATCTCCTTCCAGTCTCTCTTGCCTTCGCATTTCCATTTCAGTTGTGGGTGACACACATATATCTCCCGTGTGTTCGTTCCACCGTGACCATTTCTTATCCCATTTCTTGGGGCATCCCCGAGCCTTATAGACCTCGGTCTCCGCCAGCATACATCTACCCATTTCTTTGGCCCACAGGTTGACACAAGGCGGTGAATGGCTCCCCAGCCTCTAGCCACTTCTCTTTTGACCAGGGTGTAACCCAGTGTTGTAAATTGCCTCTCCACTTCTGTTAGGTCAGTAGCGTCCCAGATATTCAATAGCCCGAGCTTTGGTGTAAGTGTTATAGGTTTCCCCAGGGCTGTGTGCATATGAGTCGTGGCTACCTCCCACAGGGGGCGTATCTTGGGGCAGGACCATAGTGTATGGTAAAAGGTGGCCTGCTGCCTACATCCCCTCACACATCTCTCATCAGGTTTGGATCCTATCCTAGCCAGGATTGTCCCTGTCATATACGATCTATGGAGTATTCTAAGTTGGATAAGGCGAAATCTCTGGGTGATTGCTGCTTCACGTGGGGACATGAGGGCCGACTGCCAGGCATCATCCTCTATAGGGCCTATGTCATCCTGCCACCGCTCCCTGAGCTTCAGGAAGGTGTCTAGGAGGTTGTTACTCAGCTTCTTGTAAGTTAGGCATATTGCTTTCGAGGTGAGAGGCCCGTCAAGCAAGCGATCTTCTAGGGGCGATGTTTCTGGTATGTCTTTGAAATATGTAAAAGCCGCCTTCAACATGTGCCTGATTTGTAGGTATCTGTACAGTTCTCCCTGCGCCAACTTGTATTTAGTCTGGAGTTCACTGAAAGTAAGTATTGCCCCCTTTTTAACCAAATCCCCCACAGTCGATAATCCAATAAGGTCCCATTTGTCGAATCCGGGCTGATAGCCTAGCCTTCCCAGCCGCTGAGCAAACCATAGTGGCGTGGCCAACGAGAGAACGCCCGCCCATCCCAGTCAAGAAGTAACCAGACGCCAAATTTCTAGTGTATGTTTGGTCGGTACGAAGAACTTCCCCTTATTTTTCCTGTTGGTAGTATACAAAGCCCCTTAGTAGCCAGAGCGGTCAGTTTGGTATCTGTAAAGGGCGTACGCTGGGTCATCTGGGGGGTGATACATCCAGTGATTGACAGTCACTAGCTGTGCCGCCCAATAATACCTCTGCAGGTCCTGGAGGGCTACGCCCCCATCATACCAGCCTTTTGTCAACTTTTGCCTCGCAATTCTGGGGACACTGCCATCCCATAGCAGCGTGGTTATCTCGCCCTCAACAGCTTTAAAATATGAGTCTGGGACCCTGTGAGGACAGTTATGTAGGACATATAAAAAGCGCGGAAGGGCCAGCATCTTGAAAAGTGCCGTCCTCCCCACCTTCGCCAAAGGCAGGGTCCTCCAATGTTTCACATCCGCCCGCAACGCAGTGATGCAATATTAATGGATTTGTTATACAACGTTAATCAGAATCCCCAGGACTATCAGAAATGTACCATAACCTAATTAGAACACATTTCTCCCCATACTGCACTGCCCTTAGTGACAGATAAAAAGGTGATGGCCTGGCTAAAACTAGTCTCTTGAATCCTTCCTTGTAACTAGATATGCCTCTGGGACCACACCTTCAGAATGTTATGATGACTGATACCCATTTCTCTCCCACCTCTTGCTTTGCAATTGGCAAGTACATCTGAGGTTATTGCCGAGAATATAGTCTGTTTCCAAGGATCTTCAATCCCTACATGGCACCCAAGGGAAGTCTCATGGCAGGCAAACTTGTCAAGATGAATCACTTTGTGAGCAACATGTAGGTCTATTTGTACATCTAATCTGAAATTGATGTTGGCTGTTTAAAGAATTACCTCACAGGCGGTAGCAATCCGACCTGCCTAACTAATGTTCATTAGGAACGTCACACAACTTGTAACCACATGGAATGGAATTGGGTACAATCACTGTAAAGACCAGCAAACTGCCATGTCAGTGATTGCATCCCAGAACAGGAAACTTTTTTTAATTTCTTTTGAGGCAGCCCAAGCTATTGAAAGGAAATGTGCTGTTTTAAAAAAAAAATTCTGGCTTGGAAAACTTTCGTGAGAGCAGGCAGTGGTCCCCTGGACCATCGTCTCCTCCCCCCTGACGCTACCACCCTGATTCCCACAGGCGAAAGTGTCCAAAAGAGCCCCCTTCTCATCTTTACAAATCAGTTATCACCCCATTTTGTGAGCCGGTAACAGATCAATGATTTGTAACGGGGATTATGGGTGCAAACCAGTGATGCACACATAACTGCTTGATGTTTGCAAGGAACGCGAATCACACCCCTCTTCCAAATTGCTGCTCAGCATCAATTGCAGAATCCATTATCTGAGTCAAAAAATGTTTTCTGACTCGTAAAATGGTTTTTGTACATATGAACAAGAGATTTAATTATCTCCAAGCCTTTATTTATCTCCATGCCTTTATTTACTGAATTGCACCGTTTACCACCACTGAAACACTTAGTATATCTGAGTAAATTTTTTTGTGTGCTTGCAATTGGTATGGGTTAATGCGCCTGCTGTTTAAAAGTGCACAACCTGTAAATCTCAGATTTGAATTCTGAATTATATGCACTCAGCTTTTCATTCTTGCAAAGCCAATAACATTCCTGGGATAGGGAGCCCGACCAAAATGTTTGCCCTGGGCCACACCAAAGCTTGCGACGGCACTGCTGTTGGACCCAGCAAGACTGGAACCTGCCTTGGCTTGGCCTCCCATTGATGTGAGAATGTTTCTATATGAGTGCAGCTAAGCTTACATATCTATATTCATATGAATATGCATATGTGTATGTGTGTGCCTGCATATGCTGCAGCCAGGTGAAAAAGAAGTGACTCATTGTGTGAAATATATTCTGTGCAATCTGCCCTTCAGCTTTGCCCAGAACCTCAAAGTTCCCTGCTAGA
This sequence comes from Lissotriton vulgaris, assembly GCF_964263255.1. NCBI lineage: Eukaryota > Metazoa > Chordata > Amphibia > Caudata > Salamandridae > Lissotriton > Lissotriton vulgaris. Next base: position 866,564,841 of record NC_141687.1, on the reverse strand, counting down.
AATATTCCTTCATGAGCACTTGACTTGCTATTTCACCACAATGAGTCACTGTGCCTCGGAGTCTGCATTTCCATTCATGGAGCTTGTGCTTGTGTTGTGTTGCTAAAGCAATTTGAGTCAAGCCTAAAGATGTCGTGTTTGCGGAGAGGCTCGGTTTCATAAGGAGAGTGGGCTGGCTATTAAAATGTTTTTTAATACTATTCATTCGTGTGTCGTAGATTAGATTAGGCTGGTGATGTTTAGCACACCTCGGTGAGGAAACCAACACCCTCAACCAACATTGACAGTAATATTCATGTTGCCTTTTAGTTTTTTTAAGTGAAATTGTTTTCACAGGCTACAATAAGACACAGAGAATAGTGTTGTGTAATTCCTATCAACCTATATAGGATCAGCGCATTTAGACAACATAAACCGTGGGATTGGTGTCCAGATAACCTCACTGGGTGTGTTTGTCTGTATACCTAGCTAGCTCACAGTGCCGCTGTAAACTCCTCTCACTAAGGAGAGTATAGTTCTTAGCAACTATCAAACATGACAAGTCTGTCCCATCAGGATTCGTGGAAATAGTACAGTACTTTTCACTCAGTCACTCGTGCTCACTACACAGAATAAACGTTTTCAATAAGTATTTATTGAACCAGCATCATTCTAGTGTAAAATAGGTGTACTGAAACAACCATAAGACAGAAACAGATATAAACGCTATTAAGCACCAACAGAGTAAGTGGATGGTAGATTTCTACCATAGTGCTAAAACAATGGATATATGCAAGCATTTAAATACATGAAAATAATAATGCGTTCTCCTACGATGCAACCCTAACTAGATGCATCTAAGTGTATCTAGCATGTATGCAGGTGTAGAGCCAAGGATCTCCCTAGGCTGAAGCCAACCACATTACCTAAAGTGAGAGACTGGGACTCTGTCTTGGTCTCGAGATGGACAACCCGCAAGGGATGTCAGACCACCGCGAGCTGGAGTGACTACGTGCAGGAACCTCCGCATCTCACAGCAGTGTGTCAGCATGGAAGTCCTTCTCCTCTGCCTGCCTTGGCAAAGATATGGTGTATATATACTCAAAAGGTACCCTCTGGGGATTCTACCTTGCTGTGTCATGTCGACCGAGGATAAGTGAAGGGATGACCCTTATACATAGTTATTATGCAGAAGATGGTAAACCTGCTGTGATTCTGAGAACCTTCATGCATACTTAATTAGGCTAGTTTCGGACGAAACCCTCACAACATTCTATGCAGCGCTTAGCTAGGTAAAAGGTCAATACCAAACCGGATATGTAGTGTGATGGTATATTAAATGTAGGTGAAGGTTTAGGGGACTACTCAAGCCTAGATAGGGGTAACCTATGAAACATAACAAGAGGTACTTGGCACCAGCCAAACAAGTTTCTTGCATACGCACAGAACAAATATATCACACACACACACGCAGGAACACACCTGTGCTGAAGCAGTGCAAGATTCCCTCACTTACCCAAATCAGTCACAGCACTCTGTTCAATTACATCACTTGAGGCTACCCACTGACAGGTGGTGAGGTGGGGGTAACAGCTAAATACTGTGCTAGGGGCACATTAATTCATTGCAGCCTCATAGCAAATGAACAAAATACTTACTCGACCGTCTGCAGCCAACCTTATGAAAATTCCTCCAACTAAATCAAATCTCACCACAGTTGATCACTCCTTTACTTAAGGTCCAATTCAGAATCGATGAGATGGTGGCCCTGCTCACCAGGGAAAATAAGAGTGAACCACCCAAAGCAGTGTATCCTATTAAAACATTCATGTGTATTTGCATAAAACATATCTCTGAGCCAACGTGCAGTGCTACACATTACAATAGAGAATTTTGGAGAGTAACAAGTTAGCAGGCGATTCAATTAGCGAAATACAATATTAGTTATGTATAGAACAGCAACCACAGGACTATTTTTCAGTGAGAGGATAGGTTTAACAAGACGTCATAAAGCAAGGGAGGAAGGATACAGTGCTTTAGACCACTTCTGTGCCTTTTGCCCATTGGAATCTAGAGTCTTATAAATGACAGTGCCCACCACTAAGACTGGTGTGATGTTGGTACGAAATGATTGCAACAGAGGGGCCAAACCCTGTTGATGTGGCCATAACAGCAGCGAGTCGGAAAAAACCCAGTCATAAAAAGCCTCTGTTGCAAAATGTGCAAGAGCCACAGGGAGGCTAAAATGAACTGATGCGTTGCTGTTTGCAGACCAGAATGTGTGCCTAACAAAGCGTGACACTTCAGTGAGATCCGTTCAAAGGGTTGCATCTTTTCAAACTTTACACAATTTAGGCACTCTGACAGAGTGATCCAGAACTGATTACTGGATCAAGTAAGTAGTTTCTCAACGAGTACTATTGTCATGCGACATAATGCATGCAATACTTGACCACTGATTGCTTCTGGCTACATTGCACATAAATGTCCTGGTTCATTGAATGTTTTGAAGGGCAATGCGTGTATGAACCCATGTACACAAACTGCCAGCGCAGATATTTTAAGGTTTAGGCTTACCAGATTCTGATTGGAACCTAATTGCACCGCGCTCATCCACATCTGGAAATAGAATGAGAAAGTGAACTGAAAGTGATTCACATAACATTTATTCTTCAAAAGCAAATATTGCTGTGCAAATATGTCTGTCCGGGAAGGGGATCCCTCCCTCGCCACACCACAAACATGACTGTTAAAGTAAAGACACAAACATCCCCTCCAGTTGACTCACTCAACAACCCACTCATTGCCACTGTGGGAGATCATTGTTTCAGCCAGCACTCATCCCTATGAATAGACTGCAAGTTTGTTTGAAATAACATTTCCAGCATGAATTTATCATTATGTAAAACATTTCCCTAAAGCACAGCCATAAATAGGAAATCTCATTAGAATAGTTAATTTCATCTTATTTTCACATGGCACATAGTAAGGAATGGCAAATATGGCTTTGAGTTGCAGGCACACATCTTGACAGAAACTGTTTTTCCACCAAGTGGTACTTTACAACTTTGTAGACTGCAAGCTGACACACACACCACCATCACGGTCAGTATTTGATGGGAGGCGTGTCACATGGAAATAAGTCCCACGCCTTGCATCTCCCGGCACTCCTAACTCCTTTTCCTATTAAAGGTCTGGTGGCAGCAGTATGTGTACCACTCAGAACAAGGCCAGGACTTGGTTTGTAATCTGAGCTGGGTCTGCAAGTGGCACCTTGTGACCCCCTGTACTACCAGGGTGGCCTATGAGCAGGCGCGCAACGCCCATTGGACTCAAGGGGCTTCAGCCCCCCCCCCCCTTCGTGGGTGTCAGCCCGGGATGAGACAACTTCCCGGGCACACACACAGCCACACCAGAGCACTTTGCAGATCTTTAAAAGACCATTTACCTGTTAACGAGGCTTTGTTGTGTTTCTACGCCTTCTTAGAGCCCCAGCAGTTCCACTCTGGCTAATAATGGAATATTTAGCTCCCTTCCCCTGAAATTTGTCTCTAGTTGCACCTCTGCCTATGAGATCCTGCCCACAGCTGAGAAGGGGGGTAAAGAGGACCTCTGACGTGGTGGCAGTGGGTATGATTGTGAATACAGTTAGAGAATGTGATATGTTAGCATTGAAAGATGCTTTCAAGGATTTTATAATCACAGTTTTCCAATATCCTCTAGTTGGAGGATATCAAGTTATCAGACTATATAAAAGGCTTGCAAATACAATGGTTGATGGACAGAATGCAGACCAATGTCATACATTCACCCCAGTACAGAGATTTGGGCCTAAATCCATCGTTTTTTTGCTCACCATGGCATTCCAGTTTGAACCCAGCCATATGCAAATCCGCCTTGACCCTGTTCCACATGGGAACAGTTCAGCCTGAACTGCCAAGCCAGGTCCTCCATGACTGGAAGCAAGCATCCTAGGATCGGTTTCAGGGTTGGGGTGACAAATGCAAAAACAACAGTTGATGGACAGAATGCAGAACAATGTCACACATTCACCCCAGTACAGAGAACTGGGCCTAAATCCATCGTTTTTTTGCTCAATATGCCATTCCAGTTCGGACCCAGCCATATGCAAATACGTCTTGACCCTGTGCCTCATGGGAACAGTCTAGCCCGAACTGCCAAGCCAGGTTCTGCCGGGACTGGAAACAAGCATCCTAGGACGGGTTTCGGGGTTTCACCCCTCTTCAGCCAGGATAGCTTGATTCCACTGGCATGGAGAGCACAGGACCTACGTCTGGTCATACCCGTACCACTCGGGGTGACGAACACAAAAACAACAGTTGATGGACAGAATGCAGAACAATGTCATACATTCACCCCAGTACAGAGATCTGGGCCTAAATGCATTGTTTTTTGCTCACCATGCCATTCCAGTTTGAACCCAGCCCTATGCAAATCAGTCTTGACCCTGTGCCTCATGGGAACAGTCCAGCCTGAACTGCTAAGCCAAGTCCTCCCTGGACTGGAAACAAGCATCCTAGGACCGGTTTCGGGGTTGCACCCCTCTTCAGCCAGGATAGCTTGATTCCAGTGGCATGGAGAGCACGGGACCAACATCTGGGCATACTCATACCCCTTTGGGTGACAAATGCAAAAACAACAGTTGATGGACAGAATGCAGACCAATGTCATACATTCACCCCAGTACAGAGATCTGGACCTAAATCCATCGTTTTCTTTGCTCACCATTGTAGGAGAGTAGGGTCTGCAATCCTATGATCACCCCAGATTTTTGCTTTTTGCTTCACTGGTTTACGACTTCCCTGGCTGTGGGCCTGCTAATCAGACCCACAGCCTAGCTGTTCTCTCACTAAATTGACACGTGTACCTTAGGTGCATTTACCAATTGGTACTGGGCCACCTTATCAGACTCTGTAACTCAGGGCATAGGTGTTCCCAGGGCCTACCAGGGGCTGCAGCATGTATTATGCCACCCCTGGCTGGCCATCTAAACCTGACACAACTGGCTGCACGACAGCTGGGGCAAGGTGGTGTAATCACCCCTTGCTGTAGATATAGTATACCTATATCTAACCCTAAAATGGACACATAGATTCCTATCAGTCACTCCTATGGCAGGCCTTAACAATCCTGAAGGCAGAGTGCGTGGAATCATGTGAGATGGTGCTCTGGCATGAGCTGAGCCCGTTTGCAGCTTGCGGAACCAAGTCCTAATAGCTGTTCCATGATAACGCATACCATATACTCTTAAGTGCATTATAATCCTCGCGGTTATATGCCAACTCTGGTATCGCTTTATCAAAACATGTCGAGTAAGGTGTCATACGAATTGGAATACTAACCCCTCGCCAATTCTGGCGACGGGGTTAGCATTCCACCCTTCTAGAGAGACACGACATGTATGTAACTGTGAACCCCGGTTAAAGTTAACTCAAGCCTCAGCATCACAAAATGGATGCTGCCACCACAGACACAAGTCTGACCTCCTGCTGCTGGGAGTCCTTCCAGTGAGGAGAGCTTGGACAAAGGGTTTCCTGTCAGGGGCGGTGCTAGCATCATCCCAGACAGGGTTTTGTGTATCCTGGGTAGGCAGGGCTGAATAGGAAGGTGACTGCAAGTGGCACCCCGGTGCTCACTATGCATAGGCCGGCTAGAACCAGTTCCAGGGGCACACCAGCCCCTGAGCTGGGGAAAGTCCGGCATGGGAGAGGGGTGTAACCACCCCCCTTCCTGGTCCCACCCATGGGCAGGACCTAGTCGCGTACCAGCCCCTTTCTTTAGTATTAAGGTGGGAGCGGGGACCCTTCCAAATTAGATCATCTTTGAATCCTGAAACTACTTTCTACGAAAGGAGCTCAAGATTTCTCCCTTGGGACTAAGGAGTAGTCACCCTGCATCTGCGGGCACCAACTAAGTAACCTGCGGTTTGCTGCACGTCCTTCCTCCGGAACCAGACCGACCAGCACGAGGAGACCCGGCTTCCCTGGCACCTCCGACCTCTACCTGCATCATCAGCCACGCTGAGATTCGTGGCTGTGACGAGACCTCGAGGGACCGGCCATCTTCAGAACTGCACTAAACTTATCCAGCACGACCGCCGAGGGATCCTCGAGTGAGTGCCTTGGGGTTTGAGAAGCCCTAACCCTGAGCAGCTCCAGCACCGAAGTCCAGCCCCCCAGCATCCACGAGATCTGTGTGGGGCCCTTCTGCTCTTTGCTGCTCACCGCGTTGTCCGGCCACTTGCCTGCTGGCTTGTAGCCCTCTTGACGACGAACGACGACATCTTCATCGCTGGTCTGGTTGCTCCAGACTGGCCCTTGCTCCCCTCCAACAGAGGAGCACCCCGGACCCTCCTGGTCCACTCCAGACGCCATTTTGAGTCCACCGCGTGGGCTTGCATTTGCCAAGAGTTGTTGCCCCAATCCTGGGTCCAGCGACGTCGACAGCAGATACCTTCGTGGGACAGCTCGCACCTCCATCCTGGTCGCCGACAACGCCTCCTGGTCCGAGAGACTGCAGAGCCCAGCGTCGCCCACTCACCTGGTCGAGGTGACTTCGTCCGGTGCCATCCTGGTGCCCATCTAATCACTGGCTAGTGATTCAGAACTTGGTCCCCTCTGCTTACAGGTATCCTCCATCATCGATCCAGGCTTGGATCACATCGAACTTCATCACTGGTCGCCTGCCAGCAACTTCTTCTTTCAGGCTCCATAGACTGCAACGAGGATTCCCGACGTCTTTTCAGCCCTATGCAGCCGCAGCCCCTGGGCTAGGTAACCTGAGCATTTCGGTGCTCCAGCATAGCTTAACTATCTAAGTGTCCAGATCCTTTTTCATTTCAGCTCTACCTAGTCGGATTCGTCCGATAACACTAACTTTACGAAATCTAGCATCCATAGACTTTGTCCCGCATCCTGCGTGAGAGTGCACACTCTGCACCCGATCTCCCTAGGCCTCCTGCTCGTAATCTGAAGGTTCAGTAGTCCAGTCCTAGCGATCCTAAAGCCTTTGAGACTAGTTACTTACCTGCTAGTATTTCGCATTCCACTTTTGTAGTATATGGTTTTGCGTGCCCCTCGGGCATTTGTGTAAATTGTGCGACTTTCAGTATTTCTTAAAGGGCTTTGTATTGTCCTCAGCACCCTGTCCTCATAAAGAGTCCAGGGTTGTTGTGTTCTAAATAAATATCCTTTTATTTTCATAACAACTTGTGTGGTGTCCTTTCACTTGGTGTTCAAGGGGTATATGTGATGGTATAACAGCTGGCTTAACACGCCCTCTAGAGTTTAGCCTAAAGACTGCTCTTGTCCATGCTACTAGGATAGCTGGTCTATCAGGTTGACTTACAACCAATCATCAATAAGGGTTGTTTGGACTGATACATAGTGATCACTAGAATAGTGAGCACTGCATATCAGGCCAACTTCTCACATTGGTGAGCAGCGGTTGGGATTTGAGCTTGCTGTTGTTTTACCACACGTATCCTAAGAATATCATTTGAAAGATCACATAAGTACCAAGGTACATATAACTTAGCTTAGAATACTCTGAGTTCTACTGTACCAGCTGTTGTAGTTCAACAGGGCCTAGCACACCCTGACTACAACTCTTAGCAAGGGATCAGTAGGCAAACAAATAGTGTAGGTAGGTGCATCACTTACACCACACTAGAAGCATGTCAGACAAAGGAGGGAACTCAGAGGCCCCCCTTGTGTCAGTTGACCCTCCACAGGTCACTTCAAGATATGCTGCTCTTAGCTTCCAGGAGATGAGACAAGTGTGTACCTCCAGGAAGCTAAAACAGGGTTCTAACCCTACAATCCCATTTCTGATTGGTCTCTTAGAGACTTATGATGCCAGAAGGACTGCTAACACAGACCCTTCTAATCCAGATGGGAACATGCCCCCCTTAGAGGGAACCCTTGGGGACCCTGACCTCCAACTCAATGGAACAGTTAGTGAAGGAGAAGAGGAGGATCAGGAAGTGTCAGGGGATGAGGCAGGCAAGGGTCAGGTAGAAGTCAGTAGACTCACCAGGACCAACTGAAGCAGGCATGAGAATGGATTTGGGGGACCCCCAGGGCCACTCTCAGGCAGGCTTAATATTGGGAATGGACGAGTTAGGTCTCTATCCAGAGGCTCTAACAGATCCATTCGAACCAATGGCTCTCAGACCTCTTCTCACAGAGGGATGACATCCCCTCAGAGAAGAGAGCATGAAGCTAAGATGAGGGAAGTCAATCTAAGGATTGAAAGGGAAGAACCTGCCCTGGCCAAAGAGAGACTTGCCCTAGCTAGAGAGCAGAAATTGTGTGGGCTAGACCCCACTGGTGGCAGCATTTTACCTAGAGAAAAGGACAGGAGTTTAGACACTAGACACCTGAGTAAGATAGTGCCCCCCTTTAAGCAAGGGGATGATATCCACAAATGTATAACTGCTTTGGAAAGGGCCTGCACTGTCCAGTGCGTCCCCCAGAGTCAGTGGGCAGCTGTCTTGTGGCTCTCCTTTGAAGGCAAAGGTAGAGATTAGCTCCTCACTACTAGAGCTGAGGATGCTAACAATTACCAAGTCCTGAAAAATACACTGGTAGATGGGTTTGGCTTAACCACTGAGCAGTACAGGTTGCTGTTCAGGGATACCCAGAAAACTCAGTCTCAGGATTGGTCTGATTTTGTGGATTGTGCCACTAAGGCTTTGGAGGGCTGGTTGCTGGGCAGTAAGGTTACTGATTATACAGGATTGTACAATCTGATCATGAGAGAACAGATTTTAAATAATTGTCAGGACCAGTTGTTGCATCAGCACCTTGTTGACTCAGATCTGACCTCTCCCCAAGAATTGGGAAAGAAGGCAGACAGATGGGTCAGAACAAGGGTTAAGCAGAACCAGGGCCAGAACCAGGGTGGTCAGAAGAAAGCAGACCAGAAGGGTAATACTAAGAATGAGCAAAATGACCAGAAGTCTTCGACAGGCCCCCAACAAACCAAAGAGGGTGGGGGTCAGGCTTCACATAAGAAAAAGACTCCAGAAGGCCAGTCTAAAAGGTGGTGCCAATACTGTAAAAGTAAAACTCACTGGTTTAGTGAGTGCACCAAGAAAGGAGGGCAAACTCCTACCACTGCAGCCCCTAAGGCACCTGCACCCCCTAGTACAGTCAGCAGTGGTAGTGCACCTCCCAAGGGATTAGTTGGGTTAACCTTGGGATCTGAGGGGTATGACAACTTAGTTGGCACACTCACTCAGGCTGTCCTTGTCTGTACAGGGGATGTGGATATATCCCCTGATGCAAGTCCCAATACTTTGGGCAAATACAGACAGACACCTTTTATTAATGGAAAGATGGCTCAGGCCTATAGGGACACTTGTGCCAGTGTCACAATGGTGACACCTAACTTTGTGGACCCTGGACGGATCATACTAGGTACAGACTACCTAGTGACCAATGCCAGCAATGTCACTACCCACCATAGTATGGCAATTGTTGATTTCTCCTGGGGAGGGGTAAGTGGCCGAAAGAAAGTTGTGGTTAGTTCAGACCTCCCAGTTGAATGTTTGTTGGGCAATGATTTGGAGTCATCACTATGGTCAGAAGTGGAGCAGAGGACTCACATGGAAATGTTAGGCTTGCCAGCACATGTGCTTGCTGTGACTAGGTCACAGGCCAGAAGATGCCCCACTGAACAGGTGCTGGATCCTGGAACAATGGACCAGACACCTTCCAAGAGAAAGAGCAGTAGGGTTAAGACATTGCCGTCCCCCTTGCCCCAGGTTGTGGATCAAGTCTCAGAGGAGGCTGACCTCAAAGAGCTGAGGGAAACTGAGTCTAAAGAACTTGAACCTGATCAGGTTGAGTTTCTGGGTTCAGGGGGACCCTCCAGAGAAGACCTGGGGAAGGCACAGTTAGACTGCCCTTCTCTTGAACCCCTCAGACAGCAGGCTGCTGCTGAGGCTGCAGGGAACGCCACAGGTACCCACAAGGTATACTGGGATGATGGACTCCTGTACTCTGAAGCAAGAGACCCCAAACCTGGTGCAACCAGGAGGCTGGTCATCCCCTTGTCACAGAGAGGTTTCCTTCTTACCTTGGCCCATGAGATTCCCCTTGCAGGACACTTAGGCCAGAATAAGACTTGGGACAGACTTGTCTCACACTTTCACTGGCCTCACATGAATGAAGATACCAAGGAGTTTTGTTGCTCCTGTGTCACTTGCCAAGCCAGTGGTAAGTCAGGTGGCACAACAAAGGCCCCCCTCATACCACTACCTGTGGTGGGGGTACCCTTTGAAAGAGTGGGGATTGACATTGTTGGTCCAATGGAACCCCAAACAGCATCAGGGCACACGTTTATACTGGTGGTGGTGGACCATGCCACCAGGTATCCTGAAGCTATTCCCCTTAGGACCACTACAGCACCTGTTGTGGCAAGAGCCCTAGTTGGAGTGTTCTCCAGAGTGGGCTTCCCTAAGGAGGTTGTCTCTGACAGAGGTGCAAACTTCATGTCAGGATATCTGACTGCTATGTGGAAGGAATGTGGTGTCAACTACAAGTTCACCACACCCTATCACCCACAGTGCAATGGGCTTGTTGAAAGGTTCAACAGGACCCTAAAAGGGATGATTCATGGACTACCTGAAAAGCTCAGGCGTAGATGGGATGTCCTGATCCCCTGCCTTTTGTTTGCTTACAGAGAGGTCCCACAGAAGGGGGTTGGCTACAGCCCTTTTGAACTTCTGTAAGCGCATCCTGTAAGAGGACCCCTGTGTTTGGTGAAGGAAGGATGGGAGAGACCTCTCAAAAAGCCTGCAACCAACATAGTGGACTATGTACTTGGTCTCCGCTCCAGGATGGCTGAGTATATGGAAAAGGCTTCTAAAAACCTTGAGGCAAGCCAAGAACTCCAAAAAGCTTGGCATGACCAAAAGGCTGTCCTGACTGTGTACACGCCTGGACAGAAGGTGTGGGTGTTGGAGCCAGTGGCCCCAGCAGCACTCAAGGACAAATGGTCTGGGCCCCACACAATCATTGAGCAAAAGGGAGAGGTCACCTACCTGGTGGACCTTGGAACTCCCAGGAGCCCCCTCAGGGTGCTCCATGTGAATAGGCTCAAAGCATATGTCGACAGGAAGGACATGAGCTTGCTCATGGCCATAGGTGAGGGACAGGAGGAGGAGAGTGACCCTCTCCCAGACCTGCTCACTCAGAACCCTGATGATGGGTCAGTAGATGGTGTTGTCTTTTGTGGCAGCCTCTCTGAGCATCAGCAAAAGGATTGCAAACAAGTTCTTCAATCCTTTAGACATATGTTCTCTCTGACACCCAGTCAAACCAATTGGTGTACCCATGAGGTTGACACTGGTGACAGTCTGCCAGTTAAGAGTAAAATCTACAGACAGCCTGATCATGTCAGAGACTGCATCAAGACAGAGGTGCTGAAAATGTTGGAGCTGAGAGTCATTGAGCCCTCAGATAGCCCTTGGGCTAGTCCAGTAGTTCTAGTGCCAAAGCCTCACACCCAGGGTGGTAAGAAAGAGATGAGGTTTTGCGTAGACTACAGAGGCCTCAATGCAGTCACTAAGACTGATGCCCACTCAATACCAAGGGCAGATGAGCTTATAGATAGATTGGCTTCTGCCAGCTACTTAAGTACATTTGACCTGACAGCTGGGTATTGGCAAATCAGGTTAGCTGAGGAAGCCAAGCCCAAAACAGCATTTTCGACCCCTGGTGGGCGTTATCAGTTTGTGGTAATGCCCTTTGGTTTGAAAAATGCATCTGCCACCTTCCAAAGGCTGGTGAATCAAGTTCTCACTGGGCTGGATGACTTCTGTGCAGCATATCTTGATGATATAGCTGTCTTTAGTTCCACCTGGGAGGATCACCTGGTCCACCTGAGGAAAGTGTTAGAGGCACTGCAGAAAGCAGGTTTCACTATCAAGGCCACAAAGTGCCAGATAGGGCAGACACAGGTTGTATACCTGGGCCACCTTGTAGGTGGAGGCCAGGTTCAGCCACTGGAGAGCAAGATACAGTCCATCAAGGACTGGGCTCCTCCAACAACCCAGACTCAGGTTCGAGCTTTCTTGGGCCTGACTGGTTATTACAGGAAATTTGTCAGAAATTATGGATCAATTGTGACTCCACTTAATGACCTGACAAGTAAAAAGATGCCAAAGAAAGTTCAGTGGACAGCAAGCTGTCAGAAAGCATTCGATGACCTAAAGCAGGCCATGTGCACAGCACCTATCCTAAAGAGTCCAGACTACTCCAAACCATTCATTGTCCAAACAGATGCTTGTGAGTTGGGTGTGGGAGCTGTTCTATCTCAGCTGAATTTTGATGGTCATGACCAGCCCATTGCTTTTATTAGCAGAAGGCTGACCCCCAGAGAGAAAAATTGGTCAGCTATTGAGAGGGAGGCCTTTGCTGTGGTTTGGGCCCTGAAGAAACTGAGGCCATACTTGTTTGGCACTCATTTCAAGATTCAGACCGACCATAAGCCCCTCTTGTGGCTAAATCAGATGAAGGGTGAAAACCCCAAACTGCTTAGGTGGTCCATTTCCCTACAGGGGATGGATTTTACAGTGGAGCATAGACCTGGCACTGATCATGGCAATGCAGATGGGCTCTCCAGGTATTTCCACTTAGAGCAAGAAGACTCACCTGGTCAAGGTTAGTTTATTGTCCCAAAGTTTGGGGGGGGGGTCATGTAGGAGAGTAGTGTCTGCAATCCTATGATCACCCCAGATTTTTGATTTTTGCTTCACTGGTTTACGACTTACCTGGCTGTGGGCCTGCTAATCAGACCCACAGCCTAGCTGTTCTCTTACTAAATTGACACGTGTACCTTAGGTGCATTTACCAATTGGTACTGGGCCACCTTATCAGACTCTGTAACTCAGGGCATAGGTGGTCCCAGGGCCTACCAGGGGCTGCAGCATGTATTATGCCACCCCTGGCTGGCCATGTAAACCTGACACAACTGGCTGCATGACAGCTGGGGCAAGGTGGTGTAATCACCCCTTGCTGTAGATATAGTATACCTATATCTAACCCTAAAATGGACACATAGATTCCTATCAGTCACTCCTATGGCAGGCCTTAACAATCCTGAAGGCAGAGTGCGTGGAATCATGTGAGATGGTGCTCTGGCATGAGCTGAGCCCGTTTGCAGCTTGCAGAACCAAGTCCTAATAGCTGTTCCATGATAACGCATACCATATACTCTTAAGTGCATTATAATCCTCACGGTTATATGCCAACTCTGGTATCGCTTTATCAAAACATGTCGAGTAAGGTGTCATACGAATTGGAATACTAACCCCTCGCCAATTCTGGCGACGGGGTTAGCATTCCACCCTTCTAGAGGGACACGACATGTATGTAACTGTGAACCCCGGTTAAAGTTAACTCAAGCCTCAGCATCACAAAATGGATGCTGCCACCACAGACACAAGTCTGACCTCCTGCTGCTGGGAGTCCTTCCAGCGAGGAGAGCTTGGACAAAGGGTTTCCTGTCAGGGGCGGTGCTAGCACCATCCCAGACAGGGTTTTGTGTACCCTGGGTAGGCAGGGCTGAATAGGAAGGTGACTGCAAGTGGCACCCCGGTGCTCACTATGCATAGGCCGGCTAGAACCAGTTCCAGGGGCACACCAGCCCCTGAGCTGGGGAAAGTCCGGCATGGGAGAGGGGTGTAACCACCCCCCTTCCTGGTCCCACCCATGGGCAGGACCTAGTCGCGTACCAGCCCCTTTCTTTAGTATAAAGGTGGGAGCGGGGACCCTTCCAAATTAGATCATCTTTGAATCCTGAAACTACTTTCTACGAAAGGAACTCAAGACTTCTTCTCAAGATTTCTCCCTTGTGACTAAGGAGTAGTCACCCTGCATCTGCGGGCACCAACTAAGTAACCTGCGGTTTGCTGCACGTCCTTCCTCCGGAACCAGACCGACCAGCACGACGAGACCCGGCTTCCCTGGCACCTCTGACCTCTACCTGCATCATCAGCCACGCTGAGATTCGTGGGTGTGACGAGACCTCGAGGGACCGACCATCTTCAGAACTGCACTAAACTTATCCAGCACGACCGCCGAGGGATCCTCGAGTGAGTGCCTTGGGGTTTGAGAAGCCCTAACCCTGAGCAGCTCCAGCACCGAAGTCCAGCCCCCCAGCATCCACGAGATCTGCGTGGGGCCCTTCTGCTCTTTGCTGCTCACCGCGTTGTCCGGCCACTTGCCTGCTGGCTTGTAGCCCTCTTGACGACGAACGACGACATCTTCATCGCTGGTCTGGTTGCTCCAGACTGGCCCTTGCTCCCCTCCAACAGAGGAGCACCCCGGACCCTCCTGGTCCACTCCAGACGCCATTTTGAGTCCACCGCGTGGACTTGCATTTGCCAAGAGTTGTTGCCCCAATCCTGGGTCCAGCGACGTCGACAGCAGATACCTTCGTAGGACAGCTCGCACCTCCATCCTGGTCGCTGACAACGCCTCCTGGTCCGAGAGACTGCAGAGCCCAGCGTCGCCCACTCACCTGGTCGAGGTGACTTCGTCCGGTGCCATCCTGGTGCCCATCTAATCACTGGCTAGTGATTCAGAACTTGGTCCCCTCTGCTTACAGGTATCCTCCATCATCGATCCAGGCTTGGATCACATCGAACTTCATCACTGGTCGCCTGCCAGCAACTTCTTCTTTCAGGCTCCATAGACTGCAACGAGGATTCCCGACGTCTTTTCAGCCCTATGCAGCCGCAGCCCCTGGGCTAGGTAACCTGAGCATTTCGGTGCTCCAGCATAGCTTAACTATCTAAGTGTTCAGATCCTTTTTCGTTTCAGCTCTACCTAGTCGGATTCGTCCGATAACACTAACTTTACGAAATCTAGCATCCATAGACTTTGTCCCGCATCCCGCGTGAGAGTGCACACTCTGCACCCGATCTCCCTAGGCCTCCTGCTCGCAATCTGAAGGTTCAGTAGTCCAGTCCTAGCGATCCTAAAGCCTTTGAGACTAGTTACTTACCTGCTAGTATTTCGCATTCCACTTTTGTAGTATATGGTTTTCCGTGCCCCTCTGGCATTTGTGTAAATTGTGCGACTTTCAGTATTTCTTAAAGAGCTTTGTATTGTACTTAGCACCCTGTCCTCATAAAGAGTCCAGGGTTGTTGTGTTCTAAATAAATATCCTTTTATTTTCATAACAACTTGTGTGGTGTCCTTTCACTTGGTGTTCAAGGGATATATGTGATGGTATAACAGCTGGCTTAACACGCCCTCTAGAGTTTAGCCTAAAGACTGCTCTTGTCCATGCTCCTAGGATAGCTGGTCTATCAGGTTGACTTACAACCAATCATCAATAAGGGTTGTTTGGACTGATACATAGTGATCACTAGAATAGTGAGCACTGTATATCAGGCCAACTTCTCACAACCATGCCATTCTAGTTTGAACCCAGCCATATGCAAATCAGTCTTGACCCTGTGTCTCATGGGAACAGTCCAGCCCGAACTGCCAAGCCAGGTCCTCCCTGGACTGGAAACAAGCATCATAGGACCTGTTTCGGGGTTTCACCCCTCTTCAGCCAGGATAGCTTGATTCCAGTGGCATGGCGAGCATGGGACCACATCTGGGCATGCCCGTACCACTTGGGTTGACAAATGCAATAACAACGGTTGATGGGCAGAAGGAAGAACAATATCATACATTCACCTCAGTACAGAGATCTGGGCCTAAATCCATTGTTATTCCCGGTACAGGGAAGACATGGCTTGGCAGTTCGGGCTGGACTGTTCCCATGAGGCACGAGGTCAGACTGATTTGCATATGGCCATGTCTGAACTGGGGTGGCGGAGTGAACTAAAGAATGATGATGGGAATGATGATCTCCGTTGGCCAGGCGCCAACGGAGATGGCTGCCTAGGCGGCGAGCTCGGCCGGGACTGACTCTGTCCCCGGAGTAATCCGTCCATCATCCGCTCCAGGGTGCTCAGACTTCAGCGCCCTGGATCCCTGAATGTGGAGCGCTTTCGGCGGAGACGTTTCTCGGGCCCTGGCTCGGCCCGGGACCGGACTTCCGACCCTCCGAACATCCGAACATCCGCAGCCGGGAGGGGAAAACTGCGCTGGAGCCCTGTGGCCGGGTCCATGACTACTTGAGGCTCCTGATTGGGGCCTGGCCGAGTAGGAGGGCGCTTGCTGTGGTTGGCTCGAGGAGAAGCCTACCACCCCTGTAGCGCCGGCGGAGGGCTGCCATAGGCCCGGGGGAGGAGGAGTGAGGAGTCCGGCTACTGGGGTGCCATTTTCCGGACGTTCCCACGCGGCCTGCGCACGGAGTGCAGAGCCGAGCTGGGTGCCTAGTTACTGCCTGGGGCCTCTTTTACAGGCCCCGAGGACCTGAGAGGCGCGTGCAGCCCAGTGAAGAGACTGCCGGGACTCCCTGAGCCGAGCGCTGACGGGACGATAGTTGGAGGCCGAGGCAGGAGACATCGAGGCAGTGCCCCAGGGGAAGCCTCGCTCTGGCATCATCGGAGCCCAGGTGAGGAGGCCCAAGTCCAGGCACGAAGCGGTGGTGATACGGGGTGACGGCCCTGGCACGGTTTTGGAGCGTGTTGATGCAAATGTCCTTGCACAGGGAGGTGGAAGAGCTCCAGGGAGGTATGCACTAAGTGGACCTTCACATACAGAGAACATAGAGGCCCCTGGCAGGACTGATGCGCCCGTAGGGTGAAGAGGCTGCTACTGCATCTGCGCAGCCACCTGGGATTCCGCTCTTGGTGGGCCCAGTGGGGCTCTACAGACCTGGGACACAGCACGGTACGGAGCAGGTGGCCCTTTGGTGGCGAGTTAGCCCCTTGACCTTATTCCAACAGCTAGGGAGGAGGTGTGGTGAGTGGCAGATCCTCCTGTTGACTGGAGACCTACTGTTGAAGACCTGAAGGTGCTCCTGCTTACCCAGGGGTCTCCGGAGCCCGAGGGCCACGAGTGAACAGGCGGTATCGTGAAGGAGCCTGAGTACTGAGGTTCACCTGCTGAAGGATTCAAGCGAGTTTTGGGGGGGGGGGCACGCGGCTAGCAATCCTACCACCATGAGGCCTAAAGGGGGTGCCAATACCCAAACCAACAAACTGCACAAGTATGCGGTTCCACTGAGCCAGGGACAGGCGGGCGGCGCTGCCGACGACCAGGTGGACCAGAAGGAGCCGTCCCTGACCTCCATAATGGCGGCGATCCAGGCGTTGGGCACCAACCTGGAAACTAAAATGGACAAGATTTCCATTGAAGTTAACCTTCTCCGAACGGACCTGGGCAAGACCATGGAGAGGTCCAAAGCCAACGTAACAGAAATTACAGCGCTCCACGCTTCTTCGAAGAAGCTGGAAGGCCAGATTAACGAGTTGGTGCACCAGCACCGCCAGATGGCTCTCAGGCTCGAAGACTACGAAGGAAGGGCCCGTCGAAGCAACATCTAAGCATAAGCTGACTATTGCTGCAGTCTAGTTTCAGTTGCCTAATAAAGTTAAAAAGATATTTTACATACTTCGTGACCTCACAAATCAGTCCTGCCTTAAGCAAGATACGACACTGTCACAGAAGCTAAGTGATGATTTATCACCGTAAAAAAAAATCAGGATGATTTTAAAAGTTATTGAGCGCTCACAGGAGTCAGAGATCTCGCCTTCTAATAAAAACACTTCCACCTTGTGTACTATCCCCTTTTACGGTGTCATTACTGAGCTTCTTAATTTTCAGAACGACATGCCACAGTCTCTTGACTTCTCAAAAGGGAGGTTGGATAACCTTGACCCAATGTCTACGGAAGCCTCAAAATCTTGTTTAGATCTATTAGGTCCAAATCTCCTTTTGGCCCTCTTCCTTCTAATCAATGGAAAAAATAGAAAGACGAATTATCACTCTCACTGTTACAACTTTGCAACCAGTTCCTGGAATCTGGTGTGGTGCCTGCATGTTGGAAAAAGGCTACAGTTAAGCCACTGTTAAAAAAAATAAGCTGCAGCTGACCCTACAGTCTTGGCCAAATACAGACCAATCTCTCTCCTTCCAATTCCAATAAAGATTTTGGAATGACATGTAAGTAAAATCCTGTTCCACCATCTGGAGGACCATTCGTTGTTAGAGGATGAGCAAATTGACTTTAGACCAGACCCTGGCACTGAGACTGCCTTACTTTGCACCACTATCAAAATTTGTAGGTTGATTGATAGTGGTCAGTCAGTGATACTCGTCCTCCTCGACCTGTCAGCAGCCTTTGAGACAGTGAACCACCATATCCTACTCTCTAGATTAGCCCCAGTACGTGTTGGTGGTCTTGTCTCAAATTGGCTAAAATCATACTTCCAAGACCTCTGCCAGGCTGTGGCTCTGTCCCCCTTCTGTTCTAGTTTCAGAACTATTCTACATGGAGTGCCACAGGGCTTTACACTCAGTCCAATTTTGTTTAATGTCTTTATTAAGCCACTGATCTCGCTATTAAAACCTATAAGATCTCGGTTATCAACTATTCAGACGATACCTGACTTATTTTACCACTTAACAAAAATCAGTTTGACTTGATCAGCAATTTTCAAGCCTGTACAATGGACATCTCAAATTGGATGAGTGTAAACTCACTGAAGCTAAACAGAGCTCCTTTGCGGTTCCTCTGGCAAGGTTCCAGAACCTTTGCACTCTACTTTCAGGCCTCATTCGACAAAGACTCCTCTGGGTGCCTTGGAGAAGGTTCGGAATCTTGGAGTAACTTCTGACAAAAATCTTTCACTTGAAAAGCACGTCAGTGTAGTAGTAGGGGTCTGATTTGCTCTTCTTCAGAGCCTTACAAAGCTTTTTCCAATGTTACCTGCAAGAGCAACATCTCTAATTGCCAGGTTATAGTGCTTAGTAGGCTGGACTATTGTAATGCCCTTCTTTTCGGAGCTCCCAAATATATGAGTAAGAAATTGAATAGAGTTCAGGTTGCTACAGCCAAATTGACGTTAAACAGATCACAGAATTTGTCTGCTTCCAGTGCTCTTGGGGATCCTCACTGGTTACCCATTGAACAGAGGATCCTCTTTAAATCGCATTGCATTGTATTCAAAGCCCTCTAGAATAAGGGCCCAAAGCCATTGCAGACCAGACTGAGGAAATGCGCTCCAGGAAGGTTGCTACATTCAGCTACAGCTAAGCTTGTTAAAAAACACAGATTCAGTAGGGTGCGTCAAGGCGGTGGGGGGGGGGGGGGGCGACATTTTTCTATTAAAGCTGTGCAGGGATGCAATAAGTTACCACCTCAACTAGGATCTCAGACCGATCTGTTTAGGTTTAGGAAAGCCCTTAAGACCTGCCATTTACCAAAACAACTCTGATCGGGATGACAGCTGCCCTCCCCCTTTGTTCTTCATTTCCCTAGCTGATTCTTATCATGATTTTATCAAACTTAGTGCCAGGATACCAATCTGGTCACAGTGCACTCTATAATATATCTTACATTACATTACATGAAAAGTACAGTCTCTTGTATTGACACCTTTCATGCTACTGCACGCGGTGACACCACTGGCTGGTAATAACCCTATATAACACATGCACACATCAAATGATAGGAAAGTAAGAAGTAAATCCACTGACTTCTTTGTAGCAGGCACCAATGCCTCGCCTGTGGGTGAGGCTCAGGTATAGTGACTCTTTGTGGGGCCAGTGGCTTATTTTAGTAAAAGGTAAACACTTATCACACAGAAATAGGGCCAGAAAATTCCAGTCGTAAACCGGATGGAAAAACACACATTTGCTCTCTGTGTTTGAGCAGCAAGTACGTGAGAAGTAAAGTATCTTTTGAAACGCTTTCATGCTTTCTTCGTGAAGCATCATTTTTAGGAAACATGATGATTAACTGGTGGGCTATTTTATCTGCTTGCTCTGCCCCCAGTGCCTAAAAATGCTGTCTGGTGTCTCAAGAAAATTAGGTTTTTATTTAAAGTTTGAATTAAGTAAACTTTTTTCTTTTCTCCGTTCCCCTATTCTCTGCTTACCTTTTTATTTTGTTATCTAATCTTTCTTTAGCATTTTATCTTCTTTTTCTTTAACTCTATTCCAACAGACCAGAATTCAGAATCTGGAGGAAAGGGTGGATGGAGCTGTAAAGGGTCAGCAAAAATAGGCATACAATGTGGTCTTGCATATTTAGGCATTCGTCCAACTTATGCCAAGGTATTTACTAGAGTTTTCAACCTGTGGGATGTAATTGAGGGCTGTTAGTTGTTTGAGGCAATCCTGCATGGGGGCTGAGTTATGCCGCACGCTACTAAACAGGCATAACAACATCCCTAGAACAAAAATTATTGGTGGGTAAAATAAAAAATTATATCTGTGAACTCTGGCGCAGTCAGGAAACCATACCTATTGCAAATGCGAATAACATTTAGCTATACCGACTCTAAAACCATTTTTTGGAGCATGATGACCAACTCACCATAGTTGGGACTTCCAACTGTAAGGAGTTGTTTTGAGTGCTTTCAATCAGGACTGCTCTTCGACATGAATGATAGCAGGGAAACACAATAGCTGTTCTTCTGCAACTGAGTCATCACAGACTTCTGGCAGTGGAGGGAACTGTATCAACATGACTCTGGGCTGCAGAAGATGGTAAGGGCCTGGCACAATCACAACTCTGAGCAACAAGTGCAACTTTCCTGCTGCCGTGCAGGCGTGCAGGGCTCATTTCTTCTCCCCTTTTCAGTTCTCGCTCGAAAATGCTCATGTTGTTTATGGGTCATTTTGCTAGCTTACAGTGGGCTTAGAGCCCGCCCATTGCTTACGATTGATTGTCATCATCATCATCACTCTCATTTACCTGTGACTTTTCCCTGGCTGCCTTGTGGGAGCTATTTTATTTATTTTTGTTGACACACTCCCTGGCAGTGCATGTGTCTGAGCAACATGCTTTTTTTTTACATACATACAATGACATTCTTATTTGTCCCCTTCACATTTTCTTCCTTCCTGTTTCTTGTTGTTGCTTTCCACATGTTCCTTGTCCCTTCCCACCCTCCTATGGTTGATTGTCCCCTCCTGCCCTCTGTGTTATTTGCCCCTTACACCTTCTCCCATCCGCTCCTGCACTCTTTATTGCTGTTTGCCCACCCACTCCCACCTTCCGTGATGTTCCATGCCCCCTTGCCCTCTGTGTTGTTCCTTGTCTGCTCCCAAACCCTCACACCCTCCCCGTTGTTGCTTGCCTCCACCCAATGTAACAAAAAAACAATGTAATGCGGCCCATGCTTGCCACGTCACACGCTTTAAAAAACAAAACATTCAGTCATGCACCTGCTCCTCAACCTCTTTTGTCATTGCTTGTCCACACATACCGCCCATAACAAAAAAAGAGCTATGATGTGGACACTCTCCAATCTCCACTGAGGACACCATCCGCCTGATGAATTCCATCCACTCAGGATCCCCCACAGACCCTTGTCCTCACCACATCTTCAACAAAGCAGACTCCGTCATAGCACCGCACCTCCGAGACGTCATCAACTGCTCCTTCAACTCCGCCACCTTCCCGGAAGACTGGAAACACGCTGAACTCACCGCCCTTCTGAAAAAACCCACAGCGGACCCCACCGAACTCAAAAATTACCGCCCCATTTCGCTCCTTCCATTCCCGGCCAAAGTCATCGAGAAAGCTGTCAACAACCAGCTCGCCGCTTTCCTCGAAGCCAACAAATCCCTCGACTCCTCACAGTCCGGCTTCTGAGCAAAACACAGCACTGAGACCGCCCTCATCGCAGCAACAGACGACATTCGAACTCTACTGGACAATGGAGACACAGTCGCCCTCATCCTCCTCGACCTCTCTGCAGCATTCGACACAGTCTGCCACAGCACCCTTCTACAACGCCTCAATAACATCGGAATACAAGGAAAAGCACTTGAATGGATCACCTCGTTCCTCACCGGAAGAACCCAGAGAGTCCGCCTTCCACCATTCAAGTCCGAGGCCACTGAACTCATCTGTGGCGTACCACAAGGATCCTCACTCAGCCCCACCCTCTTCAACGTATACATGAGCCCCCTCGCGTCCATCGCCCGCCAACACAACCTCAACATCATCTCTTACGCGGATGACACTCAACTAATCCTTTCTCTCACCAATAACCCCAGCACCGCCAAAACTAACCTACACGAAGGAATGAAAGAAGTTGCCGAATGGATGAAACAAAGCCGCCTAAAACTGAACTCAGACAAAACAGAAGTCCTCATCTTAGGTACATCCCCCTCTGCATGGGACGACTCTTGGTGGCCGGAAGCCCTTGGAAAAGCACCCATCCCGACAGACCACGCACGGAACCTAGGTGTCATCCTGGACTCTTCACTCTCAATGAACAGACAAGTCAGCGCCGTATCCTCATCCTGCTTCAACATTCTTCGCATGCTCAAAAAAACATTTCGCTGGATCCCCACCGAAACCAGAAAAACAGTCACACATGCTCTGGTCACGAGCCGACTGGACTACGGAAACACCCTCTACGCCGGGACTACCGCTAAACTCCAGAAGAAACTCCAACGAATCCAAAACGCCTCAGCCAGGATCATATTAGACATCCCGCGCAACGAACACATCTCTGGTCACCTGAAAGACCTCCACTGGCTACCCGTCAATAAGAGAATCACTTTCCGGCTGCTAACCCACGCACACAAATCACTCTACGACATCGGACCAGAATGCCTAAACTCACGACTGTCCTTCTACACCCCCTCCCGCCAACTACGTTCTTCCAGCCAAGCCCTCGCCACTGTACCTCGCATCAACAAGACCACCATGGGAGGCAGATCCTTCTCATACCTGGCTGCTAAAACATGGAACTCACTCCCCGCTTACCTTCGCCTTACCCAGAACCACCTAGCATTCAGAAAGCAACTTAAAACGTGGATATTTGACAAGTAATCCTCCTCCCTTTCCTTAGCGCCTTGAGACCCTCTGGGTATGTAGTGTGCTATATAAATGATCTGACTTGACTTGACTTGACTTGACACCGCTGGCCGTGTCACAGAGCTTTTCCCCATACCCCCCATGTTGCCACCCGTTCTCCCTCCATGATGCCACACGTCCTGAGCTCCAGACAACTTTAAAAAAGGGCCATCACAAGGCCAGCATTGGTTGCATCATAGCACCTTTACTTTCTGTGATGCAGCCCTACAGCCGCATTGCTGTAGAACATGACAAAGCAAATAGCTCTCTCGTAGGCTAGACCTGTTTACTTGTCTAATACTTGTTTTTAATAACTTAGCAGCTGGAAACTTCAAACACCCCTATGAAAAATGTCTCCAAAGAACCAAGATATTTCTAGCAACAGAGGAATAGTCCAGAAATGAACAAGCATTGGCACTGCCAATTTGCCTGACGCTGGCAGCCAGCCTTTTTGCTTTGTCCATGCTTGCTCTTTTTGGCCAAATTTTAACTAAATGTTGTTGTGGGAGTTGCTGCAGGAGTGACCCATGCAGGTAAGAGCAGTGGGGTGGTGGGCAGGGTGGGGGAAGGACTTGACAGACGACAAGGGAAAATGAATTCCCTCTTTGTCGTCTGTCGAGTCCAACACCCCACTGCTCTTACCTGCATGGGCCACTCCTGGTTGCTAGGCCCTCACCAATATTAAGAATAATCTGCTTCTTTTGGTCACTAAAAGCCATAGTAGTCCTTGGCATTTAAAGCGAACTATTTTGCGAGGATGTTTCAAGTAAAAGGGAGGAATTCAATCACTCACAGCAAACTTAGCCAATAGAGAATTTGCAGAGGAAAAGCCTTTCACAAGAAACAACATTAACAAAGTCATGAAACTTTGTCTTTAAATGGATAGTCTGTCCTTTGCTGATTTTTTATCTTTGAAAGACACCATAATTTAAAACTGTGGCCACCAGAAGCACCAGCTTCATAGCCTGTCATTTAAGTTTATAACTAAGTAGGGGCACAAATGGTAGAGGTATTAATTGAGTTTTTCTAGATTACCAGATTGATGCCCCACTGCATGGAAATATATTTGGAGCTGTCTTTTCCTCAGAATCCAAAAGACACAACTAGGAACTCAAAGAATAATTGCCATGACCTGCTCATGGCCTTATGCATGACATCGATAACAACATCTCAGCTGTCATCATTACTGAGAGAGAGAAACTCTGTTTATTTAGACTGTGGTCTTTAAACAATGAGATCGAAATGCATCACATCAATATCAAAACCATACAAAATTTATAAAATCAGGCTGTTACTCTCCATGCCGCTTTCTATATGTTATACAAAATTTAAAAAGAAAAGGCATTCTATGGGTAGCACAGACATAAAAACGTTAAGAAAAACACATGCTATGTGTAAACAAAACACCCAGGCAAATTACCAATACCTGCTAGCACATGAAGGGTGGCATATGCCACACACGTAAAAATAATAATCAACTACTGTTTTTACACATGGAATACATTTTAATTCCTCATACAAAACATGATATTTGATAAAATCGATACATACTTATAAACAAATGATAAAATATTGCAGCATTATAGCATATGCATAATTTCATACACACAACATTTATTACATATAAAAACTATTAGTTGGTTTCCTGTCTACGCGTTTCGACACTAAGGTGTGTCTTCCTCAGGACTGTACCATCGTAGTGCGTATTTTTAACTGGCGCCCAAAGATAGTAAGTATGTCTTGTTTGTGTCTTCAGTTTTTATTAGTTGATATGGTTAAAAAAGGTAGATAGATGACATCAACAAGTCGTGTAAATTAGGGCACGTAGATATATTAAAGATGGGAAAGTTGTTTTTCCTATTTAGTGTTCTCCTTGGTGGTGGTTACTTAGGGGTGCCATATAACATGAATCCAAATAGACGTCAGAGTTTGGCGATCTTTTAGCTGTAATCACACACTTTTTAAACCGACCGGCTGCAGTAACTCCCGGTGGCATCCAGTGTCCAAGGCAGAGGGTTTAACGCCGTGTAGCGTGGATCCAAATGACCGTCAACGGTTCGGCATGCTGTTAACTGTGTTCAAGTGTTTATAAGTATGTATCGATTTTATCAAATATCATGTTTTGTATTAGGAATTAAAATGTATTCCATGTGTAAAAACAGTAGTTGATTATTATTATTACGTGTGTGGCATATGCCACCCTTCATGTGCTAGCAGGTATTGGTAATTTGCCTGGGTTTTTTGTTTACACATATTAATTGCCCTGACCCAGGAAATTGATTCTTATCAGGGGGTCCTTGTTGTCTCACATATTGAAAAACACATGCTATACATAATAAAACTGGAAGATATTACATTAAAAATAGGCAATTTCGATATGTTTCTCATTACAGTACTATCTGATATCTTATAGGCTTGCAATCCCTCGTAACTTAGCTTTTACTTGTATCTATCAATATAGGTTCCTCAATTTGATTTATTTTGTTGTTCCTGTGCTAAGCAGTTCACCTTTTTCAGAAAGTTCCCATGTGCAATTGTTATTTCCAGATTTTCCATTCCTATCAATAAGTTTGTCGCTTGTACACATTGTCTTATGCCATATTTTATAAATAAAGGTCGTAAGAACCGTTTTCTCACTTCTAGACATGCCAAGCAGTCAAGTAGTTTGTGCAGCTTTTCACACTTGGCCCCCAGGCCACATTTACATATACCATCTGGATATAACATTTCTGCCTTAACTCTCCCTTCCATTAGCCAAGGGATGGTGCCAATTCGGATTTTCAGTATCTCCCACCTAAATGCATAATTTGGCAGGGTTTCTAAGTATGGGTACCCAGTCTCGTTTTCCCATAATTCTATCATATTTACCACTGATTTTTTGTTTCTTAGATATCCTATATCCTGCCTTCTGGAGTACACCCTTCCTTGTACTCTGAGTGCACTCTTCGTGAACTCTACATCTAGAGAGTTTTGGTTTACTCCCACTTTTAGATTCCCGATTATTTCCTTTATTTTTCTTTTTGCGTCTAGTGCCCATCTTAGGTTACTGTGGCGGATTTCTTCACTACACCAATGTGAGACCTTTTCCCCTACCCCCTGGGATTGGCGTTTCCAGAATCTTACCATCGCCATTTTGGCCTGAGTATTCCATTCAATCATATCTCTTTCCAGTCTAATTGCCTGTATCATAGATGACTTAGGTAGTGACAATAATGTTTTCAGGGCCTTGCCTTCCTCCCGATCCCAGCCTCCCTTTCCGTTTAGAAGGAGCACTTCTGCACCATACAGTACTTGGGGCGGTACCATGGCCTCATATGCTTTTAATATCGGTTTGTGTGACATATCCCCATAGTTTTTATTTAATTTTTTCAGGCCACAAATGGAGGAAGATGCTTTTGCGTTTTGGTGTGCCAAATGCATGTCCCATTTTAAGGAGGATTCAAACCAAAGACTAAGATATTTATATTCTTTTACCGTTTCTAATTTTATTTTCTCTAGGTACCAGCTAAAATTCTTGGTCCCTTTACCGAAGCGCATGATCTTTGTTTTTTCCATGTTCACTGTTAGCAATTTATCCTTACAGTAATCATGGAATACATTTAGTTTTCTTTGTAGCCCGAGCTCTGTCTGGTCAGTAATCACAAGATCGTCCGCATACAGCAAGCAAGAGACCTTTCTACTATTCATTCTCGGGCTCGCGCTTCTTTCCACCTCTAGTGCTGCTGGGAGATCCGCTAGAAATATTGAAACAAGCATTTGCAATGCAATAGGTCTCGCATTAGGCAAGTGTGAGATACTGGTATTGTAAATGTCAATTTTTTTAAATATGTGTTGGCTTTGAAAATATATAAATTAATAGCATTGTTATTCACAAAGCCAATAGCTTACACTTTCCTAATGTGAGTCCTATTGACTATGGCAATGCTTGTTGGTAGCAAGCAAGGACAGTGCTGTTGTGGTGCTGAGTGATGATGTGGTTGGGCTGAGTGATTTGGTGGTGTCCCTGAGTGATGTGGTGGTGTCCCTGAATGATGTGGTGTGTCCCTGAGTGATGTGGTGGTGTCCCTGAGTGGTGCCCCTGAGTGATCTGGTGGTGTCCCTGGGTGATGTGGTGGTGTCCCTGAGTGATTTGGTGGTGCCCCTGAGTGATTTGGTGGTGCCCCTGAGTGATGTAGTGGTGTCCACGAGTAATGTGGTTGTGCCCCTGAGTGATGTGGTGGTGTCCCTGAGTGATGTGGTGGTGTCCCTGAGTGATGTGGTGGTGTTCCTGAGTGATGTGGTGGTGTCCCCGAGTGATGTGGTGGTGTCCCTGAGTGATGTGGTGGTGTCCCTGAGTGGTGCCCCTGAGTGATGTGGTGGTGTCCCTGAGTGATGTGGTGGTGTTCCTGAGTGATGTGGTGGTGTCCCTGAGTGCTGTGGTGGTGTTCCTGAGTGGTGCCCCTGAGTGACGTGGTGGTGTCCCTGAGTGATGTGGTGGTGTTCCTGAGTGATGTGGTGGTGTCCCTGAGTGATGTTGTGTTGCCCCTGAGTGATGCGGAGGTGCCCCTGAGTGATGCGGCGGTGCCCCTGAGTGATGCGGCGGTGCCCCTGAGTGATGCGGTGGTGCCCTGAGTGATGCGTTGGTGCCCCTGAGTGATGTGGTGGTGTCCCTGAGTGATGTGGTGGTGTTCCTGAGTGATGTGGTGGTGTTCCTGAGTAATGTGTTGGTGTTCCTGAGTGATGTGGGGTGTGAGGGGGCGAGGGTGAGTGAGGGTGAGAGGGTTGTTAGGGTGAGGGATGTGAGGGTGTGTGAGGGTGGGCGAGGGTGGGTGAGGGTGTGAGGGTAGGTGAGGGTGAGTGAGGGTGTGTGAGGGTGAGGGAGGGTGAGGGTGACAGGGGTGAGGGGGATAGGGGTGATGGTGTGTGAGGGTGTGTGAGGATGACGGGGTGAGGAGGTGTGAGGGTGAGG
This sequence comes from Lissotriton vulgaris, assembly GCF_964263255.1. NCBI lineage: Eukaryota > Metazoa > Chordata > Amphibia > Caudata > Salamandridae > Lissotriton > Lissotriton vulgaris. Next base: position 866,536,934 of record NC_141687.1, on the reverse strand, counting down.
GTCGAAGTAAATGGTGGCAGGGCAGAGATCATAAGACAGAGAGAAGAGACTGTGTGGGGACTGCGTTGGCCAGTTTCAGAATCAGGAGGGGCAGAGTCAGCACAGTCTGCGAGGGATCAACGTGTCTAGAGGCAAAGCATAGCGGATGTAGCATTGCAGCTAGCAAGTCGAGTGTTTTCAAGCTGTGTCCCTAGAGAGATGGCAACACAGCAACAGCATTTGAAGAGCAAGGCTACTGTAAACAAGCACGGTAGGCTTTCACTTTCGTCCAGAAACAAGCTCTCTGCATTGCTGTGGCGGAGGGGCGGGGGAGCGCATTCCTTTGAAGTCTGATGCGGGGCGGGGGAGCGGCAGCTTTTTATGTCTGGTGCCGAGGCGCAGACTAATGGTGGTGCGTGATGTGCACGCGGGGGAGCGCCAGCCTTTGAAGTCTGATGCAGAGGCACAGTCAAATGGTGGTGTGGTATGTGGCTGGTGATGGTGTGCACGCGCATAGATCACATGAACTGTATGCGATCCGCAGCCGTTTTGGTAGACTTTTCTTTTTTGCTTACTATAATGTCGCCGGAGCAATGCGCAAGCGCATTGGCTCAGGCAATACCTAAAAAGTATTAACAATAAATATTGAGATTTATTGCCCTTTTAATGCTGGCGACTTCTATGTGCCTGTCCCAATGGTTGCTTGTTATGGTCTTTGTAGAGGAAGCAATAAACGCTTCAGAAAGGTAGATTTATGAAGATCCGGTAAGGGAACAGTTTAATAGCATCCTGCCGTCGCAGCGTACAGTCTAAAGTGCCGTTTAACCGCACGGCTAACCTATTTAACTCAGGCATCCTGATTTAAGTAACAACACACACACGCGACACACACACGCGACTCAGACCTCCATGCACGCATCCACATTCAAAGAACAACATACAGACACGCGGTACCAACCCATTGACACACCTCACGCGAACACTACACACAGCGATTCACATTCAAATAACAACACATGGTATTATTGTTGTGAATGACGCGCGTGCATTCACGCGCGTCATTCTTAACAATAACCAAATACTACACACCTCCCTCTTTTTTTTTTTAAGAAAGAACAAAGTCATTGAACCTTGAAGGAATTCTGCGACACCTCGAGCTTCTCAACAACTCCTGTGAATCACAATCAATGAGGGCAGAAGATGATTCACTGTCAATGGAAACAGTGGGAGACACAGATAACTTGGAATCATTAGTGTCAACATCCAAAAATACATTGGATGAATCATCTTCATTCAAAACAGCATTTGATAAAGGAATTTCAGGAATTCCCTTGCCAATATTATATTTGGAAACCCTGCTAAAATGCCACACACTTCCATCAGTCACTCTTACAGCATTCTTAAACACTTCAATCACTTTGACAGGATCAGACCATTTTGCCAAACCCTTATGTACATAGCTGCCTTTTTTCAACCTCACCAAATCACCAACGTGAACAGGCACGCAACTCCCTGTTCTATCTCTTGACAATTCTTTCTTCATCTTTTCTTTATAGATATCAACTTTCTTGCGAATTTCCTCAAAATCCACTTCTGCAAAGTCAACACGATTACTGTCTTTATTTTTTAACCACCAAGGCACTAAATTAGTACTAGGTTTACGTCCTCTTAACATCTCAAAAGGAGATAGCAATGTAATAGCATTGGGAGCAGTTCTATAAGATAATAACATGGACTGTAGAGCTTTGTTCCAACACAATCCACCTTTAACAGCTAGTTGTATAGCCTCCTTGACAACTCTATTGAATCTTTCTATTTGACCATTGGCCTCAGGATGGAATACTGCAATTCTTCTGTGAGAAATACCACATCTGCTAAAATATCTTTCCATTTGCTTACTGACAAATTGCGGTCCATTATCTGTCACTACCTCTTGGGGAATGCCTTCCCTACAGAAAACTTCATCCATAAATTGTATAATAGCATCGCTAGTGACCTCCTTGACTGTCTTTATCTCAGGCCATTTTGAGAAATAATCTATGAGCACAATACCAAAAGAATGTTGTTGTGGTAGAACACTGAAAGGTCCAATGATATCAATCCCAATTTTATTCCATGGTGATGCTGGTAAACTAACAGGTTGTGGTACACTGGGCAAGGCCTTGGCTGTTTTGTCACTATTGGCACATAATTCACACAATTTCACCTGTTGCTCAACAAAATAATCAATACCTGGCCACCAGAAATTATTCTTTAAACGTCTTCTAGTGACTGATATTCCAAAATGCCCAACATGAGCTAAATCCAAAAACCTTTTCCTGAGACCGAAAGGCGGAATAAATTTGTCATTCCTTAGTAATATCCCGTTTTCTATGGCCAATTCATCCTTAATTTTGTGATAACTCATTAAACCACCAACGAAATTCTTTCCTTCAGGCCAACCTTGTAATACAAACTCCTTAACTTTCATGAGTTCTAAGTCTTTGCTCATTTCTTCATTCCATGTTTCCTCATCTACTACAGAGTGTTCCCCAAACACTAAATTGACATCATTATAAACATGTGCTACTTCACATTCATCTTTGTCAACCACGTCTGAGTCTCTACAAGCTAATGGAAGTCTTGACATGCAATCTGCATGAACATTTGACTTCCCAGGAATATATTCCAAGGAATACTGAAAATTCTGTAATCTTGAAGATAATCTAGCCAATCTTGAAGAAAGAGCACGTCCTCCCCCTGGTGATAGTATATGTACCAAGGGTTTGTGATCAGTTTTGATGGTGAATTTAGTTCCCCATAAGAAAGGTCGGAAATGTTCAGCACCCCAAACACATGCCTGAAGTTCTCTTTCAATCACTGAGTAGTGACGTTCAGACTCTCTCAATGTTCTTGAGGCATAAGATACAATCCATTCCTTACCCCATTCCTCTTGAATCAATACAGCACCCAAACCACAACTACTTGCATCTACTGTTACAATACATTTTTTCCCAATTACAAATGGTTTAAGACAGGGCGCCTTAGTAATCATTAACTTCACAGCATCAAAAGTTTTAGTCATAGTTTCTGTCCATACAAATTTTGCATTCTTCTTTAACAGCATCCTGAAAGGTTCAATTACACTTGCATAGTTTTGAATAAATTTTGCATAGAATTCCACAAGACCCAAAAAAGCAATTAACTGTTCTTTGTTTTGAGGAATGGGAGCTTTGCTGATGTTTTCCAAATGTGAGTTTTTAGGTCTGATGCCATTAGCACTAATGCAATGTCCAAGATATTCTACTTCTTCCTTCCTGAATTTGCACTTGGACGCACGTAGGGTTAAACCCTTCTCTGATAAGGCATTCAATACTTTAAATAAATGCTTGTCATGTTCCATTATGTCTTTTCCAAATACTAAAATATCGTCCTGGAATGCAATTGCTCCGGTTAATCCATCCAGTGTCTCTTTCATTAGCCTCTGAAACACAGCGGCTGCACTTGCTAATCCAAAAGGCTTCCTGCAAAATCTATATAGCCCTTCAGGTGTAATAAAAGCAGTCAAATCTTTTGAATCCTCATGCAAAACAACTTGGTGATACGCACTTGCCAGATCTAAACATGAGAAAACCTTGGCATTGTTCAATGTGGAAACCATTTCATGTAGATTGGGCAAAGGATGTGAATCCACACAAATAGCATTGTTTAAACTGCGTAAATCTATGCATACACGAAGATCTCCTCCAGATTTGATCGAAATTACGATGGGAGAAACCCATGGAGATGATTCGATGGGTTCAATAATATTCTTTTTGCACATGTCATCAAGAATTTCTTTTAACTTTTCTCTATAGGAAAGAGGAACATTCCTCACTTTATGATGGACAGGTAAAGCATTTGCATGTACTTTTATTCGATGTTCGAATCCTTTATATTTGCCTAGAACATCACAAAATAATTTAGGAAATTCTTCTTTAATCTTTGAAATTAAGTCTTCTCCAGTTTTACTTTGTGCAGATTTGTTAGATTCAGAATCAATACAATAAACAGGAGGATCAGCATTAGGATCAAGTTTCATTCCTAATTGTTCTGCATGTGGCCAACCCAATAGTGAATCACCAGATTCTGTTATGTACACCTTCCCGTATGTGGAGTAGGTTTTAAATTTAAGTTCAGCAATGAAATAACCAACGAGTTGCAATTTATGCCCTGTATAACCACTTGGTGTAATATCTGGTTGTGTCAATTTAATATCTGGCCAGTTGGATTTAAACAAGACATCAGGTAAAATTGTATACCATGAGCAAGAGTCAACGAATACTTTGGTAGAGACTCCATTGATGGTAATGAAACATGAAGGAAACTTCCTTACTTTTGGTTCTCTAGTTATGCACATTATAGTATTCACATCAAATTCACAATCACTTGAATTTCCTTCTTCCTGATCTTGAATTAAACTGACTTTTCTTGGTGCAGATCTGCAAACTTTTGGTCACATTAACTATGACCAAGTTTTAAGGGATCAAATCCTTATGTGTACAAATAACAAGAAAATACAACAAAGACTATGGACAACTTCAGATATGACTTTAAATGCAGCCATTGAAATTGCAAAATCAATAGAACACTCAGAAAAATTTGTAGATGAAATACGTTCACAAAATAACAGTAAGTCTGATATTTCAACTATAAATAAAGAAAATGAGAGATTTAAAGATCCAGGGAAATATGGGAAATTTACTAATACAAGAAATGACAACCAGTATAAGAATGAAAACAGAAATAGATGGCAAAAACCTGATCAGAGAATAAATACATGGCAAAGACCTGATCAAAGGGCGAATATGTGGCAAAAATCTGACCCTAGAACTTATAATATGTACTGTTTCAGATGTGGTAGTAGTTATCATTTGGGAAATTCAAGATTGTGCCCAGCCTTGGACAGAGTTTGTTCAAGATGTGAGAAAAAAGGGCATTCACGCGCGTCATTCTTAACAATAACCAAATACTACAGTCTTTTTGTTATGGAGGGCATAAATAACAGGAGGGTGAAGGTTGGGAAATAGTACCTGTATAACAGTCAGGACTGTGCTTTTGAAGTGTGTGAAGCCAGACTACCCGCAGCAGAAAACCTGTGCTGCAGATTTTGAACAGCACTAAACCACCTGCTCTATAGGAAGAAAACAAAGCCTGTGTGTGTGTCTGATTAAGTAGCCATTTTTTGGAGGACAAAAGACTCACTGGCGTCATGTCAACACACCTCCTGTTTTGCAAGTAGATACTTGTGCTTACAGTACATGCCAAGGAAGCAAAAAACACACAATGGAAGTCAGAGCGCCACATGAACAGAAAGGCAACCTTCCACCCAAAACAGCACCAAATAAATCCACACCAGGCTCTGCTGCAGGGGTTGGTAACTAGGAAATGCCCAACTACTGGGGCGACAGATGAACAACCCGACAGAAGGCAAAACACAGCAGGGCATTTCTGGCAGTCACCATGCAAAAAGGCATGCTATGTGAAGGGTAACACATGCTAAATCCAATGGTTGAAATGGAATTACAGAAGTGGAACTCACTGAATAGAAGTATGCGTGCGTCCTATTTTAAAGTGCAGGTACTCTCCCACTAAAAGCACTGAACCCCCCTCAAGAAGTGCAGGTACACTCAGCACTTGTGAGCACCAGCCCCTTTAAAGCACTGGCTAAATCGAAGGTACAACGTGCAAGAGTAGCCTAGTGATGCTAAAACTGCGGAATGCAGGCATTGCACACAGCCGTAGCTTTCAGTGGTACAACTGGTGCAGTGGCACCAGGGTCTAGAGGCTTGAGGGCCCCCTTGAATCCTGATGATTGAAAACAGTGTCCAGGGGGGTCGTGTACTTCATTGCACTAGGGTTCATGACTCACTGCCTACTCCACTCGCAGCCCAGCCAACAAAATAAAGAGGGTAAATGCAAATAGGGAAAAAAGTCAAAAGCTGCAGTATTCCCTGGGACAACCCAAGCTGAACAAACTCTGCCTTACATCTCCAACAGAAGAAATCCAGCCAGTACGTATTTCCAAGTCCCTTCCCAAAACGTGAAAATAACATGCAAAATGGCTGCTCTTAAATCTTTTTTAGGATGCATCCCTAAAAAAATTATTTGAAAAATATCTGCCCATTTTGATGGCTTCAGAGACGCATCGGCTATCCTTGCAGGTGACGTCACTGCTGTGGCATGAAGCGGGGCCTTTACAATAAACATACTCAGGAGGTGCGTGATCGATGCTTCGATGTACAACCTTCGAGCAGATGATGATGAAGCGCCGAGGCTGGACTGAGAGCCCCGGGGGTAGTACTGGGTCAGAAAGAGCCTCCCCTCCCCCCGGTCTATGCCGGCAGCGGGGTGACACTGAATGACTACAGACCCCGTAACCAGGAGGCATATTATCCTGGGTGGGTGTGTGTGTCTGCCAATGTTGTTGTTGTTCCCTGTGGCCTCAGCCTGTGGTAGAACTCTTGCCCCTCCTGCCTCTGCTGACAGAGCCAGCACAGCACTTTCTACATGACGCTCCGAATACACCGGTCACCATTATCACCATGATTACGGACAACACGTGCAATAGCCTAGGTACATGCTAGCCTTGGCTGCCTGCTATAGATGAACAACCGCTGTCCTGGGACCTGGGTGCCACCGCTGCCTATGACAGAGCGCAGGCCTGTTGTGTTGTTCTTTACCTTTAAGGCTCGTGAATGTTTATAGTAGAACGTTATGATGACATCTGGAATGTGTGTGTGTATCTTATGATTGTGGGGGCAGTTGAAGAACTTTGGTGTAAGGCAGCGGATGCTCCTTGGCGCTCACCTGTATTGATTACCTAACTGCATTAAAGCGTGTTACTACAACCTATGGCCTGACCTTCATTACAATTGGCGTCGATTGGACTAATTGAAGAACCCGTGGATATTATTTGAACCCGTGAATAATATTTGTACAAATCCAGAGAAGAATCACTGTAGGCTTCTATCTTAACAGTGCTGGACTCCGTGGGAAAATATAATTTGGACTAAATGCGGTAAGCGATTATTCTAAAAGCGGCATACCTCGTATGTTGGGAAGTTTTATAACATTTACGTCTTGCCAGCTGAGTTTTTGAAGCGCTGCATCATACGAACAGCTGCAAGGTTCCATGCTGATGCGCGAGAAGGAAGCGCGCGAAGCAACGACCGGTCAGGAAGCGCGAGAGTGAAGCGTGTGAGGCAGCAACCGGTGAAAGTCTGTGTCGAGGAGGAAATGACACAATTGCGCAGGGTCACGTAATGTAACCTTGCGCGGCGGCCATTTTAGTAAAGCAAAATTCGTTTTTGATGTTAACGCTGCGAATATGTGTTGTGGTTAACGCAGTAAACTACACGCTGTGAAAACACCGGGAAATTTAATTACTTGGTGTAAAGAAGAATACAGGTGAGACGGCCGGGGAGTAGTTATGATACACAAAGGAGAAATTGTATTTTAATACAAAGTAGAGACTTTTAAAGTATTTTATTGTGGTGGTTTATGGAGAGAGGAGACTCTGTGGAAAACATTATTAGTGAAAGTGGTGAGGATATAGAACACAGGATGGCACAACAGAATTTTACCATAAGTGCTCCACAACCATTTTGGGCTACTGGTACTCAACCGGAAATCAAATGGATTGAGTGGAAGGAATATTTTATAAACTACATTGAGGCAATTGATGAGGAAAAGAAAATGAAACAGAAAAAAAGGATTTTACTACATTCCTTAGGAGCTATTGGTCTAAAAACGCATTCCCGTATGAATAAGGTTGAGGATGTGAATTTGGATGTTTTTGAAAACTGCATAAAAAACATGGACAAATATTTCGCACCAAAAGTGTGTATGGGTGTAACTAGACACAAATTCTTTCAAAGGAAACAAAGCAAAACGGAAACAGTTGATGATTGGGTGGACGAATTAAAAAAGCTAGCAATTGATTGTAAATTTGGAACTTTAACTGATGAATTGATACGGGACCAACTAGTGATGCATAATAATAACACTACATCACAAGATAGACTATGGGTAAATGGCGATGCGCCATTAGAAGATGTGTTAGCCATTATGAGGAAAGCAGAAATGTCGGGAAGATGTTCTTCTGTAGTAAAAGAGACTGAACATGAAAAAACGTCAAGTGCAGTTTGTAAGATTCTACCACATAACAAGACCCCAACAAGATTTCAACCAAGTCCACAGGGAAGACAACTATAACCAACGAGATTTAAAAAAAAAGACACTAGAGGAGAAGAAAGAAGATGTTATCGGTGTAATAGCAAAGAACACTTAGCGTTTAGTAGGGCCTGCCCTGCTATAAATAAGAAATGTGGTATTTGTGGAATGTTAGGACATTTTTCTAAGATGTGCCGCAAACGCAGTAATGTTAAGTATGTTTGGGATGAAGAAGAGGTAGTTGTTGAAGAAGAGGAAGAATGTTGGTAATGGGTAAAGAATGTGAGAGGTAATTACGTCATCAATATATCTGATGAGGTCTTAGAAGGAAAACCTCTATGTAAAGTATCTTTGGGAGTTGTAGTGGTGAAAGTTTATGCGGACTCGGGATCACCTTACACGATTGTAAATGAGGAAGTTTGGAAGAAATATTTTGTGGGAAAAATTGGTGATCAGTTGAGGAGTTCGGATATTTGTCCAGTAGGCTATACAGGAAAAAGAATTGAGATGCTGGGTTACAGATGGCTCACATTTTTGTTTAAAGGTAGGAGCACAAGGGGGAAATTGTATGTGTCTAAGGCAGGACCATCGGTTTCGGGATGGTGGGATCAGAAAAGTTTAAGTATAATTTTGGACCCAAATAGTGAAGAAAAAGTGTTGGTGGTGGATGAGGAGAGCAAGTTAAGTGATGTTTTGAGCAAAGAGTTTCCAGGGGTGTTCGGTGCAGTTTTGGGGAAATTAAGGGGGTTTGAACATAGAATACTACTTAAGACAAATGCTGAACCAAAAGTACACAAGGTTAGACCCATCCCAATGTTGATCAGAGATGAAGTAAAGGGGGAATTGCAAGGACTGTTAGCTAAAGGAATAATTGAGGAAGTGGAAGCCTCAGAATGGATTAGTCCTATTGTTGTGGCACGGAAACCCAACGGAAAAATCTGTTTATGCATCGACCTGCGCCATCTCAATAACAATATCATTGTAGAGAAATTTCCTTTGCCTAAGATCAATGAGATGGTGGCCTCTTTTAAAGGTGCTACTTGGTTCTCAACTATAGATTTGTCTGCTGCATATCACCAGGTTGAGTTGGAAAGTAAATCAAGATATCTAACTGCCTTTATCACACCTCTTGGGTGTTATCAATTTAGACGAATGCCATTTGGGTTGGCGTCAGCTGCTGCTGTATTTCAGAAATTAATGTATAAGCTACTAGGGAATTTGGACATGATTGCATTCTTTCAGGATGACATTTTGGTGGCTGCGAAGAACAAAGTTGAACATGATGGTAAGTTGAGACAGGTCTTGAAAGTTTTGGAAGAGGCTGGACTTACAGTGGAGTTGTCGAAGTGTAAATTTTGCAAAAGAAGTGTATCATATTTGGGGCACATTATTAGTGAGGAGGGAGTGAAACCCATGCCAGCGCTGATTGAAAATATTGTGAATTCTGGTACACCTAGTACCAAAGAGGAGATAAGAGCATTTCTTGGAATGGCGGAGTATTGCGCTAAGTTTGTGAAAGACTTTGTATCCAAGGTGTTTAACATTAGAAGTTTGCTCAAGAAAGATGTCAAGTTTATTTGGACTAAAGAGTGCCAGGATGAATTTGATAAGACCAAAGTTGATCTACAGAGTGTCAATGCTTTAGCAAGTTTTGATCCCAATGCTGAATGTTTGTTGACTACGGATGCGAGCCACAAGGGGATTGGTGCTGTGTTATCTCAAATAGATGAGAAAGGAAAAGAGATGATAATTCTGTTTGCGTCTAGAGCACTTTCCCCGGCTGAAGTCAGGTACCCCATCATTGAAAGGGAGGCGTTGGCCTGTGCATGGGCTCTTGAACATTTTAGGGCCTTTGTGTGGGGGAAATCAGTAACTATCAGAACGGATCATCGTCCTTTGGTAAAGATCCTGTCATCTGAGGGCATTTCTGGGGCTTCGGCTAGAATGGCAAGATTGTCAATGCGCATGAGTGAGTTAATTTATAAAATGATGTATTTACCTGGAAGAGACAATATAATTGCAGATTGCCTGTCTAGATTGCCGTCTCCGTTAGAGGAGTGTGTGGATGACCCGTGGGGGAATGTTAGTATTGCCTTACTTCATGATTCTGGAGCCCCTGCTATTAGTAATAAAGTGTGGATGGAGGAACAAGACAGAGACGTTGAACTCAAGAAGGTTAAGGAGTATATCTGTACTGGTTGGCCAAGACAGTGTTCTTTGTAAGGAAATTTGAGGGCGTTTTTGGAGGTTAGGATGGAGTTATCCTCGGAGAAAGATATACTTTTCAGAGGTGACAGGGTTGTTCCACCAGTTTCTTTAAGGAAAAAGGTTTTAGAGCTATGTCATGAGGGACATTTTGGCATTGGGAGGAACAAAATCATGGTGAAAAGTATGTTTTGGTGGCCTGGTGTGGATAAGGACACAGAGATGTTTGTAAGGAATTGTGGAGTTTGTAGTTCTGCGGATAAAACTCTTAAAACCCTGAAATCTTGTATGAGTGAGGGATTGATTCCGGGGCTTCCGTGGGAAACGATTGCAGTTGACATCATTGGGCCTATTGGGAAATCCAAGGAGTTTGGTTTGGTGGCTATTGACTTATTCACTAAATGGCCTATAGTGAGATTTATGGACAAAGCTGACACATGTAATGTTTTAAAATTTTTGGACACATTTTTTATAATGGAGGGTTTACCAGTGTGTGTCCTCACGGACAATGGTGTACAATTTTTGTCACACATGGCTAGCACCTATTTTGAGAAGTGTGGTGTGAAACATAAGACAACTGCTTTATACAATCCTAGTGGGAATGGCACCGTTGAGAGATTCAACAGGGTGATCAAAGGTGTTATCCAGGCAGCTGTTTGTAAAAAATTGGATTGGAAGGTCCAGGTGCAAAAGGCAATCTGGTCTTACAGAACTACTGTGCAAACCAGTACAGGGTTGTCTCCTTTTATTATGATGAGGGGGAGATTACCGAGAAGTAAAATCAATCCTGGTTGGTTAATGGATGGGAAAATTACACAATGGTCACCTATTGAAGTGAAGAATGACTTGGAATTACTTCATTCCAAAAGTAAAGAGTTTTATGATAGTCACCATGGTACGAAGGATGTGGAAGTTAAAGTTGGCGAATGGGTGCGTGTGAGGAAACCTTATAAAGTACCTAAAGGTGAAAGTCGTTTCGAACCACAGAAACAGGTGATTGAAGTTTTGAGAAATGCGGTCAGACTGAGTGATGGAAAAGTTTGGAATTTGAAAAGTATAGCTTTTAGTCGTGATCAGCATGATGAAACGAGGGAAGAAACGCCTTATTGTCCAAATATGTATGATTGGATGGAAGATCATTTTGAGGATAGCTACTTACAAGCACAACTTGCTGGAGTAGCTGGAAACACCAACGAGTTGGTGGATGACTCTGTTGCTGTGAGTCAATCTGATTGTGAGGAGGGGGGAAGTGTCGGTGTTCACAATGCTGGTGGTGTTTTAAACAATGTCAGTGGTGAGTCGAATGTTACTGAGAAAGGTTTGGGAAAAAGAACTCGCACATTACCCACTTGGCTCAAAGATTATGTTACAGAATATTAGTGCTATCAATTTGTTTGTTTTTTTGTTGTTCTTTTTATTTCCTTTATTTTGTTCCAATTTGAATGTCTCCTTTCTCTTCTCTTATTGAGAAGAGGGGGATGTGTTGTGTGGTTCTTTACCTTTAAGGCTCGTGAATGTTTATAGTAGAAAGTTATGATGACATCTGGAATGTGTATGTGTATCTTATGATTGTGGGGGCAGTTGAAGAGCTTTGGTGTAAGGCAGCGGATGCTCCCTGGCGCTCACCTGTATTGATTACCTAACTGCATTAAAGCGTGTTACTACAACCTATGGCCTGACCTTCATTACAAGGCCCCTCCTGCTTCCGTTGACAGGGCCCAGCACAGCACCTTCTCTGTGATATTCCGAGCACACCCGTAACCATCATTACGGCTATTAATTATGTGCAGTAGCCCTGGCCTGTTCTAGACGCACAGCCAGCCTTCAACTGCCATGCCTGGTGCCACCACTGCCTGTGGTGGAGCCCGGTCCCCTCCTGACTCTGCCAGGAGAGCCCAGCCCAGAACTCCCCCGTTGAATCTCTGAACACAACCATCACCGTCATAAAATCATTATTGTTAAACTTCATACGTCTTTCCATCAATGGCAATAAAGTATTTGTTGCTCAAAACCTCTGTACCATGCTTTGGTATCAACAACGGGCAAAGCAACCCTGTACTTGTTACCTCTGTTAAATCGATGAAAACTCGCAGGTAAATTAATCAATGAACGAGTTTTATTCTTCCGGTAAATGTCAGCTCCACGCAGATAATGGCAGCTGCTATGGTCTCCCTCTTCAAGCTCACCTCCAACTGCCTTCTCACAGAACTCAGAGGACGTCACAGCCAGCCTCGAGATTCATGATGTCACAGCAATGCGCGAGTAGCACAGTGCACGAGACTACTGCAGAATAATTATGTTACAGAGCAATGTACACATAACATTCTAGCACTTGCTAGTCTCAGCTGATTGTCTCAGGCGCACAACCTGTATGAAACAATGGGTCATTAGGACAAGACAGACGCCGTATTACAACAGCATACTGTTAAAATACGGTCACATCTCTTATCTGCTTGTTACTGAAGCGCACATGGCGCTAGTGACATAGCCGCCGATTCTATTATTAACAGTTATTGTATTACAAAGCATAAGACTTAAATGTTTAACAACAAAGCACGACACTCATAAACGTAGCGCCAGGCGCCAGCTAGAAACATGCACATATGGAGGTCAACTAACAACTCACAAAAAGCAATAAATAACTTGCTTTTAGCACCTTATCTGGCGTAACTAAACCACCCACGTGCCAGGGGTCAGCTGTACATATAGAGATTCTCCCATGGAGATAAAATAACCCTTCACAGTAGATGCTAAAAAGCAGAAACATAACGTGCTTTTAACAGCTAATTAAATACAACTATGCCAATCGTAGGCAACATTTTGCTGGTTTGTTTTTGTCTTAAAATAAATGTGGTTTTAGGCAGGCGCTGTAGAGGGAGAAGGTGGGCTGCCTGCAACTCGAACTACCATATGGAGAGGGAGGGGGGTGGGCTTGCCTACTGCAACAGATGGAGAGTGAGAGCAATTGGGGGGAGGAGAAGTGAGGCCAGAGCGAGGGGAGTGGGCTGCCTGCTGGGAGAAGCTAGGCTGGGCTGCCTTTGATGCGAGTCACGGCCTGCAGCGCTGGTTGGGAAGCAAATGGCTGAGGCTTCGAAGGGTCGTGCATGAGAGCAGGTCACATGATTGGGCTGCACATGAACTGTTGGAAATCCTCCTTGAGAGCGAATCACCTGCCTGAAGAGAGCCTTTGGGGAAAGAACTGGATCAGCGACATAAGGACTCACCCCTGTTTTCTATTTCTGCAAAATAGAAAAGGTGCGAGACCTAAAAAGGAGCGGAGCTAGGACGCATCCCTGTCTCAGTCCATTCCCTATTTCAATTTTCTTTGTCAGCGCCCCTTGTGTATCTTTAATGACTTGGGCCCAGTTCCCTCTGTGTAATTCTTTCAAGATTTCAAGTAAGCACACCGGGATTTCATATTTAATCAGGCACTCCCATAGTTTCCCCCGGTCCACTGAATCAAAGGCTGCCCGGAAGTCGACGAAACAGCAAAACAGGTTCCCCTTTTGTTCTATAGACTTCCGGGCAAGGGCCCACGGGGCATAACAGTGATCCAAGGTGGAGTGCCCTTCTTTAAAGCCTCCCTGTTCCACCGGGATAATGGAATTCTCTTCCACCCAGTCCTTTAATTTGCCAAGAACTATTTTTGCAAATATTTTCTCCCCGATGTCCAGTAGATTAATTAATCTATAATTTTTCGGGTTGTTCATCTCCCCTTTCTTATATATTGGCCTTATTATAGCCCCATTCCAGTTATCGGCGAGTTTGCTAGTATCTAAGATGACTTCAAACATATTTGCAAAAAATTCCGCCCACCATTCTACGTGAGTTTTGATTATTTGAGCCGGGAGGTTATCTGGGCCTGCCGCTCTTGTGAGATTCAAACGTTTTATCGTCTTTTTAACCTCTAGGGCGGAAAAAACGGGTTTTATATCTGCTTATTCTGCTACCAGACCACTCCAGTCTGTGTACAGATTTTCTTCCCGGTCTTTCCCTGGGCTATACAGATCGTGTAAATACTCCTCCCATGCGGACTCTTCTACAATGCAGTTCATTTTCCCTGGTTGGCTATCTGCTGCTGAGTGGACTAACTTACTGACATTACTGATGAGATCACATATGGAATCGATATTAAATAAAGTTTGGGAGGCATGGAGAATAGGTGCATGGTGTGTCTAAAGGCAACACCACACCATATTTCCACTATGCACAGCTGATGAAAGTGCATAGTCGGTTGTGTGGCCTTGTGATTTTAGGTGTTAATGAGAAAATAATGGGAAAGCACAGGGCCAAAATTAGTAGGTTATGTCAACATGTGGGCTGGGCAGAGGGTCTGGGCAAGTAGGCCCCTCTGCTCTGAGCTGTGCACAGAAAATGATGTACCCATGACATCTCGGTGAGGGCATTATAGTGCCCATTTGTGAGATCACCTGAGGTGTCTATTTTGATAACCTTTATCAAGAAACGAGTAATGAGTTTGCCAGGTGGTTTTCAAGCAGCCATTTTAAAATTTCCAGCTAAACCTCAGCCTCAAGAACTTTCTACCTGGGAGATTACTCCACAGATTATAGGGACTTGTATATTTGAGGAGTTAATTATATTTATTTGTCTTTCTATGGGGTTTAGTGTAAAGTTTACCATCATGTGCTTCAATTATTTCATGTAAGAAGGCAATCAGTGTCTTGGCATAGGTGTCTGTAAATTGGATGCCTTAGGATTATAGATGAAGCCTTTCAAAAAAATGTAACTAGCATAGTAATACCTCCTATCCTTGACCGGAAATGGGCTGCATTTTAAAAAAAAGTTCGCTTTTTTTAATATAAAATCAAAGACAAAGTGATCTTGCTGTCCCCAGCGGGACCCAGTAGGCAACCATCCTTGTGACAGCCTCCTTTTGGAGTAAGTCGCAAATTGCGATCTAACTTATTAATTATAATAAGGTAGGTTGGATTGCAACTCACTCTAATTCTTTATTTTGTAAACCGATCTATTCGTACATAGGTGAGCCTACAAAATAATTTAGTGGTTGCCAAATGTCTGTGCGCAAACTGCAACGCTTTTTTGTGCCCATAATATTAGTACATAATGCCTCAGGCATTCTTTTGCAACCAAAATAATCTGCTTCTGTTCTCCTCCACCATTTGTAACTTCTGTAGGCATGGAAACCTGATGGTGGGAATGAGATATACCAAAGACTAAGGATCTGACTTTAAAACTTATGAATTATGAATAATGGACAATCAGACCCACTCTAGAGCATACTTCTGGACCTGCAGAAGACTACAGAAGGACTGCCTTGTACTTTAGAGGGCTGCCCGCTGTTTGAGGCCTGCCTTGTACTTTAGAGGGCTGACCTGCTGCTATAAGGAGAGAGGGCCATCTCCTTAACCCAAGACTACAAGAGTGACTTTAATGGTCAGGTGGCTGGCCTCCTGTTCTGAGCTACTGGGGCACAACAAGCTTCAGAGACTTTCCTGGAACTGCCAGGCTGGCCTGCTGCAACTGCCCCTTCCTGGACCTGCAACTGGACTAGCCTGAGCCATGCTGGCCTCTGCTGGGGTGAGTTCCTGATCCCCGAGAGTTGCCTGCCCAGGCCCCGGAGTCTTGGCTTGTATCAGTTGAGCTTCTCCTGTGGAATCCTGAAGTTTTAACTCTGCGTTTCAGAAAGATTAACCTGGACCCTGTATCAGACCCACAGTCCATCACAGTCTGCCAAAACTTGTGACTTTGTCTCGGTCTAGCATAACCACAGTTATTGGTTCCTGCTTCTTGGCGCTTTTTTTACTTAAACCTTTAAAATTGCATATCTCTGGTTCAACTGATTAAATTTTTGTCATTTTATTTATTACATTTTACTCTAATTTTCCTAATTGGTTTGGGATTTTCTTGTGTTGTGATTTCACTTTATTACTGTGTTTGTGCTCCCTAAATATTTAACACGGTGCATCCAATTTAAGCCTGAGTGTTTTTATGCCAAGCTACCAGAGGGTTCAGCACAGATTAATTTAGTGACTTTTGTGGTTCACCCTGACACGAATTGTGGTGTTGCATAAGAAGAGTTTTCACTCCTCTCAATCAAAACCCCAATTTCTTATATGATCCATAAGTGGCTGTGGATGTAGGGTGGTTTTGAGAGTAGCAGTACTGCAGAATGTGCTGTTTTGGAGATCTGTTATTTCCAGAGTTGAGTCCACAGACATTGGCGAGTAAAAAACAGCTCAGGAACTGACAAATATGCTAATGCCAACTGTGCCTGTTCTCCAACCCTAAGACAGCTGGGTTGGAGAGGTTTGAAATGCACATCATGCTGGATGTTGTAACATAGCTGGCCAAACATGCATGCACACTTCAAACCGAAAGGGCCACTCCTCATTGCTGCCTATCAGCAGCAATGACTCACCGGCTCCACCCCCACACTTGGTTCAGCAGAGAGTACAAAAATAAAATGATATAACATAATTTCTTACCATTTTATTCTTCAATCTTTCTTCAGCAGTGTCTGTGGGGTGAGGGGGGATTGGAGGCAGCGACGCTCCTCCACTCCTCTGGAGGAACCACCTCGCTCAGATTGTGTTTGTGATTGTGTATGTTGTGGAGGGGATCGTGGCGGATGATCTGAGGCAAGTGTACTGGTATTTCGGTGTGCGTAGGTTCCTATTTGATTTGTTGTGTTTTCATCGATTAGAACATTTAAACCTAAAATCATGCTCAATGTTCAACCCTTAATGAAACCTTTCCTTTTCATTTGAATCCTAATAAATAAAAAAACGTGTACATAAAACCACTACTTCCTGTAAACCGAAAGCCCCTTCCTCCGAGCAGCTCTTCTGTTACGCAAGGGGTGCGTCTGGTGCAGCCTCCCTTATCTCAAAGATGCTAAGGCTGGTGGGAGTCAGCGGAGTCTCAGGAGCAGTATCACCCCAGGTGCGAACATCTTGTGCATCCCGCCAGAGTGGCAATATTCACAGCAGGTCCGGTGTTGAAGCCAGAGTCCCTTCCTGGCATTAAAGTAGCCACATTATCACCTCGGCGCTAGCACTTCATGCAGAGAAACAGCTGCTCGGCTCCTGCTGATTTCTTCTCACTCTCGAGAGCTGGGCCGCTCCGGATGCAGTTCCATTGCTGCAGCTCAAACCCCCAGGGGCAGAAGCAGCCCTATCAAACTGAGCGCCTAGTACTATCCATCAGCACTGCTGAGTGTGTGGAACCTCGAGTGAAATGTGTTGGTGGTCCAAGGCCAATTGTCATGTTTGACGCGTAATCGCTAGTCTGCACTGTTTGGAATATGTAAACATAAGGTGCGCTTAGAGATACTAGTGACAGCAATGTCTTAAAGTATTTAAAGAAAGTAAAGTGACACATTGTTTTACTTTTACTTTATTTACTGATGCTTTTTAGATGCCGTGTGCCGCTTGCAGGACACAACCAGGTCTGTCTGCTGCATTCAACACATTTAATAGCCCTTTATAGACTCACTAGCCCCAAGTCACAAAGCTATTTGCAGGTGTAAATTTGACTCATGTGCCAATTGTTTTTTTTTGTTACCGTTTTTTTTTAAATATATGCATAGAGTGGGGTTCACACACTCACTGGCATCAGCTATCGGCTATTTGGTGTATTATTCAGCTTCCCAGGAAGTGCTTTGACTGAAACGCATAAATGACTATTTTATATCTGAAAAGTATACTCCTTTATAGAGCTTTTTGCCACACTCAATTCGGTATCACTTACATGCACTCTGTACAGAAAGCAATCATTTTTGCAACTTTTTCTTAACACTGGCAAAACCAACAGGGCAGGGTTTAATGTGATAAACCATGCGAAAGCCACAATGGTTCGAGAAGAAGAATTGTTTTCACAAACGACATGTGCAACAAAAAGACAAGGGAAGAGTACCCACAAGAAAATTATTCAAAATAGTAAAAGTTATTATTAAATCTTTTGCAAAAATAACAGCACAATAAAATATACAAACAATTTGTGCTCACCATGTTACACTAGATGGACGTATACAAACAATATGCAGTGTAACCAAAGAGCAGTCGCAATGGCAAAGGGTTTCCAACTCAGTCTATTTGCGTTACAACAGCAAGAGAACACAATCAATGCTTTATCCCAATTTGCCAGAGGTACGTTGATGGTGTTTCAACCCATGAAACTTATTAGGTCATCATCAGGACAAAGAAATACTTTAAGAGCAACCACAAGACAAGAAATCTGAAAATTTAAATACATATATAAATATATAGATGGGCACCATAGAAACTCAAAAACACTCAACTCATGGTAATAGCGAATCAAAGGCCAGGCACTCACATGAATTACCACTGGACAAAAATCACATAGTGTCTCCGAAATTCAGGATATCAGTTCATAGGGGCCAGTCATCATTAATGCGTCCATGCAGCCTATCTAGGCTAATTCATTATTCTGCCGAAACACTGTCAGCGTTTAAAGATGCACTGATCATAAGGGGAGAGAAGAAAGACTACCCACTTGTAGTCAGCCCAGGGATTCAAATGTACAAATAAAAATTAAAAAGCAATCCACACTCTGGCATTAAATTAAACAAGAACCAGAAAGGAATTAAAAGAATTGAAATTTTCAATATATGCGACACAATGTAGTGCACATGCGCGGGGCATGGACACTACCTCCTAACAGCTGACCACCTTCAGTGAGTGATCCAGTCGTGAACATAAGCTTCTCTCCCCATTGCGACCAGAGCAGCTTTAAATGCAGATTTTGGTTTGGCGGTTCTCTTATGCGTGGTGCTGTGGGAAACCAAGGAGAACTTTGTTCCCCGGTAAGTGTTTGATAGGCGAGACAAAAGGATAATTGGAGGACCTCTACTCTCTTGCATAGGTGACCTTAATTAAATTTCACACTTTTTCTTCAGGGAAATTAACGCATGCGATTGCCCTGGATTGTCTCCTCAAAGGTACACAAGCTTTAAGCTACATAAACCCTCGATTTTACGTGGCCCAATAAATGTGGAATTGTGGGAACTTTGTTCCCTGGTAACTTTGATGTGTGGAGCATTATGATGTATATACGTTTCTACCCCTTTGCATAGGTGTCCTTTAATGACCTCTGCGTGTATTTCCTTAATTATATTTTTAGGAAATTTCATGTAATATGCCCCAGAAATTGCTCGCTCGATTGTATATGTGGATTAAATGAGCCTTTGGCTCCCTAAACCTTTAATCCCCTTGAGTTTGGAGACATTAATGCTACAAGTTGGTGGCGTTTTGTTATATAATTCTTATCACTTGTGAAATTCTAAATTTGGGATGCACTTCTTTTTCTTGTGCAAATAGTGTGGCGTTGATTGAATTATTGTATACTCGGCATGGCTGTCTGGGTTAATGCGATCTCAGCTGTAGGCTATGTTTTTTCAACAAATGGTTGATGAGATTCACGTTGTTGGTTGTGGTTCTAGTCTTTCCTAATTAATTAGCCAGGTTAAGCTGCATAGACGCATGAATGATGACTGCCCCCTATTAACTGATGTCCTGAATTTTGGAGACTCTATATGGGGTTATCAGCTGAGTTCTGGAATAATGGAGACAATTATAGTCTTATAGACCTACATTTCCACTCCTTGTTTTAGATAGTAAACAGATAGTTTTCTGTAAATTACCCTCACCCACCAGGGTTACCCTTTGGCGCCATTCTTCATCATTGGATTCTTTCCGTTCCGCTGTAGAAAGGGGCATGCTACGACCTACGGGTTACTTGGGAGCACTTTTTCATGTATACTATAAAGGATGAAGATAAAAGTAGGTGTGGTGGACTTGTTACACGTGGACAACTTAAAATACCTGGCTAGTGGTAAACCAATTTTATTCATGCCTTCATCTGGTATGATTAAGACCTCTGGGGAAAAAAGTTTGAAACTCATGGGATTATGTTCCTGAATTTCTACGGTCTACATGGTTCAAGCCCTCCCCCAAGGCTTTTCTTCAGGACCAAGGAATTCTCCCTGATACCACTCCTGTCAAAGTACTAAATTTTGAGTGTACTCTACTCTGGGGAAAAAAAAGAGAAATACATATACATAAAGTACCGATTTGGTAATATGACTGAAAGATATGTTGGAAGCCAAAATGAGGCTTCATGAGTCTAAACGGGGGAAGGGATGCCTTTAGTCACATTTGCATCAAAGCTACTCCCTTGCTTTGGGGAAGTGACCCACCCTTGGCTCCGACTATAAATAAAATGGTCACTATTCCTGTGCACCGCCTAGGGTTCAATTATTTGTCACTGAGCTTTAACACACACAAACATCTGCAGTGATGGTAGTTGCTAACTGGGGTTTCATAACCTAAAAGAGTACATTTATCACTGGTTAGTTAAACTTACATTTGTTTTTCAATGAAAGTGTTAGTGCATTCTTTTTTATGCATTTACACGACTGTGAAAACACAAAACACTTGGCCTTTTTTTTTTAAACAGCAACCTCTTTGACCCTACCAGCACACTCCCTGACTCCCGCCCTCACTCCGGTCACAGTTCTCACTTCAAGGGCTCTGAGTAAATGAAGACAGCCTAGAAATGTGTCAAATAAACATCACCACCCTTCCAGGCAATTCCTATTTACATGCTCTTGCAGAGACATGTGTGCCTCCCTGTGAACCAAACAATCTCACCCTCTAGGGGGGCACACTCCCCAGTTTGAAGTCCTCTGCTTTCAGGGATCTGTATTATTTTGTTAATGCTTCCGTTAGGGACAAACTCTTTGGTTCTGAGCTAGTGCGAGTGGAGTGTAAACAGTCCTTTGTTGTCAAACAGATCTCCAAGGTACGTATACTCCTTCACTGTTTCAATCAGAGTGCCTCCCAATTTCCACTTTCACATACTTTTTCGTCTTTTGCCCACTGCCATCGTCTTGGCCTTAGCCAGGTTTATTTCAATTTCCTTTTCATAGGTGTTTAATTCTGAGACTTTGGTCAAAATTTGAAGGACGACTTTGGTTTGACTTATTAGGATCAAGTCGTCAACGTAAAGTATAATAGAAAGCTGGTATGCGTCCAATGTTGGTGCGTGGGAATTGACCATATTAAATTGGGACATCAAGTCGTCTGAGTACTTTTGATGCCAACACACATCCCTGTTTTAATCTTGTGTGTGGGTTGATTGTCCTTGAGAGTCATGTACCTTTTCCGATTTTAATACTTACCCAAGTGTTGGTGTACAGCTGTTGTAGCTGTTTTAATAGCAATGATGGTATTCTCCAACTGGCTAGCTTCGTCCATGACTTCTCTTGCTGCACACTGTCAAATGTCTTTGAAATCCACAAAATAAAGATACAGAGAGGTGTGTTTCCTCATCTGTTGGTCCGAGGTGCCTACATCTTGGCTGAAACCTGTTTGGTTTAATGGAATTAACTTTTCATCTTTTGCCCAGGTTGACAGATTTTGCAACAATAGTGAAGCAGAATATTTGACTTTGTTGTCAAGCAAGGAGATCAGTCTGTGGCTCTCTGGCGATGACCTGTAACCTCCTTTGTATATTGGTTTGATCACTGACCCTTTCCATGAACCTGATATCACTTCATTTTGAAGGACAGAATTATAAATCTTGGTCAGTTGTGTCGCCCAAAACTCTGGATTTGTTTTGTAAATTGCTTGTGGAATGCCATTGGGACCTGTTGCAGCATCTCAGCAACCTCCTTTGATGATTGTAAAGAACCTGCTCTCTGAGCAAAAGTTTAGCATTGCAGCCTCGTTATACTCCTGATCCAGATCTTAATGCATATATGTTTGTGGACTTCTTTTTCCTGTGCACACTTGCTGCCCTGCTCTCATCTTGTTGCAGGGGTCCTGCTTCAGCTCGTGTGTACCAAAGTGTTTTGCCCTAGGAAGTTTAGTTACTGCTCCTCTAGAATGTTAAAGTTATTTATACTGTGGGGGCACTGGCCCATGGCATTAATTACCAACCAGACTTTTTTGAGTTTACATTTTTGCTTGTATGAAGAGGCTTTGCCCAGAAGGTGTCCTGTTTCTGTTTCCCTTACCCCAGACTAATTTCCTGTATTTCAGCCTTTGTTCCTTGAAGTGTTTTATGGAGCAGGTGGAGTGGATACATGTGCTGGAAGAGATGTGAGTGTGTAAAGATCCAGCACATTACCCTCTTGCTCAGTGGGGAGCACCCAGAGTCCGTAGAGTACTCCTCCAGCTTAGGACATGAAGGAGAAGGTTTACCTGCTCTCTATTGTAATTTCTTCCTTGGAGGAACCAAATGATTATTATTATTATCATCTGTTAAGGGAGTGGCCTGGCTTGGCCATAAGGGGATAATTACACCCAAATTATGGTTGTTCTTTTACTACCCAAAAAAGAGTTAAGGGGTCCATTTTCTTTGCATAAATTACGGCCCATGGCTTCCTTTCTGTGCCAGTTAGCATAACTCATGTAATTTAGGCCATTGTCTTGATCAGGTCCAGAATGGATCGGGTGTTTCTGCAATAGACAAGGACAAAGCAGATAAATAGCCTACATGCCAACATTTGGGAACACCAAAGAGAGAAACTCAGAGTATTGGATTTGAGGAACTTTTAAGTTGGAGGGGTCTGACCACATTAGTGTTAGAAACATCCCTTCTCTGGGTACTTGTTATGGGCTGGGAAAGTCAACATAGGGGCTAAAGCGTAAATTGAGATGTGAAGTTGTGTGCGTCGTAACAGAATCAAAATACTCTAACATACTTCCAAATTCACAACTTTGCTTGGGAAAAGAAAGTGCAGGACGGATTCTAGATCGCACAACCTTGAGGTCTTTGTGGGTATTTTTGAGTCAATACAAACTGGCCAGTGGATCCAAGTGGTGACAATAAGCTGTTCACTTCTACCTGGTTCTTTATTCCTTAGGGTGACCACCAGTATCATCTGGCGGGGGATGAGGGTAGAGGGGTTGGGGACAAGAGGAGTATTGGGGTGTACAAAAAAAAATACTATGCACCTTTTCCACTGGCTGCATCTTCCTCCACTTCTCCGGCGTGTCTTGGAACCAGGACGAACCTAGGTTCTTCATAGCTAATCACTCCCCTAAGTCAATCACAACGTGTCAATGCATCTTAGTGAGAGCTCTGAGATGGGTACTGGGGGCCTGGGCATAATCCCCACCAGGCTGTCTACAGGGCCGGACTGGGAACCAAAACCGGCACTGGCAAAATGCTCGCCCCCCCACCAGGGGGTTGGGGGTGCCACCGAGCTCTTTGCCAGGGCCGATTTTCGTCCGATTTTGTTACAGAGCCGATTTTGCAGCTATCCTGCAAAAACGGCCCTGTAACAAAATCGGCCACCAGGGGCCCAAAACCGGCCACCACCCTGCGGTGCACCGGGGGATTGCCCGGTGCCCGCTACGACCAGTCCGGCCCTGGCTGTGTAATGCAGCCTGGTGAGGAACATGCAAAGTGGACCTGACTGTTTGGCCGGGCCAAGACGGCAAGCCAAGCAGTCATGCGTACTTGTAGTGAGCAAACCACTCTTCTCCCTGTGCCTCCCGCCCTGCCCTAAGCCAGCCCCAAACCTGCAAAAAATAAAATGATAATAACAATGTTACTATAATTTTTTTTTCCTGCTCAAAGAGCAGTGGGGTGACGTTCCCCCACCTTAGCGGCGGAGCCGCCCCTGTTGACCGCGACGAGGAATTGCTAACCCTGAATCCACCTCTTTTCAGGTGAAACCTGAATAAGAGTGATAGGTTGGTGAGTTTGTACAGATATCTGTCTTTTTCTTCAATCACAGGATCACAACGGCTCTATGTAACCGATCTCACATGTGCACTCAATCCAGTCTCTACGTAGCCGTGTGTACATGGTGTTTACTTTTCCTGTATCATTTCAGTCATGTGGATCTCTTTTGCCATAACTTCATGTCTTATGTAGCACCATTAGGATAAAGACATTTTTCTGCGGAAGGGGCAAATCACTTTAGAATTACGGGTGAAGATGTACACCGTAACACCAAAAACATGATGCTTCTATCTATTCCCAACAGAGGGCTCCGATATTAGTACCCTTTGTGAACTGAAAGCCCTCGACACAGGAGTGACTGTGAAATGATTAAGCTTCTCTCCCACCTTTGATGCAAGAGGAAGTTTGCAACTCTTATAATAAGTGAGCCGGTCGAGCTGTGATCCCAATACAGCTTCCACAGACAGGGGCATGCCTCATCAAAGTTACACATCAGCCTGGAGGTGTGGAGAGCAAGGTTTACCACAAACACATAAATGCCGTTCCTGGCAGAGGCTTCCCTACCTCCTAAGATGTAGGTGAAAATTACAGAGTGTCTATATTTAGCAATCTCATCCGTCTGCAGTTTTTCTGTGAGTGGTTTACTGAGTAACTCTGTAAACCCGAGGTCTGGTCGTCTCATTTTAAGTGGTCATGCATTCCTCACTGGGTCTAGGCTGCCTGGCAGAGGCTGAGTGGGCTACATTTTTCCATTATTCACAGGTAGTCTTTTCAGGTGCAGTTTAAAATGATTCATCCTTAAATTAACCTTTTCCTTCAGCTATAGCTGAAATCTTTTATTTTTTAGTTGAAACATGATGATAACATTGAAGCAGCATGTCTTTGGCACCTTTCTTTAAAAAATTGTAAATCTGTCCTATTCGGTGTATTTCTGCGCTTTGATGTAGAGTTACAAACTTTTAGAATTACCAAAAGTAACTTTCAAATGGTTTTATGAAATCCTGCTTACGTTTATGCAAATCCATTTCTGTAAGGATATTTGTATATAGAGCATAATTAATTCCAAATGTAACAAGCATTGTCATAGCCAATTGGTCTCACTTACATGAGAGCTATTGGGCTTGGCAAGATGTTTTAGCCATGTTGTACGCCAGTGTGGCTGCTGCTCAACATGGCTAAAAGTTAGTGCTGTGGTGTGGTGTGAAGTGGGGTGTGGTGTTGTGGGGTAGTTTGGAATGGGGTAGATTGGCGTAGAGTTGAGTGGGGTAGATTGGAGTGGGGTTGAATGGAGTAGGGTAGATTGGAGTGGAGGCTTTGGGTAGATTAGTATGGTAGATTGGGGTGAAGTGGAGTAGATAGGGGTTGAGTGGGTTAGACCTGAGTAGAGTAGAATGGGGTAGATTAGAGTGGGTTAGATTCCAGTAGGGTAGATTGGGATAGAGTGGAGTGGGATATATTGGGGTATAATGGAGTGGGGTAGATTGGGAAAGAGTGGGGTGGATTGGAGTAGATTGGAGTGGAGTAGGATAGACTGGACTGGACTGGAGTGGATTGGAATGCGGTAGATTGGAATGTGGTAGGTGAGGTGGATCATAGCAGAATAGATTGGAATGCAATGGGTATAGAGTGGAGTAGTGTTGTGTTTACGTTTGTAATAAATATTGAACAGCTGTGAGGGTGCATGCTCTGAATTCCAGTTTGGAATGATGGAGTGGGCACCCGGACAGTTGCAGGGAAAAGCCTGACGAGGAAGATGTATGTCTAGGTGGTGCTCTTTATTGGAGTAAATAATATATTAAGCATCACTTGCCTGCTGTGATACTGTGATTACTTAACAAAGTGGCGACGAGGAAGAGCAACCCATTTCTGCACCTTCACGTGATTCAAGCGCAGACTAATTCCAGTACTGGTATATTAAGGATCAGAGTTTTATGCTTCAAAAGTGAGAGATTTCGTACTACTTGAAATCAGTGGCATTTATCGTTTAAGATGTTTACACTACGATCGTGGCCAGTAAGAAAATATAGGTTTAAAGATTTTGGCACTTACATTACTCAGTACATGGCAGTTGATGGCATGGTTTAAATAGTTGAGGTGTGCATGCAAGTACAAAGCTCACGCGGATTGCCAGTCAGGTGCCAGCCGGGTGTTTCCATACATCAGAAACGTGGAGTGCAACATGCGGATGCATATCCGCCATATTGGATGTATAATTTGGTTTACAGTCTACGCAACAACTCAGCGTGATGCAGTGCGTGATGTGCTGCCATATTGGATGTATAGTTTGGTTTTGTCTATTCACTGCCTTTGTGGGACGCAATATGTGACGTGCCGCCATATTGCATGTGATATATCCTATTAAGCACTACAGCATTAGCAGTCCGTTACGGCCTAGATCGTCCCTATACAACGTATCTCCAGTTTGAGTGATTTGTGCGCACATTTTGTGACTCATTTTATTTGCTCTGTATTTTCCTGCGTTTATCCAGTGGTGCTACTTTCCTGGATTCATTGGTTGGCTAGTCAAGGTAAAACTATACATGTTGTGGCCCATCTTCTCACATTATTGCAGGGGTGAAGAATGGACACTGGTTAGCAGCTTAGATTGAACTAATCTCTTGAGACACATTAATAGTGAATTGCATTGGAGTGAAGAACGGACACTTTTGGTGTCTCACAGTGAATTAGTCCCTTTTTAACCCAATTATTATTCTCAGCATGTGTGCACAGAATTTCTCTTTGCTCCTCCATAATTCTTTTGGCCTGCTGGGGCACACCTTGCATGAAGTGGGCTGAATGGAAAGCATTTTTTAAAAAATTATATAGACACCATTAACAAACAAGAGAAAATATCGCCAATACAACAACAAACGATGTTTCTACATTTTATTGGTCCAGAAGACTTTAAAGCATTTGATCAAATGACTAAGGAGGTTGGGGGATGGTGATAAAAATGTTTATGACTGTGCTATAGCAGATTGTGAGTGCTACTTCTCCGCTAATGTATGTATAAGCATCATGAGGTATAAGTTTGATGCAAAAAAAGCTACACTCAGAGAAACCTATAGACAATTATATAGCGGCCCTCAGGACTTTGTCAATAGATTGCAAATTTGGGACTCTACAAGAATATTTAATAAGTGGTCAAGTGGTAATGCATGTTAAAGATCCATCTATACAAGGAAGATTAAGGGTAAATGGTTATGCAGTATTACAACATATTTAAGCTATCGTCACTAAAGCAGAGTTGTGAAGCAGAAGTGCTAAAGTGGTGCAAGCAAATGTGAATGCAAAACGTGTTGAGAGTGTGAGTGAGATTGCTAACAAATCTGAACAAAAAAGGGTTAAAAATGCAGAGTAAACAATCTGAAGGAAGTATGGAGAAGCAAACTGAAGGAAACATAGAGTACTTACGGTGCTTTCTCTGCTACAGTAATTAACTTCTTGCGTGTAGCAAAACCTGCCTGTCCCTAAACCAGAGTGTTCCAGTTGTGGGGTCATTGGACACGTTTTGAAAGTTTGTAAAAAGAAAAGAAAACAAAGGGTTACATTTGTAGATGAGGGTGATGTAACTGAATAGGAATCATCATTATATGACATAAAGAAAGGAAACACATTGGCCATAAATATAAAGGAGGGTGAAAGCAAGATATTGAAAATTGACAAAGTTATGATAAAGAAAAACGCTTATACAATGTGATAATTGGAGGGATTGGGATACAAATTTATGCAGATTTAGGTTCACAGTATACAATTTTTAATAACAATGAATGAAATTACAAATTTGCAGACTGATTAGGTGGTATACTAGAAGAGTCTGACAACAGTCCTGAAGGGTATTCAGGGAAAAGAATTGAGATGCTGGGTTATGGCACACTGATTTTCAGATTCAAAAATCGAGGGAGTACTGGCAAGTTTTATGTTATTCAATAAGGACTCTCAGTTTTGGGTTGGTACGATCAAGTCAAATGTCCCTGCGAAAAACTGTATGTAGGGAAGGCATCACGAAAAATCAAAGTCTGCATAACGTAAAATACAACAAAAAGTCAAGTATGGCTATGCATTGGCTAGAAGCAAGTCACAACGTGGCTCAACTACCATTTCAAGTTTTAGAAGTTATCACAACTAGATCAGACATGGATACTCAAAATAAATGATCACACATGGAATTCTATTGGATAAAGAAATTGGACACTATCTATCATGCTGGGCTGAATGACAAATTAGAATATGCTGGTTTTCTATGGTTATATATATATGGTTTGTTCTGGTATACTGTTTAAATTACAGCAGTTCATTGATTCATGTGACAAAATCAATAATACTCACTGAGAGTTTTCATTTTACCTTTGAATTACATTTTAATTTGTGTATAAACGATGGATGTAGTAGACCTACTAGGCAGGGGGTTCACAACAGGTGACAGTATTTTATTCCCATGCAGTCTTTCTTTCAGCATTAGTCTTACATGTTTTCTCTGGTTATATTTTTATACGATCCCACATTTTTATAAAGTGTCACGGACCGTTACATTTTTCAGATTGAAGTAGCAGCGTAGCGGAGTCTTACTTCAGGGCTCATTTGTTTGCCACATAACGATGATCATTTCGGCAGTTTGTATGGGCAGAATGGAGTAAGCGGCGCGAGCACACGTGTATCGTTCTTAGTATCGGTAAGTGAGGTGCATGCTAAATTTTGTTAATACTGGACACTTGATCTCTACAGCTTGGAGCTTTTGACTCACAAACACCAGCATGCCAGCTAAGAATGGCTCTAAAAAATGGTGGGTGACCCAATATACCCTTGCAGGTTCAGTCAAATAATGTAAATTAGAAGGTACCGGCAAGGGAATTTATCTAAACAGATAAATCATTAACAGAGGTCAGATTGAAATGTTACTTATATCAATTTATCTGACTCAACCTCATTGGGATCTGTACATAGTATATCTCAATCATATAAGAACATGAAAGAACAATCAAATGAATGAAGAAACAGCAACACAGGAAATCTTTTATATCAAAAGATTATTTTATATATGCAAATATTAAAAATTCAAAAGGGTACAAATCATCTCATGGATTCAATCAAAGATTCAAATGCAAAAGGAATAAACCAATTGTCCTATTCGACATTTAAAAAAAAGTCCAATCACAAAATATATCAATAACAAACTACTCCTATTGTTCTTATAATGAAAGCCATTTGCTTAGTTAATAACCAACAAAGAGATGGTCTCTTCGTTGGTACATACGTGCTCCCCTATCTGCCCAAACAAAGCTGCCCAATTTCCTCTGTATTTTATCTATCAGGCCTCTCGGGAACGTAAGAGGTATGCAGTTAAAAAGAAATTTGAGCTTCGGCAATAGCACCATTTTAATAAGATTAACCCTTTCATATAACGTTAATGGGAGATTCTTTCACCTAGTCAGAGCTTTGTCAATATCCCTAGCAACCCTCTGTAGATTATGTTGCGGTAATCCTGCGGTATTCCCAAATACCTCAGGTCTCTCTGGACACTCCCCCCTCCAATCTGGGATATTCCAACACATAATCCTGGTTTTTTCTTATTAACCAGATATCCTGAAAAGGCCCTATATTCTTCTGCTATTCGTTCTTCTCTAGGGATTGAGGCAACAGGGTCTGCTGTATAAACAATTAGGTTGTCCGCATACAGAGCGGTTTTCTTGCCAAATGCTCCCACACAGAAAGCCTTAAGCTGGTCATCTTGGCAGAGTGCCTGGGCGAATAGTTCAATATATATATTGAACAACAAGGGAGAGATGGGGCAGCTCTGTCTCGTCCCGCTAAAGATCATAAAACTCTTAGTGAGAGCTCCATTGAGGAAGATCCTGGCCGTAGAATGATGATACAGGGCTTTTAGTATAGTATAAAAAGAGGGCCCGAACCCCATGGTCTCCAGCACTGCCAATAGGTACTCCCAGCAAACTTGGTCAAAAGCCTTGGCAGCGTCCAATGTGACCCCCACCAAAGGCGCCAACCTCGCAGTAGATATATCAATGCACCTAATAATTGCTGGGTTAATTTGTGCATGTGTCTTCCGGGGATAAACCCCTTTTGGTCTTCATGTATCAGCTGAGATATAACTCTAGACAATATCCCTGCTAAAATGCTGACAAAGATCTTATAATCTGCATTTAGCAGGGCTATCGGCCGATACGATTCCATCTTTACCGGGTCCTTAGCTGGTTTTAAAATCAGAACTATAGAGGCCTCCCTCCAGGATTCTGGGACCTGCGCCTTCCCCCTATAAATCGTATTAAACAGGTTTTCCCAAACAGGTGATATTACTTCTGTTACCATTTTATATACTTCTGATGGGACTGCATCAAGGCCCAGCCACCTTTCCATTTTTAGCTCTTTTAATCGCTCTCCTGATCTCTTCTTGCATAACTGGGGCTTCCATCATTTCCTTCCCCATCTCCTTTAATACCAGAAGGCCAAGCGAGCTAAGACAGCTTTTTAGCTTTGGGGAATCTGGAATTATATTTTCCTTATAAAGTTGCGAAAACAGTGCTACTAAATGTTCCTGCACAGTTTCCCAGCTGTCCAGCTTTACCCCTGCAACAGTTCTTAACTACTTTATATCTTTCCTAGATCTTTCAACCAAGGCTTTCCAGGCTAGCAAGGCTCCTGCTTTCTCACCATACTCAAATTCCATTATATTCGAAGCTTGCAATCTTGCCTTACACTTTCGTTCCAGCCTGATTTTAAATTCTAGTTGAACCTCTTCCTACCTCCTTTAGGTCTTCTCCCTTTACTCTTCTGCGCTTAAAGTATGGAGAACTTCCTCTATCATCCCAAACTCCTTTTCCGAATTTGCTAGTTCTGACTGGTCTTCTTGATTTTTTGCACAAGTGAGGCTTTTTAGGATCCCCCGCATGTATGCCTTAAAGGCATCCCATACGATTCCAGGGAAGGCAGTATATTTGTTGTTGACAAAATACTCTGTTGGTGCTATCTTCAGAGCTACAGCCACCCCCTCTTCTAAAAGCAGGGCACGCTTTAGCGTCCATCTCTTAGGTGGCTGTGGACCAAATGCTTGTAATGTGACTATAACGGTTGAATGATCTGAAATGTTTGCTGGAAGGTGTTCGATCTTTTTAATACTCATCGCAAAACATCTATCAATTAAAAAATAATCTAATCTAGAAAATTGATGGTGCTTTTTACTGTGGTATGTGTACCCCTCACCCCCCCTTTCAGATATCTCCACACATCCAATAGATGCAGCTCCCGTACCATACTTTTCAAGGCGTTCCTCATTCTAGGGACATATGCACTCTCCCTGCTTGTTGAACGGTCCAATACAGGATCCATCAGTACATTAAAATCGCCGCCCACAATTGCACGAGCTGGAATTCCCGCCAGCCTCAGTTCTAAATCTACAATATGCTGTGGATTGGGCCCATAAAACCCCACACATAGGAAATCTCTATCCGCCCACTTTAAACGAGCAAAAGCCCATCTGCCCAAGCTGTCCGTACTTGCCTCCTTAAATTCTATCCCGTATCCACTCCTAAGTAGGATTGCTACACCCTCACAGCATTGTGGTTGATCTGAAGCAACAACGTTTTAAACCCATCCATACCTACCAAACAGTTCCTTACTTTTGTTTGCTACTAAGTGCATCTCCTGTAAAATCATAATTTGTGCTTGTCTATTTTTTAAATATTCCATCACTTTCATCTGTCTGCGTTTGGACCTAAGACTATTCACATTCAATGTAAGAATCTTGATACTCGGAATGTTAGCCATAATGCTTCCCAAGTTGTTCTATTCCTTGCTTCTTTACTACGTTATTGCAATTCTCCTGCATAGGAGGTACTGAGGACTATTTTTGTTTTTTTCTCCCACTGCTCCCCACACGTGCTCCCCCACCACCTTCCCACCCCACCCTCCTACACCAACCCCGGGGAATCCTCCCTATCTTTTTAGGCATAACAACGCCTATGGGTGTACCATTGGGGGAATTCCGGAATACATTCAAACTTTCAAACTCTGGAGAGCGACCTATCCTGTAACCCTATTGATCATTTAGCGGCATCTACCTTCCTGACGATTAATAATTCCACATCCTCAACTGTCCGGAAGTTATACATTTCATTATTCCACATGATGCGAAGCATTGCAGGAAATTTTAGCTGAACTTTTGCTCACATCTTCCGGGGCTCTTCCATCTTGCCGCCTAACTCCCACTGCCTCTGTTCAGTAGCCTTGCAGACATCCGATCTAACGAGCAGGGAATATCCATTTACAGAACAGGGACCATTTTTCAGTGCTATACTAATTATCTCTTCCTTGGTTCAATTCTTACCAATCTGAGGCTGGGGAACATGGCAGCTACTAGCCTGACGCTAGCGGCCACAGGCGCCATTACGGTGGAAGTGCGGCCGGGAGAGTGGCCGTACGAGAGCCGAAATTCGTGTCAAAACCTGATTTCAAGCGGATGAAAAAGGAGTTTTTACTCACAGAGCACCTGGAATGATACCGGAACTTGGCATTTTTTCGCGAGGCGGAGGAGAACGGAGGTGGCTGCTGGGATCTCCAGGGATGCGCTCGAGCGAGGCAGGAGATCTCCAGCGAGCCTGGCAGGCGAGGATCCAAGCTGGAGGCAAAGTCAGAACAAGTCAAGCTTACCTGAAGTATGTCGAGGAGGTGGAAGGCGAGGAAGGGAGCCTTAGCAGAGTGGCAAAACAGCGGAAGCAGCTGAAGGGTGGAGAGCTGAGTAGGAGTGGGGGGCTGCATCTGCATATGGAGACAGGAAATAACAAGGAAGGTGTGGCTCCCTCTAGGTACACGTTGAGGATCAGGAACATTGGAGGTAAGGCAAATGTACTTCCTACATCACCGGACACATTGCCAGAATTGTTACAAGGAGTTAAAACTATTATTAAAACAAAGCGGGCGACAAGGGGGGACCTCTCAAGGCAGGGAGCTAGGAAAGTCTCCAGTCAGAAAAACTAAAGAGAGGAAAGGCACAAAAAATTCCGGCGCTGTACCCCCTAGAGTTAAATATACTCCCTCACTTAAATATTTTTTCTGTGTGCAGAAAATGGCGCAGGAGTTCAAGCCGCAGCAAAGAGCGTACCGTAACTTGCATCTCAGGAACGCCTTGGAGTAGGGCTAATGCTTCAGATACTACTATCGACACGGACCAGAGCGCAAATAGCACCAATGGCTTGATGAATTGTGCACCTTAAGGGAGGAGCCTGGGGTATCCCAGGGAGACAGTATAAAAGTCCCTTTGAGCAATAGGTTTGCTGTGCTGGCATTACCTGAAGAACATGAAGTTCTGCTCCATGAAGTAAATGGGGACGGACAAAATAGCACAGATATGGGAACACCAGAAGCAATTTCGCTGGCAAGTATATTATTGAATTTGAAGAGTGATATAAAAAAGCGCTTCGAGGTTTCAGAGGCAAACCAACTAGGCATTCAAGCTTCATGTTCTAAGTTAACGCAGACGCTGGATGAAGTAACCCAGAGAACTAAGAAGTTGGAGGAAGAAGTAGGTGCAGTGAAACAGGACGTTGAGAAGAGTGTATTTGAGATTTCGAGACTTGGAAGGCAAAATCAAGCCCTAAGAGAAGACCTGGAGAGAGTGGAGAACCAATCTCGTAGAAACAATCTAAGGTTTTTGAATATTCCTGAAACCGAGGAAGGGTCAGACATGAAGGCCTTCATTATCTCACTCTTACGGAGAACGATTCTGAAAGATAAGGAAGAGATAAATCTCGAGCATGAAATTCAGAGGGCGCATAGAGAGCCGTTCCGACGCAATCTGCAAAGAACTAAACCTAGGTAGATCTTGGGCCATTTCCTCTCCTTTACCACCGAGGACGTAGCATTTTGGTGTGCAATGTGATAACTTGCTTTGTGAATACCAGCACACCTAGTATAACGCAGACTGTTTTTCAAATCGCAGTAGTTAATGCAGTACCTTTTGTATTGATTGCATATTGTCTAGACGCTTGAGCCCACACATGGGGATATACACACGAGGCATATGTTAACGTGATAGATGTGTCAAAATCAGCAATTCTAGCTTAAGCACCAGTTGCACTTTTTTGGATCGTTTGTAGAGATGCTTAAGCAAAAGATCACATGGTGAGTTTCATAACCTCTTTCTATTGAAGCAAACTGTTTCTGGTGCTTTGCATTGTTTACAGACTCCTGAAGAAGGGTCATCTGACCGGAAATGCATTGGGTATTAGTCATTTATTCATTTTGGATTCATTGGATATGCTTGATAAATTAACAAGCATGAATATTGAGATTCAGAAACAAGGTTTAGATTGTATTCAGCATACTCAAAATTGTTGTGAATAAACAACAGGAAAAATGTTGAACATTATCGTTGGATGTAACTTTATTAAAAAAGAAGAGTATTCAAACAGAACCAGGTGGTTCGATTGCTAAGTGCGACCAGGCAGGGTTTTTAGTGGGCCGGGTCCCCCAGTGCCAGCACAGGCAGTTCTGAAAAGCAGATGCTGAGACGGGTCCCTATTGGACTCTCCATTTTTGCCCTCACCCTCAGGGTGAAAAACAAAGTCTTAACTCTGGAGCAGTACCACTCTTCACTGCCTTTGATGT
The DNA here is from genome assembly GCF_964263255.1 of Lissotriton vulgaris. Classification (NCBI taxonomy): domain Eukaryota; kingdom Metazoa; phylum Chordata; class Amphibia; order Caudata; family Salamandridae; genus Lissotriton; species Lissotriton vulgaris. Next base: position 866,502,242 of record NC_141687.1, on the reverse strand, counting down.
AACTTCGAAGAGACTCGTTGTAGGCCTTTCATAGACTCATCATTTCAGAACTGAAGCATTTTCAGTATTGTATACAAAGATAGTTATTTATCTTATTCAACTAACAACCATTGACAAAGCCAATGGTCGGGCGTCACTCTATGGTATCAACAGGTTTTTAGCATAGGTGTTTTAAGCCATGCCCTTAATTACATAGGCCATGCCCATTTGAGAAACCTCCACCCCCTGTTTTTTCATCCCACTTAAAGCCCTGCGACCAGGGCTAGCAAGTGGGGACTCACTACCAGCACACGGTTCAGAGAGAAGATGAGTAACACACACTATATTGATGTGAAGAAGGGTTGTGCTTCATACACCAACACTGACAGGACCTTCATGAATAAAGAAGACAAATTTCACCTCCTAGAACAATGAAAGAAATAAGACACATGCATTACACATTGGGACAGCCCCGGCACTGTCAAGGACTATGCTGATAAGACCCATGCCCAACACACTACACGAGGGCCGGACTGGCCATAGCGGGCACCGGGCATTTTCCTGGTGGGCTGGAGGGGTGGGGGCCAGTTTTGTTCCTGTGGGGGGTGAGGGGGCATATTTCAAAATCAACCCCCTGTAACAAAAGCGGGAGCAGTGTTTCTTGCTACCACCCACACTCTCTCCTCCCAGGGCAGACCGAACAGTAATCTGCCATGACTGTTTGCTGTTCCCAGTCCGGCCCTTCACTGCATTGACACTGACACTGAGGCAACAAGCATTTGCAATGCAGTAGGTCTCGCATTTACGCGAGTTTAAGCTATTCGCATTGTAAATGACAATGCCTTTTATTTATGTTTTTTAAACAAAAACAATAATAAAAGGCATTTTATTTTTTTGCAATGTCAATAGCTCAAACCGGCATGAAAGCGAAGCCTATTGCATTACAAATGCTTGTTTTGTTAGGCACGGGGAGATTCAGTTATTTGCCAAGAATCACAGGATGTGGAGTCGACCTCGAGGCTCGAACCTTGGTTTCTATCTCCAAGGTCGGCAGCCTAGCCATCAGACCACATCCTCTCCCCTGGTAGCTGGCTACCTGTAACCAAGAGATTCCCATGTCCTGCTCCGCTATCACTTTTCGGAACAACCTAAGAGAACATAGGGGCATATTATCAAGGGGGTTTATCTCCGCTTTTTTGGCTTTAAAAGCCAAGAAAGCAGAGATAAAATTATCTCCCTATTACCTAGCTGTCGCTAACACCAGTTAGCGACAGCTAGTAGGAGATAGCGACTATCTTGGGCCCCACTTTGCATGTCAGTGATATTTATCACTAATGACATGCAAAGTGGGCGTGCCAAGATGTTAGCGACTGAAAACAGTCGCTAACATCGCTATCTCCTATTACCAACTTTTGGAGATATTCGCGCTAAGCGCGAATATCTCCATAAGCTAACACCTGCCCTGAGCAGTTCTTAGCCATGTTATCCAATGGGAGGTGGATAACATGGCTAAGAGCATTAGCTCGGTAATGCATGAATATCGCTGACTTTTCAGCGATATTCATGCATTGCGGCGATTATTATCGCATTTGCGATAAACCTTGGTAATACCAAGGTTTATTTGCGGTAAAAATCGCCACAGCTCAGCTGTAAATTTTTGTCTCTAACCAAGCAATAGGGATAATTATCGCTATTGCTTGGTAATATGCCCCTTAATTTGTCTGCATTTTGCTTGTGATGTCTGAAGGTTAAACATCGTTGCTTCTGGCTCGACCCTTCAGATCACATACAGTCATGAGCTGTATGCTGTCCATGCCTGTGGTTCGTGCTCTTCTCCCTCCAGGATCAAACAGAGCATCAGCCATGGCTGTCTGTATCCTGTGCATGCTGTGTACTGCAACTGTCACTCTTGGGTGGCTACTCCAGAGACTGGAATAGTTAGACCAAACAACAATAAATTATTGTTGCGGTCTCACTCCTCTTTCTGCTGTTATACACCTAATCACAACAACCTATGACAAGTTAAGCGCATCACATTGGTCACTCACTTACAACACCAAAACACTTCCTGCAGAGTCACACTAAAAATGTTACACTCTTCAAACCAAGCACTCCCCAAAAATGACATTGGCACATCATCAGAGGAATGGAATGCTGTATAATTGCAACTAAAGCACAATTCAGTATCAAACAACATCCCTTTGGAGCCTGCCAGCCCAGTGCCAGTGATTGCAGGTGGGGCCTCCACCACTCAATTTTGGGGGCTGACACTTAGTTTTCCTTATCAGACTCTGACCCACAGCAAGAGAGAGAAAAACACAAAAAGGAGGAAAGTAGGAGGAGAGGAAGAAGGAAAAACAGTGACAAAGGGAGAAAGCAGGGATGAAAAAGAACATGCTAGAGTAAAATAAATTGGCAGGGAGTGTCTGGTGATGGAAGAAAGAGGCACTCAGTGAAATCAAGACTGCGCTGCCTTGGGATTTGGAAAACCCAACATTCACCTGCCATCTGTGAGCTTCTGAGAAAAAATGTGGGCACCAGCACTTATTAATTTACAAATTAAGCACTAGCCAACACTCCGTTTCTTATTCTCCGTGTGCATCCTGCATTTCTCCTAGAAATGTCCCCACAGTATGTTTTCAGCAACTCTTCCAACCGTGAAAGCTTTATATTTCTCTGAGATCATTTTTCAGGATGGTTTCTCTTAACTGCCATTGTTTCTGATCACATTTTATTGGATCCAACATGCGTAGTCTATTCAGGATACATCATGGTTTCTTCATATATTCCTAATATACATCACACTGTACTTTACTACTGTATTTTATGAGAGATATTGGATTCGTTTTGATTGTTTCTATGAAACGCCTTATCTGTGAATCACTCTGCCACCTCCTGGATCGCATCCCCGCATTAGAAAACTTCTTGTTAACAAACAATATGCACTTCCTTGATGTGAAGAGGGGCCTCTGTGTTTTATAATTGCTGTAAAACAGTATTAATTCACCTTTTACACTCATCATTCCTTACTAATGTAGTTTTTGCATTGGTGTTTTCTATTTTGGGGCAAATGTTGATGCAAAAATAGCCTGGCACCTGCGCAAATTACGTAACCTGGCTCATTGTATATTTTCATACTTCACAGAATGTCTTGGACGGCACATTTTTCCTGCTACCCTCTCGAGAGCTGTTAGGACAGATCAGATGAGTGGAATTAGCTGGTATGTACATTTTATCCGCATTTTATAAAAAGTGCGCGATTGCTGCAGGAGTAAACATGTTTACCAGCACCCCCGGGCACTGACACGGCAATGCTAATAAAACATCTTGCCTACATCCTCCGGCCTCTGTAGCAGATTTGGGGTGTTTACCCGATTCTGAGCTAACATTTTTGGAATCTGCACATGCTTCAAATATCAACCTGCTGCGATCACAAAGACACTGATGTTTCTACAAAAGAAGCCGCTGCGTACATACTAACAAGGGGAGAGGATGTGGCATAACGACTGGGGCTGTTACCTCAAGTCTGGGGAACTGGGTTCGAGCCTCGGCAACCATGCTCCTGTGCTTCTGGGCAAACTAGTAAATCTCCCTGTGTCTAACAACAAAAAATGCTTGTTCTTTTTCCTCCTTACGGTATACCTGGTCGGGCACATTTAATCGTTAATAAAAGCTTTAACAAATAAGAAAAACACACAAGGCATGCTTCTGGCCTTTGTTCTGGGGGTTCACAGTAGCCTTGTGGATCCGAGAATCTCTCATCTGTTTTCAATTCAAAAGTGATTTAATTGACAGACCCCCCACAAGTTACTACTGTGAGCTCTACATCAAATATGTGCCTACTCAGCCTTTTTTTAAAAATGAAATAACGACGTTGATTATCTGTTGGGCTGGCCTGCAAGCAAAGCATAGATAAATAAAAAAAGAAAAAAGGCTTTCGTTGTTTCAAAACCAAAAGCCAAAGGCAATTATGTGAGCCCTTCGAGCTTATCATTAGAGGCCGCTGGGTATTTGGGCTTGTGTAAAGAATGTGACAGGACAAGTGATTGAAAATAAGCACTAAACATGATTTAATGTATTGTTGGAGCTCGTGCCTTTGTTCTAACCATCCATGCCAAAAGCCCTTCGACATGCAGGCCAGATCTTTTCCAATATGTGTTATTCTGAGCCACACACCAAGTATCCATAACAAACTGGCTCCGTGGAGCCGACGGGGGGGAGGGAAACTGAAAGCGCGTGATGCGCACGCTGCTAGCCTCAGGGGACAGGAGATGTGCACCCGTACGGAGTGCATATCTCCTGTCCGTACGCGTGCACATCTACTGTCCGCGGGTGCCACCTCCTGTCTCCCTTTGGGACAGAAAGCGGCAACAATAGAGCCTAGCAAGGCGAAGCAGCGCATGCGCTGCGTTCACTAACGAGACCTAACAAGGCGAAGCAGCGCATGCGCTGCGCTCACTAGCGAGACTTAAAAATTATGCAAAAGAGAGGAGTCGCTTCACGCACTGATACTGAAAGGCACTGACTTGCTTACCTTAACCCAAGATCTACTGATCCCACCCACTTCAGTTTGGTGCAAAGGTGCAAGACTCAGCCTCTCTAAGGAAACCCTTCATCTGAATAAGCCTCAAGCAGAATCAGACAGCATTGTGCATACTAAACAGCAAACGGATCCACTTTGCCAGTTAATTGGCAAACTCTGCAGTCGCGCCACACACTAAAATGTAAAAGAACGTGTGAAGCATAGAGCAACAGTAGTTATATTTGACACATCACAAGCTGGTTCTGCAGCTCAGTCCAGAGGTCATGCTGTTAGCTCTAAAGCAGATTCACAGATCAGGCAGCAGACTGTGCAACACATGTAGAACATGCAAAGGCCAGGGGTGTGCTCTTCAGTGCGTGAAAGATGCATTTGCCACATGTGTCGGGAAGGGGTGATGGTCCGTCAGCTCTTGTCCACAGGTCATGCGGCTGCTCCTGCATCATATGCACAGATTGGGGCTGGTCCTGTAGATCGTGCCCTTCATTGGAGATTAGTCAAACAGGTCATAACCACAAACTAGTGGATTTATTTTGCAGCATGTACTATGTGGCATTGAATAAATGAGGCCTAGATAAAAAGAAGGGCGGTTTTACCATGTGACTAAGTGACATACCCAATTCCTAGAGAGCTTCTATGGGAATTTCGGCCAGAGTGTCTAGTTTTACATTCGTACATATGCAGGTCAGACATCTAGCCCAAAACATCCTGACAGACTTCACCCGGGCTTCTCATCCCTCTTACATCCTCCTCATCATCCCATGCCTGCTTACACCTCTCCTATTCCCTGGCAGAACTGTGCTGGCCACTTCTAATAGTCTGACTGCCTGCCTAGCTACTTATTTTTGATGGGGTTACAACTTTAAATGTAGGGAAACCCACAACCACTCTCACGTGGTATTTACTGAGCCTATGGTCCAGTCTCAGAAGTGGACTGTTTGCCTGCCTTTTTAGGTCTCGCACCTGCGACGCATCGCGAAGCGCTGTCGCTGCGAGACCTATAGTTGTCGACTATGCTTTCAAGGGCTCTCAAGGGAGACAGGAGATGGGCACGCGCAGGCTGCAAGCCGGATCGGATCGGGACGCGCGTTTGAACATGCGCTCCATTGTGACTGTGAACTGTTGCCGTTTATTTAACTTTGTAACTTTTACTTTCATTCTTAATCATGTTCAGCTGGCACTTTCAGCAAGATTTACGGCCTTCAGGAAAGGAAATAACTGGCGGCTCGCTGGCGCCATAGCTTCAGTAACAAGAAATGGAAGTGTTCTTTACTAACAAGCATGTCTTGTTTGTGTTTTCTTTGAGCAAGTGTCAACAGACGTACATTTTTTTTAAAAAGTGCCGTCTTTCTGGTGCCTTAGCTTCAGTAAGCAACGCGTGCAAGGCGCAATGGCAGTTTAGAAATGGTAGTGTGCTTTCAATACAGCTTTATTTAATTTTGTTCCGGTTTCTCAGCAGTATCCCCGATTTGTTAAACGCAGTTTTCTTGCTCATAAACGCTGTCTACTCGCTCATAGGCAATGTCCACTAATGATTTGAAATCTCGCTATGCCATTTTAGAAATGGAAGTGTGCTTTAAATGCAGCTTTATTTAATTTTTTTCGGATTAGTAAGCAGTATCCTTAATTTGATAAACGCTGTCTACTCGCTCATAGGCAATGTCCATTAATGATTCGAAATCTCTTTTCGTGCGTCACACGAACGCAGTGTACTTCAATGCTGTTTTTTTAGAGGATATTACTAACAAGCACACTACCAATGGAAGTGTACAGTTAGAGTGCGCTTCAAATTCGCAGTTATTAGTGATTTCTTTTTCAATCTGTCAGAAGCGCCAAAAGCAAAAACAAAATCATTTAAATGCAAACTTCAATGCTTTATTAGCATGCGGTAAAAACATCGACTCGTACATATGCGCTTTAAATACGCCTTTATTTATGTTTTCTTTTACCAAGTGTTATATAATGGGCGAAGTGGCGTCTTTCTAACACCATGGCTTCAGTAAGCAACGCCTGCATGGAGAATGCCATCTGAGAACGGAAAGTGTGTTTTAACAAAGTGCGCGTAATGAAGTACATTGTTTGGATTTGTGACAAGGCACTAACAAATAATAAAAGTAAGCATCTGGAAAGATTTGCTGTTCAAAGCAACTTAGTGCTTATTTGCAGTGAATTAACTGATAAAACAAGTTATTTTCTGCTTCTTAGCATCTACTGTGAGTGACTTTGTATGTCCATAACGGAGACATTTGCACACTTACTATTGGCACCTGGCACGTGCTGTTTCCTTAATTGCACCTGCTTAGCTGGTAAAAGCAAGTTATTTACTGCTTTTCAGGATGCTGTAAGGCTTTACTTTACCACCATGGGGGGTAGCCATGTGTATAACTGGCGCCGCATTTATGAGCTTCCTGCTTTGTTGTTTCACCTTTCAGCTTCGACCTTGTACTGCAGAAACTCGCAGTTGTGGGAAAAAGTGTCCGCCTAACTAGCGCCATATGTGTTTTGGTAAGAAGCACATACAAAATTCGAGCGTGCTTTCATATTGCACTAGTATTATCTGCCATATTAAGTATTCTCTTTACATACGCATATATGTCAGCAAGTGTACTAAATTACTACCAAAAAAAGTATTATTGTCGACCAAACTTAAATGCCTACAAGCAATCCTTCTAATACTGCAATGGTATCAGCAATGTTCTGCACAAGCGAAGGCGCTGTAAGTATTAACCTACAACTAGTACCTTTGTAAGCAAATAACAAAGTGCCGAACTTGCTGTACAGCACAAAAAACACAGGCCCAGTGCGAAAACTTACAATGTAAAGAACATTCAATACAAGTGCCTACCGTCAAACAGTACATTTCCCAAGACTCTGACTTGTGGGAAAAAGCACGCCTACAAACAACTCTTTTAAAAGTGCAAAAATAACACCAATGTTTTCTGCAAGCAAAGGCATTGTAAGTATTAAGCTAAACCGGATGCCTTTCTAAGCAAATATAGTGCTGAACTTGCTGTACACCACAAAAAAAACGGGCCCAGTGCTAACATTTCAAAAGTAAACAAAAAAGTTGGTAAAAGTGCCCATCGTCAAACAGTACATTTCTATATTTACCAACACTTAACAAACGCCTATTTCTTACTTTTTATTTGCAGTACTTTTACAAATCTTACATAATGCTACCCACATACCTTTCAAGGGCTTGCAAGGGCGACAGGAGATGGGCTTGCGCAGGCTGCAGGCCGGATAGGATATGTAGACGCGCGCGTTCACCACGTACAGTTACGCGCTGTACCTATCTCCTGTCTCCCTTGCAAACCTCCTGCAGTTACTTTCAGTTTCCCTCCCCCCTGCGCCGTCGGCTCCACACCCGTCAACGCGCACGCACCGAAGTGCTCCTTTCGGCTATCACAGCACACCAGCACGGGCCCGACCAAGCCCCTCCCCCCGCAAAGAGGAAACGTGGGTAAAGTGGGTGCCCAGAAAGCTCCGGACATAAACGTGGACACTGTGTCTTTATCGGCACAACCACTTACTGCCCGCTCAGTCGGGCACCCCATCAAGTAAGAGCTCAGCCACCCACTGCAAAAACGCAAACAACCGGAGAATCCCCCACTCACCTGTCTGCGGGGGGAACTCCTCCTCTGCCAGCACGATGGCAGAGGAGGATGCGGGGCTCTCCCCTTAGTCATGGGAGCCCCGCACTGCCCCGCACTGCTATCTGCCGCTCTTCACCCGGGCCCTTCCGAGACCCGGGAATTCAGCTCCCACAGTTACACGCGCCGCCACTGGGCACGAGCCACAAGTACCGCGCATGCGCGAGCCCTCCCAGGTCTCCCCTTTCCCCGCCCTGATGTATCTCGTTCAACCCCCTATTTCCAGCTTGTTGATCTACCGTTTGTCTCACTTTTGAATTAATTTTGCTGACTAGACATGCACTTCTGGAACACAATCTATTCTTTCTCTCATCACCCCTTGCTTACAATTATCCAGAGAAACGTTTACAGGCGCCAAATCTATCTCGGGCCATTTTTGCAGTAATTATGGAGTTAGTTAGACGTCCTTTGCACAAACCCAGTTACTATTCAGGTATCCTTGGCCGCGGTGGCAACCAAAGCCGGAGATGATGGGTGGATTCTTGTTTTACTAAGTATTTATGAAAGCCTTTCTCTGTAATCGACCACGCTGACTGGACATTGACGTTTATTGTGTGAGTTATAATCTACTATCTGCACCTGACTCAACCTTTACAACTTTCCCAAAACCCAGGACCTGAGCACTACTAACCCCCCACTCTTAATACCTCCGGCAGGTTTCTGGACCAGGGTCAGCGGACTCGATAATTCTCTCGCCTCGGTGCCCACTCTGATCAGCGATCACACTCGGCAACTCTGGGTATTAGCTTGCCTCATCTTCACTAACGGCCCCACCAGACCGCCGGGGATGCCTGGTCTCACCCTGGAGATACCCATTAAGGGACCATCTCTCAGGGAAGCCAGGAAGGGTTTCGCAGCGGTCGAAGCGCCTTGGGACCCTCCGGGTAAGTAGTGCGCTATATAAATGCCTATACATACATACATACATACATACAGACCCTTTGAAGAAAATTACACAACAGTTCCACAATCATCTCACAGTCAAACAGCTTCCATGAACACCCGTCAAACCCAATACTGTCATTGAGTCTCCTTCTTGAGCATTAATCTCATTCATGTTGAGAAAACTCCAACCGGCCTAGTGCCTTGAAGGGGAAACCAGGGACTGGAAATTGAACGGTGCAAAGATTTTCGGCACTCCAGGCAAAAAATAATTTTGGAGCCTGAGCATGTCATGTCACTGTCTGTTACAACTATGTTCAGGTCAAATAAGTACGTGCAGGAAAAAGCAAAAAGAACAAGCATTTGCAATGCAATAGGTCTCTTAGGCTGGAACCACGGTGTCCTGCTGACCTGAAGCAGTGTGGTTACAACGCGCAGGGCACGTCTGACTTTTATTTAATGCTCATCCTGCTCAGGTGTCGATGCTGTAAGGATGTCTGCTGTCTACCCTCGTGCTGAGCAGGTGTCATGCAATAAATGGAATTAACGTATATTTTTTATTTATTGTAGGTTCTACTGGGCCTTTGCACAAGAGACAGGTTCGTATCTGGAGTTCTGCCGTTTCTAGCTACAGCGCTCAAGAGCTCAATATTTGAGGCCTCTTCACGAGGGAAGGAATTTGATATTAAGTGTTAAAATACAATAAATAATGCAAACCCAGCGCATAAGTAAGTAGGTGGCCACATTAATACAGTAATTTAGTTAAGTGAGAAATACAACGCATCTGCCAAGCAAATCCGTTCGAAAACTTACTTTAGAAACTTGGACTGTAGGTTGAACGGGGAGGGGCCGGAGGCCTCGGCTATTACTCAACTACTGGTGCTGCTGTCTAGACAACCCTTACGGTCTCGATTTCCCAAAAGTGCAAGACGGAGCACATGAATCTCCCTGGCTTTGGATTCTCCGTTTTCTGGCTGGTGAAAGCTTTCATCAACTCCTCTCTGACAGGCGAAGGCTCATTGAGTTTCCAGGCTCTGCACGAATGACCTTGTCTTTAGGTATTTTGGGTGTTATAGGCGAGTTGATGTTTTTATCCATGTGCCATTGTTTCTGAGCGTGCAATCATCCCCATTTTCCCCAGTGTGTAAAGAAATATGATACATCAGTAGTATGAACTTTTTTATAGTGTCGGAAAACTTAACAAAAAGCCTTTCAGTCTGAACTGAATAAATACATCAAAAAGAGATTGTGAACACAGAGGCTAGTCCGTTGATGGTGTGCTTGGCTCTATAAACGTATTCTGTGTTCATATTTTTCGCAGTGCTCTCACGCTTGTCAGTTAAGGGAAATACAAGATATACAGAGCTACAGTCTGCAGTTTAGATTTAGAAACTTATCTCCTCCTGTCTTTATTAACTTTTCGTGCATTCTCGTACTTGTAGAAATAAAATAGTACTTGGTATTAGAAATCAATATGAATCAGACATATATTCGAAGGCCGATTTCTAAGAAACATACTAAGGAATTGCAAAATATTTGAATAAGTCCTTGTGTAAAAGAAGTACTTTAACGTTTTACAAGATTGTGCAAAGTGCAAGAAGTGCAGTGGCGGCTCCTCCATTAAGGCAGAGGAGCATCGCCCCATTGCTTTTTAGAAGTGAAATAAAGAGATAATAACTCATGTTATTATCATTTTATTTTCTCCTGCTTCGCAGCTTTGCGTGAGGGGGCGGGGCAGGGGAGGAGTTGTAGCACCCTCCTAAATGCGCAATGACTGCTTGCCGGCCAAACATTCTTGCGCACTTCGCATCTTCTCTATTCAGGATGCATTACAGCCTGCTTGGAGAACGTGCTCAGTCTCCCAGTCAACGTCTGAGCACCGAAACACTGCCTGGGGTTGTTTCCTGTTCAAGCCAGCGAGGAGAGGAGAGACGCAGCGAAGAAAGTGTCGAGAAGGGACGTTTTTAGGTCTCGCCTAGCTATTGCTGTTAAGCAATCGCTATGCGAGAGATATAGAGAGCTGCTCCAGGAAACCTTAACAAGGGGCTTTTGAATGCGGATTATGGACAGTGCAATGGCTCCGTGCGCGCGCTTGCCACTTGCATACCACCATTCCACCATTTGTCTCAGACTTCAAAGAAATGCCTCCCGCTCCCCCACCCCCTGCCACAGCAATGCCGAGAACTGACAAGAACATCAAAGGGGCCATCTGCTTTTCCTGCCTCTCACACCTGCCCCTCCCTCTCCCCCACCACAGAGCAACCTCAGGCTCAAAGTACGTCGCATGCTGTGCTCGTACTCAGCAGACGTTTATAATCCCCTCAACTGTAGCTCAACTTTAATTCAACTTTCAAACATTGGTGATAAATGTGCTTTTTTAAATGAGCCTAATATCCACCCTTTAGATTGAGCAAACGCTTACTTTATGCACCTGGTCAAAATTTACCTTAACTTGTTATTTTTGCAGTCATGTACATTATTATAGGCTGCCAAGCACTTCCAGCCTGCCATACGCTTTAAAATTCTGGTCACCCTACGCTTCTGGGACACTCAAACCCCGCTCTGCCGAAGAACCTCCATCCTACAGCCCCCCCCACCCCTACAGTTATACCGCTACTAACCCCGCCCCTCCACTTATACTGCTACTTGGACATAAACCCTGATCTGCCAAAGCACCTCAGTCCTACACCCCCCTCCACTTATACTGCTACTTGAACACAAACCCCGCTTTGCCAAGGCACCTCAGTCCTAAACCCCCCACCCATCCACTTATACCGATACTGGGACACAAACCCCGCTCTGCCAAAGCACCTCAGTCCTACATCCCCCCCCCCCCCCATCCACTTATACCGCTACTAGGACACACACCCCGCTTTGCCAAAACACCTCAGTCCTACACCCCCACCCATCCACTTATACCGCTACTGGGACACAAACCCCGCACTGCCAAAGCACCTCAGTCCTACACCCTCCACCCCTCCACTTATACAACTACTGGAACACAAACCCCGCTCTGCCAAAGCTCCTCAGTCCTACACCCCCCACCCATCCACTTATACCGCTACTGGGACACAAATCACGCTCTGCCACAGCACATTAGTCCTACACCCCCTTCCACTTATACAACTACTGGGACACAAACCCTGCTCTGCCAAAGCACCTCAGTTCTACACCCCCCGTACCTCCACTTACACCGCAACTGGGACACAAACCCCGCTCTGCCCCAGCACCTCAGTCCTACACCCCACCCCTCCACTTATACCGCTACTTGGACATAAGCCCTGCTCTGCCAAAGCACCTCAGTCCTACACCCACTGCCCCTCCACTTATACTGCTACTTGGACATACACCCTGCTCTACCAAAGCACCTCAGTCCTACACCCCTGCCCCACCACTTATACCGCTACTGGGACACAAACCCCGTTCTGCCAAAGCACCTCAGTCCTACACTCACACCCCCAACCCTTCACTTATACTGCTACTGGGACACACGCCTTGCTCTGCCAAAGCACCTCAGTTCTACACCCCCGCCCCTCCACTTACACTGCAACTGGGACACAAACCCCGCTCTGCCAAAGCACCTCAGTCCTACACCCCCACCCCTCCACTTATACCGCTACTTGGACATAAGCCCTTCTCTGCCAAAGCACCTCAGTCCTACACCCTGCCCCTCCACTTATACCGTAACTACCCCGCCTCTCCACTTACACTGCTACTTGGACATACAACCTGCTCTGCCAAAGCACCTCAGTCTTACACCCCCACCCCTCTACTTATACCCCTACTGGGACACAAACCCCGCTCTGCCAAAGCACCTCAGTCCTACACTCATACCCCCACCCCTTCATTTATACCGCTACTGGGACACAAACCCCGCTCTGCCAAAGCACCTCAGTCCTACACCCCCCTCACTCCTCCACTTATGCAGCTACTTGGACATAAGCCCCGCTCTGCCAAAGCACCTCAGTCCTACACCCCGCCCCTCCACTTATACTGCTACTTGGACGTACACCCTGCTCTGCCAAAGCACCCAAGTCCTACACCCCCCACCCATCCACTTTTACTGCTACTTGGACATAAACTCCACTCTGCCAAAGCACCTCAGTCTTACACCCCCCACCCCTCCACTTATACCGCTACTGGGACACAAACCCCGCTCTGCCAAAGCACCTCAGTCCTACACCCCCCACCCATCCACTTATACCGCTACTAGGACACACACCCCACTCTGCCAAAGCACCTCAGTCCTACACCCCACACCCATCCACTTATACCGCTACTGGGACACAATCCCGCTCTGCCAAAGCACCCTAGTCCTACACCCCCCCTCCACTTATACAACTACTGGGACACAAACCCCGCTCTGCCAAAGCACCTCAGTCCTACACCCCCCACTCATCCACTTATACAGCTACTGGGACACAAATCGTGCTCTGCCACAGCACTTTAGTGCTGCACCCCCTCCACTTAAACAACTACTGGGACACAAACCCCGCTCTGCCAAAGCACCTCAGTCCTACACCCCCCACCCATCCACTTATACCGCTACTAGGACACACACCCCACTCTGCCAAAGCACCTCAGTCCTACACCCACCGCCCCTCCACTTATACTGCTACTTGGACATACACCCTGCTCTGCCAAAGCACCTCAGTCCTACACCCCCGCCCCTCCACTTATACCGCTACTTGGACATAAGCCCGCTCTGCCAAAGCACCTCAATCCTACACCCCGCCCCTCCACTTATACCGCTACTACCCCCACCTCTCCACTTATACTGCTACTTGGACATAATCCCTGATCTGCCAAAGCACCTCAGTCCTACACCCCCCCCCCGGCCCTCTACTTCCCGCTCTGCCAAAACACCTCAGTCCTACACCCCCCACCCATCCACTTATACCGCTATTGGGACAAAAACCCTGCTCTGCCAAAGCACCTCAGCCATACACCCCCCACCCATCCATTTATACCGCTACTGGGACACAAACCCCGCTCTGCCAAAGCACCTCAGTTCAACACCCCTGCATCTCCACTTACACCACAACTAGGACACAAACCCCGCTCTGCCAAAGCACCTCAGTCCTACACCCCCCCACCCCTACACTTATACCGCTACTTGGACATAATCCCCGCTCTGCCAAAGCACCTCAGTCCTACACCCCGCCCCTCCACTTATGCCGCAACTGGGACACAAAACCCAGCTCTGCCGAAGCACCTCAGCCCGACACCCCCTGCCCCTCCACTTATGCCGCTGCTGGGACACTCAAACCCCGCTCTGCCAAAGCACCCCAGTCCTTCACTCACCCCCCACCGCCCCTCCACTTATACTGCTACTTGGACATTTGGACATACACCCTGCTCTGCCAAAGCACCTCAGTCCTACACCCCCCCGGCCCTCCACTTATACTGGTACTTGGACATAAACCCCGCTCTGCCAAAGCACCTCCATCCTACCGCCCCCCTCCACTTATACCGCTACTGGGATATACACCCCGCTCTGCACCTCAGTCCTATACTCATGCACCCCCCTCATACTGCTACTGGGACACAAACCCCGCTCTGCCAAAGCACCTCAGTCATACACTCACCCCCCCCGGCCCTCCACTTATACCGCTACTGGGACAAAACCCGCTCAACCAAAGCACCTCAATCCTACACCCCCCTTTACTTAGGCCACTACTGGGACACAAACCCCACTCTGCAAAAGCTCCTCAGTCCTACACCCCCCACCCCTCCACTTATACCGCTAATTGGACATAAGCCCCTCTCTGCCAAAGCACCTCAGTCCTACACCACCCGCCCCTCCACTTATACCGCTACTACCCCCGCCCCTCCACTCATACTGCTAATTGGACATAAGCCCCGCTCTGCCAAAGCACCTCAGTTCTACAACCCCCCCCCCCCGGACCTCCACTTGGACATAAACCCCGCTCTGCCAAAGCACCTCAGTCTTACACCCCCACCCATCCACTTATACCGCTACTGGGACAAAAACCTCGCTCAGCCAAAGCACCTCAATCCTACACTCACCCCCTACCCCTTCACTTATACCGCTACTGGGAAAGCACCTCAGTCCTACACCCACCACCCATCCACTTATACCGCTACTGGGACAAAAACCCCGCTCAGCCAAAGCACCTCAATCCTACACCCCCCTCCACTTCCACCACTACTAGGACACAAACCAAACTCTGTCAAAGCACCTCAGTCCTACACCCCACCTCTCCACTTATACGGATACTACCCCCGCCTCTCCATGTTTATGTGAGCCAGGCGTGTGCACATCACACACCCACACCATTGCCAGCCACATCCCACACCATTTGTCTGAGCCTCAGCATAAGACTTCAAAGGAAGCCCTCACTCTACCACTCTACCGCCCTCACTCTAACACTCTACTGCACTCACTCTACCGCACTCACTCTACCACTCTACCGCCCTCACTCTACCACTCTACCGCCCTCACTCTACTGCTCTCACTCTACCACTCTACCGCCCTCACTCTACCACTCTACCGCCCTCACTTTACCACTCTACCGCCCTCACTCTACCTCATCACTCTACCACTCTACCACCATCATTCTACCACCCTCGCTCTACCGCCCTCACTCTACCGCCATCACTCTACCACTCTACCGCCCTCACTCTACCACTCTACCCCCTCACTCTACCACTCTACCCTCCTCACTGTACCAATCTACCGCCCTCACTCTACCAATCTACCGCCCTCACTCTACCGCCCTCAATCTACCACCCTCACTCTACCACTCTACCGCCCTCACTCTACCACTCTACCCTCCTCACTCTACCAATCTTCTGCCCTCACTCTACCAATCTACTGCCCTCACTCTATCCCCCTCAATCTACCTCCTTCACTCTACCGCCCTCAGTCTACCACTCTACCGCCCTCACTCTACTCCCCTCACTCTACCGCCCTCACTCTACCACTCTACCACCCTCACTCTACCGCCCTTACTGTACCTCTCTACCGCCCTCACTCTACTGCCCTCATTCTACCGCCCTCACTCTATCGTCCTCACTCACTCTATCGTCCTCACTCACTCTATCGCCCTCACTCACTCTATCGCCCTCACTCACTCTATCTATCGCACTCCCTCACTCTATCTGTCTATCTATCGCCCTCCTTCCCTCTATCGCCCTCCCTCCCTCTATCTATCGCCCTCCCTCCCTCTAGGTATCGCCCTCCCTCCCTCTATCTATCGCCCTGCCTCTATCTATCTATCGCACTCACTCTATCTATCGCATCACCACAGCATCCCTTAGCACCACCACAACTTCACTATGCGCTACTACAGCATTACTGAACGCCACAGCATCACTCCTCGCCACCACAACATCACTCAGCGCCACCACAGCATCAATCTGTGCAACCATTCAACAACAACTGGTTCAAATATGTTCTCTCAATGTTTCAAGCTTTATTACAAATGTCACAAAAAGATGTTAATATCTCCCTTCTGTTCTTAGATTTTAGTCACAATAAAATATACTGAACATAATCTTCACAAAAGTTATTTACAAAAGTTTAAGCTATTGCCATTATACAATACAATAACTTTTATTTAAGTATTAGTTATTTAAAAAAATTAAAAGCCATTGTTATTTGTAATATAAATACATCTAAGTCACGTAAATACAACACATATTTCATTACAAATGCTATAGGTGTCACATTTGCGAAAGTTAAAACTATTGGACAAAGCTATTAATTTAGCTATTTTCAAAACCAACAGATAAATACAAAATTTGTCATTTACAATACCAATAGCTCAAACTTTCCTAATGCGAGACCTATTGCATTGCAAATGCTTGTTTACTTTATTTTTTAACACCTGCATCCCCCTGTCCTCCTCCCCCCTACTGCCCCCGCCGCCAACCTCCGATCCGTGCTGGCGCCTCTTTTTTATTTTTATAACATTATTTATGCTGTAGGTACTTTAACCTGCGTCCCTGTATAGCGCTAACATTAATACATCTGCATGTTATTTTTACAAGTTGTACATTTTCAGGGCGATTGCCACTTTCTATGGAATTTTACCCACCTGAAGATCTGCAATAAGTATGCTACGAAACTTAGATGTGATTAAAAGGCAGCATGTTTTGGTGCCCAAAATGCAGTGGTATAAAAACAAATTGTTACAGTGAAATTATGACGTCAGTGTTTCACAGGGAACTGTGAAATAGTTTCTATAATTCATGGTGACCTGTGAAATTCAGATTTCATCATCTTAATGACTGTCCAGAAAATTGTAAAACTGTGGATCACCTTAACGCCCCAATCCAAATAACTCAGTAACCTATCCACCACTCAAATTACTTTCATATTCTACCATACTAATTCAACACTAATCCTTTATGGGTTCCGGAGCAGCGTACTACTCGCTGAAAAAGCGCTTTGACGCCTCGTCAGGGGTAGTAATCCCTATATAAATGGAATATATGCCTGACATACTGCAATATTGTCAATAACACCCTAAAGAATGTATTCCCTGAAGGTTGTGTCTGTCTAGAAATCGCATTATGAACAAATCAGTCTATCCCCATGTTAGACGAATGTTCTGATTTGTTACCTTTGCCTCAAATTGTAAAGCACTCTGATATCTTTCGGGATCAAGTTCGCGCTATATAAAACTTTATAAAAAAAATAAAAAAATAAAAAAAATTCCTTTCTGTAAATTGTGCAAACCAGGTGCATAGGTTTCCCTGGCAGAAATAAACTTAAGTAAAAGGTGCATAAAACATATGATAAATCATACCATTACACTGTATTTCAGAGAGAGGAGACTCCCAAGGGTAAGACTAATGAGTTGAGGTTAATAACATAAATGGAAACAAGAAACAAGCATTGGCAAAGCCAATCGGCCTTGCTTTTTGTAAGGGTGTTTTCGTAACACGAGGGGATAGCAGGTGGGCGTCTTAGAGTGGTTGCCCCCCTGCTGTCTTAGAAAAGTATCCCATAGTGCAGCAACATCTTGACGCATCCGTAGGGCATGCGTAATTCTTGGGCCGAATTCAGATGGAGGCTGTGCGGGCTGAACGAGTCTCGTCTTTGGTGGAGTCCCTGTTTCGATGCTAGTTCCTGCTGAATGGGGTCTTTGTTGGTTGCCGGGATCATGGGCGTAGGAAGTGTGGGGGACGCAGGGGATATATCCCCCCAGATTTTGTAGTGGGGGGACAGGGGGGACAAGGGTGGGGGGGGACAAGGGGACAAGAGAATTTCCCCTCTCCCTTCTGTCAGTCGCAGGGCCATTGACACCTCAAAGCACTGGTGCTTTCACGTGCCAATAAGTGCTTTGAGGTGCCAATGGCCCTGCGACTGACAGACGGGAGAGGGGAGATTCTTTTGTCAAAGCCTTTCACGTGCCGATGGCCCTTCCCTTTAGTTGTGCTGCAAACCTCCAGGAATTTTCACACATCGTCCTCCCCGTCATGGCTGCCTGCACTCTGCACTTCTAGGACAAAGGAGGAGAGACAGTTTGTTAATTGCTGTCTGCATGCTGCACCTCCTCAGCCCCGATCCGACCCGACCCTACTTAGTTATTTTGACTCCGTAATTTAGCCGCTCAAAGGCTAATGTTTGGTGAAATGTATATTTTGAGCAGTTGAACCTCGCCAGGGACCATGAAAAAACAATTAGTATCAGACACCGTTTGAACCCACTTCTGTTGGGTGTCAGATGTTTTGGTCTGTCCTAATATTTACGCAAATAACAATTTAGATACCACCAGTTTGTCTGATTTCTCTTATTGTACCACTCAACCCAATCCAGTGTGTCAGAGCGCCTTACATCACACATACACATTGGCAATATAGCATATGTTTTAAAATCAATTTAGTGGATGTGTTACATAAGACCGGCTTACAATTTGAGGATTTACATATCCTTTCCTTCATAGTTCACTGTGCTATAATAGAAGGATTACAATTTATGAACCGTAAGTAACAAACGGATCTTTGTGTTAACAGCAATAACCTACTTACCCATCAATATAAAATAAAGATCCATCATCTGTGTGTCACATGATGTTCTTTGTGGGAGGCACATTAACCCTCCATGCTACTTTGACAAAACTGGAACTAGACAAAACACCTGTCTCTCCAGCAAGTGCATTAACCTCCGGAGTTATTTTACCATTATTATTCCCTCAGATTTACTGGGTACTTAAAGATCTATGCAGCAGGCACCTTAACGCCATAAGATATTTTAGAATACAGACTTTGCAAGCAATTAAGCAGAACAGATACACTGCCACGTTTCTCCTTGTTGCCAATTTCTTTCTGGCAGAGTTTTAATAAATAAATGTGTAATCTGAGGACTAGATTTTGCGCTGGGGTTGCAACACTTTTTGGTACAACTCCGACGCAAGATCTAACTTGTTAAATATTGTAATTTGCTCAAATGTACTCATGGCAGACCTCCTTAACGTATATGACGTCTTAAAATCTGATGTCATTTTTTGTGCTAGTCACTTACATACTTCCTAACTTGGCTAGTGCTCCACTTATTTTTTTAGGACTTGTATCCTGGTGGGAAAAGTACAATGGAGAATTAGTGTTGGTGGTTGTAGGAGGCTGGTTTAGTATATAGTGTACACTCAGGAGTGATGCACTTTGCACTTATCCAGACAACCCTTATGGTGATTTTAGTGGTTTTTCATAACCATAGAAAGCTCTCAAAGTGGTAGCTGTGTAGAGCAACCTTCAGGCTTATCTTGAAGGAGTGTAAAATTTGATGAAAAAGAACCACACAGTGTTTATAAAAATAGATCTATTTATTATGCAACACAATCACTAACAAATTGGCATATCTCCTACCCAGAGATATCAATAATACACACAAGAATACTTCAAAATAATGAAGTCAGTAGCACAAATATACACCGGTCTCCAGGGGAAGACCAACCCATATACTAAGAAAGTGGAATATAAACTGCAAAGGAGAATGGGATTGGACCAGAAGACTCAGAGGAGCTGGGGACACAAGGAACCACCCAAGGTAAGTACCCGGGACCCCCACGGATGACGTGTGCAGAGTGGAAACACAGCCACATGCCCAATGGAAGTCAATGGAGAAGTCACAGTTGCAGTTTTAACGAAGAAGAACCCATCCCAGAGGACTCAGAAGAAACACTTTGGAAGTTTGGAAGTTGCAGACCCACCCCATCGAGAATCAGGTTACTTGCACTAGGAAAGCCAGGTGCATAGGGTGAAGTGACATCGGAACTTGCCGTAGACGACAATAGAAAACTTTGAAAATGACTCTGGAGAAGCCTGTGAAATAGTTTGGTGAAATCCAAGAGTAGACTCTTCAAGAGGAGAACCTGCAAGCATAGGGGACAGAGTCTATGCCACTTGGAAGTGACCAGGAGGCATGGAAGCACAACGCCCACCTATGCCTGGAGGTTTAGGAGTGAAGACAGTTACCTTGTCCCTGCAGCTGTGAGGACCAGGCATTGCTGAAGAAGACCAGGAGCTGTGCACAAGGTGACCCACATCAGGTGTCAGTGTCCAGGTGTCTGGTGTCTGGCGGGAGCAGCAACAAGCCTTGGTGGCCGCAATTGGCGTAGAAAGCAAAAAGATGCAAATGTTGGGACCAGCAAGGTGCAAGGCACTCACCAACAGCAGGAGCATCAGAGCAGGCCCTGAGCAAGCAGGGGAGCCCACTGCAGCAAAGGAAGACCTTTGAAAGGACCCACAGGACCTCAGGCAGCTCAGCAAAGATGGTGGCCTAGGTTGGAGATGATGCAATGAGGATGCTGATCTTCAACGGATGAGGTACTGGAGGCTTGAGCTTCTTGTAGCCCGAAGATCTCTGGAATACAACAAGCATTGGCAATGGCAAGTAGACGGGGTGCACAGGGGTTCAGACCCAGCGGCTCCAACGAGGGATAGTGTCCTCAAAATTGTAGAGAAGGTAGGTCAGGTCTCGAGGGAGCTTCAGAACCACCACCTGTGTTGCTGGGCCTTGGGAAGCCAGCAGAACGACAGGAGCAGCAGACCAGTCAGCTTCGTTGCAGTGCCTGCAGATGCAAGGGATATCCTTGATGCCTAAAGGCCTTCTGGAGAACCTGGATGAAGCACAGACACAGACGACTCAGAAGACTTGACCGCAAGACCAAGAGCAGCACGACTCTTCCTTGATGCAGTCTCGGTTCCAGTAAAAACCCAACGAAGTTCAAGTATCCAGACGGTCGAAGAGTGTTGTCTTGGTTTCAGAAGTGATTCTTGTTCTACGATGAGTATGAGGACCCTCCCACAGTGGAGAACTTCGGTACCATATAGAAAGCATTAGAACTTCACCACGGTCCCTCCTAGAGGAGGGGCTGGACAGAGGGGATGATCCTGTCCTTTGGCCTTTCTCCAGTTTCTTGCCAGAGAAGGAAACAAGGGTACCTGAGCTGGCTCAAACTTGAGTATGCAAAGAGGGACTCAAGTATGCCCTTCATAACAGTCTGGATGCCTGGAAGGCGATCCCAACACAGCCCAATACACTATATCCTGTCTGGGAGGGGGCACAATTCCTGTGACAGTAAACCTATTGTTCTACCTTCCCCTGTTTAGGCTCAGCTCAGCGGCAGGAGGGCAGAATCATGTCTGTGGTTGGCAGTAGCACTAGCTTGCTGGCAGACCCTAAGAAACTGTTACCGGGAGTACATGGGGGTCTCCTAAAGTGCCCCCAAGTGCATGAGATCATATTTCTAGCACCGGACATTGCTGATTTGGAGCAGAGCACATGGTTTGTTTCAGGTCATCAAATGTCTTCTGACAGCTAACTGTCCACTGAAATTTCTTAGGCGTTCTTTGGGGGGTGATATCATTAAGGGGTGTTGCTATGGATCCATAGCCCTTTACAAACCTTCTGTTATACTCACTCAGGCACAAGAAAGCTCAGACCCGAGTCTGAGTAGTGGGAGCAACCCAGTCCATGATGGTCTAAATTTTTCTCTCCAATGTTGGAAGTTGGCCTCCAACTACAAGGTTCCAGACCTGAGAGAACAATTAGTATATAGTATACCATGAAATTACTTATTTACAAATGAAAAAGAAAGGAAATAGAAGAACAAATCGCAAGTGCAATGTTTTTATTCACAACGCACTTATATCAACCTTTTTCTGGTTAAGCGGTATTTATCAAAAAGGAACTTTTTGTTTAATCAAATAGTTTTGTGCCCACATAGGAAGAAGGGGGGAAGGGGGTGCCGGTAAGCATGGGCGAATTTTGCGAATCTGGCATTCGCGAATTTGCGTATTTACAAACTCGCAATCTGCAAAATCCGCGAATTCTCGCGAATTTGCGGGTTTTTTTTTTTTTTGTGTTCGCAAGGGTTTTTGCCAGTTCGCGAGGGTTTGGTACCAGTTCGCAATTGCGAACTTACTTGTCGGCTCGCAACGGTCGCGACTATGTTGTTTCTACGTCTGGTTCATCATCACAGGTTCCCAGCACCCTCTGTTTCACCACTGCCACCCTCTGTTTCACCCATGCCACCCTCTGTTACATCAATGCCACCCTCTGGTTCATCTTCACTGTAGATTATGGGGGGGAAAAGCAAGCACACCTACCCTGCTTCAACTGACATGAATTAATTTGGGGTTAGTTTATTAATGTGTCACTGTTTTAAAATTCCAGGTCTGGCACCTGCTTCCTTATCAGTAATTTGCTTTCTGTTGCAGTGCAATTTTTTTTTCCAGGACCTTTGTGGCCTACTTGTAGCTATTCTATGAGCCTGCTGTAAGGGTCAGAGCAGGGTCATACAATTGTTGCAACTAGCAACTGAACTCTGGAGGGGCCCCAGTCAGGAAGCACTACAGGGAATGGTTACTAATGATGAGTTTGAACTCTTGCACCTGCTGAGTGCTTTCAGTTTTGCAAAACTCGTTTTTCTGCAATTTCGCGGGATTCGCGGGGTGCGAACTTGCGCGAGATCGGATTCGGAAGCCGCGAATTTGTGCGAATATGCGATTTGTTTTTTTTGCGGCGTGTTAGTTCGCAAGGTTTTGTGCGTTTTAGCGAGCCGCTTGTAGCGCAAGGCGCGAAGTTACCCTCGCGGTCGTTCAAGGGCGCGGCCATCTTGTTTGCATGACGTATTTCCGTTTCCGGGCGCGAAGTGTAATCTCGCAAAGTGTGCGGCTCGCTAGTACAAGTTTGCGGGTATTCGCGAGGAAAATCTCACGCAAACTTACCCGCGCGGTCGTGAACGGGCGCGGCCATCTTGTTTCTCATTCATTGCTATGGTTCTGGGCATGCTTTTGGTATCCTCTCTGTATCTCTGCCATCCTTTGCTTGTTTGAAGTTTTTTTTGATCTATTTTACTTATTATCTATCTCTCTATTTTTCTTGCTCTATATTTTTGTGTTTTCTGCTACTTTTGGTTAATTTAAAACTACTTTTTTCAACTCTTTACTTTTCTTCTCTTCCCTATTCTATTTTCTTTAATATTTAGCTTCCTTTCTGCCCAGACCATGGTGAAGGGAGCCGGGAAGCATCCCGAGAAGGGGAAGGGTCCCGCACCCCATGCCCGGCTCCCGTGCGGGCGTTTCAGGGGGGAGCAGGTTGTACCCCGGGAGATCTTCAGCCCGGAGGAGGTGGGCGCACTAATTTTTTATGTTCAGCGCCGCCTCCCCAGGACCATCATGGCAGGCGGCAGGATCTGTAGCGGGTACGGGATCCGGGAGCGCCGGAAGCGGTGGGAGAAGGTGTGCTGGGCCATGTACCACCACTCTCGGGTCCGGCGCACCTACAACCAGGCCACCGGGCTTGATGAGTAGAAGTAGCTATTTCTTTACTACTCTGTTTTCTCCTGCTCTGTGTGTTATTATATTGCAAATTTTTGTTTTTTACCAAGAGCAATAATGCTGCTCATTACATTGTAGGTAAATTATAATTCAAAATCTTCTGTGCATTTCAGGTGCACTGCTCTCCTTCTCAGTAGTGTTGCTACTATGCTTATTTGTTTTCGATTTTGTGTTCATTTCATTGGCCTGTGAAATTATGTATGAGTGTAGTTTAAAGAACTGCGTAATGCTAGACACTAAGGTTCAGATTTTTAATTACCGGCGCATCCCTGCAAAGTAGCAGGGATGCGCCAGTAATTGTGCGCCACGCCACCATCACCCATGGTGCGCCGTATTTACAATGCGGCGCACCATGGGCCCAAAACGTCACCAAAGCGTTACACATCTGTGCCGTAAAGGCGGCGCATTGCTGGAGTTGCGTCGCAACGATGGCGCAGCTCCATCAATGCTCTGGGGTGCCCTATCTCCCCAATGCTGCGTCAAGCCGTACGTCTGCTTCAAGCAGGCGCAGAGTTTGAGTCACGTATCATTGTCCTTAAAGTTGAGGAAATAGAAATTTTACGTGGCCAGTGTGTCCCCCACATGCACCCTATGTATGTATATATGCCCCGTGTATGTCCATGTCATCATGCAATTCCCTTCTCATGCCTGTAATAATAATGGCTCTGCATTTCCGTCCAATGGTAGCATGTCAGTTACCAGGCCCTCCATGAATGAAACGTTAATTCTGCACTAAGGCCTAGGTTGCCAATGCATTTACATGGTACACGTTTAAAAGTCGAGATGAACTCGTTTTTTGTGGCTCAGCCGAGCCAGGACCCGAATTCAGGCTCCAAGCCTCCTGACACTCTGAAAGCTGCAGTTTAGCTATGTATCCCTGACCTCTCACTTACTTCCTGCTCAGCCGAGAGGTGCCCAGCCTGGCCTGCCAAGACAGTATTTTGCCTACAGTTATCTGCTCTGCTCCACAGAAACACATTCCTGTCTAATGAAAGGGGTAAACATATTCCGCCTGCAGAAGATAGGGCCTAGCCTTTCTGTCTCCATCCAAGTGATTTACTGAACCCGAACCCATAGAAGGCCCATGGCCCCACGCAATGCACGAAGAAATATATGCACACACTAGCCTTTAGTGATGAGCAGCCTTTGCTCCAGCGACCTTTAAGTCAGATAATACATCCTCCAAACACAAGATATCAGATAATGCCAGGGGTGCAGGTCGTTCTGACATCCAAGACTCCTCTACTAGCACGAAAAGTCAGCTCCCCCCAGCTTCCTCCAGTTACACGTCAATTCCACGGCATGACCAATTTGCACGCACAAGTAGGGTAAAGGTTCCTGCTGACCATGCACACCCCCTCCATGTATCCACCCACCTATGACACACCTATGACTCATCAAGTGAACACCCACGTGTACGCCTTCTTACACGCCTTCTTTCACGCCCATATGCTCTTATCTCTCTCTTTCACTTGCTCCGCCTGGAGCGCTCCGCCTTCTCTATGCAAGTTAATGTACGTTTTAACTATATATAATGTGTTCTGTGAATAAAGATTCAGATGACGATCCTTCCTGATCCCTAGTGGTGATGGAACCCAATTCTCCTTTAACTCGAGTTACTGAATTAAAGCCCTTCTGAATCGGACACCACGGACTCTGCCTCTCATTATATGCATGATCCTTATTAATGTATAGAAATTATGACAGGGTAATTAATTAATTTACCACATTAATTTGGCGCCCGAATAGGGACCAGTCCCCTTCCCCACGCGCTGGTGATGTAGGTCCAGCCCCCTGCCCCCTTCTACAGCCGTGACGGACTTCAAGTGTACACGACAGCGGGACTACTCCCTACTCCCTCAGGCCCACGGAGGAGACGGAGACTGCGACCAGGCATCCACACGAGGCGGTGAGGATTGCGGACCATCCCAACCAGAGCCCAAGCCGAGAGAGCAAGGTCCGAGGTATCACGAGGCCCACCTGTTCCGAGGCGCATGCGCAGCAACAGCAGCAGTAGCAGTTACGCAGTATCGAGTTTCCGAGGCCTTCAGTTCTGCTTCCTGGTGAGTACCGTTATTGGGAACGCATAGAGACGGGTTCATTTATTTGAGCCCGGTAAAGACGTGTCTGGGTACACAGACGCGGTAAAGACGTGTCCATTTCGGTGGACGCGGTAAAGACGTGTCTCTTTATGAGACCGGTATGGTTGTACTGTTTTGCAGTGCATAAAGTAAACAGTTTTTCAGGATCATGTTATTTTCTATGTACTAGTTAGGATGTATCTGTTTTTAATGTTTTAATGTTGTAGCGTGAATGGTCGTTTCCAGTCTATTCTTGTGCATATTGTGTTTTCGTTCAAGTTAGTTCCAACATGCCACTGTTTTCGAAATTACGTCAGATAGGGACCAGGAAAGGGATACTCGAAGAGGCAGTTCCCGTCCCGCCTAGAGACACACCTGGTCATTTCATGTACCAGAAGCATGGGCTAGATGCCATACTGTTTTTAGACTTATGGGTAGATTACACGAAGGATCTGGAAGAGAAATATAGATGGCCTGCCTCAGGAACATGGGATGCTGATTGCATTATGAGAGTAGAGGAAGCACTATGGAAAAAGAAAGTTAGACAGTCCCAGAAAGATGCCATTGAGTTATGGCGTAAAGAAGCGCATAGGAGAGCAGAGAAAGAATTCCACAAAGCAGAGAGAAGTAATGAAGCAGCAGAAAAAGTCAGAGAAAAAGAACTAAAGGAAGAGGGGGAACGGGTCAAGGCAGAACAAGTAGAGAAAGAAATGCCCTTATCAAAGGCATGTATCCCGTCCTCGCTGAGGGACTAGCTAAAGTGACCCCGGAAGTACCCAGTAATTTGCCGCCACCACTGATCCCGACTAAAGTACGTAGGCATAAACAGACAGAAGCTGAGGTTTTTCTTTCCTCCTATTTAGAGGAGGCCGCTCTGGATTATGTTAATGCAGGTTTTCCTCCTCCTCCTCCTGTCCCGTCCGTCAACAATCCTTTTCTCCCTCCGCCCGCATCACAGGATCAACTTACACAAGCGCTGCCTTCAGTGACATTGACAGTGAAAGACGATTTAGGACAAGGGGCAGTGGGAGGGGGGCCCACAAACATACCGCAAACACCGCCACCAACACGAGCACGGCAAGAGCTAGGATTACAACGAACGCCACAAATGACAGCATCACCCTATAAGCAAAATGTAACGATTTCACATTGTATATATGATCCAGTACCAGGTGTGGGCCCAATGCTCATGTACTCACTACGATTAAGACGCGTTGCAGAGTATCTGATCACATTACCAGGCATGAAGGACAATTTAGACAAAATATACCATTTCATTAGAACGGGGGAGGGACCAGAGAGTATACATGAGGCCATGGAACAAAGAAAGGCGGAGGTTCAACGCGCAATTTTACGTTTTTTAATTAATTGTCTGATCAGGGAACAAGACCAGCCAGATAAAGGAGTAACTAGAGGTATGATTGATTGGAGTGACAACATAGCTGCCGGTAAACATGATACAGTGGGAAAGATAGAATGCATGTACAGAAAAATACGTAAAGAGATTCTAAGCTTACACAGGAAAGAGTCAGACGAGAAAGAGGACGACTTAGCATCAGATGATGCTGAGCTTGAAACTGAGGAAGTGGATAAAATGAATTACGTAGGTAGAGCAAGACAGTTTGACAGGCCCAAGTGCCTCGACTACAGCAAACATGGACCTCCCATACCAGAAAGATATTCTCTCGAACACCTATTCCAAGCTACTGAGAATGCACTGAAAAGACGAGCAGGGGGCGGGGGCGGTAGACCCCACACTATACACGAACAGGAACTAGCCCGGTCAGCCGTTCAATGGGTGACTAATTCTAACATATATAACAGTGACGTAGTAGCTCAGACCTTTTTGAGCCTGCCCCCGGAAGAACAGCGTTTGGCTGGTATTTACATGGTTCAACATCTGATCACGTTGTACGAGAGTCAACGTTCTGATCCCGGTCCCTTGTATTAATTACTGGACGACATACTCCTAGAGAGATGGATAGGCCTAGGTACCGAATTAATTAATGTCATTCTAGACCAACGACATAAGTACTTGACTTTTCTGACCACGCACCTGATTCCTGCCCCACACCACGACAGAAAGATCTTACACATAGACAGACAAAACCCCCTACGAGAGGTGCATCCCGTTAGAAATGCAGCGAATGAGCTTCAACGAGTATATGTTTACACACCCTTGACGAAAATAGAAATACTAGAAATGAAAAAAATGCTGCCCTGCCATGATAAAGACCCGGGGGGGTTCCACCGTGAATTAAAAGACATTCTCCGCATAGGGGATTACACATACGCTGACATCATTAAATTATTGAAAGTACTGTTACCGGCCGGCATTTACGAAAAACTTAAAGAGAAAGACTGGGAGGTGGGAGAGAAAAAGATAAATTGGACAGAATTGGAAGATGAGGATAAAGGCCGGGGCCCTGGTGTTGGTCTCGGGGACAAAGCCAAGGCACTACCTGAACTCTTGATACAGGTCCTGCCGAGATTATTAGTTACTAAAAAGGAAGATTGGGATGCTATTTCAGCCTGTAAACAGAAACAAGACGAAGACACCAGTGATTTTTATTCTAGATTCGAGAAATGTTTTACTATTAATAGTGGCCTTAAGCCAAGTAGTGAATCGTACCCACATCTTTTTGTGGGCAAACTAGTAGAGAATTCCTTACCCCCGATCAAGAATAGAGTACTGAAGGCTGAGAGTACCTGGCAAGCAAATAGCCCTTCCCAAATGTTGCAAATGTTACAATACCATCAGAACCGAATTAGAGAGGAACAGGAACATGAAAAGAGACGCATGAAAGATACGAAAATGAAAGTGCTAGTTGCACAATCAGTACCATCTAATGGGAATAAAAAGGGCACAGCACCTGTTAAGGGGAACTGTAATTATTGCAAGCAACCAGGTCACTATGTAAATGAATGCGCTGTCCTGAAACACAATATAGCTACAGGCAAGACAAAAGAAAGACCGCATCCTCCCAGACAGAATAGCACCCCACAGAACACGCAAACGCCACAGAACACGCAACAGACAGTAGCTGTACCACAACCAATAGCTGCCACACAACATGTCACGCAACAAATGCACCAGTACGCACAGTCAGACTATCCAGAATATCAACAGTACTCATGAAATAGCCTAGAGAGGGAGGTTGGCTTGCCCCTTATTGAGGTTCCTGTAGATCAAGAGGGTCCCTATGTACATAGTCGTGTATTAGGACAAGACAGAAAATTTCTGATTGACACAGGGGCGAGCAGAACTACCATCAGTCATGACGAGGTTCCAGGGGCACCCCTCTCAGGCTCACAGAATATTTCCCTGGGATTTTCAGGAAAGCCTATTGTTAACGAAGTGTCAAAGCCAGTTTCCCTAGGAGTCGGTCCATTGTCCCGTACCACAGACTTGTTACTTACTAAGTCATGTCCAGAAAATTTGCTTGGTATAAAGACATTGAAAGAATTAGGGGCAGTTATTTGTTGTTCTCCGGAAGGAGTGCGATTGTTTTTACGTGATTTTAAAGGACATTATGTGTTGAAAGATTTTGATCCCAGACTCCAGAATGTACCACAGCATTTATGGGCACAAGGTCCGACTGATGTAGGTTATATGCACATTACGCCACACCGTGTAACTCTCAAACCAGGAGTTGTACTGCCACGAATCCGACAATACAAGTTACCACCTGATGCCGTAGTAGCATTACTGAAAATTGTTGACGAACTCATTGCACAAGGAGTGGTAGTAGAAACTGACTCGAATGTATGTAATTCACCTGTCATCCCTATTCTTAAACGAACTGACCCAAATGCACCACCTGTCTACAGACTAGTGATTGACCTCCGAGAACTGAACAAATGCATAATACCCCAATACCCAGTGGTCCCAGACATTTCTTCATTACTGACTGCAATTGATTCCGAAGCGACGTTCTTTACTGTAATCGATCTTAAGAACGCCTTCTTCAGTGTCCCAATTCATCCAGAGAGCCAGTACCTCTTCGGATTCTGTTTAAATGGACGCTGTTTTAAATTTACGAGGGCTCCTCAAGGATTCACAGAAAGTCCTAGTATTTACAGCCAAGCATTGAAAAGACAACTAAACAGTATTCACATGCCTGCCGACACCGCACTGCTCCAATACGTAGACGATATCCTGATTACAGCACGAACAGAACGAGACTGTGAACGTGCATCACTGACAGTCTTATACTTTCTGGCAGACAAGGGGCACAAAGTGTCCCCTTCAAAGTTGCAATTCTGTGCACAGCAAGTGGTGTACCTTGGACACTTGCTGTCCAAGAGGGGTAGACAGCTGACACCAGACCGCATTCAGTTAATTGCAAATCTTTCACAGCCCAAGACACAAAAGGAAGTACGGGCCTTCATTGGCCTCACTTCTTACTGCAGACAATGGATTCCCCAGTATGCATACCTAGCCAAACCACTCATACAGTTGACAACACAGGAGGCAGCGTCTTCGACTGTCCTCCCTTGGACACAGGAACATACACTTGCATTTGAAGAATTGAAAAAGCTCTATGTCAAGCACCAGTTTTAGCAACTCCTTGTTACAGCAAGCCTTTTACGCTTTTTATTACTGAACGTGAAGGAACAGCATTATCTGTCCTTACACAAGATCAAGCAGGAAAACACAAGCCTTGTGCTTATTTTTCTAGTACATTGGATCCGGTGGCCCAGGCTCTGCCTGCGTGCCTGAAATCAGTTGCAGCAACAGCCTTAGCAATAAGACAGAGTGATTCCATAGTGTTAGGACACCCCCTGACAGTACAGGTTCCACACTCAGTGGAAGTTCTCTTGAACAGGACACAGACACAACATCTGACTATAGCGAGACTGACAGGATATGAACTGACATTATTCCAGCCACACATAGAGATCAGACGATGCAACACTTTAAACCCTGCTACACTCTTGCCCTCAAGCACAGCAGACACTGCACCACATGACTGTGTGGAAGTAGTAAATACAGTGACGAAGCCAAGACAAGACTTGACAGACATTGCACTGCCAGACCCAGACCTGACACTTTATGTGGATGGTTCATGCATGAGAACCAGCACAGGAGAGTTAGTGGCCGCATATGCAGTGACCACTGATACTGAAGTCATAGAGACACATCGAATTGACACACTGTCAGCCCAAGCAGCAGAGCTCATCGCTCTGACACAAGCCTGCATACGAGCCAAGAACTTGAAAGTAAACATATACACAGATTCACAGTATGCCTTCGGGGTCGTTCATGACTTCGGAGTTTTGTGGCAGGAGAGAGGTTTCCTGACCTCTCATGGGGCCAAAATTCAGCATGGTCCCCTCATTCAGGCTCTGTTAGAAGCAATACACTTGCCTACAGCCATAGCCATCATGAAGTGCAAAGCACATACTAAAGTCACTGACACCATTTCCCAGGGTAACGACCTGGCAGATCGAACAGCTAAACTTACAGCCCAGACTCCAACACACACTCCAACAGACACGACAAAGACGGAAGTACCATCACTGACGAATTGCATGACAGTCAGGGATCCCTCACAAGATGTACTCGACATACAGACACATGCCACTCCAGACGAAATAAAGAAATGGACTGAACAAGGAGGGGTCCAGACTGACCAGGGTTGGATGACAAAAGGCAAAGCTACATGGTTTCTTCCTGACTCCATGGTTCAAGTCATCATAAATACAGCACATAGTCCGGCACACTTAGGAGAAAAGGCTATGCTAGACAGTTTACAGAATATTTGGTTCAACAAGCACCTGCGTGCAGCAGCAAAACAGAAAGTGCGTACCTGCATGATCTGTTGCCAGTTCAATCCAGGCAAAGGCATTCCAGTGGAACAAGGTGGATTTCATCCTCCTGACCACCCTTTTGAAGTCCTCCAGATGGATTACATCCAGATGGACAGATGTCGAGGATACAAGTATGTCCTAGTAGTTGTATGTGCATTATCTAGATGGACAGAAGCGTACCCAGTCCCAGATTACACTGCTGTAACCACTGCCAGGCAGTTGGTTCGAGAGTTCTTTCCACGTTATGGATTGCCCCGTGTCGTGTACTCAGATAACGGTCAGCCATTCTCCTCTGAATTAATGAAACAAGTATCTCTTCTGTTAGGGTACCAGTGGAAGTTCCATTGCGTACGACACCCAGAGGCAGCCGGACTCGTAGAGAGACACAATCAAACACTTAAGACAAAATTAGCGAAAGTCTGTGCAGAAAAAGGCGTGGATTGGATGGTAACCTTGCCGGTTGCCCTCTTTTACATGCGTATGGTAGCTCATTCCAGAACAGGACTGTCCCCTTATGAGGTGGTTTTTGGTAGACCACCTAATATGTGGGGTACGCCTATGCCAAATAGAATTACCGATGTTGACAGTAATATGCTGACAGATTACCTGGCTTCCTTGATGTCTGCACTCCTCTCTTGTCGTTCACAGGTTGCAGCCGCCTTCCCCGACAACACCCAAGTGAAGGAACACTCCATCGTTCCTGGTGATACAGTGTTAGTACGGAACTTTGATCGTTCAAGTCCTCTCGAGCCCCGCTGGCGAGCACCAACTTTAGTGCTTCTCACCACGAGGACCGCCGTCAAGGTCGAGGGAAGGAAGGGCTGGATCCAGGCCCAACACGTCAAAAGATTCCATGGACACGGAACTGTAATCAAAACTAATGACTGCCCAGAAACCAGTGACTCAAAACCCCCTTTGCTAGAAAAGACTCCGCAACAGGAGTACAGGTTAAAGCTACGGTCTAGTAAGTCAGACAGCGTTTAATTGTTTAAGTCCACCCTGTGGTGAATCGGTTAGACAGGTTTCTGACATGTATAAGATCGTAGACCAGAATAGTAGACAGAGAGATAAGAAAGAGAAATACTGCAAAACTTTACGCAGCAGATGCATAGTAACTCTGATCATTATGTTTCTTCTAAGTATATTGGTTATATGTATGAGCTTGACGCTACATGTTTTCTTTCCTCCTCTTGGTTCACATATACATTCTTCCTTCAATGACACTATAGAGCACACTTTCAGTGATCTGCCACCCCATGAACTGTCATATCGACTAGCACTGCGCAACAATACTTTTATTCGAATGTTGCACCATTCTCATCAGGCCAGCAATGTAACAAATTGCTGGGTATGTGGCCGGCTCCCACCTTATCAGAAAACGAAGGGAGTTCTGCCCCTCTTTCCTTACCCGTTCTCGCACAATGGTTCGTGCGGAGCATGGTTTGCTTTAATGTCATCACTAGACAGAAAGTTCACAGATTCCCAGAGTGAATGGATTTGGGGAAATTTAAATAAAGTAATGAATGAGGCATGTTTTCCAGATGAAGATGGTCTTCCCCAGAAAAAAGGAACAGACCTAGAAAATGAAGTGTATGAACAAGGAAATGCTTCCCTTAACTTTATGATTCTGAATGTCCAGTCCGAGAAAAATACAGGTCCACCGTTCATTTCAGTCTTACCAGTAAAAGGTAAATTATGCGTTAGAAAGACAGGCTCAGTGCATTTAGGTCACAGTGATTGTAATACTGTGGTCGAGTTTAATGATAAAGGAAAGTCTACTTTCATAGCTTCCCGGCATTCCTATTTCATTTGCGGTCAGACAGCCTATGTACGTCTGCCCTTAGACTGGGGTGGGACGTGTTATATAGCGTTCCTACTGCCACCTGTCTTTCTAGCCCCATCCCATTATCATCGAGACTCACGACTAGTACATGTTAGACACAAGAGGGAGACTGATTCCCCAGTTGTTGATCAGACTGAGACAGCTTTGGAGCAATATTCAGATTTCAATAAAGGATTCTTTTTCTTCATAGGTCCCGTCCAAAACAGTAAATTAATACGCAGATTAACGAGAACACTTGAAGCAGTAGTGAATGAGACTACTTCTGCCCTGGCTAACTTGACCGAGGAGCAGTCTGCTATGAGACTTGTTGTTCTTCAGAATCGCCTTGTTCTTGACGTCATCCTGGCAGATAGGGGCGGGGCTTGTAGAGTGATCGGCTCCAGTTGTTGTGTGTTTATTCCAAATAATGCGCCATCTGTATACGCAGCAATAACAAGACTCCATAAGATAGCTCACGAGATACACCAAAACCAGGCACATGGACTTGGTCCGGTTGGCTCTGGAGTGTAATATCAGCTTGGGGATCGAAAGTGTTGTCGTTCCTAGGAATGATACTACTAGTTATATTCAGTTGCTGTCTCTGTCTGCAATGTGGCCCAGCGATTTGCGGCTTGTGTGCCACTGCCTGTTTTCCCCGTCCACGTCCACGTGTAGAAAAGAAAAAAGACGAGCAAATGATGCTGTATGATCAGATATATGGTATCATGAATATCGATGTGTCCTGAAGGGCACAGTAGGGGACAAGGAGGGAATGAGGAAATAGAAATTTTACGTGGCCAGTGTGTCCCCCACATGCACCCTATGTATGTATATATGCCCCGTGTATGTCCATGTCATCATGCAATTCCCTTCTCATGCCTGTAATAATAATGGCTCTGCATTTTCGTCCAATGTTAGCATGTCAGTTACCAGGCCCTCCATGAATGAAACGTTAATTCTGCACTAAGGCCTAGGTTGCCAATGCATTTACATGGTACACGTTTAAAAGTCGAGATGAACTCGTTTTTGTGGCTCAGCCGAGCCAGGACCCGAATTCAGGCTCCAAGCCTCCTGACACTCTGAAAGCTGCAGTTTAGCTATGTATCCCTGACCTCTCACTTACTTCCTGCTCAGCCGAGAGGTGCCCAGCCTGGCCTGCCAAGACAGTATTTTGCCTACAGTTATCTGCTCTGCTCCACAGAAACACATTCCTGTCTAATGAAAGGGGTAAACATATTCAGCCTGCAGAAGATAGGGCCTAGCCTTTCTGTCTCCATCCAAGTGATTTACTGAACCCGAACCCATAGAAGGCCCATGGCCCCACGCAATGCACGAAGAAATATATGCACACACTAGCCTTTAGTGATGAGCAGCCTTTGCTCCAGCGACCTTTAAGTCAGATAATACATCCTTCAAACACAAGATTTCAGATAATGCCAGGGGTGCAGGTCGTTCTGACATCCAAGACTCCTCTACTAGCACGAAAAGTCAGCTCCCCCCAGCTTCCTCCAGTTACACGTCAATTCCACGTCATGACCAATTTGCGCGCACAAGTAGGGTAAAGGTTCCTGCTGACCATGCAGACCCCCTCCATGTATCCACCCACCTATGACACACCTATGACTCATCAAGTGAACACCCACGTGTACGCCTTCTTACACGCCTTCTTTCACGCCCATGTGCTCTTATCTCTCTCTTTCACTTGCTCCGCCTGGAGCGCTCTGCCTTCTCTATGCAAGTTAATGTACGTTTTAACTATATATAATGTGTTCTGTGAATAAAGATTCAGATGACGATCCTTCCTGATCCCTAGTGGTGATGGAACCCGATTCTCCTTTAACTCGAGTTACTGAATTAAAGCCCTTCTGAATCGGACACCACGGACTCTGCTTCTCATTATATGCATGATCCTTATTAATGTATAGAAATTATGACAGGGTAATTAATTAATTTACCACAAAGTGACTGATTGAAATTTTGTAGATTTCCCTCAGCCACTTTTAGGATGCGTTCCTGCGCAGGAACGCCCTCCCTTGCGCCGGAACGCCCCCTGATGGCGCAGGGCTTTACAACGTGATGCATCTCCCATATGCTTCACATTGTTAATATACGCCGCACCATTGCGCCTCTTTTGTTCTGCCGCTGCGTCACAAAAGTCACGCAACAATGGAGCAAAAGAGCCGCAAGGGGCTTCTTAATCAGCCCCTACAGACTCAAGTCCAGTCCTTCCTTTGTACACATGGCGATAAGAAGAAATAGTGGTGGTGGATTGATAGTTTGAGTATTTTAATGACTGGTTAATGTAGTAGGAAACTGTAGTGTTGTCGCTGATCTGCAATCACGATGAACTTTGTCTGTCACTTCGCGTGCTGCGGACTGCTGCCTGCCAATCCTAGGCAAACCTTTTTAGTACTTTGTTTAGTGAGTTACATAAGAAGTTTCTAATTCGACGGTCCGCAAATCAAGCAATACTAATAACGTAGTAGACCACATGAGATCGGTCAATATAGCCCGTGGAATAGTTGTCTATTTGCTATTTCGCCAAAATATTTTGTTATTGTTCTTTTGTAATGTTTGATTTGGTTGACAAATATCATCCATGTTTTCTGGTCTTTCTTTCTTTCATGTTGTACATCAGCTCCCCCCAGGGGCAAGAGGACAGAGGAGGA
Source organism: Lissotriton vulgaris (assembly GCF_964263255.1). NCBI lineage: Eukaryota > Metazoa > Chordata > Amphibia > Caudata > Salamandridae > Lissotriton > Lissotriton vulgaris. The sequence continues at coordinate 866,465,988 of NC_141687.1, read as the reverse complement.
GGAGGGCGCTGTTCAGGATGCAGGCCAGGATCGGGCAGGCGAGGGCTCCTTTGCTGGCCCCAGTGAGTTTTAATTTTAATATAGAGTACTTATTTTTTCCTAGCGTTCCTCATTCGATTTTTTCTAAATCGTCTTTGATCTTCTTGTAGACTGGATCTAAATTCTTATCCTGCATCGACTATGACTCCCTGTGGTATTACTAGATTATTCTTATTAGTCTGTCTGTGTAGCTAACTAAGATTGCACATTTGGCAATTCCATTGGACTCCCATTCTAGTCCGCAATAGCTCTATGCACTGAGTGCAGTCCTCTGGGATTGTCCATAATGTCTTTTCAAGTCTTCTAAATGTTTATGCTTTGACAATTGCCAACAATAAAAAGGTGAATGACCACCAAGAAAGAATAAGATACTACTTTACTTTTGGTTTGGATAGTAGGACAATCCATTCTACTACTGTTGCAGGGACAAATCTGCACAAACAGAACTATGGACACTAAATAATGCATTGCTTAGCTTATCAATTATAATAGGTGCTGTTAGACTTTCCACATACCTCAGTGATAACAGACTTTGTAGTTGAGCCCCCAATCTCCTTACTGACTAGATAGTGTGGCAGAGTCATTTAGCTCCCAAAGTCACCGATGATTGATCCCCAATGATGTCAGAGGCACGGACTCATGCTTGCAAAAATTCCAAAACCTTTAGCTCATCCACTCTAGTCTGGAGGACCAAAAACCACAGAGTCTATTTAAGTTTAAAAGCTTTATTAAAAGTAAACACATTTATTAAAATCAAGTTTGTCATAAAAGTAAACGTTTAACTGAAAATGGAAAAGTGCTTAGTGCTGACGATTAATTGGACACATTTCTTGTGGTCGAGCCGAGCTCTCACCTGGTTTGAACTTGATCCTGCTCGTGTTCTTAGAAGTCAAGCTTCTGTCTGTTAGGAGAAAAAGTGGTGCGTGTTAAAAATAAAAAGCAAGCATTCATCAGTTGTGCAAAAAAGTGCAGCAAGACAACAGCCTTCCCTGGAAAAAGGGACATTTTTACTTTAGAGTAGACAGTCACAAATTATTACATTGTATACTGTTTTTTTCACATTTCTTTTTTCCTCCTAGACCAAATATTATATAGTAGTGAGTGGTGTATTCTAACATTCTTAAATGCACTTTGTAGGTGGAACATCTGGAGGCGGGGCCAGCGCGGAGGTGCTGGTATTGGACGAGGGGAACAACTCTGGGGAGGAGGCGGTGCAAGTGCCGGACAAGGACATGCCTGTGAGGGATAACACAGTGGTGGCGGGCAGAGGTAAGCTATATATTCCTTACTTATTGAGATTGAAGACTGCAGACTGTGCTTTCTGCACGGGTGTATTATAAATCAACCAGGTAGTAGCCTCCTCTAAATGTACTTCGACTTAGCTGTGAAGTTTTTGGCGAGAAGAATCCCAATCAGATCTGAGATGAACTTGATGGATGGGAGGAACGAAAAGCGAAAGAAGGGTGTAAGTAAGTGTGGAAGGACGAGAAATGTAATGATGACTGGCAAAGAAGAATGATATGTGTTTGCTTGGTTCCCGAGGTGGCTGGGAAGGAAAGAATATGGTATGGTGCATGGCTGGGTGAATGATGAAGCAAGGATGGGTGGAAGGAGAACAGCCTTGGTGGGTGAAACAGAAACTGTATGTGTGCATATACTTTGAATGGATGGATGCCTGGATCATGGTACTATCTGACTCTTAGATAGCATATGTGTATCTAGAGAGAGTAGACGGTCACTGGATGAACTAAGTGTTACTTTGAAGAGCATGTAACACCGCAACCGCACGTCCATTCCAGTGTAGGAAAGGCAAGGAAAAGAAGTTGTAATTTTGTCCAAATACTACCATGAATAGTAGCAGTAGTTTGTATTGCAACTGCAAGCACAGCATATATCCGGTTATTACGGTGGACACTCCCTACCTCTCTTAATAACTTTAGTTTAGTAGTAGTACGTCATTCATGTGTGGGTGTATCACTGTTCACTCAATAATAAGCAAAGCACCTAAAGTCATCCCATATGTCATCAAATACATCCCATGTGAAGTGATAGATAATCAGATTATTTAGCTTCTTCATTTTCCTTTTCTAGTGCTCATTTGCACTGTAGGGTGAAAGCTAAATTAATTAAGCAGTAGCCCTTTTAACAGAGTATTCTCAGTGCCAACCGTAATAGAAAAGTAAGAGCTTCACCACCTGCATGTACTGGACCGGTACAGTAACACAAGTCTGTCTCACTCATCATGGTGTGGGTCTGTTTTTCTCGGGTGCAAGTTCACTGCGCTGGCATTATGCCGGCTTGCATAAGATAACGTACCAATTTTCCTAAACAAGAGAGAAGAAGAAGAATAAGACTGGTGTACTGTCATAGTCGACTGTAATGGAAGTCCATAGTGCTCGTAGAATTTGTTCCTTAAACTCCCACTAATGTTAGAGCAAGGATGAAGAAGTCGGAGGTTACATAGATACTGTCCACAATAGTTATGTACTGTGCTTTCAATTTGCTACTTGTACTGTGACACAACTTTCTGCTCAATCATTTTGTGTTAATCTGAAGGAGCATTGGTTACAGACTATGTCTTTCTTTCTTCATATAGTTGCTCCTTCCAAATCCAACAGACCATCAAGGAGGAGGGAGCTGGCTCGAATGGCCCGGCAACGGAGGCTGGATGCCACTGTCGCCGAATATCGGCGGCTGGTGGCCCTGGAGGAGGAGGAGACGCAGTCTACCGGTACAACAACAACATCCACTGGGACAGCTGCATCCTCCTCTGTGCCCCCACGGGCTGCCAGCCAGCGCAGTGCTCCAGCGGTACGGAGCCGGGCTACCAAAGCCAACCGCCACCGCCGAGCAGCAAAGACTGCAGCTGCCCCCAACAGGATTTGCAAGGCACGCCAGCGCCGCTTATGCCTCGGAGTGTCCTACCTGGAGCAGGAGGTCCTAACCTATAAGAACTTGGTGGAGGGCCTCCGCTTCGACCATGCCACCCTCCGCAAGGAGCATGATGCCCTGGCCGCTAAAGTAAACTGCACCCTGCCGTAGTGTCCCTTGCCCCTTTTTTAGAGACTTTTGGGGGGTGGGAATTGGGAGTTGGGTTGTTTTTGGGACTTTTGAAGCACAATCGTTGGGGTTAGGGAGGGTCTTGCGGGAGATTATTTTGTTAAGGCTACAAAAATATACTTTTTGAAACTTTATCTGACCATACCTGTTTTTTACTGCTTTTGAGTCTGGTGGGTGGGGGTTTAACAGTAAGTTTGTTTTCCTGAATAGTCCTAGGACTTTAGTAGTACTACCGTCAATCTCTCGTCTCTCCTAATACTCCATTATACTACCTCCAACCAAACACTTATTTTACCTGTAATTTGTGTTTGAAAGTAGGGCTAGGCCCAGGGCTGGCTCCACGGGAAATGGCGATTAAGGTTGGCAATCCAGGGCGGATGAAATTTCCTCCTCATTGCGGTGGTACTAGTGGTGTGACACAGTGGCAGTTGCATGCCTATGGAAAAAAAGAAAATGAAACCTGGTTTGTCCTTACTGTAGCATTACAACGGAACAATAGAGAATATAGCAGGTGACAGTACACTAGAACAGTGCCACAATGTAGCCTAACAAATGGTAAAGTATTGAAAGTATAACTTGTACTTGTGTTGGATTTCTTTGACATTGGCTACTACTACAAGAAATAGTACTGAAGCTGAGTAAGTCTAGAATATATCCTCGGATTCCTTCACCAGCCTGTTGCTATGACCTTATCCTCCCCAGCAAGTGTGTGGAATTATTGATGTCATTTAGTCACACATCAAGCAAAACCACACAGCCCGGGGGAAGAGGGTTAGGGTTTGGAAAATGGATGGGAATGGGGGTTTCTTTTTGGGTAGGTTTTGTTGAGAGAAGAAAAAAAAAAGCACAGCATGGACAAACAATAATTGAAGATAAATAAATCTTTGGGTAGAAAGCTAACCATGAATGTTTTAAGTGACATAAAGGAAGTGCATGCACTACTGCATGCATTGTTACTGAAAAGTAAGTAGTACTACAATGCGACAGTACAGGGCTGCAGCGTTTTCACTTGCCTATCTCTGCACTCAGAGAAACACTTCTTACATTAAATTAGGTTTAAAAAATAGCCGAAGTAAAACCTATAGAATGGCTGTAGGGATCAATTTAGAAGGAGAGAGAGATCCAAGAAATGCAGTCACACTCATAGAAGAAAACAATGGATACTGTATATGTATGTTGTTGTAGTTGTCCTGTTGAATTTGGTAAGTAAGTTGCATGCAGCAAACAATTCCTCTTATTAGCGGCACTCCTCCATTCCAGCTGATGCTTCGTCCATCAATGTTGGTGACCAAAAGACACCCTGTCCACTGCCTGCCTGGCGGATGCTGAATTGCGGCTCGCTAATGTGAAGCCTGACTCCATCCTTTTTTCCCCATTGCACAGACTGAAACCCGGCCTGTAATTATTGAACGAAAAACAGGAAGTGATATATTACAACACCACTGATAAATAAATATAAGGTATGTACGCTGTGTAGTGCAAAAAGTCACACTTTGATTTTCCTAATAGACAGTACAATATTTTTGAAAGTGCGTACTCTGTCTGAGTCACCTTTTGAAGGATAAATAAGTATGGCCAAATTAATTTAGCGGATCTTTCCCCTCAAGCGAGGTGTACTGTAAACTGTGTTTTAGAACAAAATTAGACCTTCCCAGCAGTGCTCCCACCCAGACCCTTACTAAAGCCAGTCGCAAAAAAGTAGAAGACCTCCAATCAGATCTAAAAAAACGAGGCCTAGCAGAAAACTGGTGACAAAACGTACTTTGAAAGTAAAAGTAGGCCCAAATACCCCCTTACCCACCGTGGATTGTATTCAAACCACTTGCAAGCAAGCAAAAGTATCCACATCGCTCCAAGCTCGAAACCCCCCCCCACCCAAACACATGCAATAGAAATACTGCTAACCCTAACGAGCCCTAAGTTAAGAATAGTGGCAAAGGCTTTCTTTAACTATGCCAAATCCCCCTTTCCCACCATGGATTTTCTTCAAATGACTTGCAACCAAAATTACACATTCTCACGAGTGCTCTAAGACCCCAGAACTCAGTTGCAAAAATCTAGAACACCCCGAAACACATGCAATCCTGCTGCTAGGGCTAACCCTAACGAACCCTAAGTTACAAAAAGTGCCAAAAGGCTTTTCCTTATGGATTTTGTCCAAACCACTTCTATCTGGTATTAGACCTTCCCAGGAATGCCCCAAGACCCACCAACCCACCCGCCAAAAAGCACAACACCCCCAAACAGCCAAAAAGGAAAATCTCATACTTACAATATTTCTCGGCATTCGGTCCAAATGCGCTGTGCAGCTAGGTCATAACTCCCGTTTTCCACCACGGATTTCCTGAAAAGCAAATGCAATCAAGATTAGACTGTCCCAGCAGTGCTCCCAGACCCCAAAACTCACCCACAAACACCCGGAACCCCCCCAAAGAGCACCTGAAAGGCAAGCAAGTCAGCAAAAACGCAAATAAAATTCCGCCTCCGATTTGGTCCAAACCATTTTTATCCGGTATTAGAGCTTCCCAGCAATGGCCCCAGAGCCGTCAACCCAGGAGAAAACTAGTAGAAGACCCCCAAACTGCCAAAAAGCAAAAGTACAAAAATGTGGACTCAGTCATTTTCTTGCCAATTTCCAAAATCACTCCGCGCGCGCTCTGCAGCTAGGCCCTAACTCCCCTCTGCCACCATGGATTTGCTTCAAACCTCTTGCAAACTAAAGTATCCATAGCCAGTAGTGCTCCCAGACCCTGAAACCCACCCACAAACACCAGGAAGCCCCCCAAACAGGCCCCCAAAAACGCTACATTGAGCAAAATGTCAGAAATAGCAAAAAAAAATTCTGCATGGATTTTGTCCAAACCACTTCTATCAGGTATTAGACCTTCCAAGGAATGCCCCAAGACCCGCCAACCCACCCGCCAAAAAGCACAACACCCCCAAACAGCCAAAAAGGAAAATCTCATACTTACAATATTTCTCGGCCTTCGGTCCAAACGCGCTGTGCAGCTAGGTCATAACTCCCGTTTTCCACCACGGATTTCCTGAAAAGCAAATGCAATCAAGATTAGACTGTCCCAGCAGTGCTCCCAGACCCCAAAACTCACCCACAAACACCCGGAACCCCCCCAAAGAGCACCTGAAAGGCAAGCAAGTCAGCAAAAACGCAAATAAAATTCCGCCTCCGATTTGGTCCAAACCATTTTTATCCGGTATTAGAGCTTCCCAGCAATGGCCCCAGAGCCGTCAACCCAGGAGAAAACTAGTAGAAGACCCCCAAACTGCCAAAAAGCAAAAGTACAAAAATGTGGACTTAGTCATTTTCTTGCCAATTTCCAAAATCACTCCGCGCGCGCTCTGCAGCTAGGCCCTAACTCCCCTCTGCCACCATGGATTTGCTTCAAACCTCTTGCAAACTAAAGTATCCATAGCCAGTAGTGCTCCCAGACCCTGAAACCCACCCACAAACACCAGGAAGCCCCCCAAACAGGCCCCCAAAAACGCTACATTGAGCAAAATGTCAGAAATAGCAAAAAAAAATTCTGCATGGATTTTGTCCAAACCACTTCTATCAGGTATTAGACCTTCCAAGGAATGCCCCAAGACCCGCCAACCCACCCGCCAAAAAGCACAACACCCCCAAACAGCCAAAAAGGAAAATCTCATACTTACAATATTTCTCGGCCTTCGGTCCAAACGCGCTGTGCAGCTAGGTCATAACTCCCGTTTTCCACCACAGATTTCCTGAAAAGCAAATGCAATCAAGATTAGACTGTCCCAGCAGTGCTCCCAGACCCCAAAAATCACCCACAAACACCCGGAACCCCCCCAAAGAGCACCTGAAAAGCAAGCAAGTCAGCAAAAACGCAAAAAAAATTCCGCCTCTGATTTGGTCCAAACCACTTTTATCCGGTATTAGAGCTTCCCAGCAATGGCCCCAGAGTCGTCAACTCACCCGCAAAGAAGTAGAACACCCACACAAGTGCTGGGTCTTTCTTCATTGGGCGTAATCCAGCTCTCTGCTTTGAGGGAAATAGGAGTCTGGAGGAGGAGGTTAGAGGAGCATGTTCTTCTGAACTTGTGAACCTGAGGAATGCAGACTGCGGCACCTTCAAATCAATAAGCAAACAAGTGAAGACAGTTCTGCTGATGGGCTTGTTTTTGTGATTAGGTGATTAAAGTTTGAATTATATTAACTGTGCACAACAAAGAAAGACAGACACACAGGAATAAAAGTGAATAAGGACGAAAAAGAAAGTTATTGATTCATTGTCTCATTTTCAGGGCTCGGTGTCAGGGAATAAGAATAAGGCTTCGTCATCGTACTCTGCGAATTCAGGCAGGGTGCGCTCAGTGTCACCTAACAGAGAAGAAATTCCCTCATCTACGTTGCTGTCCCCCTCATCTTCATCCGGCGTGCTTTCTCGTACTTTGTAATCTGGTGGTATGAGATGCTGATTCATCTTGATCATTGTTAACCTCTCCACATTTTTGGGCGAGAGGCGGCTCCGTTTGGGAGTTACAATGCCACCAGCAGCACTGAAAACACGTTCAGAAGACACGCTTGCGAGTGGGCAAGACAAGTAGTTTAAAGCCAGGTTGGAGATCTGTGGCCACAATTCTTTTTTCCCATGCCAATACGCCAAGGGGTCAGCATTAACATAGACCTCTGTTGAGTCATTCAGATAGTCCTGCACCATTGACTCAAGGTCCTCCAAGGTTCCTCCACTTTGCCTAGCTGTTGCTGTGACCTTTTGAGAACCAAACCCAAGCAGAGTTAGCCAATCCTCTTCAGCATCCAATGTTACTGTTGTGTCTGGTGCAGATGATCCAGTTGCCGGTGTCTTTAATGGCTGAGAGGTCACTTGTGCCACAGCCACAGGTGCAGAAGTGGATTGTTTTGACTGGGGATGGCCTGCTGATGCTGATGTACTGCCTTTTCCTTCAATGTGCTGCCGTTCTCTTTCAAACCTCATGGCTGACAAGGCTAGCCAATGTTTGTACTTTGTAACATCTTCAACATCAAAAGGAAAGAAGGCTCGGCCTGCCAGCGACTTTTTGTAGCGTGGATCCAGAATAGTAGCACAAATGTAATGCTGTTCTGAGTGGATCATTTTAAGACGTTCATCACCTTGTAGGCGCTCTAATAATTTCTCCGCCAAAACAAAAGGGTCTTGGTTTTTTTCATCTTTTTGAAACACAGAAGACACCGCCTTCAGTTGGTGCTCCAGCATGTACAACAATGGGATAGCTTTTCCCAAATTACAGTCCTCCTTGCTGACTGCACGCATGAAGAACTCAAAAGGACGAAGCATGTCTGTCAGGCTTTTAACTAGCTCCCATTGCGCCGCATCCATCCTCAGGTCCTTCTGAGCTGTACCCTGTTTTAAGAAATAGTGATCGAGTACCGTATACTGCTCATACAGACGCTTAAGCATGTAGAAGGTTGAGTTCCAACGTGTTGCCACCTCCTGGATGAGTGCTTTCACTGGCATTCGACGTTCATGTAGCAGGCTCCTCAGATGCTTCCGGGCCTTAAAAGAATGGCTGAAATGGTTGCCTATTTTTCGGCAGGTGTACACTACCTCGCACGCTGGACTGTCTTTATCACTCAAGAATTTTTTAACAACCAGGTTTATACAGTGCGCCAAACACGGCACTCTGAAATAGTGACCCAGCTCCATGGCCTTAACTACATTGGCGCCATTATCCGTGGAAACATAACCAATCTGGCGTTTTTTTGGGGACAGCCAGTGAAGGACCTTTGTGTTAAACTCATCCAAAATGTTTTGTGCTATGTGACGTTTCTCCAAGCCAAACATGGCTAGTGTTGCATGTTTCCGAGAAGCTTTAAAAACTTGGTCCGGGTCAACACCTACGTTTAGCTTTGCTTTAACCCCTGAAAAAGAGACCCAGCCTGCGCCACTGGTCCACATGTCTGTTGTCAGATGTATAGTGTGAACAGCACTCTTCTGCAAAGCTGCCCCAATCACCTCCAGCACATCTTCATGTAGTGCTGGAACCGCAACTCTGGCAAAATAGAACCGGCTAGGAACCTTCCATTTAGGGCAGAGCGCTGCCACTAATTCTAGAAAACCAACCCATTCTACAAAAGAAAAAGGGAGAAGGTCCAGAGCTAGCATTTTAGCCAGCTTAGTGTTATACAGACGCGTCAGTGGGTGGTTGCGCTCATATGGCGCTTCTGTAAACAACATGTTTCTAATGTTGCCCTGGACCAAGCATTTACGGGATGATGATGATTTCTTCGACCCAGTTACGCTCGCTGATGAACTTTTTCGCATTGGTGTCTAACTCTCTCCCACACTCTTAGTGTGGCTCACATGGGGTGTGCTGCTGACAGGGGTACTGGGTGTAAGTGAAGTGTTTGACACGTCTTCTTCCTCCTCGTCATCATCAGATGAAACATCAACGTTTTCTTGACGTGCAATTCGGGCTTCCTTGATCGCCTGTAGGTGCGCAAACCATTGGACAGTGTGCTGTCTCTTAAGATGACCGCTCTGGCTTTCGGTACCATAGTTGGTACCAAGCTTACCACAACTAACTGCAACCTTACAAATGCTACAAATGGCAAAGTTTTCCCTTTTTGGTCAAACACTAAAGAAGTCCCAAGCTGGGGACTTGAATTGTCTGTGGGGGCTGGAGGAGGCGGCGATACTGGTGGTGGGGGTCATGCTGCTAATGCCAGATGAAGTGGAGGATGTGGATTGCCGAACTTTAGTACGTTGTGCACTTTCACCACCACTAATGGAGGTCGAGTTGGATGGAGGTCCCTTCTGGTGAGGAAGAAATATGGAAGCGGTACGTGTTGGTGTACTAGTTAACTCCAATGATTGTTGTGTTTCCATTGCCTCCTCGTCGACATCATCATCACGCTCAGCAGCTTCTCGGGCTAGGGTCAAAATGTCTGTTTGCTGCATGCCCGCTGGGGCTGCAGTGACCTTTATGATGACTGGGTCGTCGTCGTGAGAGCCTTCATCAGCAGCAGTATCCGCCACTTCTTGTTGAGCCTCATCACACTCCATAACTATGAGTTTTTCGACGACCTTCCTTTTACGCTTAACTACCTTTGTCAGATCATGGTGTGCCTCACTCTCAGACGGCCGTGGTGGTTCCCAATTTTCATCCATATCATCAGAAGGAGGTGGGCTTGAAGAAGATGTAGACACCAACCTTGATCTTTTCCTTGCTAGGGATGTGGAAGACAATGAATGATCATCAGGAGGAGTGGCTTCCTCAAATGATACCTCGGCTTGATTGTCGATTTCCTGATGTGCCCCTACTTCGGGAGGAACAACTATTGTGGGCACTTGTGACCCTCCATGCACCTCTGCTTGCGCATCTCCTTGCGCTGCCTCTCCTTCCACATGTACTTGGGCTTGTACTTGCACATGTGGTTGTTGTTGCGGCTGTGGTTGTTCAACACTCGTCAGATGAGTTACAACAACCTGTGTTGATTGAGGGACATTGCTGCTACTTTCTTGCGATGAGCCAACATCACTGGTCGATGGTGATTGAACAACTAGACTAAGTGCCTCTGCAGCACTCAAGGGCTTGGACTGAAGTTGGCGTGGTGGTGGTGGTGGCACTGAGCCCAATGGAGCGGGGTGCTGCTCCCAGCTTGGTCCCCAGCAGATCCCGCTGCTGCTGCAGGCGTACTTTGTTTTTTACTCCCAGAAAATGTGGCGGGCGGCACACCAGTCTCCTTGGTAACTTGCTTCTTCTGCTCCTTACTGGCAACTTTCTTGCTAGAGGAGCTATGGGGAACTTTTTTTGGGGCCATCTTCTTCAGAGCAGGTCAGAACAGCAGGCCGCAGTTGCACGAGTTGCAGAGTTGTCTGTGGCCAGACGTGACGTCGCGTGACGTTATGCTGCACACACACACCGCTGCAGGACTTCTTCCTGGCACTGGTGGTTCTCTTGAGTTTTGTGCACCTAAAAGCAATGGAAGACAGAGGAACATCAGTTCAGTTATACACCCCAAAAAAACTCGAAAAACACAGAAAAATCAGCACAATCCCATGCCATCCATGATGTTTAAATTCAAGACACCCCACAGAAAGACTAGGCACATGCACCACTCACTACCCCTGGTGAAAAGGCCACAACAACAGCCCAAAAAAACGAAAATCACAGAAAAATCAGCACAATCCCAAGCCCTCCAGGATGTTTAAATTCAAGACACCCCACAGAAAGACTAGGCCTAGGCACCACTCACTACCCCTGGGCATAAAGGTTGAAAGCTAGGCAAAATGGTTGCAGTCCTAAGAACACTGCCTGCATTCAAAATGGCCCCCTCCCTCCCAGCACATGGCCAGGGCCTGTAGCAGCACTCAAAATGGCCCCCACTTACTTGGCCTGTCCCCATGAATACCCCAAAAAATCGAAAAACACAGAAAAATCTGCACAATCCCATGCCATCCAGGCCCTCCATGATGTTTAAATTCAAGACACCCCACAGAAAGACTAGGCAAATGCACCACTCACTACCCCTGGTAAAAAGGCCACAACAACAGCCCAAAAAAACGAAAATCACAGAAAAGTCAGCACAATCCCAAGCCCTCCATGATGTTTAAATTCAAGACACCCCACAGAAAGACTAGGCCTATGCACCACTCACTACCCCTGGGCATACAGGTTGAAAGCTAGGCAAAATGGTTGCAGACCTAAGAACACTGCCTGCATTCAAAATGGCCCCCTCCCTCCCAGCACATGGCCAGGGCCTGTAGCAGCACTCAAAATGGCCCCCACCCACATGGCCTGTCCCCATGATCACCCCATAAAATCGAAAAACACAGAAAAATCAGCACAATTCCATGCCATCCAGGCCCTCCATGATGTTTAAATTCAAGACACCCCACAGAAAGACTAGGCACATGCACCACTCACTACCCCTGGTGAAAAGGCCACAACAACAGCCCAAAAAAACGAAAATCACAGAAAAATCAGCACAATCCCAAGCCCTCCAGGATGTTTAAATTCAAGACACCCCACAGAAAGACTAGGCCTAGGCACCACTCACTACCCCTGGGCATAAAGGTTGAAAGCTAGGCAAAATGGTTGCAGTCCTAAGAACACTGCCTGCATTCAAAATGGCCCCCTCCCTCCCAGCACATGGCCAGGGCCTGTAGCAGCACTCAAAATGGCCCCCACTTACTTGGCCTGTCCCCATGAATACCCCAAAAAATCGAAAAACACAGAAAAATCTGCACAATCCCATGCCATCCAGGCCCTCCATGATGTTTAAATTCAAGACACCCCACAGAAAGACTAGGCAAATGCACCACTCACTACCCCTGGTAAAAAGGCCACAACAACAGCCCAAAAAAACGAAAATCACAGAAAAGTCAGCACAATCCCAAGCCCTCCATGATGTTTAAATTCAAGACACCCCACAGAAAGACTAGGCCTATGCACCACTCACTACCCCTGGGCATACAGGTTGAAAGCTAGGCAAAATGGTTGCAGACCTAAGAACACTGCCTGCATTCAAAATGGCCCCCTCCCTCCCAGCACATGGCCAGGGCCTGTAGCAGCACTCAAAATGGCCCCCACCCACATGGCTTGTCCCCATGAACACCCCAAAAAATCGAAAAACACAGACAAATCAGCACAATCCAATGCCATCCAGGCCCTCCAAGATGTTTAAATTCAAGACACCCCACAGAAAGACTAGGCACATGCACCACTCACTACCCCTGGTGAAAAGGCCACAACAGCCCAAAAAAACGAAAATCACAGAAAAATCAGCACAATCCCAAGCCCTCCATGATGTTTAAATTCAAGACACCCCACAGAAAGACTAGGCCTATGCACCACTCACTACCCCTGGGCATAAAGGTTGAAAGCTAGGCAAAATGTTTGCAGACCTAAGAACACTGCCTGCATTCAAAATGGCCCCCTCCCTCCCAGCACATGGCCAGGGCCTGTAGCAGCACTCAAAATGGCCCCCACCCACATGGCCTGTCCCCATGAACACCCCAAAAAATCGAAAAACACAGAAAAATCAGCACAATCCCATGCCATCCAGGCCCTCCATGATGTTTAAATTCAAGACACCCCACAGAAAGACTAGGCACATGCACCACTCACTACCCCTGGTGAAAAGGCCAAAACAACAGCCCAAAAAACGAAAATCACAGAAAAATCAGCACAATCCCAAGCCATCCAGGCCCTCCATGATGTTTTTATTAAAGAGACCCCACATAAAGACTCAGTCCACCCACCACTGAGTACCCCTGGGCAAAAGGCCCCAACAACAGCCCAAAAATCGAAAATTACAAAATTGTAGTTGCAGCAACTGTAATGCCCCAAACAAACTTACTTGTGAAATTTCTAATCCAAAAGTGATCCAAAGAAAGTCAAAAAGGCCTCAAATCCAAATATCCAGCAGCATCCACAAAAAGTAATCCTTCCAGGTGAAGAATCCGAATGAAAGTGACCAGCACATGAAGAAAGCACTGGGAGGAGCCTGCTGGACAGGAGTAGGAAGTTGGAGACTGTGGGGTACTTCCTTCCTCCCACTCCACCCCCCCCCCCCCAAAAATGGACTCCTTGCAAAAAAATGTGCAGGCAAATGTCAACTTGAGGAGTTATTCTGATAAAAATCATCATTTTCAGAAGGTTTATGCTGCTTGCTGGTGGATTTCTTGTGCAGAATTGCAAATTTTGTATTTTCGCGAGTGCGAGATTGTTGCTGCCCGCCGCATGTACGGGTTCGCGATTGCGAACTCCCGCGATACGTGATCACGGCGTACTTGTGTTGACAAACTCTCGCTGTGCAAGGTGGCGAGCACGATGACTTAATCGCGGTCACCAAACTCCCGCGGGATCTCGCAGCAAGATCCAAAATGGCGCAGCACTTGCAAAATATCGAGAAAAACGACTCGGCAAACGCTGAATGACGGTAAGTGAACGCCGCGCGCCGCAAAATTGTATCACCAAGAAAAAAAAATCCGCCGCGTGCGAATTTGCGGATTTTCGGTAAATTCGCGAGCGTTCGCGGATTGCAAATTTACCGAAAATCCGCAAAATCCGCAAGCGGAACGGATTTTCCGCCCATGCTTAGGTGCCGGGTGAGGATTTAAGTGAAACAATTGTGACTCAGTATACAATAATATGTGACATAATCAACAAAAGTCAAAGTTCATGTATATTTTCTTGGGATGGTCCCCATAAATCGGGGCCACACGGAACATGCAAAAGTCAAAACATTATGTACAGTCAAGCTCCTAAACGGCTGTACATATCCTGCTGATGATAGGAGTTGATAGGGTAGGCAACCGTCTACGTTTCGACCCTAAAGGTTTGTAGGGTAACCTGGTTACGGGAGATGCGATGAGCCACAGCCTCGAGACCTTGTACATACCCTAGCGTTTCGATTGAATAGATACGGGCAACGGAATGATTAATCTCAGCCGTTTTTCCTGATAATAAGATTGTTTACGGAGCGATATTTGACGCATCCGATGCCATCCGGCTTGCAACTTTGGCAAGGAGGTCAGCCCATCAGCCCTCATCCTCCCTTCCCCCGTTTGTCCTGATGAAGACCCGCGTTGTAAGGGCAATCCACCCTACAAAGCTTTAGGGTCGAAATGTAGACAGTTGCCTACCCTATGAACTCCTATCATCAGCAGGATATGTACAGCCGTTTAGGAGCTTGATTGTACATAATGTTTTGACTTTTGCATGTTCCGTGTGGCCTCGATTTATGGGGACCATCCCAAGAAAATATACATGAACTTTGACTTTTGTTGTTTATGTCACATATTATTGTATACTGAGTCACAATTGTTTCACTTAAATCCTCACCCGGCACCCCCTTCCCCCCTTCTTCCTATGTGGGCACAAAACTATTTGATTAAATAAAAAGTTCCCTTTTGATAAATACCGCTTAACCAGAAAAAGGTTGATATAAGTGCGTTGTGAATAAAAACATTGCACTTGCGATTTGTTCTTCTATTTCCTTTCTTTTTCATTTGTAAATAAGTAATTTCATGGTATACTATATACTAATTGTTCTCTCAGGTCTGGGACCCCTCTGTCCATAATGAATAATCACTCACGTCCGTTTGACTTTATGGGTATAACCCTGTTGTATGTAACATCCAATTACAAGGTGGCCTGAGTACACAACTTTACTCTGCCCTATCCAGCACTTTGTGATCTCCATAGTGAGGCCTGCCTTCTGCAGGGCCTCGAGTAGCCTCGAGTACATTTCTGAGGTAGACCAGGTGATCCTCGCAGGTGGAGCTAAAGACAGATATATCATCTAGATATGCTGCACTATAGATTTCCAGTCCTGTTAAGACTTTATTCACCAGCCTCTGAAATGTGTCAGGTGCATTTTTCAAACCAAAAGGCATCACAATAAATTGATAATGCCCACTGGGGTTCGAAAATGCTATTTTTGATTTGGCATCCTCATAAAGTCTGAGTTGCCAATAACCAGCAGTGAGGCCAAATGTACTGACACATTTGGCAGAGTCCAAAGTATCAATCAGTTCATCTGTCCTGGGAATTGGATAGGCATCAGTCCTAGTGACTTCATTGAGACCTCTATAGTCAACACAAAACCTAATCTCTCTCTTATCATCCTGGATATGCGCTTTTAGTACAATGGCTTCAGGGCTAGCCTAAGGGCTATATGAAGGCTCAATGACCCCCTCCAACTCCAGCATCTTTTGGGATTCTTTTCTGATGCAATTTCTGACATGGTCAGGCTGTCTGTAAAAGGTGCTCTTCAGATGCAGACTGTCACCTGTGTCCACTTCATGGCTACACCATGTAGTTTGACTGGGTGTCAGAGATAGAGACCAGGAAACTGATTGAGAACATGTCTGTAATCAGCTTGCTGTTGATCAGTGAGTATGTCTACCAAGGCTACTCCTTCAACTGATCCATTAACAGGGTCCTGAGAGAAAAGATCAGGGAGAGGGTCACTTTCTTCCTCCTCACCCTCATCAGAGACCATGAGCATCCTCATGTAAGCCTGATCAATAAACGTTTTCAGGTGATTCACATGATGCACCCTGTGGGGACTTCTTGGAGTACCTAGGTCAACTAAATAGGTGACCTAAGGGGCACTCCACTTGTCTTGAAAAGCTGCATTTTCTCCATTTACAGTCAAGAGTTTGTCTCTACCTTTGTTAGCAAAGGAGAGCCAAAGGATAGCTGCCCACTGCCACTGAGAAATCTTCTGAACTTTACAGGCCCTCTCTAAAGCAGTAACCCACTTATGGATGTCATCACCCTCCTGGTAAGAAGGGACTATCCTGCTCCAGTCCAAGTGTCAAAGGGATCTTCCCTAACTCTAGGTTCACTAGTCCTGCCACCATGGGATTATAAAACTAAATTCTTCCTAGCCCTCTGCACTTCTAGGGGGTCCTTATCTAGGGCCAACTCCTTCTTGATTCTGAGCTTGGCTCGCTGAAGTTTGAGCAGGTGGTATTTCCTTTCTAAAACATTTCCAACTTCCTGCCAGAGACGGAAGTCCCTATTGAAGTGGCAGAGGAGGCTGAATTAACAGAGGAGGACCTGGACTTCCCCTGAAACTTTTGTACCCTCCCAGGAGGAATAACGGGGTCATACCTCTAGGGCCTCCCCCTGTGTCACTAGAACTATTCCCTGGGGGACTACAGTTCTCCAGTAAGGAGCCTCGAGACTCCTCCTGGATGTGCTCAGAAGGAGAGTTTGGCTCATCTTCAGGTGCATCCCCATCCATATCCAAGTTACCCTGTCCACCTGACATTTTTTCTTGGTAGCAATTACTGTTTCCCAAAGATGACTTCCCTGTTAATACCCAACTCTCCAAATGTCTCTTGTAAATAAATCATCATAGTCTTGAGCAAGGCCTCTACATCTTCAATTATTCAAGATTCAAAAGTACTTTATTCGGTTATAAAAACAAAATAACCATAAAAGTAGCATGAAAGGTACAATTAACAAGGGGTCAAGTAAACATTTTAAAATCACAAAGAAAGAAAGAAAAAAGCAAACTACAAAATTGAGTTCATATATACAATATAGAAAATTAATCCATTTGCATTGATTTGCGACACTTAAAAACTAATTTTAAAAATTCAGCAATTGAGGCTACCATAAAAACAGTATCCATTTTCTGGCACTCTAAAAACGCTAGGCGACATCTATATACATTTAAATCTTTGAGGATAGGGATGATGAGTTTCCTTCGGAAAAAGGTATAAAATTTACAGAAAAAAAGTATATGTATATCGGATTGTTGGGATACATCGTCACATGGACAAAGACATAAATCCTTCGACCAGCAATTCATCACGGGGAACGATAATGTCCTAAAAACAATATTAAATCTAAATCGGGTCAAAAGGAAGCGTTCATGGTTGGACATGTACAATGATAAATATGGCTGCAATTTCTCTCCGCATAATATGTCCTGGTGGGCAGAAGCAGTCTTTTTTCTCGCCTCCTCTATATGTCTTTTTTCCCTGAGGTACGACATACACAGATTTTTCAAGTCTCTTCTAGGTATGTATGCCATTGATTGTGGGTCCTCAAAGTATTGGGGGCAACTTAATTTTTCAAAAAAGTTTCTGACATAGCATATCCATTTAAAATCATTGATATTGTCCAATGCTAAATTATCCTTTAAAATAGCCCGATTAACAACACATTCATCATTTGTCCAAACCCTATGCCAAAGAAGGATTGGCTGAATTTTAATAGTATCAGTAACGTAAGGTATTCCCAATTCAGCATGGCATATCATCGTTGCAGTACTTTCGGGCACGGACAGAATGTGGCATAAAAACTTATTTTCCATGATTTGAATTGAACTGATATTTGAGTAACCCCACAATCCTGCACCGTAGGAAACTACAGATAAACAAGTCGCGTTATAAACAGTTAAAATCTCCTTTATGGGTTTTTTTCCTAATTTTCTCATAAAGCATTTTAGGGCCATAATAGTTTTCGAAAATAACAAAGATCTAGCATGGATTGCAGTAGTCCATGAGCCACTTTCATGAAACAATATGCCGAGATATGGGAAGGTGGGGGTCCTTTCTAAGGGATTGGAGTTTATAAAAATTGGCTTCAAATGCTTGCTTGTTCTTGACCCACAATACATAGACAGAGTTTTAGAACAATTGATTTTCAAATCTAAACCAAGCATAAAACTGTTAAAGGATGTAACCAAAGTTTGTAAAGCCATTGGGGTGCGTGCCATCAAAACAGCATCATCAGCGTACATCAGGGCAGGGACAGGCCTACCTCCCACCATAGGCATGTCCCTGCCCTCCTGCACGAGGTGCTTCTCCATTCCATTTATATATAACAAAAATAAAAAGGGGGCAAGAACGCACCCTTGGCGCACCCCCCGACCAATCCCAAATTTTCTGCTGCATTCACCATTTTTCCCATATCTGACACTTGCAGTGGCCCCGGAATATAGATCTCTCAGAAAGCATATAATGGCATTGTCTACCCCCAAGTCGGCCATAATTGACCACAGTTTAATGTGTGACACACAATCAAAAGCTGATGATAAATCAACAAATGTGAGGTATAGACGTTGTTTTTTGACCTTTATATACTTCTGTTGCAAGGTGAACAGATTCAATCCTTGCTCTATGGTCCCTAAACCCTTTTGGAACCCAAATTGAAAATCGCTTAAAACCCCGTTATCTTCAGCCCAGCTTTGCAATTTAGCTAAAATCACTCTCCCCAGAATTTTTATGGAAGAGTCCAATAGGGAAATTGGACTCTTCCATTATTGTATTAATAAAATGCTCAATATGTTGGCTAGAAAAATTCTACCATGAGGCATATTTGCTAGTTTGGTCATTTTTATAGTTTTTGTGAGCCTCTCATACAACAAAGTTTTTGTGCTTTACTGCATGCCTCTCACTTCTCATTTGTGACCTTCCACCCACTGTATTCATGTGTAAGCTTCACAAACAAACATTGTTTCTGGTGTTCATCACTAGCACCTCATATCTGAGCTTTGCCACACAATTCATTCTGCATATCTAACTATATCTATCTTATGTGAGAATCTTATTTGTGTCTCACACAGCAGGCTGTTTTACATTAGTAGGCATCTCTCTTCCACACAAACACTGTAAATCTCATTTTTGTGACATCCCACACAAGGATAATTCTTATTGCAAATTTATCTTATAGGGTATCTTATATTCCTATGCAAGATAATGTGGTTTGAGTGCACTCTACACTTATGTCATCCAGCTGCAATAGCGCTTCTCATAGGTTAGACAACAAATGGTTTTGTATTGCGTTGTACACTTTGCGATGCATTG
This sequence comes from Lissotriton vulgaris, assembly GCF_964263255.1. Lineage (NCBI taxonomy): Eukaryota > Metazoa > Chordata > Amphibia > Caudata > Salamandridae > Lissotriton > Lissotriton vulgaris. The sequence goes on along the minus strand of NC_141687.1, from coordinate 866,446,573 downwards.
AGGGTTTCTCCACCCTCCATCCTCAGGAATGCAGGCAATAAACTTACAGTGTTTGAGAAACTATTCTCGCTCTCCTTCTAGTGCCCTGCTAAACCTGGGACTTTCAAAAAGGATCTGACTGACTTCAATACTCAAACAGACACACAGAATCCTACACCATACTGTTAGACCTATCAGCCTTAGGATGGACTTCCCCCAAACTTTTTTGTCTGCTTACCTCCTCTTTTTGTGATTAATTTTGTTAGCCTTAGGTCTCTGAGGAGTTTACCTCTGCTCACCAGTGCTAAAGTGCATGTGCGTCTCCCTTAAAAATGTGAACATTGGTGTATACCCGATTGGCCTTTTATATTTACTTGTAAATACCTTGTACAGTGTTACACCATATACCCAGGGCCTGTAAATTAAATGCTACTAGTGGGTCTGCAGTACTGATTGTGTCACCCACACAAGTAGCCCTTTAAACATGTCTCAGGCCTGCCACTGCAGAGCCTGTGTGAGTAGTTTTACTGCCAGGTTGACTTGGTATTAAAATCCCCTTGCCAAGCCTTAAACTTCCTTTTATTATACATACGTCACCCCTAAGGTAGGCCCTATGTAGCCCATGGAGGAGGGTGCTATGTTGCTAAAAGGTAGGACATGTACTATGTTTTGCATGTCCTTGTAGTGAAAAACATCTACATTCATTTTTCACTAATGTGAGGCCTATTCTTCTCATAGATTGACATTGGGAATTCCTTAATATACTCTTTTAAGGTGGAGTTCCTGGTTAGAAAGGAGTAGCAGATGCATGTTTTATAACTTGGAATGGCAATGATAAATCCTTTTTACTGGTAAGGATAGATTGCACATTACTATTTAAGATATGCCTACCCCTGGGCATAAAGGTTGAAAGCTAGGCAAAATGGTTGCAGTCCTAAGAACACTGCCTGCATTCAAAATGGCCCCCTCCCTCCCAGCACATGGCCAGGGCCTGTAGCAGCACTCAAAATGGCCCCCACTTACTTGGCCTGTCCCCATGAATACCCCAAAAAATCGAAAAACACCCTATGAACTCCTATCATCAGCAGGATATGTACAGCCGTTTAGGAGCTTGATTGTACATAATGTTTTGACTTTTGCATGTTCCGTGTGGCCTCGATTTATGGGGACCATCCCAAGAAAATATACATGAACTTTGACTTTTGTTGTTTATGTCACATATTATTGTATACTGAGTCACAATTGTTTCACTTAAATCCTCACCCGGCACCCCCTTCCCCCCTTCTTCCTATGTGGGCACAAAACTATTTGATTAAATAAAAAGTTCCCTTTTGATAAATACCGCTTAACCAGAAAAAGGTTGATATAAGTGCGTTGTGAATAAAAACATTGCACTTGCGATTTGTTCTTCTATTTCCTTTCTTTTTCATTTGTAAATAAGTAATTTCATGGTATACTATATACTAATTGTTCTCTCAGGTCTGGGACCCCTCTGTCCATAATGAATAATCACCCAGGTCCGTTTGACTTTATGGGTATAACCCTGTTGTATGTAACATCCAATTACAAGGTGGCCTGAGTACACAACTTTACTCTGCCCTATCCAGCACTTTGTGATCTCCATAGTGAGGCCTGCCTTCTGCAGGGCCTCGAGTAGCCTCGAGTACATTTCTGAGGTAGACCAGGTGATCCTCGCAGGTGGAGCTAAAGACAGATATATCATCTAGATATGCTGCACTATAGATTTCCAGTCCTGTTAAGACTTTATTCACCAGCCTCTGAAATGTGTCAGGTGCATTTTTCAAACCAAAAGGCATCACAATAAATTGATAATGCCCACTGGGGTTCGAAAATGCTATTTTTGATTTGGCATCCTCATAAAGTCTGAGTTGCCAATAACCAGCAGTGAGGCCAAATGTACTGACACATTTGGCAGAGTCCAAAGTATCAATCAGTTCATCTGTCCTGGGAATTGGATAGGCATCAGTCCTAGTGACTTCATTGAGACCTCTATAGTCAACACAAAACCTAATCTCTCTCTTATCATCCTGGATATGCGCTTTTAGTACAATGGCTTCAGGGCTAGCCTAAGGGCTATATGAAGGCTCAATGACCCCCTCCAACTCCAGCATCTTTTGGGATTCTTTTCTGATGCAATTTCTGACATGGTCAGGCTGTCTGTAAATGGTGCTCTTCAGATGCAGACTGTCACCTGTGTCCACTTCATGGCTACACCATGTAGTTTGACTGGGTGTCAGAGATAGAGACCAGGAAACTGATTGAGAACATGTCTGTAATCAGCTTGCTGTTGATCAGTGAGTATGTCTACCAAGGCTACTCCTTCAACTGATCCATTAACAGGGTCCTGAGAGAAAAGATCAGGGAGAGGGTCACTTTCTTCCTCCTCACCCTCATCAGAGACCATGAGCATCCTCATGTAAGCCTGATCAATAAACGTTTTCAGGTGATTCACATGATGCACCCTGTGGGGACTTCTTGGAGTACCTAGGTCAACTAAATAGGTGACCTAAGGGGCACTCCACTTGTCTTGAAAAGCTGCATTTTCTCCATTTACAGTCAAGAGTTTGTCTCTACCTTTGTTAGCAAAGGAGAGCCAAAGGATAGCTGCCCACTGCCACTGAGGAATCTTCTGAACTTTACAGGCCCTCTCTAAAGCAGTAACCCACTTATGGATGTCATCACCCTCCTGGTAAGAAGGGACTATCCTGCTCCAGTCCAAGTGTCAAAGGGATCTTCCCTAACTCTAGGTTCACTAGTCCTGCCACCATGGGATTATAAAACTAAATTCTTCCTAGCCCTCTGCACTTCTAGGGGGTCCTTATCTAGGGCCAACTCCTTCTTGATTCTGAGCTTGGCTCGCTGAAGTTTGAGCAGGTGGTATTTCCTTTCTAAAACATTTCCAACTTCCTGCCAGAGACGGAAGTCCCTATTGAAGTGGCAGAGGAGGCTGAATTAACAGAGGAGGACCTGGACTTCCCCTGAAACTTTTGTACCCTCCCAGGAGGAATAACGGGGTCATACCTCTAGGGCCTCCCCCTGTGTCACTAGAACTATTCCCTGGGGGACTACAGTTCTCCAGTAAGGAGCCTCGAGACTCCTCCTGGATGTGCTCAGAAGGAGAGTTTGGCTCATCTTCAGGTGCATCCCCATCCATATCCAAGTTACCCTGTCCACCTGACATTTTTTCTTGGTAGCAATTACTGTTTCCCAAAGATGACTTCCCTGTTAATACCCAACTCTCCAAATGTCTCTTGTAAATAAATCATCATAGTCTTGAGCAAGGCCTCTACATCTTCAATTATTCAAGATTCAAAAGTACTTTATTCGGTTATAAAAACAAAATAACCATAAAAGTAGCATGAAAGGTACAATTAACAAGGGGTCAAGTAAACATTTTAAAATCACAAAGAAAGAAAGAAAAAAGCAAACTACAAAATTGAGTTCATATATACAATATAGAAAATTAATCCATTTGCATTGATTTGCGACACTTAAAAACTAATTTTAAAAATTCAGCAATTGAGGCTACCATAAAAACAGTATCCATTTTCTGGCACTCTAAAAACGCTAGGCGACATCTATATACATTTAAATCTTTGAGGATAGGGATGATGAGTTTCCTTCGGAAAAAGGTATAAAATTTACAGAAAAAAAGTATATGTATATCGGATTGTTGGGATACATCGTCACATGGACAAAGACATAAATCCTTCGACCAGCAATTCATCACGGGGAACGATAATGTCCTAAAAACAATATTAAATCTAAATCGGGTCAAAAGGAAGCGTTCATGGTTGGACATGTACAATGATAAATATGGCTGCAATTTCTCTCCGCATAATATGTCCTGGTGGGCAGAAACAGTCTTTTTTCTCGCCTCCTCTATATGTCTTTTTTCCCTGAGGTACGACATACACAGATTTTTCAAGTCTCTTCTAGGTATGTATGCCATTGATTGTGGGTCCTCAAAGTATTGGGGGCAACTTAATTTTTCAAAAAAGTTTCTGACATAGCATATCCATTTAAAATCATTGATATTGTCCAATGCTAAAATATCCTTTAAAATAGCCCGATTAACAACACATTCATCATTTGTCCAAACCCTATGCCAAAGAAGGATTGGCTGAATTTTAATAGTATCAGTAACGTAAGGTATTCCCAATTCAGCATGGCATATCATCGTTGCAGTACTTTCGGGCACGGACAGAATGTGGCATAAAAACTTATTTTCCATGATTTGAATTGAACTGATATTTGAGTAACCCCACAATCCTGCACCGTAGGAAACTACAGATAAACAAGTCGCGTTATAAACAGTTAAAATCTCCTTTATGGGTTTTTTTCCTAATTTTCTCATAAAGCATTTTAGGGCCATAATAGTTTTCGAAAATAACAAAGATCTAGCATGGATTGCAGTAGTCCATGAGCCACTTTCATGAAACAATATCCCGAGATATGGGAAGGTGGGGGTCCTTTCTAAGGGATTGGAGTTTATAAAAATTGGCTTCAAATGCTTGCTTGTTCTTGACCCACAATACATAGACAGAGTTTTAGAACAATTGATTTTCAAATCTAAACCAAGCATAAAACTGTTAAAGGATGTAACCAAAGTTTGTAAAGCCATTGGGGTGCGTGCCATCAAAACAGCATCATCAGCGTACATCAGGGCAGGGACAGGCCTACCTCCCACCATAGGCATGTCCCTGCCCTCCTGCACGAGGTGCTTCTCCATTCCATTTATATATAACAAAAATAAAAAGGGGGCAAGAACGCACCCTTGGCGCACCCCCCGACCAATCCCAAATTTTCTGCTGCATTCACCATTTTTCCCATATCTGACACTTGCAGTGGCCCCGGAATATAGATCTCTCAGAAAGCATATAATGGCATTGTCTACCCCCAAGTCGGCCATAATTGACCACAGTTTAATGTGTGACACACAATCAAAAGCTGATGATAAATCAACAAATGTGAGGTATAGACGTTGTTTTTTGACCTTTATATACTTCTGTTGCAAGGTGAACAGATTCAATCCTTGCTCTATGGTCCCTAAACCCTTTTGGAACCCAAATTGAAAATCGCTTAAAACCCCGTTATCTTCAGCCCAGCTTTGCAATTTAGCTAAAATCACTCTCCCCAGAATTTTTATGGAAGAGTCCAATAGGGAAATTGGACTCTTCCATTATTGTATTAATAAAATGCTCAATATGTTGGCTAGAAAAATTCTACCATGAGGCATATTTGCTAGTTTGGTCATTTTTATAGTTTTTGTGAGCCTCTCATACAACAAAGTTTTTGTGCTTTACTGCATGCCTCTCACTTCTCATTTGTGACCTTCCACCCACTGTATTCATGTGTAAGCTTCACAAACAAACATTGTTTCTGGTGTTCATCACTAACACCTCATATCTGAGCTTTGCCACACAATTCATTCTGCATATCTAACTATATCTATCTTATGTGAGAATCTCATTTGTGTCTCACACAGCAGGCTGTTTTACATTAGTAGGCATCTCTCTTCCACACAAACACTGTAAATCTCATTTTTGTGACATCCCACACAAGGATAATTCTTATTGCAAATTTATCTTATAGGGTATCTTATATTCCTATGCAAGATAATGTGGTTTGAGTGCACTCTACACTTATGTCATCCAGCTGCAATAGCGCTTCTCATAGGTTAGACAACAAATGGTTTTGTATTGCGTTGTACACTTTGCGATGCATTGAGGGTTTCTCCACCCTCCATCCTCAGGAATGCAGGCAATAAACTTACAGTGTTTGAGAAACTATTCTCGCTCTCCTTCTAGTGCCCTGCTAAACCTGGGACTTCCAAAAAGGATCTGACTGACTTCAATACTCAAACAGACACACAGAATCCTACACCATACTGTTAGACCTATCAGCCTTAGGATGGACTTCCCCCAAACTTTTTTGTCTGCTTACCTCCTCTTTTTGTGATTAATTTTGTTAGCCTTAGGTCTCTGAGGAGTTTACCTCTGCTCACCAGTGCTAAAGTGCATGTGCGTCTCCCTTAAAAATGTGAACATTGGTGTATACCCGATTGGCCTTTTATATTTACTTGTAAATACCTTGTACAGTGTTACACCATATACCCAGGGCCTGTAAATTAAATGCTACTAGTGGGTCTGCAGTACTGATTGTGTCACCCACACAAGTAGCCCTTTAAACATGTCTCAGGCCTGCCACTGCAGAGCCTGTGTGAGTAGTTTTACTGCCAGGTTGACTTGGTATTAAAATCCCCTTGCCAAGCCTTAAACTTCCTTTTATTATACATACGTCACCCCTAAGGTAGGCCCTATGTAGCCCATGGAGGAGGGTGCTATGTTGCTAAAAGGTAGGACATGTACTATGTTTTGCATGTCCTTGTAGTGAAAAACATCTACATTCATTTTTCACTAATGTGAGGCCTATTCTTCTCATAGATTGACATTGGGAATTCCTTAATATACTCTTTTAAGGTGGAGTTCCTGGTTAGAAAGGAGTAGCAGATGCATGTTTTATAACTTGGAATGGCAATGATAAATCCTTTTTACTGGTAAGGATAGATTGCACATTACTATTTAAGATATGCCACTTTTAGAAAGTGGACATTTATCTGCTCTTTCAGCTCTGTATGCATGCAGCCTGTCTCTAGTACACTTCAATATTAGTCCAATTGCATTTTGAGAATAGGAATGTCGCAAAGAGCATTCAGTTTATTTTTCCTTTTTTTCGTCCAACCTTTGTTTGCTTGATCCATGACATTGTAAGATTCAAAAACATGTTTTTTTCACATTTGGTCTAATTACTTTATGAATGTAAATAACAATTAAAGCATATTTGCAAACTGTGACTACATGCCTGCAATTATCAATGTTACACTACAAAACTATGCAATTGTATTTTTTTAACAGAGCGTACGGCTCTCAGACAATGGCCGATTTGTAAAAGGTCACTGGAAAGTCCAAAAGGTTGTCCCTGTCCCCCCCCCCCCAGAATTTTAGTGTCTCCTACACCCTTGGCCGGGATTCTTGTTCGCTGGCTTGGCTCCGTATCGCTGCATGGCTTCTCTCGCGGCAGACTCTGTCTGTGTGCATGCGCAGCTTGGATTCTGGCAGCTTGGAGGGCCGTTTGTTGTTAGACGGAGGAGAGCAGAAGGCAGCCTCTCCTTTCACTGTACTACTCTGGACCGAGTGGTGTTTCATGGGACAATCAGGTTTGATATGCAGTCCGCGACACTTAGGATAAGTGTCGACTCCCTAAGCACAACCAATAGAAAAACGTTTTGAAAGAAATTGCTTCAGTGAATACAGTTCAATGAGTGATATTATTGATTATCACAACGATTTATTCCATGTTGTTTTCACATGTAGTTCGATAGTTCATAGAATCATGGTGGATTTAATCCAAGTATCATTCCCAGATACAATGCATTCAATACATGGTAAACTCATCACATCACCCAATGCATTTCGGACAGAGGAAAAAATCATTACCAAACCCAGACAAATCACTCCTACTGTATATAAGGGTAATCAACCATGTCTTAATTGCAAAAATTGCAACAACCTAATCAAAGGGCCAATTATGAAACATCAGATGAAAGGCACCAATATCAATTTGAGACTCAATGCTACTTGTGACACTGAAAATTTAATTTACATTATCAAATGCCCGTGTGGTTTGATTTATACTGGCAAGACTTCGCGCAAGTTGAAAACGCAAATTAATGAACACAAAAGCAATATACGGACTGAGAACGTTAAATCTAATTTGGCAATACACTTCAAAGACAATAGACATAATGTAAGCCAACTTAGATTTGCTGCTGTTGAAGTGGTGGCCAAGCGTGAGGGCAGAGACAATAATAATTTTCTCTTGCAGTGTGAGAATCACTGGATCAAGTTTTTGCAATCTTCCAAGCCTTTGGGTTTAAATGATCGGATGGAATTTTCATGTTATTTGTGAGGAGCAGGTTTCCTTGTACTCAGTTTGATTGTTGTTATCTTTATGCCTATATTTATTAATGCCTATAGTTTTCTCATGCTTGTATCACCTCCCTTTAATTTTATCATTTGTCTATATATTGGTCAGATGTTATTCACTGTTTTTCGTTGAACTTCACTTCACTGTTATCAATAGTAAACCCTTTTCTTCGCTTTCTGGTTACACACCATTACAATATGGCCGCTATTTACGCTGTCCTCTTTCTATGCGCATGTTTCACTGATTACTTTCTCGCATACGCGACACCAACAAAAACTCTCACGTAGCGATGGACGCACGATGTAGTTATGCTATTCTACGCTGAATCACCAGTAAGTCCTTCTTTGAATGCTTGCACTTTACTTTGGGCATTTATTTCACTACATTTATCTATAAACTCACCTTGGCGATTAATGTTTTGGTTATTTTCCGATTAAATGTTGGGCAGCATGATTTCACTTGCCGCTTCATGTTCTATTTATGTTTGGGACTTTTCAATTCACTATCTAAGCACTTTCACAGTTTCATTCACACTGAGCCATGGGCTGCTTCACAACCGTGGTTGGCACCGTCTCGTTTGGGACTTGTTCACTTATTTTTTTATTTATTTTCTTATATAGCGCAGGATTCGACCCCCAAGGGGGTATCTCCGTGCCTGCGCATAGGTGCAGATGCTGGACTGATAATTGAGATGTAGAACTACCAGTGAACTATGAGGTCGAATAAAGATGGGTTTTAAGGCCCTTCCTAAAGGATTGAAAATTTAAATTAGTTTTTAAGGCAAGTGGAAGTGAATTCCAGAGAATGGGGCCTTTGTGGGAGATGGCACGTCCTCCCTGTCTTGCTCTCTTAATCCTGGGGACCTGAAGCAGTTGCTGGTTGCTTGAGCGGAGAGAGCGTCCAGGACTATAAGGGATGAACTTGTCTGTTAGGTATTTAGGGCCTGTGCCAAAGAGGCATTTGTGGATGGTACAACAAATTTTATATTTAACCCGCTGCCGAACCGGCAGCCAATGAAGGCTATCCAGAAGCGGGCGGGAGGGGGTTCTAGGCTGAGCATTGAGTACCAGTTTTGCTGCGATGTTCTGGACCACTTGCAGACGATTAAGTTGTTCCTCATTGGCCGAGATGAACAGGCCATTGCAGTAGTCCAATCTACTGATCACCAACGTCTGGACCAAAGTCTTGCGATGATAGTCAGGCAAGAGTGGAAAAACACGTTGCAGAAGTCCGATGGTGTGGAAACATAGACCAGCAACTTGATTGGCATGCTCTTTAAGCACCACTGCCTGATCCAGATGTACTCCGAGGTTTTTAACGGTCTGTTTTGGACTTAGCACTGGCCCGAGATCTAGAGGCCACCATTCTGGGGACCACAGAAGCGGGGCCTCTCTGAATAACATCACCTCTGTTTTGCCTACATTACATTGAAGGCAGTTTGCAGCTATCCAGTTAGAAACCACCCTCATACCATCCGCAAAAGATTTCCTTATTGCTGGAGTAAGGGACTGGAAAGGGAACAGGAGCTGGGTGTCGTCAGCGTAGGACACCGGGGTGAACCCATATTCTCTCACAATGTCAGCCAAGGGTGCCACATACACATTAAATAGTGTAGGGCTTAGACATGAGCCTTGTGGCACTCCCTTGGTGAGCTCCCTAGAGATGGATTGAAGGGAGCCCAATCTGACACCTTGGGAGCGGCCACACCCCCTATGCCCACCTCCCGCAGGCGGCCGAGAAGAATCTCATGTGACACCGCGTCGAAGGCCGCGGACAAATCTAACAGCACCAGAATCATTGAGCCCCCTCCATCTAGTGTCATCCTGATCATATCGGTCACTGAGAGGAGGGCAGATTCGGTGCTGTGATTGGGTCTGAACCCCGATTGCGAGGGGTCCAGGCCTCCCGCTATCTCGATGTATTTTGACAGACAGGTGTTCACATGCTTCTCGGCCATCTTGCTAAAGTATGGCAAAAGGGAGATGGGTCGGAGGTTAGAAAGATCCGTCCATGGGTATGCCGTGTTCTTACGAATAGGGTTCACCACCGCTCTCTTCCATTCCATAGGTACCTGCCCTTCCTTGAGTGAGAGATTTAATACAGATGTGACCTCAGGCCTAATCAAAGTACTCAAGGGGCCGATCATTTTGGCAGGTAAAAAATCATCCGGGGACCCAGATTTTATGTGACTGATAAGATTGGAAAAATCAGTATCATTAATAGATGGAAAGGTGGTAAATGAATGGTCCCCAAGTATGGATGATTTAGGTGGACTAGGAGAGCTGTTCATGTTACTGGAGGCTATCATGATTTTATCATAGATCGTATTGATTTTATTCTCAAAAAACAGGGAGATGTCGTCACAGAGGGGCTGTGAAAAATCATCCGAACTTTCGCAGGCCATCGGTTTTACGAAGGTCTGTAGTATTTTGTAAAGCTCTTTAGAGGAATTGCCTGCTTCATCAAGTTGCTGGATAAGACTGTTTTTCCTGGCCAGCTTTATATTTTTATAATAATTCGATTGAGCCTCTTTATGTGCCCTTTTATTCTCCTCTGTTTGGGTTTTCCTCCACTTCTTCTCTATTTTTCTACAACCCTGTTTCTCTACTCTAAGTGCTTCGGTGTACCATATTTCTTGCTTAGAGGTGGGATGTTGTTTATGCAGTTTTAGCGGTGCTAGAGTGTCTACTGCCATTGTAAGGGAATCAATAAGTTTGTAGAGGGCCGAATCCACGTTATCTATCTCAGTGAAGATTGGTCTCTTCCATACAATCTCTAGCTCTTCTACTGTTATTTTATGCCACTGTCGTCTCCGGATGGTTGGGAGCGGTGGCTTATGGGAGGGTTTAGAGACACCCAATAAGGAAAATTCCACTAAATAGTGGTCAGACCTGGTGGTATGCATTGGACAAGTCAATTGATGAAAAATACATGGCATCCTTGATACTGGATATCATTTCATTGATGTGTGGTAGAGGATAGCGGTCAACCCATATATTTCTATTTAAATCTCTCAGGCCCACACACATCCTAATTTTGCCATTGGGTTTCCGAGCCAAAACAATGGGACTAAGCCATTCAGAGGCTTCAATAGGTTCAATTACCTTTGCATCTCACAACCTGTTTAACTCTTCTTTTAATAAATCTCGCAAAGCAAATGGCACATTTCTTACTTTATGAACAGTCGGTATATTGTCTGTCTTAAGAATAATTTTGTGTTCAAATTTAACTAAACATCCAAGGTCTTGCTGAACAACTTGGGAAATACAGATTCCCACTTTGATGAAGAGTTGTGATTGGTTGACAATATTTGATGAGAATAATCATAAGATAACAATACTTGATCAGGATGATTGGGATTTAAAATTAGCCCAATTTTTTTAAGATCTTTCCATCCTAATAAGGCCCGTCCTTGTTCAACAACATAAACTTTGCTAACACATGATCTACCTTTAAAGGTTAATTGAGCATCAAAATAACCCAACATAGGTAATTTTATACCGCAATACCCTTTGGGTCGTACATCAGAGGTTATTAGAGTTGTTTTACTCCCATTTTCCCACATACTTTTGTCAATAATAGTATATGGGGAGCATGAGTCTGCCCAAAGTGCCATGTTGTCATGGTTTATTAGTACATTACATTTAGGAGGATGATAATCCTCAGAAATATCATTCACAGATTCATCATGCACAACCATTACTTCAATATTAATTTCATTGTTTTCATTTTCATCATCCTCACTATCAAATTGAGGTTCAACAAGGTTAATAGAACGTTTCCAATTGCTGTTATCACCAGTTCTGCACCACTTAGCAAAATGACCTATTTTTTTGCATTTCATGAATGTGACTTTAGTAGCATGACATTTATTAAAATCTGCAGTATGTTTTTGACTACCACATCTGAAGCATATATGTTTGTTGAAATTGTTTTTGCTTTTGGTAACATTAAAATTTATATCTTTGTTGTCACTTTTAAATTCTGTTTTTTTATACTATTACTTAAGGCATTAACATTACTAGACTCATCTTTATCTTTCTGTTGTAAAGAACTTAATTCTTTAACGTAATGGGAGGTGTTTTCCATTTTTCTAGCAGTATCAAGAGTTTTTTGCGAGAAGGATTTTTAAGTTCAAGTAAACGTTCTTGAATTTTAATGTTCTTAATTCTATTAATAAATTGATCTCTAATTATTTCCTCATGCAAATCTTTGAATTTACAAGTGATGGCTAAAGTTCTTAAACAGGCTACATACTGTTGCACGTTTTCTCCTTGTAATTGTGCTCGAGAGAAAAATGTGTGCCTTTCTATGACAATGCTAGTTTTCTTCCCATAGTTTTCTTCTAAAGCTTTTAAGGCTTCAGAATATACATCTACAGATGTGTCATTTGAACTTGTTTCACTAGTTTCACTGCCTTCATCAACGGTATCAACAACTGTTGAAACAACACGATTTACTACAGGCAAGGTTTTTAAAACTTTCTTCCCTTCAACTCCTAAGTTGTGTTTCAATAAAGCCAATTTCCTAGAAGGTAAAAATACATCGCCACCAATAGCTTCTAGATAAGTTTCAAAAGATTCTGCCCAATCTTCCCAATTCATTGAAGGAGGACCAGGGCATTGTAAAAATTTAGGAGGAGACGCAATAGAAGATGAAACATCCATACTAACTTAAGAAATGTAAATATTAGAAATTAATACATTCACTGAATAAATAAAAAGATTAAAAAAAATGAACTAAAATAAATAATGTAGTCACCGTTGTCTGTATACTGTTGTTTGAATAATTTAAGTTCACTTCAGTTTTTCACACTTCACTGCATGCAGAATGTTTACCTTTAATTGTAATGGTTGCTGTGTAGATTTCCCCCAAAAATTGATGTTTAAAGTTTTTATAATGTTTCCAATATTTCTCTGTGACTGATTTCCGTGACTGATGGCAGTAACTCTGTATTTAATGTTTTAAAAGTGTTATTGTTGTGCTGTAGAAACAAAGGTTTTCCTTAGTGAAAACAAAGCTGACGTCTGTTAACAGAGACGTATACGGTTGTGTACAGTTGCCATGGAGATTAAAGATGGCCGTCGTGCGTCAAAAGCGTAGAGACGCGATGATGCTCCACGTGATTGCAGCTCAATGACGTATAAGAGGCAGGACAACAAACCTTGAAGCGCGTGAACAGCTTGAAGATAAACACTGCGCGTGAAGATGAACTCGAGGCAGGCTATCGTATGTAAACAAGATAACGATCTTGAAGTAAGTCAAGGCAAATTATCGTATACAAACAAGGTAACGATGTTGAAGTAAAAACGTAGCTTCCTTCAAATAAGAGTTATTGCTTAAAAGAAATGCAATCACAGAAAAAAAAGGTTGTTAACGCTGAAATTCACATTTAACGCAATTAAGGCAGGGGAAAAAAAACTTTAAAATATTCAATACTCCTAAAACGATTAGAAGGATGTTGCTGGAAATTAAAAAACTAAAAATGTTCATCAAGTACCTTGTAAGTTCAAAATTATAACTGCCTTAGGGGTTGTCGGTGGATCTCCATCAAGTCAAATCTTCAAAATCTCCATCAAGTCAAATCTTCATAAAATGGAAATTGTAGATTTCTTCAAATCGATCCCATCCTCGTGGCCACTGAAATAACTTGAAGTACAGTAGTTTGGAGAAATAAAGAGGTTTATTCAATAATACAAACCCAGAGGCAACCAAGGACCAACTCCCTCAGCCACCGTACATCTCTGCTCTGCCCCCTGGATTCCACACTCTAGAATCCAGTGAACATGGCATAGCAACATAGAATATTAAAGGAACAACAAGAAGGATACCAAGAGACAACAAGAATAGCCAGTGTATATGGACTGGTATTAACAGTGTGCTTTCTCTTTACAGTATCGTGTTCCCCGCTGTCCCTTCCCTAATTCCCTTTCTCTCGCTTGATCGCCTCAAAACTCTGTGTTTAATCTTTAGAGTTGAGGATGTCAAGAAGTGGACCTCTTTGTGCATTGTCTGTATTCTGAGGAGCTCTTATAATCGATACACTGGGGAGCGCAAGCGAGGCCACTGTCCCCAATCATGGCACTGCTCTCATGCTGCATGAGAACGGTGTCAGGATGGGTCAAGGGAGTTTCCTGGTGGCCGGATTGCAGTCGAAATGAAGACAGAGGATATTGTGTTCGTCTTCAGGTAAAGTTTTTTATGTATATATTGTTTTCGAATGTCTGCCCCCTTGCCCCTGTAGATGCCAGCCACTGGATGGCGCATGGGTTGGATATACCGAGCAGGTTCATCTCAGTCAAAGATTTTACCTTCTAACTTTGTCTGTCAAATGGAAGTCAGAATCCTCCTGCCAGGCAATGCTGCAGGCTGTATCTGCTGAAGTTCTCTCAAAGTCGGATATCCATTAGACCCTGTTGAAGTCGTTAGCTTTAGCAGAAAAATCTCTGAGAGGAAAAATTCTAATTTAGTTCCCAGGGGTGTCCTCGTGTCAGCGTGATGATTTTGGCACCTTTGTCTGATTAAAATTGCTACATTCTGACATAGTTACTTTTTTGGAACCAGCAGCCAGAGTCATCAAAGTAAAATCGGCTCGCAAAGGGCCAGATTCTGAGAATCTGGCCCTTTGCGAGCGCTATTTTTGCATTTGGGATTCATCATCCCAAATGCAAAAATCGCAATTCTAGAAATCGCTAAATTGCGATTAATTGCATTTAAGGAATCCCAATTTGAGATTCCTTAAATGCACTTCATGAACCATTCAAAAATTGCGAATTCGCAATCTGGGGCCGCTATTTACCGCGAAGTCTAACTACGTGGTAAATAGCAAAAACTTTGAAAAATGCACTAAAGTGCATTTTTCAAAGTTTCATGTTGCGCACACACATGCCCTAAGGGCATGTGTGTGCGCAACATGAAACTTTGTGCCATTGATTTGCTTAGGTGTTTGGTCCTGTTTCACTAGTCTAGTCTAAAAGTCTAATGATTTTCTTGGTACAACTTTTCAGTTGTTAGGAGGAGTCCAATTAAAAGAAGGAGAGAGTCCCTGGACCTTAGGAACGGCACTTGGGGATCAAGACTCATTCCAGCAGAGGCCACCAGCAGGGTGCAGTCCAGGTCCCGTTGCTACTGGTCAGCTGGGAACTTCAGTGCTTCAAATGGGCTGTTACTGCCAGTTACTGAGTACCTGCCCTTCTTTATTTTTGGAGGGAGAGTACCTGCATTTTTCAGCAGAGGTGCAATGCTTTAAATTGGAAAGTTCTAAAACTTCTCAAAAGCAATTAGGTACTCTGGGAAAGGGTACTTGAACTTCTCTTTTTCCAGTTCATGCACTGGGGCACTGTAGGGAAAAAGCTTCTTGCAGCTTGTTGTGTCCCTGCAGTGACATAGGAGGTCACCCAACTGACGCTTGGAATCCACGTCTTTGTCCTGGGCGCAAGTGGTAGAATGTCCAGCCCTTCAGGTCTCCTCACAGGTCTCAAACAGCTGGTGCAGTCCTTCTTCTGCTCTTCCACTGGTTTAGAGAGTGTTCTGAGGAGGTGGCCTTGTGGTGCCACATTTACGGTTGGAAGTACATAATGCACTAGATGTTGGGCGGGTGACTGCTAGTCCCTCGCTAAGCAATGGGGTAAATGTCCACTGCAGTAACCATACCCATTTTTTCAGCAGTTCCTGTTTGCCCTTGAGAAGAAATCCCACAATGTCCCGCACTCCTTAAATTCAAGATGGAAAAACCCTTTCCACCTGTGTAAAGTGTGTGTGCCTGCCCAGAGGTGTGGTCAGAGAAATTAGCAGTCACCTCCTTTGTAGTTACTCAGAACTGGGTTTGATTCCTATCTGACTTGGGGGATCAAGCGTTGCCTTCTCAATCTCGCACCTTAAATTTACTTGCTAAATGGAAAGGCCTCTTTACGAATTAATATTGTTCCTGGGTCCACCCTATTAATCTTCCTGCAATTGAAAGTAAAATTCCTCCCCACAACCAGGCCGTTGTTCCTACTCTGTAAGCAGTTGTCATACCTTATTAAGGCCAAGCACTGGCTGGGCAGCTTCTGGAGAGAGAGCTAATGCAAATTAGCTTCCAGTGACTTCAGGCAGCGAAAAGTAACATTCTAAAAGTTACTTTGTCATAGGTATTTATGAAAATTCAAACTGCACCAATGAATTTAACTTTTAATAAATATGAAAAAAATAGTCTTTGAATGACCACTTTATCTGGTTCCTGTCAAAAGTTACAAATTGCAGTTTACAATCTGAACTTTGTCATTTGTTAGAACTTAGCTACAGCCCTGCCAATGAAAATAGGTTTTGCACATGTTCCACTTTTAAATATCAGGCACTCTACCTTGTATGCAAGGTGGACTTAAGTATTCTGTATTAATATTTAAAAACATTGATTGTGGCTTGTCAAAAAGGGTCAGTTTGACAAGTTTGTCAGCAGGATTTTAAACTGCTGCAGTCAGTATACACATGATATGCATGAAGCCTTGTTTTTCAGGCCCACCCTGTGGATGGCACAACAGGTGCTGTAGCCCACAGGTGCCATTTAACTTTCTGGTCCATGTAATAGAAACGTATAGACAATTAAATATGTCAATCGGAGTTCTAAATCCAGCAAAACAGATGAGGCATCACACAAAACGACGGTTATTTCCCACAGAAGCCGCATACTGCATGTATTATGTTATTCAGGTGCTTGTGTGGACAACAAGGATGCATTAAATTAATCTTAAAACCTGCTGGGTCAGAAGAAGGGCAGTGACACTTCCCAACAAAGGGGTATCTCTTCTTAGTGCTTGTGGGAAAACTAAAAGAAAGAGAAAACTTAATAAACATTGGCAAAGCCAATAGGTATTGCCTTTGTTAGGTGACCATTCAGCAACAACAAATAATTGCTGCTTATACCAAATACTAAACACATAGCTGGCCAGCACAGTGACACATACATGCACATGCATCATCATGCTTGTGCACTTATGCACCATGACACTGTGACACATACTTATTTTACTTTATGATCTGACAACAGATTGATAATGTATCCACATACATTCCATCACCATACATGAGTTGTCCATTTCAAGATGATTGACAGGAATATTGTAGCTGTGAAGGAGGGACACAGAGAGTGTTGGGCGGCAGTGAAGTTAGGAAGAAAGCAGCACACATGGGAGAGAGCAAGAACAAAATTGCCCTCTCATGGAGTGCTAGAACCAACAAAAAAATAGATCTATGAATTTGAGCAGTAGAAGGATACAAAACCATCCAATTGAAAGGATGGTAATGAGATGTAAGTAAATGAGACTGACAAGAAAGCCAACCAATGACAAGCAATGGCTTGACCCAAAGCCCACTGTGAGTTTTAGTATTGCTACTGTATATTATAGATCTTTTGACAACAGACTGCTAAAAACTGCCTATGGGAGGTACCGAAAAATGGAGGTTGGAGTGGATATGATAAGATTACAGAAAAAACATGAATTTAAGGGTGAGTGAACGTGAAAGGAAGCAGACGTGGTCATTCAAAAAGAGAGATCTTGCACTAAAGTGGAAACTGTGTCATATTGAGAAAAAGTGAAATACATTTCTAAATATCTTACTAAGCAAGCAAAAGAGAAAGAGAGAAATGGAAAAATCGAATACCGAGGAAAGAGCAGAGGAGAGAAAAACAGACTGAGGTAAAGAAAAATAAAGTGTTGGTGAAAAAAACAGATTTTAAAAGAAAGAAGTTGCTATTAACCGGAAGTATGAAGCTGTGAATTGTATAAAGCTGTCAAAAGAGAGAGTTAGTTAGTAAATGCTCGTAAACAAAGAGTATTGAAATCTGAACAGTGTTTTGTTGGCAAACGGGGAGTGTAATTTAATAAATGAGCTTGTCAAGTCATGGCCAAGGTCTGGAGCATGGTTCTGTAATCGTAATAGACCGTGAAGAGCTTTGTCCGAAATAGATAATAGATACTAATATAGGACAAGAAGAAACCCATGATTACTGCATAAATCAACAATGATCCCAAACATGAACCTTAGATGATAGAAAGGCACTGTGTGGCTAAATTGCTTTGAGGAGTAAATGCCTGATCATCATTAAGGGATGGACAACACTTGCTTAGTGATTTTTGGCAGACCCTGAGAAGATACCAAAGTGAATGAGAGTTATGGCCAGACATGAATATATACATTATGTAGATGGAAAGTGCTGATGCTTTGCTACATTAACACATACACAAGGACGAGGGATGCCCATTTGGTTTTGTGTGCAAAATGAGACATTTTAGATTTAGAAACTCTATGCTACCAAAACATCTTCACTGTTACACTCCTCTGATTAGCTCCAGACTGCCTACAATTAGTAATAGGGCTTCCATTAAACCAGCCTGTGAAGGGAACATTTATAACATAAATAACTACAGTCACCATAATAAGTTTGGAAAGGTGAACAGTGAAATACGCAACTACATAGTCCACAATGTAATAGGAGACCAAAAAAATGGAGAAGGTTGTCAAAGGCTAAGTAAACATCCGACATAGAACGATGTTGGTTTGCTGAAGTGAAAACAGATTGGAGAGGGGGCAGCGGAGTCGTCTGCGGTTGCTGTACAACACGGTGGGCACTATTTGGTAATCACAAAATGCGATGTATGAAATAAATAACTAAAGGTTTAGCGCTTTGTTAAAAAGACCAAATAGCAATTTGGTAAATAGGTAATCGCTATTGGAAATACTACTCAATCATTCCTATGGGCCGCAAATGGTTTTGCATTAGCTAACTTGTGAGTACCTAATTGGTAATCACAAATTAGGTAATGCAAAACTAAGGGGGCCCGGGCCCTAGGGACTCCCTGAAGCACCCACCCCCCCAAAAAATGAATTTTTTGTGCAATTTCAAAAATTGCAAATGGTTACTATTGACTTGGAGTCGATGGTACATTTCCTAAATGCAAAGTTAGCATTTGCAAAATGCTTGGTACATGTGCTTAGAGAATTGCAAATTGTGATTCCATATTTGTAATCGCAAAAAATTGCGATTATCTAAAATGCACTTCCAAAGCCTGTCATACACCCTGAAAGTCTATTTTGCATTTGCAAATGGCCGAATTTACCGGTTTGCATATTCAAAATTGGTTGATACATGTGGCCATATGTCTGTGAATGCCCGATTATGCTAATGTTTAAAAAATGATTGATGGAAAGCCAATTTAAGTAAAGACAGCTATGCGAATTGGGAGGGAAATGCATGGCTAACTCATATAGTTGCATCAACATGTGAGCTAGATCATTATTACATAAGACTTGGGACAGCTCCATGCCAAGTGGCCAAAGGAACCAAAATTGCATGTCTGCCTTTTACTACAAAGGGAGGTGGGAAAGGAACGACGAAGAGGGAAGTAGAGGTATGGATCAAAGAGTTAAAAAGATAACATAACTTTTTGAAAGAATCGTAAAAATATTGGCGGAAAAAAAAATAGTAAAAGCACACGAGAGTACAGATGCCTCTTTGGTGTGGCCGCTGGTAACTCTATAATTAACCTGAACGGTAGGACAGCACCACACTGGCTTTTAATTACAGTTGGTTTGCTTAGCAATATATAGGGCTTTAGCAGCTCAATTTAAGAACACACGAAATGTGTTGCTTGCTGCTTCAAAGCGTGATGTTGGTCTGTACAGAGAGCCTAAATGGGTTTTATGGGTGAGTTTTAAAAATTCAAAAGAAAACACGAGTTACTGCAAGTAGGTTGTGTGGGAATCGTACCACCAGCATGAACAAACAGTTCGGTGTGATTTCTGGAATAGGTGGGCTCCTGGTGTACGTCTAGTTTCTCCAGCATTTCCATTCATCCCACGTGTTTTCTCAGAGTCTCCCAAGTAAGCGAGGAATACCCA
This sequence comes from Lissotriton vulgaris, assembly GCF_964263255.1. Classification (NCBI taxonomy): domain Eukaryota; kingdom Metazoa; phylum Chordata; class Amphibia; order Caudata; family Salamandridae; genus Lissotriton; species Lissotriton vulgaris. Next base: position 866,426,704 of record NC_141687.1, on the reverse strand, counting down.
CATCTGGGCCTGCTCAGGTTCACTGTTCATAGGGTCTCAAATTACACTTCTTTAATGCATTGCAACCTGTCAATTCAGACTCTATTGAATTAGTTACATGGCGCACAGTACCCGTAGGTGTGGTCCGGGGCAGTGGCGTCACTAGGGTTGGTGTCACCCGGTGCGGGTAACTCATGGTGTCACCCCCTCACGACTTACTGACATGACCACCACAGCATTTTCCAGAAAAGTTACGGCTGGCCAATCAGAACGTCAATTACGGCAGTACCATATTTTGCAGTACCCCATTGGCTGAGTGGAAATAATGCTCCCTCAGCATGTATTTTTTATTTTTATTGCATAACGGTCCAGATATCACTAACTTTTCTGAAAAATGTACCCCTTCATAAGCACACCAAGGACTTATTTCAACAAATATTTCTTTAAACTACTAAACAGATTTACCATAAGTAATATTTGGTATTGCAGAACTCTAGGGAGTGGAAAAGTTTGCCTGGTTGTTCAAAAAGAATATATAGCTGATGAAATATCACACATTACAATTTGTATTATTATTCACACATGACTTCTAAGTATTAGTTTAAATCATATTTAATTTGGTACTTGGCTGATTAGGTGGACAAATTGGCGGGAACTCAGTTAAAAGGGCTGCAGAGACACGTGCGTGGCATTTGCTTTCATACTGAAAATAATGCTGACGTTATTTTCTGTGTTAAATCCTGTATGCTTGCGATATCTCTACCTTTATAAGAGGCGTCTGGTAAAGAAAGTGTCATACTTTTTCTTTAGCATGAAATTAGCAATTTTATTCCATCAGTCTCTTTAAAGCTGACTGCTGAAGCTCTAATAATTTATAGCACTGGCTGTGTGTGTAACGGTCTGTCTTCTTGGGCCGGCCTTGACTGCCTGGGAGTAATGCGATTATTGCGATGATGCGATCTGAATCTAGTGTGCCTGCCCTGCACTGCCACATTCCTCTAACTTCATTGAGTTCATTCGAAAAGAGTAAAAAATTAAGCCATACCTAAAAACAAAACAGTCATCCTCCATGAAAAGCAGGGGAGTCATAAACATTCCAAAGAGTTATTATATGAAGGAACATTCATGAATCTTGAAGAGTGCACCACACACATCATACAATTGATTTTATAGCTGTTCAAGCACTCTCTCTCAAAAAGCAAAAACGATGATGCCAGAAATCGGCACCCCTCCAGAACTCCTAGACCACGTTGGAAAGAAAGCTAAACCTAACGTCATGATATGTCTCTCACTCTCACCGTGACCGCCCGTGGCCGACGCCGACTCACTCGACGACTGCCTGCTCCGGACCGAAGAATTCAACACTGTCCCAAATTTGAAGGGGAGACGAAAGAAGATGATGGCTGGGCCGGCTGCTGGCACACATCAATTCTTTATTCTGGCCTAGCAGCCAGCAGCGCAGCACCGCACGCACTCCGCTGCGCTGCCATCTCGTCTCCTCCCTGGCGCGTGACCGCGATGCGTCAGAGGAGCTCATCACAGCGCGCAGGGGCTGTCCCAGGGCCGTCATTGGAGCGCTAAAGATTGACGGCCCTGGGACCCAAACTGGGTACTCCGCAGATCCGCATCATACCCTACACCACCGATGCGTGCGTGCGTGGCCAGTGACGACGTGCTGCAGGAGTGTACACTCACTGTCTGCACTGAGTATTTTTATTTTGTAGTAAGCAGTGCACTAAGCAGGTGCGCAACTGCGCACCGTGGAAGTTGTGGCGGCTTGCACTATACATATAAAGCACTGGCAGGCAGCCGCAGCAGAGAGGGTACAGTGAGGGCGCAAGGCTGACTAACTAACCAGATTGGTGTCACCCCATGACGAGGTGACACCCGGTGCGGTCCGCACCCCCCGCATCCCTCTAGTGACGCCACTGGTCCGGGGCCTACCTGCAAAGTGCATGAAGGGGACGCGCCTTACTCCGGATCCAGTCAGGAGCTCTCAGGCCTGCCCTCGCACAGTACCGGAGGCAGCCCCCTGGAGCTCAGGGGGCCCCTGCACGGCAGGGGCTATTGGTAAGCCATTGGGTGGAGTGATACAGCTCTTGCGCACAGGGTAGGTTAAGTGATTGGGACAGTGTTGTCTGAGTATTTTTTTTTCAAAGACTTTTTATTAGATTTTTGAAACAGACATAACCATACAACAACATCCGTCCATAAACGACAGAAGAAGTGACAAATAAGTAAAGACACTTGTGGACTATGACATTTGAAAGTCAATACCCTGTGACCAATGATTACAACATCCACATCAAAAACATTGGACGAACGAACCAAATATACTTCAGGAACACCCACTAAAATATTACATCAGAAGTGAAACACTCAAATAGTCCTCGCAACCACCCACACCTCCTGTTCCGCCCACACGCTCCCACCCCATGGATTTCAATGAGGGGTCGCCAGGCTGGTTGTTTGTTAGCCTTGACAAGTGCTCTGGTGGCATAAAATAAGCCACAGTGTGCCTGCCTGCAGAGATATCATGATGGCCTGCAAGATGGGACGGGGATGGGGGAAAGAACTCGTCTCACTTGTTGCTATGGTCAACCCAGGCCAGCCAGTGCAGTAGTTGATTTGATACATTGTATTTATCTGCTGCGGTCTTGGGCCAAGAAGCTGAGCAAATGAATACGAAGACTCTAGAGTGGACGAGGTGTGGCACAGCAGCCAGCGTGACTGACTCCGGAAACCGGCGGGCTCACAATTAGATCCCCGGTTCCAGCGGCAGATCAGCCCAGCACCATGTGACTCTGAGCAATAGCTGGCGTACTCTTTCCGACGGCCCCAGCATCTTGACACCTTTGGGTAATTGTTTGGCCTTTGCAAATACTGGACATTTACATTTAGAATGACTGATTAGAATCAACGCAAGTTCGGGACAGGGCAGTGAGTGACTTCACTTAATTGCCACTCTCTGACTGAGTCAGATGGTTAGACCTCAGGCGCGCCGCGGTGCAGGTGAGGTTGTGTGAGAGTGAGACTGACTAAGTCGTCCCATCGACTCGACTAGAGGCTCCACTCTACCACTCCCCTTCTACTGGTGCCGGTCTTTGTGGCTCCTGTGAGCTGTTGGCTGTGGGACCTGGCCAAACCTCTAACAGACACAACAAGTAAAGTGAGATAAGATCATCTATTTTTGAAGTCGACACAAGATTTTCAAATGCTCTGCTGCAAAACTTGAGAAATGATTATTAAAGAGCACACATTTCAGGTTCACCCTTCTAGAGGTCTCGCCATCATTTAGGTAACGTGAATAACATACTAACTTCCATTGTTTAATGTCGAACCCTTCACCCGTGTAGCCACAGCATGCGCACGTGGGTCATTGTTGGTGGACTGGCCAACAAGACATTGTCTGTTTTGAACACCACCAAGGCTGGAATGGCTGTAACGGGCATTGGACGATGGGCGGGTGCATCCCCAGGGGGCTGGAAGGGAGGGCTGGCAGGTTTTGTTAGTGGGGCTAGTTTTGTAGCTCTGCAGCAGTTTTAAAAGCACTGTAAAGTTCTTTGTATATTCAGTTGTTTTCGGCCACCAATAAAAGTTTCAAGTTAACTCTGGTGATTTATTAATGTACCTGCTGGAGAGGGTGGGAGTTTTGTCTGATGACAGTTTTCACTCAATTAACATAGTGCAGAGGGTTAATATGCCTGCTGCATATTGTGTATTGTATATTCAGTGGTTTTCAGGTGAGGTTACGTGGTTTTCGACTCCGCTTCGTTTCTAGCCGCCATTTTGTGTTTAACCGCCATTTTGTGTTGCTTCACCCAGGCAGCACGGCAAACGTGGTGAAAGCGATGTTTTTGCCTTTTCAGCTGCTACGTGTCTCTCTCGTTAAAAAGTAACTCTTGCCCATGTTTACGAAACAGATGTCAGGGTTTGCCGAGTCTGTAAATCTGTGTCTAGACTGATTAATCCATGTCTTACTCCACTGTTTGGGTCCCACCATTCTTCTTGACTTTATCTTGTTTAACTGGCCTTCGCTATTCTCTTCGTGTGTACTCTTGTTACATAAACTATCCTTTGAAGCGAAATGTTCTACCACCTGCAAATTGAATTATGGGCACTAGTGTTGATTAACTTGAGGGGAGGAGAGCACACAGGGTCTGAAAGAAGGGTGTGTTTTAGACATTCGATAGCTTGTTTTCATACTATTCCTATTTGTCAGTTTTGTATGTTTTGAGCGTTGTCATTGTAAACTTGTGTACAATAATAGACTGTACGCCACGGAATTAAGTGGCAGTCTCCTGAGAACCTACCATTGGTGTACTTACAGGACAACTGTGCTTAGCTGCAGCTAATAAATCTGCTTTTCTACGCCTAACAGAGTGTCTTGTGTCTCTGTCTGCCAAGGCAGGTGAACCCTGAGATCTTAGGCGTGCCCTGCGACGCCTGGCCCATAAGGTCAGGTTCTCCAATTGGCGGCCCAACGTGTGGTTGACTTCAGTGGTAGTAGTTTTGCCCAAGGGTCGTGAGGAGCTTCGCAAGAAAATTCCAGAGGATTTCGCGAACCACGTGAGCGACCCCTGTATGTCGAAGTGGACCGAAGGTCTTTTGAAGAGCGGCTACTCCTTCCCGATGGCTGCTGACAACTGCTGCCCTGACTGTCGCCCTGCCTTGGCCCTCTGGTGATGATTGGTATCGCGAGACGTTAGACGGACAATTGTTGGCGTGAGAAAACATTTAGTTAAGTATTCGTGGGTAGCCCCCACTCTTTGTTTTTGTTTTTGTTATTTGATCAGTGCACTAACCGAAGCCGAGGGGTAAGTACGATTGTGCTGTGACTATATTGTCTAAAAATCCCTTGATGTTTGTAAGAAGTCCAGTTCGTTACAAAATGCCTGGTTTTAGTAAGTTTAGGAAATGTTGTTGTTTTGGTTGTTCTAGGGATTCCCGGCTAGAGGATTCTTGTCCTATTCCTCAGTTGGAACTCCCACTTACGAGCTCTATTCAAAACATGGTCTTGGTCCTGTTATTTTTAATGAAATATGGATTCGATATACCAAGAAAGATGGTGTCCTACGGTGGCCACAAAATGGCACCTTTGAGCCTGATATACTAGATAATTTGGAAGTGATTTTATTTAAGAGAAAAGCCCGGCCGGCAATGTTTGACTCTTTCCGCCTCTGGTGTAAGGAAGCCAAACAGAAAGAAATTACGCAAATGAAGAAAGATAAGAAAGAGCAGAATATGACGATTTTGCAGGCTGCCCAATAGTTTAAAAACGATGTAGCTGATCAGATGGTTGAGGTTTCGGAAAGACAGCATCGTATGGCAATAGACAGGTGTTATCCTGTGTTACCTACTGCCTCAAAGAGTAAGGGTTCTGACGAAGATCCTTTCATGTCCCATCTATTGACGTTATCTCCACCTTATGTGTTAGGTGCTAATGCACCTCCATTACAACCTGTTGCTAATCCAGCTGTTTTGGTTCCTGCACAATTGCCTCTTCCTGTGATTCCATCTCCGCCCTCTTTGCCACCGACTTCTGTACCCCAATCTTCTGTGCTTCAGTCTCCTTTACCTTTACCTTCTTTTGCTACTGGTTCTTCTCCTGTTTTACAGAATACGTTGTCTCCTGTTCTAGTGTCAGATTCTCCTACAGCTCGACAACGTTTGGTTGAAACTGTTTCTGGTCTTCTGTCACCTTTTCTTGGACCTCTTGTATAGGATCAATTTGATAAGGGACTTATTGTGGGTCTTGATGTAGAGCCTGCTATTCAGAAGCTTGTTACTTTCCGATCTTCCTTTTTCTCTCAAAATTTTCTTGAGCCTGATCCTGCAGTTCGTCGTAAAATGGCACAATATCCTATGCGAGAAGTTCCTCCAATATGGAGAGAGGCAGACCCAAACGCTCATCCGCCTGTCCTTCTCATTTTCAGCGCATATGGGTACATGATCCTTGGAAAAGATCAGAAGTGTTGGCACTTAAGCAGTCTTTACCGGACCCTCGTAAGAATTCTGCTGGGTATTATAAAGAATTGTCTCAGACTGTTAATGCATGTATTATGAATTTGGCAGATATTGATTTACTTATGGGAAATGTAGTCCCACAAGCTTTATGGGCTAAAATTCGTAGACAAGACCATGATCAATCTTTAGGTGGTAATTGGGCTGCTATTACAGCCGCAGATGCAGGACAAATAGGTGGTGCCAAGCCTGATGATCTGATTACGGAGTTGCCCGGTAGAATAATAGATCTTATGAAAACGATGATGCCTGCTGTACGCGTTAACTGGGATAAGTTAGCAGCGTGAAAACAAAAGATTGATGAAAGCGTCTCCGATTTCTTTACTCGTTTCGAAGAGACTTTCATCGACCATAGTGGTCAAGATATGAGTACTGAAGGTGGAAAGCGATTATTTGTAGATAAATTCGTCTTTAATTTACTTCCAGAATTATCCAATAAATTGAAACAATCAGAGAGTTCATGGGCTGTTTCTTCAACTGCCCAGATATTAGCTACTGCTCAATAATATGAGAATAGGGATAAGGAAGATAAGGAAAAAGTGGAGAAAAAGACTAAAGAATTAAAAACGAAGGTTCTTCTGCAACAGGCTTATCCTCCTCGTTCTGCTCAGCCCCAATTTCAACAGCCTCCACAGTTTCAGAAGTTGTTGCAGAAACCTGTATCTTCAGTTCCGCGATTTCCGTTGGGTCCTAATCATTGCGCCTATTGTAAAGAGGAAGGTCATTTTAAGAACAGTTGTCCGGTTTTGTTGCAGCGTTATGGCGGGGTCGTGGAGATTCTCGGTCAGTGTCCAGAGGTAGAGGGCGTGGTGCGTCGTCTCAGGAACGACGTCCCTCTCCCTCTCAGGACTCTACAAATTACTTTGACCAGCAGAATTCTCAGTCTGCACAATATTACAATGATGAATATTACACAGATAGTGAGAATGCTGATTTCCACACTTACTAGGACAGCCATAGACAGAGTAAGGGAGTCGTATCAGTTCCAGTGGATCAGGATGGACCTTATGTTAATGTTGTAGCATTGGGTGTTACAGAACCATTTCTTTTGGATACTGGTGCAATGAGAAGTTCTATTATACATTCCAAACTCCCTGGGGCACCTTTGTCTGGTTTAACAAATGTTTCTGTAGGATTCTCTGGCGCCCCAGTTAGTAACCCTGTTTCTTGTCCTTTGCCCATTTCCATTGGTTTGTAGGATTTAGAAGCTCCACTTCTTTTGACGATGGGTTGCGGAGAGAATTTATTGGGTTTGGACTTATTGAAACGTCTGCAAGCCACATTGTATTGCTCACCCTCTGGTGTACATCTTACTTTGGGTGATAAATTGACTTCTCCGATGTACGTATCGAAAGACCAACTGCCACTCGAACTACGTTCGCTTCCTGCTACGCTTTGGGCTACGGGTCCGAATGATGTTGGTTTGCTTCAAATTCCATCTTATGTGATTACTGTTAAGCCTGGTGTTAAGTTACCACGTATTCTGCAATACAAAATCTCTAACGATGGTGAGAGAGCTTTGTTGGCTATTGTTCATTGTTTGGTTCAGAAGGGTGTGGTCGCGGAGACCAGAGGAAATGTTTGTAATAGTCCTGTTCTGCCTGTTCTTAAGCGTACTGATCCTTCTCAGCCAACTGTGTATCGTTTTGTGATAGATCTCCGAGAGGTCAACAAAATTGTTGTCCCTCAGTTTCCCGTTGTTCCGGATATTACTGCTTTGCTTACTATGATTCCTGCTTCGGCAGCTTGGTTTTCGGTTATTGATCTCAAAAATACTTTCTTTAGCATTCCCATTGCTGCCGAAATTAGGGATCTCTTTGGTTTCTCTCTCGGAGGCCGAAGTTTCCAATTTAAACGTGCACCTCAAGGCTATTGTGAGAGTCCCTCCATCTATAGTCAAGCTCTGAAATCTCAGCTTGACACCTTTTCTTTGCAATCAGGTGATACTCTTATCCAGTATGTGGATGATTTGTTAGTGGCTGCAGATTCGGAAGATGTATGTAAGAATGCGACTGTGTCACTTTTGCGACATTTGTCTGATCTACACCAAAAATTGTCACCTTCTAAGTTGCAATATTGTCGCCAAGAGGTTACCTATTTAGGTAATCTCTTGTTGAAGGAGGGAAGGCGATTGACCCCAGAACGTATCCATGCAATTGCACAAATGTTTGTACCATCCACACAAATAGAGGTGCGTGCTTTCTTAGGCATTACCTCTTATTGTAGACAGTGGATTCCGAATTTTTCCCTACTAGCTAAACCTTTGTTGGCACTCACTCTAAAAGATACACCCCAACCTCTTCCTTGGACTGATGAATGTCAAAAGAGTTTTTCTGACTTACGTACTGCTTTGTGTTCTGCTCCTGTGTTCGGTACTCCATATTACAGTAATCCTTTTACACTCTATGTTCATGAAAGAGAAGGTTGTGCATTATCAGTCTTGACACAACAATTTGGGGACAAACAAAGGCCATGTGCCTATTTTTCGGCTACATTAGATCCAGTAGCTAAGGCATTACCCAGTTGTCTTAGAGCAACAGCGGCAGCAGCGATTTCCATTCGTCAATCCGCTGGATTGGTTTTGTATCATACTCTTAATGTTATGGTGCCACATGCAGTAGATACTCTTTTGAACAGGACAAAAACCCAGCACTTAACGAGTGCCCGTTTGTCTGGATATGAGTTGACGCTTTTAGCTAGTCACATACATATCAAGAGATGTAATGTTCTGAATCCAGCAACATTGTTGCCTGTTTTGGATGAGAAAAATGTACAAGATCAGCATGATTGTTTTCTTCGTACGGAAGAAGAAACTAAAGGTCGAATTGATTTGAAAGATACACCACTTACGGATCCGGATGGGATCCTGTGGGCAGATGGGTCTTGTTTCAAGCTTCCTAATAGCGAGACGACAGCAGCTTATGTTGTTACAACTCTACATACAATAGTAGAAACTGCACGCATTTCACAGAATTCAGCGCAAGCTGCAGAGTTGATTGCGTTGACGAGAGCATGTGTGTTGGCGAAAGGAAAGAGAGTGACTGTTTATACAGATAGTCAATACGCTTTTGGCGTTGCCCATAGCTTCAGCCGTTTGTGGAGAGAAAGAAGATTCTTTACCTCCCACGGCACTAAAATACAGCATAGTCAGTTGGTGACTGACATTCTTGAATCACTTGCTTTGACTATCCAAATAGCGATTGTGAAGTGTAGTGCGCATACAAAGATCACTGATGACGTGGGTCGAGGAAATGCATTTGCGGATGAAATAGCGAGGGAAACGGCACAAAATGTTGAAAGTCGCATATATGTTGCAGGACCGGCAAGATGGGTCGCAGATGTTGGTATGTGTGAAGACACAGTAGAAAGCGTGAAAATGATTCAGAAGGAGGCAACTGAGAAACAATTGAGTAAGTGGAAAGAGAGTACGGGAATGTTGGACACGATGGGATGTTGGACGGAATTGTCAGAGCATCAGCGATGGTTGTTACCAGATGCGTATGTATTACCTGTAGTTACTATGGCTCATGGACCAGCCCATATTAATGCAAGGGGTATATGTAAACTCCTAGCTCCAGTATGGCAGAATGAAAGTATTCCTAAATGTGCAGAAAATGGAGTGAAGCATTGTATTGTCTGTTTGATGCATAATCCAGGAAAGGGAACTCCAACTCCAGCAGGTCACTTTGCTCCCCCTACGTATCCTTTTGAGGTACTGCAAATAGATTACATCCATATGGAACGTTTCAACAATCTTAAGTATGTCCTGGTGGTGGTTTGTGCCTTTTCCAGATGGATAGAGGCTTACCCCTTAAAGGACAATACTGCTTTGTCTACTGCCAAAGTCCTTCTGAAGGAATTCTTCCCGAGGTTTGGTTTGCCGCGGATTGTCTGGAGTGACAATGGGAGTGAATTTGTAGGTCAAATTATGCAGAAGGTGTGTGTGGGTCTTGGTATTAGACAGAAATTCCATGCAGCAAACCACCCTTAGTCAGCGGGTTTGGTAGAGTGTTATAAGGGCACTCTCAAACTTAAGGTAGCAAAGATTCAGACCAGCACAGGCATTTCCTGGCCTGATGCCTTGCCTTTGGCACTTCTCTCAACAAGAACGACTGTCCACTGTCGTTTGGGGCTTAGCCCATACGAGATTGTTTTTGGACATCCAGCCAATGTTTGGGGAGTCCCTCGACCCAAGAAATATTCAGATATTCCGTATCCATTGTTGGTTGATTATTTGCATGACCTCACCACTAAATTGCGTATTATTCGTCAACAGGTCCAAAATGCTTTGCCGGATGCCTCCTCAGATCCAGGACACTCCATCCAACCTGGGGATTGGGTTTGTCTGAAGAATTTCCAGAGGAAAAAGAATCTGGAACCTCGTTGGGGGCCGCCGAGGCAAGTTCTACTAACCACCCGTACAACAGTGAAGGTCGTCAGAAAGAAAAATTGGATCCACGGCGTGCACTGTAAAAGGGTACCATTACCTTTACCTTACGACCAGTGGGTCCGAAAAGGTGTTGGTGATAGTGACTGTGAGAAAGTACCCAGATTTGTACCATTCAGCAGTGCACGCCTGGATTGGACTAGTTCTGAGAAAGAGGACAACGACGTTTTGCAGGAAGCTGTACCTTCACACTCATGACTAAATACATCGGATCCAGAGACTTTGTTTGAGGACCAAACGATACCTGGCAAGACACGGTACAACCTAAGAAAAAGGTTGCCTAAAGACGATTAAATTCTGTGTTTTATAATTTTGCCTTTATTAAAAAGAAAAACATTCCTTATCCATTATCCATCAAGTTGCAAGGTCACGGTAGGAGTCTTAAGCTGTGACTTGAATAGTGACTAGGTCAACAGGACTTGCAGTGCCATAGGACGGCTAACAATCACAGCCAAGTGATTAAGGAAGATTATCGTGAGCAGCGCCTTTAGAGTAATGGATAGCGCAGGAAAAGGGGATGATATTAAGATAATGAAAAGAAATCATTATAGAAAATTATTATTCAGTGGTTGTGGCGTAGCATTATGTATTTTAGTATGTTTATGTAGTTTATTAGCATGTGTAGGATGGATCGTACACAGTATACAGCTGGCACCTGTTCCTACTTCTACTTCTTTGATTTCCTCTACTACTATTTCAACGCACAGATTTTACTCACTCCCGGACCATGAGTAGATGAGAAGAATGGAATACCTCAACAATTCATTTATCCAATTGTTACATCAGCATCAATTGGTAGTAAATACTACTGATTGTTGGGTTTGTGGGCTCATACCACATAATACAGAGAGAGGGATGCTGTATTTAATCCTTCAATTTTCGTATGAAGGTTCTGCTTTGGCTTATCTGGCTATGTTTTCTAATACATACCAGAACCAACTCTGATATCCTCCTGGTGGGTCCTATAATGGTGGAGTGGATTTCAGTCATAGTCCTTTGATAAAGGGAATAGTGACCATGGCAAAAATCGCTGATATTGGTAAAATTCCCAAGGATGAGAAGAGAGCATATGATGGATGGAATGTGACTCGTTATATCACTAGTCTTACTGACAAGGTTAAACAGAAGAGATTTGCACTAATTTGGGTTTTACCCAAAAGAGGTAATTTATGTTTACAAATAAATGGCCAGAATACCAAAATTAAGCAAGAAAAGAGTAATTGTTCCCACACATACGTTTATACACCCTTGATTTCTTCACCGTTAGTGCCATCTCAAGGTACATACTTTATCTGCCACGACAGAGCTTATACATGGCTTCCCACATATTTCTCGGGAACATGTTATATAGCCTTTCTTCTTCCTCCGACATATACTGCTCCTGCAGATCACCATAGAAAAAGATTTGGTAGAGGGGTTATTGATGTGGAAGACACAGCCGGACAAGAGGAAGGAGATTTTCTGAAAGGGTTTCTCCCCTTTTGGGGTCCAATGGTTAATAGTAGAAACATCAGATGCCTAGTTCGTGTGGTCGATGCTACCATAAACGTAACTTCTGGAGCATTGAGTAATTTGACAGCTGAACTTCAGGCGGATCGCCTTATGACCTTGCAGAACCGAATGGTTCTAGACATTGTCCTTGCAGATAGAGGAGGAGTCTGTAAATTGATTGGGTCTAGTTGCTGCGTTTATGATCCTGATAATGCCCCTACAGTATACCAAGCCATTTCTAAGCTACATGTCATCTCCGAGTCCATTCATCAGGACACTGGAGATTGGTCTGTGATGGGATGGTTTTGGGGACTACTGTCCACATGGGGATGGAAAGTGTTAACTTTCCTTGGAGCGATTCTAGCGATCATCTTTTCTTGTTGTCTTTGTTTACAGTGTGGTCCAGCCATTTGCGGACTTTGTGCCACTGTGTGTGTTTCTAAGCCAGTAACACAGAAAACAGAGAATATTAGAATGATGTTGCAGCAGCAACTCAATGACCTCATGACCATTGATATCGACTCAGACTAACATGAGTCCTTTTGTGCTTTGCCTCAGTATGGCAAAAGGAGTGTCTAAGGTTACGTGGTTTTCGACTCCGCTTCGTATCTAGCCGCCATTTTGTGTTTAACCGTCATTTTGTGTTGCTTCACTCAGGCAGCACGGCGAACGTGGTGAACGCGATGTTTTTGCCTTTTCAGCTGCCACGTGTCTCTCTCGTTAAAAAGTAACTCTTGCCCATGTTTACAAAACCGATGTCAGGGTTTGCCGAGTCGGTAAATCCATGTCTAGACTGATTAATCCATGTCTTACTCCACTGTTTGGGTCCAACCATTCTTCTTGACTTTATCTTGTTTAACTGGCCTTCTCTATTCTCTTCGTGTGTTCTCTTGTTACATAAACTATCCTTTGAAGCATTCAAACATGTTCTACCACCTGCAAATTGAATTACGGGCACGAGTGTTGATTAACTTGACGGAAGGAGAGCACACAGGGTCTGAAAGAAGGGTGTGTTTTAGACATTCAATAGCTTGTTTTCAAACTATTCCTATTTGTCAGTTTTGTATGTTTTGGGAGTTGTCATTGTAAACTTGTGTACTATAATAGACTGTACGCCACGGAATTAAGTGGCAGTCTCCTGAGAACCTACCATTGATGTACTTACAGGACAACTGTGCTTAGCTGCAGCTAATAAATCTGCTTTTCTACGCCTAACAGAGTGTCTCGTGTCTCTGTCTGCCAAGGCAGGTGAACCCGGAGATCTTAGGCGTGCCCTGCGCCGCCTAGCCCATAAGGTCAGGTTCTCCACAGGCAAGAATAAAAATGTTAAGTTAACTCAGGTGAATACCTGTACCTGTTGGAGAGAGATGAGTTTTTTTCTACTGGCAGCTTTCCCTTATCTAAGGTAGCACAGAGGGTTAGTATGCCTGCTGCAAAAAACATGTACCATGCAAATCAAAGAACAATTTTTTATGTGGATAACTCAGTGGGTTACTGCTTTTGTCACAGAGAGTCTGTTGTTACTGTGCTGTTCATAAGTTTATTTTATTTACTTATTTTATTTATAACGTTCTATATAGCGTGAACATGAATTCTGATGGATTCATCTGCCTGTGGATTCCTCACCTTTTGAATTACCCCTGCACCAGCATTCTACAGTAATTCTTTTCTTAGCTCTCCCACGTCGACGAGGACGTCACAATAGCACCGCTCTGCTCGCGACTCCGAATGCCATCATTGGAACCATAAGAAGACCATGTCGGTGTGCTGACATCAGTTCCTTTTATCCACGCTGTCGACGCATAATGGTTTTTTCTGGGACTCTCCATTTTACATTTGATAACATCGTTTCTATCTTCTACTTTGTGTTGCAGTGAGAATGGCTACTTCGAAGAAGTCGGGTTTCAAGCCTTGCAGGGAGTATGGGGGCCATATGTCCATCATGGATCCCATGACCACTGTTTCTGGGGTCTTTTTATGGACCATGACGTCAAAGGGTGTTCGTGCTGTCGGAAGATGAACCCGAAGGTGCTGAAGGAATGTGGGGTGAATCTCTTCATGGCGCAGGCAAAAAAAGAGAAGATGGGTCGCAAGAGATCGAAGTCGTCAAACTTGCATACTTCGAAGTTCGAAGAAGCATAAGAAAAAGAGAAGACATGGGTCTTGACCTCGATCTTTGAAGGGCAGGGCTTCGAGGTTGGCTTATCCGTACAGCCGCGTTGTGACAAGGATTTATTTATTTATTTATTTATATTCTTGTATAGCGCAAGAATCGACCCCTTACGAGGTATCTCCGCGCTTTGCTCGCAGGATGGAATAGCTGCTATAGAACAGAGATTGAGGTTATAGACTGATGATTAGAGATTTTTATTCTTCCTGGAATAAGACGGTTTTTAGTTTCTTCCTGAAAGAGGAGTGATTATGGGTTTGTCTGAGGTCAGTTGGAAGATTATTCCAGAACTTGGGCCCTACCAGAGAAAAGGCTCTGCCGCCTTGTCTGGTTTTTTTGACAAGAGGGGTTTTAAGTAGCAGTTGGTTGCTTGACCGTAAGGCTCTGTCAGGTTTGTATAAAGGTAGCTTTTGGGACAGATAGTCAGGGCCTTTCCCGAACAAGCACTTGTGGACAATGCAACAGATCTTGAACTTGGTGCGTTGTCGTATTGGCAGCCAATGCAGTTCTCGCAGCAGGGGTTTGGAAGGGGTTCTGGGGGGGGCATTCAGGACCAGTCTTGCTGCTGTGTTTTGGACTACCTGGAGGCGATTAATAGCACTCTCATTGGCTTGAATAAGGAGTCCGTTGCAGTAGTCAATTTTGCTTATCACCATGGTCTGCACTAGGGTCTTTCTATAGTTGTCTGAAAGGTAGGGGAAGACTCTTCTTAGCAGACCGATGGTGTGAAAGCATGCCCCAGCGACTGCATTCACGTGTTCCTTCAAGGTAAGATCACGATCCAGCTTCACCCCCAGATTTTTTACTGTTAATTTTGGGGTGGGTACTGGTCCCAAGTCAAGGGGCCACCAATCGGGAGACCACAGTAAGGACGCTTTTCCAAAAAGCATTAGCTCAGTTTTTCCAACGTTGCATTGGAGGCGGTTGACAGCCATCCAGTTGGAGATGGCCCTCATGCCTTCCGCAAAGTTGTCCCTAACGTTGGAATTGAAGGAATGGAAAGGGTAAAGAAGCTGGGTGTCGTCGGCGTAGGACACCGGGGTGAATCCATATTTTCTCACAATCTCAGCAAGGGGGGCCACGTACACATTAAACAATGTGGGGCTTAGGCATGAGCCCTGTGGCACCCCCTTCGTGAGCATCCTGGAAGAGGAGCGATATGGTCCCAGGCTGACAGATTGTGAGCGCCCGGACAGAAAACTCTCCAGCCAAGAGAGGGCTTGACCTCCTATGCCCACTCCCTGTAAACGGCTCATGAGGATCTTATGGGACACAGTATCAAATGCGGCCGACAGGTCTAACAGCACCAGAATCATTGATCCTCCTCTGTCCTGTGACATCTTGATGTTATCGGTCACGGTGAGGAGAGCAGATTCGGTGCTGTAGTTGGGCCTGAACCCGGATTGGGAGTGGTCCAGGCCCCCTGTCGCCTCAATGAACCTGGACAAGTGGATGTTAACATGCTTTTCGGCCAGTTTACTCAGGAGGGGCAACAAAGAGATGGGACGGAGGTTAGAGAGCTCTGTCCATGGGGAGGTGGCATTTTTCCTAATAGGATTCACCACTGCCTCTTTCCATTGCTGGGGGAGTTTACCTTCTGTAAAGGAAAGGTTCAAAACTCTTTGGATAGTGGGGCAGAGGTCAGTGCAGAGCATGTTCATCACTCTGGGGGGGAGGAGATCAAGGGGGGATCCTGTTTTTGTGGTATTTAGTAAGGATTTTATTTCGTCCTTAGAAATTTCAGGAATCTCAGTAAGAGTTTCAGCATTGGTTTGTGAACCGAGAGCGTCGAGCGTCTCTGTGTTGTTGGGGTGTTTGGCCAAAATTTTATTGTAGATGGTATCAATTTTTTCCTCGAAGTATAGAGATATTTTGTTGCACAGATCCTGCGAAAAAGTATCAGGACTTTCGCAGGCTGTGGGATTAGTGAAACTTCTTAGGATTTTATAAAGTTCTCTGGTAGAATTGTCAGCTTCGTCTATTTGGGACTGTAAGCTAGTTTTCCTTGCCTTTTTTATGTTATTGTAGTAGGAGGAGGCAGCTTGTTGATAAAGCTCTTTACTTTCACTGGAGTGGTTCTTCCTCCATTGTTTCTCTAGCTTTCTACACTTTTGTTTTTCAGTTTTTAGAGCTTCAGTGTACCAGATTTCTTTTTTGTTATTAGTGGTAGGTAGTTTGACCAGTTTTTGAGGAGCTAAGAGGTTTATTGTGTCGAGGAGGGAGTTGTTAAGTTTGGCCAGGGCCGAGTCAGGGCTGTCAGAGTCGGAAAAGGTTGGAGTTTTCCATGTTTCTACGAATGCTTCTGGGGATATTTTGTGCCATGGTCTACGTTTAATGCTCCTGGTAGCAGAAGGTTCGGAAGGTTTGGTGAGTTGCATGAAGGAAAACTCCAGCATGCTGTGGTCAGACCAGTATACTGATTTGGGGGGGTGGCAGTAAATTGAAGGATCGTTAGTGAAAATGAGGTCTAAGGTATGGCCACCTCTATGGGTGGGACCACAATTTCGTAGGTGAAAGCCAAGTAGAGCAAGGTCCTCCAGTAGGAGCTTGGCATCAGGATCCTCTGGTGTATCAGCATGGATATTAAAGTCCCCGAGTAGAATGAAATGTTCTTTAGCTTTCATGTGAGGAGCAAGAATTTCAGTGAGAGCCAGGGTAAAACTAGTGTCGGTGCCAGGGGGGCGGTAAACTAAAGCGCCCTTCCAGTGGTGTTTGTTACTAGTATTTATTTTAAAAATCATAATTTCCATAGAGGGAAGTAGAGCTTGTTCTAGTATGGAGATACGGAGACTGTCTTTATATATTATGGCGGTGCCGCCACCAGTTTTTATCGGGCGGTCTTGCCTCATGCCATATTCTCATTGCTTACTCCTTCTGCACAGGCAACTCCAGCCCACTTTCTGGCATCAAGGAAACCGCCGGCACCCAGGGACTCTCTGGCACCCAGGGAGTATTCTCCTGCGGCTTCACCTGTACTGACTCCGATGTCTCTGGCACCACAGTCTCAGCCCCTGTAAGGCCTCGGATGGATCCAGACCAGAACCAGGAGCAGATCCATCACATTTCCTAAATGCAATGTTTGGCATGTTTGCCAAGGTATCTTACCCTACCGGTGCGCCATCTAGCCCTGTGGGTCCATGTACCTTTAATTTGGGCATCCCCCAGCAGTATGCCAAGGCACTTTTCGTGCCTTTCATGCCGACGGCTCCGTCATTGCAGTTTCTGGCGCTGAGGTGTTCGATTCCGATACCTCAATCTCTGGCACCATCTGGTGTTTGGCCTGCGTCTTCCCAGATTCGAGAGGCATCGTTGCCTACTCCGGAAGGTCCTCCTTCGATGCCTTTGTAACCGGCGCTGTGGCTGTTACCGCCGCTGCCCATTCCGAAGCGGAGTTCCAAGAGGGAAGCGCAAAGACCGCTGTAAGAAGAGGAGTACCAGCAAGAACATGAGAAAGGGCATATCCTCGGCTTCGTGGACAACTTCGAGGGCTTACGGAGGCCAGTGGCCTGAATACTTCCCCTGAGTGAGAGCTTTCTTCTCCGACGACCTTGCCTTCACAAGACTTTGCCCCTTACCACTCAGTCCTCTGGAAAGCCGCTGACCTGTTGGACCTTCAGTTGCCCTCAGCTGAGGTGAAGTCAAATATCTTGACTGAAGTTTTGGCATCTCCTTCCTCTTTTGTTGAGCCTCTGCTGCCTTTTAACGAGGAATTGACTGAGCCGATTATGGAGGTGTGGCAGAAACCAGTTTCTGACCCCACAGTTTCTAGGTCAATGGCAAGACAGTGTAAGCCTCTCCTGGTGACCCAGCTTTTCTTTCTGCCCATCCTTCACCAGAAAGCTTGGTGGTTCAGGCTTTTTGTCCCAAGCAGTCAACTGGATCCTTCCCCACCACCCCGGGAGATAGAGACTTGAAAACACTAGAACAGTCTGCCAAAAAGGCCTTCTTCTCAGCAAGTATGGCTCTGAAGTCGACAAATACCACATGTTTCCCAGGAAGGTACATTCATGCAGTAATGGGTTCTGTCAAGAAAGTAGCTCCTAAGTTGCCTGAAGATGAATGTGTTAATTTTTTGGAAGCGCTGCCAGACTCACAAGCGGCAGCCCGTCAGGTCATTCAGTCGGGTCTGGACATGGCGGACTCAGTCGCAAGGGTGATGGCTCATCGGTGGCTACCATGAGGCATGCCTGGCTTTGGTCTTCGGGTTTCTCACCAGATGTACAGACTACTTTGCTTGCTCTACCTTTCAATGGATCTAGAATGTTTGAAACAACGGCGGATTATGCGCAGCAGCGCTCCAAGGTCAGTAGGGCCACTGCAAGATCCTTGGGCCTGCAGTCCCAGCCCAGGAGCTATGGATACAAAAGGTATCGAGGCTTTGGGAAGGTGGCTTCCTTTGGAGGCTGTCAGCAGCCACAGCAACAGGACCCTTTGTACAGGTCGTACAGAGGAAAAGGTAGAAGCTGTCTGAGGGGATCCTCTTGTCAACAGTCTTCATCCTCCTGGAGTGTGCCGGGCAACATGTCTCAAGGAAAGCATTTTCAACCTCCTCCACTGATGGCATAGTTATCACAGATGCCTCCACTTTAGGGTGAGGTGCTCATCTGGGGGATCTGGAGATCAAGGGTCTTTGGTCTCCAGAGGAAAGGTTGCTTCACATCTACCTTCTGGAATTGCGGGCAATACGTTTGGCTCTCAAGGCCTTTCTTCCCTCCCTTCGTGGTCAGTCGATTCAAGTCCTGACGGACAATACTACTGTGATGTGGTATATAAACAACTGGGAGGGGCTGGGTTGTATCGTCTTTGAAGAGAGGCTCTGCAATGCTGGTCCTGGGCTCAGGGCCATCAGATTTGTATGTTTGCAAATCATCTGGCTGGGGTGCTAAATGTGCATGCAGACAGTCTCAGTCGGCAATACTCGGCTGATCACGAGTGGCGGCTTCATTCGGAGGTGGTCCGGATGTGGGGGTTTCCTCGGTTGGACCTGTTTGCCACTCATGAGAGCGCACACTGCCCATTGTTCTGCAGTCTTCAGTGTTCGATGAGGGAGCATTGGGGGAAGCGTTTCAATTGGATTGGTGCTCTCAACTCCTTTACTCGATTCCTCCCGTACCTTTGATTCCTCGAGTTCTGAGGAAGATTCGCCAAGACCGGGCCCAAGTCATATTGCTCACTCCGGATTGGCACCCTCCGCTCTGTCTCCCTCTCAGGGCAGACCTCCTACTGCAGTCAGAGAGGCAGGTTCTACACCTGCACCTTCATGCCTGGAGATTGAACGGGGCAATCTGAGTTCTTTCTCTCTCCCACCAGATGTGGTGGATGGTATTTTATCGTCCAGGAGACACTCCACCAAATCTATTTTTTCCTCTAGGTGGTCCACGTTTGTGAAATGGTATGAAGAGAGGTCCATTGATCCTTTGAAGGCCCATTTATCTGATGTACGTGGCTTTTCACTTTCCTTGGCTCAGCAAGGTTGTGCTGTGGATACTGTAAAGGGTTACTTGTCGGCCTTGTTGGCTTACCTCTGTTTGCCGGACCAGCCGTCTTTTTAAGTACCCCATTGTTATGAGGTTCATTAAGGACCTTACCAATAGGTTTCCTCCCATTCCCTTCGTTATGCCTCAGTGGGATTTGGATTTAATACTTACTTTAATGATGGGTTCTCCTTTTGAGCCTCTTCATAGTTGCCTGTTTAGGCTTCTTACTTTCAAGACGGTTTTTCTGATTGCTTTTACCTCAGCCAGGAGGGTAAGTGAGCTTCAGGCTCTTAGTTCTAAACCTCAGTTTTTAACCATTCATGCAGAAAAGATGGTTCTCAGGACCAGGGTTCCTTTCCTGCCTGAAGTGGTCACTCCTTTCCATCTAGAGCAGTCTATTACCTTACCTACGTTCTATCCTCACCCTTCCAAGGTGGAGGCGATACTTCACTGCCTGGACCCTAGGAAGGCTGCCATTTTCTACCTGGACAGAACCAGGGATCTAAGACTGGATGACCAGCTGTTTGTGGGCTATGTTGGAAGAATGAAGGGCAAAGCAGTCCACAAACGAACACTTTCCAGGTGGATCATCTTGTGCACAAAGATCTGCTACGCCTTGGCCAAGAAGGAGCCGCCTGAAGGTATTAGTGCTCATTCCACAAGAGCTAAATTATCTTCTTCTGCTTTGGGTAGACGTGTTCCTATTGTAGACATCTGCAAGGACGCCACATGGGCCTCCCTCCACACCTTTGCGAAGCATTACTGCTTGGATTTAGAGGTTAGGAGGGATGGCCATTTTGCACGCTCTGTGCTGCAAGATTTTCTTGTATAGGTGGTTGGACACCCTCTTCAGAGAGAGGAACAGCTTGGTGATTCAATTCAAAAGGTGAGGAATCCACAGGCAGACGTATTCATCGGAAGAATAAGTTAATTACCTTTGGTAACGCTTTTTCTTGTGGATACCGTATCTGCCTGTGAATTCCTCACTGACCCACCCACCTACCTGTTGTCCACCTGCTTATACCAAATAAATTCGGACTGTTTGACATTGTTACTTTTCATATGTCATTTATATACCATAGAGTTTATTGCAAGGAAATGCTTTGGTTTTTGGCTTCTCCTTTTTATGTATATACTGTATGTATTTGTGTATATATTTTGTATACTATGTATACTTGTATTATGTTAATAGTCCACCCGTTTGCCTCGAGGGCACGGAAAAAATGGATAAAACTGACGTTAGCAGGTCTTCTAAATTTTCTGATGACGTCATACAGAGTCGTGAGTGGACCTGTGCTATTGTTCCATCCTCGTCGACGTAGGAGAGCTAAGAAAAGAATTTCTGTGGAATGCTGACGCTGGGATAATTCAAAAGGTGAGGAATCCACAGGCAGATACTGTATCCACCAGAAAAAAGCGTTACCGTAGGTCAGTTAGTTGTTTGTTACTTTTGCAATACAGCACAGTGAACTATGAACTGCCATTTAAGAGCCACGTACAAGCTGCATTTTAGAAAGTTATGTTTTTTTCCCAGTCTTTCCATCCTGATGTTGCTAAGAAATGTTTGCTTGGGTAAAAATAAATTCTTATTATCAAAGTTAACACTTTGAGACTGTAGGGAAGTGCGGATCGATTGAAGATTTCGAATAGTGCAAGGTCTCAACGTACTATGGTTGGACCGTAAGAGGTGGTAACGGGTGACAAAAGTAGCACTTTAAGCCGTGGATGGGAATGTCAGTAGAGTGTCAGTATATAATTAAAGGAGGACGGTTTGGCTGATTATAAGGTCACAGCTTGCATTGGAGCAGTGACGTTAATAAGGGTCTGTTTGCAGTTGCATATAACGGGCAATTAGTGCACTTACGTAGATCTGTTCAAATTTTACAGGACCCACCTGATCTTATGAATATGATTTATAGAGGAGGTGAATGAGTCTAGTGGCCAAATGATTGCCCGCACCCAGCTTTGACATATGTTGGATTATCCTGATTTAAGGGACAGGCATCAGGACTGTTCTCGTGGTTCTACTTAGGACACTTTGAACTGACTAGTGAGCACAAATTGCTAGACTGGGGATTCCGGTACTCATATTATTATGCAGGACTAGTTGCGGTCCATTTACAATTCTGGCTTTTGATTTCAACGTTCATGCCTGAAATTAAATTAAATGAAATGAATAAATGAAATGAAATAAAACTTATAATGCGCAACTTTGCCCGAAGGCTTCAAGGCGCCTATAAACAGATCATAAAAGGCAAAACCAGGGAACTAGGGGTAAGCTTTGATAAAAAGCCAAGTCTTTAGGGCCTTTCTGAAGGATTGAATTGAAGGCAGAGTCCTAATTTCATGGGGAACAGTATTCCACCATCTAGGAGCAAGACTGCCTTGAAAAGGTCTTAGCAAAAGATGAAACACGTGTCGGCAAATCATGTGGTGGGAGTTTTAACACTTTTAGAATATGAATAAAGACTGCTGAACAGCAAGAAAATTGATCTTTCTGGATTTCTGTTTTGATTAATATTGTTGAATTGTCTCCATTTGTAGTAGAGGGTCATTTATACCCAGAGGTGTGATAAATTTAATCAAGACTAAAATAAGGACAAGTGGTGTGTTGCAAAAGCCCTAGTTTTTGTGTTTAAAGTTAACACTAACCATGGAGCTATGTTCTGAGTTCTGAGTTTGTGCTTTTCCAGACCAAGCACTCTTAAGATGTGCCTACCAGTATGAATGGCAAGTGAATCCTACACTTTGTAGTGTCCTTTGCCTTATGCAACATTTTTTATACACTGCTGTTCACATGTTTGATTCATTGTCTCCATGTGTGTGTGAAGGATTTTGAAAATGTGGAAAGTTTTGCTTTAGGAGCAGTGATCAATGGAGTCATTTTTAAATGCGGACTGTAACAACTGTATTTGTAAAGCAAGCATTTATGCCTTTAGGCATTCTAGCTGTTAGATGAGATGTTTGTTGCTGGTAAGGTAGGGTAATGCAGGACAAGAGTAATATTGATCACCACAAGTACTGTACCAGTGATGCGCATGTTTTCAGTACAAAAAATTAATGATTGTAAACCTGGAAAAAGTTAAATGGCCCCACAGGTTTAGAAGTATGTGTAAGATGTCATGGAAAGGAAGGTTGCTGGTAGAGCTTGACCTACGTTCCAAGACTGATATTTAATTACATTGCACTCTCAATTTCAAAAGCAAATGATAAAGTGAACTTGTTTTGAACATATAGGCCCATCAACCTTTCCAGTTTATGTTATTTGATGTTGATAATTTATTTATTTATTTATTTTTGAGACTTATAAAGCGCGAACGTTTGCCCAGGGGCTTAATTTGTAAATAACCACGTATAAAGGGAGTGGTTTAGTCTGATTGGGAGCGGGAGTGCGTTCCACAGTCTAGCGTCTGTAACTGAAAAACGTCTGTCACCCCATGTAAGGGTCTTAGTACGGGGTACTGTTAATTGGTGCAAAGTCACTGATCTTAATTGCCTAGCTTGAAGATAGGGTATAAGCTGGCTACTCAAGAATTGAGGGCCACAGTGATGCAGTGCTTTGAATACCAGACAGAGCGTTTTAAATTCTATCCGCTTTTTTATTGGTAGCCAATGGTATTTGCGGATGGTATGGGCAATTGGTTTGAATTTGGGGGTTTTAGATAATAGTCTAGCCGCGGCATTTTGCACCAATTGCATTTTAATAATAACCCGAGATTGGGCATTGGCCAGAATGCCATTGCAGTAGTCAAGAGAGGATAGGATAAGCGTGCTAACCAGAGTTTTACCTGCAGTGTCGGGTAGAAACGGGAGAATTTGTTTAATCAGTTTTAGTTTAAAAAAAGCTGATGCTGCTGTCTGATTGACATGCGCGGCAAAGTTAAGATGGTCATCAAATATTACTCCTAGATTTCTGACCTTTGTGACCGGTTTGGGCGGGGTTCCAAATGAAGTTGGCCACCAGACTGATGACCATGTGGTAAATATTTGATTTACCGTCCTAATTTCTATGCAGGTAAGTACTTAAACAAAAATAACTCAATCGGAAAGAAAGACGCAGAGTCCGTGGTGTCAGAGTTCTTAGGGGTTTTATTCCTTAAAAAGGAATGGTTCTGGTACCGGATATCGTGTTCCCGACACCACTGGGGTGCAGGAAGGGATAGAGCATACTTTATTGACAAGACATAACTTTTATGCTTAAACCATATAATGAATACCAATACAGTAGGCGTAACAGCTGAGAGAAACAAGATAACAGCATACACGTGTTAGCAATACGTAATCAAAAGGCGTGAACTGGGCGTGAATATAGAGGTGTGTGCTAGAAACGTCACATGTAAGTGTCACGAGTAGGTGGGTACAAAGCAGAATTATGCAATGTCAGCAGAAATCTGAGGCCTGGATGCGCGCGCAGCTGCATGACGTGTGATTGACGTGGAACTGGAGGGTGCAGGGGACTTGACATTTACACTAGCGGAAAGAGACAGGAGTCTGGCATGTCAGATCAACTCGTACCTATATCATATCTGATATCTGATGTTTGGGAACCATATTATCTAGAGGGAAAGGTCTCTTGGGCAGAGGCTATTCTATACTGACTGTGAGTGCGTGTATAAGCGTCTAAGTGTCTGCATGAGATGCGAGGGGGCATGGGCCTACCATGGTAACAGAGGCTATGAATTACTTGCACGGAGACAGTGAGGCCGGGCCCTTTGCTCTGCAGCTGGAAAGATGTTTACTTGAACTAGTAGGCAGGAATGTATGTTTGAGGAGCGGAACAGATAATTCGAAGGTTGAATACAGTCTTGGCAGGCAGCAGGCTGAGCCAAGCGCCGTTAGCCGCGCAGGGAGTAAGGCAGAGGTCACGGGTACAGAGGCAGCCCAGGCTGAGGCGTTCAGAGTCAGAAGGCAGAAAAAGGCTCGATGGCAGAATTCAGGGCCTACTTCGCCAGAGCTGAAAAACGTGTAAAGTACACCACAAAAAGACGTTGGCATGGCATACTTAGGAACGGAATATTCAAACCATTCAGGGTGGATCTGAAAGAGGACATGTTAACGTTGGACGCAAATGTATTTGCGTCTTCATAGCTGGCACAGGAGGGAAGTTACATGCACTTTAAGCTCGTACATGGAGACGGTGGGGTACACGTTAGGGAACATTTCTTGACCATAAAATTTATATTTCCTCATTCCCTCCTTGTTCCCTACGGACCCTTCATGATATATCGATCCTCATGAACCGATCAGTCTGTTCTTGTAACATCATTTGCTCTTCTTTCTTCTTTTCGCGTTTTGAGTGAAAACTGGAAGGTGGAATACATGAAGTGGCGCACAGTCCACAAATCGCTGGCCCACACTGTAGGCACAGGCAGCAACTGAATACTATGACAAGGGCAATGCCTAGGAAGGATAGGATCTTCCATCCCCAAGCAGTCAACGTTGTCCAGAACCAACCGGACCAAGTCCAGGTGCCTGGATTCTGATGTATCAAACTTGCAATTTTATGAAGACGTGTAATAGCTTTATATACCGTTGGCGCGTTTTCTGGAATGAAAACACAGCAACTTGACCCGATGACCTTACAAGCTCCGCCCCTATCTGCTAGGATGACGTCAATAACAAAACGATTTTGGAGAACAACAACCCGCATGGCAGATTGCTCCTCTATTAAGTTGCCTAGAGCGGAGGTAGTTTCATTCACTACTGCTTCGAGTGTTCTAGTTAATCTTCGTATCAGTTTACTATTAAAGACGGTACCTAAGTAGGGGAAGAAACCTTTATTGAAGTCTGTGTATTGCTCCCATGCCGTTTCAGTATAGTCGACAATCGGGAGATCTCTTCGGAGTCTATTCTTTACTAGATTTGTATTTCTATGATAATCAGGAGGGGCTAGAAAAACAGGTGGCAGAAGGAATGCAATGTAACAAGTACCATCCCAATCTGGAGGTAAGCGTATGTATGCGGTATGGCCACAAACAAAGTAGGAATGACGAGTAGCTCTAAAGGAAGATTTGCCTTGATCACTGAATTCGACCACAGTAGTGCATTTACTATGACCTAAGTGTACTGAACCCTTCTTTCTGACACATAAGTCACCTGTGACTGGTAATACTGACATAGCAGGGAGAACTGGTGCAGCTTCGGATTCGACAGTAAGAATCATAAGGTTAATTGTATAATTACCTAATCCATATACTTCATTTTCTAGATCAGTTCCTATTCTAGTGGGAAGTCCCTTCTTGTCTGGATAACAGGCGTTAAGCAGAACTAAGTTCAAGTTTCCCCAAACCCAATTTCCTTCGAAAACAGCAATATCAGGATCTAAGGAATTAATTATTCTAAACCATGCTCCACATGAGCCATTGTGTGTGAATGGGTACGGAAAGAGGGGCAGAACTCCCTTGTATTTCTGATAGGGAGGGAGTCGGCCACATATCCAACAGTTTGTAGCATTATTAGTCTGATGGGAGTGATGTAACATACTAAGGTAGGTGTTGTTGCGCAGCGCAAGTCTGTAAGATAATTCATGAGGGGGTAATTCGCTAAAAGAATGTTCGGCAGTGACATTGTAAGCAGATTGTTCACGCTTAAAGATAGGGTAGTATATAGGCAGCAATATACTGGTAACAATAATCAAAAGACTTAGAAAAAACATAACCAATAATGTCACTATACAGTGACTACGGAGCGATTTACAATATGCATGTTTCTTGAATTTTCTCTCTCTCTCTCTATCTCGGTCTAGGGGATACATGTCAGAAACTATTTAACCGATTCACCTAGGGGAGGACTTAAACAATTAAACTGTCTGACTTGCTAGACCGTAATTTCGCTTTGTACTCCTCTTGAGGAGTTTTCTCTCTTTTGGGAACTTTAAAGTCACTAGTATCGAGGCAGTCCTTTGAGGGGGTGGACGAGTCAGTCTCTGGCAACAGTTCATTACATTTTTTAATATGACTCGTGTGGATCCACCCCTTTCGTCCTTCAACTTTAATCGCCGTCCTCGTGGTTAGAAGGACGATCTTCGGCTCCTTCCAGCGGGGCTCCAGCTGGCTTTTCCTGTCGAAGTTGCGAATCAACACAGTATCCCCGGGACGGACATCATGTGGCTTTACATCAGTGTTGTCGGGGAAGGCTGCGGCAACCTGTGAACGACATGATTGGAGTGCAGACATCAAGGAGGCAAGGTAATCTGTCAGCATATTACAATCAACATCGGTTATTTTCTTAGGCATGGGCGTCCCCCACATATTCGGTGGTCTGCCAAAGACCACCTCGTAAGGGGATAGTCCTGATCTCGAATGGGGGACCATTCTCATATAGAACAGTGCAACTGGCAGGGCGACTATCCAGTCGACCCCTTTCTCTTTACAGATTTTAGCAAGGCGTGTTTTCAGTGTCTGGTTGTGTCTCTCTACAAGGCCAGCGGCCTCGGGATGTCGGACGCAGTGGAATTTCCACTGATATCCTAGCAGAAGGGAAACCTGTTTCATGAGCTCGGATGAGAATGGCTGTCCGTTATCTGAGTACACGACACGAGGCAAGCCGTACCGTGGGAAGAATTCTCGAACCAGCTGCCTGGCAGTGGTCGGGGCAGTGTAATCTGGGACTGGATATGCTTCGGTCCAACGGGAAAGTGCACAAACAACTACGAGGACATACTTGAATCCTCGACAACGGTCCATCTGGATATAATCCATCTGGAGGACTTCAAAAGGGTGATCGGGAGGATGGAATCCACCTTGCTCTACAGGGACGCTTTTACCTGGATTGAACTGACAACAGATCATGCAAGTACGCACTTTCTGTTTTGCTGCTGCTCGTAAATGTTTGTTGTACCAGAGATTCTGTAGACTGTCTAACATAGCTTTTTCTCCTAGGTGGGCTGGACTATGTGCTGTATTTATTATGACTTGAACCATAGAGTCGGGGAGAAACCATGTAGATTTTCCCTTCGTCATCCAACCTTGATCTGTCTGGATCCCTCCTAGTTCAGTCCATTTCTTTATTTCATCTGGAGTAGCATGTGTCTGAATATCGATTACATCTAGTGTGGGATCCCTAACTGTCATACAATGTGTCGGCACTATTGTCTTTGTCACATCCGTTGTCTGGGTGTGAGTCAATGCTGTATGTTTTGCTGTTTGGTCTGCCAGGTCGTTACCCTGGGAAATGGAATCTGTAACTTTAGTATGTGCTTTACACTTCATGATGGATATGCCTTAAGGCAGATGTATTGCTTCTAACAGTGCTTGAATGAGGGGACCGTGTTGGATCTTGGCACCGTGAGAGGTCAGGAAACCTCGTTCTTGCCATAACACTCCGAAGTCGTGTACGACTCCGAAAGCATAACGTGAATCTGTGTATATGTTAACATTTCTGTTCTTGGCTAGTATACAGGCTCGGGTCAGAGCGATGAGCTCTGCTGCTTGAGCGGACAGTGTATCAATACGATATGTTTCTTTAACTTCAGTTTCAGTGGTCACTGCATATGCGGCCACTAATTCTCCTGTGTTTGTTCTCATACATGAACCATCCACATAAAGTGTCAGGTCTGGATTTGTCAGTGGAACATCTGTTAAGTCTCGTCGAGGCTTTGTTACTGCATTAATGATCTCTATGCAATCATGCAGGGCCGAATTAGTCATAATCGAAGGTAACAATGTTGCGGGATTCAGAATGTTACAGCGTCTGATTTCTATGTGTGGCTGGAATAGCGTCAATTCATAACCTGTCAGTCGTGCTATAGTCAAGTGTTGAGTCTGGGTTCGGTTTAGAAGAACCTCTACAGAATGTGGAACTTGTACTGTTAATTGATGTCCTAAGACAATTGAATCGCTCTGTCTGATTGCTAGGGCTGTCGCTGCGACTGACTTTAAGCACGCAGGGAGTGCCTGGGCTACTGAATCCAATGTACTTGAAAAATAAGCGCAAGGCTTATGTGAACCTGCTTGATCTTGAGTGAGGACAGACAACGCTGTACCATCACGTTCTGTAACAAAAAGTGTAAAAGGTTTGCTGTAACATGGTGTTGCTAAAACTGGTGCTTGACATAAAGCTTTCTTTAATTCCTCAAAGGCCTGTGTATGTTCCTGAGTCCAAGGAAGGGCAGTCGGAGTCGCTGCCTCCTGTGTTGTCAACTGAATGAGTGGTTTAGCTAGAAATGCATACTGGGGAATCCATTGTCTGCAGTACGAGGTGAGGCCTATAAAGGCCCGCACTTCCTTTTGTGTCTGGGGTTGTGGCATATTTACAATTAACTGAATGCGGTCAGGAGTGAGCTGTCTCCCCACTTTGGACAGCAAGTGACCCAAGTACACAACTTGCTGAACACAGAATTGCAGCTTCGAAGGAGACACCTTGTGTCCCTTGTCGGCCAGAAAATGTAAAACTGTCAGTGATGCTTGTTCACATTCGGGTTCACTTCGTGCGGTGATCAGCAGATCATCGACGTATTGTAGTAAGGCGGTGTTAACTGGCATTTGGATACAATCAAGTTGTCTTTTCAGTGCTTGACTATAGATGCTGGGGCTTTCTGTGAATCCTTGAGGTGCGCGTGAAAATTTGAAACTTCGTCCATTTAAACTGAATCCGAAGAGGTATTGGCTCTCTGGATCAATGGGCACACTGAAGAAGGCGTTCTTGAGGTCAATTACAGTAAAGAACGTTGCTTCTGAATCAATAGCAGTCAATAGGGATGAGATGTCGGGAACCACAGGGTACTGTGGAACAATGCATTTATTCAGTTCTCGTAAATCAATCACCAGCCGATATACTGGCGGTGCATTGGGATCAGTACGTTTAAGAATCGGAATGATAGGGGAATTACAGATATTGGAGTCGGTCTCTACGACCACTCCTTGGGCAATGAGCTCTTCAATGATTTCCAGTAAAGCCACTACAGCATCGGGTGGTAACTTGTATTGTCTGATTCTCGGTAAAACAACTCCTGGTTTGAGTGTAACACGGTATGGTGTGATGTGCATGCAACCTACATCGGTTGGGCCTTGTGCCCACAGGTGTTTCGGTACATTTTTCAATCTGACATCAAACTCTCGTAATACATAATGACCCTTAAAGTCACGCAGGAAAAGTCTAACTCCTTCCGGAGAACAACATATCACAGCTCCTAGAGCCTTCAATGTTTTGATACCTAACAAGTTTTCTGGACATGATTTCGTGAGTAACAAGTCTGTAACACGTGATAATGGACCCACAGCCAGGGGGACTGGTTTCGATACCTCATTTACAATAGGCTGTCCTGAAAAACCAAGGGAAACATTCTGTGAGCCTGAGAGGGGTGCCCCTGGGACTTCATTATGGCTGATTGTTGTGCGGCTTGCCCCTGTGTCAATTAAAAACTTTCTGTCTTTTCCCAATACTTGACTGTGTACATAAGGACCCTCTTGATCTACAGTAATCTCAATAAGAGGCAAGCCAACCTCCCTCTCTAGGCTGTTTCATGTGTATCGCTGATAATCGGGATAATCAGATTGGGCATACTGGTTCATCTGTCGTGAAACTTGCTGTGTCGCGGCAATGGGCTGTGGCTGTGATACCGCTGCGGTCTGTGCTGTATGTGGTGGAGCATGTATAGGTTGTGAATTCTGTGAAGTCTGTTGCTGGACCTGGTCTTGTCTAGGCGGATGCGGTCTTTCTTTAGTTTTACCTGTTGCTATATTGTGTTTCAGGACTGGACATTCATGTACGTAGTGACCTGGCTGCTTGCAATAGTTGCATGTCCCTTTAACGGGAGCTGCTGCATTACCTGTCTGGGTCGTACCCTTTCTCTGGCCGTCGGCTAGAACCGACTGGGCCACTAACATTTTCATTTTCGTGTCTTTCATACGTCTCTGTTCGTGATCCTGTTCTTCTCTAATTCTGTTCTGGTGGTATTGTAACATTTGTAACATCTGGGATGGCGTATTTGCTTGCCATGTACTTTCAACTTTATATACACGGTTCTTAACTGCTGTCAGGGAATTCTCGACTAACTTTGTTACAAAAAGATGCGGGTACGACTCGCTACCTGGTTTTAGGCCACTATTAATAATGAAACATTTCTCAAATCTTGAATAGAAGTCACTGGTATCTTCATCGTGTTTCTGTTTACAGGCTGAGATTGCGTCCCAGTCTTCCTTTTTAGTTGTCAATAATCTTGGCAAGACCTGTACTATTAAACCTGGTAATGCTTTTGCTTTCTCCCCAAGGCCTAGCCCTGGAGTACGAATTTTTTCCTCGTCTTCTATTTCAGTCCATATAATCTTTTTATCTCCCACCTCCCATTCCTTTTCCTTGAGTTTCTCGTAGATGCCGGTGGGCAGCAGTACCTTTAACAATTTCATAATGTCTGTATATGTGTAATCTCCCATGAGTAACATGTCTTTAAGTTCTCGGTGAAAACCTGCAGGGTCTTTATCATGACAGGGTACTAGTTTCTTCATTTCTAACAATTCTAACTTGGTCAGAGGTGTGTATAAATACACACGTTTCAGGGTATTATCGGTGCCCATAACTGGGTGTACTTCTCGTAACGGAGTCTGTCTGTCGAAATGCTCAAAGTGACACATTTTTCTTTCTGGCGGCTGAGCTGAAACATATTGTGGGCCTAAGAAAGCGTTATATTTACGTCGTTGCTCTAGAATTATTTGAATTAATCTGGTACTTAGGCCTCTCCATCTATTCATAAGTAGTGCTTCTAATGTATCAGGTAAGGGACCTGGATCAGAAAGTTGTTGTCTGTATAACGTGATGAGATGCTGAATCATGTATATACCAGCTAATTTCTGCTCGTCTGGGGAAAGGTTCAGAAATGTCTGTGCTACTGTATCATCATTGTATGTGTTAGAATTGTCAGCCCATAGTACTGCTGACCGGGCTAGTTCTTGTTCATCCATAGAATTGAGTACATGGTAC
Source organism: Lissotriton vulgaris (assembly GCF_964263255.1). Taxonomy (NCBI): domain Eukaryota; kingdom Metazoa; phylum Chordata; class Amphibia; order Caudata; family Salamandridae; genus Lissotriton; species Lissotriton vulgaris. The sequence goes on along the minus strand of NC_141687.1, from coordinate 866,395,200 downwards.
CCCATTTGTTCTTGAAGCATTTTATCGGCAACTTGAAACAGATGTTCAGGAGAACTTTGTTTTGATATGCCAGAGAGAAAAACTCTCTTGCTTTCTGGACGAATGCCTTTCCTAAGGTAATTTCCCTTACCCACATATGCTATCGTATCTGTAGTCGTTTCTGGTTCTTCGGGTCTTTCCTCCTCCTCGGAGGAGTCATTCCTGTCACTTTCTTTTTCTTTTTCATGTATTTCTATTACTGCCTTTCTGATTTTCTTGTACATGCTTGATATACAATTCATTTTATCATGCTTTCCTTCGGCTATATTTTGACCCCACTTGTTTAGTGCTTCCATTTCATCCTGGTCTACCCCAGGCCTGTCTCGGTCTCTTATTAAGCAATTTATGAAGAAACGTAATATATATGCTTGAGTGTCAACTTTCTGGTGTGCCAGGGCCTCCTTAATACTTTCGGGATTTTCCCCAGTCTGGACAAAATGATATATTCTATCTAGGTGATCAGTCATCCCTGGGAATAACACTAGATAATCTGTAGCTTGTCGCAAGCGTAGTGATGCTATCAACATCCTATCTTCTTTACCGGGTACTGGATCGTATCTGCAAACTGGAAGGGGTTCTTTGAGTATGTCGAGACGGGGTGATTGGGGTGTATGATGCTTCAGCAGGTCTCTAAGGTGTAATCTGTGTGTTGCTGGCGGGGTCTGGAGACCCCCTGTCGCACCTCCTGAGCCAGAGGCTTGAACATTATTTCTCTGTGGAGTCTGTATGTGTACCTGAACTTGTCTCTTACTGGGATCAGGCACAATCGGATTCGGTACATTAATCTTAGGTGCGGGAAGTGGTGGAGGAGGTGGAACAGGTGGAGCAGGCTGTCGAACGGGGGAACCTTGTTGCGGTAATGGCGGGATATGGTCTGGAGGCGGGTTGCCACCTCCGTCCCCGTCACCGTCAGTAGGCGGGACGCGGGCACGTGGATTGGTGTAAGCGGGTGCTACATCGTCTAGATAGGAAGCAAGGAATATATCTTTGGTGGTCCTGTGATTTACTTTAGTCGGAACCAATGGTGACGGCAGGTTTTTCGGTATTTCTGAAGTGGCTTCAGGCGAACCCTCGGCCACAAGGTACATGCCATTTACAAGATTGTTTCGCATACGGTCTACTTGTTCTGCTTTTACTCGGATCCCTTCAGTAACTAATTCGTTTTCTCGGACTCTATCCGACTCTTCTCTATGTCTGTCTTCTCTACGGAGTGCTCTTTCAGCACGTTTATGTGATTCTTTACGCCAAAATTCTATGGCGTCTTTCTGAGATTGTCTGGCTTTCTTTTTCCATAGCGCTTCTTCTACCTTCACGATGCACTCGGCATCCCATGTTCCTGTAACGGGCCATCTGTGTCTCTCGTCTAGGTGCTTAGTATAATCGGCCCATAAATCTAGATACAATATGGCATCTAAGCCATGCTTATGGTACATAAAATTTCCAGGAGTGTCCCTAGGGGGGATAGGAATTTCTTCCTCTAGCATCCCTTTCCTAGTTCCTATCTGTCTTAGTTTATTGAAGAACGGCATCTTGCTACTTAGTACTGGGTACTCGATACTTGTTACTTACTTTTGAATACAGCTGGTTACACAAAAACACAATAATGTACATCAAACAGTCACTCATACCACGACATTAATCACATGAAAACATTTTGAACATATATCACTACCCTTGATACTAGATGTACTGCTAAACAGTACAGATACACTGTCTAGAACAGTGCAAGAACTTGAAGGCTTGATATACTGCTAAACAGTACAGATACACTGTCTAAAACAGTGCAGACCGCGTTTGTGTACCCAAACACGTCTTTACCGGATACATAATAATGCACCCGTCTAGATACGTCCCAGCAATGGTACTCACCGGGAAGCACGGAACGGAAGGCCTCGGAAAACTCGACTGGACTGGACCGGACTGGACTCGTCTCGACTCGACACGTGGATACTTCGGAAACTGGTGGGCCTCTTGACACCTCGGACCTTGCTTCTTTCGGCTAGGCTCTGGTCGGGATCCTCCGCACTCCTCACCGCCTCGTCTGGGTGCTGATCGCAGTCTCCGTCACCTCCGTGGGCCAGAGGGAGATACAGGAAATCCTGCGGGTACGCGTAGTGGTCCGTCTTGACTTATGGCAGGGGGCAAAGGTTGCAACGCACCAACCGGCGCGTAAGGTGGGGGAGGTGTCCCTGTTCGGGCGCCAAAATAATGTGGTAAATATTTGATTTACCGTCCTAATTTCTATGCAGGTAAGTACTTAAACAAAAATAACTCAATCGGAAAGAAAGACGCAGAGTCCGTGGTGTTAGAGTTCTTAGGGGTTTTATTCCTTAAAAAGGAATGGTTCTGGTACCGGATATCGTGTTCCTGACACCACTGGGGTGCAGGAAGGGATAGAGCATACTTTATTGACAAGACATAACTTTTATACTTAAACCATATAATGAATACCAATACAGTAGGCGTAACAGCTGAGAGAAACAAGATAACAGCATACACGTGTTAGCAATACGTAATCAAAAGGCGTGAACTGGGCGTGAATATAGAGGTGTGTGCTAGAAACGTCACATGTAAGTGTCACGAGTAGGTGGGTACAAAGCAGAATTATGCAATGTCAGCAGAAATCTGAGGCCTGGATGCGCGCGCAGCTGCAATGACGTGTGATTGACGTGGAACTGGAGGGTGCAGGGGACTTGACATTTACACTAGCGGAAAGAGACAGGAGTCTGGCATGTCAGATCAACTCGTACCTATATCATATCTGATATCTGATGTTTGGGAACCATATTATCTAGAGGGAAAGGTCTCTTGGGCAGAGGCTATTCTATACTGACTGTGAGTGCGTGTATAAGCGTCTAAGTGTCTGCATGAGATGCGAGGGGGCATGGGCCTACCATGGTAACAGAGGCTATGAATTACTTGCACGGAGACAGTGAGGCCGGGCCCTTTGCTCTGCAGCTGGAAAGATGTTTACTTGAACTAGTAGGCAGGAATGTATGTTTGAGGAGCGGAACAGATAATTCGAAGGTTGAATACAGTCTTGGCAGGCAGCAGGCTGAGCCAAGCGCCGTTAGCCGCGCAGGGAGTAAGGCAGAGGTCACGGGTACAGAGGCAGCCCAGGCTGAGGCGTTCAGAGTCAGAAGGCAGAAAAAGGCTCGATGGCAGAATTCAGGGCCTACTTCGCCAGAGCTGAAAAACGTGTAAAGTACACCACAAAAAGACGTTGGCATGGCATACTTAGGAACGGAATATTCAACCCATTCAGGGTGGATCTGAAAGAGGACATGTTATCGTTGGGCGCAAATGTATTTGCGTCTTCATAGCTGGCACAGGAGGGAAGTTACATGCACTTTAAGCTCGTACATGGAGACGGTGGGGTACACGTTAGGGAACATTTCTTGACCATAAAATTTATATTTCCTCAACCACACCGGTGAAATTTTTCCAAAGATGACCACCTCGGTCTTCCCGGAGTTTAGCTTAAGGCAGCTTGAGGACATCCATTCTCCGATTGCTTGCATGCCCTTCTGAAATCGTTTCGCCACCTCATCATCGTTGTTGTTAATGGCGAGGACTAACTGGGTATCATCAGCATAGGAGGTAAGGCCCATCCCATATTGCTTGATGACTCTGGCAAGGTCAGACACATAGATGTTAAAAAGTGTCGGACTAAGGATGAGCCTTGAGGAACCCCACAAGGTAGATAATTGCTGATTTCCACTTGACTACCGTACTTTCCATGGTGTACACTATTTGAGAGGTTCTTAATCAATGCTATATTAACTTATTTATTTATCTGAAGATAATAATTGAAACAATGTATGTAGATACATTTTCAATAAGATTGTCTCTTTATAAGGTAATTCTTTTGTATCTGTAGAGATTTTCCAGTCATTGCGTGTGAAGTATGCAAAAAAAACTATTGATGGATGGAATGCTGGACAATGCAAACATTCACCCCCAGTCACAAGGATCTGGGTTTAATCCATCATTGTGAGGAGGAGCCCGCTTTTACCCCCGTAACCGATCCTCACCGAGGCTTGTGGGACGTGTTACCGGCTGCCATAATAAATACATCAGATCGGCAAGGGTTAATTACCCGACCTGCTCTTCCCCGCAGGAACGCCCCGAGAAGTGCCACAACCAAAGGGAGAATGCCCAGGACATTAGAAAGATGAAGCGGGCGGATGAGGGGGCGTATCCGGAAGACGCTAGCAGTATGGAGGATGGAGCACGGGGATCGGACGGAAGGAGCCCAAAGACTCTGCCTAGGATGACGGCTGGCCCTGAGGAGGACCGAAACGAAAACAGTGCCAAGACTGAAGAGGACGAGGACAACGCCCCCGTGGACATTGAGGCTTGGTCAGAAGACAGGTGGACGCCCCCGAAGGACGCCTGTATACAGCACTGCGGTACGTGGATCGGGCAGGGGGTTGAGGGAGGAGAAATAACTGCTGGGGACACGGGGCACAGGGATTTCTCTGGTCTATTTTATGTGCTTTGGGGGAGGAAAGCGGGAACACCCTTGAACCCTACTGGCCTTGACATACCGTTGCTCTTCCTCGCTATAGCGACCTTGAGGTATAAAGTTCACCTCAATACACAAACTTGTGTCCTGAAGTAAGGGATGAGTTTGACTTCTTTCTGTTTTTCCCCTTGTTTTGAGCACTTCCTAATGCCATCCTTCACTTCCTGTAGTTCCTCTGTGAAAGTACCCCTGGTGTTTTTTTTTTCAACTTGGTGATGGTGCTTTTTGCCAACTATAAGACCTTGTGACAGCCTTACTTACCGCCCTTTTTCTCATTTCCTTCTAAGGTACCCGGGGAACATCGTCATCGCCCACCTGGAGAAGACAACACCGATAGAGCTCTCAAGCAACACCTGGAAGCCACATCCACGAAGCCTCACTTATGTTTGCCCTTTGTGATTTGCACTGAGTCTTAAATAAATACGGCAAAATAGATCCACACATAAGACCTCCTAGCTTCTTTTTCCGCCCGTCCCTCTCACAATCATTCTTTTTCTCACCACCCCACCTTGGACCCAGCCATATGCAAATCAGTCTTGACCATGTTCCTTATGGGAACAGGCCAGCCCTAACTGCCAAGCCAGGTCCTCCCTGGACCGGATTTAATCAATAGGAGTATAGGGGGAAAGAGGTAAGGCCGCCCCGCTCAAACAACTGTAAACAAAACACGCCTTACCTACTACTACTACTTCAGAAATTCATTGACCAACAGGGATAATCTGATGAGCCATCTAGATCCTCCAGGTGTGGTAAATAACACTAATCTCATGGGTCAAGGATGTGGGTTTAAAGAAAAACAGAAACAGGTCCCCAATACCACAAAAAATGTGTGAGCACAGAGAGAGCGCCTCACGGTCATAACTTCCGAGGGGGTTCCTGGTTAACAGTGCCCAGTATACCCACTTCTCATCATCGGTCACTCTCTCTGTGTGCAGTGTGAAAAAATAACCAACAAGTGACCAAGTATATAAATACTAATGGTGGTATGTAAAGAAAATAGCCAATACCAGAGTGCACCTTTGTAAATAGTGTACCAGTGCACCTATGACCCCAAAAAATAATAAATAAACTAATGTGTTAAGTGCAACCAAAGTTTAAAAAGATTTTTGGTAAGGGTTGCTTGCTCTCTATCTTTATTCTGGTGCTGCAAGCCTTCCAGATTAAAAATGGGTTTTCATATACCATACAAGTTCAAAGTGCCGACATGTTTCATTGCTCTCCTTTCAGCAATTTCATCAGGGCAGTCTGGGGTTCTTGGTTCGTAATCATCACACTTATGTATATATCGGACCTAATGATTGCCACATCCGGACGTACCGGCAACCATACAGGGGACCCCGTGTCAACTGATCACGTGTCCTTGGGTATTGCCGCGTCCCTCAGGTGCTTCCGACGGTCCCAGGACCGGAAACAAGCATCATGGGACCAGTTTCAGGGCATCTCATTACCCTTCATCAGCCAGGCTAGCTTGAATTTAGTGGTGTAGTGAGCACGGGACCCACGTCTGGGCATACCCTTCCCACTTAAGGCGACATATGCAAAAGAAACAAACAATGGACAGAATGCTGGGCAATGCAAACATTCACCCCAGTCACAAGGATCTGGGTTTAATCCACCATTCCTTTGCTCACCACACCACCCCAGTTTGGACCCAGCCATATACAAATCAGTCTTGACCATGTTCCTTGTGGGAACAGTCCAGCCTGAACTGCCAAGCCACGTCCTCTCTTCTGTGTGTAAAGTAAGTAACCAAAAGTTAGATGCAGCACTTCCTGTGATAGCACCAAGCCAAAGGTAATGCAATGTTGTTTCCTTTAATTTCATGGGGTCTAAAGGTCACAAGATGTCACTTCCTGTGTTGCCATCAGGGCAAATGCCTTTCGATGTCACTTCCTGTGACATGGTAGAGGTGGGTCAAAGGGCAGGTGATGTTACTTTCTGTGGTGTCACTAGGTCAAAGTTCGTGTGATGTCTTTTCCTTTGACTTCCGGCGAGGATCACATGGCATTTGATGTCACTTCCACTACCCCAGGCATTTTGATTAATCAACGTCCATGCTTCACTCCCGAATAAAAATGCAGCCACCCAGTGTACCTCCTGATCTCTTCCTCGAGTAACATCCATGGTTTGGGGCATAGTTCCTAAGGGATCCCATGATAAGCTGCCCACCTCTCCCATATTATATAATGCTTCTGAGGGCAACCTCTCACTATAGAAATAACACATTCTAGTCCTAGGCACTGGTCTAATCAACCCTTCCACCACTCAAGTGGAGGGGCTACAGCATCCTTCCAAGCCTGTGCAATATCCCACTTGCCTATTTCTAGACCTAGCCATAGCAGGACCCGCAGAAACCGGTTCTCATCAATATAATTGGAAATTTGGAGCAATGCGCCTTGCGGGGTCTGTGGCAGCATCAGCACCAACACCCCCTCTAGACAGTCAAAAACTCCCTCCCAAAGGGGCATTAAGAATGGTCAACTCCAGACTATGTGTAAAAAGACCTTTGGCCCACCCCACACACAAACATGTAGCGGACGCAATCAGCCCTCTCCGCCAGAGCCTCTCCCATGTATAGTACACTCTCAGCAGGTACTGTGGTTGCAAGAGGTGGTATTATGAAGAAATGGCTACCTCCATAGGGGAGGACAGAGGCTTCCTTCAGCCCTCGTCTTCAAAGGGGCCTAAGTCACAGGCTCATGTCTCTTGAAGGGACCCAAGGGTGTCCTGGGATTTTTTTAAAAGGAATTGATAAATAGCAGAGATCTTGTGGTCTGGAATGTATGTCAACATTATTTTACCCTTCATAGGAGGAAACCTTAGAATCTCCTCCGGGCAGGCCAAGTACATCGTAAAAGCAAGGCGGAGCTTAAGGTAACTGCAAAATCGACTCTTATGAAGCTGAAACTCTTCCTGTAGATTTGCGAAGGTTTTCAAGGAGTTCACCTTGAGAACATTCCTCAGTTGGGAGGTACCAATAAGGTCCCTGCCTCGAAAACCCTGTACAGGGCTGGCACAGGGCTGTTGCAGCCCAAAGAGGGGTCTCTCGCGTGATCCATACCCTCAATCCTGTGGCCACTTCAGTGCTCCTCCAGGTGTTAAGGATCACTTTCACAGCTGGGAGGAGCCCCTGGGGGATCTCACCTCTATAAGGCAGATGGCGGAGCATCTGCGCCCCATCGGCCACTCCTCCGCCGCGTAAGCTGGGTCCTCAAATCTCACACTGTAATAAAATTGTACATCTGAAGTGGCAATGCTACCATCATAGGTCGATTTATAACTATTAAATACAGCGATACGAGGTGGAACATGGTTCCACATGAAACCCCGCAGCAATGACTTTTTGCATGAGAATAGACATGCCGGAAGGGGAACGGGGTAGTTCTGAAGTTGGTATACCAAAAGCGGGAGACTCCCTCTTTTAAAAATAGCTGACCTGTCCATGAGAGAAAGGGGAAGCGCCTCCCAGAATTAAAAATCCACTGTCAGCTTGTCTAAATAGGGCTTGAGATTCAGCTCCATTGCCTAGGCCTTATCTGTGGTGACATAAAATCCCAAATCCTGCAACCCCTGTCAGACAATGGCGAGCCGAGAGGCCCAAATCAAATCCAATGGACACTCGCCCCCCACTGAGGATTTGCCAGGGTGCATCATCAGTCCTATAAAATCTCCAGAGATCTTTCAAATTTGGAGCGCACATGGTCCCGAGTGCGAGAGTTCCGTCATAAAAATAAGTACATCATCCGTTAATTGGGCTGTTCTCTCCTCGGCTCCAGGGCCCCACACAATCCCCTGCAACTTTTCATATATGTGGTACAGGCAGACAGTGGTTTGATGGACAGGGCAACAATAATGGTGAAAGGGGGTACACACCTCTGTCTCATCTCCCGTTCAGTCCATAAGTGCAGGAAACCAGCTCCACTCACTCTCACTTGGATGATGAGGTCTGTATAGAAAAGTCTAATATACCCAATGAACTGTGGTCCGAAATTCAACTTCACCAGAAGAAGGAATAGAAATGACCATCCGACCGAATCGAAAGCCTTAAAGAAGTCCACCTGTAATAGAGCGCCATCAGCACGACAATGTCTAGACAAAGCAACCGCATTACACACCCTTTTGATATTATGCCACATAGCCCTCCCTGGCATGAAGCCAGACTAGTCCGAGTGGCCCTGAGGAGGGCCGTCTTAAAGTCAGCATCCACTAGGGTCCGGTTGCTCAAGTGCCTCCGGTGGGGAGCTCCCACTCCTCCAGCTGTCATCAGCAGCTCAACTGGGGAGTGGTTAGACAGCCCACATACACAAATGTTTGCTGTGCGCAGAGTACGGTCCTGGGGAGAAGTAAGTAATCAAACTTAGAGAGGGTGTAGTGGACTCCAGAAAAGGTGTATCCCCTCTTGTGAGGATGGTGGTGGCACCAGGCTTCAAGCAAAACCATGATGTAAATGAAACGGGCCAGGGCCGTAATATGCAGCGTCTGTCACGAACCCCGGGGAGAGTGATCCTTGGGTGTAGAGGCCACATAGTTCAAGTCACCCCCCAAAATCCATGGGCCCGCAGGGAAGCCTAAGATAACGCTGAGCAGGATATATGTGAATGACTCTGTCAAAGGGTAGGACTTTGAAATTAATAAAGGAGAAAGGTTTCCCATGGAGAAGGCTAGTGATGGCTACAAATCTCCCCATGGTGTCATGCCTTGTCTGAATGTGGTGAAATGGTACATGCCCTCTCATAACTATTGCCACTCCCCAGATCCCCTATGGAAACCTGAATAAAGCAACATCATGAAATGCATTTGGGCAAAAAATGGACATTTGTTGCCAATAAGGTGAGTTTCCTGAAGAAACAGGATATCAGGGCCAGCCCTGCAAACATCCTTCAATGCAGCCCCCCCCTCCTAATCTTATCAAATAATCCGTTCAAGTTCCAGGTGAGGAGCCTCAGTGATCCCAAGCCAGTGGTACAATAAGCATTTGGGGCAGACCAGCGGGCACGGCCATGAGACGTGGTTGACAGCCTATTATGTGGGTGTAATCAAAAACAACGGAAACAACAACAGTACTGTCTAAAGTTTTAAACACAAACCTCTCCTACACTTCACCCTCTACTTCGAAAACTAGAAGTACCTGCTGTTGTCCAGATGCCTAGGTGTCACCAACATGGCATACCGGAGTCCATAACCCCCCCCAGACTGTTGGTCCAACATTCTGAAACTAATACCCAACCCTTAAGGTGAGGACCACCATCACAAAAGTCACTAATGACTTAAAGGCGCCAGCCCTCCTGAAACAAACACAAAAAAGGAATTGCAGTGCAAGCAATAAACATACACAGCGTTATTACGTAGTCAAGAGGCTCAGGGGGCGCAGGGGTGTATGCAAGCTATTCCCCAAAGTCAGAAGGGGTTGGGACACAATGGGAGGGCTCGCTCAGGGTCAGGAGCCAGTGAGGACTCCCCATCGAGACTGCCCCCTGGTACTGGGTCTCAATAGTCCCTTTCCCTACCGGGGGCCTCCTCCACCACAGGTACGCGTACGTTGTGGCCGCCACCTCGTTTCCTCCAAGGCAGCCCCATGTTCTGAGTCAGAATCCTCTCTGGTCTTCATTGCACTGTTACACAGTTGGGGTCGGTCCTCCGCCCACTTTCAAGCCACTTCAGGAGCGTCAAAGAACAGTGATTTATCCCCAAATAAAACCTTGAGGCAGGTATTGAAAAGTGGCTTATATTGGATGTTCAAGACGGTAATTTTTGTTTAACACCCTGGAAGGAGTGGCACTGTTTTTTGGACCCTCAGAATTTAGTCAGGGAAAATCATGACTTGTCGCCTCATCGCACAGGAAGCCCTGAGCATGGTAGGCTCATAGCATGGCAGCATGATCCGCATAGTTCAGTATGCAAGCAATGTTGGGTCTTGGGGAACCACGGTAGGGGGGTGCTCACTCGAGGATCGATGGGCAAACTCCACAATGAAGCACAAAGAGACTGATTCTGGTGGCAACCAGGACAGGAACCAGTGGTGATTAAAGTGGTTATGCTGGGTCCCTCCACTCCCTCAGGGACTCCCACAACCCTAGCATTGTTCCTCTGCAAGTGGCCCTCAGCATCCTTGGGTTTCGCAGCTAGTTGTGCTATGGTGCTCTGCAAGGCATTCACCTCTGCCTGGCAGGTCTTCAAGGAATCCTCTGCCCCAGAGAGTCTAGTTTCAGTAGTGGTGACCATTTTAGCAGTGTTATGGAGATCTAGGCGGGTAAGGGACAGGTTGGTATCGAGTTCACCAATCATCCCCTCGACAGAGGAATGGAGTTTGTGGATAGCCTAGGGAATACCTCCTGTGGGTGAGGGGTGGTCCCCCATTAGCACCCCAGCACACCTAGATGGGTGTTCTGCCATGGCATCAGGTTTAGTGAATTTGTCAATTTTACCTTGCAGGAAGGCTGGTTGTAGTTTGTCTTTCACCATGGTGGACAGCACCCCAGGAGAGGGACTCAACGTCAGCTCTTTAATAGGAGGGCAAGAGAGAGCAACTGAGCCAGCCACTCGACCAGTCCAGTGTGGCAGATGAACGGGAAGAGGAGGGGGGAGAATCCAAGGAGGAAGGACACCAAGGCAATGTCTACAGAACAATCATGGACTGTGCAAGCTCATACCAGAGAAGGCCTGTGGAATGATGTCAAGACAGAGTCCGGAGATTCCTTCACAGCCCCCCCCAAGCTGTGCATCCTTAGTATAGGCATCATCGAGGGTAGTCCGGGGCAGCCTGACATCACAAGGTGTGCACGACAATGGCTCCAGCCAAGCCAAGCACCCTGCTTGGGCTGAACAAAAAAGATCACTTTGCCCAAGTTGGAAGTCCGGTGCTCCTTACCCTCACTCAACACATTTAAGGCAAGAGTCTCATGCACAGGGCTTAATACGGCCTTAGGTCATAAAGCACTGCAGCACACTTGTCCCCTTGAGCTATGTTAGTTAATCCAGCTGAAGCAATCCTTTCCGAAGAGGCGCAGGGGGGAGAATCAATCAAAAGGCCCCATTTGGGTCTTGTAGATGAGCAATGGTGCTAGTCAGGCCACGGGGTCTCGGAGCAGGCCTCTGGATGATTTTATGAAGTGGTTGGGCCTCTCATCCTTGCCTGCACCCGCGGAGCCTAGAAGGGCCATGCAGCGTCGGTCCCCAGTCCCAAGCCAAAGTGGGATATAATACCCTTTATCACCCTTTACCCCTGCAGCCAGGCACATCTGCCAATCCTGTTATCTTGGGGGAGGGGGAAGAACTAGCGACCAGCACTCACCGGGCCCTGCCTCCATCCACAACCCTGTTTGCGGAAGCCCGGGCAGGGTGCTGCTCGCCCCAGCAGGAGAGGCTCAGCATGTCGGAGCGGCACCCTGTGCTGCCGCAGGTCCTGCAAAGGAGTGAGAAGTTGCTGCCTTGACCCAAAATGGCCAACAAATAAGCACCCTGGGGCCAGGGTTCACCGAAAGCCACTCGAGCCCCCCTCAACCTCCGGGCCAGCAGGCAAGTGTGGCTTCCTCAATGCGGTCTCTGGAGAGCCTAACGCCGCGAGCCACCGTCAATGCCTGCTCCCGGGGGCATACATACTTAAGTTGGTACAGCTAGGTGCTGCTACATCATACCAGGCCCCCATGCCTGGAGTAGGCTGTGTGGGCTACAAATCAGCAAGGATTAAAAAAGATAAAGTACTGTGGGGCTGCCGGAGCTCAAGTTGGAGCATCTGCTATCTTTGGTGGCTAATCCATGCCCCCTGTTGTCTTAGTACTGAACCTGTGTGGCGTTTCCTTTTTAGGTCGAACCTGGGCAGCGCATGCACTGCTCTGTGAGCCATGCTGAATTGGAGTATGTACTTGAAGCCTCTCTCACTCTCTGCCCATATATGTCATTGGCTTGTGCCATTGGCCTTCGTAAATGTTGGCTTGTGATACCTTATTAATCTTGTTAGTCCCAGCTTATTATCACCTTGTTTTCATTTGTAACCTCCCATGAGGACTGGGCTTTTTACTTTGGTTGTTACCCGGTACATCTTCTTTAGTCTGTAAGCACTATTTTCTTTAAAGAGGTTCTCTTACCGCAGGAGGGTCTCTCATGCGCAGTTGTGACCTCGGGCTTGTTTAACTCATATCAAATAGGGAGCTATTCAGGGGCCAGAGGAGACAGAAGGGGGCAACTCAGCGATGCCTTTAAGGATGGCAAAGATGCAGGATGTAAAATCCGCTAGATCTGGTGTGTTTATTTTCTGAACAAACATCTTTGTTAAACATGATTAGCTTTAGGTTTGCTCCTACACTCACTTGCTAAAAACCATGACTTCAACAAAGGGCTCTGACCCTCTTTTTTCAATTTGTTTGTGTGTGAAAAGGATCCGCACCCGCACCCATAGTTTTGCTTCAACAAACCCTCACCATCTGTGTTCCTTCTGCTACCTTCTGTTTGCAACCCCCCACACACACACTTTTAAACAAGCATTTGAGATGCAATAGGTCCCGCATTTTCGAGAGTGTAAGCTTTTGTCATTGTAAATGACAATGACTTTTATGTATGTATTAAAACCAAAACATAAATAAAAAGCATTGTCATTTACAATGCCAAAAGCTCAAAATAGTGCAAATGCGAGACCTAATGCATTGCAGATGCTTATTCTGAGTGATACCGTTCACACAGACTTTGCAAAACCACACAAGGAAATTCCTTGTGCAATACCTGCTGGTTATCGATGAAGTAGATAGACAAACCCAACTAGGGTTTGTCATTTGCTATCAGGTATTACAAATAGCATGTGTTCGGTTGATTTAAAAGGGTAGATCACACCATACAACCACCCACGTGTAGATAGATTGGATTTTATTAGGTCCTGACGAATCACCACCAGATTGTTTAACTACCAGGCGAGAAACATGTTGCCGCACAATAGAGCGCCCTAAGTGAGATATAATCTCAAACATGCCGCTTTGTTTCTTTTAATCAGGGTGGGAGACCCATTGATTAAAATTGTCTTCGCTGGTATTCCCTTACCTGTTTTAAAATTTCTTTCAGGTTATACACCTCCACACTTTCATCTACACTAATTAGGCCCCTCACCCCCATGGCACTAAATGGCATTTGGAATAAAAGATCTCTGCCACAGAGCCCCTCATAGGGAGCTGGTCAGGTATTGCATCGCCGACCTGATGAGGAGCATCCCATATGATGAAGCATGACACCTTGCCGGGTGTGTGAAGGCCCTATATTCCAAGAAGAGGAATCCTCATCTTCCTACACTTCATGACCATATAAAACCAGTTTTCCCATATCTCGATATTAGGAACAGCATACTTTTTGTATGTTCACGGAGATGTGGTTATCTTGTTAAGAGACAGTGCTTAACTGTGTGGTGAACGAAAGGAGTGTGAGGGATTGATACACCGCTTACATTTTGAGCACCGTTTGTTAGCTCCACAGGTCCCTTTGTAGTATTCATAGTTTATATAAAAGCGATTCCAGCCCTGCTTCTGTATTGGTTGCTGTAGGAAAGTAGACCATGCTACAATGTTTTGAGTCTTGACAGGTATTAAAGGGGTATTAAAGGGGAGGGAAGGGTGTGTTAAAGATCTGCCCTGCTGAACTGTGATATCTGCGTAAATTTTGTGATCACCGTTGCAGGGAGATAAGTGACGTCAGAGTATATAACTAGTGGGACCTGTAGTGTCAGAGTAAGTTAGTCATCCATTGATGAACATTGTTTTGTAGATTTTTCTATTGTATACCTACATTGTAGTCTGCGTTTCCAGTTGCTACACAATGGTTATCTGTATTATTTTGTAGTATTTCCCCTAAGTGAGTTGATGATGCTCTTATCACATAAATAGCATGGTCCCTCATATGGTGTGTGGTTGAAGGGTGTTGTCATTGCTTACAGGTGATGTGGGAAGTGTTTCCATATTGTTTGTGATGACCATCAGCGTGCACTAATGTTAGGAGACGCGGTACATGGCGGTATGATAGATGTGGAAGAGCGAGAGATAGACACACTTTTTTTGTAGTTTGTGGGAAGTTGCCAGCACTGATTAGCACTGCAGGTCTCTTTATTGTGTTGGTATTTTTTCTTTTATTGTCTTAATGCTATTTCCTATGATGGATGTGACGGGAGGTCATTCACGGTTAGATTTTATGGATCTAGGAGAGGTGAGAGGTGTAAGCTGGAGAAGGAGTGAGCAGTAATCAGACATCTGCCTTTATAATTGTGTTACAGCCCTCCTTTATATGATTGCTATAATGAATAGCAGCCAAGGAGATTTGCCAAGATGCTTTGTGTTATAAAATCCTTTTTGCCATATTTGGATGTTGGTGATCAGGTTATGTGCCTTTTTGTAACTTGCAGGGTGGACTGTTTTAGAATTCTCGGGTGACCAGCAATGGGTGGCAAATCTCTGCAGTCTTCACAGACCTCTCTGGTTAGTACTGAATGATTATTTTCACAGCCCCCTAATGGAGTAAGTCATTCTTTATTGTGTAGTTAATTAAAACCATTACAATATATAAAATACCACAGTGTTTAAAAAGCAGGATATTGACACTACTGTATAAAAGATAAAGTCTATAAAATCAGATGTCAATCTAGCTTAACGATAATTATTGTGCTCCTAAACCCTTCATTTTCCTTACTTGCTTTGATTCCAAAAGCATAGGTACTGCTTAACAGACTACTTTGTGGACCACAATATTGGTAAATCACGATCTGTATGCTCGCGCTACTTTCCTTTTAAAATTGATCACGTAGAGCTAAACGATAATTCACAAACTCCTTTCGCCTCTGAACCGCATGTAAAAATCTTTACACGTAACCGCCGGTTACCAACACTTCGCCGCTTACACCGCTCGCCACCCGTTTTTAAACTTTGCATGGCCCAACTCTGAGCTCATTGAATGTTTTTTAATCTCATGCGTCGCCCCTCACAGTTCCGTCACTGCGTCGGATTTTAAATGTTGTCCCCACTGTCATAAACAATTCACAATAGGTTGCATAGAAACAAAAGCCTGTCACGCCACACGTTACAATTCACAAAATTACTATTCCTAAAAGATGAATAACTGCCACAAACAGTTCACAATGCCACAGATGATCACTGGTCAGATTTATATACATGCCTAGTCTTTTTGTTATTGACCAATGTTTATGTTTTGTCTCCCCTTTTTTTGTTTCCCCAATATAACTGTATGTATGCTTATAGGCCGCAAAAAACTGTTATGCTTTCAAGACAAACAAATTAATTCTTTGTCCTGAAGATGATGCCATGTATCTGTGTGTAGGCATCGAAACGCCGTCGACATAGTAGCATCATATGTACCCTACAAATAGAAAATTGTTCACAATGATTCTTTGTACTTTACCATTGTCTGTTCACTGAGATACTAGCACAGACCGCCTTTGTTGCGTCAAGTTTACCCCCCTGTTTTGTCTTGTCCCCTGTGGGTTACTGGTTGTACCCACCTTGTAAAAAATCCTTTTATGTTTTCCATATCTCTTAAAATAAAAACCTGTCCTGCTGGACAAAGGTCATACTGACTATTGAGTGTATGTCCATCAATTCTGCCTAATCCCTGAACTACTAGGGACCACTGTCTTTTGAAATATGATGGTGAAATGTTTGCCATATACAAAGAGATGGAAGTGCTCGCAGGCCCATACCACCGCAAGACTCTCCTTTTCAGGTTGGGAATATGCCTTCTCTGTGTCAGTGAGACTGCGACTGGCGTAGGCGGTGATGTTGCGTTGGTCTGAGTCTTCCTGATATTGCGCCAGGATGGCACCCAGGCCCACCGGGCTGGCGTCAACCGTGATTTCAGTTCTTTTCTTGGCATCGAAATACGCTAGATTGATAGCAGAGCTGACACTTTTCGTGATTTTGTTGAAGGAATGTTCACAGGCATCCGTCCATAAAAATTGCTGACCTTGATGGGTGAGCTCCCTGAGGGGGTAGCTGATGGTGGCGTAGTCTCGAATGTAACGTGCACAGTAGCTTGCCATCCCTAGGAATGATCGAAGGTCACTGACGTCTCACGGTGTTGGGGTGTCTGCCAGAGCGGATACTTTCTCTGGGTCTGGTTTCATGCCGTCTTTGGAGAAGATGTGACCATAAAACTTCAGGGTCGATCTGTGGAACTCACACTTGTCTGGGTTCAGAGTTAAGTTAGAGTTCAGTAGTGCGTGGCATACTCGGTCCAGAGCGGTGTCATGCTCAGTTTGATCCTTTCCGAACACCAGGAGATCATCGCTATAGTTGAAAGCATTCGGGATCCCTTGAATGACTCGCCAGATTGCTTCTTGGAAAATCTCAGCAGCTGAGGATATGCCGAAATGTAGGCGCTTATAACGGAAGAGTCCTTGGTGGGTTGTGAAGGTCATGATATAGCGTGATTTTTCATGCAGTTCCAATTGGTGGTATCCCTTATTGAGATCGAGCTTCGAGAATACAGTGGCTCTATTGAGGCGAGCGATCATATCGCTAATGTGCGGTCCTGGGTGGCGTTCCCTCTCGATGGCTGTGTTGGGCGCGTGCATGTTCACGCACATGCGCACTTTGTTGTCTTGCCCTTTCTTGGGCAACGCCACCACTGGTGACACCTACGGTGTTGGCCCCGATGTGCGCTCGATGATGTCTGTCTTTAGTAGATCTTGGAGTTCATCATCTACTGCTTGTTGTAAGTGAAAAGGCACTTTTCTGTGGTGTTGTGCCACTGGAGTCACTCGTTCGTCAATGTGTAGTTTTACTTTGAATTGATTTAGCTTTCCCAGCCCTTTAAAGAGGTTTGGAAACTTGGAGAAGATGTCTGTGGTATCCTCAAGTCATGTAAAGGAGGTCCACAAGTTTCAGTCGTTCAGCCGTCGGCAAACTAAGTAAACAGTCAGCCAGATCCGGGCCTTCCACTACATGAATATAAGCTGGGATCTGTCGATCTTTGTAGGATAGAGTCGTGCTGAAACGACCTAGACACTGCAGTGGTTTTCTGGACATCCAAGTGTATACTCGGACAGCTGCAGGTTCTAGTTTCGGTCGTGGCTTCATGCTTTGATATTCAAGGGCACAGATATAATTTGAAGAGGCTCCAGAGTCTAGTACAAATTTTGCAGGGTGATCTCCTATTCGGATGTCTAGTTTCGGGTATCTTTTCAGCCGGTCGGGGTCTGATACCATGCAGATGTACTCGTCACTATCTTGTGACACAGGTGTGGGTAATGATGATTCGCTAGATGAAGATCTTCGTGATCGATATGAGCTGGTAGAGCGTATGCTCGACCGGGATGAGCTAGAAGAGCGTCCTTCTCTCCCTTTCACTGCACGAGCGTGGTGTTGCGTGTTTGACCTCGACGTGGACGATCTCCGCCCTGATTGACGAGTTTGGCAAACCACTTCATAATGATTCTCTCTTCTACAACGATGGCATCGTTGGCCAATGGCTGGACAGTGTCCTGAGTGAGGGTATTCTTGGCCACACCTGTAGCACGTTGGAGCCGTCTTGTTAGTCTTGGTGTGTCGCGACTCCTGTTGTGATGATGTCTTTCGGGAGGTTGTGAAACGGGTAGGTTTCCTTGACTTATGATAGTCCGTCCGGTGTTTCTTCTCCTTGTGTTCCTGCATTCTGAATGCTTGTTCCTTCTTTCCAGTCTTGTTAACTTCAATTTTTCTTGCGTGATCTTCTGCTTGGTCGTTGATTCGCGTCATTTCTTCGATCTCCTCAAGAGTGTAGTGTTTCTTCAGTAGTCGCCGGCGCAGCGATTTGGATTGACAGCCTTCAATTACGCGCAGTCGTAACGCGTCTTCAGTGGTGAAGTTGTCGAACTCGCAGTGTCGGGCCAACCGCCTGATACGCACAATGAAGTCACACATGTGTTCATCCTTTTCTTGGGATGCTAAATTAAAGGTGTAACGTTCATAATCTAGGTTGCGTTTGTGTAGAAACCTCCGATCAAGGGCTCCTTTTACGTCATCGTAGGAGGTAGCATTTGCGGCAGGCAGTTCTTTGATGATCTGCGCAATGTCCTTTCCCACCAAATTTCGCAGAGCTATTAGTTTTTGCTTAGGATCCTGTACCTGCGACCCAGTCATATAGTCCTCAAAGTCTTCCGCCCAGCTCTTCCACTTGGGCCCCATACTATTTCCAGACGTTAACTCCAGAGGGTCTGGTGGCCGCAGATAGGGTACTCCCATGAGCACTTGGGGAGGCGGTGCGAGATGTGGTGTGGCCGATGCCATGGTTCCTGCTCCTGGAGCGCCTGTCGGGTTGGTGACGGACATCTTGGCTTGTGTCTGGTCACTCAACTAACTATTGTGTAGTTTATTTTACAATTTGAACGCAAAGTTCAGTGTTGCCTGGCTCCAGATAAGCTTATTCAGCAATTCGAATGCAAAATTCAGGGTTGCCTGACTCCAAAATGGCCGACCTCAAGGCCTCAGTGAATGTCTATGGCTGTTGCCTGACCTCAAAATGGCCACCACTCGGGACACACTGTAGTGGACCTGAAGTCACAGTTTCTTTCTTTCTTGTCTTTATATTTAGGGAGTTCAAATTCTTGCCGGTTATTCCAGCTCTTGGGACACCCTCACGCTCTCTGCTCGCTGCTGGCAGGTCGGGGACATTCACCGGCGTCTTTCCCCGGTTTCGCGCCGTTTTTCAAGTTGGGTGCCAGATTCCACAGTCTTTGTTTCCTCTTTCAAGGTCGGGCAACCTTGGTGCGCCCGCCGTAATCACCGCAATCACTTTCAGCAGTCTTTGGAGTCGTCACGCTCCCAGGCAGCTTCCGATTCAGCGCATGGAGCGTCTTTCCTTTTTGCGCTCTTTCGCGCTACCAAAAACAGGCTGCAGGCTCTCTGCTGTCGGGCCATGCACGGACGGCAGGGGTTGTTGCGGCATGATGGGTGTTTGGACATCCCACCCTCGTCGCCAGTGTCGCCTCCGTTTCCCCAATAATTACAGGAGCCAAGAGTGGATAGAAACACACCTTTATTCTATGGTGCCTACCCTTAACTGCCTCAGAAGTTTCCTAATCCCCCCTGTGTCCCCGCCTCTTCCTGTGCTGCCTGTCCTGTCCCTAAACACAGGTCAGGCAGAGACGATGCGACACCTACGTCTTAACTCTGCCACTGGCTGCTAGGCCGAGGGACTTTTGGGACCCATTGCGCTCCTTTCTGTTAGCATTAAACCCCGATTAATGGATGAATTGCTTCAGTGTTGCCCCTGATGTGAGCCTGGTGTTCCTTGCTGTTATGTGCTGTGCTCTTTGCTTGGGATAACAGGCTTTAGCAGTGTAATAGTATGCTGCAGGGAGCTCTCGTTGCATTGTGAGAACTATGCGCTTCCTGATTTATGTCTACTTTTGCCCCCCTATGCTCTTGTAAGGATTGTCATCATCTGTGTATCTGCTCATAAAGTATTATCATGCAATGTACTGATCTGCCTACTTCTTGTATGAATTGTTATGATAAATAAAATAAAAAATAAAAAAACAATGTTGTCACCCAGTGCTGAGTGCAACAGCTTCTGAAGGCAACCCCACCATGTTACACAGGGAGCTTGCTTTGTTTTTCACTGTGTCTCGTTGTACCTCACCCCATCTTATTTGTCCATTTTCCTCCTACTTTCCCACACTATCAGCCTCTATCAACAGGCATGTATTTGGAGTTTTCCCTAACGCCAACCAGGCCATCGTACTTTGAAAACTACAGAGCATCTTCAGCAGTTTTTTCCTAAGTAAGCAGGGTCAGGCAACACTAGATGTGCATAGAGGGCAACACAATATTAAGCCTTGTGCAGTTCAAGTATATAGGGTGGAAATTGTACATCTTAACATAAGCCTGTGGCAAGTATTGTTAGTAATTACCAGGCTTATTTATGTACCTCACTTTTTTTTTATTCTGTGGTTTCATAAAGTAAGTTTATACTGCTTTCAGGGGTTAGGAGGTAAAAATAATTGCTAGTGATAAAAGCCAGAATAATCAGCATTCCCTCCCACCCTCTGTATTGCTTCTTCCCTTCCGACCCTCCCATTGTCTATGTTGCTTCTGCCCTCCCACCCTCCGCCTGTTGTCCGTATTGCCCCTACACCCTCCATAACAAAAAAAATGCTACAATGTGACCAGTGCTTTTTTTCTAACTTCTTGCCAAGCTACATAGCCATGATGCTGTACAAAATGGGTAGAAGACATTGTGTAGGCTAGACCTATTGCTTTTGCCAATGCTTGGGCTTTTGTTTGTTTGTTTTTTTACTTTCGGCTAGGCTATACAGCATCTAGCTGATGTTGAATGACATCATCAAAAGGCATTGGAAAAGCCAGTAGGTCCCCAAGGCGAGACATATTTGTTTTGGCAATGCTTATATTTTTTGTGCGAAGCTCCGCAAGGAATGCTGTATGGAGGTTTGGCATAGAAGCTCCTCCCATTTCACGCCCATCTTTTCAATTGGCTCCTGTTACTGTGGTTTCAAAATCGCTGCTTTTCATTCATGAATAGGCTTAGTAGTCCCTTGGTACCGCCTTGTCTGCATTTGTAACCTCCAATAACAATTGGACTTTTTAGGTTTTGCCTCGCCAAAAAGATGCGCTCTGCGCATCTTTTTTGCGCAGGCGAAAACCTGATGAGAACTGTAGTGTGGCTTTGGGTCGGCCCTCGTCATTCATTGGCTGGCTCCATAAATGGAGCCTAGCCATTGGACGAGGGGCCTGTCCGTCAATGCCGGACCAGACACGGGGGCGTTCCCGAGATTCTTTGGCTTTTGCCGACGTCACGCGACGTCAGGCGAAAGCCGGGAACGCCCCCGAATCCGGTCCGGCATTGAAGGCACCCGGAAGAAGTCCAGGTGAGTGCTTGCTTTAATTTCCCGCTGTTCCCACCCCCTCTCCTGCTCGCAGCGTCTCCCGTTCCCGCCCCCCTCCCGCTGGTGACCGTGCTTTCCTCTACAATGCCCGTTCCCGCCCCCCTCCCGCTCTCCGTGTCTCCGGGCCCCCTTTCCCGCTCTACAATGCCCGTTCCCGCCCCGTGTCTCCGGGCCCCCTTTCCCGCTCTACAGTGCCCGTTCCCGCCCCCCCCCCACTGCCTTTCCTGCTGGGTTTGAGACGTTTGTGTAGGTCTCATGCCTTTCCTTCGCTTGTGTGCCCTTACGACGGCCGCCCCTCCCCCCCCCCCCCCAGTTGGAGTTTTGTTTTCGTTTTATCTGTTGGGGCCGCGCTGGGATTGGCCCAGCCGGCCGAGCCCCCTTCTGCGTCATCGCAGGAGGAGGAGGAGAGAGCCGGAAGGAGGAAGCAGCCTTCACCGACCGTCCCGAGGCTCCCGAGCACAGGAGGAGCCCCGGGGAAAGAACGTGACTTGGGTATGACTGGTCTCACTACAGCTAAGCCTTTTACACTGCCTTTCCTGCTGGGTTTGAGGCGTTTGTGTAGGTCTCGTGCCTTTCCTTCGCTTGTGTGCCCTTACGACGGCCGCCCCCCGAGTTGGAGTTTTGTTTTCGTTTTATCTGTTGGTCTCTGGTGTGTTCTGTTGTGACTAAGCAACATCTCTGCCTCCCACCGCTATATCGGGTAGTTCGGGCGAAAGTGTTGCTCATTAGCGCCTTTACCTTTATGAACACTGAAAAGCTCTGCCTTCTCTTGATCTATGTGGTGTGATCGCCTGTTATGCCCGCGTTTACCTTCCCAAGATGGCCACTATTATCTTTCCAAACGCTGATAGTTCTGCCTTCTCTTGGTCTGCGCAGACGTATTTGAGCACATTACTCTGTGCACATCTGAAATCGAACTGGGACGTTATTTATGTGTACCGCACCGCATACATTACACTGCCATGGCTGAGTACTGTGCACGAGTCCGCCTGGCACTGGGAGCGCCATGTTACACTGGGCACCGCGGGCCTCGCGCAGCTCGGCACGTGGAAGTGTCTGCTGCAGTCTCCTCTGCGTCATAGGGTACCTGTGACAGCACCGTCTGTGCGCGTGTGAATGTGACACGGTAGGTGCTCTCCCGAGTGTCTCTCTCTTCTCGAGAGCTCGTGAGAGCTTAGGGAGAGAAGGAAGATGGGGGAAAGGAAGCGGGAATTTACTGTGCTCTCCCCTTAATCACAAGATGTCCATCCCCACCTTAGACCATAAAACACTTGTCACCCGTTATGTATTTCATGATTGTTTTGCCACACTAGGTATGGAATACTTGGCCCCTTTTTTTAAAACGGAACATGTTTTTGAAAACAGAAATGCAAATACTGCACCTGCTGTTCGGCTGTCCGTTCTCTGTGGTACAAGAACAGGGCATGTTCGAGTGTGCTCTTGAGAAGAGGGAGATTTTATGAATGCACAATGAGCACAATTGTATGCAGAAGTGAAGGGTTGCCTCGCAGATTCCTGCAGTGTTCTGCTTGCAGTGGTCCGTGGTTTCAATGGAAATGTCCCCGTTTTGTGTACATTTCTTGCAGGGGAGGCTGATTGCATCAATACTAGTGGTGAATCCGGGTATCATGTTTGGATGTGTTCGTTGTATTCGGATATTTTCTGTCAACTCGAGTAATCAGCTTGTGACCAGGAAAAAGGAAATCAATGAGATACATAAATTATTCTTCGGGAGCGGGAGTTCTGTGTGTGTGTGTGTGTGTGTGTAAACACACACACATATATATAATAAACACGCAGGTATATAATTTGTCTTTTATTTCCATTGTAAAACAGGCCATGACCCCCCTCCCTAAACTCAACTGTGGTACTAAATCTCATGTTATATATTGTGCACCTGCATATATGGTTTGTGCCGGAGAATTTTATTCTGTTTCTTTTCTTTATTTATTTTTGTAACCATATTTCACTGAAATCAGGATGCAGAGGCTATTGCAATTTGTTCAGCACTGTACAACCACACCGAAGGGATATCTGTGACTATTAGGGGAGTTGTTTCCCTGTGTAGAGTAATAGTTGAATGCAATCTGTGAAGCAACATAGGTGTTTTTCTCCTGCTTCTTTTGCTGAATTGCGATAATAACATCTAATTTGATCTTTGCACCGAAGTAGTAACGTGTGAATGTGCGCTTATTAGTACGGTTAATCTAAATAACATGTTATGTGTTAATGGGCCACATTTATTTTCAAAGCCATGGCATAAACATGGGTGTAACTATGCAAATGATTAACCAAGGGAGCAACTAAACTGGCACTGGCAGCAACTTGAGAGCAGCAATGCATCAGCAAAGCTTTAACCAATAGTGTAGCAAACTGTGAAGGGTGTTAGCAAGCAGAGGAGGGAAGCCTGGCCTCGAGGCGCTTTACTTGTAAATTGTAATCTAAACTGGATGTGGTGAGAAGTGGACGAAAAAGAGGGGCTTCCGGTGGCTGTAGGCAACAGATGTGGTGAGGAGGGCAGGTGCAAAGAGTCGCGTCATCACTAGAGCTGCTTCCTCCGCTCTGACGCGGACACGGGCAGTCAGGTAAGTTTTCTTATTTTAAAAAAATGTACTTTTTAACCCCCGCGTGAGTCCCCCTCCCTCCCCCCCCCCTCCCCCCACACGAGTCGTAAGGATCGGAATGACTTAGGATGTATTCGTCTTCCAAAATGGTTTGCAAGAGTAAAATAGTGGCTGAAGATCACAATTCCATACCGGGGAGCACACAGAAAGATGCCCAGATCGTGTCCTCCTCCCAGATGTGGCCCTTGATGCCAGCAGCTGCCCCGGTCTCCTCGTCCTTTGTCGCCGCTGAAGAGGAGGATGCCAGGACCAAGGACCGGGTTTACATTCGGGAATTTCAGCCCTCGGACCATGAGGTGGCACGGCGCATCTACGAGGGGATTCTGGAACGGATCCCCAGCACTGCCTTTAGGGGGCTGAAACACGAGCCCCTCATTCAGATCCTATATGCCCTGCTCATAGGTAAGCGCACACCCATCCGAGAACGTCAGTACTTTCGTTGCATGGACGAGACACAAGGACAAGAACCGGTGTTACCCAATATATCAGATGCCAGGCTGTCTCCCTCGGCCTTAGTATGCATGGTTGTGTCAACGTTTTATGTGTCCATGTTTTCAAATGAAGGTCCGTAAAATGCATAATGTACTCCTGTAAATGTGATCATATCTCATATATGTTAAATTGGAGTGCGTTAAATACAATTAATTAAGCACATTACTTCAGCCCTTGTGTGTGTTTCCAGTATCGGTTTCTCCGATACTTTAGGTGCAAATGTCCCTTTTTGACCCGCTAGTTTATTAGCAAGGAGCATAGCTTGACAACCATCGCCTTCTGTTAAAAAGAGGCCAGTGAAGGGGTGTGAAGTGTCACAAAGGTGTGAAGCGCTGGCACCATGTGAGCTTGGGGCTCGGAGCCAAACCATGGTGGACCTGGTCGGCTGCCCCAGGAGACACCTCTGCGAGCCCCTACCGCCCCCCGCCCTGCTCTGCTGGGCCCTGCTGCTGCTCTGCGCCCCGGAGAGCTCCGCGCTGGCAGACTTCTCAGTTAAGACCCTCTCTGCTTCCCAGCCTGTCGTCACCCAGCCTGCCCTCTCCCAGCCTGTCGTCACCCAGCCTGTCGTCACCCAGCCTACCCTCTCCCAGCCTGCCCTCTCCCAGCCTGCCCTCTCCCAGCCTGTCCTCTCGCAGCCTGTCCTCTCGCAGCCTGTCCTCTCGCAGCCTGTCCTCTTGCAGCCTGTCCTCTCGCAGCCTGTCCTCTCGCAGCCTGTCCTCTCGCAGCCTGTCCTCTCGCAGCCTGTCCTCTCGCAGCCTGCCCACTCCCAGCCTGTCCACTCCCAGCCTGCCCTCTCCCAGCCTGCCCTCTCCCAGCCTGCCCTCTCCCAGCCTGTCCCCTCCCTGCCCTTTCCCAGCCTGTCCTCTTCCAGCCTGTCCACTTCCAGCCTGCCCTCTCCCAGCCTGTCCCCTCCATGACCTTTCCCAGCCTGTCCCCTCCATGACCTTTCCCAGCCTGTCCTCTCCCAGCTTGTCCACTTCCAGCCTGTCCCCTCCCTGCCTGTCCTCTCGCAGCCTGTCCTCTCGCAGCCTGTCCTCTCGCAGCCTGTCCTCTCGCAGCCTGTCCTCTCGCAGCCTGCCCACTCCCAGCCTGCCCACTCCCAGCCTGTCCCCTCCCTGCCCTTTCCCAGTCTGTCCTCTTCCAGCCTGTCCACTTCCAGCCTGCCCTCTCCCAGCCTGTCCCCTCCATGACCTTTCCCAGCCTGTCCTCTCCCAGCTTGTCCACTTCCAGCCTGCCCTCTCCCAACCTGCCCTCTCCCAGCCTGTCCCCTCCCTGCCCACTCCCAGCCTGTCCTCTCCCTGCCTGTTGTCGTGTCCCGGCGGCAGCAGGCAGCAGGCAAGAGCGTGCACTGCGTCCCCGAAGTAACAGCCCTAAAGAAAGCAAGAAGTACACCCCCCTCCCACCAATCCCTGTTAGGTAGTGGAAACTGTCCAAACTGGGGTGCAGACAGCCCCTCTCACCTTTCAGCCTGGTACCATTGCACCAGCCGCACTACTTCCCTACTGACCGTTCTCCACTTCAGCCCCGTCTAAATTACAATTCCTGCTTGTGACCCTTTTGCCTGCTTGTGCATGTTTTCGTGACCCTGTTGCCTGCTTGTGCCTCCGTGTGCCCCTATTGCCTGCTTGTGCCTCCGTGTGCCCCTGTTGCCTGCTTGTGCCTCCGTTTTCGTGCCCCTGTTGCCTGCTTGTGCTGTGTGGGTGTGTGTGGAAGGCTCTGTGTGGGTGTGTGGAGGGCTCTGTGTGGGGAGCTTTGTGTGGCTGTGTGTGTGGGGGGCTCTGTGTGGCTGTGTGTGTGGGGGGCTCTGTGTGGGTGTGTGTGGGGGGGCTCTGTGTGTGTTTGTGTGTGTCATTTGCGAGAGATAAAGCTAGTGGCATTGTAAATGACAATGCCATTTATTTATGTTAAAAAAAAACATAAATAAAAATAATGTCAAGAGCAATGTCAATAGCTCTAACTTTAACAAAGGCAAAACCATTGCATTGTAAATGCTTGTTACTTGTGTTGTTACATGGTCTGCTTTATCTAGTTGGTGAGCACTATTTTCTTTAATGATCTTCCCTATTCCACCCATGACGTCGCAGCATGCCGCTACCTTTTATATTATAATTAGTCATGTATTTTTTTATGTTAAGCGTGGTCAGCTTTAACAATAGCGGCTGCGCTTATTTAATATTTACTTTCACTTTAGAGCCAGCGCTACAGCTTTCACTTTAGTGGTCGCCCTACAAAACCTTTCTTTCTTTCTTTATTTGTACTCTTTGTGAAAAAAGTGCCCCATACGCATTATCACTTTCATGTTGGCCACACCCCTTTCTATGGACGCTGCTCACTGTAACCTGAATACGGCGAGCAGCATCTAAAGAAAGGGACGGGGCCACCATTAAGGTGGTCTCGGATTTGTGAGAGTTTGAGCTATTAGCATTAGAAATGACAATGTCTTTTATAAATGTGTTGCTTTTAAAAACACATACTTAAAAGGCATTACCATTTACTATGCCATTGGCTTAAAATCTCTCAATTGAAGACCTATTGCATTGAAAATGCTTGTTATTAATATTCTCTTCTGTTTCTCTTGGTCGCCTGCTGTGTTCCTCTTCTTTCACGCGTCATTTTCGCCTTCAGTCTCTTGCCAAAGGTAGAAAGCTACACATAACTACAATACATACAAAACAAAAGCTTGAAATCTGTTTTCCCCCTTTCTTGTGCTTCTTTTTTCACCCTTCCCAAGCCACGTGCTTTCATTTCTTTCCCAGACACTGCATTTTAGGCCCCATCCCACTGGCTGTACACTGTAATTCAGATGTTCTCATTACACGTGTCCCATGGCCCGGGGCCACGCCATTATCCTGCCAAAAATCACAGGCTTTTGATGTGCTGTTCCAAAACATGCTCAAAGAAGAGCATGATAACGAGCCTTAAGCAAAGAACATCGCCAGGCCCACATAAATTAGACCCCCGCGCTATCCTGTCAGTGAATCTACTTAGTTCAAATAATTTACCGCTCACCCGACTGCTGGCCAAAAGCCAAAGCAAAGTCTTGGAGCAAAGAATGATAAACGCTGGGTGGATAGAGAAAGGGGGAGGGCGTAATACCAGGTGTCCTGGGAAAACCTTTACTGTGTTGTCAGATTGAGAATTTCAGAGACACCAAATGATTACGCAATTGTACCCGAGGCCTTTCTTGATCACAGTAAGCGTGACGCATCAAAGGTGAGCTGGAGACCCTCCCAGGGTCGCAAGAAAAAGTGATGTGCCCAGGCATGCCCCCAGCGCCCTCCTACCACTTCAGTGAAGACCTTTAATTTTAGGGCGCTGCTTTCCTTGGGACAGCCGAGCAGAGGGTCTCTGTGAAGATGGAGCCTGAGGGTATGAGGTCTGTCAGGCAGAGCAGACATTATGTGCAAGAAAGACTGCATTCATCACTGAAGAGGAGAGGGGGGCCTCGAATGTCACTGCCCACCCTAGCTCAGCTCACGGCAGATAAGATACTTTGGGGAATTCTCCAGTGTGTGTAGCTGCAGATACTACAAGGAAAAGTGCTCACATCTTTGGAACTGCTCTTTACTGATCATATGCATTCTCTGACAATGTAAACACGTAAGTAGCAATTCAAATCAACGCCTCCATTCACCCCTGCCAGAAATCCACAGAGGCAATCCTGTAGGTGTAAATGGGTTTACTAAGGCATATTTCTCTGGCACGCCTTCGGATAAATAGACAGTAGTAACTTCTACTCAAAGGTGGGAAGTAGGCAAACAAAATCTGGTTAGCAAGTGTGTGAGTGCCTACACACTTCACCGTTTGTGTGTGCTTATCTGTATGGTGTTCTTGTGTGAACTTGGAATTGTGCGTGTGTGCTCTGGGCCTCCTTTCTGCTAGGACTGAATTTTATTTATTTATTTTTAAAGTTTTGTATAGCGTTAGCTAGACCCGTAGGTATCAGAGCGCTTCACATACATATTGTGCAAAGCCGATGGGCCTTACATTACCTAGAAGGCTGACAGTAAGTAAGCAAACTACGGATAAAAAATACAGTATGAACAATAAATAACTGTGCAACGGAGGGGGAGAGAAAAAAAAGAAAAAGAAGGTGATTAGCATTACTGCACCTCACCTAGACCGACACTCATCTGAAGGTTGTGACCCCCTATCCCTTTGGCTTAGTGCTGAGTTCATGGTTACACTTATTCACCCGAGAACCTATAATACATCAGTTATTGTAAGTAAAACTTTATTGACTGTGCGATTACTTAAAATCTATACAGTATAGAACACATAAACATCACCCCCCACCCAAAATACCCTACCCCATTTAAAACCCTATATTCAGCTTTAAGATAGCGTAATAACTGTTTTTACTGCTTTGTGGTAGTTAAAATTTCAGTTAAAAAACAAAGCAAGCAAAAGGAAAAAAAAAAGAAAGAAAACCTCAGAGAGTCTCAAGTTGTGTGTAAGTTCAAAAGGGTTATTCTCTCCGTTACGCCAATTGTCAATAGAAAAGTTCTTAAAAAGCCCCCTGTAAGACCTTGGTTAGATTTCTGATTCCAGTGATTCCAATGGCTTTGCAAGAAATTCCTAAATTAGGTGACAACTAGCATGATTAGAACACCAGATGGTTCTCGTTACTAAATAACAGGGTCCTTAAGTTCTGTGGCCTTTTGATGGGAATCAAGTGCAGTTCTAACTTGATGGATAAACTTACCAACCCTAGGAAGTAGACAAGTCGTAATTTCTGAAAAGCACCAGTCTCAAGCCTCTCTGCAAGTTCTATGGCCCAAATTCCGTAGGGCCGGGCACAGCAAACGGTGGCGATCGCTGGCCAGTTTTGTACAGCAATATATATATATATAAGTCATGCCTCTGGACAACCGGATCAGGGAGAGACATCACTGCATTTTAGCGCCGAGACGCCCACGGGTAATTGTACGCGCTTTATAAGTGTCATTGATAAATAAATAAATAATAAATAAATAAAAGGTGTAACCAAGATTCTCTACCGTAGTTGCATAATCGGCAGGCAATGGTACAGTCAGTTTGTGCCCATTTTGGGTTAAAAGCCACGATCCTAAGGGCCAGGAGGCGCAGATACAGAATTTTCTTTCTTGCTTGAGTAGAGAGTGAGTCTTGCAAGTATGGTTGGGGTTTGCCGGGAATGTATGACTTATCCAGGGCCAGTGTGAGAGGGTTGTCCTGGAGTGATGACCGATCCAGTTCAAACGAAATGGTCTGAACTTGGCGCTTTACAGCTTGGGCCCAGGCAGAATAAGGAATTTCATGAAGGGGCAAGCTCTTTCCCTCAATTTTCAGTAGGTCAATTCCTTGTTCCAACTTTTTTTTTTTTTTTTTTTTTTTTTTTTTTTGGTGTAAGACATTTATTATGACAAAAGGGACAAACGGTTACACTGCGTCACGCCAACAACCCGGAGGCAGGCCGCTATGAGGTGTGTACATCATCTAAGTCAGGAAAACAGTCGACAGTAATACAACTTTTGTGGAGCTCCGAGCCCTCAGCAGGGTGTCCAACATTGCAATGTATCATACGTGAGCAACACAACCGTAGCACAGTTAGTGATCTTACATTTTTGCAGTGCAGTAGATAGATGACCATAACAGGAGCCGTGGAAGCTGTCTCGGGGCAATCCGCAGGCCCCAACTCTAGAAACAGCAAGTGGGAAGCACACATCTAGTAGCACCGTTTTCACCCAACCGTCCCCAACAAAATAGAAAAGAAAAGAAAGGAAACGTAAACAACGTAACAATGGTGCAAACATAGCAAGTCAACCACGCAGTTCCCCTCGCTTTGGCGGGGCCGCGTGTGTCCGTCGGCCGGTAGCGATCCGTGGCAGTAGTGGAGGTGAGGCAGGCAGCAAGCATACATGGCGGAGGTAGAGAGGGGGGGAGGGGTGACGCGGGGGGGGGGAAGGGAGATATCTTAGCAGGGCAAGGGGTCGGGACGAGTGGTCTAAGGGAAGGCAAAAAGGGGAACAGGACGCGCTGCTTGTACAAAGTGAAGGAGGGACAGCAGGGCAAGCGTGGTACATAGCCAGGGCGTGACAGTGCCAGAAGGGAACATCAGTGCCAAGTCAGTTCAGATACGCACAGCAACCACTCAGCCCATATCATCCGAAACACCCACATCAGGCGATCCTCCAGATACTTCCGATCCCGCCCGCTCTCTTGTCCACTGCAGAAAGGGCTCCCAAATGTCATTCGGCCTAGAGGCAGTGGGCATGGTCTCCCAGTAGTGAGTGAGTTGCGCGTGCCCATAGGTGACATCCCCGACCCACCCAGTGAACAATGGCAACGCCCTCCTGCCCCAGTGTAGTGCAACCTGTCGTTTAGCATAGAGGAGGAGGAGTGCATGTAATTTTCTGTCACAAGGTTCAGTGTCCTTGACGTAGCCCAGCAGGCCCAGGAGCGGCGACGGCATGTCGTTTCTACTTAAGATTTGGTTGATAGCTGCAAAGACATCTGTCCAGAAGTCTGTTAGTTTGGGGCAGCTCCACGCCACATGTATGAAGGACGCTTCTGCCCTCCCGCACTTCCAACAGGACGCATCCGTACGGATGCCCATGCGATGAAGTAGCATCGGTGTCCGGTAGTACCGGTGTAAAAATTTAAAGTGAATGAGCCGCAGCCGGTAGTTCGGGGACAGTGCAGTCAGCTGTTCACAGCAGTACTTCCATATGTCATCCGTGAGGGGGACGTCCAGGTCCGCAGCCCAAGCATCTTTGGCGGTAGCCACAGTGATTGGGGCCTGCTCCTGCATGCAGTTGTAGAGCCTCGATACCAATTTTTTGGGAGAGGGTTTCGACAGTAGGTTCTGTAGGGCATCCAGTGCCTGCGGCTCCTCCGGGAAGTGGGGTCCCAACTGTTTGCATGATTCCCTAAGGGAGTGGTACAGCAGCGTGTCCGCAAAAGATTCAGGGTGGTCCCCAACAACCGTGTGCAACTCGACAAAGGTGCCTTCAGGGTACAAGTCGGCGAATGTGTGCAGTCTTTGCCCCCGGAGCGTAAGAACATCGCCTCTGGCAGCCAAGCAGGGCAGCAGTGGGTTCCCCCGCAGTGGGATCGCAGGTGCATAAAGGGAGGAGAGGCCAGCTCTTCTCTGCAGTTCTCGCCAGGTCCAGCGTACCATTTCTACAGTGTCGATCTCCGCTGAAGGGCGCGTAACCTTCCCATATAGGGCCACGCGCAGGGGCAACGGGGCCAGCGCAGCCATTTCCACCGCTACGTGCGGTTGGTAGGGAGTGGGGAAGGCCCAAAAATGCAGAAACTGCGCCTGTGCACACAGAGAGTATAGCTTCAAGTCGGGAGCTCCGAGGCCCCCCTGCCTAAGTGGGAGTGTGAGCAGGTCCCAGGAGATCCTCGCCTGGCCTCCAGCCCAAACCAGTTTCAACACCAACGAGCGCACCCGCGCATGGAAGTGTGATGTCATGGGCAGCGGGATGTTCACAAACAGATACAGGAATTTGGGAAGAATCACCATTTTTGCCAACGCTATTCGTGCAACTAGGGACAAAGGTAGCCTGTTCCAAACCTCAATCTTCCCTTCCATCCAATCTACTGCCTTTCCAAAGTTCAGAGACCATAGTTCTTGCACATCCCGGCTAATCCAAATCCCCAGGTACTTAACAGCCTCAGCTTCCCAACGTATAGGGTAGTCTGCAGATGGCTGGCTCGTCTCATCGGTCAGTGGGAAAGCTACGGACTTTGACCAATTGATGGATATTCCCGCCAGGCCCTCAAACCTCACAAACTCTCGGAGCAGCGGGTTCATGTTGTCTTTGGGGTTGACAATATACAATTCCTTGTTCCAACTTAGAGTGCCATGGGGAGCCCGCTTCACCAAATATAATTTTTAAGAAATGTTTAAGATTATTTTCAGGGGCTTTCAGTACTCTGATATAATAATTTATCAAGTCCCCCTGTAATACCAGCTCCAGGCGTTTCAAGCCTATTTCCAGCTTAGCCTGGTGTTCCTTGCCTGTCTGGGAGCCTGTAACACGGACTTGTAGGCTTTCATCTGGGCTGCCTTGATAACTTTCTCAAATGCTCCTGGGTAGGCTAGGTGGCCATACGTAATAGCGGGAATCAGTTTTGCCCTAAGTACAGTCAACATCGGTTCTATTGATGGACTAACTAGGCGATGACTAAGGCATCTAAGGGACAGGATTATTTTATCAATTCTTGGTTTTAACTCCTTTAAATGTTTGGCTGCGGTAGCCCTCTCTGACACCCATATGCCCAGATAATTATAGGATGTGGCTGTATGGATTCGGTGCTCACCCAAAGACCATGTTGCTTTTTTTTGTGATGGTATTTACCAAAGATTACTATCTTTGTCTTGCTCTCGTTGATTCGTAGGCTGTTTTCCTCGTTGTATATTGCAAGACTGTTTAATGCTCTTTGGAGCCCCACCCTGGTGTGGTCCATGACCACCGTGTCATCTGCATTCTGAAGTGTTCCCAAGACCAGCTTCCCCAGTCTCGGAGGTACCAAATTGGCATCATTCAGGGCTTGCCCCATGTCCGCTGTATACAAGTTGAAGAGTAGGGGGGCCAAGACACATCCCTGCTTTAGTACAGAATTAGTTTCAATTCTTGATGTTGTGATTGTTGGGCTTAATTTCACCTGGACCCAGGTCCCCTCATAGAGGGCTTTTATGGCTTTGAGCAGGGCTTGAGGGATCCCCCAGGATTCAAGTTTTGCCCATAGCCGACTTCTATTTACTTGATCAAAGGCCGTGGAATAGTCAATAAAACAACAAAACAGGGGCAACTTATTCCGCAAAACGGCTTGCTTCGAGAGGTAGGACAGCGTTATGATATTGTCCACGGTGGAACTATTGGCCCTAAAACCAGTCTGAGAAGGCGGGAGAATGCCGTTCTTATCCACCCAGGCCTCTAAGTACCTGAGTAATAGGCGGGCATATACCTTGGCTTCTATATCGAGAAGGGCTATGAGCCTGTAGTTAGCCGGGTTTGAGTGGTCACCCTTCTTATGTATTGGAAATAGGACAGAGCCTTTCCAAGATATAGTGGGGTGAGTATAGATGCAAAAAAGGCAGGGGCAGTGTTAAAGACGTGGCCAGGAATACCATTTGGGCCGGGGGCCCCTTCTGATCTTATGGCTCTAATGTACCTTACAGTGTCCTCCTCTGTGTATTTGACGGGCTGACTGGGCCCTATGATGACTTTCAGCGCGCTCTGAGATTTAATAGTTACAGCTGCCACCTGCGACCACTCTGAGCTGCGAGGGTCCATCTTGTTTACCCCGCAGGTGTACAGGCTCTTCACATACTGTTCCCACACAATGCCTGCAACACTGTTTTCCTTGTGCTCGCTTCTGGGGCTCAGACTATTAATGTATCGCCATAGCTTACCATTGTCTTTTTCTTTAATTAGGGAGAACACTTTAAGCCAGTTCTTTTCTGTCCACTGTCTTTTCAACTCCCAGACTTTCTTCTTGTAAGTGGCTCGCAAAACAGGGATGGAGGGCATCTGTGACCAGTGGATGCCTTTCTTTTTTGCCTTGATATCCTTGTTAAGGGCTTTTTTGCTTTGAGTCAGGCTCCGCGATTTTTGACGTCTTACCCTGGAGTGTTTTAGACAGCTTCTTGCTTGGTTGGTATTACTCAAGTTCTTCAGTAAATCCATGGTCAGTGTTTCCCAAAAATGTGTGATGTTCTTTATTTCTTGTGTATTTAGTTCTGCCTCCCTTTTAGCTACATACTCCAACAGGCTGTGACTGAGGTTGGTCGTTCATTTTATTCTTTTAAGGATAAGATGAAGTTCGTCGCCTGTGGTTGCTCCGATTATTTCCTGGGCTTTCACCTGTTCCCGCGCCAAGTTGAAAGAGGCGCATAGAGGTCTGTGGTCACTTTCATCTCTATCGTCCACAGTGAAATCACATAATTTATGGCCAGCCATTCATTGGTGAAAATATAGTCAATGGTGGAAACATTCCTGAAGGTCGTTTAGTGATCCATATGGGATGATTGGTTTTTTTGTCCCATGTGTGGATTGTAGATTAAAATTTGAGAGAAGTGAAATCAGTGGGCCCAACTACTTACTTTGGGGTGCAACATGGGTCTGACCCAGGCCTCTTATATTGAAACCTCCTGCCATTATCACATTGTGATGCTCAAAGCTTAAGAGTAGGTTTTCCAAAGTACTGGTGAGAGATTCCATGGCCTGATACTTTTGATGTTTGGTTAGGTTAATGTAACAGTTGATTAATAATAGAGGGTGGGACTCTTGTCCCGTTTTCAGCCCCTCTATTGTAATTGCTTGAAGGTCAGATGACGCCACTTTTAGTTCTCTGATTTTAAGTTTGCAAGTGTGACTTACAAAAATGGATAGGCCCCCAGACGGGCGTTCAAAGTTATTGTCATTTTATGTTTCTACTTCGCAGTGCTTAAAAGCACTGGGGCAACGCTCCTCTGCTGTAGCGGAGGAGCCGCCACTATTTACAAGGTGAGACATACACATATATGTAATCTATTAAAATACATACACTGTTATAGACATTATTGTTGTTTTTAATATCTATATGTATGTATATCATTTTACAAGGAAGCATAAACCTATATGCATACACATCTCGATACACAGCATAAACTACATACCCAGACATACATATTTTTGTCAGGTTTGAACCTATATGCAGAATCATTATTATTATTTTTATTAATATCTAAATACATTGGTATGTTCCTATAGAAAGCACAAAACAATATACATAGGTATAAGTACCTATCGATAATCATATTTACATGCCTTGACCTGTATGAAGATGTATTCTTGCACAAAGAAGCATAAACCTATATACATACATTCAGGTGCATAGAGTGATATATATATATCTATACTAATATAATAAAGAGAGAGCCCAAACCTTTGAGGCGGGTAATCTCAGGAACCACAGCACCAATCACAACACCCAATACAGCATTGGAAAGGGCAGATGCAGCAGAAGGACATAGGCTATGCAGACGCCCACCATATACATTTAAAAGGTAAAAGAACCGTGCCAGCAAAGTAGTCCCTTGAGGGCGTGTCTGCGTTGTGCTGTGGGCGTGGGCTGGGGGCGTGACAAACGCTGGGGGGTGTGTGGTACATTCCGCCCTTCATGCCATGTCTCATATCGTGTGCTAATCCCATCCTGCTCCCTTTAAATTCCCCTGCGCCCCATAATCATAACCCACCCTTACTCCTTAAAATACCCCAACACCCTTAAACACTAACCCATCTTAACCCTATAAATATACCCTGTACCCCAAAACCCAAACCTATCCCTAAACCCTAAAAATACCCCTGTACCCCAAAACCCAAACCTAGCCCTGAACCCTATAAATACCCCTGTACCTAAATACCCAAACCTACCCCTGAACCCTAAAAATATCCCTGTACCCCAAAACCCAAACCTAGCCCTGAACCCTTAAAATACCCCTGTACCCCAAAACCCAAACCTACCCCTGAACCCAAAAAATACCCCTGTGTCCCAAAACCCAAACCTAGCCCTGAACCCTAAAAATAACCCTGTACCCCAAAACCCAAACCTACCAATGAGCCCTAAAAATACCCCTATGCCCCAAAACCCAAACCTAGCCCTGAACCCTAAAAATACCCCTGTACCCCAAAACCTATACCTATCCCTAAACCCTAAAACTACCCCTGTACCCCATAACCCAAAACTATATCTGAACCCTTAAAATACCCAAACACCCCAAAACATACACCTCAGTACCCCAAAACATATACCACTATAACCATACTTACCTTATCCAAACATAAAAAGAAAACATGCTTTTACTATTCATGCAATTACAACGAATTTCGTTCTAAATGTATGCTTGGTAAAAGCATATAAATTGTAATGCCATGCGTTAGAATGGCATTGCGGAGTCATGGTACTTTCGTAATGAAAGTATAGGGAGTGATGGTATGCGGAAAGAAAGTTGCGGAATAATGGGTGTTTACCGTCCCCCGGTAAGTACATTGGTGGCACGGCGGCCCACATCTCCAGCAACATACTCCTATTTTTTCACAACCCATTTGAAAAATGCACATGTTTCTCTCATTGATGGCCAGCACCGACATACACTTTTAGACATACCTCCCGCCACAAGTTCTAGAATTGAGAACTTTAGAGCTGTGGAGCTACGTTCGAATCTCGGCATCAGCTCAACATCCTGTGATTCCAGGCCAATCGCTTTTTCTCCCCGTGCCTACCAAACATGAATGGGTTCTTCTGTAATGTAAATTGTGTTCATGCCATGTTGTCGAGTTCGGGCTATATAATATTGCAAGGAAAAATAAAGTAGGGAAACTCGAGTTCACACACTAGAACGCGCACTCTTAAGTGCATCAGCAGTGCACTGTGAATCGGAGTGTTTCATAGGCCTGTCACAGATAAGAAATGCTATCAAAACGAAATCCTACAAAACAATATACTACTGGCCGGCAGCAATTCATACCTGGACAACGTCGGGACGGGCTGCTAGTATATATATATGGACATGCATTTATTATCATATAGATAACAGATTTTTATGTTAATAATGTATTCATATATACATAGTCATATAAAACACATGTACATACACATACATAAACACATACACATCTCTATACAGAGCCTAAACACATATCAATGCATACATGCACAAAACAACTGTTGCATATCCGGAGAGGTATAGGCATGTAATGCTTAAATATATGTACATTGCAATATACATAATAGATTTCTTTTTAAATCTACACATAGATGGCTGCCACAGGGTGGATGCACAGCGGATATGCCCAGTGGGCCTGGCACTTGCACGTTGAAGGTGTGCAAAAGGTATGCCCTTATGCACCCATCTGCTCATGGACCGCGCCCAACACCAGGAACCCTGGTCCTCCCACCACTACCATGCTACAACCATCTGCGCACTCCACCCCTGCCACTACTCATGCTGTTGCCTCGCCACACAACAGTAAAGGAGTATTATCCTGCTCTACCTGCAAGTTTTATGCACTCAACACCCCACTCTCTAACACTTACTTATTCCTGCAACCACCTACACAACACTTCATGCTTGCATGCATGCTCCTCAAAACCCACTCACTTACCAAACACACCACAGAGATCTGGAGCTTGCTGCACAACAATGCCTCTGACCTACTTTTCCGCAAGAAACCTGGCTGTTCCCTGCATTGGCACTTGACATAGCCATAGTCACCATTGTTGCACGACTCGCCCTCAATGCTAACAATTACTACTTGAAGACCTGAACTTCCATCTGGAAGACCACGCCGACCCAAACTCAAGAGCACTCATTGAAGATCTTTGAAGCCTGAGCCTCACCTAATGAGTGAATGGACTTACTTATGTCGCCTGACACCTCATGGACCCTATCTTCATCAACTTCGACAACATCTGATTCAATGAGTCCACACCAGTCCACTGGACAGACCACACCCGTGTCAAGATCAGCATCCCCGACTTGGTGCAATGTTCACACACCACTGCCAGACCAGCTCACCAAAACTAGATCAGCATCACTTACAAACACCGGAACGCTGCTGTCAACCAGTGGTGGCTGGTGACATTTGAAAGTGGTGTTCCGCGAATGTTTGGTATGAGTGACCTGTGGCAAGCAAGCATAGCGTGCAAGGTCAACTGTCATAAAGGGCGTGTGGGGGGAGGCGGGTACGGGGGTTCTCCTTCTGAGAAAAATTTGAAAAAGAGTTGGAAAATGGTGCATTTTCAGCCAAATTTTAGAAAACAAGAAGGTTAATGAGGCAATTGGGAAAGTGGAGTTTTGACATCAATGAAGACAATTAATATGATAATGACGTACGTAAATTATGTGGGCGGGTTACCTAACTTATGCAGCAAGAAAAAACAAATTATACTGCATAACGCGGCACATTTTGTGATAGCATGAGTTCATTATTTTGACATTTCTACACGTTAACACTGTCTGGACAAAGGTTTCATCTTATTAGTACTAGTACCCAAATGCAGTGATATGCAACTGAAAAGTGAATTGTCAACCTTAGCGGAGTACTTTCTCCATTTTTAAAATACATCACCGTCGATATGTTAATTATTATTTTGTACATCCTTACTTTGGAGTGAAAAGTAGGCGTTCCTTTAATTAATCATATACACAGGAAATGTTGAAGCTGGGAATCTCATTTGTAATAGCTCTGCATACGAAAAAAAACGAGCACATATTTTTTGCAATAATATTGACTCGTTCGTCTTCTGTCACATTGCAGATGGGATTAAAATGCTAGCATTTATAATGTTGTAAATAAGAAGGTTTATAATATACCAACACATGGAAACTTGTTTAAAAAGACATAGCAAATGTGTACCAGAAAATAAAGTGACATTTTAATCAATTATTGCGAGACCCTTTCAATCGAGTGCAACAAGGACAAAATGCGAACTCTGCATCAATTATACATTTTAGATGGTAAAATCTGACAGTGTAATTCCTTCCCATTGCATGCCATCACATGATCTGGAATACATCATATAACCGCAGAACATGTACACATATCACATGCCACTCATTACCAATCTTTGTAGACTAACAACCAAATGACAATGAGACACACTAACAACAGCACATGCATATATACAGACCAATGCACAGGCAGACACATGCACCAATACACAGACAAATCACCATAAATTCTGGAAACTGCCATGCTCTGCCTGTATTTTTTGAAGGTAGACCTACTAATGTCATAGTAAAAAACCGGGGCATGTCTTTGTTGCAGTAACAACTGTCAAGATGCTGGGACAGTCCTTGAAATACCGGAACGTCAGGTCACCCTAATTCTAGCAAGAGTCAGAAGGCGCCATCGGCACTGCCAGTGTGTCCTTGGCACCAGGAGCTGCTCTTTCATGAGAGTGGAGAATACAAAATTTTCTAGCTATCGCGACAAGAATTTTTGATTCTATTAAGGACACGGAGGCGAGGTGTTAGACGGGGACACGGAGGGTCGGCCGAGTACAGGGGGAGAGGCCTCCGATGAGGGCCCTCTCCAGTAATCGTACAGACAAGTAACTTCCCCCCCACAGATAGACACCACACAGAGATGAGTTCTGCACACTTTTATATATATCTTGAGGCAAGGTGATAAGCGATACAGCAGGACCAGGATACGAGGATCCCGTCAATTCTAGTCTCTTTGGGGAAAAGGGTAGCGGGACAGTCTGAGTACCGGTCTGGTACAGAAGCAGCAAGAGATGGAGCTCACAATCCTCAAGCTGGAGGGTTCGCAATGAGGGGCCGCGGCAGCGTCAGCAGGCCTTGCAGATGGTTCACGATGAGGAGGGCCGCGGCAGCGCCAGCAGGCTTCGAAGATGGTTCACGATGAGAAGGGCCGCGGCAGCGCCAGCAGGCCTTGAAGTTGGTTCACGATGAGGAGGGCCGCGGCAGCGCCAGCAGGCTTCGAAGATGGTTCACGACGACGATGAGCCACGGCAGCGCCAGTAGGCCTTGAAGATGGGTTACGACGAGGATGAGCCGCGGCAGCGACAGCAGGCCTTCAAAGGTGGTTTCACGAAGAGGAGCCGCGGCAGCGCCAGCAGGCCTCCAAGGATGAGTTTGTCTCGGTGTCTCTCGACTCCAGGATACAACTGCCTTCCTGCTCTGGAGCTGCCCCAGTTATAGGTCTGGCGCCCTTTGATGTCCGGACCCTCGCACTTGGAGGTCGGGAGGTCCGGGATGAGGGAGTCCAGACACCCAGCAGGGGGGTGGAGCCAGCGCCCAGGGAGGCTGGGGGCGATCGACACCTGGCGGAGGGGAGCCATCGACACTCCTTCTCCCATTGACCTGCCAAGTGGTCTCTTCACCCCCTGGGCGGATGGTGGTGCCTCGATGTCGGGCCTGGCTGGGCCCGAGGCCGAGGTCGACCCGAGGCCACGAGGCCTGGTCATGTAGTGTCCAAGATGGCGGCTGGGCCGGAGACCGGGGTTCTGGAAGGGACCCGTGTCAGCCGATACTGTGGGGTTCAGGAGCCAATGTTCCGTCGGGGAAGCGCTGGTGGACTGCCCCGGCGGGTTGCACGGGTGGTTCTTGTCCGGGGAACAGGAGGAACAGGGGTCCGCGACCCGCTATGCGGGGAGGGAACGGCCGGCCACGAGGCCTGTCCAACACGAGGATTATGCTTTCTCATTTCTTTACTGCACAACAGCAGCCAATGAAAATGAAAGTACACAAGTAAAAAATAACATTTCTCATGAGGCTTTGAACCACGCCTCTCTTACAACAACCAATCACAATGGTATCATGTCTATAAATCCTGGAGACACTATTCCGGCCTCCTCTCTCTTTGCGCGAACAGTCAGTAACAGTCTCATCACATTGAAAAGTTTATTTCTGCAACGGAAAAAACAGATCCACCAGAAGTCTCAACGGAGAAAATCTGAACAGCAAAGCAAATCCTCCATCTGGAAGGAGCGGCAGCCAAAACCACAGGCGGTCTTCAACTCTTGTTGGAGTCGTTCCCTAGAACAGAAAAAGGAAGTTTGAGAAAACTTTCCACCACAACCTAGATCGTTGTAAGGGTGGGCAAAACTGTTAGATAAAAACCACGTAAACAACAACAGTTGCATAACAGTCCCAACGGGTGGGATAATCCTCGCCTCCGTGTCCTTAATAGAATCAAAAATTCTTGTCGCGATAGCTAGAAAATTTTGTATTCTATGGCAGGACCGGAGGCTTCTGATTATGCTGGTTCAAAGCTCACATTAAAGCTTGTCAACCACAGCATCAGAAACATGAGGAATCTGTTTGTAATAAAACACTTTAAACATTGAATCTGAGGACCAGTCAGCTGCCTTCAGAATGTCCTCCAAGCGGGAAGCCAGTAAGTAAGCCTTAGAAGCCATCGCACCCCTCGCAGAGTGTGCCCCATAAGCAGAAATATCAATGCCGGCTTCCGACATGATCCACCTAACCCATCTGGCTAAGGTAGCAGCAGCGACTGGTTTGAACGTTTTTTTAATAGAGATCAATAACTGCCCCAGGGGATCTGACTTGTGTACACTAGTACACTCCTCATAACATTTAAGACATTGAAGAACACACAGCTTGCCGTTATGAGGAAAGGCTGGATAATCAACTGAACGGGACATGGTCTTAGTACGTCTAGTAATGACAAAGGATACCCCTTGGGGTGAAAACATCCTCCCAGCTAAATCCAAAGCTCTGACATCCGAAACCCTCCAACATGAAATGAGGCACAACATAGTAAGCTTGGCAGAAAGCTGTTTCAGCGACAAATCACCATTATCGGGCCAGGATTCCAACAAATTCAGAACCTTATTAACATCCCACATGGTGGAATACCTGCGCCGGGGAGGGTTGGCCACACTCACACCTTTAAGCAACTTACACA
Source organism: Lissotriton vulgaris (assembly GCF_964263255.1). Lineage (NCBI taxonomy): Eukaryota > Metazoa > Chordata > Amphibia > Caudata > Salamandridae > Lissotriton > Lissotriton vulgaris. The sequence goes on along the minus strand of NC_141687.1, from coordinate 866,353,239 downwards.
CCAAGGGATGCATCCCCACAGGTTTACCATCAATGTGGTCGTGACCAGCTGAAATAGCAGACCTGACGTTGTTAACCGACCTGTAAGCCAGGCCCGAAGTTGCGCACTCTGACAAAAAATTCAGCACCTCTGTTATATTTGATCCCACGGGATCCACCTGTTTTGAAAGGCACCAACCCACCCACTTCTTCCAAGAAGCAGTGTATCGTTTTCGGGTGGAAGGAGCCCACGCCTGCTGCATAAAGCTGGAAGCCTCTTGTGAAAGGCCTGCAAGGCGTTCATGTCTCCGGAGAGCGTCCATACCATCAATGACAGCTGGTTCTGCAGGACCAGGGGATGGCACGCTCCCACTGGGTCCTGCAGAAGCGATGGGAAGACTGGGAGTCGGAAGGGGAGGTCTATTGACAATTCCAACAGTGTGGGAAACCACAACTGAGTTGACCAATAAGGCGTCACCAACACCGCCGTCGCCTCCTGTCGGCGCAGCAACGCCGCTACTCTCGGGATCAGTGCAAACGGTGGAAACGCATAATTCCTTTGTTGCCCCCAATGGTGAAGGAACGCGTCCATCCCCAGTGCCATTGGGTCCGGTCTCCAACTGTAAAGCAGGGGAAGATGGGCATTGAGACGTGAGGCAAACAGGTCTATCCGACACGGGCCTCGTAGCGACATGATCCGGGAAAACAGCGATGGATGGAGCCTCCAATCGCTGGAGTCCCGGACAAAACGGGAATGCCAATCCGCTACTTGATTGAGTTTCCCAGGAAGGTATTCTGCCACCACAGAGATCTTGCGATCCAGGCAGAAGTGCCAGAATTCCTTCGCAATGTGCACCAACATCCGGGACCTTGTCCCGCCCAATCGATTGATGTATCGCACCGCGGAGACATTGTCCATCCGAAGGAGAATACAACAATTGCTCTTCAGCGGTGAGATAGATCTGATGGCAAAGGATCCTGCCAGAAGCTCTAGACAATTGATGTGAAGAGACAGTTCGTCTGCAGACCAAAGTCCTCCTGTGGCAAACTCGCCGCAGCGAGCGCCCCAGCCCCACTGGCTGGCGTCGGATTTCACCACCACATCCGGGGCCGCCCCGAAAATAGCTCGGCCGTTCCAGGCTGACATGTGGTCCAGCCACCACTGAAGTTCCTCCCTGGACTCGGGGGAGAGAGGGCTCAAATGATCGTAGTGAAAGTTTCTTTGCAGGTAAAAGATCTTGAGCCTCTGCAGAGCTCTGTAATGCAAAGGGCCGGGAAAAATGGCCTGAATCGACGAGGCCAGAAGGCCCACAATTCGTGCCAGAACCCTCCACGAAATCTTCTCTTTGGCCAGGGTAGCCGTAATCTCTCTCTTGATCGACCTGATCTTTGAAGGGGGAAGGAGAAGCTGGGCCGAGACCGAGTCTATCAGGAAGCCCAGGAATTCCATCTGCTGATTCGGTATCAGCATCGATTTCTTGGTGTTGATCACGAATCCCAGATTCTGCAATAAGGACGTCATCCAATCCAAATGCGTGAGAAGGAGGGACCGGTCCTGGGCCAGGATCAGCATATCATCTAGGTAGACAATCAGCCGAACTCCCATCTCCCGGAGGCGGGAGACCACCGGCTTGAGCAGTTTGGTGAACACCCAAGGGGCCGAGGACAGGCCGAAAGGGAGTACCTCGTAACGAAACCAACGCCCTTTCCAGGGGAACTGCAAAAACTTTTGATGTGATGGGCAGACTGGGACCGTCAAGTAAGCATCTTTCAGGTCCAGTCTGACCATCCAGTCGTTTTCTAAGAGAAGGTCTCGCAGAAGATGGATGCCCTCCATCTTGAAATGGCGATACGTGACAAAGGGGTTGAAATCCCTCAGATTCAGCACGAGGCGCTGACCGCCTCCTTTCTTTTGAACAAGAAAGACGTTGCTGCAGAAGCCTCCGAGAGGAAGGGTCCCACAGCAATGGCTCGTTTTGCCAAAAGCTCGTCCAGTTCTGAGTCTATAAAACTCTGTTCGAGATGGGAAAAAAGGAGAGGACGGGGGGGGGGAGGGCTGAATGGGGCAAGACACCATCTCTATCTCGTAACCCTGGACGGTCCGGAGGACCCACACATCTGAAGTGAGAACTGCCCAATTCTTGACAAATGGCGTAATCTTCCCCCTAACGGAAGTAAAGGAAGAGAGACACTTACCGGAAGATTGGTTATCGAAGTTCTTGTAGCCTCGATTGATTCCTTTGTTATAGCGGCCCCTGAAGCCGCGTGATCGGGACGGGTAAAATCCGGCTTGATCCGGTTCCTGAGTGTACCCTCTTCCCCGTCTAGGGGCGTAGCCTCTGTGAGGACTGGGATTTGAGTAGCGGCCGGTCGAGCATCCTCTGCCACGCCCGGCCCTACCAGAGACCTGCAGAACACATTTCAACGAGGCCTGAGATATGTCCAAGGAAGCAAAAGTGTTCACAAACTTGGCAATATCCTTAACAAAATTGTCCCCAAACAATTGTCCTTCCGCCAAAGGACCCGGTTCCGAGGAAGCCAATTCCACCAGTTGGGGGTCGATTCGGAGGAGGACGGATTTCCGTCGTTCAGAGGCCAGGGCGCAATTCGCGTTACCAAGCATACAAATGGCCCTCTGAGCCCAACTCGCCAGAACCTCCGGGTGTATGGCGGCACCAGTCTCTTGCGCCTGCAGGGCCAACTCCAGGATCTTGGCCAACGGGCCCGAAAGGTCGAGGACCTTATCTTGGCACGCTCTGAGCGCGCGATCAATCCCTTTCTTCGGGTCTTTCTTATACTTTTTAAGAAAAGTGGTCATGGAAGGGTCTATCTCTGGCGTGATAGCCACTTTGTGGGGTAAATCAGGCCGTGGGCATTCAGATTTGAGGCGGCAACGCACCTCTTTGTTGAATCCCTTGCGGAGATGAGTCTCCAGATAGGCCGCCACAGCAGGAGGGGGAACCCAGTCGGAAGATCTGGGGTGGACAATGTCCGTTGGGTCGCATGAAAAGGGGGTGGGGATGACCGGTGAAGTGTGCTTGCGCTTTTTAGTGCGTTTGCGTGGAGCGGCATCCGAGGAATCGGTATCGGTGCCGGTATCCATAGTGGTGATAACCAGGGGGGAGTTGGGGGGAGAGGTAACAGGCTTGTCCTGGGAACGGGACTCCTGAGACTTGTAAAGTTTTTCATACGACTGGGCATGAGGCCAGGAAAGGTCCAGAGCCGCCTTCTTAAGGGGAGGGGGGTGAAGGGGATCTTTGCCCGGAGCGGGCACCGGCTTACCCGGGACTAGCAAGTCCAACTTCTTGGCCAAAGGGGAGAGGGCCGAGGAAAGGGCTTTATCTAACTTGGCATCAAGTTTTTTGTCTATGATCTCCTCCATGGAGTCCCCTTCATAGAATTCTTGTTGGCCTTGAAAACCATACGCAGCATCCTCCTCTTCGCAGTACTCAGCGTCTGCCATCGCAACCAGGAATCCGAAATTCCAACTCTAATCCGCAGCGGGAAGCAAAAAACCAGCCCAAGCAGGGGCGTCGATGGTGGGGGGTGCCAGGCGCAGGAGCCGGAAATACTAAGAAGACAAGATCAAGGTACAGTCCCACTCTAGGACTATCGGAGGAAAAAAGAAAAAGGTCTCTGAATCTTCTGGAAGGACAAGATCAAGCAGGTAGACACCGTCGCTTGAACGAATGCAAGCTGCCAAAAGCACGGAAAAAGCCCACGGCTCCTGGCCCAAGCTGCGTCGATCCCCACTTCAGCCTGGGGCAGAGCGTCGTTCTGGCACCTTCGAGAACTGCGCATGCCAACACGGCGTGCGCGGGCTCCCCGAGACGTACGTAAGGCCTCAACGGCTCCGACGTACGCTCGTCCCCGAGGGGGGGGCTAAACTCCTCACTAATGCGGCTAGCCGAAGCGTGCGCCGCGGGCAGCGATGAATGGAATCGGGGAAGGGACGGGCCTAAGTGCGCAACACGCGCCACCAAGGGGAACGGGGAACGGAGCGAAGCTTCGGACCCAATCTAAGAGTAATACGGACGATGTATGAATAAACAATGCCAACAGCGAGCGTGAAGCGATCAATCAAATCATGCAAATATACACGAGCAATAAATCACAATAATCAATGGCATCAAACAATGCAAAAGGCCTAAGTCACAAGTGATAGGGCAAACATGAAAGGAAAAAGCACTTATCTGGGTTGCGGAGCAGCAAAGAAAGAGGAGGCCGGAATAGTGTCTCCAGGATTTATAGACATGATACCATTGTGATTGGTTGTTGTAAGAGAGGCGTGGTTCAAAGCCTCATGAGAAATGTTATTTTTTACTTGTGTACTTTCATTTTCATTGGCTGCTGTTGTTGCAGTAAAGAAATGAGAAAGCATAATCAGAAGCCTCCGGTCCTGCCATAGAATCGTCGCTCTGCTAAGAAAAACAAAGAAAATGGTAATAATGAGAGAGCGCAATTTGAATAAAAAATATATCTGTACCATATTTACAAGCCTATCGCATAAACATAGGAGTTGTAACGTGAAATAGCGTTTGTAGTATAAAGTTAGCCGATGTAACCAAAGTAATAGGAAAAGTATTTGTATTTAATCTACAATATGCATTAGAATTAGAAGGCCCGTATACATAGTGGGCTAATATAGAAATGTATAGAAATGCTTAAGAACAGTAGAACGGGCTAAACTGAATGTACGTTGCAATTATTAAATGGAGAAAGCGGCGAAATGTAAATTGAGGAAAAGTGCAGAGACTATATAGCACTGTGTAAGCACGAGAATATAAACGTTGTATTCTATGTAAAATGCATTCGCTTATAATCAAGGATTTGCTAAACTCGATTATATATATGTGTGTTAAAGGTTATACTGTGTAGAAGAGTTTGTAGGAATGTTAGAAAAGTTTGGTCATGTGTGATTTTAACCTAACTGACCAAGGGTTCGCAGGAGTGTAGTCCGCTGTATGTAATTTAGTGGGCTCACAGGAATAGTGGATAGCCTTGATCTGTACGTGCGAGCCAAGAGTCAAAGGTCTTGTTAAATTTCAAGTGACAATGCTGGACGAAGTTTATGGCTTAAAGTGAGATAAGAGACGCTTGGAATTTGGGGTCTTGTTTAGAAATGACCGTTCACAGGACCAAATGAGGTTATGATTACAATCGTAAAGAATAGAGTTCTGTTGAGGTGATAGACGTTGCTCTGAAAGTGTCAACTGGAATGTCAATGAAGTCACCAGCAAGAAGACGAAGATGGTGCCTAAGAAGCAAGGTCAACTTAACGGACGACGCGAAGAGATGAAGCTATGGAAAGACCTAGAGAATGAGATCATGTGAATGTACGTGGTGGGCGTCAAAGGGGCGTTCCATCCATACTGTGATTGTGTATTTAGGGACAGCACCCTGGGGAGGAGAAGTTAGGAGCGAGCGCAGAAGATCAGAGCGCAAGAGAGCAGTAGGCCGAGGACCCTTAGAGAGCAGATGGGTAGGCAGAGAGGGTACTGTTTCTCGACATAAGTTACCATTAGAGGCTAAGAGAGTTTGAACTTCTTTGGAAGTCAAACTGCTGACACCTTTTTTAGGTAAGGAACTTGCGAAGTAGGGATGTCACCTAGCATAGAGTAGGGACAGATTTAACTTGTTTATTCTCTTTTTGTAGATGACGCAACGGATCCACTTTGTGTCTATGCTTTTTAATCTGCTGATTTTGGAATTGATTTTAATTGTATTCTTTTGTAGACTGAGGTTCTTTAGGGAATTTATGTTCCTTCTAGTTCCTGTATATTTGTTGAATCTTATCCTGAGAGGATTGTATATGCACTTAATTCTGATTTTATATTAAACTTTTAAACTTTATCAGTCGTAAGTGGTTCTTCAGAGTTGCGTCAGTCTATGGGGTTGATTTAACCTATGCGGGGTTTGCCTTTTACTCAATGACAGAAAATAATCGATCCAAAAAGGAAGAATGAGATAGGTATCTAAGTAATCAGAAAAGGTATCAAAATCTCATTCCCCGCAGTTGGTAGCAGAGGATGGTTTTCTTCTTGAGGAAGGCAACCTAGGTTAGGTCTAGATTACCCCAAGGTCCCTAGTCATCGACAACCAGAAGAAGAATCCCTGCCGAAGAAGGTGCTGACGTCGAGAGGAAAGCAGCAGAGTCGGTCGAGAGTGAGTATAAGGGTCATGCGTTGCCAGATTGCGGTGTTTTGTGTTGTACCTGTGTTGTAATGTCAAGCGGAGTTGAATGCCTGTAGTGTGATTGAGGGAAGGTTGTGAGCACGCGCAACCGGATAAAATCTTAAGATCCAAAGAAGGGCTTAAGTGGTTCGGGTGTATCGAACACCCAGAGTAATTGTCTACCATTGTAAAGGGGGTCATGAGGTACCATTGATCGCCCGTAGGACCGATGATAGGGGGAGTGTCAGAGAGAGTGTATGAGTAACGGACGCTGGTCGTACGTTTACTGTGTGTAAGTAACCTATCAGTTAAGGCGAGCGTCTGAAGTGAGAGGAAGACGTCTCGCCAGTTGAGGTGACAATTACAGTAAGACTGTGGACGTACAGTCAGAGAAAAGTGATCGCTTGGACGGAAGTAATCATTTTTCAGTGTATGAATGAAACGCATGCAAGACCGCGAGACAAGCTGAGAAAGGAGGGGAACTGCTGCAGAGGGGACGAGTGACGTCAGCGTAGAGCCGCGCTGAGATTGGCCGGTTGGTGTAGAACCGCGCTGGGATAGGCTGATCAGCGAGAGCTGCATAGTAATTGGTGGTTTGTCATCGGGACGTAAACAAGGAAGAGAATTAAAAGGAAAATCGTAGATTCTTGAAAATGAAGTGTTTTAAGCGTTTGAGGGCGATCTTTAAGAGAGATAGAAGAAATTTGTATGCAGGGGAAGAAGCTCCACCAGAAGGCACACCAGCTTACTATATGGCAGTGAATGTAGGCTTACACTCAATACTATGGATCTCCGAGTGGAATAAGCTAACAGAAGGGAATAAGGAACTGACGTTCCCGAGATACGGAACGTTTAGGTTAGAAGTATTGAACCAACTGAAAGCGGTAATGCTCTCAACGAGACCTCTACCGAGGCCAACACAGTTCGAAGCCCTTAGTGCATGGTTTAGAGCGGCACACGAAAAGAGCTTGAATAGGCGCCAAGAAAGAGTGAGACGATCGGTAAAAGAAGTGCAGGATGCTAAATGGGACGATGAAGTTAAAAAGTGGAGGGTGCAAAAAATAGAAGCAGACAAACTGTTCACAATGCTAGAAACTACGGGAGAAAAGAAACCTCTAGAAGAAGATGAGGATAGCGAACCAGATGAGGATCTGATAGAGAGGCTACTATTAGATAGACCACCTCCGTACAACAGAGAAGCCGAAAGTCCCGAATTACAGCAAGGGGACGGAGCTAGGTGGGGGGAATATAAACCGCTCCCAGTATCAGAGTGGGATCCCAAGAAAGGTGAGGAAGTACCTCAATCTAGTCCCGTACAGAGAGTAGTAGGAAGATTCGTGGTCCAGAAGGTGCCAGAAACGCAGCATGCAAGGTCGTATCAATTGCCGGATGCTCTACAAGTACCTGTTACCGTAGAGAGGTGTGGCTCACTGGTTAGAGGCGGCAGACCCGAGTGCAGAGAACGGCCCGGGACCAGGGTTCGATTCCCGACGCGGCAATCCCTCCCACTCCGGGCTGCTCCGGAGTCAAGGAAGCAAAGGAGATACATGCCATACCAGCAGTGGCAATAGACAAATGTGCGATGAAAAGAGCACAGGGTGTGGGGGAGTGCCTCGCCTCATCCTCAGTGAGGGAGAACGGAAGACGCAGGAGTACCGAGATAGTTTTAGGTGCACTCACCATGCCCCGGGAGAAAATGTGCGACATTGGAGTCACGAGAATATAGGAAGTCGCGAAACGTCTCGCCATGCATCCGGTGATCACGGACGAGATCGCGGGAACATGGAGGACCGTGAAGGACCTTATCGTTTATTGAGCGACACCAGACAGCAAGGGAGTTGCAGTGATATAGAACAGAACGGGGGATCCTATCTTGCATCCAAAGAGACCGAGCCGAAAAGACAGAATGTAGTGATGGGGAATAGATCATTGTTCCACCATACCCCAAGGGAGGATGGGAAAGCTTGGGATCTAGAGAGGTGGGAACAAAGAGAAACAAGAAGGACGCCTCATAACTTACCTGCGCCGAGACGTAGGGCGCGTAGTGGGGGTGAGAGGGATGTAAACGAACCACCTAGGAGTGAGGTACTGAGAGCTGAGATAAAAGCAAAACGGCTTGATGTAATGAGTTTAAAATCAGATTTGGAGGACATAATAGACGGTACATTGCCAATGGAAAGGATAGAGCTGTATGAACCGGATGAAATACTGTATATGTCTAAGGATGTTACTCGGAAAGCGAGGTCAGTTCATGAAAACTTATCTAATTTGGCAAATAGGTACATGATAGACCTATCACGAACTAAAGCTTTACAGGGTAACCATAGGCTAACTTGCACGGATCAGGATTTGGATGAGCGTAGGACGATCGCGCTGAAAATACACATAAAGGAACTGATCCTGAGTATCAGATTGTGGAGGAATTTGGATAAATGGGAGGAAAGATGGTCCAAGAGGGGATCTGTCAGAAGGAGTACACTTACGAGGTCCCCGGATGGAGAGCTAATGCGAATGGAAGCTTTTCCTTTGCGAGAAATCGCGAACGGAAGCTACGTGCATGTGCCCTGGAGTAGGGGGGATTTAGCGGCATTTACCAATTCTTTCCCCAAGTTAAGAGAGAACCCCGTTGAGTGGTATAAGCAGGTAGAGAGGTTTGTGAAGATCTCTAAGGTGTTGTGGATCGATTTGAACACCCTATTTGACATTGTAGTACCCGGAGATTTGTGGACGGCATGCAAACTTAGTGTCGAATGGCCCACTTGTGAACCCGATAGGGATGCCCAGACGAATGGTCCATCAGAGAGAGTCATGGAAAAATATGAGAGGGTAATTGCATGGCTAAAAGAGAAGGTGCCGGTGCAGGACATAGACTGGGTTAAAATAGATCGAACCACTCAGGAACCTAAAGAGACCGTTCACGAGTTCTATGAGAGATTGCTGAAAGCATTCAAACAGTACAGTGGGTTGGACGTGATGAATCCCAAAGACATAGGACAGTTTGTGTCGAAGTTTGTCCTAGGATTGAGATCAGACATAAGCTTAATGATTCAACAGCATTTGATTTGTTGGCAAAACAAACCTTTAGATGAGATTCTGAGGTATGCGAGGTACTGTAGCGACGAAATAGATACCAGGCAAAGAAACTTAAGGAAAAGCTGATGTTGGTGCAGATGCAATCAGCTGGAAAGGGTGGACAGCGGCAACAGGGAACAGGAGCACTAGGAAAGAAACAGAATAATCAAAGCAGAGATGAGGAAGAAAGACCGAGACCGAGGGTAGATATCGCGACACTGAAAAAGACAACGAGATGCCATCAGTGTAACGAGGTAGGACACTGGAGACGCGAGTGTCCCTATAATGTCGAGACGGGGGAATTAGAACAGGAGGAGGATGAGGTTCAAACCAGCATGGTAAAGGGAACAGCAGTCCCGAAGGGAAAGTTTATCAAAGGGGGGACTCAGACTCCTCGAGCCCCATTCCCTCAACCGCCTCGCATTGCAAATGGAGGGAAAACCTATAGACAAATGCCATTGTTCGTAGGAGGAGAAGAATGCTACTACGTTGATCCTCTTACGGGGCAACGAGTGAATAGAGAAGAAGACTGTACTCTAGGGGCAGCCCTGGAAGTAGACCAGAGAGGACCATACGTAGAAGCTGAGGTGGCTGGATGTCCTACGACCTTTTTGGTGGATACGGGGGCCACTCGATCCACTTTGAGATCAGCAGTAGTCCCAGGTCTGCCAATGTCGGGAGAGACGATTCAGGTGGTAGGAGTCGCAAATAGGAGAATGACGAATCCTCTGACAGAACCAGTTTCAGTGAAGATAGGGAATTACAGTGATGAACATCAGTTTGTGATTTGTGATTCTAGCCCTGTGTGTTTGCTAGGAAGAGATCTGTTGTGTAAACTAAATTGCACCATATACTGCACACCTGAAGGAGTAGAAGTGCAGACTAACGATGATGATGCCGATTTTAAGGTTGTAAACTCGCAGGGATGCGTGGAACTGTATCCTACCTTAACGGTGGAGGAGCTTCCACAGGACTTGAACGAGACAGTGTCAGCTGAGGTGTGGGATTTTACTGGAGAAGAAATAGGATTGATCAAAGGGGTAGAACCGGTAAAAATCATGGTAAAACCCAATGCCGAATATCCCAGAACACCACAATATAAGTTGACACCGGAGACAATTGCAGGAATAAAGCCTGTGATTGAATCCATGATTAAACAGGGAATACTGAAGGAGATCGTGGGAAGTCCATGTAACTCCCCGATTATGGGTTTGCAGAAGCCTAGTGGGAAATACAGAATAGTGCAGGACCTTCGAAAGATTAATAATATCGTTGTTTCATGTTGTCCAGTGGTACCGAATCCATCAGTGATATTGTTTCAGATACCGTTCCAAGCTGAATGGTTCACAGTGATAGACTTGTGTCAGGCTTTCTTTTCGATTCCTTTAGATGAGGAGAGCCAGTATCTGTTCGCTTTTAAGCTGGAAAATTGCGTTTTAACATGGTGTCGTATTCCCCAGGGGTATACAGAAAGCCCATCGATTTTTAACCAGCTGTTGAAGAAAAATCTTGAAAGTCTAGTACTGCCCAAGAATTCGGTTCTGGTCCAGTACATAGACGACCTCTTAGTGGCGTCAGAAACTGAGGAAGCTTGCAAGGTAGACACCATCACCTTGTTAAATCACTTGGCCGAGAACGGACACAAGGTGTCTCCAAGTAAATTGCAGTATTGTCTGACTGAAGTGCAATACTTGGGCCATAGGATTGAAAAAGGAAAACGGAAGGTGTCTCCAGACAGAATAGAGGCGATCATGAAAATGAACGCGCCTAAAACACAGAGAGAAGTCAGGATGTTTCTAGGCATGGTCGGTTATTGTCGGCAGTGGATCGCCAACTTTTCACTGAAGGCAAAACCTTTACTAAAACTGACGCACAAGGGAGTAAGAGATCCGGTACCATGGGACAAAGATTGTTTGATGGCATTTTTGCAGCTGAGGGAGGACTTGTGTCGTGCCCCGGCTTTGGGAATGCCTGATTACGAAAAACCATTCTTGCTTTACTGCTGCGAAAGAGAAGGTTGTGCTTTAGCAGTTTTGGCCCAGATACACGGCAATGCGCGTAGGCCAGTTGCTTACTTTTCGGCTACATTAGATCCAGTAGCCGCAGCGTTGCCCGGATGTCTCAAATCCGTAGCTGCAACGGGTGTCAGCATTGAAAGATGTGAAAGTGTGGTAATGGGACATCAGTTAGTGGTGTACGTACCGCATTCTGTGGAATTGTTAATGACCAGGACTAAGACTCAGCATCTGACGAATAGCAGGCTCACACGCTACGAGCAAGTCATATTGGCTGCTGAGAATGTGACCCTAAAGAGATGCTCTGTCTTGAATCCTGCTACTTTGATGCCACTTCCAAATGATATTGATGATGAAATTTGTACAGATCATGACTGCCTTGATGTGACTGAACTATGCACCAAACCGAGACCAGATATCGTAGATGAGCCATTGACTGACCCCGATGAAATATTCTTTGTTGATGGTTCATGCGTAAGAGACGATATCGGTCAGCTGAGAGCAGCATATGCAGTTTGTACTATTTCCAGAGTTGTGGAAGCCGCTTGCCTGGAGGGAGTACATTCCGCTCAGGTAGCTGAAATCATTGCTTTGACCCGTGCCTGTTTGGCAGGTAACAAAATTCGAGTCACCATATACACCGATAGCCAGTATGGTTTCGGGGTAGTTCACGATTATGGGCAGTTATGGTCTCAAAGAGGTTACATGACCTCCTCGGGTTCTCCTATTAGGAATGGAGAATTCGTGAGATTATTGTTAGAGGCATTGCAAGGTCCGACAGCCATAGCGGTTGTCAAATGTGCCGCGCACACAAAGAATGTAGATTTTGTGTCGCAGGGCAACCGTTATGCCGATGAAGTTGCACGCTATTGTGCAGAACAGGGATATTCTCACACCGATGTAGAAGTGGGGGGAATACAAGAGAGAACTGAGTTGACTATGTTGTTAGACACTGTAGATACGTGGGACGAATTGAAGTGTGTTCAGGAAAATGCACCAGATTCTGAAAAGAAGGGCTTCGAAACAGCTGGATGTACTAAAAGTGAAATGAATTTTTGGATTTCTGCAGATGGGAGAGCAGTTTTACCAAACGAACTTGTTAGTCCAATGGCAAGGAAATTGCATGGATCAGCACACATAGGTAGAGATGCTATGGTGAGAGTATTCAGACAAACGTGGTTTAATCCGAAGTTTAGAGTAGCGGCAGAAGCGGTATGTCAGCGTTGTGCGATCTGTCAGCAACTAAACGTAGGAAAGAGAACACCAGTCACGTTGAGTCACATAGGGAGGTCTGGGGGGCCTTTCAATAGAATGCAACTGGATTTTATTGAAATGCCTAAGTGCAATCGACTCAGATATGTGCTAGTGATTGTCTGTATATTTTCCAGATGGGTTGAAGCTTATCCTACACGTAGGTGCGATACACTCACAGTAGCAAAATTGTTGCTTAGAGAATTGATACCGAGGTTTGGGGTGCCATCCTCTTTGGAATCGGACAGAGGAACTCATTTCAACAGCGAAATAGTGAAGATGCTATGTTCAGCTTTGAGTATCGATCAGAAGCTCCATTGCAGTTATCGACCAGAAGCTTCAGGGATTGTAGAACAAATCAACAGCACGATTAAATCCAGACTTGCCAAAGTTTGTTCATCGACATCCCTGAGTTGGCCAGATGCACTTCCATTGGTTCTTATGAGCATACGTAGCACACCAGATAGAAGGACAGGTCTCTCTCCACACGAGGTGCTAATGGGGAGAGCTATGAGATTGCCATCGGTTCCGACTGCAGCGTTGTTGAACATCACAGACGATTTGATCTTGGACTACTGCAAGGGACTATCTGATGCCATTCATTCTGTGTCCCTCCAGGTCCAGGCTGCAGAGGTTCCATCAGCACAAGACTTGTGCCATGACCTGTGTCCAGGGGACTGGGTCCTGGTGAAGAAGCATGTCAGGAAGAACTGTCTAGACGTGCGCTGGCGAGGACCATTCCAAGTCATACTAGTTACGAACACTGCAGTAAAGTGTGGAGGCTTGCCCAACTGGATACACGCCTCACACACCCGAAGAGTTCCAGCACCTCTAGAAGAAACAGCTCCTCTCTCGGATGAAAATCCAGCGAAAAGCGGAGAAGCCACAGAGGGGGAAAGCCAAGCTGTAGAGGTGATCGAAGAGGCTGAGCCTGTATCGGAACAGGCTGACGACGGTCAGGACACCAGTGAGACCGAAGTCGCCTCAGAAGAAGAGAGAAATTGGGAGTTCGAGTCAGAAACCGAACAAGCTGTAAGTGATCAAGAGACGGGTCCAAGAACAAGGAGCAGGAGGACAAGGAGTGACGGAGCAAGTTGGCCGGAAAGAAGGAGAAGGCCAAGCTCGAGAGAAAATCCAGAGAGAACCCTTGTCCCGATCTCTGAAGAGTCGGATCTAGAAGAAGAAGCCACGGATTCAGGCTCTGAGAGTCCGAGAAGATCAAGAAGGGTACGTGTGCCCTGCCGAAGGTACGCCACCCCAGAGTGGACTTATCTAGCAGATGTCTTGGGGACAGAGATCTGGGAGAGTGAGAGAAGTGCAGGTGATCAATCTCGATCCATTTGTGGCAGTGGAGATATGGATGTTGACGCCTGGAATCGAGACTGAGGGGCTACTGACTTTCACACTTCCCATTCCCCTTTACCTAAGTCGGATCAAAGACCTAGTGCTAAATCGATTAGAGTTTCCGACTTTTGGTCATCAAATACCAGAACACGAAGAAAAAGTTATTCGTTTAGAGCTATTGGAACATGCTATTAGAGCTGCAGGTACGAGAATCATTTTAGATGCATAAAGACTTTTGTGTTTAAGCTATAAAGAAGAAGATAACCTAGAGCCGAGTGGAAAAAAGAATAAAATTAGGGATTACATTTAGAGGACGGAGAAGGGTTAGGGTTGTCTATTGCTGAAGATAAAAAGACATTGTTGTGAAAAAGAGACTTTTGTTGATAAAGAGTGCTTCACAGACTGAGAAAGCAAATAAAACAAACAAAGATCTGAAGAAGAAAACTTTTCCTCGAAAAGAAAGAGCTACGCTGTGTTGATAACATGGAGAACGGCAACCCAAACCGAAAAGCCAAATGCATAATAGGTACACTAATAGCAGTAGTAATTTTTCTCATTATTACCGTAGTTACCATATCATACATAGTAGGACATGCAAGTGAAAAGGAGACAACAGATGTAAAGCCTGTAACGACTTTGAAACCTGCTCTTGTTGGGAAGAAGGAGGAGAGCAATGTGATCCGTGAAAAGGCGTTACTGGCAGATGAAGCTCGTAGGTTACACGTAGACGAGTCACAGGGAAATTTTAGATCAAACGCATATGCCAAGCTATTATACGAGTATATTGATGCCATGGAGGCCAAAGATTGTTATGTTTGTATGCAATTGCCGGCTTCCGTAGATGAGGGCATCAGATATCATCATCTCCCATTGACATATGGGATAACATGTAGTTTATTGCTCAGTATATTTTATGGTAGAGAAGGGTTCGAGTACTACTTTTCAAATTATGATTCGGTACTGCCTGAAGTTCCGAATTATAAACAAATGAATAAGTGGGACTATCACAAAAGGGAAGATAGATTAGCAAAATTCTTTCTTCCTTGGGATACACTAGATACTTCATATGCACGCAGAAATAATCTGACTTGCAAGGTGTCAGAAGTAGAGAAAAAGTTCATAGGACAGGTAGATGACCGGTACAGGAGACAGAAGATTCTAAAAATGTCAGGACAGTGGAAAACAGATTGGACCGAAGAAGAAAAAGCACACAAGAAGAAAGGTAGCAATGGTCCAATAGCTTTGGATAGAACGCAGAAAGGAAAGTTATGTTTAACTCGAAGCAAGACATATTATGAGAGTGTATTTGTAGGTGAAGTAAATTGCGAACATGCTTTTAGGTTAGAGTACTATACGAAGGATTTTATGAAAGGGATGCAAGCTATTCCTAATGTATATTTTGTATGTGGAAGAAATGCCTATGTAAAACTACCTGACAATTGGTATGGTTCGTGTTACTTGGCAATTGTCTTCCCCAAAATATATCATGCAAAGGATTTAGCGATCATAGAAGGAAAGGCTTCGACAAGAGCGAAAAGAGAAGTAGGAGATGCAGAGGTAGTTGGAGACATATTTGGAGCGATGTTTCCTCTTTTAGGTTTAATACTTAATGATGTTAAAATCAGGAGACTAGCTACAGTTGTAGATAGATTATCTGCAAGTACTGCAAGGTCATTGATGCTAGTAGAAGGAGAGATGCAGTCGATTAGGGCAATGGTTCTTCAGAACCGTCTTGCTTTAGATGTTCTGCTAGCAAAAGAGGGCGGAGTCTGCAAGGCTTTGAAAGTCCAAGAATGTTGTACTTACATTCCAGACAATTCAAAACCACTTGAGAAAGTCATACAGAACATTACAGAGATACACCAAGAAATCGAAGATTTATCGAAAATAAATGTTTGGGAAAAAGTAGGGCATGGAGTAGGAAAGGTTGGAAGTTGGTTTGCCAATCTTGGTAAAAGTGTTGTGTGGTACATATTGAAACCTGTTTTAATAATATTGATTTGCATAATCACATTGTTGGGGTTAGTGAAACTGTACAAATGGTATAGGACGAAACGGTTACAAAGGTCCATGAGAGAGCAGGAGAGGAGATTAGCTGCTTTACAAGATCAACAGTACAAAAGTTTAAGAGCTCTCGAAACGATAAAAAGAGGGAATCTTGTAACTAGTTCTGTGTAAAGTGTCATTCAAATTGCAATTTAGTGATGACCCCTAGAGGTCATCAAAGGGGGGAACTGAGAGAGCGCAATTTGAATAAAAAATATATCTGTACCATATTTACAAGCCTATCGCATAAACATAGGAGTTGTAACGTGAAATAGCGTTTGTAGTATAAAGGTAGCCGATGTAACCAAAGTAATAGGAAATGTATTTGTATTTAATCTACAATATGCATTAGAATTAGAAGGCCCGTATACATAGTGGGCTAATATAGAAATGTATAGAAATGCTTAAGAACAGTAGAACGGGCTAAACTGAATGTACGTTGCAATTATTAAATGGAGAAAGCGGCGAAATGTAAATTGAGGAAAAGTGCAGAGACTATATAACACTGTGTAAGCACGAGAATATAAACGTTGTATTCTATGTAAAATGCATTCGCTTATAATCAAGGATTTGCTAAACTCGATTATATATATGTGTGTTAAAGGTTATACTGTGTAGAAGAGTTTGTAGGAATGTTAGAAAAGTTTGGTCATGTGTGATTTTAACCTAACTGACCAAGGGTTCGCAGGAGTGTAGTCCGCTGTATGTAATTTAGTGGGCTCACAGGAATAGTGGATAGCCTTGATCTGTACGTGCGAGCCAAGAGTCAAAGGTCTTGTTAAATTTCAAGTGACAATGCTGGACGAAGTTTATGGCTTAAAGTGAGATAAGAGACGCTTGGAATTTGGGGTCTTGTTTAGAAATGACCGTTCACAGGACCAAATGAGGTTATGATTACAATCGTAAAGAATAGAGTTCTGTTGAGGTGATAGACTTTGCTCTGAAAGTGTCAACTGGAATGTCAATGAAGTCACCAGCAAGAAGACGAAGATGGTGCCTAAGAAGCAAGGTCAACTTAACGGACGACGCGAAGAGATGAAGCTATGGAAAGACCTAGAGAATGAGATCATGTGAATGTACGTGGTGGGCGTCAAAGGGGCGTTCCATCCATACTGTGATTGTGTATTTAGGGACAGCACCCTGGGGAGGAGAAGTTAGGAGCGAGCGCAGAAGATCAGAGCGCAAGAGAGAAGTAGGCCGAGGACCCTTAGAGAGCGGATGGGTAGGCAGAGAGGGTACTGTTTCTCGACATAAGTTACCATTAGAGGCTAAGAGAGTTTGAACTTCTTTGGAAGTCAAACTGCTGACACCTTTTTTAGGTAAGGAACTTGCAAAGTAGGGATGCCACCTAGCATAGAGTAGGGACAGATTTAACTTGTTTATTCTCTTTTTGTAGATGACGCAACGGATCCACTTTGTGTCTATGCTTTTTAATCTGCTGATTTTGGAATTGATTTTAATTGTATTCTTTTGTAGACTGAGGTTCTTTAGGGAATTTATGTTCCTTCTAGTTCCTGTATATTTGTTGAATCTTATCCTGAGAGGATTGTATATGCACTTAATTCTGATTTTATATTAAACTTTTAAACTTTATCAGTCGTAAGTGGTTCTTCAGAGTTGCGTCAGTCTATGGGGTTGATTTAACCTCTGGGGTTTGCCTTTTACTCAATGACAGAAAATAATCGATCCAAAAAGGAAGAATGAGATAGGTATCTAAGTAATCAGAAAAGGTATCAAAATCTCATTCCCCGCATAACATTTATTTATTACTTTTTTTTTTTAACCCATCCTGGAGCGAGTTTCAGAACGGGGCAAATGCTGCTGAGTGGCAGCAGGAAGCTGTGCACTTATTTTTAAAGTGCGCATGTCTCTTTTGCAGGCCATCTTGCTATGGCCTGCCAGACATGTGGATTTTAAACATCTCTAACCGGTTAGAGAAAGCACATGCCTCTAGTGCTCTTAAGAGCAGTGAGAGAGGTCACTCCCTCCAATCCTGACGCTTCTCTCATGCTGTTTAACAGCATGAGATCAGCACCAGGATTGGGTAATGCAGGTTCCTGGGTCCCGGAGCTACGGGGAGAACGTTGTGATGCAAACCATGGAGGTAAGTGCTTTTTTATTTCTTTTTTATAGCACCACCTGCCTCACCACTCGGAATACTTGCCAGCCGCCACTGCTTGGCACATGCACCAGAAGGTTGGCAGCCTCGGGTGATTCCGGTTTAAGGATCCTCAACAGAATGTCTAGAAGTCAATCACAGTGAAGCGACATTCTTTTACCGAGAACCTTTCCTTTGTGTTCTGAAAGAAATGGTTCCCGAGCACAGAGAGCCTTGAAATCCTTTTACACACAAGGCTTCGCTCGTAACAGCTGACACTCAAAAGCTTTTAAATTGCACGTGTGTTATAAAGGATGATAGGCACTAGTAAGCAAGTAGTCAAGAAGCCGGTAATGTAGAAAATAGGAAGAAGGTTTATTATAAAAGATAAGTTCAGGTTACAAATAGTTAAGATGGTAAATTTAAAGCCTCACCAGGGGCAGCCTCCTGCTGCTAAGCCCACTCCTTCCAACTGCACTTTCAAAACATACATAAACATTCTGTGGCATCACACTCACACTCTGAGCAGCAGGAAACTGGTAACCAAGGAAAGGGTGCATGGCAACAAGTCAAGATACCACACATCTCCCCTCCTAAAGGAAATAATTGGAACAATAAAATAGGAACAAACGGAATACACAACATCCCTAACAGGAGTGCCAGTAAACTTTCAATCTAAAAATTAATCAACTAAAAGGACCAAGGAAGTAAATAATGCCCAAGCAGTCCTACAACAGGAAACAAATGTGTAATCAAAGCAAGAAAACACTAAGGACTTGGAGAACTAATAACCGGGGTGCCAACCCACACATACACCCCTTTCTGCACACAGAAAGACCCATACATGTGCAAAAAATATACCCCATTATAAGCAATATTAAGCAAACGTTTAGGCACAACTAAAAGACCCCACCACCAGCAAATATTAACTAACAATTTAGACACAAATCATACTGCCTATTACAAGCAACTTTAAGTAACTGTTTATGCTCGACTCAAATAGCCCAGCACAAGCAATTTTAAGTAAATGTTTAAGCAAAACTCATATGGCCCAATGCAAGCAACTTTAGCCCGATGGCCGCGGCCGCAATTTCCCGGCAGTGCGGCACTTTCTCAAAAACGGGCGGGGCCGTGTCGGCCGTTGGACGTGCGCAGCACTGCAAAGGTAGTGCTCGCCACGTCCAACGGCCGACAGCAGCACTTAAGGGGTGAAGTAACTGTATAGGTACATCTCATATGCCCTATCACAGTGCAACCCATCAGTAAGTACCTGTTTAGGCTCAACTCTCATGGCCCAGCACAAGCAATTTTAGGTAAAAGTTTTGGCACACCTAACATGGCCTATTATGAGCAACTTTAACTATGTATGTACAACTCACATGCCCCAACACATTACAACCCAGAATAGTATAAGAAATGCTTCACACAACAGAAAATTTAACACGGTATACACAGCAAATTCAACATTGCATTTATTACAATAATCACAGGCATCTGATTCTGCATAGCATAAAAAATACTTTTGGATAGCAATGTAAGAATAAAATCCACACACTCACAGAAACATACTGATATCTAAAATAAACTCATGCAGCAAATCCAGACTAACATAGAAAATACTCTTAGGCAGTAAATTAAGCATGGCAAAAAACACATTTTAGCAGCAATTTCAGCATAATCCAAATAAACATACACTAATGCAGCAAGTGCAGCTGAATAATAATAACACTCAGACATGTAATAACATGGCACTTTCTGAGCAAATGCAACAAGAATAAGCAAACAAAACATGTTAGAGATAATAACAATGCAATCAGGGACAAAACATTAGTCTGAGTTAAGCCACCTTCCCACAAGAGAGATACAGTATTGATCACCATATATATAGTCCTTACCTTAAATGTGAGAAAGGAATGGATATTCCTTGGCTTTCTGGAGTGTACCAAAGTCTTTGTAGTGTTAATAAAGGGTGTACTTTTTAAAATCCCAGTACAGCCGAAACATTGCATAAAAATGAGCTTAAAAGTGCACTTTATTTATTATACAACACAGAAAGGATTGGTATGGAATCTATAAAATTTCTTACCTTAAGATCTATGACTATAGAACAACATAGACACGCCTACCTATCTATCTCACTTTACCTATGAGCCACTGGGAAAGGAGCCTTTCATTCCGCCTAAGAGCAGGTACTGTTAAATTTGCGTTATGTTTTCCTCTTGGCTACCACTCTAATCTTGACTCTGTACCCTGCCTATGTGATGGTGTGAGCTGACAATCTATTTTACATTTTTTGTTTCTTTGTAAATACTATTTAAAATATACCAAGTGGCTTTTAATTCCATTTTTTTAAAAGCAGGGGCCTATTAGCTTGGATAATGCTTATTCGTGGTTACTCACTCTGGCCGATGAAGAGATGGTCCTCCATACTAGCACGTTTTTGAAAATTGCCACTCGAGCACGTAGGATGATGTCCAACCCCAGAACTCTTATATTTATGTATGATTATCCTATATAAATTGATGTATGAAATGGTATTTCATATAATTATAAACTATTTATTGCTAATGAATTTTATTATTACTCTCCATTTGTTAAATAATTTGTTATGCTGCTGTGCTTTTATGGATACCAAGTTATCCAAATAAAGTTTTTTTAACTTGAACTTGAACTAGTCCTTACAGCCTTCGATCTCAGCCTCCAGGAATCCTCCGGTACACCCCACTACAGATTCCAGAAAGTACTGATGTTATGTCAATCACAGCAGGACTGCACCGTTCCAAACCTCCGATCAGAACTTCCAGGAACGTCCGTTGCACCTCAATCAATGCGGTGTAGCACTGGCCAGGAATGTGTCCATAGAAACAGGGGTCAGCAGAACACGCTGCTGGTTGCTTTCACATGAACGCTGATGCGCTCTTCCAAATAAATGCTGCCAGCTGATACCAATAAACGCTGCAGAGCCAGTCCAAAATCAATGTTGAGACAGTTCACTTAACTTCAATACTGCCAGTATCCTAAACAGTAAAGTAAAACAGGGCTTTTTATGTCTAAACGTGGGCTGTCTGTTTATTGCATTACTTGTTAGTTGGCGCTGTTTTTCGTGTGCTGGATAAAGCTGTGTTGTTGGGATTAGTTCATCAGGTAGCAAACATTGATGTAAAGAAGGTCAAACGCCCCAGGCTGCAGGCTGTCAGATGTTAAGGGACACTGGTGGGGCTTCCAGGGCATTTCTCTTCCTTCAGGCTTTAAATGTCTTTACTTCAATTTCTTCAGCTGGTTCAGATTCACTTCAATTTTCCTCCACACATAGGTTCTTTCTCCAAATAGTCGCCAGTGTAATGAATAAAGATAGATTCTTTGTCGGGTTTATGATGTAGGTATAGTAGTTAAAACTCCACCAAGTGAAATGATAGTAAGCACCTTATTGGAGCACTCGTGCACCAAGAGCGTAGCATTGCAACTGACACTAAACCCCCCATGGAAGGTAGAGTGTACATTGAAAAACAGCACAACAAGATCAATAATATTGAATGCATTTTACATGAAGTTAGGCTAGCTAACTGACCAGCATCCTAATTTGTACAAGAACACTTAAGTGGAACACCTGTTTAGAACAATCTTTTCTGACTAAATAAACCCTAGAGATAGAAATATGGTTACACTAGCTAGGAAACAATATAGACTGGCAATTAGCAAAAGGAAAAATGAACTGAAATCCAAAGCATGGGAAGATTTAGACAAGGCAGTAGATCTAAGGGACAACAGACTCTTTTGGGAAGTAATAAATAGGCCCTTTCTGAAATCAGGGGACGAAAACACTATCCGAGTTCACTTACCAGAGGAAACCTGGGTAACTCATTATAACAAAATTTTTAATCCCAAAGAGATATCATATACTGCTATCCCGGAGGAGGATGACTACCTCTATGTTAATGTGGAATCAGCAAAGAAGTTGAGTTAGTCAATAACGCTTGCTGAAGTAGAGCTTGCCCTGACTAAGGGGGCACCAGCAAAGGCCCCAGGTCCTGATTCAGTACCACTAGATCTTTTTAAATGTAACCGAGAGTTTTGGTCTCCTTTACTTATGAATGTTTTTAAGGCACTAATACTTGGTCCTATTCCGACCTCTTGGAAAGAGGCCGTTCTGGTTCCAATTTTTAAGAAGGGTAACAAACATGATCCTAGATGCTACAGGCCAATATCACTAATAGACTCAACATGTAAATTGATGGGTAGGGTGATATTGGCAAAGCTGGAAACCTGGGCTGAGTCTTCAGGGGTAATTGTGGACTCACAATACGGTTTTAGGAAAGGCAAAGGAACAAACGAGCAGTGCCTGAACCTTGCTTTGATTATGGGCAAGTACATGGGTGCCAAGAATTGTTCTATACACTTGGCATTCATGGACTTGTCCAGCGCCTTTGATACAGTATGTAGGGACAAACTATGGCGTATGATGGACTCTATGGGTTTTGAAGAACCACTGGTTACCCTGCTTCGAAGGTTACACACTGCCACAACGGTTAGGGTCAGATATGGCCGTGGTGGTGAGAAATCAAAACCTATATTATCCACTGAAGGCGTCCGACAAGGATGTATTTTAGCGCCCTTTTTATTTCTGATCTATACAAACGGCTTAGAGGGTTTCTTGCTAGAAACATCTGCTGACTTCCCAAAGATAAATGGAAGACGAATCCCAATGTTGTCTTACGCAGATGACACTGTTTTAATGGCACTTACCTCCAATAGTATGCAGATCTCTCTGGATGCTTTTGATACATTCATGGGCAAATTAGAATTAGGTGTACATTTTATGAAATCTTTTGCCATGACCTGTGGTCCAAAAAATGTTAAGACACGTAAATATGTGGTGAAGAATGCCACTATTGAGAAGGTGGATAACTTTTGTTATCTGGGTAACCTCTTCAACAAAAAACTGAGCTGGGAGCCCCTGCTGACAGCACGGGTTCAGAAGGTTGCACAGCTAATTGAAGCTCTCTTCCGCTTTGCCAGCAAATTAGGCCAGCGACGTGTAGCAGAAATCACATTATTATACAAAGCTAAGTGTGTTTCTGCCTTGACCTATGGTTCAGGAGTTTGGGGCTCGTATAATTGTGAAAAAATACAAACTGTTGAAAATAAGTTTATTAAACGCTTATTATCTGTCCCAATGGGTACATCTAATACATTTTGCCACGGAGAAATTGGAATCGAGTTTATAAGTGATGTTATTCACATTGCCCCTTTAACATTATGGGCTACGGTTTGGCAATCTGAAGAATTGAAATTAACCAAAGACATTATTCAAGATTGCCTTAAGCTTGATTACTACACCCAA
Organism: Lissotriton vulgaris; assembly: GCF_964263255.1. Taxonomy (NCBI): domain Eukaryota; kingdom Metazoa; phylum Chordata; class Amphibia; order Caudata; family Salamandridae; genus Lissotriton; species Lissotriton vulgaris. The sequence goes on along the minus strand of NC_141687.1, from coordinate 866,329,920 downwards.
ATCCCGTGGCTTCGATATGTTAGGGAGACTTTTAATAACATAGGTTTAGGTAAGATGTTTACTAATCCTGAACTGCTCGGTAGGGATGCCAAGGAGACTATTAAAAATGCTTTCAGTAATTGTTCAGGTTCTTTAAAGACAAATGACCATGTGATAAGTGTAAGGGGAAAATTAGTCCCCCAGTTCTATTTGTCATATATTACAAACACACAATGGCGTTTTTACCTTATGAGATTTCGCCTTGGCACCTTACACTTTCTGTTTGCTTTCCCAAAGCAGGGGGGTTGGTGGGAGAAGTTACCCTACTGTCCTTGTAACAATAGGGTTTCACAAAATACTCTCCACCTCATGCTTTTTTGCACTTTGTATAAAGCACCAAGAAACACTTTCCTTAAACCATTGTTGGAAACATTCGAAACACGTTATTATAAAGAAGCATATGATCATTTGCTATCGTTGTCAACTGCACATATCTGTAATGCCGTTTTAAATTTTATTAGATCTGCTCTGGTGATCAGAAAAAGATATTGATGAATTTTGTTTTTTAATAATTATGTAACTATGTACTGTGATCCTATGGTTGATTAACTCAAATGTTTTTTAAAATTGTTTATGTATACTTTTATGGTTTCTATATGAAATCGAAATAAAGTTTTTGAAATGAAATGAAAATGACTAAATAATGCATACTACTACATACCTTCCTTCCTTATAAAAACAAAAACATTAATGATAATAATAGTAATAATAATAATTATAATAATAATAATGATAATAATAATAATAATTGGGCGAAACCCAAAAACCCTGTTAATACGTTAAAAATTCTCGAACCTTTTAGGTAAAACCCTGTTCCTTCTTCTTCCTATCATATTGAGAATATCACTTGACATGTTTGAAGCATGTTCCAGCACTTCCATATTCTTTATCATTACAGTGTCACTCACAAAATTCAGTTTATTGCTACTGTATCACTCTTTGTGAACAGTTGCGTTTTCTTTTGCCAACCTGGTCAAACACCACCAAGACCCATTCCTTAACAACTGATGGAGCGAGGTTGGTAACAAAAATGTTTGTATACCCCTCGTGAAGTGACTTCTCCATAACAGTATCATGAATTAATTGTGTGGTTTTGAAATTAATCAACATAGAATAGAATGCACACACACAAACACACGTGGGATACTAATGTGCATGTGTTGCGAACCATAATCTACTAATTAAGTGAAGTTGTCATGTGTATTCTGTACGCATTTGTCATAATCTAATCGAAATTTGCATGAATATGCTTTTTGTCTGTCTAAATGTGGCATAAATTATGGAGAATGGTGAGTAAACCATGCTTATGTGTTGCTTATTCGCTAGGCAATAACTAATTGGGTTAACTTAGAATGGGGGAGGTACACAGAAGGGCTATATTTCGAAAATTAACGTTTATTTGGATTTGTTTCTATGATAGTTCCTACTGTGGCCTATGCGGCCTACCTTAAAATGGCCGCTGTCTGCGACTCCGAGTTTGCGATGAAGTATGCATGCGTGACTGAACTCGAGAAGAGCGCGAGTGGCATGTGCCTGTGAAGAGTGGGTCAAGGACAGTGTGGCCTGGCTACCCGAATGGGTGCCAACAAATTTGAATGTCAGCATCGTGAGCATGGGAAAATCATCTCAACTGTCCACTTGAAGGACACAAGTGGAAGAAAACTGCTAAGGACAATAGCAACTTTATTTTTCAAATTATCACAATGACTTTGCGAAAAGATGAACAATAAGGTGATGAGGTTATGCTCATCCACCCCTCGACTTGACCAATCAGGACAGTTACAACTTTTAGATAGATAAGTTACTGAAAAAGGGTATAAAAGAGGACGTTTGAAAGTATGAAAAAAGTTTGCTTTTCGATTTTATCTTTGCACCCCTACATGCTGCCAGACTGCTAATCCTTTTCTATGGCGCAAGGACTTTGACATTTTTCTGAACTTTAACTTTTGAATGGGTGCGGAGCCCTTATGGGAGATGAACATCGAGAGAGCATAGAGAGGTGGTCTTTGGGAGCTATTCTGTCTTTATGCTGCTGTCCGTGTCCTGAAATCTTGGTAATAAAAAACATATGCTTATTTTCTGAACTATTGTGCTAAGAAATTTGAACTATTGTGCTAAGAAATATAAATGTTTGAATTTAACCTCTTTTCTTTTCTAGGCTATTAATGTTGAAATGACTATTAAGTTAGAGTTAATAAAAGAGAGGTTGTGCTAGGAGATTTATTCGCTAAAATAAAAATTAAATAAAGAGAGAATTAAGCTGGTCTTGTTGTCCTTTAGTTAAATTTTACTAGCAGATCCATTGCCAAATAATGGTGGTGTTCAAAGGCCAGCCAGCCATCATGGCAGACGCGATCTGTTAGTGCTCTGTCCTTAGACCCCTATTTCTCCTGCAAGTTCTCCTCCAGAGGTGTTTTCTGTGTCCACACTCTGGAGACGGTGTGAGGATGCGACGAGGATCCCGTGGGGCTCGGCAGTTTCCAGGTCGGAGCTGTGGCAGTGGAGATTGCAGACTGACTGAGGCAGAGCGGCCCTGACGAAAGGCGCAAAAAGTACCCTGGGGACAGGCGACCGTTGGCGAGCCCTGCGCTGCTGCTGGAGCGCTGCTGAGGGGCACCGGACATGGCTTTAGACCCTGGCGCCCTGTGGGTTTGACTAAGCGGTGCCTCCCAGAGGATGGGCAAGCTCCACGGTCCTGCATTGCTGGCGTCCGCCGCTGGGCGGTGAGAGGCAGGGTGAGGCCCAGAGTAGGAGGCGGACGGTGGACGGCAGCTGAGCGCCCCTGACTAGGCCTGAGCGGGCTGCTGCGCTTGGTGCTGTGGAGGCCGGAGGCCTTATGCCCCCTGAAATCTGGGGTCTGCAGAGACCCGCGGACCCGCCCCACCCTGCAGCACTGCTGGCCCTTGTACAGTGTGGAGTGGGAACTGTTGAGAAGGTATGGGTGACGGTTTCTGCTGTCCTTGGCCGACTGAAGGGTAGTCAGGTTAAGAATTTTTAACACAGAGCGGTAGAAATGAGCTCTTTTTGTGGTGTCCAATTCTGCAACACAAACGACCCTGGAGAAGCTGGTGGGAGCCGGGAAGATCTTTCTCTTCTTGGTGAAGGGTAGAATGCCCTGGAATGAGTTCACCCAAAGAGAGGGCCCCGCACCTTGAAAACTTCTGCTGTACTGGCAGTGTATGATGAGCTCTTGCTAGTCCTTGAAAGTCCAGGGGAGATGGTGTCAATATCTTGCTGAGTCACACCCATATCCTCAGCAGATCTCCAAGGTGAACAGGCTTTGCCATGTTGGAACAGTGGTGGTAAAGGAAGTCGCAAGTCAGATCCGTAACTTTAGGATAACAAATCACTCTAAGGGCTGGGTAGTTTGAGCCGGGGTACGAAACAGGGCTGGACATGCGCTGCATCTGGAGGAGGCGTTGCCCTTGGGCTGGGGGCTACTCTCCATGCAAGTTTGGCCCTTCGTGTAGATTGCCCCAGCTGCTGTGGTCGCTTCTCACTGTCCCCCTCCCTGGGGTCTTCGGCTGGTTTTCTGCCTTTTCTGGAGGATAGCATCTGACTTAGAATTGGTGCACACCAGAGGAATCTGACTGTTCCATTAAATAAAAAAAAATCATCGCAAAAAAGGCCTGAAGTGGGTGTTGACGCAATATGATTTCTTCCCAGTGCTCTGAATATCTAAGTGAAGACATTCAATGAAGCATGGTTAAACGTTGGGAATAACTATGACTCTCTTAACCTTCTCTCAGTGGTAGTGGTCATTATAATAAAGTGGACCTGCTGATAACTATCTCTATTCCACTATATTCTTTGAGGGAAAGTGTATAGAGATGGGCCAAACAACGTTCTGGCCATGAGCATTATAGCGAGAAATGGCAAATCTAATGATCCCACTTCCAGATCGAGTAGTTCCTGGATATTAAAAAATTGAGCTCAGATGGTGGCAAAAGGAGGTTCTGTTTTTTCCACATTTCATTACCTCCTTACCTATTTTGTCAACTCTGAACCTAGATCTAAAAACACAATGAATAACAAGGAATTGAATCATGCCATATTGCCCCCTCGTATAATTGAAAATCAGTAAAAACATTGAATTTGTGGCTTCAACAGTGAAGAGTAACACAACTGCATTAAGATTTAAGCAACAGCCAGATGTCTATGAAGTCGATGATAAACCCAATGACAAGAAAAGTGATTTCACCCAAAACTTAACATACTGGAAATATCCCAATGAACAACACAACTGTAATTTGTGAGGAGACATTATGGGAACCTTAAAAAAAACTTAGAAAACATGTCTCCAATAAACACAAAGGATTCTACCTAAAAAAAATATTGCTCCAAATGTGACAAGGAAGCCTAATTTCACTACACTGCATGCCAATATGCAAAATGCAAAGGTAGAATAAAGAAAGGAGCGCTACGATCCTTTGTAGCTTCTGTGACCTCAGATTCATAACAGAAATTGGAATTTCATAACATGCATGACATGCACACCCAAATGCACAAAATATGCCTGACTCACAGCTCTAGCAAGCAGCAAACCATCAAACCAATGGTCAAAAGAAGAAATATTACTGCTAGCTGAATTTAAACAAGCATTTACAATGCAATAGGTCTCGCATTTGCGAGACCTATTAAATGACAATGCCTATTATTTATCCGTTTTGATAATTAACACAAATAAAAGGCATTGTTATTTACAATGCCAATAGCTCAAACTCTTGTTAATGCAACACCTCTTGCCAGTCTCACTGATCTTTTAATGCAAGCCTAAATATGTGGATTAATACTAAAACTTGCAACTGCTCTAATGGCAGGCAATAAATAGAGCCATGGGCGACGTCATCCACCACAGTTAGAGGTTATAATTTCCTGTCTGTGTGGTCACAGGTTTAAATCCTGGCAAGTCCCATGTCTTTCATCATTCTGAGGTCGATAAAATTAGTACCATTGAGCTGGGTAACTATAACGATCTGTTGTTCAGCTCCAAGATACCCTTGGGTGAAGGTGCGCTTTACACGTATACTGTACACTGTATGTTATGATTTGCAGTATAAGTTCCATTCTTCTCCCTTTGACAGGATAATCCTGAGATAAATTAACAGATAACTAGGTGCATAACAGCAGTGTGCCATGGCGTGGTACTAGGGGGGCATGATTAAAGTAGTAACTGACATGTTAGTGTGTGGTGTGCACTGCATAAATGAAAACGTATGTCTGAGGCTTGCACACACAGTGCACAGTGAAGATTCAGACAGACTTCGGGCCTTATCATGATTGCTGTGTGGTGCACGTACGAGTGTCCTGGGGACTTGGCAATCTGGAAAAAATCTGCACACGCTGCCGCACAGCCCCTACCCCACCTACAGAACCAACATCCACCCCATATCTAATTCTTGGCATCATGGCTAATGTCTACGACTTAACTTAGTACTTAAGTTAATTTATCTGTGCTGTACTCGTGGAGGCCGGTACACTCACTGACTTATTGACTGCCTCAGTGGTTCCATAACCGAGTCGGGACTGGGCCCCGCTTGATGCTTCCTGCCTGGCGCCTTGCCTGACCCTTCCCGGATGTTTTTTTCATTTTTCCACAGCACAGCAGAAGAACACTGCTCTAGGCTAGCACACCGTCCCAGGCGAGGCAGTGGTACTGTAGCAGGCACTCTGCCAGTGATGTCACTCACTCAGTACCCTCTTCCTGACACTACTTCACAGTAACCCCCCCCCCACACACATGCGCCCCCAGCAGTGCACGACGATCCGGAGTCTATTCTGTTTGTTTCACTATCACATTCAACTCAAGGAGCAGCATACTGTCTTAAAGTTTTCCTGAGGCCGAGTCTCATGATGACTCATGATGAAGATAACGACAGTAGGGCTGCTTTCCGAGTCGGACCCTTCCTGGCAGTTTGTGTAGTTAGTCAGTGTTACTGTTACATTACTTCAAGTTAAATGAGAAAAGCAACTGTAACAGTAACACTCTGTGCAGGGTAGCGCTATCAAAATCAATGAAGTGCTGCATTGTGTGTAGACCCGGCCCTCATAATTAAGTGCCGGTGCTAAGCACCGGAAACGACCGGCACAAATTAAGCACTGGACTTTGTACATGATGTTCAGGGCATTGTGTGAAGCTAGATGTGAAAACAATATTAGTTTCAGGGAAACTAATCCAACATTGTTGAGCACGCAAACATTTGCAAAAGGTCGCAGCTGAAAATGTAAGAAATATGCTGCTTCGCTGCATGGGTCTAACTTGTGGAATATGCCACCCACTCCTCATACTAAGGGTTGATATCTAAAAGCTATCTCAAAAGCCAGCAGACAATTTTTTTAAGCATCTAAAGAGTGGGCTTCCCTTCAAAATATTTGTTTAAAATCATTTAATTCATTTGAGAACCCAAGCAGTCGAAAGCCATGGTGCCTAGAAAAAGAAAAAGCTGTTTTGGTTTATTTTGTTTGAGGCTAAATTGTTCCCACATGGACAGGGCCAATTGTTTATGTGTTCTGAGTGGTAGACGCAACATTACTGTTGCCCTCATTCGCAGACGTTCTCAGAGGCGTATCTCATAGCATGCTTATGGAGCAAAGGTAATTCCATTCGATTCCCACAGCAGCCGCTGAGGGAGGTGTTCTATCCCATAAGTTTTCCGCAGAGCCGTTCTTCACATCACTAGAAGCTGAAGCATCCCAGGGTGGCTCTAAGAATGCATTCATCATCAATGAAATACACTGGGAACAGCAATACACATGGGCCTTAAATGGGTTCATCAGTACTTCAATGTCCACTGGCGCAAACAATTCTGATCCGAGACATCGATCCAGGATGTATCATGGCTGTAAAGCAGGCAGAGGAAGACAGGTTGTATGCAGTCAAGCCAAACAGGCCTGAAGGATAAGAACCAATGCTAATTTAGAGCCAGATGTAGGTCGTTAAATACCGGTCGGTAACGCCGAAATTCGTTAAATTTCTGCTTTACCGACCGGCATTTGGCTGAGTGCAATGTAGGTGACTTTAAACCTACATGCAAAATAAGGAATTGCAAAATATCGATTCCTTATTTTGCTCTTGCGTTTAAGGAATTGAAAATACCGATTCCTTAAATGCAATGTACGTAGCACTAAAAACAGTGCATTCAGCCTTAAGAAATCGCTATTTACCACCAACTTCAAGTTGGTGGTAAGTAGCAATTTCCTTTCAAAAATCACTTTTTTAAATGTGCCATTTGGCACGTGTCCATGCCCTTGGGGCATGGATGTGCGCCACATGTGCACACATGCATCATTCAGGGGTGCAACAGGGTGTCCTTTGTACACCCTGGCACCCTTGAAATAGCTCTCGCTATTTGTGATTCAGTAATACGGAATCGATAATAGTGAATCGCTTCCCATTCATTCCTATAGGCCTCTTAGCCCATAGGAATGAATGGCTAGGTATTCCTTAATAATGAATCTCAATTAACGATTCGTTATTAAGGAATGTTAGGAAATTGCTAATATTTTAGCGATTCCTACCTACATTCCATTTAGCGAGTCCTTAATAGCGATTTGATAAAAACCGCTATTAAGGGCTCGCTAAATGGAAGTTATCTACATAAGGCCCTTAGTTCTTGAAGCCGAGGTGGCCATAGCAGTGTACCATGCGCTCACTGCAGTGCAGCACTAGCAGTGTTGTCTCTATTCTGAAATGAACTGGGATGTCTATTGCGGAGCAGATAAAATAAAATCAGGATCCCTGCCACAGTAGCAGGACAAGCTGGTGTCCTAAAATGGTTCCCAATACAGAGAGTAAGAAAGATGGTATAAATCCGTAAATCGTAAGAAAGGTGCTAACCAAACCAGAGATGAAACATTTTAAAAAGTGCACTATTCCTTTCATATCAGACATGTTAAAGGTACGATGGACCAGCTCCCCAAAATGCAGAGGGAAGTGAGTGTGGAGTAGTGTTTGTATCTTAGACGAGGACCTTGCAATCTCTCTGGCTGAAGTTAAGGCCACATTCTTTTGAAAAAGCAGAATTTTATGTTGGAAACATTTATCGAAGGCCATAGTTCTGCCTCCCTAACTTTGCGGGCAGGTGGAAACAGTGGTATTAACCATCACCAGATAAGGGATGCCTGGTTCCATTCTGCAGCAGCTTTGATCATTCAGCATCAAATAGCTCCCATTTTAGAGCAACCTGAACACAGGATGAATCACAGCAGCTTGGAAACCCTTCAGATAACAAGACAAGTTTGCTACTGAAACATTGCATGCCCCATGTAGAGAAATGTCCTTGCAAATCAAGGAGCCGCTTAAAGCATTGTCACAGTTGAAGCCAGTAGTAGAACTTCCGTGTCCTCATTCCTGTATCTAAACCTGAAAGGTAATTCCCAATACTTGTTCACATATCCTTCCCCTAGTGCTTCAAATCTGCCTACCTGTTGGTATTGAAGACAATATTGGAATTTGAAAGTCGTGACAGGTAGGGTGATGTAACTATCGATTATCCAGTCAGTGGATTGTGTCTTAGCCACGGCAAAAGGTAATTGGTCGAATTTTTCAATGTGCAACTTGGAATATTTTGCATCTCTGCATGCCATTACTATCTGTCTTTACGTTAGATCATATGCCCAAAACAGATTTGTGCTGTTGATGTAACGCCATGGGACTGACCAGAACGTAACGTTTGCAAAGTCCAGGTCAGTATTAACCCTGGGCGTAATTCGCGTAGCAGCGCTACACGAAGTGCACTTTGCACTTTACGAGCTACGCAAAGCTACGCAAACTGCGTAGTGCACTGTGCTAAATGCTGTTCGCACTGATTGCACAGTGCTGGATGCTTGTCTGCACTGTGCAATCAGTGCAAACCGCATCTTGCACAGTGCAAGCGGTTGTTTTCTGCCGCTCAAGTAGATTTGTACTCGAGCAGCAGCTTTCTCAACGCGGACTGGTAGTTTCTCATCGCGAGCGCTCGCGAGCATTAGCGACCACTCGCAATGACCTCCCCGCGTTGAGAATCTCGTCGAGAGGTTTATTTTCCATGCTTGCGATCAGCAACTTGATGTTGCTGATCGTGAACGAGGAAAAAGTCTGGCCGGGATGTTATTTTGCTCGCTCGTGGTCGCCAACTTGACGTTGAGGACCGCGAGCAAGCAAAAAATGCCCGCTATGCTACGCGTGTTTGCACTGTGCTTTGTGCAATTTGTGTAGCCCGTAATTGCGCAAACAACGCAAACTACGTGAGCGTAGCGTAGTCCTACGCCCAGGCCTAGTCAGTATTACTTTTGACTATTGACCGTAATTGTAACTGTCCATTTTGTATTATAGATATGTCTTGCTGTATTATATATATTGCGGAAGACACTATGGTGCACAGTGAATACATTCTGGACGTAAATGTGGTCATACCGTTGTCAAACACAGCCAAAATCTTTTCTAAATTAACCCTATCAATCTTGCGCAATCTCTCAGCAGCTTCCGGTTGAGAAATCTTCTGTAGCTCGTTGTATATTCTGTACAAAATGCGCTTGTGGCGTGGGTTTTGGGGACCTAATAAAAATTCACTGAGATCCATGTCATCAGAAAGAATGCACAAGTGTTGCTTCTCCTGGGAAAGTGTTGAAGTTATTAGTCACTCAAGCCACAAAATGAAAGGAAGCAAGAAGAAAGAAAGAAGAACAAGCATTGGCATAGACAATAGGTCTCGCATTTGGGACCTTATAAGTGTTTAGCCATGCAACAGTTGGTTGTTGTTGCACCAAGGATATTCTGCTGCATAACTAAATGCTTATAGGGTCCAAAAAGCGAGACCTATTGGCTATGCCAATGCTTGTTTGTTTTTTGGTTGCTGTTTTGTTTAAGTTGCCAAATCTACAATAGCTGGACAAGGTTTTTCTTTACAGTTCTTTGCATCAAATGAACTTTTTTTCATTGCTCTGAATGTTATTTCCATTCTGGTTGTAGGAAGTAGTCATTCCCGGGGTGTGGGGGCTGCCTAGCTGTGCGCATGAGCCGAACTTTGCAAATGAAAAAAAGCCTGGTGCAGGTGCAATTTACAAGTGTGGAGTGAGTGAGCCCCAGGCAGCATGACTCACTCACATAGGAGTTCATGCACTGCACCTGCATAATCAGTATGGTTTAAGGAAACTCGACTCACTCCCTCCCAGGCATCCTACACATATTTACCAAGAAACTCTGAGAAGAGCCTGCCTGCTGCACTGACAGCTGGTGGTGTGTGTGCCTGGTGAAAGCGTGCACTGACGGTTAGTGGTGTGTGTGCCTGGCAAAAGTATGCACTGACGGCTGGTGGTGTGTGTGCCCGATGAAAGTGCGCACTGATGGCTGGTGGTGTGTGCTTCGTGGAAGCGTGCACTGATGGCTGGTGGTGTGTGTGCATGGTGGAAGCGTGCACTGACGGCTGGTGGTGTGTGTGCCTGGTGGAAGCATGCACTGACAGATGGTGGTGTGTGTGTGCGTGGTGGAAGCGTGCACTGACCGCTGGTGGTGTGTGTGCCTGGTGGAAGTGTGCACTGATGGCTGGTGGTGTGTGTGTCTGGTGGAAGCGTGCACTGACAGCTGGTGGTGTGTGTGCCCGGTGAAAGCGTGTACTGATGCCTGGTGAAAGCGTGCACTGACGGCTGGTCGTTTGTGTGCCAGGTGAAAGCGTGTACTGATGGCTGGTGGTGTGTGTGCCCAGTGGAAGTGTGCACTGACAGTTGGTGGTGTGTGCCTGATGAAGCGTGCACTGACGGCTGGTGTTGTGTGTGCCTGGTGGAAGCGTGCGCTGACGACTGGTGGTGTGTGCCTGGTGGAGCGTGCACCGACGGCTGGTAGTGTGTGATGGCTGGTACTGTGTACCTGGTGAAAGTGTGCACTGATGGCTGGTGATGTGTGTGCCTGGTGGAAGCGTGTACTGAGGGCTGGTGGTCTGTGTGCCTGGTGGAAGCGTACACTGATGGCTGGTGGTGTGTGTGCCCAGTGGAAGCGTGCACTGACGGCTGGTGATGTGTGCCTGGTGGAAGCATGCACTGACGGCTGGTGTTGTGTGTGCCTGGTGGAAGAGTGCGCTGACGGCTGGTGTGTGTGCCTGGTGGAAGCATGCACTGATGGCTGGTGGTATGTGCCTGGTGGAAGCGTGCACCGACGGCTGGTAGTGTGTGATGGCCGGTAGTGTGTGTGCCTGGTGGAAGCGTGCACCGACGGCTGGTGGTGTGTGTGGCCGGTGAAAGCGTGTACTGACGTCTGGTGGTGTGTGTGCCTGGAGGAAGCGTGCACTGATGGCTGGTGGTCTGTGTGCCGGTGGAAGCGTGCACTGATGGCTGGTGGTGTGTGTGCCTGGTGGAAGCGTGCACTGACGACTGGTGTTGTGTGTGCCTGGTGGAAGCGTGCACTGATGGCTGGTGTGTGTGCCTGGTGGAAGCAACAGCATTTACAGTGATAGAAGACACGAATGAAACTGACGAAGAGGCAGGGGGAGAAGGGAGGGGGAGTGGAGCAGAGGGACATGATTCACAGCTAGAAGACACAAATGAAGCTGAAGGCTGAGTGCTGAGGGCAAAAGAAAAAAAAACAATCCAAGCCTTGAAAGTTAGAGTTAAAGTGATCGGACGGAGGCAGAGGGGAAAGCAACTTAATGACCCATGACGGAGGAGACAGATAGCGGTTGCGCGTGTGCACGTGCACATGCACTCAAGCTTCAGGCCAACAAATGCCTCTGGTCGGTAGCACTTTTTTTTACCCTTTACTAAAAGTCCAGCATGCAGCGCATGCGCTGCTCTAGACTCGACCTAAAAATAGAGCAAAAGGGGGAGGGAGTGGCGCCATCCATCCTCTTGAACTCCCTCTATGAATCTTGTAGGTGCAAAAAAAAGGCCTCACACAGTATCAGATTGGGACTTTTGGTCATGGAGTAAATATATGCGCCTTTTGTAAGTGGCTAAGCAATAAAGTTCAGTGAACCATTCTGTTGTGTTGGCACCTGTGGACTACCACAAGGGCCATCACCAATTACCTCTGCCAGTGTGAGGTAGTGTCATCTATGTCCAAAACGTTGCATAAAAGAGCAAGCTTTGCTGAGTTTGGGAAATGGATGGCACTAGTATTGAGTCTGCCAGAAATCCCACCAGTTTTGCGGTAAGTGAGGCTATGACCACAGAATATCATAGAGGTCACTATCCTCCATAGCAAAGTGCCAACATACACTGTGTGGTAGCAGTTTGGCTCTATGTAACTTGTAGAGGGACCAGTACCAGTCATGTAAGAATTTTAAAGTGGGAGAATGTTACCTGCTCCTCCCGTGAGGGGTGGTCGTGTGCAGTCAAGAGTTCAGCCCAGTCATCATCAGAGTAAGCGACCCCAAGACACGCCTGCCAGATATATGCAGTGAATACCATGTACTATGGAAATACATTCTGTATATAAAGATTTGGTATAGATTAGAGACTGCACCCCTCGAGAGATATAGCCTCGACGAGGAAAGCCTGGGAGAGAGACTGGATCCTTAGCAAGCATTCCTCGAAGACAATGCTGTAATTACCAATATTTCCACAGCTGCGATTGGTGTAAACCAAAATTTGACCGTAACGACTCAAAAGATCGAAATGCATCTTCGGCAAATAGGTCATTGATCATCAGAATCCCCCTCCTCATCCATTGTGTCCATCGAAGCATCGTCTGACCAATAGTAATCTTTCCATTGTACCAAAGTGTATCTGTCAAGTTTTGACAGAGTATTCCATCTGCCAAACTCGAAATAAGGCCCTAACATATTTATTCCTTGGTTCTGGTTACAGATCAAAAAAACAATGTGTTTATATGCGGACTTGCTGCGATTGATATGGTATTTATTACTATTGTTGTGTGACCGGAGGCGATCATGAACCACTTATGATGACTTTGCCTCTGGTTGATCATGCCCTGCTGCACACCTAACTGTGGCAGTGATTTGCATATGATGCTCTAGATATCTGCTTGTATACTGGAGGAGAGAGATCCCAGTTTTCACTCATCAGTGAGTATTTCTGAGGGCTACCATGACAGTGAGAAGGAGCGTGTGCCATGCAGATCACAAAATTGTATTTTATGTATATAGCTCAGTGGGTTACTGCTTTTGTCATAGAGATGCTTTTACTACTTGCAGTTCATAGTTTACAATCTTGATATAGTACAGTGAGCTATGCACTGTCATCAAAGAGCTGCCTGAAAACTGCACTGTATATTTAAGAATTTTAAGTTGGGTAGAAATAAATTCTTATTTGTAAAACTAACCCCAACCAGGGTGTTAAGTTTTAAATCTTGAGTTTGTGCTTCTCCAGACCAAGCACTCTTAAAGTAAACTGTGTACCATTATGAATGACGTGATTTCTACACCTTGTAATCCTCTTTGTTTTAGGTAATATTTCCTGTACTCTGCTTTACACACGTATAATTCAATTCATTGTGTCTCTTCTGTCTGTAATGTAAAGTGCTCTGACATCCTACACTGGTGTGAATAGCGCTATACAACAAATGAAATACATAAGAGAGATGGGCTATCGAGAGATGAAGGTCACTGCTGGGAGGTGGTAGTAAGGGAAGTGCTTCTAGAATCTAGACGAACGTCATGGTGTGGGGTGGGGGTGCCAAGAAAGATTGTCACACCGGGCACCACCAGAGCTAAAGTCGACTGAGGTGAAAGTCATTTGTTTCCCGTGAATGGACAGAGAGAATAGGAGCCTGCCTGCTACTTGTTTCTTTGGGTATTGAGGAAGATGGAGTGACATTGAAGATTGTCGTTCTTCTGCCTCTAGAGTATTTTTCTCAAACTGACGCCAAGATTTACTACAATTTAGAGCGGGCTCTTGAGCAGTGCAAGTCGGTGCTACTGTAACGTAAAGAGGAACAAAGAACAGTGGGGCATATTACCAAGCAATAGCGATAATTATCGCTATTGCTTGGTTAGAGACAAAAATTTACCGCTGAGCTGCGGCGATTTTTACCGCAAATAAACCTTGGTATTACCAAGGTTTATCGCAAATACGATAAAAATCGCCGCTTAGCGCGAATATCTCCAAAAGTTGGTAATAGGAGATAGCGATGTTAGCGACTGTTTTCAGTCGCTAACATCTTGGCACGCCCACTTTGTATGTCATTAGTGATAAATATCACTGACATGCAAAGTGGGGCCCAAGATGGTTGCTATCTCCTACTAGCTGTCGTTAACTGGTGTTAGCGACAGCTAGGTAATAGGGAGATAATTTTATCCCCCCTTTCTTGGCTTTTAAAGCCAAAAAAGCGGAGATAAACCCCCTTGATAATATGCCCCAGTGTTAGTCTACTTTTTTGCCTCTAAAGTTGACATCACCGCAGCGCTAAATCAACATTTTGTGGCGTAGGATCCTGACGACCCATGCAAACGACACGGAAGGGCAAACATCCCTACAATTCCACGTGGAGCCTGATCGACTGGAATTACACAAAGTAGAGCGCCCTAGTTTTGTGTGGAAACCTAGGGGCATATTATCAAGGGGGTTTATCTCTGCTTTTTTGGCTTTAAAAGCCAAGAAAGCGGAGATAAAATGATCTCCCTATTACGTAGCTGTCGCTAACACCAGTTAGCGACAGCTAGTAGGAGATACCGACCATCTTGGGCCCCACTTTGCATGTCAGTGATATTTATCACTAATGACATGCAAAGTGGGCGTGCCAAGATGTTAGCGACTGGAAACAGTCGCTAACATCGCTATCTCCTATTACCAACTTTTGGAGATATTCGCGCTAAGCGCGAATATCTCCAAAAGCTAACACCTGCCCTGAGCAGTTCTTAGCCATGTTATCCAATGGGAGGTGGATAACATGGCTAAGAGCATTAGCTCGGTAATGCATGAATATCGCTGACTTTTCAGCGATATTCATGCATTGCGGCCGATTTTTATCGCATTTGCGATAAACCTTGGTAATACCAAGGTTTATTTGCGATAAAAATCGCCCCAGCTCAGCTGTAAATTTTTGTCTCTAACCAAGCAATAGAGATAATTATCGCTATTGCTTGGTAATATGCCCCCTAGCTTCGAACTAAAGAATACCGGCGAAACACTGGGCACAATGTGCATCACGTGATATCTTGCCACATAACATGTATTTCTGCAAAATTACACATATTCTACGATAATGCTGGGTGGTTTGTGCACAGAAAGATTTGTACTTAGGGGTGTGCCTCAGGACCAGAGTGACACGAGAAATCAGTTGGCCCCAATGTGTTTTACATTGTGCAAAAAAGGCGTTTTTAGCACGAATGCAGCTGAGACATCGTCCATGAAGCATAGCAAATACATCACTGCACATTTTATCTTGTTCGCGAAACACTGCAGATTTCCAATTGCACATGTGCTGTTAGCCATGGGTCTGAGTTTAAGAAAACGCACATACATTCCTGTTCATGTCTTTTAACACTGCCCTAATCCAGTTTGGAAGAGCTCACCTTAAACTGCCCAGATTTCTTTCCGTCTCAGTGCCTGTCCTGCGCCTACAATACACTGCTCTACAGGGCCTCGCCCCCTGATGGGACAAACACCGCACATAGGCAGTCCACATAATACACTTACCTCGTCTCATGCCCAGAGCCGGTCACTGAAGACACGGCTAACAGACAGTATTTACTTTGTGCCTACGCTCACACATTCCCTCGGTTATTATCCTATGCTTTTTATTTATGGAGTAATTTCCACTCATGTCTTAGGTTGTAGTTTACCTTCTATGACATCACTTACGGAATTTCTAGTTCCTGTGTTCGGCGCCAAGCCTTTTTTAAACTTTGTTTGATTGATTTTAGTTGTGCTAAACAATGACAAGCCGTCTGCACTGGCGGATTTCAAAAAGCATAGCAAACATCCACTAAATGCGTCAATGCCACGACATGGTATTTCCGCTCATTGTTTTACTAAAGATAAAAACAACAACAGAAGGCCAAGTCTCTTCTAAAGTTACCAATATCTTCATTGTGATGTCTGACCATAATTTTTTTTTTAAAGATTACAGTCAACAAGCACTTAACAGTATAGGACAGAAATAAGATGCATCTAAGCCCACTTGTTTGATAGCATAAGAAAGATGTGAGGCTATGTTGGCTATTATTAGGCACATGAGTAAAGATTTTTGTTAATATCTACAACCTCAAACATCCCTTTTCACATCTTGAAAACGTTCACATTAAACATCTACTCTACTCCTTATCCTTATGAACACATTTCTTCACTAGACCCTAAGATACCCATCCCGATTCCTCAATCACACGCATGGCTACTTCTCACCGGCTATTAGTGCTTTCGACTTACCAGTCCTGACATTCCTCTCCCTATTCTCGACATTGCCTGATCAAGCAGCTTCCTTGACTTTTATATTTTGTGTTTTATTGGTTTATCTCCACTGCTCGCTGCACATTACAAGCTTACCCTCCCCTTATTTTGGTACTACCTTACCCTGAATCTCTTCTCGAATATGCATTGTTCCGTGAGGGTCATGTTCGTGCATTAAAAAAGTTTAAAATAAAAAAATATACATAAATATGGTGGAAAAAAGAGTTGACAATGCCAATAGGTCTCGCCTGTGGGGTCTGTTGGCATTGCCAGTGTGTTGTAGTCATGTTACACAGCATCATTAAATTAAAGAAGAATTGAAAACTTTTTACATGGACGGCAGTGTCATTTTAAAGTTGCGCACACCATGCATGTACACCTACAAAATGACATGGCGCTTTTTAAATTTTTAGTGGCTGATCCAAGTTGGATCTGTAATGAGAAAAAAGTGCCACAGTGCCCCAAGCTAACCCCAGTGTATACATGCCTGTCTCCCTATTTCCAGTTGGGCCACATCCGCCCCTTCCAAGTTAGCATCATTCCGCTTCCCGTCCCTCAGTAAAAAGTGGCTTTATCACTCTTTACTTTGGGTGTGGGGAGTGGAATGACACAGAGAGTATGCCTTGCCCTCGCGGAGACATATAAGAAGGCAGCACCAACTCATTGCTTTCCCCGTCACCCCAGACTCTTTATGGGGTCTCCTGTCTTATCAAAGGTTTGTGGTCAAGCGTCGGGTTCTAGGGTGTGAAGCCGGTGAAGGGTCGCAGGGGCAGCTATCAGACAGTTAACGCCAACCAAGCGGATCACCCTTGGCGTGGGCTCGTATCAATGCCCGTTATCATCTTACCTGCTTCCGGGTTCTTTACGCAAAGTTCAGCACATCTACCCTGTCTGCTTGCTATTCAGATAAAAAGAGATAACACAGAACCCTAAAGCAGCCTCTGGGAACTCTGTGTGCTCTTAAGGAAGTTCTGGTAGTACATGATACATTCTTGTTCCAATAGTCACTCAGGCCCAGTCATGTCCTGTGCAAGAGAGGACCCAGAGAAATGAATACTAGACAAGCAGCCAGGCAGAATTATGCAGGTTTCTCCATATGTAATGGGAGCAAGAGAGTTTCTGCTAACATTTGCTGCACTGTATAAATATTGCCGATATTTCGAAGTTATAAGCAGCTGGTTACCATCCGTGGGTCAGACATATTCAATTGCAGAATGGGAGAGGGGACACTAAAACCATGGCGCCAAAACTATTTTTGCAATATGCGGATTGAATGCAAAACGACAATAAAACAGAACAAAATGACTCAAACGGATCGGTAACCACACAAATAAAGCGCTTGGAAGTCAACTCTGAAAGATAAAATGGGGTTATAAAGGTCGTAATGTGAACGAAAAGTAATCTGTTTGTTTTTTCGGAAGGCCAGTAGGTCACACACATTCTTAACGTGTTTTGTGGAGTGGCTGTAAATCTAGTATGTACTTCCCCCTCTATTCCTAGCAGAAGGAGGAACCGCTAACCAAATGACGTCATAGTGTCTTGTGGTCATTCTAAGGAGGGGTCCTTGGTCTGTTAGGGAGGGCTGATAACACATTGTCTTGTGATCAGTGTAAGGGCAGGCCGCGGGGATTATAGGGTGGAATGGTTACTGACGACTTAAAAGACACAGCTGTTCTCCCAGACGTATCTGCAGGCAGAGCTAATATCCAGAGACAGGGAGGAACAGTCCCTCAAAGTGATTATTCAGTAACAGCCCGACTTGACACAGATTGCCGCCTGGCGCAGCCCAAAGTACTAAAGAACTTCCATTATCACATGCCTCACCTTTTCAATGAAATATGTGTAAAAGCTGCAAAATGACATAACCAAAGTAAAATGTGCATAGCCAAAATAAAATGTGCCTCAAAACACGCTTCTAAGACAGCCTCGACCCCCACCCCTCCCATCTGAGTTTAAATTGAATGAGCAGGACCCTTGAAAATGGGCTCCAATCAAATTCTAAGCATCTGCAATCAATTCGTATCAACTGGCAAGTCTCAGCCCGAGAGACATTTTATTGGGTCTTGCTGTTGTGGTCACAATTGTAACCCCAGTGACTCTTGGCCACCCTGTAACACTCCACCGTTGACCCATCTCTTTAGTGTGGGTTCTTAGCCGATGACTTGCTTTCACCATCTTCACTGCGAGGAAGCAAGCAAAGATCTGCTGTTTTAAAAAGGTACTACTTCTCCTCCTGCATGTACTTTTCTATAGTGCATACATTTTTGTACCAAGCACACATTTTCTAAGGGATACTTGTTTTTGCTACGGAGGAATATTGCTCTTGGGTATTGAGTAAAACGCACAATAGCATTTTTCACTCGCTCCTTATCAAATGGTTTTATGATTTGTGACTTGTGGGGCTACGTATTTTGAAAAAGACCTTTTAAAATAAATTGTTCATGACTTATTTTCTAAGGGTTCGTGGAATGCAGGGAACCCTACTCTCTCTCTTAAATAACTTACTGGAAAATATGGGCTTGCTCTTGATCCTCTGAGCTGTGACAGAAGCAGGACCTGACAGAGACTGTCCACTCTACTTCTGCTTTCTCCTGCCTAGACTGTTTTCCTAATCCTTCTGATAGAGCGCGCAGGTCACCCGGGTCACAAGTTTACCAATTTTCCCCACGCACTGGGCCCTGACGTGAGTACGATGACTGAGTTTTGCGTGAACCGGGTGATTTCTTGCACGCCACTATGAGTAATTCGGGGGGTGACTCTTACACCACTTACTATTCATGTACCTGATTTACCACAGGCACATTACTCCTAACGGATCAGGAGCTAGCAGTGGACAGGAGACAGGTTTCCTAGGAAAGAATATACTTTATAAACCAAAATACATTTGTCCACTCAATATACTGTAAAATGACCACAGACACCTGATGAGAATTCAAGGTTTTATCAAAAAGATTTCAGAATGGATATGTCAAAATAACAAGCCAAATACACAGTAATGCATCTATCAGTAAAATCAAAGCCACAATATAGCCATAGATTAGGGCAAGGATCATTAGAGTGAGTGAGAACACTGCAAGGCAATAGGATTTCACCACAACTTTAAACTAGGGCAAAGGACAGGAATCCGGACCTAAATCAAGTACTTAACTAGACTAGTTATCCTATTCTTACTGAGTTTCACTGCAATCATACTAAGGGAAAAGGGAAAAATGGAACAAACTACTATAATGCGATAATACGATAATGCCCTACGAGTAGGGGAAAAAGTGGAACAGTTCTAATAAACAATGGCATATACGTTTGCTTCAAAGGTAATAGAGAAATATCACAAGCAAGAGAGCTTTATTAAGAAAAGAAAAGAATGTGAAAAAAAAGGACGCAAACCCTCAGAGTAATATTTACCTAATTAGGAATGAGGACTAACCCTGGCCACGGGTCAGCTTGGAAGGACGGGGACAAGGACCCTCAGGACACGAATACCAGAATGCGAGCAGGTACAGCTCACGGACAGTCAGGACAGGATACCCCTCAGGTTTGGGGTCAGGACTGGGCTCACCAAGGTACGACCAACACCCACAGCTTCGGATGCAACGCCTGCGTTACCCCTCTCTGCAAGTAATCCGCCAGTAACCCCGATTGGGTTTTCGAATTTCCCCAGCAAAGTGCTTCGCCAGCACTTAAGACTATTTCCACCCCTAGGAGTTTGTGGAAATTAAGGACAGAGTGCTCCGCAGCACTCTAGATTGAGCACCTATAGAGATCGTAGGGTCAGTGACAGGTCTGCTACTCGGACAAGTCGGACAATTTCCCTAAGCTACACCAGGACAATTATACGGTTTGGGGACCCTTAGACCACCCACCAATGTTGCAAGTGACAGTTTCTCACAATTTGATTGGTCAGGAGAGGTGACTTGGTCATTGTCGCCTCCTAGAATTCAGTGTTCCCATCATTACTAGTAATTTTTCCCTACCCGCCCCTTAGGTTCACGTTCTCATGCATAGGAATACAGCAAGACAATACAGTTCATAGCATCTAGCAACAGTGTTGCTTCGCTCAAGGTAAGATTCAGTCTCCTGGAGAGGTTTCCCAGGCGCATTGGGCTTCAGGAGCCAGCTGGCTTGTTTTAGCTTCTGCGCAGTGAGGTTTCTCCCAGGTCACATGACAGGTCTCAGAGGAGCTTCATCATGGCGTAGCTCATGTGTACCCGACCCCCAGAGACGCGATACATGAAAAGTAAGCGAGAACAAATTAGAATCATAAAAAAAATTGATCACACTGTATACCGTGATAGATTTAAACACACCCCATATTTTATAACATCAATAGTATTAAAGTTTAGTGCGAAAAGACAGATAGGCGAAAGCAGCGGTAGCAAGCAGAGAGCATGGTGAGAGACGAGCGGCCATTTTAGCATCAATGCGCATGAGCAATACAATCCCTCCAAAATGTGAGTGCGTCACATCACATGGGTATGACCGACGCATGCGCAGACTGGATTTCTGCAAAGCAGCCATTTCCTTAGTGCAAGCATTGTGAGGATGAAAAGACACACAGGCAAGCCTCTCGGGAACGCCCGCGTGTTGGGGAAAATGCTAAATATAAGACGGACAGTTGGATTAATATGATTATACGTTAGGCGAGGTTCATGAGTGTGAGCAAGTCGCTTTACGTGCGAATCCTTGCTCCATCAATCCCCTCTTTGATGATATTTACTATCATCACTAAAAAGGAAACAGATGCCAACTTTCATTCTTCCATATCATGCATCTCAATCTCGACAAATTTATTATTTAGTTTTCTCTCGGCTTCTCTATGAGAGTGGTGATTCTTTACCTTTTTGTATATTTGATTCCTTAGTTCTTCTAATTCTAACTCATCAATGTTTCTTTTCACCCCTCTCTTATTTACTGTGTACTTCTTTTTACATTTTTGGCATTTACAGCAGATGAATATGATCAGAACAAACACACCTATTCCGATTATTGGCATCAGTATTTTCCACAGAAGATTTCTACCTAAGTTAGAAAACCAACTACCTATCGAGGAGAGACCTCCAGTCAGTCTCGTCCAGGCACTGTCAACCTCTAATGGTTTGAGCTCTTTTTCCAAATTAGTTATATTTCTTACATATCTTTTAAGTTCAATACTTTTATCAGGTATGTAGGTGCAACAATGTTGCGCCTTCAGCATTCTACAGACTCCGCCCTCTTTTGCCAATAAGGTATCAAGAGCAAGGCGATTCTGCAAAACCATTGATCTGATCGCAACCATTTCAGTATTGACCAGCAGGAATCCAGCAGCAGTGTCAGTAGATAATCGATCCACTACTGTAGACAGTTTGCAAATTCTGTGTGTGTTCAGAACTACCCCCATTCCAGGTATCAGTGCACTAAAAATATCACCTATGATTTCTCCTACACTCTCACGTTTACTACGCACTAAGCCATTAGTATCTTCATCATTGCTTCCAGCAGCATTATTCACATGGTATATTTTCGGGAAAACAATGCCAAAGTAGCAGCTTCCATACCAGTGATCCGGCAATTTAAAATAAGCCTTGTTCCCACATATATAATATATTCCGGGAAACACAGGTTCTGACCCATTTTTGAAACCCCAACCTCCAATTACCTTATAATTATGTTCACACTCGCTGGAACCAATGAATACATTGTTATAATATTCTGTCCTTTCTCTATGGAGACAAAGTTTTCCTTTCCGTTCAAAATCCAGCAACAAAGCAGGATTAGCTTCGCCTTGTGAGGTGTTGTCCATGTGCTCGGCCCATCTAGGGACTCTATCCTTTTCATCATTTGCCTTTTTCTGAAACTTTTCCCTCCTTCTGTCTGCCATTTTTATAAACATCTTTTCCTGCTCTTGCAAAGAACAGGTCAGATTTTCTTGTCGTGCTTCATTTAAGTCTATGTCACCTATAGTCAGAAAATATTCTCCCATATAACGGGTTACCTCACTCCTAATATGTACAAGGTTCAGGTGTCCCCTAATAGGAAGTTCAGAAAAGATTACGTCAGCATTTGAATAGTAATACTGCAAAGTGCTTCTATAAAACAAGCTAGCTAATATACTGCAGGAAATTCCGTAGGTTAGGGGTAAGTGGTGATATGTCACACCTTCAGCTACAGACGTGGGTAGCTTCATGCAGACATAGCAGTCTTCTATTTCCATAGCCTCTACATAATGCACTAGCAAGTTAGCAAATACATTTAGATGTTTCCGGTTTTTCATCTTATGAAAGTGTAGTCCACCCTCATCTGATGCTTCTAAATTCGGTCGTGTGTGTCTCAGACTAACTGGGTTGTCACGTCGTTCTAAGCTTCGTGGTGTTTCTGCAGTCTGTGCAACGTCTGTCTCTAATATTTCAGGTTCAGTAGGGGACAGGTTAGGATCTTTACTTATCATAAAAGGTATAAAGACTGTTAATCCTATCCACATCACTATTAGCATAGCTACACTACATAAGCATATTTTACAGCAAGTTTTACAACACCCAAGTCTGGACCTTCCAGCTACGTTTGAATCAGACATTTTAGCTTACAGGTGGCTTTTGCAACCCCTCTTCGTTTCTTTACACCAAGGCTTCGCTCTGTTTTGTCTCAAGGAGGGTCTTTGTCCGAACTCCGATCAGTGACGGACTCTTCGTCACTTTTGCCACTGCGATTAGGCTCATCAATTTCTTCCAGCACCAGGTATGTCCATTCGGGGCTCCGATACAGTCTATTCTGTTTCTTCACTCTGTCGCTCTTTCTCAGAGCCTTGCCTCGGGCTGCTTTTCTTTCACTTTCGGCCCTCTTACGGTCTTTCAGTTTCTCCTCGACTGTTTTTATTCGGAGTCTTAGCCTTTTGACGTACCTGGGTGTACTTTTGCTTCTGTGGCTTTCAGTGGTCGAGGATACTTGGCCTTCCTCGTGCACTCTTTTTATTTTTTCTTTGTGTTTGCCAGAGTCTATTTCCCTTCCTGTCTGACTAGTTCCAGGTCTTTCATCTATTTCTTCTGCCTGGTCCTCAAACTTGCCCTGTTCAGGTTCGCTTGGTAGGCTTTCTTTGCTTTCAGGTGAACTGAATTCTGATTCCTGAACACGTTCATCTATTTCTATCTGCTCTGGTTCATGCACTTCGTTCTCTTCACTTTCTTCCGCATGAACTTCAGCTTTGACCACTATCTGTCCCTTTCCAGACTCCGGAGTTTCAGGTGGAGTGTCGACGTCTTGATCTGTCCCTACTTGGCCTATTTCCTGATCAGGTGTGATGTGAGTCTCGTTGACCTGACCCTCGTCCTCTAGTTCTGTCTCACCTGGACTATCCCACTCACTGTCTAGGTAGGAATATTTCCTGGTTCGTATTGGATCATGAACCTGGTCGTCGGCAGGGTACCAATCAACGTCTCGACTTGTGCTCGGCAGTTCGATGTCAGCAAGATCCGGACTCTCTTCGGGAGTCTCCTCAGCGGTGCTGCCTTCAGCTTCAGTCGCGTTTTCTCCGTTTACCCACTTTGTGTGGCTGGCATGGATCCACTTCGGTACACCAGCGCACTTCACAGCAGTAGTGGTGACAAGGATCACTTGTCTTGGCTTTCCCCACTTTGGTCCAAGGCAACTCTTCCGGGTGTGTTTCTTTAACACCACCCAATCACCTGGTCGTAGTTTATGTGCTGGAGTCTTGGGCCATTCGTCAGCTGTCTCTCCAATCTGGTGGGAGATAGAACGCACTTGGTCACCCAGCTGCTTGCAGTATTCTAGCACCAAATCATCAGTAATGCTTAGCAGTTTGTGTCCAGGTACCCATGCTTGTCGCATCACTCTCCCCATTAGTACCTCATGGGGGCTCAGGCCTGTTTTTCGATTTGGAATACTTCTCAGACTCATCAGCACAAGGGGCAAAGCTTCTGTCCAGTTCATTTTGGTGGAATCATACATCTTCGCCAACCTGGACTTTATCGTGCCATTTATCTGTTCAACCACCCCAGACGCCTCGGGATGGTAGGCACAGTGTAGTCTTTGCTTCATTTTAAAGGCCTTACAGAGCTCTTCTAGGACATCGTTAGCAAAATGCCCACCTTGGTCTGTTTCAATCGTCTCAGGAATGCCGAACCTAGGTATCAACTCCCTGAGCAATAATTTGGCTACAGTCAAGGCATCATTTTTTTTGCTGGATAAGCCTCCACCCACCGGGAAAACAGGCACACTATAACTAGGACGTACCTATATCCCTTGCATTTGGGCATTGTTATAAAGTCTGCCTGCATCCTAACAAAGGGACCTACTGCCTTTCCGATGGTACTTTGCTCCACTACCGTCTTCTTTCCTGCATTGAATTGTTGACACACTAGGCACCTCTGGCAAAACCTTTCCGCCTGGTTCCTGAATTTTGAATTGTAGAACACCTTGTCAAACACACGACACATGGCGTCCCTTCCCATATGTGTTGGTTCATGTATCATCCTGACCATGGGATCTATCAGGCTGTCGGGCAGCACAGGCATTCCATTTTTGTCTACCACCACACCGTCATTTCTCAATTTGCATTCATTCTCACTCCATCTACCTTTTTCTTCCCTGCCTGTTGACTGTTGCAAGTCTTTCAATTCATCCCACGTAGACACATTATCAAACAACATCAGTTGGCAGCTGTGTCCACCCCATAACCCAATTTGGAGGGACATTTGGTGTCGGGCGCAAAACTGTGCGATTTGGTCAGCGTATCTGTTCCCGGCTGTCACATCATCATTTCCAGATCTGTGAGCCGCACACTTGACCACAGCCAATTCTTTGGGCAATTGAATAGCTTCCAATAATTCTTGTACCACCTTTCCGTTTCTGATAGGGGTACCTGAGGAAGTCATGAATTCTCTTTGTAACCATAGTTGGCCGAAGTCATGAACAACCCCGTAACAGTACTGACTGTCGGTATAAACAGTTATTCTTTTGTTTTTACCCCTCCTACAGGCTCTTGTCAAGGCGATGAGCTCGGCTACCTGTGCAGATTTCACTTCGCATAGGTAAGAGGCTTCTATGGTGTTGGTCAATGTGACTACAGCATAGGCAGCACACAGACCGCCACTCTCATGTCTTAAACATGAGCCGTCCACAAACATTGTAAAATCCCCATCAAGCAATGCTACTTCTCGGATGTCAGGACGGGGCTTAGTGCTGAATTCTGTTAGATCAATGCAGTTATGTTCCATTGCGTCCTCGTCGTCTACATCTAGAGGAACAGGTAACAGAGTTGCTGGGTTTAGGATATTGCACCGAGAAATTGTTACATTCTCAGCACCAATCAAAATTCTCTCGTACTTAGTCAGCCGACTAGGTGTGAGATACTGGGTCTTGGTTCTTGTCAGTAGAATTACAACAGAATGTGGAACATATACAGTGACAGGATGTCCCATGACAATATTCTCACTCTGTTCCAGACTGACACAAGTAGCAGCTACTGCTTTCAGGCATCCGGGCAATCCAGAAGCCACCGGATCTAGAGTGGCTGAGAAATAGGCTACGGGACGCCTGACCAGCCCATGCTCCTGGGTCAGGACTGAGAGCGCACAATTTTCTCTGGTGTCACAGAATAGTTCAAAACGCTTGGAATAGTTGGGCATACCTAATGCAGGAGCGGTACATAGACAATTTCGCAATGTCACCCACCCGGACATGCTTTCACTGTCCCAACTGACTGGGTCTTCCACTCCTTTCTTGGTCATTTTTATCAAAGGTTTGGCTAGATTTGCGAATCCCACAATCCACTGTCTGCAGTACCCCACAACTCCTAGAAACATCCTCACCTCTTTCTGAGTTCGGGGTAGGTCCATTGCTTTAATTATCTTGATCCTCTCTGTGGTGACTTTTCGGATCCCTTTCTCTATCTGGTGCCCCAGATATTTTACTGAGTTTTTACAGAACTGCAATTTGTCAGGGGATACTTTATGTCCTCCCTTTCCTAGGTGATTCAGCAAGGCGATGGTGTCGGTGACACAGTCATTTTGAGTTTTAGATGCCACTAAAAGGTCATCTATGTACTGTACCAAAACGGACTCTCCAGGCAGTACTAGGGACTCAAGACATTTCTTTAGGATCTGGTTGAAAATCGAAGGACTTTCAGTGTACCCCTGTGGGACACGATTCCAGACATAGATATGGCTGTCAAATTCAAAACTAAAAAGGAACTTGCTTTCTGGATGCAATGGGATGGAAAAGAATGCATGGCACAGATCAATGACAGTGAACCATTCCGCATTCCAAGGAATCTGATACAAGATTACTGCAGGGTTGGGCACGATGGGACAGCAAGGTACAACAATTTAGTTTACCTTGCGCAGGTCCTGCACTACTCGGTACTTTCCACTAGGCTTTTTAATCCCAATGATAGGTGAATTGCAGGGACTGCTCATTACTTCTTCTATGATTTCTGCTTCGAGCAATCGGGTAATTTCAATTGCGACTCCTGCCTTTACTTCTGCACTCATTTTGTACTGTCTTGTTTTTGGATATACTGCATTTGTTTTTATTGCTATTTTAACTGGGTCCACGTTAGCCAGTAAGCCTACATCTTTTCCCGTGAAATCCCACACTTCTGGTACCACTCTTAACTGAAGCTCTTCGGGCAAGTCTTCAATCGACAAAGTTTTAATGTCAGCATCAGGTCTTACTAACTCAGTTTGTACAAACCATCTTCATCGGGGGTCTGAATTTCGACGCCCTTTGGTGAGCAAAAGATGGTGCAGTTCATTTTGCACAACAAATCGCGTCCTAACAGGTTCACAGGACTGGAATCACAGACCACAAATCTGTGCATTTCTTTAAAGTTTCCTATGGAGATTTCCATAGGCTCAGTTACTGGAGTACTTATTATTTGATTGGAGACACCCACTACTTGGATTGCTTCTCCCGAGAGGGGTAGGTTAGGAACATCCACTGTTCTCACAGTGGACCGGGTAGCACCAGTGTCCAACAGAAAGGTGACGTCTTTTCCTTCAACCTTTCCTTCAATGTATGGTCCAGTCTGGTCTACCGGTAAGGAGGCGCCAAGTACGCACTCCTTGTCCTCCCCTCTCAGGCCCCGTCAATCTTGTTCATCACAGAGGAAAGAATCATTTAACAGGTACTGTGGAATCGCTGCATTGCTTCCATTCTCTCCTTCCCATATCTCCGCCCTTTCATTCTGCTGGCCCTGGTTTTTATAATTCTGTCTAGGAGCGCGAGGTACTGGAGGCAGCTTTACCTGTTGCTGGTTCTTTCTTGTCCCCTCTTTCTGCACCTGTGGATTTAAACCATTTATAGGGGCATTACCGGCCTGCAGGTGTGGACACTCGTCTCTCCAATGCCCTAACTGGCCGCACCCGTGGCAGGGGAACTTCTTCATAGCCTCTTCCCGACTCATTTTTGCCCGGGGCTTCCCTCCTCCCCCAGCTGTGGCATTTTGAGCATTATTATTGGAATTCAATTTACTTAACTGTTTTTCTTGCTGTTCAGCCAATTTCACCTGGGCCCACATAATCTTCTCCTTGAGGGCCTTCTTTTTATTCTCGATTTCATCTTCGCAGTATTTTGCGTATTTCAGGACATCATCTATGGGTTTTCCCTGCCAACTTATTTTATTATCTCGAATCCATTGTGATATTTCAGGCCTTAATCCTAGCACAAATCTGTAACTGAAATGGGTCATGTCTTTCATGTCCACATTATCGATACCACTGTAAGTCTTGAATACTTGCAGTAACCTTTCATAAAAGGAATGGACAGTTTCATCGCGTTCTTGGGTGGTTCTATCTATCCTGGTCCAATCTGTTTCCTTTGCGGGCACCTTTTTCTTTAGGTACTGTATGACTTGATCATACTTTCTCATTACTTCAGGTGAGGGAGCTCCGGTTTTCTCGTCTCTTGCATATTCTTCACTGGGCCAATCTATTTCTATTTTACACTCGGTCCACAAATCTACAGGCACCACAATGTCGAAAAACCCATCCAGGTCTTTCAGAAGACATTTCTGAACTTTTATGAAACGTTCGACCTGTCTGTACCAATCAACTGGCTTTTCCCGTAATTTCGGGAAGTCATTTGTAAATGACACAATATTCTGTCGGGACCAAGGGACATGAACATATTTTCCCCCCGGGACCTCCCTCATGGGACACAATTTTTCTGTCGGGGTTACTTCCTTTAGCACGTATTCTGACGCCTGAGACTTAGCCCTGCTGTCTTCCTTTTTCTTTGCCCACCGGGTTCTCCATTTCCCTACATCTCCCCATTTTTGCAAGAGTTTCAATAATTCCTTTATCTGGATCTGTTTTCCTACCACATTCAAGCTCTCTAAGTCTTTGTCCGAAAAATCTACTCTGTAAGGTTTCTGAAGGATTTTGGAGCGACTGACATCGATCCCCATTTCAGTGGCTGTGTCCATTAGTCTTTCATGGAGCAATCTAGCATTCCGGGTAAGGTTTTTACTAATGAACAGTAACTCTTCTTCACTGTAGGAGTTTAGGCGGTCTAGTCCTACGTTTCCAGCCATCATCTCTTCTATTTCTATCCTTAGTTTATAGATCTCTAACGGTCTGGATTGGGGAGTGGTCTCTTTCTCCAACTCTTTGGTCCATCTGTCTAATTCTTCTGGGGATACTACTGTGGCACTCCTAACCCCAGATGTACCTTCAATCAAAACCTCTTTCGGCCTACTCTGACTTCTTGTCCCCGACATGCCAGTCCTAGGTTCTCTAATGGGCAAATCCATCAGAACCACTGATTCACATTCACTCTCTTGATCGTCATCTATGAATACTTCCTTTCTCGGGGTGGGATGCTAGGAGTAGGCATTATTGGGGAGATAACAGGAGGACGAGGACTAGCCAGGTTATCCCTATAAAGAGGAATAGCGGGCCCAATGGTTACTGGGATAGTCAAGGAATCTGGATGGGGATGTATCTGGGCTATGGTCCGGACTAAATCATCTCGCTGCCTAGCCAGGGCTTCTTTCTCTTGTTCTCGTAAAACCTTTCCTGCGGAATTGTCATGCAATACTTGGGGTACCAAGGGAGGGTAAATACTTGGGGCAGTTGGAGTAACCAATCAAGGTGGGCCTTCTCCAAACGGCTGATAATTTGGGACCGTGGATTTAGGTCTGCAAAACCCATCTCCTTCACTGGTTTTACTGTCTGTACCTGTTCCATCTGTCTCGCTATCCCTCCGACATCTGGGATATTTGGCAAACGGGTTTGGTGAACTTAAAGGTTCTGACTCGGCTACATAGGGAGGTGGGTTTTTCATCAATAAATCTTCTAGGTGCTCATCTTCTGAGTCCCCTACGGGCATTGAGTGATGGGTTTTTTCTTTACTTTTTCCTTTCCCTTGTTCTAATACCCCCATCATTGGAAACAACCCCTCCACCATCATGCTTTGTCTCCAATGTTTCATTTTCTGCTCTTTGGTTTCTCTATGGACCCTTGGATACCATTTACTCACTCCTTTGTCCATCCGGGGTCTATCCCTCTCCAAAGCCTCAATTTCCCACTCTTCTAAGGCTTCGTACTGGGTTAATCTGGGTCTGGGATGTAATTCATTCATGCGGGTCCTCAGGTTAAACAGGATCCTACCATTAAACGTACCTTCAATAGGAAATGCTAGGACACCGTCATCTGCAGTATACTTGGCCCAATTCTCTAACCATACACAGGTATGATACCCCTTTTCAAACATCATGAAGGAAGCAGGAGTATTCGGTGGAGGAATGATCACACCCTCCCTCGTTCTAATGGGCTTATCTGTTTTGAAGAAATTCTTTACCCTGTCGGCAAATGACATTTTTCTCTTTATTCCATACATCATGTGCGGTCTACCTCGTATAATCTGTTCCTTATAGAAGCCTGAATTTTGTGGATTAGGTAAGAACTCAGGATACCACATATGCCTTTCCAGGCTCGCTTCTAACTCGGCCTGATTAATTTTGTTTACTTTTGTACTCCCAATGCTAGCGCGACTCTTATTTTGTAGAAACCAATCAACTCTGCGAATACAAAAATCCTTGTCCAATGGGTGCGCGGCCTTTCGCGAGACCAAGTCTCACGCTCCGGCACTCACCCCTCCCTTACAAATTCGGCTTCACTACACACCCGCTGTCCTGACCAATACCAGCGCGGCACGGAGTGACGTCAGAGCAGCCTTTCGACCGACTCCCTCCTTCACAAGGTAACGGAAACTTTTAACTTTTCCGAAAGTGCGAGTGCAAAACTTAGTTACTAACACACAACGTCTGCCACTGTGTCTGAGTGTTCTAAATAGATAGAAAAATTTTCTCTCACTACAAGTAAACCACTTCTGTCTACTTTTCATTCACTCCGGATAGACTTCTTTGCCTAACCTCTCACACTAGTAATATAGAACCCGTTATTCTTCTGACTCATCCACTTCTGTCTGGGATATGTACTGAGCCAGGATTTCACCAGCGGACTATTTTACTTACCAATCAAGCCTCGGAGACCCTATTACTCCTCCCACATGTGACCCTTTCTAGGTGATATCACAAGGGAAGTTTTAAACAAAGGACTCGTGACTATCAGTTATACAGATGCAAAAAAATCCTAATTAGTGCTTCCAGGTATTCCTAACCCTACACTAATGACTCTAAACAAGTGACCTTTTCAGCTAACCGGATTCTACTCACCGTTAGCTATATACTTCCCCGGGGATTCGGACTACACTGAACGCTTACAAACAGTTCTTTGTTAATACGACATGTAATACTTATAGCAGCAATGCAAAATCATATACATTTACATATAAATCCTTAAAACATTGCAAAATTATTTGAATCAATGCAATAGAAAAATCAGCAGCACATTATATTTTCACGGTTTGTTTATCAACTAACCTGTCTACCTATCTTAACTAGTCCTAACCATAGCTCTGCTACCAGAAAATTACTGATAGAGCGCGCAGGTCACCCGGGTCACAAGTTTACCAATTTTCCCCACGCACTGGGCCCTGACGTGAGTACGATGACTGAGTTTTGCGTGAACCGGGTGATTTCTTGCACGCCACTATGAGTAATTCGGGGGGTGACTCTTACACCACTTACTATTCATGTACCTGACTTACCACAGGTACATTACTCCTAACGGATCAGGAGCTAGCAGTGGACAGGAGACAGGTTTCCTAGGAAAGAATATACTTTATAAACCAAAATACATTTGTCCACTCAATATACTGTAAAATGACCACAGACACCTGATGAGAATTCAAGGTTTTATCAAAAAGATTTCAGAATGGATATGTCAAAATAACAAGCCAAATACACAGTAATGCATCTATCAGTAAAATCAAAGCCACAATATAGCCATAGATTAGGGCAAGGATCATTAGAGTGAGTGGGAACACTGCAAGGCAATAGGATTTCACCACAACTTTAAACTAGGGCAAAGGACAGGTATCCGGACCTAAATCAAGTACTTAACTAGACTAGTTATCCTATTCTTACTGAGTTTCACTGCAATCATACTAAGGGAAAAGGGAAAAATGGAACAAACTACTATAATGCGATAATACGATAATGTCCTACGGGTAGGGGAAAAAGTGGAACAGTTCTAATAAACAATGGCATATACGTTTGCTTCAAAGGTAATAGAGAAATATCACAAGCAAGAGAGCTTTATTAAGAAAAGAAAAGAATGTGAAAAAAAGGATGCAAACCCTCAGAGTAATATTTACCTAATTAGGAATGAGGACTAACCCTGGCCACGGGTCAGCTTGGAAGGACGGGGACAAGGACCCTCAGGACAGGAATACCAGAATGCGAGCAGGTACAGCTCACGGACAGTCAGGACAGGATACCCCTCAGGTTTTGGGTCAGGACTGGGCTCACCAAGGTACGACCAACACCCACAGCTTAGGATGCAACGCCTGCGTTACCCCTCTCTGCAAGTAATCCGCCAGTAACCCCGATTGGGTTTTCGAATTTCCCCAGCAAAGTGCTTCGCCAGCACTTAAGACTATTTCCACCCCTAGGAGTTTGTGGAAATTAAGGACAGAGTGCTCCGCAACACTCTAGATTGAGCACCTATAGAGATCGTAGGGTCAGTGACAGGTCTGCTACTCGGACAAGTCGGACAATTTCCCTAAGCTACACCAGGACAATTATACGGTTTGGGGACCCTTAGACCACCCACCAATGTTGCAAGTGACAGTTTCTCACAATTTGATTGGTCAGGAGAGGTGACTTGGTCATTGTCGCCTCCTAGAATTCAGTGTTCCCATCATTACTAGTAATTTTTCCCTACCCGCCCCTTAGGTTCACGTTCTCATGCATAGGAATACAGCAAGACAATACAGTTCATAGCATCTAGCAACAGTGTTGCTTCGCTCAAGGTAAGATTCAGTCTCCTGGAGAGGTTTCCCAGGCGCATTGGGCTTCAGGAGCCAGCTGGCTTGTTTTAGCTTCTGCGCAGTGAGGTTTCTCCCAGGTCACATGACAGGTCTCAGAGGAGCTTCATCATGGCGTAGCTCATGTGTCCCCGACCCCCAGAGACGCGATACATGAAAAGTAAGCGAGAACAAATTAGAATCATAAAAAAAATTGATCACACTGTATACCGTGATAGATTTAAACACACCCCATATTTTATAACATCAATAGTATTAAAGTTTAGTGCGAAAAGACAGATAGGCGAAAGCAGCGGTAGCAAGCAGAGAGCATGGTGAGAGACAAGCGGCCATTTTAGCATCAATGCGCATGAGCAATACAATCCCTCCAAAATGCGAGTGCGTCACATCACATGGGTATGACCGACGCATGCGCAGACTGGATTTCTGCAAAGCAGCCATTTCCTTAGTGCAAGCATTGTGAGGATGAAAAGACACACAGGCAAGCCTCTCGGGAACGCCCGCGTGTTGGGGAAAATGCTAAATATAAGACGGACAGTTGGATTAATATGATTATACGTTAGGCGAGGTTCATGAGTGTGAGCAAGTCGCTTTACGTGCGAATCCTTGCTCCATCACTTCTACCAAATTTTCTCTCTGGCAGAGGTCTTTGAAGAGTTCATTCCACGTCCATGTGTCTCTGGGAGCATTTGCTGTCCAAAGTTCGGCATGGCCTTCATCTGGGGTTAGGCTATTATGCAGTCTCGTTGCAGCTGTGAGTCTAGCAGACACAGTACTCGCATGGCAGTTTTTTGGTTGGATCTGAATGCCACATTAGTATTTTTCAGTGAATTATGTCCTTCATAGTACCTCCCTTCGAGATTCTTGCAAATTTATTTGGTCTTTCTCCTTAGATGACACTAATGGGGGGGGAGAGGGGGTTTCAACTGTGTATGGTTGCGGCCATGTGGGGGAAAATTCAAACATCCTTAATTCGTTGTGATCTAATTTGATTGTCTGATGTAAATGCAGGTGTGTTCTCCAACCTTGTTAGTAATGTGATGTGCAGGTGTGCCCTCTCGAGTGGTCTTCTCAACCTCACAGACAGGTATTTTCACATCATACCTAATAAGTAATGATACCACAGGGTACAATATTTATCAGGTGCGATGAATAGCATCTTTTATGAGTTTGAGTGGAATAACATGGTGTTTAATGTTACAAAATCTGCATGATAGGTTCTGTAAATACTATATGCTTTTACCCCTTTAAATTTCAGCAGGTTTCACCTGAGGGAATGTAATGAAGGTTAAGGTACTGTACGCATTTGATAATTATCGGATGTGCTAAATACAACCAAACTCGTAATTCTGACCTGTGCCTAAACAGGGGGTATACACATGGGTTGGTGTTAACCAACTCACTCGTTATCAGGCCAATTATATGAAAAATATCTCCATTGAATGTCTGGGAGATTATGCCCTACCCTTGTGTGGTCATGTAAGAAATTCCCAACTCATTACTGCTCCTGTTACCACTGAGTGTTTGTGGGGGTCTCTTGTCTTAGGACACGTTTGTGATCCAGGCTTGGTTTCTAGGGTGTGAAGCTGGAGATGGGTCAGTGGGCGACTACTGGATGGGAAACGACCTTTACAATGCAGTCATTACATCGCACTACATTTACAACGCAGTAATTACATCGCAACATCCTTTGCAATGCATGTCACTACAACGCATCCATTACATTGCATGTCACTATAACGTATGACACTACAACGCATGTCACTGCAACGCAGGCATTACATCGCATGTCATTACAACGCATATCATTACAATGCATAGTACCCCCTACACTATGCAACACTTACCCCACTGTTGCACCCCCTGGAGTTAGAATAGTAATTTTTACCCCTACAGTATCCAAAACTTACCCCACTGTTGCAGCCCCTGGAGTTAGAATAGTAATTGTTACCCCTACACTATCCAACACTTACCTTAAATGCGATGTAATGGTATGCATTGTAATGGTATGTGTTGTAAAGGTATAATGCGATGTAATGGAATGCGTTATAAATGTACTTTAAAAAAATTTGTTGTAGTGGTATGCGATGTAAATGTGTACGTTGTAAAGAATGTTGCGATGTAAAAACTGCATTGTAAAGGCAGGCGTTGTAAATGTATGCATTGTTACGTCATACATTCTTTTATTTCTGCATATTTTGAGTTGGTAAACGATATTTTTGTGATCGATATTTTTGATACAATATTTCTGTATCATGATAATTTTGGTTTGGATATTGTGCCAGTGAGCCTTTTAGCTAGTAACTTCATAGGCAACAAGATAGGATTTGAAGTAGGTCAGGGGAAAGATGCAAAATTGGCTGGCTTTTGATCTTTTGTATTTTTCAAAATTTCTGAAGTCCCAAGTACTTTCTTTTTTAAAGGAACAATGTTAGCAGCCACTGGCTGTTGTTGGAAATTGTTCCCATTGCTGGTCCAAAGAAATTGGGCTATTATTTGGGATGTGTGACTACATATCTTAAAAATAATCTCAAACCTTGACAGGGTGAGTCCTCAAAGTCACCAAGTGAATCTGATCTCAACCCCCTGGTAGTTATGGCACTGAGCAGACAGGCTTAACTAAGGGAGATGTGTAAAGTATTTAGGCAGTACCAAAACAGTAATAAAATCAAAATGAAAAACAATAAAAAACCTGGATGAAGAACAACTGCCTGAAACTCAACCCCAACAAAACTGAAGTACTGATCTCTGGTAGATACTCCTCCCTCTGTAATGACTCCTGGTGGCCATTAGAACTCAGACCTACCCCCACCACAAAAGACCACACCTGGCACCTAGGAATCATCCTGGACAGCAAACTCTCCATGAAAAGTAGGTGCTGCCTCCTTAGCCTGCTTCCACACTATCCACAAAGTCTCCAAGTGGCTCCTCATCTGCACCAGGAAAACTGATGCAGGCCCTCATCACGAGTTGGCTGGACTACGGCAACACACACTATGCACCACCGCACTCATGAGATGACTCCAGACAATCCTGAACGGTGCAGCCAAGCTGATCCTATACCTGGCCAAGAAGACCCACATCACCAAGCACCTGAGAGACCTCCACTTGCTTCCGATCCATAAAAGATGCCAATTCAAGATTCTTACCCAGCCTACAAAACGCTCCACGACCTAGGACCCACCTACATGAGCCGCATTATATAAGTAAAGCTTGATTGATTGATCCACCAGAGGCGCACTGTTGGGCAACAGCATTCAGATCTTTTGGGTATAATTCCATTTCCTTCTGGACACCCTGGCCGGGGTGCACTGCAGACATATCAGCATCATTTATTGTTTTAATGGTTATTACATTCCTCCCTGCACCACATTGCCTGCCATAAGCACACACAACCGTCATTTAAAAAAAAAAAAGTTTATCGAGGTTTTAAATACACAAGGGCTTAGAAACCCCTTCCATGAATATTTTACCAATGACACACCAGGCCTCAATGGTTCTAATGTAACAAAAACCCATAAAACGAGCGCAAAGAAAACACTACCCTCCCGAAACCCACACCTCCTGGACACCCATGAAGATGCACACCTAGCAGCCAGAAATTCCCCACTATCCCTCGGTATCATACGACTGCACCTCTATCTAAATAAGGAATTCAGCAGACTGTAGGATGGCAGCACAGATCCTCGATAGCTTGCCCAGCGCTTCACGATTTCACCATGCTTCTTGGCGCACCCTCTTGCCTGAAAGTCTGCAATCTCCATCCTCATGCTTCTGTCCTTAGTGGACTTCCACCCTTCCACCGACAGCGGGGATGGCACCTTCCTGTTCTGAACGATGTTTCACTTAGCTAGTGTTAGCCTCAAGAATAAAAGATGTTGTTTGCACCGGTTCTCTCCAATCCCCTCCGTGCTGTGAAGAAGGGCCAGTTTGGGCTCTAGGGGGATCTACCACGACAACACCTGAACCAAGCAAGAGGTCCCTCTGTGCCAGAATGACTGTAGTGTGGAACAACTCCAGACCGTGTGTATGAAGGTCCCTTTGTCCATATCGCACAGGAGGCACATAGGGAGGGTATGGCTCCTATCCACCGTAGGCAGTGTCTAGTATAGCAGGCCTTGTGTAAATATTTTAATTGGATCAGGCGGTAGAGAGATGCTATTGTGCCTCCACAGGGGCCGCCTGGTCCTCAGCCCAATCATCATCATTGAGGTCATCTATGTCACCCTTCCAGGCTGCCCTTAGTGCTGAGAGGGTTGTATGGCTATGTGTTACTAGTGTCTGGTATATTTGTCGAATCTTGTGGGAACCCAGATCCCCCCACAGCAACTAACCCTCTAGTGGGCTGAGCTCCAGCAAATCCTCGAGGCCCCGAAGATAGGGGGACAGGGCATGTCAGAGCTGCAGATACTTGTAGAATTGGCGCAGTGGAGCTGATATTCATCTTGTAGTTGTTGGAAGGACTTTAGCACTGATCCTCCTATGAGGTCCCACTCTCGAAACACTGGTAGTGCAGCTACTTGGCTCAGAACAGGCCATGCCAGAGCGGAGTTTCCCTGGTCAATCTACCCCATCAGCCTGACCGTCTAGCAGTCTGTCATCCTATTTGGATAACCACCCTGGCAGCCGGGGGCAAAGTCTGCGCCCCCACCCGACTATAAAGAAAATCGAAGACGGACAACCTTCATCTTTTTTTAAAGATTATTATTCCATTTACCCGTGCACTTCCCTGAGTGCCAGATGTGTCTCTTTTAGAATAGATGGACATAAAGCAAAGAGCTATAACTGTATGTTGTGTTATCCTGATTGAAAAATACATTTTATGGTATGATGGTGTGGTTTGGCTTTAAAGTGATTGATTGATTATTACCTAAATAACCAACCACACTAATAATGCCTTTGTCTGTACTAATTCAAACTGCAACAATGCCACGTTTCAATAAATGTTTTTCTTGCCTGTTTGCTTTTAGGTGCAAAAGAGAAGAAGATACATCACCACAGTACTGCCAAGCACAAGGCCTGTACAGTGACATCAGTCCTCCAATCTCATACGCTTGTGCAGGTGGGTGTCATTGCTCCCAAGAAAGCGGTCAGTGAGAAGAAGCAGCTTTCCACCACTGGTGTGCTGACCACCACCTTTTTGGGGAGCTGTGTGCCTGCCAGACTGTCCTCTGGGGGGGGAACCTGGGAGCAGCACTCACACATCAACAACAGCACCCCAACCTAAACCAAAGATCATGTCTGGCAGTGAGGCAGCCACTGCAAGCATGGCAACATCGATGAGCAGTGACGCTGAATTTAATTTGAAACTTTCTCAAAGTCGTACCCAATTGTTTCTGGAAACAGAGCAAAGTGGACAGCAGCCGCAGCCAGCATCTTTCTGAAGTTGGAGCAGAAGAGGTTGCGCTTTCTACTGAGCAGTACCCTCCTCTTTTAGAATTGTTGGCTCCCAGATCTAGAAGCAAGGAAAATGAAAGGTACTACTCCATCTTCTCCAAGCACCATATCTGATGATGATGATAGGGACATGGAGTGGATCCCGGCAGAGTCCTGGAGACACCAGGAGAGGCAAGGGAAAAGAAAAGTTCCTGAAATACTTAGAATTATGGAGGGAAATGGTGAGGAGGATGACAGTGAACTAGTCATTGTGGAAGCTGGCATAGAGGAGTCTGAAATTACTACTGAACCTGCTCCGAGGGATGTGGCACAGGTAGCTACGCCAGCTACCATATTAGGAAAGCCCCAGCTGAGACCTGCACCAACACCTATCTCAGAAGAAGTATGCCCTGCATAGAGGCAATCAACAACACACTCACCTACCTCCAGTTCTCCTTCAGGCTTTGGCAATGGCCCACTCCTCCCCATTTTGGGGCTTTTTTACTCTTAGCTAAGAGGGGGAGAACATTGCAATCTGCACCCTTTTCCACAAGAATGTTCGTTGAGGTTAGCCTGGTTCACATTATGGTACTGGAAGCCAAGTGACCCATATGGAAAAGCATCACGCTATACGGTGGGTGGACCACCTTTAAAAAATTGCTGAGCGTGGTCGTGGTGGTGAAGGTGAGGAGAGTCAGGAAACATCAGCTTCAAGTCCAATCACGGTGGAAGGTGATGAGGAAGAAGAGGGTGACATCTTCAGGTAAAGCAGCCCTGTCCCCAGCAGTGCACCATCAGAACCACCTGCCCCAGCAACCTCACATTGCCATAAGAAGAGTCATAGTCAGATGGAAACACCACAGCATGTGACTGCCCCAGGATGACGCACGTTGAGTCTGTCATTGAGTCTACCACCACCTATTTCTCAAAAGTCGGCTATGTTAGTGGCCCCAGAAAAAAAGAACAATCAGGCTACTATTATGGGCTTGTTAGGGCAGGAGGGACCCTTCGACCGCAACCACCCAACGGTACATTTGTACAATGGGAAGCTGGCAAAAATATTAGCCTTGGGCCTCCCTCTTTTTCTTTTGTGGAAGGAGTGGGATTCTTAGAATTTGTGGCAGCCATCTGTTCGAAATTGAAGGTTCCAAGTTGGACCTAATTTGCCAGAGTTGCTGTTCCAGCCCTGAATCATGATGTGCTGCAATTGGTTGGACAAGCTTTGCAGCAAAGTGTTGTTCACACTAACCACCTGACGACAGACATGTGGACCAGGTCTTCGTTGACTGATTCAATGAGTATCACTGCACACTGGATCTCTTTTGCGGGGGTAAAGCAAAAGATATCTGTAGGTCTTGGTTCTGAAGAAAGTTTTAAGAGCGTTCAGTGGCATGCAATAGTAGCCATGTTCGCCATGCAGAAATCACTTACAGCTGCAACATCTTGGATGTATTTAACAGCAAGGTTTCTGAATGGCTGCGACCCAGAGGTCTCAGAATTGGATTTGTTGCCACGGACAATGGCAGTGACATAGTCAAGGCCATGGCAGATGGTGTTTGGTTCAGGGTCCTGTGTATGGTGCATTGCATCAACCTGGTTGTGCAAGAATTTCTAAAAGAAGAAGAACTAGTTAACAACATACTGAACACCTGCAGAAAAGTCTGCACTCATTTCAGTCATTCTTTTAAAGCTCGACTCAGCTTTGGATTATTCAGCATACTAATAGAGTGCAAGTTAAGGCCCTGATACAGGACGTTCGAACATTACATGTTGGAACATCTGTTTGAGCAGCACAGACCTATCAATGACTGTCATTCGAAGAGGAGGGGTTGCAATTGAGAAAACTGTGACCATGGATGTGCACAAATTCAAGACCGGACATCTCTTCTTCTTTTGTTGGTATAATTGAATAGGGGTATTGAGATGTCAGGGTCGGTAAATTAATTCCCCTTAGACCCCCATTCTACTTTTCTTTTTTCCTGTACACAAATTGGGCCTCGTCAAATACCTGACACAGATGGTATTGAGGTTTTCACAGGGCAAGTTAGCAAAGATGAAAGTATGATGGACCAAGCTATTCCATTGTTGCATCTGTTACAGGACCAATTAAAGAAGGCATCTGAAAGGTTTGCACTCGCAGGTGTGAATGAAAACACAGAAGCACATGCCTTGGTTAAGAGCCTAATCCTTTGCTTGGCTTGTAATGCAAGGCTGCAAAATGACATCATCTTGTCCAAAGAAGACATGTGTGCCCCACTACTTGATTCACATTACAAACAAATTCTGCTCACTTTAATTCCTTTTCTGAAGATGTTTCAAAATATAAGAGGTGGATTGTTGAGCAAGCCGGAGACCTGGAGGAAGAACGGCTGAAACTCTGTCCCACTCTGCAGTTCTGGGGTGCCGCATTCAACTACCAGAGAGGGCAGTCCTGTTGTCTCACAGGAGTCAACACCAGCTACAAGATGGCCAGCGGTAACAAAAACAGGAACACAAGAACCGTCCACAACCTCTGCATTGACTTGCTATCAAATGGCTGGGCTAAGTCCAGTGCAGAGACAAAGACAAAAGAGGTTGAGCAAATGAAAGCACCAATGACATTCACAGGATATTCCAGGAGTATCTGAATGTTAGTGACTCACCGTTATTATCTGCTATTGATGTCTTACCCCCAGAGAGTCACCCTGCTAATGTACATTCAAAGAGCCCTAATATTGCACCCTTAAGACCTAATGTGCTCACCACATTGATTGAAGTTTCATTACCTTCCTGCATCCAACTGCCAATGTTGCTGTCAACGGTTCTAGTTGCAATGCTAGAAATCGACCATCAACTAGTCCAACCTACTGTTAACTCTTTGCCATCCAGTTTACATATTGATCATCAGCGGCCTAATCCGATAATGGCCTATCCTTTCCCAGGTAGAAGTACGATAAAACCAGCAGGAAATCAGGAAAATAATATTGTGGCACTGGATGCGGCAAGTCAGGAGTCTACATCCAGCTTTGCTTTTCCAACTATAAAGCTCAAAATTATTACGCATTATGCATCCAAAGGTTTGTACAATTTTCTAAATAGGAGCATGATTCTGAAACTGCTTGGTGTTGTATAACATTTTAGGACCCTATTGTAATTTTCCCGATTCATGCCCTTATAGAGGTATAAATCACCATATCCTTATATAGGCATAAGAATCATAACCATATTTAGACCTAGCTCAAGCAGTCCAAATACGGCAGGGCCAATTCCACTAGTTCTGAAAATCTACAACGATTTCTTGGAAAACTCGCCTTCAGCAGGTAGGGACTTCCCCTTGCTCGAAAACTGACTTGTCCAAGAACTCATGGAGTTTTCAAAGAACTGAGACTCTTTAATGAAGTTATTATGTCCACCTTTACATCAAACTCGGTACCTTCAAGGTATAAATATGCCGACACTTGCTATAAGCAAACACACGGTTGTTTGGAGCAGTTCGACTATCTACTTGCCCGACGCGCCCTGCTACTGCAAGTGCTGAAGGAAGCCGACCCTCCAGCAGACGCACTGAGAGAGACGCTGTCTTTTCTCTTGCCGAGAAATCCAGCTCCAGTGTTTCCAAGCTACAAATGCGGGTTGTTGGGAAATCGAGTCCTGAGCCTGACCTTCTTCATTCCAAATCAAGGTACAGAGCTGATTAGACCCTAAGAGAAATCTTGGACAGATTCTTGGCAAAGAATAGTACATTTATGCTACACCTCACTTACTTCTTCGTACTAAGCTTAGTGTAGGTACATCGGGGTAGGCGTATTTTAGAAGCACCAGTTGAGTACTTTTAGCCTTTGGTATTTATGTATGTATTTATCTATGGTTTAGGAACCATACAATGCTCTTACAGTATTATTTTATTCTGCTCTTTTTACTGTATGCATTATATTTTGCAACCATTCTTACGATTGTAGCAGTTCCTTTCTTATGCTTGAAAAGAAGACTGTTCAATAAATCCTTTTTATTTAAAACGCCGTCTATCTAAGCATGCACGATTGACTAAGTGAAATATCTATCTATTGTTTCCACGACTCTGAAGATCAGTTTATTCTTGGGGAAACAAAGTTGTCATGTTTATGTGGTTGTCAGAAACTAATTCCTTCTTGTTTATTCGAGAATGTTTCTAGTGACCTCTGAGCTAGCTGGCACTCACAATTAAGTGTAGTATATTCGATAGAGAGCTAGTAGACACAAGTCCTACGTCACATCTCGATGATATATTATTCCAATGAGCAGAGCCTATTGGAAATATAGGAACTACACTACATGGCACCCAACGTTTGGTAAGGGCACTAATTAAACGCTAGATACTAGAGTAACTCAGTCGTGCTTTTCACAGAGACCCCTTTTTCCCGTAAAAACTCCAATAGACGTCTGGAGTG
The DNA here is from genome assembly GCF_964263255.1 of Lissotriton vulgaris. Taxonomy (NCBI): domain Eukaryota; kingdom Metazoa; phylum Chordata; class Amphibia; order Caudata; family Salamandridae; genus Lissotriton; species Lissotriton vulgaris. Next base: position 866,287,402 of record NC_141687.1, on the reverse strand, counting down.
GGTTAAAAGGATAAAATATCCACCATAACTAAGTAGGATGAAAAATCCTATGTATTTGTTTTTGGTTTTGTTCAACATTGAAGGATACAGTGTTCCAAAATATTGTGCACCTTATCTTTATTTCCTTGAAACTTGCTCTGCAAGACTTTCAACAAAATGTCGAATAACGACTGCAAGATCAGTGGAGCTGCAGGATCTGCAACCCGAACAGGTTTTGACACCACAGTGTTTAATGAAGACGACATGGATGCCATAATCATCCCGGAAAATGTAAGGAAAGCCATAGCTATAAAGCTTATAGAAAATGGCCTATTAGCAAGAGGTGGTAGAGTCATATTTGTCATAGAGGGACATGAATATCGGCAGACAGAGTTATTCATTCATGGATTATCTTTCCACAAGCAAATCCAAGAACACATGTGTTCCACTTCTACAAGATGGAGGAACCTCCAGCGGAATACGCTCCTTTCGAGGACGTTGAAATTCCACTAACTTACCAAGAGCATCAGCTCTGGTTTAAAGGTGCCCTACAACATCAAAATCACATTACCAGACTAGATCCACTTGGTCGACCAGGAGCCACATGGCCGGTACTAGCTAGCTATAAACAACACATCCTGCCATAGAACAGATGACAGGTCCAAACTGTTAGCTCAACTACAACAATTAATCAAAATACATAGACAATTGGCACAATATGTCATGCAGACTTTAACAGTCCGACCTGCTATAAGGATTCCACAGCACACCCCTCATCAGGGGAACACAAACAAAATTACACCACAGACTATACAATCAGTCATTGGTAAATTGCCCGCAAAAAGGGAACAAATTCCATTCTGGTTAGCTAAAAAAATTACTCAAATAGAGGCAGTATTTCCCGATAGTACACCTCATGAGAAACACAGGATTCTAACCATCTGTTTACCAATGGGGATAGCACTGCACGTGGAGGACTGTGACACTTGGGGTACAGTCTTTGCTTCAATCTACTCAAAAACACATGGTGCTCCATCTATGGCAGTAATACCTGACGTCCTGAAACAGATTCCAAATGAATACGGACCAGAACCTGCCTTGAATCTTGGTATGAAATTACTGAAAGATTTCAAACACGTCTCAGCTATATTATTAGCTAACATTAAAGGTGAAGCAGCATCCATGGCAATCTGCCAAAAACTAAAAGAACTTGATGTAACTGAGCAACCGTAAGAACTTGCCAGGATAATAGAAACATCCTATGAAGAACTAAGTAGAGGCAGTTTGAGAGGGAGACCAGTAAAGCCCGAACTAAAAGAAAATCCTGAACAAGTTTTTATCGAAAACAATCTCACTACGACTAAAAATAAATGGGAAAATAGTAGACAGTCACTTCCTAAAGAAAAGCTTTCTCAATCCAGAGGTAAATCTCCTCAAAAGGAGCACTCTGAAAAAAGATATAGGGCCCGATGTAGGTAATTTTTTTTTACTGGTTCGTAAATACCGATTGATACCGAGTATATGTGTTCCGTGGCTGCAGGTGGGCATAGTGGGATGTGCATCCCATCGATGCAGCCTATGATGTGCGGAAACTGGGCGAGTTGATAGAACTCGGTTTTTGTCCTAGCAAGTTCTGCAGGTCTATCAGGGAACTCAATGTAGTGTTCCATCCTCTGCATCATGGCGTGTAGGAATTTTCTGAAAAACCTTGATAGGCAGCTCTGAGACACCCCACCTACTGCAGCTGTGACGTGCTGGTAGCTACCAGAGGCAAGGAGGTGTAGGCAGCATAGCACCTGCACATGTGCTGGGATGGCATGTGCTCTTGGGGTTGGGTGTTCCAAATATGAGTGGAGGTCCCCAATCAAGTCCAGGATGGTTCTGGAGTGGAGTCTGTACCTTTGCAGGATTTCAGCTTCTGTCAGTTGAAAGAGGGTGATCCTCTGTCTATACACCTGCTCCTCCCTTAGCCAGACCCTCTCTCCTGCAGCCTGTATCCGTAGCCGCCTTGCTATGATGTAAAATGCCGCCATTGTGGTAGCACTGTTGCATTTAGGGGCCTTCTTATTTATCCTGTTCCTGGTTTCCACCTGTTCCCAATCCATGGTAAATACCGATTCTTAAATACCGATTTTCATAAAAATCGGTATTTTTAGAATTTCCTACATCTTAACAGGCCTTTTTTACCACTTCTTATTTACCGAGTCGATAAATATGGATTCGGTATTTTCCGAATCGGATTTTTACTGATTCTTATTTTCCGAATCGGTAAACATGATTTCGGTAAAATCCGATTCGTTTGATACCGATTCGGTGTTTTACCGACTGGTATTTACCGATTCGGTACGTTTTTCGTCTCTAACATCTCGATTCTCTTTTACCGGTCGGTAATGGCCGGAATTACCGAATTCCAGCCGTTACCGACCGGTATTTGGCTACCTACATCAGGCCCATAATCTCAGAAATAGGGATAATTTGAGAAAACCTGATAGGTATCAAGATAATGATACACGCTCCTCTCGTTCCTTTCAAACTTCCTCGCAGAAATCCGAAAGAAGAGGACGATCAGAACACAAAGATGAATGTGTGAAATCCAAGGACGATCAACACGTTCCAAAAAATAAGAAAACTCAATTCACCAAACAGAAGGTAGCAAGTATTAAAATCAGTCATGCCGAGGATCTTGAGGACACAACTCAAGAAAGGGGAGTGGGCCCAGACAATGCCGGACAGTGCAGCAGAGGTCCTGAAGGTTCATCTGGAGACAGTGGATCTGAATGTTGAAACTGCAGATCCCAGGGTTAGTGTACCACACAAGTTATATGAAGTCACACTCCGAATAGAGGGGTACATAACTAGGAAAATAAAAGCACTCTTTTGGGAAAAACTATTGAAGGGTTATGACATTCTTTTGGCTGAAAAAGACTGGCCACTTGAATTTGTCAGGGAGTGACCACATGGCGAAGAGATCATTATGCCACCCTTCTCAAATCATGTTGCTATTCATAAAAAATACACCTATGCCAGAATATGGGCTCCACTTTTGGGGCCTGCACCTTCGTCCCCTTCTCCCCAGTTTACAATTATAGTCTGCACGGATGCAGTGACACTGAGTCAGACATTTGGAATAATTTTATAAAAATTGTTGTTTGGCAGGCCTTTTATGTTATTCGGCTAGAAGAATTGAATTTTAGCTGAATGAAAATCATTGAATTTTGCCTTCGAATTTTTTTTTCAAACATTCCTTTCTTCACCTGAGCACTTATCTTTGCACCCTTTCGCTGCAATTGGCAGCTTTCCAGCTCTTTGAAATCTATACTACTAAGATAAAGAAGTCTGTCCTTTGAGCCAGGTAAACTCGAAAAGTACACCACCAATCTAAACACCCAAGACATCTATGAAAACCTCAGGGCAAGCAGAAGGACATAGGCGATATAAAAATAAAAAATATACGTTATTTAAAACATTTACGAATAAAAATAAAGTAGTCCCTAAAAAGTAGCGCCGGCCGCGACGTCTGCGTGATGACATCGGGAGCGCGGGGAGGAGCGGCGTTCAGGAGCAACAGAAAGAGCGGAGGACATGAGCACGGGGAGGAGCTGCGGAGGACAAGCGGAAAGGAGCGGCGAGAAGCGGAGGAGCAGTGACAGCGCGGGGAGGAGCGGCGGATGAGGTAGCGGACAATCGGTCAGAAGCGGCGAGAAGCAGGGAGCGGTAAACACAGCAGCGCAGGGAGGAGCGGCGGATGAGGTAAGTCAAGCAGCCGCGGGTGCGCAGCGAGGGACGGACGGGGGCCATGAACAGAGAGTGAAAGTCGGGACTTCGGGGGAAACAAAGCGTGGGCAGAAGCGGCCGCTCTGCTGCGCCTCTCTTGCTGCAATGCTGCCCCCAGCCCCTTTCTGCCCCGGGCAAGGCCGGGGTGGGCTGCTGGTTTATATATAAAGTAAATAAATTGTTCAAATTGAATGACCTAATGACTAATCTCTTTCTTTCAAAATATTTCTCTGGCTACTGAAGATTTGTATATAGATTTGGCTGTTGTGTTTCCTTGTCTTCTCTCCATGCAGGATTTATTACTATAACAAAGGTGATTTAACAAAAGTAATTCATCTATTGATTGTGACTAAGTTATGTCTGGGACCACCTTGTTTTCCTATACCAGTGGCCCAGGCTACAGCATTATATAAATATCATGTGGGATGGGATGAGGATTCTCCTCACCATAAAATCCAGTTAAAAAATCAACCGACTGCACAAAGGCAGTATCCAGATAAGCAGGAAGCTAAAAAACAGGTCAGGGAGATCTTAGATCAACTTGAATACCAAGGGGTGATTGAAACATGCACCTCAGCCATGAACAATCCTTTGTTTCCTGTCTCCAAACCAGATAATACGTATCGTCTAGTTTTGGACTACAGACACTTAAACTCTTGTTGCAAAACTTTTGCAGTACAAAATGCACACAGTGCAGCACTGATGAATAACATCGTGCGTAAAAAATATAAAACCACATTAGATATTTCTAACGGTTTCTTCTGTCAAAACATTGCACCGGAAAGCAGGTATTTGACCGCTTTCTCAATCATGGGGACACAACGTCATTTTTGCCATCTCCCCCAGGGATTCAAGTATAGTCCAGGGTTATTTTCAGCCAGAGTAACAGAGTTACTACAAATGTATGATGATGACGCATTAACTTATGTCGATGACATCTATCTAACGGACGATGATTTGGACAAGCACTTGACCAGGGTGAACACCATAATACTTGGATTCGCCTCTGAAGGGTATAAATTCAACTTTAGAAAATCAAGAATTGCCCACCTCAACGTCCTATTCTTGGGATACGAACTTTCAAGTGAAGGCAAATGCCTAGCAGCTAACTTTCTAGAGAAATGAGCGCTGCTCCAACCTCCAAAGACGCTGAAAAACTTACAGTCAATTCTAGGTTTCCTGAATTTCGGCAGAACTTACATTCTATACTATGCAGAGAGGGTTAAACCTCTCTACAAATTAATCAAACCTGATTTCAAACAAACTAATTGGACACAAAAACACAGAGAAATTTTGCGTTCAGTGCAAACAGATATGTTAGCAACAAAACATTTACAAACACGCGACAACGTACGCGACCTTGCATTCCGAATCATACCAGGAAGATGCGGAGGCACATACCTAACCTTTAATGAAGGTGAAAAGGTACCAATAGCTTACAAATCACAGTGGTACACACAAGCTGAAATGAAATTCACTTCAACAGAAAAAATTCTGACAGTGGTTCAGACTGCGGTAGCAAAAGAGAGAGCCCTTGCGCAGGGTAAACGCATAAAAATCGCTACTTCTGTACCTGCCTTAGAGGCAGTGACAAAGGCAAGCATTCAGAATGCAGAAGCTTTACATCCAAGATGGATACAATGGGTTAATTCTCGTGCTGCGACAGACGTTGAATACGTTTTTGACCCTTACTTGAAGACACAAGAATTTCTCCAATACGAACAAGAATGTTCTCTGCCAACTGAAATTCTGCCTCTAGAACATTACGGCTGTATAATATACTAGCAGCCCGCCCCAGCGTTGCCCGGGGCAGAAAGGGGCTGGGGGCAGTACACCCGCTCCCGCCCCGATCCCCTCCCGCACCGACTCCCTCCCGCCCGACTCACTCGCGCCCCCCTCCCGCCCAGACTCACTCGCGCCCCCCTCCCGCCCAGACTCACTCGTGCCCCCCTCCCGCCCAGACTCACTCGCGCCCCCCTCCCGCCCAGACTCACTCACGCCCCCCGGCCGCCCAGACTCACTCGCGCCCCCTCCCGCCCAGACTCACTCGCGCCCCCCTCCCACCCAGACTTACTCGCGCCCCCCTCCCGCCCAGACTTACTCGCGCCCCCCTCACGCCCAGACTCACTCGCGCCCCTACCTCCTCCGAAAGTGCAGCCTCCACACCTTTCCTCGGGCCCCGCAACCTTCGGCAGCTCCATCGCACTCCCCGTTGTCGCCATCTCGCACACAGCTCACTGCAGAGCCGTAGTCATAGAAGAGAGACATGGCCCTGACATACTGCAATCGAGGCATTACTGCTCCGCCCTCCTCCTTGTCGTCATGACGCACGTCGCGTCGTGGCCAGCGCTAGGTCCCGGCCAGTGCTACTTTCTGGGGGGGGGACTACTTTGTTTACAAACGTAATTTTTTTATTACCTTTTTTTTTGTAATTTATATAGCCTATGTCCATCTACACACCCTGACATTTTCATAGATGTATCGGGTGTGTAGATTGGCGCTGTGGTTCCTGAGTTTACCTTGCCAAAAGGTGCAAGTTCTCTCTTTAAAAAAGTAGTATAGATACAGACGGATCAGCACAGACCGCAATTGGGGAAAATCAAGCTTATAGTACAGTGTGCGCGATTGTTAAAGGTCGCTGGCGCGATGGTAAATTCGGACCTATGGTCACAAAAACTCAACCACTAGGAGACTGTACAGCTCAGCGAGCTGAACTCCAAGCTTTCAAGGAGTGCTGGAAAATACCGATTGCAAATTCCCCACACTCATAGTGTGCGATTCGTATTACTGCGTCCAGTCTTACAAAGAATATCTGCAGAACTGGGTTCAAAATGGTTTTAAAGACGCAAAAGGTGGAAAGAACTACAAAAGACTCACGTGATCCATACAGTCATCAGCGTGATGGCGTTCACGTTGCAGGGAATTCAATGGCTGATGAAGCCGCGAAGGCAGCGGTACAAACGGCTTCCGTAGCTGCAATCACTCGTTCAAAAACAAAAATAGACAGCGAAATAATGCAAGCTGTCACTGCTTCAATAATGGACAGAGGTAAAACATCATCAAAAGGCTTTCCACTCAAGTACTCATATATAACTGATGCAAATAATGTTCTGTTTACTCGAGTCCCTGGAGTGGGGGATAGAGTAATCCCAAACATGGAAACATAGACTAGGACTAATTTTAGCAGCACATGAAGGGCTTGCCTCTGCACACGCAGGTGACTCTGCCACAGTTTCATCATTAAAACAGTGATACTGGTGGTCGCACATGAGGAAACAGACCAGAAACTATGCTTTGGAATGTGAAATCTGCCAGAAAATTAAAGTTTCAACAGTGAAACGGCCGGCGCAGACGCCCCTTCTAATTTCAGATAAACCATTAGCATGTGTTTACCTGGACCACTGCGGTCCCCTTCAGAGGGACGGTAACTATAAATGCATCATGGTCACAGTGGATTCTTGCAGGAGATTCATTTGGATGTGGCCTCAGCGCTCGGTTGACGCCCAAACTGTTATAAAAGATTTGCGAGTCTTTATCGGTACATACGCAATCGGCACGCTACATTCTGACCAGGGTCCTCCGTTTAGCTCTAAGGCTTACAAGGAGGCCATGGCCAGCCTGGGCGTTGCATTGCAGTTTTCGAGTCAATTCCATCCTGAGGGAAATTCGGTTGTGGAGAGAAAAAAATGTGACATAAAGCAATCTATAACAGCTAGGGTACTAGGTTCGGGTGATGGGCGGGTTAAACATCTAATAAGTGTCCAACGTAGTCTTAATAACTTACCAAGAAATTCTCTGGGTGGAATCACTCCATATGAAATCCTTTTTGGTACTAGAATGTTGGTTGAAGACCTTGATCGTCATACTTCAGTGGTGGAACAAAAACCATTTGATATCAATGATCGTTTGGCTGTTTTACAGGACTTAAATTAAACAAGAAGAAGTCTAAGCCAACACCAGCGAAAAGTCAAAGACCACTGAAGAAAAACCACCTGTCCCAGCAAGACCTGTCTGGATTCCAAAGATTGGGGGTCTGGTCAGAGAAAAAATAGTGGACAAGAAGGAATTTGGGCCTTCTTACAGAAAACCAGTACCTGTACTAGCAGTCCACGGAACAAGAACAGTGTTACTGCTGCCCCTTGCTGGAAGAAAGGAGACCCGGTCTGTATCAATTGACCTGGTAAAACCACACCATGTGGCCGATAATAAGTAGTAGGCCCAGAGGATTCCCAAGATGTAGCAGACAACCAAATCTTGCTACTATCCAAGAGGTTCAAACTGAAAGACTCATCACCTTTGAAGATTCTGCAGTAAGAAAAGAAGGACTATACAATAAAACCATGGAACATGTGCCTCTTTAAACCCAAATAACAGTTTGTGAAGAAACTCCGGTCTACAATGATGTAGCATGTGACTACACTAACATGTCAAGGAAACAAGCAGCCCCAGCGATTTCACATAATTCAGATGCAATACTAACAATTGACAGAACTGCCTCTGGCTATTTCATCAACTTCGATACCTTTTCTGAGAATCCCAGTGAACCTGAAACAGCACAGACAAACAAAACTTTCAAGGAACAATTAACGTAACTTGGTCAAGAGCTTGCAAATACATATCTGGTTTCACCAGGGGTTGAATTTTGGATTGGATTAGGTGTATTTTATCTCCTACTATGGCTCATACTCGTTTTAAGTTTGGGAAGTCTGATAGATGGAAAACACATTAAAATGGTCACAGCAAGTAAGAACATCAACATGCTCCTGAAACCACACAAATCATCTCATCGTGAACAACAATACCTGTCATCAGTAAACATCACAGCAGTTCCTCTACCTGGTGGAATAGCATGGGATAGAACTGATTATGACATTTATAGCCCTGTCGAGCTGCTGAAAATACCACACCAATTTAAGGTTTCCTTGAGTGATTTTGTTTCACCTAGTACATTTTCTGATGATTGGGACTTTGAAACTATTAATAACATGATGACAGATTTAGAAATGTCAGCTAAATTTGCAAAACATGAATACTTAGAAGTTTCATCAAATTATGAAGAAATGTATTGTTTTAATCATTTTGGTCATCATTATTTGCACAAATCTGCAAACCCTAGAAATGTTTTAACTTATAATCAATGGGAACATTGTCCGACACCTCCAAAAGGTAGCTCTGAAACATTCTGTAGAAAATTTCCATATTTTACAGGTTTTAATGTCACAAACCCAGGAGGTTTTTACTTCAAAAATGTTAATAAGACAGGCATGAAAAGTATGTTGACAAATACTACACAGATTTATTCTGCGGCCTTTTATGCTCAATTATCAACATTAGGCTTTGACTTTTGGAAAGAAAATATTGAGACAAAAATTGTTTGGGGCACAAAAGACTGGCAGGCACAAGGTATAGAAGCATTATTCAGAGCCTGCATCATCCCAGAGCAAATAATGTTCTTAAATAAAACTGTTCAACAGACATCTTGTCTTGGCCTGGCAAAGATAAAAGATTTAAACAAACCGTCCATACCTAAGCCCACACCTGACAGTAATTTAACTTCGATAAGGAGGTAGACGTAAATTATATTCTTCTACAAAACAGAACTAATCCTGAATGGAAAAAATGGTTAATCTGGCCCACAGACACGAATATCTGTCAAGATAGATTCCTGAACAAGACACAAGGGTTTACAATAACTCGGTCAGATCCAAGATATATCCAGAGACAACATCCAGGGATAATAACAACTTACAGTGTAGGAAAACTGTGCCTTGAAAGGTTACAAAAATCTACACTACCGGAGATAAAACAACACTTAACTTTACTTAAAGATGGCTTTGATTTGCGAGAATTCTTACTTGGTCCTCACAAACCACGTCAAAAACGTTTCATATACGCCGGTATATACGCTGCTTACAATGAAGCATGGAAAGTCACGCAAATGGAAACAGCTGAAAGAATACGAGCAATTGATCGTATTAATTTAGAGAAAGCATTCTCTGTAGTTGACAATGGGTTAACAACTCTGTCGTCCAGAATGTATTCTTTGGACAGCATTGTATCTTCTGCCATAGACATAATGGAACAGGACTTGCTAATGTTACAACATGGCCAGTCTCAATTACGTTCTATAATGCTGTTCGGCTGGAAGTTACAAAACCTTCGTTCTGGCTATGTGCCTTGGCGTCTAAACAACACTACGTCATTGTTTACTGTATTTAACCTTACAGATAAACAAATCTCTTTGGAACAGAGGGGAGCAGACTATACGGTGCTGAGCATAGAAAAACTAGAGAGATTACCATTGACCGTTTTTGAGAAACCATCAGTTGAATGGACAATACATCACGATACCAGTGACAATTTTCCAGTTTCAATTTTGCTTAAAACATATACCAGCGGGCCTGTATGAAAGATTGGGTAAGGAATACATAAAGTCGACCTGGGATTTACCATACACACACAAATGTTGGAGTGGGGAGAAGGAGGTATTTCTTAGTGGAAAAAACTGTAAAACCACATTAAGAGGTACACTTCTGTGTCAAGGCATTAATTTACATGGAGCCTGTGAGGGTTCTTCAAATAACTTATCATGCCACCTGCAGGGTTCCCCGACAGCGGTGATAGATCCAGTTTTTAGGCAGCTTTCCAATGGAAGCTACAGAATGCTCAATGATCACAGCTGTTGTGGAATGATGCCAGGGACAGCCTATCGGGTTAGTGTGTCAGCCAGGGTCACTTGTTGTATGCAACTATTGTTTCAGAGAACTAAGACAGACGGGGAGTCGCCACTATGGCCTTCACTGAACATCTCTTCTATACGAATTGATACTTTAAGCAGAATGAAAGCCATTCTTTTACAAAAAAGTGTGCCACTGACCTCGTCCAGAGAGACGTATGATCTGCAAGTTGCAAGGTCCTTTGCAGAGATACATGCATTAATATCAACAAACTGCCCAATACATTTAGCAGAAATTTTAGGTCATATCTTAAACATGTCTGATACCAGCGGTATTGTACATGTATTTAAGACAATTTTTTCTGAACTGTTAGCACCGTTTGAAGCAGTCCTGAGCATTTTTCCTAACTTCGTGCACTCTGTGTTCGGCGGCCTGCCTCTCATCTTGGGACTCGTAGCAGGGATCCTATTTTTATACCTCCTGCTCCGTTATGGCAAATCCGACCACCATCGATATCCAAATTACAATGGAGAATGCTCTCCTGGCCATGCAGTTTCGTGACAGAATAACACAGATCCTTGGCTTGGCTCATTTGAACGATCCGCATACCACATGGTTCCTGTCATTTAGACCAATCTGGCAAGATTGCATCTTACCTGTTCTACGATGCCTGCTTTGTGTAGAGGAATGCATGTTAGATGTCTGTCTAATACTTCCATCAGCAATGCCAATGGATGTTGACGCTTTACTGAGTCCGGTGACGGCTCATGTACTGTGTTGCCCCCAACGGCTACCAATCCTGATGACGGCATTCATTGAGATCTCACCAGCAATTCCAGCTGAAGGTGGGGTACGCAGACCGACAGGCACACAGGTACCATCTACTGCGAACATTGCTAATGCGACAGATGCTGACGGCGATGTTTCACATCTGTGTACAATTGACCTTCTTAATGAAGGGGTTCAACTTTCATCTACTGTGGTTTCTTTGCCAGCCTAGAGGACTTAATGTTTTCTCCTGACACCGAGAATAACTTTTGAAGTTAGCACACTGCGTTCCTTGAAATCTGAAATTCGACCTTCACTTTTTTAAAAACAAAACACTTCTAACTTTGAAACTGTATTTTTTCTACGATTTGATTTCACTTTTTTTTCCAAAATACAATGAACCTTGGCACAAAAGCAATCTGCTTAAAGTAGAACTATTCTTAGAGAACTAGAATTCTTTGAATACTTCCTAGGAACAATATTGACCTAATACGCACACCAAAACCGAAACAGTTTGTATATTCTGCTATCGGATGGTCTCAACATTTTTCTTCTGTAACTAAGAGCCATTTCATAAATGTAATTTTCGTGATTCATTCGGTTAGTATTACTAATAACATATCATATGCTTACAATGAAATCATTTCTTTTAAAATTGCGTACTGTACAAATGCTCATTTTATGTGTACAACCATTTTCAAATGCATTTTTTTTGTATTTTGGGGTAGGATTGTAAACACATGCTCTAGATTATATGTTGTAGTACTTGAACTTAGATGAACATGATAACGTGGAGTGGATGTTGTATAACATTTTAGGACCCTATTGTAATTTTCCGGATTCATGCCCTTATATAGGTATAAATCACCAGATCCTTATATAGGCATAAGAATCATAACCATATTTAGGCATAGCTCATGCAGTCCAAATATGGCAGGGCTAATTCCACTAGTTCCGAAAATCTACAATGATTTCTTGGAAAACTCTGCTTTAGCAGCGAGGGACTTCCCCTTGCTCGAAAACTGACTTGTCCAAGAACTCATGGAGTTTTGAAAGAACTGAGACTCTTTAATGACGTTATTCTGTCCACCTTTACGTCAAACTCTGTACCTTCAAGGTATAAATTTGCCCACACTTGCCATAAGCAAATACACAGTTGTTTAGAGCAGTTCGACTATCTATTTGCCCGACGCGCCCTGCTACTTCAAGTGCCAAAGGAAGCCGACTCTCCAGCAGACGCACTGAGAGAGACACTGTCTTTTCTCCTGCCGAGAAATCCAGCTCCAGTGTTTCCAAGCTACCCTTGCGGGTTGTTGGGAAATCGAGTCCTGAGCCTGACCTTCTTCATTCCAAATCAAGGTACGGAGCTGATTAGACCCTAAGAGAAATCTTGGATAGATTCTTGGCAAAGAATAGTACATTTATGCTACACCTCACTTACTTCTTCCCTCGTACTAAGTTTAGGTTAGGTACATTGGGGTAGGCGTATAGAAGCACCAGTTGAGTACTTTTAGCCTTTGGTCTGTATGTATGTATTTATCTATGAATTAGGAACCATACAATGCTCTTACAGTATTATTTTATTCTACTCTTCTTACTGTATGCATTATATTTTGCAACCAGTCTTACGATTGTAGAGGTTCATTTCTTATGCTTGAGAAAGAAAACTGTTCAATAAATACTTTTTATTGAAAACACCAGTCTATCTATTTCTCTGCACCTCTGGTGAAACGAAGCGTGCACAATTGACTGAGTGAAATATCTATCTATTGTTTCAACGACTCTGAAGATCAGTTTATTCTTGGGGAAACAAAGTTGTCATGTTTATGCGGTTGTCAGAAACAAATCCCTTCTTGTTTATTCGAGAAAGTTTCTAGTGACCTCTGAGCTAGCTGGCACTCACAATTAAGTCTAGTATATTCGATAGAGACCTATCAGACACAACTCCTACGTTACATCTATAGGATATATTATTCCAATGACCAGAGCCTATTGGGAATAAAGGAACTACAATACATTGGGACATTGGAGAGCTCTAGACACATTAAAACAACACATCTGGAGGCAATAGAGTTTAAGATAAATCCAAACCTGAGAGGAAGAGTTATTACTATAGCCTCTGGGTCTTCCCCGGAGATAGCCAACCTTGTTTGGCTGCTTAAGAACAAATTCTTCTCAAGGGACATTGATTAGTCGCAAGTGATTCCACCTTGTTATCCTAGTCCTTTGTCACCAAGCACTAGTAACTTCAATGCTCCAGAAGTTGGAATCGTGAGAGGATCCATGGGCTCCCATTTCCAAAGGCATCTACCTACTCTTTTGGAAGGCATAAGTGTGCACACAGAGGGTCATTATAGCAAAGTCATTTCTCAAATACACCAGGCCATTAGAGAAGGTTCCATGGATAAGAATTGTGGAATTTTTTGTTTGTGCATGAAATCTCTGTGGGAAACAACAAGTACACATCCAGGAGCATGACTCCGCCTTTTGCTATAAACTTGGTGAAAGGATTAATCTGGATTTCTTCATCATTATGTAAAACCTCAGATTTGGCACAAGGAAATAAATGTGGCATGCCTTTTATACATCCTTCTCAGCAAGCTCTGGATATCCCTCAAACCCTGATAAACCAGGAACTCAACAGAAGGCCGGTACAAGTAAAGGAAAACAATGTATCAAACCAATCATCAGAATGCTTTAACTTTCTGCCTGTCTATGATAAAAACAGCAGCAATATTTTTAGATTTTCACTCTTGGTCTGGAAGGTGGCGGGTGTAAGTGGGAAAATTGGGATCCAGACATGATCTGACTTTGTGTGCTCTTTTCTGGTGCTCTCTTTATAGGAGACATGGGCTGTACTGTTTTACACATCAATGGCTTTAAAACATTCCATCTGGCAGCTACTCCATCTCCCTTTGGCCACCACAAGATGGCTTTGTGTTATATATTTCAGTCATGGTCAACGTCAAATACTTATTTTACAAAGATGATACACCATTTTACCAGATACTTTGATTTGAATTGGTGAACGGCTTATGTTTGGGCATTGTGAATTTTTATAAAAACATTCCTGAAGCTGATAGAGGCTGTGTATTGTGAAAGCTGGACTTTGATCTGGACTCCCTTAAATCAAAAGGTGGCAATGAGCTGGGTCTGTTGTGGGGAGGTGATTCTAATGTCCTTCTTTGCCCCACTGTCTACCGGGATGTTGATGGGAATTCATGATACATTTGGGAATACAATTAATCACTTAATGGTGAAATTCAATATGAGTTTCGGATAAGGGTAAGCGTGAGGATTCAGGTATTGAATTTATCTTATTGTTTGCCAACTTAGTCAATAAGGTAGAGGTCATCTCTTATATAACCTCACTATGGGTGACCATCTTCCCCAAAGTTTAATTCTAGAAAATCCCAATTGGCATGTGGTTATCTGTCCAACTAAGTGAGTCACCACTATGTCTGCACAAAAGAAAAAAGGTATTCGCATTAAATGGGAGTTTGTTAATGCCAAAACATTTTCGTCCCAGCTGGTCAAAGGAAACCACACCTTATTTGGCACTTGTTTACATGCAGCGGGCCATGTCTTACTCCTCTGCCATGCGGCATGGGTTGAGGAGACCAGAACCTTCACAGACATCCAGAATGGGTTCAGGATAGGGATGGGGAAAGAGGATCAAAGCCTCAATCTTTCCAACGTATTGGGGTAATATACAGTTGCTAAGCGTGGCTCCCTGTTTTGGGATTTCATTGATCTGTCCAACACATTTGACTGTGTATTCCACCCTAAATTGTGGGATATAATGGAAGATCTAAGCATTGACAGACCAATCATCAACACCATTAGGAACATTTACAGCGATTTAAGAGCTGAAGTTAGGTTTGAATTTGGGGAGAGTGTTACGAGATGTTTGGAGTAAGTGAGTGTCCATGCGCCCTTTCTCTTCTCTCTATATATTAACCATCTGGAGAGGGAGTTAGTGCTAAGGTCTAGGGACAGGCCCCACATTGGACAGCATCCCATACTAGCATTATTATAAACAGACAATGCCATCTTCATGGGCTGCACTCCTGTTGCCAAGCAGCGACAAAGGGATGCCTTTTGCTCCTTTAAGGAAGGGCTAGATCTGAGGATCAATACCACCATGTCCTTTGTAATGTCCTGTGGACCAAATCATCCCTTAAGCTATACTCTAGCCTGTTAAAACACACTGGCAGTTTAAATTATCTAGGGGTAACCTTTCAATGTAGAGGCTCGTGGCTTCCTCAGTTAGAAGTTAGAAGTAATCAGCCAGCGAGGAGTATTAATGCTCTTTTCCCCTTCACAGCCAAACTAGGTAAAAGTCAGATTAGACTCATGTTGACCAGCTATTTGGCTAAATGTACTAATATGGCATCCTATGGAACAGGGCTATGGAGTATACAGGTGGCTCCGTCCTTGCAGGTAACGGAAAATAAATATATCTGCTGCCTAGTGGCACTTCTCCCATTTACCTCTACTTTTATTTGTCATACCGAGTTAGGGCTACTATACCTTGAACATTCAAAGGACATGCCCAGTAATGTTGTGGCGCAGGGTTTAGACCAATGAGGCTCTATCACTGGACAAAATGATCACGAGGACTGTTTGTCCTTGACCCAAGGATTAGAGATTCCCTGGTTGAGGTGAATTAGGAATATGGTCGTTGCCGTGAGCAGGCAGGATTTTTTGAAGACCTTTCTATAGCCTTAAATATGGTGGTTAAAAAGATTCTTAGTGACATGTGCTGCACCTATTGGGAAGATAAGAGGTGGGTAAGAGTAACTGAGTCCAATTTCGTTACTTCATATCTGCAGCTTACTCCATTTAGGATTGTTCAACCATTTTTTTTACATATTGCACATCACTAACAGCACTTTATTCTACTGAAGTTTTGCATTAGCTTATTCCATAGGCTACGCACTTTTCATTGATGCAAAGACTGGACACAGGGGGCACGATTCACAAAAGTTATCTGAGACAAAATCTTTCCATATTCACAAAGTGCATTTAGGAGTAGTAAAGTTAGGATTTTGTCTCAATTTCTCAGCTTAATCTACATTTTGGTCTTAAATTTAATTTAAGACCAAAACTTAGATTTGACTGAGACAAAGGTTTGGTCTTAAGTTCAAGTGTTGGTCTTAAGTTTAACTTTGGTGCCCGAATGTAAGAGCGAGGGGGGTGGGGGTGCTGGCAATTCTTGCCTTTGCTTCCCTGCGATGGCCGCAGGTAAGAGCAATGGAGAAGGCCGCTGCCCGTAAAACTTGTACCACCTGGAGCGGACAGACCCCCTTTAGCCCCCTCCTCCCCCCACTACACCACTGCCTGGCCTCAGAGGAAATTGTTTTCACTGTTTATACTTTCCTAAGGTTGGTGATTAAGTCAAGGAAATTGCTTGGTTAGGCTATAAGATGAATGTTTTTGCATAACTATTTGAGGTACTGCATCCTTAGAAATCCTTGACCCTAGACAAAACTGTGCTGTCTGTGTATATTCTTGCGAGGCCTGATCCGAATGCTGATAAAATGTATCGGTAAGCTCTCAAGTTAAAAGTTCTTGTAGTCTTTGCACTTTGAGATCTCTGTTTTTAAGATGTTTTAAAGTATTGATTGGGGATAATAGTCCGGAATTCTTTAAAAAAAATTTTTTTAAGGATGTTAATGTGAAATCAAGTTGTTTTAGCATGTTCTCTTGTAACTTGTGTCTTATAGCATATGTTTGTATTTTGCTTTTATGGTCTAGATTATAATGAACACATAAAGTTATTGCCTTAACTCACAAAATATTCAGTCCAAAGGGATGTCCAAAGGGATAAAACGTTGACCCTCCAAGAGTTACGTAGATATTAAAGCATTTTTGAAAGATTTATAGCTAGCACCTAAAGAGGCCTTTCTGTGAAAAAGATGGTTTTGTCGTTTCACTTCATACTCAAACTACTGACATTAGAGTCTTTGCAGAGTTCTCCAGCTGGCCCATTTACCAAACAAACTATCTTGCTATGAGTGGAACCTGACCTAAATAAAGGTTACTGCAGCAGGTACATCAACACAAGAAACCATATTTCACGCCAGGATAGTGACCCTGGAAAGATCACAGGGAGGAATATTGAGAGACAAATGTATATTTAATCTAACTTGTGCCTGACTCTGCCTCATCTCTACTGGGCAAACAAACGATTATTCTATTTGAGAATCTGGAAAGTTGGACATTGCCTCTGAAAGACTGTTAGCATTTGGACTATGACAGTCTTTTATGTATCAGGCATGTAAAATGTAGTGAAAGGAGATGGATTAAGAACAGGACTGGATGTCCCAGCCAGGTGTTCAATCCTTTCACACTGCAAACTCATGTTTCTCATACCTCATGAGAAAGGTGAGAGGGGCATTTAGAATATACCCATTCAGTTCTAGGCCTCTCAGTTATGACTAGCACTTGTACTGCATCATTAAAACTATAGCAGTCCTTTCAAAATTGATATTAAAAGCAACAAAGCCCTGAAAGAAAAAGGCCAGTTGAGAAAGGCATCAGTGTCCTTGCTGGGATCTGATTGTGCCCGATTAAAACTGTAACTGTGAGGTACTGGTACTGCATACCATAATTTTACTAGCCCAACCTGGAAGAACTGGCAATTTCCATTTAAAACTCAACAGTAAGCATGCAGAAAATTGCTTTTCGCTTTCCACATTGGCCATCAGCATGCTTAATAGCTATGCAGGAATATAAATGCTTGGCCTCTCTTAGACTGCTAACAATATTACAAATGTTTAGTTTTCTACGTATGTCTCATCATACTACCCTATTTGTGAGCATTCCATGGTCCGATTCTTAAAGCTGTTTGCTCATGCATGTTCAGCTTAAATATGCCCCAGTCTTGATATAGAAGTGCAAGGTATTCACAGTGACGTTGCACTGGCAAATTCCTTTACTTATTCATACTATCTTTTTTTTTAAACAGTCTTTATTGATGTTTTTCATTAAACAAACAAACCAACCCCCAGCCCCCACCCCACCCTGACACAGGCATGATAATTAAATGAATATATAAGCATAAACATAAATATAAACATAGGTCAAAATAAACAAATAATTTATACAAAAGTATAGTTTGCTCAGATCTAATAAAGAGGTAGTTCCATCCTATACATCCTTATTTAACCCGTATGTTCAATCCATTGTGCTAAGGGTTTCCCAATTTCAAGTCCTAGCTTCTTCCTATTACGGCCCTTTCGCTTATATATTGCAGTTTCCAAACTATAAGTTGCCACTAAGCGTGTTTGCCACTGTTGGAATGTAGGTGGATATACATCAAGCCAGGCTGATGCAAGACAAATTCTAAATACAGCCAATGCCACATATATCAAGCCCCTTGTGTGCAGTGGTCGTGTATCAACACTTGCCCCAATTACAATTTCGGGAGTGGTTATCTCTATCTTATCTTTAAAAATTTTAGAGAGAAAAGTGGATATCTCCTGTTTTATAATAAAGAGTTCCCCTCAAGTGGCTAACATGTGCATTAAATCAGCTTCCGGTAATGAGCATCTAGGACAATGAGTCCCCTTGCCTGTACTCCACTTAGCTATTTTTTAGGCGTATAATAGAGTTGAAAAAAAGTCTTGTAATATTGTGCCTGTAATTTGGTTGAGATTAACATTGATTGACAATGATCGAAACCCATTTGAATAGAGGATTCTGGAATATCTAATTGATCCTGCCAAATTTGGATATGTTTATCTAAATCGTCAGGCAACATGGTAATCAGATTAGTATATATTTCCCCAATTTTAATTGTATTATTTTGTGTAATAGTTTCAATTAATTGTATTTTCCGAAATGAGGAGTTGCCACCACCCTTGTTAAAATAAAATCTCTAATTTGTAGATATTTAAAGAAATCACGATGATCCAAACCAAATCTCTTTTTCAACAGATCAAATGTGCTAAACCCAATTGAATTATAAAATGAACCAAGTGTTGTGATACCGAGCCTGACCCACCGTTCCATGCATGCATCGGAAAAGATCTCTGGGAGGTTACGATTTCGATATATAGTTGTATAGTGCGAGAATCTACCAATCCTGAGGATTTTACGTATATTACCCCATGCAGTATAGATACCCTTTAAAGTTTTAAACCAAACCTTTTTAAAGTGGCAATCAAATGTCAAACACCAAAAATGATTTTGCGTCTCTTCGCCTAAAATAAGTTCCTGTGGGGTTGGAACCCCTCTCATTTCCTCTGATAGCGAGTTTGGGGTTAAGAGTGCTCTACTATAGTTAAGAATAGTCGCCCACCAAAAAAGTTTAAGGTTTGGAAGGGCAAGTCCTCCCCTATCTTTAGGAAGACTGATGTATTGTATGGCTCTACGTGATTTACTGTATCCCCAAATGAAACGAGAGAATATTCCATCAATTTCTTTAAAAATTTGTTGGTCGAACATTAGGCATATAGTTCTAAAAAAGTATAGGAATTTTGGAAAAAATACCATTTTAATAAGATTACATCTACCAATAATGGCTAGCTGTAAATTATGCAGTTTCTTCAAAGCTTGATCCGTTTGTTTCAATAGTGGATTAAGATTAATTTTAACCAAATTATCGAGATTTGAGGTAATATTAACTCATAAATAAACTGCATTAGTTACTACCCTATTATCACAAAAATTAAGTTGGTTATGAATTATAATTTGAGTTTTATTTGAGTTTAATTTATAGCCCGAAACTGCTCCAAAATTCCCGGCTTCTTGTTCGATTAATTTGATGGCCTCCTCTGGATTAGTTGTTGTTACAGCAATATCATCAGCGTATGCCAATGTTTTGGTTGCTCCATTGGGGGTCATTATGGGTCTTATAGCTTGATTATGTTACAGTTTCCGAATAAACGGATCTATAAAAAGGGCAAATAGTAGTGGGGAGCAGGGGCAACCCTGCCTTGTCCCTCTTGTCACTTTAAAATTATCCGATGCCTCACCATTTATCATAACTGTTGCTTCCGGTTTAACATATAACATGCGTATTGCCCTAATGAATGTTTCCCCTATCCCACTCCTTGACATAGTTGTCCATAAATATTGCCAGGAGACCCTATCAAACGCTTTTTCAGCGTCTAGCAATATAAGAGCCATAGGGTCCCCCGCAACTTCAGCTATGTCAAAGAGTGTGATAACCCTTTGAATGTGATCGGTGGTTGATCGGCCTGGAATGAAACCATGTTGTCTAACTGAAATGATTGTATGAATTAGTGGAGCAAGGCGACTGGCCAATAATTTAGAAAACATTTTAGAGTCATTATTAATTAGGGTGATCGGACGGTAAGCCCCTAACTCGTTCGGGTCTTTGTTCTTCTTAGGGAATACAATAATCTTTGCCTGTGCCCAAGACCCTGGTGGTTGACCACCCTGAAACACTTGGGTCTGTAACTTAATGAAAATCTCTTTCAATTGTTTACTAAACCTGGCATAAAATTCTGATGGAATACCATCAAGCCCCGCTGCTTTAACAGGTGAAAAGCTATGTATTGATAAAAGTATCTCAACCCACTGTGGTTTCTCCGCCAGAATATCTTGATCCGTTGGGGAAAGTGCTGAAATGTTAACAAATCCAGATATTCCTCTATTTGTGATTGGGTTTTACATGTCTCGGTGTATAATTCCTCATAATATCTTTTAAATGATTCTCTAATTAAATCAGTATCTTGTATAAGACCTTTCACAGGGTCTCTGATCTCTTTAATTATGTTGTCGGTATAGTCCTGCCTTGTACGAACAGCCAATTGGTGCCCCACTTTTTCGCCAAGCTCGTACACCTTTTCCTTATTTTGAGTGGCTTTACAAATTGCTTTAGATGTAAATATTTCTACAATTTGGTTTTTGGTAATGGTAACTTCACTTATCGCTTCATCCACGTTAATATTTCCCTGAATTGCCCTTACCAAATCTTCCTCTTTATTAGCTAATTTATTTTGTAGAGTTTTTATTAACAATTTTTAATTTTGGTTGCTTTTGATAGAAAATCTAATGGTTTCTCCCCTAATTACCGCTTTAAGAGTACCTCAGACAATTTCCAGCGGGGCGCTGCCGATATTAAATTCTAAAAATTCCGGAATCCATTTTTCTATATGCTGACAATATTCTTCGTTGAGCACTAAAGCCCTTTCAAAAGTCCACCTCTTATGATTCGGTTGTATCTTACCTATATCAATACTTATGATTAAAGGGTTTTGATCAGACAAAACTTTCGGCAATTTATCTATAGTGCAATTTATGACTATGGAGTGTGAGGCAAATATATAATCTAATCTAGCCAATTTGTGATGTGGATTGGAGAAAAAGGTGAAACCTGGATTATTTGAAGAGTGCATTTGCCAGCAGTCAATAATACCATGTGTATTACAGATCTCTTCCAGGGCCTTATACACTCTCGGTTTCCTTCCTTGATAGATAAAATTGGTTGGCCTTTGCCCCCAATCTGCCGGGAGATTCAGATTAAAGTCACCGCAAATAATTAATAGTAATGGCCAATGTGCTAATTCATTGTTCAGAAATAGAAAGGGAGCAGGATCATCATCTACGCACCCATATACCGAGCAGATAGTTACTTTTTTCCCTATACTATATTGACATTCGGTAATGGCCCATCTTCCAAATTTGTCTGCCGTTGATTTGCCAAATTGAAGACCCCTACCACGTGCCAAATTGTTACTCCCCGTGTTTTATTTGCCTGACTTGTTGCCTTAATCACCCTATAACTTAAGGTTTTTCAAATTGATTTTTGAGATACTTCAACATGAGTTTCCTGAACGCAAACTATTTCCGCTCCAATTGCGTTAAGATATATTGCAGTTCTTTGCCGGTTTTTTGGGTCGTTTAATCTACAAATATTAATTGTTAATATTTTTATTTGACTCATTGATACACAAAAAAGATTGATCTGACAATAGTGCTTTCCTCAAGCAAATGAGTTCTTATAAATTCCACATTCTCTGACCTGATTTCATGTCTGCGCCCCCATCCCCACACTATTCCCCCTAGTGCCCCTTTAAAAAACATACTGCCCCCTCCCATTAGGCCATCCCACCCCCACTACCCCTTACTGAGGCTGCCTGGTTCAGATTGAACCAGGTTATGGGCACCAGTTTGATTGGTAGCTCTAAGTGGCCACTCGCCTGAACGCCTGTGTGTACCCGAAAGAATACGGTTAATCTTAATCATAGTGTGTTTGGTTTGCATCAGTTAATACTCAAATATACAAGTTAGTGACAGTTAGAATCAGTGCATCGATTTTGTTTGTGACTCTTGATGAGTAATCTATTTATTATTCTTGCTTTTGACTGGCTTGGTGATTTCTTTTAAGTACGCTTCTGCCTGTACTTCACTGGAGAAGATTCTCGTAGTGCCATTAATTATGATTTTTAATCGTGCCGGGTTCTGTAGATAAACAGTGGCACCCTTTGATTCAAATGGGGAAATTAATTGTCTCAGCCTCCGGTACACAGTCAAAATATCGAATCTTTAATTTCGACTTACACTTATATCGAGTTGCTAATATCGAAGGGACAGAATATCGATGTCCAGAATATCGATGGCCAGAATATCGACCCTAAGGTAAGTAATATCGAAATTACTTATATCGATAGCATATATATCGATGTAAGTAATTTCGATTTACTAATATGTGTTAGAAATTTTACTTAAGTATTTAAATTAATTGTTATAATATGTGTTTAATATGTTTTTATAAATAAAAAAAATATAAAAGTAAATTATATGTTTTACTACCAGAGCGGGTTGTGGGTTTTTAGGGGAATAGGGTGGGAAGTAATTTATTTGTAATTAAATAATTATTTTTTAATGATTAATTTATTTTGCAATTAAATATTAATTGGCAATGAATTATTTTAATTGATTAATTGATTAATTAATTTATAATTTATGTATATTTTTAAGTAAATTATATGTTTTACTACTGGAGCGGGTTGTGGGTTTATAGGGGAATAGGGTGGGAAGTAATTTATTTGTAATTAAATAATTATTTTTTAATGAATAATTTATTTTGCAATTAAGTATTAATTTGCAATGAATTATTTTAATTGATTAATTGATTAATTAATTGATAATTTATGTATATTTTTAAGTAAATTATATGTTTTACTACTGGAGCGGGTTGTGGGTTTATAGGGGAATAGGGTGGGAAGTAATTAAATTGTAATATTAATTAATTTTGGGTAAAGGAGTATTTTTAGGGTTCAGGGTCAGTTTTCAGTTCTTGGGTAAAGGGGTATTTTTAGTGTTCAGGGTCAGTTTTCAGTTTTTGGGTAAAGGGGTATTTTTAGGGTTCAGGGTCAGTTTTAAGTTTTTGGGTAAAGGGGTATTTTTAGGGTTCAGGGTCAGTTTTCAGTTTTTGGGTAAAGGGGTATTTTTAGGGTTCAGGGTCAGTTTTCAGTTTTTGGGTAAAGGGGTATTTTTAGGGTTCAAGGTCAGTTTTCAGTTTTTGGGTAAAGGGGTATTTTTAGGGTTCAGGGTCAGTTTTCAGTTTTTGGGTAAAGGGGTATTTTTAGGGTTTAGGGTCAGTTTTCAGTTTTTGGGTAAAGGGGTATTTTTAGGGTTCATGGTCAGTTTTCAGTTCTTGGGTAAAGGGGTATTTTTTGGGTTCAGGGTCAGTTTTCAGTTTTTGAGTAAAGGGGTATTTTTAGGGTTCAGGGTCAGTTTTGGGTTTTTGGGTAAAGGGGTATTTTTAGGGTTCAGGGTCAGTTTTCAGTTCTTGGGTAAAGGGATATTTTTTGGGTTCAGGGTCAGTTTTCCCTACTGTTGCACCCACTGGAGTGGGAATAGTAATTTTAACCCCTACGCTATCCAACACTTTCCCTACTGTTGCACCCTCTGGAGTGGGAATAGTAATTTTTACCCCAACGCTATCCAACACTTTCCCTACTGTTGCACCCTCTGGAGTGGGAATAGTAATTATTGTTAAGTAAGTATATATTATGTATGATTTGTTATTTTTTTTTTATTAAATATGTATTATTATTTTTTTTACCATTATTAAATATATTTAAATATGTTTAAGTAATTTATAAGTATTATTTACAGTATTTTTCATGTTATTTTAAACCCCCAAAAAAACGATATATTTGACGATATTTTTAACATCGATATTATTTTTTCGATATTTTGGTACTTACCATGTTGTACATAGGGCGTCGATATTCTTGCAATCGATATAATTACGCCGATATTTGTGTAGGTCGAAATTCTGTCTGTCGAAATTCTGTCATAGATCCTCAGCCTCCACCTTCTTTCCACAGTTGCATGAGCGAAATCAGGTCTACAAAAAAATGAGAAGCCCTTATATTCTCTTTTGCTGGTGGGGCGGGCTAAATCAAAAATTGATTCGCGAAGTAGGAAGTTACCAAAATTAACCAAGAACGCCCAAGGATACTGTGCAGCTGTCTGAGATTTTTTAGAAAGGGTCATGGGAAAACGATGGGCCCTTTGTATTTCTTTAGTAAAGTCCCACATGTGTAACTCTGGAAATGATTCTTTCAAAAGTGCTATCATGTAACCCCGGGGATCATTCCCCTCTGCATTCTCCGGTATCCCCAAAAAACGTAAATTATTCCAACTCGCTCTGTTCTCCTGGTCTTCCACCTTCTGCATTAAGTCTTTAACAATACCATCCTGCTCTTTCCCCAATGTTTGTAGAGCCGATACATCTTGTTCGATATTTTCCATTCGTGTTTCCACTGATACCATCCTATCCGAAATTTCAAGACATGTAGCTCCCACTTTTTGTACTGCCCCTTGAAGTTTCTGAATAGCAGTGTGAACGACAATTTAGTTTTTTTTGTTATCCTGCTTCACGTCTTCTTTAAGATTCTTGATTGATTTTAAAATGTCACACAAAGAAGGTTCTGATTGTGACTTCCTACCATCCCAAAGTTCGGGTTGTGAAATCATAAATGTTTTGGATTCTCCGGAAGGACATGGTCTTGAGGCCGAGCCAGTAACGTCTTGTATAGGAGTAGTCCTGGGTCTGTGACTAGTCTGTTCAGTATTACTCCCTTGATCCGTAGTATCCTCATAGGTTAGTTTGTTTTGTCTTTTTTGCCTTCTTTTTCTTCTTTCCTGGTTCTTTCTAAACACACTATCCTTTGAAGCAGTACTCGATTTCTTAAATTCAGACTCTTGTGTTTGTTCTGATTCTGGTTCCGATTCTAGTGCGGGCTCTGGTTCTGATAAGTCGAGTTTATTATCTGATGGTTCAGGGGATCCGCCACTTATCCGCTCTAGCTCTTCTAGCTGCTGCAATTCACTAGAGGTAGAGGCACCAGTTTCGTAAATTTCCGAACCTGAATCAGATTCAGCGGATGCTACAGGACCATCATTGTCTGAACCTTGTTTGTGCTTGACTTTGTTTTGATCTGGGTTGACATCTTCCCCAACAGCAGTTAATTCTGGTAAGTCGTGTATCATCTGTGTTAGTTGTACCTGAGGTGCCACTTCTAGATCCTGACCTAAGATCTGGGTTGTTTCTACGCTGGGTATCACTGAGGCATGACCAGTTTTAGAGTCTATTTTTGTATTCAGCTTACACTCGACCATTCCGACAGTAGCTATGTTTTTCCCCACCCTAGCTGGTGTCGTTATATGTTCGGGTACTGTTATCGAGTTGACTGTATAGGTGGGTTCTTTCGTTTTACTCATCAAATCACTTACTGGTTTTATATTCACAACAGTGGAATCTTCGTTTCCAACTGATCCCGGCATAGCTTTGGCTACAGGATTAAATATACTTGGGATCAATGGTTGGGCTTCTGCTGCTTGAGCTGTTTGCCCTGTCGCTTTAGCGGCAGTTTTTTAAAATTCTTTATTGTCTGCAATCTTCTTGCCTTTTTTGCCTGCAAGTCTGTCTTATCTATGGCACTGTTCGACTTATCTACTTTATCTTCTCCATCACAATCAGTACTTCTGTCTCTCCCCATTACTCCAGTTTTAGCCTTGTTTTTATCTCTGCTTTTATCTTTCAACTTCTCTTTATCTTTTTCTTTCTCTGCCTTGCTCTTTAGGCCTCTTGTCTCGGGTCGGTTCACAATATTCATAATACTCATGGTACTCGCCCCTGTTTGTGGTGCAGTCTCCTCCCCGGTTGAGCCTATAGGACTAATAGGACCTATAGGACCTGTGACCTCTGGCCCCCCTGATCCAGTTAATACTGCAGCGGTATTAGTGCCCAAGATGTGGGTTCCCGCAGACTCCTCCATACTACTCCTTCTCGTTTTTGCCCAGATAATTTTAAAGAATAAATCACCTTTGCCAGATTTCGCCCTCCTGAGCAGACTTAACGGTCTGCTAAATGATCTGAATGATTTGAGTGATCTGGACCTGAATCCCTTTTCAAAAATCAGTTCGGGCAAAACATGCCAGAGTTGGTTACAGAGATTGGGATCGGCGAGCATCAGTAAACAGAAAACATCACCATTCACAGCATACACAGTAGGCATGAGCAGTAGGCATGAGCAAGCATCAGTTCACAGTTCACAATCCCACAATCTCCTCGGAGTTGGAGTCCGGCCTTTTGCGGAGATTCGAACCACTAAGATCAAGAGTAAACCATACTCAGGTCGTGTGTCATCCAGTCCAATCCTACCATGCCTAATGGTTAGATCAATAACAGTTAGGATTCGCTCCCACTGATACCCAACGTAATACTCAGCGTAGTGCGAGAATTACACAAGCTCCACGCAGCTCTTCAAAAAACACTTCAAATATACTTCACAAATTTTTAGCAAGGCCAAGCAAAAGCAAAGCTAAAACACCGTTTAGCACTCAGTCAGTAGAGAGGGAACCACCAAAAACAGCAAAGACAGCTCATCAGCGTTTTTATCCACCATCTAAAAAAGAATTTTTCTCACTGCTATCTTTCAGTGTCTTTCAGTGTCTTCAATGAGAAAATGTTACTTGTTAAACTGCTAGTTTTGCTAGAGTTTTTTTTTGAGTGACAGTTACTGAGAAAGAGAGTTTTTTTTAAACCCCCCCGAACGCTGCAAACGCTGCAATCCGCCAGCCAGCCAGGTCGCTAGCACCTGATTTTCTCCCGGTGTTTCTCCCGGTGTTACCCGCCTTTCAGCTGCTCTCACTCACGTTCCAAGGCTCTTCTCCAGTCAATCTAGCCACTTGTCATCAACCGCTCGTCCTCAGCGGACTCCAGCGGCTGCTGGCAGATCTCCCAGCACTCCCGACTCTCCCTGCTCTGCGCGCCGGCTACCTTCTGAACGGCGACCACTCCGAAGGCTCCAACACCCTCAGGCACTCCAGTCGGCGTTTTTCACGGTACTGCCGGCCGAGCTACCGGTCTTTCCGAACGTTTTCCTGGCGCAACCAGTAGCCAGCAGTATCAGCAATATCAACATAGGGAGACCGGTATCCGATATCGAGAGGTCCACATCGCCAGACGCACCTCCGGTCACACCCCGGTGCCTCAGGTGAGTCGTTGCAAGTCAGTCGCAAGCCGCCACAACCAATACGTTTTCTTTCCTTTCAAATTTATTGGTGTCGCTGTCAAACACACTCGTCTTGTCTCGTAATCGGCATTTTTCAGTGCCGGGATGGGCTAAAACATGAGCAAATAAAGTTACGGGGGTCCGGGCCAGCCTCAAGCTCCACTCACACCTGACGCCATCTTGACCTCTCAACTTATTCATACTATCATCCCATAATAGCATCTTATTGGGCCTGAGTAAATCCTACAAGAGGGTCAGGGTGGGGTCCTTGAAGATGCCCTGAAAAGTTGTAGGAAAGGTACAAACTCACAAGTATGTGAATATTTACAAAAAAATTTCTGGCCCATCTCCCTCACTTTTAAATGATTGGGGATATACTTTCGTACGGGGCAGGGCCCAGGGTTTCTTACCAAGGTGGGAATGGGCCTGGAGCACTCACAAAAATGGTTTTACTAACAGGATAGCATTTTCCACTGGAACTAAATATTTCTCCTAGGAGAAAAACTATTGAAAAAAGCCAATTTTCAATAAAAGCAGTTCATCATGGTAAGGACGACCAACTGGTTGTGTCAAAACTTTACATTTTCACCAGTGCCTCTATTTTCCTTCCCTCTTAGCTTCCTATGGGAACAATGAATTTCAGTGAGACCCTAGTAGTGCTTTTACAATGTTTTTAGCTGCTTGGAGAAAAAGTTAAGAAGTTCAGAAGCAGATATGCACTACAGGTTCCCAGAAAAGAAAGGGCTGTCCTCTAGATCAAGAAAATTGCATGTTCATGACCATTGCAGGGAGGACCACCTCTCGCCTGATAAATGAAGAGGTGCCACATCACACCCATTTGTCCTCTCTGCCCCCAACTAAAACACTCATGAAGGAGAACATATATTATTATTCTGTTGGGCGTGCATTTTAGGTGCATTCAATGGCGTAACACAGACCCCCTCAGCCCCTGAGCTCAAGGTCTCCCCCCAGGACAGTGCCCAGGCCTGCAAGCTCTTGAGTGAGTCCAGAAGAGGGGGCGGGTGGGGGGTACTTTGCAGGGGGGGCCTCAAGTTTCACTAGGACACTGGGTGTATTCAAAGGAGAGAGGATGTCTTATTACAACCAGCAGCAGCTCCTCCGCTATGGCAGAGGAGCATCGGCCTCACGCCCCGCCAGCAGTGTAAAAAGAAAAAAACCCTATTAATTAAGCCAGTTTATTATCGTTTTATTTTATTTCCCGGCCCAGTCTTTGGGGGGGGGGTGGCTAGGGGGATGACAGGCACCGGCGAGGATTGGTGGGCACGTCTATCAGTGTGCTTGTCGGTTTAGCCAGCTGTCTGAGGATGGCCAATCCGACGTGCACTGAAGCTCTCTCCAACCCAGTTGTGTTTTCAGGTTGGAGAGAGCAAGCACAGGCTCCCACTGTGCGGGCAATTGTTTTCGATTGCACCCTTTCTCTGGATCAATAGTATTCCTCCTCCTCCAAATAGAGTTTGACTCTCACTTTTTAATCTTTTTACAGACTATTCACCGACCTGGTCAGCCCATCCTCGGCACCAGGAATAGGTTAGTACGCACACCACATTGAACCATATGGCTTTAGGTTGACAATGTGCATCATTAATTTTATTTTCACCTCTGAGGTTGCCTCACCTTCCCTTTTGTCCTGATGAAGGCCCGCGAGCGGAGGTTTTAAATTATCCTCTACGCACAAGTCGGGTCGAAACGTCTACGCATACCCCCCAGCAAGGATCTGTACCATACTATATCACCCTGCACTTTTGCCTGATGGTGCAGTTATGCACTTTGTAAAAGATCATTAATTTGTTGAATTCTATTATGGACACGTCTCATTATACTAATATGTGTTGTACAAAATAACCAGTATCAACATCAAATGGATACTAAGTTGACTATCTACAGCCTTTTATTTCCCCTTTTTTCTATTTTAAGCACAAGCACTTTCTTCTCCTTACAACTTTTACTTTGAGCAACCTACTCAAGCTCTCAATTTATATGTGGTAATGTCTTTACCAATTTGTCGGATTGAAAAAATGAAAAAGTAAATATTTTTCGATAAAACAGAATGTGGATGTGTTTTCTCTTTTTCTCTTTCATGGTGCTAACCACTGATTAATTCATGCTCTATACTGTATTGATTACCATATGTTGATTATTTGGATAGCACCCACTAAAAAGTTTGTCTCACTTTTTGCACTCTTACATAGCAGGTCTAGGACCATTTGTTCTCCATAACATGACAGCCAACGTCAATGCTGTCACCGCCTCATGCCTGTATACCCTGAAGCTGATGAGGGAGATTTTTAATAGCTCCCATCCAGCATCCAGAAAATCATCGCAAGCCCTTGTCACAAGCAGTCTAGACTACAGGAATACATTCTAAGCCGATCAACAAAAAACTCAACTGAAGGCTGCAGACTATTCAGAACTCATTGGCCGGAATCACTCTCAACCTTCCAAGCTGCATTCACATCACACCACCCCTGAAGGAGCGCCACTGGCTCCCCATATGCAACCAAGCACAAATCAAACTCATCACACACACTTTCAAGGTACTACATAACACTGACCCAGCATACCTCAACTAATGCATTTGCTTTCACAACCTTCCAGAACCTCCAGTCATCTGGACTTCTACATGCACACATCCCATGCATACCGAAAACCAAATCTGGGTGTTGACCCTTTTACTACATCGATCCTAAAATGTGGAACAACCTGCTGCTACATAGAAGAGCCTCCTCCTCCTCACTGCTTGATTTTCACAAGAAGCTGTAGACCTGGCTGTTTGAATAGTCCCACTTAGCCCTCAGTTTGGCTAACCACATTCCTGCTCAGTGCTAGGATACCTCTCCAATGGTAGTGCACTCCACAAAACTGCATAACATAACAACACAATACCTACATATCTTTTGGAATTGCTACACTTCATTGGGTATGCCTTCTTAATACAGGGTCTCAATCATTAATTAAACTAAAAAGTCCTTGTTTTGTAAACATGTGTCTGGCATAAACATCCTTGCCTGTATGGTCAAACAAAGTCACCTTCTGCCGATTATCCTTTCTCTCCTCCTCTTCCTCCTTTGATGAGCTTCAAGAATTTGAACCCTCCACACTACATCACACAGTGCAGCCATTGTGAAAGATTGCATGGCATTTTAGGGCCCCATTTATCCTTTGTAACGAGTTACAACATGTTTCAAATCAAAGGTATTTTGAACACTCGAACCACTGTATTTTAACACATTTCCTAATAACAAATGCTTTATACATCAAAATAGCAACTAGTTATTTCCTGTTGCTAAAATAAAAAATTGCAATTTATTCACTGCCATTTTAACCCCTTGTATGCGGGGCGGATTCCCCTGCTGTTCTGGGGGGTGGGGATGCGCGCACAGCGCCCCGGTGCTCATGACGAGCTGAGCTCGTCATGACCACACCCGTTTGTGTAGAATGTTCGCACAGCAGGGGAATTTCCCCAGCGTGCGAGCGTTCTAATGGTCATGACGAGCTCAGCTCGTCATGAGCACCGGAGCACCGTGGCTCTTGACGAGCTGAGCTCGTCATGAACGTTCAAGGGGTTAAGGAACACTACTTTAGCGAGTCTTTGACATTGCAAACATACCATTTAGATGTAGGTAGCTAGTATGCGACTGGTTACCATCTCAAAATTCTTTCATACATGAACATTGTGCTCATTTTCTATTGTCACAGTCAATCAACCAATCAGGGAATTGTGAAGCGCTCTACTCACCCGTAAGGGTCACAAGGTGCGGGGTGGTGGGAAGCAGCTCCAGTCAGTCGGAGAGCCAGGTCTTGAGGGTCTTCCTGAAGATGTGCAGAATGGGGGCATGCCTGATGTTGATCGGAGGCTTGTTCCAGGTCTTTTTCGTGATGTAGGAGAAGGATCCTCCACCTGTTCTGGCTCTGTGGATGCGCGGGGTTTCTGCGAGGGTGGCGGATCAGAGGTTTTTCTTGGGTATGTGGAAGGCGATTCTTTCATTGAGATATTGGGATCCGGTGTTGTGGAGGCATTTGTATGCATGGGTGAGTATCTTGAAGGTTACTCTCTTCCTGATGGGGAGCCAGTGGAGGTCTCGCAGGTGTTGGGTGATGACTTTGTGTCGAGGGATGCAGAGGACAAGTCTGGCTGCTGTGTTCTGTATGGTCTGGAGCTTGCGGAGCAGAAATTTTTTGATTCTGGCATAGAGGGAGTTTCCGTAGCACAATCTGCTGGTTATGAGTGCTTGGGTGACTGTCTGTCTTGATTCGAGGGATACATTTGAGGGTCTTGCGAAGGATTCGAAGGGTGTTGAAGCAGGTGGAGGTGACGGCGTTGATCTGTCGGGTCATGGAGAGGGAGGAGGTGAGTATGATGCCGAGGTTCCGGCCGTAGTCAGGGGGGGTGGGGAGCTGCCGTGGGTGTTGGGCCACCAGGTGTTGTCCCATGCAGATGAGGACGATCCGAGGATGAGGACTTTTGTTTTCTGCAAGTTGAACTTTAGGCAGCTGCTGCTCATCCATGAAGCGACACCCTTCATTCCTTCCTGGAAGCTGAGTCTTGTGGTGAGGGGGGTCCTTCGTGAGAGAGAGGATGAGCTAGGTGTTGTCAGCGTAGGTTACTATGCTGAGTCCATGATGTCTGATGATGACTGCAAGGGGGGCCATGTAGATGCTGAAGAGCGTGAGGCTAAGCGTTGATCCTTGGGGTACTCTGCAGCTGATCTCTGTGGTTTCGGAGAGGAAGAGAGGAAGTCTGATTCTTTGGGTTCTGCCAGTGAGGAAGTAGAGGAGCTAGTCGAGGGCGGTTCCCTGTATGCCGGCGTTGTGGAGTCTGGCGGTTAGAGCGCAGTGGGAGATGGTGTCGAAGGGTGCAGAGAGGTCGAGCAGGATCAGGGCCGCGGTGTGACCTTGGTTGAAGAGCGTATGGATGTTGTCTGTAGCGGCGAGTAGGGCAGGCTGGGTGCTATGGTACCTGCGGAATCCGAATAGTGAGGGGTCAAGGATGGAGTTCTCTTCGTTGAATTTCATTAGTTGGACGCTGACGATCTTTTCTGTGACTTTGGCCTCGAAAGGGAGAATAGAGAAGGGCTACAAGGTTTCTCATAACCTGGTGAGTGGCAGAATCACTCCATGGCAGGTGAAGATAATCTTTGGATGCACCCCCAGCAGTCTTCAGGGGTGCCCCAAAAGCATGTACAGCACTTCCTGTGCTGGAAATTGATATTACACGGTCCAGTGGGTGAAAAACATAGGCGCAGACAGAAAAAGTGGCTGGGGGAGGAGTGTCTATGTTTCTGCACAATGCGCGGACTTCAGTCCGTACACCACAAAAATAAAAAGTCAGAGTAGCACATGCTCTGTGTACAAGGCTACACTACAGAAATCCAGCAATGCACAAAGCTCCGCCCGATCTTGGTGCAGCAGCCTACGTCCATGCTGCAAATGCAAAACGGAAGGCAGACGGCAGCAAAACACAACTAACTGAGACTCTTGTCTTCCACCGGGAATACACATCGAAAGGGCAGCAGGACGTGCTGAATAGAGGCAACATTCTCAAACTGATGAAATGCATCACTACCTTGGGGGGCATAAACTCCAATGATCTACTTTTGGTTGAATTTCTGCCCGCTCCGAACTCAAACAGTCAGGAGGTGACTAGGACGATTTGGTCCTCCAGCAACGTTGTTGACCTAATTATGTCAGAAGCAGCTCAATTCAAGAACTGGGGTATTGAGCTCGTTCCTCTACAAAGACCAGCCTACCCCTCGCCACTCCGTAGAAGAAACAGTTCTGAACCAGCGAGGCAACAGGCTAACCCCTGCAGTGTCCTAAGGGGTGCATTGGGAAGATCACCAACAAAAAGGGAGGACATCTTCTGGCAGCAACCATTGGATAGGCTGTCAATGACAACTGGCTTGGAACCAGTGTTCACAACAGGGAGGCTCAACTCAGCCCCAAGGAACCAGCAGCCTCGCACACTTACCACTGCCAACTCCGAGCGAGACAGCCCGCTAAACAAGTACTTACGCACCACGGGAGAATGGGTAGCAGTAAGCACAAGGAAGGCACCTCATTCAAATCACGCACTAGTAAGAGGAACAATGTCCAGAACGATTTTCACATGCCCCGAAGAGGTGTGACGCCCTCACCGAACGGGAGAAGACATCAGAGGAAGGGTGCCAGCTTTTGGCATCTGTTCCTGGAACATAAATGGCCTAACCTCCAAAATGGATGACCCGGATTTCATAAAGTATATCTCCCAATTCGATATTGTAATGCTGCAGGAAACCTGGCTCTCAAGCACAAAACACATCCCGGGTTTCACCTGCTTCTCAACAGCGGCGGCCAGAACCAATAAATTTGGTCATCAGTCAGGAGGTTTGGCGACATATGTTTCCACCACCTCAATATCCTCGGCAGTCCAACTGGTCCCACTAACATCCTCAACCCTATCCATAAAGATTAAGCTACAGCTGGGCATCAAAGAGGAAGAAGTCTGCTTTGTAAACGCATATGCTCAACCCAAAAACAGAGCCAAAGACTCAAAGAACATCTTGAATCAACTGGCCGGGGCACGTCACCCAACTGGAGAACCCACTCCTCTTCTTGTCGGGGGACTTCAACCAAAACTTACTTGGCTCGTCATTAGAAGACAAAGCTCTGGCTCTTAATAAAATCTACAGTATACCAGCACAAAGTACTCCTCCAAATTGGAGAAAGCGCCAAAATAACGCTTTTCTCCAAGACTTAGAACACGAAAATCTTCGGGCACTAAACGGCAGATTTCTGACTGACTCCCCTCCAGTAGCTTCTTTCTACTCTCATAGAGCCAGCTCCATCTGGATTACACTTTCGCCAGCCTGGCATTATTTCCATACATCCGGGAATTCAGAATGGGGGACCAGGGGGAAAGTGACTACCGCCCTCAGGAAAGCCAGCTGACAGCAAAAACGCCAATGGTAATCAGGCCAGACAACACACTGGGGGAGATTTATACAATCAACCAAAGGAAAATCAAATGCTCGCCAACCAACACAACCACCTTGGCTGAAACTGCCCTCCAACTGTACAACATACACACATCAGATGCAGCTGGGCTCATTTCCCACTGGGAGCAATACACAGATTCACTGGTAAATAAACTGGCAAGAAAGTCTGCTCCTAAAGGCAACCATAATACAGAGCATAGCAGTATCAGCCTAAAGAAAGGACAAAGAACACAACTACGTTCACAAAAAAGAGCTGCAAACCTATCCCTACGGAGGCTAAGAGCAGCGCCCCAGAACGAACAATTACGAGCCACACTGAAAAAACAAAGGGCTGAGCTCAAACACACAAAATGGGTAATAAAAAAAGACGCAGAAAATGAAGGTTGGGCAAAACTTTTATATGACTCCAAAAGCAACAACAGTGCCCGTTTTTGACAAACAGTAAACAAGATCCTACGCCCAGACCACAAGGACCTTGGTTCACACATTGGGGAAGATCAGTGGCTTAACTACCTCAGCAGTCATTTCAACAACCCCTTGGGACAGACAGGGGCACAAAGAAGTACCAACGCAAAGCAAGCACCCGCAACGACCATGTCAACGCCGACAATCCCGGGAGATCAATTTCAACCTAGTGTTACCCCGGCACCATCAGCGGCCCAGCAAATAGCCCTAATAAAAAAACAGATTCGTAAGGGCAGGAAAGAAGGCGCTCCAGGTCCTAATGGCATCCCGCCAGCCCTGTTCAAGGAGAAAGACACAGAATGGGCCACCATACTACAATCTTTATTCACAGAAGTCAGACTCCTAAATAGAATCCCAGATTCCTGGAGAGGGTCAATGATTGTCCCCATACACATAAAGGGAGACAAAACGGTCCCCGACAACTACCGTCTAATAGCCCTCCTTGATAACGAGGCCAAATACTTTGCTGGAATAATCTTAGAGGAGACTGTTACATGGGCGGACTCAAAGCAGATTATACCATGGAACCAGACGGGTTTCCGGAAAAAAAATGGAACAACAACCAACATCCTGGTTATCTCGCTGCTAATTGACGGAGCTAAAACAAAAAAACTGCTGCTGTACTTGTGCTATATCGATTTCAGCGCGGCCTTCGATAACATCGAGAGAGGCATGCTGTGGCGGAAACTTGCACAATGGGGCATACCTCAACCGCTTTTAAATATGCTGAAGTAACTTCACTATGACACCTGGGTGCAGGTGAAGCTGGGAAGCGGGACCCATCTGTCTTCCAAAGTCCGCACAACAAAAGGGCTAAAACAAGGGTTCGTGTTGGCCCCGACTCTGTTTAACCTGTTTATGGCAGACTTATCAGGCCGACTCGACACATGCAACTCCCACTCTCCGAGGTTGGGAGGAAAAACCCTAAGTAATCTACTATACGTGGATGACGTGGTACTTCTCAGTCACACACATATTGGCCTCCAGAATTTGCTGATCGAAATGCACAGCTACGCAATGGAAAACAACTTAAAAATCAATCTAAGTAAAACACGCACGATGTCGATCAATACCAGGAACAAACACCAAAAATCCTGGACTCTGGGCGGCCAAAAAATAGAGTCTTCACGCGAATATAAATACTTGGGTCTTATCTTTGACACCAACGGTTCATTTGTTAGGCAGATGGAGGAAACCAAAAGAAGAGGGGCCTTGATTGCCATCACACTGAAAAATCTAGCAAACCAACTATCGGGGCCAACCCTGACACCAGACTTAAAAGTCATTCAGGCTAAATTGCTCCCCTCAATTTCCTACGGCAGCGAGGCACTACGAGGAAGAAACTCCAGGAACCTAGATAACATCCAGGTAAAAGCATATAGAACTCTGTTCTCACTCCCGTCTTACACCTCGCCTGCCCAAATACGGCTGGAGTTCGGCCTAAAAAAACAAGACCTTGCAAGACAAGGAGCCTACATTATCTGTTGCCACAAACTCCGCTCTGCTTCCAATGACACCTTAAATGCGATGTTGTGGAAAGATATACAAAGCAGGGATGCATCTCAGGCACGCTCCTACTTGAAGGCAGCATTGGGGGCTGTCAAGGGATCCGCACTTTGGGACATGCAACTGGGGCACAACCTGTTTAAAAAAGTGATTTGGAAGAACGTAAAAACTCTTTCCCTAACAGAGGAAAAATCCACTTTTGCTAAAAGAAACCATGCGTGGATGACTTTAAATACGTATAAATCCCTGACACCACAACTTTATTTCAGCCAGGGCTACCCAAAAATCACTAAACTGAAGTTTTTGAAATATAGATTAGAGATCCTGCCCAGCAGAGAGCACCAACCACCATGGCTCAGGAACAATGGCCATGAAGCCTGTCAGCTCTTCAACCTAGCAACAGGAGACATACTCCACCTGACCTGTCTCTGCGAAGAGCTCCGACAAGCCCGCCGACAGCTACTAAGGGACCAGCTCAAGCAGATAGGGACCAGCACGCGAAGGCAGGCTGTGCTTGCATGCTTGAACCCTGCGAACACAAAACTAAATTGTAGATACATCAAGTTTCTGACTACTATAGAGCAAAGACTACCAAATCTACAACTTGCAGCAACCACTGGTTCTGGAACCTAACGGACGAACTTTGGGCTACAAATGCCTAGCCCGCCCCGGCTCAGGGAACACTGCTAGATAACTACCCTCGGTTTCTCACCGTATGGTCTACGGTAAGGACAATTACACAGACTACCCTTTTACCACATTTTAAGAAACTGTTTTAAATGTAACGATTGTACTGGTTTTAATTAACTATACATAATAAAAATTTACCCAATTACCCATGGCAGGTGAAGATAATCTTTAGATGCACCCCCAGCAGTCTTCAGGAGTGCCCCAAAAGCATGTACAGCACTTCCTGTGCTGGAAATTGATATTACACGGTCCAGTGGGTGAAAAACATAGGCACAGACAGAAAAAGTGGCTGGGGGAGGGCTGTCTATGTTTCTGCACAAGGCGCAGACTTCAGTCCCTACACCACAAGAATAAAAAGTCAGAGTAGCACATCCTCTGTGTACAAGGCTACAAACTCAGACTAATCCTATACAGTAGAATTTTTTTTTAATCAGTGAATAATTTTTTTTTTTAATCCTAACTAAAACATTGATTTATGATTTAAATTTGTGTTTGCTCTATTGCCGATTTGTCCGTGTTAATTATCTTAAATATCAACAGGGGCTATGCTTCCTTTTGCCCAGTCATCTAAATACGTCACGGGAAGCCGGGCAATCTCACTAGATATTTTCCTTGGTTGGCAGTTTCGTGACGCACGCTATAAAACATTGCCCTGACTTGTTCACTTACCGTGACTCTCCGAGTACCTGCATTGAGGCTTGTCTTCTGATCAGAAGTAACAGAGACAAACTAGCCACTTTCTTCTACTTTTGGTTGACCTTGTGGTCTGGCGGCTGCGTTCCTGCCCCTTCCCCTGCCCCATGTCATACAGAGGCCTTTAGCAAAGCGCGCATTAAAACCCATTTAAAGAACTACAAACATTGCATATAAAACAGCCTTGTTCACCAAAAGTCTGGCAGTCTGAAACTTTCTCGGCAGAGGGTAATGTGTGGAATCGCAAGGCACATTTTAGTAATATTGCGTCGCTCATCATCATGTAATGTTTACAAGTCTGAGGCTCTGAGTTTTTTTTCTGGCTTGTAGCAAACAGATGCGAGCTGTCATAAAATATAACCTATAGTGACTAGTGCCAGAAAATATTTTATGAGCCAGACTTTGAAGGGGACACCTAGAAACGGTTGAAAACTACCAGGCCTGTCTCGCCTGACCATGCCTCTCGATGCTGTAACGCTACAGACTTTACTTAGGCTTCAGCTATGTCTTTGCTCTTACACTATAATTACCCGTCTGTGTCTGTCCAAAGTCCTTTTAGGTCTTGCCTGTCGAAATTCTAACTCGGACCTATTGTTTCCAATATATATCATGTACGTAAGCCCTCATTATGAGTGACCTAGTGGTGGGACCGATATTTATTCCACCTGATGAAATCCTATACCGGTGGGTCAGACGTCATCAGTGCAATCAGGGTCGGCTTTAGGGTGGAGTGAATGGTGCAGCCGCACCTGGCGCTGAGTTTAGGGGCTGGGGGAGGGGCAAGAGAGGCAGTTTTTAGAAATAACTTATGGGTTCAAAAGCACCTGCTGCAGAGTTCCTTATACCCATTCGATTTTAGGCACCAATCAAAATGTCAAGATAACTTTGATGATTCATGTTCCTGCTGGTGAGAGATCAGAGTTTTGTCTAGGGCAGTTTTGAGTAGGGGTTGGCGGAACTCATGGAGTTTCACTCCGTGGAATTCTGTGGAGTTACCTAAAAACTCAGTGAGATTCTGCGGAATTCCACGACAGATGGAATTTGTCGTTAGCTCTGGGAGCTTGTTCCATGCTGTAAAATCAGCATGAACGACACCACACAGCATGTCAGAGGGCGCTGCTTCTTTCTGCAGCTCAAGTACATTTTCCATTCAAGCTGCAGCTTTCTCAACGGCAACAGTAGCGTCCTGCCGCGACTGCTTGCATTAAGAAATCTCACTAGGAGGTGTTCTAGTGCTCGAACATCACACAAGGGGATGCAAATTCTCGCTCGTACTAGCCAACTTGAAGTTGGTTAGCTACGTGCGAGAGAAAACTCCACCACATGGTGGTTGGCAGAGTTTTAACAGAGTGGGCAAAACTCTGCAAACTCCACCAGCAGAGCGGTATATGTCACCCACCTCTAGTTTTGAGTTATCACAAAGTTGCTCAGTGAGTTAATAAGCCTGCTGCTAAGAACATGTACCATGAAGATGAAAGAGATGCATCTAATGTGGATAGCTCATTTGATTAATGATTTTGTCACTGAGATCCTTTTATTACATGCAGTTCATAAATTATAATTCTAATATAGCACAGTGAGCTATGAACTGTCATCAAAGAGCTGTATGTAAACTGTATGGTATAGGTTAGAACATTACATGTTTTCACCAGTCTTTGATTACACTAATGTCGCTAAAAAGGTTTCATTTGGGTTGAAATACATTCTTATTAGTAAAGACAACATTTTTGAACCCCGAGTTTGTGATTCTCCAGACCAGAAACTCTTAAAATATACTTCCAATTAGTGTGGATGATACGTGACTTCCACACATTGTAATCTTTATTATCTTATTTAATATTTCGTTTATACTGATTTACACACATATGATTCATTGCCTTTGTATAATGGTATGAGTAGCACTATAAAACAAGTGAAAAGCATGTGAGAGAGGGGCTAGAGAGAGATGAGTGTCGCTGTTGTAGGGAGGTAGAGAGAGGGGGGAACACCTAAAAGATTGTTGCACCGGGTGCCATCAGTGCTAAAGCTGACCCTGAATGAAATAAATAGCACCCATTTATGAGTTTGTCCACAATAATGGGGTAACACCCAGATTTTGGGTGCATTTTTCCCGGAATTATGCAGGCCACTCATAATGAGATCCTTACTGTGGGCTTTGGATTAGCCTACTGCTCATGATTGGATGGCTATACTGTCTGTCTCAGTTGTCGAGGGCTTTCCTCTCTATTCTTTTGTTTGTCCCACCATGGAGCATTTCGGTGTCACAGTGTGTTTTGATTGGTTAAGTGATGTCTTTCCACTGCGTTTCTGAAGGAACTCTTTTTTATTAGGTCTCGGCTATAACGCGCTGAAAGCGCGTTCTCGCCAGAGAACTATTGTCGGCGTCTCAGCAGTCTGAGACGCCGAAGTGAGACAAGACCTGGCCGCGTGCAGCGTTTCTCCATAGGATAACGTTGTGCGCGCGGCCAGGTCTTGTATCCAGAGCATGCGAATGCAGCTGGATCGCGACGCGCGCCTGCTGGTATGCAAGGGGAGTCTGCATACCAGCGCGCGGCGCTGATAACACACACACGGCTGCCCCTTCGAACAGGCTTCTTTTCTTCATCCGCCGCCTACGCTGGTAATGTTAAGCCCATATTACATTGTGTATCAGAAAACCTACATGTCCTTGCACCTTCTATAATCTGTTATCCTCAAGCATGGCGTCTACGCAGTGACAACTTAGCAAATGCAATTACAATACTTTGAAGTTAGTTAAAAAAGTAAATGTTTGTACCGGTAAACAAGCATCGGTGTCTCAATTTGAACCGTTCATTGTCCACGTGCCTAACGCGACCTTGAGGGTACATCAAAGAGCAAACGTTCTTTTATTGACTCGCTGCAACAGGGTCTGCTCGACATAACCTCCTGAGGGTAGTGTGCATAGGTGGCAGCTGTTTTACTTTGATCTGCCGAGCAGCACGTTTCCCATGTGATCACATTTGTTTATTTTTGAGATTGCTCAAAAGTGTAGCGTGTCCTTCTACCGGGTTTTTTATCTTTTATTTTTTATTTGTATACTATCTTACTTTTCGGCGGAAAAATTAGGGTTTGCTACTTAACGAGCTGTACACATTTGTGTAACATTGCAAATTCACCAAGTTTCACCAATGGCAATTGACTCATGCACAATTTTAATATATAAACCGGCACTATTGGCACTGATGCCCATTTGGCCTGCATGCCCTGTTCACAAAAGTCTGTATGTCACTCTAAATTACGTGTAAATGCCATAATACAACCAGCACGTGCTGTTTCCACCTCTCTCATTCGCTCAGCCCCCGTTCCTCGGAGCACAACACAGTCCCCTAGAGGGGAATGCGTCCACCGCCTGCCAAACCCGGCAATACAGCATTGTGAGAGCTTTTCTTTCTATACAATGATACCATTTGTCAGACAAAAATGTACAGTGTTTTTTCTAAAGCCATCATGAATAAACCAGTGCTGCGGTTCCTCTGGGGGGCAGCCAGGCTGGTTAAATGAATCAGAAAGCCCTCGGAGATGGTGTGCCCCCCTCAGTCCATCAGCTCCTGGACAATTATTCAAGGCCCAGCTGCGGGGAAAACAGATGGTGAGTGCGCGTTAGTGATGTGGATTTGGTCGCGCGCGCGCCGCCCCCAGCCACGAGCAGACAGCCCATGAAATGCTCCACACAAGAGCGCGTTTGGGCAGGGGCGCCATTTGCAAGCCAGGTGCCGGCAATTTTCAGAGCCAGCTAAGGCGTCCATAAAAGGAAGGAAGGCAAATATTCTCATGCAGAAGTAACATTTACACAGATCCTTGTTTGGGCTCAGGCAAAGTGGCGCAGGAGTTTAACTTTTTGGAGTGCTGAATTAAACTGTTCTTTCGTGGGTTTGGCACCATGCAATGGCGAGGGACACAGACACCACCACTCCCATGCACACCCGTCACCACCACTCCCATGCACACACAGACAACACCACTGCCATACACACACGGACACCACCACTCCCATGCACACACGGACACCACCACTCCCATGCACACACGGACACCACCACTCCCATGCACACACGGACACCACCTCTGCCATGCTCACACGGACACCACCTCTGCCATACACACACGGACACCACCACTCCCATGCACACACAGACACCACCACTCCCATGCACACAGGGACACCACCACTCCCATGCACACACGGACACCACCACTGCCATACACACACGGATACCACCACTGCCATACACACACGGATACCACCACTGCCATAAACACACGGATACCACCACTGCCATGCACACACAGACACCACCACTGCCGTACACACACGGACACCACCACTGCCGTGCACACACGGACACCACCACTGCCATGCACACACGGACACCACCACTGCCATGCACACACGGACACCACAACTGCCATGCACACACGGACACCACCACTCCCATGCACACACGGACACCACCACTCCCATGCACACACGGACACCACCCGTGCTTAATTTGTAAAAAAAAAAAAGTGGCAGGGCTTTCATTTGTAAAAAATTAAGTGAAAGTGCAATCGTCAGGAGGCTACTGTAGTTTGCCATACACATTACGCAACTTTGAGCTATTGGCATTGTAAATGACAATGACTTTTATTTATGTTTTGGTTTTTAAAACATGAATAAAAGACCTTGTCATTTACAATGTGAAGACCTTAAAGTCGCGTTCATTTACAATGCTAATAGCTCTAACTTTTGCAATGCCGAGACCGTTGCATTGTAAATGCTTGGTTAATCTTATGAACTCCATTGTAGGGTATGTGTTTTAGAGATATCGCTCCATTTTTCCTTTCGGTGTTATGTTTTAATCCACACTTCCAGTTGTGCCCAGTCCCGCTCCCCCTTCTCGTTCGGGTAATATATTTGTTTTTCTATTTGACACTTTCTTTTGTGTGAGTGTTCCTCAGCTGGAAAGTGCTGCTGGGTGACTAGCTTTGTGTTTTGCATGAGCTTCTTTGTGAATCCCCTCCCACTAGCTTGTTTCCCATTCCGTTTCCTGTGTTAAATATTCATCATATTTTTCACTTATTTATTAATGAGGGCCTGGCAGCTGCTTTATATCACAAGGGGGGAGAAGGAAAAGTCTGTGACCCTTTCAGCTTCCTTTTCATCAATATCAAAAAATCAATGGGGGGGAAAAGGATCACTTGTCCTGAGTAACCAGGGTTTTTGTATTCTTATCGTTTCCCGTTCCGATAAAAAAAAACCCTCATTCACGTACCAAGGCTCGAGATAGCGGTGTATCTTGATTCTCTGCTTTTAAGATTAGCGACGTGACAGCATCATCATTGGATTTAGTTGTATGCTTCCTCCACCCGGAGGTCGACCACTGGTTAGTGCAGTAGTGAGTAGTGATAAAAAAGTGGGGTGTTACTATAAAAAGGCTTGGATGATCAGTTACAGCAAGTTTTAATTAAGTACTTGCAAAAAGGCCTAGTTAAAAGAGATTTGCGTGCGTAGGAAACTGTAGTTAGGGGGTTTCCGCATTGGTTAATGTCCATAAAAAGGTTGACATGTTTCAGCCACTTTATCGCCCACAAGGGGTCAGGTTGGCTTTCTTCAGGACCCAGAATCTATAGTGAGTAAATGAAAAAAATGGAAAAAACAACCTGGCAGCTGCAACACTTTCCCGGACGATTCATTATCTTTTATGATTTTGAACACACTTCTTTTTGTCTTTTATCATTTTTATTTACCATCATTCATCTTTTTCATTTACCATTGTAACATGGCCACCTGCCATGTTAGAATGGTAAATTAAACACGGCAGCCATGTATCACAACCCATGTGCAAGCAGGCATCATGGCAAACGTGTGCACGCACACACACACACACACACACACACACACGCACATGCTCACACACGCACACACACACACACACACACCGTGATGCATGAGTTACAAAGCTTTACAGTTTGGACATTGCAATCCGCGGTAGAGGTCGGTTTCACTTGCAAAACTAATAAGAGAATCCTTTGCGGATCTCAGAGGTACTTCTGCACAGCAAAACCTCCATGTGGGGCTCAACTTGTTAGGTGCCCATTATTTTGAATATATTATCATGTCAAATATCATAAAGAGAACGAGTTCCTTGAATAAGGTCCCCATTGAAGACCCGCCTTATTACCATCCTCCTCCGTCTTCCTCATCACAGTCACCAAGGAGCACTCATGTTCCAGGCAAAGCATTCACCCATAAATTTAAAGGTCCTCACCCAATATGGCCGCCTGGCAGGAAGTACCTGCCACCTGACCTATAAGGGTGGGACCAACACAG
This sequence comes from Lissotriton vulgaris, assembly GCF_964263255.1. Classification (NCBI taxonomy): domain Eukaryota; kingdom Metazoa; phylum Chordata; class Amphibia; order Caudata; family Salamandridae; genus Lissotriton; species Lissotriton vulgaris. The sequence goes on along the minus strand of NC_141687.1, from coordinate 866,243,013 downwards.
GAAACATCCTGTTTTTTCTCCGTGTTCCGGCTGGAACACCTATCTACTGAACGAGGCGGTTTGTTATCCACCGGCTCAGTATGTATATTTTATTTTATCTTTGTACCGAGGTCTGCTCTAGCGTCCCCGTTTATTTGTGCATCCGCCGCTCCCCTGGGGCAGCAGTTTTGCTTGACACCGCTCCTGCGCTGAGCGATGGGAGCAGCTGCCTGTCTACTTGTGCCCTGATTGTTTGAATGCACTGCTGCCCCAGAGCTGAGCGTCTGGGGTGCGGCTGTGCTCGGTTATGGCATTTTCGCCGCTCCTGCGCTTGAGCGTTCAGGAACGATTGGTACCGGAGGTTAAAATTCTGTCTCAGTCCTTATTGGCTTACCTGCTGCCTCAAACCGTCTCCTGCTGCGGTTGTGCTGTCATACGCCTGCTCTGATCGTCCTCGCCGGCGGTTCCTGGGCATTTTCAGCTGTTTCCTGAATTAGGGGGAGGGGCCGGTTGCTTAGCAACGGTGTTCTCGCCCCTTTTTAAGGCTTTCCCCTCCTTTTCTCTGGTGTGTTATATCAGTATGGGGGTAAACACTCAGGGAATCGTCCTCGCCGGTCTTCTGGTTCAGATTCGGAATCTGTGTCCCAGCAGCCTGTAGGCATTGACCTTGATGTTCTCCAGTCCATGATTAATGGGGCTGTGGATTCTGCTTTTGCGGCTCGGGATGGCCCGGTGCCTCTGGTTCCTAGGGTTCCTTCTCTGCCTGACCCTGAATCTGATACTCGGATGAATAGCAGCGTGTGTGCTTTGTTAAGGGCGCTGAATTAAGGGAGGTTCTCACACACTTGAAGGATAATTTGGCCTTCCCGACTGTTGCTGCTCTGGCTGAGGATGAGGATTATTTCTCCCAGTACCATCATGGGGAGCCTGACGCCCTTCCTGTTCACAAGGCCATCACGGGTCTTCTGTCTCGTGAGTGGGCTGATGTTGAAAAGACTGGTTTCCCACGGTTCCTCGCCAAGAAATATCCTCTCCAGGACTTTCTAACATTAAAATGGATTCTCTCATGGTGGGTCTGGCGTCCAGTGGTTCGATTATATATGAGGACACCTCTCCTAGTGATCCAGTGGATAAGAGAGTGTACGGTGTTGCTAAGCGGGCCTACTCTGCTGCTAACTTTTTGATCCGGGCTGGGGCTTATGCCTCATATGTGGTGCAGTCTCTTCTTCATGATTTTCAGGTCTTGTCTGAGGCCCTCCAGCAGGGGGAGGACGTTAATCCCTGTCTGTCCCTTATGGAGCAGCAGGTTTGTTTGTTGTCTGACATCACTTTTGACTCTCGGTCTGCTGCTGCTGCCATTTCTGGCTCCATTATATCTGCTTGCCGTAACATCTGGATGTATTCCTGGAATGTGGACGCTTCTCAAAAATCCCTTCTATCTGGCTTGCCCGGCCCCTTTGATGGTGCTAAATTGTTTGGGTGTCGGCTTGATGATCTCCTTAAGAAGTCTGTGAAAGATCATAAGCTTCTGACACCTCTGAGGCCTCCACTGAGGGGTCAAGGCTTTGGCTACAAGCGTGCTTTTGGGAATCCCCCGTCTGCTGTGAGGGGTTCCTCCCAGCCCTTTCGTAGGAGGGGTCGTGGCCATGGCACCCCCTTCTGTGCCAAGTCCCGGCAGCAGCCTGCTGGTTCTGCCCTCCCCAATGCCTCTGCCAAGTCCTGACTATCTCACGATGGGCAGCCGGATTGGACTGTTTTCTTCCGCTTGGTCTCACAACGCCACCGATGCCTGGGTTCTTCACCTGGTGGTAGAAGGCTATTCTATTGTCTTCTCTTCTCTTCTCCTACACCAGATTTTTTGTTCCCACTCCCACTCCTGAGAGGCTGCTGGGTTTGCAACGGGGGATCCAGGATCTTCTCCAGAAGGGTGCTGTCTTGCCTGTTCCCGGGCCGGTGATGGAGCAGGGTTGCTAATCCCTGATGTTTCTGGTGCCGAAGCCTTCGGGGAACTTTCGCCCTACATCTGGACCTCAAGGCTGTGAATCTCTATGTGCCTTACCAGAAGTTCAGAATGGTGAGTTTGCAGCGGATCTTTTCCCTTGTTTCCTCTGGGCCTTCTTATCATCCTTGGACCTTTTGGATGCTTATTACCATATTCCTGTGTACCCCATCTCCCAGAGATATTTGTGGTTCTTTGCCCTGGGTCAGCACTTCCACTTTGTGTTCTCCCCTTTGGGTTGGCTTCTGCCCCTCAGGTATTTACTAAGGTCTTGGCTCCCCTGGTGTTAAACCTTCACTCACCTGAAATCCGGGTTGTTTTACTTGAGAGATGAGACTTTATTTCTCTTCTGCCCCTAAAAACCTATACCTGCCAGATTAAATTCACAACGCAGTCTGACAAGAATAGATCTCCAGGGGAAGGGGGAAAATTGGAACAAAATAATAAACAAAAAGAAACACTCCACTGGTTTCAACTTCACTTGACGCCACTCTTTTCTTTTGTTCCGAGTTTCAGGTACTCTTGCGTCTGTGAGCTGACATCTATTTAAAAACACAAATGAAACAGTCTGTCTATCTATTAAACATTATCATTAGGGAAATTACCTTTCAGTGCTTGTGGTTATTTTCACCCGAACAGTGTTCGTTAAAGAATGCAGCCTAAACTATATTTCTGACTAGATCTGCAGAGAAATAAAAGAATAATATTCACTATATGCACCAAATCTTTGCTCATAGTATAATGTGCTTCTTGTCTCTAACTTACTAATAACAATCTTCAATAACAATATACGGCGTCACTTAAAACATATGAATGAGTCTAGAAATGTTTTTAATTGTTTTGCTCTTCTCTTGGTCTTATTTCTTTATAGGCACAGCTGCTGCCCTTCATTGCACCAAAGTGTTGGGAAAAGTTCCAGAATTCGAAGGTGAGTATTCGTAAAAGTATATTTATTCTCAAAGATCGTTTTTCGTTTATGCACGTTAAAACGATGACAGCGTCTTGCCTTTAAAACCCTTGAATCGCTTTTGGTTAACAAAGTGCATTGAATCCAAACTAAAGTAATTATAAAACCAAGTTCGTAAATACCTTAATCTCTTTAAAAGTGCTTCTGATCATGCACACGATAACCTTACTTGAACTTCTCTTTTGTTTTGTGTTTCAGGTCGGAGCAGAAAAGAATCGGGACCGGAAAGAGGAATCACTGTATTGACGTCGCCATAGTGATTGATGAGTGATTGGGTTTCAAGGGCTTTTATAGAGTTCTTGAAGGGTGGGGTTCTTCAGTTGGAGAGGGAAGAGAAATGTGGCTCACATGTTTTAATTGCTTAACCAGACAGGCGCAGTTTATGAAAATTAGTTCTTGGCTTGACAGCGTGACCTTTAAACAAATGCGGTACAAAAAAGGGGGTGGTGATGAACAGAGTGTCTGAATTAAGCAGACCACTCTTACCCAGTCCAAAGATCAGGGCTTGATTCATCACCGTTATTTATCTCACTGCACCATCCCAGCTCAGAACCTGGCTATATGCAAATCAGTCTGTCCCTGGCCCAGTGCATCATGGGAACAGGGCAGACTAAACTACCAAGCCAATTCTTCACCAGAAAGGAGACAAGCTACCGGGGACCGGTTTCTGGCATTTCAGCCGTCTTCGGCCCGGCTTGCTTGAATCCTGATGGTGCAGTGAGAAAGGGACTCATGTCTGAGTATACCCTGCCACACCTATAGTGGCCAAAAACGGTACAAAAAAGGGGGTGGTGATGAACAGAGTGTCTGAATTAAGCAGACCACTCTTACCCAGTCCATAGATCAGGGCTTTATTCATCACCGTTATTTATCTCACTGCACCATCCCAGCTCAGAACCTGGCTATATGCAAATCAGTCTGTCCCTGGCCCAGTGCATCATGGGAACAGGGCAGACTAAACTACCAAGCCAATTCTTCACCAGAAAGGAGACAAGCTACCGGGGACCGGTTTCTGGCATTTCAGCCGTCTTCGGCCCGGCTTGCTTGAATCCTGATGGTGCAGTGAGAAAGGGACTCATGTCTGAGTATACCCTGCCACACCTATAGTGGCCAAAAACGGTACAAAAAAGGGGGTGGTGATGAACAGAGTGTCTGAATTAAGTAGACCACTCTTACCCAGTCCAAAGATCAGGGCTTGATTCATCACCGTTGTTTATCTCACTGCACCATCCCAGCTCAGAACCTGGCTATATGCAAATCAGTCTGTCCCTGGCCCAGTGCATCATGGGAACAGGGCAGACTAAACTACCAAGCCAATTCTTCACCAGAAAGGAGACAAGCTACCGGGGACCGGTTTCTGGCATTTCAGCCGTCTTCGGCCCGGCTTGCTTGAATCCTGATGGTGCAGTGAGAAAGGGACTCATGTCTGAGTATACCCTGCCACACCTATAGTGGCCAAAAATGGTACAAAAAAGGGGGTGGTGATGAACAGAGTGTCTGAATTAAGCAGACCACTCTTACCCAGTCCAAAGATCAGGGCTTCATTCATCACCGTTATTTATCTCACTGCACCATCCCAGCTCAGAACCTGGCTATATGCAAATCAGTCTGTCCCTGGCCCAGTGCATCATGGGAACAGGGCAGACTAAACTACCAAGCCAATTCTTCACCAGAAAGGAGACAAGCTACCGGGGACTGGTTTCTGGCATTTCAGCCGTCTTCGGCCCGGCTTGCTTGAATCCTGATGGTGCAGTGTGAAAGGGACTCATGTCTGAGTATACCCTGCCACACCTATAGTGGCCAAAAACGGTACAAAAAAGGGGGTGGTGATGAACAGAGTGTCTGAATTAAGCAGACCACTCTTACCCAGTCCAAAGATCAGGGCTTGATTCATCACCGTTATTTATCTCACTGCACCATCCCAGCTCAGAACCTGGCTATATGCAAATCAGTCTGTCCCTGGCCCAGTGCATCATGGGAACAGGGCAGACTAAACATCACCACCCCCTTTTCTGAATAATTTTGTCCACCATAAGCGTGGAAGGGTATACTCAGATGTGAGTCCCTAGCTCATTGCACCATCAGGATTCAAGCAAGCCGGGCCGAAGACGGCTGAAATGCCAGAAACCGGTCCCCGGTAGCTTGTTTTTTTCCCAGTATAAGAATTGGCTTGGTAGTTTGGTCTGCCCTGTTCCCATGATGCACTGGGCCAGGGTCAGACTAATTTGCATATAGCCAAGTTCTGAGCTGGGATGGTGCAGTGAGCTAAAAAACGGTGATGGATCAAGCCCTGATCTTTGGACTGGGTAAGAGTGGTCTGCTTAATTCAGACACTCTGTTCATCACCACCCCCTTTTCTGAATCATTTTTGTCCACCATAAGCGTGGAAGGGTATACTCAGATGTGAGTCCCTAGCTCATTGCACCATCAGGATTCAAGCAAGCCGGGCCGAAGACGGCTGAAATTCCAGAAACCGGTCCCCGGTAGCTTGTTTCCTTCCCAGTATAAGAATTGGCTTGGTAGTTTGGTCTGCCCTGTTCCCATGATGCACTGGGCCAGGGTCAGACTAATTTGCATATAGCCAAGTTCTGAGCTGGGATGGTGCAGTGAGCTAAAAAACGGTGATGGATCAAGCCCTGATCTTTGGACTGGGTAAGAGTGGTCTGCTTAATTTAGACACTCTGTTCATCACCACCCCCTTTTCTGAATCATTTTTGTCCACCATAAGCGTGGAAGGGTATACTCAGATGTGAGTCCCTAGCTCATTGCACCATCAGGATTCAAGCAAGCCGGGCCGAAGACGGCTGAAATGCCAGAAACCGGTCCCCGGTAGCTTGTTTCCTTCCCAGTATAAGAATTGGCTTGGTAGTTTGGTCTGCCCTGTTCCCATGATGCACTGGGCCAGGGTCAGACTAATTTGCATATAGCCGAGTTCTGAGCTGGGATGGTGCAGTGAGCTAAAAAACGGTGATGGATCAAGCCCTGATCTTTGGACTGGGTAAGAGTGGTCTGCTTAATTCAGACACTCTGTTCATCACCACCCCCTTTTCTGAATCTTTAAACAAATGCACCCTGAATTCGCATATTAGAAACAAGCACAGGCAAGTGCAATGTTTGTAACCAGACTTTAGTGCAGATGACTGGGGCAACATAAAACAAGCATAAGTAAATACAATGACCTGATTGTGGGTTCACAGGGACATGTCTGCCTCTCTCTTCCTGGTCCAGTGGGCTTGCAAACACCTCTACCATCTGGTGTAGCACCTTCTGTCCGACTGGGATCCAGTGTCCCTGGACTACGAGACCTCTGTTCCTGTGACTGCAGCCATTTCTCTCCTGCTGTAATGGTGGTTGGTGCCGAACGACCTGGCAAATGGGGTACCCATGGACCTTCCCCTTCCCTGTACCCTGACTACCAATGCCAGTCCTTGGGGTTGGGGGGCCACCCTCAGGGTTCTTTCTGCTCAGGGTGCTTGGTCCCTCATGGAGAGCTGGATGTCCTCGAATTGGAAAGAACTGGCTGCTGTGTTCAATGCTCTCGTGTACTTTGCTTCTCGCCTGCATGACATGTGGGTTCAGATCCGGACGGACAATCAGGTGGCTTGTGCCTACTTGAACCATTTAGGGGGTACTCGCTCTCCTCTTTTGGCTCTGTTGGCGGATCACATTGGGTCTTGGGCGGAGGACATTCTGCTGTGTCTGACAGCTATCTATCTGCCGGGAGGAAGAATGGGTGTGCGGATCAGCTGAGTCGCTTTCTTCCTTCTTCGATCTCTCTGTCCCTGTCTCCTCTGGTATTTCTGGAACTTTCGGAGAGGTTTGGGAGGCCCTGGTTGGATCTCTTTGCGTCCCCTCAGGATGCTCTTCTGCCGAGGTTCTTCGCCCTTCTGCCTTGCATGGAGGCATGGGGAGTGGATGCCCTGAGTTTCCCTTGGCCTCAGGGTCTTCTCTATGCCTTTCCTCCTTTTCCTCTTCTCAGCAGGGTTCTGGCAATGTCAGGTCAGAGAGGCTGTTGGTGCTTTTGGTGGCCCCCCTTTGGCCTTCAGTCTTGGTATCCCCTCTTTGTTCGTCTGGCGGTTGCTCCTCCGTGGAGGTTCCCGCTGTCCCCTTGTCCTCACGGCTTTCCTGACCTGTCTCATCAGGTTCTCAGCCAGTTGGCATTGGGGGTTTTGAAATTGAAATGCGTAGGATAGTTTCCATGGGGTGTTCCTCTGCTGTGGCATTGTCTATCCGAAATTCTCGGAAGGGCAGTACCCTTAAGGTCTACGATCGTCACTGGTGGAATTTCTCCGCTTGGTGTTCTTTGCGGGGGTTTCTCTCTGATTCCTGTGAGGGGGGTTCTGTCCTTGTGTTCCTCCTGGACGGGTTTTTCCTTGGGCTGTCGGTCTCTACTCTCCTCAGCCAGTGGTCCGCCATTAAGGCTCTCTTGTTCCCTTTGAGTCCTTAGCTTCGTGCATTCTGCGCAGTTTCTATCTTCGGCAGCCTGTTGTTGCTTCTTCTGTCCCTCCCTGGAATCTTCCCTTGGTCCTTCAAGCCTTGCAGGTTTCCCCCTTTGAACCTCTGCCTTCAGTCTCTCTGGAGTTTCTCACCCTGAAGGTTTGTTTTATGGTGGTCATTACTTCTGGCCGATGTTTGGGGGAACTTGGGGCCTTGCTTTGTCATCCTCCTTTTGTTTTTTCCCTGACAAAGTGGTCCTTCGTCCTGACCCAGCTTTTCTTCCCAAGATTTCATCGGCTTTTCATTTGTCTAAGGATATTGTCCTTCCTGCCTTTTTCCCTTCCCTTTCTTCGGAAGAGGAGATTCGTCTCCATTCCCTGGATTTGACCATGGCTCTAGTGATCTACCTGGAGCGTACTGCCTCCTTTCGCCAGGTAGATTTTTCGTTTGTTTACCTTTGGTGTTGCCTAGCAGGGTCATCGCCTTACCACGGCCACTCTATCCCATTGGGTTATATATATTTAGTAAAATATTTGTACTAATTTATTAAAGTTTAAGAAACCTTTTTAATGGTCTCTGTTCTGTACCATAGGAAGATCTTTGTGCCTACTGTGGAGTCTCCCTATGGTGAAGTATAGGGAATAGAAAACTTTGTATTTAATTCAAATAAATTGTAAATATATTTTTATGTTAAGTATTCATGTAAATTAATCTTATCTATTTATTTTATATGCAACCCAAAATTAAATCAACTGATACAGCACTATTAACTTAATTTTGAATTAAATCTTTATCTAAATAAACAAATAAATAAAATAAAAATTGTTCCTAAAGCTTAAATTTAAAATAGTGTTTTCAAAATGTAGTAATAATTATTAAAAGTGATGTATAGAATGAATTTAAAATAATGTAATTATATTTTCATGAAAAGTAATGTTACATTAATTTATAAATTCAAAAAAGGGGGGTAAAATATTTTATAATGAAATAATAAATATTTATTTTAAGGTTTTGTTCTTTAACATTACATTGTAATTATTGAAATGTTCAACAATTTCAAAATATGGTACTTATTTTCTATGGGGTTTTATTTTAAGTCCCTACTTCTACTGTTTTCTATGGGAGGGTGTTGCAGTACCAGTGTTTGGCCCTCTGTGGCACTGGACATCCTCTAGTTTTGTGCTGGAGTAATTTACAACTGTTTTGGGTCCCTTTTTGGATGTAGTAAATTTGGAACTGCAGTTTGTGTATAGCGATGGACTCATTTGTTTGTAGGTGGGAGCATGCCCTTTCCAAAACCCCTCCCTAAATTTCCTAAAGCTTTCCTTCCTCCTCCCCAAACTGCTCCCATTTATTAGTAAGCATGCCAATCTTTTCAGTGTATTCCAGTTGCTTCTACATTTACTACCAAGGGGCTGATTACAATGCTGTAGGAAATGGCGCTGACCCTCTGTCGTATCCGTTCCTACGGCATCAAAATCTTCTGTTTGGTATAATTTCCGACCGACGCATTTTGATGGGGTCGGTCGGAAATGAATCCAAACAGGATTTCCGAATGCCTTACGACGAGCTTGAAGAGCCCGGCTGCCATTCGGAAAGGGGCCTGTAATCCCAAGGACTGCTCTTTCCACCCGAAGGATTACGATGGCAGATTTCCACAGCCTTTCTGTGCCATCCTTTCAACACAGAAAGGCTGTGGGAATCCGACCTTGTGGGATCCCAGCAGGGCCCCCATGGGTGCAAGGCTTCCGGATCCCTGCACCCTGTTGATCCCTGCACCCGGTGGAAGGCACATTGAGGTGCTTGCCACGGGTGCAGGGATGAGCTGCAAATCTGCTCTTTACAATAAGAGCATGTATTCCATTCCGAATGCATGCTCCCATTGTAAAGAATAGGATTGCGACCAGTGTTCGGTCGCATTCTACTAGCTGGTTTGAGACCGCCAACAGAAGGTCGTTCGTTCCAGTTCCAGAACGATGTCCGACAGACGCATGTCCATCCAACATTGATATTGGCCCCTAAGTAGTAAACTTACTTATGTAAGGCTCTCCTCATAGAAAAGACAGGAGAGTTAGAGGTGGAGATTTACCCCCCGTAGATTTGTGAATAGCAATTTGTAGTACTTAAGTTGTACTATTGTAGTACTACTAAACATACCACAACACGCAGTTTATGATTCACCTCCTCAGTCTTCATCTTATACTCTTACTATTGCTATTGTGGATGGATTTAAATAGACAGCTTTAAGGTCACTGATATCTGAGAAGGAATAGTGTCCCCTTAATTTCCACTAAGGGCCCGATTAGGAAATCTTCCTGACCGAATCAGTTTAGAAATGGTTTGCGACCCACTCGGATCGGGAGAGTCTGACCGACCGAGTATGATGCATCCGGAGGCTTTCAGATATGACTTGGTTGGACTCCCATTGACTTCAATGGGAGCCTATGTTCCTAATCGCATCTTAATTGGGCCCTCGCTCAGGAAGACATCCCTGATCCGCTTTGTAAGGAGCAAATGTCGTTAGAAGGCCTTCCTAACCGCATCGTAATCAGGCCCTAGGTGGGAATGCTTTCCCAACCGCATCATAATCGGGCCCTAAGTCCTTGTTAGAAGAGATCTCCTTGCAGAGCTTACTATTGGTATCTTCACAGAAAGTCTCAGGGCAGCAATCATTTTGTTTGAAATCACCCTACTTCCATTTATGGTAAAATGTTGAATCTACTGGGGAGAATGATTTGCACCACTAATACCAGCTCTAGATTCTAGATTCTGTGGAAGTCCTTCTATGGGAAATCTGAACTCACAAAGGGACAACAATGGGACTCTCCTGCATTTGTTAGAATGCAATACAAATTAAAGAAGTTCAATGATTGTTAAAGATGGGAAGATGGCATTAAACTGAGCACCATTAGTTTCATCCACATGGCATAGTTGCCATCAGTTCCTGTTATTTATTCTGAGCCTTATCTTGCTCCTAAATTCTTCAGCACGAATTCTTCTTGTGCATGATGTTTTTAATCTCGTCAACCATTTACTGCAGATTCAATGAGCTGCTCAAAACAGTCTGAACTAATTGCATGACACTAAAAGGAAAGATTTAGCTATGTTTACTCTGGAGTCACATCAGACAGAGAACAGAGCTCAGAGTCTTCCTGTTCATAAATCCACTGCCCATATTTAATAGCCTAGCAAGGTACATCAGCAACTTCCAGAGGCTGCTTCTGTATTTGCCAAGTATCACTGCCATTGGCAAGACCTGCATGTTCATAGGGAGTGCTTGCCAAAGAAACCAGTTTAACTAAATCCTTGCTTAGAGGGGAGCAGCAAAGAGAAAACATTGAACCATGACAAAATCCTTGCCACTGGGTAGTTAGATCCAATCGAATATGCATACCCAGCCAGGAGGCAGAAATAGGTCCAGAAAAAAAGGAAGTCAATATTTGAGTCTCCTGATCTTTTATTCTACAGCAAAAAGAAATCTTTGTTTGCAGTACTTGGGCTAAAGCAGAGCCATTCTATAACTCGTCTTGAAAGCAGTAAGTCATGTTAAGGGGTCTATTTCAAGCAGTGAATTACTTTATGTTGTTTGCTCAAGTAGTCTTTATTGGTTGTATTGCATTAAACAACAACATAAAGACAGTGGTAAAACTAAGTTGATCAAAAGAATTTATTACAAGAGGCATCGAGTATTGAGTGGATACCATTTTAGGCACTTATATAAATATAAGGGGTACAAAAGAAATAAGTGTGCATAGGTCTATACCACGATCCTGACCTGCATTCCTGTTGGTATAGTTATATATCTGATTCATATTTATAAACATATATATATATCTTCATCATACTGACATTCATGGAGTATTCACATACATTAAGGTGTATTAGAACATTGGAATGTTGGGAGTTTCACTGAAGACTGTGGAGACCAACATCCCAATGTTTGTCTTCACAGTTGTTACAGTGAACAAAGGCCTCACGGAGCTCGAGGGGATTTCAACCCCTCGGGCTCCGTGAGGCCTTTCTTCATTGTGGTGGAATGTTTTAATAGCCTTATTGCCCTCCGTAGCTCGGCTATACCAGCATTAAAATCCCACTCTCTTGTTAAAGGCTCTCACCTTTGGCCGTTAACGCTGGAGCGGGCCTTCAACGGCAGGTATAGTCTGCTAGCGTGGGTTATAAGGCTATAGCAGATATCAGTTTCTCATGATTATGAGTGCATAGTGAAAAGAACTTTCAGCACATAATTTGATAGAAATCTAGGTGATGTTTGAGTGAGTATCTGGATAATTTAAGCCTTTGAAGGGCCCATAACATAAGTTGTAGATGCAAGGTGTCTCGTGATATGTGAATGTAGCCTAAAATATACTGCAATAGAGAGTATCTCTGAGTTTAAGGGAGTTTAAAATTAAAGGAGGTGGCATCAAGTGAGTCCCACATCGGTCTGTGGGGCGGGTGGCCTGTGAGAGTTGCAGTGATATGCTGTCTGCTCCTCTGATGAAGCTGAACAACTCGCGCCACATCTGGAATGAGACTATATTAAAGTTTTTCAAATTATTAAGAAATATTTTGCATGCAAGGGTCAGTATTAAATCCTCAACAGAATGTGGGAGCACACCGCTGACTCTCAGGCACGGTTCACCCCTGGCATTCTGGGAAGTGCAGTCTCTTGTAGCTCGCTCTGATATTTTCGAGTATTTCGCCAAGGTTGCCGCAGATAGTGTGTTCAGTATTAAATCCTGTAAGCATCGCTCATTGTTGGTTTTCAGTTGCTTGTCTAGGTAGCTCAGCATTATATATGAGAATTCTTTAGTGGGGTCAATATTCAATGTGTGTTTTATATATTTAAAGATAGTGTCCCAGTAAGATGTTGGCCAAGTCGCTGTCGTGTAAGCTGCAGCTCTAGCATTTAGAGTTTTGTATAAGGTTAGGTTTGCGAAGTTTAACTGTTGTCCAGTAGGCTTTAATAATAATCATGTATTAGGTTTGGAATAGTGAATGTGAGATCTTGTTTGTAAAAGGGGATCTATGTAGGCATTTCCAGTCCAATTTTATATTGTTACTGTTCGGCTCTGCTTCCCACTTCAGTTCATTAGGAATGTGAGCTTTATGGGGCTTTGGTTTGAGGAGTTTTTATACCTTGGACACAGTGTGTCCAGCTTTGACTAAGTGCCCAATTAGAGTGGGTAGTGAAGAGTAGTCAGTTAATAGCGTATGTTTTGAGATCTGTACTTTCAATCTCAAGAATTCATAAAAGTCCATGTTCTTATCTAGTCTGAAACATGCTTGGGAAGTAGAGATGGGCTGCTGTGGCTTGCCCCCAGAGATGTCACTGATCAGATTGATTGCATTTTGGACCAGTAAGGCCAGTGTACTGGGTGGCTGTCTATTTCAAATTTGGGGTTGTGCAATATAGATGCTATGTTGGAGTTTCGCATTTTGGTCTTTGAGTGGTAATCTATTCTTACGAGAGCGCTTTAGTGTTAAGTATGATATATCTGGAGTGAGGGAGTTGTGAGGCATGCATTGTCAGGGATGCAGTAAGTCTTTTAGGAGTGACTTTTCTACTGCTCCATAAACTGGCTGATGGTCCATACCCTCAACAAACCAGTTAGTACCCTGCTTAAAGAGAAAGGCTGTTTGGGGAGGTCTAAACCGCCTCTCTTTTTGGACAGCTGAGCTTTTCAAGTGAGATTCTCGGTTTCTTTCCTTGCCAGAGTAATGTATTGAAGATGTTTTCAATCTTCTTTAAGAAGTCTTCGAATAGGATCATAGGTAGCTTACTGATTAGGTCGTTAACCAGAGGGGTAATCATCAGTTTTAATGTTTCAGCCCTCCCCCACCATGAAAGGAAGTTATGTGACCATGCTTCAAAAAAAGTATCAATTTTTTTATAGGGAGATTTCATTGACATGTAAGTTAGTGATGAGGTCATTGGAGAATTATATTACTAGGTATTTGATGCAGCCAGGTTGTTAGGCCAGTCTTGAGCTCCCTAATATGCCTTTATTTCCACAGTTATTAAGAAGCTTACTGTGGTATCTCCCACCTTTGTAAGATCAGGACACCTACTGGTAGAGCAAGCTGGTCAGGTTACAGTAGTCCAACCAAGATCACAAAACTGTTCAAAAATGCTGTGAAGACTCAAGAGGGGAAAATCTGGAACCTGGGAAGAGTAGTGAGGTTTCACCCACCCGGGCATGACGCTGATAGGGAAGGAGAGGGGAAAAGTGATGTGGGAGGGAGCAATCGTGCAAACACTAGGGAGCCGTTGCCAGTCTCACATCCAGTTGGTAGGTCTAGCAGGAGAGTGTCCAGACCCCCAAGACATTTTGATCAATATGTTATGATGTGATTTTCTGCATGCTTTTGTTCTTCTGTTTATTCTCATGTTTCATTTCGCAGGGGAGGGGGATGTGTGGTATCTCCCACCTTTGTTCCCCCCCCGGCGGCTCCGCATGTAATGGAGCTGCTCGCGGTGACATCACATAGAATGTCACCGCGACCAGCGTTCCAAGGCGAGCGCCGGGGAGGACTGTGTGAAGTTTGACCTGGGTGAAAGGCTGTGGCTGAGGTCGTCAGGTCGACAGTTATTTTAATAAACTTCGTAAGGTCTTGCTTAACCAAACGTCTGGAGATTTATTGACCGATGTCACACTTACCTTTGGATTTGCCCTTCTTAAGTGTGTAGCCGGAATCTCAGAGAATTCTTGGACTGATGACATTAGGGCGGCTATGGCAGATGGGGCCTCTCGGAGACAACTAAACTCTTGTCCGCATAGGCAGCAATTGTTTGTTGTCTTTCTGAATGAGATGCTGGGTGTGTTTTACTCCTCTCTCTGATTGTGTAAAAATGGTTCTAGTGCTAATAGAAAAAGTGGGGGTTAAATTGGGCAACTTTGTTTCATCTCTTGTTTCAAAGGGAGGGTAGAGGAGATAGTGCTGTCCGCTGTAACTTTAGCAAAAAGGTTTGTGATAGAGGGCCATGATAATACATATCAAGGTTCTCCGATGCTACATTTTTCCAGAGTTAAATCTAGATATGACTTATTAACTTAATCAAAGTTTTTTTCTGTATCTGATGTAATTGCTGCAATGACTTTGTTGTTTTTGCTTTCTCTAGAACATGGCACAGAACTCTTGCATTATCACTAGAAAGTCTATTTGTCATGTTTAGAGATGTAGCTTTGTAGCCTATTAGATAAGATCATAGCATATATGATTAATGAGATTGGCATGTAGTTTTTTTAGGAACAGGGCATCTTTGACCTCCTTTAGGATTACTGTTATTATAGCCTTTGCTGGTGTATCTGTAACTTGATTTGACATGGCAACATGAGTATAGAGCCTTAAACGGGGGGGATTATAAATGCAGAGAAAAACTTGAAGAATTGTGCATTATAGCCATCTGGACCAGGTGCTTTGCCAGACTTTATTTTTTTAATTGCTTCTTTTATTTCTTCTGGATTGGACCATTAATCAACTCTTTTACTTGTTCTGTTAGTGTAGGTAATTTCCTCCAGGTATTGTTTACATTTTGTATAGTCTAGCGTGGAATTATTTTTATAAAGTTTATATTAGAAGTCTCTAAATACTTCTACAATCTTATTGGGATTGGCATGTATGAAGCCATTCTTGTCCTTTATGGCGTTGTGTGAGGGGGACGACAGGACATGGGCCGGTAACTTACCATGCCTGTTCCATGGTCCACCACTCTCCGACGTCTGCAACTTGGACCCAATGGAAAGGAAGGAGTTAACATTAACCAACACCTCCTCCTCACCGGAAGAAGAGCATTCTCCATGGCAGGTCGGCGAATGGATGATATCGACGTGGGCAGAAGAAGAGGGGCCTTCAGGACGTAAGAGAGGGAATCCCAGGAAACCAAGAGAGGAAACCCAGACAATGCAGAGTGTTGGAGGAGCCCAGCTGCGATGGAGAACGAAGACTCAAAGCCGACAGTCGAAGAGAGCCAAGCTGACACCAGGAGAGAGGACGCAGGCAAAGACGACAACCCCGACGACTGTTGCGAGGAATGGTGGACGCCCCATGGGGTTTGCCTTTAG
This sequence comes from Lissotriton vulgaris, assembly GCF_964263255.1. NCBI lineage: Eukaryota > Metazoa > Chordata > Amphibia > Caudata > Salamandridae > Lissotriton > Lissotriton vulgaris. The sequence goes on along the minus strand of NC_141687.1, from coordinate 866,227,568 downwards.
TTACATCAGTTGTGGTAGGTGACTCAGGCAAAGGGGGAGTGAACATAAAGGTCCGGCCTAGAAGAACCACAAAAGGGGAGGAGGAGACACCCCACTGAGAGTGTGCACTTCTTCGATCTTTTTCCTCACTCCTGGATTACCCATAATCTCCAGAGAGGGAGGCTGAGAGATTCTTTAGAGGGATATATTCACCTTCTGAAGATACGCATGCTTCTCTATACCTTATTTCTTTTTATTCTTGTTTTCGTATGGTACACAGCCTATTCCCTGGGACTAAGGGATAGGCAGAATCTGGCCAAGAGGGAGGGAGAAGATAAAGCGGCACCGTATTCTTATTCTTTTTCTTTGTCCAGCATGTTCATAAGCCTTTTTTCCGCTTCTATATCCCTGCACTTTTAGTGTTGTGATGGAGCCTTCACTAGAAGCCCAAGCAAAAGACTCACATACTTACAGCTGCTTTCTTCTTTTTTGGAGACTCTGGGGGACGTCGTCCTGACAGGCTGACAGAAGATACCTGGAGAGGAAAAATAAGGAGAAGAGTGTCTGTTTGGAACCACAGGGAATACCCCTACCATTTCTGTTCTAAATTATTGCTTTGTGTCATTACAATAAACCTACTCCAAGGTTGAGCTGCACATCAAGCCTCCTAGATTCTGTTTCCGCCCGTCCCTCCCACAGTTGGTGTCAGAAGTGGGACCCAAGGAAATGGAGGCAGCAGTGCAGAAAATGGCTGAAAACCAGGAGAAATTGGGGCGCATTATGGAAAAGTTCCCGGCAGTCGCTGAAGAGGAAAGAGAGCAGCTCCATAAGACTTTGACAGACCAGAGCCAAACACATGAGACAGTGATTGGTAAACTGGCGGACACACTTAGACAGCAATGGAGCCATACCACCCTCCCTTCAGTAGTCCTACAGACGTATGTCAGTGGGGAGGACCCAGATTTCTTCTTTTCAAACTTTGAGAGGATGCCAGAGCAGCAGGGTGGCCTCTGGACAAATGGGCACAGTATCTGGGGCTGCTCCTTTCCGGGGACCTACGGGCCACTTATCAGGCAGTCTACCCACTCATGATTACCCCCTATGAAGAAGTAAAGAAAAATATTCTGGAGAGATTCGGTGTGGATGGAGAGACCTACAGTATCCATCTTAGACAAATTAAGGAGGGACACCAAGAAACTCCAAGAGCTCTGTCTTATCGAGTCAAGGACATGGCAGACAAGTGGTTAAAACCATTGGTATCCAACAAAGACAAGATAATGGAAAGGATTTATTCGGAGCAGTATTTATTGTCCCTACACCGCCCCATACAAAAGTGGGTTCGCCAACACACACAGCTAACTCTGGATAGGGCGGTTGAGATAGCCAGCGCCTTCAACAGGGCCCAGGAATTGCAAAAAGGGAAGGAAGAAACCCATTGGAAGAAACATGGGGGGACCACAGCAAAGGTTCTTAGACAGCCAACCCAGAGGAAACCAGACACAGTCAAGTTAATGCCTGGACCCTTGCTGGTAGTGGTACCTATCCAAACTCCACCCCATCCCGGACCCCCAAGCTACAATTGTGGGGCATTCGGTCACATAGCAAGCGTATGTCCTCAGAAGGAAGAGCAGATGGAGGTAGAGCTTACTAGTTCCTTCTACCGTGCCCCCACAGGACGCGTTCCTCCTTACCACAGAACAGTGATGGTAAACAGAGAGGATAGACAAGCCTTGATTGATACCAGCTGTTTGCATAGTGTTATGTGACCACATACCATCCCAGGAGGAATCCCACAACTTACTTGGTTTGTAAACATTCAAAGCGTTCATGGCGATAACAGAAAATATCCCACCACCGAAGTTCAGGTAGAACACAAACCATGCTTAAGGCTAGTCCCTCTGCGAGAAGGACTTATCCCTAAGTTACCCGAGCCATTTGTCCTGGGAACTGATTATCCCTACATGAACAAGGTACTACAGGGAGCCTGGGACGATGGAGAAGAATGGAGAAAAACGGCTCCCTTTGCACAGGAGCAGGATTCTGGCTTTCCCCATGGAAAGCCCAGGAAGAGCAGGAACCAAAAGAGGAAAGAAAAAAGAGGCTGGATACAAGTGGCTTTAATGCAACCCAAGGACGATGCCATGTGGCAGTACTATCGGGGCTTTCAAGCTGCCCAAAGAGAGGACCCAACCCTAAGGGAGGCCTGGAACAGAGTCATGGGTGTTGAGGACCCACAACAAGTAGGCTCCCAGTTGTTTATCAAGAAGGGGTTGGTATATAGAAGAGGGGGGAAGACCCAAGCCCCACAGTTATTAGTACCCCAACAGTATAGGGAGAAAGTACTATTCCTCGCCCATAGTCACTTGCTGGAAAGTCACTTTGGGAGTGAGAAAACTGAAAAAGCGATTCTCAAAAGGTTTTACTGTCCCGGGATATATCAGCAGGTTCATAGATACTGTAAAGAGTGTTCCATATGTCAGAAAAACAGTAGGTCCCTTCCCCTAAATTTACCCTTGCCCATCATCTAGAAAACCTTCACAAGAGGAGGGATGGACATAATTGGACCTCTCCTTCCCTCCCGCAGTGGGTGTCGGTATGTACTCATCCTTGTGGACTATGCCACTCGATTTCCAGAGGCAGTGGCATTATGGCAATCCAATGCTCTTCAAATTGCCAAAGCCATGATAACTATTTTTTCCCAGGTGGGTTTTCCTCAGGAAATCATAATAGACCAGGGCACTCCTTTTATTTATAGGCTGATGAAACAGGTATTCCAACAGTTAAACATCAAACAAATCCGGACGGCATCCTTTCATCCTCAAACTGACGGATTGGTAGAGCAATACAATGCCACCCTTAAGAGTACCTTAAAAAAAATCCTTGATCTGGAAACCTGCAAATGTGAGGACATGCTACCCCAAGCCCTTTTCGCCATAGGCTGTATACAACAAAAAAGCACAGGGTATTCACCGTGTGAGTTGTTGTATGGCAGGCAACCCCATACCCTATTAGAAACAGTGGTGATTTTGTAGCGCATGCACGACAAGATGACTTTAGTATTAGTTAAGAGAGCTTGCGCACATACAAAAATTCCGCTATGAGGTCTGTCAGGCAGCGTCAAAGGGCAGCTAACACTCACACCAGATAGGAACTTGTAATTAGCTCGACTATAAAGACAGAGCCCTTTTGCACGTTCGGTACCTCCTGGAGCAGCTCTGTTCATAGACGAGGTACCGACAGACAGGTAAGGAGGTGTCTTGATGTCTGGGGTTGTATCTGGTCCAGTAAATTGGAGGGCTAGAGTGTATATTTACTTTGACATAGTCCTCAAACAAACGAGGGTAATGACTTTATATATTTAGCTAAGTTACTTGCCACTACAAGGACTTTTTTCTCCTATTGTTAAATGGTATTTTAACTTCTTATAAGACTAGTGTCTGCTCTATGGAGAGGCCATTTTCAGTTTCACAAGGACTGCATGGTACTCTGACACAATTGCCATATGGGTGTTTCTACACCCCTTTTTCTAGTCTAATTTCTAACTATGTACATGCTGTCTCTGTAAGATAGGCAGACTTGAAGGTGACGCTATGCCACCCTTTTCTTATTAATACACCTTGAGTTTCTAATTATATAGCAATCCCACTTCAAAATGAAAATAGGTGTGATTACGCAAATTTCTATTTCCACACAGAGCGGGGCCTCATCCCCTGAACTCTAGCCAGGTGGAGGTGAGGTGACTTATCCTACATAGGAGGGTAAGTGGAACTCCAGGCAATTTTACTTGCACTCTCATTTTGATGATTGAATATATCACAAAATGGTTTTGACTTAAAGCATGATTACTTACTGTGTGTGTTATACATATATTTTCTGTTCTCTCTCTTTACAGATTGTCCCAGTAAATCCTGACACAGCCGCCCAGGATTACTGGTGTTGTATCTATCTGTTTTCTTATATATAATTTGAGCACTTGATCACTATTGGCAGCAGCGAATATCATTACTTCATTTGGTCCTGAAGAAAGCCACCGATACATACCATTGATCATTTGGCTGAAACATGTTGACAGTACTTAGTGAGCAGTTTTAAATCCATACTGTTCCACGCACTGCATTTTGTAACCCTGCCAGTGACAGCTACCTAATAAAGAGAGAACTTTTTGCATCGTCCCAGGCAGTTTTAAGTTCACTATTAGTCTCACCTTTTCTATTAATTTTTGCGCTGCGCCCTCACTACACTACACTTTCACATATGGGATTCTAGCATCCTAGAATCCCATATGTGGATATCAGGAAACATCTTGAAAAACATCCCTGAGCTCCTCCCTCACAGTGAAGGGGTTGTAGCCCTCAGCAGGACCAGGCTTTCCTGCTGGGAGGAGGAACCCATATGATGAAGCATGTCACCTAAGGGTGAGTGAGGGTTCTAGTCCTTAAGGGATAATCCCCCTTATTGATTGTATTTCCTTCACACTAGTATATGAGGGTATTTGTATTAATATCACACACAATTTACGTGCCAAGTATATAGACCCGAGGTAGTATAGTGTTTATGATTACGTATTGGGGAAGCTCTCTTCGTTGGTCTTTAAAAGTTTTTCCCTAGGACCCTACCCCACCTTCTTGTTGTCACTATTTAAGGATTATTACCAAAAGCTGTATAAAGAAGAGACTGTTACAGAAGTCCCTAGTATGGAGGTTGTGGGTGTAGGCCCTCAGTTAGACAGTCAGTCAAAAGAAGAACTAGAAAATGAATTCTCGATAGAGGAAGTAAATGAGGCCCTTCAAGAACTATCACCTGGAAAGTCAGTGGCCCGATAGCATTCCCCCGGAAGCTTATAAATGTTTCCAGAGTGTGATCGCCCCAATTATGGTAGATTTATTTAACAGTATATTACATACTGGTAAGATCCCATAATCCTGGAAAGAAACTAATATAGTAGTATTCCATAAAAAAAGGAAAACCAAAGGATAAACCAGCATCGTATCGTTCAATATCCCTCATCAATGCAGATACTAAAGTATACTCCAAGGTGCTTGCGAAAAGGTTGGGAAGGCTCATTGGGGGTTTTGTCTCCCTGTGACAGCATGGGTTTGTCCCAGGGCGCGGAACAACTGATCATATAAGGCGGACTATCACACTCTTTGATATACAGGCTGCCACTGAGGGCTGAATGGCCATGATCCTTCTCGACGCAGAAAAAGCCTTTGACAGTGTAAAGTGGACGTATTTGTGGGGGATATTAGAACGAAAGGGGTTTGGCCCAAGAATATCAAAGGCCATCAGGGCAATGTATTCGGATCCAAAGGTCAAAATTCAATTAATAGGGGACAGCCCTGATAATATCTTTATTTCTAGAGGAACAAGACAGGGCTGTCCCTGCTCACCAATATTGTTCGCCCTATAAATTGATCCACTAATAGAAAGATTACAGAGGTGTCAAGACATCAAGCCTACAGTCATCAATGGCTTTGAGACCAAGTTGCTGGCATATGTGGATGACCTGGCTATACTAACTTCGGATCCAACTAGAGCTATCAGTGCAATCACTGATATAGCCAGGGAATTCAGACAGAGGTCTGGTTATCTTTTAAATGAATGCAAATAGAAAAAATCACCCTGCCAAGAACGATGAATAATGGTCCCAAGTGGGATCCAGTTTTGATTAGGAGGGAGCACTATCAAGTGAGTACCTAGGACCAAGGAGGCGAATGGACCACAGTCAAAATCATTCTTTATAGAAAATATATATTTTTTATTTTGTTTGATTTAGTGCAGTTAGTCTGACATCCTCAAAGAGAAATTACTACACCGTGGATATCCCCCCAAACTGGTCAAGGACGCCTTCAAAAGAGCAAGATACACCAATAGGGAGAACAAGGTTGATCAACTAGTCTGCATCACCCGACACTCCAACTTAAATCACAAATTGCGTCAAGCCATCAACTCCAGCTGGCACCTTTTGAATTTGGAAAAGAACAGAACCCCCATACCAAGACTGATCTTTGCGTTCAAAAGGAACAAAAACCTGAAGAACCACCTTGTTCGAGGGAAGATAGTTGAGACCACCACTGGCACATAAAGTGCTATAACCTGTATGAAACCAGTCTTTGGAAACCACAGATGTGGTTCATGCCATGCATATCCACAGGCCACAACTGGCGACTCCATAACCACTACAGAGCGAACTATTTCAGTGGCTCGTAATGAGACATTTACCAACTGTCGAAGTAGCAATGTGGTTTATGTCATCTTATGCCTGTGCAATCTCCCATATGTGGGAGAAACTGGACGCGAATGCCGGGTGAGAGTCGGGGAGCACAAGTCCAACATCAGAAACCTCAAGATGTCCGCCCCTATCGTATCCCATTGGATGGAAAAGGGACACACGGAAAATGACCTTTGTTGGTTTATACTGGAGAAAATAAAAGCAAGACTTGGAACTGATCCTGTAAACCTCCGCAAAAAAAGGGAGGTCTTTTGGATTTTCCTGATGAATTCCATCACCAAAGGTCTTAATGAAGAATGCCCATGGCAGAACACTTTTCTATAAAGTTCACCCTTGGCTCACCCTTTAGACCCATTAGGCCTATGAGTCCTGGTTCCTTTCTGTTTTGAGACCCGTTTTCTCTATACATGTCGGTATTCTTTCATCCCACTCTTTTCTTAATTCCCTTCCCAGTCAGTTTCTTTTCCCCCCTCCCTGGAGTTTATACCCTCCTGTATTTCTATAGCACCATTTCAAGATGGCACTCCAAACTGAGGGCTGCACCTAGTCTGTTTGCCGCCTACCAGGACGCTCTCATCCTTTGCTCTGACCCTCTGTTGAACCTATCTATCGCTCTACACGCTTTCCGCCTGACATTGATTTCCACCATAGTAACCCCTTTCCAAGATGGCGCCCAAATCCAACGGACCGCGACCCTTTAGTCCTTCGTTTACCCGCACTACCTCAGTGCGACCCACACGCCTTCCACCTAACATTGTCCTTTACCACAGCAACCCCTCTCCAGGATGGCGCTCAAATCCGACGGACCGCGATTCCTTAGTCCCTTGTTTACCCGCATTACTTCAGCGTGATCCAGGTTATTAGAATCCAATTAATTGGACCTGTATTTAAGACGGCCGATCCTTCCCTGCTCTCTGATCCTGGGTATCCTGACACCAGCTAGCACCCAGTTTTGTCCGCCCCGCATGGTGGATTCGAGCCTTCTGGATTTCTTTTGAGGTAAGCCCAGGATATTCCCTTCCTCCCCTCGAACCCCCGATCCCGCCTATATACATCCATGATCCGCCTTACTTTCCTTATCTTTTCCTTCTCCCGAACTCAGATCCCGTTTCCAGACCTGAACCTAAATGCCTAACAGTATTGCTTGCCTGTGACGAGTCCTATGTCGCTCCCACATCTCTTTCAGGCAGCGTGAACTTCCTTATCATCAGGTAAGCCCACGCTGAGAATCGGCAGATCTGCACCCCTACCGCCTTAGATCGTGTCCACACTACACGGAGAGCTGTAATACCCATTATTGTTTCATCTATTTTGTCTCTTATTCAGTTCCCATCCGCCCGACTTACTCATTATCTAAGATTGCTCCATTTTTCGGCCCCACTACATTACCGGCATCCAGACGCGGCAGCTCTCATGGCTTCATGTCCAGGTGAGTTCACCTATGAGACCTTCTCCATCTGCCCGTCCACTTAGTGGCTTTTTACCTATGCCTATGTATCATGGGGGGAAAATAACCCTCTTCTGAAATATGCCTCATTGTTTATCTAGTGCTCCCCAAATAACGGAAGCCTCCTCCCTTAAAAATTCTGCCAGAATTGATCAACCATAATTTCGCCATTGATCAGTTTTCCACCAGTCTACTAGGTAAGTATGCTACCTGGCTTTCTTGTTTCCTGAATCCCCCCATTCCCTACTCCGACACTCCCATTGTAGGAACCCCAGATCTAACTAGGAGTCTAACTGTAGCAGGGGTGTCCCTGTCTTTTATCCTTCCAGTGTGATTCTTCCTTTCTCCATTTCCCGGAATTTTCGCTACTTATCTTCACGACCCCTCAGAAAGGACCCTGTCTTTTAGACTTTCGACCTTCATTCTCCTCAGGTATGATCCTAGAATATAGTCCCCCATAACATACTTTAGCCTGGGAAGAAGATCTGGACCAGTTTACTTAAAACTATAAGGGACCTTAATTATGAGAACGTGTAATATGAAGTATGATTGAAAAATGCTTGTAGTTTGATTAGAGATTTTCTGTGTCTTCACCGGTTTTATCCCGGCGGATTGGACTATTTGCCAGTCCTCGGGGTATGTTATCCTGGGAGCTACCTGTGAATACCTAGACCAAGACCACCTTTCGATGTGTCCCATAGACTTGATGTTCATAACATGTCTTGAAATATTATCTGAATATCCACTATAGGAAATTCTATGAGAAGTTTGAAAATGTGCAAACCTGTGTCATGCTAAACCTGTGAAATGTTGCCCCTTTAACCTGTGATATACCTAAGTATCTTTTATTTGAAATTTTTCAGCTAGTGTGTTCCCCTCCCCCCTCACTTCTGCCAGCCCTGACGAAGGTGCCCCACACCGAAACGCGCGTTGGCGTTATTACGGCGTTTACCATCAGGAACGGCAACAATATTCCATCTTTTTGCCTTCTCCAAAGTGTACCCACGTCCATGCAACCATAATTCCATCTACTTTTTGTTGCAGACCAAACGTTAATCACCTTTATGAAGTGACTGAATGTGTTAGAGTATGAATGATTTTTTAGATACGAGTGCCTGTTGAGCCCCCCGTTTTACCCCCCAGAGTGAGTGGAACACTGTATTTTTCTATGTTTATTTGTCTATGAATTTACTTCCGTCCATGAAATGATGAACAGCACTGATGATTTTATGAATTTTTGTATTTACCATTTTTTGAATACCTTGCTAATATGACTAACTGCACTAAATCAAACAAAATAAAAAATATGTATTTTCTATAAAGAATGATTTTGACTGTGGTCCATTCGCCTCCTTGGTCCTAGGTACTCACTTGATAGTGCTCCCTCCTAATCAAAACTGGATCCCACTTGGGACCACTATTCATCGTTCTTGGCAGGGTGATTTTTTCTATTTGCATGCGTGTTTTCCCCTTCGTTCCTGCCTATATCATTCATTAGCCCTGGGGAACCCCCTTCTATTTCAGATTATCTTTTAAATGAAAGCAAGATCCATATAGTCTGTACGGATAATATCAAAATGAATGATTTGAGATGTATAGAAAGTGCAATTTATTTAGGAGTCAGAATTAGCCCATCAATTGATAAAATATTAAAGGTTACTTTTGACCCTCTGGTGAAATCAATCTCAGCGGATCTAAAAAGGATAGATGGTATGCATCTATCAATAATCGGGAGGGGCAACGTATTAAAAATGACAATGCTACCCAAAATCTTGTATTTGTTCCGATCTATCCCATTCATGATCGAGGAGTCAACTATGAAATCAATTGAATCAACATTTCTGAATTTTATGTGGCAATACTGGAAAATTAGACATGCCATGAAATATCTATCTCTCCCGCAGGTAAGGGGAGGGCTTGCAATCCCGAATGTTAGATTATATCAGTGGTCCTGTCTATTGAGCCAGATGGCAATACTACTTGACCCACAAAGGAACCAAACGATTATGGCAGCAAGTAATCACACCCTCCCAACAATATTCAAGCTAATGTTAGGCAGAGAGGCCATAAGACTTTTACTCCGTAAAACAGGCAGGCGATATTACAAGAAAATACGGTACAAGTTAATGGTTAACGCATGGGAGGTTTGGAAGGAAGTACAAAAAACTTTGGCAATCCCCAAAATAAACTAGCACACCCCTCTTTGGAAAACAACTGTACTGCCGCAATTATTGTATGGTAGGATGGGGATGATCTGGGATCAACAAGGTATAAGAAAAACTGGTGATATATAGGAAGGAGATCAAATGTTGGGATTTAGCGGCATTCAGCAGAAATTTGGGCTCCTTGCAAATCAAGGCTTCGCATTTATACAAATTCAGAAAAATCTATTCGATTTTAGGCCACGGATCTATCCGGGGGGTAGAATTAATCTTATTTAGTAGGGGGTGGAAGAAAAATAAAGATGATATACAGTACCTTGCTCCTGAATTCACAAGATGATATGGAAAAATGTGAAGCTACCTGGGTAACTAAATTAAATGATCCTGATGTATTTAGCAGAAAAGCTATTCGGTTCAATTAACTTAAAAGCCCAACATTATGAAACCATATTTAATCTTTATTTTACTCCAGCTAAATTGTATGATTGGGGTAAGAGAGAAGATGACAAATGTCCGAGGTGTGGAGATAGGCCAGCTGATTTAATACACATGTTCTATCAATGTAAAATACTAAGTGTAATTCAGGGAGAGATCAGGATCTTCTGGAAGGGGCTGCTGGGATCTAATATCGACCTATCCCCTACCCTGATGTTAATGGGGCATGATATTAGCCTGGGCCTCAGTAATAAAGATGAATCCCTTGTTTGCATATGTGTAGCAGTTCTCAGGATACTCCTAGCAGCAGGATGGAAGGGCCCAATTCCCCCCACTTTTCAAATGTGGCTTGCACGCCTCTTAGGGATATACAACTTGGAATCCTCCCTTTATATAAGGAGAGGTAGGAAGATGAGGGAGTTGGGCTCGAGAATTTGGGCCCCCATCAAGAGATAGAGAGATAATGCGCAAAGCCCTCCGACTATTGAGAGCGAGGGAGTGGGCTAGGTTACTGCCCAGATACAATATGATAAATCTCTAGGGTAAAAGGTGAATTATGGTAGTCAGAGAAAGCCTAGTGTAATTGTATTGCTCGTCAAATGGCACATATGTCTCTGATTAAAGGAAGCCACCCCCATGTCGATAGGTTGCTTTTACTACTGATTGAACTGCAAGGCAATGTAATCCTATCTATGTTGTCTCCCCATGTTTTATCTTTTATTAATCATATTGACTGTTTAATTAATCTACTGGTCTTATGTATACGCAGGATTTTATATTTTATACTATACAGTACAGAATGAATTGTAAAATGTATTTATTATTGGTATGCCGGGTATTTAATACAATTAAAAATTAAAAATTAAAAAATGGGATAGGTATTCATAAATTGTTCCATACATGGCATTTCTATTATAGCTTCCTTGAGGGAAGTTTCATGCTGCAACTATTTGTCTCATAAATCTTGTATTCTGTCATGCCCTAAGAATTTCACTATATACACATTTCTCAACTCAGAATGTCTTCATCTAAACAGATTCTTTCTGATGAAGGAAGGATGCCCTCTCTAAACCTATGTGATTCTTTCTATAAAAAAAGCAGAAAGTCGGTCTTTTAGAAATGTTCTCCTTTCTTTTTCTGTCTTATAGCAGTGAAGGTGAAAACCTGAGGTTCTGTAAATTCTGTCTTGTCCTATGAGGTTATGGTTCCATCACGATTTTGGTGATGTTGTACCGTATTTAGTAAGTACGGCTAATATGGATTGAATTTGTCACGTTAACTAGCAAGTTCATTACGTATTCAGAGACTTTGTCTCAAATATGGGTTCCATCTTGTCCGTGCCTCCATTTTGTATTGCCATCACGCAGGCCGATGAATGTGGTCGAACGAATAAAGTGACCTGGCCTTTTCATATTGGTATACATTAACTAGGTTATTCTTGACTCTAAGGTGAACTGTAATGAACTGACCCCTTCACCTGCAACTGACCTCGCTAAGCCAATTTCCTTGGTTGATCGTTGTCTGAGATTGCCAATCAAAGTTCAGAACATCGTTAACTTTTAGGTTCTTTACACATGCCTTATCTTGCTTGTTATCTGTCATTGTTTCCTTTCTATGTTTCCTCATTACATGCATTGTGCTTTCAATTATGGGTTTGTCCGGTTTGTGGAGATTGAATTTGGGACATTCCTAATAATTAACTTGTGGGTTGGGACAATGTAAATTGAGGTTTTTGCTATGTGATGCTGCATGGGAAAATGTATCTTATTGGTCAGAACTTTGTGCAGTGGGTGTGCATTTATAATGTGAATATTGGGTATAAAAAGGGATGTTTCGCCTTACAAAAATTGAACATTTTCCTGAGTTGTACACCGTGTTGTATTGCTGGGATTTCTGTTACTAGCTGCAGGTAATAAATTTGGTCTTTGACGCCACCCAGAAGTATTCCGTGTCTCTGTATACCAAGACAGGTGAATCCGAAGACTTTGGGCGTGCCCCTGGCGCAGCTGGGTTTAAAACCCGGTTCTTCAACTGGCGCCCAGTGTGGGGCGACTTCAGCGGTACCGGTCCAAGCCTGAAGATTGTGAGAAGCTTCGTGAGGAAATTCTGGAGGAGGGCCCCCACTTCATCGACCCCTGCATGTCGAATGTGGACCGAAGGTTTTTACTGCGAGGCTTCCCCCTTTCCGACGGCTACGAAGGACTGCTGCCCTGAATGTCGCCCTGTCTCGGACCCTCTTGTGATGATTTGTAAGGCGAGACGTTATACGGTCTTCTGGTGGCGTGACAGACATTTTGGTTAAGTACAAGTGGGTCGCTCCCACGACTTTGTTTGGTTTCTTGGTTTTGATTTGGTTATTGCAATTACCAAAGCCGAGGGGCTCGTATATTTGCGAGTATATCGTTTTTTGATAACCCCTTGAAGTTTTAAGCTAGATTAGTGAGCTATAAGATGCCTGGTCTTAGCAAATTTAGGAAATGGTTTTGTTGTAGTTGTAACAGGGATTCCCGATTGGAGGACCTTTGTCCGATACCTCCGGTTGGAACTCCAACTTTTGAGCTCTGTTCAAAGCATGGCATGGGTCCAATTACGTTTAATGAAGTATGGATCCGCTATACGAAGAAAGATGGTGTCTTACGATGGCCCCAACATGGTAGTTTCGAATCAGAAGTTTTAGATAACCTAGAAGTTACGCTATTTAAGAAGAAAGCCTGGCCGGCGATGTTTGACTCTTTCCGCCTCTGGCGTAAGGAAGCCAAACAGCGAGAAATTAAGCAAGCTAAGAGAGATAGGAAAGAAAAGAATATATCGATACTACAAGCTGCTAGGCAGCTTAAGGAAGATGAAGAAGATCGTGCGATTGAGGTGTCAGATAGACAACATTGCATGGCCATTGGCAAATGTTATCCGGCTTTGCCACCTCTTCTTCCGAATGAGACAAATGACCCTGAAAAGGATCCTTTGATGTTGCATTTGTTGAGATTACCACCTCCTTATGTGCAGAGTGCTACGGCACCTCCGCGACCACCAGTTGTACAACCACCTGGTGTTGTCTAGCCACCCGTTCCTCCACAGTTAGTTCTTCCTCCATTGGCGCAGGCCCCTCTAGGGCCGCCAGCTTTGCTAACAGTTCTGCCTCAAACTCCTTTGCCTTCCTCTCCTTTACCTTCGACTTCCTTTGCTACTGACCCTACGTCTCTCTAACCTCAAAACACTTTGTCTCCTGTCCTTATGTCAACTTCCTCTCCTTCTGCTCGAAAACGCATGACTGAGACTGTTGCTAGTCTTTTGTCTCCACTCTTTGGGTCACTGAATATGACACCGGTTTCGGAACGTAAGCAGAGTCGTAGTCAGCTTCCTGGTCCCGAAGAGCGGGCAGTGTTGGATCTTTTGGCCTGTAGATGGGTTTTAAATGTTTCTAGGTATAATTTACAAGCCGTTATGGATGTTTTCTTACAGTGGGATCCGCCTAAGCAAAGGTATGTTTTTGATGTAATGTGTACTTTCCTTCGTGAAGAATGGGAAAATAATGAGTTGGGTCCGATTCCGCAGAAAGTGCTTGGTGTTCAGTCTGAATTTGCTAAAGGGACGATAGTGGGTCCCGATGTTGAGGAAGCGGTAGAGATGCTTCTTGCGTTTAGGTGTAGACTTCCTTCTCAGTCGTTGTTCGAACCTGATCCTTCTGTTAGGAGGAAAGTGAAGCAGTACCTGATGAGAGAGGTTCCCCCTGTATGGAGAGAGAAAGTTTTGGCTGACGCCGCTCATGGTATTGCGGCTGCACGGGCTAATTTTCAGCGAGTGTGGGTACATGTTCCTTGGAAGAGAGCTGAGGTCCTGGCTCTTAAGCAGACTTTGCCTGACCCCCGTAAAAATCCTTCTGGTTACTACAAGGAGTTGTCTCAGACATTTGATGCGTGCGTTATGAATTTAGCTGACGTGGATATGTTGTTGGGTAATGTAGTTCCTCAACCTTTGTGGGCGAAGATCCGTCATGAGGATCATGCGGCAGAGTTCGGAGATACGTGGGTTAATATTGTTGCTGCAGATGGTCGACAGGTAGGAGGTGCCAAACCTGAGCCTTTAGTTGCGGAATTACCTGGTAGGATTATTAATTTAATGAAAACCTTGATGTCTCCTATGCGGGTGAATTGGGACAAGTTAGCAGCATGCAAACAAAAGAAAGACGAGAGTGTGTCTGATTTCTTCACCAGGTTTGAGGAAACATTTATTGATCACAGTGGTCAGGACATGAGTACAGAAGGTGGTCAAAGGTTGTTCGTAGATAAGTTTGTTTTTAATTTAGTTCCCGAACTTTGTAATAAGTTGAAGGACTCTGAGAGTTCATGGGCTGTTTCTTCTTCGGCCCAGATATCGGCTACTGCACAATACTACGAGAACAGAGATAAAGATGAGAAGGATAAAGTAGAGAAGAAGACTAAAGAATTGAAGACGAAGGTTCTCTTACAGCAGGCGTATCCGCCTCGCACCCTAATCAGCGTCAGTTTCAGCAACCTTCCCAGTTTCGGCAGCCCCCACAGTTTCAGAGATTGTTGCAGAAGCCTGAGTCTTTACCTCCGCGACTTCCGCTAGGCCCTAACCTTATTGTAGGGAAGAAGGTCACTTTAAGAATAGTTGTCTGGTCTTGCTACAACGTAAGAATGGTATGTCTGGCCTGAGAGGTCGTGGTGGTTTTCAACAAGCACCTAGGGGTAGAGGACGTGGTACGTTTCCTCAGAATGAACGTTCCTTTCCCCCTCAGAATTCTATGAATTATTTTGATCAACAGAACGTTTCGTCTGTTCAGTCTGCTCAATACTACACGGATGACTATTATGTTGAAAGCGAGAGTGTTGGTTTTAATGATAGCTAGGACAGCCATGGACAAAGGGAGGGAGTAGGGTCAGTTTCAGTAGACCAGAGTGGACCTTATGATGAAGTAATTACATCAGGTGTGGTAGAACCTTTTCTTTTGGATACTGGTGCGGCTAAGAGTTCTATTATGCACTCTAAACTCCCTGGCGCACCTTTGTCTGGCTTGATGAATGTCTCTGTAAGATTTTCTGGCACCCCAGTTCGTAATCCGGTTTCTTGTCCTTTGCCTCTTTCTATTGGGCCTTGTGAATTGGAAGCACCCCTTAATCTAACGACAGGTTGTGGTGAGAATCTGTTGGGTTTGGATTTGTTGAAAAGATTGTACTGACTCTTCTCAGCCATCTGTGTATCGGTTTGTGATCGACCTTCGAGAGGTTAATAAGATTGTTGTACCACAATTTCCTGTTGTTCCGGACATTACTGCGTTATTGACTATGATCCCTGCTTCAGCTGCTTGGTTTTCTGTTATTGATCTGAAGAATGCTTTCTTTAGTATTCCGATTGCTCAAGAAAGTAGGGATATTTTTGGCTTCTCTTTGGGAGGCCGAAGTTTCCGGTTTAAGCGCGCTCCTCAAGGTTATTGTGAAAGTCCCTCCATCTATAGCCAGGCCTTGAAAACTCAGCTTGATACTTTTGTCTTGCCTTCTGGTGTGACTCTTGTCCAGTACGTGGATGATCTGTTGGTTGCTGCTGATGATGAAGAGATTTCTAAAGAAGTTACTCTTTCTTTGTTACGACACTTGTCTGACCTTCACCATAAAGTATCACCTTCGAAGTTGCAGTATTGCCGCCAAGAAGTGACCTACTTAGGTCATCTCTCGTGGAAGGAGGGAAGACGATTGACCCCAGAGCGTATTCAAGCGGTTGCTCAAATGACTGTGCCATCCACACAGAGAGATGTACGTGCCTTTTTGGGTATCACCTCGTATTGTAGACAGTGGATTCCGATTTTTTCTTTGCTAGCGAAACCTTTGTTGGCACTTACTCTTAAGGACACACCAAACCCTCTTCCTTGGTCTGACGAATGTCAGAAGAGTTTTTCTGAGTTGCGTGATGCATTGTGTTCTGCTACGGAGTTGGGTACTTCCGACTACAGTAAGCCTTTTACACTTTACGTACACGAGAGAGAAGGTTGTGCGTTGTCAGTGTTGACGCAACAATTTGGAGACAAGCAGCGCCCATGTGCGTATTTTTCAGCTACTTTAGATCCGGTTGCTAGGGCGTTGCCTAGTTGTCTGAGAGCTACAGCGGCAGCGGCTGTTTCTATCCGACAGTCTGCTGGTTTGGTATTGGATAATACATTGATTGTGATGGTCCCACATGCAGTGGATACCTTATTGAATAGAACAAGGACTCAACATCTTACTAGTGCGCGATTGTCAGGTTATGAGTTGACGCTTTTGGCTAGTCATGTGCACATTAAGCAGTGTAACACATTGAATCCAACTACATTGTTGCCGATTTCTGTAGAGACAGATGCTCAGGAACAGCATGATTGTTTTCTCCGGACAGAGGAGGAAACGAAGGGTAGAGCTGAAAGATACTCCTCTTACGAATCCAGATGGTACCTTATGGGTAGATGGTTTATGCTTTAAGCTTCTGAATGGCAATACGACTGCAGCGTATGCGGTTACGACTTTGCACACGATTGTTGAAACTGCACATATTGCACAGAATTCAGCTCAAGCAGCAGAGTTGATTGCACTGACGAGAGCGTGCGTGTTGTCAAAAGGAAAGAGAGTGAATGTGTATACTGATAGCCAATATGCATTTGGTTTGGCTCATAGCTTTGGACGTTTGTGGAGAGAGAGAGGATTTCTTACTTCCCATGGTACGAAAATTCAGCATAGACAATTAGTGAATGAACTTCTTGAGTCACTTACTTTGCCGACACAAGTTGCGATTGTGAAGTGCAGCGCACATAGGAAAGTTACGGATGATGTTGGTCGTGGCAATGCGTTTGCGGATGAAGTAACGAGAGAAACGGCGAAAGATGTGACGAGTCGTATGTATTTTGCAGGCCCTGCTAGATGTGTTATGGCAGGAGGAATGTGTGAAGACACAATAGAAAGTGTGAAATCGATTCAGGCAGAAGCTACTGAGAAAGAATTGAGTGTGTGGATAGAGACTATAGGAATGTTGGATTCGACTGGCTGTTGGGTTGAGTTGTCGGAGCACCAGCGATGGTTGTTGCCTGATGCGTATGTGCTTCCAGTGGTTACGATGGCTCATGGATCGGCTCATATCAGTTCAAAAGGGATATGTAAGTTGTTGGCTCCAGTATGGCAGAATGCTGGAATTCCTAAATGTGCTGAGAATCTGGTTAAAAACTGCATGATTTGCTTGATGCATAATCCTGACAAGGGAACCCCAACTCCAGCGGGTCATTTTGCTGCTCCAACGTATCCGTTTGAGCTGTTACAGCTGGACTTTATTCACATGGAAAGATTCAATAACCTAAAGTATGTCCTTGTAGTGGTTTGTGCCTTTTCCAGATGGATAGAGGCCTACCCCCTCAAGGATAATACTGCTTTATCTACAGCCAAGGTTTTGCTCAAAGAATATTTCCCTAGGTATGGTTTGCAGAGAATGGTATGGAGTGACAACGGAAGTGAATTCGTGGGTCAGATTATGAAGAAAGTGTGTGCGGATTTGGGAATTAGGCAGAAATTTCATGCTGCGAATCACCCACAGTCAGCTGGTTTGGTCGAGTGCTACAATGGCACTCTTAAACTTAAATTGGCCAAGATACAAGCAAGCACTGGCCTTACATGGCCAGACGCTTTACCGGTGGCACTTTTGTCTACAAGAACGACAGTACATTCTCGTGTGGGACTTAGCCCAAACAAGATTGTTTTGTTCGCCCGGCAAATGTTTGGGGTGTGCCGAGTCCAAATAAATATAGTGACATCGAGTATCCTATGTTGGTTGATTACTTACATGACTTGACTGCTAAATTGCGTGTTCTTCACCAACAGGTGCATGATACTTTACCTTCAGCCTCTGTGGATGCAGGTCACTCGATTCAACCTGGCGAGTGGACCCTGGTGAGAAACTTCCAAAGGACCAAGAATCTGGAACCGAGGTGGACAGGCCCGTTTCAAGTATTATTGGCGACTCGGAGTGCCGTCAAGGTTTGAGGCAAGAAAAATTGGGTGCACGGCACCCATTGTAAGAGGGTACCCTTACCCTTACCATGTGACCAGTGGGTTAAGAAAGGTATTGCCGATTCTGAGACTGAAAGGGTTCCGAGATTTGTGCCTTTTAGTGATGCACATTTGAAATGGACTCAGTCGAACGTGCGGATGACGAAGTTCTGCAAGAAGCTTTGCCATTGCATTTGAGACTTGACACTTCGCAACCAGAGACACTTTTTCAGAATCAGACGGTGCCTGGTAAAGAACGCTATAATCTGAGGTCTAAAAAGGACAAATAAAATTTCAATCTTTTTGAGAGTTATACTCTTTCAGACAAGAAACTTTTTTTGTTCTATTTTTCTTTTTCGAGACACCATCCGAGCTCAGCTGCAGGGTCACGGTATAAGTTCTTAAGGGGTGACCCGCATATTGACGAAAGGTCTGCGGGTCTAGTGACGTCTAGGACGCCTGGACGCAGAAGGAAAATTGCAGTGAGCAGCACGTTAGAGGATGGAGTTTTTTGTAACTGAAAGAATTGTTGAAAGAATTGTTGATAAAATGGATTTTAAGATAAGATTCTATACATTAATACGTAGCAAATATTTTATTATATTGTGTTCTTTTATGTTTTTAAGTATCACATTAGCTTGTGTAGGTTGGATTGTTTATGCTACACCACTGAAATCTGCACCCACCTCCCAACCTATGCTTTCCTCTACTACTGTTTCTTTGCACCAATTCTATACGTTGCCTGAACATGAACAGTCAAGGAGGTCAGAATTTGTCAACAATTTATTTATACAGCTGTTGCATCAGCATCAGTTGGTAGTAAATACCACTAATTGCTGGGTTTGTGGTCTTATGCCTCATACGACAGATAGAGGTATGCCTTATTTGGTTTTGCCTTTTTCTTTTAATGGGTCTGTATGGGCTTTTCAGACTATGTTCATTTATGCAAATGAGGTATATCCCTTACGTTCCGTGAAAGACAATCCGAGTAATAGTGCCTTGATAAAGGGAATAGTAGATATAATTTGAGATATTGATGCATATAATAGTATCACTAAGGATGAGGTGCAGGCTTATGTTGGTTGGAACGTGACTGGATACAGTACTAGCTTGACAGAGAAGGAGAGACGAAAAAGGTCTCCCCCAATTTGGATTGTACCCCATCGAGGCCAATTTTTTTTGCAAGGTAATGGTCGGAATCCGAGAGCTCAGCTTGGTTAGAGTGTGTGTGCTCAAACCTATGTCTATTCATCTCAGACTTCTCCTCCGTTCGTGCCAGCTAAAGGCACATATTTTGTTTGTCACGACAGAGCCTACACATGGTTGCCGCCTGATTTTTCAGAAACATGTTATGTGGCATTTTTGCTTCCCCCTGCATACACTACAACTCCAGACTATCATAGGACAAGATATAGTAGAGGTGTCTTCGATCAGGAAGATACGGCAGCACAAGACGTAGGAGACTTTTTCAAGGGTTTCCTACCGTTTTGGGGTCCTATGGCCAATAGTTGGAATATACGGCAACTTACGAGAGTGGTTGAGGCCACTATAAATGAAACTGCAGGTGCCCTTAGTAATGTTACAGCTGAGCCTCAAGCAGATCGTCTTATGACGTTGCAGAATCGTATGGTGTTAGACTTCATACTTGCAGATCAAGGAGGGGTATGCAAATTGATCCAATCTAGTTGCTGTGTTTTCATACCAGATAATGCCCCTACAGTATACCAAGCCATCTCTAAATTGCATAGGATTTCTGAGTCTATTCATGTGGACGAAGGAGACTGGTTATTGACTGGATGGTTTTGGGGACTACTGTCCAAATGGGGATGGAAGATTCTGACATTCTTTGGTATGGTTTTAGCTATCCTTTTCTCCTGTTGTCTTTGCATCCAGTGTGGTCCTGCCATTTGTAGTCTTTGTGCTACCTTGTATGTGCGGAGACCTGTCTCGAGAGAAGTGGAGAGTAGTAGGATGATGCTCCAGCAACACCTTGATGATCTGATGAATATTGATATACACCTAGATTCAGATTAACGTGAGTTTGGGTTATTGCCTACGTACTGGCAAAAGGAGGGTCTGAGGTTCTGTAAATTCTGTCATGTCCTATGAGGTTATGGTTCCGTCACGATTTTGGTGATGTTGTACCGTATTTAGTAAGTACGGCTAATATGGAGTGAATTCGTCACGTTAACTTGCGAGTTCATTACGTATTCAGAGACTTTGTCTCGAATATGGGTTCCATTTTGTCCGTGCCTCCATTTTGTGTTGACATCACGCAGGCCGATGAATGTGGTCGAACTAATAAAGTGACATGGCCTTCTCATATCGGTATACATTAACTAGGTTCTTCTTGACTCTAAGGTGAACTGTAATGAACTGACCCCTTCACCTGAAACTGACCTCGCTAAGCCAATTTCCTTGGTTGATCGTTGTCTGAGATTGCCAATCAAAGTTCAGGACATTGTTAACTTTTAGGTTCTTTACACATGCCTTATCTTGCTCGTTATCTGTCATTGTTTCCTTTCTATGTTTCTTCATTACATGCATTGTGCTTTCAATTATGGGTTTGTCCGGCTTGTGGAGATTGAATTTGGGACATTCCTAATAATTAACTTGTGGGTTGGGACAATGTAAATTGAGGTTTTTCCTATGTGATGCTGCGTGGGAAAATGTATCTTATTGGTCAGAAATTTGTGCAGTGGGTGTGCATTTATAATGTGAATATTGGGTATAAAAAGGGATGTTTCGCCTTACAAAAATGGAACCGTTTCCTGAGTTGTACACCGTGTTGTATTGCTGGGATTTCTGTTACTAGCTGCAGCTAATAAATTTGGTCTTTGACGCCACCCAGAAGTATTCCGTGTCTCTGTATACCAAGACAGGTGAATCCGAAGACTTTGGGTGTGCCCCTGGCACCGCTGGGTTTAAAACACGGTTCTTCAAACCGAAGTAGGTAGAATGCGTCACTTGAAGAAGTCTTATGCTGAAAGTGAAACTAATCTTTCTCCCACGCCTTATCCATTATTCTAAACGATAACACTGCAATTTAAACAAGAATTTTTCAAAAATCAACCTGGCAGAAAGCTTTATGCTCTGATTATAGAGCATTCAATATCAGTATACTTCAGCCATCAGGGCAACCCACTGCTAACATTACCCCTTCATCTACTCCCGTAACAAAGGTGACATCAAATCTGGATTCAACATTGGATTTAGACAGCACCTGACTCCAATGGATTACCTCCATAAAAACTATATAAAATCCAAAACTGTACTGCAGGATTTCAAAAACTCTTCCCATTGCCCCTGTACGTCAGATCTTTTCAACCTGATAAAGAGACTCTTTAAATACCTTAAGAAACAGTGCTCGTTACTCTACAACAGTGCCCACCTACTCACCTATTACCCTCACCTCAGCCAGCTATTTCCTGTAACCATTTTAGGTGCAAAATACCCAATTACAGGCTACAAATGCCGCTTCTTCTTGTGAGCCTGAGAATGGATCTCGTTCTCAAACACACTGTTTGTTATTTATTTATTTTACATAGTGCTCTTGTACCACTAAGTCTATTATGGTGCTTTATTCAGACCTCTGTTGAACTTACTTCAGATACAGGGAAGAAGACAAATGATGAAATCACAATGATAAAAAACATACATTTCAGATCTCATTTATTAAGAACAGCCAAGCCTCCTTGGTCCAGAAAAAGCCTAAATACATAGTTTCTCTCTTTGCCTGCCGAACAAAGCTACCTAATCTGGATTTTCGGTGACCCATATATATATATATATATGGGTCGCCGAAAATCCAGGCTACCTAATCTTGATTCCACCTCAGGCCTCTTTCTCCCATCACCCTACACTTCCTGTTTCTTTAATTTACTCTTGCTGAATCTTTTTTTCATGAATGCTTTCTCGCTTTAACACTCTTTTCCTTTTTTTCGCTTCCCCTCCTTCTCTTTTTCTCCCTTTCTCTCTGATGATGGGCGCCAAAAATAAGTGGCAATGCTGACCACTGACAAGCTCCTGCACAATTTAAGCATTTCTACCTGCCTGGCACCTGTGGCTTCTTACCCTAGTAGACTCTGCTGCACATTTCGAAAGCCTAATATTGAGGGCATCCTGCAACTTCAACCAGCATTTCTTTTGAGTCCACAAAATCTGTACCTAAATCAAAAGAGGTTAACCCGACTGCTAACCTGGCATTCAGAAGGCAC
The DNA here is from genome assembly GCF_964263255.1 of Lissotriton vulgaris. Classification (NCBI taxonomy): domain Eukaryota; kingdom Metazoa; phylum Chordata; class Amphibia; order Caudata; family Salamandridae; genus Lissotriton; species Lissotriton vulgaris. The sequence goes on along the minus strand of NC_141687.1, from coordinate 866,205,078 downwards.
TGTGTGTGCCCCATGCTGACCTGCTGATAGCCGTAGCAAGAACAAGCCAACGGTTTGTAAACATCACGCAAGTTAATGTTTGAATGACTGTTGGCTGTTGTCAGGCTGCTGTGCAGGATAGCACGCCTCATCTAGACGTATGCTCAGGAAGCTGTCCACAGTGTGTGGCTGTTACCCATGCACAGATTGCAATCAAGTGAAGAACCAGATTTATTTAAGGGCTGAAGCCCATTGAATGTTTGTGCATGGCTCCCAAGTTCTCTAAAGTTGTCTTTTATGACATCCAACTTAGGCCCACATGCATCAAAATAGTCAATAGCGATTTTTTAATTGCAATGAAAGAATCGCTATTTTCTATGCATGTAGGAATCGCAAAACAAATTGCGATTCCTACACATTCCTCAATTGCGACTCTCAAATTGTCACAATTAAAGAATTCCTTTCCATTCATGGGAATTACAAGCGCAATTTGCGAGTACCCAATAGGTACTCGCTAATTGCGCATGGAATAGCAAGGGACAAGGGTGCCAAAAGGACACCCTGTTGCACCCCTGAGATTTCAATGTATCCACATGTTGTGCACACACATGCCCCAAGAGCATGGTGTGTGTAACATGGGACTTTGAAAAATGCACTTTAGTGCATTTTTCAAAGAAATCGCAAATTACCATCGACTTGTGATTGACGGTATTTTGCAATTCCTATTTGCAAAATCGCAAAATTTTACTGGTTAATGCATAGCATTTGAGAATCACAATTTGAGATTCCTTAAATGCAATCGCAATTTAAGTAATCGCAAATTTTGCGATTCCTTAAATTACGATTTTGCATTTGGGATTATGCATCCCAAATGCAAAAATACAGGTCACAAAAGGGCAAAATCTGCAAATCTGCCCGTTTGCAACAGTTTTTTTCCTTGATGTATGTGGCCCTTAATTACTTTAATCAGCCCTGCCAAGTACTACTCAGCAGCAGTTAGCTTAACCAATTTTAGTGCTGGTGTCTGCATCACAGCAATAAAATGAATTAGTCACGTAATTATATTGCTACCGAACACTGCAGGAGCCACCTGTAGGAGCTTAGCTGCACACCATTGAGATTGCGCTTACATACGCTGTGCTACCAGAGCGTGCTGTTGCAATTGTTTTAATGTTTACACACTGCAGTGCCTGATAAGTGAACTCTGGTTCCCTGTGGGAGAATCAATCAATCCAAGTGGAGCGTGTCTGTGTTATTAAAAATTCCAGACCAGGCAGACAGTAAACCATGTGGATCTGGGGGGGCGGCACCTTTCCTGTTGTTGTTTTGCAGTGGCACCTGCCCCTGCAACCTCACAGCAGTGTTTGATTGACCAGAGTCAGCACCTACAGATGGCAGGCAGCAGCCTTATTTGGGGAACAGGGGGAGCAGCACAAACCACTGACACCATGCTCGTGTGAAAAGGGCAGCTTTATTGAAACAGGTGAACATCACACAAACAACCCTGGGCCATTCGCCTTACTATAAACAATTGCTCACCTATCTTAGGTATTCCCCATCCCTAAATGTCCCTTCCCAACACAACTCAGGTATCGATTATGATGGCGGTGAATCTGCATCCTCCAGGCCGGTGGAAGCCACCGCCGGCCCAGAGGATGCGGATTCACCGCCGTGGACATTGGAAACACCCATCGCCACATTAGGATGGCGGTGGGATCAGTGGGGGACGGCAAGTCCGTGTGCCACTGATCCACGGTGTATGCACGCAATATGGTGGCGGTGTCTGCAAGACACCGCCAGCCATATTAGGATGCAGGCGGAAACATGCTTTTCCACAGCGGATTTTCCGCTGTGGAAAAGAATGTGGTCTTTTGTGTTTGGGGGCCCGTTGCGGGCCTCCAGGGTGTTGGGGGGTGGGGGGTGCACATGGGGTGCCTGCCAAGTTGTGCATGCTAAAGGTAAACATGCATATTTTACATAGCGGCGGGTGCTGCTCAAAGCAGCACCCGCCGCAATGTAAAATATGCGGGATGTGACCGCCAGGGTGGCGGTCACATCCTAATTGGTATGGAGGGAACGCCGCAGCCCCTGCGGATGGTCCCTCCACCTCGGGGTGGTGGACGGACACAGGTCTGTCCGCCAACATAATCGACCCCTTAATTCTGTCAGTCTCTACTTCCTCATGTACTGATCTTCTGCCACTGAGACCTTTAAACTCCCCACCAGCTTTATTGCAACTATTAACCTCTAGCTAACATAACTTCCTAATGTACCTTTAACTGCCTGGCTTGTCCAGGTGTGAGCTTGTCTACCTGTTCCCTGTCAGCCTGGAATGCCGCTGTCAATAACAATAAACTTTGCGAAACCATGCCGACTTCTTGGCAACTGACACCCAGAGAAAGGCTGTCATTACTTTTTCTGCCCTCTCCTCCATTCCCCCCACCACTCACTGACGAATATTCAATGCCTTATTCAAAACAAGTCTTAACTGTAGTAAATACCACTCCATACCAAATTGCAATAAGTGGTCACCGTCCCCAAGGAAAAACTCAACATTATCATACCGTAAATCAGAATGCGCAATTCTATCAATCACCCAGTCTCTACAAAAAGATCACATCTTCTTGTTGAGTTTACTTCGAGCCCTGTCAATAGCTGCTGGCCTGAGGGCCTCACGCCATGCCCACCTGGGAATAAACTCAGTCCACATCACATGGCACCCGGACCAGTACCACTGTATCCCTTTTAATCCCTTCTTCATAATTTTCAGCAATGTCAACCCTTTCTCTATGACCAGGTATTTCTCCCCTAAATGCAGTAACAAACCATCAAGACATTTTCCCCCCACCATCAACTTATTAAGACAAGGCAAAAGCTCCATCTACTGCATAAGCCCCCTTGCCAAGCCTGTGCATGCGATACATGTTGGAATCAAGGCCCAGATTTGTCCTGTGGTTGCTCTGCTTCATCTACCTCTCTGCCCACTTAATGAAGAACTGGCCCACGATCCACAAGGACAACCCAGAGGCCTCTGGGCCTGAGACCAAACCTGAAAAACACAAACAATACAATTGACACCTAGAACTGATTCAACACTCTCCTTCACCTCCTCTTATATAGCGCTGGAAACAATTGGTAGACCATCTACCCAAACCCAAAATACTGTCCATGATCCAACCCCTTCTGCCCACTTCCTTCACCACACCAATGTAAAATAAATGCGACCCATTACCCCTTGCATCAACCCCATCTTCACTTGTGATAGCACTTTGCTCGACATGACTTATGGTTGGAATGTCATCACCAGTCTAGCCCCTGAAAAAACTCTACCCTCCTACTAATTGAGTCCGAGCCCTTAAGGAAGACCCCCAATGAAGCGGGCAGAATGTCTCCACTGGATATAACCGGAGCAAGACTGTCTTACCCTGCCCCCTTTCATCTGTCTTCAACTTGTACAGCCAAACTTGAACACCTGCTATGCACCGGCGTACGTCTTCCCAGAGAACCCTCAACCTCCTTTATCTACTAATAGCTCTGAAACCTGAAATGCACCAAAGAACATCCAAGTCAACAATGTGGAGAAAAGCACTAATTCATCCTCCCCTCAACAAAGCTCGGCCAACACCAAAAGCACTTTGCACAAAAAACCCAGAGTGAATGGCTTCCGCTTCTGTCTTTTGCGACCTACGTCAGTGGTCCAACCTTCAAACATCTGTCTACCCAATTTACCGGCCGATGGCACGTAACCCCAAAGTAACTGGTCCATGAAAGCAATGGCTGGCAGTTTGCCCAAAATTGTGACCCATGACTGTCTTTTTTCTATCAATAGCGGAATGAATTGAATGACATTCTCTGGCCTGGACCATTCCTCCTGCCTCATTTGTGCCTTGCTAGCTAGAAATTCTGACCAAACTCAATATATGAGCCACCCTTGTGGAAACCACTAAAGGATCTTCCACCAATTGGAGTATCCTCTGTTGCCTACTGTTCAAAGTTCCTGAGGCATTCGGATCCTGACTCTGTACATCTCTGTGGTCAGCTCATGGAATCTCTCCCACTGTGAACGAGACAAAGCATCCCCAATGTCATTGTCCATCCAGGCACATGACGAGCTCTAAACACAATGTCACACTTCAAGCACCCAAGTACAAAAACTTGCAGAACTTTCAGCACCTGTGTATCTCCGACTGACTGTCTATTGACCACCTGTGCCACTGACATATTGTCGATTTGAAACAAGAGTCTCTTGTGTGCCAACTGTTCCTTCCATAAAATCATTGCCACTACCAAAGGAAAGAATTCCAGAAAGGCAATCCTATGCCCACCCCATTTCCAATCCAGTGGCCATTCCTCTGAGCACCATTTATTCTGCCAGTAAGTCCACAGCCAATCCTACTAGCTGCACCTTAAAATATTTGGGTGTCCCATTCCACCTCTTTCAATGCCATCAGTGGCACACGGTTGAATGAGTCCAGAAGAAATCACCAAATCCTCAAATCCGCCTTGACACCTGCTGATAACCTCACCTGGTGGTGCGTCAATGGCAAACCAGACATGGACATCCCCAGTCTCCTACAAAATATTGTCCCTGTTCTCACCACCCTGCTGGAAAAACTCAAATGCCTGAGGAGCACCTTACCCTCCTTTACTGTTACTTTGGGTTTAGCCAACACAGCATCCAAGAGCAATATCATGGTCAGTTTTTTATCTTCTGGCAATCAGACTTTCATGGTGCCCGGGGTTACCCTAAAAAAGAAATCATCCAGATAGTGTGTAACATGCTTGTGTCCTGTAAACTAAGAGAACAGTCATTGCATGAATCTACTAAAACACTCATACACAGCACAAGAAATCAAATATCCCATTGGGGTGACTTATCCACATATCACGGGCCTTCGAATTGGATGTCTAGGAGCTGAAAATCATCAGGGTGTACTGGCAACATGCGGAAAGCTGACTTGATGCCGCTGTTAGCCATTAGGGTCCCCTGTCTCACTCTTTCCACAAGGAATAGAGCCACGTGGACTGATCAAAAGGGCATCAATACTTGCTCCTCTGGGATAAAATCATTAACTGAAGTGCCTTCCTGCCGCAATAAGTGCTGAATCAACCTGTACTGCCCTGTCTCTTTTTTGGAAACCACCCCGATAGTGAACACAATCAAGTGCTCCATGGACCAATCATCAAAGGGAATGGCCGTCCTGAATCTCCTTCCGCAACTTGTCCCTCACCACCTGTTTGTGTGCATGTACTGATTTCAAATTCTGACCCCACCAACACCTCTTTGGGTCTACGTATCTCAGTTTGAACACCCATGTGAATCCCCCAGCATTAGCTTGACATCATCCTTTTTATCGTAGTGTGTTACGCAAAATTACAGTCTCTCTAGATTAATTGGTGTACAAGCCCTTCTGCCCAGGTGCTTGTGCCCCGCCCAGCCTAAAAACCTGTTGACTGACTCTGCTGCTGTTTCCTTCCAGACCCTTGCTGTTGCTGCCATTGGCCTGTGGGGAACCTGTGTGTCCACATGCTCCATAGCAATGTACGAGGGGGTGTCTGCCGGCACATTTAGAGCATTTGTGACGGAACTTACGATTCACTGACATAATATCGATACCACAAATACCGGCCTACAAATCTAATGACACATTAATATTGTTAACAAAAATATTGAGATCTTGGTGACTCATTACGACAACGGCGGAAGGCCATCTGACAGCTTGTCTGTGGCATCGCCCGACATCTGAGGCATAGGTCCGACTGCTGTATTATGATATGGGTGGTCCGAGCGATGCCTGTGGTGGGAATACGCTCTGCCTCCGACAGCCTCAAGGAGCCCGTCGGGGTGGAGGACAGAACAAATTCCCCAAATTGGAGGCGGTACCTGCTCATTCATTGCTGTGGGTATTATGATGCACATTTCCTACAGCCTTGTTATGGTGGTCCGACCGCCATAGAAAAGCTTTCAAAAGTACACTTTGGGGGCCTCTAGCAGGGCCCTCGTCCCCCCCGACCTCTGCTATGAGGCCTGGGGAACACTTGTGGTGCCCCCCCAAACATCCATGCACTGTGTGGCAGGCACAATATGGTGCCTGCCGCACGATGCATGGATGTTTAAAAAGAGCATATTTCCTATTGCGGCTTGTACTGCAGCCGCACGCAGCACAAGCCCATATAGAAAATATACACTTTCCAAGCGCCGTGAAGGCAACCGCATCCTAATTTGTAATGGGGACCTTAATTAAAAAAAGTAACTCATATTGAGAAAAAAAGTGGACGTTAAAAATATGTAATTTAATATATATCGAAAAAAATATCGGAAACAAACATTTTGTCACTTATTACCTAACAATAGACTATGTAAATTAATCGAAGCCAACAATATCGATTACATAAATATCATTGAATTAAATAAGACATAGCTATAAAAAATACCCCAAACTAATTTTTTATAAACAAACATAAAAAATGTGGCCCACAATAATAACTACTTTTTCTAAACACAATATAATATTTTCCTTATTAGAAAAATACATTTCACAAATATAAACATAAAACTGCTTTAAATGATAAATTACACAGATATACATCGCACTATAATATTTCATATATTTATATTCACATACAATATTATTTATTAGTATAACATAAATTAATATATTAAATAAATTGAGTAATGTCCAAATGCAGCATAAAAAACATTAATTGACGTTTTCCAAAAAAGGACATAACAGACAAAACAATTAAAAGGACGCTAAATCAACCAATACTGTGAAAATGTACAACAGTATAACCAATAAAATAGCATTACTACTTAAATTAAACAATATAAAAGCAATAGTGATTTCACTTAAAAACGCCAAACACTAAAAGAGGAGAAAGCTCTGTCAATTTATACCCCCATAAATTAACTTATCCAAGTAAATGCAATTTATACTTAAAATAAATAGTAAATTAACTTTACTTTGAACCACAATTCCTAATAAACAATTGCTAACCCACTTTTTACTGTTTCTCCTTTTCTACAGATTATTCCATCTTCAAACAAACTTCATCAATTCCCACCACAACAAAACGTATCTCTGTAAAGGCTTTATACAGTAAATGGGGCAACATTGACTAGTCCCATTGCAACAGAACTTAACCCAGGGAAGGTGCTAGATACTAAAGGGACAACATTTACTATTCCTACTACATTATTACTTAACTCAGGGAAGGTGCTGGACAGTAAAAAAGCAACATTAACCAGTCCCAAGCAAATAAAACTTATCATAGAGAAGGTTTAGGACAGTGATAGTGGCAACATTTACTATTCCCATTCCATTTTAACGGAGTCAGGGAAGTAGCTGGACATTAAACAAGCAACATTTATGACTCCCACTACATTATCACTTAACTCAGAGAAGGTGCTGGACAGTAAAATACCCAACATTTACTATTCCCACTCCACTGTAAGTTAACTCAGGGAAGGGTCAAGACACTTGGCCAGATTACGAGTCTGGCGGTGCTTGAACCACCAGTCTCATTATGGCGTGGCAGCGGCCTATCCAGCTAACCCTGCACCTGCAGTCTGACTGCCCGATTATGACTCAGGCAGTCGGACCACACTATGGCTGCTGGCTCCGCCAGAGAACTGCCGTTCCCTGGCATAGGAGCGGTGGTCTGAGGCCGCAATATGCTTGGCGGGACTGCCACTGTCCCTCCCAGCATATTACGACTTTCCTCTCTGCCAGATTTTTTCATGGCGGTTCCATGGCTAAGAAAAGCCTGTCAGAGAGGGAACAAAGAGAGACCTACAAGGCCCCCTGTGCCTCAGACATATGTGGATACACACACGGGGGCATCACATATGTTCCTGCGAGGCATGGACTTACCAGTTCATGACGTGCATGGAACCTTGTGAGGCATTCCCATTGCAGTGCCTTTTTAAAAGGCAATGCCACCTTTTAAAGGGCACCGCAGTGGGAAACCGCCACGCTGCCCGCCTGCCAGACTGCGAATAAGTCGTAATCGGGCGGGCGGGCAGTGCAAGCTTTGGCAGACAGGTGGAGTACCGGTTTGCACATCCACTCCACCACTCAAAATCTCGTAAGTTGGCACTTAGTATTCCCCCAAAAAATTGAAGTTACATTTTTAAATAGATTGCATAATTTTTATTTCAATATTCATCATAAATAGTATTACAATTTTTAAATACATTTTTAATTTTTGTTAATAGCAAAATAATTTTGACAAAAATACTAATACATTTTCATCAAAAGTGACAATTGTTTTGTTCTTTTATATTTTTTTAAATGTCTTTAATAAAGTAAAAATGTGAACATTTTTGGGAATTTTTGTTTAAAAAAATGTAATCACTATAAAAATGTAGGTTATAAAAAGAACACCGTCATTCAATAAAAATTGTTCAGCACACTGTAAATATTTTTTGTAATTAATTATAACAAATGTATTATAAATACATCCAAAAATACACAATAATACACATTATTTGAAGTCATACCCACTCTACATTCCGCTCCCAAAAATTTTACAAATTTTCAAAAACTAATAGTTAATTTAACATTAAAAAAATCTACAATTAACAATTTCAAATAAACCCCTACATTTCCCCCTATATACTCAACAACCCAATTCTAAAATGTGTGCACATTTTAAAAAATATATATTTTATAATTAACATAAAAAATACACAGTATTATTCAATATTTTTAAAAAACTCCCCACCCTTTTACCCTATAAACCCCCTAAAAGGTTTTTTAAATTTTTTTATTTGTATATTTTTTTTACATTAACATAAAAAAATAGTAATATTTTAGGACCTCATCCCGATGGGGTGGCGGTCATACCAGCGTCCAAGAATGGTGGTGGGTATCCCTTTCCGGCAGCCTTTCATGGCTGGAACACCGCCATAAATAGGTTGTCAGAAAGGGATATTAGGGGCTCAAACAGGGTCCCCTCCCATTGTAGCCTACTAAAAAGTGGCCTGGGGGCACATGTAGTGCCCCCAATCATCTTCGTACACTGTGTACCATGCACAACATGGTGCATGGCACACAGTACATGGATGTACAGGAGGTGCTGCAGGGCAGTGGCATTCGCTGCGGCCCTTGACAGAATGCCGCCACCACGGTTTCAACACCTTTACGACCGCCAGCCCTGCGGTTGCATCAAAATGCGGTGGTTGGACCGGGGTCATAATATTAAATACTCCCCACACTTTTTCCCATAAAGCCCAACATCCTGCTCCTTAATTTTTCATTTTTTCTAAATTTGTATATTTTTTTAATAACATAAAAATCACATTAATAATAAATGTTAAAAATACTCCCCAACCACATCCCCAATCGACTCAACATGCTGCTCCTAAAAAAATATAATTTAACTAAAGAAATACAGTTTTAACTGATTAAATAAGTAAAAAAAGTATTATAAAAATAACTCGAACATTTACCAATATTTACTATAAATAAAAACATGTATATACAAAATTACATTATACTACACAATATTTTTCACGAAAAAATGCTATTGTATACAACAATATTGATTACAATGATATTGACCACATCAATTTTTGATACAATTAAAATCGATATTTTTGACAACGATATTACATATAACGATATTTATATGTCACGATATTCTTGACAAAATATATCTGTTACACAATATATCTTTTTTGATATTTTGTCTGAATACTGGAACTTACAACACTCTCTGGTGCAGAGACCTTTATTGACCTGGATACCCTGTCCTTTACCGGATGTCCCCACCCCTCCTCGGGTGGGGTGCCTTTGAAAGGACTAATAGACCATAGGTAACCCACTGGCCGAGAAAATTGTTTCACCAAACTTGACTGGCCCCATCGTGTACGGCCAAAGACCGATGATTCCAGTGGGCAGACCACCCTGTGTTCGACTGCACCCAAAACCCCATCTAACTTGCCATGCCCAGCACGTTAAATCCATGGTCTGCCTGCATGGGCAACCACAGCTTCCATTCCTCTGAAAGGCCGACAGGGCATGGGTAAAGTCTTGACAGGTGAGCGGGAGTCCAATGATAAGCTTGTATCAGACACAGATGTCAGGAAGGTATGCAGTGCTGGGGTGACCTGGATGAAATACCAGACATCTTTTGAGCTAATTCCAGCCTAGCCTGTCTTTCATTTGGAGAGTATTAAACTTTTTTATGAAGGGAGTCAGATCTACCATCCCATAGGCTAATCTGAAAAATCATCCGCCTTCACCCATGCCCAACTGAAGGCAAAGGTCCTGGAGGCAGGACTAACAGAGGGCAGGTAGGTGTTGAGATCATGGGCTGTGCTCATGTGTGGCATGTAGTTTTTTATCTGCAGGCACAATATTTTTTGTGAATTGCCCTGCATTCCCGGCCCTCCAAGCAGCTTCCAACACTGGCAAACAACTGTCTCTGTCTGGGAGGAGCTGGTCCCTTTGGGATCTTAAATCAAATGAAACAAACATAGTCTGTTCTCTCCATGTATGATGTGGGGGCCAGAAGTCACTTTCTTACTGCAGGCAGGATGGATGTTTTTTTAAGTCTGCATCAGCCTGAAGAGGTCACACTCATTTTGTTATCCAGAAGCGGCTCCTTAAATGTATGGTGCTGTACTAGAAAACTCAGCTAACTCTCTATGAACAGGGGGGTGTAGCTTGCCGGCAACGATGGCAGACCCTTGATCCCCAAGCTCCGCTAAGCTGACCTAAAATATCCTACAATATCCTTCATCAGCTCGCTTATTTGTAACCTTCCAGTACTAGCCTGACAGCACTACTCCTTCGGCAGCCCGAGAGAGCCAGATCTGCACACGAAGAAGCTGGAAAGACCGGGGGCGATCGAGGCGAGCACTGCGGCGTGTGAGGCCGTGAAACCGCGAGCTTGCGTGCTCCCAGACCCGAGCAGCGTGCTCGTGCGTGCGGATCGTGGAGGTGCAGGAGGCCAGTAAGTGCTTGGTCCGATACGCTCTGAGCTACGAGACCCCTGATTGCCTGGGGGGGAAAACTCCTTCCATCTGCCCCCCCCCTCTTAAACTACTGTGCCCTGGAGAGCCCCAGCAACTCGGGAGAATTTGCACCGAAGCCACAGCACCATACATGTGGGGACAAATCTGGGCCTTGGTGGAAAGCCGCATGCAGGGAGACCAAGACCGAGGGTGATCGCAGAGGGAGACGCGGGGACGCAGAGAAGCACACACCTACAGCCCCGCCAGAGGGCCGCTTTGGGACACTGAAAACGCTTTGCTCAGTTGCTCAGCCTCACAGCGGGAGCGGGATCCCTGCCATCATTGTGGCCCCCGTGGGGTGTCGGCTCTGAGACAAGCCGCATAGCCGGGCTATGTGAAGTAAAGCCTGGGGGTGATTGGCAAAACGGAGCTACATACTGAGAAACACGTGCCCACAGCCATGCTTACAAGTCGAACTGGGGTCTTTATCACATTGCGGGCCTCAGTCCGTGCCTAGGGAGACAGCGAGCCTGGATACAGACTGCGGCGGGGACGGCGCTGCTGCCGCACATAAACTTGGGGGGACCCATGCTGGTGCAAATCTGTGCGGAGGGACATAAATTGGCTGAAGTACTTGGGCATGGCCCCACTGAGCGTTGATACCTTGTGCCTGGGGGGCACCCGGCGACGGCACTGATCGCGGAGGGCCAGGCTCAATACGCGAGTCCCGGGGAGACTACGCGACTCTGCTTAGAGGCTCCCTGACGGGGTAAGATTGTAGCGCCCCCAGCCATACACCACGCGTCCGGCCACGCCCACCGCCCGGAAGGATCCTATACGAGCGTGGCCTGCTCTGGCGGCCCCCCTATAACAACATGGTGAAAGGTGACAAGACCCAGACCAAGCTTCCATTCGAGCAGCGCCGCAATAAGACCCCAGAATCCCAGAAGGCAGATAAAGCCATCATGACCAATGGTGCGGGAAGTTCAGATTATTCGGACATTAAGACCATGCTCTCAGCCATGGAAAAAGGCTTGCAAGACAGCATGTCGTCAATAGGCTCCAAGATAGATGCCCTCACCTACCAGATGGACTGCATGGCGGAGCGCGTCGACAAACACGCGGAGCACTTAGACATGTCCGAAAGGCGCCTCACAGAGGTGGAAATGGAGTTAGACTCTGGACTATAAGAAAATAGAGAGACTTATGCAATCGCTCCAAGAGAAGACCGAAGACTTGGAGGCCTGTTCGCGACGCTCTAACCTCCGCATCATGGGTGTACCGGAAACGACAGACTGGAAATATGGAGAAGTTCGTCGAGAAGCTCCTGGTCACTCTACTGGGGGATGATGTTTTCTCACCAATATTTGTGGTTGAGCACGCACACCGTTCGCTGGGCCCTCGACCGAGCCCGGGAGCCCCACCGCGTCCCATTATTGCCAAGCTACTCAACTACAGGGACAGGGACGCAGCACTCCGGTCAGCCAGAGATAAGAAATCATTGCAGTTTGAAGGCTCGGAAATCTCCCTAAATCCTGACTTCACCGCTCGGGTACAGGAGGCCCGCAGACACTTTGCTCCGTTTAAGAGACAGCTTCGGGAACTTGGACTGAATTATGCCATGCTGTATCCTGCAAAACTGCGTATCAATCGGCAAGGACATTCCCACCTCTTCAAGGACCCGAAAGCCCTGCAGTAGGCCTTAAAGGGATGGTCCAGGGACCACCACAGGGAAACCAACAATCAGGCAGACAGCGACGACCAGCGAAGCCGACTCGACGAGCAGGAGTGACGCCGTCCTCTTGCCTACCTGGTGAGATGCCGGTTTTAATGATCCACAAAGACCACAGAAGCCCTGCTACTTCCAGAGGAGACAATGGAGGTGTTGTCCTAGAGGCTCCTGTGCCAGCGGGTTGGTCAGGACTAATTGACTGACATTGATGGCCTGGCGGAGCTGTCTGTAGGTGAGATAACCATGGTGCTCGAGACATGAATATGGGTAGCTTTGCGGGGCTGTTTATTAGTGGCCTACCCATGAAGGGCCTAGATGTGTGAGGAGGGGAAAGGTCAAAGCCAATGAGAGGACCTTGCAGCTAGTGCAATTCATGTGATAATTAATGTCAGGATTTCAATTTTAGCTGATGTTACTACACGGTGCAGCTAGTAATTGGAGTGGGTCACTTAGCAAGCTGTGCGACCACAACACTTTTTTTGTGTCCGGCAACTTGGCCCCCGCGCGCAATGCACTTTGAAAGCCTGACGGAAGGTCCAAACGTTGGGTTTACAGTTGGGGGGAGAGGGGAGGAGGCTATTTATGCGAGGCCTTGTTGGGGGCGGTCTGCTGTGGGAGGCGGGTAGTGGGGATTTTGGGTTGGGACTGTTCAGTGGGGGAAGGCAGGGAACTGTATCTGTCTTTGAGCATGCTAAAGATATTTGACATATGCAGGGCATTCACTCTTAGGAAATACATAGTTTACCACAATGGCTGACACCGCTGACAATAGCAACAATGCCTACACACCCAGACTACGAGCACTCACTTGGAATGTGCGTGGTCTGAATGACCACAGGAAAGTTAAAAAGGTCATTAGCTACTTACAGCATCAACATGTAGACCTGGCTCTGCTGCAGGAAACTCATCTTCCCCTGGCTAGCAGGATGTTACACAGCAGGGGCCTAGAGGGCAATATAACAGTGGCGGGATTCACGACGCACGCCAGGGGTGTGATCACCTGGGTGAATCCGAAATCACAACTATCCTTACAAACTCTAAGGGCAGACACGGCAGGCAGATACATTATATCCAAATGCACGGGACCAGGGATAGCCTTTGTGATAATTAATGCCTATGGCCCGAACTATGACTCCCAAGATTTCTTTCAAGACCTAGCTGCCATTGCGAGACATTGTGACACTGATCGCATATTATGGGGTGGGGATTTGAATCTGGTGCTTGACCCTGCCCTGGACAGGTCGGCCGAGCCCACCTCGTAGACCATTAGCGGCGCCTTGGCCTTGAGGAGCGCGATCACCAGTCTGAGCCTGGAGGATGTATGGCGGATGTAATGTTATGTAAAGTAATGTAACCGAATTTATAAAGCACATGGTTACCCGGAGGAGTCTCAGCGTTGCACTAGAATCAGGCTCAAGAAGGAGAACGGAAGGCAGAAGGTCACTTGGGGAAAAGAAAGGTTTTCAAAAGCTTCCGGAAACGCGAATGGCAGGGTTCCATGCGCAGTTTAATAGGAAGGACGTTCCACAGTGAGGCTGCATTAACAGAGAAATGGCGGCCTCCTGTGCATGTCTTCTTGAATCTTGGCACTCTCGCCAGGCACTCATTATCAGAGCGCAGGGGCCTATTGGCCTTGAAGGGCGTGACTAGACTCTTCATGATAGAGGGTCCCTTACCTTGAAGGAGTTTATGAGCGATACATAAAGACTAGACACCCATAGCAGGGTGGGTATACTCACTACTCGGCCTACTATGATATACATACCAGAATTGATTATTGGATGGCATCCGCCTCTAGGTTAGGGCAGATTAGAGACTGTAGGGTGCTACCTAGGACCTTGTCTGACCACTCGCCAGTGCAGCTGGTGCTGGAAATTTCGGGGAAGGTCATCCCGTCCTTCACGTGGAGATTCCCCCCATATTCCCTCCTAGACCCGGCATTTAGAGGCGAACTAGCGGAGGCCATTGATGCCTTTTTTGAGACTAACCTAGGCTCTGTGGACAGCTTTCAGGTGATATGTAACCCTGGGCTAAGTATTTCGCTACGCCCACGGAGTGGGCGTAGTGTTGCCTACTTCGCCCTTTGCAAAGTAGGCGAAGCAGGCAACACTACGCCCACTCCTTGGGCGTAGCGAAGTTGCCCGCCTCCCTCCCGCCCTCCCTAAATACTTAAATTACCTTTTAAAAATGAATAGAAACCACTTACCTTGTCCGCTGCATCCCCGGGGCTCCCTCTTGTAATCGCGCCGCCGTCTCGGATACTAATGCGCATGCGCGGGCGCCCGCACATGTGCATTTCTCGCGCGAAATGCGCATGCGCAGGCGGCCGCACATGCGCATTAGTATCCAAGACGGCGGCGCGATCACGAGAGGGAGCCCCGGGGGACGCAGCGTACAAGGTAAGTGGTTTTTATTCATTTTTAAAAGGTAATTTAAGTATTTAGGGAGGGCAGGAGGGAGGCGTGTGGCGCGTAGTGGGGCTACGCGAAGTGCGTAGGTGGGCGTAGTTTCTCGCCCACTTCACGTAGCTTCGCGTAGCCCCACTACGCCTACTACGCCCACCGTTAGTGATATGAGAAAAATTCAAAGTATATATAACAGAGACAGAGACTGGCTGACCTTGAGCATCAACTAGGTGCCCTAGAGGACAGACAGCGCAGACACTTGGACAGCGCGATAGGTGATGAGATCAAGTCACTCCTGACTGAATACCACGAGGAAGCGGACAGGGAAGTGAAACACCTGGG
The DNA here is from genome assembly GCF_964263255.1 of Lissotriton vulgaris. NCBI lineage: Eukaryota > Metazoa > Chordata > Amphibia > Caudata > Salamandridae > Lissotriton > Lissotriton vulgaris. Next base: position 866,189,657 of record NC_141687.1, on the reverse strand, counting down.
TAAATATGCAATGGCTTGGACGTATGGGGAGGGAGAGAGACCTAGCTCAGTCCTGGCCAGAATCCTAAGTGGGAAAAGGGGGCGACAACAAATCTCGGAAATAAAGATAGGGAACGGTGCAGTATTAACAGAAGAAACAGATATAGCGCAGGTCTTCAAGGCTTTTGTACACTGAGCTATGCTCGTCTAAAAGTGGGGACCTTGAGGATGAGATCACTGATTACTTGGACCACATCAATATACCCACATTGACTAACACACACAGGGAATTCCTAATGCTCCCGATAGAGAGAGACGAGATAGCGGAAGCTCTGGCGGGCATGAGAGCCGGCAGCGCCCCTGGAGCAGATGGCCTCACGGTGGGGTTCTACAAGGCGTTTAAAGATAAATTATTCCCTCACCTCTTGGCACTCTTTGATGACATCTGCGTAGAAGGGAGTATGCCGCAATCAATGAGGGAGGCATTACTGGTCACGATACTGAAACCAGGCAAGGCACGAGACGAGTGCGGTTCGTATGGATCCCTTTCACTACTAAACGTTGACACTAAACTATTTGCTAAAGTTCTGGTGAATCGTCTGGCGCTTTTGGCACCTAGGTTTGGTTGCGCCTGTGCAGGCTGGCTTCATCCCCAGCAGGAACTTGATATACAACATCCGCACAGTCTTAGGCACGATGCAACATGTTCAGCAGGATCGTAAGACACTGGCGGTGTTCCTCGACATAGAAAAGGCCTTTGACTCAGTGGAGTGGCCCTTTATGAGACTTGTGCTGCAGAAGATGGGGCTGGGGTTGCCATTCCTTCAAATGATAGGGGCCCTATATAACTGTCCGCGGGCCAGGCTCCGACTTGGCAACCTGGTCACTGACTCCCTCCCCATCAGTAGAGGCACCAGACAAGGGTGCATGCTGTCGCCCTTCCTGTACGCCCTGGTGGCTGAACCACTGGCCTGTGCGCTACGAGAGTACCATGGCAATGAAGGCATAGGTTTCCCCACATACAAGATACCGGTGTCCATGTATGCGGACGACACTTTGCTGTACGTTCGCGACCCGGACAACAATTTTTTATTTTTTTTTGGAAACCTTTATTTGACATTTTCAACCAGATACAAACACGGGCCTACAACCCCCAGGGCTGGCCGCTAAGCAATTGTAACACAATATTACGATCAAAACTTCAGACCCAGCCTCCCGGGGAGCATAGTCGCTACATCCACAATGCGCACTGGTTGGAAGACATATCAAATTGGGAACAGGATACAAAAGGTTTCATTTTATAATATAAAATAGAAGGATCAGGTGCCATACAATATCTCAAGCTATGAAGAGGGGGCGAGTGAAATAGCAGTGTGTCCACAGTTAATTCGTTTTCATGCAGGTCAGTGGCGTTAAAGCAGACACCCGGATAAACAAGCATACCATTACGGTCGCGCCAACATTTATGCCCGCCCCGTGGCCCCGAAACATCGCGAAAGTTGAGGCACAGATGTGAAAGCAGAGATGGACCAAACAGTAAACCCACTACGCTGACCCGGAAAAAGAGAAAGAAAAGGCCAAAGAAGATAAGAAGAGAAAAGAGGCCATAGAAACAAAGAAAAAAAACAAAACTCCCATCCCCCAACCCCCCACCCTGCACCCCTGCAGATGACTACGGCCTACCCCCCTAGCAGCGTGCCTGTCGCCCAAGAACCGAAACCCGAAATATAGAAGAAACAGGGAAAAAAAGGGAAAAGAAATTAAACTCCACCCGAAGAGGGGAAATGGAGGAGGGCTTTATTCAATGCACTCCCGGTCTCTCGCCCCCGTCCTAACCAACCCCGCCCCGTACTCCGTTAATTCAATAAAACAATCCCGTTAACCATAATACCACAATGAACAACCCAGACAGCAATCTCAGCCTTGGCCCCGTCGATTAAATTTGCTGAGTCCTTCAGGGGAAGAAAGCCCCGTCCTCAAAATGTCAAAAGGTACACAGAAGTTAGCAGAACAGGGGTCCACAGATGAAAAAGGAACGGCAGGTCCCAAATTAGCCGGCTGGTACCAACGATGCTCCTCCCCGTCTCCGAAGCCAGGCTTTATCCCATCCGCCATCGTGATAGAGTGACTGGGGAGGGGGGTCGACACAGTCCAAAACAGTTCACGGTACCAATTGAAAGGATCCGAAGTGGGGACCGCATGTAAATGTTCCGACAGTTGCAAAACCGGGGATTCCAATGGATTAATTGAGTCACACAGTACTTTCGGGTAGATCTACTGCGATAGGGGCAAATACAGCTTCCAGCGCCGGGTCTAAGTACGCCACCGGGGCGTCAAACGAAAGGCGGGCTGGCCGACGGGTCTCGGGCGTCAAGTCAGGATCCGGTCTCAATCCTTTGATTCCATCCGCCGCCAACAACAGGCTGCAGGTCTGGGCTTTAACAGTCTCCTGAAGTGCCACAAGGGCCTCCAGTACCGTCCGCAATGACGGGACACTTTGAGCCTGCTCCGTCAGCCTCCATTTTTCCTCAGGCATGGTGTTCCCCACAGGAGAGGCACCTTCTCCGGGGGTAGATGAGGTGGAGCAGGGGTGAGCCATGAGGGACAGACTGGTAGTGTGCAGTAGTGCGTAGTGAGATTCCAACCCAAGGGGCACCGGCGATATGAATGCCGGACCCCCGGTCCGGGACCCCCGCAACACAGCGCCGTGCGTCACTCGTCACCTCACCTCCTATAGAACACCAGGCAGCAGATGGTAACAGAACAATCCCAAAATTCCGAATGTTCCAGAGACCGGACCCAACCGCATTCAACAGTCCGTTGTTGTTCAACTCGGACCCGACTAGGCCAGCACTCGAGACCCCGGCTTCTCGGCTGGGTTAGGCCTTAAATCAGTCCTCGACGTTACTCCGCTCCACGGTGTCGGAGAAACTCCGGGATCACCTCATCAGAGTGCAAATCGGGTCACACACACGGATCCGGAGCAGGAGATCAGGATAGATGAGAGGATAGTAGAGCGTAGGGCGGAGGTCAGCGGAGCCGGGAGACTATGCGGCCATCTTGGTTGGTGTTGTAGCTCCTCCTCCCGGACAACAATTTAACCTCAGTTTTGAGGGAGGTAGTCCGCTTTGGTGCCCTATCGGGCCTGAAAGTCAATTGGACGAAGTCTCTGGTCTTCCCCTTAACCTCTATAACACAAAACACTGAAATGGAATACCCACTACAGTGGACCACAGACACAGTTAGATACCTGGATATACAGTTACACACGGATGCGGAGATCCTGTTCAGAGCAAACTATGGTACGGCTTTCAGCAAGCTGGAGGATGACGTGGAAGCCTGGTGCAGGCTCCCACTTTCCCTTCTGGGCCGGATTTCTATAATGAAAATGGTTGTGCTGCCCAGATTCTTATTCTTATTCATGACAATCCCAATAATACTCCCTAAGTCCTATTTTCAACCACTCACACAGCTCATGGTTAAATTGGCATGGGCAGGGAAACAGCCCGAGCCAAGTGGACGTTACTCACACTACCTTATAGTATGGGTGGGTTTGGTGCCCCTGTCTTGGAGCTTTATTACAGAGTGGCTCAAGCCGCTCACCTGCACACCTGGCTTCACGGAGATGGCAGCATTCCGCATGTGCGCATGGAAGCACTCTTTGCTAGCCCTCTCTCGCTTCCAACCACAATTTTCCAACCGGTAGATCGTAGGACTGGCATCCTGGACTCGATCGCAGCAACTAACCATGCGTGGCACAGCATTCTGCAGCTGCAGGGAGGAGCATTACTATACTCTCCCATAATGCCTGTCGACTGGGCGCAGTGGTTGCCTCCCGTTAAAGAAAGAGGAGTATTGCATGTGCTACAAAAGTTAAACATCAAAGTAGCTGGAGTCCTGTTTCAGGATGGTGTGGCCAAAACATGGGAGCAGGCCACAACAAACAGTGATGATGCTCCTTTATTGGCTCACTTCCAATTTCACAGGGTACGCAGTGCTCTCGCAGAACTGCTGGGGGAAGATATGGCAGAACCACCTGAAGTACCGGAACTCACGTATGTAATAAAAGCCGAGGCCCCCCAGAAACTACTGTCCAACTTATATAAGCTATCTCAGGCACATAGGGAGCACACATACACAAAGGCGCGGCTGGCATGGCAAACGGACCTCCAGATAGGGATTGATGATGACATGTGGAGATACTGTTGCATTAATACTAGAAAGCTGTCACTGAATGGCAGACACAGACTAGTGCATTTTAAATTTCTCAACAGGGTGTATTACACACCGGCTCGACTACACAGGTATGGTCTTTGTGATAATGTGGAGTGTGAGAGATTTCACGCGACAGACGCAGGTTTCCTACACCTGGCATGGCAATGCCCAAGTGTACGGGACTTCTGGGAGAAAATCTTCACGGACATAAGTAACATAGTAGAAATAGATCTCACACCTGAGCCCACTCTAGCACTTCTAGAGTACTCTAAGAAACTACCTAGAGCCACTCGGCGGTTGTGAACATGGGGCTGCTCATAGCCAGAAGGGTGGTAGCTTGCTGTTGGATGAGAGGCCCCGCACCCGCACCTAAACGCTGGGCACATGATATGTTATATTGCTGTGCACAGTCGGAGACCTACAGCGAGCTGCTACCTCCCACTAGTCGTCCTAAAAGCTTTTGGGGATCATACCAGACATACCTTAAAAATAAAAAAAGATGCTCATGCAGCAGTAGAGGACCAGGGACATTAGAGTGTTACTGGGAGGAGAGGGGCGGGGTGTTGACGTGTAGGGTAGGAATGAACCTCACACTATGAGAATTGGAGGGGTATTGCACGAGGGGTGAGGTCTAAATTATTGACGTTCAGACCAGTAGACATTTTCAAGATCGCCGCTTGCCCAGCTATGGGTTGTTGGCTAAATGGCTGTGTACAAACCTGAGAGGAGGATGTTTTATTGTTGTCCTGACAGACTTTGCGACCAAAGGCAGATTGGTGGGAGGGGGGCTGTTTGATTGTAATGTTTTACGTATTACAAACTCAATAAAAACATTTTTAAAAAACTATCTATGAACAGGACAAAAGCAAAATATGCATCTTCTGCAAAGCAAGGATCATGAGGTTGGCAGTCTGTGAACCACCGTACCCACTGTCGTGGTCCGACTGCAGAGAGCTCTACAGTCCAACTACAGTCTTACGAGTTGGCTGGATTGCTATTACAAAGACCGTGACTGAACTGCCAGCACACCATAGACTACCGGGGTCGCGATCGGGAAAAAGCAGCTGCCATAGGCTGATACAGAGGGGTTTACCAGCCATCTGTATTACAAGTGGCTTTTCGATGAACTGCCCGGGGCTGTGGGACCCCCAGATTTAAGTCTGTGGGAAAAAAGAATTTGGGGTGTGTACTCACCCCTTTCCTGTTCTTCGAGGCAGAGTTTGATGTGGACCCCTTTCTTTAGGTCTCCCCTTCACAGCAGCATTTTCACCCTGAGCAATCGACCCTGTTTGCAGTGACCGTCAGATAAGTAATTTTTGTATCATATACCCATTGCCTGGACTGCCCGCATATGGGCCGGACTCCAGCAATGGGTGGGTAGTATTTTTCCACATGTATCATGCATATGTTTGTTTCGAAACATATGCAGTTGAAATGCTCACACAGGCTTCAATATATATGTAAAAGCCATGGTTTTCAGACAATCGGACTGCCAAACTCCTAATAAGGCCATTAGTCCAATTTGCCTTGTTAAGTCTTTACAGCAAAAGGAGAGCCTGTTGCATGCATGTTTTTTCTTAATTTATATTTCAGATTGAGATGTACAAAATGCCTGAGGTTCCTTATTTCACACATACAATGAATAGCATTTATTGCCAGGAATGATGGTTGGCAATTTTCAGCTCCATGCAGGTGTAAAGGCCAACTTGTCAGTATCTCATGAAATACGCTGCTCGTATGCCCTGCACTAAACTTAGGCTTAACTGTCTGTTGAAACTTGAAGCTGCAGAGGTCATAAGGTATTAATTGGCTTTAACTCTGGCTGCTGGAGCAGGCCTCACAACAAAACAGAAACAATCAAAATCAAATAATATTCTATAATTTTTTTGTTGGTCTTTCAACTTTAGGTAACTGAATACAAAATAACTACACACCTAAATGAAAAGTGATCAAATTTCACAAGTTAAAGAAGTTGATGGGAAATGCATTCTTAAGTTAATCTTATGAAACGTCAATTGGTTAATGTAATCACTTCACATATTTGGGGTCTAATTACGAGACAGGCGGTAGGAGGACCGCCGATCTCGTGGGGCGTGGCGGTAGCAGTCCAGCCACTGCCGCTGTGGTGTTCTGACCTCTATATCACAACTTTGAAGGTCGGACTTCCATTGCACCACTGTTCCCTGGCGGTGGCGCTCTGGTTAGGGACTCCGTAATATCCTAGTGGTGCATCTACGGCACTGTCATGCATATTACAAGTTTCAGAACCGCCAGCAGTGTCATGGAAGTCTTTACTCCATGAAAAGGTTGGCAGTCCTGAAACAAAGGGGGCCCTGCAGCCACCTGGCACCCTGAACCTTAGATCATATCTGGACTGGAGAAAGGACTGAAGAAAAAATGCCTTCCTGATCCCTTGACCTGGCAAGAAAGGCAGCACCAACTGTTGTCCTGCACCTGCTGCTCCTTGGGCTAGAAAAGAGAGTGCTGTGCCTGTGGTGCCTGGCTTGAGACCGAAGTCGTGGCTCTGAGGGTCAGTCTGCTGACTGCCTCTTCTAGTACTGGGGCCATAAAAGCTGAGGTCCCCCATCCTGCCAGTCAACTGCCACTTGTAAGGAATCGCCCCTGAGCGCCAGTGTGGACCCAAAAAGACCTCCAACCAGCACTCAGAAGTTGTCTGCCAGACTTGGGAGAGCCAGAGTGTGGATTGGTCTCCAAAGGCAGACACTAGCCCTCACCAAATTATATCACTGGACCTGCAGTGTCCAGAGATCAAAAGCTCAGCCACAACTGGACTTCTAAAGGCTCAAAGAGGACCTCAAGGGACTCCGACCCCTGTCGCTAAAGTCATTCCACCTTACCTGTGGATCAAGGAATAACCTCAGAAAAACCCACATCGCCCATACAGCACCCAGAGCATCCTGCATCACCAGCATCAGGACCACTCCAATGAAGTCTATGGTGGTCTTGATGTAAGGTGTGGAACAGGACTTGAGACTGCTTTGATGTCCAGGTAACTGTCCAAAAACTGCTTTTTGGCCCCCCTGACCTTCTCCCTGTCAGAATTGGTTGCCCCACTTGGGCAACTCTTTTAAACTGTTCAAACGTTTCCAAACTTTACGGTTACCAATGTTTTTTTTTTACAGTTTGGACTAAAAAGCTGAGATTTACATTATAGTTAAAAATCTATGTCTCCGAAACCATCTGGTGAATTTTGCTCTTCTTTTTGTCTAGAAATTCATAGAAAATATAATCTCTATTTATAAATTGGTGTTGGATTTCTTTCAAGTTGCGTGACTTTTTTATTTTGCTGTTTGGTGCATCTAAATGCTATACATTAGTTCTGTTATTTAAGCCTTGCTGCTCAAAGCCACAGCTACCCAGGATTGAGCTAAAGGTTTTACAAATCAGCCTAACGGGACCCAAGACATTTTTGTGAGTGTACACCCATATACCCATAACACCACATTAGTCACAGTTAAATACCTCTGAAGAGCCTTAGTAGAATTGAAACGTCATGCTGTCAGGAGAGTACTTGAGTGAAAACTGAACTGAATTAACTGCTTAAGGAGGTACAACCATTGAAAAATGATCTGCATTTTACTCCTAATGGTGACTGTAAAATAAAAAGAAAGATGCAAGGACTACATCTACCACAATGTCACACAGTCTTACTGTAGGCGTGCATCTGTGATTCTGTGCTGTTTGAGCTCTTCCACTATCTTCCACATAGGGCAACATCAAAATTATTTTTAACTGAAATAGAGTCATGGCACTTCTGCTACTAGACATCTTCCTTGTCTTAAATACTATCCATCATCCTACATTTCTACAATATATTGACACCACAGTAATACAGTTCTGTAATGGATTATCTCCTACTGCCCCAACAGTGCATATCACATCCTCTACTCTGGTAACCCCTTGGAGGCATTATAGACTCTCCTCTGTATTACAAATATATCGAGTTACTACACAATTATTCTATATCATGGAATCGCTTTGCAAAATGTTTCCTAGTATGTACTATAGAATAGTACTATGCACCATCAGCTTAGTGCTTTTTGTCTCAACTATGCCAATTGATTGTCCCTCAATGCCCATCTCTTCTGGATTCAGATGCTATAAAGAACCTGCAATGCAGCTGCCAGTCAACAGCTAAAACTGCAAATTGCAAACCAGAATCACAAGCCGTCCAATCTTTACAGTGGCTACCGGTGGCAAGGCGGATCGCATTTAAAGCAACCTGTATACACTCTTCCTTCAACCTTAACCCTGCACCTACTGTCAAACTAGATGGCTAGGCCTCTACAGAAGAATGGAGGGAGGATGAAAAAACTGGAAAAGGTTGTGTCAGGTCCCAATAATTCTTAAGACCAAAATACCTTGTACAACAAAATTGTAGAATATGTGTTCTAGGTTTGCAACACACTTATTTATCGTTCCTTCAATAAATCTGCACTAATGCATGCCATTTAGGGGTCCCTAGGGGTCGCAGCCCTGGCCTGTCCGTTGTAACCATTGGCACTGCCTAGTGATCCCTGACCTCAGTTGTGGCAAAAGCAATGCTAAGAACAATAGGTAAATAGTGCTGTGATGGCCAATGTTTACTTTCTGCAGCTCAAATTGTGACCTGAGCCATTAAGCCTCTTAGCTCTATAAAACAAATAAATGCAACATCACAATGTATACTCCCCTGAACAGTGGCAGCTGGAAGGGAACAGGGGTGGCAGGGTGTGAGGGGGTGTTTTGAAAAAAAGAAAAGACACCCCCCCCCCTGAAACAGCCGTTGTCTCACCATCACGTTACCTTTCTTCCTGGCAAGGTCTTAACAAGGAAGCACCAAGGCTCCTCATTGCCAATCACAATGCTGCAATGCAGAGTTGTGATTGGTCTGAGCGCCGTAGTTCGGTGCTCAGACTGGGACAGGGAGCCTGTGCATGTTCCTCGCCAGGCTGTGCATTACAGCCTGGTGAGGAAGATGCAAAGTACTTTAATAAACAAAGAGAATCCAACTCAGAGGCAGGGTGAAGTGTTCAACAGTTGGTGTTGGAGCACTTAGTGTTTTGTAAAATACCCCTCACACACCAAAAGGCCCCTTGGTGTCATGCTTCATCATCGGGGTCTTCGCACCCCTCTAACAGGATGTGGTGTGCTGCGACCTACGACTACGTGGGAGCACTTATAGTTAATTACTATATGTGGTGCATGTGTATTGGGTGTATTTACAAGTGAGTGGTGGAACGTGGTGAAGGTTTAAAAAGTACCTGGCACGTGAGTATACTCGAAAAGAATTTTATTCCTAACCCCGGCTGGTACTATTTAAAAAAGTGCAGTGTGAGGTTAGATCTGTCGTGTTTATGGACAGAACATCAGATGTGCGTCAACATGTTTCGGAGGCAAAGCTCCTTCTTCAGGACGGGGGCACAACTTCCCCACCTTACTCACGTTTCATTAAATATGTATCAAAAATGTATTAAAGTTGGTAAAAATCAAAAGTGAAAACACTATAAGGCTACAATGTGCCGACAGCGGTAAGCTACAAGTACAATGACCACTGTGCCCTCGGCCTGGTTGCCCCCACGCTCCCCGCCTGCTGCCTGCCTCTTACCTGCTGCCTGCCTGCCTGCTGCCGATCCAGCCCGGCGCCCCAGCCGCCGCAGGGCCGCCCGCCTCGATCGCCGATCCAGCCCGGCGCCCCAGTCGCCGCAGGGCCGGCCGCCTGGATTTTCGGGCCGGTTTTTGTCGCGACCCCGCCCCCCCGCCTGCCGATAGGACCACGCGCTCCCCGCCTCCCGCCTGACCCGCCCTCCTGGCTCCCTTCTTAAGGGGACCCCGACCCCGGATTAGCAGCGACCACTGTGCCCTCGGCCTGGTTGCCCCCACGCTCCCGGCCTGCTGCCTGCCTCTTACCTGCTGCCTGCCTGCCTGCTGCCGATCCAGCCCGGCGCCCCAGCCGCCGCAGGGCCGCCCGCCTCGATCGCCGATCCAGCCCGGCGCCCCAGCCGCCGCAGGGCCGGCCACCTGGATTTTCGCGCCGGTTTTTGCCGCGACCCCGCCCCCCCGCCTGCCGATAGGACCACGCGCTCCCCGCCTCCCGCCTGACCCGCCCTCCCGGCTCCCTTCTTAAGGGGACCCCGACCCCGGATTAGCAGCGACCACTGTGCCCTTGGCCTGGTTGCCCCCACGCTCCCCGCCTGCTGCCTGCCTCTTACCTGCTGCCTGCCTGCTGCCGATCCAGCCCGGCGCCCCAGCCGCCACAGGGCCGCCCGCCTCGATCGCCGATCCAGCCCGGCGCCCCAGCCGCCGCAGGGCCGGCCGCCTGGATTTTCGCGCCGGTTTTTGCCGCGACCCCGCCCCCCCGCCTGCCGATAGGACCACGCGCTCAGCGCCTCCCGCCTGACCCGCCCTCCCGGCTCCCTTCTTAAGGGGACCCCGACCCCGGATTAGCAGCGACCACTGTGCCCTTGGCCTGGTTGCCCCCACGCTCCCCGCCTGCTGCCTGCCTCTTACCTGCTGCCTGCCTGCTGCCGATCCAGCCCGGCGCCCCAGCCGCCGCAGGGCCGCCCGCCTCGATCGCCGATCCAGCCCGGCGCCCCAGCCGCCGCAGGGCCGGCCGCCTGGATTTTCGCGCCGGTTTTTGCCGCGACCCCGCCCCCCCGCCTGCCGATAGGACCACGCGCTCAGCGCCTCCCGCCTGACCCGCCCTCCCGGCTCCCTTCTTAAGGGGACCCCGACCCCGGATTAGCAGCAACCACTGTGCCCTCGGCCTGGTTGCCCCCACGCTCCCCGCCTGCTGCCTGCCTCTTACCTGCTGCCTGCCTGCCTGCTGCCGATCCAGCCCGGCGCCCCAGCCGCCACAGGGCCGCCCGCCTCGATCGCCGATCCAGCCCGGCGCCCCAGCCGCCGCAGGGCCGGCCGCCTGGATTTTCGCGCCGGTTTTTGCCGCGACCCCGCCCCCCGCCTGCCGATAGGACCACGCGCTCCCCGCCTCCCGCCTGACCCGCCCTCCCGGCTCCCTTCTTAAGGGGACCCCGACCCCGGATTAGCAGCGACCACTGTGCCCTCGGCCTGGTTGCCCCCACGCTCCCCGCCTGCTGCCTGCCTCTTACCTGCTGCCTGCCTGCCTGCTGCCAATCCAGCCCGGCGCCCCAGCCGCCGCAGGGCCGCCCGCCTCGATCGCCGATCCAGCCCGGCGCCCCAGCCGCCGCAAGGCCGGCCGCCTGGATTTTCGCGCCGGTTTTTGCCGTGACCCCGCCCCCCGCCTGCCGATAGGACCATGCGCTCCCCGCCTCCCGCCTGACCCGCCCTCCCGGCTCCCTTCTTATGACGCCCCCTCAGCGACCGCGCAGCGGACGCGCGCAGCGGGAGCACCGACTGAGCGCCGAAGGTGCGCCAAAGGTAAGCCCGTCTGCGCCCGTCCGCGCCTGGACCGCGCCCAGTGCCAGGACCCCTGGCCCCCGCAGATCCCATCCCACCCGCCGGACGTACGACGCCGCCACCCTCATCGCACTCAACAACGGACGAGTCCCGGGATGCTACCGTGCCACCCCGAGACGCTCCCACGGACCCTTCTGCTGCACCGCCTGCAAGTTCACCTGCATCCGGACATGCCTCGCACTAGCACCCGCCAAGACGAACACCAGCAGCAACCACCTCAAGTGCATCCAGCTCAACACCCGCTCAGTCCACAGACACGCCATCGAACTCTGGAACCTCTTCGACACCACAGCTCCTGACGTTGCCTTCCTCACGGAGACCTGGATGAACGCCTCTTCAGCGCCCGACATCGCCATCGCCATCCCAGAGGGCTACAAGATCACCCGGAGGGACCGCACCGCCAACCAGATGGGAGGAGGCATCGCCATCATCCACAGGAACACCATCCGCATCACAACTTACACCGACGACATCCTGACTACCGCCGAACACCTACACTTCCAGATCCACACCGACCCGAAGACCACCCTCAGAGGCACCCTGATCTACCGACCCCCGGGACCACGCACACAATTCAGCGAGGACATCGCCGACTTCGTCAGCCCGCATGCCCTCCCCTCCGCTGACTACATCCTCCTAGGGGACCTCAACTTCCACCTGGAGAACAACAACGACCGCCACACCACCACCCTGCTCGACAACCTCGACAACCTCGGACTCAAGCAGCTGGTGACCACCCCCACCCACCTCGCCGGACACACACTCAACGCCGTCTTCTCATCCAGCAAAGACATCACCTTCAGCCATGCCACAGGACTCCACTGGACGGAGCACAGCTGCGTCCACTTCACCTTCAGAAGAACGACGATCCACCACCACCAGCAACAGGTCGCCCGCAGAAACTGGAGCAAGATCACAGTCGACCAGCTCGCCGCTTCCCTGAGCCAGCACCCTCCCGCCAGCTCAGCGAACCCCAGCCAGGCCGCCGACAACCTCACAAAGTGGATCAGCAACTGCGCGGACGAACTCGCCCCACTGAAGACCCCGCCCAGCAGACCCGGCAGCAAGAAGGCCCCATGGTTCACCGACGAACTCAAGAGCTCCAAGAAGAACTGCCGAGCCCTCGAGAAAGCCTGGAGAAGGGAGCCAACACCGGACAACATGACCACCCTCAAGCTTGCCACCCGGAAACACCACCAGCTGATCCGCGACACCAAGAAAACTGCATTCAAGGACCGACTGGACAACAACGCACACAACAGCAAGGAACTCTTCAAAATCGTGAAAGAGCTCTCCAACCCCAACGCCGGAAACAACGACATCACCCCATCGCAAGAACTCTGCAACTCCCTCGCCTCCTACTTCCACAACAAGATCGCGGACATACACAACAGCTTCAACACCCAACCAACGAACGCCACGTCCGACACGACCGAACCACCGCCCCCCACCACCACCCTCCGCGCCTGGACTCCGATCAGCACCGAAGACACCGTCCGCATGATGAACTCCATCCACTCCGGATCTCCGACCGACCCCTGCCCTCACCACGTCTTCAACAAGGCCGACGCTGTCATCGCACCCCACCTGCGGGACATCATCAACACCTCCTTCACCACCGCCACCTTCCCTGAGAGCTGGAAGCACGCCGAATTCAGCGCTCTACTCAAGAAACCAACAGCGGACCCCACCGAACTCAAGAATTACCGCCCCATCTCGCTGCTCCCGTTTCCGGCCAAAGTCATCGAGAAGACCGTCAACAAGCAACTGGCCGCCTTCCTCGAGACGAACGGATCCCTCGACCCCTCACAGTCTGGCTTCCGAGCCAACCACAGCACCGAGACCGCCCTCATCGCTGCCACCGATGACATCCGAACCCTGATGGACAACGGAGAAACAGCGGCCCTCATCCTCCTAGACCTCTCCGCGGCCTTCGACACCGTCTGCCACCGCACCCTAGTGCAGCGCCTCTACAACGTCGGAATCCAGGAAAAGGCACTGGAATGGATCATCTCCTTCCTCGACGGAAGAACCCAGGGAGTCCGCCTACCACCGTACAAATCAAAGGCCACCGAAGTCATCTGCGGCGTACCCCAAGGATCCTCGCTGAGCCCAACCCTCTTCAACGTCTACATGAGCCCCCTCGCGGCCATCGCACGCCAACACAACCTGAACATCATCTCCTACGCCGACGATACCCAGCTGATCCTCTCCCTTACCAACGACCCCGCCGCCGCCAGAGCCAACCTTCACGAAGGAATGAAAGAGGTAGCCGAGTGGATGTCGACCAGCCGCCTGAAGCTGAACTTGGACAAGACGGAAGTCCTCATCCTGGGATCCTCGCCCTCCGCCTGGGATGACTCCTGGTGGCCCCCCGCCCTGGGAACCGCACCCAAACCGACAGACCACGCACGCAACCTGGGCTTCATCCTGGACTCCTCCCTCTCCATGACCAAGCAAGTCAACGCCGTCTCCTCGTCGTGCTTCAACATCCTGCGCATGCTACGGAAAATCTTCCGGTGGATCCCCACCGAGACCAGGAAGACTGTCATCCAGGCCCTCGTCACCAGCCGACTGGGCTACGGCAACGCCCTCTACGCCGGAACCACCACCAAGCTCCAGAAGAGACTCCAACGGATCCAGAACGCCTCAGCCAGACTCATCCTCGACATCCCACGACACAGCCACATCTCCGGACACCTAAGAGACCTGCACTGGCTCCCGGTCAACAAGAGAATCACCTTCCGTCTCCTTACCCACGCACACAAAGCTCTCCACGATCAAGGCCCGAGCTACCTCAACAACCGCATCAACTTCTACGCTCCCAAACGACACCTCCGATCAGCCAGTCACGCCCTCGCCGCCGTCCCACGCATCCGAAGAACGACAACAGGAGGAAGGTCCTTCTCCTACCTGGCCGCCAAGACCTGGAACTCCCTCCCGACCGATCTGCGCCTGACCCAAGACCACCTCGCCTTCAGGAAGAAGCTCAAGACCTGGCTGTTCGGGCAGTAGCAGCACCCCCCCCCCCCCTAGCGCCTTGAGACCCTCCGGGTAAGTAGAGCGCTCTATAAATGTCTATGATTGATTGATTGATTGATAGGGAAAAGAACAATAGGAACAAAGAAATGGTCACCCATGTACCGGGTAGTTCAAGCAGGTGCAATCACCTGGAACCGTACCATGTGCTTGAATAAGCCCTGTAAATAAAAAGACACTAACAAAACATACAACAAAGATACATACTAGAAATTACTGGAAGTCTTGGTCTTACTTATAAAGCTTGCTTGCCTGCTTCATGAGCAAAAGGGACGTCTGGGGTGTTGCTTTAATGCAATCTGAAGTGAGAGATAGTACAGGAATAAGAGTACAATCTCACTTGCTTAGTTGGTTTTGGAAATAGTTGTTTTTCTGTTTCATACTCACAGGTTCGGGACATACTATCCTTCATCTTACCCCACACGCTGCTCCGCTGATGTGAGGATAGCTAGCGGCAATCTCTATTTATACCCGGCTCTTAATTGTTGGTCTGAGCGAGCGGAAATGAGAAAATGACCAAGTATGGGTATTCCGATGTGGACAGGTTAATTACATGCCTTTGCGGAAGTGAAAAATGACCTAATATGGGTATTCCGATGTGGACAGGTTAATTACATGCCCTTGTACGGCATGTCCGATCATGATCCTGCGTCTCCGTGTGTCCAAAGGAGATGTCGGTAGCTGGGCGGCTATACACACGCGTGTCTTCATCATCGCGCATATGCGAAGACTGCCGGTGGTCCTTCGCTCATGCGTGCCGGGAGCCAGCGCTAGTCTACCATATGAGCAATATGTTTTAGCGGAGATCCGTTACGATTAGGCAACAACTGTACCAGTGATCAATAAGTTCATTGCAAAATTCCACAAAACGGGCTGTGTTTGTACTAGGCTCAGCAACTTCTGACTGTGGTAACCGTGATCAATATGAATTTCAACGTTCGGGTTATTTATTTAGGGACATCACTAGATTGTAGTGTTGGGATATCTTTCTGTTCCTGAGGAGATGGTGTTTTCATAGAAAGTCCGTATTTAGTGCGAGAGTTGTCCCCATGGAACCTCATCATTCAGGCCTGTATTGTGTGTGCCAAGACGGAACACCCATCGTTGTTCCTTCTGAAAGAGGCCCGCCTCTGAAGGTAACTGTTCAATGACTGTCCACTTTAGGTCAATTACACAGTGTTGTGCAGTGAGGAAATGTGTGGCCATTTGAGTTGTGCTTTTCTTGCAGCGCACATTGCTTTTGTGCTCGTTCATTCATGTTTTTACAGCCCTGGTGGTCATGCCCACGTACTCCAGGGCACAGGGGCAAGTGATAAGGTAAATCACATTTTTGGAGTTACAGTTTGTCATTCTCCTTTGTTCCCAGGTGGATCCATTACGGAAAGTGAGTCTGGTGCTTTTTTGTGTGAGGTGGCAGCTGCTGCAGTTACCGCAGGGAAAATGTCCTTGTACTCCTATGGATGGTTGGGTCACCAAAGGTGGTGGTTTGTGTCTAGTATGTACTAGCATGCCCCTTTTGTTCCGTCCTCTGCGGTGAGCGAACATGGGTTTTTCCAAGCCAAGTTTGCCACATGTTAGTATGCCCCAATGCTTGTTGATGATATTAGAGACTTCATTTGACATGGTGTTATAGGTCGTTACGCAGATTGGTCGTTTGACTTCAGTTGATTCTTTCTGTCGATCTTCCAAAAGAGAATCTCTATTATTGTTCTTTGCTCTTTTCATTGCTTTGTCAATGATTTTGCTAGGGTATTGTCGTAGTTTCAACTTCTCTCTTAGATCATCAGCCTGTTTTCTGAAATCCGACCCATCAGTACAGTTGCGCCTGAGGCGCAGAAATTGTCCGTATGGTAAATTTTCTCTTAGGTGGCGAGGGTGAAAACTGTCAAACCGTAACAAACAGTTCCTTGATGTCGGTTTGAAATGGGTGGTTGTTTTCAATCGCCCTCCCTCTGCGTGTATTTCTAGGTCCAGAAAAACCAAAGTGTGGTTAGAGACTGAGCTTGTGAATTTTAAAAAGGCATTTTGATTGTTGAGCCATACCACAAAGTCATTCACAGATTGTTGATCACCATCCCATATAACCAGAATGTCATCTATGTACCTTTTCCAGCACTTGATGTTGATTTTTCTTGCCCTGGAGGGTCTCAAGGCGCTGGGGGAAAGGGGTGTGTTACTGCTCGAACAGCCAGGTCTTGAGTTGCTTCCTGAAGGAGAGATGGTCTTGGGTACGTCGAAGGTGAGTGGGGAGGGAGTTCCAGGTCTTGGCTGCCAGGTAGGAGAAGGATCTTCCTCCGGCGGTGGTTCTGCAGATGCGAGGTACGGTGGCGAGTGCGTGGCTGGTAGATCATAGCTGGCGCGTGGGCGTGTAGAAGGTCATTCGTTCGTTGAGGTACTTGGGTCCCAGGTCGTGTAAGGCCTTGTGTGCGTGGGTGAGGAGTCTGAATGTGATTCTCTTGCTGACGGGGAGCCAGTGCAGTTCTCTCAGGTGTCCGGTATTGTGGCTGTGTCGGGGGATGTCCAGGATGAGTCATGCGGAGGCGTTCTGGATTCGTTGGAGTCTTCTCTGGAGTTTGGCTGTAGTTCCGGCGTAGAGGGCGTTCCCGTAGTCCAGTCAGCTGGTGACGAGTGCCTGGGTGACGGTCTTCCTGGTTTCAGTGGGGATCCATTTGAAGATCTTACGGAGCATGCGCAGGGTGTTGAAGCACGAGGAAGAAACGGCGTTGACTTGTCTGGTCATTGACAGGGAGGAGTCCAGGATGAAGCCCAGGTTGCGTGCGTGGTCTGTAGGTTTGGGGGCGGTGCCCAGGGCCGGGGGCCACCAGGAGTCGTCCCAGGCAGAGGGTGATGATCCCAGGATGAGGACTTCCGTCTTGTCTGAGTTCAGTTTAAGACGGCTGTTTCTCATCCAGTCGGCGACGTCTTTCATCCCTTCGTGTAGGTTGGCTCTGGCGGTGGTGGGATCGTTGGTGAGGGAGAGGATCAGCTGGGTGTCGTCGGCATAGGAGAGGATGTTGAAGTTGTGTTGGCGTGCGATAGCTGCGAGGGGGCTCATGTAGACGTTGAAGAGGGTCGGGCTGAGAGAAGATCCTTGTGGTACGCCGCAGATGACTTTGGTGGCCTCGGATCTGAACGTAGGGAGGCGGACTCTCTGGGTTCTTCCGGTGAGGAACGAGATGATCCATTCCAGCGCTTTCTCTCGGATTCTGATGTTGCTGAGGCGCTTCACTAGGGTTCAGTGGCAGACTGTGTCGAACGCTGCGGAGAGGTCCATGAGGATGAGGGCCGCTGTTTCCCCGTTGTCGATCAGGGTTCTGATGTCGTCAGTGGCTGCGATCAGGGCGGTCTCGGTGCTGTGGTTGGCCCGAAATCCGGACTGCGAGTGGTCGAGGGATCCGTTCGCCTCGAGGAAGGCGGCAAGCTGTATGTTGACGGTCTTCTCGATGACTTTGGCCGGGAAAGGAAGGAGTGAGATGGGACGGTAGTTCTTGAGGTCGGTGGGGTCCGCTGTTGGTTTCTTCAGGAGGGCGGTCAGCTCGGCGTGCTTCCAGCTCTCCGGGAAGGTGGCGGTGTGGAAGGAGGAGTTGATGGTGTCTCGGAGATGGGGTGCGATGGTGGCGGCGGCTTTGTTGAAGAAGTGGTGTGGGCAGGGGTCGGTTGGTGAACCGGAGTGGATGGAGTTCATCGTGCGGGTGGTGTCTTCGGTGCTGATCGGGGTCCAGTTGCAGAGGGTGGTGGTGGCGGGCGTTGGTTCGGTGGTAGGGTGCGTGGTCTGTGAGTCGAAGCTGTTTTGTATGTCGGCGATCTTGCGGTGGAAGAACGAGGCGAGGGAGTCGCAGAGGTCTTGCGTGGGAGTGATGTCATTGGTTCCGGCGCTGGGGTTGGAGAACTCTTTGACGATGCTGAAGAGTTCTTTGCTGTCGTGGGCGTTGTTGTCCAGTCGTTCTTTGAGTGCCGTCTTCTTGGTGGCGCGGATCAGTTGATGGTGTTTGCGGGTGGCGTGCTTGAGGGCAGTCCAGTTGTCTGTGGTGCGGTTGAGCCGCCAGGCTTTCTCGAAGGTGCGGCAGTTCTTCTTGGATTCCTTGAGTTCGTTGGTGAACCAGGGGGTTTTCTTGCTGCCGGGTCTGCTGGGAGGGTTCTTGAGTGGTGCGAGGTCATCGGCGCAGGCGGTCAGCCACTTGGTGAGGTTGCTGTCTGCTACGTTGGGGTCCGTTGTGCTGGTGGGAGTGTTCTGGCTGAGGGAGGTGGTGAGTTGCTCGGCGGTGATCTTGTTCCAGCTGCCGCGGGGGACCCGTTGCGGATGGAGGTGGGTCGTAGTTCTACTGAAGCTGAAGTGGACGCAACTGTGGTCTGTCCAGTGGAGTCCGGTGGCATGGCTGAAGGAGACGTGCTTGCTGGATGTGAAGACAGGGTCAAGCGTGTGTCCGGCGTGGTGGGTGGGGGTGTCCACCAGTTGCTTGAGTCCGAGGTTGGCGAGGTTGTCCAGCAGGGCGGTGGTGTTTCTGTTGTTGTTGTTCTCCAGGTGGAAGTTGAGGTCCCCTAGGAGGATGTAGTCGGCGGAGGGAAGGGCGTGCGGGCTGATGAAGTCTGCGATGTATTCGCTGAACTGCGTGCGTGGTCCCGGTGGTCTGTAGATGAGGGTGCCTCGGAGGGTGGTTTTGGGGTCGGTGTGTATCTGGAAGTGCAGGTGCTCGGCGGCGGAGAAGGTTTTGTCGGAGTTAGTCGAGATGCGGATGGTGTTCTTGTGTAAGATGGCGATGCCTCCTCCGGTCTGGTTGACGCGGTCCTTCCGTGTGATCTTGTATCCGTCCGGGAGGGCAGTGGCGATGTCGGGCGCTGAGGAGGCGTTCATCCAGGTTTCGGTGAGCAAGGCGACGTCCGGTGTAGTTGCGTCGAGCAGGTCCCAGAGTTCCACGGCGTGCCTGTGGACGGATCGGGTGTTCAGCAGGATGCACTTCAAGTGGTTGCTGTTAGTGTTGGAGTCGGCGGGGGCGGTGCAGGTCCGGTGGCAGGTGAAGCGGCAGGCTTTGCAGGCGAAGGGTCCGTTGGTGCGTCTCTGTGTGGCTCGGTAGCAGGCAGGGTTCCGGCCGGTATTGAGTGCGTTGAGAGTGGTGGCGTCGTAGGTCTGTCGTGGAGACTTGCATCGGCGGTGGGTACCAGGGGTTCTGGCGCTGGGCGCGGTCCAGGCGCGGACGGGGCGCAGACGGGCTTACCTTTGGTGCACCTTCGGCGCTCATTCGGTGCTCCCGCTGCGCGCGTCCGCTGCTCGCATCCGCTGCGTGGTCGCTCTGGTGGCGTCATAAGAAGGGAGCCGGGAGGGAGGGTCCGCTGGGAGGCGGGAGCGTGGGAGCCTATCGGCTGGCAGGGGGCGGGGCCGCAGGCAGGCAGCGGCGGGAAAAGCGAGTGCGGGCTGGCGGGCGGCCCTGCGGCGGCTGGGGCGCTTGTGGAAGAAGCAGTCAGCGTAGGCGAGCAGGAAGGCAGAGGAGTAGGCGTAGTCAGCAGGAAGGCACAGGCAGCAGTAGGCAGGTAAGGCACAGGAAGCAGGAGGCACGAGGAGCGTGGGGGCGACCAGGCCGATGAAGGTGCAGTGGACTGTACTTTCTGCAATCTACTTTTGTGAGTTTCTCCAAGGGCTTGAGTTAGAGCTTGCTCCCCTGTTCAAGATGTCTCAGGAACAGCAATGACTTCAGGTTCTTCTGTCCTCAGCACTGGGGTCTGTGTGTTTCATGCTGCAACAGAAGAACAAGCAACTCGATGCTGTCTGCGACGCCGCTGCCAACTTTGTGTCCTAAAGGCACCGCAGTGGGCACTGCTTCACCGTGACATTGGTCTCACTGACGCCACCTGCTGACACCGCCACCGAGCCGCTGCTCGCACCACGACCTGGGGCACCGCACTCAGCTCCGCCTCACTTCACGACGACGCCGTGGCCTCCCCGAAGACACCGTTCAAAACTGAAATTGACGCCGTTGCTTGCACCATGGTTCGAGGGCATCGCTCGTAAAGTTACATTGCGCACCGCCCTCATCCCGCACCGCAGCCTTGGCCTATCGACGCTGGTACCATCGACTCCAGTTCGTCAGCCGACGGCAGCGCTTCAGCAACGAAAACGCGACGAGCTCCGCATCACTTTGCACCACGACACTGGTCTCACCGGCAACGCCATCTGACGCCTCTACAAAGCCACTGCTCGCACCGTAACTTGAGGGAATCGCATTCCACACCGCTGCACTTCGTACCGCAGCACCCGATGTCTGCGGTCGCCAGCGCTCCTGAGTTCAACAGAGAGGAGTTCAATCTGCAACGCGTGTGACTTTGAGGGCCCAACAACTCCTGCACTGACCTCCGGAACTGACGCCTGTGGACGCTGTGCTTTCGGAAGCTCAACAAGAGGTCGCTGACGAGCTGCATTTCTACAGGTACTGTTTTGCAGGTCTTTCTGACACCGTAGCTGCCCTGCAACACCGCGGTCAGCCAGAGCTGTTTGGATTTGTTTGTTCACGACGCCGGGATAGCCCCAGAAGAAGCTATCGACTTCAAGGAACGGTTTTTCAAGATTATTTTGATAACTGAAGATTTTTAAATACTGTATTGTGGATTTTTATTGTGTTTGGTCTTGTCTTAAGTATATAAAAATATTGGATATTTTTTTTAACTGGTGTGGTGTCCTTTTGCATTGCTCACACTGTATTACTGTTGGTTGTGTGGAAATGCTTTACACACTGCCTCTAGAATAAGCCTGACTGCTCGTGCCAAGCTACCAAGGGGGTGACCAGGGGTTATTTTAGGAGTGTATCTCCCTTATCCTGACTAGGAAGAAGGGTCCCTATGAAGGCCGGCTTTAGGGCAGTACGACTGGTGCGGTGCACGGGGTGCTGACCTCTGGGGGGCGCTGTATTTAGCAATTTTATGATAGGAGATATAAGGGCCATTTTTGCCCAGTGGTCATCAGAGAATCCGAGGAGGCGGTTATGGGGAGCCAAAAGTGATTGTCGCACTGGGTCCCACCAGCGCTAAAGCCGGCCCTGGTCTCTATTTGGAAAAAAGTACCTACCTCTGCCAACTAGAGACCCCCATTTCTAACACCTATGATATATACCACTGTTAAAGAAGATGATAGTTTTTTATGTGCATTGCTGCATCTTTACTTACTCCTTTTCTATAACACCTCATGCTTAATTGCATCTACAACTACACTGCACCGTGGTTGGATCACCTCTCAAAATCTCATTAACTACACCCAACGCTTTCCACATCATTTCATTGTGCACTCTCAGAGGACCTCCAAAAAAACAAATGACATGGGGTTCCTTCAGAGTGTGTTGTGGACACCTCAACAGGGATTTAAAGTGATATCTAACTTCTACAGTCCCATGCAATGAAATGCAATACCACACATCTGTTCTTTAGTACATTGGCTGAGTGAGAAAAATTGTCTCAGGGAATGAGTTATTGGGGGCAATGGTCGAACCCAGTGTAAGAAGTCAAGTCTTCTTGGTTCACAGTTAGCAACCTACCCTTCATATATGGTGTCCTCAAACAACAAAGCTTCTTACATATCGATCTGCATGGCAACTGAAGTATTCAACTCAAAACAATGTGTACTGGAAGTGATGTGGGAGGAGATCACATCTCTGGTATCCTGCTGGGCTTACTAAGTCTCACCTAGCTATGAATGCTCTTCGTGTCAAAGGTGGCTGTCACTTGTCCAAATGTCCCCTGGATTATCTCGACAAGAAACCTTCGCTTTGACTTAAATCTGTTGTTCCAGACTGGGTTATTCATTTGGGACTCTCGAAATTCATTACTTAACCTCAAACATCTCACCAAAATGTGTGTATATGTATGAAAGTCATTATAATAGACCTTTCTGGGACACCAGCATGAACAGACACAGCCCTAAGTTTTCAGTGAAATGGTTGGAGCAAAGTCTGACCTTCAGTCTTGTCCCTTACAGGACAAACCCACCATTGCAACTTGCAATCGTACATAACCTACTTAATTAATCTTAAAAATTCATATTTCTGTGGCACTAACACGCGTAGTCTCAGAGTCTTCTTTGGCCATCACAAGCAATACCCCACACTTCCCAAGCAGACCGCACTAAACATGTGCACATTTCAATCACAGATACAAGCTCTGGGATGTACTATCCATTGGTAATAACAATCTCTACAATCTCTTGCAACAGGCAGCCGTGCACTAAGAAAATGCCAATAACCGTGTAGAATCTATACCGTCTCAAAGGGTTCAACAAATTCACTTGTCTTATTCAAATGCATTTTTCACATTAGATTATATGTTCATTTAATTACAAAATGGGTTTCAAACAACTATCATACTCTTAAATCAGTGACTCATCTGGTGGCGAGGGGTGCAGGGAGTTGTTTGCAGATTCTTTCTGCTGTGTTGACAGTCCCTGACTGCACTTTGAACAGTGGCTGGAGGCGGTGGGGCTTGGACCTCTGAGGTCAGGCTAGGTCTGCGTGCATCGCCA
The DNA here is from genome assembly GCF_964263255.1 of Lissotriton vulgaris. Taxonomy (NCBI): domain Eukaryota; kingdom Metazoa; phylum Chordata; class Amphibia; order Caudata; family Salamandridae; genus Lissotriton; species Lissotriton vulgaris. Next base: position 866,166,490 of record NC_141687.1, on the reverse strand, counting down.
TTGACTCATGCGTCTATGGCATCGGGCAGTCCACGGATGCATTACGTCACTGGGTAAACACCTTCCTAGGTATCAGTAAATGTGTTCTTTTAATTCCCAGAAGGAGCTAGCCTGTGAGACTGATATCCGAGCAGAGCCGCGATATTTTTACTGCAGCCCTCCTCATAATGAAAAGAAAATCCGAACCTCTTCCGGTGTGAAGTATGGCAACATGATGCCACTAGACGTAACGTTACAGAGCAGAGGGGTTTTGGGCGGGAGGCAGTGTCTTGTCGAACTTTTTAGATCTTTTTTGTAAACGAGTGAAAAGTGTGCATTTTTAATGCCCAACCTGGCGGTCACACTGTACACTCGAGTTGTATTTGTGCTTTGAGGCCTCAGCGAGGCACTTTATTTGAAATGGTGCATTTCTTAAGCAGTTTAGCCAAAGCATTCTTCAAAGGCCAAGTTGTGGTGTTACGCCAGCGATTAGGAAAGGGGACAGCAGAAGTGTATCCTCACCATGATTGATTCCAGTCACACAGCTGTTCGATTTCAGTAATAGGACCACTCTTCCATCTTACACTTTCCTCCTAAATGTTCTACTCTTCTTCCTTCCTACTCTGCTTCCCAGCCCAGGCCTCTACCTCACCCATTCTCTCTCAACTCGTTTCTACTTGACTACCCCCACTCTCCCTCACACTGCTCACCATCCTGCCCTCTCCCTTCTCTCGCTCTCCACTCACGGCATCCTACCCTCCTTTCTTCTCTTTCTTTCGCCTCATGCCCTCCTTCTACCTCCTGACCTGCCTGCTCTCATATCTATGTACCCTATATCACCCTCTTATCTTTTGACTGGAGGTGGGTGAGCCTCTGAAAGCTCGAGCCAGACTCTTGGCTCTGCTCGAGGTTCTTTTGGAACCTCCATCCCATAACGAGTCGAGCTTTCATGTGGCTTATGCCTGCCTTCCTTCCTCTGCCTAAGATGTGGCGTTAAAAGGCCGGAGCTGCAGACTGTGGCTCAACGAATCAGGTCGAGTCTCTGAATTAGTTCAACATCCTGTGATTCTGGGCAAATCACAAAATCTCCCCATGCCTAAAACTAGGTATGTGATTTTGTGTAATGAAACTGGCGCTCAAGTAAAGCGCTCCAATTGTTTCGGTTCGAGTTCATGCTATATTAGAAAAACTGCAGAAAAATGCACTAAGAGGTCCAAAAAATGCCTTCGCATAAGACAGGGCACAAGTCCTAAAAAAAGAAGTGGGGGGACGCTGTCACCGGAAGTGATGTCATGACAGGAAGTGACGTCGTGAAAGGTGGCTTGCACCATCGGGCTCATTGCCTCCCCTCGCTCACCCCTTAGATGCGATTGCATCTGAGAAGCCAGCGCGTGAGCAGTGTGAGGTGAGTTCCGATCTCGTCCCAGAAAGGCCACAGAGTGAAGTCCAGCTGTTTGGCAGGGGGGACGGTGTCCACCCAGTAAAATAAGTGTGGGGACGCCGTCCACCTGCGTGGTACGAGAAAACAAATAGATACCCATTTACTGGCTGATTTGTACAGAATTAAACCAGAAAAACTGGTTTAATCATGGCTTCCAGTTTAAATTGTCTGATCTTAGGCAAATCGTTTATTTCACCGTGCCCTATTAATGACAAAACTTCTACATATTAAAGAAATACACTTTTTGGAATTTTGAGTAGACTTTATTCTATTTCATGTGATATTTGTTGTACGATTTACATAGCAAATAGTTTTAGGGTTCGGCTCGTGCACAGGCTCTAAGATCCGAGCCAGACCCTTGGCTCGGTTCTGGCTCGTCTTTCCCTGTTAATTTGTTGACTCCTGCCCCTCTAGTTTAGACCTCCTTACCTCCTGCTCACTCGCATTCTCTCCTCACTTCCTTTTTCCCTTTCACCTTGTTCCTCCGCAATACAGAGCTCTTCACTTTCTCTCACCTCACCACTCCCAAACTCTCTAAGAGTTTTTAAGGGCTATTTTTATTTTTAGGGGTTAAATATTGCAGATTGAAAACCTGCACAAATGGACAGGGAAAACAGACTAATAAGGTTCAGTTTTTTGTTAAAGAGAAATAAATTTATCTAGCAGTGGACAGCTACATATCTCAGTTTAGAAAGGTCAGTAAATGGCGTTCTCCCAGGGTATGTCGCTGTTAAGCCCATTTTTAAAGGTGTCAAAGACAAACATCCAGGAAACCTCACATTTTTTTCTTATTTGCAGACCACCTTTAGTGTCAGGCGTGTGGATTTTCTCTAATATTCGCCATCTGAATTCATCTGGGCTATGATTCTGTTCTACAAAATGTTTTACCATGAGGCAATCATTTTTTTCGTGTTTATTGCCGAGCGGTGCTCAATAAGGCGAACTTGAATCGCTCTTGACGTCTCTCCTATGTATCCAAGCGAGCATGGGCATTGGATGAAATATACTACATTAGTAGTCTTGCAATTCCATAGTTCTTTGGCCTTAGTGGTATGTCCATTGTGGCTAAACTCTTCTCCTGCAATTATATTGTTGCAGGATTTACACATGGAACAAGGTATTGTGCCTTTCTCTAGTAGTTGCACAACCAATAACGCAGGCCGACATTGTCTAAGGTCAAGTGTACTTAAAATCGGCAACATCCACCTCCTTCTCTGAAGAGAATAACATTTGCAAAACAAAACAAGCATTTACAATGCAATGGTCTCGGCATTATTAAAGGTAGAGCTATGGGCATTGCTCATGACATTTTTTTTTTAAATTCATAAATAAATGGCATTGTCATTTACATTGCCAATAGCTTAATCGTTAAATAAATGGCATTGTCATTTACAATGCCAATAGCTTAATAGCTCGCAAATGCATGACCTATTGCATTTACACCCACACAGAGCCACACACACAAAGCCACCCACACACATACAGAGCCACCCACACAGAGCCACACACACACACACACAGCCACACACACACACACACACACACACACACAGAGCCACACACACAGCCCCCCACACACACACACAGACCCCCAACACACAGAGCCCCACACACGCACACAGAGTGCCCCACACAAACACAGAGCCCCCACACACACACACAGAGCCCCACACACACAGAGCCCCCCACACACAGAGAGCCCCCCCCACACACAGAGCCCCATACACACACAGAGCCCCCCACACACACAGAGCCCCCCACACACACAGAGCCCCCCACAAACAGAGCCCCACACACACCCAGAGCCACACACACACCCAGAACCACACACACACCCAGAGCCACACACACACCCAGAGCCACACACACACACCCAGAGCCACATACTCACACCCAGAGCCACATACACACACAGGAAAGCAAGCACAGCGAGGGGGCAGGGAAGCAAGCAAAACAAGGGGGCAGGGAAGCAAGCACAGCGAGGGGACAGGTGAGCAAGCACAGCCAGGGGAGCAAGCACAGCGAGGGTGCAGGGAAGCAAGCACAATTAGGGGGCAGGGGAACCAGGGGTCAGGGGAGCAAGCACAGCCAGGGGGCAGGGGAGCAAGCACAGCCAGGGGGCAGGGGACAAAGCACAGCGAGTGGGCAGGGTAGCAAGCACAGCCAGGGGGCAGGGAAGCAAGCACACACAGGGGGAAGAGAAGCAAGCACAGCCAGGGGTCAGGGGAGCAAGCACAGCCAGGGGGCAGGGAAGCAAGCACGGCCAGGGGGCAGGGAAGCAAGCACAGCCAGGGGGCAGGGAAGCAAGCAAAGCAAGGGGGCAGGGGAGCAAGCACAGTGGCAGGACCTGATATCTACAAGGATCTGAAGGATGTGATTGCACATTTACAACATCTTTTGAAGAGTAGCTTCTGTTCTATGGTATAGAAGCATGATTTCCAACCAGTTAGAAGTACATGATGCACATCTTTAAACAAAACACATTTGAGAAGTGGTTATAGTAAACAGCCATAGAGGGATGGATATATAAATTATAACACTGTTGATCCCAGCTTCATACAACTAAGTCTATATTTTGTTCTAAGTAATTAATAAAAAAAATGCATTGATGACATTATAGAGACAGATTAGTGTATTGTCCAAAGTTGTGATATTACTCAGACAGTCTTGTGCTTAGTCTCTAGTTACAATGACATGATAGGTACACACCATAGCTTATTTGTGGGCCATAATCACGTCACACACACACACACACACAATGCCATGCTTTACCTAAAATTATGATGACATCATACAAGCTAGCTAATGCTTTGCCGTTCAGGCACGATGTCTTCACACAGAAGCCAAAGCTTTACCAAACCAGCTCCCCAGAAGTAAGAGCTACCTCTCCCAAAGTCATGATATAACAAAGAAAAGTTCATGCTAAGAGAGAGAATTTGATGGCATCACAGAAAAAGACCCATGCAAAGCCACAAATCATGCTAACATCACACTTAGTTTATACGAGCACAGCCATTCTCGTGGCTTGCATTAACCATACGCACCCCGAGTCCCTGCCCGAATGCTGCTGTTCCTACAATCGCGTTCCTAATTGTTTCATCTGAGTCTTTAACAAATGTCAACGTTGTTTTTTTAACACTTCAAAACGAGCTTTGACGAGAGAAATGCAATCTCGGGCCGAGATATGTTTTCAGTACCGCAAGATGTGCCTTGGTCTCCAAGTTGCTGCTGCTGTCAGTTCTGGCTGTTTGTTCGGGAAGCGGATCCGTAGCCCAAACCGAGTGCGAGGCCGACGGTACAGGTCCCAACAGCACGCACACCAGTCAGCCGCAGTCATGGCCAGGGACTACGACCTTTCAAGCTGCTTATCATCGCGATAGCGGTGAGTGGGGCGGTGGTCTCCGGAAATGAGGGACTCGGGAGGGGACTGGATAAACCAAACACTGGTGAGAACGGGTTGAGGCCCAGAGAGAGGCGAGTGGCAGTCAGGGACGGCCGTCTTAGGATGGGTAAGGGAATGCATGTTACCGAGGAAGGTTAGGGGGTGCCAGGAATGGACCGTCTTGCAAAAGAGATTGAGCCCACCAGCAGAGGTGAAGAGGGTTCCCAGTGAAGTACAGAGCAGGAGAGAGTATTCTGGGTAGAGAAATGACAGAAAAGTCAGGGTTTCGTTTCATGACGCCCAGGCTCACGGTGAGGCGACCGGGGCGGAAGTACGACCCATGACATAATGCAAGGAGAGCCAGAGCGAGAATCCGAGATTTGGGCAGGAAGACCAAGGGTGCTGATAGTTGACTGTGGTTCTAGATGGGTAGGATAAGCTGTGACCGCCACGGTGAAGGTTACCTGCGTTGGGTATTTGACAGAGGCTCCAGAACTTATTTGTGGGCCAGGTGCATTGGACAGCAAGCTACTTCAAACCGTGCTTCGACAAGAGAAATGCAAGCTCGGGCCAAGATATGTTTTTCGCATTCGGGGGGGTGTTTTATGGTGAGTGACGGATGACGTCAAAGATAGAAAGAACGCAAAAAAACCCGCCCCGAATCCGAAAAAGACGGGGCTTGAACCGAGTGACGCCCCTCTCCTCCTATGGCTGGCCAGCATTTACTAGGCCAGCCAATGGAGAAGAGGGGCGGGTTTCAAGCCCCCTCGAAGAAACATTAAATCTCGGGCTCCACCCACTGCTACGCAGTGCGACGGTCCTCGACCCAAAAACGTGCCGTGTCGACTCTTGGGACACATCATCCTATGGGCATTTACTAATACATCTGGACCAGTCGTTCATGTAGGGGAAGCTGGTTAGTCTGTGCACGTTGCCTAGTCTAAAACGGGTTAACACAAATCTGTCATAACCACCTTAAGTGTTTCTCAGATACGGCTGAATACTGTATGTAGTCAGTGTTAGCTGAAGGGCCTGTACTGTGGGGTTTTGACATCTCTATAAAGGACCTGCTTGTCTCCAAAAATGACAGGCATCTGTTTAGGTTTTTCCTCTTGACTGCAATCATGGTGTTAGGATTGTTGCTCTGTCACTTGTGGCAGTCTCCCTAAGTCCCTGTGTTGCTTTCCTGGTGTACTGCTCCCCACCACTCACCATTCCCATTTGCTGCTAATAATGTGTGGTCACATTTCTTACATATCTCTACCATGTACTGTTCAAGCTTAGCAACATCTCATACATCTCCTTGATGTTCTGAGCTCCTGAAAGCACCCTGGGCTCTGCCCCCTCGTGCAGCCCATCTGTGTCAGGGCCACCCCTTTACATGCCAAGTATAATGCCATAATCAATTGCTAGTCTCTGCAGTCTTCTTCAAAGTGATGTCACAGTCTCCGTCAAAGCAGTTGATGGCCTTGGTGGGAGAGAGAGGTGACGGCTTCCCACTTCATCTGACTCTGTCCTCGATTTCACATGCAAGGAGTGGAAGGGCAGCCTGTAAACAGCCTGTTAACAGCCAGAATGCTAATAAATACACTGAAAGTCTTATCAAACCTGGTCAGCCAAGGGACTGCCTGTGACACATTGAAGAGCAGCTGCTATGCCAACATGGTTAGATTTGTTTAGGTTTGGAGTTAGCCAAGAACTTTTGATTTTACTAAAATGCTATGTATAATATACTTACTTAAAAGGGCTTTTCCATCAGATTTCTTCATCGATTGGTCTGTCATTGTATCATTTACATGTTGCCTCCGCCCACAACAGCATACAACATGGGGCAACGGGTCAGATTACTCTAGCAACTGTTTAACTTCACTTTGAGTGACTGCATTTTACTCTCTCACAATCCACACACAAATGAGTTTTCTTCAGTGCCAGTGTTTTTGTTTTTACTTTATAATTACTAGATTGTTGACTTTGTGTTTAGAGCCTGATGTATACCAGGATACTTTCAACCAGATGTAAGTACGGGGCAGAGGGCTTTATTATTTCTTGTTTCCTGCCAATGCTGATGTAAGTTCCTTTTTGGGGTGTCCTTTGTTTATCTGACTACTGGTATTTCACAGCACAGCAGATTGCGTCTATTTGATACTCTTCTGTATTAAGTAATCCTCTTTTTACTATTCATGCAGCATATAAACTGAAAACTTCAATATTATACAATTTAAATTCATAAGCTGAAAATTCTTTAGAATGCATTAATTATGGACTCAGTTTAATGATTTTATAGGAGTCAGAAACTGGGGAACCACAAGAGGAAGGATGCTGGGAAAAAAACATAAGAATCTACATGGAACGTGATGAAGGCATGGCAGCTTTTCGAGTAAGGTTTTGCAAAAATGTGTGTGTTTTTTACTATTGGGTTAATACCACATCAGCACTAACTCTGCATATCGTTTATAGGTTAAGCACCCTCCCATGCCCCATTCAAGGCAAAAAGATGCTATAAAAAGATTACCTTGCACAGAAAAATATGCTTTCCACATCCTCCCATTGGCTTTTTCACGCCAGTGCAAACTATAAAGGAACACTTAAGGTATCTTGGCTGCATGTGCCATTATTACGTATTACCGCTTCAGCTTTTGGTTTGAAAAGTGAAGTAGAAAAGAAACAAAATAAACTTAAATGAGCTGAAAGGCGTGCTGCAATCTGCTTATCTGTCTGTGCACGCCAATATAGCATTACATGATACATTTATTACAATATATATATATATATATATATATATTACCTACTGGCGGTCGCCAGTAGGTAGTTATAGTTAGGATTTTTTTCAATGTTAAATCTCAAAATTCAATTTGGAATAACTTTGGCGCCGGTTGACGAATCTGACTGAAAATGTCCTCAAAATTGACTTGTGGCGTTCCGTTTTCCCCATGTTAATTTCCATAGGGCGGTCGATTTCACTTTTAGCCCGAACGGCTGAATAGATTTCAACCAAATTTGGTAAAATTGTAGGGACTGGTAGCCCGATGTGCCTTTGCTATGTCTCAAGATATGTGCTCCAGTGGTTTTTGAGTAATTTAGGTTCAAAAATATATATATATCTATGAGCGCGCCACGCGACTTGCGCACAGAAAGCTGATTGGCTCTCGGGTGTCTGTAAACATTCGAAACAGTCCGGAGCGGCCGCCATCTTGTGTCTCGGTAAAATTGAGACACAAGAGGTGGCAAAAACAAAGGGGGGAATTGACCATAAGGGGGCAGGGTAGACCCCCCATGACCCCCTAGGTTTGATGTGGGGCCCATAAAAGGGACCCGCGGGGTCAAAAAAAAATTTTTTTTTTTAGATTTTCGCGGGGGGAGCGCCCGGTACCCGCGCCGGGGAGCGCACCGGGGAGCATACTATGGGGAAAAAAGAATCAGTTTTAAAAATTGTATGTTTATTAATTGTTCTTTTTGTTGTTTTTCTTTTTTTTAATTTAAGTACCAACATGTAGGTACCAATGCAGAGTCTATAATTTAATATACACCGTTTGCTTTGTAGATATCTTGCATGTTGTTACAGAAGTTATTGTGGTATATGGAATTCATAGCGTAGTCTTTCAGGACAGCAGAAACAACATGGAGGCAGGAGATGATAAAGAGATGTTAAATACACATTGGAGATAATATAGTGGGAGAAAGGAAGTAACTATGAGCAAACTTTCTATGTAACACAAAAAAGTTGCACAGCATACTATAAGTCTCACTTTATATTTTAAACATTTTTGATCTACTTGATGAATTACATATAAAAATGAATAATGGCTCGAACAATTTCTGATTATTAAATATAAATTTATTCTTCTGATTCTTTTTCATAATTTAATAAAACTTCTAATAATATATTGTCTGGAATGTCCTCATTTACATTCTGTGTTTCCATTGATTCCACACACTCAAGTAATTCAAGGTCCAGAGACTCATCCATAAAGTCAATGTTATCATTTTCTGCATTTTTTCCATCATGGTTGTTGTCCAAAACAATTTCAAAAGAAATATTCTTTCCTCCTTCCATTTTGTTGCTGTAAATTGCATAAAAAATAATTATATCAGTAGCGATAGGGCACTTTTGGGTTTAAGTTCAGACATGTAGTTTGGATTTTTTAACAGTGAAGTTATCTTTGGGCAGTGTATGGTATCAGGCTGGAATTAGAAATATAAAAAAGTGTATGTGATAAAGCCTAAGTAAATTTATAATTATATAAGAGAAGTGTAACTTAATTTATAACTTTTACAGAGACGCCTATCTTAATCTCTAACTATTACAGTGGGATAGTATATAACTAACAGAATATTTTTTCTCAAATAAACTTAAAGTGCACAACATACTTCACTTTCCAAAATAACAACTTACCTTTGAGAAAGCAGTTGAAGTTGTCAGTGTAATTTCTTTTCAAATGTACTTCAGGAAGTAGTAGTCAAAATGGCTGTGTTTCCTTCTCTTTTTTTTTTATTCATGTACATAACCAATCAAATGTCAGGAAATAATCGTAAAAAATGAAAGAAACTTTTTAATTGGTTGTAAATTCTAACACTTCATATGTGTTTTGGTCATGTAATTTACCTCAGGATATTTAGACAGGCCTGTAGCCTAAATGTCTCAATGGAATTCCACCAAATTTGGGCAAATGGTAGGGACTGCTATGTAGTAGGGCCTATTCTATATTTGATGAAAGTGTCTCCAGTGGTTTTTCTGTAAATAACTTTCCCACCTTTTTTATGGAGCGTTTACCGGTGCGCGCACCGGTACGCGCACCAGCAGCCTTACGGGAGTCCTCCATTTTGTGTTTCGGTAGAATCGAGACACAAAATGGAGGACAAACAACGTTGGGAATTGGTAGAATGGGGCACTGTAGTCACTTCCTGACCCTCTAGGTTTTCTGAGGGGGGCTTAGGACGCTCATATAGGCCAAAAATTAAACTTTTTTTAAAAAATTACGCGGGGGAGCGCTCGGTACGCGCACCGGTAAGCGTACCGGGGAGCGTACTTTGGTGAAAAATAGTGAAAAAAGTTAGAAAAAGATAAACGTTTTGAATGATCAGAGGTAGGGTAGCTCTGAAAAGAGCTTTTGGGTTCTGTGGCTGTTTTAGGTACCTACAAGTAGGTTCCAATGCACAGTCTTAAATTCAGGAGGAATATTCTATTCCCCTCATCTGAGAAGTGCACACCATCTCCTCTGTAGATGTCTTGCATGTTGTAACACAAGTTGTTGTTGTATATTGAACCCATTCCACAGTCTCTCATGTAAGCAGAAACAGATTTATTCACATGTTTCCGTGCTTTCTCAAATTGCGGACAAAATTGGTTGGACCAGTTCCATTTCTGTCTTTGGCATATATTGGAATATACCAAGGCAGTTTGTGGAAAAAGTGTCATCAATTGATCAAGGGTGTCTTTTAAAAGCATTTCCAGACCAACCCCAGTCATAGTGCCCAAATAATTTCCTCCACAGTGCACTATTAAGAGGTCAGGGTTTGGCAGATGCAAAAAGGTTTTCACCAATGGTATCAATTGATGACATCTCAATCCTCTTTGGCCAATACATTTGATTTCCACATTTGATAAATCAAGGTTGTGAAAATCGCTGCTAGCTGCATACCTTTGAGCCCAGTGGATGTAGCTATGTCCAATAATCCATACAGAATACATGGTGAGAGAAGGTTCTGGTGCAGTCAGATGAAGTGTGGGAATGAAATGGCAGTTGGAACAGTAGGAGTTTACAAAAAAATAATTGTGGAGTTTCCCTGCTGTTGAATCACAAGCAATAATTGGTGGATTCAGTTAGTTGAAAACAGAAAGTTAGGGTGCATGGTTGTGTTGTATGTAAGAAGCAATTTGAATGGCTAAGAAAAAGTCACTTAAAGCAATAATGCCCTGGATAAATTGGTGTATTGAGAGGTCAAACATCCTTGCTGACTTAATTTGCAACATTGTAGAATAAACTTTTGAACCTGAGAGTTCAGTTAGGAGGGAGTTGCTATGGTAACAGATAGAAAGGTTTGAGAGGGGGATGGGTGTTGGTTTGAAAATAGTGAGGGAAGACTTTTGATTGGTTGAAATAAGGCATATGTGTGTAAAGTTAGAGATTTTCTATGCCAGTCTTGGTTTCAGTGTATTGAGTGCACACCTTTTGCTCTGGTAAAGGAAAATTGGTGTGTGTGTCTGACACTGTTTTCAATCTCCCAAAGCATTTGTAAAGGTAAGTAATAATTTATTTAATTTAGATAGAGACTTGTTTGCTCTATGGAGAATATTTGGAAGCAGATAGTTAAGTTTCAGTAGTGAAAATGAATGCTTGTACATAGGTCCTGTGTTGTCTTTCTAAAATGTTATTCAAAAAACGATTTTGGGTGCAAATCAATGGTATTTTCATTTGGCCCTTATTTATGATTGCCTTGTGCAGCCGGTGCAGCACTTTAAACATGGGCAATAAGTGACGCTCTTGTTGCGCAAGGCCTACATAAATAAGGCCCTGAGTTTGTTTGCTGTTGGTTTCTTTTTTGCTTTTTGATAATGCTTGCTAAGAACATTTGCAATATATAGGATTTGTATTTTGGAAAAAAAAGGTTTCAAAAGTGATATTGAGTGCTTATACATAAGTTCTGCGCAGTGTTTTTTAAATGTTATTCAAAAAACGATTTTGGGGGCAAATCAATTGTATTTTTATTTGGCCCTTATTTTTGATTGTCTTGTGGCGCCGGTACGTCACTTTTAACATGGGAAGAAAGTGATGCACTGGTGGCGCAAGACCTTCATAAATAAGGCCCTGAGTTTGTTTGATGTTGGTTTCTTTTTTGCTTTTTGATAATGCTTGCTATGAACATTTGCAAGATAGAGGATTTGTATTTTAGGAAACAGTGAGGTTTCAAAAGTGATATTGAGTGGTTGTACATAGGTTCTGCGCAGTGTTTCTAAAATGTTATTCAAAAAACGATTTTGGGTGCAAATCAATGGTATTTTGCATTTGGCCCTTATTTATGATTGCCTTGTGCAGCCGGTGCATCACTTTATACATGGGAAATAAGTGACGCTCTTCTGGCGCAAGGCCTTCATAAATAAGGCCTTGAGTTTCTTTGCTCTTGGTTTGTGTTCTGCTTTTTGATAATGCTTGATATCAACATTTGCAAGGTAGTGGATTTGTATTTTTGGGAAACAGTGATGTTTCAAAAGTGAAATTCTGTGCTTGTACATAGGTTCTGCCCTGTGTTTTTTAAATGTTAATCAAAAAACGATTTTTGGGGCAAATCAATGGAATTTATATTTGGCTGTTATTTGTGATTGTCTTGTGGCGCAAGTATGTCACTTTTAATATGGGAAGAAATTGACGCACTGGTGGCGCAAGGCTTTCATAAATAAGGCCCTGAGTTTCTTTGCTCTTGGTTTGTGCTCTGCTTTTTGATAATGCTTGATATCAACATTTGCAAGGTAGAGGATTTGTATTTTGGGAAACTGTGATGTTTCAAAAGTGAAATTCTGTGCTTGTACATAGGTTCTGCCCTGTGTTTTTTAAATGTTAATCAAAAAACGATTTTGGGGGCAAATCAATGGACTTTATATTTGGCTGTTATTTATGATTGTCTTGTGGTGTAGGTATGCCACTTTTAACATGGGAAGAAAGTGACACACTGGTGGGGCAAGGTCTTCATAAATAAGTCCCTGAGTTTCTTTGCTCTTGGTTTGTGTTCTGCTTTTTGATAATGCTTTCTATCAACATTTGCAAGGTAGAGGATTTGTATTTTGGGAAACAGTGATGTTTCAAAAGTGAAATTCAGTGCTTGTATATAGGTTCTGCCCTGTGTTTTTTAAATGTTAATCAAAAAACGATTTTTGGTGCAAATTAATGGTATTTATATTTGGGTCTTATTTAAGATTGTCTTGTGGCGTCGGTATGACACTTTTACCATGGGAAGAAAGTGACGCACTGGTGGTGCAAAGCATTCATAAAGAAGGCCCTGAGTTTCTTTGCTTTTAGTTTGTGTTCTGCTTTTTGATAATGCTTGATATCAACATTTGCAAGATAGAGGATTTGTATTTTGGAAAACAGTGAGGTTTCAAAAGTGAAATTCTGTGCTTGTACATAGGTTCTGCCCTGTGTTTTTTAAATGTTAATCAAAAAACGATTTTTGGTGCAAATCAATGGAATTTATATTTGGTCTTATTTATGATTGTCTTGTGGCGTAGGTATGTCACTTTTAACATGGGAAGAAAGTGACGTACTGGTGGCGCAAGGCCTTCATAAATAAGGCCCTGAGTTTCTTTGCTCTTGGTTTGTGTTCAGCTTTTTGATAATGCATGATATCAACATTTGCAAGGTAGAGGATTTGTATTTTGGGAAACAGTGATGTTTCAAAAGTGAAATTCAGTGCTTGTACATAGGTTGTGCCCTGTGTTTTTTAAATGTTATTCAAAAAACGATTTTTGGTGCAAATCCATGGTATTTATATTTGGGTCTTATTTATGATTGTCTTGTGGCGTAGGTATGTCACTTTTAACATGGGAAGAAAGTGACGCACTGGTGGCGCAAGGCCTTCATAAATAAGGCCCTGAGTTTCTTTGCTCTTGGTTTGTGTTCTGCTTTTTGATAATGCTTGCTATCAACATTTGCAAGGTAGAGGATTTGTATTTTGGGAAACAGTGAGGTTTCAAAAGTGAAATTCAGTGCTTGTACATAGGTTCTGCCCTGTGTTTTTTAAATGTGAATCAAAAAACGATTTTTGGTGCAAATCAATGGAATTTATATTTGGGTCTTATTTATGATTGTCTTGTGGCGCCGGTATGTCTCTTTTAACATTGGATGCACTGGTGGCGCAAGGCCTTCAGAAATAAGGCCCTGAGTTGCTGTTGTATAAACTTAAATATGTTGCAATTTATTGTTTATATTGTTTGCTTTTTGTCATTACTTTGTTGTTTGCTAATAGTGGTCTTTAATGTGTTTTTTTTTCAGAACAACAGATTCAAATCAACTTTTTAAAAGCAAGTAAAAATGCCTTCAAGGCAAAGAAGTATCAAAAATACCATACGTAAAAGGAGAACATCAGCAACAGAATTGATGGAATCCTCTACAACAACTACTTCAAAAAACACCAGAAAAGCTCCTGGTAAGACAATTAAGTCTTTTCTTCGTAACATATGTCGTACAAAAATAAATGATATTGGTAATGTGAATATTCAGAAGGAGACAGCAAATCTAAAAAGAAAGGAGAGGCCCACAAAAAATGTCTCGATTGGAGTTGGAGAGAAGAGAATGGATAGCAATAGAAGGGTAAATCAATTTAGGGACATTCGTAGGCGAATGTTTCGTAATAGGGTAGTTTTAAATTTGCTAAAAAATTATAAGAAAGGTAAACAGAGAACTGCTTTTTATAAGAAAAAGAAAAGTGTAGAGAAGATTGTTGATCAGGCTTTTGAAGTTAAGAAAAAATTATTTATTTTAGTAATCAATAGAATTAGGATACTTAATAAGGCAATTGATGTTTTCAAATCGAACAGTAGATGGAAAAGAATTATTAATCGGACTAATTTTTGTGAAGTATTTTCTGGCGAATGGATGCATAGTTCAAGTTCTGAGCCATTTTTCAATGAGGAGAGTTACTTTCAGGAAAATGATTTGGTGCATGCAGTTGACACCAGTGGTCGAGCATATGAGGTGAAAGATGGTTGTGTGATGGAAAAAGAGAAACTTGTGTCTAGAGATGCAGAAGAGGTGTTAGCTGATGAAGTTTTAGGGAGACGTACTAAGGGTCCAGTGTACACATGGAAATGCAGTAGTATTTGTAGTGTGCGACAGGATTCAATCGATTTGCTTCAAAATTTCTTACGTACATATAGTAAGAAAAGTCTCAAACAAAAAATGAAGATCTTGCAAGAGTTAGATCCTTGCAGAGTGAGAGAAAGCACAGGTTTGCCTGGGCATTCACTGGCTTGTCTTTCTAGAAAAGTATGTCAGAGTGTTTTTCATCATTTTAGGATGTTAGCAGTGCATCATAATAAGGTGATGAAATTAGTGAGAAAGTTGTATTATGCAAAAAGTCCAGCACTTAAGCTTAAACAGTTAAACAGTGCTCTTTTGCATGGATCTGAAGTGGATGTGAAGACTATTTGTGAAGAAATTGAGTTTTGTTATTTTGGGAACAAAGAGGACAGTGTAGAAATGGATATAGTAATGGATGGTAATGTGGAAGACAATGGACAGATTTCAAGTACAGAAAAGTTTGACGAGGAAATTACCAAGTTTAAGGTGAAATCAAGTGAAAGGCCTAATCTAACTTGTGTGTGTTGTCGACGGACTCATTATAAGATTCAGACTAGGTTAGTTGATTTATATGCAAAATGTGAATTGGAAAATAATAGTGAATGGAAGGATTTTGTAAGTTATTTGTTGGTGGAGAATTCTTTTGATTTGAGTTTTGATCAGCGTATTTGTAATTATTGTTTGAAAAAATTAAATGAAAATAGAATGCCTGCTATAGCAGTTCATAATAATCTTCAGTTGAAAGATATTCCTTCTGAATTGATGGATTTAAATACTTATGAATCAATTTTGATTCAATGTGTCCATCCTTTTCAAGCTATTGTTCGCATGGAGCCTAAGATAGGGAAATTACCTCCTACAGATTTACAAAGAGGATTAAAGGGAAGAGTTGTGTATTTGCCTCTAGATGTCAAGAAAAATATTGATACAATTGGTGTAGAAAGAGTAGAAGAGGATCCTCTAGTTATTCTAGTTAATGAGGTTCCGACAAAGAGTAAAAAAATCTGGCAAGATTTAGTGGATGTTAGGAAAGTCAAAAAGGCAACGTTGTATTTGGTCAAAAACAATGAGTACTATAAAGATGTAAGTGTTGGAGCAGAGGAAACAGCTACAGAAGAAGACAGTGATTGTTCAGTTGGCCAAATTGAAAAAGTTGATGTGTCTAGAAGTGAAGAAATATATGAACATTATACTGTTCATCCTTTACATTCCAAAGAAGTAATGGGGATTGCAATTGACTTGTTTCAAATTAAAGCAGCAAAAGGAAGTCCCATTAGTGTATGGGAAGAAAGTTTGGAAGATCGTTTTTTTCCACAGTTATTTCCAACAGGTCGTGGTGGACGATATGACGATCGACCAGTTCAAATTCCTGCAGCTGAATACCGGACTTTAAGATTATATGCTGAAGATCCAAGGTTTCGGCAATGCATACCGTATTTGTTTCATCTACTGTATGAAGGTGATTTGTCTGGTCTTTCTTATGCAGTTAATCATATATTAAAAAGTGGAGTTCATCTGCAAAATGTTTCTGCAAGGGACTTCATGGAGAAAGTCCATCTGCAAGATAGTATTTTGGAATCTCAGCTAATCAATCTCATGGCATGTCAGCGTGGAACCAATGAGTATTGGTTCCGTCGTCATGGAGAATTGAAATGTATGCTAAGAAACTTAGGAACTCCTACATGGTTCCTCACTCTTAGCTGTGCTGAGTATGCATGGGACGACTTACTTCAATTTCTACGAGAGGCAAATGGAAACATACAAAATATAGAATTGAAAACACCTGGAGAACTGTGTTCTTTGGATCCAGTGAATGTTTGCAGATATTTTATGATGTCTTTTATTACCAACAAAAAGAATCCTCCCCTTGGAGAGGTTTTGGATTTCTTTTGGAGGAAGGAATATCAAGCGAGAGGTGCTCCTCATATACATATGTTGTTATGGATTAAAGATACACCCAAATTTGGATCAGATTCGGATGAAATAGTAATGAGTTTCATTGAAGAGTATTCAACATGTGCTGTTCCAAAAACTACTGAAGAAAACAGTTTAAGGCAACAAGTTTTACGTTTTCAATCTCATCGTTGTGGAAAGTACTGTCGTCGAAAATTTAAAAACAAGGAAAAGTACTACACGAAATGTCGTTTTGCGTTTCCACGACCAGTGATTTCTAAGGGAAGAGTAAATAATTTGATGTCATCTCTACGACATACTGTGACGAGGAAATCTCCCAAAAATACATACAATTTAAAAAGAAACGAAGAGTCTAAGTACATCAACGATTACAACCCAGTGATTTTGTCCATGTGGAATGCTAACATGGATATTCAGTTCGTTGCTGACAACTCTATTGCTGTGGCTCGATATGTGACATCTTACATCACAAAAAAAGAAAAGACAGAACTGAAGGAAATGTAGGAGGACATTTCACATGAAAAGAGTCTAAGCAAGAAATTATACAGTTTCAGTCTGAAGATGTTGTCGCATCGAGAAATTGGAGCATATGAATGTTCTGATCGGTTCTCATCAGCAAGTCTCTATGCCAAATCAAGAACAATCATTTGGGTGAGTTTAGGTCTTGCTGCAACACGAAACCGAGTTTTGAAATCTGTACAAGAAATTGAATATTTGGCGGAGAAAGAACCAAACAGTACAGATATTTTGAAGACAAACATGTTGGATACATACTATCCAAATAGAAGTACTCACCTTGAGAACACTTGTTTGTATGAAGTTCTGCAAAACTACAGTTATAAGAGGAACATCACAGAAGATATCAATAATGGAAAATATGCAGTCATTGGCTATGAAGGATGTCTAGTGAAGCAGAAAAAGGCCATTTGATTAATCATCGAAAATTGAGTTGCGAAGCTCCAGACAAAAGAGAATTTTACTATTTAGCTCTTTTGCAACTCTTTAAGCCATGGCGTACAGAAGAGGAACTACTTGGATATTTTCTCTGTTATGAAGACTCTTTTAATGCAACTAAGGATACCATAGAATGTCATATTTTTCTAAATTATCTGCAAATGTTGAACGAAGAAATAGAGCAAGAAACCACAATTGCTGAAGAGATTGCTAGAGACAGTTCTCAAGACAGTCAGAGTTCTACTTCATTGAGTCAGGATCCACTAGGAGGGCCTATTATCCAAAATGAAGCTGCCACTGCCATGGATGAGGTGGAAAGAGCTATGGAACCAGCTCAAGAGGATGGAGTTAACTTAGAAGATTTGGTAAAGCAACTAAACGTTGAGCAGAAAAAGATATATGATGAAGTCACAGAACAGATTGAACATGGATTCAGATATGAGAAAAAAGAGTGCTCATGTACATCATTTGAGCCTGTCCGACTGTACGTAAGTGGAGAAGCGGGGACAGGAAAAAGTTTTCTAATTAAAGCCATTGCAAGTTATCTGCAGAAAAGGACTGATTCACCACAGTCTTGTGTTGTAACTGCTCCAACTGGTCTGGCAGCACATAACATTAAAGGGATTACTCTACATCGTTTACTGATGCTGCCAGTTGAGCATGATAATAAATTGCATTACAACAAGTTATCTGGAGATGCGTGTTCTGAAGTTTCAAGAGTCTTGAAGAAAATTAAACTTCTTATCATTGATGAAGTAAGCATGGTCTCAAATCTAATGCTTGCTTTTGTGCATTTGAGAATGCAAGAAATTCTTAGAACAGAGTATGATGTGTTATTTGGAGGAAAACACATTATTGTTTTTGGAGATCTATTGCAGTTGACTCCAGTAAAAGGACAACCAGTGTTTAAAATGCTCACGCATGAAGATACCAGGAAGTCCCTTGGAAGCATTGGAATCGTTAATATATGGTTACATTTTAAATATGCTGAACTGCTTCAAAATATGCGACAGGCAAAGGATGAAGATTATAAAAATATTCTACAAGATGTAAGAACTGGAAAACTAAGCGAGCTTGGGAAAGAAGCTTTACATGCTCGATTAATTTCAAATTTGTATCCAAATGAAAACATTCTTCCTGAGAATATTTTTTTAAAAATTACTGAGAAGAAATCTGGGATTTGTTTGATGCCAACTCTGCAAGAATGTTCCATCTTCAACAACAAAATGTTAGAGTTAGAAAATGAAGAGATTGTGAAACTGGAAGCAATAGATAAAATAGAGCATATGGGTACAACAATTGTTTTGTCCGAAAATTTGAAAACCAAATTGGATTCATTAGAGAAAAGTATATCTAAAACAGCTGGTTTTGAAAAGACTCTGAATGTGTGTTTAAATTGTCGTATTATTTTGAGAAGGAATTTAAATGTTGAAAGAGGTCTGGTAAATGGAGCGATGGGTTATGTTGTTGATTTTGTGAATTATAGAAATAGAGATGGAATTGAATTTTTAAAAATAAACTTTTATGGCATTGAGCAAGTACAACAAATCAGTCGTTGTTCTGCTAGATTTTTACTTGTAAAAGACTTATATGTTCGCCGAAAACAGTTTCCTGTTTGTTTGGCATATGCAGTAACAATTCATAAATCTCAAGGTTTAAGTGTAGATAATGCTTTAGTGAACATTGGAAGATCTGTGTTTAAAGAGGTTATGGCATATGTGGCATTATCCCGAGTCAGAACTTTATCAGGATTGTATTTGATTGCGTGTGATGAGACAAAGATTTGTGCAGATCTAGATTGTGTTAAAGAATACAATAGGTTAAGAAGAGAGTATGCTCCACATTTGCCTCAACATCCTCTGTTTGAAAAACGTGTGGTAGGCCGAAAAAGAAGAAATGAGAGTAATTGCTGTGAGGTAGTAGCAAAAAGACAAAAAGTAGATGAAACTGTAATTCAAAACAGAAAGAAAAAGGATTGTGAAGAAAATGTTGTTGGATTTCAGTTTGAAAATAGTTCTGGTGTCAACTGCTATGCTAATGTAGTGGTTAATGTTGTTTTTTTTCTTCAAACTTTACAAGAACAGATTGTTGAAAATCGAGATCAAAGATTGTGTGGTTTATTGAATTCTGTGTTTGAGAAATGTAGCAGTGATAGAGCAAAAATAGAAAGTGTAACAGAAATTCGAAATATTTTAGATATGTGTTCTGGTCAAGATACATTTTCACAGTACATTCAGCAGGATTGTCAGGAATTTTTAATGTATATGTTTGGTGTTTTGGAAGATGAAGGTTTAGATGTAGATAATCTTTTCAGCCTTTCTTATCAATGGCAGCATGACTGCCACAATTGTAGTTCATCAAGTAATACTAGAATAGATACTGAAAGATTTATATATTTGACTTTACCTGACCGTAAATCAGTGTCATTTAAAAATCTAGTTAAAGCAGCTGATCATAATATGGTGTGTACCCAATGTAACTGTCCAATGCTATCCACATTATTTATACAAAGTTATGGTCAGTATATCATTTTAGTTTTCCAACGATGTAGACCTGATGGAACTAAATTGTCAACTTGTATCAAAAATTTTGTGGCTTCTCAGTTATCAATTTCAGGAAGAACCTTTACAACTGAAGCTATTATTTATCATGACGGTCCTTCGACAACTTCAGGACATTATACATGCTACTTAAAATGTGAAAAAGGTTGGAGTTACTGCAATGATTCTCATTTGACTTATAAACAAAATTCTTACCTAGTGTTTTTAAAACCAAAGTTTTAGTAAAGGGAATTGGCCTTTGAAGACGGGAATAGATAATAAAAGTTAGTTAGTTAGTTAGTTAATCTAATGTTTTAAATTATTTATCTCATATAGGTACTGTAAGTGGATCTCAAAGTAAAAAATACTCATATATCAGACACGATTTGGCCGTAAGGAAAGTGTAAGGTATGATGTTCTTAGATTTTTTTCCATAGGAAGTCAATGAAATGGAAGTTATAGAGAACAGCAGACTTTTTTTCCACCAAAAGGACCTTCACTATCTTCTATTTGGCCTCACGGAAAAGTAAGTGAATTAAAGATTAGCGTACTTATATGAGTTGTAAGTGTTTATGTTTTTTTTTAAACACAATCTTTTAGATTGTGTTTTTTTCCCCGCTGTTATATGATGAAGAGTTTGAACTCACTAATTTAAGTGAAATTCAATATATTCTGAGAACAGCAAAAAAAACTATGTAACATGTTGTATAAGTTATTCTATAGTTTGCATTGTGTAATTTATATTGTATTCCCATTGTCTGACACTCATTTTCTTTTTTCCACCCTTATTTAGCTCTCTTTACTCACTTACACTGCCTTTCTTTCACTTTGTTTCATCACTGTTCCTTTACTCCACTTCATTCACAACTCCTCAATCCAATTTCAACTGTCTGCATTTCCTCTCTCCCTTCCACCACTTTTCATCTTTCTCACATTCTCTCAGTACCACTGCTTTAGTTCTCTTCCCCTCTATTTCCTTCTTTTGCTCCTTTACTCTTTTTGCAATCTTCACTCATTGTACTGCAGTTCACTCAGTCCTTCTCTTTGTCTTTCTGTGTACTTACTTCCTCACTCCTTTTTCCTCTATCGTTCTATATTAACCTCATTCCTTTTATCCCTTCACTCTGTGACTCCCCTTCACTCACTCTCAGTCACCTTCCATTCCTGTTTCTTATTAATGGATCATCATTTAGACTCCTTTCCCTTTCCCTCATTTTCCTTTTACTTACTTCTCTTTCCTGATTTCGTTTTGGTATCTCACATTCTTTTAGTATTTTACTTATCTTCAGTAATTTGTTCTCCTTCTATGTCTTTTTCCCCTCTTTTTTGTCTTTCTACATTACTTTATTTCTGTTTGTGTATCCTTCACTCTTGCTTTATTTCTTAGTATACTTTTTTTGTTTTTTTCCTCTTGACCTGTTTCTTCTATTTTAAAATATATAATTTACTTATGAAAACTTTTTTTTTCTTTTGTCTTTCACAGATACAAAGTGTACTTTTAACATGGAGTAAAGTTTTCAATAATTATATGGTAAGTGTGATTAAAAAAAGTAGTTTATCATCACCCTTTGCTTTAACCCCACTACTTTTCTCTTATCCTACCCCACCCCTAATTCTTTAGTGTGCTTCCCTCACTTATTCTTATCCTCCATATTTACTTCTCTTTTCCTTACTTTCCTACCACATTCAACTTCTTTCAGTGCCCCTGCTCACCCACACTCCCTCTCTTTCCTTTTTTTTCTGCTTCACTTAGTCCCTTTCTGACACTCCTTCCTTTACTCTCTCTGTTCTTTCTTTCTGTCACTCCCCATGTCTTACCCTTATTCACTTTTATCCACCGTCTTTCACTCCTCTTTACTTACACTCACTGCTATTTTGTTTCCCTCTGTCACCGCTGTTCCTTTTCTCTGGTTCTGTCACTACCTGTCATTCCCCATCCTTTACTCTCCTTCCTTTTACTTTCATCACCCATTCACATTCTCCCAGAACTTCAACTTTAGTCTTCTTCCTCTTTCTTCTCTTCTTTTGCTCCCTTATTCCTTTTCCTTTTCTCAGTTACTTCCTTTTATACCTTTTCTCTGTTTTACTATATATTACAGTCCCTCTGTGTTCCTCCCTCTAGCTCTCTTTCTCTTTACACCACTGTTTCTGACTCCTCTTCTCCTGCTCTCACATTCTTTTTTTTTGGTGCGCTAACGGGACGCGCCCCAGTACGCGCACCGGGGCGTGCCAAAATAGTGCGCTTACCGGTGCGCTCATCGGTACGCGCACCGGGAGCGCTCCAGGTTGAAAGATAAAAAAAAAGGAATATAATTAAAAAAAGATATATTATATTAATATACAATATATGATTCATTTTTAGAAAAAATACATTTCTTAGATATAGACATTTGGTAATGAATAACCTTAGAAATACAATAAAAAAAAACAAAGGTTTCACACCAGTTATAGTTAGGAATTAGCAGTTAAAAAACCTATGAAATTCACTGAAAAAACCAAAGGTTTCACTCCAGTTATAGTTAGGAATTAGCATTTAAAAAACCTTTGACATTCACTGAAAAAACCGTAGGTTTCACACCAGTTATAGTTAGGAATTTGCATTTAAAAAACCTATTAAATTCACTGAAAAAAACATAGGTTTCACAGCAGTTATAGTTAGCTGGAAATTTTACTGACATAAAACCATTGAAATTCCAACGTTATAGTTAGTTGGACTCACTATAACTTGCACGCCTGCAATGCACTGCTGATGACGTCACATATTACATCACTCATGACATGGTCAGTGACATCACTCATGACATCACTGATGACACCATCCTTGTGACAGACTGACAGACCTCCTTTCAGTGTAATGTAAGCCTTGAAACACATATTCGAGAATAGAAACTAACATTTTCAAAAAAATTGAGATACCCATACCAGTTACAACAACCAATTCAGTAATTCCACCATCTATATACACATACACTCTTTCACCAACAGTTCTATATAGTCACTCATACATATACTCACTCATCTCATGTAGTGAAACACCTATACATCCTGTTACACACCGACAGTCATCCAAAAGTTACTCACACACATACTCACACATGCAAATAAACTATTGAACATCCATTTATTTGCATATACACACACTACCACCTTACTTCTAAGGAAACTTACACATACTTACTCTCTTAAACAATCACTTTTAGAAACACATACTTATTTAAAAAAGGAACTCTTACAATCTCTCACATATACTCACTTATATACATAAATACTCACATATACTAGATTAAACATATGTCGTTACTGATAAAGACACTAGTGAGGCAGGCATTCATGCACTAACACACACATATACACACTCATCCACCCATACAGTCCTGCACATATGCTGTCTTCAAAACACATACAAACTGTGAGTCAGTCATTGATGCATCTATATGCTAAGTAACACCCCCACCAAACCATACAGACAGTCATACTGATACAAAAAAAGACATCTAATAACACATATACACACACATGTAGCTACTCACCAATCCATGCAGCCACTTATACACAAAGTGAAACACTGATACAAACATTTAAATATTTAAACAATACTCGCTATTATATGTATTCACTAAGATACACTTAATAAGCCAGTTAACCAATCATTTAAAAAAAAAAAACATCCATTAAGACACTTATTTTAACATTTATTCTTCCATCGACCTTTACATATACATATATAAAACATATTTATTTTTCAGAAAGACACACATTCACTGGATGGTGTCATCAGTGATGTCATGAGTGATGTCACTGACCATGTCCTGAGTGATGTAATATGTGACGTCATCCGCAGTGCATTGCAGGCGCGCAAGTTATAGTGAGTCCAACTAACTATAACGTTGGAATTTCAATGGTTTTATGTCAGTAAAATTTCCAGCTAACTATAACTGCTGTGAAACCTATGGTTTTTTCAGTGAATTTAATAGGTTTTTTAAATGCAAATTCCTAACTATAACTGGTGTGAAACCTACTGTTTTTTCAGTGAATATATATATATATAAACAAAGCTCCCAACTCTTTAAAATTGGCAGCTTGCAGACAGGATTCAAAAGAACATACACAGCACGATGTGCGCCATACTTGTTTCAGAATTAGTACTCCATCCTTCAGTGGCTTCGTGATGCACAATGAAATAAACAGATTGCCTGCACCTTCTTCAACTAAGGACCTGCCTCAGTGGGCGTGGCCAGCCACCTGGCCTTCTCGGTCCTGTAGTGCTCGGCATATTAAGTCCAGTGAGTCCGTTCTTTCAAGCACATTTTAACACAATATCAATCCCAAGTGGGTCTGGGCATGTATCAGCTGAATTACCAGTCTTTGCTTTGTAGGTGCCAATCAGAACAGTGTTTCCAGAAAGCGCCAGCACTTAGTACTGCTTGCACAGGATCCGCTCACTAAAGTTAATATGCCGAGCACTACAGCAACATGGACCTACTAATCCTGCAGCTGGGAGTTGCACCAAGAAGACAACAACCACCCCCTCACCCGCCATATATATATATATATATATATATATATCAAACTTTCATCTGCTTCCTCTGCCCTCCTCACACCTGTGGTAGTTGGAGTGCGATGCAGACGAAGCTTATTGGACACTATTTTCCCGCAGCAATGAAGTAAGAGCTCACTCAGGGGATAGTTTGTCAAGCTTAGGTTTTAATTACCAGTAACGCATGCATTTCGGAGAACTAAGGGGCAGATTTACAAGCCCCTTTCACCACGATGTGTCACTTTTTGTGACAAATCAGTGGGGGGTTTTTTGCACAAAATTTATATAGTGATGCATCCACGGAGATGCGTCACGTAAACCGAGATGCGACAGAATGAAGCTGCGCAAGATTTGGCTGCGTCGCGTAAGTATTAATATATGCAAGGTAGGCGTTCCTACTCAAAAAACAACGCATTTCCGGCGCAAGCATATTTACGTCACTCCACCACGTGGACGCATCTACAAAATGCATCACGCAAATGTGAAAAAGCGCTCGCAAGCCTACGCCTCATAAAACCATGTGCAGGAAATGACGCAAGTACCCCAGGACGTCAAAAAAAGTGCAGCAGAGCTGTTTTGAAGCAGAGCAAGGAACATGGACCTACTAATCCTGCAGCTGGGAGTTGCACCAAGAAGACAACAACCCCTCCCACAACAAATCCCACAACCTCACCCGCCACCATTACCACAAAGGCAGCGCAGGAGAAAGGAGACCATTTACCGTCCAAGGACCACCCTCATCGGACTCCGGCACGAAAAAGTCATCAAAATGTATTGCCTCAGGAAAGCGTAAATTGTGACCCTGCTGCGGCAGATCACACCACAGCTACAGACTCCAAATGAAAGGGGCACCAACATCCCACCGCTGACAAAGCTACTGGCGGTTTTACACATGTTGACCTGTGGATAATTTCAAACAACAGCAGCACAAGTGGCAGGGGTCTCACAGGCATCTTTCTCCACCTTCCTCCTTTCGGTCTTGGATGTCATCATTAAACTCACACCACAGTACATCCATTTCTCAAACACCCACCAGCAGCAGATGGACATTAAACAAGGCTTTTATGCCATTGCTGGCTTCCCACATGTGCTTAGAGCAATGGACTGCATGCATGTTCAGCTTGTATCACCTGTAGCAACTTCACACCTGTACCGCAACCGAAAGCACACACACGTCATCAATGTCCAACCATTGTGGACCATCAGAGACTGTACATCAATGTACTTGCCAAATACATTGGGAGTGTGCATGATGCATACATATTCTGAAACAGCATCATCAATGACCGTTTCCAAAATGGACAATATGGCAATGGGCTCCTTGTAGGTAAGCACAAATTAATGTACATACAGGTATACTCTGCAACAATAGTTGGCACTCTGCCACATTACATGACCGTAGGTCAACATGATGCAAGAAGTCAATGTGAAAATGCAGACCCACATATACACTATAACCATATAACATACAGTACAAAGCTGCATACATACATACCAGCATAACCTAAACTCTCAAGGGACTCCAGATAGGAATGCATGCAAATATCCCACATTAAATTATGTACATCAATAAGTCACACTGACCACATATGCTCACATGGCATCTAACACAAATTAACTATTGAAAGGTGCAGTGCGTCGTAATAAATGCATGTAAATAGTGAAATAATTAAATTATAATGGGCATCCATGTGTATATCAGTGCATATGTCAATTAAAGTCATGAAGCATGTATTGTTGCTGTGGATGTTCCCATGCAACACCCATGGAACAAGATGCATCTCCAGACTAACCCAAATCGTAAATCTGGAGATGCGTCTGAATGCTACACCACCCTAGAGGTGGCGTAGCAAGGCGCATCGAGGAGAAATGTTATCATTACTCCTCAGTTTTTCCTCTTTCAATGTGTGCTGCATTCTACAGCATGCATTGGAGGAAAATGCCTGTACTTATTGCTGTTGTGCAGGTAGGTGCCCCTTCCTGCACAGAAACAATCTCCCCATGATGCCATCCTTCCACCATGATGCAAGGGTGCCTGCGCCGGTGCATGGCTGCAGTTAGTGCACCACCCCAGGGGGATGCACAGAGATGCTACATATCCTTGTAAAATGTTGCATCCCTGTGCCTCTGAAGATTTGCAGCATGGCGCAGCCAAAGGGATTGTGGTGCTATGCTGTGGCACTTCCTTGTACATCTGCACCTGTCTTCCTAAATACACCTGGCATAAATATTACCATGTCACCCCAGCTGTGGTCAGTGGACCCACCCTGTCCTCTACCGTTGGAAATAAGCAGGATTCAGAACTATCCACACAAATGAAACCCACCATGCCAAGCTCATGGAGCAGTTTGTTTTGGCCCTTTCTCGCTTCCCCTGTATTTGCCAGGAACATCAGTAAACATCTGTCTACAGGGTAATATGACAAATTTGAACATGCATGCATAAGCACTGGTAATGCAGACCTGTGGCAAGGGGTACTACTGCTAAGGCAAACAAAAGGGGGATAGGATGCATCCCTGACTTGTGCGTCGGGTGACATCACAAGTATCAGATATCAAGCTGCCTGTTTCAAATCGTGCGGTGGCACGTATATATAACAAGCCCATACATTTCACAAAGTTATCTTCCAGCCCAAACTTATACATCACATGGTAATAATGGAAATTCTAGCCAATCAAATCCATCATCAATGTCCAATGCTAAAATAGCGAACTCGTACTCTCGGTAAGAATTGGCTTCGAGTATCTGCTATAGCTGCTAAACTTTCATAGCTGGAGTCCTGGTTGGGAAGAACCCAGACTGACTCTTATTTACTAATATAGGGGAGTATGCAGATGGCCAATATATGGCTCAGGGTCTGTTTATCCGTGTTGAGCATGGACAATGGCGGAATGCAGATTGACCCACAAAGTGGTCTCACAGGTTTAAGGAGTGGGACGATTACTGTGTCTTGGGTTGTGACAGGGAACTGGCCACGTACATTAGCATCATCATAAAGCGTCAAATGTAGGCGACAATTGGTCAGTGTAGGTGAGGTAGAACTCCAATGGGAGTCCATCGGTCCCTGGCGTTTTATTCCTCCCATATGCTTAATTGCTCCCCTTACCCCTTGCAGCTCAATGTCTCACACCAGTATGTCTGTCTGATCTCTTCCAAAATGTAACAGCAGAGCTGCTGCCATAAACCCGGTCAATACGTTCTCTGACAGAACCAAGATTTTATTTTTATTTTTAAAAGGCTGAAAAATATTCATGTAAAGGCTCATATATACCCTGTTGAGTATTGCAAGCTGTCCCTCACAGATCCCTGAGTTACAGAATTATTTAACCTTGCTTATTTGGGCTGGACAACCATGCCAAAAGTGCCACAGATTTCTCTCCTCTGGCATCAGTGTGTGTGAAGTACATTTTATTATTTTGAGCTGCTCAATTGTTCAACTTGTGCTGCCACAGCTTCCTTTTCCTCTAGGAGTACACCCTGTCCATCTGGTCCCTCCACACTGACCCTCATACATCACACAGGCGTTGATCAGCTTCCTGCACTACTTCACATAGCCCTTTGGGCAACCCTCCATGACATGCAGCAACCTCTAATAACTGTTTTAAGGCATCCCACTCCACTAAAGTAGATGTAGCTGTGCCCTTCTCATCCAGTAAGTTTTGAGTTATGTCGGTATGCACTATTTGGCAAAACGCTGGATCCTGTAAGGCCTGGCGCAAAGTGTATATCCCAGCTTGCATGCTAGTACACTGTACATAGATCAAGAGGGGGTTATGTTCGGACAGTGTCCTTGTGAGGTATATACTACTCCTTACCTCGGCATGCACACCACAAGAACTCAAAAATGCATTGAGGGGGATGTGGAGTTCATGCAAATCAGAGAAAAAGGAATAGTACTGGTCCTCAGGGTGCTGGGCCCTTCAGGGATACACCAACCGGCATCTAATATGCCAATGGCGTCTTTTCTCTGCTGATTCGTGAGTGGGTGTGTTCAGGAAGCAGGGGAGGTGAATGATCTGGGCACACATTTGTAGGACAAGTAAAATCAACCCCGGAGCAAAACTGATCCTGTAAGAAAGTGTGCCAACCTCTAGGACAGATGCGAAAAGAAGGTAGGCAGCTCCATATTGAATGGGCCCCCAGACCTAGCATGTTGCAGGAGTGCGTCCTGGTCACGGAAAAGTAGCAAACACCCCACCACCGGCGCGGAGGCCTCCTCTGAGCCAACGCCCATGCTGGCACCTGATGTGCATACTACAGAGTGCAGAAATCTGACAGGCCCTCAGAAGCCACCAAACTCCAAAACCAATTTGCCAGAAAATGCACCATGTCATCTCCTTCCGACCCTTCCGGAGGACCTTCGAACCTGATGTCAGCACTGGGGTGCAGCCCTCCATGTCCTCAGCCCTAGGTTTGAATAGATGTACTATGAGGGCTCACATTCGTTGTTCTATGGCTTTCTGCGCTGGACTCAGTTCTGCACTGCTGGTTTCAGTACACTTTAGCCTTTCTGAGAGTTACCTGTGCTATTACCACAATAGACTAAGCCCGACCACTACAGTGCTAATGTCCTGCTGCAAAGTAACCTTTGTGTCAGCAATGGCCTCCAATATTTAAGGAAGCTGCTGCTGTACAGGTTCCCTTAAAGTGGACCGTGACTGCTCAGGGGTGCCATGCTCCAGGTCTTGGGTAGCCTCAGCCTGGCATCCCCCTTGGTCTACCATGATGGCATGGTAGCAATAAACATCAACGAAAACAGTACTCCTCTTCCACTTCTTTCACAATGCATCATGCAGTGGTTGCAAAGTGGCAGTTCACCATTTACAGTCACACTTCTTCGGTTGCATATTGGCACCCCTGCGTGCCCTGCCTTCCACAACAGTTGGGCTCCTCCAGATTCCCCTGGGTGAGTGCTGACCTTCAGTGTCCCAAACAAATCACAGGGGGAATAGGTATAACATCCTAACAAATGGGTTACCAGTCAGGGGACGTGTAGTCTGGCAGGTATTTATCAGGGCATAGAAAAGGCATATGATCCCTGGGCCCAGTCCCTGCAATGCAAAAGTATACAAACACACCAGCAGCGCACACTGTACAAGGGTAAGGTCCAGTCCATACCCAGGATGAAGCTCTGCCAATCGCCACTGGACACAGTAATGGCCACCGCTCTATGCAGGTACAGAGGCGGGAAATTGCAGCTCTTGTTTGCAAAGTCCGCCACTCTTAACAAGCCCAATGGGCCACAGTCACTCCACAGGCACCAAGTCCCTCTGCATGGCATTCCACCCACTGCAAGTCTCTCTATTGTTCCCTGCGCCTCTGCCGGGGAGAACTCCAGGTGTGCAGGGAAATGTAAAAGCCACAAAAGTCACAGCAGCAACCACCCACAGCAACACCCAAGTAAGCACCATCAACAGAAAGTGCTGCGTGTAGAGGAGCCAAAATAACAAGGACAGGAAAATCCACCCAGGGGGTCTCTCTCCGTCCCTGCTAATATGGTGCTGTGCACTGCGCTGCCAGTGTGCCAGAAAAAGTTAAGTAGTATCAGGTGCATGGAAAGCTGATCAGCAACCTCAATCACAACATGCATTTGACACCAATGTAATTCACCATTACAATCTTCACAAACTTGACGTACAACACATGCCATGTATACTGATGTCACCATCAAGTAACACATTTGTACTTACTTTCAGCTGATCAAGGATATGGTCTCTAGACGTGGGTGATGACACCATTTGGAAATCCACACACTGAACCACGAAAGGCATACAACCATGCCCATTGCAAGACACAAAACATTATTGAAAGAAGCTTTGGAATGCTCACGTCTGTGTTACGGTGCCTAGATTTATCAGGCGGAAGGCTACTCTATTCTCCTGAAACTGTGTGCAAGATGATAATGACATGTGCAATACTCCACAACATATAAGTAAAAAAAAATGTGCCCTGGGATGAAGAGGACCAGCACCCTGAACAAATGGATGATGGTGATAAAGGTGAAGCAGAAGGACAAGACATCCCCCACACTGCAGCAGGGATAAGACACCGCACACACTTTGTCACACAATTCTTCTCATGATTTACCAAAATTAAGTATGTAACAATGTGCAATAAATTACAAACACAAAATTGAAGAAGGAGCATCAACTTTATGTCCATGAACTTTACAGGCCTTATGATAGGCAAATATGTGTGCAGAAATCCGTTTCCAATTTCTCCTGGAGGGGTGCAAGGGTGGGTTGCTTAAGGGCCCGTATGGTTTTATAAATCCAAGTAACTAAATGGTGCCCGGGGCCCATCCGTAGTAACACATGAATGACTTGGTGTGTGGGAGGTTCAGTATCTATTGTTCCCCACATTTTGCCACAGTCTTCTAAAAACTGCCAATAGAAAAGGAATGGTCCTTTAGGGAGGTTGAGGTCTTCCATGAGTGTCTTGAAGGTCTGTAATTGGCCGGTGAGATATAGTGTGCCCGCATCTGTCAATGAGTGTTCAGTCCACGTGCGAAGTAGCCGCTCCATGTAGTGCGACCTTCCCTTCGGGAACCCCACCAGTGTCAGGAGAGGGGAGTACGGGGGTGATGCGCCATCCATTCTGTGGATACGTTGCAGACAGGCGTGTGCTGTCCTCACCTGGAGTGGCTTGGTCTGGGGTGGCTTTGCCCCTGGCAGTAGCAGTCAGTTGATGGCTGGGATCTAGATTGGCCTTGCTTTTGTGACCAGTTCCCCCTGTGCCTGTCCTACTGTCCAACTTGACACCCATTGCAGTTGGGCTGCTAAAAATTAAGCCTCAAAGGATGGGGCAGCTAGTCCACCCTGATCGAGAGGCAGCTGCAGCTTGACAAGGGCAGTGCGCCTGCGTCCAGATCCCCATATGAGGGTCCCGAGGAGGATGTCAAGCTCGCTAAAAATGGAGTGTGGGGGACCACCGGATGATAAGAGAAGTAATATAATACCTGTGAAACGAGGATCATCTTAGCGACTGCTATTTTTCCCGTGACAGCCAGTGGAAGATCTTTCCAGAAGTGTATGGAGGATTTGATGCCAGCCATCGCCCTGCGGTAATTGCCCTTGTAAATGTCCTGAGGTGTGTGATATAGCCGAACTCCCAAGTATTGGACCCCCTGGAGGCTCCAGGAGATGTCGACGTTGCCCAGTCTCAGGGGGCATTGGGGCATGGCTTGTACCAGGGGATATATAGTCAATTTGGACCTATTTATTTTGAGTCCCGCTACCTTCTCAAAGTCCTGCAGTATGCGTAATATAGGGGAGAGGTCCGCCGCAATATTGCAGACATAGATGAGCATGTCAACTGCGTACATCAATACCACATTAGTGGAGTCAGCAATTGGGATTCCTCAACTCTCGCCTGCGGCGCAAAGATGGATCGCCAGAGGTTCCATCACCATGGCGAAGAGTAAGGGGGAGAGTGGGCATCCCTGCAGAGTGCCTCGACCTACCGGGAATGGGGCTGATATGAGGGTCCGTAATTGCTCTCTAGATGTAGGAGTGGAGTATATTAGCTTGGTGTATGCCTGGAGATGAGCTCCCACTCCCATGTACCGCAGGACCTGGAGTAGATACTGCAATGAGAGGGTGTCAAATGCTTCCTCCAGGTCCAGGACCAAGCACGCCGCTCGTGTGAAGCGATCTCGTATCTGATCCTGGACATGGAATAGTTGCCGTGAATTAGAAGATGTTTTCCTGCCAGGCACGAATACATTCTTCAATCTTGGGAGGACCATGGCATATCTATCCGCCAGAATCTTCACGTAGATTTTATAGTCAGCGGGCAATAGGGCTATGGGCCGTTATGAGCCCAGGTCATGGGGATCCCTGTCCCGCTTGAGGAGAGACACTATAGCTAACTCGCACATGAATTGTGGCGGGGCGCTGTCATCGAGGGCCGCTTGAAACTGAGTGACCAATTGAGGTACCAGTTGGGGCACAAAAGTGTGATAAAACCCCTGTGGGAGGCGGTCCGATCCGGGAGCCTTATAGGTGGCCAGCGCCTTCATTGCCTGCTTGATTTCAGTCGCCTCTATGGGCTCGTCTACTTCCTGTCGGTCATAGCAATCTATATTAGGTAGTCTGAGTTGATTTAGGAATTGAGTAAGGACGTCCGCATGCACTGGAGCGGGGCTAGTGTATAGTTGTGTATAATGCCTCCGGAATGCCTCCAGAATTGAGATCTGCTAGTGGAGGTAAGTGTTTGGGCCACTGCGGATGGTGGGAGGGTTGAGTCTTGTCTGACAAGCCAAGCCAGGAGTGCGCCCACTCGGTCTTCTTCTTTGTGTACCGGGGCAGCATACGCCACAAAAATATATTGGCGCAGGCTCACTAGTGTCTCTGCATATGCAGTATCAGTGTCAGCGATTTGAGCTGGTGTGGCCTTGGCTGGGTCTGTTTCCTGTGTGAGTGCGGCTAGTGTTTGCTCTGTAGTTTTGATGTCGCGTTCAAGGACCTGAAGGACCTCTGTAATGTGTTGAATACATGTGCCCCGTATGACAATTTTGAAGGCATCCCATTCATTTGTGCGTGTGGTGGCCGTACCAGAAATCTCCTGAAAGTAGTTCCATATGTGCTCCGCTTGAGCCTGCTTAAAAACTGAGTCTTCCAGACAGTCCCTGGGGAGGCGGCAGGTGGTGACAGGGGGCTGGGGTAGGTGCCACTGGAGTTTGAGTGTGTGGGCTTCATGGTCTGAGAGGACCCTGGCTAGGTATTCAGAGTCAGAAATGCTAAGCAAGATAGAGGGAGAGCAAAGGAAACTGTCCAAGTGTACCTTGAGACCATGTGGAACTGAGTGAAATTAGTACAGACTGGTGCTGTGGTTCTGCGAGCGCCAGGCATCCATTAGGGACCAGTGTGCTGTCCATGTTGCAAATCACATTGCCTGTGTTATAATAGGGGATGCTGGGTGGGGGGGGGATAGGATCTATCTAGTGTTGTATTTAGTATTTAGTTATAATCCCCTCACAGTATCCAGGGGATCTGTGTATGTGAGCTCAAGGGCAGGGAGAGCGTGTCCCAAAATTTGCTTTGGTGCGCGTTGGGCGCATATATACTCCCCAGCAGCACGGGTTGGCCGTCTAGTACACCCTGCAGTAGGGAGTAGCGTCCGTCTGGGTCTATGGATCTGGACTGCTCTAGGAATGGGATGCCAGGTCGCATCCATATAAGGGTTCCTCTGGCATAGGCCGAGTATCTCGTGGTGCAGAGGATTCCCCGCCAGCGCTTGCCAGGCTAGCTACTTCCCTGTGGTGAGATGCGTCTCCTATAAGAACGCGATCTGTGAATGATCAAGTTTGATGTACGCGTATGCTGAGTAACGCTTGCGCGCAGTGTGCATGCCTTGCACATTCAGTGTGAGGATGGTAGTGGTGCCTTTATGTGCCATGGTAGGTGTCTGGGGCCAGGAGGGAGGACAGGTTGCTTGGACTCTCCTGTGGGCCTCTGGTCTCAGTGCTCCCCTCGGGTCGCCTGAGCTGCTTGGACGTCAGTGCTGCCTTACGGTGGTGTGGATGTAGCGACACAGTGTAGTGTAGGTGGATGCACGGGAAGGGAATAACTGGGGTGGGGCTAAAACAGTCCCAATTCTGGGGACCTATCGTCAACGGTGATATGTCCAAACTTGCTCTTGTTTGGTGTGAGAGCATGAACATTCTGTGGGGTAACCCATTGTGTGGTCTATGCATGTTATCAATGGTCGCCACCTGGCTGATTTTGATCTGTGACGATATAATGGCATCAATAATTTGTGTGGTTTCTTGTTTGATATGATCAGTGGAATCAGATCGTCAGTAGTTTGTGGGGTGACCGACGGGAGGGCCACCAAGTCCAATCCAGACTGTGTCTCCTCGCTGACCTCCTCCCCCTCTGAGGAAAAAAGGTGTGGACCTCGCTCAATGTCCGTTGCAGAGGAGGTGGGCCGAAGGCTCACTGCCGCCATTCAGGGCTTTGCGTCGTTCACAAACAATTTGTTCCAGGTCGGGCAGTCCCAGGGAGCGCAATAGCAACATGGGGCTTCCCTGTCGATTGCGGTGTTGCGAGCGGCGTCCAGGTGCTCCCCGTGTTATGGCTTGTGTTATAGTTCTGATCTAGCCAGTCATGAGCCTCCTATGCAGATGTGAATAAGTGAGTGGTGCTATCGTGTAAGATTATAAGGCGGGCGGGGAACAGCAGGGAGTACTGTACATTTTCTGTCCGCAGGCGTCGTTTCACCTCTAGGAAGGATGACCTCTGTCTTTGGATGGCTCTGGAGTAGTCTGGGAAGAGCATGATGACTTTATTCTCAACTCTGAGTGGACCAGATTGACCGGCCGCCCTTAGGACTGCATCTCTATCTCGGAAGTGCTGAAATTTTTCCAGCATCAGTCGCGGTGGTGCACCCAGCAGGGGTCGACGGGCAGGGACACAATGTGCCCTTTCGATGGAGAAGAACGTGGTCCGGCCTCCATGTATCCCACTGTGTCTGATTATTCAATTCCTTTGGGAAGGCCAAGAACACGTACGTTACAGCATCTCGATCGTCCCTGCAGGTCGTCAATGCTTTCTTTCATGGTGGACACTCTGCCAAGTAAGGTTTGTAGCAAGTCCTGGTGTGCCTGCACTGAAGGCTTAATACAGGAATCTATCTTCTCAGTGTCCGAGACTTTTTCAGCCAGTTTGAGGTGCTCATCGTGGAGGAGGCTGATGTCCGTGGTAAGAGTGCCCAACTGCTGCTCCATGGATACCCTAGAGCAGAGGTCTTCAAACCTTTGAAGGTTGAGCCCCCCCAGCTGAATTTTTTTAAATGTCGGGCCCCCCCACCACCTGACAGAAATTTCTGGAATCCGGTACACTACATAATCGACCGCCACCCGCATATCCCGGGCCATATCCGGCAAATAATGTTCAAAACAACGAGTGTTTCCTCCTTCTCCATGACTTCCCTCACTACCACTCACCAACAATGCACCTCATCTCTCTATAGCACTTTTCTGGCAAACATATAATTGTTTTTATAGTGCTACTCATAGTTTCATCATACTCAGGGGTATATGTACAAGCCCCTATAGACACCACACCATCACTTTTTATGACGTTGTGATGGCGATAGGGGCATTACCGTATTTATAAGGCAGAGTTAAGCCACTTAACTTGGCTTAACGCTGCCTTGTAAATAAGGCCCCCTTTCATGCTATGCTTGGTGTGAAAGGGTGGGCAGTGGGTGTTGCGGTGGGCGTTCCACTGCAACAGGCACTGATTTTGATGTTGCGCCCTATTTACAAGGGCAGAGTAAAAGTGAGGCAGCATTAAAATTAAGAACAGGGAAAACCTGGTCTTAAGCTGACGAAACTAGGAGAAATGCATTATTTCTCCTCATTTTTGCTTCATCCATGTGTGCTGCCTTGTGCAGCACACATGGAAAATAACAAAATGCCTTGTATTTGTAATCTTTAAAAAAATCAATTTTGTGATTTCTGTGTGTGCTGCATTAAGCAGCACACACGGAAGTGAGCCAAATGGCATTTAAAGATTTTTTATGTACAGGAAGGTCCCCCTGCTTATGTACAGGAAGGTCCCCCTCCTGTACATAACCAATCTTTTTCCTGCACCCAGACACCCTTGCACTATGGTGCAAGGGTGTCTGCGTTGGCGCTACACTGCTAAGTGTAGCGCCAGAGCAGGGGAAACGCAAGGCTGCACCATATTGTTGTAAATATGGTGCAGCATTCCGTTTCTGAAGTGGCGGAGAGAGGCCTTAACCCATGACTGCTAACGCCTCACTCCACAACTTCCTTGAACATATGCCCCTCAGTTCTTTGATCTGCATGGTATACCTTCTTTGTAGCAGGCACATCAACACTCTGTGCTGTGAGGGTGGCAGGAGTGCTCATGTGAGTGCACAGTGAGGTATGCGACAGTGTGAGAGTAGGGTAAGCGGAGTGACTGCAGGGTGGGTGAGGTGACCATATGAATTTGGGTGTGCATGCTAGTGCAGAGTGGGACTAATGAATGCATAGTTAGTGATGGGCTTGTTTAAGTGAGATTGCAGATTGAGCAGTGAGGGGGACAGGTGAGGGAAGTGTCGCATGAGTGCAGGGTGGGTAGTGTGCTTGTGTGGCTGCAGGTTGAGGTACAGGGAAAACCGCTCAAGTGCATTGTGAGAGCAAAGTGATCACAGAGTGCAGGGCGTGGGCGTGGGTGCATGGGGGTCAGTATGAGGGAATTGTGATCGCTGT
The DNA here is from genome assembly GCF_964263255.1 of Lissotriton vulgaris. Lineage (NCBI taxonomy): Eukaryota > Metazoa > Chordata > Amphibia > Caudata > Salamandridae > Lissotriton > Lissotriton vulgaris. The sequence continues at coordinate 866,129,726 of NC_141687.1, read as the reverse complement.
GAGTGCAGGGTGAGCATGAATGTGAAGGGCGAGAATTTGGAGCAAGTTATCTGAATGCAGGGTGCATTCCTAGACACTTTCAGTAACTCAGCATGCTATTGACGGCAGCGCAGAGTTTCAGATATTTTAAACTATTGCTATTGCTATTGCAATTATGGCATTAACCAGGGATCGAGGGTGGAGGAAATAAATACTGGGCTGATCTTGCAACAAACTTCCAGTTTTATGATTAGGGTTGCCAGCTCATTATTTTGATGTCCCAGGTGGTACAAAAATAAGCAGTCACCTAAAGCTCTATTTTCAACACTTATTTGTGCATACTCTGAACAGCAAATATAAATAGAAAGCACTTTAAATTGTGTTTTAGGGCTGCCTGAATGTTATGGCTGATAATAAAAGGGAATAAAGTCACATCATGAATGAATACATACTTCTTTATAACTTATATTTAGTGTCAAGAGTAGCAATTTGCAGGCTGTTTAACCCCTTCGATGCGGCCGCGATTTTTCCCGTGTGCGGCCGCCGGCAGAACACGGGCGGGCCATGACGAACCCCAGCCGTCATCAGCACACGAGCACCGTAGTGCATGACGGCTGGGGTTCGTCACCAGCATGGAAGGGGTTAAACACCTGACTGGGATTTGTCTTTCGGCAACTTAAAAACATTTTAGCCCTGTGATCATTGCACTCCTGCCAGTGTAATTTAAAAAGCAACATTGTCACCTTTCGGGGAAGAGCCTGGACGGAGTTAAATTCTAAGAGCTGAAATGCTTCAGCTAGAGTGGGAGGCAGGAAGCCTTCTCTGCTAAAACTGTAAGCAAGTAACAGACATTCATTTCATCTGCAGTGTGAGGCAAGTAGTCTCCTCTGCTTTGAAATCATCGCTTTCAGTTTTAGCAAAGGGGGCTCCTTGCCTCCCACTGCAGCTAAAGCATTTCTGCTGTAAGAATTAACCAGGATAGCCCCTCCTCCCCCCCAACCCCGTGTGTGGCAGCCTGGCTGAGACAGCTTCCCGGTGCACCAGAGTACTTCACAGGTCCAGGTCTTTAAAAGACCTTTTTCTTGTTATTGAGGCTTTAATGGTTTTCACCCCTTCTTATGGCCCCTGCAGCTCCACTCTGCCAGTTGTTTGAGGAACCGAGGACAATGGTGAGATTTTAGTGAGGAGTGCGCGCCCCCCCCTGAGATGGTGTTAAGCCCCCCTAGGGGGGCGCGCCCCACAGATTGAAGAACTCTGCCCTAGAGTCTACGATTGTCGCCAGCACTCCATCCAGTTTTTCTGATAAGGAGTGATCCGTCTCCGCGGCAGTGTCTTTTGAGGAGGTAGATTGATTGCTGTTGGAAGCGTCCGAGATGGTCCCCTGGGTCCCCACTGTTGCCCTTGGCTTCCTCATCATGTCAACTGCAGTTCCGCCTGGGTGGCCAGTGGCAGTGCTAGGTTAGCGCTGCTGTCTCTGCAAGTGGTGCGCCTCCACCCAGCCTGGTGTAGTGTGTTCTGGTGCTGTCAACGTCTCTTGCGCACCATATAAGTGGGATGAGATGAGGCGGGGGTCAGCGTTGATGTCCTGGGAGGGGGATTTACAGCTCTATAGGGTTTGCGAGGCATGTTGGGCAGGTCATCTTCGGCCCAGCTGGGCTGACCCTGCAGGTCCTGCCGTGTTCACTCCAGGCGGTCCCTCCCAGCAGCAATCATGTCCCCTGCACTTGTTGAGTCGCTGTGTTGTTGCTGCCCCCGCAGTTGGCGCGCACCTTATGTTGAAGTTTGGGGGAGGCCCCTCAATCCTGTCCAACGTGACCTTGCGGGGCACCGATGCGCTCAGGCTGTTCCTGCTATGGGGCACCACCTGGTGTACGCAATGGTCTGAGCACATAAGTCGGCAGACACCATGCTAGGGTCAGGCAGGTCTTGGAGTCCATCTTTGGTCCTGCGGGGCTGGGGTAGGGAGCTTCTGTTGTTGGCACGTTGTGGGGCGCTGGTGTTGCGGGCGGTGGGGGTCAGTTTCTTAGGTGCGCGCCCGCTTCTGGGTCTGTGACCCTGTTCTTGCTGTTTCCCTCCGCTAACCCCCGGCCTGGAGGGTCTGCGGGATGTCATGGCTCCGATTCCGGATACCTCTGGGTCTGTGCTGGAGTGAAGTGGTTAGACGAGGTCGGCAAGAGGGGTGGATGCTATCTTCCTTACAGTGTCAATTCTCCACATTGAGGGTCTGTTTTCTGCCGCCAGAAGTACGCAATCCCACTTTGGAGGTCAACACTGGGTGCCCTCTACATTCCGGTGCCATCGGTGTGCATAGGGATCAGCTGGACTCCAGCGCGAATAGGCGAGTTGAAAGCCCGTTCTCAAAGCCTCAGCAGGTTGCGTCCGCCATGGTAGCCAGCTTGGCCACCCCAACCATACGCCAAGTTGCGCCTTATTTGCAACGTGACATATCTAGGGAGATGCGTCACGATGTAACGCCCTGCGCCACATGAAACCTGTGTTAGGTTTCATGTGGACGTTCTATCGCAGGGTGGGCGTTCCATTGCAGGAACGTGTCGTCAAAGCGACACAATTAAATCTACAAGATTTCACTGCGTTACTTTTACTTCCTAGCTGCGTTAAAACCTTATGTCTGCTTGTAGCAGGCGTAAGGAGTGACGCAGCACAGCAAGTATAGGGCACCCGAGCAGTTTTGGAGTTGCGTTGCGCTTGTGACACAACTCCAGCATTGCGTCACCTTCACGCCGTCAGATGCTTCACACATCTCTACATCATTGTAAATGCGGCCCATCCATGGTGGTGCTAGGGGTTAAAACCGTCACGCAAAATGACTGGCGCATCCCTGCTGATTTGCAGGGATGCGCCAGTTATTGTAAATCTGCCACATAATGCCTGCATTGATTGTTCATGATCATGAAGGTGCCCCTTCATGCACACAGACAATTGCCCCACGATGCACGTATCCATGCACAAGGGTGCAAGGGTCTGGTGCCTGCACATGGATGCAGTTTGTGCGCCAGGGTGAAGCACGGAAATGCAACATATTACTGTGAATACGTTGCATCACTTTGCTTTCCAGACTGCCGCAGCATGACGCAGCCAAAAGGCCTACGGTGCCAAGCTGCAGAACTTCCTTGTAGATCTTCCCCCACAAACACTCATCTATACAGTGACAAATCTGATTTGAGTTACTTAGATCTCAGATAAGTGTCACATCTCCCCGTAAAGTTTCACAATTACCCAAGCGTTTAGCATTTTCAAATTTGACTACTCACTCAGCCCCCCCTGAAAAGTGTTGCATCTACCTGTAAGCCACAAAAACGGGTAGCATCTGAACAAACCTCGACGCAAAATGAAAAATGTACCACTTTGTAATGCCAAATGCATGTCAACCTATGATGCAACACTCAAAACAGAGAAGCGTCACGCATGCAGATGTTTAGATGAACTGCAAAAGTCAAAATAAGTACTCTTCGTCGGAAGCGTGACGCAAAATGTCAAAACATCAAAACATGTCACATCTAAGCAGGAAATGATGTCTTGATTTCAGAATCCTCCAAACCAGGAAGTGCTCTGTTAGTTTCACTTTCTGTTACTCTCTATAGGTGTGTACTTGGTGGAGGAGGGTGTTTGACTTTGGGGTGATTGAGAGTTGTCTTTTGCAGTGTTTTGTGTCAGTCTTCTGTGTATTTTGAAGTTCATTGGTCTGTCTTTTGTCATTTGTTAGTCTTGTGTGTGTCAATTGTTATTTGTATTTAGGGATGTGCGTTTGTAGGGGTTGTTAGTTTTAGTGTTAACTTACGGGTGGGGTAATTCAATTTGTTCTCAGTTATATTTAGTTTTAAGTTTCCTTTATTAGCTTTTATAAGCTTCCTTTTTTCACTAAAACACACCACTGACAATGTCGGGCAGGTCAAGGAACCTGACCGACAAGGAGTTTGGTGGCCTCTTATGGCTCTTCTTCCATTACCTGCCGAGAATGAACAGCACGGGGGGATTTGTCAGCAAGGGATGCGGCACAGCGGAGCGAAAGGGGAGGTGGACGCTGGTCCAGTAAAATCTCGGCCGACTATTTCAAGTAGAAAGCCCGACCCACCAAATCAAGCACCGCTGGCAGGACACCATCAGCCGGGAGGGTGACCTGCTCGACCATCTTGGCCTGGATATTGGTGGTTCAACCGGTGAGTACATGTGTATTGCTACTCATATTGTTATAGTCACAGCTGCAGAGCTATGCCAAATCTTGCCATGTCTAAAAATCTAGAAAATATTAATTTGTGCAGATTTATGAGTCCTGGTGCATCTCTGCAAATCAGCAGGGAAGCACCTGTGTTGCATTTACAATGCAGCACACTGTGGCGCAAGGATAGGGCGATGTGTGTTTCATCCTGTGGCGTAAGGGTGGCGCATTGGTGGAGTTGCGTTGCAAAAGTAACACGGCTCAAGCAATGTTCAGGGGCGCCCTAAGTCTAACATGTTGTGCCACTTTTTACGCCTGCTTCAAGCACGCACAGGGTTGTGATGTAGCATGGACATGAAGTGTCTCTGCGAAATCTACTAGATTTCCTAGCACCACATTTGCGAGGCATTCCTGCAACATATTGCCAACATGAAACCTAACGCATGTTTAATGTGGCCCAAGGCTTTACAACATGACGCATCTGCCTAGATGTATCACTTTGTAAATAAGGCACAACGTGGGGCATGGTTTACGCTGCCGCTGCATCACTGAAGCGACGCAACGGCAGCGTAAATGTGGCGCATGGAGCTTGTTAATATGTAATGTTGCCGTTGATCTGGGTTGAAAATACATCTGACCTCAAGGTAAAAGGGAATTGTTGCGTGGTGACAGACACATATGTTGAAAACAATGGGGCAGATTTTAAACTTCTGGTGCATCTATGCTAATCAGCAGGGATGCGCCAAAACAGTTCCAACACGCCAAACCACCTGTGCGCCACCACTGATGCGCCGCATTTATAATGCGGCGAACTGTAACGCACGGATGGGCAGATGCGTTTCACATCCCCCGGCGGAAAGGCGGCGCATTGCTAGAGTTGCGTCGCAAACGCAACGCAGCTCCAGCAAGGCTCGGGGTGCCCCTATTCCTAACATGCTGCGTCAATCCTTACACCTGCTTCAAGCAGGCGCAGGGTTATGACGCAGCATGAGCGTAAAAGTGACTGAGTGAAATCGTGTACATTTCATTCAGCCACTTTTTCGTGGCGTTCCTGCCTGCGCCAGAGCCCTCCCCCCTCCTGTGCCGGAACACCCGCATGTGGCGCAGGACTTTGCCCTGCCGCTGCGTCACAAAAGTAATGCAACGGTGGCGCAAATGTGGCGTACGGGGCTTGTAAATCTGCCCCAATATATTTGATGATGACCTGTAAATGATATATCTTCACACACAACACACAGGCACCAGTCCCAAAAGTTGCAATTTTCGGGTGATACTTAAAACTATGAAAAATGAACAGTTGATGGACGGAATGATGGAGAAGGCATACATTCATCCCCAGCCACAAGGATCTGGGTATAATCCATCAATCTTTTGCTCACCATACCACCCCAATCTCGACCCAGCCATATGCAAATCAGTCTTGATCCTGTTCCTTGTGGGAATAGTCCAGCCCATACTGCCAAGCCAGATCCTAGGATGCTTGTATCCAGTCCAGGGAGGACCAGGCCTGGCAGTTCGGGCTGGACTGTTCCCATTGGGGGCAGGGTAAAGACTGAATAGCATATGGCTTCGGTCCAAACTGGAATGGCATGGTGATCAAATGAAAGATGGATTTAGGCCCGGATCTCTGTGCTGGGGTGAATGTATGACATTGTTCTGCATTCTGTCCATCATGATAGACATGACCCTGGTAGTGTATATAGGCATGATGCCTCATTTGGCAAGCCAACCAGGCATTGGAATGAATCATAGGCAAGCCAACCAGGGATTGGAATCATAGGTGGGCTACTCACATGTGAGGCTCTAAATGCAGGTGCAGCTGCAAAGTCTGTTCTATAAAGTTTCAAGGAAGATGTGCAGGTTGTGATCTGTGCAGGATGATTGTTGTCAGCTCATTGAATGTGGGCCGTCATTAGGCATACTTGCACTCAATGTGCAAAATGTCAATATTTCACATCCGTGTTCATAGACATGTTTTAATGCTGGAGTGATGGTTGCAAACGCTTGGTTGAAGAGGTTTGAGACAGGGGTTCAATTGTGATAATCAGTATATGCCTCTCATGGTAGATGCATAGTCTGGTCAGCTGATTATTGTCCAGGATGAGATGAAGGGGTAGCTGGGATAGCAATAAGATTGTGTGCTTTCGTAGTCCTCTGTCTTGGATTGTAACTTATCCTAGAGGTACATGCCATCTGTGTGGGAGTATGAGCCGAGCATGTTGTAGTGGTCCTGGGAGGGAGAGATGTCTGCATTGCCAATGCAAGTTATGCAAATGTAACTGATGAAGATGATCCTTAACTTTGCATTTCTTGAGTTAGTGAGAATTGAGTGTTCTTGCTTTTGGAACCTTCTTCAGTGAATTTGCTGTTATACATCTTTGCCGCAAGGTGTCTGCATGTGCCTCACAATTGATGTGGTCTGTCGGGAAATCATGTTGCCTTCCTGTTCTGCTCTGTGTTGGTGTTAGAGACTTGTGCAAGTTCTTCAACACATAACACTAACCATCTTTGTGGTCCATTTGGAACAAAGCTTGTGTTGTGCAAGATGTCCGTGGCATTGCGTTTGTGGCTCATCATGGTTTTTTCATGTCCATCTTCTGTCATTTCCTTTGCGGTGTTCATTTTGTTTTTTCTGGATGCAGATGTATAGTTTACATGGAAGTGTACACCAGGCTGCTCAGCCCATGGGGGTATGTGGTCTGGGTGTAGTGGATGTCTTGATGTTTAGACCTGGCTTGTGGTTGTGAGTCCTGACAAGTTGTTACTGTCAGACGTTTAAAAAGTGGTCCTTGCAGTTTGCAAATCTGCTGGCTCTGATGTAGGCAAGATGTGAGTTGAGGTATGTGACAAGTATGTTGAACATGTATATGGTGGCATGTGTTGCAATAATGTATGTGATGTAGGTGTTGTACACAGTTCAAGGCTTGGAAGGTCTGTGGACAAGGGTCCCTCGGAGTGTTCTCCTTGGGCTTCACTGGATCTGTGAGCGCAGGTGTGTGGTGTTGAGCGTGCTGTGGCTTGACCTTCAGTTTGTGATTTGGAAGTAGCTATAGGGTTTAATGGCATGACCTCATACCGTACAGATATTGCAGACCATTCATGAAATCTTAAAATTATTTGGTGATTCATTTGGGAATGTTGTTGGCAAAGGTCCAGTTTCCCATATTTCCTGTGAGTAACGCAAGATCTGGTTCAAGGTTTTCGAGGATGATACAGCTCTCCATGGCTAGTCTTCAAAGGGTGGACACTTTGAGGACGATGCAGTCTATGATCTAGAGTTGGTGCAGTTTGGTGTGTACGTAGTGTGTGCAGTTGGTGTTGAAGGCCTGAGGGCAATGTAGTATGGATTACTGTCGATGGGTTTTGCTCAGAGTGTAAAGGTAGTATTGTTGAGATTTTCCACTGGTACAGTCCATTGATATTTATCCGAGTCATAGCTGATGCATTGTGTATAAGCATGACTTGTGGCAATGATTGTGTATGTACGTTTTTGATAGCTAAAGAGGGGTTTTGGCTGATGAGCTACTACTGTGCATGTCTGCTGTGTGTACAAGCATCAAAACCCATGTTATTGTGAATTGTTTATGGATGTGCACCTGGAACTCGGTATTGGTCAGGGTGGTGGCACTTTGGTTGAATCAGCATAAGGAATGGAGGGTGAAGCAGGCAGCCAAAAGAACCACAAGACATGTGCGATCAACAATGCTACATTCACCAGCCAGGTCATATCTGTGCGCAATCAGACAAGATAGAGTTTTTGATGCTGCAAGCATGTTTAGAGTTGGAGAAGTATTGTGATTTCACAAAACAAAACAACTGTTTACACATGTGCATGCGCAGACAAAGATTTGGATCAGCCATCTTTACAGCATTCTGCAATTGTGTTTGCATAAGGGCATGCCCGATGAGTCTCTTGAAGTACATGCAGAATCACAGGGATGCCACACATGTTTGTTTCACAACCAGTGAACAGTGATGTGGAATTAATCCTGCATTTGCAGTGTCTGGCTGACAATAAATTACTGTACTCAATGTAAAAGGGGTGTCATGGTCTGGTAATTACATGCATGTGTCACGCTAATATTTTCAACCTATTATGTACAAATGTTGGGATTTCATACATAATTGTACATCTGTCCCTCTTTTGTAGGTGGACCAGCGCCTTATACACAGGGGGAGGTTGACAGCTTTGAAGACCCCAATGCGACCAGTGAGTATCTAGATTCATTGCTTGTGATGTAGGTCATGTGTGAGGATGAAAGCTAGACTCTGTATGCGGGCAACTATGGCATGATCACTACATCGAGCTGCAGTTTGAACTTTGCAGACGCACTCAAAGTCAAAAGACCGTATTGGAACTCATTGTGAATGTCGTACTTCATGGAGTCATGCATGGACAAATCAAAAGCCACAACAGTGTCAGACAGGCCTTCCCCCTATCCACAAAGTAACATGTAGTGCCCATTGCCACTTACACTGGGGAAGCAGAATCCAAGTGGAAATTACAGCATCAGATAGCTGACATATGGAGAGTAGAGCTTGCTGGACACAGTGCTCACTATATGTTGGTAATGAAGGTGTTGTGCCCAATCGTTGTACAGGGCCTGGTCCCAGGGTTGCAGTGTGGGTGCAAGCTCAGAGTCAGCTGTTCTGGGGAAGCACATAGCTTGATAGGATTTTCAACAGTGATTGCATGTCATGAGACAGAGAACAACCAAGCACTAACTGGCCAAGCTCAGTGTCCATGAATGTCATGTGTATCTCCACGTAATTGGTCTTTTGTATTGTGAACACGTATAGTTCTATGACTGTTTATGTCTTCCGCACCTCAATTTTTACATGTGCCTTGCTAGGAATACATGATCAGTTATGCATTTTCCAACAACATACCTAGCCCAGACTCATCTTCATGCAACTGAGCCATAGGAATTGCAGTCTGCCTAATGTAGTTGATAGGGGTACTCCTTGTGCTGTGTCTATGACAACATCAAAATGTAATATATACAAATGACCATTGAATAACTTTTTAACTGGCGTGTAGTTAAGGCGTTGTAGGGATTTCCAGTGTATTACACGTAATCGACTACTAGCAGAAATTTGCAAGCTATGGAGACAACAGTATTCCCATTGTTCATCAGTTGTCTCTCTTCCCAGTTCCATACTCCAATGTCTGCGGGCTGCGCCAGGGGATCCTGTGTGTTGTGCATAAAGTAGTCTAGTTTGAATACCACACTGCGCAGTATAGAGTGTAGTGTAATGGGAGGTAAATGTGTTTAGTATATCTTCAGTATCGCAATACCGCACTTCACCAGGGCCCTGAATTTACAATACATACTTTGAGAATGGTGGGCACCTGTTCACCTCAGCCAAAGCTTGTCCTGGCCCTTTGCCTTCACCATACTTACCAGCCTCCCAATATCGTCCCCGGAATTTCAACTCTCTTGCTGCAGTGTCCTCATATTCTATTAATTTGAATTGGAAATCTTTCTGCACTTGCCCCGTTTCCCCCGCTTCCATCCGAGCCTCAAACGCATTTAGGTCTTTTTCCAGAGACTTTAATGTTCTCTGGATGTCTGGAAGGACCCCAAACATTTTAGAAATACAGAACCCTCTGATTGTAACCTTAAAGGCCTCACATGTTATTTCCACACTGTCCACTGACCCTTTGTTTTTCTGCAAGAAATCCTGAATCTCCTCCCCCAATTTGAGATTGTCAACTGTATCTAGTAACGCCGTGGGTTGTAGCCTCCAGCTAGGCCTGGGTTTGTCATACCCAGGTGGCAGGAATAACCAGTGTCACCGGGCTATGATCGGAAAGTGTTCTGGCAGGTCTGTGACAGCTCAGATGGTCGGCCCCAGTCCCCTCGTGGTCAGGAAGTAGCCTATTCTGGCCCAAGTTGCAGCATAAGTAGTGAAATGTGTGCCTTCCCTGGCTTCTGGGTGAGTGTGGCGCCAGGTATCGATCAGCCCTCCTTCGGCCAACATCCCTTGAAGGACCTCCTGAGTGTGGTCATAGTGGTGGTGCGCAGCATTAGACATGTCTCTGGCAGGGTTTAGGGCAACATTAAAGTCACCGCACCAGATTTTGTGGGTAGAGCCTACATTGACAAGTTTACCCAAGAGGTTGTTAAAATAATCAGGAGTATCTGTATTAGGGCCATCACAGCATGCCAATGTGACCGATTCTGTGCCTAGTCGGCCCCAGGCAATCACATATCTTCCCTGTGGATCTGGTATCGAACCTGCTAGGGAAAAAGGTGTATGTATTTTCATTAGTATTGCTGAGCCTTCGGGCATAGGAGGAATAAGAGGAAAAAATCCAGCATTCTGCCCATTTGCTAGTAAACGTATTAGGCTTCAAGTTTCAAGTTTATTTTTATTTGTTTGATTAATTAAAATCTTACAAAAAAGCAGCTAAAACTTCACCAATTTTTTAAATGATAAAACAATCGATTTTTCAATTAATTTCCAAATAGTTAAATATATATCATACACATTTAATTGTCTAATAGTCTGCCCTTTATGATTGTTTCAAAATCTGTATTATATAAAATCCATATTCACAGAGTCTGTTGCTTAGTCAAACGAAAGCCTCCAATTTTTTCTGTACAGCACAAAGGAATTTGACAAGTGCAGAACTCATTGGCAGATCTTCTGGATTTAGACTTCCAATCAGGGCCTGTCTACATGTCCTTCTTTTAAGCATAGTTTTTCTTTCGATTTCCAGATACGGACAAAGGCACAATAGATGAAAAATGTTTTCTTCTCCTAGTTTACAAAGCCCGCATAAGTTATTTTCTTGTAATCTTTTCCATGGAGCTAAGTGACATGTGCCTAGAAAGAAGCCAAATCTAGCATTAATAAAAATGTGTTTATTTTTCTTGGACCATGGTGTTTCCAGGTAAGTTTGAATCTTTTTATTCTTAAATCCAGAGACAATTGACCATGCATGGCTGTGTTTAACCAAAATATCTTTATCCTTAATCAGGGAGAGGTAATTAGTGAGTTTGTTTATTGTTTTTTTTAAGCTCTCTGACGTAATTGTGGTTTTCCAGATGGGTGTTATACCAAATTCTGCAATTGCGCTATTTTAGTAGGAGCTAACATTTGTGTTTGTTTTATTATTTACTTCTTGCCACAATAAACGGGACATTTCGTTGTCCTGATCGTTTTTTATTCTGTTCCACACTTTTAGTATGAGCCCTTTCCTTGCGTAGCATTGATTGTTTAGCCCAAACTCCAGTCTCACCTGGGATTGTGAGGCATTCTTCGGGAGAGAGAATAAAGATCTATAAGTTTTGGCCACGGCGACATTAATAATTTCAGCATCTTTACAATTGAGTGCCTCACTACCATAAATTAAGGCAGGCAATAATTTTGTGGCAATTATTATTAATAAAGGGTGATAAGACAAAACTCCTGTTGATTTCTGACTGTGATTTTAAATGCCCCTACAAGGGAGTTTACTTTCCTTGTAATATCTATTTTTTGTGTCTGAAAGTTGCCGTTGTCATTAAAATGAACTCCTAAGTATTTTTAACCAGCTACTTCCTCCAATTTTTTTCCATCCAAAAACCATTTATGTTTGGATTTAAGATGCACATTTTTTGTGATGACCATTACCTTGGTCTTAGCTTCATTTATTCGCATGCCATTTTCCTGTGAATACCTAAAGACTCCATCGATTAATCGTTGCATACCAACTTTGGTTTGACTTAAAAGTAAAACGTCATCTGCATATAATAGGTTAGATATCGGTTTGTTTGCTAACCTTGGAGGGTGTGCATTGATTTCGTTTAGCTTTGTAGAAAGGTCAGCTAAAAATAAGTAAGGGAGCCAGAACGCACCCTTGTTTCAAACCTCTCGATGTAGGGATTGTATTGGTTAGTGTTTTTCCCTCACCTAACCTCACCCTTACCCAAGTTTCTGTGTGCAGGAGCCGGATCATCTTCAAACAGGTTATGCGGAATTCCTTGATTGTTCAGTTTTTCCCATAGAAGTTCTTTGTCGACACAGTCAAAAGCAGTCTTAAAGTCTACGAAACACAGGTATAGTGGTTCTTTAACTGTAATTGCTTTGTCAGTTAGTATTGATAGTATTAAAATGTTTGTGGATGTGCCAAGGCCCTTGATAAAGCCTGTTTGGTTCGAGGGCAGTACCTGTTTCTCCTTTGCCCAGTCTGTTAAATTCTTCAGTAGGATTCCAGCAAACAACTTTGCGTCCGTATCCTGCAATGTAATTAGGCGATAGTTTTTTAGGTGTTGCCAATTTCCTTTCTTAAGGATAGGTGTTATTAGCGATCCTTTCCATGATTTAGGGATTTGGCCACTTTTGACTATTTCTCTAAAAACATCTGTAAGATAAGTAGACCAGAAATGACGTGCTTCCTTGTATAGTGCAAATGGGATACCATTGGGACCAGGGGGCCCATCCTTTTCTCTTTTAATTAGTCCAGCCACTTGAGTTTTGGTTATTAAGATTTCACAGTCGCCTTCTTGGTCAGTTTTTGTGTACATCGGATTGTTGGCTGATTGTTTGTGTGCTATGGATTTCTAATTTAGATGATTTTTAAGGAACATTACCCATTCTTCTTCAGATAAGCTAGATCCTATAGCAGCTTTATTTGGTCTGGCTAGGCCATTAATTAGTCTCCAGAACTCTCGCGAGTTTGTTAAAGTGCTCGCATTGAAGGTTTTTGTCAAGAGCTCTTGTTTGGCTTTATTTTTTTCATTCCAACTTAATTTCCTTAAAGTGCAATTTGTATTTTTTAATGATGCCAGTATTTCCTCATTGAGTGGGGACTTGGTTAGCTGTTTCCTTAGCCTGTTTCTCGTACTTCTAGTTTTCCTTACAGCATATGGAAGAAAGATCTTAGTTTCTCTAGTTTCCTTGAATTTGTTCTTTTTCCTTTGTTCACTTGTTATTTTTGTATTATAGGTCACTGCTTTCTGTGTAAATTCAACCCACTGGTCGAGGGCAGTAGACTTTATTTGTTCATCAAAGCATTCTTTAACTAGATTTTTTTGCCATTGCTGTAGTCAAATCCATATTTTTGGGCTTCCATGTAAGTTTCTTATAGTTGATGGTCTGACCTTGAAGTGTCAAGTACTTTTCAGATTTTGGGTAGAATAGCTTTATCTCAATAATTTGCTGACTGTGATCGCTGTTCAAAACTTTTTCCAGACAGTAGGATGTCACTCTGTTGAAAGTACACAATGATGTAAGTGTGTAATCGATACATGAATCACCATTAGTTGAGTAAAAAGAACAAGCCGGTGGACGGTCCGTAGTGAATCTACCATTTAGTATCCTGAGACCTAGCGCTTCCTTGTCCTTTACCAAGTTTTTCCCTGTTCTATTTTGTTTATTAGGTGTTCTAGGTTCCATTATTGGATCCGGGATTTCCCATTGTTGATTTTGAGATTGGACGACGTCATCCCGCACAAAGGATGTCAGCAAGTTTGTATTGAAATCACCTGTTACGATGTAGTCCGCTAACGGCTCTTCCAAGATTAGCTCCAGAAGCAAATTATTTATGGCAGTAGTCATCTCTTTATTTGATTTCTGTTTTGCAGGTTTGTATATATTGACTAAAATTTGAATTTTATATGACCCACTTCTGAGCGTTTTATGTCGTAATTTTACTACGAGTAGTTTTGGATTGGTTGTTTGTATTTGCTCATGTTTTGCATCTAATACCAACGGAACATATATTGCTAGAACTCCGCAGAAGCGGCCAAACTTCTTGTATTTAATTGCTGGTACAGAATATCCTTTGTAGTTTTTTAACATAGGTGGGTCCATTGCCCATGTTTCCTGCAGTAATTTTAATTGGTTTTGATCCGAGAGGCATTCTATTTTGGCATTAATTAACTTGCTACAAATCCCCATGATGTTAAATAAGCATATCTTTATTATAGAGGTTGCCATACTCTGCTCTTGCAATAGTACTTGTGACGAGTGTTGTCAATGTTCCTTGTTACCATGCAAGGCTGCCGTAATCCATTTTTCGTTTACCTCGTTGCTATCATCTTTCTTTAGGTTATTGGGACATTTTTTATCTTAAATGATTGTTTTGCCAAGAGGGTTTTTCAGGCTGTGATTTTTTTGTTTGACGTTCTGTGTGTAGAAGTGGAGTTGGATAGACCTTTGGAAGTGGCTGGCTAATTAGTATACCCCATTCAAGAAAGGTACCATGCCCTTTCAGGATTGAGTCCACTAATGGTCCTGTGGCCACTGTTAGTAACGTTAACGGTAGGCTTCCTTTGGGGTTCAGCTGAAAGCCCACACGTATAATGTCTTCTGAAGTTATAATTTCAAATGTTCTTATTGATTTCAACAGTCGGAGGATATTTCCTCTATTTAGGACATCATGTGCTCCTTTTGATTCATAAAGTGGTTTGAGGACACGTTGTGTGGACCTATTTTTTAGGTGACTGTTATCACCATTGGTGTCTCCATTTCTTCTGTATTCCGTGTAAATGATCTGCCTATTCTGACCTCTTCTTTCAATTACTAGTTTATTTTGGATATTTGGGTATGTCAAATCATCTGTTGGTTCTTTTTCATTCCAAGATCTTGACTTTGTGTTCTCTTAATCCTTGTTTCGTTCCTTGCCACCAGATCGTCTTTTTGGTTACAATTCTTAAGGATGCCAAGCAAAGGTTTTTTATCTCGTTCTGTTGGCATTAATGGACTTGTGTGATTCTGTCGGTCATTCTCATTAGGTGATGATGTTCCGGGTTCCGGTATAGTCCCTGACACCTTTTCTTTGATCATATATTTAGTTTGGTCACTTCGGATATCGGAATAAATAGGCTCTTTTATTATGCAACCGTTTCCATTAATTTTTTTGCTTTACTCCTTCTTCCTGAGCTTTGTTTTGTTTGACTTCACGGGAATTTTCAGTTAGTGTACAGGTGTTAACTTGAGCCAGTTTTTGTTTACTACTGGAAGCTATTGGTTTTGAAAAAATCTCGTAGTATTTATCATCTCCATCAATATTTTTTGAGCCTTTTGTTAGGTTCTTCCCATTGGTGTTATCTTTTGTTTTATTCATTCCATTAGTGTTACCACCTATTGATTTTATTTGTATATGTTTTTTTCCTACTTCATTCCTAATTGGCAATGAGTCAGATTGAGTATCTATTGTTGTTCCTCTTTCTTTGTTAGATGTGGCCATTTCAATATTAAATTGCTAAGTGTTTTCCTTTATTGCCTTGTTTCTTGCTTTACGCAGCTTTTTTCTCTGTCTTTTCGCTGGTTCAAAGGCTACCCTGTCCTCATCCTTTACTCCTTCTCTATTCGATTCATATTGTGAGTTCAACAATATTTTGTCATCTTCAATAGTATTTATTTCTCGGTTTATATTCGGTTTTATGATCCCATTTGATATGTTAGCAGTACCCATTTTTAGTAGTACTTGCTCCTATTTTTCTACTGGTGTAATTTCACTAAGGTTAGATTGATGACCATCATCCTTACATGTGTCCTTTTTTCTTATGCAGACACTTTCTTTAACGTCCTCCAAGATTGTTTTCATGACCTCTGGTATAATTACCAGTTTATTGATTATTAAGGCGCATGAGCACTCGATGTAACTTGGTGCTGATGCCCTTTGTGCTTTTATTATTAGACTAGCAGCCCGCCCCGGTGTTGCCCGGGGCAGAAGGGGGCTGGGGGCAGCATTTTAAGCCTCTGTGCACTCCTGCCCGCCCCGACATTGCCCAGACCGCATCCCTCCCGCCTCCCACCTCCCGCCTCGCCGCTGCCCCCGCCACCCGCCCGACATTGCCCAGACCGCCTCCCGCCTCCTGCCCGCCTCCCGCCTGCCTTTGCCATACCTGAGCCGCCCACTACGGACTTCACCGCCACTCCTCGCCGCTCTTTGCCTTACCTGAGCCACCCGCTCCGGACATCACCGCCACTCCTCGCCGCTCGTCACCGCTCCTCCTCGCCTGTTGTCATCACGTCTAGGTCGCGGTAGACGCTACGTCGCGGCCGGCGCTAGTTTTAGGGGACTACTTTGTTTTGAAATTTTAATTTTTTAATTTACGTTTTATTTTAATTTTATGTCGCCTATGTCCATCTACACACCCTGAGGATTCCAACAATGTATTGGGTGCGTGGATTGGCGCTGTGGTTCCCGTGTTTACCTTGCCAAAAGGTTTCTGTTCTCTCTTTATACTAGTAGTATAGATTATTTAGATCAGCTAGTTTATTCTCAATTCCGGCAACTGCGTTGGCCATAAATCCCAATATATCTATTTGAATGTCCATTTTGTTTGATTGTGCTGCTAGTGCCTCAAGAGTTAATACTGAAGTTTGGTTGTGTATGTCCCATATTGTTCCTGTGTCCAGTTTTTCTTGTTCTTTTGTTTTTTTGTTCCCATTTGTTTCTTTGAGATCCAACGTGTTATGGGTATCTTCATGATTATTTTCTCCCTCTAGAAGTTCTTTGTCTGCAATTGTTGATACATATTTTTAAGCTGGAACCCTGATATTATTATTGGGACTTTTAGATATAGTTGCAAAATCATCTGTCGATGCTAGTAGATCATTACTACCTACTATGTCGTTAGTGTTAAGTGGTGTCTGTAGTTGGTTAAAATTCACCTGTGGTAATTGTTCTTTACTTCTGTGTCTTTGTACTATGTTGTTTTCTCTGCCAGCTTTTCTTTGTGAGGTTAGACCATGTTCCAGTTTGATTAGTCCACTGTCTGCTCGTTGTTTACCTCGTACATACTCAATTTTTTCCTGCTCGCAGTTTTCTCCGTGCCCTGCTGGTAAAGCTGATAGATATTCGTCCGATATATTATCCTGTTGTTTTCTAATGACCACATTGGCCTCTAATGGGATTGGAGCTCCTTCGTTAACTGTGATCTTGGTGGTATCAAGGTCGTTGTGATCCTTTGGTCTTTCATCTGTGTATTCATTAAATATAGATAATTGTCCTTCGCTTTGCCCATTCCCAATGGTTATTTGTTGGTTTAAAATGTGGTCACTGACCCCAACTTCGTCAGATAGGTCCAAGTTCTCTTTCGATATATTTATTGGTTTGATTGGGGACTGTAATGTTTTTAGTTCTAGCTCTAGTTGCATTGACATAAGTGCCGTAGCTGGATCTTTCATAAAGTCAAATTTCTGTGGGATTTTTGTAGACCTTTCAAACATACTTGCTATAGGTAAAATTAGCGTCTGAGTCGCCCCCCTCAGTTCTGCCTTAGCTCTAGATTTCTTTAGTGCCTTGGGCGCTTGGTTTTTCCGGGTGAGTTTCTTTGGACTACCCACAGATCTTTCTTTGCCTGATCGCATTTCTGATTGATACCTCACTTTGTCAATCAGTGAATCCTGTGTTGTAGAGATGTTTTGTTGTGCTTACTGTGTGCGGACGGTGTACCCGTGAAGGACAGCACTAGACTCCTGCTTTCTGCTCTCCTGCTTCCTGTTCTTGTACTCTCAGTCACCACAACGAACAGATACCGTAGCTCCTTCCCCTCTTGTTAAAACACTGGGTACTTCAACCTGCCTCTTCAGCCTGGTTGCGTGAGAAACCAGTAAATCGCGCACAGGCTCAGCGTCCCTCCGTGTCTCGCAATCCTGTGTACCCACTGCAGACCGTTCTGACTCCCCAGCCTGTCTGCTCGCTGCCCGTGCACCCCGCCCTCAATCGCCAGAGAAAAACCACCAAGCCGTAGGGGCACTGACAACCTCACAGCACGACACAACACAGCTTGGCGGTGGGACGCAATGGCAGTAGGCACGTACTGACAGGCAGCCAGGAGCAGCAGCCGTCGGGGGATAAGGAGTGGTACTAGCAGTAGGTGAGTCAGTAACCAAAAAGGTACAGATAGTGCGGGAGCTCTGTATTTCAGCGTCTAAACTGGTCTCACAGCAACTTTCAGCATCTCAGTAACGGAGGCACGTCTTCTTTGGGTGTGATTATATAGGTGTTTTAGCTGTGGTGTGACGTTTATTCATTAAGTTTAACTACTTTAGCTACTTTAACTACTTAGCGGCTGTTTGTCTTTTTCTAAAGCTTTCAAGCCACTATGTTAGCCACTATGTTAGAGTTCATTAGGCTTCCAGGTCTAGAGTACAGGACGGCATCGCGACTCCAAAGCAGGGATTCAGATGATTGCTAATAGGTCACGATCGTTGCCCAGTACTTCTGTACGCCGACTATGCCGTTTTATTAGCACGCACATCGGTCAGCTTATAGAAGCTTTTAGATGCCTTTGGGCTTTTTATGAATTCTTTGGACCTCAGGGTTAATACCGCTAAATCCCACGTAATGACCTTGGGTAGGAAAAAAAGGGGAATTGCAGAACCTTTTATTGTGAAGGTACAGAATTAACCAGGGTGCCTGTGTTTGCATACCTAGGGGTCGTGTTTGATGAAGGGGGACCTGGGCCACACAACATAAGGTCAAAATTAATGCGATGGCTAGAGCAATCGCGGCAGTAAATGGCTTTGAACAGTGGCTAGGGGCAAAAAAATATACACATCTAAGTGTATAGCAATAGCGATGTATTGCTCATCCATTTGAGGTTATAGGTCATTGGAGGGGTTACAAAGAGTGGAGAACAAATTTCTGCGCAATCTATTGTCAGTCCCCCAATCCACCCCAACCTTTGCTGTACATCAAGAATTAGGGATGAACTACTTAACGGATAAACTAAAGTTAACCCCAGTAATTTGCTGGTTAAAACGTGGCTTAATCCACAACTTGGCCTTAACCATAGAATCATAAGGGACTGTATGGCTCTGGATGGTGCAAACAAAATCACTTGGCTGTATTATATCAAGAATTCATTAGCAACAGTGGGCTGCCAGGATCTTTTTAACCACCCGGATAAGATCGTGAGTGCGGATCTGTTGCGGGTTAGAACACAGCTCTTGAATGTGTGGTCAAGTGAGCGAGAAGAGTTGGAGTTAAGAAAACCGACTGTTAGAACACACTATCTTTTAAAGACTGTGCCAAGGATAGAACCACATCTGGAAATTGTAAATAGGCCATTTCACTGTTTGCTTTTAACTAGGTTCCGGTTTAAACTTATACACTTATTTCTAGGAAATTCACAAGGGTGAGGTAAAACAAATTAGCCAGGGCCTTGTACCTGTGATAATTTTTCAGCTCAAGATACAATGCATTTCACCATGTTCTGTGAACACTATAACGAAATTAGAAAGAAGCTCCTATTTTCTATTTTAAAGAGAAAGGCATTTACTAAGGTTAAACCAGCCCTAATGTATCTCCAACTCCTAAATGAACCTGGTGATATCTTTTACATAGCTAGTTTTTTGGTGGCGGCTGTGAGAACTAGAAAGCGACGCAACTGATTGATCTTTTATATATATATTTATGTTTTTACAAGAGTAGTGTATACTTCTGCATTACAAGATGAATTTTATTAATTATTCTGTCTAAATGTTTGTTTTGTCGTGGTGATTTGACTGACTGACTGATTGCTGATTAAGACTCCCGCAGACTTCTGCAGACGCCCGCAGCAACACGCTACAGATACAGTAAAGTACTTGCAGTACTTGCAGCAATCCCGATTCAAGCAGATCCTGCAGAGCACCATACACCCACACACGGTTTTTGCATTTTATTTTTATCCTCGGTGCTCAGTTCAGCCAGGAACGCTGCTTCCACTTCTTTCCCCTGCCGAGCCAGCGGTATCACAGTGGTATCGCAGCTTGTTAGCTTGTCAGCATTCCCCCGTAATGCCTCAGGGCCGCCTCTCACCTCTTCTCTTCTCCGGGCCTCTTCTCTTCACCGGGCCGTACCGGGCTCTGTCGGCTCTACAGTTCTGCCGCTCCAAGCTCTCACTCCCGCTCCCGCATCCGCTGTAGGTCCGCTGAAGATTAGGTGCCAACCGCCGTAGCCTTTCCTCCTTGCTGCTACTCGGCTACTCGGAGCCCGTGGCGTGGCAGTTCGCTGTGGCGTTTGGCGTTTGCAGCTCTCTGCTGCGCTCTACCGGCCAATTACTTCAAAATGTATTAGGGAGCGTGGTATTGATGTGGGTCTCCTGGAGCATGGCAATGTTTATCTGGTGACGGTCAAGGTAGGAAAATAGCTGCCTCCTTTTCTGCAGATCCCCTAGCCCTCTGGCATTCCAAGACATGAGTCTCAAATGAGGTGTGTCTGCCACATTACCCATGTTTCCCTTGGATATTAGTACTGCCATAGTGTGGGCCTGTACTCGGTGATCGAACATGAAGAAAGGCCCATGATACTAATGGATAGCTGTACATTGTGGATACCTACACATTCATTAAACCATACCCCTCCCACCCCCTCTCACTGAAGCATCACAAACATGCCAGTAACATCATTCCTGTCCCCCTCCCAAATACACACAGAACAGAACATTACGCTCAACATTTCTAGTCAACGATCAGAAGTAACTGGACAGGGTGATCTCCCTTTGGGGGAACACTGCTAGGCGGGGCATGGGTACCTCTTGTCGTTCAGGGACCAGTAAGTTGACAACAATTCCCCCTGTTAGGCACGGGGGTGCCTGGCAGCAGCTGATCCCCCTTGCCCATCCCAGGGCATAAATCACCCGTTTATGTGTGCATTCTATTCGGACAAGGTTAGTTTATTGAGGTGTTCATTATGTCAGATCAGGACAGGCGTGGTTTTCAGTAGAGGAAAGTCGGCAGCCTTATCCCAAGTTATCTTTCACTTCATAGGCAGCAAGAGTGATGTAGGCAAACCCTCTGGTGTGGCTGATGCCGTCTTATGCGTTTTGAGCCGTTTTAGCAAGTCTTCAACTTGCTGGGGCTTTGTATGGAACATATGTTTATCTTGAAACGTGACCCGTAAACGGGCAGGGTAGAGAAATTTGCATCTTTCTTCTTGCACTGCAGCAGTAAAATCAGGATACATGTTGAAGGTTACCCCCTCAAAGTGCAGTTGATTCATCTCTCTCGCAATCCGGAGTGCAACATCTCTGCCCCTATAAAGCACGAGGCGTGCAATAATGGTTCAGGCGGTGCTTCCAGGGGGTGGTTTTGGTCAGAGGGAGCGATGTGCCCGCTCAACTATGAAGTGAGAGGAGAGAAGGTCAGCCCCTACCACTTCTAGCAATGGCCTATCAATTTCCTCCTCCATTTTGCCCGTGTTTGGGCTCTCAGGATTGCCCAGTACACGGCTTGTCTCATCTTCTGCATCTGATATGCGCTGTTCTGTCCCCTTTATACATGCCTCATGGCCCTGAATCTTACGGTCAACCGCGTCCATGCATGTGGTCAGGGTGTCTATCTTGCCAGCTATGCCTGCAATGCCCTGCCGGACTTCTAGTAATAGCGCTTTCATATCTTTACTCTGTGAGGGTTGTGTATCAGGCTTTGGTGCATCAGCCCCTTCCTCTACATCTACTGTATGCTGGTGGTGGTTTTTTTAGCTTCAAAGGTGATGCACGGTTTACGTGTGTCTGGTTTCCCTATTCTAGGCACTAGGGACCGTTAAACAAATTGGTCAGTGCAACGGGATCGCCGGAGAGGTTTTGCAGTGAGGGCTTTCTTTGTGCTGCTTGTTTTTAATTCGGCTCTGAGTCGTGTCAGGGCAGTTGGGGCAACCCGATAGCTGTTGGCCTATGCCCTGAGAGAGAATGTGCTGCTGCCTGGAAGCAGGCTGCCGCGCCTGCCTCCTGCTAGAATCGTGCCCACCCTTGTACCTGTAATGCCCGTGAGCTTAGGAGGTAGATTCTCCCGCCTCTAGCAGTTCTATGTGTGTGTAGTTATCGCCCATGCCCCTCTTCAGAACTTAATTGGTAGTAGTCTGGAATGTCTGACATGGTGAGTCTGATTCCACCTTCTCATTAGATACTGGCGTTTATCTGCCCATTACTGTAGCTCTAGAAGGGGAGTATCACTCATACCACACCGTCACAACATCTGAGCCTTCCGATGTTCAGCAAGATGGCGGTGCCGTTTATGGCAGATCCGCCACCTGTGCGGCTCTCAGTCAGTGGAGCCTCCCCACACCTAAGCGCCCAATTATTGTCCGTGCACAGGCAGGTTCACTTTCATGCTTTGCTGCAATTCACCCATGTATGCAGAGTGCGCAATGGGAACACCAGGAGGCGCTTTGCTGCTCATTCTCCGCCTCTTGGGCCCACACACCACATGGGATCCCCAGCCCCCGTGTGAACAGCCAGTCCCAGTGGCTGCTCCAGAGCAATTGGGATGACAAAGCGGGGGTCACTACTCACGGCCGCCGTTCCAGCATATCTTGGCGATCGGTGCCAAACCTGCGACGCTTGCTCCCCAGTGTTCAGGCTCTTCGAATCCTGCACGTTTTTGGCGATCTGAGCTGTTCTGGACAAGATTCTTGACAGGACGATCATGCCAGGCTGTGGGAGCCTCGCATAATGGCAGCCATTCCGCTTGTGCGCCACCTAGCGCCCCCCGTTTCACTGTGCTTTAATGCATATGGTAGACGACAATTTTGAACTGTTTCATCACTCATGACAACGTCAGACTTATGTCATGTTGATGTTATGCATCCTTGATCCTTTGTCATGAGGACTAAGTGGCTGTGATTGAACAGCAGATATGCTATGTGTGTCATAGATGAGACAATATACAATAATACTATGGTCTACATTTTTTAGCCAGTTTCATGTATGCTGTCCAAATAAAGCTGATGTGCAGTTCACCCTGCTAGTACTACCTGGCCTGCTGCATGCCAGTCAACTTGGGTACTGAAATCAATTCTGAAGTTCATTGGTGTAGACACAGGAACCACAGCTCTGTGTCCCAAAAAGCAAATAGCAAGTACAGTGCACGGCCAAGTGGTAAATAGCTCAATGGAAGATGTTCTTCATCCATGACACACTGTGACACTGTCCGAACTTATCAGCTATTGCAGAATGAGTATCACTTTACTCCATGACTTGTACATGGGGAGACAGATATTGTGAGGTTTTGGTGGTAATGATCAAATGCCATGATGTCTTCTGACTGGTTTGTCATTCCTTTGGCTCCTCATTGATTTGTTAGTATGTCCAGTGTGGAAATGATTTACGTGCAACCATGCCATTCAGTTGACTGCATGTTATGTGATAAACAAAATCTGTATTTTTGTATTTGGTTGTGTGGGCCCCACAGTTACCAGAGGATTGGCCCGCATGTTGGTTACATCACACATGATAGCATGTATTTCCTATGAACTTCTGTTCGTCATGTACTGGTTGACTTACACATGTGTCCCTCTTTTCATACAGTTAACATGAATGCAGAAGAGGAACGGGTGATCCGCATTCGTAAGGTCTGATATGGCCATATCTTGGCTGTGGCCAAGGGCTTCCGGTGGACCTCCCGGCAGTATTACAAACAGAAGGCAGCCAAAACATGGATGACTGCCTCACCAGCGAAGAAGGGGACATCAACAGGGCAGCAACCTATGGCCAGTGGGGCCCCAAGCACTGCACCTGGAGGTGCCGGATCCCCACCCTCCACGTCTGGGCAGACAAGTGGGCCGGGCATGGCACCAAGTGTTAAGGAGCAATTGCAGAAGGGGGTGGATGGTTTGGATGGCAAAATTGACATTTTAACCCAAAAAGTCGACAAACTGCAGCAGACCCTTGACTACATTATAATCCTGATCAGAGGGCTGCTTGGACATGTTTTACATTTGAATTGTGTTTTAGTTTATATGTAAGTTTCCTTTTATTAGTACATTTCTGATTGTTAATATTTGTAGGCATAGTTAGAGTAGTTAGTTGAGTCAGTTAGGTGTTCATTTTTGATAGGTTAATACTGGTTTTTATTATAGGGTTTTTTATTAACATTTAGGGTGGGTGGGTTATTTTATGTGTGTTGACATGTTTTATAACAAAAATAACAAAAACATGTATATTTGTTTTTAACTACATTTCTGTTTAGTCCATGTATAGGATAAGTGTGTGTATGTCTATTGTGCATTTATGTGTTAAGGGGGGAGGGGGGGTGGGGGATGATGTTTAGTAGTCCTGCGTGAACATAGTTTAGGTTAGGATAATGAAGTTAAGTTAGGTAGGTTAAGGTTAGTTAGTTTAAATAGTTGTAGAGATTTTTTCAATAGTTTTTAGTATAAATTTTGCAGAGTGTGTGTTACTGATGTACATTTTACCAAAAGTATTTTTTTACATAAAAAAGTTTTTATTTACCTAGTTCGGGCTATATTATTTGATGTTCAGCATTTACTATGTTGTATGTGTGAGTAAGTGGGCACATTGACTGAACACAGGTTCATGTTTGAGTGCATGTAATTAGTAATTCTAGTGTGTTGCTGCTCCATGTGTAACCAGATGTACATGTTCATGCAACATATGTGCTTCAAATGTTTGTGTACCCACTGTTGGTGTGACACATTCATATGTTTTTGATTCTAATCATGAGTCTTTAGACAAGGTCTGCATGTGGATCTATCATGTATCAGTATCAACTGGGTATGACTTTGCTATATGTAAGTGAAATATGAGTTTACTCATACACAGATGTACAGAATGTACGCACCACACATTATCTTACTTGGTGTTGTAATAGCTATGCCATGTTAATGGATAAGTAGTCATTGTGTTACGAGTGGCTGGTTCATATAACTGGACAACACAATGTCTGTATGAAGGCATAGTTGATCTTTAAGGCTGGTGTATGATGTACCCTGGTCACAACTTCAGCACATCTTGTTTGCTGGTATGTTTGATTTGTTAGGGCATAGCAATCATATATTTTGATACAACGTCATCAATGTTGGATTTGCAGATCCTAAATACACTTGCGCTGCCAGTACGTGACTTTTTGTGACACACTGGCCGTGCTTTTCTCAGCCCCGTATTGACAAATACTCACCAAGCCATCCGGCGTGGACTTTGTCATGTTATGTTCTGTGTAGACTCTTATATTGCGCACACCTGCCCCAGCAAAGGAGTATACCAGCACTGATTTCACACAGAACAGGAGGCATGTGACAGAAGGAGTCCTACATTTGAGGAAAGAGGTTGATCTTGAAGGCCTTACAAAAGACAAGAGAATGATCTATGCTGCAAATGTGTATATGAAATGATTAAGGAGTTTAGCAGCTAGTGTGCAGAAGGAGCGCCCACCAGCTCAGCCCCTGCTTACCCGATTGACAACGGCCAGCTAATGACCTATTAAGCCGAGTTGGCGTGTGGTGGTGTATTGTGAGAGCATGTTGGCCAGGATGCCAGGAGATGATGAATTAAAGACCTTAAACTTGAACATAGAAATTTGCACTCCACTCCTCTGGCCACCGGCAGCCAGTAAAGCAGACGACTGATGCTGGTGCTGGAGCAGGTTATAGGGAGACCAAGTGGAGTCCTGGCAGCTGTGTTAGGGACCCTCTGCAGTCTCACAATCTCAGACTTGCTTGCCCCGAGCTGGAGCAAGGTGCCGTAATGCAGTCTCAATAAAACAGAGGCCTGGACAATAAACTGACTGATGGATGGCTTGACAAAAAAAAAAAAAACAGCAGTGTGAGCCCAAGCAGTATATCAAAACACATTCCTGGCATTGGAGGAGGAGAGCCGAGTAAAACCAATTACCTAGGTCTTTCACCACCTATTTCTTTGTGGGGGCATTACCAAGGGATGCAGGCCACCAGCATTCAATCCACAGCTCAGGATGTTTACCCACCAACAACGCCTTAGACTTGCTGTCATTGAGCTGGAGGCAGTTGGCAGTCATCCATCCAGCAACAGCAGCAAGATTACTCCAGAATTTATATGCATCCTGCACCCATTGATTGGAGAGTGCAACTACCAACTGCATGCGATACTACTGTGAGCCATCAAATCATGGACAGCGCTGCTAATGTTTTTACATATGGATTTAATAGTGTTCTGCTCAGAAAAGAGCCCAGTGGCACACCCTGTTTAATAGTGTGAAACATGGAGGTGGAAGTGGGGTCCATTACATGGAAGGTCCTCTCAGGAAGGAAAGAGTTGAACTAGTCCAGTGCAATGTCCGCTTTGCCTGCCTACTCCAACCTTTGTAGTGTAATCTTTTTGTAGACTGTGTCATACCCAGCACAGAAATCCACTGGGACCACTGCCAAAATATGTTCCTCATCCAATGCTGCCCTTGTCACTACAGCCAGTTTTTGCAACACTGTATTTGTGAATGTAGTATTCCATGTGAGTTGCTGTGTGTGTTGACACCTCAGAACCCTGGCAGTAGACGGATTTCAAGCTTTTCAAGGAATCCTAATCCTGATAATGCATCAGCATGCTACACCACACTAGGGGTTACAGAGAGTGGGCCATTGATGACCTAACTTTGCCTACTCCACGTTTCAGTGGGTTAGAAGTTGTGCTGCAGTCTACAGCATGCTTTGCTTTGGAGAACAGCCAGTTGTGACACTTCTTGTGTGGTGATGGGGGACCTTCATGCACAACTATTCATCCCACCATGACTCAGGCATCCTTAAGGCGTGCTGCGAGGGTGCATACACAGGTGCATGGCAGATGTTCCAGCACCAGCACAGGGTAGAGCACAGTAATGCTACATTTCATTGAATATGTGTGGCATTCCCGTGTTCAGAAAGGTGTTGTTCAGATGTGCTGCCGCACATTCATGAGAAACTAACTGTCACTTATGTCAACATATGTCAGCATGTATTTTCACATTTTCAGATTCTTTTCATACTGACAAACCTTGACCAAGTACTTAGCCACTTCTCCACATGTGTCTGCATTTCAAAGCAGACAGTGTACCCAGTGATATTGTGGAATGATACAAACCTGACACAAGTGCACATTGTTCTTGACGCACAGGTAGTGAGGCAGCACTCGTTGACATGTTTGACTGTGTTAGTACAAGGATATTTTATTTCAGAAGTATCTTGGTGAATAATACATTGGTAATGTCTTAATGTGTTTGACTTTAGTGTTTCATGGAGCAAATATGTGGTGTGACACAAATTTTCATACTGTTATTGTCTGTTGGACATTGTTCTCCTTGATGTAAATTTTTGTGGGTTGTCCTTTGACACCTGTGAGATAATGTAAATTATTGACCAGCCTTCCTCTGGATTTTTGTTGCAAACTCATCCTCGGAGTCTTCCAATTGTGGGTTGGTTTGTTCAGGTTTGTTCAGTAGGTGCAGGGCATGTTGTGCGACTGCTACCACCAGCAGGGGCAGAGGATGTTTGAGGGTAGACATGTTCCAGTGAGTTTAATTTAGCCATTTGGCCATTCCGCATCAGTTGCTTATTTTTGATCACAGTCAGCAACTCTACATGAAATGCTGTTATGTTTGACATGTAGTTCTTGCTGTTGCTGCATGTCTCTCATTCTGTTGTCAATGTTTTGTAGGTGCTGGGCTATATCCCTGGTGGCTTTTTGTGTTGGCATTTGGACATGCCTCTGACTCAGGATATTTGAATTGTTTTCCAGAGATTGAGCTACTCCCGGAGTTTTGGTGGAGGTGGGTTGGTCAGTGGCGATGTTAGCCAAATGCAGATTCATGCTTCGCAGTATGGCTCGCAGGATGCCGCCCATACTCTCCAATGCAGCATGTACCTTGCTGAGGAGTTCCCGCTGTTTTACCACTCGGTGCTCATGTTTGTAGTGGAAGGTTCAGGTTGCGGCGGTGGTTGGGTTTCCGCATGAGCGACAACCACAACGTTGTCACGCTCTGGAGGTGGTGTAGGTGACGGTATGGTGGTTATTCGCTCCTCGAGTGTGTCAGTGCCAATGGTGGGAGGGTTGTCATCCATATCATCCAACAGATTTGTGTCATCCAGCTGTTGTGATGTTGATGCAGCATCCACTAAAACAAAATGTGCAAATCTGTTAGTAGTGTTGGAATGTTCAATTGTAGTGATGTTTAGTAAGAGGCCTTACATGTGGCTTATCATAGCTGATCTTTGTATCACATTTAAGCAATCTTTGTCCTGATGCAGACTTATGATTTAGACTCATACCCACTTGTATGGTCATTGCACCACTTATTGTTACAGTAGTGGTACAGATCATTAGTATGCATTGATAATGACCTGTGTACATACACCACATTGGTAATGTTGGTCTTAGTGGTAGGTGCACTTTTTGGCCAACACTGCAATTGTAACTTGCCGTGTGATTCGAGGGTGTTGGCCTCCTTTCAAACCAACCTAATGAGATGTGTCATTGTATATTTTGTGTACATTACGGACCATGTGTACAGGTACTCACTCAAAGTGCAACAAACCCTAGTTAGCGTATGTTTGTTGTGTGCCAGCCTATCACCCTCTAAGAACTCACTGTTTGGGATGTTCTCACAATATGTTCTGACATGGAAGGATTTGCAGTTGTCTGCAATTAAGAGTGACAGACACACTGCTATGAAAGCATTGGTAATTACATTGGAGGCAAGCAATGACTGATAAAAGACACATTTGCAAAAATTGGATGAAATTATTCAACACTATTTCTTCTGACAAACAAATGTTGGGAATGAGCCTCGGAGTCGACCTACAATGATGACTAGGTAACTGGCATTGTTTATCATGCAGATTGGATTAGCCTGGCCCCAGCAACTCACAGAGAAACAAATCCCCCAGATCCCACAAATGCCATGACCATCCAGAGACCAAGGCAAAGGCAGAAATCTGTGCTATACTACTGAGTACATGCACTTTGATTAGCAATACCAGTGTGCATAACATCTCATTGGGCACTTTTACTACACAATGGCATACCAACCTTTCAAAGCACCGATAATTTCCCGGCTCAGGGTGCCAGTGCTGGTCTGCCATTTGTAAGCCAACATGGGATGATGCGGTGCAGTGTAGATGCTGGGATGTGTTGTTGGCCATTGGTGAACACCCTCCCCGGGTGTTGTAGCCTGCAAGGTTGCATAGAGGCATGTTGCAGACTTGTGTGAGAATGAACCCTGGACCCCCATGTATTTGTGGATGTTACCTGTCCTCTGGTACCTAAGGAGGAACACATTGCATACCATGCAACAACAGTACACTGTGCTGCACCAAACATATTGCCAATGCTGGCCAACGCATATCTGCATCCTGGGCAACAGGGTGGGTCACTGGCCATACGCTGTGGAGGGCGCTGGCCCTGAGATAAATCTCACTCATGTTGCACTGGCACTTGAACTTTTACACATTATGGATGCATGTTGCATCTCCATCATGTCATTTCCCAGCTGTCTTGGCAGGGAATGCTGTATTCAGACCTGTTTCAGCACACCTAGCAGTAGCTCATGCTGGCAGATTCACAACTTTGTGAGGGTGCATTAGATTGCACCACCGTGTGGATGTCCAGGTAAGTGGAAGGTGTGATGTGTAGTGGAGGATGCCCATGATATAGTGGTGTGCAGGTGTAGCACCTGTGGGTGTAGGACCCCATAGTGAGTTAATCCTTTATGGATCTAGAGCATTGCGCTCATGATTTCGAAAATTGCTAGACGGTGAAATAAATACCATGATGGTCATTGATCTATGTAGTGGTGCTATGTTTCCTTTTTTGGCATGATGGTCATTGGGGCTGCTCTGCTAAGGATTGGGCCCAGGAATCAGTGACATGCCTACTGAAGTGCACAATGTCTATTCATTTGTTCTCTCAGTCCGGCCAAAACAGTCAGGGGCAGTTCCATGTTCACAATGCAGCCAGCACTGTAGCGTGCATGGAGGACATGGCCACCCATCAAGCCTCTGCCAGAACACTCTGTTCCTGCATGCATAAGCAATTACAATACCACATTGTAGGCCTGTGATTGTCTTGGGTGAGGGAGCCTGGCTGCTTACTGTCCCTTGAAGCAGACACATAGGCACAGGTGTACAGATGACGCATGACCAGGCCTTGTTGCACATTTGCAAATTTAATGTGATGTCAAACCCTCTCTCACACCCACCCCCCACAGCTATGCCCCCTACAGTGTATTTCCTGGATTTACCCTCCAGCCAGCTGTCCAGTGCCCTTACATCATTTCTCACTGCCAGATATGGACCAAATTATGATCGATTTTGTTGCAAGGCATACCATTACATTGCCATTGCTTTTCACTATGATGCATACCAATAGGTCTCATATTACGACAGTGTAGTGAGAGCTGGATCGGATAGCATTGTGAATTACAGTTCCCACTACAGTGAGTGCAACCCTAAAAGGAACACTTATGACACCTAACAACCCCAGTTACCTGAGATTCATCTCAGCCCTCCCAAAGAACACTAGATATCACAATATTGGCGGACTTCACCCTATGTCCATGTATAGCCCCAAGTGACACACTATTTAAATGGATTGCCCCCTCCCCCCAATGACACCCTGTTTTCATGTTTCCCCCACAAACATCACCCTATTGTCAGATTTTGCCCAGAGGACACCCTATTTATATATGTTGCACCCAAAATACACCCCAATTTAATATTCAGCCACCAAAGTACACCCTATTTTCATTTTTTGCCTAAAAAACACCCTATTTTCATAGTTTGCCCCCAAAATGTACCATATTTTGATATTTAGCCCACAAAATGCACCCTATTTTCACATTTTGCCCCAGATTACACCCTGTTTTCATATTCTGCACCAGAGGACACCCTATTGTCTTATTTTTCACCAAAAAGACACCATTTTGTCATTTGTTAAACCCAGAAAGACAGCCAAATTTCAATGTTTGACCCCAAAGGACACAGTAGTTTAAAATTTTTACCCCAAAAGAAGTCATGTTTTGTTTTGGAACAGTTAAAAAATTGAGACTTTTGTCCATTATTTCTACACTGGATAGCCAATCTTTCTTATTTGTTCACAATGAAAATCCCTTACTTTGCTATGTCACACCAGAACACATTACCTAAGCATGAACTACTGTAACTCTATTAGTTGCATTAGAATGCGTTCATAGGACATGCAATGTGAAGGCAACTGCGTGCCTGTGGTTACTTGGAATTGACATTCAAATGTGATACCTGTGTTGTTATGTAAATCTGGCATGACAGAGAAAACCATGAATGAGACCATATGCAGCAATTTGCCACAGGACCACACTCACCAGTTAGGACCATTCCTTTTCTAAACTCCTATGCTGCAACACAAACACACTCCTCAACATCCACCCTGTACACAAACACACCAGCCATCTTGCCGGACTGTATGCTTATCTTGCTTCATGCACAAGTCTTATCTCAGGGTAGAGACGTGTGGCTCAATGATTAGAGCGGCAGACCCTGATGCAGAGGTCTGGCCCGGGACTAGGGATCAATTCCCCAATCGGCGGGTCTTGGGCTCAAAAATTCCACGGACCTGATAATTCTCGCCTCGGTGCCTATTCTAATCATAGAGTCCCACTCTGCAACTCTGGGCAATAGCTTGCTTAATCTCCACAACGGCCCCCACAACGCTAAGGATGCCTGGCCTTCACACTGGGGGTGCCCAGGAGTGGACGCCTCACAGGGAAAGCCAGGATGGGTTCCACAGCGGTATTCGTACAAGCGCCTTGAGAACCTTGCGGGTGAGTAGTGCGCTATACAAGTATCAATTTACATTTACATTTACATTTTTTACACATCAGGGCACCGGTGCCTTAGGGCACCGGTGCCTTGTGCCACCCAGCAAAACCACACTGCACACAATCTGCTTAAATCCATCCTCCACAACATGCAGGCACTACAAATGCACACCACAGATTTGTCGCACTACATTACTGTTAACTCTTCATATGTCACCTACTTCAAAGACACATGCAACTACATTTGTTCTGTATCTATGTTCACCATCACCCTCAGTGACAGATACTTAAATTTCAACAAGGCCCACATCAAGGGGGAACCATTGCCATCTCCTAAAGGTTAGGAGGACATTCTGTCTAAACATGCACTTGAATGACCCAGCAGTGACCATGGTACTACACAACATGCATAGCCAGACCAGACAGGACAACATCCACTTTGGCCCCTTCATTTGCAGGCCCCCATGGCCATGAACACCCATTCCCCCATGCCATTGTAGCCACCATTGCACACCAGGCTTACACACCCCCAACAGCATTACTACATCGTGAACTGTGTCCTCAATTCCACCTGAAATACCACCATTAACAGGACACCATCACCTCCTTGGTGATATTTCTGACATAAAAATGAGGCTGCTATTGTGAACACCAAGCCTCATTGAAGGAGACACAGACAGGCACATCTCCTCCACAGTAGCCAGATCCAACAGCAGCCACACCACTATATTGACCAGCCATCATCGTGTTTGTCACGTATTCACCATGCCCACCAAACACCACCACCATCATTGATCCACTTCACGAAGGGATACTGGATATCTAATAAGATATAATGGAGTCCCTTGGTCACAGCACTCCGCCTACGCTTACATACAATGACCCCGCTGCACACGTCCTCCACCCATTGTTCGCTACCTACCCAAACACACTGGCACACCTCAAGGACAGTGTTAGAACCGGGATCTCTAGTTGGCCGGGGTATGCACCCTAGTCCAAATAGGGACCACCGCTCTGACAGGGTAGCTTGACGCAGAGCAGGAAGGCTTAACTTCAAAGGCAATGTGTAAAGAATTTGTGCAACACATACCAGTAGCAACACAGTAAAACACGCACAAGAAAACACTACATCAATGATTTATTAAAATAAAAGTGTCTTTATCTTAGTTTCATGCAGACTAAAAGTGAAATAAATCTAGTTCCAGGCAAGATCAGTAATAGAAATGAACCCAGCTTCCAGGCATAATTAATAATAAGAATGAATCCCATTTCATATAAGGAAAGTACAGCTAACTTCCTCTAGGAATTCTGCAAGTTCCAAAACATGGCAGGAGTTCAATGTGCACCATCAAAAGGTTCCAATGAAAGGGCTCTTGGGGGCACTGTCACAGGAATGCACTTGTGGGCCCAGGGAGTCCTCCTTCACTCCTAGGGGGTTAGAACCAGTCTCTAATATGGGCGCAGACGGTTTCTCAAAGGACAAATCTTGGAGCAACCAGTTCCCCAAATGCTGGGCGACGCTGGATCCCGCACGGCGTCCCAGTTAGCAAAATGTAACTCCTTGCAGACTCGAGGCCACTGGTGGTGATGTTGGGAGTTTTCAAGGGGTTTTGAGCTAAGCCCCGTAGTGGTGTCTCCTGGAGTAATCTAATTAGCACCCAGCTGGGTGATCTGCATGGCGCGCTCCACTCGGGCGGCGGCAGTGCTTCAAAGGGCCATAGAAAGGTTCCCTCGCATGCTCTTGGTGTTGCTGAGGCAGGCTTTGGAGGCAAGCAGCACGTCACTGCCCTGGTAAATGTTGCAGGGGCAGTTCTTTGCAGAGGGAGACTGTTGTTGCCCTCATATATTCTGCAGAGGCAGTTCTCAGTTAAAAAAAAACGTTGTCGTCCTTAAAGTTCTGCAGAGGCAGCTTTTAGACAAAGGTGTGGAGTCCAATAAAGGCAGTTTGTATGAATATGGTGGAGGCACTCTGGGGGATGTTTTTTCCAGTCTCTCTGGCAAGGCAGGATCAGCAGGCAGTAGGGCAGCTCATCAAGAAGGGGCAGCAGTTCTTTTGAGCAGTCAGCCTCCTCCCAAGTGGCAATCCTTCCTGATGCAGCAGTCCTTACTCCAGCAGAGATTCCCCGTAGTCCAGCAGTGTAACAAAGAAGTGAGGCCAGGACCCTCCTTTATATATCTTTCAGTCTAGGGGCTCGAAAGTGGTAGAAGTCTCTGGAAGGGTCTGGGGGCAGGGGCTTCTGGAAGAGTCCAGGGAGTTCTGGTATGTTCCCTGCCTTTCCTGACCTGGCTGTCATAGTGACGAGAGACTGACCGTTAAGGCTACAGTGGGCAGCCCATCACAGCCCATCCCAGGGGAAAAGATGTAAATCACCACTACCACCTCCCAACCCAGGCAGCTATCAGTATGCAGAGGGGAGGGGGTGTCTACAGTGCCCAATCTAAGTGTAGGCAGGAAAAGGTCCACTTTCTAAAAGTGGGATCCCTAGCGTAGTAATGCCCAAACCCCATATATCATTGGAAAGGGTTCTCCGCCCGAGTCCAACAAGACCAAACATGACAGAGTTATGAGGCCCCTGTCCAAAATTATCCCATAAGGGGGGGGGTCCCAATGCTGGCCTGTGGAGAGTTAAGCCTTACTGCAGTAGCAGGGGCTTGTGGCAGATATGCCAGCATCACAAGGTTTTAGGGGAGAGCACCTGCACCTCAGCACTGTTTAGCAGTGGTGAGGCGCCCAGAGTCCTAGGTCCAACAAAAAGGTACAGTGAAAATGGGAGGCGAAAGGGCAAAAAGGTAGGGGAAGATCACCTTAAGGCTAACAGGTCCAACAGACAGGCAGGCCGTATGTGGCTCCACTTTGCTCCTTATTGACTATGTTACGCATGTAGGCATATGCATGGTCCTGTGCGCATCTTTTATGTGGTCCTTGCACCAACAGCTCTTCAGTTTGTACATTCCCAATAGTATGGTTCTGGTGGTGCAAGGCCCTACATAAATGGAGTCCACTTTGTGTGCTTCAGCAGGGATGGACATAGCATTGCTTATCTAACATTTTAAAATCTGTGTTTGACCTACATTGGGAATCATTGTGATTGTGGACAAGTATAAGGACTACAAGATGCACACATCAGACTATGGCACAGGGAAATTTCTAGCTGCAAAGACCCCCTTGACCCATCACTGACATCTGTGCACTTATTGTGACTTACCCATTGTCTGCTCTACAGTTTCTCTGGCGGCACTGTCCTGTTCGGAGATTCCTATTGCTATTTCCTCTGGTATGACTTGTGCCACCCGCTCCTCCAGGTCATCCAGGACCTCCTGGTCTGCTGGGCTGCCTCCTCCAGTTCCAAGGGCTGGCTTGCGGTTTGCCGCAACCTTTTCTTTTGTGCTGCGCTTGCAGTCATGCACCCTTTTTTGCAGTCAAGGACAGTCCTCTTGGCCTTGCCAACGCTGTTGATTTTCATGACAATTTGTTGCCATATCGCCTCTTTTTTCCTATGGAGCAGATTGGAATTTACAAACAGCTGGTGCTGGTGGTTGGTGACCTCTGTCACCAGGATTACATTTTCCTCATGGCTGAAGTTTGACTTCCGTTTTCATTAGCCCTCATCCTGTGCATCTGGGCTTCTGCTGGCAGGGTTTGCCTGAGGGTCCTGGCTTCTGGTGTGTGCTTCCTGTTCCATTTTGGGGTCCTCTGTGGTCCACAGATCTCTCAATTGGTATTTGCGCCGCTTTCCCGGTTGCCTTTTGACGCTTCCCGCAGTGCACGCTGTTGCGACGGCTTCGGAATGGCGTTACGTGTCGCAAGCAGCCTTACATCGACTTTTCCTCAAGTTGCTTCAGGCTGGTTTGCGGCACTTTTGCAACACCTTTGTCAGTTTCTCTGATGCAAGTTGCCACGTTGTGACACGCTCATTCACCTTGTTGATTTGGCGCTTCAGCATTGACTTGCATCATCGCAGCGACGACATAAGATTTTTGACGCATCTATGCGTTGCGGCAGCAATGCGTCACTTATTGTAAATCTGCACCTAAGTCTCCTTGTTCACACACCGGTTTCATGTCAGACCACAAGTTTACATATCGTAAATACGACATAGAAAAGGGACAATCATAGTTACAGCAGTCATGCAACTTTCTACAACAGCGTCCATCTTGCAATGGCTATTTACAATATGAGTGTTGTAGATTAGGACTTTCACCTTGCTACAATATTTCCCTCAACATGGTGATACACAAATAGTACACATATAGACCTTCCTTGTCTATTGGGTTCTACATATTTGAAATAAGGTTGTTACCATGTATAATGTAATGGGAACATGTCATTGTGCTCAGTGGCTATCTTGGAATAAAGACAGTTGTTTGTAATCAAGTGTCAGAATCACAGTATACTCGTAAGTGATGCTAGCTCAGGAGGCTTAGTCTGCTCTGATAGCGGCTACCTAATGTACTACTGTTGGGTTTATATCTACCAAATAGAAATTTTAATGCACGAGTGGCAAAATGTATCTGTGACATGCGGGCACCTAATCATGTAGCACTGTTGTTCTTAATGATGTATGTGTCCAACACCAGTGGCTATAGATACTGGTGATCATGTCTTCATGATCGGTTTAAAGTTTGTCCTTGTAATGTATATGTTCACGCTAGTGGCTAAAACTAACTGTGTCATAGCAGGGCATAACTGGTGTGGCTCGCTGCTTGGCTGGTAGTATGTGGCCAACTATAGACATAGAAGATCTGTATTTTGTAGCGATCATATGGTAGACCTGGGGACCCAAATATACCCGCCGAGTGGCTGTATGAGCTCTGTTGTGTCACACACTCCTGGTTCTACTCTTTAGTCCTCTAGATGAGGTTGTCTCATCTCTGATGCATGTTTGTAATTTCCTTGTATGTGTGGTAGATAGACACGAGCTTCTACAATCTGTGGTTGCTCTCTCACCCTGTGAAAACCAACTATGGATCCAATTAGCACCATAATCATGTGCAAACCAGTCTTGCTGCAATTCTAAGGAACCTAGTCTTCATGAGGATGTATTCCTAGTTCCTCGTCTTGTTTAAGGCCCCCCAGACATTTTGTTTGAAGGTCCATAATGTGCCACGATTCTCTCTGTCTGAGGTGAAGGACCCTGTACCCGCCCCCCAAACCCCACCCACCAGAATATTTTCTACCTGCTCAATTGGATAGTATTTGAGCATAGAACTGTTGGACAAATGGTGCTTTTCAAAATGTCTGGCCATAATGACTATCCTTGTTATTAATGACCCTCAGATGTTCAAGTATCCTTTTTTTGGCTGCAAAAGTGGAGCTCCCCACATACCTTCGTTTACAGGGGCACTCAAGAACATAGATTATATGGGCAGTACTGAATGTAAAAAAATGGTTAATTGTTTTAGTCATGTTAGGTATTTCATATGTTTTTTACATATAGCTGAACTTGCAGGCTTTGCAGTGACCGCAAGGAAAAAATCCCTGGGGGGATTTCTGTGGTCCTGTGGTTCTGTTACTAATGTCACTTTTAACCAGAATATGTCTGAGACTCCTCCCTTTTATGAAAGTGACCATGGGGCGTTTTGGTAACTTGTGTCCTATAATAGGGTCACTTGTAAGAATATTCCAGTTCTTGGTTAAAATATTACAGATCTTATTAGATTCCATGTTATGTGTCAGGATAACCCTAGGGGCATTGTTCTCAAGTTCCTGATCTTTTTTGCTCAGTATGTCAGTCAAAGTTTGTTCTCTTGTAATCATATTTGCTTTGTTCATGGCTCTTTTCAGGACCCAGTTCAAGTATCCTCATTCTCTGAATCCCTCCATCATGTTAGTACTTTCAGCAAGGTATGCTTCTTCTGTGCTGAAGTTTCTTCTTGCTCTCAGTAGCTCTCCATAAGGGATACTCTATTTGAGAGTATCTGTGTGACTGCTGAGAACATGAAGCAAACTGTTACCTGCTAAGTTTTTCCCATGAAGTTTAGTGTTAAGGCTGTTATTCTTGACCTCCACTTGAACATCAAGGAATTCGATAGAGTGACAATTTGAGATTAAAATTGTTATTTCGATGAGGTTGGCTGCACTCTCCTCACTTCCTTTCCATATGACGAATAAGTCATCTATGTATCGAAGCCATATAATGGCTTGATTCAGCAAGTGGGTGGTGGTTTGGTCTTTACGAATGTCTTCTTCCCATGAACCCAGAAAAAGATTAGCAAAGCTGGGGGCAAAATATGTACCCATAGCGACCCCAGTATTTGTTTGTACATGGTCCCATTAAACACAAATATATTATTGTGGGGACAGAATCTCATCATTTCCACTATCATATTTGTGTGTTCAAGGTATTGAATGGATCTCTCCTCTAGGAAGCGTTGGCAAAATGTAATCCCTAGACTGTGGTCAATTATGGTGTAGAGTGAATTCACATACATGGTAATTAACATGTAATCATCTTCCCATATGACTTCATTCTGTTTGCCCAGTAAGTCTTTTGTATCCCTTATGTATGATAGGTCTTCCAGGTGATTAAACTGGATTCTTGTGAATTTTAGGGAGTAAATAAAAATGGGAAGTCTGACAAAGCCTCAGCTTTCTCAAACAAGACTACCCCAAGTTGATCCAGCCTATCGTATCCTCTATTGGGAGCGCGGCAGAGAACATATCAAAATATGTGGCTCACTTCCTAAGACCATATGTAATGGCTCTCCCATCATTGTTACTTTCAGAAAATTCACACATTCAGTACTGAGCTCATTATTCTCCAAAGGTTCTGCTTCCAGTTTCCACGTTTTAAAGCAAGGTTGTGCTTTGCCGAAATGTGCAAATGTATAATCTTAAATAACATATCTTCTGGGCCAATGTATTGAATTTCTTCATTAGTTAAAATCAGTAAAAGATTAAAAAATCAATTCTATCTGAAAAACATTATCTTTCACATTAAACAGAACAAAGAAAAGAAGGCAAGATGGATTCATTTAGTCCAGGCCATATATACAATGCAGTACCTTCTTAGAAAAAGTTCAATACAAGCCAACCTATGAAAAGCATCAGTGTGGCCTTGAATTCCAGTTCTCAAAGACATTATGAATGGCAATATCATAAACCACCCTACATTTTGCCCCAAATATTTTAGTTTTTAATACATTTGTCGGACATGGAGTGAAATGTAATATTTTCACCACCGTAGTGCGAGTAAATTCCTACCACTGCCCCTTATTTATTTTGAAATATTTGTATTGGGTTTTTCAAACTTGAATACGATCATAACATCAGGGGTTGCTCCTTCGTAATGGCGGAGGAGTGTCGCCAAACAGCCTGCAACAGCAGATGATAAATAAAATAACAATAACACTGTTATTGTCACTTTATTTACGTTATCTGAGCCCCGCAATATAATACCTTTAGGGTCCAGCAGGGCTGGGCGTGTTAGGGAGGAAGAGTAGAGTGCATTCATAAGTGCGCCTGTGGGCTTGGCCGGTCGACCTAGATCGGCCAAACAAACATGCCCGCTTATGTTTCTCCAACCCAGCTGTGTTACACAGCAGGGTTGGAGAAAAGGCCCAGACTGCGATGCACCGTCTGAGCGGCAAACATGGCCACTCAGACCAATCCTGGCTCTGCTCTCATGCATCTGGGTTGGGTGTGGAGCCTTTACCCTGAGGGCCCTTCCCCTTCTAGCCCGTCAGCGACAAGAGTAGAAGCGAGGCGGCCCTCAGGAGTAGCAGAGGGGCAGGTGTGTTTTTTTATTTATTTTATATTATTTTCTTCAGACATCATGTAAAATAGTGGGTGTGTTTTTAGTGGCATCCTGGGTGTCTGTAATAATGTTGTATTCATGCTTTATTTGATCAGTTCCCAAGCCTGCACAGTGCAGCTTACTTTGTTTATTTTGGAATTTTATATCGGTTCTCTCAGCCAGATGGCCAATCAAATGGAATTTGATGTTCCACCTCCCTCTCAGCTGCAAGATGAGCTTAGTACCCAGAATAATCTAACCATTAGTGTGCAAAATATGCCTGGGCATTCAGGTAGCTGAGTTCCATATCCAGTATGGTGCAGCTTCCCTTATGGTATCCTTGGTTTCTTACTAGCCCATCTTCATTGGATGAGAAGCAAATTTAGCTGTTTGCATATGCATTTACTAGTGTGACATGTTTGGAGCACGGTGTGCCTTGTGCCAAAACATATCTACCTTCAGTGTCAGACATTGATCTCAAAAGGCAGACTGGAACTCCTAAATTAATTAAAATAACTATGCCCTGATCATACAAGGAATAGGAAGCAGTGATTGCGAGTTCTGCCCACTTGCTAAGTATATTTTTGTCTTTATGAGGTGTCAGATGTAGCTCCTGCTAAAAGACAATCTCCGGCCCCTTACTCTGCAAGTATGCTGTTACCTGCCTGGATTTCCGAGGGTTATTCAGGCCACTTATATTCCATGTAAGCAGGGAAAATTCCTTGTCTTCGACACAACTACCTGTCGCCTATGTCATGGTGTGATAGAAGCTTAGTGTTTGAGAGATGTGTGAGCTGGGTCTTGGCAGTGCTCATGTAAGTGAATCGGAGGCAGTTTAGTATAGAGATTGTCATAGTGAAGATGCATTTATCCTTCTCTCCATACCTTCCCCTCACACACCATCCCCCAAACGTTGCTGGTAAATGCTATCCCCCACCTACATGCCCCTCCACCACTACATTCCAACCAATTAACCAACAGCAGATTCAATAACTTAATCATTCAATCGACTTCTCCCCTGGATTTTATCAATGGAGGGGCAGCCGAACCAACTACTTGCTAAGCTCTGGTCGAACACCACCAGTGGGGGCCTCCTAGGACCAGGTAATTCATAATACCATCAACCGAGTAGACGGTGCTAGCCTTTGATTACCAAAATGTCAACTACGAATATTCGGAGCAGGGAAAAAATGAAAAACATTTATGTTCTTCCTTTGTTGGAGCCTAGAGACAGTGCCTATGTCAACATATCCTTATTGAGATGACTCATTCCGGTGATTCTTTTTCTAATGCAGAAATGTTTCCCACTTTTTGGGTGTGCTGTCTTTGCTTAGACTTGTCTTTCTGTTGTTGAAGGAATGCAGTGATTCTCAATTATTCCGGGTATAGCATAGCATATGGGATGTCAAGTTCTTGTGGTTTTCATTTCGCTGTTGTAAATCCCTGACGGGCTTCTTGAACAAACAGGGTGAAGTCAGGGTACTGCAATATTCAACAGCCTTTGCATTGTAGGTCTCTTTGTTCACACACCATATGGAATGGACTTTCCCCATTCATGTAGTCCATGATACATGCAATGATAGAGCGCAGAGGCCCCTGTACGTGGGTGGGGAGATCGGCGATCTGTGAGCTTTCTCCACTATGAAGATGCTTGGATAAAGTGCGAGCCCCAAAAAGATCTGTGAGCTTAGTTTCAATAAATAATTCAATTTTCAAGATGTGTCTGGACTCCGCCACTCCAAGGATGCGAATATTGTTCCATCTTGACTGAGCGTCTAAGTCTTTATTTTTAACTTAAATGATCCTGAGCAATTTGTCTGTGTTTAGCATTTTCTCACCGGCTATGTTCTCCAGGTATTCTACAGTTGACCCTCTATGCTCCACCTCTGTGATTCTATTATCATTCTTGTTAAGTTTGGATGATATATTGTAGATACGCAGGTTGAGGGACTCTATCTTTTTGCCAATAATTTTGTACTGATGCTGCTGGTTTTTCAACTCTGAGAGTGTATTGAGGCCTGTTGACCAGACCTCAGTACCAGTGTTCTAACCCTTTAAAAAATGTATG
The DNA here is from genome assembly GCF_964263255.1 of Lissotriton vulgaris. Lineage (NCBI taxonomy): Eukaryota > Metazoa > Chordata > Amphibia > Caudata > Salamandridae > Lissotriton > Lissotriton vulgaris. Next base: position 866,088,301 of record NC_141687.1, on the reverse strand, counting down.
TTGAATTGGCTACCCCCAATTGACAAAAGTTCACTTACTTATAGGTCCCTATTATATGTAAGTCGTGGAGTTTGCGGAGTTTTCTGCACTCTGCGTTACGCGGACCTCACAGTGTTTTTTCTCTTGCGTTCATCAATGTCAAGTTGGCAACCGCGAGCAAGGAAAATCAACCTCACAGGCGAGATTTTTCCATGTTTCAGATCACCAATATCAAGTTGGCGAGCGCGAGCGTGGAAAATCAACCTCCCGGCGAGATTTCCCAGCACAGGGGGTCAGGTTTCTCATTGTGAGTGGTCGCATATGCTCGCGACCGCTCGAGAAACAGTCCGTTCGCATTGAGAAAGCTGCCGCTCGAGTAAAATCTACTCGAGTGGCAGAAAAGGAAAGCAGGGACCTTTTGGCTGGGCATGGTGCCGTGTGTGATGATCGCACTGTGCAATCACTGCGAACGCCGCCGCTTGCGGAGCTCCGCGTAATACGTTGGAGGTTTTTTTACACTTTGCGGAGTTCCGCGTAGTGCAACTCCGCGAACTGCGCCCAGGTTTAATTATATGGTACCCACGGTACTCAGTGCCTGTAAGTCAAAGTGTCCACCCAGGACTGCAAAAACCACAGTTGATGGACAGAATGCAGAACAATGTTATAAATTCACTCCAGTACAGAGATCTGGGCCTAAATCCATCGTTTTTTTGCACTCCACACCACCCCAGTTCAGACAGGGCCATGTGCAAATCAGTCTGACCCTGTGCCTCATGGGAACAGTCCAGCCCGAACTGCCAAGCCATACCTTCCCTGGACCGGAAACAAGCTTCCGAGGACCGGTGATTCTGTCACCCTGCGGACCGGTGATTCTGTCACCCAGAGTGTGACAAAGTACAACATTGCTCCCAGCATGCCGCTGTAGCTTGGAAGAGCAGTTTTAAGCTTCCAGTTCGACTGTGCCATTTAAATTGATGGCAAAGCCCATACTTCCCTTAAAAATATATATTAGCTTCCCCTAAGGAATGCTTCTTGGACCATTAGGCAGAAAGCTGTATATTATTAAATGGGACATATATTTTTTTCTGCTCTAACAGTAAATAAAAACCTGTTGTTTTTACTGTGGAAAGGTTACCACCAACGCATCAAATCCACCAAAAATACCGAGAGCCAGAACAAGATCCTCGCCAACACCAGCGACTCCAAGGAGTTCTTCAGCATCATCCAGGAATTCACCAAACCCCCCAGCGAAACCACGGACATCACACCCTGACAGGACCTCTGCAACAAGCTCGAATTCTATCTCCATTTGAAGATCAAGGGCCTCTACAACAACTGCAACGACCAGACACCTAACTACGAAACGACCCCATCCCCCAGATACACCTGCCAGCCCACCGTCTCCTCCTTGACCCCAGTCACCACCGAAGACACCGCACAGACCATGAAAGGCATCGACTCAGGAGCCCCAATGGACCCCCGCCCCCGCACATCTTACACTGAGCCGCCGCCGCCATCGCTTCCGAACTACGACACACTATCAACGCCACCTTTGAAACCGGCATCTTAACTGACGACTGGAAACACGCAGAAGTCAGACCCCTACTCAAGAAGCCCTCAGCAGATCCCACAGACCTCAAGAACTACCGACCCATATCCCTCCTCCCCTTCGCAGCCAAAGTCACCAAGAAGATCGTCAACATCCAACTAACTAAATTCATGAAGAATACTCCACCCTCGACCCCTCCCAGTCCGCAGCAACCACAGCACTGAGACCGCCCTACTCGCCGCTGCAGATGACATCTGCACCCTCCTCGACCAAAGACACACCACAGCCCTGATCCTACTCAACCTCTTGGTGGCCTTCAACACCATCTCCCACCGCACACTCACCGCCAGACTCCAGGAAACCGGCAAACAGGGAACCTCTCTCGACTGGCTCCGATCCTTCCTGACAGAACCCAAAGAATTAGACTTCCACCCTTCCGGTCTGAACCCATGGAAATCAACTCCGGAGTACCCCAAGGATTGTCGCTCAGCCCCACCCTCTTCAACATCTACATGGCCCCGCTCTCCACCATTGTCAGACAGCATGGACTCAGCATGGTATCCTACAACAACGACACTCAGCTCATCCTCTCCAAAGACCTCATCACCACCTAACTCAACTTCCAGAAAGGTATGAAAGATGTCATATCCTGGATGAGGTTCAGCAGCCTGAAGCTAAGCTCAGAGAAGACTGTGGTCCTCATCCTCGGACCCTCCTCCTCTGCATGGGACAACTCCTGGTGGCCCACCGCTCTCGCAGCTCCCCACCCCCCCCCCACGGATCTCACCCGAAACCTCAACATCGTACTCGACTCCTCCCTCTCCATGACCCGGCATTTCAACGCCATCACCTCCACCTGCTTCACCACCCTCCACGTCCTCCGAAAGACCTTCAAATGGATCCCCCTGAATATAGGAAGCCCATCTCCCACGCACCTATAACCAGCAGACTTGACTACGGAAATGTCCTCTACACCGGGATCAACAAGTCTCTGCTCCGCAAACTCCAGACTATACAGAATACCGCAGCTACACTTGTCCTCTGCATCCCTCAACATGAACACATCACCCAACACCTGCGTAACCTCCACTGGCTCCTCCTTGAGAAAAAAGTATCCTTCAAGGTACTCACCCCCGCCTACAAATGCCTCCAGTACTTCAATGACAGAATCTTCATCAACGTACCCAAGAGGAACCTCCGCTCTGCCGACCTCGGCCTCGCAGAACCCCCGCGCATTGCAGAGCAAGAACAGGTGGAAGAACCATATTCTACATTGCGGCCAAAGCCTCGAACGAGTTGCCACTCAACATCAGACGCACCCCCGCCGTGCACATCTTTAGGAAGACCCTCAAGACCAGGATCTTCGACTGACCGGCGCTGCTCTCCCCTGCCCCCCAGCGCCTTAAGACCCTCATGGGTGAGTATTGCTCTTAAAAAACTCTCCGATTGATTGATTAAAAGGTCACTAGCCCCAGTGGCAAGTACAGAGTTGAAAGATGATGTATCAGGCCTTCTAACTTCTGAGTAGAACTACTAAAATGTGTTCTTCAAGATATCAAAATAATTGTGGAATTAAACCTGACTTGATGCCCAAGTCAAATTCAATGCCACTTTTACGGAAAAGCAACTTTTAGAAAGTTGCCACTTTGTTGCCTAGTTTTTCTGGTGGCCATTCACAGATGCTGGTCACCGGTGTTGCTATGAATTCTTAAACATTACCATTGGAAGGCATATGTTCATTTTTTGGTGCTTATCCTGTGACTGAGATATGCTGTTTCTAGCTCATAAGTCCTTCTAGCCACCGAAAACAGGGTTTTGTTGTATTAGTGCTGCACCACATTACTGCATTCATAGTTTGTGGATTAATGACAGTTGATTGTACATGCGTATGTGTCTTAATAGTACCTGTGACCTCAGTTTCTCACTGTTGTAATACATACTATTTTAACTGTCTATATGTGTTTATTATTTCCGTCCGCATTTCCTTATCTCTGCTATAGGAAATCGATCCCTCTGGGTGTGGTGTATATGTGGCTAACAAAGTATATTTCTTCCCTGGCAGTGTCAGAGTTCCTAAGTGTACATTCTGCATCACATGTGATAGTCTTCTAAGGACTAAAGCCATGTGCTTCAAATTTTAAATATAAATAAAAAATTTAAAGGCACCATAATAAAAAAGCATATGGATTAAAGCAGTTTGGATGCTCTGTTATTGCATAGTTTGTGAATAGCTATGCTGCATCCACTGAATACTTCAGTATTGTCTATCAGATGAGCTAAAACTCAGGTGTGATTTTCCCCCCATTTAATAGGAATCTGCTGAATGTCAGAAGGGTAGTAAGGGTGGAAGGTATATTTTCTGGTATATCTATTGTCTTTGGGTCTATCTACTCTATTTCTCCTGCCATTTTTCACAAACACTCAAAATCAATATTAAGTATTCAATTAGACCCTTTCTCTTGGTTAAGTGCTGAACATACCTTATTCAGACAATAGGGATGCCTTTTCTTAATGAAGAGAATCGTAAAAAACCTTTGGATGCCTCTAGATGTCTACGGTTGGAACTGTGTGTGCAGCTTATTTTCATGGGTCTTAGACCCTCAGAGTCCCTTAGGAGATCTCCCTCCAGGAAAGTTTAAGGAAATTGAATAAATGATATTTTAAAAAAAACAAAACATTTTTTTAAATGTAAAATCTAAATGTAAAATAATTGAAAATAATGAATATTAACCTGAAACTAACTAAATGAAACACGTTACCTCCATAAATTAGATTTGTATTAAATTATGAAATATTGTAAAATATATTCATTGAAATACTGATCGTTAAAAAGAAATTTATGGTTTAAATCTTTTATTATTTTTGAAAAGACAAGTGTAACAATAGCTGCCAACTAAACTCCACCGGCCGGTGGGGATCAATCGTACTCATTGGAACTAAGAATATAGAGGAAGAAGAAATAGAAGAGAGGAGGGGAGGGAGATAGGCTTACCTTCCACGGGTTGTGTACTATGAGTTAAGTGAGCACCGTTTGGGCATCCGGGGCAGCCAATGTCAGCTACCTTCATTCGTCCTGGGGTGGGGGCTTAGTAAGCCGGAGGACTCAGAGATAAATTGGGCATGTGAGTTCTGTGAATTCGGTGGACAAGAATTCTATGGTGGGGCCCCATGTTTTATCAAACTTAGGGAGAGAGAATGTGAGGTCAGCTGTTATCTTCTCCATTCCCAGTGTTTCCCATAACTTATACAACCAGTCCAGTCGGGAAGGTATCTCCTCAGTTCCCCACTGTAGTGGTGAACAAATGAAGAGTCCCTCTTTCAAGGTCAGTTTGTAGATTTATTAGTTATTAGCTAGACCATAGGAGCAGGGCGACTGCAGTCACAGAGCAAGACTGCCAACTGACATTCATAGAACACTTAGTCAGAACACATTAACAAGCGTGTTCTTTAAGAACAGCATTCTAAAACAAACCCAAGACACTACATGGGTCTTTCCTTAAATAAAAAAAACAATATAAAATGAATAAAACAAAGGAAAAAAAAAGAGATGTAAAAAAAAGAAAACAAAACAATTAAATAACAAAAGTTACATTACATGTTATCTAATAAGAACAAGATAAACACAAATAATGCATTACAATGTTAAACATCACTTCCTATATCTAAGAGGAATTTGTTTAACACGAATGCTACGTCTCAGGGTATTGTTCCCTTTGCACTCTAGATTTACACCATTGTCCAAACAGAACTTCGAACCTACCGCACCCGTAACATTATCATCAATATCATTATCATTCAATATAGTGGAATGTATAGGCGTCTTTACCACCCGAGAGTTATTCCACCATTGCTGAGTTTAACAGCATTTCTCCTCACCTCCAATACTTTTGATGGAGGGCTAACTTTAGAAAAACCTTTTTGTACATGAACAGGTTTTTTGACACAAATAAAATCACCTGGTTCTACACTAATATCTTTAACTCTCATTCTTTTATCAAAGTATAACTTCTGTTTGTTTTGAACTGACTCAACCTGTTTCCTAACACTCTCATCATTCCAATGGTTTCCTTTTACCCATTTAGACATCCATGCAGGACAAGAGATAGTGGCAGCTTTGCGTCCGCATAACAATTCAAAAGGTGACACACCTGTTGTCGAATGAGGAGTAGTGCGGTAAAACCACAACATGCTCCTCACAGAATTAGCAACTAAACATTTATTAGACAAAGCCCACTTGGTTACATTCACCCAAAACCCTATTCATACGCTGAACTAAACCATTGGTTTGAGGGTGATATAATGAACTCTTCAAATGTTTGATACTACAACTTTGAAGGAAGTTTTCAAATTCTGTACTAATGAATTGCTTACCATTATCTGTGATTAAAAATTCAGGATATCCCTCTTTTAAGAAAACATCATTAAGAAACTCAATAACCGTCCTAGAAGTTACTTCCTTCACAAATTTAATTTCTGGCCACTGTGAATAATAATCCATAAGGACTAAACGAACTTTTGAAGATGAATCTAGGTCATGAAAAGGACCTACAACATCCAACCCTAACTTAATCCATGGACCAGAAGGCATCTTAATACGAATTAGAGAAGGAGTTCGCAACTTAATAGCCTTGTCACAACTCGAACAGATAACACAAGATTTTACATATTCATCTACAAAGCTGTCCATAGAAGGCCACCAAAATGAGGAACGTACTCTTTAGTCAAAGTAGCTCCTAAATGACCTTCATGAGCATTTTTAACTAAACTTGCTCTCAATGTAATGGGAGGAACTAGTTTATCCCCTCTAAACAATAATCCATCTTCAATTGTTAACTCATCTGCAACTTGCAGGAAGGTTTTAAATTCAAAAGATAAGTTCCTTTCTTTGGGCCAACCTTTTTTTACAAAGTTCATTACCTTAACTAATGAAACATCATCAGTAAGAGCGTTACGCCACTTCTCCTCTGACACCACACATAAGTGAGGAACATCCACAGCCGCCACAATGAAATTCTCTTTATCTTCCTCCCTTATATCTGATTCAACCTCAACAATGCCTGAAGAACGAGATAAAAAATCCGCACAACCATTTTTTGAACCAGGAATGTATTCAGCTGAAAAATCAAACTGAAGCAATTTGGAAGATAACCTGTAAATTCTAGGTGTAGAGGCCCTGACATTTTTACCACTAAGAATAAAAATTAAAGGTTCATGATCTGTTTAGAGACAGAACTTCCGTCCCCAGATGAAATTTCTAAATTTTATGACAGCCCACCAACACGCCAACAATTCTTTTTCAATAACAGAATATTTACTTTCTGATGTAGATAGAACCCTCAATGCATATCCTATTGTCCTAATTTCTCAGTTTTTTTTGTTTTGAGTAAGAACAGTTCCTAATCCTACATTGCTAGCATCAACTGTAAGAGTACAAGAGAGAGAAGGGTCATAATGTTTAAGAACTTTGGGAAATGTTAACTGCTGTTTAACCCAATCAAACACATCTTGACACTCTTGGTTCCATTAAAAAACAACTCCTTTCATCAACATACGTGAAAGTAGTCTCAGTTTGCTTGCAAAATCTGGTACAAAGCGTGAATAAAATTCGCAAATGCCCAGAAAAGACTTAAGAGACGTTTTATCAGAAGGAGCTTTAGATCTAACTATTGAGTCCACTAAACTCACTTTCGGGAAAATACCATTCTCATTCACCAAATGCCCTAAATACTCAACTTCCTTTGCTCTGACAACACACTTATCTCTACGCAAAACAGCTCCCTTGTCTTGAAATCTAGACAAGACTTCTTTTAAAATATTATCATGAGTGGTGTCGTCAGGAGCAAATATAAGTACATCATCCTGAAACACCAATAGACCCTTAATGCCCTTCAGCATCTCTGACATCGGACGCTGAAATACAGTCGCCGCCGAAGAGAGACCAAAGGGCATGCGTACATACTGAAATGTTCCAAACAGAGAAACAAAAGCAGTAAGATTCCTTGATTTTGGGGCAAGTTCAACCTGATTACAAGCTGAAGCCAAATCTAATTTTGTAAAAACTTTAGCATCTTTAAGTGTGGCTAACATTTCATTAATATTGGGGAGAGGGTGGGAATCTATCCATATTTATTTATTCAGGCAACGAAGGTCCACACAGACTCTCAACTTGCCATTTTGTTTTCAAGCCACTACCAAAGGGGATAAGCATAAAGAAGATTCTACCGATTCGATTATCCCTTTAGCACACAAAGAGTCAAATTCCTTGTCCAAATCCTGTCTAATACTAAAAGGGACATTTCTTAATTTATGTTTGACTGGGGAAGCACATACCTTTACAATAATTTTATGTTGGAAACCCTTTATTTTACCAAGTTCACCAGAGAACACATGTGGGTAGTGGCTCACTAGATCTTCTAGATCCTGATGATCTCTTATAGCCAAAACGTGTTCTTTTGTACGTGGCCTAAGTACCATCCCAAATAAGCCCTGATGGAACCAGCCCAGAATATTTAATCCTTTGTGAGCTCCGTAAATTAAATTGTGCAACAGAACTGTATATATCAGCATTTCAAATGGATACACCAATGAGCTTACCTTTGTGCAAAGCTGTCCACATCAGCGCATTAAAAATACATTCATGGTAATGACTTGCATACAGCCTCAATGTTCTTTCTTAAAACGCTGTGGAAACGCTGCTGAAAATAGTCTGCGATAGTATTATTAAAGTACTATCAGCCGCTCCCTTTATGCAATTATCTGCCGCTTCCTCTGTGTTTATTGTTACGCTTGCAGAATGGTTGCAGACAAACGTTCCAAATGCCGGGAAACACAGTCAATTATGACGTCGCAGTCATGGACGTGCGTTTCATTGATGGAACGCAAACAAACACGTGATGACGTCAACACGCCTCCAATTTCAAGCGCTGAGTTCGTTGCACTGGAACGCATACGGCAAACTTGCGTTTCACAACAGGTTTAGATTTTTTAGGTTTCGCCTCACCGAAAGCTGCGCAGCAGACTTTAGCGCAAGGCGAAAACTTTTGTTTACCAGTATGGACAAAAGTCCCGCCTCTCTGTTCCATTGGCTAGCTCCATAAATGGAGGCTAGCCATTGGAAGAGAGAGGCGTCCATCTTTCAGCGAGGCGATTGGTGGGCGTTCCCTGCGATTTTTTCTCATCCTGCCCCTTTGACAACGTCATTGCGGTGGTGGGCGGTTCCTATATTTTTTTTTTGGACGCCATGTTTTTATCATTTGCCGCCGGAAGATGTCCAGGTGAGTGCGTCCTTGTTTCTTTCTCAACCCTCTTTTCATTCTCTTTGCCTGTTTCCCTCTCCCACCTACCCTTCTCCTCCGCTACCACATTGCTGTGATTGTGTGTATATATTATTACATTAAAGAGATAATATTATGGTCTCAATATTTTGTGCAAGCTGTTGAAATACAGACTTCAGGCACACGCGATTTTTAACTCCAGTCACCGACACTAAATATTATCCTGTCAGGAAGACAAATAGTTTAGTTTACAAAATATGGGGCTAGAAAAATGTGCCACGAACACATACGTGCTAGCATGCTAACGATGATACGCGCTGCCAGGTTTGGACGGATCTCTTCCGATTTGTTTCACAAACTGTATTTTTTCCATAGTGTTGTCTTAAGCTGCCCCGTGCTTCCTACAACAGTCTTATCTCAGCATAAAGCAGGCGCTAGCGGTATAGTGCCATAAACACCGTCCCAGTAATGTTAGCACTAACCATTGGTTCTACTTGAACCCTTTAATAATGAACCAGAAAATATGTTTAAACGCAGTCAGATAGGGCAACATGTAAACGATAATTGCACCAAGGCAACTGTGCAAACCCTACATTTGCAGACATCGAGTGGTGGAAAATTAAAGTTCACTGGTGCAAAGTGTGTGCAATCTGTCCATATAAAAGGTGTTATATTGATCTCCCCAGAGTTAAGTTATTATAGAGAGATCACTTCAAGTCATTTTCAAAAGAATCTTACCGTGTACTCAATAGTAAAAAGTTTCAGCATATGTAGGCTGCGGATATAACCTGTAATAGCCTGCCGCCAGCTCGCTAGGAGTATTACAGATGTGATTAGTTCAAGAAAGACGCTCTAAGACGGACTTTGGCCGAGCTGACAGTGGAGCACTTTCCTTCGGTTATCAGCTGCTCTTGACTACAGTGGCGCACGCTTGTTAGGTGTTCTCTCCTGCCCACCGGCACCGCTGTCTGCATTTCCCTACCAATGTTTCACAGAGACCCTGAAATACATACATCGGATGCCAATCAGGGGCTTCGAGTCCCTACACTATATATCTGGCTGTCGATCGAGGGCAGATAGTGAGATCGTTGTGCACTCACTGACAGTCAGGGACTGAGAGCCTGAACACTGTACACTCATTGCCAGACAAGACTGTGACCGGTCCCGCACAATGGCTGTCATTCATTGGCTAACAGACCTCGCTACAACCCAGAGACTGACGCGGTGGCACAGCATTATGAACACTAAACCAAGTTAGATCCCGCCACGTGTAGTAGCAAAAGAAAGTCAGGCTCTCAACCCCCATTGGCTCCAGGTTGGTTGGCTTACCTCCAACAGCCCCTACTCTGTTGGGTCAATGGAAGACGTTTTACACCATCTGAATACATTTTAATCTTGTCAGCGAAAGCTTGCAGTCCACCAACTCAAAATTGGGTTGGCAGACATTTGGTTTTGTGGACAGGGTATTGGGTCGCCGTTGCAATGGAGTACTTGTTGTGCTTTCTTCGACCCTCTCCTTTGCCTTAGTTTTCAGAACAATCATAAAACAGCCCCATCCTTCTTTTATTTTATATTGTGTGGAGGACGTTTGCATGTTGTACTGGCTTTACCTTGTTGTGTGTTGTGGAACATGCTGCTGTGTTGTTGTACATTTAGAATAGGTTGAAAATCACTTTGTGCGTTTTGTGGGGTCTCCTGCAAACTTTGTGCATTTTGCATAAGGTACTGAAGTGCATTTTGTATCTTGTGATGCCGGAAGTTGAGTGTATGTTATGCCTTGTGAAGTGGGTGACTGCTGTGTATCTGTGTGCCTTGTGAGACAGGCATTGTGAGACTTCGACCGTCATTGAGGTTGGCAATGTAAATAACAATGCCATTTATTTATAAGTAAAAAAAAAAAGAAATGTCATGAGCAATGCCAATAGCTCTAACTTTTCCAAAGGCGAAACCATTGCATTGTGAATGCTTGTTTTTTTACTCCGCCCTGCTCCCACCCGGCAAAACAATAGCGCGAGAAAAGAAATAAGTCTCTCCTTACTTGGATCGTCGTGGGATGTGATCCACTTTATGGAAAGATTACCTCTCGCTGTCCCGTAGCCGAAATTTGCCGATAACACTCCTTGTGGGCTCTTTATGATGGCCCAGCACCCGTCGCCATTAAGGATGTTATGGTGAACAAATGAAGAGTCCGTCTTTCAAGGTCAGTTTGTAGATTTATTAGTTATTAGCTAGACCATCGGAGCAGGGCGACTGCAGTCACAGAGCAAGACTGCCAACTGACATTCATAGAACACTAAGGGCCAGATGTAGGTAGTTCATATTTACCGACTCTTAAATACCGAATTTTACCGATTCAGTATTTAAGAGTCGGTAAATATGAAGGGGGAGATGTAGGTAATTCCAAATTGAGAATTACCGAATCTGTAGGATTCGGTATTTACCGAATCAGTAAATACAGAATCGGTATTGCCCATTGATTCCTATGGGCCATGAAGCCCATAGGAATCAATGGGCAATACCGATTCTGTATTTACCGAATCGGTAAATACCGAATCCTGCAAGGGTGCAGGGGGTGTCACTTTGTCACCCTCTAGCACCCCAATTCCGGACTTGTGTGCCATGTGGCACACAGACATGCCCTAAGGGCATGTCTGTGTGTCACATTGCACAGGTGTGCATGCACACATGTGCATGCACACCAGGATTCGGTATTTTACCACCCAATTGGATTGGGTGGTAAAATACCGAATCTGTAAGGCCTTTGGGACTCAGAAGAGTCCCACCTACATCTGGGTTTTACCGAATCAGTAAAATTACCGATTCGGTATTTTACAGAATCGGTAAATTTACCGATTCTGTAAATTTACCGAGCCTGTAAAATGATGCCCCTACATCCCAATCACCAAATACCGGTCGGTAAAGTCCGAATTCGGCCGTTACCGACCAGTATTTGGGCTCCTACATCTGGCCCATAGTCAGAACACATTAACAAGAGTTTTCTTTAAGAACAGCATTCTAAAGCAAAACCAAGACACTACACCCACCTACACAGCAGCACCTGCTCAGCTGCTCCCAGAGCCAGTGTGATTGCTCTGCCACAGCAAGATCTAAGAGGGTACATCAATGCATTGGGGAGCCCAAGCAATATGAAGGGGGAGGTTTAGGTATGTCGGTGTGGTATATGCTATCTATCTCTCAAAGGATTGCATCCCAATAGCCCTGTATCTTCAGGCATGACCAAAGAATGTGTGTGAGAGTGCCCACTTGACCACATTGGTGCCAGCATTGCCCGTTCCCTCCCGGTTTCCAGCTGGCTTTCCTTGTCGGCATTTAATATCAATAATGTTAATTTTTTTAAAACATCTCTTTACCAGCTGCATTGCAGGAGGAGGCTCTGGCTCTATGTATAATGTCTTGCCGTTGCTTGGGGGAGAACTCGTGCTCCAATTCTGCTTCCCACCTATGCTACGGAGGAAACTTCCTATGCTGCCTGGGGGTGTTTAGGAAAGAATAAATGTCTGACTATAACAGCTTGTCGGATGCTCTTGTAATGTACCACAACTCAAACTTGGTCAGGGGGTGACCTGTGTGGGGGCGCACCTGTGGCTGTGTCACCCAGTGGTGAAGGGCCAGGTATTGCCAGTATGAATTCTGAGGGATCCCAAAGCCTATGGTGAGGCTAGCGAACTCCATCACTCCCTTCTCGTCAAAGAGATCACCAACACGCTTGCAATTGGCCTCTTGCCAATGAAGATAACCATTCCCGTGCTTGCCGGGGGGAAGTCTGGGTTGCCTATAAAGGGGGTCAGGGGAGACAACAGGGTTGATAGACCCCACAACACCTGTCTTGTACCCTATCCCACACTCCCAGGGTTGTTCTCAAGACAAAGGACACATATACCCTATTAGGTTGATGCCTCCGGGGGAGCCATGGGACCTTCCAGATGTGCAAGCCCACCATCGAGTGGTTAATGAAGCACCAGTGCTTCTCTGACTCCAATCTGTACCATTTGAGCATATATCTCAATTGTGCCGCCTTGAAGTAACGCTCCAAATACGGGACACCCAGTTCCCCGTCCTCCTGCTTCAAATGTGTCAGGTGAAGGGCCAGTCCTGCCCTCTTACCTCCCCAGACAAAGTTACTAATAAGGCGTTGCAGCTGTGCCAGCATAGTGGGTGGTGGTCCTAGCGGCAGTGTCTGCATCACATATAGGATGCGCAGGAGGATAGTCATTTTAATGGCTGCTAGCCTTCCCAGTCAGGACATAGTGTGCCTCTTCCAGTTCGAGATTTCACCCCTGAACTCTGGTAAGAGAGTAGAATAGTTCACTTGGGCTATCCTATCCAGGGTAGGGTACAACTGCAGGCCCAGGTACTGGATGCCCTCAGCCGCCCACGTGAACGGGAACTGTGCTGCCAAGGCCTATTGTTCTTCTTTAGGGAGGGTCAAGCTCAGAGCCTATGCTTTGTGGATATAAACTTTGAAGCCCGAGGCTCGACTGAAGCACTCAAGTTCCTCCATTAAGGGGAGTAATAAAGTCACCGGCTGGGTTAAAAACTAGACCACATCGTCTGTGTAGAGTGAAATTCTATGCTCTCTATTGCCCATTCTGATCCCAGAGATAATCGTGTTTTTGGCGTATTCTTTCGGAGAATGGCTCCATATAGAATGTGATGAGCAGGGGCAATAAAGGGCAGCCCTGCCGCATACCTCTTCTAATATGAAATGGTCAGGAGGTCACTCCATTGACCCTAATCCGCGCCTGTGGGTTCATATATATCCAGTTCACCCATCTCAAAAATCAGTCACCCACTACGAATCTACGCAAATCCCGTAGCAAGTACAGCCAGTGAACCCAGTCTAAGCCTTCTCTGTGCAAAAGAAGCACCGTGGGTCGCTGCGTACATTGGGTTTTACCCAACATATGGCACACCCGCTGCGTGCCATCACTGCATTTGTGTTCTGGGATGAATCCTGACTAATCGGAGTCAATTAGACTTTGCATAGTGGGGCCAGCGGGGCAGCCAGGATACTCATAAAGATCTTAAGGTCGACGTTCACTAAAGAAATAAGGTGGTATGATGTGCAGTCCAGTGGATATTTATCCAGCTTAGGGATCACAACGACCTCAGCCATAATCATAGTCGCGGTCAATCTACCGGTGTTGCTAAAGGAATTAAATAAACGTACCAGTACAGGGGACCAGTACAGGGGCAAAGGACTTATAAAAATCGGTCGAGAATCCGTCCTCACCAGGAGCTTTCCCGGACGTGAGACCACTTACGGCCTTAAGGACCTCTTCTATATGGACGTCTGCAACCAAGTTTGTTGCCTCCAGTGGGGGGAGGGACGCCACCAGGACATCCTGTACGTAAGATTCGGCCACCTCTGGATCTAGATCGTTGACCCTATATAGCTCAATGTAGAAGAACTCAAACCTGTCTGCTATGTGGCAATTCGCGTGCAAGACTTCGCCTTGGGTGTTTCTAATTTCTACAATACGGCGAGTGTTCGTCTGTGCCCGGAGTAAGTTTGCAAGGAGTTTCCCGGCTTCGTTACCTCCAGCTTAATAATGCTGTTTTCTCCGCAGGAGAGAATATTCCGCCCAGTTGAAGTCAAAGGCTTTCAGCTGCTGTCTAGCAGTGTTGAGTTGTCTCCGAACTTGTACGGCTCCCGTAAAAACGATGTACCCCCTCTAATTCTTTCACTTGCAATTCGAGGTGTTCCCTTTTTTCCTTTTAATCTTTATTGAACCCTGCAGCTATCACGATAAATCGCCCTCGAATGATGGATTTGAAAGCGTACCAAAGAAGAGCAACCAAAGATGCTCCGTCCTCGTTAATCTCAAACTACGACTTAATTGTCGCCCATATTTCTTTAATATTGGCGTCATAAGCAAGCAGTTTGTGATTACGCCTCCACTGCCTGTGTCTTGGGGAGCCCCCCTGAATGTGCAACTCTAAGCTGATTGGAGAGTGATCTGAAAGGGCTGCGGTCCCGATAGAAACCTCCCTGCGGCTCTCGTGACTCTCGGGGAAGTTAAAAACCAGTTGATGCGGGCATAAGTTTGATGAGCCACTGAAAAGCAAGTGTATTCCCTGGCTGTAGGAGAACTCTTTCTCCACACATCTGTCAAACCCAAATCACACATCCGTCAGACCCAAATCTCTCAGTTATTGCTGCATAGTGTCTGAGAGTGCCCCAGTGTGCCCCTGTCTTTGTACAGATCGATCTAGCTGCACGTCAGGTACTATATTAAAATCCTCCCCTATGATGAGGTCTTCGTCTGGTGACTCCCTGATAGCATTAAAGGTGTCATGAGGAAACACCTCCTGGTGTTCATTCAGGCCATATATGGATGCAATGGTGTAAGTGTGGTTCCCCACTACCACCCTCAAAGCCAGAGCTCTGCCCGGCACCTCTGTGTGTCTACCCAAAACCGTGCCCAGGAAGTGTGTAGCAAACAGGACTATTACTTCCGCCTTCTTGTCCCCAAATGAAGAGAAATATTGCCTATCAAACCATCTGGAACAAATGTGTTTCCAGTATGTTCTCAGTAAGTGGGTCTCCTGTAAGAGGCAGACATCACATCTAGACTCTCTCAAGAGTGCCAGTAGCGCATGTCTCTTAACCGGGGAGTTAAGGCCCCTGACATTGAATCTAAAGATGTTCACTTTAAGTATCGGCATTAGGACTAAGGGATTGCTCTGATACAATTCAGTGCCTGACATCAACAGTGGCCTCCAACCCTCCTGAATCCCCCCAGCTCCTTCGCCCATCCGCTCCCGCTCCCCGCCGCCACCCGACAATCCCCACAGTACACACTCTATACTGAGGTCTCATGTTCCCCAATTGAAGATCTACCTCTTACCCACCAGGGAATAGCGTTGAGGGATCAGAAGAAGAGTATAGAAAGAAGGAGCTATATAGCAAAACAGTAATCCAAAAAGTCCAAAGCAAGAAAGGCGCCCTCCAACAGGATCTAAGCATTTCTACTTGTATGGGTCAGTTCGTCCGACGATTGGTCTACATCTCCCGTAATTTGGGCTGCCAGCCGTGGCCGATTTCTATGAGTTTGGGACCCTTCCGGAGGTTAACAGAGTCGTAGCTGAGTCATCTGTGGGGCATCTTTGATCAGTCACTCTTGGGGTCTCCAGAGTCTCGCCTGCTCTGTAGCTGGTGAAGCAGGGTCTCTCTCTCTTGCCGCTTTTCGAGTTCCGTGGGTTTTGTGGGCTTACCCCTCCCAGTCTTCTCATGTTGGTCTGCCTCAGGGGCATCTCAGTCGATCGTTGGCTGCTCTCCGGCTTTTCTTCATCCAGGCTCACGCCAAGTATTTCCTTCGCATCTTTCAGGGATCTCACTATTCGTAGCTACTTTTCCCACGTAAAGGACAAGCTAAATGGGTGACCCCACCGGTAACGTATTTCTTTTTCCCTCAAGAGAGAAGTGATTGGCCTCAGAGCCCTTTAGCGATGAAGAGTGAGAGGTCTTGGTATACGCCAATCTGGAGACCTTCAAAAGTAATGGTTGCCATGTCAATGGTTGCTTTCATGATGAGTTCCTTTTCCCTGTGTGAGTGGAGGCAGGTAAGAATAGCTTGCTGCTGGCCTGGGCTAGATGCCGGCTGTCTCGCCCGGAGCGTGTGATCCAGGATAATAAAGAGCACATGCGCCGTTTGTGTAAGCGAGCATTGCGGTACTGCGCATGCGCAAAAAACAAACAAGATTTCTAAATGTGATGCGCATGCTCTATCTACGCGATGGTTACAACACATGCGCCGTAGAAACAGCGGCTTTATTATTGCACACTCGCACTGATAGACATGACGCAAGCTTATTTCATTGATTAATTTGGCATTAATTGATGCAATTAACCAATCAAATCTAGTATAAATAGCGCGACGATGTGCCCTGACGTTACCTCCACTTCCTCTCGGACGCCAGAGAGGGGAACGAACGGATAGGTAGGTCGAGGGCTTTTACATGGATAAACGTCCGTGCAAGGAGAACTTAGTCCTTGATTCACTTTTGGAGAAGAGGTTTCCCCAGTTCAGGACCTGGATACCTCGACAACACTTGATTTTACTCTTCTTTTGTTACCTTATATTTATGTTTTGAGCAATGCTCCAAATACCACATGGGTTCTTTACCAACTCTCCCTCATCCATAGTGTAGATTTCTCTACACCTTTAGCCAATCCCTGCATCTAAATCATCCTCTGGGGTCATTGTAAGGGTGTCTTTTTCAAACAACTGGGTTCATTTAAATGTGAAGAAATTAGAGCGATTATGCTGGGCACAATAACAAAATGTATTGATCATGTCCATATTTTACTCTTTACATAATAGAGCGGGCCTCATATTCCCGAGCGGTTGCCGGGGGCGAGGTGAGGCTATCTCCCACATAATGCTGGGTGAGTAATACTTTTCATAATTTATTTAAATCGAAAAGATTGATTAAAACAGAAGTTAAATATACTTCTGTTTAGCGAAGTGGATTTCCCCTTTGTTTGTGTGTTTTCTGTACTGTTTCTTCATGATCACATGGACACATGTAAGCAACCATATTATGTAGTTGTGCATTTTTTCTTTTTCCTTTTTAGGAAAGGACAACATATTCATTATCACCAGAGTACATTGGGGATCCAAGTTCCTGGTAGGATGAAAGGAACTTTATTAAATGCACAGTCACACAACTCTTTTTCACTATTGCAGTAGCTCTTCCATCTTTTTGGTCCTGAAGAAAGCCGGACAGTAGTTTCCGTTTTGGCTGAAACATGTTGACCTCCCTGGACAGCACCATTGTGTAGTTATAATTTCAGACTACCAGGCGTTATTTTAATCCTGACACTAGGACAATCCCGATTAAACTTTGTCTCCTTCTCTGTGTTTGGTTGGTCAGGCCTGTGCCTTCTTAAAATTAGACTTTTGTAGGAGGTCTTTGACTGTGGAGTCCTTCTTTGCTCTATGGGTGGACATCTCTGAGACTTATTATGACAGATGGCTAGCGTGAGGACAGGGCAGGGATACGCTCTCTCCTTGTGGCTAGTGCAGGTCAATGCCTGTGCGCCCCATGCCACAGTCCTCCAGCTTACCAGCACCTCGTAGCCCCCCCGCACGACTTATGCCCTAAAGGATCACCCTGGCCGCCTCTGCATCTTGTGGTAGGCCAGGATCACATGCCTAGCAGTCCGGTCAATCTTCCAGCTCCCAGGCCCAAAACCCCCTCTCGTGGCTGGGCCGCAGGCCTCGTCGACCAGCCTCGGTCCGGGGGGCACTCTGATGATGCCTAGCAAGTTACAGCGCTGTCTTTGTGTGCTGGGCCCTTCACACAATGCAGGTGGGCTCCACCAACCTCAATGCAGTGTCTGCGCCGTTTTGACACGGCCTTGCTCTCAAGGCCTGGCACGCTGTGGAGCAAGGCCTGTCTCCGCCGACCACCTCTGGCCCCGCATATGGGTCCCAACGATTCTCCACCAGTCAGAAAATTGTGCCGGCCCACTCCACTTTACGCAGACCACCTGAGCAGCCACCGTTTCTGCTTATTTCACCAATATCAGTGGACTTAATACGCAATGGGGGGGGCTGCAGCTCCTCACACTCACATCGTCACCTCGCGCACCAGGCACTGGGTCTGCTCCTCTGCAAGCAGTGCTTGCTGTTTCATGTTTTCCGGCCTCCTCAGGGGTGCAGGCTATCTGTGCTCCGCTTCAGGGGAGACGAGGCGCCCCAACCCTCCGTCACTGCTGTGCACGGGCTGGGCCCGCCGATACGCTTCAGCAGGGCAGGGCCTCGGCGGGAATGTCGCAAAGTCGGGCGCTGCAGCCTGGGAGTCCAGCCGCACCACCGCCAGGAATCCCGGCTCGCTTCTTCAGCAGCAGTCTCACCTGGATGGGCGAGTTTCACCACACCTGCGTCCCCTTTCCACAGGCCAAGGCCCAGCACTGACTCCAACTCCGCACTGCCTCCGGCTACCTACTCCTGCATGCCGCGCCCCTGCTGGCCTCGGCTATGGCTCTTCCGAACCTCGGCATTAGGGAGCTTCCAGGGCCAAACTTTCGAGCTGTACCGTCTATAGAACATACACGACTCTTCTGAAGCCCCCGGAGTCTCCAATAGGCGGTGTGGATGCTATTTTCAGGCCAAGGCGAGCGGAGCTCATTAGGTTCGCTGTTGCTCCGCCGCCATCTTTGCCACGCCCATAAACAAAAAGAAGTAATTTCAAGATAGAATTATCCACCCTCACTACATTTTTTTATTTTTGTTTAGCTTCTGTAATCGAGGCTAAAAGTGTATTTATGTAATGAAAATACTTTTAAAATATTAAAAATAACTAGAAAGTTGTGTATTTTTCCCTTTAACAAATTAACCAATAGTTATAACTAATATTTATTCACTAAAAAAGCAAACATTTACTTATAAATGTAGAAGTAATGCAATTCTTCAAGAGTTAGTTTAATCTTTACCTCATGGGTTTCTATGGGAGTGTAAGCCTTAGGCTGAGTTAGAGTACACTTAAGTCTTTTAGGACTGTAGTTAATTTGGAAGTGTATTTTGTTCATTGCAATGTTCTTAGTTTCATGTGGGTTGTATTAGCAAGCCCTCACTAATATTCCCTTAACCCTGCCTATTTTGTTGTTTTAAAAAACGTTTTTTTGGTCCTCATCTCACCTTTCAAGCCTCTGCGGGTCTTATGAAGCCGCCTTCGTAATCTGTTGCCCCTACGGCTTACCGCACTCGCTTGGGTCATCCGACCAGTCCCTTTATTTTGTAAGGGACACTGGTGTAATCATAAGACCAATGATATTTACAATAATCTTAGCTTCTTACCCCAGCTCACGAGGGGGTGCCAGATATTCGATATCTTGTCCTCCACGCCCTCGTGCTCTAATTGTGCCATAGAGAATGCAGCTTTGAGCCAGTCTTCCCTTTGCGTGGGTAGGGGATCTTTCCACCTCTTGCACACTTCCCTTCTGGCCAACAATATCAAATACAATAATAGAGCCCTATCTTTCTGAGAGATGTTCTGGCTGAGGCGGCCATCATCTCCAAAGAACACCAGTTGTACATTAATCTCGATGTTGGTATTAAAAATGTCCCGTAAATTGTCACCCATCTCAGTCCAAAATCTCGCCAGTGTTGGACACTCATAGAAGATATGTGGGTTATTGGCAAGAGGTGCCGCACACCTGGGGCATTTGGGGGCAGGGTCAGAGGCGAACTTTGCAATTTTTGCAGGGGTATAGTAGAGTCTATTGATGACAAAGAAATGTTTTTTTTTTAAAACAGGCAGGCTTGACAGATCTGTACAGGGTCTTTAATGAAGATTCATACAAAGAGTCTGTTGACGGCCCAAGTGGGGTTTCCGCCCATACTGCAGCAAGGGGGGGTGTCTCATGGTCCTCGACCTCCAACAAGCTGTTGTACCACACAGAAATTTCCTTGTTTAATGGGCATATCCTTCGCAACAGGTCTTCAACCTCTCTATTTTCACTGGTCTCCCACTTTTCTGCCTCATACCATGATGTTAGCTGTATGTATTTATATCTTGAGAGCCCCGGGCCGATCTTTACCCTCAGGTACTCCCAAGGATATATCCCCCCAGAGTCCAACAATTCGGACCAAATTGAAATACCTGCCCTCTTTATCGCCAATGCCAAACTATCCTGCAAGCAGTCCGGTGTTCCTGGTGCATCCCACACGAGGGCATTTTCAGAGTAGTATTCAATGCCCCAGCTGCGCCTGAGCCTGCACCATAACTCCAAAGCTGCCCTCAAAACTTTCAGATGCACCCTCTTGAAGAACATAGGTGACCCAAACTTATACAGAAACGCCTTACCATCTCCTCCCCCTTCCACCTGCACCCTTTCGCCCAGCAGCCTCCCCCAGGCTGATTCCCCAGGTTTCACTAGCAGCATCCGAATGTTTTTAAACTGGAATGCTGCTACGTACAGCCTTTAAGCAATACAGGGGGTGTGTGGAATGCACACCTGTTCACCCTTTTTAATGTCAGTTTTTCTTGCGTACTCCTTAATGCGTGCTACTTAGTTATAGTGTCATGCCCATCAGACACTAAAAAAGTTAATCACAAGACAACTGGGCCGTATCTTCGGCCCAAACCAAATGCACTGCGACATATGCCATCTTCGGCGCTGCTTTTTCTCTTTTTTCATTCATTTAGACTTTTGTTCATTTTTATTCTCTTCTGTTTATCGCCATTTTTCATTATAGTTCCCTTAAGACTGTTTTTTTTTTGCCTTTTTCCCAGGTTTCTGATGTTCTGCCTACGTACAGCCTTACATCTGGGAGGGCTAACCCACCTTTTTTTAATCTGCGTCTGAGTTTTTTCCACGCCAGGCGAACCCCTTTATTGCCCCAGACGAAACTGCTGATCTTACTCTGTACTTTCATCAGACTTTTGCTAGTAAATGTTAATGGAATTGGAGAGAAGAGGTAGGACAACTTAGGAAGGATAACCATCTTTACCAAGTTGGTTTTCCCATAGATGGTCAGGGGGAGATTCCTCCATCTGCTAAAGAGACTATCAATTTCCTTTACCACCCTCTTGAGGTTCAACTCGGGTATCTTTTCAATTTCCTTCACAACATAGATCCCCAAGTATCTCATCTCTTCACTTACTTTCCCTGACCATTTCAGATTCCAACACATTACCTCTGGCTTAGTTTTATTAACAAGAAACCCGGAGAGCGATCCAAACTCACACATACACTCTTCCACCCTTGTGATAGCTGTCTCTGGGTCACTTGTGTAAAGTAATAAATCGTCGGCATACAGAGCTATTTTTTAGCTATATTGTTCTGATCTAAATGGATAGATTGAATCATCCAGTCTGAGCATCTGAGCTAATGGTTCCACGTACAAACTAAACAAAAGAGGTGATATCGGGCACCCCTGCCTAGTTCCTCTCTGAATGTTGAAACTCGCCGTAAGGAGACCATTTAGAAAAATTCGAGCAGAGGCAGCCTGATAGCAATTCTGCAGGGTTTGTATAAAGATTGGGCCAAAACCCATAACCTCCCATTGATATACCCAGCAAACTCTATCAAAGGCCTTGGCTGCGTCGACAGCGACGACGGCCAAGGGTTCTGTCCTCTGGATGGCCAAATCGATGTTGTCAATTAGGAGCTGCGTTTGTTCCTGGATATATCTCCCTGCGACAAACCCTTTCTGATCTGGATGTTTTACCTTTGGTATCAGTTTGGCCAATCTCCCTGCTAAAATGCCTATAAAGATCTTATAATCGGCACTCAGCAGGGAGATTGGACGATAAGAGTCTGCCTTTTTGGATCCTTGCCAGGTTTTAATATCAGAACTATTATTGCCTCTTTCCAAGTGTTAGGGACCTTTTCAGTTAAACTATAGATTGAATTAAAGGTATCTCCCAATGCTTCTAAAAGCTCCACTTTAAGATGTTTATATATTTCTCTCTGGAGTGCATCTGAACCAGCAGCTTTTTTGTTCTTAGATTTATTTATCTGAGCTGCAATCTCCTCTGACGTGAAGGGGGCATCTAAGTTGTTTTTGCTTTCTTCTGAAAGTACGGGGAGCTGTTTATTGCTGAGAAATGACTGAATCGAACTTGGCAGGGGAGCCAGGTCTTCTCTATACGGCTCTGAGAACATGGAAAGAGGACAGGACTGTATATCCTAGGTCTTATTTGAAATATCCCCGCTGGCGTTGATTTTAAGTTCTTTTATATCATTCCTAGCTCGGTCAGGCTTAGCTTTCCATGCCAATAAGGCACCAGCCTTTTCCCCATATTCGTAATTCTGCATCCTGCCTATTTTGTTGTAATTACTATCCATCTTCCCACCTCACCATGAGTCCCTACCACATTTACATCAAAAATGTATAAATGTATTTACATTGATCACCTTCACCATGGTAGAGCTCCCTGTACAGAAAAGACGTAAGAGGATGAGGTGGAGATCTCCATTCATAGTTTTGTGAACTGCATTTTGCAGTCAGTAAATAGTAATACTGGATTACTACTTTTCATACACCAAAAGCAGTGTATTTTGTGAATTGCAATAGTCTTACATTTTTGTAGACTGCATTAGCATGCTCTTCCCTAAACTCCTCCTTAAATTCCCTTAACACCACCCATTTTGTAGTAATCTTTACCCATTTCACAACTACACCCCAGAACCTTCCACTTTTACCACAAAAGCTTATACCTCCATGTGTGGAGAGCACCTTACCTATGGTGAAGATTTCCATAAAGAAAAGCCATAAGAGGAAAATAGTACTACCGGATTACTACTTTACATACTGCAAAATGCAGCTTGTTAATCAGACCTTAGAAGTTTTTTGTTTCTTGCGTTTATCCGGATGTATGTGATGACAGTACATTGTACCATGTCCTTATTCGATGTTGTAAGCATTTGTTTTTATTTCCAATCACCAAGGGTGTTTTAATACAGCGTACCACACTACTTTAGATTTAAATTAGAATTACTATTGTGTCAGGCATGGAAAACATGTCTAGATATATTTCACATTCTGGGCTAACTTCCAGCATAAATTTTGACTTTTGGTGGTTTGCCTCTCTTAGCTGCTTTTACACTTAAGAAGTCGCTAAAATAGTTTTCTTGTATGTAAGTTAAATAATGTACTAGTTGCATATTTAGGATGTCCACGAATCACAAAAACTCTAATTAATCCCACTACGTGAAGTCCCTGAAATGCCCAACTAATATTAAATGTGATTATTTACAAATCTATTTTGTTCCTATAGCCTGCCTTATGAGCTGTCTCCTATAATTGATTAGAATCGTGGCAGAGTTTGTGAAGACCAACAATATCAATTGCCCAGATGCTGACCCTGCCCAGTTTCAGATATTAGGATCAAAGCATCAAACTGTCTAAAAAACATGAACTGATTCTTTTTTACTTGGAAAATCTTATCTAATATGTGTTCATAGAACACTCGGCACAATCACAAATTTGGGTGGTGCAGGGTTGGGTTGTACGCCACTGTCACTCCTCGCACTGCTGAGACTCGCTGCCCTCCAGATTACAACTTTAAAGTAGTCTGGCGGGTGCCATGGCGGTACAAGGGTGGTGCTTCTTTCGCACTGCTGAGACTCGCTGTCCTCCTGATTACAACTTTAAAGTAGTCTGGCGGGTGCCATGGCGGCACAAGGGTGGTGCTTCTTTCAAAGGCTGCAGCGCCTTTGAAAAAGGCACCGCATTGGGAACGCCTCCCAAGATTCCTGCACAGCATGGACTCGAAAGTCCATGCAGTGCAGGAACTGTTGTGCATGCACACAGGGGGACACGTGGTATGCCCCTCTGTGCGCATCCACAAGCTGAGAAGGATAGAGGGCCCCCTTTGTTTCCTCTCGGCCAGTCTTGACATGGAGTAGAAACATCCATGCCACTTCCGGTGGAGAGGAAACTCGTAATATGTTTGGCGGGACCGCCGCAGTCCTACGAAGCATATTGTGGCATCTAACCGCTGCACCACCTCCAGGGACCTGTGGTTTCCTAGCAGCGGTCCTAGGACATTCCGACCGCCCAACTCCTAATGGGGCAGTCGATCTGCAGGTGCAGCTGTGGCTGTACCGCCGCGCCCAAGCAAGTCTGGCGGTCCTGGAACCTCCAGACGGGTAATCAGGGCCTATGTCTCTTCTATACATTTAGGGCTAGATTACAAGTTTCAGTGGTGGGGGCGGTAGGCCACTGCACACCGCTGAGACTCGTCGCCTCCCACCTAATTACGACTTTAAAGTAGTCTGGTGGGCGGGCGGCATGGCGGTCCCAGGGTGGTGCCTCTTTGAAAGGCTGATGTGCCTTTAAAAAATGCAAAAGCAACAGTTGATGGACAGAATGCAGAACAATGTCATACATTCACCCCAGGTCAGAGATCTGGGCCTAAATCCATCTTTTTTTTGCACTCCACACCACCCCAGTTCAGACATGGCCATATGCAAATCAGCCTTGACCCTGTGTCTCATGGGAACAGTCCAGCCCGAACTGCCAAGCCATGTCTCTCCTGGACCGGAATCAAGCATCCTAGGACCGGTTTCTGGCTATCAGCCGTCTTCAGCCAGGATAGCTTGACTCCTCTGGTGTGGAGATCATGGGACTCACGCCTGAGCATATCCATCCCACTCGGGGTGACAAATGCAAATACAACAGTTGATGGACAGAATGCAGAACAATGTCATACATTCACCCCAGTACAGAGATCTGGGCCTAAATCCATCTTTTTTTGCACTCCACACCACCCCAGTTCAGACATGGCCATATGCAAATCAGCCTTAACCCTGTGCCTCATGGGAACAGCCCAGCCCAAACTGCCAAACCATTTCTTTGCTGGACCGGAATCAAGCATCCCAGGACCGGTTTCTGGCTATCAGCCGTCTTCAGCCAGGATAGCTTGACTCCAGTGGTGTGGAGAGCATGGGACTCACGTCTGAGCATACCCATCCCACTCGGGTTGACAAATGCAAAAACAACAGTTGATGGACAGAATGCAGAACATTGTCATACATTCATCCCAGTACAGAGATCTGGGCCTAAATCCATCGTTTCTTTGCACTCCACACCACCCCAGTTCAGACATGGCCATATGCAAATCAGCCTTGACCCTGTCCCTCATGGGAACAGTCAAGCCCGAACTGCCAAGCCATGCCTTTCCTGGACCGGAATCAAGCATCCTAGGACCGGTATCTGGCTATCAGCCGTCTTCAGCCAGGATAGCTTGACTCCAGTGGTGTGGAGAGCATGGGACTCACGTCTGAGCATACCCATCCCACTTGGGGTGGCAAATGCAAATACAACAGTTGATGGACAGAATGCAGAACAATGTCATACATTCACCCCAGTACAGAGATCTGGGCCTAAATCCATCTTTTTTTGCACTCCACACCACCCCAGTTCAGACATGGCCATATGCAAATCAGCCTAAACCCTGTGCCTCATGGGAACAGCCCAGCCCGAACTGCCAAACCATTTCTTTGCTGGACCGGAATCAAGCATCCTAGGACCGGTTTCTGGCTATCAGCCGTCTGCAGCCAGGATAGCTTGACTCCAGTGGTGTGGAGAGCATGGGACTCACGTCTGAGCATACCCATCCCACTCGGGGTGACGAATGCAAAAACAACAGTTGATGGGCAGAGTGCAGAACAATGTCATACATTCACCCCAGTACAGAGATCTGGGCCTAAATCCATCGTTTTTTTGCACTCCACACCACCCCAGTTCAGACATGGCCATATGCAAATCAGCCTTGACCCTGTGCCTCATGGGAACAGTCAAGCCCGAACTGCCAAGCCATGCCTTTCCTGGACCGGAATCAAGCATCCTAGGACCGGTATCTGGCTATCAGCCGTCTTCAGCCAGGATAGCTTGACTCCAGTGGTGTGGAGAGCATGGGACTCACGTCTGAGCATACCCATCCCACTTGGGGTGACAAATGCAAAAAGAACAGTTGAAGGACAGAATGCAGAACAATGTCATACATTCACCCCAGTACAGAGATCTGGGCCTAAATCCATCGTGGATGATTCACAGGGTCAGACTGATTTCCATATGGCCATGTCTGAACTGGGGTGGCAGAGTGGGCTAAAGAACGGTGATGGATTAAACCCAGATCTGTTGACTGGGTGTGAGTGTCTGATTGGTTCAGCTGCTCCGTCCATCACCACCCCCTTTTGTACAGCATTGTTCGCCATAGGTTGGCAGGGTATGCTCAGACGTGAGTCCCCTGCTCACTTTGCCACTGGATTCAAGCAAGCCATGCTGAAGACGGCTGAAATGCCAGAAACCGGTCCTCGGAATCTTGTTTCCGGTCCAGGGAAGGCATGGCTTGGCAGTTTGGGCTGGACTGTTCCCATGAGGCACAGGGTCAGACTGATTTGCATATGGCCAAGTCTCAACTGGGGTGGCAGATTGGGCTAAAGAACGGTGATGGATTAAACCCAGATCTGTTGACTGGGTGTGAGTGTTTGATTGGTTCAGATGCTCCGTCCATCACCACCCCCTTTTGTACCGCTTTGTTCGCCATAAGTTGGCAGGGTATGCTCAGACGTGAGTCCCTTGCTCACTTTGCCACTGGATTCAAGCAAGCCGGGCTGAAGACGGCTGAAATGCCAGAAACCGGTCCTCAGAAGCTTGTTTCCGGTCCAGGGAAGGTATGGCTTGGCAGTTCGGGCTGGACTGTTCCCATGAGGCACAGGGTCTGAGTGATTTGCATATGGCCATGTCTGAACTGGGGTTGCAGAGTGGGCTAAAGAACAGTGATGGATTAAACCCAGATCTGTTGACTGGGTGTGAGTGTTTGATTGGTTCAGATGCTCCATCCATCACCACCCCTTTTTATACCGCTTTGTTCGCCATAAGTTGGCAAGGTATGCTCAGACGTGAGTTCCTTGCTCACTTTGCCACTGGATTCAAGCAAGCCGGGCTGAAGACGGCTGAAATGCCAGGAACCGGTCCTAGGAAGCTTGTTTCCTGTCCAGGGGAGGCATGGCTTGGCAGTTCGGGCTGGACTGTTCCCATGAGGCACAGGGTCAGATTGATTTGCATATGGCCAAGTCTGAACTGGGGTGGCAGAGTGGGCTAAAGAACGGTGATGGATTATACCCAGATCTGTTGACAGGGTGTGAGTGTTTGATTGGTTCAGATGCTCAGTCCATCACAACCCCCTTTTGTACCGCTTTGTTCGCCATAAGTTGGCAGGGTATGCTCAGACGTGAGTCCCTTGCTCACTTTGTCACTGGATTCAAGCAAGCCGGGCTGAAGACGGCTGAAATGCCAGAAACGGGTCCTCGGAAGCTTGTTTCCGGTCCAGGGAAGGCATGGCTTGGCAGTTCGGGCTCGACTGTTCACATGAGGCACAGGGTCAGACTGATTTGCATATGGCCATGTCTGAACTGGGGTGGCTGAGTGGCCTAAAGAACGGTGATGGATTAAACCCAGATCTGTTGAATGGGTGTGAGTGTTTGATTGGTTCAGATGCTCCGTCCATCACCAACCCCTTTTGTACCGGTTTGTTCACCATATGGTGGTAGGGTATGCTCAGACGTGAGTCGCTTCCTCACTTTGCCACTGGATTCAAGAAAGCCGGGCTGAAGACGGCTGAAATGCCAGAAACCGGTCCTAGGAAGCTTGTTTCCTGTCCAGGGAAGGCATGGCTTGGCAGTTCGGGCTGGACTGTTCCCATGAGGCACAGGGTCAGACTGATTTGCATATGGCCAAGTCTGAACTGGGGTGGCAGAGTGGGCTAAAGAACGGTGATGGATTATACCCAGATCTGTTGACTGGGTGTGAGTGTTTGATTAGTTCAGATGCTCCGTCCATCACCACCCCCTTTTGTACCGCTTTGTTCGCCATAAGTTGGCAGGGTATGATCAGACGTGAGTCCCTTGCTCACTTTGTCACTGGATTCAAGCAAGCCGGGCTGAAGACGGCTGAAATGCCAGAAACCGGTCCTCGGAAGCTTGTTTCCAGTCCAGGGAAGGCATGGCTTGGCAGTTCGGGCTGGACTTTTCCCATGAGGCACAGGGTCAGGCTGATTTGCATATGGCCATGTCTGAACTGGGGTGGCAGAGTAGGCTAAAGAACGGTGATAGATTAAACCCAGATCTGTTGACTGGGTGCTTGTGTTTGATTGGTTCAGATGCTCCGCCCATCACCACCCTTTTTGTACCGCTTTGTGCCTTTAAAAAAGGCACCGCAATGGAACGCCTCACAAGGTTCCTGAACAGCATGGACTCAAAAGTCAATTCTGTGCAGGAACTGTTGTGCATGCACACAGTGCGGACAAATGTTATGCCCCCCTGTGTGCATCCACAAGTGGAGGAAGCTTTGTTTCAGCTCCACCAGGGTTGACATTGAATAGAAACCGCCATATCATCGCCGGGGGAGAGGAGACTCGTAATAAGATTGATGGGACATCATATTGCGGCCTCCTACTGCCGCGCCACATCCAGGAAAAGGAGGTTCAACCACCCAACTCGTAATAGGGCGGTCGGATTGCAAGTCTGGCAGACCTTGGACCTCCAGACTCATAATCAGGGCCTTAGTGTGCCATGTTTAATTGTTTTGTCACTGCTCTGCACAGAGCCACTTTTCACTGCATAACCAGCACTTTTGCAAACTATTTGCCCAGATTAGAAGTATTTCTATATGTATTCTCCCTGTGAATGTCTCCACTCTGATACGCTGGTATTGAGTATATTGATTTAGTAAACAATTACAGGCCATTTCATCATTTATTGGAAGTTTGCTGAGTCAACTCTGACAGCTATAATTGATATAAACTTTACATAGTGGTGCTGTCGCCATGGGCTCTGTGTGATAGGCAGTAGTGGCACCTGTCATGAGGATGTGTGAGCTCTTATCAGCGGCTGCCCTGGTGGAGGACACATGAGTTTCTCCATGTGTCCGCGGCAGTGCTTTAGGTGGAAATATAGAAGTGCAGGTACTCACTCTTTAAAGTACCTGTTTGCTCCTGAGAAGTGCAAGTACTCTCTCATTTAATGTATCGCAGCAGAGCTGAGAAGTGCAAGTTCTCCCCTTTCAAATTAAAGCAGTGCAGGTACTCAGTACCGGGCAGTACCTGCCCACCTAAAGCACCAGCCCTTGGACTAACATTTTGGAGTGCGTGAATTGCTTATGTCTGGCTGTCAGGTGGATGCACATGCTGCTCTGGTGTGTCCTGACACTAGCGTACTGCAGGTTGTACCATTCTCGTCATGCTGGATAGTGTGACAGCAGATATGTCCCAGCTCCTGACTTGTTGAATGGTTTGTGGCGGCTGCTCCTGTGTGTCTTGGCACCTGGCGTCCCTGAGGGGTCTCAGAGCAACTTTGCATTACGTACTTTGGCTTTGCTGCTGTCTTCCATTTCCGTTGTATTTTTTCAGCTTCCTTCCGGACCCACTAAAATCTGCTGTGTAATTATATGATGATGACGATTCAAGTCAGAAAAAACGTAAAACGTGCCCTTGTCCTCAGGAATGGAACATGCATCTTCTCGGGGTGGGGGTGTTTGGAGGAGTGAGAATGAGCACTAGACGTTATGACTTGAGGAAAATTTATGTTTTGAAGTTGCAGTTGAGTAATGTTCGTCTGGTTATTTATTTAGAAACGTGTACAGCCGGCTTAGCCCGTAGACGGTCTTGCCCTGCAGCCTGCGCCATTTCCTTGAATACCTTTTTTGTTCCACTCTGCGGGAACGTCCTGTGCAGTCAGGCCGCCGCCGCCGTCGCCCGGTATGAACCTCAGCGGATTTCTCCAAATGTTCCTGGACAAAGACCCTGAGGGTCATTTATCACTCGGGCATTCACTCGACAGAGTAAACCTCTACACAGTCAGAAACATGTGCTGGGGCTCAAGCCGGCCTCTACCCCCACTTCTCACCTTTCATTTGGTACAGCGGTAGATGTGCATTAAAACAAGCATTGGCAAAGCCAATAGGTCGCACCTATGCCACAGCTATTGGCTATGCCAATTTGTTTTAGCAGTGTTGTACACCACAGTGGCTGCTGTTCAGCATGGATAAAGGTCCGTAGAGTAAATAAAAGTGGTGTGGAGTGGAGTGTCGTAATGTGGAGTAGAGTGGAGTGTTATAAGTGGCAAACAGTGGCGTACAGTGGAGATGCATGGCGTGGAGAGGAGTGAAGTGGAGAGTCATGCATAGAAATCAGTGTTGTGAAGTGTCATGGAGGAAGTAGAGTATAGTAGAGTGGAAGGGGTAGAGCATACAAGCCAATACACCCGATTGAGGCAGGAGACTACCGATTTTTCAAGCCAAAAATGGCTTTATTTCAGCTGTCTCCTGCCTGAAATTGCATATTCTACAATAGAAGTCAATGGGGAATTTTCATTCTCCTGATTTTTTACTTTAAACCTCCCACGTCCCTATCCTAAGATGTTGGCATGTATGGGGTAGAGTTAAGTGGGGTAGGGCGGAGTACAGTGCCAAGTTGAGAAGAGTTTCATAGAGTGGAGTGACAATGAGAGTCGTGGAGTGGTGTACAGCAGAGGGGACTGGCTTAGAGGGTGTTATGTAGAGTGGAGTAGGTTGTTGTAGAGTAGAGTGGCATATAGTGGATAGTGGAGTACATTGTTATAGAGAGGAGTGAAGTACAGTGAAGTAGTGTGGGACAGATTGGAGTGGAGTAAAGTAGCATGGAGTGGCATTGAGGGAGATGTGTAGAGCCTCGCAGAATGGAGTAGTGTCATAGAATGGCATAGAGGTGAGTAGAATGCTGTAGAGTAGAGAGGCATAGGGTGGAGTAGAGAATTAGGGGAGCACAGTTTAATTGAATGGAGCATCATAGAGTGGAGTCTCATTGAGTGGGGTATCATGGAGTGGAGTATCGTAGAGTAGAGTGGGGTAGAGTGGCCTAGAGTGAAGTGCCGTAAAGTACAGTGGTGCTAAGCAGATTGGCGTAGAGTGCAGTGGCGCAGAGTGCAGTAGCATAGAATTCAGTGGTGTAGAGTACAGTAGACTGGTGTAGAGTTGTGTGGTGCAGAACAGAGGATAGTGGTATAGAGTGCAGTGGTATAGAGTGCCATCATGCAGAGTAGAGTGTCAGAGTACAGAGTTGTAAAACGCAGGGTCATAGAGTGCTGGGTAGGATAAAGTGGCGTAGAGTGCAGTGACATAGAGTGCAATGGTGTAGAGTAACGTAGCGTGCAGTGGCATAAAGGTCAGAGGCATAAAGTAGAATGTTGTAGAGTATAGTGGCCTAAAGTGCAATGGTACAAAGTAGTTGGCGTAAGTGCAGTGGCATAGGGTGCATTGGTTTTGGCTAAAGTGGTGTAGAGTGCATTGGCATAGAGTGCAGTGGTTTAGAGAACAGTCATACAGCATAGACTGTAGACTAGCAGCGGCTGCTCCATTAGGGCGGAGGAGCCCCACCCCACCACCACCAGTGCATAAAACGATAATAAAACGGATTGAAAAACCCGCTTTATTATCGTTTTATTTTAATCCCATGGACCCTCCCCAGGACTCTGATGAGTCTTGTGGGCAGGTCAAGGGGATGACACTGCTGGTGGGGGAGTGGTGGGCAGTCCCTTCACTGCGCACGAGGTGTTTGGCCGGTAGTCATAGGCCGGCCAAACATCTCATGCGCAGTGATGCTGTCGCAGCCTCTGCTGCGTTGCGGGGGCTGGAGAGAGCAGGCACAGGCTCCCAGTCTGCCTGGGACCGCATGTTGCCGATGCTCAGGCCAAACCTGCATCTGCTCTCATGCGACAGCAGCTTCAGTATTGGCTGTAGAGCAGGCTGGGAGCCTGTGCCAAGCCCCAGAGCCAGAAGCAAGTATTAAGTATTAAGTATTAAGGTAAGTTTATTTTTCTTTCTTTCTTTCTTTCTTTCTTTTGTACCAAAACCCTCCCCACCTTCCTCCTCCCTCCTCCCAAACTCCCTCTCTGGCCCGGCCCGCTCACCCACTTTGGCGGGTGACGGACCACTACTGCTGTAGAGGGGTAGAGTGGTGCAGCATAGAGTGGAGTAGAGTGGCGCAGAGTGCAGTGGCACAGATTAGATTGCTTCAGAGTAGAGCAGAGTGGTGCAGGATAGAGCGCAGTGGCACATAGAGTAGAATGTTGTAGAGTTTAGGAGTTTAGTGGTGTAAAGTTCACCGTATTTGGCATAGGTATAGGGGCTTAGGGTGCATTGGTTTTGAGGAAAGTGGTGTAGACTGAATTGGTGTAGATTGCAATGGTTTAAAGTAGAGTGGCATAGCATAGAGTGAAGTGGAATAGAGTGGCACATCGTAGAGTGCAATGGTGTAGAGTGGAGTGGCACAGAGTTGGGTAGAGTGGCGCAGAGTGTAGTGTCATAGAGTAGATTGTTTCAGAGTAGAGTGAAATTGAGTGAAGAGGTGCAGGGTAGAGCATAGGGGTGCAGGGTAGACTGCAGTTGCATAGAGTAGTGGCATAGAGCACAGTGGTGTAGAGTATAGTCGCGTACAGCAGAGTCAATCAATCAATCAATCAAACAGATTTGTATAGCGCACTACTCACCCGCTAGGGTCTCAAGGCGCTGGGAGGAGGGGGAGTCGCTACTGCTCAAACAGCCAGGTCTTGAGTTGTTTCCTGAAGGAGAGATGGTCCTGGGTCAGCCGTAGGTGGGTGGGGAGGGAGTTCTATGTCTTGGCCGCCAGGTAGGAGAAGGATCTTCCTCCGGCAGTGGCTTTGCGAATTCGTGGGACGGTGGGGAGAGCGAGGCAGGCGGATCGGAGCTGGCGGGTGGGTGTGTAGAATGTGAGAGCTCTGTGTGCGTGGGTGAGGAGTCTGAAGTGATCCTCTTGCTGACAGGGAGCCAGTGCAGGTCTTTCAGATGGGCAGAGATGTGGCTGTGACGGGGGATGTCCAGGATGAGTCGTGCAGAAGCGTTCTATATGCGCTGGAGTCTTTTCTGGAGTTTGGCTGTGGTTCCAGCGTAGAGGGTGTTCCCGTAGTCCAGTCGGCTGGTGACGAGGGCCTGGGTGACCGTCTTCCTGGTTTCGGTGCGGATCCACTGGAAGATCTTTTGGAGCATGCGCAGGGTGTTGAAACAGGATGAGGAGACGGCGTTGACTTGCTTGGTCATCGTGAGGGAGGAGTCCAGGATGAAGCCCAGGTTGCGTGCATGGTCTGTTGGCTTGGGGGCGGTGCCCAGGGCAGGGGGCCACCAGGAGTCATCCCAGGCAGAGGGGGATGGTCCCAGGATGAGGACTTCCGTCTTGTCTGAGCTCAGTTTCAGACGGCTGAGCTTCATCCATTCTGCGACGTCTTTCATTCCTTCCTGGAGGCTGGCTCTGGCGGTGGCTGGGTCGTTGGTGAGAGAGAGGATCAGCTGGGTGTCGTCAGCGTAGGAGATGATGTTTAGGTTGTGTTGGCGTGCGATGGCACGCCGCAGTTGACTTCAGTGGCCGCAGATCGGAACGGGGGGAGAAGGACTCTCTGGGTTCTTACGGCGAGGAACGAGATGATCCCCTCCAAGGCCATTCCTTGGATTCCGGTGTTGCTGAGGCGCTGTATCTGGGTGCCGTGGCATACTGTGTCGAAGGCTGCTGAGAGGTCCAGGAGGATGAGGACAGCTGTTTCCCCGTTGTCGAGCAGAGACCTGATGTCGTCGGTAGCTGCGATGAGGCCGTTCTCGGTGTTGTGGTTTGCTCAGAAACCGGACTGCGAAGGGACGAGGGATCCATTTGTCTCGAGGAAGGCGGAGAGTTGTTTGTTAACGGTCTTCTCGATGACTTTGGGATGAAAAGGGAGGAGCGAGATGGGGCGTAAGTTCTTGAGGTCTGTGGGGTCCGCGGTGGGTTTCTTCAGGAGGGCGCTGAGCTCGGCATGTTTCCAGCTCTCCGGGAAGGTGGCGGATGTGAAGGAGCTGTTAATGATGTCCCAGAGTTGGGGTGCGATGATGGAGTCGGCTTTGTTGAAGATGTGGTGTGGACAGGGGTCGGTTGTGGAGCCGGAGTGGATGGTGTTCATCGTGCAGGTGGTGTCTTCGGAGCTGACCGAGGTCCAGGTGCAGAGGGTGGTGGTGGGGGGCGCTGGTTCGGTGGTTGGGTGCGTGGTCTGTGCGCCGAAGCTGTTGTGTATATCGGAGATCGTGCAGTGAAAGAACGAGGCGAGTGAGTTGCAGAGGTCTTGCTAGGGTGTGATGTCGTTGTTGCAGGCGCTGGGGTTGGAGAGCTCTTTAACGATGCTGAAGAGTTCCTTGCTGTTGTGGGTGTTCTTGTCCAGTCGTTCTTTGAATGTTGTCCTTTTGGTGGTGCGGATCAGCTGGTGGTGTTTGCGGGTGGCGTTCTTGAGGGTTGTTATGTTTTCTGTTGTCTGTTCGTGGCGCCAGGCTTTCTCGAGGGTGCGGCAGGTTGCAGGCGCTGGGGTTGGAGAGCTCTTTAACGATGCTGAAGAGTTCCTTGTTGTTGTGGGTGTTCTTGTCCAGTCGTTCTTTGAATGTTGTCCTTTTGGTGGTGCGGATCAGCTGGTGGTGTTTGCCGGTGGCGTTCTTGAGTGTTGTTATGTTTTCTGTTGTCTGGTCGTGGCGCCAGGCTTTCTCGAGGGTGCGGCAGGTTTTCTTGGAGTTTTTGAGGTTGTTGGTGAACCACGAGGCTTTCTTGCTGCCGGGTCTGCTGGGAGGGTTCTTCAGTGGTGTGAGGTCATCGGCGCAGTTGGTGAGCCACTGTGTGAGGTTGCGGGCTGCTTAGTTGGGGTCCGTCGTGTTGGTGGGAGGGTTCTGGCTGAGGGAGGTGGTGAGCTGGTCGGCGGTGATCTTGCTCCAGCTTCTGCGGGGAACCTGTTGCGGGTGGTGGTAAGTCGTGGTTCTCCTGAAGTTGAAGTGGACGCAGCTGTGATCTGTCCAGTGTAGTCCGGTGGAGTGGCTAAAGGAGATGTGCTTGCTGGAGGAGAAGATGGGGTCAAGCGTGTGGCCGGCATAGTGGGTGGGGGTGTTCACCAGTTGCTTGAGTCCGAGGTTGGAGAGGTTGTCCAGCAGGGCGGCAGGGTTGCTGTCATTGTTGTTCTCCAGGTCGAAGTTGAGGTCCCCTAGGAGGTGTAGTCTGAGGAGGTTAGGGCGTGCAGGCTGACGAAGTCTGCGATGGCTTCGCTGAATTGTGTGCGTGGTCCCGGGGGTCTGTGGAGGAGAGTGCCTCTGAGTGTGGTCTTGGGGTCGGTGTGTATCTGGAAGTGAAGGTGCTCGGCGGCGGTGAAGGTGTCGTCGGAGTTGGTCGTGATTCGGATGGTGTTTCTGTGAACGATGGCGATGCCTCCTCCGGTTTGGTTGACGCGGTCCCTCCGGGTGATCTTGTAGCCATCCTGGATGGCTATGGCGATGTCGGGGGCTGAGGAGGCGTTCATCCAGGTTTCTGTGAGGAAGGCGATGTATGGTGATGTTGTGTGGAGGAGGTTCCAGAGTTCGACGGCGTGCCTGTGGACGGAGCGGGTGTTGAGCAGGATGCACTTGAGGTGATTATTGCTGGTGCCTGGCTTGGCGGGCGCGGTGCAGGTTCGGAGGCAGGTGAATTTGCAGGCTTGCCAGGTGAAGGGTCGGTGGGTGCGTTTCGGGATGGCTCGGTAGCAGGCAGGGTTCCGGCCGGCGTTGAGTGCGTGGAGGGTGGCGGAGTCATAAGTTCGTCGTGTGGGCTGGCATCGTCAAGAGCCAGTGGTCCTGGCACTGGGCGCAGTCCAGGCGCGGACGGGCGTGGATGGGCTTGCCATTGGCACGCCTTCGATGCACAATCGGCGTGCTCTCTACGCGTGAACGCTGCGCGTACGCGTGGACTCCGCCATAAATGGCGAAGTGGGAGGGAGGAGCAGCTGGGAGGCGGTAGCGGGGTGGCGAATGGGGCAGTGGGGGGTGGAGCCGCAGGGACGCAGCAGCGGGAAGGAGGACCGGGAGGCAGGAGGGAGGGGTCACAGAAGGACGGGCACAATCACAGGGGCACACGGGGAAGAGAAGCAAAAAAAGCACATAATCACAGGGGCACACGGGTCACAGAGGAAATGGGGACAACAACAGGGCACGGGGGAAACCGGGGACAGAGGCACAGAAGCGGCAGGCACCGGAGAGCTTACCGGGCGGCAGCAGCAGCGAGGGCACGGCGGGCAGCTGCACAGGAGGACCGTGCAGCGTCTGGGGGGGCGACCTACCTGCTGGCAGAGTGGTGCAGAATTTGTTGCAGCGGCATAGAGTGGAGTATAGCGGTGTAAAAAACAGTGGCATAGCGTGCAGTGGCATAGGGTAGATTGTTTCAGAGTAGAGTGAAGTGGAGTAAAGTGGAGTGGTGCAGGCTAGAGTGGAGTGATATAGAGTTGAGTGGTGCAGAGTGGAGTGACCTGAACAGGAGTGAGGTAGAGTGCAGTTGCGAAAAGTGTTACGGTGCATAGTAGAGTGGGGTAGAGTGCACTGGCAAAGAATAGAGTGGTGCAGAGTAGAGTGGCATAACGTGAAGTGCCATAGAGTGCCGTGTCATAGTGCAGTGGTTTACAGTAAATTAGAGTGATGTAGAGTGCATTGGCATAGAGTGGCGTAGAGTGGTGTAGAGTAGAATGGCACAAGTAGAGTGGCACCGATTAGAGTGGCGCAGAGTAGAGTGGCATTGGGAGTAGAGTGGAATAGAGTTTAGTGCCATCACATCGCAAGTCATATCAACGACTTGCTGTATGAGGGGTGCAACACCAGGGAATGCGTTGGATTTTAAATCCAACACCTTCCTAGCTAGTGCACACACTGGAGTAGGAATAGTAATTAATACTATTCCTATGTCCAGCGCGCCCCCTTCTGGGTGTCGTTGATACGACTTGCGATGTAATGGCACACGTGGTAAAAATGCGGTCATTGTAACCACAGCGTTGTAAACTTCTGCGTTGTGAATGCACATGTTGTAACGTGCTATATTCGCCTGCAGGGCTTTAAGTGGGCCAAGTCCTGCTGGGCCTCTTAACAGGCAGTAATTAAAAACTGTATTTAAAATGGGTGCCTATTGGGTCCTAAAGTCATGTGCTTTACAGGCAAAAACAATGTTTAAATTACCAAAAATGGCTACAAGGTGTTGAGGTAAACCATAACAGTGATACAGTCACTGTTTACATTTCATTTTTACTTCATCTTTCATTCTCCCAGGATATTTTTTTTTTCTATATGTTGTGCTTCTGTAGTTTTTTCATGAAACATAGCACTCGTTTGGGTATCCAGTCACCGCTAGATATGTCGGTGAGTTCCAGTTGTAGGTGAGCGTTCATGATGGGGGGACAAGTGAGAGCTCTGGAGGTGAGTCTGAAGGTAGTGTGAATTTCTCAGAGTCCCTGTCGGTGTTATGAAAGTGCTCAGACTTCATTCACATGCAATGATTGGCCTCTTTGCAGAGCAATTTGCACACATGTGCCAACTGTAATTGGGATTTTTTGCCAAAGTGTTTGAAGGAGCTACAGAGCTGTCAAAATAGAGGCAGTGCAAAAAAAGCAATATAAAATGCAGTGCTTGAAGCTGAGTTGGTAGATTGTGTGTTCAGGGAGTGAAGTGAAGAGATGAAGAGGAGTTTGTGCAGAAGAGAGTGGCAAGACAGTGTGAAGAGGAAAATGATGCTGTGTGAGATACACAGATGCAATATTCCAGAAAGAAGTGGGCAAAAAAGGGCATGAGTGTCTAACAGAGTATGGGACCGCAGAGGAGAGTGGAGCACAAGCAACACAGATGACTGAGACTCTCTGAAGACCACTTCCCCTTTCACAGATTTTTGCAATGTTTAATTCAGTTTCAAAATGGCAGAATTGAAATGTTATCAATTCTAAATGTTCACAACAAAATCATAGTTGTTACTCATTTATTTGATGCGTCCGACAAACATTGGCAACACCAAAAGGTCTGGCTATGCTTTGAAAGCACAGGATTTAAGTTTTCATGTTTTAAGCCACAATCCTTAATTGAATAGACCAAGTTTATGGAAAAAGATTCCCAGTTACACTTCTTTGCCAATGCCCTTTTTAATGAATTCCCACCTTTTTCATCCCACCCGAAGCACTGGCCACCTGATAAGATGACAATAGTGATCTGATGAATACAAAAACGTAGTGCTTCACGCACCTCCCAGGCCTTACATGTGATGCTTGAACACTTGTGATGCAGCACTTCAGCAATTGAAGTTGGCTCTTAAATTGAATGTTCCCCGCTGCAACGTCGTTTTACTCTATGTGAATTCACTTGTGCATATGAGAAGTATGAGGCATAGCATATGTGTGCCAGTGATGTTATCTTTTGCTGTTGGGTTCTAAGAAAATCCATCTTGGTTCACTTTCACCAGCAAGTCGGGTCTTCAAAGCCCCCAGCATTACACTACCCACTTCCCTTACACTCTGTGTGGACTGTCAACCACCCTTTTCTGCAGTTTGATCGTGGGTCACGGGGCCAGTGTTTGTGCTGGTTTCACACCTACTCTGAGAACTCCAGCACAGAGGTGCACTTTACTAACACTTCATTGGCTTCCAAACAATGACTTCTAATATCACTTAATCTTGTTTCATTCTAATGCATTGCATATAATGAGTGTTCTGCTAAATCGAAGCACATGTTTAGCACAGTTGCTCAAATCACAAATGCATGTGTGAACTTACAAATATAACGTACATGTCAACATGGTATACATCTTATCAGTAGCGGCTCATGGAGGGAGTGTTGCCAGGCGGTGACGCAGGGCGGGGGAGCGTCAGGGTGGGAGGTAGTAAACTCTGTATTATGGCCGAATTTAGGTAAGTATGCAAATAAATAAATTTTAAAAAATCGTTGCGCGCGCTGCATTGCATTTGGTACCCCAATCTGGGTCTATTAACAATTTGGTGTCCCTGCCACATTCCAAACCAGGACCCTTAAATGCCGGTGACATCCTTTGATATGAGTATTTTCAGGCATATACTCAATGGTTTCTCCCCTCTCTCAATTATTGGGGGATTGTCAACGCCCTGCCCCCTTACACCCACGTCAGATGACTCACAATTACCCTTGGTATTGACGACCAGCCCTGACCATAAGGGGTCTTCCAACAGGTGCTTTGTCACATGTGACCTAGTGGTCCTCACACTTTCATCCTGGGGCAGCAATCCTCCTTCCTGTAGTCATCCTTGTCTTCCTGCTGGACCTGAATATATGTAAATCAGTCTGACCCTGTGCCTCATGGGAACAGTCCAGCCCGAACTGCCAAGCCATGTCTTCCCTGGACCAGAAACAAGCATCCTGGGATCGGTTTCAGATTCATAATCCTCATCAGCCAGGCTATCTTGAATCCAGTGGTAGAGTGAGCAAGGGACCCACGCCTGGGCATACCCTGCCAACTTAGGGTGAACAAAGCGATACCAAAGGGGATGATGGACGGAGCGTTTGAGCAAATCATACACTCACCCCCTGTCAACTGATCTGGGTTTAAACCATCACCATTCTTTAGCTCACTCCACCACCCCAGTTTAGACATGGCCATATGCATATCAGTCTGACTCATGGTAACAGTCCAGCCCGAACTGCCAAGCCATGTCTTCCCTGGACCGGAAACAAGCATCCTGGGACCAGTTTCAGATTCATATTCCTCATCAGCCAGGCTATCTTGAATCCAGTGTTCTGCGTTCTGTCCATCAACTGTTGTTTTTGCATTTGTCACCCGAGTGGGATGGGTATGCTCAGACGTGAGTCCCGTGCTCTCCATGCCACTGGAATCAAGCTACCCTGGCTGATGAGGACTGAAAGCCCGAAACCGGTCCTAGGATGCTTGTTTCCAGTCCAGGGAGGACTTGGCTTGGCAGTTCAGGGTGGACTGTTCCCATGGGGCACAGGTTCAAGACTGATTTGCATATGGCTGGGTTCAAACTGGAATGGCATGGTGAGCAAGAAAACATTGGATTTAGGCCCAGATCTCTGTACTGGGGTGAATGTATGACATTGTTCTGCATTCTGTCCATCAACTGTTGTTTTTGCGTTGAGTCTCTAAATGTCATCAATGGAGGAGGTTTCCAGGTAGATCTGGTAGTCATCTGCATAGAGGTGGAAGGGGATGTTGACTTTTTTGAGTAGGGTGGTTAAGGGTTCCTTGTATATGTTGAACAGTTGAGGGGAGAGCACTGAGCCTTGGGGGACACTACTGCTGATGGGGTTTAGGTCCGATGTAAAGGATTTGATTTTTGTCCTTTGGGAGCGGTTGTGTAAGAAGGAGGAGAACCAGTGTAGGACCACCTCATCAGCACCTATCCTATCTTGGAGAGCCTTGATGAGTAGATTGTGATCAACCGTGTCAAAGGCTGCCAAAAGGTCCAGGAGGAGGAGTAGGCAGCATTGATCAGTATTTAGAGACTTGTGGATGTCGTCCACGATGTTAAGGATCACGGTCTTGGTG
Organism: Lissotriton vulgaris; assembly: GCF_964263255.1. Classification (NCBI taxonomy): domain Eukaryota; kingdom Metazoa; phylum Chordata; class Amphibia; order Caudata; family Salamandridae; genus Lissotriton; species Lissotriton vulgaris. The sequence goes on along the minus strand of NC_141687.1, from coordinate 866,047,651 downwards.
CTACAGATTTTTCTGAAGCCCGATTGGTGGGGATCTTACAGGTTGATGCTGTCCATGTGCTGAGTCAGTTGAAGGAGAACTAATTTTTTGAGTATGTTGGAAAGTAGGGAGAGATTGGAAACTGGTCTGAAGTTGTTCAGATCGTTTTTGTCAAGGCCTGGCTTTTTCATTAGTGGTGCGGCTTGGCCAACTTTGAATCAGTCTGGTATGATGCCAGGAGCTGTTTATGATCTTGCACCAAAATGTGGCAACGGATAGTTTCAGCTTTTTGGTCAATTGAGTGGGTATAGGATTAAAGACGTGAGATGTGGGTTTGGAGAAGGAGATCAGTTTACAAATCTCAGCTTTAGGTATGGGTTGAAGGATTTTCAGGCTTTCGTGGGGGGCTTGCGTGTGCTGGTTTCGATCTCTGAGGTTGGGCTTTTGCAGGAGGGATTGAGGTTGATGTCTAGTGAGAGCTCAATTCTGGTGATTTTGTCGTTGAAGAAGTTAGCAAAGTTGTCACACAGGTCTTTTGAGGCCTGAACTGGGGTGGCAGAGGGCTTGGAGATTTGTTGCCTGATGATGTTAAAGAGTTCTTTTGGTCTGTTTTTCACGTTGTCCAAAGCGGTGCAGAAAAAGGTGATTTTTTTCGTTTTTGATGTGTCTTTTGTATTTCCTTCGGGCTGCTTTTAGTTGTTTGCGAAAGGTTGTAGAAGGATTGTTCCTCCATATCGTTCTGTAGCTCTAAGTTGTCTCCTTTCAGCGTTGATGTTCGTGTTGAACCAGGATCTTGATGGAATATTCCTGATTTTTTTAATTCCAGGGGGGTAGTTGGTCTGGGATGGACGTCATAGTTATGTTGTAGTGAGAGATGAGTTCCGTTGTGGAGAGACTATCTGGGGAGATAAGCAGGAGCGAGTTTATCTTTTCTTCGAGGTTGACCATGTTGATCTGTGTTAGATTTCTCGTCCATTTGGGTGGTCTGGGATGGAATGTTGATATGTGATCGGTTGAGTGATGTGGAATAGTATTAAGTGGTGGTCAGAGCCAGTCAACAGGCAGGATGTGGTCTATTGTGAATGTGTTGCGTTGGGCGATAATGGCATGTAGTATTGCTACTTTGTTATGAGTTTCATCTGAGTAGTGCTGGGTAAGGTTGCTGCTGTGTAAGAGCTCATTCAGATATTGGATTAGTGAGTTGTTTTTATCATTCCAGTGCAGGTTGAGGTCGCCCAGAATTAGGTTGCTGGTGTCTCGGAGTGAGCAGTGAGCAACCAGGTCGGACAGGTGTTTAGTTAATGTGGTGGTGTTGCCTGGGGGATGGTATAGGAGATGGCATTGTAGTGTTTTGATGTCGCTTGTGTTAATGTTGACAGTTAGGCATTCAAAGGAGTTATAGTTAAAGGTGTCAATTTCGGTCACAAACATGTTGTTGTGAATGATTGCTAAACCCCCGCCTCTTTGGTCTTTTCGGTTTTTGTTGATGATTGCAAAGCCTGGAGGCACAAGAGTATACATGATTGGTGGTGAGCAGTCATTTAGCCAAGTCCAGGTGATGAAGGCTATGTCTATGTCATGGGTGAGGATGGATTCTGCTAGCTCTGTGGCATGTTTGGTGGCTGATCTGCAGGTTATGAGCATGCAGTTGGTAGCTGGTGCCTCTTTATTTGTTTTTTTTTTAGGAGGGCCCTGGGGATGTTGGTGAGAGAGTCTGGGGGTCTAGGGGATTTCGGAAGGGAGGGGTCTCTTCTGAATTCAGTGATTACCTGAATCTTGAATTGAGGGATGACAGTAGAGGGGATGTCGTAGGAGGAAGTAAGCTCTGCCGCTTCATTCAAGGACATAGCCTCTCTATTTATTTTGGGTCTCAGTGTCTGACTCGGGAGGGGGATTGAGATCCAATTGGGTCGGGGAGCCTTGGGGAGCCCTTGGTGTGTGGGGTTGGAGATGGTGGGAGTGCAGTGGGAATTTTGGGAAGGCTTATGGAACGTGGCGAGGTTGGTTAGGATTTCGTTAAAGCCCTGTATTATAGTAGCTAACTGGCGTTCAAGCAGGGAGAGATGCTGCCCCGTCTCTTCCAGAGTGGGGGTGGGTGGGTTCTGGGCGGTGTCTTCTTGAAGGGGAGATGGCCTGACGATGTTGTGCTGCCATCTACTTGTTATTGTGCTGTCTGTAAAGGCTTTGAGCTGGGCCGTGGGTGCAGGGAGTGGGGGATCATGTTGTGGCATCTTTGTTCTTTTGCATGTGGGTATAGGGAGGTAGATGGGAGACTTTGATTGTATATTGAGGTCGATCGGTATTATTGGGGGGAGGTTATAGGGAGGGGTGATCACGGAGACGGTCAAACAGGGAGGGGGAGCATTGTTCTGGGTGACAGAGGCGTGGGTGGTGTCTTGTGGTGGAAAGCTAGAGTTTTTGGTAGAGGGTGTAGGAGTCGCATTATAACAGACCGCACCAGTAGCCTTTTTGGGGGGGGGCAAGATGACCCTGGGCTATATCCTGACCTTTTCTTTTGCCCATGGCTCAGCAGACCCCCCAGGGGCTCCACTTGTGACAAATGGGGCAAAAAGCACGTGTAAGTATGAAGGGATTGTCAAAAAATAAACTAGCCCAAGGGGGAACAAATCGACACAGGAAAACATGACCTCCCCCACAAGTTCCACCTAAGTCAGTTTTCAGCAGTTTGTAACAGCTGAGGGGAATCAGTGGCGGCTGGTGACATTTAAAAGTGGTGAGGCGTAAAATGCAAATCGTACAGCACCGTAGCGAGCGAGCCCGAACCCCTTAAGGAGGGTTCGGGGGGAATTCCCCCCGCAAAAATTTTGAAAAAAGAGTGGACAAATGGTGCATTTTCATGCAAATTTGTGAAAGCAGGAAGGTTAATAAAGCAATTATGAAAGTGCAGTTATTACATTAATAAAGTGGTGTCATATAACATAGGTAGCTGCTTATTCATCTTCATAATAACCACAGAGCTTCATAACAGACTTTGAAACACAATGCATTGCTGAGTACCTCACAGATGTATTTTAATAACAAACAAATAAACAGGACGCAAACTAGCAGCATTTAAATAGAGTGTTCACTTTTTGTAATGAAAATCAGCACGTCTATTTTTCATGGAAGCAAACTTCTCAATGACCTGAACATTGAAGTCTGGTATTCTTTTTACTAACTCACTCTCTATGGAAAGCATTGCTAAGGCATTCAGTCTGTCCTGAATCATGGTGTTTCTCAGGAATGTTTTAATTCGATTCAAAGCGGAAAAGGAACGTTCCGCCTCTGCTGTTGTCATTGGTGTGGTGATGAGTATTTTTAATAAAGTCACTGTTTCTGTTAGTGTGTTTTGCATGTTAAGGTTCAGAATTAAAGCAAGCAAAGAAATTGCATTAGTGGCCTGCCGGTATACATGCATTCCATACAGTACAGTTAATTCTGTTCTCAGATCCTCTTTGTTGAGCATAGGGTAGGCATCCACAGCAGTATTCAGTGCTTGCTCAGGGAAGGAAATATTATATTTAGCAAACAGATCACTTTTTAGTAATGTGGCACTCACCAAATGCTTTTTAAAAGAAAAGCGTTCCTTTGCCTGCATAATTATAGTGTCACATATCTCTTTGGAAATTCGGACTAGACTGCTGATGTCTTTTCTGCGGTTAGAGAAAGTAGAATCATTTGGCAGTTTGCTGTCTAGATTGTCAACCTCTTCTCTGACTTTCGTTATGCTTGTGACAAAGTTGTTGATAGCTGTTTCCACATGGATAGTATCTATTTCACGTTTTTGTAATGTTTCATACAGTGCTTCAACTTTTAGCATTATTTCAAAAAACAAAAACAGCAAAAACTGAAACTCCCTGTCTTGCAGTGTTCTAGCAAAGCCACGGGCCTCATTCCGGCTTTTGTAGTCAAAGTCTTGATTGGCTTCTATGGTGTCAAAACATTTCTCAAGATCAACCCTATATAGGTATATTAGGCGGATTGTACGGATGTGAAAATTCCAACGAGTTGGGCCTCCCTTTGGAATCCTTCTGTTAACAATGGTATGAAGTGCCTCCGTTCTTTTGGGGGAGCGTGAGAAGAATGCTGCCATTCCTCCTACATCCAAGAAGAATATCTTTGCTTCAGAAATCTTTGTTACTGATTGTTGCATAATCAGATTTAGTTGGTGGGCATAACAGTGCACAAAATGGGCATTAGGGTACACATCTTTAATTTTTTTTTGTACTCCACCGGAGGTTCCACTCATTACTGCAGCACCATCGTAGCTTTGTGCAATCAGTTTTTCTTTTTGAGTCTGCTCTGGAAAAATTAAGTTTAGTTCCTGTAGAATAACTGAAGAAATGCTTTCTGCACAAGCGTCTTTTAAATGGGTGAATCCATAGAAGCGTTCCACAACTTTGTTGTCACTGTCAAGGTACCGAAAGACCAATACTGACTGTGTATTCGTGACCACATCAGTGGTGTCATCAGCCTGAATAGCCACAAAGTCTGTGTTTTTCAGCTGTTGTACGATAGTGCTTTTTACAATCTCTAGCATGCACTCAAGCAGTTCATTTTGTATGATTTTTGAGGTGCCCTTGAAGACTGTAGCACTTGATAGATGTGCTTCGAATACATGGTCTATACTTGCTATTAAGTCCACAAGCCCTAAGAATATACCAGGATTTTCAGAGCCTTCCGATTCATCATGCCCTCGTAAAGCCAGTTCAAAATCACCACAGAAACGAATGCAGTCAATGATTTTTGATAGCACGTGTCTATTCCTATCAACTGCTTCATTGTGCTTCCGTATATTTGTTTGGTAGGCCTCGCTTATGTGGGCTTCAATCGGTTTATCTCCCAACATTCCCATTCTTGTCAGATTTTCCATATGTGTTTTCGTGTGTGCATGCTTCTTTACTTTATCTGACAAATGCTTCAAGTCTTTAACTCCTTTTTTGGTCCAAGGAGTTTCACCACCAAACAGCAGGCAGGGGAAGCAGAACAGAGTATTTGTTGAAGAACATCCTGTAAGCCAATCAACTTTTGTGTACCAGGTGTTTGTGAAAGAACGTGTGTAAAGCTTCCCTCTGTCTAGGGAACTTTGTTGTAGGTTTAGGGTTGGCCGGTGAGGTCCTAATTGTTTTACAATTAGTTTGTCTTCACGTTTCAGTCCAAGGAACGGCTTTGCAAGTAGATGCTCTACTGTATTCATGGTGTTGCCAATGTTAGTGTTACCTGTCAATAATCAAAGTACAACGTATGAGGTTTGGTGCATGTATTTAGATGCCACCCACCATGTACACAACTTACATAGCCCTGGACTACTAGAATGTCAAATATAGCAGCAGTTTCCTTACCTTAAACACTGGGGTTGTTGGCTGCGTTGTAGCAGAAAAGGAGGTTGGCGTCTCTTCTTCTTTGCTTGATTTGCCCAAAAATTAGTTCGGCAGCCGGAGGCTTTACCAAATGCTGAAAAGCAAATACAACAAAATGTAGTTGTGTCAACCAAACACACCGACTTTTAACAAAAGCATTCAAACTGTAAAATATGGGCAGGCATGTACAGTGGTGTAACGCAAAATGAGCCTCCTCCCTTGCAGAATGTGCTGAAGCACCCCTTAGTGATCACATCACAATGAATTTCTTTGATCATAAGTGCCTCTTATTACAGAAAAAGTTGGAGACCCTTGGCTTAAGTGATCCACAAAGACTTGACCCTGTACACTGCACATTACATTTGGGTTATACATCAGGTTTCACCTTCTTATAACAATACACTTGAATTTTACTAAGTGGGCTAATGCAATTCCTTCCATTGACCAGTACAGTCTAGGGGGCACACTTTTGGTTCCTATGTGTAGTCTATATGCAGACGACGATCATCTGAATTATTAAGGGACTCAGATCACACTCCTGGAAAGTGGTTACGCCTGCCTTAGCATTGCTTTTGTAGGCCATGTGGACTTTTAGAAGGTTCACGTGGGCAAGCTGGCATAAGCTCTGTAGTCTGGAGATGAACATGTCACAGTCATAGACATGCCATTAGGAAAACGGATACTGGAACCAGGAGGACAAACGCAAAATGAGCCCCCCCTGTAGCACGTAGTTAGCGGTTGATCTATAAACTATAGAGGTAAAATCTTCTCCAGTGAAAATTAATCTACCTTTGAAACAATACATGCACTATGGAAAATATGCAAGAAATACAAATTCAAAGGAAGACTGAAAACTGGTATGTTGTTGTTTTTGTCATTGCATCCAGATATATGATACAACAAGTAACATCATACTTACAAGTCAGGACTACTGGCTTTGTCGATGGTTGTTAGTTGCAAAAGAAAAATAAGCAGCAACTGTGGCTTGTATATAACAATGAAAAAGCTTCCACAATGCTCTTAGGTTTGGTGTAAATCTCAGATATTTTGACATTTCATTTAGGTGCACGTCTGGAAAGCTGTGACATTTGCAGGCATACTCAAGGAAATGTTTGCAAATTCCTATTCACGGGTACGCAGTAAGTGTACTGTGTATTTATTTATGCATGTGAAATTATAATCACATATGTGCAACTGCCCTTTTGCTCTTTGAAGTTAATTTCTCCAAGGACACAAACATTACCTACACACCTATCACTTTTGTTCCATTCTCCTTTTCACCAGGGTGGGAAGAAGTCGTGAAATCACTGAAATGTTTGTCAGCACCGACCAACAAGTGCGTCTGGGGCAGTCAACAAACTTTCGAACGCATTCCCTCCCTGAAATGGGCCGACTATTCCGCCTGCCACAGATTTATTCAAATAAAAATAAAAAGTACGTGTGAGTACTTAAAAGCGTCAAAGTACACTGTGTGGATCACAAACGAGGCACTACACTTGGAAAAAAATGACATTTGCACGTGCAATTTGAACTTGTAAATAAACCGTGCCCTCTTTATTTTCCTTGCAGTCGCATTCATCCATCCACACTTTCTCAATGAGACAGAGAATCTGAGCATCTATAACGTATCCTCTGTGGTGCAGGACATGCGCCTGACACACTGGTTATATTCAGTTTCAGAAAGCACAGACTCGCCAATTTCATAAGTAAGAAAGCAATACACAAGGACGGGACAGGTGCAAAGTCAAGGGAAGCACGAATTTGGGTGTAAAATGGCGGCGGGCACATGAACAGAGTAATGTGACAACAGGGGTTAACTTGTACCGGTGCGAGCAGCTGGTGGCACCGACTCTCTAACTTTTGATGACCAGGACTTCTTTATCTTCTTCTTAATCTGACCCACAGAGAAAGAAAGAAAAGGGAGAACGAAGCAGGAAGGTAAAGACAGGGAAAACACAGAGGAAGGGAGGAATCAGGAACTAAACATAATCTGCAAAAGAGATAAAGAGACAAGAGTTGGGTGGCGGGGAAAGAGGCGTGAAGAGGAATCAGGACTAGGCTGCGTTGGTGAGTAGGGCATGGGGCCCTGCCAGCAGTGGGCTCCTGAGAAAAGGATGGTCCTCGCGCTCAATTTATGAATAAATTAAGCACTCCAGTATAGAAGAACACGGTTTGGGCCCCTCCAGGCACCACACCATATTTGGACGCAGGGGAGGAGTGGTGGAGGTATGGAGTGATGGTAGGGCAGAAGGAGAAAGTATGGCACAGGAAGACTCCGTTTCAATAGGTCTTGGGGGGCAAATATCCATTAAAATGAGCGCCTAGAGGAGAAGCGTAACTGAGATGCACATCCTAATACATCTTACCTACTGGATAACAGAACCTGATGAAATCGGCAGAGAGAGGCAGGAAAAAGCAAGCAACCAAGGCGCACAGCAGAGGAGTTTAGAGCAGAATGGTTTAATACAGTTCTTAATGTGACCGTTTTACTATTTCCAAGTGCTACTATTTGAGGGTTTACTATTAATTAATTTAATGATACAGTTATTGACCTCAGAAGAATGCCAGACTAAGTTGGCCCTTTCTGGACCCCAGCATGTGTCGGCAGGGAGGAGCGCTTAACCCCAGGTCTAGCGTTTTTAAAGGCCATAAAGAAAGCTATTAGAAGCTAATTATTAAGCGCTCCTGGGGGATGGGGCTCAGCCCTTTTCATCCACCAAGGGAGACTTAATGGCGCGTGCTACGGAGGTGTGCGCTTCCAGGAAAAATATGGCGTGCGATGATTCATCATAGGTTTCTGCACACTCTGGAGAGTTAAAGGTCCCCATGGAGGGACAGCTGTGGGCAAATCAGAGCATCTATGAGGCTGTTCCTTTCGATAAACAGTTTAAATATTTGGGGTGAGACACACACAAGAGTTGTCAATAATATCGTTTTAGTTAAGGTTCAATCCATTAATACGTAGGAAGATATCCAATAGGTAACTTAAAATACACACACTGGCCCACAAAACATTCCAGCAATGTAAGCAGGTTTGATCGTGAATGTTTTATGCATGCTGGTTGAGGCGGCGGGACACCTACCCAGTCAATTCTTTGAGAAGCAAGAAAGCAGAAACACAGATGGACCCCAAAGGTCACTTCGAACTTTATTTTGCTTTGGCAATTGACACGAGCCTGCTGTTGTGCATAATATCATTGAGATATAGGTAGCGCGAGCCAGCATGTGGCTAATGAGACTTCGTGCTCACAAAGGTGTTGGTAAAATCGATGACGATGTTTATAATGATACATACAAAGAGGCACTGCTAATTACTGCCTTGCCCACAGAGACAAAAAAAATCCGGTAGTGCGAAGCATAACTGACAGAAATCAGGCGGTGTTATTGTGTAGTTCTCCAGTTTGTACCTGTCCGTGACCCACAACGGTCCAGAAATATTCTCCTAAAATACTTACACTCAAATGTAGTAATAAATCGCGTACCAATTTTAGCTTACACTGGGAGTTATGTTTTAAAAATATCTCTTGTGTGGGACACAGTATAGTTTACTTTATGCTCTCTATTTTCAAAGGAAAGAACCCTGCAGAACAGTGTCAGTTAAATGTTTAATTTGAGCGTTTCAATAAAAGCACCTTTAAAATTGAACAAGTCCCTGATAATGAAACGGTGTGAACCAGTTGAAATCGTTTTAATTCTGACAGCTCACTTGAAAATACCACTGCTTTGAGAGAATTTGTGGCATGAATATTAACTGCCTCTAGAATTTAACCAAAAATTTGTAGTCAATACAGCGATTGGTTGAAACACCCGTTTTTGTTAGTTTTTGTGGAACAACGCCCAAAAAAGTGTTAATGGTCTTTTTAAAATGTATGCATCACTCCCGCTTTTTTTTTTAAATAATAAACAGTTGTAACGAATAAGTAAATCACACAAAACTGAACGTACTGCTTTAAATTCACACCTGCGTTTGGAGAATATCTACGAAATTTTTTAATTCTCCAAAAATTCCAGCACCAGCATTGCTCACATGCATAAGTGTTGGCACATGCGACAATGTACATGGTGACAGTTACACATGTGTAAATGCTTCCCAACCGTGTACGTGCGCTTGCTCACTTTTTTCTTTCTTTTGCCTATGGAGCAATCCAGCCCCGCCTCTGTGGCGAAGTAAGAGCGCCAATATCCCCAAATGCAATTACGGGTAATGCCCTGGTTGGGTAGGAAAGGACTGCTATAATTGGAGATCAGTGGGCCCTCACATTCCCGGGCCCCAGTGCCACTAAACCTGCTGCACAATTGGTAGCTACGCGGCCTACGCCCCTGCACCCACTCACTCAACGTGTTTTTTAGATGCTCCCTCTCCATTCCCATCCTGAATAAGGATGGACTCTTAACATTCAACAAACAGTAGTAACTCTCCAATAGTTTCGAGGGTGAAAATGGGCTGAGAAAATATTTGCAATTGCATAAAAACGCAGGGCCATATTAGCAAGGACTTATACACATAACACCTTGTAGGCCTCAATAGGCACAATGAGCCTGGCTGTGATGCATCTCAAGGTGATCGGTTCACGTCACCAAGACCAGAGAGGTGCTCGTCATAGTGTGGGTAGATGAGATGTCAACTTAAATATATAAAAGTTTAACTTTTATATAATATTTTTCAGGTCCACGTCCATACTTGCACACAGGTCCGGAACGGAAGGATTAGAATTTCACTGACCTGACACTCCACAGGCTCGACGGCGACTGCGAGACTAGGTGAAGCTCAGACCAGACATCCTCTAGACTGTCCCTCATGCGCACGAGTCGACCACGAGGAGAGTGGAGACCACAAGGAGGAAGGGAAGGTGTAGGGTCGATTTGCCCAGCAACTAGAAATGCCCAATCACTGAATGGCTTAACACCAAACCACTACAGTGATTGGGCATTGCTTTAGATGCTCCCACCCCCGCGGTGAGACACTAGACCGTGAACATGTACTACTGTACTGTTACAGGACACTACAGTAGTACAGTACAGTAGTAGCCAGCCAATCCTGACGCTGCTCTCTTTAGAGGAGAACTGCTCTCTAAAGAGAGCAGCATCAGGATTCGACTGAGCACGAAAAAAACGCCGCTCTTTTTTTAAGCACTGGGGTATGTTGCATGAGCGCACCCCGTACTCTGCAGTGCTTGCTTTTTTGAAACCATTTAGTTTGCTCGCTGCACAGAGGCAGTCGGGCAAACACTACATGCGCAGTGCGCACTGTGCCGGCACTCCAGCGCCACCCAGTGTCACTGTCAGACAGTGCATGTCACGTCAAAGCTTCAGCTTGACACGAACCACGGCCGCAGGCTCAGGGCAATAATTATCGGGTAATTTATTCGAGCGGCGCGTTAATTTATAAAAGTTCTATTAACGCGCCGCTCGAATAAATTGCCCGATAATTATTAGTGGGGCAACGCCCCACCGCCCCAATGGTAAAACCGCCGCTGGATAAAAGGATAGGAGGTTTGTCGGGCTTCCAATACCAGTAACAGTACAGTACCTTGCTGTAGAGAGGATCAGAAAAAAAGGGATTAGCGTCCACAGCCAAAGGGGTCCACCTCTTCCTGGCACTGATGGGCGCAGACAGGCCCAGCCTTGTCTGGTGCTTCACTCTGGCACAGCCCCGGTGCGCACACCCGCGTCCTGCACTGCGTGAGACTGACAGTGCCTTTATGGTGCAGGGGGAGGCTCTTCCCTCCTCCCAGGAATGGAGTCAATTGTAGGGTCAGCTGGGGTATGGAGTCCCACCCCAGTAGAGCAGAGACAGGCAAATGGCAGCGGCAGCAGAGTAGGCGTCCACTTCTGTATCCATCTGGGCACAGATGCACACTCTCATGCAAGATACTTCTTAGTGTACACACATCCAAACACACACCATAGGCACACATACGCAAAGTGACCTTTAATCCTCCCATACACACAAACTAACCATCAAACATCCTTGCACAGATACTCATTAATCTTCAAGATTTGAACAGTCCTCCAGCACTTCCCTCGAGAAGCCGGCCATGGGGGTACTCCATAACTTCAGCCACAATAGGAGCTTTCCCACCAAAATCCTCCCAAAGAATAAATTCCTAGTTCTAGGATTAAAATAAAACTTGGGGTGGTTCGGGGAACTGCTAGAAATCTACAGAGAAATGTATTCTCAGCTACCTGAATTTTCAGTGGAACTGCACATCTCCACACTCCTGTACCATAAACACCAAGGGAAAAGCACTTGCTTCTATAGAGCTGAGTCATCTTCATAATTAGTTTGCCGCCTAGCCTTTTGGCAAATCTAAATATCGTTTCATATGCTGCCCCCTTTTTTTACGTTCTTTGGTTAATTAGCCTCTCCCAAGATCCACTAGCATCAAGCATACCTTTTCTGTAGACGTCTCCCCAATGTTAAAAGGTTTAGAACGAGTACATTTGGGTCATCACAAATTATTTTTGGTGATTCACCTTAGGATTTAATTCTATCATAACATTTTTAAATCGTTTAAAAGATTCTGAAAGCCATTTGCCATTATTGCTAAAAGAACTGTGTCCTCCCCATAGAAGATAACAGGACTGCATGGGTACAACTTCGGGAGGGCATCTTTACTACATAGTTTTAAGGAAGCATCTAGGGAGTTAATGTAATGTAAAAACAGAAAGGGAGAAAAATACATCCCTGCCTGACTTCTCTAGTAACAGTTATTGTTTTAGTGCAGTCCCCAGATTGAGTGTACTACATTTTGGTTGTGGTTGTGTCCCAGTGCAGACGCTTTACAAGATCCAACAAGGAGAGGTCAATGCCAGCCTGATCCATTAGATCCCACAATATCATTCTGTCCACCAGGTCAAAGGCACAGGAGAGGTCCATAAATGCAATGTGGGGGCCTCTACTGGAGTTGACATACTTCCCCAGAAAAGTTTAAATTAAGAGCCTGCTCTGTAGCCTCTGAACTGGGTCTAAAACCATATTGGCATGGCGAAAAGAAAAAGGTAGTCTCTGCCGATTCCTCCTGTTTACCTAGGATGACGTGTACATGAATCTTTGCTGTAGAATTGATTAGTGAAATTGAGCGGTAACATGTCAGGAATTCTGGTCACCCTTTTTGTGAATTGGGACTATGGTAGCTTCTCTCCAAGAATACGTGAATTTACCCCTAACTGCAGCACTTAAAACATTAGTTAAAAGAGGAGCTCGAAAATCTACATTGTGTTTTAATAAATCTATTGGGACCCCATCTGGACCTGAGGACTTGTCACTAGCTGCACACTGAATGGCTTTAGTAACGGCTGCTAACTCTATGAGATCTCCTAGCCAATCCTCATTGACTACAGAACGATCTGGCACAGGACCATGTCCTCTATCATCTCCCTCCCGGTTCGGGTTAAAGATGAGGGACAAAAAGTCGATCCAAACTTGTTCAGGAATGTGGCAATCAATGGCAGTAACTCGATTGTCCGTTGAAGAAAGTCTGGTTTACGATTTCCCAAAAAATGCTGTGGTCTCTATAAGTTGAGCACCTTTTTCTAAGTGCTCCCAGTCCTTACTACTAATTTCTTGCCTCCTGTTCTCAAGAGCATATTTACAGGTATTTCTAGCTGCTCTAATATCCTCTAGGTCATGGGTACTCACAAACTTTCTCTCAGGGGCCAAATTTACAGTGTGGTTTGTGGCCGAGGGCCGCACCGTTGGGGGCGGGGCCAGTGAGAGAGGGGGCGGGGCTAGAGCCACAAAAAATAACTGTGACCATGAGGTTGAACACAGGCCCCTGCAGTGGACCTCTTCGTCCACTGAGCCACCAGACCCAGCATAGACACACATATCTCTCTCCCTCTCTCTCCCTCTCTCTCTCCCCCTCTCTCTCCCCCTCTCTCTCCCTCTCTCTCTCTCCCTCTCTCTCTCCCTCTCTCTCTCCCTCTCTCTCTCCCTCTCTCTCTCCCTCTCTCTCTCTCTCTCTCCCTCTCTCTCCCTTCCTCCCTCTCTTTCTCTACCTCCCTCCCTCTCTTTCTCTACCTCTCTCCCTCCCTCTCTCCGTCCCTCTCCCACCCTCTCTTTCTCTAACTCCCTCCCTCTCTCTCTACCTCCCTCCCTCCCCCTGTCTCCCTCCCTCTCTACCCGTCTCCCTCCCTCCCTCTGTCTCCCTCACTCTGTCTATCTCCCTCCCTCTCTCTATCTCCCTCCCTCTCCCCGTCTTCCCCCCCTCTGTCTCCCTCACTCTCTCTATCTCCCTCCCTCTCTCTGTCTCCCTCCCTCTGTCTCCCTCTCTCTGTCTCCCTCCCTCTCCCTCCCTCTCTGTCTCCCTCCCTCTCTGTCTCCCACCCTCTGTCTCCCACCCTCTGTCTCCCTCCCTCGCTGTCTCCCTCCCTCGCTGTCTCCCTCCCTCGCTGTCTCCCTCTCTCTGTCTCCCTCCCTCTGTCTCCCTCCCTCCCTCTCCCCTGACTATCCCTCTCTCTCCCTCCCCTGACTCTCCCTCTCACTCCCTCCCCTGACTCTCCCTCTCTCCCTCCCCTGACTCTCTCCCTCCCCTGACTCTCCCTCTCTCTCCCTCCCCTGACTCTGTCTCCCTCCCTCCCTCTGTCTCTGTCTCCCTCCCTCCCTCTGTCTCCCTTCCTCCTTCTGCCTCTCCCTCTCTCCCTCCCCTGACTCTCCCATCCTCGTCCTACCGTGTCTCTCCCTCTTTCCCTCCCTCGCACTCCCCTGACGCTTTCCCTCACTCACCCTCCCTCCCTCGCCCTGCCCTGACTCTCCCTCTCTCCCTCCCCTGACTCTCCCTCTCTCTCCCTTCCCTGACTCTCCCATCCTCGTCCTACCGTGTCTCTCCCTCTCTCCCTTCCTCGCACTCCCCTGACGCTTTCCCTCCCTCACCCTCCCCTGACCCTCCCTCTCCCTCCCCTGACCCACCGTCTCCCTCCCTCACCCTCCCCTGACTCTCCCTCTCTCTTCCTCCCGTGACTCTCTCCCTCCCCTGACTCTCCCTCTCTCTCCCTCCCTGACTCTCTCTCTCTCCACTGACTCTCTCCGTCTCACTCTCTCTCTCTCTGTCTCCCTCCCTCTCTCTCTGTCTCCCTCCCTCTCTGTCTCCCTCCTTCTCTGTCTCCTCCCTCCTTCTCTCCCTCCCTCCTCTGCCTCCCTCCCCTGACTCTCCCTCTCTCCCTTCCCTGACTCCCTCTTTCTCCCTCCACTGACCTGCTCTGTCTCCCTCACTCCCTCTGTCTTCCTCCCTCCCTCTGTCTCCCTCCATCCTTCTGCCTCCCTCCCTCCTTCTGCCTCCCTCTCTCCTTCTGCCTCCCTCCCTCCCCTGACTCTCCCTCCCTCGCCCTACCCTGTCTCTCCCTCTCTCTCTCCCTCCCTCGCACTCCCCTGACGCTTTCCCTCCCTCTCCCTCCCTGACCCTCACTCTCTCTCCCTCGCCCTCCCCTTACTCTCCCTCCCTCGCCCTACCCTGACTTTCCCTCCCCTCAACCAACAACCCAATTTCCTACATCTGTCCATTTCCCAATCGTATAATTGTGTATTCTATTCGATCTCCTAATTTGCTTCTATCTTGGGTGACCTTGAAGCAAGATAATTGAAGGTTTTCAATGAAATCGTCTTCAGTGATTAATGTCTTGTGAGTGAGCATAGAAGACAAGTCTATTAAGGCAGATTCATGTGCATAGCATTCTTCATATAGCACCCCGTGATTATCACACATCTAAACATACTATAAAACTCGCTATATCTTTCTAATCCCTGACTACCTCACTTGATGCAATTTTGGGCGAATCCTTAGTAGCACCTTATGTGGAGACATTTTCTCATCTCTTCGCCCTGTTCGTTTAGCTTTCAAATGCTATTCAGCCCATTCCTATTCCCGAAAAAGGTGACGATTCTTGAGTTTGCCTGTCTTTGGAGTTCTCCCAGGGACATAATCAATTAATTACGTGGCCTGCCACAGGCAGACATTTCATTATCACATTTGAAAGGTGAGCAATGATAGAAAATAATCTGTAGGATGGTTGAATACGCAACTCTGACAGTCCGTCTAAAAAAGCCAACCCTAGTCAGCTCCACATTTCAGAACAAAAGCGCCAACATTTGCCTTTGTGCAGCGCTAGCCCGAAACGTGCATTGAAATATTTATGGCAGCAGTGCAGAAAGATGACGCGTTTGAAGGTGGACTATTTCATTTCATACAGGAAACGGTTACTATTTGCAAATTAAGAATATTATTACTTTCAGTGCATACACGTTATTTTGTCCGCTGCTTCCAGTTTCTGTATTCAGGCTGTTTCATTCAGCAGGGGCTCGCATCATTTTACCATCGGAGCACTTCACAGGTCTTTGAAAGACCATTACCGTGGTAATGAGGCTTTGTTCTGTTTCACCTCTTCTGAGGCCCCTGCAGCTTCACTCTATGACTCGAATCTCCCGGCCCCCAGAGAGCAGAGCCTCTCCGAGTTCAGGCTCCTGCAACCGGCAGTGTTTACTGACACTCTTGATAACATTTTTTTTTTGAATGGTACATGTTTGCAAGGTCCGCGGGCCGCCAAGGAAGGCTTGCCGGGCCGCTGGCGGCCCGCGGGCCGTACTATGAGTACCCCTGCTCTAGGTTATGTAGAGTCTTATTCGTAGCCTTTTTTAGCACCTTAAGCACAGTTTTACATTCCGGACTTAACCATGACTTAGAGGAGCATTCTTTCGCTTGTTTACTAGTTTATATATTACTTGCAATGGTTCTGTTAATTTTATTAATGCTCTCCAGAACTTTCTCTGGAGCCATATCCAGCTACAGACAGCAAGTGAAGTCATCAATAACTTCAGTAATCAAATTACTAAAAAAACGTATTTGGTTCAACATTACTCTAGTTAATTAGGACCCCTATGTTTAAAGAATAACTCACGGGTAACTTAATTGTATCTGATATTTCTAGGCGTAGATTAATCGCAAGGGATAAAAGGATGGGGTTATGATCACTGTCGGGGAGGGGACACACCTCATAGTGCATAAGATTTCATGCAGGATCAAGAGCACAAACTCTATTGTGCACCCCGTGCCCTTTCGTATAAACGTAGGAGGATTTGGTTTACTCTGAACTTGGAGATCTGATGAGAAGGTCAAATCATATGTTACAATTAACTGGTTTAAAACTTCTCCATAGTGTATGAAGTTAATGATGGTGGCCCCCTGTATGTTCATAAGCCCACAAATACAATTCCCACTATGAATGTAGTTGGTGTTATTAAAATTACCTGCCCATATAACTGAGGTGTTATTATACCCCTGTCTATTCTCAAAGTCTGAGTGTCTTCCTCATTTCATGAACAATCTCTACAGGCTGTGAAGAAAATAAGTTGAAATAAAAATGTATTAAAAACACATTTAACACGTTAGTTAGTTGTAGATATAGGATTTGGTACAATCGGGTAGATGTACAACCTTAACCTTCAAATTACAAATAGCTCAAGACACAAAGATAGCTAGACCTCCTTTCTTCTTCCTGCAGATTATGGTATTGCTTTGGAGCAATAACACATAAAACCATTTAATGCAATAGAATCAGCAGCCTAGGTTCCTGACAGTATATAATGTCAAACTTTGTGGTATAAGCCATCCAATCTTCATTAAATCAAAATTTCCCAGGCAGTTACATACCAGCAGATTTACTTAAACATCTCATGGCACAGATAGAGGTATACTTCTACACTGTCTCAGACATGTAGGCAAGTACAGACACAATCTTCTCAACCATGCAGAGAAATAGTATTTCAAAATGGGTGATGACTATTAGTGCAGACCCTGTCTGTGTACTGGCACCACAAACTTCACTTGGCATGTTATCGGTGTTTCTGAAGTGTTAAACCCACATCTTAGTGCATATAACACACTTCTAAGAAATTCTGTACACATGCCATAAAGGATGCTGTTTTGTGCTTAAGAGAATAACAGATGTCTTTTTGAGTTGAGTAAGTTACTTGAGCACTTGTAGGCCCCTATGCATAGCACTGCATAGAGTATGCTCCCCTAAAGCAACTGGGGCCTCATTTATGAGGCCTTGCGTCAGTTTTGCGCTGCGGATGCGTCACTTTTTGTGACGCATCTGCGGCGTAAAACATGCGCCTTGTTGCGCCATTTTTAAAAAGTGACGCATCTAGGTAGATGCGTCACTTTTATACCCCTGCGCCACATTATACCTGCGTCAGGTATAATGTATGCAGAGGGGGCGTTCCCCCGCAAAAAGCCTCGTAATAGTGACGCAGTGAAATCTATGAGATTTCACTCCGTCACTTTTAGGATGCTGTTGCGTCAAAATCTTGCGCCTGCCTCACAGTAGGCGTAAGACTGACGCAAGCCATTTCACATGGGGCTTTCCCCATGTGAAAGGACGCATTGCTGGAGATGCATCACTTTTGTGACACACTCCAGCAATGCGTCACTTTTGCGCTTACAGATGCGTCAGAAATACTGACGTATCTGTAAGTCCTTGCGACATGATGCGTCATACATTAAATATGACGCATCATTGGTGTCGCAAGGAGTGCGCAGTGAAAAGTGACGCATCGCTGTTTTCACGCAGCGATGCGTCACTTTTCATAAATGAGGCCCCTGATATATATGTTCACAAAAGCATACACACTCTCTGAAACCTAATCAGACATCTAGAGAATCACACATACATTCAGTCACTTTCTAGTAAATACTAATGCCTGCAGCTGACTCAAAGGTTTTTGCAGTCACATGTTCATAGTAGTCCCTTACAGAGGCACTGAAACATATTTAGACAGTCATAGAGCTACCAAAAGACACAGTTAAATAACTTCACATTACTTACGCATCTTATGGCACTCATACATGTGTACTGCCACACTTACTTTCATATGTAGGAAAGTACTGACACAACCTTCTGAACCATGCAGAGAAATATTTCATGATTCATGGGTAATGACTACTAGAGCAGACACTGTCTGTATATTCTTACTACACGCGTCACTTGGCATGTTATATGTCTTTCTCAAGTATCAAACCCACCTTTTAGTGCACATAATGCACTTCTAAGATATGCTGTAGGTATGCAATAAAGTATCATGTTTTGTGCTCAAGAGATTGAGAGATGTCCTTTAGAGTTGAATAAGTCGCACTTGCAGGCCTCTATGCCAAGTTCTACATAGAGTATGCCATCCCTAAAACAATTGACAGAGATGTTCACAAAAGCATAGAGTCTTTCTATCAGTTACAGAAACAGCTACAGAAGCACTAATACATGAAGACATTCACCAGAAACTATTTTTGCATGCAGCAGACTCAAAGGTAGTTGAATTGGCACCTACATAGGTCTCTATTGCCTAACACAGGCACTGAAGTTTTTGTGCAGTCACTTGTATACACATCTAGACAGCCATAGAGGTAATATAGCAGGCAGTTACATGCCAGCACATTTACTTAAACATCTCATGGCACTGATAGAGGTGTACTCCTACTCTCTCTGGGATATGTAGGCAAGTACTGACAAAACCTTCTCAATCACATACAGAAATAGACCTTCAAACATGGGTGATGGCTACTAGTGCAGACACTGTCCTTGCTCTCTCACTGCAACATTACTTGACACGTTATAGGTCGTTCTCAAGTGTCACAGCCACTCAGAAACTCATGCACTCAGTCATTGACCCACTCAGACAATCATGCACCCACACCTACTCAAACAATCAGAGGCTCACTCAGACAGTGATGGACCCAGTCACACACCGAGTGAGACACTTATGCAGGTAGTCCCAGACCCACTCAGACTCACATACACACACACCCAGTCATACACCCATTGAGACACTTGCACACTCAGTCACACGCCCACTGAGGCACTCTTGCAAACACTCATTTTTAAAGATTACAAGTAGAAAATAGACTTTAAATAAAACTTAGAAATTCACCGAAAAAAAACAAAGGTTACAGGGACGTTATATTTAGGCTCACATTTCACTCTTACAAAACCAATCAAATTCAGCAGTTATAGTTACCTGAGCTAACTTTAGCTTATGTTCCCGCAATGCGCTGCTTATGACCTCACATATTACATTATTCATGATATGGTCAGTGACATCACTGATGACATTACTGATGACATTTCAATTGACATCACTGATGACATCTCTGATGACATCATCCAGTGATTGTGAGTATTTTCTAAAAGTTTATGAGTGCTAAGCATACATACTAATGTACTACAAAAGTTACATTAGTATACTGTGTGTACTACTAATGAGTGATATTGTGTGACTATGTGTATCCGTGTGTGAGTGAGCGTGTGAGTGACTGTTTGGGTGAATAAGTAGGTGTGTCACTAGCTGTAAGGATGAATATGTGGGTGTGTTAGTAGTTTTATGGGTGAGTGAGTGACTGTATGGGTGAGTGAGTGCCTGTGGGAGTGACTGTATTGGTGAGTGACTGGGTGTAATTGGCTGTATAGGTGAGTGAGTGGCTGTTTGAGTGGATGCTTGGTTAACTGAGTGGGTGTGGGAGTGGCTATATTGGAGAGTGACTGTAAGAGTGGCTGTATGGGTGAGTGAGTAGACATGTGAGTGCATGTATGGATGTGCGAATGGGTAAGTTAAGGGTTATGTGGGTGTGTGAGTAGCTCTCTTGAGAGGCTGTATGTGTGTATGATTGGGTATGTGAGTGACTATGGGTGAGTGAGTGGCTGTATGAGTAGGTAAAAGGGTAAGTGAGTGACTGTGTGTATGAGTGAATGGCTCTGTGGATGAGTAGGTGGGTGTGTGAGTTGTTGTATGGGTATGTCAGTGGGTGCATGAGAGATTGTGCGGGGGTTTGAGTGATTCTGTGGATGATGTAATCAGTGATGCCACTGAGATGTCATCAGGTATGTCACTGACCATGTCATGAATGATGTAATATGTGAGATCATAAGAAGTGCACTGCAAGGGTAGGTAGCTATAACTGCTGAATTTCACTGTTTTGGTATAAGTGAAATCTAATCCTATACTATACTATACCGTCCCTGCAATCTTTATTTTTTTAGTGAATTTCTAAGGATTTTTAAATTCTATTTCCTAACTATAATGTCCCTGTAACCTTTGTTTTTTTCAGTAAATTTCTAAGGTTTTATTAGTGCTATTTCCTAGCTATAATGTCCATGTAACCTTTTATTTTTTTAGTGAATTTCTATATTTTTTAATGTCATTTCCTAACCGTAACATCCCTATGACCTTTGGCTTTCTTAGAGAATTTCTAAGGTTTTTACATTTTATTTCCTAACCGTAACCTGTACCCTTTCAGAGTGAGTATGTGAGTGAGTGCAGGAGTGTCTCAGTGGGTGTATGAGTGTCTGATTGAGTCTGGTAGTGGGTGCAAAGGTGTCTCACTGAGTGTGCGAGTGGGTGTGTGAGTAGGTCTGTGAGTGGGTGTGTAAGCATCTGAGTGGGTGTCTCAGTGGGTGTATAAGTGTCTGAGTGAGTGGCTGATCGGGTCTGTGAGTGGGTGTAAGAGTATCTAAGTGGGTTTGCAAGTGCCTGAATGTGAGTCAGCCTGTGACTGAGAGTCTGAGCAGGTTTGTGAGTGGATGTGTGAGTCCCTGAGCGGGAGTTTTTGGGTCGGTCTGTGAGTCAGTGCACGAGTCAATGAGTAGGTCTGTGAGTGGGTGTGAGAGTTAGAGTGGTTCTGTAAGTGGGTGCATGAGTATCTACTTGGGTCTCTAGTGGGTGTACATATCTGAGTGGGTCTTTGGGTGGGTTCATTAGTGTCTGAATGAGTCTTTGAGTGGGTGCATGAGTGTCTGAGTGGGTCTATGAGTGCATGTGAGTGTGTCTGAGTAGGTCTGTGAATGGATTCATTGTCAGTGGGTGTGTGTATGCCTGAATGTGTCAGTGGGTTCGTTCTGTCTGTGTGGGTGTGTCAGTAGCTGTGTCAGTGACTGGGTCACAACAGATTCAAACCTGCCCCTTTATTCAACAAGAATCCACAGTTTTGAACAAAATAACTGCCCAAATGGAGTACTTTCTACTGGTTAATTATTAAGTGCTACCTCCTTGGGTATATGTCTAATACGTATTCTACACTACAGCTGCGTAATGGAGCACAGGGAAATGTCACCAGTGGCCTTGGGTGTGTTTTGGCAATGTGATTATTCCTCTTGCGTCTTTAGATAGAAATGTGTTATAACATGAAGCTTCCTATAGAGAAGATGACGAGAGTACAAAGAGGTAACTCTCCACCAAACAAGGTCCTTCTTCTTAACTTTATGATGTAAGTGTTTCTTTCTTTGGTGGAGATGCCCTCATAATCCTTGGCATCAAGAACATGTTACTAAAATAGGCAAGAAATGCACTGTGGAGGGCCTCTTGTTAAGCAATGTACAGGTGGGGGCCTAGTCTTAAGATGTCTATCATCCTTGCAAAGTGTGACAAGATCTTTGCATACTACTAAGACGGTTGGTGCCAAAAGGGGCCAAGCCTCCAAGTGATTTGGACATTTGAATACTCGTAGCAGCAGCAATTTCTTTATAGGGATGTTGCACTACTGTATGTTTGCCATTATATTAAAAATGTTTAATAATAAAGATTCCATCTTGTGGTAATAAGCTTTTCTTACAGAATGTAATGCCAACACACAACGTCCTAACTTGCTGTGGTGCTCTGTAAATCAAGTGGATTACAATGAAAGCTCACTCATGCAAATCTTGCTATCAATGTTAAGTAAAGTTAAGAGGTGATAGAATGCTTGATCGGTCAGATGTTTACTTTATTCAAGCTTGAATGTCTTGCACCACTGTTCACCCACCTGGTTGGTGTGGGCGCTGTAACCAGCTTTCAAGCAGTTCAAGAACGGACCCTGGGTGAGACACACAGCAAGCAGGCTGAGTTTATAGATAAGTTCTTATCTAAGTTTTGCAGAGTCCCCTCCAAACTATTTCCATTGTGTGCTTTTGCAGTATTCCAGTCTGAGTTGTGAGTTGTACTCAAAGTTGTCCTTTTACTGAGTATATAACGCAACAGGTGGGCTGAGATAGTTCAACAGCCACTGCACATTGCGGGGCATCTCACATGCATATAACCTATTTCACTATTCAATGTGCCTTGTTTCATTTGTGTTACGCAAAATGGAAATGTCAGTATTGTGCAGAAAAGGGATCCGTTGACTGAATGAGATGCTTTTTTTAAATCAATGCCATGAGACTAGTGTTGCCGCTGATGCTGAGAGGAGGGAGACAGCACTTTGCAGCATGGTTTCTCCCTCAAGGGGAAGGTTCGAGTGTTTGCAACTTTATATGTGTGCCTGGGAAATAACTTGAAAGGCCACAGAGCTGTAAAGCATCTACGTGCTGGCCGGGGTTAGCACTGAAGTTAAAACTAATGGGTTATGGCATCCAAGAAAGCTTGTTGCAACAAGTAGGACCAATATTGTTTTGCCTGGCAACAGAAGAGAGTTTTTTTCTACCAATGAAATTCTGTGGTTATATTGAATAAGCAGCTACCTACTTTATTATCATATGAAATCTCTTTATTGATGTTATAACTACACTTTCATCAATTGCTTTATTAACCCTCTTGATTTCTCAAATTTCCTTGAAAATGCACTATTTCCAACTCCTTTTTCAAAATTTTCACGGAGGGGGGAGAACCGCCAACGAACCCCCCCTTTATGCTGGTCAGGCATGGTTGCTTGCTTCAGTGCACTCAGGCACAACTATTAGGCCGCACCACTTTCAAATATCTCCAGCCACCACTTCCTCATAATAATTTAAAGGGAGAGCCATAGACTCTGCTCTCACCAGATAAGGACAAGAAAGAACCCACTCATCAAAGTCACTACAGATTTTGCTCCAATAGAACATCTCTAATCTCTACAAAGCGTTTTAGATCGTTTTTCGATGAGGAATTGCTGAGAAAACACACTTGCTTTGCCTTCACCAAGTCCAGGAAGTCCTTTATAGATGGAGAGGGGTGTCACATGGCCTCCCTCTCCAAATCAATTTTGGCCCTGGGATCCAGCCAAGAATTAATGGGGGAAGTGGGCTCCCACTCCCCGAACAGATTATGGACCTGGGGGACGCATCCCCCTGGAGCCCATCAAGAATTAAGGGGGAAGGGGGCCCTGCAGCTCCACTCCATGGGCTGATTTTGGTCCCAGGGACCCCATTCAACAGGCTCTTGCTCCTGGGTGTCCCGCAGCCCACCTGGGGCACCCACAATGCTATGTTGAGGACTACAGAGTAAGCCTCAATGCCTCCACAGTCTCTGATGGCTCCCCTCCGCCAGTGGGAACTGACATTGCACCTGCACATAGGGAGCAGTCAAAAATGCTGCTCCCTGCAGGCAGGAGCAATTTTTTCATCTGTTTTCCTGCCCGCTTGGCATCGGTCAGAAAAACAGAGGAAAAGTCTGATTCCAGCAGACGGTTGCAGTTTTCATTGCTCCTGCCTGCTGGGAGAGGACTTACTCTTTGCTCACGCCTGGTGGGAGCTGGGACATAGGAACCCAGCCCTGGGGGGCAGCGGTTCCCAGGGTCATTAATGGCTCCGGGGGGGGAGGCGTGCATCCCCCTCCTTTGTCTTTGTAGGGCCTGCCCTGTGGAGGTGGTGGTCCCCGGTGCTGAATATGGCAAGAGCCAGGAAAAGGGCCACCTGACCCCCCCTCACCCTCCTTCAATTTACTTTGCCCCGGAAAGGTGGTGGTCCCTGGGGCAATTTATATCTAAAAAGGGGGGTCCACGCAGTCCCCCTCTTATTTTTTCAATCAAACCCCAGGGAGGTGTTGGTCCAGGGGCCATAAAAAGCCTATGGAGAGGGACCGAGCGGCCCCTCTTAATGTTTTATTAATCGCCTGCCTTGAGGAAGTGGTGATCCCCGGAGCCAATAGCGACAATTGGGAAGGGGGATTTTCCATGCAGCGCCCTCCCCATAATATATATTAAAATAAACCCCAGGGAACTGGCCACCCGGGGCTCTAATAGAAACAAGTGCAGGAGACCACATTTGGTTTTTTTCCCCATGAATTTGCAAAGTTCTGTGATTACACAGCAAAAAATTAAAAAAAATATTTTTTACACTGGCAGGGTTTCCTGGCAGAACCCAGCACCAGGGCTAGGGGGTCATGGTATTCCTACCCTGCCCCCTTTTCTTTATTTGTATGTTTTATTTGGGTACCTGGTCGAGTTAAAAAATCGCAGCCAACACTTCCTGGTTAAAGTGTTGGCAGCCAATCATATTCAAAATCCCTATGGGAAAAATGCATTTTGAGTCCCCTCCTTTTTCTCAGCCCCATTTGAAAGATTAACTGTCAAGACAGATGCTGAAGTAAGTGGCAAACTAGTTTCAAAAATTTCACGAGAGTTCGTTAAACAGCGCTAAAGTTATTGGCAAGACAAAAAACACTTTTATGATGAAAACTAAGGGGCATAGTATTAAGTGGGGCGTTAAAAATTATCTCTGTTTTAGCAGCGGAAAACTGCCACTAAAGCCGCGATAATGGGCTTGATAATATGGCCTTGTGAATTTCAATAGAAACCCATGTTCTGATGTGAACATGGGCTTCTATTGGAATTCTCCAGGGCATATATTCAAGCCCATTATCGCCGCTTTAGCGCAGTTTTCTGCAGCTAAAACTGCGATGATTTTAACGCCCTGCTTGATAATATTCCCCTAAATCCTAACTATTACACCTAATCTAGGTAACATTATATATGTATGTATGTATGTCACACGTTTCCCTAGACCTGGAAGAACGGACACAGACTCCAATTCACTAGTGCTGTCAGTTTATTTGCAACGATCCGCCATGACGCATTTCGGTGTGAACAGTCCTTGATCACATGATGCAGCTGGGGGTAAGAAACACAATATTTAAAGAGTGTGAAATTTGCTATGAACAGTATAAAGAGACTGCTGCTCTGCCATGGCCATTTGAAAGAGATTAATTGTGCTTAACCGTTTACTTTTAAAAGTGTAGACTTGCAGCTAAGTAAACAATTATTTCAATCTATTGATTCATTTCAATCACGGTAAAATACATAATAAAAATGTATTTAAAGTGCTGTTTATGAATAAGCAGTAAAAAATAATATTCATGGTATAAATACATAAATATGAATATAGGCTTCAAGGCATATAACTGATGAACTGTATCACCACTGCATGTACATTAAGAACATCGGTCTAATGACCACCACTTACATTTTTGAACATACGTATCAAATGTTATGATTCGTGCCTGCCTTATGATATCATTACTTCCAATTAATTAAATTAATAAGGCCGTGTGGGCCTAGTACTAATGTGTCACTACTGTTGCAGTCTATTTAAAGTGCTACAGTGCAAAAAAGTGCAACGTGCACCTGTATTAAACCTTTAAAAAAAATGTTTTAAAAAGTTATAAAGTGTTAAAGTGCAAAAGGTAGCAGCAGAAAGTATTTGATTTCAGGATGTAAATATCCTTATTACCTAATGACATCCCCTAGCTGCAGTTAGACAAATCTAAGGATGTGCAATAAATGAAGATTTACGTTCAATTAGACATCAAGAGAAGGGAAAATACCTCAGAGTTTTACTACAGGAATGTCATTTTGAGTAGCAATACAAGATTCAGAAAACTATATATGCAGCCAATGAGTTTCACTATGAGGATGATAAGGACTTTGATGTTACAGGCCAGTGAAAAGATCCTCACTAAAGTTAATCCCATGAGGAGCCTTCGTGTCAAGCTCAATGATGTATCTGGTTTCCAATTTTCTTAAGGCAGCCTCACTGTTGCCTCCTCGCCTTGAACTCGAAATTGAGTCCAACAGATGGTATTTGAAATGGGAAACATCCTTTACAGCGCAACTTTTACAATGCACTACCATTACAACGCAACTTTTACAACACAAGTGCTTTTACAATGCATGACTTTACAATGCATGCCATTACAACACAGATTGGTTATGATGGGTTATGGTACCCACCTAATCGCGCACTGTTCACTTGGTGCTCCGCACCTCGTAAGTTTACATTTATATTTCCACACTATAAACCAACTATTTATCTTTTGTTATCAATTTTGCTTTTAATCATATTTTTCTTTCTAGCATCTCATTTTGTTATTCACAGTATTCATAACAACATGCTTTTGTACTCAATATTTTTCACATTTCACATTTTCTTCAATACATTTCAACATTATACATGACTCATATAATCATTTTTCTGTAGATGAGCCCAATGCATTTCGGCACCATTTTGGCGCCTTCATCAGGGGCAGTTCTGCAAAAGTAAAAATACATAGTGTAAGTGTGTTATACTTCATTGTATATTGGGGTTCACGTGAGTATTATGTGTTTTTTTTGCATACCTGGATATACCTGCTGTGTGATGACGTATATGTGCGAGGATCCACCTCAAACGCAAGTGATCTGTTAGAACGAAATATAAATCCATCTTTAGCTAACTGTGCCATAAGTTATATGAACCTAGTTGGCCTCTCCTGATTTGATAACGTACCTTATACTCTTCACCGCAAAACTCTGAAACAACAAATGTAAACATACTTAAAGCTCTACTTCTGTCACCGTTAATCACACGATTCATCTCAAGAGTATCCACACTATACCTTATGTTCTCTATTTCACTGGCGTCTAAAAGAATCAAAAAAGAAGAATAGATTGCCACGGGATTACTATCATGTATCAAGTTTTCCGCTATTGCTAACTCTATTTCACGTTCTGCTCGTACCTGTGTATCCTTGACTTTCTCCTTCGACGAAAAACCGCAGCCCTGTGCTAACTTCCGTATCACCTCCACTCCCGATTCAAACGTTATTTAAACTCCGCGAACTCCGTAGGTGTTGCGTAGTTTGGAGATAAAAAACGGACTCACTACTGGAATTAGCACAATCAACGATGCTTACTCAGCGCCATCTTGGAATGGTGAAATATTCGAACTTACCGGTTCGGTTTACAGCGCAACTTGCTAATTTAAATTGTAGATGTTAAATAATAACCTGGAGTTCACTATACTTCCAAATCCTTTACTGCGAGACTGCTATTGTATAATCTTTTTACTGTGTACAACACAGATGTCATTACAACGCAAGTCTTTACAACATAAGTATGTATTAAGGTATATATATATTTTTTTTTATTTAAATTTTGAAAAGTATTTATTTGAAATTAATACTCAAGTAACAATTAAATTAATTTATTTAATATTTCGATTATTTAACATTACATTTTATTATACAATTAATATACTTTTAATAAAGGTTAAATAATACTTATGTTTAAATTTTTTTATGAATATCCGGATATTTTTTTATTTTAAATTATTAATGCAATTAATACTCAAGTAACACTTTGAAAAAAATGAATTATGAGTACATTTATTTTAATTTATTTAATATATGTAAGTATTAAAATAAAAATAATCAAGTAATAAAAAAATTGAATGTACATTAAAATTAATACTCCAGTAACATTTTCATAAGATGAAAAGATTATTTTTTTACAAAAGGAAATTATTTTTCAGTAATAATTGTTATATTAAAATTAGGTAAATATTTATAATTGAAGGTTTAAAAAAATAATTTGATTATTTTTTAAAAATATTTTTAAATATAATTAATACTTAAGTATTATTTAAAAAGAAATGAGTAAATTTATTTTAAAATATTTAATATATGTATATATTTAAATAAAAGTACTTTAGTATTAAAGGTTTATATTAATTAATTTGATTTGTATTTTAAAATATCATTATTTATAAAATAAATGATCAAGTAACTTATTTAAAAAACTAAAGTATGAGTAAAGTTATTATATTATATTTACAAAATTAATTATGAATATTAATGTAGTAGATTTTTATATATTTATGTATTTTAAATATGAAAATAAACAAGCATTATTTGATTTAATTCTGTTCTAATTTAAAAAATATATATATTTAAATTGGATAAGTTTATTACTAAAAATGAAGTATTAAAAAATGAATGATTTATTATTAATCACTAAATTATTAAATAACAAAAAAATGAGAATAACATAAATAAAATTTTAATTTATTTAAAATTATATTTTATTAAGTACTGGAATGTTTTTAATTATTTTTAAATTTTAAGGAATTTTAAAATATATTTATTTAAACAAGTTACAGTTATAATATTAATTTAATATATTTTTATAAAAAGATTATTTTAATACGTTTTTTAAAATAAAATAAAATATTTTAAGACAAAAATAAAACTTTGAAGAAAATTAACAAATTAAATAAAATACATATATATTGTTATTGTTAAGAATTTTTTTTTAAAAATATTTGTTTAAACATTGAAGAATAACATTTTCCCACGCTTTTCTATTGAATTCAATAGAGAGTTTTGTCCTTTAATTAGTTCCATAGTTGCAGTTATGAATCCCGCGGAACTACTTTGCAAGCTGCTAAAAAGGTACATTTCAGAAGTTTTGGATGGAAATGACATAAGTATAGAGGTAAGTAATATTATTCATAATTTTCTAAGATATTACATATAAAAATATTTCACATTTAGAATAATGACATTATTAAAAAAAGAGACACAATAGTTTTCATTTATTATTTTTTTATTAAAAAAATAAGAATACATTAAAAATAATTTTCTTCATTTATATATTATTTATATATTATTTTTTTGAAATTTAACATGTAAAGAAACATTATCAAATAAATGTAATTATACATTTATTAAAATAATATAAATAGTCCTTTTTTCATCTTTGTAGCTCCAGATGACGTTGATGCGTAAACGTGTATGCAAGCACGTTGTTTTACTTTCAGGATGCATCTGGAATTTGAAAAAGTTTCCAGATTGATTTGAAATTAATATGGATTTTGTGGACTTTGGATTACTATCAAGATGAACATGGACATTTAATATCTTTCAAGTAGGATTTTGCGAAAAGATGGATTTCGTGGTTTTTGGCTGACTTTTAGGGGTCCATTAGAATGGGGGGCGGAATAAGTCCGCCTGCCACCTTAACGGAGATCGGGACCGCCCGCCTAAAGGGCGGGGGTCCCGATATTGGCATTAGGATGCGCCCGCCACAGTGGAGGGCACATCCTTCATTTTTAGCATTGTGGCGGGCGGTGCACTCTGCACCGCCCGCCACAATGCTAAAAATTTATTTTAGCATTTGCATATACAAAGCGGCAGGCACCGCGCGGTGCCTGCCGCTTTGTCTATGCAAATGAAGGGGGGTACCACAGGTACCCCCCGTGTGCCACCCCCCTATGGCCGTCACTCTGGGGCCCACATGGGCCCCCCAGAGCGAACACCGCATGCCTTTCTGTGGCGGCATTGCCGCCACGGAAAGGCATTGAATTATGCACATAGTAATATTGCGGGCGGTGTCTGACAGACACCGCCTGCATGTTACTCATTTTCCGCCCCGGCCGCAAGGCGACCCGGACGGAAAAGTGGCGGGCGGTGTTTCACCCCGCTGCGGTCCCCCCTGCCATTGTAATGTGGCGGGGGGAAATGGGTGGCGGGCGGGCATTTCTGTCGGGCGGATCGCCACCGCCACCATGGCGGTGGCGATCCGCCCGACATCATAATTGGGCCCTTAGAATGTATATCGACTTTGGAAAGCCTTTCAAATGGATGTGGTAAAAAAAGGATTTCATGGACTTGGAATTTTTTCTGGATGGAGTTGGGAAGATCATGGATTTCGAGGACATTGGATTACTATCAGGATGCACTTCGATCATAGTAAAATTAACAGATCGACATGGGGAAAAAAAGGATTTCTTGAAATTTGGATGACTTTCAGGATGTATATGGACTTTGGGAACCTTACCAAATGGACTTGGAAAGAACATGTATTTCGAGGACTTTGAATTGTTTTCAGGATGGAGTTGGCAAAATCATGAATTTCGTGGACTTTGGATTACTATCAGGATGCACATGGACGTTAGAAACCTTTCTAGATGGACTGGGGAAAAACATGGATTTCAAAGAGTATGGATGACTTTCAGCATGTATATGGACTTTGGAAACCTAACCAAATGGACTTGGAAAGAACATGGATTTCGTGGACTTTGGATTACTATCAGGATGCACATGGACGTTACAAATCTTACCAGATGGACTTGGGTAAAACATGGATTTCGTGGAGTATGGATGACTTTCAGGATGCACATGGACGTTAGAAACCTTTCCAGATGGACTTGGGAAAAACATGGATTTTGTGGAGTATGGGTGACTTTCAGCATGCATGTGGACTTTGGAAACCTTACCAAATGGACTTTGAAAGAACGTGAATTTCGCTGACTTTGGATTACTTTATGGATGGAGTTTCAAACAATATGGATTTCATGCACTTTGGATTTTTATCAGGATGCACATGGGCGTTTAATACTTATCCAGATTGACTTGGTAAAAACATGGATTTCGTGGAATTTGGATTATTTTCTTTTATTGTTTGGATTATTGGATTTTGCCTCCAAATGGATTACTTTTGGAGAAACAAGATGAAGAAAAAAAATAAACAACTAAAGGTCAGCTGACCCGACGTTAAATTAAAAAAAATTATTTAGAAAAATGTGAATGCCAATTGAATTGAAATGTTTATATAATTTAGGTAAAAGTAGGAAAGTAAGGTGTAAATTAAATTTAGAAATGTAGTATGTTAGCAACATTATCAAGGTAGTCTAAAGCCACACACAACGAAAACTGTTGTAGAATAGCCAATGGTCTCTCAGACATTTCCTTTGATTTTTTGGAAATGCGTGGGTTTAGGCTACCAGTTAATGTTTGAGAGATTCTCATTTCTTGAAAACTTTGCTCCTTCTTCAAAGTTTCCAAAAATGATTAGAAGTTAGGGTGAGGTTTGCCAATTGTATGGTTGAAGGAGTTATGCCATCCCTCTATGGCATTGTTTGTTTTGCCTTCTCCTTTCTCTTCTAAGCAGCTCGTGTAATTCATTCAAACTGTAGTTTGCTATCAGTTGAGTACTCTGCAACCAGTGATGTTTTTTGTAGTTTATGCCAGAATGCCTGGGGAAAATGAAAAAAAATCTCAGAATTTGGGTATCAGTGTACGTTTTAGTGATCATATTGATCATAGCCAATTCAAAATCAACAATTATTTTCCTAGGACTTTTATTGGATGTTTAGCTTTTAATCACTGATAAAAGTTCAGTGTAGGTTGCAGATTGCTTATCAGGTAGCAAACTATATACTAAGGGAATTACATTGTGGTTAATCGTAGCGTGAATAGTTTAAATTTGGGTGAAAGGATGGTATGTACTTTTAAACATCCCATCCATCATCCATATTTCACTGTTCCCTAACTTAACAAGGTTGCGGGGTGTACTAAAGATAAGAATACGTTTCTGGGGGTTTTGGTTGTCGTGCAGGAGGAAAGGTTCATTAGAAAAAGAAATAGTGAGTTCATTAGGAATTTGAATGTCAGAAAAAGTATGAGGAGTAGAACTTTGAGTATTACTTGCCTGCTTTTGCCTTTGTATAATTCTTCCCAAATTGGGTATAATAGGCATACTACTAGCAACATGACTGGGAACATGCTGTGCAACCTCTCTTAAAATAGATCCAGTAGTGTCATTGGAGGTGCATGCAATTTCTTTCATTTCGTTTATTGTTTCTCTTACTTCAATCTCCATTGCAGAAGCAGAGTGGTTATGATCAGTTGTTTTAATAATGGTTTCCCCAAGGGTAACCGCTCTGCCACTGCAATGGGATGAGTAATATTGCACACACCTCCAATGTCTACGTGGTTCACTGATCCTTTCTTTACAATATTTATATCCAGCATGTTTCAATAAGCGGTTTCCTTTTTTTGATTTAATATAGGTTGCAGTTTCTAGAGATGACATGATCTGTAAGAAAAATTATGAGAAAAAAATTATTATGTGAATTTTTACATGTTACTCTTACACTCCACTATCAAATATTTTCCCTACTAGTACACTTTCCTTGAATTACAATAGTAAATTACTTTCTTTACTATCCTATACTTTCCTTACTGCTGCACCTTACTGGAGTTAGATTAGTAAATTCTATCCCTATAATATTTCTCACTTTCCCTACTGCTGTAGCTTTCTGGAGTTAGAATATTAATGGTACTCCTATACTATCTCTCACTTTCCCTACTACTGCAGCTTTACTGCTACACCTTCCTGGAGTTAGAATAGTTAATGGTATCCCTATAATATTTCTCACTTTCCTTACTGCTGCACCTTACTGGAGTTAAAATAGTTAATGGTACTTCTATACTATCTTTCACTTACCCTACTGCTGCACTTTCCTGGAGTTAGATTAGTAATTGGTACTTCTGCACTACTTCACACTTTCCCTACTGCTGCACCTTTGTGGACTTAGAATAGTTAACGGTACACCTGTACTATTTTTCACTTTTGCTATGCCGCAGCTTTCTGGAGTTACATTAGTAATTGGTACCTCTACACTATCTCACACTTTTCCTACTGCTACACCTTCCTGGATTTAGATTATTATATTACATCCTTCTACTATCATTCACTTTCCTTACTGTTGCACCTAACAGGAATTAGAATAGTAAATTCCACTCTTACATTAACCCTCACTTTCTCTAATGTTGCACCTTCTTGGAGTTTGAATAGTAAATTACACACCTACACTATCCCTCATTTTCCCAGCTGCTGCGCTTTGTTGGACATTGAATTGTAAATTACGCCCCTTCATTATTCTTCACTTTCCCTACTTCTGCACGTTCCTTTCGTTACATTATTTAAGTTTTGCTCTCTGTTCAGTTTTATATTATTGTATTTTGATTTGTTTTACCTTTTTTAGTCTGCTCTTCCTTTCTTTCTCTGTAAACTGTGTTTTTGGTCTTGGCTTTGCTTTCCTTTTTTTTTTTATTAGTTGAGATTCTGCAAAGATTGAAAACAAAAATAATGTTATAGCATGTTTTAATTGTACAAAAAAGTAAAGATAACTGTATTTCTGTGTTCTATTTATCTTTTTGTCTACTGCTGCTTTATGTTTGATTAAGATTAGGAATTTACACCCCTTCACTATACCTCACTTTACCTATTGCTGCACCTTCCTGGAGTAATAATACTAAACTATTGCTTTTTGATTACTTTTATATTGTTCAATTTTGATTTGTTTTACCTTTTCAGTTTGGGGTATTGCCTTTTGCTGGAAACTGTTTTCTGTGTATTGTGTTGGCTTGGGCTTTCTCAGGAAGGTAGTTGTGAATCTGTAAGGATTGAAAAGAAAGATTATGTTTTTTGATGTTTTAATTTTTTAACACAATTTACATGACTGTATTCCTCTGTACTATCTATACCTTTCAATACAGATTAAAATCACATGAGTTAGTATACTAAATTGAATCCTACACTATCATTCATTTTTCAAAATGCTGCACCTTCATGGAATTAAAATATTAGTTTGCACCTCTACACTATCCCTCACTTTCCCTACTGCTGCACCTTCCTGGAGTTAGAATAGTACTTTGCACCCCTATACTATCCCTCACTTTCCCTACTGCTGCACCTTCCTGGAGTTAGAATAGTAAAGTGAACTCCTACACTATCCCTCATTTTCCCTACTGCTGCACCTTCCTGGAGTTAGAATAGTACTTTGCACCCCTATACTATCTTTCGCTTTCCCAACTTCTGCACCTTCCTGGAGTAGGAATAGTAATTTGCACCCCTATACTATCCCTCACTTTCCCTACTGCTGCACCTTCCTGGAGTTAGAATAGTAAATTGCACACCTATACTATCCCTCACTTTCCTTACTACTGCACCTTCCTGGAGTAGGAATAGTAATTTGCACCCCTATACTATCCCTCACTTTCCCTACTGCTGCACCTTCCTGGAGTTAGAATAGTAAATTGCACCTCTACACTATCCCTCACTTTCCCTACTGCTGCACCTTTCTGCAGTTAGAATAGTAAATTGCACCCCTACTCTATCGCTCACTATCCTTAGTGCTAAACCTTCATGGAGTTATAATACAGAAATGTTGTTCTTTGATTACTTTTACATTGTTGCATTTTGATCTGTTTTACCTTTTTAGTTTTGGGTGTTGTGTTCTGCTGAAAACTGTTTTCTTGGTATTAGCTTGGATTTGCTATTCTCTGGAAAGTAGTTGTGAATCTGTTAAAAATGAAAAGAAAGAGTATGTTATTTGATGTTTGGATTTAGAAAAAAAATATTTGTGATTGTATTCCTCTGTGCTTTCTATACCTTTCAATACAGATTAAACTCACATTAGTTAGTATAGTAAATTGCATCCATACAGTATCACTCCTTTTGTCGACTGCTGCACCTTTCTGGAGTTTGGATAGTAAATTGCACACCTACACTATCCCTCACTTTCCCTCCTGCTGCAACTTCATGGAGTTAGAATAGTAATTTGTACCCCTATACTATCCCTCACTTTACCTACTGTGCACCTTCCTGGAGTTAGAATAGTAAATTGCACTTCTACACTATCCCTCACTTTCCCTATTGCTGCACCTTCCTGGAGTTAGAATAGTAATTTGCACCCCTATACTATCTTTCACTTTCCCTACTGCTGCGCCTTCCTGGAGTTAGAATAGTTAATTGCACCCCTACACTATCTTTCACTTTCCCTACTGCTGCACCTTCCTGAAGTTAGAATAGTAATTTGCACCCCTATACTATCCCTCACTTTCCCTACTGCTGCACCTTCCTGGAGTTAGAATAGTAAATTGTACTCCTACACTATCCCTCACTTTCCCTACTGATGCTCCTTGCTGGAGTTACAATAGTAATTTGCACCCCTATACTATCCCTCACTTTCCCTACTGCTGCACCTTCCTGGAGTCAGAATAGTAAATTGCACCCCTACACTATCCCTCACTTTCCCTACTACTTCACCTTTCTGGAGTTAGAATAGTAAATTACACCCCTACACTATCCTTCACTTTCACTACTGCTGCACCTTTTTGGAGGTAGAATAGTAAATTGCACCTCTACACTATCATTCACTTTCTCTACTCATACACTTTTCTGGAGTTTGAATAGTAAATTACTTCACTACACTATCCAACACTTTTACTACTCCTACATCTTTCCGGAGTTAGAATAGTTCAATACTCCTCTTCATTGTCCATCATTTTCCCTACTGATGCACTTTATCTTAAGTTACAATACTAAAGTATTGCTGTATGTTTAGTTTTAAACTGTTGCATTTCGATTTATTTTACCTTTTTATTCTGGTCTTTTTTAAGTTTCCTGTAACTGTGTTTTTGGTTTTCGGTTTGGTTTGATTTTCTTTCTTTGGGATTTGAGATTCTGCAAATATTGTAAATAAAGAAAATGTTATTGCATTTTTTCATTCTTTTAAAAAGTTAAGGTGACTGTATTACTGTACTCTATCTATCCTTTTGTTTACAGCTGCACTATTCTATTGTTTGAATTGTAAATTACAACTCTTCACTATCCCACATTTTTCGAGCTGCTGCACTTTCAAGGAGTTATAAAACAAAAATATTGCTCTACGTTTATTTTCATATTTTTAAATTCAATCTGTTTTACCTTTTCAGTCTGCTGTTTTGCCTTTTTCAGGAAGGTGTTTTCTTTGAATTGTATTTGTTCTGCTTTTATTTTGAAGGTAGCTGTGAATCTGTAAATATTGAAAAGTAAAAATATGTTATATATATTTATAAATTTACTTTTCATTTCAGAGTGCTTTAAAAAAAATTAACATGATTGTTTTTCTCTGCACTAATTATCTTTTTGACTACAGATTCTACTCACTGGATTCATAATTGTATATCACACCCCTACAATATACCACACAATCTCTACTGCTGCATTTTCCTGGAGTTACAATAGTAAATATTACTTCTACACTATCATTCACTTTCCCTACTGGTGCACCTTCCTGGAGTTAGAATAGTAAATTGCACTCCTACACTATCCCTCACTTTTCCTTCTGCTGCACCTTCCTGGAGTTAGAATAGTAATTTGCACCACTATACTATCTTTCACTTTCCCTACTGCTGTACCTTCCTGGAATAGGAATAGTAATTTGCACCCCTATACTATCCCTCACTTTCCCTACTGCTGCACCTTCCTGGAGTTAGAATAGTAAATTGCACACCTATACCATCCCTCACTTTCCCTACTGCTGCACCTTCCTGGAGTATGAATAGTAATTTGCACCCTTATACTATCATTCACTTTCCCTACTGGTCCACCTTCCTGGAGTTAGAATAGTAAATTGCACTCATACACTATCCCTCACTTTCCCTACTGCTGCACCTTCCTGGAGTTAGAATAGTAATTTGCACCCCTATACTTTCTTTCACTTTCCTTACTGCTGCACCCTATTGGAGTTAGAATAGTAATTTGCACCCTTATTCTATCCCTCACTTTCCCTACTGCTGAACCTTCCTGGAGTTAGAATAGTAAATTGCACCTCTTCAGTATTACTCAATTGTTTTACTGCTGTACCTTCTTGGAGCTAGATTACAAAATGGTACCCCTACATTATTCCTCATTTTCCTACTGCTGCTTTTTCCTGGAGTTAGATTAGTAAATTGAACCCCTACTCTATTCCTCATTTTCCCTACTGCGAAAACATTTTGGATTTAGAATAGGAAATTATATCACTTCATTTTTCCTCACTTTCTCTTCTGTAGCAACTTTTTAGATTTACACTAGTGAATGTTACCGCTACACTTAATTAGTATATTTTACCTTTTTAAATTTCGACCTTGGTATTTTCGATTAAGCAACTTCTTGTTATTTTCTTTCGGTACTTATCTGTATAGAAATGGTAATAATTTTTTTCCCATTAATAAAGGGTATTTACGTTTCACAAATTTATAAATATTTTTAAATGTTTGTAAATTAGTACCTTTTAGATACTGTTGATACGGATTTTGGCTCCTTTGTGAAAACTCTTTTTCCGTGTCTTTTATGGCTTTTGCAAATTTATTTATTTGGCTGTTGAAAATTCAAATTGGACATTTGCTTATTTTCAAATATAAGTACATCGATTATATATTATCAATTTTTAAAAACATTTCTAAAACTCAGAAACATGTTTAACACTGTGTCTTTTCTCATTTAGCGAACTTGTTTTTATTGATTTAATTTAATATACATTCTGGCTTTTAATGTGTTTTTTAAATGTTACCACTTTCAAAGAAATCAACTTATTCTGCTACTTTACTTCATTTGAATACGTTTTATTAATATTTATTGGTACTTACATATCTGTCTAAATACGCTGTATTTTCGTCAAATTGTTTTTCGATTCAGCAAATTATTGAAAATCTGTAATTTAATTAATGATACTTTAAAATGTATCCTTTGTAATTATGGATTAATTCTTGTTATACTCATTTAGCTTTTTAAACTTACTTGTATGTGTCAAAATATCGATTTCTCTATATCTCCGGGTTGTCGCTGTGTATAAAGGTCAGAGGGTCAGTTTTTGGCATCTGCTCTCTCTGGCAGTCGATAATCAACTGTTTTCAAAATGGTGTCTTGCTCATATTTATAGGTTTGTGTTAGTGTGTTCTTAATTTTTGAGAAAGGCTACGTTTTAAAATGCTTTTTAAATAATTTTATTTGCTGTGTAAACATATAATTTTAAACATTGTTTTTCAAAGTGTTGTTTTAAGTTCCTAATTCCGTTTTGGCATCCATTTTGTTTTCAGTATGTTGCTCTTACATTCATGAAAAGAGTTGTAGGACTATTTTTTAATCCTCACTTACTAAAATGGCTGATATGTGTTTGTTGTTTGTTGGTTGTTTCGGATAGTAAATTTTATTTATCGATATTTTGATATAGAAATGATATTTCTAATTCGTGCTTATTTAATTAAAAATTACATTTTAGAATATTTTAGTACTTTTTTAATACTGGAGTATTAATTTTAATACGCGAGTATTCATTTTTTTTTACAATTCTTTGCATTTCTTAATATTTACGTACAGTTTTTTACCACATTTTAATACCTTCCCCACCCAAAACCCCTATTTTCCCTGCATCCTGTGCCAGGTTTTATTTTACAGAAAAAAAAAATATTAATAATTTTCGTTTATTTTTTCTGCGTTGTAACAGTATTAGTTATATGTGTTTTCGTTGTAATGGTACTTTTCCATTAGTTTTACTATTTCGCGTTGTAATGGTATGCGTTGTAAAGTAATGCGTTGTAATGGTACTTGCATTGTAAAAAATGCGTTGTAAAAGCATACGTTGTAATAGTATGCATTGTAACGTCATACATCCCCTGTGAGTCATCCACCACTCCATCCCCACACCCACCAACCTGCAAGACCTACCCCTTGCTCCTGAGTCCCCAATATCCCATGATGCCCACCAATCGCCTTTACCTGTCATTACTTTACTGTTCACTGCCTTTTCTTTACGCCGTCCACTACTGCTCTGGGCCCTTCAGGCTTGGCACTCCTCTCGTCTGCACTTGAAACCTGTAAAACATCAACTTCGCCTATTGTTCTCTCCTTTCTCCCAGACCTCCATACAGGTACCTACTCATCATCACCCATCTCCCCTCCTTCCCATTCATCACTTTCATTCACATAGTCAAGGAGCAGATCTTCATCACCAACGGGCTCCGCACATACAGACTCCTGCACCACCCCTTTCTGCCATTGGACCGACACACTATGCTAAGATGAACAGGGTTCCGGCAAGACTACTTGTGTGCGAGCCCTCGACGAAGAGCAGCACACCGTGGACCCCCTGCTGCTTCGGGCCAAGGGCTGTATTGCACCCTGTGACATCTCCACTTGCCTCCCAGCCTCATACGCCAGTCTCGGTCCTCTTTCACCCACCATGCTACTCCAACCTGGGGGTCCCTCACACCACTGGGACACTAAGCCGCACAGGCTTCCACCCTACCTGCTCCCTGCTCGTGGTAATACGAGACCCACACACACTGTTCCCCCCTCTGGGGCCCACCAGCCTGTAAGCTCCAACCTGCACATCAATAATCTCTGGTTCCATGGCCGCAAAGGCAAGAGGAACTGGCCTTTTTCCGGCTTCACACATCCTAGCCAAGCACTCCTCTGTTTCTTGTCGAGCAAGCGCTGCTCACATATGCATGCCTCCAGATCTACACTCAGTCACTTACTTGGCTGGGGGTCCCTGGGGCCCGAGGGCCCATGCCCCCCGCAGGGTCCACTGCTGCAGGCCCTTGCTGTGACATGGAGCTCCACTTCCCCCGAGGCCCCTCCACCTGGGATTCAGGCCCAACCAACTTGCATTTTTTAAAAGCTGGGCACAAAATCCCAGCCACCTGCACATCAGGGGGCGTTGCTGAGAGGTCCACAGACCCAGCCCTCTCTGGGAGCTCCAACACATTCTTCCTGCATTCTGATGGGGTGCGTGCCTGTGTGACCTTCACATTTACAGGCCCTGTCCGTCCCCCCACCCTCATGCAGTTGCATACTGTTGTGCTTTGTATAAAAAGACACTGGTAGCCAGGTTGTAATTTTCTTGATGTCTTCTTTATTAATCCATGTCTTGTAATATCAAACAGGGATCAGCCAAGTACAGCTCTTAATCCAGCTCTAATAACTCCTATGCCAGCCCCTGCCAGCCCCACCAGGAGCAGCCTGCCTAGCTGTTTAGCCCATCTCCAACTGTCACACACTCATACACACAGGCACCCAGGCATTCCATTCATCACAGGCACACCAACATTCCGTCACCATCTCTTGCTCTGGCTGAACAGCTAGGAAGACCTAGGCTGATTTACATAGCAATGTAAATGTCAGGATACAACATTATCCCTTTCCTTTAAAAATAAAAGTAAACCTACAATCAATAAAGAAAGGGACTATACACAATACACAAATGTTCATAACCTAGGGATGAAAGAGAATTTAAAACAACACCAAAGGAAGAACCAAGCAAACAAGAAAAGATGGGCATAATACGGCATAGTAAAAACATGCATCAAATTACATGCATACAACTCGCCCTTCCTCCCTAATGAAAGTTGTAAAGATTCAATAAATAAATTGCCAGCCGGACGGAGGCGGCACGTATACGGCGTAACTCCGGGAGGCTCAAGGCAACAGCGAGAGTCAGAACACAAGAGAGCAGCGCTGCAGCTGATGCGTCACAATAAAGATCGTCGTGCCGATGAAGAAATCACCAGAGACAGCGCAGGACCAAGACACAGCACGAAGGTGAGCGCGAGCAATGTCACATTTGAAAGCCAAATTGGCAGTTTGATATGGTAGCAAAACGAAATCTCATCAAGCATTGAAAAGACAAAAACAAAACATGCACCACATAACTTGTGACTCGTAACTCTTCTGCCAAAAAAAAACAATTGGCCAAATGCACAAACGATCGAGCATGGGCAAAGTAGATTCACCCAAAATGAGCACAACTTCTTCACAGTGCATAGGACAACACATTGCAGAGTATAAGTCAAAACTAGATGTCAAACTGCCACAAAAGCACCATAACTAAAGTGCGATATGAAGTTGCTAATAGCAGTGGCAAACACTTTGTGTACCCCATGACAAATAACTGAATGTGCGCAACTGTAGAAAACTTGGAGTGCTGTACTGCAAATTGATCTGTGGACAAACTGTGCAGCATATTGAACCGTGGTTCCTCCATAGCATAAAAAGAGTAAGGGGACATCTGTGAAAACACTTCACGGAGTTAATCCACTGAGTTATTCCATAACACATGTCTTTTTTTCTTGATAATCAAACTGTTGCTCATATGTCACACATCTTTCACAAATTGTAACAACCACACCGCTCCTGTGTGGTACATGTGAGGTAATTCACATCCTTGAGGCTTTAACTCACCACTACTGTGGTACTTGTGAAAATATTCACAGAGTTCAGACTTTAACTCTCACTTGAGCAGCCACAATTCCCTTGCGCAGAGAGTACACCCAAACAACAGATTCCAAGGGAAGTGGTAGGGTAAACGTCACTACTTTCATACCCTAACTACAGACCATACCTGTGGTCTTGTCCATGGAGTCAGATCAGGCAACAGGTTGGGGCCGTCCGACGACAGGACACTGGTGGGGCTGACTTGGCCTTTTACTCCATACATTTTCTTTCTTTTTTTTTCAAGTTACGCTGGTTACAAAGTTTTCTTAGGAGGCTCTGGATTTGTGTTCAGTCCCTAAGTACGCTTGGGTCTTGGTCCTTGGTCCTCGTCGCCAAAAATATGTTGTGCTTTGTATAAAAAGACACTGGTAGCCAGGTTGTAAGTTTCTTGATGTCTTCTTTATTAATCCATGTCTTGTAATATCAAACAGGGGTCAGCCAAGTACAGCTCTTAATCCAGCTCTAATAACTCCTATGCCAGCCCCTGCCAGCCCCACCAGGAGCAGCCTGCCTAGCTGCTCAGCCCATCTCCAACTGTCACACACTCATACACACAGGCACCCAGGCATTCCATTCATCACAGGCACACCAACATTCCGTCACCATCTCTTGCTCTGGCTGAGCAGCTAGGAAGACCTAGGCTGATTTACATAGCAATGTAAATGTCAGGATACAACACATACACTGCTGCTCCTCTGTTGATGGGAGACGTGCCAGGAGGATCTTTCTCCGGCCCCCGCACTTCCTCCAGGCTGCAGCGTGCTTTGAGCACCGGCCATGGCCTGCTCCTGATTTTTTGGCTGGTAGCTGCTCAGACAGACAAGCCGCTACCCCACAGCCACACCAACCAACACCGAACGCTTCGGGCATCTCATACTGACCCAGGCCTGGTCGAACACACCAGGCCTGAGCAGGTCGGCCTTACTTGCAGACCCAGTGTCAAAAGCGCTGCACAACCGCCTCATTATCCGGTGTCGACATGACTGCTCCACCAGCTGTGACCCAGGAAATACAGGTAGGCCTGGGCTGCTAACCTAAAGTATGCCTCCCATCCTGGTAGTGCTTGGCATCAGGATAAGGCCGGATATGCCTTTCCTGACACCTCTATAGCCCATCAACTAACCTGCCCCTTCCCCTTATCTAGCCTATCCTCTCCCTGTCCTGCGGCCAGCATGAAGCACCCCGAGGTAAGACTTGTCTGTGACTTTCACTTCACCCTGGGGCAGACAATGCCATGTCTGGTCAAAGAAAAATGCAGTCGATTTGTAAATCAATTCCCCAAATCGGCAAACTAAACAGTGCTGCCCCAGGGAGCAGCAATGTATGCATACAGAGCCCACATACACACATAAAGCGTACACAAACACACACACAAACACCCACACACATATACAAGCACCACACTTAGACATCAGTAATTTAGGTTGCTTGTGCTATACACTCACAACATGTTTATGAAAGGCAGCAGCAGTGCTGTCTTGACCCAAACACACATACACAATAGATGCCACATGAGTACCACAAGTATTCAATTTCCCTTTGCACAGAGATGGCAAATGTACTACATTGAATTGATAACTAT
The DNA here is from genome assembly GCF_964263255.1 of Lissotriton vulgaris. Classification (NCBI taxonomy): domain Eukaryota; kingdom Metazoa; phylum Chordata; class Amphibia; order Caudata; family Salamandridae; genus Lissotriton; species Lissotriton vulgaris. The sequence goes on along the minus strand of NC_141687.1, from coordinate 866,004,899 downwards.
ATAGGGCTTACCATACTCTTGGTGAGGCCTACAGTGAATTGTGGTCTGTACTTTTATTGTTTTTATGCACTTGTGTGTTGGTCTGTGTGTGCGTAAGAAAGCCTGTAACTGTGTGCATATTTCCTTCTGTGTGCAAGCACTAGACAAAATAAAAGCTATTGGTACTATTGGCAGATGCTTATCATCACCCACCTCAATGATACTCATTAAGGATGAAAGGTTGGATGACCATAAGGTCAAACCCAGATACATGTAGTGAATGCATTAGCCCAGTATACCTGAGACAGCACGTGATTTGTCTTTTTATTTACAGGTTTCCATCCATTATTATATACCTCTGAGGATTTATTTTGTACTAAGACATGCTTAAGAATGCAGCATTTAATATAAAAAAGGAATAGCACATGAAATTCACCTAAAGTGACTGACTTTTCTTCAGCACTACAACCGATACAAAAGTATCTGCCTCTATATACAGCTGATGTATAACTGACTACACCAACCATGATGCTGTTTCAGGGGCATCACCTTGCCATGAAACCCACCTGACGTATGACTGACTGCAATAGCCATAGGGTGGCAATAATGTTCTTTCAGAGGCCGCAGCTTGCTATGAAGCCCACGTGACGTATGACTGACTCTGCGAAGACCGGGCCAGAGCAGGCCGTCTGCGCCATTCATGGCCGGACAAGGCTGGTCTGAGCCCACTCTCTTTCACCTTTGAGTCACCATTGTTTGTCTTTTTGGTAAGTGCTATTTGTTACCACCATGGGAAATGCAAGGCAGGCAGGGCACCAGTGTGTGTGCCTAATATTCCTTGTCCCACCACAACTATTGATTGCATGCTGGAAAGGGCCATGGGGATAATTTCAAAAGAGATTACACTAAAAGAGCACAGACTGTAATGAGGCTGTGGCCCTGAAGGAAGGGTTATCTTGGGTAATCCTTCCCTGAGCAATGCTGCAACGAGTCCTGGTATTGTGGGCACTTCAGATCAACTCTGAATCTCTCCCGCCCAACAGGATTTGGCTAATATTGGAATGGAAGGGTTGCCAGTCTCTCAGAGTCCCGCCAGTATATTATTAGAGCGCAAGCCTGTGGTTGAAAAGAAAAAGGTGTTGCAAAGTCACCTGCCAAGTCCAGAAGACCTAATACCGCACGACAGGGCCAACTTTCCTCATGGCATCTTAACCAATCACATACTCAGTCGACGCAGACATTGTTCTGCATAAACACAGCTTTATCCAACTATGATACCCTGTGTGATAGATTATGTGCTCTTCTAGAAGATAAGCTGAAACCAATTAAGATCCAACTAAGTGAAATCTAAAGTACCATGACTGGCATTATCCATATATTAACCACTCTTGAGAATGCCCAACCTCTGTCTATACCCTCCACTAACTATACGTTGAATAACAGGATGATCTTCCCAAGTCAATCTTCTGTAAATAGTAGCACCACATCAACTGAAAGAGACCAGGTAAAATCAAAGGACACTAATAGACTGTGTACACCTGGTGTATTACCTAACGCCCCACAAGAGGGTCTTATGGCCACACGCAAATACGACACATTGGAGAATGGCTCCACTATTCATATTCAATTGAGTACCCGTTTTATTGCAAACAAAGCTGAAATGGATTTGCCCCCTGCATCTTGTCCCTATTTCTTGGTACTGGCAGGAGTCTCCCACCTCCTTAAGGAATCCCAAACAGAATCATGGATAGAGCTACGCAATAAGAGCACGGATTGGCTTATCAAGTATAAACGTTTTAATAGGTTGAATCTCAACGAGAAAATAATGGTGTGTAGAGTGGGATGGGTGGGTAGCTCCAGGAAGGATATTGAAAGGGGCTGCTTTGTTGTAAAATTTCACAGCCAACAAATTGTGAGAAATTTGTTGGGAATTCATGAGGCAACTAGTAATATTGACACAAGCATCTATTCACTTCGTTTGGGCTATTTTTATTAACCTAATGCATGGGGGGCCCCACTCAATTTCTTAAGTCACAATACGCTTGGCTCCCAGTTTGCACTCAACAATAGGTTTTACCCTGTAAGGGGCTTTGAGGCGTTAGATTGTCCAGGTTATAAACCTGGAGACAGTAAAGTAACTAAACTCCCTCTCCCTGGGAAATCGTCATATTGTGCCACTGCTACACTCTCTGGTAATATTGTATGTTTGGAAGATTCAATTTTGAGCTGGAACATGGCTATCCTCCAATCTAAAATCAAGATACCCGAATGGTTAACCTTCATAAGGCAGTGTGATGGTCTTATGTTTCAGGAAACCTGGATAAAACAGGAACTATCAATTGATTTGGGTGGCCCGGCTATTTGGGTGAATCTTTTGGACGGAGGTAGTGTCAAGGCGATTGCAACCAGCAATGATAATTTCCAGGTCATAAGAGTCAAGCAAGATATGATTTCGTATTTCACCAATTTTATAATAATGATTTTAACAATGCTCTAAATACAAAAATTCCGGTTTTATATGATTACATTTCATCTTTGCAGAACGAAGTTGTGGTTAAAGGTCTATCAGCAGGGGTTTGTTTGGCTGATGATTTTAATCCCTGGTTCACTACTGAAAGGTATTTTTTGCTCACCCCTACTTTAGATGTAGGAAGGATCCCAATAAAATCAATTATTGGCACCGATACTAGAGGTTTGGAGCTGTTGAGTCAAATGGTCTCCCTGGACCTATTTAATGGATTGGAGGTAGCAGGTGGAGCTGACCTTTCAATACCTATTTATAGGGGCAGAGACTGCTCTTCCATAATAGATAACTTTTTTCTTTTACAAGGGAACATACTTCCTTCTACTTATAGGAATCATAATCCCATCGAGGTGGTAATTACCTTGCCCACAAGCCCACATTTTGGGTGGAGTGCGGAACTAGCAATCTGCAAGTACTGATAGCTTACGACTATGGTGGAGAGCTTTTGAGCCCGCCCCTCTCTACCATACTGTTATTACTGAGAACCTAAATTTAGTTGCGATTTGTTTAACAATCAATGACTCAGAACAGGAAGTGGTCTAGGTTTTCACCATCCTTTGTTCGAAAATTAGAAATAGGTTATTGTGCCCACCAGGTATTCCTGTCACCAAGCTCAGATACTCATGAATGCTCTGCAGCTAACCGGCAATTACGCAGAGGGCTCACTTCCACCACTAGGTCCCTCCTGGAAGTGGCAACACAACATAAAAAGTATAAAGAGATTACCTTAGAAGGAAGAGGGAAGTGCTGCAACATCAATGGGATTCCTTAGTGCTGTCAGCTGCAAAAAGGAATGGAAAGTCATTTTGGAGGACAGTGCCTCATAAGAAGCACCTGAGTCATGAGCCACTCCCTAACTTGCCATATTGGTAGCGATGCCTGGGGAGCGCATTTTACTAAAATTAAGACTGCGACTCAGGCCTGAGCACCCCTATTAAGGAGCATACCCTGGGAGAATTCCAAGTAAACTTAAGAGGTGAAGACGCTGTTGGTCAGAATATGGGTGGCATCCCAATTGATCTTATTAAGCACAGCCCTGAGTTCTGGGCACCTTTATTGGTGAATGTTTTTAACAGCCTAACACACTCTTCACTATTCAGCTCTTGGACCACCTCTATTATAGAGCCAATCTTTTACAAGGGGGATCACTCACAACCTAGCTGCTATAGACCCATCTCTTTGATTGACGCAACGGTAAAGATACTTGGAAGGGTTCCCTACTATAGTCAAAGAGCCCGCCCGCATTAAAGGCCCACTCGAGCATTAAAGGCCCAAGCTGAAAGCTTCCATTTTACACCAAGCTTATCTCACCCCACACAGATTACACACTACGTTCCCAACAGTCCCCTTGACCTGCCTGTGATGTCGAACACTGAATGCTGAATAATACATGTTGTGGGCCTGCAATAAATATATTGACCCCCTTTAGGGCACAAATCAAGTATATTCTTTCAGACCTCACAAAACTGAACCATTGGCACACACTGGAATGCTGTATACGTGGTCTTTTTCATAGACCCAAAAACGTTCAGGTAACATCAAGTTTTGTTGACTTAGCACTATTGTTGGCTAGACACCTTCAGACAAAACATTGGAAATCATATTCTGCCCCCTTAGTTTCCCAAAGGCAGGAAGAGGTGGAGAGCTTTGCGCTACTCTGTGAGAAATACTTTGGTTTATGAAAAAGACCTATATCACTGGAATGGGAGGCCATATTAGAATCCTTTAGAACACTTCACACAGCAGATTCCTAAACTGGCTGACACTACCCTGCTGCAGATAATGTTTCATAGCATATCCTACGGGACTCACAAATCATGCATGCATACACATGCGTTACATAGCACCTGGGACACCATTCCAGGATCCCTATCACATAATATTGTCACGGTTGCCTCTGGCCTTCTTTGTACTACGGTTTGGGCTGGTAGAATGACATTAAATTGACAAGTATAAGATGTTTAACATGCTTGTTTTTTTTAGAGGGGTAATGTCTAGCTTAAGGAGGGTGGGAACTGGGTTCGTTATTCAAGCAAGTCGAAGTATTTATTACATTGCTCAAGTTGAAGTATTTACTGCAAACTTCATCAGTAGAATGGATAGTCAACTGTGATAATATGAAAACCATTGTGGTTTGCACCTATGTACTAAATGATGGCGATACGTATGTCTGAGAAAAATGCAATAAAGTTTGTGTTAAAAAAAGTTCCACACTAAAAGGATATAGCAAGGCACTTTGGAGATCCGTGACCTTATAAAGGAACTCAGCATTTGGCCTTGTTCCTCCATATTATCAGAAATCTACTTAAAGTCTTGCGATACCCTTTTAGTGTACTGCAGGGTGCACTTTATGCCTCATGTAAGGGGTACCCTAATGTGCACCACTTACTCTCACTGTGCCCCTGTATTGCATTTTAAGTTATATTGTGACAGAGGAATTAGTGACAGGCCAGTTGCTCAAGTAGAGCAACAGAGCAGATGCAGAGATAGACAAACTTTTGGCATGGAAGTAAACGTGCTTCATCATCTATGGATTTTTCACATCTTTAGTGAGACCATCTTGCAGCAATGTACGGTTCGATGATAAACGAGAATGTAGATTTTCCTAGTAGTTTATGAAGGTGTGGTAAATTTTAATTACCTATACGGAATTTATGCGGTAAAGTTCAATAAGAATAACTCAGTCAAAAATGAAGAGGCAGAGTCCGTGGCATCTGAGGTTTAAAAGGGGTTTTATTCCTTAAAAAGGAATTGGTTCGAACCAGGTAGCATGACCCATCGCCACGAGGGTTCAGGGTGGGAATTGCAATGGACATGTACAATGATTTATTAACAGGATATCATATATATAGTCAATGCATACAGTAGTATTGAATGCAGAAGGCGTAACAGCTGAGAGAAACGAGATAAGAACGGAAGTACGTAACAGAAGGCGTGCACTAGGGCGTACACGGAGGTGTGTGCTAGAAACGTCACATAGAGGTGACACAAGTGGGTGGATCCCTGGAAGGATCCTGCAGAGTCAGCAAAAACATGTGGCAGAGATGCGCACGCAGCAGCATGACGTATGACTGACGTGCAACTGGAGGGTGAAGGGGACTTGACATTTAGCCCTACATGAGGAGACAGAAGTCTGGAGTGTCAGAACAACCTAATCCCAAATCATATCTAATATCTTGTTTGAGGAACTGTATTATCTAGAAGGAAAGGTCTCTCGGGCAGAGGCTACTCTATACTGACTGCTAATGCGTGCATATGCGACTGCGTGTCTACGTGTAAAGCAAGGGGGCCATGGGCCTACCATGGTAACGGAAGCTATGAATTACTTGCATGGAGACAGAAAGGCCGGGCCCTTTGCTCTGCAGCTGGGAAGGATATTTACCTAAACTACTAGACAGGAATGTATTTTTCGAGGAGCGGAGCAGATAACTTGAAGGCTGAATACAGTCTTGGCAGGCAAACAGGCTGAGCCAGGCGCCGCTCGCCACACAGGGAGTAAGTAAAAGTTCATGGACACAGATGCAGGTCCAGGCTGTAGTTTTCAGAGGCAGAAGGCAGGAAAAGGCTTGAATGGCGGAAAACAAGGCCCAGACTCGCCAGGGCCAGAAAAACGTGAAAGTGCACCATGTAAAGACGTTGGCAAGGCACACTTAGGAACTGAATATCAGACCCATTCATGGTGGATCTGAGAGAGGGCATGTTAACGTTGGACGCAAATGTATTTGCGTCTTCATAGCTTGATGTGGAGGGAACTTACATGTACTAGAAACACGTACATGGAGCCGTTGGGGTCTACGATAGGGGACACAATTGGCCATAAAAATTCATATTACCTCATTCCCTCCTTGTCCCCTACGGACCCTTCATGAAATACCAATCCTCATTAATCTATCAATCTGTTCATGTAACATCATTTGCTCTTCTTTCTTCTTACGACGTTTTGAATGTGAACTTGAATGAGGAATACATGATGTGGCGCACAAGCCGCAAATCGCTGGCCCACATTGCAGACATAGGCAACAACTGAATACTATAACAAGGGCTATTCCAAGGAAGGATAGGACTTTCCATCCCCAGGCTGACAACGTGGTCCAGAACCAACCGGACCAAGTCCAGGTGCCTGGATTCTGATGTATCAGACTTGCAATCTTATGAAGACGGGTAATGGCTCTATATACTGATGGTGCGTTTTCTGGAATGAAAACACAGCAGCTCGATCCGATGACTCTACAGGCTCCGCCCCTATCGGCCAGGATGACGTCAAGGACGAGACGATTTTGAAGAACAACAATCCGCATAGCAGACTGCTCCTCTGTTAAGTTACCTAGGGCGGAAGTAGTTTCATTCACTACAGCCTCAAGGGTTCTAGTTAATTTTCGTATCAGCTTACTATTAAAGACAGCACCTAAGTAGGGAAAAAAACCTTTATTGAAATCTGTGTATTGCTCCCATGCCGTTTCAGTGTAGTCGACAATCGGGAGATCTCTCTGCGGTCTATTGTGGACTAGATGGGTATTCCTATGATAATCAGGAGGGGCTAGGAAAACGGGTGGCAGGAGGAATGCAATGTAACAGGTGCCATCCCAGTCTAGAGGTAAACGTATATATGCGGTATGACCACAAATGAAATAGGAATGACGTGAAGCTTTGAAGGTAGACTTGCCCTTATCACTGAATTCGATCACAGTAGTACATTTACTATGACCCAGGTGTACTGAACCATTCTTTCTGACACATAATTCACCTTTAACTGGTAATACGGACATGGCGGGCAAGACTGGTTCTGTTTCGGATTCAACACTGAGAATCATGAGGTTAAGTGTAAAGTTACCTAATCCATATACTTCATTTTCTAGATCAGTACCTGTCCTTTTGGGGAGACCCTCCTTGTCAGGAAAACATACTTTATGCAAAACCGTGTTCAGGTTTCCCCATACCCAGTTACCCTGGTAAACTACAGAATCTGAATTTAAGGAATTAATCAAGCTAAACCATGCACCACAGGATCCATTGTGTGTGAACGGGTACGGAAAAAGAGGCAGAACTCCCTTGTATTTCTGATAGGGAGGGAGTCGGCCACATATCCAACAATTTGTAGCGTTGCTGGTCTGATGGGAATGGTGTAACATACTAATGAATGTGTTGTTGCGCAGCACAAGTCTGTAAGACAATTCATGCGGGGGCAGTTCATTGAAAGAGTGTTCAGCAGTAACGTTGAAAGAAGAGTTTGCACGCTTGAAAATAGGGTAGTATATATGTAGAAGCACACTTGCAGCAATAATCATAAGGCTAAAAAAAAACATAATCAATAGTGTTACAATGCAGTGGCTGCGAAGAGATTTGCAATATTCACGTTTCTTGAGCTGTTTCTGTCTATCTCTCTCTCTGTTGGGGTCTAGGGGATACATGTCAGAAAACACGTCTAACCGATTCACCTAGGGGAGGACTTAAACAATTAAACTGTCTGACTTGCTAGACCTCAATTTATCTTTATACTCCTGCTGTGGAGTTTTCTCTATCAGGGGAAGTTTAGAGTCACTGGAATCTGGACAGTCCTTAGAGGGGGAGGGTGAGTCAGTCTTTGGCAGCAATGCATGAAATTTCTTCACGTGACTCGAATGAAGCCATCCCTTGCGGCCCTCCACCTTCACCGCGGTCCTGGTTGTAAGAAGTACCAACTTCGGCGCCTGCCAACGGGGCTCCAGCGGACTTCTCCTGTCGAAGTTCCTTACAAGGACGATATCTCCCGGAACAACGTCATGAGGTTTCACCTCGGTATTGTCGGGAAAGGCTGCAGCGACCTGTGAATGACATGATTGTAGTGCAGACATCAAGGAGGCAAGGTAATCTGTCAACATATTACAATCGACATCGGTAATTTTCCTAGGCAAAGGCGTCCCCCACATATTCGGCGGCCTACCAAAGACCACCTCGTACGGGGATAGCCCTGTTCTGGAGTGTGCGACCATTCTCATGTAAAAAAGGGCGACTGGCAAAGCTACGATCCAGTCGACACCTTTCTCCCTACAGATTTTAGCAAGACAAATTTTCAGGGTCTGATTGTGTCTCTCTACGAGACCTGCTGCTTCGGGATGCCGGACACAGTGGAACTTCCACTGATAGCCTAGCAGGAGTGATACCTGCTTCATAAGCTCGGACGAGAATGGCTGACCGTTGTCTGAGTATACGATACGGGGCAAACCATATCTGGGGAAAAATTCACGAACCAGCTGCTTGGCAGTGGTCGGGGCAGTGTAATCTGGGACTGGATATCCTTCTGTCCAACGGGAGAGTGCACATACAACTACGAGGACATATTTAAATCCTCGACAACGTTCCATCTGAATATAATCCATCTGGAGGACTTCAAAAGGGTGGTCGGGAGGATGAAATCCACCTTGCTCTACGGGAATGCTTTTACCTGGATTGAACTGACAACAAATCATGCAAGTACGCACTTTCTGTTTGGCTGCTGCCCGTAAATGTTTATTGAACCAGAGATGTTGAATACTGTCTAACATGGCTTTTTCTCCTAAATGTGCTGGACTGTGTACTGTATTAATGATCACTTGAACCATGGAGTCGGGGAGAAACCATATAGATTTTCCCTTCGTCATCCATCCCTGTTCTGTCTGGACCTCTCCTAGTTCAACCCATTTCTTGATTTCGTCTGGTGTAGCATGTGTCTGTATGTCAATTACATCTAGGGCGGGATCCTTAACTGTCATGCAATGTGTCGGTGTCGTGACTATTGTCTTTGTCAGGTCAGTGGCGTGAATCTGATTCTGAGCTGTATGTTTTGCTGTTCGGTCTGCCAGGTCGTTACCCTGGGAAATAGTATCTGTAACCTTTATATGTGCCTTGCACTTCATGATGGATATAGCTGTAGGCAGATGTATTGCGTCTAATAGAGCTTGAATGAGAGGACCGTGTTGAATTTTGGCACCGTGAGAAGTCAAAAAACCTCTCTCTCGCCAGAGAACACCGAAATCGTGTACGACTCCGAATGCATAACGGGAATCTGTGTATATGTTAACTCTCTTGTTCTTGGCTCGAATACAGGCTTGTGTCAGAGCGATGAGCTCTGTTGCTTGGGCTGACAGGGTGTCAATACAATTTGTTTCAATGACTTCAGTTTCTGTTGTGACTGCGTAGGCGGCCACTAATTCTCCTGTACTTGTTCTCATGCATGAACCATCCACATAAAGTGTCAGGTCTGGGTCTGGTAATGCGGTGTCTGTCAAGTCTTGTCTGGGTTTCGTCGTGATGGTAATAACTTCAATACAATCATGTGCCAATGGGTCTGTTTCAGTTAATGGCAAAAGTGTAGCAGGGTTCAATGTATTACAACGTCTAATTTCTATGTGAGGCTGAAACAATGTCAATTCATAACCTGTCAGTCGTGCTATAGTCAAGTGTTGAGTCTGTGTTCGATTTAAAAGAACTTCCACGGAGTGTGGAACTTGTACTGTCAATGGATGTCCTAACACTATTGAATCACTTTGTCTGATTGCTAGAGCTGTTGCTGCAACTGATTTCAAGCACGCAGGCAAAGCCTGGGCTACTGGATCCAATGTACTAGAAAAGTAAGCACACGGTTTGTGTGAACCTGCTTGATCCTGCGTGAGTACCGATAATGCAGTACCTTCACGTTCTGTGACAAAAAGTGTAAAAGGCTTACCGTAACATGGTGTCGCTAAAACTGGTGCTTGACATAAGGCTTTCTTTAAGTCGTCAAAAGCTTGTGCATGTTCCTGAGTCCAAGGGAGGACAGTCGAAGACGCTGCCTCCTGAGTTGTCAGCTGTATGAGTGGTTTTGCTAGAAATGCATACTGAGGAATCCATTGTCTGCAGTAAGAAGTGAGGCCTATAAAGGCTCGCACCTCCTTTTGTGTCCTGGGTGGTAACATGTTTGCAATTAACTGGATGCGGTCAGGTGTTAGCTGTCTCCCCCATTTGGACAGCAAGTGCCCAAGGTACACCACTTGCTGAACACAGAATTGCAGCTTCGAAGGGGACACCTTGTGCCCCTTGTCAGCCAGGAAATGTAAAACCGTCAGTGACGCTAGTTCACATTCAGGTTCACTTCTGGCGGTGATCAGTAGATCATCAACATACTGGAGCAGGGCAGTGTTGTCAGGCATGTGAATACTGTCGAGTTGTCTTTTCAGTGCTTGGCTATAGATGCTGGGGCTTTCTGTGAATCCTTGAGGTGCGCGTGCAAATTTGAAGCTTCGTCCATTTAAACAGAATCCGAAAAGGTATTGGCTTTCCGGATCAATAGGGACACTAAAGAAGGCGTTCTTCAGATCAATTACAGTAAAGAACGTTGCCTCAGAATCAATAGCTGTCAATAGAGATGAGATATCTGGGACTACAGGGTACTGCGGTACAATGCATTTATTCAATTCGCGCAAATCAATAACTAATCGATAGACTGGTGGTGCATTTGGATCAGTGCGTTTAAGAATTGGAATGATAGGAGAATTACATAAATTCGAGTTGGTTTCTACAACCACTCCTTGTGCAATGAGCTCGTCAATGATTTTCAGTAAAGCCACTACAGCATCTGGGGGCAACTTGTATTGTCGAATTCGTGGCAAAACAACTCCTGGTTTAAGTGTGACTCGATAAGGTGTAATGTGCATACAACCTACATCAGTGGGGCCTCGTGCCCATAAATGGGCAGGTACATTCTGTAATCTGGGATCAATATCTCTCAATACATAGTGACCCTTAAAGTCACGCAAAAATAATCGTACTCCTTCCGGAGAACAGCAAATAACAGCTCCTAGAGCTTTCAGTGTCTTGATACCTAACAAGTTTTCCGGACATGACTTTGTGAGCAATAAATCTGTAGTACGTACTAATGGACCAACTGCAAGGGGAAGTGGTTGCGATACTTCATTAATAATAGGCTTGCCTGAAAAACCAAGGGAAACATTCTGTGAGCCTGAGAGGGGAGCCCCTGGGACCTCGTCATGACTTATCGTTGTTCGGCTTGCCCCTGTATCAATTAAAAACTTTCTGTCTTTCCCTAATACTTGACTGTGTACATAAGGACCCTCTTGATCTACAGGAACCTCAATAAGAGGCAAGCCAACTTCTCTCTCTAGGCTGTTTCATGTATATCGCTGATAGTCGGGATAATCAGTCTGGGCATACTGGTACATCTGCTGTGATGCATGTTGTGTTGCGGCAATCGGTTGTGGCTGTGGTACCGCTACTGTCTGTACTGTCTGTTGTGAAGCTTGCATAGGCTGGACATTCTGTGGTACTTGTTGTTGGACCTGGTCCTGTCTAGGAGGACGCGGTCTCTCTTTAGTTTTTCCAGTAAGTATATTATGTTTCAAAACTGCACAATCGTTTATATAGTGACCTGGCTGTTTACAATAGTTGCACGTCCCCTTAACAGGAGCTGCTGAATTATTAGACTGTGTCGTGCCCTTTTTCTGCCCGTCAGCTGGAACTGACTGGGCAACTAACATTTTCATTTTTGTGTCTTTCATACGTCTTTGTTCGTGGTCATGTTCTTCCCTGATTCTGTTCTGGTGGTACTGTAACATTTGTAACATTTGTGAGGGCGTATTTGCCTGCCATGTGCTCTCGACTTTCTGTACACGATTCTTAACTTGGGGCAGGGAATTCTCGACTAGCTTGGTTACAAAAAGATGTGGATATGACTCGCTACTTGCTTTCAGGCCACTATTGATACCAAAACATTTCTCAAATCGGGAATAAAAATCACTAGTATCTTCATCAGGTTTCTGTTTACAGGCTGAGATTGCATCCCAGTCCTCCTTTTTAGTGGCTAATAAACGTGGCAATACTTGCACTAATAATCCTGGTAATGCTTTAGATTTGTCCCCAAGCCCTGTTCCTGGGGTTCGAGTATTTTCTTCGTTTTCTAATGCAGCCCATTCAATCTTTTGCTCTCCCACCTCCCATTCTTTTTCTTTCAGTTTCTCGTAAATACCAGTAGGTAGTAAGACTTTCAATATTTTCATAATGTCGATATAGGTATAATCACCCATGAGTAACATGTCTTTGATTTCACGGTGGAAACCTGCTGGGTCTTTGTCATGACTGGGCACTAATTTCTTCATTTCTAACAATTCCATTTTAGTTATGGGCGTGTATACAAACACGCGTCTAAAAGTATTATCATCATTCCTAACTGGATGTACTTCTCGTAAGGGATTCTGTCTGTCTATGTAATACATTTTTCTCTCTGGAGGTGGAGCTGGAACAAACTGTGTGTTCAGAAAAGTATTATACCTGTGTCGATGTTCTAAAATTACTTTAATTAAATCGGTACCTAGACCTCTCCATCTATTCAAGAGTAGTTCTATTAAAATATCAGGTAGGGGACCTGGATCGGAATGTTGGCCTTTGAACAATATAATGAGATGTTGAATCATATATACTCCAGCTAATTTCTGTTCGTCAGGGGAAAGGTTTAAAAAAGTCTGTGCTAAACCATCATCACTATATTTATCAGGACTGTCAGCCCATTGTACTGCCGACCTGGCTAATTCTTGTTCATCCATGGTATTGAGTACATGGTACCCCATGCGCTCTTGAAGTATTCTATCAGTAGCCTGAAATAAATGTTCAGGGGTCTTTGCGTTTGACATGGCAGCTTGAAACATTCTTTTGCTTTCTGGACGTACCGGACGCATTGAATTATTAAAAGGTCTTCCCTTACCTACATATGCTATCATTTCTCTAGCTGGTAATTGTAATTGTCCTGTTGCCGTGTCTGGTTGTTCCTCCTCCGATAATTCATTCTTATCTGAATCTATTTCTATTTCAGGCTGTCTTCTTTCGTGTATCTGTTCTACTACCTTCCGGATCCTTCGGTACATATTTTCTATGCAACTCTGTTTATCATGTTTTCCGTCGGCTATATTCTGACCCCATTTATTAAGTGCTTTCATTTCTTCCTGGTCTACACCCGGCCTATCCTGGTTTCTTATCAAACAGTTTATGAAGAATCGTAATATCATTTTCTGAGTGTCTACTTTCTGGTATGCCATGGCATCGCCGATACTTTCGGGACCTTCCCCCGTTTGAACAAAATGATATATTCTGTCTAGATGATCAATCATTCCTGGTAATAACATTAAATAGTTTGCAACTCGCCGTAGACGTACTGATGATAGCATCATTCTGTCGTCTTTACCGGGTACTGGATCATATCTACAGTCTGTAAGAGGCTCCTTAAGTATGTCGTAATTCGCTGATTGAGGTGTACGTTGTTGTGCTAAATCCCTCAATCATCAATCGGTGTGCTTGAGGCGGTGTTTGAAAACCTCCTGTCGCACCTCCCGAGGTGCCAGGTCCAAAAGGATTTTGTGGATAAAGGATAGGAAGAATAGGTGCAGGAAGAGTTGGGAGAACAGGTGCAGGATGTGGAACGGGAGGAGGAAGTGGAGCGGGAGGAGGAGTCTGCTGTTGCGGAAGTGGGTGATTATCTCGGGGTGCAGTGCCGTCGGCAGGTGGTGTTCGTGGCGGCGGAGTATTAACATATTCGGGGGCTACATCGTCTAAATAAGAAGAAAGGAAAATGTATTTTGAGGTCTTGTGACGTGCTTTAGTCGGGAGCAATGGAGGGGGCAGATCTTTTGGCATTTCCGGGGTGGCCTTAGGTAAACCCTCGGCCAGAAGAGGATACATACCATTCATAAGAGTGTTTCGTTGTCGGTCTACTTGTTCTGTTTTTACTCATATCCCCTCCTCAACTAATACGTTTTCACGGGCTTTGTCTGAATCCTCTTTACTTTTCTCTGCTTTTCTGAGTGCTTTCTCTGTCCGTCTGTGTGATTCTTTACGCCATAATTCAATGGCGTCTTTTTGTGATTGTCTGGCTTTCTTTTTCCATAACGCTTCTTCTACTCTCATGATGCACTCGGCATCCCATGTCCCAGCAGCGGGCCATCTCTGATTTTCTGCTAAATCTTTGGTATAGTCTACCCACAAATCGAGATACAATATGGCATCTAGGCCATGTTTGTGATACATAAAGTGCCCTGGAGTGTCCCTAGGTGGAACGGGCACTGCCTCTTATAGAATCCCTTTTCGAGTTCCTATATGTCTTAGTTTGGAGAACAGCGGCATGTCTCAGCCGTGCTACTTGGTACTTGATACTTACTCAGGCTTGGACACAACTAATACAGTGAACACAATAATGTAGATCGAACAATCACTCATACCACGACACTAAAAACATACTAAAACATTTCAGAACGAACAATAATGATTAGAATAAAACTGGCTAATAACATACTGGATATATAGTACAGATACACCGCTAAACAGTGCAGACCGGGTCTGTGTACCCAAACCCGTCTTGACCGGCACAAATTAATGCGCTCGTCTAGATGCCTCCCCAGCAACGGTACTCACCGGGAAGCACGGAACAGAAGGCCTCGGAAACTCGATACTGGACTGGACCGGACTGGACTCGACTCGACTCGTGACGTGAGCACTTCGGAACTTCGGAACTGGTGGGCCTCCGGATACCTCGGACTTTACTCTCTCAGCTAGGCTCTGGTCGGGATCCTCCGCACTCCTCACCGCCTCGTCTGGGTGTCGATCGCAGCCTCAGTCACCTCCGTTGGCCTGAGGGAGATACAGGAAATCCTGCGGGTACGCGTAGTTGTCCGTCAGCGCTGTGGCAGGGGACCGGGCCTGCAACGCACCTCCGGCGCGTGGGGTGGGGGAGGGGTCCCTATTCGGGCGCCAATTATGTGGTAAATTTTAATTACCTATACGGAATTTATGCGGTAAAGTTCAATAAGAATAACTCAGTCAAAAATGAAGAGGCAGAGTCCGTGGCATCTGAGGTTTAAAAGGGGTTTTATTCCTTAAAAAAGAATTGGTTCGAACCAGGTAGCATGACCCATCGCCACGATGGTTCAGGGTGGGAATTGCAATGGACATGTACAATGATTTATTAACAGGATATCATATATATAGTCAATGCATACAGTAGTATTGAATGCAGAAGGCGTAACAGCTGAGAGAAACGAGATAAGAACGGAAGTACGTAACAGAAGGCGTGCACTAGGGCGTACACGGAGGTGTGTGCTAGAAACGTCACATAGAGGTGACACAAGTGGGTGGATCCCTGGAAGGATCCTGCAGAGTCAGCAAAAACATGTGGCAGAGATGCGCACGCAGCAGCATGACGTATGACTGACGTGCAACTGGAGGGTGAAGGGGACTTGACATTTAGCCCTACATGAGGAGACAGAAGTCTGGAGTGTCAGAACAACCTAATCCCAAATCATATCTAATATCTTGTTTGAGGAACTGTATTATCTAGAAGGAAAGGTCTCTCGGGCAGAGGCTACTCTATACTGACTGCTAATGCGTGCATATGCGACTGCGTGTCTACGTGTAAAGCAAGGGGGCCATGGGCCTACCATGGTAACGGAAGCTATGAATTACTTGCATGGAGACAGAAAGGCCGGGCCCTTTGCTCTGCAGCTGGGAAGGATATTTACCTAAACTACTAGACAGGAATGTATTTTTCGAGGAGCGGAGCAGATAACTTGAAGGCTGAATACAGTCTTGGCAGGCAAACAGGCTGAGCCAGGCGCCGCTCGCCACACAGGGAGTAAGTAAAAGTTCATGGACACAGATGCAGGTCCAGGCTGTAGTTTTCAGAGGCAGAAGGCAGGAAAAGGCTTGAATGGCGGAAAACAAGGCCCAGACTCGCCAGGGCCAGAAAAACGTGAAAGTGCACCATGTAAAGACGTTGGCAAGGCACACTTAGGAACTGAATATCAGACCCATTCATGGTGGATCTGAGAGAGGGCATGTTAACGTTGGACGCAAATGTATTTGCGTCTTCATAGCTTGAAGTGGAGGGAACTTACATGTACTAGAAACACGTACATGGAGCCGTTGGGGTCTACGATAGGGGACACAATTGACCATAAAAATTCATATTACCTCAAGGAAAGTCTTAATTTTATTAAAGGCATAGAGGCGAGTACTTTGCTTTCAATTCTTTCTTTATTTTAAGAGCAGCAGTCAAGATAACTAAGAAAACCTCAAATCACATAAGGCTAGGGGAACGCAGCCAACGGGAACAAAAACGTAGTACAACTGAATAGTCACTAGGACCATAGAAACACCTATAATAGCTAACTTGACTGCGAACAGCCTTCTTTTCTTGTGCGTGAAGTTAATAAGTATTGAATAATGGAAAAAGAGAACACAGAAAAGCCATGGACAGGGAAAAAAGTTCTTGACAAAAGTGAATCCACGAATATCCAAGGAAAAAGACGTTGACGCAGAAGAACCAGGATCATGCAATAGGTCCGAAACAAAAGATTGTAGAGAAGGACCAAGACAAAAAGAAAGATCCTTATTAGGCAGCAGACTGAGGTGCAATGTCACAGAGGGAAAAAACATATGAAAATAAATTTACAATGAGATGTCAATAATAAAAAAATGTTAACAACAACAGAAGAAACAGTAAGTACAGGTTTGCAATAGAATGTTCTAAACTCATTGTGTCATTAGACAAATCATCTGATCTCAGAATGTCTTTGAGAAGGGAACCGGCCCAAAATGTTTTGGATGCCATGGCTCCTCTGGAAGAATGGGCACCAAAAGTAGAGGTATCAATTCTCGCTAAGGACATAATCCGTTCCACCTGGCGAACAAGGGTAGGGGAAGAGACTGGATTATGGACTCTCTAAAGGGAATCAGGCGTTGGTTACCTGAAGGAATTCTGTGATCAATCATACATTGGTCATATACATTAAGGCATTGTCCAACGCATAATTTAGGTTAAGAAAATAGGGATAGGACACAGAGGTTAAATTGGTTTTAGTGCGCCTTCTGACAAAAACCAAAAAACCTATATAGGTAAATTGTCAAGAGGAAATATCTTGCCGTTTTCCATCATATAAACGCTGTAGGAAGGTGGCTCTGAATATACTATAACATAATGAGGTATAGTGTGCACAGAATCCATTGGAACCCCAACAAAAGGCATAGGTAAAAGTAGATAGCTTCTTACTCTCTATTTGTGGTAGTCTGGGCGAGCAGTAAGGCTTTATCAGAGGGTAGTGTTAAGCATTTGTTGAACACACTCAGGCAAGAAATGATGTCATACACTCAAAGACTGAACTCAGACCAATTTGTTTTTAGCAAAAATATTGTTTAGCTATTTTATTTCTCGAAACCAAGCCAAGCCTGGTGCAGGTAAGTGAAATAATACTTTGTAAAATCTTATGCAGTCATTTACAGTTGAATGCAGGATCACATGCAGTTGGTTGAATTACAGGTACAGATTACCGTACACATTGCTTTTTAGATTACTTTTTAAGTTACTTTTGTGACTTTTGTGTGATATGCTTAGATATCACACTGAGACATTTTCTAGACAAAAAGTAAGTAATTCACTTTTAGTACATTTACAATTTTTCAGTGTTTCATACAAAGCAACTACACACTTAAAAGGATTTTCAAAGACATGCAGTAAATGCAATCGTATGGAAGGAAATGAAGTTAACAGTTTGCAGGTAAGTACTCATTTGTGGGAGTTGGTATTCTAGAGTTAGAACAAAGGTTCCCCCAGGGTCAAGGATGCACTCTCAGAACACCCTCAGCAGCACTACGGCGGCCAGGTGCAGAGTGCTGAAGCCCTATGTTATCCAATGGGGTATAGTGGGCCTCTGGTTGGTGGCTGCTCATGAGCAAGCTACAAAGTTGTGGGAGCAAAGCTCCTGGTATTAGGTCCAGGGCAAACGGGGATCCGAGTTAGCACCCAAAGTACACCAGCAATGGCACAGGGGCGGCTCGGTGCAGGATGCTGTTTTGGAGTCTTGTACCCTGTTGTTTTCAAGGGGAGTTGCCAGTTTTGGATTTAGGCTGCAGGCTCGGCCCAGGAAGACTTCCGGGAGGAACCAACCAGCTGGGCAGGTAGGTTGGATGGCTCGAGGACGTAGGTGCACCTCGGGTTCTCTTCTTCAGGGCGCAGGGCAGCTAGATGCAGGGGTCTGATTTCACCTTAGCTGGCCATTCGTGTTTGGGGGGTCTCTGTGCAGAGGCTGCAGGTGACATTGGGGAGTCCTGAAGAGGGCAACCCACTATGGAATTGGACTCAGGAGCACTGGGGGACCTCGTTGGGACCGGTGGGCTACCAGGATTCGGGATGTAGGCGTCGGGTGCAGTGGTTGTTCCAGGCGTCGGGTTTCTTTGTCCTCAGCAGGCTCAGAGTCTTTCTTGACTGTTTCTTTTGAACAGAGCTGCTGTTCACAGGAGATCTGGTCTTTGTTGAATGCAGTCAGTCCTCCGAGGGGTTCAGGAGGTCACTGGCTGCAGGGCAAGGTGACTTTTGGCACAGGGTCTCTGGAAACTGCAGACGGGCCAGTAGGGCTGAGGCCAAGTCTGTTGTTCTCTGCAGTTTCCACTGCTGGGCATCTTCTTTTGTCTTTATTCTTCATAGGGTGTGGGAGGGCGGACCCCTAAATACTGTATTTAGGGGCCTTTTTGGGGTCTAAAGTTCTGCCCTTAGGGTGACTACACCCTTGGTGTGCTCACCCCACGTGGCAGAGTGGGCACAATCCCTAATCCTGATTGAGTTTCTGACATATGCAAGATGGAGGGCATTGAAAAGTGGGCTTCACCTCGCCTCCCCCACCTGAGGGGAGGGGTCGCAGAGGTGGGCACACCTTCTGGGCTGTGCTACTTTTTCCTGCCTGTCTTCCTGCTGAAAAGGAGGGAAGATGGGAAGGGGGCCTGCTCCTGATAGCAGGAGAGGTTGGGGTCGTGTTACAAAGGCGGCAAAGCCCTTGAAGCTCCCTAGCCACAGATGGCTCTTCCTGGCCTGGGGTGGTGTGGCCACATCTGCCCAGGCAAGGCTTTATTTCTGAGCTCAGGGAGTGGAGACTCCCACCCCAGGCGTCCAGAAACATGTCTTGTGGTGGCAGGCTGATGTGTACCAGTCAGGGAACCCACCAGAGGCTGTGCACAAAAAAGCAGCTATTACAGCACAAACGTACCATATAGAATAATTCCCAAACCAGTATTGGACAAGTATTAAATAAATCCCATAGTCAAACTATTTCCTACACACATGAGGATTATACAATGAGACACATGGTATATAAAGCATTCAAATAGTCCAAAAAGTAATCAGTTGATAATTCCTTGTCTTTTTATTAGTTACTTAAAGATTCCCAGCACACGATTAGCTGACACGTGTTATGTCTGTACTCTGACTTTTTCAGGGCAGAATGGGAATAATGACGAAATATAATCTAATGCGGATCTGTCCATGTAGTGCGTCTGATAGTGTATTCCAATGTCCACAAAATAAATATGTTATGTCTGATGGTCTTACAAAAAGCACAACTGTAGTACGTCAACTAACACAATAGGGAGTTACAAGTTCCAATTGAGAAGCTGTACGCTGCTCCGGTCTTCACCCATGAATTTTGTCATCAGTGTTTCCAATTAATAAAAGGAATTCATATTATTGCTTGGATCCGATGTAGACTATGTATCGCGTTTGAAGCATGAGGCACAACCCTGGTAAGTATGCAACCTCAAGACAAAAGTGTCTCCACAGCAAACTAACAGGTAAACACTCGCAATGTAGGTCAGGGAACCCACCAGAGACACGTTGTTTTTCAGATGCCGTCTGAGTGCATTTTTCATTAAATCCCACACTGGCATCAGTGTTTGTTTAATGTGATGAGAAGTTTGATACCAAACTTCCCGTTTTCAGGAAAGCCATTATGGGGCTTTGTAGTTTGTAATGACAAACTCCCAGCACCATATATTCTTAATGGCATTACTACACTGTCTAAGAATTGGCCTAGACACTTAGGGGTACAGGGCTCATGCACCTTTACCCTCACCACTGGTATGGTGCACCTAGCTAGAGGGGAGGTTGACCTATGCCTGGGCACTGGGTTGTAGGCATGGCACACGGTGATGTGTGCCATGTCGACTCTTCACTTTCTTCTGCATCAGCCTGCAATGGCAGTGTGTGTGTGTGTAAAGGTACAGGGCCTCCAAGGATGGCACAATAAGTGCTGCAGGCCTTAGAGGCATTCTCTGGACACTGTGCCATTGGTACCCATGGTACCTTTTAACAAGGGACTGACATGTGGCCAGAGAGGTGCCAATTGGGGGTACAAGGTACAGTTTTGGGAAAGAAAACAGGCCCTGGGAACCTGATGGGCAGGGACCCAGGGCACATCAAGGCAAGGGCATCAGTAGTCTGGGAAACAGTGGGATGGTTACTGCAACAGAAACCCAGCTTCCTACACAAGCACCCCCCAGCCCAAAGGCCAGGCGACTCAGCCACACCAGGGAGAGTCTTCCTAGTCTTTCCAGGCAAGAAAGAGTAGAGGAAGTGGTTTGAAAGTTGCAGGGCCTACTCTGCCTTAGATCTTTCTGTCCAGGTCAGTCCCTTTGGGGAGCTGGCCTACCTCAACAGTTTCAGGACTTAATTCCCAATGCTCCTTTCCTAGCTCCTTAGTGTCTTTACCATATCAGTTGTCTGGCAAAAAGTGGTGAGGTTACTGCAACAGAAACCCAGCTTCCTACAAACGTTTAATGGAAATAAGACATAAAAACATTGTAAGTTTGGCTGATAACATTTTTAAGAAAGAAGCTCATTGTCCGACCAGGAAAGAAATACGTTCAAAACCATATTTATATCATACAAAGTAATGTATTTAGCAACAGGAGGATTGCAAAATGTTACACTCTTTAACAGAAAACACATGAGTGGATGTTCTCCTACTGGTTTACTGTTCATATAGGGATAATCAGTAGAATTTGCCAATCTGAAAAGATTAATAATCTAGTACGTTTTTTCACTGCTAGCCTCAGCTGCAAAAAGATTAACTAAATAAGTAACATCCGACGAAAAGGGATTGATATTTTTTCCCATACACCAGCATGTCCATAGAGCCCAAGCTGATTTGTAAGCCTTTGTAGTTCCTGGGGCCCAGGATTTGTTAATGTATTCTGAAGCTTCTGATGAAATGAGTAGGAAAGACTGGCAATTCTTGATATTTTCCAGGTGGATAACATGAGGGAATTGTCTAAGACTAGTTGGTGAGGAAGACCTGAGAGGTCCAGGAGGAGATCGGGAAATGAGGGAAGCAGAACTGAAAAGTCAGTTGTTCATTCCAGTAGAGGGGGAAACCACACCTGTGACTGCAAAAGGGAGAAATCAGAACAAGAACTGCTTATTGGTGCTTGACTTGGGCAAGAACTCTGTTTATCATGCGGAAAGGTGGGAAGGAGTAATTGATCAAATTGGACCAGTTCTGAAGAAGCACATCCAATGCAAAGGTCATAGGATCTAGTCGCCAACTGAAGAAATGAGGACTCAGATGATCCAGGTTAGAAGCGAACATAACTATTTGAAAAAGTCCCCATTTGTGCTGCAGAGAAGCGAAGCCAACAGGATGACGTTTCTAATCACTGTAATCTTGAAGGTAACAGTAATGGCAATCTGCTACAGAGTTGAGATTTCCTGGCAAGTATTCTCCAAGTTCAGAAATCTTGCTTAATAGCCAGAAATCCCACAAAGCTTTGGCTAGTTCTGCTAGAGGTTTGGATTTGGTTCACCCTAAGTGATTGATGTACCGGACGAAGATGTTGTCCATCCAGAGAAGAATGGAACAATGAACTCTGTTCTTGGCAAGGCTTTTGATTGCAAAGGAGACTGCAAGCATCTCTAAACAATTTATAGGCAATTTTGACTCCT
The DNA here is from genome assembly GCF_964263255.1 of Lissotriton vulgaris. Lineage (NCBI taxonomy): Eukaryota > Metazoa > Chordata > Amphibia > Caudata > Salamandridae > Lissotriton > Lissotriton vulgaris. Next base: position 865,982,640 of record NC_141687.1, on the reverse strand, counting down.
CTTGTACCTCCAGCCAAGGTTGGTCCACAGTGAGCGCCTCAGCCCTAATGATGCCATTCCAGACATCTTAAATGGTCTATCCACCACTGGAGTCCGAACTGGGATTCTTGATCTATGAAAATAGTGTACTCTATGTAAATGGCAGATTTTCAACCTTCAAAGGGCCCAGTAATGAAAAGGACCTTGAAAGATAACCTCCATGGAAGAAGAGAGAAGTCCTACAATCCTTTGTTAAGTTTTGAGGGAGATAACTGAACTCTGAAGAATCTCAAATTTGATTGATTTTACCTTTGCAGAGGGAAGATGTAGAGTGGCGGTGGAGGAATTTATGTGGAAACCCAAGAATTCTACCTGGGTTGTCAGTGAAGACTTTTCCTTGTTGAAACCCGGGTCTGATAAAAGCGAACATGTAAAATGAAGGTGAGTCTGTAAAGATTGAGATTTTGACTCATCAGGAGAAGTTTGTCGGGATATATAATTGTCACAAACCTGACCATCCTTTTGGTCCTGGGTCTCTGTGTTTCTCGCCCACCCCGGAAGTCAGGCTGAAGGGAGGGGCCAAGAAGCTCCACGCGACACCGTAAAGCCGGAAGAGAGAGCATGCTGTTTTTGTTTGAAACACAAGAGGAAAAAGCCAGAGAGGACAAAGGAGCGGCTGTGGGAGACCCAGAGGAAGAAGTGACCAGCAAGTCGGTTCACAAGGAAGCTGAGGACCGGGGAAGGTGGTTAATGAACCGGCAGTGTCCAAGAGACTGTCGGAATGCCAGAAGAAGAAGCGGAATCTCCTGTCTGCCAAGTGTCTCCGGATCCCCGCCACGTCCCAGGAGGGACGAGGCTTCACCAGGTGCGTGCGCACCTCTGAATTCGGAGCCAAAGTGAATCGACTAGTCGGAAAGAGAATGCTGGGGGCAAGAAGAAAGACAAACTTAAGTAAGCGAGGTTGACGAACTGGAGATTTAGAATTTATTAGCTGGAAAATGCATAATTGGATACTAGTTTCTAAAGGTTCTTTTCCCTTCTTACAATTTTCTTTCTTTTTCTTTTGGGGTATTAAACTTTCTCCTTTGGGGTGTATAGGTTCTTCCCAAAAAGTAAGGAAAAGCATTTTTCCATTGTATTCCCCTCTGCTCGCCCCTTCCTATTAATAACCACTTTCCTCGTAGAGAGAATAAAAAGAGAACACCCGACTAACCCATCACATCATAATTAAAATCATAAAAGGAAAGGTTCTTACCTACGTCTCTTCTTCCGTCAAGGGTACCGGCGACAGGAACTCAGAAGGCCCTGTAAAGAAAGAAGACATTGTTAATCTCCAGTTTGGGGCTCTTTTTTTTTCTTCGTACCGTATATCCTTACTTATTTTACTTCTCTTGAAAATAAAACAAAGAGAACGCAAAAAATCCTGTGAGTATTCCTTAGATATTAAGCCTTTACTACCGGCGACATTTGGTGGAAAATGCTGGCAGCTTTGATCCAGTACCTTGTCCAAGGGCTAAAATTGGAATTGGCCCTAGAACATCAAATGTCTTCAGCAAATGCACTAAAGACTCAAACAGAACAATTGACCAAACTGGCCCAAGAACAACTTCAGGTGACCTCTGGGTTAGTGGTAATGGGGCCGTCCCACCTAATGCACCTATGATAACCTTACAGAAACCTCTACCCAGAGATGATCTTGATTTATTTTGGTTAATTTTTAATGCACCGCAAGTGGAAGTGCATGGCTCATAGAAAGGTGCCCCCTTTTTTTGGCCCCTTTATTGTCAGGTGATGCTCAAGCTGCATATCGCACAGCTAACCCCCAAGGAGAAGCCACCTATAAATAGGTCAAAAGAGTGATATTAGACAGGTAGGTCCTGGATGAAGAAGTCTAAGGATTATGATTTAGACAAGAAAGGGGTAAACCAGGTGATACCTCAAAAGTACTTTACTTCAAGTTGGAGTTGGTATTCTAGGTTTAGATCCAGGGTTCCCCTACGGTCAAGGACTACCACTGGCTTTGTCAGTTTGGTAAAACACCATGGAGCTGAAAAGAGTCTGAAAGGAAGAGAAAAAAAATGAAAGGTGTGAACCAACCATTAAAATTGAAGATACTTCCTTTAACCAGGTTGAACCGGAGCTGTTAGATAGGCATCCTGTAAGTCCAAACGAATCATCCAGTTGTGCTGGTGTAACAAATCTCTGAGATGAACAATGCCTCCATTTTGAAGTGACGGTATATAAAAAAATGATTCAAGTGTTTGAGGTTTATTACAGGTCTCATTATCTTGTTCTTTTGAACTAGAAAAATGGAACTGAAAAAAAACTGAGGGATCGGGAGGAGAAGGAACTATTGCTTGCTTTTGAAATAATGTCTGTATCTCTATTGAGATGAGGTCGGACATTTCGGAAGTAAAATAAGGAGGACAAGAAAATACAGTTTGAAAAGGCTAGGAGTAGAGCTCTATAACATAACCTTGAACTGTGCTTAGCACCCATGGGTCCGCAGTTATGATACACCATTTTGGAAGCAAGAAACAAAATCAACCCCCTACAGAAGGCAGGCCAGAAGACAGACTTACCTTGTTGGATATGGTACCTGGCATCTTTGTTTTGGCTACAGTGGATGCCTCTGCCCCTCTGTGAATAGAATTGAGGCTTTTACTCATGAAAGTATGAATTAAAGGATCTTCTGGAAACTTGGGTGTTGTAGTTGCAGCCGGTAAAGCGGTTTCTGCCTCTACAGGCCTTGGATGAAAACACATTGTGAGAAAACCTTGTATAAGGATTCCTGGGCTTTGTGCAGTGAAGCAAAAGTTGACACATATTTGCTTAGTTCTATAATGAAAAAAATCTCCAAATAATAGCCCCTCTGCCTTTATACCAGAATCTATAGAGCCAAGGCTGAGAAGTTTTGGGACGAGTTTTTACAACATTCCTTTTTTGAGTTTATGCAGAATCGCAGAGTTTGTGTTACCAAGCATTGAAAAAGCTTGTTTTACCCAAAGAGATAGGTTGTCAGGGTTAATAGGAGAATTATCTAACCTTGCAAATTCTGCTAAATCAAAAATTCATGTTAACAGACCAACAATGTCTAATAGTTTGTCTTGGCTGGTGGACCAGGCCTTGTCAAATACTTTGTGAGGATCCTTACCAAACATAGAAAATAGAGTCAACATAGAGGGATCTGTAGATGGGGTAGCAGTAATCTTATATGGAAGAGAAGGGCTGGAAACACTCGGACCTGAGCTTAGCCTTGTTTGTTTGTCCAGTGATAAGCACAATCTGGAAGCAAATTAACCCCCTACATGAGTAGAGGGAAACCACTCAGTAGAATTAGGGTGATGGATAAGTATGGGGTCAAACTTAGGAACACCCTCTGAGTCCATAACCAACTTGGCTTTAAAAGGATCATGTGATAAAAAGTCCATCTTTTGTTTTTAGGAGGAGAAGATGCGCAAAAATACACCCCCCCAACCTTGTTGTTTTCTGAATGTAAGTCACCCGTATCATCGTCTGTATCAGGGATATGTGAAATAGAAGTAGACATGAGCTTTGACTTAGATTTACATTTAGAAGACGATTGTATATTAGCATTATGCTTCATTAGTTTGTCTTACATATTTTTCTTATTCCGCTTCAATAGAGGAAGTCTGGGAGGAACCACATCTTCTGCCAAGAGTCCCATGCTCTCCACACCACTGGAGTCAAGCTGTCCTGGCTGAAGACGGCTGATAGTCAGAAACCGATCCTAGGATGCTTGATTCCGGTCCAGGAAAGACATGGCTTGGCAGTTCGGGCTGGACTGTTCCCATGAGGCACAGGGTCAAGGCTGATTTGCATATGCCCATGTCTGAACTGGGGTGGTGTGGAGTGCAAAAAAACGATGGATTTAGGCCCAGATCTCTGTACTGGGTTGAATGTATGACATTGTTCTGCATTCTGTCCATCAACTGTTATTTTTGCATGAGTGAAGAAACATCACCGGTCAATAGCGCAGTAGTATTAACTGCTTTGGTGTTCACAGTAGCCACAGGAGGGAACTCATCTCCTTGCACTTTCAGCTTTCCCCCGCAGAATGGACCAGAATCGTCTTGGTCATTAAATTAAGCACAGAGTTTTCTATATTTTTGGTGAGTTTGTCCATAGAGATTGCAACAGCGTGCGCCACACAATTATAAATAAAATTATTTAAATTAACTTTAAGGAAATCCTCCTCCTCATTATTATCATTGTAATTTGGAGCGCTGTCTATCTCCATAATTGAAAGAAAGGGAAACAGTGCAGACAATTTAAACTGGGAAACAAGGGGTAAGAAGCTATCATGTGTGAGGGAGGAGTCAAAAACCTCTCAAATGGGCGTGCCCCAAGCATCGAGGTTGAGGGAAGAATGGAGGCGGAGACAAAAGACACACCCTTGGTAAGAAGAAATGCTAGCCATATGGAGCCCAGTGAGGAGAGGAAAAAAACCTGGTGCGTTTAGCTGCACAATACCAGGCAGGATGTCAGAAATATGAAGTGTGCATCTTGGGCTGCCACAAAATGGCAATTTGAGAACATGTCAGAGAGCCTGTGTGAGAGTGAGGAGACATGTGGTGTAAGAACAACGCTGCAGCGTGCCGACTAGGCGGAAAATAGACAGAGGGAAAGCAAATCAATAAGAAATACTTTTTAAATCAAGTAAGCCAACAACGAACATAGGGGCATATTATCAAGGGGGTTTATCTCCGCTTTTTTGGCTTTAAAAACCAAGAAAGCGGAGATAAAATTATCTCCCTATTACCTAGCTGTCGCTAACACCAGTTAGCTAACACCAGTTAGCGACAGCTAGTAGGAGATAGCGCCCATCTTGGGCCCCACTTTGCATGTCAGAGTAATTTATCACTAATGACATGCAAAGTGGGCGTGCCAAGATGTTAGCGACTGGAAACAGTCGCTAACATCGCTATCTCCTATTACCAACTTTTGGAGATATTCTCGCTAAGCGCGAATATCTCCAAAAGCTAACACCTGCCCTGAGCAGTTTTTAGCCATGTTATCCAATGGGAGGTGGATAACATGGCTAAGAGCATTAGCTCGGTAATGCCTGAATATCGCTGACTTTTCAGCGATATTCATGCATTGCGGCCGATTTTTATCGCATTTGCGATAAACCTTGGTAATACCAAGGTTTATCTGCGATAAAAATCGCCGCAGGTCGGCGATACATTTTTGTCTCTAACCAAGCTATAGCGATAATTATCGCCATTGCTTGGTAATATGCCCCTCAATGTAGAGAAAACAATATGTAAATACTTATCTTAACTGTGAGCAGCAAGAAAAGAGGGCTGTTCGCAGTCAGTGTAGGTATTTAAGGTGTTGCTATAGTCCTATTGGCTATTCATTTGTACTACTTTTTGTTCCCGTTGGCTGTGTTCCCCAATTCTAATGGGATTTGTAGTTTTTCTTAGTTATCTTGACTGCTGCTCTTAAAATAAAGCAAGAATTGAAAACATAATAGGAGCCTCTGGTTTTGCAATAAAATTAAATCTCACAGTAACTTGCATACTTACACAGGGGAATAGCTAGTTAGTGAGATTCGGTGGGATGCGACTCTCACATTTCCCAACAACAAAACCAATGGGCTGCAGGGTGAATGGGTAAGATGAACAAGGGTCAGAATGGACTGTTCCTAGGAGGAGTAGGGTCAGTATTGGCTTACATTAGGTATGCCTTTGTCTAGAGGGGCACAGTGGGAGGGCACGCAGGCAGATCCATATGGCGAACCAAGTCATGTGTCTTGCTTGGCTCTAAGAGTCTTTGCGTGAGCCAAGCCAGGAAGCATTTTGGCAAGTATATTACTTAACAAATGTAAAAATGTGAGACAGACTCTTCAAAATTCAAAAAAATGTATTTCTTTAACATATGGAAGTGTTGGACTGTAGTAAATCAGATTATATCACTGCATAAACATACATTTATTACAAGTGTTAGTTTTTAAACATGAACTTAGAAACATTAACAGCTCACCCCCACCGACAATCCAATTAGTGAACCAATAGGCAAGTCGGTAATCAAGTACACCCTAAATGTAGCCTAGATTCATATAATAGGTGGGGTAACATCATAAGCTACTAAAAGAAACATAAGAGGTGCTTGTACAGCACACATCCTGAACTCAAATTTGAACAAGTGCTCTCATATGTGATAACAAACTTAAAATAGACTGTGTGACATAAAATGTTTATCTAGGCTCACACAATGTGAAAAAGTAGGGAAGCCGGTATTGATTCCAAGTTATCCGATTCCACATTTTGAAATTCGGCCATCAAATATATCTCTTTCAGTCTCGCTCTCTCCCTCCCTCTTCTCTTTTACATCAAAAGTCACTGCTTTGTATTTTATTATTGGCAGAAAACCGGCCACAGACATAGCAATCCCGACCCTGGGACACGACCCCCAACAACAAAGTCAAGAATGCATTTATTTGGGGGTGGTGTAATACACCAAACACCCTCCTGAAGCTTCACCCCTGTAGTTACATCCACTGTTGTTCCACAATCATACTGAATAAATCTCTGTACTACAGCCGTGGATTCCGTGAAGAATTTATGACCATATCTATATGGCAGCTTGGGACTCTCAGTCAACAAAGAAGCCCTTTAGGCAGGGTTCTGGCAGACTTGCATCCCAGAGGTTCAGCGCGTGGGCTCGCCTTCCCATCACATCTAAGAATTCTTGAGTAATTTGTGTACAATTCCCAGATGTCATTTTATGTGAAGTATTCAACATTCCAATATCTGGATTGTGTCCCAGGTGATTACATTTAACACAACTGATGTTGGAGAGGAACGCCTGTAGTTGTAATTGAACTGGACCAGAGCCCAGACATTATAGCAAGAGCGAGGTATCTCTGCTTGTAGCGTGAGTCCTGCAGAGTAACTCTCCAGAACCTGATTTACTGTAAATTGGAGCAGGCAAAGACTGGCGGACAAGATGAATAGACTGTTCACTGTTGGTGTGACCTCATCTGCCTGGACTTCCAAGCTCCGCCCACACGCTGAAGTCACGGAGGGATGTTTCTAACTTCTGCTCCCCTGGTAGAACAGCGGAGGGATGACTGTTTCCAAGGCACTCAGAAGGATAACATAACAGATCCATAATCATGTATGAGGAATGGAGCTGGAATTTTAATTCTGAAGGACAGGGAGCGGGGTGGTAAGCTCAGATGCATTACATGTGCTCAGCAGTGGTGTGGACATCCTCCCCCCACCCCTGATGTCGTCACAGTTTAATTGAACCTGTTAGTTACACTCACGGTTTAGCTGGTGTGTAATGCCACAAAGTTTGATTTGCCTTGTTACACGAAATTCCCTCAACGATGACAGTATACCGCATGTCATAATTAGGATGCGTTTGCCCCAATGGCTCAACTAGACCTGAACTTCGGTGGGAGGAACAGGGTGCTAAGAATTCAGGCACGTGGGCGGGGCTAAGACAAAATGGAGTAATAAACTGTGCTTTGTAAACACAGTGGTCGAAACTGATAAGATTACAACAAGTGTGATTTTAGGGGGAATTTTCACCTTATAGGCTACTAACAAGGGCCTTTGAAATGGTATTTAGTGCATTTAAAACTAAAAAGCACCTTTAACCATTCTTATTATGAAGCATATTAGACACTTTTTCTTAAAGTTATTTTAAGTAGATAACATATTTTGCAAATTCGCACACAATTCTTTCTAGGGCAGGACAAAGTTCCTGTGAAATATTTATAAACACAGGCAGATCCAGGAAGTTTCTCCTTCCCGTTTGTTTACCGAACGCATGTTTTAAGTCTGTCCATAAGGACATTCAGCATTTCTATGTTTGACGCTGCACATATGTGTGCATGTCTCCGAATATGAAGCTTAGTGGTTAACACACATGAGGTTGGGGAGTGACTAAAAATTACCGGTTTGATTTTGAACACACTTTCCTTCCTCCTGACATTGAGGGAGTACCAATTAATTGTCAATATTACTGCTTTTTACGTACTCTGCACTGAATCTGCACTATACTACATACAAAACAAAACAGTTGGTGTTAGTACCTCACATTAAGCAGTTCTCCCATACTTGTGATACTCATCCTCAAGACATAAGCCTCCACCTTCAAATAAGCAGAATAAGGGTGGTTGTTCCGAACAGGGAAGAAAACCTCCCTCTCTGGCAAAAACATGACTTTCCTCACAATGCCAGAATGCTCCGACTGGCCAGTTGGATGTCAGGTGCAGCATTTCCTGGACAGCTGTGAAAATCGACTTCAGACGCTTGGGTTCTTTAAGGGAATGAGCAACATACACCAAATCAAGTTTTTCAGTATTACTACAGGTTCTTGGCCCATACGTACTCCATGAGCACATTCACCTTCCAAAAGACTACCATGTTTCAAATCGTCAATTTCACGTTAAAGTAGCAAGCAATAGTTCATGAACCCATAGAGGAACAAGGGACTCGAGACTACTAAATGGACTTACTGGTTCCGAAGTCAATAAGGGGATTCCAGATGATCATTTGTATCAGGGAAGTCAATCATTGGGTAAATAGGATTCCCTTCAAAGTGAAGGCCCGATAGAGAAAGATTACACAGGGAGCATTCATGGTAGCGATCAATCTCCTGGATGCCTACCTTCATAATCCATAGCTGTATGCCACCAAAAATAGAGGTACCTTCTTAAACATAAACAATCTTAAATGGTGATTTGTAACTGTGCAGCGCACATAAAAGTTGCAACTAGTCCTTTTTAAAATGATTGTTCATGTGCAGGAAGGGAAACCTTCCTGTACATAAACAACCATGCATGACGTTTTTGCTGTTTTCATGTGTGCTGCATAATGCAGCACACACAAAAACAGCAAAACCAAGGAGAAATAGGGCATTTCTCCTCAGCGCACTGATCAGACCAGATTTTCCCTAATTTTGGCGCAGTCCCGTATTTATGCCACTCTTGTAGATATGGATCAGCATCAAAATCAATGGGTATTGCGGCAGAACACCCACCACAACAACCATTGCTCACCCCTTTCACGCTAAGTATAGCATGAAAGGGGGCCTTATTTACAAAGTTGCGTTAAGCCACATTAAGTAGCTTGATGCTGCCTTGTAAATAAGGCGAAGCCCGCATTGCCACCAAGTCAAAAAAAGTGACGTGCTGATGGCGATAGGGGTTTATAAATATGCCCCAAAATGTTATTTCCCTGCATGGATTAGCTAGTTGAAACTTTCACTCATAAACCATCACAGGAAGGGAGCTGCCAATTGCCCTGGTGATCACGGAAGAGGCTTGTTGACATCCTAGTCCTCAGTTACCATGGATTTCTGCAGTTTTCCTGATGACCACCTCATAACTGTTATAATGGGCAGTCACCCTGTGGAGGAATTGGTGTGATCCATGGCATTTGAAAACATTAAACCCATACTTGAGAAGATCTTTGTGCTCTTGGGGATTCCTGATGAAATTAAAACAGACAACGCACCCCCTTGTCAATGGCAAGAATTTCAGTCATAGCTCCACAGTCTGAACGTACAACATCAGAAGGTAACTCCATAATTGTATTGGGAAGTAGAGAGTTTCAGGTGGTCCCTGAATAGGATGCTAAGAATCAGAGTGAAGTGAGAAGAAGATGCAGAATGCTGTTTACACCAGTTCTTACCTGCGTACCGGCAGACGCCACATAGTACCACAGGGAGTGCTCCAATGGTCTTGCTGATGAAGAGATGCAATTGGGATATCATTCTGGGGGGGCTGAGTTGGAGTCTGGCTGTCATAGACAAGAAGGCTGTAGTCCCAGACATAGCGGTCGGCGACAAAGTAGTCATTAAGGATCGACACCCAGAGTGGAAGTTCCGAACCCCATTTGAGAAAGAGGTGTGGGAAGTCACGGATGTCCAGGGAACTCTAGGAACAGTACAATGCGGTCTGTCCAAAGTATCAAGAAACGTATCCTAGTTCAGGTCAGGCCGGAAGAAATTGACTGTGGCTTGACTTATTAATTGTCAAAAGCGTATGCTGAAGTCAACAGGTGCGTAAGAGTGGAATGTTATTACACTGTGGTAAAGCCTGTACAAAGATATTTTGTTACATGGAATCTCACATAGCAACATAATAGGTAAGAATTTGGGTGTTGGTTGCCCTCTCTCACAGAGCCCTAGGGTACAGGATCCCTTATAGGCCCTTATAAGCCCTCTCACGATGCAGTGTTTATTGTTTTGGCAAGTAATACTATACATATTTAAAGTTTTATGACTGTAAGCAAATATTTGCTTTGTCTGAAAGAGCATGTTAAATACAGTAGGTATGAATGGGTAATAATGGCACAGCAGCAATGCCCTTCATCAAAGCCATAGGTCTCCTATGTTATTCATGACATGAGTGATAGGCCTGTTTATTTATTGTGAAAAGCACATGGTAAAGGCACTAGGCCTACAAGGGTGGATAAGTATACACTGTGGTAAAACCTGTACAAAGGAATTTAGTTTTAAGGAATCTCACAGTTTTTTGTAGTATGCAAGGAGTATGCTGCTTGGTACTGTCTGACAAAACCTTGGGGTGGATTGTGAGAATCCCTGTTAGGCCCATTTCAAAGCAAAATTACAGAAAATTACACGATTACATCTGTTGGCTTAGAGTAAATTGATTCAGTAAAGGGGGTGGTGATGAACAGAGTGTCTGAATTAAGCAGACCACTCTTACCCAGTCCAAAGATCAGGGCTTGATCCATCACCGTTATTTATCTCACTGAACCATCCCAGCTCAGAACCTGGCTATATGCAAATCAGTCTGTCCCTCGCCCAGTGCATCATGGGAACAGGGCAGACTAAACTACCAAGCCAATTCTTCACCGGAAAGGAGACAAGCTATCGGGGACCGGTTTCTGGCATTTCAGCTGTCTTCGGCCCGGCTTGCTTGAATCCTGATGGTGCAGTGAGAAAGGGACTCATGTCTGAGTATACCCTGCCACATCTATAGTGGCCAAAAACGATTCAGAAAAGGGGGTGGTGATGAACAGAGTGTCTGAATTAAGCAGACCACTCTTACCCAGTCCAAAGATCAGGGCTTGATCCATCACCGTTATTTATCTCACTGAACCATCCCAGCTCAGAACCTGGCTATATGCAAATCAGTCTGTCCCTGGCCCAGTGCATCATGGGAACAGGGCAGACTAAACTACCAAGCCAATTCTTCACCAGAAAGGAGACAAGCTACCGGGGACCGGTTTCTGGCATTTCAGCCGTCTTCGGCCCGGCTTGCTTGAATCCTGATGGTGCAGTGAGAAAGGGACTCATGTCTGAGTATACCCTGCCACACCTATAGTGGCCAAAAACGATTCAGAAAAGGGGGTGGTGATGAACAGAGTGTCTGAATTAAGCAGACCACTCTTACCCAGTCCAAAGATCAGGGCTTGATCCATCACCGTTATTTATCTCACTGAACCATCCCAGCTCAGAACCTGGCTATATGCAAATCAGTCTGTCCCTGGCCCAGTGCATCATGGGAACAGGGCAGATTAAACTACCAAGCCAATTCTTCACCAGAAAGGAGACAAGCTACCGGGGACCGGTTTCTGGCATTTCAGCCGTCTTCGGCCCGGCTTGCTTGAATCCTGATGGTGCAGTGAGAAAGGGACTCATGTCTGAGTATACCCTGCCACACCTATAGTGGCCAAAAACGATTCAGAAAAGGGGGTGGTGATGAACAGAGTGTCTGAATTAAGCAGACCACTCTTACCCTGTCCAAAGATCAGGGCTTGATCCATCACCGTTATTTATCTCACTGAACCATCCCAGCTCAGAACCTGGCTATATGCAAATCAGTCTGTCCCTGGCCCAGTGCATCATGGGAACAGGGCAGACTAAACTACCAAGCCAATTCTTCACCAGAAAGGAGACAAGCTACCGGGGACCGGTTTCTGGCATTTCAGCCATCTTCGGCCCGGCTTGCTTGAATCCTGATGGTGCAGTGAGAAAGGGTCTCATGTCTGAGTATACCCTGCCACACCTATAGTGGCCAAAAACGATTCAGAAAAGGGGGTGGTGATGAACAGAGTGTCTGAATTAAGCAGACCACTCTTACCCAGTCCAAAGATCAGGGCTTGATCCATCACCGTTATTTATCTCACTGAACCATCCCAGCTCAGAACCTGGCTATATGCAAATCAAACTGTCCCTGGCCCAGTGCATCATGGGAACAGGGCAGACTAAACTACCAAGCCAATTCTTCACCAGAAAGGAGACAAGCTACCGGGGACCGGTTTCTGGCATTTCAGCCGTCTTCGGCCCGGCTTGCTTGAATCCTGATGGTGCAGTGAGAAAGGGACTCATGGCTGAGTATATCCTGCCACACCTATAGTGGCCAAAAATGATTCAGAAAAGGGGGTGGTGATGAACAGAGTGTCTGAATTAAGCAGACCACTCTTACCCAGTCCAAAGATCAAGGCTTGATCCATCACTGTTATTTATCTCACTGAACCATCCCAGCTCAGAACCTGGCTATATGCAAATCAGTCTGTCCCTGGCCCAGTGCATCATGGGAACAGGGCAGACTAAACTACCAAGCCAATTCTTCACCAGAAAGGAGACAAGCTACCGGGGACCAGTTTCTGGCATTTCAGCCGTCTTCGGCCCGGCTTGCTTGAATCCTGATGGTGCAGTGAGAAAGGGACTCATGTCTGAGTATACCCTGCCACACCTATAGTGGCCAAAAACGATTCAGAAAAGGGGGTGGTGATGAACAGAGTGTCTGAATTAAGCAGACCACTCTTACCCAGTCCAAAGATCAGGGCTTGATCCATCACCGTTATTTATCTCACTGAACCATCCCAGCTCAGAACCTGGCTATATGCAAATCAGTCTGTCCCTGGCTCAGTGCATCATGGGAACAGGGCAGACTAAACTACCAAGCCAATTCTTCACCAGAAAGGAGACAAGCTACCGGGGACCGGTTTCTGGCATTTCAGCCGTCTTCGGACCGGCTTGCTTGAATCCTGATGGTGCAGTGAGAAAGGGACTCATGTCTGAGTATACCCTGCCACACCTATAGTGGCCAAAAACGATTCAGAAAAGGGGGTGGTGATGAACAGAGTGTCTGAATTAAGCAGACCAGTCTTACCCAGTCCAAAGATCAGGGCTTGATCCATCACCGTTATTTATCTCACTGAACCATCCCAGCTCAGAACCTGGCTATATGCAAATCAGTCTGTCCCTGGCCCAGTGCATCATGGGAACAGGGCAGACTAAACTACCAAGCCAATTCTTCACCAGAAAGGAGACAAGCTACCGGGGACCGGTTTCTGGCATTTCAGCCGTCTTCGGCCCGGCTTGCTTGAATTCTGATGGTGCAGTGAGAAAGGGACTCATGTCTGAGTATACCCTGCCACACCTATAGTGGCCAAAAACGATTCAGAAAAGGGGGTGGTGATGAACAGAGTGTCTGAATTAAGCAGACCACTCTTACCCAGTCCAAAGATCAGGGCTTGATCCCTCACCGTTATTTATCTCACTGAACCATCCCAGCTCAGAACCTGGCTATATGCAAATGAGTCTGTCCCTGGCCCAGTGCATCATGGGAACAGGGCAGACTAAACTACCAAGCCAATTCTTCACCAGAAAGGAGACAAGCTACCGGGGACCGGTTTCTGGCATTTCAGCCGTCTTCGGCCCGGCTTGCTTGAATCCTGATGGTGCAGTGAGAAAGGGACTCATGTCTGAGTATACCCTGCCACACCTATAGTGGCCAAAAACGATTCAGAAAAGGGGGTGGTGATGAACAGAGTGTCTGAATTAAACAGACCACTCTTACCCAGTCCAAAGATCAGGGCTTGATCCATCACCGTTATTTATCTCACTGAACCATTCCAGCTCAGAACCTGGCTATATGCAAATTAGTCTGTCCCTGGCCCAGTGCATCATGGGAACAGGCCAGACTAAACTACCAAGCCAATGCTTCACCAGAAAGGAGACAAGCTACCGGGGACCGGTTTCTGGCATTTCAGCCGTCTTCGGCCCGGCTTGCTTGAATCCTGATGGTGCAGTGAGAAAGGGACTCATGTCTGAGTATACCCTGCCACACCTATAGTGGCCAAAAACGATTCAGAAAAGGGGGTGGTGATGAACAGAGTGTCTGAATTAAGCAGACCACTCTTACCCAGTCCAAAGATCAGGGCTTGATCCCTCACCGTTATTTACCTCACTGAACCATCCCAGCTCAGAACCTGGCTATATGCAAATGAGTCTGTCCCTGGCCCAGTGCATCATGGGAACAGGGCAGACTAAACTACCAAGCCAATTCTTCACCAGAAAGGAGACAAGCTACCGGGGACCGGTTTCTGGCATTTCAAACGTCTTCGGCCCGCTTGCTTGAATCCTGATGGTGCAGTGAGAAAGGGACTCATGTCTGAGTATACCCTGCCACACCTATAGTGGCCAAAAACGATTCAGAAAAGGGGGTGGTGATGAACAGAGTGTCTGAATTAAGCAGACCACTCTTACCCAGTCCAAAGATCAGGGCTTGATCCATCACCGTTATTTATCTCACTGAACCATCCCAGCTCAGAACCTGGCTATATGCAAATCAGTCTGTCCCTGGCCCAGTGCATCATGGGAACAGGGCAGATTAAACTACCAAGCCAATTCTTCACCAGAAAGGAGACAAGCTACCGGGGACCGGTTTCTGGCATTTCAGCAGCCTTCGGCCCGGCTTGCTTGAATCCTGATGGTGCAGTGAGAAAGGGACTCATGTCTGAGTATACCCTGCCACACCTATAGTGGCCAAAAACGATTCAGAAAAGGGGGTGGTGATGAACAGAGTGTCTGAATTAAGCAGACCACTCTTACCCTGTCCAAAGATCAGGGCTTGATCCATCACCGTTATTCATCTCACTGAACCATCCCAGCTCAGAACCTGGCTATATGCAAATCAGTCTGTCCCTGGCCCAGTGCATCATGGGAACAGGGCAGACTAAACTACCAAGCCAATTCTTCACCAGAAAGGAGACAAGCTACCGGGGACCGGTTTCTGGCATTTCAGCCATCTTCGGCCCGGCTTGCTTGAATCCTGATGGTGCAGTGAGAAAGGGACTCATGTCTGAGTATACCCTGCCACACCTATAGTGGCCAAAAACGATTCAGAAAAGGGGGTGGTGATGAACAGAGTGTCTGAATTAAGCAGACCACTCTTACCCAGTCCAAAGATCAGGGCTTGATCCATCACCGTTATTTATCTCACTGAACCATCCCAGCTCAGAACCTGGCTATATGCAAATCAAACTGTCCCTGGCTCAGTGCATCATGGGAACAGGGCAGACTAAACTACCAAGCCAATTCTTCACCAGAAAGGAGACAAGCTACCGGGGACCGGTTTCTGGCATTTCAGCCGTCTTCGGCCCGGCTTGCTTGAATCCTGATGGTGCAGTGAGAAAGGGACTCATGGCTGAGTATATCCTGCCACACCTATAGTGGCCAAAAACGATTCAGAAAAGGGGGTGGTGATGAACAGAGTGTCTGAATTAAGCAGACCACTCTTACCCAGTCCAAAGATCAAGGCTTGATCCATCACCGTTATTTATCTCACTGAACCATCCCAGCTCAGAACCTGGCTATATGCAAATCAGTCTGTCCCTGGCCCAGTGCATCATGGGAACAGGGCAGACTAAACTACCAAGCCAATTCTTCACCAGAAAGGAGACAAGCTACCGGGGACCAGTTTCTGGCATTTCAGCCGTCTTCGGCCCGGCTTGCTTGAATCCTGATGGTGCAGTGAGAAAGGGACTCATGTCTGAGTATACCCTGCCACACCTATAGTGGCCAAAAACGATTCAGAAAAGGGGGTGGTGATGAACAGAGTGTCTGAATTAAGCAGACCACTCTTACCCAGTCCAAAGATCAGGGCTTGATCCATCACCGTTATTTATCTCACTGAACCATCCCAGCTCAGAACCTGGCTATATGCAAATCAGTCTGTCCCTGGCCCAGTGCATCATGGGAAAAGGGCAGACTAAACTACCAAGCCAATTCTTCACCAGAAAGGAGACAAGCTACCGGGGACCGGTTTCTAGCATTTCAGCCGTCTTCGGCCCGGCTTGCTTGAATCCTGATGGTGCAGTGAGAAAGGGACTCATGTCTGAGTATACCCTGCCACACCTATAGTGGCCAAAAACGATTCAGAAAAGGGGGTGGTGATGAACAGAGTGTCTGAATTAAGCAAACCAGTCTTACCCAGTCCAAAGATCAGGGCTTGATCCATCACCGTTATTTATCTCACTGAACCATCCCAGCTCAGAACCTGGCTATATGCAAATCAGTCTGTCCCTGGCCCAGTGCATCATGGGAACAGGGCAGACTAAACTACCAAGCCAATTCTTCACCAGAAAGGAGACAAGCTACCGGGGACCGGTTTCTGGCATTTCAGCCGTCTTCGGCCCGGCTTGCTTGAATCCTGATGGTGCAGTGAGAAAGGGACTCATGTCTGAGTATACCCTGCCACACCTATAGTGGCCAAAAACGATTCAGAAAAGGGGGTGGTGATGAACAGAGTGTCTGAATTAAGCAGACCACTCTTACCCAGTCCAAAGATCAGGGCTTGATCCATCACCGTTATTTATCTCACTGAACCATCCCAGCTCAGAACCTGGCTATATGCAAATCAGTCTGTCCCTGGCCCAGTGCATCATGGGAACAGGGCAGATTAAACTACCAAGCCAATTCTTTACCAGAAAGGAGACAAGCTACCGGGGACCGGTTTCTGGCATTTCAGCAGCCTTCGGCCCGGCTTGCTTGAATCCTGATGGTGCAGTGAGAAAGGGACTCATGTCTGAGTATACCCTGCCACACCTATAGTGGCCAAAAACGATTCAGAAAAGGGGGTGGTGATGAACAGAGTGTCTGAATTAAGCAGACCACTCTTACCCTGTCCAAAGATCAGGGCTTGATCCATCACCGTTATTCATCTCACTGAACCATCCCAGCTCAGAACCTGGCTATATGCAAATCAGTCTGTCCCTGGCCCAGTGCATCATGGGAACAGGGCAGACTAAACTACCAAGCCAATTCTTCACCAGAAAGGAGACAAGCTACCGGGGACCGGTTTCTGGCATTTCAGCCGTCTTCGGCCCGGCTTGCTTGAATCCTGATGGTGCAGTGAGAAAGGGACTCATGTCTGAGTATACCCTGCCACACCTATAGTGGCCAAAAACGATTCAGAAAAGGGGTGGAGATGAACAGAGTGTCTGAATTAAGCAGACCACTCTTACCCAGTCCAAAGATCAGGGCTTGATCCATCACCGTTATTTATTTCACTGAACCATTCCAGCTCAGAACCTGGCTATATGCAAATCAGTCTGTCCTTGGCCCAGTGCATCATGGGAACAGGGCAGACTAAACTACCAAGCCAATTCTTCACCAGAAAGGAGACAAGCTACCGGGGACCGGTTTCTGGCATTTCAGCCGTCTTCGGCCCGGCTTGCTTGAATCCTGATGGTGCAGTGAGAAAGGGACTCATGTCTGAGTATACCCTGCCACACCTATAGTGGCCAAAAACGATTCAGAAAAGGGGGTGGTGATGAACAGAGTGTCTGAATTAAACAGACCACTCTTACCCAGTCCAAAGATCAGGGCTTGATCCATCACCGTTATTTATCTCACTGAACCATTCCAGCTCAGAACCTGGCTATATGCAAATTAGTCTGTCCCTGGCCCAGTGCATCATGGGAACAGGGCAGACTAAACTACCAAGCCAATGCTTCACCAGAAAGGAGACAAGCTACCGGGGACCGGTTTCTGGCATTTCAGCCGTCTTCGGCCCGGCTTGCTTGAATCCTGATGGTGCAGTGAGAAAGGGACTCATGTCTGAGTATACCCTGCCACACCTATAGTGGCCAAAAACGATTCAGAAAAGGGGGTGGTGATGAACAGAGTGTCTGAATTAAGCAGACCACTCTTACCCAGTCCAAAGATCAGGGCTTGATCCGTCACCGTTATTTATATCACTGAACCATCCCAGCTCAGAACCTGGCTATATGCAAATGAGTCTGTCCCTGGCCCAGTGCATCATGGGAACAGGGCAGACTAAACTACCAAGCCAATTCTTCACCAGAAAGGAGACAAGCTACCGGGGACCGGTTTCTGGCATTTCAAACGTCTTTGGCCCGCTTGCTTGAATCCTGATGGTGCAGTGAGAAAGGGACTCATGTCTGAGTATACCCTGCCACACCTATAGTGGCCAAAAACGATTCAGAAAAGGGGGTGGTGATGAACAGAGTGTCTGAATTAAGCAGACCACTCTTACCCAGTCCAAAGATCAGGGCTTGATCCATCACCGTTATTTATCTCACTGAACCATCCCAGCTCAGAACCTGGCTATATGCAAATCAGTCTGTCCCTGGCCCAGTGCATCATGGGAACAGGGCAGACTAAACTACCAAGCCAATTCTTCACCAGAAAGGAGACAAGCTACCGGGGACCGGTTTCTGGCATTTCAGCCGTCTTCGGCCCGGCTTGCTTGAATCCTGATGGTGCAGTGAGAAAGGGAATCATGTCTGAGTATACCCTGCCACACCTATAGTGGCCAAAAACGATTCAGAAAAGGGGGTGGTGATGAACAGAGTGTCTGAATTAAACAGACCACTCTTACCCAGTCCAAAGATCAGGGCTTGATCCATCATCGTTATTTATCTCACTGAACCATTCCAGCTCAGAACCTGGCTATATGCAAATTAGTCTGTCCCTGGCCCAGTGCATCATGGGAACAGGGCAGACTAAACTACCAAGCCAATGCTTCACCAGAAAGGAGACAAGCTACCGGGGACCGGTTTCTGGCATTTCAGCCGTCTTCGGCCCGGCTTGCTTGAATCCTGATGGTGCAGTGAGAAAGGGACTCATGTCTGAGTATACCCTGCCACACCTATAGTGGCCAAAAACGATTCAGAAAAGGGGGTGGTGATGAACAGAGTGTCTGAATTAAGCAGACCACTCTTACCCAGTCCAAAGATCAGGGCTTGATCCATCACCGTTATTTATCTCACTGAACCATCCCAGCTCAGAACCTGGCTATATGCAAATGAGTCTGTCCCTGGCCCAGTGCATCATGGGAACAGGGCAGACTAAACTACCAAGCCAATTCTTCACCAGAAAGGAGACAAGCTACCGGGGACCGGTTTCTGGCATTTCAGCCGTCTTCGGCCCGGCTTGCTTGAATCCTGATGGTGCAGTGAGAAAGGGACTCGTGTCTGAGTATACCCTGCCACACCTATAGTGGCCAAAAACGATTCAGAAAAGGGGGTGGTGATGAACAGAGTGTCTGAATTAAACAGACCACTCTTACCCAGTCCAAAGATCAGGGCTTGATCCATCACAGTTATTTATCTCACTGAACCATTCCAGCTCAGAACCTGGCTATATGCAAATTAGTCTGTCCCTGGCCCAGTGCATCATGGGAACAGGGCAGACTAAACTACCAAGCCAATGCTTCACCAGAAAGGAGACAAGCTACCGGGGACCGGTTTCTGGCATTTCAGCCGTCTTCGGCCCGGCTTGCTTGAATCCTGATGGTGCAGTGAGAAAGGGACTCATGTCTGAGTATACCCTGCCACACCTATAGTGGCCAAAAACGATTCAGAAAAGGGGGTGGTGATGAACAGAGTGTCTGAATTAAGCAGACCACTCTTACCCAGTCCAAAGATCAGGGCTTGATCCATCACCGTTATTTATCTCACTGAACCATCCCAGCTCAGAACCTGGCTATATGCAAATCAGTCTGTCCCTGGCCCAGTGCATCATGGGAACAGGGCAGACTAAACTACCAAGCCAATTCTTCACCAGAAAGGAGACAAGCTACCGGGGACAGGTTTCTGGCATTTCAGCCGTCTTCGGCCCGGCTTGCTTGAATCCTGATGGTGCAGTGAGAAAGGGACTCATGTCTGAGTATACCCTGCCACACCTATAGTGGCCAAAAACGATTCAGAAAAGGGGGTGGTGATGAACAGAGTGTCTGAATTAAGCAGACCACTCTTACCCAGTCCAAAGATCAGGGCTTGATCCATCACCGTTATTTATCTCACTGAACCATCCCAGCTCAGAACCTGGCTATATGCAAATCAGTATTCCCTGGCCCAGTGCATCATGGGAACAGGGCAGACTAAACTACCAAGCCAATTCTTCACCAGAAAGGAGACAAGCTACCGGGGACCGGTTTCTGGCATTTCAGCCGTCTTCGGCCCGGCTTGCTTGAATCCTGATGGTGCAGTGAGAAAGGGACTCATGTCTGAGTATACCCTGCCACACCTATAGTGGCCAAAAACGATTCAGAAAAGGGGGTGGTGATGAACAGAGTGTCTGAATTAAGCAGACCAGTCTTACCCAGTCCAAAGATCAGGGCTTGATCCATCACCGTTATTTATCTCACTGAACCATCCCAGCTCAGAACCTGGCTATATGCAAATCAGTCTGTCCCTGGCCCAGTGCATCATGGGAACAGGGCAGACTAAACTACCAAGCCAATTCTTCACCAGAAAGGAGACAAGCTACCGGGGACCGGTTTCTGGCATTTCAGCCGTCTTCGGCCCGGCTTGCTTGAATCCTGATGGTGCAGTGAGAAAGGGACTCATGTCTGAGTATACCCTGCCACACCTATAGTGGCCAAAAACGATTCAGAAAAGGGGGTGGTGATGAACAGAGTGTCTGAATTAAACAGACCACTCTTACCCAGTCCAAAGATCAGGGCTTGATCCATCACCGTTATTTATCTCACTGAACCATTCCAGCTCAGAACCTGGCTATATGCAAATTAGTCTGTCCCTGGCCCAGTGCATCATGGGAACAGGGCAGACTAAACTACCAAGCCAATGCTTCACCAGAAAGGAGACAGGCTACCGGGGACCGGTTTCTGGCATTTCAGCCGTCTTCGGCCCGGCTTGCTTGAATCCTGATGGTGCAGTGAGAAAGGGACTCATGTCTGAGTATACCCTGCCACACCTATAGTGGCCAAAAACGATTCAGAAAAGGGGGTGGTGATGAACAGAGTGTCTGAATTAAGCAGACCACTCTTACCCAGTCCAAAGATCAGGGCTTGATCCATCACCGTTATTTATCTCACTGAACCATCCCAGCTCAGAACCTGGCTATATGCAAATGAGTCTGTCCCTGGCCCAGTGCATCATGGGAACAGGGCAGACTAAACTACCAAGCCAATTCTTCACCAGAAAGGAGACAAGCTACCGGGGACCGGTTTCTGGCATTTCAAACGTCTTCGGCCCGGCTTGCTTGAATCCTGATGGTGCAGTGAGAAAGGGACTCATGTCTGAGTATACCCTGCCACACCTATAGTGGCCAAAAACGATTCAGAAAAGGGGGTGGTGATGAACAGAGTGTCTGAATTAAGCAGACCACTCTTACCCAGTCCAAAGATCAGGGCTTGATCCATCACCGTTATTTATCTCACTGAACCATCCCAGCTCAGAACCTGGCTATATGCAAATCAGTATGTCCCTGGCCCAGTGCATCATGGGAACAGGGCAGACTAAACTACCAAGCCAATTCTTCACCAGAAAGGAGACAAGCTACCGGGGACCGGTTTCTGGCATTTCAGCCGTCTTCGGCCCGGCTTGCTTGAATCCTGATGGTGCAGTGAGAAAGGGACTCATGTCTGAGTATACCCTGCCACACCTATAGTGGCCAAAAACGATTCAGAAAAGGGGGTGGTGATGAACAGAGTGTCTGAATTAAGCAGACCAGTCTTACCCAGTCCAAAGATCAGGGCTTGATCCATCACCGTTATTTATCTCACTGAACCATCCCAGCTCAGAACCTGGCTATATGCAAATCCGTCTGTCCCTGGCCCAGTGCATCATGGGAACAGGGCAGACAAAACTACCAAGCCAATTCTTCACCAGAAAGGAGACAAGCTACCAGGGACCGGTTTCTGGCATTTCAGCCGTCTTCGGCCCGGCTTGCTTGAATCCTGATGGTGCAGTGAGAAAGGGACTCATGTCTGAGTATACCCTGCCACACCTATAGTGGCCAAAAACGATTCAGAAAAGGGGGTGGTGATGAACAGAGTGTCTGAATTAAACAGACCACTCTTACCCAGTCCAAAGATCAGGGCTTGATCCATCACCGTTATTTATCTCACTGAACCATTCCAGCTCAGAACCTGGCTATATGCAAATTAGTCTGTCCCTGGCCCAGTGCATCATGGGAACAGGGCAGACTAAACTACCAAGCCAATGCTTCACCAGAAAGGAGACAGGCTACCGGGGACCGGTTTCTGGCATTTCAGCCGTCTTCGGCCCGGCTTGCTTGAATCCTGATGGTGCAGTGAGAAAGGGACTCATGTCTGAGTATACCCTGCCACACCTATAGTGGCCAAAAACGATTCAGAAAAGGGGGTGGTGATGAACAGAGTGTCTGAATTAAGCAGACCACTCTTACCCAGTCCAAAGATCAGGGCTTGATCCATCACCGTTATTTATCTCACTGAACCATCCCAGCTCAGAACCTGGCTATATGCAAATGAGTCTGTCCCTGGCCCAGTGCATCATGGGAACAGGGCCGACTAAACTACCAAGCCAATTCTTCACCAGAAAGGAGACAAGCTACCGGGGACCGGTTTCTGGCATTTCAAACGTCTTCGGCCCGGCTTGCTTGAATCCTGATGGTGCAGTGAGAAAGGGACTCATGTCTGAGTATACCCTGCACACCTATAGTGGCCAAAAACGATTCAGAAAAGGGGGTGGTGATGAACAGAGTGTCTGAATTAAGCAGACCACTCTTACCCAGTCCAAAGATCAGGGCTTGATCCATCACCGTTTTTTATCTCACTGAACCATCCCAGCTCAGAACCTGGCTATATGCAAATCAGTCTGTCCCTGGCCCAGTGCATCATGGGAACAGGGCAGACTAAACTACCAAGCCAATTCTTCACCAGAAAGGAGACAAGCTACCGGGGACCGGTTTCTGGCATTTCAGCCGTCTTCGGCCCGGCTTGCTTGAATCCTGATGGTGCAGTGAAAAGGGACTCATGTCTGAGTATACCCTGCCACACCTATAGTGGCCAAAAACGATTCAGAAAAGGGGGTGGTGATGAACAGAGTGTCTGAATTAAGCAGACCACTCTTACCCAGTCCAAAGATCAGGGCTTGATCCATCACCGTTATTTATCTCACTGAACCATCCCAGCTCAGAACCTGGCTCTCTGCAAATCAGTCTGTCCCTGGCCCAGTGCATCATGGGAACAGGGCAGACTAAACTACCAAGCCAATTCTTCACCAGAAAAGAGACAAGCTACCGGGGACCGGTTTCTGGCATTTCAGCCGTCTTCGGCCCGGCTTGCTTGAATCCTGATGGTGCAGTGAGAAAGGGACTCATGTCTGAGTATACCCTGCCACACCTATAGTGGCCAGAAACGATTCAGAAAAGGGGGTAGTGATGAACAGAGTGTTTGAATTAAGCAGACCACTCTTACCCAGTCCAAAGATCAGGGCTTGATCCATCACCGTTATTTATCTCACTGAACCATCCCAGCTCAGAACCTGGCTATATGCAAATCAGTCTGTCCCTGGCCCAGTGCATAATGGGAACAGGGCAGACTAAACTACCAAGCCAATTCTTCAACAGAAAGGAGACAAGCTACCGGGGGACCGGTTTCTGGCATTTCAGCCGTCTTCGGCCCGGCTTGCTTGAATCCTGATGGTGCAGTGAGAAAGGGACTCATGTCTGAGTATACCCTGCCACACCTATAGTGGCCAAAAACGATTCAGAAAAGGGGGTGGTGATGAACAGAGTGTCTGAATTAAACAGACCACTCTTACCCAGTCCAAAGATCAGGGCTTGATCCATCACCGTTATTTATCTCACTGAACCATTCCAGCTCAGAACCTGGCTATATGCAAATTAGTCTGTCCCTGGCCCAGTGCATCATGGGAACAGGGCAGACTAAACTACCAAGCCAATTCTTCACCAGAAAGGAGACAAGCTACCGGGGACCGGTTTCTGGCATTTCAGCCGTCTTCGGCCCGGCTTGCTTGAATCCTCATGGTGCAGTGAGAAAGGGACTCATGTCTGAGTATACCCTGCCACACCTATAGTGGCCAAAAACGATTCAGAAAAGGGGGTGGTGATGAACAGAGTGTCTGAATTAAGCAGACCACTCTTACCCAGTCCAAAGATCAGGGCTTGATCCATCACCGTTATTTATCTCACTGAACCATCCCAGCTCAGAACCTGGCTATATGCAAATCAGTCTGTCCCTGGCCCAGTGCATCATGGGAACAGGGCAGACTAAACTACCAAGCCAATTCTTCACCAGAAAGGAGACAAGCTACCGGGGACCGGTTTCTGGCATTTCAGCCGTCTTCGGCCCGGCTTGCTTGAATCCTGATGGTGCAGTGAGAAAGGGACTCATGTCTGAGTATACCCTGCCACACCTATAGTGGCCAAAAACGATTCAGAAAAGGGGGTGGTGATGAACAGAGTGTCTGAATTAAGCAGACCACTCTTACCCAGTCCAAAGATCAGTGCTTGATCCATCACCGTTATTTATCTCACTGAACCATCCCAGCTCAGAACCTGGCTATATGCAAATCAGTCTGTCCCTGGCCCAGTGCATCATGGGAACAGGGCAGACTAAACTACCAAGCCAATTCTTCACCAGAAAGGAGACAAGCTACCGGGGACCGGTTTCTGGCATTTCAGCCGTCTTCGGCCCGGCTTGCTTGAATCCTGATGGTGCAGTGAGAAAGGGACTCATGTCTGAGTATACCCTGCCACACCTATAGTGGCCAAAAACGATTCAGAAAAGGGGGTGGTGATGAACAGAGTGTCTGAATTAAGCAGACCACTCTTACCCAGTCCAAAGATCAGGGCTTGATCCATCACCGTTATTTATCTCACTGAACCATCCCAGCTCAGAACCTGGCTATATGCAAATCAGTCTGTCCCTGGCCCAGTGCATCATGGGAACAGGGCAGACTAAACTACCAAGCCAATTCTTCACCAGAAAGGAGACAAGCTACCGGGGACCGGTTTCTGGCATTTCAGCCGTCTTCGGCCCGGCTTGCTTGAATCCTGATGGTGCAGTGAGAAAGGGACTCATGTCTGAGTATACCCTGCCACACCTATAGTGGCCAGAAACGATTCAGAAAAGGGGGTGGTGATGAACAGAGTGTCTGAATTAAGCAGACCACTCTTACCCAGTCCAAAGATCAAGGCTTGATCCATCACCGTTATTTATCTCACTGAACCATCCCAGCTCAGAACCTGGCTATATGCAAATCAGTCTGTCCCTGGCCCAGTGCATCATGGGAACAGGGCAGACTAAACTACCAAGCCAATTCTTCACCAGAAAGGAGACAAGCTACCGGGGACCAGTTTCTGGCTTTTCAGCCGTCTTCGGCCCGGCTTGCTTGAATCCTGATGGTGCAGTGAGAAAGGGACTCATGTCTGAGTATACCCTGCCACACCTATAGTGGCCAAAAACGATTCAGAAAAGGGGGTGGTGATGAACAGAGTGTCTGAATTAAGCAGACCACTCTTACCCAGTCCAAAGATCAGGGCTTGATCCATCACCGTTATTTATCTCACTGAACCATCCCAGCTCAGAACCTGGCTATATGCAAATTAGTCTGTCCCTGGCCCAGTGCATCATGGGAACAGGGCAGACTAAACTACCAAGCCAATTCTTCACCAGAAAGGAGACAAGCTACCGGGGACAGGTTTCTGGCATTTCAGCCGTCTTCAGCCCGGCTTGCTTGAATCCTGATGGTGCAGTGAGAAAGGGACTCATGTCTGAGTATACCCTGCCACACCTATAGTGGCCAAAAACGATTCAGAAAAGGCGGTGGTGATGAACAGAGTGTCTGAATTAAGCAGACCACTCTTACCCAGTCCAAAGATCAGGGCTTGATCCATCACCGTTATTTATCTCACTGAACCATCCCAGCTCAGAACCTGGCTATATGCAAATCAGTATGTCCCTGGCCCAGTGCATCATGGGAACAGGGCAGACTAAACTACCAAGCCAATTCTTCACCAGAAAGGAGACAAGCTACCGGGGACCGGTTTCTGGCATTTCAGCCGTCTTCGGCCCGGCTTGCTTGAATCCTGATGGTGCAGTGAGAAAGGGACTCATGTCTGAGTATACCCTGCCACACCTATAGTGGCCAAAAACGATTCAGAAAAGGGGGTGGTGATGAACAGAGTGTCTGAATTAAGCAGACCAGTCTTACCCAGTCCAAAGATCAGGGCTTGATCCATCACCGTTATTTATCGCACTGAACCATCCCAGCTCAGAACCTGGCTATATGCAAATCAGTCTGTCCCTGGCCCAGTGCATCATGGGAACAGGGCAGACTAAACTACCAAGCCAATTCTTCACCAGAAAGGAGACAAGCTACCGGGGACCGGTTTCTGGCATTTCAGCCGTCTTCGGCCCGGCTTGCTTGAATCCTGATGGTGCAGTGAGAAAGGGACTCATGTCTGAGTATACCCTGCCACACCTATAGTGGCCAAAAACGATTCAGAAAAGGGGGTGGTGATGAACAGAGTGTCTGAATTAAACAGACCACTCTTACCCAGTCCAAAGATCAGGGCTTGATCCATCACCGTTATTTATCTCACTGAACCATTCCAGCTCAGAACCTGGCTATATGCAAATTAGTCTGTCCCTGGCCCAATGCATCATGGGAACAGGGCAGACTAAACTACCAAGCCAATGCTTCACCAGAAAGGAGACCTGCTACCGGGGACCGGTTTCTGGCATTTCAGCCGTCTTCGGCCCGGCTTGCTTGAATCCTGATGGTGCAGTGAGAAAGGGACTCATGTCTGAGTATACCCTGCCACACCTATAGTGGCCAAAAACGATTCAGAAAAGGGGGTGGTGATGAACAGAGTGTCTGAATTAAGCAGACCACTCTTACCCAGTCCAAAGATCAGGGCTTGATCCATCACCGTTATTTATCTCACTGAACCATCCCAGCTCAGAACCTGGCTATATGCAAATGAGTCTGTCCCTGGCCCAGTGCATCATGGGAACAGGGCAGACTAAACTACCAAGCCAATTCTTCACCAGAAAGGAGACAAGCTACCGGGGACCGGTTTCTGGCATTTCAAACGTCTTCGGCCCGGCTTGCTTGAATCCTGATGGTGCAGTGAGAAAGGGACTCATGTCTGAGTATACCCTGCCACACCTATAGTGGCCAAAAACGATTCAGAAAAGGGGGTGGTGATGAACAGAGTGTCTGAATTAAGCAGACCACTCTTACCCAGTCCAAAGATCAGGGCTTGATCCATCACCGTTATTTATCTCACTGAACCATCCCAGCTCAGAACCTGGCTATATGCAAATCAGTCTGTCCCTGGCCCAGTGAATCATGGGAACAGGGCAGACTAAACTACCAAGCCAATTCTTCACCAGAAAGGAGACAAGCTACCGGGGACCGGTTTCTGGCATTTCAGCCGTCTTCGGCCCGGCTTGCTTGAATCCTGATGGTGCAGTGAAAAGGGACTCATGTCTGAGTATACCCTGCCACACCTATAGTGGCCAAAAACGATTCAGAAAAGGGGGTGGTGATGAACAGAGTGTCTGAATTAAGCAGACCACTCTTACCCAGTCCAAAGATCAGGGCTTGATCCATCACCGTTATTTATCTCACTGAACCATCCCAGCTCAGAACCTGGCTATATGCAAATCAGTCTGTCCCTGGCCCAGTGCATCATGGTAACAGGGCAGACTAAACTACCAAGCCAATTCTTCAACAGAAAGGAGACAAGCTACCGGCGACCGGTTTCTGGCATTTCAGCCGTCTTCGGCCCGGCTTGCTTGAATCCTGATGGTGCAGTGAGAAAGGGACTCATGTCTGAGTATACCCTGCCACACCTATAGTGGCCAAAAACGATTCAGAAAAGGGGGTGGTGATGAACAGAGTGTCTGAATTAAGCAGACCACTCTTACCCAGTCCAAAGATCAGGGCTTGATCCATCACCGTTATTTATCTCACTGAACCATCCCAGCTCAGAACCTGGCTCTCTGCAAATCAGTCTGTCCCTGGCCCAGTGCATCATGGGAACAGGGCAGACTAAACTACCAAGCCAATTCTTCACCAGAAAAGAGACAAGCTACCGGGGACCGGTTTCTGGCATTTCAGCCGTCTTCGGCCCGGCTTGCTTGAATCCTGATGGTGCAGTGAGAAAGGGACTCATGTCTGAGTATACCCTGCCACACCTATAGTGGCCAGAAACGATTCAGAAAAGGGGGTGGTGATGAACAGAGTGTTTGAATTAAGCAGACCACTCTTACCCAGTCCAAAGATCAGGGCTTGATCCATCACCGTTATTTATCTCACTGAACCATCCCAGCTCAGAACCTGGCTATATGCAAATCAGTCTGTCCCTGGCCCAGTGCATAATGGGAACAGGGCAGACTAAACTACCAAGCCAATTCTTCAACAGAAAGGAGACAAGCTACCGGGGGACCGGTTTCTGGCATTTCAGCCGTCTTCGGCCCGGCTTGCTTGAATCCTGATGGTGCAGTGAGAAAGGGACTCATGTCTGAGTATACCCTGCCACACCTATAGTGGCCAAAAACGATTCAGAAAAGGGGGTGGTGATGAACAGAGTGTCTGAATTAAACAGACCACTCTTACCCAGTCCAAAGATCAGGGCTTGATCCATCACCGTTATTTATCTCACTGAACCATTCCAGCTCAGAACCTGGCTATATGCAAATTAGTCTGTCCCTGGCCCAGTGCATCATGGGAACAGGGCAGACTAAACTACCAAGCCAATTCTTCACCAGAAAGGAGACAAGCTACCGGGGACCGGTTTCTGGCATTTCAGCCGTCTTCGGCCCGGCTTGCTTGAATCCTGATGGTGCAGTGAGAAAGGGACTCATGTCTGAGTATACCCTGCCACACCTATAGTGGCCAAAAACGATTCAGAAAAGGGGGTGGTGATGAACAGAGTGTCTGAATTAAGCAGACCACTCTTACCCAGTCCAAAGATCAGGGCTTGATCCATCACCGTTATTTATCTCACTGAACCATCCCAGCTCAGAACCTGGCTATATGCAAATCAGTCTGTCCCTGGCCCAGTGCATCATGGGAACAGGGCAGACTAAACTACCAAGCCAATTCTTCACCAGAAAGGAGACAAGCTACCGGGGACCGGTTTCTGGCATTTCAGCCGTCTTCGGCCCGGCTTGCTTGAATCCTGATGGTGCAGTGAGAAAGGGACTCATGTCTGAGTATACCCTGCCACACCTATAGTGGCCAAAAACGATTCAGAAAAGGGGGTGGTGATGAACAGAGTGTCTGAATTAAGCAGACCACTCTTACCCAGTCCAAAGATCAGTGCTTGATCCATCACCGTTATTTATCTCACTGAACCATCCCAGCTTAGAACCTGGCTATATGCAAATCAGTCTGTCCCTGGCCCAGTGCATCATGGGAACAGGGCAGACTAAACTACCAAGCCAATTCTTCACCAGAAAGGAGACAAGCTACCGGGGACCGGTTTCTGGCATTTCAGCCGTCTTCGGCCCGGCTTGCTTGAATCCTGATGGTGCAGTGAGAAAGGGACTCATGTCTGAGTATACCCTGCCACACCTATAGTGGCCAAAAACGATTCAGAAAAGGGGGTGGTGATGAACAGAGTGTCTGAATTAAGCAGACCACTCTTACCCAGTCCAAAGATCAGGGCTTGATCCATCACCGTTATTTATCTCACTGAACCATCCCAGCTCAGAACCTGGCTATATGCAAATCAGTCTGTCCCTGGCCCAGTGCATCATGGGAACAGGGCAGACTAAACTACCAAGCCAATTCTTCACCAGAAAGGAGACAAGCTACCGGGGACCGGTTTCTGGCATTTCAGCCGTCTTCGGCCCGGCTTGCTTGAATCCTGATGGTGCAGTGAGAAAGGGACTCATGTCTGAGTATACCCTGCCACACCTATAGTGGCCAGAAACGATTCAGAAAAGGGGGTGGTGATGAACAGAGTGTCTGAATTAAGCAGACCACTCTTACCCAGTCCAAAGATCAAGGCTTGATCCATCACCGTTATTTATCTCACTGAACCATCCCAGCTCAGAACCTGGCTATATGCAAATCAGTCTGTCCCTGGCCCAGTGCATCATGGGAACAGGGCAGACTAAACTACCAAGCCAATTCTTCACCAGAAAGGAGACAAGCTACCGGGGACCAGTTTCTGGCTTTTCAGCCGTCTTCGGCCCGGCTTGCTTGAATCCTGATGGTGCAGTGAGAAAGGGACTCATGTCTGAGTATACCCTGCCACACCTATAGTGGCCAAAAACGATTCAGAAAAGGGGGTGGTGATGAACAGAGTGTCTGAATTAAGCAGACCACTCTTACCCAGTCCAAAGATCAGGGCTTGATCCATCACCGTTATTTATCTCACTGAACCATCCCAGCTCAGAACCTGGCTATATGCAAATTAGTCTGTCCCTGGCCCAGTGCATCATGGGAACAGGGCAGACTAAACTACCAAGCCAATTCTTCACCAGAAAGGAGACAAGCTACCGGGGACAGGTTTCTGGCATTTCAGCCGTCTTCAGCCCGGCTTGCTTGAATCCTGATGGTGCAGTGAGAAAGGGACTCATGTCTGAGTATACCCTGCCACACCTATAGTGGCCAAAAACGATTCAGAAAAGGCGGTGGTGATGAACAGAGTGTCTGAATTAAGCAGACCACTCTTACCCAGTCCAAAGATCAGGGCTTGATCCATCACCGTTATTTATCTCACTGAACCATCCCAGCTCAGAACCTGGCTATATGCAAATCAGTATGTCCCTGGCCCAGTGCATCATGGGAACAGGGCAGACTAAACTACCAAGCCAATTCTTCACCAGAAAGGAGACAAGCTACCGGGGACCGGTTTCTGGCATTTCAGCCGTCTTCGGCCCGGCTTGCTTGAATCCTGATGGTGCAGTGAGAAAGGGACTCATGTCTGAGTATACCCTGCCACACCTATAGTGGCCAAAAACGATTCAGAAAAGGGGGTGGTGATGAACAGAGTGTCTGAATTAAGCAGACCAGTCTTACCCAGTCCAAAGATCAGGGCTTGATCCATCACCGTTATTTATCTCACTGAACCATCCCAGCTCAGAACCTGGCTATATGCAAATCAGTCTGTCCCTGGCCCAGTGCATCATGGGAACAGGGCAGACTAAACTACCAAGCCAATTCTTCACCAGAAAGGAGACAAGCTACCGGGGACCGGTTTCTGGCATTTCAGCCGTCTTCGGCCCGGCTTGCTTGAATCCTGATGGTGCAGTGAGAAAGGGACTCATGTCTGAGTATACCCTGCCACACCTATAGTGGCCAAAAACGATTCAGAAAAGGGGGTGGTGATGAACAGAGTGTCTGAATTAAACAGACCACTCTTACCCAGTCCAAATATCAGGGCTTGATCCATCACCGTTATTTATCTCACTGAACCATTCCAGCTCAGAACCTGGCTATATGCAAATTAGTCTGTCCCTGGCCCAGTGCATCATGGGAACAGGGCAGACTAAACTACCAAGCCAATGCTTCACCAGAAAGGAGACCTGCTACCGGGGACCGGTTTCTGGCATTTCAGCCGTCTTCGGCCCGGCTTGCTTGAATCCTGATGGTGCAGTGAGAAAGGGACTCATGTCTGAGTATACCCTGCCACACCTATAGTGGCCAAAAACGATTCAGAAAAGGGGGTGGTGATGAACAGAGTGTCTGAATTAAGCAGACCACTCTTACCCAGTCCAAAGATCAGGGCTTGATCCATCACCGTTATTTATCTCACTGAACCATCCCAGCTCAGAACCTGGCTATATGCAAATGAGTCTGTCCCTGGCCCAGTGCATCATGGGAACAGGGCAGACTAAACTACCAAGCCAATTCTTCACCAGAAAGGAGACAAGCTACCGGGGACCGGTTTCTGGCATTTCAAACGTCTTCGGCCCGGCTTGCTTGAATCCTGATGGTGCAGTGAGAAAGGGACTCATGTCTGAGTATACCCTGCCACACCTATAGTGGCCAAAAACGATTCAGAAAAGGGGGTGGTGATGAACAGAGTGTCTGAATTAAGCAGACCACTCTTACCCAGTCCAAAGATCAGGGCTTGATCCATCACCGTTATTTATCTCACTGAACCATCCCAGCTCAGAACCTGGCTATATGCAAATCAGTCTGTCCCTGGCCCAGTGAATCATGGGAACAGGGCAGACTAAACTACCAAGCCAATTCTTCACCAGAAAGGAGACAAGCTACCGGGGACCGGTTTCTGGCATTTCAGCCGTCTTCGGCCCGGCTTGCTTGAATCCTGATGGTGCAGTGAAAAGGGACTCATGTCTGAGTATACCCTGCCACACCTATAGTGGCCAAAAACGATTCAGAAAAGGGGGTGGTGATGAACAGAGTGTCTGAATTAAGCAGACCACTCTTACCCAGTCCAAAGATCAGGGCTTGATCCATCACCGTTATTTATCTCACTGAACCATCCCAGCTCAGAACCTGGCTATCTGCAAATCAGTCTGTCCCTGGCCCAGTGCATCATGGGAACAGGGCAGACTAAACTACCAAGCCAATTCTTCACCAGAAAAGATACAAGCTACCGGGGACCGGTTTCTGGCATTTCAGCCGTCTTCGGCCCGGCTTGCTTGAATCCTGATGGTGCAGTGAGAAAGGGACTCATGTCTGAGTATACCCTGCCACACCTATAGTGGCCAGAAACGATTCAGAAAAGGGGGTGGTGATGAACAGAGTGTTTGAATTAAGCAGACCACTCTTACCCAGTCCAAAGATCAGGGCTTGATCCATCACCGTTATTTATCTCACTGAACCATCCCAGCTCAGAACCTGGCTATATGCAAATCAGTCTGTCCCTGGCCCAGTGCATCATGGGAACAGGGCAGACTAAACTACCAAGCCAATTCTTCAACAGAAAGGAGACAAGCTACCGGCGACCGGTTTCTGGCATTTCAGCCGTCTTCGGCCCGGCTTGCTTGAATCCTGATGGTGCAGTGAGAAAGGGACTCATGTCTGAGTATACCCTGCCACACCTATAGTGGCCAAAAACGATTCAGAAAAGGGGGTGGTGATGAACAGAGTGTCTGAATTAAACAGACCACTCTTACCCAGTCCAAAGATCAGGGCTTGATCCATCACCGTTATTTATCTCACTGAACCATTCCAGCTCAGAACCTGGCTATATGCAAATTAGTCTGTCCCTGGCCCAGTGCATCATGGGAACAGGGCAGACTAAACTACCAAGCCAATTCTTCACCAGAAAGGAGACAAGCTACCGGGGACCGGTTTCTGGCATTTCAGCCGTCTTCGGCCCGGCTTGCTTGAATCCTGATGGTGCAGTGAGAAAGGGACTCATGTCTGAGTATACCCTGCCACACCTATAGTGGCCAAAAACGATTCAGAAAAGGGAGTGGTGATGAACAGAGTGTCTGAATTAAGCAGACCACTCTTACCCAGTCCAAAGATCAGGGCTTGATCCATCACCGTTATTTATCTCACTGAACCATCCCAGCTCAGAACCTGGCTATATGCAAATCAGTCTGTCCCTGGCCCAGTGCATCATGGGAACAGGGCAGACTAAACTACCAAGCCAATTCTTCACCAGAAAGGAGACAAGCTACCGGGGACCGGTTTCTGGCATTTCAGCCGTCTTCGGCCCGGCTTGCTTGAATCCTGATGGTGCAGTGAGAAAGGGACTCATGTCTGAGTATACCCTGCCACACCTATAGTGGCCAAAAACGATTCAGAAAAGGGGGTGGTGATGAACAGAGTGTCTGAATTAAGCAGACCACTCTTACCCAGTCCAAAGATCAGGGCTTGATCCATCACCGTTATTTATCTCACTGAACCATCCCAGCTCAGAACCTGGCTATATGCAAATCAGTCTGTCCCTGGCCCAGTGCATCATGGGAACAGGGCAGACTAAACTACCAAGCCAATTCTTCACCAGAAAGGAGACAAGCTACCGGGGACCGGTTTCTGGCATTTCAGCCGTCTTCGGCCCGGCTTGCTTGAATCCTGATGGTGCAGTGAGAAAGGGACTCATGTCTGAGTATACCCTGCCACACCTATAGTGGCCAAAAACGATTCAGAAAAGGGGGTAGTGATGAACAGAGTGTCTGAATTAAGCAGACCACTCTTACCCAGTCCAAAGATCAGGGCTTGATCCATCACCGTTATTTATCTCACTGAACCATCCCAGCTCAGAACCTGGCTATATGCAAATCAGTCTGTCCCTGGCCCAGTGCATCATGGGAACAGGGCAGACTAAACTACCAAGCCAATTCTTCACCAGAAAGGAGACAAGCTACCGGGGACCGGTTTCTGGCATTTCAGCCGTCTTCGGCCCGGCTTGCTTGAATCCTGATGGTGCAGTGAGAAAGGGACTCATGTCTGAGTATTCCCTGCCACACCTATAGTGGCCAGAAACGATTCAGAAAAGGGGGTGGTGATGAACAGAGTGTCTGAATTAAGCAGACCACTCTTACCCAGTCCAAAGATCAGGGCTTGATCCATCACCGTTATTTATCTCACTGAACCATCCCAGCTCAGAACCTGGCTATATGCAAATCAGTCTGTCCCTGGCCCAGTGCATCATGGGAACAGGGCAGACTAAACTACCAAGCCAATTCTTCACCAGAAAGGAGACAAGCTACCGGGGACCGGTTTCTGGCATTTCAGCCGTCTTCGGCCCGGCTTGCTTGAATCCTGATGGTGCAGTGAGAAAGGGACTCATGTCTGAGTATACCCTGCCACACCTATAGTGGCCAAAAACGATTCAGAAAAGGGGGTGGTGATGAACAGAGTGTCTGAATTAAGCAGACCACTCTTACCCAGTCCAAAGATCAGGGCTTGATCCATCACCGTTATTTATCTCACTGAACCATCCCAGCTCAGAACCTGGCTATATGCAAATCAGTCTGTCCCTGGCCCAGTGCATCATGGGAACAGGGCAGACTAAACTACCAAGCCAATTCTTCACCAGAAAGGAGACAAGCTACCGGGGACCGGTTTCTGGCATTTCAGCCGTCTTCGGCCCGGCTTGCTTGAATCCTGATGGTGCAGTGAGAAAGGGACTCATGTCTGAGTATACCCTGCCACACCTATAGTGGCCAAAAACGATTCAGAAAAGGGGGTGGTGATGAACAGAGTGTCTGAATTAAGCAGACCACTCTTACCCAGTCCAAAGATCAGGGCTTGATCCATCACCGTTATTTATCTCACTGAACCATCCCAGCTCAGAAACTGGCTATATGCAAATCAGTCTGTCCCTGGCCCAGTGCATCATGGGAACAGGGCAAACTAAACTACCTAGCCAATTCTTCACCAGAAAGGAGACAAGCTACCGGGGACCGGTTTCTGGCATTTCAGCAGTCTTCTGCCCGGCTTGCTTGAATCCTGATGGTGCAGTGTGAAAGGGACTCATGTCTGAGTATACCCTGCCACACCTATAGTGGCCAAAAACGATTCAGAAAAGGGGGTGGTGATGAACAGAGTGTCTGAATTAAGCAGACCACTCTTACCCAGTCCAAAGATCAGGGCTTGATCCATCACCGTTATTTATCTCACTGAACCATCCCAGCTCAGAACCTGGCTATATGCAAATCAGTCTGTCCCTGGCTTAGAGTAAATTGGCACAAAAGCACATGAATAAACGTAGAGATTGTGATCTGATGCTGTTGTAACTGCTGTTGTAACCTCATGTAATTTTGCTGTCATTTTGCGTTATTACTCTATCAATCAGTTAGAACATTTATAGAGCGCGCTACTCACCCGTGAGGGTCACAAGGCGCTAGGAGAGGGGGATGGGTTAAGTAGCTACTGATCGAACTGCCAGGTCTTGAGAAGTCTCCTAAAGGTCAGAAGGTCCTGGGTCTGTCGCAGGTGGATGGGTTGGGTGTTCCATGTCTTGGCGGCGAGGTGGGAGAATGATCTGCCACCGGTGGTCGTTCGGCAGATGCGTGGGAAGGTGGCGAGGGTGAGGTCAGCGGAGCAAAGCTGGCGGTTGGGGTGTAGAAGGTGAGTCGTTCATTGAGGTATGCTGGTCTAGCTTTGTGGAGTGCTTTGTGGGCATGGGTGAGGATCTTGAAGGTGATCCTCTTGTTGACCGGGAATCAGTGCTGGTCTTTTAGTTGGGTGGTGATGTGGCTGTGGCGAGGGATTCCGAGGATGAGGCGTGCAGAGGTGTTTTGTATGCGTTGGAGTCTTTTCTAAAGTTTGGCCCTGGTTCCCGTGTAGAGGGCGTTGCCGTAGTCTAGCCTGCTGCTGACGAGGGCTTGGATGACCGTTCTTCTGGTTTCAGTGGGGATCCATCTGTAGATCTTGCGGAGCATGCGGAGGGTGTTGAAGCAGGAGGAGGAGACAGAGTTGACTTGCTGGGTCATGGAGGGGGTTGAGTCCAGGATGAAACCCAGGTTGCATGCGTGGTTTGTGGGTGTCGGGGAAGCTCCCAGCTTGGCCGGCCACCAGGAGTCGACCCATGCGGAGGGGGTGGAGCCGAGGATGAGGATCACCATCTTGTCAGAGTTCAGTGTCAGGCAGCTGGTCTTCACCCACTCTGCGATGGCCTTCATTCTTTTTTTGAGGATGGATTTGGCGGTGGCCGGGTCCTTGGTGAAGTACAGGATCAGCTGGGTATCGTCGGCGTACAAGATGATGTTGAGGTGGTTGGCTCGGACGATGTTGGCGAGTGGTGCCATGTAGATGTTGAAAAGGGTCGGGCTGAGGGATGATCCTTGAGGTACGCCGTATGTGATCGTGGTGGCTTCAGATCTGAATGGGGGAGACAGACTCTCTGGGTTCTGCCGGTGAGGAAGGAGGTGATCCAGTTCAGGGTTTTGTCACAGATCCCTGCGTCGTGGAGGCGTGTGTGTAGAGTGTGGCGGCAGACGGTGTTGAAGGGGGCCGAGAGGTCCAGGAAGATGAGGGCTGCAGTTTTGCCGTTGTCCAGCAGGGTCCTGATGTCGTTGGTGGCGGCAATGAGGCCGGTTTTGGTGCTGTGATTACTGCGGAAGCCGGATTGGGAGGAGTCCAGGATGTTGTTCTCCTCCAGGAAGTGGGTCAGTTGTATGTTGGCGGTCTTCTCAATGACTTTCGCTGGGAACGGGAGCAGGGAGATCGGTCAAAAGTACTTGAGGTCCTTTGGGTCCGCCTTGGGTTTCTTGAGAAGGGCGTTGATCTCGGTGTGTTTCCACATCTCCAGAAAGGGGCGGTTTCGAAGGAGCTGTTGATGATCTTTCAGAGTTGGGGTGCAATGATGGAGCTTGCTTTGTTGAAGATGTGGTGGGGCAGGGGTCGAAAGGAGAGCCAGAGTGGATGGTGTCATGATTTTGATGGTGTCTTTGTTGTTGACGTGGTTCCAGGAGAGCAGGAGTTCCGTGTGTTTGGTGGGTGTTGAGTTGGAGGTGTTGGCGTCTGTCGTCGGTGTCTGGGTGTCGAAGCTGTCTTGGATGTCTGCGATTTTTCAGTGGAAGAAGGTGGCCAGGGAGTCGCAGAGTTCTTGCGATGACGGGATTTCATTCGTGCTGGAGCTGGGGGAGATGAGTTTTTTCACAATGCTGAAGAGCTCTTTGTGGTTGTGTGCATTGTTGTCGATGCATGCCTTGAAGGAGGTTCCTTTGGCGGATCAGGTGAGTTGGAGGTGCTTGCGTCTGGTGTTCTTGAGGGCTGCGTGGTTGTCTGGTGTCTTGTCTTGGTGCCACTGCTTCTCAATTCTTCTGCAGGTTTGTTTGGAAGTCTGGAGGTCGGCGTTGAATCAAATGGCTCTCGTGTCGGTGCGTCTGTTAGAGGGTTTCCTGGTCAGGCGAGGGTTTCCTGGTCAGTCGTCGATCCATTCTCTGAAGTTGTGGGCCGCTGCGTTGGTGTCAGAGGGCTCGGACGGAGGGTCTCGGGTGAGGGTGGTGAGGAGCTTGACTTCGGTGACTTTGTTCCAGCTGCAGTGTGGGATTCATTGCGTTTGGATGTGCGCAGTGTGTTTCTCGAAGGAGAAGTGGATGCAGTGGTGGTCTGCACCCAGTCTGCCCTGCTTTCATCCATTATGCCCCGGAGTACTCAGTGGTGCATGAAACAACTTTCTCTGTGTGGTCTCTCTTCTACCAATGTAAACATCCATTTTTGATTAGAAATAATTGCAATTTTTATTTTTGGTCTTTCCGGTTTTGGGTGTGTTGTAATAATAATAAATGCCTAGTTGCAAATATTAATTGAAGCACAACATATGCAACATTTATTTAACTGATGTTCCTCTGCTTTTAGGTGCACAAAGAGAACCACGAATCAATCATCCTCATCGTTCATCATCAGTGCCAGGAAGAAGTCCTGCTGCAGTGTGTGCAGCACAACGCCACATGACGTCACGTGTGGCCACAGACAACTCTGCAACTCGTGCAACTGAGGCCTGCTGTTCTTCTGACATCTTAAGAAGATGGGCCCAAAGAAAGGTGGCCGTAGCTCCTCTACCAAGAAAGTTGCCAGTGCCACTGCCAGTAAGAAGGAGCAGAAGAAGCAAGTGGCGCCACTTACCAAGGAGACTGGTGTGCCCACAGACACTTTTTTTGGGAAACAAAAACTACGCCTGCAGCAGCGGTGTACCCCGGGGGCCAAGCTGGGAGCAGCACCTCAGCTTCATTGGTCTCAGTGCCACCACGCCAAGTTACAACAAGTAACAAAAGAAGTGCCAGTGCTGATGACATTTATTCAATTATCACTCTTAGCATCTACACTAAGAAAGCTAATTCAAAATGGGGTATTTGCTTATTACTCGCAATTTTTATTTGAAAATTAACAATTTTCTTACACAATTTTTTATTTTATAAAAAGAGAAGCATATAAGAAATGAGGACACATCAACAAACCACAACTTCATGCATTCTAAGCCTTCAATCATATCACAATCGCCGCAGCATTCGTCACAATCATACCTCAATCAATCATACCACAGACTACCACTATAGTAAAACAGAAGATCTACTGGATCTGCACAAATTTTTCAAACATTTAGTGCTATTTTAAGAAGTCACATTCCTATCTGTTAGTGAATTTAGAATCATACATTAGAACTTTATACAGTCCAAGGTAATGTGCATAGGATGGTGAGAGATCAGGGAGAGAAATGCCCCCTAGATGCTCTAGCAGACCAGTAGAAGAAGGGCCTACGCGTTTCAAATCCCTTATTGGTCGTCAGGGATTCTCATCAGGGCCTCAGACACTAGAATCAGAGAGAGGAAAGAAACATAACAGAGGGTATTTTTAGAAAAATGGCGAAGAAAAAATTATTTAGAATTGCACATCAGCAGTCTAACATTATAGGCATACACCTCTAAGGAACAAACAATGTCAATGAGCTATTCAAACGCGTAGAGGATGGGAACGTGGAAAAAGGGGGGCCAACTAATGTTGCTGGGGAGGGTTCAAACCAGGTGGGAAAGCACTTACTAACCTAATGACTGAATTTTTGGTCTAATGAAGGCATAGACTGGAGGCTTCTCTGGAAAGAAAGGACCTGAAAAATCAAACAACGGCTAAGTGAGAACCCAGCATACATACATTTAAACAAGAAGCAAAGAACTGTTGAAACTTACAGGAAGTTCAGGGATTAGCTATGCATAAGAGATATATTCATAAGATACTAGTTCTTGGGGATGTCATCTAGCATCAGTTGGGCGCTCACACGACTCTTTGTCGGGTACTACACTGGTAGGCACTGTTAATAATATGAAAGCGGATACCTTTATGAATGGAGGGCACTCGCCAGAAATAAAAGAACTGTGGTTTGGATGGCGCTTCGTGTTACAATTTAGTCTTTTCTAATTCGCTGGTCGATGTTCTAAAAAGGAACATTTATCTGCCAAAGAATGAAAGAAGGATTAGCTGTGTAAGTCTAGTTAAACTTATCCCAATCATAGGTGCATGAACTGCGTTGCACAATAGCCTCACCTTTGAAGACTGATGTCAGTTTTTGTAGCGTGTTTTACAGGGGCAGCGTCAGCACATACCAGTCCTGTCGGCGTGTGCTGCAAGAATTTAAAGAAATACGTCGACATCAATAATATATTTTGCCGTGTGCTCACGGACACACAGACTTGGCAACAGCTAGAAATGTCAGGAGACAGAAAGGGTTTACCTTGAGGTTTTTAATCCTGTCGAGTCACTCTGTAGTTAAGTGGCCGGGCGTTCCATATTCACGCCGAAGCGTTATCGGTGAACAAGGGGCAGCGTCAGCACATCCCCGTGTGATCGCAGATTGCTGCAAAAAATAATAATAAATGGGAAAACTATCAGAAGATTTAGAAAAGGTAGGGCAACCCGTACCCTGAGAGATTAAAATTGAACAACGAACGTCCAGACTACGGCACAAATGCAGGAGCAGTTACCTTAGAGAGTCAATCCGAACGGCTTCTCCACAGTCTGGCGGCGTGTACCGGGGCGCTATTCTCTCGCGCAAGCGCGTTAGGGAGAGCAACGCTGGTCACTTTTTATAAAGGGGTTGTGCCTGTGTAGCAAATGAAAGGCTGTGACATGTTGCCTGGGGGCGGGGATTGGATGTAATGAACTCCAGCGCAAATGGATCGTGCTGTAAAGTGAAAAACGGGCATTTTTTGTGATATGTGATAGGCGGGGTAACCCTAAAAGTGTATCCCAGTGATAATGGGGACGCACCAAGAGGATTTTTTTGTTTGGCCACACGTTCCATTGTTTTCAGACAATATTTTCCTAAAGGACCAGCAGGAGGAGGGCGTGTGGATATACATTGATCAAAGTTTAAAAATTTCCGATAGCTCATTTAAACCTGACACTGCGGTGTCAAATTTGACAATCAGCATTGCCTCCCTTTTGGACAATTTGAGGCTCAGATCCCCACCGCGGGGGTCTCTTTCAATCCTTGAAATAACTGTCCATTTAAATTCATTGAGACCATGTTGCATCCTGGTCCAGTGGTTCACTAAAGGAGCATTCTCAACGCTTCTTTTTAATCTGGACTTGTGCTGTAAGATGCGTTGTCGCACTTCCTGCTCGGTTTTCCCTATGTACAGGCGGTCACAAGGGCATATAATGCCGTACACTACAAGTTTCGATTTACAGTTACTGAATACCTCATGTTTCCATGAGATACCCCTGTGCTGAAAGACCATACCCTGTAACGTGGAGTCACAGCAAAGGCACGTGCCACATTTGTGGTGGCCGAGTACAGGTGTTAGTCCCAACATTTGGCGAAGGGAAGGTTGAGTTTGCGATGGCATTGCTGCTCTGACCACATGGTTTGCGACGCTATTTTCTCTTTTAAACGCAAAAAGCGGAGGCTCTTTAAGGCTCTCATCTAAATTCTTCACTAAATGTCAATTCTGACCGATGATTCGTTTTAACTGATTGGCATTAGGGCAGAAGGTGGTTACGCAAACTTGGCGCTTTTACTCTGTTTTCTGTTTTCGTTCTAGTAGTGTCTCACGGGGTGTCCATCTAGCTCTTTTCATGCAATCTTTGGCTAGTTTTTTGGGGTACCCTCTATCGCAGAGTTTTGAGACTAATTTTTCTGCATGGTGTGTATAATCACTCTCATACGTACAGTTTCTGCGTACTCGCAAAAACTGCCCGTACGGCAGATTCTCCTTTAGGCTTCTGGGATGGTTACTCTGGAATTAAAGAGCCTTGTTCCGGTCTGTAGGTTTTACGAATAACGATGTCGCCAATTTGCCAGATTTCGAAAAGACCTCCACGTCTAAGAATGGAATCTTGGTTTCAGACTGGGTAAGGCTAAATTGTATGTCTGGTGTTCTAGCGTTTAGCCATTGGTGGAACTTAGTCAGATTGTCAGGGCCTCCAGTCCATATCATAAACACATCGTCGATAAAACGATACCATTTCCCAATAAACTGTCCAAAAGGGTTGTTGTTATGTATGTACGAATCCTCGTACATTGACATAAAAAGTACCGCCAACTCGGGGGCAAAAGGACATCCCATTGCCACCCCCTTTATTTGAAAATAGAATTCGTTGTTAAAGCAGAAGTAGTTCTTTTTAAGCGCAAAGGATGCTAGGTCTACCAAAAACTGTGTAGGGACACGCATAGGTCTTGGACGTGTGTCTAGAAAGAAGGAGAGCACTGCTAATACCTCACCCTGAGGGATTTGCGTGTATAGTGATGTCACATCAAGTGTGACTAGCAAATCTGTCCCTTCACAAAAGGTTATGTTTTCCAACTTATTTATAAAGTCGGATGTGTCCTGTAGATGTGAGACCACTTGGTTCATAAATGGTTTTAAAAAACTGTCCACGTATTTTGCAATTGGTTCCAGGAGAGAACCACATCCTGCCCCGATGGGTCTCCCTGGTGGTCTGTTCTGGTCTTTATGCACCTTTGGCAGTGCATAAAACATGGGAATCTTCGGATGCTTGATCTGTAGATATTCACATTCTTTTTTGCCAACGAATCCTTGCTCAAAACCATCCTGGATGATAGTAAAAAGTTGGTTTTGTAGTTCCTTTGTCGGATCTTTATCGATTTTCCGGTAACAGGCGGGGTCTTCTAGTTGTTAGGCCCAAGGCCATGAGTGCCGCAGAGGCAGCCACTTTAATTGCTCAATCACCATCGACCAGTGATGTTGGTGTTGACTCATCGCAAGAAAGTAGCATCCAATCAACTCAGGGTGTAACTCATCTGACGAGTATTCAACCACAGCTGAAACGACAACCACAGGTGCAACAAGGAGAGGTGCAAGGAGAGGCGCAAGGAGAGGCGCAAGGAGTTGCGCAAGGAGAGGCGCAAGTAGAGGCGCAAGTAAAGGTGCAAGTAGTGGCGCAAGTAGAGGTGCAAGTAGAGGTGCATGGAGAGGTGCATGGAGAGGCACAACTGCCCACAATGCTTGTTCCTCCAGGGGCACATTAGGAAATCGAGATTCAAGCGGAGGTATCATCCGAGCAAGCCACACCTCCTGATGATCCATTATCTTCCAGATCCCCATCAAGAAAAAGGTCAAGGAGGGATAGTACAAGTTCTTCTTAAAGCCCCCTTCCTTCTGATGATCTTGATCTTGATTGGAACCCACCAATGCAGTCTGAGAGGGAGGCACGCCATGAGCCGACAAAGGTAGCTAAGCCTAAAAGGAAGGTTCCCGCAAGGCTTTCACTTATGGGTGATGACGACGAATAAGAAGTAGAAGTGGTGGATTCTGCTGCTAATGAACATTCTGACGATGACGACCCAGTCATCATTGTCGTCACTCCAGCCCCAGCGGGCATGCAGCAGACAGACATTTTTACCTTATCCCGAATTACTGCTGAGCGGGATGAGTGCGGTGTGGCACTGGTACCACCACCAACACAGGTAACTACTACATCAACACGACCTACAGCTGCCATATTTTCTCTACAGAAGGGCCGGCAGGGACCTCCATCCAGCTCGACCTCTGTTACCTCAAGTAGTGGTGCTGTAACTGTAAGTGCACAACAGAGTCAAACTCGGCCACGTCCATCCTCCATTTCATCTGGCATTGAAAGTAGCACCTCCACCACCAGACATCTCAACTCCCCAGTTTGGGACTTCTTTAGTGTTAGCAAAAAGGCAGAAAACCAAGTTATTTTTTCGATTTGTAAAACTGTAGTTAGTCGGGGTAAGCTTGGTACCAACTATGGTACCGGAGGCCAGAGAGGTCATCTCCAAAAACACCACACTATCCAGTGGTAGGCACACCTAAGTAAGATCCAGGAAGCCAAAAGTACAAATCCAAATGTAGACATTGATATTGCATCTGATGATGAAGAGGAGCTGATCGTGCAGGATGGAGGTGAACAACCACGAGACATTTTTTCTGGAACACACAGAACCCCTGGCAGCAGCACTGCAGTGGTAGCGCCCACACCCTCCTCTACCCCAACAACATCAAGGAGGCACAGCAGTCTGGTAGAGACACCAATGCGAAAAAGTACATCAATGAGCCTAACTGGGTTGAAGAGGTCTGCATCCTCATCACATATGAAAACGGTCCAGACCCCCTTTAAAGCATGTTTTGGTCAGAGGCGCCATTGGAACACAACCACCCAACGGCACGTCTTTATAATGCAATGCTGGCTAAAATGTTAGCGCTGGACCTTCTCCCTTTTTCTTTTGCGGAAGGGGTGAGTTTTCAACAATTTATGGCAACAGTCTGCCCTAAATGGAAGGTTCCTAGCCGGTCCTATTTTGCCAGAGTTGCGGTTCCAGCACTACATCAAGATGTGCTGGAGGTGTTTGGGGCAGCTTTGCAGAATAGTGCTGTTCACACTATCCACCTGCCAAAAGACATGTGGACCAGTTGCCAAGCCCTTGATTACATGTGCATCACTGCACTCTGGGTCTCTTTTGCAGGG
This sequence comes from Lissotriton vulgaris, assembly GCF_964263255.1. Lineage (NCBI taxonomy): Eukaryota > Metazoa > Chordata > Amphibia > Caudata > Salamandridae > Lissotriton > Lissotriton vulgaris. Next base: position 865,938,295 of record NC_141687.1, on the reverse strand, counting down.
GTTAGAGAAAAGATGTCTGCAGGTGTTGACCCTGCCACAATTTTTCAAGCTAGTCGGAAACGTGCAACAGTAGCCATGTTTGCCATGGAGAAATCTCATACTGCAGTAAACATTTTGGAGAAGTTTAACAGTAAGGTCTTTGAATGGCTGCATACAAGAAAGCGCATGATTGGTTATGTTTCCACAGATAATGGCAGTAATATAGTTAGGGCAATGAATGATGGTGGCTATTTCAGAGTGCCGTGTTTGGCGCACAGTATTAACGTTGTTGTTCAAGATTACTTGAAAAAAGAAAACGCAGTCAGCAAGTTACTGACCACCTGCCGAAGAATCTGCACACATTTCAGCCATTCTTTTGAGGCCCGGAAGCAGCTGAGGAAACTTCAACATGAACGTAGAGTGCCAGTCAGAGGACTCATCCAGGAGGTGGTAACACGTTGGAACTCAACCTTCTATATGCTTGAGCGTCTGTCTGAGCAGTGCTTAGTAATCATTGGGTATGTCTTTGCAATGGGTTCTTCTATGAAAGACATGAGGTTAGAGTTGGAGGAATGGGACCTAGTTTAAAGCCCGACAGACATGCTTTGTCCTTTTGAGGTCTTCACGCGTGAAGTCAGCAGGGAGGACTGGACTTTGGGCAAAGCTATCCCATTGTTGCACATGCTAGAGCACCAACTGAAGGCAGTGTCTTCAATGTTCAAAGATGATACTGACAAGCAAGACGCATATCCATTGGTTGAGAGCTTATTAACCCGCCTAGTTGACAATGAAAGGCTTCAAAAAATACATACAGAACAACATTACATTTGTGCCACTATTCTGGATCCACAGTACAAAAAGGCACTGGCCAACAAAGCATTCATTCCTTTTACTGAAACAGATCTTACAAAGTACAAACATTGGCTAGCTCTGTCAGCCACTCGGTTAGAAAAAGGGCAGCAGGAAATTGAAGGAACCGGCAGAAGTACTACTGAATCAGCAGGCCAACCGGCGTCAAGGTCCACTTCTGTGGCCGAAGGCAGTCACTTTCCCTCACAGCCGTTACCTACACCAGCAACCTTATCATCATACTCACCTGCACCAGGCCCAGCCATAATATTGTTGGAAGCAGATTGGATAACTCATCAAGGGTTTCCAGTGCTGATGCAAAGGCCAAATATGGTACACAAAGTGGAGCAGCCCTGGATGACCTTGAGTGGATGGTGCAGGCCTATCTGTATGACCCAACAGAGGTCTACATTGATCACAACCCATTGCTGTATTGGTATGGGAAAAGGGGTCAATGGCCACTGATCACCAATCTGGCTCTAAATTATTTGTCTTGCCCACTCGCAAGTGTGTCTTCTGAACGTGTTTTCAGTGCTGCAGGTGCCATTGTAACTTCAAAAAGGACCCGCCTCTTAACCAAAATGTGGAGAGGTTAACAATGATCAGGATGAATCAGCACTTCATACCACCAGATTACAAAATACATGAATCCATGCAGGAAGAAGAGGACACCGACTTAGGTCATGGAAGTTCTTCTCTGTTAGCTGATCTACTCCCGTCTCAATTCACAGAGTTTGAGGACGAGCTCTACTTCCCTGACACCTAGGCCTGAAACTGACTTCCTTTTTTTCATCCTGACTCCTTATTCACTTTTACTCCTGTGTGTCTCTCTTTGTTTTGCAACTATTACCACAACAAAACTCTAATCACAACAAATCCATCAGCAGCACTGTCTTTGTCTTATTTCCTTATTGAAGGTGCCGCTGTCTGCAATCCTGAAGTTCACAAGTTCACAACTCAGTCATGCTTCTCTATCCTCCTCCTCCAGACTCCCACTATCCATTTCCCTCAAGGCAGATGGCTGGATTACGCAGAATTAAGAAACTGTCGCTTCGTAGACGAGTCCCCTCAAAAGAAGTGGGACTGGAATTGCTAACTATATGCTGATTGCTGACAGTTACTTCTGAAATTGACACGAGAGGCAGACCTGTGGGCCTTCACTTTAAGAACAAGATGCACACAAAAAGTGGAACAGGTAATGAATAATGAGATGGCATGCAGTGGACAGCACTGGCTGTCTGGCTCTGATGAAAGCAATTGCTGTTTGTTTGTTGTGCATGAAATGAATCATCATATGTCTTCTGTTATTATTTAATCTTTTACACACTAAATGTAACTCAAGTCTACTCTGTTTTTTTACCTTGTTTAATTCAAATTGTACTTCTGCTGCAGGGGCCACTTCGTTGCCTTTTTTAATATGCAAAATGTCCTTGGACTCACTGTGTGTTTAGACTGCGACTGCATGAACAACATTGAGTTTGCCAATATACCATGATGATGAGTCTTGATGATCAAAGTTACATAATATCTTTTTTCTTTACAGTCACTCACTGGGATGGATGGATCATCATCGTCGGTTTACGGAAGAAATATGGCCATTTTGTGAGTGGCAAACAGGTAAACCAGTCAACAACAACTACAGCAGAACTATATGTCTGTCTAGTCGTGGTATGGAGTGGTCGAGCTAGTGTAGTGTTGTTATGCCAGAGTCCAGACAGTAGTTCATGTAAAATTGTGGCTATGTGGCTTGCTGCATACAATTAGATATGCTTTGTCTGTCTGTCTGTGTCAAAGAGGGATGCTACATCAGGTTGCTTCACTCAGTGGTGCCTGCCTTGAACGTCTGCATGACCCTGGCCTGCTGTGTGCTAATTACTATCCTTGAAAAGGAGACTCGGAGTACGCACTTTAGAAATTATGCTTGTATGTAATACTGTCGCCTCTGAAACTGAAAGTGTTATTTTTGCACTACACACCGTACCTTATATTTTTTTCTCCATGGTGTTTTAACATCACTTCCTGTTTTCCCATCAACAATTACAGGCCGGCTTTTACCCTGTGCGATGGGAAAAACAATAAGCTTACCATTAGCGATCCGCAATTCCGCATCCGCCAGGCAGGCAGTGGACAGTGTGTCTGGTCACCAAGATTGATCGACAAAGCGTCAGATGGAATGGAGGAGTACCGCGAATAAGAGGAATGGCTGGATGCATGCAACTTCCCAAATTGAACAGGACAACTACAACATACAGTTACAGTATCCTCTTCACTTCTCCTTATCTTTTAAATAATGTTATTGCTGTGAACTTCTGTGAGTGTGACTCTGTGTGTTTGTTTGCTCTCTGTTTCAAATTTATCCCTCCAGCTATTTGATACATTTCTTTGCTATTTTTAAAACAAATGTAATGTACTAATAAGTGTTTATTCTCTCTGAGGACAGATAGGCAAGTGAAATTGCGTAATTACTGCAACCCTGTACTGTCAAATTGTTTCTTCATAGTTAGTAAGTTGTAGTAAGTATTACTTTTCAGTAACCTAACCGTCCATTTAGCAAACAACTTCGTGCATGCAGTAGTGCACTTCCTTCATGTCCCTCAAAAGATTTATGGATATCTTTGTATCCAAAGATTTGTTTTTCTTCATTTGTTGTTTGTCCATGCTGTGTTTTTTTTCCTCTCTCCACAAAACTTTCCCAAAAAACCCCATTCCCATCCAATTTTCAAACCCTAACCCTCTTGCCCCGGGCTGTGTTGTTTTCATTGAGGTGTGACTAAATGAAAACAATAATTCCACACACTTGCTGGGGAGGATAAGGTCAAAGCAACAGAAAATCAATTTCAAGGCTGGTGAAGGAATCAGAGGATATATTCTTACTGTGTACTGTGCTATCTATCGTACTGTTCTAATGCTACGCTCAGGCCACTCAATGTTTAATTTCCTTTTTTTTCATATGCTGCTACTGCCAGTGTGTACCACTACTACTACCACCACAACAATGACATTTCATCTGTCCACGATTCTATAGCCAACCTTAATCGCCATTTGCCATGCACCCAGCCCTGTGCCTAGCCCTATTCTCAAACACAAATCACAGGTAAGATAAGCATTTTGGGGGAGGAAGAATAATGGAGTAGGAGGAGAGGAGAGACTAAAGATAGTACTAGTAAAGTAGTAGGACAATTGAATTCACTAACTCTGTCAGTGGCACTTTTGTACAAATTTGGGCATTTAGACAATTTGAATCAACCAGCCAGTTAAGTTTCAGGAAAACAAACGTACAGTTAACCCCCTCCCCGCCTCCCCCACAAAACTGTAAAAAAAAATGTGTATGCTATGTTTAAGTAGAAATAAATAAATATTGGAGCCCTAACAAAAATAAACTATCCCACACGAAGACCCGACTCACCCCCCTCCCTAACCCCAACAAATGTCCATGAAATCAAAGTCCCCAAAGTCCAAAAACCCCAACGCCCAATTCCCACCCCCCCAAAAGTCTTTAAAAAAGGGGCAAGGGACAGTCTCTCCTCTACTTCTGCCAGCGGTGTCCTTTGGCCAGGTGGTCACGATGCTCTCTGCGGAGGTCCTTGAGCAGGGTTTTCAGCCTCGCCACCTCCTGTTCAAGGTTGGACACTCTGAGGGTCAAGCGGTGCAGAGGAGCCTTGCACCTGCTGTGTGGGGCAGCTGATTTTTTTGCTGCTTGGCGGTGGCGGGTGGCTGCGGGACCACGGCTCCATACTGCTGAAGGCTTGCGCTGACTGGATGACCCAGGGTGGGTGGAGGAGGATGCAGCTGCCGTGGATGTTGATGTCGACTGCGACTGCGTGTCCTCCTCCTCCTGGGCCACCAGCTGCCGATATTCGGCGACAATTGCCTCCAGTTTCCGTTGCCGGGCCCGTCTAGCCAACTCCTTCCTTGTTAGTATGGAAGGAGCATCTATATGAAGAAAGAAAAACATACTGTAACTAATGTGATTTAAGATTAACACAAAACAATTCAGCAGAAAGTTGTGTCACAGTAGCACTAGCAATTGCAAGCACAGTACATAACATTTGTGGCACGTATCTATCTAACCTCCCACTTCGTCGCCCTCTGCTCTAACATTAGTGGGAGTTTCAGGAATTCTACTAGCACTATATGCACTCACTATATTAAACTCAGACAGTACACCAGTCTTCTTCTTCTCTCTTGTTTAGCGAACTTGGTACGTAAACTTGTGGAAGCCAGCATAATGCCAGCACAGTCAACTTGCACCCGAGAAAAACAGACGCAAACCATGATGACACATACTTGCGTTACTGTACCAGTCCAGTACATGCAGGTGGTGAAGCTCTTACTTTTCTATTACGGGTGACACTGGCCATACTCTTTTAAAAGGGCTACTGCTTAATTAATTTAACTTTCACCCTGCACTGCCCCTGACTACTACAAAAGGAAAATGAAGAAGAAAAATAATATGATCATCTATCCCTTCAGAGGATATTTGCTTACATATGGGATGACTTTAGGTGCTTTGTTTTTTATTGAGTGAACACCGATAGGCCACACATGAATGACAGAGTTGTAATAAAATTAATAACTGAGGTAGTGAGTGGTCCCCGTAATCGCCGGATATATGCTGTGCTTGCAAACTACTGTTACCAGTTATGGTAGTATTCTGAAAAATTACAACTTCTTTTCCTCTACTTTGCTACTCTGGCACGGACGTGCGGTGTTACATGCTCTTCAAAGTAACGCTTCATCCAGTGACCATCTACTCTGTCTACATAAGCCTATGTTATCTATGAGGAAGATAGTACCATGATCCAGGCATCCATCCGTTCAAGTAAATGTCAATCATTCTTCTTAATGTCTCAACTGGACAAACCTTACTTTTTCTCACGGAAAAACTACCTTTTTATTTTATTTTGGAAACCGCCAGCCATGCATCCGTGCTTGACTTGCATTTGAATTTGAACCAAAGGATATATTACGCACACATACAGTTTCTGTTTCACCCACCCAGGCAGCCCTCTTTCCTTTCTCCTTCCACCCATCCTTGCTTCAGCCTTCAACCGGCCATGCATCATATTCTCAGCCACCTCAGGTAGCATTCAAAAACACGTATCATTCTTTGCCAGTCATTACTTTTATCTCGCTCGTCCTTCCTTACACCCTTCTTTCCCTTTTCGTTCATTCCATCCATCATGTTCATCTCTGATCTGACTTGGCTTCTCGATAAAACTTTCACAGCTGAGCTGAAGTCAAATTTAGAGGAGGCCATTTGGTTACTCGTCAACTCCCGCCGCTAATGCTATTGCTAATGAGAAGTCAAGTGTGAATGTCTTCTACCTGGTTGACAAAAACGTAGTTCTAAATTTGTACGTCTTCTCAACAGTAAAGTGTACTTGTACTGTACAACATATATACCGCTGCAGAGAGCCCACTCTGCAGTCTGCAATCTCAATAAATAAGGAATATAATAGCTTACCACTGCCCGCCACTACCGTTGCCTCCCCCACAGCAGTTCCTGTTGGCTGTGGCACCGCATTCGCCCCCTGGAGTGCCCACCTCCGCGCTGGCCCCGGCACTGGTGTTTGGCTGTGCCGATGGTGTTACGCCTAGAAAATACATTTCATATTCTTAGATACATCACTCCCTATTTTGTCTAGGAATGAATTTTTTTTACTAGTACTACATAACCAAATTTAATAATTTGTGACTCTCTAGTCTAAACTACAAACTTCCCGTCCTTCAGGGAACGGTGTTTTTTAATTTATGCTTAGCCATAACATGTGATGCTACACTTTTTGGCACAACTGATGAATGCTTGCTTTTTAACACGCACCATTTTTCTCATAACAGACAGAAGCCTCCCTTCTACGAACAAGAGCAAGATCATTATCATATCTTGTTGGTCGGAGTCGTCAACGATTCATCCCCACCAAGATTTTAACCAGGTGAGGGCTCTCCCACAATTAATGTGTGAAATCAGCCACTTTTCAGTCGTTCACCGTTTGTTATATGACATTGATTTTAATAAATGTTTTTATATAATGCACAACGGAAATGTAATATACAGAGTACACACGGAGATAGTTGTTTTACTTTTAATAAAGCTTTAAAACTTACATAGACTGGTTTTTGGTCATGAGTGAGTGAGCGAAAGGGTTTGCAATTTGCAAGCATGAGTCCGTGGCTCTGAGAGGTCGGTACTCTGACTCCGTAGTCTTATGTTCTGGGTTGTATAATCATTGGGGATCATCACTGCATTCAGGAGCTAAATAATGACTCTGACACACTAGCTAGTCAGTAAGGAGATTGGGGGTTCAACTTCTGTTATGACTGAGGTATGTGGAAAGTCTAACTGCGCCTATTATAATTATAACCAATGCCCTATTTCTTGTCCATAGTTCTGTTTGTGCAGAATAGTCCCTGCAACAATAGTAGTATGGATTGTCCTCCTATCCAATCAAAAAGTAAACTAGTATCTTATTCTTGGTGGCCATTGACATTTTATTGTTGGGAATTGTCAAAGCATAAACATTTAGAAGACTTCGATAGACATTATGGACAGCCCAGAGGACTGCACTCAGTGCATAGAGCTATTGCTGAATAGAATAGGAGTTTTGTTTAACACCTTTTGCCAACTGTGCAAGCTTAGCTAGCTACTCAGACAGACTAATAATAATCTAGTAGTACCACAGAGAGTCATAGTAGAGGCAGGACAAGAATTTAGAAACAGTGTACAAGAAGATCAAAGATGATTTAGGAAAAAATAGAATTATGAGGAAAAAATAGGTGCTGTAAAAGATAGGGAAGTATAATTATTAATAACAGGAAAACTTACTGGGGCCAGCAGAGGAGCCCTCTGCAGACCTATCCTGGCCTTCCTGTTGTTGTTTCTGCTCCGCTGGCGCCGCTACCTCCTCCTGTATCCTCTTGCCCCGGGGGGAAGCTGATGTACAACATGAAAGAAAGACACAAACATGGATGATTGTTGTCAACCAAATCAAACATTTCAAAACAACAATAACAAATTATTTCGGGGAAATAGACAACAATTGCACTAAATGTATTGACCTATCTGATGTGGTCTACTAGGATATTAGTATTGCTGGATTTGCGGACTGTCTACTTGGAAAGTTATGTAACTCACTAAACTAACCACAAAAAGGTTCTACTAGGACTGGCAGGCAGCCACAGCACGCGAAGTGACAGACACAGTCCGTCATGATTGCAGACCACTAAAAAGTTTCCTACTAAATAACCAGTCATAATATACTCAACTATCAATCCACCACCACTATCTCTTCTTAGTGGCAGGAGTACAAAGGAAGGACTGGACTTGAGTCTCTAGTGCCTGGCATTACGCAGTTCTGTAAAGTACACTGATACATAATCATCACCCAGTCCAAATGAGCACAAAATTGAAAACAAGTAAGCATAGTAGCACCGCCAGTGAGCAGGCAAGCACCTGCAATCACAGAAGCTTTTCAAACATAATTTACCTGCAATGTAATCTCTAGTGTCTAGCATTACGCAGTTCTGTAAAGTACACTGATACATAATCATCACCCAGGCCAAATGAGCACAAAATTGAAAACAAGTAAGCATAGTAGCACCGCCAGTGAGCAGGCAAGCACCTGCAATCACAGAAGATTTTAAAACATATTTTACCTGCAATGTAATCGGCAGCATTCTTGCTCTTCGGAAAAAACAAATCGCAATATCATAACACAGAGCAGGAGAAAATAAAGTAGTGATTAAATACTAGCTACTTCAACTCACCAAGGCCCGGGATGTTGACTCCAAGCAGGTCGAGCAGGTCTTGCTCCCGGTCCAGGATGTCGGACCACCAGTGCGTCGCCTGGTTGTAGGTGCGCCGGACCCCAGACTCCCGATACATGGCCCGGCACACCTTCCCCCATAGCTGGCGACGCTCCCGGAGCGCGTACCCGGCACTGGGACTGCCGTCTGCCGCGACGGTCTTGGGGAGGTGGCGCTGGACGAAGAAAATGAGTGCGGCCACCTCCACAGCGCTGAAGATCTGCCGGGCTACTACTGCCTCCCGGCTTAAGCGCCCGCAAGGGAGACGGGTACGGGGTGCGGGACCCTTCCCCTTGATGTTCTTCCCGGGTCCTTTTGCCATGGTCCTGGACAGGAAAGGAAAATAAAATAGGAAAGAAAGAATAGGGAAAAAGTAAATAAAAGAAAAGAGTTAAAAAAAGTAGTTTTAAGTAACCAAAAGTTGAAAAAAACACAAAATATAGATGTAGAAAAATAAAGAGATAGATAATGAGTAAAAAAAATTAGAACAAAGTTCAAAGAAACAAAGGATTGCAAAGATTAAGAGAGGATTGAAAAAGCATGCCCAGAACCATAGCAATGAATGAAAAACAAGATGGCCACGCCCATTTTGACCGCGTGGGTAAGTTTGCGCGATATTTACCCGCGAGCACGCAAAAACGAACGCGAACACATAATTGTAGCCCGCACGAAGGAAATGCACAACGCGAGCATGCAACTGGTGCCCGGAAACGGAAATACGCAACGCGAACACTGAAAACAAGATGGCCACTTCGCGGGCGCCGCGCTGAAAAAAACACGCGAACACGTAAAGCGCCCCGCGAACACACAAAAAAAAAATAATCCACAAATTCGCACATATTCACGGATTTTGCAGACCGCGAATTCGCTTTCGCGTGTATTTGCATACCGCGAATTTGCAAATTTCACCCATACTTACCTTTCACGCAGGTATGGGTGAGTAATGGGTGTTTGTGTAGGCATTCCACAGCAAAAAAACATTGCTTTTTGATTCTGTACCAGATTTACAAGCATCTGTAAATCTCAGGCATCGCCAAAAATTAACGCCATGCAGCATCAGGCATTAGAATAGCTCAACAGGGTGAAATACCTTTATTTCTCCTTGTTTTGCTTTTAGTATTCACCTGTCCAGGACTTTGCTTGAGAAATCCATTGTTTTAATATAAACTTAAAAGGGGCTTACATCTTGCCTCCTCTCTTTCCTGGTTTCTCATTGGTTCCTGTGCATGCCACTTACTTTTCCTCCATTCCTATTGGCTGTAGCATATTTTCCTGCAGTTGTCAATGCTTGTCCCTCATTTATTTCTCTGGTCTGTTTCCTATAGTCGAAATATTGTTAACTATCTATACAACTATTATAAAGGAAGAACTTTGAAGCTTTGAGGCGGGTAAACTCAGGAACCACAGCGCCAATCCACACACCCGATACATCGTTGGAATCCTTAGGGTGTGCAGATGGACATAGGCTATATAAATTTTAAAAAGACGTTATATTTAAAAAATTTACATTTTAAAAAAAGTAGTCCCCTCGAAGTAGCGCCTGCCGCGTCCTGCGTGCTGATGTCGTCCAGGAGCGCGAGTAACGTGAGGAGGAGCCGCGGACATGGCACGGGGGGAGCACTGACGAGCGGCACACAGGCGGTGAGCAGGAGCAGACCGGCAGAGTGGCGAGGAGCACTGAACTGAGGAGTGGCGGCTGAGCGGCGGACATGGCGCGGGGGAGGAGCACTGACGAGCGGCACATAGGCGGTGAGCAGCAGTGGACCGGCGGAGCGGCGAGGAGCACTGAACTGAGGAGCGGCGGCTGATGTAAGGCTCTGGGGGACAATGTCGGGGCAGGCGGGGGTCGGGGCACGCGGGGGACGGGGAGTTACAACAAAAATGCTCTGGGGGACAATGTCAGGGCAGGCGGAAGTCTGCACATGAACAATCATTCCCTGTAATGCAAGCACCCTTGCACTATGGCACAAGGGTGTCTGTGTTGGCACTAGGCAGTTATTTGTAGCATCAGTCCTAGGGAAAACACAGAGGTGTGCCGTACTGATGTAAATACAGAGCATCCCTGCGTTTTAGAAATGGTGGAGCGGGGCACTGCAAACTTTGCTGCAGCGCCACGCTCCGCCATTTCCTTGTAAATATGCCCCAAATTTCCTTAAGAACCAACCCAGAGAAGGTTTAATTTGTATCTTCTTATCGCTATGACCTACTAACATTTTCAGAATAGCTGCCCTTCTCTAAATTGAAAGTGAAGACCTTCTATGTTTCTTCCAAGGTGGTTTGTTTGTATATCTTTCTATAGTTCTCTGATGGGTGTAAATTAGCAAGTGAATGGCATTTCTGCCAACTATTTAAGAGAGGCTGTAGCATTTTATACATTGCTTTGAAATCATTGGAGAACCTTGATTTTTCCTTCAATATAGAGATGTAACTTTCTTATGTCGAAGTAGCACACATTTATTAACAAATATGCTCTGACAAAGATTCCATCGTCCTACTACCTCAGACAGGTTGATTCAATAGGTCTATAAAAGTTCCTTTCTTGAGATTCTTACATATTTTATATCTAACCAAAGACTCATTATTAAATCTGTTAACAGGAGCAGTGTAATTGATGTTCAATAAGGCAACTTTATGATCTAATCAAACAATCTGACTGATAGTCGAGTCAAGAAAACATTAACATAAACAATGCAAAAAATATAGAGCAAAATCACACTTTTAGAAGTGATACTTACTAATCTTTGACAAAGTAGGTACCTTACCTAATCTAAAAAGACCTAGAATGAACCAAAATCAACAGAGATTGGACAACCCAAGGACACCAGGAGCCACAGAGGGAAAAAATATAAGTGCACTATCCTGGGCTCACAATACCCACAGAGAAAATACAGGAATACATCGAAAAAGAAGGGAAAGTTAGGCTGGGTGCAAACTGAAGCTAAGTACAGAAAGCCACAACACCTACTTGAGGAATTGGCATGCAAGAATTGACTAGGCTGATTGACAATTGAGCTGTTTCTTCCCTCTCTGATCTGGAAGTATCTACCCACTATCCAAAAGAGAATTAGATACTTGTTAGAAATCGAGGTCTCTAGTTGACAATGGGTTGCACCTTTGTCCAAGTAGGGACTCTTCTTCCTAGTCAGGGTAAAGGGGATACACTTCTAAAATAACCCCTGCTCACCCCCTTGGAAGCTTGTCACGAGCAGACAGGCTTATCTCAGAGGCAGTGTGTAAAGCATTTGTGCAGGCATACAGTAAAACAGTGAACACACTACAAATGGACACCACATCAGTTTAGAAAAATAAGCAAAACTTTATCTAAACCAACAAGACCAACTATGACAAAAAAATTCCACATACAATACTGTAAAAATAGTTACTTTGCAAGAGAACCTTTAAATTGCAGGAATAGTTGAAAATCACAGTTCTTCCGTGGGAGTAGCCCCGTCCCGGGCTATCACGATGCTCAAAATAACAGAGTTCAACCGTTCCAGTTGAACGCGCCAGTACGGCTCAGCTAAAGCATTGACAGACTTGTGAACAGTAGCTTTGTCGTTGCGTCCGACACGTTAGTGCAAGTTGGTCGAGGCTACCGCTGTGGATGCGTTGCAAAAAAATGGAAGCATGTAGGGTGTGGTGCCCTCACAATGCGGTGCATGCAGCGGCTCAGTGATGATTTCCAGGCAGCAGCGGTGAGACCAAGACTTATGATGCAGGGTGTGGCGGTGCTCAATGCGGTGCAGGCAGGTTGCGGTGAAGGTGATGGACCCAGTCAGGGTTGGGCAGTGACGATGTTGGTGATGTCCAGGCAGGGTGAAACAAGGCGGTGCGGAGTGCGCTGCCCACAGGAAGCGGTGCAAGCAACAACTCAGTGACGATCATCCAGACGGCATCAGTGAGACCAAGGATACGGTGCGAAGTGTGGCGATGCCTTCAGCGGGCCTTGAGGACACGGAATTCTGCAACGGACTCTGTGACAGAGTCGGTTGCCCTTTTTTCTGCTGCAAACTAAACCACCGGTTCCAGAGATGGTACCTAGAAGGATAGCGATGTCTTTGCTGATCCTGAGACCTCTTGAACAGGGAGTAAACTTCACTTTCAGGCCCTTTGAGATTCTTTTCAAGCAGGATACACACACAGTTCCTCTCCTTGGCAGAAACAACCACTGCAGGCTAACCCCAGACAGCACACAGAAAAGGGGCAGTACTCCTCCTCCAACTTCTTACAGCTCTTCACCTTGGCAGAGGTTCCTCTTGTTGTCCAATAGTGATCTATAGTGATCTAAACTTCAGGGGTCTGGGCCCCAACATTTATAGTACAACATTTGTTGTTCTCTGCCCATCTAAAACCATTTCTGTCCTCTCTGGTGTAGCTTCCTGGCAGGAGGTGGAAACAGCATTGTCCAAAGCAGACAAGGCCCATTCAGGTGTGAAAGAAATCTCCTCCCCCTACTCTGCATGCATCCCAGGTCTTTTCAGCCCAGCCCTGACTCACCCTGGAAAGGCAGGACACACCTCAACCCCCCAAGCGTCTGTCTGAACAAAACACACATCCCCAGCCTCTGTCACTTCAAAGCCAGACAGTCAATAAACAAACCAAGCAGAGACACACAGGATGGCTAAGCAAGAACATACTTACATAAAAGTGATATTTTCAAACATAGAATGGAAAAATCATCCTTACTAAAAGAAGCATCTTTATATTTCTGAGTTCAGGCATACTAAACTTTATCTTCCGATCTTGTCCCAATGGGAAGTTACATTCATAAGATGTTATAAATAAACTCTCATTCTATCCTATGGGACAGATAGCCTTTCAATAAAAACAAAAGAAGTTTGGCAATATGTCACAATCAGGATATGCCACACACATCAGGGCATGCATCCTGCCCACTGGGGTACCGGGGGCCTACCTTAGGGGTGACTCACATGTAAGAAAAAGAAAGGTTAGGGCTTGGCAAGTGGGTGCACTTGCCAGGTCAGCATGGCAGTACTTGACTGCACACAAACACTGCAGTGGCAGGTCTGAGTTACCTTTGCAGGCTGCTCATGTGGGTACCACAATCAGTGCTGTAGACCCACTAGCATATTTACAACAAGGGGTGGTGAGGGACAGAGTCTCTGAATTAAGCAGAAAGCTCTCACCCAGTCAAGAGATCAGGGCTAGATCCAACACCGTTTTTTAGCTCACTGCACCATCCCAGTTTCAGAACCTGGCTGTATGCAAATTAGTCTGTTCCTGTCCCAGTGCATGATGGGAACAGGGCAAACCAAACTACAAAAGTCAATTCTTACACTGGGAAGGAAACAAGCTCCCGGGGACCGGTTTCTGGCATTACAGCCGTCTTCGGCCCGGTTTGCTTGAATCCTGATGGTGCAATGAGCAAGGGTCTCACATCTGAGAATACCCTTCCACGCTTAGGGTGGACAAAAATATTTACAACAAGGGGTGGTGAGGGACAGAGTCTCTGAATTAATCAGAAAGCTCTCACCCAGTCAAGAGATCAGGGCTAGATCCAACACCGTTTTTTAGCTCACTGCACCATCCCAGTTTCAGAACCTGGCTGTATGCAAATTAGTCTGTTCCTGTCCCAGTGCATGATGGGAACAGGGCAAACCAAACTACAAAAGTCAATTCTTACACTGGGAAGGAAACAAGCTCCCGGGGACCGGTTTCTGGCATTACAGCCGTCTTCGGCCCGGTTTGCTTGAATCCTGATGGTGCAATGAGCAAGGGTCTCACATCTGAGAATACCCTTCCACGCTTAGGGTGGACAAAAATATTTACAACAAGGGGTGGTGAGGGACAGAGTCTCTGAATTAAGCAGAAAGCTCTCACCCAGTCAAGAGATCAGGGCTAGATCCAACACCGTTTTTTAGCTCACTGCACCATCCCAGTTTCAGAACCTGGCTGTATGCAAATTAGTCTGTTCCTGTCCCAGTGCATGATGGGAACAGGGCAAACCAAACTACAAAAGTCAATTCTTACACTGGGAAGGAAACAAGCTCCCGGGGACCGGTTTCTGGCATTACAGCCGTCTTCGGCCCGGTTTGCTTGAATCCTGATGGTGCAATGAGCAAGGGTCTCACATCTGAGAATACCCTTCCACGCTTAGGGTGGACAAAAATATTTACAACAAGGGGTGGTGAGGGACAGAGTCTCTGAATTAAGCAGAAAGCTCTCACCCAGTCAAGAGATCAGGGCTAGATCCAACACCGTTTTTTAGCTCACTGCACCATCCCAGTTTCAGAACCTGGCTGTATGCAAATTAGTCTGTTCCTGTCCCAGTGCATGATGGGAACAGGGCAAACCAAACTACAAAAGTCAATTCTTACACTGGGAAGGAAACAAGCTCCCGGGGACCGGTTTCTGGCATTACAGCCGTCTTCGGCCCGGTTTGCTTGAATCCTGATGGTGCAATGAGCAAGGGTCTCACATCTGAGAATACCCTTCCACGCTTAGGGTGGACAAAAATATTTACAACAAGGGGTGGTGAGGGACAGAGTCTCTGAATTAAGCAGAAAGCTCTCACCCAGTCAAGAGATCAGGGCTAGATCCAACACCGTTTTTTAGCTCACTGCACCATCCCAGTTTCAGAACCTGGCTGTATGCAAATTAGTCTGTTCCTGTCCCAGTGCATGATGGGAACAGGGCAAACCAAACTACAAAAGTCAATTCTTACACTGGGAAGGAAACAAGCTCCCGGGGACCGGTTTCTGGCATTACAGCCGTCTTCGGCCCGGTTTGCTTGAATCCTGATGGTGCAATGAGCAAGGGTCTCACATCTGAGAATACCCTTCCACGCTTAGGGTGGACAAAAATATTTACAACAAGGGGTGGTGAGGGACAGAGTCTCTGAATTAAGCAGAAAGCTCTCACCCAGTCAAGAGATCAGGGCTAGATCCAACACCGTTTTTTAGCTCACTGCACCATCCCAGTTTCAGAACCTGGCTGTATGCAAATTAGTCTGTTCCTGTCCCAGTGCATGATGGGAACAGGGCAAACCAAACTACAAAAGTCAATTCTTACACTGGGAAGGAAACAAGCTCCCGGGGACCGGTTTCTGGCATTACAGCCGTCTTCGGCCAGGTTTGCTTGAATCCTGATGGTGCAATGAGCAAGGGTCTCACATCTGAGAATACCCTTCCACGCTTAGGGTGGACAAAAATATTTACAACAAGGGGTGGTGAGGGACAGAGTCTCTGAATTAAGCAGAAAGCTCTCACCCAGTCAAGAGATCAGGGCTAGATCCAACACCGTTTTTTAGCTCACTGCACCATCCCAGTTTCAGAACCTGGCTGTATGCAAATTAGTCTGTTCCTGTCCCAGTGCATGATGGGAACAGGGCAAACCAAACTACAAAAGTCAATTCTTACACTGGGAAGGAAACAAGCTCCCGGGGACCGGTTTCTGGCATTACAGCCGTCTTCGGCCCGGTTTGCTTGAATCCTGATGGTGCAATGAGCAAGGGTCTCACATCTGAGAATACCCTTCCACGCTTAGGGTGGACAAAAATATTTACAACAAGGGGTGGTGAGGGACAGAGTCTCTGAATTAAGCAGAAAGCTCTCACCCAGTCAAGAGATCAGGGCTAGATCCAACACCGTTTTTTAGCTCACTGCACCATCCCAGTTTCAGAACCTGGCTGTATGCAAATTAGTCTGTTCCTGTCCCAGTGCATGATGGGAACAGGGCAAACCAAACTACAAAAGTCAATTCTTACACTGGGAAGGAAACAAGCTCCCGGGGACCGGTTTCTGGCATTACAGCCGTCTTCGGCCCGGTTTGCTTGAATCCTGATGGTGCAATGAGCAAGGGTCTCACATCTGAGAATACCCTTCCACGCTTAGGGTGGACAAAAATATTTACAACAAGGGGTGGTGAGGGACAGAGTCTCTGAATTAAGCAGAAAGCTCTCACCCAGTCAAGAGATCAGGGCTAGATCTATCACCGTTTTTTAGCTCACTGCACCATCCCAGTTTCAGAACCTGGCTGTATGCAAATTAGTCTGTTCCTGTCCCAGTGCATGATGGGAACAGGGCAAACCAAACTACAAAAGTCAATTCTTACACTGGGAAGGAAACAAGCTCCCGGGGACCGGTTTCTGGCATTACAGCCGTCTTCGGCCCGGTTTGCTTGAATCCTGATGGTGCAATGAGCAAGGGTCTCACATCTGGGAATACCCTTCCACGCTTAGGGTGGACAAAAATATTTACAACAAGGGGTGGTGAGGGACAGAGTCTCTGAATTAAGCAGAAAGCTCTCACCCAGTCAAGAGATCAGGGCTAGATCCAACACCGTTTTTTAGCTCACTGCACCATCCCAGTTTCAGAACCTGGCTGTATGCAAATTAGTCTGTTCCTGTCCCAGTGCATGATGGGAACAGGGCAAACCAAACTACAAAAGTCAATTCTTACACTGGGAAGGAAACAAGCTCCCGGGGACCGGTTTCTGGCATTACAGCCGTCTTCGGCCCGGTTTGCTTGAATCCTGATGGTGCAATGAGCAAGGGTCTCACATCTGAGAATACCCTTCCACGCTTAGGGTGGACAAAAATATTTACAACAAGGGGTGGTGAGGGACAGAGTCTCTGAATTAAGCAGAAAGCTCTCACCCAGTCAAGAGATCAGGGCTAGATCCAACACCGTTTTTTAGCTCACTGCACCATCCCAGTTTCAGAACCTGGCTGTATGCAAATTAGTCTGTTCCTGTCCCAGTGCATGATGGGAACAGGGCAAACCAAACTACAAAAGTCAATTCTTACACTGGGAAGGAAACAAGCTCCCGGGGACCGGTTTCTGGCATTACAGCCGTCTTCGGCCCGGTTTGCTTGAATCCTGATGGTGCAATGAGCAAGGGTCTCACATCTGAGAATACCCTTCCACGCTTAGGGTGGACAAAAATATTTACAACAAGGGGTGGTGAGGGACAGAGTCTCTGAATTAAGCAGAAAGCTCTCACCCAGTCAAGAGATCAGGGCTAGATCCAACACCGTTTTTTAGCTCACTGCACCATCCCAGTTTCAGAACCTGGCTGTATGCAAATTAGTCTGTTCCTGTCCCAGTGCATGATGGGAACAGGGCAAACCAAACTACAAAAGTAAATTCTTACACTGGGAAGGAAACAAGCTCCCGGGGACCGGTTTCTGGCATTACAGCCGTCTTCGGCCCGGTTTGCTTGAATCCTGATGGTGCAATGAGCAAGGGTCTCACATCTGAGAATACCCTTCCACGCTTAGGGTGGACAAAAATATTTACAACAAGGGGTGGTGAGGGACAGAGTCTCTGAATTAAGCAGAAAGCTCTCACCGAGTCAAGAGATCAGGGCTAGATCCAACACCGTTTTTTAGCTCACTGCACCATCCCAGTTTCAGAACCTGGCTGTATGCAAATTAGTCTGTTCCTGTCCCAGTGCATGATGGGAACAGGGCAAACCAAACTACAAAAGTCAATTCTTACACTGGGAAGGAAACAAGCTCCCGGGGACCGGTTTCTGGCATTACAGCCGTCTTCGGCCCGGTTTGCTTGAATCCTGATGGTGCAATGAGCAAGGGTCTCACATCTGAGAATACCCTTCCACGCTTAGGGTGGACAAAAATATTTACAACAAGGGGTGGTGAGGGACATGAAGAGGCTGAAATGCCAGAAACCGGTCCCCGGTAGCTTGTCTCCTTTCTGGTAAAGAATTGGCTTGGTAGTTTAGTCTGCCCTGTTCCCATGATGCACTGGGCCAGGGACAGACTGATTTGCATATAGCCAGGTTCTGAGCTGGGATGGGGCAGTGAGATAAATAACGGTGATGGATCAAGCCCTGATCTTTGGACTGGGTAAGAGTGGTCTGCTCAATTCAGACACTCTGTTCATCACCACCCCCTTTTGTAGACCCACTAGCAGCATTTGATTTACAGGACCTGGGTAAACACAGTGCACTGTACTAGGGACTTATCATTAAATCTAATAAGCCAATTATCGAAACACTAATCCATGACACACTGTACAGGTAGAGAATATGCACTTTAGAACTGAACAGCACTTGTAAAGTGCCCAGAGTCATAAAACCAACAAACAAAAGTCAAAAACAGGAGGCCAAAAAGCCAACGGTCTGGTGATAAACCCGCTGGAAAAGCTAGGTCTAACAATACTGTATTAGCATAATGTGAATGGAGAGTTGAATGCTTGTGAAGCATGTGCCGTCTGACCTGGCGTGCATCTATTTAGTGACTCTCCTTCCTGACACTGGCAGAGGAGGGCACTGTGCAGACACTGGTCATAGCTGGTTAACAAAACTTGTTTTCTTTTGCTGAAGGGTTGTTTCTTTTGTCGGATTTTCAGTTTCTTTCCGAGATTTTCACTCAGGATGAACAGGTTTGATCCGATATGTGTCCAGTCGAACCTTCTGTGGCTGGACTTCTTCACCTCCTGCGAGGAAGCTCGTCTTCCACCATACAGTTCCGGTATCAGGAATACTCAGGATTTGGCAATACATTCTATTACTTTCTGATTGCGAACCAGCCTGTTTTTCTTGCTGTCACTGATAGGGCACTTTAGGAAAAGAGGAGGAAACAATCTAGACTTGCGGTTATAGTTGCCCTTTTCACCAGTATGGCCTGGTTGCTTCCGTGGCTTCAAAGGTCTTAAGAGCACCGAATGTAATCAGGTATTATTCTGAGCTTTTAGATGGATTAGTCAAATCTAGAAGTAAATTTACTAATTCTGCTTCTGCCTGGATTGTGGTGGAAATCCATGTGAAAAAGTCTGCAGGGATTGCGTGTGTGCTAGAACAATATAAAGAGGTTATTTCTTCCAACCACCATCCTCGTGAAATCCTTGCGTAAGGCATTCGTCAGCATTATTTTGCAGTTCATCTTTTGGAAGCTTCAGGATGCGATTAGTCACTAATCTCCTCACCCTCGTCTCCTCGGGTATGGCGAGTCAGTGTCTTCCTAGTAAGCATTTATTTGTCTTCAGACAGTAAGTTGTGTGAGTCATGGACAGTCGGCTTCCTTCCATCCGTTGTGCCTGGAGGTACCATGACCAATTCGGTTGGCAATGGAATTCTCTCCCTTTACCTTCAGGCTCATGACCCCTTTCAAAAAGCCTTAAAATCATGGTGCTTCAGCATTAAAGTGAGTTTCATTGGTTTTTGATGGTTTTCCGCTTTTCTTACTGTATTTCTGTTCTGAACGAACCCTTCTTTAGCGCCTTGACGCCGTTGAGCATTTGTTCGTGCTCCTATAAATCTGATTCATTAAATTAACCCAGCTGGGGTCAATTATTCTCACCTAGATGTGTTGAAGCAAGATCTTACTCGTCATATGAGCGCGAGGGACGCTTTCTTTTTGTGAATGGGTCCATAAAATGGCAGTGCTTTGTGCTAAGATTCCTGGAGAGCCTCTGCCCAATTAAAGAGAATACTTGATAGTCTGTGTCCGTTTCTGTCCAATCCTATTACTTTAAAAAAAATTTACTCTGTGCCCTCCGTGGACTCTGCTTGCTCTATTTCGGGAAACAAGTTGATCCACCTAAATAGTTTTTTGCAGAAGGTTTTGTTTTAAGTGATGTTCCACATTTCATGAGATAAACACTAATCGTGCAAACATAGAGATTCCATTGTATGAGGTACATGGTTATGTTCAGCGTCACAACTATTTTATAATGTCACACAGTAATCATACCCCAGTGAAGCATCCTGCAGCAAGACAAGACAAGGACTCCTCTTAAGTCTTGGAAATCTTCCAAAAAACTGACCTGTGAGTAAGTCAGGACATGTCGCAATAGACATTACTGTCTCTGGGATGCAGGGCTCACACAGGCTTTTACTTTAGTCTCCTTATAGGATGAAAGTTCAAGCACACCAGCAGAGGATTCCACATGGTCGTGGTCTGTAGTTAGTCAATTCAGCCAAGTGAAATGTTCCCTATAATTCTTTTCCTCTGTGTGCAGCAATGAATGGCCTTTTTGCTGTACAGGCCAGGGCAGTGAGCAAACTACCAAAGTCCATGGAGTTTGCCACTAAATACTCAAACAAGCATTTGCAATGCAATAGGTATTGCAACTGCTAGTTTTGTAGCTATTGGTATTGTAAACGGTATTGTAAATGACAATTTAAGTTGTACAAACCAAAACATGAATAAAAGGCATTGTCATTTACATCCATGAGCATCAGACATCCACAAGCGTCAGGCATCCACAAGCGACAGGCATCCACAAGCATCCGGCATCCACATGTCGAGCCTTTCTCTGCTCCACCCAAGCCTCCTCTCTCTGTCCAGCCCGTCTCTGCTCCACCCAAGCCTCCTCTGTCCAGCCCTTCTCCGCTCCACCCAAAACTCCTCTCTCTGTCCAGCTCTTCTCTGCTCCACCCAAGCCTCCTCTGTCCAGCCCTTCTCTGCTCCACCCAAGCCTCCTCCTCTGTCCAGCCCTTCTCTATTCCACCAAAGCCTCCTCTGTCCAGTCCTTCTCTGCTCCACCCAAGCCTCCTCTGTCCAGCCCTTCTCTGCTCCATCCAAGCCTCCTCTCTCTGTCCAGCCCTTCTCTGCTCTACCCAAGCCTCCTCTGTCCAGCCCTTCTCTGCTCCACCCAAGCCTCCTCTCTCTGTCCAGCCCTTCTCTGCCCCCAACCAAGCCTCCTCTGTCCAGCCCTTCTCTGCTCCACCCAAGCCTCCTCTGTCCAGCCCTTCTCTGCTCCACCCAAGCCTCCTCTCTCTGCCCAGCCCTTCTCTGCTCCACCCAAGCCTCGTCTGTTTTGCCCTTCTCTGCTCCACCCAAACCTTCTCTCTCTGCCCAGCCCTTCCTTACTCCACCCAAACCTCTTCTCTCTGTCCAGCCCTTCTCTACTCCACCCAAGCCTTCTCTGTCCAGCCCTTCTCTGCTCCACCCAAGCCTCCTCTCTCTGTCCAGCCCTTCTCTGCCCCAACCAAGCCTCCTCTGTCCAGCCCTTCTCTGCTCTACCCAAGCCTCCTCTCTCTGTCCAGCCCTTCTCTGCTCCACCCAAGCCTCCTCTCTCTGTCCAGCCCTTCTCTGCTCCACCCAAGCCTCCTCTGTCCAGTCCTTCTCTGCTCCACCCAAGCCTCCTCTCTCTGTCCAGCCCTTCTCTGTTCCACCCAAGCCTCCTCTGTCCAGCCCTTCTCTGCCCCACCCAAGCCTCCTCTATCTGTCCAGCCCTTCTCTGCTCCACCCAAGCCTCCTTTGTCCAGCCCTTCTCTGCTCCACCCAAGCCTGTTCTCTCTGTCCAGCCCTTCTCTGCTCCATCCAAGCCTACTCTGTCTGTCCAGCCCTTCTCTGCTCCACCCAAGCCTCCTCTCTCTGCCCAGCCCTTCTCTGCCCCACCCAAGCCTCCTCTGTCCAGCCCTTCTCTGCTCCACCCAAGCCTCCTCTCTCTGTCCAGTCCTTCTCTGCTCCACCCAAGCCTCCTCTGTCCAGTCCTTCTCTGCTCCACCCAAGCCTCCTCTCTCTGTCCAGCCCTTCTCTGCTCCACCCAAGCCTCCTCTGTCCAGCCCTTCTCTGCTCCACCCAAGCCTCCTCTATCTGTCCAGCCCTTCTCTGCTCCACCCAAGCCTCCTTTGTCCAGCCCTTCTCTGCTCCATCCAAGCCTGCTCTCTCTGTCCAGCCCTTCTCCGCTCCACCCAAGCCTCCTCTCTCTGTCCAGCCCTTCTCTGCTCCACCCAAGCCTCCTCTCTCTGTCCAGCCCTTCTCTGCTCCACCCAAGCCTCCACTCTCTGTCCAGCCCTTCTCTGCTCCACCCAAGCCTCCTCTCTCTGTCCAGTCCTTCTCTGCCCCACCCAAGCCTCCTCTCTCTGTCCAGCCCTTCTCTGCTCCACCCAAGCCTCCTCTCTCTGTCCAGCCCTTCTCT
The DNA here is from genome assembly GCF_964263255.1 of Lissotriton vulgaris. Lineage (NCBI taxonomy): Eukaryota > Metazoa > Chordata > Amphibia > Caudata > Salamandridae > Lissotriton > Lissotriton vulgaris. The sequence goes on along the minus strand of NC_141687.1, from coordinate 865,915,808 downwards.
GCTCCAACCAAGCCTCCTCTGTCCAGCCCTTCTCTGCTCCACCCAAGCCTCCTCTCTGTGTCCAGCCCTTTACTGCTCCACCCAAACCTCCTCTCTCTGTCCAGCCCTTCTCTGCTCCACCCAAGCCTCTTCTCTCTGTCCATCCCTTCTCTGCTCCACCCAAGCCTCCTCTCTCTGTCCAGCCCATCTCTGCTCCACCCAAGCCTCCTCTGTCCAGCCCTTCTCTGCTCCACCCAAGCCTCCTCTCTCTGTCCAGCTTTTTTCGCCTCCACCCAAGCTCTTCTGTCCAGCCCTTCTCTGCTCCACCCAAGCCTCATATCTCTGTCCATCCCTTCTTTGTTCTACCCCAGTGGCCCCTCTCTGCCCAGACCCTCTCTGCCTTGCTCCTCTCTGCCCTGCCCCTCTCGGTACAGCTCCTTTTCTGTTCTACCCCTGTTGCCTCTCTCTGCCCAGACCCTCTCTGCCTTGCTTCTCTCTGCCCTGCCCCTCTCGGTTCAGCTCCTTTTCTGTTCTACCCCCACTGCCTCTCTCTACCCAGACCCTGCCTGCCCTTCTCCGCCTTGCTCCTCTCTGTCCTGCTCCGCTCTGCCCTTCCCTCCCTGTACTGCTCCTCTCTGCTTATCCCCTCTCTGCCACGCCCCTCTCTGTCCTGCTCCTCTCAGCCCATCCCCTCTCTGCCCCTCTCCCTCCTGCCCCGTCTGTGTTCTGCAGACAGTGCTCTCCAAGTCTGCACCTGGGCACTCAGGCCCTTATAGTCAGGCAACGGTTTCACAAGGGAGGTGTCAAGGCGGCTGTGTGAACTGAGGTGTTCGGAGACAGCACCCCCCTTCTTTTTTTACCATTCCCTCCTTCCTTCCTCGCACTGTTGATCCTCCGAGGCCGAGCCGCCTTGCTTTACCAGCCTTCGGCCATGTGACTGTTACAAACAGTGTCTCCTCGTTGCCTCCTCCTCACAGGGGGGCAGTGGGGGTCCCATTAATGTCCACAGGCTCCTCCGACCGGGGTGGGGGCACTACCTCCTGCCGCCACCACTGCCCGCAGCAAAGAGCACCCAGACTGCAAACAGTGTCTGCTGCTCTGGGCCTCTTTACAGGGGGGGGGCTGTGGGGGTCTCATTAATGTTTACAGGCTTCTCTGAACCGTGATGTACCTGGAAGAAATAGGGGGTGGAGGGGCGGGGGACACCACAACTGTCCGCAGCAAAGAGCACCCAGACTGCAAACAGTGTCCCCTCGGCGCCTTCTCCTCGAATGCGAATCCCCAAGTATATCACAGGTGCTCTCTTTAAACAGAAGGCGGGAGCTCCGCAGTTTTCAATTTCTTTACACATGCATCATTCATTACATGTATTTGTTTGATTTATACTTTCTCTCTGAGTAAAGAAAGAAAATCCGCATTTCTTGCATGTTGGCATAAATATATACTGATTATAACAAGTTACGTGTTCTCCGAGCTGGGAGGGGGTGGGGGGTGAGGAGGTGTGCTCCGAGGAGGGTGGGGGGCTCAAATGAGGAAAGGCTGCCCGTGCAAAACACAGAGTCTGACGGGATCCCCCTGCCCTCCCCGTGACCCTGTGTGCCTCTGTGCTCGGTGCCTGCTCCACAGCTGACGTGAAGAATGTTCTTATCTGCTTGTTAAATAAACAAACAGATAAAATAGTCTTTACGCCAGCCACAAAGCAGGCTACCTTGTCTGGAGGGGCAGTACGAAAAGCGGACAGGGTGGCACCCAAAACCCCTCTTTTCCAATGGGAAGCCAGCTTTTACCATCAACGCTGACGCTACCCAAAGGAAAAGAGGGGCGGGGCTTACAGTTCCTTTTTAGAACAATATCTCTCGCAGAGGTGTGGCAGCAGCTTCGCTGCTCCACCCACGCCTCTGCAAGACCTAAAAATAAGGAATACGTAATATTCAAACAAGTAGTAATCAATCACATGAATACGATATACTGGAGGATCAACACATTTATATTCCTTTCAGGAAAATATTAATGTTGATTTAGTTTTCACAATTTCAATATAAAGAAAATACCCAGGGTGAGTGGAGTGAGGTGAGAGAGAAAACGAAGAGGATGGTGTGAAACGCTACAAGATTATAAGTCTTTTCACATGTAGCTTTTTATTCATGTTTGTGGTGCACCTATATGCAACATTTGCATGTTGTATGTGTGAGAACATGAGTGAAACTTTATCAAAGGGAATGCACTCCAGCATTGACCTTCACAACCAGTATTATCTCCCAATAGAGGAATTGCACCAGGAGGGTACGGACTATCTCAGCATTGAAATTACCCACAAGGTAAGGGCTCGCCTGCAGAGTGCTTCAACTATGTTTTGGCAACAGACCTACTTTCTTTTCTGTAATAGTTCCCAGCTCCTGGTTTCAGTGCCTCTCCTCTCTATCACTGTGGTTATCTTTCCAAAGGAGTATTTTGTTCTCCATGTGTTTTGATTTAATGAATTCATTCTTCCACTGCTCATGCCAGATCTTGCATTGCATGAGTGACTAATTTCACTCACTCTATCTCTTCATGATCCACTTTTGGGGAAGAACCTAGGATGAGAACTTCAGTTTTGTCTGAGTTAAGTTTTAGGCGGCTGTTTTTCATCCATTCGGCTACTTCTTTCATGCCTTCATGAAGATTGGTTTTGGCGGTGTTAGGGTCTTTGGTGAGGGAAAGGATCAGCTGGGTGTCGTCAACGTAGGAGATGATGTTGAGGTTGTGTTGTCGCGCGATGGATGCGAGGGGACTCATGTAAACGTTGAAGAGGGTGGGACTGAGTGATGATCCTTGTGGGACTCCACAGATGACTTCGGTGGCCTCTGATTTGAATGGGGGGAGTCGGACTATTTGGGTTCTCCCTGCGAGGAACGAGATGATCAAGTCCAAGGCTTTTTCTTGTATTCCGACGTTGCTGAGGCGTTGTATGAGGGTGCTATGACAGACCGTGTCGAAGGCGGCGGAGAGGTCGAGTAGGATTAGGGCAGCTGTTTCTCCGTTGTCCAGTAGCGTTCGGATGTCATCTGTCGCTGCAATGAGGGTGGTAACGGTGCTGTGTTTGGCTCGAAAGCCGGACTGTGAAGAGTCGAGGGAGTTGTTGGATTCAAGGAAGGCGGCGAGCTGGCTATTGACGGCTTTCTCAATGACTTTGGCAGGGAATGGTAGGAGGGAAATTGGGCGGTAGTTCTTAAGCTCAGAGGGGTCAGCTGTGGGTTTCTTCAGGAGGGCACTGAGTTCGGCGTGTTTCCAGCTCTCCGGGAAGGTAGCGGAGTTGAAGGAGCAGTTGATGATATCACGGAGATGGGGTGCGATGATGGAGTCTGCTTTGTTGAAGATGTGGTGGGAACAGGGGTCCGTTGGCGAACCTGAATGGATGGAGTTCATTAGGCGGATGGTGTCTTCAGTGGTGATTGGGTTCCAGGTGCTAAGGTTGTTAGAGAGCGTTTCGGTTTTGGAAGTGGGTGGGGTGGGCTGTTCTTTCAAACTGTTCTTAAAGCTGTTATGTATGTCGGCGATTTTGTTGTAGAAGAAAGAGGATAAAGAGTTGCAGAGGTCTTGGGAGGGAGTAATGTCGTTTGAGGCTGCGGTGGGGTTGGTAAATTCTTTGAAGATGTTGAATAGTTCCTTGCTGTTGTGGGCGTTGTTGTCGAGTCGATTCTTGAGTGCTGATTTCTTGGTGGATCGGATCAATTGGTGGTGTTTGCGGGTGGCTGCCTTGAAGGTGGTCAGGTTGTCAGTGGTTGGGTTTTTTCTCCATGTTTTTTCGAGAGTGCGGCATAGTTTCTTTGAATTCTTAAGGTCATCGTTGAACAAGGGGGCCTTTTTGCTACCTTGTTTGATCTAGTGGTTTTTTAGGGGTGCTAATTCGTCAACTCTGTGAGTGATCCATAGTTTGAGTTTGGTGGCAGCTTCGTTTGGGTCCGATGAGAGGGCTGGAGGGTTTTGGTTGAGCGATGTGAGGAGTTGGTCAGTGGTGATTTTATTCCATTTTCTTCGTGGAATAGATTGTGGGGGGTTGTGAGTTGTGGTCGTTTTGTAGCTGAAGTGAACACAGCTGTGGTCCGTCCAATGGAGAGCTGTGGTATGATTGAAGGAGATGTGTTTGCTGGAGGTGAAGATAGGGTCGAGCGTGTGTCCGGCTAAGTGGGTGGGGGTGTCAACAAGTTGTTTGAGTCCGAGATTGGCCAGGTTGTCCAGGAGGGTGGTGGTGTTGCTGTCGTTTTTCTTTTCTAGGTGGAAGTTGAGGTCTCCCAGTAGAATGTAGTTCTCGGAGGGGAGGGCATGTGGGCTGATGAAGTCAGTGATGTCTTCGCTGAATTGTTTACGGGTTCCTGGTGGTCTGTAGATGAGGGTGCCTCTAAGTGTGGTCCTGGGGTCGGTGTGGATCTGGAAGTGGAGGTGTTCGGCAGTTGCAAGGTAATCGTCGAAGCTGGTCGTGATTCTGATGGTGTTCTTATGGACGATGGCGATGCCGCCTACTGTTTGGTTGGTACGGTCTTTTCGGATGATCTTGTAAGCGTCCGGGATGGCTATGGCGATGTCGGGTGCTGATGATGCGTTCATCCAGGTTTCTGTAAGGAAGGCGATGTCCGTGACGCAGTGTCGAGTAGGTCCCAGAGTTCTGTGGCATGTTTGTGGATCGAGCGGGTGTTTAGCAGGATGCATTTCAGGTGGTTAGAGTCAGAGCTGTGTTTGAAGGTCGTGGATTTGGTGTGGGTCTTGAGGCAGGCGAACTTGCAGGAGTGGCAGGCGAAGGGACCGTGGGTACTTCCTGGGGCAGCTTCGTAGCATTGTGGCGTGCGTCCGGGGTTAAGGGCTAAGAGGGTGGCGGTGTCATATGTTATGCGGGTGGAGTGGGGTTTGCGGGGGGCAGGGGGTCTGGCGCTGGGCGCTGTCCAGGCGCGGACGGGCGTAGACGGGCTTACCTTTGGCGCAACTTCAGCGCGCATGGGGCGCGACCGCTGCGCGTGGACGCTGCACGCAAAAACATCTGTCATATGCAGATAGAAGAGGGGGAGGGGCGAGGGATGGTCAGCTGGGAGGTGGGAGCTGGGCGGAGATCTGGGCAGGGAAGGCACAGAAAGCAACAACAACAACAAGCTCAAATTGGCCTCAGCCAAAATCGAAACCGGATTGGGGCACAGAGATAGATAACGCGATTCTGATGGCAGTGGCACCGGTGAAATCAGGCAGCAATTAGTTAGACAGGCAGTACAGCAATTTTAAAATATAAATTACAGCGTAGTTAGGCAAACAGAGCGTTACGGTTAAACAATGCTCAACAATGTCCCAGCCTCTCAGGCAATCTAGCGCTAAAGTTCCTTTCTTAGTCTTTTTTTCTGGCAACTAAGCTGACCCTTTTCCCTCTTCCTGCAGCTTTATATTTAACTAGACACCTAAAATTGACCATCAGATTTCTACTTTGTCTAAAATCTGATGTTTTCAATTATACACTATTCGGGGTTGTATGCCAACATATTGTTGCCAAAAATACTATATTACAGAAATATTGTGTCCTAAATATTAGTTACAAAAATATTGTGCTATTAGGTGTAAATGTTCTATTAATAACTCCAATAGGGAGATAATTGTTAGCCCAAATACCATGAGCTTTAAAAGTCATATTGTAAGTAAGTGTCCCACTAAGGTAACGATAATCAGAATCAATCACTAATGGTTTGCCATGTAGCTTACATCCACTTTAAATTTGGAAATACTTCTGTTGAAGAAGGGCTCAGGGACAGAGAGAGCATCCAGCAAAGCAACAAAGGAGCTTGAGGTGGCTCATATGGCCCTCCGGGACAACTGAAAATAGGAAACCGACAGATAGTTTGCAAATCCATCGTCCTGGAAGCAAACAGTCCGAAAGCGAAGAAACAGCACTATATCAAAACTCAAGACCGGCAGGAACCTCCCCCTGCCCCCTACAAACAGCACAAAGAACAGCAGAGGCCATCTCTCACCATCCTTCCGAGAACAGCATCGAAATGTACATGACAAAGATCTAACAGGGGCAATAGTCGGTATTGGAGGGCATCCTGCAAAATCAGAAAGGAGTCAGAAAGGGTCTGAATATTGACTATGGGTGCCTATCCTCCTTTGCCAAAAATAGAATTGTGATGGCTTAAACTAAATGGAGCCCCTTTAGTGACCATAACCCTCTCGTTCTGGAAATAAGACACACCTATGGGGCAGGCAAACCCAAAGGGGGGGGGAATTAGCCTCCAAACAACAGATCAGGTAAGGCGACTTAAGTGGGCAAGGGTAGACTCTCAAGAGTTTTATAAATCTCTAGTCCAAAATGGAAGAAAAGAGATAAGAGACTGTCTGGACCCCATAAAGGAAGGTCCAGAATTAATGGAATCCTTCATAACCCTTACAAGCATAGTGGATAAAATGCTGGAAGTCAAAGGCCTGAGGAAAGAGCAGAAGAACACACGCTGGTTCGATGAGAGCTGCTCCAAAGCATTAAGGGATCTAAAAGCCTGTCTTAAAGTTAAACCAAGGAACAAGACAGACGTGGCCACTTGTAGATTAAAATACAGAACTAAAGTAAAAGAGCGGAAGAAGCTGCTTCAAGCAGAAGTGTGGGCAGACCTTAGAGAGGCGGGAGAAAACAGGGATTTTGCAGAATTCTGAAAAATTGTAAATCGGCCCTGTTTTAACGAGAATTCTGCCCCTGTGATTAGTAATAACATCCTCCCAGAGGAATGGGTCAATCACTTCCAAGGGTTTTACAACAAGTCACACCTAGCAATTCAGGAGGGCGAATGGCAGGGTACACGGAGTGATAAAATAACCTTCTCGCTAGGGGAGATAACAAATGCAATTAGTGGGTTGACCCCAAACAAGGCCTCTGGTCCGGATGGTACCCCACCGGATCTATATAGAAGTAATATAGATCTATGGGCACCAATTTTAACAGGGGTGCTAAATGCAGCCATCAAATCTGGCCTACCACGCTCTTGGTCCATGGCACTGATTGTACCCATATTTAAAAAAGGGTCCAGGGATGACCCTAAGTGCTATAGGCCGATCTCGCTCATTGATGTTTCTGCTAAAATTATGGGGCGAGTGATTTTGAACAGGCTTATGGAGTGGACAGAGGAACATCATATCTTGGCAGAAATACAATACGGGTTTAGGGAGGGTAGATCGACAAGTGACCAGTGCCTAAATTTGTATCTTTTGACAGCTAAGTATACGAAAGCAGGCAGGGGCACGGTCTATATGGCATGCATGGACCTAGCCGCGGCCTTTGACAATGTCAATAGGTCTAAACTATGGACCATGATGCATAACCTAGGGATAGAAGAGGGGCTGATCAATATCCTGAAAGAGCTGCACTGGAACACCACGGCCAAGGTTCGTTTCAGTCCAGACGGGGGGCGAACTGATCAATTTTTATGTTCAGGGGGAGTAAGACAAGGGTGCATATTAGCCCCTTTTCTTTTCTTCCTTTACATTAATGCCCTAGAGAGTGCCCTCATCATGTCCCAGTACTATTGTACGCGGATGGCGCGGTCCTGCTGGCCAGGACCCCAAGGGCTTTGCAACTCCTGGTGGACGGATTCGTTAAGTTCATGGGGGACTTGGACTTGTCTGTCAACCTAACAAAATCCTTTGTCATGGTGGCCGGTAAAAAACCTACTAACAAGGGTGTGTTCAAAATTGGGTCACAGACTCTGGGCAAAGTAAAGACCTTCCCCTACTTAGGGCCGCTAATGGATGGGGACATGTTATTTAATCACCTGCTTGAGGCCCATTGCACCAAGCTTGTGTCCTCAAATGGGGCTATTTTGAGCTTTGCCCGTAGATTGGGACGCTGGTGCCCAGAACAGATAATGGCATTATATGCCTCAATCAGTACAGCTAAGGCCTTGTATGGTGCTGAGATATGGGGCTTTAGGGACTGTAAGCAACTTCAACAGCATGAAGATAAATTCTTTCGGAGAATCTTAAAAGTCCCGCAAGCCATCCCTGCTGAAATTGCCCATGATGAATTAGGGATGCCATATATTTCTGATATTGTTAAACTAAGGCCAATTATGGCATGGATGAGAACTTGGACTAACCCGGAGGCAGCTCTGACCAGGGAAATAATTACAGACTGCTTACAAAGAGACAAGGCCCTACAAATCCCCTGGTTGAAATATGTGAAAGACTCTTTAACAAGTATGGACCAGGGCCAGCTTTTTAATGATCCCTCCTTGATTGTAAATAGTTGTAAAATGAAGGTAAAAAAATTGCTTTTAGAAAAATATGTCGCTGACAGAAGAAGTTGTGGCCTGGCAAAGAAATCACTAGCAGCCTATGACCTTGTAAGAAATGGAGGGGGAATTGAATCATATCTGTTTCTTATGTATAGCCAAAATGATCGGTTTTTAATGTGCCGTTTTAGGCTCAATTGGTTACCAAATATTTTAGCTTACCCTGCTGGTTTTACCGTATCAATTGAGCAGAAGGGTGCCTGCGGCTGCGACAATAGGTCTCCGCAGGACACCCTTCATTTTGTACTTTTATGTTCATTTTATAGTAACCCCAGACGATTGTTTTTGGTAGACATTTTAAAGAAACAGAAATTCCGCCAAGCAAGAACTGCATTGTTGTTTTTACAGAAAGCCACTGATCCCCACACCCTATGTGCCATTTTAAGCTTTTTAAAAGTAGCAGTAAGATTGAGGAATACAAGAAATGAATTAGTGTTGTAAAATTATACCTGCCCCGTGAATCATATCCTCTCTTCTCTATTGTTGTTTTTAACATGAAAAGTTCAGGAATGAAATGTAATGAAATGTAATGAAATTTTATGCAATGTGCTTTTATGAGGAATTTTTATTCTTCGAAACAAAGATTTACTGAAACTGACTATGGGTGCAAACAACAAAATGGCAAATTAATCGATCTGTAATAACCTAGCCAACAAGGTCCCAGGCTACTAAAGTCCATGAGGCAGAGACTATGACCAATAATGAGGGGGTCAAGCATGCTTTTCTACCCGGAATACATCTTGAAAGGCCCCTTCGATATTTAAACAGAAGCAATTTTGAGACTCACTCACCTGATTCCAACTCTGGGTAATGTTTCCTCAAAGGACATTCGCTCAAATGAGTTTTTAAACGCTGGTCCAAGGTATCCCAGTGACTACACCAGAGTCACCTAGGGCTCTGAAGAACTGGCACAGAGGGTACTAAAGGAGATGGAAACCTTTAAGAATTGAGGCGTCTCAATATCTGTCCCCAGGTCTACCGGGTATCCTCGCCCACTCGAGCGATCTAACAACGAAGAACCCAGAATAAATCAGACAAGAAGAGTTTACTTGGTTCTGAGGAATGCCCTGAGCAAATCTCCGGGACAGATCGGAAACTGGCCAGAAAGAATACCCAGAAACTCCCCTCAGGACAATGGCATTGAACCAGAATGGGGCTAGCTAGTAGTAGCTCTAAACATGACCAGAAAGCTGCAATGACAAGGAGAATTTAAAAGTTTACAGGATAACAACTTACTACAAATATGTTCTTGGAATCCTAATGGCCTCACCAGCAAAAAGGACAATCCACAGACTATGCAGTATTTATTATTTATGCACCTTCCGTGTGGTGATATTGCAGGAGACTTGGGTGTCGGAACTGTTCTTCTGGAGGGATTCACACGTTTTTTCATCGCGGCTACTGATGCGCTAAAACGAGGGCACAGAAAAGGGGGTCTCGCAACATATTTATCAACAACTTCCTAAATGGAGGGCAATGAACTTGAAGGCAAAAAGGAGGGACTGCAATTTGTGGAACTAGCAATAAGAACATCTCCTGGTCTCCCTGTCACCATTGTAATAGTGAATATTTTCATCTACCCCAGTAAAACAGTAAGATGGAAGCTCAACAAACCTGACCGAAAAGCTTACGGGCCTAAAAAGTGAGCGAGGCAACATCCTTTTCATAGTCATGGGCGATTTCAACATGTGTCTGATGGGAGTGGTGCAGCCGAGTGAATAATAGTCCAAGCACAACATTGGTGCATAAAGCACCAAGAAAGCCTGACGTGGCACAAAACGACAAGTAAGACCAGCTTTTGTTAGGGAATCTGGAGCATCTCAGGCTTTGAGTCCTGAATGGTCGCTGCGCTGCTGACAGACTCCCACGGATGTCATACCACTCTAAAGCAGGAGCATCCCTGATCACTTACACTTTGCTTTGTTTATCCCTAGTGCAACACATAACCTCCTTTAGCCTCAGCGGAACAATTGACAGTGACCACCATCCACTGAAGACAGTTCTATAAATCTCCTTAGGAGAACACGAGCCCGCAGTTGATCAGGAGATAACATATGCAACTAACAACATGAGGATTAAATGTGCGCCTGCCTCTCTGCCATACCTTATCCAAGGTGCCAAGAAAATACTTGAAACAGCAAATACATTGCAGGATCCCCTGACAAACTGGGATCGTTTTGCACATGATTTACTTTAAGAAGAACCATCCTCCAGGGCAAAGAAATTAGAACCACTCTACAATTTTGCCCTAGACAATGGCAGAGTCCATGCCTCTTGGAACAGCTCAGAGATCTTGCCAATATTCAACAAGCATTGGCACAGCCAATAGGTCTCGCCTATAAGATCCATTTTATTTACTAACTTTTTTTTCGCAGTGCTGTAGAGCATCGCGGCTATTGTGCAGTATGTCTTGAAAATAGAAGGTACAAATGTTTGTAGAGCTTCTTTTTGGTTATTAACTAATCCAAGGTGGATTAGTTAATTTAAACAAGCATTTGCAATGCAAATTGGTCTCACGTTTGTGAGAGTTAGAGGTATTGGCGTTGTAAATAACAATGTCTTTTACCTACCAAAGGAAGGAAAGAGGAAATAATCTGGAAACAGAAAGGGTGCTAGAGAAAGGAGGAAAATGAAACAGAGATGGAATGAATCTGAGGTGAAAAGAAAATAGAGAGGAAAATGGAAACGGCACAGTAAAGATAGAATGATAAAAAGAGAAGTTTAGAAAGCAAAAATGTCCAAAGACTGGAACATGCAGAGAGAGTAGGAGAGATACAGTAAAAAGAATGGCAAAGAAAGAAAAGGTCAATGGCAAAGAAAGGGAGAAACAGGAGGAATAAAGATAAACAGAGATGAAAAAAGAGTGGAAGCAAGGGAGAGAAAGAGAAACTGACACTGAGATTAAGAGAGGCTGAAATGCAAGGAGAGGCTGAGGTACGAACAACAGAATAAAAAGAAGTGGAATGAGAGACAAGGGCAGAGACAATGAGACTTTTACAGACAGGTACAAAGAGAAATGGAGAAAGATCGGGAAAGCTGAAGACAACAAAGAAGTCCATGTGTGTGTGTGTGACATGGGCTTGCAATTAAGTCAACCACTAATGCACACTCTGCTCTGGTGCTGCTGGTACGCAGCGGTGCTGACAATCGCTTTTAACCAGGATGGTGGTAAATCAAAATGTGGAATAAAGCGTTTAACAGCTACATGTCTAACCCTATATTTTGCCCCATTTGCTAAGTAAACACAGCAGTGATGATGTGAAATCGGTTTACCTTTCATGCCCGCAGTAAAACTTAGCTTGGAGCGAACCTCGTTTGTTTTTTTGACAATCTGTAGGTACAAAGTTTTACATATAACAAGCATTTGCAATGCCTCGCATTAGGAACGTTAGAGCTATTGGTCTTGTAAATGAAATTTATTTTTACTTATGTGTTGGTTTTGAAAATAGCTAAATTAATAGCTTTGCCATTTACAATGCCAATAGTTATAATTTTCTTTAATGTGACACCTATAGCATTTGTAATGCAACATGTTTTCTATTTACGTGACTTAGATGTATTGCATTGAGAAGAGTGTAATTATGTGGTGTGTAATTATGTGGCACTGAGTGGTAATATGGGGAGGGTATGTTGTATTCAGTAAAGTGTACTTTTGTGGCGTATAATTATGTGGCACTGAGTGGTATTTGGAGTGTATGTTGCATTGAGTGCAGTGTAATTATGTAGCATATAATTATATGGCACTGAGTGGTATTGTTTGGAGTGTATGTTGCATTGAGTGCAGTGTAATTATTTAGCATATAAGTATGTGGCACTGAGTGGTATTATGGGAAGGTTCTGTTGTATTCAGTAGAGTGTAATTGTGTGGTGTGTAATTATGTGCCACTGAGTGGTATTATTTGGAGTGTATGTTGCACAGAGTGCAATGTAATTATGTAGCATATAATTATGTGGCACTGTGTGGTATTATGTGGAGTGTATTTATGTGGCATTGAGTAGAGTGCAATTATGTTGCATGTAATTATGTGGCACTGAGTGGTATTATGAGGAGTGTATGTTGTATTCTGGACAAAAGAATAATGGCGAGTGTTCCACCCAAGTTCCAGCCATATAAACATAGGAAAGAAATGTGGCTCAGTGAGCTGAATGCTAGTCACTTGCTAAGTGTGGTGTAAAAGTAAAAACGTGCAACAACTAAAGTGCTTTAATAATTTACGTTTTTAGCATATCAGAAAATATGGGCTCCCCCTGAAATGAATATATTTTTTAGGTATACATAGATATATAAAACACAGCTAATGCAGACATGCTGGTTAGCGATGTAAATGTAGTGGGGGAAGCAGTATTATTTATGCCTCATGTAAAGAACGAACGATCAGCAAGATCCAGTGAAATCCCTCAGGTTTAGTAGTGATACAGCACACCCTCGGATTCAGAATCTGCTCAACACTGGGACAAAGCACAGGTTACTCCCTCCACACCATGTCATCAGAATTAAGAGTAAGAAGCGAACAGGCCCAAGAAACAAAACAAAAAAATATCCGATGTGTTTCTGAAGAGGTATTGTTAGGTGTCATCAAATAAAGGCTGTTTGAAAGTCCTACGTAGCAAGAGCTCTCTGCACGAAGGGCTATTGCAGGACCCCGGCTTCGCCTCTGTGCAGGACGGGCTGTGCTTTATGGCAGGCACAGAGGGAGGGAGGGAGGGAGGGACGGTCTACTGCCCCTGCTATTACCATTGAGTGAGCGGCGCAGAGGATACAGCACGAGCGAAGTGGGTGAGAATGGAGGAGGGGTGATAGATGACAGCCTCGGACAGGAGAGCGAGTTCAGTCACAGTCAACCTGGAGATGAGGGTGGTTGGCGGATAGGAGAACATGCTCTTGGCATTGCTGTGGGGAGGGGGGGAGGAGAAATGCGAGACACGGCCTGATGGCTGTGAAAAGTGAGAAGCAGGGGGCGCACAACAAGCTGCGCGGGATTACAGGCTGAAAAGGCTGCAGGTAAGCAAGGCTCCTTCCGGCAAAGAAAAAGGCCCCCCGCAACTCTCAAATAACAAGATGTGAGGGGCTGCGCCACAGAAAGCAATGCTATTCTGAAGTGTACAGGCTGCAGGGAAGCAAGACTCCTCAAGGCAAATAAAAAGGCAGATGCGTACCTCATTTTCAGAAGTGAAAAATCGTGTGTAATAGTTTCTTGTAATCAGACTCCAAGTCGCCTCAGGAACAAAAGCATGGTGAAAGGGAGTGCTTTCCCGTGATACCAGTTAAGCCAGCGCAGACACTTCTGAAAGAATGTGATAAGATAACAACCAGATAGACCATGTTCCTCAACTTGCAAACAAACACATACAAGCTCTTGGAATTGCTGTGGGGAGGGAAGGAGGAGAAATGTGAGACACGGCCTGGCGGCCGTGAAAAGTGTGAAGCAGGGGGCGGGGAGCGGATCCCTTTGAAGTGAAGCTAAGCTCTCGGAGGCAGCAGGCTCGGGCAAGCGCGTGCACGAGCACATGCACTCAACGAAATCCGCAATGGTTTCAGAGCTTGGTTGAGACTCTATAATCTCGTCCTATTATCGCTTGCGCGATTAATAGGACGAGACCTAATAAAAACAGGGTATTTAAATATTAACATAATATTGACTAGCGCAAGGTGAGCATTAGGCTAAGGAATGGTGCGCGCTGAGGATAAAGTCACCATGCTGGCTTGTGTGAGTGACCTGTGCCTGCTCCGGATATCTGTGTTCATGCATCAATATTGCCTTTTGCGATTCCTTAATTGCGAAAAATAAGGAATCGCAATTAAGGAATCGCAAAATGCAATGCATCAAGAAATAGCAGAAAAAATTGCAATTTCTTAATATTCCTTAATTGCGACTCGCAAATTGCGAGTGGCAATAAAGGAATACCTCCCTATTCATTCCTATGGGCCTAGAGGCCCATAGGAATGAATGGGACAACATTCTCAATTTGCGATTTGCAATTAGCGAATCACAAATTCAGAATGCGATTTCAAGGGTGCAGGGGTGTCCAAAGGACACCCTGTTGCACCCCTGAAATCAATCTGTGCACATATGTTGTGCACACACATGCCCTAAGGGCATGTGTGTGCACAACATGAAACTTTGAAAAATGCACAAAAGTGCATTTTTCAAAGTTTTCGCAAATTACCATGAGTTTCAACCTCATGGTAATTTGCTCCCCCTAATTGCGAAATCGCAATTTGTTTAAAGTTTCATGCATTGCATTTAAGGAATCGCAAAATCCGATTCCTAAAGTGCAATCGCAATTTGAGAATTCTCAAATGTTTGCAAATTCTCAAATTGCAAAGGCCCTCACCCTTCATGCATTCCAAAGGCAGATTTTGCGATCGCAAACGGCCGACTTTTGCGATTCGCACCGTTTGCGATTGCAAAATCCTTTGATGCATGTGCCTGTTAGTCCACTGAAAAAAGGGAGAAGAAACAGCAGCTTGCGTCCTGGGAAACTGTGAGGTCAGAGCACAATCTTGGACTCCCTTGGCTATACAGATCCATGTATGTTGGGGTGCATGCAGTCCCAGCTGAAGCACCCCACATGTTCAAATGCCTGACTCCCGTGCCCCAAAGTACACCCACAGTTCTACACATGCAACTTTAACCTAAGACCACAGCCTCGAGATGGGCACACCATGTACACAAAGTGTCTTGGTAATATTTGCATTATATTTATCACAGTGAAATTAAGAAAACATGTTTATTTAAGATAACTCAACATTTTTTCCTCTATAATATTTAAAGTACTGAAGCAGCATTTTAAGAAAAGGCAAAGTCACAAATGAGGGCCACTTTTTTAGGACGCCTGGCCAATTTTAGATTCCAATCCAACCCTCTATGTATGCCAAACTCTTCCATCTAAAAGCCACACGAAGGACATGAATGGATAAGGAGGGTAAACAATGGAGGAAGTGTCCGCCCATTTCTTCTTTAATTAACCGAGTGCCTGTGAACCACGAAGGGCGGCGTCCGTGCAGTGGGGGAAATGGCTTTAAACATATTTAACATATGAAATGCCCTGAAAGTAGCCAAGTATTTTTAATCAAATATGTTAATATATTTAATATGAACCTGATGTGCATACAAAACTCTTCAGTGCATACTTTTTGTTTAATTACGTTGCGACCCGTGCCTAAGGGAGGTTCACGGTTCCCTCCTCTTCCTCCTTCCCCCTCATCCATGGCCGGGCTGCGAGCATGAAAGTGGTGTGGCGGTGGGTGTTGGGCAGCTGTAAAAAACACTGGCTGAAACCAGAGGTCAGGTAGCAAGCATAGTGAGTGCAGCGATGGACAAATTAAGGGAAGGTGAGGTTTACCCCAATATAGCAACAAAAACAAGGCGAGAGAATGTGGCCTTATGGCCAACGCTGCTGAATTTGGAGCTCTGGGGAACGGGGTTCGAGGCTCGGCTTCCACTCAACATCAATGATTTGGGGAAAATCACTTAATCCCCCATACATACCTTGAAATGAATGTGTCCTTGTGTAACGTCACTGATACTCATGTAAAACATTCGCAAATACCTTCCAGTCGAATTCAGGTTAAATAAAACTGCAAAAAAAACGAAGCATTGGCCCCACAGCCGTGAAAGTGAAAGCGATCATGCTAAAAAACAGCAGCTGTTTTCAAGCACATTTGTGCTTCTGACACCATCCGCCTTGAGGGAGCGAGCAACAGCCAATTAGCATGCACGCCGCTGCTCGCTCCCGCAAGGTGGATGCCGCCACAAGCAGAAGTGTGTGCTTGAAAATGAGCAGAGCGACGGCTAAATGCCCTCCAATTCAGCGCATGCGTTTCTGCGTATGCAAGACCTAAAAAGGGAGACAAAGGCAAGCCTGAGAATTACCCCCTGCTGCAAAATACTTCACAGGAACCATTCTGGAGGAATTACAGACATGGGCTGAGGAAAATCACATAATCCCAATGAATCTGACTGGTTCCACCAAGCAAGCAAGGTCAATAACTAACGTAAAGGCTCTCTACCTGCTGAGTGACTTCGCAATGTCTTAAAAACAGCCTGTCCATCTATGTTTTATAGATTATAAAACCTCATTTGACAGGGTAAGCCAAAGTAAATTATGGTCAAAACCTGCGGCTTGGGATGTGCCAGATGGCCTTCTAAAGGCACTATGAATGCTGCATGCAAACATGTGGATTAGAATTAAACTGGGGGGATGATACCAACAAGCAAAGAACTAAAACAGAAGTGTGTACTGGCCCTGACACTTTTTTCACTGTCCCTCTTCTTTCTTCCTCCCTTATTAAACAAAGTCATGAACCAAAAATGGGAGGAATGGTGCTATCAAATATGCTGTATGCAAATGATTTAGATCTGGTCAGTAGGAAAAGGCTGGAGCTGCAAAGTCTTTTGGATGCAACCGTGGAACACTCCAACAACAATGGGTTGAGATGGGTCATTGGGAAAGTGCAGGGATGCATCGTATTCATAGCAATACAACGCATCCCTGTGCTTTCCTCTGTGCTGGCGCACAATTGGCTGCAAAGAACCAATGCAGGGGCCCTTGCAGCTAGGGTGCCTGCATTGCAGGGATGATTGTTTCTGTGCAGGAAGGGACACCTTCCTGCACAAAAACAGTCATTTATGGCGGTTTCCTCATATGTGTGCTGCAGAATGTAGCACACGTAGAAAGAGCAAAAAACAAGTAGAAATACAGGTATTTCTCCTCACTGCGCCACTTTAACACCTTCCCGTGAGGATGTGTAGAATCTAATGCATACCCAGGTTTACAAAACCTTGTAAATCTGGGAATGCGTCATATGCCATGAGTGTTGCGTGGAAACACCCCATTGAACACCCCTTTCACACAGACTAATGCGTGAAAGGGGGTCATATTTATAAGGCCATAAAAAGCAACCCAGGTTGGCATTACATGGCCTTGTAAATATAGGCCGGTACACTGCGCTTCCGAAGCGTCACAAAAGTGACGATCGGTGGTGTAAAAGTACCGCAGGGGCTTTGTAAATATTCCCCTACATTTGGCTCCTGGGAAGGGCAAAGGTAGAACCAGCTAATCTGTACAAATACCTTGGAGTACTGTTTAATTCTAATAGAAAGTTTGCAGCTCAAATTGAAGAAGTAACAAGCATTTACAATGCAATGGTTTTGCCTTTGTTAAAGTTAGAGCTATTGGCATTGCTCTTGGCATTATTTTTATTTATGTTTTTTTTAACATAAATAAATGGCATTGTCATTTTCAATGCCAATAGCTTAATCTCTCGCAAATGCCACACACAAACACCCGCAGAGAGCCCCCCCACACACACACAGAGCCCTCCACACACACACCCACACAGAGCCCCCCACACACACAGCCACACAGAGCCCCCCCCACACAGAGCCCCCCCACACACAGCCCCCCACACACTGCGAGCCCCCCACACACTGCGAGCCCCCCACACACACTGCGAGCCCCCCCACACACACTGCGAGCCCCCCCACACACACTGTGAGCCTCCCCCACACACTGCGAGCCTCCCCCACACACTGCGAGCCTCCCCCACACACTGCGAGCCCCCCCCACACACTGCGAGCCCCCCACCCACTGCGAGCCCCCCCACACTGCGAGCCCCCCCACACTGCGAGCCCCCCCCACACACTGCGAGCCCCCCCACACACTGCGAGCCCCCCCCACACAGGAATGACTGGAGAAGGCCAGGCGGTGCGGCAAGTAAGGATGGTGGGGAGAGGCTTTTCTGCGTGGCCAGAGTCCAGTGGCGGTACATTTCTGTTCATGGGCCATTGAGCACAGCTCCCAGGGATCCAGCGACCGGACAGTCTCCACTGTGTAGGTAGGCAACAAGGCGCAGAGCAGGCACCAGGAAGGGCAGTCGGAAATAGCCAGTGCCCGCTTTGTCTGAGAAGGCCGCCTAGGAGCAAGATAGCAACGCAGCCCACAGCCAGCAGAGCAGGTAGGCCCCAGCAGAGCCACGTTCGCCTGGTCCCGCCAGCTCTCCCTATCCAGACACCTTGTGGCAGCAGGCCTTGATTAGGGTCTCTGCGTTGAAGGCTTGGAGATAAGCTAGGCTATAGATCACAAACTCAAAGAAAAAGATTTGGCAGACCTAGCTACCCAAGACCACCAATGCCTCAGGGAAGCATGTTTAAAGTGCTACACAAATGGCACGGGCCACCCCGCAGGTCCCTAATAAACCCTAAAGCGTGTTGGAGGTGTGGATCACCGAAGGGGGACAACAATCAGTTTTGGGGGGGGCGTGGGGGGGGGGGGAGATGCCGAACTTGGACCACATACTAGGCTTCTACTACGACCACATTCATACAGACTGTAACCATCAAGGGCACCCTAATAGCACAGAATAACTTTTCTACAACTCTGATCAATATCCATTTATTGCAAACTAAAAATACAGATGGTTTGGTATGGCCTTGGCCAATATCTGTATACTACCACTATGCCGAAACAAACTAGCCCTACGCCTAACACCTTGCTACAGGAGATGTACAATATAGCTGCATACAAACAATAGCCGACTTGAACCACCAACTTGGCAACCTCGTTGAACCCCGATACTCAGGCGCCTCTGAATCGGATTACGCCCCCCTATCTCAGGCTGGGCGACAAGACAGGCAGGACTAAGAAACCCCTCAATGGATACCAAGTTTCTGAGGCACTCTTTGGACAGCTTCCCCTCAGAAGACACAGTAGACCAAGGCCATACTGGGTCCTTTGTGGATAATTGGAGGGGGAGGGTGGTTAAGAAAGGCAATCAGGGAGCTGCTGGAGAAATGTACACTCTTACAGCAATTTTATCAACATCTATTCCTGCAGTTCCCTATTCTCCTCCCTCCACTCACCCGTACCCATCTCCCTTGCCCCATACAACCCCAGACAGCTGAACATGGAGTCTGACCCCCAATGGGAAGGTGCAGGTTGTACAACTGATCACACCCCTTGAAGGCTTTTATAACTGTTCTGGTTCTTTGCACTTCTGATATATAATGTAGGTAATCATGAGGCTAATGGGGTGTCTAACTGCGAAAGTTGATTCCAGCATGTAAACTGTGGGAAGGCTGCGTTAAGTACAGATTTTAAAGCAGTACTCCTTGAGCGCACTCATGCTCATTTCCACCCAAGAGGATTGATCACCCATGGAAATAGAGGTTGGAACTTGACTAGTTCCTTTAGTCAATACAAATGAATCTAGGAAAAAGCAAAGCACTGAAAACATAGATATTTCAGACATGACCGCTGGATTTTATGGTCTAATTTGTCAAACCACCAACTGGCCAAGTAGCACCATTTATCTGGAGCAGCGCGTATTCGCGTTTTTTTTTAGTACACTGCAATTGATTCCATCACGTAGGAACCTATCAAAAATAGTGAACAGCAAAAACATCTTTAGTTATATCAGAGGCTTATTTTAAGTTGAAAGAATCTCTATAGCGTACCCGAGAAACCAACATCTTTCCACCTCCCTAACTGATGGATTAATATTTTGACGTTTGGGTAACAAGCTGGTGTTAATCTGATGACAGAGCAAGAAGTTCCAGTCTGAAGGGCTTACAGCTAGCATATGTGCCCCCTACCAACATAGACGTGCTTGCCACTAGCAGACCTACTAGTTGGCCACACATCACTATTATATCCTTGCAGGTTGGAGAGCTGGAACAGTACAAGAAAGCTGAAACCCATCAAGATGGCAGCACAAGAAGATAAGCAAATAGCACAATAAAAGCAGAAAGCAGAAGAGACCAACTAACTAAATGTAAACATGTTGAGGGACAACAGACTAGCATTAGCAGATAGCCTTCAAAAACCAGGTTAAAATCACTGTAATACAATCTCACTAGCACATAAAAAAATTCACATCAAATAACGGAATCCATTTAATACAAGACTCAACATATGGAAAAGAGGAATAGAAAATAGAGTGTGCCATTATAAAGGAGGCAGATGAAGCAATTATTCAGGTAAGCAAAATGATGTGCTGTAAATGCATTCTGTTGCCCTGTCTCATTTAACTTGTCTACGGGAAAAAGCGTTACACTTCAATCCATGAATACCCGAGACGCTTCAAGAGAAAAAGCATTTGCCTAAGAATACTTAGAAAAGCACAAATGAGATTAATTAGGATATCTTTACTGGCAAATCAAACTATAACAAACATGCAACAGAACTATGTATTTGCAAGTAGCACCATTCCACTTCTTTGTGAAAATCGATTTCTGCTTGGCAGCGGTATATAGGCGGGCACTGGAAAAGAAGCACACCAGGTCCTAATTGGTTGGAACTTTGTGTGAGGTGCAGTTAACTAGTTCGCCGTTGGTGTTTGGGTTGTTCGTACTATAATAGAATGTACTCATGATAGAATGCATGTGTGTAAATTAAAGTCTGATGCTTCACCACATAATCACGCCCCCAACAGTTTATCCATTGCTTCCACCACGCACAAATATGTTTTGCTATACAAAAGTCCTATTCGTTTTTTTGCACCAAGCTGTGCTTTCTTTTGCAGGTAGAAAAGGAGAGCGAGGCACCAACTCACTCATTGGGCTAAGAGATGCATTGTTTCAACAATCAGATGTGCACTTATGAAAAACGTTTCGCTGTTTCTTTGTCTCTGAGGCACTGTTCCATGGCAGCGAGATAATAGGACGTGCAGCAACTAGTAACATTAATGGAAATTAAGTACAAATCTAATCACAAATTATGTCATTACACCATGCGAGTGAAATATTTGACAGGCGTGACAGAGCCATTACTTGCTTACGATAACCACAGGCTAAGAAAATTGTTTATACTTACATTAAGCGTATTTTAGTTTATCCCAGAGGCGAGGAGCAGGGGAGCAAAAGCCAGCAGAGGAGCAGAGGAGCAGAGGAGCCGAGGCAAGGAGCTGAGGAGCCGAGGAGAGGTGGGGAGAGGAGGACACCATCTCACTCACCTTCGCTTTTAGTGAGAAGCGACTCAGCATCCAGCCTTTAGCCTCCAGACTCCAGACTCCTGCTGCCTACCTGCGTGTATTCGGCGGCGGGGGAAGCTCCGTGCTCCGTGTTCCTGCAGCCTGCAGTCTGCAGCGGGAGAGGACACGGACGGCGGTCGGTAGCCCTTGTTTTCTTCAATACTTGCTGTGCAGGGTCAGAGCATCGAACGAGCGAGGAGCAAGGAGCGAGGAGGAGGAGGCGAGGAGCAGGGGAGCAAAGGCCAGCAGAGGAGCAGAGGAGCCGAGGCAAGGAGCTGAGGAGCCGAGGAGAGGTGGGGAGAGGAGGACACCATCTCACTCACCTTCGCTTTTAGTGAGAAGCGACTCAGCATCCAGCCTTTAGCCTCCAGACTCCTGCTGCCTGCCTGCGTGTATTCGGCGGCGGGGGAAGCTCCGTGCTCCGTGTTCCTGCAGCCTGCAGTCTGCAACGGGAGAGGACACGGACGGCGGGAGGGGACACGGGGGGCGGGAGGGGACACGGACGGCAAAGCACTCACGCAAGCAGGAAAGGGTGCCGGCTCAATGCCGGGACAGATTCGGGGGCGTTCCCGGCGTCGCGTGACGTCGGCAAAAGCCAAAGAATCTCGGGAACGCCCCCGTGTCTGGTCCGGCATTGACGGACAGGCCCCTCGTCCAATGGCTAGGCTCCATTTATGGAGCCAGCCAATGAATGACGAGGGCCGACCCAAACCCACACACACAACTCAAGAGGTTTTTTGGCACATGCGCAAAGCGCATGGCCAGTCAAAACCTAAAAAGGAAAGGCAAAGCAGTGGCAGATGGTCTGCGCTCACTGCACAGGAAAATGAAGGGCTCTTCGCTCTGTCCGATCCTGCAGGTGGCACAAGCCAAAGTTCTCCCTACGTTGGCCTATGTATTGAAGGCTCTGAGGGGCTAGGACAGCACTACACTGGAAAACACAGGCTCAAAAATCATTAAATCAATTTTCCACCTGCTGGTGGATACGTCTCCTGCTAGGAGGTAGGAGTTCTGCCTGGTAAAAAAACGTTTGGGCACGCAGGAGGCTTTTGTGAACTGCTGAACAAGCCTACAACTCAATAAATAAGGTAGCTTGGACCACCACCTCTGTTCATCTATGAGAGATTTCTTACAAAAGTCCTTCATCACCCTAGGCTTCCCATGCACATAGGCCTTAAACCGGAGCCACGGCGAGCTGAAAAGAATAATAAAACTAAATACCAAACCACTGTCAGTTCTGGGAGGACAAGCAGTCACTAGAGTCACTAAGAGGAGCCATGGATGGCTTACACTCAGCAATTACACAATAGTATCACCCCAAGGATATTTAGTGATGTCGCATAGCAATTACTCCAATGAGTGATTTTTAAAAATCAGATTTGGGATACTGCCTGGATTAAAACACAATCCACCTTGAAAAAGTAAGGAAATCAGGGAGCTCTGCAGGCTTTAGGACAAGCACCAGAGGACATAAGTCATGGGTTGTTTTCTTTGCAAAGCCACTCTGAATGATCGTCAGAAAATCCTATGCAAAGACTTCATGAAGAGAGGGATAAGATTATGCAGAGGCTACTGTTGCGTGGTTCAATCCTATGGACCTAAGACTGTACTGTGCACTGATCCAATTTCTTTGGATAGTGGAGAAAAGGGTACTGGCCGCAGTACGCAAAGCGGCAGAGAACTCTGCGAGTAGGCTGCGTCTCAGCTATTGGGGCACTTCTGGCAGTAATTTACGGGGAATATGCAGGGGCTTTACAAAGCGTAGGCACTTTCATAGTGCTTTCACTAATTGACACATCATAGTTAAGAGTTGGATAAAACATACTGTACAGAGATGAAAAAACTCAGTTTGCAGATTGTTATTAATGCACTTTAAAAGAACCTTTACTGGTGGAGAGTACTAGCAGTTTTTCCTGCTAACTGTAGCTGTCTAGATGCAGTGCATGCATCTTGCATGGACCCTTAGTTCGGAAGGGCATGCACACATTGTAACACTCTCTGGCCAGGCGTGTCCAGAGAGCAAAGATAAATGGGCGGAGATTGCTCATGGCTTCCGGCCCAGACCAGTACACTGCGTGCCTGCGCGCTTAATTAGCTCCCCAGTACTAGGCCCAGAGCTCTTATTGAGCAATACTACACTGGCGAGGAGGGTGGGCGTCCATCATCCACGCACTGTGACATACACACCCCCATTGTCTGTTTGGCACCTGCTCCCTCTCCGATGGCCGGCGGAGTGAGGAACAACACCTTTGCGGAATTGCATAAGGGCCACGCGCTGGGATATTCTGGCCCCTGCCGTGGCGCTGGACCTGAACGATCGGTGGAGTATCATCGCCACATCTGGGTAAGCCAAAGACCCCAGCATCACCAAACTCGCCTGCCTGAGTCCCACATCACTGCAGCAGCGCAAGATACAAGGCATCGCCTGCCCCATACTAGGGCCCGCACGTCTGTTGGGAGGCCGGGCGAAGCTGTGCGCTCCCAGTGTAGGACGGGTCTGAGCCCGCTTTGCTCGTGTCGAGATGCACGCATGTGCAGGTCACCCCCTGCTGGTCTCCAGCGACAGCACGCACATGGCATAGGCCCCACTGCCTCTCCCGAGTATCAGAGCCCTCACCGCACCTGTATTCAGCAAATCTGTGGCATATCCTGTCGCAGCCTGCGATGGGGTAGCAGCATCACAATCGAAGGACAGTCAGCTGAGGAAAAGTCCAGGCCACGGCCGGAAAAAAAGGATATCACAGTGTGGTGTGAGGAAGGGAGGCTTCAATCTACCCCTAATACTACTTGGTGGAGGGCATGGTGGAGTCACTTCTCACTTTCCTGTTGCACCTCAGTAAGTTCGCCCTCGTCTTCCAGAGAAAGAGGAAGTCCCGCCGCTTCTACCCCACGCGCCTCACCATCAACCTGGCATCCTGTTGTCCGGGCCGTCTGTAGACTATCATGAGCAGGGCTTCATCGTGGGGGATACCAACTACCGCACCTACGCCTAGACAAAGATCTGCATAGGCCCGGACATGACGTGCCGGACCTTCAAATGGCGGCCACCGCGGCCTTCATTTCCCCAGCAGCCACAATGGCAGACCCAAGCTCCTTGTCCGTTACCGAGCAGGTCAGCACTAAGCATCTTCATCTCCGCTTCCACGTGGTTTTCAGCAGCAGCATAATCCGGCTGGATGTTTCCCTGACCGTAGAGTCCAAGCAGGATGCTCTCTCCACTCCCCACATCTTGATTGCCTCCACGAATTCCTGGATCACTGCTTCCGCCGGTCCACGCCTTTGGTCGTCTGCCCGTCCATTGCCCCTGGATGGCCCCTAATGGGACGCTCTCTCCCTCCAGTCAGGAATGGCCACTAATAAAGCTCATGTATCTCTCCCCCTCCCTGTTGGTCCTCTCACATTGCCATGTGACTCAACGCAGGGTTTTTAATTTGCTGCTGGACTTAGTGACTATGCGACCCCAATTAGGTTATGGTTCCTCCTACTTTAACTTTTTGGGGTCCCATGAGACAGTTTTCTTCCACTTCCGGTCTACCACATCTGATCTGCTTTCCAGACCCCTTTTTCTACTCCTCTCCCCATTCCCTCTATCCTCTATTGGGGATTTGTTCTTCTATACTTGACTATGCTACTGTAGCTAATGTAACTATGCAAAACTGTTATGCTTGTTATTCCTGACCGCTGAGACCTGAGCAACATGACTGATTCCCGGTGGATATGCTAGACAGCTATAGAGGAGATTGGCCCTGGTTCACCCCATCGGCTGTCACCTACCCAGCTGGACCTTGGGCACAGTTCTCCACGTCTCCCCGCTGTGGCTCCCCCCGCCTATGTATTACCGTAACATTGTTTTTTGTTCCTGTGCTTTACTATGCTCTTGTAACAGATGTAACTTGTAACTTAATGATCCTCATGTAAAGCGCTCTGATACCTGGGGGGTCTAGCCAGCGCTATATAAACCTCATCAAATAAATAAATAAAAATAAATAAAATAAGTAAGGGAGGCTTCAATCTACCCCAAGGCACCACCACAGCACCGCACCAGAAAGGCACTGCGCAAGGTGCGCGGTGCACGCTTGGAAATGACAGACCAGGTGGCACAAGCTGAGCCACAACAGCTACCACCTGCCCAACAAGCTGGGTCCCCAGCTGGGCAACCGACGTCACAGCACTCCCAAATCAATGCGTTGCCCCCATTCAGTGAGCTCATGGACCCAGCCACAGCGTCTCCCAGATGGACACTCTGGATCAGCAGGCTGGACAACTACTTTACAGCGATGCAGAAAATGGATGGCCCAGTAAAGAGGTACCTTCTCATCCACTTCGTGGACGAGGAGATATACAAACTATTTGATCACATACCGAACACCGGAGCACCCAACGATTACACCGCAGTGGTCAGGGCCCTGAACGCGCATTTCAATACCCAGTTGAACCCGAACTGCGAGAGGTTTAAACTGCATCAAGCGCGCCAGAGGGAAGGGTAGTCAATGGATGCAGTCCATGCGCTGCTGCGTGAGCTAGCGAGCACATGTGCAGATGACAAATAGAACAAAGAGGTGAGGGCCCAAGTAATCTAGGATGCCGAAATAAGAACCTTCAGACACTCATTCTGCGCCAACCAGGCATTAACCTGGAAGACACCGTCATCATAGCCAGGTCGCACGACCTGTCTGATTCCATAGCAACAGCAATGGACATTGCCATAACCCAACAAGCAGAGAAACCAGTTGCGATGAAAACAGAAAGAGCGGATGCGGCTCGCTTCCAAAGTGGAGGCGCCCGCTGGCGGCGGCCAGGGAGAAGCACACAAGGATCATGCTGCAGATACTGCAGAAGGGAAGAGCACCAGCAGGAGGAATGCCCGGCACAAGGACAAAAATATTTACAACAAGGGGTGGTGAGGGACAGAGTCTCTGAATTAAGCAGAAAGCTCTCACCCTGTCAAGAGATCAGGGCTAGATCCAACACCGTTTTTTAGCTCACTGCACCATCCCAGTTTCAGAACCTGGCTGTATGCAAATTAGTCTGTTCCTGTCCCAGTGCATGATGGGAACAGGGCAAACCAAACTACAAAAGCCAATTCTTACACTGGGAAGGAAACAAGCTCCCGGGGACCAGTTTCTGGCATTACAGCCGTCTTCGGCCCGGTTTGCTTGAATCCTGATGGTGCAATGAGCAAGGGTCTCACATCTGAGAATACCCTTCCACGCTTAGGGTGGACAAAAATATTTACAACAAGGGGTGGTGAGGGACAGAGTCTCTGAATTAAGCAGAAAGCTCTCACCCTGTCAAGAGATCAGGGCTAGATCCAACACCGTTTTTTAGCTCACTGCACCATCCCAGTTTCAGAACCTGGCTGTATGCAAATTAGTCTGTTCCTGTCCCAGTGCATGATGGGAACAGGGCAAACCAAACTACAAAAGCCAATTCTTACACTGGGAAGGAAACAAGCTCCCGGGGACCGGTTTCTGGCATTACAGCCGCCTTCGGCCCGGTTTGCTTGAATCCTGATGGTGCAATGAGCAAGGGTCTCACATCTGAGAATACCCTTCCACGCTTAGGGTGGACAAAAATATTTACAACAAGGGGTGGTGAGGGACAGAGTCTCTGAATTAAGCAGAAAGCTCTCACCCTGTCAAGAGATCAGGGCTAGATCCAACACCGTTTTTTAGCTCACTGCACCATCCCAGTTTCAGAACCTGGCTGTATGCAAATTAGTCTGTTCCTGTCCCAGTGCATGATGGGAACAGGGCAAACCAAACTACAAAAGCCAATTCTTACACTGGGAAGGAAACAAGCTCCCGGGGACCGGTTTCTGGCATTACAGCCGTCTTCGGCCCGGTTTGCTTGAATCCTGATGGTGCAATGAGCAAGGGTCTCACATCTGAGAATACCCTTCCACGCTTAGGGTGGACAAAAATATTTACAACAAGGGGTGGTGAGGGACAGAGTCTCTGAATTAAGCAGAAAGCTCTCACCCTGTCAAGAGATCAGGGCTAGATCCAACACCGTTTTTTAGCTCACTGCACCATCCCAGTTTCAGAACCTGGCTGTATGCAAATTAGTCTGTTCCTGTCCCAGTGCATGATGGGAACAGGGCAAACCAAACTACAAAAGCCAATTCTTACACTGGGAAGGAAACAAGCTCCCGGGGACCGGTTTCTGGCATTACAGCCGTCTTCGGCCCGGTTTGCTTGAATCCTGATGGTGCAATGAGCAAGGGTCTCACATCTGAGAATACCCTTCCACGCTTAGGGTGGACAAAAATATTTACAACAAGGGGTGGTGAGGGACAGAGTCTCTGAATTAAGCAGAAAGCTCTCACCCTGTCAAGAGATCAGGGCTAGATCCAACACCGTTTTTTAGCTCACTGCACCATCCCAGTTTCAGAACCTGGCTGTATGCAAATTAGTCTGTTCCTGTCCCAGTGCATGATGGGAACAGGGCAAACCAAACTACAAAAGCCAATTCTTACACTGGGAAGGAAACAAGCTCCCGGGGACCGGTTTCTGGCATTACAGCCGTCTTCGGCCCGGTTTGCTTGAATCCTGATGGTGCAATGAGCAAGGGTCTCACATCTGAGAATACCCTTCCACGCTTAGGGTGGACAAAAATATTTACAACAAGGGGTGGTGAGGGACAGAGTCTCTGAATTAAGCAGAAAGCTCTCACCCTGTCAAGAGATCAGGGCTAGATCCAACACCGTTTTTCAAGCAAGCCGGGCCGAAGAAGGCTGAAATGCCAGAAACCGGTCCCCGGTAGCTTGTCTCCTTTCTGGTGAAGAATTGGCTTGGTAGTTTAGTCTGCCCTGTTCCCATGATGCACTGGGCCAGGGACAGACTGATTTGCATATAGCCAGGTTCTGAGCTGGGATGGGGCAGTGAGATAAATAACGGTGATGGATCAAGCCCTGATCTTTGGACTGGGTAAGAGTGGTCTGTTTAACTCAGACACTCTGTTCATCACCACCCCCTTTTTGTAAATCGTTTTTGGCCACTATAGGTGTGGCAGGGTATACTCAGACATGAGTCCCTTTCTCACTGCTCCATCAGGATTCAAGCAAGCCGGGCCGAAGAAGGCTGAAATGCCAGAAACCGGTCCCCGGTAGCTTGTCTCCTTTCTGGTGAAGAATTGGCTTGGTAGTTTAGTCTGCCCTGTTCCCATGATGCACTGGGCCATGGACAGACTGATTTGCATATAGCCAGGTTCTGAGCTGGGATGGGGCAGTGAGATAAATAACGGTGATGGATCAAGCCCTGATCTTTGGACTGGGTAAGAGTGGTCTGTTTAACTCAGACACTCTGTTCATCACCACCCCCTTTTTGTAAATCGTTTTTGGCCACTATAGGTGTGGCAGGGTATACTCAGACATGAGTCCCTTTCTCACTGCTCCATCAGGATTCAAGCAAGCCGGGCCGAAGAAGGCTGAAATGCCAGAAACCGGTCCCCGGTAGCTTGTCTCCTTTCTGGTGAAGAATTGGCTTGGTAGTTTAGTCTGCCCTGTTCCCATGATGCACTGGGCCAGGGACAGACTGATTTGCATATAGCCAGGTTCTGAGCTGGGATGGGGCAGTGAGATAAATAACGGTGATGGATCAAGCCCTGATCTTTGGACTGGGTAAGAGTGGTCTGTTTAACTCAGACACTCTGTTCATCACCACCCCCTTTTTGTAAATCGTTTTTGGCCACTATAGGTGTGGCAGGGTACACTCAGACATGAGTCCCTTTCTCACTGCTCCATCAGGATTCAAGCAAGCCGGGCCGAAGAAGGCTGAAATGCCAGAAACCGGTCCCCGGTAGCTTGTCTCCTTTCTGGTGAAGAATTGGCTTGGTAGTTTAGTCTGCCCTGTTCCCATGATGCACTGGGCCAGGGACAGACTGATTTGCATATAGCCAGGTTCTGAGCTGGGATGGGGCAGTGAGATAAATAACGGTGATGGATCAAGCCCTGATCTTTGGACTGGGTAAGAGTGGTCTGTTTAACTCAGACACTCTGTTCATCACCACCCCCTTTTTGTAAATCGTTTTTGGCCACTATAGGTGTGGCAGGGTATACTCAGACATGAGTCCCTTTCTCACTGCTCCATCAGGATTCAAGCAAGCCGGGCCGAAGAAGGCTGAAATGCCAGAAACCGGTCCCCGGTAGCTTGTCTCCTTTCTGGTGAAGAATTGGCTTGGTAGTTTAGTCTGCCCTGTTCCCATGATGCACTGGGCCAGGGACAGACTGATTTGCATATAGCCAGGTTCTGAGCTGGGATGGGGCAGTGAGATAAATAACGGTGATGGATCAAGCCCTGATCTTTGGACTGGGTAAGAGTGGTCTGTTTAACTCAGACACTCTGTTCATCACCACCCCCTTTTTGTAAATCGTTTTTGGCCACTATAGGTGTGGCAGGGTATACTCAGACATGAGTCCCTTTCTCACTGCTCCATCAGGATTCAAGCAAGCCGGGCCGAAGAAGGCTGAAATGCCAGAAACCGGTCCCCGGTAGCTTGTCTCCTTTCTGGTGAAGAATTGGCTTGGTAGTTTAGTCTGCCCTGTTCCCATGATGCACTGGGCCAGGGACAGACTGATTTGCATATAGCCAGGTTCTGAGCTGGGATGGGGCAGTGAGATAAATAACGGTGATGGATCAAGCCCTGATCTTTGGACTGGGTAAGAGTGGTCTGTTTAACTCAGACACTCTGTTCATCACCACCCCCTTTTTGTAAATCGTTTTTGGCCACTATAGGTGTGGCAGGGTATACTCAGACATGAGTCCCTTTCTCACTGCTCCATCAGGATTCAAGCAAGCCGGGTCGAAGAAGGCTGAAATGCCAGAAACCGGTCCCCGGTAGCTTGTCTCCTTTCTGGTGAAGAATTGGCTTTGTAGTTTAGTCTGCCCTGTTCCCATGATGCACTGGGCCAGGGACAGACTGATTTGCATATAGCCAGGTTCTGAGCTGGGATGGGGCAGTGAGATAAATAACGGTGATGGATCAAGCCCTGATCTTTGGACTGGGTAAGAGTGGTCTGTTTAACTCAGACACTCTGTTCATCACCACCCCCTTTTTGTAAATCGTTTTTGGCCACTATAGGTGTGGCAGGGTATACTCAGACATGAGTCCCTTTCTCACTGCTCCATCAGGATTCAAGCAAGCCGGGCCGAAGAAGGCTGAAATGCCAGAAACCGGTCCCCGGTAGCTTGTCTCCTTTCTGGTGAAGAATTGGCTTGGTAGTTTAGTCTGCCCTGTTCCCATGATGCACTGGGCCAGGGACAGACTGATTTGCATATAGCCAGGTTCTGAGCTGGGATGGGGCAGTGAGATAAATAACGGTGATGGATCAAGCCCTGATCTTTGGACTGGGTAAGAGTGGTCTGTTTAACTCAGACACTCTGTTCATCACCACCCCCTTTTTGTAAATCGTTTTTGGCCACTATAGGTGTGGCAGGGTATACTCAGACATGAGTCCCTTTCTC
This sequence comes from Lissotriton vulgaris, assembly GCF_964263255.1. Lineage (NCBI taxonomy): Eukaryota > Metazoa > Chordata > Amphibia > Caudata > Salamandridae > Lissotriton > Lissotriton vulgaris. The sequence continues at coordinate 865,885,101 of NC_141687.1, read as the reverse complement.
ACTGCTCCATCAGGATTCAAGCAAGCCGGGTCGAAGAAGGCTGAAATGCCAGAAACCGGTCCCCGGTAGCTTGTCTCCTTTCTGGTGAAGAATTGGCTTGGTAGTTTAGTCTGCCCTGTTCCCATGATGCACTGGGCCAGGGACAGACTGATTTGCATATAGCCAGGTTCTGAGCTGGGATGGGGCAGTGAGATAAATAACGGTGATGGATCAAGCCCTGATCTTTGGACTGGGTAAGAGTGGTCTGTTTAACTCAGACACTCTGTTCATCACCACCCCCTTTTTGTAAATCGTTTTTGGCCACTATAGGTGTGGCAGGGTATACTCAGACATGAGTCCCTTTCTCACTGCTCCATCAGGATTCAAGCAAGCCGGGCCGAAGAAGGCTGAAATGCCAGAAACCGGTCCCCGGTAGCTTGTCTCCTTTCTGGTGAAGAATTGGCTTGGTAGTTTAGTCTGCCCTGTTCCCATGATGCACTGGGCCAGGGACAGACTGATTTGCATATAGCCAGGTTCTGAGCTGGGATGGGGCAGTGAGATAAATAACGGTGATGGATCAAGCCCTGATCTTTGGACTGGGTAAGAGTGGTCTGTTTAACTCAGACACTCTGTTCATCACCACCCCCTTTTTGTAAATCGTTTTTGGCCACTATAGGTGTGGCAGGGTATACTCAGACATGAGTCCCTTTCTCACTGCTCCATCAGGATTCAAGCAAGCCGGGCCGAAGAAGGCTGAAATGCCAGAAACCGGTCCCCGGTAGCTTGTCTCCTTTCTGGTGAAGAATTGGCTTGGTAGTTTAGTCTGCCCTGTTCCCATGATGCACTGGGCCAGGGACAGACTGATTTGCATATAGCCAGGTTCTGAGCTGGGATGGGGCAGTGAGATAAATAACGGTGATGGATCAAGCCCTGATCTTTGGACTGGGTAAGAGTGGTCTGTTTAACTCAGACACTCTGTTCATCACCACCCCCTTTTTGTAAATCGTTTTTGGCCACTATAGGTGTGGCAGGGTATACTCAGACATGAGTCCCTTTCTCACTGCTCCATCAGGATTCAAGCAAGCCGGGCCGAAGAAGGCTGAAATGCCAGAAACCGGTCCCCGGTAGCTTGTCTCCTTTCTGGTGAAGAATTGGCTTGGTAGTTTAGTCTGCCCTGTTCCCATGATGCACTGGGCCAGGGACAGACTGATTTGCATATAGCCAGGTTCTGAGCTGGGATGGGGCAGTGAGATAAATAACGGTGATGGATCAAGCCCTGATCTTTGGATTGGGTAAGAGTGGTCTGTTTAACTCAGACACTCTGTTCATCACCACCCCCTTTTTGTAAATCGTTTTTGGCCACTATAGGTGTGGCAGGGTATACTCAGACATGAGTCCCTTTCTCACTGCTCCATCAGGATTCAAGCAAGCCGGGTCGAAGAAGGCTGAAATGCCAGAAACCGGTCCCCGGTAGCTTGTCTCCTTTCTGGTGAAGAATTGGCTTGGTAGTTTAGTCTGCCCTGTTCCCATGATGCACTGGGCCAGGGACAGACTGATTTGCATATAGCCAGGTTCTGAGCTGGGATGGGGCAGTGAGATAAATAACGGTGATGGATCAAGCCCTGATCTTTGGACTGGGTAAGAGTGGTCTGTTTAACTCAGACACTCTGTTCATCACCACCCCCTTTTTGTAAATCGTTTTTGGCCACTATAGGTGTGGCAGGGTATACTCAGACATGAGTCCCTTTCTCACTGCTCCATCAGGATTCAAGCAAGCCGGGCCGAAGAAGGCTGAAATGCCAGAAACCGGTCCCCGGTAGCTTGTCTCCTTTCTGGTGAAGAATTGGCTTGGTAGTTTAGTCTGCCCTGTTCCCATGATGCACTGGGCCAGGGACAGACTGATTTGCATATAGCCAGGTTCTGAGCTGGGATGGGGCAGTGAGATAAATAACGGTGATGGATCAAGCCCTGATCTTTGGACTGGGTAAGAGTGGTCTGTTTAACTCAGACACTCTGTTCATCACCACCCCCCTTTTTGTAAATCGTTTTTGGCCACTATAGGTGTGGCAGGGTATACTCAGACATGAGTCCCTTTCTCACTGCTCCATCAGGATTCAAGCAAGCCGGGCCGAAGAAGGCTGAAATGCCAGAAACCGGTCCCCGGTAGCTTGTCTCCTTTCTGGTGAAGAATTGGCTTGGTAGTTTAGTCTGCCCTGTTCCCATGATGCACTGGGCCAGGGACAGACTGATTTGCATATAGCCAGGTTCTGAGCTGGGATGGGGCAGTGAGATAAATAACGGTGATGGATCAAGCCCTGATCTTTGGACTGGGTAAGAGTGGTCTGTTTAACTCAGACACTCTGTTCATCACTACCCCCTTTTTGTAAATCGGCACAAGGACAGACATGTTTGAAGTGTGGCATCCCCAACCACTTCACAGTGGCGTGCAGAGGAGGCCCGTTGAGTTGAGCAGCCCGAGGATGACCACCACCATCAAAGGCAGGAAAACACCTATCGCTCGAGGGTTCAGAAAACCAAAAGACAGCTCGGACATCCGCATGACAAAGACATTTTCTTGAGGACGAGGAAGGTGAGTGCTACCTCATCTCATTCACAAGTGACCTCAAATGGAAGAGGTGCCCACAACCCACATGCACCCTAGAAATTACCGGACTCCAGGTCACCTCGCTGATTGACACAGGAGCATTCATTAACATGATGGGGTGCCACCAATACAAGCGACTCAACCCAAGACCCATATTATCCCTGTCGCATGTTAGGGTCCTCACGTATAGCAGCCGAACACCACTACCGCTCAAGGGGAAGATTACTGTCCAAGTAAAGGTGGTAGGTCACGAGATCACCACCACTTTCCATGTGGTTGACAGGAAAGCTGACATCCTGGTGGGGAGCCACACTGCCGATCAAACACGAAAGGCACTGACACCAACCATTGATGACATCCTGGTCGATCTGAATGGGTCCCGCCGGTTTTCCAAGCTCGACCTCAACACAGAATACCACCAGTTGAGGCTAGCCAAGTAGAGCCAGTATATCACGACTTTTTCGACTCATATAGGCTTACGCCACTACAAAAAAATGAATTTGGCATCTTGTCAGCTGCAGAAATCTTCCAGAACGCCATCCGTGAAATGCTGTCAGGACTCCAGGGAGTGCTAAATGTCAGGGATGACATTCTGATACACTCAGAAACTATGGAAGAACATCATCGCCTTCTCCGGGCCACGCTCCAACGTTTTGCCGAGCACGGAGTTACCCTTCACCGGGAGAAGTGCTTGTTCTTCTAGAAATCCATTGACTTCTTCAACTATGTATTCAGCCAGGACGGAGTCAGTGTAGACCCAAGAAAATTGCAGATCATAAAACAAGCCCCTGCCCGACGATCGCGTCAGAGATCCAAAGCTTCCTTGGGATGGCCAGCTATTGCAGACGGTTCATAACAAACCTAGCCACACTAGCCAAACCAATGCGTGCCCTGACAAAGAAGGACGTAGCCTGGAAGTTGGACCAGAAAGAAAAAGACGTCTTCCTAAGATCAATGCTGCATAAACAAATGATGGATGGAATGCTCAATAAATCATACATTCAACCCCAGTCAAGAGGTATGGGTTTAATCTATTGTTCTTTTACTCACCATGCCACCCCAGTTTAGACCCAGCCATATGCAACTCCATTTTGACCCTGTGCCTCATGGGAACAGTCCAGACCGAACTACCAAGCCAGGTCCTCCCTGGACCAGAAACAAGCATCCTGGGACCATGTTTCTGGGGATTACCCTTTAGCAATGCTTACAACAAAGGGGACACTGTTCCTAATACAAGGTGCAAAAAGTCGCCCATGTATGCGGGTGCAAAAAGTCACCCATATTTACAAACAAGAAGGAAAGAGAAACAGGATTCTGTTTCCCTGGTGAGAAACTGCAGACCATATCAGCTCACAAGCAGCCAATAATGACCCACTCCAGTGATAACAGAAGACCCAACGACATCCCTGTGGTCACGTGTATGTCTGGACTTCGGGAGCTTTCAAGACTGCTGAGTAACGGCAGTGTTAATCGACAGCTACACAAAATACCCCGTAGTCGAGGTGATTGCGTCCACATCCATTGCTCACCTGCAACCAGTCCTGGAGAAGACATTCTCACTCTTTGGGTTGCCTCACGAACTCAAGACTGATAATCGACCCCATTTCAAGGAGCAGAGTTTAAAAACATGTTGACGCTGTTGGGAGTTCATCACCACCCAATGGCACAAGCCAACGGAAAAGCTGATCGCTTCATGTGGACCCTCAATAAAGTCCTGCGGATTGCAGTCTCCGAGCAGGCCGACCAGATGGTGGCGCTGCACAGGTTCCTACAAGAGTATAGCAGTACCCCACACTGCTCGACTCTAGTCCCTGATGCTAGTCGGGCCCTGGAGGGATATGATCCGCTCCACTGACGGCTGGGCCCCAGAACCGTATTACCCCGCTAACACTCAGGCACGAAGAACAACGAGCGGACCAACAAGAAAAGAAGAGCCAAGACCAGGGTGCACAGTCCTAGTAAGGAACCGCTGCTGCGGAGGGAAGTTCCAGGCAGCATATGACCCCGGGGTGTGGACTGTGCTGAAGATCAAAGGGACCACCATCATGGCTCAAAGAGGTGTTGAGATTATCACCCGAAATGTATCCTGGTTTAAGCGAGTACAAGACTCTGGCACAAACCGGATACCTCCTGGCCGGGCGGAGGGTGGAGAAGCGGAGGGCCTGTTACCAGGTCAGGTTGAGGAACAAGCCGTGGTGAGCCCACCTTCCGGCATGGCTGCAGGGACCGGGATGACTACGACCACGAGTACCTTGTCACCTGACAGCCCTCGGGCGAGTCAAGGAGGTTGCCAACAGAGGTACGACCTGAGACCCAATCCGAGACCAAGTCAAAGGCTCATTGACTTTATGTGATGATTCTGTTGTTTTGTTTGAACACTGACTTAGGATGGGATGTAGTGGTCTAGATGCCATGCGTGCATCTAGCATGGACCCTTAGCCCGGAAGGGCATGCACACATTGAAACACTTTCTGGCCAGGCGTGGCCAGAGGACATCAAATACACAGGCGGAGGTCACTCGTGGCGTCCGGCCCAGACCAGTACACTGCGTGCCTGCATGTTTAATTAGCTCCCCGGTACTAGGCCCATTAGCTCTTATCGAGCAACGCGACACTAACCAATGATCTAATCCGTATAGTGCTAGTAGCCACACACCACTTACCCACCTCTGCCGTCACACTCAGGCTTTAGGCGAATGGTCAGTTTTGGGCTACTGTGATTTTTTTATAATATTTTAACTCCTATCTGCAGATCTGCACACTGTTTAATTAGTGAATAATTTTGACTAAAAATGGAGAAACTACAGATAATAGATGTTCTATTGTTGTATCTGATTAATTTGATTATACTGGGGGCTATCTGTATTGCAATTGTTTTAAAAAACTATGCACATAAACTTTTTAAACTTGGAAGTATGTTTAAGAAGTTATCTTTGGAGTAAGAGCTAAATGTATCCAAAATGCGCTGGAGATACATTGGTGTTGGATCAAAAAAAATAGCATCATTTGCATAGACGAGTCAGTGCATAGCTTCTAAATTTATTTAGGCTGGGAACCAGCGATCTTGACTTAGTGATTCAGGGGTGTCTGCAATATATATTGTAAATAATTGACCATTTTGTGTCATTATTTTCTGCGAAAGAGATACGTTTTCCCTAGTTTAATTCTTGTCCATGAATCTTTATGTAATATTATAATTATGAAAGAAGAGATCCATTTATACACTTTGTACCATGTTCAAATTTAATCTACCAATATATGATATGTGAATTTATTTTTGTAATACATATTTCTTCAGCAACATCAATAGTAAGACATCCATCAGTATTCTACAATAATTTGTAACTTTGGGAAGGATACTAGCTATAGAAACCCAGGTCCATAATTATGAAGCCCTTGTATTGCCATTGCATTATACAAGGCGGTGAAAGGCAACGCGATGGCTTCAGTGAGATTTGCTAAGCCAAGCAAAGCCACCTTGTGGGGCTCTGCATGGCTTAGTACATTGGGAGTACCACAAGGCAACACAAGCCTTGAGTTACTGCCCTGGGAAGCTGCTCCATGGGTGGACGAGGGTGTTCCCAGGCGTACACCAACAAAAACCTGGGAATGTATAAAAATGCTATACATTCCCTGGGGAGGCGTAATGAGGAGCAAATGTTTATTTCTCCCCATTTGTTCATCTTTCTACATGTTCTACATTCTGCAGCACACATAGAAATGGGAAAAAGCCTCAGAGTATTGTTTTTGTGCAGGACAGCGCCTCTTCCTGCAAAAAACAATCCTGGCTGTCCCACAGGCACCCTTGCACTATGGCGTAAATGTGCCTGCTTTGGCGCTAAGCTGCACTAAGTGCGCCAGACCAGGGAGAGAGCAAGAATGCATCATATCTTTATAAATATGGCACATTCCTGCCCTCTCCCTGTCACACAGCGCAGGGCAGCAAGTTGCATTGCTTTGCGTTAGTTGTTAGTAACTCTGCCCCCCAGACTCTCAAGTTTTATGTGATAAAAAGTGACGCACCGGCGGCGCGAGGGGCTTATAAATAAGCCCCTAGGGGCTTATTTACAAGGCCCTTGCGCCACTTTTGCGGCATTTTTAACATGGGAAAATTGACGCAAAAGTGGCGCAAGGGGCTTGTAAATCAGCCCCCTAGATCTTTAGCAAAAATGTCTCCTGAAATATCCATTTGGATGATCATTCTGTAGTTTCCAGGCCTCTCCAGGAATCAGGCATGGCATGGTGTTTCAAATTGATCCCATTAGCGGCTCGTGTTTGCATGGACTATGGACAAGGTTCAGTAGTGCCAACAATAATTTGATCGACACATCCCTTGTTGCGCTCTGCACCTGCCTCTGCAACTGGGACTAAGGCTAGGGCCCTGTTGTTGCTGTAATTTTTATACCTGAAACTCTCTGACTGTTTCATAATTTGTATAACCATGTTTCCGCATTACCCAATTTTGAAATGCAATAAAAAGCACTTCCACGGCGAGGTTAAACTAACAAGGCTGCACTGATTAAAACATTAACCGGTAATTTCAGATAGGGGCACAAAGTTACCCGATAAAACTGGAAGCCAAACCAACAATGTGTGTTGCGAAAACTAAGTTTGACCCCAGAGTGTTCAGGGCCTCAGCGACACCAAAAGAGAAACCCTGGACGTCGTCAGTGCTATGGACAAGATGGTTCCAAGGCACGCTCGAGCCTGGGTTGGGCCAAGGGTGTAGCTACAAGATATACTCAGCTGGGCTCTGTTTTTTTTTTTTAAATTTTATTTTTGTTGTTGCATTCTCATGGTATACATTCACAATTAAACGTACTGTAGAGCAGCGTCAACATTCAGCTGCCTACGATCAATAGAGCAACTTTTAAATTTTTTCCCCCCCCCAACATAAAACTTGCTACTTCAGGGGTTGCATTGTACGATCATGAACTGTAGGCCATTGCAACCATTATCCGCATGCAGGCATTCAGCAACCCTAAACACAGTCTCTGGCGATAGCAGTCTCTTGACCCTTAAGTTCCCTGGTCCCGGACTCATGCAGTGTACCTGGGCCTCCCGCTTCCCCCCTCTCATCACTCCAAGTCTTCATCGTCCCCTGAGCTGTCCCCATCCTCCTCTTCGGGCAAGGGCTCACAAATGTCCCCCCTGTATGTGTTCCACGGTGACCAAATCCTGTTCCATTTACGTGGATTACGTCTCTGTTGATATACTGCCCTCTCCGTCACCATGAGCACGTCCATATTCCTGCACCATTGCGCCAGTGTCGGTGTCTCTAGTGCCCCCCAATTCTTCGCTATATCCCGCTTAGCCATCATTACTCCAATGACCCCCCAGCCCTTGGCATGCAACGACAAATCTGTTGGGCCCCATACGTTCAAGAGACAGATTCTGGGGTCAGGCGTGAACGGGCTTTGGAGGGCCTGACTGATCGTGCGTGTGACACGCCTCCAGTAGGCCTGTATGTTTGGGCAGGTCCATATAGTGTGGAATAGTGTACCTTCCTCCCCACATTTTCTTAGGCAATATGGGTGTTCTGCCCTGTGTATTTTATGTAGTGTGGTGCGGGTGTAGTAGACCCTATGTAGTACCTTGAGCTGGACCAGCCTGAATCGGGTGGAAATACCCGCCTCCCTGGGCGATGCCAGGGCTGCGTTCCATTCCGCCTCATCTAGGTCTCCCACCTCATCCTCCAAGTACTCCTTCAACTTTTCAAGGGGATCCGGCAGGTTGTTCATCAATTTGCGGTAGGTGAGTGAGGTTGCACTGGACTCCATGTAGTCCGTAAGCAATCGGTCCTCTAACGGAGCCGATTCCGGCAGCGTAACACCTGGTTCCAACACCGACAAAAGTGCGTGCCTAATTTGTATGTACCTGTATGTTTCGGTTACCTCCAGGTTATATTGCTCCCTCAGTGTCGCAAAGGAGAGCACGCCCTCCCTCGTCCATAGGTCGCCCACCACGGAGATCCCGATAGTGTCCCACTGCTCAAACCCTTTTGAACTGCGCAGGCTGCCGAGTGCTTTCGTGTCCCATAGTGGCGTGAGGCCAGTGATCACTCCCTCCCATGCCAGTCGCCGTTGCGCTTTGTGCCAGATGGTTACTGTGTGTTTGGTAGGTCCCTCAAGCTTCCTCACTATTCCTTTGTTGTAGAGTGGGGCCAGAAGGGTGGAAGTGCCCAGCTGGCGCCTGTCAGCCTCGTATGCCGGGTCGTCCTGTGCCGCGTGAACCCATTGGTTGATCACCTTGAGGTGAGCGGCCCAGTAATACAGTTCGAGGTCGGGGAGGGCTATCCCTCCACTGTACCAGTCCCTGGTCAGCTTCAGTCGCGCAACCCTAGCCGGTTTGTCACCCCACAGAAGGCCGGACAGCTGTGCCGCTACGTGGCGGAAAAATGATACGGGGACCATCGCTGGGGTGTTTTCCAGGACATAAAGGAAGCGAGGCAGTGCCATCATCTTGAAGAGCGCTGCTCTACCTAATAGAGTTAAGGGGAGATTCTTCCAGTGGCGCACGTCCGCCTTTAGCCTGTCTAGCTGGGGCTTAAGATTCAGTTCCATGAAGGTCGAGTGATCCCTCGTGATCCATATCCCTAGATATTTTAAGGAGGTGTGTTCTACGATCAATTGGCAGTCCTCAGGCAAGGCTGGAAGGTCGCCCTGCACCATGAAGATTATGGACTTGGACCAGTTAAGTTTGTAGCCCGAAGCCGTACCGTGGGTTTCGCACAGTGCCAGTAGGACCGGGATGCCATTCGTGAGGTCCATGAGGTAGACGAGCATGTCATCGGCATATAGGGACACTCTATCTTCCCAACCACCTCCCCATTGTACGCCTTTCAGCAGCCGGGTGGTTCTGATAATTGTGGCTAGGGGTTCCAGCACTAGGGCGAACAGTAGCGGCGAGAGTGGGCACCCTTGTCTCGTGCCCCGTGCCAGCGGAAACTCTCTCGATATGTGGCCATTCGCGGTCACTCGCGCCACGGGTTCGGCATACAGTAGTCTGATCCATGATATGAACGTCGGGCCAATACCCATATGTTCCAGGACCGCAAAGAGATAGCGCCACTCCACCATGTCAAACGCCATTTTGGCATCTAGTGACAGTACCGCCGCTGGTTCCCCCAACCGTGGTGCTCGCGCCAGCACCCCGTGCAGCCGTCTCAGGTTCAGCGCCGTACTCCGGTGCGGCATGAAGCCCGACTGATCCGGGTGTATCAGGTGTGGTAGGTGAGGCAGGAGCCTGGTGGCCAACAGTTTCGCCAGGATCTTACTCTCAGCGTTGAGGAGGGAAATCGGGCGGTACGAACCGCAGTCCTCAGGGGGTTTGCCGGGCTTGGGTATTGCAACAATTGTGGCCGTGCGTTGGTCAGGAGGCAGTCTCCCTCGTTTCCGACACTCTTGGAACATATCAAGCAATGGTGTGGATAGCGTTTCGGACATAACTTTGTACCACTCTATCGGGACCCCGTTGGGGCCTAGCGCTTTCCCCGGGTGTAGTGCCGTTATGGCCATCTGTATTTCCTCCGCTGTCAGGTCGGAGTCAAGCTCGTCCCGTTGGTCGGGGGTGAGAGTGCGGGTCTGCACTCCTAAGAGCGAGCTTTCTGCCATCTCCCGTGTGACCTCATACTCAGGGGTGTACACGGAGTGAAAGTGGTCTGCCAGGAGCTCCACTATTCTCGCCGGACTGGTGTGCGTCTCGCCATTGGGATCTTTCAGCTGGAGTATGGCCCTCTGACCTCCCCGCGCTTTCTCCAACCACGCCAGGAGTTTCCCTGCTTTGTCGCCTATGTCGTACACCCGACTCGCAGTAGCTGACATATGTTCCCTCACTCTGCGGCGCAGAAAGTCGGTATGTCGTTGCTGGGCTATTCGGAGCGCGTGCTGCGTGTCTCCGTTTGGGTTCCCTTCGTGGTCCTGCGTTGCCTTGGCAAGTTGTCCCTCTAGACCTACCAGTTCCTGACGCTGCGTGTGCTTGTGTTGTGCGATCACTGAGATCGCCTGCCCGCGGAGCACCGTTTTGTAGGCCTCCCACAGGACCGTAGGCGACGCCACCGATCCCACATTTTCGGTGAGGTAAGATCGCGTACTTCTTTTCAAGGCCTTGGCTATATCAGGCACCCCAAGGTATCCCGGGTAGATAGGGAAGATCCGCCTACTGGCCCGTTCCTGACTGGAGAGAGTCAGTGTTAGCGGGGAGTGGTCTGAGACCCCTCGCGGTCTAATCTGTGAGTCAGTGAAAGTGAGGTGCCCCCCTCCCAACGTCAGGAAATAGTCGATCCGCGACAGGCTGTCGTGAACCGTTGAGTAGTATGTGTAGTTCCGGTCCACTGGGTGGAGCCGCCTCCATATGTCCACTAAGCCTTGCGCTTCTATGAAGTCTTGCAATTTAGAGTGTGCCGGTGTTTGTGTACGTATTGGGTATCGATCTAGGGAGTCATGAGCCACTGCATTAAAATCCCCGCCCAGCACAAGAGTCCCCTCTGGAAGGTCTAATATGAATTTGCCTAGTTCCGGGAAGGCTATAGTGTGCAGTGCCGGCGGGATGTATACCGATACTATGTTGAGTGGTTCTCCCTCCCATTGTCCATGCACCGCTGCGAAGCGGCCCTGTGTGTCCGTTGCCACTGATTGAATTACAAACTTGGACGACCGGTGAATTAGTATCCCGGTGCCTCGGGACCCTCTCGTGAACTCAGAGTGTGCCACCATGCTATAGCCCCTCCTGTCTAGGGCCCTTGTGGCCGTGCCTGTGAGGTGTGTTTCTTGTAGTAGGACCAGGGCGGGATTTACCCTTTTTATACTCTGCAGGACCAGCCCTCGCTTGATTTTGTCGCCCAGGCCTCTCACGTTCCATGACATGAGGCTCAAGGGGGACGCCCGCCCTACATTAGTGTCCTCCCCCATCCTGTGCGGGTATACGGATTGAGAAGTTGTGCGCATGGAGGACCAGGAGGTCTGTGTAGTGACTCTGCGTGCAGTATCGTGACAGTGGCATTTTGTGGTTGTGCGCCCCCTTGTAGCAATCTTGACCCCGTGTAGAAACTAAGAACCATAACCCCATCCTACCCCCAACACCCCCCCTCCCTGCCCCCCTGCTCAACGGACTCAAAACTGCCCGCCCCCCCAACTCAGCAGAGTGCTTGATCCCCACCCATAACATAGTACTTGCTCGCTGGGGTGAAGGTTTCTCCGTGGTCGGCGGCCCCCTTCCTCAGCTGCGGAGGCCCTTCCGCCCAGTGTCCAAAGCGGCCTTGTCAGTCTTCGTTTTCATCGGTTCATCCAGTCGACAGCAGTGATTCACAGCCCCCCGTCTGCACTGTCCTCATGAAGATCAGCCAAAGGGGAATGTACCTCCGCGTCTTCGTCGTTGGTTTGCGAGCCCTGCCGCGAGCCAGCATTACGGTGTTTGTTCTGCCTGTTGGAGCGACGGGGGAGGCCCGTCGGTCTCCATCCCTCTAACCAATCTTGCGCCACCTCCGGGGAATCGAAAAACCAGGTCTTGTTGTCAGCCACGACCCGAAGCTTGGCTGGGAAGATCATGGAGTATGGGATTTCCCTGGCTCTCAGTTCTTTTTTGACTTCAAAGAAGGTCCTTCTCCTCCGTGCCACCTCGGCCGTGTAGTCAGGAAAGAATGCGAGTGTCGCGTTTTGGATTTTAATGGGAGGCGAGTTCCTCGCCGCCTGTAGGATGGCATCTCGATCCCTGAAATTGAAGAGTCTCGCTATTATTGGTCTGGGGTTAGCGCCAGCCTTATGGCGTCCTCCTGGCACCCGGTGCGCCCTTTCCACTGTGAAGAAGGCCGAGAGTCCTTTGGGCTTCAAAGTCTCTTTGATCAGGTTCTCGACATATAGGTCCATCGCCCTCGTGTCTTCCAATTCTGGCACACCTATTATACGGATGTTATTTCGTCTTGAGCGCCCTTCCTGGTCATCGAGCTTTTCGCGCAGTTCCTTGTTTTCTTTAGAGATGCGTTCCATGCTGATCTGCAGTTCAGACACGTCTTCAACCAAGGATTTGGTCACCACTTCCATGTTGTTCACCTTTTCCGTCATTTTATGAAAGTCCGCCCTTATGAGCGTAATCTCGGCTGAGATCGACCCCACCGTGGCTTGTACCTGCGTGAGGGCTCGCATGACGTCGTCTATTGTCGCCTTCTTGCCACCGGGCACGTCGGTCGTTTTACTTGATTGTGATTTGGCCTCCTGCGAGGGAGAGCCGGGCTTCTCATACGCGAACCGGTCCAGGCGTGACTGCGCCGCCACGTTTTTAGGTCCTTTGCCTGCCATTCCGTCGTCGCTTGGGCCGACTTGGTGCCGTGTAGTCGTCGCACTCCAAGTTCCACAGGGGCTGTGCCTCACAGACCTCCTCGGATAGCTAATAGGGGGCTGTTCCGGGGTCCGTTCAGTGTGTAGGGGTGGGGTGCAGCCTTCGAGGGACTTTCCAGGCACTGTGTCCAGTAAAGGCGCCCAGCTGGACCGGATCTCTCTTGTGTGGAGGTGAGAGGCCACCAGCAGGGTCTCGGGCTGTTGTGCGGGGTATGCAGCTGATCGGCGTTGCCCTGAGGGAACTGTCACCGCCCTCCTTGAGTGCCACGCGTGCCCCCTTCTCTTTGCGGCCGTCGGGCCCCCTGCTCGGGATCTCTGATGTAAATGGGGGGCCCCGTGCCTGTGCCAGCCAGATCCTGCCGGGGAAAGGACGGGCGCCCCGTGTGAATGTACTTCAGGTCTCAGGTCTCAAGCCGGGCGTGGGTGTCCTCGAGGTTCTTTGCGGCGTCTGGGCTCGTTGCCGCTCAAGGCGCCCTTGGGGAGTTGCTGCGTGGTACAGTTATTCAGCGCGGACTCCGCCGGCCAAGATGGCGGTCGCCGGCCTGGGTTCCGCCGCTCCGTGTGTCACCCTTCGCCCACGCCGGGCGTCTGCGATCTCTTTGCCCTCACCTCTAGTGCGCCTCCCGCCAGGCCCCTCCGGCTCTTGATGTCCGGCGACGGCGGCTGGGTGCTCCGGTCAATCTTCCACCGCCGCACTCCGTGGCTGGGCACTTCCGGTGTTTCTGCGCCCGATATGGGCCACTTCCTCCCGGCCTGCCACTTACTGTGGTCCTCGGTCCGGACGCTGTGCAGAGGCCCCTCCTGGGCACTGCCAGAACCGCACTTCCCGACCTCGGATTGAGGTCCCGCTTGCACGGTATGTCGCCGCTTGGTCCTAGGCTTCCGTGCCTTCCCGCCTGGGAGGTTTCAGAAACGGATGGATGCTCGGATTGATCCAGGGAGCCGCCTCAGTCACGGAGCTCTCCCTCTAGGCTGCCGCCATTGTCGGCTGCTAGCCACGCCCCCCTCAGCTGGGCTCTGTTGATCAACTAAAAGACATTCCAGAGGCTAGCCAGGGCCCTTGCCCAACTCCTTTCTGCTGCTTGTTAAAGGAATAAGTATTTGCAAAGTCAATAGGTCTCACCTTTAAAAGGCTGAGCTTTGGCTATACCAGTACCTCTTGGCATTATGAAAAAAATAAGACTTCCAAAATAGCTGCTGGTGCGTGATGAATCTCAGGGGTGTGCAAAATTCACGTAATTTACATTTGTGTAATTACACAAAATTTCTACAAAATTTGGCAACATTTTGTGTAAATACTTGAAATGCAAACGTGGCTCTTGGCACTATGGTTTAGCGCAAGCACAATATTTTAGTGTGCAATTCAGCCTTCCAGCCATTGTGAACTTGAGGTTGGATTTTGTGATAAAAAATTGCTCAAAACACACGTCGCCAATAGCAGCTACTTGTGCTCCTGGTCGTTCGTGTTGCTCCTGTGCTTTTCCACGAAATTTTTGCCATGAACAGGGTCTAATTACATAATGTGGCAGAACCGCATAATTTCAGATCAACGACATGAAATTACCAAAACGACATGAGATTACGCCAGTGTAATAGAAATTTTGCCTGGGCCTTGTGCTCTAAGAGCAGGAAAAATAAAATGATAATAACATTGTTTTTATCATTTTATTCTTGATAGCTTTGGGGCTCAGTTAGGGAGGGGTGGGCTTGGTGGCACAGGGGGAGGAGTGGATTGCACACTCCAAGTGTGTAAGATGTTTTGGCCTGCCATTTTGTTGCCAAGGTGGTGAGGTCCTTCGGCTTTGATGTGCTGTCATATGCCGACGACACCCAGATCCTGGTTTCCATCACTCAGTCTGCAGGTGTTTCAGCCCTTAATTTTAGGGCATGTATTAAAGCAGTCTCCGTATGGATGGTGCGAAACTTCCTTAAATTGAACGGGGGAAAGACTGAGGTCATGATTTTTGGAGGAAACCAGGACCTGTGGTCAAAGGAGTGGTGGCCACCCTCTTTGGGGAAATGCCCTCATCCTACCCCATCTCCTAGGAACCTCGGAGTGCTAATCGACTCAGCTCTTTCATTTGACTCCCAGGTAAACAGAACGGTGTCCACCTGTTGTGCCATTATAAGAACACTCAGGAAGATCGCCCCGTATCTGTCTCAGGCAGCCCGAAGACAAGCAACAGTTGCCTTGGTCTTATCGAGGCTCGATTACTGTAATGCCCTCTATAGCGGCATTAATAAGAGCTCCATCAATCGCCTTCAGGTGGTGCAGAACGCCGCGGCCAGGATGGTCTTGAACATTACTCGGCTTGCCTCGGTAACTCAGGCCAGAAGGGAGCTCCAATGGCTCCCGATTCTTTCCAGGATCTCGTTCAAACTCCTCTGTATGGCCCACAGAGCTGTATATGGCTCAGGCTCAGAGGGTATTAGGTCCCTTTTGTGTGTCTACACTCCTAAAAGAGCCCTCCGCTCAGCCTCTAAGAATCTGCTCTCGGTCCCTAGATTTGTGAAGGCAAGGTGGGGTGGAAGAGCCTTTTCCACCTTGGCCCCCAAACTCTGGAACTCCCTCCTTCCGGCACTTGCCAGCCAGTCCTCCATTCCGGTCTTTCGGAAACTTCTGAAGACTTGGCTTTTCTCCCCGGCATACTAGCGGTCTTGCTTCAGGTAGTTTGAGATCTTGTGTCTGTCTGTCTCTCGCGCCTTGATGCCCCCTGGGGCTAAGTCTGCGCGTTATAAAATTATTTTCATTCATTCTTTCAACCAAACAGTCATGCACACTTTGCATGTTCCCCACCAGGCTGTCACAGCCTGGTGAGGAACATGCACAGGCTCCCTTTCCTCATCTGAGAACCAAACCACAGTGCTCAGACCAATCACAATGCTGCATTGCAGCGTTGGGGTTGGCTAAGGGGAGCCTGTGCATTTCCTGCTCCCGGGACCCACCGGCGAAGGAGACAAGAGGAGGTAAATGCTTGTTTCTTTTGTATTCCCACCCCCTTACCTCCCCACACCACCCTGCCACCCCCATCCCCTGCCAGATGCTACTGCACACATGCTGATTTAATCTTGGAATGTTTTTTCTGATAAACAAAACTCCCATTCCAAGATCCCCACTGATGCTTGCTCAACCGTGTGCTTATTTTGTAATACCCTGGTGGCTATTTTGCCATATTATTTCAAAATTGCTGTTTCAAGTTTCAAATGTATTTTAATAAAAAAAAATGTTAAAAGAGGAAAACCGTGTGATAACATTGAAAGCTAAAAAACAAATGAAACCAGCATTGGCAAAGCCAATAGGTCTGGCATTGGCTGACACTCTTTTGGCTATGCCAGTGCTTTAATTTAATCATTGTTTTTGTAAAACTTTATTTTTGAGTAGCTGAAGAGCTCTCATCAATATAAAAGGAACAATAAACAGTGGCTCAAAGCAAAAGTATTTTGGTCTTTCAAAGGACACTTTGCCATAAAAGCCCACAGTACTGAAGGGAACTGCTTTTTGTAGATGTACTCCTTGTGTCTTTGGAAACAGCAGAATGCCATCACTCGCAGTGAAGTTAGTTGGTGGCTGAAGTAGTTGATCACTTTCCCAATGGTCTGTGCTGTAGTGGGCAGAAGAAAAATATCACTGACACAACAGACCAGTGGATGAAGAGGGCTGACTGAAATCTCCCCCTATAAGTAAATATGTTATGGATTTAATTTAAGTAAAAACAAACGGTCTTGCCTTAAACAAGACCTAAAAATAGTCCCTGAGATTAGCAGTGAAAGGACACAATTGATCCATTCAAAACAATGGTAGAAACAAAATTCTGCAGTAGCAAGACAAATACAAGAATTGAGAGAAAGCCAACAAATCAGGGGCATCTAGTTTAGATAGACAATAAAGCTATTGAATCATGGCAAGGAGCTGACCCTTAGCCCACTCTATGTAGCACTTTATTCACAGCGAGCTGAAGACATCTTTACGAAAGACCTAAATAAGCATTTGCAAGGCAATTGGTCTCACATTTGCCAGAGTTTAAGCTATTGGCATTGTAAATGACAGTGCCTTTTATTTATCTGTTTTTTTAATTAACACATATATAAAAGGCATTGTTATTTACAATGCCAATAGCCCAAACTCTTATAAATTCAAGACCTATTTAAAGAAGCACCCGTTATTGTTCCAGCTGTTCGAAAAGTGAAAGCACGTGTGGCACACTGAGGAGCATATTCACAAGAACGTCTGATAACCATCGCAAAAGTAACTTAACGCAACTCTCAACATCGCAGTCTATCGCAGGAAAATGACGCCCGGTTAACCAAGTATTCACAACATGCGATACCATGCGATAGTCTCCAGATAACGCGTCAAATGTCTGCGTTAAAATCAACGCCAAACCTCAAAAATGCGAAACACAAATGCAAGAAAAGCTGCGATGAGGCCAATCGCGATACAAAAATCAGTGAAAACCAGCGGCAGGCCTGCAATTCACACGCATCAGGTGGGAAAAT
Source organism: Lissotriton vulgaris (assembly GCF_964263255.1). Classification (NCBI taxonomy): domain Eukaryota; kingdom Metazoa; phylum Chordata; class Amphibia; order Caudata; family Salamandridae; genus Lissotriton; species Lissotriton vulgaris. Next base: position 865,867,690 of record NC_141687.1, on the reverse strand, counting down.
CACAATAAAAGCAGAACAAAACCCAGACAAAAAAATGACGAACAACAGCGAAGCACAATGGATGTCGCTGGAGTAAGTATGGAGGAGAACCAGAACCCCACAAGTCCCCCGGAGGACCTGCCTGGGACCTCGGGTCAGGGAAGGCCAAAGAGAAGAAGGGTAGGAAGAAGCGGTTCAGTCAGCAGGAAAACAGGATTCTGATAACGGACGTGGTAGAACACCATCAGCAACTGTTTGTCACCTCCACTGTGTCATTGGCAACCAAAAATTGACTATGGCAGTCCATCGTGGACAAGGTGAATGCAGTGGGAGTGCTGAAGAGGACAATGGAAGAGTTCAAGAGGTGCTGAAATGATGTCAAGTGAAAAACCAAGCTGAAACTCGCCAACATTCGGAAGGCAGCAATGCAGACTGGAGGTTGGAGCCCAGCACCACAGGAGGAGCTGGACGAGATGGAGGAAATGGTGTCAGTCATCAGTGGGGAGACAGTGGATGGAGTTGGGGTCCGGACACTGCTCAACATGACCGGACACAACAGCAACAGGGTGAGTAACGACCAGGGACTGGGGGGACAGGGGAGATGGGCCCAATGGCACACAGATTCCAGTACTAGGTAAATCTTACTTAGTGTCCCCTCGTTGCACTCCTGAGGGTTTGAAACAACCCTTGTTCTATGGTTCAAATAAAATCCACAAACAATCTGTTTTGCTTTTTCTAAAGAAATTCCTTTCTTTGTTTTATTTAATATTTTAGAAATTACAATGTTGATTTTCACATCTGAATGTAAAGCATATAGTTCTTTCAAACAGATTCATGATATCAACTTTATCATAAGTGGCATTTCAATTGTCCCAATGCATTTCGGGTTCAAGACCCTTCATCAGGGGAATATTTTTCTGAAAACAAAGATTCAAAATTCAAGGACTTGGAGCATCCCATCATATTTGTCAAATTCAAACAAAGGTATATAATGGGTCCTCAGGTACATGCATGTGACTCGTTTATAGGAAGCAAAGGGAATATAGAAGATAGGTAGAAGGAAATAAGTGTAGTGGTTTAACTAAGTTCGAGGCTTGTGAAAGTGGTAGAAAAAAATACCACACTGGAGTAGCAAATCGCTGTAATATAGTATCCATTAGTGCAAAACAACGTGCCCAAAGACAACGACAAGAGTGTGATTTGAGATTTATTATGCGCGTTATAAGTGGAAAAGACCTTGGTGTTTAACTGTGTGTTAAACCGAGTGACAAACCTTTATGACCTTCACGAGTGAAACCGATGTGTAATCATTGCCATGATGACAATGTTGAATGTGTCTATTAAAGCGCGCTATCAGTTAACGAAAAATCAGGCACCTACCTAAGCAATGCCACAGCTCTACGAAAAGGTTAGCAGTCGCCCTAGCTCATACGTAAAAAGTCAGCAGAAACGCTGTAGGTAAAATGTGTGGCTTACCTAGCCAATTGTTATGAAGGTTCTCTATGGTGAGACCATCTTCCTTGCTACTGGGTTACGGTGTGTCAACGCTGGAACTGCACACCAGGGGCTTTCAAGTGTATGCACGTTTCAAGGTAAGTGAACTAGAAATAGGATAGTGAATAGGAGAATGGTTGCCATTTTTAAAAAGCGAGTGAGTGAAATGTGAATACCGGCGGTGGCCATCTTTAAAAGGTGACAGTGGAGTTAAAAGATGAGCGGTGTAAGTAGTAAAAAACAAATAAGCAATATAAACAGATTTAGATTCATCGATTAAATAAGACGCTTACGAAATTCTGTGATAATATATTACAAAAAACTACTGTATTCAATGCGTTAGTTAAGCCCTTTGGGGTAGCATGAGTCCAATTTTTTTTATCCATAACAGTTCTCTCTGCGGTAGTCTTTTTTTAATGTCAACTTCCTCTAGAAGAGGGACCAATTCAAGTACCAAGAATCGCAGTTGACTGACGTTATGTCTGTGGTTGGTGAAGTGAACTGCTAATGGAGATTTTTCAGAATGGTTTCAAATGTTACTCTTGTGTTCGGTCAACCGAACCTTGATTTTCCGTTCTGTTTTTCCTACATATATTAATCCACAAGGGCACTTCAATAGGTATATTAGATTTTTTGAGTCACATGTAGCTGTTGTTCAAAGTTGAATTGGAGTACCCTTATGGCACACATACACAATTGAGCTGAGCACATCTGTGGATAAACCATGCACCAGCCCCCAACTCCCACCAAAAGACCAATGTACCCGAGTATGCAACATCTCAGCACTGTACAAGCACTAAATTCAAAGGCACACCACATGAAAGGGAGAAGGGGTAGCAAAATCAGAGCTGCAGGGGCGACTCTCCCAACATGCAGTACACACAAATAACATGCAGAGCATATCAACACTGACAATGATGTGGCACAAACCGCAACACGTTCCCAACACAACACAGGACACAACGGGTGCAGTCTGGGTGTAGACACTGGCCAATCACATTTGGCATTGCAGGGAAATGTGAGTTGACAATGTACAAGTACAAACACACACGTCTGTTGTCGAAATGTCCACTGTCCCCCATCAAATAGGCAGCTCCTCCCAAACAGTCACAATGTACACAGTCATGCAGTCCGTATGTGCAAAGCAATGAGCATGGAAGGTCCAGGGATTCCAGGACTATATCTATTTTCATAGAGATTCCTGTGTACACGGCGGAAACATACTCAAAAACTCTGGACCTTTTAGAGTTTTAAGAATTGAGAGTTTTTAAATAGGGAGAGTATGTATTCCAAGTTAGGATGCTATATAGGGTTGAATTCAGTAGTCATTGATGCAATCTTTCACTCAAGAAAATGGTCGATCCAATTTTTAAGAAAATAGATTTTTATTTATGCAAAGGTTGAATATTGACAGCCGACACGTGTTTCGCCCTCTGTGGCGAATTGCGCCAGGGCTTTCTCAAGGCTAGATTCAATTGTTTGGTGTCATTCTGTTGGATTCTCTAGTATGCATTACCATTTATATATATCACAGTACATTCTATAAGTAATTCAATTTGGAGTTAATGTAAGTAAACATGTACAATGTGACAACATACATGTGAACACATTGTTAAACTGCATCTCCTATTCACATTGCAGAGGGAGAATCAACACCTCCTGCAGAGCAGCCCGATCCTCTCTCCTCTGATGACGAAGATGCCGCCACAGCTTTGACTCTTATGCCCTCCAAGGGTTCATTGACAGCCTCCGCAGCCCACCTCGAGAAGCGGGGCAGGCCAGCTGCAATTAGGAGATCCACCCCCTGCACAGACCACACAGCAGGCAGCACCCACCACCATGGCTGCCTCCCAGGGCACCTACAAAGAACACATGGCCTTCCAACACCGTGTGTTGGGGTGCCAGGAGCAGCTGGCTGAAATGGTGCGGTGGGCTTCGACCACATGGCAGACATACTAGATGCCATACCTGGGTGTCTAAGTCCCATCAGGGACCACTCACGGTCCCTAACAGACACCCACACTCTGCTCCATGCTCTTCAATGGACCATGGCTGACATTGCTGGAGCCCTGACTCAGAGAATAGAACAACTGTCCAGTCAGAGTTGCTCTAGCGATGTCACATGGGAGTTGGGAAACATGCAGAGATTAATGGAGACCATTGAGCGGGCAAATGCGGAAAGAGCGGCTGACATAAGTGCACACCAGCGAGTGGTAGCTGGGTTCCTCACTGACCTCAAACCCATCCCCATGGCATTGCTGCCACAAGGCCTGGCGCTGATGCATGCTGCTGCTACCACTACATCCACATCTCTGCCCCCTGAAGCTTCAGTGCCACACAGTGCGCCAGACATTTCACCTCCGGCCCCTGAGGTGTCACTGCCACAAAGTGCTGGAGAAAGGGCACCAACACCCACACGTGAGGCACATGAAACAGCAGAGGACGAAGATGCGGATGAAACTGACTTCATGGTAATAAGGACACAGTAGTATTCATCTCCACCATATGGCCTGTTTCTGCTTGGTTCTGACCTCTGCATCATCACTTTCCACTGTCCCCCAATGCACCCTGCGACACTCACCTTGGACCTCATCATGGACTGCCATATGCTGTTTTATCACCAATGACACAGCAATCAGACTGCGGACTGAACTTTGGACTTGTCATTCCCTAAAGTACTCTGGCTGGCCCTCCACGGGCCAACATCGTCATGGGGGGTTTACACGGCCCTGTATTGCTCCAGATGCAGCACTCCACTGAATGTGCATTAAACATTCCTAATCACACAGATGTGTTGTGTCTATGCAATTTCCAGTGTGGGAGTATGGATGAATGTAGGGTCAGGGAATTCCTCTTACATCCATGTGGCTCATGTCATTGGACTTGGGTCACAGGATGGCACATTGCCCATTGCGGTCCGGGTGGCGCAGACACAACAACAGGGACACACCCAAGTGTTACTTCTTTGTCCAGCCCAGTATGGAACCACACACAGAGCCCCAGGGTTATTGTTCAAACCCTTACGCTGGACTGGCATACGCCAGGCCAGCCCACCCCGCTTACGCTCACAGGGGGGGACAACGCTACATGTCCCAGGTCTGCCCTGTAGTAATCTACTGGTACAGGTCTAGTTGTCAGCATGCTGCAGCCACTCCCTCACGGCTGGTTTACACCCACACCACACCCATCCAACACACGCGTCACAGGACATGTGACCCTGTCAATAAAAAGGGCCGGGAGCATGTGCTCGATGCCATTTCTAACTTCCCGCGGGGTGTATCCGTGTGGTGTGCATGTAGGCATGGGGGCCCAGGGGTTGGCTACATCACATTCCGCCGGCCCGGGGGTGACATGATGGCATCCGCACCACAATACTCAATCATAGAGGGTCCATGACATTCAGATATCTGGACTCTATTTCAGATGACGGATCTGTTTCAGATGAGGGACCTGGTGAACTGCACTACATACCGGCATGTGGTTGGAGACACACCAGTGGCAGCAGGTGAGCAGTGTGGCCTGGGTGCGCATTGTCAGCACTCTCTCTCCCTCTCCATCTCCTCTGTCATCTTTGTCTCTCTCCCCCTCTCTGTCTGTTTATCTCTCGCTCCCCCCCTCTGTCCGTCTATCTCTTGCCCCCCCTCTCTGTCCGTCTTACTCTCGCTCCCCCTCTCTGTCCGTCTTTCTCGCGCTCCTCTCTCTTTCTCTCTCTCTCTCCTTCGCTCGCTGTCCTTTGATGTGCGCAAAACACACCTTCTCATCATGATTTTTGTCTGGCAGGCTGTGACCTACGGATTGTCCTGAGGGTAGCCACCATGTGTCTTTATTTCTGTTCTGTGTTTATTTGAATACATTCTCATTTGTTAATTTGAAGGTGAATGTTTGATGCTCATTATTGTGACAACACATGCATATCACCAAATGTGATTGTGCGACATCAGGCGGATAATTTGGTACATGATTCCGTGTAGTTGATGTGGCATGTTGTTAGCCAGGGGGGGAGGACCCAGGGAGGGTCCCAGGGAGGGGGTCCTGGGGGTGGTGGTGGTGGGTATTGTGGCCCTGTTGGAGCTCCCAGCTGCATGATCACTGGCTCCATGGCATCTGTTGCCCTTCAGGTGTGGCTCTGGGCTGGGCTCCCTTTTGTGGTGCAGGCTGTGGTTTGACTTTGCACCAGGTCAGAGGAGGTGTTAATTTCCTGCTGCTAAAACGCCTTAGCGCGTGTTCTGTGGTCTTTTCGCAAATCTGGCTGTTCGTTGAGATGTTGCGGAGTGGTGTTGTCGTGGCTTTTGGCACGGGAACGCCTACTCTGCATCTCATTAGCGATAGTTGCGGGGATCATCTGTGGCGATGTTTTTACGGCTACTATCGCAGGTAAACTGGTGCCTTGGGCTATGGGCTGTTAGCACCAGCTTGTGAATGGGGTGATATATTTATCGCGCCTTTGGCTGTGATAAAGTGCCGTTAACTCGGCGATAGCTCCTTGAGAATATGCCCCTGAATGTTGCAGGAAAGCATGTCGTGCCTGCAGTAGGAAAAACTCATTAAAGAAAATAGTGCTTACAGACTAAAAAAGACTTACAGTGTAACAACGGAAGTAAAAGGGCCAGTCCTCATGGGAGGTTACAAATAAAGACAAGCCGGTACTAAGGAGGGACTAACAAGCCTTTTAACGAATCAGAGGCCAGAATTTGCAAAGGCACAATGACACAAGCCAATTACAAATATCGGCAGAGAGTCGGCGGGGCATCCATTCCATACTCCAATACAGCATGATGCAGATCAGCGCATGCGCTGTCAGGCTCGGCCTAAAAACAAGCAGCTTCCTGCATAATGAGCTGCTGTTACACACAATGAACAAAAATAAAATACAAAATCTGCATTTTTTCGATTTACATAGAGCTTGTAGTTTTGATTAAAGGCTGATTAAGAATGTGTACATATGTCTCTCGGACACAAGGAGTTTTTGAATCTCTTGGCTCGTGTTTCACTTCTTCAGGCCAAGAAAGACCCGTGCCTTGGCTCTGGCTTGGTGCGCCCTGTTAATGTGGTGGCTTTCCCACCCCTAGATGCATACAAAGTGATACATTGCTGTATCCATCTTAAAGTTAATTGAACCTGGTGGAGAATTGATATCTATGAGTATTTTTATTATACTGAGGCTTAGACCAGAAGGTACCCCGATGTCCCAGCCAAATGTCAGTGATGACTACCGGACTAGGCAGAGCACAAGTCCTAAACAAGCATTTGCAATGCAATAGGTCTCGTTTTAGGAAAGTTTGAGCTATTGGTCTTGTAAATGAATTTTTTTTTATATTTCTGTGTTGGTTTTGAAAATAGCTAAATTATTAGCTTTGCCATTTACAATGCCAAAAGTTATAACTTTCGCAAATGTGACACCTATAGCATTTGTAATGCAACATGTTTTGTATTTACGTGACTTAGATGTATTGATATTACAAATTACAATGGCTTTTAATTTTTTTAAATAATTAATACTTAAATAAAAGTGATTGTAATTTATAGTGGCAATAGCTTAAACTTTTGTAAATAACTTTTGTGAAGATTATGTTCAGTGTATTTTATTGTGACGAAAATTCAAGAACAGAAGTGAAATATTAACATCTTTTTGTAACATTTGTAATAAAGCTTGAAACATTGAGAGAACATATTTTAACCAGTTGTTGTTGAATGGTTGCGCAGATTGATGCTGGGGTGGGACTGAGTGATGCTGTGGTGGTGCAGAGTGGTGCTATGGGGATGCTGAGTGGTGCTGAGTGATGCTGGGGTGGTGCTGAGTGATGCTGGGGTGGTGCTGAGTGATGCTGAGTGGTGCTGTGGTGGTGCTGAGTGATAATGTGGTGGTGCTGAGTGATAATGTGGTGGTGCTGAGTGATGCTGTGGTGGTGCTGAGTGATGCTGTGGTAGTGCTGGGTGGTGTTGTGGTGGTGCTAAGTGGTGGTGTGGTGGTCCTGAGTGATGCTGTGGTGGCGCTGAGTGGTGCTGTGGTGGTGCTGAGTGGTGGTGCTGAGTGATGCTGTAGTGGTGCTGAGTGATAATGTGGTGGTGCTGAGTGATGCTGTGGTGGTGCTGAGTGATGCTGTGGTGGTGCTGAGTGATGCTGTTCTGGTGCTGAGTGGTGGTGCTGATGCTGAGTGATGCTGTGGTGGTGCTGAGTGATGCTGTGGTGGTGCTGTGTGATGCTGTGGTGGCACCGAGTGGTGCTGTGGTGGTGCTGAGTGATAATGTGGTGGTGCTGAGTGATACTGGGGAGGTGCTGAGTGATGCTGGGGTGGTGCTGAGTGGTACTGAGTGATGCTGGGGTGGTGCTGAGTGATGCTGGGGTGGTGCTGAGTGATGCTGTGGTGATGCGATAGATAGAGTGTAATTATGTGGCTTGTAACTATGTGGCACTGAGTGGTATTGTTTGGAGTGTATGTTGCATTGAGTGCATTGTAATTATGTAGCATATAATTATGTGGCACTGAGTGGAATTGTGTGGAGTGTGTAATGCATTCAGTAGAGTGTAATTATGTGGCGTGTAATTATGTGGCACTGAGTGGTTTTTGGAGTGTATGTTGCATTGAGTGCAGTGTAAATATGTGGTGTGTAACTATGTGGCTCTAAGTGGTATTCGGAGTGTATGTTGCATTGAGGGCAGTGTAATTATGTGGCATGTAACTATGTGGGACTGAGTGGTATTTGGAGTGTATGTTGCATTGAGTGCAGTGTAATTATGTGGCGTGTAATTATGTAGCACTGAGTGGTATTTGGAGTGTATGTTGCCATCCATCTGCGGGGCCCTGATTTCCGAGAGCGCGTGTACAGAATCAGAGCGCGTGGCACTCCCAAACGCAGTAGATTGGTTGGAAGCGCACACCGAAGCACAGCACAAATGCGAGCGCACAGGACACTTCCTGTGTGGAAGTGCATTGGGTTTCTAGATTACGTATTCACAATAGTACCAAGTAAAGATAATCATTCACCCATTGTGGCTTCCAAAAAGGATGTGCGTCATATAGAAACTGGGACGGAACATAGGCCAGGGCCAAAATAAAAGTGGCCCCTGTTACAGAATTAGATAGTTAAAAAGTTGCCTGCGTTTGCAAATCAGTGCAGTTTTGAATATGTTAAGACAAGCGGTGTGAGTGTTTTGCAAGGAATGGGAGGGTGTATGCATTTGTCCTCGCTGCGGGCAATGTGTATGTCAACAGTAAACAAGGCACGGCCTGCAGCCGTGAATAAGTGACGGCGGGGGCGGGTGACTGATTTCCGAGAGCGCTGTACAGAATCAGAGCGCATGGCACTCCCAAACGCAGTTGATTGTTTGGAAGCGCACACCGAAGCACAGAACAAATGCGAGCACACAGGACACTTCCTGTGTGGAAGTGCAATCGGTTTCTAGATTACGTATTCACAATAGTACCAAGTAAAGATAATCATTCACCCATTGTGGCTTCCAAAAATGATGTGCGTCATCTGGTAGGATGCAAGGTCACACAAACCCTGGAAAGGGTGGAGAGCGGCAGGAAGAATATATGTTTTATGAAATGCCTGAAACACTGTAGAGACGAACATTAAAGCTATACTGAAAAAAAGAGTCGACTACGTCTTCTGCATTCCTCCTGGCCTAAATGTCTGAATTACCACTGGAATATTATAATTACAAAGCTGGCATAAAGCAGGCTGAAGATCAAGTTACTAATTTCTTGCGAGCAAGCGCTGTAAAGCGGTTTCTGCCAGTAGCGGCTCTCCTGACAAAAACCGTGTGTCTCGTTCATGATGTGACCTGTGGGGAAAACTGGCTTTAATCAAGCAACCTAAAAATGGTATGCAGTTGTGGTCCTGGCTCAAATATCAGACAGCGGGGGAAGAAAATGAAGGGGTTGGAAAAAGATTTCAACGCAGCAACATGTGAAAACAACGTTCTTAACCTTCTCTGCCGTCCGTGCTTGTACAGAACCTGGGACGGAACATAGGCCAGGGCCAAAATAAAAGTGGCCCCTGTTACAGAATTAGATAGTTAAAAAGTTGCCTGCGTTTGCAAATCAGTGCAGTTTTGAATATGTTAAGACAAGCGGTGTGAGTGTTTTGCAAGGAATGGGAGGGTGTATGCATTTGTCCTCGCTGCGGGCAATGTTTATGTCAACAGTAAACAAGGCACGGCCTGCAGCCGTGAATAAGTGACGGCGGGGGGCGGGGCAGCTGAAGCCTTTGATGTGGCAAATGCTGCTGGCAGGGGAAGCCTGTGGGGAAATGCGAGGCGCGGCCGTGAATAAGTGACGGCGGGGGGCGGGCAGCTGAAGCCTTTGATGTGGCAAATGCTGCTGGCAGGGGGAAGCCTGTGGGGAACTGCAAGCTCGTGCACGAAGGAGCTTGTGGTCACGGGATTTCACGTGAACTGTTGAGAATCCTCTTCATAAAAAAGTGGATGGATGGCAAAAGGTCTCTCTACGAGACCTAAAAAAGAAGTGGCGGGACGCTGATGTCACAACAGGAAGTGACGTCACAAAAGGTGGCTTGCTCTCAGTTGCAGATTATAGTTATCAAGCTCCCGGTAAAATAAGAAGGGGGGACGCCGTCCACCAGCGTGGTACCGCGATTCGAGCCTTGGGAATAGGTCTCAGGATTGTATTCAGTGTATTTCAGTAGTTGAGAAGTATGTTATTTTAACAAAATTAATAAGATTTTTTTTACAAGTATTTGTGACCCACGTTGCCATGAAACTGTTAAAGTAGAGTCTCCTATGCAGCATGTTGTGTACCTTCCAGCGGTGCATGTGTAGCCACACTACTAGGGCAATTATGAGATTTGTTCCTTGTCTTTATAACAAGCTCCAACGTAACCTGGGAGTGAACTATTTATATTAAATGTTAATGCATCCCATAACTGCACTGTCCAAATCGATGTCGGTTGTTTTTTTAATGCATGGGACAACTTAGCAATCCTTGCGGAGGCAATTCCCTTTTTCTGAAGCAATTCGTAGAATACCCTTTCATTCCCTTAGCCTAAATGCTAGCTGACAAATAATCAAAGTTTTTTTTATCTAATTAGTGGCGAGAGGTGCTAGGCATCTATTGAACTAAGTGGAGAAAACGTCAAGTGATTGCAGTTGCATTTTCAAATGACTTATTTGTGTTAGCTGCACCAATTGGTTTCAGGTGGGATTTTATAGAATATGCATATATAGGTTATGTCTAAAAACAAGGGTTATTTGAAGCTATTACTCGTGAACAATGACTTAAATAAATTCACATTATTCGCTTACTTACTAAAGCTCGACAAGTTCTCAGCGATTCATACATTTATGTTCTGGTGAAGTTTTCCCTATAATCTGGCAATATTTACCTGCATAGTTGGTATTGAGAATGCACTTGCTATTTTCCTGTGAACTTACTTTAAACTGTTTCCTTTCAGATATGAAACTGGTTGGTTATTGGTTTTAATTTGTTTCTTTAAACTAATTAAATGTGGCACGTAAGTCCTGATTTTAACATGAAAACAGACAAGCAAGAATCTGTGATCCAATTTTGGTTGAGAGAATAATAAAAATCTTAATTTTGTTTGTCAGAGCTAAAAGCTCATTTGACGAAATAACGAGAAATGCAAGTAATAACTACTGGAATTTTCATCTGGTTTCATATCATGCTAAAAAACAATCACTGACAAAGCCAATAGGGCTGGCATTGGCCGCCAGTCTTGTGGCAATTCTTGTTTTGTTTTCTCATGGTTTTTGCAAAACTTTATTTTTTGAGAAGCTGCTGAGCTTTCAGCAATCTTAAAAAAAGAAAATTGGATAAAGGCAGAAATGTTTTAGTCTCTGAAAAGCACACATTACTATAGTACCCTAATGCCCTGAAGGAAACTACGTTGTATGTAAAATAACTATGATTTGCGGCCCTTGTGAAACAGCAGCATATCGTAACTCATAGTGACGTCAGCCAATTGCGGAAGTGGGCTGTTGCATTTACAGCGGGTGAAAATAAAATGTGAATGACACAACCACGGACAAATGGATGAAGCGTGGCTGAGAATACCAATAAATCATTATGTCAAGCACATAACTGTAGTAAAATCAAAAGGTCTTGGCTAACATAGACCTAAAATAGCCAATTCTTATAACATTGGTTGCCAGTCTCTTGCCTGTGAGAAAGAAAGAGAACAGGAAAGCAAGAAAGAAAGAAAGAAAGAAAGAAAGAAAGAAAGAAAGAAAGAAAGAAAGAAAAGTGGTAAAGTCAAAAGGTCTTGGTAAACAGAGATCTAAAAAGCATATTGTTATGCAATTGGCTGACAGCCTCTTGCCTTAAAGAAAGAAGGAAAGAAAAAAAGGAGAGAAAGAAAGAAAGGAAAATGGAAAAAAGGAGAAAGAAAGAAGGAAAGAAAGAAAGAAAGAAAAAAAGAAAGAAAGAAAGAAAGAAAGAAAGAAAGAAAGAAAGAAAGAAAGAAAGAAAGAAAGAAAGAAAGAAAGAAAGAAAGAAAGAAAGGTCTTTCCTAACAGAGACCTAAAAAAGTCAATTGTTATGGAAGTGTCACAACTGCTGCAAATTAAACATGATATAGTTTGCTTTTCTTCCTGGGCAAATAATGTTTTCTGAATAAACGTAAAAACAAAAACATTGGCACTGAAGGTTACAAAACAACAAACCAATGGATGAAGAAAGCTGTCTGAAAGCCCCTTAAAGTAAGTCTATTATACATATAATTTTAGTAAAATATAAAGGTTTTGGTTAACGGCAGGCATAACAAGTAAGAATAGCAATCATTTGCACAGCGCAGGCTACAAATGTATGCTATCTAGGCACTGAAAAAAATTGTTGCCAATGCTAGTTGTTACTGGCACACATTGAATGTATTGAAAAATATGACCACCAGGGATGGCAAGTTACTGATGGCCATTAGTAAACACACACATAACTTCCTGTAAAGAGAGGAAAAATCCTGCAACCGCATAATCTATGAACCTGCCCATATCAAAAGCATCAGCCTGTGCAACAGGACAAAGACCAACATCGCTGGCTAGTAACCTATGCATATGATGTAGCCTAATAAGTAGCTCATATAGCAAATCCTGTACTGAGGCATGTGAGAGGACATCTAACACACCATAGGAGTGTGCACATGCTGAAATACTACCACAATCCACCTATGCACATGCAATCTCCTAAAAGCAATTCAGGAAATTATGGCATCTGGTATTGAGTCTTATTCATGCTGGACCCAGTCTGATTTGCCGACATGGAACACATTTAGCAGCACCTCCACATTGTCTGTTTTTCATTCAGAGCAGGAGCATGTAGGGTATTTGAGGGCGATTCTTATTTTTACTTTCATCTGGGCCCCCCACAAAGACCTCACATAAAGGGACATCAGCCCTCTTTATATTGGAGTTCCATCCACTCTGGGAGCTGAGTTATCTGAAATCTAACACCTAGATGTAAGAGATATTCATGCACTTTAAGAATATTAGATGTATCTGTGTGAGTAACTACTCTAATAACAATTTATATAGAACTTACTAATTGATTTTTTACATTTAATTTATTTGATAACTTTACTCATTCCAATGTAGGGTGTCAGAGTGCTTTACGTCACACACATAATACCAGACAGTGAATCCTAAAAGTGTGTAAATCAATGTATAGGAAATGTTAAATAAGACAATGAGGGTTGCAGGGTTTCTGAGCCACATGGCATTCATACTGGTAATCATTCTATGTTATGATATTACTTCATCTGGAGGAACACAAAGGCCCTAATTACGATGTCGGTTGTGGAATATGGAATAGGAACTGACGACTTCAGGTTAGCGGTTCCGACCGCATCATTTGGATGTGATCACACATAGTGCTGTCTGCCCCATTCATTTTCTTATTAGAGCTTGTGCATCAGGTGGAAAATGCCCGCAGCGTAAGCTCCCATAGAAAAAGGGATGTTTCCAAACGTCCCTGCACTATGTGGCAGGCACAGTGAGGTGCAGGGATGTTTCGGGGGGCACCATAGGTGCCCCCTAGAGCCAAATGCGGATGGTCAGGGGGCCTGCTAGGAGCCCCCAAAGTCTGTTTTCGACAGCCAATCCATGTCAGAAAAGCCAACATGGATTGGCTGTCAGAAACCAACATCATAATCCCGACTTCAAAAGACACACAATGGATGGACGGAATGCAGAACAAATCAAAACATTCACCTCCAGTCAAGAGATCTGGGTTAAATACATAATTCTTTTGCTCACCAAGCCACCCCAGTTTATACCCAGCCATATGCAAATCAGTCTTGACCCTGTGCCCCATGGGAACAGTCAAGCATGAACTGTCTGAGCATACCCAGTGGATTTAAGCCCAGATCGCTGTACTGGGATGAATGTTTGACATTGTTCAACATTCTGTTCATCAATTGTTCTTTTTGCATTTGTCACCCCGAGTGGGACGTGTATGCTCAGACGTGGGTTCCGTGCTCTCCATCCACTGTAGTCAACCTAGCCTGGCTGATAAGGAGTGAAAACCCTAAAACGGTCCCAGAATGCTTGTTTCCGGTCCAAGGAGGACCTGGACAGGCAGTTCGGGCTGGACTTTTCCCATGGGAAATAGGGTCAGACTGATTTGCATATGGCTGGGATTAAACTCGAATGGCATGGTGAGCCAAAAAATGATGGATTTAGGCCAGATCTCTGTACTGGGGTGAAGGTTCGACATTGTTCAACATTAGGTGCATCAATTGTTCTTTTTGCATTTATCACCTTGAGTGGGACGGGCATGCCCAGACATGGGTCCCGTGCTCTCCATACCACTGGATTCAAGCTAGCCTGGTCGATGTGGGCTGAAACCCTGAAACCGGTTCCAGGATGCTTGTTTCCAGTCCAGGGAGGACCTGGACTGGCAGTTCGGGCTGAACTTTTCCCATTGGGAACAGGGTCAAGACTGATTTGCATGTGGCTGGGTTTAAACTGGAATGGCATGGTTAGCAAAAAAAACTATGGATTTAGGCCAAGATCTCTCTATTGGGGTGAATGTTTGACATTTTTCAACATTCTGTCCATTAATTGTTCTTTTTGCATCAAAATACGATGGCGGAAATGCCATCCTTCAGAGATTTTTGGGCCTTTTCGACTAGCCCATTGGAACGACGTCGGATTCCCCTGCTGATTCAAACTCTGACCGCTGTCATCATAATATGGCAGTCGGACTGTAAACCTCCGGCTAGCGGTCGTAGGCTTTCCGACCGACATTGTAATTGGGTCTTAAGTTGGGATTTAAAACATAATGCAGTGGTTGGGAGTTGTATGTACTAATAAGTCTTCATTACTGTTCAAGGGAACTCTTTTTAGCAACCCTAGAATAACAAATCATTAAAAAAGTAATATGATTCTAAACTTATGCCTTGTAATTTGTATACAGCTCCTTGATGGCAATTCATAGCTCACTGTGCTATATTAAGATTGTTGTTTAGAAAAGAAAGCACAGCACCGGGTTTTGTGCATACATTCAAAAACTGCCCATACGTTGAACACTTCTAATTAAAACATAGAAACGGTCTAAATTAGGTAATGATTAGAGTTAGACCTGCGCCTCTAATACAGACCCAAAGTGCAGCATCAAAATAGAGAACCAGACTGGCACATATGGGCGGATAGATATTGGGACGTTGTGGGATCCATCTCATCCAACATAATCATCTGAACTACAAAAGGACCTAATTAAGGCATAGCCCTCATGTCTATTAGATACTAAAGAAATCGTGGGACTCCGTGGTACAATACTTAAATATCTTCTAACTGAGAGATACCTACAGATGCCATACATGAATGTTATGTGAGGCCACACTACAAAGAGAGAATACAGTAAATTATTGGAGCTTTACAGAACTCCTGAGGAAGGCATTCGCCGAAACCCGTTGATTGGATTGATTGGTTCTGTGTAACTATCATTTTTGACTGTAACTGAAACTATACTGTATTTATTTGGTGGTTGAAAGAACATATATGTAAATAATTGGAAATCCATCAACATTTATGAGATTGTTAAAAGACAAGATGATAAACTGTACAAAATAATCATTTTAAAAGAAAAGAAAAAAGAAAAGAAGAAAACAAATTTATATAAAGATTAATAAAGAGAATATTTTTTCATAGAAAGTTTCTTTGTTTTAATTAGAAGTGTTCAACATATGGGCAGTTTTTAAATGTATGCACAAAACGCAGTGCTGTGCTTTCTTTTCTAAACATTAGTTATTCCTTGCTAGGGTTCATTTTATAAGGCAGGGACCCTGTAACGTTTACAAAAACCTATATTTAGATTGTAACTTGTGAGCTTCAAGTAACAAAGGACCTATTTAACAAAACCAGTAATGCACTGAGCTATTTACATAAAATACAGATCCATGCTATACAATAATACGCAGTTCCTTGCATCAGCCATGTTAACACGCAATGATACTTTATGATGAATCAAAAGTGTGACTAACCAACACATCTCTCCAACAAATGTATTAACTACTAGTGGTGGCCCATAACGTGAGGTAGTGGTGATGCGGGCACCCACAGGCCACACATACATTCATCTACGCGCATACTTACTCACACCCATCCATTGACAAAACTGCGCACATACTTGTACATACAAGAATGCCCACCTTTCATAAGCAGAAACACACACACACCCAGTCACAGCACGCACATACACATCCAGTCATACATGCATGCATGTACCCAAACATTTTACAAAAAGTACTTACTGGGTAAAGGTAGGTTCAGCAGGTGGAAGAAGGGGAACCAGTAGGCAGCAGAAGGATCTGGATGCTTCAGGAAGGGCTGGGCAACATGATGATCCTGCCACTTCCTCTCATTGGCTGAACTTGCTGTAGGCCAGCCAATCAGAGGAGGACCTTCCCTACCTGCCCCCAGAGTGTGATGGGGACAATGACAATTGCTGATCCCACCCCACACTGTGACGAAGTGCATGATAAACACTGAGCCCTGGGCACTTAAGGGCTTAAAACTGGAGAACTCCGGTCTGAGATTATCAGTAACACTGCCCCTTATCATGAGTGGGCGAACCTCTCAGCACTATGTAGGGGTACAATAGCATGCCTTTACATTTTATTTTTATCTTTGTTGTACTTGCTGTGTGCTCAAAGACAGAGTTCAAATGTCAGGCTATGACTTATGACAAAGTGCTGCTTATTCTTTTAACATCGAGATTTGTGTTTGCTTTTCTGTCTCTGACTGCATTTTGTAAAGGGAGCTATGCCAGAATCATGCTGGTGTACAGAATCGGAAAAGAAAGTCTGTAGGATGTTCTGTTTTTTTCTAACACACAACATTTAAATACCTGTTCAAATATTTCAAAGTATGTCAGCAGTTAGGAAAGCACAAATGAATCACATTTGTTTTGAGATTCTGAAATGTGATGGAAACAAAGATTTTAACATCTTCGGCGCTCATGACGAGCTCAGCTCATCATGAGGCATAGTGGAGCTGTGCTCATGATGAGCTGAGCTCGTCATAAGTGCTGTGGAACGCCAATGCGGGGATAATTCCCCTGCTGTGCTGGGCGTTCCAATAAGCGGGCATGGTCATGACGAGCTCAACTCGTAATGAGCATAGCGCCACCGTGCTGCATGATGAGCTGAGCTCGTCACAAGCACCGCGGTGCTGCGCGCGGCCCGCCTCCCCCCGCGTTGCAGGGGAATTAGCCCTGCGGCGAAGGGGTTAATAGAACCAAAACAAATCAAGACACTTGGTGATGTGCGAATGGTAAAAACTTGAGCACTATCAACAAAGCTGCATGTCACAGCAAATTTTGCGACCATTTCAATGGAAAATCTTCTGTCAGTAAATGACAGTACACTACCATACCATGTGTTATCAATTTATTTGCGGAAGTATTCTCCTAAATGCACCACCGCCTACATACCAAACCCTTATCACTCTTGTACTGAATGGGCATGACTCTTTTGGTAACGTTGTTACTTGTGTAATGGTTAGATTTTTCACAATTCCTATGACTTCAGTGGTGTAACATTGATGCCGGCACTCCCACTCTAAAAATTATTTGAGCACCACTGTGTTTAAGCAGTGGTGGCTCGGAGGGAACATGGGTGGCGGGGCGGTGCAGTGAAAAAACAAACAAAAAAAACCACTTACCTTTTTCCATGCCGCTGTCTCTCCGTCATTCCTTCTCTTCCTGGCAAGTCCGGAACCAAGAAGCACCCGGGCTCTCTTAATCCAATCAGTTCCTCTAAGCCTATCACAGCGTTGCAATGCAGCGTTGTGATTGGTCTGAACGTCGTGGTTCGGTGCTCAGATGGGGACTGGGGCCTGGGCATGTTCCCCACCAGGGTGTGTAATGCAGCCTGGTGGGGAACATGCTAAGTGTGCATGACGCTTTCGCTGGGCCAAGACGACCGGCCAAACAGTCATCTATAATTTGAGAGTGTGCACTCACTATTCCTCCCAGGCTCCATCCCCAGCCCAGCCCACCCTAACCCAGCTCTGTATCAAAGAAAAATAAAATGATAATAACAAAGTAATCATCTTATTTTAATATTTGTTTTCTGCTCTAAGAGTTGTGGGGTGCTGCTCCTCCACCTTAGCAGAGCCCCTGTGTATAAGATGACCCGCTTTTTGAAGACTACACCCTTCGTAACTCTATACTCTTTCTGCCACCACATCCTGACACTCTGACATGTGAGAACCCGAGTACATTTATTTTGCATTTACAACACTGCAAACAAGGAATTCCTACAGCGAGACTGAGCAATTGGCGTATGAAGCACACCATCGTTCTCGGAGATTAGTTCATATGTCCTGGTTTTCTCAGACCGAACAGATGTGGACCTCCCTCTGACCCTTATGGCGGCCTCAGACCAGCTCCTAGGGGGGCGGGGTGGAAGTGGAAAGCTGTGGAGTTCTGAGATAGTCTTTGTGAGTTTCTTGGCTGTAGGAACAGTGTGCATGTGTGTGTTCGGAAAAGCAGCGAGGTGGGTACAGGAAAGCATAGTTAGGAGCTCATGCACCGTGGACAATACGCTCTGTGTTTCTAAAGTTTAAAGACTTGATTTGAAGTACAGTCCCAGCAAACATCATACCTGTGATCCATTTTAGTGGGTGCTCTTTGCAGTGTTTTTTCCCCAATCTGTGTATCTTAACCCACTGGTGGGTTGTGAGCTGATTTTTGGTGGGTCACGAAAGTTCAAGCCATAAATAAAGGTGCCTTTAAAGTCTGTATTTATCTTGAAACATTTGCTGTGCTTCAAAGTCTAAGGTCAAATGTCAAGCTATGTCTTCTGTCAAATTGCTTGTTTTTTTTTTTACATGGAGATTGCAACTCCTTTCATTTTGTAGACCGAGAAGGAAAAGTGAATAATGTGACAATCTTGTCCAGGCCTTGGGACATCTGGAGTCCCCTCAAGCGCTACTTGCTGGACATTGGCTCTGCCCCTGATTCGCAACAGCCCTCAGAGATAGTGCCTCCTGGGGTGGGTTAGACCGCTGCTGTTGAGATCAATACATGTACACCTCTTGGTGGAAGGAAGGGGCCAAAGGGCCTTGGTATATGGGGTCGTTTACAGGTTCACTGATCGTTGTCCATGCAGTAATAATGTGAATGTTACCTCGGACCACCTCGTGTGTTATACACCAGACCACTTCTCAAAAACAGTAATTTTTGTATTGTTGTAATGAGTAATTAACATGACATTTTGATGTGTATTAATGTGAAAATGGTAAATAAAGTTTAAAAAAAATAATAATGTGACAATCTTGCCAGAGTGCAGGGAGAGTGAAAAGAGGGCCTCTAGGATGTCATTTTTTGTAACAGAACACAATGTAAACCTGCAAATGGACTGTTAGCATTTTGAAAAGCAAACATGAAACACATTTTTTGTAATTCTGAATGAGACAAAGATTTTAATAGAATCAAATCAAATCAACAGTATATAAAGATTTGTTAAGGTGATCTTACCGATCAAGAGGGAAGTTCCCATTCCATGTGCCAAGTGCCGTGGCTGCAGATAGTTCCGCGTACTTGTGGCACTTGACACACCGAATTGGAACTTCCCTCTTAATCGGCAAGATCATCTTAACATATCTATATATACTGATTTTACTGTTGAGGGAATATGGCCACCTAAATCAGATACAATGTTAACAATACTCCTTCTCCTTGAGCACACTACGCGCTTGACAGGTCACACAGACATTTGTCATAAGAGAGGAGATTTTGAGATTTGAGATTTTCTTCACTTATAAAATGACAAGGGGGATACTGATTACTTTGTTGCGGATATCCGTATGCCAATACACAGGCATGATCTACCAAGTGAAATTACAATACACTTGGGATTATTTTTGTGACACAGATAACGGAATACAGCTCTGAAGTTTTGGGTGATTATCTATAAGACCAAACACGTGTTGGCTACAGTAACCCAAAAAAAGAGCCCAGAAGACTAAAGGTATAAAGAAAAAGAAAAGATTACCAAGCACGGGCCAAAATATATGGTCATTGTGTTACCGTGCGATTACTGACTGTGTAATACAATCCATACATTTCAACCAGTGTGTGCTGGAGATTTGTATGCTCTCCAAGCCAATATACCCCACTCTACTCCACTCCAATCTACCCCACTTCAATCCATTAGGATCCACCTGAATCTACTCCACTCCAGTCTACCACAATCTACCCCACTCCAATACACCCCACTCTGCTCTAATCTACCCCACTCCAATCCACTAAACTCCGCTCCAATCTACCCGACTCCACTCCAATCTACTCCACTCTAATCTACCCCAATCTACTCCACTCCCACTCTACTCCACCCCAATTGATTCCAGTCCATTTAAATCTATCCCTCTCTTCTCCAATATACTCTGATCCTCCCCACCCCAATATACCCCCTCCATTCTACCCCAATATACACCACTCCACTGCAATCTACTGTGCCCCAATCCGATCGGCCCAGTCCACCTCTATGTACCCCAATCTATCCCACTACTATCAGCTCAACTCCACTCCAATCTACCCCACCCCACTACACTCTACTACAATCTACCCACTCTACTCCAATCTACAACATTCCACTTCAATATACTCCATTTCACTCCAATGTCCACTACACTCTGTTGACCCCACTCCAATTCACTCCAATCTACCCCAATCCACTCCAATCTGCCCGACTCCACTCCACTAGGATCTACCCCAATGTACCCCACTCCAGTCTGCCACAATCTACCCCACTTCAATCTACCCCAGTCTAATCCACTTCAATCTACCCCAATCCACACCAATTTAACCCACTCCACTTCAGTACACCCCACTGCACCACACTCCAATCTACCCCACTCCGGTCTACCCCAATCTACTCCACTGCACTACAGCCCACCACACTAACTTAAGCCATGCTGAACAGCAGCTGCACTGGTGTACAACATGGTTTAAGCACATTGCCAAATTCACTAGCTCTCACAAAGGCGAGAGGTATTGTTTTTTAGGTCTCGCCTAGACAGTGCACAAGCACTGCTCTAGGAGGGCCTTTAGCCATCGGTCTTCACTTTTCAAGCCTTCACTTGTGCTTGTGAAGGCATCCACCTTGCAGGAGTGAGCAGCGGCGCGGCCAAGTTCATTACAAACATATGACCTCTGCTCGCTCCCGCAAGGTGGATGCCTCCACACGCACAAGTACAGTACTTGTAAAGTGAAGACTGCTTGTGTATATTCCCGCCGGTTAAAAAGACACGCTTACACACTTTGTAAAATTTGTTAATGCTACAATCAAATTCGTGTTTAGTGCGCTTGATATCACGCTCTAAAAATAGACACAAACAATTATAAATGCAACGTCCTTCCTAGTACATGAGCTCAACTCTTCACACCAAAAAAACTATAACAAAAGAACATTTTAACCCATAAGTACACCATTCAAGTACAACTGCAAGTTATTTTCCGCCCCGTCTCCCACAGGTATACAGTTTGCATTTTGCCTCGTCTCTCATATCTCTGGTCCTTTCCCGGCCCCTTTCCTCATTAGAAAATTACAGTCTGGTGACGTTCCAACGTACCCTAGCTTTAAAGAATGCAAAAGATTTGCAGCATTTTATAACTTTAGTGATTTGTTTGAAATTGTCAGATGTATATTTAGCATTTTCTAGCTATTAGGCGAATCAAGTAGTGTGTATATTGCATACATGTGAATGCACTGTTTTATTGAATAAATATTTTTAAACAAATAAAAAGTGAAGACAGTAAAGACTGCGTGTTTTTATTTTATTTAAAGAGGAGCACCGGTCAAGTACAGTTTTGTTACCTGTTGTTTGGGGGGGACTTTAAAAAAATTACTTATTCTCTTGTGTCTGTTCAGCTTTGGGGTCGGTCTGTGCCTCTCCCTGCCCACACCATCGTTGCTGCTTGTTCTTTAGAATGGTGCTGGCATTCTTTATCTTGCTTCAGTGTGAGGCGGTGGGAACCATCTGCTGCCCCCTGCTCCTGTGAAAACGGTGCGCCACAATTTTGGTTGTAGCCGTTTTGCTTTCCGCTCGTCGCAGTGTGTAAATTAAATAATTACGCAAGCTTTATATTTCCTCATGATGTTGCCAAGTTCTTACTCTAAAATATATCTTTCTACCTAGAAGTATCTCTTCGGAAAGGTGCAGGTTTGCGCAGGTCTCATCTTACACTAAGCCCTGCTGGCAACACTTCAAGGTAAAGTATTCTGTGGCCTCCACATGCCACAGTTGCCGTGATGCTGCTCGGCCAGCAGATTGGCGGGAGCCTTTTCGCCCCAGGCCTGCCCATTGGACATCTGTGCCGGAGTAAATTTAAAGCTGCGGGTAGGCTGCCTGACGAGCTGCCATTTCGTGCTTCTTGCAAGGTTGTAGAACCACAGTTGTTGACACAATTGTTCTTCCCTCTTCCCATCCACCATAGAAATTATATTCTGCCACTTCCAAAAAGTCGGTCTCCCATAATAAATAATCGCTTACCTCTGGAGGTATATCAGTGGGCTTAATGCAGCCACTGCAGGGATCCAGAGACATTTTAATGCATGGGCAAAGTGAGCTCTGGCACAGGGCCCAGCCTTTCAGGGGGCCCCCGGACAGAGTCAGCTCCGTTCTCCAGAAATTTGCCCAATTACCTTGGATATTTCTTATCAGATTTTTTAGTACTGTTTTCCTTTAATTTATTTTTTATGTGTGAGTCTATTATAGCCATTTTGCAGAGAAATGTTGTTTTTATGTTTCATGCAATTTACATTAAAAAAGTTTCTTTTAGATCAAAACAAGGCCTAACATATAAGAAATGGGAGAGTGTGACAGAGTTTATTTGCAGTAATATTGGTGAGCTGCTGCAGTGTTACAATATTGAAAACACACTTAACTATCCCTGAATATTGGATGTAAACACATTTAGGGCCTTATTTATGAGATGCGATGCATCGCTGTGTGATAACAGGGATGCGTCACTTCTTAGTGTGCCCTCCTTGCGACATGATGGATGCATCATATTTACTGTTTAACGCATCATGTCGCAAGGAGTTACAGATATGTCAGTATTTCTGATGTATCTGTAGGCGCAAAAGTGATGCATTGCTGGGGTCTGTCTCAATGTAGACGCAACTCCAGCAATGTGTCCTTTCACATGGGGTTAGCCCCATGTGAAAGGGCCTGCATCAGTCTTATGCCTGATGTGAGGCAGGTGCAAGATATTGACACAAATGTGTCCTACTAGAGGCACACTGAGTTCGCATAGATTTCAATGCACCACTTCTACTAGGTTTTTATCAGGGGTACACCCACCTTGCATACGTTATATCTGGTGCAGGTATAATGTGGGGCCGGGTTTTACAAAGTGATGCACCTCCCTAGATGCGTCACTTTGTAAATAGGGTGCAACATGGCACATTTATTTACGCTGCTGGTGCGTCACAAAAAGTGACACACTGGCGGCATAAAGGTAAAGCAAGGCCTCATAAATAAGAATTTGGATGAGTGTTCCTTTGCACTGTCAGGGACCTAATGAAATGGAATAGTGTATTTAATAAAGCGCACACCTTCTCAGACTAGAGTGTCTTGGCGCGTGACAATGGGAGGAAAACGTGCGTAAAAGACCCATCAGTTATTAAAAAGCTAGGTTTTTAAGTTCTTCCGTAAAGAGAGTAGGTCTGTAGTTAGTCTCAGAGACTCAGGGGGTTTATTCCACAATCTGGTGCCTAGAAAGCCAAGGGATTTGCCTCCAGTGCGGGCACAGCATATTTTAGGCACGATGGCCAGGTTGACATTGGAAGATCTTATGGGTCTAGATATTATGTAGCGATTAACGCGCTTATTTAGGTAGCCGGCTCTAAAGCCATGGAAAGATTTAAAGAAGATGGTCATCGCTTTGAAGACGATCTGTTCTTTCATGCGGAGCCAGTGTGCAGACTTACAAATAGGGGTTATACTAGATCTGGGTTTAGGCCTCAGGATGGCTCTGGCCGCCACGTTTTGTACCACTTGTAGGCGCTGGATAAGGGATTTGGGAAGACCGAGGTACTGGAGAACCGGGCCTTATGGGCCTGGCGGCGCAGGGCACGCCTTAAATCCCTGAGTTCTCCTGCCACTGTCTACAATAAGAGGTAATGCTTAGAAAGGCACGCACCTCCCTTTGTGTGGATGGTATAGACATTTGCGCGATTGGTGGAATACGTTCTGGGGTCAATCGTCTTCCCTCCTTCGACAAGCGATGACCTAAATAGGTAACCTCTTGGCGGCAATATTGCAACTTAGAGGGTGACACCTTATGTTGCAAGTCAGACAAATGGAGCAACAATGAAACAGTCACATCCTTACAAACATCCTCTGAATCAGCAGCAACTAACAAATCGTCCACATACTGAATAAGAGTGGCACCTGGGGGCAAAGTAAAAGCATCGAGCTGTGATTTCAAAACCTGACTATAAATGGAAGGACTCTCAATAGCCTTGAGGTGCACGTTTGAATCGAAAACTTCGGCCTCCGAGAGAGAAGCCAAAAATATCCCTACTTTCCTCAGCAATAGGAATACTGAAGAAGGCATTTTTGAGATCAATAACCGAGAACCATGCAGCTGAAGCGGGTATCATAGTGAGCAAGGCAGTGATATCTGGGACAACAGGAAACTGGGGGACAACAATTTTGTTGACCTCCCAAAGATCGATCACAAAGCGATATACAGGAGGCTGAGAAGGATCAGTGGGTTTAAGAACAGGTAGAACAGGACTGCTACAAACATTGCCTCTCGTTTCTTCGACCACACCCTTCTGAACCAGATCATATATAATAGCCAAAAAAGCTCGCTCACCATCGTTAGAAACTTTATACTGCAGAATGCATGGTAATTTGACATTAGGCTTAATAGTAACCACGTAAGGAGCAGACCAACATCATTCGGACCCGTAGCCCAGAGCGTAGCAGGAAGAGAATGCAATTCAGGTGGGAATTGGTCCTTCAATAAATACATAGGAGAAACCAATTTCTCACCTAAGGTAAGATGCACACCAGAGGGGGAACAATACAATGTTGCATGAAGACGTTTCAACAAATCCAAACCCAACAAATTCTCGCGGCAACCAGTCGTCAAAATAAGCGGAGCCTCCAAATTGTAAGGACCAATCGAAAGAGGCAAAGGACAAGAAACCGGGTTACTAACTGGGGCGCCAGAGAATGCTACAGAAACATTAGTTAAGCCAGACAAAGGTGCCCAAGGGAGTTTGGAGTGAATGATAGAACTTCTCATTGCACCAGTATCGAAAAGAAATGGCTCTGAAACACCCAATGCAACAACTTCAACACAAGGCCCATTCTGATCCACTGGAACTGATACGACCCCCTTACTTTGTACATGGCTGTCCTAACTAGTGTGAAAATCCTGAGCCTCACCCTCAACACAATAATCGTCATTGTAATATTGCTTAGACTGAGTATTCTGCTGATCAAAATAATTCAGAGAATTCTGAGGGGGAAAGGAACGTTGTCCTTGAGACAACGCACCTCACCCTCTACCTCTAGGTGCTGTTTGAAAACCACCACGGCCTCGCGGCCATAGGAATCCACCATTACGTTGCAATAAAACCGGGCAACTATTCTTAAGATGACCTTCCTCTTTACAATAGGCACATTGATTTGGACCTAGCAAAGGTCGCGGAACGAAAGGTTCAGGTTTTTGTAACAATCTCTGAAGCTCGGGAAGCTGTTGAAACTGGCGCTGGGCAGTAAGAGGGGATAAGCCTGTTGCAAAAGAACCTTCGTTTTTAATTCCTTAGTCTTCTTCTCGATTTTATCTTTTTCCTCCTTATCCCTATTCTCGTAATATTGAGCAGTAGCTAATATCTGTGCAGCTTATGTGATAATTCTGGAAGTAAATTAAATACAAATGTATACACAAATAATCGCTGTCCACCTTCAGTACTCATATCTTGACCACTGTGGTCGATAAACGTCTCCTCAAAACGAGTAAAGAAATCGGAGACACTCTCATCTTTCTTCTGCTTACACGCAGCTAACTTATCCCAGTTAACACGCAAGGCAGGCATCATCCTTTTCATTAAAGTGATGATTCTACCAGGCAATTGTGCAATTAACTGTAGGTATAGGATCGTGCACTGCTGTTAGACCTGTGGTTGAAACGCCATTATTAGTTACGAGGGTAGAACATTAGCGGCGACTTAGTAGTAAGCATAAAGACGGCAAACACCCGCCAGAGAAGTTAATAGCAAAATCCCTGTGAAGTAAACGCTCAGCGAAAGCCATTCAATGTTATCTTTGATAGTCCAATTGTTTACACGGTTCAGTTATACACTTTTTAATGAGAGATGAACAACATGTAACGCGCACCAAATGAATTTAGAGCTTTATATAACCAAGCACTAATATAAATGAGTTAAGATGATTAATAACAGTATATGCAATGAGTTTGATGACATCACTGATGATGATTCTTTGATTTTTTGATTATTGTAGAACTCATTTCCCTGATGAAGGCAGTAATCACTGCCGAAATGCATTGGATTTCATGAGGAATACATGAAATTATGGATAACAAAACATGTTTTGAAGAAGCATCATTGTAATTAATTTGAACTTTAATTTCGGATTGAACTTTTAGAGCTGGTTGCTCAGCACGAATCGGTGCCCAGGGGGACAGTAATACCCAGCTAGGTATCACTGCTACTTGTAATTGTGCAATTAAGTCATCTGGCTTAGCACCACCCACCTGTGCTGCATCTGCGACAGCTATAGCAGCCCAATTACCACCTAAAGCTTGGTCGTGGTCCTCCCTACGAATCCGAGCCCACAACGCTTGTGGAACTACATTCCCCATCAGCATATCAATATCAGCCAAATTCATTACACGCATCAACAGTCTGGGACAACACTTTATAATATCCAGCAGGATTTTTACGAGGGTCCGGTAAGGACTGTTTGAGCGCTAAAACTTCAGATCGTTTCCAGGGGACATGTGCCCATATACGCTGGAAATAAGCAGGGACACGCAGAATATTGCCTGCCTGTGGAACTTCCCCTCTCCATACTGGAGGAACCTCCCTCATAGGATAATATTTCATTTTCTGCCGAACTGCAGGATCAGGTTCAAGAATAGTCTGAGAAGAAAATAAAGACCTGAAAGCGACAAGTGTCCTAATGGCATCTTCAACTTCAGAATCCATAATAAGACCCTTATCAAACTTAGCCTGCACGTCCAACAGACCCTGAGGAGCTAGACCCAACTCCATATTCTCCCATCCTTTGACAAGATTGTCACACATAACATCAAAAACATATCTTTGTGTGGGCGCATTCCACTGCAAAAAGGTAATCAGTATATCGGGCACACTATACTGTGGACCACTCATGATCCATTTGTTAGCAAGAGAGTCCAACGCAATTTGCTCATCGGAACCTGAGATCTGACTACGGGACTGCCTTCGAGACAGAGCAGGAGTCAAAGAAAAAGACCCAAAGAAGGGGGAGAAAAGGCCAGAAACAGTATCGACCAACAGATTGCGAGCTGGGGGAGAATCTGACAGTAAAACTGGAGACAAGGTATTAAGCAAAGGAGGAGAAGGACTGATCGTTACAAGAGGAACCGAGGGTAAAGGAGACTGAGGTACAGAAGTAGGTGGCAAAGGAGGCGGGGGTGGCAATGCAGAAAGGGGCAATTGTGGAAGAGCCGGACCAACTGGCTGAACAACAGGTTGCTGAACAGGTGGCAACAATGGAGGTGCAGTGGCTCCTGGTACATAAGGCGGCGGCAATCTTAACAAATGGGACATTAAGGGGATCTTCGTCAAGATCCTTACTCTGTGGAGAAGTAGGCAGCACAGGGTAGCATCTAACTATTGTCATACAATGCTGTCTTTCTGAGACTTCAATTGCTCGATCAACCTCATTTTCTTTAAACTGCTGGGCAGCCTGTATAATCGTCATATCTTTCGCTTTTCTATCTCTTTTTGCCTGCTTGATTTCTCTCTGCTTGGCTTCTTTACGCCAAAGGCGGAAATAGTCAAATATTGCCGGCCGGGCTTTTCTCTTGAACAAGATTGCTTCTAAATTGTCTAATATATCATCTTTCTTCGTGTATCAGATCCACGCCTCGTTAAAGGCAATGGGGCCAACACCATGTTTAGAATAGAGCTCATAAGTGGGAGTTCCAACCGGTGGAATCGGACAAGGGTCCTCAAGCCGGGAATCCCTATTACAACCAAAACAACAAAACTTCCTAATTTGCTAAAACCAGGCATCTTTAATTCACTGGTCCATTTACCAACTTCAAGGGGTTAAAGCAAATAACACAGCACAAACGTACTCACCCCTTGGCTTCGGCTATTGCAATGGTCAAATAACAAAACCAAAAACAAAACAAAGAAGTGGGTGCTCTCCACGAATACTTAACTAAGTGTTCTCTCACGCCAACAGAGGTCCGTCTAACGTCTCGCGATTCCAGTCATCACCAAAGGGACCAAGGCAGGGCGGCAGTCAGGGCTGCAGTCGTCAGCAGCCGTCGGAAAGGAGTAGCAGTGCTGCAAAAGACCTTCGGTCCACTTCGACATACAGGGGTCGCTTGACGTGGTTCGCGAATCCTCCGGAATTTTCTTGCGAGGCTTCTCACGATCCTCGGGCTGAACCGCTACCAGTGAAGCTGCCCCACATTGGGGGCCAGTTGGAGAACCGGGCCTTATGGGCCTGGCGGCGCAGGGCACGTCTTAAATCCCCGAGTTCACCTGCCTTGTTGAACAGAGACACGAGACACTCTGTTGGGCGTAGAAAACCAGGTTTATTAGCTGCAGCTAAGCACAGTTGTCCCAGAAGTACAGGGTATATTCTGAGGAAACTGCCACTTCAGTCCGTGGCGTACAATCTTTTATAGCACACATATTTACAACGTATACTCCCAGTACATACAAAGCAAGCCAATAGGAAAAGTTGGAAAACAAGCTATCAAGTGTCCCAAATACGCCCCTCTTTCAAACCCTGTGTGTCACCCATCCCCACAAATTAATCAGTGCTAGTACCGACAATCCAATATGAAGGTGGCAGGACATATTTATATGCCTAAAAGGATAGTTGTGTAACAAGAGAACACAAAGAGAGAATAGTGAAGGCCAGTCGAATAAGATAATGTAAGGAAAGAATAGGAGAAGCCAAATAGTCAGTCAAGACAGGGATCAATCAACCCAGACATGGATTAGTGAACTCGGCCAGACCCTGACATCGGTTTCCTAAACAAGGGCAGGGGGTTACTTTTTAACAGAAGAGACACGTAGCAGCTGGAAAAGGCGAAAACGCTCCGTTCGCCATGCTGCCTGAGTGAGGGCAACACAAAATGGCGACGGGACACAAAATGGCGGCTAAATACGGGACAGAGTCGGAAACCGAAGAACCTCAGTACAAGCTGTTGACATAGTTAAGCGTTGATGTCACCAAAGCCTGCACGACAATCTTCCTGCTATCAAGCGGTAACAGTGGCAGGAATTTTCTTTAGCATCCGGAGTATGCCAGAGCAAGTGGCAGTTAGATTTTTTATTTGAAAGCACATGGAGAGTGTCTTGTCTATGACAATTCATCAAGACCTAATCATTGTCCCGTCAAGGTCAGTTCCTTTTTCACATGTAAAAATCAGCTGAGTGTCATCAGCATAGGGAACAATTATATATATATATATATATATATATATATATATATATATATATATATATATATATATAAACAGCACACCCAATCCAGGAA